>NC_141685.1:876425402-881225402 GCF_964263255.1 Lissotriton vulgaris
CAACAGCTTGTTTCTACCACGCGTTGGGATGCACATCTATCGGGTGTTAACCTTTGGGGACCTTGAGGATTTGTTCAGTTACCGGTTTTGTCTTCACTGGTCCGTTTTTGACGCCACTCGAGTGTCTTCTCACTGTTGTTCCTTCTTTCACATTAACCTTCCTTTGGCACATTAAAAATGTATAACGAACCCCATAACTATATCTATGCTCGGTCTTCATCCACATCTTTGTTCCCACCACCCGTGATCCTCATATTCTAGTCACTATTTTCTACCGTCTTTTTTTATGAGGTCGAGGGAAGAGTCCCCTTCTTAAAGCAATGTTTATTTCCTCCACAGATTAACCCATTCCCTTGATGAAGGGACCCAGGTCCCCGAAATGCATAGGGATATTGGCATTTCAAAACGTGTATGTTGAATGAATTGAACTAAACTCTACAGTCTATATGAATATCAATATATGACTTTATGGATTAAAACTATGATGAACTTATTGGATCATTGAATTCGATTACTTTTGAACAAACTGAGGTAATTACCTCCATAGTAAGTATACCACCTGCCTCAGACACCAGCTGAGTAAGAGCACCATGAAAGCCTTTGTGTGCCACACTTGAAGACTTGTGCTTTCACGCAATATGTGGAATGCAGGAACTGAAACAAAAACAACCCTTAAAATCTGCTTTTTAGCTCCACCCGAGCAAAAATGTTCCTTTTACAGACAAGCTTGAAGGGGTGGCATGCAACTCAGCCTGGGGTGTGGGGGAGGATAGTTGCACAAAAGGGAGAAATGTTTGACACCTTGTAGTTTTCTTGAGTGTGACTACAATAATGTTCAAATTGCGTCTTAAGCATGGTTCTTCAAAGAGCTAGCCCATTTGTGTGTTAATTTCTGGTCCTTGCAGGCTTCCTGTGTACCCTGTTGTAATACCAAATGCAGTGACCAAAGGTGGTCCACAAGTGCAAGATTTTCAGGAATATAAATGTCCATAGAAGTGGTTTTAATTTAGGTTTAATATTTGTAAAGTCATCTCATCCAGATACATCATGGCTGAAATTTCATAATTTCAAGTTTGAAATGGTTGGATTTTGAAACTAAGTTTTTAAGTTTTACTCGAAATTTTAATACTATCTATTTTGCATTAAGTTTGAATGGTAAACGTTTGAAGTGCTGCCCTTTTTTTCATTCTTTCAGTGGTTCCCTTTCAGTTCAGTACCCTAGCTCTAGAATCCACCCCATTACTTTAACACTCACTCTCACTGTAACACCCACCCTTTACCCCTGACCCAAACCCTGCTCCAAACTGTAACGCCTGCCCTTTAATCCTAAATACAATCTGTGTGACGTACCCCAATCGCTAATTGCGATTCTTCATGTACACCAGCTCAAACCTTTAGACTAATCCTTAAATTAAACTTTAACCAAACCCTCACCTATACTATTTAGCCAAAATGTATGTACGTAACTCAGTTTTATGGTGAGGTAATGCCTAGTCTCTTCCCCATACTTTTAGTTTTCACCAAAAAGGGACCGTTTTAATAGACCGGGTCAAAAGCTGCACTTTAGTCAAAAGAGCATTCATAACTGTATTTTTTTAAAATCTTTTGTCACTAACAGAGACAGACAGCAAAGCTAGGTTGTCATTAGCAGAACATTTTGTTTGACTAAGATGCTGTAAATGTTAATGATCTGAATCTTCTCAGCAATGACATGAGCAACACTAGTAAACACCACTAACAGATGATGCTGCTACCAACAACCTTTTTTCATCCATGCACCTCATAATCCGATCTGCTGACAGATGGCCTCAAGAGTGCTTCAGAAGTTTTTGGGCCTCACTATGGAGGAACGGACACTCAGGCTGTGCTGGCAGAGGAGTCTTAGGAGAGCGAAGGCGACGCGGCCTTATGCGCCGGAAATTCCGATCGGTATGTTGACGGCCCTGCCGCACGGGGGCGATTGGTCCCCATTGCTGGATTGGGAGGAGGCGGGTCTACAGGGGGTAGGAGACCTGTACATCGATGGGGCTCTGGTACCCTTCGAAGTGCTTCGGGAACAGTTCGGGTTGCCTGACGGGGGGTTCCTCCTGCATGCGGCGGTGGTGGCGGCTATACAGAAGCACTGGAAAGGAGAGCTCATAGAACCGACCACGACTATGGCGTGCCAGTATGTGGTGATGGCAGCGGGCACCTTCAAGGCTGTGACCTGCCTCCATAACAGGATGCTGAACGAGGGACTGGAACCGCTCCAGGGGCTCAAGGCTAAATGGGAGGAGAGTGTGGGCAGGCCCATCCCAGACACGGCGTGGGGCCACATTTTACGGCGCACGTGGAAAGGCACGAGAAATGCGCGCTTCCAACAAGTGCATTTCTATGTGCTCCATAGGGCCTACCTGACCACCGAAAAAGTACGGCGGTACTTCCAGGTACAAGACGCTCGGTGCCCGCGGTGTTCGTCTCCAGGAGCGGACATGGATCATTTGTTCTGGGGTTGCCCGCATTTGGAGGCCTATTGGGAGGAGGTGGGGGACCTCCTAAACGATGTGACCGATAGGGAGGTGGATTTCGATATGGCGGCGTGTTTGTTGCTCTGGTTCCCGCACACCAAACACACCAAGGTGACGAGCAAATTTATTGATCTGGGTCTGATACTGGCGCAAAGAGAAATATCATGGCATTGGAAGTCCAAGGGCGGGCCGTCAATACGGAGGTGGAAGAATGAATTGCTGCGGTGGTCTGAATGCGAGAGTGTGCTCCGGATGAAGCAGGCTGTCAAGCTTGGTAATGAGAAGGCCTTGGATGCAGCGCGTGCGTGGGAGTTGGTGGCGCAGGCTTTGCGTGATTCTTTGGTGGAGGATGAGGACTGAGCGAATGGGGCCGGCGGACACTGCGTGGCATACGAACTCAGAGTTGTCATTGACACTGTAGCGGGATCCATACTACACATCAGGACGAGGCACATACCATTAGCAGTTGCCGGGGTGGGGACACCGGGGGGTTGTTCAGTGGGAGTTTGGGGTGGGTTGGAAGCCAAGAGGTTGTTTGTCCGCGATGGCGACTTCGAGTTAAGTAGGGCCAGTAGGGCGCTGCGCGGAGTGAGAGGTGGCTAAGGGGAGCGGCCAGGCATGGTGGGCTCTACAGTGCTCGGGGTGGGTCCGGAAGCGGATAGTAGCATTGATCGCGCAAGTGGAATGGCTGACGGTGGTATTGTTGAGGGTGGGGGGGTAAAATGCAGATACGTAAAACGATCTTTCGACCATGGTCCCTAAGGGATACTCACCGTGATGCTTTCCTACTATGTAGAGTACTATGCCGCCCGGCCTCCGGGATGCGGGCTGAATGGCTGTGTATGGTATACGTTTTACTGTTGATCGGGGGGGACGTCACGAGTGGACTGGTTGACTAATTGTATTCTGTGGTTTCTAACTCTGCAATAAAAACAAATGTAAAAAAAAAAAAAAGAGTGCTTCAGAAGTTTGACAAGAGGTAGGAAAGCACCAGAGAAATAATGCAATTTAATACCACATACTAATCCAAACATATTGACATCCCAAATTTAGCCTAAGTACTATTCTGAATGCTAATTCTATCTCTAACTCTAACTGGTCTGAAACCCTTGCATTAGACGGACATGTACTTCTTGTCTCATTGTCACTGTCATTTTTTGCCTTTTTCTGACAGTTTAAATGTTTTTCAAAACTAATTGCTGCCAAGTGACAATTTTTTGGGTGGTTACCAAAAGTTTGTCTTTTTGGGGGGGATTCATCTACTATCCAGTGCATGTGCTCTGGCCCCTAAAACATGTTGAAATTTGCCTAAAACCTGATTATCACACTTAACGTCCCTATAAGGCAAGAGTATATGGTGCAGAAATACACCAGTGGTACGCTGCCACATATATTCAAGAGTGATCAAAATGTTCCGAAGTTATTTGGGTATGTCATACATGTTTTCCTTCTCAATTACACACTACTCTAACTTATAATTAAGTTGAGCATGTACAGATCAAACTTTTGAATATTTTCTGCAAATACACTGCACATATATTTTTTGGTGGTGCATGTGTGCTACTCACGTTTGTAGTACTTTATTCCACCCATTTTACCATTCATATCGGACATACACAAAAACTGTGTGTTTTATTTTTAACCTGCATCATTTAGTGGTCAACATTGACACCATAGGCAATGCAGTCGTACATGAATTTAAAGCCAAAGAGCTAGATTCCATTAACTATTTCTCAACATGAGTGGATGATCATAAACATGTTGTATTCAATTTCAACTGACTTACATTTTTGTAGCTCATGTATAACTAATGTATGATCGTGGCTAGTGAATGTACCCCATTTTGATTGATTCTGTTGGTTTCATTGGTTTCCAGCATATTGGCTATTTTATTTTCACATGTGCATCTATTGTTTACATTTCTTCTTTTCAAACATTTATTGACCAATTGGTCCATTAAAAATGTCTAAATATGTAGGCACATATAAATAACTCTTCAATACATGTGTAAATTATCTCATTATAGGCTATTTACAGCTGTAGATACTTGTGAACTGTAGCACCTATTGTGCAATCCACTATAGTGGCAGTGAAACAAGGCTTGAGGCTTACCTAATGCAGCCTGGCGGCAGCAGCTTGCACCCTAATGTACAGACATGTCAAAAACACGCTTTTGACAAGTAGAAAAATCTGACTTCAAATATTAAATAAACCCCCGCCCCCAGCAAACCTTGCTGTCCACAAGGCATGGTGCATATTATTTAAGAGTGGAACGTCTTTGTTTTTTTTTTAAATGGCATGTTCTCCCAATGACTAAATCCAAAATAACATAGGCATCGATCAGGCTGTAGCTGGCACATAAGAAAAAGCGAAATGCAGATTATACTTTTTCATCTATAACTTTTGCCTCGCTACAATCCACATTCAAAGGCTTATTTTTATATTTAATAAAAATCCAATCTAGTTGTGAAGTTGGATTTTAATTAAATACATTGGAAATTTAACTTTTAGAAAGTTAACTTTACCATTCCTGAAGATGCATCAAGCTAGTTTTCACAAGCTCTGCAGCAATTGCTCAGCCTGTATTTTCGCCTGAATTAGGTGTGAAAGAGGATTGAAAACTGCTCCCACAGCAGCAGTGACAGTGGTCTGGGAGTGGGAACGTGTTCTCATTTCCTGGTAGGAAGACCAGCTGTGGTTGGCCCAGAAACCTAATTAACTTCAAAGGGGTCCACCCTGGCACAAGCAGATGTAAGGTGCCACTTGGAAAGGCCACAGCTTTTATCCCCTTAGACAGGCTGGCACCAAAGTTAGTGAAAGGAATGCTGCCCCCAGAACTAGTTTCAAGTGACTACAGAGGAGGGGACTGCTCATTACCATGGCCACACCTTTGCCTAAGGAGAGAAGGGGTCCCCCATCTTGGATTTTGAGAATGACAGGCAATGTGAGACTGAATACAGTAGGACAATCAGAAAATGCTGATAAAGTGAATTGTGTTGCCCCAAACAAATGTTTACTCCATTAATTAGGGAATGCCCAGCAATCAAATTCCTAGCTGTTGCCAATCATAAATGTGGCACCACAAGACACCTCCAGAGTACACTTACTAGACCTGCAGAATATACAAAAGAGGGCATGGGGCCAGAGAGAAGCCCTGAAGGACCGGACCTGCTCCCTCTTGTACCCAAAACAAAAAACTGGACTACACGGTTCAGGGGGATGACCTTCTGTTTGGCTATAAGGGCACAACAAAAATAAAATTGGTTGTGGAATTTTATTGGGTTTTGTCTGACTTTTTCTAAGGTATATGCACAGTTTAAATACTTTACACACTGCCTTTGATTTAAGCATGATTGCCATGTCCCACGTTACCCAGGACTGAACTCAGGTTCATTTTATTTCATTTGTTTGACGTTCAGTAGGTGGTGTCCTTATCCTTTGAAGTGGACACTTGTCCACCCCACATCATAATCCACTTTACTACACTAATAATTTTCAGACATTTCGTTTTTCAGATGTAAGTCTCAAAACGTTTATTAGCTCACTTTTCTAATATGCACAACATCCTGAAAACCTACCATGGCCAAGCCAACATAGCCACGGCGAACACTCTTGTGTTAAGGGAACAGTTAACTTTCTCAAAGGTTTCATTGTTACCCACTTCTTGTGGGAGATAACAGATGAAAGAAATGATACACCATTTGGTGCAGCCTAGCTCAACGAGCCCAAACATGTGCCTCAGGCCACCTGGATAGAGAGGCTGATGCAACTCTCTATCTGAGGACTTTCACAATAATTCAGCATTATCCAGGCAGTATAATGAGCATCCAACAGGGACCAGGCTGTACTTTCAACAGGTGGAAGTTGGGGGCCCAGGCCATTTTCTCTCCAAAGCAACATTTAAAGTAAGAAACTGTGATCTTTGCAGAGGTCACACCAGCCTGCTCGAGTAGACAAAGCTGCTTCAGTATCAAACAGGCACTTTTATTAACACTTTATGAACAGTCCAAACACTGCAAAGATTTATAGATAAAAAGTCTCAGCTGCCTGTGTTCACCACGTCTGTCTGTCTGTCCAATGAGGAAGAGGCAGGGCTTGCAGTAAAGGCACTTAACTTTAGAGTCAGTGCCTAAATATACTACCTCCGATGCGTACTCGCTGAGTAATTTTGGGCGACAGATTTTAAACATCATTGTCTCACAAGTGTAAACAGAGCTCATGGGACAAGTATTTTGCACAAACACTTGATAAATAGAAATATATAAACGTATAATAAGTCTGTAAATGGCGGTCAGAGGAATCAGAGTACATCTTTCTGTCTTGACAGTGTTCATGGGTTGGATGAGTGGGCTCTGCTTGCCCCCACCCTTGTGTTCAGGATCTAGAGTCATCACCAAAAGTGTGATGTCAGGCTCGCGGACTTCGGGCACAGATCTGTTCCAGGTCATAGATCTCTTTGGGGCAGTCTGAAGATAGAACTAGTGGGGTATCCTCAGTGATCAGCACATCGTCTTCAATGCGCACCCCCATTCCACGGAACTTCTTGGGGACTGAAGGGTCATCCTCTCCTATGTAAATACCTGAAGGATGAGGAAATGGGAGAAAGAGAATAAGGAAAGTAGATTATGCCCCAGGCTTCAATACCCGAACAACCAATCAAATGTCCCCCACCAGTGCAGAGTGCACCGTGAACAGGTTTATGGTGATTACTATGTCTACTCACTATGCCGACTGGCATGCTAACGCTATCTGCTCTGCAGTGCCAATTGATCTCAGTTTTCATTCGCAAGTCTACATGATGTCTTGACAGTCAATCATTCGTAAATTAATTTTAATTCTCAATATGCTACCTGTTTCATACATCTACACTCAAAACTCAGGTTCTCTGCATTAACAGTCCCAGCCTGCTGCAGCATTCCCAAAAGATGCATCTTGCAGGTGAATCCAGAAGCCCTTGTGGACTTGCTCCTCTCTACTGCTTTACGATTGTGCTTGAAGTGCATTTGAGCAATTTCCTTTAATGCTGTCATGCATGCCTAACGAAAACAGACTGCTGATTTTGTCCCTTTTCCTTCTATCATCCTTGAGCCTCTGGACACCAATCCTATCCTCTGTGAAGGATTTACTTTATTATCAGCCTCCAAATGCACCCGTCTGGTGGTTTAATTAAGGCTTTTCATGTATGTCTTTGCCAGAATTCAGAGTCTAACCCTGTAATGCCCCCTCAACTTATCTTCCTACTGTGTTCCTACTGTGAGCCTAGTGTCTGAACTATCAATTCTGTATTGCAAATGAATGTTTGTTTGCGTTTTCAAATGGAGCACATAATCTCCACCTCCCCAGAGGTCCACTCTACCTTGCTTTGCATTTTCCAGATTCAGCCTAAGCTTTCCTGGAAACTCTGCTGCCCCTCAGCTCCATTCTCTTATATAGGGCGCTGCTCTATCATATAAAGCCTCTTCTTTAGCTCCCTTCTTCTTAGTGTACGTGTGCTTCAAGAGCCTTTGTTTGAGCATCGATTGGTTCTTATACAAGACAGCTCTGTATTTCCATTTCCACACCTGGTGTAAGCTCATCAGTGGTCAGCTTTGTGTCCTTCGGACACAGAAGTAGTCTAAGGTGGATATTTTCCTGTTACATCAACCCAGTGCTGAAGGGGTTGAGTGATCGCTCCCATTTCTTTCCCTATACATCTTGGCTGGTTGTCTGTTGAATAATATGTGATCTGCCTTTTACTGTTCACAGAACATTGCCTGTTCTCAACCCCATCTTTCTATCATCTCCTACCCTGGACATTCACAAAGCTCTCCATGGTGCCCAGAAAGCATGCTTTCAGCCTTCCCACAAAGAACCTACAATACCCACTGGGTAAAACTACAGCTTATGTAGAGTTTTTATTCCTGTTCTTGATTCTGGACCTATAGTTTCAATCACCTACCTGGCTCGATGGTGATGACCATGCTGGGCCTCAGTGGTAGGGACCGGGACACCTCGGGGGTGTCGTGGACATCCATCCCCAGATAGTGGCCAATATGGTGGGGGCAGAACCTGCGGACCGCCTGAAAGAAATAGAAAGGGTCAACATAGTGCTGGCTGTTTCACTGAGCTGCGTCTAGTCACCTCTCTGAATGCACAACTCATGTGTGCATTCAAATTCACCCACCCACTTGTAAATACTGCACTGAGATCACAACTCTACCACAGTGTTGGTCTCTTCCTACCGTACAAAGATTCAAGCTCCACCAATGCACTACTCATTAGTGCAGTAAAGCACTACTCATTAGTCCAGTAAAAGCATGCATATATATCTCTGCAAATGCACAGTTTGTTTCCACAGTGAAAACCACCCACAGCACAGTCAATGCACCACTCCGTGCAGTAAAAACATGGGTAAATTTCCAATGCACATCTCGTTTTTAGAGTGAAAACCACCCACAGCACAGTCAATGCACCACTCCTTAGTGCAGTAAAACATGCATATATATATCTGTCAATGCACAGCTTGTTTCCACAATGAAAACCAACCACAGCGCTGTCAAAGCATACATATATCTTGCAATGCACAGTTAGTTTCCACAATGAAAACCAACCACAGCGCTGTCAAAGCATACATATATCTTGCAATGCACAGCTTGTTTCTACAATGAAAACTACATACAGTGCTGTCAATGCACCACTTCTTAGTGCAGTAAACATATATATATATATATATATATATATATATATATATATATATATATATATATATATATATATATATCTATATCTATATCTATATATATATGCAATTCAAAGTCCTGCTCCGCTGCCTCACGTCAGGACCAAGATCCTATCCGCCAAAACGGATGCCACAGGTACAAACCACTCCACAGCGCAAAGATGTAATATTCTTCTCAAGTTTATTCACACGATTTCGCCAGCATGACGCGTTTCGGTCACTCCACGGTGACCTTGATCACATATATATATATATCAATGCACAGCTTGTTTCCACAGTGAAAACCACCCACAGTGAGTGCTGGCAATGCACCACTAATTTGAGCAATAAAAACATATATATATATATATATATTTTTTTTTTTAAACAAAGCATCCTCGATGTGAAAGCGCACTCTAACACCAGCAATTTCTTCAAGGCAGAGCTGCTTTTATTCATGTACAAAGTCTATTTTCCGTAGCCTTACGCGTTTCGGGGTTCCTGTCCCCTTGGTCACAGGCATTGAGACATGTAATGGAACCGAATTTAATTTAAACAAGCATTTTCTGCACGTGACTTAATAGTGATTTTCAATTGGCCACCTGTATATATATATTCGAACCTGCTTCCCATTCACCTCCAATAGCTGGATACAGAAAACGGCACACCAGGAAAATCCAGCACAAATCCTTTTATTGTGCACTTATGGAACAAGGACGACGCATTTCGGCGTTTGCCTTTATCAAGTTACCACCATTTTGTTTTCAAACATATTTAAATCCGTCTTTCATGACAAAGTCATAGAAATAGAAAACATACTTTCAATTCATCTGACACCAAATCATATAATCACAATGTTCAAATAATATATTGAAAAAGTGTTAATAAGATCTCATATTTACAAATTTATAAATCTGCAGTTTCAAAATTAATTCCAATACGGTTGAGGGATTGCCGTTTAGTATATCGGCCTAATCTCGTGAGCAGTCGCTAGGCCAGCAGGGTAATGTAGTTCGCCTATCGAAAGCTTGTCTGCTGTTGGGCGAAATTCACTCGATGTCACATGTAAACGGCAATCCCTCAATGCTGAAAACCACCCACACCTCTGTCAATGCACCACTCTCCTTAGTGCAGTAAAACATACATATATATATATATATCTGTCAATGCACAGCTTGTTTCCACTCTGAAAATCACCCACAGCGCTGTCAATGCACCACTCCGTAGTGCAGTAAAAACATGCATATATGTATCTGTCAATGCACAGCTTGTTTCCACAATGAAAACCACCCACAGCAATGTCAATGCACCACTCCCCTTAGTGCAGTAAAACATACATATATATATATATATAGATCTGTCAATGCACATCTTGTTTCCACAATGAAAACACCCACAGCGCTGTCAATGCACCACTCCCCTTAGTGCAGTAAAACATGCATATATATATATATGTTTTCAAAGTCCGCTCTGACGTGCTACCTGCGGCCCCGAGGGAGGTGGCACCAATGCCGGCCCAGCACGCCGGTGATTGTAATCCAAAAAGTTCCAAAGTAACAGTGCACTCAGACCACAAAACAAACGCGACTCCACTGCTGCTCCAAGGGTGTTTATTCACCTAACAACATGTTTCGGCTGCGGACAGCCTTGATCAACGTGATCAAGGCTGTCCGCAGCCGAAACATGTTGTTAGGTGAATAAACACCCTTGGAGCAGCAGTGGAGTCGCGTTTGTTTTGTGGTCTGAGTGCACTGTTACTTTTTGGATATATATATATATGCACAGCTTGTTTCCACTCTGAAAATCACCCACAGCGCTGTCAATGCACCACTCCTTAGTGCAGTAAAAACATGCATATATATATCTGTCAATGCACAGCTTGTTTCCACAATGAAAACCAACCACAGCGCTGTCAAAGCACCACTCCCCTTAGTGCAGTAAAACATGCATATATATATATATATCTGTCAATGCACAGCTTGTTTCCACAAGGAAAACCACCCACAGCGCTGTCAATGCACCACTCCTTAGTGCAGTAAAAACATGCATATATATATCTGTCAATGCACAGCTTGTTTCCACAATGAAAACCAACCACAGCGCTGTCAAAGCACCACTCCCCTTAGTGCAGTAAAACATGCATATATATATATATATATCTGTCAATGCACAGCTTGTTTCCACAAGGAAAACCACCCACAGCGCTGTCAACGCACCACTCCTTAGTGCAGTAAAAACATGCATATATATATATATATATATATATATATATATATATATATATATATATATATATATATATATATATATATCTATCAATGCAAAGCTTAGCTTCCACAATGAAAACTACATAGAGCACTGTCAATGCACCACTCCTTAGTGCAGAAAAGACATGCATATATATCTCTGTCAATGCGCAGCTTGTTTCCACAATGAAAACCACATACAGCGCAGTCAATTCACCACTCCTTTGTGCAGTAAACACATGTATATATAGCTCTGTCAATGCACAGCTTGTTTCTACAGTGAAAACCGCTCACATCACTGTCAATGAACCACTCGTTAGCGCAGTAAAAAATGTATATATATATGTCAATGCACAGCTTGTTTCCACAATGAAAACCATCCAGAGCGCTGTCAATGAACCACTTGTTAGTGCAGTAAAAACATACATATATATCTCTGTCAATTCACAGCTTGTTCCCATAAAATGTATACACACTTCGGTCAACGCACTGCTCATTAGTGCAGTAAAAAACTAAATCACAGCTTTCAATGCACCAGTCTGGAGTCCAATATAAAAGCATAAAAGCGCTGCCAAAGTACACTCGTTAGTGCAGTTAAACCATTCACAGCTCTGTGAATGGACTGTTATTACTATAACAAAAGCCAACCACAGCTCTGCCAGTGCAATAACACCCATACACAGCTCTGTGCATGCATCCCTTACTTCTACACCGAAAACCATCCAGGGCTCCCTCAAATCAATAGAGCAAAAAAAAAAAACATGGCTCATTTATAGAGTAAAAGCATCCACAGTCAATGCCTCACTTGTTAGCACAGTAGAAGCCCCCATAATTCTGCCAATGCACCATTAGTTAATGCTGCATAAAAACATGCATACCGTCTGTCAATGCACCGACTGTCAGCAGTAAAAACTACACGCAGCTGGGTCAACGAACAGCTTGTTCCTGCAGTGGAAACCACCCACCAGTCTGTCAAAGCACTATTCGCGAATGCCCTAAAAAAACATGTACCGCTATCAAATACTCATTAATGCAGTACAAATCAGTACAGCTGTATCAATGCACAAATTATATAAGTAAAAAACACCCACATCTCCAAAAATGATCAAAGTGGAATATTAAACAGCCACAGGTCTGTCAATGCACAACTTGTTAGTGCAGTACTGCCACTGTGTAGCTTTGCCACAGCACAGGATGTTCCAGCAACACTGCCCACACTGCTTTGACAGTGGCCCGCTCATTAGTGCAGTGAAAACCATCCACAACCTTCCTAAAGCACCAGTCATTATTGCTTTACTGAGGCAAGACTGTTCTCACGCAGTGTCGCTGGTTACCCCTGCATTGAGGCACAGCATCTCTGACAAAGTGCCACAATCAAGAAGTGCAACACCCACTTCTATTTCAATAGAGGTCCAAAGGGCAACTTTCCAACATACAACTTATAATAGCTATGCCTACATTACCCACTGTTCAGCCAATGCATCACAATCCTGACCTACAGCATACCAGGTATTCCAGTAGAGGGACTAAACACAGACCTTCAAGTGCATCTAAATCCTGCCCTGCAACAGTTCTGCTATGCAGGCCCTGGCCCCCTCAAAGATCAACAATAACCTGCAGCACCACTGCTGTTCTGGCACTGCTGCTGCAGCATGGCCTACAGCCCTAGAGATCTTGCAGAAAACCTCGGGTACCTTGAAGAGCTGGTCTTCGCTGCACTTCGCAGGTAGGATTCCCAACTCCTGCAGCTTCTGCCCAATCAGGGTCAACATCATGCTGTAGATGTTCTCCAGGCTCATCCCAGGGTAACATAGGCTGAGGCAGCCTCTCTGCACCTCCAGCACAGCCTGGTACAACAAAGCCTGGGGTTCAGAGAATCTGCAATGGAATGAGAAGGATATGTGTGAGTGAAGACATCTTTCCTAATGGCCCTCAGCCTGATCAGCTTCAAGGCAACCAACCCCTTCCAAAATCCCAAACATCAACTGATGTGACTTTATCCCACTGACAGCGTAATACAGCTGAAACACATTTTCTTGATGTCACAGGCAAGTAAAAGGTTACCCGTTGGTCGTAATATTTAACACGGCATTCAACTGCCACAATACCCTTGCATTACCACTTAAACAGCCAAGTAGTCCCATTTAGCAATATCATTATAGCATGGGTACGCAAGAGGCGGAAGAGTTTAGATATCCAGAACCAGTGACACAACAGAAAGCACTTAAAAACTTCCATACCCAGTTACGTTAGTACGTTAATTTATAACAAAAATTAAATGACCATAATAACAGGACATTTTTAGCCTTCGGTCCTTCATAGCCCATGATCTAATTCGAAGCGTTTTTACAGCTCCCGCCCAAAATGCACTAGAATTTTGTTTCACATTGAGCCATTTACGCAAATGCAAAAATATGTGGGATGTTTAGAGTCTGCTCAGCAATGGTTAAATGCGCTCAGGTCTCTTACTTAAAAATAGATGTTTGATGGGTGGTGTATTTGTACCCCAGCATTTACATCAATCTAGCTACCTGTGGTAACCAAGAAGGCCCCTGAATAAAAGGGGACAATGCAAAGATCTGAAAGGTGGAATGCCTGAATTAATCACAGCAAACTGGTAATTAAGCTAAATCCACATTCCAGTCCATTCTTATTTAGCTAGTCTGCACAATTACAGATTGGCACCACCCATACACAAATCAGAGTTGGCTCCATCGCACAAGTAACAGTCCAGACAAATTGCCAGGCCTGCTCTCCTATGAGTGGCACTATCAGCAAAAGTAAAAGATGACAGATTGTAACATTTTTGCGTAATTACAAGTAGCTGAGATTAATTTAAACAATCTGCTCACCACTTTTTGTTTTTCCATTGAGCATAAGGGAAGCACTAGAATATCACAAGCTCTGTATGGTGAGATGCATTCAGACTTAGCAGACCCTCACCAAGTAGGTCAGACTGGCAGATGCCCGGCAGTTGATAAGTTAATTGAAGAAAACCTTTTAAACAAGTTTCTTCTCCATGGTTACTAAGTGAGTTTGTTGGGTGATGTCTGAGGCAGAAATTGACACCGCTACTCTGGGGTGCATTTTACCAGAGGAGCAATGGCTTCAAAGGCCTTCACGGTGGGAGGGGGGGTGGCGGATATCCCCAGGGTAGCAGACTGCTTTTTGGACTCCACTTTTAAAAGGTTTTACTTTAAACCTGTTGAGGATGTGGCAACCACAGTGGTGAGTAGGCTTTGGAAAAACATAATCTGAAGCCTCCGGTCCTGGTATAGAATGAAACAATTCCTACCTATTGTGAAGAAAGGTTTCAATTCTATTAAGGACAAAGAGGCGAAGATTATGCCATCCGAAGGGAAACTGATTATTTCTTCCCACCCTCAAGCTGGTACCCTTGTGCATATGTTAGTGTAGGCATGCAATTAGCTAAGGAATTTCAGACGGTACTACAAATATAGAGGCTCATGTATTCTGTTGATTTTGTTGCAATGTATACAGTTGTTGATCTTTGACTTCTGGTCTTAAGAGTTTGGAGAACTCAGATTTTTGTCTTACAGGTGGTGATCAGAAACAAGACTTCCAATAAACAGCCTTTGGTTCTGGAGACTTCTGCACAAAGAAAGAGAAAGTGCTTTACCTTGAAGAAGGTTTTATCTTGGGCCTGAGAGAGCTGCCTGGCTGGTGGAGTGCTGGACCTCATCGGACTCTTGGGATTTGTAGTCTATTGAATTATTTTATTTGTTTGAAATGGATGGGCTGCTGACTAATGAAATGGAGGGAGCATGTTAAAGCATCATCTTTGGCTCCGTGTCTATAATAGAATTGAAACTTTCCTTTACGATAGCCAAGAAATGTTTCATTCCGGAGTAGTCCAAGTGCCTCACAGCAACAGTCTCTTGACGTCTCCTCAAATGGAAGGGCCAAGAGAATAGCACACCTTCTCACCTTTTCTGCCCTAAAATTGAATTAAATAAAAAACAAGTAGTACCCAGGCTCCAAGCTCTTCTTTTAGACCAAGTCCTGAAAAGGATCTCAGTTAGTGTTCCAAAGTTGTTCTGGAAGCAGATCACATGGTTCCGCACAGCGCTCGACCAAAGGAAGGCATTGATCATTCTAAGGCCTGTGTGGACTGCACGCCGATCCCAGGCATCTAAATCCGCTTTTGTTTTTTTAAACGGAATTTTATTTGGGTTTTGCATATGCACTTCAACATTGTATTACAATTATTGTTACTGCGTATCATTGAACCATTTGGTGTGATTGTTGCCCCACATTTCCTTCAACATCATTAAGATTCCTAACTCAAACCCCACCCTTCCCCTTGAGTCGTTCCTTGCTTTGATGTTGTCAGCTTTGTGTGGCATGTATTACCTCTTTAGAGGTCACCCTACATTAGCATGTTCGAGATATGGGAGCTGGGGTAGGGGCTGCTAGAAGTGCGGCCCTTCCCATTGCCTCTCCTCCCTGTTCTGGCAAGGAAGGTCGTAAGTGAAGGCTGCATCAGAGTCGAAAACCATTGCCACTAAGTTGTCAACCAGTCCTCCCCAGGCCCTGACTGCGTCCAGTGTGCCTATGCCACGTCAGGCTCCCCTCAGGAGTACTCTCCCTTCGCATCTAGACCATTTTTCCAGTTCTCTCCTCCATGTTACTACACTCAGCCCTCTCGTCGATTTCCAGTTCCTAGTAATTTCCTGCCTGGCCAAGACATAAGCAAGATCTTTAAATTTTCCTGTTACTTTAGTTTTAGCTGTGTGCTGGAACTATCCCAGTAGGCAGTGACCCGGAGTGTGAGGAATCTCTCTGTCACTGATAGTTTTGTCTACAGTGATGACCTCCTCCCAAACGGCACTTAAGGTGGGACACTCTAAGAGCACGTGTAGAACTTGTGCTTCCCATTCCCCACATTGGGGGCAAGCTGCCTCCTCCGATTGGAATTATTTCCTAATTCTCATCAGGGTAAGGTAAGCCCTATTGAAGATATAGTAGTTTATTAACTTAACGCACATTTCGCGAGACCTTTTGTGCCCTTTCTACTATGGTATCCCAGTCTGCTTCAGGGATCAGGATCTCCAGGTCTTCCACATACAAAATATACTCCATTGTCTGGTCAAAAAAAGAGCAGAAAAGGAAAGTTCCTACTGTGAATCAAAACATGTGAAATTACAAAAAACATACAAACTTATGTATATGGATTCCCATCATTCACCAAGCCTGGTGATTAGCTTCATCATTTGGGTATCCCTGGTTTGTCACTGTGTATATCCAGGGATACCCAAATGATGAAGCTAATCACCAGGCTTGGTGAATGATGGGAATCCATATACATAAGTTTGTATGTTTTTTGTAATTTCACATGTTTTGATTCACAGTAGGAACTTTCCTTTTCTGCTCTTTTTTTGACCAGACAATGGAGTATATTTTGTATGTATAAGCCAGTTTTAGGGGCTACGTATTCCAGTTTGTCTTTAAATTTTGGCCTCTGACCCTAGTTAATTTTCCTGTTGTGTGTGGTCTCCAGGTCTTCCTCCAATTGCCTGCACAAGCACTCCATTGGTCGCTGGAGATCATTACGTATCTCTTTGTAAAGGCATGTGACTGCTTTGATTGTGCCAGCCGACAGGATCTAAATATGCTGTTGTTGTGGTCACAGGCTGAGAACTGCGGTCTGCCAGAGCTGTATCCATTGTAAGTTCTATAGGTACAATAATAACTGCAGTAGTGAGAGAAACAGGAAGTGGTGGCTGAATATGTCTACTTTGTTGAAAAGCTTCTTGTGAAGACATGGAAACAGGAAAACAGCTAATCTGCTATATTTTACAAAGGTCCCAACCTAGTCTAATAAGGAATTTGGGAGAATAAACCCTGATGTCAAGGCTGAAACCTACTGAGAGCCTAATTTACCTCTTTCCTCCTCGAGGAATAGGCTTGTGGAGAGGACTTTATGGTTTGGATAAATAGGAGTGCTGCCAAAAATCCCATCCGCCTCTCCCTTTGAGCTATTCAGTTTCTGCAGCATTCCTCAGTGTGTGAAGTATGGCAGAAAGTGTAAGGGGTTGGGACAGATTTTAAGGACTTCAACACGGAGGAGGCCGCTGTGGGATGGACTGGGTGGAAATGCTGACGTCAGCAGCAGAACAGAGTTCCCAGAATGAGCCACAGTGGATGATGTTCATGCATGAAACCAGGACAGATGGCCCTCTAATTAGTCAAAGTTAAAGAACCACTATGCAACTAGGTATTCTGGGCACTCTTGATGCTTCATCCCACTGTAGTCCAAGCACCATGCTCTGGGAGGACTACTGCATACAATCACAGTGTATGTTCCTGACTTTAACACCCTGGGATTCGAAGATACAGGCAGTACATCTGCAGGAATAGTCATACACACATAAGGGCACGGAGATATGGAAAATAAAACTAGAATACATACCGCAATACCCTGAGAACTCGCATCACTCTTTTCAGTAACCTGAAGGATACTCATGCAGTTACCCAATTAAAGTGTCCAAGGAAACCACACTTATGCTTTACCTTGAGTTGGCCAAGGAATTCCACTAAATAGCACAGTTCCTCTGTGAGGTCCCAATAGAATTTGCCAACTGTCGCCCTCTGGATCTCTCGACGGAACTCATGGATTCTGGCACCCAGGGGTGCGCAAATGATGTTGCTAACTAACTCAGTCTCCTGTTTGTGCTCAAATCACTTCAGTGACTGACACTGTAACAGCACTTGCAAGTACTCTATAATCCACCACCTTCAAGCTATCCTCTTAACCAATATAAGCATTTATCTGCCCTGGCAGCAATGTCGCTTTACAAAAAAACTCTACATAAAAGAAAAAAACGATCCATCTCTTGACACAGTCACGCGGTCACGCGTGAGTATGCAAAGGAATCCAATGATACTCTCAAGCCAAAGAACCACATTCACGTCACACACAGATGCCTGGAAGAAAAGGTACTGAACTTGTTAATCGTGGATGCCAAGGGAGTCTTTTAAAAAATGACTGGGACACATGCCCATGTAAAAGTCTATCATCCTCCCGTGCCCAGAAACTTCACCAATCACTGACAAAACACAACCATTTCAGAGATCAACCAATGGTTGCCAATCACAAAACAACCAGCCAGGAAACCCATACTGAAGTCAATTTCCAAGGGTCGCATAATGGCAGAACCTTTTGGGGATAATATGCCAAAATGTGAAGATAGTATGTGCAATGTGCACTAGGCAAAAGTGAAATTATTATGTGAAATCTGTGTGCACTGGTGAGAAGCATGAAGAGCTTAGTAAACTACTAAAGTGTATGGGCAATGTGTGGTGCACTATTGTGATGGTTGCATGCGCTATGCATGTTGCACTATTGTGAGAAGGTAACTACAATGTGAGATGCAATAAAGTGTAAAGAATTGAGGCTGGAAACCCCGTCCAGAAAGCTTAGACACTCCTAACATCTGGCCTCACAACTTCTTTCTACTGCCCTCTCCCACCACAACCCCAGTCACTTACCTGCCATTCACTGGCCAGGTACGAGTGATGTCACTCACATAACAGGATGCCTCGCAGCCCCCATCCAGAAGCACCATCTCACCATCCTGCAGGGGAGACAGGGAAAGAGTGTTGTGACTATCACCTTTAAGAAGGCGAAGAGTGATTCAGCACAGATGTGTGTTACTCTCAGCACTAAAAGAGCAGGGGCTGAAAGATCAGAATGCGGTTCGCCAAAGGAGCAAAGTGTGAACTGAAGTATTGAAATGGCTGTGTATTTTCAAGGAATAGCAGTGGAATTTAGCACAGGGGATGTAAGCAGGTCAAATAAATAAGTATTGCGTAAAGACTGCATGAAGTTCCAGTACTAGATTATCATGTCAGGATTTAAGGGCAATGGCAGAGTCCTGTGTGGGTCCCATGTACTGGAAGAGCAGGGATGATGTAGGTCAGGATAGAGCTGCATCAGCTGACCAGTGTATGGGTGCCCATGTTTGAACTAAAGTCCTCTGCATGATTCTGGAAAGTGGTGCTGCCCCAACCTTGAATGTTTTCTGGTATTTTTCCCCATTGAGCTCGGCAATGCTCTAAGCCCACAAATGGTGCTCCATGAGTTTTACATTTTGGTCGACAACAGGCTCTGATGTCAGGCGGAAACCTAACGTGCACCCTCAATCTGAGTGAGAGTAGCTGCTGCCATCTCAACAGAGCCCATGTGGTGATTGGCTGGGGCTGCAGAGAGACTCGAGCCAGGCCCCCAGGTGTTTCTACATGAACCCCAGAGGTGAAACTTTCTACCTGCTCTCTCTCCTGTAAAATGTTTCTTCAGTCACCATAACTGGGATATCTGTGCCACATCATATCCTGACAGGTAGGAAGGATGAATACTGTCTGTTTTTGAATGTCGGACTTACCAATGGACTTTTCAGTGCTGAGACCCATTGAACTTCATCTGTATGTGATGTCTAAAAGGGCAGTTTTCTTTGTACTGGGCTGGTAATGTCCATCTTGGACATCCCAGGCTGAACATACATCCCTGTCTGTAGGAAAGTGGGTTTCTCTAGCAGTAACGCCCCACTTTTTGCCAGACTACTGTTGCACTTTTCCTTGGTGTGCCCTGGGGTCCTGCCTGTCAGGTTCCCAGGGCCTGTGTTTTACCCCCAAAAACGAACCCAAATGACATCTCTGGCCAGGTCAGCCCCTGGTAAGTGGTACCACAGGTACGCAGGGCACTGTGACCAGAGAAGGCCTCTAAGGGCTGCAGGACTTATTGTGCCACCCTTAGAGGCCCTGCACCCTGACACTCACACACTGCCTTGGCATGCTACGTATCTTGGTGCAAAACAAAGTGTAGAGGCGACATGACACACATCCCTGTGTGCCATGCCTACAAAACACTGCCCTGGCATACATCAATCACCCCTCTAGCTGGGTGCCCCATGCCAGTGATGACGGTACAGTTGCACGAGCCCTTACTCCTACAGTACCCAGGTCCATTCCTGGGCACTGTAAGGGCAGTGCTGCCAAAAGAGTATAGGGTGCTGGCAGTTTGTCATTACGAACTCTGCAGCACCATAATGGCAGCACTGAAGACTGGGAAGTTTGGTATCAAACTTCTCAGCACATTAACGCCTCCCATGCTGATGACGAGCTGAGCTCGTCATCAGCCACGGTGCTCGTGTGCTGATGACGAGCTGAGCTCGTCATGGCTGTTAGAACGCTCACATGCGGGGCTAATTCCCCTGCTGAGCTGAGCATTCTAAGGATCGGGCGCGGCCGTGACGAGCTGAGCATGTCATCAGCAAACGGGCACTGTGGCTGATGACGAGCTGAGCTCGTCATCAGCACCGGGGCGCTGTGCGCGCCCCCTCCCACCCAGCACAGCGGGGGAATAACCCCTGCAGCAAAGGGGTTAAACCCACACTGATGCCAGTGTGGGATTTAGTGTAAAATGCACGACAGAGATGCCCTCTGAAACTCAACCAACTCTTAGTGACCTGACTGAGTGGCTGCCTATGCAGCCGCCACCAGACATGTTTCTGGACCCCTGGGTCGAGAGATTGCTGCTCTCGGAGCCTGAAACAATGCAGATCCTGCCAAATCCCCCCCCCCCCCCCCCACCCCAAGGATGGGCAGGGTTCACGAAGGAGAAGCTTCAAAGTCATACCGCCTTTGTGGGCTTCTCCAGACCACTAGCTGTACTCAGCAACTGGTTCTCACTGGTTTCTATCCCCCACTTTGGGTGGGAGTACCAGTGGGAAAAACAAGTGAAGAAGAGAGGTGTGCCCACCGCTGCCAACTCCACCCCTAAGGTGGGGAGGCAAGCTGAAGCACAACCTCAGGTCCCGGCCACCTTGAGGATGGGGGGACCCAGCCAACCAGGGACAGGCTTCTGCCCCCCTCCCACTGGAGAGAGGCAGAATAGGGGTGTACCCACCCAGGAAAGGGACCTATTGGTCCCTGCCCTTTACCTACCTGTAACACCTGTAAATTTTGTATTTAGTAGCACCCTGAACATTCCTTCCTTAGATCCAGCAACAACAAGAAAAGAAGAAGGACGAGAAGCCATGCAGAGCTAACAAGAGGACAACGCCCACTGTCTTGGCCCCAGCCGCACAGGCCTGACTCCCCCCAACCTGCTCCTGAGAAACCCTGGTGTGTCCAGCGGCCAGCAACCTCAAAAATCCTGGAGGACCTGCCTACATTCACTTTCCAAGCTGTTTCTCCCGTGAACACCGGACTTGTTTAAACTGCAGCTTCTGATGCCAGCCAGAAACCGCGAATCCAGCACACTCTGCACCCGCTGATACCAGCCAGTGTTTGAGTGAACAAACACCACAAGGAGGTCCCACCCGCGATCCTGACGCGAGATCCTGCGACCCCTGACCTGCCGCAAGCCTCCATACGACACCTGCAGCCTCAATCCAGAGGACCCCCCCTACCGCGACAAGAGCGGGTAAGAAAATCCGACGTCCAAAGCCACACCTGCACCCGACGCCCCACGGACTTGTGTGCACAACCCAGCGGTGCTTAATGATCCCTCTACATCCAAACTTACCCCTCAAAGTGGTGGTCACTCCTGGAAGATCCTCGTCCCCGAGCCTGCAGTGTTTCTTTGTCCCGGGGAATCTCCATTGAAATCAAAAGGCACCGACCTCAAAACAGCACCCTGCACCTGACTCCCCTAGCGCCACTGAGGGTGCCCCTTCGGTGCTAACTTGGTCTCCAACTTGCCCTGAGCTTAACCCTAGGAGCTTTGCTCCCATAACCCTGTGGCCTGCTTGCCAGCCGCCACCAACCGGAGTCCCTCTATCCCCCATAGGATAACACTGGGCCTCAACACTCTGCACCCGGCCGCCCAAGTGCCGCTGAGGGTGCACCAACAGTGCATCACTGACCCTGGGAGACCCCTGACTCTAAGCCCAGAACCCTAACTCAAAAGACCGATTACTTACCTTAAAACCGATAACTCTTTTCCTCATAGGATAACATTGACACTTTCCCCCAAAAAGTTTCTAAGTGTCGACTTTTGAAAACTAAAAATATTCCTTAAAAATCAGCCGAATAACCAAAACACATTTTCTCAACTGTTTTCAGGAAATGTCCTAGTGCTGAAACCAGGATCCAGCATTGAGTAAGAAAAAGTAACGATAGCATAACTTACCTGCTAAGTGAATTTCCTCCCTATAGGATAATATTGGTGATTCTATGTGAAAAAGGTTCTGTGTCAACTTTTAAAATGTAACAATATTCCTTAAAAATCGTACCTTTAACCAAAACGCATTTACTCACCTGTTTTCAGGATATGTCCCAGGGCTGAATCTAGGATCCAGTCCTGTGTTAGCAAATGTAATCTGAAAAGTAATTAACTGCATTTTACTTAAAAAGCCCAATCAATTGAATGTACTATTCCTGCAATGTGTTACAAACTGCTTTCTTAAAACTGTAACCAAAACCACTACAAGTTACACTGCTATTTTGAACAGTGTTCATACAAGTAATTTACTACTGAAAAGTATTTTTATGCTTACCTGCACCAGGCCTGCTTGGTTCTAGAAATAAAACAATAGTATATTTTTTATACAAAACAATTGGCCTAGAGTTCAGTTCTTGAGTGTGTGAGACCGTTTGCTGACTGAGTTTGTACATCAAATGCTTTACACTGTCCTCTGATACTGCCTTACTGCTCGACCAAGCTACCACTTTAGAGAGTAAGGTTCTATCTAACTCTAGCCTCTGCCAAACCTCTGGAGACCCTTGGACTCTATACACACTGTACCTCACTTTGGTGCAGTATACATAGTGCCAGTTTCTTACACTGTCCCACTGCCATTGATTTAACTGGTGGATGGGGGAGGTGTCAAGGCCTTTTCACTTTGTCGTTAGGGTAGGAGTAGGATCCCCCAGCCTGAGTGAAACACACACTCTACCATTCAGACAGAGGCCAAAATATCGCACTCCTGAGCAAATCTGAAGTGGGCTTTATTCACAGACAGAAAGCCAGTGAAATGTGACCAGCAGCAGAATGTTCCTCCAAACTGGAGAAGCACATTTTCAGACCTTCAGAGGGAGCTGGCCTGCTACAATCCATTTTTCCCCAACTACAAGACAAATGTTCCACTCGTCCCTGGATACGAGTCACTGAACTATGTCCCCAAGTGGACACTGGTGGCTGTATGCTCTATCACTAGGAGCAACCAAGATTTTTTTTTATGGGTGGGGATATATAGTTGACTGGATGGAAGGTTTTAGGGGATAACTATACTTATCCAGAGATTCTTTTTATGATTATTATTATTATAAGTCTCTTTATTAAATACAATTATATACACACATAGATTCTCTTAGGGCAATAGATAAACCCTTGGGGTACATACAAAACAAATAAGAAGGAACAGTAAGTAGGACCTTAACTGATTAAAAAGCCATGTTTTTGGTTTCTTGAGGAACTTAAAGTGGTTGAATCTGCAAATTATAAAAAACAGACATAAGATGTGGCCGCCAGGTCTTTTAACATCAAGCACAGCACCTATTAAGCTGCAATGATGGCAATGTGCATCTAGGGATTCTGGCCAAAGGCCACCATCCCAACTATAGGGATGATTCTGTGTCATCACGACTTCTGGTTTTGATAGATTACATTTAGAAAAAAATCCTTTTCTTTCGTTCCCAGACACTGTTGAGCACTTTGGGAGTGCTCATTGCCGGGTCCGATTGAGTTTTGCTCTTGCAAGTGACAAAGAAACTGTATATCGTCTGCAGGGGTAAAATTGACCAGCGCTGCAGAACCTGAGTGAACTGGTTTTAGCTTCAGACATGAAAGCGCCAATCTTAACTGCCCAAATCATAGCAGTAAGAAAAGACTGAAACTGCATAGTGTGACTCCTAAAATCCCACATTCTGAAATGTGTTGGGCAAACAACTGACGGTCAACGGTGTTGAACAAAGTTGGCAGAGCCAACACGATCAGTCTGCTAAAAGTACAGTAGTCTTAGGTCGTGGACACCAGAAATCTCGCATTGCAAACTTGAAGCATGTGTCGAAATCATCAAGTATTCCATTACCCTCCACATAATGATGAATCTGCAGACTGAAACCTTTACCTGGTAATTTTGCAGGATATGTCATTAAGGAAATAGGCCTGAAAGAGCTGAATGTTTGGCATCAAGTGTGGATTTTTTAATCAGACAGCAAATGTTTTCTGCCTTAAATTCCACAGGAACCATCTCTAAACTAAAAGATGAGTTGACTATGTTTAACAGAAGCGGACCTACTTTGCATTTTTTACAGGAAAGGACAGTCTGTCTGAACAGACCATCTGAAAGAGACACTGCGACCTTACTTTTAAAGATCTTCCAAATCTGACAAAAAACCTAGCTGACATTTCTCAAACACCACCGTACATAAAGCTGTACTTCTTATACAGCAACTTTTAGTGGGCTCACTTATTTCCAATCAGATAGCCTCATGGATCTTTCTAATTGTGCCAAGGAAGACCTGAGACGAGCTACCAACTACTTGTTGCAAAGACTCCACCTTATTAGAACAGGCAGCCAGTGTTAATTATTTTCAAAGTCTTAAATATATCTTGTAGCCCGAGCTCTCAGGGAAACATGCTTTCTAAGAGCTCTGATGCAGCTTCAAAATTGAGCCAATGTGGCTACCATGGGCAGACAATTGGCCTGCTGCTTACTGATGAGGCAGCAGAAAGAGGTGATGCGCTGATGCTCCTGCTAACTCCAGCAGGGAAGTAAAGCTGGTGCCATCAGTTGCAGAAACTGAGAGAAATGAAGTCTCCCCTTGGAGCTGGCTAATAAAGATAGTTGTGGTCTACTCAGACAGCTGCGGAGCTGATGGGCTACAGGAGATGACTTGCTTGTCTTAGAATACCTAAGACCAAGAGAAACGTCATCGCCATGAGACAATGGAAGGAAACGGTGGGCAGATCCAAGCGCCTGGATATTGCCCCAAGAGCTGACCAGTGCAGTGGATTAGAAAAGTTCTAGCCTTGATTGAACAGTATTGGACTTTGGATTAATGGTAAGAAGTTTCAAAAAACCCAAATGCCAGGGGAGGTTAACAAGTGCGCCTAGTAAAGGACAAGTGCTGAAGTGCTGAGAGGCTGCGCTGCCACCGCAGAGTTGCATTTAATGCACTAGTGAGTGCTTAAAATCAAGTCAAGATATTGGCCCTAGAATGTGTAGAAGCCCCCACTAAGATTAAAGGTACTCATATTGTTGAAAAAATGCTTGATAGTATTGACTTGTAGTTCGGCCACACTTCTTAAGAATATATTTTACAGTCATTTTATTTCCGCTGGAAAGGACTGACATTTCAAGTTATTAAAACCAGAGCGAGCTTATATGATTATACCAATAATTGTTTCTCTTTTTTCCTTGAAGATTTCTTTCGTGTAACCTTGCTGTTTTAGAGTGGGTTGAAGATTTCTTTTGTGTAATATTGTTGTTTTAGAGTGGGAGAGCTTTCATAAAGTAGAACAGCCTTACCAGGAACGGAACGTGTGTGATGTGCATTTGAAAGCATGAGAGAGAGAGGTGGAGTACTGGACTAAAAGAGGGTACTGTGGGTCTTAAATGAGGTGCTTTGGCAAAGGGATGTCAAAGTTTCTCTTACCTTCACCTGTTGGTTATTCTTTACATAGTGTAACGTGTTGGATCGGTTGCCCCCTGCCACAACAGGAGGGTAGGCAAGGATGTCAGCCCCGCGAGCTCGGCATTCAAAGTCAAACTGAGATTAAGAAAGAGGGAGAATGGGAGAGAAAGAGATATTAGTTAAAAAGAAGCACAATTCAGAGCAAAGTGGTCACTGAATAATTGTAATACCAAAGTGATCACCCCAAAGGCTACCCTTACAGGCGGCCAGTAGTCCCAAACGCTTACCTTGGCATACAGAAAGCTCTCCTCCACTGGAGCCTTGCTTGCACACATAGTTTCAATGAAAGCCTGTTGGGGAGAGAGGCAAATAAAGAGTGGTTTAAGAAGGCAGATTGGGCCAACAATGGGAACCCTGCCATACTGACCTCAGAGACATCACACCTGACTTACCTTGAGGGACATCTCCAAGCCAAGTGATCCCCACAGAAGCTCTGCCCCACGGTACATGAAAAGGTCTTATCATAGAGGGCCTCCCATAAGCACCTCTTGAGAAAGCTTGACCCATCTCACTATAAGTAGAATTGATATAATAATAGATATCTGCTGCCCCGAATTGTATTTGAGGCACAAGTGTTTCACTGCTAGTCAAGCCTAGAAGAATGGTTCTGTACAACGGATTAATAGTTGTTCCAAAACTTGTGGTGTTTTTGATGTGTGCAAAATATCGCTATCTATATCGCTGAAAATATTCTATTCTTTAGAATAATCAAAGAAAAGAATATACATTTAAGTTTGTTATACTATAAATAATGGAACGTAGAATATTATTGAGATTTGGCTGGGTCAAAGCGCGTCTTAACTGGTTTCGCTGCAGAAAATGGACAGAGGAGGGCAGCAGCCTACAACAAAGTTGACAACAAAGGACAATAGAAAGTGCTAGAGTAGAAAGGAACTGAACAGCTCTTGTAAGTTAGCTGTAGTGAGTGAGTATGCAAACGACAACCTCTGGTTATAACCCTTCACCCAGAAAATCTGATAAATGAGATGAAAAGTATCCTAGTACTCTTCCACTTCTTCTATCCTACAAAAGGATTACTCATAGTTATGAATTCAATATTCATGTTTCGCAGTGTGAATCTGTTCTGGATACACATGCTGTGCATTATTCCGCAATCTAGTGGTTGAGTCCGTAATACTCCTGTTAGTCCTCTTTTTCTTTCATTTTTTGCTGGGTGTCATCTGTAGCCATTTGGTGCTATGTCCATCTCTCCAGGAAGTCAAATGTGCGCCCCGGAAGCCACTGTGCGTAGTCGCCACCCTTTGTTTGTTTTTTGGGTTGTTGGGTCTGGAAGCATCAGCCAAAGCTCCACAAACGCAGAGAAAGAATGAAGGGTCAACTGACTGATCATCAAAGATACAGAGAAAAAAATGAAACACCAGAAGGGACATATGTGGAGAGAAACATTGAAAAACACAGAAGATCACGGAAAAGTAGGTGCGCCACATGGGAGGGCAACCATGCAGTCGGAGAATGCCCTGGCAGGGGGAAGAATCAGTTGAGCGAAATGTAAGTTTACCCCCTCACTTTGAGTCACTTTTTATATAAATTTCCGCGGATTGGGGCAAGTTTATTTATGTCGTTTCTGCCTCCCGCAGTGGCTCCGTGTGGTAGACTAAAACCCTCGCCTCACCAGGAAAAGAAAACCCACTCCAACTGTACACAGCCGATTCCTTTTACTCACGGCGTGCAGGCGTCATATACATCAACCGCCCTAGCGTGCGTGTACCCCGTGGGTTTTCATTACCTCATGTGGGACATTATTATTTTCTCTTTTTGCAGTGTGTCCAAAGAATGTGAATTTTGTGACTCGTCTACAGCGCACCGCTCGGCGGGCGCCCAGAGCTAGTTGACACCTTCACCAATACAATCAGGTACTTTCCTGCCTTACAAAACGCGAGAACACAAATGCCTGGTGAGTGTGTTTCTCCGTGTTTAAAGCCATCACACTGAGTGCAACCCCCTCCATTCTTTTTTCAGATTAGACGGCCCTGCTTCACAGTTTACCACTTCTGCAATTCCTGTTGCCCGTGGTGCAGGTAATTTGCCCTATTTTGGTATTTATGGAAATTCAGAGAGGACTCCCCAAATTGTGACACTATTATTCTGACACCCCCCCCCCTTTTTTTAATTCTTTCACAGTAAAAATTGTACCCAGTCCCCGTCCTGAGGAGAACCTATAATCGTTTCAGGTTCGAAACGCGTTGACCCCAGCCTGTGACAACAAAGAAGTGTGCAGCCAGGGACCAATTCATCCCACTGGTGTGGGCCCTTGCGTGCAACCAGATTAAAACATTCAGTCACAGGTTCTGTGTGATAGGCAGGCAATTGTTTTCCACCTCTAATTCCGCCTGGCCACTGGTATTTCAGCTAAAGGACTGGTCTTTTTCCTTTATGTTGTATATGTTTTTTGAATGTAATTTATTTAGGTTTTATGCACTGTATTCTAAATTTACTTTGGTGTCTTGTGAATGTTTGAGTATTCAGTATTCATTTTTGTATTTAGTGAATTTTTTTGTGCACACAATTGCTTGTTTTTGCTTGTGTCCTGACTGCTTTTTGACTGTTGTTTCTTTTTGATGTCATGCCTACATGAGCTTTAAACTTGTTTTAAGAATTAAAATAAAAGTTTTGCCTAATAAATGGTGTTGTCATGCAGTACTTAAGGGCTGTGTGAGTCCCAAGACGAAATTGAAATATCCAGGCTAGCCACTGTGTTCTGTTTTGCAATTGTCGAGGTCCAGGCTGGCCTGTTTGGTTGGACCCAAAGCCTTTTTGTATACACCATAAGTTTGGCCAGCAGGACAACTGCCAGGTCTGCAATGTCTGCAAGGCGTGTGACGAGTTCCTCCCGAAGATGCTGAGGAGTAGAGCCAAGCAGAGACAGGCACACTACGCCACAATCTAGACACAGAAGAAGGGGAGCTTGTCCATAAGAGAACTTGGCTTGTCGAGCAAAGATGAGGACAATGTGGCCACAGAAGCAGCAACAAGCCAAAGGGTACGATGCAGAGACAGAAGTAGTCGACCCGGAGTCACATGTCCCCTCGAACAGACATATGGAAGTAGAGCGGGCCTAACCCCGGGGAAAGAGAGCAAGAGAGTGGTAATGGTGGGGCATAAAAGGGAGAGAGGTGCAGCAACACAGTGGAGGTTCGCTAAGTCCAATCC
Organism: Lissotriton vulgaris; assembly: GCF_964263255.1. NCBI lineage: Eukaryota > Metazoa > Chordata > Amphibia > Caudata > Salamandridae > Lissotriton > Lissotriton vulgaris. Next base: position 876,454,688 of record NC_141685.1, read on the forward strand.
CCTCCTAAATCGATATGCCCACCAACACTTGGAAGAAGTGGGAGAGTTGATGAAAAACCTCCTACAGCATAGGTCTTCAAACTGTGGGGCACGCCCCACTGGGGGGGCGCCGCATCCCTTCAGGGGGGGAGGGGGGGGGATGCACTTCACCCCACATTGTTGCTTCTAGGCACGAGACGTGCATCTCAGCCTGGGATGCTGCAGCTCCAGCTGCTGGGGGCTCGGCTGAGAGGTTCAAGAGTCATCAGTCTTTAAATGCCAGAGGCACGACGATGACGATTTTGGGGGGGTGGGGGTGCTAATTCTCATGGTCATGGAGATGCAGGGTCTCTAAGAAAGGGTGGAAAACAACAAAGCCTCATTAACACATAAATGGTCTGTTAAAGACCTGTGAAGTACTCAGCTGCGGCAAAACTGTCTGTGTGTGTGCCCGGTAAACTGTCTCAGCCCGGACTGTCTGTGTGTGTGCCCGGTAAACTGTCTCAGCCTGGACTGACACACATGACGGGTGGGGGGGGGGGGGGGGGGGGGGGGGGTCATGCTGAATCCTTTTGAGCCCATGGGCGTTGTGCGCCTGTTAAAAACCATGCAGCTTATTTACAATCCCCTTGCGCCACTTTTGCGTCACTTTTAACATGGAAGTGACGCTTAAATGACGCAAGGGACTTGAAAATCTGCCCCCATGTGCATATATCACATACCTTTGTGAACTGATTAAAGAGGCTATTTGTTTTCTGGTTCCCCTACCCCCTGTGCCCCCACTCTGCCTATTCCTACATTTTACTTTTTACTGCCTTAATGTGACAATGCATTTCATGAAAAGGAATATAAAGTAGGGTTAACTAAAGAAAAATGCCAGCCATGTGCTGTTTAAAGAGCCTGCACAGGCCTGGCCTTGACACTAAATAGGGTTATAAATGAAATAGTATGTATTCCTTTGTAATGTGATGTTTCAATCTTTGTTCCCTTTAATTATAAGTCATAGATCATTCAGGCAGCCTTAGAACACAATTAAAAATGCTTTCTATATATTTTTGTTGTTCCAAGTGTGCTGAGATCAGCGCTGAAAATAGGCTTTAGGGGACTGCTTACTTTTGTACCTTCTGCGACATCAATATAATGAGCTGGCAACCCTAATTGCAAGACTGGAAGTTTATTGCAGGATGAGCACAATATTTATTTCCTCCACCCTCGATCCCTGGACCTTGAATAATGCCATAAAAGCAATAGTTTAACTTATATCTGAAACCATTTATGCCAAGCCTCAATAACATGCTGAGTAACTTCAACGGTGTCTGGGAATGCACCCTGCATTCAGACAACTCACTCCTCATTCTTGTCCTTCACTTTCACACTCACCCTGCACTCACAGGGATCACACTGTACTCACACTGATCACTATGCACTCAACCCACCCTCTCACCCTGTACTCACAGTGACCAAACTGCGTTTATGCCACTCACCATGAAATTACACTGTTCTCCCTCCACTTACCCTGCGGTCAACATGAGCACACCGCACACTCTGCACTCACAATACTCTTGCGCTGTTTACCCTGTATCTCACCCAGCAGTCACACGAGTTCACCCTGTACCTCACTCTGCAGTCACATAAGCACACTACTCACCCTGCTCATGCGACACTTCACCCAATTGTCCCTCTCACGTGTGCGATCAGTGTTAGGGCCAGCCCTAGGTGGGAATCTTAGTCCCCCCCCCCCCCTCCGAAGTTCTGTCTAGTTACGCCCCATGTTGCTTCCCATGTTGGAAGTACGTTTCACTGCAAGGAGTTTACAACGGTTACATCCTTCCAGAAGATTCCATTCTCTGGCAGGTAAGAGTGAAGAGCTTTTTGTATTATTTTTTTAAAGCCTCGCTCCTTTCCCCTTCGTCCCAATACTAGTGGGAACGTTGGATATTTCAAGGAGGAGTGGATTTGGCATTAATGCCATAGGTGCTGCCTTTGGTTCTGGGGACCCAGGTTCGAGTCCTGGGTTCGGCTCAACATTGTGTGATCTTGGGTAAAATCACTTAATTTACCAGTGAATTACGAAAAATGAATTTGACCTTGATTAAGTCGCTGGTGCTTGTTCCAATCTCTAGAGTTGAGTCCACAAGTCAAATATAACAAATATTGTGAAGTGTGCCTACCATCTGTCCTCGCTTCTTTCGTAGACCAAATTTAAATGTTTTCTTGTGCAGCTATTTCTGAAGCATTGGAAGACGATCTTCTTTATAAGCCAACTATGCTAACAAATTGACTCTTGATGCTGCTAGAGTATAAAGATGTATATATCCTCTTGAATCAATTACATCACAGGTGTATGATGTAAATGTCCCCTAGGGCTTCTTGGAAAACTGCGGCTGGCCTCCTACTGACATGGCAACACCTGGCCATACTCCACATAATCATGGATTTTTCAGAAAGCATGTTTTGTGGAACTTCTTTTTCTGATATCTTGTTTAGGGGCAAGGATGTGGCACAACAGCCGGAGCAGATGACTGTAAAGCTGGGAAACCAGGTTCAATTCTTGATGTCTGCTCAACATCCTGTGTTTCTGGGCAAATCACTTAATCTCCCTGTGCTTACAAAAAATGAATGAGTGCTTGTGTAATGTAAAAGATGCTCCTGTAAAGCGCTCCAAAACCTTTAGGTCATGTTCGCCCTATATAAAACTACAAAAAATATATTGCAAAATGCTGTGAGCACTCCCGTTTCCAGGCACTGCTCAAGACTGGAAGTGGGGAACAATCAATCAATCAATCAATCAATCAGACAGTCATTAGTTAAGCGCACTACATACCCGCGAGGGTCTCAAGGCGCTGGGGGGGGGAGGTGGGGGCCACTACTGATCGAACAGCCAGGTCTTTAGTATCCTCCTGAAGGTCAGCAGGTCTTGGGTCTGTCGTAGGCTCAGTGGGAGGGTGTTCCATGTCTTGGCGGCGAGGTGGGAGAAGGATCTCCCGCCGGTGGTTGTTCTTCGGATGCGTGGGACGGTGGCGAGTGAGAGGTTGGCGGAGCATAGCTGTCAGTTGGGGGTGTAGAAGGAGAGCCGTCTGTTGGGGTAGGCTGGGCCGGTCTTGTGGAGTGCCTTGTGTGCGTGGATGAGGAGCTTGAAGGATATCCTCTTGTTGACGGGGAGCCAGTGTAGGTTTCTTAGGTGGGGGGGTGTTGTGGTACATTGAGAATCAGTCGTGCCGAGGCGTTTTGGATGCGTTGTAGTCGATTGATGAGCTTGGTCGTGGCTCCCGCGTAGAGTGCGTTTCCGTAGTCGAGTCTGCTGCTGACGAGGGCCTGGGTGACTGTCTTTCTTGATCTGTCGGGATCCATCTGTAGATCTTGCGGAGCATGCGGAGGGTGTTGAAGCAGGAGGAGGAGACGGCGTTGACTTGCTTGGTCATTGAGAGCGTTGAGTCAAGGATGATTCCCAGGTTGCGTGCGTGGCCGGTGGGGGTCGGGGCTGCCCCCAGTGCCGTTGGCCACCAGGAGTCGTCCCAGGCTGACGGGTTGGAGCTGAGGATGAGGACCTCCGTCTTGTCCGAGTTTATCTTCAGACGGCTGATCTTCATCCAGTCGGCAACGGCCTTCATTCCTCCATGAAGGTTAGCTTTGGCGGTGATGGGGTCCTTGGTGAGGGAGAGGATCAGTTGAGTGTCGTCGGCGTAGGAGATTATGTTGAGGTCGTGCTGTCGGGCGACGTGAGCGAGCGGGACCAGGTAAATGTTGAACAGTGTCGGGCTGAGGGAGGATCCTTGAGGTACACCGCAGATGATTTCGGAGGCGTCGGAACGGGGGGAGGCAGACGCTCTGGGTTCTGCCAGAGAGGAAGGAGGTGGTCCATTCCAGAGCCTTGTCTCAGATCCCTGCGGCATGGAGGCGTGCGCGTAGTGTGCGGTGGCAGACGGTGTCGAAGGCGGTGGAGAGGTCTAGGAGGATGAGTGCTGCAGTCTCCCCATTGTCTAGCAGGGTCCTGATGTCGTCGGTGGCAGCGATGAGGGCGGTCTCGGTGCTGGGGTTGCTGTGGAACCCTGACTGGGAAGGGTCCAGGAGTCTGTTCTCTTCGAGGTATCGGGTTAGCTGTCTGTTAACGATTTTCCCAATGACCTTGGCCGGGAAGGGGAGCAGAGAGATGAGTCGGAAGTTCTTGAGGTCTCTTGGGTCTGCCTTGGGTTTGTTGAGTAGGGCGATGATCTTGGCGTGTTTCCAGCTCTCTAAGGATGGCAGAAGCAAGAATCCATCCACTCATTGTCTCTGTGTAGAAAAACATGCACTCCCACACCTATGTTTTGGGAGTGTTTTTGCTGATCTATCCTAAATTTTGTTTTTCACGTGAAAAATAAAGCACCAATGTAATTTTTTGAGCACTTTTTGTTCTTGGAGACTTTTCATTTGAACTTTAGAATAAGCACATGCATTACAAAAACTTCTGTTTACTAAACACTCTTACTTATTTTAATATTATTTGCCCTATACAACCTGGGCTCTGCAGGAGGGAATGGACATCAATGATGCGGAGTACCAGCTTCCAGAACTTTTTTGTCAGGTGGTAGTGGCGGTGGGGGGGGGGGGCTCGACGTGTAAAAAAGGTTTAGATGGGGGGCATGGCCGACTCAAGTTTGAAGACCTCTGTCCTAGAGCAATTCGAAAGGCGGTTAGCTGCACCAGTAGAAGAGGGGAAGACCATACCCAACACATGCCTGAAGTTAGCCCTTGATGCTGCAGACACAGCCAGCAGACAGATGGTCACAGGCACAACCCTGACTATAGGTTTCAGGGTTCAAGAGTAAGGAGCCCAACCGCGAACCACGAGCACCCTCAATCCCTGGCTCTTAAAAATCCCCGATATTAAAGAGAAACTACACAAGCAGACCATTAACTATTTTAAAGAAAATGTAGGTTCCGTTGATTCGGCACTAACCATATGGGAAGCTTTTAAAGTAGTTCTGAAGGGCCTGGCATTGCCTCTTAAAACGGGGTAAATTAACAAGAGACGCGAGCAGCTAGTCCAACTGGAAAGCGAACTCCAGCAATTGGAATTTGAAAACACCAATGCGCCTTCAGTGGATGCTCTCCACCGCCTCACACTTAAACAGGAGGAATATAAGATCAGGGCTAGAGAACAAATGATGGCCAAACTCCTTCATACTCAGCATAGGCTTTATGAATTAGGGGATAGGGTGGGTAAAACCCTGGCCTGGTTAGAGAAAAGAGATCAATGTGAGAAGTTGGTCTGGTATATGATGCTCACTAGTTCTAGTGATCACCTTGTACCATGCAACCCTTATGATGATTGGTTGTAAGTCAACCTTATAGACCAGCTATCCTAGAGGTAGCGTGGACAAAGCAGTCTTAGGCTAAACTCTGTAAAGGCATGTGAAGCAAGCTGTTTTACCATATACAATCCCCTTGAATACCAAATGAAAGGACACCACACAGATATATATTGAAAATATATATATATATTTATTTACTACATATATCCCCTATACTCTTTATGAGCACAGAAGCAAATGCGTTAAAACAAAACACTGTTTAAATATACAAAAGCTGCACAATATGGATGAGCCCTAGGGGCCACCTAAACCATATACTAAAATAGTGGTATAAGTACCACTAATCGAAAAGGAAGTAGGCCTAGGGCCTGGGGAATCACTGGAGCTGTTTGGGACTAGCAGTGACTAAGTCGGGAAAGGCCCGCGGGACTTGGGTGCAGCGCTTAAGGCACACGCATGCACCAATGTAAAGTCAATGGTACGTAAAAGTTACAAAGTTACTGAAAAGGGAACCTTCAGGATGACCTAGAACCTAGCAACTTGGAACATAGACACTAGAGGTGTATTGCTACACAGGTGCACCGGAGTGCCAGGGTTACCTCACCCACAGGAAGCAGGTGCATATGTCTCAAAGTGTGTTGGGTTTCGTCGCGCTAGTCTATGGAGCCTGTAGATGAAGATGCTGCAGGCGGGTCGTCGAGGAGAGTTCCGGTGAATCCAAGGGTGGATCTGAAGAGGTGAAGACCTGAAAGCAGAGGGGACAATGTTCAAAGCCACTAGCCAGTGACTACCGTGGAACCAGGAGGGAACCAGGCGATGTCGGGTGCAAACAGGCGAAGAAGTGAAGATTGTCTCTGCATCCACGTGGACACGAAGAGGTGGAGGACGTCCAGGCGTCGATCACGAGCTGTCCCACGAAGGCTCTAGCTGATGGCGGTGTCGGCTTCTTGATTGGAGCAAACAGGCCTTGGCTAATGCAAGCCACGCAGGAAACGATGCAAGCTTCTCACTCGGACCAGCGGTGTTGATTTCGGATTTCATCGCCAAGATGGCCACTAGCCAACGGGCCAGTAACCGGGAAGACGTGTTGAGTGGCAAAATGCAAAAGGGCCCCACGCAGATCGTGGAGATGCTGGGGGGCTGATCTTCGGTGCAGATGCTGCTCGATGGTGGGGCTTCTCAAACCCCAAAGCACAGCGTCGAGGCTGCCTCGGGTGCTGCGCAGTCAGCTTCTCGTGGATCTTCCAAGATGGCCGGTCCCACGTCTCTCGGTGCCTCCACGGGTCTCTTCTTTTCAGGGACTGTGGATCGGGCTCTGAGATGTCTGGGAATCCGGGTCTTGTCGGGCTCTGGGCTCCGGCTCCGGCGGGAGGCGGCGGCAAAGCAGACGTCGAGTTGCTGGTTGGTGCCTGTATTCACAGGTTGGTCACTCCTTGGCCACAAGGGAGATGCTCTTCAGTCTTCTGTGCAGCAGAATGTCGAAGTCCAGTTTTCTTCTTAGTTTCAAGTCGAGTTCAGGATGATCTGAAGACTTGGGACACAGCTCCTACTCTTATTCCAAATCTAGGGGACGGATCACCTGCTAGGTCCCGCCTCTGGGTGGGACCAGGAAGGGGGGTGGTTACACCCCCTTTCCTTTGTCCAGCTCGCGCCAGGACTGGGGCTGGAAAGCCCCAGCACCGGTTTGGACTGGCTTATGCACGGGGACACCTTGTGTGCCCCAGGCATGTCTCATTCTATTCAGCCCTGTCCTACCCAATACACAAAATCCTGTCTGGGGTGGTGCTCGCACCTCCCAAGGCAGGAAACCCTTTGTCCAAGCCTCCCTTTGCTGGAAGGACTCCCAGCAGCAGGAGGTCAGACTTGTGTCTGTGGTGGCAGCATCCATTTTGTGATGCTGAGGCTCGAGTTAACTTTAACCGGGGTTCAGGTTATGTACATGTCGTGTCCCTCTAGAAGGGTGGAAGGCTACCCCCGTCGCCAGAATTGGCGAGGGGGTAGTATCCCAATTCGTATGACACCTTACTCGACATGTTTTGATAAAGCCAAACCAAAGTTAGCAAGTAACCGCGAGGATTATAATGCACTTAAGAGTATATGGTATGGCAATATCCTGGAACAGCTAAGGGAGTGGTTCCTGACAGCTGCAGACGGGCTCAGCTTGTGCCAGAGCACCATCTCACATGAAACCAAGCACTCTGCCTCCAGGATTGTCGAGGCCTTCCATAGGAGTGGCTTATAGGTTAACATGTGTCCAGATACGTTAGATATAGGTATACTATATCTAAGTACGAGGTGATTACACCAACTTACCTCAGCTGATGGATCAGCCAGTTGTGTCAAATATGGAGGCCAGGCCAGGGGTGGCATAATACATGCTGCAGCCCCTGGTAGGCCTTGGATACACCTATGCCCTGGGTACCTGGGGTACACTGTTACAGGGGCCTATAAGGTGAACCAAATCCAATTCGTAATGCACCTAGAGTGCATTGGCATTAATTTAGAGAGAGAACAGCAGGCTGTGGGTCTGATTAGCAGGCCCACAGCCACATTAAGTCATAAACCAGTGAAGCAAAAAGCAAATATTTGGGGTGACCATAGGATAGCAGACCCTACTCTCCTACACAACCCCCCTCCCAAACGCAGGGACATTAGACTAACCTTGACCAGTTGTGTCTTCATTTTCTAAGTGGAAGTACCTGGAGAAACCATCTGCATTACCATGGTCAGTCCCTGGGCGGTGCTCCACTGTAAAGTCCATCCCCTGTAGGGAAATGGACCACCTGAGTAGTTTGGGGTTTTCACCCTTCATCTGATTAAGCCATAAGAGGGGCTTATGGCCGGTCTGAATCTTGAAGTGAGTGCCAAACAAGTATGGTCTCAACTTCTTCAGAGCCCACACCACAGCAAAGACCTCCCTCTCAATGGCTGACCAACGTTTCTCTCTGGGGGTCAGCCTTTTGCTAATAAAAGCAATGGGCTGGTCTTGACCATCTACATTAAGTTGTGAAAGCACAGCTCCCACTCCCAACTCAGAAGCATCTGTTTGGACAATGAACTCTCTTGAGTAGTCAGGACTCTTCAGGATAGGTGCAGAGCACATGGCCTTCTTCAGGTCATCAAATGCTTTTTGACAGTTTACTGTCCACTGAACCTTTTTGGGCATCTTTTTGGATATCAGATCATTAAGAGGAATCACAATGGACCCATAGTTCTTAACAAACTTCCTGTAGTACCCAGTCAGGCCCAAGAAAGCTCTGACCTGAGTCTGGGTAGTTGAAGGGGACCAGTCCTTGATGGTCTGGATCTTACTCTCCAGGGGTTGAACTTTGCCTCCACCTACAAGGTGGCCCAAGTACACAACCTTACTCTGCCCTATCTGACACGTTGTGGCCTTGATAGTGAGGCCTGCCTTTTGCAGAGCCTCTAGCACTTCCTTCAGGTGGACCAGGTGATCCTCCCAGGTGGAGCTGAAGACAGCAATATCATCCAGATAAGTCATCCAACCCAGCAAGGACTTGATTCACCAACCTTTGGAAGGTGGCAGGTGCATTTTTCAAACCAAAGGGCAACACCACAAATTGGTAATGACCTCCTGGGGTAGAAATTGCAGTTTGGGATTTTGGATTCCTCAGCTAACCTGATTTGCCAATAGCCAGCTGTCAGATCAAATGTGCTCAAATATTTGGCAGAAGCCAACTTGTCTATGAGCTCATCTGCCCTTGGAATAGGGTGTGCATCTGACCTGGTGATAGCATTGAGTCCACACAGAACCTCATCTCTCTCTTTCAATCTTTGGTGTGAGGTTTGGGGACCAGAACCACTGGGCTAGCCCAGGGGCTCTCTGAAGGCTCAATAACACCTAATTCCAGCATCTTTTGCACCTCAGTCTTTATACAGTCCCTGACATGGTCAGGTTGCCTGTAAATCTTGCTTTTCACAGGAAGACTGTCACCAGTGTCCACCACATGGGTACACCAGTTAGTCTGACTGGGTGTCAAGGAGAACATATGTCTATATGACTGTAAAACTTGTCTGCAGTCATTTTGCTGATGTTCAGTGAGGCTGCCATCTAAGGCCACACCATCAACTGAGCCATCTTCAGGGTTCTGAGTTAACATGTCTGGGAGCGGGTCACTCTTTTCCTCCTGCCCCTCATCTGTAGCCATGAGCAAGCCCATGTCTGCCCTGTCAACATATGCCTTCAGTCTGTTGAAATGGAGCATCCTGTGGGGGCTCCTGGGAGTTCCTAGGTCCACCAAGTAGGTAACCTCTCCCTTCTTTTCAACAATGGTATGGGGTCCAGACCATTTGTCTTGGAGTGCTGCTGGGGCCACTGGCTTCAACACCCATACTTTCTGTCCAGGTTGGTACTCAGTCAAGACAGCATTTTGGTCATGCCAAGCTTTTTGTAATTCTTGGCTGGCCTCAAGGTTTTTGGATGCCTTCTCCATATACTCAGCCATCCTGGAGCGGAGACCAAGTACATAGTCCACTATGTCTTGCTTGGGCTTTCTGAGAGGTAACTCCCAACCTTCCCTCACTAAACATAGGGGTCCTCTTACAGGGTGCCCAAACAACAATTCAAAGGGGCTGAAGCCAACCCCCTTTTGTGGGACCTCTCTGTAAGCAAACAGAAGGCAGGGTAGAAGGATGTCCCATCTTGACCTGAGCTTCTCAGGTAATCCTTTGATCATACCCTTCAGGGTCTTGTTGAACCTTTCAACAAGCCCATTGCATTTTAGATGATAAGGAGTGGTGAACTTGTAGTTGACACCACATTCCTTCCACTTAGCTGTTAAGTATCCTGACATGAAGTTGGTACCGCGATCAGATACTACCTCCTTAGGAAACCCCACTCTGGAGAAAACTCCAAGTAAGGCCCTGGCCACAACAGGAGCTGTTGTGGTCCTAAGGGGAATTGCCTCTGGGTACTTGGTGGCATGGTCCACCACCACCAGTATGAATCTGTACCCAGATGCTGTAGGGGGATCCATTGGACCTACAATATAAATCCCTACTCTTTCAAAGAGAACCCCCACCACAGGCAGTGGTATCGGGGGGCCTTTGTTGTGCCACCTGCTTTGCCACTGGCTTGGCAGGTTACACAGGAGCGACAAAACTCCTTGGTGTCTTCAGACATGTGAGGCCAGTGAAAGTGAGGGACAAGCCTGTCCCAAGTCTTATTCTGGCCTAGGTGTCCAGCTAAAGGAATATCATGGGCCAAGGTTAGAAGGAAGCCCCTAAATTGCAGAGGTATAACCAACCTCCTGGTTGTACCAGGCTTGGGGTCTCTACCGTCTGAATAAAGGAGCCCATCATCCCAATACACTTTATGGGTACCTTGAGCATTCCCAGCAGCCTCAGCAGCAGCCTGCTGTCTGAGGGGTTCAAGTGTAGGACAGGTTAACTGAGCCTGCCCCAAGTCTGCCCTAGAAGGTCCCCCTGTCCCCAGAAACTCAACCTGATCAGGTGCAAGTTCTTCAGGGACAGTTCCTTCAGGGGTCTCAAGATCATCTTCCTGTGAAGGCTGATCCTCACTGGTAGGCAGGTGGAAGGCACAGCCTTTACCCTCCTGTTCTTCTTCTTGGTAGGTGCTTGGTCCATTGTTCCAGGATCCAAGACCTGCGGTTCAGAGAGGCACTTTTTGGCCTGTGACCTAGTCACAACAAGGACATGTGATGATATCCCTAACATCTCTGCATGAGTCCTGTACTCAACTTCTGACCATAGCGAGCTCTCCAGGTCATTGCCCAACAAACATTCAACTGGGAGATCTGCACTAACCACAACTCTTTTTAGGCCAGTTACCCCTCCCCAGGAGAAATTAACAATTGCCACACTATGTGTAGTAGTGACATTGCTGGCATTGGTCACCAAGTAATTGTCACCTGGTATGTATTGTCCAGGGTCCACAAAGCTAGGTGTCACCATAGTGACACTGGCACATGTGTCCCTGTATGCTTGAGCCACTTTTTCATTAATCAAAGGTGTCTGTCTGTACTTGCCCAGATTACTGGGGCTTATAGTAGCGGGCAAATCTATGTCCCCATCACAAATCAGAACAGCCTGTGTAGGGGTTCTGACTAGGCCAGACTCTCCCTCAGTTCCCAAGGTGATACCCACGACCCCCTTAGTCTGTGGACCAACACTGCCAACTGTACTAGTGGGTGCAGGTGCCTTAGGGGCTGCAGTGTTGGGGGCTCCACCCTTTTTACACTCACTGGTCCAGTGAGAGGTGTTTTTACAGGTACTACACCAGGGTTTTCTTTGACCTTCTTTCTTCTTGGAAGTTTGGGACCCACCCTCTGTATTAGTTTGGGGCCCTGTTGAAGACTTCTGGTCTTTAGCTTTCTCCTCCCCACCCTTCTGGTCTGTTTTCTTCTGGTTACCACCCTGGTTCTGGTTCTGGTTCTTTTGCTTAACCCTGGTTCTAACCCATTTGTCTGCCCTCTTTCCCAATTCTTGGAGAGAGGTCAGATCTGAGTCAACCAAGTGTTGATGCAGCTGCTGGTTCTGACAATTATTTAAAATTTGTTCTCTCATAAGTAAATTGTACAATCCTTCATAGTCTGTAACCTTACTTCCCAGCAACCAGCCCTCCAGAGCCTTAGTGGCACATTCAACAAATTCAGACCAGTCCTGAGTCTGTGTCTTCTGGGTCTCTCTGAACATTAACCTGTACTGTTCAGTGGTTAAGCCTAACCCATCAATCAGAGCACTCTTCAGGACCAGGTAGTTTCTAGAATCCCCATCACTAACTGTGAGGAGTCTGTCTCGGCCTCTACCTTCAAAGGAGAGCCACAATATTGCTGCCCACTGCTCCTGAGGGATCTGCTGTACTCTGCAGGCTCTCTCAAGTGCAGTCATCCATTTGTGTATGTCATCCCCAGCTTGGTAAGGGGGCACAATCTTACTCAGGTTTCTATTGCCATAGGACCTGTCTTTATCCTTAGGGATAATGCTGCCACCAGTGGATCCTAATCCACCCTCTCTAGGCTGTCTTGCTCTAGCAAGTTTCTCTTGGGCCAGGGCAACTTCTAATTCTCGCTTCTGGATTCTAAGCTCAGCCTCTCTCATGTTGGCCTCATGTTCCCTCCTCTGAGGGGATGTCATCCTCCTTCTGGAGTGACCATGAGAACATCTAGAAGCTTGGGAGGTGTTGGATTCACCTGAGTGATTCCTCCTCCTCCTTTGCTCCTGGTTAAGTCCACTTGGGTGGTCTGAGTGGGTTTACCCCTGACTCAGTCCCACATAGGCTTAAGTTAGCCTGGCTAAGCCTTCTGGCTAGCACCTGACTATTTCTTCCATCATCAGAATCATTGCTCTCCCCTTCTGTCTCTTCCTCCTCCTCATCCTCAGGCTGAGTATCTCCAGTGATCTGGTCTTCCTCATCTATCTGGACAACAGGGACAGGGGCATCAGTATTATCATCTTCAGTGGGAGAGCCTCCTTCCACATTCCCTGTGGGGTCTGCTTTAGAGGTCTTTAGAGCTTCAGACTGGTCTAAAAGCTCTCTGAGGTGGTCTGTGGTAGGGGTTGGACCCGTCTTGAGACCTCTTACGGTACACAGCTGCCTCAGTTCTTTAAAGTTTAACATAGCAAATTTGGATGGTGCCCTTGGAGGGTCACTCTCAACAGGGGCAGGTCCAGTGGACCCCTCTGCTCCAGACATTGCTCTAGTGTGGGTGGATGTGTTGCAATCTACCTACACTGGTGTTTACCTACTAAACCTATCTAGTAGTTGTAGTCAGGGTGTGCTACTCCCTATCCTCTACAACAACTAAGTTCAGTAGAACTTAAGTATACTAGTCTTGTTTTATATGTACCTAGCAGGTACCTATATGATCTTTCAAATGATATTTTCAAAGATTGTAATGGTAAAACAACAGCAAGCTCAAATACCAACCGCTGCTCACCAATGTGAGAAGTTGGCCTGATATATGATGCTCACTAGTTCTAGTGATCACCTTGTACCATGCCAAGCAACCCTTATGATGATTGGTTGTAAGTCAACCTTATAGACCAGCTATCTTAGAGGTAGCGTGGACAAAGCAGTCTTAGGCTAAACTCTGTAAAGGCATGTGAAGCAAGCTGTTTTACCATATACATTCCCCTTGAATACCAAATGAAAGGACACCACACAGATATATATTGAAAATATATATATATATTTATTTACTACAAATATCCCCTATACTCTTTATGAGCACAGAAGCAAATGCGTTAAAACAAAACACTGTTTAAATATACAAAAAAAGCACAATATGGATGAGCCCTAGGGGCCACCTAAACCATATACTAAAATAGTGGTATAAGTACCACTAATCACAAAGGAAGTAGGCCTAGGGCCTGGGGAAATCGCTGGAGCTGTTCGGGACTAGCAGTGACTAAGTTGGGAAAGGCCCGCGGGACTCGGGTGCAGCGCTTAAGGCACACGCATGCACCAATGTAAAGTCAATGGTGCGTAAAAGTTACAAAGTTACTGAAAAGGGAACCTTCCGGATGACCTAGAACCTAGCAACCTGGAACATAGACACTAGAGGTGTATTGCTACACAGGAGCACCGGAGTGCCAGGGTTACCTCACCCACAGGAAGCGGGTGCATATGTCTCAAAGTGTGTCGGGTTTCGTCGCGCTGGTCTATGGAGCCTGTAGATGAAGATGCTGCAGGCGGGTCGTCGAGGAGAGTTCCGGTGGATCCAAGGGTGGATCTGAAGAGTTGAAGACCTGAAAGCAGAGGGGACAATGTTCAAAGCCACTAGCCAGTGACTACCGTGGAACCAGGAGGGAACCAGGCGATGTCGGGTGCAAACAGGCGAAGAAGTGAAGATCGTCTCTGCAGCCACGTGGACACGAAGAGGTCGAGGACGTCCAGGCGTCGATCACGAGCTGTCCCACGAAGGCTCTAGATGATGGCGGTGTCGGCTTCTTGATTGGAGCAAACAGGCCTTGACTAATGCAAGCCACGCAGGAAACAATGCAAGCTTCTCACTCGGACCAGCAAGGTCAGAGGAGCTGCTCCTTTTTACAGGAGCGAGGGCCAGTCTGGAGCAACCAGACCAGCGGTGTTGATTTCGGATTTCATCGCCAAGATGGCCACTAGCCAACAGGCCAGTAACCGGGATGACGCGTCAAGTGGCAAAATGCAAAAGGGCCCCATGCAGATCGTGGAGATGCTGAGGGGCTGATCTTCGGTGCAGATGCTGCTCGATGGTGGGGCTTCTCAAACCCCAAAGCACAGCGTCGAGGGTGCCTTTGGTGCTGCACAGTCAGCTTCTCGTGGATCTTCCAAGATGGCCGGTCCCACGTCTCTCGGTGCCTCCATGGGTCTCTTCTTTTCAGGGACTGTGGATCAGGCTCTGAGATGTCTGGGAATCCGGGTCTTGTCGGGCTCTGGGCTCGGGCGGGAGGCGGCGGCAAAGCAGACGTCGAGTTGCTGGATGGTGCCTGTATTCACAGGGTGGTCACTCCTTGGCCACAAGGGAGATGCTCTTCAGTCTTCTGTGCAGCAGAATGTCGAAGTCCAGTTTTCTTCTTAGTTTCAAGTCGAGTTCAGGATGATCTGAAGTCTTGGGACACAGCTCCTACTCTTATTCCAAATCTAGGGGCCGGATCACCTGCTAGGTCCCTCCTCTGGGTGGGACCAGGAAGGGGGGTGGTTACACCCCCTTTCCTTTGTCCAGCCCTGCGCCAGGACTGGGGCTGGAAAGCCCCAGCACCGGTTTGGACTAGCTTATGCACAGGGACACCTTGTGTGCCGCAGGCATGTCTCATTCTATTCAGCCCTGTCCTACCCAATACACAAAATCCTGTCTGGGGTGGTGCTCGCACCTCCCAAGGCAGGAAACCCTTTGTCCAAGCCTCCCCCGCTGGAAGGACTCCCAGCAGCAGGAAGTCAGACTTGTGTCTGTGGTGGCAGCATCCATTTTGTGATGCTGAGGCTCGAGTTAACTTTAACCGGGGTTCAGGTTATGTACATGTCGTGTCCCTCTAGAAGGGTGGAATGCTACCCCTGTTGCCAGAATTGGCGAGGGGGTAGTATCCCAATTCGTATGACACCTTACTCAACATGTTTTGATAAAGCCAAACCAAAGTTAGCAAGTAACCGCAAGTAACAGCGCCAGGACACCTCCGGGTAACAGTGCGCTTTAAAAATGCCCAAAATAAATAAATAAATAAATTATAATGCACTTAAGAGTATATGGTATGGCAATATCCTGGAACAGCTAAGGGAGTGGTTCCTGACAGCTGCAGACGGGCTCAGCTCGTGCCAGAGCACCATCTCACATGAAACCAGCAACCCTGCCTCCAGGATTGTCGAGGCCTTCCATAGGAGTGGCTTATAGGTTAACATGTGTCCAGATAGGTTAGATATAGGTATACTATATCTAAGTAAGAGGTGATTACACCAACTTACCCCAGCAGATGGATCAGCCAGTTGTGTCAAATATGGAGGCCAGGGGTGGCATAATACAGGCTGCAGCCCCTGGTAGGCCTTGGATACACCTATGCCCTGGGTACCTGGGGTACAGTGTTACAGGGGCATATAAGGTGAACCAGATCCAATTCGTAATGCACCTAGAGTGCATTGGCATTAATTTAGAGAGACAACAGCAGGCTGTGGGTCTGATTAGCAGGCCCACAGCCACATTAAGTCATAAACCAGTGAAGCAAAAAGCAAAAATTTGGGGTGACCATAGGATAGCAGACCCTACTCTCCTACAATCAAGGTAAGAGGTGGGTGCCAAGACTGACTCTCAATGACGGCACGCAGATCACGCATCCAAGGGACATAGCAGAAGTCTTTGCAAATCACTTAGAGCAAATCTACTTCCCCTCTACTACATACACGGTAGAAGACTCCCGCCAACTCCTTTCTGATAGTGACATACAGACGCTATCTGACACCAACAAGGACACCCTAGACGAGGACTTGACGGACAAGGAGATCCAGAAGGCCATAAGTCATATCCAGTCGGGAAAGGCGATGGGACCCAACGGGACTCCCATTGAATTTCTAAAAATAGTGGCCACCCATGTAGCACCGTACCTACGAGCTATGTACCATGAAAGTTAAGAAAAGGGGGGTAACATGACTCCGCGTCTAGCGGAATGGAAGCGGGACATGGATTGGTGCATGCTACAAGAAAGAACTGTTTATGTATCCCGGGGATGCCCCCAGAAATGGGGGGAGGTATGGAATAAATGGAATGAGTACAGAGGTGACATTTGCGTTCCCCCGCCCCCGGCCCAACCAAACAACGCCTGAAGCTGAGATTTAACTGTTTAGTATTGTTAACTGCTGTCGCTCCAACACGATGCACATAATTATCCCACGAATGCTCTACTGCACGCCCTGGTAGATTGCTCATGTGACCACTGTTAATTTTGTTGTTTCTTATAAACGTAATAAAAAGAATTATAAAAAAAAAAGAAAAGGGGGGTCCTGCTGGAGGATCAACACCTGGCATCCATAGCTGTGATTCGTAAGCCAGGGAAGCCAGCTGATAGTTGTGGCTCCTATAGACCGATTTTGCTAATTAATGTAGAACCAAAAATTCTAGCGAAAGTACTTGCCTCGCGACTGGTCACGGCCATCTCCTCATTGGTCATCCTGACCAATCTGGCATTATGCCAGGGAGAAACACTGCACTAAATATTCGGCGTCTCCACAATGTACTTGCGCGCTGTGAATTCATAGAGGAGGACGCAGTGGTATTGTCCCTAGATGCCTCCATGGCTTTTGATTCTATTGAGTGGCCATACCTATTTGAAGTACTGAAGCAGATGGGCTTCGACCCGAAGTTTTTGGGCTGGATAAAACTACTTTACACTGATATAAAGGGCCAAGTACGAGTCAACAACTATACGTCGCAAACATTCTCATTACAAAGAGGCACTCGACAGGGCTGTCCTCTGTCCCCCTTGATTTTTTCCCTCATGGTGGAACCACTAGCTGCTTAGAGGTGGCGGGATGTAATGGTGAAGGGCCTCAAATGGGCAGAAGGGCACGATGATCGAATATCCCTATACGCTGATGATATCCTGCTCTACCTTGCCTCCCAGTATCGGTCTATTCATAGGGTGTTAAATATTTTCACAAACTTTGGGAAGTACTCCGGCTACGCCATCAACTGGAGCAAGTCGGTGTTATTCGTGCTCCAAGGCCAAGTTCTGCGACTCCCTGCAGACTGCAAAGTAGAGGTGGCCACGGATGGCTTCCGATACCTCGGAATATATATGACTCTGGATCCCCACCTTTTTTATGACCACAATCTTGTACCTGCACTGGCGTGCAGATGTTAAGCATTGAAGGTCCTTACCTCTTTCGTTGGTGGGCCGAGCTGCCCTTTTTAAGATGCTGGAAACAACTAGGGCTGGCTCTAATCAGTAAGGCTGAGCCTGATAAGCAAAACAACAGAGGAGAAATGCCAATACTGATACTGTAATTCATAAAACAATTTGTCAACCAAATAAAGATTACTATTCAAAACTTGAAGGTGCTATTTAACAGCTGTTTATTCTACAAAATATATTGAAAGGTACAATGAATTTGACCTTAGTGCATAATGTCAATGAGAAATTTTGTGACAATGATGAAAAAGGACACAGAACAAGATAAAATCTCTACCATACAGTCATAAATCAGACATATCACAGTCATACCACGAACATTCACGCATTGATACTAAGATACTTCTCACAGACTGGGGGATTAATACACCAGTGGGAGTAGTAATAAGTCTGCTGTACACTGAAAGGAAAATCAAATCAAGACAATACACTCCTTATAGTTAAACTAAATCAACTTTTTCAAAGTTTTTTGCAAGAGTGGGTGTACAGGTATCAATCCTAGTGTAACACAGTTAAACACTAGGACAACCAAAAGCAGACCAAGGGGAAAGGGGCCTACGCGTTTCGAATCCCTAGTAGTCGGGGGGGATTCTCCTCAGGGCCAGACCACTCAATAAGAGTGTATCCAGAGAAACGAATTCATAGTGGAGTCATCCTTTGTCACGGATGGTAACGTGTCCTGGGAGGCAGAGGAATGAATGGAAACTGCTGGGGGACCATGGCGAGTAATCAGCGCTGGCCCGAACGACTTTGACGCGTCTATATTGACTCCCCCATCTCACCAGGCGACTTGATGATAATCCTGTTTTGCAATTCTGACTTCTAACGTGGCGATTCAAGTTCCCGTCGCAGCGCGTAGCCCCGGGACCCCATGGTCCCCCAGCAGTTTCCATTTATTCCTCTGCCTCCCAGGACACGTTACCATCCGTGACAGTGTACAGCAGACTTATTACTTCTCCCACTGGTGTATTAATCCCCCAGTCTGTGAGAAGTATCTTAGTATGAATGCGTGAATGTTCGTGGTATGACTGTGATATGTCTGATTTAGGACTGTATGGTTGAGATTTTATCTTGTTCTGTGTCCTTTTTTCATCATTTAATTCAACAACAACAAGGGACCCCAATATTAGTCAGCAGGGACCTCGGGGGGAATACTTTTATCAAACAACATTGGTCCCCAACATTGAAAACTTTCAGCACAAAATGAAATATAGACAGAGTCAATCTATATTTTAGAAAGACATGTCCAGCCGGACAGTGGTCTTTCAGAGATTTTACTCAAAATTCATGTATTTAAATCACACAAAGTACCTTCCAACAATCAACCAGTGTGGACCACAAGCCTGTGTCCAGTACTAACAGAGCAGGTACATAGGGTTGATGTAAACAGCAAAGAAGGGCTTTATAAGGCAAAGCAAGTTACTCTACCAACAATACAATTGTACAGAGTATCACAACTAAGCACTTCACATCCTATAGTAATCACAGTTTGGTTTCAGTGCTTATAAGGTCGACGGCGTTTCGGACCCTTAGTAAATCACAGGGTCCATCATCAGGACAGATACAATGAAAAGCCTTAAAGTTTTTAAGCCTCTAAATGCCGGAGTGCCTCAAGGAATGGAGGCTAGATCCGAGGGTAGCGGATGCAGACACGTCCACCCACAGTCGGGCGGCGGGAGCCGTGATAATCTGTGGTGTTCGTCGGCATATCTCTTCCTGGCGTGCTCCGCCAGGAAGAGATATTCCTTACCGACTAATCCGGTCCCCTGGCAGCCGACGAACACCACAGATAGGTACTTCGTGTGATTTAAATACATGAATTTTGAGTAAAATCTCTGAAAGACCACTGTCCGGCTGGACATATCTTTCTAAAATATAGATTGACTCTGTCTATATTTCATTTTGTGCTGAAAGTTTTCAATTTTGGGGACCAATGTTGTTTGATAAAAACTTTTTTCATCATTGTCACAAAATTTCTCATTGACATTATGCACTAAGGTCCAATTCATTGTATCTTTCAATATATTTTGTAGAATAAACAGCCGTCCTCTCTCCCTGGAGTCTCAGGCGATCTGGCACTGGCTGCTCTCCCGCAACAACTCGGTGGTGGAGGTGCATCTTCCAGGAGAGCTAAATGTCAAGGCAGATGCACTCAGAAGGCACCTCGAAGATCAGCCAGACTGGGTGCTACACGACGAGGTGGTGGAGGATCTGTTCCATCATTGGGGTCGTCCGGAAATAGATATATTCGCAGACGACGAAAACACAAAATGCCACGCCTTCGCGTCCAGATTCCACCGTCCAGGGACAAGGGGGAATGCTCTTTTGATGGATTGGTCAGGGACATTTGCCTACGCCTTTCCTCCTCTGCCCGTGATCCCGAAGGTGGTGTCCAAGCTACTCAGATCCAGCATGACCATGATTCTCATAGCTCCAGACTGGCCACGGCAGTGGTGGTACCCGGACCTCTGTCGGTACTTCAACACAGGAGACTACCATGCAGGCTGGACCTGCTGACCAAGATGAGAGGGAGGATTCTTCATCCCAACCTTCCCTCACTGAACTCGACAGCATGGCTCCTGAAGTCCTGCAATACGGACATTTAAATCTGCTTCCTGATTGTATGCATATTTTAAAAGAAGCGAAAAGACCCTCCACAAGAACGTCATACGCGTTTAAGTGGAAGAGGTTTTTTCTTTGGTGTAGGCAGCATCACTTTGATCCTACAAAGGGGCAGGAGGATGTCATTCTCCCATACCTTCTGTATCTAGCAAGATGTGGTCTTAAGTATGCTTCTATCAGAGTGCATTTATCTGCCATTACAGCTCATAGGAAGTTGCCTAGTCAGCCATCCTTTTCCCAAATGCAGGTGGTCAAGGACTTCTTACAGGGGTTAAATAAAATGTATCCCCCTGTTCGAAACCCTTCTCCTCCGTGGGAGTTGAACCTGGTGTTATTTAAGTTAATGGGTCCTCCCTTTGAGCCCATCCACAGAGCTTCCTTGCAGCATTTATCTTGAAAGGCCGCATTTCTGGTAGCGATTACATCAGCGTGCAGAGTAAGCGAGATCCAAGCACTGTGTACCAATGAGCCTTACACTGTTTTCCACCATAACAGAGTAGTCTTAAGGGCACATCCTTCTTTTCTCCCTAAGGTGGTGTCTTATTTTCACATCAATCAGTCCATTTCCCTGCCATCTTTCTTCCCTGATCCGGCGACCCCAGCTGAGAGGTCGCTTCATTCCTTAGACCTGAAGAGGGTACTTAAGTTCTACTTACAGAGTACAAAAGAAATAAGGAAGACAGATCAATTGTTTGTAAATTATGGCACCTTGAGAGCTGGCTTCTCAGCCGCTAAGAGATCCATTTCAAGATGGATTGTTTCATGCATTACCTTAGCTTACCAGCTGGCGAAAAGGCCCTTGCCTTTACCTCCCAAGGCTCATTCCACCAGGTGGAAAGCGGTCACTTTTGCATTCTTGCATGAAATCCCTATGTCCGAAATTTGCAAGGCCGCAACCTGGAAATCAGTTCATACTTTTACGAGGCACTACTGCCTAGAGTCTGATTCCAGGGCTGATGCTCAAGTAGGCCAGGCCTCCTTAAGGAATCTGTTCGGATAGTGTTTTCCTCTATCCTAGCTTGGTTTTTCACTAAGCTTACTGATTAAGTTTTCTGTGTTTTCCTTTGCCCGCAGGGAGATGAGGTGAGGCTCGCTATTCTATTCTAATTCTTATGACTATTAATGAGGATCCCCTGGAAGAGATGGATTAGTTACTTACCTGTAATCCTAGTTCTCTTCCAGGGGTATCCTCATCAAAGTCATAAGCAACCCTCCCGCCTCCCCGGGCAAAGGACTTTTTTAAGTTGGAGATATTGTTAACCTAATTGTTTAATGGTTTTTTCAGTCTCCGCAAAGAACAACTGACCTAACTGTCACCCCTGACGCATGATGGGAAGCTGGGGGTAAGGAGTGCCTTAAAGGCACAGTGTCAGTTTATTGCATGCAGCTACAGGTTAGCTTTTCAGTCTTTTTAGACTGTGTGTTTGCAATGCAGCCTGGGAGCTTCCTATGCTTTCAGTGTTTTATAAGAATTTCTACTGCTTTATGAGCATTAAAACAGTTCTAAAACAAACTTTGTTGTTGTTTCTCATGTTTCTAATGCATGTTATTCATGTATGGTGGAAATTCTTTACAGCATGATTCAGCTCTGGTGTTTATTAGGCTGCAATTGCTTATTATATATATATGTATATATATATATGGATATGTATATGTGGGGCATATATAATACAGTGTTTCCGGGGTCCCGCGCATGGGCGGGAATATTATAATGCTTATGACTATTGATGAGAATCCCCTGGAAGAGAACCCTCCGTTACAGATTGATACAACTCAAAATCCTGCATAGGTCTTACTTAACAGGGGTTACTCTGGCGAAGATAGGCGCTAGACTAGACCCGCTCTGCCTTAGGGACTGCCAACAACACGCAACAAATTACACGATATGGGAATGCTCCGCAGTGCGGCTAATATGGGAAGGGGCCACAACCCATATCCAGAATGCCTTGGGAAAAGAATGAATCCTTACACTGAAACTAGGTCTTCTTTACATATGGGAGCTGACTGACCTCACAGAGGTGGAACAACAACTGACCACACTGGGTTACCCCCTGGTCAAACTTGAGATTGCAAAGGGATGGGGGGCGGCAGGTGAGCCCTCTCCCCGAGTGTGGGTAAAAGAGTTCGACAAGTGTATGATTGCAGAAACGGAAGTATTTAAATCATGGGGGTGTTCGGGGAAATGGGATAAGAAATGGGGCAAATGGAACGTACATCGTGGTAACCTGTGTGTTTCCCCATCAGTGAACATGGACATGCGACAAGTGGGAGAGCGAGATTTAGACATATTATGATTGTAACCATTCTGACCTCAATTATTGCAATTAAACAATGTATAACTATTCGCAATGCTAAATGGGCATCTCTTTACATCCTCTGAACCCCGCGCAGCCGAGGTAAACGCTGCCGCGGGCGAGCGAAATTTGCATTTGCCGCCATTACCCAGCCTGACCTCAGGCCACGCCCACTCGCACTAGGCCACGCCCCCTTCACCTACATAACGGACTGAATACGAGCCCGCCAGTAGATCGCGACACTCCTGAGGCACAGCCGGGAGCTTTGTTTATTGCAGAAAGCTGTTTTTAATAATCTTGTGTAACTTGATCTTTTACAAAAAAAAACTTTATTCCTACCTTGCCTTGTGCTCCCCTGGTCATCTCTTTACACCCTCTGACCCCCGCGCAGCCGAGGTAAACGCTGCCGCGGGCGAGCGAAATTTGCATTTGCCGCCATTACCCAGCCTGACCTCAGGCCACGCCCACTCGCACTAGGCCACGCCCCCAACACCTCCCATAAGTAATGTGCTTTCCACGTACGCGCAGCGGGCGCGCCGTTTGCACGCCAAAAGCGCGCCTAAGGCAAGCCCGTCTGGGCCCGGCCGGCCCCAGGCCCGGTCACTATGCCCAATTCTCCCTCAGGCCGACTTACCTACACCTAAGACAGGCTCCTTGCACTTAACCCCTCGAAAAACTTTAAGTGTAACTACACCTATTCAGGAGAAAAACCTTTTACTAACTGTGACCTCTGCAATCCGGCCCTTACCGCCGTAGAATGCCACGGTCTTCTTAACTGTAGGTCCCTTCCTAAACATTCCCACGAGATCAACCTCCTTGTCCATGATCATGCCATCGACATTCTGTTCCTCACGGAAACTTGGCTCACCCCCTGCTCTGATTCTGACATTGTCAATGCTCTACCACCTGGCTACCAAATCCACTCTCAGAATAGACCCCTCGGCAGAGGAGGTGGCCTGGCAATAATTTACAGAGAGCACTTCACCTGCAGAACCAACAATGGTAATATCGACGACTGCGAAAGTTGCCACTTTGCTCTACAGATATCTCCTGTAACTTCCCTCTCTGCTCTACTGATATACCGCCCGCAGGGAGCCCCAGCCAAATTCTCAAGCGCTCTTGTTGATACAGTCACCCAGATGGCAACTACTACTCCCAACTTTCTAATCCTGGGAGACCTGAACCTCCATCTACTAGACCCCAAGGACATAACTGCATCCAAACTTCTCCTTGACCTCACGTCTTTTGGCATCCGACTAGTGAACTCAGAGCCCACCCATGACAAAGGACATCTTCTGGACCCCATTTTCACCAACATCTCCGACCTCAAAACCCACACTCCTCTTCCCCTTTCCATGGACAGACCATTTCTTGATCCCCATTTACTGGCATCTTTTTGTCCCACCTACCCAAACCCGGGTCACTGATCGACGCTGGCACAAACTTTCACCGGAAGAATGGGCCGCCACACTCAGGGTCACTCTCCCCCCCGGCGTCCGACCCAGTTACTGCGGACATCCAGTTCAACTCCTTGCTCTCCCACTCACTGGAC
Source organism: Lissotriton vulgaris (assembly GCF_964263255.1). Classification (NCBI taxonomy): domain Eukaryota; kingdom Metazoa; phylum Chordata; class Amphibia; order Caudata; family Salamandridae; genus Lissotriton; species Lissotriton vulgaris. The sequence goes on from NC_141685.1 coordinate 876,478,786, forward strand.
GATCTCCTCCCTAAAACTAGCACCTTGAAACGAGTCAAAAGAGTGAACCCGGCAACCTTCACTTGACCCCCTGGACCTGGCCAATTATAGGCCAATCTCCCTCCTCCCCGGAATCAGTAAAATCACTGAAAAGTTAGTCAATAAAAAGCTCTCGCAGTTTCTGGAGTCTAACAACTTGCTCAGAAGCTCGCAAACCGGATTCCGCCCAGGTGCTAGCGGCAGTGGAGGAGGCCAGAGGCATTCTGGACGCAGGAGGATCAGTGGCAGTGATCCTCCTGGACCTCAGTGCGGCCTTCGACACTGTTAACCACCGGGTCCTAATCCAGCGACTCAGAGACATCGGTGTGGAGGGCACTGCCTTGGCCTGGTTCGCATCATTCCTAGACCATCGCTCCTTCCAGGTCTGGGAGAACGACACCCGCTCCCCTGCAACCCCCCTCCAATGTGGAGTGCCCCAGGGCTCCTCATTAAGCCCGACATTATTTAATGTCTACATGTCCCCATTGGAGGAGGTGGTCATCCCGTTCGGAGTGAAAATCATCAGCTACGCGGATGACACTCAGTTAGTGGTGTCTCTATCTCATCCCAACCACGAACCATCTAACCTCCATAGCTGCCTTTCCGAAATTCAGGGATGGATGAATAGTTTGTCGCCGAAACTCAACGGATCTAAGACAGATATCCTACACCTTGGTCAAAAGGGGCTCTCTCTTCCCCCTAACATCTGGCCTCCTTGTCTGGGTGAACCCCCGGTCCCCAAGACCGAGATCAAGAGCCTGGGAATCTGGCTAGAAAAAGACCTGTCCTTCAAGACCCAAGCCAATAAAATCGCTGGGACCTGCTTCGGGCTCCTTAAATCTATCAGGAAAATTCTGCCCCTGCTCCCTCCTGTCTCCCAGAAATTGCTCATCCAAGGCCTCATCCTCTCGAGGCTGGACTATAGCAATGCCATCTATCTGGGTGCCCCCGAAGCAACCTTCAACAAACTGCAAAGGATCCAGAATGCCGCAGCCCGGCTTCTTACCAACACTCCGGCTAGATCCTCGGCCAAACCAGCTCTGAAGCATCTTCCCTGACTCCCAGTGAGAGAGCGAGTCAAATTTAAGGCTCTCTGTCTGTCCCATAAACTCCTGCAGGACAAAGGCCCCCCTATCCTTAAAAAATTCATCAGGCCCTACAAAGCCATAAGATCCCTTCGCTCTGACCATGAACACCTTATTACAATTCTCAGAGTGAAGAAGGCACGCACCGGCGGACGGCGTTTTTCTGTGAACGCAGCCCGCCTGTGGAACGCCCTCCCCCGTAATCTAAGGATGGAACCAGATTACCTCTTGTTCAGAAAACTTCTGAAAACACACCTGTTCCCCTGATCCCCGTTTCTCTTCTCTCCCTCACACTACACCGTCTCGAGTGTCCTGGTCTTAGCGCTGGGATACTTACGGGTTACTATGCGCTCTACAAAACCCTAATAATAATAATAATAATAGTATGTGACTCTAATTGTTGTAAAATTCATAAAAAGATTTTTTTTCAAAGGGAGGTGCAGGCAAGCATCATCAATACCCCTTTCAACGGAGAGCATCTGTTCAGCTCAGCAGTGGATGAAACACTGCAACAGCTTAAAAAGGACAACATCACGGCCAAGGTAATAGGAGCATTGCAGTTTCAAGGTCACTAACAGAGAGGGACAACCCTCATGAGGAGACCAACTGTAAGAGGAAGTTTCCGGAGCGCACTGCCACAGGTGCACTGCCACCATGCTGTGCAGTGCAACAAGAACCATCAGCGGCAGACTCAAACAGCCGAGTGCCAGTCCTTTTCTGGCAGAATGAGAGGGAGAGGCCAGCCCTCCAGAGGAGCCAACTCCTCAACCAAGTGACACAGCTTACCAACCGTCCCAGCACATTACATCAGTGATAGGCAGATTAAAGGCCTTCGTTCAGGAATGAAGGAGGCTAAAGCGAGACCAATGGATCCTCAACATTGTCCAACATGGATCCTGCATACAACTTATAAAGACGCCACTGGGGTCAGACCAAAGAAAAGATCACACTCAGAGGAGGAGAGGCACTCTTGGAAAAGAAGGCAATAAAGTGCCCACAGCAGAAATCAATCAAGGAAACTACTCAACATACTTTCTCGTCCCAAAACCAGACAAGTCTCTAAGAGCCATTTTGGACCTCCACTTCTTAAATAAGTTCATAAAGACGCAAAAATTCAAAATGACTATGCTGCAGGAGGTCATCCCGCAGATGCAGGAAAAGGACTATACGACAACCATAGACCTAAAGGATGCTTACCTACACATTCCCATAAACAGCAAACATAAAGATACCCATGGTTGTAGTAAACAAACACCACAACCAATTTAGTGCTCCCCTTCGGAATCAAGTCAGCACCCAGGGTGTTCACAAAATGTCTAGCTGCAGTGGCGGCCAACCTAAGAAGGGAAGGAATAAATGTTGACCCATACTTAGAAGAGTGGATAATCAAAGCAAGCTCATACTCACAATGCAAAAGGAACAGCAGGACAGTCACAGAACAACCTTCACGGACAAGGATTGACAATCAACCTAGAAAACTCTTCAACGTAGCCACAGAGAGAGAAGATTTTCCTGGAAGCAAGAATCAACACTATGGAGACGAGAGCTTTCCCTACCCTGAAGACAATTCAAGCAACCACAGAACAGGCTCACAACCACTACATGGGGCAGTCTTTGACAGTGAGGACTGTGGGAATGATGGCGCTGATCCTGCACGCAAGACCACATATGAGACCACTTCAGAGTGGATCCAAAACCACTGGTCACAGACAACAGGGAGTTGGGAAGATATAGTCGTAGTAATGCAAAAGGAACAAGAAGGGACGACATGATGGCACATGGACAACATATCAGTAGGCAGGTCCTTCAAGCAACCACCCCAAACGGTGACTGTTACCATGGATGCACCTCACACGGGCTGGAGAGCACATATGGGAAAGCTAAACATCAGAGAACTATGGAAATTGGAAGAGGTGATCCAACACATACATTTCCTGGAGATAAAACAGTCTTTCTGGCCCTAAAGGCTTTCCAGGTGCCAGTGAGGGAAAAGACAGTGCATATCCACACAGACAACACAACCACAATTTTCTATCTGAACATGCAAGGAGGAAGAAGATGGTATGTGCTGTCAGAACTATCCCAGGATATCGGGAAATGGGCGCTCATAGAGGAATAACCTTGATAACAATACATCCGCCAGGCGCAGAAAACAGGGAAGCTGACAGACTAAGCAAACAAGCACCAAATCACACGAATGGTAGCTAAACAAACAATTGCTCCAAGAGGTGTTCTGGCAGTGGGGTACTGCAGGAAGCTGGCTCGCTATATAGTGCACCAAATTGAGGTACACTGTGCAGAGTCCAGGAGACCCTTACTGGTTTACAGGGGTTAAAATAATAATCCCAGATGCTCTCTTTTCTGGTAGTGTAGGTGAGCAGTTTAGGTTTATTAGAGGATAGTATTAGGCATTTATTGCACACACAGAGTAAATGTAATGTAAATGTAAATATATAGGCATTTATATAGCGCACTACTTACCCGTAGGGTCCCAAGGCGCTTCGACCGCTGCGAAACCCTTCCTGGCTTCCCTGAGAGATGGTCCCTTAATGGGTATCTCCAGGGTGAGACCAGGCATCCCCGGCGGTCTGGTGGGGCCGTTAGTGAAGATGAGGCAAGCTAATGCCCAGAGTTGCCGAGTGTGATCGCTGATCAGAGTGGGCACCAAGGCGAGAGAATTATCGAGTCCGCTGACCCTGGTCCAGAAACCTGCCGCGCCGAGAATCGAACCCTGGTCCCGGGCCGTCCTCTGCTCTCGGGTCTGCCGCCTCTAACCAGTGAGCCACACTACTTCAGACACACTTGAGACACACACTCAATATGGAAATCCAACAACTAATTTATAAAAATAACAGACTTTTTTTTATGAATTTAGAGACCCAGATCATCGCAATCAAGTCAGTACTTTTCGAGATAGTGATTTAACAAGAAATAGAAAATGCACTGTATTGCATCATTAAAGCGGTAATCTTATCCTATGGGGGAAAATCATATACTATATTCGGTCACTTGCAAGGACTTACAGGAATGTTCTTCTGGATTTAAAATAAATATGGGGCAAAGTCCAAGGCAGCACCAACAGGTCACCTCTGTCAGCTCTAGGCCGCCCGGGCACAGAGGTGCTTTTCGGTGTGGGGAGCCGTGTTAAAGTCCATGGGGAACAATACCTGTCAAAAGAGGCTGCAAGCGCGGACTGGGGGCCAGTCCAGTAAAAGCCACAGGAGGCTCAAATCTTGAGGGCCCAGGGCACACTGGGACACCATCGGTCCACTCGAATTCGGGTGGGGGAGGTGGCTCGTGTGCAGTTGTGCTTTGTCCGGTGAGGTCACGCTACTGAAGCCTCTTGCGGTTTCTGCATAACAAGGCTTCAGGCGGCGACTGGGTGATCAGTCTGGCAAAACCGAAGGGTGAGCTCAGCTCTTGAGGGTCTCAGGACCACGCTGGCACCATCGCCTCCTTGAGCTCAGGCTATGGGGTGTGGGTGCAGGAAAGCTTTGAGGTGTCGGGTTGCAGTCAGTCAGAGACTCACTCTGGGTCTTGGTGACCTGGTGAGGAGGGAAAAGGGTCAGTTGCTGGCCTGGTGGGTCCTGACAACCCTTTACATTAGGTCTTGCTTTGTGTTGTTGGAGTCCAGACAGGACCACCAACAAACCTTGATTGCTGAACGGCTCTGGTTCCCAGGGTTTTGGTGCTGGGCAGTTCCTGGCATCTCTAAACTTGGCAAGGAGATATATCTGCCCCCCTGGAGTACAAAGACCTTTCACCTGACAAGCTGCTCCTTCTGTGAGCCCAATGGCCAGCAACACGGTGGACCTGCAGATGCTTTGCGGTGCTGGCAGATGCAGTGCGCAGCTCCTCTACCCCAAGGGAAATCTTTTCCAGTCGTTGAGGCGCTAGGCAGTCCTCCAAGGATTTGGGAGGGTTTACAGCTCCTGGCAAAGTTGGTCCCGGCAATAGTCCAAGCACAAGCAGCCTGGCAGAATTTCGTGCCAATCTTGGGTGCACGTCCTCAGTTTCTTGCTCTCTTCGGTCCTTCTTCTTTCTTCCTCGGTTCCCAGTAGTCTAATCTGATTTCCTGGTGTCTGGGGGCCATCTAAATTCTCAACTTAGGGGCATTATGGGGAGTAAAGGGTAGTAGCCAAAGGGCGTCTTACCCTGGGGTTACTACACCCCTAGATGACTACTTCCTGTGGGGAGTGGACATTATCCTGTCCCAGAGTTCCTAATTCCAACACACATAAGGTGGAATTCTTTCTTTCGTGTTCACTTCAGGCTGCCCACCTTAGGGGTGTGACTAGCATGGTGGAGCAACATGTCTCCTTGCATTGCTAATTTCCCGCCTGTCCTGGTTCTAAATGAGCCTCGGGGTTGAGGGTAATATCTTCCAGGTCTGGGGGAAGCTGGCTCGCATATCAAAGGCAGCGGGCTCTTTAAACTTCCTGCCTTGGCATGTAACTTTACTAGCCATCCTGCTGGAGGAGGTGTAAACACCTCCTGCCTGAGCAGGCATTGTTTCTAACCTCTGAGAGTGTGTCTCTCACCTCCTAGGGGTCAGAAACTCATCAGTGGCAGGATTCTGGACAGGACCAGTGAATCAGCACACTCAAACTACTAGGGTTCAGAGGGTACTTCTAAGGTACCCTCTGTTTGCATATATTAATAAATCCACCACTGAATTCAGTGTAGGTTTATTAATAAAAGGTGTTTGATACCAAACACCATAGATTTCAGTGAAGCTATTATGTAGCTGGGAACATCGTTTTGACCAGTGCCCTTACAAACCTAAAGTAGGCTTCCCTGCTCACTTGTAATATCCACCAATGGAACTAGACATTAAAGGGGTATATCTGCTCCTGGTGACATGTCCTCACTTGTGCTAGAATGCACCCTACCTTAGGGCTCCAAGGTCTGCTGTAGGGGTGACTTACATATAGCCCATGCAGTGCTTTCACATGGCTCACAGGAGTGTGCCATGTCATGTTTTCAAACATGGTTTGCACCATCACACGCAGCCTGCAATGGCAGTCTGTGTGGAATGTGTGTGTGGGTCCCTTAGGGTGGCATAAGATATGCTGCAGCCCTTAGGGACCCTCTTGAGTATCCATTTCATTTACTAGGGACTTACAGGAGTGCTAAGGGCCTTGGCCAATTGTAAAACAATCAGCCATCCCTTTGTTTTAAGGAAGGAGCACTGGCACTGAGGCCTGGTTAGCAGGCCTCAGTGCACTGTCAGAGTCAAAAACCATCTGCTAAAAAGGGGGAAAACCGTGGGAGGACAACTGCAAAAAAAACGGTTTCCTTAAGTTACTCTAGAGATCGATTTGTAAGCAACTAAAGACAATGCTAAATGCGAAGGCTTAGCATCCAGGCACCCACACCATCGCTCTCCGATGAATGTCCAGTCAATAGCCTGGTCAGGATAATGTGCATTTGCTTTTTCCCCAATCCCTCTCATACCTCTAGTAATAAACAAATGCCAACAGTTATATATGATACTGATACTAATCGTCCTCCAGTGGGCAAGACAGACGTGGTTCTCAGACTTAGTAAAGATGCACAAGAAACAAAAATGATTACTGACAAGGCACAAACTCCTCTCCATGCACGGAGGTAGGATCCACTACCCGGAAGCAAACAGCCTAAGCTTAGTGGCTTGGTTACTGAGGAGACAGAGTTTGGACACCTAGATCATCCAAAGCAACCATGACATTCTAAAAGAAGCTGATGGCCAAGTACAAAAAAATGCTACACAGCGAAGTGGTAGAGATATGTCCCGTGGTGTGGTGAAAAGAACTGTTCCATAACAGGACAGAGGACACTACAGAAATCAGGTACCTAAAATACCTTCTAGATTATGGTTTGGCATATGCTTCACTGAAAGTACACTTGGCGGCTATAACAGCCTGCACAAGAGGACACATAGGGTGAAGTTTACTGTGACACCAGGTTTTAAAAGGTTTCATGAGGACAAAAGGAATAGCTGCACCCAGATCGACACCCACACCAATGCGGAACCTCAACCTAGTACTAACACACCTAATGAGAGATCTCTTTGAACCACTCTCCACAAGATAGAACTACAGTTATTGACCCTAAAGACCATCTTTCTAATTGCTAACACAAAGCTGCACAGGGTAAGCGAGCTGTAGGGGTTAACCACCCAGTAGCCCTATACGCAAATACTTAAGGACAGAGTAGGCATACAGATCATCCCATTCTACCTGCCAAAGGTAATTTCACAGTTCCAAGTGAACCAACTATTCAGCTCCCGGGTTTTTTTCAGCAACCAAAAACACAAGACAAAAGAGCTTTGTGTATGCTAGATGTAAGCGGAGCTGTGATAAACTATCTAAAAAGGACATGGGAGGTCAGAAAGGGAAGCCAATTCTTTGTATGATTTGCAAGCTCGAACAAAGGCTCACCAGCGATGAAGTGAACCATTGCAAGGTGGACAGTACAAACAATTTAATTGTGCTAACAAAAAGCTGGGGTTCGATTAGTCACAAGACCCAGGGGGCATTCCATAAGGAAACAAGCATTTACAATGCAATGGTCTCAGCATTATTAAAGGAAGAGCTATTGGCATTGCTCATGACATTTTTTTTAAAATCATTAATAAATGGCATTGTCATTTACATTGCCAATAGCTTAATCGTTAAATAAATGGCATTGTCATTTACAATGCCAATAGCTTAATCTCGCAAATGCATGACCTATTGCATTTACACCCATAAAGAGCCACACACACAAAGCCACCCAAACACACATACAGACCCACCCAAGCAGAGCCACCCACACAGAGGCATTCACATAGAGCCACCTACACAGAGCCACCCTCACACAGACCGAGCCACCCACATATAGAGCCACCTACAAAAAAAGCTATCCACACATGGAGCCACCTACAAAAAAAGCTATCCACACAGCCACGCACACAGCCACACACACACACACACACAGAGCCACACACACACAAAGAGCCACACACACACAGAGCCACACACACACACAGAGCCACACACACACAGAGCCCCACACCCACAGAGCCCCCCCCCACACAGAGCCACACACACACAGAGCCCCCCCCCCACACACACACACACAGAGCCACACACACACAGCCACAAACACACACACACACAGCCACACACACACCCAGAGCCACATACACACTCAGAGCCACATACACACAGAGCCACACAGAGCCACACACACACACAGGAGAGCAAGCAAAGCGAGGGGGCAGGAGAGCAATCACAGCCAGGCGGCAGGAGAACAAGCACAGCAAGGGGGCAGGAGAACCAGGGGGCAGGGGAGCGAGCACAGCCAGGGGGCAGGGGAGCAAGCACAGCCAGGGGGCAGGGGAGCAAGCACAGCGAGGGGGCAGGGAAGCAAGCACAGCAAGGGAGCAGGGAAGCAAGCACAGCGAGTGGGCAGGGGAGCACGCACAGCCAGGGAAGCAAGCACAGCCAGGGGACAGGTAAGCAAGCACAGCCAGGGGGCAGGGAAGCAAGCACAGCCAGGGGGCAGGGAAGCAAGCACAGCCAGGGGGCAGGGAAGCAAGCACAGCCAGGGGGCAGGGAAGCAAGCACAGCAAGGGGGCAGGGGAGCAAGCACAGCCAGGGGGCAGGGAAGCAAGCACAGCCAGGGGGCAGGGAAGCAAGCACAGCCAGGGGGCAGGAGAGCAAGCACAGCCAGGGGGCAGGAGAGCAAGCACAGCCAGGGGGCAGGAGAGCAAGCACAGCCAGGGGGCAGGAGAGCAAGCACAGCCAGGGGGCAGGGAAGCAAGCACAGCCAGGGGGCAGGGAAGCAAGCACAGAGAAGGGGCAGTCCTCCCCATGTTATCCCTGCTTATAATTCCAGTTGGGGGTTCCCTCTGCCTCCAGTTTGAGACACCGCGTCCCAAGTGTAGTTGAAGCCGGGAGGTTGTCGGGTTGGACGCCTCTTACACAGAGGCCGAGAAGAGGGTTTGGCGCCTCTCTGCAAACCGCCCTCCCCGGTCCCACTCTGGGAAAGAGCTTTACGCGGTAGTCTGCTTTCTGGCGGAATTTAGAACGACGGGTCGGAAACCCTGCGCATAGTCAGCGGCCTCACAGGATAGGGGCCCCGCAGCAGGCAGCTCCGAACCAGGCCAGAGACAGGGTGCCACGGAGGGAGCTGCAGCCGACAGACAGGTAAGGACGTCCAAGCTGGAAAGTCGTTGATGTAAGTCGACTCCTTCGAACAATACAACATGTGACGTGTCTGAAACCCCAGGTTGTGAGCGCTTGACCCCTTGTACAAAGAAATGCAGCCATTTTTTTTATTTTACATGTCAACTTTTGTCTATTACTCGAGCAGACCACACAGACCTTTGTGTTTTTTATTTGAATCGTGGGGCCTGCAGTCTCGCATTTATAATGAAACTTATAGAGTCTATAGAATAAAAGCATACAACTTCAACTGGGCAAACTATTTATTCCTGACTTGGAACAACTTTAGATCACTACTCAAGACTAGTTCTATTCTAGTGACCGTTTTGCGTCTGGCCCTCAAAGAAAGATAACGGCAAAACTATTCTTGGTGTCCATTTATTGTACACGGTATGTCTCGTGAGAACCCAAACAGAGCTCGTAACACAAATGTTTGGAGTTACTGCTCCTCGCATATCCAGACGCAGAGCTGCTCAACCGAGATGATGTGTTCTTTAATTGGATCTGAAAAAATATCTGTAACAATGAAAACTCTGGATACAGCACTTTAAGAGCATGTTACAGTCACACGTGTTTTAAGCACTTTGAGGGAAATTGCCTCGGCGGCGAAGCCAAATAAATCCTTATGTCTGACCTGGCGGGGATGAAGTAGGCGGACGGAGAGACAGGGCAAGCAGTCCAAAGGACCAGTATTTATTGTGGCTGCGGAGGAGGATTTTAGAATTAGAGCATTTCTGTGCGGGCGGGGGAGCGAGAACCGGCCAATGCAAGGTGGGAGGGATTTTTGAATAATAAAACAGAATGCTTTGTCAGCGGAGCGGCTTAGCAAGGCTCATTTTGGTTGAAACATTTACGAAAAGTAAGAAGGCTTGTGCTATTCTTCAGTATATATACCCCCAGGATATAGGTACAGCGCATGGCGCGCGGTTCTGGTGTTGCTCTCAACGGGAACGACTGCTTCTGGGAATGGACGAAGATGGAAACGCAGGTGTTTGCACAAGCATACTTGAATAGTTCACGCACTGTATCACCAGAGCGCCATTGCTAATGAGACACAGACGCGTGACTAATTGGAAAACTAGGCGCTGGGATTCGAAGGCTCGTGGAAGCAAGCGGATGGATGCAAGGGCCGGACGCGGTCGGGCAGAAATGGCTGCCGCAAATCTCTGAAATTTTCATAATCGGGGGCGTGTTTTTTGATGAGTGATGGATGACGTCACAGATAGAAAGAACCTAAAAGACACGCCCCCGAATCCGAAAAAGACGGGGCTTAAAGGGAGTGACGCCCCTCTCCTCCAATGGCTGGCCAGCATTTACGAGGCCAGCCAATGGAGAAGAGGGGCAGGTTCAAGCCCCCTAAACTAAAAACATGAAATCTTCGAACCAAACTGCGCAAGCGCAGCCTGCGGTCCTCGACCTAAAAAGGACCCACCCTGGCCTTCCTAGCAAACGTTCCAATAAGCAACATATGTGTGGCAGCCACATGGTCATCAATCCACATCTTCACAAAACGCTATTGGTTGGATATCCAAGTCAACAAGGAATCAGAAGTGGGACAAAGAGAACTGAAACATTTGTTCACAAGCTCAAATTCATTTCAACCCCACCTTCAAAAGTGAACAAAGATGCTGCTATAAAATCAATGCACAGCATGCAAATCCAGAAAAGATTCACGCTTCGAAACAAAATGGTTACTTAACAGTAGCAGTAGTTTTGCAGCTTGATGACTTTTCTGGATTCATATGAGACCCTACCCAAATAAATGAGGTGCAGCAAAAAGGGAAAGAAACTGTGAAAGCGCTCAAACATAAAAGGAAGCCATTAAAGACAAGGAGAGTCGCCATTGGGAAAAAAGAATCTCAAGACTGGGACCTTGCATAGTGGCTTGGGTGTCACACATCTGATGTCATGGAGGGATGGACACAGCACCAAATGGCTACAGATGATGTCCAGCAACAAAGAAAAACAAAAAGAAAAAGTAAAGGAGGACTAACAAGAGGTTTATGGACCCAACCACTAGATGGTGGAATAACGCATAGCATATGAATCCAGGATATTTTTCAAGCTTCAAAATTACTCGTACTGGTAAATAACACTTTATTATTCAGCCTATGATATATAAATAGTCATAACCAACACATGTTTAGCTTCATCAGTTAACCAATGAGCTTTGTCAAGTTAAATACTGATGCCATGTCACAGTCAAAGTTGAATATGTGTTTTGATAGTTCAGCACTGTTATTTGTATAGGTCACCAAGTCAGGTACCCGTTGTGTTGTTTTCGCATTTACCAAGGAGTGGAAAGTGTCTGGTATGTTATTGGACAAGCTCGTTCTTCATGCCTCTGAAAACAAAAAGCATCCCATTCTGAATTAGCCAGACTATACTGTTCCCTCCAGAGTAATAGTCTCTTCCCTGCGTCTCTCAAGATCATCAAGATTATGGGCTAAGGACTAGAGAACTCTGCAAGCGTGGTAGATGAAAATAAGCTAAAAAACTTTGAACAGGGAGGAAAGGCTGTGCTCTGATAAGTAAGCATTTGAATAGGGTACAATATGGCATTGATATGGCATGATGGTAGGTTTGGCAGTCAGGAGACTTTGTACTGGGTTGATTTTTATCCTCACAAACCAGATTTGACTCAGCTTGCGAGGATATGTGTATTGTATTCTGTTCATATTATCAGTTAGGCGATTTTGCAATATTTGTGCTATAGGTCACAAGGCTTTGCCAATTGCTTCGACATTTTAAAGAATGATAGGCAACCCAACTCAAACTGATGGAGATGTGTGTGTGTTGCACGAGAGGCAATACAACAGAGGTCGTAACTCCCACCTATCTAATAAGTAAGAGGTGAGTAAGATTTGCTTAGCCTCAGTAATTAACTCATCTGTGAACTGGGAAACTTTAAAGAGCTTAACAACCGCAACACATTTTTTAGGGATTTCTAACAAATATTTATTGACATTTTCAGTCCTTTCCTAATGTGATCAATTGAACAAGAATGTTTTGCTCTGACTCAAGAGCCTGGTAGGTTCTAAACCACTGATACATCAACTGAAAATAAATACAAATAAAGGCATTAAGATTACAAATTTCCAAAGGTCCCCAGATAGCATTTTGCTCTGACTATACAACAAACATATGTTCACTTAATACTGGACCACTGACCAAATAACTTGTTGTATGCAACACTTCACACCACACTTCTGCATTTCTTCAACTGATTTAATTAAAATTATTATCACCACCCAATTTAATGTTGCTCAATGGACAAGTTACTTTCGGTAATGCCTTATCTGGTAGAGACATGATCTAGCCGCAGATTACTTACCTTTGAATTTCCCATGCATTAGACTGGATACAGAAGATTTATCTTCGAGCAATACTCCTGTGAGCTGGTAGGTGGCGTTGAGCGGCTCCAGATGACGTCATCAGTGCCGGTGTGAAGTCTGCGTCACCTATATAGGCACCACCTCGGTGTTCTGACGTCAGTTACTTTTCACGACTTTCCACTCGAGTAGCGCGGCGCCATGAAGTGCACTGGCACTGGTGTGTTTTGAACAACTAGGGCCCTGAAAGGGATCAATCCTGTCCACAGTGCAGGAAAAATGGGTGGATCGGTAAGGAATCTGCTGTTAGATCATGTCCTTATCAGATTAGGCATTACCAAAGGAAGTAACTTGCCCATCTAGCTGCAGATTCCTTACCTATGAATAGATACCCAAACAATACCGTCCCCGGCGCAGGGACTGCAGACAAGTTTAGACCAGGAAGTCCGGCAGGACAGATCGGCCAATAAAGCCGTCCCTGCGGACTTAACTGTCCAGGCTGTAGTGCTTGATAAACGGGTGCAAGGATGCCCCCGTTGCTGCCTGACAAATGTCGAGGACTGGAACTCCACATTGCAATGCTGTGGTAGCAGCCTTATTTCGGGTGGAATGAGCCCTTTAGCCTTCAGAAGGCTGCTTTGTGGCCATAGCGTAGCAAATTTTGATGCATAGGACGACCCATTGTGAGATAGTCCTATTCTGCACCGCACAACATTTCTTTGATCCAAAGTACCTCACGATGAGTTGCCCGTCCACCGGAACTCTTTGGTGCGGTCAAGGTAGAACAACAATGCTCTTTTGGGGCCCAGACAGTGGAGTAGCTCCTCTTCTTTAGAGCGCTCTGGAGGAGTGTGGAAAGTGGGCAAGGTGACAGATTGCCCCACATGGAATGGTGTTACCACTTTTTTGTTGTTGTTTGTACTTTCAGTAAGAAAGAGGCACTAGTGCGAAGGAGCTTGGATGACAGAGCATGCAGTTCGATCACCCTCCTGACAGATGTAATTGCCACTAAAAATGCTGTTTGATAGTAAGCCGCCAGAAGGGGCAATTATGCAGAGAGTGAAATGGAGCACACATTAGAAAGATGAACACCAAATTAAGGTCCTACTGAGGCATAATGAAACTAGAAGGTGGGAATATATGTACAACTTCTTAGAGGAATCTATTTACAATGGGAGATTTGAATAATGAAGGTTGATGTGGCAGCCTCAGGAAGGCAGACAGAGCTGAATGGTACCCTTTAAGAGTGCCCAGTGCAGAACCCTGCTGAGAAAATGGTGAAAATAAAAAGCAACACTTGAGATTTTTTACAAATTTGTGCCATCTGCAGGCACACACAGGCTCGGTAGAGAGATGCCGGGCTGCCAAAATAACCTTAAAAACTTCTGAAGGAAGGTTGAATGCTATCAACTCCCACCACTCAATCTCTGCGCAACAAGGCGTAGAGTTGACAGGTTTGGGTGAAGGACCATTCCCTGCTGCTGCGACAAAGATACTCCCCAAGAGGCAGTCTTATCTGATCTGAGATTTAATGCTCAGTTGGAGAAGGTTGGGATCCCAGACTCTCCATTCCTAGTCCATAGCCATAAGAATGACTTGGGCCCAGTCACTCCTGATCTTCTTGAATACTCTGGACAGGAGTGGTATTGGTGGAAAGGTGTATAGGAAGCCTGAGCTCCACTCAAGATGAAAAGCGTCTCAGAGCTTGATTTGCAATTTGGTTTGATTTGCAATATGTAAAGCGCAACAATTACCCTAAAGCATCAAGGCGCTGAAGACCAGTCATCCGGAAGGGAATTGAAAGATAAACTACCCCAGATAGAAGCTAGACCGAGAAAAGCCATGTCTTAAGAGCCTTTCTGAATGGTAAAATAAGGGGGATGGCCCTTAGAGCGAGAGGAAGGGAGTTCCAGAGTTTGCTTGCTGCCACCGAGAATGCTCTATCACCCCATTTCCTCTTTTTGGTTCTTGGTACCACCAGACGCATTTGAAGCGAATATCAAAAGGGTCTGCTGGGGGAGTGCCATCTGATCATTGTTTTTAATCCGGACGGGTAAGGTATATATAGTCACTTGTGTACCATGCAGAGTAACTGAAAGCTAAAACGTCTTTTGATAGGGAGCCAGTGCAGGGATTGTAGTCCCTTCCTGGCCGATTATTTTCTGGGAATGTCCAGCACAAGTCTTGCCAGTGCATTCTGCAGCACCTGACTTTCGGGACAATCCACGGCGGACGACACAGCACGCGAGTGATCGGTCCGGATTCTGGGACCACGCTCGTGTTCCAATTGAGGAACAATTATATTTCCTCATACCTGCCAGGAGACTGGGCGGCACTCAATACTACGGGTTATATTATGTTCACCCACGATAAGAGGTTTACTGCGTGAACACACGCTCTCTTTCCGAAGCCAACTCAGTCTTGGGAGTGGACTATTGAATTATCTGGCGATCACTTTCTTTGGAGACATGGGAATCCTGAATAACATAAGGAGGTTCATTGCGTGTCCATGTGCATCTGCACTTTTTTAAGCCGATTCAGCCTAAGGATTCGATTATTGAACTAGCTGGCGGTGATTCTACTGATATTTGATTTGTGAATACTAAGATAAGTTTTGAAGCTGATGGTGAATACCTACTGTCCTTCTTATCATCACATATACATCGATGGATTCTCTACTCTTGGAATCTTATTGTGTTTGTACTGCCCTGAGGAAGCTCTCCGCATGGGAGTGAAACGCGTTGGCTGATCTCTTTTTTGTGATTTTATCAATGAATTTTTCTACAAATTTGAATAAATAAAGAAGAATTTTATTTTATATACAGTCATCATTTGTTTTGGACTTTGTTCATGTGCGCACCCACTAAACCTGAAAAGCATTCTGCAGCACCTGAAGTTTATATTGCGTGTTCTTGTTGGCGTCCAGGTATAGTGAGTTACAGTTATCGAGTCTGGACATTACCATGGCCAGTGCTACCAGTATTCATGCTGGCCGTTGACTGGGAGGGAAGATTTTTTGGAGCATCCTTATGATCCAGGTACACGTAGAGACGGTACGGTTCGTTTGAACATTAAAATTAAGTTCAGTGTCCATCAGAAATCCAAGGTTCTTAGCCTTTTTGCTCAGGACTGGACAGCATCCTAAGGGCTGGGGCCAACACTTGCTGTTCCACTTTAATGTCCCTGATCCGAATAACATCACTTCTGTCTTATCATCATTATGCTTCAAGAAGTTACCAGACAACCACTCTGCAAATGTAGTCATGCACTCAAGAATGTTTTCTGACGTTGAACATGAGCCTTTGGGGATTGTAACCATGAGCTGAAATTGTGCGTTCTCAGCAGAGGCAAACAGATCTAACCAAGCTTCACACTACTGTTGAAAGAGACCTTGCACCACCTGCAGATGGAGACGCCATTCGTGATCCATAGGCATCGAGGGCTAAGTTTGTCCGCCCTGGCGTCCAGAGAACCTGCCAGGTGTTAAACCACCAGGGATATGCCCTGCTGTTCCAGCCAAGTCCAGAGACATAGGGCCTCTTGACAAAAGGTCCACAACCCCTACTCCGTCATGTTTGTTGCAGTACCACATGGTGGTGGTGTTGTCCATGAACTCTTGAACCAGCTTTCCTTTTACCGAAGGAAGAAAGGCTTTCAATGCCAAGCAAATTGCTCGCTGCTCAAGCAAGTAGATGTGGAGTATGGATTCCGCCAGAGTGCTCTGATCTCCTCCTCTCCCAGATGACCGCCCAAACCCAGAAGTGAAGCATCTGTCACTATTGTGTGGTCTGGTTGGGGGAGTGAGAGGGGTCTGCCTCTGACTCAATTGCGGTCAGTCAGCCAACACTACAGGTCATGTGCAGTTCTCTCTGAGATCTGAACCATGTTGGAGAGATTACCCTGATGCTGTGCCCACTGGAACGTCAAGTCCAACTGCAGAGCCTGCATATGCCATCTTGCATGTGACACTAGCAGGATGCATGAGGCATGAGGCCCAGCAGCCTCAAAGTCATCTCACTGAAATCCAGGACAGAGGCTGAAACATGAGTATCGTAGCCTGAATATCCTGGACTCGCCGTTCGGGAGGATAGGCCCGAAAATGCACTGTGTCCAAAACAGCTTCGATAAAAGGGAGCATCAGAGAGGAAGTTAGGTGTGACTTCGGCACGTTGATAGAGACCCCAGCGAATGCAGGAGGTTGGCCATAGTCTGGAGGCGGGAGACCACATTCTGGGGAAGACTGGCACCCATGATCTGCGCATGATGAGCTGCGACCTCCGCCATCACCTTGGTGAACACCCAAGGGTCACTAGTAAAGCCAAAATGGAGCACAGTGAACTAAAGTTCTCATGGCCTACCAGAAACCGCAGGTAGCACCAATGAGAAGGCAGGATAGGAAATGTGAAAATAGGCGTCCTGCAAGTCCAATGCTACCATCCAGTCCCCTGGGTCCAGGGCAAACAAGACATGAGCTAAAGTGAGCATCATGAGCGTTTCCTTTTTAGGTCTCGTGCCTAGCGTAGGACTGTGCAGCAGTGCTCGCAGAGCGCAAGACATTTAGTGAGTGAAAAACAAGGTTATCAGGCTGACCTAGGAATCGCACACACTTGTGCGTATGCTTTTCCTTAGGTGAGACCCGATTGTCCTTTTTGCGTGTGTCTTTTAATGAAAGACTAAATGCAATAGGCTAAAGGCTAAAGGCGGACGCATTGCTCCGCCCATGGCCTATTGGTGTCTATTACGCGCTTGGTGCGTGTAATAGACACCAATAGGCCATGGCTCGCAGTGGTGCATGCGCACGCACCACTCACTGGCTTTTTCTTTTTTTCAAGGTGAAGTGAAAGTGAACGCTTTCCCTGCCGCTTGTTTGTCTTTCTGATGAAGGCAGCCTGCACAGCTGGCGTGGCTGTGAACGAGCTCGCTGAGGCAGCAGGGCTCTGAGACGCACATCAGCACCCAGGCTGCATAAGCGGCAGCTGTGCACACGTGCTCAGCCTGCTGCCGCCCGCATCCTCGTTCACCCGCCGAGTATCTCTCCGCAACCCGCCGATGAGCAGCTCTGCAGTGTCTCCCTGGGACCCGTGGCAGAAAGGCAGCTATCCTCCTTGTGCAAATCTCTTCTCTCAGGGTCTTCTGGAAATAACAATAACGCCGCTTCTCAGCTGCCCTGTTCGCAGTGCGCCTGTCCTCAGCCCTCCTCTGTATGCAATGTCCTCACTCCCATCTACCATGGTCATAGTAGAGGCACCCCCATTGAACTTCGTGACTACCAAATTGTCATGGAAACACTTGTATCCATGATTTACTGACAGTTATCTCCTTATTTAAACCTCCGCAAACCCGGTGGAGGGGACAGCTCCCTGCTGGCAATCCACCATGTTCTCTGGTGCATGGTACGATAGGCAGCACTTGTCCCAGCCGCACCCCACTGCGGACCTGCCGCCACCCCTGCCCAACTGTAACATTCCTCCTGTTGCCCCCCCGCCTTCCCCCCACCACCCAACACATGTATTCGGCGCTCCCTGCCATGCCTGGTGGAGCAGCCCCCGCCCAGCCTGTACCGACCCAATTCACCAGCCGGCCCTCCCGAGCCACCCAGCAACCTGCACAAAGTTCGCACCCATGGCGGTGCACGGAGGCTACAGCCACACTTTACGAGTGAAGCATGCTTGTAGTTTGCTGAAGGAGGCCTCCTGCATATTTGTACTGTGTCTGGCACCTTCACCACACCCGCTGACTTGCATTTGCCCAAGCCCTGAGCTATATCCCAAATATGCCAGCTCCCTAACTTACACTCCCTGCCCTACCCCCTTGCAGGCTACCACCACCTGCGCCAACAACTCCCGGGCCTCCCCGCCTTTCTTACCGCAGTTTCCCCCTCCTCAGACCGCCCTCCCCCCAATGTGTCCGTAGCGCCCATAGCAATCGCCATACACCGACCAGCCTAAAAGGATGAAGGCACAGAGACTGCGTAAATTATGCCCAAGTCCCTACCTGCTAGGCCTCCTCCGAAGACATCACACAATTAGCCCAAGACCACCGGCTCCAATCTTACACCACTATTGCTTTCTTTAATAAAGCATGTGCTCCCAATCCCCCTTTACAACCAGCACCCTCCCAAAGTGAGCCTCCAGCCACCCAAAAAAAACAGTGTCCCTTCACAATTCTTGCCCCTGCACCCAACCTTATTGCCACCTTTCCAGTGCCATGTGACTTAACACATTACCGCCGTATTTTGCAATAACACCCCTACCTAGCCAGCGCCAGATCCCCCAAAGCTGGGTGCACGCGACTCCCCTCCTGGGCTCTGCACGGGAACGATGCCCAAGAGGCAGCAAATCCCAGCATCCCATCTTTTGAACCTTCCCCGGCCAAAACCGCTGAGATGCTGCCCTCCCATCGGCTCCCATGTCTTCCGTGCCTGAACCTCTGCCCACAAGACAGCTTCCCTCACTGCGGCTCTAACATCACTCACAACAACCCCGCCTAAAATACAAAATATTTCACATACCTATCCGAGACCTTAGCAGCTATGTCCATATCTTAAACTGCATTCCACCCATGTTTTACATATGTTTGTAACCTTCAGTACTCTGAGTATTTTAAGCTGCTAATTAAAGCACGCGCTCTCCCCCCATAGACCCTGTCACCCCATCCGCCTCTCAAGCCCGGCATGCCAACAGACCGCAACTCTTCTCCCACCCCAGTACCAAACCCAGAATCTACACCTCAGGAGCATCATATTTGCCTGCCATTGTCCTGTGCAGGCGAAGTCACTCTGAGCCCTCCCTCACCTTCCATTGGCCACTGTACCCGGACCACCAACCAAGGACTCCAGCAGTTCCCTGAATCCTCTCCCTATGCGGGCCGGATCCTACTCCCCCCCATATTCCTGAACCCAGGGTACAACTCCTTATGGATGCCACACCCACCACTGCCAGGCACCGCAACCGAAAGCCTCCCCTTCTAGGTCTCGCATTACTAAACATTTGAGCTATTGGCGTTGCGTTATCTTTAGCAACACCACTAGCTCAAACGTTTAGTAATGCGAGACCTATTGCATTGCAAATGCTTGTTTAGGAAGTACTTGAGGGCTCGCAGATCTAGGATAGGGTGCAGGCCCTTTTCCTGCTTCAGGACCAGAAAGTAGCGAGAATAACAACTACAGCCTACTTCTGGCGCTGAAACCCTCTCTATGGCTCCCTTGGCCAAAAGAGTCCTGACTTCCCCCTGAAGCAAAGTCAGGTGATCCTCCATCAGCCGGTTGTAAGTTGGAGGCATGGAGGGAGGAGTAGTCATGAAGGTGAGGGAGTAGCCCCTTCGGACTATAGGGGGGACCTACCTGTTCGAGGTGATGTTCTGCAATTGGTGAAGGAGATGGCGTATCCTGCCACCAACTGGCCGCCCATGATCTTGAAGGGCTGGGCTAGGAAGGTTTGGAGGCTGAGGTTGCAAGGGGGGTGGTGGAATGACCCTCCCTCTGGGTGCCCAACCCACAGAGTTAGAATGAGCCACGTAGAGGTTGTTGAATTTGCGCTGTATTGTGGCTGGTGTATGGCTGGCGTGGCTACAATCCCCTTCCGTAGCCACGATAGGGGCAAAAGTCAGACTGGGCTTGAGTGGCCACTGGGAGGCCCAAGGACATGGCCGTAGCCTGTGAGTCCTTAAAGAACTCCAGCGCCATGTCTGCCTTGTCTCCGAAGAGACGGTGCCACCAAAGGGCATGTTCAGGAGAGAGGCTGGACTTTGCCTGAAAAGCCAGAAGTCCTCAACCAGGCATGGCGTCGAATAGCCACTGTTAAAAAAAAAAAACGCTCTGCCCAGCGAGTCGGATGTGTCAAGGTCACAACGAAAGGTGAACTTTGCTGCATCTTTCCCGTCTGATACTGCCTGGGAGAGGATGGCCCAGGCCTCCTCTGGGACCTGAGGCAATACTTGCACAACTGGTTCCCACAAAGTATGGGAATAACGGCCAAATGATTATGAAGTGTTCATCAACCACAATGCAAGGCTGGCAGGAGAAATATGTTCTTACCCCAACAATCCAGCCTCTTGGATTCCCTATATGGGGGTGCGGAAGGGAACGCGCCTTGGGAGGTAGAGGGTAGGACCAGCAAGCTCTCAGGGCTAGGGTGGCTGGTGAGGAAATTTGGATCATCCGGTGCAGGGCGATGGTGGTGGGAAATTGCCCTTTTCACAGGTGAACCTGTGCTTGGTATAGACCAGGTACCCAGTAGGACACCAGTTAAGGCCTCTTTGAAAGGCAGCAAGTGTTCTGAGGAGGAGACACCAGGCTGCAGAAGCACTGTCAAGATGTTCGTCTTGATTGCCACGGGGGAGCTGAAGGCCCAGGACCTCAGCTGCCATCAGTACAACTATAGCATAGGATGCTCCAACCTCTGTAGCCACTGTAGTGGGAGAAAGTAGGCCAGAATCTGGAGCCGTACAAGCTCGCTGGCTTCAGCCAATTCCTCATACCAGTTCATTGCTTAATAAGGCTGATCTTGTAAAGAGTCCTGCGACCCCTCCCAATCTTCCTCCATTCCTAGCCCTTCAGAATAGGGCATAGAAAGCGACCTAGAACCTAAGGGTCCTATTGGCACCGGTATCGGCGCATGAAGGCGTCAATCCAACTCTGTGAAGTCGGGGATCGCAATGGGGCTAGCACCGCCAGTGGTCAGTGTTGGGACCGGCGCAGGTGCAGAACCCAATGGAGCCCCCTCTGAGTCTCCTCTGAGCCTCCGGGGCCCAAAGGTGCACCAGTCAGTGTTGGGACCGGCGCTGGTGCGGAACCCAATGGAGCCCCCTCTGAGTCTCCTCTGAGCCTCCGGGGACCAAAGTTGCACCAGTAGAGTTAGGTAGCCCAATAATGAGGCACATGGCATCATAAAATTTCTTACGCTGGCTGGGGGTCGCTCCGGCTCCTGGGAAGTGTGGAGCCAATCCAGGCGCAGGTTCCCAGGAACGAGGTTAAGAGAGCCGAGACACCTTTGTCGCATCAGCCGGGGAGATTTCTTATAATTCTTGTGCTTCTTACCTGATCAACTCGGCGACTTTGAGTGGGAGGACGAAGACTTGAGACTCCTGGAGCAGTGCCCAGACCTTCCTATCAACCAATAACGAGACCTCCGGGGAGAATGCCGTGTTGCTGAGCACCTGGCCGCAAGCATCTTTAGGGACTGTTCCCTCAAAGTTTTTGAGCCATGGCCCAGCAGTCGGAGCACAACTTTGAGTCATGGTTGTGCTCCAGACACAAACCAGGTGTAGGTCCGTCACCAACATGGCGTGGTGACAGGCGCTGCGCAGCTTGAAAACAGAAGTCTTCTTTGACATGAGGAAAAAACCTACACACCAAAAAAGGGTCGACAATACGACGAACAAAGTCTGTCAAAAAGTGACAAAGGTTAGCTCTGTTCACGGATCTGCGCTACCTGGTGCGGCAATAAAAGAACTGAAGTCAGTGCGCTGAGGTTGTGCCTATATAGGTGACGCGGACGGCCCAACGGCGCAGATGATGCCGACGTCATGTGGAGCCGATCAAAACACAGGGTTATAGATTGAAGAAAAATCTTCCAGAACCAGTCTGACGCCTGGGAAATTCAAAAGTAAGGAATATATTCGAGGAGCCAAGCTCGACATCGTGATGGCCGCACGGTAGCTCGGCTCCGCCGGCCTCCCTGCCCAAACTCAACTATCCTGGCACTCATCCTGCCCAAAAAGATTAACAATTTATATGTGAAGTTCTGCAGTCACTCACCATCCATCCTGGTGGATCCGGCACTCAGTGGATCCGCAGCAGCGTCCTCCCGAAAAAGTGCGGCCCCTTCGGGGTGGAGACCGGGGCCTCGCCTTCTGCGAGTTGCCGGCGAGACGGTGTCGGCGGCGGCCTCGGGTGGAGGTTTGAGGCCGGCCGGAAGATGCCGATGTGCGAAGAGCCCGGAGGCAAATGAACGCGCCTGGGACTACCGTCCGGTGTTCCAGAGGTGGTGTGCGGCAAGCTGTGTGTGGGGGAAGCCGTGCTGGTGGCTCCCCCCTTTGCTGCCGTCCGGCCATTCCGGACTCCATCACTCGGTGGCGGAGAGTGTTTTCAGCAGAGAGGAGGCGCCGGCGGGTCCCCCTCTTTTGGTGGTCATTATTTCAGCACCGTGGGTGTTGTTTGTGCGCTTGAGAGGGATCCCGCGGGGGCCCTGCAGGTGAGCCCACCCCTGGAGTTGGTTTCGAGGATACGACGCAACAGTTGCAAAATGGCGGCTGCTGCCATGTACTGTGGACCGCCCCGGGATGCCGATTCCTTGCCTTTGTGTTCCGCTTGGGCCTGTTCTGGTGAGAGCGAACCCACGATTGGTGACGTCCTGCAGGCGCTGAAGATTTGGCAGCTGGCCTTGGCCCAAGATTCTTGTGTACGGGACGAGGTGTTGGCCACCATTGCTCCCAGGTCGTCCCTTGGGGACGTGGATGGGCCCGAGGTGGTCGTTGATTGTTCCCCGTTTTCTGGTGGGTGTAGCGACGACCCGATATGTAATTGGATGGAACTGCTGGTGATCATTGACACTGGTATGCATAACTGTCGTAAGCTCCTGCTTTGCCATCGGCAGAGGAGATCTCCTGGGTTGCTCCCATTGATTGTCCAGCGACTTTTCCACGGCCTTTTCTCATCACCTTGTTCTGTGCCCACTGCATCGACGTACATTGTGGCGTTAGTTAAGAAAGGACTAGGATGAGCCCGGTTCTTACTCCGGAGGACTACTATTCGGTGCACGGAGATATGGACTGCCCCAAAATTGTGATAATTTGTTGATTCTTTCATATTCATGGATATCAGAAAACCAGTCAGTTTCGTTTTGGGCCACGCTCATGGTTTATGTGGGCGGGGGGCGGTGGCCGCGCTTCCTGCTACATGGTTCCTCTCCCCAGGCTCTTCTTTTTCTCTTTCTCTTTCTTTTTCTCTGTACCATCTTATTCTATATTTCGGGTTCTTAATTAGGGCGACAGGCACGCTGCTGGGGGGGGTAGGCCGTAGCCTTCTGCAGGGGTGCAGGGTGGGGTGGGTGGATTAGGGTCTATTAGATAGTTACTTGTTTCTATGGCTCTTTTGTGTCCTTTGCTTGAGTCCCTCGACTGTACGTATTCCCGCGGGGTGAGTTATTGGGGGGGAGGATTAAGTACTTGATGTAATATGGTACCCACGGCTTTGTTTATCCTGCATTAGTTGCCCCGCCCCCGAGCACGTTTGCTATTCGCATTATTGATCGCCATTACCGCCGTGGGGTGGGTACAGTAACGTGGAGTCCCCCTATTCCCTCCTTTCTTTTTCTTTTTCTTTTTCTTTTTAGTATCTTTGTTTTCTTATCTCCCGGGTTGGGTTGTATAATGATTGCAACTTTATCTGTCTCCCTGATGGTTTTTACTATTGTGGGAACGCTGTTCAGTTTGTCCCTGGGTACGTGAGGTTGCGAGTGGACACTACCACCGAGGAACTGTAAGTGAACCTATGGTTTGCATGCTTTGGACCTTTCTGATTACTGATCTGTGGCTTTACTAATATGATGGAGTTGGTTTTGTTCCCCGGCACGTACACCAGGTCGCTACTTATACGACTGATCCTTTATTCTTTTAATATATAAAAATTAACCTCCTTTGATCCTATGTCGAGTGGTTCCATTTAGTTAGCAACATGGACTTGCAGCGTTAGGTGATATCGTCTGACCACTCCGTGCCTTTAATTGATAATGGTGCTTTCCAGTTTTGTTTTGTGGCCGGCCCCGGGTTGTAGGCCCGTATTTGTATGCATCCATTTAATCAAATAAAGGTTTTCAAAAAAATAATTTTTTTTAAAAAGGAAGGAATATGCGGCTAGATGTCGATCAGATCTAACAACCTAGGCAGGACGGAAGGTTGAGGTCAGCATGCTTGGGATTCAAACTTGTGACCATCAGATAACAGATGTCCTTGGCGCTCTTTTAACTGAATAATCTATTTTTACAGCTAAGACACTAGTGATGGAAGTATGGGGTGGTCCCCAGGGAGAGTGGAGTTTAAAGATTATTTATTATCATAATTGGGAGCTCGGGTACACTAGAAGCATTGTAAACTCAATATCCTTTTATGAAAGTATAATCAATTAATACAAGAGGATCCTAGCAACCACTAGTATTCCAAAAATTCAGCCCATTTCATTAATGTAGCCAAGCATGCACTAAGAATGTCTGCCTCTCACATAATTCCCACGATATGCCCTAGTTGGCGATCAAACTATGCCCACATAAGAAGAACACCATGCTTAATTTGATCTGAACTAGGTTCAAAATCACTTGTTTTTAGGTCTCAGCCTGCGATGGCTGCACTTGCGCAGTCTTACTGGCGAGATTTAATGAGATAGAGAGAACATCACTAATGAGGTTAAGCCCCGTCGCTCTTCTCCATTGGCTGGCCTCCTAAACGGTGGCCAGCCATTGGAGAAGAGGTCCTAGTGACGTTCTCCTTTCTCTTTTAGCCCCGCCCTTTTCAGATTGGGTTCCTTGACTTACTGCTGAAGTAAAAGTTTTCTTATCTTCGTTATGGGTCCAGATGGCCCCATAAAGATAAGGAACCTTTTACCCCAACAGGAAGTCGGGTCGCCTAGTTTGAAAGGAACAGGACTAAAAGATTAAAGGCAGTGCTTTCCCTCTCCCCCTCCCGCTTGCCTGCCCCCTAACTAATTAGATGTATTCCTTGGAGGTTTGCATGTCACCTCATCCATGTTTCCCCAGTTAGCCCTTGATCTTACCCTTGCTGGGAAGCTGCCACTCTCCTATGTGCATGCGATGCGTGGTGCAGCCGCCACCGCAAAGTGTGCGGAAAGTGTATCTCCCGGCGCGCACCTCCTCTCGCTGACGTGCAGTCTGGAGCGTGAAGGGAGTCACTCTCACCACACCGATGCAGCCCGCCGTGACCCCGCCACTGCACGCGGGGTGAGGTGGCACACCCGGGACCAGGAGAGGGACCCCAGGATGCCATGACGTCGGTGAGTGCATGGGCCGGTCGGGAGGCGGAGGGGTGTCTGGTGCAAGCGCAGGACTGCTCTGCTCGCCGGCGCGCCTCAATGCTGCACTTTTACCGCTGCAGGCACTGGGGCTTCCATCTGGCAGCCCCTGAGGCCCAGAGCAAGATTGGAGTACACGATTTATGCCCTTGATTACAGTACCTTTCAGCGTACAGTACACAAACGTGTCAGCCGGCTACTGATAAGACAGCTGCTGATTTACGGTCCACCGAGTATCTCGCCGGGCTATTGCAGCAGTGCGTGCCAGGCTGATAAATCAAACTTCTGGAGTGTGTTTATATTTTGTGCGTGTCCTGCCCAGTCTGGAAGCCAGGGTACTTCCGGTCTATCTCCACTCTCATTAAACAACTAAAATAATAACGATGGGTTATCAACGCCTGGGTGTCGTCCCCTCTGTTGCAGGCGCTGGAAGGATGACTTCCCCTTCAGCCCTGCAGCCATGCTGACCCTGCTTAGAAAGTTGCCATAATCACCCGTGGCGAGGGCTTTGAAGCTGCGAGTCCCAGCATGCACTGCGTGGGGAGAGAAAGTGAGGGCTGGCTTAGCCTGAAAGTGAAGTGCACACACCAGGCTGTCAGGCGCTGACAACCGATACACCCGATAAGGGCAGGTCCTCGCCGTTCACGTGATGTAAAGATCTCTTTAATCCGCTCACAAGTTCCCCTTCCGATCTTGTCTCTCTGCCAAAAACAGATTGGGTGTCAACTTGCTTCAAAATGGGCTGCACAAACGAAGTAAGAAAGCCATGTCAAGGTCCCTAATGAACAAGGAGAATGGATTCCATAGCCCTGCTGAGCAGTAAACAACAACTAGGTGCCAGTCACACTCCTGGACCGCGGTGCCACTGCACCTGTTGCACCATCACTGCACTTTGAACACTAAACATGTGCACATCTGCAATTGAGGTCAGCAAATTCATGCACAAGAAATATGATGCGTTTACAGAAATAATGTTGTAACGAAAATGAGATGGCGGGATACTTAAACATGTTCAGAACAACATCGGCTGTCTTAGAAAAGAACTGTGAGCCAGGGGGTTGGTACATGTTTGAAAATGCCCAATTCGCTACATTTTCTGCAGCAGGTATCAGAGGCCTCACCCTCAAGAGAGGTTGCAGGAAAGTGCACCTTGTGTTACACGTAATACCCCGATTACCAGGAGTTTCAAGTGTCCCTGTCATTCAAAGTGCATGGGCGTAACCTGAGACACTGAGACCACATCAGCGAGACATGCCCATGGCAGGAGACGAGCCCTGGTGCAAGATCCCCAGCTACAGGGTGCCAAAAGGGACATTCCAGCTGGAGCAAGCCTTATTGTAAGTTACTGAAACACTGTTGTTTGTGAAGCTGTCAGTGTCTGGCACCCCACACAAATTTTGTGTGGGACTGAAAGATTCTTGTAAAAACTATAACACTTAAAGGGAGCCCATAGTAAACATAACACACAATTTTTTATATTCATGATTTTGTCACATATAGTCGTTGATATCTGTACTCACCTAATACAAAACACAGTGATGCAGATGTTATAACATTATCCAAGCTTGCCCCTATTACAGCAGTCGCCAATTTCATCCCTTGAACCATAAAAGGAGAGAGAGAGTGAGTGAGAGTGTGAGTGTGTGTGTGTGTGTGTGTGTGTGTGTGTGTGTGTGTGCATGTGTGTGTGTGCGCGCGCGCACAAATGCAATAGGTCTTGCATTTGCGAGACATTAAGCTATTGGCATTGTAAATGACAATGCCATTTATTTATCTGTTTTCAAAACGAACATATAAATACAAATGTTGTCATTTACAGAGCCAATAGCTCTAACTTTTGCCAAGGCGAGACCGTTGCATTGTAAATGCTTGTTTTTTAACGCTGCTGATGAAAGCAGATAAAATGTAATATTAAAAAAAGAATAAAGAAAACATTGTTTAAATACTTCACTGGCTGGTGCAGTGTCGAATATACAACCTTTCACAAAGTGATAGAACTAACCAAATGCTTTGGTCCCAAACAAGATGGGGCAGCAGATCCCATTGGAGGTGCCACTTGAGATTGTGCACAAAATGAGACTGCATTCTGGGAGAATCTCGCAAGTGTTAACTCCCACGATTTGTGGCAGGAAAAACATGCTATAAATCGTGGGAGCAAACTGCACAGCATTCCACTTTGCATGTTGAGAGCTGTATTATGCAATGTGTCCCATGGGTGTAGCAGCTATTTGTGCCTCCTTTTTGCTCCATCCCGGGGTACTTTGGTATTACCGATGGGGCAGGAGATGCCTGTGCAGCGCCTTCGGTCATATGAACTGCGCCTTTGCCAAATGTGAGAGCGGCCCCATACAAACAAGGGAAAACTGTTGCCTTTATGCCTCCTCTTTATTGAAGCGCAGGTGCAATGGTAAACAGGCAGGTGGGACGGGCGCTCAACATATCACATAAGCGACCTCAGCTTGGATTCTTAGGAAGGTGCGCAGAGGTCCCAGCAGGCATCCAGCCACCTCTCCTGCAGAGGGGTGCATTCAGTCACTGTGCCTGCTTGTGACAGTTCGCAACAGTATCCACAAAGACTTGTCAATAATTCTGAATTGGAAGACAGACCAGAATTTCACAACGCTAGCCCGCCTTTCAGCGCTGCGCTATCCCTAAGCAGGCATAAGCATGTGTCTGCACAGCGGCAGCGCTCTGTCCCCCTCCAAAATTCAGCACACTGTCCAGGTTTGTGCCAGGCTCATCCAGTGAAGGGCATACCACAGAGCAGACCAGGAAAGTGCAACCCATGTGTAATAAGGCACCTAGTCAATGTTTGTATCATGCATAAATTGTGGGTACCTGGGAGGAGATGCTGCCTGCGGTCTTCATCAACGCCACCTCCGCCTGGGATTTGAGCAGTCTCAGATTTTGGATCAGATGGCGGACAGCCCGGACCTTGTTCCGGCTTTTGGCTTGCGGTTCCACCAGGGGATGCAGGAGACTCCAGTGCAGTGCTGAGTGTGGAGGCTTCACAGCATCATACCAGAGAGTAACTGACTCATCTAAAAGAGAGAGGAATAAAGTCACACAGAAAGAAGAGGGGTCCTAGGCTGCAGGTACCCTTGTATGCTTGGGTTCTGATTCAACAAGCTAGTTTAGGGAGCGGTCAGATCTCTACTAGGATGGAACTTGAAAACCACGAGAGTAGACAGAAGATTGCAGGATAGAACAAGCAGCACATGGGGTTAGCATTTGGATCCTATCCCCAGACGATTCATCCATCTACAGTAGCCCCACTCCTGACCAGCAGAGTTCAGTGTAAAATCCGTTTCGGACTCTTCCACATTAGGGTCTGCGTACTTCG
The DNA here is from genome assembly GCF_964263255.1 of Lissotriton vulgaris. Classification (NCBI taxonomy): domain Eukaryota; kingdom Metazoa; phylum Chordata; class Amphibia; order Caudata; family Salamandridae; genus Lissotriton; species Lissotriton vulgaris. Next base: position 876,507,777 of record NC_141685.1, read on the forward strand.
ATGCACTCCCTCCCCGCTCCTTCAAGTGTCACTGTAAGAGCAGTATTGGGATCTCCCTGCCCACCTGGGGGCTATTACTTCAGCAGCACTACTAGCCCCTCCAGAAGGTGTCAATATAGGAGCATTTCTTATCTCTTCCTCCCGAGGGCTGTCTTACTGCAGTAGTACTCTAAAAGGAATATGCCTCTTTTTTCCGCTTTCCCTCACCCCGCATGTTGTTACAACGCATTCGTTAAAACGACTGCGTTGTAACAATGCATACCGTTACCCAGCAAGTCGTAACAACGACTTGCGGAGGGTGGCGCTGGATGTTGGAATAGTATAATTTACTATTCCAACTCCAGTCTGTGCGGTCAGTAGGGAAGGTGTTGGATTTTAAATCCAACACCTTCTCCCCCCTTTGCAAGTTGTTGTAACGACTTGCGGGGTAATGGTATGCATTGTTACAACGCGGTCATTGTAACAACCGCATTGTAACAACATGCGGGGTGATGGATGCGTAGTAAGGGGTGTTTACCTTCTAAAAGCAGTACTTGGCTTTCCCTTCAGGGGCTGTGCTACTTCAGCTGCACTCCCACTATCATCCAGTGTCACTATAAGAGCAGCACTGGGTGCTCCCTTCTAGGCGTGTTATTACTTCAGCCGCACTCAACGGCCCTAGCCTAGAGGATGCGTTATTAAAGCTCCCTGTTGTCCGTTTTTACTGATGTTTCCAGATAAATCTAGTAAAAAAAAACATGTCTTTTCTTGTCTGTATTTATTTTTAAATGTGACTAAAAACGAAAATTGGGTTGCTTTTGAGTGATTCTAAATACTGTCTGCCATGAACGCCAGGCCAATAGCTGTGTGGATTGATAGGTAAGGGGGTTAAAAAAGAAAGGTATTTTGTTAAAGCTGCACAGCGGTAGATATGCACATGGTTGATACTGAAATGTGCATATTTTCTTTTAAGTGTATTCATTTATCTTCTGCTAGTGTTCATAGAATTGAAACCTGGCAAGCATTCAAACGGATGTATACCGTTACAACGCGTTATTTTACAACGCAGACCGTTACATCGCAATTTTTACAACGCAGCAACATTTACAACGCATACCATTACAACGCAAGACATTACTTAGCAGATGCTATTACAACGCATGCCATTACAACGTAAGTATAGGTAAGTATATTATTTTACTTAAAAATAAAAATTAAATCCATATAATTAATTAAATAAATTAAATTATTTAAAAATAATTTATTTGTACTTATATATATTTTATAAACTAGTTTATTTTTAAAAGAACTATTATTATTATTATTATTAAAAAACTATAATAATAAATAAAATTAATAAAAATTGTTTAAATTATAATAAATTTATTTAAAAACTGAACCCTAAAAATACCCCTGTACCCCAAAACCCAAACCCAGCCCTAAAACTTAAAAATACCCCTGTACCCCTAAACCCAGCCCTAAAACCTAAAAATCCCCCTGTACCCCAAAACCCAAACCCAGCCCTAAAACCTAAAAATACCCCTGTACCCCTAAACCCAAACCCAGCCCTAAAACCTAAAAATACCCCTGTACCCCAAAACCCAATCCCAGCCCTGAAACCTAAAAATACCCCTGTACCCCTAAACCCAAACCCAGCTCTAAAACCTAAAAATACCACTGTACCCCAAAACCCAAACCCAGCCCTAAAACCTAAAAATACCCCTGTACCTCAAAACCCAAACCCAGCCCTAAAACCTAAAAATACCCCTGTACCCCAAAACCCAAACCCAGCCCTAAAACCTAAAAATACCCCTGTACCCCAAAACCCAAACCCAGCCCTAAAACCTAAAAATACCCCTGTACCCCAAAAACCAAACCCAGCCCTAAAACCTAAAAATACCCCTGTACCCCAAAACCCAAACCCAGCCCTAAAACCTAAAAATACCCCTGTACCCCAAAACCCAAACCCAGCCCTAAAACCTAAAAATACCCCTGTACCCCAAAACCCAAACCCAGCCCTAAAACCTAAAAATACCCCTGTACCCCAAAACCCAAACCCAGCCCTAAAACCTAAAAATACCCCTGTACCCCAAAACATATACCACAGTACCCCAAAACATATACTCCTATACTCATACTTATTTTTTTAAATTACTTTAATATATTTAATTTATAAAATAAAAAAAACATTAATTAATATATTTATTTAATATATTTATTTAATATTATTATTAATTAAATTAATTAAATAATATTAAATAAAATTTAAAAAAATTATATACTTACCTATACTTACGTTGTAATACCATCTGCTATGTAATGTCATGCGTTGTAAAGGCATGCGATGTAATGGATCCAGCGTTGTAAAAGTTGCGCTGTAATAGAAGTGCGTTGTAAAAGTTGCGATGTAACGGTGCAATACCATTCAAACATGGGTTCATATGTATCGGTTAAATAAATGTGAAAATATACAAATTTCAGCTTCATTTTTTTCACAAAATAAATATGGATGAATATAGATGAAATGAGCAAAAAATAAATATGGATAAAAACAGATGGAAATGTTAAAAAAATACCAAAAACCGGGAGCCCTATGTGTTATTTCAGCAGTACTCCCAAGAGTAAGCCGGAAATGCGCCATTCTACTACCAAGTAGCACTGTTTCTGGGACAACCCAAAATCATAACTCTGTTACAAAGCTTTTCAAATTTGTGCCAGTTGCAGTTTTCAGGTCTTCCTGCACAATCTTTGAAATGACTCCTTTTTGTGCCCCCATGCCAACTAACTGGACGGTCATCATGGCAGTTTGAGACAAACTTCCTGCTCTCTACCCTTGGACCCTGCCTGTCATCTTCCTTGGTTTTATCTACTAGTCATTCAAACCGCAGGGCCATCCGCCCTGTTCTGTTCTTCATAGCATTTTGCTTATCATCTGTTTATAATCTGAAAATGGTGTCAGTCCTAATTTGCTCTCAGTTTTCAAGCTTTGCTCAACAACAGGTCTGACTTATGCAGAGACTGTCCAATTCCTTCAGCCATGGGCTCTTGGGACCACCCAACTTAATAACAATCTGAGTTGCCTCAACCCCACTGGGTAAACTCCTTCTTTAGCTCAGAATTGTGGCTTTTTTTCTAGCTGATGCTCCAAGAATCTCGGCCTTTGGCTTGACTGTTCCATACCATCACCCTACTGCATGCATAGTTCTTGCAGTAATCTTTAAGACATGGGAAAATAGTTTACTTCTAGCTAAAATAAACATTGAGCCGGTGTACAAAACACCTATTAGTTACTAAACTGTTCTGCCTAAATGTTCTTAGGACATCTACATATGAATCTAGAGCAAATAACTTTTGTAGTATCTTCACGACCTTTTGTCTATCAGCCAACTTTTATCATTTCATTATGCATTCGGGATGTCCTACCCGATTACAGAAAACATTGACTCACATAACAAAGCGGGAAAATGTAGCTCTATGGAAATGCACACCCTGCTTTCCACATGACCGATTACACTGCCCTTATTCCCTTTACTGTTTTTCAGGATACTATCCGTAGGTAATTTTCTTTAGAGGTGGTAACTGGCAGTTGTGTGAAGGATTGAAGGCAGATGAACTAAGCAGAGAAGGTTGGTAAGTTTAGAGTTTGGTCTTTCTTCCACTTTCATTCACAAATCCAAGAATGTAAATAGTCAATCAATATAATCAGGGGAGTGGCCGCTGCCAAAGCCCTGTAAGTTCAGCCTGGTCAAACCTGAGAATCATCTCTAAAGTGACCTCCAAAGAGAAGTGCTTTCAGAAACACTTAGTTGCTGCCATCGTCTCCTCTAAGGGGTGAGAACACAGCACAATAAGCATGGTATTGGCAATATGGCACCTTAGAGAACTCTTCAGGCTGGGTAAACGTCTAGGATGTTTGATTAACAATAAAGTAATGATAACAACAACATAAAGCTACACCACTATTTCATACAAGTCCCAATGCTTTGTAATAACAGGAACTACTATCACCTACTCATTTTATCAATCTCAGAAAGATGAGGGGCTGAGTAGACCTGTACGGATTCAAGCCTGAAGCCCTCAGGTTGCCTACACATGTCAGTAAAGGATTCTGAAAAAAGATATTTACTAAGCTTGTACTACCTTTTTGTGACGTACGGAAGCTCCCAAGGGACCACAAGCTTAAAAGACGTGGTACTGACTGAAGGGCGGAACTATTGCCCCGTGTACACAGGGCATTTCAGACAGAATGAGATTAACTCAAATTAACTATTTACATAAAATATATAACACACTAGTGACCCTTTCTTTGAAAAACGGGAAAGATCGCATCCCCTAAATGCTACAGGTGCCATCAAAATGAAGGGGATGTTTTCATATGGTCTGAAAAGGCCCAAAATATTGTACATTACTATCAATCCATACATGTCACCCAAGAGGATCTAACTAGGTACGTTGGATGAGATGGGGGGGAGGGGGCAAGGCATGAGAGGGAGCTAACAGGCATTGGAGCTTTGCTTGAGAATATCGATGTGGCTTAATATTGGAAGGCAGATGCCACCCCAAAACATGACTGGCTGAAGGGGGTGGACAGATGTCCACCTATTGAAGAACCAATTTAAAGAGCACATTGATGCCCACATAAACACCACGAAATGGGGGTCGCTGGTGGAACCATTTCCAGTTGAACACAACATAATCCAAACGTTTCTTGACAATGTATTGTGGTACCTCAGAACAATATAGACTATTTGTTATTACATATGTGAAGTGCCGATAAATGGTTACTGTATTGAGATATGTCATGTGTTGCACCTACATTGTTTATTTTGCATAAAACATAAAGGAGTTTATATAAAATGCTGTACTATTACCAAACTAGTGTGCCCTGAAAGCCCCTCTGCCCCAAAAGAAAGCAGCATGTCACCAAAGTTTGGACAAGAACTCAGAACCCTGAGACAGGGTCCATGGGGGAAATAGATGCCTAAGTTGGAGCCTTGTAGGATCTGTACTCCCCAAAGCCCTTGTGGTAAGGCTTCAGGGGAAGATGAGAGAGAAGTCCATCAGGTAGGTTAAGCGCTCCAGCTAAAATTAGTTTAAAGGAAAATGACAAAACCTGCATGTGCTTGTGAGCGCTTCCTATGAGAGAGCAAGCACAGTCTGGTTGCATCATTTTGTATCATCTAAAGTCTTCTGGTTAGTTCGGCACTGATTCCAATATAGAGTGCATTGCCGTAGTCTAGTTAGCTGGTGATGAGGTCCTGGGCGATGTTTGTTTGTGTATTGATCGGGAGACATTGAAGATTTTCCTAAGAATTTTGAGTGTGTGAAAGCAGGAGCTGGTGACCACTTTCACTTGGCCGGTTATAGCGGCTGGTTGTTAACCACTATTTGGTCGCTCTTTGCTGAAGCTGCGATCAACAGTTCCATAGTGAGATGTCTTTGCTGAAGAGTACGACTTCCGTTTTGTCTGCATTGAGTTTTAGAAAGTTGGTCTCATACACCATGGTGACCTCGGACATGCAGGCTGGGAAGTTGGTCCGGGTGCTAGGTGTTTTGTCGGAGAGGGAATGATGAGCTGGGTGTATCTGAATATCATTAGATGTTGACTCCTTAGGCTCGGATGATGTTTGCTAGTAGCAGAAGATGCCTGGTGGCCTTTAGCACCCTCTAGCATGCTTGAAGGCAGAGTGCCACTGGCATTTTCATTATCTAAAGTTAGCTTGCTATGTTTCTGTTAGGTCTTTCCCATTTTAGCAGGTACTGTCAAGCAAGAAGAGGGGTAGATGACCCAGGGCAGACTGCATGGTGGCTAAGATCTGGCTTGACCAGCCACTAGGTTCGGCTTACCGAGGATCCCTCGCTTCACTTCCGGGTTAGCACAAATGAGCATGCTCTTTTCAGTGAGGACGCTGTGAACAGATGTAAGGAGAAAATGTCGTGATTCCCTAACCTGCTCTGTCTTTTGGATATGGGCTCAGGGGCGCTGCCATCGAAATCCTCAAAGCCTTGTGGACCCCCAGGCCAACTTGTTGATGGGGCGCGGTAATCTGCACAGCTTACGCAGTGCCATAGCAGAAGCAACGAGGAGCTCACTGTTGCGCTTAGTAGTGGTGCCATTCCGGAAACATTTTTTGTGGCTGGAGACACCAAGACAACCCCCCCTCCCCCACACACACACACCTTAACACCATACCAGCCTCGTAATCGATTGACCCCTGCAGGAAGGTAGGGGGTAGAGAAAAGCAGGCACATGTGCTCTTTTACCAACTGTGACGCTCCCGATACCTAGATACTCTGTGAGCCGGGGGAGCGTTGAGCCCAGAGATGAGTGAGTGTTTCACCTCGAGGCGTTGGGGTGGGACAGTCCTGTGACGCTTTGGTTTTGGTTTCTTCGGCTCAGGTGTAGATTTGAGGAGGGTATCAGTCCTGTTGTGCCGATATATTATCAGGCTAATCGGACCAATGAGGTCACATCATCCACAAGGGTCTCCTCGCCGTGGCAACTAGAATTCAGCCACAGCTAGTCAAAAGGGGAAAGGCTAGGCTTAAGGGGCAGATTTGTACTAGAAAAACAGGAAAAGCCCCTTCCTATAAAAGCAGCAGCACAGAACAGCATATGTTATGAGCGATCTGGCCACGGAGCAGGACAGGAATAATAGATCATTTTAGGACAGATTCGGAATCTTCACCCAAAGATATCTCTTATCTTTACAGTATGGGTGTGTGGCCAAGATAATCGAGCGGCGCACTAGCAGAGAGATGAGAGATCCGTCCATACCACGACCCCCTGGTAGAAACATACAGACTGCGCTCCTTGAAGTAGGGGGGGGGGGGTACTTGGCGCTGCTGTCTGCCCTCGAGGCTTGCTAAGCAGACCCGTGGGGTCTAGATCAAGATTAGGAGAAACGCCAGTATTCAGCTCCACTGTTTGGGGTGTCATTGGCACGCAGCAGTTGTTAGGTTTCCGGGTTTGGTGGACTAATGCGTCCACTGTAGGGGGCCTGTGTTCGACCTCATGGTCACAAGTTCAAATCCCGGTGGGTCCACTCAGCCTTTCATCCTTCTGAGGTCGATAAAATGAGTAATATTGAGTTGGGTAACAATAAACATCTGTTAGTCTGCGCCCAGAAACCCTTGAGTCAACTTGTGCTTTACAAATACACATTTTATGTTATGTTTAGCTGGGACATGGAGTTGCTTGGCTCTTACACATGGGATTAAGAGGGTAAGCAATGATGAAGGTGTTCCTGGGCACTATGCACACACAAGTCTGGACCCACTGGCTGGGGAGCCCAGATACATGGGAGGGCTGACAGAAATGGCCCTCAAGATCTACTCTGGGAAAATGGCTAGTGACTCAGTTGAGACACTCCATGTGGCCTACTGGAATTTTTTTTTTTTTATTTCACAGAATTTTTATTGAGAGAGTTGGGTATTGATATGAGCAGAACAAATAATAGCAGATAAAGTCCATGGTACAAGTACATAATAAACCGAGAAGCGGTGAAGTAACATAATATGGAGTAAACATAACATGCGGGGGGAAAAATATACCAGGTAAATAAAGAGAATGACAATCAAGCATCAAGTCCGTACAACACGAAGGCATATGACAGCAGGCAGATCGGTCATATAGCACAGCAGGGTGAATCACAACCATCAAATGACATATTGAGAAATTGCTTGCCACAACAATGTTTTAGGTGCCTCACGGAGGTTTGAAGAGATCAAAGTGAGCGTCAAGTGAGACCCATATTTTCCTGTGTTGTGGGCGCCAGGGGTGAGAGGCAAGTGCAATGGTATCGGCACCCCTGAGATTAGAAACCCAGTTGAGCCAATGGGGGAAGGAGGCTTTGGCTGTATTTTTCCAGTTGGACGTTATGACTTTAACCGCCGCCGTCAGTAAGAGATCAAGTAGGGCTTTGTCATTTTCATTTAAAGTGACAGCTTTGGAAGAACCCATAACTAGAGTAGCAAATTCTCTCGGGAGAGAAACGTGCAGGGCTTTGTTAACAAAGTCAAATATCCTGTCCCAGTATGTGGCAACCCGGGGGCATTTAAATATTAGATGTTCAAGGTCTCCTCCCGCTTCCAAACAGTTCCAGCAGGAGTCATTGTCTTTGATGTTGTGCAGAAAAAGTCTCCTGGGGGTCCAAAAGGCTTTGTGTAGGAGCCAGAATTTAGTTTGGGATAGAGTTGGGCTAATTTTGTGTCTTGTGGTCGATTCCCAAATTCTGGCCCACTCGTTATCAGATGTGGGAGTGGAGGAGTATGATTCCCAATAGGATTGTAATGCAGAGACCAGGTTAGATGTCTGTGGTTTGATCATTTTGTACATTCTGGAAACCTGGTGGCCAAGTCTATTAAGGGTGGATAAAAGGCCAGGGAGTGAGGGGGATGTGTTGCCCAAGTTTGCTTTGGTTAGGGCCACCTTAACTTGTAGAAAATAGTAGAAGTCAATGTTCTCGAGTTGAAATCTATCCTGTAATTCCTTGAATGTGAGTGGTGTTTGGCCCTCGTAGAGGTGGTGAGGGAAGTGTATTCCCTTCCTGATCCAAGAAGGATTATACAGCGGTTTACCTTTGTATGTTATAGTGTTATTCCGCCATAGAGATTCCCACTTTGAATTGCGAAATTGATGGGGTAGAGATTTACTTATATGGAGGAGGGAGTTCTTAGTGTTTTTAAATATGATGTTAGAGTCGATATCGGGACGCACTTTGATGGTAAGGAGGGAGGAGGGGTCAAGGCCTTCCACTAGGGATTTTTCGATGTGTAACCACACAGGTGTGTACTTAAAGCCTAAACGCCTACACTAAGGTATAGGGTACACACCTACCTCCGCAGGCATGGTATTGGATCGTCTGGGGTGTATAGACATATGGTGTATCTTACATCTAACCTCAAACGTTTTTCATGTTATTCCCCAACACATAACACTCATAATGGAATAGATCGCATGCTCGCATACTGGTAACCCCTGACTTCAGCACTAGGATACAAAGTGCCCAATATCTTAACCGATGTCAGTCGAGCCATTCCCTGCTATTTGTGACCTCTGTTGACAATCTGCGGAGAGAGTAGCAATTCTTTTGGTGGTTAAACCCAGAGGCCCTGACTGATGAGAGCTTCCTCTCAGAAGTTAAGGAGGTCCTAGAATCTTACCTTAAGCATAACAGGGGTCCATTGACACGAGACAGACGGAGTGGGAAGCACTGAAAGCAGTGATGGGAGGATTGCCTCTCCAGGACGGTATCAAACGTCTCCTGAGCTAATAACTCACACACAAAGATACCATACAGGCTCAGTGACAAGCGTGAGAGGGCGATGAAACTGCACCGATGGGGTGCTTGCTAGGCTTGGACTGAGAAATACCCACTCTATGGGACACACTTGGGGGATAAATCATGGCGTCTGCTAGCATGGCTACAGAAAAGGGAGGTCCGGTCTCCCCTAATACTCTCCCCAAAGCGGACTATAGAACGTGGGCGGGGACACAAGCCTGTATAAATATGCTTCCCTAGCCATAAGCGGACTGAGCAAGAGGAAAGCGTTGAGGGAGATGTGTTTCTATCAGAATTTTATCAAACTTTTTCTGACCTCATGAAGGATACACTCTTGAAAGAGTACCTGGAGGCTTAGCAAGTGGGGGCCCTCCCCGTCACCATGAAGGATGCCGTGATAGTCGCGATACCCAAAGCAGAGAAGGACACTGAAGAACTGGCGTCGTACGGGCCCCAGTCAATGCTGAATGTAGATACAAAGGTGCTCTCCTGGTTGTTGGATTCCAGGCTATTACCTACAGGGGGATTATTGGTACCCCTCTCTTCAAGTTCTAGCGGATCACTATGCTTCCACACCTGTCTTTCCCGCTGTGCTGTCGGTTGCTTTGCTCCCCTCACCAACTCTTTGATGCTGGTGATCTTGCCCACACCTCTCTTTGATGATGGACATATATATTGCCGACCTCGCTGTCTACAATACCAACTCACCCCTTGGTCTTTGGTGTTGGTCACTTCCGCCTCCCCCTGTGCTGCTTGTTGCCCCGTGTCCTTTTGGCCATTTGGGTGCTCATTCTTGCTGCCAGGCACTCTGCACTGTTGTTTTGGGTGATTGTCTGCGCTTCTTCTGAGTGCTTTCTCCAGTCCCTGTCTGACACTTTAGTGAGAGTTGCCAGCTCATAGGAAGGTCCTCCTGCATAGGGTTACTCACCCCTCATTTGCAGTTTTCGCTACGCCCATAGATAATTGCATGAAGGTCACAAAGAGCCTGCAAACCATGCATTGAAAACACACCCCAACCACGACGAGTGACACCATACCATTCATTGAACGCAGCCCTCCTCCTGCTTCAGTAAGAAAATGTTTTGTTATTAGTTGCAGCTTTTCAACAGATGAACGCTGCCTTTAGGTTTCTTCTGCAATCATTCAGTCTATGGAAGGGCTTACAATGAGTACGGGCAAAAGTTTACCTAGTGTCATCTGCTGGAATCAGCAGTGCAGCTAAATAAAAAGATGTGATTGTCTATTTTTAAATATGTTTGATTTCTCTCCACCTCTTCCTGCCTACCGTTCTCTGTATACCTTATAGCCTCCTGTCAGTCTCATGCCTGCTTGCCTCAATCCTTCTTATTGAAATTCTGCAATTGGAGGATACAGCATTTCATATATCACAACATCTCCTATTTAAAACCCTATCCCTGTAATCTAACATTACCCAATATGCATCAGCCTGTCTATCTCACCAACCATTCACCTGAAACCACATAGCCCCTACTAATGACCTTACCTACTTGGTTCTAATACATCACAAAGTAACTGGAGTAAATGCACGCAATTTTTCTTGAGAGCACGATTAATCGCAATAACTAACAACCACTGGATTAACCACTAACCCTGGATTCCGGAGTAGTGTGCTACTCGCCGTAAAGCACTTCAACACCTCATTAAAGTTAGTAAACGCTAGATAAATCCAATTACAATTAAAGTAGTCAATCATGCTGTCAAAAAAGAGAACTGATGAGAGCAGGCATAAGGGACTACACCATGTGTGTACTTTGGTGTTCGTTTCTTCTGCAAAAGCCTTTACTTGGGTCTCATCTCTTGTTGGGAGAAATGTCACCGGTGTATTAAAGAAGTCAGGCAAGAACATACATTTATTTAGTTTAACATGCCGCTTTTATGCTGCTTTACTCTAACATTCTATAGCCTCTTGTTCTTGTCACATTCCAGACCAGGCAAGTATAAAGTTTGCTGCTGTATATATAATAGGCTGCTTTTCCAGTTTTTCTACTGTATGTAGCTACGCCCCAGCCTCCCCCAACAGTTTAAGCGCCCTACTGTTGCCTCACCTTGCAGTTTAGGCAGGAAGTGTTTGAACTCCTCCATAACATAGGCCTCATCCACGCCTGTAAGTGCTGTGGCACCGTCAGTCCCTGATCGTGGCCCATCCCACAACTCTCGTCGCTGGTCCCGCTTTGGCACAAAGAGGGTGGCCTTGTGGGCTGGAAGGGTCCTGCCTGGCACGCTTTGCAGCAGCAGCAAACTGTCAGGCTCGCGGAATCCTGTGAGGTAGAGGAAGTTGGTGTCTTGGTGGAAGGGAAAGGGGATGTCATTGGTCATGTAATAAGTGGGGTTGGACAAGAGAAGGACTGCATGCTCTGTATTGACTCCGACCGCCTCCTTCTGGATCAGTGACATCAGCTTGTGCCTCCGCAGGGCATACTCTGTCTGCGTCAGCCCGGGCGTCACCTCACCTGGGAAACAAAATGAGAGAGAAACGGATAACAGAGAGATTAAACACCCCTCCTAGATACTTGCATTCTTCCCCAACTATAATGCACTGATTTCTGTAATTGGGGACGAAGAGTCTGTTTATGGTTGTGTGGGTGTCTTCATCTGGACTCCATGTGTGTCTGAGGGTCTGTGAAGAGTCATTAGGACTCCATGTGTGTGGGCAGCTCCAGAAAATGGCCGCCTGTGGATATTTGAGCGTCTATCTCTCTATGTAAGCAGATGACAGGCCTACCTGGTGCCAGGAGATGTGGGTGGGTAAAATGACTGGGCTGGCCGAGGTACCGTCTGGGCAGCTTCTCCAGCTGTGCTGGCTGGATGGAGAACTGTCTTCGAGGGTGAGTGCCAGTGCCATCTGTAAAGAGGTAAGTGGGAGGAGGAAGTGAGACAGGTGTGATCTAAAAGCTCAACTTGTACTCAGAATGCACTGCAACAAGAAACAACACTCTTGTGGGAAAATACACTGACATCTCCCTCCATCAGCCCCTACTTCCTTCCTTTCACCCCTCCCACACCACAATGGTTGGTATCTCTCTTGCACTAAACTGCTATTAGGAAGGTTATGGCATGCCTGAGAAAAGTGCCAGTCCTTGGGTCTGGCAAGAGGGTTAAATGATGAAAGGAATTTTGCCCTGGCATTTGATATGGGGGACAATTTTAACTGTGTTCTGGATGCAAACATGGATGGGCAACCACTCCAACTCCACACAAAACTGGGCATAACAGCCACAGTATCAGACGTAATGGATCACCTGGGATGTTCAAACACATGGTCTATCCTACAGGCAACCATCAAACGTTTTTCCTGTGATTCCGCAACACACAACACTCAGAGTAGACCGCATACAGGGAAAGACAGACAGATCATACTAATCAGTGAACACCAGTGCAAGATAGTCTGAAAACATCTTTGCAATCTTCATGGTTGAAAGAAGCTAAACAGATACAGTTCCCACCCAAAATGCAGAGCGCGCAGTCATGGAACTGACACACAACAGTATGATAGACTGTCTGTCAATGTCATGTCAGAACATGGATTCAACAGGTTAAATCCAAAGTCTCATGTCATTGCCACCTGAGCATGGATCTAAGCTTACAGGAGAGCAACAACGCTACACCTCTGGGCTATTGTGGAACCTCAGGTTTGCCCTGAAGAAATAAAGGCAAGAACTCAGATTTGACTGTTAGAAACTGGAAAGGACATTACTCGGCTGCAGCACATGTGAGGTTCTGCTGTTAACACAAGTGTTTTAACTAGAGGAAAATCTGCTGGAAGATCACACTTTTCACACGCATAGACAGTCTATGTAACAAGGAGACAGAGCTGCACATTGCCAGTGGACATCATCATGGTCTCTATTGTGCCCGCTTCCATAGTAGCATTGAGGAACTGAGAAAACAAAGCAGTAGGGAGTAACCAGGTTATCAGCAATAAGGGCAATGAAAAAATACAAGGTGCAGTAAAAGTGTGCATTTATATCTTTATTTATTTGTTTGCTTTATAAAGTGCAAACATCACCCATCGGGGTTTCAGAGCACTGTACATAACAAGCATTGGTATAGCATCAGCTTCGCTTATGTATTGAATAAAGAGCTGTTTTCACCACTCATCATACGGGAGAAGGAACGAGCTCCCTGACAGATAACACAGGAGTGGAGAGGATGTGGTGCAGTGGCCAGAGCTGCTCACTCGAGAGCTGGGCATCCCTTTTCGAGGCTCCACAGCGCCACGCAACATCCCATCATTCTATGCAAATCACTTAATCTCTCTAGGTGATAAATTGTTACATAAATATGACGCAAGAGTAAAAGGTAAAGCTTTATGCAAAATATATTTACACCAAAGCTGATGTTAACAGTATTTCAGCGACGAGAAACTGATATGAGAAGCAGAGGAGGAACAAGTATTGGTAATTGCAGGAAAATATGCTACAGCCAATAGAAATGGAGGAATGCTAAGTGGCATGCACAGGAACCAATGAGAAGCCAAGAAAAGAGAGGAAGCAGGATGTAAGTGCCTGTTAGGTTTATATTAAAAACAATAGATTTCTCAAGCACAGCGCAAGCGAAGTGCAGGTGAAACCTAAAAAGGGAGTTTAAACAGCTGTCAACCGTCAACCATGGCTTGACTGAAGACCTTGCAAAACACATATTGTTTACAGTACAGGGTTTGATTTCTGTGCAAAGGAATATTAGGTAGGTTATTTTGCACTAGGATAGTTAAAGCACAGTGTTTGAGAATGACATATAGGTACGGTACAAATGCGCAAGTTGTAATAGTACATCAGCTAGCAGAAAGACAGGGAAAATATATAGCACCTCGAGGGATGTCGGAAGTGAGCAGGGGGTGGCAATATAAGATTATCATACAATGAAAGAAACCTAGAAACTAAATCAGGCTGGGTAAAAAAAATAACTGTGGTGAACACTACTAACTTGGATTGCCAAAACCAAACAATAGACAAGTCAAGTCAAGTCAAGTCAAAAAATTTATATAGCGCGCTACATACCCAGAGGGTCTCAAGGCGCTTGAAGAAGGATGGGGAATTATTTGTCAAATAACCACGTTTTAAGTTGCTTTCTGAATGCTAGGTGGTTCTGAGTAAGGCGAAGGTGAGTGGGAAGTGAGTTCCAGGTTTTAGCTGCTAGGTAGGAGAAGGATCTACCTCCCATGGTGGTTTTGTTGATGCGAGGTACAGTGGCAAGGGCTTGGTTGGAGGATCGTAGCTGGCGGGAGGGGGTGTAGAAGGACAGTCGTGTGTTGAGGCATTCAGGTCCGGTTTCGTAGAGTGCTTTGTGTGCGTGGGTAAGGAGCCGGAAGGTAATCCTCTTATTGACGGGGAGCCAGTGGAGGTTTTTCAGGTGATCAGAGATGTGTTCTTTGCGCGGGATGTCTAATATGAGCCTGGCTGAAGCGTTCTGGATGCGTTGGAGTTTTTTCTGGAGTTTAGCGGTGGTACCGGCGTAGAGGGTGTTTCCGTAGTCCAGTCGGCTCGTGACCAGGGCGTGGGTGACTGTTTTTCTAGTTTCGGTGGGGATCCAGCAAAATGTTTTTTTGAGCATGCGAAGAATGTTGAAGCAAGATGAAGAAACGGCGTTGACTTGTCTGTTCATCGAGAGTGAGGAATCCAGGATGACGCCCAGGTTCCGTGCGTGGTCCGCCGGGATGGGTGCTTTTCCAAGGGCCTCTGGCCACCAAGAGTCGTCCCAGGCAGAGGGGGAGGTGCCTAGGATGAGGACTTCTGTTTTGTCTGAGTTCAGTTTCAGACGGCTGTGCTTCATCCATTCTGCTACTTCTTTCATTCCTTCATGCAGGTTGGTTTTGGCAGTGTTAGGGTCTCTGGTGAGTGATAGGATCAGTTGAGTGTCGTCGGCGTAGGAGATGATGTTGAGGTTGTGTTGGCGTGCGATGACCGCAAGGGGGCTCATGTATACGTTGAAGAGGGTGGGGCTGAGTGAAGATCCTTGAGGTACACCGCAGATGACTTCAGTGGCCTCTGACTTGAATGGTGGTACAAACCTGCAGGAATACGTAGGAAGGTATAGTAAGGCAGGAAGCTGCATAAGGCACAGGATATGAGCACCAGAACATTAGGAGAGGTAGAAATTAAGGGTAGGTAACTAGCAGTGGGAAATTTATAACACAGAAGTTGGGTGGGTGGTGGGACTAGGAATTAAGGATGTTGTAAATTACCAGGAAATAAGAATGAAAGCAGACAAATGGGAAAGAAAACAAAGTAGAAAGAAGTTATCTAACACTATTTTGGCAAGTGTTCCTCGAGTAGAAGGTTTTTGATGAGAGGTTTGACGCTATGTATGTTCCATACGCTCTGGCCATTTCTGGAAAAGTATTGCATAGTATGGATTTGTTTCTTAACTGAGGAGTGGAAAGCGATCTTCAGTCTTTGCAGCAGACATGCATGAGACTTCCAAAATGAAAAGTGTCTGTGAGAGGTATTTAGAAGTCTGGCCATTCTGGGCTTTGAAGGTAGAGCACCGCAGACTTGATATAGAGTTCCTAATAAGGACACCAAGCAGAAGCTTGGTGACGATGACAAAAGAAGAAAAACTGTAAATCTCAGTGGATCTTGATAGTTCTCCAAGCTAATTATCAATATCTGCTACCCCAGTTAAAACTAGAAGCGGTCTTAAGATCCAGTAATGCATTCTGCATTTGTGTACATGCAAGACGAGGCAAAACAATGAGCTTCAGAGTGTCATCAATGTCCTAAACATTCCAGAATGCTATCGGTGAGACCGAAGCAGAATCACAATGGGATCTGTTTACCTGTTACCGCTACAGGTGCTGACTGGCAGTTGGCCACATTTTGCCCTCTTTATGCATCGATGCGCATCCTCACTGCTCCTTACTGCGTCTTGCAGTCTGGAACCCAGCTCTTTACCTGCCTCAACAACTTTTGTGTATTTTTGGGGGTTTCCAAGCGCTCTTGTGGTATCCTAGTTTGGATGCCATGTACCTTTTCAATTAACCTGTCTTGCTACTCAGCCTATCTGGGTAATTGTTTATAATTAAATATAGCGCATCTTTCTTCAGCGACGCGCACGCTAAATTTATTAATTAAATACAGCGCGTCCTATTTATGTTTCACACAAGCTAGATATAATTAATCTAGTACAGCCCTTTGCCAGATCAGTGATGCTAACAACATCTGAGTAGTTGTTGATGTTAGTCTCTTCAAAATTCACCAATGGACACTATATTTTTCAGCTTCTTGGGGACATTTCTCGGTTTTTCGCTATGGTTTGTGGTGGACTTCAATCTCAAGTAAGTGATTCCACAGTTTATGGATATATTTCACCTCATTTAAAGTCCTGTATTATTTTACAAGAAATTAAGACTGCCTTCTGTTATGGTCCTCATTCCTTCATCCTGACAACGGTGTCCACTTTATTTATTTTAGTTTATTGTTTTAAGGAAGTCTGTATTTAGACTTTATTGTATTAAGTTCAACATTTGCAAGAGTCTACATATTTATACACCTACAATTCAAGTGTGGCATCTGAAAAGCAATTAGCATTCTAAAGTTAATTTTCTAATTTTTAAGGTTATTTTCACAAGTGTTAAAAATAGCATTCTAAAGGTAATTTGCTATTTTATATGTTAAAGTGCTAGCCTGTGTTCCACTGTAGTTTATTTTCATGTGTTTAGTATTACATGTTTATTGAGGATACAACATGTAAAAAAACTGTGGTGACATGAAGGAGCGGAAGAATAGCATACTAAAGGTAATTTGCTATTTTTAGTGGTTTGTCTACATAAGTTTTAAATGTAGCATGAACGGAAGTATAGCATACTAAAATTAATTTGCTATTCTAGAAGGTTATTAATGTAGCATACTAAAGTTAATTTGCTATTCTAGAAGATTATTACATGAATTTTAAAAGCATTCTAAAGTTAATTTGCTGTTTTGTGTAGTAAGTTCAATGCTATACACATATGTATTGTTTATAGTTAAATGCTACACGTTAGCATATGTGCTCATGACTGTCACAAATGTGTTCATACAAATGTTATATTTAATTCTGTTCTATGCACGTGACTGTCATCTATTTATTTTATACAAATTGCATATATTGCATGTGACTCTATAGTTTAGTCACCTTCATATTCATATTTGGTGTACGTTGTGCACACGTCACTTTATAGGAACTGTAATTTAATTAAGTACTTTTTGGTGATTTTCTCGTTCGCATATTTTAATTGTTGACTTTTCCGTTTCTTTCACTTTGCTGGTCTGGCCAACTGGCATGTGTGTGGGTTACGGTCAATTCTATTCATTACATCTTGAGAAATTCATTGCGAAAATATGTTTTATCAATTTATTTCTGTTTTACGTGTAAAGGGGGAAGGGGTGGTCGCATTGTATACTTTTGTGTTTTATGATAGTTAAGTTTTACAATGCTAGTTTCTATTGTAGAATGACCTTTCTCATTTTTACACTTTTCATTTGTTTGTTCCTTTTAAGGGGGAAGGTGGTGTGGTATCCTAGTTTGGATGCCATGTACCTTTTCCATTAACCTGTCTTGCTACTCAGCCTATCTGGGTGAATGGTGGAATGTTGAGTGTGTGAGGTAATATGGAATGTGTGGTGTGCCTGGTGGATGGATGACAGTTGGAAGAGAGGGCTGAGTAGCAAGAGAGCTGCTCCTGGTGGGGCTTAGGAGAGACTTGAATGATACTTAAATGATTACCTGATTTAACCTTGAAATCCATCAATAAACTATCATCAATCAATACTACTCGGCTACAGATCATCTTATTACAGCTCTTTATCCCTTATTGCTGGTGGGATGTTTAGTTGGTCACTAGACGTTTTCATGTCATAATTTTCATCAAAATGAATCACCAGAGCTCCCACCTTCTGCTATATTGGTGGCACCCTATTGTAGTTCCCTCCCCACCTGATGACTCTCTGGGAATCGTGAGGGGTGGAGGTAGACAGGGGGAGTCTGAGCTGAGTTGTGGGTCCCAGGAGCTCTATGAGTCAAATAAGAATAACTGTTTGACAGCTGGCTTGTTTCTTTGCTGTTCTGCTGCTCCAATGTGTTGCTGCTCTACTGCTAAGTCAATGCCTGAGCCCCAGTCGGAGCCAAGCGGGTGCTGATTCTTAGGGCTCAGAACAAAGAGCTCAGCCCCTAGACTTTGGAATTCCAAAATTTGGATTTGACAGCAAGAGCAAGAAAAGGTGGGAGTGGGATTGTGGAACGGTAGGTGTGCTGGCCGACAGACTATAGAAGGCGGCAGCCCGTTGTGGTCTCTATTCACATACTCATTGTGTGTAGTCCAAGATGACACTTTGGTGATCGCCTTGCAGACAACAGGAGGCTTTAGTGGCTTGGCTATGAGCGAGTGGGAAGCTCAGTCTGGTCCTTGTGTAGATTTTCCATAAAGAACTGGTACAGTTACACATTTGAACACATCATGCTCACCCTCTTTGCTTGCTTTGGGGGTCTCTCACTCATGAGCTGTGCATTATTAAGGGCCTCATTAAGATGTTGGGCGGAAAGCCTCTGCCGACAGTCGGAATTTCCTAGACCGCGTCGGAACCCTTCTGACCAACTCAGTCAGTTTACAATCCGCTCGACCAATTACGATGTTCGCGGTCGAAAAGTAAAGAGCACGGTTATTCTGTATTGGTTCCGACAGGCTCTCAGAGTATACGTATCGGTCGGAACCGCATCGTGCACCTCTACAAACAGTGTTTCCGACCGACCGATTACGATGTCGATTTCCAACAGACTTTCCGAGTTGGCCTATCTGATTTTGGGGGCCGCTAGTAGGGCCCCCCTCATTCTGCGGCCTCTATTTGGAGGCCAAGGCAGGTACCTAAGGTACCCCCTGTACAACCCTAAACTGTGTGGCTGGCACCTTGGGCTGCCTGCGACAGGGTGCATGGTTTTAAACACACACCTCACTTCCCCATAGAAGCCTGTGTTGTCGGGCAGAACACCAGCTCCCATAGGGAACAATGGGACTCCGACTGAACAATGTTTGGTCGCATCGTAATGGGTCGGGCGGAACAGCCGACCGCGAGTCGGTCGGTTCCCGAATCAGAGGCGGTGTCGGGTGAAAAGTGTCCACCCGACATCGTAATCTGGAGCTTCTCATACACTCAAAATTAAAGACAAAGGGTGAGAGATTTTTGAAGGGCAATTCAGGGGCAATAAAAATGTTCTATTAAAATGTATTTAAGACAATGGGCAATTGTTATTAGTGCAGAAGTGTACAAACCCCTAACTATAAGAGAGCTTTAACCCCTTCCACGCTGATGACGAGCTGGCCTCGTCATGGCGTAGCCTCCTCGCACGCTGATGACGAGCCCAGCTCGTCACGTAACATGCGCTTTTAAAAATCTCAGCGTACGAGCGGAATTCCGCTAGCGCGCATGAGGTTAACAAAGGCCAAAAATACCAAAACATTTGGAAAATTCGCTGATTGGGGTAGAAGATCAACGAAACTACCCAGGTCATAGATCTATAAGCTCAAAGCAATTAAAGAAATCTTTTGCTGATTTTTTTGAAAGAGCCGACCAAAGCCACCATCTCTGCCCCCTCCTATCGATGGGGAACAGGGAAAATAATGACCACTGTGATGGCAACAGTGACAAATATGGAGACTATAGTTACTAACTCTGGGTTGTATGGTGGTAGC
Source organism: Lissotriton vulgaris (assembly GCF_964263255.1). Classification (NCBI taxonomy): domain Eukaryota; kingdom Metazoa; phylum Chordata; class Amphibia; order Caudata; family Salamandridae; genus Lissotriton; species Lissotriton vulgaris. Next base: position 876,527,721 of record NC_141685.1, read on the forward strand.
AAATCTTCCACTTTAAGCCATAGTCAGACCCATATGGCGTTCTGTGTCAAAAATCACCTTGCAAGGACATCTATAACAAGGCCTTCACTACTAAAAAACGAGACACTGCCATTTTCCGACTTTTAAGAAACTCATAGTCACAGGTTGGAAATGAATCTCCTCTCTAATCAATAATTAATTGTTTTTTGACTATACAGTACCTGATATACCCTCATCACAGGGTTTTTGGCACTAGTCCCCTAAACCTTTCTCTCCATCTTAAGGGTGCAAAGAAATATTACACAGGGGTGGTAGCTCCAACTTTGAATCTTCTCCTTTAGAAATGGAAGCATGTTATACTACACACACATCAAACAGGATATTAGGTGGTAGAATCAACACCAGTTAAGAACCTTACTCTTTCTCCCCAGAAATTACAAGATTGGCCTCTATCTTAATAGATGAACTCAATTCAAAACACACTTTCTCTTTTTTTAATTTGCTGGAAAAATACGTTCTATCCCAAGAGAATATATAATCAGAATATTAATCGGAATTTTGAAAGGTCTTTTGGTTGCAGGCAATTACAAAAAAACACATGTAAACAAATGTCCAATCACCTCACAGCCTAAGGTGCCTCTACCTGAACTGGTAGCAAGAACAAGAGCACACACAGCAATCTAAGATGCAAAACCCCGAAACCTCGAACCATGTTTTTTAAAATCTATGACATAAAAAAACCTTTCATGGGACTAATGCATGTGTGAAGGAATATTTCAGAACTAGCAAATGAGGTCCTGTTTTTTTCTGAGCTCTCTATTGTATCTCCTCCGTGGGGAGGGTTCGAATTAAAATATTAATAGAAAAATTAAAAGAACTTACCTGAAGCCGACGGCCGCCTAGACTCCAGCGTCGCGCTTCCTCTTCTCATCATGGCAGCCTCTATGACAGACTCCCATCCAATCCCCGCACTGCTCTCCTAGGACAGCAGCGCGGGGATTGGCATGATTGAGCTAAAAAGACGCTTCGCTCAGGTCAGGGAGTCTGTGGGGTGTCTCCAGACCAGCTGCTCAAGGCATGTGTGTTTTGGTCTGCCCGAGACGGCCAGCCAAAACACATATTCGCACATAGCAGTCCTCTTCCCCCTCCCATGCCTCGGCCCTGCCGCTCCCTACAGCACTGGCTCACAGCAGGCAATGAAAAATAAAACAATGCTACAACATCGTTTTATTTTTCGTTTGCTGGCTCTGAGCCAAGCAGTGGGGCGACTCTCCTCTGCGATTGCAGAAGAAACGCCGCTGTTTGTGGATTGGGAGTCAATGGAGCGCAGTTAGGTGTGGGGTGGGAGGTTGAGGATGAGTCTACCAGCTGAGCTTTGTATAGTCTGGAGTCTTCTGGGTAAGCTGAGCATTGATTCTAGCATAAATGTGATTTGCCGTAGTCCAGCATGCTGTGGTTTGCTTTGCTGTACTCCAGCTTGCTGGTGAAGAGTGCTTGCGTGATGATTCTGCGAGTGTTGCTAGGGAGCTATTTGAAGATCTACTTGCGCATCTTGACTGAGTGGAAGCAGGACACAGGACAGGTTTCACTTGGCTGGCTATGGTGAGTTGACTGTTGATTACTATTCCAAAGTGCTTTGCATGGGTTGTCGCGAAGGGTGTGGGTCCGAGTTCGACAAGACACTAGCTGGAGTCCCAGAGTGAGAGTGTCTTTGCAGAAGATTACTACTTCTATCTTGTCTGTGTTGAACTTGAGGCAGTTTATTTTCACCTAACTAGAAACTTCGGTCAAGCAGGTGGATAAATCAGCCCAGGTGTTTGGAGTCTTGTCGGAGAGGGAAAGTATAAGCTGGGAATTGTCAGCATAGGACATTCTGTGGACGCGGATGAAGCTGGCGAGTGGGATCATGTAGGCGTTGGACAGGGTGGGGCGCAGTGAGGTTCATTGTGGAGCTCCACAGATGATGATGACAACGCCCAAGGTGAAGGGGGCCAGGCTGACTGACTGGTTGTGGTCTGTCAGGAAGGGGCATATCCAGCAAAGTGCAGATCCTTGGATGCTGGCGTCATGCACTCACTGGATAAGGATGGGTGGAAGATAGAGTTGAAGGCTGCAGAAAGATCCAGTAGGACGAGGGCTGTGTTGTCAGCTCGGTCCATGATCATCTGATGTTGTCCATGGCAGCGATGATGGTGGTCTCTGAGGAAACATGGGCTTGTGACACATTTTTGTATTCAGTGATTATTATATTATTACTACTCTGGCAAACAATTCTATAATTGAAAGAACATAGCAGGGGAGGACTAGCAATTTTGCTCTCTATGAACTAGTCTTGGTGTTATTAAGTCTAACCTTCTTTTTCACCATGGAACACCTAACTCAGCATGATCAGACAATACCCATAGTTTTGCTGAATGTATTTATGTATATGTATGTATATATATACATATTTATTTTATTTTATTTAGTTCATTTGTATAGCGCAACAGCTACCCAACAAAGGGTTTCCCGGCGCTAATGATCCAGTGATTTGATTGATTCATTATATATATACATACCACACTGTCACCTCCTATGGAAAAGCAAACAAGATGACATAGCGGGGTCACAGGAACCGGTTTTATTACACTGATGGCATGACGCGTTTCGGCGAGTATGCCTTTCTTGAATGCCTCAACACCGGGGGTTCTCTTTGCAATACAATTTAAATGTGCTTACTCACTCTAATTGGCGGGAGCAGAGCTGATCATAGTCCATAGACAAGAGCATTTTGCAGCTACTCCTTCCGGACTGCATTTCCCGTTATGCATCTTCACTAGAGAAAAATGTCTTGTTAGCCCTGTTGTTTGTAACCCTCAGGTGAGTATGGGCTAATACATCTTGGTCGCAACCTACAACAAGTTCGTTCGGCATGTATTTAGAGCATTAAAACGGTTTGCTGTTCTCCTACATCCTGCCACAATACCGTGTTTGAAGCATACCTGTTAATAGGTTTAGGAAAGAGCTTTTAACAGTTTTTGGATGCTGTCAAATCTCATTCGTAGGGGCCACAGGGCACCTGGTGGTTGAGGATGTTTGCCACTGGTTTCCGGGGGGCCCTCCTGTTATGGCACTGCAAAGCGAGCCAATTACAACCCTTGCCATACTGGACTCTGTGGGTAATGAGGGCAAGCTATCATGAGTTACTTAGGTAGGTAATATGAGGGGGGCTCAATTTTGCAACTCCACAATCAACCAAAAGACGCAACAATCTTTTTAGAAAAGTACCCTTTAATCTCACAGAGAGGTACTTCATACTATTCATTTCAACTCTGCACACGCCGTAGTGATACTGGTCATGACTCCTTTTTGAGGCACCTAACCTCCCTTTGTCCCCCGGTCTGCCAGAATGACCGTAGGCAAAATTGTCCCCCAGAAATTATGGCAGAGGTATGGGCTCAGCTGCAGATTACTGGTTCCCCACAAGTCAAATGTGCAAGCAGTTCACTTTTTTGATTGAGTTATTGCCCCTGGTGGTGTTGTGGGTACCAATTCAGTTCTTAGTACCCTGTGCTCAACTAGATCGAAAATGGTGGCAAGATTCTACTGCGGGCAGAGGCCTCCGGCATTCAATAGCAATCACGTTAAGGGCACCAAGGAGGCCAGGTACAGCCCATGTCTTTCTCACATACAGCCACCTAGACTGATTCACTGTCCCATGGTTACTTCTATAATTGTGTTGGAACCACCATCTGGCAGATGAGCTGAGCAAGCTGAAATAGACTGACACAAGTAGCACAGAAGTTGTGGGCTCGAATGACCCAGGCGAACCTCATGGCAGCTTTAGCTCCGATCTGGCAGGCATGAGAGTTGTAGGTGATCTCGATGGCAGTTGTAACTCCAATCAGGTTAGATGAACCCAACAGCAGTTGTAGCCCTAATCGGTCAAGGTGATCCCCATTGCGTTTGAAGCCCGACCGTGCTAGGCTTTGAGTACACTGCAGAGCAGTCCATTCTTTGCTTATGAAGAACCATGAACTGGAACAAAGTGGGTTGGTTTAGACCCCACTTTTATACACCATTTTTAGACAGGGGATGTGGAGCCACTGCCTTAAACTTCAGAACTGATTTGGGGTGTTTTTTCTTAGATGTGTTTTTACAGGAAGCTGTCCAAAACAGCCTGTGTGTAATGTAATGGTTCTCACAGCAGGTAGCACTGGGGATGTTGTGAAACTGGTGCATCTACAGCATGAGCACAATGAAGTGAGAGATTTCTACAGCTGGTTGGCATTAGCCTCTCATTAGCCTCTCTGAAGCAGTAAACAGAGAAAGGGCATGCCTGATCCGGGAACCTCCTCAGCATGAAAATTAAACTGCAGTTTCACTCTTCACCATCTACTAAATGGCAGTGCTCAGGAAGAACGAATCAGCAACTAAAGGTATACCTGACTTTGTCATCCTCACATCAGTCCCTGGATATCCTCCCTCGAGTTAGAGGAATGCAGGCAATAGAACTCCTTGTTCTGGGGAAATTGTCTTCATCCTCCATCTTGTACCAGGAGCATTCAAAATCGATCCCACAGGTTTCAATAGTCAGACTCATACACACAAATACTGTTACTATTGTTTAAGTGCTACACAAACTCAACACTCAAAGCGTGTTAGTGCAAGGTTTTGAGTAGTCATAACCCCTCCCCAAACAATTTTTATAATTGAAATCTAGGTCAACTCTACATAGGATCCTAACTTAAAAATTGCCATTCCTGAAGGGTCTGATGTTTTTATAGTGGAGGACAAGCCACACGTGGCAATGAGATTGCTTTTATTTATCGCGATCATCTAAAGGCCGAGTTCCAGTCCATTACTCTTTTGGACTGTGAAACCCTTATGTATAACCTAAAAATGAGGGGCGTGGCTAGCCAGCCAAGATGGTGGTCGCGGCCCGATACAACTCCGGACCCTCCCGTGGGGGGGGGGGGATTCACCCTGTAAGCGCTGTCTCCACGGCGGTGACACTCGGAGGAGAACAGAGGAAATAGCGCCTACGTGGTGGCTGACCTGACGGTCCTGGCATGACGGAGCGGGGCCTGTCCGACATTCCTGACTGGCCGAGGCCGGGAGCTCTCGTGGGGGCGGAGACTTGCCTACGAGGATCCGTCTTCTGAGAGCCGAGAGCGGTGGCCTTCCCTGCTGCAGGACGCCTGCTGCGGGCCCACCCTCGGAGACCTGTGGACTCAGCTGCGGGCTACGGAGGTGCTGTTCGGTGGGTCAAGCTGCCCGACTGGACCGGGGATTGCAGGATCGCGGTGCGCGATCTTAGGGGGGGCGCCGCGGGAACTTGCTGGGGCCCGTTGCGGGGGGGGGGTGGATACGCAGCGCGGACTCGACACTACTACTAAGCCCTGCTCAGGCCCGAGACTTCCTGGATTGAGGCTATGTGGGGCGTGCAGGCAGAGTCGCACGGTGGATTTTGCAGGGAATTCCGTTCTCCTACAGAACTGTGCATAGAGACCTGAAACCTCGGTGAATTAGGATGGCCCAAAACTCACCTCAGTACCCAAATTCCCCTTACTGAGCTAGCTACAGTGTCTCATTGGTCATAACAAACTCCCAATGCTTAGACAGACCAGAACATGAACTTAGATTACCTCAGGTATCGTGGAACACATGAACACTCTTTCGTTATATAATCATTGCAAACCAGAACGTGGAGTAAATGAGGACATGTGCATATTTGAAATATTTATTTACTAATGCAGGGTTCTCAAACGCAGTATCTTATATAATACGAGCAAACATATTATAAGCAGCAAAGTTATCAGCATAGTTATCAGTCCATAAAAGGCAAATGGTGACAGCATACTAAGATGCTGAAATGAATAGGAATTAACAATACCTAATTCTCACCCTCCCTATTTAGCATAGTATTTTATATCTATGAAGGTCTCATTTGGGTTTTAGCAGGGCGGGCCCATACCTCAAAATCTCAGTGGCAGAGTATCACATCATCTTCCACCAGCTCTCTGCATGCAAAGCAACATCAAGTGTCTTACGTGTGTGTTCAGGACAACAATATAAAACCCGCCTAGAGCCAGATTTTGGCAGCAGCATGTGTGTTATGTCTATGGAGGTGCGAAGATCAGACCTCACAACAACATCGTGTCGAGTTATCCTTGCAGCCTTCAGCACTCACTGTGCAGACAGTGTACCGAGCAAAACTGATATCAGAGCAATAACATATTATTTCTCAAGTAAATCGCGAAGCTCTTCTAGGTTGAAAGCTAAAACAACAATTATGTGTCGTGTGCAAAATGAGGCAGAACGGTAAAATGGCGTTTAAACATTTAATAAGCTCATGCTAACTTAACACAGTATATAGAAAAGAATTAGATATATGACACCCCCCCAATGATCCGAGCACGGACAAAATTAAGGCAAGGTAACACCAGAACAGGGGCATAACATGAAAGCAAAGTTCAATAATAATGAGCTAAGCTAATTTGAAAAGGCATACATGATGGCCTATAGTGGCCAAAATAAATGGCTCAAACTCCTCAACACAAGGCCCCTAAAGTCAATGTCAATAGGCCTGGGGCGCATAAAAGGAATTGATTGTAAGAAAAAGGCACCCTCAAAAAATACAAACGGGTACGTGCCTAAATATTAAAAAATCTCCGAGGCATCTCAGGGTAGGACTGTATACTCAAAATATGCAGCAACAGCCTTCAACATGAAATCACTGTCATCATCCGAAAACGGTTCAGCCATCCAATTAAGCAGCGGAAAAGAACATACGTGCTCCTACAGCACTGGATCCTCTAGCATCATCAGAGGACAACTCGGTGGGTTTTCAAGAACGCTCTGTGCCAAGAACTCATGCGCCGCTGCGAGTATGTCCCAATCACCCATTAGTCCATGCATCGCTGCCAAGGCCATAATCCTTTCGCCAGAACAAACCAACTTGTGAGCAACTACGGGGCTCATCAGATGATTAAAATCGACGTCAGGAGACACCGTCAAGCAGAGACACAAATCAAGGGCCCATTCGAAATCGCAGCTCAGGAAATGAAACACAAGCTGGACACATGTGAAATAGGAAAATCGAAACGATAATCCAAATGCCGTGCTTAAAGTCGCAAGCGGCAGGGTGCCATAGTAATCAAGCATCCGGTTGCGAAACAGCAGTAGGAGGGGCTCTGCGGCTTCCAGCACAGGACGGGCATCCATGTTTAATAAAACAAAATATCACCAAAACGCCTGCAGCTAATGCCAGCAAAACCGGGAAGCCACCAAACAGACTTGAAAATATAGAATGGAAAAAGCTAGGGATGACTCCAAATATCTTCTCGAATGAAGTCACAAGACCACTGCTAACTAATTTAAAAAAGTGAGCCAGGCCAGAAGTGGAGGAGGCATTAAAGATTTGATGAACCAGCTCGCTGAAATGTAACGGTAAATCAGTATTTAAAAGGGCCTTTACCTCTGTGCGCGTGTTAGCAATGTGAAGGGCGAATGTTTCTCGGGCCGAACTAAGGGCCACTTCTTTTTGAGACAAAAGGGCTCTTATTCTACTCACACCATTGAACTCTGCTTTCAAGGTTGGGATGCGCGGCCAGATGGAGACAGCTGAATTCCCATGCGTAGGGGGATACAGAAAGTTCTTGCAACAGACGACACGTCCCGATATAGTTACCACATAAGCGACACCTTTAATTAAACTGCAACACTCCTTGTTATTCAACATAAAATAATAACCATTCGCCAGTAATGTGAATGTGGGAACTATTGCAGAAACTGGAGTCCCTTTTAAAAAACAGGCTAAATTAGGCCGGTCCTGATTACAAGAACCATGTAACTGGAAGTGCCTGCATATCAATGAATGGTCAGGGGACTCTGTGCATTCTTCTCCATTAAGATACACCTCTTTCTCGTCTTAGCATCTATAAGTGAATGGAAGAGACCATGCCTCGTGGAGGAATGAATTCCCTAATGGTTCATATCTCCCTATAGCTATGTAACGCATACAATTAGTAAACTTGTACAAGGCAAAAGGTAATGTGATTAATCCGTGGATAAGCCACGTTGCAGCAGTAGCTTCAGCTACAAAGAACGGTAAAGATTCCAACCTCTCAATGTGTAATATGGAAAACGAAGCATCACGCATTGAAAGCATGCGTTGTTTCTCAGTTAAATTAAAAGGAGCAAAAAGAGAGGAAACGTTCATGTAACTCCAAGGCACTCGACCAGCCTTAAGCGTCTGCAGGGTCCATGCAAATTGCATAATTGAACGCAATTGATTTTGACCATGGTACAAAACAGACACTTCATCATGTACAATGTCAACAACAGAAGATACAATATTATTCAACGTATAAATGCGGGAAGAAAGCATGTTAATACTGTTATCGACAACTGCAAGCACTTTTTCTAAATTAGCTTGATCTATTGCCCGTAGGCACTTAGCAGCCTCAATTTGTGAAAGTTTCCAGATTTCATTGTAAACTGCATATATCCACCGTTTAGATCTACCACTAGCCGGGCCTTTTATGAAATCATTTAAATCTACATTATCAGTCAACTTGGAAAGATGTAATTTAACTGCAGCTAACGTCGAATGTTGCAGCCAATTCTGACATAATTTGCCAACTAAGTAAGTGGTGACTGAATGATCAGTATCAAAACGGGGATCAGGCCTGACTTGTGTAAAACCTTCAGGTAAACCCAAAAAACGACGTTGGCAAGAATCAGAGCTTCTGTGCCACATCAGCCAACCCCTCGGATCCAAACTGGATACATTGAAGGATGAATTGTGCAGTAACGTTTGCAATTCTCGAATGGAAAACTGTGTGAAATTATTCCAACCGGAATATTCTTCTAAATCAGGAATAGAAGGGGTATTTAATTTTTTTGAAGTAGCCAATCCAAAGCATGTTGTCTGAAAAATGGTAGAATTTAAAAACAACATATGATTTGGGATGAGACATGCACGGTGCAAAGCCTCAGTGCATTGTACCTGCCAACTTTTAGAACCCCAAACCGATTTAAGGTTGATGGTTTCCTTCCATAGCTCGTAGCCCTCTGCAGCTAATTTGTCTAGAAAGGACTTCGGATACAACAATTTAGTATCGGTAAGTCTAACTTTGGACATGGATTTTTGTGTCATCTTAAAATAAAAGGACTCAGGACTTGATTGATTAAAGTCGGTAAAATAAGTGTACTTTTTCAGAAATGTACTGGAGCTACCTTGTAATGGTGCTGGGCAATGTTCCCACTGTGTGTAATTTACAGTACCCCTTCTGGAACTCGTTTTATGCAGGAAATGATTACCAAAATGTTGAAAGCAAAACAAATCACCATAATTAGCAGATTCTAAATACAAATCATCAGCATCAAAGGCAGCATAATATTTCAAATCAGAAAATAATGATTCTACGGCCTGAACATCCCAATCATCAGAACGTATGTTTTGTTTCACCGCATGCCCCATGTTCACTCTAAGTACATTAGGGACATTAACCACTTCAGTAGGGCCATGGATTTGAAATTTAACTGCATCCCAAACAATCCCATCAAGAACCGGCCAAGCAGTGATGTTAACAAAATTCAAGTAATCGTCAAGAAGAAGAGAGGGTGATCAATTGATCAATCGGACACTATTTACCACTCAGAAGGGTGGAAGGTCCAGTGTCAGCTTGTGCCCGTGTCAAGTACAGGTAAAGCAAAAAGGGGGGGTTGCTGAACTGTTCCTTTGGAAGAGAGGAATTAGGTGTAACTGGCGTGACCGGAGGTGTAGATGTAACACCTTTGGGCATCCATTTTGTTGGATGTATTTGCCTCACACACCCATAAGGGTGTCATGCTTCATCACAGGCGTTGCTCCTCGTCGGGGAGGCGGTGCAATCCCCGACGGACTCACCTCTGAGAGGGGCTCTTTGGCGGAGATCTTTTGTATCCAACTGCCTTATGGTGAAGTGCGGGTGTGTGGGTGGGGTAGCAAGTTGCCTAGAGGAGTGATTTAAAATGTAGCAGGGGGTGCCGGAAACCACTTTATTCTGGGGGTCCCCCTACTGCAGTTAAAAACGTGAATCTAGCTCGCTAGGTGTCAACAAGTTAGGTATAGTGACCCTAGATGAGACTAGAGGAAAGATTGGTCGACATGTTTCTCGCGTGTGGCTGATCGCCCGCGATTCATCAGGACCTATTAGTGATGAAAACTACATTTAATCAACAACATGCTGGTGTCATGTGTGTAGTGTGGGTGTAGTTTACCTCTGTGGTTCAATCCTATGCCTAAACGGGGAAGAAAAGGAATGCAGAATTAATAGCATTACATTTCTCCAGCAAGCATACATGGTCAGAGCCAGGGCATGTGGTGGTGAATTACAACTAGCATCAGTAGAACATGCCTGTGTCGTTGCAGCGTGCAGTGTAAACATCACACACACACTGTGTACGTGAAAGAAGTGGTCACTGTTAAAATAAATAAAAAACAGTGATTTAAAAACAGCAGCAGTCTCGCAGGAGACACCATGCACATCAAAGTGTGAGGCCAGACAATTGTGTTGTAATTGACATTCTAGACTATCTCCTGACTCACCTAATGGTGAGGGATTAAAATGCCACATGAACGTTCGGCGGGTCGGTACATCGGGGTTGGACCTTTGGATATGGCACGGGAAGTTTGAGGTAAGGTGCATCCCTCCAACACAATACTAGATGTCTCAGACATCTCCGTCCAGCTATAACCAACCCTGACCCTCCTTGAGGGCCTTGAATACTTTTGTAGCATCCTTGGTGACAATATATACGTCTTACCCTTTAGCCACACAGTAACCACTTCTTTCACGTACACAGTGTGTGTGTGATGTTTACACTGCACGCTGCAACGACACAGGCATGTTCTACTGATGCTAGTTGTAATTCACCACCACTAGCATGGTACACTGTGTTCATGCCCTGGCTCTGACCATGTATGCTTGCTGGAGAAATGTAATGCTATTAATTCTGTATTCCTTTTCTTCCCCGTTTAGGCATAGGATTGAACCACAGAGGTAAACTACACCCACACTACACACATGACACCAGCATGTTGTTGATTAAATGTAGTTTTCACCACTAATAGGTCCTGATGAATTGCAGGCGATCATCCGCACGCGAGAAACATGTCGACCAATCTTTCCTCTAGTCTCATCTAGGGTCACTATACCTAACTGGTTGACACCTAGCGAGCTAGATTCACGTTTTTAACTGCAGTAGGGGGACCCCCAGAATAAAGTGGTTTCCGGCACCCCCTGCTACATTTTAAATCACTCCTCTAGGCAACTTGCTACCCCACCCACACACCCGCACTTCACCATAAGGCAGTTGGATACAAAAGATCTCCGCCAAAGAGCCCCTCTCAGAGGTGAGCCCGCCGGGGATTGCACCGCCTCCCCGACGAGGAGCAACGCCTATGATGGAGCATGACACCCTTATGGGTGTGTGAGGCAAATACATCCAACAAAATGGATGCCCAAAGGTGTTACATCTACACCTCCGGTCACGCCAGTTACACCTAATTCCTCTCTTCCAAAGGAACAGTTCAGCAACCCCCCCTTTTTGCAACAAAATTCAAGTCTCTTCTCAGTCTGTGAGCTGAATGTGATAAGGAAAAGGGGGCCAAAGTTCCATTAAGATGCCGAATGCATGTTCTCTCCTCGACATAGTGTCCATCGATGATACGGAAAAAATAAAACACAAAACCAATTGACATAAAAAGGTAAACCGAAAAAAGCACCAGCCAAATATATGTCCAAGGGGGAATCAAAAAATGTTTTTTCAATAAAGAGGCATAAATTGCACAACGTGAGGGTTTTTTCGAAGTCACTGAAACAGAGTCAAAGGAGAATCTGGATTCTGTGGCCAAACGTGCTTGTAAATCGGGCATCGACAAATCAGCAGGATAGGCATAGTCTAGGTCATCATTGTTATTAACGGGATAAGTATTCAATAATGGATTGGAAACAGCAGGCATCTCGAGGGTCACTTCTGGCTCAGCATTAGAAGTAGTGGCCAAAACAGAATTTCTCACAATCGAAGGACAGGAGACTGCCGGTGTCATACTATGAAGAATCGGCCACACTGTGTATCTTGACATTGTTAATAGAGATAAACCTGTTTTCCTTACGACCTGGAAGTGGTGGTAAAATGACTGTTCTTGTGCCCTTCACTCCAAGAACGGGAACCGGTGCTCGATAGGAAGGACCAAATTCTTTCTTGTTATCGATCTTCTCTCGAACCAGTTCTCCAACTTTAGGTAGCCAGCCAAATACCGGGATCTGCAACGCATCATCCGATGTGGAGGGCAAATGTTCCTCTGCAAGACTGTCTCTGGTCTTTTGTAGATCCTGTAAAACATTGCAATGTTCATCTACGTCAAAGGCCGTGGCTTGAGCCACGCAGTCTAGACCGTCGAGGTCAGGGACATACATCTTGATACCAAAGAGCATTTCGTACGGGGTCCGCCAACCCAGAGACCTTCTAGGGAGATTATTTAGAGCACACTGCACGCCATTGAGATGGTCCAACCAGTTTCTGCCAGTGCCTATAACTCGTGCTGTCAAAGATTGCTTTAAGTCACGGTTCATTCGCTCTACTACACTATTACCCTCAGGTCTGTATGGAGACGAAAACTTGACTCGGACCCCCAACGAAATCATAGCATCCTTATACGCATTAGAGGCGAAAGCCGGACCCTGATCCGAATGGAAGGTACCACAGGCAAAAATCCCTACAAAGACATGCAAATCTCTTATGACAGTCCGTGAATCAGCGCTGCGATGGGGCCATACCCACACAAAGCGTGTGCATGAATCAACTGCTACTAAGATGTACTTATATGCAGTATCAGAAGAAAAAGGACCGCAGTGATCTAAATAAACGCAACCCAGTGGTTTATTAGATATGTACAACTGTGTCTGAGGCGGATGCGCAGCAGTCGAAGGCTTGATCTGCTGGCAAATGTCACATTGAAGGACATAATCTCGCGTCTGTTTGTACAGTCCCCGCCACCAGAACCTCTGTTGTAGCTGAGTTACAGTGGCTGAGACGCCCGCATGCGCAGACGCCACACCTTCATGCGCCGCTGTAATCAAAGTAGCTCTGCGATCCGAGTTGGGAATCAAACGTTCGCCAACATCAGGAATTTTCACATAAGGGACCTTATCGGGACTTAAGTGGTATGTGTATTTCGAAGGGAACCCCGCAGGATATTTACCTCCCTTCTCAGAGGCAGCTACAGCCGCCAAGATGTCATCATCTATTTTACTTTTGGACCGAGTAACTGCTGCAACTAAATATTTTGATACTGCAGATTTCGCCGCTTCATCAGCAAGCGAGTTACCGACAGCGTGGACTCCTACACGCTGATGGCCGAGAGTATGAATCACAAACACGAGTGGCAACTGCTCTGTAAGCTCAGCCACTCGGACCCAGATTATTTTATTGTGCTACCCTTGGAATCACGAAAGTCATTCTGAATCCAAAAGAACAAGTTCTCATTGTAAGACTGGACACAGTAGTAAGAATCACTTACGATTAGAGTTGTCACACTAGGATCTACGTACTCCAATGCAAGCATCAGAGCACGAAGCTCTGCTAATGGTGCAGTGCAGTCCCCTAGTGTCTGAATGAGCACGACACCGGACTTGAACTCATCATTTACCATGGCACCGACCACAATGGCGCATGTGGAAACGTATGCATGTTTAGAGCCACGCGCAACCTGCACCGAACCATCAGTGTAAATGGTACAATGGAAATCCTCCAGGGGTGGCATTGCTAAAGGAGCCGGATGAACAAATTCATACTGTAAGTACTCCTGCGCCCGTAATGAGGCGTCAAAAATAAACGTGACATCCTGGGATGTCAAGGATGCAGCCCATTGTATTTACCGAGGGTGCAAAGCTTTGGAATTCAGTACACTGGCTTTCGTGACTGCCTCCAAGGCAGGACACGGGGAACAACCAACATGCGCTTTCCCTGTGACAGGGCACGTTCCTTAAGATCTGCACAGCCGTCAAAACTTTCTCCACAATGGAAAAGTGCATATCAGCCAAAGTGTACAAGTGTGAATTGTAAGCAATAGGTACTGTGTCTCCTTCATTAAAAGTCAGGAACGTGAAACCCACCGTCCCAGGGATAATTCTTATCACCAGGTTGGTCTGGTTATCACGAGTCAGTAAGAATTTAGAAGCGAGCAGATCAGATGCAAAGCAAGCAGAGTAGCTGAATGCTCAGGCAGCCAGCATGATTTGGAAAAAGAAGGTTGTATCAAAGCATACAATGGCTTGATACACTGGGCATATTCCGGAATGTATGTCCTCCCGTAATTCAAGAAGCCCAGTAAAGATTGTAATTTTTTCAGTGTTGTTGGAGCGCGCAGCTGTGCGCATTTCTCCAGGAAGTGAGGAGCCAATCCTTTTCCCTCATTGTTGAGCTCGTAGCCCAGAAACAACACTGTGAACTTTGCAATGTGCGATTTTGCAAAGTTGAATTTGTAACCCAAGTTTGCAAAGGTACAAATAATTCCGTTTACTCGACACAGATGCTCCCAAAGTTCGTTGTCTGTGAGATATATGTCATCCACATACGAACAAGCATCCGGGTCGATTCTCTCCAAAAGAGAGACTATGCGGGCAGTAAAAATCCCAGGACTATTCTTACAGCCCATGGGCAAACGCCGAAACTGTCAGTGGACACCGCCGCAAGTAAAGGAGGTCCATTGGGAACTTAGACCATCCAATCGATGGGCATAAAAAACATTGGAAATGTCAAGCGTGGTTTTAAACCGCTTACGCACAAGACTATTCATTAGGGCAGAGCCGTGAGTATTCTGTACTGCACAGTTACGGCAATGCGAGTTTAAATGCCGGTAATCCAATACCAAACAATATGAATCGCCTGGCTTGTTTACAGTAAAAAGAGGGTGACACACATGTTTCAATTACACCTTGATATTCCAATTGTTCAAGGATAGCCGCGACCGAAGCTTTTGCTTCACGCCGTAGGGGATATTGAGGTTGAGGTTGTGGCTGAGACCGCAAAGGAATCTCGTGGCATGTGGACAATTTATCCCAACCACATTGATTGCGGTACACAGCCGGTGCTAGAGCCAGAGCCCACTCTTCTGCAAAATGCAGCGCATCCTCTTTCGAGACTGTGTTTGTGAAACTGGGGAGGATCTCCTACTCCCCTTGCGGAGCTGCGAGCACAAAAGGTGGGGGCCAGTCAGCCTCCGAAAGCAAAATGTCATATGTAGACGAAAGATCTTCCCAAAATACCTCTTTTATGGTTCGCTGTATGTCACCCTCGATTAACAGGACAATTTCAAAAAGTCTATCAGGGGGAGGAACTCTTGTAACAGCTGTTTCAATCACAACATAAGTATCAGTCGCTGTCACCTTCAGTAGTGGACGGAGGGCCTCTCTCACTATGGTAATCTCCGCCGTGCTGTCCAGCAAGGTCAGAGCCCACGTCAGATTCCGAAGCCGCGTTCTCACTATCCGTGGCATAGCGATGCGCTGTTAAGGCTGCGACTTTCTTCTTGGCAAACTGCGGTCCCTTAGGCGTAGAGCCTTCCTGCTTTCTGCACCGTTCCTCGGGCGGGGCTGGTCACGTCCTTGCTGGCCACACCGCCCCCTGCCGCCCCCTCCACCACCGGTTGTCGGGCCGATGAGTCCTGAAAGGAACGAGGAGAGCGTTGGTCAGAAGCCTGAAATCGATCAGGGGATTTAATCGTCGCGCGCAAGTCATAAACACGTTCCGACTGCGCAGGCAACGGAGACGCAGGATCAGAAGCCTGTGTTTGTTGTTGTTGCTGTTGCTTTCCCTGTTTCTGCTTTTTAGGCCAATTCTGTTTCTTGGACTTGGGCTGAACTTCCGTTTCCGAAGTTTGTCCCTGGGGCTGCTTTTTCTCCTTAACAGAAAAAGGCTTAAGACCCTTACTATTTCGACCCACGGTTTTATAAGCCGCCACAACAATCTTCGCTAACTGTCGGGGTTTATCGGCATCGGGAAGCGCCGCCAAAGCGTTAGCAACCTGAAAGTTCACTGCATCCCCCTTGACACTAGCAAGTATGAGATCGCAAACCACATCAAAGGTGCCACACAGGCGCATGCCCAACTCAACCGCAGACTCCGTTCCGTGATCATCTTGAACACGTTTAAGGACCGTAGACAGTACTGACATAGACGGGGTGCCGTAGCACCTCGCATAGACAGCTGAAAAAGTCTTACCCCAGGTCTCACAGTCAACGAGCTCAGGGGCCAAATCTTTTGGCAAACTTAGCGCAAGAATCCGGTGTTTTTCACCAGGAGTCGTATTAGGAAATACAGCTTCCAGCTGGTCAAATTTCTCGGCAAGCCAGAAAGGAAAATCATCCTTATCCTGGGGCTTCTTGCCCATTACGGCATTGACCATGACGGGACTGAGCTTTAAACCACCCTGTCCGGCCGGAAGCGCCGCACCCCCCGGGGCTCCACCCGGAAGATTACGGCCCATGTAATGTACTAAGGCTCTAATCACGGCAATCGCGACAACGTGTAGTCGTCGAAGTTCAGCTAAAATACAATTGCCGTGTAGAGGATGAGGAGTAAATCCAGCCAAAACAGGCCAACTAGCGCCTGGAATGGACAAAGGAACCAACCTCGGAGCGGTCAAAGTGCGGGGTAGGGCACCACCAAACCAAACTCGATGCTGCCAAACGTCAATAGGAACCTCCTGTGCCCTGTACGGAGTATACTCATCAGGTACAGCCGTGGGAGTGTATGTGTGGAACACACGAGAATTAGCGTCCACCTCCAGCAATGTCACCCACAAATAAAACAGTTCGTAAGGGTAAGCAGCATCCGCACCCACCACCATTATCACAGCCAAGCCTTCCAAAGGGACATTGTAATTCCGCAAATGATCTCGCACCGCAATGCGACTATGCTGCGGAATGTCCACGGCTTGGGCCATGACAGCACAGGAATGTTGAAAAACAAAGGAAACGTTGTAGCACAACTGGGTAGTAATTCAAGGAAACCTTTTTAGTAAGAATCAAGCTTGAAAAGACCTATTCCAAAAATAGGTAGGTTTTTCCGACACCACCGTTTTCCGGAAACGGCAGTGAAGGGGTTAAGGATTGAATGATATACTACTCGATTGTCATGATATAAGGCCAACAACGTATGGGCGCCATGTAGCGGGAATTCCGTTCTCCTACAGAACTGTGCATAGAGACCTGGAACCTCGGTGAATCAGGATGGCCCAAAACTCACCTCAGTACCCAAAATCCCCTTACCGAGCTAGCTACAGTGTCTCATTGGTCATAACAAACTCCCAATGCTCAGACAGACCAGAATATGAACTTAGATTACCTCGGGTATCGTGGAACACAGGAACACTCTTTCGTTATATAATCATTGCAAACCAGAACGTGGAGTAAATGAGAACACGTGCATATTAGAAATATTTATTTACTAATGCAGGGTTCTCAAACGCAGTATCTTATATAATACGAGCAAACATATTATAAGCAACAAAGTTATCAGCATAGTTATCAGTCCATAAAAGGCGAATGGTGACAGCATACTAAGATACTGAAATGAATAGGAATTAACAATACCTAATTCTCACCCTCCCTATTTAGCATAGTATTTTATATCTATGAAGGTCTCATTTGGGTTTTAGCAGGGCGGGCCCATACCTCAAAATCTCAGTGGCAGAGGATCACATCATCTTCCACCAGCTCTCTGCATGCGAAGCAACATCAAGTGTCTTACATGTGTGTTCAGCACAACAATATAAAACCCGCCTAGAGCCAGATTTTGGCAGCAACATGTGTGTTGTGTCTATGGAGGTGCGAAGATCAGACCTCACAACAACATCGTGTCGAGTTATCCTTGCAGCCTTCAGCACTCACTGTGCAGACAGTGTACCGAGCAAAACTGATATCAGAGCAATAACATATTATTTCTCAAGTAAATCGCGAAGCTCTTCTAGGTTGAAAGCTAAAACAACAATTATGTGTTGTGTGCAAAATGAGGCAGAAAGGTAAAATGGCGTTTAAACATTTAATAAGCTCATGCTAACTTAACACAGTATATAGAAAATAATTAGTTATATGACAACGGGCTGCGGCGGCTTGAGGCCTGGACGCCCGCTGTGCTGGGAACAAACTGTGCCTGGGCCTGCATGTGGCCTGGTCCACACCCCTTGAACACTCAAAGGGACATCTGGAGCCAGTGGGCGGACATTCCCGGAGGGGCGAGGTACACAGGGGAAGCCCTGTGGTGAGGAGGCGGTGAGTGGCGGTGCTCCCTCGGGCCCGCCCTTCCTTTTTTCTCTTTGCTCCCCCCTCCCTCTCACAGTACTTTACACTCTTCTCCTGACGCCTGCCTCGTCTGGGGGAGGCGGGGGAGGGCCGTCTATACAGGCAGGACCCCCGACTGGACCATGCTATTATTGGCGGCTTGGAGTCCTAGGGTGGCGGAAGCATTGCCCTGCAATACACCAGTACTGGACCACTGCTACTGCCTGGGTGCGGATTGCCCTACCCTGGGGAACACCCTGCAGGGGCATCGCCGGGGGGGGCGCTGCGACGCGACGCCATCGCGTCGAGCCAGCGTGCTGGCGCTAGTGCCGCCCTTTGACCTAACTGAGCGGTGCTGTTGCCCTACAGAGAGTCGGAGTGTGGCATAGCACTATGGGCAGACAACGGACAAAGGTGCAAGAGGGGCAGAGTGGCTCTGACACTTCCCATACCATGACGGGCACAGTGAGTAGGCCCTCCTCTCCTGAAGGAGCAACCCCCGGACAAACTAGACCTCATCCTCAAAGAGATTCGGGACTCTAGGGTGTCGATGGAGCTCCAAATGGGCGCCCTCACCACTGGGTTGTCTCTACTAAAGGCGGATCATGGCAAGCTGGCGGACACGGTTAAGGAGCATAATCTAACTTTAACTGATCTTGCCCCCAGAGTTGCGGAACACTCCTCCACGTTACAACAGCTCCAACAACAGGTCGCCACGCTTATGGACCGGGTGGAAGATGCAGAGGGAAGAAATCGGTGCAACAATATTCGCGTTATTGGTCTGCTGGAGTACTGTGAAGGGAATCGAGCGGTGGACTTCATGGAGCAGTGGTTCAGAGACCACGTGGCATCCGAAGGACTCTCTCTCTACTTTTGTGTAGAACGGGCACACAGAATCCCGACGGAACAACCTAAACCTGGAACACCGCCGTGCCCATTGATTGTAAAAATCCTTAACTATAGAGACCGGGACACTCTGTTACAGAAAGCTAGGGAACGACTGCGTATCCTTATATCCTGACTACACGATGCTGGTACAGAGACAAAGATTCTCATATCAAGCGATGAAGAAGAAACTATAAACTGCACAACTCAAATACACACTCCTGTATCCTGCACGATTGAAGATCATGCATGACAAAAAGACTTACTTCTTCGAGAGTCCGGCGGTTGTTGAAGAATGGCTGGAGGTGATGTGTATAGGATCTAGTCAGGCCAGTCTTCCGAAGGTGTCTACGCAGGGTTCGGACGGACTCCCGAGGCGAACCTCTCGCCGGTCACAAACCTCTAACCGGAGCGGTGGGGGTGCCGGCCCCTCGCGGGAGCAGCATAGGCGAGATCAGGAAGGGGCGCTTGCGGTGGCCGGTGCTTTCCGCGAGGACTTGCACAAGATTTCAACCGACTCAGATGACAGTACTCTCCACTCAGATTCCGAACACAGCGCCATCCTGTTCCCCACCATCACGCCTAGGGCAGCAGATGAATTGATAGATAGCTGAATGTAGACGCTGAGCCGCAGTTACCTGGGGCTATAGTTACGATCATTTCTACTATTGCTGATGTTATGTCTGGTATTGGAGGGACTATTGTATCCTTTTGATGTGTTGCTTCTGTTGTGAACTGGTCCTTTTCCTTGTAGTGTACGGGGGGCTTTATTCCAGGATTACACACCACATTTGTATATCCAACGACCTTAGGCGAGTTGAGGATTTGTGCCGGTGACCGGAGGGCTCCTGGTCACTCATGGTTGTATGGGAATATGTTCCTACTACCGCTCCCACCACACTTACGTATTTACCCCCCCCCCCCCCCGTGTTAGGGCACCGTTGAGCTGTCGGGTGGCAGCTCTTTAGTGCACTATGGTCAGACAGAAGACTGGTCACCTCCCTCTTAGCGTACGCACCGTTGATTTGTTTGGTATTTTTGATACACCATTCTTGGGCTCAGCGCAGTTTAAGCGCTATGCCGGGTTTAGTTATAGTTCTGGGGATGTGGGGCTCCTGGTCAGGTCTGCTTGGTTATTTGGAACGAGTGGGAACAACAAATTATACAAAGGAACATGGCAGGGACGGCTAAAACAATAGGGTCATATAATCTACTCACATGGAATGTGCGGGGATTGGGAGCAATTCAGAAACGCCACGGAGTTCATGCATTTCTCCTTAGGCATCAAGCGAATAATATGTTCCTTCAGAAATCGCATCTCACGGATTCTGAAACACAAAAGATGCGGAAAAAATGGAGGGGACATATTTATTCTACTAATTATTCGGCTTTTGCTAGGGGGCGACTATCTGTGTGCGACATGGGGGTCCCATTTGTTGAGCTTGAGCACCGAATGGATGACCAGGGACGATATATGCTGGTGAAGGGCACTCTTGATGGTTCCCTGTTGATCCTGGGGAGTATTTATGCTCCTAACTTTGAACAAGATTGGTTCTTGAATAAGCTGGGCATGGTTTTGGCAGCCTGGGACGGGATCCCCTGGGTGCTGGGAGGGGACTGGAACGCAGTGCTGGACACGGGACTAAATAGATCACACCCTCCACTTCAGGCTTCTGTTACCAGCAAACTGGCGGAGCAATTTACTACTTGGGCGAACGGGTGGACGCTTTCCTATGCCTGGTGGTGTTTCCACCCAAATCACAAAGAATACCCATTTTATTCTCTGGTGCATAGTCTCCATACTAGAATAGATAGGTTTCTGTGCTCCAGATCCATTATCACGAAGGCCCATGAATCTAAGTACCTGGCTAAGACCTTTTCCGATCATAGGCCCTTAGAACTCTCACTTCGCTGGGGTCGGGTACCGACCCCAGTGCCCACCTGAAGATTGCACCCAAACCTGCTCGAGGACGCTCTCTTCCGCACGACACTGTCCAACGCACACAGCTTCCTTTAACCTGATTGAATGGCATGCTCTGAAAGTAGTGGTTAGAGGGGTGACGATCGGACAGTTAGTGGGTGCCAAGCAGGAGGTACATCAGAAACTGAGAGACTTTGAGGATAGGCTGCAGACACTGGAGTGGGAGGCAGCCCGTGATCCCGGAAAAATGGGGGCGTTATAAGCCGCCCACATAGACCATGCTGAAACGCTGGAGACATTACGGACAATAGACTACCGGGCATAACGGAAACACACTGAGGCGGACAGATACGGCACGCTACTTGCCCACTTGGTAAGGGATCGACCTGACTCGCCAACTATAACTAGTATTCATACCCAGACCGGACATTTGGTCAATACACAAACTGAAATAAATTCGGCATTTCATGACCATCTCAGGGCACTCTATGCACCCTCCGCACCTGTAGAAGGCACCTTGATTGACAAGTTCCTACAGGAACTCCCTTTCCTGGTGCTACCGGAGGATATACAGAAAGACATGGACGGCCCCATTACCCAACAAGAGATACGGGTAGCAATTAATGGTCTGAATCATAATAAGACACCTGGGATGGACGGACTCCCCGTAGAGTTTTATCTTACTTACTCAGAATCCCTAGTATCTGTGTTGAAGACAGTTTACAAGGTGGCATTCAAGACTGGCCGCCAGCCTGATTTCACCATGCAGGTGCTGGTTACGTCCATACCTAAACTGGGACGGGACGAGCTCGAGATGTCCAACTATAGACCTCTCTCTTTGCTCTCCATTGAATATAAGATTTTAAATAAGGCTCTCGCTAACCGTATACAATCACACCTCCCCACACTCTTTCACTGGGATCAGTGAGGATTCCTCCCAGACCGCAGTACTTCTCTAAATACTCGACGATTACACTCTATAATGACGGCTACCCCACAAGACCTCCCCCGCGCGGGATGTATAGCATTAGATCTCAGACAAGCATTTGATTCCTTATCTTGGGAATTCATGTTTGAGTCATTGAAACGATTGGGATTCCCAGATAACTTCCTTAGGTATGTTCGCCTATTGTATACGTCTCCAACAGCCAGAACCCGCACCCGCCGCTATATCTCTGACCAATACACCGTTCACAGAGGTACGAGACAGGGATGTCCACTGTCCCCATTGCTGTTTGTGCTCGCACTTGAACCCTTGGCCCTGGCCCTCCAGATGTCAGCGGAACGCCTGGGCATCTCTGTCGATGAGGTACAGCATTTGATATCTATCTATGCAGAAGATATCCTCTTATATTTATGAGATCTGACAATGCTCCGCTCCCTGCCATATTTGCCACTTTTGAAAGACTATCGGGCCTAGCAATCACCCTGCAAAGTCGACCAGTTTCTTCTTCCGGGAGGTGACCCATTTGACTCACTTGCGGTTTGACACCTACTCCATCCCAGTAGCCCCCACCACTTTCAAATACCTGGGTATACAGGTGTATAGGACACAAGAAGATCAAATAGAGGGTAATATTCTACGGGCAATAACAAGGCTCCGTACTAGTGTGGGGTTCTGGTCTTTCCTACCCTTATCAGTGATGGCCCGAATTGCCATTTCAAAAATGGTGATGCTCCCTCGCCTTTTATATTACTTTGTAAATCTACCAGTGGTCCTCCCCCAATCTATTTTCAATACCCTGAATACCATTTTGATCAGTCTTATCTGGGGAGCTGGGCGGAGACGGATTTGCCTTTGGAAACTTCAACTAGGGACATCAATAGGCGGTCTGGGGGTTCCTGATTTCAGAGGGTACTACTACGCTAGTCAACTTCAGTGGCTTTCATATTGGACTGGGGTAGGAATTTACAGGAAATCGGTTTTACACCGGAGAGACTGGACCGAGGTGAGCTTCACTCTTTACTACTGCCAAAGGCCAGGGTTCCTCCAGACTGCTCCCCTGCTAAAGACTGCCTTGAACTGCTGGAAGAAAGCCCTATCATACAAGTCGGCAGTAACACCATATGCGGCAAATATTCCTCTATTGGGTATTCCCACACCACAGGGAAGACTTACACAGACCAAATTGCAGGGTAGGATAGATAGTGGGGTGGAGGAGGTAGGAGCCTTTTTTTGGGAGAGGATACTCTGTTGGACCATGATTCCTTCTCGTGGGCCACGGGAGCGCCACCACGCCTGTATTTGTTACACGCCACAGTGACACATTATATCAGGACCACATGGGCCCCGCAGAAAACCGAACCCACACAACACAAATTGGTACACCTTTTATACTATATGGGACCGGGAGGTCATTTAGTATGTTGGCTGTACACAGGGATACGAGCACACACAGCGATTCCGCTCACATCCCTTAGGGCACAGTGGGCAGACGATTCTGGAACTGAGATTACGGACAAGGCATGGAAGAGTATGCTAGAACACCCCAAAAGAGTTTTGCG
Organism: Lissotriton vulgaris; assembly: GCF_964263255.1. Classification (NCBI taxonomy): domain Eukaryota; kingdom Metazoa; phylum Chordata; class Amphibia; order Caudata; family Salamandridae; genus Lissotriton; species Lissotriton vulgaris. The sequence continues at coordinate 876,551,325 of NC_141685.1, forward strand.
TAACGCACAACTTAAATTTATCCAGGCGATGATACTTCATAGATCATATCTTACCCCCCAAAAACTACATCGTATGTTCCCGGACTTCCCTCACTGTTGCCCTCGCTGTAGGGGGGACGAGGCGGATTTTCCCCACATGATGTGGTCCTGCCCTAGACTACGGGAATACTGGGGTGGTGTTTGACGGGCCCTCCACACTGTGACACAGCTGCCGGTCCCCGGTGAGGTCCTACCCTGCCTTATGGGCCTCCGAAGACGCTCGGGGAAGCAAAAGGTGCGGCTGAGATTCCTTGATCTAGCACTCATTTTAGCAATCAGGGCCCTGACGATGAGATGGAAGTCTCCCAGATCCCCTTCAGTTGCAGTGTGGCAGGCGGATGTGCTGCAGTGGGGTCGGGCAGAGGGAGCTGCTCTCCGAAAGGAAGGAGAGTGGTCTGAGGAAGCAACCTATAGCAATGGATTGGGAAGCCATGTTGGTTGAGTTAGAAGTACTCGAATTGTCCCCAGCACAGGAGGCTACGTCCCAGTAATATGCATGGGTGAACGGGATCCTTTGAGTAACAAGCCCTGTTGGTTCACACCATGGCAATTTCATTATAGATGACGCATCCTTTAGCTTGAGGATTTGTATAGAATTCCCACGGGCAATAAGGAAGTTGTGACCAGTCTGACAAGGAGATGGATTGGGTGGGTTAGGGAGGGTATGGGTAGGGAGTTTGTATGAGTTCCTGTTCAAAATACAAATACGCACACCATTGTACTGACACCAAGAATGTAAACTGTCTTCTCCTTATATGATGATGTTGGTTATATTTGGGTGGGGCCTAATTATCTTCTGATAACTTGTATTACACTGAACACGAAATATTGCTGTGGTTCCATAAAGGGGATGATTATTAATTGGAAAAAATTGTACCGACTGGACCATCCTGTACTATTTTTGTTTTTTGCGGTCACTAATAAAGTGTGTTAAAAAAAAAGTATAACCTATAAATAAAAATCACCAGTGCCTTTAATGTCATTTTAATTTACCGCCTACCTGGGCCCAGAGAAAAATGTATCCAAACTTTAATGGATCTTAACTTAATGCTGCATTTTAACTTTCATCCAGAGCTACCCGAAAACAGAGATAGCGAACACCTAGTCGACAGCCTGCTCAGCTTTAACCACACACAAATAGTGAAGTTGCCTACCCACCAGGCTAACCACACACTAGATGGAGTCCACTAACCCTGATTTGAGTTTGGAGAAAGTTTTACCTTTAATTTGGCTAGACTACAAAGCCGTAATCCTCACGCTTAAAGTCCCTAGTATCAACTATCCTAAAGGGAGGGCCCAATTGATTTAAACCTTACTGCCATACCCACGACAGATTTCACTGTGCAACTCCCGGTGAGAGATAAATCAGGGGGGGAACGGAAGGTAAGGGAATGACTGATTCCGACAGGTTACAGGGGGTGCTAGGTAATGAGGAGAAAGAAAGAAATATTGCAAATAAATTGCAGCCCCATTTAGATCTACCCCCAAGACTGTGCACCATATGTTGCGGTTCTGACGGGGGTCCCTGAGTTAAAAGTGGAAGTAGAGGAATCGTATGACCAATTTAAAAAAAAACCAATACATTGGCTAAATTCTAACAGACCTTTGCCCTGAGAGGCCCACTGTAAGATTCTCTTTGCAAGGAGAGTGAGTTGGGTGGGAAACAGGCAGAAAAACATAAGAGGGGATTGTATTGTTGTGAACTTCAAAGACCCTAAGGTAGCACAGCATGTCACTCGTGGTCCCCAGATATGTACGCAATCAAACATACAGGCACAAGATTTAAGTTATTTCTACAAGCCTGAAAGCAATGGGTCCGTCGGAGGGCACTGGGAAGATCATAAGGGGTGGACAGTGCTGCCAAATAGAGGGTGGGGAAGGACATACAGAGAGAGGAGTGAGTACTCGGGTAATGATGCTCAGGGAGCATATACACACAGGAATTTGGCAGCTCAAATGAGGGAAGGGTATGCTCTCCCGCTGTTTAATAAATATGCGCCATTGGGCTGGGGCAGACATCTTAGTGAAGTAGATTGACTACCCAAGGATAAGATAGGTAAGGAAAGGGAGCCACAATTAAGAACACAAGCAGGGGAGTCCCTAAAAGGAGTACATCTAAATGCGAATCATGTGGCATCAAGTAACTTACTTCATGCTAGACCTACAGATACCCAAACACCCAGTGAGACCATCATGACTGCTGAACCCTCTACTAGTGGACATTGGAGCACCCTTGAATTAGTGTCCTGGAATATGGCGGGTCTGTCAGCCAAATTCCAAAACACTGAGTGGTTGGAATATATCAAAACCGACTAATTTTAATTTGGTCGGGTTTAAATCCTTTGGTGTCCCAGCGGGTAGATCCACGGCAGGCAGAGCAAAGGGTGGTCTCCTAATATGGGTTCACTTGAGTCTGGATGGGGTATGGAAGGATCTAAATTGGAAATCGGACTGTATGATAGCTGTACAGTTCAAAAGTAAGGACCTCAACTTAACTCTAGTCAACTTTTATAATACAGAAAGCTGGAGAGCTGGAGGTAAGACTGGGGTCACAGAGAGAGCGGGAGCAGGGTGCTACGGCCCCATTGATTTTAATAGCAGGGGATTTTAACTGTAATTTGTGTCCGAAATTGATACCGTTCATGAAAGATTGGACATCTTGTAATGTAGAAGAGGGAGCCCACTTTGATCATACGGTGGAAGGAAGGGAATTAAGTAGGGTGCTGAAGAGTTACAGTAGGGAACATTCAATGGATCTGTTATCCATTAAACCTATTAAGCAGGTTAACCCTACATTTAAAGGAAGAGGACATAGTCCATATATTGATTTTATACTTGTATCCCACCTGTTAAAACAGCAGATTTTAGCTTTTAGCATTGATTGCAGCGGTTTCAGTGATCATAATCCACTAACAGTGACGGTGGCAGTGTCAAGGGTTAGTAAGGTAACAAGGAGGGGGGCAGAAGGCATTAGGGAGATGGTCACGGACCAAGGTCGGCGCCTAAAATGGTCCAAACTTAATGGAGATAGTTTTTATAAATCACTTTTGGAAGAGGGGAAACAGCACCTAGAGATGTGTTTAAACCTAGAGGTTAATGGGCCCCCGCTCGTTGAGGAATTTGAAGAGATAGGGCGGCTGGTAGATAGCCTAATGCATACGACGGGCTGGGGAATGAAAAAGATCGAGCCCAAATGGTTTGATAGAGGGTGTTCCCTAGCCCAAAAGAATCTAAGAGCTGCTCTCAAACACAAACCAAGAGACAATCAAAGGGTTATGCACTGTAGACTAACTTATAAAAAGGCAGTAAGGCGCCGGAAGAACGTGCTTCAGACCCACACGTGGGAAGATTTTAGAGGAGCGGCAGAAAGAAGAGATCTTTCCACTTTTTGGTCGATAGTCAACAGTCCTTGCTTTCAAGATGGAAATAGCCCACAGATAGCGTCTAATGTGCTCCTTGAACGGTGGGTGGAACACTTTAGAGGATTATATAACAGGGGGACCACCGACACTGAGGAGCACGAGGCGAACGGGGGGTGGGATAGAGGGGACAGAATTTACACTAGAGAAGATTGTGGGGGGGCATCAAGGGCCTTACTCAAAATAAAGCCCCAGGCCCGGACGGGATCCCGCCGGACCTCTTCTTGAGTAATGTGGAACTGTGGGGCCCAGTTTTAACAAGAGTGATAAACGCAGCCATAGTTTCTGGGATACCCCGCTCATGGTCAACGGCCACAATAGTGCCCATTTTTTAAATGGGGAGTAGGGACAGCCCCCAGTGTTATCAGCCCATCTCTTTGATAGATGTAACAGCTAAAGTGATGAGCAGGGTTGTCTTGAATCGCCTTATGAGTTGGGAAGAGGAACACCACATTCTCACTGATGTCCAGTATGGTTTTCGGGCCTGCAGATCCACGACCGACCAATGCCTAAAATGTTATCTATTGGTGACAAAATATACTGTAGCCAATAAGGAAAAGGTTTATCTAGCATTCATGGATCTGGCAGCAGCCTTTGATCGTGTGAATAGGGAGAAGTTGGGGGCCATAATGTCCAATTTAGGGGTAGATGCTGGCCTTATTAAGATTTTGAGAGCCCTTCACTGGAATACATCTGCAAAAGTGAGGTACAATTTGGAGGGAGGGAACACCGAGTCCTTCAAATGTACCAGCGGGGGGGGCGTGGCCAAGGCGGCGAACATGGCGGACGTTGCCTAGCATAGCTCCGTCCCGCCGTTTCATCTACTGACCGATTATCCTGCCTTCCCCCCCTGCTGACACCCATCCCGCGACAGGGCAGAGTGGTGGAGGAGGTCCGGCGGCTGTTGCGTGAATTTCAGCCGCTCCGGTGACTCGGCGTGGGTGCATTCAGCACAGGAGGCGGAGCGGCCTATCCCTCGAGGTGAAGCCGGGACCTCGATTTTGGAGGAGCCCGGGGTGAGAGCCGTGGGACGGCGGACTGCGGAACAGAGCGGAGCCGGGGCCCGGCCCTCCCGAGGGGCGGCGACTGAAGGCTGCGGCCTACAGATACCCTGTGGTGTTGGAGGTACGGTGCCTGGGGGCCCCACATATTGATATACGGCGGTCGCCGCCGGGACATTGGCTGGCCGCCCGGGGGTTGGAGCACTGACCCAGACAGCAGCCCTGCGCCCAGTGAGGAGGCCCCTGAGGTGAGGGCAGACTGGGGTGCAGGGCAGTGGCCCCGAGGAGTGGCGGGGAACCTGCAGAGATTCGGCGGTCAGATCGGGCCGCACCGGTCCCCACTGCTAGAGGGTGTGAGCGCTGGTCTTGAAGTGGGTGCAGATCCTTGGCGTCCGCCCTGCGAGGTCTCCTATACTGGCAGTTGCAGCAGGCAGGGAGCACCGGATCGGCATACGGGCCTCATCTAGCAGCGTATTGGGCCCCTGAGGTGGACACTTAGCAAGGCACGGGGCTGGGCGGCGACGGCATAGGAGGACTTGGCGGACCAGCAGTGGCCTGCGCCCTTTCCATATTTCTCTGGACTTGGAGGGCCCTGGTGCTGAAGGTGATAAGGCGCCACAGACAGCCTTTGAAACCGTGCGCAGTGGCCGTGGCCTGGACCCCCTGCTGCCTGTTGGCGAGATCCGTGGAGAGGCTGCGGGTGCGCCAGAGGGGCTGACCTCTTTGTCGTCCATCATGACCCTAGGCGGGAGTGGTGGTGGGTCCTCGAAACAAGGGACAATTGATAAATTCACGGGCTGAGTGGAAACTCCGGTGCTTCGGGTGGACAGTCGACCACTGGACCAGACAATGCTACTCTGCTGGCAGCGATCACCCAGTCCCGAGACACGTTGGACGCTAAAATTGGGGCCGTTGGCGCCGATGTGACCCTGCTGCGGCAGGACCTGCGCAACGCAGTGGCCCGGATCGTGGAAGCAGAAACCCGGATCACTGGTGTAGAAGGTGAAATGGCGGCCTTGAAGAAAAGAGTGGCCAACATGGAGGGCATACAAAAGGGCCTAGCTCTGCGAGCCGAGGATGCCGAAGGACGAGCTCGACGCAACAACCTGCGCTTTGTCGGCTTTCCGGAAGACTGTGAGAAGGGAAACATGGAGGCCTTCCTTACAGAGTGGCTGGAGAGCTGGATCCCGTCGGAGTCCCTTTCCCGCTGCTTCATCATCGAGCGGGCGCATAGGGCACTCACTCAGAAGCCACCAGTTGGTGAACGTCCACGGCCGGTGATTGCCAAACTATTCAACTATCATGATCGAGACACGATCCTGAAGCAGGCCCGGCTGAAAGAGCCCCTCCTGTGGAACAATCAGCGGATCATGATCTTCCCTGACTACACGCGGTTGGTGCAGCAGCAAAGACAGTCCTTCGTGGCCGCGAAGGCTCGCCTGCGGGGCCTCAAGATCCAGTATGCTCTGCTTTATCCGGCTTGGCTACGAGTGGTCTTTCAATCCCGTACTCTCTTCTTTAATTCCCCTGAAGAAGTCTTTGCCTGGACGGATGAGACTGTGCGTGTCAGACCTCACACGCCGCCTGCTATAACTCGGACTCGTCATCTTCGGCGGCGCCCGCGCGGACGCCCCGGTGCTCCCGCAGCAGAAGTAACTGGCGATCACGCTCCAAGAAACGCTCGCCGGCCAAGACAGGAACTGTAGAGGAGTCTGGGCCCCCAGACTCTCCGATAGTGGATCCGTGAGGAATGCAGTGACGGGGGGCGCCTATTCAACTGATTGACTATGGTACAGGCTGCGCTGCGGCGATTCCAGGCCGGAATGGCGGTGCTCTACGACTATGGTAACATTAACACTGACAAATACGAGTGGCCTTTATGGTCGCGAGATGCGGGTTGGTTGGGGGGGGGGGTGGACTATAAGGCGGTCAACCCTCATCTTAGAGGTGTTTGTTAAGGGGGGGGGTTGCGAGGGACTGAAGTTGGGAGTTCATGGGGATCCATTGGAATAGTAGATCTCCGGCCTCCCGTTGGGGGCAGGAATTGACCTATACCGCGACAGGTACTTCAGCGTTTTTGAGGTATGGGGTGGGGGGTAGGGGGGAAGTTTTGGGTGAGGCTTGGGAGGGGGTGGGGATTGGGGGGTTTGTTGAGGGTTGGGGGTTGAGGTGGGTGGGTTGGCGGGTGGGGTTGGCTTGCACAGTGTTCTTTCTTGTACTAATGAGGCGGGATGTGTGTGTGTGGCTTTGGATGCTCCAACTGCTTATATTCCGGTCCTTAGATGGCGGTAACTACCCCTGAATATGGCCTGCAAAGGGCTTCATTACATGTTGTGGGCTGGAATGTGAGGGGTATGCTGGACAGGATTAAAAGAGGGGCGATCCTCAAACAGGGGAAGAAAGTTGGGGCGGATGTCTTGTTGCTGCAAGAAAGTCACCTCATGGGCACTAAGGCCCTTAGCCTACAGCGATATGGCTTTCAGCAGGTGTATCATGCTGGTTTTGCGAGGGGGTCTCGGGGTGTAGCTGTTTTGGTACACCGTAGGGTGTCCTACATTCATTAAACTCAATGGCTCGATACACAGGGAAGGTATGCATTCATTCAGGGTAAGATCGGCGCTGAATCGGTACTCTTTGGGAGCGTTTATGCCCCGCCTCCGCTGCAAGGAGCTCTTATCGAAAGGCTGTTCGGTGTGTGGGCCGAGATGCCTGATATCATGTCTGTGGTTGGTGGTGACTGGAATGATGTGATGGATGTGCGGATGGATAGACACAGGCTCAGAGGCAAGCAGCTCCCGGACACACCCACTAAACTCAACGGCATGGTGAGGGGGATGGGGTGGGTGGACGTGTGGCGCCACCAGCATGCTCAAAGTCGTGAATACACGTATGTCTCGGCAGTACATAAGTCCTTTTCTAGGATCGATTACCTGTTTGTTCCCCATGCTTGGGTTGGGAGGGTGGGTTACACATCTATCTTGCCCCGAGGTCTGTCGGACCACTCCCCGGTTGCAATGGACCTACTCCTGGATAGGCGGAGACAGCCGTTTAGGTGGCGTCTCTCCATGTGGCATCTGCAGCAGGAACCCTATCAACTGCACATGAGAGAAGCGATTGCGCGCTACTGGAACGAAAATGATAACCCTGACATGGATGCCATGACTCTCTGGGAAGCCCTGAAACCTACACTCCGAGGGGTGGATATTGCGTGGTGTGCGGCTGCCCGTAGGGCACACGGGGAGGATTTAGCGCAGGCGGCTGACCGGGTCGATGGAAGTGAGGAGGATGTGGGTCAACTACTGCTATTGCAGCAATCATACGCCTCCCTACAGCTGGATGAAGCCAGGCAGTTGTGGCTGGCGACTCAAAGTAGGATCTACCAATGGGGCGATAAGTCTAGCTCTATGCTGTATAGGCTCTGCCAGGGCACATTTCACCCTCAGTCACTGCCGTGCCTACGAAACGACGAAGGTACACCCATGACAGCCCCGGCGGCTCTGGCAGCCAGGTTCGCACAGTATTACGCGGCCCAATATGCCCCCCTGGGAACTTCTCCAAGTCGAAGACATAGATAAATTTCTTGCTGACCTTCCGCCGCGAGCGGTTTCGGACGAGGCGCGTGATAGTCTCGACCTTCCGTTGTCGGCTGAGGAGCTGGGTACAGCCTTCGGGGAATTGAATGCAGGCAAGGCTCCGGGACCGAACGGGTTTCCCAGTGAATTTTTTAAGAAGTTCCATCTTCAACTCGGTGCGCATTACGGTAGGGCTCTGGAGGCGGCCAGGGAGAGGGGCCAGCTCCCGAGCGACTGGCGGCATGCGGAGATAGTGGTATTTTGCAAGCCCGGTAGGCCTCCTGACCTGCCTGAATCCTATAGACCTATATCGCTTTTAAACACCGAGTCCAAAATTTTAGCGAAGGCGCTGGCCAATCGCCTTCTCCCGTACATAACCGACCTTGTACACCCAGATCAAGCTGGCTTTATGCCTCATAGAGCAACGCGGCATAATATCAGGCGCGCCCAGGTAGTGGTGGAGGCGGCCCGTGCGGCGGGTATTCCTGCGGCACTCTTACTGGCCGACATAGATAAAGCCTTTGATTCGGTGCGCGGGGTCTATCTTTGCGCGCTGCTGTCTCGTCTAAACCTCGGGCCCCGCTTCCTATCATACCTATATTTACTGTATACTGTCTTGACTGCGTCGGTGAGGGTGGCCGGAGCGGTATCTGCCCCCTTCCCTATAGGACGTGGCACCAGACAGGGCTGCCCCCTATCGCCCTACTTATTTGCCCTGGCCATGGAGCCGTTGGCAGCATGGGTGAGAATTGACGCTCAGATGCGGGGTGTCGAGTGGCAGGCGGGTCCCACCGATAGAATTGCACTTTATGCGGACGATGTCCTATTCTTTCTTACGGATCTGGACAGGTCGGGGCCGCGAGTCCTAGACATAATGCGGATATTCGGTGAGGTATCAGGCCTCCTTCTGAACCAACGAAAATCTGTGCTGTGGGTGTTGGGGGAGCGCGGTGGTCTAGGACCCTGGGCGAAAACACTACAGGCAGCGACGGGTGGCCTTCGATATCTGGGTGTGTTTCTGACTGATCTGGGCGGTGTCTCCTGGTCGCGTAATGTTGTGCCCGTGTGGGAACGTGTACGCTCGGACATGTTCACCTGGTCCCGCATGCCTCTTAACGTATATGGCCGCTCAGCCATTTTCAAGATGGTGGCCCTCCCGCGCCTGTTGTACCAGCTACAAAACCACCCATATCCCGTTTCCCCGCAGTGGTTCAGACAGGTCAACTCGACGCTTAGTCAGTTTCTATGGTCCGGGGGAGTGGCGAGAGTGGCGCTGCGCACATGTTTTCTCTCCACATACTGTGGCGGTCTGGCGACGTCGGATATCCAGTCCTATTTCCAAGCCTCCCTTCTGATCTTAAATGAGTGGTGGTATGGGGACCGGAGCGATCCGGCCTATGCCTTGGAGAGGCATCTGATGGACCCAGACACGTTACATACCATACTCTACTCAGCGCCTAGGCGACGAAGCCTCCCAATGGTCACCCAGACGGTATATCGTGTATGGCGTGACTCCCTTCGCCGTATGGGGTGGTGGAACAAACTCACAAGGGAGACTCCTCTTTGTCGAAATGGGCTCTTACCCTCATTGGCATCCCTCCCGGGATTTAGGGACTGGGATGCAATTGGAATATCGGCCCTGGGACACGTTGTCAGGGGCACTACCCTAAAGTCATTCCAGGAACTACGTGAAGAGTATGATATGCCCCAGACCCAGTTTTTCAAGTACCTGCTACTTAGGCACGCCATCACACCCCCCCTGAGGGGCTTGGACTCCTTGCTGGAGTTCAGCCCTCTGGAGGCTAAGGTATTCATGGGGGAGCTAGACATTAAAAAAATATCCACTATATATCAAACACTGGTGACGCATTGCTCGACCTCCCTAGATGGACTACGTGATAAATGGGAAAGGGATGTTGGTCCACTAGAGGAGGAGGACTGGAGGGAAGCACTTGAGGCCCCAATAGGAGCTGCCATCGCGGTACGTCTACAGTTCATTCAGTTCAAGTACCTCCACAGGGCTTACTACACGAGGGAAAGATTGTAGAAGGCGGGCCTGATTGGATCCCCGGATTGCTTGAGATGTGGCAGAGAAGTAGGCACTTTCCTCCATACTGTATGGGCGTGTGCTGGACTGCAGAGGTTTTGGTCTGGTGTGTGGGACTGCCTGTTTGAGGTTCTGGGTTGGGAGCTCCCCCGCTCGTCCCCACTGGGTCTTCTTCATGTTATGGAACAGGTAGGGGGAAACATTTATAAAAGGCATCTGCTATTGCTGGGTCTTATTGTGGCCAAGAGAGACATTGCCCGTGCCTGGAAGGACCCTAGGGCCCCTCTGGTAGGAGTGTGGAAAAGGGGGTTAGACTTCTACATGGGCCTGGAACGCCCGATCTTCGCAGCTAGGTGCTGCCCCCGGAAACATTATAAAATCTGGAAGCGATGGGCGGATTATCGTGGACTATGGCTGGAGCCGCCGCCACCTGATCGGCCTGTGGAGGAACTCTTGGATGCTGGGCCCGGGCCGTAAGACACACACACAAAACGCTTCTTCTTGCCTCTGTACTTGAATGTTGTTTCGACGCTGTGCCAGGGGTGGGGGGGGATCTGGGTTGGGGTTGTGGGGGGTGGAGGAAGGGGGGGATTTGGTTGCATTTCTTTATATTGAACTGTTGACCGTATTGCTTTCCTGTGATTGCCATTATGATGTTCACAGCTCCTCCGATTTCCGGGGTGCTGTGCTTGTTATGCAATTTGTCAACACCAAAATAAAAATCTGTTCTGAAAAAAAAAAATGTACCAGCGGGGTCAGACAGGGGTGCATCTTGGCCCCCTTTCTGTTCTCTCTATATATTAATGGCCTAGAACAATTTCTAACTAAACTAAAAGTGGACTCACCCAGAATAGGAAGCAGACCAATCTCTGTCTTGCTTTACGCAGATGATGCGGTCTTGCTGGCACGCACCCCACTCGGACTGCAGCGTCTGATAGACGGGTTTGTAGATTTTATGAATAGCTTAGATTTATCTGCCAACCTGACTAAATCGTATGTTATGGAGGTGGGACCTAAAAACCTGGGAAAATGTTTTAACTATAAAATATGCACAGTGAGCTTAGCGAAGGTACAGACCTTTTCATATCTGGGAATTTTATTTGACAGGGGCTTAAATTTTAAATCACTGATTGAGAAACGAGGTAATAAGTTAGTATCAAGCTCAGGGGCGATAATGAATTTTGGTCGCAGATTGGGGCGATGGTCCCCTGAGCAGATGTGGACTTTATATAACTCGATCTGTTATGCAAAAGTGGCATATGGGGCAGAATTGTGGGGCATGGTGGAGGTATTTAAATTGAAAATAGAGGAAAATAAATACCTGAGAAGGCTCCTCAAAGTCCCCCAGTGTGTATCGTCCCATATTCTACATGAAGAACTGGGCTGTGAGCACTTAGAGGATAGGGTGAGGAGTAGGCCCCTCGTTGCTTGGCTAAAGATTTGGGCCAACCCAGAAGCCAGTCTGACAAAACAGATAATTATCGACTGCCTGGGGAGGGAGAAGGGAATGTCCATCCCACGGCTCAAGTATGTGAAGGATGGCTTGGAAAGCATCGGGTGTGTGGATCTTTTCCTGACGCCGTCCTGTATAACAAAACAGGATCAGGTCAGAGTAAAGGAGAGGCTTCTCAAACACAAAGCTATAGCACGAGATGTGAAGGATAGAAATAAACAGTCAGTTAGGGCACATGCTGTAGTGAGGTCCTGCAGTGGTCTGGAGCCTTACCTCGCCCTTATACGTAATGCCCAGGATAGATTTTTATTTACGCCTTTTAGGCTCAACCTTTTACATCATTTATTAGCCGAGCCGGTGGGTTTTACTAATTCAGTTGCGTCAAAGGGTTCCTGCGGCTGCGATCATCGATCTCCGCAGGATACCCTTCATTTTGTATTAATATGCCCATTTTATTTGATGCCCAGATGTCGCTTTTTAATATGTTTGCTAAAAAAGGCCAATCTTAGACATGTGAAAGAAGCTCTAATATTTTTACAAATGGCCCGAGATCCCCTGACTTTATTTTGTGTGATAAACTTTTTAAGAGCATCAACTAAATTAAGAGACACTAGAGGAATTTGCTGAGCAATTTTTACCACAATTTGGATAGAAAGGTGGAGAGGAGAATGTTTGTCTCACATATGATTTGTGTAATTCTCTTTTAACTACACATGTTTGTATATTTTTTACTGTACTTTCATGGTATTAATGAAAAATGCTGAATAAAGAATATATGATGATGAACTATCCTAACCTTAACACACCACGTTTAATGTATGTCCTTAGCAGAAAAATGACAAAATGAAATTAAATAACATCCTTTTGAGGTCCTGCCCTAACCAGGAAGCAATATTGACTCTGCGACTGCTAATTTTGCTGATTTGATTAATAGTGCAGTCACCCAGCTGTCCCCTGTAAAAACGGTTCGAAACCACAGAAGGAAACCTTACACTCCATGGTATTCACAAAATCAAAAAACACTTGTTACATCCTGCTTTCATTTCTTCTTTGTCCTTCCTTAGTGTCTCTCATTTCTATCTCTGCAGGCCTCTATGATGTCATCTGTGTTCCAATTGTATTTGCTTGAAAGCAGGAACAGTTACATCTGGAGGCTGAGCTGAAGTCCATCTGCTCCTGGTGGGGTATTCTATCATTGGAACTACCTTATTTTATTTATCTACCTGACCTGAATTTAATCTACAATAAACCTAAACTGTTACATATACTGGATTTAAGGACTTCAATTTATTACAATTTTGGCGACGAGGTACAGAACCTGTGCGTGGAAAAAAGACTGATTTAATGGAGATCTGCAACTAAGGAACTTAAAGAATAAGGAACTAAGGAACTTAAAGACTACTGGAACTACTGCAACTGAAGAATTCAAGCCAAGAGGAGGAAAAGGTATTTTATGAGAGCACCCTGGTTAACCCCACCAGTGTCCTGTGTGATCTGGACAGCCTGTGTCCTTAGGGTGTTAGAATTCTTGCTGCGTGATTTGGCCTGAATCTGAAGGAATTATAACTGCATTAATTTGATCTGAATCTGAAGAGAACTTGGAGTGAACTATTAAGTTATGGCTTCAGTGTTTTAAAGAGGGACTTTCACTGTCTTCTTTTAAATACTCTCTTTCAAGAACTGTTCTCATATCAAGCTTCTAAGTGTGTGAGCAGTGACACACATGATTTGGGTTTGGACAAGAAAACATGCGTCTAATATCAGCTGTACAGAAGTGATGCACAGTGTTTGTTTATTATTTGACAGCTCAGTGGATGAGCAGCGTTTTTGTCCCTGCGGGAGAGATACAAAAATGCTGGCTATTGTGAGCAAGAGTACTAAGTACAAAGGGTTATGGTACACCCAGTTAAAGAAGATTAAACGTTTTTGTAAATTTCTAATCCAACAAGATAAGTACCTGCTCATACATCAAGACAGGACATAATTTCCGGTTATTCTGCTGAGGTATTTAAAACTTCCTTGGATTGTGAGCGCAATGTGACAATACTATGCATTTACTGGAAAAAAGTGTTTCCTGACTTTTACTGAAGTTTATCAACGTTTCTCATGTATTTAGGTAAAGTGTTTACCTTTGGTTTGGCTTAACGTTTTCGCACACGCAACGGACTGGAGCGAGCGGTTTCCATGGTTTCCGCCGTCACTACCTAGCGTTGTTGCCCAGAATTCCACGGTCTGGAACGTGATGACTGCACACGCGAGATGACAACTAGCGTTACGTCGCGTAACGTATGACGTCATTGGCGGCCATATTTGTTTTCTCATCGCGTTGTGAAGCAACGCTGCTGCTATCATTATCGCGTCTGGAATATAAATACGTCTTGGAGATAAAGGTACTGTTATTCTACATTTACGAGGGAAGTACTGCTTGTTCATTGCTTCTATGGATCTACGATTACATGCCATCGCGTCATCTGTGTGCAGTGTGAACATATTGGAAGGGAATACGAAGTGCTATTAAACATTTGAATCTGCTACTTCTGCGTTAAGCGACTGATTGGAAGCAAATACAGCAAGTGCTGATTCTCTTCGCTGGTGTACACAGCTGATGTACATTTTTATTTTGGCAGAAAGACATCGCTGCTTTTGACTACTTTTCTCATGTTCAGAGGGAGGTGGTGGATTTTTATATATGTATTATTTGGGAAAGACTGCACATCAGTTTATTGCCATGTATTGTTTCACATATGAATTGCATGTGTGTATTTGCATGTGTGTATTTTGCATGTGTGTACTTTGCATGTGTGTTCTGGAACTGATAGTTTCTTTGATGGTTGAGGTGTTTAGTTATACTACAGTGAGATAGTATGGTTTTAATTTTGCAAGGTGTTTAGTTATACTACAGTGAGATAGTATCGTCCTTAATGTGGGAGCCATGTTTATGCTCAATGTATGTTGAGGTGCTCTGTATTTTCTATTCAGATTTCTGGTGTGTTAGTTATTCGATGAAGTGAGCCATTTTTATGCTCAACGTTGTTTGAGGTGCTCAGTTGTTTTATTTAAATCCGTTGTGGATTGCATGTTTGATTGCAGTTACATCTAATTACATGTTCATGGGGTGTGTACATGTGTATTTTTGCGGGGACACATTTTGTGCTCATTTATTGAGGTGCTCAATTTTTCATTGTATTTTTAGGTGTTTACGGCTTGCATTTTAGGATGAGCCATGTTCATGAGATTTCAATATTTTGAAGAGTTCTTGCTGAACCACAGTGTGCTCTAACCTTGTTAGAGGTGTTCAGGTATTCGGAATTTGTGAGAGTGAAAGTTGCTCTATACTAGGATGTGTACCGCTTTAGCGCTCTATTATATTAGAGGAGTTTCATTTATTTTCAATGTGAAGAGCCGCAGGTTGCTCATTTGTAGAATAGCAAGTGTTTGCTATCTTTGATGTTTAAAGAGCCGCTGGTTGTTCTTTTGTAGAACTTCTTGTGTTCGCTATCTTTTATCTAGTTATTGAACCACTTGTATGTGCTCTAAGGTTTAGAGGTGTTCATATTGTTGTGTGTTTTAAGACCTGTGTTTTGCTCTGTGATATGGATTCTGTACCATGAGTGTTACAGTATTTTCTTTTGTACTTTCACTTTTTGTTGTTCTATCTCTTTCTTTTACTTTACCATAATTTTTCCTGTGTATATGCTATATGTTCTATTATCAATTTTTCTTCTCTTTTGTTTTCTTCTCTTATTTTATTTTGTCATGGGGGGAGATGTGTTACATCCTGCTTTCATTTCTTCTTTGTCCTTCCTTAGTGTTTCTCATTTCTATCTCTGCAGGCCTCTATGATGTCATCTGTGTTCCAATTGTATTTGCTTGAAAGCAGGAACAGTTACATCTGGAGGCTGAGCTGAAGTCCATCTGCTCCTGGTGGGGTATTCTATCATTGGAACTACCTTATTCTATTTATCTACCTGACCTGAATTTAATCTACAATAAACCTAAACTGTTATATATACTGGATTTAAGGACTTCAATTTATTACAACACTAAAACAAAAATGTAGACTCCAGAAACAAATATGGAGGAAAGATTACTGTCCTTAGGAAAAAATATATATAAATCCCTCATCAAGGACAACAAATCTTGCATCAAAGCGGAAAAATCCAGATATTTCACAGATGAAATCAACACTGCTAAATACTCCACCAAGGAGTTATTCAAAACAGTAAAAACCCTAGAATCCTAACTAACTGTAATAATAAAAACACCATCAGTCTTGAACAAACCCTGTGTAACAAATTAGCAAATATTTTCCAATCAAAGGTAAATCTTATCTTTGCCTAATTCACTTCCAATCAAAATGATGCACCTTTAGAAGCAACTAGTACTAAATCTAATGCCCCACTGCCTTTACCCTGCTTTCTGTTGAGAAAGTTGCCAAACTCATTGAAGCCACCAAATCTGGCGTACCCTCCGACCCCCTACCCTCCTCATGTTCTCCATGGGGTCTCAGACATGGTATCAGTCCACCTCTCTGAACTTCTCAACAAAATAACGATTTCCGGGCATTTAACTGCAGTGTGGAAAAAGGTTTATGTACTTCATCTGCTTAATAAAACTCTCCCTTGACCTCCACAGCGTGAAGAACTACCAGCCCATCTCACGTCTTACTCTGCTAGCCAAGCTATTGGAGAAGGAAATAGATGCTGATATCATGGCTTTCCTTGATGAACATCATCTTCTAGACAGCTCCCATTATGGTTTTAGACTTCACCATTGTACTGAGTCATCCCTAGTGGCTGCTACAGAGAAAATTAAAGCCATAGTCAACAAGGGTGGGAAGGCGGTGCTGATTCTTCTTGACTTGTCCGCCGCGTTTGATCCTGTCAACCACTCGCTGCTTATCAACCGGATCGAGAGCATTGGCATAAAAGACTGAGCATGTTGTAAATTGTCTGTTGGAAGAAGAATAACTGTCTGTAAGTTAAATTCAGATAAGACCTATTTGGCAATGGCACCTCCCTTTAGGAATACCTCCTGGTGGCCTCAAAACCTTAGCCCACTTCCCTCTCCTGTGCAAAAAGCTAAAGATTTAGGAGTCCTTTTCGATGGGAAGCCTTGTTTCTATCACCAAATGTGTTTCTTTCTGCTAAGAACTTTGAAAAAGATGTTTCCATTTATCCTGTTAGCGCTCCAGAAAACGTTCATTGTTGCACCAGTCATCTAAAGGATAGAGTCTTGTAACGCTCTTTACGTTGGCATTCAGCAACATCTGTTGAAGAAACTCCAGAACCTTAAAAATACAGCAGCTTGTCTGCTCATGAAAATCCCGAAATACAGTTTGGTCTTACAAACCATCATCATCCTTCATTGGCTTCCAGTCCGCGAGCAGGTTACGCTCAAAGCTCTTTGCTTGGTTCACAAATCATTTCACATGGGTGGTCCGACTAGTTTCAAAAGATTTTTCATTGGCACTCTCCCAATCGCAACCTATGGTACAGTTCAGCCAAAATGTTTGTTTTCTTTTGTCCTCATTTTGCCTAATATATTGATGGGTTATACTCTAGCCTCTCAAGGTCTTATCGTGGGGAGCCTGACCATAAACAAGACCCAAGAATAATAGCCCACAAGTATACAGCTGTTTCCAATTCCATTCAGCATACTAACTGGACCAGCAAGGAGATAATATGGCCAACAGAGTAGGTGGCATAATCATAGGACTCACGTTTCCTTTTCTCTCCACTTTATCAACGGATCCTAAATCTTTCTATGCTTTTCTGATTACATGCCATATCAGAGTCACTAATTTATACAATGTTCCTGCGGCATTCAGAAAAAGTCGGAGTGTTCCCGGAATTCCATAGTTTACAAATCTCCTGTCTTGCCAACAAAACGACATAAAACACAAATTTGGATTCTACGGCAGAAATTTGCACTTCTTGATCCAAACTTAGTACGAAAAAATTAATTATAATGTTACTTTTAGTTGTATCCCAATGGTTTCTCCCAGAAAAACAATGATCGCATTCCAAAAAGGGACTATTTTTGAACAAGTCATAAACATATGTATATCGTCAGCCTCTACCTGCATGCACCTAGGAAAGGTATAGATGTTACCAGTGACTGTAGAAAGTTTTACAGTAGGCCAATATACTCTATATGTGGTAAACAGGTGATTTTGTTTCAGTGGTGCTGAGTTTACTACCTTTCATAGCACAGAATATGAATTACTCCACATTTGCAGAGTCCCGATTTTCAAACTCTTTGCCGCACAATTTTAAAATGTCATTCTCAATATGTCAGTCTGTCTCCACAAAGGCCCAATACCAAAACAATGTTTCCTCAGGCCACTGACCGGTTCTCAATATTTGGTCAGATTTAGCATCCTCAACCTCAGCCCAATCTTGCGTTGCCCACCAAGAGCTTAGTTGGTAATATCTGAACCTTGTCAGCAGACCATTAGTACAATTGCTCAATGCTTCCCAACTCATCAAATTAATACCAACCTTAAGGTCTGCCCAACAACAAATACCACCAGTTTTCAAAGGCTGACTTCATTGGTCCCTCAAACACTCCGGTGTACCGGGGGAATCCCAAATTGGTGCCCATGATGAAAAATATGGGATTCCCAAAGTTTTTCGCACATACATCCATATGTTCAGTGCTGACTTTAGAATCTTAAGCCTCACTTTTAAAAACAATTTGGGGGCCCCATATTTGAAAAGAAAACCAATTTGACCTTGTGGTACGTCCATCAATAAAGCCTCAGCCAAAATGGTGTCTATCTTCACAATCAACAAGGCTTGATGGGGCGGTAGGAGCTTTTCCTACTATGCCTGAAAACTGTGGAACAAATTGCCCTTTCAACTCAGAGTACTAAAGGAAAAAAAGGTTCTGTTGGGTAGTACAACTTATTTGCACACGGTGTTAAATACAGTACATGAAAGGATAGGCACTAGTCATATGCTCAAGGAACACACCAAAAACCACAAATTGTAGTACGTAAAAATTGAATTTGTTTACTTTATATTTATATATATATGCAATTAAATGCGATGGCTGTCAGTGACATGAAACACACACGGCGAAAGAAACAATTTAAGTAAGGTGTATACTTAGTGACTAACAGTGATGGGTGACATAGTGCACTACAGGGGTGACAAAGAATGAACGTGTACAAAATACACGGCAATATTTATCTTTCAAGTCCACGGATAAACGCATAAATCCCAACACTAATTATTATTTCATATTCAAGGCAGGGAAATTGCATGGGCTAATCAAGGTAATCACTTTTATGTTTTGACCATACGGGTCGAAACGTCAACGTGATTACCTTGGTTGTGCAGCTTATTATGCATCAGAGGCGGGTCTTCGTCAGGACAGGGGGAAGGAGGGGTTGACAGCCTGTTGAATAAGGATTTATGTGGGTCAAAGGGAGGTGTGTGCACTTGGTTTAAAAAGCAAGAGGTGCAGAGGCAACAACATGCTTATAGACTCCTGAGTGGGAGTTCAACTGGAGGCAGTATCCGGGGAGGTGTCAGCCGACACCTCCGACTCACATCTATGGATTGTGGTCTAAAATCAATGTAGAGTAATAATAAAAATGCGGTACAGAGCCCTGTGCCACAATACAAGTCAATGACGGTGAGTAAATAAATAGGGGCCCTGTAAGGTGCCAACATACCCGGGTATGATTCAATTATGTCATCATAAGCCGGTGGAAAATGATTTAAGCGAGGCCGCCGAAGAAAAGAAATTAACTGCGGGGCAAAACACGAAAGAGGTAATCACTACAGTGCACGTGGTACTGTATCTCCCATCCCCAAAACTGTGGCAGGAAAAAGTGTGTATCTAAACCTGCCCTGGTTACCGCGCTTATCAATGAGTGAGTAAATAATACCATTTGTTGGTTTCCCTTAAGTGGCTTCACAGTACATTACTGCTGGTTAACCCTTTCCTCACGGGCACGCAACCCCGTTTTGTTTAAATTCATGACCCCTTCGGGCACGTTTAGATACACACAGTTTCCTGCCACAGTTTTGGGGATGGGAGATACAGTACCACAAGCACTGTATTGATGAATATTTGGGACTATAAAAATCCTCTACTAGGACTTGTCCCAATAAGGTGATTGAAGATTTCGAAAACAGCATATCAAAGTTTAACACAATACTCCAAATGAATGACAGTATTACACTAAGTAGAATATCCGTGAAAGGGAGTAAATGTAAGCAGCAAATGTCTTCCAAAATAAAACAACATGATCTTCAGGCAATTTTTAAAAATCTGTTGTCCAGGGGGAAACAAATACGATGAGGTGGAAAATTATGCAGATATTATAGCTTGCTCAAGAAGCTACAGGACCAAGCATGGCATAATCTACAGAAAGCAGCTGGAGAAAATAAAAACACCTGGGGTTTCTGGAACTTAACTGCCTCGCATACAGGGGCCAAAAAATCCCAAAGGCCTGTGGACACATGGACAACCTATGTTACTGATCTTTATTCATGTAACAATTTGAACCTTGTGGGTTTGGCCTCTGTGCCTAAACTTGCTCCTTCAACTCAACACCCACGGTCATTCAGATAGTCAAATATATTCCCAATTCAAAATTCTTCAACGCTATAAACACTGATCAAATTCCAGATTTGGTTATTAAAAAAAGAACAACATTTATAAGGAGAAATCCTGCAGCCACATTTTGTGCACTATTACATCTCAGATTCCATCCCCAATGATTGGAGGGACAGCCAAATCATGCCAATATATTTGAAAAAATACATGCAATTAAGCCCTACTTGGTACAGAGAGCAAACTGCTTTCTAGGAGCATACTCAAAACACTTTATGGGCCTCACACAAGAGGATTATTCCAGTTTTGCAATCCGAATTCAGCACAAATACCTCTTTCTACATGGTTGTCACATGCATACTTTAAACTATTATGCTGATGAAACCATTCTATTTAAACTAACCCCATTAGCAGTCGAGCAGGCACTGAATGAGCTCTTATATGAATCGTCATTTTTTTTTATAAATAGAACAAAAGGCAAAATCTTTCTTTTAATGGCAGATATGAAAGCCCTTCTTACAACTGGCATTTGGGAAAGAAAAAGAAACTAAAGAGGGTATATGTATCTGTTTGTCTGGGAAAGGGTATTTCACGCAAATTACATTACACTCCAAACATAACAAATCCATGTAAGTCTTTGTCACCTGGAAGTGGGATGCACCCGCTTTAAAAAAAGGTGCACATTCACTGAACGTCTACAAGGCAAAGGTCCTTGGCAGCCTTTTACATTCAGTAGAATATCTATCTTTTTATTTGAATTAGGAGGGGGTGAACGTTTTTGCACACTGAGGCAAGCTACACAAATACAGACACTTAAAATGAGAATTTGGATTCTCAAGAACATGTGTATGGGTAATTGTAGGGATTAGAAAATGGAGATTTCAAATTAACTGCGATGCACCAGGATCTCTGAAAGAACTTGTAAACATGAAAAGTTGTTCATTTTCTGGCCAAATGCGCAACCACACATGAAACTAAAATTAGCATTTAAAGAGGATTTTTTTACTTACAAAAAACGACTTAGATGGATGATTAATTGTAAATCAAATAAAGTGTATATTAAAGGATATAATCATGAAGAGAATGTATAAATTAGATATAGAGAATTGGATTAAATTTAAAACTTTGATGCACTTCATTTTCGGGGAACCAAATTTGATTTTGATTTGATTTGCGAATTTATAAAGCGCACGATTGCCCATGGGCGTCTTGGCACTGAATCAATGTAAAATCAAGGTCTGCCCAAGAATGGTGTTCTAACTAAGAAGTAAACAGCCAGGTTTTTACCTCTTTCCTGAATGCGAGTAGAGATGGGCTGTTTTTGATTGTAATAGGGAGAAGGTGGGGCGTGGCTTGAGCGCCGATGAGTGAGGCGGCGTGAGCTGGTAGCTCCACGCCCGATCCCCTAATTTATCCTGTTAAAACTGACGGAACGCTGTGAAAATCGAGTAACGTGTGTCGGAATACCGGAGTACTCATCTCCGACCAGCACCGTGACACTAAGAGGCTCCTGTGTGACCCGGGCTTGAGGCGAGCGGACGGAGCGGCTTGTGGAGCGGAGGCAAGATGGAGGCAAAGAGCGGTGTCTGAGGACGTGCTGGGCCGGAGGAGCGCCTGATCGCGCAGGGCGGCTGGAAAGTTGGGAGCACCGAGATCTCCAAGACGCGCCCTGACACGCCGGAGGCGGAGACCGGGGAGCCGGCAAGCGGAGCATTTTGAGGCCCGGTCTGACTGGAGAGCAAACAGGCAGACTTGCTCCCAAGATGGCGGCCGGAGGGCTGTTTGGTTCATCGGGAGTGGGACCCTAACACTGCGGACCGGAGAACTAGCGGTCGCCTGGCGGAGTGGCAAAAGAAGCGCAGCGGTACTCAGCCCTTGAGTACGTACAGGGTAACGTGGATCAGGATCCCGGGACCCGCTATGAGCTGGACTGGGCGGAGTAGAGCGTGCTGACCTGCCGGAGAGGCCTGCGGCTGATGCAACGACCCGGAGTGAGGCTACAGTGATGACCGGGCAGGAGCGGACAGCCGGGTCGAAGGAACGAACAGCTGAGGTGCCCCGTTGCAACGCCCGGGTGAGTGTGGCAAAGTGGGCCCAGACCTGGTGCTGCGGAGGTGGGGGCGGGGGACGGGCCCACGGCGCTACATGAGCGACGGCGGGGGTGTGCTGACAGTTTCCTTGGGCAGTAGGGGCAGCCCTGCTGCGATATAAGAACTGGAGGCCGGGAGGACGGATAGCTGCTGGGAGACCATTGTGAGCAGAGCGGTTGACCCCACCTTGGGCCCACGACCACCACGCGAGCAGTGCGCGGGTGCTTAGACAAAGAGCGGACATTCGGAGTGCGACTAGGCAAGGGCCTGGTGAGGACTTTTGTGAGATCAAGACCCTGTTGTGGGACACGCTATATAGGATGCAGCAAGGGCTTCAGGACGGCTAGTGAAGCTGCTGGGCGGACACTTTGGCCTGATGGCTGTGAGGACAGAGAGGCTTCGCCGGTTCATAGACGGCAACATCTTTTGAAGCCCACTGGGGGGACGCGGCCCTGCGAGCGTTGGGCGAGGGGCTGCAGTGCTGTGGTGGTGAGCTTTCCAGGGTAAGCCCCCTCATGAATCCGACCTGAGGTGTTAGAAGTTGCTGAAAGGGGGGTGCTATAACGCTTACAGCGGATCGGCTCCACGACGCCTAGAGAATCAACGCAAGAAGAGGACTGTACGCAGCCCTTCAGCTGGGAGGAGTCCACACACGGGGCGAAGAATTGCCTAGCCAGGAACCATGAAGCCCAAGGGCAAGAAAGAGGAAGCTATGGGAAATGGCGACACCAGCGAAGCGGGGGTGAGCCAGAGGAAGCGCTGTCGGAAGTAGGGCTGCGTCAGCACCTTGATAAGATCCTAGAAGCCATAGCGGCAACGAAGGATGCCCTGCAACAGGATATTGCGCAGGTCGCTACGGGGCTAGGGCTCCTACGTGCTGACCACTCGAAACTGGCGGATAGGGTGAAGAGAAACGAAATAGCCCTGCAAGAACTGAAGCCGGCACAAGCAACTGTGGAGCGCCAGTTAGGGGATGCGCTGGAACGTTTAGCGACACTGGAGAAAAGGGCTGAAGACTCCGAAAGTCGCAATAGGCGTAACAACATACGCATTGTGGGCTTGCCGGAGAAAAGGGAGGGGACTGATATGATCGTTTATCTGGAGAACTGGCTTAAAACGGAAGTCCGTAATACAAGTTATCAAAAAAGAAAAAGAGAAAACATTTCAAAAATAACCCAATGCATTTCGGGTCTCTCCTGACCCTTCCTCAGGGGTATAGAGGGTGTTCACTGAGAGAAAGTTTCAAAGTTCAAATTTTCAGGGAAGATTCAGGTTGCGAATCTACAATAAAGTACGTATAAAGTTTTAAATTCAAAATAACAATGTATCAAACCAATGCCAACAATAGTTACAGCTTCTCAAATCACACTCAAAGAAATCTCAGGATGAAATTTGCATTGTTCAATATTCACAGTGAACCAACAGGACCCGTGCTCTTGAACCCAAAGACTCTATAGATAATTTTAGAAACAATATATAAAAAAATCATAGACCCCAGGATTGAGTGAAATGAAGGAAAAAAAGAAGTATAACCCGGTGCTGGGTGACGTATCTATGTGAGAGAAATCCTTAAAAAAATCTATCATGTGCTGGTGTTGGTAACGAAAGATAGGCATGCCACAAATCACGCAGTGTATATGTACCATCAAGTATCCAGCAGGATACTGTAATTCAAAAGGATGTTTTCCACCTACTCGTCCCGTTCTGTAGTGGGAAACAACAGTAATGTGCCAATGAGCTACTAGAACCACCAGTCTGTCAGAAACTACCAAGGAAAAAATGTCTACATACCCTCCATTCTAAATTGAATGCGGACGAAAATACAAAATTACAGGTGTTGACAACGTTTCTAGAGAAAAATATATAATGTGTCACTTCAAAGTTTTCCTCCGTTTGGTAAAGAAACGTATATATACTCAAAAGGGACTAAGTCTCCTTCTTACCCCCAATAGTGGTACCGGTATCCTAAGCTGTTAACATGTAAAATACACCAAGTTCGTGTCGTCTCCCGATTCTGTAAATAAACACACATGCGGGAATCATAAGTACAGCCCTCGTGCATAACTCTCAACTATTCCCCGTTATGTCGAGACGGCTCTTACCTAATGTTCACTGTCTCCTCTCCTGTTACTGAAGTCGTCTCTGGACAACGCGGTAAACGTTGAACTAGACGCTGACTTAAAATGATATTTGTCGGCGCGACTCGCCATAGAAAGAAGACTAATGTCGAGTTAGTCCAATCCAAAATGATGCTGAGGTACGAGCACAATGGGAACCTTACCTGACTTAAGATGTATCACATGGAACGTACGGGGCCTGCAGACTATGATTAAGCGCCACAAGGTTCATGCATATCTGGTGAGGAGGGGGATCCACATAGCCCTACTACAGGAGACACATCTTACAAGAGCAGAGGGTCAAGCGCTGCAGCGTAGATGGAGGGGACAGGTGTTCAACACAACATACTCGGCATTTGCTAGAGGCGTGCTTATCTGGGTGAGAGCGGGTGTCCCTTTCCAAGCCACGAGACAAGTGTTGGAGCCAGAAGGTAGATACGTAGCGGTGGAAGGGGGATTATACGGTAGGGATATCGTATTGTGCAGTGTGTACGCTCCGAATGTGGACCAGGCTCGTTTTTTTGACCGCCTGTCCGGTGCCCTAGCGCATTATTTATCTGGCCCTACCATAGTAGGTGGGGATGATTTTAATGCAATTACAGATGTAGAAATGGATAGATCGCATCCCCCTCTGGCCAGCTCCCCTGTTCGGAGATTGGCCAGCCATAGATCTGATTGGCAGGACAGGTGGGAGTTGCTGGATGTATGGCGCGTGCAGCATCCCCTGGATAGGGATTATTCATTCTTTTCCCCCATGCACGAGCTACATGTTAGGATAGACGCAATTCTTTGCTCACACTCAATTGCCCACATGGCAGCACACTCGGAATATCTATTATTATTCCCATCACATGGTCAGACCATAGGGCCATCATATTTCAACAAAATATACGACCCTCACACCCTTCTTTTCCGAGACCCCGAATTAGGGTAGGGATGCGTGCTTGGAAAAATGCTGACATTCCCCAGATGCTAGATTCCCTTGCCTCCTCCCTTCCTCAAGGAGGGAACTCTTCAGCATTTTCAGCTACCGATCTCCAAGATTGGATCCGAAGTGCCGCCGATCTAGTGGCCCCGGAGAAACTTTCGAGACCTAACAGAGCATCGCCTTCGGCTGCCTGGTATAATGAAGATTTAAGACTTCATCGCCAACATTGCAGGAATCTAGAGAGGCGTTGGAGGAAAGCCTACTGCCCCATAGCTAGACAAATTTATAAAGATGCCCTTGCGACCTATAAAAAAGCAATTGTGGCCCGGAAAACGGTTTTCTTTTCGGCTCAAATTGAAACCGCTGCCAACTCTGCCAGAGAGCTGTTCTCCGTTGTTACGACTCTATCGACCCCCCCCCGCTGGTCCTGGGGTAGAGCCCTCACAGACCTTTTGTAACGATTTATCCACCTTCTTCACCACAAAGGTGGCAGATATATATGCTTCATTTGAAGGGGACACCAAAACTGAACACAGAGGTGGTAGTATGAAAGAGGTACTTTCTCATCATAATGACGACTCTTTTTTATGTTTCTCACCAGCATCACTTGATGACGTTATCACCCTCGTCTCATCCACTAAATCGGGTTCCCCTCTGGACCCTTGCCCCCCTTCTGTCATGCAAAAACTCACTGAGGTGATCTCTTGCCCTCTCATGCAGATTTGCAATACTGCATTCCAGACAGGTCAATTTCCTAGCATATGGAAGAAGGCTGTTATAAAACCCCTTCTAAAAAAACCCTCCCTAGACCCCACAGCCGTTGTCAGCTATAGACCCATTGCCTGTCTACCCTTCGCCGCCAAAATATGTGAATCCATTATGAACAGACAGCTCTCAGAGTTCGTTGAGACCCACCAACTTCTCGACGAAACGCAGTTCGGCTTCAGGAAAGGGCATGGGACAGAGACCGCCCTGATTAAGGCCTCTGACGAGATCAGGGCAATTATGGATCAGGGGGGGGCGGCCGTCCTCATCCTTTTGGATTTGTCAGCGGCCTTTGACACGGTCGACCATGTCACCTTAGTCGACCGTGTCACAGCTCTGGGTATAAACGGTCCGGCCAAGGACCTTATTTCATCTTTCCTGGCAGACCGTACCCAGACTGTAAGGCTGGGAGATTTTTATTCACCCATCTCTGCACTTCCTTGTGGAGTTCCACAAGGTTCCGCGCTAAGCCCCATGTTATTTAACATTTATGTAGCGGACTTAGCGAGGGTAATAAAGGAATATGGAATACGGTTAACATCTTATGCAGATGATACCCAGCTGGTCCTGGGCATCCACAAGGACGGCCACACAGTGGCAGCCAACTTTCAGAGAGCTATGCTTGAGGTCAGTACCTGGATGGCCTCTAATTGTCTTAGACTCAACTCGGACAAGACCGAGGTTATGACCTTCGGAAAAGTCTCTCCAGAATGGTCGCCTAACTGGTGGCCGGAAAAGCTTGGCCATCCACCTGTCCCAGTGGAAAAAGCCAGAAATCTGGGAGTCATTTTTGACAGCAAGCTGGTATTCGACCTTCATACAAATAAGGTTGTGTCGTCTTCTTTCTTTATCCTGAAAAAGATTAAGAAGTTGCTGCCTTACCTCCCTCCCTCAGCTGGGAAGACTTTGGTCTCCACCTTAGTCTTCTCCAAAATGGATTACGGAAACGCTCTCCTTCTTCACGCTCAGAAGCGTGTCATAACAAAGCTGCAATCCATTCAGAATGCGGCTGCCAGGATCCTCCTTAGCATTCCTCGCCGCAATTCTACCACTCTTGGCATTCGTCAACTTCATTGGCTGAGAGTTGAGAGCCGCATCAAATTCAAGGCTCTCTGTATTGCATACAAGGCAGTACACGACATAGGACCCAGGTTCCTGACGGAAGCCTTTCAACCATACACTCCTAGAAGGCAACTAAGATCGGCCAATACCAACCTCCTCACTGTGCCACGTACAAGAACCGTCACTTGGGGAGATAGACGTTTCTTGGTGGCCACCCCAAAACTCTGGAATCTTTTGCCACAGTCTATCAAATCTGCCCCCAACCTGATGAGCTTTCGCAGGTTACTAAAGACTTGGTTATTTAACCAGTAAAAGGATGACTGACCCCAGTAGCTCCACAGCGCCGAGACACCCCAGGGTATTTGTTGCGCTATAAAAATTACGTAAATAAATAAATAAATAAATAAATCTAGCGAGAACTATATCTGATCATAACCCGCTGATGCTGTCGATTCATTGGCGGAGGGTGCGCTCCGAGATCCCGACGTGGCGACTGCGTCCGGAAACCTTGGAGGATCAAGTCTTTAGGACAGAACTTAAAGAAGTTATTGAACAATATTTTGTAGAGAATCAAGGTACAGCATCTTCCAGGGCGGTTGAGTGAGACGCCTTTAAGGTTGTCGTGAGGGGGCTCTGCATCAGTAAATTCTCAGGAGCCAGGAAAACGGTACTTGCGGACGTAGCGAAGGCGGAAGAGAGGTTGAGGGACTTGGAGCAGCAGCGACCTGAACGACCGACGCTGCAGGCGCAGTTACTAGAAGCGAAAGAGTTGGTAGTGGTTGAGGTTGAACGGTTACGCAGCTTTGACTATAAGGGCTATCTCGCGAAAGTACATGCAGAAGGGGATAAGGTTGGAACACTGCTAGCAAGACTCGCGAACCCGGTGCCGAAAGGAGGCCCGATTATGAGGGTGGAATCTGTCACTGGCCAACTAGTCTATTCACAGGCGGAAACAATGTCCCGGTTCCTAACGTATTATGAATCCCTTTATGAAAGTAAGTTGGAGGCAGAGGGGACGACCATAGATGGATATTTGGCGGAGATTCCGCTGCCGCAATTGGAAGAAGACCAGGCTAAATTGTTAGGGCAAGATATCACATTAGCTGAGATAAGGGCTGCAATCAAACACATGGCCAGAAATAAAACACCAGGAGTGGACGGCCTACCCATAGAATTTTATGCACAGTACATAGACATCTTGGCGCCCCGCTTGCTGGAGGTATATGCGAAGGCGAAGGAGCTAGGCCACCTGCCGGGGACAATGCGTGAAGCATTGATTATCCCTCTACTTAAACCAGGACGGGCTGATGTGGATGTGGCATCCTACAGGCCATTATCCATGCTGACAGTGATCTTGAGCCGGATATTGGCGACCCGCCTCCTGCCCTACATGACCCAAGCTGGGTTCATCCCAAAACGGAATACTGCCTCGAATATAAGGAGATTCCTGCGGGTCCTTGCTGAGGGCCAGACTGACTTACAGTCACCGGCGGTCCTCTCTGTAGACATAGAGAAGGCGTTTGATAGCCTGGAATGGGCATTCCTGCACAGGGTTCTGGACCGGTTTGGACTAGGTGACGGGTTCGGTAACTGGACGAGGGTATTGTATTCCCTGGCTACAGCCAGGGTGCGGTTGGGGGAGGTAATCTCCGCCCGATACCCGGTTCTGATGTGCACGAGGCAGGGGTGTTCCTCTTCACCCCTGCTCTTTGCGGTCCAGGCACGATCGGGACTGAGTTACCGGGGGCTATGGCTCCGGGGCCTGCCGCAATATATCTTGCTGTACGCGGATGATTTGCTCCTTTTCTTGGAGAATTCTGCAGGAGAATTACAGGGCGCCACAGCCTTGCTGTAGCGGTTTGGCGAGATGTCGGGCCTCAAGGTAAACTGGGGTAAGACGTGTCTCTTCCCGATCCAACCTTGTTTGAATCCACCTGTTAGACCTGGCATCCTTGGCGTGGTTTCCCCTGACTTTTTGATCTCTACCTCCTAGGTTTTTGACTCTATGCTGGATTACGTTTTGCTGGTTTAGATGCTTTGGGCACGTTGCCACTGCTGATCAGTGCCAAAGTGCAAGTGCTCCTAGTAGGGCCTGTACTGATGTAGGGGACATGCTGTAGTAGTGGACTACTGCCAAATTCGTTTTTCCCTGCAGCAAGGCTATCTTGCCCGCAGGACAGAATGAGGGAGGCCTGGGTCCCATGTGTACCTGCCTATCTTCCCCCAGGAGCAAGATAGAAAATCTAAACCTGGTTTCCCAAGATTCAGAAATCAATAATACATCTTTTAGCATAGGTGGTTTTTAAATGTGGTGTCTGAAAATAGCACTTTTAGAAAGTGACTACTTCCTTGTCCAGTCTGTCTGGGGGCCTGCCGGGGTGTGTGAGCTAGAGTGAGTGTGACAGGGTCTGGGAAAGCTCCAGCAGTGGAGTGATAGCTGGCTGCCCTGGAAGGTTAGGGGGAGGAGAGGTGCTGGGCTGTGCCCTGCCTTTTATGATACCGGCTCCACTGTCTGCTGGATGACGGATGTCCCTGCCTCCCTGCTTCAAAGGGAAAGATTCCCCGGGACCAAGAGACTCCCACCACCAGAGTCTGGACAAGGGCGACCCGTGCTTAAATCACGAAACCTCAAAAAGGCATCAAAGACAATTTGCTGTATAAAGGAAAGACCCGTGTACACTAGACTCAGACTACTTCTGACTGAAGAGGAGAATCCCTGATGAAGAGGACACCGTGAGAAGACCCCAGGAACAGTGCTGCCATTGCTGTGTGTATGGAAGCTGACTTGCTGTCTTGTCTTGTCCTGCCTAAGAGGGACCGTTGGGACTGTGCTGTGTGCTTGGTCCCCCTCCTGCCAAGAAGAACTCTCCAAGGGCTAGAAGTAGAGCTAGACTCCTGATCCCAGAGTTCAGGGACAAAGAAACTCTGCCGTCGTCATCGCACTCCCTCCCTCCTTGCTGTGTGTCGGGGGAGCGTCTTTGTGACTACAACCGACCGGGAGAGAGTGAGTGCTGCGTGAGCCCACCGGCTCGTGCTCTCTCTCCCCAAGCTCAACCCTACGAGGCACCGCCAGAGCCAGGGGGGGCGCTCTTCTACATCCTGACAGAAGCGCCGTGGGCCCCTGCCTCTTGCCGTGAAAACCCGGCGTCCCGAGGTGCCCCCAGTGTCAAGATCGCCGAAAGTAAAGTGCTCCGAGAAGCCGAGGGGGGGCTCGCACAAATCGCCGCACAGGGATTGGTCCAGCGTTTCCCAGCTACCAGCGTCACCAAGGGCTTCCTGGAAGCTGCGCTGGGAGCGGCCGAATCATCGCCACGTCATCGGAATCCCCGAGAGCCCCTTGCGGATTGGCTGCCCAGTTGCCGGGACTGACAGAGCCCTCAGGGACCCGAGCTGCCGTAGCCAAGACCTTGATTTGCAAATACTTTACACATTGCCCTGGAGATAAGCCTGTCTGCTCTGCCAAGCTACCAAGGGGGTGAGCAGGGACTATCTACTAACGTGTGTCCACCTGGCCCTGACTGGAGGAGAGGGTCCCTATTTGGTTCAGAAGCCTTGGCCTCTGCCAACTGGAGACCCCCAATTCTAACATTGTTGGCTAGCGGTGGGAAATGAACGGGTATTTGCGCCTGACCTACAGTGATTGGTGTGCATCACTAGTTTAGTGCAGACCTACATAACCACATACCAAATTATCTTTTGTTCTTGGTCCTATTTTTGAATTTCCTTGAAGCACCATGTCACTGTCCAGGAGGGCACTCAGTGAAAAGGTGCCCAGTGAGAAGGCACCAAGTGAGAAGGAAGCCAGTGTAAAGGGAGAAGTTGATTTTAAAATTGAGGATCTGTATTCCTACCACAAGGATGCTCTCAGGAGGAAGTACTGCAGAGACTTTGGGTGCCCCATTAAAAGAATCTCTAGAAAGGACGAGCTGCAGGATGCCTTAAAGGTCTGATGGGAAGCCAAAGAGGCAGCAGGGACAGGTGCTGAAGAGACGGAGAACCCACCAGGGAATGGCTTTGATGCAAGTGATCTGCCAATAGGTGGACCAGCCTCAAGGGCTGGCAGCAACCATTCCAGCAGGGGTCTCTCCCCGGAGGAAATTCAAGAGAACCAGAGAGCGCGAGAACATGAGCTAGAAGTTCTGAGGCTCAGGGCCCAGATGGAAGAAAAGAAGTTAATTCTGGCCCATGAGGTGAGCATGAGAGAACTGGATCTAAAAGCTAAGCAGTTGGAGTCCGGTTCAAATGGTGGCAGCGCACAGCCAGTGCATGGGCATAGGGTATATCTCCCCAAGGATATAGTCCAGAATTTTCAGAGGGGGGAGGATATCTATGCGTGGTTCACAGCCTATGAGATTGCTCTTAAGATGGGTAAGGTGCCTATGGAGGATTGGGGGCGGGCTTGTGGAAACATTTTGAGGCTTCTGGGAGGGATGTCCTCTCACCCTTAGAATTAGCAGGCAAAATGACCTACCCCCATATGAAGGAGGCCTAAGGTATGGGCTTACCCCAGAGCAGTATAGACAGAAGTTTAGGAACTTCAAAAAGTTAGAGTCCAGTACAAGGGTGGAGTGTGTGAAACTGTATACGCGTGCATTGGAAGGTTGTATAAAGGGCAGCAAGGCAACTGATTATGAGGGGTTGTTCCATTTAATTAGTTGGGAGCACTTGAGCAGTCTATGTGTTCCGGAGCTGCGCCAGCATCTTTTGGATAGTAAGCTAACTGATCCCAGGGAGCTTGCTAAGGAGGCGGACCACTGGACCAGCACCAGGGTCCACAAGGGGATCGTGGGTACCACAGCCAAAGTTGGACAGGGTCCCCAGCAGAAGAGTGGGGGGGACACAGGTAACAAAAAGGAGTTCCCTAAAGGGCCCCAAAACAATTCAGCTGGAAAGGAGTCCCCGGCCCCCCAGTCTCAGGCACCACCACCCCCTAAGGGTGGGCGTACCTTTCAGGGTCCCATTAGGTGTTACAACTGCAATGGGAATGGTCACATTGCCCTTAGGTGCCTCAAGAAATCCCCAGCACCCCCTGTTGCTCCCAAACCGAGTTTGATGAATGTAACCTTGGGGGAGGAGTAAGTACCCAGTGGGGAGGAGGAGCTGGTAGTGATGACCCTGGTCTCTTTAGGAGACCGAGAGATGGTCCAGGAAACCTACCTGCCTGAAAACACTAAAAAGTACAGGCAGTGGGTGACCATCAACAGGAGGAGAGTGGATGCTCTCAGAGATACAGGAGCCAGTGTGACATCTGTCAGGTGTCAGTGGTTTTCTGAGGAGCAGGTTATCCCAGATGTGTTACACCCAGTAGTGTCAGCTGACAACTCGGTGCGTCGCTGCAAAGTGGCGCAAGTTCCCTTTGAGTGGGAGGGGTCTCAGGTCCCTTGAGAGTTGTGAGGCCCTCCTTGCCGGTAGAGTGTCTGCTAGGCAATGACCTGAAGAGTTCTCCCTGGAGGGATGTGGAACGCCAGGTGCATCTGGAGATGTTGGGTTGGCCTGAATGGGCCTGTGCGACCACTCGGTCCATGGCCGCCAGTAAGGGTGGTCAAGCAGACTTGGAGCCTGAAACAGTGGCCCAGGTACCTGCCCAGAGGAGGAAGGGCAGGGCAGGGGGCGTGGGAAACCAGCCCCAGCCGTTCCCACGGTCCAGGAGGAAGCAGACCCGGAGGGGGATGCTCTGGTACCTACAGGGGAACAGGTAGCCGAACTGGGAGACTTGCCTGAGCTGACCCATTGGCAGCAAGAAGGGGGTCCCTCCCGGGAGGAGTTCTGCAAGGAGCAGAAAGAGTGCCCCTCTCTTATTGGTATGCGGCAACAGGCTGCAGACCAGGCAACAGGTGGAGAGTCCAAACACCATCTCATTTACTGGGAAGATGGGTTGTTGTATAGTGAGCCTAAGGTCATTAAACCCGGTGCAGCCCGTGTGCTGGTGGTACCCGAGCGCTTCAGGACCTTCTTACTGGGTCTGGCTCATGACGTGCCTCTCGCAGGACATCTGGGGCAAGACAAGACCTTTCAACGGCTTGTCACCCACTTTTACAGGCCCCAGATGAAGAAGCACGTGGGAACTTTTTGTAGGACTTGTCAGACTTGCCAGGCCAGTGGCAAGAGTGGAGAAAGATGCAAGGCACCCCTCCAACCCTTTCCTGTGGTTAGCAGCCCTTTTGAGCGGGTGGGCATAGACATTGTGGGGCCTCTGGAACCCAAGAAAGCCCTAGGCAACAGGTTCTTGGTGAGCATGCCACCCGGTACCCGGAAGCTGTCCCTCTACGGACAATCACAGCCCCTGTGGTGTGCCGGGCATTGATGGGGATCTTCTCCCGTGTGGGATTCCCCAGGGAGGTGGTATCCGAGAGGGGGACCAACTTCATCTCTAAGTACATGAAGTCTTTGTGGGAGGAGTGTGGGGTAACTTATAAGTTCACCACTCCTAACCAACCTCAAGGGAATGGTCTGGTTGAGAGATTCAACCGGACCCTCAAAGGCATGATAATGGGCCTCACAGAGCCCATGAGGCGGAAGTGGGACGTCTTCCTACCCTGCCTGTTGTTTGCCTACAGAGAGGTGCCCCAGAAGTCCTTAGGGTTCAGCCCCTTTGAGCTTCCGTACGGTCACTCTGTGAGAGGACCTCTGAGTCTGGTGAAGGAGGGTTGGGACAAATCCCATGGTAAGACCCCTCAGGATGTGTTCAGCTATGTGCTGGCCTTCCGCAACCAGACTCAACGCTTCAGGAAACTCGCTCAGGCGAACCTAGAAGCCAGCCAGGAAGAAATGAAAATATTGTATGACCAGAATGCCACTCAGGTCGAACTTCAACCTGGACAGAAGATGTGGGTGATGGCGCCAGTGAAGCCATGTGCGCTCCAAGATAAGTGGACTGGGCCGTATGAGGTGGTGGAGCGCAAGAGCGATGTGACCTACCTGGTTAACTTTCAATCTCCCAGGAACCCTTTGAGAGTCCTTCATGTGAACCGCCTCAAACCACACTTTGAGAGGTCGGATGTCGCAATGCTCCTTGCTACCGATGATGAGATGGAGGAGGAAAGTGATCCACTTCCTGACCTCCTGGCAGCCAAGGAACAAGATGGGTCAGTGGATGGAGTGGTCCTCTCACCCACCCTGACCCCAGAGCAGCAGAGAGAGTCAAGTCAAGTCAAGTCAAGAGATTTATATAGCGCGCTACATACCCATAGGGTCTCAAGGCGCTTGAGGAAGGGTGGGGAATTACTTGTCGAATATCCAAGTTTTAAGTTGCTTTCTGAATGCAAGGTGGTTCTGAGTAAGGCGAAGGTGAGTGGGAAGTGAGTTCCAGGTTTTAGCTGCCAGGTAGGAGAAGGATCTACCTCCCATGGTGGTTTTGTTGATGCGAGGTACAGTGGCAAGGGCTTGGTTGGAGGATCGTAGCTGACGGGAGGGGGTGTAGAAGGACAATCGTGTGTTGAGGCATTCGGGTCCAAGTTCGTAAAGTGCTTTGTGTGCGTGGGTTAGGAGGCGGAAAGTAATCCTCTTATTTACGGGGAGCCAGTGGAGGTTTTTCAGGTGACCAGAGATGTGTTCTTTACGGGGGATGTCTAGTATGAGCCTGGCTGAAGCGTTCTGGATGCGTTGGAGTTTTTTCTGGAGTTTTGCGGTGGTGTCGGCGTATAGGGTGTTTCCGTAGTCCAGGCGGCTCGTGACCAGTGCATGGGTGACCGTTTTTCTAGTTTCGGTGGGGATCCAGCGAAATGTTTTTTTGAGCATGCGAAGAATGTTGAAGCAAGATGATGAAACGGCGTTGACTTGTCTGGTCATCGAGAGTGAGGAGTCCAGGATGACGCCCAGGTTCCGTGCGTGGTCTGTCGGGATGGGTGCTTTTCCAAGGGCCTCTGGCCACCAAGAGTCATCCCAGGCGGAGGGGGAGGTGCCTAAGATGAGGACTTCTGTTTTGTCTGACTTCAGTTTCAGACGGCTGTGCTTCATCCACTCGGCTACTTCTTTCATTCCTTCGTGTAAGTTGGTTTTGGCGGTGTTAGGGTCTTTGGTGAGTGAGAGGATCAGTTGAGTGTCGTCAGCGTAGGAGATGATGTTGAGATTGTGTTGGCGAGCGATGGCCGCAAGGGGGCTCATGTATACGTTGAAGAGGGTGGGGCTGAGAGACGATCCTTGTGGCACGCCGCAGATGACTTCAGAGGCCTCTGACTTGAATGGTGGGAGGCGGACTCTCTGGGTTCTTCCGGTGAGGAACGAGGTGATCCATTCCAGTGCTTTTCCTTGTATTCCGACGTTTCTGAGGCGCTGTAGAAGGGTGCTATGACAGACTGTGTCGAAGGCAGCGGAGAGGTCGAGGAGGATGAGGGCGACTGTGTCTCCATTGTCCAGTAGAGTTCAAATGTCGTCTGTTGCTGCGATAAGTGCGGTCTCAGTGCTGTGTTTGGCTCGGAAGCCGGACTGTGAGGGGTCGAGGGATTTGTTTGTTTCGAGGAAGGTGGCGAGCTGGTTGTTGACAGCTTTCTCGATGACTTTGGCCGGGAATGGAAGAAGCGAGATGGGGCGGTAGTTTTTGAGTTCGGTGGGGTCAGCTGTGGGTTTTTTCAGAAGGGCGCTGAGTTCTGCATGTTTCCAGCTTTCCGGGAAGGTGGCGGAGTTGAGGGAGCAGTTGATGACATCTCTGAGGTGTGGTGCTATGATGGAGTCTGCTTTGTTGAAGATGTGGTGAGGGCATGGGTCAGTTGGGGATCCTGAGTGGATGGAGTTCATCAGGCGGATGGTGTCTTCAGTGGAGATTGGGTTCCAGTCGTTAAGGATGTTCAAGGGGGGTGAAGGTCCTGCAGAAGGTTGGGAGGGCTGGTCTCCGGGTCGGTTGTCGAAGCTGTTGTGGATGTTTGCGATTTTGTTGTGGAAGAAGGAAGCTAGGGAGTCGCAGAGGGCTTGGGAGGGGGTGATGTCGTTGGAGTTGGCTGATGGGTTGGTAAATTCTTTGACGATGTTGAATAATTCCTTGCTGTTGTGGGCGTTGTTATCTAGTCGGTCTTTGAATGCGACTTTTTTGGCAGACCGGATTAGTTGGTGGTGTATGCGGGTGGCGTTTTTGAAGGCGTCCCTGGTGCTGGTGTTTGGGTCTTTTTTCCAGGCCTTCTCGAGGGAGCGACAACGTTTCTTCGATTTCTTAAGATCATCGTTGAACCAGGAGGCGTTTTTGCTGCCTAGTTTGCTTTGACAATTTTTCAACGGTGCTAGGATGTCGGCGCTGTTGGATAGCCATTGGGTGAGGTTAATGGCTGCTTGGTCGGGGTTTGAGGAGTGGGCGGGGGGTTTAGAAGAAGCGATGAGGAGATCTGGTCGATGGTGATTTTGTTCCAGTTTCTTCTCAGGGTGGGTTGAGGAAGGTTGTGGATTGTGGTCTTATTGTAGGTAAAGTGAACGCAGCTGTGGTCCGTCCAATGATGAGCTGTGGTGTGACTGAATGAGACATGTTTGCTGGAGGTGAAGATGGGGTCGAGTGTGTGACCTGCAATGTGGGTGGGGGTAGTGACAAGTTGTTGGAGTCCGAGGTTGGCAAGATTGTCCAGAAGGGTGGTGGCGCTGCTGTCGTTGCTTTTTTCCAGGTGAAAATTGAAGTCTCCCAATAGAATGTAGTGCTCGGAGGGGAGGGCGTGTGGGGTGATAAAGTCAATGATGTCGTCACTGAATTGTGCACGGGGTCCTGGAGGCCGGTAGAGGAGGGTGCCTCTGAGTGTGGTCTTGGGGTCGGTGTGGATCTGGAAGTGGAGGTGTTCGGCGCTGGCAAGGTTGACGTCTGAGCTGGTTGAGATGCGGATGGAGTTCTTATGGACGATAGCGATGCCTCCTCCTGTTTGCTTGATGCGGTCCTTACGGATGATCTTGTATCCTTCCGGGATGGCAATGGTGATGTCTGGGGCTGAAGAGGTATTCATCCATGTTTCTGTTAGGAAGGCGACGTCCGGTGAGATGGTGTCTAGTAGATTCCAGAGGTCGATGGCGTGTCTGTGGGCCGAGCGGGTGTTGGGTCAGTTTGCATCCTTGTTTTCCCTGAACCCAGGAGTCACCAATTGGTGCGTCCATGATGTGGACACTGGAGATAGCCCCCCTGTGAAACAGAAACTTTACATGGTAGCTGACAAAGTCAGGATCAGCATCAAGGAAGAGGTTTCCAAGATGTTGGCGCTAGGGGTGATTGAGCCATCCAGCAGCTCGTGGGCTAGTCCGGTGGTCTTAGTACCAAAGGCTGCTGCGCCCGGTGCCACCCCAGAACTCAGGTTTTGTGTGGACTACCGCGGGCTCAATGCGGTCACTAAGACTGACGCACACCCCATCCCCCTAGCTGATGAGCTTGTGGGTCGGCTGGGGGCTGCCAAGTATCTCAGTACATTTGATTTGACTTCTGGGTACTGGCAGATTGCCTTAACTGAGGGGGCAAAGGAGAGGTCGGCGTTTTCAACACCAGAGGGGCACTTCCAGTTCAGAGTCATGCCCTTTCGTTTGAAAAACGCCCCTGCCACCTAACAGCGACTGGTCAACCAGGTACTGTCCGGACTGGAGC
The DNA here is from genome assembly GCF_964263255.1 of Lissotriton vulgaris. Lineage (NCBI taxonomy): Eukaryota > Metazoa > Chordata > Amphibia > Caudata > Salamandridae > Lissotriton > Lissotriton vulgaris. The sequence goes on from NC_141685.1 coordinate 876,588,926, forward strand.
AATTCAGCGCCGCATACCTGGATGGCATTGCTGTGTTCAGCTCCATTTGGAAGGAACACCTGCAACACCTCTGGGAATTGTTGAAGGCTCTGCAGAATGCAGGCCTCACTGTCAAGGCCAGTAAGTGCCAGATAGGGCAGGGATCTGTGGTGTACTTGGGACACCAGGTAGGGAGCGGCCAGGTGGCGCCCCTACAGGCAAAGATTGATACCATTCTGGATTGGGAGCCCCCCAAGACCCAGACAGAGGTGAGAGCCTTCTTGGGCCTCACCGGGTATTACAGGAGGTTTGTCAAAGGGTATGGCACCATTGTGGCCCCCTTGACGGGGCTGACTTCTAACAAACAGCCTAAAAGGGTGATTTGGACCGATGCTTGTCAGACCGCATTTGAAGCCCTAAAAACTGCCATGTGCACCGCCCCCGTGCTCAGGGCACCTGATTTCTCCAAGGAATTTGTAGTGCAGACAGACGCTTCAGAGAATGGTGTGGGAGCAGTGCTCTCCCAACTGAATGACGAGGGCTGGGACCAACCTGTAGTCTTCATTAGTAGGAGGCTACTCCCCCGGGAACAGAGGTGGAGCGCAATTGAAAGGGAAGCTTTTGCCGTGGTCTGGTCTGTAGTACTGAAGATTCTGGACCCGCGTTATAAACATCGTCGTATCATGACGATTTTGGTATCAACAGACCGGTAATGATTGAGATACTATGCACAAGCATTCCCGTCATATTCGAGTGACGAAATCACTCGAAATCGGAGTTTCCGTCTTGAACCCTCGGGTTCCATTTTGTGAGCGGCAGCCATTTTTTGATTGCCCTCACACAGGCTATGACTGAAGCCGAGATTGAGTCAGAAGGACACGTATACCTTTGCTGACTCCTCTGTGACCTGGGCGAGCTGAGTCCATTGCCTGAAGCCAAACCTGTTCGGCCAGTTCCTTTCCCAGTGGCCGAATGAGATTAGCATCAAGGCGTACATGTCGTAAACCTTTTCATCGCACACAAACTGTGTCTAATCTCACACACACCTGTCTCTGTTTCTTTCTTTATGACTTGCTTTACGATGAGGAGGTGCCCGTTTTTATTAGGGGTTCGTTGATATCTGATGGAAATACTGGGCTTTGCTGGATAGTTGATTGTGGGTTGAACAAACTGAAATATGGGCTTGTCATCATGACTCTGCTTTTTCTTTGTAGTGGAAATATGTGAATGGTCAACTGTAAAATGAGGAATGTTTGCCTAAAGCATAATATTTTGTATAAAAAGAGAAGGCTGACTTTGTAAGATTGAGCAGTCTCCTGAGAACATACACTGTGTTGTACTTCTAGGATACCTGTTACTGGCTGCAGCCAATAAATACGATCTTTGACTTCACCTAGAAGACTCTGTGTTTCTGTAGTCTGAAACAGGAAGGACTCGAAGTCTTCGGGTGTGTACCCTGGCACCGCTGAGTTCTTAAAACCCAGTACTTCAGTTGGCGCCCAACGTGGGGCGATTTCAGCGGTACCGGTCCAAGCCAGAGGTTCGTGAGGAGCTTCGTGTGAAAATTCTGGAGAAAGGCCGCCACTTCATCGACCCCTGTATGTCGACGTGGTCCGAAAGTCTTTGCTACGAGGTTCCCCGCTTCCTGACGGCTACGAAGGACTGCTGCCCTGACTATCGCCCTGTTTTGGACCCCTTGATGATTGGTAGAGCGAAACGGTAGACAAGTCTTCTGGTGACGTCATCGATACCTTTCAGTTAAGTATGAGTGGAGCGTCTCCCAGTCCTTAGTTTGGTTCTTAGTTCTGGTATCCTTTTTGGATCGCTTTGATTTGGAATTTGCAAATCCCAAAGCCGAAGGACTCGTGTATTCGCGAGACTATCGTATTCGATAATCCTTTGAAGTTTGAAGCTAGACTAGAGAGCGTAGATGCCTGGTCTTAGCAGACTTGGAAGTATGTTTTGTTTTGGCTGTAATAAGGATTCCCGATTGGAGGACTCGTGTCCGGTTCCTCCGATAGGAACTCCAACGTATGAACTCTATGTGAAGCATGGCGTAGGCCCTATCGCATATAATGAAGTATGGATTTGATACACCAGGAAAGATGGTGTTTTAAAATGGCCTCAATATGGTAGTTTTGACGCGGAGATTTTGGATAACTTAGAGGTTAAACTTTTTAAGAAGAAAGCCCGGCCGGCAATGTTTGACTCTTTTCGCATATGGCGCAAAGAAGCCAAACAGAGAGAAATTAAATTAGCGAAGATGAATAAACGAGAACGAGGTATGTCTATGGTACAAGCAGCTGTTGTGTTCAGGGATAATGAGGAAGAGCGAGAAAGTGAACAAATACTTAGGGTGAAGAAGTTAGCGGTAGACAGATGCTACCCAGTCTTGCCGCGTAAAGAACAGGAAGGAAGGGAAGATCTTGAGAAAGATCCTTTAATGTCACATCTCTTGAGTTCACCACCCCCTTATGTACAGAGTGCTACGGCACCACTGCCACCAGCTGTGATTGCACAACCCCCAGTTGTTGTGCCACCTGTGATTCCACCACAGCCAGCTCCTTTTCCGTTGGCTACTCTTCCTTTGGCGCAGCCTCCTCAGGGGTCGCCACCATTGTCTGCTTCTTCGTCTCCTACTTCTCCGCCTGTTCTTAATGTTTCCTCTATTCTGACTTTGAATTCTTCTGCTACTGTTTTGTCTTCTCTTATTCTTTCACCTTCTCCTTCTGCTAGACAACGAATGACTACTGCAGTTACTTTATTCTTTTCTCCTTTGTTGGGACAATTGGGCATGTCCCCTGTTATTGAGCGTAGACAGTCACGTAGTCAGTTGCCGAATATGGATGAGTGTACGATTTTGGATCATATGGCACGTAGATGGATTATGTATGATATACGATATGATCTTGAGGGTGTTATGCATGTTTTCCTTCAATGGGAAGCACCGAAGCAACGGTACGTTTTTGATACGATGTGTGCTTTCCTTGTTGAGAAATGGGATGAGGAAGTAGGGCAAGCTCCTGACAAGTTGTATAGTATACGTTCCGAATTTGCGAAGGGAACGATTGTGAGTCCATCTGATGTTGAGAAAGCGGTTGCAACGTTGTTGTCACTTAGGAAAGAGTCTCCTTCTCGACAATTGTTTGAGTCTGATTCTTCAGTTGGGAGAAAGGCACGTCAATATCCGATGAGGGAAGTTTCTCCGGTGTGGAAGGAGGAAGTGGCTGCTGGTCCAGGTAATAATCCGCCAGCTGTACCCGCTCATTTTCAGAGTGTTTGGGTACATGTTCTGTGGAAACGTGATGAAGTTTTAGCTATTAAGCAGTCTTTGCCCGATCCACACAAAAATCCAGCAGGGTACTATAAAGAGTTGACTCAAACTGTGAGTTCGTGTATTATGAATTTGGCGGACATCGGCATGTTGTTTGGCAATGTTGTTACCGAAGGTGGTCAGAGATTGTTTGTTGACAAGTTTGTACATAATTTGCTTCCTGAATTGTGCAATAAGTTGAAGGATTCTGAAAGTGCTTGGGCTGTTTCCATGTCAGCCCAAATTTTGGCTACTGCCCAGTACAATGAAAATAGGCGTAAAGATGAGTTAGAGAAAGTGGATAAGAAGACTAAGGAATTGAAGACTAAAGTTCTTCTACAGCAAGCTTATCCACCCCGTGTTACTAGTCAGCGCGATTATCAACAGCCTCAGCAGTATTCGAGAAACACGCAAAGAAACAAGTCTTCTCAACAGCGTTTTCCGTATGGGCCTAATCAGTGTGCATATTGTAAAGAAGAGGGTCATTAGAAGAATAGTTGTCCGATTCTGTTACATCGCATGAATGGTGCTTCCGGTGTGAGAGGTAGAGGTGCTCAACAAGTGCCTAGAGGTAGAGGTCGCAGACAGAATGTACGTCCTTTGCCTCCGCAGAATTCGATGAATAGTTTTGATCAACAGCAAAGTTTGACTGGTAGGACAAGACAGTACTATGTGGATGATTACTATGTTGAAGGTGATGAAGCAAATGGTAATGATTGTTAGGACAGCCATGGACAAAGAGAGGGAGTTGTTTCAGTTCCAGTAGTTCAGAGTGGACCTTATGTTGAAGTGATTACATCAGGTGTGTCAGAACCTTTTCTGTTGGATACTGGTGCTACAAAGAGTTCTATTATGCATTCTAAACTCCCTGGCGCACCTTTGTCTGGCTTTGATAATGTTTCTGTAGGTTTTTCTGGCGCCCCCGTTACGAATCAGATTTCTGCTCCATTGTCTCTTTCTGTTGGTCCGCGTATGATTGAAGCACCCCTTCTTTTGACTACAGGTTGTAATGAGAATTTGTTGGGATTGGATTTGTTAAAGAGATTGTATGCAACATTGTATTGTTCTCCATCAGGAGTACATCTTACTTTAGGTAAGAGAGTGATCTCTCCGATGTACGTGTCGAAAGATTGCCTTCCATCTGAATTGTCTCTCTTACCAGATTCATTGTGAGCTACTGGTCCAAATGATGTGGGTCTATTGGACATTCCTCAATATGTTGTGACACTGAAGGCGAATGCTAACTTACCGCGCATTCCCCAATATCGCATCTCGAGTGATGGTGAGCGTGCACTTTTAGCGATTATTTATGATCTGATCGAAAAGGGTGTCATTGAGGAAATGAGAGGTAATGTGTGCAATAGTTCTGTTTTGCCTGTTCTGAAGAGAACTGATCCTTCACAGCCTCCTGTATATAGGTTCGTCATCGACCTTCGCGAAGTGAGCAAGATTGTTGTACCACAATTTGCAGTTGTGCCTGACATTACATGGTTTTTGGTGATTGACTTGAAGAATGCTTTCTTCAGCATCCCGATTGCCATTGAGAGTAGGGACATTTTTGGATTCTCTTTAGGAGGTCGCAGTTTTCGCTTTAAACGCGCTCCTCAAGGCTATTGCGAGAGTCCATCGATCTGTAGTCAAGCTTTAAAGACACAACTTGATCTGTTGATTTTACCTGATGGTGCAGCCCTTATTCAATATGTAGATGATTTACTAGTCACTGCTGACACTGAGGAAATTTGCAGGGAAGCCATTTTGTCGTTACTACATCACTTGTCTGATTGTCATCACAAAGTTTCTCTCTCCAAGTTGCAATTTTGTCGACAAGAAGTAACCTACTTAGGTCACCTCTTATCGAAGGAGGGAAGGAAACTGACCCAAGAAAGAATTCAAGCTATTGTGAAAATGAGTGTGCCTACGACACAGAGAGAAGTACGTGCGTTTTTGGGTATTACGTCGTACTGTAGACAGTGGATTCCTAATTTTTCTTTGTTAGCAAAGCCTTTGATAGCTCTTACTGTTAACGATACTCCAAATCCTATTCCTTGGACTGACGAATGTCAGAAGAGCTTTTCAGAATTACGCAATGCGTTGTGTTCGGCTCCTGTGTTGGGTACTCCCGACTACAGTAAGCCCATCACATTGTATGTTCACGAGAGAGAGGGATGTGCATTGTCAGTCTTGACACAGCAGTTCGGCGATAAGCAACGTCCATGTGCGTACTTTTCGTCGACTTTAGATCCGGTAGCTAGAGCGTTGCCGAGTTGCTTGAGAGCTACGGCGGCAGCGGCTGTTTCAATTCGACGGTCTGCTGGTTTGGGTATGGATAACACGTTGGTTGTTATAGTTCCACATGCAGTGGATACCTTGTTGAACCGTACGAAAACACAGCATTTAACTAGTGCTCGGTTGTCGGGTTATGAGCTGACGTTGTTAGCGAGTCATGTGCACATTAAACGATGCAACACGTTGAATCCAGCCACATTGTTGCCGATTTCAGTTGAGACAGATGATGATAATGAAGAACAGCATGACTGTTTTTTGAGAACTGAAGAAGAAACGAAAGGGAGAATAGACTTGAGGGATACTCCTCTTCCTGAATGTGATGGTATTTTGTGGGTGTATGGTTCGTGCTTTAAGTTGTCGAATGGTTATACGACTGCAGCATATGCTGTTACGACTTTGTATACGATTGTTGAAACTGCACGTATCCCACATAATTCAGCACAAGCAGCAGAATTGATTGCACTTACGAGAGCGTGTGTGTTGTCGAAAGGAAAACGAGTGACCATATATACTGATAGCCAATACGCTTTTGGCGTGGCACATAGCTTTGGACGTTTGTGGCGTGAACGCGGATTTTTAACTTCGCATGGGACGAAGATCCAGCATGGACAGTTGGTGAACGAGCTTCTTGAGTCACTGACCTTGCCGTTACAAGTTGCGATTGTGAAGTGCAGTGCACACAAAAAGGTTACTGATGATGTTGGTCGTGGAAATGCATTTGCTGATGAAATCGCAAAAAAAACAGCAAAAGATGTAATGAATCGAATGTATGTAGCAGGCCCTGCAAGATGGGTTGGTGATGTTGGAATGTGTGAAGATACGATTGAGAGCGTGAAATCCATTCAAGCTGAAGCTACAGAGAAAGAGTTGAATGAATGGAGAGAAAGTAAGGGTAGATTGGATTTGAATGGTTGTTGGATTGATTTGTCAGAGCATCAGAGATGGTTGTTACCAGATGCGTATGTGCTTGCAGTGGTGACAATGGCTCATGGAATGGCACATATCAGTGTTAAAGGGATTTGTAAGTTGTTGGCTCCGGTTTGGCAGAATGCGGGAATTCCAAAATGTGTGGAGAACTTGGTGAAGAATTGTATGTTGTGTCTGAAATACAACCCTGGTAGGGGAACTCCTACTCCAGCTGGTCATTTTGCACCTCCAACGTATCCGTTCGAGGTTTTGCAGCTAGATTTCATTCACATGGAAAGGTGCAACAATTTGAAATACGTACTCGTTGTTGTTTGCGCCTTTTCGAGATGGGTAGAGGCATACCCTTTAAAAGACAATACTGCCCTATCCACAGCTAAAGCTCTTGTCAAGGAATTTTTCCCTTGATTTGGAATGCCGAGAATGGTCTGGAGTGACAATGGGAGTGAATTTGTGGGTCGAGTGATGAAGAGAGTGTGTGAGGGGCTAGGCATCCAACAGAAGTTCCACGCTGCAAACCACCCCCAATCAGCTGGTTTAGTAGAGTGCTATAATGGCACATTGAAGTTGAAATTAGCAAAGATTCAAGCGAGTTCTGGCCTTAAATGGCCTGACCCTCTGCCTTTAGCACTCCTATCAACGAGAATGACTGTTTACTCGCGAGTGGGACTTAGTCCCTACGAGATTGTGTTTGGCCGTCCGGCCAATATATAGGGAGTGCCAAGGCCGAAGAAATATAGTGAACTCGAACATCCTGTACTGCTTGATTATTTGTACGAATTGACGGCTAAATTGCGTGTTTTACACCAACAGGTGCATGATATTCTGCCTCCGGTCTCTGAAGCTCCAGGACATCCTATCGATCCTGGATCGTGGGTACTGATCCGGAATTTCCAGCGGAAAAAGAATGATCAGCCCCGTTGGACCGGACCTCATCTTGTTCTTCTCTCAACGACATCAGCTGTTCGAGTAGAAGGCAAAAAGCACTGGATCCACGGCGTACACTGTAAGAGGGTCCCACTGCCTCTCCCGTACGACCGTAGGATGCAGGAGAGTATCGCTGACTCTGAAACTGAGACTGTGCCTCATTTTCTGCCTTTTAGCGATGCACGTGTAAAAGGAACAATTTCTGAACAAGAAAGCGACAATATCTTGCAAGAAGCTGTGCCACCGTCAAGTCGATTGAACATTACAAAGCCTGAACTTTTGTTTCAGAACCAGACAGTACATGGAAAAAGCCATTATAATCTGAGGCCGAGAACTATGGACAAATAAAAATTCTTTTTTTTGTTGAATGTGCAGCTCTCTCATCTGAGAAACTTGCTTATTTTTGTTTTTGAACTGCCATCTGGTTCAGCTGCTAGGGTCGCGGTTGCTTAAGTCTTTGGAGTGCAGCTGAAGACGTTAGGTCGACAGTTCTGGTCTAAGGGAGTTGCCCTGGACTGACAGAAGCATTCCTTAGCATGGAACACCCTACCGCCGCGGGCAGCTACTTAGAGAGGATGGAGTTTTTCAAGATGGGGAGACCTGCAAAACAGATGAACTTTAAAGCCAGAATGTGTACATTAATGACAAGAAAACGATTTTTGATATTATGCATTTGTATGTTGCTTAGTGTAATGTTGTTTTTAATAGGATATGTCTTATTTTCTTTTCAAGTGACCTTTGCATCCACTACACAGCCCATACCTCCTCCTACTGTTTCTTCGCATTTTTTTCACCCTCTGCCTGAGCATGAGTCTACTAGAAGATTAGAGTTTATCAATAACTCTTTCATCCAGCTTTTGCACCAACACCAATTAATAGTGAATACAACTATTTGTTGGGTCTGTGGTCTTATGCCACATACAACAGATAAAGGTATCCCATACTTGGTCTTACCATTAAGCTACAATGGTTCTTTGTGGGCGTTTCAAACGATGTTCATATATGCCATCGAACCATATCCTCCGCGTTCCACAAGAAGTAACTTGAGCAATAAAGCATTGGTAGTAGGAATTGCAAATATGAGCAGAACAATTGACTCGTATAGAATGATTCCTAGAGATGAGTTGCAAGCTTACGTTAGATGGAATGTAACAAAATATGGAGTTGCTTTGAGTGAGAAACAGCGAGCAAAGAGATCCTCCTCGATTTGGATCGTACCCCATCAGGGTCACCTACGTCTGCAAGGTACTGGCAAGAATCCCAAAGCTCAGTTAGGGAGAAGTATCTGTACTGAAACGTATGTTTTTGCGTCCCAGATTTCCCCTCCGTTTTTAGCAGCTAAGGGTACCTATTTCATTTGTCATGATAGAGCCTATACATGGTTGCCCCCTGACTTCTCGGGCACATGTTTTGTTTCGTTTTTGTTGCCTCCCACCTACACGGCTACGGCAGATTACCACAGGACAAGGATAGTTAGAGGTGTCATGAGTGAAGAAGACACTGCGGGTCAAGAATTTGGAGATTTCGTTAAGGGTTTTCTGACGTTTTGGGGACCTATGGTTAACAGCAGGAACAAAAGGCAATTGACAAGGGTGGTCGAATCCACTATAGTTGAAACTGCCGGTGCCCTTAGTAATTTGACGGCTGAGCTCCCGTCGGATCGCCTTATGACTCTTCAGAATAGGGTTGCGTTAGACGTCATACTTGCAGACCGAGGTGGGGTATGTAAAGTGATCCAATCAAGTTGCTGTATTTTCATCCCCGACAACGCTCCGACAGTTTACCAGGCCATTTCCAAACTGCATAAGATCTCCGAATCTATCCATATGGATAAAGAGGATTGGTCATTGATGGGGTGGTTCTGGGAACTGATATCCGCTTGGGGATGGAAGATTCTGATAGTCATTGGGATGATCTTAGCCATTCTTTTTCTGTTCTGTCTGTGTGTACAGTGTGCTCCTGCAATATGTGGCCTTTGCGCTACATCGTGTGTAAGGAAACTTGTATCAAGAAACGAGCTAAGTAATAGGATGATGCTACAGCAGCATCTCAATGACTTTATGAATACAGACCTGGACTCAGATTAGCGTGAGTATAGGTTATTGCCTATGTAAGGGCAAAAGGAGGGTCTGTAGTACTGAAGATTCTGGACCCGCGTTATAAACATCGTCGTATCATGACGATTTTGGTATCAACAGACCGGTAATGATTGAGATACTATGCAAAAGCATTTCCGTCATATTCGAGTGACAAAATCACTCGAAATCGGAGTTTCCGCCTTGAACCCTCAGGTTCCATTTTGTGAGCGGCAGCTATTTTTTGATTGCCCTCACACAGGCTATGACTGAAGCCGAGATCGAGTCAGAAGGACACGTATACCTTTGCTGACTCCTCTGTGACCTGGGCGAGCTGAGTCCATTGCCTGAAGCCAAACCTGTTCGGCCAGTTCCTTTCCCAGTGGCCGAATGAGATTAGCATCAAGGCGTACATGTCTTAAAGCTTTTCATCACACACAAACTGTGTCTAATCTCACACACACCTGTCTCTGTTTCTTTCTTTATGACTTGCTTTACGATGAGGAGGTGCCCGTTTTTATTAGGGGTTCGTTGATATCTGATGGAAATACTGGGCTTTGCTGGATAGTTGATTGTGGGTTGAACAAACTGAAATATGGGCTTGTCATCATGACTCTGCTTTTTCTTTGTAGTGGAAATATGTGAATGGTCAACTGTAAAATGAGGAATGTTTGCCTAAAGCATAATATTGGGGCGTGGCCAAGATGGCGGGCTGAGAGGACGCACTTGCCGAGAGCTCCCGAGCCCCTGGAAACCCTGCACCGCTCACAGCCGCTGATCTCCCCCAGATCGGGCGGCTGCCACGCCTGGTGATCCCCGTGGTGGTGCAGAGCAGTCGGTGAGCCCCAGTTGTCCCGCCGCGGCGGTGGTTCCGCTCGGGCGCCGACCGAGGCGGTGCCCGCTGAGAGACCTACGGGAGGCCCGAGAGCCGCGAGTCCTTCAGGCTTTGTGTTCTGGCGAGGTGATCCAGCGACTGCGAGTGGCCTGCCGGCGTGCCCGTGACACGGCGCCTGGGTGGGTGCCGAAACGGCCTTCGTCGACGGAGCGGAGCTGACTGGACGGTGGATGCGGAGGCGTAGCCGGCCTATGGCAACTACGCAAGACCGGGGCTCGAGAAGGCCTGCCCCACGTGGCTGCTCCGATCCCCCCCTGGGCGCAACGGAGTGAGGTCGTGTTTCCAGCGTGCTTACAATCCCGGCGAGCCGGCCCTAGTTGCCTCGCGCCCTGCGAGCCTGCCCATTGACTGTACGCCCTGCATGTGGACCCGTGACGGGGGTCGGCCTCGATTCCTGGGCGTAGGCCCCATTGCCTGTAACGGGCGGCCATTTTGAGGAACTCGGAGCAGCCGCCCGGCCTCGAACGGGGGCCCTGGACTCAAGTGCTCCCTTACTAGCGACTGAGGGACCGGCCAGCTTCTGCTGCTCAACCGCCCTGGCCTGTGGCGCCTACTCGCCGAGCTGTGGACGTCGGCGATTCCCACCTCTCCAAGATGTCGAATGCTAGGGGGCAGAGGAGAGGCGATCGGACTTTGCCGTACATGTTGGGACGCGGTGCCCTGCACAACGGCGGGGCCCCACCTGCCCCGAGCCCCCCGGCCAACTCCAGAGGCGCTGACGGCGGAGAGCCCCCAGTGACCGGGTCGTTCCTGGAATCCCTGTTTAGCTCCTTGAGGGAGGATTTTCAGACTTTGAAGCAGGAGGTGGCCGGGGAGGTCCGGGAAGTCCGAAGAGAAGTGGACTCCCTGGGGGAGCGAGTTAACACTGTGGAGGCGGCTGGTCATTCTAGGGACGAGGAGATCATCCACTTGCAGCAAGAGGTCCTCCGGCTGCGGGAACAACAGATCGAGTTACAGGCCCACGCCGAGGACCTTGAGAATCGGTCCAGGCGGAATAACATCAGGGTCCGGGGTGTTCCGTCCAACGAAGAGGGTGAGGACGTGGCCGCTTACCTGGGAGCCCTATTCCGCGAAATCCTGGGGGAGTCTGAAGACTTCCAAATACGTATCGACAGGGCGCACAGGGTTGGCCGTCCTCGCAGGGCCTCGGCGCCCCCCCCGGACATATTGGCCTTTTTGCCGGACTTCCCCTTGAAGGAGCGGATTCTCCGCGAGGCGCGGCGGCAGCAGCCTTTCCGCTTCAGAGATCACCCGGTGGCTCTCTATCAGGACTTATCCACGATCACGCTACAGAAGAGGAAAACATTTAAGATTGCCACGGACTTCCTTAGGGAGCACGAAACGCAGTATTCGTGGGGGCACCCCTTCCGATTGATTTTCCGGTGGAATGGAGCATTGCATCAGCTTCGGTCCCTCCAGGATGTCTGCGGAGTATTGGGGATCACGGCTTCGGACACGGACACCCCGACGCCTCGCCGCAGGCGAAGCACTCGAGACGGCTGGCAACAGGTCGGAGAGAGGCGATCCCCGCCGCCTGCGAGGCCTGACTCGCCCACGATTCGAGCTGACATGTCGAGCGCCATACAGGAGGCCTCCAGGGCGACGACGAACGGCGATGTGGCCATGACGGCCTGAACTTACTCCGGGGGGAGTCTACATTAGCTTTTCATCATTGCAGGTGTTGGGTTTCTAGGGGTAGGGGGGGCGGGGGTGCTGGTGGGGGTGGCTGGACGTCCACTTGATCGACTTTCCACGGCCTTGTCCGATATGGACCGGACTGGGACAATGACGTTTTTGAAAGGCTTGGGGAGCGGGGGGGAGGAAGGGGAGTTGCTGGGGGAAGTTTCAAGTTTGGGGGTTCGCTGGGGGGAGGGGGGTTGGGGGGAGTGAGGGGCTGGGTGTGCGGGGTTCTGGGGGGAGGGGGGGGTCCACACAGTTGGGGTGTTTTGGGGTTTGGGAACTCCAGTGCCTCTAAAACAGCAGGTATGGCGCTTCTGTTCTCCAGAGGGTTCAAGGGGGAGGTTTTGCAGAAGGTTGCGGAGCAGAAGGGGAGACTGCTGGCATATAGGATCAAGGTGGGGGGCTTGGTGTTTACTGTAGGCTCCATATACGGCCCCAATGACCGTCAGGACCAATTTTTGCACAGGGCACTGGAAGACGTGGCGTCCACTCCTGACAGGCACATTGTACTGGCGGGGGACTTGAATGTGGTTTTTGATGCGACTCTGGACAGGTCTGTGCAGCGGCGCCACCAGTTGGGGGAGCTTTCGGGCTCGGTTCGTACCCGACTGGAGGAGCTTGATATGCACGACATGTGGCGCCGCCTCCACCCCGCGACTCGCGCATACTCCTATTTCTCCCATGCCCACAAGTCCTACGCGAGGCTGGATCATCTTCTAGTAACGGGCCCGATGTTCGAACTGGCCTCGAATGCCGACATGGGGGTCCTCTCTCTCTCCGACCATGCACCGGTGGAGGGCACCTTCCGTCTGCCTCCTGTGGCTCGTCCGAGGGGGGTCTAGCGTCTTAGGGATACGTTACTGCACAGGCGATCGACGGTGCAACAGATCCGTGCGGCCATAGCGGACTTTTAAAGTGTGAACGACAACGGCGACACTACCCGCGCGACGCAATGGGCTGCCCTGAAAGCTGTGCTCCGTGGCGAATTTATCGCTATCTCCTCGGCGGAGAAAAAAGATCGCCAGCTCAAAAGGGACGAGCTTACTCGACAGGTGCGGGAGCTGGAACAGGTACATCACAGAACGGGCGCCCCCCGAGTCTGGAGGCAATTGAAGGCCGCCAGGAAACTCCTGTCCGCTCTTGACACGGACAGAGCGGAGTACGCGGTGCTTCGCCTGAAGCACAAGTATTACACCGGTGGGGACAGGTGCGGCTGGCTCCTGGCGCACAAGCTCAGGGTGCAACACCAACAGCACCCGGTGAAGGAGTTAGTTACCCCTACCGGGGGGTCGGTCACGGAGGACGGGCAGATCGCGGAAGTTTTCCGCAACTACTACGCTGACCTCTACGCTGGCGAGGCCCCCTCCGCACGGACTGAAATGGACTATCTAGACTCGGTGTCGCTCCCGTCGCTGACGCCGGATCAGGCCCAATATCTGGAGCGGGAGATCCGGATTGAGGAGGTGGTTACAGCGATCTCCCGGCTCAAGACTGGTAAGGCCCCGGGACCAGATGGTTTTATCCCTCTCTTCTACAAGACTTTCTGCCAGGAGCTTGCGCCTCTTTTGACGCGTCTTTTTAATACATTCTCGGAGCCGGGTGCCATTCCCCCTGAATTTCTTCAGGCTACGGTCTCTGTGATCCCGAAACCGGGCAAGGATCGGACTGCTTGCGGGTCCTACCGCCCAATCTCACTTTTGAACACAGACCTGAAGGTTTTCACTAGCATTCTGGCGGCGCGTCTGGCGCTTCATCTCCCGGGCATGGTCGACTCGGATCAGGCCGGCTTTGTACCAGGCAGGCAGACTGTGGACAACACGAAGAGAGTGACTCATATCCTTGAGAAGGCCTCGAGGATTCCCGGGGAACGCATGCTCCTCTCCATTGACGCGGAAAAGGCGTTTGACAGGGTGCACTGGCCTTATTTGGAGAAGGTCCTGGGCAAGTTTGGGGTCGGCGAGAAGTTCCGGCACCTGGTTTTCAACTGCTACCGTTTCCCCTCTGCGGTAGTCCGGGTGAACGGGGGCAGCTCTCGGCACTTTCCAATAGAGCGTGGTACAAGACAGGGGTGCCCACTGTCCCCTCTGCTCTTCGCTCTCTATATGGAGCCGTTCGCTCAAAGGGTCCGCCAGAACCCCGACATCATAGGAGTCCGGATGGGAGAGTTCCATCACGCTCTCAGCCTCTATGCGGACGATGTTATACTGACACTCGACGACCCGCGGAGGTCCCTGCCTGCATGTATCGCGGAACTGGACCTCTTTGCTACTGTGGCGGGCTTCAAGGTGAACCTTGGGAAGTCTGCAGCCCTTGATATCTCGCTGACTAGCGCCACCAGAGCTGACCTGCAGAGGCTTTTCCCCTTGAGCTGGTCTGGGGACCGGATTCCGTACTTGGGGATCCTTTTGGCGCCCTCCCTCCCCGCGATGGTCACAGCCAATTACACAGCTTTGAGTGTAAAGATAAAGGAGGAATTGGCCCGCTGGGACAGGGGCACGTTGTCGCTGTTGGGCAGGGTGGCCGCAGTGAAGATGACCCTCCTACCACAGGTCCTGTACCTGTTCAGGGCGCTCCCGCTACAGCCCCCCAAAGGATGGCTCACGGAGACTCAGTCGGCCATCGCACGTTTTGTGTGGCAGGGCCGTAGGCCTAGGATAGAACGGACCATAGCTACACTGGCGCCGGAGTCTGGTGGACTTGGGATACCGGACCTGCAGAAGTATTTTCAGGCAGCCCAATTGCGCTACTTGGTGGAGTGGAGCCGGTGGGAATCGGATAAACACTGGCTGTTTCAGGACCAGGCGGTAGCAGGCAGAACGCTATAGAGGTGCCTTTCCTGAGGAGGGCCCATTGGCCCCCTAACCTTTATGCCTCCTTTGTGACGAGGGTCCCGCTTCGTGTGTGGGACTCTGTGGCTGCCAAGCACGAACTCACTACCTTTCCTTCTCCCTTCACGCCACTGATTGGTAACCCGGACTTTGGCCCGGGTATGGAGCCTGGAGCCTATGATCACTGGCGGGCGGCCCGATGTATCACTTTATATCATCTATATGGCCCAGAGGGTGTCGTTCCCTTCCAGGACTTGCGTCGGGATTACGGCCTCCCCGAGACGGAACGCATGCGGTATATGCAGGTACGTCACTGGGCGCTACAGCCTCAAGTGCGCGCGACGGCAGACCGGACGATCACGGCGTATGAGCGCTGGCTAGTGACTCGCTCGTCGGACGCCAAGCTCATCTCTGACTTGTATAAGATGCTGCAATCCAGCGTGTGGCGCTATTGTGGTAGTGTGTGTGTGGTGGCAGCTCCTCTGCTTTTAACTTCCCGTTTTTTCTATTTAATTTAAAAATTGTTTTAGGCACTTTTACCTTGTTCTTAAAGCCTGGCCCACATACCCCCACCTCTGTCACCCTTTACTTGCACTCTAATAGGCAAACTCACCGCGCTTTGCGGGTCCTTCGCCCTGTCTCGAGGCGGCCATCTTTGGTGAGGGAGAGCAGTGGGGTAGTAGTCCTTTGTTGATCTTGCTCGCTGTCTACTTAGGCAGGCAAGTTTGGCAGCGCGTTCTCTCCAGCGTGTGGCGCTATTGTGGTAGTGTGTGTGTGGTGGCAGCTCCTCTGCTTTTAACTTCCCGTTTTTTCTATTTAATTTAAAAATTGTTTTAGGCACTTTTACCTTGTTCTTAAAGCCTGGCCCACATACCCCCACCTCTGTCACCCTTTACTTGCACTCTAATAGGCAAACTCACCGCGCTTTGCGGGTCCTTCGCCCTGTCTCGAGGCGGCCATCTTTGGTGAGGGAGAGCAGTGGAGTAGTAGTCCTTTGTTGATCTTGCTCGCTGTCTACTTAGGCAGGCAAGTTTGGCAGCGCGTTCTCTCCAGCGTGTGGCGCTATTGTGGTAGTGTGTGTGTGGTGGCAGCTCCTCTGCTTTTAACTTCCCGTTTTTTCTATTTAATTTAAAAATTGTTTTAGGCACTTTTACCTTGTTCTTAAAGCCTGGCCCACATACCCCCACCTCTGTCACCCTTTACTTGCACTCTAATAGGCAAACTCACCGCGCTTTGCGGGTCCTTCGCCCTGTCTCGAGGCGGCCATCTTTGGTGAGGGAGAGCAGTGGGGTAGTAGTCCTTTGTTGATCTTGCTCGCTGTCTACTTAGGCAGGCAAGTTTGGCAGCGCGTTCTCTCCAGCGTGTGGCGCTATTGTGGTAGTGTGTGTGTGGTGGCAGCTCCTCTGCTTTTAACTTCCCGTTTTTTCTATTTAATTTAAAAATTGTTTTAGGCACTTTTACCTTGTTCTTAAAGCCTGGCCCACATACCCCCACCTCTGTCACCCTTTACTTGCACTCTAATAGGCAAACTCACCGCGCTTTGCGGGTCCTTCGCCCTGTCTTGAGGCGGCCATCTTTGGTGAGGGAGAGCAGTGGGGTAGTAGTCCTTTGTTGATCTTGCTCGCTGTCTACTTAGGCAGGCAAGTTTGGCAGCGCGTTCTCTCCAGCGTGTGGCGCTATTGTGGTAGTGTGTGTGTGGTGGCAGCTCCTCTGCTTTTAACTTCCCGTTTTTTCTATTTAATTTAAAAATTGTTTTAGGCACTTTTACCTTGTTCTTAAAGCCTGGCCCACATACCCCCACCTCTGTCACCCTTTACTTGCACTCTAATAGGCAAACTCACCGCGCTTTGCGGGTCCTTCGCCCTGTCTCGAGGCGGCCATCTTTGGTGAGGGAGAGCAGTGGGGTAGTAGTCCTTTGTTGATCTTGCTCGCTGTCTACTTAGACAGCCATGCTGACGCGCAGCGGCCACGCGCAGCGGGGACGCCGTAATGACGCCGGAGTTACGCCAGAGTTCAGCCCGTCTGTGCCCGTCCGGGCCCGGACGGGCCTAGGGCCTGTCACTATGCCCATCTCCTCGGCGCCACCTACCAATAGGTATCATTATGAGAGGGAGGCTCTCCTGTCCTTTCGTCCGTCCCACCCTTCCACCTGCTGTTTCGCACTAGAGGTAATTACTCCATTTCTACCGTGCAGAGCCTGTAGCACCGGTCATAATTCTGTGGCTGTGAAGTCTGCTCTTTCCATCGCGCTATTGAATTGCCGGTCATTGCCGAGTCACGCCATTGAGATTAACTCTCTCATTCTGGACCACGAGCTCGATGTGCTGTTTCTCACCGAGACCTGGCTTTCCCCCAGCTCGGGCCCTGATATGGTCAGAGCACTCCCTCCAGGCTATCTTATATCCCACCTAGACAGACCTGTGGGGAGGGGAGGAGGAGTTGCTATCCTCTTTACAGACACGCTTGCTTGTAAGGTTCAGAACGGAGGGGTGGCTGATTGTGAGAGCTGTCAGTTCACCCTCCGTTTGTCATCTACGGTGTCTCTGACGGGCCTGTTGATTTATCGCCCGCCTGGCTCTCTGGGAAATTTCCCCAATTCCTTCCTAGAAACAACGACTCTTCTTGCTTCCTCAGCCACCAACTTTGTGGCTCTTGGGGATTTTAATATCCATCTTGACGACTCCTCTAACGCCCCGGGAGTAGATCTGTTGGATGATCTCAAAGCGTTCGGAATCACTCTGGCCAACCCGGGGACGACCCATGAGAAGGGTCACCTGCTTGACCCCATATTCTCTAACCTGGGCCACTTTATTCCATCTCCGGCGCTGCCCCTGCCCTGGACAGACCATTTCTTGGTGTCCGCAGTGTGGCAATTTGATAATCTAGCTGCAATGGTCCCAAGGGTCCACACTTTGGAAAGAGCCTGGTCGAGGCTCTCGATTGACACCTGGTCGGCACATTTGGAGGCAACGCGGCCCCCTCCTGGTTCTAACCCGTTAGTCGCGGAAGCGAATGTACACACTTGGCTTACGGACTCGTTAGATATCCTTCTTCCCAAAAAGAAACAACTTATGAAGGGGAAGAGAGTGGGTTCGGCGCCGTGGTATACGCCCGAATTGAGATCCCTAAGGAAGGGATGCAAGAGGCTAGAGCGGTCCTGGAGGAAGGACTGGTGTGAAACGAAGCGGAAGGATTATCGGGAGGCCCTGAGTATATACAAATCCGCCATTCGTGCAGCAAAATCTGGATTCTTTGAAGAGAGAATAGGCTCCGCGGCCAACTCTTCTAAAGAATCATTCAGAGTTATCAAGGAATTACTCAACATCCCTGAACCCCAGATCATCCATGAGGACCCGCGCAAAAAATGCACAGAACTGGCGTCCTTTTTTAAAACAAAAATTGATAATATACTGGCTTCCCTTCCCCACCCAGGTGAGGTATCTCCCCCGGGTGATATCCCTGGTCCGCAGGGTAGGATGCGATCAGTGGAGCTGACCTCCTTTGGTACTGTTACCATGGAGGAGGTTCTCTTGATTTTGAGGACCATGAAGAGTGGCTCCCCGAAAGATCCGGTACCTGTTAAATATCTTAAACAGGTGGCATCTACCATTGGTGGCCCAGTGACGGACCTTATAAACTTGTCCCTCACTCAAGGGGTAGTACCCCCCAGTTGGAAAGGGGCGGTCGTGAAGGCCCTTTTAAAAAAGCCTAATCTGGACCCCGCCGACCTTGCCAACTTCAGGCCTATCTCGCTGTTGCCGGGCCTTAGTAAGATCGCTGAGAAGCTGGTCAACTGCCGCTTGTCGGACTTCTTGGAGGCCAATTCCCTCTTAGGTGACTCCCAAACCGGTTTCCGTCCCGGCCAGGGGACTGACACTGCCCTGCTGGCGGTTGTGGAGAACGCTAGGAGCATTTTGGATTCAGGGGGATCAGTGGCAGTGATCCTCCTGGACCTCAGTGCTGCTTTTGACACCGTGGACCATCAGGTGCTTCTCCAACGGCTGTCGGGGGTGGGGATCACCGGTCTGGCCCTCAAGTGGTTTGCTTCCTTCTTGGAAGGACGTACATTTGAGGTGTGGGAAGGCCAGGAAAAATCATCTTCAATCCCTCTCCAGTGTGGTGTGCCTCAGGGCTCTTCATTGAGCCCTACGTTATTCAACGTCTACATGGCCCCCCTGGAGAGCGTGGTACTGCCACTGGGTATCAAAATCATCAGTTATGCTGATGATACTCAGTTGGTGGTAGGCCTTTCCCAGTCGGCTCACCATCCTGACCGGCTGCACTCGTGTCTGGAGAAGATCTACACATGGATGTGCAGCTCAGCTTTAAAGCTCAACGGCTCCAAGACGGAGCGGATGCTGCTGGGAAACTCCTCTCCATCTTTATCCCCCAGCAGCTGGCCCGATTGCCTTGGACCTGTACCCACCCCCAAGCAGGAGATTAAGAGCCTCGGGGTCTGGCTTGAGCAGGACCTGTCGTTTAAAACCCATGCCAAAAAGACTGCTGGCGTGTGCTTTGGCCTGCTCCGCTCGGCTCGGAAGATTCTACCGCTGCTCCCAGCGGCCACTAGGAGACTTCTCATCCAGGGGCTTATCTCGCGGCTGGATTTCAGCAACGCGTTGTTCCTGGGTGCTCCAGAATCTACCATGAACAAACTGCAGCAAGTGCAGAATGCGGCCGCCAGGCTTCTGACGGGTATCCCCAGACATCAATCTGCTCGCCCTGCGCTCAAGGCACTGCATTGGCTCCCTGTGAGGGACAGGGTGAAGTTCAAGTCACTCTGTATCGCTCATAAAGTCCTGCAGGGGGCAGGTCCACCTATTCTGGGGAAGATGGTTCAGCCCTACAAAGCCCTCCGCTCTCTCCGGTCTGACCACCAACATCTTTTGCAGGTTGGGAGGGTGAAGAAAGTAAGAACTGGTGGCAGAAGGTTCTCTATAAACGTAGCCACTCTGTGGAATTCTCTTCCCCTACAACTTCGCTCGGAAGCCAGTCTGCTTCGGTTCCGCAAGCTTTTAAAAACGTTTCTGTTTTCTGCTTAAACCCCCGCATTACTCTGTAGTTTCATTCCCTGGTGAGCGCTGGGATGCCTTTCTGGTAACCAGGCGCTATATAAAACTCAGAATAATACAATCCCCCCCTTTCACATCTACAACCCGGGTAGGGAGCGGTGGGAACGGGAGCTTGGTCGAGTGCTGAGCCATACTGAATGGGACCACATCTCCTACCGAGCGCGCCACTCCGCCTATCACACCGGGCTCACAGAGACCTTCACCAAAATCACAACATATTGGTATCGCACTCCTGAGAAATTACATGAAATGGACCGTTCAATACCTGGGACATGCTGGCGCAACTATGGTCAGACTGGCACACTTACTCATATTTTGTGGGACTGTCCCCTTCTGGCTCCTTACTGGGAGGAGGTCCTTAATGAGGTTGACAAATGCTTTGGAATAGAACTTCCCCGCCTCCCTGCCTATGTCCTACTGGGTTTGCCGAATGGATTGATGTACCCTCTCAGATCTAAAAGGGGTAGACAGACAGCGATAGCTTTGGGGTCAGCAGTACAGAACATACTCATTCACTGGCGCTCCACCACGCTCCCCACTGTTGTCGGCTGGCTGCACAGATTGTGGCATGTCCTTGGCATGGAGAAGCTGTCCCTAGTGGTGGCGGGGGACGTAGACACTTTTGAGGAGCTGTGGGCACCCTTCCATAACTTGTTATGCTCAGAATTCAAAGAAATCACTTGCCCCAGGTATCTTAGACTGTTGCGGCTGACACCGCCGTCAGATCCGCCTGTTTAATCGGCCCAAGCTGGCAACTGGTGGTGGGGGTAAACAATAGGTTGCCACAGGGGAAGAGCGAGTGGTTGACGGCACAGTACAGGGGGTGGGGGAGGGGGTTTGGGGGTTGGGGGGTGGTTGGCTGGGGGGGGGGGAGGGGCAGGGTTGTTCCCCCTTTCTCCTTTTTCCTTTTTTCCCCCCTTTTGTTTTCACCCACAGGTGCGCGAGCTGTGAGATCCAGGCACGACTGTGCCCACCGTGCTGAAAGGACTGCCTTTATGTATCTATTGTACCATACGCACTGCTTCTGAGGGGCGCCTGTGGTTCTATGTTTGTTTTGTTGTTTCCTTCCTTACCCTGCTTCAATAAAATACTTTAAACCTAAAGCATAATATTTTGTATAAAAAGAGAAGGCTGACTTTGTAAGATTGAGCAGTCTCCTGAGAACATACACCGTGCAGCCAATAAATATGATCTTTGATTTTACCTAGAAGACTCTGTGTTTCTGTAGTCTGAAACAGGAAGGACTCGAAGTCTTCGGGTGTGTACTCTGGCACCGCTGGGTTCTTAAAACCCAGTACTTCAGGGCGCTGAAGAAGCTAAGACCCTATTTATTTGGGACTCACTTCCGGGTTCAGACAGACCACAGGCCCCTCAGATGGTTAATGCAGATGAGGGGGGAGAACCCAAAACTGTTGAGGTGGTCAATCTCCCTACAGGGAATGGACTTTACGGTGGAACACCGCCATGGCACAGAACACGCCAATGCTGATGGTCTGTCCAGATTTTTCCGCCTTAGTGATGAGAACTCCCAAGGGTTGGGACAATTTGCTGTATAAAGGAAAGACCCGTGTACACTAGACTCAGACTACTTCTGACTGAAGAGGAGAATCCCTGCTGAAGAAGACACCGTAAGAAGACCCCAGGAACAGTGCTGCCATTGATGTGTGTCTGGAAGCTGACCTGCTGTCTTGTCTTGTCCTGCCTCAGAGGGACCGTTGGGACTGTGCTGTGTGCTTGGTCCCCCTCCTGCCAAGAAGAACTCTCCAAGGGCTAGAAGTAGAGCTAGACTCCTGATCCCAGAGTTCAGGGACAAAGAAACTCTGCCGTCGTCATCGCACTCCCTCCCTCCTTGCTGTGTGTGGGGGGAGCGTCTTTGTGACTACAACCGACCGGGAGAGAGTGAGTGCTGCATGAGCCCGCCGGCTCGTGCTCTCTCTCCCCAAGCTCAACCCTACGAGGCACTCTGCCAACTGGAGACCCCCAATTCTAACACTACTGATGTCAATTGGTGAGATCACTTGGGAACCGGCGTGCCTCACCTATTTGGGGGTTTGGATCTACCATGATAGCGCAGACCTGTTAGAGGGAAATGTGGGGTGCTTTATAAAGGCCCTGAAGGGAAGCATGGCGTTCTGGTCAACACTTCCTCTGCCAGTGGTAGGAAGAATAGCCCTGCTCAAGATGGTGTCGCTGCCCAGGCTGCTTTACTATTTCCGCACTTTGCCCATTTGGATACCTCCACGGGTGTTTCGAGACTTACGGTCATTGACCATAGGCTTCTTGTGGGGCAATGGCAGAAGACGAGTGGCACTGACGACATTGATGAGGCCTAAACCCTAGGGGGGATTGGCTGTACCCGATTTTGAGTTCTATTATTTGGCGGCACAGATGCAGGTCCTCACACAAGGTATTGCTCAGGAATTCAGGGGCCCTGAACTTAGGCAGGGACAGGGGATACAGCGACATGTCCTATCCTACATAGTCCTGCAGGAGAAGCTTGACTTGACGGACCTGACATCGGAGGAACAGACGCTGAGGCTCTGCTGGAATAGGTGCCAGCGTCGAGCCGGGATGTCCCACCCCTACGCGCCGGAGATTCTGCTGGGAATGCTGACGGCACTTCCGCATGGTGGAGACTGGACCCCCCTTTCGGACTGGGAACAACTGGGCGTCCAATTGGTTGGGGATTTGTATAAGGATGGAGAATTAATGCCCTTTCAGACACTAAGAGACATATATGGCCTCCCCGAGGGTGGCTTCCTGATCTATGCAGCGATAACAGCTGCAATCCGGAAGCACTGGCAAAGCGGGCAGATGGAAACTGCGACAGCATTGGTATGCCAATATGTAGTGATGGCAGCGGGCACCGTTAAGGCGGTTACATGCGTCCAGTCTAGGATGCTGCAAGACGGATTGCTGCCATTGACGAAATTTAAAGCGAAATTCGGACGCGGACCGATTCCGGACGCGGCGTGGGACCACATTATCAGAAGGGTATGTAAAGAGAGCAGGAATGCACGATTCCAACAGGTACAATTTTTCATAATACATCGCGCCTACCTGACGCCGGGTAGGATTCAGAGGTACTTCCAGGTCCAGGATGCGGCGTGCCCCAGATGTTTTGAGAGGGACGTAGGACTGGAACACATGCTCTGGCATTGTCCGTCTATAGGAAGTTATTGGGCGGAGGTAGGGGACACCTTGAATGCAGTTACTGATAGACAACTTGCCTACGACATTGCTACTTGCTTGCTGCACTGGTTCCCACACACGGCTAAGACATCAATAACTAGCAAATTTATCGATCTGGGATTACTGCTAGCAAAAGCGGGAAATAACCTGGCATTGGAAGTCGAAGGAAGGGCCATCAAGCACGCACTGGCGCACAGAGTTATGTAAGTGGGCGAACTGTGAGAGTGTTGTCAGGCTCCGACAAGCTAAACGGGCAGGTAATAACAAAGCTTTGGAGATGGCGAGAGCGTGGGAGGCCCTGGTCCAGGTATTTGCGGGAACCACAACTGGTAGACGGGGATGAATGAGGGATGTTCGTACGTGTGATCTACAAACAATGAACAATAATGTGCGTAATTACCTGTATAGCTGGAACTGCCCACACCAACGTGAGTTCAGGGGGGAGGGTTTACAGGGGGGAGTTGGGATTAATATAGGAACATATTTATCGGATGTGACTGATGTGATAAATGCTTTGCAATGTATGGTGGCAAAAAACCAATAAAATATGTTTACAAAAAAAAGTAATAGGGAGAAGGTTCCAGGTCTTGCCTGCTTGAAGCAGGAAGCTTCTCCCTCCCCACCTAACTTGCTTGAATTTAGGAACCTGAATCAACTTTGCCTGACTCGATCTCAGGCTTCTGGAAGGCTCATACTGTTTCAAATGTGTTTTTAAAAAATGGGATCCTACCCCATGGATGGCTTTATAGGGCAGACAAACTGACTTAAACGTTATCCTCTTTTCAATAGGTAGCCAATGGAGGGCTCCTAATCTGTGGGCGACTGGCTCAAATCTGGGAATGTCCAGCACCAGCCTTGCTGCAGGGTTCTGTAAGCGATGTCGTTTTGCTAGATATTGGCTTTGTATCCCAGCATACAAGGCATTCCCGTAATCCAGCCTAGACAAGGCCAGTGCTGTTACTAATGTTTTACAAGAATCTTGAGAAATAAACAGCAGTAGTTTTTTAAAATCATTTTGAGGATATACCATACAGTTTGTTTGTCTGGGCGTTAAAGGATAGTTTGTTATCCTTTACCACTCCTAGGTTTCTAACTTTGTTCACTGTGGATGGGTAGTTGTCTAGGCTATCTGGCCACCATTTTGGGGACCAGATTTTTATGTCTATCCCAAGCAGCATGATTTCGGTTTTATCACAGTTTAGTTTTAGGCAGTTACGCTGCATCCAGTGATTAATTTGTCTCATGCAGTTGTTAAATCTGCCTGCTGTCTCTTCTAAGTTGTTTGAGGCCAATACCACTATTTGTGTATCGTCTGCATAGGAGACTGGTAGGAAACCACAGTTCCTTATTATCACTGCTAATGGGGCAACATAAAAATTAACAAGCATTGGCATAGCCTATTGGTCTTGCTTTTGGGATCTTATAAGTATTTAGTTATGCAGCACAATATCCTTGGTGCAACCACATCAACTGTTGCATGGCTAAACACGTATAAGGTCCCAAAGGCGGGACCTATTGGCTATGCCAATGCTTGTTATCTTATGCAACTAACAACCATTGACATAGCCAATAATCTTTGCTTTTTATAGGTGTGATGTATTATAGATCTGGATGCAATGACAGAGCAGCAAAATACCAGTCGGGTGGCACAGATTTTTAGCCTACGTTTTTTAAGACCTGTCCTTAATTACATTGGTCATGCCCCTTTGAGAGAGGCCTCAGTTCTTTCATTGCACTTAAAGCACTGCACCCAGTGACTGAAGCCACATTGGTACGCTAGACGTCCTTTCATTGCTGCTTGCTTCGTGGCACTCAGCGCTTTAGGGCAGGGGCGTTGCAAGTCCAGGAATGTCTAGTGCGCGTGCAGGTCGCCTCTGACAAAGGTATCCACGCGCAAAAATCCCCGCGCATTCCTGGCGCCATTGCGCAGCACATTCTGAGGCGAGGACCTGGCTGTTTTTGTTGGTCACAGTTTTTTCCCCATATTTATCTCCCACGGGAGATGGGTTAAGAACATTTTAATGACTTTGAACTTGAAGTACCTGGCGAGCTTTTTAGCTCTGTGAGATGAATTGCAATTGGAAAGCACTCGCTCCCTCCTTCCTTTCCACATGTTGCTGCCTGTGCCGGGCAGGAAACGGGGGTGGAGACAGCGAGGGAAATGTCAGCAGGATGCAGCGCAGCATCACTGACACAGCTCCCCTGCCCAGGCTGCAAGATGTTCACAAATGTTTCCATTTAGTGCTCGTCTCCTGGCTGTGCTGGAACAATGGGGCTACGTCAGGCCTGTCTCAGCGCAAAACCTGAGAGCAGCTGAAGACAAATACGCAGGGAGGCCTCCTTGTCTAAAGAAACAAGCCCGGGAGTTGTGTGTGCGCGCTGAAAGAAAGAAAAAGCACGCGAGTGATGCGCGCGGCAGAAAAAGTGAAAAAAACTGCTGCACGTCTGGAGAGTGGAGTGCGATGTGCACGCACAATGACGAGCGAGGAAAGCCATATGGTGCCTCTGCTCGTCATTGAGCGCGTAACCGCACGAAAGTGCCCAGCAAAAGCGTCTGGTAGGACTTTTGAAAGCCCACAGACTAAATGTCTCGCTAACAGCGCATTGCGCTGACTCAGCGAGACCTAAAAAGGGTAGGGCTTGAGGAAGACCCCTGTGGTACGCCGCACGGCAAGTTAAAGGGTTTGGATTTAGCCTCTCCTAATTTAACTGTAAAAGTTCTGTTGGTTAAGTATGAGGATAGCAACTTGAGTGCCGTCTCATGAACTCCAACTCCGTCTAGTCGGGTCAGGAGTGTATCATGGTTTACCCTCCAGCGTCCAGTACAATCCTGAGTTCTTCCACTGCCATGAGCAGAGCTGTTTCAGTTCCATGTTCCTCTCGGAACCCGTACTGTGAGTGACCTAGGGCATTTACAGAGGTTAAAAATGTTGACAATTGCTTGTTCAATAATTTTTCCAGTACTTTTGCTGAAAAAGGGATTCTCAAAATTGGTCTGTAATTCCCGGGATCCTGCGGATCCAAATTTGGCTTCTTCAATAGCGGGAGAACTGAGGCCGTTTTCCAGGCATCTGGGAAACAGCTAGATTTAATTATCTTTGTAAAAACCATGGCTAGTTGGTCGCTCAGTAGATTTGGAAACAGGTGCATCACCATAGGTGGACATGGGTCCGTTAGGCCCCCAGACCTAGTAGTCATTACCACCTGTTTAATCTAACAGATGGGGCCCAAAAGTGGAACCCCGGATTGGAGATTCCAGTGGACAGTCCATGTTTGGGTTCTATGCGTGACTGTGGGGTAACAGACTTGTCGGTCGTTTTAAAAGACTCATAAACAGAATTGACTTTGTCTACAAAGAACTGACCTAAACTGTTGCATAGTTCAGTGCTACAGTCTATCTGTTTATTAGTATTGAGGTTTGTTGGTTTTTTAACTGTGGTAAATAGTTTCTTGCTGGAATTCATGGCCTCATTTATTTTTCGTATAAAATAGTTACTTTTTTCTTCTAGGATTAGTTTTTTATAAGTTGCTAGGGAGGTTCTGTATTCATCTTTCGTCCATTGTTCGTAATCGGTCCTCCATTTCCTTTCCGCCCTTCTGCATTTTTGTTTTTGCGCCTTCAGTTTATCGGTGAACCATGGTTGTGAGGCAACTTCGGACGACTAGTCGTCATAAGGTGACAAAATCTGTCTTTTAATGACAACAGCCCATCTACTCCTTGGAGTATGGAAGAGCCCCTCTACTAAAGTCAGAATCGGTATGTTATGAACAAAGGAAATTCAAGGCCTTAGCCACATTCTTTTTTTTGTCCTCCCCCTACTATCTAATGCAAGGTAATTTATATATTCATTGTTTATTTATTCAATATAATGTTACATCTGGGTATGACGTATGTTCTCTATTAATGTCAATGTCTGCTTTGGCTGTTTGTTTTTGTATTTTTACATTTTTAATAGTTTACTAATTATATTTTAATTCTTGGGATAATTGGAGCAGGAGTTCATTATTGTTTATTGCTATATACTGGTATCTTATCTAACAGCTATTAATATGTGTTAATGAAGGAATGCCGCCCTCTAAAAGAGGACAACAATATTTTAAGAAAAACTCTCACTTGATACACAAACGGTTGTCAACATGGGTGATGGTATACACCATGTTGGAACAGCTAGATCAGTATCATCAGATACCAGCTGTAATATTTCAGAAACTGAACTAATTCTACAGCGAGAAAAGTTTAAAGTCCTATCATCCAAATTGTATTTTTCGTTCCAGGATCACTGTAAATTCAAAAAGGCGAAAGATATTATGATGACATCAGAAGCACCAGATTATTTGTGAAATTAAGGAACTTTCTAGGCAAGCTACCTTGCTTGGGAGGTTCATTCCTGACTTAGCAACTCCAACTGAGCGTCTACAATACAAAAATACTATACAGCGCTGGCCTGATAGACAGCCACAATCCCCACCCAAGTGGTCAAACATGCATTCTCAGCAGATAAACACATAGGTGTGTTTCAACGCCCAAGGAAAACAGAACTCACAGTAGACACCGGTCCCAGTGAACTTTGAGGATGCAAGTGAATGAATAAGGGACAAGTGACGAGAAGATATACTTGTAAACCGAAAAAGAGGCAATTACAATAGTCAATAGTCTACAAGTGAAGTGGTGTGGCTCACAGGTTAGAGGCGGCAGACCCGTAAGCAGAGGACGGCCCGGGACCAGGGTTCGATTCCCGACGCGGCAGGGTCGTGGACCAGGGTCAGCGGGCTCGATAATTCTCGCCTCGGTGCCTACTCCAGTCAGGGACCACACTCGGCAACTCTGGGCATTAGCTTGCCTCATCTTCACAACGGCCCCCCCAGACCGCCAGGGATGCTTGGTCGCACCTTAGAGATACCCATTAGGGACCATCTCTCAGGGTGAGCCAGGACGGGTTCCCCAGCGGTCGAAGCGCGGAGATACTCCTCCGGGAGTCGATTCTAGCGCTATATAAACCCACAATTATTATTATTATTATTATAGTTGTAACAACTGTCATCTGTTTTTCTATGGGCATACATTGAAGAAAAGTCTCTGAACTGAAAACAGCACGTGACAGACACAAGAATACGCCTAGTTGAGATTCTTCAAACAATAGTGAACACCTCACACTCAAAATGGTGTGCACTGCTCCTGGGACAACCGTTACAAAGGATCATACTGCATCATTGGCAATGTGCTTTCCAGAACACTAAAATGCAGAAGAAACAAAAACAGCATAATGACAAGGTCCCAAAGGGAGCGGGAACATCTGAAATTCACTAGGAGGTGATCTAGTACTGATCACACAGAACAACCCCAGAGGCAAATTATGCAAGGCAACTAAATAACGCCCATTTGCTTGGATAGACCAGACAGGGTGCCTAAAGTATAATCGAATCAAAAATATTTATAAGGTATGCCTCAAGACCCTACACAAGATATGATAAAGTAACTCTACTGAGGGCTCATGCATGGTATGACCTTTAAAAGGTCAGAATTTATGAATGGTCTAGAATAGGACTGGAGGAGAGAAAATAAGTACAATGCAAGGGCACCCAACAGAGTTCAAATCACAACAAGCACAAGAGTTATGACTTCTTCAATGACCTCGCCCTCAGTCACTGGTAAATTAGAAGGCTATGTGAACCTTGCTGAGGGTGCAGAGCCAAAATGAACGATAAAGGGATTAATTTCAATTTGCCACTGGTGTTCAACCTGGCCCTGACACCCTCGCCTAAGGCAAGGAACCTTGCCATAATGTTTTACTTTATAACCTCTCTCCTTCACATCACAAATAACTGAATTGGGTAAATCTACCAACTTTCAACTTCCCATACTCAGAAATATACTAGCTTCCCTCTAGACATGTTATTGAACTGACAAAAATCACTGGAGAAGGTCTGTCTGGATTATAGTAGTACTGTTTCCATCGGCCTCTAAAAGACCTTGTTACTAGGCTACAACAAGATCAGAGACTAATAGCCACGTTTTGACTCAATCTAAAAAGTCATAACCATGTAAAGAATGTTGAAACTCTTACATTTTCTCCAGGTGAAGGGAAAGATTAAATTCAGGACCCCGTGTAAAACACAAAGCCCATTGGAACAAAGGCATAGGGTATCTTCAGAAACTAACAACTCCAGTCTTCTTGATGGCATCCTTGACTGGCTTCTCTCACCTTTCCTCAGTATTTTACCTTTCCTACCCCATCTTGACCCGCGTATTAATCTCACAGAAACTGTATTATCAGTGCAGTGAAATATTGATATTGGCATGTGACATTTATTAAAGGGCCATTAATGTCTCCTTGTCTAGTAAACCCTAGTTAACTAATCTTCATTAACCTCTGTTCCCCTTTATTAATGCCTTGTGGTGTAACTGAACCATTCATCTGCATTTGTACCCCATTTTTCATTCTTAATGAACCCCATTAATGTTCCCTGGAGATGGTACCACTTTATTAGAGCTGACCAAATTACTAATGCCACCTGATATTTTATTACAACCACATCAATGCATATGAAGTGTTATGTTACAATGATTTGTTTCACTTCAATAATGGCGCTTGTTTTCACTTGTTCGTTTATGAATGCACACCGGTGCTCAAATCACTGTAATAATTGCCCCCGGTGCACTTATTTATAAATGTACTATCATTTTAGGATATTATGGAATAAGTTATATCAGTAGTCAAGTAGCGCACAAATGGAAACCATTATATGTAAATGTGGCGGTCATGCGTTAAGTTTTAATATGCTATATTAGTTCATTTGTCTTACATTATAATATGGTATGACTCTTATTTTTAGGTTGAAGCTGCGCTGTCTGGTTTGCTGAAGACATCCTGAGGAAACTCAGAATGCTTCACTTGAAAAGCATACCGCCCACTGCTTACCATTGGCTTTGTGGTTAGTAACTCACATGTTCTGGTTTTCTATTTGCTGGGTTATTTTGTTTTCTACTGTCCAGGGTGAGTTCGACCCTTCCAAGGAGCAAAGCATTTTCACACCAACTCCCCATGTATTTTTCGATGAGTGCTACTTTCTGTAAACAGGCCTGGAAATCTTGCTTTTATCTCATCACATTTGCTGTGCATTCAAAGACCACGATCAAATGTCAGGCTCTGTCTTCCAAGAGAGCTTGGTGTTTACTTTTTTGTTTTTTCTCTGAATTCAAAGTGAGAAGATTTAAGTAACAATCTTACTGGATACTGTGTGTAGCAA
This sequence comes from Lissotriton vulgaris, assembly GCF_964263255.1. Lineage (NCBI taxonomy): Eukaryota > Metazoa > Chordata > Amphibia > Caudata > Salamandridae > Lissotriton > Lissotriton vulgaris. The sequence goes on from NC_141685.1 coordinate 876,619,345, forward strand.
AGGTTTTTCTTTCTAGCACATAACATTTAAACACACTGTGCAAGTATTTCAGAATTAGGAAAAGAAATGAAGCACAGTTTATGTTAATTCTGAAGTGTGTTGGAAACAAATACTTTAATAGGATTCCAACAAATCATTACGCTAAGTGGTGCCATTTCCACACATTATCACTTGTGTGCTGTATAGTTTTATATGTAAAACTGTATGTCTGTGCAAATGTAATGGTCATTTCAATTGAAAATGTATTGTCTGTAATGGGAGTGTGCTACCTCACCATGCATAATCCACTCTACTCTGCATCACTCCACAGCACTCTACTTCACACTGCAGTCTTCGCCACTGCCCTCTACACAACTCCAGTATAGACCACTCCAATTTGCTCAGCACAACTCCACTCTAAGCCACTTTGCACTCTATGCCATTGCACTCTATGCCAATGCACTTTACTCTTACTCTGTAACACTCAACTCTGTGCCCCTGCGCTCTTCGCCACTCTAATCTACTCAGTACCACTCCACATCCCTCTACTCCAGAGGTATTCAAACTTTTCCAGGTTGAGCCCCCCCAGCTGAATTCTCCCAGATGTTGGGCCCCCCCACCACCCGACCGAAACCTCGGGAATCCGGCACACCACATGATCGACTGCAACGCGCATACCACGGGCCATATCCGGCAAACAATGCTCAACACAAGAGTGCCTAGCAAACTGCAGGCCTGTGAGTGGGTGTGGCGAAACGACAGAGGCGTACCACACAGCTCAAAACACAATCCTCCAAGGAAAAGGAAGTCATCACAACCCTCCCCATCCATCATGTACACCTTGTCATCCACCAACTCCCCCACCATTCACTCCGTCCCTCCATCTGTGCCCCATCCACATCCAAACCCCTTCAACCACTTGCAAACCCATCCACCATCCATCCCTCCATCCATCATCTCACCCAACCATCCCTCCATCCACCCCTCACCCATCCATCCATCATCCATCCATCCATCCCTTCACCCAATCCATCCCCTCACCAATCCATCCACTCTTCCACCCACCCATCCACCCACTCATCCATCCAACCACTCACCCCTTCACCCAAGCTATCCTCCCACTCATCCATCCACTCCTCCATTCATCTATCCACTCTTCCACCCATCCATCCACTCCTCCACCCATCCATCCGCTCACTCATCCATCCAACAACCCACCCTCTCACCCATCCAGCCATCCCCCACCCACTCATCCATCCACCCAGTCACTCATCCGTCCACCCACTCATCCATCCACCCACCCATCCATCCCTCCCGCTCTCCACCCTCCCCCCACTCATGCATGCACTCTCTGACCCATCCATCTCCATGCTCCTCTCCTCACCCATCCATGCACCCACCTGCCCATCCACTCTACCAATCATTCATCCATGTCCTCACTCATCCATCCATGTACTTAATGTATGCATCTATGCAAAGTAAAGACAATGAAGGGCTCATTAAGTGTAAACTGGAGACAGATGAAAGCGGTTATAAATTCCCTCATTTAAACATTTTAACATTTTTACTGGAAGCTTGTGAGAAATTGATTGTGTTGCAGGGTGACAGCGCCTAACTAAGGAAAAACACTCCCACTTAATGCCTGAAAGGCACTTCAGAATTGTATGAGTAACACCAGAGGAGACGGCACAAATATGGCAACCAAATATAATGAATGCACACAAATGTCCCTAGATGCCCTTTCAAAATATCCTCCGGTGGCAGATATAATACAGCCCCCCAGAAACTAATCTGACAGTGTGCTCAGGTGCAGTGGACCATCCAAGTGTCCTGCCTGAAGCGGCGGGGTGCAGAGTCGGGGGTCTCTCAATGTTTTATTCCACGGCTCCCCCTCCACCCCCCCCCTCCTTTGCTTTACAAGTGTGAGTTCACACAGCGCTCTGCCCACCCATCCTCCCAGAGAGCCACACACTGCAGCCGGGACTGCTCCTCCGATGCAGGGGCCTTTTGTTTTTGTGTTTGAAGAAACACACAAATAAAAGGCTCCTGCATCCGAGGAGCAGGCGCGCCAGTGTAGGGGTGGTAAACAGATAGCAGGGCCGCCGAAGTGCGTATATTTTTAGGATGACGCGCACAGTCAGTGTTTTATTTTTGTCATAAATTAAACCGAGAAAACTAACACAGATGGGTCTTGGTTTAGAACTTTGCAAACAGTTTAATACCCGTGGGCCTTTAATGCCTGCAAGGCAAAGGATGGGCTGGTGGCTCGGAGATTTCGCGAGTTGAATTGTAAACTTGGCATTCAAAGTGAAAGTGTGCATCGAGGGCACAGCACAACAAGGCTTACAAGCCCTTACTTACGGAGTTCTTTCTGAAGAGGGTTCAACGAGGCGAGGCACGGCACGGGGAGGCGGACAGGAACAACGCTACTGAAACGCTCAGTGCTGAGCAGAGTAATGGGAAGACTATGCATCAAATCGCACATAGACGCGTGCGTACGTACACACGTAGGGCAGTGCGCTTTGGGCCAAACTATTTGGCCAAACCATTTTTGAAGTGCCATTTCAACCCCCAGCCCCCCTCTGCAAGTTTCTGCAGCTCCAATTTCCCACAATGGTGAATGGCGGCGCGGCGCCCCGGGCTTCTCATCGTGGCGCACTGGGGTGCCGCGGCGCACAGTTTGGGAAGCACTGACCCATACAAAGGGAAGATCGGAGTGGAGCGCGCGCCCCCCTGGGATGGTGCCGCGCGCCCCACAGTTTGAAGAACCCTGCTCTACTCTACACAATTACACTCTATGCCACTGTACTCTACACCATTGCACTCTAACCTGGACCACTCCACTCAACTCTGAAACAACTTATGCTATGCCACTACACTGTACATTACTCTACTCCATAATGCACCACTGTACTCTAAACCACTGCACTTTACACCAATGCACTGTAAAGTCACTGCTCTCTATGCTACCGCACTCTACTCTGCACCACTGTACTCAATGACACACTACTCTGCAACACTGCACGCTCCGCCTCTGAACTCTACTCTGCAAAACTGCCCTCTATGCAACTGCACTCTGCATCACTCCACTGTACTCTACTGCACTCTAAGCCACTCCACTCTGCACCACTCTACGCCACTGCTCTCTCTGCCACTCTACTCTAAACCAGTGCTCTCTATGCCAATGCACTTTATGTCACAGCACGTTATGCCACTGTACTTTACATCACAGCACTCTACAACACTCTACTCTGCAACATTGCCCTCTACGGCACTCTACTCTGCACCACTGCACTCTATACCACTCTACTCTGCACCACTCCACTCTGTACCACTGCACATTACTATGTACCACTCTAATCTATGCCATTACATTCTATGACGCTGCATTGTACACTGCTGAATATTATGCAGCTGCACTATACGTCACTATATTCTGCAACACTCAACGCCAGTGCACTTTACGCCACTCCACACCACTGCACTCTACACTGTGCCAATGCACACTACTCTGCACCACTGCACTCTACTCAGGACCATTCTATTACAGTGTACGCCAATCCACTCTGTCGTACTATATTCTACTCTGCACCACTCTACGCTAATACATTCTGTGCTACTCTACACCCCTGCACTGACACTCTTCTTTGCACCACTGCATTCTACTATGCAACAATCTAACGTATACCACTGTGTTCTACAACAATGCATTGTACGCTGCTGAATTCTATGCCATTGCACTCTGCAAAACTCAACACCGATGCACTCTGTACCAGTCAACTCTACTCTATTTCATTGGACTGTACACAACTCCACTCTACACCGCTCCAATACACGACACTCTACTCCACTCTCCTCTATGCCATTAACTATTAACCCTGCTGAACAGAAGGATACCTGCCAACTTGAAGAGCAATCTCACCGTGAGGAGGGGCGGAGCCTCGTGCCAAGAAGTACCTATAAGGCACTTTTAAACCGCACCACCAACCCCCTCTTTCCAAAAAAAGAAAAGAAAAAGATTGCGGAGGCTGGTGCCAATGTCTTGGGGAGTGGTGTGGAGTGCAAAAAAACGATGGATTTAGGCCCAGATCTCTGTACTGGGGTGAATGTATGACATTGTTCTGCATTCTGTCCATCATCTGTGGTTTTTGCAACTGTCACCCCGAGTGGGATGGGTATGCTCAGACGTGAGTCCCATGCACTCCACACAACTGGATTCAAGCAAGCCGGACTGAAGACGGCTGGAATGCCAGAAACCGGTTCTCTGAAGCTTGTTTCCGGGCCAGGGAAGGCATGGCTTGGTAGTTCGGGCTGGACTGTTCCCATGAGGCACAGTGTCAGACTGATTTGCATATGGCCATGTCTGAACTGGGGTGGTGTGGAGTGCAAAAAAATGGATTTAGGCCCAGATCTCTGTACTGGGGTGAATGTATGACATTGTTCTGCATTCTGTCCATCAACTGTGGTTTTTGCAATTGTCACCCCGAGTGGGATGGGTATGCTCAGAAGTGAGTCCCATGCACTCCACACCACTGGATCCAAGCAAGCCGGGCTGAAGACGGCTGGAATGCCAGAAACCGGTTCTCGGAAGCCTGTTTCCGGTCCAGGGAAGGCATGGCTTGGCAGTTCGGGCTGGACTGTTCCCATGAGGCACAGGGTCAGACTGATTTGCATATGGCCATGTCTGAACTGGGGTGGTGTGGAGTGCAAAAAAAACAATGGATTTAGGCCCAGATCTCTGTACTGGGGTGAATGTATGCCATTGTTCTGCATTCTGTCCATCAACTGTGGTTTTTGCAATTGGCACCCCGAGTGGGATGGGTATGCTCAGACGTGAGTCCGATGCACTCCACACCACTGGATTCAAGCAAGCTGGGCTGAAGACGGCTGGAATGCCAGAAACCGGTTCTCTGAAGCTTGTTTCCGGTCCAGGGAAGGCATGGCTTGGCAGTTCGGGCTGGACTGTTCCCATGAGGCACAGGGTCAGACTGATTTGCATATGGCCATGTCTGAACTGGGGTGGAATGGAGTGCAAAAAAACGATGGATTTAGGCCCAGATCTCTGTACTGGGGTGAATGTATGACATTGTTCTGCATTCTGTCCATCAACTGTGGTTTTTGCAATTGTCACCCCGAGTGGGATGGGTATGCTCAGACGTGAGTCCCATGCACTCCACACCACTGGATTCAAGCAAGCCGGGCTGAAGACGGCTAGAATGCCAAAAAACGGTTCTCTGAAGCTTGTTTCCGGTCCAGGGAAGGCATGGCTTGGCAGTTCGGACTGGACTGTTCCCATGAGGCACAGGGTCAGACTGATTTGCATATGGCCATGTAGGCCCAGATCTCTGTACTGGGGTGAATTTATGACATTGTTCTGCATTCTGTCCATCAACTGTGGTTTTTGCAAATGTCTTGGGGAGTAGTCACACCACTTAATGGACGTCTGCAGTTCAAAGCCTCGGAAAGCGAGCTGAAAAAACATTATTTAAAGTGTTTTTAATCAGCTCGTTTTCCCTGCCACTGTGTGATATTGGGTCCTCCCCGGGAGACCGTGTGATGAGGGCCGATATTTGGTGTCACACTCTGGCGCTGTGCGAGTTGGCTGGTATGTCAGCAGCCACGCTGGTGTACAACATTGTTAAAACAGATTGGCAAAGCCAATAGCTCTTGCGTAGACACAGGACTCGAGTCGGGGTACCACGCAGGTGGACGGCGTCCCCCCACTTATTTTACCAGGGGGATGCCGTCCCCCCTGACAAACAGCTGGACTTCACTCTTTGGCCTCTCTGGGACGAGGAGCTCGGCACCTTCTGTGACGTCACTTCCTGTCGTGATGTCACTTCCAGTGACAGCATTCCCCAATTCTTTTTAGGTCTCGCCTGAGCCAATGCGCTTGCACATTGCTCCGGCGAGATTATAGTAAGCGGTCCGAAAAGTCTACCAAAGCGGCGGATTAGACACAGTTCATGAGAGACAGGCGCGTGCACAACGCCAGCCACATCACACACCACCATTTGTCTGTGCCTCGCATCAAACTTCAAAGGCTGCCTCCCCCTCCCCATCAGACTTCAAAGGTTGCGCTCCCACTCCCCCCGCAACAGCAATGCCGAGAGCTTGCTCTCCCGTGTGCTTGCATCTTCCTTCCTTGTTTATGTTTGTATCTCGACTCCTCCTCAGCTAGCATTATGACCAATCGGTATCTAGGTAGTCTGGTATTGGATGCTTATTAAAAACGTTTTCTTAGGCAGGTGTTTCGGTGATATTATGTAGTAAGTCTATTTTGCGATGGATTTTTATTTCTTCGTCAAGTTTCACTTAAATAGGAAAATGCCTTGAATCTTGTTAACGACGTTGGCCATTTCACGCTTATTTATTTTAAAGGGTTGGCTTGCACCACAATTACATTCAATTTACTACCTTTGCGGTAAGTTATGCCTTGTCATTTATTTATTAATTGTATGTCATTTTAAAGATTTCATTGGCCCGTGACCTGCTTGCCAGTAAGGAGGGTCTTTCGCTCAAAATCCGTTTGTTATACTGCTGCGCGCGCTCCACTGCAGTCAGTGGTGAAGCCCTAAGACACATCACAGGCTGGAAACTTCTATCCGAGGGCTGGGACAACAAAGTCTCATCTATGGCAAGTTCTAGCTGACGCCTTCAAATTCATGGTCCCGCTCTAGTTTGGATCGAGCTAATGAGGAGGCAGTTGATGGGGCGTTCGAGGCGTGTGAGTGTCTGCTTTCAAATGGAACGTGTGCTGCGCAGTATTCTTTGTAGCAGCGTGGAGCGTGCACAAACTAAGGAATTCCTTGGATTGTTTGTTTGCAGACAGGAGAGGATGCTGCACAAAACAATGGCCAGATTCTTATCCAGTTACATTTCATGTTGCCCGGGCCAGGAAGGAAGCTGGTTTTGTTCGAAAAGTTACAAAGAGAATACCTAGCTGGATTATGGAGCTGGGCTGGTCATCGGTTGATTTCTGTAGAAAGGCCCTTTGTGAGCCTCTCACTGAGGTTAAAACCTACTGCTCTCTGAACAGTCACCGTAGCCATATTTCTCTATACTTGAGTTTAAAACTTTGATCTCATTGCGCGTTCTGAGCGTTTATAGTAATGTGCTCTAGAAAGGTATCTTCTGAAATTACGCCTCAGGCAATTTTGTTTCTCAAATTGTAAGCTAAACGTTTGTTTACAACTGCAGATTCTTATTCCCCCTTTAAAGTTGAAATGATTGAGTCCTATTTCTGTTTTGTCCAGATCTCCCAGGCTCCCACATCTCCAGTGTGGCATATTTTAAGAAGGATTTACTGAAAGTGATTTGTGCGTTTTGTCTGTGTGAACATCCATTGATTCTAAAAGGGTGGCCGCCTTTCCATCATTACTTTGCATGTCATGTCTTGCACGCATCAGAATTTGACTCGCTACGAGTCGCTCGGGGCCTTTTCAGACCTTCCGTCTGTAACATGCTCCTTCTAAATTAAACGCGGAGTTATGTCCTCTGCAAGAAAATGCCCATGACCATGTAAGAATTTCAATTCCTATAGAGTCATTTTACAGGAATATTTTTTTTTGGAGTACGGATATCTGCTCTTTTGAAACTCCTATTCCAAGCATGATGCGAAGCTTTCACAAAACCGTAAACAGATCCCTACAGTTTTTCAACCCTACTGTATCTTGGTCCATTATCTGCTTTTGTAAAATAATGTACTATTCTTTTCTTTTTGCTACGGTATTACTTATAATATTCACGTTGCAGGATCATTTAAGTGATAGGATTATTTTATTTTATTTTCAGGTTGTGCAAAGAACTAATTCTTACATCAAAGTGCTTTCATTGCAGATTCCATACAGTTTTACGAATTTCATTTGCTTCATGCTGGGGTGTACCAAGGATGTTGGAGTGGCATGAGGAGTAGAGTCTGTTTAACTGCTGGTGACTTCGGGCCCACCGTTATATTTGAGGTTTTTTTGTTTTTGGTTGAGATTTCTGATGTACATTTTAATTATTTAAAAAGTTTTATATAGCGCTGGCTAGACCTGGAGGTATCAGAGCGCTTTACATGAGTATCAGACCATAGTTGCTGGTTACATCATTACAAAGGTTGTCCATTCCTATTTTTTAATGTTAATAAGATTCTGCAAACATTCTCAGTCCTAGTCCCCTCAAGAGTGGCATGACCTTGGCATTAAAAATATATTGGCATTCTTTGTATGTTTTTGAAAACTGGACAGTTTTTTCTCTTTGTGTAAATAGTACAGATAGAACACTTTTGCTTAGAAAAAGAATTTGAGAAATTGAGAGCCCACCTCTATAGAGTTCGAGCTGTACCTAACTCATGAGGCTCTATGCCACAATGTTTTTTCAAATTTTATTGGGAAGATGATTTCTCACCAGGGTGGGAATGCCATTTTGGCCTGTGGTTTAGACTGATTTGCATATGTTTAGTCAATATCTGTAATCATGTAAGTGAGCTAAAGAAGTATTGGCAAAGCGTTTTTAGGTCTCGCCTACTATATCCGAGATTATAGGAAGCGGTCCAAAAAGTCAACCATCGCGTACAGTTCGTGTGAGGCAGGCATGTGCACATCATCGCCAGCCACATCCCACACCATGCCTTGGCATCAGACTTCAAAGGAAGCCGCTTGCACACCACCATTTGTCTGTGCCTCGGCAACAGACTTCAAAGGAATCCGCTCCCAAATCGCTCCCCCCCCCCATCAGACTTCAAAGGAATGAGCTCCCGCTCCCCCGCCCCCCCACCACAGCCATGTAGAGAGCTTGTTTTCAGAAGGGTTTCACCTAACAAAGGAGAGGTCGGGGGTAGAGTTACAGACCCGTTAGCTGCTGGAAGCGAACAGCATCAAGCAAGCCAGTTAGGGAGTCGTGTTCACTCATGTCATTATGTTGGCAGTTCCAGTTGGCGTGGTCATTATTACCCGTCACACACAGCTCATAACATCTACACAGATTTAAAAGGCTTCCCGTCCCGCACGCACGCACGCACTCACTCCGGGCTTTTTTTTTTTAACAATTAACTTGTTTGGCTAAGAGGCTTACACGCATACTTTCGACCCTTCCCGGCAGCTCAACACACAATCTGCCCCTGCTCCACAGCCTCTCCTCCCTCCTCCGCTGCTCCCCCTAACGCACACACAGCTCACACCACTTCGCCAAAACTCCCAGACCCCCTTCCCTGCAGCTCAACACACAATCTGCCCCTGCTCCACAGCCTCTCGTCCCTCCTCCGCTGCTACCCCCTAACGCACACACAGCTCACACCACTTCGCCACACCTCACAGACCCCCTTCCCTGCAGCTTGACACACAATCTGCCCCTGCTCCACAGCCTCTCCTCCCTCCTCGGCTGCTCCCCCCTAATGCACACACAGATCACACCACTTCGCCACACCTCACAGACCCCCTTCCCTGCAGCTCAACACACAATCTGCCCCTGATCCACAGCCTCTTGTCCCTCCTCCGCTGCTCCCCCCTAACGCACACACAGCTCATAACAACTACACACATTTAAAAGGCTTCCCGTCCCGCACGTACTCCTTCCCGGTCTTTTTCTTACAATTAACTTGTTTGGCTAAGAGGCTTACACACATACTTTCGACCCTTCCCTGCAGCTCAACACACAATCTGCCCCTGCTCCACAGCCTCTAGTCTCTCCTCCTGTGCTCCCCCTAACGCGCACACAGCTCACACCACTTCGCCACACCTCACAGACCCCCTTCCCTGCAGCTCAACACACAATATGCCTCTGCTCCACAGCCTCTCGTCCCTCCTCCGCTGCTCCCCCTAACGCACACACAGCTCACACCACGTCGCCACACCTCACCGACCCCCTTACACACAGCTCACACCACTTTGCCACACCTCACAGACCCCCTTCCCTGCAGCTCAACACACACACACTCCCGAGTTTTTTTTTTTTACAATTAACTTGTTTGGCTAAGAGGCTTACACGCATACTTTCGACCCTTCCCTGCAGCTCAACACACAATCTGCCCCTGCTCCAGTCTCTCCTCCGCCCTAATGCGCACACAGCTAACACCACTTCGCCACACCTCACAGACCTCCTTTTCTGCAGCTCAATACACAATCTGCCCCTGCTCCACAGCCTCTCGTCCCTCTTCCGCTGCTACCCCCTAACGCACACACAGCTCACACCACTTCGCCACACCTCACAGTCCCCCTTCCCTGCAGCTCAACACACAATCTGCCCCTGCTCCACAGCCTCTCCTCCTTTCACCGCTGCTGCACGCCTCACACTGCTGCACGCCTCACACTGCTGCACGCCTCACGCTGCAGCACACCTCACGCTGCAGCACGCCACAAACTGCAGCACGCCACACACTGCAGCACGCCACACACGGCTGCACGCCACACACGGCTGCACGCCACACACTGCAGCACGCCACACACTGCTGCACGCCACACACTGCTGCGCGCCACACTGCTGCGCGCCACACACTGCTGCCCGCCACACACTGCTGCCCGCCACACGCTGCTGCGCGCCACACACTGCTGCGCGCCACACACTGCTGCGCGCCACACACTGCTGCGCGCCACACACTGCTGAATTACTCACACGCCACACACTGCTGAATTACTCACACTGCTGCACTGCCGCACGCCTCGCACTGCTGCACGCCTCATACAGCTGCACGCCTCATACGGCTGCACGCCTCACACTGCTGCACGCCTCACACTGCTGCACGCCACACACTGCTGCGCGCCACACACTGCTGCGCGCCACACACTGCTGCATTACTCACACTGCTGCACTGCCGCACGCCTCGCACTGCTGCACGCCTCATACAGCTGCACGCCTCATACGGCTGCACGCCTCATACGGCTGAACGCCTCACACTGCTGCACGCCTCACACTGCTGCACGCCTCACACTGCTGCACGCCTCACACTGCTGCACGCCACACACTGCTGCACGCCACACACTGCTGCACGCCACACACTGCTGCACGCCACACACTGCTGCACGCCACACAACACCACCACATCATTCTAGGACACCACCAGATCACTCTAGGACACCACTCAGGGGCACCACCACATCACTCCAGGCCACCACCACATCACTCAGGGACACCACCACATCATCACTCAGCACCACAACAGCACTGTCCTTGCTTGCTACCAACAAGCATTGCCATAGCCAATAGGACTCGCATTAGGAAAGTGTAAGCTATTGGCTTTGTGAATAACAATGCTATTAATTTATATATTTGCAAAGCCAACACATATTAAAAAAAATTGTCATTTACAATACCAATAGCTCACACTTTCCTAATGCGAGACCTATTGCATTGCAAATGCTTGTTTTCTGACTTGTGCCCTGCGTAGACAAGACCTATTGGCTTTGTCAATGCTTATATTTACTGTATTTCTCCCATGGTAAATACTACTGCGGGCACCTGGTCTGACCACTTGTTGCAGATCCTCACCGTTGTGCCAGATTATCTGCCCATTCACTCAACGCCATCTGAGACCCCTTAACTTCCCTAGCTCATCTCTTTCCTTCGTCCACCTCGTACTTTGTTCTTATTGTCTCCCACATTCTCAACATTAAGCCCTACCACCTCTTTCCTACTGAAACCCTCATTCATCCCTCTGTTTCTCCATCACTCACTCTGCATCCTTTCGCCGCAGTCCCAATTCTTACGTACTACTCAGACTCTCAATTACCCAAACCCACAATTCATCCCCTCTTCGTTTCAATCTGATCGTCCCCGATTCCTTCACAAACTATCCCATACCTCCTATTTCCCCTAAACAACATCCTTGACACTCTCGCCTTCCTTTCCAAATTCTGCTCACTCCTACGGCTAACTTCTCCCTCACCCAATTTCATTACGCCTTTTATGTTACGTCTTTCAAAGGTCTCGCAACGACTATGGCAGACACTGCTTGCATTGTAACACCGCAGTAACCATAGATCTGCAGTTAAGAAGCTCACGCTGACCTCTCCAGACCTTCGTCCCTTGGTAGCTTTATCACCAAATCACCCATCCATACCAAATGTGGTTCGAGGAGGAAATCTACCCTTGGTTGAGGACCTACGCTAGATGAGCAACTGAGCTCTCTCGGGCCAAGATATCAGTGAAAGGTGAGTTATATTAATACACAGATATATAATTTAACGACTTTCCTTAACACTTTATTAATGCCCCTTAACGTTCATGCCGTTTATTAACGACTTCTGTTGTAATATTAACGTCCCAGCCACCCTTCCCGTGGCATTGCCATGTACATGAAGTACCTCCTGGCCCCCGAAGGTCCCTGGGGGCGGTGAGCAAAGTCCTGCACCCCCAGCACCTCCATTGGATCCGAGCCACAGTCATTTGTAAGCAGTCTCTTCAGAGTGGAACACATGCAGCCTTCGAGATAGAAAAGGGACTATTGCTGTCTTAATAACCCGCGGCCGCCATGTTAGAACTGGATGATTTGCGTTGATTGGAACAACATACGGCCTGAGATGTAGAAATGAGACTATGTTGCTGTCTAATAACCTAACCCGGGGCTGCCATTTTAGAACTGGATAGTTGTCTTTGCTAGAAAAGTGGCACCATTTTAAAACAGGGCAGCTTTAGTGACGAGGTATCGCCATCTTAGAGGAGCATGAGCTCTAAATTGTATTAATTGTTTTCCCCCGCGCGAAGGGCATTTTGTATGAGGGGCACCGCTATTGTAGAAGAGGAAAGTCTTTGCTTGTGTAAGCAATCTTAAGTTCCTAATGCTTTTGTCATTTTCGGAATGTCTTATTCTGTAAGGGGGAGGGGGGCGGAACTGGGCGCTCCTTGTTGGTCTAAAGAACTAACACTAGAGAACAGTGGAAACTGCCATCTCGCAGCAGGTTGTGAAGAATAATACATGGTAACATTTTAGAACAGCAAAGTGGGAAATTTATAAGAAAATAAAAACTGTTTTATTAACCCCATTGACTTCTTGACGTAGAGGCAATTGCAGGTGCCAGGCAGCTAAATTAAAGCCATTTTAGCTTCATAAATCAGTAGAATATCATTTCTTTCGCGTCTAATGGCAGTGGCACGTAAGCCTCCATTCATTTGTCAAGGCAAGGGGCAGACTGAGGTTGCCACATTTCCCAGAGAAAAATACCAGCGATCTGTTCACGCTTTTTGATTTTATGTCAAGAAATGGAGGCTCCTATCATGTCTTCTTTCTTGCCATTCATTAACTTGTCAATGTGTTTTTTAGCCATGTTGTGCAACTTTTGTACGAGGGGATTAGTATACTGATTTGAGAACCATGTGCAGCAACCAGTTAAGCCATAACTGCCAAGTTTCCCGGGTCCATGCGTAAATTGCTGCTCCAATCTAGTTTTTTTTAACTTTACATCTTGTGACTTGTAGTCCTGTTTTATAATGGAATAAAGAAGGCAAGTCATATAATTCACATTTTAAAACCTGGACTAGACTAGCACACCATACATGGACCTGGGAAACTTGGCAGGGCTTGTAGTGTCTCACACACAAAGAATTCAGGCAGACACAGGGAGTATAATGATGGACCTTCTTTATTTCAGCGTCCTTCTCCTTCGAATCCTAACGGATAACTGACCAGCTGCCCCTTGGGCTCCCAGCTCCTCCCTTTCCGCCCGCCCTTGTCCCTCATGCGGGCTGGTCCTAGTGCCTGACCAGTTTGGTCACCGGGCACTCTCACTGCTTGGCCATCTACATCATTACATCTCCCCCCTCTGTGAATAAATGAAAAGAAAACAAAAAAGGGACACCACTGCAAACAGCAAATTGTTATTTCTTTAGAATTGTTCAATGAAGCGATACGGTTTCGTGATCACACGCCTGGGGCGTGGCTGGAGGTTGGCATTGTCACTCTCGGTCTCATCGACAATCTCTGTCGGTAACTGACTGTCAGTTGGCAGTGTCTCTGGGTCTCTTGGCTCCAGTTTCGGTTCAGTCAGTAGCTCTTTGACCTTTGGTCCGCACTTCTTGAAGTACGTCACGTTCCGGGTAAGTCTCTTCCCGTCAGCTTCTGCAGTGATCATAGTTCCTTTTTGTTGTATTACTTTAAGTGGAACCTCAGGATATTGGCAATCAGTCTTTCTGTGCTGCTCTTGTCGTGCCAGCACCCAGTCTCCTTCTTGGATTTGAGAGGTCGTAGCATGGCGCCGTTCATCAGCGTAGTCTTTCATTCTTTCCTTCTTCATCTTGTCTCTGGCCGCGATCTCCTCGTGATCAGAGTCAGAGTCCAGTTCGTGCGCGGCCATGCTCATCATTGGTATCCTGGTGCGCACTGGGCGTCCTAGCATGAGAGTGGCAGGACATTTGCCTGTGGTGGAATGAGGCGTGTTTCGGTATGCCCGCAACACCTCGTCGAGTGCTGTCTGAAGGCTCTTTCCGGTGAGTTCTGCTTGCTGGATGGTCTTTTTGATCGTGGCCATGAAGCGTTCGATCATTCCGTTGGCTTGTGGCCATAGTGGTGTGATCTTGCGGTGTGTGAAGTTGAGGTGCTGGGCAAACTCTGCAAAGTCATGGCTGTTGAAGGGGGGTCCATTGTCTGACTTCACCACTAGGGGAATGCCCCATGCGGCAAAAACCTCATCTAGGATCGGTATGACACACGATGCTCTTGTGGAAGTACACAGTTGTGCGATGGGGAATCTTGAATACTCATCCATGATGGCCAGGACGTATTGGCCCGATTTGATTGGCCCAAAGAAGTCAACGGCAATGTGTTGCCAGACACCCTCCGGTAGTGAGACATTTGAAGTGGTGCAGGGGGATCCGGACGACTCACTAGTTGGCATTGCGGACAGTCCTTCAAGGTCGTCTCCACCATCAGGTCTAGTGTTGGGAACCAGACTCTTTCACAGAGTGCTCTTTTTGTGGCCACTATGCCCCGGTGTCCCTCATGTGCTAGGTTGATGACCCCTTGTCTGAGTTGTCGTGGGATTACTATTCTGGTGTCCCGTGAGATGAGGTCATTCGCTGCTATCGACAGTTCATCATTGATATGTTTAAAGGCCGCCATTTCTTGGTTGTTTTGTCCATTGCTTGGTGTATGTCTCGAGTTGTTAGTTTGGATCAGCCGTTTCACCTCTTGCAGGGTGGTATCCGTTTGCGTCGCTTCGCAAATGGCTTCTAGTGGAACAGCTGGAGGTCTCGCTTGGTTCACCACAAAGTGAATGTATTCATCAGCGATTGATTGTTCTGATTTGTCTGATCTGAGGTGGTGTCGAGACATGTAGTCTGCAGGGTTTGCATCTTTTCCTGGCTTGTGAATTATGGTATAGGTGTACTCTTGGAGCCTTAGGCCCCATCGCTCTATTCTCGGAGGCATTTTTGCTCGCGGGTTTCTGAAGATTGTGATCAGAGCTTGATGGTCAGTTATCAGTGTGAAGTGTTTTCCAAAAATGAAAATGTGGAAGTGTTCACACGCCCAGACGACGGCCAAGCTTTCTTTTTCTGGCTGTGAGTATGCCCTTTCTGTGTCCGTCAGACTTCTGCTGGCATATGCTACTATGTGCCGTTGGTCTCCTTCTCTGTCATATTGCGCAAGGATGGCTCCTAGTCCTACAGGACTGGCATCTACTGTTATTTCCGTCTTTCTTTTTGGATTGAAGTATGCTAGGTTCTTTGCTGATTCTACAGTTCTCTTGATCTCTCGAAATGGCCCTTCACATTGAGTGGACCACTGAAAGGGCTTTCCTTGTTTCGTGAGCATCCGTAGCGGGTAGCTTAGCGTGGCGTAGTCAGGTATGTATCTGGAGCAGTAGCTGGCCATTCCTAGGAACGATCGTACATCACCTACGTCTTCCAGGCTTGGTGTATCATTTAGTGCTGCTACCTTTTCTGGGTCTGGTTTCATGCCACTTCCAGAGAATAAGTGTCCGAAAAAGTTTAGTGTTGGTTTGTGAAGTTCGCACTTGTCTTTGTTGAGTGTCAGGTTCGCGTCCATCAGGGCTTGACAGACCTGATCTAGAGCTTTGTTATGTTCCTCAGTTGTTGCTCTATAGACGAGGATGTCGTCGCTGTAGTTTAGGACCTGTGGGATATGGTGTATTGTTCTCCTGATAGCCTCCTGGAATATCTCTCCTGCAGAAGACACTCCGAAACTAAGTCTTTTATACCTGAATAGTCCTAGGTGTGTCGAGAATGTTGTGATGTATCTCAACCCTTCGTGCAGTTCTAGCTGATGGTATCCTTTGTTGAGGTCTAACTTTGAGAAAATCTTGGCTCCATTGAGGGAGGTGATCATGTCGCTGATGTGGGGCCTGGATGTCTCTCTCTCTCTATTGCCGTGTTGGGCGCCCTCATGTCTACACACAGACGAACTCGGTCAGTTTCTCCTTTCTTTGTGACCACCACGACTGGGGAGACCCATGTGGCCGGTCCCTCTGTTCTCTCAATGATGTCGGCTTCCAGTAGGTCTTGTAGTTCCTTCTCCATGGCTTCTTGCAGGTGGAACAGGATTTTCCGGTGGTGTTGCGCTACGGGAGTGATTTGTTCATCTATGTGCAATTTTATTAGGCAGTTCTTCATCTTTCCCAGGCCTTGAAAAAGTTTGGGAAATTTCTTGATGAGTGCTGGTTTGTCGGTGACTCTGAATAGGAGGCTCACTAATTTCAGTCGCTCAGCAGTGGCTAGGCTCAGGAGGCAGTCTGCTTCAGGCCCCTCGATGACATGGATGTATGCTGGTATTGTTCGATCTTCATATGACAGTTCGGTCTCGAACTTCCCAAGGCATGTGAGTGGTTCCTTGACCATCCACGTATATACTTGTACGTGGGCGTCAACTAGTTTTGGTGGTGGTTCCATGCGTTGGTATTCCGTCACTGGTAGATAGTTTAGCGTTGCTCCACTGTCTAGCACGAATTTGGCGTGGTGGGAGCCAACCCTGATGTCTAAGCGTTGGTATTCTTTTAGCTGATCCAGGTCAGCTACACGGTAGAGGTATTCCTTTCAAACTTGGGGGTGGGCGATGGGGATCGAGATTCCCTTGATGATGATCGCCGCGATTGGTATGTCCTGCAGGAGTGGCAACTAGATTGTGACGACCCAGAGGATGAGTCTCGTCTGTCTTGGACTGCTCTGACATGATGACGACTGTTTGAGGGTGGGCGTCGTCGGTGTCTGTCCCCGTGGTCACTCTTTGGTACTGCCCCGCACATGCTTTCAAAATGATTGTCTCTGCCACATTTTCGGCATTGTTGTCCTAGTGTGGGGCAGACATCTGCATGTGGAAAGTCATATCCACATCGGTAACATTTAAGTTGTCTGTCGGATCGTCCCTTCCTGTGACTCGTGTCTTTGTTTCCTTTGTGTGACCGGTGGTGATGTCTCTTTGATCTGGAGGAGCGAGTTCGTGGTGAACATCTTCTGTGCTCTTGTCGCGATTGCATTCTGAAAACTTGTTCCCGTCTCTCACTTTTCCCGGTCTCCATTTTCTTTGCGTGTTCGTCTGCTTGTTCATCCACTCTTGTCATCTCCACGATCTAGTCCAACGTGTAGCTACTTTTGAGTAATTTGCGTCTTAGCGGCTCGGAGAGACAACCTTCTATCACTCTTAGTCGCAGTGCGTCTTCAGTTGAGAAGTTGTCAAAGTCACAGTGTTTCGCCAGTCGTTTCAGACGTGTTACGAATGCCCCCATTTGTTCACTTCTTTCTTGGGCGGCCAGGTTGAAAGTGTATCGCCCAAAGTCGACGTTCGTTTTGTGCAGGAACTTGCTGTCCAGTGCTTCACGTACTTTAGTGTAGGAGTCTTCTGGTAGGTCTTTTATGAGTCGTCCACCTTCTCTGCCGATCAGGTTCTTGAGAAAAAGTAGTTTTTCTTTGAGGTCTGACACCTTGGATGCTTCCATGAAGTCCTCAAAATCTTCTATCCATTCTTGCCATCGTGGGCCCATGCTCCAGCCGGATTCAATGACAAGCGGTTCGGGGCGGCGCAGGAGAGATGCTCTCATGATGTTCTCGTGGCCTGAGTCAGGCATTGTACGCTTGTGTTTCTGGCGGCTTTGTAGTCCTAATTCACTTTCCGTTTGCTGCTTTTTGTTGCACTCGCCAGTGCTTGTTTGTTATTTTGTTGCACTCGCCAGTGCTTGTTCGCAGTCTTTGTTGCACTCGCCAGTGCTTGTTTGCAGTCTTTGTTGCACTCGCCAGTGCTTTATTATTGCCTTTGTTGCACTCGTCAGTGTTTGTTTGTTGTGTGTTGCACTCACCAGTGCTTGTTTGCAGTCTTTGTTGCACTCGCCAGTGCTTTATTATTGTTTTTGTTGCACTCGTCAGTGCTTTATTATTGTTTTTGTTGCACTCGCCAGTGCTTGTTTGTTACTTGCCAATGCTTGTTTGCTATTTCAGGCTCTTTTCCTGACTTCAAAATGGCCGCCGATGATCCCTCGCAGGGGATTGGTCGATATTGCCTGACTTCAAAATGGCCGCCAGGAATCTCGTTTTCAGCGAGATTTCAGTCGTTTCTGCTCGTTCCTTCGGCCGGAGCCACTCATTCACTCAGTGAATTTACTCTTCACTCACCGCTTGCCGTTTTCAGCCGCGATCCACCGCCAGAGTCACTGCTGCAGGTGAGGTTTGTTTCTTTGGCTTTTGACGCCGGAGTGGGCTCCCGGTTGGTCCTTTTAACGGCGATTTGCTCGAGCCTTTGCTTCTTCTGCCGCCGGGTGGGCTCCGGTGGGCAGCTTTCGCGGCACACTCAAAACCTCCAGACGTGGGGGCGAGCTCCGCTCTTTGTGCCACCGGTTGGGCTCCGGTGGGCACTGCCCACAGCACGCTCGAGCCTCCAGACGTGGGGGCGAGTTTCGCTCTTTCTGCCGCCGGGTGGGCTCCGGTGGGCACTTTTAGCGGCGCGCTCGAGCCTCCAGACGTGGGGCGAGCTCCGGGCTGGATATTTACCGCCTGGTTGCCGCTGTAGCCGTCCACACGCTTGTGGTTCTAGTCCTTCGTCGCCAGTTGTAGTGTCTCACACACAAAGAATTCAGGCAGACACAGGGAGTATAATGATGGACCTTCTTTATTTCAGCGTCCTTCTCCTTTGAATCCTAACGGCTAACTGACCAGCTGCCCCTTGGGCTCCCAGCTCCTCCCTTTCCGCCCGCCCTCGTCCCTCATGCGGGCTGGTCCTAGTGCCTGACCAGTTTGGTCACTGGGCACTCTCACTGCTTGCTAAACAAATAAAGAGAGTTCCCTTGAGTTCCCACTTTCTTAATTCGGACTGGTCAGTCCACTATCGAATATGTGACCCGCAAGCATTCAATTACTTCATACTTCAATGGAACCATCAAAAAGAGCACTTACAGTCTAAAATCATATGTACTACGTAGCCGGTAAGTTGTATGTTGTAAGCAAATTAATTTTTATTATTTATAAAAACAAAACCAAATATAAAAAGCCTTTTAGTTAAAAACATGCACATATATATATTCCTTATGACCGTTGTTATTATTTGCATCAGTGTACTGTTGGTTTTAAAGCACTCTGTCAATTCACAGGTACATTACTTATGGCAGGAATTTTAGTAAGCAATACATTCAAACACATTTATTTTAAAATGATTTTTTTTAAAAACCAAGTCGACGCGTTTCGGTGGATCTCTGCTGTGCGCACCACCTTCTTCAGGACAATATTTAAACAGTTCTGTAAAAATAATTATTACAAACAATATCAAACTTTATCCTCGGCATACGTTTACAAAGAAAAATAATAGTAACAATCTGAACATACATGCTATCAATTTATATACCGGTAATCCAAAGATCATGGACCGTTGTTGGCTCATTATATACAAAGATAGATTATTGGTACCGGACTACTTGTTATCTGTATACTGCATTCCTGTCAATCCTATTACTAAGTTCCATATTCGTTGCTAAGTATTACAGTTGAACCTTTCCCTGTGCTAATTTTGTGATCCCAATGTCTTCCATGTATCCCCACATTCATACATGTTGTTGTCTGATCTAGCACCACATATAGTCTATGCTAGATTTTTACTACCGTGGGCCTCATGCATACAATGGTTAAGTACCCACCTTTTAGGTTTTCTTTATACAGCTTAAATCATAAACCTCCTAATAAATTGAGGCGCTGATTCCAGATGGTTTTATAATTCCTGTATCAATGATAGACAGAAGTATTATAATCAAGAACTCTTATTGCCCTTCAGTTCATTGTGTTTCGCTACATAATACTTACTAATAAGGATAATGACCAACGTAAATTCTTGTTATTTATTAGAAGCTGTACGTCCTCGTGGTAGGTGAATACGTTCTTTGGCATACAAGAGGGCACCTATTTATAAAGAACATTTAAAACTATTTCAGGTGCTGTTCTAGCAATAGAGTCTCTTCAATCAACTATGTTTAATAATAATGGAATTAGTCTTACCAATGTTAATGCTTGGCCATCTACATCATTACAGGGCTGAAGCAGACTATAACCATAGGTGTGAGGGCCTGGCCTAACTGCTAGAGCTGCCGACTGGAGGTGTGGAACCAGGCTACCCAAGTCAAAAAGGAAGATCATGCTGGAGTGATTCTGGAGTCATCCGATTACTTCAGCTGAGCATACTGGGCATACTTCAGGATGGCTTCGGATGACTTCCCCAGATAATTGCAGGAATAGCTTAGCTGAAGTAATCGGATGACTCCAGAATCACTCCAGGATGATCTTCCTTTTTGACTTGGGGATCCACTGCATCCCATAACACGGTAACCGTGCCTTGGTGGTCCTGACTCACAACATGGAAACACTTCCCACTTAATATCACAATACAACAACACCCTTTTAACAACACACCCTAGGTGGCGTAGCTTGCTCCACATGTAGGTAAGCACTTCAGTGCTCCAAGTAGAGGTAGTAAGCACTATATAAATGCTGCAATACAACACAGTACGATACGACATAGGCAGATCAACAAACATTGACAAAGCTATTAGGTCTCGCCCATGGGAGAGGTAATGGCTTTGTCAATTTCTTTTAGCCATGTTGTGCAACGGCGCAGCTGCTGTGCAAGTTAGGGAGAAAAGTGCTATGACGCAGCCTGCGTTGACCATGAGGGGCAGTGATCTATTTTCTTAGAATGTGATTATTCTCTGCTTTCACAAAACACCTGTGTCTTTTTTTTACAACTAAGCAGGAGTTTGCCGTTTTGGCCCAAATGAAAACATAATTAAAAAGGCCATGCAGAGCAGGGAGCACAGTGCCATTTACATATTTGTAGCATTTTGACATCCATTGGTGTGACTTTTGGGTGCTTTATTTCTAGCACGACAGGAGAGTGCAAGCAACAAAGAGGGAGCGGTTGAGGAGTGCCAGGGCAAGCAAGAACAGGGGAGGGGCAGACATATCAACAACGCAGGAGGAGGGTGAGGGATAGCGCAAGCAACAGTGCAAGAGGGGGGAGGAAGTGGATGCATTCAAAATTGATTGTTATATCATTATTTAATCCCTATTTTTATTGAATAAATACAAGCAGACTTCGCTTAGGTCTGACCCACCGGGACCACACTTGAGCATTGTGCATTTTTCCTGTTCAGCCTCATGATCTCATCTCACAGTAGGTGTCGGGTCACAGCATTATCTAAGCATATTTCCAGATGCGCTTCTGTACAGGAAGCTGGATATTTACTACAGAAGTTTGAGTGGAGTGTTTCCACTCCATTTTGAATGCAGAGCCTCTGTCTACTTCATGAACAGGCCCCATATCTCTGCCCTCATGATAACCTCCCTACTTCATATCTGCACCTCCTGATGACCTCCTCAAGGTCAGTGGACACACTTATTCAACTTGAAGCCTCTCCCTGTTACACACCCCTAAAACTATTTTAGGGAAGCACTACTCACCATAGAAAAATAGCTCATGAACATTTTAAGCTGGTATTTTCTTTTTCTTCACGTCTTTTTAACTACTTCTTTGGGCAATTAAATTAGCAATATTAAAAAAAAAACATTTACAGCATTTTATTAATTCCTCCATAAAATCTACAGTGAATGAGTCCAATCTATTGTTCAGGACATTGGGAAAAATGTGAAACAAATGATTTCTTCAGCCCATACCTTTCATGCTGTTGATGGCAGACCAAAATATGTTCCCAAATTTAAAAGTACAGCAACATTTTTGTTTCTTTTCAAATACCTAAAAATAAGAGAAAAACGAAACAAATTTCTAATATTTCTGGGTCTTCAGAGTTGACAGGTTCTGCCCATATGACTGTGGACGCAGTCAGTAACTTTGTTGAGGAGAATAATTCCTCCATCGATGATGGCGTTCTGTAACCCAAACAAACCTCTAAACAAGTCCAGGAAATGTCATTTCCATGATGTAGTTGATCAATTGACAAGAATTCTGATGTAATACCGTTTTACCCTGATTCATATTCTGACCACCAAAGAATTTATGACTTGGATTGTTTTGGGCCAAACAAAAACAAAATAAAAATATTGACCGCATTTTCTAAGCACAAATTTTCTCCTTTTTCTCCAAAAGAAATTGTGGACGCCTCAGCGTACCAATTATTTGATCCTTCTCCCCTCTTTTATCCTTTCTTCTCAGAATGGTCCACTACTCAACATGTTGAGGACTAAAGGCCTGATTTATATCTTTGCACTATGTATACTCAGTCGCAAGTGCTACGGAGCATACATACCACCAAGATAAAGGTCAACCTAATTCAGATGTGGGTGGACCATAGGTTTAATCACAGTAGAGTCTACTCTGTCTCCACCGTGATGGAACCCCTCCGACGAATTCCGCCTACCTAATTTAGATGGGTGGAATTAGAGGTCAGTTTGCACTGTCTGTCACTGACAAGAAAACTCTGACGGTAAGGGGCAGTGAAACCTGCCAAATGCTCCCATGATGTGGGGAGCATTTTCATTTTTATTTTCAACAAGAAAATCCAGCTTTGGGATTTTCTTTTTTGAAAATAAAAAAGAAAACAGTTTGGAGCAGGGCTCCATCATGTTGCCAGAGCCCTGACCCAAACTGTAAACAGCATTGACAGGAACCGCACTGAAGTGACAACGGTTCCTGCCAATGCGGTACATATGGCCGCTAGCTTGGCGGTCATTTCAAAATTTGGCATGCAGAGTAGTCTTGGCCTGGCAGACATCAAGTTTTGCCTTCTGCCAGGTCAATGGAGATTACTCCGTCCTCCAAAATATAAATTGGGTCCTCTATTTTTGAAAACATTAGATCTCCTCTGGACATAGTGATTAGAAATAAGATGAGAGCAGAATGTCCCTGCTAACTAGTTGCACACCTATGAGCCCATAGGTGTATCTCCCATGGCACCAGTATTCAATGCTGTATATCCAGCTGAAGTTGTAATCCAAAAAAAGTTTCAAACGAAAGTTTTATCTTGTTCAGAATGAATTATATTTCAAATTGTTTCAAATTGTTTCACATTATTTCCTAATTCATAACATGTAGCAACAATCCTGTTTGTTCCAATGCATTTCGGTGAATTCTATCACCTTCGTCAGGGAACGTCTACAAACAAATAGAAAATGTACAATGTAACAATTTGCAATCAAGACGTGTTTAAGTCACACATTTCACTTTTGTTTTAACTAATTTGTAGCGCATTTCTAAAGCGTGTTTAAGCAGGCTTCTAAGCTAACAAAAAATGTTCGATTGTAACGCTTCTGCGTGCTCCTCTGTTTTCCGTAACGGTTATACTAAGCGATTCGCTTAAGCTTGTCATTTGCTACCTGCTTAACGAAGTGTAAAAGTCGCTTGCCGCTTACTCTCGGTTTATCTAAATCTAACTGTAGCTCACCTTCTGTTGCTTACAAAATCATTCCGCTTCTGCGTAAAGGTTCCTGCTGTGGTTTGCTTTCTCACAGGCTAAGGAAACTCCAACTGACGCCGCGATTGTTGCGCATGCGCAGTGTCTAACTTTAATGTTTTTTTGCCTACTGCGTTTTTTAAAAAAAAATAACAAACCAAAACTTTAGCAATCAGACTTCGGTCGTCACATATCTACTGCAGGTAGAGGTTAATCAAGGCGCCACAAGTTATATTTGCATACTGCTCATGTGTCAGTTCTCAATGTTTCTACAACATGGTGCAATAAAGATGCCTATTTACAAGTAACACAAAAGTTCTATTCGATCATTTAGACCATGTGGCTTGAGGCTGTTCAAATAATAAATCCAGTGATTCTCTCATTTTAGCAAGTTTTTTTTGTTCAAAGCTCCTTCCTTCCTCGGTACAATCTCCAATACGCATGCTCTCAGTTGATTTAAATTATGGCGTTTTTCAGTGAAATGGGTAGCTATCGTGGATTTCGTAGAATGGGTTCTGATATTGCTCTTATGTTCAGTCAATCTCACTTTCAATTTTCTTTCCGTGTGTCCCACATATACACTCCCACATGGGCATTTTAAAAGGTACACCACATTGGTGGTGTCGCAGCTTGCGTTGACTCTAAGTGGTATTTTGTGTCCTTTCATGGGGTGATTGATGTTTGTCCCCTTAATGATGTTATGACAGTTGGCACAATTTAAACACGGTACTGTTCCTCTGTATATTTGATGTGGTGTGGTTTGCTTAGGTTTCTTCAATAGTTCACCTAGGTTCTTTCCTCTTGAGTGAGCAAATAAAGGTTCTTGATCGAATATTCCATTGAAATCCGTTTCCATTTTAACTATTTGCCAATTCTTGTAGATGATTCTTTTAAACTGGGTGCTTACATTAGAGTATTTGCAGACGCACGTTATTCTTTGTGGTTTTGTGGTGGTTTTATAGGTAAGTAGTTCTTGTCTAGTTTTTGTTAGTGCTCTTGCCTGCGATTTCTGAATCATATCCTCTGGATATCCTCTGGTGGAAAATCTGTCTGCCATGTTTTGAAGTTGTTCTTGGCATACGTGGTCCTCAGATACCACTCTCCTAACCCTGAGAAATTGAGTGTATGGGAGGTGGTTCTTCAATGTTGGAGGATGGTGACTGGTGTAATGTAATAAATTGTTCTTGTCTGTAGGTTTTCGGTATAAGTTCGTGGTGATGATGCCATTGTTTAATGTGATTTCCACATCTAGGTATTGGATGGTGGTGTCATTGATCTTCCATGTGAATTTAATTCTCTCATTTCTCTCATCCAAAATCTTCAATTGTTGCTCCAAAGATTCTTGTGTGCCTTTCTATATGATGAACATGTCATCGATGAATCTCATGTAGGCTAACAGATGTGTCGCCCACTCCTGATCATTAAAAATGTGTTCCTCTTCAAAGGATCCCATGAAAAGATTCGCGTACGCCGGTGCGGCACAATTTCCCATGGCTGTTCCATTTAGTTGGATGTACCAGCGTTTCTCATAGGTGAAATAGCTGTTCATGAGGGTGAATTCCATCAGTTGCAACAAAAAGAGTTGTAGATCATGTGAATAAGTGCTGTGTAATAAAGCTTTTTCAATGGCCTCCAGGCCTTCTCTGTGGGGTATGGCTGTGTATAACGTTTTTACATCTATGGTAGCCATGATGCAATCAGGTTCAATTTTTGCTGCTTGTAATTTTACCAAAAAGTCTGTGGTATCTTTGATGTAGGAAAGATTTTTGGTAACTAAAGGTTGCAGGTACTTATCGATAAATTTACCCACTGGTTCGTGGATACTCAACTTGGTGGATACGATGGGTCGGCATGGGGGTTTATTCGGGTCTTTATGTACCTTAGGTACTAGATATATAGTGGGACTCTTTGGGTTCTCTTGCATGAGATATTGTTTGGTCTTTTCATTAATGATTCCTTTATCGGTGGCTTGTTTCAACATGGTTTGTAATGTTTTGCGTATGTCCATCGTGGGGTCAAGATTTATTTCCATGTATGTATTGGTGTCACTTAAGTGCATCTGCATGGCTTCCTCATAGAACTCTTTATTCATTATTACCGTTGCTCCTCCCTTATCTGCCTTTTGGCATATTATCTGTTGGTTGTTTGCTATGCTTTCAATAGCTCCAAATTCTTTCTTAGACATGTTTGGATTTTTGCCCCTTTTGTTGGTGTTGATTTTGTTGATTTCTTGTTTACACAAATTTTCAAAAAGGTCTATCATCTTGTGCGATGTGGGTGGCATGTAATTACTGGAGGTTTTTAATCCTTTCAATTCGTCTTCTTTGGGAGGTGGTTTTTCTGTTATGACATTCTCAAAAAAGTGTCTTAGTCTCATTTTGCGTGTGAGTTTAAAGAGGCTCACTTCCAATTCTAGCTGATTTGTGTGGGTGCTTGGTACGAACGATAACCCTCGTTGCATGGTGTTTATTTGTAAGTCATTGAGGTTTTGGTCTGAAATATTCAACACTAGGTTTTCTTTCCTGGTTAGTGCTGTTTCTTTCTCTCTTTCCTGGTCGTGGTGTTCCTCGTTTGTGGTGGGTTTGTTTCTTTTGTTTTTGTTGCGTCCCCTCCTGGGTCTTCTGTTACTGTTGGGCCTGCGTCTAAAAAAGGCTCCGGGGTGGTTAGTTTATCAGATGGTATGTTTCTTGTGGGTGCTTTTCTTTTCTCCGTTCTATCACTATCTGTGGATGACGTATCTGTTTGGGATGTGTATTGTTTGGTTTGTCGCCTTCTGGCGTATACTTCAGCCCATGTGTAGACTTCTTGTAATTTTTAGTCGAGGGTGTCCCTTCTATACTTCCTTAGTTTACGTTCGTTTACTTCCTGTGTATGGTTTGCCAGTTGTGAATTAATGTCATCAATGATTTTTTGTAACTCTTCTTCTGTGACTCCCTTTTTCAATTCCTCGGTTACGGTCTCAATTTCTGTTTTTAATTCTTCCAGTATTTTTGCCAATTCCTCAATAATGAGTAAAATTAAATCCAAACTGCATTTGTTCAATATAGCGAACCAACGTTTAAAAAAAACGCAGTAGGCAAAAAAACATTAAAGTTAGACACTGCGCATGCGCAACAATCGCGGCGTCAGTTGGAGTTTCCTTAGCCTGTGAGAAAGCAAACCACAGCAGGAACCTATACGCAGAAGCGGAATGATTTTGTAAGCAACAGAAGGTGAGCTACGGTTAGATTTAGATAAACCGAGCGTAAGCGGCAAGCGACTTTTACACTTCGTTAAGCAGGTAGCAAATGACAAGCTTAAGCGAATCGCTTAGTATAACCGTTACGGAAAACAGAGGAGCACGCAGAAGCGTTACAATCGAATATTTTTTGTTAGCTTAGAAGCCTGCTTAAACACGCTTTAGAAATGCGCTACAAATTACTTAAAACAAAAGTGAAATGTGTGACTTAAACACGTCTTGATTGCAAATTGTTACATTGCACATTTTCTATTTGTTTGTAGACGTTCCCTGACGAAGGTGACAGAATTCACCGAAATGCATTGGAACAAACAGGATTGTTGCTACATGTTATGAATTAGGAAATAATGTGAAACAATTTGAAACAATTTGAAATATAATTCATTCTGAACAAGATAAAACTTTCGTTTGAAACTTTTTTTGGATTACAACTTCAGCTGGATATACAGCATTGAATACTGGTGCCATGGGAGATACACCTATGGGCTCATAGGTGTGCAACTAGTTAGTATTTAGACATACACTCCAGGAGGGGAGTGATTTCCATGCCAGCACGGTAAAAGTTTTCTACGAAAAGGCGGTGCACATCCCTTTTTCCACAAGGCTTGAAGCAGAATGTCCCTGACCATTAAAGGCAGACCAAGTTCTCTCAACACCAGTTAAAAGTGTTTTACTTCATATGGTAAACAGCCAAAAGAAGGGATTGACAGGGCTGGTCCACCTGTCAGGATAAACCTTTGGATGCCATGTGCGGCGCCACTCCGCCGGCGTGCCAAAGGCAAGCCTGTCTGCGCCCGTCCGCGACCCGACAGTGACCAGCGCCAGGAACCCTGGATCTCTGCACCACCAATGCTACGACCTAGTGGCACTCCACACTCTCAACCGAGGCTGCAACAACAACTGCAAGCTAGCATCACCAGCCAACACCTACGGACCCTTCCGCTGTCACCGCTGCTGGCACACCTGCAGCACCGCCAAGACCACGGACCCAGCGCAACCCGCCTGCAAGAACACAAGCGAACAGAAGACCCTGCAATGCATCCTCCTCAACGTCCGATCTTTCCACAAACATGCCATCGAAATCTGGGACCTCCTTAACAGCACCATCCCGGACATGGCATTCTTTACCGAAACCTGGACCTACACCACCTCGGGACCGGACATCGCCATCGCCATTCCCCAAGGATACAAGATCTCCAGGAAGGACCGCCCCACCCGCCTGGGAGGAGGAATCACCATTGTCCACAAATCCACCCTCCGCCTGAGCACACTCCCCAACGAGCCCACAGACCTGATGGAATACCTTCACTTCAAGATACTGGCCAGCCCTACCTCCACCCTCCGAGGAACCATCATCTACCGACCCCCTGGACCCCGCGGACTTTTCACCAACTCCATCACAGACATCATCTCCTCGCATGCCATTGCGTCCACCAACTACACCCTACTGGGAGACCTCAGCTTCCCCCTCGACAACAAACTGGACACCAGCACCACATCCCTCCTGGACAACCTACACAACATTGGACTTCGCAAGATCGTGACCGAACCCACGCACTCAGCAGGACACACCCTCGACCCTCTCTTCACAACCTCATCACTCAGCAACTCCACCCCAACCATCGCGGAAAACAACGACCCCAACACTGCAGCCTGAACCCTGCACAGATGGATCTCTGACAGCGCCAACACCATAGCCCCCTCAAGAAAAACAACAACACCCACGCCAAGAAAGCTAGATGGTTCACCATCGAAATTCGAGAGTCCAGACGCACTTGCCGCCACCTCGAAAAGGCCAGGAGGAACACCAATCTACAGAAGCCCAAAACAACTTCAGAGCCGCCACCAATGCCTATCACCAACTCAGAAAATAGGGAAAAAGCGATTGAAGACAGAATCTCCACTCATGCACACAACAGCAAAGAACTCTTCAACATCATCAAGGAGTTCGCCCGACCCACCAGCGAGTCCACCAACATCCCTCCCTCACAAGACCTCTGCAACAAACTCAGCACCTTTTTCCACCACAAAATCAAGAGCATCTACGTCAACTTCGCCGAATACAACCAACACACTGAACCCTCACCAACCACCCGGACACCCTGAAGACACACTGAAGACGATGAAGTCAATCCACTCTGCGGCCCCATGGACCCCTACCCCACCACATTTTCAACAAAGCCGCCGACACCATTGCACCCATGCTCTGCCACACCATCAACCGCTCCCTGGCAACCGCCTCGCTCCCTGACGACTGGAAACACGCTGAGATCAACCCCCTCCATGATAAACCCTTGGCAGACCCCACCGACCTCAAAAACTACTGACCCATCTCCTTGCTCCCCTTCCCAGTGAAAGTCATTGAGAAAGCCATCAACAGCTAACTTGCCACATTCATCGAAGAGCACAACTTCCTCGACTCCTCCCAGTCCGGCTTCAGAAAAAACAATGTACAGAAACCGCCCTCCTCGCCGCAACAGACTTCATCCATACCTTACTGGACAAAGGAGAAACAGCAGCCCTCATCCTCCTCGACCTCTCAGCGGCGTTCAACACAGTCTCTCACTGCACCCTAATACGCAGACTCCACAATGCAGGGATCCAAGACAAGGCCCTCGACTGGATCCACTCCTTCCTCTCCGGCAGAAAGTAGCGGGTCAGACTCCACCCCCCCTCCCTTTCCTATCGGACCCTACACCTACCACCTGCGGAGTCCCCCAAGGGTCCTCCCTCAGTCCTACGCTTTTCAACGTCTGCATGGCTCCGCTCGCCCCATCGTCAGAACTTACGGACTCAACATTGTGTCATACGCAGACGACACCCAACTCATCCTCTCCCTATCCAACAAACCCAACAACGCCACACACAACTTCCGAGAAGGCATGGAAGACGTCGCCAAATGGATGAAAAACAGCTGCCTACAACTAAACACCAACAAAACGGAAGTACTCATCATGGGCCCAAGAGAAAGCACTTGAAATATGTATGAACCTTTTGCCAAAATCTGTATTTTCTGTTTATTCCTATGGGTGATACACTCCAATCTGTGTTTATGGTTATTCTGCTCTCATGCTGAGCTGTTGATGAAACCTGTATGTTTTTGTCACTGAAGTTAATGCATGTTCATTGTATCTAGAGACTTGTTAGTGTACCAATGGAAACTGCCTCCTCTTGTTATTTCCAGTGCATTGCGTCATTGCAAAAACCGAGGTTATGGTCCCGGGCACATCTACCTCACAAACATAGAATGTCTCAGAAGTGACAGATCCTGTTACGCAGTGTCGCACAGCCGCAAAGCAGATCCAATACCCCAAGTCTATTTTTTCTTATTTCATCCCAACCCCCTTCCTCCGCCCCCCCCAAGGGCCATGCTTTGTTTAAGGAGTTTCCGTTCCTTGAACAGGCTAGGCCGGGAGAGGAATAGGAGGTCCAGCATCAGCTCCAGTGTCGTCTCCACGGTTGGGACCAGGTGAGTGCATGACAGAATTCAAGATCAGGGCATGATCGGATATAGATATCATTCCTATCTCAGATTGTGATATTAGCTAACGTAAACGATATTAGTAATTATATAATAAATTCTTAAATTTTTCCTATATATAAACTATTGGATATGTGAAAGACTTACCTTATGGGGAAAAGGTCTTTATAGTGAATAGCCCTGAGGAAGTCCGTGGCTTACTATACACAGGACGAAACACGTGTTGGCAGTTAGACCTTTTGCTGTGAAGACAATACCATCTTGGACCCTTCCCAGTCTGGATTCAGACGAAACCTCAGCACCAAGACAGCCATCATCGCCGCCACAGACGACATCAGGCGCCAACTAGACAACGGCGAAACATCAGCCCTCATCCTCCTGGACCTGTCAGCCGCCTTCGACATGGTCTGCCATCGCACTCTAGACACGCCTCCTAGAAGCTGGAATCCAAGAGAAGGCTCTTGACTGGACCACCTCCTTCCTCTCCGGCAGAACCCAGAGCGTCCGCCTCCCACCCTTCCGATCCGAAGCCACCGACATCATCTGTGGCGTCCCCCAGGGCTCATCCCTCAGCCCAACGCTGTTCAACGTCTACATGGCCCCCCTCGCACAAGTGGCCTGCCATCACAACCTCAAAATCATCTCCTACGCTGACGACACCCAGCTCATCCTCTCCCTCACCAAGGACCCGCACACCACCAAAACCAACCTCCACGAGGGAATGAAGGCCGTCGCCGATTGGATGAGGAGCAGCCGTCTGAAGCTGAATTCGGACAAGACGGAGGTCCTCATCCTCGGACCCACCCCCTAGCCTGGGACGACTCCTGGTGGCACACTGCGAACAGCACCAACACCCACTGACCATGCACGCAATCTAGGATTCATCCTCGACTCCTCCCTCTCCATGTCTAAGCAGGTCAACGCCGTCTCCTCCTCCTGCTACAACACCCTCTGCATGCTCTGCAGGATCTACAAGTGGATCCCAACCGAAACAAGAAGAACGGTGACACAGGCCCTCGTCAGCAGCAGACTGGACTACGGCAATGCACTCTATGCAGGAATCCCAGCCAAACACCGACTAAGACTACAACGCATCCAAAACGACTCCGCCCGACTGATCGTCAACGTCCCCGCCGCAGCCACATCACCCCCCACTTGAGAGACCTACACTGGCTCCCTGTCGACAAGAGGATCACCTTCAAGCTCCTCACCCACGCACACGAAGCACTCCACAACGCCGGACCAGCCTATCTGAACAGCAGACTCAGCTTCCACACCTCCACCCGCCAGCTCCGCTCCGCCAGCCTCGCCCTCGCCGCTGTCCCCCGCATCCAACGAACGACCTCCAGCGGCAGATCCTTCTCCTACCTCGCTGCCAATACCTGGAACACCCTCCCTACCCACATACAGCAGACCCAAGACCTACTCGCCTTCAGAAGACTCCTCAAGACCTGGCTCTTTGAGCAGTAGCAGCACTCCTCCTCCCCTCAGCGCCTTGGGACCCTCACGGGTAAGTAGCGCTCTTTACAAGTACTCTGATTGGTTGATTGATTGAAGGAACACTTTGAAATAAAGAAGACGTTTGTGAAGATCACCTTGTCTTTAAGAACTCTTACTGGAAATTTGAGCTTAGGATATATCTTGTGTTTGATTTAATGGTTTGGTTTTTCCATTCCATCTGGTGAATGGTGAATATCCTTTGAGCTATAATTAAGTGGACTCAAATTACTATTTTCGCACCTGTGC
Organism: Lissotriton vulgaris; assembly: GCF_964263255.1. Taxonomy (NCBI): domain Eukaryota; kingdom Metazoa; phylum Chordata; class Amphibia; order Caudata; family Salamandridae; genus Lissotriton; species Lissotriton vulgaris. Next base: position 876,651,590 of record NC_141685.1, read on the forward strand.
GCAATTGTTAACCCAGCCATTCTGTTCTTTGTATTAATTAGACACCTAGGTACTTAAACCCTATCAGCTCAATTTGTATCGGGCAGGTCTCTGGGACCACCGGCGGCTCACTCGTGAGGACGAGAAGCACCGACTTGGCCCAATTTATTGCGAACCCAGAGTACCTCCCAAAGATGGAAAGCACATCTAGGAAACAGATAAGAGAACCCCTCGGGTTGGTGAGGTATAGCAGAATATCGTCTGCGTAGAGTGAGATTTTGTCTTCCTCCTCTAGTGTCCATCGTAGTTCACGTATGCTGCGGTCCCAGCGAACCCAGACCGCCAGGGGCTCTAGTGCCAGGGCAAAGAGGAGAGGGGACAGGGGGCAACCCTGTCTTGTGCCTTCACCGAGGAGAAAATCAGCAGACTTTCTGTTGTTCACCACAACTCTGGCCAAAGGCTGGGTGTACAATAAGCACACCCAGTTCACAAATTCTGGGCCAAAACCCAGTTTCTCCAGTACTGCTAATAGATACGGCCACTCTACTCTATCGAACGCCATGGTGGCGTCTAAGGATATCAGCACCGCGGGCTCCTGAATCGTCGGAATTCTACCCGGCACCCGTGCAAACGTCGCAATTTGAGGGCAGTGTTACCGCGCGGCATGAAGCTGGATTGGTCCGGGTGTATCAAGGTGTTAATTACCTTGGCCAGTCTTGTCGCCAGCAATTTCGCAAGAACTTTAGGCTCGGCGTTCAACAGAGAGATAGGTCTGTACGAGGAACAGAGCGTCTTAGGCTTATCTGCCTTATGGATAACCACAATATTTGCCACCCCTTGGTCATATGGAAGCTGTTCCTTCTATTCTACTTTCTACGAACATGGACCGAAGAAATGGGGCAAGTTTATTGGCACTTAGCTTGAATATTTCTATGGGGATGCCGTTTGGGTCTGTGGCCTTCCCAGAGTTTACCCCCCTAATAGCTTGCGCCACTTCATCATCTGTGATGGAGGAATCCAAGTATTCCCGGTTATCCACTGAAAGGGTGGGCATTTGGATGTCTCTCATCATCGCGCAGTTATCTGCCTCAGCGTACACCCCTGCCGAGGTGTATACGACCTTGTAATAAGCTGCAAATCTATCCGCCACGGCCTGCGGGTCTGTGAGTATGGCAGAGTCCTCTCCTTGAATTTCTGGCATGAGCTGCGACGCCCACTCACCCTTTTCGAGCCAAGCTATCAATTTTCCTGCCTTATCCTCGTGTTCGTGTACACTGCTCTGGATTTCGCCCCCCTGCGCTCTAGCCCTGTCCCCAGCTAGACCCCTGTACTCATCCTGCTGCAATCTAAGCTGGTGAAGCCGCTCCGGAGTCACCGTCCCAGAGACCTCAGTCTCTAATCTCATCACTTCGCCTCCGCCCTCTCCATTTCCGCCTGCCGATCTTTCTTTTTCCCCGCTATCAGAGATATAGCTTCACCCCGAACAACGGTTTTGTATGCCTCCCACATAGTCCTCGCGCCGAGTCAACGGTGCCCACATTCTCATGGAAGTATCTTTTGGAGATCTTGACGATTTGTTTCTTAATGGTGGGATCCCTCAGATGCCAAGCATTTATGGGGGGTACTCTCCCAACGTCAAACTGCGCGTACTCCAGCCGGAGCCAAACTGGGGAGTGGTCTGAGATGCCCCTCCCCAAGTGTCGAGCCTCACTAACCGCATGCGCCTGTGCAGATGGCACCAACACATAATCTATCCGAGACAGACTATGGTGTGCTGCGGACACGTGTGTATTGCACCTCACCCGGATTTCGCACCCTCCATCCGTCCACTAATCCCGTAGTTTCTAAGAAGTCGGATAGCCATTTCTGCGCAGGTCTCAGGGCCTGGGCCGGATGCTGATCCACCTCACCCTCCGCCACCACATTAAGGTCTCCCCCCAACACTAGGGTGCCCAGGGGCAGGGTAATGAAGATAGAACCAAGGTCGCGGAAAGTCTCGGACTGGAGGCCGGGTGTAACATAAATAGAGACAAAGGTAACCATCCGCTCCTCCCACAACCCAGAGATGCCGACATATCGGCCTCGCTTATCAAACCATGTGGCCTGAATTGTCAATGGAAAGGATATTTTGACCAGGACCCCACCACCCCTGGACCCCGTGGTGAAACCCGCGTGTGCTGCCAATTTGTAACCCCCTCTGTGCAAGGCCATTCAACGATTACCAATGAGATGGGTCTGCTGTAGCAGTACCACGTCAGGAGCATGTCTCCTGATCAATTGAATAACCATTCCCCGCTTAATCCTATCCCCAAAGCCATTCACATTCCAGCTGAGTACACGTATCCCCGACCCTCGGCTAACAGTCGACATGGAAATGGCATGAGGACGATACAATCATAGCGTGGGTCCCTGATGTAAAAAGAAAAAAGAAAAAGGAAAAAAACACATTGCAAACAATATACGTACACAAAGATCTCAAAACCGAATCACCTCAGATGTTCCCCGTCCCTCCCCCACTCCCTGCACCCCTGCATAACAGAACAGAGGAAAAAGTTCTGCCGGCCACTCTCATTCCTGTTCCCGCTGGATGCCGCCTCTCCCCTCCGGATTATCTGCAAATCTGCTTTCTATCCAGTCCGATGCAACCTCCGGATTGTCGAAAAACCAGGCCCTCCCCTCGATCTCCACGCGTAGGCGAGCCGGGAACATCATGGCATACTTGAGTTCCCTGTCTCTGAGTTTCTTTTTCACCTGAAGGAAGCTCTGCCGCTGTTTCTGCACTGTTTGGGTGAAGTCAGGGGAAAAAGGAAAGAGTAGCGTTCTCATATCGTAGAGGGCCCCCCGTGCGTGCCGCCTGCAGAATCACATCTCGGTCTCGGAAGTTCAGCATCCTAGCAATCACCGGCCGGGGAAGAGCCCCTGGCCTGGGCCTCCCCCCAGGCACCCTGTGAGCGCACTCGATAGTAAAGAAATTGCAGAGTCCCTTGGGCTTTAGATGGTTGAGGTAAGATCTTCAACAAACAAATCTGGGGCCGGGCCCTCCGATTTCTCAGACACTCCAAGGATACAGATGTTATTACGCCTGGCCCTCCCTTCATACTCATCGAGCTTCCGAGTGGTTAGATCACGAGAGACCTTGAGATCACGCACCTCCTGTTGTAACAATGCCATATCGTCGATCTAACTGGCGGACTTGCTGTCCAATGATCTGACTTTCTCACTAGCCTTGATGAGATCCTCCCAGATCAAGTTAACCTCTATGGTGACGGTGTCGAGTTTATTGTCCAATGCCTCCATCTTCTGGCCCAGGGACGACTGGACACCGCTGATGGCCGCCATAACATCGGTAAGTGTCGACTCACTGGAGGATTCCGCAGAGTCACCATCCGCCAATGCAGGCCGTTTCGATTCCGTAGGGGAGCTCCGGGGCATAGTATATCGGTCCAGCTTGTTTGACTGGATTTGCTTCGACCTCCCTGGAGGACCTGGGTAGGTGTTCCTCAGTCTCTGGTTTAGTCGCCATCCTGGCCTTGGCTGCACTCCACTCAACTGCGCGAATCTCACGGAGGCGCCAGAAATCACTGGCACCACGTCAGGAGGGAGGCCCGCCGAAGCCCGGGCGCGGGTCAACAAGGATCTATACACTACCGTCACCCGGCGGGAGAGCACACCGAGCCCCCACGTCGGGTCTTCTCCAGGACCACTCACAGGGCGGTCAGGCACCCCCCGGACACCCGACAGGTCAATCCAAATACCCAGGCCCGCCGGGCCTCACCCTCCAATGGGCTCAAGATGCAGGGCGGGGCTGGCAGTACTTGTAGGCGAACACCACCCAGAGGCTCCACACTGACCGCCCAGATCCACGGAGCCTGGACAATCCTGCACCGAAGACACCAGCGGTGTAACGGGGGAAGCAAAAGTGGGGCAGCCGCTGGTCCGTCACCCGTGCAGATAAGCATCCGCTCCCACAGATTAGCGCTTCAAGGGCACCAAAGTCTTGTTTCCCCCAAGGGGGTCCACTCCAAATAGGGCGCCGTGTCGCCGGACCCCGCAAGGGCCGCTCCCTCAGATGCCCGGGCTCAGCTGCAGCAGCCGGTCCCTCTCTCGCACAGGTTAGGGCTACAGGGGCCCCATCCCCCACAACGGCCTGGTTCGATGCGGCGAAATCAACTGCCCCCCCCCCGGGGCGGACCGCACACTCCAGTCTTTCAATGCCCCGGAGCAGCCCCAACGGGAACCCGTTGATCCGAGACCATTCACAGGGTCCCACAGTGCAAAGAAGTGGGCCCGCAGCGTCTCACCATCTCCAGGATCGGGTCTCCCCCGCCGCAGCCCCAGCCGCATTCCCACCGCAACCGCCGGCACCTCGGACTTATCGGACAGAAATTCAGTAAAGGAATGCCCCGTGGGGGACCTCCAAACCTCCTCCGAGCCTCCGAAACCTTTTCAGCCACCGCCGACCGCCCAGAACCACTTCTGGGGCCTGACCGGCGACTTCAGGTTTTGGCTCCCGGTGTTTTTCAATTGCAAGCCGGGTGCCTCACCCACTCTGGCTCCCGGCTCAAGTTGGTGAAAGGTTGCAATCTGCAGGGCCACATCTCCGGCCCGGATCACTGCAGGGTAGCCGGACGCACGGCAAAGTGAACCGCTCACAGTCCGCTGTCAGGTAGGGGGGAGTGGTAACAGGATCATAGGCAGGATATTGGCGCCAAGGGAGGGGGTCGCCGGAGCCGAGCTCTCACGCAGCCATCTTGGACCAGCGCAAAGCTCCTCCTCCCATATTCAGTGGGTTTGAACAATATCCTTGCATCATTATCCCCCACCAGCACTGACTTTCTCATCACTATTGGATTGTATAATTTGATGCTGTCAGGACGTATTTGAGTTTCTGTTGCCAAAATATTTCAGCTTGAAGTAAGGATGTGAGTATTTTGGGAGAGCAGATGATAAGTAATATAATTTTTGTGGTGTTTGTGGAGTGAATGACCATACACTGCTGTCTCCTTTCTTGCATACAAAGCTACATACAAAGGGTGGACATTTCCACTTCTCATGAGGGATTCTCAACAGAGACCTCCCAGAATACATTCAGCAGCTTATGTTTTTTCATTTGATCCATTCCCCTTTTCCCCGGTACGTTTCCTTGCAAAGCAGTGTCTACATGCACTCTTTGTGAGGTAACGCGCCAGGGGAACAGTTAGATATACATCACACCATCACCCCCGCTGGTGGATCCTGAAGGTCAGTGGAATTTCAATCTGACAGTTCTGACAGATTATCAAGCCCACGTAATACATACCAGCCTGGGTGATGGATACCAATACTGTCTTTACCTCAGTCTTAGAGCCTATAACCACATTACAGCTTGAAGTTCATGCTTTTCGCAAAGAGAATCAGGAGTTAAGGAGGGAACTAGGGGCTGTATGGCGAGAAGTAGCCGGGCTGTCTAGAAAGAATAAATCCAACAGTAGCGGAGGGTCAAATATCAAGGATTGGACATTACCCCCTCTGCATGCTCCAGTGGCCACCACAGGACACATCCCACAGTCTCCTACAGGAGAGAGGTCACAGGCCTCTGGGTATTTTTCTGCTCACATGGCCCTAATTTGCCTACTGCAGGCGCTGCTTCTATTCAAGTCATACAGCCCCCACAGATACCTCTCGCCCCACCAGAACACTTTTTTGGAGATCCAAGAAAGTTCAGAATATTCCTTAGTCAGTGCTGTTTGCATTTCTTATGTATGCCCACAGTCTTTCATGATGAACAATCAAAAAACGCCTTTGTTATGTCTTTTCTGGGTGGGAACGCAGCAAACGGGTCTATTCCACTGATAGAAAGAGATGATCCTATATTATATAACTTCTTAAATTTTTGCACAGAGATGCGGAAACTGTTTGATAGAATATCACATCTCCTCTCCCTCGATAGAGATCAATCACCCTGAAACAAGGATCACAGGATCTGTTGTTCTACATCACCACTTTAAATTGACTCCTAGTGGAAACCGACTGGCCTATGGATAAGCGGACCACCTTGTTCTACCAGGGGTTGCATAGTGAGTTGATAGATGTCCTCGCCCAAATGATTCACCTGCCACAGTCTTGTGCTGCACTGCTAGAACTCACAGTGCAACTGGATCACACACTACAAGAAAGAAAGAGTGGGAGAACCCAAGTTCTTTATACTTCAACCTAAACCAATCCTTGACGAAAGCCTTCGACATACAGATGGAGTTGAGCCCTTGCAGGTTAATGGTGTTCCTGGTCCACTTACCACGGAAGAAAGAGAAAAAAGGTGCAAACAGCGAGTATGCTTGTATTGTGGTAAGGAGGGGCATTTCATTAAGGACTGTAAGACCAGAACCAGGCCACCTGATAGGTCGCCCTTTGAAAAAATTCAAGCAGTAGTGCATCAAAAATGGGAGCTGAGTGAGGAGTCGGAAAACTAAAGGGCAGAGCCAGAACTAGATCCCTTGTTTGGGACAAGAAGATAACCAGATCTCCCCTATAATAGCTAACACCATACAGTCATCTGTTGCCCATATCAATGTATTTGTTTCTCTTTGGCTAGACGAAGGGACTCAGCAGAAAGTGCCTGCTCTTTTGGATTCTGGGGCCACAAGCAATTTTATAGACAAAATATATGCTCAGAACATCGGTATACCTTGTATAAACAAGGCTTCCCCTGAACCAGTGAAGGCCTTAGATGGAACAATGTTGACCTCGGGCCGGTGAGGTTTCATACCCAGTCCTTGGTTAAGCAGTTTGGCAGAGACCATTATGAAACCATTCAGTTTGATTTGATCGATGCACCTCATTTCCGCTTAATCTTGGGAATGTCATGGTTAACCCAGCACAATCCATCAGTGAGGTGGGCGGCCCGCACTGTAATTATGGACTCTTCATTTTGCAGAGAACATTGCCATAAAGAAGGAGCCTTTCAGCAGAAAAACTGGAAAACACATTCTGGCTTTTTGGCTACCGGGTGTAAAGAGCCACTGGTCTGTGCGGTGACATCCTTACCTCTTGAATGTGTACAGTACCAGTCTGTTTTCAACAAACAAGGTGCCAGTCAACTACCCCACACAGGAAGTATGACTGCTGGGTAGACATGATACCAGGGGCTGCTATTCCATGCAGTCGGATCTACTCTTTAACTGAACCTGAAGCACAACATTTGAGGGAATATCTCGATGAGAATCTCCAGTCAGGTTTCATTAGGCCTTCCTCTTCGCCAGCTTCATCGCCACTTTTTTTAGCCCTTAGAAGGAACAAGACCTGCAAACTTGCAACGACTGTAAGGCCATCAACAGGGTTACAATAAAAAAAGTTACCCATTCCCCCACATTCCAGTGTTGCTGGATCAACTTAAGGGCGTCCGGAATATTCAGTAAATTGGACCTTCATGGAGCGGATCATCTGATTCATGTGAAACAAGAGGACGAATGGATTACGGTGTTCCGGACTAAATTTGTATTATTCGAGTACCAAGTGATGCCCTTCCGCTTGTGTAATGTCCCAGCCGCATTCCAATATTTCATGGATGAGGTGCTTTAGGGTTACCTAGATGTGTTTTGCATTGCATACATCGACGACATACTCATTTACTCCAAAAACTGGGCTGATCACGTTGCTCATGTAACAGCAGTACTAAACCAATTACAAAAGAATTCTTTGTGTGCCAAACTTGAAAAATGTCTGTTTCACGCTTCTGAGATAGAGTTTCTGGGTTACATCTTCAATGCAAGGGGAATACAAATGGACAACAGAAAGGTTATTGCCATCCCACAATGGAAATCCCCAACATGCGTCAAGACATTGCAAAGCTTTCAGGGGCTTGCTAATTTTAACAGGAGATTCATCAAAGATTTCTCGAAGATCGTTCAACCCATCACTCGTCTATTGAAAAAGGGAATACCGTACGTATGGGATGAGGATGCAGAACAGGCCTTCTGGGAAATAAAGACTTGCTTCACACAGGCTCCCATATGAAGTATCCGTACGTTCAGCTGCTCTTTGTGGTTGAAACAGATTCCTCTCAATATGCCTTAGGGGGAGTGTTATCCCAGAGACATCCTGAAACCGTACAGTTTCACCCTGTCGCGTACCACTCAAGAAAACATACTCCCTGTGAGATAAACTACAACATTACAGATAAGGAGCTATTGGCGATAAAAAGGGTGTGTGAAGAATGGATGCATTATCTGTTAGGAGCCAAACATACCATTGAAAGTTATACAGCTAACCGGAACCTGCTATTCTTGAAGACGGCTCGGGCTCATACGCCAAGACAACTGAAGTGGTCACTTCTTTTCTGACTATGATTTTGTCATAAAGTACAGACAAAGTTCCCAAAATGGCAAAGCTGATACGCTCTCAAGATCTGACCTCTTAACCGAGGATGTCCGTGAACCTGTCGGAGAACCACCAAAAATCCTCCAAACATTTCTGCCGAGTTCCTGGAGAATCTGAGGATTCTTTGGCATTGCTCGATCATCAGGCCTGGATACAGGAAGAATCAAGACTGTCGTTATCAGTAAGAGGACTTACTATATCACTACCATGCTGTGTACATACCTGATGAAATGTTGCAGAATCAAGTATTGTCCTGGACACATGATTCCACATTAGGAGGACACATGGGAATGTACAAAACTATTGCTTTAACCCCTTAAGTGCTGCTGACGGCCAACGGTCGTCAGCAGCGCTACCTCCCCAGTGCTGCGCACGACCATTGGACGTCCATTCAGCACTGGTTCCAATGGACAGCGCAGCACTGGGGAGGGATGTTTACACGCAGCTAAGGTGTTAACAGAGCGACACTTCTGCTGGCCCACTGTACGTCAAGATGAAAATAGATACATGAAAGATTGTGCTATATGTGGCCAAGGGAAGGCCAGTCACAGTAAACCAGCTAGATCACTACATCCCATCCCTATCCCTCCGAGCCTGTGGAATACTGTGTCGAAGGATTTCATTGTGGAGATGCCCCTCACTAGTTTGAAGGCAGCTCTGTATATACTATACCAATGTAAGGTATTGTGTGTATAGAGTCCTGTGGAACCCCCAAAGGTAGACAGAGGTAAAAGTAGATCGCACCTTACTCTCTATTTGTGGTAGCGTTAGCGAGCAGTGAGGTTTAAATAGAGGATAGTGCTAAGCATTTATTGTACAAACTGAAACCAGAAATGAGGTCACACATTCAAAGATTGAACTCAGACCAATTTTGTTTGTATCAAAAATATTATTTAGTTATTTTATTTCTAGAACCAAGCCAGGCCTGCTGCAGGTAAGTGAAATAATACTTTGCAAGATGTATGCAGTGAATTACAGTTGAATGCTAGTTCAAATGCAAATGGGTGATTTACAGGTGAGTAAATTATCAGAATAAATTTTCAGTTACTTTGCAGATTACAATACACGTTACTTCTTGGATTGCTTTTTAAGTTACTTTTCCTAATCAGTGTGCTATGCCTAGATACCACACTGAGACATTTCCTAGACAAAGGGCAAGTAATTCAGTTTTCACACATATGCAGTTTTTCATGGTTTTCATACAAACCAGCTCCACACTTAGAAGAATTATCAAAGCAAAGCAGTAAATGCAATCCTATCGGAGGAAATGAAGTTACCGGTTTACAGGTAAGTTCTTTGTTGTGGAAGTTGGTATTCTGGGGGTTAGCACCAGGGTTTACCCAGGGTCAAGGATGTACTCGTTCAGCTCCCTCAGCAGCACTAGGGCAGCCAGGTGCAAAGTCCTGAGGCCCAATGTAATCCAATTGAGATAAGGGGCCTCCGGTGGTGGCTGTTCAAGAGCAGGGTACAAGGTTGTGGGAGCAAAGCTCCTGGTGTTAGGCTCAGGGCAAAGGGGGATCCAATTTAGCGCACAAAGTGCACCCACATCAGCACTGGGGGCAGGGTGCTGTTTTGGCATCAGGTGCTCTTTTGGTTTCAGTGGGGATTCTCTGGTTGCAACAAACACTGCAGGCTCGGGGGCAAAGATCTTCTGGAGGTGACCACTAGTTGGAGAGGAAAGTTGGGATGCCTGAGGATGCTGGTACACTGTTGGTTGGGCCACCCAAGGCCGTTGGACATCGGGTGCAGGGGGTGTCTTTAGGCGCTGGGCTGTTCTTACCAGCTCCGGTTGCAGTCGGGGGGATCCTCCAGAAAGGGGCTGCAGATCACCAAATTTCAGATCAGGATCACCGGGGAGACCTCCTCATGGTGTGGGGCCACTCAAACTCGGGCAGTGGACATCGGGTGCAGAGTGGTGCAGATGCGCAGATTTGGCCGGAACTAAAGTCTGTGGGTGAGCAAATCCGGTGCTCACATGAGACAAAGTCTTAATTTGGGAAGGGAGGGCAGGTCTGCCGGTTTCTTGGGGTCTGCTGGCTGCAGGACACACCGGAATTTTGCTTGAGCAGGTTCGAGGTGGGGACAGGCCGGTAGGGCGGAGGTCAAGTCAGTGGGCATCCTCCACTTCTTAGTTCAGCACGGCTTCATGGGTCTTTCTTCTTCTCTTCTTCTGGTCGGTTTTTGTCTGAGGTGGCAAAGTTCGGGGTGCCACTAAATACTTAATTTAGAGGTGTTACAGGGTATACACTCAAAATATTGAGGTTTTAATATCGATTTGCATTAATATCGATAAAAAAATATAGAATGGACACAATATCGACTGGACAGAATATAGACTACAAAAATATCGAATAGGATAGCATTAATATCGAATCAAAAATTTAGAATGGACATAATATCGAATGGACAGAATATAGACAACAAAAATATAGAATGGACTGAATATAGACAACAAAAATATAGAATGGACAGAATATAGACTACAAAAATATAGAATGGAGAGAATATAGACTACAAAAATATCGAATTTGAGGTAGGTAAGTTAATATCAATTTTTAAAGTGTTTTTATGTTAGTATATGTTTGAAAAGTGTATATTCATTTTATTATTTATATATATTTTTTATGGTATTTAATTTTTGCGTAATATAATTCTGTAGCGGGTTGTGGGTTTATAGGGGAATAGGGTGGGAAGTAATTTAATTATAATTAATTAAATATGTTAATTTATTTATTGGTATTTATTTTGAATACATTGTTAATTAATTATTAATTGTTAATTAATTAACTTATAATTGGTAATTAATTTAAATTAATTGATTATTTGATAATTATGTTGATTTTAGTAATTTATTTTCTGTAGCGGGTTGTGGGTTTATAGGGGAATAGGGTGGGAAGTATTTTATTTATAATTAATTAAATATGTTAAATTATTTATTGGTATTTATTTTGAATTAATTGTTAATTAATTATGAATTGGTAATTAATTAAAATATAATTGGTAATTAATTTAAATTAATTGATTAATTGATAAATATGTTAATTTTAGTAATTTATTTTCTGTAGCAGGTTGTGGGTTTATAGGCGAATAGGGTGGGAAGTAATTTCATTTTAATTAATTAAATATGTTAATTTATTTATTGGTATTTATTTTGAATTAATTATTAATTAATTATGAATTGGTAATTAATTAAAATATAATGGGTAATTAATTTTAATTAATTTATTAATAGATAATTCTGTAAATGTCATTAATTTATTTTCTGTAGTGGGTTGTGGGTTTATAGGGGAATAGGGTGGGAAGTAATTTAATTGTAGGTAATTACATTTTTAAATTCTTTTTTTAATCTAATTTTTAATTATTTTTTAATTGTTAAATAATGTATTGTTAATTGGTAAATAATTTGTATTAGTAGGTAATTATTTTTAATAATTAATTGTTATTTGTATTTTTAATTGATTAATTAATATATTATATAGAAGTGTTAATTATTTTTATTAAGTTGTAATTGATATTAATATTTATTTTATTTGTATTTATATATGAAGTATTTACTTTCCCTACTGTTGCACTCACTGGAGTGGGAATAGTAGTTTTTACCCTCCTGCTTTCCAACGCTTTCCCTACTGTTGCACTCACTGGAGTGGGAATTGTAATTTTTACCCCTACGCTATCCAACACTTTACCTACTGTTGCACTCTTTGGAGTGGGAATAGTAATTTTTACCCCTACGCTATCCTACGCTTTCCCTACTGTTGCACTCTCTGGAGTAGGAATAGTAATTTTTATCTCTACGCTATCCAACGCTTTCCCTACTGTTGCACTCTCTGGAGGGGGAATTGTAATTTTTACCCCTACGCTATCCAACACTTTACCTACTGTTGCACTTTTTGGAGTGGGAATAGTAATTTTTACCCCTACGCTATCCTACGCTTTCCCTACTGTTGCACTCTCTGGAGTGGGAATAGTAATTTTTATCTCTACGCTATCCAACGCTTTCCCTACTGTTGCACTCTCTGGAGTGGGAATAGTAATTGTTATCCCTACGTTATCCAACTCTTTCCCTACTGTTGCACTCTCTGGAGTTGTAGCGGGAATTCCGTTCTCCTACAGAACTGTGCATAGAGACCTGGAACCTCGGTGAATTAGGATGGCCCAAAAACTCACCTCAGTACCCAAAATCCCCTTACCGAGCTAGCTACAGTGTCTCATTGGTCATAACAAACTCCCAATGCTTAGACAGACCAGAACATGAACTTAGATTACCTCAGGTATCGTGAAACATATGAACACTCTTTCGTTATATAATCATTGCAAACCAGAACATGGAGTAAATGAGGACACGTGCATGTTTGAAATATTTATTTACTAATGCATGGTTCTCAAACGTAGTATCTTGTATAATACTAGCAAACATATTATAAGCAACAAAGTTATCAGCATAGTTATTAGTCCATAAAAGGCGAATGGGGACAGCATACTAAGATACTGAAATGAATAGGAATTAACAACGGCTTATTCACACCCTCCCTATTTAGCATAGTATTTTATATCTAAGAAGGTCTCATTTGGGTTTTAGCAGGGCGGGCCCATACCTCAAAATCTCAGTGGCAGAGGATCACATCATCTTCCACCAGCTCTCTGCATGCGAAGCAACATCAAGTGTGTTACGTGTGTGTTCAGCACAACATTATAAAACCCGCCTAGAGCCAGATTTTGGCAGCAGCATGTGTGTTATGTCTATGGAGGTGCGAAGATCAGACCTCACAACAACATCGTGTCTAGTTATCCTTGCAGCCTTCAGCACTCACTGTGCAGACAGTGTACCGAGCAAAACTGATATCAGAGCAATAACATATTATTTCTCAAGTAAATCATGAAGATCTTCTGGGTTGAAAGCTAAAACAACAATTATGTGTCGTGTGCAAAATGAGGCAGAAAGGTAAAATGGCGTTTAAACATTTAATAAGCTCATGCTAACTTAACACAGTATATAGAAAAAAATTAGCTATATGACAGAGTTGGAATAGTAATTTTTACCCTCCCGCTATCCAACGCTTTCCCTACTGTTGCACTCATTGGAGTGGGAATAGTAATTTTTACTCCTACGCTATCCAACGCTTTCCCTACTGTGGCACTAATTGGAGTGGGAATAGTAATTTTTACCCCGACGCTATCCAACGCTTTCCCTACTGTTGCACTCACTGAAGTGTGAATATTAATTTTTACCCTCCCGCTATCCAACGCTTTCCCTACTGTCGCACTTTCTGGAGTGGGAATAGTAATTTTTACCCTCCCGCTATCCAACGCTTTCCCTACTGTTGCACTCACTGGAGTGGGAATAGTAATTTTTACCCCTACGCTATCCAACGCTTTCCCTACTGTTGCACTCACTGGAGTGGGAATAGTAATTTTTAACCCTACGCTATCCAACGCTTTCCTTACTGTTGCACTCTCTGGAGTGGGAATAGTAATTTTTACCCTTACGCTATTCAACGCTTTCCCTACTGTTCTACTCACTGGAGTGGGAATAGTAATTTTTACCCCTACGCTATCCAACGCTTTCCCTACTGTTGCACTCTCTGGAGTGGGAATAGTAATTTTTACCCCTATGCTATCCAACGCTTTCCTTACTGTTACAATCACTGGAGTGGGAATAGTAATTTTTACCCCTACGCTATCCAACGCTTTCCCTACTGTTGCACTCTCTGGAGTGGGAATAGTAATTGTTACCCTCCCACTATCTAACGCTTTCCCTACTGTTGCCCTCACTGGAACGCGTCAGGCTGTTAATCGAATTGGACTTGGCTTCATCTGCAGCATGCTGTAACTGGCAAATAAAAAACGGCAAGTTTACCTTCCTGGCTGGTGGCTTTTTCATTTGGGGGTAACCTTTGCGTTGGAATGTTTTGCGGCCGACCCCGGTCGCGGAAAAGCCCTGCCACAGGAGAGTGGTTTCAAGCTGCAGTCACCGGGCTGGCAGCTCACCAGGAATATCGTTTTTGCATGAATATTTTACAGCGCCTCGCACAAAGGTCAAGCCTCTGAAGAAATGCTCCTCGAGCATGAAACGCGTCAGGCTGTTAATCGAATTGGACTTGGCTTCATCTGCAGCATGCTGTAACTGGCAAATAAAAAACGGCAAGTTTACCTTCCTGGCTAGTGGCTTTTTCATTTGGGGGAACCTTTGCATTGGAATATATATATATATATATATATATATATATATATATATATATATATATATATGTTTATATTAATTATTTATTAATGTTAATGTTATTTAGGTATTTTAAGTATGTTTAAGTTGGTTATCTTTAATATTTCATTAATTTTAAATTACTTTTAACTATTTGAAAAATTCGACATTTTGACTATCTATATTTTTTACAACAATATTTTTTATTCGATATTTTTGTACTTACCTGTTTGGAGATAGGAAGTCGATATTTTGGCTATCTATATTTTTTACAACAATATTTTTTACTCGATATTTTTGTAGTTCTATATTTTTGCCATCAATATTGTTTCAGTGATCCGTGTTACAGGTAGGTAGAGGTCGGTACCACTGGGTCCCTTCCTTGGGGTGGGTACACCCACTATTATGCCTCCCTCCAGTGTAAGGGGGGCATATGCCTCTCTGGTTGGCTGGGTCCCCCAATCTGCAAGATGACAGGGACTGAGGGTTACGCATCACCTCACCTCCCCCACCTGAGGGGTCAGGTTAGCAAAGGTTTTCACACCTCCCTTCCTCACTTGGTTTTCCTGCAGATTCTCCTGCCCAAAGTTGGGGTAAGAACCAGTGGGGGCCAGTTGCTGGAAGCAGCAAATGGCTGGCGTAACTCACAAAGGCGGCAAGCCTTTGAAGCTTCCCCTTCGTGGACCCTGCCCATCCTAGGGGAGGAGGCTTGGCACCCCTTCCCAGGATATGCATTGATTCAGAACCCCGAGAGCAGCAGGCTACCATTCCTGGGATCCATAAACATGTCCGGTGGTGGCAGCTGGCGAGCAGATACTGAGCCAGGACACTAGAGTTAGGTAGTTTTTCAGAGGGCATCTCTAAGATGCCCTCTGAGTGCATTTTTCAATAAATCTCACACTGGCATCAAGTTGGTTTTAATGTGCTAAGAAGTTTGATACCAAAGTTCCCAGTTTTCAGTAAAGCCACCATGGTGCTGTGGAGTTCGTAATGACAAACTCCCAGCACCATATACTCTTCATGGCAATACTGCATTTACAATGTCTAAGAATTGGTTTATACACTATAAGGGCACAGGGCTCATGCACCTGTACATACACCACTGGTATAGTGCACCCAGCTAGAGGGGTGGCTTACCTATGCCAGGGCAGTGGCTTGTTGGCATGGCACACAGGGATGTGTGCCATGTCGATTCTTCACTTTGTTCTGCACCACAACTCGCATCCTACAATGGCAGTGTGTGTGTGTGTCAAGGTACAGGGCCTCTAAGGGTGGCACTATAAGTGCTGCAGCCCTTAAAGGCTTTCCGTGGCCACAGTACCTTTGGTACCTTGGGTCCCGTTTGCAGGGGACTTACATGTGGCCAAAGTGTGCCAATTGGGTTTTGTATCAATGCAGTTTATGGAAAGTACATAGCCCCTGAGTACCTAGTTGGCAGGAACCCAGGGCACACTAAGTCAAAGTACATCAATTTTGGCACAAAATGTCAGAACCTAAGTACGCTGTCTCTTACCTTAAAAAGGACAGGAATCCCTGTAGACAGCGTAGAGATTTTCGCAGAGACGCAAGGGACCAACTTCCCAAAAACTATAACTAAAACTTGCTGACTAAATTTACAGCTAAGCATTAACTAGAACTTTCGGGAGGAGGGCCGGTACTGGATGTTGACTGGAGTGTTATGCCTTTGACTGTCGACCTGCGAATTAACAAGAACAATAAAACTTACTATCAACTCTATTCTTAAAGTATTCCTACTAAAAGCTGGTCCTCCCTCTTCCCTATGAAAGAGCTGGTTCACACAGAGCTGATTCCTACCTGCGAGCAGTCTGTTTCTATCACCGTCCAGTATTTCTTTGTCTTGTCTGGGATGTAGTTTTTGGGAGTTGTCCTTTTATGATGACTTGTAGCTTTACAGAGTAGAAGTCTGTGGATTAAATGATAAATAACTATTAACAATCCAGTCTTTCCCTATAGTTCTCTTTTCTCCTCATTCTCTCTCCCCTGTTACCAAAAACTTACTTGAGAATCTCCTCCTTTCAGAATTAAATGGTGGGTTCTGGTGAGCGCTAGTGTATTTTACCTAAGAAAAATGAAATACACAGAGAAAAGCAACAACTCGAGCATATACAATTCACAATGACCTTCTTGTGAATACTCCTAGACAGGTACGTAACCTCAAAAGACTTAAAACATAAACTGTAATTCACAATGACATTCTTGTGAATACCTTCAAACAGAAAACAGAATTGTGCGCACTATAAATCAAAAATCAGGTTCTAAAGAAATCACTGGTATTCAAATAGCCCCCAAAAGACACTATTAATTGTCAAATCCTTTTTAAATAGCTTTCTTTCTTGCGTTGGGCGCCTTGAGAGTAACCAGAACTTAGCTTAAATGTCTTCTGAGCTGATCGTGGGCTGATCGTGAAGATTGCAGAGCTGCAAGTCCAGGTCTTGAATCCTAGCGCAGGATAGCTGTTCCATAGGCTTAGGAAATGCTCCCACGAAGTCCTCTGTGAAGCGCTGAAGCCAGGAACCTGCAGACGAAACTCGCGACGTTGTCCTCTCGAGAATCCAGAGGCAAAGCGAGTTCTCTAGGTGTGGGTGCGGTTTAAATACCTTCCGCACCCAAAGACAATGTGCGCTTGCACGTTGCAACAGTCTTCGGCTTTCCGCGTGCAGCGCGAGCAGAAGGCTTTCAGCCTTCAGACGGCAGATGGCAAAATTAAACGCACACGCGTTTATTTTGCCTTTGGCTTATCGCGTGTGAAAGCTTTCTGTCAGCATGATTTAAAGAAGGTAAAATATCTCAAATAAACCACGGAAATGCCTGAACCAAGGTCACTATGAAATTAAACTTGGCATTAGTATGACAACATTAATTATAGCTATCTCACATTGGCAAAACGTATCTCAAAGCATTTTACAAACACACACACACATAAAGAGGTGCTGGTGCACGGGAAAGGGGTGGGTTTTTTCAGATGGGAAAGAAAATAGTTATGTACTGGGTGTACATCACAGATGAGCATTTTGCATGCTTCCATAGAAAGGAACAGGTGGAACAGGAGAATCGTGACAGTACTCCCTCCTCAAGATCCCCCCTAAGACCGGTGCAATGGGTTTGGGTTTCTCAGGATGTTGAGTATGGAACCTCTTTAATAATTTGGGAGCATTTTTTAAATGTTCCAAAGGTTCCCAAGACCTTTCCTCCGGGCCGTAACCTTTCCAATCTATAAGGCAGTGGTTCCCAAACTTTTTTGACCCGTGGCTCCCTTGACCTAATTGGCAGTGGGCTGTGGCTCCCCACCATTTTTTTACCCGCGCACCGGGGTGCTGCGGCGCACTCTTTGGGAACCACTGGTTTTAACTTCATCACCATCCCCCTTGCAGCCTTTCCCCCTCTGCCTTACACCCTTCTCCCCCTCCACCTTGCACCCTTCTCCCTCTCTCCCTTGTACCCTACTCCACCTCCGCCTTGCACCCTTTTCTACCTTGCACCATTCTCCCATCTGCCTTGCACCCTTCTCCCCTTTGCCTTGCACCCTTCTCCCCTCTGCCTTGCACCCCTCTCCCCTCTGCCTTGCACCATTCTCCCCACTGCCTTGCACCCTTCTTTTCTCTGCCTTGCACCCTTCTCCTCTCTGTCTTGCACCCTTCTGCCCTCTGCCTTGCACCCTCTGCCCTCTGCCTTGCACCCTTCTGCCCTCTGCCTTGCACCCTTCTGCCCTCTGCCCTGCACCCTTCTGCCCTCTGCCTTGCACCCTTCTCCTCTCTGCCTTGTACCCTTCTCCCCTCTGCCTTGCACCCTTCTCCCCTCTGCCTTGCACCCTTCTCCTCTCTACCATGCACCCTTCTCCTCTCTACTATGCACCCTTCTCCTCTCTACTATGCACCCATCTCTACCTTGCACCCTTCTCCCCTCTTCCTTTCACCCTTCTCCCCTCTGCCTTGCACCCTTCTCCTCTCTACTATGCACCCTTCTCTACCTTGCACCCTTCTCCCCTCTTCCTTGCACCCTTCTCCCCTCTGCCTTGCACCCTTCTCCTCTCTACCATGCACCCTTCTCCTCTCTACCATGCACCCTTCTCTACCTTGCACCCTTCTCCCCTCTGCCTTGCACCCTTCTCCTCTCTGCCTTGCACCCTTCTCCTCTCTACCATGCACCCTTCTCCTCACTGCTGTGCACCCTTCTCCCCTCCTCCTTGCACCCTTCTCTACCTTGCACCCTTCTCCCCTCTGCCTTGCCTCCTTTTCCTCTCTGCCCTGCACCCTTCTCCTCTCTACCATGCACCCTTCTCTACCTTGCACCCTTCTCCCCTCCGCCTTGCCCCCTTCTCCTCTTTGCCCTGCACCCTTCTCCTCTCTACCATGCATCCTTCTCTACCTTGCACCCTTCTCCCCTCCGCCTTGCCCCCTTCTCCTCTTTGCCCTGCACCCTTCTCCTCTCTACCATGCACCCTTCTCTACCTTGCACTCTTCTCCCCTCCGCCTTGCCCCCTTCTCCTCTTTGCCCTGCACCCTTCTCCTCTCTACCATGCACCCTTCTCTACCTTGCACCCTTCTCCCCTCTGCCTTGCACCCTTCTCCTCTCTACCATGCACCCTTCTCCTCTCTACCATGCACCCTTCTCCTCTCTACCATGCACCCTTCTCCTCTCTACCATGCACCCTAAGTAACCATAGTGCACCGACTCTGTCAGACTCTATTGGGTATAATATGACTTTGTGGGGTCCTCCCCAGAGTGATGCAAATAAGCAACATAACATTATAGGACAGCCTAAATCAACAAAGAAAAAACAGAAAGTCCGGTTCCACTTATATTCTAAGTTATTTTCTAAAGGCATATGTTTCTCTTACTTGGCATCTATCTAGGTTTTGGTTTTTTAAAGAACCTACGATTCTCTCTCCAACCCCTAGGTCGCTCTCACTCTTTCTCTGTCACTCTGTTACTCTCACTCCCATCTACTCATATGGTGGCCTTTGCACAGAAGCCGGATGGAAAACAATGTCCTGCCATCTACATAGCACTTAACCCTAATATCCGTCTACCCTGCACTGCACCTTTCAGGTCTTTCACCTTTCCTTATTCATTTATGTCAAACTTTTGTCTCTCTCCCCTTGTGCCCTACTTTTCCCTCATCGATCTTTCCTTTTCACTCGAGTCGGGAGAGGCGATCAACGCAATAATAAAGAAGAGCAGAGGTGCGCTGCAGTACAACAGAGAACCACACATTTGCTAACAAGCAAGAGTAGGGCAGGGAGGGACAGAGACGGCATGTGGTGGAGAGGGCGGAGGACGGTGTGTGATGGAGAGGGCAGAGGACAGGGTGTGATGGAGAGGGGCAGAGACGGCATGTCTCCCCAAGGTAATGCAATCCTGCCGTGCGCCGCTCTAGGTTTCTGTAACTGCGGTATGGCCCATTGTCATTCTGTGTGAGAGAATCGCCACAGACAGAATGACAATGGGGCTAATTGACAGACTGCAGGTCTGGGAGGAGCTGTTGAAGCCTCTCCATCGCTCCAAAAAAATGTGAGCTGGCCTCCAACAGCGAGTGCTGACGGCATTTCTCCCCAGTATGGAGCGCTGCGCTACTATTTCCCACATCGTGCCGCGGCGCCCCTGGCTCCTCATAACGGCGCACCAGGGCGCCGCGGCGCAAAGTTTGGGAATCGCTGCTGTAAGGTAAAGCAATCTTCCCCTAGACCTCTTGGAATCCAAAATCGTTTTTACTTCGAATTCTGGACTTCCCTCAATATCAATGGAGGAAGGAGGTTGGATAAATCGAGTCTGGGCGTGAAAAGGTTTGATTAACGATACATGGAACACTGGATGGATCTGATATTTGGCAGGTAAGGTCAATCTCACACATACTGGATTTATGATTTTCTCAATGGGAAAAGGACCAATGTACCTAGGATTAAATGTACGATTCCCTTTTAATCTCAAATTCTTAGTGCTTAACCAAACTTTATCCCCAGGTGAATAAAGTGGAGGTTCAGACCTATGTTTGTCAGCAAACCTTTTTTGATCTTCTTTCGCCTTGGCCAAATTGAAAGCTGCTTGCTCTTGAATGGAAGATAATTTGGAAACATACTCTGAAATAGCTGGTACATGATTGAGTTCTTTTATCTCTTTAGGAAAAAAGTTAGGGTGATAACCTAGATTACAAAAAAAAGGTGACATACCAAGGGAGGAATGATCAACATTGTTATAGGCAAATTCCAGTTGACTTAGGAGTGATGACCATTCCTCACCTACATTAGATAGCATACAGCGAATGAATTGCTCTATAGTTTGATTGGTGCGTTCCGTAAGACCATCCGTTTGAGGATGATAGCTAGAGGATAAACGTATATCCATATTCAGAAGAGACCTCAAGTTTTGCCAAACTCGTGAAATAAACTGGGACCCCCTGTCCGAAATTACCACTGATGGAATCCCATGCAAACGGACTACATTTTCCATTATCAAGTGTGCCAATTCCATACTAGTTGGTAGTTTCTTAAGCGGGACAAAATGAGCCATGCGTGAAAACTGGTCCACAATAGTTAGAATGGTGGTAAATCCCTTTTTAGTGATTGGTAATTCAACAATGAAATCTAAAGAAATCGTGTGCCATGGTTGAGGTGGTAAGGGTAGAGGGTTTAACAAACCACTTGGATTTTGATGAGAAGGTTTATTCTGAATACAAACACCACAAGTTTCAACAAAAAGTTGCACATCTTTAAACATTGAAGGCCACCAGAAGGTTCTTTTGATTAAGTCATAGGTCTTAATCTTACTTGGGTGAGCAGATAAGGCAGTATCATGATGAAAGTGTAGGATCCTTTCCTTTAGTGTGTCAGTGGGTACAAAAATGAGATTCTGCATAAAGATCAAATCATCTCTTTCCTGTAAATAAGGGTGTGATTCTTTCCAAACCTTGAAATCTTTCTTTGCCAATTCTTTCTTAATGTCTGAAATAACATCACAAACAGTTATACTTGCTTGAAATCGTGATATAGGTATTACAGGTTTTACCTCAGCCGGAGCATCAATAAAAACTTCTCCCATTCTAGACAATGCATCAGCTTTCAAATTTTCTTTACCTGGTCGATAGGTAATAACAAAATTATAATCATTAAAGAACATTGACCATCTCAATTGCCTAGCAGATAGAGCTTTTACAGATCTCAAGGCTTGAAGGTTTCTATGGTCCGTATATATTGTCACTGGATGTCTTGCTCCCAGCAAATAATGGCGCCATTCTTCAAATGCTGCCTTTATAGCCAGAAGCTCTTTATCTGCAATTGCATAATTCAATTCTGCTTCAGATAATTTTCTAGAAAAATATGCAATTGGGTGCATTTGTCCTGTGTCAACATGTCTTTGAGACAAAATACCTCCTACTGCAAATTGGGAAGCGTCAGCTTCTACAATAAAAGGCTGGCTGGGATCTGGATGAGAAAGAATTGGAGCTGAAATAAATTTCTTTTTGAGTTTCTGAAAAGCTTCTTCAGCTAGTTCTGTCCACACAAATTTTACACCTTTTCTCAACAACCTTGTGATAGGAGTGATTGTCTTAGAAAAATCTTGAATGAACCGACGGTAGAAATTTGCGAACCCCAAGAAACTTTGAACTTGTTTTACAGAAGAAGGACTGGGCCAGGATTCAACCGCTTCCACTTTCTTTGGGTCCATTTCTATCCCCTTAGGACTGATGACGTATCCCAAGAACTCTACTTTTGAAGTGTGCAACAAACTTTTTTCCAACTTGACATACAAAGAATTAGAAAGCAGTTTCTTAAGAATAGCTCGGACCTGTTGCACATGCTCTTCTTCAGAATTTGAAAAGATAAGAATGTCATCTATATAAACAACACAACTTACATCAATAAATTCATGCAGAACTTCATTTATAAAAAATTGGAAGGCTGCGGGGGCATTGCAAAGACCAAAAGGCATGACTTGGTATTCAAAAAGTCCAAATTTTGTACGAAAAGCTGTTTTCCATTCGTCACCCTTTCGGACTCGTACCAAATGGTAAGCTCCCCGCAAGTCCAATTTTGTATAAATGGTAGCTTTTTTGACCTGGTCTAACAACGTGGGAATCAAAGGCAAAGGATACCGGTTTTTTACTGTCACATTGTTCAAGGCTCTATAATCTATGCATGTGCGCAATTCACCTCCCTTTTTCGGAATAAAAAAGAGAGCTGATGAGACAGGAGACTTGGAATGACGAATAAAGCCATTAGCCAGGTACTCATCCAAGTACTCTCTAAGATGGACATTCTCTTTTTCCGTTAATGCATAAATTCGGCTACAAGGCAGAGTAGCCCCTGGGACAAGATCAATCCTACAGTCAAAG
Source organism: Lissotriton vulgaris (assembly GCF_964263255.1). Taxonomy (NCBI): domain Eukaryota; kingdom Metazoa; phylum Chordata; class Amphibia; order Caudata; family Salamandridae; genus Lissotriton; species Lissotriton vulgaris. Next base: position 876,674,473 of record NC_141685.1, read on the forward strand.
TCTCTGTGTGGAGGGAGAGTGTTTGCCTTTTTCTTGTCAAAAACGTCTTGAAGATCTGAGTAAACAGATGGAACACCCTCTATTGCTAAAACTCTAGATGAATCGGAAGGAAAGTTAAACCCTTGAATAATTTCTCCTGATCTTTCAAGAAGAAAACACCTGTTAATGCAATGTGATGACTGAAAGGTTATAGTCTGAGATACCCAATCTATACTTGGGTTGTGTTTGATCAACCAAGGAATTCCCAGGATCATCTTGAACTGCGGGGCGTCTATGATGTCAAATTGTATCTTTTCACGGTGAATAGGCGAACAGTCCATTTCAAGAATTTCAGATTGTCGGCTAATCGGTCCTGAAGTTAACTCCTTACCATCTACTGCTCTAACAATCTCTGGATGATCTTTTAAAATAGATTCAAAGCCTAACTGGGAGAAAAACTGAGTATCCATAAAGTTTCCCGTAGCTCCTGAGTCTATTACAGCTACTACCTTTCTAGTTTGAGAGGAAGGCGATTGACTTCTTAAGTCGACTAGAATACCAAAATGCTTACATCCCAAAGGTGGAACAGTAGAGGCCAAACTGGAAATTACACTCGATGAACCGACCTCTTCTTTCATCGAGTTTTCTAGTTTTCCGACGATTCTTGAGTTAGAGCAAGATCTGAGGATTTTGACTTAAACTTATTAGGTCTGGTAGGACAGTCTCTTACAAAGTGTCCAGTCTTACCACAGTAAAGACATTGATTTAATTTTCGTCTTTTTTCCTTTTCATCTTTAGAGAGCGGACCTCGAACTGTTCCAATTTGCATAGGTTCCACATGATCTGTTTTAGGGCCTACCTTCTTACCTAATGATGTATTTCTATCCTTATAATAGGAATTTATGGTCACTGTTCCCTTTTTCGCCCTTTCTCTCACTAAGACGATGGTTCAACTTTATCACAAGATCGATAAACTCACTGATATCATCAGGAGGTTCTAAGATTTGAGTTACCATATCTTTCAGATCTTCCCGAAGACCTCTATAAAAAATAGAAATTCTTTTATCATACGGCCAATTAGCCTCAAGTACCAAACGGTTAAATTGGGAGATGTAATGAAGCAGATCTGAAGCCCCTTGTTTTAAACTTAATAACTCATTGTCTGCAGACTGCACAAACATATGTTTTGCAAAAATCTTCTTTAGGGCCCGTTCAAAATTCCTGAAATTATACAGAATAGGATCATCTCTTTCAACAAAAGGGATGGACCAAAGAGCTGCATCACCTCCAAAATATGATAACATAAAAGCTACTTTGGAGGAGTCATCCGGAAAGGCTGATTTTTTGGCTAAGAAATGTAGATGACATTGTTGCAAGAATATGGAAAACTTGTTACAGTCCCCATAAAAACGTTCAGGTGGAGCTAAGGGTGTTGGAGTTGGGGTAACCACCTGTACCTGAGTTCCCCCCCGAGTCTGAGGATGAAGTCTGCACACTAACTGGGCTCTGCTGAATGGCTGCTTGTAACGCAGTCATGTCGTTTCTTAAGGAAACATTCTCATCCCTGATGTCCTTTAGAACTGCTGCTATTTCCTGTAAGGAAACCTGGTCCATTGCGTCTGGGCGAAATATTCTTCTTGGGCTTTGCCTTCTGTCAGAACCTAAGTACGCTGTCTCTTACCTTAAAAATGACAGGAATCCCTGTAGACAGCGTAGAGATTTTCGCAGAGACGCAAGGGACCAACTTCCCAAAAACTCTAACTAAAACTTGCTGACTAAATTTACAGCTAAGCATTAACTAGAACTTTCGGGAGGAGGGCCGGTACTGGATGTTGACTGGAGTGTTATGCCTTTGACTGTCGACCTGCGAATTAACAAGAACAATAAAACTTACCATCAACTCTATTCTTAAAGTATTCCTACTAAAAGCTGGTCCTCCCTCTTCCCTATGAAAGAGCTGGTTCACACAGAGCTGATTCCTACCTGCGAGCAGTCTGTTTCTATCACCGTCCAGTATTTCTTTGTCTTGTCTGGGATGTAGTTTTTGGGAGTTGTCCTTTTATGATGACTTGTAGCTTTACAGAGTAGAAGTCTGTGGATTAAATGATAAATAACTATTAACAATCCAGTCTTTCCCTATAGTTCTCTTTTCTCCTCATTCTCTCTCCCCTGTTACCAAAAACTTACTTGAGAATCTCCTCCTTTCAGAATTAAATGGTGGGTTCTGGTGAGCGCTAGTGTATTTTACCTAAGAAAAATGAAATACACCGAGAAAAGCAACAACTCGAGCATATACAATTCACAATGACCTTCTTGTGAATACTCCTAGACAGGTACGTAACCTCAATAGACTTAAAACATAAACTGTAATTCACAATGACATTCTTGTGAATACCTTCAAACAGAAAACAGAATTGTGCGCACTATAAATCAAAAATCAGGTTCTAAAGAAATCACTGGTATTCAAATAGCCCCCAAAAGACACTATTAATTGTCAAATCCTTTTTAAATAGCTTTCTTTCTTGCGTTGGGCGCCTTGAGAGTAACCAGAACTTAGCTTAAATGTCTTCTGAGCTGATCGTGGGCTGATCGTGAAGATTGCAGAGCTGCAAGTCCAGGTCTCGAATCCTAGCGCAGGATAGCTGTTCCATAGGCTTAGGAAATGCTCCCACGAAGTCCTCTGTGAAGCGCTGAAGCCAGGAACCTTCAGACGAAACTCGCGACGTTGTCCTCTCGAGAATCCAGAGGCAAAGCGAGTTCTCTAGGTGTGGGTGCGGTTTAAATACCTTCCGCACCCAAAGACAACGTGCGCTTGCACGTTGCAACAGTCTTCGGCTTTCCGCGTGCAGCGCGAGCAGAAGGCTTTCAGCCTTCAGACGGCAGATGGCAAAATTAAACGCACACGCGTTTATTTTGCCTTTGGCTTATCGCGTGTGAAAGCTTTCTGTCAGCATGATTTAAACAAGGTAAAATATCTCAAATAAACCACGGAAATGCCTGAACCAAGGTCACTATGAAATTAAACTTGGCATTAGTATGATAACATTAATTATAGCTATCTCACATTGGCAAAACGTATCTCAAAGCATTTTACAAACACACACACACATAAAGAGGTGCTGGTGCACGGGAAAGGGGTGGGTTTTTTCAGATGGGAAAGAAAATAGTTATGTACTGGGTGTACATCACAGATGAGCATTTTGCATGCTTCCATGGAAAGGAACAGGTGGAACAGGAGAATCGTGACACAAAATAGGGGAAACCATGCAAACAGACAGTACTTTCTTACATGACCCTCCACCCCTCCCCCCCCCACACGAAAGCGGATGAGACTAACCTTACCCTAGATAGTCTTCATTGTCTAAGTGGAAGAACCTAGAAAGTCCATCTGCATTGGCATGGGCAGTCCCAGGTCTGTGTTCCACTGTAAAGTCCATTCCACGTCAAAAGTTTAGGATTTTCACCTTTCATTTGCTTTAGCCATTTGAGAGGTCTGTGGTCAGTGTGAACAGTGAAGTGAGTACCAAACAAGTATGGTCTTAACTTCTTCAGAGACCAGACCACAGCAAAGGCCTCCCTCTCAGTGGCACTCCAATGCTGCTCCCTGGGGAATAACCTCCTGCTTATAAAAGCAACAGGTTTGTCTTGGCCTTCATCATTAGTCTGGGATAGGACCACCCCTATCCCTTCCTGCTTCTGGATAGTGTTGTGCTTCTGGGTTCTTACCTGGCCTACCAGGGTTCTTCTCTGAATCGGCGTCGGAGTATTCCGTGTTCGGATCAGTGTCTCCTCTCCTGCCTCTACACGTCTTCTACTGGCGTCGGCTCCACTAATCGCATTGGCGTTTCCTCCCTCAGGCTCCATACATCTTCTCTGGGTCACTGATGACATCGGCTACACTTTCTGGTGAAGATATATAGAAAAAGCTGCATAATTCAATTATTTTACAGTGCTTTTGCTCTGTGTATATATAAGAGTATATTTTTACTTATCTGATTTGTGCACAGTATCTGTGGAGGTCCGCTTTATTTATTTTACTTTTAGTTCTCTAGATTCCTGATAAGTCAAGGAATAAAATGCGGTCTACTTGAAGTTAAGGTGGACACAGCAACATGCATTATAGTTTTTGTCAGCTGCCACATATTATTAGGTGGGTTTTTGGTACAGCTTTATTCCATAAAGCATATTAATTATTCTTCAACCCAAAAGATCCTACTTGTTTTTACTGTTCTCTTTTCTAGACAAACCATACTTTCTTTTCTTACATCAAGTACCAGAATTCTTGGAAGAAGGGTATCGTTCAGGTACATCCGTATTTGTAAAGCTCGAACTACTCACCCTTACGGGTCTCAAGGCACTGGGGGCCGTTGTGGAATTAAGTGAGTTATTGCCCAGAGTCACATGGTGCTGAGCTGAGCTGCTGCCGGAGCCGGGGATCGAACTGTGAACCCTGTGCTCTGAAATCAGCTGCCCTGGCACATTGAATAGAATTAAATTAGAAGTAGACACATACCTCATTGCTTGTCCTTTTTCTTAACTGAGTCTTCTCTTGGCTGTCTTGTTCTGGCTGACTGGTTCCGTCCCAGAGTGGGGTGCAACGTTGGACCTTTTTCCCTCCTTGTTTTTTCCCTTCTTCCCTAGGTCACCATCTGTACTTAGATATGTTCAGGTGCGGAGGGTGACCCTGGGAGTTTGCAGAACTTTCATCATTTGCCTGGCGTTCCTGCGGAAACATGAGTAAACTTTTTTTTAAAACAAACTTTATTGAGTTTTGATATAAGAAGACATTCGTACAATTGACACCCGTTCCAATACATTAGTGTATTTTTATTTTTGCCGTTAACATTTTCATTTGTTACTGTCATCATTTTGCCATACAATTGCCATTTCCTTAATACAGTGTATATATTTATTCAGCTTATCCCATCTACTTAACATTTCTGGTGGTACATAGTGCGCTTATTCTCAATCTAACTACCCTAGATCATCCCTCACCCATCCCACAACTAACTCCTTGGGCCACACAATTGGTGTCTGCTCCAGCATAGAGAGTAAACATCCTTTACATTTATAGTAAGAGAAATAGTATCAAGAAACACATTTCAATATACAACATCTCATTTTGAAGCCGTAGCGTAAATGGTCCCTGTACTCCTAATTCTCATGGCTCTGACTCAAGTGATATCTGCCCATTTGTGTGTGGTAGCAGTATAGTTGCCCAGTGGCAGCACTTATTATGTGTCGTTTATGTGGTCAGCCTCTACCTGGGTGGTCTCATCCCATGCTATAAAGGCCACACGCGGCACATCCCATGCCACTGCAATGGGTATTTTCCTCTGCCCCTGCTGTTCTTTCTTTCATATCGCAGTGCTTTCGGCTAAGCTCCATTTCTCTACTTCCTCCTTCCACAGCTCTATTTTTGGCGGCTGCACTGCCTTCGACGTGAGTAAACTTGACATTAGATCTGACACACTAAAGGCCTCCAACCCAGCAAGGACTTGATTCGCCAACTTTTGGAAGGTGGCAGGGGCATTTTTTAAACCAAAAGGCATAAAAGTAAACTGATAATGCCCATCAGGTGTGGATAATGCTGCCTTTACTTTGGCTCCTGGTGCCATGCCAATCTGCCCCTACCCTGCAGTTAAGTAAAAGATACTTAAAAATTTGGCTGCACCCAATTTGTCTATCAACTCATCAGCTCTTGGGATAGGGTGAGCATCTGTCTTGGTGACAGAGTTTAGCCCTCTATACCCCCCACAGAACCTCATTTCTCTCTTTCCACCCTGTGGATGAGGTTTTGGGGTAAAAACACTGGGCTCGCCCAGGGACTCTCGCTGGGTTCAATAACCCCCTAACTCCAGCATCTTGCTGACTTTAGCTCTGATGCCCTCCTTAACTTCATCAGACTGTTGATTGATCTTATTTTTGACAGAGACACTGTCCCTAGTGTCCACATCTTGGGTACACTAGTTTGTCTGACCAGGGTATTTCCAGCTGGGGAGGTCGGCGTTGTAAGGCAACTTCCCCATGCGCAGTTCTAAGAACTTCGTTTTTAAATGAGGGGAAAAGCAAGGCCTTGGTATGCCCCTGGCTCGGGCTTAGTGTAGGAATGTAATACCATCCATGCGTGAGCTCTTCGACTTAACGTTGCTTTGTCGTCTGTTAGCGAGTGCCCTTTTACCGTCTTTTTCATAATTAGCTGAAATTATGTCAAAGGTAATTTCCGGTGCCAAAGGTCTACCATCCTGGTTATTTGCAATGAGGTGTCTAAGTACTTAGCGTAGTTTTTATTTATTTTTATTTAAGAGGTTTTATATTGCACTAGCCAGACATGAAGGTATCGGAGCGCTTTACAGCATATAGGGGAGAAAAAACACATAAAAGAAGCAAAAGAAAGCATAAGTGTTCAAAAGTTCCAGTGTGCTCTGCGTCCGAGGAGCACATCCAGGTAGAACGGTTCCGAGGTAGTCTTGATGCGTGGACAAAGTCTTCCTCTGGGAGTAGAGGAAAGAATAGGGTGTTAGGGGGTTAGGGGGCGGGGATGAGGTGGGGAGTGTTGGAGCATTTGCCAGGTGGCTGCAGAGTGCCGGCTTGTGGGTTCGGAATTCTGTTTGGGAAGGCACGGTTGAGGTATAAGTCTTTTAAGAGTCTTTTGCATTTTATGAAGGAGGGAGTAACTCAACCGGGATGAAGTTCCAGATTTTGGGTTGTTTCCTGTGAAGGAACGTGCCGCAGTTTTTTGCTTGCGTGTTTTCAAAGGGATTAGTAAAAGGGTGTTGGAACTTCTAAGGTTTCTTGACTGGCCGACTTTCTTGAGCTTGGAGGCCAGGTATTCCGGTTTCCCTTGTTTGCAAGGCTTTGTGAGTAAGGCAGGCAGTTCTAAAGCTGGCCCACATTTCCACTGGGAGCCATTTTAGTTCTCTGAGTGCAGAAGATAGGTGATCATATTTTTTGACTCCGGTGACCATTCTGGCAGCAGCATTGAGAGTTGTTTTAAGTGGGGCTGTAGGAGAGTAGGGTCTGCTTCCTATGGTCACCCCCACATTTTGCTGTGATTTTCTGGTTTTGCGAATTTAGTGTGTCTGTGGGCCTGGTAATCAGACCCACAGCCCAGCTGTTCTCTCTCTAAATTGATACCATGTACTTTAGGTACATACCAGATTGGGTATTTGGTCACCTTAGTGAGCCCCTGTATAGTGTACCATAGGTACCCAGGGCATAGGTGCATCCAAGGCCTACCAGGGGCTGCATAATGTATTATGCCACCCCTGGCTGGCCCTCCAAACTGACACCACAGGCTGATCACTCAGCTTGGGTAAGGAGGTGTAATCACCCCTTACTTAGATATAGTATATCTATATCTACCTATACATATAGACACATATGCACCTATAAGTCACTCCTATGGTGGGCCTCGACAATCCTGAAGGCAGAGTGCTTGGTTTTATGTGAGAGGGTGCCCTAGCATGTGCTAAGCCCCTCTGCAGCTTTCAGAACCATCTCCTTATAGCTGTTCTATGATATAGCCATACCATATACTCTTAAGTGCATTATAATCCTTGCGGTTGATGCTAACTTTGGGTTGGCTTCATCATGTCGTGTAAGGTGTCAAACACTTTGGAATACTACCCCCCCGCCAATTCTGGTGGCGGGGGTAGCATTCCACCCTTCTAGAGGGAGAAAACCTGTAGTTACTGCTTTACCTGGTTAAAGTTAAACAGAGCCCCAGCATCCCAAAATGGATCCTGCCGCCACAGACACAAGTCTGACCTCCTGCTGCTGGACGAAACTCCGGCAGGGGAGGCATGGACAATAAGTTTCTTGTCCAGGGAGGTGCCAACACCTCCCCAGACAGGCCGATGTGTATTGGGACAGGGAGGGCTGCATCAGCAGATGCTTTTTGAGACTTCCTGGGGCACACAAGATGCTCCATGCATAGCCCGGTTCAAACCAGTTGCTGGGGCACTCCAGACCCGCTCTGGCACAGAACTGGACAAAGGGAAAGGGGTATAACCACCCCCTTCCCAGGTTCACCCATAGGAGGGACCTAGCAGGCAATCCAGCCCCTTAGCTTAGTATAAGTATAGGAGCTGTGTCCCCAGGACTTTAGATTATCCTGGAAAGAAACTTTGATACAGAACTCTTGGACCTCCGACATTCTATTCTGACTAGAAGACAGAAGACATCTCCCTTGTGGTCAAGGAGTGACTACCCTGTGCAAACAGGCACCACCAGTAACTTGCCGGTCTGCTTTGTCGACGCTCCCGCCGGAACCCGAAGACTCAGCGACACAGGAACTGGACTCTCAGACTTCTCTAACTCCGAGCCACATCCACAGCAAAGATGAGACCCGTGGCGGACATGAGAGACATGGGACCGGACACCCTGGACATCTTGCATTTTGCTAACTGCATCGACTCCTGAAGTAACTCACAGTTGTGCATTGGGGTACGAGAAGCCCCAGACCCGAGCACCATTTGCTCCGAAGCTCAGCCCTCCACACTCCACGAGTGCTGCGTGGGGCCCGCTCTTGCATTTTAGCTCAACGCGTCTTCCCGGTTCCTTGCCTGTTGGCTAGTGAGCCCCCTGAAGACTTTTCTTTTACACTAAACTGCTTTCCTGGTTGCTCCAGGCTTGCTCCAGCTTCCCTTCAAAGGAGAAGCGCCACAGACCTTGCTGGTCTGCAACAATGCCAATCTCGACATCCTGCGTGGGTTGCGTTTGCCAAGGCTTGTTGGGTCCAATCTAGATACCGACACCGCAGTCAACTAGATCCTTCGTGGGACAGCTCGAATCCAGCGTCTGGTCATCGTCGATGCCTCCTGGACCTGGTGGCTGAAGAGACAAACTCACCTTCTTCACCTTCAAGCACGCGACATCGCCTGGTTCCTTCCTGGTTCCTTCCTGGTCACTGGCTAGTGACCCAGACTCTGCCCCCTCTGCTTTCAGGTTCTTCACATCACAGATCCACCCTTGGATCCACCCGGACACTTTTCCTCTGGTTGCCTGCAGCACTTCTTTGCAGATCTCCATAGAAAACGATGACAAAACCTGACACGAAAAGACACCTATGCACCTGGCTTCCCTGGGTGAGGTAACACGAGTACTCCGGTGCTCACGTGGGTCTTGACTCTCAAAGTTTCCTAGTTTAAAAGGGTTCCATCCTAGTCCATCCGGAAGTGTCCTTAAACAGTAACTTTGTAACCTCTTTGTTTCCCATTATAAGTCAATGGTAACTCGTGACTGTGTTTAGACACTGCACACGTCTCCCGTGGGCCTCCTACTTCCTAACCTTTGGTTGTTTAGTGTATTCCCAGCGATTCTACAGGCCCTAGGCCTGCTTTCTAACTCTCATGTGGTTTTTATACCACCTTCTTAGTATATGGTTCGTGGGGTCCCTAGGGCATAACTGTATACGTGCAACTTATTGTATGCTAATTGAGTAACTTGTAATGTACTTTGACCTCTGACCTCGTAAAGAGTGCGGAGGGGTTGTGTTAGAAATAAATACATATATATTTGATAAATACCTTGTGTTGTGTCTTTTCATTTGGTGTTCAAGGGATTATAATTGGTAAAACAGCTTGCTTCACATGCTCTCTGAAGTCTTAGCCTATGACTGCTGGTCCATGCTACCACTAGGATAGCTTGTCTATAAGGTTGACTTGACAGCCACCATCAATAAGGGTCGATTAGACTGGTGCAAGGTGCCCACTAGAATAGTGGACATCATATGCCAGGCTAACTTCACAGGGGCTAAGTGGGAGAGAGCTGTACCGGAGAGAACTGTGTTCCCATAGTCCAGTCTAGATAACACCATTGATTGGGTGGCTTGTTTGAGGTCCATGGGCGGGATGAAGGGTTTAATTTTGTTGAGGAGCTTCAGATTAAGGAAAGCACTCTTGGCGGAGGTATTACTGTAGTTGGTAATGGTTAGTTTCTGGTCAAGGGTGATTCCTAGTGATTTTACTGAGTTAGCCAGGGTGAGATTGCTGTTGAGAGCATTGATAGCTTTCAGCCACTCTACAATTTGCGGGTTTTCATCTTTGTTGGAGATGAGGAGGATTTCGTTTTTTTCTTGATTGAGTTTAAGGTGGTTTGTTGCAAGCCATTGTTGAACTTCTTTGAGAGTGTTGCTGAGTCTTAGAATGTCGTTAATGGAGGAGGCTTCCAGGTAGATCTGGGTGTCGTCTGCATATAGGTCGAAGGGTATGTTGTCTTTTTTTAGAATGGTTGTGAGGGGTTTCATGTATATGTTGAACAGCTGAGGGGAGAGTACTGAACCTTGGGGGACACCTCTGTTAACAGGGAGTAGGTCGGACTTAAAGGATTTGATTTTTATCCTTTGGGAGTAACAGTGAAAGAAGGAGGAGAACCATTGAAGGACCACCTTGTCTGCACCTACTCGGTCTTTGAGAGCCTTGAAGAGAAGATTGTGATCCACCGTGTCAAAGGCTGGCGAGAGGTCTAGGAGAATGAGTAGGCAGCATTGGTCAATGTCAAGGGATTTGAGGATGTCATCGACGATGTTAAGGATCGCGGTTTCAGTGCTATAGCCTTTTCTGAAGCCTGATTGGTGTTGGTCTAGCAGGTTGATATTGTCCATGTGCTGATTCAGTGAACGGAGAATGCATTTTTCAAGTATTTTGGCTAGGAAGGGGCGATTGGAAACCGGTCTGAAGTTGTTCAGGTCGTTGGGGTCTAAGGCTGGATTTTTGAGTAGTGGTGTGACTTGGCCGACTTTGAGATAATCTGGTATGATGCCGGTTTTTAAGGAGCTGTTTATGATTTCGCACCATAGTGGTGCGAGGGAGAGTTTCAGCTTTTTGGTCATTTGAGAGGGTACAGGGTTGAGGATGTGTGATGAGGGCTAGGAGGAGGAAATTAGTTTGAAAATCTGAGCTTCAGGTACGGGGTTGAAGGTTCTCCAGGCTTTCGTGGGGCGCGAGCTACAGGTGATTTCGATTGCTGGAGCTGAGTTTTTGGAGGGGGATTGAGGATGATGTCGAGTGATAGCTCGATCTTGCTGATTTTTTCGTTGAAGAAGGTTGCGCAGTTGTCGCATAGAACTTTGGAGGCCTGGACTGAGGTTGTAGAGGATTTGTAAGTTTGTTGCTTGATGATGTTAAAGAGTACCTTTGGCCTGTTTTTTGCATTGTCAAGGGCGGTGCAGAAAAAGTTGGATTTTCATTATCGATGTTTTTTGTACTTTCTTCTTGCAGTTTTGAGTTTTTCGCAGAGGCTAGAAGAGGGATTATTTCTCCATAGACGTTCTGTGGCTCTAAGCTGCCTCCTTTCGTCGTTAATGTCCTTGTTGAACCAGGATCCGGAGAGGATCCTGGATTTTTTCAGTTTCAGGGGGGCAAGTTGGTCTAGTATAGAGGGCATAGTTGTGTTGTAGTGGGATGTGAGTTCTGTTGTGGAGAGACAGTCCTGGGGGATGGGGAGGAGGGTGGTTATTTTTTCTTCTAAATCGGCCATGTTGATCTGTGTTAGGTTTCTTGTCCATGTGAGGGGGCCTTGGATGGGAGGTTGGCGCATGATCGGTTGCGAGATGTGGAATAGGATTATGTGGTGGTCTCCTCAGTCGACCGGTAGGATGTGGTCTATTGTGATTACGTCATGTTGGGCGATGATGGCATCCAGGATTGCTCCTTTGTTGTGGGTTTCTTCTGAGCAGTGCTGGGTAAGGTGGTTGCTATGTAATAGCTCGTTCAAGTTTTGGATTGGTGCGCTGTTTAAATCATTCCAGTGCAGGTTGAGGTCACCCAGAATGTTGTTGCTATCGCGGAGAGAGGAGTGGGCGACCAGGTCTGAGAGGTGTTCCGTGAACGAGAGGGTGTTGCCTGGAGGGTGATATAGGAAATGACAGTGTAGCAGATTATTGTTGCTGGTGTTAATGTTGGCGGTTAGGCATTCGAAGGAGTTGTAATTGAACGAGTTGATTTCGGTCACGGACAGGTTGTTGTTGTGAATGATTGCGAGTCCCCCACCTTTTCGGTCTCTCCTATCTTTGTTGATGATAGAGAAGCCCGGGGGTACAAGCATATCCATGATTGTAGAAGAGGTGTCATTAAGCCAAGACTCTGTGATGAAGGCTATATCAATGCGGTACAAAAGGGGGTGGTGATGGACGGAGCATCTGAATCAATCAAACACTCACACCCAGTCAAAAGATCTGGCTTTAATCCATCACCGTTCTTTAGCCCACTCTGCCACCCCAGTTCAGACATGGCTATATGCAAATCAGTCTGACCCTATGCCTCATGGGAACAGTCTAGCCCGAACTGCCAAGCCATGTCTTCCCTGGACCGGAAACAAGCCTCCTAGCTATATCAATGTCATGGTTGAGGATGGATTCCGCTAGCTCTGTGGCATGTTTAGTGGCTGACCTGCAGTTAATGAGCATGCAGTTGATATGGGATGTCTCTTTTTTTGGTTCCTTCGTTAGGGGGGCAGTAGGGATGTTGATGAGGGAGGGTGGGGGTCTAGTGGGTTTCCGGATAAAGTGATCACTTCTGAGTCCAGTGATTACCTGAATCGAGGATTGGGGGATGTGCGTAGAGGGGGTGGAGTACGAGGAGGCCAGCTCGGTCGCTTCAACACGCGACATGGCTTCCACAGTTCTATTAGGTCTTGGAGTAAGGTTCGGGAGGGGGGATGATGTCCAGCTGGGCCGCGGAACCTTGAGAGGCCTTTGGTGAGAATGGTTGGGGATGATAGGGGTCGAGTGAGGGATTAAGGTGGGCCTATGGAATGTGGCGAGGTAGCTTAAGATGTCTTTCAGGCCCTGTATTATAGTAGCCACTTGGCTTTCAATCAGGGAGAGTCGGCGCCCCGTCTCGTCTTGGGGGGGAGTGGGTGGGTTTTGAGTGGGGTCTTCACGGATGGGCGAAGATCTGACAACGTTTTGCTTATTTTTGGTAGTTGTGTTGTCGGTTGAGGTTATGGGATTAGGGGCGGGGTGAGTAGGGTCATGATGAGGTGGTTGTTTTCTTATGCAGGTGGGGATGGAAGGGTGCTTGGGAGACTTAGAATGAGTATTGAGGTCGACCGGTAATGACTTTGGGTCATTTTGCAAGGCATCCCACAGCGCATTGTTGATTTCAAGACCCCGATTGAGCCAAATTTTGTACCATATTTTGATTGCCTCCTACCGTCTATAAAGTTGTTGTTGTTATACAGGTAATCGTACCTGGGCTGGAGAGGCGTCACGTAGCAGACAAAATACTCTTTTATATACTCGCGTGTGGATGTTATCCAGAATTGCTTCATTGTTTCCATGATGGACGACGCTTCCATAAGCGATGGTTGGAAGTAGTTTTGCTTTGATGACTGCCAATAATGGGGTGAACAGTGGCCCTTTTAAGGTTTTAGATAAACTACAAAATGCAAAAAGTAGTGCGCTACCCTTTTTTTGTATGTTCTCGTACTGCCTAGAAAACGAATTCCTTCGGTCCAAATATATCCCGAGATATTTATAGCTGTTAACCACTTCCAACCTTGCGTTGATGATTGTAAATGTCATTTGTTTTGGTAATCTGTGAGTTATGATCATAACTTTTTTGTTTTTGTTGTGTTTATTTCCATCAAGTTTGTTTTAGCAAAGTCGGCTAACTCTTTAATTGATCTTTGCAAACCAATTCTCGTGTGACTTAGGAGAACAATGTCATCCGCGTAAGACAAGTGTGTTAATGGCAATTTGCCCAGATGCTGTGGATGTGAGTTAACCCCGTCTAGCCTTGGTGTTAAATCGGCCATGAATAGGTTGAACAGATGTGGAGCCAGGACACATCCTTGCTTTAGACCCGCGTTGGTGTTGATCTTCCTGGTGAGCCTCTAGCAGTCGGCGATTTTAACATGCATCCAGGTGTCAGTATAGAGATCCAATATTGGATTCAGGATTGAATCTGGTAGACCCTGCTGCTTCAGTTTGGCCCACAGTGTGCGTCTACTGACACGGTCAAACGCCACCTTAAAATCCATGAAGTACAGATGAAGTGCTTGATGCTGTCGTAGACTTTTGTCTGCAATGCTAGTGCATTTGTGATTGTACCTGTGCCAAGTCGAAAGCCCGACTGGTTGAGTGGGATTTTTTTGTTCTCGTCGGACCAACTTGTCAGGTCTACTAGAATCAAGGATGGCTAGTATTTGGCCTCTGCATCTATTAACGCGATCAGACGGTACTTAGCGGGGTCTGTGCGCTCTCCTCTCATGTACATTGGATTAATTATTGCACCTCTCCAGTTTCCGGATGCGACTGGATGTACCAATCAGCTGAAACAGAGAGTGCATCTTACTTGCCCAGTAGTTAGGATCTTGTTTGTAAATTGCTTGTGGTACACTGCTCGGGCCGGTGCCCCATCGAGCCGACTTTTTACTATAATTTGTAAAATTTCAACTTCAGAGTAAGGGGTGTACGACTGTGATGTGAACTTGGTCTGTTGTGTGCCGGTTCCTGTTACTTTGATGATTGTAGAGAACTTGTCCCTCATTATGCTGCGTTTGATTAAGGGCACTACTACTTTTTGCTCTTCCCTTGTAGTAATTACAACGGAGTTCGACGGGCCTGTGTTTTTTACTGTGGTATCCTGGTTACCGGCGAGGCAGTAGTTGTGGTTGAAGAGGTTTATTGAAGTGGATGATAAGCAATCCAGCCACACACGTCTAACCACCGCCAGGCTCCCTTGTAGCTTTTTTCTAGGAACCTCTAGTCTCACCATGAGAACTGCACGTAGGAGTTCCATTCAACATCAACATTCTGGTTAAGCACTCAGTGACTTCCTACACATGCCACTGAGAGCTACAGGGCTAGATACTACACACCTCTCTCCTTTCCAACAAATTGAACACCAAGTATCGTACAAGAAAGAGCAGGACAAAAAAACTAAAGAACAAAAAAATGTACAGCATAAAAAACTATAATGTATTAGAAAATCAAACAAATTCCTTGAGAAATAGGGGTTTTCTAGAGACCCTCAAACTCCTCCTCAATATCTGTTTGTTGCCATTGGCCTCACGGCCCACACACTCACTGTTGTCAGTGGTAAAGGTACTACATCTCGCACTCTCAGAGCCATCATCAATCTTCACATATGACTTTACAACACATCCTAAGTTCCAAATTGTATGGTCCTCAGTCCATACAGCATTCTTGAAAGCTTTAATGAACCTGATAGGAGAAGAAAATTTAGAGCCTGAGCTGGAAGCACCACCACTGGGATTTGTAATCTTCACCCAGTCACCAGCACAAATCACAGTTTTCATTTCTGCTTTGTGAGCATCAAACCGCACCTTCCTTTCAGATGCTGTCTTACGTTCCCTCAGATCCTTTTGCCTCTCCTTTTGGCTTGCAGTCAAATCATCACAAACCTTGTCATGAACCCAAGATGGGCAGACCAAGGTATTGGCCTTCCTACGCTTAAACAGCTCATAGGGAGAGAACCCTGTGGTGGAATGCAGGGTTACTCTATAGTTCTTTATTGCACTAACAATGTGAATCAACAACTTCCGTATCAAAAAGCCAAGCACTTTTCCACTAGGAGTTGTACGCGATTCTGAAGGAAAGCCAAATTAAGGAAACCTGTACTGGGGACTCTTTCGCCAAGAACCTTTTCTTCTATGTTTTTTTAATGAATGGCATTCCCATGATGTGGATCTCATTCTGATGAAAGCCATTTTTGTTGAAAAATAGTCCCTTCTCTGTGCTTGTTCAGGATCACATGCATACATTCATTGCAGCGACTAACCCATTCTACACTCTCTTTCTTTTCCTTCTTCAATGCTTCATATGTATCCCTCCCTTCTTAGCTACATTTTTTCTTTACCAGAGATGCTACCCCTGCAACTACCCACCGAGGCCCAGTTGCACTCCTTCTCACACCCTAGTCCCTCTATTACTTTCATCCGGCTCTAATACCCTGTTTCCAAGACATGCTTTTTGCTAACTTTACCATGGTAAATATTGCACCATTTTGCACCAGAGACCCCCTTGGAAATGGGAGGAAATAGTGTATGCCTACCACTCAAATAGGTTTTAAAGAGCACCTCTTGAAAAGGTGGGGCATCACTCAGATAACCTCTTCCAGAACACATGCTACCTGTGCCCCAGATTGCAGTGAGCAGAGTCCAGGAAGTGGTAAGGGACAGACTAGTGCTGTCTCTTCCATAAAACAAAAGTTGTTAAAAAAACGATTTTCCCTTTCTATGATTACTGTCTTTGCCTGTGGTTGTTACAGTTTAACATTGCAGTTTTAACCTGCCTGTGATTGCATATTTTATCACCTGTTCTGTGTTTTAAACTTCTGGTTTTCCCTACCCATGATTGCTTCCATTTAACGTGTTGAATTGTGGGATTTGCAGTCCAAACTCTGTCGTTTATCCCTCTCATTCCTGGTGACAATTCAGTTTTTCCTCCAAATTTCTCCTTTGCTCTGGGCTAAGACCTGTATGTTAAAACGGTGCACCCTCAGCCACCATTTTGTGTTCACTAGCCAGTGAAACCAGCCCCCTGCCCCTGCTCCCCCAACAACAGGGATATTCTACATCAGAGGGTGATTCTGTGAGCTGTTTAAACTGCGTTTACTAGGGACTGTGCACTTCGTTTTTTGGCCAGGAGAGGGAGTAAAGTTTTATTCAAACGGTATTGTTAGATTTGAAGTTAGTGAGGCCTTTACCTGCAGAAGTCCAAAGTGTGGATTGAGCCTGTCTGTCTCCTAGGAGATTATGAACAGGAAAAGCAGCTTTCAACTCCCTGGCCAGCAAAACTTGTCTGAGGTCGCTAGAACCTTATATGGTCTGCTAGTGGTTGGTACATGTGTACATTGATTGGTGGTTGTATCTGGTGTTTCTATTAGATTAGGGTTAGTGTCCTCATTGGTTGGGTATTTGGGGGTTTCGATTGGTTTCTGGGTCTGTGATTCAATCAATGTAGGATTGAAACTAGGGCTAGGGTTAGGATTTCTATTGGAAGTAGGGACTAGGGCTTCCTATGTTATTGGTTGTTGGGAATAGGGTGGGACTTGGGCTAGGGTTAGACCTTTAATTGGAAGTAGCCATTAGGGCTTCTAGTGTGATTGGTTGCTGGACTAGTTGTGGGACTAAGAGTAGGGTTAGGCTTTCTATTGGAAGTACGGACTAGGGCTTCCTGTGCCACTGGTTGCTTGGACTTGGTTTGGGACTACTGGTAGGGTTAGGGCCTCTATTGGACGTAGAGATCAGGGTTTTTGAACTGATTGGGTGCTTGGACTAGGGCTAAGATTGGCTGTAATGTCCTGGTCTCCTATTGGGTCTAGATTTTAGGGCTAGTGTTGTGATTGGATAGTGTTAGGGATAGGGTTCACATTGGCTGAAGGGGTCACCTGATTACTAGGGCTATAAAAGGCCAGGGTTAGGGCCTCTCAGCCTGGGCTTTGAGGCTAAGGGCGGAGAGGACATGGGCTGTTGCCTGTTTGAGCCTGTTAAGGGCGGAGAGTATAAGGGCAGTTGCCTGTTTGAGACTGACCAGGACCAGGGCCAGAAATGCTGCCCAATATACTTAACTCCTTTATGCATCTATATACTTTCAATGTTCTTATGGATCTATGTATTTATCACTTTCTTCTAATTTAGCATTTCAAATGCACTACCCTATTTCTCAGCCTATATATCTATCAATATATCCTCTACATCCACTCTCTCATTTATCCCAAACCCCATACCACTACTATGATCCCCAAAATAACCCTTTCTAGACTCTCTCCTACTCTACCCCTCCTTGCATCATCTGACACCTCTTTTACTGTACCGATCCCCTAAAACAAACCTTTCTAAACTCTTCCCTCTTTTCTACCCTCCCCAACCCTTCTCAATCTAAATAACTGACTGACTAACATATCCACCCCTAAAATTACTTTTGTGTTTCACCATACTAATTCAACATTAATCCTGATGGGTTCCAAAGTAGCGTGCTACTTGCGCTTCAAAACCCCATCGGGGGTAGCAGACCCTATATAAATACAAACCTCTTTCCCTTTTCTATCCCGCCACCTACCCTTCTCTACCCAAATAACTAAATAACATATCCAGTACTCAAATTACTTCATATTGTACTATACTAATTTTCAACACTAATCCTTTATGGGTTCCGGAGTAGCCTGCTACTCGCCAGAAAAGCGCTTCAACACCCATCAGGGGTAACAAGTGTTATATGAAAGCAAACCTTTCTTCCTTTTTATCCCTCCGCTATCCTTCTCACTCCAAGTAACTGACTAATATCCACCACTGAAATTACTTCATATTTGACCATATTAATTCACCACTAACCCTTTATGGGCTTCCTGAATAGCGTGCGTCAACACCACATCAGGGGTAACAAGCGTTATATAAATACAAACCTTTTTCTTCCTCTATCCTTCTGCTATCATTCCAAATCCAAATAACTGACTAACCTATCCACCACAAATGTACCTGCATGTTTCACTATACTAATTCAACACTAATCCTGCTACTCGACGAAAAAGCGATTCGATGCCTCGTCAGGGGTAGTAAGCGCTATATAAATACAATTACAATACAATACAATACAATAACAACTCGCTTTTCAAACACATATTACTCGCAATCGCCCGCTGTATCATCTCCTTCAGTACCTTATTCAACCTCTCCACCATACCATTCGTTTTGGGATGATATAGTGCTGACGTCTTGTGTTTAATGCTCCTTTTAGACAAGAATTCTTCCATGTCATGGGATACCAATTGCACACGGTTGACAGTTAACAACAACACGGAAATCCCTCTCTCTCAGACTTGATCCAAGAACGCAATAACATCACAAGTCTCAATAGAGTTGGTTATAGCAATCTCCAGCTATCTGGAATACATGTCAACAAGTACCTGTAGATACCTATCAACACAGAGCATCGAATGGAACCAAGGCTATCAAAAGCGATCTCTTACCAAGGCTCACTGGGTATCTCTCGGATAAGCATGGACTGGACCCTACACTTGAGAGTTTTGTCAGTATTACAACTGTTGGACTTGGCCCTTCTGGCAGGTTCACCCCTGAACTTTTTGCCTTTTAATGTTACATCATTATAGTGATTTCTGGTCTTTGCGCACTTTAGCACTGTGGCGCAGTGTAAAGTGCGTGCACTCTCTGAGTGCGTGTGTGATATTGGTCTGCCCTCCCATAGGATTGCATGGGGGATATGTGTGTCCATGGTAGTTCCTGATGTGTGAGGAGTGCAGGCTCGAGTTTGGTATGTGCGGACTCGTAAGATTGAATGCTGCGCAATGATGTATGCAGCTTTAATGTGTCTAGTGTGGAAGTGCCACTTCTAGAAGTTGGCCTGCCTGTGCAGTAAATGTGAATTGACTGTCTGGCTTGTGATTGGCTGGAGCTGGCTAGTGTGCCTGGCTCCAGGAGTCAGGATGGGTCTGCCCCGGTGGTGAATGGAGAGATCTGCATGTTGATATGAGGGAGGAGTGCACCTGGGACCTGAATAGGGCTGGGCTTTCCCTCCGCAATGCTGGCTCCACCCCCTGTGGTGTGTCTTATGTCCCTGGCCTGTCCTGTGAATAGGGAGAGGGGCTGAGCAAAACAAAGTGCTCAAGAACCAGCTGGATCTGGTTCGCCCCTTGCCTGTACCTTTGGAGACAAAGGATTTCTGTGTATAAAAAGAGGCTGTGACCTCATGTTAAATGTTCTTGTACTCAAATCTATCAGGGGCGTGCTGCTGCTAGGGCCCAGGGGAAGGCTTGCCTTCCTGGGCCCTGCCCAGCCCCTGGACGCTGGAGGACTTTTCTTTGCTGTGAGCTGTTTTGCTCCACCTTAATCCATCCAGGACTGCTGGAACCGTTTTGCTGGACTGCTTGTAGCCCCAGGGACTTGGGGGCTGCCCCAGCACCTTGTGAGTGCTGGCGTTGGTTTGAAATGATCCTGTGTCTCTCTCTGCACACTGGAGCGCTTTACTTTTACTTCCTGGGAGAGCGCTGTGGTTATACCGGGGGGAAGCTCTCCTGTCCTTTTGTTGCACTGTGGGTGCCCAGCCCGCTTATTTTAATTATTTACGGGTGCCACCCCGTTTATAGCGTCCTGCGGGTGCCCAGACGCTTATTCAATTATTTACGGGTGCCACCCCGTTTATAGCGTCCTAGCGGGTGCCCACCCCGCATACTAACTCTATGGTTGCTCTAGAGGGAGCCTACCCCTCTAGAGCTCGCCACGATCGCCGTCGCGTCCCCGGCCCGCCTGGTTGTGGGCGGGCCGCTAGACGGGGTGGAAGTGACGTTGCGACACTCCGCCGCGGGGCTCCCCTGCGGAAGGGAGAGTCCTGCAGTTGCTGCCGGTGACGAGAGAGCCCCGGGTCCCCGGAGGGGGGCCGGGTAAATAGAAGATGGCGGCTGAGGCCGCCGACGGTAGTGCGGGGCTCCCAGGGATCCCGGGAAGCCCCGCAGAAGAAGTACCGCTGCCCGGAGGAACCCCCGCCAGAAGAAGACAGCCCAGTGAGTCTGGAAGGGTTGGGGGGGCTCCGGGCGCATGTCCTAGTGCCTGACTGAGGCACAGTGTTCTGTCATGCCCCGAGCGGCCCCATCTCGCAGCGGGCCACTCCCAGAGGGGGCACCTTTGTTCCAAGGGCCTTGAAGTGGCTCTACCCGTGGGCTTGCTTAGTTTCCAGGGCCACGTGGGGGTCCTGAGTTCCCGGGGGCCTGTGTTCCCCCCAGAGCTAGTGCGCTCCAACGGTTGGCACAACATGTGTATTTCTAGAGCCCTGGGTGGCTCCACCAGCAGGCATGATAATATTAGGGGCCAGCGCGCCCCACAAGTGGCACAGAGTTGTTCTAGGAGCTGTGTGCTCCAGGGGGCCTCTATTTCTTAAAGGGGTACTTCTTGCCCACAGTCTCACCTGCTATTTCCAGAGCCAGATGGCTCCCACGTTTTGCGCATTGGTGGTTGTAGAGCCTAGAGGGCTCCAATGATGGGCGCAGTTTTGCTCCTAAGGGCCAGTGAGGGCCCCAGTCGCAGTTTGTTTCACAGCTGCCCAGCAAGTAGTGGGCATCTGCACCATTTAGATTTTGCTCTTTAGGGACATGTCTTTGGACTCAGGAGTGAGTCGCACTCCTTCGCTCCTACCTTGGCCTTCCACGGCTGCGCAGCATTTAGTGCCAGCTGCAGCATTTAGGCCCTGTTCTTGTCCTCAGCTACCAAGAAAGTAGTGGGCAGCTGCTACGTTTAGGTTTTGGCGCAGTGGCGCAACCTGGACCCTAATGTGATTCATGTGCTATTGTGAATTGGTGCTAATGCTTTGGGTTTTAGGAAATGTACTGTGTGTAGTATGTTTTGTACACCCTGTGTTTTGATGCCTATAGATAAGGTTTATGCATAGGAGGTTGTCTTACCTGTTTAGGTCTGTGTTAGGGAGATTATACTTCCCTGTGTGATTTACGCCCCTAGTGTAAGGTTTTACTTAGGTGGTGAGGGTCTAATGTAGTTAGACTGATGGGATGCTGTGTGTGATGGATTTCATGGCACAGACTGTTGCAAGTGCAGTGATTATCAGTGTTTACTGACTGTACGTTCTATGACCTAATGTTACTTGTATGTTTTAGTTCACCTTTACCAAGTTCACTTTGTGATGATCCTGACAGTGGTCCATGTGGCCCTGTCAGGTGTACATAATCCCTTGTAAATATTGGCCCTGCCAGTTGGCACAATGTACATCCTGTGATTATTATTCTGATGTGTTTTTGATAATACAAAGGCTATTTTTGATATAACCTTGTGTGGAGTTCCTTTTGTGGGGGGGGCTGGGATGTTGTTGCTGGTGGGTGTGTGCGCAAATGCTTTACACATTGGTCCGGGATAAGCCTGACTGCTATTGCGAAGCTACCAAGGGGGTGAGCAAGGGTTATCTTTGGCGTGTAACTTCCTTGCCCTGACTAGAGTGGTGGTTTCTGCCTGGCTTTGGCGCAAGCCTTATCCAACCAGAAATCCCCATTTCTAACAACAACACTCACCACATTCCCTCACAACGCGCTCAATCTGGATGTCCATTGCGGGCTTCCAATACATCTGCCTAAGTCTCTCCTTAGTTTTAGAGACCTGTGGATGACTTTCTTGAGCTAAGGCTATTAACCCCTCTCTTAGCGAGAACGGAGGAATTAATCAGGTCCCTCTTAACAACAGTCCGCTCATCACAGACAATTCATCGCTGACTCTCCAAAAGGATTGCAGATGTACATGATTCTTGTCGGCATAGGTCAAAATAACCCCAATCCTTAGCATCATCTCTTACAAGGTCTCATCCTTGATGAGTTCAACCAACTACTCATCCTCTCTAATTGCTCCCTCTTTTACCAAACAAACCTCCAGCTCATGTTCCACACAAGAATCATCATCATTTTCACTTACACCACTTGTGGTAACTAAGCAAGAGCAACAGTCAGCCCCACAGTTCTTTGCACCAAGAAGATACAGGATATATGGCACCTGAATTACACCTGAATTACAGCCAACTCATCACCTGGCTGGAGGGCAAGATCTCCTTTTGGACCAAACTACCGCTGTCACCTGCTGGCAGGATAGCAATTGTTAAAATGATCATATCGCCCAAGTTCCTGTAACTCTTTGCCAACATTCCCATCCCGTTCACACAGGTTTTTTTCAAACGATTACGTTCCCTTTTAATCTCTCTGGTCTGGGCAGGTAAACAACCTTGCATCTCCTGGGAGGTCCTGACATTACCATTAATACAGGGGCGTCTGGGGGCGCCAGACTTTGAACACTACTCTTTGAGTGCTCAGGCCCAATAACTCTACTACTGGGTGCATCCTGTCCAGTTTCAACCCCATGTGGAGGTGGAGAGGGATGTTGCCTTTCCAGCAGCTCTACCAGCTGCTATATATTACACCTACAAAAGGCCCAATGCTGAAATCAATACCGTTGAAAATCTACGCTGGGCCTGGGAGGGACTTCGACGCTGGGCGAAATTACCACTGCTTTACGCTCCATCCACGCCCCCAGCCCACCATCAAAGCTTTCCTCCAATGCAGGACACTGACTCTATACAAAGGACCCGACGTATGGGGCTCTCCACTTTTGCGGACCTGTACCCGACGGAGGAGTTCTTGCCTCAGCCACAAAACCTGGAGGATGCGTGTGCCCCTCTCTTGGACCTACTACTTTACCACCAACTCAGGGCTAAATGTAGACAAATACACAGCTCATTTCCCACTGCACCTGCACCCCTGCTCCCGTTGGAAAACATATTAGTGACTCTCTCATCCAAGAAGCTTATAACCCCCATTTTATGGCAAGGCATGGGGGCCAATATTATGCAATATTCCTTTATTGCTCCTCACACAGCAGCAACATGAATAACTTTGAACTCGAACATTATTAAAAGTCTAGAACATAGAAAATGCAGGTGAACCCAACATAGGCAGCCATCTTCCTTCTTTTGTTGCTGCTCATAAAGAGATAAGTACATATTTTAAAATGTCTTTTAAATATATTAAAAGCGTTTTTTAAATTGGGTGATTAAGTAGTGTGTGAAAGGGATGTGACTTCTAGAAGAGTTTTTGTGTTGGGAATATGATTCAGATTATAAAATGTAATTACAAATATAATAATGTTAAAATGTATATTTCATAGAAAAAGGAATAAGGTGTAGATTTAGAAGATTACTTGTTGTGAATGATTTTTTTATTTGGTAGGATGAGTAGTTTAAAGTCTTTTCGTATACTTGTGAAAAAAAATTCAAATTAATGTAGGCTTACCGTGGGTAATTGCGCATGCTGGAGCGCGGCTGGGGCACGAGGGTTAAGCGGCTGACGGCTCTCGGAGAATTAGAATCTGCTCCCGCTGAGGTAATTGATTAATGTTCAGTTTCGGCCGCCGTACGCGTACATAGTGTAAGGGGGTCATTTTGAGAAGTTGCAACATGGATTAGCATTGTAATTGGAATTGTGAACGCCATATTTTGGGAAAGAGAGGATCGAGTAGCAGTTTCTCTGGTCCGGAGGCATTCAGAGGTCAATCGAGAAGTTACTAGGAGCAACTTTTTAATGAGAGAGAGAAAGAATAAGGAGATCTTGAATTTAGGGTGTTAAACAGTATAGGAAGGAATATATAAGGAAGGTTAATTTATTTGATTGTACAAAAAAAAGTTGTAGATGATGGAACAGAATGAGGCATCCGCTTTTGTTGAGAGGTTTAAGCCGTATATAGAGAACATGTTTGGGGAATTATCTGTTTCCATAGATAAGAAAATTGAGAGTACGGTGGAGAAGAGTTTATCTGAGCAGGGTAAGAGGAAAAAGCCTGTAGAGAAGGAGGTATATTGGTCCACTGAGGAGGTGGAAGTAGTGGCAAGTGGGTCAAAGCAGGAATGCGTTAAAAGAGTGCAAAAGAGAAATCATGTAGAAACAAGGAAAAAGGTTCTGAGTGTAAGGTGCAGGAAGAAAAATGGGCTATAAAGGCCAAAGGGGTCGCTATAAAGGCGAAGAAGAGAAGCCAGTCGGGTGGCGTGTGATTCATCATCTACAAGTGGGGATGTTGAATTAACGCGCTCAACAAGTTTTGAGGTACATCAAAGGAATGGTCACAGTGGGATTCAGGTACATTCCAACTTGAAAGAAGAAAATTAAAACATGCATAATAACAAAAATTTAGACATCACCACAAAAAGTCAATTAATACTTGTGATTTCATTTCATCACAAACACAGAAAAAGTAACAATGAATTACATAGATAATACAATAAATGCATGAATCAGAATCATAAACTTGGTACTCAAGAGTAGAGGAAAGGGGGGTGAGTGTTTAGGAAGGATTGCATGATGGTGTAAAGGAAAGGGGAGGTAATGTATTATACATACATCCAAGGATTGTAGAACCAATCCCGCCAATTACTTGGCAAATGCATATAGAGCAAAACATAACACAGTAGGTACAGATACAGAATCTTTGTCGCCTATGTTTGACGTCATTACACAATATGTCGATGTTTCGACCCCTGTAATCATAAAGGTGACTTCAGCCTTTTTGGGGGGTCTTCTACAGGACCATGGGGGACTCGTGAAGGGGGGGGACGTAAGCACCTGGAATGAGTTAGGCAAGCATTAATGGGTGACATAAACAAATGGGATTGGGAAACAACAGTGTGCGTGAGAATAAGTAGGGTAATTACCAATGGGAAACAGCACAATGAATCCGGCTGTGTATTGAAAGAAGGGCCCGTAAGCTCCTAGAATGCCAGAGAAGAAAAAGACAAAAGTTGTCTACATGAAAGATCTGTAACATAAAAACGTGTACCAAACGCTAAAACCTAACAAGAGGACTCACTGTAAGCAAATTGAAGTAGCCACGGTCCGAAATTGGAGGGGGTTGGTGTCTTCAAGTACACCAGGGTATCCGATTGGATTGATAACTCTCCTGCAATAAAGTGTATGAGGGCTAAAATTAAAAACCTGTGGTAAAGCAATAGTGCCCCATGTGAGGGAGCCAGGAAAAATATATGTATACATTAATTCAAGCACAGTGTAACCGTTAGAGTAGCCACATTGTTGTGAGGGACACAGTTCCGTAAGTGCACTGGTACTACAATCACTGTGAGAAGATGCAACAACGTGATGTACATCCGGACTCCATCCGTGCAAGTAAACTGCATGCGGGGTCATCTCAATGAATGGAAAAAGGGCCCAATAAAAAGTAAAATGCTAATCGTCAAACAGTAAATTATTGTCACAGGCGTTAAATTCTACCACTAATCACCACATCGTAAAGGTAAAACGGATGGTGGTATTGCGGAATGTCTAAATGTGATCCTTGGCAACACATCTTACGAATACATACGGACCGTGGAAAACACAGAGGTCTAATTCTAATTGAAATCACCAAAACCAAGGTGATGTATGCAAGCGGCTTAACAACCATAAAATGCAGCTAATCTAAATGCTAATCACTTCATCTTCAAAGTGCATCAGTACCGCAGAACGCCCACTCACAACGGACTTAAAAAAAAAACGGGCACCTACCTGACCGCAGCTCTTGTCTGAATCTAAGTAGCTGCTGATTACGGTAACGGAGCCCTTCTTAAACGCCTGAGTCACGTGCACGTAGACGTGACGGATGTGAAGTCGCTAGATGCTAGCTATGACCTTACAGTGTAACAATGTGACGTGCTAGTTTTAACATATGTGCTTGTCCCCCTCCTTTTTTTTTTTTTTAAAAGGGGGAGAAGAATGAACATGCGGCCAGTGGCCTAGCCATAGCTGTCCATTGTCTCGGCGCACATTCTGAAACTGTCTAATTAAATTATTATTATTATTATTAAAAAAAAATTTATAGAGCGCGTAGTCACCCTGAGGTATCCCAGCGCTGAAGATCTCTACATCTGTGGGTTCGGGGGCTGAAAAAGGGGGGGGGACGACAGGTTCAGACGGAAGAAAGTTAAATTAAGGGAACAGGTGAGCTTTAAGCCGTTTCCTGAAACGTAAGTAGTTAGGTTCTTTTCTCAAGTCTCGGGGGAGAGCGTTCCAGAGGCATGCGGTGTGGACCGAGAAGCGTCTTCCACCCGTGCGGGCTTTCTTGAATCTGGGAAGGATGATAAGGGACTCCTTGTCCGATCGAAGGGATCTTGGGGCTTTGTAAGGTTTTATGAATTTCCTAAGAATAGGGGGGCCTTGATTCTGCAGTAGCTTATGCGCCAGGCATAAGGCTTTGAATATCACTCGTTCCCTCACTGGGAGCCAGTGAAGGAGCTTCAGTGCAGGTTTGGCTGAAGCTCTGGCAGGGGTGTTAGTGAGGATCCGGGCCGCCGCATTTTGGATTTTCTGAAGTTTGTTTAGAGTTGCTTCGGGTGCGCCCAGATAGATTGCATTGCTATAGTCGAGCCTGGAAAGTATAATGCCTTGGATGAGAAGTCTTTGCGATGTGGGTGGAAGTAGGGGCAGGATCTTTCTCATTGATTTCAGTAGCCCGAAGCAGGTACCGGCTACTTTTTTGGCCTACGTGGTGAATGAAAGGTCGGTTTCGATCCATACACCCAGGCTTTTTACTTCCTGTTTTGGGTCTGGGGGGGGACCCATACAGGGTGGCCAGATGTTCTGGGGGAAGGTGAGTCCTTTCTGACCCAGAAGGAGAATGTCCGTCTTTGAACCATTCATCTTTAAGGCTGAGCTGTTCATCCACCCTTGTATCTGCGTCAAGCAGTTGAATAAGTCCACAGGTTGTTGACTAGGGTGGGATAGGGAGACAACTAGTTGTGTGTCATCCGCATAACTGACGATGCTTACTCCGAACAGGGTGACGACCTCCTCCAATGGGGACATGTAGATGTTAAACAATGTGGGGCTCAGGGAGGAGCCCTGAGGCACCCCACATTGGAGGGGTGTTTCGGAGGAGCAGGTGTTATTCTCCCAGATCTGGAAGGAACGTTGGGCCAGAAAGGAGGAAAGCCAGGATGAAGCAGTGCCTTCCACTCCTACCTTCTTGAGCCGTTTGATCAGGAGTTGGTGGTTGACGGTGTCGAAGGCCGCGCTCAGGTCGAGGAGGATCACTGCCACTGATCCTCCTTCGTCTAAGAGTGCTCTGGCCACCTCCACTGCCGCCAGGAGGGCGATGTCAGTGCCCTGTCCTGGGCGAAAACCTGTATGCGAGTGTTTTAGCAGGTTATTGGATTCAAGAAACTGGGAAAGTTTCTTGTTCACCAGTTTCTCGGCAATCTTGCTGGTCCCGGGGAGGAGGGATATTGGTCTGTAGTTGGCCAATTCCGCTGGATCTAAGGAGGGTTTCTTTAGAAGCGCTTTAACAACTGCCGCTTTCCAACTAGGGGGGACGACTCCCTGTTGTAAAGACGTGTTAATCAGATGGGTGAGGGGGGGGGGATGATGATGGGAGCTACTTCCTTGAGGGTCCGTAGCGGTGCAGGGTCCCTGGGAGATCCGCTTTTGATGGTTTTTAGCGTATTCTCGACTTCTTCGATGGTTATTTGCCCCCAGGAGGATAGGCGAGGGGAGATCGGAGTGTCGGGGGGGATCGCCAATCTCGCTCGGATTGGTAGAAGGGATGGAGTCAAGGATTTTTTGAATCTTTTCTTGGAAAAAGCTGGCTAGCTGATGGCATTTTTCCTGGTCTGCTTTGGGGTCTGGGGTGAAGTATTCTCGACTTCTTCGATGGTTATTTGCCCCCAGGAGGATAGGTGAGGGGAGATCGGAGTGTCGGGGGGGATCGCCAATCTCGCTCGGATCGGTAGAAGGGATGGAGTCAAGGATTTTTTGAATCTTTTCTTGGAAAAAGCTGGCTAGCTGATGGCATTTTTCCTGGTCTGCTTTGGGGTCTGGGGGGTTTCTCGGGCCGGGGTCGGGGAGCTTGAGGAGTTCTTTCAGGATGGTATAGGTTTCTTTGCTAGAGCAGGCGGCTTTTTCAATTCTTTCCTGAAAGAATAGACTTTTTGTCTTGCCAATAGAAGATTTGTATATTGATAGGGAGGTGAAATAGGCATCCTTATTAGTATTGGATTTCTCCTTCCTCCAGGAACGTTCAGCTCTTTTACAGTCCTGCCGTAGCGACTTGAGCTCTGGAGTATACCACGGGGCCGAAGGTATTCGTTTGGTATGTCTGAAGGTGGCGATTTGGGGAGGAGTGTGTCCAAAGAGGATGTGATCCAGGAGCTTAACTGTTTATCGGCCGTAATAGCGTCAGAGGAAAGCGTTGGGAGTAGAATTAGAGAGAATGGAGGACCATTCGGATGGTAGAAGTTTGTGCCAACGTCTGTCGGTGACTTTGATTTTCGCGGACTGGGTGGTAACAGTAGGAGACTCCCAGGAGATGGGGATAAAAAAGTGATCGGCCCATGGCAGTGGCAAAGGAGGACTGGTGGTGATATTGGCGACATTGGTGAGGACAGGATCTAAGAGGTGTCCCTTGTCGTGGGTGGGCTTGTTATTCACCAATCGAATGTTAAGTAACAGAAGGTCCACTAGCAGGTCGGAAGCAGACTGGTGTAATGGCTGGATTTTCTGTTTAGATGGGATCAGCCCCCAGGGGCCCCTATGACCCAGCCAAAACGTACTCACCTTCCCTCCTCAGATCATATTCACAATGAATAGGTATACAGATATATATACAGGTCGCACCTAAGGATGGGGAATGACAATATACATGTACAGATTTTCTACAATATCTTATTCACATCAGTTGGTCTCGCGGCCACCCCGACCCAGACCGTTCTACCCTAGGGCAGATCTGACACACAATCCGGTGCGTCTACACATGGGCCTGCAGAACCCAATGCTCCCTTTTCCAAACTGTTCGCAATCCTGCGAAACTACGCGCCAGTATCCTCCCTGGCGTTCTCACTTATTCAAGCCACAATCCAGTGGGTATAAGCGTTGGTCTCCCCCCCAACGTTCTCACTAACGCCGCATATCAACGACGACCACATTCCTATGAACCATTATTGGGATAATATCTCAGTGGTCTACTCGGGATAAAACTACAATAATAACTTTGAATATAGTTCCAGATTGTATAGTGTACTCCCTGCTCTTGGCATCAAAGGTCCACTCACTCCCTCTTTATTCGATCACCATTTACCTGATCGGGATTTCTCATCCGTTCACCTAAACAGCTTTCAACTAGGAATGCAGTTTACCAAGATTGAACACGAACACCAGGTACACAATAATTCTGTAAGAATTAGGGTATTTATTAACAATAGACACAAATCACATTACTATGCAACATAACTCCTGCAAGAAAAAGGTAAAGATTAGAGTGCACATTCTATTAAAGTTAGACAGAGGTCACCTTATTAGTGGGAAGTCTGGACTCGGCAGTCATCTAGGTTCCCTTCTCGTCTCTGTATCCTGGCTCGCCTTGCAGTCACCCTCAGCCGTCACAAGTACACGTCTGCACCGCTAGGCTCAACCTCGTCTGCTTCCCCTCAGGACACCGGAACCTTGCTGATTATTAGCTACCGTCTCTCTCTCTCTCTGGCAGTGCGCTCCGCGCTGCTTCTCATTCAGTCTTTCTCAGAGAGTTTCGGTCTTAAATCTTTCTCCGACTTCAAAGATGGCGACTTGTCCACCATGAGATGAATAATGGCAGAGATGCTAACGGCTAGATGCCGCCTACGGACTAACTCACAAACTGACTAACACCTTCGCTAATATCAAAGCCCGTTGCTTCATGGAAATTCACGGCCAGTAACCTGCCGCCCACCAAATTCTTGTACCTCCCCGTACCAAGGACACTTTCCCAGCCGGCCGGCCTGAAGTTGTGTCTTCGGAGTGGAGAAAAATACATTCCTTCGATAAGGGTCAGCCTGAACCGGTTCTCTCCAAGCGAACAACAGCTTGAAACTAAAACATTACACTTCACCTAGAAAGCCTTCTCGAGCTACCAAGCAGAAAGCAAAATGGAGTCTGTCTCGTTTAAGGCCTACGGAGCCCACAATATGCATAGCTCCATGGAAAATAGCCTAGCATGTTAGCAAATGAGCAAATCATGACTAATACTTATATATCTATCCCCTAACTTAAATTCATAAGCCTTACTTTAAGGAAAATGGTACGAAAATGCCCTAATATATGTAAGACAGGGTCCCTGTCTATCGGCCTAATCCCTATGCTATGGGGGTGATAGGCTGGAGTCACTCTCCATCATTCTCCTTCTCCAAAGAGCCAGCAAAAAGGCAGCCATTACATTACACCCCTTGACTCCAGTCTATTAACCACAAGCTAAATGGAACTAACATCGGTAGAAGAATAATATGAAACAAAACTAACTGATCTACGACCCTTGCTAAGTCTAAAAAATTGCAGCAGGGAAGGGATGCACTGAATAAAGCAACAAATAGCTATTAGGACACAAATAGTGACAATAATCCCCCCTAAAATCTGTCGTAAGGAATGCATGTCAGGGAGCCAATTAAAAAGCCAGTCAAAGAAACCCTGATCAATATGTTCTCTAATTTCTGCAGTCAAGTCGTGGAGTTTGTCAATGTGGGATTGGATAGCTTTAGAATGGTCAGACAAATTAAAACAGCATAGACCTTCAAAATCAGAACATTCATGTCCATGTTTCAACAAGAGATAATCAATAGCGGCCCTGTTCTGCAAAATAGCTCTACGTTCACCTTGGGCGTCTAATAAGAGGTCAGATAAAACAGTAGATGTTTGGTTAATGGACTTAACCATCCAGCAGGCCATTTTGCCGATAGTTTTGGCATTATAAACGGCCAATGCAGGCACTCCAATAATAGAAAAAGCTAAACCAAGGTACTCTGATCTAGAATAGAGATGAACAGAGGAATCACAATCTTCATGCAATGACATCGAATCATGTACAATACGGGAATGTGAAGTAGGATGTGAGGAAAACATTAGCAAACTCAATCTAGTAATGGCACATGGGCCTCCAGAAATATTTGCAGGAATATAGGGCCAAGATGAATTCCCACAGGAAAAGAGCCATCCAGCTGGCAATAGCATTGAACGATAATGGCTAGTGGCTACTAATAAACGTTTACATGTCATATTATTTTTAACTGAAAGACATGAATTAGGAAGTCTCTTCGAACATAACAAACGTTGATGAGTTGAAAAAGTAGTAGCGGCTTGGAGCTTCAGCCGCAAGCACTCAGTAATAGCTTTAGGGTCACAAGTCATGATGAAGCAAAGGTCTCCAGGGGTAATATTAAAAGTAGTGATTCGGGAATGAATAGGGACATCGAGGTCTGGAAGAGTAGTACATGAGGGACAAAATTCATGTGCCGCGAAATCACCCAGAATAACATTAGGTCGGGCATTAGATATATTAAAAATATGGCGAAGAGTTTCGGTGGATGCAGGGACAGCAACCAAACAGGTCGCTAAAATGTCAGTAACAGACTTCATGGGGGTAAGGCAAAAATGCGGAGAGTTCGTCACCCGCCTTACGAGTGTAATCCAAAAGTTCGAAGACTTCTCCCACGCGGACCGCGGGGCTCTTATTATCCCATCAACCGGCGTCGGTGGATCCTCTCCTCTCCCGGCGTAGCAAGCCAAAAGGAGTCCAACGCCGACACATCCTGCAGCAGCAATCCAAAGAATGATCTGAAAGAATACAAATACAGGCCTTAATCATTCTCGTAAGTAACATTTATCAGCTGGGACAGCTTCCCAGCCATCTTTCCCTGGCTTCATCACCAAAACGGTGTTGTCATGACCGGTCGCAATAATATCAGCCTGTTCAGGAGGATTTTTAGGCGATTGCACCCATATTTTAGCTCCAGGAAGATCAGACGATCCGAAGCCTTTTTGTCCTCGCACAGTTAGCAACGTTGGGGCAGGGCCTTTTTTGATCTCACCACTGAAGACAGGCATAATCAGTAATTGAGCAACACGGTCAGACTTTTTGATGGACAAATCCGTCTCACTGCTATTAAGCAGGAGAACCTTAATCTCTCCCTGGTAATCACTGTCAATTACTCCTCCGAGTACTTGTACACCTTTCAGGGCCAGGCCAGATCTAGGGGCAATTGATCCAAAACTACCGGCAGGTATACAGACACCAACGCCAGTTTCAACAATAATTCGATCCTTTCCTGGAAATTTAGCATCATTTAAAGCATGCAGGTCGAAACCTGCGGAACCTGGGGTTGCTCTACATGGAGCCAAAGCACCGGGGGTAATTTCCCAATACATGACAGTATTTGATATAGAATTTGGTTTCGCATCAACATGTGGAGGAAACAAACGCATTAAAGGAGATTCAGCATGTAACAAAGGACGATTATTTAAAATTAACAAAGCTTGAAGCAGGACATCTCTCCACTGGCTGTAACGGTCATCAGTCAACTTGCGCAACTGTTCTTTCAACAAGCCATTCATTCTCTCAATCAATCCTGAAGCTTGTGGGTAATATGGAATATGAAACACCCAATCAATATTATTTTCCGTACAGAATTCCTGCACCAATCTTCCACGAAAGTGGGATGCATTATCTGATTGAATCTGGAATGGGACACCATAGTACAGAACAATTAGCTCCAGGGTTTTAATTGTATTCACTTGGGTAGCATTCTTGCAAGGGAAAGCGACCAAAAGGCCACTATAAGTATCAACCACTGT
Source organism: Lissotriton vulgaris (assembly GCF_964263255.1). Lineage (NCBI taxonomy): Eukaryota > Metazoa > Chordata > Amphibia > Caudata > Salamandridae > Lissotriton > Lissotriton vulgaris. Next base: position 876,707,550 of record NC_141685.1, read on the forward strand.
ACAAATATATTGACAATTTCTGCTCATAGGGAGCGGACCAATATAATCAATCTGCCAAATTTGGGCGGGCAATTTACCTCGATGTAAGTGACCTCGAACAATCTGAGGCACCTCTTTTTTCTTAGAATGCTGGCAAATGGGACAATGTAGAATGACATCTTTTATTAAAGAAAAGGGAATATGAATTCCTCTATCGGCAGCCCACCTGCTAGTGGCTTTCTCTCCAAAATGTCCTGCTTTCTGATGGGCCCACTTCGCCAATCCTGCCAAATCAGAATCCTGCATGTCAACCACTGCCTCAGAAATTTTAGACTGTTCATCTGCAATATTATGAAAAAATTTGTCAAGGGAGTCAATTGGAGTATGAGCATCCACGTGAAAGATTGTTACAGTACTCTGCGGGAGCAACTCCCAAATTTCTTGCCACAGCTCTTTGCCCCACAATTCCTTCGAATGCAATTCCCAATTATGAGAATGCCATGTTGGCAACCACACCGCAAGTCCATTTGCAGTGGACCAGGAATCAGTGAAAATATGACATGTACCAGGTAGTTCCTGTTTCAAAACTTGGTAAACTGCATAGAGTTCAGCATATTGACTACTCTTACCGTCTCCAGTTGTGCTTAACAATTTCTGTGTAATCGGATTATAAGAGACAGCTTTCCAATGTCTTTTGTCACCAATGAACTTCGCAGAACCATCCGTAAACCACACATGTTTTCTATCCTCCGCGGACAGATCATCAAATGATTTACCCCACTTCACGGGAGACTCCTGCACTACGGGAACCGAACACTCACTTTCACTCTCATTGGAGGGCGCCTGCGCCACTCGCTCATGTAAAACCGCCACACCTTTCGGACCCACACGTGCCCTGTCCTGAATGTACCATTTCCATTTAATCACACTAGCCTCCTGAGCATGTCCAATTCGATGGGACTTTGGTGAACTCAAAACCCACTGCATAATGGGAATTTCAGGCCTTAAAATCACAGCATGGCCTAGGGTCAATTGCTCGGTATCCACCAGAGCCCAATAGCAAGCAAGCAGCTGTTTTTCAAAAGGTGAGTAACGCTCACCAGCCTCAGGTAACTTTTTGGTCCAAAAACCTAATGGCACTTTTTGTCTGCCCTGCTTTTGCCACAAACTCCAATTGGCATACAGGCCTTCCACGGACACATTCAAATCCACATCACCTTCACTCACGGGCCACAAATCCAAAGCATACTGAATAGCTTCTTTAGCCAGATTGAAAGCAGTCTGTTGAGGTTCACCCCATTCAAACGCATTCTTTTTACGAGTGACTCGATACAGTGGAGCCAAGATTTGACTCAAATGGGGAATATGCTGACGCCAAAATCCAAACAAACCAATAAAGCATTGAGCTTCTTTCCTGTTTCTGGGAATAGCAAAATCAAGTATTTTTCGTTTAACCCGTGGAATCACCTCTCTGTGACCCTCATGCCAATTAATTCCTAAAAATTTCACAGCTTGGGATGGAGTTTGTAATTTGTCAGGATTGATTTCCCAGCCTTTCGCTCGCAAACAGTCAATGATTTGATCTAAATGGGACTGCACCTGGTCCTGCGTTTCACCTTGAATCAAAATGTCGTCAATATAATGACAAACCTGAACTTGTGGATTCGTGGGCACTTCAGACAAATGTTCCGCCACCAGCCGGTGACAGATCGTAGGACTATGTACATAGCCTTGAGGAAGACTCCGGAACGTCATTTGACGTCCATTTCATGTGAAACTGAATTGTTCCTGACATTCGGGGGCAATCGGAATTGAAAAGAACGCATTAGCAATATCAATAGAAGCATACCACGTACCTGGATGCTTTTGAATTCTCTGAATCAGTGTGACAATATCAGGCACAGCAACAGTCAATTTAGGTGTATTTTTATTTAATGCTCGATAATCAACAGTCATGCGCCAAGAGTTGTCACTTTTGCGCACGGGCCAAACGGGATTATTCCAAGCAGATGTGACCGGAGTAATGACTCCTGCGTCAACCAAATCCTGAATCGTAGCGGTAATTTCTTCATGACCACCTGGGATGCGATATTGCTTTTGAGAAATCACTTTCGTTGCTAAAGGTATTTTAATAGGTGGCATGCGTAAACGGCCAACCCGTACGGGTCTGGTCGAAATGTACTGTCGTGTACCAAATTGATAGCATCCATCATCTAAATGCAAAGTCATACCTTTCAAAATGTCAATTCCAATAATGTATTCCAAAAGTGGCACAACCAACACAGAGTATTCTCTACGAGGAATTCTACCAATTTTAATTTCGAGTGCAGTTTGAACTGCGGGTGTCTCCTTACCACCCAGACCAGTAATCGTAAAAGACTGTCCATGAAATTTTCTCGACTTACCATGAATTAAAGTGGCCTCCGCCCCAGTATCAACTAACGCTCGGGCCCTTTGGATATTACGATGTTTCCAAAAAATCTCAATATCTACATAGGGTCTATAATCTCTGTGGGCCCACTTGCGTACCGGAGCTTGACCTATTTCCTAGTCCTTGTTCCTGCGCTCTGTCAACCAAGACAAATCAGGGTAAATATTCTCGGTTTTCTTCGGTATTAGAATGTCTTGTTCATATCCGTCTCCAATACGAAACGGATTAGTGTCAGGTTCAAAAAGTTGTGAGTTACGGTCAGAGAGTCTGTTACGATCCTCCCTCTTTCTTACGTCAGGGGAATAACTCCTTTCATCTCGTCGTCTGCTAGAAACACGATCATCTCTTCCCCTTTCACGATCATCCTCTCTCCCCCTCCCATCAGTACGACGAGGGGATCCATCACGTTCATAGCGCCGATCATCACGGCGATCAGAATTCACACGTCGTCTCTCATCACCACTGTCATCCGAACCACGATCATACTCATTCTTTCGCACACGACGGGCACCCTCCTTTCGATCCAAACCACGCTTACGAAACATGTCCCATAAGCGATTATTAGGCTCGCCATCAATGTCTTCCCTTTTGACACCATCAGCAATGAGGGCAAGGAACATGTCACGTCTAGAGAACTTATAGTCACCACCAGTACGACCTTCAGGTCGAGATTGTCTTTCAGGTTTAAACCATTCACCCAGCTCACCAAGCTGACGAACAGACTCAAGCACAACAGACAAAGGATTGCCAGTTTGGTTAATCAATAATGTCATCATGACCTGCTTGTAAGCAACAGGAGAAGAACGGATAATGCGATTACGCACAGAAGATGTTAAAAGACCATCCAATAACTTGTCAGCAGTACTAAGGAAGATAGACGTTTTCATGACTTCCTCTTTTAAACGTTGCGACGCATCGCGCAGAGTGTACCACGGTTTCTCATCAGTAGGCCAATCAGATTCAGTTGGATATTTATGATTACAGCCGTCAGACGCAAGCTGGAGCAAAGAAATTTGACCAGCACCATTGTAATTCCGAAAATGATCCTGAATCGTAGAATCAGAACTCAAAGAGCAAAATCGTAAGCAATCAACAGCATCGAGCATAATACCGGCAGCGCCAAGCTCATAAAGGCGCACCATCCAGGTAAGCAAGGCCTCACCAGGCCGTTGTCGAAATTGTTGTAAAATGTCACTAACCTCCTGCTGAGTAAAGTCTTCAATACAATCAAGAGCTATACCACCCGGATTACCAGGGGCCTGTTGTAATTTTCGTCGAAAAATCGGGTGAGCAGAAACTGCGGGAAGAGCTTCCGAGGAAGCCCGCATCTTAGATTTAGCAGCACAATCAGGGCAAGCTACGTCATCCACACGGGAAGAACGAGCACGGTCACAATCGGGAGTTGAATCAATACATGAAGCATATTTACAATCACGTCCGGAGCGAGAAGACTCGCGCTTGTCACCCTCCTCTGCCGAGGAGTCAGAAGTATGAGAATCCCAGATATTACCGTCCCACTCATCGGGGTTCCAATCCATTCCAGCTTTTGCAACAACCATACGCACTTTGCGTGAAGACACACGTCCACGACGATGTTTATACTTATATCGTGCAATACGGACCGCAGCCCTTTCGGCAATGGTCTGATATGTTTCAAGTTTGTCGGCAAGCAATTTATTTTGACAACGCAACAAAGTATGCGAATTTTGCAACTCAACACACTGACCTTCCATGTCCTTAAACTGTTTCTGTAGCTGAACTAACCTCTCATGCAATATCCTGTATGCATTAAGAACAATCCAGCCCCTGCGTCCTAAAATAGGAAGCTCATCACCCTTCACTACTGGCGCTTTCTGTAAGCACGACACAACATCGGCAGGCTCCGCCTGCTCCAAGCATGAAGACCAATTTTCACTCAAACCAGTAGAATCGGCCCACTCACGGGCCAAAGCCTCGTAGGGAGTACATTCCCAGCCGGGAATCTGAATCGGTAACTTGAAAACCGACGATGATTTTTTCGCAAACATAATGACACAACAAAAAATTATATACACAATTATAAACAAAATTTTATACGTACAAGCCGAGCGCAAACCAACAAGATTAAAACAATACAATGCACACAGGCTTCGTAAACAGTTCGTGACGCCAGATGTAATGGCTGGATTTTCTGTTTAGATGGGATCAGCCCCCAGGGGCCCCTATGACCCAGCCAAAACGTACTCACCTTCCCTCCTCAGATCGTATTCACAATGAATAGGTATACAGATATATATACAGGTCGCACCTAAGGATGGGGAATGACAATATACATGTACAGATTTTCTACAATATCTTATTCACATCAGTTGGTCTCGCGGCCACCCCGACCCAGACCGTTCTACCCTAGGGCAGATCTGACACACAATCCGGTGCGTCTACACATGGGCCTGCAGAACCCAATGCTCCCTTTTCCAAACTGTTCGCAATCCTGCGAAACTACGCGCCAGTATCCTCCCTGGCGTTCTCACTTATTCAAGCCACAATCCAGTGGGTATAAGCGTTGGTCTCCCCCCCAACGTTCTCACTAACGCCGCATATCAACGACGACCACATTCCTATGAACCATTATTGGGATAATATCTCAGTGGTCTACTCGGGATAAAACTACAATAATAACTTTGAATATAGTTCCAGATTGTATAGTGTACTCCCTGCTCTTGGCATCAAAGGTCCACTCACTCCCTCTTTATTCGATCACCATTTACCTGATCGGGATTTCTCATCCGTTCACCTAAACAGCTTTCAACTAGGAATGCAGTTTACCAAGATTGAACACGAACACCAGGTACACAATAATTCTGTAAGAATTAGGGTATTTATTAACAATAGACACAAATCACATTACTATGCAACATAACTCCTGCAAGAAAAAGGTAAAGATTAGAGTGCACATTCTATTAAAGTTAGACAGAGGTCACCTTATTAGTGGGAAGTCTGGACTCGGCAGTCATCTAGGTTCCCTTCTCGTCTCTGTATCCTGGCTCGCCTTGCAGTCACCCTCAGCCGTCACAAGTACACGTCTGCACCGCTAGGCTCAACCTCGTCTGCTTCCCCTCAGGACACCGGAACCTTGCTGATTATTAGCTACCGTCTCTCTCTCTCTCTGGCAGTGCGCTCCGCGCTGCTTCTCATTCAGTCTTTCTCAGAGAGTTTCGGTCTTAAATCTTTCTCCGACTTCAAAGATGGCGACTTGTCCACCATGAGATGAATAATGGCAGAGATGCTAACGGCTAGATGCCGCCTACGGACTAACTCACAAACTGACTAACACCTTCGCTAATATCAAAGCCCGTTCCTTCATGGAAATTCACGGCCAGTAACCTGCCGCCCACCAAATTCTTGTACCTCCCCGTACCAAGGACACTTTCCCAGCCGGCCGGCCTGAAGTTGTGTCTTCGGAGTGGAGAAAAATACATTCCTTCGATAAGGGTCAGCCTGAACCGGTTCTCTCCAAGCGAACAACAGCTTGAAACTAAAACATTACACTTCACCTAGAAAGCCTTCTCGAGCTACCAAGCAGAAAGCAAAATGGAGTCTGTCTCGTTTAAGGCCTACGGAGCCCACAATATGCATAGCTCCATGGAAAATAGCCTAGCATGTTAGCAAATGAGCAAATCATGACTAATACTTATATATCTATCCCCTAACTTAAATTCATAAGCCTTACTTTAAGGAAAATGGTACGAAAATGCCCTAATATATGTAAGACAGGGTCCCTGTCTATCGGCCTAATCCCTATGCTATGGGGGTGATAGGCTGGAGTCACTCTCCATCATTCTCCTTCTCCAAAGAGCCAGCAAAAAGGCAGCCATTACAACTGGTCAGTGGGATCTGTGAAGTGGAGGTTAAGATCGCCTACGATAAGAAAGTTAGAAACGGAGGCGGCTAGTTGAGAAGCCGTTTCGGTGACTGTGTTGAGGAATTTCCCAAGAGTACCCGGAGGGCGGTAGATTAGTAGTCCCGAAAGGGAGTGCGTCGGGGAAGTTTGGAGGGAGAAGTGGCAGCTTTCAGAGTCTTCAATGTTGGCGTCATTGGTTCTACAGCTGAGGTGTTCTCGGTAGATTATAGCCAACCCGCCTCCTCTTCCTCTGGGTCTATGAAGGGTTTGGATGAGGTAGCCTAGGGGAAGGGCGGTGACAATGTCTGCGTCAGTACTGTCAGAAAGCCAGGTTTCTGTAAGAAACAATGCATCTAAGCCTTGGTCTTGGATCATCCCATTGATTTCGAGTGCATGCTTGGGGAGGGAGCGACAGTTGAGAAGACCCAGCTGTAATCTAGAATTGGCTGGGGTCTGAGTGGCTGGGTAGCAGCGCGTGCAGTTTGTGAAGGGTTTACCTGCGTCGTGAATGTAACAACATCCTTGGTTTTTTTCAGGTCGGCGATCCAGGAGCGTGTCTGCTGGGTACATCAGACGAATGGGGGGTGGATCTGGCAGAGCGATCAGCCCAACAAAGGATCGATCAGGTGAAGGAAGGGGGGCAGTGACACAGTATACACCACACAAAGTTTTTAAAATCAACAAGGTTTCAAGTTTTTTTTTTTTTTTTTAAAGCGCTCCCGGCTGTGCCTCAGGAGTAGTGATCTGACCAGAGCTCGTGATCAGCTCTGCTTAAGAAGGCGAAGGGGGCGTGGCCTCGAGCGAGTGGGCGTGGCCACAGGACCGGCTCACTCGCTGCTGGCGGCGAATCTGGGCGTTCCCGCTGCAGCGATTAGCTCTGCTGCGTGGGGAAAAGAGAAGCGATCAGCCCAACAAAGGATCGATCAGGTGAAGGAAGGGGGGGCAGTGACACAGTATACACCACACAAAGTTTTTAAAATCAACAAGGTTTCAAGTTTTTTTAAAAAGCGCTCCCAGCTGTGCCTCATCATTATTATAATTTACAAAAAGGAAAGATTAACATCTTATGGTAAAAAAGTATATGACCCCAAAATGTGGTATTCATCAAATAAACATATATCTAAGGTGTTTGGAAGATATTAGGGCACGGATATCCCAGCATACATTCTGAGGGCATCTGAATAGAGTTGTATGAAAGGTGGATAAGCATACATCAGTAATGATTCTGAAAGAGGCTAGCATATTTTAAGATGAAATCCAAACTATAAGCGTGTGCCCATCAATTGAATACAATTACATTGCCAAATTAATGAGAGGCTCTTCTGCCATGGGTTACAGTTATGAAAGTTTCTTAATGGATCTGGTAACAGTTCGATGGGTGCCCATAATTAAGTTAATACCACCGTTCAACCTGGTGTTAGATATGATATAACAGAGGGAGAAACGAGGTATACATATGGACATTCTAGAAATGAAGGTAGTGATGGCATAGATTACGTCAGATGTATTGCAGTTCGTGTGTGCTTTCAGGTCAATCTTATGCTGCTGGTGACAGAACTGTTTAGTTTCCATGGTCAGTTTACTGGCCTTACATTTGCCACATTTGTAGATGCCTGTAACCTCCGGTAGCCGCCACAAAGTTTTGATGGTGGGTGGTGGTGGTGTGTCAAGCAGGGATCTCACCACATGGTCTCTAATGTTTTTGCCTTTTTTATAGTAGTGCATAGGAGGATTAGGTATCTCCAAATAGTCTGAAACAATCTTCCAATGCTTATTCACGATTTGTTTGATTACGTTGATACAACTGTTGTAGGTTGTAACGCAGATCATCCTGTCCAACATATCAGTGGTGCGGTCTTTTGGCATCATTAGTGTATCACTCTGGTTAAACCATGCACGCTTCCTCGCACGCTTCACCAACCTTCTAGGGCAGAGGTCTTCAAACTTGTGGATGCCGAGACCCCACTGTTAACATTTTGAGGTGTAAGGACCCCCTCCTGACAAAAATTTCGAAACCTGTAGGCAGGGCTTCTGGAATTATGAGGCAGTTGAGGACCAAATTTCGCGACAGGTTTGACTAAATTGTGTGGGAAGAAAATGTAAGTGATGTTAGGTGACGCCGTGTATTTTGGGATAGCAGTGCTTCTTTATTTTGAAATTAATTTTTTACACACAGTAACACTGAGGAAAGATTTCACCCCATCAGTACCTGTTTATAACCAAAATACAGAAATTAACATCAAAAAGATTTCTAGTCAACCTTTGTGAAGGGGCTTCCACTCCGCAGGAATACATGCTGCCACATTAGAAGCTCACCTGGCCCTGGCCGGGAGAATCAGGGGTCCCTTAAAACCCTGGCGGTTTTGTGCGGAGTTAAGCAGTTTACCCATGCAGTTTTCCTCTCACCCCCTCCCTTCCATCCCACTCTCCTCTCCCAACCCCGGATCCCTCTCTCACTTTGCAGGCCATTTTCTTTCACCCCTTTTTACAACTTCTGAACTTTCCCCATTCAACCTCTCACTTCACCTTTAATCACCTCTTGCCATTCTGTCTTTTTACTGCCCTCATCTCTAACAGGCTCTCGCATTTATCTCATGGCTTTTCTGGCCCCGTCACCACCCGTTACCCTCAGCACTTCTCATTCACCTCATCTCTCCATTCAACTTATTTTCTATTTGTATCTTACACCTCTCCGGTCCCCCCATTCATCTTTCACATCTCCCCTTTGTTCTAACAGAAGCCCTCACCTTTGGCTCACACTCACTTCTAGCGTGTCCACACTACTCTTCTGCAATTTACATTTTTCCTCTCCCTGACCTCTTCAATCAAATTCTCTCAATCCCTTGCTGTCCTCTCTCATCCTCTCATCTCTCCTCACCAAGCATACGGGTCGGACCTTTATGCTCCTCTCAGCCTATGCCACTCTGCTTATTGTTCCTCAATTCAAGAAGGCATGAGATGTCTATCTCGCTGTTTTGGTGCAGGCCGCGCAGTTATGGGACTTGCACCCTCCTTTGCTTTACTCCACCAAGAATCGATTATCCTTTAGGAAGATATAAAAACCTTTCTCTATGATCTGTAGATTACCCCATTTGGCTGGTTCTCCATCACCTTCTGTGTGTTTCTCATTTGCCTTCCGGCAGCAGATGGTTATTAGCCCCAGGACAACTTTTGGTAACAGTAGCGCACTACAAATGTAAATAATAATAATCGGCAGGAGCAGGGGAGCCACTAGACCAGAACTTCTGGGAGGGGGGGGCGTGGGGGGGCACTAACACTCCCAGCCATGCACCTCATCTCTCTATAGCACCTTTCTGACAAACATTTCATTTTTTATAGCGCTACTCATAGTTTACTCACACTTATTTCTGTGATCTGAATGGTACATATTCTTTGTAGCAGGCACATTAACCCTCTGCGCTGTGTGGGTGGCAGGAGTGCCCATGTGAGTGCATGGTGAGCGATGCAACAGTGTGAGAGTAGGGTGGGAGGAGTGACTGCAGGGTGAGTGAGGTGGCCGTACGAATTTGTGTGCGGATGCAAGTTCAAAATGGGATGAATGAATGTATGATTACTGCTGGGCTTGTTTGAGTGAGTTGTATATTCAGCAGTGAGGGGTACAGATGAGTGAAGTATCACATGAGTGCAGGATGAGTAGTGTGCTTGTGTGACTGCAGGGTGAGGTATAGGGTGACTAGCAGAAGTGCATTGTGAGTGCAGAGTAATCACTGTGAGTGCAGGGTGAGCAGGTGAATGGTGTGAGTGCATTGTGATCAGTGTGAGTGCATTGTGATAGCTGAGGGCAGGGTGAGCGTAGAAGTGAAGGGTGTGAAGGAGGAGTGAGTTGTCTGAATGCAGGGTCCATTCCCAGACACTTGAAGTAACCCAGCATGTTATTGACGGCAGCGTAGGGTTTAAGATCTAAGTTAAACTATTGCTATTATGGCAGGGTGGAGGAAATAAATAATGTGCTGATCCTGCAACAAACTTCCAGTCGTATGGATACGGTTGCCAGTAAATTATTTTGATGGCCCAGTTGGTACAAAAATAAACAGTCACCTAAAGCTGTATTTTAAGCCCTTATATGTGCATACTTCGAACAGCAAATATAAATAGAAAGCACTTTTAATTGTGTTCTAGGACTGCCTCAATGATCCAAGACTGATAATTTAAAAGAACAAACACAGAAAAGTCACATAATGAATGAATACATATTTTTTATTTATAAATCTATTTAGTGTTAAGATGAGGTCTCTGCAGGCTTTTTAAACAACACACACGGGCATTTTACTTTTGGCAACCATACTTTATATTCCTTTTCATGAAATGCATTCTCACACTACAGCAGTAAATGTAAAATACAAATGTAAGGAATAGGCAGAGTGGGACCCAGGGGGTACTGGAATCAGGAAAAAAACACTAAGCCCCTGTAACCAGTTTACAAAGGCATGTAAATATGTAAATGGTCTTTAAAGACCTGTGAAAACTCTGACAGGTGTGCTGGAGATACGACTCCATATTATATATAAAACAAGGGAACCCAAAGGTGCGATAAACTAGGGACCTTGGGTAGTTATGTATCAACAGAGACAATGGTTCCTAGACAAGTAACAATAAATACAAAAATAAATATAGACTAAATAGTTCTATATCAAATGTCCAGCCGGACAGTTTAATTCACAATAAAAAGAATAGATATAAAATTGGTGTGGGAAACCAGCCGGTGCCCAACTAACACACTCAGGGGAGAACAAACAAGGGAGTTTACAGGCAAATTATGACAGTCTGAATATCCTAAATCATACACAGACAATACAAATTATACACATATGCAATTAGTAAATCACAGGATAGTTGTGCATTTAGTGTATTTAGGTCGACAATGTTTCGAACCCAATTATAATACAAGGTTCATCCTCAGGACAACAATGAATTGCCTAGTAACACAATTATGGATAATACCCACATTGTGGAGTTATATTGCCAATATGAACAGTTACGGGAAAGAAAAGGGGGGTGGGGGGGAGAGAAAAGGAACAGATTAGGAAATATATATCCGTATGTGAGCCATACACTGCATATAGGCAAGTCAAGCCACTTTAAGCCACTGTCAAGCAAGTCCAGAAGGAACATGCAATTGTGCTAAAAAAGTATATGTGACCATAGGAATGCAATCAGCCTATTCAAAAGTTACTTGCAACCATGTGGTAATAGAAAACCGCTAGTGATTGTACATGCAGCAACCGAAAAGTAATAAGTATGGCAAGGGACAATATGGAGTGAGTATGAGAGTGCAATTTCCAGAACCAAAAACAAGCGTGCAGTCTTCGGGCCGCGTCAAGAAGTAATAAAGTATTAATGATTCTAAGCCAAGAATACAAAGCCGAAAAACCAGATTAAGCCTAAAGTGACATATCGGTTGAGATATGCGGCCAGGGGGGGATAGAGTTCAAACATGCAGATGCTCACAATGAGCAAAGCTTACCAGGGAGCTCCGACTTAGGCTCCGTAATAACGATAATAAATTGTGACAATCCTAAGGAATAATTAGAAGGAGGGGGATTAGGGATAGAGCAGGGAGTATAATATTGCCGACATACATGCTCAGGGAAGTGTAAGCTAACCCGATAACCGCTGTGACGGTATCAAAAAAACGGGCCATTCTGCAATAGAAGGAATAATGGTAAGCTCGATAAACAATGTGAAAGTGTAGAGAAAAAGAGGGGGGCGGACATGGGCGAGTTGCGCTTACCATATCTTGTCAGAACACAGGTCCTCAATGGGGGTCCTTGTGAGTCGTGGGAAACCTCACGATCAAAGAGAAACCATGAAGATACCGGAAATGGAACCAGTCAGAGTCACATGGCATAGGTAGAGCAAATAAAAATTCGGTATGGGAATGGCGGCCATATTGGCACGGTTACTACAGTTAAAAGGTCGGCCATTATTAAGTGATACAAGTGAAGAGTGGAAATGTGAAGGGAACCACAGGAATTGCATATAGCCAGTGACAGTGTGATTAAAACCGTTGCTGCAAGGCAAGACAAGATCTAGTGCATCAGGACATCCCATTATTTAAATATACAGTAACAAAGCACATTATAATTTTGACATTCAGATCAGTGAATCAATGAAGTTACATATAGCCAATGACAGTGTGACTAAAACCATTACTGCAAGGCAAGACAAGATCTAGTGCTGCAGAAAATCACCTTATTTAAATATACAGTACCAAGACACATTGTAAATTTTGACATTCAGATCAATGAAGTCCAGTCCTCCATCCTGTTAAGCCCACTGTGAAGACTTTTAGTCTTCAGGATCCAATGGAGTTCCTCCTTGTTCAGCAGATGTTGTAGGTCCGCACCACGTGGTGGCAACCTGATCAAAGAGATGATTGTCCACTTGAATTCCAACTCAGTATGTGAAAATTCAGTGAAGTGGTCCACCAAGGGAGCATTCAGAGTCTTACAACGTATCCTGCTCCTATGTTGACACATTCTCAATCTCACTTTCTGGGTTGTTTGCCCTATATAAATCTTTGAACAAGGACATATGATGGCATATATGGCATTTACACTGTTACAATTAGAAAATTGTGTGCGTACAAGCTTAACATCATTGAAAACTAAATCTTTGCCCTCAATAGTAGTGTCACACATTGAGCAATTGCCACACTTAGCATGCCCAGTAAGGCGGGGAAGTCCCCATAGGTTATCCAATGTGCCATTCTGGTCTGGGGTGGGCAATGCTGCACGTACAAGATGGTCCTTAATATTTCTAGACTTTTTGAAGGCAAATAAGGGTTTCTCAAGTTGGAGACGCCCTGCATTAACCACAGGCCAATGTTTTTTGATACTTTTGGTTATGGAATTAGATGCAGGTGAAAAGGTGGTATCACAAACCAGCCGGTTCTGTGTCCTCTTAGTTTTAGGTTCTAGTAACACGTCCCTAGGACAGTACCAAGCACGTTTAAGGGAGTCCCGGACTAGCTTACGTGGGTAACCTCTTGCCCTTAGCTTGGTGCTCAGTGTTTGTGCCTCCTTAAAGTAATCCTCCTTCAGATAACAATTTCTACATAACCTGAGAAATTGGGAGTATGGTAATGAATCACGAAGAGCACGTGGAAGGTGGCTTTGGTAACTCAGAAGAGTGTTTCGTTCGGTGGGCTTCCTATATAAACTCGTAATAAGAAGACCATCCTTCTCCTGTATATTGGGTCTAAAAAAGGAATACTAGAGTGACTGGTAGATAGTGTGTAAGTTAGACCACTGCAATTGCTATTAAGCCAATGTAGGAAAGAAGGGAGTAATTCTTCCGAGTTGGTCCAAATCATAAAAATGTCGTCGATGTATCGCCTCCACAGTGTGATGCCACTATAGAAGGGATTAGTCGACAACAGAATGCGTCCACATTCCAGACTGTCCATGTATAGAATGGCCAAATTGGGGGAAAAATTTACCCCATGGAAGTACCTTTAATCTGGCCAAAATATTGGAGGCGATACATACAATGAGGATATTTACACTGCATACTTGAAGCCATGGGGTGAGTAGAAAGGGTGATTTGTTAGTGCGAATTGTGTATAGACTGTGTGTAGACAGAACAATTGGTAATCTATATAAACAATGTCCGGTTCTAAATTGCGATTTCAGGATTTACCGGCATTAATTGGATAACGGACTAAGTGATACTGGAAATATATGAATGTACGTTGGTGGACTTCTCTAATACGGTACCCCTATATGTTTTTATAACTTTCTATCTTTATTTCACTGGGGCATTTGAATTGGATAGTGGCATATGAGAGGAGGTCTTTGGAATTGTTATCGTTATCAAGTTTGGACTATAATGATTAATAAGGGAAGGAAGACAGATGAGATTGGTGGTTGTGTTGGGGCAACATTTTGAGGAGTATTACAATACTCGTTAATTATCATCGTAGGTAATTGACTTTGGAGAAATAAAGCGGAGGAGCAGACGAATTTGTGTTGAAAATTTACAGAACAGGTGAATGCATATGATGCATTCTTACCTTACTTTCTATTAATCGAACTTGGATGAGATAATAGTGGTGGTGGCTCCTTCTTTACGTTTCTCACACAATTTGGTGACATCTGGACTTTGGTAGTGGTTCTATACTTTTCTTAACACAGGATGCTCTTATAAATATCTACACCTTTGTAGATAATGTATGTTATAATGAGAAATTCAATGTTTGTATTAGCATGTAACTTACTTATTGTTATTTTGGGTTGCAGCCCTGACGAAGTCATTGTGCTTTACGCAGCACGACGAAACACGTGTTGGCTGCGATTTTTGGAAGTGAATTTGGAACAATAAAGATAAATTTGGAAGTACGAGGATCTTGCGTATTGGATTTATACAAGAACCGGATTATGAACTGATTACCTGGACTGTGCCAACCAGAATAATGCTTTTTATTGATATGAGGATACTATAAATGTATTACTTAGAGTGCTCAGGGAGAACATTTTTGTCTTAGCTTCTCCAGACCATTTGCTGTACCCAGCAACCAGCCCCCACCAGTCCTGACCCCCACTCTGGCGGGAAGACTGATAGGAAAAACTTTGTCAGGAAGGGGGGGTGCCAGCCTGTGCCAACCCCACCCCTCAGGTGGGGGAGACGAGGTGAAGCACGACCCCGGGGAGTGGGAGCCCTGCCCTATCACAGCTAGGCTTCGGCCCCCCTCCCACAGGAGAGGAGCAGGCTAGGGGGTGTACCCACCCCAGTGCAGGGACTCATTGGTCCCTGTCTTTGCCCTACCTGTAATGCCCCTAAATTCAGTATTTAGGGGCTCCCTGAACCTTCCTTCCTCAGATCCCGATACCAAAAAGAAGAAAGAAGATCAAGAAGAAGAAGACCCGCTGTGCAGTTGCTAACAACAGGACAACAACAACTGACTTGGCTCCAGCCATACCGGCCTGTTGATCCTGGAACCTGCTCCTGCCTAAACCCGGCGACCCCCGCAGACAGCAACCTTGGGACACCCAAAGGACCTGCCTGCCTTGACCCTCTTGAAGATTGGGACTCCCACCAGCAGAGGATCTGCTGCAACAACCCACCTGGTGCCTACCAGGAAGCTCTGGACCAGCCCACTCTGCACCAGCCGAGCCCGGGCTGGGCCAACCTGAACCAAGACCACGAGGACATCCCCCCGGCGACTGGAACCCTCCTCGACGAACCAGCCGACGCCTGCAGACTCAGAACCAGGGGCCACCTCAACCGCGACCAGCAAAGGGTAAGCTTTTCCGACACCCAAAGACACCCCTGCACTCGGCGCCCTACAGCTCCCTGTGCCTCCCTTTGGGGTACCTACCTGTGCTCTAAGATCCCAACTTAGTGCTGGTCACCCCTGGAGAGTCTCCGTCCCCGAGCCTGCAGCCTTTGTTCCTTTTTGACCTTTCCCATTGGATAACATTGAGCGCCCGACGGCTCAAAAGCATCCTGCACCCAGCCGCCCGAGTGCCGCTGGCTGTGACCCTTCTGTCCTATCCTACTACCCCCTTGCCCTGAGCAAGTGACCAGGAGCCCAGCTCTCATAGCCGTGTGGCGTGCTAGCCAGCAGCCACCAACCGAAGGCCCCCCTTCCCTCATTGGATATCATTGGGCCTACCTACCTCTGCACCCGGCCGCCCCGTGTGCCGCTGGGAGTGAACTAACTGTACTTACCTGACCCTGGGGGACCCCTGAGTCTATGCCCAGAACCTTAACTTCACCAACCAAGTACTCCCCTGGAAATCGGTAATTTACTTACCTGCCTTTGGATAACATTGACTCATTTTGACTCGAAATATTTTTTGTGTGAAGTTTTGAAACCTGAAAATATTCACATAAAATCAGCCAAAGTCCAAATTCCGAAGTATTCACCTGTGATCAGGGCAGAAGCCAGTGCTGTACCTTTCGGCCCAGTACTGAACGGCAAAAGTAATCCGTAGCGGGGTTACTAGTAATCTGTATTTTCTCCATAGGAACCCATTGTCTGCTTTTCTATGAAATTTCTTCTAAGTGTCTACTTTTGAAAACTTGAAATATTCTTTAAAAATCACACGAAATACTGAAATGCAATTACCTACCTGTTTTGAGTTAAGCCCCCAGTGCTGGCCCTAGGAGACCAGTGCAGGGTTACAAAAGTGACGCGATCGTACTTTACCTGCAACGGGAATTTTCTCCCATTGAATAACATTGTCAGATTTCCTTTGAAAAGTTTCTAAGTGTGAATTTTTAAAACAGCTTCTTTTTCATGAAAATTCACTACAGTAACTAAAACGTTTTTGCTAACCTGATTTCAGCTTAGACCCCAGGACTGAATCTCAGATCTAGTCCTGGGACTACTAAAGTAATCTATATAGTAATCGACTGACCTTACATGTGGAAAACCCATTGAGCTCAATGCTATAGTGTGTTTTAGGATTGTGTTGCTTACTGTCAATACTGTATTAATTGTGTGCACAAACTGTATTGCTCCTTTGCAAAGTAATGACATGAGAGAACTCATAACAAGAAAAGTATATTTTTATAACTGTTGGTTCTAAAAATAAAACACCTATATCTGTGGATATAAAAACAATTGGCCTGGAGTTCAGTCCTTGAGTGTGTGAAACCTTTTGCTGACTGAGTGTGTACAACAAATGCTTTACACTGTCCTCTGGTACTGCCTTACTGCTCGACAAAGCTACCACTTTGGAGAGTAAGTTCAGTTCTGACTTTAACCTCTGTTATACCTCTGGGGTTGGTGGACTCTATACACACTGTACTTCATTCTAGTCCAGTATATATAGAGCCACTTTCTCACACTAACTGATCCTGGGGGGACCCCTGAGTCTATGCCCAGAACCTTAACTTCACCAGTTGAGTACTCACCTGAAAACCGATAACTCACTTTCCTGCCATAGGATAACATTGACTGGTTTGACTCGAAAAATCTTTTAAGTGTGATGTTTTGAAACTCTAAAATATTCCTATAAAATCAGCCGAATACCGAACTCCGAAGTACTCACCTGGGATCAGGAGAGAAGCCAGTACTGTACCATGTAGCCCAGTACTGAACCGCAAAAGTAATCCTAACCGGGTTTACTAGTTACCTGAATTTTCTCCATAGGAATCCACTGTCTGCTTTTCTATGAAATTTCTTCTAAGTGTCTACTTTTGAAAACTTGAAATATTCCTTAAAAATCGTACATACTACTGCAACGTAATTACGTACGTGTCTTAAGTAGAGATCCCCGTGCTGGAGCTAGGAGCCCAGTACTGGATTACAAAAGTATCAAGAAAATACTTTACCTGTAACCTGAATTTTCTCCTATTGAATAACATGGCTAGATTTTCACTGAAAAGTTTTGTGTGAACTTTTGAAATACCTTTATATTCTTTAAAAAACATTGCAATAACTAAAACGTTTTTACTAAACTGTTTTCAGCTTAGACCCCAGGACTGAATCTAGGATACAGTCCTTTATTTACAAAAGTAATCGATAAAGTAATCAGCTGCATTTATGTAGAAAAACCCATTGAGCTCAATGTTAAATTGTGTTTAGAATTGTGTTGCCTACTGCAACCATTGTACCTATTGTGTTTACAAAGTTTATTGCCTCTTTGCCAAGTAATTACATGAGAATACTCATATTGAGAAAAGTATATTTTGATACCTGTTGGTTCAAAAAATAAAACAACTATATCTGTGGATATAAAAACAATTGGCCTAGAGTTCAGTTCTTGAGTGTGTGAAACCTTTTGCTGATTCAGTGTGTACAACAAATGCTTTATACTGTCCTCTGGTACTGCCTTACTGCTCGACCAAGGTACCACTTTTGAGAGTAAGGTCAGCCCTGACTTTAACCTCTGTTATACCTCTGGGGTTGGTGGCCTCTATACACACTGTACCTTACTTTGGTCCAGTATATATAGAGCCACTTTTTCACAGTCTTGCCCTGATGCCCTTGAATAATTCTAAAACGTTTGTTTTAAATACTGTTTTTCTTTAATTTATTTTAAAGTGGGTGATGTATGGGAGTCTATTACAGACATTTTTCAGATAAATGTTTGTTTTTACATACCATGTAACATTCATAAACAACGTTTCTTTTATATCAAAACAGGATCTCCTGGGTTATATGGGATGCTATGAAAGCATTTATCAGGGGAGTCACTCAGCAGTTCGTCCGCCAACAGAATAGGGAATGGAAGAGACAAACTAAAGATGCTTATCAAAAGCTTATCGGCTGTGAACTTTAGCCTGCTGAGGCTGTTCGTCTGCAAAAAGCAGACCAAGATCTTTTGTACATTTCACTTTGGGAGCAGAAGGCAATGATAAATAGGGTTTTAAAAGAACAAGTAGTGGCTTATTTTACCAAGCATAAGACACTACAGTATGAATACAGGGATAGGATAGGGAAGGTTTTAGCCTATCAACTTATGGGTAACCGTTTTAAGATTAAGGCTATAAAAGGTGAGGGTGGCATTCTCTATAGATGCCCCCAGGAGATAACTAATCAGGTTTCTATTTTCTATCAGCAATTATATTCCCCAGATCCAGGACAAGATTTAACTGATATGCAGACCTATTCATAAGAGAGTAATTTTCTGACTCTGACAGAAGAAGATTCTCTGCTATTAGAACAAGAGATCACAGTGGAGGAGGTTTTGGAGGCGATATGGGGGCCATCATCAGGGAGGCGACAGTGGACAATACCCGCTCGGCAGAACTTTATAAGTGTTGGAAAAGCCTCCTCGCCCTGGTGCTGCAGGATGTAATCTCTCAAGTAGGGATCAAGGGACGAGTTCCAGATTCATGGAATATGGCCAACATAATGTTTTTTTTAAAGAAAGATAAAGCTCCGGAGGAACGGGCTTCGTACCATCCAATCTCTTTAAATAATGCAGATGCAAAGGTGTATGCTAAGATACTGGCCACCCAGTTAGCTCCAATGATGGCCAGCCTGGTTTCTCCCCAGCACCATGAGTTTATTCACGGGAGAGATACCACTGCCTATGTTAACACTGCAATAGCAGCTTTTGACGTGGCAGGGAAGCTTAAAACTGAATTGGGCATGGTCTTATTGGATACAGAAAAGGCATTCGACCGGGTGGCCTGGGAATATCGGTGGGCAACACTCACTGCATTTGGGGTTAAGGCAAAATTTCGGAAACTGGTTGAGACTATGTATCATAATCTGATGGCTAGGCTACAGTACTCAATGTGAGAAAGTGCCATCTTTCTTGCATGGTATGCCCCCACTTTTTGCTGAATTGCTGATGTGCTTTGACTGAGTGTGTCCTGGGCTCCTGCCAATCAGGTACCCAGGGACTGTGTTCCTTACTTAAAACTGCATTGAAGCGTAAACCCAATTGGCACCGCTGGCCACCTATCAGCCCCTGGTAAATGGTACCTTAGGTACCCAGGGCATTGTGACCAAAGAAGGTCCCTAAAGGCTGCAGCACTTCGTGTGCCACCCTTAGAGGCCCTGTGCCTGGACACACACACACTGCCCTTGCAGGCTGAGGCCTTGGTGCAGAACAAAACAGAGAGTCGACATGGCACTGTGCCATGCCCACAACACACTGCTCTGGCATACCTCAGTCACCACTCTAGCTAGGTGCCCTATGCCAGTGGTGAGGGTACATGTGTATGAGCCCTGTACCCTTACAGTACTCAGGTCCATTGCTGGGTCCTGTAAGTGCAGTGCTGCCATTAAGAGTATATGGTGCTGGGATGTTGTCATCACAAACTCCACAGCACCATGGTGGCTTCACTGAAGACTGAGAAGTTTGGTATCAAACTTCTCAGCACATTAAACCCATACTGATGCCAGTGTGGGATTTAATGTAAAATGCACGACAGAGGGCATCTTAGAGATGCCCCCTGAAACTAACCAACAAACAGCATCCGGACTGAGTGGCTGCCTAGGCTGCCACACAGCAGACATGTTGCTGGACCCCTGGGTTGATAGCCATCCGATCTTGTGGCTTTGCAACAATGCACATCCTGGGGCGAGGTGCTAGGCCTCCTCCCCTGGGATGGGCAGGGGAAGCTTCAAAGGCATGCCGTCTTTGTGAGCTTCTCCAGACCACTTTCTGTACTAAGCAACTGGCCCCCACCGGTTCTGACCCCCACTCTGGCGGGAAGACTGGAGACTGGCAGGATCTGTCCTATTCTCCTTCCCCACTTGCCCTGTGTAAGTGACCAGGAGCTCAGCTCTCACAGATGCGTGGCCTGCCCACTAGCAGCCACCAACCAAAGGCCCCCTACCCACCATAGGCTAACATTGAGCTTACTCTGCACTCGGCTGCCCCTGTGCCACTCAGGGCGTAACAACTGTACCTACCTAAACCTAGGAGACCCCCGAGTCTACCCCCCAGAACCTTAACTCTGCCAGTCGAGGACTTACTTGAAAGCCGATAACTCATATTTTTTCCCATATGGTAACATTGGCTGGTTTTCACTTGGAAATTCTTCCAAGTGTCGAGTTTTGCAACTTTGAAATATTCACTAAAAATCATCCGATCAACGAAAACGAAATTACTCACCTGTTACCAGGAGAGATCCCAGTACTGGATCTTTGTGCTCAACACTGACCCTAAAAAGCAATTACAGCTTTGATTTTCGGATAACCTGATTTCCTTCCATAGGATAGCATTGCCTGGTTTGTGCCATAAATTCTTCTAAGTGTCGATTTTTGAAACATACAAATATTCCTTAAAAATCGCCTGTATAACAAAAACAATTTCTTACAACTGTTTACAGGAGATGCACCAAGGCTGAATCCAGGATCCAGCCCTGAGTAAGAAAAACCTATGCGAAGTAATTGGTATTGCTGTTTACTTAAAATCCACATTGAACTCAATAGTATTATGGTGTTAAGTTTATATTGCATCTTGCAACAACTGTATCTATTGCATTTAAAAGTCTATTGCTCATTGAAAGTATTCAGTTGCAACATCTCATTCTGAGAAAGTATTTTTATACCTACTTGTGGTTCTAAAATAAAACAACAATATATTTTTATATACAAAACAATAGGCCTAGAGTTCAGTTCTTCAGTGTGTGAGACCATTTGCTGAGTGTGTACAACAAATGCTTTACACTGTCCCCTGATACTGCCTTACTGCTCGACCAAGCTACCACTTTAGAGAGTAAGGTTATATCTAACTTTAAAGACACAAATAATGTCACCGGGTCTAAAGAAAGATAGTGGTACTATTAACGGTATGTGAGAGTACTTACATCTATGTGTTTGTAAGATTGGGTGGGCACCTTGTGATCCTTAACAGGGTTCCCATCAGTCACCACTCGGAACCGCCCTTCATCATTTGGGATTCCTGTATAGCCATTTTTTAGGAGTCGGCACAATGGAGGAGATGTTGAACCTCTGATGTTACCGATGCCGTCCTTGATGGTCTAAGTCACACAGGCTATTTTAAAGCTGGAGACTGGAGTGAGAGTGACTGAGTGTGCAGTGCATTCAGTGAAAGTGAAAAGTGAAGCTAAAATTGGGTGAGGGGGCAAAAAAATATTTTATTCCGTGTTTTGCCTACTCCACCAATGTTAAAAAGCAGTGGGGTAAATTAAACAAATATTCACCCAGATGTAATGGTCAACATGTTTCTGCAATTAGTGGACCACAGAGTCCATTGCATTCATCAGGACCTATCTTTACTTAAGCTACTGCAATGGTGAAAAATATTATTAAAAAGTGACTACAAATATTAATCTGCGACCTTAATAGAGATCACCTGGATCCTTTAGGTGTCATCTGATTCTGCAGTTGTTGTATGTCACTAGTGAGAAAAAACAAACAAACAAACATAACAGAAATAGTAACCACAATCATTTGCGTGCAGTTAGAGTGTGATCAGTACAAATATAACTGCAAAGCCTATTCCTTTGTCAAAGGAGTCTCTTTAGGTTATTCAGTTTATCTAACACATAAAGACTTCTAATGATCTTTTATGGCAGGTTACTTCATCTTACCATTATAGACAAAGTGGAAGGCTGCGCCTCGCCTGGCAACGGCTCAGGACACGAGGGAAGCACCGCTCTACAGGGGGAAGGAAGCAAAGAACAGGAGATGTCACTGCTCCCTTGAATTATCCAATACTGGGGTAAAAGGCAACAACAAGGCTTTGTCTCAGTGTTTACAGAAAAATACAGCCGACCGCTACATCTATCAGCCATGTGCAACACCACCCAGTTGGCTCTGTTGGTTATTGCTGGGTACGGTGGATTATTTTAAACGCTACACACATAGTGTGTCTAGCGTCCTGCACTGCTTCTTAAAAACAGCGAGTCAGCCCTCATAATCGAGGCATAATTGGAGCGCCAAGACCTGCTAAGGTTGCGTAGAGTCAGCGAACTTAAATTCAGTATCCACAGTCGTTCGCAACGCTCACCTGTCCGTCGGTACCTCGCCGCCTTCCTCTGAGCCGATGGGGAGGTGGCGAGGTACCGCGGGCTCGTTGGTTAAAAGCACCGCAGTGATTGGTTCTTTGACAATCACGTGGTGTTCGTGAACCAATCGGCGTGTGGCTTCTCTTACAATCTTGGCTAAGACAGTACCCGCACCGTGATTCGTTAGTAGTGGGTCATGTGGTCCGGCAATAAGAGGAGTGTTACTATTGGTCAAACCCTCGTTTCCATGGGAGCGAGGGTGTAAACACGAATACTCCATGTTGTCATTATGTCGGAATGAGAAGGTATCATCGTGATGATAGTTTAACTCGGCGAGCAATGGGAGTTGCGAGTGTTTGTTTAAACGGGGAGACAAGGGAACAATTTCCTTGTGGTGTAGACTACACTCATATTTAGATGTTGTGAAAAATGGTGATATCGGATCTAACCCTTTAGTAACAATAAATAAAGTCTCGTGTGGTGACTAATGTTACAGTGATGTCCCATAATGCAGGGTATTGGCTATGGGAATTCACAGTGAAATCTGACCTAATCAATAGTTCAGAAAGGTTACTAATAGAGAGTGTTTCTTATTCATGAGTCTCTGACTGATGTGTATATGCAGAGTTCAGGTGCATCAATGGTCCCTTGTTTAGAGAGAGGACCAAGGAATCTCATCATTAAGACCACTCCTATTTGTGCCTAGCCTAAACACCCACTTTTGTTCCCTCCGCATGAGAAAAGTGGTATGATCTGTCACATGCGGTGGTATGTATGGCTGTTCAAGAACAGTCCACACAAATGCAGTGGGGTCATGTTTTCTCTCTAAGAAATGATTGGTCAGCTTGGTGGCTTGTCTTTTCCGACGAATAGTACTCGATGCGTGGGCGCGTGATCTTGCCATCTTTTTCACCGACAAGATTAAGGCTATTCAGGCCTCCTTCTCGGAGAGCACGGCGGAGGCTTGTTGTGATCCTGGGGCAGGACTTGGAACACCGGCCACGCCGGTGGCTATCCTGGAGGACTTTCCATCTGTCTCCAGTGACATGTCCCGGACGCTGTTGGCCAGTCTTAAATCTGGATCCCCACTTGACCCCTGCCCCGCCAAATTCTTGGCTGCGATGGCGGCAGTGGTGAATCCCCTGGTCAACCCGATCCTCAATGCCTCCTTGAGTGAGGGGAGTGTCCCTCGCTCCTGGAAGAGGGCGATGGTGATCCCCCTCCTGAAAAAGCCTGGTCTTGATGCCGAGGTTTTGGCCAATTACAGGCCAATTTCACTTCTCCCGGCCTTGGCCAAGATCACCGAGAAACATGTTCATGGCGTCTTGTCAAACTTCTTGGAGTCTAACAATCTGCTCCACCCATCCCAATCCGGTTTCCGTCCGAATTTCAGTACGGAAACAGCGCTGGTGGAGGTCTCTGAAATCATCAGGGAGACCTTGGATGGGGGTGGCAAGGCCATGCTAGTCATGTTGGACCTGTCGGCGGCTTTCGACACCGTCCCCCATAAGGCGCTGCTCGCCAGGCTATATGACATCGGCCTAAGGGGGACGGTGCTCAGATGGTTTACATCTTTCCTGGAGGGCCGCCGCCAGACGGTCTGGGTATCCCAGAGCTCAGCCGAGATGCCGCCATTGGGTGTTGGGGTTCCACAGGGCTCTGTGCTGAGCCCGACATTATTCAACATCTTTATGTCCCCTCTGGCGGCTATGGTTGAGGCCTACGGAGCCCAGATCGTGTCCTACGCCGATGACACACAACTCCTCTTCACTTGTGAAAAAGATCAGACATTTGATGGGGAGAGAATCCGGGACTGCTTGGACAGGGTCTTCAGCTGGTTTCAGCTAAATTGTCTGAAGGCCAACTCCAGCAAGTCGGAGGTTCTATTCTTTGGCTGTGCCTCCGACCCCGAGTGGGGGCAGTGGTGGCCGGCTGCCATGTGTCCTCCGGCACAATCATCCTTGGTTGCCAAGAACTTGGGTGTTAAGCTCGACAACAAACTATCTCTGAGAGCGCACATCCTGGGCCTGTCCGGCACCTGTTTCGGTATCCTCAGAATGCTCCGCAAGTTTCTTCCCTTACTGTCTGCGGAGCACAGACGGATTACGGTGCAGGCGCTTATCGGATCTAGGCTTGATTATGCCAATGCCCTTTTTCTAGGCCTTCCGGATTATTTAGTCCAGCGTCTGCAGGTGGCACAGAACTCGGCAGCCCGGGCAATCTTCGGTCTGCACAGACGAGCACGGGCTTCTGTGCTGCTGCAGTCGCTCCACTGGCTGCCAATTCGGAAGCGGATTGTCTTTAAATCTATTACCCTGATGCACAAGGCTTTATTTGGCTCAGGCGCTGGATATTTGAGAAAAAGACTAGTTTTCTATCGCCCGGCTCGCTCACTGCGTTCAGAATCCCTTTTCACTGCTGTGGTTCCACGCGTGAGGAAGGCACGCACTGGGGGGCGCTCTTTCAGCTTCAAGGCCTCCCAGTTGTGGAATTCGCTCCCTTTGGCACTGCGTAGCACCCCCAACCTGCTTCATTTTAGGAAGAATTTGAAGACGTGGCTTTTTAACCTCTCTGTTTAGGTGGTTTTCTTTTCCTTCTTTATCGGGGTCTGTTTTTATCTGTTATGTTGATCATACACTGTAAGTTGCCTGTGGAAAGCGCCGGGACACTCTTTCAGAGTAGCCGCGCGCTATAAAAATGCAATTTAACATAACATAACATAACATAACATAACGGTGCGGGTACTGTCTTAGCCAAGATTGTAAGAGAAGCCACACGCCGATTGGTTCACGAACACCACGTGATTGTCAAAGAACCAATCACTGCGGTGCTTTTAACCAACGAGCCCGCGGTACCTCGCCACCTCCCCATCGGCTCAGAGGAAGGCGGCGAGGTACCGACGGACAGGTGAGCGTTGCGAACGACTGTGGATACTGAATTTAAGTTCGCTGACTCTACGCAACCTTAGCAGGTCTTGGCGCTCCAATTATGCCTCGATTATGAGGGCTGACTCGCTGTTTTTAAGAAGCAGTGCAGGACGCTAGACACACTATGTGTGTAGCGTTTAAAATAATCCACCGTACCCAGCAATAACCAACAGAGCCAACTGGGTGGTGTTGCACATGGCTGATAGATGTAGCGGTCGGCTGTATTTTTCTGTAAACACTGAGACAAAGCCTTGTTGTTGCCTTTTACCCCAGTATTGGATAATTCAAGGGAGCAGTGACATCTCCTGTTCTTTGCTTCCTTCCCCCTGTAGAGCGGTGCTTCCCTCGTGTCCTGAGCCGTTGCCAGGCGAGGCGCAGCCTTCCACTTTGTCTATAATGGTAAGATGAAGTAACCTGCCATAAAAGATCATTAGAAGTCTTTATGTGTTAGATAAACTGAATAACCTAAAGAGACTCCTTTGACAAAGGAATAGGCTTTGCAGTTATATTTGTACTGATCACACTCTAACTGCACGCAAATGATTGTGGTTACTATTTCTGTTATGTTTGTTTGTTTGTTTTTTCTCACTAGTGACATACAACAACTGCAGAATCAGATGACACCTAAAGGATCCAGGTGATCTCTATTAAGGTCGCAGATTAATATTTGTAGTCACTTTTTAATAATATTTTTCACCATTGCAGTAGCTTAAGTAAAGATAGGTCCTGATGAATGCAATGGACTCTGTGGTCCACTAATTGCAGAAACATGTTGACCATTACATCTGGGTGAATATTTGTTTAATTTACCCCACTGCTTTTTAACATTGGTGGAGTAGGCAAAACACGGAATAAAATATTTTTTTGCCCCCTCACCCAATTTTAGCTTCACTTTTCACTTTCACTGAATGCACTGCACACTCAGTCACTCTCACTCCAGTCTCCAGCTTTAAAATAGCCTGTGTGACTTAGACCATCAAGGACGGCATCGGTAACATCAGAGGTTCAACATCTCCTCCACTGTGCCGACTCCTAAAAAATGGCTATACAGGAATCCCAAATGATGAAGGGCGGTTCCGAGTGGTGACTGATGGGAACCCTGTTAAGGATCACAAGGTGCCCACCCAATCTTACAAACACATAGATGTAAGTACTCTCACATACCGTTAATAGTACCACTATCTTTCTTTAGACCCGGTGACATTATTTGTGTCTTTAGTCTGTTAGGGAACATGTCACTGCTAGGTCTTTAAATTCCCTGTAGGCCCCCTCCCACCCTATTTTGTTTATGTTTAGAGCAGCTTTTTAGCTGCGGGCCGCTGATCTAAAGGAACACACCTTTTTGTTTCTCCCAATCCTCCGATAGGAAGGATTGATTCGCTCTTGACAAGGGCCGTCCAATACAGGGCTATAATCGGTGACTTTGACTAAAACTCTCCTAATCAATAGGATTACACACTATTCTCCTGCCACTCTCACGAAATGGCGGAGAATCATGGTCTGGCTTTTGGCGAGGAAGATGTACAGGATGCTCTTGACAAACATCCAAACTTATTGGATTTCGTACCCGTAGCCGCCAACAACAACACAGATGACTGGGGTAAGATCCTTGCACTGAAAAAGTCCCAAACTCGCACGACTCTACATGGGGCAGTTATGGCTCAATATCTAAGGAAGAACTGCGCACCATCAGGTCTGATTGTCACCAACACTCCGAGGCTATTTCTCACTGACAAAGAATTCCTAAAAAACTGGTCCTTGATAGCATGGAGATGCACGAGAGACTGGTTGGTGTTGATCATTCAAACATCACAGCGAATAGCTGACACCATTCTCATAGAGATACAGGTCCTTGAATCCCAGATTAAAACAACCTTAACATCCAAACTCTTCAAACAGGGCCAAGATGAGTCTAATAAGAACAACCAGGAATTTAAGGATTTTACTCTATTCACAAAAATGGAGAAATTCAAAAAAGATCTTGAGAGATTTAGCTTCGAGAAAGTATATCCCTACACAAGTAGCTCCTATGTACCTCCTGACCTCAACAAAGGGAAAAGAACAGGTTCCTCTTATGGGTCCAGCTCATCTGATGACAATTCCACAGATTCAGATTCATCTAATCAAAGTAATTACCAACAAAAGACCCGAGGTAAACGACCACAGAGGAATTGGCGAGGGAACCAACATCAGAACCAGACATGGTGGCAACCAGCTCCCTGGCAATTCGGGAATCCAATGTTTCCCCAAATGGGTCCCTATCCTCATCAAATGGGACCGTTTCCTCCTCAACAATTTGGAAATGGATTTGGAGGCCAACCGCCTTTTTTAGGGTTTGGCCGAGGGAGATCTCGAGGACGAAGAAGAGGTGCACAGCCACAGGTCCACTTCAGTCCACCGCCAGCAACGAGGAATCTGAGGAGTGCAGCATCGAAGTCCAAGACAACGGCACAAACGAACATGGAAGCGGGCTCGTCATCAATCTGAGTGCCCATTCTATCACCCCTATTGAAGAACAAGTCTTAAACAGAGGGTTAGGTTTTGTACCTACAATGAAGAATGACCACTTTGAAACAAATATCGAGATGGCAAAATTTTTCCGAAAGATCCGGTTACAGTTTCTCTTCTCAAGAAATAACCAAGGTGATCTAACACAAGAAGCAACCAACACAGGTCTAAAGAATAAATCGAAATTCAACCCAGGACCTCAGATGGTCCCCGTACAAGTTCTGGCATTTGAACAAGCCGTTGAGAAAGATATCGAGAGACTGTTCTCAACCAACAAAGATACCTATAATAATTTTTCCAAGCTAGAACAACAAGCCCTTAAAACTTTGACTGCCAACAATGAATTAACCATCAAACCGGCCGACAAAGGCGGTGCAATAGTCGTCATGAATACGAGCGACTACCGCGCAGAGTGTCAGCGACAACTGAACAACAGAGACGCCTATTGCCCCCTTGAACAAGATCCAACCCAAGAGATACAAAGACAGAGCAAAGTAATGGTGGAGGAAGCACTAGCAGAAGGCTGGATAACTCGGAATGAAGCATCTTTTCTATGCACGGAACATCCGGTAATGCCGTATTTCTACTGCCTCCCCAAGGTGCATAAAGAGCAGAGACCTCCGCCCGGACGGCCAATAATCTCAGGCATTGGGTCTGCTTTGGAACCGCTGTCCACTTTTGTGGATTACTTTCTGCGTCCTATGGTCCTAGAGATGCCCACCTATCTCAGAGACACCACTGATGTGCTGCGCCTTCTTCCAGAGATTGAATTCAATGCAGACACTGACCATCTTGTCTCATTTGACGTGGAGTCGCTGTATACATCTATACCCCAGGATGAGACATTAGAAGTCATCTCCTCTCTCCTGGGGGAAAGGGATCTAAACAGCATAACACCTACCAGTTTCATCATGGACTGTGCCACCATAGCCATGAAGAGAAACTTCTTTAGATTCGAAGAAACAGTATATCTCCAAACGTCTGGGACGAGTATGGGGAGCGTTTTCGCCCCCAGCCTGGCGAACCTTTATGTTCATCATTTTGAACAGGAACATATCCTGAAGGACACCAATCCGTATATCGCTTCCATTATTATATGGAAGCGGTATATTGATGACATACTGGTTATTTGGAGAGGAACACATGAAGATCTAATGACCTTTCACGGTTGGCTCAATAGCAGAAACAACTTCCTACGTTTCACAGTAGAAACAAGCAGGACAGCCATCGCATTCTTAGATCTAAGAATTTTCTCTACTCCAGCAGGCTTACAATCAGAGCTTTACAAGAAACCAATGGCCAAAAACTCTCTACTCTGCTTTGATAGTCACCATCCAAAATCACTTAAAGAGAATCTGCCATATGGCCAATTCCTGAGAGTTCAGAGGAATTGTTCAACCAAAGAAGGCTACACAACACACGCAAGAGCCTTACAACAACAACTGGTAAACCGTAAATATCCTCCAAAATTGGTCAAAAGGTCAATGAAACGCGCTAGTAATAATAACAGACTGGCCCTTCTAGAACCACCTGTAGAGAAAACCACATTAAACAGACTCACTTGTGTCACCACGTTTGGGACCCTCTCAAATGACCTCCAGAAGATAATCCGAAAACATTGGTCTATTCTCAATTCGGGAAGGGACCCCATTGAGAAACCGCTTTTCTCCTTCAAGAGAGGTCCAAACTTAAAGGATCGTATTGTCCACACCAGACCACGGGACAATAAACCTAGGGCTCTAGGCACGATCTGGAATTTGCCACCAGTAATAGGCCACCATCCGTGTGGCACATGTCAAGCCTGTCCCCAAACTACGAAATCAACAGAGGTGGATATTGGCACCAACAAACCATGGAGACAAGAAAAGTTCACAAATTGCAATAGCGACAACTTAATTTATTTGATTACATGCCCATGTGGGCTCAAATATGTCGGAATGACTACCCGAAAAGTGAAAATTCGAATTTCCGAACATAAGAGTACTATTCGTCGGAAAAGACAAGCCACCAAGCTGACCAATCATTTCTTAGAGAGAAAACATGACCCCACTGCATTTGTGTGGACTGTTCTTGAACAGCCATACATACCACCGCATGTGACAGATCATACCACTTTTCTCATGCGGAGGGAACAAAAGTGGGTGTTTAGGCTAGGCACAAATAGGAGTGGTCTTAATGATGAGATTCCTTGGTCCTCTCTCTAAACAAGGGACCATTGATGCACCTGAACTCTGCATATACACATCAGTCAGAGACTCATGAATAAGAAACACTCTCTATTAGTAACCTTTCTGAACTATTGATTAGGTCAGATTTCACTGTGAATTCCCATAGCCAATACCCTGCATTATGGGACATCACTGTAACATTAGTCACCACACGAGACTTTATTTATTGTTACTAAAGGGTTAGATCCGATATCACCATTTTTCACAACATCTAAATATGAGTGTAGTCTACACCACAAGGAAATTGTTCCCTTGTCTCCCCGTTTAAACAAACACTCGCAACTCTAATTGCTCGCCGAGTTAAACTATCATCACGATGATACCTTCTCATTCCGACATAATGACAACATGGAGTATTCGTGTTTACACCCTCGCTCCCATGGAAACGAGGGTTTGACCAATAGTAACACTCCTCTTATTGCCGGACCACGTGACCCACTACTAACGAATCACGGTGCGGGTACTGTCTTAGCCAAGATTGTAAGAGAAGCCACACGCCGATTGGTTCACGAACACCACGTGATTGTCAAAGAACCAATCACTGCGGTGCTTTTAACCAACGAGCCCGCGGTACCTCGCCACCTCCCCATCGGCTCAGAGGAAGGCGGCGAGGTACCGACGGACAGGTGAGCGTTGCGAACGACTGTGGATACTGAATTTAAGTTCGCTGACTCTACGCAACCTTAGCAGGTCTTGGCGCTCCAATTATGCCTCGATTATGAGGGCTGACTCGCTGTTTTTAAGAAGCAGTGCAGGACGCTAGACACACTATGTGTGTAGCGTTTAAAATAATCCACCGTACCCAGCAATAACCAACAGAGCCAACTGGGTGGTGTTGCACATGGCTGATAGATGTAGCGGTCGGCTGTATTTTTCTGTAAACACTGAGACAAAGCCTTGTTGTTGCCTTTTACCCCAGTATTGGATAATTCAAGGGAGCAGTGACATCTCCTGTTCTTTGCTTCCTTCCCCCTGTAGAGCGGTGCTTCCCTCGTGTCCTGAGCCGTTGCCAGGCGAGGCGCAGCCTTCCACTTTGTCTATAATGGTAAGATGAAGTAACCTGCCATAAAAGATCATTAGAAGTCTTTATGTGTTAGATAAACTGAATAACCTAAAGAGACTCCTTTGACAAAGGAATAGGCTTTGCAGTTATATTTGTACTGATCACACTCTAACTGCACGCAAATGATTGTGGTTACTATTTCTGTTATGTTTGTTTGTTTGTTTTTTCTCACTAGTGACATACAACAACTGCAGAATCAGATGACACCTAAAGGATCCAGGTGATCTCTATTAAGGTCGCAGATTAATATTTGTAGTCACTTTTTAATAATATTTTTCACCATTACAGTAGCTTAAGTAAAGATAGGTCCTGATGAATGCAATGGACTCTGTGGTCCACTAATTGCAGAAACATGTTGACCATTACATCTGGGTGAATATTTGTTTAATTTACCCCACTGCTTTTTAACATTGGTGGAGTAGGCAAAACACGGAATAAAATATTTTTTTGCCCCCTCACCCAATTTTAGCTTCACTTTTCACTTTCACTGAATGCACTGCACACTCAGTCACTCTCACTCCAGTCTCCAGCTTTAAAGTAGCCTGTGTGACTTAGACCATCAAGGACGGCATCGGTAACATCAGAGGTTCAACATCTCCTCCACTGTGCCGACTCCTAAAAAATGGCTATACAGGAATCCCAAATGATGAAGGGCGGTTCCGAGTGGTGACTGATGGGAACCCTGTTAAGGATCACAAGGTGCCCACCCAATCTTACAAACACATAGATGTAAGTACTCTCACATACCGTTAATAGTACCACTATCTTTCTTTAGACCCGGTGACATTATTTGTGTCTTTAGTCTGTTAGGGAACATGTCACTGCTAGGTCTTTAAATTCCCTGTAGGCCCCCTCCCACCCTATTTTGTTTATATATCTAACTTTAACCTCTGCCAAACCTCTGGGGACTGTGGACTCTGTGCACACTGTACGTTAATTTGGTGCAGTATATACAGAGCCACTTTCTTACACTCAAATATTCAAACTATCCCTTTTTCTATCCGCTGCGGTACGAGGCAGGGCTGCCCCCCTCTCTCCTCTTTTATTTGCTCTTTATATAGAGCCATTTATTCGGGTATTGCTGGCTAACAATCTGATTTGCCAGTTTAATATTGAACAGTGCCCCCTCAAACTTACGGCATATGCCGATGATATAGCCATCTTTATGGAAAAACCGAAGGAGGCTATAGAAAATATTGATAGAGAGGCAAAGCGATTCGGACGCTTTTCCGAATATAATCTTAATAGCAATAAAACTCAAGTTCGGCTTAGCTTTCAGTCGGAAGTCGGTATTGAAGGAGCGTGTCTGAGGGTAACATATCTTGGGGTACAAATTTTATCTAAAATCGAGCTTATACATTCCCTAAACTATTTCTTCTTATTAACTACAGTTACTAAACAATTGAAGGTGTGGCACAAGCTTCCTTTTAGCATCTTAGGCAGATGCAATGTGATAAAAATGAAGATACTTCCCAAGTTTCTTTATCTCTTAAGGTCTATCCCGCTACGGATTCCTAATGGGTTCTTTAAGCAGCTTGATGGAGTTGTGAGCAGCTTCATTTGGGGCTATAAGAAGGCAAGACGCGTTATTGGATTGATGAAGCTCCCGTATAATCAAGGTGACTTAGACCTTCCTGATTTATTTTTTTTAATAATTCTTTTTATTAAGTCGAGGCATCAAACAAAAGACACAGTACACAAGAATCACATTATAATCTGCAGTACATCTTCAGAGGGGGAGAGACAAACCTAATTACATACATGTCAAAAACATCACGGAATGAGGGAACATCAAAAAAAGAATTTCTAGGTAGCACACAGATCGCTCCTCTATACTTATTCCACTGATCCCAAATTGAGGCCCATTTTTGGGGACGTCTCTCGCCATATATACAGTTTTTTCTCGAAACATACTCCAGTCTAGGTAATTTTTCCAGTTCTCAAGGGTGTGTGGCAACTCGGAACCCCATCGCTGGGCATATTTCTTTTCGCTATCATGAAGACCAGTGTGGTCCACTGTGTCTGTGCAGAGTTAAGATCAGTAGGTTCCCAGATATTGAGAAGGCATCTTCGCGCCTCCGGTAATAAGGAGAAACCCGTGACCTCGTGAATAGTGTTATGAATCTCACCCCAGTACTTGACTATGTATCGACACTCCCAGATGATATAAAGGAATGTACCCACAAGACCACACTTACGGCTACACAGTCCAACATCCAATTACTCATCTGTACAAGGCGGGGGCCGGTGACATAGATCCTGTGTAGTACCTTCAACTGTACAAGCCGCAATCTTGCAGGAATAGCAACCAGTTTTGGGGAGGACACAGCTGACTGCCAGTCCTCATCATCCAATTCTATTCCGTCTCGCGTCCACTTATCCCTCAACTCCCTAAGCAAATCCACCCTATTATTAATCAGTTTCTTGTAGATCAGGGAGATTGTTTTTTTTTTAAGATGACCATCTAAGATTCTATCCTCAAGGGGGGATGCCTCCGGTAGGTCTACCTCCACAGGCAGGGCCGCCTGTAATGAATGTCGAATTTGCGCATAGCGGAAATATTCAGAGCCTGAAAGCGCAAACTCGACCTGCATTTCTTCAAATGTTTTAATCCGCCCATTCCCCCACATGTCCTTAATAGTTGAAATCCCTATCAGCTCCCACTTATCGAACCCCTTTGTGTTCCACAGCTTACCCAATCGTTCCGAATCAAAAAGTGGGGTAGCTAGCGTTAGCTTATCCCTCCACCCCAAAGAACTTGTAGCATCATACCAGATCCTCACTGCATGTTTAGTTGGTCCTGTCAATCCCAGTTTCATTGGCTTAGAGTACAGTGCCCTATTGTAACTACCCCCTGAGAGGAGCCACTTGTCCATAGCGTATCCGAGATTGGCTACGGGTCCATACGTTCCATGGTTAATTGCAGCCAACTGGGAAGCCCAATAATAACACTTGATATCTGGGAGGGCAATACCTCTGTCATACCATGGGAGCGTCAGCTTGGCTAGAGCAATATGTGGCCTCCTCTCCCATAACAGGCTACGCTGTAGCCCCTCCACCTCATGGAAATAACTAGCGGACACTACAACCAAGGTATTCTGAAGGGCATAAAGGAAACGAGGCAGGGACATCATCTTGAAGAGGGCTTCTCGGCCCAACAGAGACATTGGAAGCCTATGCCAATGAGCGGAGTCACTCCTAAGCGGAGTCACTCCTAAGCCTCCGCAACGGGGGAAGAAGATTTTCAACATAACGATGCAAAGCTTTCGACAATACTCTGGGGGTCGGTAAGTAACTCTCCCTCATCTGTAACAAGTTCTGGGACGACACGCCCGGCACCATCTCTTTTGTCCAACCAAGCAATAAGTTTCCTTGCCTTATCACCGAGGTCGTAAAGCCTACCCTGCTGCTCCCTGCTGAGAGCTCTAGCCCTATCAGTGACCAGAGATTTATAGTCATGTTGTTTAAGGCTCAGAATATGCAAGTTAGTCTGTGTTACCTCCCACTCCAGTTCCTCCTCCATCCGACCAATCTCAGTCTCCGTCTCAACAATCTCTTTATTCCTTTCCTTTTTTGTTCCAGCTATCAATGATAAAGCTTGACCCCTTATGACTGTTTTAAATGCTTCCCAAAGAGTTACCTAAGAGGGCACCGAACCTTCACTCTCTATAAAATAATCGTCTAAAGCCTTAATGAGGTCCTTACAGATTTTGGGATTCCGCATATACCAGGGGTTAATAGGGGCAATCCTACCTGCCGATCTCGAAGCGAAACAAAACCAGAGCCAAAGTGGGGAGTGGTCAGAGATACCCCTAGCAAGATGAACCCCTTCAATGATATAAGATGCTTGAGCCACCGGGACCAGACAGTTGTCCAGACGGGAGAGGCTACCGTGCACACCTGAGTGAAATGTATATTGCTTCTGGTCTGGGTGGAGCAATCTCCAGTCGTCCACCAATCCCATTGCATCTAGAAAGTCGGGCAACCACCTCTGGGTGCGCCCAGTGTCCCGTGGGGGATGTCTATCTAAGACACCAGAAACTACCTATTGAAATCACCACACAGGATCAAGAGCCCCACCGGCAGTTCGAGTAATAGCTTTCCCAGATCAAAGAATGAGGTGGACTGCATACCCAGGGGGACATAGGCCGACAAGAGGGTAAGAGCATGCCCCTCCCATCGACCCGTGATCCCAACATATCTTCCCCTGTCATCCGCCCACGTGGAGTCTATCACTAAGGGGAGCGCCTTCCGAATCAGGATACCCACCCCCCTGGACCCAGACGTGAACCCTGCATGGGCTACCAACTTGTACCCCATTCTATGCATCGCCCTACATGAATTTCCAACTAAATGTGTTTCTTGGAACAAGACCACATCCGGCGCCTGGCACCTGAGATACTGAAGAACCACACTACGTTTAATTTTGTCCCCCAACCATTTCACATTCCAACTTAAAACCTTCAGTTCACTACCCCCATCGTCATATGGAAAAAGGAAAGGGCACTCTACTGCCTGCTGCATGCTAATCAAATACAATATACTGATTCCATCGACAATGCAAAACATAAGAAAATTGAAACAAGTTGCCAATAATGTGACACACAATAGTACGAAAATCCCCCCAACTCTCCTCCCTTCACCCTGCACCCCTGCATGCCGCTTACGCGCATCCCCAACTAGCAGTGTGCATGTCGCCCCCTTTCACCCCAATACTAATCTACAACTAACTAGAGGTAGAAAATAGAGGGAGGGCCCAAACTAAGCCCGCCGCACCCCACCCCGTTCCCTGCCCCATCGCCGCTACCCCATTTCAGGTCAATATATGGCGACACTTTTACTGACGCAGCAAATCAAGAGAAAACGTTACGTACCCATTCTGCCTCCTGACCACAACATAGTACTATTGAAGCCCATGGACACCATTTACACTTCATTATTGTTCTTCCGTCTTGCCCCGATCTTGGCCCTCCATCTCAGCCGCAATCACACTGTCCAACCAATCTGACGCCACCTCAGGGTTATCAAAGAACCAGGCCTTCCCATTGAGTTCTACCCGAAGACGGGCTGGAAACAGATTTTAATTCCTTGTCTCTCAGTTTCTTTTTCATCGATAGGAAGTTCTGATGCTGTTTTTGGACCATCTGGGT
This sequence comes from Lissotriton vulgaris, assembly GCF_964263255.1. NCBI lineage: Eukaryota > Metazoa > Chordata > Amphibia > Caudata > Salamandridae > Lissotriton > Lissotriton vulgaris. The sequence continues at coordinate 876,744,123 of NC_141685.1, forward strand.
AAAGTCTGGAAAAAAGGAGAGGGTCGCATTTTCATACTTCAAGGGGGGTCTATTACGTGCTGCTTGTAAAATCACATCCTTGTCCCGAAAATTCAAAACCCTTGCAATCATTGGACGAGGGGGCGCTCCCGGCCTTGGCCTACCTCCCGGGACACGATGTGCATGTTCAACCGTGAATAAGTTGCTAAGGCCTTTAGGCTTGAGGTGGTCGAGGACAAGAGCTTCAACAAATAGATCCGGTGCTTGGCCTTCTGATTTCTTGGGTACCCCAAGAATGCGGATGTTATTACGCCTGACCCTTCCTTCATAATCTTCCAGCTTGTGATCCGTGAGGACTCTCGAGGCCTTGAGGTCCCGCACCTCTTGCTGTAACGGGCTCACATTGTCAATTAGGCTGTTAGTCTTAAGCTCAAGTGATTTGACATTTTCATTGGTCTTAGCGAGGTCCGTCCGCATCAGCCCCATCTCGATTGTAACAGTGTCCAGTTTGTTATCTAGGGCTTCCATCTTCTGGCCTAGTGAAGCTTGCACCCCGTTGATAGCTGCCATAAGATCGGTTAATGTTGGTTCAATGGGGGCAGATATGACTTCTCCACCCTCCAACGGTGTCTTCTTCGATTCCACTGGGGACCCCTTAGGCAAGGTATAGCGATCCAGTCTGTTTGATTGGATAGTCCTGAATCCCTTGGAGGACCGCGATAGGGGCTTGTCCGACTCCGGCTGTGCCGCCATTGTGTCACCCTCTTTTCACTAGACCAGATCAGAGTGAGCTCACATCCGAGGTCAGGGTCACTATTTACTCCGATTTCTCTGATGTTCTCCAGTGGGCCACATGCGATCACGCCTCTCTCAAGCCTCCACTAGGCCATGTCCGATCACCCGGTCCGAAGCACCTCCACCAAACTTCACAGCCTCCCGGCAGTAAACAGGAATGCGAGGGGTACACTTCTATCTCAAAGTGTTCAGGCCAGTTGCAGCATAAAAAGGACTCTGACATGGACCGATTACTCCACTGCGCACCATCTCCGTCCTCCGTCGCACATCCTATAACTGATTCACCTTTTCCGGAGCCGCGTCATACCTAATTTTTGCCCAGCTAGTGATATCCCCTGTGTTTTCTTGGTGAACCAGATAGCGCGCCACAAATATGGGTTCACGATCCGTCTTTGGTGCTCCCTCTTCCTCTCCAAAGCGGGACACCAGTGGACATTCAGTAAAGACTCCCCGGTGCAAGCACTGGTAGTGCACGATGAACAAATGGGGCTCCCTCCGGTCAGCCCAGGTGGGTCCTCTCTTCATCAGGTCATCAATGTGCTCCGCATCCTCCACCGGTCTTTACCTGGCGGCTCTTTAACAGTTTTCAAACCACCAGTAGTTCGGAAGACCCCGGGGCGATGCAGGGCCAGTGTCCGGAACCGGCATTCCTTAGGCTCCTAAACACCATTGCAACCCTCAGGACGAGTTCACCAGTCACTCCAGGGTTAATCACATGAATGTCCCATAGACGATCAGGGACGGGGAATTTAGCATCAAGGTTTCCTGCCGTATGTGTCCCGGGGCAACCGCAGCGCCCTGCAGCTCCGCAATCTGTCCCCGGAGCATCACGCGCGCCGGTGCTCCACTCAATGTGATGTGACCGTCCTGGCCGAGGCGGCGGGGCACAGCAACAACCCCGGGGCATCAATTTACAAACTCGGGCCAGACCGACCCATCCCCTTCCACGGCCCCCGATGTTGCTGCACTAGTGGGCGGCCTCACCGTCATGCGAGGTCCCGGCTCCACGCCAGACCTGGCCCTGAACTCCGGACGGAGCAGCTCAGCCTCTGGACCACGGAGGCGATCCTGAGAAGATTGTACGGGCGTCGCTCGTATTCCCAAAACAGGGAGTGAGGTTTGGGTTCAGGATAGATTGCAAGATGTGGATACAAGGAACGGAGGTCGGCGGAGCCGAGTCTCTTCGCGGCCATCTTGGTCGCCGGCTTGGCTCCTCCCCAGACCTTCTTGAATTTTAAACTCTATTTCTGGGCTGCCTTTGTTGGTCGCTTACGCAGCCTTTTGAACCATGAGCAAACTGATTTTTGGCATTGGTTGGTTCTTGAGGGTGAGAGCCAGATGTTCTTGTATCAAATTAATGACCCCAACTATTTTAAACGTGTACGGTTTAAGACTATTAGAGATTGTGTACATATATGGCAGGGCATTAAATTTAGATTTTCTCTATCTTCCGTACATAGTAGACTCGCTCTGTGGGGCAATCCAATGCTGCCTGGAATTTTTCAGGATAGTACGGCCTATCAGTGGGCTAGGTATGGGGTGCACTCCCTGGGAGAACTATATGATTGTAATGGTTTTAGGACATTTGAGAATATCCGGGCGATATTTGATATTCTGCAACGTCTGTTCTTTAAATATCTACAGGTCAGAGATTACTTTGTTAGAAGCTTAGACGTCCGGAGGGTTACCGGGTCGGATATGTAGGAGTGTATGTATACTCAGAACCAACAGGCCACCATCAGTAAGGCGTATCCAATTCTATGTCAAAATAGGGCAGAGGGATGCGAGAAATTGGCGGTCAAGTAGAGTGAGATTTTGGGGGGAAATATTACTATTGAGAACATGAAGATAGCTCTGGACACTTTTGCTCGATCCGTACATTCGTGAACCTATGGCTGCAGCAATTTCAGACACTCTGCTTGCTTTACAATACACCAGAAAGGATTGCCAGATGGTCTCAAGGTTGGGCTGTATGGGGAGGGACTCATGGAGGGACACAACAGAACTGCCCAAAATGTGTGCTACATGCGGCGGGCATTGTTCATATGTTTGCTCTGTGTTCTGTCTTAAAGCTATTCTGGTATAAGATATTAGCGGTAAATAATTATAGACTGGGCAAGGACCTCACTCTTTCAATAACTGAGAAGATGCTAGGGTACAAGGATGATTGTGGTTGGAATAGACCTACGCTGACAATTATGCTGGTTGCTGCTCGGCTGGCGATAGCTAGAGCCTGGATATCTCTTAAACCTCCTACAGGGATGGAATGGTGGCTGATCCTTAAAGAAACTGGAAAAAGGGAAAAAGCGCTGGCCAAAGTAAGGGGTATTCAAGCATTGAGAAAATATAAGTCCATATGGGGCTGTTTAGAAGAGGTGTAAAACATCTGGTTAAAGTTTGTTGATTTCTATATGGATATATGGATTTGAAATGGCTCAGGAGAGCTCCCACCACTTTTGGCTTTTGGTTGTTTTGCGTTTGCTTTTTATTATGCTTTGTTCTTTTTTATCTGTTTTGTTAGACTGTATGACTGTACTTCTTTTTGACAATAAAAAATTATTTAAAAAAAAATAAATGGATCTCACATACAGGACCAACTCTAGGGCGGTGTGACCGGTGCCACCGCACTGGGTGCTGGCTTTAGGGGCACCAAGTCTGCAAATTTATGTTGGTTTTAAAAACACTTGCTGTCGCGTTCCTTGGCTCCAGCAATTTCCAGGCAACAATAAAAAAATGTCAAGATACCTCCGGTGATTCATGTTCTTCCTGGAGAGAGATCAGAGGTTTGTCTAGTTGAGGATTTGACTGATCATAAAACAGCACAGAGGATTAATATGCCTGCTGCAATTAATGTGTACCATGCAGATCACAAAGCGCATATAATTTAAATAGCTCAGTGGGTTACTGCTGTTCTGAAAAACATCCCTTTGTCACTTGCAGTTTATAAGTTAAAATCCTAAAATAGAACAGTGAACTATTTACTGTCAAGAAAGAACTGCGTGCACACTGCAAAGTATAGAATAGAGCACAGATTAATATTGCAAAAAGGGTTGATTTGGGTAGAAATTGATTCTTATTAGTAAGGAGAACCCCCAAATATGATGTTCTGTTTTCAATTCTGAGTTTGTGCATCTCCAGACCAAGCACTCTTAAATTATACTGCCTACCAGTATGGGTGACATGTCACTCCTACACCTTTGTCGTCCTCTGGCTTATGTAACTTTTCTTTTACACAAATTTACACACATATGATTGATTGTCTCTGTGAAATGAGTGTGTTATGCAATGTGCTCTGACAATCTAAACTGGTATAAGTAACGCTATATAACTAAATAAATGTATATGAAAGAGATTGCTTTTAGAGACTTGAGGGGCACTGTTAAAAGGTGGTGGTGAGGGAATCCGTGGTGGAGGTGGCCACAGATGGGGGGGGCACCAATAAACATCTTCGCACTGGGTGCCACCATTGCTAAAGCCAGCCTCGCTCACATACTGTCATGTGTTCTTCATAGGGCCCATTGTAGTTTTCCCTATGTGAGCCTTACTGTGCGCGACACAGGCTGCTTTAACTTCGCACACATTACTACATAACCATGTTTGCTTTTGCACTACATTATATTTTCGCACAGAACCTGCAGTTGTTTTCTCTTTCTGTTCTATCCCGGCAATTAGTCTGAACAGCAGACAAGTGATCAACCCTGTTGCTGTGAAGCTCCAGCTCCCGGTGGGTTGGAAGATACATCCGGTGTTCCATGTCTCCCTTCTGGTTCCTTGCCCTCCCGGTATGAGAGTTCCGGTTGCTCCACTCCCGATTGATGTGGATGGTCAGGAGGAATTTGAGGTGCAGTCCATTCTAGATTCCCGTATGGTGAGGGGCAGAATCCAGTATTTGGTGGAGTGGAAAGGTTACGGCCCTGAGGACCGATCCTGGGAACCTCTGGGGAATCTGCACTGTCCAGAGCTTGTTGACCGTTTCCATGCCCTACACCCGGGTAAGCCTGGTCGACCGCCGAGTCGGCAGTCCTCGAGAGGGGGTTCTGTAGCGATTGTGGTGCCCGGGGGTCGAGGGAAGGTTGTACTATCCAAATCCCGAAGATGGTATGCGTGTGGAGATGTGTGTAGGAGGGTGAACTACATTGTCCAGCATTCCCAGGGGCAAGCAGGAAGAGTCATGAGACCCAAAGGCATATTAGCACCTCCCATCCTCACGGACGGTGCTTGTCAATTTCGATCCTAGAGAGAGAAGTCGGAGTGGCGGATGTGTTCCCCGCCGGATTCCAGCGAGAAGCAAGAAGAATTCCTGAGTTTGAGAAGCCGTGATGTAAACCAGCGTTGGATCTTTCAGCGCTCCCCGGATAAGTACTTGTGAAACGAAAGCGGGCTCGCTTTCGTTTATCGTTTGGCTGCTCTTGATCATCCCTAGATAGTTAGTGTAGGGCGCTCTTGAAACGTAGCGCGTGTACATTACCTTGTATTGTGCAATATTCCTCCTGAGACCCGCTGCGCTATTTTTTCCTTTACGTTTCCTACAGAGAGGGTTTCTGGGAGACGTAGTCCCGGAACTGTTTTGCTTTATTTTTGGTGCATCGGACAATCGCTACCACAAGAGACAGAGACGTTGTGTCCTTTGATGTCCCGAGTTTGGTTCACTGTGCTTAACTTGAGGCTGAACACTAAGAGCGGTTTGTGACGTCTAACAACCGTTACCTTATCTATCCTTTGTTGAAACCTGCATACCACAGTCCTGAACTCTGAACGAAATCGTCATAGACTTTGCAGGCTTGCTGTGGTGCCTTTTCTTTACGGCCTGGGTTTTGTGTGATTCTGGTGAGTGAAGCGCCTACCTGGTGATTCTGATACTGTTTGGGGCACATGAAGAGTAGAGTTGATGGTGTTTCTTACTCTTCCCAAATTAGGTGGGTCCTCTCCTGCTGTCCTACGCATCTTGGTTACCAGACTCCTGAGGGATCCCAAGGAATCATCGCTACCCATTTATTATTTTATCCACTTCCCCTTTCCCGGCTAGGTACGTGGGCACACAGTGTGTTTCGCTTCCACTGTGGGTTCCGTGGCTGGCGGGGGGAGGAGAGCTTAGCATCAGAAGTCGTTTCTGCCGGACACCTTGAGCAAAGGTTAGTGGCGTGTGTGAGCCTGCGCTGCTGCCAATCCCTGACAGATTGACAAGCCCAAGTTGACACACCGGCCCGAACGATGAATGTTGAGGCAGTCTTGAACTCTCTGGTGGAAGGCATGGCCGCCTTGCAACAGGAAGTAGCCACTTCCAGAGCTGAAAACCAAACCCTGTATAAAGAAGTGGGTACCTTAAGAAGGGAAGTTGCAGGACTAGTACAGAAAGGAACAGGAGGGAGTCCTTATATCAAACCCGCTACATTACCTCCCCCTGGTGCAAAAAAACCTATGGAAGTGGAAGGGGGTGGGTTTTCTGTTCCCCCCCAACTAGCTACCTCCAGTGCTTCCTCGGCTGAGGCCGCACATATCGTTCATGTGGTGCAGACTGTAGGTGTTCCTTTAGCTGCCCCTGAACGCTTTTATGGAGACCCCCGCAAGTTTGAAACATTCCTGAACCAATGTAGGTTACATTTTTTATGTAAGCCAGGGGTATTTCAAGATGATTCGGCAAAGACAGCTTTTATGATGTCTTACATGGGGGGTAATGCTGCTAGTTGGAACATCCCCTTGCTGGAGAAGAACGACCCAGTGCTGCACGATTTTTCTGCTTTTTGTGTTGAGTTGCGCAAACTTTTTGACCGCAAATCCCATATGTTGACCCTGGATAGGGAACTACTTACCATCCGTCAAGGTTCTCAGGACTTGTTGACTTATATCACCTCATTCAACAGGTTGGTGGTGGAAACCGATTGGCCCCCTGCAAAACGCATCTCATTATTTTATCAGGGCCTTCGCGGTGAATTAAAGGACGTCCTTGCACAAGTGGTGCAGTTACCCGACACCTGTGAAGAATTCATCGATTTGACTGTCCAGTTGGATCACAGGCTCCTAGAGAGAAGAGGGGACAGATCACGAGGAGACAATCGCCCTTTCTACCCTCGCTTTCGGAGTCCGATAGAAGAACGTTCCAAACCTTCCGAAGGTCCTGAACCCATGCAGATCGGTGGTATCCGTGGACCGCTGACACAGGAAGAAAAAGAAAAAAGACGTCGCCTGAAGCAATGTCTCTATTGCGGAAAAGGGGGTCACTTCATAAAGGACTGTAGAGCCAGGAATACAGTTCCAGCCCGAAACCCTGTCCCAAGGATACAAGCTTTAGTACAGTCCGATCAACCGTCGGAAAACTGAAGAACCCAAACCAGGAAGAGGTCTCTGTCTTGGGTTGTCTGCCGCAAATGATCTCCCCATGTCTTGCAAACACATTGCATCCTGCAGTGGCGCATATGAACCTTCAAATCATCCTCTGGGTCACCCCACAGAAATCGTTGAATTTGGATGCCCTAGTAGATTCCGGAGCCACCGGAAATTATATTGACCAGGAATTCGCTCTGAAGAATGGAATCGCCTGTGAGAAAAAAGAGAAACCAGAGTTGGTGAAAGCCGTGGACGGAACTGTTTTATCGTCGGGTCCAGTGGCCTACCACACCTGTCCCATGCTGATGCAAGTCGGAGACAATCATCAGGAATATATCCAGTTTGATCTCATTGATGCCCCCCAGTTTCGGCTCATCTTGGGAATGCCATGGTTAACGCTACATGATCCAAAGGTCTGTTGGGCAGCACGCACTATCACCTTGTCATCCGACTACTGTCAGGAACATTGCACTCAGGTCTCTTCGGTTCCCTGTACTACTGAGCTCTCGTCTTCTCTTTGTTTGGCGGCTGCATGTCCTCTTGAACAATACTGTTGTGCCACGATACTTCCCTCGGAGTATCGGTCGTTCTCCCCTGTGTTTGACAAACAACAGGCTACCCATGTACCGCCACACAGGGTATACGACTGCAGAATCGACCTCATACCAGGAGCAGATATTCCGTGTAGTAGGGTCTATGCCATGACGGAGAAGGAGACAGAATATCTGAAGACATACATTGAGGAAAATTTAGCATCGGGATTCATCAGGCATTCGTCATCTCCTGCCTCATCGCCTATGTTTTTTATTCCTAAGAAGGATTGCGCCGAATTGAGGCCCTGTATCGACTACCGAGCCATTAACCGTGTGACCATCAAAAACCGGTACCCTCTCCCCTTGATACCAGTGCTCATGGACCAACTCAAAGGAGCCAGATACTTTACCAAACTCGATCTGCGTGGAGCCTATCATCTGGTGCGTGTCAAAAAAGGGGATGAGTGGAAGACAGCGTTTCGAACGAAGCTGGGCCTGTTTGAATACAGGGTAATGCCCTTCGGGCTGTGCAATGCCCCCGCCGCATTTCAGTTTTTCATGGACGAGGTTCTGCGGGGCTGTCTAGAAACCTATTGCATAGTCTACATCGACGACATCCTGGTGTATTCCTCCACTCTTTCAGAACATGTCACACATGTGAAGTCTGTACTAGACCGATTACAACGTAACTCTCTCTATGCCAAGTTGGAGAAATGCTTGTTCCATGTCCAGGAAGTGTCCTTCCTTGGGTACATCATCAACGAGAAGGACTTTCAAATGGACTCGAGGAAAGTAGAGGCGATCATCAATTGGACTACACCCAAAACAGTGAAAGCTGTACAAAGCTTTCTCGGTTTCGCCAACTACTATCGTAGATTTATCAAGGACTTCTCCAAGATCATACATCCGATTTCCTGTTTGTTACGTAAGAATACACCTTTTGTGTGGAGTAAAGATGCGGATGCGTCTTTTCGATACCTGAAAAAGCAGTTTACTCAGGCGCCCATTCTTCGTCATCCTGACTCGCAACTACCATTTATACTGGAAACCGACGCATCTCAAAATGCTGTGGGGGGAGTGCTTTCCCAAAGACACCCTAGTACGGGCCAGGTACACCCCGTTGCCTTCTTCTCAAAAAAGCTCACGCCCTGTGAGGTAAACTATGCCATAACAGACAAAGAACTTTTAGCTATAAAAAGGGCATGTGAGGAATGGCGGCATTATCTACAAGGCGCAGTACATACAGTTGAAATCTATACTGATCACCGGAATTTGTTATTTTTGAAAACAGCTAAGGCCCTCACTCCCCGACAGTTACGATGGTCTCTGTTTTTCTCTGACTATAACTTTGTGATCAAATATAAACCCGGACCCCAAAATGGGAAGGCGGATGCTCTGTCACGTTTGGAGGACGGCGAACAGAAGAAGACCGAAGACGTCGAATCACCTTTGATCCTTCAGGAATCAACCGCCAGCGTGGGTTCTATAGCTCTCTTGTCGTCAAACAACTTTCTTGAAGACGTGAAAATAGCCCTTGCAGATATGAACGTGCTTGACTGGATACAAGAGGATCCGGAGCATCGCACGGAAAAGGATGATCTCGCCTACCAGGATACTGCACTGTTTATCCCCACCGATGCCCTAAGACAACGGGTACTGGCCTGGTCTCATGATTCGGTTCTGGGGGGACACATGGGGATGTACAAGACTATTGCTATTGTGGAGCGTTCCTTCTGGTGGCCCCAGCTACGAGAGGAAGTCCGGTCTTATGTGAGGAATTGTGCCATCTGTACGCAAGGAAAGGCTGTGCATGCTCGACCGGTGGGACTACTGAGACCCTTGCCCATACCTCCCCAGCCTTGGCACACTCTCTCTATGGATTTTATCGTTGAGATGCCTCCTTGTGATGAAAGGACTGTGATATTAGTAGTCGTCGATCACTTGACGAAGATGGGCCATTTCATACCCCTGGAGGAGGTCCCCACGTCTACGGAATTGGCAAAAGTGTTTCTTCAACATATAGTCAGGGCCCACGGACTTCCTTGTGTGTTGATCACCGACCGGGGTTCTCAGTTCACTTCTCGATTCTGGAAGGCGTTGTGTACCACCTTGAACATTGACGCCCGTCTATCCTCCAGCTACCACCCTCAGACGGATGGAAAGACGGAGCGCCTGAACCAGACCCTGGAGCAATATCTTCGTTGTTTCTCTCTGCGGAATGATTTGGACTGGACTGTGCTACTTTGGATGGCAGAATTCGCATACAACCATGCCGTGCACTCAACACTGGGTTGTTCGCCTTTTTTTTGTCTCCATGGGTACCATCCTAACATCCTTCCCTTTGAGTGGCCTGTCCGTTCCCCTGTTCCTAGCATCCACGAACACCACGCCCACCTAAGAGCGGTGTTGTTGGATGCACGAAACAACCTGGCCGATGCCCAGTCCGCGCAGAAACGCTTCGCTGATAGGAAGAGGAGGGTTGAGCCGGCATATGGGGTAGGGGACAGGGTGTGGCTCTCCACCAAGAATCTCCACATTAAAGGGAACAATAAACTGACACCCAAATTCGTGGGCCCCTACAGTATAGTTGAAGTGATCAACCCTGTTGCTGTGAAGCTCCAGCTCCCGGTGGGTTGGAAGATACATCCGGTGTTCCATGTCTCCCTTCTGGTTCCTTGCCCTCCCGGTATGAGAGTTCCGGTTGCTCCACTCCCGATTGATGTGGATGGTCAGGAGGAATTTGAGGTGCAGTCCATTCTAGATTCCCGTATGGTGAGGGGCAGAATCCAGTATTTGGTGGAGTGGAAAGGTTACGGCCCTGAGGACCGATCCTGGGAACCTCTGGGGAATCTGCACTGTCCAGAGCTTGTTGACCGTTTCCATGCCCTACACCCCGGTAAGCCTGGTCGACCGCCGAGTCGGCAGTCCTCGAGAGGGGGTTCTGTAGCGATTGTGGTGCCCGGGGGTCGAGGGAAGGTTGTACTATCCAAATCCCGAAGATGGTATGCGTGTGGAGATGTGTGTAGGAGGGTGAACTACATTGTCCAGCATTCCCAGGGGCAAGCAGGAAGAGTCATGAGACCCAAAGGCATATTAGCACCTCCCATCCTCACGGACGGTGCTTGTCAATTTCGATCCTAGAGAGAGAAGTCGGAGTGGCGGATGTGTTCCCCGCCGGATTCCAGCGAGAAGCAAGAAGAATTCCTGAGTTTGAGAAGCCGTGATGTAAACCAGCGTTGGATCTTTCAGCGCTCCCCGGATAAGTACTTGTGAAACGAAAGCGGGCTCGCTTTCGTTTATCGTTTGGCTGCTCTTGATCATCCCTAGATAGTTAGTGTAGGGCGCTCTTGAAACGTAGCGCGTGTACATTACCTTGTATTGTGCAATATTCCTCCTGAGACCCGCTGCGCTATTTTTTCCTTTACGTTTCCTACAGAGAGGGTTTCTGGGAGACGTAGTCCCGGAACTGTTTTGCTTTATTTTTGGTGCATCGGACAATCGCTACCACAAGAGACAGAGACGTTGTGTCCTTTGATGTCCCGAGTTTGGTTCACTGTGCTTAACTTGAGGCTGAACACTAAGAGCGGTTTGTGACGTCTAACAACCGTTACCTTATCTATCCTTTGTTGAAACCTGCATACCACAGTCCTGAACTCTGAACGAAATCGTCATAGACTTTGCAGGCTTGCTGTGGTGCCTTTTCTTTACGGCCTGGGTTTTGTGTGATTCTGGTGAGTGAAGCGCCTACCTGGTGATTCTGATACTGTTTGGGGCACATGAAGAGTAGAGTTGATGGTGTTTCTTACTCTTCCCAAATTAGGTGGGTCCTCTCCTGCTGTCCTACGCATCTTGGTTACCAGACTCCTGAGGGATCCCAAGGAATCATCGCTACCCATTTATTATTTTATCCACTTCCCCTTTCCCGGCTAGGTACGTGGGCACACAGTGTGTTTCGCTTCCACTGTGGGTTCCGTGGCTGGCGGGGGGAGGAGAGCTTAGCATCAGAAGTCGTTTCTGCCGGACACCTTGAGCAAAGGTTAGTGGCGTGTGTGAGCCTGCGCTGCTGCCAATCCCTGACAAGGATAATCTAACCTCGATCTGGAGCAAAGAACACAAACATTTCCAGAAACATGACACAAACTGGGCACCCCTGTCGGAAAGCAGGATGGAAGGGAACCCATGGAGTCATATTATTTGTTGCATAAATACAGAAGCCAATTCACTTGCTGTGGGCAACCCCGGTAGTGGTACAAAATGAGCCATTTTTGTGAACAGATCAACCACTACTAACAAGGTGTTGTTCTTCATCTTAGTGAGAGGCAACTCCACTATGAAATCGAGAGACACAGTATGCCACGGACCAGGAGGAGATGCTAACGGCATGAGTAGACCCACGGGATTAAGACGTGATACCTTAGTCTGAGCGCAAACGTGACAAGTCTTTACATAGGATTCTATGTCTTTGAGCATTTCAGGCTACCAAAACCGATCTCTCAAAGCCTTGGTAGTTTTCTTTATCCCTGGATGGCCTGCTACAGGATGAGAGTGATACCATTGCATAGCCTGTTCCTGCAACTCCTTAGAGAGTAGAACCACTCCCCCCTGGACACAAACCAATCCTCCCCTTACAGACACTTCTCGGGATCCCACCAAGGACGTTACATCCACTGCGGCCTGACTGCTCTGTACTTGAGCTAGGAAATCCTCTTCAGTTGACATTCCTCCTATGATACTAGGTCTGGGAATGATGTAAGGTAGCTCTACAACCTCTGTGGGGGAATCAAACCCTAAACGGGATAGAGCATCTGCCTGGCCATTTCTTCTTCCTGGTCTGTATTGGACGGTGAAATCATACTCGCTGAAGAATTGTGACCATCGCAATTGTCTCATAGAAAGGGCCTTGGCGGATTTAATGTATTGCAGGTTGCGGTTATCCGTATATACCACCGCCGGATATCTGGCCCCTAGCAAATACTGTCTCCATTCTTCGAATGCTTTTTTAATGGCTAGAAGTTCCTTATCTCCCACTGCATAGCTGTATTCAGCAGGGGTGAACTTATGTGAATAATAGGCCACAGGATGGCACTCGCCCGTTTTCGTATCAATTTGGGATAGTACTCCTCCCACTGCCACCTGCGAAGCATCCACCTCCACCACAAAGGGAAAGGTTGGATCAGGATGTCGCAGGACAGGGGCACAGGTGAAGGCCTTCTTCAGAAGACGGAAAGAAGTCTCAGCCTCTGGGGACCACACAAAAGGAACTCCTTTCTTCAACAAAGCTATGATAGGCACCACAAGGGTAGAAAAGTCTTGAATAAACCGTCTGTAGAAATTAGCCAGACCTAAAAAACTTTGAATTTCTTTCACTGTACGAGGAGCTGGCCATGCCAATACTGCTTCCACCTTGGTGGAATCCATACGAAGACCCCAAGGAGAAATGACATACCCCCAAAAAGGAACTTCTTGTGTGTGGAAGGTGCATTTCTCTAACTTGCAATACAAGCAATTTTCCAGTAACCGTTCTAGTACATTGCGTACATGCTGTACATGTTCCACCATAGATGGAGAAAAAATCAAAAGATCATCTATGTAAGCAATGACATATACGTCCAGCATATCCTTCAACACTTCATTTATAAAAAACTGAAATGCTGCAGGAGCATTGCAAAGCCCAAAGGGCATCACGAGATACTCAAAAAGACCGAATTTGGTACAAAAAGCGGTCTTCCATTCATCCCCCTCCTTGACCCTCACAAGATGGTATGCGCCACGTAAGTCTAGCTTGGTGAAGAATTGGGCATTGCGGATTCGGTCAAGGAGAGAGGCGATCAGAGGTAGTGGATATCTATTCTTTATCGTGACGTCGTTCAGTTTCCTGTAGTCAATACAACAACTAAGACCCCCTTCTCTCTTGGGGATGAAAAAGAGAGATGACGAGGCTGGGGAACGGGAAGGTCTGATGAAGCCATTTTCAAGCATGGTATCCAAATATACTCGTAAATACACGTTCTCTTTTTCTGTGAGAGCGTACACCCTACTACATGGAATTCTGGCCCCTGTTTCTAGGTCAATTTGACAGTCATAAACCCTATGAGGAGGGAGAATGTCGGCTTCTCTGACATCAAAGACTGTCTGCAAGTCGTGATAGCAAGATGGAAGTTCCGGATCACCCTCATTATTAGTGAGTTTGGAGGGTACCTTGTTCACTGAGGCTCCTACCGCTTGTGCCCCTGTATCTTGGGGAAATGTTATCATAGAGGTTTCCCAGTTTATATCAGGATTTTGGGATCTCAACCAAGGAATACCCAGGAGCACCGGGAATTGCGGGGAACAGATAAGATCAAACCTTATTTCTTCATGATGTTCTGATTCTATAATCATGTGTAGGAATGAGGTATGATGTGTTACAGGAACTTATACAAGTGAGCTGCCATCTATAGTGGTAACATGACTGGCTATCTCGTTCTTAGTATAGGGTATCATGTTCTCTTTAGCCCACTCCTCATCCATATAGTTCCCTGATGCACCGGAATCCACCATTACTAACACATGTAATCCAAGTTCTCTGTGAGACAAAAATGCTGACACATAGAGATGATTTGTGGGAGAGCGTTTGTAATCTGAGGAAGAGACTGTCAATCCAGACCTACCTGGAATCCTTGTCTCACAGGATTCCAGGCTTCCTAGTTTCCCGAATACCTAGGGTTTGCGGGTTTAACAGGACAATCTTTCAAAAATTGACCTGCCTTCCCACAATACAAACAGAGTCTAAGTGTTCGTCTTCTCTGTCTTTCCTCTGGCGTAAGGGGTCCCCTCACTATGCCTATCTGCATAGGCTCACTCTCTTCACTGGGTTTTTCTGCTACACTCTTCCTCTCTCTAAGAGGCAAATATGTTGCTTCATGTTTACCCCTCTCTTTCTTTCTTTCCTGGATGCGATGATCTATCTTTATCACCAAGTCAATCAAATCAGTACAGGAAGTAGGTAAATCCACTATTTGTGAGAGAGCATCCTTTAAGTCTTCTCTTAAGCCCTTATAAAACATGGTACTGCGTTTTTCTTCAGGCCAGTTGGATTCTACTACTAACCTACGAAAGGAGGTAATGTAGGCTACAAGATCTTGGTTACCTTGTTTCAGACTCAACAATTCCGTATCTGACGAATGGGTGTAGACATGTCTGTCGAATAATTTACGGAACTCCCTCCTGAAAGCTGTGTAGCTATGTAACAGTGGATCATCTCGGTCAACCAACGGTATGGCCCAATCCGCAGCCACCCCACTGAGATAGGAAATCACAAAGGCCACCTTTGCCTGCTCAGATGGAAAACAGTTAGCTTTACAGGAAAAATGAAGCTGACACTGACTAAGAAACGCAGCACACCGTGCTGCGTCTCCTGTATATCTTTCAGGGGGTGCTAGTGGTATGGAAGGAGGTGTGGTAACCTGAACTATTGAAGAACCTCCCCCCGTGGCCCCAGCTGTTTGTTGTCGTTGTAATGTGTCTAGTCTAGTTATCAACGCCTGGGTTTCAACCTGTAAGTTCCCTAGCATATTAGCTACATCAGATAGGGAAACGGCTTCCAGCTCCATGACGCTCGGGCAGAACAAACCACGTGGGCTTTACGTTCTGTAATGGTATCCAGGCAGGTTACGCAGGAGCGTCAGGAATCCGAAGACAATTCCACAGCCTTCCCCTACGGCCTTCCGACTCTATCAAACACTAGAGCATGGGTACTCACAAACTTTCTCACAGGGGCCAAATTTACTCTTAGTGTTCAGCCTCAAGTTAAGCACAGTGAACCAAACTCGGGACATCAAAGGACACAACGTCTCTGTCTCTTGTGGTAGCGATTGTCCGATGCACCAAAAATAAAGCAAAACAGTTCCGGGACTACGTCTCCCAGAAACCCTCTCTGTAGGAAACGTAAAGGAAAAAATAGCGCAGCGGGTCTCAGGAGGAATATTGCACAATACAAGGTAATGTACACGCGCTACGTTTCAAGAGCGCCCTACACTAACTATCTAGGGATGATCAAGAGCAGCCAAACGATAAACGAAAGCGAGCCCGCTTTCGTTTCACAAGTACTTATCCGGGGAGCGCTGAAAGATCCAACGCTGGTTTACATCACGGCTTCTCAAACTCAGGAATTCTTCTTGCTTCTCGCTGGAATCCGGCGGGGAACACATCCGCCACTCCGACTTCTCTCTCTAGGATCGAAATTGACAAGCACCGTCCGTGAGGATGGTAGGTGCTAATATGCCTTTGGGTCTCATGACTCTTCCTGCTTGCCCCTGGGAATGCTGGACAATGTAGTTCACCCTCCTACACACATCTCCACACGCATACCATCTTCGGGATTTGGATAGTACAACCTTCCCTCGACCCCCGGGCACCACAATCGCTACAGAACCCCCTCTCGAGGACTGCCGACTCGGCGGTCGACCAGGCTTACCCGGGTGTAGGGCATGGAAACGGTCAACAAGCTCTGGACAGTTCAGATTCCCCAGAGGTTCCCAGGATCGGTCCTCAGGGCCGTAACCTTTCCACTCCACCAAATACTGGATTCTGCCCCTCACCATACGGGAATCTAGAATGGACTGCACCTCAAATTCCTCCTGACCATCCACATCAATCGGGAGTGGAGCAACCGGAACTCTCATACCGGGAGGGCAAGGAACCAGAAGGGAGACATGGAACACCAGATGTATCTTCCAACCCACCGGGAGCTGGAGCTTCACAGCAACAGGGTTGATCACTTCAACTATACTGTAGGGGCCCACGAATTTGGGTGTCAGTTTATTGTTCCCTTTAATGTGGAGATTCTTGGTGGAGAGCCACACCCTGTCCCCTACCCCATATGCCGGCTCGACCCTCCTCTTCCTATCAGCGAAGCGTTTCTGCGCGGACTGGGCATCGGCCAGGTTGTTTTGTGCATCCAACAACACCGCTCTTAGGTGGGCATGGTGTTCGTGGATGCTAGGAACAGGGGAACGGACAGGCCACTCAAAGGGAAGGATGTTAGGATGGTACCCATGGAGACAAAAAAAAGGCGAACAACCCAGTGTTGAGTGCACGGCATTGTTGTATGCGAATTCTGCCATCCAAAGTAGCACAGTCCAGTCCAAATCATTCCGCAGAGAGAAACAACGAAGATATTGCTCCAGGGTCTGGTTCAGGCGCTCCGTCTTTCCATCCGTCTGAGGGTGGTAGCTGGAGGATAGACGGGCGTCAATGTTCAAGGTGGTACACAACGCCTTCCAGAATCGAGAAGTGAACTGAGAACCCCGGTCGGTGATCAACACACAAGGAAGTCCGTGGGCCCTGACTATATGTTGAAGAAACACTTTTGCCAATTCCGTAGACGTGGGGACCTCCTCCAGGGGTATGAAATGGCCCATCTTCGTCAAGTGATCGACGACTACTAATATCACAGTCATTCCATCACAAGGAGGCATCTCAACGATAAAATCCATAGAGAGAGTGTGCCAAGGCTGGGGAGGTATGGGCAAGGGTCTCAGTAGTCCCACCGGTCGAGCATGCACAGCCTTTCCTTGGGTACAGATGGCACAATTCCTCACATAAGACCGGACTTCCTCTCGTAGCTGGGGCCACCAGAAGGAACGCTCCACAATAGCAATAGTCTTGTACATCCCCATGTGTCCCCCCAGAACCGAATCATGAGACCAGGCCAGTACCCGTTGTCTTAGGGCATCGGTGGGGATAAACAGTGCAGTATCCTGGTAGGCGAGATCATCCTTTTCCGTGCGATGCTCCGGATCCTCTTGTATCCAGTCAAGCACGTTCATATCTGCAAGGGCTATTTTCACGTCTTCAAGAAAGTTGTTTGACGACAAGAGAGCTATAGAACCCACGCTGGCGGTTGATTCCTGAAGGATCAAAGGTGATTCGACGTCTTCGGTCTTCTTCTGTTCGCCGTCCTCCAAACGTGACAGAGCATCCGCCTTCCCATTTTGGGGTCCGGGTTTATATTTGATCACAAAGTTATAGTCAGAGAAAAACAGAGACCATCGTAACTGTCGGGGAGTGAGGGCCTTAGCTGTTTTCAAAAATAACAAATTCTGGTGATCAGTATAGATCTCAACTGTATGTACTGCGCCTTGTAGATAATGCCGCCATTCCTCACATGCCCTTTTTATAGCTAAAAGTTCTTTGTCTGTTATGGCATAGTTTACCTCACAGGGCGTGAGCTTTTTTGAGAAGAAGGCAACGGGGTGTACCTGGCCCGTACTAGGGTGTCTTTGGGAAAGCACTCCCCCCACAGCATTTTGAGATGCGTCGGTTTCCAGTATAAATGGTAGTTGCGAGTCAGGATGACGAAGAATGGGCGCCTGAGTAAACTGCTTTTTCAGGTATCGAAAAGACGCATCTGCATCTTTACTCCACACAAAAGGTGTATTCTTACGTAACAAACAGGAAATCGGATGTATGATCTTGGAGAAGTCCTTGATAAATCTACGATAGTAGTTGGCGAAACCGAGAAAGCTTTGTACAGCTTTCACTGTTTTGGGTGTAGTCCAATTGATGATCGCCTCTACTTTCCTCGAGTCCATTTGAAAGCCCTTCTCGTTGATGATGTACCCAAGGAAGGACACTTCCTGGACATGGAACAAGCATTTCTCCAACTTGGCATAGAGAGAGTTACGTTGTAATCGGTCTAGTACAGACTTCACATGTGTGACATGTTCTGAAAGAGTGGAGGAATACACCAGGATGTCGTCGATGTAGACTATGCAATAGGTTTCTAGACAGCCCCGCAGAACCTCGTCCATGAAAAACTGAAATGCGGCAGGGGCATTGCACAGCCCGAAGGGCATTACCCTGTATTCAAACAGGCCCAGCTTCGTTCGAAACGCTGTCTTCCACTCATCCCCTTTTTTGACACGCACCAGATGATAGGCTCCACGCAGATCGAGTTTGGTAAAGTATCTGGCTCCTTTGAGTTGGTCCATGAGCACTGGTATCAAGGGGAGAGGGTACCGGTTTTTGATGGTCACACGGTTAATGGCTCGGTAGTCGATACAGGGCCTCAATTCGGCGCAATCCTTCTTAGGAATAAAAAACATAGGCGATGAGGCAGGAGATGACGAATGCCTGATGAATCCCGATGCTAAATTTTCCTCAATGTATGTCTTAAGATATTCTGTCTCCTTCTCCGTCATGGCATAGACCCTACTACACGGAATATCTGCTCCTGGTATGAGGTCGATTCTGCAGTCGTATACCCTGTGTGGCGGTAAATGGGTAGCCTGTTGTTTGTCAAACACAGGGGAGAACGACCGATACTCCGAGGGAAGTATCGTGGCACAACAGTATTGTTCAAGAGGACATGCAGCCGCCAAACAAAAAGAAGACGAGAGCTCAGTAGTACAGGGAACCGAAGAGACCTGAGTGCAATGTTCCTGACAGTAGTCGGATGACAAGGTGATAGTGCGTGATGCTCAACAGACCTTTGGATCATGTAGCGTTAACCATGGCATTCCCAAGATGAGCCGAAACTGGGGGGCATCAATGAGATCAAACTGGATATATTCCTGATGATTGTCTCCGACTTGCATCAGCATGGGACAGGTGTGGTAGGCCACTGGACCCGACGATAAAACAGTTCCGTCCACGGCTTTCACCAACTCTGGTTTCTCTTTTTTCTCACAGGCGATTCCATTCTTCAGAGCGAATTCCTGGTCAATATAATTTCCGGTGGCTCCGGAATCTACTAAGGCATCCAAATTCAACGATTTCTGTGGGGTGACCCAGAGGATGATTTGAAGGTTCATATGCGCCACTGCAGGATGCAATGTGTTTGCAAGACATGGGGAGATCATTTGCGGCAGACAACCCAAGACAGAGACCTCTTCCTGGTTTGGGTTCTTCAGTTTTCCGACGGTTGATCGGACTGTACTAAAGCTTGTATCCTTGGGACAGGGTTTCGGGCTGGAACTGTATTCCTGGCTCTACAGTCCTTTATGAAGTGACCCCCTTTTCCGCAATAGAGACATTGCTTCAGGCGACGTCTTTTTTCTTTTTCTTCCTGTGTCAGCGGTCCACGGATACCACCGATCTGCATGGGTTCAGGACCTTCGGAAGGTTTGGAACGTTCTTCTATCGGACTCCGAAAGCGAGGGTAGAAAGGGCGATTGTCTCCTCGTGATCTGTCCCCTCTTCTCTCTAGGAGCCTGTGATCCAACTGGACAGTCAAATCGATGAATTCTTCACAGGTGTCGGGTAACTGCACCACTTGTGCAAGGACGTCCTTTAATTCACCGCGAAGGCCCTGATAAAATAATGAGATGCGTTTTGCAGGGGGCCAATCGGTTTCCACCACCAACCTGTTGAATGAGGTGATATAAGTCAACAAGTCCTGAGAACCTTGACGGATGGTAAGTAGTTCCCTATCCAGGGTCAACATATGGGATTTGCGGTCAAAAAGTTTGCGCAACTCAACACAAAAAGCAGAAAAATCGTGCAGCACTGAGTCGTTCTTCTCCAGCAAGGGGATGTTCCAACTAGCAGCATTACCCCCCATGTAAGACATCATAAAAGCTGTCTTTGCCGAATCATCTTGAAATACCCCTGGCTTACATAAAAAATGTAACCTACATTGGTTCAGGAATGTTTCAAACTTGCGGGGGTCTCCATAAAAGCGTTCAGGGGCAGCTAAAGGAACACCTACAGTCTGCACCACATGAACGGTATGTGCGGTCTCAGCCGAGGAAGCACTGGAGGTAGCTAGTTGGGGGGGAACAGAAAACCCACCCCCTTCCACTTCCATAGGTTTTTTTGCACCAGGGGGAGGTAATGTAGCGGGTTTGATATAAGGACTCCCTCCTGTTCCTTTCTGTACAAGTCCTGCGACTTCCCTTCTTAAGGTACCCACTTCTTTATACAGGGTTTGGTTTTCAGCTCTGGAAGTGGCTACTTCCTGTTGCAAGGCGGCCATGCCTTCCACCAGAGAGTTCAAGACTGCCTCAACATTCATCGTTCGGGCCGGTGTGTCAACTTGGGCTTGTCAATCTGTCAGGGATTGGCAGCAGCGCAGGCTCACACACGCCACTAACCTTTGCTCAAGGTGTCCGGCAGAAACGACTTCTGATGCTAAGCTCTCCTCCCCCCGCCAGCCACGGAACCCACAGTGGAAGCGAAACACACTGTGTGCCCACGTACCTAGCCGGGAAAGGGGAAGTGGATAAAATAATAAATGGGTAGCGATGATTCCTTGGGATCCCTCAGGAGTCTGGTAACCAAGATGCGTAGGACAGCAGGAGAGGACCCACCTAATTTGGGAAGAGTAAGAAACACCATCAACTCTACTCTTCATGTGCCCCAAACAGTATCAGAATCACCAGGTAGGCGCTTCACTCACCAGAATCACACAAAACCCAGGCCGTAAAGAAAAGGCACCACAGCAAGCCTGCAAAGTCTATGACGATTTCGTTCAGAGTTCAGGACTGTGGTATGCAGGTTTCAACAAAGGATAGATAAGGTAACGGTTGTTAGACGTCACAAACCGCTCTTAGTGTTCAGCCTCAAGTTAAGCACAGTGAACCAAACTCGGGACATCAAAGGACACAACGTCTCTGTCTCTTGTGGTAGCGATTGTCCGATGCACCAAAAATAAAGCAAAACAGTTCCGGGACTACGTCTCCCAGAAACCCTCTCTGTAGGAAACGTAAAGGAAAAAATAGCGCAGCGGGTCTCAGGAGGAATATTGCACAATACAAGGTAATGTACACGCGCTACGTTTCAAGAGCGCCCTACACTAACTATCTAGGGATGATCAAGAGCAGCCAAACGATAAACGAAAGCGAGCCCGCTTTCGTTTCACAAGTACTTATCCGGGGAGCGCTGAAAGATCCAACGCTGGTTTACATCACGGCTTCTCAAACTCAGGAATTCTTCTTGCTTCTCGCTGGAATCCGGCGGGGAACACATCCGCCACTCCGACTTCTCTCTCTAGGATCGAAATTGACAAGCACCGTCCGTGAGGATGGGAGGTGCTAATATGCCTTTGGGTCTCATGACTCTTCCTGCTTGCCCCTGGGAATGCTGGACAATGTAGTTCACCCTCCTACACACATCTCCACACGCATACCATCTTCGGGATTTGGATAGTACAACCTTCCCTCGACCCCCGGGCACCACAATCGCTACAATCCTCAAGCCATCACCCCCAGACAGATGGACAAACAGAAAGGGTTAATCAGTGTTTTGAGCAATACATACGTAATCAGTTTTTGCACTCCCTGAAGGATTGGGATGAGTTTGTATGGCTGGCTGAGATCTCGTACAACAACAGTCCACACTCATCTACCAACACCACCCCCTTCTTTTGTTCCTATGGGTATCCCCCAAAATTGTTGCCTTCAGGGTCCCCTATTGATTGTTCCACTCCTGCTGCCTCTGACAGATTGGAAAGACTACATAAAGTACAGAAGGATGCATTAGACTGTCTCGAGATGGCAAAGGTGAGGTACACAGAAGGGGCAAACTTACACAGGAGGTTAGAACCCATTTACACGCCAGGTGATGCAGTGTGGCTCTCCACTAAATACATAGCTCTGGGAGGTCCACGCAAGTTCAACCCCAAGTACATTGGCCCTTATAAGGTGGTGAAGATGATCAATCCTGTGGCCATGAAACTGGAACTTCCCCCTTCATTCAAGATCCACCCCGTGTTCCATGTTTCGCTGTTGAAGCCGGTTGAACCGGGTACCCGATTACCCCAAAGACCTGCTCTTGTGATCCTTCAGGACTCGGAGGAGTATGAGGTGGAGGCAATTCTAGATTCCCGTACTGTAGGAAGGAACCTTCAGTATTTGATCCATTGGAAGGGTTATGGAATAGAGGAGCGGACATGGGAACCTGTGTCAAATGTACATGCACCTCGTTTGATACGTTTATTCCATCTGAAGCATCCAGACAAACCCAAAGCAGGGGAAGGGAATTGTGGGGGGAGTATACTGTCATGCCCCAAGAATTACGCCCCGAGAAGTACATGTACTTTCCCTTTAAGACCAAGCCACTATAAATCAGAAATGAGCCCTGGGAGCGACGCTTTACGTTCTTGCGTCTAGCTCCGTGTTCCAGTTCCGTCCTGTTCCTTGTGCCTGACTTCCGGTTCTTGTCCTCTTTCGCTTTGTGTGCTCTCAGAAGGAAGTGTCTGTCCTTCGTGTTCTGGAAGTGTTTACGAGGCTCCTACTTTCCTTACTGTTGGAGCTCGCTAACTCTTCTCCCCTTTCTATGCTCCGCCCGACGGCCGGGCTTGGTCTCCGTCGTCCGGCCGGGCACTTTTGCTCTGCTCCCACTTCCGTTTGTTGCTTCGCCCGACGGCCGGGCTTGGTCTCCGCCGTCCGGCCGGGCTACGCTTCCCTGCCCTCATTTACCTATTTGTTTGCTGCTTCACCCGACGGCCGGGCTTAGTCTCCGCTGTCTGGCCAAGCAAGTGCTTCTGGTCTTCGTTTGCCTCCTCGTTGCTACTCCGCCCGACGGCCGGGCTTGGTCTCCGCCGTCCGGCCGGGTGGCCTGAGGGTTTCTCTCTATTTAGGTATTTAGGTTATTTTTGCACAACGTACGCCTGTAGGCTGGGGTTGTCCTCTGCCATTAGGCAAGTCCACTTTATTCATCCCTTCCATTACTTACTTGACTGCATTACAGCTGGCCCTTCATCATCCATCATCTGGGCTAGCTATCTTTTGTACTTGGGGATACTTGCGTGGATTCAATTTGAGGTGCAAGATATCACAGACTCGTCAAAGAATCACGGTAACAGCGCTGTGCGCTGCCTATTTGTTTATTCAAAGCATTTGATGATTATTGGTTCTCATTCATGTGTTTTGTTCTGTAGAGATCCATTGCCCTGTGCTGGTGTTGGCATTGAATGCTTGTCAAGTGTACTGTTGAGTACCACTTACGATGGACAGTCTTGTGCATCAAAACAAGTGAGAGAGTTTTGCCTAGGAACTTACAGTATATGTTCATTGTTGGAAGAGAGTTATCACTCAATCTTGTTCCATTACTCTAGTTTTAGCTCAAGACGAATTTCTCCACATCCTGTACACCAGTCCTGAACATCAGACAAAACATTGGTGGTATGTTATATTGATATAGAGAACATAAAGGCTTATGTATAGTAGAAGCTGTTGTTAGATAATAATATATATTTCTTTCAGCCCGATGTCCTCCTGAATTCCGCACAGCAGGTTGTCCAATCACACAGAAGATTACAGTCAAGTCTTCTTTTGTTTCTTCCCAACCTTTCCTTGTTTTGTCTCCCTGTTTTCCCCTGGCGAGCCTCTCGATACTCTAGTGTTTGATAGAGTCGGAAGGCCGTAGGGGAAGGCTGTGGAATTGTCTTCGGATTCCTGACGCTCCTGCGGAACCTGCCTGGATACCATTACACACAGACGTTCAAACTAACTGCCATTTCCCTTATACCATTTCCTAAAACCAAAAAAGATTTGAGAGCGTTCCTGGGCGTATTAGGCTATTATAGAAGGTGTATCCCTAAGTTTTCCCAGATTTCAGCTCCATTGACTGATCTGTTACAGAAGAATTGTGAAACGGGACAAATACTACAATCCCCACCTATTGCAGTGAGGCACTCATTTGAGTCCTTAAACAAATCCTTGACCTCAGATTCTGTCCTGGTTAGTCCGGATTACTCTTGACCCTTTGTTTTGCAAACAGACATATCCGACCAGGGGCTAGTAGCAGTCTTATCACAAGAGACACCACAGGGAGAGAAACCTATTTTGTATAACAGCTGTAAGCTCTTCCCTCGAGAGAAAAACTATGCAACTATTGAAAAGGAGGCCCTCACCATCAAGTGGGCAATAGAGACCTTACGGTATTATTTGGAAGGAAGAGAATTCACCCTTTTCACCGACCATGCCCTGTTAGAATGGTTACCTAGGTATAAGGGACACAATGAGAGGGTACTGAGGTGGTTTCTATCTTTACAACCTTATAGATTTCACACCTGACACAGAAAAGGGAAAGAGCAAGGGAACGCTGACTATCTATCTAGGTATCCACAAAATCCGCCAAACCCTAGAAGAAGGACAGCAAGGGAAAGGGGATGTGAGGAAGGGACCTTAAGGAAAGAGCCACTTACCGGCAGTACCCGTGAACCACGGCATCCAGACTCCTTTACTTTATCTTCGCAGGGACGCGACCAGAACATTGCCCCGGAAGTACCGCCTCCGCAAACCGGAAGAAGAAGCGATGAACCAATGAAAGGAGGGGAGATTGAGTCGGGAATCGAGAGAGAAGAGGAAGAACGCTGGCGTGAAGACGAACAGGACCCGAGATTGAAGACGCGGGACCCGAGAGTGAAGACGCGGGACCCGAAGAGTGAAGACGCGGGACCCGAGAGAGAAGACGCGGGACCCGACTTGCGGGACACCAGGACATCAGGAAACCTCGAGGACGGCGAAGAAAGCTGGTGCGAGGACTGGTGGTGTCCGGAGGAGGCTGGGGAGCGGCCATAACTCAGGAGAGTTACGGCGGAGCCGGTGAGTGTTTATGGCTCGGGGTTGCAGGGAGAGGGGAGGAAGAAGGGGTGGGAATACGGGGGACTAAGCGTGAACAGGAGTATGCATGACCATTTGTAAACCTTCTGTGAAGATATTCCTGAGTTCGATATCCGTTTGCACCTTTTATTTCCTCTTTCTACCACTTAAGGATTTCTCAACTCCCTCTTATTTACTCCCTATTACTCTTATCTCGGTTTTCCTTGGCTTTGGTTCTGACCTATTACCAGACAGGGCACCTCCCCAAACGTAGAGCACTGAGGTGTGGTGAGGGACATAACAAATCCAACCAGCATTTGACAAGCATTCTGACGGCTCCTTTCTTCTCTTTATCCTCCTATGAGCCTCCGGGGAGACCACCTCGGGAGAGGGGAACCAGGAAGCAGAACAACGCCTTTGCCCTCATCAACCCCATCCAGTCCCCAGGACTCATCCGAAGAAGAGGAAGGCCGTCCTGACGTAAATAATTAATTTACTCTCTTAATTTCTATGCAGGTAAGTACTTGATCAATAATAACTCAGATCGGAATGAAAAAACCAGAGTCCGTGGTGTTAGAGTTTCTAAGGGTTTTATTCCTCATAAAGGAATGGTCATGACCAGGATATCGGATTCTGACCACCACAGGGGTGTCAGAAGGGATAGAGCGCGCTACATTTTATTGACAATACATAGCTTATATACTTGATTCACATCATAAGCAACAGTGCAAGAGGCGTAACAGCTGAGAGAAGACAAGATAACAGTATACACGTGGTACTAGTACGTAATCAAGAGGCGTGAACTAGGCGTGAACTGGAGGTGTGTGCTAGAAACGTCACTGATAGGTGACGCAAGTGGTTGGCACCAAGGGGTGGTGCTAACAGAATTGTTGCAATGTCAGCAGAAATCGGAAGCTTGGATGCGCGCGCAGCTGCATGACGTGTGATTAGAGGGGTGCAGGGGACTTGACATTTACACTGACGGAAAGAGACAGAAGTCTGGCATGTCAGATCAACTTGTACTTCTATCATATCTGATATCTGATATTTAGGAACCATACTATCTGGGCGGAAAGGTCTCTAGGGCAGAAGCTATTCTATGCTAACTGTGGATGCGTGTATAAGCGCCTAAGTGTCTGCATGAGAAGCGTGGGGGCACGGGGCCTTCCATGGAAGCATGGTAACAGAGGCTATGAATTACTTGCATTGAGACGGGTCGGACCTTTGGCTCTGCAGCTGGGGAGGATGTTTACTGAAGCTAGTAGGCAGGAATGCATTTTCGAGGAGCGGAACAGATAACTCGAAGGTTATAGTCAGTCTTGGCAGAAAGCAGGCTGAGCTGAGCGCGAGGGGCCGCGCTGGAAGTAAGTCAGAGTTCACGGGTACAGAGGTAGCCTGGGCAGAGGCTGTCAGAGTCAGAAGCCAGAAAAGAGGCTCGATGGCAGAAATTCAGGGCCTACTCTGCCAGAGCAGAAAAAACATGTGGAGTACACTACAAAAAGACGGTGGCATAGCATACTTAGGAACGGACTATATAATCCATTCAGGGTGGATCTGAAAGAGGACAAGTTAACGTTGGACGCAAATGTATTTGCGTCTTCATAGCTGACACGGGAGGGAAGTTACATGCACTTTAAGTTGGTACATGGAGTCGGTGGGGTACGCGCTAGGGAACATAACATGACCAAAAATTTATATTTCCTCATTCCCTCCTTGTTCCCTACGGACCCTTCATGATATATCGATCCTCATGAATCGATCAGTTTGTTCTTGTAACATCATTTGTTCTTCTTTCTTTCGTTTACGTTTTGAGAGAAAACTGGAATGTTCAATACAAGAGGTGGCACATAGTCCACAAATCGCTGGCCCACACTGCAGGCACAGGCAGCAACTGAATACTAGGACTAGGCCAATGCCTAGGAAGGATAGGATCTTCCATCCCCAAGCTGTTAACGTTGTCCAGAACCAACCGGACCAAGTCCAGGTGCCTGGATTCTGATGTATCTGATTTGCGATTTTATGGAGACGTGTAATAGCTTGATATACAGATGGTGCGTTTTGTGGTATGAAAACACAGCAACTTGACCCGATGACCTTACAAGCTCCGCCTCTATCTGCCAAGATGACGTCAATAACAAGACGGTTCTGAAGGACAACAACCCGCATGGCGGACTGTTCTTCTGTTAAGTTACCTAAGGCGGAGGCAGTTTCATTTACTACTGCTTCAAGTGTTCTAGTTAATCTGCGTATTAATTTACTATTCTGAACAGGTCCCAAAAAGAAAAAGAATCCTTTATTAAAATCGGTGTACTGTTCCCATGCCGTTTCTGTGTAGTCGACAAGTGGGATATCTCTTCTGGGTCTATTCTTTACTAGATTGGTATTTCTATGGTAATCAGGGGGAGCTAGGAAAACAGGTGGCAGAAGGAATGCAATGTAACAGGTACCATCCCAATCTGGCGGTAGACGTATGTATGCGGTATGACCACAAACAAAGTAAGAATGACTAATAGCTTTAAAGGACGATTTACCTTGATCACTGAATTCGACCACAGTAGTGCATTTACTATGACCTAAGCGTACTGAACCTTTCTTCTTGATACATAATTCGCCAGTGACTGGCAATACTGACATAATGGGTAGAACAGGCGCGTCTTCGGATTCAACAGTAAGAATCATGAGGCTAATTGTATAATTACCTAATCCATATACTTCATTTTCTAGATCAGTTCCTATTCTAGTGGGGAGTCCCTCCTTATCAGGGTAACAGACGTCGAGTAGGACCAAGTTCAGGTTTCCCCAAACCCAGCCCCCATCGAAAACAGCAATATCAGGATCTAAGGAATTAATTATTTTAAACCATGCACCGCAGGAGCCATTGTGAGTGAACGGGTACGGAAAGAGGGGCAGAGCTCCCTTGTAATTCTGGTAGGGAGGGAGTCGGCCACATATCCAGCAATCTGTAGCATTGTTAGTTTGATGAGAATGGTGTAGCATACTAATAAAAGTGTTGTTGCACAGCGCAAGTCTGTAGGAAAGTTCATGTGGAGGTAACTCACTAAAAGTGTGTTCAGCAGATATATTGTAAACAGATTGTTCACGCTTAAAAATAGGACAATAGATAGGTAAAAGGATGCTAGCAACAATAATTAAAATACTCAGAATAAACATGATTAATAGTGTCACTATACAGTGACTACGGAGTGATTTACAGTATGTACGTTTCTTGGCTTCTCTCTCTCTCTCTCTATCTCGATCTAGGGGATACATGTCAGAAACTATTTAACCGATTCACCTAGGGGAGGACTTAAACAATTAAACTGTCTGACTTGCTAGATCGGAGTTTCATACGGTATTCTTCTCGGGGAGTTTTTTTCTCGTTCAGATTCTGTAAAGTCTTTTGGCTCGACACAGTCTTTGGTGGGGGTGGACGAGTCTCGATCAGGTTTCAGTCCAAAGAATTTTTTCACATGACTCGTATGAACCCACCCCTTTCTTCCTTCGATCTTCACGGCCGTCCTCGTGGTGAGAAGGACGGTCTTCAGCGATTTCCAGCGGGGCTCCAACGGACTCTTTCTATCAAAATTTCGCACTAGTACGATGTCCCCAGGACGGACGTCGTGTGGCTTTACATCAGTGTTGTCAGGGAAGGCTGCGGCAACCTGTGAACGACATGATTGGAGTGCAGACATCAAGGAGGCAAGGTAATCTGTCAACATATTACAATCAACATCAGTCATCTTTTTCGGAATGGGCGTCCCCCACATATTCGGTGGTCTGCCAAAGACCACCTCGTACGGGGATAGTCCTGATCTCGAATGGGCAACCATTCTCATGTAGAATAGTGCCACTGGTAGGGCGACTATCCAGTCGACCCCTTTCTCCTGACATATTTTGGCAAGGCGGATCTTTAGTGTCTGGTTATGTCTTTCTACAAGGCCTGCGGCTTCGGGATGTCGGACACAATGGAATTTCCACTGGTATCCCAATAATAAAGAAACTTCTTTCATTAATGCAGATGAGAATGGCTGACCGTTATCTGAGTACACGACACGAGGCAAGCCGTATCGTGGGAAGAATTCACGAACCAGCTGCTTGGCAGTGGTCGGAGCAGTGTAATCTGGGACTGGGTATGCTTCGGTCCAGCGGGACAGAGCACAGACAACTACGAGAACATATTTAAATCCTCGACAACGGTCCATCTGGATATAATCCATCTGGAGGACTTCAAAAGGGTGATCGGGAGGATGAAATCCACCTTGCTCTACAGGGACGCTTTTACCTGGATTGAACTGACAACAGATCATGCAAGTACGCACTTTCTGTTTTGCTGCTGCTCGTAAGTGTTTATTGTTCCAAAGATTTTGTAAACTGTCTAACATCGCTTTCTCACCTAGGTGTGCTGGGCTATGTGCTGTATTTATCATGACTTGAACCATAGAGTCAGGGAGAAACCATGTAGATTTTCCCTTCGTCACCCAACCTTGATCTGTTTGGATCCCTCCTTGTTCAATCCATTTCTTTATTTCTTCTGGAGTAGCATGTGTCTGAATGTCGATAACATCTAGTGTGGGATCCCTGACTGTCATACAGTTTGTCGGTTCTGTTGTCTTTGTTATATCAGTTGTCTGAGTGTGAGTCAGTGCTGTATGTTTTGCTGTCTGGTCTGCCAGGTCGTTACCCTGGGAAACAGAATCTGTGACTTTAGTATGTGCTTTACACTTCATGACGGATATGCCTGAAGGCAGATGTATTGCTTCTAACAGTGCTTGAATGAGAGGGCCATGTTGAATCTTGGCACCATGAGAGGTCAGGAAACCTCGTTCTTGCCATAACATGCCGAAGTCGTGTACAACTCCGAACGCATAACGGGAATCAGTGTATATGTTGACATTTCTGTTCTTGGCTAGAATACAGGCTCGGGTCAGAGCGATGAGCTCTGCCGCTTGAGCAGACAGTGTATCAATACGATGTGTTTCTTTAACTTCAGTTTCAGTGGTCACGGCATATGCGGCCACTAATTCTCCTGTACTTGTTCTCATACATGAACCATCCACATAAAGTGTCAGGTCAGGATTTGTCAATGGAACATCTGTTAAATCTCGTCGGGGCTTTGTTACTGCATTAATGATCTCTATGCAATCATGCGGAGCTGGATCTGTCATAATGGTAGGTAACAGTGTTGCTGGGTTCAAGATACTGCAGCGTCTGATTTCTATGTGTGGCTGGAATAGTGTCAATTCGTAACCTGTCAGTCGTGCTATAGTCAAGTGTTGAGTCTGAGTTCTGTTTAAAAGAACCTCTACAGAGTGTGGAACTTGTACTGTTATCTGATGGCCTAAAACAATTGAATCGCTCTGTCTTATTGCTAACGCTGTTGCTGCTACTGACTTTAAGCACGCAGGGAGTGCCTGGGCTACTGAATCCAATGTACTTGAAAAATAAGCACAAGGCTTATGTGAACCTGCTTGATCTTGAGTGAGGACAGACAATGCTGTACCGTCACGTTCTGTAACAAAAAGTGTAAACGGTTTGCTGTAACATGGTGTCGCTAAAACTGGTGCTTGGCATAATGCTTTCTTTAATTCCTCAAAGGCTTGTGTATGTTCCTGAGTCCAAGGGAGGGCAGTCGAAGTTGCTGCCTCCTGCGTCGTTAACTGGATGAGTGGTTTAGCTAGAAATGCATATTGAGGAATCCATTGTCTGCAGTACGAGGTGAGGCCTATGAAGGCCCGCACTTCCTTCTGTGTCTGGAGTCGTGGCATGTTTACAATTAACTGAATGCGATCGGGAGTGAGCTGTTTCCCCACTTTGGACAGCAAGTGACCCAAGTATACAACTTGCTGAACACAGAATTGTAGCTTCGAAGGAGACACCTTGTGTCCCTTGTCTGCCAGAAAATGTAAAACTGTCAATGATGCTTGTTCACATTCGGGCTCACTTCGTGCGGTGATCAGTAGATCATCGACGTATTGCAGTAAAGCGGTGTTAACTGGCATTTGAATACAATCTAGTTGTCTTTTCAGTGCTTGACTATAGATGCTGGGGCTTTCTGTGAATCCTTGAGGTGCGCGGGAAAATTTGAAACTTCGTCCATTTAAACTGAATCCGAAGAGATATTGGCTCTCCGGATCAATGGGTACACTGAAGAAAGCGTTCTTGAGATCAATTACAGTAAAGAACGTTGCTTCTGAATCAATAGCAGTCAATAGGGAAGAGATATCGGGGACCACAGGATACTGTGGTACAATGCATTTGTTCAATTCTCGAAGATCAATCACCAGCCGATATACTGGCGGTGCATTGGGGTCTGTACGTTTAAGAATTGGAATGATGGGTGAATTACAGATATTGGAGTCGGTCTCTACGACCACTCCCTGGGCAATAAGCTCTTCAATGATTTTCAGTAAAGCCACTACAGCATCGGGTGGTAACTTGTATTGTCTGATTCTGGGTAGAACAACTCCTGGCTTGAGTGTAACACGATATGGTGTGATATGCATACAACCTACGTCAGCTGGGCCTTTTGCCCATAGGTGATCTGGTACATTTTTCAATCTGACATCAAATTCTCGTAAAACATAATGACCCTTGAAATCCCGTAGAAAGAGTCTAACTCCCTCCGGGGAACAGCATATTATAGCTCCTAGAGCTTTCAGAGTTTTAATTCCTAGCAAGTTTTCTGGGCATGAGTTCGTAAGTAGCAAATCTGTAACTCGTGATAATGGACCCACAGCCAAGGGTACTGGTTCCGATACTTCATTTACAATAGGCTGTCCTGAAAAACCAAGGGAAACATTCTGTGAGCCTGAGAGGGGTTCCCTGGGACTTCATTATGACTGATTGTAGTGCGGCTTGCCCCTGTGTCAATTAAAAACTTTCTGTCTTTTCCCAATACGTGACTGTGTACATAAGGACCTTCTTGATCTACAGGAATTTCAATAAGAGGCAAACCACCTTCCCTCTCTAGGCTGTTTCATGTATATCGGGGGTAATCTGGATATGCAGATTGGGCATACTGGTACATCTGTTGTGAAACTTGCTGAGTCGCGGCAATGGGCTGTGGTCCTGCTACTGTCTGTGCTGTATGAGATGGAGCATGCATAGGCTGTGTATTCTGCATTGGCTGTACATTTTGTGGGGTCTGTTGCTGGACCTGATCTTGTCTAGGCGGATGCGGTCTTTCTTTAGTTTTACCTGTTGAAATGTTATGTTTCAGGACTGGGCATTCATGTACATAATGACCTGGCTGTTTACAATAATTACATGTTCCTTTAACGGGAGCTGTAGTGTGACTTGTCTGGGTCCCACCTTTTCTCTGACCGTCGGCTGGGACCGTCTGAGCTACTAACATTTTCATCTTAGTGTCTTTCATACGTTTCTGTTCCTGATCTTGTTCTTCAAGCTCTTCTTCCTCCTCGGAGGAAGCTTTGTCATTCCCTTTCTGATGTGCCGTTATCACTGCCTTTCTAATTTTCTTGTACATACTGGCTATGCAAGTCCCCTTGTCATGTTTTCCTTCGGCTATATTTTGACCCCACTTGTTTAGTGCATCTAATTCACTTTGATCTGTTCCAGGCCTGTCTCGTTCTCTTATTAAACAATTTATGAAAAATCGTAGTATTTGTGCTTGAATGTCAACTTTCTGTTTCTCCATGGCATCCTTGATACTGTCAGGGTCTTTCCCTGTCTGAACAAACTCATATATCCTATCTAGACGTTCCTTCATCCCTACATAGCATAGCAAGATATCAGTAGCAGATCTTAACCGTAGTGATGCCAATATCATTAGATCGTTTTTTCCGGGTACTGGATCATATCTGCAAACTGAAATGTTTTCCTTTAATGCGTCAATCTGCCTGTTCGTGCCTTGCCTAATGACAGGGACGGGGGTGGCACTCCGCCCCCAGATCATGTTCCGCCTCCAATATCACAACCAATCACAGTAGTAACAAGCATATAAAGTATAGAGGCACTATTCTGGCCTCCTCTTTCTTTGCTGCTCCGCAGCCCAGATAAGTGCTCTCTACTTTATTTGCTTGTTCGATTGCATGACAGGCCTCATGTTGCAGATATCGCCACTGGCGTGTTCTTTTTTTTTTTGCTTCTACTTGTATGGTGTATCGTATTAATTGTACTGTGTCTCTGATGCTTAGCGCGCTGTTGTGACTCCTTCATTTACGCCCTTGTCGATGCTCTTTCCCTCCCAACCTCGGAGCGGAGCTTCTCTAGCCCCCTCCCTGTCCCGTTAGCTTGCTCTGAGGCGCGTGTTGCGCCCGTAGGTTCCCCTTTCTGACCCGGTTGCTGCTTGCGGTGGAGGCCGCTGTTCATAGCGATCGCGATTGAGAGGGACTTGGCCCCCCCTCGGGGAAGGAGACGCACGTTGGAGCCCGGCGGAGGCCCTGCGTGCGTCTTCGGGGACTCGCGCGCGTCAGTGTACGCGCGCAGCCTGAGACTAGTGCCGATGAGACACTCTGCCCCCGGCTGAATTGGGGAATCACGCAGTTTGGCCAGGAGCCGAGGGGCCGAGGGGCCATTTTTGACAATAAAAATGCTGCGTTTTCACTCCCAATTTACATCGGAGGTATCGGACATTAACCCCTTTCTTCCCTGTGACTGAGGAAGTGGGGCAATTTTTGGAAACCCTTCTCTAAGTTAGATAAGGGTCATTTCCCTCCATTAGTCCTAGAATTGGACTTTATACGCCTGATTCTTGCTTGGTATTTCCGGCTCCTGCGCCTGGCACTTCCCCTGGTCGACGCCCTCGCCTGGGCTGGCAATTGTGCTTCCCTCTGGGGATTTAGAGTGGAATTCGACAATTCCTTGGGAATATGGCAGATACGGAGTACTGCGAAGAGGAGGGTACTGCGTGTGACTACCAGGGCAATGAGGAGTATTATGAAGAGGAGTCCATGGAGGACATTATTGACAAAAAACTGGGCGCTAAACTTGATAAAGCCTTTTCCTCTGCCCTGCTTCCTTTAGCCAAGAAATTGGAGTTGTTAGTCCCTGGTAAGCCTCTTCCTCTTCCTAACCAAGACCACTCCCGCCCCCCCCTCCCTCCCTAAGAAGGTGGCTATTGACCCGGCCTGGCCCCACACCCAGTCCTATGATACGCTTTATAAATCCAAAGAGTCTTCTGCTGGTGACAAGGCCTTACCGTCCCGTCCCCTACCCCCCCCCCCCAAATGATACCACTACTGATACTGATACTGATACGGATTCCTCGGATGCTGCTCCTCGCAAGCGCCTCAAGAAACGTAAGCATGCCTCTCCTCCTGTCAACCCTTCTCCCTTCTCCTTTGACCCATCGGACATTGTACATCCTAGGTCCTCTGATTGGGTCCCCCCCCCTGCTGTGGCGGAATACCTGGAAACGCACCTCCGTAAAGGTTTTGACAAAGAGGTGAGAGCACGCCTTAAGTCCGAGTGCCCCCGTCCTGATTTGGCCCACAAGGTGGCCGTCACCCCCGACATTGACACTTCCATGACCACTTTCCTCAAGAAATATAAAAAAGACCCCAAGAAAGGGATTGATCGCGTGCTCAGAGCGTGCCAAGATAAGGTCCTTGACCTTTCAGGGCCGTTGGCCAAGATCCTGGAACTGGCCCTCCAAGCTCAAGAGACAGGGGATGCCATTCACCCTAAGGTCCTAGCGGGCTGGGCGCAATGTGCCATCTGCATGCTGGGGAACGCCAACTGCGCTTTAGCTTCTGAAAGACGGAAATCAGTCCTGCTCCGGATTGACCCTCAGTTGGTAGAGTTGGCTTCTTCAGAACCGGGTCCTTTGGCGGAAGGAGAGTTGTTTGGAGACAACTTTGTGAAAGATATTGCGAAATTTGTTGATACCTTCGCGTCCCTTGATAAATCTCAAGCCTCCTTGAAGAGGGTGTTGCACCAGGTCTCTAATAGGGCCGGACGTGGCAGAGGATGCTCGACCGGCCGCTATTCGAATACCAGTCCTCAAAGGGGATACGCACCTAGACGTGGCAGAGGATACACCCAAGAGCCGGACCAGGCCGGTTTTCACCCGTCAAGATCCCGCGGCTTCAGAGGCCGCTATAATCAAGGTGTCCACAGAGGTTACAAGAACTTCGACAATCAGTCCTCTGGTAAGTCCCATGTTCCTCTTCGCTCCTTTAGGGGCAGGTTGCGTCACTTTGTGATGAATTGGACGAGTCTCACTTCAGATGCTTGGGTTCTACAGACCTTCCAGGGCTACCAAATAGAGATATTAGAATGTCCCCTTCAGACCTTCCCCCCTCAGCCTCTCCTTTTTTCCCGTCTAGAACAGAGTTTTATCGACTCAGAGCTGGAAGAATTGTTAGCCAAAAGGGCTATTGCTGTAGGACCCTTCATTCCAGAAGGCTTCTGCAGCAACGTCTTCCTTGTACAGAAGAAAGGAGACGGCCAACGCCTAGTATTAAATTTAAGAGACTTAAATCCCTACGTCACTTATCGCCACTTCAAGATGGAGGGTATCCATCTTTTACAAGATCTTCTGTTGGAAAAAGACTGGATGGTCCGTCTAGATTTAAAGGATGCCTATCTGACAGTCCCCATCTGCCCCTCTCATCAAAAGTACTTGCAGTTCCCTTGGAAAGGGCAGTGGTATTGTTACAGGGTGCTTCCCTTTGGTCTGTCCTCAGCCCCTTGGGTATTCACCAAGCTTCTCAAACCTCTGATCTCTCGCCTCCGAGAGATGGGAGTGCGTCTCATTGTTTACCTAGATGACATGCTCATCCTAGCCCAAGATCGGTCCCTTCTTCTCACCCACTTAGAGTGGACGACGTCCCTGCTGCAGAGTCTGGGGTTCGTTATCAATACCAAGAAATCGGTGATGATACCGAACCAGCAGATGGAATTCCTAGGTTTTCTGATAGACTCTGTTTCAGCTCAACTTCTCCTTCCTCTTCACAAGATCAGGTCCATCAAGAGGGAAATAAAATCCACTTTGACCAAGGAGAAGATTTCCTTGCGTGTGCTGGCGAGATTGTGGGCCTTCTGGCTTCGTCAATCCAAGCCATTTTCCCGGGCCCCGTACATTACAGGGCCCTACAGAGACTGAAAATCTTTTACTTACAGAGGAATTTTCATTACGATCATCTGATTCCTCTTTCCCGCGAGGCCCGAGAGGAACTTCAGTGGTGGCTGGAACACATGTCAGCCTGGAATGGCCGAGCCAACTTCGGCGCAGCCCCAGATGTGGTAGTCGAATCGGACGCCAGTCAGTGGGGCTGGGGCGCTCGCTGTGGAGATTTTACCACAGGAGAACGGTGGTCAGCGGACGAACTCACACTACACATAAACTGTCTAGAGTTGTTGGCACTTGGCAGGGTCCTTTGCCATCAGGTCTGTCTCACAGCTGAAAAGCAATTGTTGTATACTCCTTCGAATGGACAATGTCTCAGCGGTGAGATACATCAACCGGTTAGGGGGGACGAAGTCCCGCATGCTGGTCCACATTGCGAAGGAATTTTGGCACTTTTGCCTGGATCGCAAGATCTCTGTGGTGGCAGAATACCTTCCGGGGAAATTCAATCAGGTGGCGGATTGGAATTCCCGGTTTCTTCGAGACTTCAGCGATTGGAGGCTTCACCCATCGCTGTTTGCTCAGATCATGACTATGCGAGGCCCCTGTCAGATAGACTTGTTTGCCTCTCGCCTCAATGCTCATCTTGCCCTGTTTTACAGTTGGAGACCGGATCTGATGGCGATGGGAACGGACGTGTTCCTACACCATTGGGGGCAACGGAGGAATTATGCCTTCCCCCCGTTTGCTCTGATCCCGAGAGTGGCGGCCTTTGTGCGCCGGCAGAGGGCGACAATAGTGTTGGTGACTCCGTTCTGGTCGACTCAGTCGTGGTTTCCCACACTGTTGGAGTTATCTGTGGACCTTCCCTTCCGGCTCCCAGTTTTCCCGACCCTTTTGCAGGACCCAGTGGGATCTTGCCATCCCTTAGTCCTGCAGAATCAGTTGACCTTGATGGTGTGGACGCTCTCCGGAGACATGAATGCCTTGCAGGCCTTTCACGAGAAGCTTTCAGCTTTATGCACAGGCGTGGGCTCCTTACACCCGGAAACAATACTCTGCATCTTGGAAGAAGTGGGTGGGTTGGTGCCTTCCAAAACAGGTGGATCCCGTGGGATCAAATGTGACTGATGTGCTGAATTTTCTGTCTGAATGTGCAGCTTCAGGCCTGGCTTACAGGTCGGTTAATAATTGCAGGTCTGCTATTTCTGCTGGTCACAACCACATCGATGATAAGCCTGTGGGGATGCATCCCTTGGTTTGTAAGTTACTTAAAGGTGTTTGTGTGGCCAACCCTCCTCGGCCCAGGTATTCCACACTTTGAGATGTTACAAAAGTTCTTAATCTGTTGGAAACCTGGCCCGATAATGGTGATTTATCCTTAAAACAGCTCTCTACCAAGCTTACCATGTTACTGTGTCTCATTTCATGTCGCAGAGTTTCAGATGTTAGAGCTTTAGACTTAGCCGGTAGGATGTTTTCTCCACAAGGTGTCTCCTTTGTTATTACACGACGAACTAAGACCATGTCACACTCAGTGGAGTATCCCGCCTTTCCTCATAACAGCAAATTATGTGTGTTGCAGTGTCTCAAATGCTATGAAGAGCGTACTATTGCACACAGGGCGGATCCTTTAGGCCAGTTGCTAATCTCTGTTCAGAAACCCTTCAAACCAGTCGCTGCGGCTACTTTAGCCAGATGGGTTCGATGGATTATGTCAGAGGCTGGCATCGATATCTCTGTGTATGGTGCTCATTCAGCTAGAGGTGCGATGGCTTCTAAGGCCTATTTATTAGGTTCCCGCTTAGAGGACATCCTAAAAGCGGCTGATTGGTCTTCTGATTCCATGTTTAAAGTGTTTTATTATAAACCTATTCCTCATTTTTCTGATGCTGTGATTGATGAGCTTTGAACCAGCATAATCAGAAGCCTCCGGTCCTGCCATAGAATACAAAATTTTCTAGCTATCGCGACAAGAATTTTAGATTCCATTAAGGACACGGAGGCGAGGATTATCCCACCCGTTGGGACAGTTATGTAACTGTAAAGTTGTTTGAAATGATGTTGCTTAACAACTTTGTACCCACCCTATGAGAAATGTAGTTGGTGGGCTCCTTTTCTCAAACTTCTTTTTCTGTTTCAGGAAATGATTCCAACAAGAGTTGAATGCCTTCTTTGGATTGTGCTGCAGTCCCTTCCTGGCGGAGGATGATTTCTTCGTGGTTATGGATTGTTCTCCATTGAGAATTCCTAAAGGAACTGTTTTCTCTCCGTTGAGAGTTCAAGACTTGGTTTATTATGACAAGACTGTTCGCGCAAAGAAAGAGGAGGCCAGATTAGTGTCTCTATACTTTATATCAGAGGTCTTCAATCTGTGGGGCGCGACCCCCTGGGGGGTCGTGGAGTCCTTGGAAGGGGGTCGCAAATTCTGTCAGCGTTCAGTTCCTGGCTTGGGCTGATCGAGGGTGCTCGGTGGAGGCCTAATTCACACCGAGGTGTGAAAAACCTCAAAGCCTCATTAACAAGTAAAAGGTCTTTTAAAGACCTGTCAAGTACTCGGGTGTGGCTGTGTGTCTGTGTCCCTGAAGCCGTTTCAAACTGGGGGAGGAGGGGAAGTGGGGCGGGGGGGCTGGGGGAGCAGGCTGTAGTGTAGCCCTTTCAGGTCAATGGATATTGCGCGCCTGGAGCTGTGGGTCCAGTGACACTTCCGCCGCCCCCGGCAGAGAGGGACAGAGATGCCCTCCCATGATCGGGAAAGAAGGAAGAAGACGCAGAGAGATACTGACCCCCCCCCCATGAGAGAGGCACAGAGAAGGTGGGTGGATGAATGATGGGTGGATGGATGGATGTAAGGATGAAGGATAGATGGATGTGTGAAAAAGGTGGGTGGATGAATGATGAATGGATGGATGAAAAAGGTGGATGGGTGGATGAAAGGATGGATGGATAAAAGGATGGATGGAAGGATGAAAGGGTAGATGGATGAAGGATGTAAGGGTAGATGGATGAAGGATGTATGGATGGATAAAAGGTTGCATGGATGAATGATGGATGGATGGATATGTGAAAAGATGGGTGGATGAATGATGGGTGAATGGATGGATGAAAGGGTGGATGGATGAAGGATGGATGTATGGATGGAAGGATGAAAGGGTGGAAGGGTGAATGATAGATGGATGAAGGATAGATGTATGGATGAAAGAGTGGAACGATGAAGGATGAATGGATGAAAGGGTGGATGAATGGATGAAAGGGTGGATGAATGGATGAAAGGGTAGATGGATGGAAGGATGAAAGGGTGGACTGATGAAGGATGGATCGATGGAAGGGTGGATGGATGTATGGATGGATAAAAGGTTGCATGGATGAATGATGGATGTGTGAAAAGGTGGGGGATGAATGATGGGTGGATGGATAAATGAAAGGGTGGACGGATAAAGGATGGATGGAAGGATGAAAGGGTGGATGGATGAAGGATGGATGGATAAAAGGTTGTATAGATGGATAAAAGGTTGCATGGATGAATGATGCATGGATGGATGTGTGAAAAGGTGGGGGATGAATGATGGGTGGATGGATGGATGAAAGGGTGGATGGATGATGGATGGATAGATGTATGGATGGGAGGATGAAAGGCTGGATGGATGTATGGATGGATAAAAGGTTGCATGGATGAATGATGGATGGATGGATATGTGAAAAGATGGGTGGATGAATGATGGGTGAATGGATGGATGAAAGGGTGGATGGATGAAGGATGGATGTATGGATGGAAGGATGAAAGGGTGGATGGGTGAAGGATAGATGGATGAAGGATAGATGTATGGATGTAAGGATGAAAGAGTGGAACGATGAAGGATGAATGGATGAAAGGGTGGATGAATGGATGAAAGGGTGGATGAATGGATGAAAGGGTAGATGGATGGAAGGATGAAAGGGTGGACTGATGAAGGATGGATGGATGGAAGGGTGGATGGATGTATGGATGGATAAAAGGTTGCATGGATGAATGATGGATGTGTGAAAAGGTGGGGGGATGAATGATGGGTGGATGGATGGATGAAAGGGTGGACGGTTAAAGGATGGATGGAAGGATGAAAGGGTGGATGGATGAAGGATGGATGTATGGATGGATAAAAGGTTGTATAGATGGATAAAAGATTGCATGGATGAATGATGCATGGATGGATGTGTGAAAAAGTGGGGAATGCATGATGGGTGGATGGATGGATGAAAGGGTGGATGGATGATGGATGGATAGATGTATGGATGGGAGGATGAAAGGGTGGATGGATGTATGGATGGATAAAAGGTTGCATGGATGGATGAATGATGGATGGATGTGTGAAAAGGTGGGTGGATGAATGATGGGTGGGTGGATGGAAGGGTGGATGGGTAAAGGATGGATGTATGGATGGAAGGATGAAAGGGTGGATGGATGAGGAATGGAAGTATGGATGTAAGGATGAAAGGGTGGATGGGTGAAGGATAGATGGATGAAGGATAGATTTATGGATGTAAGGATGAAAGGGTGGACAGATGAAGGATGGATGGATGGATTGATGAAAGGGTGGATGGATGGAAGGATGAATGGATGGAAGGATGAAAGGGTGAACGGATGAAGTATGGATGTATGAATGGATAAAAGGTTGCATGGATGAATGATGCATGGATGGATGTGTGAAAAGGTGGGGGGATGAATGATGGGTGGATGGATGGATGAAGGGTGGGTGGATGGATTTATGGATGAAAGGGTGGATGGATGAAGGATGGATGTATGGATGGGAGGATGAAAGGGTGGATGGATGTATGGATGGATAAAAGGTTGCATGGATGAATGATGGATGGATGTGTGAAAAGGTGGGTGGATGAATGATGGGTGGATGGATGGATGAAGGGTGGGTGGATGGATGGAAAGATGAAAGGGTGGATGGATGAAGGATGGATGGATGGAAGGATGTGTGAAAGTGTGGGCAGATGAATGATGGATGGATGGGATGAGGTCTAACAGGCGCATTTATGGTTATCAAAAGATGATGATGAGGAGTACCTGTTTCTAGAAACTTTTGTCGGAAGGGGGTCCTTACCCCAAAAATGGTTTTACAAGGGGGTCTCGGCATCAAAAAGTTTGAAGACCTCTGCTTTATATGCTTGTTACTACTGTGATTGGTTGTGATATTGGAGGCGTGGTTCAA
Source organism: Lissotriton vulgaris (assembly GCF_964263255.1). Classification (NCBI taxonomy): domain Eukaryota; kingdom Metazoa; phylum Chordata; class Amphibia; order Caudata; family Salamandridae; genus Lissotriton; species Lissotriton vulgaris. Next base: position 876,785,509 of record NC_141685.1, read on the forward strand.
AGCCTCATGGGAAATGCTGTTTTTTACCATTGTAGTTTTACTTTCATTGGCTGCTGTTTGTGCAGTAAAGAAATGAGAAAGCATAATCCTCGACTCTGTGTCCTTAATAGAATCTAAAATTCTTGTCGCGATAGCTAGAAAATGTTGTATTACCCATGGGTTTCACATCGTTTCCACCACACATTGGAAGTAGGTTGAGAGCACAAAAATAGAACAAGCATTGGAAATGCAATAGGTCTCGCATTAGGAAAGTTTGAGCTATTGGTATTGTAAATGACACTTTTTTTTATTTATGTGTTGGTTTTGAAAGTAGCAAAATTAATAGCAATGTCAGTTGCAATGTCAATGTTTTAACTTTTGCAAATGTGACACCTATAGCATTTGTAATGCAATGTGTGTTGTATTTACGTGACTTAGATGTATTGATATTACAAATAACAATGGCTTTTAATTTTGTAAATAATTAATACTTAAATAAAAGTTATTGTAATTTATAATGGCAATAGCTTAAACGTTTGTAAATAACTTTTGTGAAGATTATGTTCAGTGTATTTTATTGTGACGATAATTCAAGAACATTGCATTTGCACCTACACACACAGAGCCACACACATGTAGATGTGGTGGTGGTGGATCTGGGGGATATGGTGGTGGTGGATGTGGTGGTGGTGGTGGATGTGGTAGTGGATGTGGTGGTGGTGGTGGATGTGGTGGTGATGGTGGTGGATGTGGGGGTGGATGTGGGGTGGTGGTGGATGTGGTGGAGGTGGTGGTGGTGGTGGATGTGGTGGAGGTGGTCGATGTGGTGTTGATGTGGTGGATGTGGTGGTGGTGGATGTGGTGGTTGTGGATGTGGTGAAAGTGGTGGTGGATGTGGTGGTGGAAGTGATGGTGGTGGGTGTGGTGGATGCGGTGGTGGATGCGGTGGTGGATGTGGTGGTGGTGGATGTGGTGGTGGTGGATGCGGTGGTGGATGAGGTGGTGGATGAGGTGGTGGTGGATGCGGTGATGGATGTGGTGGTGGTGGTGGTGGATGTGGTGGTGGATGTGGTGGTGGTGGTGGATGTGGTTGTGGTGGTGGATGTGGTGGTGGTGGTGGATGTGGTGGTGGATGCGGTGGAAGTTGTGTATGTGGTGGTGGATGTGGTGGTGGATGCGGTGAAAGTGGTGTATGTGGTGGTGGATGTGGTGGTGGATGTCATGGTGGATGTGATGGTGATGGATGTGATGGTGGATGTGGTGGTGGATGTGATGGTGGATGTGGTGGTGGATGTGATGGTGGATGTGGTGGTGATGGTGGATGTGGTGGTGTTGTGGTGGATGTGGTGGTGGTGGATGTGGTGGTTGTGGATGTGGTGGTTGTGGTGGTTGTGGTGGATGCGTTGGTGGATGAGGTGGTGGATGAGGTGGTGGATGAGGTGGTGGATGAGGTAGTGGATGAGGTGGTGGTGGATGCAGTGGTGGTGAATGCGGTGGTGGATGTGGTGGTGGATGTGGTGGTGGATGCGGTGGATGTGGTGGTGGATTTGGTGGTGGTGGATGTGATGGTGGATGTGATGGTGGATTTGATGGTGGATGTGATGGTGGATTTGATGGTGGATGTGATGGTGGATGTGGTGGTGATGGTGGATGTGGTGTTGGATGTGGTGGTGGTGGATGTGGTGGATGCGGTGGTGGTGGTAGTGGTGGATGGGGTGGTGGTTGTAGTGGATGTGGTGGTGGTGGATGCGGTGGTGGTGGATGCGGTGGTGGTGGATGCGGTGGTGGTGGATGTGGTGGTGGCTGTGGCGGTGGATGTCATGGTGGATGTGGAGGTGATGGTGGATGTGTTGGTGGATGTGGTGGTGGTGGTGGATGTGGTGGTGGTGGTGGTGGATGTGATGGTGGATGTGGTGTTGATGGTGGATGTGGTGGTGGATGCGGTGGTGGTGGATGCGGTGGTGGATGGGGTGGTGGTTGTAGTGGATGTGGTGGTGGATGTAGTGGTGGTGAGTGTGGTGGTGGTGGTGGATGCGGTGGTGGTGGATGCGGTGGTGGATGAGGTGGTGGATGAGGTGGTGGATGAGGTGGTGGATGTGGTGGTGGATGTGGTGGTGGTGGATGCAGTGGTGGATGTGGTGGTGGTGGATGTGGTGGTGGTGGAAGTGGTGGATGTGGTGGTGGATGCGGTGGATGTGGTGGTGGTAGATGTGGTGGTGGATGCGGTGGTGGTGGATGTGGTGGATGTGGTGGTGGATGTGGCAGTGGATGTCATGGTGGATGGGGTGGTGGATTTGATGGTGGATGTGATGGTGGATGTGGTGGTGGTGGTGATGGTGGATGTGGTGGTGGATGTGGTGGTGGATGCGGTGGATGTGGTGGTGGTGGATGTGGTGGATGCGGCGGTGGTGGTGGTATTGGTGGATGGGGTGGTGGTTGTAGTGGATGTGGTGGTGGATGTAGTGGTGGTGGGTGTGGTGGTGGTGGGTGTGGTGGTGGTGGATGTGGTGGTGGTGGATGTGGTGGTGGTGGATGTGGTGGTGGATGTCATGGTGGATGTGGAGGTGATGGTGGATGTGTTGGTGAAAGCACAAGGAGGCAATAAGGCCTCAAAGGGTGCCTGGCATAACACCCTCTTCCCCTATTTCCACCCCCATAAAGATTCCGCTGACCACATAACCCCATTACTGACGTGCCAAAGTCTAACCCAGTATAAGTATACCCTATGTGGTTTTCAAACAGTTGGTGTGCAGGGGTATAGAAGCTGAAATTAAGAACAGAAGAGGACTGGGATGGATAAGCAAGGTCGGAGGTCAAACATGCCATCTCAAATTCTTTCGGGGTGGGGGCAAGGAACGCACGGCAGGAAGTGTCGGCCTGTGTCAAAGCAGCAGCCAGCTGGGAGATGAGCACGTGCCTTTTGGGGGTGGGCTGTTGCAGAGAGTGCTCACGTGACCTTCCTCAACACAAACAAAGCGCATTCAAACCCTCCAGGGGAGGGGGCGGGGAGGAGATGAACAATAAACCTCGGCCCTAAATGTGCAGCCGTGCTCCAAAGCATTCATTGGTTTTAATGAGGTAGAGCCACACAAAGACTTCACAGGACACGATCACTGAGAAGGAGTTCAAAACTCGGGTACACGTAAGGAAGAAAAAGTCTAATTAGTGAAGGGGTTAATCAAGTTTAAAAAAAATTAAGTAAAGCATACAAATGAACTCTGGAACACACAGAAAAAAGCAATTTTTCTAGTCAGCCGAACTGCAAACTGCCAAAAACAAAAGCGACATATCGCTCTCTAAACATCCAGCTTCAAGGAACCTGGCGGACCAAGAACAGTAGGTAGGTTTCGCAAGGGGGTATGAAAATGGCTACATTAACGCGCAGACAGGACCGCTCGAGAAGCCAAGGCAGGTGACAGTCTAGCGGTTTATGCTGCCTCTCCGTGACCCGTGACACCTACAGTCACAACATGCTTCGCAGGACAGTCAGCCGCCCACTGCCACTAATCTGTGCCCTGGCAACGTCGGCTATCACAGCTCCAGGCAGAAGAGCTACATAAAACAAGCAAAGCCAACCAACAGGTCTCAACTTGTGCTTGGCCGGTACTTTTTGTGGACGATATAAGACCCATAATACTACGGCGCCCCTGAGTAAAAAACAGTGTACATATTGGGACTGTCCACATTAGGTCTGTGGGCGAGACCTAAAAAAGCATTACGAGGTAACTGCATGGGATAGAACTGGTGTTGTGGACTTCGATGTTGAGCCCGTCAGAGAAAAGACATCCAAAATATATACATATAAAAAGAAAGCACTGGCAGAGGGGAAGCTGGTGCCATGTCATTTTTTTTGTATTGCAAGCATACACTACCAGAAACAAATGTTAACTATATGCTGGCAATAAACATGTTAATTTAAAAATAAAAGCAAGCTCTGCATAGGAGTTTAGCATAACACCACGGGTGCTTCCTAGCAGACACTGTACTCGGAAAAGATAACTCCTTTCTAGTTTTAATTTGCAGAGGAAAACAGGATACTTATTGGCACAGATAAAAAAGGTACTTATTGTAACCCGAAAAGATCGTTTAAACCCCCCAAAAATATTTAAAAATTGAAGAAAACGATATTGTCCCTGCAGCACTGGCAGTGAAGCACACTTGAGGCAGATGACGTGAGGAGACAAAATGCTATAAGAGAATACGAGCCGATTTGCTCAAGTACGGTGACTCACTGCCCCATATTGTATGATGTGGTGAGATTGACAGTTAAAAACATCAATGGACGACAATTACTGACTCCGAGCCCCTCTAAGTATGCGCACATGCATGCATTATTTTGATTACAAGCGAGGATGAGGAAGGATTGCTTTAAGTGGCCGCTGCCAGCCACAACTAATCCTAAAGCAGAAAGCTATACACGACCCCTTCCCCTCCTAGCCGCGTAATATCTATGAGGGACAGAGCGAAACAAGGAGAAACACGAGAGACGGCCAGCGGCCGTCAAAGTGAAAGTACGGCCGGCTGAGGGCATTGCTGTGGGGAGGGGGGATGAGAAATGCGACACGGCCGGCAAGGGAGGGGGCGGAGCTGGGAGAGCGGCATGAGGGTGTGAAGCAGCAGGGGAGGAGTGCTGCTGGCGATTGACTGGCGATTTGATGATGTGCACGTGCATTTTAGGTCAATGCGCTTGCGCATTGACCTAAAAGCCACGGGCACAGCATCAAATCGCCAGTCAATCGCCAGTCTAGGTAAAGCTTATTTAAGCCCCTATAGAGCTTCGCCAGCTATGCGCATGCGCACAGCAGGCGAGCCCTAAAAAATGAGCTACCGCTTTGTAAAATGCCAAAACTGTGGTATACAATTAGGTTTTCTAATTCGGCTCTGCATGTTCCTGAAAGCTGGGAAGGTAATGACTTTATCACAGCAAACAAACCATTTGTTGATGCCATTTTTAGGGGGTAAACAGATCCTTTATTCTGAACAGTTTTTTCCTGTTTTTCTTCAAAAACACACATTTTTGCTATATTTTGTCAACTTTTTCAGTCCCTTCCAGGTCAATCCACAAACCTTATATAGAAAAGGTTTAAGCACGAACTACCGCTAATAGCCAAAAAAACGTTTAGCATTGCCTCCAGCAGTTAAGACATTAAATGCTGCTAGCCAGTCACAGTTCAGTAGATTTTCTGCGATTTTTCGACCCCATTCCAGGCGGCTTTAGGGGTTTAATAAGAGGATAGCGCGTCATGACTTTGTGGGTAATATGACACCCTGGCCCTGACAGAAGCCGAGACCCAATTTGCTGGTAGGCGTGCTTATTTTGACAATGGGGCGTGGACTCAATGACCGTTAGCCACGCTCTCCGTGCCACCTACTAGGTGCTGATTCAGTGGCGCTGTGCGTGACCACGCTACCAAGGGGGCGGTGGTTCAGTGCAATTTGGCAGTTTAAACCGTCATGTGCATAATCCGCCTATGGGCGGGATCCGACTTTGCCAGGCTGTCCGCCTTGATCTGGAAGGTTCCTAGTGGTGCGAGACTCGTTGTCTCTCTTCCGGTTCCGGTTGGACTTGCGCAGTGTTCTTCGCTGTTTCATCGGGCTTTCCGGGTGTAAGCGCGAGTTGGCCTCACGTCGCTTTCTTGCGTGAGCGCGTGCTGCTCCTTGTGACTGCAGTCCCCCGCCAGGCGCACGCCGACCGCCATGGACGCCCGGAAGCTCAGCGAGCTGCGGGCCTTTGTCACCCTCTGCCAGCAAGACCCGGATGTGCTAAAGAGGCCCGAACTCAACTTCTTCAAGCAGTGGATTGAAAGGTGAGGGATTTCGGGGAGACTCGTTTAGTGGGTGCACAGGCCGCTTTAGGAAATTGATTGAGGGTCAGCGCCGGTGAAGAGCGGCGCATAAAGGGGAGTGGGGACTACAGAGTTGGCGAGAGATGAGCTTTGAAACTACGATTACCGACCAACTTTTAAAGAGCAACGTGTGGGTGATAATGCGCATATTGCACGCGAATTCCGTCAGCGGGAGGAATACTGGCCAAGGTTTGGTTAAAACTTACGGAAAGGAGGGTGAAAACCAAATTAGCAAAATGTAACCTTAACAATCGGAGTTTCAGTCTGAACTAACTTATTTTCTCTTGGCTCGCCGCTCCCTCTTTGCAAAGTTCCATCTCTTTTTTTCCCCCCGTTCTCTCTTCCCACACTCCTAAACGGTCTATTATTTTTGAAGTCCACATGGGCGAGAATATTGGCAGCTCTGTCGCAAATCCAAGTGCCAATCAAACCTCAGACTGTTGGGCCTTGTCGTTCCTTCCCACTCTCGGAACACAAGGGGACGACTTCACGTCTCTCAATAGTAAGAGACTATCTCGAATATATTTTTAATGAAACCACTGCTCCTTACAAGACTTCTTTCAATATGTTTCAGGTTTCCTTTTCCGTTATGATGCCGGAGAGGCTGACAGCCCGAGGAAGACTGATTAAAATGAATGGGACATAGGTAGATCCAAATTTAGGGGGCATGGTGGGCTGGGGTAGCAACCGATGTATTATTTGTTAAAATATTTCTCCATAATTTCTTTGTGAAGGATGACTATTCTCTATAATGGTTGTCCTTAAGAGTGTGTGTGTGTATGTATGTGATATATATATATATATATATATTTTTTTTTTTTCATTCAGCACATACTCCATCAGCAAGTACGACTTCCTCGATACAAGGGAGCACGGACCACAACTTGGTGCAGCAAGATAAAATCTTTATTTCCCTTAGACCTCTACAGCCATGACGTGTTTCAGCCCGTCAAGACTTGAACATCAGGGGGGACTACGACTCCCAGCCAGGGCTGGTTGTGCACAGTGCAACAGTCTTTTTGGCACCTCTCACCCATTTCCTCAGAACCACTCTCCAATAATGCACCTCATATCTCTATAGCGCCATTCTGACTATCATTTCATTTTTTTTATATAGGGCTACACATAGTTTACTCTCTCCTGTGAGCTGCACAGTACAAATTCTTTGTAGCAGCCACATTAACCCTCTGCACTGTGTGGGTGACATGAGTGCCCATGTGAGTGCACCGTTTGCAATGCAACAGTGTTACAGTAGGGTGAGAGGAGTGACTGCATTGTGAGTGAGGTGACCATATGAATTTAGGTGCGGATGGAAGTGCAGAGTGGGACGAATGAATGAATGGTTAGTGATGGGCTTGTTTAAGTGAGATTGCAGAGTGAGCAGTGAGGGTAAAGTTTTACATGAGTGTAGGGTGAGTAGTGTGCTCATGTGACTGCAGTGTGAGGTACAGGGTGAACAGTGCAAGTGCAGAGTGATTGCAGAGTGAGAAGTGTGTTCATGTGACTGCAGGGTAGGTGGAGGGAGAGGGGTGTGAGTTCAGTGAGTGGCATAAGTGCCGTGTGGTTGCTGGGTGAATGGTGTAAGTGCCTGGTGAGGATGAAGATTGAGCTGTTTTGAATGCAGGGTGAATTCACAGACACTTGAAGTCAATCCGCATGTTACGGAGGGCTGGCTTAGGGTTTCAGATATAAGTTAAACTATTGCTATTATGATATTAGGTGTCAGGGCCAGACTGACTGTAGCGGGCACCAGGCGTTTTCTCAGTGGGCCGGTTTAGGAGCTGTGCTTCAACATCCGTCCCCTGTACCAAAATAAGCTGTCACCTAAAGCCTGTTTTCAGCACTTATCTGTGCATACTTAGAACAGCAAACATAAAAAAAAGCATTTTTAATTGTGTTCTAGGGCTGCCTGAATGATCCATGACTGACTATTAAAGTGAACAAAGGCTTTAATTTCAAATGAATACATATTTTGTTTATAACCCTATCCAATGACCATTTAAGACAAGGCTGTTGCAGACTCCTTAAACAACAAATGAGTGGTATTTTTCTTTTGGCAACCCTACCGTATATTCCTTTTCATAAAATGCATTCTCCCACTATGGCAGTAAAAATTAAATTCATTATAAGGAGAGGTGTTGGCCTAACGGCTAGGGCGGTCGACCTCGAATCTGGGGAACCAGGTTTGAGTCTCAGCAATGACTCTGAACAATCCCGTGATTCTAGGCAAATCACTTAATTCCACCGCGCCTAACAAAAAAATGAATGCCTTCATGTAATGTAACTGGTGCTATGTAAAGCGTTTGATAGCGGGTCAAATTCGCCCTATATAAAACTGTAAAATAAAAAATTTGAGAAACCTGGGGGTACTAGAACCAGAAACAAGCATTTGCAATGCAATCTCATGCATCAGTTAGTTATAGCTTTTGAAGTTGCGAATAATAATGCAACACTAATAGCTAAAATCTTATAGTAATGAGACCTAACTATGCCACAAAATGCACACACAGATGACAGAAAAATGGGAGTATGTAGTTGGTAAACAAAATATGTGATTGCGAACTAGGCCATAGAGACAACCAATAAAACCAACCAACACTGCTGGCTGCCCAGATATTAAACGCAGAAAAAGAAATGAAAAGCTTAGTTCATATTTACAACCATTTAAATATTTTTTTAGCAATAAGCCTCCAGCAAGAAAGCTTCAGTAGCATTATTTTCCACTAGCATCCAAGTTAATTTACCTTAAAAGCTTGAACTGTATTATGATCTCTGACCCTACTCCGAGACAGGTCGCTCCCCACGCCACCACACGGCCGCTAGCTGCCTCGTACCTGCTCTCTGCTGCCCGCCTGTTTTCCTGCCGTTTCCTGCTGCTGCGGCCCTGCTCCCCATTGGTCACCCTGCTCCCAGCTGCTCCTCCCTCCCTATCCCCCTCTTATGGAGGCTGTGCAGTGGACGCGCCAAAGGAAAGCCCGTCTGCGCCTTGACCACGCCCAGCGCCAGAACCCCTTTACCTCGTGAACGTCACAACACCAGACTCCGCTGCGACGCCAGCACCCTCTACGCACTCAACACCGGCCGAAACCACACCTGCTTCCAAGCCGCCCCGAAACGGACTCAAATACTTTTCTCCTGCCACACCTGCAGCTTCACCTGCGACAGAGCCACCAAACTTCTAAGGACTGGACCCAACCACCTCTGCTGCATACTCCTCAACACCCGCTCCGCAAGCACACGCCGTCGAGCTCTGGGATCTGCTCGACACCTCCGCCCCAGACGTGGCCTTCCTGACCGAGACCTGGTGGAAAGACTCCTCGGCGCCCTACATCGCCATCCCGGACGGCTACAAGGTCACCCTCGGGGATCGCGCCAACGGAATCGGAGGAGGAATAGCCATCGCCCACAAGTCCACCCTCAAGGTCGCCACCAACGCAGACGACATGCTCAACACCACCGAACACCTGCACTTCCGGATCCACACCGACCCCCAACACCACCTTCAGAGGAACTCATCTACAGAACCCCGAGCTCAATTCAGCAACTCAACCGTCGACCTCGCCAGCACCCACACACTCTCCTCCACGCACTACATCCTCCTCGGGGACCTGAATTTCCACCTCAAGAACAACAACGCCAACTGTGCCACCCTGAATGACAACTAGTCACCGCACCCACGCACGCGGCTGACCACAGGCTGGACCCAGTCTTCTCCACAGGCACCCACGTCTCCTTCGGCCACACCACCGAACTCCACTGGACCGACCACCGCTGCATCCATTTCACCTTCAATAAACCAACCACGCACCACCGCACCCAACAGCTACCTTGCTGCTGCTGGAGCAAAGTCACTGAAGACCAGCTGATCACCACCCTCTCCCAAAATCCACCTACCCAGATGCCACAGCCCGCAACTTCAGACAGTGGATCGACTGCGCCAACACCCTCGCCCCGCTCAAGAAACCCTCCAACAGCCACGCCAGCAAGTGAGCCACCTGGTTCACCGACTAGCTCCAGACCTTCAAACGCGCATGCCAGAAACTGCAGAAGATATGGCTCCACGAACGCACACCGGACAACCACACAGCCCACAAGGACGCCACCCGCAGACATCACCACCTCATCAGATTAGCCAAGAGCTCCTCCTTCAAAGACCTCCTGGATAACAACGCACACGACAGCAAAGAGCTTTTCAGCATCGTAAAGGAACTCTCTAACCCCAGCGCCAACAACATACCGCCCTCACAAGAACTGTGCAACTCGCTGGCCATTTTCTTACACAGCAAGATCGCTGACATCCATGACAGCTTCAACACCATGACTGCCCCGACTACGCCAGACCCCACCTCCCCTGTGAACACCACCTGCGACAACCGGCTGACCTCCTGGTCCAACGTCAACTACTACGAGACACGCAAGGTCATGAACGCCATCCACTCGGGATCTGCGTCAGACCCGTGCCCACACCACAAATTCAACAAAGCAGACGCTGCCATTGCACCCAAACTACGGAAGGTCATAGACATCTCCTTCGAAACAGCGACATTCCCGAAAAACAGGAAACGCGCCGAAATCAACGCCCTCAAGAAGCCCAACGCGGACCTCAAGAACTTCTGGCCCATCTCCCTGCTCCCGTTCCCGGCGAAGGTCATCGAGGAAAATCGTCAACATGCAACTGGCCTGACACCTGGAAGACATTTTGGACCCGTCCCAGTCCGGGTTAAGACAAAACCACAGCACCGAGGCAGCCCTCATTGCCGCCACAGATGACATCAGGCGCCAACTAGACAACGAAACATCAGCCCTCATCCTCCTGGACCTGTCAGCCGCCTTCGACACGGTCTGCCATCGCACTCTAAAGACACGCCTCCTAGAAGCCAGAATCCAAGAGAAGGCCCTTGACTGGACCACCTCCTTCCTCTCCGGCAGAACTCAGAGCGTCCGCCTCCCGCCCTTCCGATCCGAGGCCACCGACCTAATCTGCGGTGTCCCCCAGGGCTCATCCCTCAGCCCGATGCTGTTCAACGTCTACATGGCCCCTCTCGCACAAGTGGCCCGCCAACACGACCTTAATATCATCTCCTACGCTGACGACACCCAGCTCATCCTCTCCCTCACCAAGGACCCGGACACCACCAAAACCAACCTCCAGTAGGGAATGAAGGCCGTCGCCGACTGGATGAGGATCAGCTGTCTGAAGCTGAACTCGGACAAGACTGAGGTACTCATCCTCTGACCCACCCCCTCAGCTCTGGACTACTCCTGACGGCCAACCACACTGGGAACAGCACCAACACCCACAGACCATGCACGCAACCTAGGATTCATCCTCGACTCCTCCCTCTCCATGTCTAAAGAGGTCAAAGCCGTCTCCTCCTGCTTCAACACCCTACGTATGCTCCGCAGGATCTAAAAGTGGATCACGACCGAAACAAGAACGGTGACACAGGCCCTCGTCAGTAGCAGACTGAACTACAGCAACGCACTCTACGCAGGAATCCCAGCCAAACACCTACGTCTACTATAACTCATCGAAAACTCCTCCTCCCGACTGATCGTCAACGTCCCCCCCCCGCCACAGCCACATCACCCACCACATAAGAGACCTACACTGGCTCCCTGTCGACAAGAGGATCACCTTCAAGCTCCTCACCCACGCACACAAAGCACTCCACAATGCAGGACCAGTCTACCTGAACAGCAGACTCAGCTTCTACACCCCCACCAGCCAGCTCTCCCTTGCTCACCTGCTGCAGCATCGCCCCCCCCTGCAGCTCCGACCGAGGCAGACTCTGGAAGAATCTTTATTTCTTTTGTACGCGGAAGCATTTAATTTTAAAACCTTTGATTAGATGACTGCATCAAGAGGCACTCGTTAAAAGTGATAGTTGCCCAAGTGGAGAAGAGCCATCGGCTCAGGCTGAGAGGAGCTTGCAGCGCGTACAACACGTTGCAGCTGCTCTGGATGGATCGTGCAAACACCCGCCTTCCGTGACTACACGTGGCCCCTCCCACAGCACATGCTCACAGAACGGACCATCAAGAAGGCTTCGCATTTCTCCCCCTGCTCACCACATCCAGAAAACCAGTTGTGAACACTTATGGGCACTAATAGTAATTGTATGTTAGGATCACGACAAGAGAGACTTATTACTAACAAGCAGCCCACCTCTCTTGCCTTTTTTCATTTAGTTGCTTCTCTGTAAAATGGATCCAAAAATGCAGAAGCCAGCGAGTGGTGCGCACGCCACAGCGATCCGTAGTTTCAATTATCACGCCCGTATCTGGGAACGATAATTGAAACCACATGGCCTATTGGCGTCTATTACGCGCACCAAGTGCGTAATAGACACCAATAGGCCATGGGGGAGCAATGCACCCGCCTTTTCCCAATTGCATCAGTCTTTTATAAAAAGACGCCCGCAAACGTCAATCGCATAGCACAAAAGGAAAACCACAAGCGTGTGCGATTCCTAGGCCAGTGCTGAAACCCCGTTTTTCAGGTACTAAATGTCTCGCACTGTGTGAGGCGTGAGAACTAAAAAAACGAAGCCTTGTTAACCAGTTTACAAAGGTATGTAAATGGACTCTTTAAAGACCTGTGAAAAACTCTGATTCTGGAGTTAAGACTCCAGACACTGCCCAGTGGAGCCCACAGCAGCTCAAGCCGACACAAAATGGGGCTGTTAGAGAAACGGTCAACGTTGTATGGATCATAATATACATAGGCCACTTGCATCAACATAAGGAATCGTGATTCCTGAAATAGCGAATTTTTGAGGAATTGCAGTTCCTTATGCATGTAATCGCAAATAGCGAATGCAATTCCAATGGTGCCTGGGGGGCCTAAGCCCCCCCTAATGCACCCCCCAATAAAAGGTAAGTATGCACATGTGCAGCACACAAATGCCCTAAGGGCATGTGCGTGGCACACCACTTTAAAAAATGCACTTTTGTGCATTTTTCAAAGCATGCGCAAATTACCATCCACTTCAAGTTGAAGGTAATAAGCGTTTCCTAAATGCATAGGTTATCACAATAAATCGCCATTACCTAATTTGCAAACTCAAAGCCTTTGATGCATCGAAAAGGCCTTTTTCCTGTTGCAAACAGGCCGATTCTGTGAATTGGCCCAATTTACGACTGATTTAAGCTTGATACATGTGACCCATAATTCTACAAACGTGGGTATCAGTTTGTCATTGTAACCCTGGAACAATGAGTGCACAAAGGTGTTTTCATTGTGCAGTGATTTTGCACTGTTGCCCTGTTATAAACATAAGCAGACATGCCGATTTTGACAGATCCACGATTAGTTTGACGTCAGAATAATGTTTAACAGGCATTTTGCTGTCAAACCACACTAGTTTTACGAGGAAGGATAACGTGATGTCAAACATAAGTACGTGACTACTAGTGTACTGTCTCGGCATAGGCGCCATCCTGGAGAAAAAACACCAGTTAAACCTTAAAGCAAATACTCCACATGTCCTACAATGGACTCTGAGAAACTGATCATAGAGGTGATTACATTAGGTGGGAGTTTTAGGCTCCTGGTTAGACTTGAATAATGTTTAGCTTTTGTAATTTTGGACATGTGCATTACTTTACATGGGGTCACATACAAGTTATTCATAATTTTGCACCTTGTTTGCCTAACCTGAACACGGTAGGTTGTCTTTGGAATATCTGCCCACAGGCCCTCCAATTCCTTGTTATTTCCCGATGGTCACACCCCATTATTGCACCTGGGGCCACTCGGGGATGAATATTAGTGTTACATATACGGACAATACCAATCCTTGTGTGGTTTTAGTTGGAAGTTTTTCTAATGAAGTAAGATCCCTGGTTCCAGCGGCTTTGTTTTGTGGAGCAAGAGCCCACCACCCAAGTAGGAACTATCTGTGCCTCACACCTCCCTCCGACCCCATAATTCTTTTGCTAGGGTTTCATTGTTTCCCAGAGGTACCATTCAAAGACTACCCTTAGTTAAGCTGCATGTACTTTTCAATATCTGGGCGCCCATGCCCTATAATTCACTCCAATGTGCATTGCCCTTCATAGGATTTAAGGCATGCGATTTTTGCCAAGTATGTTGCAGGCATTTTGTAGTTGTCCTAGATATTGTTACAGATGCTCGCGGGTAGTATTAGGCCCATGTGTGTTTTCTGGCCAGCCAGCCATACAGCTACCTATCCATAATATCAATAGGGAGTTTGTTTATGCATGTTGCTTTTAATTTCTTTCAGATCTGGATAATTAGGCCATGCAGAGACTGAGTTTCATGGATGCCCTGGTATTTTATTCGACATAGAAAACAATGGTTCCTTGAAGGAGATATGTAAACCTCAACTTCCTTGGAAAATGTTAGTTGACCATTAACATATTGGTTCTATTACAAACACAATTTTATTCAGCTATTCAACAAAAAGAAAATCATTGGGCTTTCATATTCAAGACTATTAGAAATAAGTTAGTGCTCCCAAATGGTGCTAGTGAGGCAAGTGGGTATGAAGTGCCATAATGCTATACAGACTATGTTCCTAAATAGTGAGTGATTGAACATGCAAGGGTGGTTGATCCACACTCTGACACAGTGAAAATGCTCCAGAACCAAATAAAAACAGTACACTAACATAGTGTCAATGTTTTGACCCTATGTGGTCAATTAGGCAGGGTTATCATCCGGATGCAGATTGGGAAACGCCTATGGAGGACAAGCATTGGCGTTGCCAATAGGTCTCGCAGTAGGAAAGTTGGAGCTATTGGTTTTGTAACTGACATTTTATATTTATATATAGTTATTGGCATTGTCAATAACTATATATAAAATGTAATTTACAAAACCAATAGCTCCAACTTTCCAAATGCGAAACCTATTGGCAACGCCAGTGCTTGTTTTCTTTGCTTAACGAATTCAGTCTGCCCTCCCCCACGTCTTTAAGAGAAGCAGCCAACCGTCAATGGAAAACGTGTGGGGACGGAGAGAGAGAACTCTATATATTTTTTTAGTACCTGGGTCAAATATATATATATGTGACCAAGCCCCGTCCGCGGGGCGAAACGCGTCATGGAGGGCACTTGCTCTGCACTTTCCACTGCAAATTAAAAATGCACTGCAACAACTAACAACGTTGGTGTCTGGCTCATCTATTACTTGATTGCTGATTGAGGAGTTGTTGGAGGTCTGCGCTCGCCAAGTACTGCGATCATAGCAGTTGGGAGTCTGCTTTCTTCATATATATATATATATATATATATATATATATATATATATATATATATTTCCCCGTTCAGAAAGTAGCCAAAAAGAAACAAGTGGGAATGGCATGGAGAATGAGATCTGCATTTCAGATAGGAGGACTCGAACTCGGATGGAAAGGATTTTCACAAGACTGAGGTGAAGAGGCAAACTTCACAAAACACTGCATTACTTTTTATAGACATATGTTCTATTACTGCACAGAACAACCTGTGCTGCAGAATTGTTATTAGGAACGTTCATACTCCTAGAATATTTTTCATCTACGGCTCATAAACCATATATTATAAATCAACAAAACTCGAGACTGGTGCACACTATTTGGTAACACGGATATGATGCCACTGAGCTTCATGTTGTGATGTCATCGTGCCTGCCTTTGTCAAGGAATTCCAAAGAAATACTACTGAGCCCTGATTGGTCAGAGAATTCTGCTAGTGTCACTGACCTATTTTGTGACATCTGCGCTGAGCTGTCAAAGAATTCTGCTATGATGTCACAGAGCCCAATGTTGTGGTGTTTGAACCCTACATCACTTAATCCTGCTAGGGCACCACAGAGTCCTCAACTGTGACATCACTCAGCTATTTTGTCCTGTAAAGAAGCTCAATCTTGTGACGTTACCCAGTCCTGTTGAGTCAGACTACCTCTACGGCCACTGAATTCTGCTGTGATGTCACAGATTCCTGCCAGGTCACTGAATCCTAATGAGATGTAACTGAGATGTAGGTTTTAATACCACTGACGTGTTCAGTGTGGTGTGACCAAGCCCCGTTGTTCAGCTGAACCCTGCTGTGACAACACAGAGGCCTGTATTGCGGTGTCATTTGGACTATACAGTGGTGTCAGTACACCCTACTGTGTCACTGAATTGTACGTGGATGTCACAAAGCAGAATACATTAAGGCCCTATGCTGTACGTTGTGAGATCATTGTGCTTAATGTTGTCATTTGACTGTCCCCCACCCCTACATTATGAGGTCTTTGAGCCCCATCGTGTCACTGAGGACCACACAGACATCTTTGATATCTATGAGCCGTCCTAGGTCACTTAGTTCTGGCATGATATCAAGAGGCTTGAGGCAAGAGGCTCCGAATCATGACGTCACTGAGTTCCATGGCACTGAAGTGGCATGAGATGGCATGGGCCGCGTACCTCCATTTGGGGTGGCCTGAAAACTAGAGTGCATAAAGGAGTTGCAGCAAGCATTTGCTTGGACCTCTCAGAGGTATTCAACATTGGACACCATCAAATGTTAGTGGGCAGATTAAAGGACACGGGTGTCAAAGGAAGTGTGGTGGACTGGATCAACCCCTCCCTTAAAGGCATGTCCAGCATCATCCCTACCTTGGGCCCTTCTCCGAGCCATACGGCATCGAGAGGAGCTCCACAAAGGGCAATGATTTCATTCCTATTCACTCCCAGCAAGCCTTTGGGATACGGATGTCACCTGGGCAGGTTGGGTTGAATGACGTAGAATTTGTGGCTCTTCCCCGTGTGAACTTAAGAGTACACAACAGAGTGAGGATCTCACAATCAACAGGAAGTAAGGAGTTCGTGCAGCACTGGGAAACTAGAAGAGCCACATACTCCTGACCATGACCAGAAAGTCAGTGTTCCAGAACATCACATCCAAGATGGCGGACCAGGCTACGCCTGGAAAGGAGGATGCGGTCCCTCCTCTAATAATGTTGTCGTCACAGGGAGTGTGCACAAGGGATGCGACAATGCTCCAGGCGGCTGGGCCTGTCCAGAGCGTGCATGCATGGTCTACATGTAAATACACTGGTGCGTCATGAAACTGCATACACCAAAGTAACTGAAATAAGCCTGGTCCTCAATTATTCACAAGCAAAGGACGGCAGCTCCGAGAAGGAAGGGCAGAAAAGAGGGAAAGCGTGAGCTAAAGGGGGCAAGGGTGATGCATACATGTGACCAGATGGGGGGGGGGGGGGAGGAATGTAAAGTGGCGGTAGTACCACGGGAATCCCTGCTCATAACATGAGCCAGTGGTGAAGAAAGGCAGAAGCCCTGGTCCGGGGGCTGCCAGCTCTGCAGGAATGTTTTTCGATGCAATTCTGCGTTCCACAGCCGAAGGCTGCGTGCTCAAAGATGACACAAACTATCGCCGGACAGAACAACAAGGACAAGCAGATCTCAACCAAACACGGCCTGTTACAAGAAGCATGAGACATACAAACGGAACTGGTCAAAAAATGATATCGGCTCTAAGGAAAAAAGTGTGGTGTTGGAAAGGGGTTAGTGTTTGTTGCAACTTGAGTGCAGTGGCAAAGCTGAAATGGAGGGAGTGAGAGAGTGTATACAGAAACTAAATTTAACGTGCTACATAGAAACAAAGTAAAGAAACCTGGGTAATGGAAGAGTGGAGGCAAAGCGAGTAGTGAGGGGGCAAGGATAGAGAAGGGAGGGAAAGTAGTGAAGAGCAGAGGGAATTGGTAGCCGTGCTGTAGACACCCAGACATAACGAGAGCGGCCGGGAAACTGAAAGTACGGCTGGCCACCGGCCAGCCATGAATAATTAGGGGAGGAGAAGCCGCAGAGCACACGCTGGGTGAATCCCTTTGATGTGGTGGCGGCCGTGAAAAAATGCAATTAGGAGGGAGGGAGGCTGATGCGCGTGCTTGTTTGGTCACATGATTCACGTGAACTCAAAGAAAACCGCACGATTCAAGATTCAAGAAAACTTTATTCGGTTGTTCTTGTTGACAACCATAAAAGCATTTACATTATACATTTATTAACACAATTATTCATTAACCCCTTCCGTGCGGCCGCGATTTTTCCCGTGTGCGGCCGCCGGCCGAACACGGGCGGGCCATGACGAACCCCAGCTGTCATCAGCACACGAGCACTGTAGTGCATGACGCCTGGGGTTCGTCACCAGCATGGAAGGGGTTAAAAGAAGAAATAGAGTAAAAATAGAGTCATACAAAAGACAGATCTACATTGAACGTTCAGTATGTTTAAAAAAAAAAAAGACCTTAAAAGGAAAAGGAGATAGCAATTCATGTACCAATACTTTTATCCTTCCATACGGTTTCTAAATTTCATAGCCAGTTTTAAAAAACTACATGTATACAAGGTGTATTCACTTCTTAGCAGCTGAAGGAAATGTAGTGCAGGGCGAAATTGTAGAAAATTAAATTTTTTCAAGCAGGGTTTTAAATATAGCTTCCTCGGTATAACATAATAGGGACAAAAGAACAAAAAGTGTGCCAGGTCTTGCGGAGACTTATCGTCGCAGCCGCAAGCCGGCAACACTTGCCCACGATGAGAACCCCTAGGAACAGCCAACAGTAAATGAAACAGGTTGAACCTGAACCTTGTCAATAAAAAACGGTCATAACTAGATGTTTGCCATGTTGGGTACGGTTCCATAAGCAATGTGCTTTTAATTAGTACATGATTTCATACACTATCTTTTTTTAATTCACATGACTCCCTATCCTGGTATCTAGAATCAATAAAAGCCTTCTTGACCGCGATAACATCCAATTTAGTGATGGAGTCAGGGAATAAGAAAAGTTCAGGACGTCCTAAATCAGTAAAGCACTTGTACAAGTACTTTAACCAGGGAACCTTCATCCTGTTATCCCATATAAGTGCTTCTTTTAATATGAGCTGGGTAAGTGGTATGTTGTCATTTAGCCAGCAATTCATCCAACATAATAAGGGATTCACTGCAATTTTGTCACATACGAAGGGAACCCCCAATTCCTCATGCACAGACAAGTTTGCCGTACCCCTGGGAACCCTTAGTAATTGTTTTAAGAAGTTATTTTCAACTATCTCTAGGGCTTCCAGAGGAGCATATCCCCATATTTCACTACCGTAGCATGCTGTAGTAACACTTTTGGCCTGGTAAAGTTGGAGTAGTGCAGCAACTGGACTATTTCCCATTTTCTTGGAAAAGTCCAGTATAGCCGCATTTGCCCTGATGACCTCTCCCTTCTTTTTTTGAATCACGGGTTCCCAATTTAATTGACTATCAAAAAGGACCCCAAGGTAAGAGAATGTGTTTGTTGCAGGGATTTGTACTCCATTTACATTTAAGCGATTTGGTTTTTTATTTCCTTGGCCAACCTTCATTATGTAGGATTTAGAATTATTAATACTTAAATCTCTGGATTTCATGAAAGAAAAGAAAGAGTCTAATAAAATTTGAAGTCCATTGGCAGTCCTAGATAAAAGGACTGCGTCATCCGCATATAGCAGAACCGGCAGTCCCTTTCGGCCAATGTACGGGTAGTCTGTATTAGTACTTAAAAGGTGCTCTTCCAAATAGTTTATGTAGAGGTTAAAAAGGAACGGGGCCAGAATGCATCCTTGTCGGACACCCCGATACACTCCAAAGTCTTTTGTCACATTTAGATCTTGTGTGTATCTGACATTCGCTTTAGTGTCAGAATGCATATCTTCTAGCAGGTTAACTAAATTCTGGTCCACACCCATTTTTGCCATGGCGCCCCAAAGCTTCCCCCGACTCACACAATCGAAAGCAGAGGAAAGATCCATGAACGCCATGTGGATCGTTCCTTGTCTGGCCTTAGTATACTTCCCAATGATAAGATATAAATTTAAACATTGAGTGATCGTGGAATGTCCAGGCCTAAATCCATATTGGATTGGAGATATTATTTTGTTTTCCTCTGACCACCTGACCAATCTATTCAAAATTACTCCTCCCACAACTTTAACCACGGAGTTGATTAATGATATTGGTCTGTAGCAAAGAAGGCTTTTACGGTCTCCTTTCTTAAATACGGGCACAATGGTAGATACCCCCCATGATTTTGGGCATCCACATAACACGGCCGCATTAAGTACTGCTGTAAGGACCGGTGCCCAGAGTACTATACGAGATTTGAAAAGGTCAGGAGGAAGACCATCCGTTCCTGGGGCCTTGTTGTTTGATAGCCCTTCTATTCCCTTTATTACCTCATCAATTGAGAAGAGCAATACATTTTCTCTACTTTCAGTTAAGCTGCATTCTGCCTGCGACTCATTACTTTTAAAAATAGAGCTGAAGTGATTTATCCATTCTTCCTCTGGGATGTTAGTGCCCACATTGGAAATACTAGAGTGGTCAAATATAGGCTTATTAATAATCTCCCAGAACTTCGAGCTGTTTTTCAATGTCTCAGGGTCTAACAAAGACTCCCATAGACTTTTTTTTACCGCTCGCTTGCGATTAGCAAGTGACTTCTTATACCTAGCCCGCGAATCCCTAATAAGCATTAGGTCTCGAGGTTTTATTTTTAGGGCTTTCTTAAGCTCACGACTAGCCTTCGAACAATCACTGTCAAACCATTTTGGGTTACTATTTGGATTGACTTTCCCTTTGGTAGGTACCGTTAAAATTGACTCCACCTTTTTAGCAATCTCCTTGAAAGATGCTAAGATTTGAGATGGCGCTGATACAGGGGATGTACATACTGACAGTTCATAGTTACACATATTATTAATAGAGGAGTAAAACTGTTCACAATCCACCATTGACCATTTTAAGCGTCGCTTACCGTTGATACATTTTATAAGACCTCGATCCTCACGAGAATTGCGTTTTTCAAATGTATTCTCACCCATTTTGATGCATAAAGGGTTATGGTCACTATAAATGCTCAGTTGAATCGAGAAATCCTCAACAATATTAACAAAATCTGCCGATAGTAAAATGTGATCTATGTATGTCCCTGTTGCGTGACCTTTAAATGTGGGGGGGTTGGGCAAACAGTTAGCTCCGATACTAACGACATTGCTATAAAGAGATTATTTTCATTCAGTAGGTCATTTAGTTCTGTTCCCCTCCTCTAGTGATCAAAATGAATTCCTTCCATACTATTGCAACCCATTTGACCAACAGTTCTCAAACTAGGGTTCCCACATAAATGTGTGTTAAAGTCACCCACTATTAACTTTTGGCGAGGCAGAGAACCAACATTTGTCCTTAGGAATTCACGCAAAGACTCAATATTACAATCTCCGGACTGATTCATAGCGTTGTAAAAGTTGATCAATACAAGTTTTGTTTTACCCCTCTTGAGCTCTAAAACTTGAATATTTGTTACCAGAATGATGTTCAACTTTATGGCAAACAAGTGACAAGTTAACAAAAATTGCCAAACCCCCTTTTGCTCTTCCACTAGCTGATGGAACTGCAGGAATTATAAAACTCTGGTAGCCTTCGATATGTACATTTTTTCCCACTACCCAAGTTTCTTGGAGACATATTATCGGGTATTCTTTGACAAATGACAACCAACCTTTATCACTCAATTTGTCATGGAGTCCAGCTATATTCCACGATAATAACCTCTCCTTACATTTTTGAAGTTCACATTGTATTGTGTCAACTTTCTCACATACTTCTGAGCTAATGGGTATTAGACCTGTGCTGCAACATACCCGTTCTTTCACAGAATAGGCTGTAGTATAAACTGGAAAGGGGACTGAATTTATATCACTATGTGAACTATTTATAACAGTTAACTGATTTGCAACTCCCAACATCACGACATTACTACCTTGCAATTCTAGTACTTGGAGGTCATTTCCTAACCCTACGTCTTCTGGCAGGCGATCATTTTGGACAGGGTTTAGAAGTGTGTTAGGTAGTCATTCCACCCCTTCCAGCCCACCCTCATCAAAAAAGACATCATACCTGTTGGAAATGGGGATGTTGAATCGATTATTGAAGTGGCTAGGGTATTGATGATCTTGTTGGTGTGTCCGTATTGGACGTTCCCATCTGTCCAAACTGTAACCCCAGTTCTTAGTTGGTGCACCAAAACCCCAGCCGTTAGTTGTTTCTGGCCATATTGGCCTATTATGGGTATGACTTGGCTTAGGGTATGTCATACTCCGTTGTTTTTTGCCAAAAAATTCTGGGGTGAGAGGAATGATGGTACCTCTCTTGCGCTGCGGCCGTAGGATGTTTGGTAGAATGTTTGGTAAGACAGCTGAATTTACAAAATGTATAATTATACAGTCGCCTTTAAATTTTTTGGGGTTTTGCCCTATCCACGAAACCCTTCTGGCTGACTTAATGTCTCCAGCTAGCTGTTGTTTCCCCCATGGGGCCAACTGCATGTTGCCAGATAACCAATGCAGGGCCTTACTTGTTAATGCCGTGGGGGATTCTGATTGGTCTGTTGCTAGTGGGGGGGCATTTGCCAGTACCAGCACTAAAGGTGCCGCATCTTCTATAAAGTGTAGTGTATCTTCTACACTTGGTACGGACATTTCAGGAGGGTTTAGGGGCTGAACCTCTCTTGGCAATAAATGATTAGGCTCGGTATTTGGGGTCTGATCCAATAGATTAGCATGTGTAGTATTGGAGTTTATGCCTCCCTCTATTTCAAGTCCAAAGGCCTTTTTTACAGGTGAAGCCAAATTTGTGACTGTTGCTGATATATTTAACACCTCTTCTACTAACTTTTTCTGATCTGCACCTAATTTCTTTACATCTGCAGATAACTTGTCCAGTTTAGTTACTACTGGTTTAATTAAGGCTTTAAATTTGATATCAATTAATTCTGCTATCCTGGATAATAGCTCTTCGTCCACATTTATCTTCTCAGCATCTTATCCTTTCCCCCTACTTTTTTCCTTGCTTCTTACAGGTGACGCAGCCCTCTTCCTCCTAGAGTGAGCTCCACCACGATGTATTTGTGGTTTTCTACACTTTCTAAAACCACGAGTAACAGGGACTTGAGCAGGGGGGTCAGCATCTTTATTTCTCTGTTAACTCTCCTGCACAGTTAGATCTTGTTCAGTATCAGCTATCTGGGAATCAGTCATTATCCAGAGCTGTGTCTTGTCCTTGTGTTATGTGAACACTCTGGTTTATGGTACCATTATCATGTGTATCAGAATCTAAGATTACACTTCCCTCAACCTGAGAAGGTATATCTATCCATGGTGAGTCTGGTGATGGATTTAAGGGGGATAGATTAGGGGATTGACTAAGGCCTAAGCATTGTCTCCTTTCATTATTAATCTTTGACACTACTTGTACCATATAATTGTCCATAGTATTACCCCCCGCTACTGGATTCTTTTTTGGCATTCTCGTTTATACTGATATTAATACCCACACTTTATCAATCGGTAAAAAAGAGAGGGCACACAAAATACAATGCAAGTATAACCAGGATGTGAATTGTAATCAGGGATATATAGTCTTACTGCAACCATGCAAAGCAGGTTCGGCAGGGGCAGAGTGGCGTGTCCAGTCCAGTCTCAGCCTGTCTCGGACTGTCTAAGACTGTCCGGGCTTCGTCCGGCGTCCCGCACACGCGTCCCGCTGTGCGTCAGTGGTACGTTTTTGTAGGAGGAGCAGGGGGCGGGAAGAGACTCCAGGTGCGCTACGATGATCCTGCGCGGAACCCTGGGTCTCGCAGTCCCAGCCCCTGTTGCAGCAGCCTTTCAATCACCTTGGAGTAAAGTTCGCCTCTCCTCACACTTCAGCAGGCGGACGGGAAGGTTCCAAAGCAGAGTCACAGTCTCTCACACAGCTGCGAGCGGCTCCCGCGAAGCGGGGGCCGCGAGCTGTTTTAAGGGCAGGCCAGGCAATCAGGGAGGAGCAGGGGTGGGAAGAGACTCCAGATGCGCTACGATGATCCTGCGCAGAACCCTGGGTCTCGCAGTCCCAGCCCCTGTTGCAGCAGCCTTTCAATCACCTTGGAGTAAAGTTCGCCCCTCCTCACACTTCAGCAGGCGGACGGGAAGGTTCCAAAGCAGAGTCACTGTCTCTCACACAGCTGCGAGCGGCACACTAAATCGAGCGTGAGGGAATGTATGCAAGACGCGCCCTTGTGGTAGGTAGGAATCGGTGCAGGCGGCTGCCGGAGTGAGCTCCGTTCTCATTCACAGAGGTCAAAGTCGCTAAACGGAGTTTGAAATCAGACCGGGAAAACCGCACGAAAAAACCCCTGGTTTCACGAGTATTTTGAGCACTTGAATTCTCGCCATTTCCCATTCCTTCGGAATGGAAAAGGCGAGACCTAAAAAACCACTTGTCAGTAGGTTTTAAAAGTCTTGTCTTTTTTTTTTTTAATCAAAACATTAATGCAATAGGCTGCTGGGAGGGACAATTAACCCTACCCATTTGATGATATGCACACAGAGAAAGTCAATAAGTATATTGCCGAAGAGGTCTTTCACATCGGTCTAATCAGGCGTGGCAAAGTATTAAATCAAATCTTTGATGGGAAAAATGCTGGGAGGGACAATTAACCCTACCCATTTGATGATATGTACACGGAGAAAGTCAATAAGTATATTGCAGAAGAGGTCTTTCACATCGGTCTAATCAGGTGTGGCAAAGTATCAAATCAAATCTTTGATGGGAAAAATATTGGTTATGTCCTGTGGACGGTGGAGTCTCTGCACATAAGCATTTGTTCTAGAGTCGAAGAGCTCACGGACTCATCCAAAGCGTGAGGAACCATATCAAAACATATGCGGTCTCTCATTGAATCCTGCTTAGTGCGACGCATATGACCCACTAGGAAAGGTTCCTCTAGAAACGAGCATTGAAAATGCAGTAGGTCTCGCCTTTAAGTGAAAGACATTTGCTTTGCTAATTGGAAGGTCCCAAAGGCGAGATCTATTGGCTATGCCAAAGCTTGTCTCTCTTTTGCTCTGGATCAAACTTTGTGGAAGGCATAAAGTGCTAGTCCCCAAAATGCTTGCTGGTGGGTCCCGCGGGCACCCACCAGCTCAAATTAAGCACCCAAATGTAGAGAAATTAAGCGTGAACATAAAACTCTTGCCTTGATGCACAATATTCCCTATTTAGCCCCAACAACAAAGTATGCAACCACTGAGTGCATACGTACAAAAGCTGTTCGGAACCACTGCAAGAGAATGGCATAATGGAGCTTGGAAGTAGGCAAGACATGGGGCATGAGCGCATGAAGGGAAAGACTAGGGAGACTGGATGGAGAGAAGAGTGGGTGGACTGGAAGAAGAATAGAAGGGCGAGTGGAGAAGGCATGGGGAGCAGAATGGAGAAGGCATGGGGAGCAGGATGGAGATGGGTGGGAAGACATGGAAGGAAGAATGGGCAAGTGGATACAATGCATGATGCTAATAAAGTGATGCGACTGGGAATGGAGTGTGAATTGTCAGGCGGGTCCTGGGCCCACGCAGCTGCCAGTCCTCTGTAATTGAATGTCAGAGCCTGATTGGAAATAACTTATTTCGCCTCCTCATAACTTGCTAATGCCACCAGGCATGCGTGCGTGGTGATGAGCTCAGGGAGAGCAGGACCCCCGGGCTGTGCCGGTCTTGCCCCCTGGCACACATGAAGATTGATAGCGCAATAAAGACCTGCACCCCTCCGATCAATGCGCAGCACAATCAGTTTTCAGTTTTTGTGGCCCTCGTTTTCCCTATCGACTGCCTGACGCGGGCGCCTAATACGCAGGCACTGCATGAATCAGGGACTTGTCTGGGCTTTGTGTGCCTGTCCCCGGCCTGCGAGAGAGTGGATCTTGCGCGCCGGTGAGTGGGTGCGCTTGGACTGCTTTGGCACTAACTGGCAGATGCAGTGTGAGGCCGCACTCAGACTGCAGAGGGCGCCCCTCACGATCAGCTCCAGGGAGAAGGGGCTAAAGCTAAAACACCCCGACCCATACAGAGCCCATCTGAGCACACGCGCTGACCCCAACGCGAGCATCCTTGGCACTCGTTAACAAATTACTGTCTCAGAGTTCAGTGGATTCATGTGAGGGGGCGGGATTACTCGTGCATTCTCTCCCCCCCCCCCCCACCCCCCCGGTTTAGTGCATGAGCGGTCTGATGGGTACCTCAGGCAGGATTCATGGGTGGGGTGTGAGCCGCTAGAAGCGCTATGTTTTGGCTCGTCTGTCACTTCCAGCGACTTGTCTGGGAAGTGCTTTAAAGTCCGAAAAGAGCCGAAGAAAGTGAAACTCCCAAATACACATTGCAGCGCCCTCGGTGAGGGGCGGGAGGCAGATCGTCTTAAGCGTGTTTTCAGCCTAACCGAGCTTTGTTTTTCATGGGAAGGTTTCACCGGTGTCTAGGTACAGACCTTCTTGTTTCGCCCAGACGGGTGCACGGTTGCTGTGTGAATTTGTCCAAGGCATGCAGTGTGCCACTTAAGCTCGTGAGTCGTGCTTGCGGGAATGTACTCAGCCCGGCTGATGTGCCCAGTACAGACCAGCCATCTTGTAGGAGACGGACGTTCTGTACTGTGGCTCACCACAGCTGTTCTGTGGTGAGTGCATGCGATGTGCACTGCACACGTGTGCTCAAAGCTGTGGGTTCACACATTACGGGATCCATGTCTGCAAAACAGACTGAAATAATACATATTCAAAAGCATTTGCCAAAATGCCATATGCACAAATTGCCGTAAAAAAATGCTGTCCTAATTTAAGTTCACCATTCCAGTCCCCAATGCTAAGAAGCTGCTCCGCACAGGCCTGAATTCAGCCGCACCCAGAATTCAGCCACACCCACTGCCCATGTGTGGTAGGCTGGGTTAATGCACAAACGCTTCTCCGGTGTATATGGATCTGGGGTGCATGCACTTGATAGGAAGGGTCGGTTCATTCAGACAGGTCCGCAGGGGTATGCTATAGCTGTGAGTGTGTGCTCACGTGTAGTTGTTCGCCGGCCCTCCTTGTGTGCATAACGTGCCACATCCTAACACTATAAGTCTTAAACACCTACATGTTTGTGTTGCTATTTTACAAAGATGTTACCAGTGAAGCAGTGCCGGTAAGGTGCCCCCAGAATAACACCTCTGCGCGCCAGTTGTTTTAAATGAGGCACGTACTGGGGAAATGGTGGGGAGCTAAGGCTGTCGATGCAATATACGCCTATTGTGTAATTGAAACGCGCTTTTTAATCATGTTCGGTTCGTTATGTGCTGGCGATTCCAGTAGAGGTATTTATTAAACTGCTGCTGCAGCAGGCCGTTTACAGATAAGCTTCCCTATGAAAGTGGGGTGTAAAATACACCTACCAAAATGTCAAAAGCAAGTCGGCAAAGCTCCAGTCGAAAGCACATAACAGTGTCCCATTAAGAAGATACTCCATGTCTCCTTCGTTCATTCACTAAACAATGTCTCAATTGTGCAAGACGGATAAGCAGAACATGCAGTTCTGCAAAAACCAGCATGATCCAAAAGGTTTAATGCCGGGATGTGGGAGATCACAACTTTCGAAGACGGAAGTACACGAAGAAAACTCTGAGAAAACCGGTATGCTGTGTTCTGAATGAGCACAAACTCTCGACGTACAGAAAGATCTTTCTTGTAAGGGGAAATTCCAAGCCCTTCAAGTGCAGGTTGAATCTAGAGCAAAATTAGACTGGTCAGAGAGGGTAGGAGGCGAGAGAGAGATACTGGATTTGGCAGATACACAAAAGCGATGTGATGCACATATTGTGTCTTTGAGTACTTCAGGTTAATCCCTGCCAGGGTGGTGCCGTGGAGGGCTACAGGGCTACTCATCCTCCACTCTCTGGTGATATGGTGACATCAGCTCACCCGGACATGCAAACAATAAGAGCGCATGGGAATCTTGTTCCCACTGCAGTGCGTCTGCCCTCCCCTTCCCGACGGGCGAGCCCCCGGGCTGCAGAGCCCTACAGGCTGCCCAGTGGCTTTTGTGTACAGCTTTCAGCTTCTGTTCTTCAGCCTGAATGGACTCCATTCACACCCACTGAAGCAGTGCCAGCACCGAATTCCACAATGCTCTCAGCTGAGAAGGGACTTCCCCTCGCTCTCCCATCCTTACTGGAGAATCCCACCGGCTCAGCCTCCTTCCACGAGCACCCCTTTTCCCCCAACCCCCTTACGCATTGTACCTGAGCCTCTCCCATCCAAAAACCTTTTTAGGTCCACAGCCAGATTAGACAAGATACCAGTATCTTAGCCCATGATTAGGCAGCGGGCACCGCCTTCGTCTATAAAGTGGAGGCACACAACATGGCAGCTGGTGGAGCGAGATACAAGGTTGCCATTGAGGATCAGCACCATCGCACGCGGTCACGACGCTTGAGGTCAGACTTAAGGTCGATGACATGCAGCTCGTTTATCTTCTAAAGCCGCTGAAGAGCTAGAATATGAACAGCAGCCGCGTGTTTAATTTCGCATCGCGCTTTCACTTAAAGTTAAAGCGCGATGCGAAAGTAAGCACGCAGCTGACTTTGCCAAAGCAGAGTGAGTCAAAAAAAGTGTGTCGGAACAAATGATGGGGAGAGTCATGCTGCGGGTAAAAGGTCAAATCCCTTTGGGCGTGGCCAAAAGAAGACAAGGCGGCAACAAAGAAGCCTCCTTTACAATCAAAAGCCAGTGTTTTGCATTAAAGATGTCGATGGCCAATCAAAAAGATGGACGGGGCTTCAACTTCGCCTCTGAGCTTCAGAATCTGTATTGATTCAAAGAAGCTCTCGAATGCCGAGAGCAGTGCATGCGCTGCTTTCGACAGCCGCGAGCTAAAAAGGAATCAAGAATAAATAAAACACCTCTTGTACCGTCATAAGCAGGTGTGGTGTGTAGTTGGAGAGTGGTGTGTTTTTGGAAAATCAGGGCAACATGGAAATGGGAGTTGCACTCACAAGATGTGAACGTAGTTTGGGGGGGGGGGGGGGGGGGAGTCCAATTGATGAGTTTGTGCAACATGGATTGGAGGTAAGCGACTTCTTGAAAGTCACTATGACAGACGGGGTGATTAAAAACACCACCGTAGATTATCGATGCAATGTGACCTAGGTATATAACTTCAATGAGACAAATACAATAGATGAATCCGATGAATCAGTGTCGCTGTCTCACTCCGTATGAGTTAACTTGTAAGGGGGGGTGGATTATAAATTAACATTTACCCCAACTTGGCACAAATAACTCAAACAGCCAAGAATGGTAATCAATCAAAAGGGCAAGCTCGAGGCATAAATCATGTTACTAACAAGCGGAAAGAAAAACAATGATTTTGAAAAAAGTCCGCTACTAAGCTAAAATTTTATCTGAGGGACTTGATCTGGAAATAAAGCAACATAACTTCCCCCAAACAATAACTAAAAAGAGAAGATTGTGGCTGAAATGCAAAAGGAAAGCAATTGACTAAATGCTCAAGAAGTGGAGAAGTAGGAACACAAGACTTACTGTACAACAGGTTTAACAAACACCGGCACACTTGTCTGTTGTGATTTTGAAAAGTGTATATAGACAGGGAAAGTTAGTATAAAAGACAAATTAAATCTTGCATTAGTTCGAGTGACTAGCGAACTACAACGGATAATAAGAAGTCGAGGAATCCATCTACTTGTGGGAAAGTGTCTACAGTAATTCTGCTTGAAACTTAGTCCAATTCTACTAGAAGTCCATGGTTGGAACCCGTGGGTCAAACCTGGATGTGTGTAGATCTAATCATGGCACCTAACTGTAATAGTGATGCACAGGTTTAGTCAATAGATGTGACTCATACAAAGGACACCTTGATGGAAATAATGTGTGAATAAAAATAAAGGTAAATTAATTTTATCCATTGCATGTTTACAGAGAGCCTGTGGGTCCAGCAGAGTTGTGTTGGAACTCATAATGATGATAACCTTATTGAAAGAGAAACATCGAAGAAACGTGTACCTTGCACACAGTGTGCTACATGTTGAACAACAAGGTTGCAGTCAGAATGTGGGAATGTAGATACACAACATGATGATCTGGCAAAGAAAACTACTGAAAGGCTGCTTGCCTTCAGTCTTCCACTGCGTTGAGCCCATGTGTGATAAGAGTCCATTTTATCAATAGAGTGTAGTACTCTGAGCACTATGGCATTTATTTATTTATGTTCTTCTATAGCGCAGGGATCGACCCCAAGAGGCAAGAGGGGGTGGGGGGGGGGTGGGGGTGTGACTGAATTTACGCCGCATTTTTAAACTGCACCATTATTTTACTGTTTTGCACTAAAAATTGTATTTTAGAAGGACAATTGCTGGGAATTGTTTGCTACGCACCTAGCCCATGCCCTAACCCACAGCAGCCGAATAAACGCTGAGTGGATCTGCCTCGTCTTCCTGGCGACCGCCATCTTGGTAGGGAATCGGGGCGAGCGGTCTAGTGCTCGGCCCCTCACGCATCCACCAGTATAATATGGCCCCCCCAATCAGGGAGCGCAGCGGACGGGCGCAGTGGGCACGCCGGCAGCGCGCCAAAGGCGCGCCTAAGGCAAGCCCGTCTGCGCCCGTCCGCGCCAGTACGGGGCAAGGGGCACGGCACTCTGTACCTCCTATTGAAATACACCGCTATAGATGTATGCAACCTACATGGAGTACACCATCGGCTAGACAAAATCACCAGGAACCGTCTTGATAGTCTAGGACTCCTGCAACAACGTGACACCTACCCGGAAATACAAGGTATTCAAAGGACCCACAAGGTAACCACTGCCCCCAATTACACAACTTTTAGGGTGCTCTATTTAAACACACACTCCCTAGTCAAACACCAACTGGAAATCTTCACCTTACTCTCCTCTGATTTACCTGATATCCTGTTTCTGACCGAAACATGGATAACCCCTGATTCTGCCCCTGATATACTAGCAGCACTCCCGACCGACTATTATATACTACACACTGACCGGCCTTCAGGCAAAGCCGGAGGAGGAGTGGCCGCCATCATTCATCGTAAACATGACTTTAGATCTATCGACCCCCTCAACTTAGCTTGTGTAGACAACCTAGTGATTAAACTTGACTCAGATCACACATCTCTGATATGTGTAGTTGTTTATAGACCTCCTTAGCCTATGCCGCTCTTTCCCATGTCTTTGAGCGAACAGATAGCAAACCTAGCAACCAAGTACTCCAATATCTTGCTGATTGGCGATTTCAACTACTGGTTTGGGGACCAAACCGGTGGACCTCACTCCCTGGAATTTACTAACCTTCTGACAAACTTTATTCTCACACAACATATCCTCAAGCCAACACACAATAAGGGCCACACATTGGACCAAGTCTGGACAACAAATCCCATAATCTCTGATATGAAGGTACTCCCATGTATATGGTCTGACCATTTTCTGGTCACGTTTGACCTTACCCTGGCAATGAGAACTAAATCCCCCTTGGTCGAGGGTGGAACTGCTAGATGCTGGAAATCTGTAGACTTGTCTGATTTCACTACCTTCTTGGCTGGATCTACTCCTAGTCCAGCCCAGAATGTGGATCTCTTTGACATACAGATCAATGACTGGCTAAAAACAGCAAGCGATCACTTTGCCCCTCCTAAAAAGATCAAAATTAACCGGAAAGCAGAAGCCCATAAATGGTTCTCCCCCGAATTAAAGGATATGAAACTACTACTTCGTCAGAAAGAGAGGAAATGGAGAGCCCGCTACGACCCTGAGGATAAGCTCCTTTATAAACAAGAACAAGCAAATTATAACAAAGCCATTAAGGTAGCCAAGATTGAATATTTCTCCTCCAAAATCTTAACGTCCACCAACAAATCGAGAGAGATCTTCTCAATTGTGGATGAACTTTCCAACCCTGATAGAGTCTCACCTAAACCAACTCCCACTCAGGAACTATGTGATAAACTTAACACATTCTTCCTAGAAAAAATCACAGCTATCCAAGATAGCATCACGTGTTCAGTGTCAGCTGTGATTCCTCCTGACTCTGTCAGGAATACTCATACTATGGACAGTTTCCCTACAATCGATGCAGATTTACTCACCTCCTTGATGTCCAAGGTCAAATCTGGATCCCCCCGGGATTGCTGCCCCCCACATATTATGAGAGAAGTTTTTTCCATTATTCCTCAACCTGCTCTGTCCCTTTTAAATTCTTCACTCACTCAAGGCTGTGTCCCAATCATTTAAGGATGCCACTGTGGTCCCCCTGATAAAAAAGGTCGGCGCTGACTTATCAGAGCCATCTAACTATCGCCCCATCTCCTTGCTTCCTTACTTAGCTAAGGTTTTGGAGGGACATGTTGCAAAATCCTTGTCTGCCTTTATAGAACAGACCGAACATCTAGACCCTCATCAAGCTGGCTTTCGCCCAGGGCATTCGACTGAGATGGTCATCTTGGCAGTCCTGGACGAGCTCCGCAGGGAGGCTGACATCGGCACCCCCCAGGCTCTAGTCCTCCTGGATCTGTCTGCCGCGTTCGACACGGTGGACCATAAGATCTTGTTAGACCGTGTCGAGCGCGCAGGCATCCAGGGCAGGGCCCTAAGTTGGATCACCTCCTTCCTGGAGGACCGTACACAGGCTGTTCGCCTGGCAAATTTTACAGCGCCAGGGCTGAATATCACATGTGGGGTTCCCCAGGGCTCCTCCCTGTCCCCACATTTGTTTAACATCTATTTACTCCCCCTAATTAAAGCCTTAAAACAGAGGAAAGTAACGACCTTCAACTACGCAGACGATCTGCAGCTTTCCTTTACTATAGACCACTCCACTGAATCCATCTCCAACTTTCAGGACACCATGGTGTTCATCCGCAACTGGATGGATTATAACCATCTAAAATTGAACCCCGGAAAGACCGAGGTACTGCTGATAGGAGATAGTCTCATCTCCTGGGGCCCTCACTATTGGCCAGCAGAACTAGGGACGTTCCCTAAACCCTCCTCTTCCGTAAAAAGCCTAGGGGTGACCATTGATAAAGATCTGTCCCTAAACACTCAAGTGGGCTCAGTTGTCTCTAAATGTTTTTTTCAACTGCGGAAGATCCAAAAGATACACCACTTACTCTCCCAGGCAGCACTGATACAAGTTGTGATTGGCCTAGTCTTATCCCATCTAGACTATGCGAACTCAATCTACCTAGGCCTCCCCTCCTATCAGATCAAGAGGCTCCAGCTTGTACAGAACCAGGCAGCCAGATTGATCTATCAGCAGCCCAAGTGGCAATTGGCTAGAGCTCTGATAAAAAAACTCCATTGGCTCCCACTGCTTCAGCGGGCCACATTCAAAACTGCCTGCCTCACATTTAAATCTTTAAATTGTTATAGTCCAATTTTTTTCAACAATCTGATACTGAGGTATGTTCCAACCCGTGATCTCCGTTCCAAACATCAAAACTTGTTGGCGAGCACAAAATTCAAACGCAAACGACACGGTGGGTCTCGATTTGGATATTTGGCACCACAACTATGGAACTCACTCCCATGGGAGATCCGTTCTTGCCCTGATCTACTTCGGTTCAGAAAGCAGCTTAAGACATGGCTGTTCATACAGGCACATAAGTAACCGTCCCTTTTGAAGTCATGTCAGAACAGTTAACTCACAACTGCTCAAAACAGCGCCATGAAACCTTGGTCAAAGTGCGCTTTATAAATTGGTTATAACATAACAATACCACCAATATCCAGATTAGCCTGAAAGCAACAATGTAGACATGCAAATGGAGCTTCAGGGCATAGGGAAGAGCGCACAACACAACCTACCAGAGGTTCTGGCTGCAGATCTTTAAGCGCCTGGGAGGAGTACCGAAAACTATGACTCGTAATTGCGTCTGAGTCCTTTGAGACAGAGCCTATGGCCCCTGGTCCTGTCCCGTCCAGTCGCGGATGGGCGCAGACTGGCTTCTCTCTGGCTTGTCTCCGGTTCGTCCTCAGGCTCTCCCCGGTGCGCTCAGGGCGACGAGAGGGCTAAGTAGCCCCTCCTTGTGGGAGACTAGACCGCTACCGGTTCGTCCTAGCGGAAGTGGAGTGAATGTCTGGCTCTTACCTGTCCGCCCTCCGCTCTACGGCACTAATTGCCGAGTCGGACCGGGGCGGGCAGGCTATACCATCAAGCACAGACTTCCTTGTGTGCGAGTGAGTTTCTATCACCCCTGTTACACCAATCAGCGTGTGAAATGGTCTTTAAAATATACGGCGATACTAATGCGTTTTAAAATTATTCAGGTAGCGTAATTATTAAAACCTCAGATTCCAGGATTCAAAAACATAAAATGCTTATTCCGATTTAGATGACCTGGTGACAGCTAGCTGGCGTCAAGCGGTTCGGGGAGACACTGCCACTGTCCTCCCTATTGGCAATGTCACCTCCACAGGGACATGTTCTACTACTTGCCAGCTTAAGTCTTCCAATGTATGCTTCGCAAGCTGGAAATGTTCCACCAACAGCGCACCAATGACTCCACACTTAATCCCTCTACGATGTTGTAAGATCCGGCATTTGATCTGTTGTGGTGTTTCACCATTGTAAAATCGGTTACATGGACACCATACCACATAAATTATGTTGTTCATATTGCAGCTGGTGAAAGCAGTCAAGGTGAAATTCAAATGTACAAACAACTTGGTATTCAAGCAGTATTTACATGCCACACAACTGCCACACTTTGAGTGGCCTAAGAGTGGTGTCAGACCCCCTTGGTAATTAACTGAGATTGGGTTGGGGTTGAAGCCCGGGCAGCCCCATACCAAGGCATCTGAAGTTTTTTTCCTCCTTTTAAAATAAAACATTGGTTCCTCCTTGGAGGTGAGGTGGTCCTCCGCCTCTTACCACTCTTAAGCAATCTTTTTGAGGTAATTGCTTGCTGGGTTGAATGTGCAGATGCAACCGGTCATCTTTTTAGTGCGGATCTAGGAGGGAGTCTCTGGCATTATACTAAGCACTTTTCCTTGCCTGTCTGACGAGGCACCTGGGACAACCCCACTCGATTCATTTTTTTGATGGAGTAGGATTCAATAAAAATAATCTGATCTCCTGGTGCAGTTCTACCTTATGCGGAGGAACTACTTAAAGGTCAGATTGACTCTGAGACTCCGTGGATGACAACTTGAGTAGTGAACTCATCTGTCGGCTACCTATATAATGAGACTAATGTGGCCATCCTCAACTTTGATCCATAGATCCAAAAATGGGGGGACTGCGTTGCTCAATTCACAGGTGAATCTTAAGTCCATTAACAGTTACTTTTTGTTCAACAATTGAATACAACTGTGTTTGAAATAGAACCAATCTGTTGATGGTTAATATATTCTGAATCTGTAGCGGTTTACACCCCCCCCCCCCTTTCTTCAAGAGACCATTGTTTCCTTAATCACTTGGCTACCCTAGTCTCAGGGTTGCCCCTTGTTCTTCTAATATAGAGGTATTTTATGCCTCCACATTCTTTTAAATGATGACGAAGCCTCCGTTCTATTTATAGCTGGTTGGCTTATCTGAATTCCCATTCTGTCCACCCATGTGAAATTAACCAGAAATCTGGATACTGCTCAGAAATGTTGTATAATCTGAGATGCTTCAGGGCTCGTTAGGGTCAAAAGCATGTTGTCAGCAAAAAGGTGTATCATGTGCGATTGGCCACTGTAGGAAGCTGGTATATACTATATTAAGGTAAGGTACAGTGTGCACAAACTCCAGTGGATCAACGAAGGTTTACAGAGGTAAAAGGAGATACCTTACACTCTATTTGTGGTAATGCCTGTGAGTAGTAAGGCTTTACCAGAGGGTAGTGTTAAGCATTTATTGTACACACTCAGGCAAGAAATCCTTTCACACACTCAGACTGCACTCTGACCAATTTTTTTGCATAAAAATACTTATTTGATATATTTTAGTTTAATAACCAAGTCAGACTTGGTGCAGGTAAGTAAAAATCATGTCTCTGGTAGAATGCAGTTGTGTGCAATTACAGGTAGGTCAAATGTTCAGAAACAGTTGAAATTACTTTTCAGTTACTTTGCAATTACTTTGATTACTTTTTAGATTACTTTTTCTACTCGGTGTGATATGCCTAGATATCACACTGGGACATTTTCTAAATAAAAGGTAACTTTTGTTTTTGTAAATAGTTTCTTAAGTCCTCAAACAATTTTTAACTCCACACTTCTAATGTTTTTCTCAGAAAAGCAGTCAATGCAATCATATGGGAGGAAATTAAGTTAAGTACTTGGGTTTCTGGGGTAAGCACCAGGATCAAGGATGCACTCACAGAACACCCTCAGCGGCTGTACGGCGGCCAGGTGCAGAGGCCCCTTGTTATCCAGTGTGGGATAGGGGGCCCCCTGGTTGATGGCTGCTTAAGAGCACACCACTTGGATGTGGGAGCAAAGCTCCTAGGGTTTAGCTCTGGGCAAAGGGGATCCAAGACAGCACCCAAGGTGCACCCACTGCCGCACTGGGGCGGCCAGGTGCAGGCTGCTGGATCAATGTTGGAGCCCTGTTGATTTCAATGGGAAAGCTCCAGTTAGAACAAACACTGCAGACTCTGCACGAAGGTCTTTTGGAGGCGACCACCAGTTGGAGAGGTGAGTTGGGATGCCGGGGCACCGTCGTTTGGGTCACCCAAGGCATCTGGTGCAGGTGTGTCTTTTGGTGTCTGGTTTTCCTTGCCAGCTGCGGTCAGGGTATCCTCCACATAGGGGCTGCAGGCATCGTCAGGGGACTTGAAGTAGGTCGGGGATCACCAGATCCCAGTTCAGGATCTCTGGCGAGACCACCTCATGGCGTTGGTACACTTTAACTTGGGCCGTGGGCGTCTGATGCAGACTTGCAGATTTGACTGGAGCCAGAGTTTGTTGGTGAACAAATCC
This sequence comes from Lissotriton vulgaris, assembly GCF_964263255.1. Classification (NCBI taxonomy): domain Eukaryota; kingdom Metazoa; phylum Chordata; class Amphibia; order Caudata; family Salamandridae; genus Lissotriton; species Lissotriton vulgaris. Next base: position 876,822,164 of record NC_141685.1, read on the forward strand.
GATGCTCACAGGAGACAGTCTTGTGAGGGAAGGCAGTACCGGTCCACTGGGGGGCTGCTGGCTGCAGGACACATCGGGATTCTGTTGGAGCAGGTCTAGGTCGGGACAGGACAGTAGGGCTGGGGACAAGTCAGTTGATGGCTGCCTTCTCCCTTCAGCACAGCTCTTAGGTCCTTCTTCTTGTCTGAGGAAGCAAGGTTCGGGGTTGCCCCTAAATACTACATTTAGGGGAATTTAAGGCAAGTACAAATTGGTACCAATGGGTACCTTCTTTGGGATGGGCACACCCCGGTTATGTCACCTTCTGGGGGAGGCATAAGCCTCACTCTGGTTGGCTGGGTCCCCCCATCTTCAAGATGGTGGGTACTGAGAGTTGTGCTTCGCGTTACTTCCCCTGAGGGGCGGGGTTGGCAAAGGTGGGCGCACCTCTCCTATCTTGGTTTTCCAGCTCATTTCCCCCCTAAGTGGGATTAGAACCGGTGGTGGGGTCCATTTGCTGGGAGCAGCAAATGGCTGGGTCAGCTCACATAGGCGGCAAGCCTTTAAAACTTCCCCTTCGTGGACCCTGCCCATCCTGGGGAAGGAGGCTTGGCACCTCTCCCCAGGTTGTGCTTTGTTTCATGACCCTGAGATCGGGACACTTTCGACCCAGGGGCCAAGTAACCTGTTTAAGGGTGGCTGCTGGCGAACAGCCAGTCAGCTGGGACACTGGAGTTGGGTTGTTTTTCAGGGGGCATCGCTAAGATTCCCTCTGAGTGCATGTGGCATTAAGACCTACACTGGCATCAGTGTGGGTTTAATGTGCTGGTAAGGTTGATGACAAACTTACCAGGTTTCATCAAAGCCATTATGGTGCTGCGGAGTTCATAATGACAAACTCCCAGACTGTATACTCTTTTATGGCTTTGCTGCACTTACAATATCTAAGAATGGACTTAGACACTGTAGGGGTGCAGGGCTCATGTACCTGTACCCTCACCAGGTGGCATAGTCCATCCTGCTAGAGGGATGGTTTACCTATACCATAGGCAGTGGGTTGTAGTCATGGCACACAGGGATGTGTGCCATGTTGACCCTTCACTTTTCTCTGCACCCAAACGTGCAGCCTGCAAAGGCAGTGTATTTGCGTGTTAAGATATGGGCCTTTAAGGATATGGGCCTTTAAGGGTGGCACAATATGTGCTGCAGTCCTTAGAGGCCTTCCTTGGTCACAGTGCCCTTGGTACTCATGGTACCTTTACATGGGACTTGCATGTGGCCAGAGAGTGCCAATTGGGCTTGCAATAGTACAGTTTAAGGGAAAGCACATGGGCCTGGGTACCTAGTTGGCAGGAACCCAGAGCCACTTAGTTAAACAGTCAACATCAGGCAACAAGCATTGGCATAGCCAATAGGTCTCGCCTTTGAGATCTTATAAGTGTTTGCCCATGCAGCACACAAGCTGCGATGTTACCAACATCTAGCGGCCAGCCACATTCCATGTATCAGCAGCAGGACCAGAATAATTCCACCCGGCATGCCCTGTGAGAAGGATTAAGCAAGAGCATTGACCAGAGATGTGGTGTGTGTGAAGGAGACATGGAAGGCAGCAAGGCAAAGGGTGCCAGCCAAGGCGAGAAACCTGTCCATCAAGCGGGAGATGGTGACTTCAAACATGCATACGGCCTCATGCACAAAGGCATGCCTTCAGGTGATGTGTGATCTTTGGATTAAATGGGAAGTCAATGGCCATTGGTTTACATGGAGTTTACATAACGTTTTGAGTAAATTACATTTTGAGTTTTTTTTTTTTTTTTTAAATAATAAATCGATGTGCGTCCACAGCATCTAGGAGTCAGCCAGTTACTCTGCTTCTCTTCACTGACACGGTGAGATGCCAACTAAAGGCAGCCAGCCACCCTGCTTTTCTGCACTGGCACAATTAGACGCCATTTGCTGAAGGCAGCCAGTCACCCTGCCTCGTTGCACTGGCACGATGAGATGCCAGCTGGTGAAGGCGGCCCGTCACCTTGCTTCTCTGCACTGGAATGATGTATGTTCACAAATGTTATCACTTTATTCCTCCCTGGTGTCCCCTGAAGTCTTTCTTCCACCCCATCCTCACAATGAGAGACTGAAAGACTGAGAAGAAATGAGTGACTGGTTGAGAAAAGGACAACCTCTGCTGAAAGGACGGACAGAATGACTAGGTGAGAGATAGCCAGTGTAGTACAGGATGGCAGTGCCACTAGAAGACAGTGGCAGGAGGAGTCCATTAAGAAGCCCAGAGTTTCTGGTGAAAGGAGGAACTGAGTGACTCGGAGAGGGAGAGAGCCCATGGAGCGGGCCATTAGGAGAGAACTGAAGGGGTGAAGTAAATGGAGTAGACCAGTAAGGAGCAGAGAGAGTAGTGAAGGAAGGGGCAGGGTGACCAGGAGAGCGCAGAGACAGCCTAGAGTGGTGGTGGGGAGTGCCACAAGGATAGACTGAAAGGCTGAAATGAAATAAGTGACCAGGTTAGAAACCGAGAGCCTCTGGTGAAAGAAGGGCCAGGGTTAAGAGGAGACTGGAAAGACAGCCGCCAAGAAACGGTGGGCATCATCCCCAAAGGCCACACCCCAGCCTTCCAGCCACAGATCATAGATCTATTGCATTGACATCGTGAACCCCCCACTTTATTGCATTGACATTGTGAACCCCCCACTTTATTGCATTGACATTGTGAACCCCCCACTTTATTGCATTGACATTGTGAACCCCCCACCTCTTCTGTCTGCAACTTGGCAACATTAACGTTATAAAGAAGAAAAAAGATGGGCTAGTAGTAGAAAAGGGGAAAAAGGATGGATGGATGGATGGTTGGATGAGCTGGTGAAAGAATGGGTTGATAAAAGGATATATGGATGAGTGGGTGAATTAAATCATGGATACATTTGTGAGGATGGGTGGATGAGTGGGTGAAAAGATGGGTGGATGGGTGAAAGGATGAACATTGAATGGGTGAAAGATGAATGGGTGGCTAGAAGGATGCTTTTGTGGGTGAAAGATGGATCGAATCATGAATGGGTGAGAGGATGGTTGAGCAAGTCGGTGAAAGGATGGATAAATGGATGAGAGGGGGGGTTAGATGAGAGGGGGGGTTAGATGAGAGGGGGGGTTAGATGAGAGGGGGGGTTAGATGAGAGGGTGGTTAGATGAGAGGGTGGTTAGATGAGAGGGTGAGAGATGGATGTGTGGGTGAAAGGGTGGGTGAGAATAGATGAATGGATGGGTGAAAGAATGGCAGTGTATAAATGAGAGGATGAATTGATGTGTGAAAGGGTGAGAGAGTACATGGAAATCTGGGAGAATAGATGGATAGATAAAATGGACAAAAACACAATCTAACCTTGAAGCTCAGCATGCTACAGTTGCCTGTTTCGAGACAAACAGCAGACCAAAAGCTGAAACAAAGTTCTCAACCTTGTAGAGTTGTGCAATACGCAACATTTTAACACGAATATGTTGGTTTAGCTGAAACTTTGCCCTGGATGGCCTGAGCGCACTGTTGGCTCGTCGCATGAAAGTGGTATTCTGTAATCGGACATTCCAGCGCTAAGGAAGCCCGACTCTCCTATGACAACTCGCCGAGAGATGCGGTTCACACATTTTCTTTAAAAACACAGATGAACAGAAATTGTGACAGGAATTATTTGTTTTCAGTTTGACTGCTACTTGATATGAAGGCAGGAGGCAATGAATGCTCTGTTTCCGCATCAGTGCTAAAACTCTGGATCGGCTTCCGGTGGGGGAAGGCAGGAAAGTGGCACGCGCTGCGTGGGCACTGCTTGGGGCAGATCAAAAAATTCTATTTTAAAGCCTCTGCTCCAGGTAGTACAGCGCAGCGCGGGTTTGTCAACTGTAAGAAAACCATAACTCCAGGGCACAAGTCCTAAAAACAAACATTGGCCGTGCAGCTGTGAAAGTGAAGCGGCTGCGCGGCCCGTAAAGGTGATCGTGATCAAAGAAGGATGGCGGCTGCGCGTGAAAGTGATTGCGGTTGTGATCAAAGACCGATAGCAGCTGCGCGCGTGCACGCTCGTGTGAACGCAAGCACTAGGTCACCATAAGCCTGCAGCAGCACTTTGAAATCCCACAAAATACATTTCTCAGAGCAGCGCATGCGCTGGCTCAGTGAGACCTAAAAAGTGTGGGGGGGAGGGGGGGGGGACAACCATGCAAGAAGGGACACTTTGCTACAACGGTCACAAGCAAAATGGGAGGTAGAGTTGTTCAAGGAGTGGAAAGAGGGACTACAAAATAGAACAAGTAAATGAAAAGTTGAAGCCCTGGCACAATGTTGGTGAGAAAGAGGAATGAGAGCCAGAGCAAGCCTAAGCAATGGTACACTGATGCAGAAGGGACGGCTGAGGGAGGCAGAGTTCGATTTAATGAAGCGGATAGAAGATATAACTGGAGGTTTACAGACAGGGTAGTTAAGAGAGGGAGGTCTTCAGGATGTAGGACAGAGACCCCACATTGTAGGAAAGAAGTTGGAGAAGTTGAGCATGGCCCGTTAGGAAGCGTATACTAGTTGCATAATAGGGTGATGGACGTATTAGTGCGGAATCCACCCTGGGCGTCTTTAAAGTGTTGAACTCTGCAGGGGCTGAAGATGGTGGGCAAAAGGGGAAGAGACTGGAGAGAAGGGTAGGTTGCTCTGAGCTGATCATCTTTTTGCGGATCCTTTTGGGCATGCCGGTCTTCAATTTCAGCTTCTATCCATTATTGTTGTCTTGATTTTTCGCTAGTCTTTTATTCAGTGCAACCTTGCAGAAAGGGGACAATCATGTGCTAATCAGCCCGTCCCTATGGAGCAGTCCAGCTTGTGCTGTTGAGCCTTGCCAGGGAGGTGCAGCTTGTTATGGCACAGTGAGCTACAGGATCATTGGGGCTATATACCTGATGTGCTATTATTTGCATTGAGAATCAAAATTTGATACATGATCTCAGCAACTGATGGAGGCTCTAGGCAGTGTGCATGGGGATCCTATGGCTTGATGGGCCACTAAATGAGTTTGTCCAGGTAGCATTGGTCAGAGTAGGGTAACATACAGGAGTGGGGTTCTGCTTAGTGTGATGATGGCAACACATTAGTCATGTTGGGAAAAGTTAGGGCCAGTTGGGGTTATAGCTTTCTTGATAGCAATAACAAGACTGTACTGTAAATTGACGTCTTTTGAGGTCTGGGTAATGGGACAGTCTCATGACCAGAGAAGGCGATTTAGTAGGACTGTGAAACAGGCATCTTCAGGAGGGGACAGGCAGTGTATAGGAGAATACCAAGAGACAAGCTTGTGGAGACAACCATGGACATTCACACTGAAAAGATCTAGTGGAATATATAGATTCCATAGTGCGAGGTAAGATTTGGGTACGTACCACAAGTGACTGACTAATAGTCGTAAGACTATGTGACAGTAGTCTCTAGATTACATTACATGGTGGGGGTGAAAAATGCCTGTTTCTATGTGGTATTAGGTTGGGTTATTTGAGAGTGGTATAGTGTATGACTGACCATCCACCCCCCTCCTGTTTGTCTGTTTGTTCTTTTTCCCACGCTACTCACATTGCACAATATGCTAAGTCTGGGTATCTCCTATTTAACTAGGTTTTTTTGAATTTGTGACAAAAGCTTGTCTCTTCTCCACAGCTTGGGAGCCACATTGCCACCGTCGTCTGCAAAAACATCCCCTACTCATACCCCCACAGAAGCACCAAAGGTAAGAGGCCTCATGACCTGACAAAGGAACTTGAACATAAGCTCATTGCTTTGAGTTCATTGGGTTAGAGGTAGCAGAGAGGATTGGGGCTGGATGGTCCGCATTCTGCACAAGGAAGTACTATTCGATTTAGCATTTTTGGGCAATCTGCTAGTTTTGTTTTATTTAGAAAGGATCTCTTAAATGCCTGCAGTGTGCAAACTCAAGGGGGCAAACTTTAATACATGTTTGTGGCTCCATAGGGAAGTTTTGGGTTTGCCTTACTTTCGGATTGCCAGTTCTTCTGAAAGATTGTGTTGCCTCCCTGGACCTACCGTTTTGTAGTAATTCTTTCACCAGTTCAGGGCATAGTTTCTGTAAATAAGTTTGGAGGCTGTCTTTACCTAGGGTTCACTCCGTCACTGATCATGATAGGTGAGCTCCCCTCATGCTCCTATAGGTGGTCTTGTTACAGATGTATGCATTTCCTTCATACTTCATTAGCTTTTTAAGAGATCCTAGATTGGTAAAATGTGCTGGAAATATAGGTGTCTGGTTTATGGGGTTTATGCAGGCATTTAGAATGTGGCATTTGCATGTAGCTTGACATTACGCACACTTCTTGAGGTGATCCTATACCACAAGGCTACAGAGGGCAGTAGTTAAATATGCACACCCTGCAGTTCACTTAACCTGTGGATTGAATTGGTGCACATTAGTGTATGCTGCATTTGAGGAACTTTTATTTCTCCTCAGCAGGAGCATGCAAAACCTGAAGAGCCTCCTAAACAAGAGGAGCCAACTGAGCCAGAGAGTGAGGAGAGTGATGTTGGTGAGTTTGCAGCGCTGCTGTAGTGAAGTCTGAGCTTGCTAAGTAGATTTTTTTCCAGGAATGGTCCTCTGAGCATCAGTGTGCATGGTATTCCTTTACGGAGGGATGGGTGCAAAAGTAGAATCCAAAATCTGCGTATCTGTACATCTTTTTTTTTTTTTTAATTCATAAGTTCTTAAATCATGCCACCTGCAAATGGGTATCGTTAAATACTTTAATCTCACTTACATGAATACTACGAAGTATACAATTGGCCGTATAAAATACAGATAGCATCATTGTCCATATGAGGCAACATTTTTAAAAACAATGTGACTGTTTCAGGATCCTGTTAAATGAAAAATGCTGCACAAAGTAACACTACGGAATAAACCCTAACTTTCGTGCTTGGAGGAAGCATAGAAAGAATGTTGAAATAAAGGAAAATTGAGCAATTTTACAGGATATCAACTGTACTCGAAATGCTCATGGCTTGTATAAAGAACAATTACAAAAAATAAATATTGAGCCAGGGGCTTTCAAATACCAGCATGCCTTTACCTCACAGAATCAGTACCTGGAGAAGCTTAAAGTTTATATTTACTTGGGGTACAGGAACTTGGGAGGGTCATTTAGGATGTGACCGAAGATACTTTTTTTTTGTTTGAAATGCAAAACCATAATAAAAAGATTTAAAGTCCCAAGTGGGGACATTATACCAATCGTATGTCAGTTGTTACACACATAGAAGGGTTACATAAAATCCACAAATAGAACTCCTCTTCAACATATGGATTCCACTCCATCTGGTGGGATTGTACATACTCGCTCGTGGATTTACAGGTAAGTAAACTGATTGTACAATCGTGTATCTCGCTGTGTCTTGTCCCTTGGGCTACATACTGGCGGAGGCAGGTATGAATAACGTCCCCTTGTTTGCCTATATGATCCCTTACTAGATAGTCCGTTACTAGCATTCAATGTGTATGTCGGTATCTAAATCACTGACTGAAACTGAACTGGATACTGTGGGGAGAAACTTTTTCCTAGAACCTGAGGGGGAGAGCGCGGAGGGTTTGCAACGGCGAGTGGATGTGGCGGGTATACGGGCCATTGGTCCAAGGAGTGAGGGTCACGAGGGCCCCAGGGGGAGAGGGAGCATTCTGTTGGGGGTGGCGGGCATTGTCCCTAGTAGGGTTAGGCGCTCGTTATATCACATCCAGACTGTCGGATCTCACTGTGACCAAAGATACTTATGATGCAAAGTTTAAATTACAATCTCTAGTTTCCTTCTGCTTTGTAGGATCATTAATAGACATTCTGGAATAGAATAACCGGGTCATTCCCAATTGACAGGCGGTATCCAATAATTAATAGTACAGACCGTGATTTGTGCTGTGAGCATCTGTTAACATTGTCAAGATGCTTTTACAAATCTTTTTGACTGACTGCTGTCTAGTGTGACTTCTGAATCGGAACAAGGAAGTACATATGGATCTCCAAGTAGCAATTGCTTATTTAGTTCATAGGACTGTTCTCATTCAAGTGACTGTAGTTGCTTTACTTCTAGTTGAATGAGCCGAAGCCTAGACAATTGGCAGTCTATTTGCCTGTTTGTAATACCAAACCATGAAGGACACGTTTTACCTTGCTAATAGGGTAATTTGTATCCTGGCCTGTATGTAAGAGCCTGGTAATAAAAAGCTGATTAGATAGCCCTATGACCTCTGGTGGTGGTGATAACATAAAGCAATTTTAAATATCATTGAAGTGGACCTTTTTAGCTGAAGTTGACGGGTTATTTCAAAAACATGACTGGTAAGTTGACGACCTCCGTTGTAGTTTGGAATACATCAATGTAACAATCATTTGCAGGGCGGCCATTTTACACTGGTGGGAGATATAATGGCATGAATTGTCAACATATTGTTATATTTCTTCATATGACTGACTCGACAACACTGTTCCTCAATGTTTAAAAAAAACACATTATAAATTAAATAGTCAACAAATATTCAATTTAAGAAAAAATGCATCCAAATACAATCCCCCCCCCCACCCTGAAGCTGTGCTTGTGCCTGCCTGACATTGCACGGATGGGGCACTGCTCAGGAAAGCAGTGGATACTGGGCTGATCAGCCCTTTCATCACAAGATCACCCCCCCCCCCCCCCCCCCCCCCCCTTGTGCGTTGGAAATCACATTGTCCTCTTTTGTGGTAGTGGGGGTATAACATGACTTTGGCTCGGCTGGGACCTTTGATGCCTTGCGGCGTTCTTTGTTGGTTAACTTGCCACGGCTGCTGTTCTACCCTGCCTGTCTGCTGTCTGTGCACCCGGCTTACTCGTGCAGACGTGTAGGGGTCTACGGCAGGGCGGTGATGGGACCCGAGCACCAAGGGTACAGGACATAGCGCAGCCTTTCCCTTTTTAGGTCTCTCCTGAGATAGCGCATGCTGTCTCTTCGAGACCTTTAGTGAGTGGTTTTTAAAAGTGCCACCAAAGGCTTTTGATAGCCTCCAGCTTGCGTTCACGAGCACGTGCACAGCTGCCATCTGTGTTTTTATTGCTTTAATCAGGCACCTCTGCTCGCACTCTCCCCTCCCTCCTTCCCCTCCCTCTTCGTCAGTTTCATTTGTGTCTTCTATGGCTGTGAATGCTCCTCTGCTGACAGCTGCCATCTGTGTGTTTGTTGCTGTAATCGGGCTCCTCTGCTCGCACCCCCCCCCCCATCCTCCCCCTCCCTCTTCATCAGTTTCATTTGTGTCTTCTATTGCTGTGAATGCTCCTGCTTCCACCCCATCAGTCGCCAGTGCACACTTCCATCAGGCATACACACCACCACGTCAGTGCACGCTTCCAACAGGCACACTTCCGCGAGCTGTCAGTGCATGCTTCCACCAGGCACACACACCACCAGCCGTCGGTGCACGCTTTTCCACCAGGCACACACACCACCAGCCGTCAGTGCACGCTTTTCCTCCAGGCACACACACCACCAGCTGTCATTGCAAGCTTTTCCACCAGGCACACACACCACCAGCCGTCTGTGCACGCTTCCCCACCAGGCACACACACAACCAGCTATTGGTGCATGCTTTCACCAGGTGCACACACCACCAGCCGTCAGTGCAGCAGGCAGGCTCTTCTCAGTGTCTTGGTAAATATGTGTTCGATGCCTGGGAGGGAGGGAGTGGGTAGAGTTTCCTTAGACCATGCTGAGTATGCAGGTGCAGTGCATGAACTCCTGTGAGTGGGTCATGCTGCCTGGGCTCACTCACTCCACACTTGTAAATTGCGCCTGCACCAGGCTTTTTTCTCATCTGCAAGGTTCGGCGCATGGGCAGCCCAAACACCACCGGCAATGACTGCTTCCTACAACCAGAATGGAAACAACATTCACAAGTTCATTTGATGCAAAGAACTGTTAAACAAAAACCATGTCCAGCTATTGTAGATCTGGCAACTTAAACAGAACAGCAACAAAAAACAAACCATCATTGGCATAGCCAATATGTCTCGCTTTTTGGACCTTATAAGTATTTAGTTATGCAGCAGAATATCCTTGGGGCAACAACACCAACTGTTGCATGGCTAAACACTGATAAGATCCCAAATACGAGACCTATTGGCTATGCCAATATTTGTTTGTTTTCCCACAAGGGCTGAGCTCCAGGGGGGCCCATCCAGTACTGTGCACGGGTGGGCCTGAGGGCTTCTGACTTGGTTCAGAGCGTGGGGGCTCCACCCCTGCATGCACTTTATAGGAGACCCCCCTTAAGTTTTGTTACGTCATAGGTTTCTCTACCATCTTCACTGCTTTAATGCGGTGTTGTAAGACATAGCATTTTGGTGGAAAAATCTAAACTGCACAAAACTTGGAGTTCCAGCTACATGGTGGAGGGGCTTTGGTGGCTTTATCAAGATTTGGGTAAGTGAATTTCCATCACAGTTACTGCTTTAGTTTGCCCTCTTGAACTGCATTCTTGGCGTGCGTCCCTTTCGGTTTTCAGGTTTTTTTATTGCTTTTTTTTTTACTACTAACCTCCACTGCCCATCCGTGTTCATACTCCTGCATAGCCTGCTGGTGAAAAGACGGTGTGCAGAGGCACCCCTTTCATTATATAACAATCCGACTAAGGGGCATTGTTGTAGTGCACCATGAGCAAGCGTAAGGCAATGACTATGGCGTACACTCTGCTACCATATAGGCCCACGAACATGAACACAATGCTTGAGAGCCATTGACTTCGTTTCTAACGGGATTGCTGTGACTGAACGAAGATTGTCCATCAAGGCTGAAAGAAGTCCGAGGGGGGGGGGGGGGGGGGGGGGGCGGCACAGGAAGGTCGCAGAGGGATATGTCTGCAGCAGCAGCACCCCATGGGGGGTGGGGTGGGGGTGCTTCCACGGAGATGGACTGTCCAGTAAAAGATGCGAATGGGGCAAGTTCTCATAGTTCCGCAGGAGTTACAAACAGGCTATGTTGGTAGAGATTAAGCAATGCATAAATCCGGCTTCCCAGAGCCCAGACAGTCATTTCCTACCAGTTATGTACCAAATGAAAAGACCCAACGTTGAGGTGCCCCTACCTGTCCAATTGTCGAAATTAAGAGCTACCTTGTGGAAGGCTGGGGCTTTGACTTGATGAGAGCGTTGGGGAAATTCGTTAAAATGCATCTGACTATCCGAGGAGATTGCCTGGTAGTGAACTTTCGTTGCCCATTAACAGTGAGAAGGCTGCTAAGGCATCGTGAGGAGAGGTTGTTAATTCTAACAGGCATTACTGCACTACCCCTGGGATATTTCTATAAGCCACCTGTTCAATAATGCAGCTGACAGGGAGGCCAAACTAGCTTTACCTAACTCTAAAAAGATTTAGGAGATCCGGGACCACTGTATTGGGAAGACGTACCCCTCGGATTTAAGAAGAAAAGCTAGAGGGAACCAAATCGCTAATGAAGTGGTTTCTGCTGGTGCCCAGAGGACCGGAAACCCTGATCACTCATTGGCGTTGCTGTTTTGGAACATTGCAGGAATTCGGACGAAGCTGGGAAATGGAGATAGGGTGGGTTTTGTCAGGTCATGATCTAATTCTGTTACAAGAGACCTGGGATGTGCACTATTTTCATCTAAACGGTTTCTGTTCCTAACGTACTCTGGCAATCCTTACTATTTTGGGGAGGGCAAAGGGTGGCTTGGCAGTGCTTGCATCAGTTAAATGTGATGTGATGAAGGTTAAATTTAATATGTTCTTCCTGGTATCAATTGCTTTTACTCTCTGGTCTTAATATTGTGGATTTTTTAGTTGTCAATTTTTATTATAATATTTTTGACCAAAGAAATTCTGAAGTTGCTAATAATTTAAGTGAGGAAATTAGTAAGAGCCATTTCTAGATGGCCGCTATCTATTCTTTGGGCTGGTGATTTTAACTGTAGATTTTAGCAGTTCAAGTGTTTGCTGGGTTGAAAATAAAGAATGTATGACTAATTTCTCACTCTGCTTATGGGGACGACTTAAATGGTATTTTAATTTCTCATGACCGGATTCTTTCATATGATTGTGTTATCTGTCTTTCGTGGGATTAGGACGTGAGAGCACAAACCAACTTGTTTCTATGCAGCATCTATTGTAGTCTCCCCCAGCATTTTAAAAATCTTACCAAATTGCGCCAGTGACCACAATCGCTTAGTGGCCTCCTTTAAACTAGACTTGCCGACCCGAAACCTGAAGTCGAATAAAGGTTTATGGCTGAAATGGGAACATGTAAATTCCCAGGATTGAGTATAAAATCTTGAGTGACAATATTGCCCTCATGTAAAGGTGTTTGACACGTGGATCCATGCCTGTTGCCCTTGTTAAGATTTTGAGACACTTTGTTCAGCTATCTGTCATCAGCCCGATTAGTCAGATGCTCTACTAAACTGGTCCCTCCTGATAGCTGGTTCAGTAGTTATTGTACAAAGGTCCATAAAGAGTTCAGAAGAGCCCTAAATACTATTCCCCTTAATAAAGAGCTAGCCGGGGCATTGAGAAAGAAATCTAAGGCGGTTATTGCCCATAGAAAGATGGATCTCAGGACAGTAGTGGTCTGATCTGGTGGCTCCTGGGGACTCTAAGGACTTGAGAAAGTTCTTGTAAGCCATTAACTGCCCAAAAACTTGATTCTCTGATACCAGGAGGCACCTGGGTGTCACACTATTCACATATGTGGTGTGGCTCACTGGTTAGAGGCGGCAGACCCGGAAGCAGAGGTCGGCCCGGGACCAGGGTTTGATTCCCGACGCGGCAGGGTCTTGGGCCATCTCCAACCATGGGTCCCACTCAGCAACTCTGGGCAATAGCTTGCTTAATCTCTACTAACGGCCCCATCAGCGCCGGGGATGCTTGTCTTCAACTTGGAGATGCCCAGGAGGGACCATCTCACAGGGAAAGCCAGGATGGATTCCCCAGGGGTATACAGCGCTGGGACGCCCCGTTGCTGGGGCAGCTGTGCGCTTTTTAAGTATACGACATTTAACATTTATATCTCAACACCTTAAACGGAGCCTTACATTCTGAGCAGAAGTATGTCACTTTGCTTGATTAATTAGTATATGTTAAGGAGGTGGAGGCAGCAATAACTCATGGTATCTGCCTCAAAGCGCCCGGCCTGGATGGGTTTCCCCTTGACCTGTTAAAGGATAAACCCAAACTCTGGGTGCCTAGTCTGAAAAAAATATATATATCTTTAGGGCTTCTATCACGGGTTCCCTGCCTGCTTAATGGAGACGCTACAGTGGTCCCTATCTTTAAGAAAGGGGACAGGAAGGACCCGGTTTGTTACCAGCTGATATCTCTAATAGACGCAACAGTAAAAGTCTTGGGCAGGGTCCTCTCGGTTAGAAGAGCGGTCCTCGACAAAGGTGCTTTCTAAAACAATATGGTTTTAGACTGGGAGTGGGCAGGACGGAAAAGTGCCTGAATCGGTCACTGATCGTGTGTAAATACATTAAGGTTCCATACAGTGCTTTTTACATCTAGCCTTCATGGATTTATTTAGTGTGTTTGATACTGTCAGTCGTGACAGATTATGGAATATGGGGGTGAAGGACTCCCCTTATTGTCCTGTGTAGGTTACATTGTAATACTACGGTGAAAATACGCTCCGGCAATGATGGTGAGAGCAGATTCAATTGCCTCTACGTTTGTGGTCCGTCAGGGCTGTATAGTGACCCCTTTTCTATTTCTTTTTTTATACAAATGGCTTAGAGGCCCATCTATTGAAAATGGGTCTAGTTTTTCCCAAAAAGTCTAGATTGTCGAATATTTATCGAGATGCTGTTCTTTTTGCAAGCAAAACAGGTGATGGACAGAATGTGGATCAATGTCAGACATTCACCCCAGTCCAAAGATCTGGGCCCAAATCGATCGTTTTTTTGCACTCCACACCACCCTGGGTTAGACAATGGCGATATGCAAATCAGCTCTGACCCTGTGCCCCATGGGAAACAGTCCAGCCCGAACTACAAAAGCCATGTCCTTCCCAGAACGGAATCAAGCATCCGAGGACCGGACCGGTTTCGAGGTAACCTCTCATCAGCCCGGCTAGCTTGACTCCAGTGGTGTGGAGTGCCTGGGACACACGTCTGAGCATCCCCAGCGCACTTATGGCGGTATTGCAAACAAAACGGGTGATGGACAGAATGTGGATCAATGTCACACATTCACCCCAGTCCAAAGATCTGGGCCCAAATCCATCGTTTTTTTGCACTCCACACCACCCTGGGTTAGACAATGGCGATATGCAAATCAGCTCTGACCCTGTGCCCCATGGGAACAGTCCAGTCCGAACTACAAAAGCCATGTCCTTCCCAGAAAAAAAACGATGGATTTGGGCCCAGATCTTTTGACTGGGATGAATGTGTGACATTGATCCACATTCGGTCCATCACCTGTTTTGTTTGCAATACCGCCATAAGTGCGCTGGGGATGCTCAGACGTGAGTCCCAGGAACTCCACACCACTGGAGTCAAGCTAGCCGGGCTGATGAGAAGTGTTACCTCGAAACCGGTCCGGTCCTCGGATGCTTGATTCCGTTCTGGGAAGGACATGGCTTTTGTAGTTCGGACTGGACTGTTCCCATGGGGCACAGGGTCAGAACTGATTTGCATATCGCCATTGTCTAACCCAGGGTGGTGTGGAGTGCAAAAAAACGATGGATTTGGGCCCAGATCTTTTGACTGGGATGAATGTGTGACATTGATCCACATTCGGTCCATCGCCTGTTTTGTTCTTTTTGCAAGGACCGCTATGAACTGAGATCTTTAAATGCCTATATAGACTTGGTCTTTCTTGGACTTAAAAGAGAACCATAAAAAGCCATACTATATTGTGTGTGGCCCCAAGTCGTCAAAGTTGAAATATTTTACCGTACAGTGCAATCCAATAAAGTAATTTTTTTCTTCCTATCTTGGGATTCTTTTTAACACACAATTACTGTGGGATTCCTTGCTGCTCCTTGGGGAACTGCAAACAACTAGAGCCCCTGTTTTGTTTTGCAGTAAGATTGGAGCCTAAGCCTGTCAATGAAATTACCACATTCTACAAAACTAAATGCCTCTCATTTGCCTTTTATGGGGCTAGAGTGTGGGGTTTTATCAATTGTGCAAAGCTCCACTTACTGGATAATTAACTTTATTAGAAAGCTTTTGATGGTCCCGAAGAGCGTACCAACATATTTTTGCAACTCTGATCTGGGCCTTCGAGTACGTTATGGATCCTATTGGACTTGCCCCTTTGTTATGGGTGAAAATCTGGTATACACTGGAGCTAGGTTTTTCAAGATCCATTATTATGAATTGTCTTCCCATCACCAATACTGAGATCATCTCCTGGCTTGGTTATCTGAAACTTGCATTTAGCGTATTGGGTGTAATAGAGTTCTTTAATGACCCCTGTAATATGCCGTCTCGAAGCTACATTTCTATTAAAGGCTTTAGATTATAGTGTCCGTGCACGGCACAACCAGCAATTAAATCAGCGAAGAGCCTGGAGTATGTTATGTTATGCATTTTTATTAGGCGCACAGATGCTCCAGCAAAGGAGCGTCCTGGCGCCCGACAAGGCAGCAGCACAACACAACGGAAACAATAAAGCAGAAAATTTAAAACTAGGGAAATAAGGTTTTCACCGCCCGGCGAAAGGAGAGCAGATCCCAGAGGGCGCGGATCGCCGGGGGCAGGGAATGCCAAAGCACCGCCGCGCGGACTTGAAAGGAACGTCCGCCGGCCCTGCTCCGCTTAAAACGAGGAACAGCCAGTTCTAGATCAGCAGATCTTAAAGCTCGGGCTGGGATGTAATGAACCAGGAGTTTAGACAGAATCTTAGCCGGAGACCCCTTGAGTATTTTATAGGCAACACAGAGGACCTTAAACCGAATCCGCTGAGCCACCGGGAGCCAATGCAGCAAGCGCAGGGTACTAGAAGTAGGGCATGGGAGGTAGCCCTACCACCGCTCTTGCTGCGGCATTCTGAATCCGCTGCAGGTGTCCCAATTTGTGCCTGATTCAGGCCTACTAATAGGGAGCTCGCGTAATCCAGCCTAGAGATGACAGTGGCTTGGACCACGAGTTGCCTAGTAGAGGCATCAAAAAACTTAAGCACGGGACGAAGCCCCCGTAAGATGCCGAAACAGGCCGCCGTGCGTTTTGTATGACAGACAAACGCAAGGGAAGGATCCAACCAGACCCTGAGGTTTTTAAGCTCAAACTGGGGTGGGTGTAAGACCCAAGTCCACTGGCCACCATCTCTCTCCCCAAAGTTCCGGTTGTTTGCCAAAAATCATGACCTCGGTCTTACTAGCGTTCAGCTGGAGACAGTTGGACGTCATCTAGCCGGCGACCGCCCGCAGTCCTTGTTGGAATCTGGGGGCATCCACATCGGCATCCCCGCTGATCGTGACCGCTAGCTGGGTATCATCGGCGTATGACACCATTGTCATACCCCATTGCCTGACAACCTCAGCTAGCGGCCTTACGTATAGATTAAACAACGTAGGACTCAGCGAGGAGCCTTGGGGAACCCCCAGCCCCAACAGGTGGTATTTGGACTGAAACGGCGGGACGGTCACGCTAAAGGCCCGATTGGCTAAAAAGGACCGGAACCATTGGAGAGCGAGGCCGGTGACTCCAGTCTCCTCTAAACGACGCAGAAGGATGGGGTGCGAAACGGTGTCAAAGGCGGCGCTCAGATCTAATAGCACCAGCGCCGCCGTTTGACCCGCATCGAGCACGGAGGTGTAAGTGCTCCACCATATACAGTAGGGCCATCTCCGTGCTATGCCCTGCCCGAAATCCATTCTGCGTCATGTCAAGGACATCAGCTTGAAGTAGATGTTCCGAGAGGACCGCGTTGACGTGCGCCTCTATCACCTTGGCAGGCCACGGCAGGAGTGAAATTGGCCGATAATTCTCGGGCTTGCTGCCATCCAGGTTAGGCTTCTTGAGAATAGGCCGAACCATGGCCTGTTTCCACTTCAGTGGCACTACGCTGGATGTCAGCGACGTATTGATCAGAGAACATAATGGTGAGATGTCATGTGCTGCTAAGTCTTTAAACCAGGCCGGACAAAGCGGATCCGCCGGGGACCCCGACTTCACTTGGTGAGCCAGTTTACCAAGGCTTTCAGGTGTTAGACTCGGAAAAGAATGCAGCTCCTCTGATGTCAGCGGCTTAAGAGGTGTGTCGGCGGGTGGAGTAGCCGACGGAAAGGCCCGATAAATGGCATTAACCTTTTCCAAAAAGAAATCCGCCAAATTTTCAGTGCTCCACGGAGCTCTGGTAGGTCGCAGTCACCTTTTTGGCGGTAAGATCTTTCAACACCTTAAAAATAGCTTTGGAGGGGTTTGAGCTGGTCCGAAATTGCAAGGCATAGAAGGCAGCGCGGGTTCTGCACACTGCCCGATGGTAGAGTTTCACAGTGGCCAAATACAAAACCTTTTTCTCGTTATCATAAGTTTTGCGCCAGACCCGCTCCGCACGCCTACATGTGGTCTTAAGTGCCCGTAACTAATCATCGTACCATGGGCTGGAATTCCTAGCCCCCGTTTTACACAGAACAATAGGTATGAGGGAATCTAATGCCCTAGTTACCCAGTCGCAAAAGCCATCATAGCCCTGATCTGCCGACCCAGTTGTATCTAGTGGGTCGGACGACAAGAGATGGAAAAACTCGTCCAGTTTCAGTATGTTCCAACGCCGTCTGGGGATTGGGCACACCACTGGTTGGTGTGCCCTAGTATGGGCAATGTTCATTATTCTACTAAACGGATGCAACCCTGGAGCCTCAACAAAGATTTTATTTCATTTAACCTGATTTCGCTTCAGCATTCTGTACCTTCTGATAGCTTTTCCTAATCAAGGTGGTTGGCATGACTGCCTTTCGCCCTGCCCGTGTAATAATGTTGCGAAACAATCTACTGATACAGTGTATTATTGTGTCGCGCAATCTATGGTGGTTTTGCACATGCACTTTATTTTTCTTGCAGGATGGAAATGTGATTATCTTGCGTCTATAATGGGTTTAGCAAGAAACGTACACTATTAGATTTACTGAGTTGCCAGTTTGTTTCTTTACCTATTTGTTTGCACTGCTTATTGTATTTAGCATCATTTTAATAATTTTGTGTATTCTACTTAAATGATGTATTTCTCCTTTGATATTTTATCAAATTCATTATTTTTGCTTTTATGATTTGCTTGTCAAATTGAATGAAGTTTGATTGCATCTAAACATCCTATTAAAATCTGATGGTGAAAGTAATCGTGATTAAACTTACCGAACGGTTATGTTGCCCTGCCCCAACAAGTTACTCAGGTTGAATAGAAAGTACTCCTGCACATTGTTGAGCTTTCTCTCCACATAGAACCTAAGGTACAATCATATGTCCATTACAGCCAATCTTAAATTTGGCTGTAGCATACCTATAAAGACCTGTATGGCCTATTTTTATTTTTTCTTGCATATTCAACTTTGTGATTAAGCCCTGAATGGGCCTAGGTTTCCTGGGCAAAACTGCTCCCAAAGTGATCATGCCTGACCATGAAGTGACTTAAGTGATACAAGGTAAAAATTTTAATCTAAAGTCCTAAATCTAAAAAAGTGTGTGCCACAAATGTTTTAATACCCAGTGTGCGCCCCCCCCCCTCTCTGTCTGAGGAACTTGGTCCACACAGAAAAAATGCAGCTGTTTACTGTCACTGATCTGCTTCACAGCAAAATGTCTGTCCAGTGGGTAGGTTTCATCTTTGTTATAACCATAGTGTGTTCCAGCACCCCTTTCTTCGCTCGATGCAGCATACCTCTTATGTATCTCTTGCTGCACGGGCATACCAAACAATAGACCTAAAAACTTGAGTCGCAATTAAGAATCTTTGTAATCTGTTTCATTGTTTTTTTTACCCAGAACCTCAAATTCTTTGATCTTGCTGCTGCTCCTGCACGTTTGCTTCTAGTGCAAGGTACAAATCCGGCAACCTTGGGTTTCTCCATTACCTTATCCGTATAGTGTCTATGTACTAGTAGACCTTTAAGTAACGTGCCTTTTCTGTGTGTTGCACTGGGGGGTAGTGTAGATCAATGAAGGGATCAGCCTTCAGGATACCCCAATGTTTCACTACTTGGCAGACTTCCTTTACTCTGTAGAGCGATTCTAAATCGAGTTGTCACTAAATCGCCTCCTTCCTCTCTCTGTTTGGCTGGAGGTTCAGTTTGGGAATCAATAGTTTCTGCCTGTCTATTGTGTGCACCTTTCTAGCCGCATCATTAATGACTTTTTTCGAGTACCCACTGGTCTCAAATCTGTTTGTAGCCTTTCGTTCTGTCTGTTTTCTGTACAGTCTTGTGAGTAATAAATTGTCTTCAACAAATGCCTAAAGTCTAAAAAAAAAAAAGGGGGGGACTTCTGTATCACTAATACAGCTGCTGAATTGCAAGTTTAAATTGTTATGCAAAACTGCAATATCTTTAATCTTCCTCATGTAATCCTTCCCAAACGATGAATAAATAATCTTTGTGTTCGAGGCATGTGGGCTGCTGACATTCATATCTGTGCATAGATCGCCGCCTAGTGTTGGGTCCGGATGATTGTACGTTGTTGTCCTGGAAGAGTCTTTGAAGTATCACGAGATAGGTGGCTCCTCCCCTGGACTACAGTGCGCATGGGCATCCACTCCATCCTCAGATTGTTTTTTTCCGCCATTGGGTTCGGATGTCTATTTGTTAACTCAAGTTCGGAATCGATAAACTTTCTCTTTGGCCAAAAGGCCTTTAGTTATCGTCGATATGGTCTTTGCGATCGGTACCAGTATTTGTTCCAGCTCTGTCCCCGAGCCGGACATCAAGAGGAGCCGCGTGGCTTGTCGACACTGAAGGCCCGGTCGACGCCAGAGGCCTTATCGACGATCCATCGTGGAACGGAGCCCGTTCAAGGGATGTCCCGTTTGCAACTCCAAGTATCCTCACATCGATGTCCACCCGGTGTGCAACAAGTGCCTGTCTCCGGATCACGATGAAGCCAGCTGTATGGCTTGTTCTCGGTTCTGCTCCAAGAAGACAATTCACCTTCGACCCGCTGCGTGGAAGGAGGCCCAGCAGACGGCACCTGACCCGGTGAACATCCTCGATGCCGAGGAAGATGAGGGAATCGAGCAGGAAATTCAAGAGAACCTGTCTGATCCTGCATCGGAGATCGACTCCAATTACGACGCAGATGTGGAAATGTTCGATAATGACGAGGTAGGAGACGACGATGAGGCCTTTGCGGCCGTGGAAGATAGCTCGAGCGAGGAGCTAGGCCCAGCTGTTGGTATGGGGGCCGTAACCAAAACACTCGATAAGGCTCAGGTCGAGGGATTGCCACATGGCCTTACCCAAGATCGTACACTTGGTTCTACAGCCTCGCCTCAAGGCCCGGCTACGGACTTTTCTAACGAGCCATCGGTTGACCGATCAAAATCTAAACCGAAAGCATTGGTGTCTACACAACCGAAAGCACTGGACGCTAAATCGAAACCTAAAGTGCGTATTGCTTTGGTCGGTTCGAAGACCTCTGAACCATCGGCACCGACAAAGCAGAAAAGTGTTATCGACCCCGGTGAGGTCACTAAATGGTGTCGAGCCGAAGACTGGGGCACCGAAGAAACTGGTCAAGAACGTTGACCCTAAGAAGTCGGCGCCGAAGGCCGTCGACCCATATAAGGGACTCGGACCTCAGAAGGTTCTCGATCCTAAGCGTCGACCCGACCAGGCTAAAAGCAGTACAGGCCTCGAGTCCACACCAGGCGGTGGCTCGAAGGAACCCGTCGAGTCAACCCAGCCATCCGCCTCCTTTTCGAAGCAGGTGTCGGACTCACTGAAATGCATTAAAGAGAAGGCTACTGTCGGACCAAAGGCTACTCCACCCCGAAGCCGGTCAGTAAACCTTCAAATTCGTCGGCACCCATCTAGTTCACACTGCCGCTGAAAGTGGTGCCTAAGGCCGTCGAAGCGACCAAGAAAATGTCCGTGGGGCCGAAGCCTACAACTGCGGAGGTGGCCACCAAGCATCGACAGCCTCTGCCTGAAGATCAGTCAAGGCAATTCATCGACGCCGAGACGGGTAGACTTTCTATTTTCAAGCTAAAGATCGCCCCTGAACAGCCTATGGAGTCATATAAAATTCCATTAAAGAAAAAGAGGGATTCTGCTACGTCGCCTCTGCTCTTTGAACCTATAACACCACATGGACAAGACACTGCCCCTATCTCACCCACATACTCAGATGTGGAGGCAGGGGAGGGTGACAATGAGGAGTACAGCTATCCTGTAGACACTGATCCTGAAGATCACACTGAACCCTGGACAGACGCTGCTGAAACAACGGGTGATGCTTCTCCCCCTGACAAAGAATCTAAAGTGCTAGAAGCATCAGGGAAAAGGGTGGTGGCTCAAGCGGCCAATATCTGGCGCATCTCCAACACACAGGCACTCTTAGCCAGATATGACAGGGCTCATTATGATACACTTGAAACCCTGTTACAACACTTGAAACCCTGTTACAACACTTGCCAGATGAGTATAAGGAGGCAGCAGAGATGCTAATACAAGAAGGGAAACTTATATCAAATGCATCTATTAAGTGTACGCTGGACGCAGCAGACACCGCAGCCAGGGCAATTAATACAAGTGTGATGTTACGGCGACAAGCCTGGCTGAGAATCTCCGGTTTCAAGCCCGAGATACAAACCACCATACTAAATCAGCCTGTTAACCCTGATCACTTATTTGGCCCAGAGGTGGACACCACCTTGGAAAAAATAAAAAAGGACACAGACTGCAAAGTCTATGGGGGCTCTACAGTCGCAGCAGTTCAGTGGTGGTTCCTTTCGTCGCTCCAACAATAGAGGAACTTCCAGAGGCCAGCTGTCCCAGCAGACACAATACAGTAAAAGAGGCACGCAGACCACCTACACCAAACTGAGTAGGGGTGGCTATCGTAGAAACAGCACCAAGGGCAGAGGTCGTGGAAACCGCTCCCGATCCTCCGCCACTAACGAACAGTGACGTCATGTCACTGCCCCCCAACCATACCACACCGGTCAGGGGGAGACTGCAACAGTTCCTGCCGGTCTGAAAATCCATCACTACAGACAGGTGGGTGAGGCAGCTTATCCAGTACGGTTATTGTCTTGAGGTAACATCCACTCCACCCAACATTCCCCCAAGACACCGTCCTATGTCCACAGAGCATTTGCAATTATTGCAGCAGGAGGTAGTCATGCTACAAAAAGGATCCATAGAGCTCGTGCCTGTGGAAGAAAAAGGTACAGGGGTGTACTCGCTGTACTTCTTGATCCCAATAAAGGACGGGTACCTCAGGCCCCTAAACCAGTACATTTTATCAGAACACCTTTACATGCTCACATTACTGCAGGTTCTACCGTTACTCGGTCAGGGAGATTTCCTCGCAACATTAGATCTGAAGGATGCATATTTCCATATACCGCTACACCCGTCACACAGAAAATACCTCAGGTTCACCATTCAGGATCAGCATTATCAGTTCAAGGTCTTCCCTTTCGGAGTGACGACGGTGCCCAGCGTCTTTACCAAGTGCCTGGTGACAGTGGCTGCACACCTACGGAGACAGAACGTTCACGTCTACCCATATCTGGACGACTGGCATATCCAGGCAAAGTCGGCCCAGCAATGTGCCGCCCACATGTCCCACACCATTCACCTTCTTCACGATCTGGGGTTCTCACTGAATTATCAAAAGTCCCACCTTCATCCCGCCCACGTACGGCAGTATCTGGGCGCGACAATAGATACTCTGGCAGCCAAAGCACATCCAAATTCAGTGAGGATCAACAGCATGCAATTGCTGATACAACAATTCAAACCACAACACTCGCTTCCAGCACGAGTGTTCATGCAGTTGATAGGCATGATGGCCTCCTGCATCTTCATAGTCCCGCACGCGAAACTACACATGCGTCCGCTTCAGGAGTGCTTAGCACGTCAGTGGAATCAGACTCACGGACAGTTGAAAGACCTAGTGTTGGTGACCGGTCGCGCATACACATCTCTGCATTGGTGGAATCTACAAAACCTTTGTAGGGGCCGACTGTTCCAGTAGCCTGTGCCACAGATTATTCTGACGACTGACTCATCTCTCCAGGGATGGGGAGCTCATGTACTCCACTACACAGTGCAGGGACTATGGACAGCACAGCAGAGGAAGATGCACATCAACCTTCTAGAACTGATGGCTATCTTCATGGCGATGAAAGCATTCAAGGTACATCTGTGCAACAAGGTTGTGTTGATCCGGACGGACAACATGACGGCCATGTACTATATACAGAAGTAGGGAGGTACACACTCTCCACAGTTGTCTTCATCTGGCTCGGAGCATGTGGAAGTGGGCCATTCTGAGGAACATCTTCCTCATGGCGGAACACCTCCCGGGCAAGAACAATCAGATGACGGACCTGCTCAGCAGGTACAGCCACCAAATGCATGAGTGGGAGATACATCCATCAGTACTCCGACAGTACTTCCAGCAGTGGGGTCATCCAGAGATAGACCTGTTCGCCACAAAGGAAAATGCCAAAGCTTTGCCGCCAGGTTCCCACACCCACAGCCGCAGGGAAATGCGATATGGATGAATTGGTCAGGCATATTTGCGTACGCTTTTCCCCCAGCACCTCTAATATCACTGGTGGCACGCAAGCTGAAGCAACACTCGACTCATCCTGGTCGCTCCAACGTGGGCACGCCAACCATAGTACACCACGTTTCTAGAATTCTCCGTGGTACAGCATCAAAGGCTGCACCTCACACCCAGGCTTTTGATGCAGAGCCATGGCGACATTCAGCATCCAGATCCCCAACAGCTCAACCTGGCGATCTGGCTCCTGAGGTCTTAGAATTTGGCTACCTCAACTTGCCTCCTGACTGTATGGATATCATAAGGGAGGCAAGGAAGTTCACCACTAGAGCATTTTATGCGGCAAAATGGAAGCGGTTTGTCATTTATTGTGCCAACCACATCAACCCGCTAGATGCATCTACTCACTACATCATTTGTTACATCTTTACAAATGCAATCTGGCCTATGCTTCCATTCGTATACATTTATCCGCAATAGCGGCTTATCTCCAGAACAGGCAGCATCTCTCGCTTTTCAGAGTGCCTGCCATCAAAGCCTTTCTGGAGGGACTCAAACGAGTTATTCCTCCCAGACACCCACCAGCGCCTGTATGGAACCTAAACGTGGTCCTCACCAGGCTGATGGGTCCACCTTTTGAGCCTCTCCACTCATGGGAGATTCAATTCTTGACGTGGAAAGTGGCTTTCTTGATAGCAATCTCATCGCTACGACGAGTTGGTGAACTTCAGGCACTAACTATCCAGGAGCCATTAATACAGACTCACTCCAACAGGGTGGTACTCCGCGCTAACCCTAAGTTTCTGCCTAAAGTGGTTTCACAGTTTCATATCAGTCAAACTATAGAGCTGCCAGTGTTCTTCCAGAATCCTGAGTCAGTGGCAGAGAGAATGCTCCACACACTAGACGTCAAAAGAGATCTAATGTACTACATAGATAGGACAAAAGATTTTAGGAAAACAGAACTGTTTGTTGCCTTTTCGCCACAACACAAAGGCAACCCCATTTCCAAAGCGGGTATAGCCAGGTGGATCGTTAAGTGCATTCAGATTTGCCATCAGGTCAAGCGCACATTAACGGTTCCCCCGAGAGCCCACTCCACACGAAAGTTGGGGGCCTCCATGGCTTTCCTTGGAAACATTCCTTTAGAAGAAATATGTAGAGCAGCCACATGGTCTACCACACACACATTTACAAAACACTACTGCGTAGATGTGCACTCCAAACAGCAGGCAGCTGTAGGGCAGGCTGTTCTAAAAACACTTTTTCAAACTGCTGCAGCTGGCACAGGCGGCCGCCGCTAATGGAGGGAAAGCTGTATATTCTATGCACAGATATGAATTCAGCAGCCCACATGCCTCGAACCGAATATGCTACTTACCAGTATGCATCTGTTCTTGGCATGTAGGGCCGCTGACATTCATATCGCCCGCCCTCCTCCCTGGCGCCTGTAGCGGCTGCAGCACTCGGACTTACTCTTAGCATGGTCATCACTTACGGTGTTACACTCCATCTTGGCCACAATGGCCAAAAAACAATCTGAGGATGGAGTGGATGCCCATGCGCACTGTAGTCCAGGGGAGGAGCCACCTATCTTGTGATACTTCGACTCTTCCAGGACAACAATGTGCAATCATCCGGACCCAACACTAGGCGGCGATTTTTGCACAGATATGAATGTCAGCAGCCCTACATGCCAAGAACAGAGGCATACTGGTAAGTAGCATATTCGATCTACCTACAGGCCACCTTTTCGACCCAATGATCATTGAGATCTGCCCAGACCACATGCTTCTCCCTAACAGCCCACAAATAAATTAGCATAGCTGGGACTGAAGCATGTGGCCATCGCTGTCCCTTGCCTTTGTCGATACAGTTGCCCTGAAAACAGAAAAATGTTGTTGTTGAAACAGATATCATTTGTGATATCGTATTATATTCCTGAAATTTGCAATAGTTTTCCTTTAAGGAAAAAATTCTACTACCTGGATACGCTGCTAGGGCGATATAGACTTGTACAAGCTTGTGATGTCAAGTGTAGGAAGTTTCCTTCCCGCACAATTTCCTGGATAATTCTAATAAAATCAGTAATATCCTTAATGTATGAACTTGAATCATTCAGACGAAAAAAGAAAAGTCTACGAAGATCGCAGCATTCTTTAGTCTAGGAAGCTGCCCTTTGATGACCCAATTGGACGCCGAGGGGGTGGGGGAAGGGGGTTGTGTATATATGTATATGTATATGTATGACCTCCGTCTCCCTTGTGCGATCGTCCTCCCACGATGGCGCCCTCAGAAGCGGACACGGACCAGGTAATTCAGATGCTGTTTTTTATTCAGCTGTCGCCATAACGTTTCGGCACAAAGCCTTGATCACATGACAGCGCATCATCGTTTGTAGTGAATATTTAAAGTGCTACTATCGATTGGGTCACCACTCGAGTAAACAATTAAACAAGACTATCATTGATTCCTATACATTTTTTAACACCCGAAATCAGTACAAGGTACATATATATAAATATATAGTCATGTTTGTATAAAATCATTGTTAAAAAACATTTCATGTTTAAAAATACCAGGATAAATCCCAAAAAAACGTTTATCCTAAGACTTGTTCAAATGATGGGTTAAATCCCATTAAACTCATACTATACAAACTGATATATATTTTATATCTATATCTAGATCTATATCTCCTTTTTGGTGTGTATTACAATTCAGATTTCTTTTTTTGCTTTCTTCATGCTGTCTATAGTTTTCATAAGCTACAAGTTAGTGTTCCAGCATTTCTTGAGCTTGAGCACGTCAATATGTTCTAATAAATTTTAAACTCCGAGGATATGATGTTTTTTGCATTTTTTACTGGATAAACTCTTTTGAATTATGTGAAATTAAAGTGTCCTAGGATCTGGGCATGCAGAAATATTATAAGGAACAGCTACAGACCACAGAAGCGACCCTGCTTCCATGCTTATACGAATCCGGACGACAGTTGTACCCGACTGCTCCCGCCATACTTTATCCTGCCGAAGCCCAGCACACGGATTATTATTTTTCCGTCGTACTCCACTACTCGATCTTCACAGTTGATGACCCCGTCACACCAATCCAGCCCTGATGAGTCACAGGCTTCGTCCTGTTTGATGAAACACGTGTCGGCTGGCGTCCATACTCTATAAGGAGAACCTGATAAAGCTTACTTCAAATCAACAGCTTCATCTTCTTTTGTCCCGCAAAATAAGTTTATATAATTGTTCATTTGACGTGTGCACAGTTATTGTCTGTACGGTCTATGGTGTTCTAGCATTGCTTGCCTGAACACTAGTTAGAGGTTATAGGGTTTTCCTCTATACTGTCTGCACCGTCCTACACTATCTTCACCCATACTTTACCCGCACTGTTTGAGCGCCCTTTACCTGTACATACCAAACCCACAGCAGTAAATGCAGAAATATTATGACTACCAGTGAAGATGTGATTCAGAAGCTTTAGTGGAACAGCTGCTTAGCTACTAATCCTGTGTCGCCCTTCTTTGTGCCCCTATGTTGCTCTTTGTTGTTGGTGCCTTCATCCAACCACAAAACTTCACAGGATTGTTGCTGTGCAGTGTTTGTTCATGCTTGTTATACTTCAAACATTCTCACTGAATAAGTTTGTTGCTACAGTCAAAATAGGTACCGATTGCTTTCCTCTCGTTAGTTGATTTAGAACTCAGAGTGCTGAATGTGTGAGGTGTTTCACTCTGGTCTTTTTGAGGCTAGTCCCATGTAGACTTGCTTGTTTTCAGTCGAATTAATTGTTTAGCGACTCAATCCAGCCTATGCTACCAGAGATAGTGACTAGCAGTCACACTGCCAATGAACATTACTATTTACTTCTGTTTCTTAAATGGTTCTGCCAGTTGTATATGATACAGAGCCATGCCACTCCCTGAGGTAATGAAGTAACCTGTAACATGGCATACACCTTTTCGTTATTATTGAGCTTCTAATATTTGTAAATATTCACCTTGTCTGAAAACTAACACAATTTTAGGATTTGTACAGGCGGTTTACTTGCGTGCACTCAGTATTTCTGAAACAGAAGGATTATGGTTTAGACTTTTTTGCTTACTCTGGTGAAAGATGAGGCGAGTTGATGCTTAAATCCTGGTCTCTCTTAATCACTTAATCATACTCTGCCTCTGGAGTGCAAAAAGCAATCTTGCTGGCGCCTTGACTAAGGTGAGATTAGAGGAAGGTAAATTCTTGCATAGGAAACAATGAGCATAAGGTTGCCTTTTTCACAAGTGGCTTGCATTCACAATACAGTCTTCAGAGTGCGTGCTCACTTTTCTCTCATCCTAGTGTAATCTGCAACCATTGTGCACCTTTCAAACTGGCCTCATTCCTCCCCCTTAAACACTTTCCTCCTCTGTTTTTACCCTTTAAGCTTCCAATAGCTTGCATAGCAATAGGTTGTTCAGGTAGAGTATGAATGTCCTGTGATAACAAAGTGATTTATCAAGCATTGTGGTCTATTTTCTGCAGAAATTGATAATGAGGGTGTGATCGACCCAGACACTGAGGATTCTCAAGAGATGGGAGATGACAGCGCAGAGGTAAAAACACTGATGTTTTGATATTTCTGGAGTATGCAATAATATGTATGTATATGTATATGTGTGTGTGTATATATATATATATATATATATATATATATATATATTCTGTATATCTATCTCTTGGGAACATGGAGGGCTTATTTAGCACTTACTGATGTCTCGCTGATATTCCTGTGAACATTGATTTAAACAGAGGCTTCAAGTAGTTGTGGTAATTCTCAGGTAATTTAGATGTAAAACACTCGGAGGGAGGTTACATAGACGTTTACAGGCGCTGGCAACAGAGCTAACCCTACTATATATTATAGATACTGCAGGCCCATGCTTCCCAAGGTCTGGCTGATTCTTGGTGTTATACATTTTGCTGACCTGCTACAAAGCTAACCTGTTGTGGATATTCGTTTTTTCATGTCACCCATTCTTAACTATCTCATTGTTTTAGATTGGAGCTGCTTCTGCCCTCTATCCCTACGTACAACTGAGTTCGGCCTGTGTCAGATTTCAGTTGTTCCACACCTCTTCACTTTTCTTTTCTGCTGCATGTTAAACAGGAGCCCCCACTAATATTTTGCTTCATTTCAGGTAACAGAAGAAATGATGGACCAGGCCAATGAAAAGAAGTCTGAGGCAATTGATGCACTGGGAGAAGGTTAGTGGAGAAAATATTGGGCTGTTAAGATGCCAGTGCAACTTTCCTAGCCATGTGTTTTTTTTTCTTAGTAAACATTGCAAGACTGGGGGGTCAGATATTGATTCAAGCCCCAAACAAAAGAGTGTTGCTTATTGTTCTGTCGGTTTGCAGTGTCTTGCTCACAGCCTGACCTTCTCTAGAAGCAGGGTCAAATGCTTCACTTACAAAACTAATTAGTATTTCGAGGGAGAGGTGGGGGGTGTTTGATCTCACTATTTGTAATGCTGACTGTGGCTGGGAAATTATGGGGTGAATATTGTAAGTCACGAACTGGCAGAAATGACCTTTAGTGCACCTCCTCAGAGTTGGAGGTGTAATTGTATAGTCTAATTGCCATTCCTGCAGGTGGAAAGTTGACTTCACTTTTCTCAGGTTTATGTGCACCCATCCTCCACCAGTCCCTGCGGGACAAAATATAAGGCATGCAGAAATTTCAGTTGGATCAAACATAAATGAGAAGCAATGACCAGCTCTCATGGAGTCCCCCGGATTCCATCCATTCTCTATCGTCCAGTTGGCCAACCCAACCCTCCCATTTAGCTGAAGGGCTTCGAAGGAATCTGGTGAATTAATGACCAATAAACGGTATACAAGTGAGATACTTACTCGGCCAAGCGGGGACAAAAGAACCTGGACCTCTAGCGGGCTACCCTCCGACAGCTCTTGCAACTGCAAGTGGCACACTCTTGGAACATGACACTTCTGCAAAATGAGGCCTTGAGATGCCCAAATTCCCCCTGGGGGGCCTGGAAAAACTTTGTGAGCCTTCCCAGGAATCCCCAGTCCCCAAGGTGGGAGATACCAGTGTGGTCTCTCTAACCAATCCAGGTTGGATGAAAAGAAATCTCAAGCACTCAAAGGGCAACTAATAGTCAATTTCTTTATGTTCAGTCTTGTGTGCTTTATCAGTAATTCTTTCGTTTCCACCCCTCAATTTCCAACACATGGTTTGTTTCTGTAGGCTATTACACCATTCGACTAATCAGGGCTAGAACAATAATTAGGACATATTTCAATATATGATGAACATAACACATTGAACCGCCTCCTTAGTCAGTTTGACCTGAAACCACCATAAAAATTAAAAAGGTATCTGTATGTATTATATTCCCAAATATTTCAGCAGTCTTGCAATAATCCAGATGTATCAAAATCACTAGTTAAAACAATTATATAAACCATTCTCCATGTACAAACCATACGCTGCAGCAAATGTTGTGATGTGCTGATAGCGAAAGGCGTCCAGAAGTCTTGAGTAGGAGAGTGGACCCTCCCTGTAACCAAAAGTGATCAGTGTATTTTTTGTGTGCATTCTTTATCACAAAATGCTGTGTAGTACGAAACCTAATAAACATTACATTGTCACACTTTAGCTCCACATATGTATACCATTTTATTCCTACAAAGGTTTGCATCCTATAGGCATAAACACAAGGCAAAAAGGAACACAAGGTAAACTTCACACCAACGTTAAGTACAGTGCAGTCACAGAACCCCAATGAGGAACCCCAGGGCCGTTTGATTGCCGTATATTTTCCAACTTAACCCTTACGTCTGATCCATTTTGAGTGGTTGCCAGCCAGGCTGCTAAACAACTTATTTTCACTGCGCCATCAGCAGGTACATCTCCGAGGGTACGGGGCTATACATTTTGTATGTCTTTCCCATGAACTTTCACCCCCCCTCGACTTCAGCTCCATCCACCCACATCATCCTTCTCCCCCCCCCACCCCCCCATCTATCCTCTCAATCCCCCCCCCCCCCCTCCCCCCACACATGCAGAGACCTATTACCCATGGGGGGGCCCCATTCTTTCCGATCCTCCTCCAGTCTATCATCTGATCAGAGTAATTTAATGGTCTGTGGGCTCCCCTAAAGTTAAGTAGATTTCACAAACTAATGTTCTGCGTTCAATTACACTTAAGTATATCTTATAATCTTTTCTTGAATACACCATACTTTAAATTAGCTCATAATACAGCCATTACACAACTGAAAGATCAAAGGTATTAAACAAGGTACTGAATGAAAAAATTGTACATCAATTTAACCACGTGTAATCAAGCGTCAAAACTGCTGCTTAAGCAACCATATTCACATGCAAAATTGATCAACACTTACCCTATATCGTAAATCATATGATCAGTCTGAGTCACTTTGTGTAGTCGTATTATACATTGTATAATGTTATGTACATTAAAAAAATTACTACTGTCACAAACGATTGACTTTATCTCGAGGCTCACAAGGAATTACATATAAAACAAACAAGACAAAATTACACTAGTCTCTGAGCCCACGTCAGACTTGTTAAATCTTACCAGCTCTGAAGAATTCTTAGCAAAAATACACATCAGTGAGCCCACATTGGATTCTATAATTCTGTATTAGGGGATCTCTGTGTATAGTCATAATCTAGTGAATAGTCCTGCCCATGTGCGTGGACCCTGGCAATCAAAAATAATCTCTTAAATTGTCAAATCATGCAGAAACTGCAAAGACACTTAAGAGAGAATTTAAAGACCAATAATGCAGCCTATATCCACAGGCTACACTGTCCAGTACTTCAACTAGAAATTCCACCAAACAAAACCACACACAACACAGCCTGCCCAGTTTCTTCCATAGAGAAACTTGCCTCTACCAGTAAAAGACTCTGGAATGATAGAGAGGAAGGCATGGACAGACAAGCCCCATAGGCTGCCATTATGTGGATTAAATAGGATACTGTGCCTTTAAGAGAACTTTCCAGAACTTTCTCCCAGTATCCCAGAATGCACAGCAGGTCCCTTTTACTTTCAGTTCTTTTTTCCAGCTCCTGCTAACAGGACCCTGGCATTGAGCTCTCCCCTTTTTCAAGGGTTTATATTGGATTGAAGTTCACTTTTTTGATAAGTGTTTGCAGTTTATATTCTTGGTGTTTCCCTTCTCTCCTGTGTGTTTGTCAGGCTTTTAGGGCTCTAAAATGCCTGCTCTTTTCGACAAATGCCCAGAATGTGGAAGGAAGAAGGCCAAGACTGATACACACGACTTCTGCATTATTTGTCGCCCTGAGGCACATGTCCCTGAAGACTGTGACATCTGCCAGAACCTCTCAGCAAGGACCCTGAGGGAAAGGCTGAAGATTAGGCTCCAAGGCCTGGAAGAGAGACGGCTGCAGGTGGGTTTGGGAAGGCTCCCTCTGCCTCTGCTGAGGCCTCTGGGGGGCTCCCCAGAGGCAGAAAGACCAGCCAACGGTCCCGGTCTCCGTCTGCGTCGATTGCATCGACTACTAAATTGAGAGGGGTGACGACGGTGTGTTCCCCTTCTCCCCGGCGCTTCGGGTCGAGATGGCGTGAAGAGTCGACTTAGAGGAGCCTGGTTAGGCCTCCGTCGAAAGCACTCTCTACGGCGTCTTCGTGGTCATCCGCGTCGAACGTCAAGCTACCGGCAACGAAGGAGAAGCCACAGGCGTCGGCGCTCGTCGTCGAGGCGATACCGCCGTTCGTCGTCTAAGACGGTCGGCATCGAGGGGATCCTCTGCGTCTAGGCCTTCTAGGAAGAGGACGGCGTTGAGGAGGAGTCGACGCTCGTCGTCGAGCATGGAACGGTCGACGTCGTGGAGGCAGCGTTCGATGTCGGAAGGAGAGTTAGACGTCGCGGAGGTGACGTTCGACGCCTGAGTCGCGGAGGCGACAGACACCGGAAAAAACTGCGTTTGGTGTCTAGGAGAAAGAGGTCCGCGTCGGAGTCGTTCTCACTCCCCGAAGTGGCGCAGAAGGAGTTCTGGCGCCAGAAGTCACGCTGAGTCTGGTGGAGGGCGCCGGAAGCAGCGATCACATACTGGAGGGGATGGTTCGCAGTCCCCTCCCTGAAGAAGTCAGCGGGCTCGGTGTACTCGGTGGTATATACACCACCTCGGCCGAAGACCGCTCCTCCCCCTATACCACTCCTCTACCACCACTTGCTATTTTTCACCCCTCGGTGTGAATTAGGCCTCCTGCCGTGAGCACCCTCAATCAGCCTGACGCCACTAAGGCAAACTGACAGAATCTGTTCTGCGACCCCCCCCTTCCCAGGACTCTACGACCCCCCCCTGGGGGTCGCGCCCCACAGATTGAAGACCTCTGACCTAAGGGGACTCCTAAACCACGTCCCCAGGATAAGCCACGGAAGACTCCTCCACAGAAAACCTGCGAAGCACCCACGGACCGGGAGGTCACGCTCTCGCTCCCGAAGGAGCGATCGCGCAACAGGTCGTCCACGCGGTCGAGACGCCGCCATAGGAGGCACAGATCTCGCTCTCACACGAGGTCCCCAGGGACTACTCTCCGACTTTGTCGGGATCGCCGGTCACAAGGGTGTCGCCGGTTGATTATCTGGTGGCGTTCCATGATGTCCTATTGAGAGGCGCTGCCAAATTGGGCATATCCTTGACGGTGCCCACGCCTAAGACATTAGTCATTTTCGAGACACTGCACCAGAAACACCTGTCTCGTACACTACTACCTCTGGTGCCGGGCCTGGAGGAACCGGCCATGGACCTTTTCCTCACCCCTGCGGTGACTAAGGCGGCCTCATCGAGATTGCAGAATAAATACCGGGCTCCCGATTCGGACCCGGCTTTTCTAAGGGTGGAACCTCCTCCGGATTCTGTGATTGTGACGGCGGCCCGCAAACAGCATGCCCCCACCCCGTTATCCACGGTCCCCCCGACAAAGAGTCTAGATGGATGGATTCAGCTGGAAAGAAAGTATGTGGAACATCGGCGACCTCTATGAAGGCTGCAGTGCCGCTGCTTTGTTGGGACGCTACGACCGCGCTCTCTGGGACTCCCTCCAGCAGTTAGCGGGACACTTGCCTCGCGAGAAGCGGGAAGACTTCCAGGAAGTGCTAAACGAAGGGATGCTGGTAGCGACTCAAATTATCAGCGCTGCGGCAGATTCATCCCTCTTAGCGGCACATGGCTTTTGCCTTGGGATTAACCAGCGACGTCACGCCTGGCTCCACCTTGCGTCACTGAAACCAGACGCACAGCAAAGGGTAGCCAACCTTCCATTCTCTGGCGAAACCCTATTAGGGGAAACATGCAGATGACGAAATGGCCCGCATGAAGGCGGAGGCCGAAACACTCACGGCTGTGGGTCTAGAGAAGCCCAAAGAAGCGAAGAAATCGTACCGCCCGTTCCAGCGGCGGTTCGGTGGGCAGGGCAGAGGACGTGGCCAAGCTTCGGGACAGTCGCAGCAACAACAGTTCCGTAAGCCGTTCCAGAAACGACCGAAGGGCAGAGGAGGCCAACAGTTGGCACCAGGTGCCAAAGACCCGGCCGGGTCTAGGCCCTGAGCGCTTACTTCCCCCTGATCCTTTACCCACTCAGGTAGGGGGAAGCATTAATGTTTTTCTGGCAGAGAGGAGAAAAATTACTCGGGACAAGTGGGTGCTGAATATTGTTTGCAATGGATACAGTCTTCGGTTCACCAGCCCGCCTCCAGCAATTCCACCGGTCAGCTTGCAGTTTCAACTGCGCGAGCTCCAGGCGGAGGCAGATATCCTGTTAAGGAAAAGGGCGATAAAAGACCTACCTCTGTCTCAGAGAGGAAGAGGTCTGTACTCCCGGTTCTTTCTGGTTCGCAAGAAGGACAAGAACGAGTTCAGGCCCATTCTGGATTTGCGACAAGCAAACAGATGGATTCGCAGGGAAAAGTTTTGCATGCTGTCGTTGCATCAGATTTATCCTCAGTTGCAACAGGGAGACTGGCTATATGCAGTAGACCTACAGGATGCGTACTTCCATGGGTATACACCTGTTACAACGCAACTTTTACAACTACCTACTATTACAACGCAACTTTTACAACGCATACCATTACAACGCATTGCGCTGGGGGGCGCTCTAGGATAGGGAATAAGTATAATTTACTATCCAACACCTTCCCTAGTGTCCACGGGGACTGGAGTTAGAATAGTAAATTATACTTACCACTATCCAGCACCTCAAAGCGCTATGCGTTGTAATGGTATGCGTTGTAATGGTCGCGTTGTAATAGTAGGTTGTTGTAATGGTATGCGTTGTAACATGGTACATCCCTTCCATGTGCCCATTGCAGACAAACACAGGAAGTTCCTGCGGTTCCAAGTCAGCGCCAATCACTATCAATACACAGTACTCCCATTCGGAATAAAGTCTGCGCCAAGAACATTCTCGAAGTACATGGCGGTGGTAGCAGCACACCTGAGGAAGAACAAGGTGTTCGTCTACCCGTACCTGGACGATTGGTTGATCAAGGCATCCTTCTCGGAAGCTCGAGCACACTTCCAGAAGACGTGCGTTCTCTTGAACAAGCTGGGGTTGCACATCAACATGTCCAAGTCTGTCCCGACTCCGGTCCAATGCATACAGTACTTGGGAGCCTCCATCAATACGGTGTCAGCAAGCGTGTCTCCTTCGGAAGAGCGACTTTTATCACTCCTTCGGAAGGCTCAGGCTCTTATGACCACTCCATCTACAACAGTGAGGACGGTGTCTGCTCTACTGGGATCTATGGCCTCTTGTATCTTCCTGACGCCACACGCACGGCTGCACATGAGACCGCTGCAGGAGTGCTTGGAGGACCAGTGGGATCAGAGGAAAGTTTCTTGGGACGACAAGATACGACTGTCTCTGCATGCTCTTCAGTCACTGAAGTGGTGGTGTTCAGCGGAGAATCTCCTCCGAGGGGTTCCCTTCCACAAGGACATTCCCACGCAGACTGTCGTGACGGATGCTTCTCTCCAGGGGTGGAGAGCACACTCCGGAAACCTACAGATTAGAGGAACGTGGTCCCCGATGGAGGCCACGTATCACATCAATTTCCTGGAACTCAGAGCTGTGCACTTGGCACTGAAGGCCTTTCTTCCGTCCTTTCAGACCAACTCTCTGCTTGTACAGACGGACAATACGACCACAATGTATTACCTCAACAAGCAGGGGGGTTCAATATCACGCACTGTCGCAGGAGGCGCAGGCGATCTGGCACTGGCATTTGGCCAGAGGACTGACGATAACGGCTACCCATCTGCCAGGTGTGCAGAATGTTCAGGCGGACGCACTGAGCAGACTGATTCAGGAAAACCACGAATGGGTCATAAACGACTAAGTACTAGGAGAAGTCTTCGCAAGGTGGGGGACTCCAGAAGTAGATCTGTTCGCCACCGCCGAAAACAGCAAATGCCGAGACTTTGCCTCCAGGTACTACCAGCAGGGGACGCTGGGGAATGTGTTATGGATCAACTGGTCAAAGTTTTCTGTACGCTTTTCCACCCATTCCCCTGATTCCAGCGGTACTCATCAAGCTGGCCCGATCCAGGGCTTGGATGATACTCATCGCCCCGGAATGGCCCAGAAAGTGGTGGTTCACGGACCTGCTTCACAGGTCTCTCCTTCCTCACATTCGGCTGCCGTGCAGGCCGGCCCTTATCACGAAGTTCGGGGGGCAGGTGTTGCACCCCAACCTCTCGTCTGAGTTTGGCTGCATGGCTCCAGAAATAGTGTAATATGGCCATCTAAATCTGCCCGAAGATTGCATGGACATACTGAAGGAGTCTAAGAGACCTTCCACTCGGACTTCCTATGCTTACAAGTGGAAGAGGTTCTGTATCTGGTGTTAGTCCAAGAACTATGACCTGACGACGTGCAAGGAAGAAGTCATCCTTCCTTACCTTCTACATTTGGCGCAGTCTGGCCTTAATGTTCATTCCATTAAGGTTCATCTTGCTGCATTGACTGCCTACAGGAAGTGCCCTTCAGACTTCCTTCTTCCAGATCCCTGTGATCAAAGATTTTTTGGAAGTCTTGAAAGTGTTCCCTCCTGTCGGGCTTCCTTCGCCTTCATGGGAATTGAATGTGGTGCTGTCCAGATTGATGAAGGAGCCTTTTGAACCTATTCATAAGGCTTCGTTGCAGCACCTGTCCTGGAAGACGGCATTCCTCGTGGCAATTACATCGGCCCGCAGGGTGAGTGAAATTCAGGCGTTGTGTTGCGAAGAACCTTATACTGTATTTCATGCTACTAAGGTTGTTATGCGTACTCACCCTAAATTTCTTCCCAAGGTTATTTCTGATTTTCACGTCAACCAGACAATAACGTTGCCTACGTTTTTTCAGAATCCTTCATCTCCAGCGGAAAGGTCTCTACATTCCCTGGATGTTAGGAGGGCGTTGAAATTTTATCTGGATAAAACCAAAGATATTCGTAGGTCAGACCAATTATTTGTCCATTATGGATCGGTCAGGACTGGTCTTGCTACCTCTAAGCAGTCCATCTCTAGGTGGATTGTGTCCTGCATACAGTTGTGTTACCAAAAGCTAATAAGACCTTAGGGGGTAAACCTAGGGCTCATTCCACCAGGGGAAAAGCTGCCACGACCGCTTTACTCCGTAATGTTCCGATTGCAGAGATCTGCTAGGCGGCCACTTGGAAGTCGGTTCATACCTTTGCTAAGCATTACTGTCTGGACACTGATGCCAGGGCAGATGCTCAGGTTGGGCAGGCTTCGCTGCGGAATTTGTTCGCACAATAGTGGTGTTAATTTCTTTTCTCCACCGCCGCTTTGGTGTGGGGATATGCTTGCCATTCTATTCACTAGATCATGACTATACACATAGATCCCCTACTACAGAAGGAGTAGTTTCTGTCCTGTAACTCCAGTTCTGTAGTAGGGGTATCTCTGTTATAGTCTTAAGCGCCCGCCCTCCTCCCCGGCGGAGATAAATATTCATGTAAGGAATGCTACAGGTCTGGCGGTCTGGCGTGCTACGCCTGTCAAAAAGAACTGAAAGTAAAAGGGACCTGCTGTGCATTCTGGGATACTGGGAGAAAGTTCTGGAAAGTTCTCTTAAAGGCACAGTATCCTATTTAAGCCACACTATGGCAGCCTATGGGGCTTGTCTGTCCATGCTTTTCTCTCTATCATTCCAGAGTCTTTTACTGGTAGAGGCAAGTTTCTCTATGGAAGAAACTGGGCAGGCTGTGTTGTGTTTGGTTTTTTTGGTGGAATTTCTAGTTGAAGTACTGGACAGTGTAGCCTGTGGATATAGGCTGCATTATTTGTCTTTAAATTCTCTCTTAAGTGTCTTTGCAGTTTCTGCATGATTTGACAACTTAAGAGAGAATTTTTGATTGCCTGGGTCCACACACATGGGCGGGATTATTCACTAGATTGATACCCCTACTACAGAACTGGAGTTACAGGACAGAAACTACTCCATCTTACTGGCTCAGAGTACTCCATGCTGCGTGGACTGTATTGTCGTTCTGCGGCTGCGCCATAGTAGAGTAGTATAAATATACTGGGAAAGAAGGACTGGTATTCCTACTCTGTACCGCAAGGACCGTATTGGCGTTCTAAAGTCGCCCTATATTTTTATTTTTTATAATTCTTTTTATTAAACCAACCAGAATCAGCATTTCAAGGTATATCACAGTCAGAAGTTCGCTTGATGTATTACAATTAGTCATGTAGGTGCATATGTCCCAATTATTAGTTGGTAACTTAATAATGGCTATGGTGGATCGTCATGTCGGTGCAGTAAATACCTCGAAATACATTCCAGTCATTCCATATATGCGACCATTTTTTGGGTCATCCTCTTGCCACATACACTATCTTTTCTCAGTACATACGTACACCTATCCATGTACTCTTCCACGACGCTACGGTCGGTGCCTGGACGGCCCCCACAGCTCGGCAATAATCCGCTATGCAACCATAAATCCCAGCTTAACCCATGTAATGGTCTTAAGGTTGGTGGGTTCCCACACATTTAGGAGACCTCGTTTAGCTTCTAGGTGAATATCCATGAGTACCTCACTGATCATATATTTTCCTCCAGTATTGCTGGATATGTACACAATCCCAGAGTATGTGTAGGAATGTTCCCTCACCCCCACAGTGCCTCCTGCAGTTTCCATCCACCACATTCCCCATTTTCACTAGGCATGGCCCTGTTATGTAAATACGGTGTAATATTTTAAGCTGGACCAGTCGTAATGTAGCTGATATAGCCATTTCTCGTGGGAAGGCCAATGCCACCACCCAATCCTTGTCATCCAAGATTATGCCATCCCTGTCCCATTTCTCTTATCCATCGGAGGGGGTCACTAGAGTTATTTACCAGCTTTTTATAGGTTAGCGAAATCTGTAGGTAGCCGTCAAATATCCTGTCCTCGAGAGGCGAGGATCCAGCATGTTATCTCTTTTCAGCCTCAGTAGGGGTGGGAGGAGATTTTGAGCAAATCTACTGGACCCGGTGTAATGTAGATGCCTAGATATTTAAAGCCCATTGTGGTAACTTGCACCGGGCACCCCATAGGGCGATTAGCCTGGGGACCATTAAGGACGTATAGTACAGATTTACTCCAATTAATAGAGTATCCTGAGTATCTGGCAAAGGTTGCAAAGATATCTAGTATAGATATAAGGGATGCCTTTGGAGAGGCCAAAAACAGGAGTATGTCGTCCCCATATAGTGAGATGCTGTCTAAGTTGCACCATATTGAAACTATCTGTACGCTCAAAGAGAAAAAGGACTGAGTATCCTAAAGGGTGGTGCCATATTGGAGTAGGAATTGCTTATCCTGTACAGCAAATAAACTTGAGAAATGGAGGGGGGGGGACTAACTTTCTCAGTTAATCCATATCAAACAAGTAAATAATAAACCAAAGAAACCTACTCCAACAAAAGAGAATTAAGCACATAAACATATTAGAGAACTTTTTGTAATTATATTCTCTATCTCGTTTATATATGTAATGGACTGAATAAGCACTAAGTAAAAAATGAAATCTGGACCGTGTCGGGCT
Organism: Lissotriton vulgaris; assembly: GCF_964263255.1. Classification (NCBI taxonomy): domain Eukaryota; kingdom Metazoa; phylum Chordata; class Amphibia; order Caudata; family Salamandridae; genus Lissotriton; species Lissotriton vulgaris. The sequence continues at coordinate 876,862,005 of NC_141685.1, forward strand.
AATCATCCCATTCACAAAGTGTGGCAACACATTAGTCGTAAGTCCCTCTTGTAACTGCATCAACTTAGCCAAAAGAGAGCTAAAATTAAATAAAGGAGTACCACCGTAATATTAAAGCATTTTGGGATCTTCTATTTATAAGTGCAAGTTGTGATAAATACAGTATCAAATTTGAAAAGATTAGTGGAGAATAAAGGATACTGAAATGCATTAAAGCAAAAGAAAATTCATATTGATCAGGGTCCGGGTCAAGGTATGGTGTGATCACTCACATCAAGTGGTGCATGATTTTATAAATAACATCGATCTGATGTAGGCCAAAATAGTTAGGTCTTCCTCGATTAGGGTATAGTCCTATATATTTTTCAAGTTGTACACAATTTGTTTGCGTAGAACTTTTAACCCTGTGGGATGTGTATGCCCAGACGTGGGTCCCTTGCTCACTGTGCCACTGGATTCAGGCTAGCCTGGCCGATGAAGGGTAATACCCCGAAACCGGTCCCAGGATGCTTGTTTCCAGTCAAGGGAGGACCTGGATCGGCAGTTCGGTCTGGACTGTTCCAATGAGGCGCAGGGTCAAGACTGTTTTGCATATGGCTGGGTCTAAACTGGGGTGGCATGGTGAGCAAAAGAACAATGTATTTAAGCCCGATCTCTTGACTGGGGGCGAATGTATGAATTATTCCGCATTCCGGCCATCTTTTGTTTGCGTAGTACAATAAACATGGAGCACATCATACAAAATGGTTATATTTGCCTCTGTGCTACGGTAATGGTTGTGTCTATGCAAGAAATGGGAGTGGGGTGAAGCTTCAAACATTTTCCATGTTGGATTGTTTAGGCATGTCTTGTGTACATGTACAGATGACTGTTAGGTTGGAAAACAATAACAGGTTATGAATTCTCCATGTCTGTTTTCAGGGGACCTGCAGCGTGCCATTGACTTGTTCACAGAAGCCATCAAGCTCAACCCTCGGCTAGCTATCCTCTATGCCAAGAGAGCTAGGTTAGTTGGGAATTGTTAATTAAGGTGCTTTGCATCAGGGGAGTGTGGGGAGCATGAGGAAAGGGGGCTAAGTCTTGGGGTGATAAAAAGGGCTAATACACAAAGGCATTGCAACCTAGGAAACTTCTATAGGAGTTCCGAACCTCCTATGCAGGAGGGTCTGTAGGACCATGTTGTATATTATTATTGAGTCTCCTTTGACGTTTTTCATGAACAGGTCCGAACCTGATTTTAATGCTGCATTTGGTTGGCTAGTCGTTTACATCGGAATAATAATCTCCTGACCATTGGTTTTGAGGTGCAGTGAGACTTACTGACTCTTCCCAACATAACTGTATATTTATGGGTGTGTTCTGACCAGATCTAAATGCTGCCTCCCGTTTATTTTGTTAGTGTTTATGTGAAACTTCAGAAACCCAATGCAGCGATACGGGACTGCACCAGAGCCATCGAGATCAACCCGGATTCTGCTCAGCCATACAAGTGGCGAGGGAAGGCGCATAGGTAAGGCAGCACATTTGCTCTGCAACTGCACAACATCTCGTAGATTTTGGTGGGTGATGAATTATGGAGCACTAGACCAGGACGAACCCAGTTGGGCAGGTTCTGGGTGTAGGGGGATACCCTGGGTCGAGCACAGGCAAAGTAGAGGGATGCCCATGTAGAGGAATGCAATGGATTTGGTTTGCAGTGTATGGATACCATGCTTTGGTAGGGACAGAATGGAGGGGATTCTACAACCTGGCAATTTAGGGGTAAAAGGGATGACCATGTTGGTAAAGCGATAGTATTGTTTGAGGTGTGTGTATACAAATTTGCACCTTGTTTGAGGAATACCCTGGTTAATCTGAATTCCATTCGAACCATGCAGTGTCTGGCAGGGAAGGGTAGTGAGTCGTAGAAAAGAACAAATATTATGCAACGATTGGGGAGAAGGAAGCAGCGAGCCAGCTAAATGAGTTTGTCCATTTCATAAGCTACAGTCCATTCTACAAAGCCCAAATGCTTGAATCTCAACTTATTTCACCCCAGAGGGTTCCCATCTATTCCCTTTCCACCATTCTAACACCTACGTTTGTCATCCTTTGTGCCCTTTTACTGTTCTAATTCTCTGCTAAGCTATTGTCTGTTTTGTGTTTATCTGTGCTTGCACTGCTCTAGCCCCCTCGTTCCATAACAAAGCTCAAAGCACCTGTTTTTTTCCAGTTTATCCCTAGCACTGAGGTCCTTGCCCACTCATGGGTGCTTTTCTCAGTACTATCGCACTTGACTTGTATCAGTCTTGTGCCAGTCCGTGTATAAGCATCTGCTATGGTTTACCTCTTTGGTGTTTATAGTGCATTTTCCTTTCAGGCTCCTGGGGCACTGGGAAGATGCAGCCCACGATCTGGCCACGGCCTGCAAACTGGACTATGATGAGGACGCTAGCGCCATGCTGAAGGAAGTGCAGCCGCGGGTAAGGGAGCAGATTATTTGGGTTTGGAGGAGGGCGGGGGGGAGAATATGTTAGAGGTGTTTCGAGGGGAGGAAGGTCCCTCAAGCTGTCCTAGAGCAAAGTTAATTCAGCCAATGTAGGTAGAGGTCCTCTTTCTGTTCCGCACTGTTTGGATGACCTTGCTTTGGAAGCATACCTTGTGGCCAGCACACTGCCAGCCACTAGTTGCCTTGTCTCAGTTTACCCTTGGGGCATAAGGCCTCTGCAAGAGACTGAATGGAGGTTTTTCCCTGCTCGATTTTTCTTGATTATTGCAGGTGCCCATCTTGCTATAAAGCTGTAGGGTCCTGACTGTTGAATGGACTCCGGTTTGGAAGTGGTCGAAGGCTGGCGTTCTAACTGTGGCTTCTGTATGATCTTCTTGAGCAGGATTACTTACTGTGCTTTGTGCAGTAAGGTAGCTGTAGGAGTCTGCTGAAAGGTTGCAGGTTGCAATCCTCCTTGAATCTGAACCACGTGATATGGTCCTCTGCCAGAGGAGCCTTGCTGGCTGCAATTGTTTATTTTGAGCTTCCTTGTCCATTGTTGCTATGGTTGGCGGTTTCTGCTGGAGGGAGTCCCTCTATGCGATGATTCTTGTAGTGTTTGCTGACCTTTGATAGAGTTAATAGACAAAACTGTTGTTCTTACGGGAGAAGCCTTATTACACTAATCTTTGTGGATGGGAGAGTGGAAAGGCCTTCCCCAAAACAGTATTTTCCTTCCGACACAAGAAATCCAGCATTTGTAAGGTAATTCACTTGCAATGTTATATATATATTTGTTAAGCGCAAACAGCTGCCCCAGCAACGGAGCGTCCCGGCGCTGACCTAACCAATACCAAAGGGGAGGGGGGAACCAGCAGAGGAATTAGATGACAGAGAAGAGATGGGTCTTAAGTGCTTTCCGGAAAGCGATCAGATTGGTTTGGGCACGGATGTGTGGAGGCAGTGAGTTCCATAGCTTAGCTCCTAGGACTTTGAAGGAACGTCCACCCTGTCTACAGAGCTTAGTTCGGGGGACCATCACGAGGTGTTGTCCCAGAGAACGCAAGTTGCGCTGGGGCGTGTATGATGTCAAAAGTGGGCGTAGGAGTTCAGGGCAGTCGGATTTGAGAATCTTAAAAGCCGTGGTCAGGGTTTTAAATTGGATCCGAGATTCCACAGGCAGCCAGTGCAAATTGCGAATGGTGGTTCTGGCAGAGCACCTGCGTGGGAGACCAACCACAGCTCTGGCGGCCGAGTTCTGGATACGCTGCAGTCTTGCAAGTTCAGCTTTGTTTGCTCCTAAGAGCAAGACATTGGCATAATCTAACCGGGCAAGAATCATGGCTTGCATGATGAGTTGACGGGTTTTGGAGTTAAAGAATCCGAGTATGGGGTAGAGGCTCCTCATGAGACCCACACACGTGGCTGCCACTTTCTTTGTGTGGGACTGAAAGTTAAGTGAGGGGTCGAGCCAGACTCCTAGGTTTTTGACAACTTCCTTTGGCACGGGAGTGGGGCCAAGCACAGAGGGCCACCAATGATTGTTCCAAAGGGTGGGGTTTTTTCCCAGGAGGAGGACCTCCGTTTTCCCGGCGTTTAGCTGCAGGCAGTTGAGTGTCATCCACTGTGCGACTGCCGCGAGGCCATCTCTGAATTTGGTTGCCGAAGGTGAGGGACCTTCAGAGAGTGTGATGACCAGCTGTGTGTCGTCAGCGTACGACACCAGCGTAAGGTCCCACTCTTTTGCTACCACTGCGAGAGGCTGAACGTATAGGTTGAATAAGGATGGGCTAAGCGCCGACCCCTGGGGGACTCCTTGCCCGATGGAGTGGGGTTGAGAGATGTATGGGGGGGCTGAGACTTGGAAGGATCTGTCCTTTAAGAAGGACTGGAACCAATCAAGGGCTAAATCGCCAATCCCAATGGCCTCAAGTCGTTTCAGCAAGATGTTGTGTGAGACCGTGTCAAAGGCCGCGCTGAGATCCAGCAGGATCAACGCGGCACTTTGACCGGCGTCTAGGATTCCTCGAAGGTGCTCCGTGGTGGTTAGCAGAGCCGACTCAGTGCTGTGACCTGGTCTGAAGCCGTTTTGGGAAGGGTCCAGGACATGGTTTTGCTGCATGTGGTGGGATAGTATTTTGTTGACGTGAGCTTCAGCTAGTTTTGACGTCCAGGGGAGCAGGGAAATAGGCCGGAAATTTTCTGGTTTATTGGGATCCAATGCGGGTTTTTTAATGATGGGTGAAACCCAAGCAGATTTCCAACAAGTGGGGACCACCGCTGAGGAAAAGGAAAGGTTGAGTATTTTGGCAAGCGGGGGGAGAAAGAAGTCAAGTGATTCCAAGAATTTGGACGGTCGCATGGGGTCTGCTGGGGAACCAGACTTGACCTGTCTACATAGTTTAGCGAGGTCGTCTAGGGATATATATGTATCAAATAGATCATGCTGGTATAACCCTGTATAAAGAACAATATGCAAATATGAGGTGCTTTAAAAACAAGTGCCTAGTGAAGGCGCAGTGCTTATGAGTTTGTGAAAAAACTAAATACAAAGCAACAAAGATGCCTCAAACACTTGAGGTTAAAAATGGCTTTTGTAAATTTAGAAGTAAATTGAGGTGAGTGTACTACGTAAAATTCTTCCCATTTGATGTCAATCAAAACAATAGCAGTCCAATTGTTTTGGCTGCGTTTCGATCCCCTAATATCGAGATTCCAGTAGGGTCTTTATCACGGTGGGGATAGATGAACTTCGATCAGTGTAAGAAGGATACTTTAAAAATCAGTCTGGCAGGTCAAGTATGCTCATTGAACAGATCTTGAATGTGTATTGGTGAAGAAGTGGGTTACAACCCTCTGCAGTGCTTGAAATATTGGCCAATGCGCAACTGCTGTTAATTCCCCGTTTTGCTTTCAAATTCCTGTGAGATATATAGGCGGACCTCCCCAATGACGTGCTCTCTCATTCTAAAATGCTTAATGACTTAAAGTGTATAGGAGCCATCTTGATTGGTTTGTTTAATTTTTTCACAAACTCATGAGCACTGCACCATCCCTACGCACTTGTTTTTATTTATGAGCACCTACTTATTTGTGGTTTAGTCTGTATACATGCTTATAACCACATAACCACTTTAAAACATCATAATTGGTTTACCCTACAAATGTTGGACCTTTTTGCATGTGTGAAGGAGACTACTGTTGGGGTAGGAGGCAGTTCTCCTCTCCTGTTAACCAGGATTAGTGTATGTAAGATTTTTTCTTTAAGAACCTCCTTTGTATAATGCTCATGTAACCCAGGTTCTGAGGCATATAAGGGAGTCCCGTGTTTTTTTTTCTCCATTTTCTTTGCTTGAGCTATGCATTTCTGTTTGGCCTTGCAGTCTGCATCAGTGGGATGGGAAAAGGATTAAAGACTGGTTCCATTGTGTGCTGTAGGTTTCCTTTTGTAGCTGTGGGTAGCTAGGTGGCCCTGTGATGCAGGAGTATTTAAGCAATAATTTGCATATTTTTTGTCCCTGGCTGAGTGGGATTGTTCACAGGTTGCATTTCTTGAGGAATTTCCTTCTACTGCAGCTTGATGTACCTTACTAAGTCTCTCATTTAGATCCTGCAATGTCATTTTCGCTCCCTCATAGGCCCTAAAGATCGCTGAACATCGGAGGAAGTATGAGCGGAAGCGGGAGGAGAAGGAGATCAATGCAAGAAAAGAGCGAGCGAAAAAAGCTCGAGAGGAGCACGAGCGAGCACAGAGGGTAAGAATGGCAACAAAAGACCCCCCCCCCCCCCCCCTGTTCATATTTTAACTACTGCTTTGTTTTCATGCATTTTGTTCTTTCTTTTCATGCTTGCTGTGCACCTATGCTGTTTTTGCTCTTTCCGATGGCCACCCCCCTCCCTTTGGTGGTTTCTAGCTTTCCTTTCTGCATGTATGCCATTTGTTGCTCTTCTTCCTTTTCTCAACCTTTCTTGTTTGCTTTTCTCCGTTGCTCTTACTTTTGATTCCTTTTCCTTCCCCTGCAGTTTCTGCTTCCTTTTCACATTTTCTACACCTTTCTCCCCTCTAGTGTCCTGTTCATTTTCATCCTATATCTCCCTGAGTTTGTCTTTAATTTGTCTCTCTTCAGTGATGTTCCTTCAGGCCCGGTTTTCCTGGTCAGCCCTTTTGTTGCCCAGTGTCTTGGTTTTCACTATACTCATAAGGTGGCAAGAATTCTATGATTTGTTGAAGTGTTGTCTGCATGTGCAATATAATTGGGGTGGAGGGAGGTCTATAATGTAATGGATTGATGATCATGGCCATATGCCCTGTATTCTCTTCCAGGGGATCCTCATCAATAGTCATAAGCATTAGAATATTCCAGCCCATGCCCGGGACCCGGAAACACTATTATATGTGCCCCATATATAGTGTGTGTGTGTATATATACAATAGCAGCCAAATACACAATAGAGCTGGATTATGCTGTAAAGAATTTCCACCATACATGAAACATATGCATTAGAAACCTGAAAAACACCAAAGATTGTTTTGAAACTGTTTTAATGCTGAAAAAGCAGTAGAAATTCTTATTATATCCTGAAAGCATAGAAAGCTCCCAGGCTGCATTGCAAACACAGTCTAAAAAGACTGAAAAGCTAACCTGTAGCTGCATGCTACAAAAAACTGACACCGTGCCTTTAAGGTACTCATGACCCCCAGTATGCCATCATGCCTCAGGGGTGACAGTTGTTCTTTTCGGCTCCTTCAGGAAGGATCCTGGTTACACAGCTCCACTCTTTTTCTGTTTGACAGAAAATTCTCTGTTTTCTACATTTTTGACGTTTTTCGTATAGTCAAGTAGGTTTTCTCTTGGTTGGCATTTTCATCTTGATATGCCTTCCCTTTTTGACAAATGCTCTTCTTGTGGCAAGAAGAAGGCCAAGACGGATAGCCATGAGGTATGCATCCTTTGCCTACCTGAAGACCATGACCCAAGGACCTGCCCTCACTGTGAGTCCCTGTCAACAAGAACTTTGAAAGACAGGGAGAGTATTCGAGTCTATGGCCTAGCCCATAGGTCTTCTAGAGGGAGGTCCCCAGCCAAGAAGAGGTCCAGAGAACCTTCAAAGTGCAAGTCTTCTCGTCCTGCAGCTTCAGCGTCTGGCTCGGCGCTGAGAAAGGAGCAACCGGTGGGTCCTTCTTCGAAAAAACAACGTTTATCACCTTCGGCGGGCTCGCCGTCAAGATCAGGTATGTCGTCGTCGAGATGTCCAGACCCTCCGCCATCGTAAACTCGGCGACTATTGGCGTCGAGAGATAGGACCCCTCCGCCGTTGTCAACTCGGCGACTATTGGCGTCGAGATAGGACCCCTCCGCCGTCGTCAACCAGGCGACGATCGGAGTAGAGGGGTGTTACACCTCCCTCTTCGTCAACCAGGCGACGTTTAGCGTCGAGGGGTAAGGAGCCTCCGCCTTAGTCACGACGTTCGGCGTCGAGAGCTGGATCACCTCTGTCGTTGCAGGCTAAGTGACCAACGTCGAGATCTCCAAGTCCTCTGCTGTCGACAACCAGGCGTCGAGGAGGAGATCTTCGTCTACATTCGGCATCGAGGGTGACCAATACCCCTCTGCCGACGTCACGTAGACATTCAATGTCAAGAGAGGAAGCTCTGTCGTCGGCCACACAACACCGCTCTGCGTCGAGAGACCATCATTCCTCACGCTGTTCGCCGTCTAGGCATACGAAGTCGAGATTGCCTGATCCACCGGCGCCACAGAGAGAGTCTACGTCGAAGGAAAGGACTCAGTCGACGGCGGAGCAGCGCCAGTCGATGTCGAGAGGTCACCATCGCTCGGAGTCGAGGCATGCGCCTTCAAAGCATTCGACGTCTAGGCACCATGAACGGTCTAGATCGACTTCGAGGCACCATGAACGAGCGGGACACTCAGCTATGAGATCATGGATGGTTGTGATCCTAGTGACTGAATCAGCCTCCCATCACTCTTCGGGCTCTTCCAGGTGCCCGTCAAGATCCAGAAGTCCTGCCCGCAGACCTCCCACTGATGGTGTGCAGTTGTCTCCCAGATGGAATATGCCTCTGCACAGTTGGCGAGACTCAGCAGCTACAAGACGGCTGCAGGAATATGTCAGCCCAGTACACAGATCTCCTCTGCAAAGACTGATCGAGGAAGTGGACAGTCGCTGCCCTCCCAGGCGCAGACAAAGATCGCCTGTGAGGCTAGCTGCATCTCGTTCCCCTGCACGAGAAGAGTGCTCAGGGAGGTCTCACAAGAGGAGGCGCAATCGTTCCCCTAGACGGGAGGTACCCGCCAGAAGATCTCACGAAAGGAGAGCTTTAACACCAGCTACTTCTCCTACCTCCTCTACCCGCTCTTCAATACGGGATTACGCCCCTACTTTGGTTGATAGCCCTGTCTCTAGGGTTTCCCCAGTGGACGATATCAACACCTATCATGATGTCCTACAGAGGGGTGCACTGAAATTAAACATCGAGCGGTCTGTGCCACAGGTCTCCACGACAGTCACCTTTGAGACTCTTCACCAAAAGTCGGGGTCTCGTCCACTGCTACCGTTGGTCCCAGTGATCATGGATCCTGTCAATGTGTTCCTGGCTCCAGCATCGGTAAAAGCGGTGCCGGCTCGCATCCAAAAGCAGTATAAGGCCGCACCCTCTGACCCGATCTTTGTGAAAGCGGACCCGCCTGCCGACTCAGTAGTCGTGGCGGCGGCACGAAAAACCCACTCAGTCTCTCCCTCCTCCAACTCCTCCTGATAAGGACAGCAAGTTGCAAGACTCGTGGGGCCGCAAGGTCTGCAGTTCTGCCGCTTCGAGGCTGAAGGTTTCTAACGCGGCTGCACTTTTAGGCAGGTACGATAGAGCCTTATGGGACTCAATGGAGTGTTTTAAATCCAAATTGCCTAAGGAGGATCAACAAGACTTCGAGGAGACCCTGGCGGAAGGAAGTCTAGTGGCTAACCAGATAATTAGCACTGCTGCAGATGGAGCAATACTGGCGGGACATACATATGCCCATAGGGTATGTGCCAGACGTTCATCGTGGCTGCGCCTGACAGGCCTCATGCCCGAAGCGCAACAGCGCATTCTGAACCTCCTGTTTACCGGATCATCTCCCTTTGGCCAGCACACAGACGACGAGATGAGTCGGATGAAAGCAGAGCTCGACAGTCAAGGCAGTCGGCTTAGAAAAAAAGAGTTTAAACGCCGTTTCAAGACCAACAAAGGCAGAAGGGCTCCACAGATGGTTCAAACCCCTCAGTGGTCCCAAAACAAGACCCAGTTTCGGGGTGGTAAAGCCAACCTGGGTAGAGGAGGTCACCAGCAGTCCTCTACCTCGACGAGAGGAGGAAAACAATGAGCACTGGCTTCCTCTAGCGCCGTTGTCCACTCCAGTGGGAGGAAGTGTTTCAAAACATCTGGCAGAGTGGGGCAGCATCACGAACGATCGGTGGGTGCTGAATACACTGCGCAATGGATATGCTCTTCGTTTCCGTGCCCCTCAACAGGTCATTTCCCCAAAGAAATTTTGTCCGCACCAACTCTATCTGCTCCGAAAAGAGGTGAAGGCTCTTCACCAAAAACGAGCTATAGAAGAGGTGCCTCCCTCACAAAGGGGTAAAGGAGTGTACTCCAGATACTTTCTTGTCCCCATAAAGAATCAGGAAAACAAGTTCCGACCCATCCTGGATCTTCGTGTTCGGAACAATAACATAGTCAAGGAGAAGTTCCGCATGCTTGCTCTTCACCAAATGTCAGCATCTGCAAGTAGGAGATTGAATGTGTTCGATGGACTTGCAAGATGCCTACTTACACATTCCATTTGCCATGCGACATCGGAAGTTCTTAAGGTTTCTGGTGGGCAGCAAACACTACCAGTACAGGGTCCTGCCTTTCAGGCTAAAGTCAGCACCGAGAGTCTTCACCAATTGCATGACAGTGGTGGCAGCCTTCCTGCACAAAAAAGGACTTTTAGTCTATCCCTACCTAGATGACTGGCTCCTAAAAGGCCCATCTCCTCAACAGGTAGATAACGACTTCCACCCTTGCCTGCTACAATTGCACAGGCTCGGCCTCCACGTCAACATGGAGAAGTCAGTACAACTACCAACCCAATCAGTACCTGGGCTCCGTTCTGGATACAAAATTGGGAAAAGCGTATCCTTCGGCGGAGAGACTATTTTCTATGCAGCAGAAGTGCAGAGTTCTACTACAGTCCCAGAATACAACAGCGAGTCAAGTAGCGTCTCCGCTGGGTTCCATGGCGTCCTGAATCTTCCTGATTCCTCACGCCAGGCTGAGGATGTGACCTTTGCAGCAGGCTCTGGAGGATCAATGGGATCAGTCGACGGGGCTCTGGGAAGACGGATCTATCTTTCCCAGTTGAAGACCTCCATCAAATGGTGGACTCACCCTCGCAATCTTCTGGTGGGAGTGCCTTTTCACCAACCTCTCCCGACAGTCTATAGTCAGACACGTATCCAAGGCTGGGGAGCACACAGGGGTATCTGCAGATTCAAGGAAAGTGGTCAGCAAAAGAACAGACCTACCATATCAACATGCTGGAGCTTCGAGCAGTCCATCTGGATCAGGACTGAGTGTGATTCGAGTGCAGGAAGGAAGGACTTCAGAGCCAAACTGACAACACGACGACCATGTTCTACCTGAACCAGCAGGGTGGAACTCGGTCGCGTCCTCTCTCTCTGGAGGCACAAGCCATATGGCACTGGCTGCTCGCCCGGAACCTCACAGTAGTAGCGGTGCATCTCCCAGGAGAGCTAAATATCAAGGCTGACTAACTCAGCAGGCACTTCGAAGATAAGCCAGACTGGGTGCTGCACGACGAGGTGGTGGCAGACCTCTTCCATCGCTGGGGTCGTCCAGAAATAGATCTGTTCACGGACGACAAACTCAAAATGCCACGCCTTCGCGTCCAGATTCCACCGTCCAGGGACAAGGGGAATACCCTTTTTGATGGATTGGTCAGGGACATTTGCTTATGCATTTCCTCCTCTGCCCCTGATTCCGAAGGTGGTGTCCAAACTCATCAGATCCAGCATGCCCATGATCCTGTTAGCCGCAGACTGGCCTCGGCAGTGGTGGTACCATGACCTTCTACAGCTGTCGGTGCTTCCACCCAGGAGACAGCCCTGCAGGCCGGACCTGCTGACCAAGATGGGGGGGGGGGGGGGGGGGAGGATTCTTTATCCCAACTTTCCCTCACTGCACTTAACAGCATGGCTCCTGAGGTCCTACAATACGGACATTTAAATTTGCCACCTGATTGTATGCACATTTTAAAGGAAGCAAAACGACCCTCCACAAGAACGTCTTATGCGTTTAAGTGGAAGAGGTTTTTTCTTTGGTGCATAGAACGTCACTTTGATCCCCCATCAGCACAGGAGGCTGTGATTCTGCCTTACCTTCTGTAACAAGCAAGATCTGGTCTTAAATATGCTTCGATCAGGGTGCACCACTCTGCCATTACGGCTTATAGGAAGTCTCCTACTCGGCCCTCCTTCCAGATGGAGGTGGTCAAGGACTTCTTACAGGGGTTGAAGAAAGTGTACCCCCCCTGTTAGAAACCCTTCTCCTCAGTGGTAGTGTTGTCTAAGTTAATGCCCCCCCCCCCTCCCCTTTGAACCCATCCAGAGCTTCCTTGCAACATCTATCGTGGAAGGCTGCTTTTCTAGTTGCAATTACATCAGCGCGCAGAGTAAGTGAGATACAAGCGTTGTGTACAAAAGAACCCTACACTGTTTTCCATCACAACAGAGTAGTCTTAAGGGCACATCCATCATTTTTACCTAAGGTTGTCTCTGATTTTCCTATAAATCAGTCTATTTCTCTTCCTCCTTTTTTCCAAACCCTACGACCCCGGCTGAGCGGTCGCTGCACTCTTTAGATCTTAAGAGTCCTTAAATTTTATTTGAAGAAGACCATAGAGTAGGAAGACGGACCAATTGTTTATCAACTATGGTCCACTGAGGACGGGCTTTCCAGCTGCCAAGAGATCCATCTCCAGATGGATAGTCTCCTGTATTAAATTGGCTTATCGGCTTGCAGGCAAGCCCTTACTTTTACACACCTAAAGCACACTCTACTAGGGGGAAAGCTGCCACAGTAGCTTTCCTGCATGATGTCCCTATGTCAGATTTGCAAGGCTGCAACCTGGAGATCAGTTCATACCTTTACAAGGCATTACTGTCTAGAATCTGATTCCAGGGCTGATACTCAAGTAGTACAAGCCTCTTTGAGGAATCTATTTGGGTAGCTTGCGGCCTGTATAAGCTTAGTTTTTTCTAGGCTTAGTAATGTTATTACTGTATTGTTACTCTTTTGCCGGCAGGGAGATGAGGCTCGCTATTCTAATGCTTATGACTATTGATGAGGATCCCCTGGAAGAGCAGGATTAGTTACTTACCTGTAATCCTAGTTACTCCAGTATTGGAACTTTCATAGATTCACATGCCTGAATCATTCCCGGTCGTCGAGACGAGTCTCCGGTATATAAACAAGCATTGGAAATGCAATAGGTCTCGCAGCATTAGAGTTAGTGCTTTTAGAATTGTTTATGGTTTTTTTTGTAAATCTTTAGCATTTTTGTTTCCTGTAGCCAATGCTAAAGAATTTTTAAAAAAAGCCATAAACAATTCTAAAAGCACTAACTCTAATGCTGCGAGACCTATTGCATTTCCCCCCCAGCTTTTCGCACGTTATTGCCACAGGCACATTGCTCCCACAGAGACAGCACATGGTGACCCCCCCCCCCCCCCACCCCCCCCCCTCTTTGCACACAGAGCACACGCATGAAAACACACACAGATCACAGGAGGGCCATTGCCATGTGAGACACTTCCAAGTGCTGATGGTATAATCCACTTTACATGCTGGCGCTCCTTTTATGCTCGTCCTAAACATAGAACTGCAAGTCCCGGCATGCAACCCACCGCTCGCTGCAAATCCTATAAAGGTAAAGATGGAGCACGTGACAAGAGGTCACATGACGGGTATGCACACAAAAACAATGTCCCTCAGAAACAGACTCTCATACCCCCACCCACAAAGGACGCAACTACCTGGCAACACAGTAAACATATGGTCGCAGCTGCCGAGGCAGTATGACTGAACGTCATTATTGTAGCTCGAACTTGCTGTACCCTTGCATTCGCTACTGTTGGGAAGCGCCCTGATGCCTTCGAGCCATGTCCGCGCTATATAAAATTGTAAGAAATAAACCATACGCCCAATGCACGCGGGACACTCACCCAGAAGATGATGTTGAAAGCGAAGAGGGAGTACTTGACGCAGCAGCTCACTTCGGGCCCCCTGTATGGCTGCTGCTTGCTTGATATAGTGCAGGGTGAGATGCGGGGGGCAGGGGGAGGTGGGCGGACACAGGGGGCAACCAGCGGGCACATACAATGACCAGTGAAGAGATCGGGGGCACACGGTAATGTGGGCAGCAGCAAAGCTCTGCGGAGACTGCAGGGCCCTGGGTCGAGTGCCAGGCTCTGGGGGAAATAGCTGGGCTACAGGAGGAGTGAGAGTGTGTCAAACTATAGAAGCTGAGAGTGTTAAACTGCAGGAAGGGAGATTGCCGGGCAATAGAGGAGGAGGGTGTCAGGCATAGAATTTTAGATTGCGAGAGACGTCAGTGTCAGGCTTCAGGGGCGAGTGTCATTTTCTTGCTGGGATGTGAGGCTTGAGGCGAGAGTGTTGGCCTCTAGAATAGAGTGTTACTCCATCGGCGAACGCATCAGGGAGTAAGAGAAGGCTTGCCTATAGTAGAGTGGTCCAGGCTTGGAGAGAAGGAATGTGAAACTCAAGAGGTGTTGGAGTGGGGAGAACTAATGCGAAAAGAGAGCACCGGATGCGAGGGAGAGGGTGTTGGGTTCGAGGAGTAAGGGATGTCAGTCTCTGTGAGCACCTTGTGACAGACTATAAAGGCAGGGGTTGGCAGTCCTTAAATAAAAGTGCATTGTCGTCTCTCCGATGCGCCACATGCTCAGTGGCAGTTTTACGTTGCGTTTTTTTGTGGAGAGAGCACTGGCCTCAGCAGTCACAGATTTTCAGGAGAGCAACATAAGCACGTGTGATCTTGGGCAAGTGCAAAATACAGGGCGAGGAGTGGGCTCCGCAGGCAGCACGCAGTTTCTGGGAGTGAGGGTCCCGCAGGCAGCAGGCTCTGAGCGTGAAGGCTTCTCAGGTTCCGGGCTTGAGGGTCCCGCAGGCAGCAGGCTCTAGAAGAGGGACAGATGCAGGAGGTTTGTTCAGACGAGAACAGTCGCAATCCGAGCTAAGCAGGCGTCAGTCACCGTGGGGTTGTCAGAGCCAGGAAACACTTACAAAGGGGGCACGCACAAGCAGGGAACAGGCGTTCAGGGAACAATCACAAGAAACAGCCACTGCCTGATAGGGGACAGTCACTAATAGCCTGGGAGTACTTAGGGGCATAGGGAGGGTTCGCAGTCAGAGCAGTAACAGGGTAGGAGCGTTACAGGTAAACAGCGGCTAGGGGGCAGACTCTCGCAAGTAGGGAGCAGTCATAACTAGGGAGCAGTTTCTAGCAGGATGTCACCGCGGGAAGGTAGCAGGCACATGGAAGAACCACAGATAAGATGCAGTCGCATGTAGGGCCCAGGCACACACATGTAGGATCCCATTAAGGGCACTCTCTTGGGTGGGGACGAGGCCCAGACAAGAAACAATCGCAGGAGCAGGCTCATGTGTGCAGCAGTTACAGAGCGCACACACACAACTGGAGACCAGTTACAGTCAACGAACAATCGCAGGCAGGAGCAGTCACAGGCGGAGAGAAACGATGCGGTCACAGACATGGAGCAGTAACATGTAAGGGAGGGGGTCGCCTGCAGGAGGCAGTCTAATTCGGAGAGCTGCTGCAGGCACGCGGTACTCACAGGCAGGGCTGGCGCAGGCAGGGGCTTCACTCGAGGAGGCTGCGGGGACCAGTGGAGGGGGGAGGAGAAATGCGACACGGCGGGGAGGGACAACCAAACAAGACGGAGGGAAGAGAGGGGAGGGGGGAGGAGAAATGCGACACGGCGGGAAGGGGAGGGGGCGGAGCGGGTAAACTAAGACGGACGTGCACGCGCTTTTAAGCTCAATGCGCATGCGCATTGAGCTGCGCATGCGCATTGAGCTTAAAAGTCACGGGCACTGCAAGGAATCGCCACGATTCCTTGCAGTGTGGATAAAGAGTGGATAAGTCCCAATACTCTCGCCTTGCTCGATGCGCATGCGCATCGACAGGCGAGACCTAAAAAGCAGTGCTTAGAAGTATAGCAAACTGAAGAGGCCTAGGCCCATTTCCCTTTTGCAACCTATAGCCTTTGTAATGTAAAAAATGCCCAAACTTTTCCCTGAACCAATCGGAGCTCCTCACCCTCTAGAACACTCCTGAGAGAACCTTCTGACCCTCAGATTTTTCTACCGCACATTGTGCTAGGGAGTCTCCTTTGAGCTCTGCTCAAATTCTTTACTTATACAGTATTTTGACTAAGATTTTAGGTCTTTTTCATCTACCATGTCTGAGAAGTAGAAGAAATGATTATTTAGCGCTTGTTCACCTGCTCTAAGAAGAGGCTTTATACAGATGACCCTCACAAGGATTGCATCTACTGCATTTATCCAGACCATAAGGCAGCAGATTGTAAGGTATGTCGTACCTTTTCGAATAAAACCTTGAGGGATCGTGAGGGAAGGCTGCTGATCTGGCTCCAGAAGGTTAAAGCCAGGAAAGAAATCCTTAAGTAAGAGTGAAGAGGAATCTGTGGCGTCTAAGATCTCAGAAGAGAAGTAGATCTCCTTGGACACATTCCTCAGGAAAAAGACCTGAGAAGGCCCCAAAAAAGACTACTCCAGGGTCTTCAGGGAGCAGTCCCTCAAAATCCCCTTCAGTTAAAGCTAAGGGGAAGAAGGGTACTGCTTGTGAGGTGAAACAAGTGAAATCCGCCTCAGAGCCACCAAAATCACCTCAGAAAATCAAGATTACCATCAAACGAACTTCTTCTACGCCCTCTGAGGAGAAGGGTAGTGGTTCAGCACAGTCGACGGGACCGTCGACGAAAAAGGTGTCATCGACAACACCACCGTCTTAGACTAAGAAAGATGGCGTTAAAGCTGTTGAGAAAACTGCGTCGACTATTTCAGTCAACGGCGATATCGTCGACTGGTTTACCGTCGACGACTATGACTTGGTCGACGACAGCGATGGGAATCTCGTCGACAAGCCCGTCGACTAGGGAAAAAACACCAGAGAAAAGATTGCCTATAACACCAGAGGTTACATCTCCGAGCAAGGTCTCTCCATTGCTGCCATCTCACCTGCTGGAAGAGGAAGATTCGGAGGAGGAAGATGACTAGTATGGGGTTGCGAGTAGCCATTCGCAACTGCAGGTCAAGTACCAGGAGGTGGATTCCGAGGAAGAATATGGGGGTTTTCAGGAACATCCCCAAGAACAGCACCAATCTCGCCAACAGCAGCGCGAGGAGATGACAAATGTGCCATCCTCTTTGTTGAGGGACCTCCAGGGCATGTTGGAGGATTATAGGGGGAGATACCCAGAGACTCCAGTCACTCAACAAGTCCCAGAGGTTATTCCGCGTCCATGGTCAGTACCAGGGACACCGGTTCATAGGAGAAAGATTTTGCTGGAGCCTACTGCTAGGTCTCCACCACCGACGTCCCATCACGATACCTCTGACGATAATGAGGATGGGGAGATTGCGGAACCGATCATGAGTATGGGGAGATTGCGGAACCAAGTGCAGAATGGAATGACTATCTCATCCCCTAACCTTCAACTCCTATGCCGAAACCAGTAGATTCTCCACCAGAGGACATAAATGGTTTTGACAAGTTGATGGAAAGAGCCACTAAGATTTGCACTCACCATGACTGAGGATAAAGCGGAATGTTTTTTATACGACTTCAAGGACTCGTATCGCAAATCTGTGCGATCCTTGCCGATTGCGAGTCATATTTGGGAGGAAGGATTAAAAGTCATGGAGACGCCAGCTACGGTGACGCCGGTTCTGGCCAGACTAGATAAACAGTATAAGGCACTTATGGATGCTCCAGCTTGCCTTTTGGGTCATCCCAAACCGGATTCTGTGATTACTCGAGCGGCGCAACAGAAATCCAGGAACCCATCTGCTCCGATCACAACACCTCCGGACAGAGAGGGCAGAAGGTTGGATAATGTAGGAAAACGTTTTTCCTTAATGTCTGATCTGCTAGTGAAAGCAGCTAATGCCCTCGCTATTTTGGGAACGTACGACAGGCAGATGTGGTGTGACCTGTCTCCATACATTTACCAGGTGCCGGAACCAGTGAAGCAGGAGGCGAAGAAGATTCTCCTGGAAGGGGAGAGGACTTCGGCCGAAGTCATAGACTGCGCTATGGATCTGAAAGAAACACGTTAGTGTTAGATTCCTTACCTTAGAATTTCCCCAGGCGTCAGTCTGGATCCAGAAACTTTTGCGTAGCAGTACCCCTGCGCGTCGGTAGGCGTCGTCTGCAGGCGTCCCCTGCGGCTCCGCGTCCGTCGTCGGCGTCGTGCGCCGTAATGACGTCGCTGGAGTATATAGAAGACGCCGCCTCCGCGCGCTGACGTCAGTTCTTCTTTTTTCCGCGCCAGCAAACGCAGATCCGAAGAGCAGTACTCCGGTCTTTTGACCAACTTTGTTCAACTCTATATCTTTTTTGGTGCCTGGTAGGATGCCCGGTTTCAAGAATTGTGACGGGTGTGACCGCACGATGTCGGTCACTGACCATCACCGACTCTGTCTCCGGTGCCTGGGCCCCGACCACGACGTGGACGCCTGCGTCGACTGCCGGGCCCTCACTAACAAGGCTAGACGGGAGCGGTCCCGCAAGCTGCTGGAGCTCCGGGTGTCGGCCCTGCGTCGGGAGCGGTCTCGGTCCGGCCGGAGGTCCAGGGAGCGTTCGAGGGAGCGGTCGCGGAGCCGCGCCGAGCGCTCCGGAAGTAGTCACCATTCGTCGGGCTCATCAGGTAAGAAACACAAAGTCGGGGCGTCGTCATCGTACCCCCGACTCCCCCAGACGCTCGCGCGACGCGGCCGGGGGTTCGGGTGACCCCCAACTCCGTGGATCCGCGAGAGTCGCCGGCGCGGCCTGCCCCATACCCTCCGGTCCCTGGGCACGGTGCGACGCCTGAGGAGATTGAGGCGTTCCTCATGGCCATGAGGGCGCTCAGTTCTCCGACGGGGCCTACGGCGCCTTCGGGCCCAGTGCTGCCGTCCGAGGGCCCTAGCGGGTCGGGTGTCCCTGGCTCGACGCCATCGGGTGCTCCGGCCCCGGTGCCGCCGACGGCTCCGACCCCGGCGCCGCAAGGGCCTTCGGGGTCGACGCCGGCTGGCCTGCCGACTGGTTCGGTGCCGATTCCATCGGGGTTACCCCCGACGCCGCCCCCGCGCGGCGCCGGTTCTCCTGTGCCGGCTCCGGGCGGCGCCGTCCCCATTCCTTCCCCGAATCCGGACGCGGAGTCGGACCGGCGTCGATCGACGCCGATGGGACCTGTGAACCCCGAGGAGCCGGTCTACATCGTTGACTCAGAGTATGGAGATGATGAAGAGTATGGGGAAGGTTGGGAGGGGTCTGAGGACCCTCTGTCACGTGAGTGCCAGTATGACCCGGACTGGACAGGTGATTTGGGGGATGCCAGTGGTCTGGACGACTCTCCTAACCCTGGTTTTATCTCTCCTCCTTCTGTGGAGTCGGTGGAGGGAGCTGCATATTCAGTGGTGCTGATGAGGGCTGCCAAGGCCTTACACCTTGAGCTCCCCGTCGCGGCCGTGAGGCCTAACATCCTCACTGAGTTCTTCAAACCGCAGTCATGCCCACAGGAGCCTCTGCTGCCGTTTAAAGAAGCCTTGTCAGACTTTCTGTTGGGCACGTGGTCCAGGCCCGCTTCAGGTTCGCCTGATGATCGGAACGTGGCCAGACGCCACCGTCCTTGTCCGGACGACCCCAAATTCCTGTCCGCCCATCCCACTCCCGAGAGTCTGGTGATCCAAGCCTCTACCTCCCAGACCGCATTCCCGTCGGCCCCGCCCGATCGGGAATCCAAGAGGTATGACCAGTATGGTAAGAAGGTCTTCTCGTCCCTGAGTCTGGGACTGCGGTCTTGCAACACCGCATGCCTCTTGGGCCGGTACACCCACTCTGTGTGGGACACGGTCGCGGAAGTGCTGCCAGAATGCCCCATGGAGGTGCGGGCGAAGCTCGGCAAGGCTGTGGGCCGAGACGCAGCTAAATATTCCATACGGTGTGGTCTTGATACGACCGACTCGCTGGGCAGAGCTATGTCAACGACGGTGGCGATTCGTCGCCACGCCTGGCTGAGATCCGCCAACTTTTCGGCAGACGTCCAAAATGCCTTGATGGACATGCCGTTCGATGGCTGTCGCCTCTTTGGTGACAAGGCGGACCACGCGCTGGAAAGCTTCAAGGACTCCAGGGTCACGGCCAAGTCCTTGGGTCTTTCGACCCAGCGCCAGCAAACGGGTTCGTTTCGCCCCTTTCGTGGCCAAGGAAGGGGCGTCCCCACACGCGCTGCCAGCCACGCACCGCAACAATCCTTTCAACGCGGTGGCGGCCGTGGAAACCGCCGTGGAGGCGGTCGGGGTCAACGGCGGGGTCAGGCCACACCTCCCCCCAAATCCTCCTAGTCCGTGCTTTCGGCCCCATGTGACGCCGGTGGGTGGCAGGGTTCGCCATCACCACGCTCACTGGCGCACAATTACATCGGACAGGTGGGTGCTGCAACTCGTCCGAAAGGGCTACTCCCTCCCCTTCGAGACTACTCCTCCAGCCATGCCACCGCAGAACCACTGTGTGTCGGGGGACCACTTGACACTTCTGCAGGAGGAAGTTACGGCCCTCTTGGCCAAGGGGGCCATCGAGCGCGTTCCTGGGCCAGAAGTAGGGCGTGGTTGCTATTCCCACTACTTTCTGGTACCCAAGAAGGACAAGGGGGGCCTACGTCCTATCTTGGATCTAAGGAACGTCAACGGCTTCCTCCGGAAGGAGAAGTTCAAGATGTTGACGTTAGCTCAGGTCTTGGCTGCTCTAGACCCACAAGACTGGATGGTAGCGTTGGACTTGCAGGATGCGTATTTTCACATCCCCGTCCTGCCGGCCCACCGGCGTTACCTGCGGTTCACGGTAGGCCAGGAGCACTTTCAGTTTATCGTGCTCCCCTTAGGCCTTACCAGCGCCCAACGGGTGTTCACAAAGGTGATGGCGGTGTTCGCAGCCCATCTGCGCAGGTTAGGGGTTTCAGTCTTTCCCTACCTAGACGACTGGTTGTTGAAGGCGGGCTCGCCCCAGACAGTCGTCCACCACCTTCAGATGACGGCAGACCTCTTGCACGACCTGGGGTTCTCCATCAATGTGCCGAAATCACACCTGTGTCCCTCTCAAAAGCTCCTTTTCATCGGAGCAGTTCTGGACTCGGCGCAGTTTCAGGTTTATCCTCGAACGGCGGGTCCGGGATATACAGGCTTTGATTCCCATCTTTCAGCCGCTATCCCGGGTTTCGGTCAGGTTGACGCTGCGGCTGCTGGGACTGATGGCTTCCTGCATCCTTCTGGTGCATCACGCCCGGTGGCGGATGCGGGCTCTGCAGTGGGACCTGAAATTTCAGTGGGCCCAGCATCAGGGCAACTTGTCCGACCACGTCTTGATCTCGGAGGGCACTGCGAGACAACTGCAGTGGTGGCTTACGGACCGCGATTGGGTCAGAGGCAGATCCCTCTCCCTTCCCCAACCGGATCACGTTGTCGTGACGGACGCGTCCCTCCAGGGCTGGGGTGGCCACTTGGGAGAGGCGGAGATCAGAGGCATCTGGTCTCCGGCAGAGTCCCGGCTCCATATCAACCTGTTGGAGCTGCGGGCGATTCGTCTAGCACTGAAGGCATTCCTCCCCTTTGTCAACGGGAGTGTAGTGCAAGTGTTCACCGACAACACCACCGCCATGTGGTACTGCAACAAACAAGGCGGAGTGGGGTCGTGGACCCTTTGCCAGGAGGCTCTGCGCCTCTGGCAGTGGCTGGAACGTCAGGGCGTGACCTTGACGGTTCAACACCTGGCAGGTTCTCTGAACGCCAGGGCGGACGAACTCAGCCGTCGGTGCTCGATGGATCACGAATGGCGTCTGAACTCGGACGTGGCGCAAGGCCTCTTTCTGCAATGGGGAGAGCCTTGGTTAGATCTATTTGCCACAGAAGAGAACGCGCAATGTCATCAGTTCTGCGCGTTGGAGTTTCCAAGACGGAAAAACGGTTTCATAGACTGCGCTATGGATATAGCGACCACAGCTTTTAGATCCTTGGGAGGAGCAGCGGTCCTGCGCAGGCAAGGATGGCTGCGAGCAACGGCGTTTAGGCCGGAGGTGCAAAACGAGATTTTAGACCTCCGTTTCAATTCAGAAGATCTGTTTGGGAAGCATATTGATGATACTCTGCAGAGTATCAAAGATACTGATACGGCAAAAGCTCTGGGGACACTGCAATACAGAAACCCCTTTTCATGGCTTCAGGGGCAGAGGGCAGTCCTTGTATAGAGGAGGATACCAACAGGGGAGATATTCTTCTTCGGCCTCATCGCAGCCTCACCCTCAGCAGTACAGTCCGTGTCAATCAGGAGGATATACAAAATCCACTCCAAGAGTACGGGGTGGCCGGGGAAAGGACAACACCAGTCGGCAATGACAACCTCCATCTTCAGGCTCTGTCAGATGCTCCCCTGGGTGGAAAGATTGCTCACTATCTTCACAATTGGCGGAAAATAACAACGGACCAATGGGTCCTCAAAATAGTTCAATTTGGTCATACCCTAGAATTTCTTCAAACACCCCCTTGTACTCCACCGATGCACCAGAGAGCCAACCATCTGCATCAACTCCGGCAGGAGATTCGGGCAATGCTCCGAAAGGGAGCAATAGAACCGGTACCGAAAGCCCAGGAAAACAAGGGGTTTTACTCCCGGTTTTTTCTTGTCCGGAAAAACAAGCTCCAATGGCGCCCCATTCTGGATCTCAGATCCTTAAACACCTATCTCAAGAAGCAATCTTTCAGGATGGTGTTTCTGCAGCACATCCTTCCGTTATTGAACCCAGGAGATCATGACTACATTGGATCTACAAGACGTGTATTTCCACGTGCCGATCCATCCTGCACACAGACAGTACCTTCGGTTCTTAGTAGCCGGAAGACATTACCAATTCAGAGTACTGCCATTCGGCTTGAAGTCAGCGCCAAGAGTATTCACGACATGCCTGGCTCCAGTAGTGGCGGTGTTGAGGAAGCCAAGACATCAAATATTTCCTTACCTCGACGACTGGTTAGTCAAAGCACCATCAAAGGTACAGGCCAGAGCGTCAACACAAGCCTGCATGGACTTATTCGCCAAACTAGGATTGACTCTCCACGAGGGAAAGTCACATCTCCACCTAGCATAAGTGATCGCATTTCTGGGGGCAATATTGGACACGGAATGCAACAAGGCGTTCCCCTCCGAAGAAAGGGAACTGAGGATTGTGTCCCTCTTCCAAGACTTTGTAAAAAGAAAGTCTATTTCAGTACGCAGGTACAAATCCTTGCTGGGCATGATGTCATCTTGTATTCCCCTGGTGCCTTGCTGCAGGTTAAGGATGCGCCCATGGCAGGAGCAGATCTATCTCCAATGGCGTCATTCGGAGGGATCCTTCGACGATACATTATTGGTGACACCAGTGATGGTACTAGCAGCAGAGTGGTAGACACCAAAAGGAAATGTGTCTCAAGGTCTGATGTTTCTGGCAAGAGCGGCTCCTCTAGTGGTGACGACGGATGCGTCTTTAGAAGGATGGGGAGCTTTCCTTCAGGACCTTCAAGTCAGCGGTCGTTGGAAAGTGCACAAGCAGCAATTGCACATAAATCTGCTGGAGCTCAGAGTGATCCGCTTTGCATTACTAGCTTTTCTACCAAGGATAAGAGGTTCGCCGGTGTTGGCAGGAACAGACCACACTACGGCGATGCATTATGTGAACAAGCAAGGGGGAACAAGATCTCTCCCTGTCTCAGGAAGCCCAGGAGATTTGGGAATGGGTTTTTCAGCAAGGAATATCATTGGCAGCAGAACACCTCCTGGGGGATCAAAACGTCAAGGCGGATACTCTTAGCAGACTCAAATCGTCCTGCCACGAATGGGAGCTGAACCAGGGGATCCTGGACAGCATCTTTCGAAGATGGGAACACAGATAGTGGACCTCTTCGCTACAAGCGAAAACAGGAAATGCCAGTACTTCGCAAGCTGGCTTCCCCAGAAGGGATCTTGAGGAAATGCGTTTTCCATGGCATGGTCTGGCGTCTTTGCTAAGTTTTTCCTCCAATTACTCTTCTTCCCCGCGTACTGGTGAAGATCAAGAAAGAACCGTGCAGGCTGATCCTGGTAGCCCCGTGGTGGCCCAGACAACACTGGTTCACGGAACTGCTGCTGCTGTCGGAGGACCGTCCAATTCGGTTGCATCCAATTCCATCGCTTCTGACAATGTCCAAGGGTCAGGTGCTCGATCCGTACCCGAAATCCTTGCGATTAGCAGCCTTTCTCCTGAACACTGAATTTAGTCATCTGTACATCTCACATGAATGTAGGGAGTGTGAGAAGGTGGCCTGATATGCAGTGCTCACTATTCTAGTGAACACTATGTATCAGTCCAGCAACCCTTATTGATGATTGGTTGTAAGTCAACCTTATAGACCAGCTATCCTAGTAGCGTGGATACGAGCAGTCTAAGGCTAAAGACTCGAGAGGGCGTGTTAAGCTAGCTGTTTACCACACATATACCCCTTGAATACCAAGTGAAAGGACACCACACAAGTGTTATGAAAATAAACAGTTATTTATTTAAAGATCACAACAGCCCTGTACTCTTTATGAGGACAGGGTACTAAGCACAAACCAAAACTCTTACAAAAATACTTAAGTTAGCACAGTATATACAAATGCCCGAGGGGCACGGAAAACCATATACTCTGAAAGTGGAATGCGAAATTCCTAGCAGGTAAGTACAGTACTAATAGCTTTTGGAATCGCTAGGACTTGACTAGGGAACCGTTAGATTACTTCTAGGAGGCCTAGGGGACTCGGGTGCAGTGTGTGCACTCTCACGCGAGATGCGGGACAAAAGTCTATGGTAGCTAGGAAATAGAAAGTTAGTGTTCTCGGGCGAACCCGACCTGGTAGGGAGAAAACGAAAGTAGATTCTGACCCTTGGATAGTGAGGCTATGCTGGGGCACCGAAATGCCGAAGTTACCTAGCCCAGGGGCTGCAGCTGCATAGGTCTGAAAAGACGTCGGGAATCCTCGTAGACGGACCAGGAGCCGGAAGAAAAAGATGCTGGCCGGTGACCAGTGAAGAAAGTTCAGTTGGATCCAAGCCTGGATCTTGAAGATAGATGACACCTGAAAGCAGAGGGGACCAAGTTCGAGACTACTAGCCAGTAGTCAGTGGGCACCAGGAGGGCACCGGATGGTAGCCACCTCGACAAGGTGAGTGGGTGACGCTTGACTCGAAGATCTCACGGACCAGGAGGCGTTGTCGGCGACCAGGATGGAGGATCGAGCTGTCCCACGAAGATGGAAGCTGTCGGCGTCGCTGGACCCAGGATTGGGCAACAAAGCCTTGGCAAATTCAAGCCCACGCGGTGGACCTAAAATGGCGTCTGGAGTGGACCAGGAGGGTCCGGGGTGCCTCTCTTGAAGAAGGAAGCAAGGGCCAGCCTGGAGCAACCAGACCAGCAGTCGTGAAGTCGTTGGGCGTCGTTCAGAGGGCCACAAGCCAGCCGGCTAGTAGCCAAACAACGCGGTGCACAGCAAACAGCAGAAGGGCCCCACGCAGATCGTGGAGATGCAGGGGGGCTGATCTTGGGTGCTGGAGCTGCGCAGGGTCGGGGCTTCTCGGACCCCAAAGCACTCACCAGTGGAGGACACGGTGGGCTTGCAGTAAAGATGTCGTGCAGTCTTGGCGATCGTCGGTCCCTTGAGGTCTCGTCGCACTCACGGTTCTCAGCTTGGCTGTAGAGGTGAGTAGAGGTCAGAGGTGCCAGGGAAGCCGGGTCTCGTCGAGCTGGGTCGTCGGGTTCGTGATGAAGGACTTGCAGCAGACCGCAGTGTTCTTTAGGATGGTGCCCGCTTGATGCAGGGTGACTACTCCTTAGCCACAAGGGAGAATCTTGAAGAAGAAATCGTGAAGTCCTTTCGAAGAAAGTGGTATCTTGATTCCAAAGATGATCTAATTTTAACAGGGGGCCCGCTCCCATCTTTATACTAAAAAAGGGGGCTGACCCGGTGACTAGGTCCTGCCTATGGGTGGGACCAGGAGGGGGGTGGTTACACCCCTCTCCCCTGCCGGACTTCCCCAGGCCAGGGGCTGGTGTGCCCCTGGAACTGGTTCTGACTGGCCTATGCGTAGTGAGCACCGGGGTGCCACTCAGCAGTCACCTTCCTGAAAAGCCCTGCCTACCCAGGATACACAAAACCATGTCTGGGACGGTGCTAGCACCGCCCCTGACAGGAAACCCTTTGTCCAGGCTCCCCTCGCTGGAAGGACTCCCAGCTGCAGGGGGTCAGACTTGTGTCTGTGGTGGCAGCATCCATTTTGTGGAGCTGAGGCTTCAGTTAACTTTAACCGGGGTTCACAGTTACATACATGTCGTGTCCCTCTAGAAGGGTGGAATGCTAACCCCGTCGCCAGAATTGGCGAGGGGTTAGTATTCCAATTCGTATGACACCTTACTCGACATGTTTTGATAAAGCAATACCAAAGTTAGCATTTAACCGCGAGGATTATAATGCACTTAAGAGTATATGGTATGCGATATCATGGAACAGCTATTAGGACTTGGTTCCGCAAGCTGCAGACAGGCTCAGCTCATGCCAGAGCACCATCTCACACGATTCCAAGCACTCTGCCTTCAGGATTGTTAAGGCCTGCCATAGGAGTGACTGATAGGAATCTGTGTGTCCATTTTTAGGGTTAGGTATAGGTATACTACACCTACAGCAAAGGGTGATTACACGACTTTGCCCCAGCTGTCATGCAGCCAGTTGTGTCAAATTTAGGAGGCCAGCCAGGGGTGGCATAATACATGCTGCAGCCCCTGGCAGCCCTGGGTACACCTATGCCCTGAGTTACAGGGTCTGATAAGGTGGCCCAGTACCAATTGGAAATGTACCTAGGGTACATGGAATCCATTTTAAAGAGAGAGCAGTAGGCCTGGGGTCCTGATTGGCAGGGTCCCAGGTCGACTATGTCCAAAACCAGCTAAAACACAGGGCAAAAAGTTGGGGGCAACCATAGTCAGGATGTACCTTCCTACACAACCCCCCCCCCAAACGAAAGGAGATAAGGCTATCCTTGTCCAGGTAAGCCTCTATTACCTAAGTGGCCATATGAGGAAGGACCAGCTCTGGCTTGGTTTCCCCTTGTGTCATGGTCCACTAGGCAACCCCTCACCCTAAGGGTATCTGAGGGTCTCCACCATAGGGAATCTCTGTCTCTGGTGTGTCTTGGGAAAGTAAAAGGCTGATGCTGGGATGGAGTACTGAAGTGAGGCTCCTCTACCTTTGGGCTCAACTTCCTCCAATCACCATCCATCATATGTGCCTTTCTTTCTTTAGCTGAGATGCACTGAGCTCTCAGGGTCAGCCTCTGGCTACCTAAAGCTGGAGGCTGAGTCCCTCTGTTTGGCTTACTGGAGGGACAGGTCAGGTCTGGGGTTTTTAGGCCCCATGTTTGGCTGTGCCCAACAGTGTCCAGCTGTGGGAGTTCCCTAACTACTTTTAAGGGGGATCCCTCAGGAGTCTGCTCTATTTTCACTTGGCTAGGTTTACCAGCTTCAGTGATCCTAATCTGCTGATTAAGGGGTTCTTTTGGACAGGGGGCCCTTTGGGGACCACCACTGACCTCCCTGGTCTCTTCAGCCCTGGGCTGACTGAGGCAGGGTAGAGAGGTGCGGGTTACCTGCTCCAGACTGGGTCCCACCTGGGAAGGGTCCACTGCCATCAGGGGCTCTGCCAGGCTAGGCCTGACTACCTCTGGGGCAGTTCCTTCAACAGGGGTAGAGTCAGTTCCCTGAGGAGGCTGGCTCTCACCTAGTGTCTGGGAGGGGGAAGACTCTTCTTCCTCCTCAATGCTCTCTGAGTGGAGTGATCCATTGTTTCAGGCTTCACAACCTCACTATCTGTTTGAGTAGAGGCTGAGACCATTTCAACCTTGCCAACCTTTTCAGGAGGGCACTCAGTCTGTGTTTGGGCTGTGACTGTCACAGCCCTCCTATCCTGTTCTGAAAAGTCTGTCTGAGCCTGGGCAGTGGCTACCACTGCCCTTCCAACCTTTTCAGGGAGGAATGGTGCTTGGACTGGGGCTGTAGCTATTACTGCCCCACTAACCTGTCTGGATAGGCCTATCATTATGGAATGAGTTTCTTGTTCCACCTCAGCCCATGCTGAGAGTTCCAGGTCATTCCCCAGTAAGCAATCTACAGGTAGGTTATCTGTCACTGCCACTCTCATGGGCCCTGTGACATTACCCCAACTGAGCTTGACTACTGCCATGGGATGCCTTCTCTTCACTCCATGAATGTCTGTCACCTGATAAGTAAAACCAGGGGTCAGTTGAGCAGAGGGGACCAGATGGTCACTCACCATGGTGAGGCTGGCCCCTGTGTCTCTGAATGCCTCAACTTTCTGACCATTCACTAAAACTTCTTGTCTATACTTTCCCAAAATGTGGGGTCCAGTAGTGAAGTTGGCAAACCCCATGCCAGTCTCACAGACAAGAGTGTGGTCAGGGAACCTGGCTAGGCCATAGTCCTCCTGATTGCCCAAAGTAATGCCCACCACATTCTTGGGGGCACTCCCACCACCTGGGGGATTACCACTAGTGGTAACAGGAGGTTTAGGAGTATTACCTGGGGGTATGTTTCCCTTATTACCATTTTTAGGGCAACTGGCATCACTTTTGTAATGGCCCACCTGTTTACAGGTATGGCAATAAGGTTTCTTTTGTTCTGAAGGAGTGTTCTGGGACCCACCACCCTTGTTGGAGTTTTGGGGCCCTAGGGAAGTCTTCTCTGTGGATTTATCCCCACCCTTCTCTTGAGGCTTGGTTGATTCCTTTTTCTGGTCACCACCCTGGTTTTTAGGCCTAACCCTGGTTCTGACCCATTTGTCTGCCCTCTTACCCAATTCCTGTGGAGAGGTCAACTCGGAGTCTACCAGGTGCTGATGTAATAGCTGGTTCTGACAATTATTTAAGATTTGCTCCCTCATAATTAGATTATACAATCCTTTAAAATCAGTAACCTTACTACCCAGTATCCAGCCTTCAAAAGCCTTAGTGGCACAATCAACAAAGTCAGTCCAATCTTGAGACTGAGTTTTCTGGGTGTCTCTGAACAGCATCCTGTATTGTTCAGTGGTTAAACCAAACCCATCAACCAGTGTATTCTTCAAGATTTGGTAATTGTTAGCATCCTCCACCCTTGTGGTGAGGAGCTTATCTCTACCTTTACCATCAAAGGAGAGCCACAAGATAGCTGCCCACTGACTTTGGGGAACACCCTGCACAGTGCAGGCTCTCTCCAAAGCAGTAATCCATTTGTGGATGTCATCCCCTTCTTTAAAGGGGGGCACTATCTTATTCAGGTGCTTTGTATCAAAACTCCTTTCCCTATTGCTAGGTTTATTGCTGCCACCAGTGGGCTGTAGCCCACATAATTCTTGCTCTCTAGCAAGGGCAAGTCTCTCTTTGGCCAGGGCAAGTTCTTCCCTTTCAATCCTCAGTTTGATTGCCCTTTCTTCAGCTTCATACACTCTCCTCTTAGGGGAACACATTCCTCTGTGAGAAGAGTTGAGAGAGCCATTGGTTCGAAAGGATCTGTTAGAGCCTCTTGATAGAGACCTAACTCGTCCATTCCCAATGTTAAGCTGACCTGAGAGTGGGCCCAGGAGTTCCCCAGTACCAAGCTCATGTCTGCTTAAGTTGGACCTGCTTAGTCTTCTGACTTCTACCTGTCCCTTATCTGCCTCATCCCCAGACAACTCATCCTCCTCCTCAGCATCATCTGCCTCATGGAGGGGATGGATATCAAAGGGACCCTGTAAGGAGGGCAAACTTCCATCTGGATTAGAAGGGTCTGGGTTACCAGCCCTCCTGGCATCATAAGCCTCTAAGAGACCAATCAGAAAGGAAGTTGTGGGGTTAGACCCCTGTTTTAGTTTCCTGAGAGTACACACTTGTCTCATCTCATGGAAGCTAAGAGCAGCATATTTAGAAGTGACCTGTGGAAGGTCCACTGACACAAGGGGATACTCAGAGTTTCCTCCTTTGTCTGACATGCTGATTCTAGTGTGGTGTAAGTGATGCACCGACCTACACTATGTGTTACCTACTGATCCCTTGCTAGAGTTGCAGCCAAGGTGTGCTAAGCCTTGAGGAGCTGCAACAGCTGGTTCAGTAGAACTCAGAGTATTCTAAGCTTTAGTTATATGTACCTAACAGTACTTATGTGATCTTTCAACAAGATGTTCGAGGCATGTGGGCTGCTAAATTCATATCTTTGCATTAGATCGCCACCTAGTGTTGGGTCCGGATGATCGCACATTGTTGTCCTGGAAGAGTCTTCGAAGTATCCTGAGATGGGTGGCTCCTCCCCTGGACTACAGTGCGCATGGGCATCGGCTCCATCCCTAGATTGTTTTTTTCCGCCATTGGGTTCGGATGCGGTCTCGACGTCTCTCCGTCGGAACCGAATAAACATCATTTTTTACGGCCAAAAGGCTTTGGGTTCTTCACGTCGGTATTGTTTGCGTACGGTCTCGAGTTTCTTCCGTCTCTCGGAGCCGGAATCACCGGAGTTTCTTACAACTCTTCGGACATCGAGGCCTTCTCATCGCGACTCGACACTAAGTTCCCAACATGGAGCGGAGTCCGTTTAAACTCTGTCCGCTCTGTGGGTCCAAATACCCACATATAGATGTACACCCGGTATGTAATAAGTGCCTTTCGCCAGACCATGACGAAGGAAGTTGCCGGGCCTGTGCGAAGTTCAGGTCGAAGAAAACTCTCACGATTCGGCGCGCGGTGCGCCTTGTGGCCAAGCAGGCGGCCCCGGATCCAGATAACATCTTCGGCGACCAAGAAGAAGAGGACCAGAGCCATCATCTTCAAATCTCCCCGCCTGAGACGGAGGTCGAGGCCGATCCGGAATATGACGACGACGGAGTCGTGGGTCAGGGCCTTGAATACGTCGACGAGGTAGGGGACGACGCGATGGTTTATGGGGCCGAGGAAGATAGCTCAGGGGACGAGCTATGCCCCGAAGTTGAAGAACATCAGGAGGGGGTCACGGGATCGCCTGTCGGCCTTACCCAAGACCCTGTAGCGCAAGCCACGGCCCCGCCTGTCGGCCCGGCCACGGACATACTTGCTGCGCCTAGGGTTTCGAAACCGAAACTGAAAGCAACGGTCTCGACTGCACCTAAAATGGCCGACCCGAAACCGAAACCGAAAGTGAAGGACTCGAACGTCCCTAAGATGGCGGTCGCAACGGCAAAAACAAGTAAACCGGCGGCCTCATCGACTCCGTCGACCTCCGGTCCGCAGAAGTCGAAGAAACACGGCGATTCCACAGGGTCGAAATCGGCGCCAGAGGAGAGATCCTCTAAGAAGGGTGGCACGCACAAGACAAGCGCGCCGGCGCCGGCGAAGCCTGCTAAAGCAACCGACACAGCACCGGCTCCAACGGGGACATCTGCGCATCGCTCCAGGGACTCGGGGTCGGCGCCGTCCATCCCTCTAAAAGACCTACGGAACGTCGCATCCGAAGGCAAGGCCACCCCGTCGGTGCCAAAGACATCGGTCACCGACGCATCTCTCGTGGCTGCTTCACTACAAAGAATTAAGGACAAGGTTTTTTCCTCGTCGACGCCAACGCCATCGACGCAGAAGGCGGCAGATGTCCCGGTCAAGCCGGCAAGCAAGCTCCTCTTCCTTCTACCGCCAAAAGTGGTGCCAAAGGCCTTTTCCTCGAAATCGACGCCAAAGAAGTCGGATTCTTCTACGGCGGGGACATCTTCAGGTCAAGTGCTCGACCCCGAAGAGGATTCGGAGTGTTTTATAGACGCGGACACGGGGAAGTTAACCCTTTATAAAAGAAAGATCACTTCGCAGCCGGTGGAATCCTACGTCATTCCTCTAAAGAAGAAGAAGTTTCCACAGGACGCCTCTGTCCTCATGGAACCTATTCTGCCTCCTCTGGGAAGGAGCCCAACACCGTCTCCAGACCACTCTGACAGTGGGGACTATGGTGAAGATGAACAATACACGTTCCCAGTAAATGAACCTGATGCACAGCCAGATTCTTATTATGGCATTGGGGACCAAGGCCAAGATGTGGGGCAAGACCCACAGTCCTTCAGTACACGTGCATCCCCTACGGAGGATTCTGCAGGTTTTCATGCACTAATTGAGAGGGCAGCTGCTAATCATGATGTGGACATGCATGCTGACCCAGTTGAGGAAGACTTTCTATTCGACACGTTTTCAGTTTCGGAAAGAAATGTAAAGACACTGCCTATGCTCAAAGGGGTCCTCAAGCATGCTGCGGACATCTTTAAAGAGCCTACCAGGGCGAGGGTGGTCAACCCACGTATTGAGAAAAAGTACAGACCAGCGCCTGCAGACCCTGCATACATTCGAGGACAGTTGCCGCTTGACTCCTTGGTGGTAGCAAACGCACGCAAGAGGGCCAACTCCCAAACAACGGGTGAAGCTCCTCCCCCGGATAAGGAGTCCAAAGTGCTAGAGGCAGGAGGCAAAAGAGTGGCTGCACAGGCTGCCAATTTCTGGCGTATTGCAAATACACAGGCACTACTGGCACGTTATGATCGATCACATTACGACACACTAGAGCAGATTGTAGAACACCTGCCTCCGCAGTTTCAAGAAGGCACCAAAATGATTATACAAGAGGGACAACTGATCTCCAACGCGGCCATAAAGTGCGCACTTGATGTCGCGGACACAGCCGCTAGGGCCGTTAACACCAGTGTCATGCTTAGAAGACAGGCTTGGCTCCGCATATCGGGGTTCAAACCTGACATTCAAACAACCATACTTAATCAACCAGTCAATCCGGATAGACTGTTTGGTCCAGATGTTGACACCACCCTGGAAAAGATTAAAAAGGACACTGAAACTGCTAAATCGATGGGGGCCCTACAATCTCAGCAGTTTCGGGGCAATAATTTTCGTCGCTCAGGTGCCCGTGGAGTCACCAGAGGACAGATGGGTCAACAGTCACAGTTCCCTAGAGGTGGAGCACAGTCCTCGTACCCCAAACAAAACAAGAGGGGCTACAGGGGAAACAGCAACAAAGGACGTGGCAAAGGAGGCAACAATTCACGCTCCTCTGCCCCAAGCAACCAGTGACTCTCTGTCACTGCCCCCCGACCATTTAACACCTGTCGGGGGGAGAATACAACAGTTCCTGCCCGTCTGGACCAACATCACCACAGACAGGTGGGTGCGACAGCTTATCCAGTACGGTTATTGTCTAGAGTTAAAGTCCACTCCACCCAACATTCCACCAAGGCAAAGGCCTATGTCCGCAGAGCACTTGTACTTATTGCAGCAGGAAGTGTTGGTGATGCTGCAAAAAGGGGCAATCGAGCTCGTGCCAGTGGGGGAGGAAGGCACAGGGGTTTATTCTCTGTACTTCCTCATTCCAAAAAAGGATGGATCTCTACGGCCAATTCTGGATCTCCGTCCCCTCAATCTGTACATACTGTCAGAGCATTTCCACATGCTCACACTGCAACAGATTCTTCCTATGTTAAACAAAGGAGACTTCTTAGCAACCTTGGATCTCAAGGATGCTTATTTCCACATTCCGTTACATCCGTCCCACAGAAAGTACCTCAGGTTCACTATCCAGGGCACGCATTATCAGTTCAAAGTCCTACCCTTCGGAGTCACAACTGCCCCAAGGGTCTTTACCAAGTGTCTGGCGACTGTAGCAGCGCACCTCAGGAGGCAGAACATCCATGTCTACCCCTACCTCGACGACTGGCTCGTTCAAGCCAGATCGGAACGGCAGTGCGCCGCGGACATGTCGACTACCATTCACCTCCTTCACGACCTGGGTTTCTCGTTGAATTACCCGAAGTCACACCTTCAGCCGGCACACGTCCGGCAGTTTCTGGGTGCGACAATCAACACCCTGACGGCCTCGGCACAACCAAACCAGGTCAGGATAGACGGCATGCAGTCCTTAATACAGAAGTTCAGACCGGGACACTCGCTTCCAGCAAGAGTGTTCATGCAGTTGATAGGCATGATGGCCTCCTGCATCTTCATAGTCCCTCACGCACGGTTGCATATGCGCCCGCTCCAGGAGTGCTTAGCAAATCAGTGGACACAGGCTCAGGGACAATTAACAGACCTAGTGTTGGTTACCAGTCGGGCATACAACTCTCTGCATTGGTGGACTCCACACAACCTTTGCAAGGGCCGACTGTTCCAGGAGCCAGTGCCACAGGTTATCCTGACAACGGACGCATCTCTCCAGGGATGGGGAGCACACCTGCTCACTTACACAGTGCAGGGACTATGGACGACGCAGCAACAGAAGATGCACATCAACTATCTAGAACTGATGGCGATCTTCATGGCACTCAAGTCCTTCATTGTACATCTGTGCAACAAAGTGGTGTTAGTCCGGACGGACAACATGACCGCGATGTACTACATCCAAAAACAGGGGGGCACCCACTCACCACAGATGTCTCACCTGGCTCAGAGCATGTGGAAGTGGGCCATTCAGAGGAACATCTTCCTCATGGCAGAACACCTCCCGGGGAAGGACAATCAGATGGCGGATCTGCTCAGCAGACACAGTCATCAATTGCACGAGTGGGAGATACATCCATCGGTACTCCAGCCGTACTTCCAAAGGTGGGGGCGTCCAGACATAGACCTGTTCGCCACAAGGGAGAACGCAAAATGCCAAAGCTTCGCCGCCAGGTTCCCACACCCCCAATCGCAGGGCAATGCGATATGGATGAACTGGTCAGGCAAATTTGCTTACGCTTTTCCCCCGACACCCCTGATACCACTGGTGGCGAGGAAACTACGGCAACACTCCATGACACTCATCCTAGTTGCTCCAACGTGGGCGCGCCAAGCATGGTACACCACGTTCCTCGAGCTCTCAGTGGTCCCGCATCAAAGACTGCGCCTCACGCCCAGACTTCTGACGCAGAACCATGGAGAAATTCAGCATCCAGATCCGCAACAGCTCAACCTAGCGATCTGGCTCCTGAAGTCTTAGAGTTTGGATACCTGAACCTACCTCCTGAATGCATGAACATCATCAAGGAGGCGAGGAAGCCGTCAACCAGAGCATGCTATGCCGCGAAATGGAAGCGTTTTGTCATTTACTGTGCAAACAATGACATAAACCCGCTAGATGCGTCTATCCCTAACATCATTTGCTATCTGTTACACCTTTACAAGTGCAAACTAGCGTACACTTCTATTCGGATACATCTATCCGCCATCGCAGCTTACCTTCAGAATAGGCAGCATCTCTCAGTCTTCAGGGTGCCTGCCATTAAAGCGTTTCTTGAAGGCCTGAAACGAGTCATTCCCCCAAGAACACCGCCAGCTCCCGTGTGGAACCTCAATGTGGTCCTCACCAGGCTGATGGGACCACCGTTTGAGCCAATGCACTCGTGCGAACTGCAATTCCTAACGTGGAAAGTTGCTTTCCTAATTGCCATTACGTCACTAAGACGCGTAAGTGAGTTGCAAGCACTCACGATACAAGAGCCTTTCATCCAGATTCATCCAAATAGGGTGGTACTACGTACTAACCCCAAATTCCTTCCAAAGGTGGTGTCACACTTTCATCTCAACCAAACTATCGATTTGCCCGCATTCTTCCAAAATCCACAAACAGTGGCGGAGAGGATGCTCCATACCTTAGACGTACGGAGGGCATTGATGTACTACATAGACAGGACACAACACTTTAGGAAGACAAAACAACTCTTTGTTGCCTTCTCACCACAACACAAAGGCAACCCAATTTCCAAAGCAGGAATAGCCAGATGGATTGTTAAGTGCATCCAAATCTGTTATCATAAAGCCAAGCGCACTTTAACAATACCCCCAAAGGCACACTCCACACGCAAGTTGGGGGCATCCATGGCTTTCCTCGGAAACATTCCTCTAGAGGATATTTGCAGAGCAGCCACGTGGGTTACACCACATACCTTTACAAAACACTACTGTGTTGATGTACATTCCAAACAGCAAGCGGCTGTAGGACAGGCTGTTCTCAAGACACTTTTTCAGGTTTCTGCAGCTGGCACGGGCAACCGCCGCTGATGGAGGGACTGCTATGTATTCTATGCAAAGATATGAATTTAGCAGCCCACATGCCTCGAACTGAATATGCTACTTACCAGTATGCATCTGTTCTTGGCATGTAGGGCTGCTAACATTCATATCGCCCACCCTCCTCCCCGGTGCCTGTCGCAGCTGCAGATATACTATTGTATTCAATCATTAGCATGGACATCCTTTACACTTGCCACTCCATCCTCTGCCACAATGGCGAAAAACAATCTAGGGATGGAGCCGATGCCCATGCGCACTGTAGTCCAGGGGAGGAGCCACCCATCTCAGGATACTTCGAAGACTCTTCCAGGACAACAATGTGCGATCATCCGGACCCAACACTAGGTGGCGATCTAATGCAAAGATATGAATGTTAGCAGCCCTACATGCCAAGAACAGATGCATACTGGTAAGTAGCATATTCAATTCTTAGGATACGTGTGGTAAAACAACAGCAAGCTCAAATCCCAACCGCTGCTCACCAATGTGAGAAGGTGGCCTGATATGCAGTGCTCACTATTCTAGTGAACACTATGTATCAGTCCAGCAACCCTTATTGATGATTGGTTGTAAGTCAACCTTATAGACCAGCTATCCTAGTAGCGTGGATACGAGCAGTCTAAGGCTAAAGACTCGAGAGGGCGTGTTAAGCTAGCTGTTTACCACACATATACCCCTTGAATACCAAGTGAAAGGACACCACACAAGTGTTATGAAAATAAACAGTTATTTATTTAAAGATCACAACAGCCCTGTACTCTTTATGAGGACAGGGTACTAAGCACAAACCAAAACTCTTACAAAAATACTTAAGTTAGCACAGTATATACAAATGCCCGAGGGGCACGGAAAACCATATACTCTGAAAGTGGAATGCGAAATTCCTAGCAGGTAAGTACAGTACTAATAGCTTTTGGAATCGCTAGGACTTGACTAGGGAACCGTTAGATTACTTCTAGGAGGCCTAGGGGACTCGGGTGCAGTGTGTGCACTCTCACGCGAGATGCGGGACAAAAGTCTATGGTAGCTAGGAAATAGAAAGTTAGTGTTCTCGGGCGAACCCGACCTGGTAGGGAGAAAACGAAAGTAGATTCTGACCCTTGGATAGTGAGGCTATGCTGGGGCACCGAAATGCCGAAGTTACCTAGCCCAGGGGCTGCAGCTGCATAGGTCTGAAAAGACGTCGGGAATCCTCGTAGACGGACCAGGAGCCGGAAGAAAAAGATGCTGGCCGGTGACCAGTGAAGAAAGTTCAGTTGGATCCAAGCCTGGATCTTGAAGATAGATGACACCTGAAAGCAGAGGGGACCAAGTTCGAGACTACTAGCCAGTAGTCGGTGGGCACCAGGAGGGCACCGGATGGTAGCCACCTCGACAAGGTGAGTGGGTGACGCTTGACTCGAAGATCTCACGGACCAGGAGGCGTTGTCGGCGACCAGGATGGAGGATCGAGCTGTCCCACGAAGATGGAAGCTGTCGGCGTCGCTGGACCCAGGATTGGGCAACAAAGCCTTGGCAAATTCAAGCCCACGCGGTGGACCTAAAATGGCGTCTGGAGTGGACCAGGAGGGTCCGGGGTGCCTCTCTTGAAGAAGGAAGCAAGGGCCAGCCTGGAGCAACCAGACCAGCAGTCGTGAAGTCGTTGGGCGTCGTTCAGAGGGCCACAAGCCAGCCGGCTAGTAGCCAAACAACGCGGTGCACAGCAAACAGCAGAAGGGCCCCACGCAGATCGTGGAGATGCAGGGGGGCTGATCTTGGGTGCTGGAGCTGCGCAGGGTCGGGGCTTCTCGGACCCCAAAGCACTCACCAGTGGAGGACACGGTGGGCTTGCAGTAAAGATGTCGTGCAGTCTTGGCGATCGTCGGTCCCTTGAGGTCTCGTCGCACTCACGGTTCTCAGCTTGGCTGTAGAGGTGAGTAGAGGTCAGAGGTGCCAGGGAAGCCGGGTCTCGTCGAGCTGGGTCGTCGGGTTCGTGATGAAGGACTTGCAGCAGACCGCAGTGTTCTTTAGGATGGTGCCCGCTTGATGCAGGGTGACTACTCCTTAGCCACAAGGGAGAATCTTGAAGAAGAAATCGTGAAGTCCTTTCGAAGAAAGTGGTATCTTGATTCCAAAGATGATCTAATTTTAACAGGGGGCCCGCTCCCATCTTTATACTAAAAAAGGGGGCTGACCCGGTGACTAGGTCCTGCCTATGGGTGGGACCAGGAGGGGGGTGGTTACACCCCTCTCCCCTGCCGGACTTCCCCAGGCCAGGGGCTGGTGTGCCCCTGGAACTGGTTCTGACTGGCCTATGCGTAGTGAGCACCGGGGTGCCACTCAGCAGTCACCTTCCTGAAAAGCCCTGCCTACCCAGGATACACAAAACCATGTCTGGGACGGTGCTAGCACCGCCCCTGACAGGAAACCCTTTGTCCAGGCTCCCCTCGCTGGAAGGACTCCCAGCTGCAGGGGGTCAGACTTGTGTCTGTGGTGGCAGCATCCATTTTGTGGAGCTGAGGCTTCAGTTAACTTTAACCGGGGTTCACAGTTACATACATGTCGTGTCCCTCTAGAAGGGTGGAATGCTAACCCCGTCGCCAGAATTGGCGAGGGGTTAGTATTCCAATTCGTATGACACCTTACTCGACATGTTTTGATAAAGCAATACCAAAGTTAGCATTTAACCGGGAGGATTATAATGCACTTAAGAGTATATGGTATGCGATATCATGGAACAGCTATTAGGACTTGGTTCCGCAAGCTGCAGACAGGCTCAGCTCATGCCAGAGCACCATCTCACACGATTCCAAGCACTCTGCCTTCAGGATTGTTAAGGCCTGCCATAGGAGTGACTGATAGGAATCTGTGTGTCCATTTTTAGGGTTAGGTATAGGTATACTACACCTACAGCAAAGGGTGATTACACGACTTTGCCCCAGCTGTCATGCAGCCAGTTGTGTCAAATTTAGGAGGCCAGCCAGGGGTGGCATAATACATGCTGCAGCCCCTGGCAGCCCTGGGTACACCTATGCCCTGAGTTACAGGGTCTGATAAGGTGGCCCAGTACCAATTGGAAATGTACCTAGGGTACATGGAATCCATTTTAAAGAGAGAGCAGTAGGCCTGGGGTCCTGATTGGCAGGGTCCCAGGTCGACTATGTCCAAAACCAGCTAAAACACAGGGCAAAAAGTTGGGGGCAACCATAGTCAGGATGTACCTTCCTACAGGGAGATCCTGTCCAAAGCCAGAGCGGAGAGTACCAACAAAACCTACAGGATGAAATGGAAAAGGTTTTGTCTGTGGTGTAAGAGGCATAACATTCACCCTCTTACTGATGCCCCTCATCAAATTATACCTTACATTCTGCTAATAGCAAAGTCTGGATTAGCACATGCTTCCATCAAGGTACATTTGGCGGTGTTATCTCGCTACAGGAGGGCATCAAGGATCATCAAGCAATTTATGAAGGGGATATTCAGGGTCTTTCCTCCAGTAAAGCCTCCACCACCACTATGGAATCTAAATGTTCGAGGCATGTGGGCTGCTGAATTCATATCTGTGCATAGATCGCCGCCTAGTGTCCGGATGATTGCACATTGTTGTCCTGGAAGAGTCTTCGAAGTATCACGAGATAGGTGGCTCCTCCCCTGGACTACAGTGCGCATGGGCATCGCCTCCATCCCCAGATTGTTTTTTTCCGCCATTGGGTTCGGATGTGCTTCGGTTCCCTCTGTCGGAATCGATAGTTGTTTAACTTTCATAACTTGAGACCAAAAGGTCTTTAGGACTCGCGTCGGTATTGTCCATCGTTCGGGTTGGTTTATTCATCGGCTCCGAAACACTTGCTGCCCTTCCGCGTGCTGTCGGCGCGGACGGGCCTACACGACGCTCCAGACTACTTCAACATGGAACGAACTCCGTTTAAGAGGTGCCCGGTGTGTGCCTCAAAGTATTCACACCTCGACGTGCACCCAGTGTGCAACAGATGCTTGTCGCCGGACCACGACGAGGCCAGGTGTATTGCCTGCTCAAAGTTCCGGTCGAAGAAGACTCTCAAACTACGTCGGGCCGCGAGACTGCCTGCCCAGTTATCGGCACCCCCTCCAGCCAACATCTTTGAAGAAGACGTTAAAAACGACAACGTCCTACAAGTTTCGGACTCTGACCCGGCGTTGGACGATGAGAACTACGACGCGGGAGATGAAGAGTTCGAGGAAGTCGTCGGAGGTAGGGGACGACGACGGGGCCATTGCCACCGTGGAGGATAGCTCGGAAGAAGAGCATCCTCATATGGACTCTGGGGCCGAACCCCAGCATAAGGCCCAGGTCGAGGGATCGCCTTCGGGCCTTACCCAGGACCTCAATACACGTCCCACGGCCCCGCCTCTGGGCCCGGCCACGGACATTGGTGATGCGCCACTCCCGGTACAGAAACCGAAAGTGAAGCCGTCGGGGTCCGCACCATCCGTATCGAAACCGAAAGTGAAAGTCGCACTGGTGGGACCGAAGGCTCCAGAGGCCTCGGCGCCGAAGAAGTCCAAAATGGCCGCCGAGATCAAGAGCCACGCCAAGATGGCCGACCCGAAGACCCCGGCGTCGAAGCCTAAGGCGAAGACGACCGACGCGGCTGCGTCGGCGCCGAAGATGGTCGACGCTCTGAAGAGCCGCGTCGACGCCAAAAAGGTCGATGACCCTAAAAAGGCCTCGAAGAAGCGTCCGGACGACCCCAAAGCTCTGGCTGCGCCCATCCCGGCCGACAAAGCCAAGGGCGGTGATGTGTCGGCTCCGAAGACCGTGCCTTTGATCACCAACCCGAGGCTGGACTCGGAGGACTCGCTCAAGCCGGTCCAGCCCTCACCGTCCTTTACCAAGAAGGTCACGGAGTCCCTTCAACGTATTCGGAAGGAAAGCAGTGGCTCCCGAACCGAAGGATGTGGCGACGAAGCCTCCACAAAAACAGGCGAAGGCGCAGACGCCGATCCACTTCACGCTGCCGCCAAAGACGACGCCGAAGGCTTTCGCTCCGAAACATGGGGCCGGGGTGCCCTTGAAGCTGGTGTCTACGCCTAAAGCATCATTGGTGGTGCCGAAGCCTCGGCTCCAGCCACTCGCGGACGAGGAGCGTCGAGAGGTTGTCATCGACGCCAACACAGGCAAGCTCTCTCTCCTTAAAAGGAATATCACCCCAGAGCCAGTGTTGGAACATTTTCGTATCCCACTCAAGAAGAAGTTGGACTCTGGGGGTACTTCTGCCCCTATGGAGCCTGCATCTCCACAAGGTCTGGAACTCTCACCCACTCTAACGCTGGGGAGGGTGACGGAGACTAGGAGGAGGAGTACAATTATCCAGCGTACTCCGATCCAGAGGAGGTCAATGAGCCATGGTCTGCTGGAGGCGACCCTGAGGACCCTCAGTCAGGACACGAGCCGCAGCTTTTTGCTGCAAAAACTTCTCCAACAGAGGACTCTGCAGCCTTCAACGCTCTAATTGAGAGAGCTGCGGCCAATCATGATGTCGACCTCCATGCGGACCCAGTAGATGTCGATTTCCTGTTTGACACTTTCCCGGTGGCTGAAAAGACTGTCAAGACATTGCCAATGCTCAAAGGAGTGCTAAAGCACGCGCCTGAGGTTTTCAGGGAGCCCACCCGGGCGCGAGTCATCAATCCTCGTATTGACAAAAAATACAAGGCAGCGCCCACTGATCCAACGTACATCAAAGGACACTTGCCACTGGACTCTTTGGTTGTATCCAACGCACGCAAGCGGGCAAACTCTCAGACCACGGGTGATGCTCCTCCCCCGGACAAAGAATCGAAGGTCTTTGAAGCCTCAGGAAAACGTATTGCTGCACAGGCAGCTAATATTTGGCGCCTTTCAAACACGCAAGCCCTACTTGCACGCTATGATAGGGCACACTATGACACCCTAGAAACCCTTCTACAGCACTTACCTGATCAGTACAAAGAGGGAGCTGAAATGTTAATTCAGGAGGGGAAGCTTATCACCAATGCTTCCATTAAGTGCGCACTGGACGTGGCTGATACCGCCTCCAGAGCTATAAACACTAGCGTGCTACTGCGTAGGCATGCATGGCTTAGGATATCAGGCTTTAAACCAGACATACAGACTATGATCTTAAACCAAACAGTTAATCCAGACCACCTGTTTGGGCCAGAAGTGGATGCAACCCTTGAAAAAATGAAAAAAGACACTGACACTGCTAAGTCTATGGGGGCCCTACAGTCCCAGCAGTTTCGGGGTGGTTCCTTTCGCCGCTCCAATAACAGAGGCACCTCAAGGGGTCAGGCATCACAATCCACGCAATACTATAAAAGCAACACCCAGACCTCATACACCAACAAGGGTAGAGGTGGTTACAGGGGCAACAACGTCAAGGGCAGGGGACGTGGAAACAGCTCCAGGTCCTCCGCCACCAACAAACAGTGACGCCTTGTCGCTGCCCCCCGACCACACAACACCAGTCGGGGGGAGACTCCAGCAGTTCCTGCCCGCGTGGAAATCCATCACCACGGACAGGTGGGTCAAATCTCTTATCCAATATGGTTACTGTCTGGAACTCACTTCCACTCCACCAAACATACCTCCAAGAAACCGTCCTATGTCCGGCGAGCACTTGCACTTGTTGCAGCAGGAGGTCCAAGTCATGCTGCAAAAAGGGGCAATAGAGCTCGTTCCACTGCAAGAAAGGGGAACAGGGGTTTACTCTCTGTACTTTCTAATCCCCAAAAAGGACGGATCCCTCAGGCCCATCCTGGACCTCAGGCCCCTCAACTGGTACATTCTGTCAGAACATTTCCATATGCTCACGTTGCAGCAGGTTCTCCCTCTGCTTCGGCAGGGGGACTTCCTGGCTACTCTGGATCTCAAGGATGCATACTTTCACATTCCCCTGCATCCTTCACACAGGAAGTACCTCAGGTTCACCATTCAAGACCAGCGCTACCAGTTCAGGGTTCTGCCTTTCGGGGTCACCACAGCGCCAAGGGTCTTTAGAAAGTGCGTGGCGACTGTGGCGGCGCATCTAAGACGTCAAAACATCCACGTCTACCCCTATCTGGACGACTGGCTCATTCAGGCAAAGTCGGAACAGTGCGCCGACCAAGTGTCCCGCACCATTCATCTCCTGCACGATCTGGGATTCTCACTGAATTACCCAAAATCCCATCTCCAGCCCGCCCACATACGGCAGTATCTGGGCGCGACGATAAACACTCTGGCAGCCACTGCGCAGCCAAATTCAGTGAGAGTCGCCAGTATTCAGACGCTGATCCAACGATTCAGACCTCAGCACTTGCTTCCAGCGAGGGTGTTCATGCAGTTGATAGGCATGATGGCATCCTGCATCTCCATTGTCCCGCACGCGAAGTTACATATGCGCCCGCTCCAGGAGTGCCTCACACGTCAGTGGACTTAGGCTC
The DNA here is from genome assembly GCF_964263255.1 of Lissotriton vulgaris. Taxonomy (NCBI): domain Eukaryota; kingdom Metazoa; phylum Chordata; class Amphibia; order Caudata; family Salamandridae; genus Lissotriton; species Lissotriton vulgaris. Next base: position 876,905,416 of record NC_141685.1, read on the forward strand.
ACGGGCAACTAACAGACCAGACAGCGGTCGGGCGTACAACTCTCTGCATTGGTGGAATCCACAAAACCTTTGCAAGGGCCGACCGTTCCAAGAGCCTGTGCCACAGATTATCCTGACGACTGATGCTTCTCTCCAGGGATGGGGAGCGCATGTACTCCACTACACAGTGCAGGGACTAGGGACACTACAGCAAAGGAAGATGCACATCAATGTATTGGAACTGATGGCGATCTTCATGGCCTTAAAGGCATTCAAAGTACATCTGTGCAACAAGGTCGTGTTGATCCGGACGGACAACATGACGGCCATCTACTACATTCAGAAACAGGGGGGCACACACTCTCCGCAGCTGTCTCATCTGGCTCAGAGCATGTGGAAGTGGGCCATTCAGAGGAACATTTTCCTCATGGCAGAACATCTCCCAGGCAAAGACAATCAGATGGCGGACCTGCTCAGCAGGCACAGCCACCAAATGCACGAGTGGGAGATACATCCATCAGTACTCCAACCGTACTTCCAAAGGTGGGGTCATCCAGAGATAGACCTGTTCGCCACAAGGGAGAACGCAAAATGCCAAAGCTTCGCCGCCAGGTTCCCACACCCGCAATCGCAGGGCAATGCGATGTGGATGAACTGGTCAGGCAGATTTGCGTACGCTTTTCCCCCAGCACCTCTGATACCGCTGGTGGCACGCAAGCTCAGGCAGCACTCGATGACTCTCATCCTGGTTGCTCCAACGTGGGCTCGCCAACCATGGTACACCACGTTTCTGGAACTTTCCGTGGTACCGCATCAAAGGCTTCATCTCACACCCAGCCTTCTGACGCAGAGCCATGGAGACATTCAGCACCCAGATCCACAACAGCTCAACCTGGCGATCTGGCTCCTGAAGTCCTAGAGTTTGGCTACCTCAATCTTCCCCCCGATTGCATGGACATCATTCGGGAGGCAAGAAAGCCCACTACTAGAGCATGTTATGCGGCTAAATGGAAGCGGTTTGCCATTTATTGTGCAAGCCACGGCATTAACCCGCTGGATGCTTCCATTCAGAACATCACATGTTACCTGTTCCATCTGTACCGATGCAATTTGGCATATTCTTCCATCCGCATTCACCTGTCTGCGATGGCCGCATACCTCCAGAATAGGCAACACCTATCACTTTTCAAGGTTCCTGCTATCAAGGTATTTCTGGAAGGACTCAAAAGGGTCATTCCACCACGAACACCACCAGCTCCAGAATGGAACCTCAATGTGGTTCTTACAAGGCTGATGGGTCCTCCTTTCGAGCCATTACACTCTTGTGAGCTTGAGTTTCTGACTTGGAAAGTGGCTTTCTTAGTAGCAATTACATCGCTACGGAGGGTTAGTGAGTTGCAGGCCCTCACCATCCAAGAGCCTTTTTTCCAAGTCCATGCTAACAGGGTGGTGCTCCGCACTAACCCTAAATTTCTACCCAAGGTTGTGTCTCAATTCCACATAAACCAAACAATCGAGTTGCCGGTGTTTTTTCAAAATCCTGAGTCGCTGGCGGAGCGGATGCTCCACACCCTTGACGTTAAAAGGGCCCTAATGTATTACATTGACAGGACCAAGGATTTTAGAAAGACTAAGCAGCTTTTCGTTGCCTTTGCAACACACCACAAGGGTAACGCTATTTCCAAGGCTGGTATTGCTAGGTGGATCGTGAAATGTATTCAGATCTGTTACGCAAAGGCTAAACGCACTCTCACAATTCCACCAAGAGCCCACTCCACCAGAAAGTTGGGGGCCTCTATGGTTTTCCTTGGGAACATTCCCTTAGAGGCTATATGTAGAGCAGCCACATGGTCTACCACACAAACATTTACTAAACATTACTGTGTAGACGTGCACTCTAAACAGCAGGCAGCTGTTGGTCAGGCTGTTCTCAAAACACTTTTCCAAACTGCTGCAGCTGGCACGGGCGGCCGCCAATAATAGGAGGACTGCTGTGTATTCTATGCACAGATATGAATTCAGCAGCCCACATGCCTCGAACTGCAAATGCTACTTACCAGTATGCATCTGTTCTTGGCATGTAGGGCTGCTGACATTCATATCGCCCACCCTCCTCCCCGGCGCCTGTAGCAGCTGCAGTATCCATGTATATGCTCATAGCATGGTCATCACTCACATAATTCTCTCCATCTCGGCCACAATGGCTAAAAACAATCTGGGGATGGAGGCGATGCCCATGCGCACTGTAGTCCAGGGGAGGAGCCACCTATCTTGTGATACTTCGAAGACTCTTCCAGGACAACAATGTGCAATCATCCGGACCCAACACTAGGCGGCGATCTATGCACAGATATGAATGTCAGCAGCCCTACATGCCAAGAACAGATGCATACTGGTAAGTAGCATTTGCAATAGTACTTTCTCAATTGATGAAACCACCGTTTGAACTGATACACAGGGCGGACATTAAGGTCTTGTCCTGGAAAGTGGCTCTTCTCATTGCATTGACTTCAGTGAGAAGAGTAGGTGAACTACAAGCGCTCACGATTCAGGAGCCTGTCCTACAGTTTCAAGAGGATAGGATGATTCTCCGAAAGTTCAAGTCCCCTCCACCTTCCATTCCCCCTCAAAAGTCTGTCACCCATCGTATAAATCTCTAGAGGGAGGAGGTGTCAGCTCTACTCCTAAAGAATGCCATTGAGGAGGTCCCATGCTACCAACTTCTGCAGGGGATCTACTCCCGATACTTTTTGGTTCCAAAGAAAGGTCCAAAAAAGGAGTTCAGGCCTGTACTAGATCTCTGATGTCAACAAATTCATTCAGCGAGAAGTTCAGAATGCTGGCATTACATCAAATAATACCGCTTCTGCATCAAGGGGACTGGATGTGTTCCGTAGATCTTCAAGATGCTTATTTCCACATACCAATCTCTCAAGCATCGAATGTTCCTGCGGTTTCGCATCCAATCAAACCTCTTCTAATTCACGGTCCTACCCTTAGGGCTGAAGTCGGCTCCTCCTGGAGTCATATAAAATTCCATTAAAGTAAAAGAGGGATTCTGCTACGTCACCTCTTCTCTTTGAACCTATAACACCACATGGACAAGACGCTGCTCCTATCTCACCGCCGTACTCAGATGTGGAAGTAGGGGATGTTGACAATGAGGATTACAGTTATCCTATAGACACTGATCCAGAAGATCACACTGAACCCTGGACAGACGCTGCTGACCCAGGAGATCCACAAACTGCCCCAGACAGTCATGTCTATGCTATTAAAACCACGCCTACAGAAGACACGGCTGCGTTTAATGCACTTATTGAGAGGGCAGCAAAAAATCATGATGTCCAGCTCCATGCTGACCCTATTGAAGAGTATTTTTTGTTTGACACCTTCTCAACCTCCGAAAACTGTCAAGACTCTACCAATGCTAAAGGGTGTCATAAAACATGCTGGAGACATTTTTAAGGAGACCACAAGGGCCAGGGTGATGAACCCCAGAATTGACAAAAAATACAACCGGCACCTGTGGACCCTACGGATATCAAGGGACAGTTGCCGTTGGACTCTCTAGTTTCCAATGCCCGGAAGAGGGCGAACTCTCAAACAGGTGATGCTCCTCCCCCTGACAAAGAATCTGAAGTGCTAGAAGCATCAGGGAAAAGGGTGGCAGCTCAAGCGGCCAATATCTGGCGCATCTCCAACACACATGCACTCTTAGCCTGATATGACAGGGGTCATTATGATACACTTGAAACCCTGTTACAACACTTGCCAGATAAGTATAAGGAGGCAGCAGAGATGCTAATACAAGAAGGGAAACTTATATCAAACGCCTCTATTACGTGTGCGCTGGACACAGCAGACACCGCAGCCAGGGCAATTAATACCAGTGTGATGTTGCGGCGACATGCCTGGCTGAGAATCTCCGGTTTCAAGCCCGAGATACAAACCACCATACTAAATCAGCCTGTTAACCCTGCTCACTTATTTGGCCCAGAGGTAGACACCACCTTGGAAAAAATCAAAAAGGACACAGACTGCAAAGTCTATGGGGGCTCTACAGTCGCAGCAGTTCAGGGGTGGTTCTTTTTGTCGCTCCAACAAAAGAGGAGCTTCCTGAGGCCAGCTGTCCCAGCAGACACAATACAGTAAAGGAGGCACGCAGACCACCTACAACAAACACAGTAGGGGTGGCTATCGTAGAAACAGCACCAAGGGCACAGGTCGTGGAAACAGCTCCCGATCCTCCGCCACTAACAAACAGTGACGTCATGTCACTGCCCCCCGACCATACCACACCGGTCGGGGGGAGACTACAACAGTTCCTGCCGGTCTGGAAATCCATCACTACAGACAGGTGGGTGAGGCAACTTATCCAGTACGGTTATTGTCTTGAGGTAACATCCACTCCACCCAACATTCCCCCAAGACACCGTCCTATGTCCACAGAGCATTTGCAATTATTGAAGCAGGAGGTAGTCTGCATGCTGCAAAAAGCAGCCATAGAGCTTGTGCCTGTGGAAGAAAAAGGTACAGGGGTGTACTCGCTGTACTTCTTGATCCCAAAAAAGGACGGGTCCCTCAGACCCATACTGGACCTCAGGCCACTAAACCAGTACATTCTCTCAGAACACTTTCACATGCTCACATTACAGCGGGTTCTACCGTTACTCGGTCAGGGAGATTTCCTCGCAACATTAGATCTGAAGGATGCATATTTCCATATACCGCTACACCCGTCACACAGAAAATACCTCTGGTTCACCATTCAGGATCAGCATTATCAGTTCAAGGTCCTCCCTTTCGGAGTGACCACAGCGCCCAGGGTGTTTACCAAGTGCCTGGCGACAGTGGCTGCACACCTAAGGAGACAAAAGGTTCATGTCTACCCTTATCTGGACGACTGGCTTATCCAGGCAAAGTCGGCCCAGCAATGTGTCGCCCACATGTCCCACACCATTCACCTTCTTCACGATCTGGGGTTCTCACTGAATTATCCAAAGTCCCACCTTCAGCCCGCCCACGTACGGCAGTATCTGGGTGCGACAATAGATACTCTGGCAGCCAAAGCACAGCCAAATTCAGTGAGGATCAACAGCATGCAATTGCTGATACAAAAATTCAAACCACAACACTTCCTGCACGAGTGTTCATGCAGTTGATGGGCATGATGGCCTCCTGCATCTTCATAGTCCCGCACGCAAGACTACACATGCGTCCGCTTCAGGAGTGCTTAGCACGTCAGTGGAATCAGGCTCACGGACAATTGAAAGACCTAGTGTTGGTGACCGGTCGCGCATACAACTCTCTGCATTGGTGGAATCCACAAAACCTTTGCAGGGGCAGACCGTTCCAGGAGCCTGTGCCACAGTTTATACTGACAACGGACGCATCTCTCCAGGGATGGGGAGCTCATGTACTGGAACACCAGGGCGTCACCCTGGTGGTTCAACACCTGGCAGGTTCTCTGAACGCCAGGGCGGACTAACTCAGCCGCAGGTGCATGATGATTTACGAATAGCGTCTGAGCTCGGATGTGGTGCATGGTCTCTTTCAGCAGGAGGGAGAGCCTTGGTTAGATCTATTCGCCACCGAAGAGAATGCGCAATGTTGTCAGTTCTGCGCGTTAGAATTTCAAAGGCGGCACTTGTTCGGAGACGCTTTTCGTCGCTAGTGAGTTGTGGTCTGTTGTACGCCTTTCTGCCTATACTACTTCTGCCTAGAGTGCTGAAGATCAGGCGAGACTGGGCCCAAGTCATCCTGTGGCCCCGGACTGGGCTCGAAGATACTGGTATATTCAGCTACTCAGCATGTCAGTCGATCCCCTGATTTGTCTGCCTTTTCAGGAGGACCTTCTGTCGCAGCAGCAGGGGACGGTCCTCTACCCAAACCTGTCCACTCCACCTACATGCGTGGAGATTGAGATGTGACAGTTGAGGCCATTTGACTTGCCTCCTGAAGTCTGATCTAATTTTGGCAGCCAGGCGTCCCTCCACAATCGTTATACGCCTGCAGGTGGAACAAATTTGTGGCATGGTGCACAGCAAAGGCTGTGGATCCACTCTCTACCCCCCCCTCTCCTCTTCCTTCTTTCTCTTGCCCAGGAGGGCTATGCTCTGGGCGCTATCCAAGCTTACTTCTCGGCCAATTTCAGCCGCCTTAAGGCTTCCTAATCAGCCTTCTCTTTTCAAGTTCCCTTTTGTAAATAGATTCCTGAAAGGCATCACGCACATGTTTCCTCCTGTTCCTTTTGTGATTCCTCAATGGGACTTGAACCATGTCTTGACTTATCTGATGTGCGCTCCCTTTGAGCCACTTCATAACTGTCCTCTTCGTCTTCTGACTCTTAAAACTGCATTCCTGGTTGCCATCACCTCTGCCAGGAGAGTGAGAGCTCCAGGCTCTCTTCTAAACCTCATTTTTACAGCGTGAATCTTTCTGGATTCACTATGCTGTGCATATTCCGCAGTCTTGTGGCTGGGTCCGGATTCGTAGTCTTTTCTGGGTTTTTTTTGTAGGCCAGGTGGGCGTCGGCGTCACCCCTCCTCGGGTGCATTTCCAGTGACGTCGGCATGCTTCCTGCAGAAGCTCCCACTACTGGGCGCCATCTACAGATTCTTTTTTCCGCGGTCGGGTCTGGATCGTTCCCGTTGGGCTCCAGACATTTTTGGAGAAAGTACAAGGAAAAGGCTGAAATTGAAGAAGAAATTCACCAGAAGACTACGGAAGACTTCGCCGACCACTGACCAGCAAAGGAGAAATCATCGAACTTCGACGATCGTCGACGTCCACGCGGCCAGGGAGGCCCTGAACACTCTGATGGACAATACGCCGTTCAAGTTCTGCCGTAACTACCACCACAAGTACGCGCAGAAGGACCAACACCCGGTATGCAACCTTTGCCTACCGGTAGACCACAGAAGCGAGGACTGCAACGCCTGCTCCGCCTTCGCCCCGAAGACCGTTCGTGTGAGAGAGCCAGAGGGTAGCACACGCCACCCTCCAAGGGAAAGCCCCGACGCCATCGCTGTACGAGCTGGAGATGTCCTCAGAGGAAGAGGACAACGCTGCCGCCGAAGACGACAGCTACACGGTCGTAGAGACCGATTACACGAAGACTTCTGATAAGGTAGGAGACTCGTCGTTCCCAAGAACACGAGAGACTCTGAGTCTCGAAAAAACGAGGGCAAGACCCCGAAAGCGCCGACGCAGAAACACCTGGCGTCCGCGACTACTCACAGGCCCAGCGGATCCTCTGAGGAGGAGTCCCCAGCGCCGAGAGCTGTTGAACAGCAGAAGTCGTTGAAAATCGCCCCCGAAAGGGACCGATCGACGCCGAGGGAAAAAGATCCTAAGGCCCCGACGCCGTCCAGGAACCCGAAACCCAGTTCGACGTCCAAGTCTCCGGCACCGAAAATCTCGCCGCCTAGCCAAGCGCCGAAGAGAGGGGCCGAACCACCCGGCGCGGACCACGCGGCCGAGATGGAGAAGAAAAGAAGGCGCCTAGAAGTCGAAATGGAAAACATCTTGTAGCGGAAGAAAGATTTCGACGCCAAGATGAGAGCCTTCATGATTCCCCACAAGACCAAGCCACCCGTGCTAGAACTGGTCGAGGAGGAAGACGAAAACGTCGAGGAACATGACCCTGGGGTCGAAATGGTCGACGACCAGGAGGATGACGAGAACCCCTACGAGAGTTACAACTGTGGGGACGAAAAGGACAGCAGGATGGACGCCGAGTCGGCCACCTCTGACCCGCAGGAGGAGGATTACCTGGATGTCGACACCGAAAGCCCGGAAGAGGCGGTCGACACATCCCTCAAGGCCATCGCCGCCGGACGACATCGGGGCCTACAACTCGGTGATAAGGTCTGCGGCAGCAGCTTTTAAACTCAAGCTCGACGAAGAGAAGCAGAAAGCGGACTTTCTTCTCGAGACATTACTCCCCACGCAAACAAGGAGCCAGTATCTACCTATGCTCGAAAGCGTCTTGGCGCAGGGGATGGAAGCGTTCAGGGAGCCCGCAACATGCAAGGCAGTCACTCCCAGAACGGAGAAGAAGTACAAGCATTCCTCAAAGGACCCAGCCTACATTCAGGGCACGGTCTCGGCTGACTCCATCATCACGGCCACAGCAAGGAAGAGGGCTAACGTGCCCACTACTTCTGGACCACCTCCTGATAAGGAGAGCAAAAGGATGGACCTAGTGGGCAGAAGGATCGAACGGAATGCCACGACCCAATGGCGCATGGCTAATTCCAATGCCCTCATAAACAGGCACATGTACCAGATCATGGAGGAGCTGGGACGGCTGGTGAAAGACCTGCCCCAGGAGGCCAGACAGAAGGCCGAGAAACTGGTGGAAGACGGTAAGAATGCGGCAAATTGTTGCCTCAAGACAGCCCTGGATGGAGCAGACACCTCCAGCATGCTCATGATGATGGGTGTCACTGAAAGAAGACACGCCTGGCTCAGAATCTCGGGCTTCAAACCAGAGGTGCAACACAGCATCTTGAACACACCGTTCAACGGCGAGACGCTGTTCAGAACAACAGTTGATGACAAACTCAGTCAACTGAAGAAGGACAATGAAACTGCAAGATCCATGGGAGCATTGCAGTTCAGAGGCAACAAAAGGGGCACCCAGTCACTGAGGCCCGGCGGAAGGGGTGGAAACCAGCCAGGTACATCAAATTAGGCTTTCCAACAGCCGCACCAGGCAGATTCGCAGACGCAACCGAGTCAGCAGAAGCAGTCCTGGCAGTACCAGTCAAGAGGCTAGTCCTTTCGAGGGAGAGGAAATGGACGAGGACAGCATAAGAGTGGGCCATTAGCCCGCCTCTAAATGACTTCAAAGAGATCCGTGTGCCCGCCCACAGAAAAGATCCCAGGGGGCAGCACGTACAAAGGGGTCAAGACTAACTGGACACCTAACACCAGTGGGTGGAAGATTAAGATTCTACCTCCAGGAATGGAGAGAAATCACATCAGACAAATGGATCCTCAACATAATCCAATTCGGATACTGCATAGAGTTGGAAGGGAGGCCAACAAGCAGGAAACCAAAGAGAAAGCCACTAGCAAACGAACAGCTAGAGCGGCTTTAGGAAGAAGCAAAATAACTCCTACAAAAGCAGGCCATAGAACGGGTTCCCTTCAAGGAAAAAACAAGGGAATATACTCAACGTACTTCCTCGTACCGAAGGTAGACGAGACAATGAGACCCATTCTGGACCGGAGTTCCTGAACAAATTCAGAAGAACACAAAAATTCAAAATGACCTCCCTGCAGGAGGTGCTACCGCAATTGCAGATCAGAGACTTCATGGTCACGATAGACCTCAAGGACGCCTACCTGCACATCCCAATGAACGTAAAGCACAAGCATACGCTCAGGTTCACAATCGGAGAAAGCCACTACCAGTTCACAACACTAGCCTTCGGGCTAAAATCAGCACCGAGGGTCTTCACAAAGTGCCTCGCGGCAGTCACAGCGCACCTACGAAGGCAGGGAATACACGTATACCCTTACCTGGACGACTGGTTAGTGAAAGCAAACTCGTACCAGAAATGCAAGCAACACGCACATACAGTGACGAGCACGCTAATAAACCTGGGGTTCTCATCCATTGGAAGAAATCGTCAATGGAGCCGGAACGAGTAAAGATCTTCCTGGGGGCACAGATCAACACCTTACAGGGCAAGGTGTTCCCCAGCGAGAAGAGAACAAGGGCTCTGGTGAGGGAAACTCTCCTCTACCGGAGGGGACAAACTGACAGTGAGGACTGCGAGCAAGATCTTGGGGATGATGGTATCATGCATCCACCTGGTACCGAATGTACGACTTCACATGAGACCCATCCAGGAATGGCTCCAGGAACAATGGTCACAGGCTTCAGGCAGTTGGGAGGATCTAGTGGTTGTGACGCATGCAGTGCAGAAGGAGATGACTTGGTGGACCATGGAGAACATAACAAGGGGAAAGCCTCGAACGCCCCCAACACCAACAGTGACCATCACCACAGACGCATCCCTGAAGGGATGGGGCGCTCACATGGAGGAACTCAAAGTGAGGGGACTGTGGACACCAACAGATGCAACAAAGCACCTCAATTACCTAGAATTGAAGACAATCTTCCTTGCACTGAAAGCCTTCCAAACAAGACTGTACACGCACAAGGTGTTACTACAGACAGACAACACCACAGCGATGTTCTACATCAACAAGCAGGGTGGAACACAGTCAACCACGCTTTCAAAACTGGCGCAGGAGATATGGAGATGGGCCATCCCCCTCAGGATAGACCTGCTAGCCATACACCTACCAGGGAAGGAGAACATTCAAGCAGACTGGCTCAGCAGACAGACATCGGCATCCCATGAGTGGGAGCTCAATGCACAGGAGACGAGGTGGTTGTTCAACAGGTGGGGAACGCCATCAGTGGACCGGTTTGCAACACGCCAGAATGCAAAATGCTAAAACTTTGCATCCAGACAACCCGAAGAGGGGTTCCTTGGGAATGCCCTATGGATAGATTGGTCCGGGACATTTGCTTACGCTTTTCCCCCCCCGATACCACTGATACACAGAGTACTGAGCAAGTGCAGAGCGAGCAACATGACCCTGATACTGGTAGCGCCACAGTGGGCCAGGCAGACATGGTACTCGCAGATCATGGAGATGACACAGAGTGCACCCCACAGATTCGGCAGGAGAAAAGACCTGCTCTCCATGCACAACGGAGAGGTACTGCATCCAGAGCCAGAGAGCCTGAGCCTAGTGGCATGGCTCCTGAGGACATAGAGTTCGCACATTTGGGACTGCCAGAAAGCACCCTCAGGGTCCCTCGGGAGGCACGAAGGCCCAGCACACGGAAGTGCTATGTGACAAAGTGGAAAAGATTCACGATGTGTTGCAGGAAAGAAAGGCTTCACAATAAAATGAATGACTCCACAGTGGTAAAATACCTGACGCACTTACTGGAAAATAACCTCAGCTCGTCCTCCTTGAGAGTCCACTTGGCAGCGATAGTCGCCTACACAAGGGGTGAGATGGGCAGGAGTTTCTTCACATCACAGGTTGTGAAGAGGTTCCTGGAAGGAGCGAAGAGGATCGCACCACCCATGCCGGTGGTGTGCCGCCACCGGCATGGAACTTGAACATAGTCCTAACGGAACTCATGAAGGAGCCCTTTGAACCACTTCACAAGGCTTCACTAAAAATGCTAACTATGAAAACAGCTTTCCTGGTTGCAATAACGTCCTTACGCAGAGTAAGCGAACTTCAAGCACTAACGCTACAGGAACCCTGTGAGAAGGTGGCCTGATATGCAGTGCTCACTATTCTAGTGAACACTATGTATCAGTCCAGCAACCCTTATTGATGATTGGTTGTAAGTCAACCTTATAGACCAGCTATCCTAGTAGCATGGATACGAGCAGTCTAAGGCTAAAGGGCTCGAGAGGGTGTGTTAAGCCAGCTGTTTACCACACATATACCCCTTGAATACCCAGTGAAAGGACACCACACAAGTGTTATGAAAATAAACAGTGTATTTATTAAAATCACAACAGCCCTGTACTCTTTATGAGGACAGGGTACTAAGCACAAAACAAAACTCTTACAAAAATACTTAAGTTAGCACAGTATATACAAATGCCCGAGGGGCACGGAAAACCATATACTCTGAAAGTGGAATGCGAAATTACTAGCAGGTAAGTACAGTACTAATAGGCTTAGGAATCGCTAGGACTTGACTATAGAATCTTCAGATTACTTCTAGGAGGCCTAGGGGACTCGGGTGCAGAGTGTGCACTCTCACGCGTGATGCGGGACAAAGTCTATGGTAGCTAGTAATGACAAAGTTAGTGTTCTCGGGCGAACCCGACCTGGTAGGAGGAAAACGAAAGTGGATTCTGACCCTTGGATAGTGAGGCTATGCTGGGGCACCGAAATGCCGAAGTTACCTAGCCCAGGGGCTGCAGCTGCATAGGTCTCAAAAGACGTCGGGAATCCTCGTAGACGGACCAGGAGCCTGGAAGAAAGAAGTTGCTGGCAGGCGACCAGTGAAGAAAGTTCGATGGATCCAAGCCTGGATCGAAGGAAGATGACACCTGAAAGCAGAGGGGACCAAGTTCGAGACTACTAGCCAGTAGTCAGTGGGCACCAGGAGGGCACCGGATGGTAGCCACCTCGACTAGGTGAGTGGGTGACGCTGTGTTCGCAGATCTCACGGACCAAGAGGCGTTGTTGGCGACCAGGATGGAGGAGCGAGCTGTCCCACGATGGATGAAGCTGTCGGCGTCGCTGGACCCAGGATTGGGCAACAAAGCCATGGCAAATTCAAGCCCACGCGGTGGACTCAAAATGGCGTCTGGAGTGGACCAGGAGGGTCCGGGGTGCCTCTCTTGAAGGAAGCAAGGGCCAGTCTGGAGCAACCAGACCAGCAGCAGTGATGTCGTCGGGCGTCGTGAAGAAGGCCACAAGCCAGCCGGCTAGTAGCCACACAGCGCGGTGAGCACGCAAAAGCAGAAGGGCCCCACGCAGATCGTGGAGATGCTGGAGGGCTGATCTTCGGTGCTGGAGCTGCTCAGGGTTGGGGCTTCTCGGACCCCTAAGCACTCACCAGTGGAGCACACGGTGGGCTTGTTGCAAAGAAGTCGTGCAGTCTTGGCTATCGTCGGTCCCTCGAGGTCTCGTCGCACTCACGGTTCTCAGCTTTGCTGTAGAGGGGAGTAGAGGTCAGAGGTGCCAGGGAAGCCGGGTCTCGTCGAGCTGGGTCGTCTGATTCGTGAAGGACTTGCAGCAGACCGCAGTGTTCTTAGGATGGTGCCTGCGGATGCAGGGTGACTACTCCTTAGCCACAAGGGAGAATCTTGAAGAAGAAATCTTGATGTCCTTTCGCAGAAAGTCGTGTCTTGATTCCAAAGATGATCTAATTTGAACAGGGGGCCCGCTCCCATCTTTATACTAAAAAAGGGGGCTGACCCGGTGACTAGGTCCTGCCTATGGGTGGGACTAGGAGGGGGGGTGGTTACACCCCTCTGCCATGCCGGACTTTCCCCAGGCCAGGGGCTGGTGTGCCCCTGGAACTGGTTCTGACCGGCCTATGCGTAGTGAGCACCGGGGTGCCACTCAGCAGTCACCTTCCTGAAAAGCCCTGCCTACCCAGGATACACAAAACCATGTCTGGGACGGTGCTAGCACCGCCCCTGACAGGAAACCCTTTGTCCAGGCTCCCCTCGCTGGAAGGACTCCCAGCTGCAGGGGGTCAGCCTCGTGTCTGTGGTGGCAGCATCCATTTTGTGGAGCTGAGGCTTCGTTTAACTTTAACCGGGGTTCACAGTTACATACATGTCGTGTCCCTCTAGAAGGGTTGAATGCTAACCCCGTCGCCAGAATTGGCGAGGGGTTAGTATTCCAATTCGTATGACACCTTACTCGACATGTTTTGATAAAGCAATACCAAAGATAGCATTTAACCGCGAGGATTATAATGCACTTAAGAGTATATGGTATGCGATATCATGGAACAGCTATTAGGACTTGGTTCCGCAAGCTGCAGACAGGCTCAGCTCATGCCAGAGCACCATCTCACACGATTCCAAGCACTCTGCCTTCAGGATTGTTAAGGCCTGCCATAGGAGTGACTGATAGGAATCTGTGTGTCCATTTTAGGGTTAGATATAGGTATACTATATCTACAGCAAAGGGTGATTACACGACTTTGCCCCAGCTGTCATGCAGCCAGTTGTGTCAAATTTAGGAGGCCAGCCAGGGGTGGCATAATACATGCTTCAGCCCCTGGTAGGCCCTGGGTACACCTATGCCCTGAGTTACAGGGTCTGATAAGGTGGCCCAGTCCCAATTGGAAATGTACCTAGGGTACATGGAATCCATTTTAAAGAGAGCAGTAGGCCTGGGGTCCTGATTGGCAGGATCCCAGGTCGACTATGTCAAAAACCAGCTAAAACACAGGGCAAAAAGTTGGGGGCAACCATAGTCAGGATGTACCTTCCTACAAACCCTACATACAAATACACAATGACAGGGTTGTGATGAGGACCGACCCACACTTCATGCCAAAGGTGGTGTCCAAATTCCACATGAACCAGTCCATACAGACACCGAGTTTTTTCCAAAAACCAACCACTAGCGCAGAGCGGGCTCTACACACTCTAGACGCCAGAAGGACGGTCATGCACTACATTGAGAGGACAAAGGGACACAGGAAGACAAAACAGTTTTGTGTCATTCACCAACAGTTACATGGGAAAGGCAGTAACCAAAAACACTATTGCACGATGGATCGCGCAAACAATTGAACTCTGCCACAAAAGGGCAGGGCAAGAACTAGCAGAGGGGGCACGTGCCCACTCCACTAGGAAAAAGGGTGCTACAATAGCCTTCCTGGCTAACACACCCATACAAGACATATGCCTTGCGGCAACATGGGCTTCAGTGCACACGTTCACCAAGCACTACTGCATGGATGTTCAGATGAACAAGGAAGCACAAGTCGGACAAAAGGTGCTCCAGCACATATTCAAAAACCAAAGCTCATCTTCCACCCAGCCGCCACAGAAATGAGAAACCGCTACAAAATCTATGCACAGCATAGTGAATCCAGAAAGATTCACGCTGCAAAACGAATAGTTTCTTACCTGTCGGTGTAGTTTTGCAGCTTGAAGATCTTTCTGGATTCACTAGCGAACCCACCCACCTCCGCCAGAAAGATGAGGCTGGAGAGGGAAGAGGTGGTCAAAAAAAAAAAAAAGGGAAGTAGAAAGGACTTTAGGTACAAAGCGGTTAAAAAGTTTCACCTAAATAGAACATTGCCATCACTTCGGAGACGAAAGAAACACGGAAAAAAAGAATCCGTAGATGGCGCCCAGGAGTGGGAGCTTCCGCAGGAAGCATGCCGACGCCCACCTGGGCTACAAAAATAAAAGACTACGAATCCGGACCCAACCACAAGACCGCGGAATATGCACAGCATAGTGAATCCAGAAAGATCTTCAAGCTGCAAAACTACACAGACAGGTAAGAAACTATTCGTTCCTCTGTCCATCCGGACAAAGTTGTTCTGAGAACTCGTCCTACTTTCCTGCCCAAGGTGGTTACAGCCTTTCATATCGGGCAGTCCATCACCTTTCCCACCTTCTTTCCGCCTACCTCGAAGAGAGGCTCCACCGATAGGAGAGCACACGCGTGCTCTCCTATCTAGATCGCACACGCCAGTTCCGGGTAGACTACCATCTTTGTTGGTTACGTGGGCACTAAGAAGGGACGGGCGGTGCACAAGCGGACCATCTCTCGGTGGGTAGTCTTGTGCATCAAGGCTTGCTACTCAATGGTGAAAAAGGAGCCTCCTGTGGGGCTACGCGCCGATTCCACTCGGGCCACGGCGGCTACTACTGCCCTGGGTCGGGAAGTCCCCTTGTAGGACATCTGTCAGGCACCTACGTGGGCCTCGCTGCACACGTTTGCTCGGCACTACTGCCTGGACAGCCAAAAGATTGCTTTTTCGGCCGTTCCGTTCTCCAGGACTTTCTGGTGTGATCTTGGTTCGCAGACCCACCACCAGTGTTGATATTGCTGGGGTATCTATTCTAAGGTAAGGAATCTAACACTAGCCTGTTTCTTGCAGATGCACAAGTTACTTACCTTCGGTAACTATATATCTGTTAGAAACTGATGGTGTTCGATTCCTTACCGCCCCACCCATCCTCCCCGTTCTGCGAACCAATATCTAGGGTTAAGGACATCCCTTTCAGGGCCCTAGTTTCATGGCACCAGTGTCTGTTTCTATCATGGCTCTGCATTCCTGGCACTGAAAGCTATGTACAGAACTGACGTCAGCGCGTGAGGGCGGCTTCTGAGTACTCGGTCATCCCGGCGATCACGACTACTACGCCGACGACTAACGCAGAGCCGCAGACGACGCCTACGGACGTGCATGGGTACTGCTACGTAAAACTTTCCGGATCCAGTCTGACGCCTGGGGGTATTCTAAGGTAAAGAATCTAACACTAACTGCTGTTTCTTACAGATCTATTGTTACCGAAGGTAAGTAACTTATGCAAATGGGCATATATACAGATGGAAATGTAAAAAAAAAAATAAACACCATAAAACCGGGAGCCCTAGGCAAAATGCTCTAGCAGTTGACTACATAAAATGCATGTGATTTGTCAGAAAAATGCTTATTTCTGCCTCTGGTCTTCTGGACTGGTAGAGACATTGAGGCTGTGAATTCTTACTCGAAGCTTTTTGGGATCCTGTGTTTTATGTGGCGTGGAGGTAAAATGGGTGGCTTGGTTAAATCTGCACAATTTGGTGTCTAGATGAGGAAAGTTTCTCCTTATCCAGTTCCCTCCCTTTGCTTCTACTTTGCGTTATTAAATTATTTTCTATAATGCTTGCTTGTTCTTACATTTTACAGTCTTAAACCCTGCCCCATTCTCTTTTGTAATATTGCTCTCCCTCCTACTCCATCTTTCCTTCTGCTTGTACATTAATTATTTCAGTCCCCTTCCCATCTTCCTTTTCTCCCTGTTTTATTAGTTTCTGCTTTTTTTCTCTCCTTTTTGGCTACCCTCCTCCCCAATATGACCATGGTGCCAATCTGGTTTTTTTCCTGTTTGTACTATACTTTGTGTACAGATTTGTTTCAGATGCCGATAGATACTTGTGAATGCTGCTGCTTCAGCTGTTTTTAAAAAAAAATCTTTCCTCAGTCTTGATCTGCTTCTAAAGCGACTCATAAAATTAAAATGGTATTTTTTTTGTGTGTGTGCAGGAGGAAGAGGCTCGGAGAGCGGCAGGAGGTAGTAACCCCTTTGGCGGGGGTGGATTCCCAGGTGCGTTTAACTTTTGTATGAACATATGTAGTGCCAGAAAGCCATTTTAATGTTGGTACACAGCTTGATGGGAGACTACTTGTAGAAATTGATTTTGAACAGAGCTGGTTGTGAGGATTCTGGATATACTACATTTGGGTCTTTTTCCAGGATGCCACTTCCCTGCAACTTTCTGTTAAGGAAGTTGTGAGGAAATTCCAAAATTTGTGATAGTGAGAAAGTGCCCCCTTTCTGCATGGTTGTCCCCACTTTTTGTTGAATTGCTGATGTGCTTTGAGTGTGCCCTGAGCTCCTGCTAATCGGGTACCCTGGGCCTATTTTCTTTCCCTAAAACTGCATTGAAGCCTAAATCCACTTGGCATATCTGGCCACAGGTCAGCCCCTGGTTAATGGTACCCAGGGCACTGTGACCAGAGAAGCTTCTAAGGCCAGCAGCACCTATTGTGCCACCCTTAGAGGTACTGTACCTTCACACTCGCACTCTGCCGTTGCCGGCTAATTGTTTTGGAGCAGAACAAAGTGAAGAGTCGACATGGCACACATCCCTGTGTGCTATGCCTACAACCCACTGCCCTGGCATAGATCAGTTACTCCTCTAGCTTAGTGCACTATACCAGTGGTGAGGGTACAGGTGCATGAGCCCTGTATCCCTACTGTGTCTAAGTCCATTCTTAGACATTGTAAGTGCAGAGCTGCCATTAAGAGTATATGGTACTTGGAGTTTTGTCATTTACGAACTCCACTGCACCATAATGGCTACACTGAAAACGGAGAAGTTTGGTTTCAAACTTCTCAGCATAATAAACAGACACTGATGCCAGTGTGGGATTTAATAAAAAAATGCACACAGGGCATCTTAGAGAGGCCCCCTGAAAACTAACCTACCACTCAGTGGCTGCTTTCAGCTGCCACCACCATGCATGTTTCTGGATCCCTGCGTTGAGCCTGCTGCTCTATGGTGCCTGAAACAATGCACATCCCGGAACGAGGTGCCAAGCCTCCTCCCCCAGCTTGGGCAGGGTACACGAAGGGGAAGCTTCAAAGGCTTGCTGCCTTTGTGAGCTTCCCCAGGCCAGTTGCTGCTCTCAGCAACTGGTCCCCACTGGTTCTGACCCTCACTTTGAGCAGAAGAACCAGCGGGAAAAACAAGTGAGGAAGAGAGATGTGCCCACCTCTACCCCTCAGGTGGGGGAGGCGAGGTGACTCACCTCAGTCCATGCCATCTTGAAGATGGGGGACTTGGCCAACCAGAGACAGGCTCATGCCCCCTCCCACTGAAGGGTGGCATAATAGGGGGTGTACCCTCCCCAATAAGGACCAAACAGCCGTGCAGCAGCTAACAAGAGTAAGACACCCTCTAACTTGGCCCCAGCCCTACCACCCTTTCTCCCCTCGAACCTGCTCCTGCAAAATCCTGGTGTGTCCTGCAACCTCTAAAACCCCGGAGGACCTGCCCCCCGTCAACTACAAAGACTTTGTCTCCCGTGAACACCGGATTTGTTCATCTGCAACCTCCTGCTCTGGCTGGACACTGCAAATCCACCCCACTTTGCACCCGCCCTCCACGGCCTGAGCGGGAAAACACCACAAGGAGCTCCCACCCAACAATACTCATCCGAGATCCAGTGACCCCTGACCTGCCTTAAACCTACAGCCTAAATCCAGAAGGTGCGACCAGGAGCTGGTAAGAAGATCCGATCCCAAAAGGCACCACTGCACTAGATGCCCCACGGCCTTGTGTGCCTAAACAGATTGTGCCTAACCAAACCCTAACTTCCCAACTTATCTCTTGAAGTGGTGGTCTCACCCAGAAGACATTTGTTCCCAAGCCTGCAGTGGCTTTGCAAACTGGAGGATCCCCATTGCAAACAAGGCGTCTGATGTCGAAACCACACCCGGCTGCCCTAGTGCCACTGAGGGTGCACCTTTGGTGCTTCTTTGTTTCCCCATTTGCCATGAGCTAAAGTCCAGGAGCTTTGCTCCCACAACCAAGTGGCCTGCTTGCCAGCATCCACCAAGCGGAGGCCCCCATTGGGCCTCAGCACCCGGCTGCCCTAATGCTGCTGAGGGTGTAACTAGAGTGCATTCTTGACTCTGAGGTACCCCTGAGTCTACCCCCAGAACCTTGACTCCCACTACCAAATACTTACCTCAAAACCAATAACATTATGTTCGAGGCATATGAGCTGCAGATCACACAGTATGCATAGATCGCCATCTGGTGTTGGGCCTGGATGTTTGCAGTTTATTCTCTTGGAAAGGCTTCGGAAGTCACAGGATAGGGGACTCCTCCTTTGGACAATAGTGTGCATGGGCATAGACTCCATCTTCAGATTGTTTTTTTTTCTGCCATCGGGCTCTGTGTTTCACACTTTCCAGTTCGGTATCGTTACCAAGTTAACTTTAGACGCACAATCCTTACCCAATTCTTCGGTATTGTCTCGATCGCGTTTCCCTCTCGACGCGCATCTTCACAAACTTCTACTTCGTTCCAGTCGTCAAAGCAAGACTAGTTGCGCCATCAGGCCTACCTGGCTCATGGAAAGGACTCCCTTCAAAAAATGTCCTCAATGTGGAGCCAAGTTTCCACATGCTGAACTGCATGAGGTGTGTAACATCTGCCTTTCACCTCAACACGAGGCCAAAGACTGTCCGGATTGTGCCCCTTTCCGCTCCAAGAAAGCAATCCGAGATCAGCTAGCTCGAAGAAGCATGGCTCTATCATAGACATAGATACTGGACGACATCTTCCAGGAAGGCATCGATGTACCAGAGCAGGAGCGGATGGAAGAATGCACCTTCAGTGCTGCCGAGGTCCGATGTCGAAGCCATCACACCAGCGCAACGGGTCGTAAGTACTGACGTCGATACATGGGAAAATAATGGCACACCAGATGTTCTTGTGTACCACAGGAAGTTGTCTATCCATCTAGACCATCCCCTCCAGAACATACTATAGGTTTCACCCAGCTAGTACATAGGGCTGCACAATACCACAGGGTAAACTTGCATACAGACCCCATCGAGGAAGACTTCCTCATGGACACTTTCACAACATCCCAAAGGTCCACCTCTATTCTACCAATGCTAAAAGGGGTAATTAAACAGGCTCCATAAGTCTTTAAACACCCAGTAAGATGTAGTGACCCTAGAATAGAGAAAGTATAAGGCTGCCACAGCTGACCCTACATACATTAACCCTTTCACTGCGGCGGCTATTCTGCCGCAGCGCTAACTGGGTGGGGCAGCTGCATGCTGGTGACAGAACCGCTCCGTCACCAGCCGCGGTTGAGCAGCGCTCGTGACGGAGCGGTTCTGTCATGGCCCCGCCCGCCTAATAGAACGCGCCGCGCAGGCGCGAAATCAGCGCCCCGGCGGCCGGGCCATGACGGAACCGCTTCGTCATCAGCACAGCCCAACCATAGCTGATGACGGAGCGGTTCCGTCATCAACAGGGGAGGGGTTAAAGGACAGCTTCCATTAGATCCCCTAGTTTCCAATGCCAGGAAAAGGGCAAACTCTCAAACATCAGGTGATACTCCACCACTTAAAGAGTCAAAACTATTGGACGCATCTGCTAAAAGAACGTCACAAGCAGCCAACATATGGAGGATTACAATCCAACTTATGTGCACACGTTGCAGAGTCAAAAGGTTCTGAGGTAGGAACTCTAACATTTGCGACCATGTTCATGTGAACAATAAACCAACATCAAAGTCCAGTTTTGCGTGAAGTTAAGATTCATAATTCAATCATTCAATCCTGATCAGTACATTTAAGCAAGAACCAGTCGTCACGTGTTTCGTCACACCGTGTATCTGATGTGATTCTTCAGGGCTGAATATGTCTTGTAAAGGAAGAGTGATCGCAGTTACGGGGAGAATTCCAACCGGCTGCGATGGTTAAAAAGGCGGATAAAGGCTGCGATGGTTAAAAAGGCGGATAAAGGGACCCTACCCTATCCGCTACCTGGATCGCCTCGAGCAGCACGCAACACGGACCGTACAGTCTCCTTAGTGAAGATTCCCGCAGCTTCTACTCGGGACGCATCCGTCCTTTGTACCCCATGCTGATTTGTTTGAGGCATGTGGGCTGCTAAATTAATATCTCTGCATAGATCGCCGCCTAGTGTTGGGTCCGGATGATTGCACATTGTTGTCCTGGAAGAGTCTTCGAAGTATCACGAGATAGGTGGCTCCTCCCCTGGACTACAGTGAGCATGGGCATCGACTCATCCCCAGATTGTTTTTTTCCACCATTGGGTTCGGATGTGATTTCGACGTCTCCTGTTCGGAATCGATAAAACAACTTCTTAAAGGCCAAAAGGCTTTTCTTACTTCGTCGGTATTGTTCGCGTTCGGTCTCGTGTATACTCCGGCTCGTCGAGTCGGGTGACTCTTCGGTCATCGAGGCCCTGTCGACGCAGCAAGACCCTGACGATTCTACAATGGAACGGAGTCCTTTCAAGTACTGCCCCGTGTGTGGTTCTAAGTACCCACACATCGACGTGCACCCCGTGTGCAACAAGTGCTTATCGCCGGACCACGACGAGGGCAGCTGTATGGCCTGTTCCAGGTTTCGATCGAAGAAGACGATCAAGCTTCGGCGCGTGGCGCGCCTCCAGGCCCAGCGATCGGCACCGGTGGACATCTTCGACACCCCCGACGCAGGCGAACAAGAACTTCACCTGCAGATTTCACCTCCATCGGCGGAGGTCGAGGCCGACTACGAAGAAGACAAAGACCTCTATAAAGACTTCGAGGAGGTAGGGGACGACGAAGAACCTTTTGGGGCTGTGGAAGATAGCTCGGAGGATGAGCTATGCCCCGAACATACAAATGCTCCGGTCACGGGATCGCCACAAGGCCTTACCCACGACCCTACACCTCGCTCCTCGGCCCCGCCTCCTGGCCCGGCTACGGACACCTCTACGGAGCCGCCATTGCCTAAATCGAAACCGAAAGTGAAACCTTCGGGATCGACTAAATCTAAAATGGCCGACGCAGCGCCGAAACCAAAGACGCCATTGACGGTGTCGATGTCGGAGCCCTCGAAGCCTAAGAAGGCTGTCGAACAGGCTAAAGCGCCTAAGGTGGTCAAAGAGCCAAGCTCAAAGGCAGTCGCCCAGCACTCCACTAAGGTGGTCGAGTCGAAGTCGGCCGTCGAGCCGTCAGCGGTCAAGCCTACCGCATCTACAGGCAAACCAGCCGTCGAGGCCAAATCGGCAAAGGGCACCAAGCCAAAGTCTGGAGCCACAACGCCGAAGGGAAAGTCCGCCGATCCGAAGCCATCGACGTCGACGCATGGGGCTGTGGTTGGTGGCGGACGCGCAGTTGTCGAGACTACGTCTGCGCCTCCAGCAAAGAACAGGGATTCATCGACGCTCCAGTCTTCCCCCTGGGGGTGGATCGAGGTCCTCAGTCGGGTCGACGAGACCGTCCGCTTCTTTTACGAAGCAGGTGGCTGACTCCCTCAAACGGATTCGGGAGAAAGAGTTGACGTCGGTGCCGAAGACGCCCTCGGTACCTACTCCGGTAGCGGCACCGAAGAAAACCTCCAAGCCGCTCCTCTTTACTCTACCACCCAAAGTGGTGCCAAAGGCCTTTGCACCACGGTCGGTGCCTAAGGACTCAGAAGGGGTAGGGCATACTCAGCTGAGTGGCAGTTTGAGTCGACAACCCTTATTGGAAGAGCAGTCGGAACAGTATATCGACGCCGACACAGGAAAATTGACGCTCTATAAGAGGAAGATTACTTCACAGCCTTTGGAGTCGTTTGTGATCCCTCTGAAAAAGAAAAGGCCAGCGCCAGAAACGCCGGAACTTGTTGAGCGCATTCCTCTGCATCCTGCAAGGAGCCCATCGCCTTCACCCACTTGCTCAGATGGAGATCTAGGTGATCAGGACGAGGAGTATACTTTTCCCGAAAACACAGACCCTGATGAGCAGCAGGACTCGTGGTTAGCCTCAGGTGATCAAGGGGACCAACAAGCTGTCCATGACCCACAAGCTTTTGGCGCAAAGCCTTCTCCTACAGAAGATTCTGCAGCGTTCTATGCCTTAATTGAGAGGGCAGCTGCAAACCATAAGGTGGAAATGCATGCTGACCCTGTGGACGTTGACTTTCTATTTGACACTTTCTCTGCTGCTGAGAACCGTAAAAACACTTCCTATGCTTAAGGGTGTTCTTAAGCATGCCACAGACATTTTCAAGGAAACTACGAGAGCTCAGGTTGTAAACCCTAGAATAGAAAAGAAATACAGGCCGGCACCTGGGGACCCAACTTGCATACGGGGCCAGTTGCCTCTGGACTCTTTGGTGGTCTCTAATGCTCGCAAAAGGACGAACTCACAAACAGGTGAAGCTCCTCCCCCGGACAAAGAGTCTAAAGTGCTGGAGGCATCGGGGAAAAGGGTGGCAGCGCAGGCAGCAAACATCTGGCGCATATCCAACACACAAGCTCTGCTGGTCAGATACGACAGGGCGCACTATGACACCTTAGAGCAGCTTTTACAACACCTTCCATATGAGTTTAAAGAAGGAGCTGAGATGCTTATCCAAGAAGGCAAGCTCATCTCCAACGCTGCAATTAGATGTGCGCTCGACGTTGCGGATACGGCAGCAAGAGCGATAAATACTAGTGTGATGTTATGCCGTCAAGCATGGCTCCGCATCTCAGGGTTCAAGCCAGAGATACCGATACTATCCTCAACCAGCCCGTTAATCCAGACAGACTGTTTGGCCCTGAGGTGGACTCCACCCTCAAGAAGATTAAAAAAGATACTGAGACGGCTAAATCCATGGGTGCACTTCAGTCTCAGCAATACAGAGGGAGCACTTTTCGTCGCTCAGGCACTCGGGGGGGGTGTTACCAGAGGACACTTGGCACAACAGGCGCAATTAAGTAAAAGTGGGGCACAGTCCTCATACACCAAACAGGGTAGAGGAGGTTACAGAGGAAACCACGCCAAGGGCAGGGGGAGAGGCAACAACAGTTCCTGTTCCTCTGCCGCCAACAAACAGTGACTTCCTGTCACTGCCCCCCGACCATCCAACACCTATCGGGGGGAGACTCCAGCAGTTCCTGCCAGTCTGGGAGTCCATCACCACAGACAGGTGGGTAAGGAAACTTATCCAGTTCGGCTATTGTTTGGAGTTAACGTCCACTCCACCCAACATACCCCAAAGACAACGTCCTATGTCGGCAGAGCACTTGCACTTATTGCAGCAAGAGGTTCTTGTGATGCTGCAAAAAGGCGCAATAGAGCTCGTGCCACTGGAGGAACCAGGCACAGGGGTTTACTCCCTGTACTTCTTAATCCCAAAGAAGGACGGCTCACTCAGACCCATTCTGGACCTACGCCCCCTCAACATGTATATTCTTTCAGAACACTTCCACATGTTAACTCTGCAGCAAGTTCTTCCACTGTTAAACCAGGGAGACTTTCTGGCAACCTTGGACCTTAAGGATGCTTATTTTCACGTACCACTCCATCCATCCCACAAAAAATACCTCCGGTTCACCATTCTAAACAAGCATTACCAGTTCAGGGTCCTACCCTTCGGTGTGACCACTGCTCCCAGAATGTTCACAAAGTGTCTGGCAACGGTGGTGGCGCACCTCAGGAGACAAAACATACATGTCTACCCTTACCTAGACGACTGGCTCTTTCAAGCCAAGTCGGCACAGCAGTGCGCCGCAGACATGTCCCGCCTGGGGTTTTCGCTCAACTATCCAAAGTCGCACCTTCAGCCAGCCCATGTGCGGCAGTATTTGGGCGCGACTATAAATAATGCCGAACACCGCGAGGATCAACATCCAGTCGCTGATACGGAGGTTCAGACCGCAGCACTCACTCCCTGCGAGAGTGTTTATGCAGTTGATAGGCATGATGGCCTCCTGCATCTTCATAGTCCCGCACGCGAGGTTGCATATGCGTCCGCTCCAGGAATGCTTGGCACGCCAGTGGACTCGGGCTCAAGGGCTGTTGAAAGACCTAGTGTTGGTGACTGGTCGGGCATACAACTCTCTGCATTGGTGGACTCCACACAACCTTTGCAAGGGCCGACCGTTCCAGGAGCCTGTGCCACAAATTATCCTGACAACAGACGCATCTCTCCAGGGTTGGGGAGCGCATGTACTCCACTACACAGTGCAGGGGCTATGGTCGACACAGCAGAAGAAGATGCACATCAACTACTTAGAACTGATGGCAATCTTCAAGGCACTGAAGTCCTTCAAAGTACATCTGTGCAACAAGGTCGTGTTGATCCGGACGGACAACATGACGGCAATGTACTATATCCAAAAGCAGGGAGGCACACACTCTCCACAGTTGTCTCATCTGGCTCAGGGCATGTGGAAGTGGGCCATTCAGAGGAACATCTTCCTCATGGCGGAACACCTCCCGGGCGTGGATAATCAGATGGCGGATCTGCTCAGCAGGTACAGCCACCAAATGCACGAGTGGGAGCTACATCCATCAGTACTCCACCCGTACTTCCAGCAGTGGGGTCATCCAGAGATAGACTTGTTTGCCACAAGGGAGAACGCAAAATGCCCAAGCTTCGCCGCCAGGTTCCCACAGTCGCAGGGCAATGCGATATGGATGAGCTGGTCAGGCAAATTTGCGTACGCTTTTCCCCCAGCACCTCTCATACCGCTGGTGGCACGGAAGCTGCTGCAACACTCTATGACACTCATCCTGGTTGCTCCAACGTGGGCACGGCAGCCATGGTACACCACGTTTCTGGAACTCTCCGTTGTACCGCATCAAAGGCTGCGCCTCACACCCAAGCTCTTGACGCAGAACCATGGCGACATTCAGCACCCAGATCCGCAACAGCTGAACCTAGCGATCTGGCTCCTGAGGTCTTAGAGTTTGGCTACCTTGATTTGCCCCCAGAATTCATGGACATCATCCGGGAGGCGAGAAGGCCAACAACCAGAGCTTGCTATGCAGCAAAATGGAAGCGGTTTGTCATTTACTGTACAGAACATCATATCAACCCGCTAGCTGCATCCATTCCTAATATCATCTGCTATTTGTTGCATCTTTACAAATGTAATCTGGCGTATGCTTCCATTCGGATACTTATCCGCCATAGCGGTTTATCTCCAACAGGCAGCACCTCTCAGTTTTCAGGGTGCCTGCCATCAAAGCATTCCTGGAAGGGCTGAAACGAGTCATCCCCCCCAGGTCCCCACCAGCTCCTGTGTGGAACCTCAATGTGGTCCTCACCAGGTTAATGGGACCACCGTTTGAGCCTCTACACTCCTGTGAGATTCAGTTCTTGACATGGAAAGTGGCTTTTCTCATTGCCATCACGTCGCTACGGCGTGTTAGTGAGCTACAAGCGCTCACAATACAAGAGCCATTTATTCAAATTCATCCTAACCGGGTAGTGCTGCGCACTAACCCTAAGTTTCTCCCTAAGGTGGTGTCGCAGTTTCATGTCAATCAAACCATTGAACTACCCACATTCTTTCAAAACCCTGAAACAGTAGCAGAAAGAATGCTCCACATGCTTGATGTCAAACGAGCATTACTGTACTACATTGACAGGACCACAAGCTTTAGGAAGACACAACAGCTATTTGTTGCCTTCTCAGCCCAGCACAAAGGCAACCCCATTTCCAAGGCAGGAATAGCCAGGTGGATCGTTAAGTGTATTCAGATTTGCTACCACAAGGCTAAGCGCACTTTAACGGTCCCCCCACAGGGCCCACTCCACACGCAAGTTAGGGGCATCCATGGCTTTCCTAGGTAATATGCCTTTGGAAGATATTTGTAGAGCAGCCACGTGGATTACACCACACACCTTTACTAAATACTACTGTGTAGATGTGCATTCCAAACAGCAGGCAGCTGTAGGTCAGGCTGTTCTTAAAACTCTTTTTCAAACTTCTGCAGCTGGCACGGGCGGCCGCCGTTAATGGAGGGACTGCTATGTATTCTATGCACAGATATGAATTTAGCAGCCCACATGCCTCGAACTGAATGCTACTTACCAGTATGCATCTGTTCTTGGCATGTAGGGCTGCTAACATTCATATCGCCCGCCCTCCTCCCCGGCGCCTGTAGCGGCTGCAGGTACTTTCTTGCATTCAATCATTAGCATGGACATCATTTACACTATTTCACTCCATCTCTACACAATGGCTAAAAACAATCTGGGGATGGAGTCGATGCCCATGCGCACTGTAGTCCAGGGGAGGAGCCACCTATCTCGTGATACTTCGAAGACTCTTCCAGGACAACAATGTGCAATCATCCGGACCCAACACTAGGCGGCGATCTATGCACAGATATGAATGTCAGCAGCCCTACATGCCAAGAACAGATGCATACTGGTAAGTAGCATATTCAATACGCTCCTGCAGAGAACCAATATCGGCACCCTTTATCCACCTTTTTAACCATCGCAGCCGGTTGGAATTCTCCCCGTAACTGTGATCACTCTTCCTTTACAAGACATATTCAGCCCTGAAGAATCACATCAGATACACGGTGTGACAAAACACGTGTCTGCTGGTTCTTGCTTAAATGTACTGATGAGGATTGAATTCTAAACCTTACCTTCACGCAAAACTGGACTCTGTTTCTGTTTATTGATCACATGAACATTGTCGCAAATGTTTGAGTTCTGACTCAGAACCTTTTGAATCTGCAACATGTGCACAGGAGTTGGATCTTATCTGTCTGGTGTGGGCTTGCCCCACACTTATGCAGGGGTTGTTTAGCTTCTGGGTTTGTTGCCCTGACCTGTTTGCACTGTAATTTCTGTTCTAGACAGTCACACTCAGAATCGCACCGCTTGGGCGCCAGATCTTCCTGTCCATTAACCCAAACCCATCCTCTGCTCTCATACAACATATGGAGGATTGCCAAAACACAGGCTTTACTAGCTAGATACGATAGGGCGCACTATGAAGAGCTAGAGACCCTACTAAAGCACCTTCCAGACAAATAAATCCTAAGCCCATGATCTTATACAGGAAGATATAATAACCAATACCTCCATTCGCTGTGCTCTATATGCCGCAGATACAGCCTCCTGAGCGATAAACACCAGTGTCCTTTTACGCAGACATGTCTGGCTGAGGATATCCGGGTTTAAACAAGAGGGTCAAACTACCATATTTAACCAACTGTGAGAAAGTACCATCTTTCTTGCCTTGGTATGCCCCCACTTTTTTTCTGAACTGCTGATGTGCTTTGACTGAGTGTGCCCTGGATTCCTGCCAAGCAGGTACCCAGGGCCTGTGTTCCTTCCCTAAACTGTGTTGAAACTAAAACCCAATTGGCATCCCTGGCCACCTATCAGCC
Source organism: Lissotriton vulgaris (assembly GCF_964263255.1). NCBI lineage: Eukaryota > Metazoa > Chordata > Amphibia > Caudata > Salamandridae > Lissotriton > Lissotriton vulgaris. The sequence goes on from NC_141685.1 coordinate 876,933,590, forward strand.
CCTAGTAAATGGTACCCAAGGCATGGTGACCAGAGAAGACCCCCTGAGGACTGCAGCACTTATTGTGCCATCCTCATGTACTCTGACACCCACACCCTGCCTTTGCGGGCTGAGTGTCTTAAGTAACAGAACTAAAACAAAGTTGACATGGCACACATCCCTGTGTGCCATGCCCACAGAACCCACTGCCCTGGCATACTTTAAACACCCCTCTAGCTGGGTGCCCTATGCCAGAGGTGTGGGCACAGGTGCATGAGCCCTGTGCCGCTAAAGTACCCAGGGCCATTCCTGGACACTAAGTGCAGTGATGCCATTAAGAGTATATGGTGCTGGGAGATTGTCATTACGAACTCCACAGCACCATAATGGCTACACTGAAGACTGACTAGTTTGGTACCAAACTTCTCAGCACATTAAACCCGCACTGATGCCAGTGTAGGATTTAATGTAAAGTGCACCAGAGGGCATCTTAGAGATGTCCCCTGAAAACCTAACCTACAATCCACGTCTGGGCTGAGTGGCTGCAAAGGCTGCCACACAGCAGACATGTTGCTGGACCCCTGGGTGGAGAGCCCCCCTGCTCTCCTGGGCCTGCAACAATGCACATCCTGGGCGAGGTGCTAGGTCTCCTCCCCAAGTATGGGCAGGGGGAAGCTTCAAAGGCATGTGAGCTTCTCCAGACAATTTGCTGTACCCAGGAACTGGCCCCCACCAGTTCTGACCCCACTCTGGCGGGAAAAACTACGTCAGGAAGGGGGGGGGGTGTCAGCCTATGCTAACCCCACCCCTCAGGTGGGGGAGACTAGGTGAAGCACGACCCCATGCTCCGGCCATCTTGAAGATGGGGAGCCCTGCCCAATCCCAGCTAGGCTCCTGCCCCCCCTCCCACAGGAGAGGAGCAGACTAGGGGGTGTACCCACCCCTGTCCTTGCCCTACCTGTAACGCCCCTAAACTCAGTATTTAGGCACTCCCTGAACCTTCCTTCCTCAGATACAGATACCACAAGAAGAAAGATCAAGAAGACCCGCTGCTAACAGGAAGACAACAACTGACTTGGCCCCAGCCCGTCGATCCTGGAACCTGCTCCTGCCTGAATCTCTGCGACTCCTGCAGACAGCAACCTTGGGACACCCGGAGTACCTGCCTGCCTTGACCCTCTTAAAGAGTGGGACTCCGATCAGCAGAGGCTCTGCTGCAACAACCCCCCTCCTCTCCCCCCGACTGAAACCCGAAGTCCAGTACCCAAAGACCCTCCTCGACGAACCAGACAACGCCTGCAGACTCAGAACCAGGCCCCCCCACCAAATGTGATCAGCTGAGGGTAAGCTTTTCCGACACCCAAGGACACCCCTGCACCCTAAAGCCCCCTGTGCCTCACTTTGGGGTACCTACATGTGCGCCAAGATCCCAACTTACCTCTCGATGTGCTGGTCGTCCCTGGAGAGTCTCCACCCCCGAGCCTGCAGCCCTTGTTCCCTTTTGACCGTTTCCATTGGATAACATTGAGTGCCCGACAGCTCAAAAGCATCCTGCACCCAGCCGCCCAAGCACAGCTGGCTGTGCCACCTTTGTCCAGAAGCCCAGCTCCCACAGCTGTGTGGCCTGCTAGCCAGCAGCCAACAACCAGAGCCCCGCCCCCCGCGTCCCCATTGGATAAAATTGGGCCGAACTACTTCTTGACCCCGGCCGCCCCTGCGCCGCTGAGGGTGAACCAACTGTACCTACCTGACCCTGGGGGACCCCTGAGTCTATGCCCAGAACCACAACTTCACCAGTCGAAGACTCGCCAGGAAACCGGTAACTCGCGTACCTGCCATTGAATAACATTGACTGGTTTGACTCGAAAAATCTTTTAAGTGACTACTTCCGAAAACTTTAAATATTCCTATAAAATCATCTGAATTCGAAATACTCACCTGTGATCAGGAGACGAGCCAGTACTGTACCTTATAGCACAGTGCTGAAACGCAAAAGTAATCCCTAGCGGGTTTACTAGTAACTTGTATTTTCTCCAAAGGAATCCATTGTCTGTTTATCTATGAAATTTCTTGTCTACTTTTGAAAACTAGAAATATTCTAAAAGTCATACGAAATACTGAAACCTAATTACTTATTTTGAGTTGAGACCCAGTGCTGGCCCCAGGAGACCAGTACTGGATTACAAAATTAACGAGATCTTACTTCAACTGCAACCTGAACTTTCTCCCATTGGATAACATTGCCAGATTTCTGTTGAAAAGTTTCTAAGTGTGAACTTTTAAAATCGCTTTTTAGTCCTGAAAAATCACTATAATACCTAAAACGTTTTTGCCAAACTGGTTTCAGCTTAGACCCCAGGCCTGAACCTAGGAGCCAGTCCTGGGATTACCAAAGTAATCTACAAAGTAATCAACTGTTTATATAAGGAAATCCATTGAGATCAATGCTAAATTATGTTGTCTACTGCAACCCCTGTACCTATTGTCTTTCCAAAGTTTATTGCCTTTCTGCAAAATACTCATCTGAGGCCTCTCATAATGAGAGCAGTATTTTTTTGATGCCTGTTTGTTCTAGAAATAAAATAACTATATATCTTGATATATAAACAATTATCCTGGAGTTCAGTCTTTGAGTGTGTGAACTTTTCGCTGACTAAGTGTGTGCAACAAATGCTTTACACTGTCCTCTGGTACTGCCTTACTGATCGACCAAGCTACCACTTTTAGAAAGTAAGGTAAGTACAGTTGATGCACCCTCAGCAGCACAGGGGCAGCCAGGTGCAGAGCTAGTTAGGCCCAATGTTATCCTATTAAAGGCAGGGGGCCTTCGGTTGGTGGCTGCTGGCAAGCAGGCCACGCGGCTGTGGGAGCTGGACTCCTGCTGACTTGCTATGGGCAATGGGGAAGTAAACGAGGCTTAATCAGAGAGGCTCCTGCTCCCCTCCCACAGGAGAGGAGCAGGATAGGGGTGTTTTCACCCCAGGACAGGGACCCATTGGTCCCTTCCCTTGCCCTACCTGTAACCCCCCAAAATTTAGTGTTCGAGGCATGTGGGCTGCTGAATTCATATCTGTGCATAGATCGCCGCCTAGTGTTGGGTACAGATGATTGCACATTGTTGTCCTGGAAGAGTCTTCGAAGTACCATGAGATGGGTGGTGCCTCCTTCATGGGCATCCTCTCCTTCCTCAGAACGTTTGTTTCCGCCATTGGGTTCGGATGTACTTTACTACACTCCAAGTTCGGAATCAAATAACTTCTGTACAGGCCAAATGGCCTTCGGTTCCGTCGGTATTGTTTAGCGCTCTGTACCGAAACACTTCAGAAACATCTATTGCACTCCGGTCGCCAAATCGGGCCGTGAGACCTTCTCGACACCACATGGACCGACCGTCGATGGAACTAAGTCCATTTAAATACTGCCCGCAGTGCAACTCCAAGTTCCTGCACACTGATAAGCTTCCCGTGTGCAACAAATGCCTATCTCCGGATCACAAGGAAGATAGTTGCCTTGCCTTGCCTGTGCCCAGTTCCGATCGAAAAGACTATCCGGAATCGACAGGCAGCAAGGCAATAAATGCAGAGGTCGGCGCCAGAACCGTACAACATCTTCGACGAGGAAGAACTAGGTAGTGACGAACAATCGGATCAAGACTTAAAACAATACTCGGAGCACGTCTCCGAAAATGACTTCGAACCGAGAAAAAAAACCTACTGTAGACAAAAACAAATCGGTTGAGCCGAATCCCCTCGAACCGAAAAAGGCCACCGAGCCGAAACAACGTGCACCGAAGACACCGTCGAACCAACCAAACCGCTCTGTCCGAAAAAGGTGGTTAAAGCCAGCTGAACCAACAGAAAGTGTCGAAACATCAGAAACCCACCCAACCACCAAAAGCGGTTGAACCCGTTAAGCCTACAGACCCAAAATCTGGCAAAACAAAGGCAAGGACTGTGGAGGAAGAGCTTATTCACCCAGACCTCTCCACAGAGGGCCAGTCAAAGCTGTAGATCGACCCAGAAACTGGCAAAGTGACTGTGTACACAAGAAAGAAAAGGCCTCTGCCAATAGCAGACTTTCCTAGAATACCACTCAAAAAGAAACGAGACTGTGCTACCTCTCCTATCCTTTTTGAACCAATCACTCCAGCCATGCCTACAACCCCATATGCCCCAACATCACCTGAATACAACCCAGATGAAGATCAGGATGCAGATGTAGGGTTTGGTTATCCACAAAACCCAACTGGAGACACCAACCTACAGCCATGGGTTGCAGGAGGAGAACCAGATAATGAGGGGACTCTGCCCATTACAGAACCAGCAGTTTACCCAACTAAGCCATCACCCACTGAAGATACTGTGGCCTTTAATTCTTTACTTGATAGAGCAGCTACCTACCATAACGTAGATATGCACTCTGATGCCATTGAGGAAGACTTTCTCTTTGATATACTTACAACATCTGAGACATGTGAAAACACTCCCCATGTTAAAGGGCGTCTTAAAACATTCACATGACCTTTTTAAAGACACTGCTAGGGCACGGGTCATTAACCCTAGAATTGAAAAAAAATATAGGGCTGCACCTATTGATCCTACATACATAAAAGGGCAGCTACCCCTGGACTCCCTAGTGGTGTCCAACGCACGCAAGAAGGCTAGCTCCCAGACTACCGGAAAAGCTGCTCCTCCAGACAGAGTCAAAAATCTTTGAGGCATCAGGCAAAAGATTAGCAGCTCAAGCAGCAAACTCTTGGGAGAATTGCCAATACACAGGCCTTGCTGGCCAGATATGACCGGGCGCATTATGACGGCTTAGAAGAAATTCTCCAACACTTACCAGACCCTTATAAACAGCAGGCAGATGAACTGATACAAGAAGGAGAACTCATCACCAATGCCTCAATTAAATGTGCCCTAGACGCCGCTGCCAGATCCATCAATACAAGCGTACTGCTAAGGCGCCACGCATGGCTTCACATATCAGGCTTTAAGAATGAAGTCCAATCCACTATTCTTAATCAGCCCATCAACCCAGACTTTATATTTGGTCCAGCAGTTGACTCCATTCTGGACAAAATGAAACAGGATGCGGACACAGCTAAGTCCATGGGAGCTCTCCAGTCCCAACAACACCGGGGCTCCTTTCGTCGATCCAATTATAGAGGAGCCAGAAGTAATAAATCACAGGAATCCTCCACCTACAAAACTAACATGCAATCCACGTACAACAAACACCAACAAGGGTGGATACAGGGGCAATAACACAAAAGCAAGGGGTCGTGGAGGCAATGTATATAGATCCTCCACTAACACCAAACAGTGACTTCTTGACACTACCCACAGACCATATAACACCGTTCGGGAGAAGATTACAACTATTTCTACCACTCTGGTTAAATATCACAACAGACAAGTGGGTCAGGTAAATTATCCAACATGGCTATTGCCTAGAACTCACCTCAACCCCACCCAACATACCACCAGTGCACCGTCCAATGTCACAGGAACATATAACACTACTGCAGCAAGAGGTCATTGGTATGCTGCAAAAGGGGGTCATAGAACCAGTCTCACTACAACATCAGGGAACAGGAGTATACTCCCTATACTTCCTAATTCCAAAGAAGGACGGGTCTCTCAGACCAATATTGGACCTCAGGCCCCTCAACCTGTACATTTTGTCAGAGCATTTTCATATGCTCACTCTCCAGCAAGTCTTACCTTTGCTTCGCAAGGGAGACTTGCTAGCAACTTTGGACTTCAAGGACGCATACTTTCATATACCAATACACCCTGCTCACAGAAAGTATCTCAGGTTCACCATACAAGGACAGCACTACCAGTTCAAAGTACTACCATTTGGTGTTACAACAGCTCCACGCGTCTTCACCAAATGTCTAGCTACAGTGGTACAAAAGGGGGTGGTAATGGACGGAGCATCTGAATCAAACACTCACACCCAGTCAAAAGATCTGGGTTTAATCCATCACCGTTCTTTAGCCCGCTCTGCCACCCCAGTTCAGATATGGCTATATGCAAATCAGTCTGACCCGGTGCCTCAGGGAACAGTCCAGCCCTAACTGCCAAGCCATGTCTTCCCTGGACCGGAACCCAGCTTCAGAGGACCGGTTTCTGGCATTCCAGCCGTCTTCAGCCTGGCTTGCTTGAATCCAGTGGCAAAGTGAGCAAGGGACTCCCGTCTGAGCATACCCTGCCACACTTATGGCGGCCAAAAGCGGTACAAAAGGGGGTGGTGATGGACGGAGCATCTGAATCAATCAAACACTCACACCCAGTCAAAAGATCTGGGTTTAATCCATCACCGTTCTTTAGTGTTTGATTGGTTTGCTCCAGGAGGAGGGAACGGTCACGCAACAGGTCGTCCACGCGGCGAGACGCCGCCATAGGAGGCACAGGTCTCGCTCTCATTCGAGGTCCTCAAGGACCAGGGACTACTCTCAGACTTTGTCGGGGTCGCCGGTCACAAGGGTGTCGCCGGTTGATGATCTGGTGGCCTTTCACGATGTCCTGTTAAGAGGCGCTGCAAAATTGGGCATCTCCTTGATGGTGCCCACGCCCAAGACATCGATAATTTTCGAGACACTGCACCAGAAACACCTGTCTCGTCCACTACTGCCACTGGTGCCGGGCCTGGAGGAACCGGCCATGGACCTTTTTCTCACCCCGGCGGTGACTAAGGCGGCCCCCTTGACTACAGAAAAAGTACCGGGCTCCCGATTCTGATCCGGCTTTTCTAAGGGTGGAACCTCCTCCAGATTCTGTGATCGTGACGGCGGCCCGCAAACGGCATGCTACCACCCCATCATCCCCAGTCCCCCCAGACAGAGTCTAGATGGATGGATTCGGCTGGAAGGAAGGTGTGCGGTACATCGGCGACCTCTATGAAGGCTGCGAGTGCCACAGCTTTGTTGGGACGCTATGACCGTGCCCTCTGGGACTCCCTCCAGCGTATTCCAATATATAAAAATATATATGTAAACACATTTATCTCGCTTCAAATATACATACATAATTTTTCTCACACCAATGCAGCCCCAAAACCAAGGCTAGACAATGTAAACACTTGTATATGCAACACATTAGGTCAAATAGTCCTTGAACTTTGTGTTTTAATGAGTAACAACACTCATAAATCCTGAAAATTGCTCATAAGACATTGTCAGCCATAAGCTGCATTGAAAAGTAATAACTGACTGAAAGCATTTTTAGATAGAAAACTTGCACCTTGCCTTTAAGGCAGCCATGACCCCAGGCTTCCCATCATGCCTCAGGGGTGACAGTTAGGTCAGTTGTTCTTTCCGGCTCCTTCCGTCAGGACCCTGGTTTACCAGCTCCCACCTTTTTTTGACTTTCTGTCAAAAATACTTTGATTTTCTTCAATTTTTATATTCACTCGACGTTATTTTGTCTTAGAGAGATAGTGCTACCTTTTTAGCCCAAAAAAAGTTAATTTTTTTGTCAAAATTCCTTTGCTTTTTGACTCCTGCCCTTCCTGTGGGAAGAAGACTAGGACTGATACACATCCTGTGTGTATCCTCTGTCTCCCTGACTCTTATTCTGCAGAAACTTGTGATCACTGCAAGTCCTTGACAAGAAGAACTCTGAAGGACAGAGAAAGAATCAGAATTTATGGACTTTCTGAGAGAGGTAGGTCTCCAAAGAGACATAAAAGGTGGAGGACGCGGTCCTCGGCTAGTCCTCGGCGTTCAACGTCGAGGCATCCTCCGTCTGCGTCCCATCATCGACGTCTAGGCATCCTCCGTCTGCGTCCCATCGACGCTCGACGTCGAGGCACCCTCCGTCATCGCGAGGCGATAAACGTCGAGGCACCCTCCGTTGGCGTCTCACCTTCTACTCTCGACGTCTAGGCATTCACCGTCGTCGACAGGACATCTACGCTCGACGTATTGACATCCATCGCAGTCCAGGCGAGGGGGCATCCCACATCCAAGCATCCTCCTTTGGCACCCAGTGATCGGCGCTCGGCGTCTAAGGCCTTCGTCGACGTCACCTCACCGGTGTTCGACGTCGAGGCATGGGACTCCAGTGCAGTCTCCACAAGTTCACCATTCCTAGGCGCAGCCTCAGCCATAGGTGGCGCAGCACACAGACGTTGAGTCGGCTGGCTCCGTCTTCGAGTCATGGGCCTACATCTCGGAGGTCCTCAAGTTCAGCTTCAGCTGCAGAAGGTGACCAGGGCTCTCCATTGAGCATCAGTCACGCTGCCAAGAGGAAGAGAACACCAGAGCATCGTGGGTCTCGCAGTCCCACAAGATCCCTGGCTTATCCTGTGAGCCTGTTCTTCCTCGTCAGGCTCATCTTCCGGTCCTGATGTGATCATTTATACATCGGGCAGAAGGATCAAGGCGTTCTCCTACACCTCCACATGGGCAAAAGGATGTAACACCTCCTGCACGCTCTCCAGTGAGACACCACACAAGTCGCCTGCCCTCAGACTTTCACTGCAATGGTATAGACCAATACATCACTGGGCTACAGACAAGGAGACAGCGTCTCGAATACAGCAGCCGATCTCTAGGCCTAGAGAACGGTCACGCACTCCGGTGAGGCCCAGAGAAAGATCACGCTCCCCGGTTTGCCGTAAGGAAAGATCATGCTCCAGGGTGCGATCCAGCAGGCGTATATCAAGATCTAGGAGCAGAAGGAGAGAACGAAGATCTCCTACCTCTTTTTCTCCGACACGCTCCCATAGAGACTACTCGCCCACTTTGACAGACTCCCCTCAATCAAGGATCTCTCCGATCGATGATATCTTTACCTTTCAGGACATACTGGGTAGAGGGGCTCTAAAACTGGGAGTTCCCCTAACAACTCAGCAGGTCAAGACCTCCGTGATTTTTGAAACCCGACATCACAGGTCTGCACCCAAACCCCTTTTGCCGTTGGTGCCTGGGATTATAGATCCAGTGATGGAGATATTCCTCACCCCAGCAACGATCAAAGTGGCTCTGGCGAGGATCCTTAAGAAATACAGATCTCCAGAGGAGCACCCTCTGTTTCTCAGAGCTGATCCGCCCCCGGACTCAGTAATTATCGCGGCAGCAAAGAAGTCCAATGCAGTCTCCTCTGCCACTGTACCTCTGGACAAGGACAGCAAGACACAAGACTCGTGGGGGAGAGGAGTCTGTAGTAAGTCAGCATCTTTTCTCAAAGTTTACAACGTGGAAGCCCTTTTGGGGTGTTACTATAGGTCCCTGTGGGATTCTCTACAGCGGTTTGTAGAGAAACTCTCTCGAAGACCGTAAAGACTTTGAGGAAATCCTTCTGGAAGGCAGTCAAGTCTCCAACCAGGTTAGAAGTGCCGCAGCGGACGGGGCTACCCTGGCGGCGGATGGATATGCCCATGGAATATCGGCAAGAAGATCGTCCTGGTTGTCCCGAACGGCTTTAAAACCAGAAGCTCAGGCGCGCATATTGAACTTACCCTACTTTGTTGTTTGGAGCGAACACTGACTTGGAGATGCAGCGCATGAAAGCAGAGCTGGACACTCTCGGCGGTAGGGCTTATGAAGAAAAAAAGAGTTCAAAAAGAAATACCGCTCCTACAACAAGGGCTCTTCAAAACAGCGGGTTCAAACCCCTCACTGGCAGAAGAGTCAGGACCAGCAGGGACAGCAAAACTCCCAATATAGAGGAAAGCGTAATTCCAGAGGAGGAGGGAATTAACGCCAGGGCAACAATGCTGGCAAAGCCCAGTCTGAGCAATGAGTCTTTCCCTCCCCCAGTGCCGTGGACCACTCCAGTGGGGGGGGGGGGGGGGGGGGGGGTGGGGGGGGGGGGGTGGGGGGGGGGGGGCAAGCCTGGCGGGTCATTTAAAAGAGTGGCAAAACATCACAAAAGACAGATGGGAGTTGTCTACACTTAAGAATGGATACGGTCTTCGTTTCAGTCTTCTGCCTCCACCAGTCCCCGCCGATGGCAACATTGAATCGTCAATTGCTCCTTCTGAAAAAAGAAGTCGCCACTCTCCTCGTAGTCAACCATCGAGAGAGTGCCAGTGTCTCAAAGGGGAAAAGGAGTGTACTCCCGATATTTTCTGGTCCGAAAAAAGGTCCAAAAGGCAGAATACAGACCCATTCTGGACTTGCAAACACTCCATCTGCATGTCAAAAAGGAAAGGTTTTGCATGTTGGCGCTGCACCAAATATATCCACATCTCAGGAGGGGAGATTGAATGGGTTCGCTGGACCTTCAAGATACCTACTTTCATGTTCCGATACGCCCCAGTCACAGATTTCTTCGGTTCCGGGTGGGGACCTCCCACTATCAGTTCAAAGTCCTGCCATTTGGTTTGATGTCTGTTCCCCGGGTGTTCACGAAGTGTGTTGCAGTGGTAGCAGCCACTCTACGACGAAGAGGGTCTTCGTTTACCCATACTTGGACGATTGGCTGTTGAAAGGTCCTTCTCCAGTCAGCGTAAGAAGTCAATTCCAGACTTGCATAGAGCTCTGCCAGCGACTAGGGCTACATGTTAACTTCAGAAAATCAGTCTCGGCCCACCCAGAGGATTCACTTCCTAGGAGCTCTGCTAGACTCTGAGGTACGAAAAGTGTTTTCTTTGGAGGAGACAGTTTTCGATAACTTTGAAATGTCAGCTGGTTCTTCGCAACAAGGCTCAAAGTGCGCAGGATTGCCTCCCTGCTAGGGTCGATGGCGTCAATCATCTTCCTGGTCCCAAATGCCAGACTTCGAATGCATCCTCTTCAGCAGGATCTGGAGGACAAGTGGGACCAATAATCTGCTCGCTGGGACGATCACATCACTATCTCAGACGCAGCTCGAGCTCCCATTCCATGGTGGACCAAAAAGCAAAATATGCAGGTGGGAGTCCTGTTCCATCAACCTCCCACTGTACAGACACTGATAACGGACGCTTCCCTTCTTGGCTGGGGAGGGCACATGGGTCAACTACAGGTGCAAGGTCTGTGGTCTCACAAAGTAAGTACCTACCACATCAACATGCTTGAGTTGAGCAGTCCACCTAGCTCTCAAAGCGTTCCGTCCCTCGATTCAAGAAGCTTCAATACTAGTACAGACGGACAACACCACCACAATGTACTACTTGAACAAGCAGGGGGGGAACACGCTCACATACTCTGTCGTTGGAAGCACAGCGGATCTGGCATTGGCTTCTGGCTCACAAGTTGTCCATCACAGCAGTCTACTTCCCAGGAGAGCAGAATGTGAGGGCGGACGCTCCAAGCCGTCATTTCGACGACTGGGTTCTCCACGACGTAGTAGAAGAGCTCTTTCAATCCTGGGGTCGTCCAAGCATAGACCTGTTCGCGGGCGACCAAAACACCAAATGCTGAGACTTCGCCTCCAGGTTCTACCGGCCAGGATCGAGAGGGAATGCTCTTTTGATCAACTGGTCAGGGGAATTTGTGTACGCTTTTCCACCCCTTCTGTTGATTCCGAAGGTGGTGAGCAAGCTGACACACTCCTGCACAACGATGATCCTCATCGCCCCAGACTGGCCGAGGCAATGGTGGTACACGAACCTGCCTAACCTGTCAGTGACTCCTCCCAAGAGGCTACCATGCAGGCGGAATCTTGTCCAAGATGAACCGGAGGATCCACCATCCCAACCTTCCGTCACTGAGCTTGGCAGCATGGCTCCTGAGGTCATACAATACGGCCATCTAGGGTTGCCAGAGGACTGCATGTTCATCCTGAAAGAGGCAAGACGTCCCTCCACAAGACATTCGTATGCATGCAAGTTGAAGAGATTCGATATGTGGTGTATACAGAATGGTCATAATCCTGTGCAATGTCAGGAAGAAGCAGTTCTTCCTTATTTGTAATATCTGGCTAAAGCAGGTTTAAAGTTGAATTCCATTAAGGTGCACCTAGCTGCTATAACAGCTTATAGGCGGTACCCTTCTCAAACCTTATTTTTCCAGTTACCATCTGTTAAGGACTTCCTGCAAGGGTTGAAAAAAGTGTACCCTCCAGTGCGTCGTCCTTCTCCTCCCTGGGAGTTGAACCTGGTGCATCGAAGCTAATGGGTCTGCCTTTTGAACCCATTCATAAAGCTACTTTACAACATCTTTCCTGGAAAGCAGCTTTTTTGGTGGCAATCACGTCAGCTCGCAGGGTGAGCGAGATTCAAGCCCTCTGTTCCTCTGAACCCTATACAGTGTTCCATTTGAATAGTAGTGCTACGGACTCATCCATATTTTCTGCCTAAAGTGGTGTCTGATTTTCATGTAAATCAGACAATTTCTCTGCCCACTTTCTTTCCCTATCCCTCTAAACCAGCTGAGAGGACTCTGCATTCTTTAGACCTGAAAAGAGTTTTAAAATTCTATCCAGATAGGTCTAAGTTCATTTGTCACTCTGATCATCTCTTTGTTAACTATGGATCGATCAGGACGGGTCATGCTGCCTCGAAACGTTCTATTTCAAGATGGATCGTTTCATGTATTAAACTTACTTACCAGCTAGCGCAGAAGCCCCTGGGGTTTTCTCCCAAAGTGCATTCCACCAGAGGGAGAGCTGCGACTGCGGCTTTCCTCAATGTACCCATGTCTGAGATCTGTAAGGCGGCGACCTGGAGATCCGTCCATACATTTACCAGTCTTTACTGTCTCGATTCTGACACGAGAACAGACACCCAGGTAGGCCAGGCCTCCTTGCGGAATCAGTTTAACAGCTAGTTTTGGGCTGTTATGGTTGATCTTTTTAAGTTGGAACATGTACTTCTCATTTACCTACAGGTGGTTGATGGGTTTGCTATTCTATTCAGTGCTTATGACTATTGATGAGGATCCCTTGGATCCCTTACTTACCTGTAATCCTAGTTCTCTTCCAGGGGTATTCTCATCAAAGTCATAAGCAACCCACCCGCATCCCCAGGTAAATGAGAGATATACATCTGACTTGTAGTTTAGCCCTGACTTCAAGGTTATGCAAAGAACTGACCTAACTGTCACCCCTGAGGCATGGTGGGAAGCCTGGGGCCATGGCTGCCTTGAAGGCACGGTGCCAGTTTTCTAGCTGAAAATGCTTTCAGTCTGTTAATAATTTTCAATGCAGCTTATGGCTGACCATGTCTTTTTATGAGCAATTTTCAGGATATGAGTGTTTTTACTCATTAAAACACAAAGATCAAGGACTATTTGACCTAATGTGTTTTTTGTTTCCTTCCTAATTGCTGTGCATATACAAGTGTTTACATTGTCTAGCTTTGGTTTTGGGGCTGCATTGGTGTGAGAAATTATATATGTATGTGCATATATTTGGAGCGAGAAATGTGTTTTTTACATATATTTTTATATTGTTTCTGGGGTCCCGCACATGTGCGGGAATATTCAGTGCTTATGACTTTGATGAGGATACCCCTGGAAGAGAACTAGGATTACAGGTAAGTAACTTATGCTTCTCCGCCTGTCGCATCGGTCAAAGAAAATTTCTATTTGGTCAGAAAACTCGTGGAAGTCAATCAGGCCTAACCGCATTGGTCCACCTCGTAGTCTATGGAACGAACTCAATTCAAATTCTGCCCTTGGTGCCTCACAAAAAATCCACGCACAGACTTACACAAAGTGTGCAACTTGTGCTGATCTCCAGAGCACAACAAACAAGACTTTGACACGTGCAGATCCTTCCGATCCAAGAAAACTCTGCAATCGTCTGGCTTGACGTCGCAAAATGCAAAGCCAGAACATCACATACACGTCCGACCTCTTCGATGAAGGATTCCAGCAAGAAGAATTCGATGCACAAGGGGCCGAAGACTAGCAGGAAGAACAGCTCTTTTCGATTCCTGAATCTGACTCCGAGATGGAGGACTTACAGCAAGTTCAAGGTCCTGCGAGTACTAAATACCCCTTTGCCCCGAAATCCAAGCAAAATGCTTCGGTTCCACCTCTGCACCAAGGTTGGCACCATGACTGTTTGATGCCCTGCCTTCCGACTCTCCACCAAAACCCATAGTCAAGCCTTCCGGCTCGGGATAGTCAGCCAAAGTTCGGCACTGAGCTGAAACCTTGGAGCTCAAAGCCAAAGATTGCTTCAGAGCCAAAATCCTAGATGCCGAAAACTGCTTTGGAGCCCAAACCTTCCACTCCGAAAGTTCTTCTCGTCCGGCAACGAAATCCTCTGCGCTGAAACCAAAAAATGCTCCTTCGAAGCTGCAGAATCAGATTCTAGACTTACCACCCCCCAAATCGAATCCTAAACAAAAGGAACTGTACATCAACCCTGAAACAGGACATAATCTTTCAAAACTGCCTCATGAACGCAAACATGAGTCAGAGAACATACAATAAGATTCCTTTAGAGGAAAAAAAAACCTTCTCTTTCACCACATTCCCCTACACCTTCACCACCTTCTCAAGTATTGGAACATTTACTTATCACACCAATTAATTCTCCACCTTCACAGCATGATGAGGATATTCAATTACCTGTAGATCCTTAGACTACGCTATTGATCCACCTACAGATAATGCCCCAATCCTTTACCCTGCAAAGTCTTTCCCTCCTGACGACAATGTAGGATATTTAGTTGCTTGCTAGAGCTGCACAATATCACGTTATATAACTACACAAAATCGCTAGAAGATTTTTTGTTTGAAACTTTTGGTAGTACACACTGATCTAGTCACTCTCCTCATGCTCAAAAGCATGATGAGACATACTGACAACCTCTTCAAAGACCCTGTTCGTGCTCTCATTCGGACTTCCAGAATAGATCAAAAGTATAAGCCTGCTACCTCTGATCCAGTCTTTATTAAGGGACAGTTACCCCTTAACTCGTTGTTTCTAATTCCCATAAATGGGTTAATTCACAAACATCTGGGGATGTCCCCCTCCGGACAAGAAATCAAAATTGACTCCTCTGGCAAACGAATAGTTGCCCAGGCGGCAAATCATTGGCGCATCACCACACCCAGGCCCTCTTAACCAGGTGTGATAGAGCGCACTGGGATGAAATGGAGCAATTGCTCAAATCTCCCAGAGTAGCACAAAGCTAAAGCACACAATTTAGTACAAGAAGGAAAGCTCATTTCCAATTCCTATATTAGAAGTGCCTTGGATGCTGCTGACACTGCAGCTCGAGAGAGTAACACTAGTGTGTTACTCAGGAAACCCGTCTGGTTAAGGATTTCCGGTTTCAAACCTGAAGTCCAGCATTTCATTTTAAACACACCGTATGATAAAGAGCATCTTTTCAGGTCTGAGTTAATCAGGCAATAGAAAAAATGAAAAAAGACACTGAAGGAGCAAAGTCTATGGGAGCTCTACAGTCTCCTAACTGGGGCTCCTTTTGTTTCTCCTTTTATCGTTGGTCTAAGATCATGTCCTCAGACATCAATGTTTCCTCGTGTAAAGGCAGCAATCAACCTTCCGCCACAAGGTTTCTTTAGAGGAGGATATAGAGGAAAACGGCATGGGTAGGGGAGATGGTTCCACACCCCCGTAACTCTCCTTCCTCTAACTAGCAGTGATTACCTACCCTTCCCCGATCATTTAACACCTGTCTGGGAACGTCTTCTACAATTTCTCCCCATTTGGCAATCTATAACTAACAAATGGGTTTTAGGAATTATCCAACATGGTTATTGCAGTGCTTAATTTGTAAAATATGAAGTGCAGGTGCTCAAATGTTTTTTGGAGGCCCCACCTACTTTATTTCTGCTCCACCCATTTCCTCCACTGGCTCCACCCACTCTATTGGCCCCACCCACATCCTCAACTTGCTGTGTCATCTCTCTTGGTATTTGATCTCAGGGTTCACCCCTCTTTCCCTTTGTCTCTGCTGCCTACCCTTTCCTCTTTGAAGTTATTGTTCACTTCACCCCCCCTCTTACTATCATGCTTCTGCTGCTGGTAGTAATAATGAAGTGAACAAGGTAGAGGCATAAATAAACTTCATTAGGCCACAGGTATTTCCTTAGGAGACCCTTCACTGCAGCAGCTCTGTCGGCCTCTGCCATAAATTAAAGCAAACAATTATTAGGAAAAATAAATCTGCACGAGCCACAAAAGTCAGTGGCACAAAGAGTCCACGGGGCTGCCTGTTTTAATCAAATGCTGCAGCTCAGGTGATGCGCCATATAGATTGCTTTGAATTTAGAATTAAATTAATGGAGGACACTGCGAGGCTGACCTACTCCTGTCAGTTGTTTTTGCACATAAAATGTAATACATATTAAGGCACGGCACAATTACATTACAAACAAGCACACGCCATGACATTCCGCATGCTTAAAGAGCCTTTAAGACTATGGGGTCATTCATTAGGTGTGCAACTACTTACAGGTAGGAAAAAAGGCTAACGGTTTATTTAACATCTCGCTTTTCATTAGGTGTGTGTGTGTATATATATATATATATATATATAATACATGCACACACATACTACATACATATCAAAGAAACTGGAGCTAAAGGTCTTCCAAGGCAGTGCAAGCAGGAAACTCAATCTGTTGCTCTATAGGCCTCGCACTGATCTTTTAATACAAGACCCGGATGCGGATGTCTGTGAACTTATGATTTGTGGAAACACCATTCTGGAAAGTAAACCTGTTCAGTAGACTGATACAGATAATAATTAATTTCCTTCCCATCCCAAGGCTTTCAATTCAGTTATTCAATAATTCAGGCACAGGCTAGATTGCATTAATGGCATCTGCCTATCCCCTTAGGTCTCTCTTGTGAGTCGTGACACCAGAACTGCAGTGTGTGGGTGAGTAGTGAGTGAGCATGGACTGGAATATGGCCTGCCTGTAGGTTGTCAATAGAGGCTATGAGCTCAAATGCAAAGAAACGTAGCTTTGGAGTGCATTCTCCTGTACTCCTGGATCGTCATACATACAGAAACCCAAAGGAACAGTGAATTACTGTTGCACCAGTGTTGCTGCTTATATATTCCATTCATCCAGTCATGTTCAGTCAGCAGCAGCTTCAGTGAGCAGCATGCTTGCAATTAGTGTTTTTTGGTTTTTTAGAGTGATGGGTTGCAGGTGCGCACAACGGTTTCAACTTTAAAGCCAGAATCAGAGTCAGAGCCTGAATCCCTCAGTAGTCCGACTCACTCGACTGCCATTGTGCCGTAAGTAGTTTGTCACCACAGTTGGAATGTGCGATGCGATGACGCTTGCTGCAAGATCTGGCTGGTGTACAGACTAGTTAATTAATGGCTGGTGTACAGACTAATTAATGGCCACCACCTGAGTCTGAGTAATGTGATCCATCTCCCACATTTGAATATAACAAGATAAATGCACTGTAGCATCATGATGGCCAAACCCTTGTTGTCACGTCGCCATTTGTCTGCATTTTCAGAATGTTGCAAGACATTGTTGGCTTACAAGGCCTAGCATTGAGATGTGTTAGCTAAAAACTAAAATCCACACTGTCTGGCACCCATAGCAGGATGCCGCCAAGCATTTGGGCGAGTGAGCGCGACACTGACGCAGTATCAGAATAAAAATAATTTTTCAAGATTTTTGACGCTGCGGCCGTCCTCAGAAATTCGGATTGACTCAGTTAGACTCCTCAGAGTGTTATTAATAAGACCCTGGGCCCGGCCCGTCCCCGACCCGCCCAGCATAGTACTGGATTTTCTGACTGTGAGCCTGAGGCTGAGTGAGTAAAGTGAGTAACTTGCAATCTTATCTCGCATACATAGATTGGAAGGAAGAGAGGTGGTCGGAGGACAGGCAAGGCAGGGTAAGGGTTACGTGATGTCGGGTCAGAGCAGCATGTCCAGCGCCGGTACCCAGTTAACCCACCCAGTTCCTTTCCTTTTTCATGAAACAGTACTTTGCCACGTTACCTTTTTTGCATGAGAACTCTTTAGGAAGTCTGACCTGCTGACCCTGGGACTCTGGAACTTAGATACTTGGTAATGTTTTACCTTCCACACATCCTGTTTCAGGACTTCTCTAGTTTGTTCTGCATCACAGAGCACTGCTGGCAGGCATCGTGGCACGAATAGTGTTAAACAATCTGATCGTTCATATTGTGAAAACAAAAACAACTTCAAGAAAAAAAATATATATCCCTGCGTGTATGGAGCCCAGAGTATGCATTTCCAGAAAAAATCTATACTGCCCAGGTGCACATTTCCACAACACTGCAAAATCGTAATGCTGTAAAACATTTGCACAACGACTAACCAAAAGCATATTCGCCCGCCCTGTGTTACATTACATTACATTACATTTACATTACATAAAGTGGGCAGTTGGATGGCTGTTTTTTACTGTCAGTGAGTCACCGCCAACTTGCCTAGCTGAACCTGTAAAATCAGTTAATTTTGAGAGACCGCTTGGCCACCTATGTCACTGGCATAACTTCTCGCTTTGACATCTTTGCCTGTCACTCTAAATAGTTCTAAAAGCATTTGATATAAACGTCGACTTTACATGGAATGTGCATAAGGAAAATCAAAGGAAATGAAAACAGAAATAAAGACAACTCGGTATATGTTTTGTACTTGCTAAAAATTAGGTGACATCTTAAATGTTATACGTAGATTATTTTGCATGTCAATGAAACCAATAGCTTTTAAAGAAATTGTATGTAGAAAATGTTGCTGTAGATTATTATATTAGTGGGTGACTCAGCCATTTGTTGTCGACTTGAGTCATGTGAGAGACCACCAGAAACTAAAACTAAACTGCATTTTGTGGGGAACGAACAGGCCGGCCCGAGAAGAAGTTATGAATCAAGACAAAGAAAAGTGCTTTAATTGTGAAACTAATTCCTGCGTGGCCCGCCGCCTCTACTGGGCGCATGCCAGGGTTTGGACAATAAAGCGGCTAAATGCTGTACACGCCAGGCAGGGCCTTGGCTTTCTCTCTACAATATTTACAACAGTCAACATATACAGTTACAGGTAATACCTCTTCTTAACACCGGCAGGGCTGTACTGCGGCCGGTGCCCCCGCCCCACCCTATTGAAAAATGACAATTGGGAGGATGATTGGCGGCATTGTTTTTTTTAACTAAGGTCGGACTCGTTAGGAACTTACTTAGGGCCTGGACGGGACGGGTGCTACTTCTGCTGCTTAATTGGCAACCAGACACACTCCACAGTGTGGCTGATTGATACTCGGCTCAACCAGGCGGCGGGGGCCGACTTGAATGCTGCGATGACTGCAGGTCCTGGTGAGTGAGCTGCTTGTTGAGCAGTGGTTATGCTGGGGCGTGGCTTTATTTTAAGAAACTGTGCACATTGCCGCACAGCCCCTACCCCATCCACCAAAATCCAGCCCAAAAATCGCCCAAACACGGGGTCCTCTTCCGGCCCGCGGCCCTCCCCAGCAGCAACAAGTGGTTAAGGCGGCTGGCTCCGTGGTGCGCAGTGCGATGCAGCGCCGCCATCAATCAAGATTATGTAACACAGAAGTGAACACCTGACCCAGTTTAATAATATATATATGAACAATATACATTGTCAATCTGAGAATCAGAGTGTGAGTAAGACTCCTCGGAGATGCAATTGCTTTACGATGCAAAAAAAAACGCTGTGGCATGAGTCTGACTGACACTCTAGTGTAACTTTAAATTATTGAAAAATGTGATGTGCGCGCAGTACAGCAGATGCAGAGTGTAGACCCGGCCCTGTCATAGAAGTGCTGGTGCTAAGCACCGGCACAAATTAAGCCCTGGGTTATTGCCTGGAGCTTACCACCAAACACTCCACTTCGTTCTCACTAACTGTCCCCAGAACATTTGCACCGCCTCAAACAGGAAGCCTAGTCTCGCTTAATAAAAGGAGCCATAGAGCCGGTACCATTACAATATCGGGATCAGGCTTTTACTCCCTGTAATTTCTAATTCCCAAAAAGGACTGCTCTTGAAGACCTATTTTGGACCTCAGAGAACTGAACCTCTACATGCTGTCAGATCATTTCCACTTGGACACTTCAAGTGCTCCCACTTTTACAACAAGGCGACCTTTGTCTACCCTAGACTTAAAGGACGCATATTTTCACATTCCAACTCACCCCGCTCATCGCAAATATCTGATTTATGATAGCGGGTCAAGATTTCCAATTATAAGTATTACAATTTGGAGTTGCCACTGCTCCCAGAGTGTGTACAAAATGCCTGGCAGTAGTCTCTGCTCATCTGAGAAGATAGCATATCCACATCTTCCCCAATCTGGACGACTCGCTCATAAAAGCCAGCACTTACCAAAAGTGTCTCCAACACACAAGCCACAATTCACTTTCTGTTCCAACTAGGGTTTACTGTGAATGGGCTGAAGTCCCATCTGCAGCCTTCAAACACACAAATGTATTTGGGAGCCACCATAAACACTCAAAAAGCTCTAGCCTCTCCAAATTCAGTCTGAATTCATAGTATTCTGTCTCTTATTACGAAGTTTCAGCCCAACCATTCATTACCAAACAAAGTCTTCATGCAACTTCCGGGAAAGATGGCGTCTTCCATCATACTCGTACCCCATGCAAGACTTCACATGCGCCCCCTACAAGAATGCTTAGCAAGTCAGTGGAACCAGTCGCAGGGTGGATTAACCAATCTAGTGTTGGTAGACGTCCGCACCCACCGTTCTCTGCCGTGGCGGAACCCACAAAATGTATCCACAGACTGTGCTAACAGCAGACTCATTGCTCACTGGTGGGTGGGGGGGGGGGGGCGGGGCTCACTTACAGGACCACACAATCCAAGGATTGTGGAGTCTTAAACACAAACATTTCCATATAAATCATCTAGCAGTGTTTCTAGCGCTCAAAGCCTTTCAAACTCACCTAGTAGGTAAAGCTGTTCTTTTCCATACTGACAACACAGCAGCTATGTACTATATACAAAAAAGGGGGGGGGTGCACTGTAGGAAGCTGCATTTCTGTTGCTGTAACTGTTCCCCCTCCCCCCGACACTTTGTAGCAGACTACTGATGCACAATGGCAGGGACCCAGGGCACAGTAAATCAGATTCCCTGAACCTGTTCTTTCTCAAAACTATACCCTGTACCCCCAATTGACACCTCTCTGGCCACATATCAGTCACTTGTAAAAGGTACCATAGGTACCAAGGGCACTGTGGCCAGGGAAGGCCTTTAAGGGCTGCAGCACTTGTGCCACCCTTAGAGGCCTTGCCTTTACACACACATGGCTATTGCACGCTGCGTATTTTGGTGCACAACAAAGAGTAGACATGCCACACATCCCTGTGTGCCACGCCTACAACCCACTGCCCAGGCATAGGTCAGCCACTCCTCTAGCTGGATGCACTATACCAGTGGTGAGGTACAGGTGCATGAGCCCTGTTTCCTAAAAGTGTCTTGGCCAATTCTTAAACCTACTTTTAATGGCATTGCTGCACTTACAATGTAATGTGGTGCTGGAGTTTGTCGTTCTGAACTCCACAGCACCATAATAGCTTTACTAAAGAGGGAAGTTTGATATCAAACTTTACAGCACATTAAACATCACCAATGCCAGTGTGGGATTTAATGACTAATGCACTCTGAGGGCATTTTAGAGATGCCCTCTGAATAACGACCATACACACCAGCCTGCCACCACAAGACATGTTTCTGGACCCCTGGGGTGGGAGCCTTCGCTCCCTGAGCCCAGAAACCAAGCCTTTCCTGGGCTGAAGTTCACACCTCCCCCAGGCCAGGAAGAGCCATCTGTAGCAGAGGAACTTCAAAGACCTTACCACCTTTGTAATGTGACCCCCAGCCTCTCCTGCTATCAAGAGCAGGCCCCCTTCCTGTCTCCCCTCCTTTTCTGCGAGAAGAGTGGCGGAAAAAAATAGCAGAGCCCCGAAGGTGTGCCTACCTCTGCCAACACCACCTCTCAGGTGGGGGAGGCAAGGTGAAGCCCACTCTTCAGTGCCCGCCATCTTGCAAATGGCAGGGACTCTCCCATCCGGATTAGAGATTGTGCCAACTCCCCCACGTGTGGTTATCACACAAAAGGTGTTGTCAGTCTAAGGTCAATAGCCCATTGGCTACTGACCTAGACACCCCTAAGGGAGGAATCCAAGCACATATTTTGTCTCCGGACTTCTTTGAAGAAAAACAACTTGGGCACATCAAAGTACAATACTAGATGGCAGGAGTTTAGAGGATGTGAATCTACAGCTATAGAATCTACAAAAAGATGCTTACTGGTTAAGTAATACTTTTCCACTCTACCAGTACATACCTTTTTAATACTACCATTCTCTACATCTATGTCCACTTTAGACCCTAAACACAATCTATAATTCAGTCTGTGTACTTGTGTATTTTGGGCCGAAATTGCATATCTCCTGAAAACTGAAATCCCTTTGAAGAAAAATAATGTGGAACTTCCATGGACCAACACTAGATGACCGAAGCATGCACAGCATGTGGTTCTGCAACACAGCAAGCTGCAGTCAGATTGTTACAGGTAAGTAATATTTCTCTCTCTCCATCCAAAGGAGAGATGTACATGCCAGCATCCCTGTCACTTAACAGGGACTTGACTGGTGTGCTGCTTGGTATTTACAGTTGATGCACTTGTTTTGTATGCTATTGTCAAGCTTGTTTGATAATGCATGGTGGGAGACCCAAACTGTTGGAGTCACCAACCTCAATGTCTTCAATTGGGTGTCTAAAACAAACTCATTTTTTCATCTATTTATAGGTGGTTTTCCTGGAGGAATACCTGGAATGGGAGGAATGCCTGGAATGGGAGGAATGCCTGGAATGGGGGGAATGCCTGGGATGGCTGGGATGGCTGGCATGCCTGGACTCAATGAGCTCTTTAGCGATCCAGAGATCATGGCAGCACTGCAGGTAAGTGCTGTCGACTTCTATGGTTCTTTTGGGTGACATTGTGAGACTGTTTTTTACACTTGGGGTACAGATAGGGACCTAGTGAGGTATGCATGAATTTGTGCTAACTCTGTCTAGCGTGGACTCTTGTGGTCTGTATGTACAGATAAGGGTGGCTCTGAGCTAACTGCTTCTTGAGGTTTGTGGACCTACAACTTTATTACTATATACTCGACCAATAGTATTGGCATGCTGTTAATTTGATTGATGTATCCGGTCTGTTGTAGTGTGCTGTTGATTTGTGTATATGGTGGCCTCATCAGTTATATTATCTTTTATTCTGGGAAGGAGGTGAGGTATGTAACACCTGAACAGGTCTCTAAAGTGAGAAATCCTCTATTGACTTTTGCTGTTTCATTTCAGGACCCAGAGGTTATGGCAGCATTCCAGGATGTGGCCCAGAATCCAGCAAACATATCAAAGTACCAAAATAACCCCAAGGTTATGAACCTGATTGGAAAACTGTCTAGCAGCTTTGGGGGGCCGGGCCATGCATAAACATGGAGCAATGGAGAAGCAGGCCTTCCAATCGAAAGGGACTGCAGGCTGAATACATGCCTACCTGTAAGCTGCCACTATGAAGAATGGAGAGGGGAGGCTCCACGATCACACCTGTTAAACTGGAACATGCAGGATGCTCTGAGAACGTCCCAAGGGGTGCTTAGGTGACGTCTCAAGGGGGTGCTCCGGTGAAATCTTGTGAGATGCTGTTCTGACATTCTAAGGGCATGCTCTGTACTGACATAAATGACTTTCTCTGCCATAGTCTGACCTCAGATATTTTCCCCACCCTAACCTTATGCATCAGTTCCCTTGCCCTTTCTACTTCTTGAGCTTCCCACTGGTTTGCCAGTATCCGAGAAGCATGAAGCTGGTATAAATATATACATACATGAAATAACTGCACATCAATAAAGATTTGGAATTTATTCCGAGTTGTTTCGAGTATTAGTTTCTTGGCTCAGATTTCCATTTAGGCTTGTCCATACTGCACTGCTATTGTTTTTCAAAAGTAAGCACTTTAACCTGAGGTCCGTCTATCACTTAAACTTTAGTTCTCTTCCAGGGGATCCTCATCAATAGTCAAGCATTAGAATATTCCCGCCCATGCGCGGTGTGAGAAGTTGGCCCGATATGCAGCGCTCGCTATTCTAGCGACCGCTATGTATCGTTCCAAACGACCCTTATGGTGATTGGTTGTAAGTCAACCTATAGACCAGCTATCCTAGTAGCGTGGATACGAGCAGTCTAAGGCTAAAGACTCGAGAGGGCGTGTTAAGCCAGCTGTTTACCACACATGTACCCCTTGAACACCCCGTGAAAGGACACCACACAAGTGTTATGAAAATAAACAGGATATTTATTAAGATTCACAACAGCCCTGTACTCTTTATGAGGACAGGGTACTAAGCACAAACCAAATCTCTTAGGAAAATACTTCAAGTGCACAGTTAAAACAAGTGTCCGAGGACACGGAAAGTTTAGAGGTCTCGGGCGGACCCGATAAGGCAAGTCGGAAGCGAGGGACTCAGGACCCTAGAGTAAAGAGGCTATGCAGGCACCGAAATGCCGAGTTACCTAGCCACGAGGGCTGCGGCTGCACAAGTCTTACAGGCGTCGGGGTCTTCGCTGACGAGCCAGGAGCCGGAAGAAAAGGAGTTGCTGGCCGGCGACCAGTGATGAATAGTTCGTAGAGAGCCAAGCCTGGATCAGAGATCGTTGATACCTGAAAGCAGAGGGGACCAAGTTCGTACTACTAGCCAGTAGTCAGAGGGTACCAGGAGGGCACCGGTCGGCCGTCACCTTGACTAGGTGAGTGGGCGACGCTAGGCTCTGCAGTCTCACGGACCAGGAGGCGTTGTCGGCGACCCGGATGGAGGTGCGAGCTGTCCCACGAAGGATGATGCTGTCGGCGTCGCTGGGCCCAGGATTGGGGCAACAAGCCTTGGCAGATTTCAGGGCCACGTGGAGGGCCTAAAATGGCGTCTTGAGGGGACCAGGAGGGTCCGGGGTGCTTCTCTCAAAGATGGAAGCAAGGGCCAGTCTGGAGCAACCAGACCAGCAGCGTTGGTTGTCGGATGTCGTCACAGGAGGGCACAAGCCAGCGGCTAGTGACCGGACAACGTGTTGAGCAGCGAGCAGAAGGGCCCCACGCAGATCGTGGAGATGCTGGGAGACTGCACTTCGGTGCTGGAGCGGCTCAGGGTCGGGGCTTCTCGGACCCCAGAGCACTCACCAGGGAATTACTTTGATGGTCGTGCTGGTTAAGAAAGCGTGCAGGTTTTGATGATGGCCGGTCCCTCGAGGTCTCGTCGCACCCACAGATCACAGCTGAGCTGATGACGTGGGTAGAGGTCAGAGGGGCCAGGGAAGCCGGTTCTCGTCGAGCTGGGCCGTCGGATTCCTTGAGGAAGGACTTGCAGCAAACCGCAGAGTTCTTAGATGGTACCCGCTGATGCAGGGTGACTACTCCTTAGTCACAAGGGAGAAATCTTGAGAAGAGTCTTGAATGTCCTTTCGTAGAAAGTAGTTCTTGATTCAAAGATCTAATTTGGAAGGGTCCCTGCTCCGGCCTTTATTCTAAAGAAAGGGGTGGGTACATGACTAGGTCCTGCCCTAAGGGTGGGACCAGGAAGGGGGGTAGTTACACCCCTCTCCCCTGCCGGACTTTCCCCAGGCCAGGGCTGGCGCCCCTGGAACTGGTTCTGACCGGCAGATGCGTAGTGAGCACCGGGGTGCCACTCCGCAGTCACCTTCTCGCAAAAGCCCTACCTACCCAGAATACACAACCCTGTCTGGGACGGTGCGAACACCGCCCTTGACAGGAAACCCTTTGTCCAAGCGCTCCTCGCTGGAAGGACTCCCAGCAGCAGGAGGTCAGACTCGTGTCTGTGGTGGCAGCGTCCATTTTGTGGAGCTGGGGCTTTAGTTAACTTTAACCGGGGTTCACAGTTACGTACATGTCGTGTCCCTCTAGAAGGGCGGAATGCTAACCTCGTCGCCAGAATTGGTGAGGGGGTAGCATCTCGATTCGTATGACACCTTACTCGACATGTCTTGATAACGCGACACCGAAGTTACCGATGTGGTACGCGTTATCATGGAACAGCCATTGGGTCTTTGATCCGCAAGCTGCAACCGGGCTCGGCTCGGGCCAGAACCTAGTTCACACGAGCCCACGCACTGCCTTCAGGATTGTCAAGGCCTGCCATAGGAGTGACTGATAGGAACTCGGGTGTCCATTGTATGGTTAGATATAGAGCTACTACACCTAAAGCAAAGGGTGATTACACGACTTCGCCCCAGCTGTCATGCAGCCAGTTGTGTCAAATTTAGGAGGCCAGCCAGGGGTGGCATAATACCTGCTGCAGCCCCTGGCGGCCCTGGGTGCACCTATGCCCTGAGTTACAGGGTCTGATAAGGTGGCCCAGTACCAATTGGTAAATGCACCTAGGGTACATATCGTAATTTAGAAAGAGAACAGCCAGGCTGTGGGTCTGATTAGCAGGCCCACAGCCAGAGAAAGTCGTAAACCAGTGAAACAAAAGCAAAAAAATCTGGGTGATCATAGGATTGCAGACCCTACTCTCCTACATGACCCCCCCCCCCCAAACGTCGGGACAATAAGCTAACCTTGACCAGGTGAGTCTTCTTGTTCTAAGTGGAAATATCTGGAGAGCCCATCGGCATTGCCATGATCAGTACCAGGTCTATGTTCCACTGTAAAGTCCATCCCCTGTAGGGAAATGGACCACCTAAGCAGTTTGGGGTTTTCACCCTTCATCTGATTTAGCCACAAGAGGGGCTTATGGTCGGTCTGAATCTTGAAGTGAGTGCCAAACAAGTATGGCCTCAGCTTCTTCAGGGCCCAAACCACAGCAAAGGCCTCCCTCTCAATGGCTGACCAATTCTTCTCTCTAGGGGTCAGCCTTCTGCTTATAAAAGCAATGGGCTGGTCTTGACCATCAAAATTCAGTTGAGAAAGAACAGCTCCCACACCCAACTCAGAAGCGTCTGTTTGGACAATGAATGGCTTGGAGTAGTCTGGACTCTTAAGGATAGGCGCCGTGCACATGGCCTGCTTTAGGTCATCGAATGCTTTTTGACAGCTCGCTGTCCACTGAACCTTTTTTGGCATTTTCTTACTTGTCAGTTCATTTAGTGGTGTCACAATGGAACCATAGTTCCTGACAAACTTTCGGTAGTATCCAGTCAGGCCCAAGAAAGCTCGAACCGGAGTCTGGGTGGTTGGAGGAGCCCAGTCCCTGATTGACTGTATTTAGCTCTCCAGTGGCTGAACCTGGCCTCCACCTACAAGGTGGCCCAGGTATACAACCTGTGTCTGCCCTATCTGGCACTTGGTGGCCTTGATAGTGAGGCCTGCTGCTTGCAGAGCCTCTAACGCTTTCCGCAGGTGGACCAGGTAATCCTCCCAGGTGGAGCTAAAGACAGCAATATCATCTAGATACGCTGCACAGAAGTCATCCAGCCCAGTAAGGACTTGATTCACCAACCTTTGGAAGGTGGCAGGTGCATTTTTCAGACCAAAGGGCATCACCACGAACTGATAATGCCCACCAGGGGTAGAAAATGCGGTCTTAGGCTTGGCGTCCTCAGCTAACCTGATTTGCCAATACCCAGCTGTCAGGTCAAACGTACTTAGGTAGTTGGCCGAAGCCAATCTATCGATAAGCTCGTCTGCCCTCGGTATAGGGTGGGCGTCAGTCTTAGTGACTGCATTGAGACCCCTGTAGTCTACGCAGAACCTCATCTCTTTCTTACCGCCCGGGGTGTGAGGTTTCGGCACTAGAACTACGGGACTAGCCCAAGGGCTATCCGAGGGTTCAATGACTCCCATCTCCAACATTTTCTGCACTTCACTCTTTTTTTTTTTTTTTAAATTTTTGAAAACCTTTATTGCAATGTAGAATCATACAGTTACGGGCCTACAACCATCCGGCCGGCCTCGGTAGCATCTCAAGCATAATAGCAAGCTATACGACGACCCGGCAGCAATGGAGCACAATACAGGATAAAACTGAGTTACACTGGAGTCATACGTGCCACCGGGATTCAGGAGAAGTGAGGTTTAATTTTAAAGTTTTTAAAATGTCCATATAAGAAGCTAAAGAGGATCAGAGGCAAAATAGATCATCCAGGACATAAGTGGGCAAGTAGCAGCATCAATATCAGGCAAACAATATGAGCGAAGCAATTGACCGTGAAATATCGGACAGGAGACATTTTAAAGCAAGCAGTACTACGGTCGGCATTTACCCCCCACACCACAATAATCCACCCAATGACCCAGAGAACAAGCATTTACAATGCAACGGTTTCGCCTTTAGAAAAGTTAGAGCTATTGGCAATGTAAATGACAATGCCATTTATGTATCTGTTTTCAAAACCAACACCTAAATACAAATATTGTCATTTACAATGCCAATAGCTCAAACTTTTCCAAAGGCGAAACCGTTGCATTGTAAATGCTTGTTTATCCTTACATTTAGGGCATTTGTCCTCATTGATCCCTGCCCACCTTGCGGTAAATGACCTAATGGGAAGGGTACCTACCCTGAATTGAAAATAGAGCTTGCGATCTAATGGTTTCTCGATTGCGTCCCAATATGGTTCCAGTGCTGGGAAGGCCTTAAATTCAAGAAAGCGCTCTGTAAGGTGGGTTGAGGCTCTCGTTGCACATTTCTCTGAGATGATCATCTCCCAATATATCCTCTTCATTTCTACCTTAGAAGGGAAAACAGCATTTGTTGGGTCATCCCACAGGCCAGTCAACCTCATTCTCCCTAAAAGAGATTTAATTGCTTTCAGCCAGCTAATTTTGTGAAAGCGATCTTTCTCTATAATTTCCTTGAGTCCCCTAGCATAATGATACAATTCCTCGGTTGTCCATATTCTGCGCCAGTATAATACTGGGCGCAGCATGGCCAAATCTTGCACTGATATTTTACCAAGATCCCAAAACAGAGGAACTAGAGGGGTACTTTGGGGAACATGAGTAGCTTTCCCTCAAATTCATTTTCCAATAATGTTAGCTCTTTAATAATTTAATAATTTTAATAATTGAGAACCCCCACAGCTCGGTACCATAGAGGACGGAGCCTAAAACTTTCATCCCATAGATCTCCAATAATGGTCTAATAAAGGAAGACTTAAGTCTTTTAAGAAGAATGCCCGCTTGTTGTTTGTGCCTTAGTACAGTCATGTCTAGCTGGGTATTCCAGCAAATGTTATCTTATTTTACGTGGTTTATTGCATGATTTGCATAATATTTCAGGGCTCGGCTCGGCTCGTGCACGGGATCTAAGAGCCGAGCCAGACCCTTGGTTCAGCTCTGGTCGAGCTCTTCCTTTCATTTGTTAACTCGCCCACATTTACTTATACATCCCCAATGCCCACTCTAAACACACATTCCATCTCCAAAAAGCTCCAGGGCCAGGCGTCCCACACAGAATGCTCCCGACCACCACCTGCAACCACCCACAGCATGGCTCCAAACAAACACGGTATCCCCCATAACCCCCCACTGAATCCACCATCCTGCCCATAAAACGCCCGCGACCACACCGTCCCCAGCGGTTCACTGCACCAATCAGTTTCTTCAAGTATCCGAACGATGCACCTGCTATGCTACCTTTCTGCCGCTAAATAACGTGACAGAAACCGCCGCCATGTTATTCATCTGTAGCGTTCCAGCTGACCCCGCTTCAAAAATCAGGCATGCGAATAAACACAACTAGAAAGGGAAACATCGGCACAACGTCCAGCCTGCCTCTAGCGGAGCGGAGAGGCCCAAGTGCATTTGCCTCCGAATGTGGCAGACATGTCCAGCACCTTAAAGCCCTGCTGCATGTTTCCAAGCGTTCGCGTGCGCCTGCGGTGCTCAAAAAACACTAGTGTGAACACGATGCAGAGGCGGATGCAGAGCCTTGCGCGAGGATACGGAATAATATTTCCGGATGATGAGGGTGGGGCCAGGGGGGTGCTGCAGCTCCCGGTGTCGAACAACACCTGCCAATCCCCTCTGGGACCCACAGACACATCCATGTGTCTGTCGAGCAGGTGCAAGGGGCCCAGAAACGTAGGGGAGGAATATTTCCTGGAAGGGGCGGTCCCAAGGAACGGTGAGAGCACCCCCCAAGGGACCCCACCGTGATCAGGATAAATCACAGATCTCGGTCCACAGAGGCTCTGGCCAGGTGCGAATACCGCACCCATTCCTGTAATTTTCTATGCATTGTGGGACTTGTAGTCCGGCATTCACACGGGGAAAATGCCAGAGTGCAAAGTGCCTTGCCACGCCGAAGAGAAGCAGTCGCGCCTGTAAAGGAACACCATCAGAGCTCTGCACAGAGAATGTGAATCGTAGAATCAAGAGAATGTACATTTTTTTTCTTATAACAGCGATATTTTCAAGAGTAGTATTGACCGCTCCGCGGAGCGTGATAATGCATACACATAGGCAACAAAGCATGCTTTCCATATAGTTCCCACACTGAGAGAGCTTCGAAGGCACTTGCCCCGATAAAGGGTGGCGGATTATTTATGATAGGATATAAAATAATAGCATTGATTTATTACATGTAATTAGAGCTGTCGCCGTGGTTCACATTCCGCAGGGGTGTTTTTCTTTGGGGTGGGGAGGGGGACCAGTGAGGGCGCTCTAAGGGGGCGGGAAGAACATGCTACCCTGTTATTGAACGCGTGACGTCAGCTGCAGCCAGGAATGAAGGGTTTGGGTGATGGGGTTTGGTACCCAAGGTCAAGGATATGTGAAGTAATAGTCTGTGGTAATGTGTGTGCAGTAGAATTGGTAAAAGAGGGTGCTCTGCTGGGGCTCGGAGGGACCCGAGACTTGCACTGAACGCCGGTGTGTGGTTAGGGTACTCAGTTTAGGTGAGAGGATACAACGAAAGTGTGAGGGTGGTCAGAATGCAGCTGTGAGTAGGGTTTAGTGCGCTCCCACTACGGTTCTTGGTGATGGCTGTAAGGGCCACATAGGGACCTCGGAGCGGACACTATGGTTCTAGGATGCTCGGGTGTGATTGGGGTGTGGGAGCCGCGGACCCTAGTCCGGGTGCTCTGACATTGAACCTCGCGGCTCTCAAAGGTTTCTTGGCGCTGTGGGCTCGCAGGCATGGATCCTACGGGCTGGCTCGAGGGGTGCTGTCTCCGGATTGTCACTGGGTGTTATCCGGAGGTGCAGCGAATGCTACCGGTGCTAGACTTAATCAGGCCTGGGTGCAAGGCACAGACGCGTGACTGCTAGGGGGGTCTGGGCGTTGCTCGTAGGGACCTGCCCCACATGTGATGTTACACAGTCACTCTACGGCGCCCGCACTGCTCAGCCCGCGTTCAATGCTGATCCGCAATGCTAGTGCTATGCCACCGACGGCATGGGCGAGCTGGGCCCAGGCCCAGGGCGCCAGTCTTCAGGGAGGCGCAGGAAGCGGTCTGAGAAGTCCCTCTCACTGGACTCAGGATTCAGACGAATCTGCTTTTAATAAGTTTTACTTGCCGCAGGTGCCGTTTTACACCCGATTATCCCACTTAATTCCCTCTCAACTCTTTTTCACCCCCCCTGCAGACACCCCCAACTCCGGCCATTCACGCCACCAAGAACGTGGCACAAGTGTGATCGAGCCATGCTGTGAATGAATCGGAATGTATGGCGCTACATCTCTTCCCCGCCAGGGCACTGTCCGTGCAAGGGCCAAGACTAAGTTTCGGAGCCCTGACCCTAAGTAGCAACATCTGCAAATACTCGGGTCTTGGGCGCCAGCCCTAAAGAAGTGTAGGTGCACACACCTGCTGTTCCCGTGGGGAAGCACCCACTATACCTCTTCATCACAGCGGCGACTGCAGCACCACAAATAACACCACCTGCTGCAGGAGCACCAGGACGGATCAGCACCGCCAGTATCCACCTGCAGTCGACTGCAGGAAACCCGCGCTTGCAGCACCAAGCCACAGACCTACCACGCGCACCCAAATGCTGTTGCACTGACCGCCACCTGATACAATATCATCACCAGCCCTTACTGCAATAACCCCAGCAGCACCTGACGACAAACCGCCAGATCCCGCTCTGTCCTTCTGATCGACCCCCCAGCGCCTGCTGAATAACCCGATCACCTGCTCTGTCCCTTCTGATCAACAACTTCAGTGCTTGCCACACCACATATTTAACTAATAACTAGTTGGCCAAAACCCCAGACCCGCTGAAGCAGCCGGGGCACACCTGTCACGCGCCACAGCGGCCACGCTCCGTCACAGAAGGGTGGCACTGGAATGGTGAGGGGACAAGACAGGCAAGTGTGTGGGGGGCGCGGACAGAGGCCACAATCCACGCACATACCTCTGCTAGAGCAGTGGTGGCGTACGGTGTGAAGAGCCCGTCGTCTCTCGGGAGCAGCCTTCAGATGTCAGGGGACGGGGGCTCTGCTCTGCCACTGGAACCGCTCTAACAAGGAGCGCCACACGGAGAGCGGGACCGGGCCGTCAATGGCTCGCTCTGTTTGTTTATTTTTCCCCGGCGGCCGCGAGCAGCCAATCGGTGCGCGGCGGCAGGCGGGACTTCCCTCCAAATGCGGAAGTCCCGCCCCGCGTCAGGCACCGTAGTGCCTGGCTTCCTGTTTTGCGGCGCTCGGGCCGCGGCGGTGATTCTCGGGCATTTAAGAGGGGTGGACACCCTCGAGACCAAAAGTAAACAGTGAAGCGAGGTGGGCACTCGCAAAGGGCGCCATAATCGGGGTGGCACCCGTCAATTAAGAATAAAGTGCAACGAAGCACTGGGGGTACCAAATTACTGCAAACCCCGGAATCCAATCACCACACGGCAACAGTGGTGACGCTGCGCCGCACGGGCCAATCCCGTCGTGGCGTTTGGTGAGGGGGCTCGGCTCTCCCGTCCAATCGGAGAGCAGCGGGCTCGTTTTCGGTCGCGTTGGTACCGGCAAGGTACGGGGCCCTTCGTCGGGGGTTTACTGATCCCGGGTTGCGGTGGTGAAGCTGCACAAAGGTTATTTTAGTGCGCTCTGCTCGGGGAAGGCTCACAAACCTTCAGTCTGCACCAAACACGTGTCGATGGATTCGGAGGCGTTCCCGGCGTCGCGTGACGTCAGCAAAAGCCAAAGAATCTCGGGAACGCCCCCGTGTCTGGTCCGGCATTGACGGACGCCTCTCTGTTCCAATGGCTAGCCTCCATTTATGGAGCTAGCCAATGAAGCAGAGGGGCGTGTTCAAGTCACCCATACTAGAAACTACAGATTTCTCTGGAGGAGGAGCCTAACGGCTCCGCCCCCCAGCGAAACCTAAAAAGGAGGAGAGAAAGAATAAAAGTAGGAGAAATAAAACCAAGGCCCATAGTAACAAAAAACAAACATAAGAACACCCGACCCACCCTACACACATGCAGAGGCTACGGCCTACCCCCCCCTAGCAGAGTGCCTGTCGCCCCAAAAAGAGTACCCGAAATGCAGAAGAAAGAAAAGAGAGAAAAGAAATCACAAAAGACCGGGGGAGGGCTCAGGTAAAGGAAACATACAATCAAAGTGTCCACCCATGGCCACCCCTCCTCGGATTCCGACCCGACACCGTAATAGCATACATCAACCCAGCAATACTAGTGTTCCGTCAACCATAACAGCATCCGACCACATGGAAAACATAAGGACAACGTCATCCTTGTCCCCGTCGATCTAGCCCGACAATGAAGTCCGGGTGGGCAGCGGCCATCTTAGACGAGAGGCGCAAGTGTAGGGACCACCACCAAGCCAAAAACCCCACACGGAGACCTGTCCCACGGTGCGCCAAACAGTCAGTAGCTATCCAGTCAGGATGGAAACCCAGCAACAGTACCTGAAGGCCGACTGGCCAGGGCCAACGCAACAATCGCCTGGCAGAGCGGGGGGGGCACTCTGGGGGACCCCAAGGTGGGCACAAAGCAGGTCGACCCACAGGAAGCCCCCTGCCGAAGAGTAGGATCCAATGCCACATGTCTCAGCACCTCCAGGGTGGGGGGCCCGGCAGCCGATTCATCTGGGGAGTTCCGCGTTGCAACCCACGGCAGGATACACAGGACACCACCACCGATCACTGGGTGTAGCGGGGCTGGCGAGGGGTAGCAAGCAGTGCGATCGTCCGAAGGCTCGCCGGGCAACACAGCATCCAGACTGTCCTCCAGGACCCGGGCGCTCGCCCTAATAAATGATCGCAGGTCGCGTAGGGCATGGAAAACCTCTGCAAGCACAATGGGTGTCTCGGCAGCAGAGTCTTGTCCCCGGAGGGCGTCGCCAAGTTGTCGTCCTTTGGAGCGTCCGCCGGGGCCCATCCCGATAAAAGCCGATAGTGCTATGAAGGGGCGCAGTTTTCACGGGTTAACGCTGCAAAACAGATCCCAGCTGCCCGGCTTCCGCTAGAAGCTGCCCATGCGATGGAGAGCTACCCATGCAATTCTCCAGAAGCAGCGAGCCGAGGTGCAGAGCGTCCAGTAAGATGGCGGCCACCGCAGCGCCAAGGGACGGGGACTCGTCCAGCGCCGATCCCGAGTCAGGCGAAGGATACAATGTAGCGCCCGCTACAAACTCCAAAGCAAGCGTGAAGGCGCAGAGGGCCGGTCGGCAAACTGCAACAATTGTTGCTACAGTAACTCGCCAGCCGCCGGTCCCTCCCGCTGCAGGCGTTCGTTGTCGCAGAGTCCAAGGGCAGCCGCTTCGAGGAACAAAGACCCGTTCCCTCACACGCCACGGAGGGACAGGACGAGGGCAGAGCTCCGGGTCCACTGCGAGCTGACCGACGGGGAGCACACCATTCAAGTCGGAAGCTCAGCCCGGTTCCGAAGCGCCTGCTTCTAAACAGGATAGACAACAGGATCCGGTGCGCTTCGGGCAGATAGCGGGCGGGTCAGCGGAGCCGAGGAGTCAGGCGGCCATCATGGTTGCTGGCTTGGCTCCTCCTGCACTTCACTCTTGATGCAGTCTCTAACGTGATCAGGCTGCCGGTAGATTTTACTCTTGACGGGCAAGCTGTCCCCAGTGTCAACCTCATGGGTGCACCAATCGGTCTGGCTGGGTGTTAGAGAGAACATATGTCTGAAAGACTGAAGAACCTGTTTACAGTCTTTCTGTTGATGTTCGGAGAGGCTGCCACAAAAGACAACACCATCTACCGATCCATCGTCAGGATTCTGAGTGAGCAGGTCGGGGAGAGGGTCACTCTCCTCCTCCTGTCCCTCATCTAGGGCCATGAGCAAACTCATGTCCTTCCTGTCGACATATGCCTTGAGCCTGTTGACATGAAGCACCCTGTGGGGGCTCCGGGGAGTTCCCAGGTCGACCAGGTAGGTGACCTCTCCCTTTTTCTCCAGGATGGTGTAGGGCCCGGACCATTTGTCCTTGAGTGCTGCTGGGGCCACTGGCTCCAACACCCACACCTTCTGTCCGGGCTGGTAAACAGTCAAGACAGCCTTTTGGTCATGCCAAGCTTTTGGAGTTCTTGGCTGGCCTTAAGGTTTTCGGATGCCTTCTCCATGTATTCAGCCATCCGCGAGCGGAGGCCAAGCACATAGTCCACTATGTTGGTTGCAGGCTTTTTGAGAGGTCTCTCCCATCCTTCCTTCACCAAACACAGGGGTCCTCTCACAGGATGCCCGTACAAAAGTTCAAAAGGGCTGTAGCCAACCCCCTTCTGTGGGACTTCCCTGTAAGCGAATAAAAGGCAGGGGATCAGGACGTCCCATCTACGCCGAAGCTTTTCAGGTAGTCCATGAATCATCCCTTTTAGGGTCCTGTTGAATCTCTCAACAAGCCCATTGCATTGTGGATGATAGGGTGTAGTGAACTTGTAGTTGACACCACATTCCTTCCACATAGCAGTTAAGTAGCTCGACATAAAGTTTGCACCTCTGTCGGAGACTACCTCCTTAGGGAAGCCCACTCTGGAGAACACTCCAACTAGGGCTCTTGCCACAACAGGTGCTGTAGTGGTCCTAAGGGGAATAGCTTCAGGATACCTGGTGGCATGATCCACTACCACCAGTATAAACTTGTGCCCTGACTCTGTTGGTGGTTCCATGGGACCGACGATGTCAATCCCCACCCGTTCAAAGGGCACCCCCACCACAGGCATTGGTATAAGGGGGGCCTTTGTCGTGCCACCTGACTTACCACTGGCTTGGCAAGTGACACAGGAGCGGCAAAACTCCTTGGTATCTTCGTTCATATGAGGCCAGTGAAAGTGAGACAAGCCTGTCCCACGTCTTCGTCTGACCTAAGTGACCTGCTAAGGGAATCTCGTGGGCCAAGGTAAGTAGGAAACCTCGCTGAGACAAGGGTACAACCAGCCTCCTGGTCATGCCAGGCTTGGGGTCTCTTGACTCAGTGTACAGGAGTCCATCTTCCCAGTATACCTTGTGGGTACCTGTGGCGTTCCCAGCAGCCTCAGCAGCAGCCTGCTGTCTGAGGGGTTCAAGAGAAGGGCAGTCTAACTGGTCCTTCCCCAGGTCTTCCCTTGAGGGTCCCCCTGAACCCAAGAATTCAACTTGATCAAGTTCGAACTCTCTCGGCTCAGTTTCCCTCAATTCCTGTAGGTCAGCCTCCTCTGAGACTTGATCCACGACCTGGGGCAAGGGGGAAGGCGCAGCCTTAACCCTACCGCTCTTTTTCTTGGGAGGTGTCTGGTCCGTTGTTCCAGGATCCAGCACCTGTTCAGTGGGGCATTTCCTGACCTGTGACCTGGTCACAGCGAACACATGTGCTGGCAAACCTAACATTTCCATGTGAGTCCGGTGCTCCACTTCTGACCATTGTGATGACTCCAAATCATTGCCCAACAAACAATCCACTGGGAGGTCTGAACTAACTACAACCTTCTTTTGGCCAGTTACCCCTCCCCAGGAGAAAGCTACAATTGCCATACTGTGATTGGTAGTGACATTGCTTGCATTTGTCACCAGGAATTCTGTACCTGGCATGATCTGTCCAGGGTCCACAAAGTTAGGTGTCACCATGGTGACACTGGCACAAGTGTCCCTATAGGCCTGAGCCATTTTTCCATTTATGAAAGGTCTGTCTGTATTTGCCCAAACTATTGGGACTTATGTCAGGGGACATATCCATATCCCCTGTACTGACCAGGACAGCCTGAGTGAGTGTACCAACTAAGTTGTCACACCCCTCAGAACCCAGGGTTAACCCTACTAACCCCTTGGGAGGTGCACTACCACTGCTGGCTGTACTAGGGGGCACAGGTGCCTTAGGGGCTGCAGTGGCAGGAGTCTGCCCTCCTCCTTTCTTGGTGCACTCACTAAACCAGCGAGTTTTACTTTTACAGTATTGGCACCACCTTTTAGATTTGCCTTCTTTCTTCTTTTGGGGAGCCTGACCCCCACCCTCTTTGGGTTGTTGGGGACCTGTCGAAGACTTCTGGTCATTTTGTTCCCCCTTAGAATCTTTACCCTTCTGGTCTGCTTTCTTCTGACCACCTTGATTCTGGCCCTGGTTCTGTTTAACTCTTGTACGAACCCACCTGTCTGCCTTCTTTCCCAATTCTTGGGGAGAGGTCAGATCCGAGTCGACAAGATGCTGATGCAACAACTGGTTCTGACAATTGTTTAAAATTTGTTCTCTCATCATCAAATTATACAATCCTTGGTAATCAGTAACCTTACTGCCCAGCAACCAGCCCTCAAAAGCCTTAGTGGCACAATCGACAAAGTCAGACCAATCTTGAGACTGCGTTTTCTGGGTATCCCTGAACAGCACCCTGTACTGCTCAGTGGTTAGGCCAAACCCTTCAACCAGTGTATTCTTCAAGACGTGGTAATTATTAGCATCCTCTACCCTTGTGGTGAGGAGCTTGTCTCTTCCTTTACCTTCAAAGGAGAGCCACAAGATAGCTGCCCACTGACTCTGGGGAACTCCTTGCACAGTGCAGGCCCTCTCCAAAGCAGTAATCCATTTGTGGATGTCGTCCCCTTGTTTAAAGGGGGGCACTATCTTACCAAGGTGTTTTGTATCAAAACTCCTTTCCCTATTACTAGGTACAATGCTGCCACCAGTGGGGACTACCCCACTTAACTGTTGCTCTCTAGCAAAGGCAAGCCTTTCTTTGGCCAGGGCAAGTTCTTCCCTTTCAATCCTTAGATTAGCTGCCCTTTCCTTAGGTTCGTACACTCTCCGCTGAGGGGACGTCATCCCTCTTTGAGAAGAGTTGTGAGAGCCATTGGTTTGAAGGGATCTGCCAGAGTCTCTTGACAGAGATCTGGCTCGTCCATTCCCAATGTTAAGCTGACCTGATAGTGGCCCCAGGGGTCCCCCAGTACCACTGTCATGTTTGCTTAAGTTGGACCTGCTTAGTCTACCGACTTCTACCTGTCCCTTATCTGCCTCATCCCCAGAGGATCCTCATTCTCATCATCCTCTACATCTTCAGTCTCAGTTGAGAGGTGGATGAGGTCAGGATCGTCTCTGGTTCCCTCAAGGGGAGGCATGTCTCCTTCTGGATTAGAAGAGCTAAGAAGGGTCTCCGCTTTTCTGGCATAAGTTTCCAAGAGACCAATCAGAAAGGAAGTTGTGGGGTTAGACCCCTGCTTGATCTTCCTGGAGTGACACACCTGTCTTAACTCCTTGAAGCTCAGCACAGTATATCTTGAAGGGATGACCTGTGGAGGGCCAGCTGACACAAGGGGAGACTCAGAGTTTCCTCCTTTGTCCGACATACTGTTTCTAGTGTGGTGTAAGTGATGTACCTACCTACACTATGTGTTTACCTACTGATCCCTTGCTAAGAGTTGCAGCCAAGGTGTGCTAAGCCTTGAGGAGCTGCAACAGCTGGTTCAGTAGAACTCAGAGTATTCTAAGCTTTAGTTATATGTACCTAACAGTACTTATGTGATCTTTCAACAAGATATTCTTAGGATACGTGTGGTAAAACAACAGCAAGCTCAAATCCCAACCGCTGCTCACCAATGTGAGAAGTTGGCCCGATATGCAGCGCTCGCTATTCTAGCGACCGCTATGTATCGTTCCAAACGACCCTTATGGTGATTGGTTGTAAGTCAACCTATAGACCAGCTATCCTAGTAGCGTGGATACGAGTAGTCTAAGGCTAAAGACTCGAGAGGGCGTGTTAAGCCAGCTGTTTACCACACATGTACCCCTTGAGCACCCCGTGAAAGGACACCACACAAGTGTTATGAAAATGAACAGGATATTTATTAAGATTCACAACGGCCCTGTACTCTTTATGAGGACAGGGTACTAAGCACAAACCAAATCTCTTAGGAAAATACTTCAAGTGCACAGTTAAAACAAGTGTCCGAGGACACGGAAAGTTTAGAGGTCTCGGGCGGACCCGATAAGGCAAGTCGGAAGCGAGGGACTCAGGACCCTAGAGTAAAGAGGCTATGCAGGCACCGAAATGCCGAGTTACCTAGCCACGAGGGCTGCGGCTGCACAAGTCTTACAGGCGTCGGGGTCTTCGCTGACGAGCCAGGAGCCGGAAGAAAAGGAGTTGCTGGCCGGCGACCAGTGATGAATAGTTCGTAGAGATCCAAGCCTGGATCAGAGATCGTTGATACCTGAAAGCAGAGGGGACCAAGTTCGTACTACTAGCCAGTAGTCAGAGGGCACCAGGAGGGCACCGGTCGGCCGTCACCTCGACTAGGTGAGTGAGCGACGCTAGGCTCTGCAGTCTCACGGACCAGGAGGCGTTGTCGGCGACCCGGATGGAGGTGCGAGCTGTCCCACGAAGGATGATGCTGTCGGCGTCGCTGGGCCCAGGATTGGGGCAACAAGCCTTGGCAGATTTCAGGGCCACGTGGAGGGCCTAAAATGGCGTCTTGAGGGGACCAGGAGGGTCCGGGGTGCTTCTCTCAAAGATGGAAGCAAGGGCCAGTCTGGAGCAACCAGACCAGCAGCGTTGGTTGTCGGATGTCGTCACAGGAGGGCACAAGCCAGCGGCTAGTGACCGGACAACGTGTTGAGCAGCGAGCAGAAGGGCCCCACGCAGATCGTGGAGATGCTGGGAGACTGCACTTCGGTGCTGGAGCGGCTCAGGGTCGGGGCTTCTCGGACCCCAGAGCACTCACCAGGGAATTACTTCGATGGTCGTGCTGGTTAAGAAAGCGTGCAGGTCTTGATGATGGCCGGTCCCTCGAGGTCTCGTCGCACCCACAGATCACAGCTGAGCTGATGACGTGGGTAGAGGTCAGAGGGGCCAGGGAAGCCGGTTCTCGTCGAGCTGGGCCGTCGGATTCCTTGAGGAAGGACTTGCAGCAAACCGCAGAGTTCTTAGATGGTACCGGCTGATGCAGGGTGACTACTCCTTAGTCACAAGGGAGAAATCTTGAGAAGAGTCTCGAATGTCCTTTCGTAGAAAGTAGTTCTTGAATCAAAGATGATCTAATTTGGAAGGGTCCCCGCTCCGGCCTTTATTCTAAAGAAAGGGGTGGGTACATGACTAGGTCCTGCCCTAAGGGTGGGACCAGGAAGGGGGGTAGTTACACCCCTCTCCCCTGCCGGACTTTCCCCAGGCCAGGGCTGGCGCCCCTGGAACTGGTTCTGACCGGCAGATGCGTAGTGAGCACCGGGGTGCCACTCCGCAGTCACCTTCTCGCAAAAGCCCTACCTAACCAGAATACACAACCCTGTCTGGGACGGTGCGAACACCGCCCTTGACAGGAAACCCTTTGTCCAAGCGCTCCTCGCTGGAAGGACTCCCAGCAGCAGGAGGTCAGACTCGTGTCTGTGGTGGCAGCGTCCATTTTGTGGAGCTGAGGCTTTAGTTAACTTTAACCGGGGTTCACAGTTACGTACATGTCGTGTCCCTCTAGAAGGGCGGAATGCTAACCTCGTCGCCAGAATTGGTGAG
Source organism: Lissotriton vulgaris (assembly GCF_964263255.1). Classification (NCBI taxonomy): domain Eukaryota; kingdom Metazoa; phylum Chordata; class Amphibia; order Caudata; family Salamandridae; genus Lissotriton; species Lissotriton vulgaris. The sequence goes on from NC_141685.1 coordinate 876,974,300, forward strand.
GGGGTAGCATCTCGATTCGTATGACACCTTACTCGACATGTCTTGATAACGCGACACCGAAGTTACCGATGTGGTACGCGTTATCATGGAACAGCCATTGGGTCTTTGATCCGCAAGCTGCAACCGGGCTCGGCTCGGGCCAGAACCTAGTTCACACGAGCCCACGCACTCTGCCTTCAGGATTGTCAAGGCCTGCCATAGGAGTGACTGATAGGAACTCGGGTGTCCATTGTATGGTTAGATATAGAGCTACTACACCTAAAGCAAATGGTGATTACACGACTTCGCCCCAGCTGTCATGCAGCCAGTTGTGTCAAATTTAGGAGGCCAGCCAGGGGTGGCATAATACCTGCTGCAGCCCCTGGCGGCCCTGGGTGCACCTATGCCCTGAGTTACAGGGTCTGATAAGGTGGCCCAGTACCAATTGGTAAATGCACCTAGGGTACATATCATAATTTAGAAAGAGAACAGCCAGGCTGTGGGTCTGATTAGCAGGCCCACAGCCAGAGAAAGTCGTAAACCAGTGAAACAAAAGCAAAAAAATCTGGGTGATCATAGGATTGCAGACCCTACTCTCCTACACGCGGGACCCTGGAAACACTATATTATGTGCCCCATATATATATACATATATATATGCAATAGCAGCCAAATAACATCAGAGCTGAAATATGCTGTGAAGAATTTCCACCATACATAAATAATAAGCATTAAAAGATTGTTTAGAAATTGTTTTAATGCTCAGAAAGCAGTAGAAATTCTCATAACTCACTGAAAGCATAGAAAGCTCCCAGGCTGCATTGCAAACAGTCTAAAAAGACTGAACAGCTAACCTGTAGCTGCCTAGCAATAAACTGACACCGTGCCTTTAAGGCACCCCTGACCCCCAGTATCCCATCATGCCTCAGGGGTGACAGGTCAGTTCTTTCCGGCTCCTTCAGGAAGGATCCTGGTTACACAGCTCCACTAATTTCTGTTTTCTGACAGAAAATTACTTCACTTTAAACAACTTTTTCACTTACTTTGACATTTTTCATCTTGTCAAGTAAGGACCTGCCTTTTTAAGGCAGTTTACTGGGCTTTTTCAGTTGAAAATGCCTTTACTTTTTGATAAGTGTCCTTCTTGTGTTAAACAAAGCAAAATCAGGCAACCATGATGTTTGTATCCTGTGTCTGCCTGAAGAACATGATCCAGGCACCTGTCCTCACTGCGAGCACCTGTCAGGAAGAACTCTCAAAGACAGGGAGAGAATTCGCATCTATGGCCTGGGAGAGAATTCGCATCCATGGCCTGGCTCATAGGGTATCCAGAGGAAGGTCTCCGGGGAAGAAGGGTTCCAGGAAGACTAAAACACCTTATAAACACAGGTCTTCCATTCCTTCAGCGTCAGGCTTGGCGCTGAGGAAAGAACCACTGGTGGATCGTTTGGCTTCAAAAAAGCCCTCGATGGCGGGCTCGCCGTCGAAAAGAACAGGTACGTCGACAACGTCGAAGGATCCAATTCAGTCGACGAGATCCCCTCCGCCGTCGTCAACCGGGCTACGATCGGCGTCGAGAGATGTGACACTGCCGCCATCAACCGGGCAACGGTCGGCGTCTAGATCGAAGGACCCTCCGCCGTCGTCTACCAGGCGACTATCGGCGTCGAGGGAGGTCACTTCACCGTCGTCCAAGAAGCGGCTTCGGCGTCGAGGACCAAGACCCCTCCACTATCGACAGTAACTCGTCGATCGGCGTCGAGGACGCAGTCTCAGTCAGTGTCTCGTCGACGCTCGGCGTAGGGTGTCCAATACCCCTCCGCCGTCGTCGCACAGGCACTCTACGTCGAGGCAGAAGACTCCGTCGACGGCTGGTCATCGCCGTTCGACGTCGAGAGAGAAGCCTCCGTCGACGACTGGACATAGTCGTTCGACGTCGAGAGGGCTCCGACGGCCGGACATCGCTGTTCGACGTCCAGACAGACGTTAGGCGGCGAGAGAAGAACGCTCGACGTCGAGGCATTCAGAAAGAAACTCTGTGATTATGGTAACTGAGTCAGCTTCTCGCCATTCCTCTTCACGGTCGTCTGGCTCCTCCACTGCATCTTCAAAGTCCAGAAGTCCTGTGTGCAGATCTCCTGAGCGTCGGCCGGATTCTTCGGCTGAGCAAGTCAGACTGTCACCTAGATGGTACAAGTCTTTGGCCCATTGGCGAGATTCTGGGGCTACCAAACGTATGCAAGAATATGCCAGCTCCCAACACAGGTCTCCTCTTCAGAATCTGGTAGAGGAGATGGACAAGCGTAGTCCTCCCAGGTGCAAATCACCTGTGAGAACACCAGCCAGATCTCCCAGAAGATCCCGATCTCCCAGAAGACCTCGTTCAGAAGATCGGGTCAGATCTCACTCTCCTAGACGGAAGGAGCGTTCAAAAAGATCGCGGGAGAGGAGGCACAGTGCTCACCGTAGAAGTTGACTAACTCAGTCTACTTCATTTACATCTTCTACCAGATCTTCCAAGAGGGATTACTCCCCAACGTTGACGGACAGTCCTACGTCCAGATCCTCCCCAGTGGATGACATTGGCACGTATCTGGATGTCCTGCAAAGAGGAGCACTGAAGCTGAACATTGTCGTTGTAACCTGAGATTTCAGTCATTTTTGAGACTTTACACAAAAAAGCTATCTCCCGTCCACTGCTGCCTTTAGTCCTGGGGATTATGGATCCTGTCAAAGAGGTTTTCCTGACTCCAGCGGCTATCAGAGCGGTGCCAGCCCGCATCAAGAAGAAATACAAACTGGCCTCTTATGACCCGGTTTTTATAAAATATGACCCTCCAGCAGACTCTGTAATTGTGGCAGCGGCGAGGAAAACGCACGCAGTTGCCGGTTCCTCTTCAGTCCCACCAGACAAGGACAGCAAATCTCAAGACTCCCGGGGTCGCAAGGTTTGCAATTCAGCTGCATCCACTCTTAAGGTTTCCAGTGCGGCTGCGCTTCTGGGTCGATACGACAGCCTTACGGGACTCCATGGAAAGGTTCAAATCCAAACTGCCAAAGGAAGACCAGCAGGATTTTGAAGAGACTGTGACAGAAGGATGTCTGGTGGCGAATCGGATGATAAGCACGGCTGCGGATGGTGCAGTACTTGCGGCGCATTCCTATTCACATGGGGTTTGTGCCAGGAGGTGCCAGGAGGTCGGCCTGGTTGCGCCTTACAGGGCTGAAGCCGGATGCTCGGCATCGCATCCTTAATCTTCCCTTTTCGGGTTCCGCTGTCTTCGGGGAACATGCTGACAAAGAAATTACCCGAATGAAGACGGAACTAGATAGTGAAAGCGGTGGGTTTTGAAAAGAAAAAAGAATTCAAACGCCGCTTCAAGACCAACTGGGGGAGAGGGGCTCAACAGAGGGTTCAAACCCCTCAGTGGTCCCAAAGTAAAAACCAGGGTAAATCCCAGTTTTGAGGCAAACCCGGCAGAGGTAGAGGTCATCAACAATCCTCTAACACCACAAGATGAGGAAAGGCCTGAGCAGTGGCTTCCTCTGGCGCAGTTACCCACTCCAGTGGGAGGAAGTGCTTCACAACACCTGGCAGAGTGGGTCAGCATCACAAAGGATCAGTGGGTGCTGAATATACTGCGCAATGGATACAGGCTTCGTTTCCGTGCTCCTCCGAAGAGCATTCCTCCAAAGAGCTCTTGCCCTCACCAGCTAAGTTTGCTCCGAAGAGAGGTGAAAGTTCTACTGCAAAAAAGAGCGCTGCATCTTAAGAGAGTTCTCAAGTTCTATTTGGAAAGGACTAAAGGGATTAGGAAAACAAATCAACTGTTTGTGAACTATGGTTCAATGCGGACAGGTTTTCTAGCGGCCAAGAGGTCCATCGCCAGATGGATTGTCTCTTGCATTAAATTGGCCTATCAGCTTGTAGGCAAGCCCTTGTTGGGTTCTCCCAAAGCGCATCCCACTAGAGGGAAAGCCGCTACAGTAGCTTTCTTGCATGACATCCCAATGTCAGAAATATGCAAGGCTGCAACCTGGAAATCGGTTCATACTTTTACGAGACATTACTGTCTCGAATCTGATTCCAGGGCTGATACTCAAGTAGGGCAAGCCTCCTTGAGGAATCTGTTTGGGTAGTCCATAGTCTACTCAGACTTGGTGATTAGAATTCTGTCTTATCATTCCTTTGCCCGCAGGGAAGAGGAGAGGCTTGCTATTCTATTCTAATGCTTATGACTATTGATGAGGATCCCCTGGAAGAGAAGGATTAGTTACTTACCTGTAATCCTAGTTCTCTTCCAGGGGTATCCTCATCAAAGTCATAAGCAACCCTCCCGCCTCCCCAGGCAAAGGATACTCTTTAATAAGGAGATATTGTTAACCTATTTGTTACTGGGTTTGTTTTCAGTCTCCGAAAAGAACTGACCTAACTGTCACCCCTGAGGCATGATGGGATACAGGGGGTCAGGGGTGCCTTAAAGGCACGGTGTCAGTTTATTGCTATGCTGCTACAGGTTAGCTGTTCAGTCTTTTTAGACTGTTTGCAATGCAGCCTGGGAGCTTTCTATGCTTTCAGTGAGTTACGAGAATTGCTACTTTCTGAGCATTAAAACAATTTCTAAACCATCTTTTGTGTTTCTCATGTTTCTAATGCTTATTGTTTATGTATGGTGGAAATTCTTCACAGCATATTTCAGCTCTGATGTTATTTGGCTGCAATTGTATGTATATGTGTATGTAGATATATATGTGTGTATATATATGTGTATATATATGTGTGTATATGTATATATATATATGTATATATAATATATATATATATGGGGCACATATAATATAGTGTTTCCGTGGTCCAGCGTTACACAACTTTGATGCGAGTACCTGTTGAATTCTTTGCATGCAAGCTGCCAATAAATTGTGAAAACATTTTCCTCTAGTGGCGTCCTCCAATTGGTGCAACCCTGCAAGGTTTGGAGATGTTACGGCTGGCCACGGTCGTGGAGTGAAGCCCACCGCTGATTGACGACAGCGGTTCCCATCTGACACATGAGTGTTGGGGTGGGATTGAGGAGCGGACAGGCGTTTGCAGGACACGCTTGCCCTTTTTCAATTGACAGCTACAAAGCGGAGCATCGATCCGCAGGTGCCCTGCCTCTACCCACATGGGATCCACTGAGCACATTTGGGACTGTGAAGCTTGCCCACTGAGGATATAAGTCACGGCGCACTACAAGAGCCAGGATGCCTTGCTGGTAACCACGCCCTGGGGCGGGTCTACTAATGGAGGTGCGCACGTTCGAACTTAGCTCACACTACCTGCCATTACACGCTGCAGAAGGGAGAAGGCTCCCAAAACGCGTCCAGCGTTAAACAACTTTGATGCGAGTACCTGTTGAATTCTTTGCATGCAAGCTGCCAATAAATTGTGAAAACATTTTCCTCGAGTGGCGTCCTCCAATTGGTGCAACCCTGCAAGGTTTGGGTATATATATATATATATATATATATATATATATATATATATATCTCTATCACATATAATATAGTGTTTCCGGGTCCCGCGCATGGGCGGGAATATTCGAATGCTTATGACTTTGAGGATACCCCTGGAAGAGAACTAGGATTACAGGTAAGTAACTAATCCATCTGTGGCCGATAATTAACCAAACTATCTTTTCAAGATTGTCTGATTATGGCAAACCTGCTCCCTTCATCTTTGCTGGTATCAAATGAATACATGTTTTTCGTAATCTGTTTGTAGCTTGTATGGCTGTAGATAAACTTCAGTTGCATACTTTTGCCATGCAGTGCTCATGGGCACAAACTCCACCCTGGATTGTCTGTTTTTCCCCATCTGGTTTGGACCTAAATAATGGCGCTGTGACTGCAATCTCGTGGCTTTTCTGGGCCTAACTGGTCCACTATTTTGAACTAGTGATGCAGGTAATAATGACAGCCTGTTAGGCATCTATCTGATGGTTATCCCAAAAGGATCACTGTTCTGCCTTCACAGACCGCTTCACCATGACATCCCAGCTCCTTGTTTGGTATTTTGGAGGGGGGGGAAGAGCCCGGGGGCTCTTATTTTTCTCTTCCAGGGGATCCTCATCAATAGTCATAGCATTAGAATATTCCGCCCATGCGCGGGACCCTGGAAACTATATATCTATATCGCAATTGCAGCATAATCACCAGAGCTGAATCATGCTGTAGAGTATTTCCACCATACATGATAAAAATGAATTAGAAACATGAGAAACAATAACAAAGTTTGTTTAGAAACTGTTTTAATGCCCAGAAAGCAGTAGAAATTCTCATAAAACACTGAAAGCATAGAAAGCTCCCAGGCTGCATTGCAAATGCAGTCTAAAAAGACTGAAAAGCTAACCTGTAGCTGTATAGCAATAAACTGACAATGTGCCTTTAAGGCACTCATGACCCCCAGCTTCCCATCATGCCTCAGGGGTGACAGTTAGTCCGTTGTTCTTTCCGGCTCCTTCAGGACGGATCCTGGCAACACATTTTTTTTTTCTGATTTCTTAAGAAAATCTTTCACTTTTGACAACTTTTATTCCTTACATCGATGTTTTTCATTTGTAAAAATGAGTGTCTTTTTTGACAGGTTTGGTCATTTTTAACATCTTAAAATGCCATCTCTTTTTGATTCTTGCCCTTGTGGTAAAAAGAAGGCCAAAACAGACTCTCATGAAGTCTGTATTCTTTGTCTCCCTGAAGATCATGATCCGAAGACCTGCCCTCACTGCCAGCACCTGTCCAGAAGAACTTTGAAGGACAGGGAAAGAATTTGCCTTTATGGTCTGGCAGATAAGTCATCTAGAGGGAGGTCTCCAGTAAGGAGGGACTCCAAGAGGCTAAAACATCATCTAGAAGTGAGTCCTCGCGTCTTTTGCTTCAGCGTCTGGCTCGGCTCTGAGAGAAGATCTTGAGGTGGGTCATTTATCGAAGAAAAGACCCTCGACAGCGGGCTTGCCGTCAAAGGTATGTCGACGACTCGATCCTCAGCCATCTGTGTTGAGGGACAAGACTCCTCCGGCGACGATCGGCGTCGAGGAGCAGGGACCCTCCGCCGTCGTCAACCCGGCGACTATCGACGTCGAGGAGCAGGGACCCTCCGCCGTCGTCAACCTGGCGACGATCGGCGTCTAGGACAAAACCCCTCCGCCGTCAACTCTGCGACGGTCAGCTTCGAGGTGCAAAGACCCTCCGTTGGCGTCAGCAAGACGTTTGGCGTCTAGGGCAGGCTCTTTTCTGTCATCGCAGTCCCATCAGCGATCGACGTCGAACAAGGACCCCTCTGCCGTCGTCAACTCGGCAACGATCGCCTTTGAGGATGAGATCTCCGTCGTCGTCTCGACTGCGTTCGGCGTCGAGGCTGGGAAAAACTCCTCCGTCGTCTCGCAGACCTTCGACGTCGAGTAGATACAGCTCCGCCGTCGTCTAGAAGGCACTCTGCATCAAGAGAGAGAAATCCCCCGTTGTCTGCCTCTTCGCCGGTCGACGTAGAGACAGCACTCACCTGCTTCGCACTAGTCTGTCGAAGACTACAGTAGCCTAGATCGGCGTCTGGAGTGCTTGTAGGTTCGACATCGAGAGCACGTTCGACGTCGAGACAGTCCTCGGTGAGGTCTGGGGATGGATCAGTGGTCCTGGTGACTAAGTCAGCCTCACGCCATTCGTCCTCTCATTCTTCCAGGGCTTCTGCAAGATCAGCCACTCTGGAACCTGCTACCCACGTCCGCTAGTCCTCTTCAAGACCTCCTGCTGCAGTTCAGTTGTCCCCAAGATGGCAACTCCCCTTAAGTAATTGGCAGGACACTGGGGCAACAAGGCGAATGCAGGAGTATGCCAGTTCTGTGCATAGGTCTCCTCTTCATAGACTGGTGGACGAAGTGGACAGAGTGAGCTCTCATAGACACAGGCATGAGAGGCCTCCGAAGAGAAGGCACTACAGATCGCGTTTTCCGAGACGTGAGGAACGCACAGTCAGATTATGAGAAGGGAGGCGTAGTGCACACCGAATAAGTAGGAGAACACCATCTACTTCCTCGACTTACTCTTCCTGGTCCTCCAGGAGGGATTACTCCCCCACACTATCGGACAGCCCGATTTCCAGGGTCTCTCCCATAGATGACATTAACACCTACCATGAGGTTCTGTAGAGAGGTGCACAGAAGCACAATATTGAGATGTCTGTCCCGCAAGTCACGACAACAGTGATTTCCGAGACTCCATCAGAAGACAGCATCTCGACCTCTGCTTCCATTGGTTCCTGGGATCCTTGACCCAGTAATGGAAACTTTTTTAACTCCAGCAACCATTAAAGCTGTGCCGGCTCGCCTCTTGAAGAAATATAAGCCGGCTACCTCGTATCCGGTCTTCGTCAAGACGGATCCTCCTGCAGACTCTGTCATTGTGGCGGCAGCGAATAAGACGCATACTGTTCCGGCCACTTCTTCTCTCCCACCAGACAGAGAGCAGGTCCCAGGACTCGTGGGGTCGCAGGGCCTGCACTTCTGCTGCTCGATCTCTTAAAGTCTCCAGCGCGGCTGCGTTGCTTGGCAGGTATGACGGAGCTCTCTAGGACTCTTTGGGGCGTTTCAAAACCAAGCTCCCAAAGGAAGACCAAAAGGATTTTGCTGAAATAGTCATGGAGGGATCTTTGGTGGCTAACCAAATGATGAGCACAGCGGCAGATGGTGCGGTGCTATCAGCGCACTCTTACACCCATGGAATATGCGCCAGGAGATCGTCCTGGTTGTGATTGACAGGACTGAAGCCAGATGCACAGCAAAGAATCCTGAACCTCACGTTCTCCGGCTCTTCTCTCTTCGGCACGCACGCTGACGAAGAAATGAGTAGGATGAAAACAGAGTTTGACACTGTCAAGGCGGGTGGGTTGAAGAAGAGAGAATTTAAGCGCTGCTACAAATCCAAACAACGCAAGGGGCCTCAACAGAGGGTTCAAATTCCACAGTGGTACCAGAGCAAGAACCAGGGGAAGACACAGTTTCGAGGAGGAAAGTCCAACAGAGGTAGAGGTGGTCACCAACAGCAGTCCTTTTACCACGGCGAGAGGAGGAAAGTCATGAACAGTGGCTTCCTCCGCCGTTGCCCACTCCAGTGGAAGGAAGTGCTTCTCAACATCTAGCAGAGTGGGCTATCACAGGAGTTCGCTGTGTGCTGAATATACTACGCAATGGATATGTGCTACGTTTCCGTGCGCTTCCAAAGGACATTCTGCCAAAAAAGTCTTGTCCTCATCAGTTGAAGCTGCCTCAAAAAGAGGTGAGAGCTCTTCTCCAAAAGCAAGCGATAGAGGAGGTTCCGCCCTCTCGAAGAAGAGGAGTTTACTCCAGATACTTTCTTGTCCCCAAAAAGGATCAGGAGGGCAAGTTTCGACCAATCCTGGACCTTTGTCTTCTGAACAAGGCCATAGTGAAGGAGAAGTTTTGCATGTTGTCCCTTCACCAAATATGTCCACATCTACAAGTAGGGGATTGGATGTGTTCGGTGGACCTCCAAGATGTGAACTGCCACATCTCCATTGCAAAACGTCATCGTAAGTACCTGCGGTTTGTGGTCATCCACAAACATTATCAATACAAGGTCCTGCCCTTTGGTCTGAAGTTGGCTCCGCCAGTCTTCTCCAAATGCATGGCAATGGTGCCAGCCTTTCTTCACAGGAAAGGTCTCTTCGTCTATCCATACTTGGATGACTGGCTGCTGTAAGGTCCATCCCCACTACAAGTGAGACACGACTTCCAGTTCTGTATACAACAGCTGCACGACCTCGGGCTGCATGTCAACATGAGAAGTCAGTGCAGCAACCCACCAAGTCCATCCACTACCTCTGCTCCGTTCTGGACACAAGCGTGGGAAGAGCGTATCCTTCGGAGGAGAGTCTGTATTTCATGAGACAGAGGTGCAGGCTTCTGCTCCAGGTACAGAATCAGACAGTCCGGCAGGTGGCATCCCTGCTTGGATCGATGGCATCCTGCATATTTCTCACTCCCAACGCCAGGCTGAGGATGCGTCCTTTGCAGCAGAGGACCAGTGGGATCAGTCAACAGGTTGCTGGGAGAATCATATCTCTCTCTCCCAGGCGGTGAGATCCTCACTCTCATGGTGGACTCGGCAGCGGAATCTGATGGTGGAGTCCCTTTTCACCAGCCGCTACCAGTACAATCGTTGGTGACAGACGCGTCTCTACAAGGCTGGGGGACACACATGGGGTGCCTTCAGATATAAGGACGGTGGTCGGCAAAAGAACAGACCTACCACATCAATATGCTGGAGCTACGAGCAGTCCATCTGGCTCTAAAGGCTTTCCTGCCGGCAATCAAGTCCAATTCGGTCCTGGTCCAGACCGACCACACTACGACCACTTGTTCTACCTGAACAAGCAGGGTGGTACTCTGTCGTGTCCTCTCTCCCTGGAGTCCCAATCGATCTGGCACTGGCTGCTCTCCCGGAACCTCTCAGTGGTGGCGGTGCATCTTCCAGGAGAGCTAAATGTCAAGGCAGATGCACTCAGCAGGCACTTTGAAGATCAGCCAGACTGGGTGCTACACGACCAGGTGGTGCCAGACCTTTTCCATCGTTGGGGTCATCCAGAAATAGATTTATTCGCTGACGAAGAAAACCCGAAATGCCACGCCTTCGCGTCCAGATTCCACCGTCCAGGGACAAGGGGGAATGCTCTTTTGATGGACTGGTCAGGGACATTTGCCTACGCCTTTCCTCCTCCGCCCCTGATCCCGAAGGTGGTGTCCAAGATACTCAGATACAGCATGACCATGATTCTGATAGCTCCAGACTGGCCACGGCAGTGGTGGTACCCAGACCTTCATCTGTCTGTACTTCCACACAGGAGACTACCTTGCAGGCCGGACCTGCTGACCAAGATGGGAGGGAGGATTCTTCATCCCAACCTTCCCTCACTGAACTTGACAGCATGGCTCCTGAGGTCCTGCAATACTTACATTTAAAACTGCCTCCTGATTGCATGCACATTTTGAAAGAAGCAAAAAGACCCTCCACAAGAACTTCTTACGCGTTTTAAGTGGAAGAGGTTTTTCCTGTGGTGTAGAGAACATCACTTTGATTCTACGAAGGGGCAGGAGGATGTCATACTCCCTTACCTTCTGTACCTAGCAAGATCGGGTCTAAAGTATGCTTCTATCTGGGTGCATTTATCTGCCATTACGGCGTACAGGAAGTCGCCTAGTCAGCCCTCCTTTTTCCACATGCAGGTGGTCAAGGACTTCTTACAGGGGTTGAAAAAAGTGTATCCCCCTGTTCGAAACCCTTCTCCATGGGAGTTGAACCTGGTATTATCAAAGTTGATGGGCCCTCCTTTTGAGCCAATCCACAGAGCTTCCTTGCAGCATTTGTCCTGGAAGGCCGCTTTTCTGGTAGCCATTACATCAGCGTGCAGAGTAAGCGAGATCCAAGCACTGTGTACCAATGAGCCTTACAGAGTAGTCTTGAGGGCGCATCCTTCTTTTCTCTCTAAGGTGGTGTCTGATTTCCATATCAATCAGTCCATTTCCCTGCCATCTTTTTCCCTAATCCAGCAACCCCAGGTGAGCGGTCGCTGCATTCCTTAGACCATAAGAGGGTGCTTAAGTTCTACCTAGAAAGTACTAAGGGCATAAGGAAGACTGATCAATTATTTGTCAATTATGGCGCCATGAGAACAGGCTTCCCAGCCGCTAAGAGATCCATTTCGAGATGGATTGTGTCCTGCATTACCTTAGCTTACCAGCTGGCGAAAAGGCCCTTGTCTTTACCTCCTAAGGCACATTCCACCAGGGGGAAAGCGGCCACTGTTGCTTTCTTACATGACGTCCCTATGTCAGATTTGCAAGGCTGCAACCTGGTATTCAGTTCATACTTTTACAAGGCACTACCTCCCAGAATCTGATTCCATGGCTGATGCTCAAGTAGGGCAGGCCTCCTTGAGGAATCTTTTCGGATAGTGGTTTCCTCTATCCTAGCTTGGTTTTTTCTAAGCTTACTGATCACGTTTTTCTGTGTTCTCATTTGCCCACAGGGAAATGAGGTGAGGCTCGCTATTCTAATGCTTATGACTATTGATGAGGATCCCCTGGAAGTGCAGGATTAGTTAGTTACTTGTAATCCTAGTTCTCTTCCAGGGGTAACCTCATCAAAGTCATAAGCAACCCTCCCACCTCCCTGGGCAAAGGACTATTTTAATTTGGAGATATTGTTAACCTCTTTGTTCCATGGTTTTTTCAGTCTCCGCAAAGAACTGACCTGTCACCCCTGAGGCATGATGGGAAGCTGGGGGTCATGAGTGCCTTAACTCCATGGCTGCTAAGGCAATTCCCCTCCTGTGCTGGGAATTGCTATTTGACATTATTTTATGACGAGCTGGGCTCGTCATCAGTGTACGAGGAGGCTACACCATGACGAGCCCAGCTCGTCATCAGCTTGGAAGGGGTTAAAGGCAGTCAGTTTATTGCTATAGGGCTACAGGTTAGCTTTTGTGTCTTTTTAGACTGTGTATTTGCAATGCAACCTTGGAGCTTTCTATGCTTTCAGTGTTTTGTGAGAATTTCTACTGCTTTCTGAGCGTTAAAACAGTTTCTAAACAAACTTTGTTTTTGTTTCTCATGTTTCTAACGCATGTTATTCATGTATGGTGGAAATTCTTTACAGCATGATTCAGCTCTGGTGATTATTATTGCAACAGTTATGAGAATTGGATGGCCAAGGCTTTGGATGAAGTAGCACCATAGGTGTCTAAACCCCCGACCAGGCAATCCAAAACAGCTTCATGGTTCTCTGAAAAACTTAGATTGGCTAAAGCCAAATGTAAAACGCTAGAGCGGAGGTGGAGGCTAAATTATGCCCCTGAACTCAAAGAAGATTATAAAATAGAGATATAAAAATACCACAAACTATTAAGGTCAGAAAAGGGCATCTATTTTAAAAATAGAATCGAATCAGCAGACAACCCCACCAAAGAACTTTTTGGTATCTACAGAGAACTCACGACCCCATCCAGGCTTGAGGCTCAAGACGTCTACTCTAGAGTTATGCGATCTTGTAGCCGATTATTTTGTGGATAAGGTGGACAAAATTCATGACACCTTTACAGCTAGCAACAACCTGCCAACCAGTCCTGGGACTAATGTAGCAGTTTCCACACACAAATCGCGGCTATCATGCTTTACAACATCAGAAAGAAACTAACTTCTAGGTATTGTCAAAAGCATACAATCCGGATCTCCATCTGACACATGCCCAGTGGCGCGGTGTAAAGGTGTTATGGAGAGCATGCTAATCGACCATATTAGCCACATGATCACTCTGTCCTTTCAAGAGTGTCATGTACTGGAAGCATGGAAGACTGCCCAGGTCATTCCCCTAAAGAAAAAACCCAACATCCCCATCTCACAACTGCAAAACCTTCGCCCCATCTCCCTTCTTCCCTTCTGTGCAAAGATTGTGGAGAAAATTGCTAATAAACAGCTTATGAAACATCTAGAAGAAGAAACCCATCTCCACTCATCCCAATCTGGATTCAGAACTGGCTACTCGACGGAGTCAGCCGTTCTATATTCCACTGAGCGCATAAGGCAGATAGCGGATGAAGGTGAGACAGCAGCATTAGTTTTATTAGATCTGAGTGCAGCGTTTGACACCGTGCTGCACTCCACGCTGATGTCTCGCCTGTTGGAGATGGGGGTGACGGGGTCAGAGCTAGCCTGGCTGAAGTCTTATCTAGCCGATAGAAGCTTTCAGCTACATTGTCCTCCCTTCAGATCGTCCCCACGCAAGGTAAGCCATGGGGTTCCTCAGGGCTCAAGTTTGAGCCCCACCTTGTTTAACATCTACATGGAACCCCTGGCTCGCGTGGTGGAGGCTTTTGGGGTGGACATTGTTAGCTACGCTGACGACACCCAGTTGGTGTTTAAACTCACACCCGACCGTAGTCAAGATGCCATCAACTTCTCGAACTGTATGTCAGCAGTGGCAGTATGGATGAATGACAACTGCCTACGCCTTAATGGCGAAAAGACAGAGTTGTTGGTGGTCGGGAGAGCAACATCTTCATGGTCAAGGCTATGGTGGCCCAGTGAACTTGGGGACCCCCCCATTCCGAGGGAGTCGGTACGTAACCTTGGTGTTATGTTGGACACCGACCTCTCGTACAAGATCCACGTTAATAAAGTCACAGGGAGATGCTTTGGCCTACTCCAGGTTCTTCGTAAGGTCTTAGACCTCCTACCTGCAGTAGCCAGAAAAACCATTGTTCACGCCTTAGTGACTCCTCACCTTGATTACGGCAACGCGATGCTGTTATGGCTAAGCCAAAAAGCACTTCATCAACTTCAATGCGTGCAGAATGCTGCCGCACGCTTAGTACTTGGCCTCCCGCGCAGAGCATCAGGAAAGTCTGCCTTGGCTAAACTCCACTGGCTTCCCGTCGGGGAGCGTATTAAATTTAAAGCCCTCTGCTACGCACATCGCATAGCCCAGAACAAAGGTCCGGATTACCTCAAGAACCTCCTGGCCATACATCGCCCTACTCGCAATCTAAGATCTTCTGGTGCGATGCTGTTTAAAACACCTCGTATTCTTAGGGCCAGAATGGGCTGACGCTCATTTAGGCACTTAGCCCCCAAATACTGGAATGCTCTACCACTTAATATGAGGATGGAGCCATCCGAAATAGGATTCCGGAGGAAATTAAAAACACTCCTCTTCCCCATTTCATAATCCCGTTCTCTCAGGTCTTCTGTTGAATTTATCAGTGATTAGCGCGGGGACACACTGTTCTATGTGTAGCCAGGCGCTCTATAAATGTTGCATTATTATTTTATTATTATTATTAGGCTGGAATTGCTTATATTTATATATATATTTATATATATGATGCACACACCTCCTTCCCGAAAAAAGGAGACAGATTCCCAGGAGGAACAGGTAGGAAACGCTTGTTTATTGGCATACATGCGAATGCATTTCGGCAGATTGACTGCCTTCCTCAGCACCCAAAGCGTCCCGTGAGTAAAATTTCATGCTGTAAGTAGGTCCCTCATTAATACGCTTGCTGGTGCAAGCCAGCTCCGCCCCTGTGATGAACTCCACGCACCTGTGAGTAGTCCCGGGTGTGGCGCAGGACTGCATGTCCCAGAATGCAGCATAATGGATGCTGGGAACCAGGGTGCAGGGGAATGACATGGGTGGTATATATATATGTGGGGCACATATAATATAGTGTTTCTGGGGTCCCGCGCATAGGTGGGAATATTCTAATGCTTATGACTTTGAGGATACCCCTGGAAGAGAACTAGGATTACAGGTAAGTAACTAATCCTTATTGCTACTCTGCACAGATATCGCAGTACATATTAATCATACAAATTTACAGTAAATCAATAGTGAATTGTTGAATTTGCATCTCAACAGTCTATTTGAGTGTCCCGCCCTTCTTCGTTTACACCGAAGACCGCCTCAACCCGGACGCCCTCAGCCTCGAAACATACCAAGGACAAATATTCTGAACCGAAAAAAGTCTCGGAGCCACAATACTCCTATAACAAAACCTAATGAGTCCAAGACCCCACAGAAAACCTCAGACACTCGGTCCAAAAAACATTCTGAGCCATAATCTTCGGCACCGAAAAAGGAAAATTTACCCACAGTCTGTACCTGAGTTTTCAGATCCAAAACAAAAAACTTTTTATTGATCCACAGACTTGCAAAGTCGTTGCCAAGCCTCCAAGAAAAGAGGCAACTGGACACTTCAGAAGGATCTGAAATACCCTTGAAACGAAAGGAGATTGGTACTAACATCTCTCCACCTCCTTCTCCTCCTCCAGCTGATCCAAATCTCTTAATTTCTCCACAGCATTCTCTTTCATCTCAAACACTAGATGATGAAGATGATAATTCTTATGGGGGCAGGAATATAGATCCAGATGGGGATGATGATGATGCACATACCATCCCACACAAGGTAGACCCTTGGGATAACTATAACACAGATCCCGACCCACATAATGACCCGGACCTTTATCCATCTAGGCCATCACCGCAGATGACCATATTGGGTTTGTGCAACTAATTGATAGGGCTGCCCAATATCATGGGGTACAATTACATTCTGATCCCTAAGAGGAAGATTTTTTGCTCAAATCTTTTGCACCCTCAAAAACTCACGCACACCCTGCCAATGTTAAAAGGCATGCTTAAACATGCCCCAGAAGTTTTTAAGGACCCTGTCAAAACCAGGATTCTCAATACCAGGATAGAGTAAGTTTAAGGCAGCTCCCAATGACCCAGTTTAAATTAAAGGTCCCGTCCCTTTGGATTCTTGTGGTGTCTAATGCACGAAAGAGGGCAAACTCCGAGTACAGGTGACACCCCTCCTCCTGATAAGGAGTCCAAGTTATTAGACGCATCTGGTAAATGTATTGCATCACAGGCTGTAAATCATTAGTGGATTGCCAATGCCCAAGCTTTATTGGCCAGGTACGACCGGTGCTCATTATGACGAGCTTGAACCGCTCATGCAACACCTTCCTGCCCAGTACAACAAAAAGCCAACAACATTATACAAGACTGGACACTGATCACAAACACCTCAAAAGTGTGCGCTCGACGCGGCGGATACCACATCTCGTGCCATTGACACCAGCATTGCGTTGCCCAGGCACGCTTTGCTGCGAATATCTGGATTCAAGCAGGAGGTGCAATCTGCCATTCTTAATCAGCCCTTTGATCAAGAGCATCTTTTCGGACCCTCAGTCGACACATCTTTAGAAAAGATGAAAAAAGATACTGACACTGCTAAGTCATGGGAGCCTTACAATTGCCTTCCTCGAGAGGCGTTTTTCACCACTCCTTCTACAGGGCTGGCTCCAAAACCATTGGTTCAGAACATCCCTCTTCCTATAAAAGCCCCTCTCAAACGTCCTCCAAAGGATACTTTCGCAGATGCTACAGAGGCACCCATGGTAGGGGTAGGGGAAGGGGTCGTGGCAACAACCGTAACTCTCCTACCACTAAAGAGTTACTTCCCCCTGATCATCCCACACTTGTCGGGGGACGTCTGGAATTCAATCACAACAGACAAGTGGGTAAGACAAATTATCCAGTATGGTTATTGCCTGGAACTCATATCTACTCCCCCCAAATTTGCTTCCCAGAGCATGTTCCATGTCCTCAGAACATCTGACACTTCCCAAACAAGAGGTTCTCTCTCTATTACAAAAACATGCAATAGAACCAGTCCCCTAATAAATTAGTTATTTTCCAGATCACCAATCTCACGTTTAGCTAGTTTTGCTCTATAGGCACTCATACTAATTAATTTCCCTCTAATTACTGCCTTAAAGGTGTCCCAAGTAGTTTGGTCTGTTGTGCCTACTCGATTGTCTTCAAAAAAATTAGCTGGGGTTATGCCTATCTCCTCTAGTACCTTGGGGTCTAGTAGTAAGGTACGATCGATTGTCCACCTGGATTAAGGTTTATTGATTATAGTTTGTAAGGTGAGTTGTACCGCCAAGTGGTCTGATAGGTGCTCTGGTAAGTGATCTATACTTTTAACTTGTCTATGCAAGTTTTTGCTTATCAGGAAGTAGTTAATTCTGGATCTATGACCCAATTTTTTGTTATAGTGAGTGAAAGGGGACCCCTTATTTTTTTTCTCCTTCCACATGTCTGTCAAACCCAGGTATTTTTTATAGATATTTAACCATTCTCTCATCCTTGGTAAATTGGGGAGTCTCCCGGGAGGTGATCTGTCCACTTCAGGATCCAGAATAATATTGTAATCGCCCCCCCAATATTATCGGGGTTGTTGATCCTAATAGTTCTACGTATAAGCCTTGTAGGGGATTTGGGTCATCGATGTTTGGCCCGTAATATCCTACTATGGTGAAGATGGTATGTATTCTTGCCCTGACAAGGGCCCATCTACCTTTGCTGTCCACTATTTTATGTTCAATTTTTGCATTAACTGACTTCTTAAAGATTATTGCAATGCCCTTCGTGTGTCAGTCTTGATTGGAACATACATAGGAGTCTACCCATCTAAGGCCTTTCACTATTTGTTCCCATTCTGATTTCAGGAGGTGTGTTTCCTGTAGAATAATCACTTCATTCTCCACTCCCTTTAGATATTCGAATATCCTTCTCCGTCTACTGACTGTTCTAAGCCCATTAACGTTCCATGATAGTATTTAGAATTCTCTAACTGTTACCATTGTTTATTATTGTATTTATTAATTTTTTCCGCGTTTCCCGGACACTCCTTGTACTTGTATTTTAGTTTTAGCTTTGAATATTGATACGGGAAAAAAAACTACAATGGAGGAAGACAGGCGAAAATTACGAGAAAAGCTGGAGGACCACTTAGAAAACAAAGTAAAGATGAAGTGGGAAGCCAGTAGCCTTGCAATCCAAGAGTATGGAGAGGGTTGCGGAAAACTACTGCCGTGGAAAGCAAAAACTGAACAAACCAGAAATAAAATTGCGAGTATCCAGCTTAACAACCAGAGTGACTTAACTTCAGATGAATCGATAATAATGAAAATTCGAGAACTTCTTCTCAATTTTATATAAAGAAGACTCAAACCTCCTGGAAGAACAAATTGATTTATATCTGGGTCCCCTAATACTCCCCAAATTATCGGAAGAAAAAGAAGAGCTAAATGCGGAAATATTAATTGAAGAAGTGAAAGCAGCACTAAAGAGGTTGAAAAGAGGGAAGGCGGCTGGCCCTGATGCTATACCCTATGAACTCTACTCTGCTTTGAGTGATATCCTGGCTCCACCATTAACCAGGCTTTTAAATACAATTTTCAAGGAACAGAGTAAGATCCCGGACTCATGGAATGACGCAACAGTTAGTATCATCTTAAAACCAGGGAAAAATCCTGCTGTCAGTGACTCTTACAGACCTATCTCGTTGCTAAACTGCGACTATAAAATTTTCATGCAGATTATTGCTGGGAGACTGGTGAGGGTAATGCCAAATCTAATTCATCTCGACCAAAAGGGCTTTATAAAGGGTAGGCAAATTCATGAGAACGCATGAACTTTTTGCCACAATAGACTTGGCAATTTGTGAAAAGACCCCCCTTACCATAATCACTTACGACGCGGCAAAAGCATTCGACAGTTAACTGGTCCTTTTTAAATAAAGCCATCTCCAAATACAATCTCGGGCAATGCTTCAGCCACCTGATCTATGAGATATACAAACAAGCATTTACAATGCAATGGTTTTGCCTTTGTTAAAGTTAGAGCTGTTGGCATTGCTCTTGACATTATTTTTATTTATGTTTTTTTTTAAAACCTAAATAAATGGCATTGTCATTTACAATGCAACTAGCTTTATCTCTCGCAAATGACACCCACAAACACCCACAGAGAGCCCCCCCACCAAACACACACAGAGCCCCCCCCCACACACACACACAGAGCCCCCCCCACACACACACACACAGAGCCCCCCCCACACACCCACACAGACCCCCCCACACACACAGCCACACAAAGCCCCCCCACACAGAGCCCTCCACACACACCCACACAGAGCCCCCCACACACTGCGACCCCCCCCCACACACATTGCAAGCCCTACACACTGCGAGCCCCCCCCACACACTGCGACCCCCATTTCAATAGATGTGTGATGCTTACCTGGTACTAAATTGGTCCCTGCATGGCTGAAAGGTTGAAATGGTGTAGGAGGCAAGGGGACATGTATATAGAGCTTACTACCCCTGATGTAGTGCTTTGATGTGATCGAATTGAGAAGGGGACACTGGAGGAGCAGGTGGATAGTGTAGCATGTCACAAGAGGGGACCCATGTTTTCGACCTGTGCTCTGATCCCTGGGCAGCTGCATACATTGCCCATGCTTAGCTCTCCCCATGCCCCCTTTACTGGGGTCACCACCAGTTTCATCTCAGGCCCAATGAGTGCCCCCTAATTAATTCTAGGGACGCCCACTCCGGTCAAGTGGGAACGGTAACAGATAAGTGAACCCAGGGAAAGCAAAGTGATCCGGGTAGTGCCAAGCAGACCCAAAGAGTACCGAGCACACCAATGGAGGGATGGGTTCTTAGAATGCTGTGTGGGTGAGGGGGGGGGTCTGATTGGAGCGAGGGGGGGGTCTGATTGGAGCGAGGGGGGGTCTGATTGGAGCGAAGTGGGCTCTAGGAGGGACCAGCATCAGGAAACAAGCGGGAGGGGGCGGGAAAGGGGGAGGAGAGACGCAGAAGACGGCCGGAGCAGGAAGGCGGGTGCCGGCAATGCCGGAACAGATTTGGGGGCGTTCCCGGCTTTTGGCTGACGTCGCGTGACGTAGCCAAAAGCCAAAAATTCTCGGGAACGCCCCCGAATCTGGTCCCGCATTGACAGACAGGCCCGTCTTCCAATGGCTAGCCTCCATTTATGGAGCTAGCCAATGAAAGACGGAGGCCGTTCCTGTCTCCCGTATACATCTCAATAGGTTTTCGCCTGCGCGAAAAAGATGCGCAGAGCGCATCTTTTCGCCAGGCAAAACCTAAAAACCAGCAGCAAAGATTTTAATCAACGGTGCTCTCACAAATAATATTGATATACAGAGAGGAACGAGGCAGGGTTGCCCCTTGTCACCGTTGCTGTTCAATTTGTACATTGAACCACTGGCGAATACACTCAGGAGCAACGGGTCAATAACTCCTTTCAGATACCGCGATTGGGCCAACAAGGTGGCGTTATACGCGGACGATCTAATGATCTTTACTGATAACTATCAAAATTCTTCCGCTGCAATTAACAACACGATTGCGGAATTTGGAAAAGTATCTGGATATTTGATAAATGAATCCAAAACAGAATCAATGAGCTGGAACGTACATCAGAATATTCCATATTCCAAGGAAAATATAAAGTACCTGGGCATAACGCTGACAAAGGATCTAGAAAAACAACTCAGATAAATCTTAGTAGAATTGCCTCTGAAACCAAAAAAATTCTAAAAGTCTGGGACGGGCTACCTTTAAGCTTCCTGGGAAGAACGAATATGATAAAAATGACAATACTTCCTAAATTTACTTACCTGTTCAATGCCATACCATTGGAATTTAAAAGAGATTCTTTGAAAAAGATCCAGGGAGAACTCGCGAGCTTCATTTGGGCATCAAAAGGGTCAAGAATTGCCTGGCACAAGCTAAGAAGGAAAGAAGAACAAGGAGGTATAGCAAGCCCGGACCTGGTAGAATACTATAGGGCTTTTCAGTTCACAAACTCGAGATTTCTATTAAAAAGACATGAATTTTATCCAGATTTCCTTCAAACAATGAGTAACAAGACTGACCATTTCTTATTTAAATTTGGCCACCCGAAATTTTTTAAGAAGATAAAATTAAAGATTCTAAATAACATAGCAAAACTATGGTATCAAATCAGAAGTACCTTAAACATTCCCTATTATAGTTCTATAGCCCCCATATGGGATTCTCCCGGGACACCAGAATGCCTCAAAGACTCCTTGGCACTACCAATAAAAGCGGCTGGAATCAAAGAATGGGGCCAGCTGATGAAAAAAATGCAATAGAATCATGGGAGCACTTAACAGAAATTACCAACGCCACGGTGTCAAAATTCAAATATTATCAACTCACAAGTTGGGCAAGTACACGAACGGACCAAAAAACTGGCAGTATAGAGTTAGAGAAAGAAATGATGAAGTCAACTCCAGTTAAGAAGGAAATATCAAAATTGTACTGGGCTCTAATAGCTACAGGTGAAGAGAACTTTCTGATCCCAGAAACAATATGGAAGAATGATATGGAAGAGACGGACCTTCAAGGCTTATGGCAGAGGTCATCAGAAAAATGCTGGTCAGCCATCAAACCAGCTCGCCTAAAGAGAAATCACCTACTCACAATACATCGGGCATATTGGACCCCCAAAAGGCTATCCAAATTTAAAGGATCCAGTGTAAAGCACTGCCCCAAATGTGGGCTTGAAAAGGCAGAAGATTTACACATGTTCCAAGGTTGCCCTCACCTGGATTCCTTCTGGCAAGAAGTGGGTAAGATGACAAGCCGGGTTATAGGAAGACACCTAGAAGTAAGTACATCTTTAATTATTTTTGGGATTTATACCAAAGCGGAGTTAAGTAAGTTGAAATTGGCAAGAAAACAGGAAAATCTGTTGTTTGTACTAATATTACTTGCTAGAAGGGAGATATGTCTAAAGTGGGTTAAACCAGTACCACCAACATACGGAGAACGGCTAAACTCTATAATAAAAACACATAAATTAGATAGGAAAGGAAAGCCCTAAAAAAAATCAAATTTTTGGGAAATCTGGGAAAACCATGTTGTACTTAATATACAAGGTACTTAATAAATCCATGTAAACATAACAAATCCTATGATTATAGCGGTGACAATAATTCAGACGGGAATCATTCCCGTCGAGGAGCCAGGAAGGCTAGCTCTCTCCCTCGTATACAAAGAATTATTGAATTTGGCAAAGGAGGCAGGAGTGCTAAGCCTGACTAAATTCCAACGAAGGGAAACTCTCAGTTTTCGGATCAGTAATAAATATGAGAGTGAAGGCACAAATTATGGAAGTCACGGCCTCCCGGCCTCACATACAATTTCATCCGCAACATGAGGATAAAAAATAAAATAATAAATAGAACCAGTCCCCTTGCCTCATCAAGGCACAGGGGTTTACTCACTCTTTCCTAATACCAAAAAAGGACTGCTCACTCAGGCTCATATTGGACGTCAGACCGCTAAACTTCTACATTCAATCTGATCACTTCCACAAGGTCACTCCAACAGGTGCTCCCACGACTTCAACAAGACGATTTTCTCTCCACTCTAGATTTAAAGGATGCCTACTTTCACATTCCCATTCACCCCGCTCACAGGAAATAACTCCGGTACGTGGTAGACGGTCAACACTACCAATTCAAAGTCCTCCCATTCGGGGAGACTACAGCACCCAGAGTCTTCACCAAGTGCCTCGCAGTAGCTGCGGTCCACTTACGAAGACAGCACATTCAGGTCTTCCCTTATCTGGGCGACTGACTCATAAAAGCCAAGTCATACGGCAGCTGTATGCAACACACACAAATAAAATACTGCTTCACGACTAAGGATTCACTGTAATCCTCACCAAATCTCACCTCCAACCGTCCAGCATACAACAATATCTATGGGCTACAATAGGCACTTCAAAAGCTCTAGCATACCCCAACCTAGTCAGGATAAACACCATACAAGCTCTAATAACATTTCAGCCTCAACACTCGCTCCCAGCTCGTGTGTTCATGCAGCTAATCAGTATGATGGCTTCCTGCATTTTCATTGTCCCTTATGCAAGACTTCAAATGTGTCCCTTACTGGAGTGTTTGGCACGTCAGTGGAACCAGGATCAAGGTCCGCTAACAGATCTGGTGTTGGTAGACAATCATACCCATCGATCTCTGCCGTGGTGGAACACACAAAACCTTTCCAAAGGGCGGCCATTCTTCGACCCGGTTCCACAGATAGTGCTAACACTCATCGCTCACCGGCTGGGCAGCTCCTCTACAAACCCATACCATTCAGGGCATGCGGATCCCTCAACAAAAACAATTCCACATAAATTACCTGGAATTGTTGGCGATCTTCCTAGTGTTCAAATCTTTTCAACTCCACCTCGTAGGTAAAACTGTCCTGGTCTGTACATACATGACCGCAATGTATCGTATACAGAAACTGGGGGGAAACCCATTCTGTGCAGCTCACACCTAGCTCAAAGCATATTGAGATGGGCCATTCCTCTAAACATAGATCTCCTTGTAGAACACCTCCCAGTGGTACACAATCAGATTGCAGATCTGCTCAGTCTTCAGAGACAGCAGATACACAAATGGGAACTTCATCCTCAAGTTCTACTTCCATTCTTTCAAATGTGGGGCCACCCAGAAATAGACCTGTTCACCACTCACCAAAACGCAAAATTCCCAAGCTTCACATCCAGGTATCCACACCCATTGTTCAAAGGCAATGCACTATGGATGAACTGGTCAGGCAAATTTGCTTAGTTTTTCGCCGCTTCCGCTCATTCCACTAGTGGTTCAGAAGCTCGAACAGCATTCCCTCACAATGATCCTCATTGCTCCAACATGGGCCCCACAGCCATGATTCACAGCCCTCTTCGAACTATCAGTAGTTCCTCATCAAAAGCTACGACTCTCACCCAAGCTTCTCAGAACCATGGAGAAATAAGACATCCAGATCCCAGTCAACTCAACCTTGCGATCTGGCACCTGAAATCTTACCAATCTCCTGCCAGACTGCATGAACATCATTAAAGAGGCTAGGTGTCCCACCACTAGAGCTTGCTATGCTGCAAAATGGAAAAGATTTGTAATTTACTGTACAAATAACATCAATCCACTAGATGCTTCTATTCAAAACATTGATACCTTTGCATCTACAAAAATGTAATCTAGCATGCACATCCATTAGAATACACCTTGCTGCAATAGCAGCCTATCTCTAAAACAGACAACACCTGTCTTTGTTTAGGGTACCAGCTATCAAAGCATTTATGGACGGACTTAAAAGAATCATTCCACCTAGAGCTCCACCCTCTTCAGTATGGAACTTAAATGTGGTCCTTACCAAACTCATCTGTCCCCCATTTGAACCTCTGCATAAATGCGAATTATAATTTCTCATCTGGAAAGTAGCTTTCCTGGTTGCGATCACCTCTCTCAGAAGAGTCAGTGAACTCCAGGCATTAACCATACAAGAACCATTTCTCCTAACTAACTAACCCAAAATTTCTACCTAAAGTAGTGTCTGCTTTCCACCTAAACCAGTCTGTAGAACTCCTGGTTCTCTTCCAGGGGATTCTCATCAATAGTCCTAAGCGTAAGAATATTCCCGCCCATGCGCAGGACCCCGGAAACCCTACAATATATGTGCCCCACATATATATATAATTATATATGTCTGTTTGGATGGGAAAATAAAAGCACTTTGAAACTTGGAAATCTTGCCGTGTGGTCCGTGTCCTGGTCAGAATCAGTCTGTGCGGTGAATACTGGGAAGTGTTTTGCATATAATTATTTATATATATATATATATATATATATATATATATATATACACACACACACACACACACACACACACACAAATAAGCAACTGCAGCCTCATACACATCAGAGCTGAATCGTGCTGTAAGGACTTCCCATCATAACATGAAAAAACATGCATTAGAAATAGGAGAAAAACAACAATAAAACATGTTTTGAAACTGTTTTAACCCCTTCCCTGCTGGCCCGTTTCCGCCCCCGTGCGGTAAACAAACGAACAGGGGCGGGCCATGACGAACCCTAGCCGTCATCAGCACACGAGCACCGTAGTGCATGACGGCTGGGGTTCGTCACCAGCATGGAAGGGGTTAATGCTCAGCAGACAGTAGAAAATCTCATAAAGGACAAAGCATAGCCACCTCCCAGGCTGCATTTCAAACCAGTCTAAAAAGACTGAAAAGCTAACTCCTAGCAACATAGAGATAAACTGACACCGTGCCTTTAAGGCACTCCTGACCCCCAGCTTCCCATCATGCCTCAGGGGTGACAGTTGGGTCAGTTGTACTTTCCGGCTTTTTGTCAAACTCTCTTCACTTTTCACAACTTTAATACCTTACTTCGACGTTTTTCATCTCTTGAAGTAAGGGACTGTCTTTTTTTGACAGTTTTGGGCATTTTGAACATCTTAAAATGACATCTCTTTTCAACTCCTGCCCTTCTTGTGGTAAAAAGAAGGCCAAGACTGACTCGCATGAGGTCTGTATACTTTGTCTCCCTGAGGATCGTGATCCTAAAACCTGTCCTCACTGCCAAACCCTGTCCAGGAGAACCCTGAAGGACAGGGAAAGAATCCGCTTTTATGGCCTGGCAGATAAGTTATCTAGAGGAAGGTCTCCGTTGAGGAAGGGCGCCAAGAGGTCTAGAACACCATCTAGAAGCAAGACCTCCTGTCCTTCAACTTCAGCGTCGTGCTCGGCGCTGAGAAGATCTACCGGTGGGTCATTTATCCAAGTAAAGACCTTCGACAGCGGGCTCGCCGTCGAGAAGAAAGTCATTCAGGTACGTCGTCGACGTCGAAGATTCGTGATCCTCTGCCGTCATCAACCCAGCGACGACTGCGTTGAGGGACAAAAGCCCTTCGCCATCGTCAACCCGGCGACGATCGGCGTCGAGGAGCGCCACCCCTCCGCCGTCGTCAACCCGGCGATGATTGGCGTCTAGGAGCATCACACCTCCGCTGTCATCAACCAGGCGAGGATCGGTGTCGAGGAGTAAAGGCCCTGTCGAGAGCAGGTTCACCTCAGTCATCGCAGATCCATCAGCGATCGACGTCGAGAGCCAAGAGTCCTGTGGCGATCGGCGTCTAGAATGAGATCTGTCGCCGTCTCTATGGAGTTTGGCGTCGAGGGCGCATACCCCTCCGCCGTCGAGATTGGACACTGCTCCGGTGTCGAGAGAGAAGTCCTCCGCCGTCTGCTTCACACCGCGGTTTGACGTCGAGGCATCGGCATTCTTCACCTGCTTCTCATTGGCGCCGTCGAGCAGACGGGAGATTCATGCAGCGTTGTCCCAGACGCTGAGAAGTCGGGAACCAAGATGGACTTCTAGAATGCGTGCTTGTTCGGCGGCGAGAGGCTCACGCCAGATGTCGAGACCTGCCTCCGTGAGATCCAGAGAGGGATCGGTGGTCCTGGTTACGGAGTCCGCCTCACACCATTAGTCTTCTCACTCTTCCAGGTAGGCTTCTTCAAGATCAGCCACTCCGGAAGCTAGAAGCCATGTCCACAAGTCTCCTTCACGACAAAAGGAGGCTCCTTCTGCTGTTCGGTTGTCCCCAAGATGGCAACTGCCCTTGCATTACTGGCAGGATTCAGGGGCGACGAGGCGAATGCAGGAGTATGCCAGTCCTGTTCACATGTCACCTCTTCAAAGACTGGTGGAAGAAGTGGACAGTGAGAGCTCTCCCAGACAGAGCCCACGCAGATGCTCGCTATAGATCACGTTCCCCCAGGCGGGAGGAACGCGCAGTCAGATCACGAGAAAGAAGGCACAGTGATCATCGCAGAAGTAGAACACCATCCACTTCCTCTACCTCCTCCTCAAAGAGGGATTATTCCCCCATGCTCTCGGACAGCCCTATCTCTAGGGTCTCTCCAATAGATGACATTAATACCAACCATGAGGTTCTGCAGAGGGGCTCAAACTCAACATCGAGATGTCTGTTCCTCAAATCACGACAACAGTGATTTTCGAGACACTTCATCAGAAGACTTAATCTCGACCATTGCTTCCCTTGATTCCAGAGATTCTTGACCCCGTCATGGACACTTTCCTGTCTCCAGCAACCATTAAGGCGGTGCCGGCTCACATCCAAAAGAAATACAAGCCAGCTGCCTCAGATCCGGTCTTCGTTAAGACTGATCCCCCTGCAGACTCGGTTATAGAAGCCGCAGCACGAAAAGCACATGCTGTCACTGCTACTTCTTCGGTTCCACCGGATAAAGAAAGCAGGTCCCAGGACTCATGGAGTCGCAGGGTCTGCAATTCTGCGGCTTCTACCCTAAAGGTTTCCAGCGTGGCTGCGTTAGGCTGTCATGACAGAGCGTTATGGGATTCCTTGGAGCACTTCAAGACCAAGCTGAAAAAGGGGGGCCAAAACGGCTTTGACGAAATAGTGACCGAAGGATCTCTGGTGGCAAACCAGATGATTAGCACAGCGGCGGACTGCGAGGTGCTATCAGCGTACTATTACGCGCATGGAATATGCGCCAGGAGATCATCCTGCATGAGATTGGCAGTCCTCAAACCGGATGCGCAGCTGAGAATCTTGAACCTTCCATTCTCTGGTTCCTCTCTCTTCGGCACGCACGCAGACGAGGAGATGAATAGGATGAAAACCGAACTGGACACTCAAGGCAGTTGGCTTAGAGAAAAGGAAAGAGTACAAGTGTCGGTTCAGACCCAACCAACGCAAGGGGCCTCAGCAGAGGGTTCAATCCCCTCAGTGGTCCCAAAACAAGAACCAGGGCAAGCCCCAGTTTCAGGGACGGAAGTCCAACAGAGGTAAAGTTGGTCACCAGCAACAATCCTCTACCACAGCAAGGGCAGGAGGAAAGTCATGAGCAGTGGCTTCCTTTAACGCCGTTTCCGCTCCAGTGGGAGGAAGTGCTTCACAACATCTGGCAGAGTGGTGTAGCATCACAAAAGATCGTTGGTGCTGAATATACTGCGCAATGGATACACACTACGTTTCTGTGTGCTTCCAAAGGACATACCTCTGAAAAAATCTCGCCCTCACCAACTAAAGCTGCTGCGGAAGGAGGTGAAAGCGCTTCTTCAAAAGCAGGCTATGGAAGAAGTTCCTCCCTCTCAAAGAGGAAGAGGAGTTTTACTCCAGATACTTTCTTGTCCCCAAAAAAGATAAGGAGCACGAGTTCCGACCTATCCTGGACCTTCGATTTCTGAACAAGGTCATAGTGAAGGAGAAGTTTCGCATGTTGGCCCTTCACCAAATATGTCCACATCTAAAAGTAGGAGATTGGATGTGTTTGGTGGACCTCCAGGATGCGTACTTCCATATTTAGATTGCACTACGTCATTGCAAGTACCTACGGTTTGTGGTCGGCCACAAACACTACCAGTACAAAGTCCTGCCCTTCGGGCTCAAGTCAGCTCCACGAGTCTTCACCAAGTGCATGGCAGTGGGGGCAGCCTTCCTGCACAGAAAAGGTCTCTTCGTCTATCCATACTTGGATGACTGGCTTCTGAAAAGATCATCCCCTCTGCAAGTAACAAACGACTTCCAAGTCTGTCTGCAGCAGTTACACAATCACGGCCTCCATGTCAACATGGAAAAGTCAGTGCAACAGCCCACCCAGACCATCCATTACCTAGACTCCGTTCTGGACACAAACTTGGGAAGAGCGTTTGCTTCGGAGGAGAGACTTTCTTCAATGCGGCAGAAGTGCAGGATTCTACTCCAGACGCAGAATCCAACAGTCCGGCAGGTGGCGTCCCTGCTGGGATCCATGGCTTCCTGCATCTTTCTCATCCCCAACGCCAGGCTGAGAATGCGCCCATTGCAGCAAACACTGGAGGACCAGTGGGATCAATTGACCGGTCGCTGGGAAGATCGGATCGGTCTTTCCCAGGCAGGGAGATCCTCCATCAAATGGTGGACTCTGCTTCAGAATCTGTTGGTGGGAGTTCCCTTTCACCAGCCACTTCGGTACAATCGGTGGTGACCGACGCATCGCTACAAGGATGGGGGGCGCACATGGGGTGCCTTTAGATACAAGGGCGGAATTCAGCAAAGGAACAATCCTAACACATCAATATGCTGGAGCAGCAAGCAGTTCACCTTGCTCTAAAAGCTTTTCTACCTGGCATCGAATCCAGCTCCATCCTGGTCCAGACCGACAACACGACCACCATGTTCTATCTAAACAAACAGGGTGGTACAAGGTCACTCCCTCTCTCCCTGGAGTCCCAGGCGATCTGGCACTGGCTACTAGCCCGGAACCTTTCGGTGGTGGCAGTGCACCTTCCAGGAGAGCTAAATATCAAGGCAGGCGCACTAAGCAGACACTTCGAAGATCAGCCAGACTTGGTGCTAAATGATGAGGTGGTGGCAGACCTTTTCCATCGATGGGGTCGCCCGGCAATATATTTGTTAGCAGACGAAGAAAACAAAAAATGCCACGCCTTCGCGTCCAGATTCCACCATCCATGGACCAGGGGAGTGCGCTTTTGATGGATGGGTCAGGGACATTTGCCCACGCCTTTCCTCCTCTGCCTCGAATCCCGAAGGTGGTGTCCAAGCTCATCAGATCCAACATGAAGATGATTCCGATAGCTCCCAACTGGCCACTGCAGTGGTGGTACCCGGACTTTCTTCATCTGTCGGTACTTCCATACAGGAGACTACCTTGCAGGCCGGACCTACTGACCAAGATGGGTGGGAGTATTCTTCATCCCAGCCTTCCCTCGCTGAACTGAACAGCATGGCTTCTGAAGTCTTGCAATACGGACATTTGAACCTGCCTCCAGATTGCATGCACATTTTAAAAGAGGCTAAGAGACCCTCCATGAGCGTCATATGCGTTTAAGTGAAAGAGGTTCTTTCTTTGGTGTAGAGAGCATCACTACGATCCTACGAAGGGGCAGGAGGATGTTATTCTTCCTTATCATCTGTACTTAGCTAAATCTGGGTTGAAGTACGCTTCTGTCAGGGTGCATTTGACGGCCATTACGGCGTACAGGAAGTCACCTAGCCAACCCTCTTTTTTTCCAAATGCAGGTGGTCAAGGAGTTCTTACAGGGGCTGAAGAAGGTTTATCCCCCTGTTTGAAACCAGTCTCCTCCATGGGAGTTGAACCTGGTGTTATCTAAGTTGATGGGCCCACCTTTTGAGCCCATCCTCAGGGCCTCTTTGCAGCACTTATCTTGGAAGGCTGCTTTTCTTTTAGCCATTACATCAGCGCGCAGAGTAAGCAAAATCCAAGCGCTGTGTACGAAAGAGCCTTACACTGTTTTCCACCATAATAGTGGTCTTGAGGGCGCATCTGTCTTTTCTCCCTAAGGTTGTGTCTGATTTTTATATTAACCCCTTCCATGCTCATGACGAGCTCAGCTCGTCATGAGGCACAGTTGAGCTGTGCTGATGACGAGCTGAGCTCGTCATGACACCAGCAAATTGGCAATTTTCAGCACAGGGCAAAAATAACCACAGCAGCGATGTGGTTAATCAGTCCATTTCAATTCCATCTTTTTTCCCCCCCAAACCCCGCGACCCCAGCTGAGCGGTCGCTGCATTCCTTGGATCTCAGAAGGGTGCTTAATTTTTACTTAGAGTACCAAGGGCATAAGAAAGACGGATCAGTTGTTTGTCAATTATGGCGCCATGAGAGCAGGCTTCCCAGCAGCTAAGAGATCTATTTCCAGAAGGATCGTGTCCTGAATTAACTTAGCTTATCAACTGGCGAAAAGGCCCTTACTGTTGTCCCCTAGGGTGCATTCCACTAGGGGAAAGCGGCCACAGTGGCTTTCTTACATGATGTTCCAATGTCAGAAATTTCCAAAGCTGCAACCTGGAGATCGGTTCATACTTTTACGAGGCATTACTGCCTAGAATCAGATTCCAGGGCTGATACTCATGTAGGCCAAGCCTCCTTGAGGAATCTGTTTGGATAGCCATCTATCTGTTCAAGCTTAGTGTCTTCTAAGCTTATTGGTTATATTACTGTTTTGCTCCTTTACCCGCAGGGATATGAGGTGAGGCTCGCTATTCTATTCTAATGCTATGACTATTGATGAGGATCCCCTGGAAGAGAAGGAATAGATACTTATCTGTAATCCTAGTTCTCTTCCAGGGGTATCCTCATCAGTCATAAGCAACCCTACCGCCTCCCCGGGCAAAGGATTTTTCCCTTGTGGAAATATTGTTCATTCTTTGTGCCATGGCTTTATTCAGTCTCCGCAAATAACTGACCCAACTGTCACCCCTGAGGCATGATGGGAAGCTGTGGGTCAGGAGGGCCTTAAAGGCACAGTGCCAGTTTATCTCTATGTTGCTATGAGTCTTTTTAGACTGTGGTTTGCAATGCAGCCTGGGAGCTGGCTATGCTTTCAGTCCTTTATGAGATTTTCTACTGTCTGCTGAGCATTAAAACTGTTTCAAAACCGGTTTTATTGTTTTTCCCTATTTCTAATGCATGTTTTTTCCATGTTATGATGGGAAGTACTTGCAGCATGATTCAGCTCTGATGTGTATGAGGCTGCAGTTGCTTATTTGTATATATATATTTGTATATATATATAATTATATATATGTGTGGCACATATAATGTAGTGTTTCCGGGGTCCCGCGCATGGGCGGGAATATTGTAATGCTTATGACTTTGATGAGGATACCCCTGGAAGTGAACTAGGATTACAGGTAAGTAACTAATCCTATTTTTCCCTCTACCAGACTCAGTAGCAGAACTAGCTCTTCACACGCTAGACTTCAAAAGAGTGATACTTTACTACATTGAAAGAACAAAAACCTTTAGAAAGTCTAAACTTTTTGTGGCTTTCTCCCCACCTCATAAGGACAATCCTATCTCAAAAACAGGGATTGCAAGGTGGATTGTTAAATGCATCTAAATATGCTACACTAAAGCCAAACGCACATTAACCATTCCCCCTAGAGCTCACTCCACATGTAAACTAGTGGCATCCATGGCATTCTTAGGGAACATTCCCCTAGAAGACCTCTGCAAACCAGCATCTTAGTCTACACCACACACATGTACAAAACACTATTGTGTAGAAGGGCAGGTAAAAAAACAAGCTAATTTTGGCCAGGCAGTACTAAGAACCCTTTTTCCAACCACAGCAACAGATACAGGTAGCCACCGCTAAAGAGGTAACTGCTGTATAGTCTATGCATAAGTATACGATCTACAGCTCATATGCTTTGAATGGAAAATGCTACTTACCAGTATGCATCTTCTTGGCATGTAGAGCTGTAGATTCCTTTATGCCCACCCACCTCCCCGGATACCTCTTATCTGTTCCAGTATTCTTACTTGGATACATTACACATGGCCATCCTTTTCTATTTCTTACTAATTCCATCATAACCCTCCCTGGCGAAACAATCTGGAGATGGAGTCGATGCCCCTGTGCACTATCATCCTAAAGAGGAGTCTCCTACCTCGTGACTACAGAGACTTCTTCCAAGACAAAAACAAAGTGCAAACATCCGAGCCCAACACCAGATGGCGATCTATGCATAAGTATACAAATCTACAGCTCTAGATGCCAAGAACAGATTCATACTGGTAAGTAGCATTTTCCTTATACTGGCTACACACCAGGGATGTGACCAGAGCTCCACACAGGGGAAAAAGACTTGAGCCATCTTGGATTCAAGCAGAGAAGGGTACTCTAGGATTGTTTTTTAACCCCACCCCTGGCCATGGTCTGATCTGAAAGAATGTTTGGGTGCCCAGCTCTTGGGCCCAGTACCAAAAACTGATACCAAAGCTAGGCCTTCTGAATTGACCACTTTTGACTGAGATCGACCTTCAGGATGGAACCAGCAACCAACCACATCTCCCTCGAGGCCCAGCAAAATATTCTGGTATACACTGAAAGCCTTGGTACCAAAAGTTACAGATCTGAAAGCCTCTGTCTTCATCGGATTTCATATGTCCGATTGAGCCCATTCTTGAGAAAATGGGCATTAGACAATGTAAAATTCAGATCCAGGAAGGTACAGGACAGCTACTTGCTTCTCCGCTACCAAAGAGGAAGCTGTTGTTCCGCAAGGCATCAGACAGCCTTGTCCCCCTGTTGAAAAAGATGGACAAAGCCAACAGTCCTACACGCCCCCTCCTAACCACCTGACCCACTTGATGCTTCACCTCCAGGTTCACCAGGTACAGATGATTGGGGAGGATCCTGACCCCTGGGATGCATATGGCGCTGATCTCCTTACCCCTAACCATTTACATCTATATCCTGCCTGTCCATCTCCCCCAGAAGATGCCACTTCTTTTCAACAAGTATTTGCTACGGCAGCTGCTTTCCTTAATGTTGAGCTACCCAGTCCCTAGAAAGGACTTTGTTTGACACCCTCTCTTCCGCACAGACACTCAGTATCTACCCATGCAACCTGGCATGAGGCATGTTGAGGATATGTTTAAAGAGCTAGTCCATGCCTAAGTTATTATCTAGCGGGTGGACAAGAAATACAAAGTGGCTCCTTCTGACCCACTAGTTATTGGGGATCAAGTTCCCCCTGACTCTATAGTTCCTACTACAGATCATAAAAGAGCTAACAGCCACGCTACTGGGGACACTCTGCCTTCTGAAAAGCAGAGTAAGCGAATAGATGCCGCTGGAAAGAGTCACAGCTCAGGCAGTTAATCTTTGGAATATTACCAATTTCCAAGCTCTTGTGGCCTGCTATGACTGAGCCAGTTGGGATGAGATGAAGGAACTCTTACAGTACTGCCCTGAAGAACACCACAGAAGGGTACAACTACTAGTTGTCGCAGAAGGCCCGATCATTACCAATAACTCCATCCGATGTGCAGTAAATGTGAGTGATGCAGCTGCTAGGGGTGTCAATACTAGTGTGCTACTTGGACTACATGCATGGCTTAGGTGCTCTGGGTACAAACCATAGGTGCAGCAGGCAATACTAAATATGCTTTCAGACAAAGAATACCTTCTTGGCCCACAATTAGACACTACCCCTGATAAAATGAAAAAGTATACTAACTCCGCAAAGGCTATGGGAACATTACAGATGACAACCCCTTGATGGTCCTTTCATCGCACAGGCTACAGGGGTCCATATAAATCTACCGCCATAGACACCTACACCTCCCAATAAAAACACAGACGTCTGCCAACAGTAAGACCTTTTTTTTTTTTTTTAGGTTCTTTCAGAGGCAGAGGCAATAAGGGAAGTGGCAGAAGCAACCACTGTAAAGCTGTGATTACCCAATCCTTAAACACATCTCCACCCATGACGGCCCAACACCTGTCGGGGTAGTCTACAATCGTTCTATTCAGCCTGGGAATCCATCACCGCATAAGCCATTATCAAACATAGCTATTGTCTGGAGCTCATTACCATACCACCCCTCACTCACAGGATCATCTGACACTTCTCAAACAAGAAGTCAAAGCCCTTCTCAAAGGAGCTATAGAGTCTGTCCCACTTCAACAGCAGGCATCAGGGGTATATTTTCATACTTTCTCATTCCCGAAAAGACAGGTCACTTAGACCAATCGTGGATCTCTGATCCCTCAATCAGTATGTCCTATCAGAACATATCCATATGGTTACTCTACAGAATGACATTCCACTTCTCCAACAGGGCGACTTCATGGAAACACTGGATCTAAAGGAGACATATTTCCATATACCAATCCACACTGCACACCGCAAATACCTCAGATTTGTCATAGCAGGCAGACATTACCATTTCAAAGTTATACTTTGGGGTGACCACAGCACCTCAAGTGTTCACAAAATGTTTGGGAGTAGTTGCAGCACATCTGGGAAGACCAAACATTCACGTATTCCCATACCTTAACAATTGACATATCATAACCAGTACCTACCTACAGAGTTGACAGTCTTCACAGACTGGGGTTTACAATAAACGTTGTCGTCTCACCTTCAAACTCTCCAAATTCAACCTTATTTAGGAACAATCCTCAACACTGTTAGGATTAGCCTATCCCAATCCCGCTTGAGTTCAGAACTTTCACTTAACTTAACCACACTTCAGCCATACACACCTCTAACAGTACTGACTGATGTGTCTGCTAGGAATGATGGCCTCTTGCATTGACCTAGTTCCCCACCAGGTTACATATGTGTCCCTTACTGGAATTTCTAGTTTTCCAGTGGTCTCAATCACTGGGTCACCTCGAAATCAAGTGTTGATAGACCACCGCGTTCACTGTTCTGTGCAATGGTGGAACATCAACAACCTGCTACAGGGGCGTCATTTTCTGTCCCCCCCCCCCCCTGTTCCTTACCGCACTCTCACTACAAATGCATCCGAGAATGGTTGGGGCGCCCATCTACAAGACCTCACAGTGCAAGGTGTGTGGGATGCCAAACATAAATCCCTACACATCACCTAATTGAAGCTTCCAGAGATCTTAGCACTAAAGGCTTTCATTCCTCACCTGTCAAGGTTGACCTAGTCCGCCAGACAATATAACAGCCATGTATTCTCTGCAAAAATGGGAGCGTGGAGCAGATCCGGTCTTCTCAACTGTATCAGACCATATGGAACTGGACTCTTCACCACCGCATTCATCTCTTGGCGGAGTATCTGCCTCAAGCCAACCATTTTGCAGACCTGCTCAGCAGGATGCTGCACCAGACCCACGATTTGGAACTCCACCCGCAAATCCTCTTTCCCTACTTTCAAAGGTGGGTGTTTCCTCTTTTCACCACCGCTAAAACCCCGAAATTCCCAAACTTTGCCTCAAGATACCCACACCCACTATCCAAGGGCAATGCACTATGGAGGAGTTCGTCAGAGATATTTACCCAAGCTTTTCCACCTTTCCCTCTCATTCTGTGTCTGGTTCAGAGTCTCAGACAAATCTCGCACCATGATTCTGGTAGCTCTCATTTGGGTGCGTCAGCCCTTGTTCACCACACTAATGGATCTTTCAGTAGTTCCACACGATAAGCTCCTCAACAGGCCTGACCTTCGCAGAGTCCAGGACAAATCAGACACCTGAACGCTAAAACTCTCAATTTAGCAGTTTGACTCCTGAGATGATAGTTTGACTATCGCAACTTACCACAGGAATATATGAACATTATCAAGCAAGCACGCAAACCCACAACTAGAGCATGTTATGCTGCAAAATGGAAACATTTTGTTTGCTATTAGCAACCTAAACAAATTGATCCCATTAAAGTCACAGTGCAAAACATCTGCTACCTACTCCATTTACAAAAGGCTTCTTTAGCCTGCACTTCCATTAGTTTACACGCTGCCATTGCTGCATATCCAAAATAGCATCTCACAATTCAAAATCCCAGTCATTAAGGCATTTATGGAAGGTCTGAAAAGTAGTCATTCCTCTGGTTCCTCCAACACCCTCCTGGAACCTTAACATTGTTCTAACCAGACTTGTGGGTCCCCTTTTTGAGCCTCTTCACTCAAGCTGCCTTCATTTTCTTTCATGGAAAGTGGCATCTTAGTTGCCATTACCTCACTTAGGTGTGCTAGTGAGATCCAGGCTTTAACCTTAGAGGAACCATTCTTTCAAATGCATCAAGATAAGCTGGTTTTTCATACTAATCCTAAATTTCTACCAAAGGTAGTTTCTCCTCAATCAATCCTTGGAGCTTCCTGTGTTTTTCCCCCTAATTAATTCTGTAGTGGAAAGAGCTCTTCATAACCTAGGTGTAAAAAGAGCACTCATTTTCTACATAGAACTAAAACTTTCAGGAAAACTAAGCAACTCTTTGTAGCCTTTTCTCCACCGCATAAAGGCAACCCTAATCAAAATCCGGGATAGCCCAGATTTAAATGTCCTACATTAAATCCAAAAGGCAGTTACCTTTTACTCCCAGAGTTCATGCCACTAGTAAAAGGGAGGTACTTTGGCCTTTTTAGGAAATTTTTCCATAGCTGACATTTGTAAGCAGCTGCATGGTCTAACCCCCCCCCCCCACACGTTTACCAAACACTACTGTGTGGCTGTTTTCAGCACGCCAACAAGCCAATGCAGATCAGGCAGTGCTGCACACCCTTTTTAAAACTACTGCAACTCCCACAGACTATCCACCGCTTTTAAGGCGGTACTGCTTTACAGTCTATGCTGAGCATAACTGATTGTTACTTACCCTGAGAACATCTTTTTGTGGCATGTGGTGCTGTAGATTCACATGCACCCTCCCTCCTCCCCAGACTGCTATGGCCATTGCATTACATATGTGAGAAGTTTACATTTAGCATGGTCATCATTTTTTCTTGCGCATTTCTTAAACTCTTTCTCACCTGCCTGAGGGATAAAATCAAATAAAGGAGTCGATGCCCATGTGCAGCATCAACGAGAGGAGGAGTTTCTCAGTCTTGAGACTCAAAAGTATGTGAAGAAAAACAACTTGCACAGCTCTAGACCCAACACTAGATTTATTTATGGGCTTGTATAGCGCTGAATCACCCCTGAAGGGGTATCTGTGCTTGCGGACACACAGGAGAAGGCTGGCGCAGTTTTGATTCTACAACAGCAGTTTTCAGAGACTTTCTAAACTGACGGTGGTCCGGGCATTGCCTCAGCGAGGTGGGAAGCTGATTTCAATAAAGGGGAGCAAGATGTGAGTAAGCTTTCCCACCAGTCCTTGACCTCTTGACCCGAGGAACCACCAGAAGAGATTTGGAGCCAGAGCGGAGATCCCTAGAATGAATGTAGTGGTTACATTTCTCTGCGAGGTAAACTGGTTCGTTGCCATACACCGCCCTCTGGACGATGTAGCAAACCTTATATGTTTCTCCACCGGTAGCCAATTGAGCTGTTGAAGAAGCGGAACGGAGGCCGTTTTGTAAGGGGCATTTACTACCAAATGCGTCGCTGTATTCTGGACTACCTATAGACGGTCCAGCGATGACTCATTAGCTGAGACCAGCAAGGCATTGCAGTAGTCCAGTCTGCTCAATACCAGAGCCTGGATAAGAGTTTTTTTGTGTGGCGTCTGGAAGGAAAGGGAAGACTTGTCTCTGCAGACTAAGCACATGGAAGCAGGAGCCGACAGTATGGGTTTCTTGTGCAAGGCATGCTAGATGCAAACCCCTAGATTTTTTACTACTGTCTTAGGCGCAAGGGAGCTACCCAGCTCCCCTGGCCACCATTCCGGTGACCACAACAGTGCAGCCTCTCCAAAGAGCATAAGCTCGTCTTTACGGCATTTAGTTGTAAAAGATTATTACGCATCTAGTGGGAAATTGCTAACATGCCGGAGAAGGTAGACTGAGCGGTGAGGGTGGGTGTCATCCGCGTATGATATTGGCATAAATCCATAGGTCCTCAGGAGGTTGGCAAAGGGAGCGACATACAAATTAAACAGAGTGGGGCTTAAACATGAGCCCTCGGACACTCCCTTGGTCAGTTCCCTAGTTTTAGATCGAAAAGGTCCCAGGGTGACTGTCTGAGAGAGAGGGTGGAAAGGAAGCTTGTCATCCATTGCATGGCCATTCCACCAATTCCAGATTCCTCCGGTCTCCTGAGCAGAATCTGTTGGTCGACCTTGTTGAATGCGGCTGAGAGATCTAACAACACCAGGAGAGTGGATTGGCCCCTATCTAATCCTAGCCTGATGTTGTCCATGACAGCTACCAGGGCCATCTCCGTGCTATGCTTGGGTCTAAAGCCTGACTGCGATGCGTCCAGGCTGCCTGAAGATTCAACATGTTCCGAAAGGTGTTTGTTAATATATTTTTCCAAGAGTTTGCTCAGGAGTGGTAGAAAGGCAACTGGTCGGAAGTTAGAAAGATCTTCCATAGCGGCCTTTGTGTTTTTTATGAATTGGAATGACTTGTGCCACCTTCCATTTAAGTGGAATATGACCCTCCTTCAGTGAAAGATTAAGCAAGGAACAAATGTGAGCTGAAAGTTGTTTGGCCAGGGAGGAGGGGATTTTAGTTGGTATGACATCGAGAGACGATCCTGACTTCACAATGTGTAATAAGGATTCAACTGCCTCACGCGTCGGGGGGAAGTTCTCCAGCAATTGCCCCTTCAAGCAGGGAGGAGGGTTGTAGGTCATGTCGACCAACTGTGAACTGTCCGCAGTGACAATCTTGTTATGAATAAGATTATTTTTTCTGCATAAAATATTCTGCTATAGTATCACTGAGGGCTTGAGCTGGGGCTTCCTCCAGATAACAAGCCTTGGGACTAGAAAAGGATTTCAGGATCTGGAATAGAGCATCAGGGGCATTCCCTGCCTGGTTTAGCTGTTGGGCGATGAAGGATTCCGTGCTATTTTTAAGATACTCCGAGAGAGAGAGATCCTATATTTCTCTTTATCATCTCTGTGATGGGTACACCACCATCGCCTTTCCAGGTTTTTACAGTGGCATTTGCCATTTTGGAGCTCGGGTGT
This sequence comes from Lissotriton vulgaris, assembly GCF_964263255.1. Taxonomy (NCBI): domain Eukaryota; kingdom Metazoa; phylum Chordata; class Amphibia; order Caudata; family Salamandridae; genus Lissotriton; species Lissotriton vulgaris. Next base: position 877,014,031 of record NC_141685.1, read on the forward strand.
CAACCTCGCCGCCTGAACTTGTCTAGGCTTACTGGATAGACTTTTTTAAAGGGCAAGCTGATCAATGGCAGATGTAGCCAAATCATTAGAGTGGGCTAGACCCTCCTCGATGTTTTCAGGTTCAATGTCCCATGACGATGGAAAGACATCTGAGAAAGCGTCGGGTGATTTTATGCGATTGTCTAAAGAGGCGTTTGGGGCCAAGTGTCATCTGTCTTCTAGGTCCCAGGACTTGGAAATCAATGAATGCATGGTCTGACCAACCAAGTGGCCGTGGGGCTTCGCATGTAATGTGGGACGATTTAGAGAACATAATGTCCAGTGTATGCCCAGCTTCTTGCGTTGGACCATCATTGATTTTGGTTAGGTCTATTGCGGCGAGGTCAGCTAGAAGAGACGCCGTCTCTGCATTGTCCAGGCACTCACTACGTACATTAAAATCTCCCAGTAGGAAAAACTTCTTTGTAGAGATGACATAAGGTGCAATCAGTTCTACAAGCTGAAGGGAAAATCGGCCAGGGGACCCGGGAGCCAATAAACAAAAGCACCCTTCCAGCTATAATGTGGAAGTAGATCTCTCCGGAAGATTAAGATTTCAATCTTGTCATTACACCTTTGCTCAAATATGGTGACTTTAGCATTATCAATATAGACTATGGCTATCCCGCCACCCACTTTAGACTGTCTGTCTAGTCTTTGAATCCTATAGCCCTCCGGGAGTGCTATTGTAATTGAAGGGGTGGAGCTAGGCTTCAGCCATGTTTCTGTCAGAAAGCCTAGGCCCGGTTTCTCCGAGGTAAGCAAGTCCCATATCTCAGTTGCGTGTTTTGGTTGGGATCTACCATTGCCAATTAAACCGTTCCAATCTTGACTGGAATTGTTTCATGCTGGCCCTGTATTCTGTCTTATATCTTTGTAAGAGGTAGTGGCTTTCATAGCGGTGTGGGGTTGACCGAATGGAAGAGAGCTGCTAGCGTTAATCAGCTCTTGGTCAGATCTTATGCTCTGATACCTACACAATTTACATGAGAAAGGGTCTTCCTGAGAGCTGAGCCTCTTCGCCCAGTCGTGAGAGTTGCACCGAGGTTGTGAGTTCCCCCTTAAATTCAATAGTTCCCTGTCAGTGTAGGTTAACTCAGAGCCTGGAACTTGGTCTGGCACAAAACTGGCAGGGGTCCTGGCGCTTGGCGACAGAAGGGCGTGGAAAGGCTTGCCTTTGACCCGCCGCTGGTGCGCCCGCTGCGATCCGCTCTGCATCTGGCTTTATGGAGGGGGCTGGTGACCTAGACCGCCAACCTCCAGCCCAAAAAGAAAGGTTTACTTATCTGTAAGGAACCACTGAGACTTCTTTAACCGGGAGACCCGTTGATCAGGGCGACTGGACCTGCACTGGGTCCTGAGGCCCGATAAGACCGCCAACGCTTCTGGATACCAGGGTGGGCCAATAATCTTCACTGCATTTCTTCAGGATCCCCAGCATAAGGAACACTTCCTTGCTGAACTGCAGTAAAAAATACGGAGGTCCCTGACTCTTAGACCTAACTTGTAACTGTCTCCTTGGACCTAAGTGGGTCATTTACAACAGTTTGTTGCATTCCATTTAAAGTGAACTACAGTGATTTGCTTGCCTGTGAGAAATTATACCTCCAGTTTCCCTCAATAGATTTTTTTCATTTTGTTGTCTATTTAAAGATAAATTTACAGCCTATTGTTCTAAGTTGGTGTTGGATTTTTATTTAGTTCTGTAACTTACTTACTCTTTTTGTACTTCTGAATGCTATACATTTATTCCTTTTGATTAAGCCTGACTACTCTGTGCCACAGCTACCCAGAACAGGGGTATGAGTTTTGATAAAGAAACCCGACTGGACCCGAAAAAGATTGGGACAATATTGCATGGTAAGGACTCAACAACAATTCAACATCTGGGTACCAAATATTGGAATTGGAGGTTAAACATAAGATTTAAAAAAATGCAGCGGAGTATCGCTATCAATACTATGCGGTATTCATACGTCTTCTGTGGTTTTCAAGAAGGCCTGGGATTTTTCTTTTCCATCTGTGTAATCTTGTGTAAATCACGGGGTTTTATTTAATCTGTTTTTTCTTAAGCTTGTTATGTACATTTTGTACACACTTAACTGGCTCACATAGAAAAGATCCTGCAGATTATCCAGTACATTGTGTAGGTGTTTTGTATAAAGTTTTGTACCTCCGGGTCTACGCCAAATACAATTTTCATGCAAGTGAATGACCCAATAAATGGATCCATTGCCAAGCCCAATTTGTGTAGTAAGTACATTTTGCAGAAAATATGCCTATTACACGTGGAAATAAATGACAGATTTTCACAACCCCACCCCAGCTGTTTTTCAAGTCATATGAGAATGACTGAAGTGGGTGGGACAAGGAAAGCACCTTAAGTAAGAAATCCATACAAATATCTTGACATTTGAGTCGTAACTGATATGCCCCCAGATAATTCTTACTAATCAGAAGGAGGATTTGGGTAGGATGTTAAATATATTTTGGATTTGGGCATTCCCGGGAAACCTTATGTGGGTAGACTGTTCCTTGTCATGGTCCTTGAAGGCCTTAAAGGCCTGACTCTTCCCTGAATAATCCTCTCTCTGACCCTTTCTTTGGTCTGGTATTTTGTGGATCAAGTGCTGGGGCGCCCATTGCTGGTACAGCCATGTGCTTTACAAATCCGATAACAACATTTAGTGTTCGTTCAATGTCGAATTCCCATTTTTCCCTTAGCAGGAGCAAAGAAACCTTCTGTCTTTTGACTAAGGCTCTGTATTGCAAGTTGATCAACCAATCCCTTGTTCCACAGTGTATGTAGAGACCACATCAGTTCATGTGTTTGTGACTCTTATCTTTGCGATCCTCCACAGCATTCCAATACGCACTGTTCTTCCATATGGCCAACATAAAGGCCACTCTCCTCCACCACGGTGCGACTCAGTCGATTTCCTCTGAAGGGATCTCCCATTACTATAACGACTTCCTACCATCGGAAGTCCTTGAAGGTGGTCCTTCCTCTGTGTGTAAAGGTAATTGTGAGAGGGACTGCGGGTGCTTAGGGTGTCACATCTCTAGTTAGGCCAAGGCGTCACTCAAGGTAGCTCAGGGCGATGCAGACATTGGGGATCCTAAGTGGTGAGGGGAACAAATATTTCTGTTTCATACTTCTAGCTGTAGACCCGTCATCTCTTGAATATCTCAGATGCCAGATTTGATTGGGAAATTATAAATAGTGGTCTGTTTCAGAAACGATATCACTGTCATTTGCGGAACAAAAGATCTCACCTTGGCGCCCTGTCTTTAGTTCTTTTTGCAGCTCCTCTCAACACCCCCTGAACTTATGCTTTCAGTGTTTTCTGCTTTCCGAATTTTTTTTCTTTTCACAACTGATTTTATTGATTGATTAGGCAAGGCATAAATACAGTTCTCCACAATCAGGAGGGTACTGTCAAATGGCAAGGCACATTTCGACATTCTTACAACCGAATCATTTAAAGGAAATACCCCTCCTTCCCCCCCCCCAGCCACCCCAACTACCCAATGTCCCAACTACCCACCCCTTATCCCACCCTAACCCGATGCACGTGATCACAAGAAGCCCCAGCAATTGAACATATTACAACAATCGTCGAGTGCCACCCTAGGCCTGGAGGTCCTCTACCGTAGGCAACCCATCATCCGGAGCTGCTGGAGGTTCCAGAGTCAGGCCCCTGTAGTCCGCCCACCGTTTCCAGATCTTAAAATGTTTCTGGGGGCATCATCTGGCCTCAAAGACAGGTCGCTCCAACCCCATGAAGTAGTCAAGGCCTGCCTTCCAGGCCCCCAGTGGAGGAGCCCGTTCACCCTTCCAAGCCCTCGCCAGGTCCCGCTTAGCCACCACCAGGCTCAACAGCAGAAGGTGACGCTTGTAGATGTTCCCACCCACATTCTCCAAAACATGTATAAGACCCAGCCGGGGAGTGCGGGGGAGATCCCATCCCAGTACCTCCGACAAACCGCTCCAAACCCCATTCCAGAACCGGGTCAGACCTACACAAGACCACACCGTGTGCAACAGCGTTCCTCTCTCAGTCCCACAGCGCAAGCACTCCGGGGACGCAATCAGGCCCGCCTTCCACAATCTCTCCCGGGTATAGTATGCCCTGTGCACATTTCGACATTCTTACAACCGAATCATTTAAAGGAAATACCCCTCCTTCCCCCCCCCCCAGCCACCCCAACTACCCAATGTCCCAACTACCCACCCCTTATCCCACCCTAACCCGATGCATGTGATCACAAGAAGCCCCAGCAATTGAACATATTACAACAATCGTCGAGTGCCACCCTAGGCCTGGAGGTCCTCTACCGTAGGCAACCCATCATCCGGAGCTGCTGGAGGTTCCAGAGTCAGGCCCCTGTAGTCCGCCCACCGTTTCCAGATCTTAAAATGTTTCTGGGGGCATCCTCTGGCCTCAAAGACAGGTCGCTCCAACCCCATGAAGTAGTCGAGGCCTGCCTTCCAGGCCCCCAGTGGAGGAGCCCGTTCACCCTTCCAAGCCCTCGCCAGGTCCCGCTTAGCCACCACCAGGCTCAACAGCAGAAGGTGACGCTTGTAGATGTTCCCACCCACATTCTCCAAAACATGTATAAGACCCAGCCGGGGAGTGCGGGGGAGATCCCATCCCAGTACCTCCGACAAACCGCTCCAAACCCCATTCCAGAACCGGGTCAGACCTACACAAGACCACACCGTGTGCAACAGCGTTCCTCTCTCAGTCCCACAGCGCAGGCACTCCGGGGACGCAATCAGGCCCGCCTTCCACAATCTCTCCCGGGTATAGTATGCCCTGTGCAAATATTTAAACTGAATTAATCGGAGTCGTACTGCAATTGCAGCCCCACGTGGGGACTCAAAGGCCTCCCTCCAGTCATCCTCGTCTAAAGGGCCAACATCCTTTTCCCAGGTTTCTTTCAACGGGAGTAAAGAAGCGGAACAATGAGTGACTAGCATTTGATAGATTCGGGACACCTTTTTATCCCCAAGGTCCCCCATGAAGATTTTTGCTTCTGCTGGACTAAACTCCGGTAGTTGTTCCAAGCCAACCAAACTAGGTGCAAGCGCGTGGCGAAATTGTAAGTACTTGAAGAATTGGGACTAGGGCATATGGAATTCCGTGCTAAGGTCCTGGAAGGACTTGAGTGACCCCGGTCAGAACGTGTCCAAGTGAAGAGATTCCAATTGAATCCCAGCCCCCAAACCCTGTCAGCGAGGACAAAGCGGGAAGTAGTCCGTTCTTCCACAGTGGGGTCTACGCTGTCAATCTACCCCACCAGCCCATGCGACGCAGCACTTGGCGCCAGATCATGAAGACCACCTGTGTGGCCCGTGGTAGCCCCCTCGTTGTTTGGCCGAGTATAGCAGTGTGTGTAGCATGGTGTCTCCCATCAACGAGCGCTCGAGGGTGTATGCGGGGTCTCCTCTATCTCCATACCACCATTCGTTAAGAACCAAGAGGTGGGAGGCCTAATAGTAAGACAAGAGATCCGATGTGGCCAGACCCCCACAGTACGTGGACAAGAAACATGCCCGTAGTGCCACCCTGGCGGCGCCCCCAGCCCACAGGGAACGGCCCAACTGGGAGTTGACCCGACGAAACCACTGGGGCTCGATCCTATGTGGGTGATTCTGCAATTGGTACAACAGGCGCGGGAGTGCGACCATTTTGAAGATCGCAGACCTACCAAAGATAGTGAGAGGCATCCGGGACCACGTCTTGATGTCTGCCTGAACCTTCTCCCACATCGGCAACACGTTGCGCTCCCATGCTATGTCAGCGGACTCGGACAGGAAGACTCCTAGATATTTCAATCCCCCAACTGCCACCTGTAAGGCCGACACCCAGGGGTACACACCTGCTCCCCCGCCCAGCACCCAGAGGGTTGACTTACGCGGGTTAAGAAAAAGCCCCGACACCTCACCAAATACGCGCATAATCTCCAAGATACGGGGACCGGACCGGTTAAGATCCGTAAGGAAGAAGAGAACATCATCCGCATAGAGTGCAATTCTATTGTAGAGTCCCCTACCCCATACAAAGCCGCGAAGCTGCGCGTCGATACGCACCCAAGAGGCCAGGGGCTCCATGGCCAACGCAAAGAGATAAGGGGACAATGGGCACCGCTGCCGGGTCCCCTGGCCAACCGAAGAACTTCTCAGAGATCGCCCCGGACACCCGCATGGGCGCAGTTATATCTGTGTATAGCATTCTGATATACGAGATGAACACCGGGCCTAGGTTGAGGCGAGGCAGGAGAGCAAATGGGTATGTCCAGCTGACCGAGTCAAATGCCCTGTCGATGTCCGCTAACAATAAGGCCGCCTGCTCCCCAGAGACCCCCATGGCGTCAATAGCCGTCTGCGCTCTGTCTCATCAGTCCATGGGAAGACCTCCTCCGGGGTATCAAAAAAGTGAGTCTTCGACTGAAAGATGACTCGAAGACGGGCCGGATAAGCAGGGAGTACTGTATCTTCAGGCCACGCAGCTTAGCTTTCGCTGCCATGAAGGAGTGGCGTTGCTGCTGCACAAGTTTAGTATAGTCAGGGAAAATCATGATTTTATGACTTTCAAACATGAGTGTCTCCTTGGCTCTTGCTTCCCGTAGGATGACGTCCCTGTCGTGGAAATTCAATATTCTGGCTATGACCGGTCGAGGCCGTTCTTCGGCAGGCGGCTTCTGCGTCAGGGCTCTGTGAGCGCGCTCTACCACAAAGCATCCTGACCGGGCGTCCGGGGGGAGCCAGCTCTCCAGCCATTGTGTCAAAAAGCGGTCCATGTGTCCTTTTTCGCAATCCTCTGGAAAGCCCACGAAGCGCAGGTTGTTTCTGTGCGCCCGCCCTTCTGCATCCTCCACCCGGAGCGCCAGGCCCTTTTGGATTCTTTCCATTGCCGCCACCTTCTGTTTCAGTGTCCCCACATCGCCTTCCACTCCTGTGATCCTAGTCTCTGCCTCCATGATGCGGGCCACAGCATTGCGAAGATCCTGTCGCAGCAAAGTGACATCAGCCCCCACTGCTCCTGTTTTAGCGTCCAGCATGTTCCCAGATTGGGTAATCGCCGCCATCAATGCCGCATTATCGGGTCCTGCACTTTGGCCACCCCCGGAGGCACCAGGCCCTCCACTAGGCCCGGTAAATTTATCGATGGGCCCCTGTTTGGTGGACCCGCTCCCTCCTCCGCCCCTGGTCATGGCTGGGTCACCCAGGGGGCAGCCTCCCACCAGCAGCCAGCAGGGCTCCTCACAGTGAGCAGTAGGACTACCAGGATCCAGCAGGACCACGTCCCCACGATGAAGGTTCAGTCCCAGGGTAAATAGGTCCGCCACGTGGTCCCCCACCAACAGTCGGAGCGCCCCTGGCCACGGCTCAGCTCCGAGAGTGCATCAAGAGAGGTGGCAGGAATCCCACTCGGCCCCACCACTCCGTGTGCGCGGTACTGTCGCTGACTAGTCCCTTCCCAGGTGTCCACTCTGGGTTCCAGGGGTCTCCTACCCCTCCAGCCAGTGCTCCAGAGCGTCTGGGTCAGCTCAGGCCCCACCACTCACAGCTGGAAAGCAATGTAATCCGGGACCCAGGCACCAGGCCCCTTCGGCTCCGGGTCAAGTCCCTGACCGGATGTGGTCAGCCGCTCCCAGGCTCCTCAACAAGGGGATTCCCAACACGCCACAGCTCGAGCCCCGCGCCTGTCCCCGGGTCTAATGTTCACACACACTGGGGCCGAAGGTACTCACAACTTGCGTCACGACACCTCAGCCGCCGTCCCACAGCTCCACCGGGATCCAGGTGCCACCTCCAGCAGGACCTACAGGCGGCCACAGGGCCGGGAGCATAATCAATGCGTCAGCGTCGCCCCAAGACTGCAAGCGGGGCTGCTCAGGTTGCTGTCCGGGCCGGCCCCGGGCCCCACCACTCGCGGCCGGGGAGCGCGAAAATCCAGGCCCCGGTCTCTCGCAAAGCCGCTCAGGAGGCAGGGGGGTGTAGTGAGGTCTCTGACCCCCCCGCTCCGGCGCCGAGCCAGCCGATCCAGGCGGCACCAATGGCCAATACCGAAGGTCCGCTCCAGGGACGCCCGTACCGGCACCACCAAAATTGAGGCCCCGGCTGCTCACGCCGGGACTAGGCCTCTAAGAGCTGCGGCAGTTTTCTCAGCTCCAGGTGGCACAGGAACTCCGTCCGACACACCGGAGGGTACCTCACACCTTCCGCCACCAAGTCCAGGCCAGTGTGCTGTTGTGTGGGTCCGGGAGCCAGGATAAATAACTCTGATAAATGTCGGGCCGGTGGGAGCTCTAGCAAGCTGCGCCCACCATCTTCGCCCGCTAGGCCACGCCCCCTGCTTTCCCAATTTTAGTGTCCAAAATTCGGTGGAGTGCTCAACATGCCACTGCCTGAACTGTTAGGATTTAAACTGCACAGGCATTGTGATAGACAAGTGTCCATTACTGACCCCACACTTGATTATGGTGGCCGTGGTCAAGTATGATGCAATTGTGCAACCTCTGCCTCAGAATCCGCCCCAAAGCAATGGAGAAGGACATGGGCCTGAGCATCTCCTGCTTCAATATTTAAACCCCAAAGCTATACATCAAAGGTTTGGTGTCTTTTTTGGCTAAAATCAACTTCCCCTTCCTGGCACTCATTGAATTCTTCTAGGGAAAGACAATGCAAACATAACAAGCGGCGGGCGGTGCCTGGGTCCCTGATACATACTGTGTGGTCGTGTGGTCGGCTGTCTGGTTTCTGGAGAGGTGTGTGGAGTTGTCTGTCCGAGGTCCTGGGCTGGGACCTTCCCCGCACCCATCGGCTGGGATTATTGCACGTCATGGAGGGCATTGGTGGGAACATATATAAGCGTCATCTGCTGCTTTTGGGGCTTGTTGTCCCCAAGCGGGACCTGGCCCGGGCTTGGAAGGCGGTGCGCCCCCCCCCCCCCCCCCTGTCTGCGTGGAAAGCTGGGCTGGACTACTTCATGGGCCTGGAAAGGCCGATCTTTGAGGCGAGGGGCTGCCCGCGCTAACACTACAAAATTTGGAAGCGATGGGCCGACTACCGGGGTCTGTCACTGGATCCCCCAGCGGAGCGAGAGGAGGACATTTGATGGCAGAGACATTGTTGGCCCGAATCTGCGACGCTCCAGTCGCGCTGCACCTGCACCTTTTATTCTATTGGTATGTGTACACGTGTGGATGGGGGGGGGGGGAGTTTGGGTGTTGGGGGGGTCGGGGATAGGGGGTAGGGTGGGTTGGGGGGGGTTTTTCATACTGAGCCTATTCTTAAGACCTGCTTGGACATTTGCTACCTATGTGATTTATTGAACTGATATCGTTGTGGTGATCTCCGGCCTTTGGGGTGCCACGTTTTTATTGCTCATTTGCTCAATAAAATTGGTTGTGAAAAAAAAACCATAACAAGCGGGATAAGCAGTGCCACTCATCACCTAACGGTAGGTCGCTGTAAATGATCCCCCTCCTCCTGTGGAGGTTTATTTTTTTTAGTAACCTCAGTTGATAATGATTCCAGCCTTCTAGCACAGTGCTGGTCCGGGTCCTTTTATTATCCTTCCACAGAGCCTCAGCACACAGCTCCGCTGACAGAGTTCATACCTGAAGGAGCAGATCCTGAAGTGTTCCTCAGGAGCATGATGGATCTATTTAAGCGGTTAGCTATGTCCTCTGGAGTGCCGCGGGGCCCCATGGGATTGTATGTAATTCCATTTGTGTTCATGCCGCAGGGTTATTGCCAGATAGTATTGGACCCCATGTTCCACTGGTGCCACTCTTCCCCATGCTGATGCCATCCTTCTCCCCTGTATAGCCATCTGAAGCCACAGTCAACACAACCCCAATGCCAGTGCTGCCTCCACAGAAACCTCCCCTCCCCGATACCTGTTGTGGCACCATAGCATCCACTAGATCAGCCTCTTCCCCAATACCTATTAGTCTGGCTGCCCAGTAGAGAGATACAGTGCCTGTTGGAGGAGCAACAATATAGGAAGGAGTCCCGAGTTCAATAGGTAATGAACCTGCATAACTTGATTGTGTTGAGTTCTGGCCCTTTGGACATACCTCAGGTTCTCCCACAGGGCATGGAGGCAGAAAACAACCTTCTACTGCCCTCAGACATAGCTGATGTTCTTGCTTTTCAACAGGCAGGTGGTCTTGCCACCTCCTATGACACTGAAATCAAGTTCCCTTGTGGGCCTTCACCTCATGAGGTGGTTTCCTTTTGTGCATTGGTCCACAAAGTAGCAGAACTGCTAGAATAACAGCTACTCTTGGTAAAGTACAAGCATAACTTCCTTGAGGTGCAGTAATCATCCGTTTAAGCATCTGAGCCACTTTTTCCATTCAATGAGGGACTTTTGGACCCTGGTTAGCGTTGTGGTGAAAGTCTACATCTGCTCCGGTGGGTAACAAACTCTTAGCCAGGAGATATTGACCAGGTCCAGGGAAATGTCTTATTTCTTCCAGTTCACCCATCTCCAGAGAGCATTGTGGTCTTACCCTTGTTCTACCCCTAGAAAGTTTCAGGTGCATTCCTAACATCACTAGCGGACAAGGAATCTAAAAAGCTCAAAGCAGTGGTAAAATATTTTTTCTGCGGGTAGCCTGGTCTTAAAGTCTCTAAATGCAGCTTATCAACTGGGTAGATGTACCCAAGGTTTGTGGGATATGGAGCATATCCTGCATCACATCAGGGAGCACCTCTATGAAGGTGTGAGGGATGGACCGGGTTCCTGCAGGCACATAAAAGCAGGCATGGACACAGCTAACTGTTACACGTTTAGTGGGTGCCCCTGTGTTCTTGAGGTGCCACAGATGGATGAGGTTTTCGAGGTTCTTAGATGTGCAGGCAACCTTAATGGACCTTGCTTTTGATGGTGGCAATCTCTTTGGAGACCAGGCAGATTCTTCCTAACACAGATTAAAAGGTAGCAGGCTACAATTTGCCACAACTCGCTCCATAGGTTTGCAGCGACACCAGACAGACTACCGCCAGCACAAAATGTTTCCTGGCTTCAAGTGCAGGTTTATTATTTTCCAATGACAGGCAAAGTTAGAACATCGTGAGTTTCATCCTCCTTACCCTGCACCACAGCGAAAGCAACCCTAGTTGCCATTGTCATAACGGGAGGCCCATAGAATGACATGTTGTCCTTTCTACAGGCCTGGAACACTATACATTTAGACCAGTGAATTCTTCGAATTTTAAAAATGGAGGGTGGCCTATCATTCCAGTAGCCCCCTCCTTCGTGGCTCCACCCCAAACTTACCACCAGGCAGAAGACTCCATATTCTACAGTAGGAAAAGTTGGCACTATTGCATAAGAGAGCAATGAAGCTGGTGACCGAGGAGGAAATTTGCCATGAGTGCTATACTCAGTACTTCCAGGTTCCGAGGGAGGTTCAAAATTGTGTCCCTAACTCAGGTTCTTTTAGCACTGGAAGTCAGTGACTGGATGTTGTCCTTCAACTTGCATGACATGTATTCTCCCATGCCAGTTCTGCACACTCTTAGGTGGTTCCTGCGTTTAATGGTAAGATCCACACATTACCAGTTTATGGTTGTTAGAACTGGCTATTTCTGGTTGGCTAAGGCTGACGCCAAAGCTAGGCAGAAACCACCATTCTAGTCAGGACAAGGGAGTCACACGCCAAGATAACCCCTGCTCACCCCCTTGGTAGCTTGGCACGAGCAGTAAGGCTAAACTCGGAGGCAATGTGTAAAGCATTTGCGCCAGCACACAACAGCAACAACATACTAGGCACACCACAAAAGGAACGCCACACAAGGTTATTGTAAAATAACTTTTGTATTGTAAAAACACATCAGATAGAATCACACAAAATACATGGTGCCAACTGGCACGAGCAATATTCACAAGGGATTATGTACAGGACAAGGCCACATGGGCCACTGTCAAAATCAGAAATAGCACTTTTAGAATTCAAAAAATAATAAAGAATAAAAATTGTAGTAGCACAAATTAGCAACTATGGCACACAACCAGTAACCACTGATAACAGGAACCAGGACCTCGCTAGGACCAACTGTACTAAAAAGAACAACCACCTAAGAATAAAATACATTTAGGGGTATAAACAAAAACACATTACCCATGATGCATGAAACACATTCAGAGGAGTAATAAAGGAAAACACATGATGCTTAAAAACATTCAGAGGTGTAAGACAAGGGAAACACATGATGCATAAACCTACACATTCAGCGGTGTTCAGAACAAAGCACATGATGCAATAAAATACATTCAGAGGTGCAGCGCAAGAAGACACATGATGCCTAAAACATTCAGAGGTGCAGCACAGGGAAAAGAAGACACAGGATGCCTAAAAACATTCAGAGGTGCAGCGCAGGGAAAAGGAAGACACATGATGCCTAAAAACATTCAGAGGTGCCCCAACACAACTAAATAGCGCAAAAACACACAGTAGGCAATTACTATTAAAAACATAGAAATCACATACCAACCACCATCTAATAAAAGGACTATGAGCCCTGTGTCCAGAATGTCAGGGCGCGCTGCCAAGCAGCGCCAGTCACAAAACCTAAACGGTGCAGCTGCCCACTAATTGCTGGGCAGCTGTGAAGCAGAACTGCGGCAGGGCTCTCACTAGCCCTCAGGAGCAAACTGCGCCCACTGCTAGCGAACTGCGCATAGTCAACCGTTGGAGCCACACAGGCTCTTAAACCAATATGGCCCATGGGGCCCTCGAGGCTCTGAACAGATCCCTCGCAGGCAGGAGCGGGCGGGCACCGGCAATGTGCCCCGACGCCCCCTCTAACTAATATGGCCCTCGAGCCTCGCTGGGCTCGTAAATCCAAAATGGCCCCCTAGAGCCTCCGTGGCTCTAAACACAAAATGGCCCTCGAGCTTCACTGGGCTTGTAATCAAAAATGGCCCCTGGAGCCTCGGGGCTCCAAACATAATACAGCCTTTGCTGAGCCTCTCAGGCTCTAACCAGCGTTGAAGCGGCCCGCTGCCATCCGGGGCCGTTCTGACCTTCCCTCTCAGCCTCCAGCCCTCCCACACTCACCGGCTGCATCGACTCCTCCGGTGGCGGTCATGGGCAGCGGGGCTCACAGAGGCGGCACCTTCCCCTCAGCGCGGGGCTTCTCTGGACTCCGGGAGCCCCGCCCGGCCATTGGCGGCCTCTGCCGCCTTTACAGCTTCACCCGGGCCCCCTCCTGGGACCCGGGGCTTTGGGACATCACCACGGGGCTCTCCTCTCGACATGGAAGCCCCCGCGGAAGCTCGCGCCACCTTCCTCCTCTTTTCCCGGGCTTGAAGATGTTGCCTGGGGAAACATCTTCAAGCCCGGCAGCCAATCATGGGGCTCCTTTCCAGTGACGCGGGAGGAGTCCCTGCCAGCTGGGCCAATCCCAGCGCGGCCGTTCAGTGACGTCGGCGGCTGCTTCCTCTCGGCCCGGGGCAGCGGCGGTGATCGCACGGGGTCCGTAGCGAGGGGTGGGCAACCTCTAATTTCAAATAAAATAAAGAAGTGAGGTGGGCACTCGTAAAATAAGTAAATAACCGGGCAAAGTCGCAGGGTAGGCACCTGCCAAACCTCACGCAAAATGCGTGACGGCGACACACTCGGATTTCAGCAAAAAGCGCTATCAAGCGCTTTTGGGACAAAATAAAGCGCTTCCATCGCGCTGGGGGCACTGGCAGCACTCACAGGCCCCTAGAAATGACCCCTATAGCAAGAAGGGTCCTCAGAAGTTCTTCAGGGGATGTAGCAGGTCCTTCCAGGCATCTTAGGCTATGACAAGCCTTGGCAAAAGCAAGAGAAAGTTCCCAGAAGTCTGCAGCAGGGGACCACAGGCAAGGGTCCCCAGGGAAAGTCCATCAGGTGTCCAGGGGCTGAGCAGGGCCCGGGGATTCCCCTGGGCCCAAGCAGCAGCACGCAGGATTCAAGTCAAAAACAAGAACAAATTGAAAGGGGACACAGCCCCTTCTTATACAGAGAAAAGTCTTTGAAGTCTTTGTGCAGGCAGTGTGAGAACCAGCTAGAACTGGTTTTAGGGAACTCTTCAGTGTCAGGGACAGAGGTGACAGTCGCCCAGCGGGAGGTGGAGCCAGCATTGTGGTCAGGCAGGCACAGCCCTAGTCACTCCCAGGTGCCATCACCTCCCACTTCCCTGGCAGCAGATGCAGCCTTTCATCCACGGGCTGACTCAGACAACCTCCTGGGGCATTCCAGCTCCTGTCACCCTCAAACCAGACACAATCCACAAGCAGGCCCAGGCACTCCTGGACCAGGGTCACCTGCCAATCACACGCCAGACACAAATTACACAAATATGCCAACCTCTAAAAGTGGCACTTCTAGACTAGACACAGTCATGCCGCATATATCATTACACAGCATTCAATCTCACAAGTTCGTACATATCAAACTCGCCCCTGCACTCCCCATACATCAGGAACTACCATGGGCATACATATTCCCCATTCATTCCTATGGGAGGGTAGGTCACTCACCACACATACAAAGAGAGCTCAAGCACTTTACACTGTACCACAGTGAAAATGTGCGCAGAGGCCTAAAATCACAAACACCAGGTCATAGAAACATGCTAGGAAAAAGCAAAAAGTCTTGGGGTGAACCTGCCTAAAGGGCCGGGTCCAACAATGGTTTTCTTATTTGGTTTGGCACAGCTCCTCAAGTCTGCACGAAGGTAGTGATTGTGGCTGCAGTGCATCTCAGGAGGTCGGGCATCCTGATGTTTTCTACCTGGATGGCTGCCTTCTCAAAACTGGGTTCACAGCAGACCGTTCCGCTCAACTTGCAATAGACTGCATCCCTGTTGGTTCATCTTGACTTTTTGAACAATTTGCCAGAAATCCCACTTAGAGCCCTCGACACTGCCAGCTCAAAGGGGCTGATCTTTTTGTCACTCTGAACAATGCGCATTGCCTTCTGTTCTGTGACCTGCAGTATACAATATAAGTAGCCTCAGTCAACACATTTCTGTTGATGTGGAACTTTCCACTTGGCTACAGGCTTATTCCTATATTTTGGATTCCCAGGGTTCTAATAAAGATTAATCAAGGCTGAACCCATGTAATTGTATATCACATCCTTCTTAGCCACTCGGATGCAATGACTGACAGCTGCAACTCTCCTTGTGACCCCACCCTGCTCAGCTAGCTGTTAAGTGTGGACCACCTCTGTCGGTAGGGAAAGGTCCACATTCCAATCTCCACAGCATCCACCTTCAAGCTTTGAGATTAAGCAGGAAGTGTAGCGGTTTCTCCCCGAGGGCGTCAGGGCTCCTCCCCCGCTCAATGCTCACCATATTTTATTTTTTAATAAAAGAACATCTTTTTTTTTTTTGCTTTTTTAACTTTTTTAATGTCTTCTATGTTCCAGTACTGCTCTTCTAGAATTGATGATAGCTAAGTCAGTCTACATAATATTGCCGCGGGCAGCGTGACAGTGGCCGTTCCGCGCTGGAGGAATGTCTCTTGACTCTCCCCTTGTATGCTCCCCCTTGCGGCCCAAAGAAGCCTAAGTGTTTGCTGGCTGAGAACCTCACAGCCCTGAAGCTGTGATGTCATCAGCTTGGCAAAGACCTAGCTTCAGGACCCAGTCTCCACCTCCTGATGGCGTAGAGGCAAAGTTAGCCGCCGGCGTTTTAAGTCCAAGCTGGTATTATTGCTAACCCTCCATGTCAATCAGAGAGTGGAGAGCTTTCCCAACTCATTACAGGGTGTGGTGGGACCATGTCCACTCCGAGTATCACCTTTAGATCACCAACTGCCCTTATGGCAGCGATGTTAACTGCAAACCTACTACTGTATCTGTGGTAGGACTCGTGCACCAAGATCAGCACCGCGAGTATCAGCCTAAATGCCTACAACAAATAAGATTTGCTTGGTGCGCCTAATATTGCATTTTTAATTCTTCACATACCCTACGGTGTGTACGAAAATCATTAATAAATAATATTCTGCCCACCATGCCCCAACAGAATCCTCCCTCCTCAAGCCACTCCCAACATGATTTGACGAGTTGGGAAAGGGGTGTGGCAGGCTGAAAGCCGGGGATTCGAGTCAGTCTTCTGCACAGACTCGACCGTTCCTGCACGTATCTGCACTCTGTGGCACTGGTCACGGCGGAACTTTCTGGAAGCAAGGAGCCGGAACTTTGCCACTGCGCACGGCAATTCACCAGCAGCCCAGGTGGAAGGTGAGGCCCAAGTGGACATTTTTTAAAGTATCGCTTCCATTCGTGATAATCGGGCCCCTGATCAAATGATCGCAGGGGCCCGGTTGTTGTGGGTCACTATTAGTCACTGACTGTGATGGGTAAAGGGCTGTTGGAGTACATTTCTGCAGGTGGTGTGCTGCTGACGATGCTGTCTGGCACGGTCGATGGCAAATGTTGTGGAACAGGTAGAGAAATACTCTGTAATGACATGGGCACTAAAAGTAGTATGCAATATGCATGCAGGAATAGGAATTAAGGAGTAGGTGTGGCAGTCAAAGTTCGACACTGGCGGATACCATTCCAGGTTTTTGTTCTGATTGATGTAGTGTGGTTGCATCTACAGCTGTATTGAGTGTGTTTTACACTCGGTGGCAGCCGCAGTGGTTGTGCGGGTTATAATAACGATAACTGTGAAGGCAGTGATTGTAGATATAATTCCTGCTCAAAAGCCTGCACTGATTATACAGGAGTCAGTAAGAATACTGCTGGACATTGGAGCAGTGAGTGACCTCTGAGAGCATAAGTGAGTGGACCCACAACAGGTGGTGTTGCAGGAAATAATTTGAGATTCAGTGCAGGCATCTGGTGTATTAGCAGGTCATATTTGGAAAAATGCTGGCAACAGGAGCATCAGTGTTTTTTTTTTGTTTGGCCATGTAATGGCAAATATAAGTAATGACAGCAGTGAAAGCATGATGGAGGCGTGGGTCACTGTGCACCAGCTGGGCATACTGGCAGTGATAACAGAACATCCCTTTGAGTAGTAAGTGCAATGTAAATGTACAGGAATTTATATAGCGCAAATCACCGAGCGGTTTCTAAGCGCTTGCTTAGGGAACCCGTGCTGGTATTCCCCTGTGAGATAACCCCGGCAGGGTATCAGCAAGGTGAAAGTCAGGCATCCCGCCGCGAGGGGCCGTTGTGGAGATTAAGCAAGCTATTGCCCAGAGTCGCAGAGTGTGAACCCGTGAATCGAGTAGGCACCGGAGCGAGAATTGTCGAGTCCATGGACATTATAGGACTCAAGACCCCGCCGAGCCGGGAATTGAACCCTGGTCCCGGGCTGACCTCTGCTTCCAGGTCTGCCTCCTCTAACCAGTGAGCCACACTTCTCCCATTATTGGGGACAACACAGGTGGGTATTATGGGTGACAGCTGCAATCATTTTGGGAGTTGCTTGAGGAGGGAGGATTCTGTTGGGGCATGGTTGGCAGAATATTCTTTTTTAACGATTTTCATACACACCTTAGTGTATGTGAAGAATTAAAAATGCAATATTAGGCACACCAAGTAAATCTTGTTTGTTGTAGGCGGTTAGGCTGATACTCGCGGTGCTGATCTTTGTGCACGAGTCCTACCACAGATACAGTAGTAGGTTTGCGGTTAACATCGCTGCCATAAGGGCAGTTGGTGATTTAAAGGTGGTACTCGGAGTGGACATGGTAAGTGTGTGTGTTTTATGATGCATTTGATACTTTCAACAAAGGTAGAAACACTGCACATACCGAGTGACACTATGGATAATACATTATTGTGGCCCTGTAAGGGAAGCACATGCTAGGTGCTGTTGACTATCATGAGTGACAATGGAAGGTGCTGTTACCTATCAAGAGTGTCAATGGCAGGTGCTGTTGCCTATCATGTGGCAGGTGATGTTCCCTATCGGGTGCTGTTGCCTACCATAAGTGCCAATGGTAGGTGCTTTTGCATATCACGATTGTCAAAGGCAGGTGCTTCTGCCTATCATGAGTTACATCTGTGACCATGGACTGGTATCAGTTGATGAATGGGATGGAATATATGGCCACTGGAATAGCAATCGTACCAATTTCACTGTGTGGAGATGATATGGACATCAGTACAGGTCTGGGTGAAGGTTGTTTCGGTGATGTCACTGAAATAGTCGGTTGTCTGTAAAGATGAGGCCACGGGAAAACATAGGGCTTGTGCGATGAATCATTGCGCCATTACCACACATTATATTTTCAAAAGAACACGGGAACCCTTAAGGTAGATAAGGACCTTAGGAATCAGTTTTATATTGAAACAATGGTCCTTAAACGAAGCAAAATAGAAAAGATAAATATAGACTAGAATCAGTGCTATATTAAGAGTGTCCAGCCAGACATTCAATTTAATGAAACAATAAAGTCAAGAAATGAGAGGAGCACATCAATATATTCTGATGCAGTTCTGCATCCTACACGAACACATGACAGGAACATAAAGACAAAAACATTTCAGGCAAGACAAGAGTAGCTTGTAAAAATTAAATTGTAACAAGCTTTGTAGAAACAATTGATGCACTTCTTTTAACACAATGGATTAATCTGCATACTGTTTAAATTGGTCGACGACGAAGCTTGTTACAATTTAATTTTTACTAGCTCCTCTTGTCTTGCCTGAAATGTTTTTGTCTTTATGTCCTTGTCATGTGTTCGTATAGGATGCAGGACTGCGTCCCACTATATTTATGTGCTCCTTATTTTTTGACTTTATTGTTTCATTAAATTGAATGTCCGGCTGGACACTCTTAATATAGCACTGATTCAAGTCTAAATTTATCTTATCTACTTTGCTTTGTTTAAGGACCATTGTTTCAATATAAAAATTACCACTGATTATGGCGGCAATGACATTTGTGTTCACGTCAGTGGGATTGTGAATGATAGTGCTGGTTGAAGAGGGCCTGTGTAATGGTGAGCCTAACAGAGGTGTGGTCCGTGTCACCAGCAGAGCAGTTGATGGTGACCTGGCATGAATGATGGAGAAGGTCTCAGTTCCATCGGGATGCCACTGCTGCTTGTGCTGAGTGCGGCAGCCAATGATCAAAGTGTCTGTGATGCCTGGGGCACTGGGTGAAAAAAGTACAGCTTCAGCTGACATGATGGGAAATGATGCCTGCTGGTGGGAGTATCAGCAGCACTGGCAGAGATGCTGTGACATTTTATGCAACAGTAATGGCAGTGGGCACGGAACTGGCAGTGAGACCATTTTCAGTGGGGTGTGGACTTGATGCTTTTGGTATCCACGAAGACACTGCAGGTGTAAACATTGTTGGTAAAGACACATGAAGTGATGCTGGAGGGAGCGGTGGTAACACTGGAGAGTGGTGGCAGTTATGCCAGTGATTGCTGGAAGCACTGGCAGTGATGATATTCTATGTGGAAAAAGTAGGCAGTGGACTCTGTTGGGCCATCTTGAATGCCACTTTATCTCACGTATTTAACAACAAGGGGTGGTGATGGACAGAGTTTCTGAATTAAGCAGAATACTCTCACCCAGTCAAGAGATCAGGGCTAGATCCAACACCGTTTTTTAGCTCACTGCACCATCCCAGCTCAGAACCTGGCTATATGCAAATTAGTCAGTTCCTGTCCCAGTGCATGATGGGAACAGGGCAAACCAAACTACCAAGCCAATTCTTACACTGGGAAGGAAACAAGCTTCCGGGGACCGATTTCTGGCATTTCAGCCGTCGTCGGCCCGGCTTGCTTGAATCCTGATGGTGCAATAAGCAAGGGACTCCCATCTGAGTATACCCTTCCACGCTTAGGGTGGACAAAATAATTAACAACAAGGGGTGGTGATGGACAGAGTTTCTGAATTAAGCAGAATACTCTCACCCAGTCATGAGATCAGGGCTAGATCCAACACCGTTTTTTAGCTCACTGCACCATCCCAGCTCAGAACCTGGCTATATGCAAATTAGTCTGTTCCTGTCCCAGTGCATGATGGGAACAGGGCAAACCAAACTACCAAGCCAGTTCTTACACTGGGAAGGAAACAAGCTTCCGGGGACCGGTTTCTGGCATTTCAGCCGTCGTCGGCCCGGCTTGCTTGAATCCTGATGGTGCAATGAGCAAGGGACTCACATCTGAGTATACCCTTCAACGCTTAGGGTGGACAAAATATTTAACAACAAGGGGTGGTGATGGACAGAGTTTCTGAATTAAGCAGAATACTCTCACCCAGTCAAGAGATCAGGGCTAGATCCAACACCGTTTTTTAGCTCACTGCACCATCCCAGCTCAGAACCTGGCTATATGCAAATTAGTCTGTTCCTGTCCCAGTGCATGATGGGAACAGGGCAAACCAAACTACCAAGCCAATTCTTACACTGGGAAGGAAACAAGCTTCCGGGGATCGGTTTCTGGCATTTCAGCCGTTGTCGGCCCGGCTTGCTTGAATCCTGATGGTGCAATGAGCAAGGGACTCACATCTGAGTATACCCTTCCACGCTTAGGGTGGACAAAATATTTAACAACAAGGGGTGGTGATGGACAGAGTTTTTGAATTAAGCAGAATACTCTCACCCAGTCAAGAGATCAGGGCTAGATCCAACACCGTTTTTTAGCTCACTGCACCATCCCAGCTCAGAACCTGGCTATATGCAAATTAGTCTGTTCCTGTCCCAGTGCATGATGGGAACAGGGCAAACCAAACTACCAAGCCAATTCTTACACTGGGAAGGAAACAAGCTTCCGGGGGCCGGTTTCTGGCATTTCAGCCGTCGTCGGCCCGGCTTGCATGAATCCTGATGGTGCAATGAGCAAGGGACTCACATCTGAGTATACCCTTCCACGCTTAGGGTGGACAAAATATTTAACAACAAGGGGTGGTGATGGACAGAGTTTCTGAATTAAGCAGAATACTCTCACCCAGTCAAGAGATCAGGGCTAGATCCAACACCGTTTTTTAGCTCAATGCACCATCCCAGCTCAGAACCTGGCTATATGCAAATTAGTCTGTTCCTGTCCCAGTGCATGATGGGAACAGGGCAAACCAAACTACCAAGCCAATTCTTACACTGGGAAGGAAACAAGCTTCCGGGGATCGGTTTCTGGCATTTCAGCCGTCGTCGGCCCGGCTTGCTTGAATCCTGATGGTGCTCTAGCATGAGCTGAGCCTGTCTGCAGCTGTCGGGAACCACTCCCTAAGCTGTTCCGGGATATTGCCATACCATATACTCTTAAGTGCATTATAATCCTCGCGGTTATATGCTATCTTTGGTTTGGCTTTATCAAAACATGTCGAGTAAGGTGTCATACGAATTGGAATACTATCCCCTCAACAGTTCTGTCGTCGGGGATAGCATTCCACCCTTATAGAGGGACACGACATGTGTGTAGCCTTAACCCCGGTTAAAGTTAACCAGAGCCTCAGCATCACAAAATGGATGCTGCCACCACAGACACGAGTCTGACCCCCTACTGCTGGGAGTCCTTCCAGCGAGGGAGGCTTGGACAAAGGGTTTCCTGCCTTGGGAGGTGCGAGCACCACCCCAGACAGGGTTTTGTGTATTGGGTAGGACAGGGCTGAATAGATTGCAACATGCCCAGGGCACACAACGTGTCCCCGTGCATAAGCCAGTCCAAACCAGTCCTGGGACTTTCCAGACCCAGGCCTGGCGAGGAGCTGGACAAAGGAAAGGGGGTGTAGCCGCCCCCCTTCCTGGTTCCACCCAGAGGAGGGACCTAGTAGGTGATCCACCCCTCAGATTGGGAATAAGAGTGGGAGCAGTGCCATTGCACAGCAGATCATCCTGAATCAACTTTACACGAAGAAGGAGACTGGACTTCGACATTATGCTGCACAGAAGACTGAAGAGAATCTCCCTTGTGGCCTAGGAGTGGCCACCCTGCGAAAGCAGGCACCAACCAGCGAATCGACATCTGCTTTGCCGCCGCCTCCCGCCGGAGCCCGAGCACAGAGCCTGACAAGACCCAGACTCCCAGACTTCTCACAGCCCGATCCACAGTCCCTGCAAAGAAGGGACCCGTGGAGGCACCGAGAGACGTGGGACCTGACATCTTGGAAGACACCCGAAGAGCTGACAGCGCAGCACCAGAGGCATCCTCGACGTTGTGCTTTGGGGACTGAGAACCCCCACCACCGAGCAGCCCTTGCACAGAAGATCAGCCCCCCAGCATCTCCACGATCTGCGTGGGGCCCTTTAGCATTGTGCCACTCGACGTGCCATCCCGGCCACTAGCCACTTGGTCAGCGGCCATCTTGGCGACTACAACTACAAACTACACTGCGGGTCTGGTTGCTCCAGACTTGCCCTGGCTCCTGTAAAAAGGAGCCCCTGCTCAGACCTTGCTGGTCCGAGTAACAAGCCTTTCTCGATTCCTGCGTGGCTTGCATTAGCCAAGGCCTGTTTGCTACAAACAAGTTGCCGACACCGCCAACAGCGAGAAGCCTGCGTGGGACAGCTCGTGACCGACTCCTGGACGTCCTCGACCCCCGGTGTCCACGTGGCTGCAGAGAGAAGCTACACCTCAACGCCTGTTTGCACCCGACATCGCCTGGTTCCGATCTGGTTCCACGGTAGTCACTGGCTAATGACTTTGAACATTGTCCCCTCTGCTTTCAGGTCTTCACATCTTCATATCCACCCTTGGATCCACCGGAACTCTCCACATCGAGCCGCCTGCAGCATCTCCAGCTCCAAGCACCATCGACCAGCGTGACGAAACCCGACACTACTTCGACCCTGTGCACCCGCTTCCTGTGGGTGAGGTAACTCAGCTCCGCCGGTGTTCCTACACTGGTACACACCTCTAGGGCCTGTGTCTCAAGTTTCAGCTTTATAGGTCACTTGGAAGGTTCCGAACCAACTAACTTTGTACTTTTTACGCACCATAGACTTTGCATTGGTGAGTGCGTGCACTTTAAACACTGCACCCGAGTCCCGCGGGCCTTTCCCGACTTAGTCACTGCTAGTCTCGAATAGCTCCAGCGATTCCCAAGGCACTAGGCCTGTTTCCTTTCCGATTGGTATCTCTTATACCACTTTCTTAGTATATGGTTTAGGTGGCCCCTAGGGCTCATCCATATTGTGCAACTTTTGTATATTTTAAACTGTCTTGTGTTTAACGCTTGTGCTTCTGTGCTCATAAAGAGTCCAGGGGATACTTTTAGTTAATAAATCAATATATATTTTCAATATATATCTGTGTGGTGTCCTTTCATTTGGTATTCAAGGGGTTGTGTATGGTAATACAGCTGGCTGCACACGCCCTCTAGAGTTTAGCCCGAAGACTGCTCGTATCCATGCTACTAGGATAGCTGGTCTATAAGGTTGACTTACAACCAATCATCAACAAGGGTTGTTTGGACTGATACAAAGTGCTCACTAGAATAGTGAACATTATATATCAGGCCAACTTCTCACAATCACCACCCCCTTTTCTGAATCGTTTTTGGCCACTATAGGTGTGGCAGGGTATACTCAGACATGAGTCCCTTTCTCACTGCACCATCAGGATTCAAGCAAGCCGGGCCGAAGACGGCTGAAATGCCAGAAACCGGTCCCCGGTAGCTTGTCTCCTTTCTGGTGAAGAATTGGCTTGGTAGTTTAGTCTGCCCTGTTCCCATGATGCACTGGGCCAGGGACAGACTGATTTGCATATAGCCAGGTTCTGAGCTGGGATGGTGCAGTGAGATAAATAACGGTGATGGATCAAGCCCTGATCTTTGGACTGGGTAAGAGTGGTCTTCTTAATTCAGACACTCTGTTCATCACCACCCCCTTTTCTGAATCACTTTATCTCACGTAGGCACTGACTTGAAAATGCACCATTTGCCCACTCTTTTTTCAGAATTTTCTCGGGGGGAGAACCCCCCGAACCCTCCTTAGGTCGTTTGGGCTTTCTCCCCACGGTGTGCTCCACCACTAATTTTACGGCCCACCACTTTCAAATGTCACCAGCCACCACTTTATCTGTCATCGTAGATGGTGGCTTTCATCTTGGCTGCTTGCCACCCATCTACTGAGACTGTATGTTATGGAATAGATATGTAACTTGTTACAGTTAGAACAATGTGGATCTTTTAAAGACCCTCCCTTTGGAAGTCCTTTGTTTCATGCTGACCCTGGCTCAGCATGGTTCTGCAGTGTGCACCATCAAGGGATATTTAGTGGCCCTATCTACAGTTCTCTGCCTCCCAGATCAACCTTTCTTGTTTAAATCACTCATTGTTATGTTTTTTTTTAAAGGGCTAATTTGTATCCTCCCACTTAATCATGCATCAGTATGGCTTGAATTTTGCATTGACTTTTTTAACAGGTTCTCCCTTTTAGCCCCTGGACAGTTGTGGTCTGTGTTTGATAAAATTGAAAACAGTATGTAACATTTTCGGCATACTCTTTCCATGTAGTATTGGGCTTGGACCTTTGGAAGTTCTTTTTCAAAGAAGTCTCTTGTGTTACGAGATCTGCTGTGACTTTTCCTGTACGGACACCGGCTCAACCTTTACTTTTGTTTTCACCATTAGGGTCGGACACATAGTGAGAGGGCCCTGAGTCTGTTGTGTTCTTCACACATTTTTCGGGCCCACACAGTTCAATTTTGACACCAATGTTTGGGATCACAGTATGATTTAATGACTTTCCTGATCTATTTCACTGGACACCTTGATGAACACGTGTCCTTCCTTGACCAGCGACACTATAGAATGCAGACTCAAAGGGGTTGATGGAGCGAACATCCTTCCAACATTGCCCCTGGTGTCCTCATTCCAACTCTAGCACAATACCATTTAAAAGTACATAAACACTTGTAATAAATAAGACCCACAGAACTTTTTTTGTTATTGCCTGTTGCAGGTCTAAGAATCCATGTCAAATCAACACGATGTCTACAGTCTGTGCCTCTCTCCCACCCCAACCATCAAGATGCTTCCAGGAAGTCCTGCCTTGCCTTTTTTTCCAAGAAAACCTTAGGGTACTACAGGAAGAGGTACTGGGCACACTGCAAAATGTGCCAACAGCCTGGGAAACCCCTGACATTTGTGGAAAAGACGATTCCTTCTGTGCCAAAGAAGCCAAGGACGATGCACGTCCACCCAGAATCCTGGCAGTCCAGACTGCCCGCCCCACCCAAACAGTATCCTCATGCGAGTCAGAACCTGAGGAAGTAGAATTGTGTCTGAAGACCCCAGGCCTTCAAACCGAGAAGACACCCATGGTCATAAGTGTTGCACCCATCTTCAAGGGCCACGCAACCAAACCAAGATTGAATAATGGTGAGGTAGATCACTGCTCCTGCTCTAGTCTAGCCACATGCCCAAGCACAGACAAAAGAAACTGTCACCTGCAAGGCCTCCACTGCCTTCGGGCTCTGGTTGGCACCAAGAGAAGATGCATATTCAACCAAGCCTTAATCAATGGGCTTCAAGCACACTGACTTGCACCCGAAGTCACCCCCGAATCTGGTGCTAAAGATCCCATTGACACTGAAAGTGTCTAAGACGGTAAAATCAGAAAAGTCGGAGGCACCGATGCTATGGAGATTAGAAGAGTAACTCTACTCCAGGCAGAAGCAAATTCTTATCCATTCTGGTACTGGGAACATATTAGCAAAACAACCTCAGCTGAAGACCCCAGAGGCATTCCTTCAGAAGAGAAGGCTCGCTTTCGAAGAACCCTCCTCAAAGATCCCTTTTTGGACTGGCATAAAATATAAACAGGAACACAAGCCCTATTTCATACTTTCCACCACTGCCCCCTCCACCTCTCTGACCATGCACACTACTTCCTCTGTCTCCAGCTGAGAGATTCCCCTCACACTTTTTCTAACCCAGTACTCTACATGATCTCATCAACCAATATGACCATCCCTCGCACATCGCTTCAGCTGATGACCCCCCGTGAAGAGTACAATTTTGATCTGTCTCAGATGATCCTGATGTGGACCCAGCTAAGGAATTCTCTCCAGGTGATGCCATAACCTACCATGAGTTTGTCCAGAGGGCCAGGAAACACCATAATTGTCTGTCTTCTTGTCTGTCGGTCAAGATGAAGAGGACTTACTAGTGGAGACTTCCTAAACAGAACACTGACGGCATGCTCAAATCTGTCACAGATCATTTTAAGGAACCAGTTGAGGGCAGGGGCGCTAGAGGGCGCAGGAGTGGAATGGCCACCTTTAGGTAAGGCTCCTGCTCCCCGGACAAGAAATCCTGCAGTTATCCTTTAAAACTGGGATGTACTCAAGTTGCGTTGCGCTACATCTGTAGCTTTCAACAGCCTCCGTGATCGGTGAAGGTCTCAAGGAGCTATGAGACCGTTTGCCTGCTGGCGGAAGCTCCAAAGATTCACCTGACTCCAGCGCTGGAGCTGCGGTGGTGACGCCGGGCCGCCGCTGGTGTTAAGGCAGACGGCGGCTTGCCACGAAGGCGGTAGGCCCTGCGGACACAGTGAGGCAGCTGCGGAGAAACACGGACCAAGCCGGGACCACGGAGGTGCTCACCATCGGCCGATGTGCCGGGAGGCTGACAGCTGTTGTCCAGGCGTGATACGCTCTGGGGGTAGGATCAGGGACAGCTCACCAGAACTTACTAGCTGTGCGACATACGCGTGAGGCCCGGTGCCGAGGGCGGCCTAGACGCGGGCGAGCCGAGAGCAGACTCGAGCAGTGGACTGTTTGTTGTGATGTTCCCACCGCCCAAGGTTTAGAGAGCAGGGGTAGTTGCATGAGCGGTGCGGCCCCTAGGAGGAGAAATCACAGATACAGTGGACTGGGAGCATGAGGCACACTACATCAGTGCTTGCAAACGCGGTGAGACTGGCTATATAACGTACTGCGCTTGATGTGCGAGGCGCTGAGAATACCAAGGCAGAATTGTACGGGCAGACTGAATACCCCCGGGGGACAGAATTCCGAACAGCGAGATACAGGCTGTGGCACTGTGGCAGGGCCCGGCTGCAGACTGCGACCGTGGTGAATGGCACCCGGCTGGCGGAAGGCTGGTAACCTATGCTGAGGGCACAAGGCGGCTGCTTAGTTTTGCACAGGAGTCCACTGAGACGGCTGGAGGTGAACCGAGGCGCACAACGAGACCTAGTTGAGGCTGAGCTGGGGCCAAGGGAAACACTTGTGCAGGTAATCAGACGGCATGATACAGACAGAGATGGCAATGATGACATGCTGGAGCGCCTGGGTGTGAAAGACTTAATGCTACTGAGGGTGCGCATAGTACTGAAGACACGGTAACCCCGCGGTTGAGCGCAAAAGGTGTCTGCGGGTGGCACTGAGTTAATTGAAGACCATGTATATTTAAAAAGAGTCTGAGCACCCAGTACTGTCCACTAGGGTCGAACACACAGTACGAACAAGATGGGAAAGCCGGACACGCGACAGCCAAAGCTCACATTTGAAACGACGAAGAAGATGCCTAAACCACCGTCCGGAGAGGATGCCTGGGGTAGTCAAGATGTACAAGGGGAAGGCAAGGGATCCTCAGAACTTGATATGCTCCAAATCTTGCAGGAAATGCGGCAAGGCTTTGCCACTATTGTTGATAAGATGGATCGAATGTCCTCCAGGATGGATACCCTAGTCCACAAGGTGGACCAACACGATGATCGCGGATGACACAACGGCCAGCCATACCACACAATTGGCGAGGATGGATAAGCTCCTGAGGGATATAGCCGCTAAGAATGAGGATTTGGAGGCCCAGGGAGGACGCAATAACATCCGCGTCACAGGCATTCCCGAATCCACAGAAAAAATTGAAAAAATTTTACTCCCCTCTATAGGCGCTAAGGCAATCTCAACGCAGTTCATAGTGGAGAGAGCGCACCGCTCGCTCGGCCCTAGACCAAAACCAGGAGCTCCTCCAAGACCTATTATTGCACGCCTACTGAATTATAGAGACCGGGATGTAGCGTTGCGGGCTGCACGAACCAAACAGATGCTAACATATAATGGAGTGTCCTTTTCCATCTTTCCGGATTTCACCCCAATGGTGCAGGAGCAACGTCGCAACGTCGCAAATTCATTGAAGTCAAGAAAAAATTGTTTAGTGCACAAATAGATTACGCATTATTGTACCCTGCTCGTCTTTGCGTGACACACTAGGGGAACAGCGCTTTTTTATGAATCCTCAACAGGTGGAGGACTATCTGCGCTCGCAACGAAGAACAAACAAGGGTGGAGCTGCACGGGATGCTGCACAGCGAGAACAAGAGCATGGCACGGACGAGGAGGATTGAACTATGGCGCTGACCTCTCGCTGGCAGTTCTGACTGTCTGGTTCCCATGACGGCCGCAGGTGCTGGACTGTGCTTCAATTCCCAGCATGGCGTAGGGACCGGCGGTCTTGCGGACGTTCCAGTGGTAATGTATTCCGGGGACTGCTCTCCCTCCTCGATTGGATGCCTAGCGGTGGTACCGGTTCGAAGGCATGAGGGGGGGGCGGGTGGTCGTGCTGCTCTCTGGAAGTTCCCCCAGAGGGTATTGCCCTAAAGGGTGTTCTGTTATGTTTGAAGATGTTGGGGGTGGGATGGGGGAAGGAGGTGGGAGAACACAATCTGGCAAGTTGGGGATGCTACAGTGTGAGGGGGGGCATCTATGGAGTACAGGGGGGGATGGGAGTGGTCGACCACTATGGTCAGGGCACTATAAAGGCAAAACAAGAGACAGTAACAAAGGGTTGTGATGATGGGATGTTTAAATGTTTGACGCTATTGCTGATGTGGGGATTCGCCCTTAATGATACTTAAGCCCGGCGAGACTAGAAACAAGTTATTGACGATAGTATCATGGAATGTCAGAGGCCTTGGTAATCCAAGAAAATGTAGACAGCTCTTGTCCTATCTGAATAGACACAGTGCGCAGCTGGTGCAGTTACAGGAGATGCACATTTCCCCACAGACCACTCCCTCCTTTGCAGGCAGATGGGCAGGGGGCCGATACTTCTCTTCCTACTCTACATACGCCCGTGGAGTTGCCATATTGATTAAGCGCAATGTCCCATTCTTGCACCAGGGTGTGGTACGTGATGCTGCAGGCCGCTATGTGATAATCTGGGGAAGACTGGGAGAGGCTACAGTCACAGTAGTGAATTGCTATGCTCCAAATATTGATGCACCTGAATTCTTTGTATTGTTGTGGGGTAAAGTGTTGGACATAGGATCCATGCATGTGATCTGGGGAGGAGATTTTAATGTGACATTGATCCCAGCAGTGGATAGGGCGGATGGATTAGCGCAATATCACCCTAAAGCACGAGAGGTACTGCAGGATATAATGGCGGAAGGATTGTTGGTTGACAGTTGGAGACACCTCCACCCCCAAACACTGGAGGGCACACACTTCACCTCCAATACGGGAACCGGGGCGAGGTTAGACTACTGTCTATTGAAACATAGCCTGGCGGGCACCATTACCGATGCGAAACACCTGGCTCGCACATATTCTGATCACTGCTCAGTAGTGGTTACCCTGAAGGTCCCGGGCCTGGACTGCCCTAGGCCACATTGGCGCTTACAACCCAATGCGCTATTGGACACGGTTTTTAGGGAAGAATTGAGGGAGGATAATAATGAGTTCTTCCCACGAAATCAAGGTTCTGTTGAAAGTGTTGAAAATGTCTGGGAGGCCTTTTAAGGTCACTGTACGCGGATGGTGTATAGCGAAAGGGTTCGGAGTGTTACGTGACATTCAACGCACGATCAGACGCCTAGAAGGCGAGTTGAGAGATTTAGAACATAGAATGCAGCAGGGAGAAAGTCAGGAAGCGCAAGCTAAGTTCAGAATCAAACTGAAGGAATATGAAAATGAAGCGGAGCGCGAAACACAATTCCGCAGTAAATATTGGAATGCTAGGCGTTACGGGGAGGGAGAAGGGAGGGAGAACGGCCTGGGAAGACGCTGGCTACCATTATTCGGAATGACAGAGGAACCAACACTGTATTAGAGATCGCTGACTGTAATGGTGACATGCAGAGGGATAATGTTCAAATTGGGAAAGTCTTTACTAGCCACTATACAACGTTATACACCTCTCAAGCCACAAGTACTACGGACTTTGACTCCTTTATGGGTGATGTGGCACTCTGCTGGCTGAGCGACGTACATAGGAAATTTCTGAGCGCCCCTTTGGAAATAGATGAGATAAAAGATGCGATTATGTCACTGAAAAGTGGGAAGGCGCCGGGACTGGATGGTATTCCGGCTGAATTTTATATGTGTTACATAGATATCATGGCCCCGGTATTACGCAAAGTCTTTGAGGAATCACTAGAAGTGGGCATCCTGCCCCGATCCATGTGCGAGGTGGTAATCACTTTCCTCCTTAAGCCCGGTAAGGATCCCTCACTGTGTGATTCATACCGTCCACTGTCACTTATCAACTGTGATGCTAAGATCTAGGCTAAGGTGCTGGCCACCAGGTTGTCACTGCTCATGACTCAAATAGTACTCCCGGACCAATCGGGGTTTGTCCCATCAAGAGCTACGAGTCATAACCTTAGAACCCTGTTCTCCCTTATCCATATGGTGGCGCCAGATTTCCCGTTGGCCGCCGTGTTCTTGGACGCTTCGAAGGCCTTCGATTCTGTTGAGTGGTGCTACCTATTCATGGTGTTACAGAGAATGGGCTTTCCCCCTGTTTTTCTGGCATGGGTTAAACTGTTGTATACTGCGCCTACTGCATGTATACTTGTGAATGGTCACCTGTCCCCTGCGATATCCCTCACAAGGGGCACTCTGCAAGGATGCCCATTATCCCCTCTGCTATTTGCAATCGCAATAGAACCATTGGCATGCAGGATACGACAGATCCATAGGGATAGTGCCTTCCGGTGCTTTCAAAGACAGATTTCTGTGTTGCTGTACGCGGATGATGTCACACTATACGTTACGGATCCGCAAACAAAGCTGAACGCGCTACTAAGAGAATTTTTAGGGTTTGGTGGAATATCGGGAGTGAATATAAATTGGAGTAAATCCCAATTCCTGCCACTGATGCCTGCGGTGACCAGGTTCCCGCTGGATTATCTGATAGAATGGTGCGACACTGATTTAAAATACCTGGGGGTGCAGGTCTCGAGAGATAGGGAAGAAACATTGCGCATGAACTATGGCACGGCTGTCATGAAATTAAAAGATACCGTTACACGCTGGATAGCGTTACCCTTGTCCATGGCGGGACGCATCTCGTTAATCAAGATGGTAGTACTCCCACGGTTCCTCTATTTTTTCCTCAACATACCATACTATCCGGGCATGTACTTTTTTAAACTCTGAGATCGGAACTTATCAGACTGGTGTGGGGAGGACGACAACCTAGACTCAAATGAAATGTGATGGCGCAGCCTTATGCTAAAGGAGGGTTTGATGTCCCTGACTTTGAGGCCTATTACCTTAGTGCCCAGGCTCATTTTCTGTACCACTGGCTCCGACCCACCAAATATATGCCACAACTAGCGGCGGAGTATTGGATAGCACATCCGCTGCCCTTGATTGGCATTGTCCATGGGCCGGCGGGCGTCCTGGAAACGCCGCCTACGACGGTGTCCTGTACGATAGATGCTTGGCATAGAATATTGCGCAGAATGCAACTCCCCTTGCTGTATGCACCGTGCATGCCTATGTCTTATCACCCATAATTGACAGCAGTACATGAAACTGGCTTCCAGCTCATGTGCAAGAGATTGCAGAGGACTACATGGGGTGTTTTTCAATGGAGTATTCTGCACTAAGGAGAAATTATTTGGTACTACTGACCCTACCTCCCTTGAGGTGTTTTACTATGTGCGGCTCCGAGAGGGGATGAAACACCTTATACCGGATTATCCTAATGAACCGGAGGTAGTCCCTCCTTTGACAGTACTACTTAACAGCACTGATGGCACACATCTAGTATATACGGAAGTATTCGAACACACACAGTAGAGGTTGGTGGAAAGGCAAGTAGCCACTGGGAAAAGGACATAGGGGAGGCTATCCCTGATGAGACATGGAAATACTGTTGCGAATTGACAGGACGTATAACATCCAGTTGCAGATTTAAGATCATCCGCTATAAATTTTTACATCGCATATATTATACCCCTGCTCGGAAATATCATTTCGCCTGGCAGACTCTGACTGTTGTGAGAGATGTCAGCAACCAGGGGCTGATTTTTTTCATCTCGCCTGGCTTTGCCCACAGGTGGGGGCTTATTGGGAGCAGATACATGGAGCATTAGAAAGCATTCTATCTGTGAAACTGGCCAGGGATCCCTTGTTCTTTCTACTGGGCCACACGCTGCACATACCTAGGGCATACAGGAAATTCATCGATACGGCACTACTGTTGGCTAAACGGAGATTAGCATGTCGCTGGGGAGGGGGAGGGCACCGAAATTCAAGGAATGGATGCAGGATATGTTGCATAGTCAAGACCAATACAGTTTGTATGCTGACACACAACCAGTAAAATCCAGACCAGCAGATATTTGGGGACCACTGCAGTCCTATACATTGCGAAAGGAGGCAGACGATACTGAAGGCGAGAGCCAACTGATCACTGGAGACTCGGAGGGACGTAGGGTAGAGGAGGGAATGTCACAATCTTAACTGCTGTTACTATATATCATAGTTGATTGAGGATACTAAGGTCAGGCAGTGCAACACCGGACTGGGTCCTAATTCTGATGATATCACACAATGAATATTGTATTGGACCATTATTGCCATAATTGTTAATAATTGATTGGGAAGATGGTGAAATGTCCCCCAAACGCATGAATCCGTATGTATAAAATTGACCGCTCATTCGCTACCTGCATGTCTTGATTGATCAACTGTGTATGGAAGAATTGAAATTCCTTATTGTTTGCCCATTGTCTATTTCTATGAAAATGTTATAAATAAACGTAAAAAAAAAAAAATGGAGCCAGTAGAGGGCAAAGTGTTTTCACCTAGGGTAGATAAAATACATGCCCTCGACCAGTAACCTTATATATAGTAGGGTTTAGGTCCCCTGTGACTCCTTGGTGGCTTACAACATTCACAAGAGTGTATTCATGGAGCCACAGGTGAAGATACTTTTCCCCAGCACATCTGACAAAGGGAATAAAAGTCTAACTGCTGAAGGGAAATGAGTAGCGGAAGTGGGAACCACACTGCTGCATAGCCAGTTCTTTCCTACTCCTCTCCATGTACAACAGGTCTCAGTGGTGGGAGATGCAGGAACTTGTCTTACCTCTTTCACATGAGGGGGTTGGGGAGAGATAGTCAAAGGGGGCAAGACCATCTCAAATTCCAAGATTGTGTTGGGAGCTCCACGCTGTGGACAGCCTCCGGGGACATTAATGTTCTCCTCAAAAAGCATGCTTGAGTTTGCATCTCTGATTTAAATCTGAAGTCCAGCATCATCTCCTCAATCTCCTGTTAGAGTGGGAGCATCTCTGATGTCCAAGATGGCAAATGCTCGATTTTTTTTAAAAAGGGCACGGAGATTGCCAAGTCTATGGATGACCTCCAAACTATCCTAAAAGTACACAGGTTCCCAATTTATCACAAAAGATAAACTACTAAATGTAGCACAGACCACATGCTCTAGAAATCACTAAATCACATTTATTTATTTATTTATTTATTTAATTGCTTATATCGCGCCAGAATCGACCCATGAGGTATCTCCGCGCTTTGCTTGCATCAGTGCTGAGGAAATATTGACTCCGTGTGGTACCACAGGGTGGGTTATGCTTCCTGAAACAGAAGAGTTTTTAATGTTTTCCTGAAACACAGATGATTATCATTGTGTCTCAGGTTGGATGGAAGCTTGTTCCAGATGGTAGGGCCTATAAAGGATAGAGCACATCCACCTTGTCTGACTTTTTTTATGGTGGGGATTTCCAGTAGACATTGGTTGCTGGAACGTAAAAGGCGTTCAGGTTTGTATATCTGAAGTTTTTGTGCCAGATATCTGGGGCCTTGCCCATAAAGGCATTTGTGCACTAAGCAGCAGATTTTAAATTTAACACGTTGTCGTATTGGCAACCAGTGGAGATGTCTTAGCAGGGGTTTGGACGGGGTTCTTGCAGGAGAATTTAGAATCAATCTGGCTGCCGTATTTTGGACTACCTGCAAACGATTAAGCGCCTCCTCATTTGCTGATATGAGGAGGCCGTTGCAGTAGTCCAAACGGCTTATCACCAGGGTTTGCACAAGAGTCTTACTGTGGATGTCAGGCAGCAGAGGGAAGACTCGCCTTAACTGGCCAATTGTTCTAAAACAAGCCCCTGTGACGAAGTTAGCATGCTCCTTTAAACTCAAATTCTGATCAAGTTTTACCCCCAAGTTCTTAACAACTAGCTTTGGGCATGGGACAGGGCCTAGTTCTAAAGGCCACCAGTCGGGGGACCAGAGCATGCTGGCTTTCCCAAAAAGCATTACTTCGGTCTTCCCGACATTACACTGGAGGCAATTAGTAGCCATCCAGTTGGATACTGCTCTCATGCCCTCGGCAAAATTGTTCTTCACTTCAGGCGTAAGAGAGTTGAAAGGAAAAAGCAGCTGGGTGTCATCAGCGTATGACACTGGAGTGAACCTAAACCTTCTCACAATCTCTGCAAGGGGGGCCACATACACATAAACACAGAATAAAAAACAGTATCAAAACTGTATGATGAGCTAAAACAAGAAGCAGTTGTCGACGTAGCATTTCGGTTTATTTGAAGTTAAAAACACCTTCTTCGGGACAGTTATTTAGCTTAGCACAATTAGGGAGATGCTTATTCTCCTTACTCGGTCCTAGAAGGTACCGTAGACCATATGTAGGCATGCCCTCTATTGAACACAGGGGTGTTTGACGATAGACGCTACATCAGGATCAGTTGGAGCAAGGAGGCCGGACATATCTGTACAGATTGTTGTACGGAAGAAATATCCACTTGGGAGTATTTTTCCACCTACACATATAGCCACCAAACCAAGCAGGATTGATACTGCATCAGAGGCATTATAAAATGTATTATCATTGCCTTTCCCTTCGCACTTTTTAGCTTCAAGGACAAAAACCTGAACTAATGATCGGTGGCTCCTCTGATTACCCGTGTAGCCCCCCTAACCGCATTTTAAGGTAAATAATCATTGCCTAACAGGATCCATATACCTACATATGGTCTACGGTACCTTCTAGGACCGAGTAAGGAGAATAAGCATCTCCCTAATTGTGCTAAGCTAAAGAACTGTCCTGAAGAAGGTGTTTTTAACTTAAAATAAACCGAAAAGCTGCGATGACAACTGCTTCTTTTTTAGCTCATCATACAGTTTTCATACTGTTTTTATTCCTGTTTTTTATTCTGTGTTTATGTCTCATACACATGATACCTGTATTTATGGCAAATGTATAAATATATGTAATACATTTGTATGAAATTTTCTTACAATAATTTGTGACAGTCTTGTTGTTTACCATTGTTTAACTTTTATTTTAAATTTATCACTTATATCATTGTATTTTCTCTTTCTTATCATGGTCATTATGACTTGTTACAAAGAGAAGTCTTGTAATGTGATTTAGTGATTTCTAGAGCATGTGGTCTGTGCTACATTTAGTAGTTTATCTCTTGTGATAAATTGGGAACCTGTGTACTGTTAAGATATTTGACTCCCCTTGTCCCGTATCGGATTAGTAACGGGCCTCCCTTATCTGTTTTTTGGACCTCCAAACTAAACTTCAGGGCACTCCCGTATTCCCCGACCTCGACGATTGGCTGGTTAGGAGCAGCAGCAGACAGCAATACCTAGCACACACTCGATCAGCTATTTATCTGCCTTATAGCTTGAAATTCACCATGTATGCTACCAAGTCCCACCTATAACCTCAACAGATTGACACCTTCTTGAGATCTGCTTTGAATGCAGTTACAAGGAAAGTACCCTAACGACCAGCTAGTGTTGGCAGTCCAGTAGCGCCTGCCTCTTTTTCAGCCCGGTCCTCAACTCATGAAGAGAACCGTGATGTGGTTTCTAGAAGTGATGATTACTTTGTGCTGCTCTACTGTACTCCATGCCATGCTCCATGTGCGCCCCTGTAAGAGTGTCTTGTGTTTCAGTTGTCACAAGCGGAGGGTCAGTGGAAAGATCTATTGTTAGTAAAGGTCAGCACTTATTGTCCTCAACATTGGTGGGGCAGCAACAATTTGTTGCAGGGCAGGCCTTTCTCAGACCCAGTTCTGCTATTGACCATTACCACAGGCACCTCCATCATAGGCTGGGAAGTATATTGCAATAGCATGATTGACCAGAGGGTGTGGGCCTCTCAGTGCCATGTATTATTTGCAGAAACAGGGTGACACACACTCCTCTCAGCACTAGCTGAGGGAATTTTGCATTGGGTGATCATTCACTACATTAATCTCCTAGTGGAAAATCTCTCAGCGGTGGACAACAACTTTGCAGACCTACTCAGCAGGATGCATCAACAAGTCGACTAGTGGAACGCCACCTACAATTCCTCCACAGGTGCTCTCCGTGTGAGGGCACAATGCAAATAAACCTGTTCATCCCCCCTGAAAATGCTTAATGGCCAAGCTCCACCTCTAGATACCTGCACCCACAGACCATGGGCAATGCACTATGAATTAAATGGTCAGGAAGCTTCACTTGCTCTTTTCCTCCTTTCGCACACATACTGTACATGGTGAGGAAAATCTCATCCTAGTGGCTTCCACTTCGGTGAGACAGCCCTAGTACTCCATGCTTCTGGAAATGCCCATAAGGAGCTTCTGCTCAGGCCAGACATTCTCACCTCGAGACGAGGCCAGATCAGACATGCAGACTGCAGACAGCTCAACCTAGCGATCTGGCACATGAGGTCCTGGCAATTTAGCTCAGGTTTGTATAAGGTTGTGCAAGAGGCTCGTAGGCCCACAGCACGGGTCTGTTATGCACCAAAGTATGTATGTATGTAAATGTATTGGCATTTATATAGCGCACTACTTACCCGTAGGGTCCCAAGGCGCTTCGACCGCTGCGAAACCCTTCCTGGCTTGCCTGAGAGATGGTCCATTAATGGGTATCTCCAGGGTGAGACCAGGCATCCCCGGCGGTCTGGTGGGGCCGTTAGAGAAGATGAGGCAAGCTAATGCCCAGAGTTGCCGAGTGTGATCGCTGATCAGAGTGGGCACCGAGGCGAGAGAATTATCGAGTCCGCTGACCCTGGTCCAGAAACCTGCCGCGCCGGGAATCGAACCCTGGTCCCGGGCCGTCCTCTGCTCTCGGGTCTGCCGCCTCTAACCAGTGAGCCACACTACTGGAAAAGATTGATCCCTTACTGCCTTTAAAAAAAATCTGGACCTTTGTAAAGGCCAACTCCCAGGACATCATCTGCTATCGTTCACATCTCCAGAAGTCAGGCCTCGCCTACACATTGATACAGCTACACACCGTTCCTGTAGTCACTTAAATGCGAAACTGGGATAATTCATTCCGCTTTTAAATCCCAGTAATCATGGCTTTCATGGACAGTCTTTGAAGGGCATGCCTCTTTAAATAACTCCTGCTCCCATATGGAACCTTAATCTAGTCCTCATGAGGCTTATGGGGCCACCCTTTGTGCCTATTCACTCGTCCCTTACAGTTCCTTTCCTGGAACGTAGCCGCCTTGGCTATAACGTCCATCATGACTATTAGCGCACTTCAACTACTCAACTTACTAGAGCCATTCCTCTGTTTCACAAAGATAGGGTTGTTCTTAAGATGAACCCCAAGTTTTTCCAAATGGAGGTATCACCTTTCCTCCTTAATCAGACCAAAAAGCTCCAAGTCTTCTTTTTGCAACCAAATTCAGAAGGGGAAAGAGCTTTACACAGGCTAGATGTTAAAAGAACTTTTATATACTACATTGAAAGGCCCACGCCTTTTTGCTAGTCTGATCAGCTGCTTCTAACTTTCATGAAACCGTTCAAAGGTAATACCATCTCTAAGGCAGGTGCAGCAAGATGGATAATCAAGAACATCCAAACTTGCTACTACAAAGATAAGAGAGTCTGACTTGAACTCCCTCCTCCCCCCGGCTCTCACTTCACCTGTAAGAAATGGGAAAGCATAGCTTTCTTAGAGAACATTTTGCTAGCTGACATCTAGAGCCTGGCCTGTACATATTCTGAACCAAAGGAGGAGTCACAGCTTCAACTTGTGACTGGAAAGACATCGAAAAAACAATTTGATAATGTCTGAGCCAAGCACTAGATGGCAGAAGTCTGCAGAGCATGTGACTGTACTTCTCTATGGGCCACAAACAGATTCTTATAGGGTAAGTATCATTTTCCTTCCAGTGGCGGTGCATCCATTGGGGGTGCTGGGGCGTTGCCACACTAATGCCACATGCCCCCAATCCAAATAACTGTCACAGTCTCGCAGGGCTGACTGACGCTGAACCGGCCGGCTGAAAAAAATGCTAATACCAGGACACGGCGCGCCCAAGGCAAAATCGGCCGCTGAAGGGGGGGGTGGGGCTGCGCAGCACTCAAGGGTTTGAGTGACAGTGGCACGCACTAAGCAGCGCAGCTTCAATAGTGCGCATGCTCGAGTTAGACCTGGTCATTTTTATGGCCAGGGTGAACATGCGCACTACACTACCTTCCCAGTGTGGGAGAGCGAGGGGGGACCCGTGAGGCCAAGAGTTGCTTCATGTAGCAGCCCCCCGGTCTCGTTATGGGTGGGCTGTATCCCTGCTCTAGCCAATCCTGGTGCTGCTAATGCAGCGTCTGGATTGGCTGAGACACCCTGCAGCCTGGGGGCATAAACACATTGGGTGCCCCGCACGGCTGGTGGCACTGCCGCACTTGGTTGAAGACATGTGGCCAATCACTGTGGCTTATGCAGACAGTGATTGGTCATTTCGTTATAGTGAGTGAGTGACGTGACTCCCAATGCAGCCATTCCGTCACCGCGTGCACCATACGTTACCACAGACCTCATCGTGCTGGCTGGCGGCTGTACATTAAACAGTTTTGTTTCAAGGACAGGTCCTCCCCTCCATCGTAAAGGTGAGTTTATGTAATAGCTGTATTCAGTTCCCTACGTGGTGGTGCTCACGGGGGTTCCTACACTTGAGCAGGACAAGGACACTTGAGCAGGACAAGCGAGAAGGTCCCCTACAGCTCAAAAATAAAATCATGCACTGGTTGACCCGGAATAGACCGCTCCCGGGCAATATTAATGGGGAGATAGTGCATGTACGTCGACTCCCCTGGCTGGGGGGTCGAGTTAAAGACATTGATGGTGACCTGATTGTGGTTAACTTCAGAGACCCTGAAGCTGTAAGGCACATCCTGAGCTGGATGCCTGGGAACTTAGGTAAAACAATCATGCCATGTGACCTTACTTACTTCTATCCTAGAGCTTTGGTGGCTCCTATGTCATGCTCTTGGTTACCCCCTGTCCAGCCTAGCATTCTAGCCCCTAAATATAACAATCAATATTTCCCCTTGTTGCATGGATCCACGGCTCCAAAGAATGCATCTGGGTGGGAAACCATCCCACAAAGGGGCTATGGTAGTAATACTGGGAGGTCGGACCATGCATTTGAAACAAGAGGGATGGAACATCTGCTCCCCTTTACTCCTTTGGAAGTCGGAAACAGATTTGAAGCTCTCTCCGGATTGGACTCTTGCGACTGACGTTTGGGTACCTGCTCTAGTCCTCCTCCCTGCCCGACTGGGTTGCGGTCCAAGTTGATACTTCTTCTACTGTCTGCATACACCTCCTTCATGATCCCCCTGACCCGACTCCAACTCTTCTAGATCCACCTAACCAGAATCTAACACCTGTTTCTGGGTCCCCTGCTTCGCATCCGAACAATGACCCTGTTAACGTTTGGACATTGGGTTCTAAACCCAACATTCCATCTGAACCCTTGAAGGTGTTGTCATGGAACGTTGCAGGCATAGCTAATAAACTGTATACAGACGACTGGGACTCGTTAATAACAAATAGTGATATCTGTCTTTCAAGAGACTTGGGCGAGGGAATCCATGTCCAAAACTGGATACGCAATTTTCGAAATTAAGACCAGTTGGAGTGGGAAGGGGAGGCCCTCGGGTGGTTTGGCGGTGTGGGTGGCGAGTCACATTGGATGCACAGCGGAGAGTATAGATACGTTCTCCCAGGACATTCAGTGTGTCTTATTGAAGTGGCCGGGTGCTCCCAAATTAGCAATTATAAATGTCTATTCCCGCCCTGTTGGCCCAACCATGGTCTCTTCCACACTAGATGACCTTTCGTCCTTCTTGGGTCAGCTACCGGATGATTACAAGGTAGTTATGGGTGGAGACTTCAATTGCCATTTCGAACCGTTGGAGGGGATGAGGGAAGGGGCCCTTACTGCGGAAGATGATTTCTGGGGCGTTCCGGCGTGCCAATCGCCCAATCCTAAATCTTGGTCCCCACTCGCGGTACAAATCATGTCCCTGACCCTCAACTTTTCGTTAAGGGCCTGTAATGGCCGCACAATTTCAGACTCCCCCTCAAAATGTACTTTCAATAGGAAGAACCACGAGTCGCGACTAGACTACATTTTTGTAGATATTAGTCTGTGGCCAAAGGTTGAGGACTTTAAAATAAGCGTGCGCACAGATAGCGACCACAATGCACTCTTACTTTTTATGGCATATCCTCCAGCAAACCCCGGACCCCCGGCCCCTGAGACTAGGGATGACCTGGGCAACCTGGTACTAACTTCAAATAGGCGTAGGGTAAGATGGGAGAAATTGTCAAATTCCCAAGAAAACATTAGGAAACTATTTGAGCTAGTGTCGACAAAATTTGAGGATCTGGATGATCTAATCAATCAATCCAGTCCTCGTGATTTCAACAAAAGTCTAGCTCTAATTCACGAAGATCTTGTGTGAGCTCTGGGCGAGGTTCTCTACCCAGAGGTAGCGAAGCATAAGCAAAAGACCCGAACTTCTTCGTGGTACAATTCTGAATGTAAAAAGGCCAAGTCTGAGCTAATCGCAGCAGTCAAAGAAGGCATAGCGCAGACCAGGGTGGTTGAACTAAGGCGTCAGTATAAGGGTACAATGGCTCGTGCCAGGTCAGATTGGGACTGGGACAGATGGCAGGATCTCTCATCCGCCCTTAGAACAAAGGACTCTAGGAGATTCTGGACACTAGTTAATACTGGCTCTGGAGAACCTAAAGCGGCAGTGGAGCCTAATATTGCAGCTTCTATCTGGGAAGACCACTTTGCCAAACTCTATGAAGACATCTCTGAGGATACCAATGATGTGGCTACAGCTCTCTTATCCCTTCCTGGTGACAGCTTGGAATTTAGTCTTGGGGAGGTGGCCAGTGCTATAAATGGCCTAGCGCTAGGGAAAGCACCGGGACTTGATAAATTACCTGGTGACCTTTTTAGGTCCCATCCCGAGATCTGGGCCCCATATCTTCTCATCCTTTTTAACTCCATTGCACGAGGTATGGCGATCCCCTGCACTTGGCTGGGGGCAGAGATAGTTCCTATCTTCAAGAAGGGCTGCCCTCTGCTCCCAGTCAACTATAGGCCGATTAGCCTCATAGACGTGCCTCAAAAACGTTTTTCTCGCCTCATACTGGATCAACTCCTAGATTGGATGGAGGATAAAGACATTTTAAGCCCTCTCCAGGCTGGCTTCAGGAAGAACACGTCCACCATGGACCAGATCTTCCGACTCCTTCTCCTCTACTGGAAATCGGTGAGGATTGAGGGCGGGAGGTTGTTCATGGTGTTCGTGGACCTGAGGTCAGCTTTCGACCTGGTACCTCGGAAAAAACTTTGGAAGGTCTTAAATGAGATGGGAGTTCCTACCAATCTCTTACAGGCCATATTAAGACTTCATGAGGATAACTTCGCTCAGGTTAGGTGTGGAAGGGGTGGAGTTCTGTCAAAAAGGTTCCCTGTTCTAAGGGGGGTAAGGCAGGGATGCGTCTTGGCGCCTACACTGTTTTGCCTGTACGTTAATAACGTGCTAACTCATCTAGCTAACGTTAGGGACAATGATGCCCCATTTTTGGCAGGCAGGAGGGTGCCGGCAATTATGTTTGCCGATGACACCCTCCTGCTCTCCAAATCCCCTATGGGAATTCAGAGGATCCTGGACGGATTTGATCTTTTCTGTAAACAGTATGGTCTAGAAATCAACACAGGGAAGACCAAATTTATGATCTTTAACCCCTCCTCGACGACAAGACCAAACCCTTCACTGAGCTCAGTATCCTTGGAGAGGGTAAAAACTTTCCAGTACCTGGGCGTGACCCTGCATGAGAATCTAGTTTGGGAACCACAGATACTAAGTTCTCGACTGAGGTTGTCACAAATGTCCGGGGCAATTCTAAAGGTTACGAACACCTCCAACTACAAACCTATAGCTCCTGCAGTTGAAATGTATAAAACACAAGCCAAGTCGGCTGCATTATATGGTAGCGAGCTGTGGGGCTACCAAGCTGGAAAAGAGTTGATGTGTGTGGAAAATAACTTTTTGAGACGTCTCTTGGCTCTCCCACGTGCTACACCTTTGCTCCCCCTGCGTCTAGACCTGGGTCTACCCCCCATAAGCGAGGAACTTAAGTTAAAACCATTAAGATACTGGCACAGAATCTGGACAACTAACGAGCTTAAACACTATAGGAAAGATCTTGCACACGTTATGAACTTAAATCATAGTGACAAAATCCCCTGGTTATCCTTTGTTAAGCAAGAACTGTATCGGTTGGTTCTCTACGAGTTATAGGGAGCCCCTGAGATAGGCTGTCAAAGGGTCTCCCGGAAAAAACTCGTGGAAGTTCACAAGGAAAAAAGTCTTGCCTCTCACGTGCTTGCACCCCGCACTGGTATTTTAACCCAACGTTTTATGGACTTCAAAAATTCTTACCATTTTGAAAGTTTTATGGACATTATCTCCCCGACTCTGGCAAGAAAGCTATTTATCCAATGGAGGCTTGGTACCTTACCCATTAAATCTTTTACGTGTAATTGGGCTACTGGGGGGGATAAAACATGCCCCGGCTGCAACCACTGTGATGAGGAGGAAACCCATGTTCTGTTTTTTTGCCCAGCCTACAAGAGACCTAGGAAATATTGGCTGGTGCCTCTGTGTAGGAATTTGGGCATCAGGGACTATGTGATCTCGTTCAGAATATTGAAAACTGATTCCTCCCCACACATTGTATTCGCAGTTGCAAAATTCTTACTGGGGTTCTGGCATATTAGGAGCAAATTACTCAAACCATGACCATTATAGGATTGTATTGTCATCTTTTACTATTGC
Source organism: Lissotriton vulgaris (assembly GCF_964263255.1). Classification (NCBI taxonomy): domain Eukaryota; kingdom Metazoa; phylum Chordata; class Amphibia; order Caudata; family Salamandridae; genus Lissotriton; species Lissotriton vulgaris. The sequence continues at coordinate 877,057,382 of NC_141685.1, forward strand.
CACTGTATTTTCTTACCATCCATGGGGATTGCTTGTCTTTTAAATATGTTTTTTCTTCTTTCCAAATTCTGTTGCAATTTAATGTTTTATAACAAATGTTTTTATGTATATTCTTATGCATCTTTTATGGCCTAAATGGCCGAAATAAAGAATTTTTGGATTGGAATAGCTGTATTTTTATTTTAAACTGCTCAGAACAAATCGACTCAAGTCAACATTAGTGTAGAGCTCTCCCGGAACTGGCTGCCCCCCAATCAGGGTCCTGGCGCCTCTGACTGAAGAGAAACAATGTCAGTTGAAACATTGTTTCTCTTCAGTCAGAGGGAGGGGGCGAGGGGCGAGGGGCTCAGAGCAGGCTGCAGACAGCCTGCACCTGCTTTCGAGGGAGAGAGGCTTGCTTCAGCGCAAGCCTCTCTCACAGCTCTCACCGAAGAGCTGAGTTCATTTAATGAAGACAGTGAGGCTCCCCCCGCAATGCGGGTTCTGCGGGGGCCTGCCTGCAGTGCCTGCCGTGACCCGCAGGCGGCTGGTCGCAGAAGCAGTCTAATGTAGTTAATGAAGGACAGGGCCTTCTCACGAGCTCGAGTCACTCACTTTGGAGCTTGACTCGTCACAAGAAATCTGCGCGGTGCGCTGCGCACAATAAAAACTGAGGCTGCTCGCAGTCGGTGCTTCAGATCATCATCTGCAGAGCATTTGTCGGGAGAGACGGGGTCCGGAATCGGTACTAGGCTTGTATGGGGGATATTGTAAACTGAGTGTTTTTCTTGCCAGAGTAGAGAGCAATTTGGTGGTAGCATAACCCTTTGTATTCCCCACGTTGTTTCAGAAGAGGAAAGGAAGTCTGCAATTTACATTCAGAGGCATCTGAAATAGAAGGGTTTTGCGGCAGATCGGGTGTTTACGAGCTGATTGTCACAATACAGTCAACAGCCTTGTGAAGGAACAATCGTTAGTTAGTTCATTAGTTAGCCAGGCAACATAGAGAAGCTTAATTAACTGAGCAATTGACCGACTTTATAAAAATGAGTGAACGAAAAGAGTTGCAAAAAAAAAAAAGTGCTGTCACTCTGAGCCTATGTTGTCCCATTAACCTAAAGTCAAATATCACCTGCACATATAATTTTACTATTGGCTGCACTCTCCAGCAAACTGTTACTCGAGCACACTGTAGAAGTTGACGAAATTGCAATATTCCAGGGATCAATTGTGTAGCGAACAACTGGTTGTATAATTAACCCCTATGAAGAAGACAGTCTCTTATTTATAACTGCCGCACAAAATAAAGCAATTGTACCAGGAACACGTTCAAGTGATGTCCATTTGCTTGCTCCTGTGACAGCAGAAATTACATTTTAAAGCATGAACATGATTATGCGCGACCCTGACAATATCGAGAGCCTATCACACTGCCTATGGGCATTTTATGCCAATAAAACACCGATAAAATAATAAGCACTTGTCTGGGTCCAAGGTTTAGACACCGAACGGTGTCCAAGGCACACGATCATTCACAGAGGCGTAGCTTCAGGGGGGTGTTTGATGTTTTACACCACTCCTAATAAATTTATTTTCTGGTAAATAGTTGGGTGCAGATGCTTCAGTCCGGTTTGGTGAGATGTCTGTAGGATTTCACCAGGATTTTTTTACAAGCACACAAAAAGACACATTATCTCCCTGTCTGTTCTGAAAGTTTTCAACAATGCTGATTATTTTGCGCATTATTGTGTTTTCTCTCACGTAGCACTCCTACCAATCCCGATTGATCTCCCTTTCCACTGCCCCTATAGTCCCTCTTACTCACCCTGCTTGTTGTATAATATATTTTAAATTTCTCAGGGGCTCGGTCGCCACCGGGTACTTGCACAGAACTGTTACGCCCTACCACTTTCAAATCTCACCAGCCGCCACTGTTTCCTTCAAGGGGCAACTACTAAGCTGAGATGTGTGAAGAAGGTACAGGCAGTAAGCATTCAGCCGACCATTATGTGTTTTATACCCTAACAAGTTAGTCGTTCAAAACAGGTCTTCTTTCTTGACAGCAGTGGTGACCCCATTCAGCACGGGGCAATCTATTAGCTTACTTTCCTTTTATCCCTGGCCACATCCTACGAAGGAGGTGGGTACCAAAGGTTGCATTCAAAAAGCACAGTCAGTTTCTACATAGACAGTATATAAGAGATCGGGTATGATGATCAGTTCTACATTAATTATGATGGTAGCTGAAAAGGCAGAGTAGTGTAGAAGAGGACTTTGTCCCGCTGGATCCGTCTTTGTGTTAAACTTTGCTTTGATTTAGCAAAAAAGAAACCTACAGAGGGCCTCCGAACACTCCACCAGGGCAAAATCATCTCTTTCACCTTAGCAAGAGGTGTGCTTTGGCTGAAATCTGTAGGAAGGGCACGTGGGCTCTCGTTCTCATCTTTGCTAAGTACTACTACTTTGCACACTCTGAACTCCAGAATTTTCTTGTTTGACCATTCTTTCTGACCTACGTCTTAAAAAGGATACTGCTTGGGAATCTATTCAACAGGTGTGGAATCTGCAAGTAGAAGTTTCCATCAGAAGAAAATGTTACTTTACTGCTGTAACAATCATTCTGATGGATACTCACCCCTAACTGCAGATTCCTCACCTATCCCACCGACCTCCCCATTCTTAAAGATGACCACACAACATTGAGCTTGCTAAAAAAAAGTTTCAAGTCTGGATATCTCACAGCACCTTCTCAGATTGTTGTCACTTTGTCACCTCGTAAGAGTTCTCTGTCCTGAATATGGTCTTATAGATGTCAGCACAACAAGACTGAAGCTTTGCCATACTCACCCATTTTCTTTTATGAAATAAGACCATTTGTGTAAGAAATTTGTGTCCTACTGTTAGGCATATTTCTTTGTAAATAGGTATCTGAAATAGTTGAAATACACTAGTGACAAGTACATATCATTTCTGATGGCTGCTTATTTCTGTCACCCTTGTATATGAGACAATCTGTGTACTCCTTATTCTGTGTTTGATTATAAATGCTAGCACAAAAAGAATACATCTTTTCTGGTTTTGATTTACTCACTTTAGAGTATTTGTATTGATTTTTAAAATGTATGTGTTGGAGGCCTCTATCTAGGCACTCACAAGCAATAGTTTGATACAACGTTTTGTCATGTTTAAATAAATTCCTTGTAGACACATTTACCTTAAAATAATTTTGTTACCCAAGCCCACAAGGGTATATTGGGTTATCCTATTAATACAAAACATAGTTCTATTGCTATTCATTGCAAGTTACCAGGATGCCATTTTGAAGGTATGTACTGGGAACTGGTCATTATGAGTTACCCAGCTACATAATGGCTTTACTGAAAATAAATGGTGTTTGGTATCAAACATCTCATCATAATAAAAACCATCCTGATGCCAGCATTGGATTTCTGAAGACATGTACCCAGTGGGCACCTAGGAGGTGCCCCCCTATAACCTTACTAGTCAGTCTGTTGGCTGACTGGTACCTTCCATCCTGCCACTAAAGACGGGTTTCTGACCCCCTGCAAGGAAGAGCCCATGCCTTCAGAGGTCAGAAAAAAATGCATGCTTGGCAGAAGGTGCTCCCACATCCTCCAGCACGGTGGCTAGTGAATTGTCAGCTTAAGGACAGGGGCTTCAAAGCCCCTGCTCCCTTTGAAATGCAACCCTGGCTTCCTCTCAGAAAACGGGAAACGCATCCGCCTGAGGCTCATTTGGCACCAGATTTGGGAGTAGATTAGATATTCAGGAGGCATGTTTCACTTGCAGGCTTGTTACACCCCTAAGGTGGACTACTTGAAGGGGACAGCCAGAGAAGGGTTTTACCATCTTGGTTTGAGTATGCCCACTCCTCACAGGAATTGGTCATATAGGGGTGTTTAGTCAACATAGTGTAGGTAGCCCATTGGCCAGTATCATAATACAATGCAAACACAAGGAAATGATGGACGGAGCGCTGAAACTTTTCAGACACTCACCCCCAGTAACAGATCTGGGTTGAATACATCATTGTTCTTTAGCTCACCTCGCAGCCCCAGTTCAGACCTAGCTATATGCAAATCAGTCTTGACCCTGTGCCTCATGGGAACAGTCCAGCCCGAAGTGCTAAGCCAGGTCTTCCCTGGACCCGAAACAAGCATCCTGTGACCGGTTTCTGTGTAACATCTCTCACGAGCCAGGCTAGCTTGAATCCAGTGGCAAAGTGAGCAAGGGACCCACGTCTGGGCATACCCTGCCAACTCAGGGCGAATAAAGCAAACACAAGGAGATGATGGACGGAGCGCTGAAACTTTTCAGACACTCAGCCCCCCATCACATATCCTTGTTGAATCAATCATTGTTCTTTAGCTCACTTCGCCACCCTAGTTCAGACCCAGCTATATGCAAATAAGTCTTGACCCTGTGCCTCATGGGAACAGTCCAGCCCGAACTGCTAAGCTAGGTCTTCCCTGGACCGAAAACAAGCATCCTGGGACCGGTTTCTGCGTAACACCCCTCATCAGCCAGGCTAGCTTGAATCCAGTGGCAAAGTGAGCAAGGGACCCATGTCTTGGCATACCCTGCCAACTTAGGGCGAACAAAGCAAACACAAGGAGATGATGGTCGGAGCACTGAAACTTTCAGACACTCACCTCCAGTCACAGATCTGGGTTGAATCAATCATCGTTCTTTAGCTCACTTCGCCACCCTAGTTCAGACCCTGCTATATGCAAATCTGTGCTGACCCTGTGCCTCATGAGAAGAGTCCAGCCCGAACTGCCAAGCCAGGTCTTCCCTGGACCGGAAAAAAGCATTCTGGGATGGGTTTCGGGGTATCACTCCACATAAGCCAGGCCAGCACAGGGTCAAGACTGATTTTCATATAGCTGGGTCTTAACTGGGGTTGTAAAGTGAGATAAAGAACGATGATGGATTCAGCCCAGATCTGTGATTCGGTCTGAGTGTTTGGAAAGTTTCAGCGCTCCGTCCATCATCTCCTTGTGTTTACTACCATATTACGCCACTAAATGCCCCTAAATTGATTATTTTGGGGGTCCCTCCAACACCAGAGAGACTGATTCGACTAACTGGGAACAGAAGGACAAAGAAGATCTGACACTGCAACCTCATGACCTGAACCCCCTTTGAGTTCCCCCGGACTTGCCCCTAAGTCCCTTCTTGCAGCGTTTGGTTCAGGTCCCCATTGACTTCTACCGTGTAGCACTCAAGGTTACCATTCTGAACTGCACCTCTGCAGCCTGACACCCCAAAGCAGATAAACCCAAACTATTGTTGGTACTTTTGACCTTGGTGCCCTAGCACCTTATGTCCAAAATGGCACCCCTGAGCTCCGACTGCAAGTACCTATTTGCTGTGTAGGGTTTTCTTCCCATAAATAACATCCTGCTTTGAAGGCTTTTGCCTCACAAACCATTATTCAAGTATTTTTGCTATTTATCTGTAAAATAGAAATCCCTGAAAGTATGAAAGTTATTCTATAGATCTTGATGTCTAAAAATATATAAAAATCTGCTTTTATTTTTTATAAATAGGTCTCTGATTTCTTCTTGAGTGTGTGAGCCATTCATTGACTGCGAGTGTATACAACAAATGCTTAACAGTCCTCTCTGATAAGCCTCAGCGGCTCAGCCACACTACCACAAATAGAGTACTTGGGATAGTTAAAGTAAGCCCTGTAAACCACTAAGGGTCATCAGGACATTTTGCATGGTGTGCCCCAACATTGGCAATGCTACACAAAAAGCCAGCTTCCTACACAGTCTAGCAAAATTAGCAATACATTTAGTGAGGGTTAGAAACAAACATACTTGGTCCTTGTTGACAGGCGAAGGTCCTTTCACAATACTCTTGGCTGAATCCAACTTGGGACTTACACTTTCACTGGATAGATACTTAACGGTTGTCACCCTAAATTAGCATTTTCCTTTTTTAAGAGTAAGACCCACATCTTGCAATTTACTTAAAACCAATCTAAGAGTAGTGTAATGTTCCGCCCGATCTTTCTCATACACAAATTTCAATGGCCTAAGGAAGGAACATTTGACACTAACATAATTGAGCATATTTAAACACACATAAAAACTAAATATACATGTCAAAAGAGAGACAAGAGAGAGGCATTACTAGAGTCAGGGGCCATCTTCAAAGAGGCCTAGAGCAGTAGCCCTATAATGCCGGTAGCAAGCGAGGCGCCAGCCCCTTATTCTCCCAAAGCTATCAAAGTTACCCGACAGGGGTCACCTTCCATTGCATCATTAAAATTGTGACGAGTTGAGTTTGGAGGACACAGCCCTAAGATAAAAACACAAGAACTCCAAAAACTATGGATTAAGGTGCACATGTAATATTTCTTAGTTAACAATGAACCAAGTTCTTATCCAAACAGGTCAACCACAGAACCTTCAAGTGCACCAACACCCAGCAACCATATCAAACACCCCAGCCCGGACAAGAAGTGTACATTCAAAACTATAAACTAACTCTGCTAAATCTATTGTTTGAACTGATAAGGGAAACCACAGCCACCGGACGACCACAGGATACTCCCTAGGAATCTATATCAAGACCTGCCATGTCAAATGAAAAGTTATGTATGATTGCATTGTTATGTACCCTCTGTCTTCTTTGGGTAATACTGCAGGTATTCACTGCAGAGTAAAATGGAGTCTATCCAAAAGTTACTACAGCGCTTGCGTAGGGCCCTCTCCCATGTCACCTTCTATTACAGTAAGTAGAACACAAGCATCCAACATGCACTACACAGAGCCCTTTTGCATAACACACAATACCAGCACATGACCACAGTTGGCTCCCAAACATCCGCCAAGTCATGTTACGTGTGTTCGTTGATTCCGCATGCACAAGGTGCCGACAGACTTTACTTGTCCCAAGAAGTAGCCTCTGAGAAAGCAAAATGTCTTATTCAACTATATATGTGCAGAATTAGGGCCAAGATCCAATCCAACAAGGTAGACCCACACAGGGTTGTAGTAAATTTGACCTGTTATGAAACCAACCATGCTGTGTTATACCGCTGCAGTGAACCTAATAATATCCAAACCGAGTTGGACAGAATGCGCAGGAAAGGCACCATAGGGTAGGATACTGTTTGGCCCAGAGACTTTCCAGAGAATCGAGTCTTGGAGGTAGCAACATCTATAAGCCAATGCACAAACACGTCCGCTCCTGCATCCATCTGTGGACCAAGGGTGGCCTTAAGCGTATCTGGAGCGGTCTTCTTTAACAACAATTGGTCCCCTGACATGGAGTTCCTGTGAAGGGCCTTTTAGCTCGTGGATAAAAAGGGGAATGAGTCACATGGGGTAAGGTTGAATGAGAGCATGACCATCACATATCAGGAAATCTGGGACAACAAGGTGGGTCGATACATTTGGCAAGAAGGGAAGGGGCGACCCTAATTCTACAGAAACCTACACTGTATTCCTTATGTTTCAGAGGTAAAGGAATGCTTCCACTGGGCATGAATGCTAACTGCTGAGTGATCTTGCACATTTTGGCTGTGCAATAGGGCACCTCCACGCTGGTGGGTTATTACTGGCAATGCAGTGAATCTGCCCATACTCAGCTTGTCCGCAGATGATGCAGACTCTGTTCCCTGGTAATCATACACGACCCAACCCTGGTCATTCCCAGAAAAGAACTATCAGACTTGTACCAACACCCATTAAGGAAGAAGACAACTTTGCTGCATAGAGCTCGTAAAAAGAGAGCCATGGAGGATTTTTGCGGCACAGTTCCAAGATATTCTAGAGGAATCCAGACTGTTCACTGACACACAAGTATAGGCGGTAGGGTCTATACCATTCTTTACCCTGCAGACAAAAGCTAATGCCCACTGGCTTCAAATACCTAGGTGGGAGATGCTTAAAATGATAAACAATACTGAACTCGGCCTCAGTTCATCAAGAATGAACTGCAAGCGATCCGCCTCATGGTAATGCAGCACCAAAATGTATTACACTTAATGACTGCGATGGAGGGAGGGATGTGTGCCAAGATCGGTGCAGCTTGCTGCACGTTCATCCCAGGGAACCACATGGACAATGGAATATTGGCACTTGCTGCTATGTTTAATTAAACAAACAGTTCCTGTTCTGCCAAACACATCTTGTCTCTTGATTTTTCAAGGTATTTCATGTTCAAGTAACACGTGGTAAAGGCATATGCATAGTAAAGTTTTGCGTGGTAAAGGCATATGTGTTGCAATGTACGCATTGTAAATGCATGTGTAGTAATGGCATTCATGGTTTTGTCATACAAACCTCTTACAGACCCCAAAAGATGGTTCTTGGACTCACAATAATAGATCCTTAGCTCAGTCCTGGTAGAGTGGCAAAGAGCAGTCAGGATTTCCTAGAGGAACATTTGCTAAGCATTGCAGAGTACCAACATGGACGAAAAGTAATTGCCACAACTCTATAGAAATCCAAAACCACTTTATAAAAAGAAAGTGTATTTTTATCTAAATTTTGACACCAAAACAACTGAAATAGCATACATATAACCGAACTTTCCGATTTTAGGAGAAAACATAAATCACAGCACTTCAATACTACAGAACATGTACATTGCGGTAATGGGAAAAAGTGGTAGTGACAATAAGTCACTTGCAGGTTGTGTTACGTAGAACCCAAGGAGGGTAAAAGTGTTGCAGGTCCCAGAACCAGATCATGACAGTCAGTTAAATTTTACCTGGCAAGTGGGTCCCGGGTGCAGAGTTGTCCTGGCTGTTGTTGGTGCTGAACGAGAGCTGAGGGAGAGTTGTTTGACAGCTTAAACAGTTCTGTGGAGTACAAGATGCCAAAACACAGCATTTAGCCACTGCTGACATCAGATGGAGATCCCTCTAGGTACAGCGTTGGGTGCAGAGGTCAGTTGCCGGACTGGCGACCAACAAGGCTTGGCAATGGTAAACACAGCAGATGGGTTACTTCAATGTCTGGTGGTCCTGGGGAACATAATAGCAGCCTGAAACTTTGTGGAAGGCAGGGCTACAGGTCCCACAATGCACGTGACAATCTGGATCTGTGAGATCCATTGGGGGCCCGACAGCCAGCGATTCTTCTCGTTGTTTTACCAGCAGTTTTCAGGGGACTAGTGCCACTAGTCCAGTGGAGTCTGAGGGAGCTTCAGGATCCCTCTGTCTGGGGGAATAAAGACTTAGCCTAGGACGAGTCTTGATTGGGCAGTTCCAGGAGCGTTTCCACAGGTGCAGAGCAGACCTTGATTGGTTTGTGCAAGTCCTGTTGTTGCATACATAGGTCTCTTTGTCATCTTTGATGCAGGTTGATTTAGAACTGAGGTTCTGGTGTCACGGGCAGCCTATAAATCATAGATGTAGGGGCCTTAGGTTGGGAGTGCAAGTGGCCAGTGGGCTACTTGCCCCATCAGTGAATCCAATCCAGAGGTGACCACATCTAGGGGTGTAAGTCACCTTTTTTTTTAACCTGGAAGACTGAGGGTAGCAATAATTAGTGATGGGGCTGACAAGGCAGAGTGTAGTTAAAATGAAAATGAAAAATAGAGGCTACATACTGGCTGTATCACTGGATAATGGCCTTTCTTATTACTAGTAAACCAAAGCTAATAAAGTACCATGTGTCCTGAACACAGGCCCCACAGCCAGCCTTGTATGGAAGATTTGTTTTGTGGGAGGGCCAACAATGTAGATACAATGCAGTATACAAAGAAATTAGATCAGAGCATTCAAGTCAGTGTGTCATAAAAAACTTTTTGTCAAGGGATTGTGAAAGAATGCACAATTCTTAAGGGTGTACACTGGTATAGCTGTGATGGAGAGAGGGTAAAGTTCCAGCACAAATAGCTGGGAATGGCCTAATGAAACAGAAAACCTCATTGAAGTAAGGCAAGAATTATTTTATTTATTTATTTATAAAGTTTTATATAGCGCAAACTTGACCCAAGAGGGTATCAGAGCGCTTTACATTTAGGGTTCTTGTGTTAAAAGTGACATCAGCTACAAGAGTATAGTAAGGTAAAGTACACAAGCAATGTTGCAAGAATTTGTAGGAGGGAGGGGAGGAAGGAGTAATAGCTGGGAGACGAGGAGGAACTGTGCCCAATATCCGACTGGGTAGGTGGTGGTCAAGGGGGAAACAGGGCCAATATCCTCATTAGCTGTCTAGCAGATCCACCGGGCATCAGCCATGTTGCTCAGGTCTCAGCGTTCAGGAAAAATCAGTTTTCAGTTTATTTGATTTTCGTACAGTTTATATAGCGCTGGCTAGACCAGGAGGTATCGGGGCGCTATATGTTGTAATGTGCTTGACCGTATGGACAGAAAGAACTGTTCTTACCCAAAGCAGAGTAAGGATAGTTTGTGCATGTCTACAGAATAACGGTCTCCCAATCAGCGATCCGAGGCCTGTCAAGGAAGAATCTGCCGGCTAGACCGGGTGGGTAGAAATATTCAAATAACATAAAGCGTTCCCTTTAGTTTAGGAACGACCCTCTGGGCGCTGCTGTTTTGGATCGATGCTGCGATCTGTTTAGTTTTTAGATCATGTATGACCAATAAATAATAAATCCGTTCTTATTGGGTCATCTTTCAATTTATTTTCGTTTTTCAAATGTTGAAATTCACATATTGAAGCATGTCATGATTATATATCCATAAATTCATAAATCCATGTGGATAGATAAGGCATTTCCCATAAATCCATGTGGATAGATAAGGCATTTCCCAATGCATTTCGTACCTCTGATAGGTACTTCATCAGGGGAATCTGTAGAAATAATACATATAAATGAGGGTCCATCAAAATTTCAAGCCCATTTAATGACTCTCTTACAAAAAGCTCATGAAGAAGGAACTATATCATTGAAAACCAAGAATTTTTTGAGCAAACAATTCCCAAAAACTCCATCAATACAAATGCTGCCCAAAATACATAAAGATCCCTTAAGGCCTCCGTTCCGTCCCATTGTGAACACCAGAGGAAGCATACATGAGCCTGTTGGTCAATTTCTAGATGTACATTTCAAAGACTTCATAACAAAGGCTGTTACTTATATCAAGGACACAACAGACTTTTTAGTGAAACTAACAAAAATCAACATTCCAGCTGATCAAGAAATCTGGCTTTGCACCATAGACGTACAGGCGTTATATACGTTGATTCCTCACAACCTGGGTATTGAAGCAACAGAAACATCTTACTGAATTCAACTCTTGATCAGAAGTTCCAAGTTTTTTTATTGGTATTGTTAAATTTCACACTATATTAAAGCTATTTTAGATGGCAAGAAGACCATTTTTTGCAGCTCACAGGTACCAGCATGGGCAATTGCGCTGTGCCGTGCTACCCGAATATCTTCATGATGATTTTTGAAAACAATCATATCTTGAATGGTGAGCAATGGAAAAAACTTGCAAGTGTATTTTACAGATACATCGACGACATTTTCGTCTTATGGATAGGTCCCAAACTGACACTACTAAAACAGTTGGAAGATTTGAACAAAATCAACGACCGGATACAGTTCACTTATACGATTGACCAGAAAAGTATAGCATATCTAGACGTACTGGTACAAATTGAAGGAAACAGAATCAAAACAACATTGCACAAAAAATCCACTGATCGCAACAATTTGCTAAACTATGCCAGCTTCCACCAGAATTCACTGAAAAATAACTTGCCACTATCTCAACTATATAGAGTTAAGAGAATAGTCTCAGAACCTGAGGAATCTAAAGTGCAAATACAAAACATGATTCAGCGTTTCCAAGAGAGAGGATATCCTGTAAAAATACTAGAGACTGCAACTACCAAATGTGATACCAAATCACGTACAGATTTATTGAGAAGTTCCCCTAAAACATCTGAGAAACGTGCTGTAGTGGTGTCAACATTTTCTACCAAAAGGTATGCATACAAACAATCCATCCTTAGACATTGGCAAATCCTATCCAATGAACCAGATTTTAAAGGGATCTTTCAAAATCAGCCAAGATTTGCTTACACTCGAAGTAGAAACATTCAAGACATGCTCAAGAAAAGTAGCCTAAACTCTAAAAAAGAAACATACAAAGGCACAGTACCATGTTTTAATTGCAACAATTGCCACGCAATTATCATGGGTAACTCTATCAATCATCCTCGGCAAGGAAACCCCATACATCTCAAAGTAACGGCAACTTGCGACAGTATGAATTTGATATATCTTCTTAAATGCCCATGTGGCCTGGTATATGTGGGCAAAACTACAAGGAAGATTAAGACACGTGTGACAGAGCATAAAAGCAATATTAGAACTAAAAATGAAAAATCACCCATTGCTGTTCATTTCAATGAAAAAAGACATAATATTTCACAATTGAAATTTCTAGTGCTTGAAATGATCACGACTATTGGAAATCAAGACGTGAACAGAATACTCTTACAAAAAGAGAACCAATGGATTTTCAGGTTGGACTTTTTGAAGCCACATGGGCTCAATGAACGCTTGGACCTCTCGTTATTTATAAAATACGATAACAGTGGAACCTTTATAACCACATTGATTGCATTGTTAATAATATGAGTTATGGTTATGAATTTGATGCCTTTTTATATATATATATTTTGTAAATTTTATATGTCATACTTTATTTGTGAAGATCTGTTCTTGATAAGAATCGTCGAGTTGTTTGAAGTGAGATGTCACTAGGTTTAATACACCTTTCCAATATGGCCGAACCTATTTGTCACCACAGTCCGTTTTCACTTTCTAAATCACCTGAGAGGCAGACAGTCTTCTCTTTTGGAAATCACTGTGTTACATTAATGGCGACGGGTTGAGCCCGCGGTTATTCACCTGGCGAGTACTATGCACGTACCTGTTTAACAGCGGTAAGTTGAGCACACGGAGAGTATAATGGGGAGCAACACCAGGCTAGATGCATACATACGACATAGTGTAGAATGTGAATTTTTAACACGACAACTCGAAGGAATGTTTAGAAGTAATTTTGAATTTGGTTTGTGCACGATTAAGTTGGTTTGTAGTTTTCGAAAACGCACCATGCTCACGTTAGTGACGGTAGCGTGTTTCTGATTTTTTGTGAGAACTGTCGATTTTGAGTAGGATTTTGATTATAATTTAGCATCAATCATGTGGAACAATGTATTGCATATGTGTGCGCAATTTGAATATATATTTGCTATAGAAAAGAGTGATGGACGCTCATTTATATGTATTATTTCTACAGATTCCCCTGATGAAGTACCTATCAGAGGTACGAAATGCATTGGGAAATGCCTTATCTATCCACATGGATTTATGGGAAATGCCTTATCTATCCACATGGATTTATGAATTTATGGATATATAATCATGACATGCTTCAATATGTGAATTTCAACATTTGGAAAACGAAAATAAATTGAAAGATGACCCAATAAGAACGGATTTATTATTTATTGGTCATACATGATCTAAAAACTATACAGATCGCAGCGCCCAGAGGGTCGTTCCTAAACTAAAGGGAACGCTTTATGTTATTTGTATAAACACACCTGATGTTCGACTAGGTGATACCTCCGTGGCACGCGTTATCCGCACTACTGTTCAGCCTGTGCCCAACTGCCCCCCCTTGTTTGCAAGAAATATACAAAGACACTTCACAGAAATACGTCCTCGTGGACAAACTTGGCTGAGGGTTGTGTCATGGGGCATGGTCCACTGGCTGATGGAAAACCCTTGAAAGAGATCAAGGAAAGGTGGGAGGTGCACCAAAATGTTCAGACAAGCAAAGCCACTAAAAAACTGCATACAGGGTAAGTAAGGTAAAGACAGGCTTATGAGAGTTTTTGTGAATGCAAGAAAAATTGAAAAAAAATAACGATAAATTGGGCTTAAACTGGGCAACAAACCAACACCATCAGCGCAAAAGTGCCGTAGCAGAAAGGGAAAATGTAATCCCTAGCCTGTGGCTCTTGTAAGGAGGGGCAGGGAATACTGCATTGTTTATTGTTAGGGAGATATCCATTACAACGCGGTCTTTACACCGCGATACGTTTACAACGTGGTCATTACAATGCAAGCCGTTACAACGACTTGCGCTGGATGGCGCTATACACTAAAGAATTGAATGATTTACTATTCCAACACCTTCCCTACTGTTGCGAAGGCTGGAGTTGGAATAGTAAATCAAACTATTCCTAAATCCAGCGCCTCTAGCGCAAGTCGTTGTAACGACTTGCCTTTTAATGACCGCGTTGTAAACGTATCGCGGTGTAAGGACCGCGTTGTAATGTCATACATTCCTATTGGGAAGACTCCAGCTATTCATGATAGCCACTTACTGCTCTGGCGTTCCATATGGCCCAAAGAAGAAACTAGTTTTATAAAATGAATTATTTTAGACAGTTTTACTCTGGACATTGTATTGACGATCCCCTGGTTAAGCTGCATTCATTTTTTGTACAGCAAATTGTTCAAGATGTAAGTCCGTGCTTACCCCCAATTTGTAATATCACTTAGTAAACTGTCTATCAGAGAAACTTTTATGAACCATAAGAGGGAAGTTCAGCTGATTTGTGAGAGAAGGAGTCGACTTTTAAGTTTTACCTAACACTTACTTCAGTAGAGGGCTGCCAAGATTATTTAATTTATATTTATATTTTATAATTTATATTCCCAATCTCAGGCATCGTTTTGTACTAGTTAGATTTAGATTGGGAAATTACCACCATGAGTTGCCTTCCCCAACATGAAAATCTGTCCTCTGGACACAACACCTTGCCCATGTGATGGTCAGAGTAAGGAAAGTACAGTGCACTTTAAGTTGTTCTGCCGCTTTTATTCTGGTTTCAGAAGTTACTATTTAAAACTACTTCTGCTTGCATATGGCAATGGATCGCATCTTGCTGCTCTAAAATACTTGTCCGAACTAAATGATGTTAGGGTTTGTGAATGTAGCACTTTTTATTACAAATGCATTTAATATACATAAAAGTATTGTACCGACATAGAGTTGACCCCATAATGATTTTAAATGGAGACTGTACCCCGTTAAAAAAGATTTTCCGTGTTTTTAGATATGATTAACTTTGGCTCCATGTTGTATATCAAGAGTCACTTGCATTGTCTTTTACTATTTGATACAATTTAGGTGTAATGCAATCAGGTTTTTTAAAATCTATTTATACTTTTATGGTTGTTTTATAAATATCGAATGAAGTTTCTTGAACTGAGCTGAAAATGATAGTACAAATACAATTCCCGGATTACTGGCAGTCAGGACCACCATAGTTTTCTACAATTAGGATGTTTTTGTCAAGACATGAAACAAGATAAAAAAAATATCTTGACGAACGCTGCCATGTCCACCGTTCCCTCCGTGATCCAAGAGGAAGGCTGGGGGAAATGCGTTGAGGTGTTCTCTGCATTACAGGAATCGTGGTCGGCAAGAGCCGAAAACTGATCTGACGCTTTCATGTACGATGCAAACTACATTTTTCATGCAACCTAGCAGGTTAGCCGGCACCGCCTCAAGAGATGGTGCTGACGCATTGGTGGCCCAGTATGAATTAAAACGGATGTAATCTGCGGGAACAGTGCAGATTATCCCGCCTATTATGGCAACTTGGAGGAAACACTAGGCGCATTATGGATAAGTGCGGTAAGGGTGTCATTGATACCACACCAAGCCCAGCTCATCGTTTCTTTGTTCTTGTATCGTGGGCATGGCATCGTTTTGCCATCATGGTATATGGAGAAATACACCCCGATAAATATATATATATATATTAACTTCCCCATGGAGGGGAATTCAAAATGGTCTTCCTTGTTTAGGAAAGTATCATATTACACAAAGATCTCCATGGAGTTTAATACACAGACTTGCCACAATATTTGCTTCTCATGCAATATTTCAGTTCTTGAAATCCTAATCCTGGACGCTCATGAAATAGATGTGCTTATGAACCTACCAGAAATGATAATCAAAGACTATCCTATGTACTAATGCGCTATGAAAAGAATCTGCGCCAGAATTGTTGAAGCCCTGCTCATAGAATGTTGTTTCTTTGATCATATTTTAACAGGGGAACCTAGAGATGTTGGGTTCTTCTGCCCCCTTGTGAAGTTAGGCTTACAGAACAAATAGGTGGGTAATGACTATGCTTTATGAATATGCAAGATTCATGAAAAGTACTTGTTTACGTGGTAGCTCTCTCGTTCTATTTGCAGCACAAATGGTTAGAACCTATGTACAGGCATCAAAAGAGGTTTAGAAGATGGCATAATGAATTCTAATTGTTCTTCTTAAACCTCTCAAGACAAGTTGTTATTTTCTTTACAGGTAGTAAAGAGTAGCCGCATACATGATTCCCCTAGAGAGAAGTGTCTACCTTACAAAGTTGACATGTCTATTTTCTCTCTCCTTTTCAGGTCTCCTTCCCCGCTGTTCCCTTCCTTCCTTCCCTTACCTCACTTGATCTCCTCAATCTTCCGTGCTGTAGTAGCTTTTGGACTTGAGTGTGTCGAGAGGTGGACCCACTCTGAGCAACAAATCGATTCTGAGAGGCTACCAATCTACGTTTGACAGAATAATCTGCCCAAGAAAAATGCCCTCTCCAGGTTGGTTCGCTTTCAGTATGGCCACATTGGAAGATGTCTTGGCAGCACTAGCTGTAGTACAGCAGGAAGTTACAGCCTCAAGGGCTGAAACGGCAGCCTTACAAGAGAAGGTAGAACAAATGCAAAGAAACCCCTTTGATGTTCAATCTGGACACCCTATGGGGGGCATCCTGGCAGTCCAGGGGTTCTGCTTCTACCCCTCCAATTACTGTAGAAATACCTACTCCAATATCTTTAGCTGCTCCTGAGCGTTTTCAGGGGGATACTTCTAAAGTACAGGTGTTCATGAACCAGATCATATTACATTTTACTTGCAGAACCAGAGCCTTCCCTACTAACCAAGCTGGTGTAGCCTTTATGATTTTTTATTTGACCGGAGACGCTGCACAATGGGCATTTCCTCTGGTACCTAGGGATGATCCCTTAATGTATGATTGGGATGAACTCCGAAAGGAGTTTGAAACCATGTTTTATTGCAGGGCTGCTTAATTTTCCGCTGATAGGGAAGTACTTGAGTTAAAATAAGGAAATAAAGATCTTGTAGTTTATAATAATACATTTCAATGTTTAGTGGCAGAAACTCAGTGGCCTGAAGAAAAAGGGCAACGCTGTTTTATCAAGGTCTAAAGGAGGAGCTTAAGGATGTATTGGCTCAAATTGACCCTCAACCCTCTACATTCACCGACCTAAAAAATCTGACATTACAGTAAGATTATTGTATGGGAGCACGTAAGGGAGATAAAAGGAGGACAGAGCGGCCTCCCTCTAGGTTCGATAGAGCTAAATTTTCGGGTGGAACACCTGACCTGCCACTGAACATATGACGATTGGCACTGTTCACGCCTCTCTAACCCAGGAGAAGCGAGAACAAAGGGGCAAAAATGGTCTTGGCATGTACTGGGATAGAAAGGGTCATTTTGGTAACGAGTGTATGGTGAAACCAAGAAGCAAGATAGGGTTTCCCAAAACTCATGTAGCTACTGCAGAAGGGAAATCGGCACAGTAGAATGCTCAAATGTCGTTTTATCTGTTGACATTCAGAAGGGGTTTGATAGCCTGGAATGGTCTTATCTGTTCCACGTTATGCGTAGTTTTGGACTTGGAGACGCCTTCGTGGCATGGACCAAATTATTGAATAAAACAGCTACAGCTCGGGTGCGAACGGGAGCTCTGAGCTCCTCCTCCTAAAAAGTGGGTTGCAGGACTCGACAGGGGTTCCCCCTCTCCCCCTTATTGTTTGCGCTGGCCATAGAGCCATTAGCAGTGCAAGCTAGGCTGGGTCGGAGGTATACCGGTCTTGAAGTGTATGGGTTGAGCAGTATATATCGCTCCACGCAGATGACTTACTTATGTTCCTGGCTGACACGGCGGAGGCACTTGAGGGGGCAAGGGAACTGCTTCGCGATTTTGGGGGGTTCTCGGAGTGAATTGGGCAAAGACGTGTCTTTTCCCAGTGACATTGGAGGGCGGCGGACTGACGCATATTAACGGGATTAATTGGGAGTATAGATGCTTGACCTACCTTGGCACTAACATTTATCATACACCTGCTGATATGCTGGAGGGTAACGTGGGCAGGGCTATTTGAAACCTCTGGGGCAACATGGCATTTTGGGGCACGCTCCCCCTCTCGGTAGCTGGGAGGGTGGCACTGCTTAAGATGGTCGCGCTCCCTCGGTTGCTATATTTCTTTAGGGCACTCCCAGTCTGGGTCCCGGGTTTGTTATTTTAACAGATCCAGTCTTTGATCGTGGGATTTATTTGGGTGTCTGGCAGGAGGTGGGTTGCACTTAAGACAATGATGCGCCCGAAAGTTGACTGTAGACTAGCGGTCCTTGATTTTGAGACATATTATTTGGCGGCTCAGCTTCAGTGGCTCACCCAAGCAGTGGCATTGGAATTTCGGGGATCGGATGATCGGGACACCATGGGGATATCGAGGTCTGTAATTTCCTCTATTATTCTCCAACAACCATTGAGACTCGGGAAACTCTCCAGCGAGGTAAGGACGTTCAGATTGTGCTGGAACCGGAGCCAGCGCAGAGCCATGATTGACTGGCCATATGTCCCGGAGATACCACTGGCGATGTGCATGGTCCTCCCACACGGGGGGATTGGTCTGCCCTGGCTGATGGGGAAGCTATGGGGCTATAGATGTGTGGGGATTTGTATGAAGATGGTATCCTCCTTCCGTTTCAGACCTTGCAAGATGGGTATGATCTCCCTCATGGCCATTTCTTGCTTCATTCGGCTCTCGTCTCAGTCATACAGCGCGGTTGGCGAGAAGGGTTGTTGGAGCCAGGGACGTCCATGGCATGTCAATATGTAGCAATGGCGGCGGGAACCTTTAAGGCAGTCACATGCCTATATAGGCGTTTGACTGGGGAGGGGTTATCACCATTGAGGGAACTGCAACGGAAGTGGGAATTGGACCAGGGTAAGGAGATTCCTGGCAAACCGTGGGCTCAGATCGTCCAGAGGGTGTGGAAAAGCACCAGAAATGCCCGTTTCCAAACAATCCACTTCTTTATTCTACATAGAGCGTATCTCACTCCTGTCAGGATCAATAAATACTTTAACACAGACACTGCGAAATGCCCACGTTGAAACCTAGAGGGGGCAGAGTTTAAGCATATGATGTGGGACTGTCCCGAATTGGGGACCTATTGGGAGGACGTAGTAGCGCTACTATGTGTAGTCACATAACGATAACTTACACCTGACGCGGGCACTTGCTTACTTCATTGGTACCCCCACACGCCCAAAACAAAGGTAACAAGCACATTTCTAGACCTGGGGTTATTACTAGCCAAGAGGGCTATCACAGCGCTTTGGAAGGCCGCACGGGTCCCCGTATATCGAGATGGAAAATGGAATTAATTAATAGGGCCACATGCAAAAGCACACTTAGATTTCAATTCGCCAGGCCCACGCAGGGAGATAAGGCCATGGAGACTGCAAGGGCCTTGGAAGTGCTAGTGATTATACTGCAGGCACCGGAGAGAGATTCGGGTGCCAGCTCGACAGCGGGTACGCCGATGGGTTCCCCTTAGAGTTCTGGGTATGCTGATTGATTCCTTGCAAGCATTGTGTTGGCTCTGATGTTCTTGATCGGGGGAATTCTGATCTTCACTGACTTTAATACGCTACTGTTATATATTGCTAACCCATGAGTTGCATGCTCTCGTTAAGGTTTTTTAAGCGTTGTAACGTAAGACACACCGGGGACAGGGGTGGGTTGGAGGGAAGCGGGGTGAGGGGCTTACATTTTCTTTTATTGGATGCCTAATTGTTGCAGGAGAACTTGCCGGACATTAATCTGAGGTGAACCATGCCGCCGCGGCATATTATATGTTCTGAAGATGTATATTGATATATTGTAAAAGTTTGCTTTATGATCCATTTATTAGCAGTGAAAAATGTACACAGGGCACTGCTGAATAACAATTGATGCTATCAAAGCCACTGTGACTCATTGATATGGACCCTAAATGGTATTTTGTTGCAAAATCTAATAAAAAAATATATTTTTTTAATAGAATGCTCAAAGGTACGAGAAGTGAAGTCTTTGGGCAGGGTGCACATCCCTTCCATCAGTAAGAACATAATTCAGTGTGAGAGGGGGCCCCTCGGGAGACACCATATCCCCAAACTACATCGCCCAGAATTCCCGCATGTACAGGACGGAGGGAAAACCGACCCCAGCCGGGAGAACGGAAAAAGACACCCACCTCTCCTGTTTCTCCGCAGCGGAGTCCGGAAACAAAGGGAGGAGCTGAACCCGGAAGAAGAAGCGAGGCTTCAGTAAAAACATACGCAACCCAGGAAGAAGCGTCTTGGACCAGCGCGAAGGCGGAGCCGAGGACGGAAGAGGAACATCGCATGGAGCAGGACGCCGAGTTTTGGAGTCGGAGCAGAACGCCAGGAGTCAAGACAGCGTTCCGAACAGCGAGGAAGCGAGGGAGACCGAAGAACCCTGGACAGAGGAGTGGTGGTATCCCCCGGAAGAGGCTGGAGAGCGAGCCGCGACTCCAGAGAGTTGCGGCGGGGCCGGTGAGTGACACCGCACCTGGGGTACTGTTGAGGGTGGTGGGAGGAATAGGGACCTTTTGAGGGTGGAAGGGGGAGGAGGGAGGATAATCGGGAGAATCCAATAGTTGAAGCTTGTGATTGACTGCACTGATACTCCACGCTGTGATTAGCCGCACCAATACTTCTTTAGACCTCACACAGTTTCCTGGATTTCCTTCTTTCTGGCTTCATGCCCTTTATACTACTGCCTTATCTTTATCCCCAATCACCATCCTTTCAATACCTCGGAGCACTACCGGGTGTAGCTGACGGTTATATACTCTTGGCCCAGAAAACTGACAGGCTCCATTTTCTCTCCTCTTGGTGAGCCTCTGGGTGAAACCTACGCCAGAGACACATCAACTCCCCGACAACACCGTCTCCCAACCGAAGAGGGAGGACCAACGCTGGCATCTTCACCCAACCCCTCAGGAAGTGAGAAGACCCCAGTTGAGGAAGAGACTTCTGACCCTGTAGTAAAACCTAAATCTGTGTCAACTGAAAATAAAGAAACCCTTTTGAGGGTGGAAGGGGGAGGAGGGCGGAGAATCCAATAGTTGAAGCCCGTGATTGACTGCACTGATTTTCCATGCTGTGATTAGCCGCACCAATGCTTCTTTAGACCTCACACAGTTACCTGGATTTCCTTCTTTTTGGCTTAATGCCCTTTATACTGCTGCATTATCTTTATCCGCAATCACCCTCCTTTCAATACCTCTGAGCACTACCGGGTGTAGGTGACGGTTATATACTCTTGGCCCAGAAAACTGACAGGCTCCATTTTTCTCTCCTCTTGGTGATCCTCCGGGTGCAACCTATGCCACGAACACATCAACTCCCCGACAATACCGTCTCCCAACCGAAGAGAGAGGACCAACGCTAGCATCTTCACCCAACCCCTCGGGAAGCGAGAAGACCCCAGTAGAGGAAGAGACTTCTGACCCTGTAGTAAAACCTAAATCTGTGTCAACTGAAAATAAAGAAACCCCTGTTCGTCAATATATTCAGCCGCCGCGTCTGTATATCCACCCTGCCCTCCCACATTCAGTCAACAGAACATTTCTTTCTGTCTGTGGAGTTAAAGACGAGGCTAGGTTGGCAAAGAGTAGATGCCAAGATAGACTCCGGGCCTACAGGACTGTTTATGAATGATAAAGTAGTAAAGAAATTGCAGATTACCGTGGGAGAAAAAGAAAGACCAGAAGAAGTACTAGCAGTGGATGGCACAGATCTGACGACAGGCCACATTTACTGTCACAATGATGAGTTGGAGATTGTTTGTGATGGGGATCATATAGAACTTCTGAGATTTAATATAATCCTAGTTCGCCAATATGGTATAATTTTGGATCTTCCTTGGTTGACACTGTATAACCCAATTATTGATTGAAAGGAGACAACCGTGGTTTTCTTGAGCCATTGGTGCACAGAGGACTGTAAATCAAAGCTTGTCACTCCTGTGGAAACCTAACTACAGTGCACTAAGTATCCAGAGCTGCAGAAAAAGACGTTTAGTTATCTACATTTTATCAAGAATATCAGGATGTGTTCTGTAAACAACAAACATACCTTGCCACCCCACCAACATTACAATTGTCTGATAGACTTAGTTCCAGGGGTGGTGGCACCCTTTGGGAGATTGTACGCTCTCATAGAACCAGAAAATGTACATCTAAAAGAATATCTAGATAAATACCATGCCAATGTTTTATCCGTCCTTCTAAGTCACCAACAGCCTTGCTACTTTTCTTTATACCAAAAGCAAATGGTGAGCGAAGAATGTGTATCAATTATAGAGCTTTGAATAATGTGACTATCAAAAATCGGGATCCTTTACCATTGATTCCTTCATTTTGGAACAAGATTTACACACTATTAGATTTGAAAGGGGCATATCACTTGGTACGTATGAGAGAAGGCGATGAATTGAAGACTGCCTTTCATACTCAGTATGTTTTTTTTTAATACACTGTGATGCCTTTTGGTTTATGCAATGCTCCCTCAGCGTTTCAATACTTTCCAAATTAGTTACTGCAGGAGTATTTGGATGACTTTGTGATGGTATACATAGATGACATACTAATCTACTCATCCATCACCGGGAGCGGTGCTGGTGGCGGGCAGAGTGGTGATGGAGGCTTGACGCCTGTTGAGCAGGTGTGGAGAACAGCTCTGCCTCTCGGGAGCAGGAGCAGGAAGAAGGACTGCATGGACTAGGAGGAGCTGGTAGATGAGTGCCAGCCAGCTGGGCAATGTGTGGCGCCTTGGCCCCAAAGGAGAGTCAGTGTGTGCAGACAGGCCCTGGTGGACTTTGTAGGAAAGTAGGATCTGCTTTTATGGTTACCCCACTTTTTGCCTGGTGCTAAGATGTTGTTGACTAGTCTGACTGGGATCTTGCTATTCAGGACCCCAGTCTCTCTGCTTCCTCCCTTAAATTGTTATGACAAGTACTTAGGTACATCCCAGATTGGATACTGGGGTACCCTTATCAGTCCCTAGTATATGGTACTAAGGTACCCAGGGCATAGGTATCCCAGATTTCCCCCATGGGCTGAAGCATTTATTATGCCACCCATGGGAGTCCATTCAAACTGTAACTACAGGCCTGCCATTGCAGCCTATTTAAACTGGAGCCAGCACCACTTACAAAAGATATAGATTTCTATATCTAGGGTCACTGCACTTAAAACCTATAAGTTACCCCTATATCAGGCCTTTCAAATCCTGAAAGCAGGGTGCTTGGTTCTAAGTATGAGGGAGCCCATGCATGAGCAGGATACCGCTACAGTCTACAGAGACTATTCTCTCAGGTTGTAAGTAAAGCCATATACCATATAGAGGGGCACCGCGTAATTACGCAATGCCCATCTCGAAATTGGCTGCAACAAATCCTGTCATGTTTGGTATCAAACATGTAGGAATCATACCCCCACACCATAACCGGTATGGGGGTATGCCCTCAGTTAGGCTCGCTGTGTTCACTGTGCCAGTCTTCTAGACCGAGACAGCACAACATGGCTACTGCTGACCAGAGCCACAAATCTGCCTTCCTGCTGCTGAGCTAAGGTCGAACAGGGGAAGGCAGAACAATAGGTATCCTGTTACAGGGAGGTGTGACCACCTCCAAGACAGGATTTAGTGTATTGGGGCCGTCCATAGTCCATTTCAAACCGGCTCTGCGAGCCGTTGGCTCCCGCTCTGGCATGAAACTGGACAAAGGACATGGGAGTAACCTCCCCTGTCCAAACCCTCCCCTTGGAGGGTCCCCTGAATCATTCCAACCCTTTCTTTATGGTGCTTAACAGCTTCCCTGGGTGTAGGTCCCTAGATATGTTGTGGGAAAGATTCAATTCAGACACCACTTCTGCTTCTACAGTCTGGGCACTCTGGACTTCGTTTGGGCTCGACTTCGTCTCCCTTCCAGTCTGCTGCATCCTCTGTGCCTGTGCACCATACAGTAACCTTCCAAGGCCTGTGGGCATCCAAGACACTTGAAGGAATCTCCCTTGAAGGAGTCACTTCTCTGCATTCGCAGGCACCACAACTAAGCTGAGTGGTCTGCTGATCCTGAGCTTCTATGGACTTCGAAAGGTTCTGAAACACAGGTGGTGGTTCTCCATAGATCTTGAGGCCTGCCCTACCCTCTCACCAAGTTTGAGGCCAGTATCCCTGGTGGAAGCTGCAGGAACCAAACCCCTGTGCACCTCGCCGTCTTGCAGTTGCAAAGGCATGTTGGCATCCTTCCAAAAAGATCTTCGACTCCAAGTAGCCCCAACCTCAAGCATCTCCAGTGATTAAAGTATTTGTCCACATTGCATCGTTTGCACCGTGGCCTGAATCTTTTGGTGAGCTGCTTGAGGTCTTCGTGTGACTCCAGAGCCTCCACCTATGGGACCTATTGAGGGTTACTTATGTTTCTTTTGGGCTCCCCTGATTGCTCAGGGCCTGCCTTGGTTCCCCTGATTGCGGTGAGACCCCTGGAGCTGTCTGGTTCTGACATTGCACCTTCTTCGACTTCTACGTTGTTTGCATTGGCCAAGACTTGTTGGTGCTCCCGACAGACACTGACCCCTCAGCTCTCGACATCCAATGTGGGACAGATCGTGCACAGTTCCTGGTCTTCCTCAACATTGCCTGGTCCTCACAGCTACAGAGTCAAGGTAATCATCAACTCTCCTGCAACTCCCTACATCGGTGGGCATTTGTCTTCCAGATCTCCTGGTCACTCCTGAGTGACATAGACTCTGTCCCCTCTACTTACAGATACCTCTCAACTAGAATCCACCTTCAGATTGCACCGGACACTTTCTCCTTCTCCAGCAGCGGAACTTTCCTGAAGTCCTCCATTGGGTTCGACACGGTTTCCGACACCACTTCACACCTATCCACCCTGCTTCCCTGGTGTAGGTAACATGGGTACTTGGGTATGCACAGGTGGGGTGGGTCTCCAACCTTCTGGCTTCCACAGGGTTTCCTTTAGGGTCCACTGGGAAGAGTCCTTAATCTTTAAAATTTCAACCGTGACTTACACGTTGATTTGTACGGAGCACACAGTTGTGTTCGCACACTGCACATGCTGGGGTTCCTAGTCATTCAGCTTTGGTGGTTCCTTGGGTCTCCAGCACTTCTACATCCTCTAGGCATCGTCCTGACTCAAGTTATGGTTCTTATACCACTTTTTTAGTATATGGTTTGGTCCCTCCTGGGGTCCGCAGTGTATTCCATGCTATTTACTTAATTTCTATGCAAAATACTGTGTGCATTGTGCATATCTCCAGGTAGGAAATATTTGTATGTATTAGAGAGTATTATATAATAAATACCTTGTGTAGTTCTTTTTCACTTAATCTATACTTATAAGATTGCATTCTGGTAAAACAAGATACTTTACACTCATTCTGGGTTAAGCCTGAAGGCTGCTCTCCACAGCTACCACTTAGAGAGCTTTCTAAGGTTGTCTAAGACCTCTTAAATCACCATAAGAGTTGTCTGTGTTGGTTCAGGGTGCCCACTTACATAAGTAGACATCATATACCAGGACAGCCTCTCACAGACTAGAAAGGGCCAGAGTCCCCTAAATTGTACTTTGCATTCACCAGAGGCATCTCCATAGGAGGTCAGGACTGCCACACAGGGATTGACGTGGGCTTTCAATTCGATCCCACCAGAAGGCTCAGTGGATACATGCTTGGGGGCCGTCATATGTGGGAAGGTGCTCACCCCCCATTGAGTGAAGCGTGGAGCATGGCCGACCCCTCCCTCATCCTTGAAGTGGGCATTGCTGGGTGTGGATGGTAGGGGGTGACCCAGAGGCAGGTGAGAGGTGTTCCTGAAGAGCTTGGCCTTACCTGGAAGAAAGCTGCGGGGACAAACAATTTTAGATTTGGGTGTGGCATACCCCTTGCGTCACTCAGGGTAGTAAGGCGAGTATGGGCAAGACGAACACTCGCCAATCAAAGCTGTCCTTTTAGCAGCGCAGACCCCCCTGGAGTAACACCCCAATGGCAGACGGCTCATGCAATAGAATTTGGCCGCCATGTCCACACAAGAGCCGATCAACCGGGAAATGTACAAAGACCTCAAGCAATTCGTAACAGCTATTGACCTGAAAATTGACTCAATGTCTGACAGACTGGACAGACTAAAAGACAAGGTATCCAGCCACGATGAATGGATAGGACAGGTCGAACAGCACATATCGGTGCTAGAGGACGATGGTGCAGCAACGCGGGAAAAGGAAAAGTTGCTCAAGATGGAAAAAGTCCTGGAGGTCATTAGAAATAAAAATAAGGACTTAGAAGCAAGATTGCAGCGCAATAACCTGCGCACTGTGGGAATACCAAAATCCACCGCCATGACCCACGTTGAGGATTATGTCGAATAGATGCTGCGCTCACTGTTTGGTGATTCCCTATCGGCGGTCTGCAAAGTAGAACAGGTCCATAGGGCTCTCGGCTTGAGGGCCCCTCCAGGTGCCCCGGCTAGACCATTGATACCCCGTCTAGACCGAGACACAGTGCTGCGCAGGGCCAGGGACCAGCAAGAAACAGTATACCATGGAAACTTTGTCCTTCTACCCGGATGTCATACAGGCTGTCAGACGTGAGTTTGTACCAGTAAAGAGACTGTTCCAAAAGACAGGCTATTAAGTACTGGCTGCTAAATCCAGCAAAACTGTGCATATTCCACATGGGCAAATCCTGATATTTCACAGACCCTAAATTAGCCACTAAATTTGTTCGGAGTCTTCGTCCAAGCAAGATGTCCCCACGTTCGGAAAGGAATTCCGAGGAGGGTGATACCCTCAGCGAAAACGACTAACTGCCCACCTATGCTGGTCTATTGAACTCCAATATTTGGACTGGAATGGGCAGGCACGCTCCTTCATCCTATCCATAAGACTGACCCACTCTTTCATGAACAACTTTATTGAACTAGTATGTCTGTCAAGGTGGCAGTAGGGATCGTCCCTGTTGCGAAGTCCACGTTCGGCTATCCAGGTATCATTTTAATCGGGAGACTGTGGGAAACGCTGTGAGGGAAATATTTCTGTTGGCACAGTGATCCCACACAGAAATATGTGGAAAATGTAATTTTTCACAGCTAAATTTGAGGTTTGCGGGGGATTCTGGGTAGGAAAACGTTGGGGGGTCCATGCAAGCAACACCTCCCTGGACTCCTTGTGGAGTCTAGTTTTTAGAAATGTGTGGGTTTGGTAGGTTTCCCTATATGGCCGCCGAGCCCGGGCCAAAAATTCTGCTGCTCACCCTTGCAAAACCAGGTTGTTTAGTGATTGTGAGTGTCACGGGCACTTGGCCCACCTACAGAAGTGAGGTACCATTTTTATCGGGAGACCTGGGGGAATTCTGGGTGGTAGAAAATTTGTGTCAGCCTGGTGATCCTACAACTTTCCCACACAGAAATGTGTGAAAAATTAGATTTTTTCAGCTAAAATTGAGGTTTGCAGGGGAATTTGGGTAAGATAACATTGGGGAATCCACCAAAGTCACGCCATCTAGGGAAACCTACCAAACCCACACATTTCTCAGAACTAGACACCCGGGGAGTCCAGGCAGGTATGGCTTGCGTAGACCTCCCTAATGTTTTCCTACCCAGAATCCCCTGCAAACCTCAAATTTAGCTGAAAAAATCACATTTTCCACATATTTCTGTGTCGGATCACCATGCTGGCACAAATGTCCTACACCGTGTTCCCCTCAGTCCTCTGAGTAAAATTATGCCTCACTTGTGTGGGTTGGGCAAGGACCCGTGACGGTTAAGGGCCAAAAACATAGACTAAGGGTATAACACAGTGTATTCTAAGAGCTAAATTTAAAAAGAAATACTTTTTTAGTCAATTCGGCATTCAACACCCACACAAGTGAAGTATCATTTTACTCGGGAGACTGAAGGAAACGCTATCTGGTGGGACATTTGTTACTGCACAGTGATCCCACACAGAAATATGTGATTTTTTACCAGCTAGATCTGAGGTTTGCAGGAGATTCTGGGTAGGAAAACATTTGGGGGGGTTCACGCAAGCCAAACCTCTCTGTACTCCCCCGGGTATCTAGCTTTCAGAAATGTGAGGGTTTGGTAGGTTTCCCTAGATGGCTACCCCGTACAGGGCCAAAAACTCAGGTACCCCTCCTTGCATGCAAAATCAGATTTTTTAGTGATAGAAAATGTTGATGTCTGCTCAAAAGGCTTTGGGCCCTTGCCTGTTGCGGGCCCTTGGCCCACCCACACGAGTGAGGTACCATTTTTATCAGGAGACCTGGGGAAACGCTGGGTGGTAGGAAATTTATGTCCACCCGGAGAACTTTCCCACACAGAAATGTGAGAAAAAAAGTGATTTTTTTTTCAGCTAAATTTGGCGTTTGCAGGAGATTCTGAGTAGTAAAAAGGTTGAGGGGTCCATACAAGACAGACCTCCCTGGACTCCCCCAGGTGTCTAGCTTTTAGAATGTGTGGGTTTGGTAGGTTTCCCTAGATTACCATCGAGCCCGGAGCCTTAAACCCAGGTGCTTTCCCAGCAGAACCAGGTTGTTTTGTGATAGATAATTTTGATGTCTCCTCATTACGTTTTGGGCCCTTCCCTGTCGTGGGCACTTGGCCCACCCACACAAGTAAAGTGCCATTTTCATCAGGCGACTTTGGAGAATGCGAGGTGGGTGGCATTTTGTGGATCCACGTAGATTCCAGAACTTTCCATCACAGAAATTTTCTTTTTACAATGTTTGAGGTTAGCAAGGGATTCTGGGTAACAGAACCTGGTGGGAGTCACCCAATACTGGATTCTCCTGGGTGTTTAGCTTTAAAAACTGTATAGGTTTGCTAGGTTTCCGTAAGTGCCAGCTGAGCTAGGGTCCAAAAACCACAGCTAGGCACACTGCAAAAAATGGGTCAGTTTTCACTGGAAACAAATTATGTGCCCATGTTGCGTTTTGGGCTGTGTCCTGTAACGAGCACTATGCCTACCCACACAAGTGAGCTACCATTTTTATTGAGAGACTTAGGGAAACACAGAATAGTAGAGTAAGTGTTATTGCTAATTGACTTCTATGCATTTATTCCTTCCAAATGTAAGACAGTGTGTAAAACATAATTCTTTTTCAAAAAAATGTCCTCTAATTCACATGCTGGTATAGGTACCCACATATACGGAGTTGTGCAGATAACCACTGCTTCTAACCTCCATAGGTTGTTCCCATTTCGGAAATAAATAGTTTTCCTTGATACCTATTTTTCACTGTTTATATTTTACCAAGTGAATTGCTGTATACCCGGTACACAATGAAAAACCATAACAAGGCGCAGCTCAGTTATTGGCTCTGGTCACTTCAGGTTCTTGGTGAACATACAAGTCCTACATACCCCTGCAACTATAATGCTCCATTGGACATAATGTTATATTGTTTGTAAAAATCTGCCATACTTAGAAGAAGTTACAGGTGAAAATGCAGACACAAATGGCTGTTTTTTTCAAATTGTTTGCAATAAGCTTTAATTTCAACTGTTACTTTCTATAGGAAAACCTTAAAGGGTCTACATAAATGACCCCTTGCTGAATTCAGAATTCTATCTACTATTCAGAAATGTGTAGCTTTCTTGGATTCGTTACTGGTTTTACATCAATTTCTAGCACTAACTGAAAGGAGGTTGAAAGCACAAAAAATAGAAAAAAATATGCTATGTCCCACTAAAATTCCAAAACAGTGTAGAGAATTTTTGTTTCCTAACAAAAGTCTGCCTGTTCCTGAAAGCTGGGAAGATGGTGATTATATCCCCGCAAACGCTTTATTGATACAATTTGAAGGGGGAAAAAACGAATGCTTTCTTCTTCAGCACTTTTTTCCAATTTTTCCCCAAAACCCCACATTTAGCTGTATTTTGGCTAATTTCTAGGTCCCCTCCAAAGGAATCCACAAACCCTGGGTACCTTTAAAATCCTCAGAATATTGGTAGAAAAGGACGCAAATTTGACACGGATACCTTATGTGGACAGAATGTTACAGGGGCCTAAGTGCGAACTACCCCAAATATCCAACAAGCATTTGCAATGCAATAGGTCTCGCATTATTAAAGTTTGAGCTATTGGTGTTGCATTATGCTATTGCATTGCAAATGCTTGTTTCCCTAGTGACGTCCTTCGCCCATGGTGGGCCTTGTTTTTAGTCATAAGCAACGCCTACTTGGAAGTTACCTAGGTCAAACACGTACTGTCGCCTAGGTTACTGGGGGCTTCTTGGGTGGGAGAGACTATGCGTAGTGGGGGAGGGGTGTGAAGATAGTAGGGATTCTGTCCATAAATACTCTAAAATGGACCATGCCAGCTCTGTAACGAAAAGACAGAGTTAGACATAGATTCAATGGTGTGCCAACAAAGAGGGCTCGCTGGTCATATTTGCTATCCTGAATGTGTATAGCGCACAGCCGCAGCTAGGATGAAGTCATAGCGCTTAAAAACGATCCAGGTGATTCCAGATGGGCCTGTGGGTGAGGGCATGAGCATTTGTTGCATGTGCAGTGTGGGAAGCGGTCTGTGTAGCCGTGTTTTGGTTTGGAAATATTTGTGGTGGGGGCCCTGATGCTTTGAAGTCCTGCTGGAAATATGAGAATGCCAAGGGTTCAGTCCTCACTCTCCCCTCCCCATGCCTCTCGCCCCTAGGGTGCACAGAGATGGCAGCTGTAGTAACCCAAGGAGCCGCTTGCATTGTCTCTCCTGTCCAGGGCAGCTGGTGACACTGACTCCACCCTAGCTCCATCTTCCTCCTTCTGCACGGGCCCTGCCTGCCGTGTCAGCACCGGGTTCTGGCACATGCCCGTAGCCTGACAGATGGCACTTCACCTCTCACTGCAGGAAGCTGCCTGCAGCCTGGTACCAGAGGTGGGGTCAAGGGGCGCGTGGGGGTCACTGGTGATGAGGGGGGCACTCCCCCCAGCACTGCCACCCATGTTGCTCTGGTAGGACCCGTGCTGGGCACCAGGGGCTGCCTCGTGACTGTACACGAGCACACATGGGGACAGCCAGGAGGAGTAGGCTCAGAGATGAAAGGCACAGAATGGAACGGAAACAGATGCCAACACTGCCCCCGTGGAATGTCAGGGGCCGGGAGGAGGAAGAGCTGGGCATGTGTGAAGAAGAAACCAACCCGGCAGTATAGGTGAAGAGAACGCCGAACAAAACACGGCTTCCCCGCGAAATGGATCCCAAAAAAAAGCCCACGAGTGGTGTGCGCTCGCGCGCCACTGCGAGGCATATGTCTTCAATTATCGCACCCGTGTCTGGGCACGATAAGTGAAGACATATGGGCTTTGGTGCGTGTAGCAGACACCAATAGGCCATGGGCGGAGCAAGATTGCCGGATCCTGGGGTCGTGCTTCACCTCGCCTCTCCACCTGAGGGGTGGGGTTGGCACAGGCTGGCACACCTCCCTTCCTGACGTAGGGTTTTCCACCGGTCTTCCCGCCACAGTGGGGGTTAGAACCGGTGGGGGCCAGTTGCTGGGTACAGCAAATGGTCTGGAGAAGCTCACATGCCTTTGAAGCTTCCCCCTGCCCATCCTGGGGGAGGAGACCTAGCACCTCGCCCAGGATGTGCATTGTTGCAGGCCCAGGAGAGCGGGGGGGCTCTCCACCCAGGGGTCCAGCAACATGTCTGCTGTGTGGTAGCCTGGGCAGCCACTCAGCACCGACGTGGATTGTAGGTTAGGTTTTCTGGGGCACATCTAAGATGCCCTCTGGTGCATTTTACATTAAATCCCACACTGGCATCAGTGCAGGTTTAATGTGCTGAGAAATTTGGTACAAAACTTGTCAGTCTTCAGTGTAGCCATTGTGGTGCTGTGGAGCTCGTAATGACAACCTCCCAGCACCATATACTCTTAATGGCATCACTGCACTTACAGTGCCCAGGAATGGCCCTTGGTACTGTAGGGGCACAGGGCTCATGCACCCGTGCCCACACCTCTGGCATAGGGTACCCAGCTAGAGGGGTGACTGAAGTATGCCAGGGCGTGGGTTCTGTGGCCATGGCACACAGGAATGTGTGTCATGTCGACTCTTTGTTTAGTTCTGTACCTAGACACTCAGCCTGCAAAGGCAGTGTGTGGGTGTCAGGGTACAGGGCCCCTGAGGGTGGCACAATAAGTGCTGTAGCCCTCAGGGGTCTTCTCTGGTCACTATGCCCTGGGCACCTAGGGTACCATTTACTAGGGGCTGACAGGTGGCCAGAGATGCCAATTGGGTTTTAGTTTCAACACAGTTTTAGGGAAGGAACACAGGCCCTGGGTACCTGGTTGGCAGGAGCCCAGGGCACACTCAGTCAAAGCACATCAGCAGTTCAAAACAAAGTGGGGGCATACCAATGCAAGAAAGATGGCACTTTCTCACACTTTGCTAATATGCAATTACAAATTCGGTATTCGCAAATTAGCTAATGCAAAACCATTCGCCTCTATTGGCCTTTGAGCCCATAGGAGCAAATGGAGTCATAGTAGGTAATAGCGATTCATTATTTAACAAATCACTATAAGGTAATATTAAGGAATCGCAAAATGTTTTGCGATACCTACATACATAGCATTTTGCGATTATCAAATAGTGATTCGATAAAAATCGCTATTTGAGAATCGCAAAAAATGCTTTTTACACAAACTTGGCCCTTAGTCCTGTCAGAAAGTAATGGAAAGAGAATGACAAAGGCCAAGGTTTTCATGAGCTCCCTGATGAATTAGGAGAACAGAACTAAAAAAGTCAATTCAGAACAGAAATAAAGTTGAGCAATTCTTTCATTGAGTTCGGTCATTCCAGTTCTTATGGAGTCGCATATATTTATCCATTTACATTCCAGTCTTTAACCCCTTTGCTCTGCCCGTCGGCCAACGCCCGTCGCGAGCACTACCTCCGTAGTGCTGTGCACGTCCGTTGGCCGATGCGGCCCCGCCCACTTAATCAAACCGCCGAAATTTGAGCCGCGGTTAAGTTTGTGCCACATATCACCACCTCTGGGCGCAGGATAAGCTTTGTCAATGACCTGCCACTAGATGTCTTCCACATTATGCTGCTTTTTCATGTATCGGCAAACCATAGGAGCTGTCAAAATCTGACAGCGAATCCTACTCCTGTGTTGTGATAATCTGGCCTTGATTGGCTTTGATGTTTGTCATTTATAGAGCAAGCCGCAAGGGCACCAAATGCAATAAATCACATTTGTTGAATCACAGTTTGTGTAGTGTTGTAAAGCAGTTTGTTTATCACCATGTGTAAAAGTCTTTGTGGTGTACTCAAAGGAGACACAGTTTCCACGTTTGTAGTGGCCCTTGATGGGGCTCTGGCCCCAAGCAGATAGGATGGTGTCATTTGGTATGGTGACATAAGAATTAGCATGTACAAGATAGTCCGAGATGTTTTTGCCTTTCATGTATGAAAATAATGGGTGTTCCTTGAGAGCATTAATGGTGGTTAGAACGGGCCATATATTCTTTACTATCTTATTGCTTTCTGGGCAGAATGTTCTCACACATTATTTTGTATCTGATGTGTCCCCACTCCTGGTCTGTAACTGCTCCTTAGGGCTGAACCAGGCTGTCTTCATAGAATTTTTCACAAGCTGTTTGGGGTAACCTCTCTCATGGGGTTTCTCACTGAGTATTGCTCCTTCCTAAAAAAAAATCTTTTAATTCCCAAGGAGGGAAGTTCTTATATTGCAATAACATGTTTCTTTCTGTTGGTTTCCTATAGAGAGAAACAATAAGACGCTTGTCAACCTGTTTTATCTCTAGGGAAAGGTGTAGCGCAGGGGCCAGAGCAGCTGACTCCGGTGCGCGAAGTCAGCAAGTGTGGGCTGCCAGCCAGAGCGCAGAGATACTGGGGCAACCAGGTGGGTAACTTCTAAGGTGGGCACCTGGGTGCATGCCACATCGCCCTCGAACCAAGATTTATGTCAGGGGTGAGAAGGCGTGTTGTTTGATGAAAAAACTCAACATATCTAGGTGGTACCATAATAGGGCAAACGACCCCGGGTTTAACCTTGTGCTAGCCTATGTTTTTCTATAGATGGCCTATTACGCTCAGTGTACTTTAATAGTAAAGGCCACTATAGGGACATATAAGCTTGCACTTACATGCCCACGCCACTAGTACTAGCTCCCTGTCTCCTGGAGTCAGGGTGACTGATATGTATTAAAAGCAGTGCATTGGCTTTGCCACACATGGTGACGGCAACGTCCAAATAGAGCAGTTTATACTGCCCCTGTAGTCTGCAATGACAGGCCTGCTGTCACTAGTTTACTTGTGTCACTCAGGGTGGCACAAACAGTGCTGCAAGCCCTGGGGGGCCCTTTACCACCCATGCAGTGGGTACCACTGGTACCATTTACTCAGGAGGAGTAAAGCCCTTGTCAATTGCAGATGCTATTTACACATACCATTATAGGGAGAGGGCACTGGCACTGGGGCCTGGGAAGCAGGTTCCAGTGCACTTCCAGAGTCATAACCATCAGCATTAGAGTGAAAAGTAGGGGGTGATAAGCCAAAAAGGAAAATTTCCTACACCTTGCTTGAGGATTGCTTGGTCTGTGATACTCAACTTTTCCACCCATTCCAAAGGGCTTTCAGGTCTCGCTCGGAAATGTTATTGTGGATATGGGCATGCCTGAGAAATTCTTTCCATTTGTTTGCACGGATTACCTCTATTGCCTTCTGGAGTCAGGTCAGTGGATGTTGTGTCTACGATGTCGGACAGCTGCACTGTGCAAGGGCTTCTGGTGTTCATGATCCAATTGGCATATTCTTTCACC
Organism: Lissotriton vulgaris; assembly: GCF_964263255.1. Taxonomy (NCBI): domain Eukaryota; kingdom Metazoa; phylum Chordata; class Amphibia; order Caudata; family Salamandridae; genus Lissotriton; species Lissotriton vulgaris. Next base: position 877,092,385 of record NC_141685.1, read on the forward strand.
CATGCCATGGGTCACATCCAGTCTCCAATGATTGTCGGGGTTGTCTTGAAAGATGGCCAGGTTGGTGATAAATCTCCTGCATTACGTAGCAAGGCTCAGGAAGCTGCAAATTTCCACCAGGGAAATGGGGTTCAGAGCGTCTTTGATATACGCCCATTTTTCTGGCTCAACATGAATTACTTTTAAGGAGAAAATGTAGCCATACAATTCAATGTCTTTCATCAGGACTGGCACTTCTTTTAGTTGAGTGTCAGGCCAGCTTCAGTGATCCATGAGGGAAACGGTGAGTCAAAACTGTGGTCCTCGTGGGAGGAGCTACGTCAGCAAACAAGATGGCTGCTTAGGCTCCCGGCTCCGCCGACCTCCGTAACCCGCCACGATATCCTGTACATTATCCTGACTTTACGCCTAGTCTTTGTGTGCATGAACTGTTCCGCACTCCGATGGTGAAATCCGGAAACTTTTATCGGCTTGTTTGACGAAGTTCCATCGAGTTGAAGTTTGCGGCCTACTCCAGCGGTGAAGCCGGGGCCTGGAGTACTTTCACAGCCGGGCTGTAGTGCAACAACATCGGCCAGGAGAATCAGGCTGGGTCCGGTCGACCGGAGTGGAGGCTTTGTTTTAGCCCGAATTTGGCGGCGATCGTTTTTATTGCTCAGCATCGACGGAGGAGTGATTCTGCTTGCTGCTGGCTGTGGGTGGGGGCCCCCGTCCCGCGGAGCCGGTCTGCGCCCGCCGGGCTTCGGTGGTTCGGGGTCTCTGGCCTGCGGCCTTAACCGGGTTGACCGTGGCTGCGAACAAAGACTGGTCACCCTTCGCATTTGCACGTTCGTGATCCTGTTTGTCCCCCCCGAGGATGCCAGATTCACCCGGGGAGGTGATTGTGATTGATAACAGGAATGAGAATATGGATCGAACGGTGCATGAGCCATCGCTGAGGTCAATACTGGCAGAACTTTGGGCATTTCGCTCACATGTGGATACTTTGTTGAGCAAATTGGACACGCGCCTATCTGAGATGCTCCTGGTGGAACCGGACCAAGCCTTACTGTTGAAACAGGAATCTGCAGCCATTCAAATCACGGCCATTTTGACTCCGTGCGAGAACCCCGTGAGGAAACAAGTATGGGAACCATCGGATGGTGCCCTGGGAGACGGTGTTCCCGAGGATGTCATGGTATTGCTGAACCTTCCACCAGTACCGGCTTTGGAGATATCATCAGGCGTTCCCCGTCCGGAGACTTTTGTTTGTGACTTTCCATTCATTTTGTGGTCATCTCCTTCTTTTCTGGTGATGCCACGACTCCTGTGCAAGATACATTGGGACTGTTCATCTAGGAGGGAGAGTTCTTCTGCGTCTACAGTTCCTGTGGACTCACTGCCTGCCAGTAGCCATGGTCTGCTTTCTGATAACTCTCTTCTCCTTTATTGCTTCTTTGTGTGCCTTTGGGTCTCGCTGGGGGGGGTTCATGTTCTTGTTCGGAAGGGCAAAGGTTAAGATCGACTGGGTCGGGAAGGGTTGGAGTGGCTTTCACAAGTGTTGGACCTGCAACTGTTTGCTCTAAGAGGCTGGGCGGCGTCTCAAGGTACCCTCTAATTTCTTCTAAATTGTTGTCATAAGTTTGTCTCTTAGTGTTAGGGGGTGGCTGTTTCAGGCGGGGGGTCTAAAGGGGCTGGGAGCCCACATGGATATGCCCTTCTCCGTTCTTTTTCCTACCTTTGGGGTTTTAGTTATTAGGGGCGACAGGCACGCTGCTAGGGGGGTTAGGCTGTAGCCATTTGCAGGGGTGCAGGGTGGGGGGCTGGACGGGGTTTTTTATTTTGCCTTTTTTATTTTCTATGGCCTTTCTTTTCCTTCTCTCTCCTTCTTAAAGGATCAGTATAGCTTCGAATCATTCGGATTCTTATCGTGTGCTTGTATTTAGTGCTTATGCTTTTATGATATCCTGATTCCTGGGTGGGCAGGCCCCGAGTACTGGCACAACATGGAATGTAAATTATGTGTTCTTTTGTACCGATCTATATGCTCAGGCGCCAACTCTCCATTATAGTGGTTATTTCATGCATATCCTGTTTCTTACCCTGTCCCCCGCATTCTTCTGTTTAATTGTATGGCACCTGATCCTCTCTTATATAATATAAAATGAAACCTCTGTCTCATCCTGGAACCCAGTTGTGCATTCTAATACAAGTTTTATACTGAATCGCTGCCAGACCTCTGGGTTGTCGGCTGATGAGCTGTGTCGTACTGTACTGTGATATTGGCGATTTTAATTTGTTTAGCGGCCGGCCCCCGCGGTTGTAGGCCCATGCTTGTATTTTATTGAATGCTAAAATAAAGGTTTAAAAAAAAAAAACTGTGGTCCTCAATAGTGGAGACATGTATGATTTAATCTCTGACATTGATGACACCTTCCAGGCCGGATCGGACCTCCCAAAATGTGTTTTGGAACACCTCTGCTGCTGATGATGTGCAAACATTTAGCCTGGGTTAACGGCGATGGCACACATGCATTGAAAAAGTGGCATTCCTCCTGGAATTCAAACATTGCATTGAGGTCCAACTCGTAGACCCACCTAGACCAGTCAAGATCCGTAATCAGATCGCCAATGGTTAGGGTGATTTTCCACTCTCTCCTGATAGCTCTGTTGGGTAGCCACATTTCGACACAGACGCAAATCCCACTGGTTTCCTTTAGCTGGCTTGCAACTAACATGGGCAAGACGCACAGGGTTGGTCCAGCTCTCATCTCGATCACTCTTGTCTCGTCCAGTGATGTGTTGGCGAGTATTCCTTGTCACCGTGGGGCACTATGCCCCAGCAGCCCTAATGCCCTTGGTCTGCACCTGCAGACTTTAGAAAAATGGTTAGTCCATTGGCAGGCAGACCATGTCTAGCCCCTGGCAGGGCATTCTGACAGGAGGTGTGAGGAGAACCAACAGTACCCACACACATTTCATTTTTCGGAATCTGATGGAGTTTTTCTCTATATGCTCCAAGACCTAGACACTACCTCAGGATAATGAGGATTTTTTGTCAATAAGCCAACAGTGGGTCCTCTCGCATGAGGATGCAGAAGATTTGGGGGGGATATAACTATACAAGAAATTAGAGCTGCCATCAAAAATATGTTGAATTCGTTGCTACATTCTAGAATGAATTGTCTCTTAGATTGGTGGAAGTTTATTGTACATTTTGGAAGAAAGGACACCTGCCAGTGTCTACATGTGAGGCGCTGGTCATTCCCCTTTTGAAACCTGGATGCCCTTCAATTGATGTTAGATCCTATAAGCCATTGTCTATGCTCAATGTAGATTATAGAATTCTAAGCCATTTTTTGGTGAGCAGGCTCTTACCACATATCCTTTTTTAATTCAAACTGATCAAACTGGCTTTATTCCTGGGCGTACTACAGCATATAATATACGGAGGCTCATTTCTCTATTAAATGATGATTTTGTGGATAAGAAGAGGGCAACTGCCAGGACAATAGACTTGAAAAGGCCTTTGGCAGTTTAAACTGGGAGTACTTATATTCTGTAATGGCTCAAATGGGTTTGGATGCAAGATTTATTTGCTGGATCAAACTTCTCTATACAGGTCCTGAGGCAGAAGTGCGTAATGGAAGAGGGGTATCTGAACCCTATGGCATGGGACGTGGGACTAGACGGGGGTGTCCAATGTTCCCCTTTATTATTTGCTATTGCAATGGAACCGGGAATTGTTATCATGGGATGGAGGTCCATGGGCAAACCCATTTTGCAGCATTATATGCTGTTAATATGCTGCTGTTTCTCCGAGATGTTGGGATGGATTTGCCTGGTTGTATAGACTTATTAAACCACTTTGGTATAGTATATTCGCTACATATTAATTGCCAAAAATCTCACTTGTTTCCACTTTGCTGAGATACCGCACAGCCCCTGAATTTACATGAGCTCAATTTGAGCCCTACCTGCATTAAATATTTAGGAATAAAAATATATCATGGCCAGCAAGATTTATGAGATGGGTATATTGGAGCAGCTGTTAGAACACTTAGAACTAGTATTAATTTTTGGACACGGTTACCATTATCTGTGGCTGCAGAATAGCAGTAGCTAAGATGGTGGCGCTACCAAGATTGCTACTTCTGAAATTGTTTTGGGGAACAGGTAGGCATAGAGTACTAACAAAACTATAGCGCCCTGTAACAGAGGGGGGGGGGGTTGGCTGCTCCTGATCTTGAATCTTATTATCTGGTGGCTCAACTGCAATGGTTAAATAGGTGGGTTTACTGTCAAATGAACCCTGGGGAGGGTGTTATTGGCTTACTGTCTAATTTGCAAGACTTATCGAAAGTCTTCTTGCTTCCTCAGCGGGGACTGTTATCTAATTCTCAAGATCTGCTAGTGATACAGCAGTTTTGGCAACGCTGCCTGCAGCAAACCTGAGTCCTGGTATCCTATTCAGCTGATGTGCCATTAATATGGATGACAATAGTGGCTGTGGTAGGAGCTTTAGCAGGGATTGAAAGATGGACTACCTTTGGGGTTTACCGTGTTGGAGAACTATATCGGGATGGAGTAGCTGAAGTATGTAATGTCTCTAGTGGAATTTATTTTAGCACACAGGGCATTAAAGGCAGGGTTTATTCGTCAGACACACTATCCAGTCTCCAGCTCTGCCATAATGCCATTACTGTGTTTAGAGCATGTAATCAACACTTCAGTAAAGGCTTCCACTGGTGACGTCTGCGCCTACTCCCCTTGTAAAGCCTCTCCTGTCGGCCCCTCTCTCCACCCAGGCTTCTTTCTCCTCCGACTCGGCCTTTTAACCCCAGCTTGCCAGGTTCAGCCCAGGTCTCCCGCTGCAGCTGCCACCTGAGATTTATTTACAAACACTAGGAGTGACTCTGGCTCAACCGACAGCGACCCCTTTAGGTACTGCCACCTTCGGCAGTATTTTCCTGCGTACAGACGTGCATTACTACTGTGGATCACGGACTTTCTCAACAAGTACATTTGTATTTTTTTTATCGATTTTTGTTATTAATGGCATTTCCGCACCTTTTTATACCACATACTCTCTTGAACTATTGATAGGACGGGATTAACAAATGAATTTGGTTCAGAGGTTCACCTAGAGTCAAATTTCGGAGGGGGCTAAGAAACAATTTTGGGGGGGGGGGGGGGGGGGGCTGATTCTTCAAGCAAAAGGCAGTGTGGAGGTGCAGGGGCTCTAAGAAGGGGAGTAAACAATCAATGCCTCATTAACAAGCAAATGGTCTTTAAAAGACCAGTCAAGTACTCAGTGCGGCTGTGTGTGTGCCCGGGAAGCTGTCTCATCCCGAGCTGCCACACACAACGGAGGTGGCTGAAGCCCTGTGAGTCCAATGGGCGTTGCACGCCTGATTTGGTTCCCTAACTGTGCGTTTGGTGTGCGGCGCCCCTGGGTAGTTTTTAAGGCGTACTGGGGTGCCGCGGCGACAGATTGGGAATCACCGACCTGGTGGATAGTTTGTTGGCTCCAGAAATAGACACAGATTCATCGAATAGCTCCCCAAATCGTTGCTGGTAAGAGAAGGGAAACCTAGTTTAATACTGATAAATTGGGTGATAGTGGGTACTACTGTGACATACTTGTCCATTTGGAATACTTTGACACTATTTATGACTGCTTTTCTTGATTAAGGGCACCTGTGGGTGAGGGGATTGATGTTATAGTTTTATTGTACTCATTTTACTTGACCGAAGAGATGTATGAAATATACAGTAGTTGGAATATGCGTGAATGCTTGTGGATGCATGTCATATGAGATATATTGATATCACTTTTAAACTGTAAATTATAGTTATTTAGATATTTCTCATTTTAACCTATATAATCTATTTATTATAATGACCTGTCTACCTTTTTAAAGCAAATTAGTGTATAAGTAATGTACATCCTTTGTGATCTGTTTTATAAGCCTATCACTATTGCACTAAGGTCTATTTAATTAAAGTAATACAAGTTATTTAAACTAAACTGATGGGGTTTTTCTTGGGCCAAGTGTCTGGGGATGCCACACGAGATGGCTGCAGTAACCTCGGTTTAAATCGGTCTGTAATCGGCCTCCTGCTTCACCAAAAGACTGTGGAGCGCCATCTCCATCTGCTCAGCAATGTTGTTTGAGAGTTCATGACAGAAGGCAAGAGGTGAAAATCTAATTGGTGAGCATGCCAGCCTGGAGGAGGATCTGGCATTGCAGGACGGATGACCTGCAGCCCTGGATGATTTTGGCACGAACCTCCTTTCAGGTGTCATCATCAGTGCAGGTACTTGTGAGTTCCCACAGCCTGGCGTAGAAGACAATGATGAACTCTCCTTCAAGTTGATGGGCCTGGCACAGGTTAAAGCGTTCAAAATCTGGGTTCATCTGGGAATCAAAGTGGACATTAAGGGTTGTCATGATGCCATCGTAGTCAGCGTCACTGTAAGTATTGGGGAGGCCGTGAAAAAGTTTGAAAATCTCCTCCCTGGCTTAGGTAAGGTGGAATGACTGCTTTGTCTCACCATCAGCTTCTCTGATGGCCTTCAAGTAGTTGTTCAATGCGCTACCCATTTGCGCCATCTTGTCGGTGTCATAGCAGGATCACTCAGTTCACTCAAGGGGACCAGCAGATTGGAAGCGCCACCTACTTGGTGCGTGGGCCAGAGTCGGCCTTGTTCATAGGTGGTGGTGTCAGCTGGAAGGGGAGCCGGCTGTTGGTTGGCCCCGTAACTCATGGCACAGCTTCACATGGGTGTGCTGGTGGGCAATACTGGGCAGCACAAGTAAAGACAGGTTTGGGTTGCAGCTTGGGAAGGAGCAGAGCCAGAAAGCAGGGGCTCCTGTGACATGGGGCTGGGTGACTACCTTGGTGAGTGTGTGGGTTCGCCACTCAGGACAAGCCGCAGGGTCGTGAAAAGGCCACAAGACTGGCAAGCAGGACTGGTAGGGCCCAGATGTGCTAAGTGTGTGTTGGCGCTGCGGCAGGGCACTCCCCCGTTGACCTTGGGGTCACCAGTGGCATTGTAGCTCTCGGCTGCTGACACTGTAGGTAGGTGCAGGCTACTCCTTGACTTGACGAGTAGTGGATGCACTCATGAAGAAATGGGCGGTGCCTGCAGCGGTCATCGATGGACTGACGGGGTCGACCCCCTCTTCGCCAGTATTCTGGCACATCGGGCCCTGCTTGATGCAGACAAATGATGATGCGGAGCCCAGCCTGCTGTTTTTAAACTGCGGAGCAAAACCTGTGCACCCGACTCCGTCAATTGCTTTGAAAGGAATCAAAATCCTAATTTAGCTTTAGGCCCAAATCATTCTTTTCATTATTCTGGTTCACTTGTCTCTCACCCAAAAACTACGAAGCATTATTTTCGTGTAAAGAAGGAAATTTTGTATGAGGCTATTTAAACTTGTGGTTAAAGTGCATGTATAGGTTGCACATTTATGTGGTAAATGACCTACAGACTGCTTTGAAAAAAGGTCTAAATGTGGTCTGATTTTTAGGTGTTTTTTCCTCCTGCACAATGTGTGTTTCTGGGAACCTTCGTGACTTGGATATTTAGCAGGAAACTCAGAGCAGCAGAGGATGTTCCCAACTTAAATTTGTATAGGTAGCATGACTCTAGAGTCATGAAAAAAGAAAACCTGTGCTCTGAGGAAATGTGAGATTATGAAGAACGCAGATTGGGTGGGAGAGAAAGGACAAAGCTTTTTCTACTGTTAATATTATATTCATTTCATTTTGATAACTTTATTTCGGTCAAAGACCATAAAAGCACAGATAAAATATGTACATAGATAATAAAAATATAAATAGAGTTTTTAAGATAAGACATTATTAAATTGTGAGTTATCAAGAAATGGCCATCACAGTAAAAGAAGAATAAAAAAAAGACAGATAATTAAGCAAAGAAGTCCTTCTTCGCCACATTCCATGTAAAAAGCGGGAAACCGAGAAGACAATGGCGGGAGAGGTGTCATAGGTTAGGATCCTGCAGGCCTGGGCACATTGGCTTAATCCCAAGTTTTTACACAACGGTACCAACCAGCATCTACGTATACTGCTATACGCCGGGCAAAAGAACAGGATGTGAACAATGTCCTCTTTAGTACAATTGCATGCTGGGCAGGAACCATCCTCTTTCCCTGACCAGAGAGAGTCAGTGCCCCGATGGGTAAGCAGCCGTGCCTTAATTGGGTGTATATTATAATGGAGTTATGGCTTTTTGCCAAAAATAGTATTATAAGAATGGACTTGTATTGTGTGTAATTTGAGACTGACTTGTGCTTCTCTCATGGTGCGGTCACTCTCCCAGCTGTTTTATCTTGTGCATATGCAATAAACATGATTGTCTTCCCTTTGTTGCAGATGTGGTGATAAATGATCTTAGCTACATAAAGGATTTTTCCTGACAGCTTTAATAAAATCCCAATTTCATGCTTGCGGTCAGGATGTGTGGGTGCGTGTACGAATGTGTGACACGGCAGGGCATAACCGGAGATGTATAACAGTAATGGCACGTCTATATCGGTTCAATGCTTATGATTAATTGTTGGTAAGATGATTTAATACTTTTTGAATATGCATTCATGGAATATTTGAGTCAGTGCTCACCCACACATAGTATTGTTTTACGGCAAAAGAATAGTACCAGATATATGTTTTGTCTTGCAGGTTCTGATCAGAAGCAAAAGTGATGTAATTTCTAGCCTGATGTCGAGAAGGGAGTGGTTTGCTGATGCATGAACTAAAGGTCCTCGTTTGGAGAGTAATGTTCGGCAGTGTGTTTGTTATATTTCCATGTAGCGGAGTAGCTTATTTCTTAATTGTCCTCATGAATAACATTTCCAAGCTATGACCTTTGGCATACACATGCGCGCATGACCATGTTGGATTAATTTCTCTGAAACTAAACTTGTTTTATATCTAGGTTCGCACGAACATCTTGTACAGGGTCTCGTTCCTTACTATGTACACATGTCAGCACTATCTTCAGCCACGGGGCGACAGGGCTATCTACATATCCACAACATCTCTATGCGTGCATTGCAAGGCTGCTTTCTATTATAAAAGATGAGCATCCCAATAGATTAGCAGTGGAGTTACTTCCGCTGACACAGAGGGTCCGTGCATGCTGAGAGATCACCACACAGAGGTCTGACATCTCATGAGGGGTGTCCAGTTTGTGACCAAGATGGGGTTCTTCGCTCTTTTCCAGCATGTAATGGGGTTGGATCGTCCCTTGGGGGATTCTTGGCTCTATACCTACATACACTCTAGGTACGCTTAGAGTAGGATTCGAATAGTAGGAGTACACCAGATTACTGGCTTGTTTATATGTAAGGCTCCCTGTTTTCTGTTTTTACTGAATTTTACAGATAAATACAGACAGAAAACATTAATTTTTGTGTTTGTATTTATTTTTAAATGTGGTGAAAAATGGAAATTGGGTTCCTTTTTGAGTAATTCTAAATACTGTTTGCCATGACTGCCAGGCCAAAAGATGTGTGGATTGATAGATAAGCAGGATAAAAAAGAAAGGAATTTTAGTAATGAGGCTTTAACAGCAGTAGATATGCACAAGGTTGATAGTAAAATTTGCAATTTTTCATATAAGTGCACTGATTTATCTTTTGCGGGTGCTCAGAGCACTGAAACCTGGCAGACCTTCAAGCATGAGGGCATATTTATTGGTTATATAAATGTGGAAATATACTAATTTTAGCTTACATTTTCCACAAACCCCCATAAATATGGCTAAATACAAATAAAATTAGCAAAAAATAAATATGGCTAAATACAGACGGAAATGGCAGAAAAATAAATACCATAAAACCGCGAGCCTGCATATATACATTGTTTCAGCACCATGATAGAACTGGACCTACTATTTACGCTTACGCTTTTGGTGCTATTAATCACGTTTATCTGCTTCTGCCTCCTAATCATTGCAGCAAAAATATTTTATGCAATAATTACACTGGTACAATAAATATTATTGAAAGCGTCCCACTGTGCATCTCTGTATATTTCTCTGATATTTAGTCAGCAAGAGAAACTGAGCAAAAAGTTCTGTACTGTTTCCATGATCCCTGAGGTGACAAGGTTGTCATGTTCAGTGGTTGCCAGAAACCATTCACTCCCTAGTAAATCAGGGGGCTTACGGTGGCACTGTGAGTCAGCTGGTCTATAAGCTGACTTATCCTGTGGGGATGATTGGATAAGTCTTAACACCAAGCCCTTAGTTTGTGTTGTCTGAACAATGTGCAGGTCCTATGGATTGGTAGGAACTACACGACATGGCACCGCCAATGTTGGTTAGGCACTTATTTAATGGTCAAATCTGAGTAGTTCAGTCGTGCTTTCTCAGAGACCCCTACTCACATCCTTACCAGAGACATCCGTAGTGGGAAGGGAAACAAATCCGCCTCAGCTGAGTAGGTATCCCCTATGTATTGGGTGGTGGTTAAATCAAGCTTGGAGGATTAGAAGTTCCCACATTCTGCATACCATATCTCTATAAAAAAAGTGGCTAAGTACTACTTTTCTAACAATGACCAAACAGAACGAAAACATTGGAGATCAGATAGATGCACTGAATATTTCAGTAAATCGCAGACAGGCCGTAACCATGAAATTATTACAAGAAGGCCTCCCTGGGACAATTTACCTTTGTGGTTGAGGCACCCAAAGCATTCAGAACAGAGGTATTCTATTCTTGAGTTGAATTCCCACCTGCAGATGCACACACACAGTTATTTCATGAATATATTGAAGATGAACCACCTGATGAATATTTTCCTTACGTGGACTAAGAAGTCCCCTTAACCTACCAAGAACATAATAATTGGTTTAAAGGTGCCCTACTCCACACCACAAAACATGTGAGACTCAGTCCACTCAGCAGAGATGGAGCGTCATGGCCGGTCTTAGCTTCATACATACCGTATCCAGACGTTGCTGCCTTAGCATCAGCAGGAATGCACAAACTTTACAGAGATTTAGAAAAATTTCAGAAATCTAACACAATATGTAATTAGAACATTGACAGTTCAACCTGTGGGGCTGCTCATGCTACACAGCCACACATGGCTACTACAGGTATTAGCCCATGAATACTAAATGCAATTATGGGAAAGGTTCCTGGCTGGTGGGAGCAAAACTCGTTCTGGACAGCATAAAAAACAGCACAGCTTGAAGCGTTTTTTCCCCATACCGGCCCGCAGGAAAAACACAGAATATTGACAATTTGCTTGTCAATGGGGATGGCTCCCCCGATAGAAGATTGTGTCACTTGGGGTACAGTCTTTTCTGCTGTATATACCAGAACGCATGGTACCCCCTCAATAGAAGTCATACCAGAAGTACTGAAACAAATTCAGAATGAGTACGGGCGGAACCTGCCTTAAATCTGGGAAATAAACTGGTGGACATCTTTGCCCAAGTATCATTCATTATGTTGAGTAACATAAAAGGCGAGGCAGCAGCTGTAGCTATACGCCAACGCCAGAGCTAATTCACTCCCGCACAGCAGGAGCACGAATTACCAAAGATTATCGGATAAAACATATGCCTCGTAGGCAGAGATAATCTGGGAGCCAAACCTGGGAAACCAATAGTTTAGAGTAGTTCTGAAAAGGATAAGTCTAAGCAAGCAGATGATCCTTCAAAGAAGAAATGGGATAATAAACAAAAACACAAACAAAACAAAACACTGTCACAGGTGGGTCTCTTCAATGGGAGCACACCAAACGAAAATATAATCTGTGGAACCGTGACAATATTAGAAAGCCTGACAGCTAACAGGATACTGATACACGTTCACTTTGTTCCTTTCAGGAGATATCTGAAAAGAGTTCAGAGAGAGACGGACTGTCAAAGTATGAATCGGAATAGCGAGTCAAGCCGAAAAGGGAGACACATCGCACTTCAGACTACATCATTAATCGGTAAATAACTTCAAAACCTCAATTTAAAAAAAAGAAGGTAGTCAGGATTAAAATTAGACAATCCCAGGCTACTGGTGACTCTGCTTCTGAACGAGGAATGGGCAGTGACGATGCTGGATAGCACAGCAGAAGTCACAATATATCGCCAGAATCTGATGGACTTTCTGGCTTGTATTAGCGCCGAGTGAGCATATCCCGGTGGAAACACCGGATACAAGGGTAAGTGTCCCACATCGTTTACATGAATTAACACTCCAAATGAAGGGGGACATATTCAGGAAAGTAAAGGCTATCTTTTGGGAGAACCTGATATAGGGTTCCAGAATTAGTTAAAAATTCATATGCGCAGGAGTGGGTGTCAGCACTTGCTCCTGCACTTTACCGTATTCATGTAGGATGGGATGATGAGTCACCTCATCATGAGATCCCATTAAAATCAATTCCTCAACCCCAGAGACGAAACCCGATTAAACATGAGGCAAAGAAACAAGTCAGGGAGATCTTAGATCAACTTGAATACCAGTGTGTGATAGAAAATTGTACCTCACCTTTGAATAATCCCTTGTTTCCTTTTAGTGAAACCCAATAATTCATATTGTCTAGTGTTGGTTTACAGACATTTAAACACATCTACATGCACATTTGCGGTACAGAATACACATAGTGCCGCAATAATAAATACCATCATGTGGAAAAAATACAAAACAACACTAGACACCTTAAATGGATTTTTCTGTCAAAACATAGTGGCTGGGAGCAGATATTTGACAGCATTCTTGGAGCTAGGATCTCAATGCCAATTGTATTGATTACCCCAGGGGGTATGAGAACAGCCCAAGGTTGTTCTCAGCCAGGGTAACAGAGTTACTTAAAAGTTTTGATGAAGAGGCATTGTCCTAAGTAGATGACATCTATCTAGTGGAAGATGAATTAATGGAACACTTGGCTAGGGTGAACCACAATATTCTTGTTTTTGCCCACTTGGGATACAAATTTAATTTAAAAAAATCAAAAATCGCCCACCTCAATGTCCTATTTTAAGGATGTGAATTGTCAAGTAAAGGAAAAAGCCTGGCTGTACAATTTTTAGAAAAAGCGCACTGCTCCATCTCCAACGACTCTAAAAAGACTACAATCCATTTTGGGTTTCTTGAATTTTGGCAGAACATACATTTTGGATAACGCAGAAAGGGTAAAACATTTCCACGATTAATTAGACCTGATTTTTCAGTAAACCATTGGACACAGGAATATACGGATATCCTACTTTTCGTATAAGCTGACATGATAGTTTCTAAACATTTACACACATGTGTCAACTACATCACTTTCAATGAAGGCAATACAGTACTTATTGTATACAGAAAAAATACTCACAGTAGTACAGACTGCTGTAGTGAGAGAGAGGTCACTAGAGATGGGAAAACTGATAATTGTTGTGACCTCGGTACTGACCCTAGAGGCCATTACAAAGGCAAGCATCCAAATGCTAAAACATTAAATCCACGATGGATTCAGTGGGCTAACTCTCTCACTGTAACACATGTAGATTTCAGATTTAATCCTACATTGCAAACACAAGCATTCCTACAGTACGAACAAGAATATCCTCTGCTGATCAATCAACCATTCAATCAGGGGTTTGTAAAGTGCACTACTCACCAGTTAGGATTTTAAGGTGCTGGGGGGGTGCAACTCCGTTGGGGTCATTTGAAGAACCAGATCTTGAGGTCTTTCCTGAATTGGTGCAGTGTCGGGCTACATCAGAGGTGAAGGGGGAGATTGTTCCAGGTCTTGGCTGCGAGGTAGGAGAACAACCTCCAACCTGCTCTGTTCCTGTAGAAGTGTGGGGCAGTGCCTAGGGCGAGGTCGGCTGATCAGAGGTTTCTCTTGGGGGTATGAAAGGAGAGGCGATTGTTGAGGTACTGGGGTCCGATGTTGTGGAGGGCCTTGTAGGTGTGCGTGAGCAGCTTGAAAGTTATTCCTCTTTCGACGGGGAGCCAGTGGAGGCCGCTGATGTGCTGGGTGATGCCGAATGAAATAATGCCTCTAGATCGATATGAATGTATAATTTATGCCGATGGATCTGCCCAGCCGGCTGGAGAAACAAAACAACCATATTCTGCGTCATGCGCAATTGTAAAAGGGTGCATGCGGGATTGAAAGTTAATTCTCGGTAAAAACACATACTCAGTCTCTAGGAGATTGTACAGCACAGCTGCCGGAACTAAAAGCCCTGATACTGGCACTACAGAACACAGAGCGAGAATTCTCCACACTCCTAGTGTGCAATTCATTCTATTGTATCCAGTCCTACAATGAATATTTACATTATTGGGGCCAGAATGGATTTAGGGATTCCAAAGGTTGCACAGTACAGCACAAGATGCTTTGGGAACAAGTGGCAAAGCTGAAAGAAGGCTTGCCACAGGCTCATGTTATTCATACATTGAGTCATCAAAGTATTTGCATTCATGTTGAAATGGATTCAATGGCGGATGAGGCCATCGAGGCAACAGTACGCACTGCTACAATTGCAGCAATAACTCGCTCTAGCATTACAAGAGACAGAGCGACTACAATGCCACGCGCAACAGCTCAGCCCTACTGAAAGGCTTTCCACTCGAGTACACCTACAAGTTAGATGCACAAAACATTCCGTATGCTCAAATTTCAGGAATGGGGTAGAGTAATACCAAACACTGATCGCAGATTGGGATTAATAGTAGCTGCACAAAAGGGTCTGGGTTCCGCTCATGGAAGGATCACTGCTACAGTTGTGTTACTGAAGCAGATCTATTGGTGGCCCGGTCTTACTAAAAAGACCAAGGACTTTGCCCATGAATGCAACATCTGCCAGCGGATGAAGGGCTTCAATGTAGCACGTCCATCACAAACACCTTTATTAATCTCAAACAAACCACTTGTGTGTGTCTAATTGGACCACTGCGCCCCTTACACTCAGACGTGGCTTACAAGTATATCTTGGTGGCAGGAGATTCATGCACTAGATTCCTGTGATTTTGGCCCCAGCGTTCGGCAGACTCACAAACTGTTACATAGGATTTGCGGTCTTCACCGGGATAAACGCAATTGGCACACCACATTTTGACCAGAACCCGGCGTTTGGCTCTTGGGCTTACAAAGAAGCCATGGGAAGTTTAGGTGTGGCCTTGCTGTACTTCCCCCTCCCCCCCCCCTCATCCTGAGGGAAATTCGGTAGTTTGTGAAGAAAAACCATGACTTTAAGCAATCCTTAACAGCAAGGGTGCTAGGCTCTGTGGCAGTTGGGGCAGTCACCTATATGGGGTCCAGAGGGCACTTACCAACATGCCAAGATAATCCCTAGGGGCTCATACACCTTATAAGCTCCTGCTTTTGGTAAGAATGTGGGTACCTGACCTCAATAATGTCAGCACAGTAGCAGCTGAAACCCCATTTGACCTCAATGATTGTTTGGATGTTTTACAGGACCTTAAAGAATACCGAGCTTTACAGAGCAACATCCAAGTAAAATGCACCGCCACTGGTGAAGTGAAAATGGTAACAGCAAGACCCTCCTGAGTCCTAAAGAATGAGGACCTGGTCAGATCGAAAATTGTGGACAAGAAAGAATTTGGGCCAACTTACTGAGCGCCTGTACCTGTCCTGGCTGTTGAAGGACCGAGAACTGTCCTTCTTCTGCCCACTAACAGCTGTTGAGACAAAAGGTTTGTCTCAATTGATCTGATCAACCCACACTATGTGGCCAATTCTCAACAGGAGGGCACGTGGGATCCTGGGTAGCTGTCACACTCCTCTTGCTACTGTACAGGAAGTACAGATGGAAACTGTAATAACAAGAGAAGCTGCAAACAACAATGAAATTATACTTCTTCCAGTTGAAACATCTACAACTATACAATCAACCAGGTACAGAAATTTCAATTTGTAAAATTGACAGCGTCTATGACAACATGCCACAAATCGAGTCATCCACCAGTTCCACAAATCCTGCTGAACTGCCAAGAATAGACCGAACGGCATCTAGCTACTTCGTGCATTATGACGATTTCTCATTGAATCCCAGTGAATCTGAGCTGCCGACACCACCTCTCCCTTTCAAGCTTCGAGTTTATGCTTTCTATCTTTGGATGAAAAATACTTACATAGGGGGTTATTAGGATTGCGGATTTTCCGCATCCTCTGGGCCGGCGGAAGCCACCGCCGGCCCGGAGGATGCGGAAAATCCGCTGCGGACCCACCAAAGACCCACCGCCACATTAGGATGGCTGGTGGGTCCTGGTTTCCGTCCGCAGCTTTTCCGCCGCGGCTGGCTTACAACCGCGGTGGAAAAGCTCTAATATGGTGACGGTGTCTGTCAGACAACGTCTGCCATATTAGGATGGCCTGTTTCAGATGCTTTTCCCCTGCGGGTTTTCCGCCGTGGAAAAGCATGTGTAGCTTCACTGCGGGGGCCCGTTGCGGGCCCCCTAGGTGAAGGGGGGATGGGGGGTGCACATGGGGGGTACCTATGGTACCCCCCTGCATTTGTCTGCGGAAAGCGGCAGGCACCGCGCAGTGCCTGCCTCTTTCTGCATACAAATGCAGCACCTGCATTTTTAACATTGCCGCGGGTGCAGCTTGAAGCCGCACCCGCCGCAATGTTAAAAATAGAGGATGTGACCGCCAGGGTGGAGGTCACATCCTAATTGCACAGGAGGGAACTCCGCATGCCATGCGGAGGTTCCCTCCTGCTCTGGGGTCGCGGACGGACGCAAGTCCGTCCGTGATCCTAATGAGGCCCTTAGTTTTTCCCTGGATACTTCTATGGATTACAATTGGGTTACTTTTCCTGGTACTTTAGATTGGTATAGTAACTGTCTTTCTCCTATTTCTGAATCGACACTCTCTCCCTGAATGCTCTCAAGTACCTCTTGTGAATTTGGTCCTTAAACCACATGCGTCATCACACCATGAACTAACAGACTTGTCCCTGGTGAACATTACAGCGGTTCCAGATCTTGAAGGAATTATATGGGACAGGGTATCATATGATGGATATGGTCCTACTGAACTTTTGAAAATTCCATATTTGTTTAAATTTCTTTAAATGACATCATCCCCTCTAGTACTTTCTCTGATGATTGGGAAATTAAAACTGCATAATTTACTTTCAAACTTAGATCAATCAGCTGCATTTTCTAATGATGAATTGTATGATGGCACTAGTAGATTTGGAGACATGTTCTGTTACTAGCATTATGGTCACCATTTTTTACATAAAGCTAGTATTCCACGTGCTGTTTATCATTACACACAATAGGAACACTACCCAACACCGCCGAAAGGTAGTTCAAAGACTTTTGTACAAACGTTTGCTTATTTTTCAGATTTTAAAACACCAGACCCAGCCTCATATTACAACAGACTTGAACCGACACCTGCTAAAAAATATGTTTACAAACACCAAGCTGCTATATTCTGCTTCATTTATTTCCCAACTATCTATACAGGGTTTCAACTTTTGGACAGACACCATAGACACAAAATCTATCTGGGGACAAAACATTGGCAGGTTCAGGGAATTGAGGCCTTATTTAGAGTGTGCCTCATACCAAATCAAATGATTTTCGTTTACATGACAGTGAAATAAACTTAATGTCTGGGTATAGCAAAACAAAGGATTTGAACACACCACGTATTCTCGCATTCTCAGGTTTTGAGGATTGGCAGCATTTTACACATTTTAGTAAGGATACATTAAACACCATGAAACAAAATGGTTCTTTCAATTCATCAGTGCCCAATTGGAAGGATTGGTTGGTTTGGCTTGTGGACACAAACGGGTATCAGTATATATTCCTGGGTAAAACCGAAGGGTTTAGAATCAATGATCAAAGATATGTACAAATAGAACACTCGGGTGGTGACGTCATATAGCTTTGGGGATTTATGCCTTGAATGGCTAAAGACCTCAACACTCTCCCAAGTAAGACAACGCTTGTCTTTTTTCTGATTACATGGATCTCATGGATTTTTTTATTAGGTCCCCCGAACCCACGTCAAAAGCACTATTTGCACAGAATATACATTAAGCTGTGGAAGAATTCTCAACAGGAAGCTGCTGGGAGATTGTGCAAGATTGGTAGAGCTGGGCGTTACAAACGTTATGTTCTGGCCACATGCCATGGTGTTACATCAACAGTACAAATCTATTTTCAGCATACGATATCACAGAAAGACAGGTGACAATGGCAAGGAGAGATGCAAAATATACCATGTTGCACATTGAAAAATTAGACCAATTACCTTTCACTGTGGCTAAGACACCATCCACTGACTGGATAATTAATGGCTACATCATCTTACGGTTACGACCTTTCAATTCCAATATTATCTCCAGTACCAACAGGTAGTCAAATATGAAGTGCTAGGCGAAGGATATGCGTACGAGTATTATGAATTACAGCTCAGGTTTAAATGCAGGAATGGGGATACGGATGTTTTTCTTAGTGGCTCTGACTGTGAAAATGCCTTAACCATAAGCAGCTCCTTGGTTTGCAAGGACATTTCTCTACACAAGGCATTCAATGCTTCAATGGTGAACTTGTCTTGTTATCTGAAGGGTTCCCCAGCTGTGATTCATCCTGTATTCATGCTGCTCTGGAATGGGAGCTATTTGATGCTGAAATATCAAGGATGCTGTGGAATGGAACCAGCATTACTTATCTTGTGACGGTTAATCCAATAGTCACTTGTTCTACACAAGTACTGTTTCCACTTGCCCACACAGTTAGGGAAGCAGTGCTATGGCCTTCAATAGATGTTTCTGACATTAAATTTGATTCACTGAGAAAACTGAAAGCCATGCTTATACAAAAAGATGTGGCCTTAACTTCAGCCAAAGAAACGTTTGATCTCCAGGTTGTAAGGCCATGGTCTGAGATACAGCGCTACTTCCTACTAACTTCCCACTGCATTTTGAGGAGATGGTCCATCGTATCTTTAACATGTCTGATACGAAGGGAGGGCACTTTTTTTTATGTATCGGCTCTGGTTTGGTTAGCACCTTTCAGATGATTTTCGGAGTTATACCATCTTTCATACACTCTGTGTTAGGAAGTGTTTTTGGAGGGCTCCCGCTTGTCCTGCTACTTGTAACAGTGATCCTTATTTTATTTTTTCCACTCCGCAGTGGACGTCCCAGTTTAACTTGCAATGGAGACAGCACTGCTAGTGCTACGTTGTCATGAGTGCATGATACACTGCTTAAGCACACCTCGGCTTCAATAACTGAAGGAGCACTGATTCTTGTCATTCAGGCGGGTCTGGCTTAACTGAATTTAACCTGTCTTCTGCTGCCTGCTTCGGAGCCAAGAATGCATCCTGGATATTTGTCTCGGATCAGAATTGGTTGCGCCACTGGACATTGAAGTATTGATGGACCCCTTATAGGCCCATATGTATTACTGTCCCCAGCATATTCCATTGATGATAAACGCATTCTTAGAGCCACACTGGGATGCTTTCGCTCCTGGTGAGGTGAACAACGGCTTTGGGGACAACTTGTGGGACACACGCCTCTCAGCAGCTGCTGTGGGAACTGGATGGAATCACCTTTGCTCCATAAACATGCTACGCGGTGCGCCTCTGGGAACGTCTGCGGATGTGGGCAACAACTATGTTGCGTCTACCACATAATCAATTGGCCTTTTTCCATGTGGGAACAATTTTGACTTTTAAAAAAAAACAAAATATACCAAAAAATTATTTTTTCCTAGGCACCATATCTTTCTGAGTGCTTGGGATCTCAAATAATATATATAATTTATTGGGAAGCCTAGTTTTAGATGCTTTTAAGCCGATCTTAATGTTTTTAAAACTGTCTGCTGGCTTTTTAGATAGCTTTTTAGATATCAACCCTTAGTATGAGGAGTGGGTGTTATATTCCCATGTAGCGAAGCAGCTTATTGCATCATGTGAAAGGTCTCATTCCTTACTATGTACAAATGTCAGCACTATCTTCATCCACGGATGTATGTCGTTACTACGCATGCTTTTACAACGCATGCCTTTACCACGCAGGTTTTACAATGCAAGTCATTAACAACGACTTGTGTTGGGGGGCGCTGGATAGTGAATAGTTTAATTTACTATTCCATCCCCAGTCCCCGTGGATAGTAGGGAAGGTTTTGAATAGTAAATTAAACTATTCCCTATCCTACAGCGCCCCCCAGCGCAAGTCGTAGCAACGACTTGCGATGTAAAAGTTGCGTGGTAAAGGTACTGCGTGGTAAAAGTTGCGTTGTAAACGCTGTTCCCCTTCATCCACGGGGCAGCAAGGCTATCTACATATCCACATCACTAATCTATGTGTACATCGCAAGGCTGCTTTCTATTATAGAAGCTGAGAATCCCAATAGATTAGTAGAGGAGGTATTTCTGCTGACACTGAGGGTCCGTGCATGCTGAGAGATCACCACGCAGAGGGCTGACATCTTGTAAGGGGTGTCCAGTTCATGTCCATCCAAGACGGGTTCCTTCACTCTTTCCCCTCAGGTAATGGGGTTGGATTGTCCCTTGAGGAGAATCATGGCCCTACATGCACCTACATACACTCAAGGTACATTTAGAGTAGGGTTCACATAGCATAGTAGAAGGACGCCAGATTAATGTCTAGTTTATATGCCTGCATATATACATTGTTTTAGCCCCATGGTAGAACTCTACCTACTATTTACGCTTTTGGTTCTTGTAATCACGTTTATCTGCTTCTGTCTCCTAATCATTGCAGAACCCGTATTTTATGCAAGACTGACATTGGTTCAATAAATATTATTGAAAACGTCTCACTGTGTATTCTCTGTATATTTTCTGAGACTTAGTCAGCACAACTGAGCTGAAAGTTCTGTACGGTTTCCACGATCCCTGAGGGGACAGGGTTGTCATGGTCCGTGGTTGCCAGAAACCATTTGCTCCCTGGTAAATTAGGGGGGTTGCAGTGGCACTGTGAGCTAGCTGGTCTATAGGCCGACATGTCCTGCAGGGGTGCCTGGAATCAATTTTGACAGCAAGCACTTGGTTTATGTTGTCTGAACAATGAGCAGGTCCTATGGATTGGTATGAACTGCACAACAGGTTGAGTGGAAGAAGTGGCCACACCGATGTTTGGTTCCAATGGTTACATGAAGGTTATTGAGGTGCACGCAGTTTGCAAAACAATAGGCAGTCAAGATGATGCTTGTCATATTTGAGGGGACATATTGGCTGCATACCCCAATAGACCCGATTCAGGCGGAAGACTCCTGATTTTTTAAGCCAAAAATGGCCCTATTTTGCCTGTCTCCCACCTGAAAGTGTCTCTGCTTCAATATGAGTCAATGGGGAAAATGCATTCTCCTGATTCTTTTTTTTTTTACTCTCACTTTCCTCGTCTAAAATGTTGGCAGGTATGTGGCAGTGATTAGTGGACTATATGTGCCGTCGGGCCCTGTACATTCTGCAAGACATGGTTTTAAACTAAATTTCAAGCTAAAGGTTATTTAATTTCTCTTGATCAGACTGCTTCCTGGCATTAAAAGAGGCAATTCGATTGAAATCGCATGTGGTTCATCAATAGTTAAACCAATTACTTCACGGAATACAGCAGATTTTTTACTTTACACTCATTTGTGTTAAAATATCATTTCTAAGCACCCATTTCAGACCTGAACAAATATCTGATATTTGTATATGAAAAAAGTGGAAACCCTCACTTCAGCTGTCACCAAACTTTTTTACATCTCTCCCTCCCCTTCCTTCTATGTTTATCTCGTTTTTCCACCAACCAGATCCATTGCCAGTTGTCGCAGGAGCTCATTACTGGGGTGCTGCAGCGTTCCCTGCTATTCATTTCTCTTTGGGCAGGGCTGCTTTCACACCCATGGATCCGTCGCTGTAATCATGTAAATGCAGCTATTAGTGTTGGAGGGGCACACAAAGGCAGCTCCTGTGCTGAAAAAAAACATGGAAAGAAAACCAGCTTTGGCTAAGGTGTAGGATTGTGTTGCGCTGCCACTTGCTTTAGTACGGCCAGTGCCCTAAATGGGACTGGATTACTGACCAGCAGCCCCAGCCCATTAAACACACCTGACAGAGCAGGGGTATGGGGGGAGAGGCAGGGTCTGGCTAGACCTTGTCTTGTTAATCTCAGCATGACGCAAGCCCTCTCCAACCCCTGCAGTCTGGGGAAATTCAAATGGGCACTGCTAATCCAGCAGGCTCTCTGCAAAAGGCTACTTCAGGGGCTCAATGTGACTGCAAGATCCAGAAGCAGAGCAGCATTCGGCCCACATTGGAAGAGATACCGAACCTGAGCCTGCAGTGCCATCAATCAGGGTTCCGGTACTTTTCCTGACTAAAGAAGGGTGCCGTACTGCCAGCTAGAAAATCTGGAAGTGCTGGTACTCAGTACTGGTGAGTACCGGCCCATTTAAAGCACTGGTGATAGCACAGCGGAGCCACCGCTGCACACGTGGTCAGACTGCCCGATTGCTACTCGGGCAGTCGGATTGCTGACTCTGCCGGGGAACTGGCATTCCAATGCGTAGGGGCAGCATTCAGAGGCTGCAATATGCTTGGCAGGACCATTAAAAGCTTCCTCTTAGTTAGGCCTTTCATGGCTGTTCTACAGCTATGAAAAGCCTGACGGAGAGGAAACAAAGGCATACATGTAGGGCACAAGTCAGGGTTACACGCGGTTGGACGGTGTCCACCCACTATGTTCACATGTTCACCCTGCCAAGAAGTTGGGCCCCACTGAAAAATATGTTAAATTCGTCCTCTTGTAATTTGCAAATGTCGGGACACATTCAGCAACGCCTGCACGTAGTTGTCTGCTTTTGATCCGCAACACCGTGCAGGCGGGGAGGGCGCTTTCTTAGTTCAGACTCCTGCTGGGACCATAACAGTGTGAGGGGTCATCAGGCCTCCTTTTGTTTGAGTCTCCTGGCTGGGAGCAGTCAGTCAGTCAGTCATAAAACTTTTATTTGGTTACATCTTAGCGAAACCATAAAAAGTACAAAGATAAAACACTACAATACATATAAAAATAAATAAATCACAGTGTCAGAATACATTTAAAAACAGATGTAGATTAAATCCATTGGTTACAGTCTCCTGGCTGGGAGGCAGTCAAAAGCTCACACCTAGAAGCAAATTCAGCAGAGGGGAAACAGGCACAACCCTTGTTAGCACTTCACACATACTCAAGAGAGGCAGCTTTTCACTAGGCTCTGTTTAAGAGATATGCATGCCTGTAAGAATGTCAGATGTGTTGGTCTTTCCAGGTATTTACACAAAATAAATAGCATTTATATAGTGCTTACTACCCCTGGGGAGGTGTTGTAATAATTTAATGACGCTATTTTTTCTTGTAAAGCACTATGGGTAGAGGAAGTTTATGCTGACAAAAGGCAACATTGTTTTATTGTAGCTTACAAAAGTGTGAATCTTCTGCCTAAATCAGGAGGGTTTGCATGTATACCTGAAATGTGCTCAAATGTACTCAGGATAGACCTGTTAAATATATATGTGAGGGCTTCAGATCTGATGTCACTTCTTATGATGTCACAGCTGTGATGTCACTTGCACACTGATTAGGTTAGTCCCCCCACTTCTTTTTTAGGTCGAGCCTAGGGCAGCGCGCATGTGTTGCTCTAGGGGTAGAACTTTTGGAATCGGTCTGTACTTTTCTAACATGCGTGCGTGTGGCAGAATCCACCTTGCGGGAGCGAGCAGCGGCGCTCAGGGGCCATCTGTTTCTAATTAGCGTTGCCATGCGTGCTTGTTTACAATTGCCTGTCTCGCAGTCGCTTTCACTTTTTTGCCGGCTCAACATCCTGTGATCCTCCTTCCCTGGTCCTTTCGGTGCTCTAGGACGAGGGGATTATACATACCCCTGCCGGCCCCCGCTCACTGCCGAGGGGCTGTGCTGACAGGCTGCGTGTGTCACCGTGCATGGGTGCCCGCATACCCAGGGCATAAGTCACCGTGCCGGGAATGCACCGCGCTCACCGCCTCGGCCTTCGTGGCCGAATTAACCTCCGGCGGCAAATATGTGCTGACTCTGCCCTCCGCCTCAGCCTATTTTGGTCCGGTAGCTGAGCCCCAGCGCAGGCCCAGAACTCGCCAGTCTCCCAGCTGCTGCCCAGCTGCCAGCATGTGAGAAAAGCCCTCTTCGCCACTGGGAAGCATCTTAACTCCATCATGCAGGGTTTCCTGCGCGGGGCATCGGCGAGAACCCAGGGAGACCTGGACCACTGTTCCCAATAACGTGAGCGCACACCTATGTCACACCAGGCACGCAGTGTGCTACATTTAGCATGCACACACAGCACATATCCCAAGACCCTTCGCTCCGCCGCTTTTAAAACGCGAGGGGCGCAAAATACTGTAATTTCCTGATTGGCAAGTGGCCTTGCACTTCCTTAGTATTCATGTTAATTTCAGTGCACAAGTGCGCTGCAATTAACATGAATACAACCTTAAAGGGTCACAATCAGCCCCGCAGCTGTGCACTGTTAAGAAAGGAAAAACAGAGTCTCAAACAAAGTGTGTGCTTTAGCAAACGTTGTGTTTGAGACTCTGCTTTTCTTTTCTTAATTGTACACAGCTGCGGGCTGATTGTGATCATTTGAGATAGTATTCATGTTAATTTCAGCGCACACGGGTGCTGCAATTAACATGAATACTACCTTAAAGGGTCACAATCACATACATGCCAATAGACCTGATTCAAGTGGGAGACTACCGATTTTTCAAGCCAAAAAAGGCTTTATTTTAGCTGTCTCCCACCTGAAATTGCAATTTCTACAATAGAAGTCAATGAGGAATTTTTATTCTCCTGATTTTTTGCTTTAAATCTCCCACGTCCCTGTCCTAAAATGTTGGCATGTATGTAATCAACCCCGCAGCTGTGCACTGTTAAGAAAGGAAAAACAGTCTCAAACACAGTGTGTGCTTAAGCAAACGCCGTGTTTGAGACTCTGCTTTTCTTTTGTTAATTGGGCACAGCTGCGGGGCTGATTGTAATAATTTGAGATAGTATTCATGTTAATTGCAGTGCCTGTGTGTGCTGAAATTAACATGAATACTATCTCAAATGATCACAATCAGCCACGCAGCTGTGCACAATTAAGAAAAGAAAAGAAAAGGAGAGTCTGAAACACAACTCTGTTTTTCTTTTCTTAACATTGACCATCACATTTCCCCCCTTGGTCACGAGGTTTCCAGTTTCAAATACTGGATTTGTGGCAAGATTAAAAAAAGAAACGCAAAATATAACAACTGAAATGCGCCCTATCATCCCAATTCCTCTTGAACCATCCTTGAAATGTTTGGCTCTCTTGCTGGTCTTTACAAAGCACATCTATGTTGGGGGATATTAAAATGCACTTTTGAATTTTACTCCATGCTTACCTAAGTGCAACAAAGAGCCACTACAATGCTTCAGTTTTCTTGCAAAGACGTTTTTCATATTAATTGTGAGCAAATACTGGTTGTTTTCTCATCGGTGAAGCCAGGGGGTGGATAACTTACACACGCGAAACAGGGCTGTGCATAACATTTTGCTTCTATCTCAGAAAGAGAGAGTTTCCCAGGTTTTACCCAAAGGGGACCGGGTGATTGTAATCAGAAAAAATGTATACATTTCCCTTTTTATGTTAAATCTTACTCCTACAACAAAAATTACGAATCTATTACAATGAACCATAGAAAAAGAGAATAAATCTCCCTATGTGTAGCAACACGTAATCTGATATTTAAAACCTTGACATTTTTATTATTATTTGCAGTTTGATCAAAACATCAGACAATATTGTATCTTTTAAAAAACATTTTATATTTCATAAACCATATATATATATGTAAAGATAAAAACAAACATTTGGAGAGATACTATCTTTTACAATAATCTTAGACAGCGACTAAGAAATGGTCACAAAAATGTCATCTCTTTCCTAATACATATCACAATGTTAAAACCATTAAAGCAGAATCATTTTATTAAAACAAAAATAATTTTGTCCTATATATTTTTTCTCATAACATTTTGCTACCACTAATGTTTCCCTTTCATTCAGGGAAATTGCAACGCTGCCCGGTATTAAAGTTCTAAAATAAAATGGAAAACACAGATAAATCTTGGAGAGCATGGAGAATACCCTTGTTCTCCCCTAGCATATCCTGCCTACATGTTCCTATCCATGAAGAGGAAACTCAGAAACAATCAGGGAGAGATCTTGATAACTCCTTCTCAGTGCTTGATTGGCATGGTGTCAGCAGGTGCCTTGCACTAGCCTCCATTTTGATTTTTGTCGACCAGGGTTTATTTTCCAACATCACACTCTGTCCCAGTGTGAGAGAGAGCAAGACAGAAAATAGAAAAAGGAAAAAATGTGGCAAACAGTGACAAGAAGAGAAACCGAGGATGAAAAAAACATGCAAGAGTGATTTAAGTTGGGAGCCTTCGATTAGGGGTCTGCGATGGTCCTCAGTGTGGAAGGACCGCATATCTCTATATGCAGATGACATCTTGCTTTATTTGGCCTCCCCCCGTAAGTCTCTTATGGTGGTGATTGATGTCCTGGCCTCCTTCGGGAGAAACTCAGGCCTCTCGATCAACTGAGAAAAGTCTGTCATGTTTGTATTGAGGGGTGACCCTCCGATACCTCCTAGAAACTGTCCCATAATGTTTAGGGTAGTGGGGTTTAAGTATCTGGGGGTTTTCGTGTCACTGGACCCCTCAGTTAGATATTCTCGACATTTGCGTCCCCCTCTCCATCGACTTCGGAGTGATATCTCCAACTGGAAGAAGCTCCCTCGTTCATTATTGGGTAGGGCGTCCTTGTTTAAAATGATGGCCCTCCCATGCTTTATTTATGCTTTGCAAAATACTGTAGATGTGGTGCCATCAAAGTTACTTCCCGAGAAATTGAGAGCTTACAGCAGAGTTTGTTATGGGAGGGGAGGCCCTGCATTGCATTATTTAAATTGACTCTTTCTTGGTATGACGGAGACATCTCCCTCCCCGATATTAAACGGTATTACTGGGTGGCCCATTTAGCGGCATTTAACCACTGAACGTATGGCCGGGTCGATGACCCTGGCTATGCCACGGACAAATGGCTTCTACCCGGTAATAACTATAATAGAGCCCTCTATTCGCTTCCTAATCGGGTAACATTAACGGGCCCCACTAAACACTGTGTGTCTGGCATATAGCCACGGACTCCTTGGGTTGGAGGAATAGGTTAACTATGGCTACCCTGCTTTGGGACTCCGAGTAGTTGGTAAATTGTGGAAGATGAAAGGCTTCGACAGGTGGGAACTCATAGGCATCTGCACGGTTAAGGATGTCTGGGGAAGGGGAAGATCAAATCATTTGAGAAAATGCAGGTGGAGTATAAACTCGCTCACTCTGAGTACTTTCGATACGGACAGGTTCGGCATTCCCTCCTGTCATTATTGCCTGGTGATGCCGAACCTTCAGAGGCTTCCCCTCTGGAAGATAGAATATTGGATGGACATCTCCCCGACAAAATGATCTCCATAATATATAAAAAGTTGATTAATCACAGGACTTAATCGCTTGAGGTGCTTAGAGATAAGTGGGTGCAGGATGGCATAGAGCTAGATGAGGAAGACTGGCGAATGGCGGTGTCCTCTCCTAAGGAGGTAGCAATTCCAGCTCGCCTCCGCCTGGTTCAGCTTAAGATTTTACATAGGATTTACCTTACAGGGCCCAGGATGGTGCAAATGGGACTTTCGGACTCGGGATGTGTAAAAGGCAATGTGGGCTGGTTGGCAACTTTATGCATATTATTTGGGAATGTGAACATGTCACCTCATATTGGCGTAGCATACATACCACTATACAGAGAGTGCTTGGAATTTCCCTTTCTCCAGAGGCCAGAAGGTGTTTACTTAATATATGGGAACCCACTGACTTAAACACTTTGCAGACACAATGGGTCATGCTATGTTATATGATCGCCAAGCGGAATATCGCCCAATTGTGGGGAGCTGAGCCGGCCCCGTCTTTGGAGGGTGGGAAAACAACTTGGATTGGTGTATGTTCAGGGAGAAGACTACTTATGTTGCTAGGGGACGTCCCCGGAAGTGGTTATTGATTTGGGGGCCTTGGAACAGTTACAGAGGAGAAATCTGTACACACCCATGAGTGCTGTCCGTTATGATTTCCCATCTCCGTGAAGTTCCGCTTTAATGTTGAAAATTTGTGTCTATCCTGTAACCCAAAATGTGTGCTTGGCTACTGTAATTGACCGTCTGAAGTGTAATGTTTTGCTGATGTTTGTTTAATAAAAAGAAATATAAAAAAAGAGTGATTTAAAAAGCAAGGAAGCTAGCATTCATGTAATTGCAGCGCACACAGGCGCTGAAATGAATAAGAATACTATCTCAAAGGCCCACAATCAGCCCACATCTGTGCACTGTTAAGAAAAGAAAAATAAAGTCTCCAACACGACGTGTGCTTTAGCAAACGCTGTATTTGGGACTCTGCTTTTTCTTTCTTAATTTTGCACAGCTGCTTGGCTGATTGTGACCCTTTTAGATAATATTCCTGTGAATTGCAACGCAAACGGGCGCTGCAACGTACCCAGCCTGGCCCTGAATCCTGGGAAATAGTTGGTACATTCCCAAGAATCACCACGAAAGGCATAGCTTCTGGGGGAAGACCCAGGACTCTTGGTGGTCCCCCGCTTACACTGTCTGACAATGTGACATTTGGTTTAACAAGCTGGATATTAGCACGCAAAGTCTGCTGCACTTGATTGCTAGTGGATGGAATTCCAGCATCCGGTCCTGAAGTATGTCAGGTGGAAAGATTATTACTGTACCGAATTGAACTAGAAGTGAAGTACCAGAAAAAAAGCCCACTAGATGAACTCAAATGACCCGGGAAGGTATGGGTAATGTTTGCATTAGAATTTCATGGCGGCTGGAGGTAGTTATTTCAATAAGGGTTAATCTCTCAGAGAGAATCCAGGGAAGATTTGACAGAAATGTCTAACGCCTGTGAAGGAGTAAATAAAGTCAAAATCCTTAGTACTAGCTGCTCGGGTTCTGGTCAGTTTGCCCTTTCTTGCAACAGGCCTGCGTGGCTTAACAGCAGCTTTGGTGCCTTGAGAGGGTCCTTCTCGGGTAGGGCCAGTTGATGTAACCGGAAAGGGATTCAGAATTTTCATATGTTTATGTGGAGGATCCATGAAAGAATCAGATAGGTAAATTGAGTTAATTACATGTGAATTCGACTGGATACACCCGTCAATTGTTCCAACAGAAATGGCCGTGGGGCCCTTAGTGGTAGAAGCAGCAAAACAAGAGGAGCGTACAGTATCTCCAACAGCATGGTTACAAGATCCTATTCTTTGTTCAACTGAAGTTCTTTCTTTGTCGAGTGCACCCATGATGCTAGTCAAGTAGTTTAAAATTGATGAACTGGGCTTACCTTGCACTTTGAGAGGTGGCAGTTTACGCTAGCCTATTATGAGTGCTGATGGAGGAGCAAAGAGCCAAGAGAGGAGGCCCAGTCTAGCCACTGATGGTCCCAGACGGACACACTCTTGGGCCAGGCCTGCGCCCGAGCGCGTCTCACGCGCCAGTAATTGGAGGGCACCTTTAGCACAGTGGTTGCCACTCCTCCCAGGCTGACAACTGCTGGAGGACGTAGTCCCACCAAAGTTGCGGCCAGGAATCAAGTATGTGCCCCTCACACTGCGAGACACAGAATCTGCAGGGTATGCAACGCTTACAACGCGCGCGTTACCACGACCTACCATTACAACGCGGTCGTAACAACGAAAGTTGTTACCACGCATTGCGCTGGGGGGCGCTCAAGGATAGGAAATGATTTCATTTACTATCCCAACACCTTCCCTACTATCCACGGGGACTGGTGTTGGAATAGTAAATTAAATTATTCAATTTTGCGCCCCCCCAGCGCAATGCGTGGTAACAACTTTCGTTGTTACGACCGCGTTGTAATAGTAGGTCGTGGTAACGCGCGCGTTCTAACGTCATACATCCAATCTGCAGACACCCGCACTACAGAAACTGGACGGCAACTTTAGCACATTGATTGCCACACCTACCGGGCAGAGGACTGCTGGAGGATGCAGTTTCACCCCAGCTGCAGCCTGGAATCAAGTCTGTGGCCCCCTCTCTGAGGTAAACCGAGTCTGTGAACACCTGCATTGGGGGAATGGGACGATGCCTTTAGCACATTGGCTGCCCCTCCTCCTGGGCTAAGGACATAGTCCCACCCCAGCTGTGGCACCTAAACTATGGGAAACAGAGTCTGCACACACCCCACACACATCTGTGCTTATTTGGCTCTGAGAAAGGATATTTTCCTTTGAGCCAGAGTTCTTAACTCTCAAGGCCTATGATCTTTATTTGAGCTTTAGAGGGGCAAAACTGATTTTAGTCCTTTTAGCTCAGACACCACAAAAATATTATTTATAAAGTTACTTTTCTAAGTAAGAAATAGCTTTTAAGTATTTTTTCCAGGTGAGATAGAAAATATAGATTCTAATGTGATCTATGCCTGTTCAGCAATGCCTGCACGCTACAATAGCTTTTGAATTTTACTTCACTGAGAGAGCACACTAATAGTGGTAGTGAGCTGATTAACTGTGCATGTTGTAGAATCTGGAGGGTATCATCATGGAGTGTTGCTAGAGTGAGAATTCAGCAATTGTGCTGGGACATTAGAGAGCGGATTACACATTTTCTTTGTGGTCTGAAATGTATTTTTTCATGAAAATAAACGTTTGTATCTGCAGCAAATCGTTTATACCACTTTTTGACATTAACCCCAAAATGTACTTCACCCTGTCCCAAGAGCCCACCAGGCACACTTTAGGTGTGTCAGTCAGTCAATAAAACTTTATTTGGTTTGTTACAACCATAAAAGTATACACTTTACATTTTGTAAACCTTTTGAAAAGCACATAAACATGATAAAGTCATAAAAATGCAACACATAATCATTACACAAAAGATAGCGCAGCTCCTTTAGGTACTAATCAAGTGTCCTCCTAAAATTATTAAAATCACAGTAGTCCATACATATATATCCAATCCATCCAATAAAATACTTACATTACTATTATCCTTTAAAAACGCAATCTCATTTTATACTAAAGGAACTGCTTGCACAGGTTACTCTGTACACTGGAGATACACCCTAACTTTGCTCATAAGTTTCCCCAAAGCACAGGCTATATCTAAGTTTGTCATTTCCAGTAAAAGGTTAGCAGCTTGCATCCTATTCATAATCCTATATTTTTTTATCTGGGATAAAATCTCCTTTCGTTTATCTAAAACCATCATACAGTCTAATAAAATATGTACAATATCACAGGGGGTACCTAACATACAAGTACAGTTTCCATCACTATTCATCATGAAATTTTTAACCCCATTGTTCGCGTAGCAGGAGTTTATCCCCATTTGCACTTTTAGTACCTCACGTCTTAGACGGTAATTCGGTAACCTATCTAAATAGGGATACTGTTGTTCTTCTGATTCCCAAGCCTTGGTCATATGGGACACCGATGTTTTCCGCAAGAGATACTCTCGGTCGTATATACGGGACATGTCGGATCCCAGTGTCCTTAGTTCTTTTTTGCCTATTATTGCATGTCCTAACTGCGGATATAACTTTAATCCCAGCACTCCATACACTTCTCTTAATGAGGCTTTGTTTCATTCGCTCAGGACAGATCACTAATGGCAATTTCACCTTTACACCACTGGGAAATTTTTGGGGGCTCCCCTGACCCTTGGCGCTGCCAAAAACGTATTAGGGCCATACTGGCGGTTACTTTAGGTGTGATTTATGAATATATCAAAATACGATTTTCTTACATGGAAAGAACTTTTGCCTACCATGGGCCAATGCAATGCTTTTAAACTGCAGCCCTTCCATAGCACTTGACAGACCGATTTCTGTCCTATATATGGGTGGTGTAAATACGCACTGCAGCTAACATGACATTTAATTTACATGACATAGACACATTTTCTGCCATGGTCTTACTAGACAGTTAAAAAGTCCAAATGGATTACACGAATTTTGCAATACCTTTTTTAATACAGAGCGGGCACAGTGTGGCACTTATAAGCAGTGTCTCATGGCTTAAATTCAGATCACTATGGAGGTAGACATCTATAATGCAGATATGAACTTAACTAGTTCATAACTGTTCCATCAATTAGACTCTTTACTAATCCTGACAGGAGTATCATGTTAATAACCATGTCAAAACCATCTGACAGATCAAGTAGTTTCAGACTGCCCTTTGCCCTCTAGCCACTGTCATCAAAAGTCCGTCTATTGCTAGAACCAATGCTGACTCTGTACTATATGCTAACCTAAAATCAAATTGCTCCTCTTCTAGGAAATTTTGATCTTGCGTTGACAATCTTCTACTTGCGGATCGTTCCAGAATTTTCACAGGAAAGGTAGTAGAGATATTGGTCTAAAATTACTAAACACCACAGGGTCCTTTGTAGGCTTTTTTAATAGGGGGTTACTATTGCTTTTTCCAGGCCCTGGGAACTTGGTCTGTTACCAATGATTGATTACAAATCTGTTATAGCGGTGAAATTAGCTCCTCTGCAACGTTCTTCCATATTCTAGGTTGTAATGGATCTACCTGAGAGCCTAATGAGGTAAATATAACAACAGGAGGGAGGGAGAGAGACAAGTGGGTTCAGTCTCCCCTGGTAATTCGTTTAAACAAAATGGAATCCACTCAGAGGGTGGTAGTGATCCCTAAAGTGATGGAGAGCACATAGTGTTGTTTAAGTGCCCCTCACACACCAACAGGCCCCTTGGTGTCATGCTTCATCATCGGGGCCTTCGCACCCCTCTACGGGATGCGGCGTGCTGCGACTCACGAATACGTAGGAGCACTGATAGTGAACTATGTGTTTGTGTGTGTGTGGGAAGAGTGTGAGTAGTGAGGTGAGGTGAAAAAAGTGAAGGTTAAAAAATACCTGGCTCGTAGGAAAAACGTATTTATTATGTCCTCGCTGGTATTGTTAAAAAGGTGCAGTGTGAGGTTGACAAATATACGTATTAGGGTATATCAACCTCTGAAAAGCGTCGACATGTTTCGGAGTACAGCGACTCCTTCTTCAGGACGAGGATATGAACGTTATCCTCACCTTACTCACATGGATGTACAATGTAAAAGAGTAATTTACCAAAAAAAACTAGGTGTCAATGTACCTATCAGTGTTTCTTTGTAGATAAGCTCTGTTGCGCCCAATTGGCGTGTAAAGAACCTGTGGGGTAAAAAACATAGTAAACATCACAGTTGGACGTCCAGGAACAAGGAAAAACAATGATTTCTAGGTGTATGAGGGTAAAAGTGAACCAGAAATAAGGTTCAAGGACCCTGAGTGACCCGAGCCCAGCAGTAGCAGACTGGGATGAATTGATGAACTTAAGAAAAGTCCAAATAAGGGCGGCCCTACATGGCCTACTAATGAGGGAATACTTAAGGAATAAAATAGCCCCGCAGGGTTTATTGGTCAGAAATGAACCTTTCATCTTTCAGGACGACCTCACGTTTAAAAAAGCTTGGTCCCTTATCTCCTGGCATTGCACCAGAGATTGGCTGGTGTTGATAGTTCAAACAGCCACAAGAAAATCATTGGAATTAAAAGTAGAAATCCAGAAACTCGAAGTACAACTGAAAGCTTTCATTTCACCAGCAGACTTAAAGAAAGGGTTGGAAGAACTGAATCAACACATTAAGGATTTTGAGGCTACTTTAAAACAAAGCAAATTTAACAAACTGAAAAAGGATAAGGACCTCTTTACCCCAGAGAAAGCGTATCCATACACAAGAGCTGATTATGTGATGAAAGGTAATGTTAGTGACACCGACAGCATAAGTTCGGATGGTTGTTCTACCAGCACTAACTCAGGTGGTTTCCAGCAAAAGAAACAACAGAGGGGAGGTTTCCGTCAACAGAGATCAATTCCCCCGCCAGAGAGGCTGGAGAGGTTTCCAGGGACCCCAATACAATCCGTACCAAAATCATTTCCAGTTCCCTCAATACCAATTCGGCCCGCCACAAATGGGACAAATGTATCCCCAATGGGTGCCAGACCAAACTAACGCACCCCACAATGCTCAGCCTTTTTTATCATGGGGCCAAGGACCCCGCAGAGGGAGGAACAAGAAGGGCAACAATGTCAACTGGCAACCCACAGACGAAGCAGACCCCAGGGTCCTCACGAGGAGCATGTCTGCGAACCAAGCATCAACGAGCAAGAGGGGGACCTAGTCATTAACATAACCCCATGGCCCTTAACTAACCTACAAAATGAGGTACTCAACAAAGGCTTAGGGTATGTCCCCACTAATAAACCTGACACTTTCCTTTTGCATGACGAAATCCAGGATTTCATCAGAACAATCAAACTGAGGGCCTTTTTTAAAGACAAAGAACCGTCTCAAGAAACCTCCGATACAGGTCTAAGACCGAAGTCTAGTTTCACACCCCTAGACAACCAACTTCCTGTGGAAGTCTTGGCGTTCGAGAAGGCCATCATGCTGGAACTAAGCAAAATAGACACCAAGCAGAAGGTGTTCCAGAACATGAGCAGACTGGAGAATGAGGCAATCAGAGAACTAAAACAGAACAAAAACCTCACCATAAAACTTGCAGACAAAGGCGGGGCAGTGGTCATTCAGACCACAACTGCATATGATAAAGAATGCAGGAGACTCCTTTCTGACAGAAGGAACTATCAAGTTTTGTCAGAAGACCCCACTGAGCCTCTACGAGTACAAATAGAGTCAATGATTGAGGAAGCCTTGGCGCACAATTGGCTTACCAAAAAGAATCAGAATTCCTTGTTCAAAAAAATCCCCGCACTCCGTATTTCTATACAATACCCAAGGTCCACAAGAACCTTGAAAACCCACCAGGCCGCCCTATTGTGTCCGGCATTTCATCCATCCTTGAGCCTTTGTCAAAATTTGCCGATGCCTTTTTAAGACCCTTGGTGCAAGCAACCGACACGTACCTCAGAGACACGAAAGCGGTTCTGCAATTGCTACAGAACCATCCCTTTGATCCCGAATCCCAAATGATGTTGAGCCTTGATGTGGAGAGTCTCTACACTAGCCTTCCACATGACGAGACACTTCAGATTATCGAGGAAGTACTTCACTCTGACAGGTGGAGATACCAAACCCCCCGGGGAGTGGTTATGGAGTGTATCTCGCTAGTGCTAGAGCGCGCAGTTTTCCCCCGGTCACCCGAGTTACCAATTCTTTTACACGCACTGGGCCCTTGGCGTGGAAATACTTTTTATCATCACACTAATTTGTTTGGGTGATCCTGGTGAGGATTTCTCCTCCTGCACGCTGCTAAGAGTAATAAAAGTTTGGATTTACCTCTGCTTACCATGCACCCGACTTACCACAGGCACAATTCATCCGACGGACCTGGAGCTATTAGGGAAAATAGTAGACAGGCCTAACATCCAATACACCTTAAAATCAGTAATATACTTTCCACAATTCTGTAAAATGACCACAGACACCTGATGAAGTCAAGAAACTTTATATAAGAATTCAAAGAGAAGATGCCAAGATAATAAGCGATACACGGAGTAATATATCAAACATTAAAATCAACACCAACAGGTAACTTTGTATCAAACATATGACCATTCGGATATATGGGGAGACTAAAGGTAGGAGGGTTTAAAACAAAACTAGTCACTGCAATTTTATACTAGAACGTAAGAATGGGAATGAGACCTAGAACATGTACTTAACCTAAGCATTTAAACTATTCTTGCTAAGTTCACTGCAAACCACTAAAGGAAAGGGAAAAAACGGGAACATGCTATGGTTTATAAAATCAATGAGTTTCTAAAGGATGGGGGGAGAGAAGGAACCAACTAAAATTCAGACACCTATAATTGCAATGGCAATAGAGCAATAACACAGGTAAGAATGCTTTTACCAGATCAGATAAAAGAGAGAGAGAGAGAGAGAGAGAGAGAGAGAGACGTAAACCCACAATCTATATTTACCTAGATCAGATTGAAGACCAACCCTGGCCACGGGTCAGTTGGGAAGACGGGGACAGGGACCCTCAGAAAAGGAATGCCAGAATGCGAGCAGGTACAGCTCACGGACAGTGAGGACAGGATACCCCTCAGGTTCAGGTCAAGGACTGGGCCTCCCAGGGTACGACCAACACCCACAGCTTCGGACAGCAATGCCTGCGTTACCCCCTCCTGCAAGTAATCCGCCAGAAACCCCGATTGGATTTTCGAATTCCCCAGCAAAGTGCTTCGCCAGCACTTAGGATTTTCCACCCCTTAGGGGATTGTGGAAAGTATGGACAAAGTGCTCCGCAGCACTTTCAGAATGAACACCTATTGAGATCGTAGGGTCAGTGACAGGTCTGCTACTCGGACAAGTCGGACAATTTTCCTAAGCTAAACTAGGGCAGTTATACGGTTTTGGGGACCCTTAGACCACCCACTAATGTTGCAAGTGACAGTTTCCTACATTGTGATTGGTCAGGAGAGGTGGTGCGGTCAATACCACCTCCTAGAATTCAGTTTTCACATGTTTAATATTCAATTTTGAACACCCGCCCCCCAGGTTCACGTTCCCATGCATAGAATACAGCAGTACAGGACAGTTCACAATATGTAGCAACAGTATTGCTTTTTCCAAGGTAAGACTCCGTATTCCCAGCGAGGTTCCCAGGCGCATTGTGCTTCAGGAGCCAGCTGGCTAGATTTAGCTTCTGCGCGGTTGGAACTTTCTCCGGTCATGTGACGGTGCCCAGCAGAGCTTCAAGTATGGCTCCGCTCATGATTGCCCCAGCCCACAAAGACGCGGTACATGAAAAGTAAGCGAAAACAAATTAAAATCATACATAAAAATGATCGCACTGTATACCAAGCTAAAACTTAACCAACCCTTACTTTATAATGGCTATAGCATTATGGATTAGTGCGAAAAGATAGATAGGCTAAAAGCTGCTGCAGTAAGCAGAGAGCGTGGTGAGAGACAAGCAGCCATATTTTAGCATCAATGCGCATGAGCACAGAATCCCTCCAGAATGCGAGTGCGTCACATCACATGGGTATGACCGACGCATGCGCAGACTGAATTTCGGCAAAGCAGCCATTTTCAGTGCAAGCTTCGTTTTAGTACGGAAAGACAAACAAGCAAGCATCCTAGGGACACCCGCGTGTTGGGAAAACGCTTTATAAATGACGAATAACGAGGTTAATATTATTATGCAGTTTAGACAAGGGTTTTGCATACGAGCAAGGCGCTTTACGGGCAAATCCTTGCTCCATCAATCCCCTCTTTGATGATATTTACTATCATCACTACATGAAGGAAACAGATGCCAACTTTTCTCATTCATCCACATCACTCATCCGAATTTCAACAAATTTGTCGTTGAGTTTTCTTGCAGCTTCTCTATGAGAGTGGTCATTTTTCGCCTTTTTGTAAATTGCGCTCTTCAACTCTTCTAATTCTAAATCATCAATATTTCTTTTCACCCCCCTCGTATTGACTGTATGTTTCTTTTTGCACCTTTGACATTTGCAGCAGATAAAAATGATCAATACAATCACACCTATTATAACTATTGGCATCAGTATTTTCCACAAAATATTCCTACCTAAGTTAGTAAACCAACTACCTATAGAGGAGAGACCTCCAGTCAGTCTCGTCCAGGCACTGTCAACCTCCAATGGTTTGAGTTCCCTTTCCAAATTAGTTATGTTCTTCACATATTGTTTTAATTCGATACTTTTATCAGGAATGTAGGTGCAACAATGTTGCGCTTTCAGCATTCTACAGACTCCGCCCTCTTTTGCTAATAGGGTGTCAAGGGCAAGACGGTTTTGTAAAACCATTGATCTGATCGCAACCATTTCAGTATTGACCAGCAGGAAACCAGCAGCAGTGTCCGTTGATAACCGGTCCACTACTGTAGACAATTTGCAGATTCTATGGGTGTTCAGAACTACCCCCATTCCAGGTATCAGTGCACTAAAAATATCACCTACAATTTCGCCTACACTTTCGCGTCTACTACGCACTAAGCCATTAGTTTCATCATCGCTTCCAGCTGCGTTATTCACATGGTATATTTTCGGGAAAACAATGCCAAAGTAGCAGCTTCCATACCAGTGATCCGGCAGTTTGAAATAAGCCTTGTTCCCACATATATAATATATTCCGGGGAACACAGGTTCTGACCCATTTTTGAAACCCCAACCTCCAATTACCTTATAATTATGTTCACACTCGCTGGAACCGATGAATACATTGTTATAGTACTCTGTCTTTTCCCTATGGATACAAAGTTTCCCCTTTCTTTCAAAATCCAGCAACAAGGCAGGACTGGCTTCGCCTTCTGAGGTGTTATCCATGTGCTCAGCCCACCTAGGGATTCTATCCTTCTCGTCATTTGCCTTCTTCTGAAACTTTTCTCTCCTTCTGTCTGCCATCTTTATAAACATCTTTTCCTGCTCTTGCAGTGAACAGGTCAGATTGTCTTCTCTTGCTTGATCTAAGTCTATGTTACCTATAGTCAGGAAGTATTCTCCCATATAGCGGGTCACGTCACTTGTAGTATGTACACGGTTCAAATGTCCTCTAACAGGAAGTTCAGAAAATACTACGTCATCGTTTGAATAATAGTACTGCAAGGTGCTTCTATAGAACAAGCTAGCTAATATACTACAGGAGATTCCATAGGTCAAAGGTAGATGGTGGTATGTCACGCCTTCAGCCACTGAGGTTGGTAGCTTCATGCAGACATAACAGTCCTCTATTTCCATGGCTTTTACATAATGCACTAACAAGTTAGCAAAAACATTTAGATGTGTCCTGTTCTTCATTTTGTGAAAATGTAGTCCATCCTCATCTGGTGCTTCTAAATTAGGTCGCGTGTGTGTCAGTCCTACTCTTTTGTCGCGTCTTTCTAGTCTTCGTGGTGTTTCTGCAGTCTGTACAACCCCTACATCTACTGCTTCGGGTTCAGTAGGGGACAAGTTTGGATCTCTACTTATCATAAAGGGTAGAAAAACTGTTAGTCCTATCCACATTACTATTAGCATAGCTATACTACACAAGCATATCTTACAACAGGTTTTGAGACACCCACACCGGGATCTCCCAGAGACACTCGGATCAGACATTTTTAGCTTACAGGTGGCTTTTGCTACCCCTCTTCGTTCCTTTGTACCAAAGGCTCACTTCAGGGGTTCTCTTACGGAGGGTCTTCGTCTGAACTCCGATCAGCAATAGACTCGTTTTCACTGTTGCCACTGTGGTGTGGCTCGTCAATTTCCTCCAACACAAAGTACGTCCACTCAGGGCTCCGATACAGTCGGTTCTGTTTCTTTATTCTGTCGCTCTTTCTCAGCGATTTGCCTTGGGCTGCATTCCTTTCACTTTGAGCCCTTTTTCGGTCTTTATCGTTTTCTTCGACTGTCTTTAGTCTGAGCCTTAGTCTCTTGACGTATCGGGGTGCACTTCTTCCTCCGTGCCTCCCAGTGGTTGAGGAGACTTCGCCTTCCTCGTGCACTCTTTTCACTTTTTGATGTGGCACTTCTGTTTCCCTGCCTGTCTGACTAGTTCCAGGTCTTTCGTCTATTTCTTCTGCCTGGTCCCTATTCTGTCCCTGCTCAGATTCAAATCGCACTTTCTTTTTATTTCTGGTTACTGTTGTTTCCGTTGTCTGAGCACTTTGATCTAGTTCTATCTGTTCCTGTTCATGCTCTTCGATCTCTTCGTTTTCTTCTGCATGAACGTCAGCTCTAATTTCTAACTGTCCCTTTCTCGGCTCCTGAGTTTCAGGAGGAGTCTCGAGATCTTGATCTGACCCTACTTGGCCTATGTCCTGATCAGGTGTGTTGTGGCTTTCGTTGACCTGACCTGCTTCTTCTATTTCTGACTCACCTGGACTATCCCACTCACTGTCTAAGTAGGAATATTTCCTGGTTCGTATTGGATCATGAACTGGTTCGTCGGCGGGATACCATTCAACGTCTCGACTTGTGCTCGGCAGTTCGATGTCAGCTAGTTCCGGACCTTCCTCCTCGGAAGTCTCTTCAGCTGTGCTGCCTTCAGCTCCAGTCGCGTTTTCTCCAGATACCCGCTTTGTGTGGCTGGCGTGGATCCACTTCGGTACACCAGCGCACTTCACAGCAGTGGTAGTGACGAGGATCACTTGTCGTCGCTTTCCCCACCTTGGCTTCAGGCAACTGCTCCGGGTGTGTTTCTTTAACACCACCCAGTCTCCTGGCTGCAGATTGTGTGCTGGAGTCTTTGGCCACTCGTCTTCTGTCTCTCCAATCTGCTGAGAGAGAGAACGCACTTGGTCACCCAGCTGCTTGCAGTATTCTAGCACCATATCATCAGAAATGCTTAGCAGTTTGTTTCCGGGTACCCATGCCTGGCGCATCACTCTTCCCATCAACACTTCATGGGGACTTAGGCCAGTCTTTCGATTCGGGATACTTCTCAAACTCATCAGCACCAGGGGTAAAGCTTCTATCCAGTTCATTTTTGTGGAATCACACATTTTTCCCAGTCTGGACTTCAGAGTGCCATTTATTTGTTCCACTACCCCAGAAGCCTCTGGGTGGTAGGCACAGTGCAATCTTTGCTTCATTTTGAACGCTCTACAGAGTTCCAATAGGACATCGTTGGCAAAATGCCTACCTTGGTCCGTTTCGATCGTCTCTGGGATCCCATACCTAGGTATCAACTCCCTGAGCAATAATTTGGTTGTGGTGATAGCGTCATTTTTCTTAGCTGGATATGCTTCCACCCACCTGGAGAATAGACATACTACGACTAAGACATATCTATATCCTTTGCATCTGGGCATGGTTATGAAGTCTGCCTGCATTCTAACGAAGGGACCTACTGCCTTTCCAATAGTACTCTGTTTCACTACAGTCTTCTTTCCTGCATTGAATTGCTGACACACTAGGCACCTCTGGCAAAGCCTTTCCGCCTGGTCCCTGAACTTTGAATTACAGAACACTTGTTCAAACACCCGACACATCGCGTCTCTTCCCATATGTGTTGGCTCATGTATCATTCTGACCATGGGGTCGATCAAGCTATCAGGCAGTACAGGCACCCCATCCGGATTCACCACCACACCATCTTCTCGCAATTCGCATTCCTTTGCGGCCCACCTGCCTTTTTCTTGCCTGTCTGTTGCTTGTTGTATCTCCTTTAATTCTTCCCACGTTGACACATTATCAAACAACATAAGTTGGCAGCTGGTTCCATCCCACCGGGCAATTTGTAGGGACATCTGGTGTCGGGCACAAAACTGTGCAATTTGGTCAGCGTACCTATTACCGGCAGTCACATCATCATTTCCAGATCTGTGAGCCGCACACTTGACCACAGCCAATTCTTTGGGTAATTGGATAGCTTCCAGTAAGTCATGCACTACTTTTCCATTTCGGATAGGTGTGCCAGAGGAAGTCATGAATTCTCTTTGTAACCACAATTGGCCGAAGTCATGAACAACCCCGAAACAGTACTGACTGTCTGTGTAAACAGTAATTCTTTTGTTTTTTCCCCTCTTACATGCTCGAGTTAACGCGATGAGCTCCGCCACTTGTGCAGATTTCACCTCGCGCATGTAAGATGCCTCGACGACTCCTGTCAGTGTAACCACAGCATAGGCAGCACTCAGACTCCCACTCTCATGTCTCAAACACGAGCCATCCACAAACATTGTTTTATCCCCGTCCCGTAGTGCTATTTCACGAATGTCTGGACGGGGCTTGGTGCTATATTCAGTCAGATCGATGCAATTATGTTCCCCGTCCTCATCAGATTCTGCATCCAGAGGAACAGGTAACAGTGTCGCAGGGTTTAGGACATTGCACCGGGAAATAGTTACATTTTCAGCACCAATCAAAATTCTCTCATACTTAGTCAGCCGACTAGGTGTGAGGTACTGGGTCTTAGTTCTAGTCAGTAGGATGACAACAGAATGAGGAACATAGACAGTGACGGGATGTCCCATGACAATGCTCTCACTCTGTTCTAGACTGACGCAAGTAGCCGCAACGGCTTTCAAGCATCCAGGCAATCCAGCGGCCACTGGATCTAAGGTGGCCGAAAAGTAGGCTACTGGTCGTCTGACTGATCCGTGCTCCTGGGTCAGGACTGAAAGAGCACAATTTTCTCTGGTGTCACAGAACAGTTCAAAGGGTTTAGTGTACTCAGGCATACCCAATGCAGGTGCGGTACATAGGCAGTTTCTCAGAGTTACCCAAGCATTCATGCTCTCACTGTCCCAGTGGACGGGGTCTTCCACTCCTTTCTTTGTCATATTTATCAGGGGTCGGGCTAGAGCCGCAAATCCTACAATCCATTGCCTGCAGTAACCCACAACTCCCAAGAACATTCTCACCTCTTTCTGGGTTGTGGGCAGTTCCATTGCTTTAATTATTTTGATCCTTTCGGTAGTGACCTTCCTGATTCCTTTTTCTATCTGGTGCCCCAGATATTTTACTGAGTTTTTACAGAATTGTAATTTGTCAGGCGACACTTTATGTCCTCCTTTTCCTAGGTGATTCAGCAAGGCAATTGTGTCAGTGACACAGTCAGACTGGGTTTTAGATGCCACTAACAGGTCATCTATGTACTGCACCAAAACAGACTCTCTCGGCAGCACTAGGGATTCAAGGCACTTTTTCAGTATCTGGTTGAAAATCGATGGACTTTCGGTGTACCCCTGGGGGACACGATTCCAGACATAGATATGACTGTCAAATTCAAAACTGAAAAGGAACTTGCTTTCTGGATGCAATGGGATGGAAAAGAATGCGTGGCACAGATCGATGACAGTGAACCATTCTGCGTTCCAAGGAATCTGGTAGAGTATCACTGCAGGGTTGGGTACAATAGGACAGCAAGGCACAACAATTTGGTTTACCTTGCGCAAATCTTGCACCACTCGGTACTTCCCACTAGGCTTTTTGATCCCAATGATAGGCGAATTACAAGGGCTGCTCAACACTTCTTCTATTATTTCCGCTTCTAGCAGCCTCGTGATTTCAGTCGCTACTCCTGCCTTCACTTCTGCACTCATTTTGTACTGTCTGGTTTTGGGGTATACAGCATTTGTTTTTATTGCTATCTTAACTGGGTCCACATTTGCCATCAGGCCTACATCTTTTCCCGTGAAATCCCACACTTCTGGTACTACTCTTAGCTGGAGTTCCTCAGGTAAATCCTCAATTGTCAAAGGCTTGATATCAGCATCTTGTCTGACTAACATCAGTTTGTACAGGCCATCTTCATCGGGGGTCTGAATTTCGACGCCATTTGGTGTGCAGAAAATGGTACAACGCATCTTGCA
Source organism: Lissotriton vulgaris (assembly GCF_964263255.1). Taxonomy (NCBI): domain Eukaryota; kingdom Metazoa; phylum Chordata; class Amphibia; order Caudata; family Salamandridae; genus Lissotriton; species Lissotriton vulgaris. Next base: position 877,135,821 of record NC_141685.1, read on the forward strand.
CAACAAATCACGTCCCAGTAGGTTTACAGGACTGGAATCACAGACCACAAATCTGTGCATTTCCTTGAAATTTCCTATGGAAATCTCCATTGGTTCAGTTACAGGGGTACTTATTATCTGATTTGAGACGCCCACTACTTGGATTGCTTCTCCCGAGAGGGGTAGGTTAGGAACATCCACTGTTCTTACAGTAGATCGGGTAGCACCAGTGTCCAACAGAAAGGTGACGTCTTTGCCTTCAACCTTTCCTTCAATGTATGGTCCAGTCTGGTCTACCGGTAAGGAGGCGCCAAGTACGCACTCCTCATCCTCCCCTCTCAGGCCCCGTCAATCTTGATCTTCACAAAGGAAGGTATCATTTAACAAGTACTGTGGAATGACTGCATTTCTTTCACTCTCAACCTCCCATACTTCCGCCCTCTCATTCTGCTGACCCTGACTCTTATAATTCTGTCTAGGAGCGCGTGGTACTGGAGGTAATTTTACCTGTTGCTGGGTTTTTCTTGTCCCCTCTTTCGGCACCTGTGGATTTAAACCATTTACAGGGGCATTACCAGCCTGTAGGTGTGGACACTCGTCTCTCCAATGCCCCATCTGGCCGCACCCATGGCACGGAAACTTTTTCATGGCCTCTTCACGACTCATTTTAGGTCTGGGCTTTCCTCCCCCCCCAGAATTGGTATTCGGAACATTAATATCAGAAGTCATTTTACTTAACTGTTTCTCTTGCTGTTCAGCTAATTTCACCTGTGCCCACATCACTTTCTCCTTGAGGGCTTTCTTTTTATTTTCGATCTCATCTTCGCAGTATTTTGCATATTTCAGGACATCATCTATGGGTTTTCCCTGCCAACTGATTTTGTTATCCCGAATCCATTGTGATATTTCAGGCCTCAATCCTAGCACAAATCTGTAACTGAAATGGGTCATGTCTTTCATGTCTACGTTATCAATACCACTGTAAGTTTTGAATACCTGCAGTAACCTTTCGTAAAATGAATGCACCGTTTCATCACGTTCTTGGGTGGTTCTATCTATACGGGTCCAATCTGTTTCCTTTGCTGGCACCTTTTTCTTAAGGTACTGTATGACCTGGTCATATTTCCTCATTACATCTGGTGAAGGGGCTCCCGTTTTCTCATCCCTGGGATATTCATCATTAGGCCAATCAATTTCTATCTTACATTCGGTCCACAAATCTACAGGGACCACAATGTCGAAAAACCCATCCAGGTCTTTCAGCAGACATTTCTGAACTTTTATGAAACGTTCTACCTGTCTGTACCAGTCAACTGGTTTCTCACGTAATTTCGGGAAGTCGTTTGTAAACGACACAATGTCTTGTCTGGACCAAGGGACATGGACATATTTCCCTCCCGGGACCTCTCTCATGGGGCACAATTTTTCTGTTGGGGTTACTTCCTTCAATACGAATTCTGAAGTTACGGACCCAGCCCTGCTGCCTTCCTTTTTCTTTGCCCACCGGGTTCTCCATTTCCCCACTTCGCCCCACTTCTGCAGGATTTTCAACAACTCCTTTACTTGGATCTGTTTTCCCATCACATTCAGGCTTTCTAAATCCTTGTCTGAGAAGTCTACTCTGTAGGGTTTCTGAAGAATTTTGGAGCGACTAACATCAACTCCCATTTCTGTGGCGGCATCCATTATCTTTTCGTGGAGCACCCTAGCACTCCGGGTAAGATTTTTACTGATGAATAGTAACTCTTCCTCATTATACGAGCTCAGGCGCTCAACTCCCACATTCCCAGCCATCATTTCTTCTATTTCTATTCTTAATTTATATATTTCCAATGCTTTAGGTTGGGGAGTGGTCTCCTTCTCTACCTCCTTTGTCCATCTGTCTAATTCTTCAGGGGAAACTAAAGAGGCGTTCCTAATTCCAGTTGCACTTTCAATCACCACTTCCTTTTGTCTGGGCTGACTTCTTGTCCCTACTACACTGGCCCTTGACTCCCTTATGGGCAGGTCCATCAAACTTCCAGATTCACATTCACTTTCCTGATCCTCCTCTATGAATACTTCCTTCCTCGGGGTCTGGAAGCTAGGAGTAGGCAATATTGGGGTAATAACAGGAGGAAGGGGACTAGTCAAGTCATTTTTATACATTGGGATAGCAGGACCAATAGTTACCGGAATGGTCAAGGAATCAGGATGGGGATGCATCTGGGCAATGGTTCTGACTAATTCCTCTCGCTGTTTAGTCAGGGCTTCTCTCTCTTTTTCCTGCAACCCCCTTTCAGCAGAATTGCCATGCAATACCTGGGGTACTAAGGATGGATAAATACTCGGGGCAGTCGGGGCAACCAATCGAGGGGGACTTTCCCCGAATGGCTGATAATTCGGGACTGTGGACTTAGGTCTGCAAAACCCATCCCTTCCACTATATTTACTGCCTGTAGCTGTCCCGTCTGAATCACTTTCCCTCCTACTTCGGGGGTAATTGGTAACAGAATTTTGAGAATGCATCGAATCTGATTCTGCTACATAGGGAGGTGGATCCTTCATTAACAATTCTTCCAGGTGTTCATCTTCTATGTCCCCCATAGGTGCTAGGTGATGGGTCTTTTCTTTACATTTTCCTCTTTTCTCCTCTAATACCCCCATCATGGGGAATAGCCCTTCAGTTAACATAGACTGCCTCCACTGTTTCATTTTCTGCTCTTTGGTTGGCGTTGGAAGTCTGGGATACCACTTACTCACTCCTTTATCCATTCGGGGTTTATCTCGCTCTGCAGCCTCAATCTCCCATTCCTCCAAAGCTTCGTACTGGGTCAACCTAGGTCTAGGGTGTAATTCGTTCATGCGGGTCCTTAAGTTAAACAGGATCCGACCATTAAAAGTACCTTCAACAGGGAATGCTAGGACTCCGTCATCTACAGTATACTTTGCCCAATTTTCTAGCCAGACACAAGTGTGATACCCTTTATCAAACAACATGAAAGAGGCAGGGGTATTTGGCGGGGGAATGAGTACGCCTTCCCTCGTTCTAATGGGCTTGTCAGTTTTGAAAAAATTCTTTACTTTATCCGAAAATGACAATTTTCTCTTTATTCCATACATCATGTGCGGTCTACCTCGTATAAGCTGATCCTTATGAAATCCTAGGTGCTTTGGATTCGGTATGAAGTCTGGATACCACATACAACTCTCCAGACTCGCTTCTAGCTCGGCTTGATTAATTTTGTTTACCTTTGAGCTTCCAATGCTAGCGCGAATTTTATTTCGCACCACCCAATCAGTTCAGAGAATACAAACACGGTTAACCAATGGGTGCGCGGCCTTTTCGCAAGACAGAGTCTCACGCTTCGGCACTCACCCCTCCTTTACAAATTCAGCTCCACTATCCGCCCGCTGACTTGACCAATACCAGCGCGGCACGGAGTGACGTCAGAGCAGCTCTCCGACTGACTCCCTCCTTCACAAGGTAACGGAAACTTTTTACTCTCTCTAAAGTGCGAGTGCAAGTTTTAGTCAATAACACACAACGTTTGCCACTATGTCTGAGTGTTCTAAAGAGAGAAAAGACTTTTCTTTCGCTACTAGTAAACCACTTCTGTCTACTTTTCATTCACTCTGGATAGACTTCTTTGCCTGTCCCTTCACACTAGTAACCTAGAACCCGTTATTCTTCTGACTCATCCACCTTAGTCGGGGATATGTACTGAGCCAGGATTTCACCAGCGAACTATTTTACTTACCAGACAAGCCTCGGAGACCCTACTACTCCCTCCGTATGCGACCCTTACTAGGTGATATCGCAATGAAAGTTTTATAAGGGACTCGTAGCTATCATTCACTCCAGAAACAAAGGTCCTAATTAGTGCTTCCAGTTATCCTTAACCCTGCACTAATACCTCAAACTTAGTGACTTCAACAGCTAACCGGATTCTACTCACCGTTAGCTAAAATACCTCCCCGGGGATTCGGACTACACTGAACATTTACAAACAATTCTGGGTTAATTCAACATGCAATATTTATAACAGCAATGCAAAATCATGCACATTTACATAAAAAAAACACATTTCATAAATTTTTGGAAAAATACAGTAGAAATCAGCAGCACGTTTTTATATTCAAGGTTTGTTTATGCCTATCCTGTCTACCTAATCTAACTAGTCCAAACCATCCTCTGGCTGCCAGAAATTACTGCTAGAGCGCGCAGTTTTCCCCCGGTCACCCGAGTTACCAATTCTTTTACACGCACTGGGCCCTTGGCGTGGAAATACTTTTTATCATCACACTAACTTGTTTGGGTGATCCGGGTGAGGATTTCTCCTCCTGCGCGCTGCTAAGAGTAATAAGTTTGGATTTACCTCTGCTTACCATGCACCCGACTTACCACAGGCACAATTCATCCGACGGACCTGGAGCTATTAGGGAAAATAGTAGACAGGCCTAACATCCAATACACCTTAAAATCAGTAATATACTTTCCACAATTCTGTAAAATGACCACAGACACCTGATGAAGTCAAGAAACTTTATATAAGAATTCAAAGAGAAGATGCCAAGATAATAAGCGATACACGGAGTAATATATCAAACATTAAAATCAACACCAACAGGTAACTTTGTATCAAACATATGACCATTCGGATATATGGGGAGACTAAAGGTAGGAGGGTTTAAAACAAAACTAGTCACTGCAATTTTATACTAGAACGTAAGAATGGGAATGAGACCTAGAACATGTACTTAACCTAAGCATTTAAACTATTCTTGCTAAGTTCACTGCAAACCACTAAAGGAAAGGGAAAAAACAGGAACATGCTATGGTTTATAAAATCAATGAGTTTCTAAAGGATGGGGGGAGAGAAGGAACCAACTAAAATTCAGACACCTATAATTGCAATGGCAATAGAGCAATAACACAGGTAAGAATGCTTTTACCAGATCAGATAAAAGAGAGAGAGAGAGAGAGAGAGAGAGAGAGAGAGAGACGTAAACCCACAATCTATATTTACCTAGATCAGATTGAAGACCAACCCTGGCCACGGGTCAGTTGGGAAGACGGGGACAGGGACCCTCAGAAAAGGAATGCCAGAATGCGAGCAGGTACAGCTCACGGACAGTGAGGACAGGATACCCCTCAGGTTCAGGTCAAGGACTGGGCCTCCCAGGGTACGACCAACACCCACAGCTTCGGACAGCAACGCCTGCGTTACCCCCTCCTGCAAGTAATCCGCCAGAAACCCCGATTGGATTTTCGAATTCCCCAGCAAAGTGCTTCGCCAGCACTTAGGATTTTCCACCCCTTAGGGGATTGTGGAAAGTATGGACAAAGTGCTCCGCAGCACTTTCAGAATGAACACCTATTGAGATCGTAGGGTCAGTGACAGGTCTGCTACTCCGACAAGTCGGACAATTTTCCTAAGCTAAACTAGGGCAGTTATACGGTTTTGGGGACCCTTAGACCACCCACTAATGTTGCAAGTGACAGTTTCCTACATTGTGATTGGTCAGGAGAGGTGGTGCGGTCAATACCACCTCCTAGAATTCAGTTTTCACATGTTTAATATTCAATTTTGAACACCCGCCCCCCAGGTTCACGTTCCCATGCATAGAATACAGCAGTACAGGACAGTTCACAATATGTAGCAACAGTATTGCTTTTTCCAAGGTAAGACTCCGTATTCCCAGCGAGGTTCCCAGGCGCATTGTGCTTCAGGAGCCAGCTGGCTAGATTTAGCTTCTGCGCGGTTGGAACTTTCTCCGGTCATGTGACGGTGCCCAGCAGAGCTTCAAGTATGGCTCCGCTCATGATTGCCCCAGCCCACAAAGACGCGGTACATGAAAAGTAAGCGAAAACAAATTAAAATCATACATAAAAATGATCGCACTGTATACCAAGCTAAAACTTAACCAACCCTTACTTTATAATGGCTATAGCATTATGGATTAGTGCGAAAAGATAGATAGGCTAAAAGCTGCTGCAGTAAGCAGAGAGCGTGGTGAGAGACAAGCAGCCATATTTTAGCATCAATGCGCATGAGCACAGAATCCCTCCAGAATGCGAGTGCGTCACATCACATGGGTATGACCGACGCATGCGCAGACTGAATTTCGGCAAAGCAGCCATTTTCAGTGCAAGCTTCGTTTTAGTACGGAAAGACAAACAAGCAAGCATCCTAGGGACACCCGCGTGTTGGGAAAACGCTTTATAAATGACGAATAACGAGGTTAATATTATTATGCAGTTTAGACAAGGGTGTTGCATACGAGCAAGGCGCTTTACGGGCAAATCCTTGGTCCATCAATAGCACTTACCAAAAACTTTTTTGAATACGAGGGCACTCTGTACTGGCAAAACCACGGAACTAGTATGGGGAGCACATTTGCGCCGAGCCTGGCGGGATTGTACGTTCACCATCTAGAATCCTCCAAGGTTCTCCACCCTGACAATCCTTTCAGGGAGAGAATCCGCACGTGTCGACGCTATATCGATCACATCCTGGTGATCTGGGAAGGGGATGGCCAATCGATCACTGAGTTCATGCAATGGCTAAACAACCAGAACTCTTTCCTTAAGTTCACCCACCAAATGTCCAACAGTTCCATGGTCTTCCTAGATCTTAACATCTACCATGAGGCAGGTTTGTTAAAAACTGAGACACATTTCAAACCGACGGCGAGGAACTGCCTCCTCAGGTTTGACAGATTCCATCCACGTCACCTGAGGGAGAATTTACCATACGGGCAGTTCCTACGCCTACGTCGCAATTGTAGAGACATAGCCAAGTACAAATCTCAGGCCAAGGACCTGGGTAAAAAACTGAAACAGAGAAAATACCCGAACCAGGTTATTCAAAAGGCGATGAAAAGAGCTAGAAACAATAACAGTGAAGCCCTTTTGGAAGACAGACCTCCGAAAGACAACCAACCTAGCAGAACAGTCTGTGTCACCACTTACAGTCCAATCTCGAACCAAGTTTCAAAATTGGTCAACAAACACTGGCGCACTCTGACAAGCGGCTCACTGAATCTGGAAAAAACACTGTTTGCCCACAGACGTGGTAGGAATCTAAAGGACATGCTTGTCCATACTAGACCTCCCACAAACAAAGTGGAACAAACAAGGTTACAAGGATTACATGGCCACCACCCTTGTGGCAATTGTAACAGCTGTCATTTAAACAAGAAAAGCCAGACCCTGACCTTCATGAATGGTACCAATTGGGAACAACGCACATTCACTAACTGAAACAGTAAGAACGTGGTGTACCTAATTACATGCCCCTGCAACAAAGAATATGTGGGCATGACAACAAGGCAAGTCAAAATAAGGATCAATGAGCACAAAAGCAACATAAGATGCAAAAAAACAACCACGAAAATGGCAGCACACTTTCTAGAATACCAACACTGTGTTAATGAAATACACTGGACAGTGATTGAGCAACTGCCCACAGAAGCAGGGCTATTTGAAAAAGAGCAGAGGTGGGTGTTTCGCCTTGGGACTGACACCACAGGGCTAAATGATTCCATTCCATGGAGCCAGTTACGTTGATCTGGTCTGACATAATAGACATCTTTTGTTTTCCTTCCATGATGACAGCGAAACTGTACTGAAACATCTATGCATTTAGGCTGTTTTAATTATGAATCTATCAATACTTCCATACTGGTGTGAGCTGTTTTGGTTTAGTTAACGCTGTCCTTGGTACTCGTAACCTTAGCGCTAAGAATCCCCGCTTGGTTCCCACCCTCCTGCCGGGTAGCATGCGCTACAATACAGCGTCTGCAGTACACTCATGCGCGCCGTTTAGATTTGCCGGACGGTGGCACTGCATGCAATACGCATGCGCGCCGTTCAGGTATACTAACCCCTAGCGCATGCGCGGTCCAACCGCGTTCCATGCCCTTGATCAGCGCGCAATACCAGACCTGCCCTGCATACTGTACCATTGATTGGGCATGGTTCCGCTTCTAATAAACTCACTAATTGACGCATTTGGCAGTATATAAGAGGCCTGAGTCAACCGAATCCTTCACGTCATCGGAGCCGCGTTGAGGGGATGGCAGTCGACGAGACCATGCAGTAACCGGGAGTTGGGTTGTGAAATTAAGGGCCATCCAGTTTCTCCCATGACTATTTTATGAACCTAAAACCTACCCTTAACATCCTTTAGGTTGCTATACTGAGCAGTGAGGAAGGAACCCCCAATACCACGCTTAGGCTCATGAGGTCAGACAATCTTGAACTTTAAGTAAGCCTCTATTAAAGTCTCTTCCTTCCTCCACAGTCATTGTTGGGAAAGTGGCCTTTGCGTTTTACCACTAAATGTATGTCTGTGTCTACTGTGTGTCTTTTCAATGTTTTATTTCTCAGGGTCCTTGAACCTTATTTCTGGTTCACTTTTACCCTCATACACCTGGAAATCATTGTTTTTCCTTGTTCCTGGACGTCCAACTGTGATGTTTACTATGTTTTTTACCGCACAGGTTCTTTACACGCCAATTGGGCGCAACAGAGCTTATCTACAAAGAAACACTGATAGGTACATTGACACCTAGTTTTTTTTGGTAAATTACACTTTTACATTGTACATCCATGTGAGTAAGGTGAGGATAACGTGCATATCCTCGTCCTGAAGAAGGAGTCGCTGTACTCCAAAACATGTCGACGCTTTTCAGAGGTTGATATACCCTAATACGTATATTTGTCAACCTCACACTGCACCTTTTTAACAATACCAGCCGAGGACATAATAAATAAGTTTTTCCTACGAGCCAGGTATTTTTTAACCTTCACTTTTTTCACCTCACCTCACTACTCACACTCTTCCCTCACACACACACAAACACATAGTTCACTATCAGTGCTCCTACGTATTCGTGAGTTGCAGCACGCCGCATCCCGTAGAGGGGTGTGAAGGCCCCGATGATGAAGCATGACACCAAGGGGCCTGTTGGTGTGTGAGGGGCACTTAAACAACACTATGTGCTCCCCATCACTTTAGGGATCACTACCACCCTCTGAGTGGATTCCATTTTGTTTAGCCTAATGAGGTAGACATTGCCATTGCTCTAAAGTTTCTTCTGTCATTCTGTCAAAAGACTCTAGCTTGTTGAGGTGACTAACTGAAATATCAGCCGTATTGAGACCATTCAGCACTGACTGATCTGAACTTTGATTACTATTTCTAGTTTTCAATAGGCCTTCTTTAAAACTGTGATCTATCATTGGGAGGGTATTATTAATGTCCCCTAGTATCTTTTTAATCTTGTTCTCAAAGAACACAGCTAGATCATTACTAAATGCTTGAGAAGGTTTAAACAGTTCACAATCTGGATTTGTCAGTTCATGCATGATTTTAAATGTCTTTTTTTAACATTTTGCGGCTTCTAGAATTACTGAAGTGTAGTAATTCGCTTTTGCCTTGTGTACCTCTTTTTTGTATTCATTTATGGTGTTCTTTAATAATTGTTTATCGTCTTCTAGGTAGAATTTGCACCATTTCACCATTTCCTTTCTAGCAGTTGCATTGGTTTTTTTTTTACCCGTTAACAGTTATTTGTTCAAAGGTGCTGGAGGCCTGTGATGGGTTTTGCTATTTTTGATGGGCATTTCCTTATCTAGTGTCTCAAAGATCTTATTATATATGGAGTCATAGTTCTCATCTACTGTCTGACTTGTGTGAACGGCCCTCTCCCACAGTCCATGTTTGCCTAGATGTCACACATTTCACAAACTATCTCTGACGGGATAGCAGGACATTACTAAGTAGCTTGCACATCAAATTGTAAATATGTTATGAAATTTTGTAACTTATTGGGTATATGTAATCTGGAATAGGCTCTCAACATTTCCCCACCCAATTAACAGTGCTCCAGTTAAGAATCTTTAGTAAAATCTTATAATGGTACCACCGTTGGAGTCTTGTGCTTTTCTAAACCTGAAGTGTACTTGCCTGTGTAACCAATTCATGTCATGGCATGTGTATCCAAATTGCAAATCTGCCTTAAGACCCGTTATGTGGTGCTTTATGTGTGGAAATGCACCGTCTTTTCAGTTTTTTAAGCAGAAGTTTGGAGTGATATTTGGTGCTGCACACACGTGCGGTCTGGTTCCTGGCGCACATAGCCATAGCTGCAGCGCGCTGAGACCCTACACTGTCGCACACAGAGGAAAAAAAATAATTAGAGGGAACATTGACCTGGACACGGACCCACCGGTGAAGCTGAAGACAGTGCGTGGTCTGTTCTGCGTCAAGCTTGCCGCAGTTTCCGAGGTATGTACTCTCAAATCTGCACTTTGAGTGTAGCGCTTACTAGCCCTTAAACTCTTTCGAAGCACTAATACGTTTGGTAGATAATGCAAGTGAAGCTCTGTGAGATCTAATGTTGTGCCCAGGACCACTCGTTTTATTGTCAAGTAGCTGAGAATCCTGATGTCACGGTTACGCCACCTTCACACCAACCACTAAATCTCTGAAGCCAGCTCATCCCTTCCTTGGCTCATTCATTGCTGTTTCATATCGGGGTCCAAAGCGGTGGTCGTGAAATACCTTGTACACATTGACCGAGGTGACATTTCTAGAAAGCAAATCCAAAACTTTAAATAAGTCAATTTGGCTGAAAGGTAACTGAGGCACATCGAGATATCTTTGCCCAGGATCACACTGTTGCTTTCTGAGTTACATCTGAGGACGTCTGGAGTTCGTGCACTCCTCTGTTGCCATACGATTGCTTAATGTTGGTTTATGCGGGGAGGGGTCTGGGCAAGAGTGAGTGGGGCAGTATTATGCAACTAGCCATTGTTTACGTTTCTAGACAGCATCTGTTGAAATTTGAAGGAGATACTGTTGTTATATTACACTCTATCGCAGTCGCATCGTTTGCATTTTATCATAAGGACTGCAGATGTTTGGGCTTTAACTGTTGCACACGCTACCGGTCAGTCTACGAGTACGAATAATTCTTAATATGTGGGGGGGGGGGGGGAGGGGGGGGCGCAGGGCCAGCTGTGGCGGAACGGTGGCGCTGTGGTTCACCGCTCCGCAAAAAACTCGGGCTTATTTACAAGCCCTTTGCGCAGCCGGTGGGTCTGTTTTCATTTGGGGAAAAAAGTGTACCGGCGGCGCAAGGGGGTTGGACATAAACCCCTCGGAATTTGGCCCTAACTCGTTCCTGCCGCAAGCATAAATATCACGACCCCCATTTTGCCGTGGCGGGCCGCGAGTAGCTGGAGCTACCGCTTCCGTGAGGTCATTTCTGTGGCGTCTGTTGAGAAGTCTTTTCCGGGGACGGCTTTATTATTATTTTTTGCTAATCAATCTTAGGCTGCTTTAGGCGCAGTACCGTCGCCGAGTCCACGCGAGTACCGCCCTTATTTCTCACTGGGTGTAAACCAGCTTTCGGACTAGATCTTGTTACCGTCTTTTTTTTCAGTAGCTCATTACTCAGAAACAACGGGTAGGCGGGTTTCGAGACTTTCCATTAGAGACATGATAATAAGCAGGGGTTTCGCACCCTCCCCTCTACGTCCGGACTCCGGGAAGTTAGCCACGTATGGGTGTGAGCAGGTTGGGTCCGCGATTTTTTTAATCTTTTCTTCAGAGAGGCTCGCAGCCGGGACCAACTGATAGTCATGCACTGGAACCAATCTCTCCTTCAGAAAATAGCATGCGGGCTCCCGAACTTTCTCCACACTGGCGTACTTACGGCAGAGCACAAAGTTATGACAAGAAGTAGCCTGCCAGCCCCCTCGTCCGTCCCAGAGAGACCCTTGCGGAGACCCGTTGCTCCTGGAAGGAAGTGCTTCATTCTTGTCCTGTCCTTGGCTTGGTGTTTCGGTGCAGTCGCTGCAACCTTTGACTCCGTGGCGAGGTTGGACCGGGAACCCAAAGGAAATGGATACACGAAGGAAAACGACGGAGTGGGACTGTCAGGAGTTAGATTCTCAGAGGAAGGCGGCATCTGGAGTAAGCCAGGCCAGGAAGAAGTTTACGGAGTGCAAGGACACGCCCGCGACATGAAGCCCCTTGCGGGGGAACGGGTTCCACTGCACGAGCATCAGGAGAGTGCTTCCTTCCAGCCTTCGCATCCTTTGGCGGGACTCGAGTTTGAATCCATGACCGTTGCCTCTTACCGTGGACCTGGCAACAACGACAGTCGCCGAAACAAGGAGCTGCCCATCCTCCTCTGGTGGAGTGAAAGCATTTTCCCCCATTTCCCTGGGGACACTGAACGTATAGACTGTCCACGAAGCTCGTGTTTGGTTACCAAAAACAAAAAAGTTCAGCTCCGTAACAGGACTAAATCTATCATCTTTTATGGGACCGACTTTAGGGCATACGAGGTACCATTGCCTCGGCTGCCACATCAGACGTGGGCTCTGTTCCACGAGGAGTCACCTATGAATAACTACTTGTTATCACATTTGTCTGGAATAAGCCTTTTTAACTACACGGCGACTTTCAGAAGGGAGTCTGACTACCCCTTATCTCTACAATGGTTGCCAAGTATTGAATACCTGCAAAATCCCGCGGTGTCCTTAACGGAGAAAAACAAGTGGAAGAAAGGTGGGCATGGCCCTATACTGTATATGCAGTCACATTGTGATGTCCCATCGGACAGGGACCGATATGTACAGGAGCTTATGAAGTACATCCAGGTAATGAATGACCAGTACAGGTAAAATATGTCCTTTGGCAGTTTGGTTATAACATTTGTCTTTTTTCAACAGGCATATGGAAAATAGCATTTCACCCTCTATTATATTGTATCTAATTTTAGGAACCTCCATTCTTGATTGCTTTCTGTTCCATACTATTGGCACTTTTATGGAGTTCTTGATACAATGTATGTTGATTGTGCCATTTCTTCTTGGAAAGTAGGAACGGTTCAGTAACATTTTTTTAGTTGATTGAATTGTACTATAACAGTTCAATCGGAAAGGTGGCTTTTCAGTCAGTGATGAATGATATTATGTTATTTCATCCCAATTCATTTAGACGAAACATTTAATGGAAACATTCAACGAATACGCCATCTCATTAAAATGAAAATCAAATTAATGAAATTCATCAAAATATCTATGAACAGGTGGAGACTAGGTTTAGGATTGGTTTCAGCTGTGGGGTTAAAGTAAGGGTCAAGATGAGGGTTAAGTTAGGGCCTCGTTAGATGATAAAGAACTGTCCATATCGAAAGCCACGGGGTTTACTTTTCTACTTTTAGGGAACGGGCTTGCACCAAGCTTATAGGGTTGGCTTCGAGTTGTAATCCGGCAAGAGTTAAGAATCCACTTTTGAGTGGGCTGTAAGGTTGGCTCAGGGGAAACAATAGGTTCCAGGCTCTGAAAAATGAGAAAAATGTTACAAGACCTGCAGGTCTAGTGTCTTGAAAAATCTACCCGACCTAACTGTAATGCAATTGACCCCTAAATTCTTCTCAAATTGTGTGACCCTAGTCAAATATTTCATTTCAAGTGTTACCTTTTTCTTCATTCTTACATACAAAAGCACCTTCATATATGTGAGCTCAGCATGTCTGCTGTGCATAAACACTCTTGTTTGATTTAATAGACTAAACCTTTTCTCCATGTATAATAAAAATCCCGCCCACATATAGCGTACACATTATCAGGACAGGAGCAGGTATCTTTCTCAGTTTTAACACATATATTAAGCAAGCATGATGTGATACCTCTCTGTGAATTACAGACAGGCATATTCCATTAAAATGGCTACAAAAGATCCTACTGATATGCAGTTTTACTGATAATACTATATAGCTTACAAACCATGTGGAAATCGGGTTTTCTGCAAATATTTATCTTTTGCACCTCACCATTAAAGTATCACCAAGTAATGAATTAATTTTGTTCCTACTAAAATATGTGCCCATCTCACGTCAGAATTACAAAAAAGTGCTTTCTAACTACTGAAATATATTTTGAAATAATTTTACACTTCATTCACAAGCTATGTATATGTTGTGTGTCCAACACGATTGTTAGACAGTTCACTTTGCCAAAACTTCTAACTTTACAGTCAGAGAAAGAAAAGTAAACCGCAGTCTCCAGTAAAAGATTGGCAGCAATTTGTTTGAAGATATAAGCTGACATTTGATCTCTGCATTCGAATACACTGCAAATGTAACAAGATAAAAACAAGACTTAAAGGCACCTTTGTTGATCCTTCACTTTCTGAATAAACAGAACTCCTTTTCTTTGTCAGCTTGCGTTTGCTTGCCAGATCGGGTCAGTAGTCCCTGAAAATAGATCACCCATATAAAATCTTACTCGCCATAGCAAGTGGGAGAGAAGATTTCTCAAGGTTTTTGATTTAACGCATTTTATTTTAGAAAACACACAAATGTTGACACATAAAAGAACATTTCTTTAAAAATAATGCTCCTAATTAATTCTTTATGCCCAAAAGTTTTAATTGTAGTGCCCAACTTATTGCAAGGTTTAGGGAAATCTGACCTATTAATTTCAACTACTGAGGAATACTAGGTGGCAATAGCCCAGAGGATCTTGAAGGAGATCCAGAATGCGTGGTGAAAGGATTAGAGAAATTCAGGAAAGTCCCAGAGGAACTAGAAACCATACTTTAGATCTACAGTCGAGAATAAACAAGACCATCTTCACTACCTGCCTGTGGACCTGCGCTGGGAGCCTCATAATCATGGCGAATGTTGGAAAGTAGTAACCTGTCTCCAAAGACCAGTCTTGGAGAAATGCATAAGTTGCTGTCACCAGGGGATCTGGTTTCCAACTGAAGTACCTGGGAAGGTAATGGTCTGGGTGAGAGGTAAAAAGATCAACTAAGAAAGGACCCCAAAGGGTGTCCAGCCTCTAGAAACCCAGGGGGTTCAGTTGCCTGAGACTCGTGTCCAACCGTGCTCTGGAGCACCAGTCCGCTATCACATTGGACGCTCTGGGAAGATACTCTGCTGTCACCAAGACATTGTGAGATAGACAGAAGGTACAACACTGCTTGCCCAGATCTGATAAGACTTTGGACTTGGTACCCCCTAGAGGGTTGATGTAGCGTACTGCTGACACAATGTCCATCTTGAGAAATACACTGCAGTCGATTTATCCAATACTTTATTGCAAATTACTCCACCATCAGCTCCAAGCAATTGATATGGAGCTGCTGTTTGTCTGTGGACCATTTTCCTCCTGTAAAGGAGTCCCTGCAGCGGGCTCCCCAACCGGACTTGGTGGCATCGGACGCGAAAACGATATCCTGGTTTTAATTGAATATGGCTCGACTAATCCACGCCTCCATGTGGTTCAGCCACCATCTCATTTCCACCTTCAGTTCTTCCATATGTGGAATCTGTTCTGAATATTGAAGATCCCTGCAGAGGTGAAAGACCTTGAGACGCTTGAGGGCCCTGTAATGAGGAAGGCACAGAAAGATCGCCTGTATAGAGGATAATCGAAGACTCTCAATCCTGGCTACCTGTCTGAGAGAGGTCGTGGATCTGAACAACTTTCTCCTTAACTCTCTGCAAACCTTGGCTGTTTTCCGAGACTGGAGGCTGAAAGTCTTTGCCACTGAATCTATGACAAATCTGAGGAAGATCCTCTGCTTGGCAGAAACCAGAAGTGATATTTGCTCATTAACCACTAGGCCTAAACTCTGCAGTAGGTCCACTGCCATTTGTAACTGTACCACCAGCCGTGTTGGGCACTGGCCCAAAAGTAGGAGATGGTCTAAATAAAGAGGCAAAAACCTCAAGCCTTGAGATTCCACCACTGGTTTTAGAACCTTGAGGAAACACCAGGTAGCTGAGGAGAGCCCGCAATGGAGAGCTATGAACTCGTAAACCTGGTTTCACCACTTGAACTACAGGAATCTACAATGTGGAGGAAAAATGGGGACTGCCAAATACTTGTCCTTGTAGGTAGGGTAAGAGGGGGTTATAGGTCCCAATCCCGTACTACCCGTATTTGATTGAGTAGAGTCTGGGTGAGGTCCTTGTTCTCGACAATGGGAGACCCCCTTCCCATTATAAACATTACGTTTAGGAGAAAGTCAGGACAAGTGGGATGTTTTCTTGATTCGTTGCAGAAATCCATTTTAAATGATTGTTTGGAAAAAGGTTTTATTTGATATAACTCCTAGTCAAGTTTTCAGTGCTAGGATCAAGAAAGGTGACAGCCAACACGTGTTTCGCCCCCTACATGGACATTCGGCCTGGAGCTTCCTCAGGGCGTAATAAATACAATTTGGGCCGTGAATGGTCCCGTACAGCATTTGACAGTCCCTTCTAATTGAAGTGGCATATTATCTGCTTTATGTCCTCAGTTCTATTGGCATCAGCTGAAGAGAAGCCTTTGTAAGTCGTTCGAAGGCACTCAAATCGATGCCGGAGTCAATCTTGCGCTTAGGTGCATGTATAATTGAGGAAGAAGCCCCCTGTGCTGGGTAGGCATCCTCCAACTTGGACTCGGGCCCGGGCAGGCATAGGCCATTTCCATCAGGTGACACTCAAAGGGCTGCATGGCTGCCATCAAAGCATGATGGTTCAAGGCAGAATTCATCGTCAAGAGTGAGGACTTGCAAGGACTCCTCCTCTGTATACACTTCCTCCGTGGACTCACTAGATTCGAGGGCTTGTTAAATATAAGCAGGTGCACCTGCAGCACACTTCAGGACAGCTACAGTGACTGTAGTACAAAATATATGGATATATATGTTTATAGCCTAGGGCTAAATTGTTGGCAAACTGTAGTAGTCCTAATATTTTGGATGCGCTGAGTTCAAAGCAAAACTCGCTTCTGTCTTGGGGCTGACTCGCCCTATTGTCACCATGTTGTCAATGCACCTGGGCCTTGCCCCGTAAAAGCCGGGTGGTATGGGAGGGAGGGGCGCTTAAGAAGCGCTGAGGTGGGGCACTGTGAGTCGTAAATAAAGACCCAATTACACATCGACATTAGGCTGCTCCCAAATGTAGACCTGTGTAGAACGGACGTTGGAGGCTTCCAGGCGGCTCGGGCAGGCGTTGTGGAGCAAACTCATCAGGTCCAGTGGAGTTGATTACAGCGCGCCCCTTGCAGAGCAACTAGATGTGTTCTACCGCTCTCGCCCCCTCTATTGGTTGCTGGCCTCACCACACTCACACGATCCTGAGGCTTTAAAGGCGCCAGAAATGGGGTAATGAGTGCTTCCGCTGCCCACATAAACAGCAGCTCAATAGTCGCTCAGAGAACCAGTAACAGTATACTATAAACACCATACATCAGTAAAATACACCATAAATCAAGATCATTTAAATAGCACAGTTACCTGCTAGAAGCAGAAAAAGAAAGAGGAAGCTATTCAGGGTGCTCCTACCTTTATGGATATCCTGGGCTGTTGATTGTTTGAGCTGTGTTGACCTTTGCCCTGTGCATCTTGGGAAAGCTAGTTCTTTGAGTTTTTTCGTTGAAGACTGATGGAATGGAATTAAAAGAAAGTAGAGCTTAAGCCTCGTCTCTGGTCCTGACATAGAATTGTTTTTGAAAAGATAGGCGCTGGGTGGTGTATTGATTGTTTGTTGAGCTCTGAGTTCAGGCACCCCCATTATACCTTAAATAGACAACTGTGACTGCTCGCTACTCTGAAAGTCAAGTGTGGAAAAGGCTGTAATTGGCCCAATTTGCAGAGCTACAGTAGTACAAGCCCTGGGGCATCAAAAGCAAAGACCACCCATGTGGCACTGGGTTAACGAGCAGGGGGAACAGAGTCTTAGCTTCTGGTCTTCGATGAATTTCTATTCTCACCTGCCCAACCAATTCTAGTGTTGCTGTCCTTACCGTTTATTGTTAAATGTGCAATATCTACATTGCCTGGATTTGCATTCTTTGGCAGAATACAACGCAATGGCAATCACAGAATAAATGTCAGTAGCCCTGGGACGGGAGAATTACTTCAAGATATTTTATCACTGTAATGTTCAATGAGGGCCTATTGAGGCAGTGGGGTTTGCCCACACATGCAGAGAGGTTGATATTGTGAGAACACATGTTCTAGGTTTTGACAGTTTTCTTTCTTTATTTTATTTAAAACATTTTTTATTAGAAACAAAAGCAGCAATAAAGACATTACATCGACAGCTTAGGTAAAGATGTTCAAGAAATTACAGCATTATCTTCCTTATCCTTAATCCGGCAGAAGCCCAGGGCAGCATATTCCATCAATTACCGGACAATCCAAGGTGGGTCACTTATAATGTTCTCGGGTCAGGAAACTTCACCAATGCTTAACCAATCCTGATTGCCCACAGTGTGTGTTGTGATCTCATCCCAGGGCCGTAACACAGGCCTGCGCACCCCCCGTGGTGCAGGAGGCCCCCTTGGCACTGCACTCTGGCCAGAGAGCTCCTGATTGAACCTGGAGGGGGCCCCTCTTCGAACCGTGCAGGGAGGCCCCCTCAATTTTCGTTAATCGAGCGTCTCATACACGTTCTCCTCCAACACCAGGAGTCTTTCCCTCCACAGTTCCACTGTGGGAGAGACACATATCCCCCCCTATATTTATTCCAGCTCCCCCACTTGTGATCCCATTTACGTGGACATCCTCTACTTTTATAAACATTTTTTTCGGCGATCATGGCATGATCCATATTTTTTGCCCAGTCTCTGAGCAGTGGTAAGGTATCTTCGCCTCACTTCTAAGCTATGTTTCGTATCGCTATGCTCCACCCCATCGTGGCCCACGATTGCTCGGCCTGCGAGAGGTCCGTTGCCTCCCAGATATTGAGGAGAGACAGTGTGGGAGTTGGGAGGATGGACTAGTCACACGTCCTAGTCAGTTGTCTGGTCACATCAGCCCAGTATTGCTGTATAAGAGGGCAGCCCCATAGGATGTGCAGGAATATTCCCGTTTGGTTACAGTGCCGGAGGCAGAGAGCATCGGGTCGCCTTCCTAATCGGTGTAGTAGTGTGGCATCAAAATATACCCAATGAAGAATTTTAAGCTGCACCAGGTGAAGTCGCATCGGGATGGCTACTTCTTGGGGTGAGGATAACGCTTCTAGCCAGTCTTCATCGGCTAGTTCTCCCAGTTCATCCTCCCAAAAACGCCCTCAGCTTCAACATTGGATCGACTTGATTATTGATCAATTTCGTATATGTGAGAGAGACGGCCTTTCGGGTCATAGGATCCAGCAAGAGCTGGTCCTCCAGGGGAGAGGAGTCCTGAAGGGGGGTATTCCTTGGGAGGGCGGAGTCAATGGCATGACTGATTTAGAGTTAGCGAAATTTCTCCATCGGTACCAGCTGGTACTTAGTTTGGAGGTCTGAGAACGATGCCTTCTTGCCCTTGACACACAAATCGCCCACTTTAGAGATCCCTATCATATCCCATTTATTAAATCCTGCCCTGGCACTAAGCCGGCCCAGGATGTCCGGTTACCGTAGAGGGGTAGCCTTTGTGAGGCGCCCCTGCCATCCCATCCACCTCTGCGCTCCGCGCCACACTTCCACCGTACGCGCCATAGGGCCGGTCAAGCATAATTTCTTGTGGCTCGTATACAGTGCTCTATTGTAACCCCCTTTCCCTAGCAACAAGTGGTCATTGCGAAAGCTGGGATCATCATGTCGCCCGAACACCCATTGATTGATGGCTGTCAAGTGTGAAGACTGATAATGGAGGCGCAGATCTGGTAGTCCTATACCACCATCATACCATCCCATAGTAAGCTTGGCCATGGTTATGCAAGGCGGTCTATTTTCCCATAATAAATCTCATACTGCAGCATCAATCTGCAAGAAGTAAGATTCGGGCACCGAAATGGGAGTGTTTTGCAACGCCTATGGAAAGCGTGGCAGAGCGAGCATTTTGAATAGGAACGTACGTCCTAACAAGGTAAGGAGGAGTGTTTTCCAATGGGTGACATCTGAGCGAAATCTCTGTAACTGCCCTAACCGGTTCCGTTAAAAAAAGTGTGGCATCGATAGTGTTAAAAATCCCTAAAAATCAAAAGCCTTGTGAAGCTACCGGAATATCGCAACCTCGAGGACTCCGCGGTGGCTTTCCCCAAATGGGATACATCTGGGATTTAGACCTGTTTATTTGATACCCAGACTGCGCCCTGAAAATATGAAAATTATGGAATACACTGTGCAATGAGCGCGTCGGTGAGGCAAGATAAAGCAAGATATCATTTGTATACAGTGATATGCGGTCTTCGTGTTCATTCGTCCATCTAATGCCCGGGCCTCCCCTTATTCATACTGCCAGCGGCTCCAGAACAATGGCGAAAAGGACCGCTGGCAACGGACATCCTTGCCTTGTGCCTTCGACACAGGGGGAAAGGAGTAGAGTGTTGATTGTTCACTGAGAGCCATGGGTTGCGTAAATAACAGTTTGACCCACCCCATAAATTTGGGTCTGAACCCGATGCAGCCAAGCACTGCGAACAGGTATTCCCACGCTATGGCGTCGAACTCCATTTTGGCATCAAGGGCCAGTAGAATAGCTTCTTCTTCTAGAGTGCCTACAAGGCCCAATAAACCATGCAGACAACGCAGGTTGCGCGCAGTGTTCCGTCCCGGCATAAATCCCGACTGATCTAGATGAATCAGGTCAATGAGATAGGGGAGCAGATGAGTCGCCAAAAGTTTTGCAAGAATTTTAGCCTCCACCGTGTCTATACGAGGCACACTCATGTACTGGCATACCGGGTTTTTGAATGACTACAATAGTGGCCTCACGAATATAATTCGGGAGGAGGACATTCTCGTAACTTTCGTTGTATAGATTTAGTAAATGAGGTGCTAGTTTGAAAGCCATAGGCTTGAGCAGTTTGATCAGGAGCCCGTTCGGGCCCATCGCTTTACCCGCGTGAATGTCTTGAATTGCCTTATGAATCTCTTCAAGCGACAAGTCAACGTCCAACACCTCTCTATCCTGTTCTGAGAGGCACGTCACTCCGATAGTGGCAAGGAGTTCGGTCGCTCTCGAAGCCTGCGAGTCTTGCGGGATACCATACACAGTCTTATAGTGGTTGTATCAGAACATCATCAGGTCCCTTAATCGCGTGCACCCATCTCGCTGATTGTTCTTTACGCCAGCGATTTGCCAGTGCGTTCCCCTTGTTCATATATACAATGCCGGGTGGCCAGAGCGCGTCTATTGGCGTCTTCTAGGAGCAGTTGTTTATAATCTTGCCTTTTTATGCTAAGCAGGTGTTGAGTGTCAGGGTCCGGGGCCCGAGATATATCAACCTCAAGATGTAGGATATGTTGGGTCCTCGAATACTCAGAGGCGTACGATGCTCTATAGGGTCCACCTCCTGATAGCCCTTGAGGTCTGAATAATACCACAGACTCAAAAGAGTGATCAGGCGGGGGAAGGAAAGGAAGGGGTCAGCAGGGAGGAAGATCTGAAATGAGAAACACACAATGTTGAATACCTCTCACCTTATTCTCGAGAATGACAAACAACCATATGTGTGAACTATCCCTAATACCTTTTCCCCATACCTGTAAAGAAAAATAACTGTATGTTTATCCTGGGTAGAGTCTGCAGAAAGACCACTGTCTCTTACTAGATCTGAGGACAGAAGAAGGACATTACTAAACATAAAAATAAGTCCAGCAATTGTGATGAGTAGTTCACTAGTAACAGTTTCGAATATGTAGAATTTCACAGTGGCTGCAAGAAGGGGTATGGAGCCGACCTTTGAAAAGCTCTACAAGCCACTGTTATAAAAGATAAGAAGCATGTGGATGGAACCGTTATACTTTGCTCTTTCAATGAAATCATAAGCAATCAGTATCAACAGTCAGAAATTGTAACTCAGTTTAAATCTTCCGTCCTGGCAGTATTACTCTCATACTGAAGCAGGACTAGTAATCCATCAAAATAAAATACTTCAAAGCATCTGTGCAGCCGCACCTCTGCCTTTAAATGGTGATACACCCAAATGTTACACACAGACTGATCCCAAGGTCTGTGAATAGAATAACAGCGAAACCCGTAAGAACTAACTAGCTCATCCAACGGGGCTTCAGCATCCGGAATTAATGAACCCCACGCACAGTGTTTATCCGTGGAGAACAGAGGGGACAAGGAAATGAAACACTAAACAATAAGCAACCCGCAAGAACCAAGCCCGGCACCTCCAACGAGGTTGCACCAGTTCCGATACCGCTCGAGGAAAGAGCGAATCACCGGAACAAAACAGCCGCAAGGAAAGTTATTATGGTGCAAGGCACCCCTACCGCATACAAGCGAAGTCTTGGTCCTCGGACGTGGAATCGAGAATTAACAGCACAGTCTTGAAAAACAGGAAGCACTTTACCGGCTTCCAGCGTGCGCCATGACACTAGAGGCAAACGTCCCCCATTGCCTCTTGGGAACTGTAGTTCCCTGAAACTTATCGTTTCCATGATTCCTAAACTACCTTTCTCTTCAGTGTTTTTTTGCTGCTCCCAGCGTGCGCCGTGACAGGATCTCAGCTTCCAGCTCCAACACTCTTCGGCGTTTAGCCCTGTGACCAGCCATCACTGATAGTGCCCTCCCTTTGATCACTGCACCATATGCCCCCCAAAGCGTAGTGGCCAATTGGACCTATATTCTCCTCAAAATAGTATTCTGTATCTTTCTGCAAGGTGTCCCTAAAATGCAGATTCTTAAGTACTCAAAGTTGAATTTGTATCGGACCAGGTTCGGCGGGCGTTGCACTCCAAGGACCGTCAGCACCGGGGAAGGTTACGACATCCCCCGCACCAAACACCCACAGTTGGAAAAGTCCTGCATGTGTTGTGCATGTGTGAACAAATATTCAATTTGTGATTGACTTCCGTGTACACCAGAATGAAACGTTAAGTGTTGGTCATGAGGGTGCGACCACCTCCAGATATCTACCATTCCCCAAGGCTTCGATAAAGTCCCGTAACTGGGAGCAGTGTGCTGAGTCACGTCTGGGCGGTGATCTGTCTAGTTGACCGTCAAACGTCAGGTTGAAGTCACCCCTCATTATCAGTGTACCCACAGGTAGGTTAAGTAAGTGTCCCAACATCTGTCGGTGTCAGTCGCTGTAGACCCGCTAGAGCATACACAGAAACAACATTTCGGATCTGCCCTCCCACATACCTGTGCAAGCTGCTTATCTACCCTGTGGATCTGTCCAGGTATTTTGTATCACATATGGACAGCATTTTTGAAGGAGGACCCGCCCCTCCTGGATCATGTGGTGAAACCTGAGTGGACTACCATTCAATACCCCTTCCTGTCGAGTGCTATGCAAGAGTTGCCAATTAAGTGAGTTTCCTGTAGTAACACCAAGTCAAGCCCATGACGGTGGACATACTGCAGCACAATACCTCTCTTGATTTTGTCTCCTAACCCGTTGACATTCCAGGTTATCAGCTTAAGTCTCTGACCTTTTGCCATATTGTCACAGATATCGGAAGAATGGTATAAATGGAAGACATGTAGCCGCCCTAGCCTCCCAAGCCCTCCATTGTCGCCAACTGAGCGATCCCGGACTTTCAATGACCACCTCCTAATATTGGAGATCTCCTGCTGCCATCTATACATAGAAACCAACCAAGCCGTGTCTACACAAGCAATCGCGTTGTCTTGCTGTAAAATACCCCCCCAACAAATGAAACGCCAGATTACCCTCCGCCTATAAACTCACCCCCCCTTCCTGCTTAACGGGACTAAAACTTCCCGCCACCACCAACATGCAGAGTGCCTCTCGCCCACCCATAAACAATTTCAAGGAACGCGAGTAACCCCACTCCCAATTTGCATATCTCTATACAGACATTTCTCCGACCCCCCAACCCAAAGAAGTACACGACACAGAGGCTCGGGACGATCCTCGTTAGATGTCATGTGGCAACCACATTGTCATTAACAGTGCAGTAACAAGTCGTAGAAGACCCCCCAATAACGGCCCAAAATGTTGAACGATCATGGCAATCTGCAACAGAAGCAACTTAGGCCATCCCCAGACTCTACACAATCCATGTGACATAAGTATCGGGAATCTGTCCTAGCATCCCCTTCAGCAGTAGATTTATACGATCTCATGTTCGGGAGGCCATGGCGCCAAGACCATATTCCACAGAGTTCGTGAGGGCGTCAGGAGGACATTGCAAACCCACACAGCCTTACCAACCATCGAATCGGGAGGAGATTGTCTCTACTGGCGCCAGACAGCGTCGTCATCCGCCGCCGAGAATGCCTTTTTTCCTTTCTTTTCGACCGTGCTCCATCCCCCAAGCCAGTCCCAGGCCTCCTCAGGTCAAATGAAAAACCATGATTTTCCATTTCCTTCCACTCGAAGCTTGGCGGGGAACATCATTGCATACTTGATTTCTTGGTCAAGTAGGGCCTGTTTCACCTCCAGAAAACTTCAGCGCAGTTTCTGTACTCCCAATGTGAAATCTGGAAAGAACATGATTTTACTGTTCTCCAGGGAAAGTGGCGGGGCCGCTCTTGCCGTTTGTAGAATAACATTGCGGTCTCGAAAGTAAAACACCCACGCCAGCAGTGGTCGAGGTTGCGCTCCAGGCCTCGGGCGGCCCCATGGCACTCAGTGAGCTCTTTCAATCGTGAAGCATTTGGAGAGTCCTCTGTGTTGGAGATGCTTTAGGACCAGTTCCTCCACAAAAAGGTCTGCCGCCAGCACCTCTGCGCGTTCCGGTACGCCGATAATGCGTACATTGTTCCGTCACATTCGACCTTCGTAGTCGTCCAGCTGCAAGGCCATCACCTCGTGGGAAGAGCCGAGGTCAGTAATTTATTTCTTGGGCAGGGCGGTGTCAGTAACCAGTTCCTTGGCAGTGTTCGCTACAGTTCCTACCCTTTCCGCCATTTTCTTCATGTTCTCTTGGATCAGTGCCACATCTGTGGCCACTGTGTTGATCTGCACCTCAAGGGAGGTCCTTATTGCCGTTATCGCTTCAAATAGATCCATATTCGACGGTTCTGCAGCGTCCCCCGGTGTCGCCGCCTCTGCACGGTCTTCAATTT
Source organism: Lissotriton vulgaris (assembly GCF_964263255.1). Classification (NCBI taxonomy): domain Eukaryota; kingdom Metazoa; phylum Chordata; class Amphibia; order Caudata; family Salamandridae; genus Lissotriton; species Lissotriton vulgaris. The sequence goes on from NC_141685.1 coordinate 877,160,786, forward strand.
GCTGTTTCTGCCAAGTGAACTTCTCTAGCTTGGTCGGGGTCGTCGTCCGATTATCACGGCCGGACACCATTGCCTATTGCCACGGAGACACCACCACTGATTAAGGCGCCGTCACTACTCCCCGCCGCCTGCAGTGAAATCCTTCACCCGGCCTATCGGCTTTCGCAGTAGGCACCCCACACAGAGGGGTATCTAATCAATGGCTGTAGCAGGAAGATCAACACACACCAGTTTCCCAGCCGAGGATCAGGGCCCGATTCCCCCGGTCATGGGAATCACTTCTTAGCTGCAGTGTGTTTCACTTGTGTGGCATGTGGATCGTGCGGGGAGACAGCAGGCTTAGGGGCCCCTGGGGCAAGAGTCTCTAAATGAGGTACTTCGGGTGCACCGGAGCACCAGCGCCTCCACCATGTTCACCACGCCAAGAGCTGAGTTGTCACGCCTTGCATGGGTCGAACTGTTCCCAACACTCCGGGGCCCCGTAGTAGTACCCACCGGGTCTCCGCATTCTAGCAGTAACAAGCCCTCCTCCAGGAATCACACCTGGCCTCTTCAGTTTGCCTCCAGACCAGACATTATGTCTATGAGGTGGCACAATGTTCAAGAGTCAAAATTGTCTCCAGTAGAAGCTTGAATAAAGTTTTTCAGTTAGGGCCCCATGGGCAGGAGCCCAGAAAAATTGTAGTGCAGCTCGAGGGCCACTTCCAGCCCTCTCTCACCAGTCCGTTATTGTCAGCTTTTACCAGTACTGCGGGGGGCACTACTATGTCTCTTTCAGCGTCTATTCAAGTCTCAGTGCCTTTATGACAATCGCCTGTGAATCACATCCACTCCTGGGCCTCACTGCTAAATGTACCAGGCGGCTCAGGGCCCCCAGCGCGCACCTTACAGACAATATTGGCCGCCCTTAGCTCTCTCCCTACAACTGCGTATAGCCCTCTGGGCCGCCCTGGGCCCACACGCATGTGGAAACAATGTCCCGCACTTTCACCCACGACGGGGGCTGCTGCACCAACCACTTGGACCCCCTTACACACCGGGCTACTAGGGATGGTCGCCGCAGGGATCCGGCAGCTCTCGCACTCCTGTGGGCAAGGACACCCGTGAGGCTTCGGTCTCTGGAGCACTCGCGGGGCACCCTCGTTGATTGACTCCAATATTATACGGGCGTAGCCGGGCACCACAGTCTCACTCCGACAGCACAAGGACAGGAATCAGGCCAGCAGGAATGAAGTTATCCAGGATAGTTTGGAAGTGGTTCTCCGGAGTAAAACTACAGAGCGGCCATTCCCGTCGGCGGTTAGCCAAGCCCCCTTCAGTTTTCTGCTTTTGAAAATATTCTGGATAACTTAAATAAGCAAAAGTTTAAACATTGGTGTACTGCAAGTGATGTAACACTACATTTTGCAGTTAATGCCAACCTTTCTCTAAACATATTGTAGTATTCTAGAACTGAAATTTGAATCTACAAAAGAATTTTTTCTTAGAAGTTTGCCTTTCTATGTGCATTGGTATAATCTCATATAAGATGTATGTTGAACTGGTAAACAACATAGGAAAAATTGTGCGGAAAAACATCAACGCTCTGAATCATTTGATTTATCTTATTTTTCAATTTATAAAAGATTTATAAGGCAGTACTATTTCTAATCATGCATTTGATATTTCAGGTAGATTCGTATGGCAAATGTCTTAATAACCGAAAGCTTCCCAACGTACGGTTGGAGGACACATCCACAGCCACCACAGAAGATCCAGAGTTTATGGTGTTTGTTTCCAAATACAAGTTCCACCTGGCCATGGAGAATGCTTTGTGTCCCGATTACATGACTGAAAAGCTTTGGCGTACCATGCATCTGGGTGCCATTCCAATCTATCGGGGGTCTGCTTTGGTGCAGGATTGGATGCCCAACAACCATTCAGTTATTCTGGTGGACAACTTCCGTGACCCTCAAGAGCTGGCTGAGTTCATAAAGTCCCTTGACGGAGATGACGAGAAGTACCTGCAGTACCTTGAATACAAGAAACCTGGTGGAGTAACCAACACATTTTTGCTGGAGAGCCTGGAGGGTCGTGAGTGGGGAGTGAATGACATGACTGCACCCAACTACCTCAGTGGATTTGAGTGTTTTGTCTGTGATCAAGAAAACACACGTATTGCAAAAGAGAGAAAACATCGGAAGTCTGGTGGCAAATTGGCTACACCAACACCCCACATAGCTGAATACAGTCATATGGGATGCCCTATGCCAGTGCCAGGTTTTGGACATGTGGAAGATTTGACTGCAAGTGACAGGTAAGATAAAATAAAAATGCAATGGATCTACAGTGTTTATTGAACAAAAGTGTTATGATGCATGAATCACAATGCTGGAACAAGAGTCCTGACTCTAGCAAGTCTTAGTGGTCAAAACATCTCAAAAAAATCTATACAAATGTGTGTGCAATATACGTTGGTAGTCGCCTTTTGTGTAGTTCTATTTCAGCCATGCTTTCTATTGAAAAGGTATTTTTTTGGCTAACTCTTTTGACTCTATAGGCCGATCTGTGCCAAATTTGATGATCGCTTGGCGTAGTCAACAAGTATCCAGCATTACAATTTTTATATAGACTCATGCAGGGGAAAAACGTTAAAGGGGAAGTGTGCTCCATTTTAGCTCAAATAGGAAATTTACTTGCGCAAAAAGTTCTGACGGGTCTACATCAAACTTGGTATGAAAGTGGAACTTTACTTTGAAAGCGTGCTTTTGTTGTTGGGTGTAATCTGTTTATTTAAACACTTAAATTTCAAAAACAACTAAACATTTTGAGTGGGCTTTAAAGGGTTGTATATCTGTGTCATGTGAAAACACTTTTCAGAAAATAGCAAATCCAGTCAATCACATCTGAATTTTCTCTCAAAAGTAATTTGGTGATGCAGGGAGTACATTTCTTCTTTCATCTTAACATTTATAATTTTTTTCTAAAAAATTGTGATTTTTCACACTACGGAGAAAGAAACTTCCGGAACGGGAGGGGGGAAGGGTGGTGCACCATGAGAGGTGCCCATATCCAGGGGATGTTGGAGGGCACTCAGAGGCTGAAAAATTAAGATTAAAAACTTGAAAAAGGTTAAGTTTGCCATAGTTAAATTGGACTTTTAAGAAAATTGTGATCCTACGGCCATCATTGTATGCTGCTAAGAAAAGGAAGCATTTTATATACAACATTTCGATTTTTTTGAAAGTCGCAAATTTATTTTAACTCTAAAAATTGTACTGCATTTTTTTCTCTAAAAAGAAAAAGCAAAGTTCTGTATACCACCTCTGTTGCACACATCTTTTGGGGTTTGGTTCCCTGCAGCCATGTGCAGTGAAGGATTGCTGCCCATGACAAGTTCAGATAGGCTATGCAGCACAACACCACAGAGCATAGCCAAAGGCTGTGCGCTGAGGGGATTAGCCTCCTCCAGCAGGTTGAGTGTGAGGCCCTGGCCTTGCGCAGTGGGGTTTTGGGAAAAGAGCGTCTTATAAATAAATTAAAAAAAGTATATAGAAATTTACTGAAATAACACAGCGAAAAATGAGTTATGGCCCTGGGTTCAGGGAGGAGCATGGAACAGGGACAGCCTTGGTCATGATAGCAGAGGGACTCAGGAGAATACTAGATGCAGGAGGGAAGGCCGTCTTGATATATTTGGATCTATTGGCGGCTTTTGACATTGTGAATCACAAGATACTTTACGCTCATCTAGATGAATTGGGGGTCCAGGACTCTGCACTCACGTTGATGTCATCATTTTTAATGGATAGAATCTTTTCAGTCAAATTGGGAGATTTTGCATCCAAATCCTTTAAGGTGTCCTGTGGAGTATCGCAGCGCTCCTCCTTGACCCCTACTCTTATTAATATTTATGCAGCTCCCCTGGCATCGATTATCAGGCAGTGTGGGTTCTTGCCGGTTTCGTATGCTGATGACACCCAAGTAGTGGTGTTGGTTTTAAGTAATGTGGAGGAAACAGCCGCTTCAAGGACTGTATGATACAGGTTAACCATTGGATGCAGCTTAACTACCTGAAACTGAATGGTGACAAAACTGAAGTTATGCTATTAGGATCAGATGCAGACTTTTGGTCTCCTAAATGGTGGCCTGCTAGTCTAAGCGATTGCCCAAACCCAGTGTGCAAAGTTAAAAATCTTGGATTCGTTTTGGACTATAAATTGACATTTAACACCCGGATAAACAACCTCTCTTCAACTATCTGGTACATTTTAAAAATGATCAGAAGAATACGCCCATTCATTGCCATGGACTCACGTAATACACTAGTTACGGCATTGGCCCTGTCCAGATTGGATTATGGCAATGCTCTGTATGCGGGGATTCAAGCCCAACATTTAACAAAACTCTAGCGTCAGCAGAATGCAGCAGCTAGGTTAGTGCTGGATATTCCCAGATCTGAGCCAGTCGCACATAGACTGAGAGCCTTCCACTGGTTACCGATGCTAAAAAAGGATGATGTTCAAATCATTATGTTTGGCCTATAAGGCCCTTCATGGTACAGGACTGCAGTTTTTGAAAACACACCTGAATTGGTAATTGCCAGCAAGAAGCTTGAGATCAGCTCACACTAAACTTTTACAAGTTCCTAAGTTCAAGCAGGTTAGGTGGGGAAGGAGAAGCTTTCTGGTGCGGACAGCGAAAACCTGGAACCATCTCCCTATCATGATAAAAAGCAGCCTGTCGCTTCTGTCTTTTATAAAAGCCGTAAAAACTTGGCTCTTCACCTGTTAAGTCAGCCCACCAACATATCTGTAATCCTCTGCTCATCGGACTTTAGCGCCAAGACTCCTCCTGGCATTCGCGCGCCTCATAAATATACAAATCAAATCAAATCATGAAACGTGCAAAACCATTGAAATAGTGGTGCGCAACAACTCATACAATGCACACCCTAATTCACATTGCCCACCATGCAGATAACACAAAACAACCATTCTATAAGTGGCTCTGGGATAAAAAGTCTGATAACCCTGACCAAAACATAGTAGGCAAAATGACTAATGGCTTCAACTGCATACCCCCTCTAAAGAGGCAGGCCCGGATGGGTTACCGGGCGATTTATACATACATGACCCTAAGTTGTGGTCTGACTTCATTGCCCCTCTAATGAATCTAATCCTTCATGGATATCCTGTTCCTGACTCGTGGAGGGGCGCTGAAGTTGTTGCTATCTATAAGAAAGGTGATCGGGAGGACCCTGCCAACTAAAGGCCGATTAGTTTAATCAATGCTATGCAGAAAGTAGTTGGCAGGGTCATTGTAAATAGAATGGGTAGGTGGCTAGAGGAGGGGAATATACTGTCCCACTTCCAGGCGGGTTTCCGCCAGAATGTGGGCACAATGGACCAGGTCTTCAGGTTTTGGGCAATATACTGGAAAGCAGCAACTATTATGAAGGGGAACTTATACCTGGCCTTCATAGACCTCAAAAGCGCCTTTGACTTGGTGCCCCGCCATAAGCTCTGGAAGGTACTGCTGGATATGGGGTTCCAGCGATACCTTCTGGAGTTCATAGTTAAACTTCACCAGGATAATTATGCTAGAATCAGATGGGGGAGCCAGGGGCAGTTAACAGGGAGGGTGCCTGTGAATAGGGGGGTACGCCAGGGCCCTTGATGGCCCTGACATTTTTCCCCCTCTTCATTAATGGGGTGGTAGACCATTTGAGGGAGGACAATGCCGATGCCGCGGTCCTGGCTGGGGAGAAAACACCTACTCTCCTCTTCGGGGACGACACCCTCCTGTTGTCCAAAACCCCCTCTGGGATGCAGAAATTGCTGGACAGATTTACAGCCTGATTCATCATTCTCCCGTTTTGCGAGCCCCTAATAGCGATTCATAGCGAATCGCTATTAAGGACTCGCAAAACGGGATTCATGTAGAAATTGCATAAAGAAATGTGATTCCTACATATTCCTTATTTGCGATTATCAAATTGCTAATCGCAAATAAGGAATAACTCGCCATTCATTCCTATGGGCCAAAAGGCCCATTGGAATGAATGGGGAGTATTCCTTATTTGCGATTAGCAATTTGCTAATCGCAAATAAGATAGCGATTTGAAGGGTGCCAGGGGTGTCCAAAGGACACCCTGTAGCACCCCTCAAATGAAATTTTACACAGGTGTTGCACACACACATGTCCAAAGGACGTGTGTGTGTAACATGCAACTCCGAAAAATGCATTTAAATGCATTTTTCTGAGTTTTCGCAATTTACCACGAGGTCTGACCTCGCGGTAAATTGCGGCCAGAAATTGCGAATTCGCAAAAAAAAATTGGATGATGAATTGCATTTAAGGAATCTCAAATAGTGATTCCTTAAATGTAATTCCTCGCAAAATTGCGAAATCGCAATTAGCGATTTTTGCATTTGGGATGCTGAATCCCAAATGCAAAAATCGCACTCGCAAAGGGCCAGATTCTGAGAATCTGGCCCTTTGCGAGCGCAATTTTGTTTGATGAATCGGGCGGTTAGTCTGTTCTGCGATGAACGTGGACTGACTATTAATACATCCAAAACCAAGCTAATGGTGCTGCCCCTTCAAAAAAAGCAAAGAAAATTAATATCACCCTTAATGGGTTGCCTCTTGAGGCGGTGGAGGATTTTGACTACCTGGGAATCAGAATTAATAATAGAATGAAGTGGGACTCCCATGTAGGCAAGATGCTGCTAAACCTTAAGAGAGTTTCAGGAGCTATTCTGAAGAGTCAGCGTATGTCAGTTAGTAGGCCTATAGCGCCGGCTCCTGCTGTATATGAAGGGAGGGCGTTGTCCTCCGCAGTTTATGGGTCTGAACTGTGGGGCTGCGAAAACGTAGTCCATCTGGTCAGAGCTGCGAATACGTTTATAAGGGACCTTGTTTCCCTCCCTATTTTGACTCCGTTGAAGCCCCTTTTCCACGGCATGGGCAAACGCTCTATTTTAGACATAGTCCGCCTAGGCCCCTTGCTGTTCTGGGTGCGCCTGAGGAGGACCCCCGAGCTAGCAAACTATGCACTGGTGATGGATGAATTGATCACCTTGAATAGTACGAATAAAATACAGTGGCTAAACAAATTGAGGCAAATAGTTATGAAGCTGGGATTGGTTGACTCCTGGACCTCACAGTCCCCTCCCCCAAAGCAAGTTGTCAAGAAAATCTATTGGGAGTGGGTACACACAAAGGAACAGAAGAGTACAAAATGGGGAGCATTAACCACACAATTCTTTTAACATAAGCCTAGTAGAAGGTTTGAACCATTCCTGGACCTTATCCAAATACCAAAAGATAGATCGATTTTTCTAAAAATGAGGTATGGGACACTACCCCTTAATAAATGTACTGACTGATGGAAGGGATCACGGGTCTCATGTGGTACTTGTCCAAACTGTCCATGTAAGACGGAATCCTTACCACACTTTCTGTTTGGAAGCAAAGCATACAAGAGGGCGAGATCGAGATGGTTGAAACCAGTATGCAGGGAGTTTGTCAGAGATTTCAGGGTTGCCCTCCGCATCCTCTCAACTGACACAACATCTTTGTTTGTTGTATGCGGAGTTGCAAATTATCTTTTAAGCGCCTGGCTTACTTGCACCAGGTTGCTAAACACCATTAAAGTATAGATCCTGCGTGCACTGAAACCCCATATGTATCCTACTGCTGTTGCACTTTACTACTGCTATTAGATTGTTTTTAAAGTGTAAATAGTACTTTTATTGCCTTTTATCTTATGAATGGGACATTTTATTATATATGTCTTTTTTTAACTTGAATGTATGTACTTTTATGATATGATAATATCGAATAAAGTATTACAACAATAGCATACCACTACCGGTGAATTTCAGTAGTTTTGCTTGATTGAGTCTAAAACTTAAATGTTTTTATGATCTGGTCGGACAGCACAGCTGTTGCCAAACTATTATATTACCATCACTAGAGAGGGATTTTGGTCCCCCCACATGTTGGGATGCAGGAGTATATGCTTTGAGCAGAAGTTGTGTGCTTCCACAAAAAAGTGCTTGTCCTCCACACTTTAGTGATCATTGTGTTTATTTATCCAGCTGCCTGAGATTGAACTTTCATGGGCAGGTACACAATATTATAATTCTTTTCACCCCGTTAGTGCGTGTGCCGGCCATTGTGCTCTGCCCTAGTGGAAGTACATTGTTCTATTTTAACCTTGGGCTGCTCTGGAAGAGTTTCCCGAGCACCCTGAGTTTTTCCTTTTTTTTTTTACTGTAATGACAATCAGTGAGCAGGGTGCACTGACATCATTACAGCAAAGTGAAAGTTAAACTAGCACTGGGGGAACAGTGCTCTAGGGGGCTTATCTAAACCTCCTGAGCACTGATTGCATCGCGGAAGGTATCATTGGAAAGGGGAGACTCTCCCCTTTCAGGGTATATCTCTGCCCAGTGGATCCCTGCTTTGGGATCGCGACAATAGAGATATCCCAAAGCAGGTACCCACCCAGTGGGCCCGAGAGACATGGTTGAGTGGTCCTTTAGGGAAGGGCTTGTGTGCCCCTCCAGCTTTTTAAAAAAAAAAAATATTAATCAGCTTGATAGCAAAGTTTACAACTAATTTACAAATATCATGTCAAATGATGTTTCATGACAAAATATCTGAAAAAAATTATGTCTAAACACAGTTCCTATACATAGTCAAAAACAGACAACACCAATTATTCCTAAAAATTTGTAACTATCACTAGTACAATGAAAATCGGGGTCAAGTACGAAAAAAATGAAAGATGGAACATCTCATGAGAATGCTGTGGCCAAGCCATAATAACACCAAAAAAGAAAAAGAAACCCCATCCATCATTCAATTGTTCAGCCATCGTGTGAATGGTGCCCATATTTTGGAGCCCCTCTCACGCCTCCTCCTACCCCCTCTTTGAAACACAGCAGATTCCAAATTATGAAGAACTAAAATCCTTGCTCTCCAGTTGTTAAAGGTAGGGGGGATAGGGCTAATCCATTCAGAAGTTATGCTCAGTCGAAGTAAAGACATAGCGATAGAGAAAAGCTGATTCATGAGCTGGTCTAGTAACCAAACAATCGCTATCGCACCCCGTTATTACCAACTCGGGAGATAGGTCCATCGAGATCTTAAGAGCACCATTAATTAATTGCTGGTCAACCTGCAGGAATGAAACCAATTTAGAACATGAAAAAAACATGTGTACATCGTTGGCTGCTGCTTGACCACATCTTGGGCACCCATGGCCGCTGGCACCTCCCCATTTAGATATCTTGGCAGGGGTGTAATAAAGATTAAAGAGGGCCATACAACTTTGGGACCGTAAACTCCCGGCGATTAGTACAGAATTGGACAGGTCCAGAATTGATGAGACATCAATACCATTCTTGCCCAGCTTAATATCCAGTTTAGCGTTCTGAGAGGGGCGGTCATCTGGGAGGCCGAATATCAGATTCTGGTAGGGAACCCCGAAACTGGCCTTTCTGGAGATAAGTTCCATAAGAGTATTTTTAACCAATACCATAGGATTATCTTGCAAGAGTTTGTCAATATAACTACTTATCTGTAAGTACTTAAAAAAATTCCTGCGTACCTAGTCCGAACTTATCTTTTAAAAATGAAAAAGAGGCCATCTCTCCCTCAAAGGATAAATCCCCCAAAGTAAAAATCCCATGATCTCCACCTAATTGTGACAAAATCTTGATAGATAGAGGGCTAAAGCATAGCAGCAGCCAAAGGTGTAAAATAATTAAAGTTAGGAATTCACCATTTCCGGCGTACTTTCCTCCAAACTGAATACATAGCTAAAAAAACTTTGAACTTACTTTTCTTATAGTAACTAGGTTCAAGCACCGAAAGGAGAACCCCCTTGGCGTCGTCCCCCAGACCTATCTTGAAGATAGAGGGGGTACACGCTGGTGAAAGTAAGGCTCTAGCCCCAAAGAGTGGTATAGCAAGGTGTTGCCAGAGAGCTGACCAATTATAGAGAAGCAAATCAGGGACTGACCACCCGCCCCTATCCAAAGGTAGGTGCATCCATTTAGCGGCCCTACGAGGAGAGTGATAACTCCACGGAAACCTGTTACAACACCTTTCTGCTCAGGCAAGACTGGACTGAGCAAATTCCAAGGGGATAGTCCTGAAAATATACAAAAATTTGGGCAATATAAGCGTTTTTAAGACATTCCTCCTGCCAAATAGTGAAAGATGCAGATTATCCAACCTGCGCAAGGTACAGTCGGCTGTGTCAATAATTGGGAGGATATTCATTTCTGGTAAGAGCTCCACTGCTGCCGTGATTTGGACCCCTAAATATTTAGTGCTTTGAACGACTGGCGCCTCCGAGGGACCCATAGTGGTAGATTGAATAACCTGGGTTTTCTGAACATTTAAATTATAACCTGAGAGCTGACCATACGCTTTCGCCAGATTCCGTATAGCAGTGAATGAGGATGACACATTGGTGGTTAAAACAGTAATATCATCGGCATACTCCAAAACTTTAAATTCGTGGAGATTGATCTTAACAGGTACTATATTTGCAGAGAGCTCAATTGTGTTGATAAATGGGTCAATATATAGGGCAAAAAGCAGGGGCGAACAAGGACACCCCTGTCTAGTGCCCCTGCTAATATTAAACGGTCTTGAAAGGAGGCCTGATATTGATAACTTTGCTTGAGGGGCAATATACAAAGACTGCAAAGCATGAATAAAATTAGGAGAAAACCCCTTCCACTGGAGAACTTTCCAGAAAAACCCCCAGGCAACCCTGTCGAACGCCTTTTCGGCGTCCAACAGGATTACACTTATGGGGGAATTTGTTACCTGAGCCAAATCCAGTAAAGCTATGACACGGCGGACATGGTCCGCCGTGTCCCTTCCAGGAATGAATCCGTGTTGACGATTAGAAACTAAATATGTTATCACTAATGCAAGCCTGGCAGCCAAGATTTTTGAAAAGATTTTACTATCCGTGTTGATTAACGAAATGGGACGAAATGAGGCAGGATCCAACTCTGGCTTGTCTTTTTTTTCAATCAAGATATTAGTTGTAAGATGCCAAGAGTCTGGAATAATTCCACGCTGGGCATTTCTAAAGGTTATTAAAATATCTTCCTGAATCTCTGACCGGAATATAGCATAAAATTCTAAAGGAATAAAGTCGGGACCAGATGCTTTACCATTGGCCAGAGAATTTATTGCTAGTACCACCTCATCCCACTCTATAGGGGCGGCAAGGACAGAAATCTGATGATCTGATATTTTACACGTATTAAGCCCAGAGGTAAAAGCAGCCAATTCGCAGCCAATGGTGAGGTCACGGACTTCCTCGGTATATAACGACTGATAAAACTCAGAAAAAACTGTCGGTACCCCTCCGGGAGTGTCATGAATATGCCCTGGATCATGATAATACGAGTAGCCAAGCCACGCTGCTGAAGCCGCTTGGCGAGGACCCTGCCAAACCTTTCGTCGAACTCAAACATCGTCGAGCGATACTGAAGATATTTGTCTGCCAAATCCGGACCAAAAAACTCCAGTAGGGAGGCTTTAATGCATGCAACCTGTAGTTGAGTAGCGGCTATGTCGCAGCCATCCCTAATCGCAGCAGTAAGTTGAACCTCTGCCCGATGTAATTCATCAACACGCTCCTTGTTTTTTTCTTGTATTAATCTCTGGCAGGAAAACTAAAAGCTTTTTGTCTCTCCACGAACCGCAGCTTTAAATTAATCCCAAACGATATTACTAGAAGCTGAGCCTCTGTTAATATCTAAGAATGCGCTCATCCAAGATCTCATGTGATCTACATATGTTTGGTCTAATTATAATTTTCTCTCAAATGTCCACAAACTTGGAGTTCTTACTATGTCTTTCAAGGTACAGCCAATAATCAGCAGATTATGGTCTGAGATGATTCTAGGTGAAATAGAGATTGAAGTAGTGTCTGCGACTTGATCTGACATAAAGAAATAGTCTAGTTGGACCATTTTTTTTATGAGGGGCTGAGAAATATGTGGTGCCATCCAAATTCTTGCAATGATGAAACCAAAGCTCTACCATTGAGTGTTCTTGGACCAGCGCTTACAAGGCCCTAAAGACCCTGGGTTTCTGGTCCGCATATTTTGCCCTGTGACTAGGTTAAAACTTCAGCTAAACTAATGTTAAAATCCCCACAGAGGCAAACGGGATGGGGCCATCAAGCTAATTCTACATTTTGATAGTCTAAAACTGCGAGGCCATCAAGATTTGAACTATACACAGTGCAGACCGTAAGAGCTGTGCCATTGATCGCGAGCTCAGCAAGTGCCCATCTCCCACAAGTATCTTGCCAAGATCTTACACAAGTACCCAGCCCACGTTTTACTCTTATCATTGAGGTCTGCTGGGAGCACGCTATTAAATCAAAGCCAGGCATTTTCAAACAATCCCGATTATTCCAGGGCACATGGGTTTCTTGCAAACATAAGATCTGTAATCGAAGGCCCTGGATGATTCGTGAAAGCAGAGCCCGCTTCTTCCCATTGTTCAGACCACATACATTCCATGAGGCTATACGTATTCTACCTGACGCCATTAGAAAATGTATAAAAGAAAATCAAAATTAGGATTAGTAGGATTAGGATATTTGTCTGTTTTAATTCACAATTGCCACAACATGAAGAGAATTTCTCAAGCTGTTTTTTTGAAAGCGCCCCCTGAACCCCCCCCCCCCCCCCCCCTACCACCACCCCCTGAAACCCCCACCCCCCGATCTGGGCAACAGGACCGTAGTCCAAGTGATGGAGAAGCTGGTATGAGCAGAAACCCAACTCCGAGTCCCCCCCCCCCCCCCCCCCCCCCCCCCAAAAAAAACCCTGCAAATAACCAATATGCCCCCAGAGGGATGTAAAATGAGAAAGTAAACATATGAGGTTATGTTTCACAAAACCAAGAGAAAGAACATCCCCTATAGGGGCATAATCCCTACTAATGGGAACAAGAGAAAGGAAAGAAAAATATCATTGTACTCCTGCATTTACAGCTAATTACAATGAGTCCAGGAATAGCTTTGATGAATTTCTGAATCAAAGAATCTAGTCTGACCTTGATAAATGATCTTAAGTTTAGACGGAAAGAGCAAGAAAACTTATGCGCCCTTCAACTGGAAGGGGTCAATGAGCTGGCGGAGCTGCCACCTCCGCTTAACCGTTGCTGGGCAAAAATCTGGCCTAACAAAAAATTGACAGCCCTTTCCTGATCTTTGCTTGTCAGGTCTTGCTAGATCGTAAATCCTTTCTCTAGCCAAAAAGTTTTGCAGGCAAATCAAGATAGCGCGGGGTCTAGTGAGCGTTTGACCCGGGCGTTGTTGAAAGGAATACGCTGAATTTCCAGCTGCCAGTCCCAATCCTTAACTTCAGGGAATGCCTCTGTAAATAAATCAACAACAAATTGTCAGGTGTCCGAACCTTCCGTGCCCTCGGGAACTCCCAAAATCCTTAAATTGTTTCTCCGTGCGCGATTCTCCAAGTCCACGAGTTTCCCTTGGATATCAAGCCGCTGAGATTATATTGAATCGATAGTGGATTTTTGGGCAACCACGTCATCTTCAAGAGTGGGAATACGAGTCTCTGCCTCCGTGATCCTGGATGTGATGTCAGTGCAGGTCTTAATTACTCTGCACAGAGAGTTTTGAACTCTGCTCGAGCACTCTCCTGCTGGGTCTCCTCCCGATGGGCCATTATCGCTTGATACAAAATTGCAAGTGTCATTTTGCCTGGGGGAGGCCAGTATTGAAATCCGGAACATTAGAAACTGAGGGGTGGGAATTCTCTTGTGCTCCAGATGGGCCGGAGAATGAATAATTCCAGGCAAGGGAGCCTGTATTTATAACTGATCCAGAGTCCTGGGGTAACTTACGGACTGTAGAAAGCCCAGTTACGCTGGCAACAGAATTCAGGACATCATTTGTGTGCCAGTCCCCCATCTCGCTAACTTCATCGTCGGACCAGTCTTTGCCCAAACCGTTGTCATCAACAGAGGAGCCTGTGTGTTCTGAAAGAGCGTAAAAATTATCTACTTCGACTTCTCCCTCAGTATTTAGTAGAGCAGGGACTACAACTCCCATCATCCCACTGGATTGTACATCCAAAACCAGAATAGGATCGTTCAATACAACTTTCCCCCCAGTGTTTGCGGGTAATCCCTCTTCATCCAGCTGTACCAATATACTTGTAGCAGCCCCCCCAGCAGTGTCTTTTGATAAAGAAACCGAGGAGAGTGTCATAGAAACAAGTTTGGTCTTACCAGTAACAGGCAGTTAGGAGGCCAAGGAGGAAGCAGCAGACATACTAGAGGTAGTTGGCGGGGCAGGACTGTGTTGATTCCTGGTTGTGGTACCTCCACGTGCTTTAAACATTGCTGGCACCGTAGAGGGAAGCACCTTAGTATTATTTGCGGTTTTGCCCGTAGCGCCTGTGGCAGCGTTAATCTGTTTTTTTTTTTAAGTCTCTGCAGTCGGCGATTTATCTTTAGCTGGGGAGACGCCGAAGACACAGTTGGCGGTTTAACTACTGCCCGGGACTGAGTCTTCGATTGGGGCTTTGGCGGCATCACCGCGCTGACGAAGTGGCGCTGCGAGAGACGAGCCCGCTGATGCGAGAGAAACAAGCCGTGTCCAGAGAAACGCTGCGTTGATACAAACAAAGTTGTGAAACTGCAGCGGTAGATGGTGAACCAGCAATTATTTCCTTTTAAGAATTAATCCAGTAAAGAGAGGTAAGTTCTGTGTAGATCTTTCGCCCCACGCTACACATTGAACAGTTGGCGGCTCAAGCTGAGAGCGAGACTGCTAGGACCAGCTCACTCGGCCAGCGTACTGGCTGCCATCTTGCCCCTCGTCGTGTGCCCCTCCACCACCCTTTAAATATTTCAGTCTTTCTGCGCCCCCGGGAGCGGATGGAGGCAGATAGCTCACTAGACGCTAGAAAAATAAAAGAAAATGTAGGGGTGGGGGCTGCCCACAATTGGCATTGCCATACCCCCAGCTCCAAAAAATGTGGGATCAGTCTTTCTACCCTCTTGGAGGACATATGGGGGTGGTTACCTCCCAATCTGCCCCTCGGGGGGAGATATTAGGCGTCGGGGAACGATTGTATTTAAAAATGTTTCTAATGCCAGTTTTTCTGCTGCCCCGCGCCCAACCTGGGCCAGACAAGTAGTTCGCCTTCAGGTTGCCCCTGTGGTGGGCAGAAAGACCACTAAACTCCAGGGAATTTAAAATGGTGCCAAAACAAAAAAAGAGGGTGTGGCCTACCTTAGCATTGACCCATATCCCCGCCCCAGAAGGGGCAGGCTATCATTTCTTTCTGCCCCCCTGGGAACAGATGTTAATGTTAATACTGCTCTTTTATAGCGCACGGCTACTCCTAGGAGTGTCCCGGCGCTTTGACAAAGACCAGAGAGAGAAAAAAATCCAGGGCAGATGCAGGGCAAAAGAAATTTACTGAGTGAAAAGCCATGTCTTCAGCTCCTTCCTGAAAACCAGTAGATTGCTGATTTTCCTAAGGGAGACGGGCAAAGAGTTCCAACATCGAGGTGCCAAGTATCGAAAAGAGCGGCCTTCAATTCTAGCCCGCCTGATGGAAGGAACCGAAGCCATAGCCAGAGACGCCGATCTCTGAGTTCTAGAAGGCAGATAGAAGGCTAGACGCTTCCTGATGTATTTGGCCCCTACAAGGTGGAGCGCCTTAAAGGCAAGAGTCAATGCCTTAAAAGTAATCCGTTTGAGACCGGAAGCCAGTGAAGCATTTTAAGCAACTTTGATGGACTCCATCTTCGCTGAAGGCCATAAATGGCCCTTGCGGCGGAGTTCTGCACCAGCTGAAGGCGCGCAAGAAGAAATTTTGGCAATCCCAGGTAGAGCACATTCGCATAATCTAGGCGTGAGCCTATCAAGGCCTGTACAGTAGTCTTTCTATGCTCCAGGGACAAGATCGGAAGGAATTTTCTTAGCATTTTCAGAATGCCGAAGCATTTCCCTGTGAGCTCGCGAATCTGAGGCCCAAATGAAAGGCCGTCATCAATCTGGAAACCAAGGTTCTTCGCCTTGGAAGAGACATCTGCCGGAGGGTACATGTCAGGAGGCCACTAGGCCTTCCATCTCGGATCAGGAGAGCATCCAAAGAAAAGCAATTCCGATTTATCGGAATTACATTTCAGACTGTGCTATTTAAACCAGTCAGAGACCGCCCCCAGACAGTCTCTGATCCGCATACCGTCAAAGTCAGAGCCCTTTGTGCAGGTAAAAAGGAGCTGGGTGTCCTCATCGTAGGATACAATCTGGGCATCAAACGACTCCGCCACTGCCGCCAGAGGGGCCATATAGATATTAAAAAGAGTGGGGCTCAGGATGGAGCCCTGAGGCACCCCACCTCCAATGGCGGCATGTTGGCGGAAAAAGGTGGCGCCCAGACCGTTTGCCGGCTGCCGGCCAAGAAAGACTCAAACCACTTCAACACCGCTCCACACAATCCGATCTCCCAGAGTCTTAAAAGGAGACAGTCGTGGGGAACGGTGTCGAAGGCCGCCGACAAATCCAGCATAACTAACATGGCCTTTCCTCCAGTATCTAGTACTTCCCTGATGGCATCAGTAACTTCAAGAAGAGCGGTCTCCGTACTCATGTTGGTACGGAAACCCGACTGAGTGTTGTGTAGAATATCATTACCCTCGAAGTTAGAGAGAGAAATGTGTACATGCTTCTCCACCACCTTTGCCAAGGCCGGGAGAAGGGAGATCGGCCTATAGTTAGCATGGACCACATGGTCCAAATTGGGCTTCTTGACAAGCGGCAGGATCAAGGCATGCTTCCAGGCCTGGGGAACTACTCCCGTGCTTAAGGACATATTGAGCACCGGGTTGAGCAGGGAATTTAAGGTAGGTGCTACTCTTCCAAGGCATTTAAGATAAGATAAGAGGTTTGTCCTCATACGTGTTTCACGTATTGACTAATCCGAAATGAACACACAATATAAACAAAGATAAAACAACACTGTAGCAGTTAAATAACATATATAGTCCCATCAGTCACATACATATATAATGGCAGATGAAACACAGTTGATACACTAGCTTGAAACAACTAGATAATAGTTCACCCTCAGGCTCTTTAAAGATACTGGTATAAGTCCACTGTGCCCTTTGAATAAACAATTGCACGCATAATACCACTGCCATTACTAATTAAAAAGAAGTTGATATAATGACTTAAGGCAACTAGATTGAAAGAAAAACCCATCTTTAAACTAAATAAACACATAAACAAGCAGAATCCGTAAAATCCTTCAATTCCTAAAATACTTTAAAATAAGTAAAACCGTGCCAGAATCCAGTAGAAGTAAGATCAAGTGCAAAGAGACAAGACAAAGCTACACAGGGGTCATACAGATTAACAACTACTGCTAAATAGGTATGATTGCTTGCTACGGGTGATGCACTTGCCAATAAACCAAACCGCATGTAGAAATTTTGTCACTGCAATAGCAATCGATTCTTTTGTATCAGTGCTTAAAGCAGGGATGACTTGGGTAAATTCAAGGAGCTTGCAAATGGGTATAAGCCATTTCCTTTGGAGACATACATAGGAGTAACAGAAAAAAACAAAATGGTGTAATGTTTCATCCGTTTTGGGACAGAGGGGAACTTTTACTAATACTACTACAATATTTTTCACCCCATTTGGCATAGAAGCTGTTCAGAGGGAAACCCCCTTACCTCCATTTTAAATATAGTTGTAAAGGGACACATCCTGGAACAACATCACGCAATGATTCGTATGCGGGGGTAACCTTTACATCTAGAAACAGGTCAGTTAGGCTCCCAGTTAGGCTCCCTGGTATAGCCCCCCATCGATTCGCACTACCAGAAATGTTCTTTTAAGTGTTCCTTAACCAAGATGTGCAAAATTAACATGGCTTGATCTGAGGTATCCCAAAGGAGAGTCATGCCAATCTGATAAACCGTAGAATAATATATGCAAGCTAAGGGGATCTTCTCCCATCCCAAGATTCCTAAAAGGACCTTCAATGTGACTCTAAAAGATGGATCCAAGCATCACAATAAGAATAACATTGTAAATGCCAATGTCTGAGTTGGGGAAGGCGCGGGGCACTCTGCGGAAGATTTACGAAGACTTCTGACAAACAGGTTTTCGACTTTAACAACTCAACTGCTGGGGTAAGGGAAAGGCCTGAGTCTTTTTACGCATTTTAATGACTGCACCTGTTTCTTGCAATAGCTTCAACAAGCTCTTTTTAATGTCTCTGGACTAATCCATCCTATGAGTTGGGAAAACCCCCAGGTACAAACTCATGCATTCCCTCCAAGGGCACACCCTGCACCAGAATATTTCCACTCCCTACTTTATATGGGTTTAAAGCCATACAATATGTTTTTTAAATTTTGAGCTGAAGCCCTGAGCACTGGAGAAACGTGAAAAATTATCAACTACCGCTTGCAGGCCATGCTTAGTTTTAGAGATTAAAAACATGTCATCTGCGAATAACAGTGAGGATATTTTGTGGGGGCCCAATTAAGGTGCGTCATTGCCAGGGAAGTTGAGCCACTATACTGGATAATTGATGCACAGTGTAAACAGTCCCAGCACAAAACCCTGGCGGACCCCAGCCCTGACCTTAAAAGGATATGTAAGATTGCCCTTGTATCCATATCTGACACAGGCAGAGTAAGAAGCATGAAGCCTGACAAGAACAGAGACTATGTTTGCGGGGATACACATTTGCTGTTGCATTTCCCACAACTTGCTTTCAGAATGGGGTATAAAGTCCACCTGACCCCAGGGATCTTGCCTTTAGGGCACAGGAAAATGGTGTGGGTATTGCACTCTGGCATCAGCCGCACCCTCACCCCAAATGGCACAAAGAAGTCTTTCTGTCCCCCCTTTCAACATCCCCAAAGCTACTGCTCTCACAGACTAGTCCTCGTATGAGGGGGGTACTGAGTGCATTTTGCGCCTCTCAAGTGGCACTGCCCTGACTTCCCGCCATTGCAGCGGCCACTCATATGTTTGCTGGGCGAGAAGGGGATGCCACCTAACCTGACAACTGAGGAACCACACTTTTTAGTGGTCCCTTTTTACGCGCCCACAGTTGGGTCTTGTGAAAGTACAAATTCTGGTACTGTCAATATGGAGACACAACCATGGCGATCCAGTTTATTACAAGTTTGAACTGGAATATGCGAAGCCTGCTGCTTAATAGCACATTCTCATGTGTATGTTCACTGCACACATATCTATACATAACTGTTCTCGTTACACAATATAGCATAGTCTCATACAAACAGTAAAACCGAAGTAGAACTCAAAATAGACAGACGGTTGCTGCTTATGTAAATATATAAGATGAACATGTATTTTTCATAATCTTTGAACCTGTGGTCAGAGTATTGGCCATAAATGTTCCTACATCGTGATCGGTTTTTCCCTCACCACAAGGAACAAATGCAGTCAATGGTAAACAGAACTTTCCTTACCCACATCTGTGTACATGAACTCTAAATAACCGAAAAGCAGAACTTAGATAAACAAAGCATGTCTACCTGTTATAAAAATATACAAAATGGAGGATCACACTACAAAATAGAAAACAACAGTTAGGTTACCATGACAATTATTTCTCAGTCATTAGACAATCTGTGGCGCAGGAGCATTGACAGGAAGTATGGTGACGGTGCTACTCTTCAGCGGAGCACATGAGAGCAGTGCAAGTATTGTGAGTGAAAAGTAAGACTAGGAGGCCCTGATCAGCTGGGGTCGCAGTGACACACCTACAGTCCAACCCCAGCGAATCAACTGGCAGCACTAGGCGGGTCACGGGGGCAGCACTTCCAGTAAGCCCTGTGTTTGGCTAGAAAACCATGACCGGCCATAAAACCATTCCCACCATTCTTTAGCTTGCGCGGCGCTGGGTATATTTCGTTAGAGAAGCAAAAAGAATACTTTTGAGAAAGCAGCCTAGCGTGAGAACTGGTTGATCTTTGATTGCACAAGACGAGATAAAAACAAGATTTACAGGCTGGTTTTTCAGAGGCTCTTGGAGCAGTGAGTGGAAACACAAGCGCTCGTGTTAAGTGCTTTTCACTAAAGAAAAAAGTAGTTCCTGAAACAGCTGCAAAAATGTGACCAGTGGAGGGATCGCGTAATTGGTCCCTGCTTTGCGGCTGGCTAAACACAGAAAGAGGCATGACGCATACCTGTCATGGACAAACTGGGAGGAAAAATAGGAGAGCGAAGATGGAGTCAGCAAATGTGAAGCCTATGGGCAGGCTAAAGCCCACAAATTATATACATGTCTCGAAGAGGTCGCACAAGCGCTGCCTAGCTGAGACCAAAAAATGACTCTTTAGGTCGAGCCTAGGAAGCGCGCATGCGCTGCCTGCAAGACGTGCGGTATCTCCTCTTTGGGTTTCAAGCACGCCCATCGATTTTTCCATTTGTACTTTCTTGTGCCATTTACAAATTCTGGCTTTTGATTAGTGCATTGCTTGTAATTTTCCCTGCTTAGGGTGCTTGGTTCTCCCCCATCTGATTTCACTGTTGGTCCTTTTTGTTTGCCATCCAATGCGTTCACTGTTCCTCCTGGTTGGAAATAGCAATCGTAACGTGTCGGGTTATTTTTTTTAATCAGCATTCCTTTTTTTGTTGTTTCCTTGCCATTGTTTTAGTGACGATCAATCGTCATGTATTTAAGTTGTTTTTGAAAGCACACTTTTTCCGACACCGAGACTCTAAACCGGTTCCCCAGATCCGAAGACGGTAGCTCTTGAGGTTACGCCACAACTTCTCTCCTGCCGGGAATAGGCGTCCATGTGTTTGGCTGCAACTTATTTTTTGTTTTTTAGTTGCTTTCCGATCAGCCTGTGTTTTTGGAATGTTTAATTTTGTTCCTTTTTATTTCCCATGTGCACATTGTTTTGTTTACAATCTAAGATTGAGTTTGCACTGAAAAACAGACCCTCAATGTGAAGTTTTCACAGCGGATTATAAAGTCTGCTTATTTGAAACAAAAGGCACTTTTTAAGGTTGAGGCTTTCGCTTGTTACAGGACACTTTTTTTTTGTTTGTTTCAGCACCTCTAAAACAGCTGGGGTATCGAGAAAATCAGGAGTGGAAAAAATAGTCTGGCAGACGTGACCGGCCTGCCCTCTCTTTCCAGCTAACTTGTGCGAGCAGTCCTGCGCACGTCTGGGTTTAGCAGGGAGAGTTGAGCAAGTCTGGGATCTACTGCAAACATACTAACAAGGGCAGAGACTTCCTATAGGCAACTGAGACTTCGGGTTTTGGCATCCTGACCTCTGACTCCTGGTGATAGACCTCTCGACTCCAAACTATCCCACTTCTATCTATCTCATCCAATCTACCCATTCCAGTCTACCTCCCTTCAGTCCAGTCTACCCCACCATAATCCTTCCAGTCTATCACACTCCTATCTACCCCACTCTCCCTAATCTACCCCACTCTCCCTAATCTACCCCACGCCAATCTGCTGTTCACTCAAATGTACCCTACTCCACTCCAATCTACTCCTCTCTACTCCAATCTACTGCACACCACTCTTCCCCAATCATCCTCACTCCAATCTACCCTACTCCACTCCACTCAAACCACTCCACCCCAATCTATCCCAATTTAGTCTACCCACTCCCTACTCCAATCTACCTCAATCTCCTCCACTCTACTCCACTCCAATCTACGCCACATCATTCCAATCTACTCCACTTCCCTAGTCTATCCCACTCCACTCTACCACACATCACTCTACACAAATCAAACCTACTCCACCCCAGTCCACCCTATCCCAATCTACCCCATCCTAATCTACCCCACCCCAGTCTACCCAAATCCAATTACTCCACTCTCCTCCAGTTTACCCCATTCGATCCATCTTCACCTCACCCTGCTGCAATCTACCCCATCCCACTCTACCCACTCCATTCTACCCAACTCCATTCCAATCTGCCCTACTCCACTCTTCCCCAGTCTATATCACTTCATTCTATCCAACTCCACTCCAGTCTACCCTATTCTACTCTACCTCAATCTACCCACTCCAATCCAAACACTCCATTCCAATCCACCCAATTACACTCTTCCCCCAATCATTCTCACTCCACTCCAAACTCAACGTTACCCTAATCTATCCAACTCCATTCCACCCCAGTCTACCACACTCCATTCTACTCTACCCAATCTACCCCACTGTACCACTCACATCTACTCCACTCCACCCAAATCCACCCCACTCTACCTTACCCCTACCTACTCCAATTTACCCCATCCAATCCGCTCCACTACAATCTATCCCAAGTACTCCACTCTAGACCACTTCAGTCCACTCCACTCTACCCCACACCGGTCTACCCATCCCAATCTACCCCCACCACTCTATCCAACTCCACTCCACTGTACTCCAATCCAATCCACCACAGTCTACCTCACTGCCGTCTATCTCACTCCAATCTGCCCCAATCCACCCTTTTCTGCCCCAATCCACTCTAACCTACCCCACTCCTTTCTAATCTACCCACTCTATTCCACTCTAGTCTAACCCGGTCTCCCCACTTCAATCTATCCCAATCACCGCGATCCACTCTTTCTCAATCTACCCTACTCCACTAAATTTACCGCAGTATATCCAAACCAATCTACAACATTCCCCTCCAATCTACTCCAACCCAATATACCCAATTTCAATGTACCCTACTCCAACCTATCATGCTAACCTACCCAATTCTTGCACTCCAAAGTACCCCAATCTACCCCACTCCATTCTACCCCACTCTACCCCCTTTCCAGTCTGCGCCTATCAATCCCACTGCACTCTACCCCCAGGCTACCCATTTCCACTCTAATCCACTCTACCCCAGTCCAATCTACCCCACCATACGCCACACCACTAACGTTTGGCCATGCTGAACAGCAGCCACCCTGGTGTTCAACATGGTTAAAACACAATCGCATAGGCCAGACCTATTTACTTAGCCAACATTTCTTTTATTTCGCCACTTGCAGGGCCTAGATATCGGCATTTGAATAGTTCAGATTATCAATAAGCATTGCACCCACCACTACAGACGTACAGAAAAGTAGAATGAATGAGAACATGGAAATTACTAGGTTTGGTGACCAAAAGGTGATTGTGTAACGTTAGAGCTAAGACTATAAACATGTTTATGGAGTTAATGATACAAGTTTCAGAAAAAAAGCCACCTCCTCTCTGCAACAAACCAGTCCGTGATTAGTATTTGACACAGTAATGGATGCCACAACGCCCTTTTGGACATTGACGTTAGTAAACCATCCCCTTTGCATCTAAATGACTTTGTTTGTTATTATTAAGCTTAAAAGAACCGGTTTAATTTTAAAGGTTACAGTCATTGTGCATCAAAGTCAGAGGATCTATTTGTGACAAACTCTAGACACGAAGGCTTTCTGCAGACTTGCTACTAATAGGTGATTCAGTCACAGTGTTTAAAAAAAATGTAAACAGTTTTATATAGTGCGAACTAGACCCGAAGATATCTGGTATCAGCGTCTTACATAGCACCAGTTTTGATACACAAGGTCCCATTCATCATTTTTGTTTTTTGTTCGGCACGGGGAGATTAAGTGATTTGCCCAGAATCACAGGATGTTGATCGTCGTTGCCGCAACTCGAACCCGGTTCCCCAGCTTCGACGTCGACCGCTCTAGCCGTAAGGCTACATCCTCTCCCCATCTGGGAAAGATCACCCTACCCTTTGGTGAACTACGGTAGTGGTTCTTAGCCTGTGGCTTGGTGACCCCAGGTGGTCAATAAGGCTGACTAATAATAAAATGAATAAATGAAGACACAACATTTTAAAATTAAAAGCACTTTCTCCATTTTATTATGATCTAAACAAAATATGTGAGCATTTGTTCAGTGTATACTTGTTTATATGTTTTTGTGTATTGTTATGAGTTTTAAATCGTAGAAAAAGCTGGGGCCTGGGGTCCCCCGGCTTTCAATAATGACTCCGTTGAGGGTTCCCGGATTCCATTAATGAGTCAGTAGGAGTCCACAGAAGTCAAAAGATTAAGAACCGCGGCTCTACAAAACTTCTTTCATGCTCTAATTTGTTTCTAATTCTTACACTGTCCTATATTTTGTAATTTTCTGTTTTTACACATTTTTTTATTTTGTTTCAGCTGGAAGCAGATGTGGCTCCAGGATTACTGGCAGAGCCTTGACCAGGCTGAAGCTCTCAGTGCCATGCTTCGCCAGAACGAGACTGAGCTGGGGAGATTTTGGGATTACATGCATGACATATTCACGAAACACAACACACAGCATTGATCTCTAACCATGCCTTTTTTGTTACAAAATGTGCAATTAACCCCTTGCATGCGCGGCGAATTTTCACGCTGTGCGGCTGTTTTAAAGAGTGGGCGGGATCATGACGGCTCCCAGCCGTCATCAGCACACGCCCACCATGATGCATGACGGCCGGGGGCCATCATCAACATGAAATGGGTTAAGAGATTGCTTCCATCAGGTTACTTGTAGGCACAGCACACGCTTTCAAAAGGTGATGCTCAGGACGAGACTATGGATGACTGCAGGATTTTCACAATGTGTTGTTCAATCAAGGACCCCCGAAATCTTGACTCCTAATAAGGACAGTTTCAATTCCAAAAAGGAAGGTACCCACCTAGGGTTCATTCATGGGTCAGGGAGCTGAGAAAAACTCCCACCGACCTCCCTACTCGCCTTGGGTTACACGGAGAGATTAACTTCAAGCCTCAAATTTCCAACATTGTACCAACAAGGTCAGTAATATGTTAGTGATATAATACACCTGCCATCTATATGTAGCACTAGACAGTCAGGGTTTTCTCTATGTATTTATTCTTTATGGTCCCTGCAGTCCATCACCAGACGTACAACAAAAAACAAACCTTGGCACCGACAATTAGAAGAAGAAAACACAATATCTGATAAAATAGGTAAGCAACCGCCTTAGTTTACGAAAAACTTCGATACAATAATAACAACACGGAATTGTGACAGACTCTATTTTTAATCTCACACAGGAATTCATACAATAATCAACCCCCCAGCAAATGCGTGTACCTTGATAGGAATTCGTTTCTAGAATCTCAGGTACTTGATTTTTAAATTCGGAGACAACACTTTTCAACTGTCATGTTGATGGAACTGATTTGTGCGAGGAGATATAAAAAAAAGGATAAAATTCTCTTCTTAAAGAGGATTCAGATAGATAGACAATTATATCGTTTCCGTTTATGATCTATTACCTAACAACAGTTGTAGATAATGCCTACCCACAAACATTACCCAGTTTTAATAGACAGGACTCGAAGATAATACAAATGGTTTGAGTTTTATGTTCATCACGAGAGTTTCGGTAATGTCTTCCTTCTGCTCACAGCAGGTTCAACCACAAGAGAGTCATAATAATCAAAGTATAATATGTGTAAAGTATTTTGTGTCTTTTTTGTTCATACATAGGGCATCGTAATTTAGAACAATGAAAAAAGTACTATAAGAAATGAAACAAATGTATGTTATTTATCGTTTCAGATACTCAACCATGCAGGGGCTATAAAAATATTTGTTTGTATTCTGCAAGATAGGTCCTGAGGAAGGCGGTTTATTCTGCCGAAACGCGTCGACCTTGCGTATTTTGCACTTCCATCTGTGATCCCTCGGACGCAGAATCAAGAATGAATGTAGCATGTATGATAAGTAAGGAGTGTATGTACCTGTGTGAATGTTGATTGTTTTGTAATCTGTTTTTTCCCTGCATGAAATAGTCTCTTATTGAAGATGAGTTTTTATACTATGTGTTTTTTGATAAAATATATTAACTGATGTGATCAATTTATAAATGAAAGACATTTTTGTACTGAAAAATAACCAAAGATAAAATAATAAAAATCTAAAAAAAAGGCTTTAGCTGTTGTTTGCCCTGATGTATAAAAATACAGAAATGTAAAGTGTTGGATATATACCAGTAAAATAATATAGGTCAAGGGGGAATATTTCTTTGATAGTGTTTTACTTGTAGGCACAGCACACGCTTTCAAAAGGTGATGCTCAGGACGAGACTATGGATGACTGCAGGATTTTCACAATGTGTTGTTCAATCAAGGACCCCCGAAATCTTGACTCTTAATAAGGACAGTTTCAATTCCAAAAAGGAAGGTACCCACCTAGGGTTCATTCATGGGTCAGGGAGCTGAGAAAAACTCCCACCGACCTTTGTACTTTCGCTTGCGCTAACATTAGCTCTGTGGGCTACCCGCTGCTATACAGATCAGTCAAACATCCATTTATATTTATTGTTAATTTTATTATATTAGTCAATTCATTCTTATTTTCATCTATGAAAGACAAACTATTTTTAAAAACAATCATCAATTATACAAAATTAAGACATGTAAGTGAAACTACTAGGCTTTTATAAAGTGCAAATATACAAAAATACAATTGCTACAAACATGACATGTTTGCTTCAGATGTATCATGTTATTAAAATGTGCATGCACATTGGAATATACAATATATCCCCATACTTCAACCATACTCTCATCCTAGCCTTTCACACAACACCACATTAGCGCACTCACACATCACATCCATACACACATTTTCGAACCATAGTTGGCATACAGTTTTGGGGTCACAGAGAGAGTCCTTCATGAATGTCCCTGATTATGTTGCCAGCTGAGAACCACTGTAGCCAGGTCAACACACGTTTCAGTGGAAATTGTTAATTGTGTCCGGCTTCAGGACCACCCTTTCTAGATTCTTTAAAGGCGAGTGGTGGGTGGTCTGGAAACAAAATGTATAGCATCATTGTGGGGTGCCCCAATATCATAAAATTATTTTCAATGTTTCACAGAATGGTGAATACTACTCCTCCACCTATATAAAAGAAAAATACTCGTCACCATTTTGTCTGTTGAAAAGATGTGAAAAAGCCAAACATAAAGGCCTGAACAAAAGGCAAGTTAAAGATGATAAATAAAGCAATTGTATGATCATGATGTAGTAACCACTGGGTTTGAAAGACATAACAGAAGGTGATTGTTCGAATGGACTAACCTTTAAATTGCATAGTAATTGTCTAACAAAGCTTTGTTGTTGAAGGTAATATTTGGCATTGATGATTAGTAATTCATAGTTACACAAATGGCCACAACGAACATCATACTGACTGTATTGTGGGGCAAGCCGCCCTATTTTTATTTATAGTTTGCCTTCCATTACTGAACTTACAAATATAGTCTTTGACCAAATGAAGTGCTCGGTTTACAATGATGAAGGTGTCCAACAACTTTCTTAAATTTAAACTTGGGCCATCATAAAAAACATATTTTCTAGCTATCCAGTGCAATCTTGTCTCCCTAGAGGAATGCACATAGAAAGGAGGACAAGGAGACTGACAGTCCAGTATACACTCTCCCAAAGTATCACAATGCAATATAAGGATAGTGTTCTGAAATGTGGCTGCCACAGAGAGATTATCCCTGGCTGAACATCGGTTCCCAAAGAAGTATGAGCTTGTAAGCAAAGTCACCCTCACTCACCCAAAGGTGATATGCTTCATCATCGGGCACTGCTCCTTACCAGGCTGGCGCTGCGATGCCTGTCGGGCCCAGCAAGAGGGCACTTTATTGGAGATTATTTTGCTTTGTCTCCCTAGAGAAATGTACAGCGCACACTAAATACGGACTTCATTTATGATGTAATTAATGCAGGCAAATATGTTTAGAGAAGAAATGGTAATGCTGGTTAGTGCTTTTCTTTCAGTTGTCACACTATTAAGGCACCCTTACGAATGCCCCTTCTACATGTTGGATCATTACAATCCCCTCTAATAAGTGCTCTCTGTACAGCTGCTGCGAGAGGCATTTTATTAGGAAGCCATGCTGAAAAGGTTGTTTAATTTTATTGTTTGAACTTCCCAATTGAAACACCTTAAAGCTTAAACAATTAGCGTTTTTCCTATTTCTCAGTGGAAAATGTTGTCCGCAACTTAAAGTTGAAGGAACATAAACTCAAATGTCTGTTTCGAACGGCTCTGAATTCTTCGTTATCCTGAGTCTAAGTTTTCTTTGTCCCAGTTCTTGCTTAATTTAGGTGTTCCACCTTCTGGACAGACCACCCTAGTGAATACACTACTGCAGAAATACTTTTTTCCATTGAAATCTCTGAAGTCTTTATTCCTTTTCCATGATGTTGCTGTTCTGTCCTCCATATCCTTCGACACTCCCCAAAAAAAGGACGCCTTGTACCTAAGTCAATGAATGTTGGAAGTTTAAAAGTACGAAATGTACCCAAAAAGTAAGTTTTGAGGGTGGGAACAGGGCCAGGAGAAAGAAAGCTTGGACTCAGAGCATTGAACATTACAAGTAAGTAAATACTTTATTATCTCTTGGCACATTTTATTTATTCCAACCACACTGAAAGAAAAAAAGACAGCTCAAAGGAAAACTATTTGGGTATACATGAGAAGTCTTTATTAAAAAAAAAGTTAGAGGAAGTCTGGCGGCGGCATTTTGGGTAGTTTTGAGTCTGCCGAGTAGGTAGTTGAGATTCCTGCATAGTGTGTTGCCATGTACAGCTCATTATGAGGGACTGCGTGATGGTGCGTCTGGTGTTCAGTGAGATCCACTTGAAGATTTTCCGCAGCATATGTAGGATGTGAAAGCAGGAGGAGGTGACAACATTGATCTGTGATTCCATGGTGAGTTTGTTGTCCAGTATAAGTCCTAGGATTCTGGTGTGGTCCATTCGGGTGGGCATGGGTCCTAGTTCCTTGGGCCACCAGGAGGAGTCCCAGGGTGAGCTTGTGTTCCTAAAAAGCATTACTTCTGTCTTGTGAATGTTGAGCTTCAGGCAGTCTTCACGTATCCAGGTAACCACACTGGTCATGCAGTTTGCATAGTTGGATTTGGTGGTGTTGGTTTCTTCAGTGAGAGGTATGATGGGCTGTGTGTTGTCAGCATAGGGGACTGTTCCCACTCCATATGTCCTAATATTAGCCAGCGGTTTCAATAACATGTTGAAGGGAGTGAGGCTGAGTGATGAGCCTTGCAAGACCGGGCAGCTGTGTTCCTTCAGCTCTGAGGTGAATGGTGAGTCTTTCAAGTTGGGTTCTTCCTGTGAGGAATGAGGATTTCCATTTGAGTGCTGATCCTTTTATTCTTTTGTCTTGAAGTCTCATGATGAGAGTGTGACATGGTGTTGAAGGCTGCAGAGAGGTCGAGTGGTAGGAGTGCTGCTGTTTGTCCTTGTTCAAGAATGTCATCTGTTGCCGCAATGAGGGCAGTTTAGGTGCTGCGGAAGCCTAATTGAGAGCTGTCCTGAAGGTTTTGGAGCTCAAAGTGGCTGGAGAGTGGCTAGTTTATCATTTTCTCTAAGACTTTGGATGGGATTGTAGTATCTAGATGGGATGGCCGTTGCTAAGTTTGCAGAGTTCGGCTGATGGTTTCTTGAGGAGGGCGTTGACCTCGGTGTGCTTCCATTTTTACGGGAAAGTAACAGTTTTGATAGATGTGTTCATATAATGGCTGTGGGCACGTCGATGATCACGGTTACTCCTAAGTTGTAGATGTGATGGGGCATCGGTCTGTGGGGGTCCGAGTGGACAGTCTTCAGGATTGTGGCTATTCTTTCTTTCGTAGGTGAGAGGGTTTCAGTCTGTCAGGTGTTTGTCCTTGGTGATGTTGATTACCTGTCCGATGAAGTCTGATGAGTTGGGCTCAGGGTTGAAGTTGCTATATGTCTTGGAGATTTTGATGTGTAAGAAGTCAGAGAGGCTGTTGCAGAGTTTGCAAGGGGTTGATAGTGTTTGTTGCAGCTGCTGGGTTGGAGGATTCTTCAACAACGGAAAAAACGTATTTGCTGTTGGAGCTGGTTTCTATTCTCCTAGCCCTTTTCTTTGTTTCTCTTAGCTGGTGGTGATAGCATTTGAGTGCATCCTTATGGGTTGTTCTGACGGCGGTCTCTCAACTAGTTCTCAATTTTCTCTCCAATTGCTTGCAGAAATGTTTGTATTCTCCTAGGTCATCATTGTACCAGCTGGCTTGCTTGTTGGTTCTTCTTTGTTTGGTGTTCTTGATTGGTGCGAGTGAGTTTTCTCCATCTGTGATCCAACTGTTTCAAATTTCTTAAATCCTTCTATTGCTGTGTAGATTGTTGATATTATCTGGTCAGTTGGTATGGAGGATGTTGAGCAAGTCTGTTTCCGTCACTTTATTCCATTTGTGTCTGGGTGTGCTGAGTTTTTTCAGTGTGGTGGGTTGCGGTGCCTAGATGTGCAAGTACACAATGAAGTGGTCTGTCCATGTGAGTGGGGTGCAGTGGCTGAAGTTTCACCTTCTTGCTAGAGGAGAAGATGGGGTCCAGAGTGTGGCCAGTGTTGTATGTTTGGCCTTGGGCGAGTCCAATGTTCTCTGGGCTTTCAAGCAGTTCAGTGGAGTTCTTCTTCCTTTTTTTTTTTATAAACACATTTATTGATTTGCGAAAGAAATACGCCAGCCATTCAGCACTACCCCTTGAAAATCCAGGATTACGTATAGGAGTATTCACAACCCATCTTGCATACAGTGTTAAAACGCAATTTCTTAAAATAAACAATCCCCTTTTATTATTAGACGCCCACCCCCCCCAGCCATTACCCCCAGACTCTGTGAAATTTCTTGGTACACCCATAAGTTCATAAATAACTTTCTCTTGTGTGGCGCACCAGTCCACCCCAGCCCGACACCGCCCGACACTCGGGGGCTCAGGGCGCTTCCAGGAGACCACGAGGTCTCTCTTGGCGACCACCATAGCTGTGGTTGGAAACATCTTCTCATTTCTAGACCCATCCAGCCCATCAGTGATGCCCTAGAGTGTGTGCTTTGGGTCGTGGGGGTCCTCCCACCCCAGGATTTCGGTGAGTGCTTCAATTTCCTTCCAGGACCGAGCCAGGCCCATACCATATGCAGGAAGTCGGCCGGTTCGTGACTGCACCTATTACAGGCTGGGGTCGAACTGGCACACCAGTCTGCCACTGCCCGACACTCGGGGGCTCAAGGCACTTCCAGGAGACCGCGATGTCTCTCTTGGAGACCACCGTAGCTGTGGTTAGAAACACCTTCTCATTCCTAGACCCATCCAGCCCATCAGTGATGCCCAAGAGTGTGTGCTTTGGGTTGTGGGGGACCTCACACCCCAGGATTTCGGTGAGTTCTTCTTTAATTTCCTCCAAGAACCGCACCAGGCGGGGGCAGGCCTATACCATATGCAGGAAGCCGGCCGGTTCGTGACCGCACCTATTACAGGCTGGGGTCGAACTGAAACCTGCCCGATGGAGGCGCTCTGGGGTGAGATATAAAGTGTGCATATAATAGAGCTGCACTAGGCGCAGCGTGACTGTTCTAGGAGCCACAAGGGCATTGCGCCAGTCTTCCTCCTCCAAGGGGCCAACCCAGTCCTCCAACGAGCCCGCAGCCAGTCTAAAGAAGTAGGTGTTGTTGATCAGTGTACAATAAATACGGGAGATGCCTCCCCTCCCCAAGTATTATCTGAGCTTCGGGTGGGCTGTGATCAGGAAGCTGTGTGCCTGTAGTGAGGTATATATGCAGGGCGTGTCGCAGTTACAAATACCTGTAAAATTGTGACAGGTGCAGCCAGTATCTATTCTGAAGGTCTCCGAAGGAGCGCACATGATCCCCTACCCACACATCCCCCAATTGCGAAATACCTATCCGGTCCCATGCTTTGAAGCCTTGCAGCTCATTAACGTCTTTGAGCCAGGTCCCATGCCACAAGGGTGTGCATTGGGTCAGTTTGCGTGTCCATTTAGTGTGCAGCAGTGCAGCCCGCCAGACAAATAACACAGAACTTGTCACCGCTGGTAGGGAAGAAGGAATAGGAGCCCCGTACATCATGGAGTAAATCTTGGCCAGGCCCAACTCGAGTCTGTATGCTGGGTCAGACCAACCCCCTTTGAACCAGTCGTGTATAGGGAGAAGTCGCGTGGCAAGATGATATATATAGATGAGTCATTCCTAGACCCCCCAATCAGACGGAGTCCTGCAGGTATTTAACGCCAGCCGAGACCTACCCTTTCCCTACAAAAACATATTAATCATACCATCCAGCTCACGGAACCAAGCTGAAGAAAAACACATAGGGGTGTTTTAAAGAATGTAGAGGAAGCGGGGAAGCACCATCATTTTAAAAAGAGCCACCCTCCCCATGGAGTTCAGGGGCAGCGACTGCCACTTCTGAAGGTTTTCCTTGGCATGTTTCACCAGGGGAGTAACATTTAGGGCCCAGCTCAGCTCGGGGAGCAAGGTCATCCATATCCCTAGATATTTAAAGGATAGGCGGCGCAGGGGTATGTCAGATTGCCAATCGAAGCATTCCTGGGAGACTTGGAGGGATACCAAAATTGACTTGTCGGGGTTCAACCGTAGGACTGAGGCCTGCTCGAAGGAGTGTAGAACGCGAAGACAATGGGGACCTGACCGGGCGGGGTCCGCCAAGTTGATGAGGCAATCTTATCTGGTTCATTATGGGGCCATTCCCATCCATGCACGTGTCCACCGTGGAGAAGTGTGGCTCAATGGTTAGAGTGGCAGACCCTGATGCAGAGGTCTAGTCCGGGACCAGGGTTCAATTCCTCGCCTCGGCGGGTCTTGGGCTCAAAATTCCACGGACCTGATAATTCTTGCCTCGGTGCATATTCTAATCATAGAGTCCCACTCTGCAACTCTGGGCAATAGCTTGCTTAATCTCCACAACGGCCCCCACAACGCTAAGGATGCCTGGCCTTCAACCTGGGGGTGCCCAGGAGTGGACGCCTCACAGGGAAAGCCAGGACAGGTTACACAGCGGTATTCGTACAAGCGCCTTGAGACCCTTGCGGGTGAGTAGTGCGCTATACAAGTATCAATTTACGTTTACATTACCGCACCAGGGATGCAAGGGCTCCATCACCAATGCGAAGAGCAGGGGGGATGGAGGACAACCCTGCCTTGTTCCCCTGTGAATAGAAAAGGGCTCGGACAAGACCCCATTCACTAGGACCCGGGGGCGCGGTATGGCTTAAAGAACCCTAAACATTGCCCGAAACTGAGGACCGAGCTCCATTCCTTCCA
Organism: Lissotriton vulgaris; assembly: GCF_964263255.1. Lineage (NCBI taxonomy): Eukaryota > Metazoa > Chordata > Amphibia > Caudata > Salamandridae > Lissotriton > Lissotriton vulgaris. Next base: position 877,194,000 of record NC_141685.1, read on the forward strand.
GAACATCCCCAAGAAACCACCAGTCCACCGAGTCAAAGGCCTTCGCAAAGTCTACAAGAAGAATCGCCAGATATGGGGTGAGGAGATGACTGTGGGCCAAAGCAGACTGCAGTCGATGAAGACCATGCCGGGTGCGGCATTAGGGCATAAATCTGCACTGGTCGGGATAAACCAAATGGACAGGAGAGGTTTAAGCCGCTGGGCAAGGATTGTGGCAAACAGATTGATCTCTATGTTAATGAGTGAGATAGGGCGATAATCGACACAGCGTGCCGAGGGCGGTTAGGTTTAGGCAGAACCACAATAGTGGCCATATCCATCTCCGGGGGGAAAAGGAGCCATTTCCCACAGCTTCCCGATATAGACCCGCAAGATGGGGGACCAGAATGTCCGGATAGTGCACATAATATTCTTGGGGAGACCATCTGGACCCGGTGTCTTGCCGGAGGAAATAAGGCTAATCGCTTCCGCAATCTGCTCCCGGGTGATGGAGCGGTCCAGATCAGCTTAAGTAACAAAGTCTACACAAGGAATGTTTCCACCCTCGACCTCCAGCAGGTCTGCGTGAGAAAGGGTTGGAGGTCTGGCCTCTTACAGTTGACGATAGTAGGTGGCAAAGGCACGGGCCATGTCCACTGGGGACAGGCACATCGAGCCATCCTGTGCCACGATCTCGGGAATAATACGATTTTCCCTAGGATATGTGGCTAGGCGATGAAGGAGTGACCCATTCTTGTCACCCCAGCCATAAACCCTGGTCACGCATGAACGCCAAAGGAGTTTGGCCCCCTCCAGCGACAACTGCTTGATCTCCGATCGGAGCCGGGTCGGAAGCGTCCGGGAATGGGCAGAGAAACGCTCAAGGCGCAGAGCCTGTGCCTCCTGCGTAGTGATTTGTTCCAATTTGGCCTGACGTTGAATCTTAAGCTGGCCCTTGGCAACCCCTCTAATTGTGGCCTTGGCAGGTTCCCATAGGGTACCCAGGGAAGAAACAGACTCTTCATTAGAAAGAAAATAGTGTTGAAGTTCCCGCCCCACCGCCTTCCAGGACTCCTTATCCTGGAGGAACCAGGCACTGAACCTCCATGTTTGCCGGACGATAGCAGGGGGAGGACCCGTGCGGAGCATCACCGGAGAGTGGTCAGAAATACCCCAGGGAAGGAGTGAGGCATCTTGGATCAGTGATGGAACGAAGATGACATCTATGCGTGCCTGTGTATGGTGTGCCGCCGAGGTGTATGTAAATTGTTTAGAGTGTGGGTGCCATACCCGCTAGGTGTCACATAAGTCAAAGGATTCAGCCCAGGTCATCAGCTGTCTTGCCTATGCAATCCTACTAGGGGAAGGAGGACCGGTCATATCAAGGTCTGGTCAGGAGACCGCATTAAAGTCGCCCTCAAGGAATGTGGGACCCAGGGGTAAGGCTGCCAAGTGGTCGGCACATTTGGCGAGGGTTGCCGTCTACATTGATGGAGGAGAATAAATTGACAAAAGCGGGCTAGAAAGGGACAGTGGTTACCCAACAGGTGTGTCTCCTGCAACAGCAGAATGTCCACTCCCATGCGCTGTGCATAGCGCAAAACAGCTGTGCGTTTGAAACGACCTAAAAGGCCATTCACATTCCAGGACATGATGCAGAGGGAAGTGCTTAACGAAGGTGTGTCAGGCATGTAAGTGGCCAGAACAGTCTTATAGTGGGACCTCAAGGGGAGACACGAAAATAAACTCTGACTTCAACAAGTTGAACAAGGTGACTATAGGGAAAGATACCTGTCCCACTGTGGCGCATATCAGGGTGAGTTGTGATTGCTGGCGTGCTGAGACGAAAGAACAAAGGAAACAGAATTAAACAGATAATTTGAGACAACGGTCCTGCCCCCCCCCCCCCCCCCCACCCTACACTTCAAGAACGGAAGCATCTGTCGCCCTAACAATAACCAATAAGTGAACAGCCAAACTATAATGCTTGGAAATGGGAAGACGTGGCGGACCCCATCTCATATCGAGATGTATCAAATCGAGTCCATCGGAAAGGAAGAAATCTTTTGAGTTTTGAGCACGGCCTCCGGCTGTGGAGCCAAGCCCGGCAGGCAGAAACACAGTCAAGCAGGGTCTTTCAGAAGCATCAGGCTGCGGGAGAGGGCTGTGTCCGGGAGGTCGGGCAGGGAAGGTCGGGGAGATGCAGCCCTGCAGTCCAGGTGCCCAGATGATCCAGAGCGCCTTCCAGCCGAGGTCCCATCAGAGAGCGATACCGGTTGTCGGGGAGATTGAACCAGTGGGGAGTCTGACCTGGCCCTCTGTCCATGGTGCATGCGGGAGCGGTGGCGCTGGGGAGCGATGGGCGCGGACAGGACAGCTCCCCCTAAGAGTGAGGGTTGGTCAGCAACGGGCATGGGGCGCGCTTCCGTCACCCAGGCCCAGGCCTCATTAGGAGTGTCAAAGAACAGGGTCTTGTTAGCAAACACAGGCGTGCCGGGATAAGGAGTCGATACTGGATGTTGAGTGCCCTCAGCTTTTGTTTAACATCACCAAAGGAACGTCGCTGACCCTGAACCTCCCTAACCCTAAACCTCACGGGTATTTTCCGGGAAGATCATGATTGCATGATTTTCGTAGTGGAGCCGGTGCTGTTTGCGAGCTTCAGATAGGATGGCATCACGATCCTTGAAATTAAGGACCCGTATTATAACTGGTCATGGGCCGCGCCTGTTGGCGGCCTTGGGGCGAGGGATCGGTAAGCCAGCTCAATTGCGAACTTTGGAGAGCGGGAGCCCTCCAGGGCCCACGACCTTAACCACTTCTCCACTAAGTCCACCAGCCGGCCCCGCTCCGACCCCTCCGGAAATCCCACCAGGCGGAGAATATTGCACCGGGAACTGTTTTCTGCATCCTCTGCCCAGCGGTGTAGTTCCTGCATGTATGATTGGAGAGTAGCCACCTGACCCTTGAGTTGCTGAACATCATCCTCGATGGTGGGGATCCGAGTTTCAGTTTCTTTAATCCGCGCCATGGCAACTCGGAGGTCCTGCCGGATGAGGGTCATGTCCTCGCACATCTCTGCAATCTTGCCTTCAACCGAGGTCTATGAAGCGTGGATGCCCTGCAAGATAGTGGACAAGTCCACGGATGTTGGGGCCCCCTGATCCGCGGCCCCCGTCGCCCCCACCTCTTAGGTGGCAAAGCGATCCATTTTTGTTTGGGTGGCAGGGTTCTTTGATGACCTGTCCGTTCTGCCCATGATGGTACCCCGGGAAGCAACAGACAAACCTCACAGCCTGGGACCAACAGACCTCCCAAGGTGGGCCAGAATCAAGCAGGAGGGGCAGTCAGTGCATAGACGAGGCCCAGGTCAGATCGCCTCAGACCGATACGTGCGGCCGAGTCCACCCCCCCCCCTGGATGAGGCAATAAAGAAGAGTCTAGAGCCAGGGCCGCTTCAGATCCCCGCCCGCCCAGGCCACCTCGCACCCAGCAGGGCATTAACAACTGGATTAGAAAGCAGCCTCACCCTCCCTAGGCCATAAGGTCAGTAGGTGCTGATGTGGGCGGGTGGGCTATCCAATTCTAGCCCAAAAGGAGAGACTCCGCACCACAAAAAGCATTGGAGGGGGGATTTCAGCGGGTCCCCACACACAGTTGTGCGCCGAAAGCCCTAATTAATGATTCTCCAGCCACCGGTGTAGCCAGGGAGGGCGCCAGGAAAGATAGCGACCCAGAGAGAGTCCCCCCTCTCGCCCCGCTCCAATCTCGTCCCCTGAGAGGGCGACCCAGGCCATAAAGCGGGTGGAGGGCACACAAAGTTACCCCCGCTGCTCGATTAATGCGGCTGAGGATCCATACCAGACTACCCCAGTTTAAGGGGCCCCACGCGGCCCAGAAACGTCTCCCCGGATATCAGCAGCGTCTTGGGGGGGAGCTGATGCAGGCGTCGTTCAGCCCAGGGAGTGCCTTAGGCCAGATACATGGCCACACGGGGCCAGCCCTCACACCCTTCCTCCCTCCACGACCATGGGAGCCCCCCAATGCAACTGTCCCGGACCCCCGCCGGGACTCACCCGCTCCGGAACTCCGTACACTGGGCCTCAGGATGATCAATGGCTGCTCCGGAAGATGTGGTGCTGCAGCCGCAGTCCTCCGCTTCCTGTTCCGCTGCCTGATGCGGCAAGTCCATTGCGCAGCCGTGCCACTGGAGTCCTGGGCACGATTAGGGCCGCACTGCAGAGGTGCCACGCACCGGGCTCGCCTCCCTCAGCGCCGACAAGAGATTACCAGAGGGAGGGGAGCCTCCCGGGGCTGGCAGCCGCTCTCTGGCAGAATCCACGGCAAGGCGCCTCCACTAACCCAAGTTCCCAACGCGGAGCCAGGCAAGACCCTCCAGGGTGGACGGTGCCGCAGTCAGCAAAGGGGAGCCGCCATCTTGGGAGCATGCGCCGCAAGCCAGCTCGCCGCAGCAGGGTGACACTGTAGAAGTTCCGCACTCCCGGGCACAGCCGGAACCGCCGCGCCAGGTGCACTGCAGATTTCAGGGTCAGATGGCTCAGATTAAGGTAGGATTATGGGCGGATGGAGGAGGGGTCCAGGAGCACTCTGTGTGCGTCCACCATCTTGGCCCGGCAAGCCACACCCTCTCGGAGTTCTAGTCCATAAGGTTGTCCAGATGGAATTTGAGGCCTCCCCGGAGGATTACATCTTTTGAGCTGTAGGAGAGAGGGGTGCGATGAGGATGGTGATAAGGTATGCAAGGGTTCCTTTGATTGTGCTTTGTTCATCTGTCTACAGCTTGAAGTGCCTGTGCTCCATTAAGGGGGTGACTGATTACGTGAGTGTGGTGCATGTGATGGTGTTCTTTTGAATGATCGCAAGTCCTCTTCCAGGCTTGTGAAATCTGTGCTAATGTGGAAACTTGTATCCTGACGGTATTTCTGTGCCAATCAATGTCGGTAGACGATGCTGTGTTAAGCCAGGTTTCAGTGAGGAAGAGGAGGTCCAGTGTGTGGGTGTATTAGGTCCCAGACTTCAGTGACATGTTTGCTTAGTGACCGTGTGTTGAGGAGCATGTGTGTGAGTTGTGGTGTGGGAGTTTTGTGTGGTGTGGTTCATTTTATTTGTGGGTGGTGAGTGTGGGTGTGTAGTGGGACGTGAACTGGCAGTGAGTGCAGGCCTGCCATAGAATGAGGTGCGGGTGTGCCGCATCAGTTGTGGCAGCGCACAGTGTCGTGTAGTGAAGGGGGGGGGGGTGTTGGACCAGGGTTCCTGGTGCTGGGGTCCTTCCAGGCACAGACAGGTTTGCCTACAATGCACTGCAATTGCCATTAAGTAGGTCCTGGGAGAGGGGGGGGTGGGTGCAGAAAGGTGCAGGAGAGCAGGTAGGGAGAGGCGGGAGGAGGTACAGGAAGAGGGAAGGATTGAGGTAGAGTGCAGGGAAAGAAAAGATGCAGTGGGAGCAGTGAAAAGGTCACAGGGAGGACTGATGTAAAAGAGGAGAATGAGAGGAGTGTGGAATGGAGATAAAGTAAAAATGTAGAAAAAGATAAGAAGTAGAGTCTAATAGAGCAAAAGGACAAGGCGGGATGGAGTACAAGCTAGAGACAAATCAAGAAAAATAATAAAATGGATTAAAAGCAGCACGGGGGTAACAGAGCAAAAAGAAGAGCTAGATCAAGAAAAAGTTAAGAAAATAGAATCAAAAGGTGCAAGAAGACACAGGGCAGAATGGAGTACAAGCAGTGACAAAAGGAGAGAGGATGAAAAAGAAATTAGATGAAGAGAGAGATGGCAAGAAGCAGAAGAGGCAAGAGGAAGCCCGCAGAGGAAGCAGATCGAAAAGTAGGCAGAAAGGGTGGCAACCAGTAAGAGGAGCTGCAGTGACAAGTGACACCGTGTGCGAGGATTTAGTTGAGGTGCTGGGCTACTTTGCGGAACATCATGGCGTGGCAGCTGCCTGCTTGCCCCGCAGGCCGCCGCGTGGCTCGGCAGTCTCGGTCTGAGCTGGCAGGAAATATCCGAGCCTGAGTTTTCACAGGGGTACAGAAGTAACCATTGCAGCAATAATGTAACTAAACACACTCATACACAAGCAGGCACACACTGCAAACATCTAGGTGTGTTTAGTACATTCTTGAGCCAGCATGGGTGAACTTGTTTAAAATGTAAAGCAACATTTCTAGAGCAGCCTTGGAGCTGAAGCCATTCCCTTTCAATTTCTATGTCATGGGTCCAAGGCAGGGATGGACTTAATGTGATTGCATAGGGCACAGTAGAGGAGATGGGTTGAGTACCACCAACTCTGCATTTCCTCAAATCTTCCTTAGTACCTTTGGAAGAAGGACAGGGAGGGGCAGGGCGTCCACTCCCCAAACTTCCTGAGATAAAGTCTCTGAGCAGAACCAAGGATGAAGAGCCACCTCCTTGGAGACAAAAAGATGCAGCTACTGTGACTCAAACCAATCGACAGTAATGTGAAAGCCTCTTTTCGAAGTTGGTAAATCACAAATAATGGAAAACTACTGCTATCTACTTTTCGGTCCACAGAATTAAGTCTGCTCTGAGGGATCATAAGTGAGTCACTGCCCAAGGGCAAATCTCCTGGGATAACTGAGCTAGAACCAGAACATTGATCCCACCCTCCAAATAGAAATGCCATTTCTCTACCCGATTGTCGTGATCGGAAATAGTTTTTTGACAAATTAGAGATAAACACTCTTGGAGAGCCCACAGAATGGCTGATGGCTGTCTCCTGTTCGAGGATATCATTTGCTCGACATGAGACCATTGACCTTGAAGATGATGATCTCCAGAGTTGCTCCCCATTCCAACTGACTTTCATTTGTCGCAATTATCATTGGAGATTGCGGAGATGGAGAAATTCCTTTTAGGATACTAATCTCCAGGCCAAATGACTGAAATCTCCAAAGGGACTCTAATTTGGACATTAGTTTTTACAAACTGCACACTAGTGTCTTACCTACCTAACTAACAAACAGACTTGAGGTGTTAACGGGCCTAGGGATCCACTCTACTAGTCAAAGTGATGAATCCTGGGATTCCTACCTAATCTCTGGCAGGAGCTTAAGGCAGTGATAACAGATGTGTCAAGTACGACTGAAGGCGAATGGGGCGCTAGAGGGCGCACACGCGAAATGGCTGCTTAACGCTGCAGCTCCCGCACCTTGGCCATAGATCCTCAAAAATCCTTGACCACAGATGACCGGCATCGTCCCTGACCCAGCCATCTGAAGCCCAACACTGTCCGCTACAATCGTTCCGCAGCTCACCTCTCTCCCATCGTCGGAGGCGGAGATCTCGCCGAGTGAAGTTGGGCTGGTGAGGACCCTTGGTGCTGTCGGACGTGGAGGCTGGCTGCGGGACTCCACGAGAGGCCGGTGCTTGTTACGCGGCTGTGGGCCCTGCCTGTCCCGGGGCTCTCTGCTCCGGTGCGACCCTCGTTTTGCCTTCGGATCGCCGCGGGACCTGAAGATCTGTTACCTGACCGCTGCTTGTCCGCTGGTTCCCTGTGGCGGACGGTTGCGGGGAGTGCCTGCCACGGACGGTGAACCTACGCGGCGACCCCCGAGAAGCAGTGTGGCCTTGTGGTGCTGAGGCCTACCGCCGGCGGCCGCCGAAGATTACCCCCCGCGATCCTTGTGACTGGTGAGTGGCGCCCCTCCCGCGGTCCCTGCCTCCCGCTGCCACCCTGCGCCTTCATCTGCTGGGGCTGGAAAGGACTGCGGGGCCCTGCATCGCCTCGGTGCTGACCTGCTCGGGCCCCGGTGCCCACTGGCCTGCCTGATCGCTCCCGTGTGCCTGCAGGGGCTTCTAGACGCCTGTCGCGTCACCATAATTCAGACCTCCGCCTCTCCTGTTTGCCTGCCTGGTCGGGCCTTCCAGAAGCCTACACTGCGACCTCCGGCTCTCCTCTACTACACTGCGGGCCGCATGCTCTGCCCTGCATGCTGACTAGCATTGGGCCTGTCTCCCCTGGGAATACCCGTGCTGTGGTGACTACCTACCAATTGCTGGCGCTGCCACCCTGCGCCTTCACCTGCTGGGGCTAGAACGGACTGCGGGGCCCTGCATCGCCTCGGTGCTGACCTGCTCGGGCCCCTGTGCCCACTGGCCTGCCTGATCGCTCCCGAGTGCCTACGGGGGCCCCTAGACGCCTGTCGCGTCACCGCAATTCTGACCTCCACCTCTACTGTTTGCTTGCCCAGTCGGGCCTGCCAGAAGCCTGCACTGCGACCTCCGGCTTTCCTCTACTGCACTGCGGGCCGCATGTTCTGCCCTGCATGCTGACTAGCATTGGGCCTGTCTCCCCTGGGAATACCCGTGCTTTGGTGACTACCTACATTCGCCGGTGCTGCTATCTCCACGCAGCAGTGAGACGGGCAGCCTTGGCCTCCGGCCTGTCCTCTCCTGCCTGCCACCGCTGCGGCCACGCGTGCCTCGCTGCCCTCCTGTACCTTGGTTGGACACTCCTGCTCACAGGTGTTTGTGGCGGATCCCTCCACGTGCCTCGTCCTGCCGTCTTGACCGGTTCCCACTGGTGTCGTGCGGGTGCAGTTTGGACGGGCGGCGGTGCAGATCTCGGGGGCCAGGATGGTCCGTCCTGAGAATCGCCAAACGAAGATCAGCTTCGATGGCGCCAAGAAATCTACGAAGGCTGTCCCTGCCGACGCTGGCTCCGGCGCTGCTTCCACCTCCACTCTCTCCTCCCCGGCCAAGGAACTTGATCTACATCATCTGTTCCAGGAGATGCGACAGGGGTTTGCCACTGTGGTGGAGAAGGTGGATGGAGTGACCGCTAGACTCGACGCTTTGGCTCACAAAGTAGATCGGCATGAGGAACGACTCACAGCCACGGAGCAACGCATTTCCGACGCAGACGATGTTGCCTCCACTCATACCACTCAGCTAGCCCGCATGGACAATCTTCTCAGGGTCATAGCAGCGAAGAACGAAGATTTGGAAGCCCGCAGCCGACGCAACAACATCCGCGTCACGGGCATTCCGGAATCGACCAACACGGGCAGGATGGAGCTCTACGTCGAGAAGATCCTCAAGGGGTCCATAGGCGAGGATGCTTTCTCTCCACAGTTCATTGTCGAGCGAGCACATCGGTCTTTGGCGCCTGTTCCTAAGCCTGGCCTACCACCCAGGCCAATCATCGCTAAACTGTTAAACTACCGTGATCGCGATGTGGCGCTGAGGGCTGCTCGCACTCAACGATCCCTCCAATATGATGGTGTAACCTTTTCTATCTATCCGGATTTCACCCCAATGGTGCAGGAGGAACGGCGTAAATTTCTCCCTGTGAAGAAGAAGCTACGTGAAGCGCAGCTGGACTATGCATTGCTCTACCCGGCGAAACTACGGATCACGCACCAGGGGAAGCAACGTTTCTTCACAAACCCACAAAAAGCCGAAGGCTATTTGAAATCACTCCGTGGGGCCAGGGGAGGCGATCATGCTGCTGCTGCTGATTTAAGGGATGATGATCCTTCTGCTGCAGAGGACGAACACTGATCGTGAGCATGTACCTGTATTGAACCTTTGTCTGTATAGCGCGAGCACGGAGCCTCTACCTCCTGTGGGTTCCGAGATGGCAGTCTCTTCGACGGGACTCGGCGATGCCTGGACACTTCTGTGGTAATGTATGCCAGGATCCGCTTGCCTAGCCCTGGTCTCCACCGAGGGCGGTACAGTTTTGGAGGCCAGTGGCGGGTACAGCAGTTGTGCGCCCTTGATATCGTCATCCCATCGGGTGTACCCCACGTTGACTGTTAAAATGTTAGACTCTGCTGTTGGGGGAGGGGGAGGGGGAGGGGACAGAGGGTGGGACTGGACGGCTGCAGGCAAGTTGGGGGCGCTGTAGTGGGTGGGGGGGGGGGATTGTTGGGATGGGGGAGGCCTACACACCGAAGATTTTTTTGGACTATGTCACTTCGTGTTGCTCACATAGACTCGACTCATTGGGGAATGGTTGCTCTGCTTTGTTGGAGAAGCAATGTTACATCACACTATGCTAAATGGCGGGTTTGGGGTCTGTGACACAACTTCACTGCATGTCGTGGAATGTCCGTGGGCTCAATAATGCTAGGAAATGTCGTGATGTTATCACATACCTCACTAGGCATAATGTACATGTTGCCATGCTCCAAGAAACACACCTGTCACCACGAGGGCGGACCACCTTTGCATGTAAATGGGCTACCACCCGCATTTTCTCATCATATTCCACATACGCCAGGGGGGTGGCCATCCTACTCCGGGGTGCTGTCCCGTTTCACAAATGTGGGGAGCTGTTGGATGGGGGAGGTCGTTACGCTCTACTCTGGGGGAGATTGGGCCATGACACTGTTACGTTTGTAAATTGCTATGCCCCTAATGTGGACACGCCCTCTTTCTTCACCACTCTTTGGGGTAAGATCCTCGACGTGGGCTCCCGCCATGTCATCTGGGGTGGGGACTTCAATCTGGCATTGGTACCCAGCATGGACAGGGCGGACGGGGCTGCCCACTACAAACCTAAGGCGAGGGAGGCTCTCGAGGGCATCATGACGGAGGGGGCCCTGGTGGATATATGGCGGTCCCTACGACAGGTCAGACAGGAGGGAACCCACTTCACCCCGCAGACTGGCACTACTTCCTTGTCACCCCCGGACTCATACCTGGAGTCTCGACAGTCACGCATCTGCCGAGAACATACTCGGACCATAGCCCAGTCCTGATGCATACTAGACTCCCTGGGTGGGATTACCCTAGACCTCCATGGCGCTTACAACCGGCGGCTTTGTTGGAGGCCCTTTTCTGTTCTGAGCTGGGGGAGGAAATCGCGGACTTCTTTCCGAGGAATAAGGGGTCGGTCGACTCAGTAGAGCATATCTGGGAGGCCTTTAAGGTAACTGTCAGGGGATTTTACATAGCTAAAAGTTTTGGCCACTATCCGTCGACTGCACGGGGAACTGCGAGCGTTGGAGAATCGTATGATCGAAGGGGATGACCCTGCCTTACACGCGGAATTCAGGGTCAAACTGACCAAGTATGAAGAGGAGGCTGACAGGGAGGCAAGATTCAAGGGGAAACACTGGCAGGCTCGGAAATATTGCGAAGGCGACCGCCCGGGTAAAGCTCTAGCGGTCTTGACTCGTGTCCCCCGTGACCGCAAAGCCATACTGGAGCTTACTGACAATCAGGGACACACGATCAGGGACCCGGAAGTACTGCTTGCCACTTTCACCTCACATTACCACACTCTATATACCACCAATGCTACAGTGGAGATGCCCTACGCAGACTATCTGAGCGAAGTGGCACTCTGTTGGCTTAGTGACGGCGACAGGGCTTTCCTGGCGGCTCCGTTCGAACTGGACGAAATCCGCGAAGCCATCATGTCCCTCAAAAACGGTAAGGCGCCCGGCCTGGATGGCTTACCGGCTGAATTTTATAAAGCGTATATCGATGTCATGGCACCAGTCCTTCGTGAAGTCTATGAGGAATCCCTCGCGGATGGCATTCTCCCAGGCTCCATGCGTGAAGTAGTCATCACCTCCCTTCTTAAACCCGGTAAAGACCCCTGTTCCTGTGGATCTTACCGCCCCCTTTCCCTCCTAAATTGCGACGTGAAGATATTAGCCAAGGTCCTAGCTACCAGGCTGTCCTTGCTCATGACTAGGATCGTATTGCCAGACCAGTCGAGATTTGTCCCCGGTCGCTCCACTTCTCATAACCTGCGCACCTTATTCTCGCTTCTCCGCACGCTACATCCTGATATCCCAGTCGCTGCTGTCTTCTTAGATGCTTCCAAAGCCTTCGATTCAGTTGAATGGCCCTACTTGTTTTCGGTGTTATCGGCTGTGGGCTTCCCCAAGCTGTTCCTCTCCTGGATACAGCTCCTCTACACACGACCGACGGCGAGAGTTCTCGTCAATGGCCGTCTTTCTCACTCGATAGACATCACGAGGGGCACGCGTCAGGGCTGCCCTCTGTCTCCCCTCCTTTTTGCGATCGCAGTTGAACCTCTTGCTTGTCGGCTCCGTCAACTGCATCGAGAGGGTGCCGTGCAGTGCCTACAGCGCCAGATAGACGTTTTCCTCTACGCGGACGACGTCACCCTTTATGTTAAATATCCTCATCTTCATCTCAATCCTCTATTGAGGGAGTTTGTAGCTTTCGGGGGCATGTCGGGGATCCACATTAATTGGTCCAAATCGCAGCTCCTTCCCCTCACTAGCTCAGTGGTTGATTTCCCCCTCGACTACCCTCTTGAATGGTGTTGTTCGGACATTCGCTACTTAGGCATTCAGATTTCGCGGGATCGGGAAGAGACCCTTCGTTCCAATTACGGAGTGGCAATCACGTCCCTCGCTACCACAATCGACCGTTGGATCACGCTGCCCCTCTCCATGGCTGGTAGGGCGTCTCTCATCAAGATGGTTGTGTTGCCCCGTTTCCTGTACCTTTTTCTCAATATCCCATACTACCCGGGCGCTTTCTTTTTCAAGACCCTGAGATCGGAGCTCTGTCGCTTGTTCTGGGGGGGGCAAAGCCCCACGGCTGAAATGGTCCACGCTGATCCTACCTTACGAGGCCGGAGGATTCGACGTTCCCGACATGGAGGCTTACTACCTCTGTGCGCAGGCCCACTATGCTTTTCATTGGATGGTTCCCACGCCCTTCATGCCGCAACTTGCGGTGGAGGACTGGATCGTGCACCCCATACCGCTCAATGGCTTACTTCATTGCCCGGAGTCGATGATCCAGACTCCGAACACATCGGTTTCCTGCACCCTGGACGCTTGGCGCCGCCTGGCCGGGAGGCTCTCCTCCTCCTTCCCCTACTCTCCCCTTCTCCCTCTGACATTTCATCCCTAGCTCGCTCTCTTGCAGGAGCACGGCTTCCGGACACTCTGTGGTCGGTTACGTATTGTCACCTGGGGTGACCTCTTTGCTAATAAAGTTTTCAAATCCATTGACATCTTCTTTGCCACTCATGTCCGCTCCCCGCTCGACGTATTCTACTACCTTCGCCTCCGACAGGGGATGAAAGACAACCTTCCTGATTATCCCCGTGAGCCAGACCTCCTGAGCCCTCTACATTTTTTGCTTGGTTCGCAGGATGGAGCACATTTAGTCTCTGGCCTGTATCGCCGACTTCGGTCGGACATTGACCCTCCTGAGTCTGATGCTAGAGCGGCCTGGAATGCGGATTTGCATCCCGCTCTTACTGATGAGCAGTGGCAATACTGCTGCGCACTTACTGCCAGGATCTCAGCTAGCAGCAGGCTTAAGATAATACACTACAGGTTCCTCCAATGTCTATACTATACCCCAGTTAAGAAATTCAGGTTCCACCTTGCCGATACCGACAGCTGCGACCGCTGTCGAGCTGATCATGCAGGCTTCCTGCACCTCGCTTGGGAGTGCCCGGCCGTGCGGGCGTACTGGCAGGAGGTGACGGAGGCCCTCACCGAAATGACCAAGATTCCCGTAGCAGCAGACCCCCTTATCACCCTGCTGGGGTACACGCCACACATCCCGAAGTCCAGCAGGAAATTTGTTGACACTGCCTTGCTCATGGCTAAACGGCGTGTGGCATGTCGTTGGGGCCGTGGCAGGGCCCCAAAGTTTAAGGACTGGCTCTCAGATATGACTCACTGTCAGGTCCAACACGTCACTTATTCAGAACTTTTACCGCTTCCAAGCAGGCCCAAAGACATCTGGGAACCACTGGTTTCCTACCTGTCGAGACAGGATGACGACGACACGACCTCGGACTGACGGCCGGGGGTGACCAGAGGTGCTAGATACCTGGGCGACTGGGAGTCCTACGTTCCTAACGCTTACATCTCCTGCATCTTCGTTCACTCATGCATCCCCCACCTACTACATGGATTATGCCGATGCGACACCTGGGGTAAATAGCGGATTCTCTACATCCTACTGCACGCCGCATCCCCACCCTTTCCTCACGACTTCCACTCCATTAGGACATGACGCATGACCCCTGCCTTGTTGTTGTATGTGCCCTGCGGAAGCACCTGCCATCACTACAGACTCGTGTTGTAATCTATGCATGATGCCCCATGTGCAACAATATTGACACGTCCTTCTGTTTTTCTCTTTATTCAGACATGTGCGAAGCCTCCTTCCTTTTTCCTTTCTTTTTTCTCTTTTCTTTTCTCTGATTAACTGTTCCGGGTTGCTAAGAGTTGGGAAGAAAACAATAAAAAATCTGTTCTACTGCTGTAAATCCTGGGCTGTTCATGCCCCTTCTCCCCCTCCCCCTCCCCTCTACCCTCCCCCATCTTCCTCCTCCTATCTCTCTCGCCTCCCCTCTCCCTATCCACCCTTTTTCCTTTCCCCCTCTTACCACCTGCCCACCCTCCCCTTCTCTCTTTATCTAGCATGGTTTATCGCCACCGGGCCTCCGGGATGCCGGTATCAAGGCTGTGTCTACCACTACCAATTCTTTTACCGTGCTACTGTGGCTCTGTCGCTGCCAGCCTCCGGGTTGTGGGCATACATAGCAGTGTAATTTTCTAACTATGCAATAAAGCAGTTTTGAACACCCAAAAAAAAAATTTAAAAAAAAATAAAATAAAGTACGACTGAAGGCAAAGTCCTCAGTTATCCAGAAAAAAACTGACCCTACATTCATTTGAACAGTTGTACCAATAAAATGCTGTTCCTGAGCCTGCGAACGTTGAGCCATTTGTATGTGTACTAGGAATTCAATGTGATATGAAAATAAGCATCTTTCTCTCCACAATCAATTAGCCTCCTGGAGCAATTAAAGGGATGATATACTGTTGAACAAAGGTCCAAGTGGGCAGGGGGACAATATCTCCAAGTTCTATTAATTTGATCAGAACAGTTCCCATACTTTTTATCAATAAAACAGAGATTGTGAATGGTTGAGTTGCGCTGTTTGAATGGGGAGAAGATGAGACAAAATGGAGAGCCAGCTAAAGAAGAAACAAGCCTTCTCTCCAGGGTCCGGCTCCTGAAAGAAATGTAAATGTGTGCAACTGTTTAATCAGCAAATTCTAAGGCTGCTTGAAAGCCAATATACACGTTATAATTGGTAGAATCTGCAAATTGTCATTTTAGCTGAAACCTATAAAAAAGGTTTGCAACAGGTACAGTTTTCCTTTTTAAAAACACATTTTATTGAGAGTGTACCTATGTTATATACAGATATGACGGTTTGGTTACATTTTTCAGTACATTGGGGGCTGCAGTTTCCGTGTAAATCAGATGCCTGTCCTTCAAACTGGGCTGCGTATCAGTACATCTTAAACAGTGTAAGATTTATTTTTCCCACCACAAGTTTATTATCTAGTGTCAGTCATCTTTCTATCCTCTGCACATTTGCTAAAAACTCCATAATATTGTCAATTAACCCAAACGAATCAACTCTCCCTCCCACTAGGTGGGCTGTGACCAAAGATAATGACCTCGTACAGGGTACGGTACCCCAACGGCCTGGGCGCTGAAGGGTTTTGAATCATGTTCTCTGTCCTTGCCCGTAACACTCTATAGATGCATACTAAGGGGCTATTACTTGCATGCATATTGGGGGGGGGGGGGGGGGAGGTGCCCAAGGTTAGTTGCACCTTGACTCAGGATCTTATTCCTTTGTCTGGCAATCTCTCTCTTGGCCAACACCAGTGCCAGGTCTTGAAATGTATTTGTTACTTTAGTTTTGGAGATGTTGGAGATATGAGGTAACCAATGCAACAAACAGGACCCTGGGGTGCTGGCCACCTCCTTTTCCGTCACCTCTGTTAGCGTGGTTACCACTGCCCTCCAGAAGCTTTCAAACTTAAGGCAGCTCCAGAATACAGGTACAAATTTGGACCCAACTTCTCTGCAACAGGAGAATGCAGCTGTTTGTGTTCCAAAGTATCTATTTATGCGTGCCAGTATGAGGTATGCTCTGTGTAGAACATGAAAATGTATTAATTGGAACCTGGCATTTCTAGAAATGTTGTTTCAGGAGGAGGGCTAGAAGTAATGTCCATAAGCCTCTTGGAAGGCACCAGCTGAGGTGAAGCGTCCAATTCTGGAGTATCCTCGAAGGCAAGAAACGTTGGCCAGGAAGAGAATCGGGGCTCCAGCCGCGAGGCTCCCCAAGATTTCGCTGCATGCTGAGAAAAACTAGGTGCAGCGCTGCAGTCCAGCCAACAATAATAAGAGCAGCAGCGGGGCACTTGTAGCATGAGAAGCACGCCCGCTGCTGTGAGCTGCGCTCTGAGCCCCACAGCCCTCAGACAGAGTACCCAGGAGCAGGGAGTTTCTGCACACTGGGCCGCCAGAGATCTAGCTCTACTGCCAACAGGGTTGCACTGGAAGAAGGGCGTGCCACAACTGCTGCAGACCCGAAGAGGAATGCAATAGAGGCCCAAAGCATCGGATTTACGTAACCAGCAATATGGGGAGGATGCCCTTGGAATAGGAACACCCTCCTCCCCAATAGAAGACTGCAACATGCAGGGGCACCAAACCAGCTGGGGCCACTATGGGGCCTATGAGACGTTTAGGAATATGCAGTCCGGGGCGGCCCATAAGACTGATGCAGAGGAGAGAGGTGCTGCAGTTGAGGCATGCGGGAAGAGAGCACTAGCAAAGGCCAGAGAAAGAGAGAAAGCTCAACGATCGCCAACTGAGAGGTTGAACCCCACTGCCGAAGGAGCCTTTGCAGACAGATAGTCCGGCGGAATAAAGCGGCAAGGCGCGGAAAGCGGCAGCACTACCATGCCCCTTCTCAGAAAACTCCTGCCTGGCAGGACACAGCTGGAGGGGATAGAAGAGAGCTAAGAGACTAACTCCTGACAGAGCTGGACCTACCTGGGCAACACTCGGAGACACAGACAGTGGGCCGGGATGGTAACTGTAGGGCTCCGTGCAGGGACCTGGCCCAGGAAGTGTGGGAGCAGCGCAGACTCGAGCATACCTGGGCCTACATGACCTACAAGTGGACGCTGGAATAATCCATCTAGTGGCACCCGCAGGTACCGTCAGGACTCAAAGAAGCACACACCTGAGAGCAACACCACATGAACGCAGGACGCACGAGGGGCGGCACAGACTTGGAGGGAACAATAGGGAAAATACCCAGAAAGAAAAGACCGAGAGGAGGTCCCAGCGGAAAAGACAGCGAGGGAGAGGGGCAAATCCCAGCCACAGGCAGAGCACCCTGGAGACTTGACGCTTTAGGACATTCTGCAGGGTATTACCTCCTCATGCAAGTGACTGGAAGCCAAAATTGATTCCCTAGGTTCAGACCTGGGCATCCTCAGAGGAGACCACAAGTGCCTAGCGGAGCAATTAACGACGAAGGAACGCCAACTATTGGAGACCTGGGAATAGCAGGAATGAAGAAATAGTTGACAATCCTTGAAACAAAAGTGCACATGCTAGAATTTCGAGCAGAAGATGCTGAAAATAGATCGCGCAGGAACAATCTCCACATAGTGGGTCTACCTGAAAAAATAGACTAGCCCAGAATGGTTTACTACCTCGAAAAATGGCTACTCAATGAAGTGGCATCAGAGGGTTTGTCGGGATTCTACGCCCCGGAGAGAGTGCATTGAGTACCGGCTAAACCGCCTATACTGGGGGCTCCACCCCTAGCGGTCAGAGCGAAACTACTCTATTACAGGCATAGGGACCACATCCTTGCACAAGCACGCCACAAGGGGGACCTAATAGTGGGCAACTCCCCAGTGCGAATTTTCCCGGACTGCTCCAGGGAAGTGCAGAAGCAAAGGAGCTCCTTCCAGAGCGTGAAATAAAGACTGTGCCAACTGAGCTAAAAATACAGAATGCAATACCCGGCCCGGTTGCAGGTGACCACAGCGGATGGAACAGAATTCTTTCGAACCCGGCAGGAGGCCTGGGAGTGGCTGGAGAGGCATGAAGGAATAGAATCTCTGCGAGAGGCTGGACAGCGACGACGACGGGAGAGACGCTCCCGTACCCAACGGGCCGTGAGCGAGGCCATGGCCCCCACACAATAGGAAATGCAACTGGAGTGATGGAAGGCGATGCAGGTGGTGATGCTGTTTAGCGGGAAGGGAAAGGACCCCGCACCCCCTGAAGGACAGCGACGCAGCAGCAGAATCTGGCTCTGAACAGGGGTCTAGTGAGTCGGAGTCACAGAGCGTGGGCTCCCAGATGTGACACCGCAGACGACATTGGTTTGAACTTGATGGGCAGCGCTAGCCTTAAAGGGGCCCAGAGGGATGCATGAAGCCCCTGACCCAATAATAAGGTATTGGGGTTCTCATGGGGAGGCCGCTGTGGGGGTCTCCTGAAATCCCGGAACTGGGTGGCGGCTGAGGAGACCAGGGAGCGACGGATTGGCCTTAATCCCCCTCTCATTTGACAGATCGGACTGCAAGCATTCACTTGCGGACATGATTCTAGTTGGGACAGGGGGTGTTTACCTGCTTGTCCTGGGGAGTAGTAGTTGAAGGACCTGTTTATTGTTCATAAAGAAGGGACACCTTGAGTTGCATTGTACGCAGATTCAATTAGTAATAGCTGGGAAATGTATGCTAATAACAGGGCTCTGGGCGCGAGAGGGGCCGAGAACGCTAATACTGTCATATGGCTGACCTACAGAAGTACAAATGCATTATGTGGAATATCAGGGGCATGCATTCAACGGCGAAGAGATATAAAGTGCTATCCTAACTCAGCCGACGGGGCTTCAGATAGCCCTGCTCACACAAAAGGAGTGACCCACACTGTAGAGGGGCTGGAGGAGCCAAATGTATTCTACTACATATTTGGCATATGCAAGGGGAGTGTTAATATGGATACAGGCAGGGATCCCATTCCAAATGGTGGACTCATTAGTAGACACAGAGGGCCGTTATGTAGCAATTCAGGGATGCTTAGAGGGCCGTGAACTAAATATAGTAAATGTTTATGCCCCCTATGCGGAGCAGTCATCCTTCTTTGCCCAATTGAACCACTGCTTGACACCATACTTGACAGGCACTACCTTAATGGGCGGAGACTTTAATAGCATAGGCGATATACACATGGACAGGTCCCACCCTCCACTGCGAGGCTCTCAGGCAGCATGTGCCTCACAAGCATTCAATACCTGGCGGGACGCTGGGGACTGTGACGCCTGGAGAATCCTACACCCCTGAGATAGGGACTTCTCCAACTTCATCGTATTACACGCAAGACCAGCTGTTCTAACGCTTGGAAGGACATGCCCCATACCGGCGATTCCCACTTGGAGGCACTGCCCGGACACCTTGGATGACAAGGTCTTCCAAGAGGATCTGGGGGAAATCACACAATACTTCACAGTTAACACAGGAACGACCTCCTCGCTGAAAGCAGAATGGGATACCTTCAAAGTGGTGCTGAGGGGACAATACATGGGGCACACCACAGGGGTCAGGCATACCATCCTGGGAGAGGTTGATGGAACTGGACCCAGTAGAGACTGAGAGCTGCAGGAAGTGAGGGCTGCCATCAAATGCATGGCATGCAACAAGACACTGGGCACCGATGGCCTACCGGCCAAATTCTATGCAGCATATGTGGAGGAGTTGGCTCCCCGACTGGTCTCATTATGCTAGGCGGCCCGCGACATTGGAACACTGCCGGAAAGTACAAGGGAGGCTCTCATTGTCCTGTTGCTGAAGCCTGGGAAGTTGGCACACAACTTTATGGCCTCCAGGCCATTATCCACGTTGAACATGGACTATAAAATATTAAGCAAGATACTAGCAACGCTGCTCTTGCCTCATATGTCGAGCCTGGTCCACGCGTAACAGACTAGATTTATCCCAGGGCGGAACACTGCCATTAAAAAAGGTGGCTCCTGACTGTTATGGACTCCAGAGTACGACAAACCGAAGGCAGCAGTGTTCGCAATGGACATTTAGAAGGCCTTTTATAGCCTAGAATGGCCTTTCTTGTATGAGGTCCTGTCTCTACGATGGGAGTGGGGAAGCTTCCTCACATGGGTGAGGCTGCTTTACGCATCCCCTACAGCCAGAGGACTCACTGGGAAAACTATTTTGCCTAGCCAGGCGGTGGAGAGAGGCACGAGGCAGGGATGCCCCCTCTCCCCGCTGTGATTTGCCCTTGCCATGGAGCCCCTGGCTTGCAGGGCGAGGAGCGGGCAGGACTATAATGGCTTGTGGACAGGAGACGTGAGGCACTACATAGCTCTATACGCGGACGACCTCCTGCTGTTTCTCCGCAATACAGCTACAGAGCTGACGGGGTGCGAGACATGCTGGCCCAATTCGGCAGGCTTTCCGGCCATAAGGTCAGCTGGCAGAAATCAAAACTGTACCCTATGACACATAACAGACCCCTGCTGCCCGACTTGGAAAATTTACAGTGGGAGCCCGACTGCCTGTCATACTTAGGAATAAAAATATACCATGGCTCAGCTAAATTATTAGAGGGCAATGTAGGCAGCGCGAGACGCTCAATACTGTCCTCTATGGATTTCTGGAAGACCTTGCCGCTCTCAGTGGCTGGACGAGTGGCAGTCCTGAAGATGGTGGCACTCTCACGGCTGCTATACTTTTTCGGCACTCCTCCGGTGTGGATACCGCAAGCGACATTCAGGGACCTTGACTCAATGATAGTGTCCTTCTTTTGGAGGACGGGACACAGGATGGTAGTGCTGGCCACGTTGCAGCGCCCCATGGCTGAGGGAGGCCTAACAGTCCCAGACTTTGAAGGATCCTATACAGCAGCCCAGCAGGACTGGCTCCAGTGGCTCCAGTGGCTTGCAGCTGGAAGGAACGCAGGTAGGGAGCGGTGCCCCTCTGCACCGTCCGCCCAATGATTGCGAAGATAGTACTGGGAGTGCAGAAGAACTTGTCGGGAGACACAGCAGAGACCAGGGTTGTGATGCGTTGTTGGGCCAGATACCTGAGGCGAGTAGGCGTCAGAATTCCTTATTCTCTGGACCTACCCATAGCAATGCTTTGTTGTCTCCCACAGGGAAAGCACTGGGCAAGACTGGAGGATTGGGAAGAGGCAGGTCTGAAAGTGATAGGAGACCTATACCAAGAATCGGTAATGCTTCCTTTTGAAGAACTTTGACCGGAATAAGATTTGCCTAGGGGACAGTTCCTGAAGCATAGAGCACTTACACGGAGGATTAGGAAGCACTGGGGTTCGGGCACTGGGGACGTGGGGAAACAAATCCCGGAGAAAGACTGTGACACAATAGTGGAAAGTATCCCGAAGGCATCCAGGAACGCAAGATTCAAGCTAATAAACTACTACGTGCTCCACACAGCATACCTTAACCCATTCTGTATAAGGCAGTACTTCGGAGTAGACTCCGCAGCATGCCCCAGGTGCTGGGAGAGAGAAGCCCTCATACTACACATGTTTTGGGACTTCCCTATCTTGCATGCATCCCAGACCACTACCTATTGGGATGGTTCCCACATACGGCCAAAAACAAAAAAAACTGGACCTTTCAGGACCTCCCTCATGTCCTGGCCAAGCAAGAGATAGCTAGGAACTGGAAGACACCAAGGGGGCCGCCGGTGGGCACATGGAAAAAGGAATTTAAAAAATGGGCGGGCGAAGAAGAAAGAATCTTAACTCACGGAAGCGAGATGGGGAATAGGTAAAAGAGTTAGCAGCTGAAAGTCAGGGATCCAGTAGAGCAGAACCCCGCAACGGATAGCACAGGATGGTAAGAGGGGGGAGGTGAACAGGCAGATCAGGGTTTGATTGGCTACATCCGCACCCTGACCCAAGACAAGATCCATAATGAGCTAGCGACACCCGGCAGCACATCTACTGAGAACAAACCACAATTCTAGGGGGGAGGGAGGGAGTTTAGTTCTTTGGCAGTTAGGTTACATATACCAGAGAATAAGCATATTACAATACATGTATAATGTTACTGTGATTCATGTACAATGAGACTATTTGAAAACCCAATAAAATCTGGTTTAAATAAAATAAGATTACATGTCAATAACCTTTCTTGTATTCTTTTGTAAGGACTCCTGGCCACTATTTGATCTCTTATCAATTGTGAAGGAAAGTTCTCAAATTCACATTTGACTGCTAGAACTTTTAACGCAGTAATAAAAGTATCTATACCTTCTGTGAGTTTTGGTACCCTAGTGAAAAATGTGTACCGGTGTACAACAGTATTTTTTGTTTTCGTAAAATTCTTGTCTAATTGAGCTACAGCTACTTCAAATTCATTTGGATCTTCACCTTCCGCAGGTTCATACGGTGACAAATTATGAAAAACATTTTGACCTTTAACTCCTAAAAGACAATACAATAACATTTTCTTATTTCAGATCTAAATCTCTGGCTGTCAATGGCTCCTAAGTAAGTCTTGAAAGACCTAAACCACAGACGCCCTTTATCTAGGACTGATAATTAAGCTCCCCTCTGGGGAAATTTTGATTGGAGTTTTTTTTCTCTGCTTGGAAGATGGCTGAATTTGATGGATTTCAGGAGGAAGTAGACACTGTCAGTGAGCAGGGTATCGAGGAGTACTATAATGATGAGTCCATGGAAGACCTCATAGATAAGAAACTTGATGCTAAGCTAGATAAAGCTTTATCGTCAGCCTTGTTACCCTTAGCCCAGAAACTAGAGTTGCTTGTCCCGTCCGATCCCAAAGCACCCCTCCATCTGGTTCTGCCCAACCCTTGATTCCTCTAACCAGTTGCCCCTCTGGTCCCTCATGGCCCCATGTGCATTCCTATGCTAAGCTTTACAAAGCTAAAGAAGGCGCTTGTGATGTCGCCCAACCCCTTCCCTTGCCCCGGTCCTCTCCTGTCCCGGTGGACGACACAACTACTGATACTGGCACGGACACAGATTCTTCGCAAGCGTCCAAGGCGTGCAAAGAAGCGCAAACATGAGTACTCTCCTGTAACCCTGTCCCCCTTTACTTTTGAACCAGCGGACATTGTCCACCCTAGATCTTCTGATTGGGTTCCTTCCCCAGCAGTTTCAAGTTACTTAGAAACTAACCTACGCAAGGCCTTTGATAAAGAGGTGAGAGCCCGCCTAAAGTCCTAATGCCCCCACACAGACCTAGCCCACAAGGTGGCCATTACCCCCGACATCGACACCTCCATGACTACCTTCCTCAAAAAATACAAAAAGGATCCCAAAAAGGGGATTGACCGTGCGCTCAGAGCGTGCCAAGACAAGGTCTTCGACCTTTCCGGCCCTTTGGCTAAGATACTTGAACTGGCCCTCCAAGCTCAAGAAACTAGTGCCGTCATTCACCCCGAGGTTCTGGTGGGCTGGGCGCAGCACGCCATCTGCATGCTTGGGAACGCTAACTGCGCCCTCGCCTCTGAGAGGAGGAAATCTGTCCTTCTTTGCATTGACCCACAGTTAGTGGAGCTCGCCTCATCGGAGCCTGGACCTTTGGCATAAGGACAATTGTTCGTGATAAATTTGTAAAGGATATTGCAAAATTTGTTAGCAATTTTGCATCCCTGGATAGGTCTCAGGCCTCGCTGAAAAGAGTCTTACATCAGGCCTCTGGAATGGCCGGGCGTGGCAGAGGACGCTTGACAGGCCGCTTCTCCAACACCAGTCCTCAGAGAGGATACGCCCCCAGACGTGGCAGACGGTATACCCAAGAGCCTGACCAGGCGGGTTTTTACCCATCCAGATCCCGCGGCTTCAGGGGCCGCTTTAATCGGAGTGTCAACAGAAGTTACAAGAACTTCGACACTCAATCCTCTGGTAAGTCTGATGCGTCCTGTCACTCCTCTTGGGGAAAGGTTACAGGACTTTGTAATGAATTGGGTGAACCTCACGTCCGACTCATGGGTCCTTCAGACAGTGCAAGGGTACCAGGAGAAATGGTAGAGAGCCCTCGCCAGGTTTGTCCTCCTCATCCTCTCCTTTTTTCCCATCTAGAGCAGAGTTTTATAGACTCAGAACTGGAAGAGTTGTTAG
Source organism: Lissotriton vulgaris (assembly GCF_964263255.1). Taxonomy (NCBI): domain Eukaryota; kingdom Metazoa; phylum Chordata; class Amphibia; order Caudata; family Salamandridae; genus Lissotriton; species Lissotriton vulgaris. The sequence continues at coordinate 877,217,958 of NC_141685.1, forward strand.
CCAAACAGGCCATTGCTGTGGGACCCTTCATTCCAGAAGGATTTGTCAGCAACGTCTTTTTTGTGCTGAAAAAAGGTGGCGTCAACGCCTAGTACTCAACGTACGAGATTTCAACCCCTTTGTGGTGTATCGCCACTTCAAGATGGATGGTATTCACCTATTGCGAGACCTCCTGCTGGAGAAGGACTGGTGGTCCGTCTGGACTTAAAAGATGCTTATCTCACGGTCCCTATTTGCCCCTCACATCAAAAATTCTTGCAGTTTCCATGGAAAGGGCAATGGTACCGGTATCGCTCACTCCCATTTGGCCTCTCCTCAGCACCGTGGGTGTTCACCAAATTGCTTAGACCAGTTGTCTCTCGTCTCCGAGAGATGGGTGTGCCACTCATTGTGTATCTAGACGACATTCTAATTCTGGCACAGGATAGGGATCTCCTCCTCACGCATCTGGAGTGGACGACGTCCCTGTTACAGAATCTGGGGTTTGTTATCAATACCAAAAAATCTGTGATGTTACCGAACCAACAAATGGAATTTCTGGGGTTCCTGATAGATTCAGTGTCAGCACAACGCCTTCTTCCACTGGGCAAAATCAGATCCATAAAGAGGGAAATGATAATCATAACTACCTTGTCCAAGGAGATGATTTCCTTGCGAGGATTGTGGGTCTTCTAGCATCCTCGATCCAGGCTATCTTCCCGGGCCTATTACACTACAGGGCCCTTCAGAGATTAAAAGTATTTTACCTCCAGAGGAAGTTTCATTACGACCATCTCATTCCCCTATCTCCAGAAGCTCTGGAGGAACTTCAGTGGTGGCTAGAGCACATGACTGCCTGGAATAGACGAGCATTCTTCGGCACCGCTCCGGACGTGGTTGTCGAGTCAGACGCCAGTCAATGGGGTTGGGGCGCTCGCTGTGGGGAATTCACCACAGGAGGACGATGGTCAGCAGAAGAACAAAAGTTACACATAAATAGTCTGGAGTTGCTGGCAGGGTCCTTTGCCATCAAGTCTATCTCACCGCTGAAGAGCAATTGTTGCATACTGCTTCGAATGGACAATGTCTCAGCAGTGAGATACATCAACCGGTTAGGGGGGGATGAGATCCCGCATGTTAGTTCTAATTGTGAAGGAGTTTAGGCATTTCTGCCTGGATCGCAAGATCTCTGCAGTGGCAGAATATCTCCTAGGGAAGTTCAATCAAGTAGCGGATTGGAACTCCTGCTTCCTTCGGGGCTTCAGCGACTGGAGGCTTCACCCCTCGCTGTTTGCTCAGATCATGGCTATGCGAGGCCCATGCCAGATAGATCTGTTTGTTTCTCGCCTCAATGCCCAGCTTACCCTGTTCTTCAGCTGGAGACCAGACACAATGGCGATGGGAACTGATGCGTTCCTGCAACATTGGGGCTTGCAGAGTAATTATGCTTTTCCTCCGTTTGCATTGATCCTGAGGGTGGCGGCCTTTGTCCGACGCCAGAGGGCCTCACTAGTGTTAGTGACCCCGTTTTGGTCAACTCAGTCATGGTTTCCCACTCTGTTCGAGTTGTCTGTCAATCTTCCCTTCCTGCTCCCAACTTTCCCGACGCTTCTCCAGGACCCAGTGGGGTCATGCCACCCACTGGTCCTGCAGAAGCAGCTGACCTTGATGGTGTGGACGCTCTCAGGAGACATGAGAGCATTGGAGGACTTTCACAAGCTGCTGCCCGCTTTATGCACCAAGCGTGGGCTCCTTCCACCCGGAAACGATATTCTGCTTCCTGGAAGAGACGGGTGGGTTGGTGCCTTTCAAAACGGGTGGATCCAGTGGGATCAGCTATAACGTAGGTAAATAATTTCAGGTTTGCTATTTCTGCTGGTCACGATCAAGTCAATGGTAAGCCTGTGGGGATTCATCCCCTGGTCTGCAAGTTGATGAAGGGGGTTCGTGTGGCTAATCCCCCTCGGCCCAGGTGTTCCACCTTATGGGATGTTACGAAGGTTCTTAATCTTTTGGAATTCTAGCCCGAGAACAATGATCTTTCCTTGAAACAGCTTTCTGCTAAGCTTACAATGCTGCTCTGTCTCGTATCATGTCGTAGAGTTTCTGATGTTAGAGTGTTAGACCTGGCTGTAAGGATGTTTTCTCCGCAGGGTGTTCCTTTCGTAATCACAAGGCGGACTAAGACCATGTCTCGATCAGTAGAGTATCCTGCTTTTCCACATAATAACAAATTATGCGTTTTGCAGTGTTTAAAATGTTATGAAGAACGTACTGTTTCACACAGGGTTAATCCTTTAGGTCAGTTGTTGATTGCTGTGCAAAAACCTTTCAAACCAGTTGCTGCTGCGACGCTAGCCAGATGGGTTTGATGGATTATGTCAGAAGCTGGCATTGATGTCTCAATATATGGAGCTCAATCTACGAGGGGAGCTATGGCTTCTAAATTTTTATTTTGTATTTGATTTGCTCGCTCATTTTGTCACTTTTCCCCTGCTTTTAGCGGGATTTGGCTGGGTTTGGTCCCCCCTCCCTCTCACCGCATTTAAAAGGTTGCTGCACCGCCGTTTTGGCGGGTCCGGGTCCCGAGGGTGGTCCTGTTTGGGCACCATTTTGAGTTGGGCTCAGTTTTCCAGCTACGGCACCATCTTGGAGCGTCCTCGCGCTCGTGCTGGGATTGGTTGGCCTATTTAAGGCGGATCTACCCTTCCAGCTTCCTTGACGGGTACTAGCACTGCTGCGCACGCGCTGCTGCTGACTCTTCTGTATTTTAAATAACCTCGTTTTCTATTTGATTTGCTTGCTCATTTTGTCACTTTTCCCCTGCTTTTAGCGGGATTTGGCTGGGTTTGGCCCCCCCCTCCCTCTCACCGCATTTAAAAGGTTGCTGCACCGCCGTTTTGGCGGGTCCGGGTCCCAAGGGTGGTCCTGTTTGGGCGCCATTTTGAGTTGGGCTCAGTTTTCCAGCTACGGGCGCCATCTTGGAGTGTCCTCGCGCTCGCGTTGGGATTGGTTGGCCTATTTAAAGCTTTCCTCTCCCGCGCAGCGGGACGCGCAGGTGGGACGTCCTCGCTTAGCCTGAGTCGTGCCGAGTCCTGCCCGTCTGCGCCCGTCAGCGACGAGGAAGCGCGAGACGTGGTAGGGCTCTGTCTTTCTTCCTTTGTTGTTACTTCCAGCTGGCACGCCTTACTAATGCCTCATTACTCCCGGGCAGAGTTGATATCTATTGGGGACAGGGCTGGGGTCTGCTCATGTCATCATGTGGACCCCTTATCCGGCCCATATGTCTGCGCCTGTAAGGCCTGGCCTATAGGAAGCTCGACTATGATCCGTTCTCTGGAAGGCGTCAACCAGATTAAACGTAATATCAATGCAGACCAGGGCCTTCGGATCTGGAGTTTGAATGTGAGGTCACTGGTCAAACACCACCAGTTTATTTATGACCTCATTGAAAAAGACGCTCCTGATCTTTTTTTACTTACTGAAACCTGGCTTCAGGACTCAGATGCCGCTATCCTAAATCTTGCTTTCCCTCCGAATTATACGGTTTTCACGCTAAATCGGACTACGAGAGGTGGTGGCATCGCCATTGCAGTTAAATCCTGCTTTCCTGCGGAATGGAAAGCTATTGGGCTGCCTGCATGTGAAAGCGCCCTCTTTAAAGTTGCTTTTAGTCACCACTTTACGTTTAGCGGTATGCTCATCTATCGCCCACCTGACAATGATTCTGCCTTCAAGTCCGCTTTTGCCGATACGGTAAGCCCCTTAGCGCTCGGCTGTGCGAATTTCAACATCATGGGTGATCTTAATATCCATTTTGACAACAGATCGTCCACAGCCGTTAACACCTTGCTCGCGGATCTTGAAGCTCTTCAACTTTTCCAGCTTGTTACCCTTCCCACCCACACTGGAGGTCATATTCTTGACCCCTTTTTTCCACTCTCGTGAGGGTGAAGGTGTCTGAACCGTTGTTGATGGGATGGACGGATCATCTGCTGGTGGAAGCCTTTTGCCTTATCCACGATAAACCATTTAAACCTGTGGATAGGCCAATTCTTAAAAGGCACTGGCACAAACTCAAACTTGAAGAGTTCTACAGGCTGCTGGAGCAGAAACCCCTGGGCGCTTTCTTGGATGTGGATCATGGCTACCAGCTGTTTTGCTCATGGATTTCAGATGCTCTTGGCTCTCTTATACCCATGCGCTGGTCGAAAGGTCATCTGAAGGTACCCAGCCCATGGTATAATGAGTCCCTTGCCAAGCTAAAAAAAACTTGCCGGAGAGCAGAGAGGGATTGGAGAAGATCTTATGATCCTGCCCTGAAAACCCTGTATTTTGCCAAACTTAAGCTCTATCATAGGGCAATTTGCAGAACACGGGCCGCATTCTATGCGCAGGAATTTCTAGCCAGCACCAATCCATCTAAACTAATATTCAAGGTTTTGAAAGACCTTATGAATAAAAGAGCTACCTCGGCTGAGATCTGCACTGACTCCCATTGCGAGAATTTGGCAACTTTCTTCTTGGAGAAGGTGCAGAAAATATACCGAGGTTTTGATACATGTCGGCCGGATCCAGAGCTAGTTGACCCTAATCTCCTGGGGTATGAGACTCTGACCTCTCTACCTGATTTGTCCACTGAGGCTTTTGACAAACTTGGCCTCAGCGTTAAATCAGGCTCTCCTCTGGACCCGCTGAAGCCAGCTCTAATTAGTACTCTTTCTCCACTGTGCGGAGCTCCCATACTAAATCTTATCAACATGTCATTGTCAACTGGAACGGTTCCATCTTCATGGAAGCAGGCGGTAGTCACTCTTATCCTAAAAAAGGCAAATTCCGATCCTCTTTTGCCAGAAAACTACCGCCCCATATCTTTATTGCCTTGGATGGCTAAAGTCACTGAAGCCCATGTAAACTCGATCTTGTCCGAACACCTGGCCCGTAATCAGATACTGGACCCCAGCCAGAATGGCTTCCGGCCAGGACACAGTACCGAGACTGCTTTGCTCTTTATTATTGAGCATTTACGCCTGGTGCTTGACTCCGGATGTACAGCAGCGCTCCTATTATTAGATCTGAGCGCTGCTTTCAATACTGTGTCCCACCAGATTCTGATTCAACTCCTAGAGGAAGCTGGAGTAGCAGGCACCGCTCTCCAGTGGTTTCGATCCTTTCTCTCAGATCGAACCTTTAAAGTGGCAATTCCACCCTGCCAATCCACCATCTATCCCTTGGACCTGGGGGTCCCACAGGGCTCTTCATTAAGCCCCACATTGTTCAACCTCTATGTGAAGCCGCTAGCTGCAGTCGTCAAACAGTGGGGTCTGACTATGACCTCATATGCGGACGATACGCAGCTGGCGGTGACACTTAGTGGAGACCCTGAAGTGGAGGCCCCCAAATTCCGAGCCGGACTTGTGGCAGTAGCGAGTTGGCTTCGTACCAATTGCCTTCAGTTGAATGCCACCAAAACCGAGGTGCTGGTCCTAGGGAAACATGTCGAGCTATGGGGAAACCAGTGGTGGCCCCCAGAGCTGGGCATTATTCCTATCCCAGCTTCTGGAGTGAAAAACCTAGGAATTTGGCTGGATCCTGCACTCACCTTCACTGACCACACGAAGAGGGTTGCAGCTACCTGCTACGGTATCTTGCTTGGCATAAGGCCGGTCTTGAAATATTTTGATCCCCCCACCAGACAGTTCGTGGTCCAGGCATCAATTCTATCCCGGCTGGACTACGGTAGCTCGCTGATGATAGGGGTAAACCAGGCTGAGGCATCCAGGCTCCAAAGGGTTCAAAATGCCGCTGCGCGAGCCATTGTGGGTCTTCCCAGACATTGTTCTGTGTCAGGTACCATCTCGGCCCTACACTGGCTTCCGGTCAGACCGCGGATCAAGTTTAAGGCACTCTGTCTGGCCTTTAAAATTATGAAACTCTCTTCACCGCCGGCACTGTCCAACTTGCTCACTCCCTACACCCCTCCGAGATCATTAAGGTCTGAGGCTCTTCACCTAGCAGTCTGCCCCCGTTTTAAACTTAGCAGAATGGGTGGCCGCTCTTACCGGGTGCTTGCTGCGGGATTGTGGAACTCGCTCCCGGTGCACATTCGAGCCCTGAATGATCTGTCCACCTTCAGACGTGCAATCAAAACTTTTTTGTTTCCCGCCTCCGAGTAGTTGCCATTTTCTTCTTTTTCCCTTTGTGTGTTATGTTATAGTACCTGTCTAGCTCCAGGACGCCCCTTTGCTGGGGCATCTGTGCGCAATAAAAATATAATTAACATAACATAACATAAAGCCTATTTATTAGGGTCCCGTTTGGAGGACATCCTTAGAGCAGCAGACTGGTCTTCTGATTCAACGTTTAAAGTCTTTTATTACAAACCTATTCCTCATGTTTCTGATGATGTGATTGATGAGCTTTGAACCAGCATAATCAGAAGCCTCCGGTCCTGCCATAGAATACAAAATTTTATAGCTATCGTGACAAGAATTTTAGATTCTATTAAGGACACGGAGGCGAGGATTATCCCACCCATTGGGACAGTTATGCAACTGTTAAGTTGTTTGATGTTATGTTGTTTTAACAACTTTGATGCCCACCCGATGAGAAATTTGTTTTTCTGTTATAGGAAATGATTCCAACAAAAGTTAAGTGCCTTCTCCGGATGGGGATGCTGTGCCTTCACGATGGTTGCGTACTCCTTCGCTGGTTTGGGATTGTCCTCCGTTGAGAACTTACTACTGGAACTGTTTCTCTCCGTTGAGAGTTTAGGACTTTGTTTTTGGACTGATTCGCGCAAAGAAAGAGGAGGCCAGATTAGTGTCTCCCTGCTTTGTATGCTTAATGTACACTGTGATTGGTTGGTGTGATAGAGGCGTGGTTCAAAGCCTCATGGGTATTGTAGTTTTTCAATACTTTAGTTTTAATTTCATTGGCTGCTGTGTTTTGCAGTAAAGAAATGGGAAAGCAACAGAAGCCTCCGGTCCTGCCATAGAATATTTTTCTTTCTCCTCCCTCCTTCAGTTTTTTTCTCTCTTTCATTTTTATTGTTCTTTTAGTAGCAAACTCTGAAACCAACGATAGTAACTTATTTTATTTTACAGGTACTCAAGAAGCATATTTATTTAATTATTATTAGTCCAAAGTATACAATTTGTGTTAACCAAATTTGCTTATCAGGTACTTAGAACATTTTGCTTACAATACCATATCATTCAGCAAAACATGCAACGAGTAACAGCCCCTGCACCTTTCCTCCAGGAACCAGAAGATTCACCATTAGAATGGAAACTGTTGTTTAGGTCTTTCAAGACTTACTTAGGAGCCATTGACGCCCAGAGATTTAGATCTGAAATAAGAAAATGTTATTGTATTATCTTTTAGGAGTTGAAGGTCAAAATGTTTTTCATAATTTGTCACCGTATGAACCTGCGAAAGGTGAAGATCCAAATGAATTTGAAGTAGCTGTAGCTCAATTAGACAAGAATTTTACGAAAACAAAAAATACTGTTGTACACCGGTACACATTTTTCACTAGGGTACCAAAACTCACAGAAGGTATAGATACTTTTATTAATGCGTTAAACGTTCTAGCAGTCAAATGTGAATTTGAGAACTTTCCTTCACAAATGATAAGAGATCAAATAGTGGCCAGGTGTCCTTACAAAAGAATACAAGAAAGGTTATTGACATGTAATATTATTTTATTTAAACCAGATTTTATTGGGTTTTCAAATAGTCTCATTGTACATGAATCACAGTAACATTATACATGTATTGTAATATGCTTATTATCTGGTATATGTAACCTAACTGCCAAAGAACTAAACTCCCTCCCTCCCCCCTAGAATTGCTGTTGGTTCTCAGTAGATGTGCTGCCGGGTGTCGCTAGCTCATTATGGATCTTGTCTTGGGTCAGGGTGCTGATGTAGCCAATCAATACCTGATCTGCCTGTTCACCTCCCCCCTCTTACCGGTCCTGTGCTATACGTTGCGGGGTTCTGCTCTACTGGATCCCTGACTTTCAGCTGCTAACTCTTTTACCTATTCCCCGTCTCGCTTCCGTGAGTTAAGATTCTTCCTTCTTCGCCCGCCCATTTTTTAAATTCCTTTTTCCATGTGCCCACCGGCGGCCCCCTTGGTGTCTTCCAGTTCCTAGCTATCTCTCACTTGGGTAGGACATGAGGGAGGTCCTGAAAGGTCCAGTTTTTTTTGTTTTTGGCTGTATGTGGGAACCATCCCAATAGGTAGTGGTCTGGAATGCATGCAAGATAGGGAAGTCCCAAAACATGTGTAGTATGAGGGCTTTTCTCTCCCCACACCTGGGGCATGCTGCGGAGTCTACTCCAAAGTACTGCCTTATGCAGGATGGGTTAAGGTATGCTCTGTGGAGCACATAGTAGTTTATTAGCTTGAATCATGCGTTCCTGGATGCTTTCGGGATACTTTCCACTATTGTGCCGCAGTCTTTCTCCGGGATTTGTTTCCCCAGGTCCCCAGTGCCTGAACCCCAGTTGCCCGAACACCAGTGCTTCCTAATCCTCTGTATAAGTGCTCTATGCTTCAGGAACTGTCCCCAAGGCAAATCTTATTCCGTTCAAAGTTCTTCAAAAGGAAGCATTACCGATTCTTGGTATAGGTCTCCTATCACTTTCAGACCTGCCTCTTCCCAATCCTCCAGTCTTGCCCTGTGCTCTCCCTGTGGGAGACAACAAAGCATTGCTATGGGTAGGTCCAGAGAATAAGGAATTCTGACGCCTACTCGCCTCAGGTATCTGGCCCAACAACGCATCACCACCCTGGTCTCTGCTGTGTCTCCCGACGAGTTCTTCTGCACCCGAAGACACTATCATTGAGCCAAGGTCCCTGAATGTCGCTTGCGGTATCCACACCGGAGGAGTGCTGAAAAAGTATAGCAGCCGTGGGAGTGCCACCATCTTCAGGACTGCCACTCGTCCAGCCACTGAGAGCGGCAAGGTCTTCCAGAAATCCATATAGGACAGTATTGAGCGTCTTGCGCCGCCTACGTTGCCCTCTAATAATTTAGCTGAGCAATTGTATATTTTTATTCCTAAGTATGACAGGCAGTCGGGCTCCCACTGTAAATTTTCCAAATTGGGCAGCAGGGGTCTGTTATGTGTCATAGGGTACAGTTTTGATTTCTGCCAGCTGACCTTATGGCCGGAAAGCCTGCCGAATTGGGCCAGCATGTCTCGCACCCCATCAGCTCTGTAGCTGTATTGCGGAGAAACAGCAGGAGGTCGTCCGCGTATAGAGCTATGTAGTGCCTCACGTCTCCTGTCCACAAGCCATTATAGTCCTGCCCGTTCCTCGCCCTGCAAGCCAGGGGCTCCATGGTAAGGGCAAATCACAGCGGGGAGAGGGGGCATCCCTGCCTCGTGCCTCTCTCCATCGCCTGGCTAGGTGAAATCGTTTTCCCAGTGCGTACTCTGGCTGTAGGGGATGCGTAAAGCAGCTTCACCCATGTGAGGAAGCTTCCCCACTCCCATCGTAGACAGGACCTCATACAAGAAAGGCCATTCTAGGCTATAAAAGGCCTTCTCAATGTACATTGCGAACAATGCTGCCTCCGGTTTGTCGTACTCTTTGGAGCCACCTTATGTTAATGGCAGTGTTCCGCCCTGGGATAAATCCAGTCTGTTACGCGTGGACCAGGGTCGCTAGTATCTTGCTTAATATTTTATAGTCCATGTTCAGCGTGGATAATGGCCTTGAGGCCATAAAGTTGTGTGCCGACTTCCCAGGCTTCAGCAACGGGACAATGAGAGCCTCCCTTGTACTTTCCGGCAGTGTTCCAATGTCGCGGGCCGCCTAGCATAATGAGACCAGTCTGGGAGCAAACTCTTCCACATACGCCGCATAGAATTTGGCCGGTAGGCCATCAGTGCCCAGTGTCTTGTTGCATGCCATGTATTTGATGGCAGCCCTCACTTCCTGCAGCTCTCAGTCTCTACTGGGTCCAGTTCCATAAACCTCTCTCAGGATGGTATGCCTGACCCCTGTGGTGTGCCCTATGTATTGTCCCCTCAGCACCACGTTGAAGGCATCCCATTCTGCTTTCAGCGAGGAGGTCGTGCCTGTGTTATTTGTGAAGTATTGTGTGATTTTCCCCAGATCCTCTCGGAAGACCTTGTCATCCAAGGTATCTGGGCAGTGCCTCCAGGTGGGAATCGCCGGTATGGGGCATGTCCTTCAAGCGTTAGAACAGCTGGATTATGATCTGAGATTGTGCGTGTGAGATATTCCCCTGTGAGGACTTGGCTCTGTATATCTGCAGTGTATAGGAAGGCGTCTAGTCTTGCGTGTAATACGATGAAGTAGTAGAAGTCCCTATCTCAGGGGTGTAGGATTCTCCAGGCGTCCAACAGTCCCCAGCCTTTCCACCAGGTATTGAATGCTTGTGAGGCACACGCTGCCTGAGAGCCTCGCAGTGGAGGGTGGGACCTGTCCATGTGTATATCGTCTATGCTATTAAAGTCTCCGCCCACTAAGGTAGTGCCTGCCAAGTATGGTGTCAAGCAGTGGTTCAATTGGGCAAAGAAGGCTGACTGCTCCGCATTGGGGGCATAAACATTTACTATATTTAGTTCACGACCCTCTAAGCATCCCTGAATTGCTACATAACGGCCCTCTGTGTCTACTAATGAGTCCACCATTTGGAATGGGATCCCTGCCTGTATCCATATTAACACTCCCCTTGCGTATGCCAAATATGTAGTAGAATAGATTTGGCTCCTCCAGCGCCTCTAAAGTGTGGTTCACTCCTTTTGTGTGAGCAGGGCTATCTGAAGCCCCGCCGGCTGAGTTAGGATAGCACTTTATATCTCTTTGCCGTTGAATGCATGCCCCTGATATTCCATGTAATGCATTTGTACTTCTGTAGGTCAGCCATATGACAGTGTTAGCGTTCTCTGCCCCTCTCCCTCCCAGAGCCCTGTTATTAGCATACATTTCCCAGCTATTACTAATTGAATCTGCATACAATGCAACTCAAGGTGTCCCTTCTTCATGAACAATAAATAGGTCCCCCAACTACTACTCCCCAGGACAAGCAGGGAAACACCCCCATCCCAACTAGAACCGTGTGTCCGCAAGTGAATGCTTGCCATTCGATCTGTCAAATGAGAGGGGGATTAAGGCCAATCTGTCGCTCCCTGGTCTCCTCAGCCGCCACCCAGTTCTGGGATTTCAGGAGACCCCCACAGCGTCCTCCCCATGAGAACCCCAATACCTTATTATTGGGTCAGGGGCTTCATGCATCCCTCTGGGCCCCTTTAAGGCTTGCGTTGCCCATCAAGTTCAAAGTTCAAATCAATGTCATCTGCGGTGTCACATCTGGGAGCCCACGCTCTGTGCCTTCGACTCACTAGACCCCTGTTCAGAGCCAGATTCTGCTGCTGCGTCGCTGTCCTTCAGGGGGTGCGGGGTTCGTTCCCTTCCCGCTAAACAGCATCACCACCTGCATCTCCTTCCATCACTCCAGTTGCATTTCCTCTTGTGTGGGGGCCATGGCCTCGCTCACGGCCCGTTCGGTACGGGAGCGTCTCTCCCGTTGTTGTCGCTGTCCAGCCTCTCGCAGAGATTCTACTCCTTCATGCCTCTCCTGCCACTCCCAGGCCTCCTGCCGGGCTCGAAAGAATTCTGTTCCATCCTCTGTGGTCACCTGCAACTGGGCCTGGTATTGCATTCTGTATTTGTAGCTCAGTTGGGACAGTCTTGCTTCTGCACTTCCCTGGAGCAGTCCAGGAAAATTCGCACTGCGGAGTTGCCCACTATTAGGTCCCCCTTGTGGCGTGGTTGTGCAAGGATGTGGTCCCTATGACTGTAATGGAGTAGTTTCGCTCTGACCACTAGGGGTGTAGCCCCCGGTATAGGCGGTTTCGCCAGTACTCCATGCGCTCTCTCCAGGGCGTAGAATCCCGACAAACCCTCCGATGCCACTTGATTGAGTAGCCCTTTTTCGAGGTAGTAAACCATTCTGGGCTCGTCTATTTTTTCAGGTAGACCTACTATGTGTAGATTGTTCCTGCGCAATCTATTTTCAGCATCTTCTGCTCGAAGTTCTAGCATGCGCACTTTTGTTTCAAGGATTGTCAACTATTTCTTCATTCCTGCTATTCCCAGGCAAGGTCTCCAATAGTTGGCGTTCGTTCGTCGTTAATTGCTCTGCTAGGCACTTGTGGTCTTCTCTGAGGATGCCCAGGTCTGAACCTAGGGAATCAATTTTGGCTTCCAGTTACTTGCTTGAGGAGGTAATACCCTGCAGAATGTCCTAAAGCGTCAAGTCTCCAGGGTGCTCCGCCTGTGGCTGGGATTTGCCCCTCTCCCTGGGGCCTCTTCTCAGTCTTTCTTTCTGGGTATATTCCCTATTGTTCCCTCCAAGTCTGTGCCGCCCCTCGTGCGTCCTGCGTTCATGTGGCGTTGCTCTCAGGTGTGTGCTTCTTGGAGTCCTGACGGTACCTGCGGGTGCCACTAGATGGGTTATTCCAGCATCCACTTGTAGGTCATGTAGGCCCAGGTATGCTTGTGTGTGCGCTGCTCCCACACTTCCTGGGCCAGGTCCCTGCACGGAGCCCTACAGTTACCATCCCGGCCCACTGTCTGTGTCTCCGAGTGTTCCCCCAGGTAGGTTCAGCTCTGTCAGGAGCTAGTCTCTTGGCTCTCTTCTATCCCCTCCAGCTGTGTCCTGCCAGGCAGGAGTTTTCTGATCAGGGGCATAGTAATACTGCGCTTTCCGCGCCTTGCCGCTTTATTCCGCCGGACTATCTGACTGCAAAGGCCCCTTCGGCAGTGGGGTTCCCTTCGGCGGTGGGGTTCAGCCTCTCAGTTGGCGATCATTGTGCTTTCTCTCTTTCTCTGGCCTTTGCTAGTGCTCTCTTCCCGCAGGCCTCAATTGCAGCACCCCTCTCCTCTACATCAGTTTTATGGGCCGCCCCGGACTGCATATTCCTAAACGTCTCCTAGGCCCCATAGTGGCCCCAGCTGGTTTGGTGCCCCTGCATGTTGCAGTCTTCTATTGGGGAGGATGGTGTTCCTATTCCAAGGGCATCCTCCCCATATTGCTTGTTACGTAAATCCGATGCTTTGGCCCTCTATTGCATTCCTCTTCGGGTCTGCAGCAGTTGTGGCACGCCCTTCTTCCAGTGTAACCCTGTTGGCAGTAGAGCTGGATCTCTGGCGGCCCAGTGTGCAGTAGCTCCCCGTTCCTCTGTACTCTGTCTGAGGGCTGTGGGGCTCAGAGCGCAGCTCACAGCAGCGGGCGTGCTTCTCATGCTACAAGTGCCCCGCTGCTGCTCTTATTATCGTTGGCTGGACTGCAGCGCTGCACCTAGTTTTTCTCAGCAGGCGTCGAGATCTTGGGGAGCCTCGCGGCTGCAGCCCCGATTCTCTTCCTGGCCAACGTTTCTTGCCTTGGAGGAAACTCCAGAATTGGACGCTTCACCTCAGCTGGTGCCTTCCAAGAGCCTTATGGACATTACTTCTAGCCCTCCTCCTGAAACAACATTTCTAGAAATGCCAGGTTCCAATTAATAAATTTTCATGTACTACACAGAGCATACCTCACACTGGCACGCATAAATAGATACTTTGGAACACAAGCAGCTGCATTCCCCTTTTGCAGAGAAGTTGGGTCCAAATTTGTACCTCTATTCTGGAGCTGCCCTAAGTTGGAAACCTTCTGAAGGGCAGTGGTAACCACGCTAACAGAGGTTATGGAAAAGGAGGTGGCCAGCACCCCCAGGGTCCTGTTTGTTGCATTGGTTTCCTCATATCTCCAAAACTAAAGTAACAAATACATTTCACGACCAGGCACTGGTGTTGGCCAAGAGAGAGATTGCCAGACAAAGGAATAAGATCCTGAGTCAAGGTGCATCTAACTTTGGGCAGCGTCCCCCCCCCCCCAATATGCATGCAAGTAATAGCCCCTTAGTATGCATCAATAGAGTGTTACGGGCAAGAACAGAGAACATTGTCGTAAATATTTAATTTACCGTCTTAATTTCTATGCAGGTAAGTACTTAATCAATAATAACTCAATCGGAAAGAAAAAGGCAGAGTCCGTGGTGTTAGAGTTCTTAGGGGTTTTATTCCTCAAAAAGGAATGGTCATGACCTGGATATCATGTTCCTGCAACCACAGGGGTTCAGGAAAGGATAGAGCAATATTTTATTGACAATACATAGCTTATATACTTAAATCACATCATAGAAACCAATATAGTAGGCGTAACAGCTGAGAGAAGACAAGATAACAGCATCCACGTGTTAGTAGTACGTAATCAGAAGGCGTGAACTAGGCGTGAACTAGAGGTGTGTGCTGGAAACGTCATAGGTGGGTGTCACAAATGGGTGGCACAAAGCAGAAATGTTGCAATGTCAGCAGAAATCTGAGGCCTGGATGCGCGCGCAGCTGCATGACGTGTGATTGACGTGAAACTGGAGGGTGCAGGGGACTTGACATTTACACTGGCGGAAAGAGACAGAAGTCTGGCATGTCAGATCAACTCGTACTTCTATCATATCTGATATCTGATGTTTGGGAACCATATTATCTAAACGGAAAGGTCTCTGGGGCAGAAACTATTCTATACTAACTGTGAGTGCGTGTATAAGCGCCTAAGTGTCTGCATGAGAATGCGAGGGGCATGGGCCTACCATGGCAACAGAGCTATGAATTACTTGCACATAGACAGTGAGGCCGGGCCCTTCGCCCTGCAGCTGGAGGGATGTTTACTTAAACTAGTAGGCAGGAATGTATTTTCGAGGAGCAGAACAGATAATTCGAAGGTTGAAGTCAGTCTTGGCAGGCAGCAGGCTGTGCTAAGCGCCGGGAGCCGCACAGAAAGTAAGTCAGAGGTCACGGGTACAGAGACAGCCTGGGCTGAGGCTTTCAGAGTCAGAAGGCAGGAGAAAAAGGCTCGATGGCAGAATTCGGGGCCTACTTTGCCAGAGCTGAAAAACGTGTAAAGTACACCACAAAAAGACGTTGGCATGGCATACTTAGGAACGGACTATTCAACCCATTCAGGGTGGGTCTGAAAGAGGACATGTTAACGTTGGACGCAAATGTATTTGCGTCTTCATAGCTGGCACAGGAGGGAAGTTACATGCACTTTAAGCTGGTACATGGAGACGGTGGGGTACACGATAGGGAACACAACTTGACCATAAAATTTATATTTCCTCATTCCCTCCTTGTTCCCTACGGACCCTTCATGATATATCGATCCTCATGAATCGATCAGTTTGTTCTTGTAACATCATTTGTTCTTCTTTCTTTCTTTCACGTTTTAAGAGAAAACTGGAATGTTCAATGCATGATGTGGCACACAGTCCACAAATCGCTGGCCCACACTGTAGGCACAGGCAGCAACTGAATACTAGGACTAGGCCAATGCCTAGGAAGGATAGGATCTTCCATCCCCAAGCAGTTAACGTTGTCCAGAACCAACCGGACCAAGTCCAGGTGCCTGGATTCTGATGTATCAGATTTGCAATCTTATGAAGACGTGTAATAGCTTTGTATACAGATGGCGCGTTTTCTGGAATGAAAACACAGCAACTTGACCCGATGACCTTACAAGCTCCGCCTCTATCTGCCAAGATGACGTCAATAACAAGACGATTCTGAAGAACAACAACCCGCATGGCGGACTGCTCTTCTGTTAAGTTACCTAGGGCGGAGGCAGTTTCATTTACTACTGCTTCAAGTGTTCTAGTTAATCTGCGTATTAGTTTACTATTCTGGACGGGGCCTAAGAAGAAAAAGAATCCTTTATTAAAATCTGTGTATTGCTCCCATGCCGTTTCAGTGTAGTCGACAATCGGGAGATCTCTTCGGAGTCTATTCTTTACTAGATTTGTATTTCTGTGATAATCAGGAGGGGCTAGAAAAACAGGTGGCAGAAGGAATGCGATGTAACAGGTACCATCCCAATCTGGAGGTAAGCGTATGTATGCGGTATGACCACAAACAAAGTAGGAATGACGGGTAGCTCTAAAGGACGATTTGCCTTGATCACTGAATTCGACCACAGTAGTACATTTACTATGACCTAAGTGTACTGAACCTTTCTTACTGACACATAATTCACCAGTAACTGGTAATACTGACATAGCAGGGAGAACTGGTGCAGCTTCGGATTCAACAGTAAGAATCATAAGGTTAATTGTGTAATTACCTAATCCATATACTTCGTTTTCTAGATCAGTTCCTATTCTAGTGGGGAGTCCCTTCTTATCAGGGTAACAGACATTAAGCAGAACTACGTTCAAGTTTCCCCAAACCCAGCTCCCTTTGAAAACAGCAATATCAGGATCTAAGGAATTAATTATCCTAAACCATGCACCACAGGAGCCATTGTGAGTGAACGGGTACGGAAAGAGGGGCAGAGCTCCCTTGTATTTCTGGTAAGGAGGGAGTCGGCCACATATCCAACAGTTTGTAGCATTGTTAGTCTGATGGGAGTGATGTAACATACTAATGAATGTGTTGTTGCGCAGCGCAAGTCTGTAAGAAAGTTCATGTGGAGGTAATTCACTAAAAGAATGTTCAGCAGAAATATTGTAAGCAGATTGTTCACGCTTGAAAATAGGGTAGTAGATAGGAAGCAGTATACTTGCAACAATAATCAGAAGACTTAGAAAAAACATAATCAATAATGTCACTATACAGTGGCTGCGGAGTGATTTGCAATATGTACGTTTCTTGAGTTGTCTCTCTCTCTCTCTATCTCGATCTAGGGGATACATGTCAGAAACTATTTAACCGATTCACCTAGGGGAGGACTTAAACAATTAAACTGTCTGACTTGCTAGATCGGAGTTTCAGTTTATACTCCTCTTGGGGAGTTTTCTCTCGTTCGGGAACTTTAAAGTCACTTGGCTCAATACAGTCTTTGGAGGGGGTGGACGAGTCTGGGTCTGGTTTCAGTTCATTGCATTGTTTAATATGACTCGTATGTATCCACCCCTTTCTGCCTTCCACCTTTACTGCTGTCCTCGTAGTAAGAAGGACGGTCTTCGGCTCTTTCCAGCGGGGCTCCAGCGGACTTTTCCTGTCGAAGTTCCTAATCAAGACCAGATCTCCTGGACGGACATCATGCGGCTTTACATCAGTGTTGTCAGGGAAGGCTGCGGCAACCTGTGAACGACATGATTGGAGTGCAGACATCAAGGAGGCAAGGTAATCTGTCAGCATATTACAATCGACATCAGTAATTTTCTTAGGAATGGGCGTCCCCCACATATTCGGTGGTCTGCCAAAGACCACTTCATACGGGGATAGTCCTGATCTCGAGTGGGCGACCATCCTCATATAGAACAATGCAACTGGCAGGGCGACTATCCAGTCGACCCCTTTCTCTTTACATATTTTGCTAAGGCGGGTCTTTAGTGTCTGGTTATGCCTCTCTACAAGGCCAGCGGCTTCGGGATGTCGGACACAATGGAATTTCCACTGATATCCTAGCAGCAAGGAAACTTGTTTCATTAATTCGGATGAGAATGGCTGTCCGTTATCTGAGTACACGACACGAGGCAAGCCGTACCGTGGGAAGAATTCTCGAACCAGCTGCCTGGCAGTGGTCGGAGCAGTGTAATCTGGGACTGGATATGCTTCGGTCCAACGGGAAAGTGCACAAACAATTACGAGGACATATTTGAATCCTCGACAACGGTCCATCTGGATATAATCCATCTGGAGGACTTCAAAAGGGTGATCGGGAGGATGAAATCCACCTTGCTCTACGGGGACACTTTTTCCTGGATTGAACTGACAACAGATCATGCAAGTACGCACTTTCTGTTTTGCTGCTGCTCGTAAGTGTTTATTGTGCCAGAGATTCTGTAAACTGTCTAACATCGCTTTCTCTCCTAGATGTGCAGGACTATGTGCTGTATTGATTATGACTTGAACCATAGAGTCAGGGAGAAACCATGTAGATTTTCCCTTCGTCATCCAACCTTGATCTGTCTGGATCCCTCCTAGTTCAGTCCATTTCTTTATTTCATCTGCAGTAGCATGTGTCTGAATATCGATTACATCTAGTGCGGGATCCCTGACTGTCATACAATGTGTCGGTACTATTGTCACGTCAGTTGTCTGGGTGTGAGTCAGTGCTGTATGTTTTGCTGTCTGGTCTGCCAGGTCGTTACCCTGGGAAACAGAATCTGTAACTTTAGTATGTGCTTTACACTTCATGACGGAAATGCCTGAAGGCAGATGTATGGCATCTAACAGTGCTTGAATGAGGGGACCGTGTTGAATCTTGGCACCATGAGAGGTCAAGAAACCTCGTTCTTGCCATAACATTCCGAAGTCGTGTACAACTCCGAAGGCATAACGGGAATCAGTGTATATGTTAACATTTCTGTTCTTGGCTAGTATACATGCTCGGGTCAGAGCGATGAGCTCTGCCGCTTGAGCGGACAGTGTGTCAATACGATGTGTTTCTTTAACTTCGGTTTCAGTGGTCACTGCATACGCGGCCACTAATTCTCCTGTACTTGTTCTCATACATGAACCATCCACATAAAGTGTCAGGTCTGGGTTTGTCAATGGAACATCAGTTAAGTCTCGTCGAGGCTTTGTTACTGCATTAATGATCTCTAGACAATCATGCGGGGCTGGATCTGTCATAATGGAAGGTAACAATGTTGCGGGGTTCAGAATGGTGCAGCGTCTGATTTCTATGTGTGGCTGGAATAGTGTTAATTCATAACCTGTCAGTCGTGCTATAGTCAAGTGTTGAGTCTGGGTTCTGTTTAAAAGAACCTCTACAGAATGTGGAACTTGTACTGTTAATTGATGTCCTAAAACAATTGAGTCGCTCTGTCTGATTGCTAAAGCTGTTGCTGCTACTGACTTCAAGCACGCAGGGAGTGCCTGGGCTACTGAATCCAATGTACTTGAAAAATAAGCGCAAGGCTTATGTGAACCTGCTAGATCTTGGGTGAGGACAGACAACGCTGTACCATCACGTTCTGTAACGAAAAGTGTAAAAGGTTTGCTGTAACATGGTGTCGCTAAAACTGGTGCTTGGCATAAAGCTTTCTTTAATTCTTCAAAGGCTTTTGTGTGTTCCTGAGTCCAAGGGAGGGCAGTCGAAGTCGCTGCCTCCTGTGTCGTTAACTGAATGAGTGGTTTAGCTAGAAATGCATATTGAGGAATCCATTGTCTGCAGTACGAGGTGAGGCCTATAAAGGCCCGCACTTCCTTTTGTGTCTGGGGTTGTGGCATATTTACAATTAACTGAATGCGATCGGGAGTGAGCTGTCTCCCCACTTTGGACAGCAAGTGACCCAAGTACACAACTTGCTGAACACAGAATTGTAGCTTCGAAGGAGACACCTTGTGTCCCTTGTCGGCCAGGAAATGTAAAACTGTCAGTGATGCTTGTTCACATTCGGGTTCACTTCGTGCGGTGATCAGCAGATCATCGACGTATTGCAGTAAAGCGGTGTTAACTGGCATTTGAATACAATCTAGTTGTCTTTTCAGTGCTTGACTATAGATGCTGGGGCTTTCTGTGAATCCTTGAGGTGCGCGGGAAAATTTGAAACTTCGTCCATTTAAACTGAATCCGAAGAGGTATTGGCTCTCTGGATCAATCGGTACACTAAAGAAGGCGTTCTTGAGGTCAATTACAGTGAAGAACGTTGCTTCAGAATCAATAACAGTCAATAGGGAAGAGATATCGGGGACCACAGGATACTGTGGTACAATGCATTTATTCAGTTCTCTTAAATCAATCACCAGCCGATATACTGGCGGTGCATTGGGATCAGTACGTTTAAGAATCGGAATGATGGGTGAATTACATATATTGGAGTCGGTCTCTACGACCACTCCTTGGGCAATGAGCTCTTCAATGATTTCCAGTAAAGCCACTACAGCATCAGGTGGTAACTTGTATTGTCTGATTCGTGGTAACACAACACCTGATTTCAGTGTAACACGGTATGGTGTGATATGCATACAGCCTACATCAGTTGGGCCTTGTGCCCACAAGTGATCTGGTACATTTTTCAATCTGACATCAAACTCTCGTAATACATAGTGACCCTTGAAATCCCGCAGAAAGAGTCTAACTCCCTCCGGGGAACAACATATCACTGCTCCTAGAGCCTTCAATGTTTTGATGCCTAACAGATTTTCTGGACATGATTTCGTAAGTAACAGGTCTGTAATACGTGATAATGGACCCACAGCCAGGGGAACGGGTTCTGACACCTCGTTTACAATAGGCTGTCCTGAAAAACCAAGGGAAACATTCTGTGAGCCTGAGAGGGGTGCCCCTGGGACTTCGTCATGGCTTATTGTTGTGCAGCTTGCCCCTGTGTCAATTAAAAACTTTCTGTCTTTTCCCAATACTTGACTGTGTACATAAGGACCCTCTTGATCTACAGGAATTTCAATAAGAGGCAAGCCCAACTCCCTCTCTAGGCTGTTTCATGTGTATCGTTGGTAATCGGGGTAAGCAGATTGGGCATACTGGTACATCTGTTGTGAAACTTGTTGAGTCGCGGCAATGGGCTGTGGCTGTGATACCGCTACTGTCTGTGCTGTATGAGATGAAGCATGCATAGGCTGCGTATTCTGCATGGGCTGTACGTTCTGTGAAGTCTGTTGCTGGGCCTGGTCTTGTCTAGGCGGATGCGGTCTTTCCTTAGTTTTACCTGTTGCTATATTGTGTTTCAGAACTGGGCATTCATGTACGTAGTGACCTGGTTGCTTGCGATAGTTGCATGTCCCTTTAACGGGAGCTGCGGCGTGACCTGTCTGGGTCGTACCCTTTCTTTGGCCGTCGGCTGGAACCGATTGGGCCACTAACATTTTCATTTTCGTGTCTTTCATACGTTTCTGTTCATGATCCTGTTCTTCTCTAATTCTGTTCTGATGGTATTGTAACATTTGTAACATCTGAGATGGCGTATTTGCTTGCCATGTACTCTCGACCTTGTATACACGGTTTTTAACTGCTAACAGGGAATTCTCGACTAACTTTGATACAAAAAGATGCGGGTACGACTCGCTACTTGGTTTAAGACCACTATTAATAATGAAACATTTCTCGAATCTTGAATAGAAGTCACTAGTATCTTCATCTGGTTTCTGTTTACAGGCTGAAATTGCGTCCCAATCTTCCTTTCTAGTTGTCAATAATCTTGGCAGAACCTGTACTATCAAACCTGGTAATGCTTTAGTTTTCTCCCCAAGGCCTACCCCTGGGGTACGTTTGTTCTCCTCGTCTTCTATTTCTGCCCATACAATCTTTTTCTCTCCCACCTCCCATTCTTTTTCCTTGAGTTTCTCGTAGATGCCCGTGGGCAACAATACCTTTAACATTTTCATGATATCTTCATATGTGTAGTCCCCCATCAGTAGCATGTCTTTAAGTTCTCTGTGAAAACCTGCAGGGTCTTTATCATGACAGGGTACTAATTTCTTCATTTCTAACAGTTCTAACTTGGTCAGAGGCGTGTGTACATACACACGTTTCAAGTTGTGATCGGCACCCATAACTGGATGTACTTCTCGTAAGGGGTTCTGACTTTCAATGCCATGCAGACGCTCCATATGATACATTTTTCTTTCTGGGGGCGGAGCGGGAACATATTCGGAGCTTACGAAAGTGTTATATCTATGTCGTTGTTCTAGAATTATTTGTATTAACTTGGTACTTAGACCTCTCCATCTATCCATGAGTAGTGCTTCTAACGTATCGTGTAAGGGACCAGGATCGGAATGTTGGTTTCTGTATAACGTGAGGAGGTGCTGAATCATGTATACACCTGCTAATTTCTGCTCGTCTGGGGAGAGGTTCAGGAATGTCTGCGCTACTGTGTCATCATTGTATATGTTCGGATTGTCAGCCCATAATACTGCTGACCGGGCTAGTTCTTGTTCATCCATAGAATTGAGTACGTGGTACCCTATTCGGTCTCGAAGCCTTTTATCAGTCTCTTGGAACTGGTGTTCCGGAGAATTCGGTTTTGTTATGCCAGAGAGAAAAACTCTCTTGCTTTCCGGACGAATGCCTTTCCTAAGGTAAGTTCCCTTACCTACATACGCTATCGTGTCTGTAGTCCTTTCTGATTCTTCAGGTTCTTCCTCCTCCTCGGAGGAGGCCCTTTCTTTCTCTTTTTCGTGTATTTCTATCACTGCTTTTCTTATTCTCTTGTACATACTGGCTATGCAACCCCCTTTATCATGCTTTCCTTCGGATATATTTTGACCCCACTTGTTGAGTCCATCTAATTCCTCCTGTTCTGTCTCGGGCCTGTCCCGTTCTCTTATTAGGCAATTTATAAAAAAACGTAGTATATATGCTTGAGTGTCAACTTTCTGATGTGCCATGGCATCCTTAATACTTTCAGGGTCTTTCCCAGTCTGAACAAAGTGATATATTCTATCTAGGTGCTCTTTCATTCCTGAAAATAACAGTAGGTAATCTGCAGCATGTCGTAAGCGTAGTGATGCCATCATCATTCTATCGTCTTTGCCGGGTACTGGATCATATCTGCAAACTGCAAGCCGTTCTTTGAGTATGTCGAGACGGGGTGATTTGAACGTGAAAGGATTCTGCATATCCCTAAGGTGTAATCTGTGTGTTAATGGCGGGGTCCGAAGACCCCCCATCGCACCTCCTGAGGCGGAAGCTTGGACATTATCTCTCTGTGGAGTCTGTATCTGTACTTGAACTTGTCTTTTAGTAGGATCAGGTAGAAGCGGTTTCGGTATATCAATTTTAAGTGCGGGAAGTGGTGGAGGTGGGGGAACGGTGGGCTGTCGAACGGGGAAACCTGATTGCAGTAATGGCGGGATAGGGTCTGGGGGCGGGTTGCCACCCCCGTCACCGTCAGTAGGCGGGACGCGGACAGGCAGATTAGTGTAAGCGGGTGCTACGTCCTCTAGATAGGAATTCAGAAATATGTCTTTAGTAGTCCTGTGATTTACTTTAGTTGGAACCAATGGTGGCGGCAGATTTTTCGGTATTTCTGAAGTGGTCTCAGGCGAACCCTCGGCCACGAGATACATACCGTTTACGAGATTGTTTCGTGCGCGGTCTATTTGCTCTGATTTTACTCGGATCCCTTCAGTAACTAATTCGTTTTCTTGGGCTTTATCTGATTCTTTAAGTCTGTCTTCTCTACGGAGTGCTTTTTCAGCACGCTTATGTGATTCCTTACGCCAAAATTCTATGGCGTCCTTCTGAGACTGTCTGGCTTTCTTTTTCCATAGCGCTTCCTCTACCTTCATGATGCACTTGGCATCCCATGTTCCGGTAACAGGCCATCTGTGTCTCTCGTCTAGATGCTTAGTATAATCGGCCCATAAATCTAAATACAATATGGCATCTAAGCCATGCTTGTGGTACATAAAATTTCCAGGAGTGTCCCTAGGGGGGATAGGAATTTCTTCCTCTAGTATCCCTTTCCTAGTTCCTATCTGTTTTAACTTGTTGAAAAACGGCATCTTGTTTACTTAATACTGAACGCTCAATCCTTGCTACTTAATTCTGAATACAGTTAGTTATACAAGAATACAATAATGCACATAAAAACAGTCCCACTCATACCACGACATTAATCACATGAAAGACATTTGAGACATATATGACTACCCCCTATACCGGATGTACTGCTAAACAGCACAGATACACTGTCAGAGACAATGAAAAACTTGAATAACTGATGTACTGCTAAACAGCACAGATACACTGTCTAAAACAGTGCAGACCGTGTTTGTGTACCCAAACCCGTCTTGATACGTCCCAGCAATGGTACTCACCGGGAAGCACGGAAACAGAAGGCCTCGGAAAACTCGACTGGACTGGACCGGACTCGACTCGACTCGACACGTGGATACTTCGGAAACTGGTGGGCCTCTTGACACCTCGGACCTTGCTTCTTTCGGCTAGGCTCTGGTCGGGATCCTCCGCACTCCTCACCGCCTCGTCTGGGTGCTGATCGCAGTCTTCGTCACCTCCGTGGGCCAGAGGGAGATACAGGAAATCCTGCCAGTACGCGTAGTTTCCGTCTAACTGATGGCAGGGGACAGAGCTTGCAACGCACCAACCGGCGCGTGGGGTGGGGGAGGGGTCCCTGTTCGGGCGCCAAAATGTCGTAAATATTTAATTTACCGTCTTAATTTCTATGCAGGTAAGTACTTAATCAATAATAACTCAATCGGAAAGAAAAAGGCAGAGTCCGTGGTGTTAGAGTTCTTAGGGGTTTTATTCCTCAAAAAGGAATGGTCATGACCTGGATATCATGTTCCTGCAACCACAGGGGTTCAGGAAGGGATAGAGCAATATTTTATTGACAATACATAGCTTATATACTTAAATCACATCATAGAAACCAATATAGTAGGCGTAACAGCTGAGAGAAGACAAGATAACAGCATCCACGTGTTAGTAGTACGTAATCAGAAGGCGTGAACTAGGCGTGAACTAGAGGTGTGTGCTGGAAACGTCATAGGTGGGTGTCACAAATGGGTGGCACAAAGCAGAAATGTTGCAATGTCAGCAGAAATCTGAGGCCTGGATGCGCGCGCAGCTGCATGACGTGTGATTGACGTGAAACTGGAGGGTGCAGGGGACTTGACATTTACACTGGCGGAAAGAGACAGAAGTCTGGCATGTCAGATCAACTCGTACTTCTATCATATCTGATATCTGATGTTTGGGAACCATATTATCTAAACGGAAAGGTCTCTGGGGCAGAAACTATTCTATACTAACTGTGAGTGCGTGCATAAGCGCCTAAGTGTCTGCATGAGAATGCGAGGGGCATGGGCCTACCATGGCAACAGAGCTATGAATTACTTGCACATAGACAGTGAGGCCGGGCCCTTCGCCCTGCAGCTGGAGGGATGTTTACTTAAACTAGTAGGCAGGAATGTATTTTCGAGGAGCGGAACAGATAATTCGAAGGTTGAAGTCAGTCTTGGCAGGCAGCAGGCTGTGCTAAGCGCCGGGAGCCGCACAGAAAGTAAGTCAGAGGTCACGGGTACAGAGACAGCCTGGGCTGAGGCTTTCAGAGTCAGAAGGCAGGAGAAAAAGGCTCGATGGCAGAATTCAGGGCCTACTTTGCCAGAGCTGAAAAACGTGTAAAGTACACCACAAAAAGACGTTGGCATGGCATACTTAGGAATGGACTATTCAACACATTCAGGGTGGGTCTGAAAGAGGACATGTTAACGTTGGACGCAAATGTATTTGCGTCTTCATAGCTGGCACAGGAGGGAAGTTACATGCACTTTAAGCTGGTACATGGAGACGGTGGGGTACACGATAGGGAACACAACTTGACCATAAAATTTATATTTCCTCAACATGAGTCAAAACCCTTCAGCGCCCCAGGCTGTTGTGGTATCGTACCCTGTACGAGGTCATTATCTTTGGTCACAGCCGGCCTAGTGGGAGGGGGAGTTGATTTGTTTGGGTTAATTGACAATAATATGGAGTTTTTAGCAAATCTGCCAGAGGATAGAAAGATGACTGGCACACTAGATAACTTATGTGTGAACAAAAACCCTAGGCAGTCAACAATTGGGCAAACAAGTAATATAAAGTGACAGCGAAAAATCATACATGGAGAATTAAAATAAAATTAATCATGATTTTAATGAACACAGATAAAAATCATACACTAGATAACTTAAACTTGTGGTGGGAAAAATAAATCTTACACTGTTTAAGATGTACTGATACGCAGCCCAGTTTGAAGGACAGGCATCTGATTTACACGGAAACTGCAGCCCCCAGTGTACTGAAGAATGTAACCAAACTGTCATATCTGTATATAACATAGGTACATTCTCAATAAAATGTGTTTTTAAAAAAGAAAACTGTACCTGTTGCAAACCTTTTTTATAGGTTTCAGTTAAAATGACAAATTGCAGATTCTACCAATTATAACGTGTATATTGGCTTTCAAGCAGCCTTAGAATTTGCTGATTAAACAGTTGCACACATTTACATTTCTTTCAGGAGCCGGACCCTGGAGAGAAGGCTTGTTTCTTCTTTAGCTGGCTCTCCATTTTGTCTCATCTTCTCCCCATTCAAACAGTGCAACTCAACCATTCACAATCTCTGTTTTATTGATAAAAAGTATGGGAACTGTTCTGATCAAATTAATAGAACTTGGAGATATTGTCCCCCTGCCCACTTGGACCCCTGTTCAACTGTTATATCATCCCTTTAATTACTCCAGGAGGCTAATTGATTGTGGAGAGAAAGATGCTTATTTTTCATATTACAATTCGTCCATCAAGTCAAAAATGTATTCAATTTGCTGTGGGAAATCATCATGATCAATTCAGAGCTCTTTCATTTGGTCGATCATCAGCACCCACAATATTTACTGGTGTAGTTGCTTTTTGACTTATAGAAGGCAGTGCCGGACTGGCTGTAGCGGGCACCAGGTGTTTCCTCGGTAGGGGCCATTTTTATTACCAGGGACCAGTGTTGCAGCTTAGCTGCAATATCGGCCCCCTGTAACAAAAGGAGTCGAAATCAGCCCTGGAAAACAGCTCGGCAAGCCAACAGCTCGGCTGACCCACCCCCCAGGCCTGCAGAGCTAGTTGCTAGGCCGGTTTCGGTTCGTAGTCCGGCCATGATAGAAGGTATTCAAATACTGCCCCCACCTAAAAGACTAGTTAAACCCCTGTTTCTTTTTAAAGGAAGATATCGCTGCTTTTAAAGTCTGTAACTAATTAAAAGAATTTGAATTCCTATTACACATAGAAATGGCTCAACGTTCGCAGGCTCAGGAACAGCATTTTATTGGTACAATTGTTCAAATGAATGTAGGGTCAGTTTTTTTTCTGGATAACTGAGGACTTTGCCTTCAGTCGCACTTGACACATCTGTTATCACTGCCTTAAGCTCCTGCCAGAGATTAGGTAGGAATCCCAGGATTCATCACTTTGACGAGTAGAGTGCATCCCTAGGCCCGTTTACACCTCAAGTCTGTCAGTTAGTTAGTTAGATAAGACACTAGTGTGCAGTTTGTAAAAGCTAATGTCAAAAAGTTGAGTCCCTTTGGACATTTCAGTCATTTGGCCTGGAGATTAGTATCCTAAAAGGAATTTCTCCATCTCCTCAATCTCCAATGATAATTGCAACACATGGAAGTCAGTTGGAATGGGGAGCAACTCTGGAGATCATCATCTTCAAGGTCAATGGTCTCATGTCGAGCAAATGCAATCCTCGAACAGGAGACAGCCATCAGCCATTCTGTGGGCTCTCCAAGAGTGTTTATCTCTAATTCGTCAAAAAACTATTTCCGATCACGACAATCGGGTAGAGAAATGGCATTTCTATTTGGAGGCTGGGATCAATGTTCTGGTTCTTGCTCAGTTATCCCAGGAAATTTGCCCTTGGGCAGGGACTCACTTATGACCCCTCAGAGCAGCCTTAATTCTTTGGACCGAAAAGTAGATAACAGATTATCGAAACAGGAGTTTTCCATTATCTGTGATTTACCATCTTTGAAAGGAGGCTTTCACATCACTGTCGATTGGTTTGAGTCACAGTAGCTGGATCTTTTTGTCTCCAAGGAGGTGGGTCTTCATTCTTGGTTCTGCTCAGAGACTTTATCTCAGGAAGTTTGGGGAGTGGACGCCCTGCCCCTCCCTGTCCTTCGTCCAAAGGTACTAAGGAAGATTTGGGGAAAAGAAGAGTTGGTGACACTCAACCAATCTCCTCTACTGTTCCCTATGCAATCACATCAAGCCCATCCCTGCCTTGGACCCATGACATAGAAATTGAAAGGGAATGGCTTCAGCTCCAAGGCTGCTCTAGAAAGGTTGCTTTAAATTTTAAACAAGTTAACCCATGCTGGCTCCAGAATGTACTAAACACAACTGGATGTTGGCATGTGTGTGCCTGCTTGTGTATGAGTGTGTTTAGTTACATTGTTGCTGCAATGGTTACTTCTGTACCCCTGTGAAAACTCAGGCTCGTATATTTCCTGCCAGCTCAGACTGAGACTGCTGAGCCACGCGGCGGCCTGCGGGGCGAGCAGGCAGCTGTCACGCTATGATGTTCCGCAAAATAGCCCAGCACCTCGACCAAATCCTCGCCCACGGTGTCACTGTTGTCGCTGCTGCTCCTCTTACTGGTTGCCACCCGTTCTGCCTACTTTTCGATCTGCTTCCTCTGCGGGCTTCCTCTTGCCTCTTCTGCTTCTTGCCATCTCTCTCTCCATCTAATTTCACTTTCATCCTCTCTCCTTTTGTCACTGCTTGTACTCCATTCTGCCCTGTGTCTTCTTGCTTCTTTTGATTCTATTTTCTTATCTTTTTCTTGATCTAGCTCTTCTTTTTGCTCTGTTACCCCCTGTGCTGCTTTAAATCCATTTATTCTTTTTCTTGATTTGTCTCTAGCTTGTACTCCATCCCGCCTTGTGCCTTTTTGCTCCATTAGACTCTACTTCTTATCTTTTTCTCCATTTTTACTTTATCTCCATTCCACACTCCTCTCATTCTCCTCTTTTACATCAGTCCTCCCTGTGACCCTTTCACTGCTCCCACTGCGTCCTTTCTTTCCCTGCACTCTACCTCAATCCTTCCCCCTTCCTGTACCTCCTCCTGCCTCTCCCTACCTGCTCTCCTGCACCTTTCTGCACCCACCCCCCTCTCCCAGGACCTACTTAATGGCAGCTGCAGTGCACTGTAGGCAAGCCTGTCTGTACCTGGAAGGACCCCAGCACCAGGAACCCTGGTCCAACACCCCCCCCTCATTACACGACACTGTGCGCTGCCACAACTGATGCGGCCACCCGCACCTCATTCTATGGCAGGCCTGCACTCCCTGCCAGTTCACGTCCCACTACACATCCACACTCACCACCCACAAATAAAATGAACCACACCACACAAAACTCCCACACCACAACAACTCACACACATGCTCCTCAACACACGCTCACTAAGCAAACATGTCACTGAAGTCTGGGACCTAAAATACCCACACACTGGACCTCCTCTTCCTCACTGAAACCTGGCTTAACACAGCATCGTCTACTGACATTGATTGGCACAGCAATACCGACAGGATACAAGTTTCCACATTAGCACAGATTTCACAAGCCTGGAAGAGGACTTGCGATCATTCAAAAGAACACCATCACGTGCACCACACTCACGGAATCCATCACCCCCTTAATGGAGCACGTGCACTTCAAGCTGTAGACAGATGAAAGAAGCACAATCAAAGGACCCCTCGCATACCTTATCACCATCCTCATCGCACCCCCTCTCCTACAGCTCAAAAGATGTAATTCTCGAGGGAAGCCTCAAATTCCATCTGGACAACCTTATGGACTAGAACTCCACTGAGAGGGCGTGGCTTGCCGGGCCAAGATGGTGGACGCACACTGAAAGGTGCTCCTGGACCCCTCCTCCATCCGCCCATAATCCTACCTTAATCTGAGCCATCCGACCCTAAAATCTGCTGTGCACCTGGCGCGGCGGTTCCGGCTGTGCCCGGGAGTGCGGAACTTCTACAGTGTCACCCTGCTGCGGCGAGCTGGCTTGCGGCGCATGCTCCCAAGATGGTGGCTCCCCTCCGCTGACTGCGGCACCGTCTGCCCTGGAGGGTCTTGCCTGGCTCCGCACTGGGAACTTGGGTTAGTCGAGGCGCCTTGCCGTGGATTCTGCCAGAGAGCGGCTGCCGGACCCGGGAGGCTCCCCTCCCTCTGGTAATCTCTTGTCGGCGCTGAGGGAGGCGAGCCCGGTGCGTGGCGCCTCAGCAGTGCGGCCCTGATCATGCACAGGACTCCAGTTGTACGGCCGCACAATCGACTGCCGCATCAGGCAGCGGAACAGGAAGCGGAGGACCGCGGCTGCAGCACCACATCTTCCGGAGCAGCCATTGATCATCCTGAGGCCCAGGGTACGGAGTTTCGTAGCGGGTGAGTTCCGGTGGGGGTCTGGGACAGTTGCATTGGGGCGCCCCCACGGTCGTGGAGGGACGAAGGGTGTGGGGGCTGGCCCCGTGTGGCCTTGTATCTGGCCTGAGGCTCTCCCTGGGCTGAACGACGCCTGCATCAGCCCCCCCCCCCCACAGATGCTGCTGATATCCGGGGAGACGCTTCTGGGCCGCGTGGGGCGCCTTTGACTGGGGTGGCCTGGTATGGATCCTCATCCGCATTAATCGAGCAGCGGGGGAAGCTTTGTGTGCCCTCCACCCGCTTTATGGCCTGGGTCGCCCTCTCAGGGGATGATGTTGGAGCGGGCGCGAGAGGGGGGGACTCTCTCTGGATCGCTATCTTTCCTGGTACCCTCCCTGACCACACCGGCAGCTGGGGAATCATTTATTAGGGTTTTCGGCGCACATCTGTGTGTGGGGACCCCGCTCGAATCCCCCCTCCAATGCTTCTTGTGGTGCGGAGTCTCTCCTGTTGGGCGAGAATTGGATAGCCCACCGCCTGCATCAGCACCTACTGACCTGATGGCCTAGGGAGGGTGAGAATGCTTGCTAATCCAGTTGTTAATACCCGTGCCGGGTGCGAGGTGGCCTGGGCGGGCAGGGGTCTGGAGCGGCCCTGGGTCTAGACTCTTCTTTATTGCCTCATCCGGGTGGGGGTGGACTCGGCAGCACGTATCGGGCTGAGGCGATCTGACCTGGGCCTCGTCTATGCACTGACTGCCCCTCCTGCTTGATTCCGGCCCACCTTGGGAGGTATGTTGGTCCCCTGCTGTGAGGTTTGTCTGTTGCTTCCCGGGGTACCATCATGGGCAGAACGGACAGGTCATCAAAGAACCCTGCCACCCAAACAAAAATGGATCGCTTCGCCACCTCAGAGGTGTGGGCGACGGGGGCCGCCGATCAGGGGGCCCCAACATCCGTGGACTTGTCCACTATCTTGCAGTGCATCCACGCTTCATAGACCTCGGTTGAAGGCAAGATTGCAGAGATGTGCGTGGACTTGACCCTCATCCGGCAGGACCTCCGAAACGCCATGGCGCGGATTAAGGAAACTGCAACTCGGATCTCCACCATCAAGGGTGATGTTCAGCAACTCAAGGGTCAGGTAGCTACTCTCCAATCATGCATGCAGGAACTACACCGCTGGGCAGAAGATGCAGAAAACAGGTCCTGGCGCAATATTCTCCGCCTGGTGGGATTTCCGGAGGGGTCGGAGCGGGCCGGCTGGTGGACTTACTGGAGAAGTGGTTAAGGTTGTGGGCCCTGGAGGGCTCCCGCTCTCCAAAGTTCGCAGTTGAGCTGGCTTACCGATCTCTCGCCCCAATGCCACCCACAGGCGCGGCCCGACCAGTTATAATGCGGGTCCTTAATTTCAAGGATTGTGATGCCATCCTATATGAAGCTCCCAAACAGCAGCGGCTCCACTACGAAAACCATGCAATCATGATCTTCCCGGAAAATACCTGTGAGGTTCAGGGTCAGTGAGGTTCCTTTGGTGATGTTAAACAACAGCTGAGGGCACTCAACATCCAGTATCGGCTCCTTATCCCGGCACGCCTGTGTTTGCTAACAAGACCCTGTTCTTTGACACTCCTAATGAGGCCTGTGCCTGGGTGACGGAAGAGCGCCCCATGCCCGTTGCTGACCAACCCTCACTCTTTGGGGGGAGGTGAGGGGGGACCTGTCCGGTCCGCGCCCATCGCTCCCCAGCGCCACCGCTCCAGCATGCCCCATGGACAGAGGGCCCGGTCGGACTCCCCACTTGGTCAATCTCCTCGACAACCGGTATCGCTCTCTGATGGGACCTCGGCTGGAAGGCGCTCTGGATCATCTGGGCACCTGGACCGCAGGGCTGCATCTCCCCGACCTTCCCTGCCCGACCTCCCGGACATAGACCTCTCCCGTAGCCCGATGCTTCTGAAAGACCCTGCTTGACCGTGTTTCTGCCTGCCGGGCTTGGCTCCACAGCCGGAGGATGTGCTCAAAACTCAAAACATTTCTTCCTTTCCGATGGACTCGATTTGATACATCCTGATATCAGATGGGGTCCTCCACGTCTTCCCATTTCCAAGCGTTATAGTTTGGCTGTTCAGTTATTGGTTATTGTTTGGGCGACGGATGCTTCCGTTCTTGAAGTGCAGGGTGGGGGGGGGGGGGGGGGGGGTAGGACCCTTGTCTCAAGTTATCTGTTTAATTCTCTTTACTTTGTTCTTTCGTCTCAGCACACCAGCAATCACAACTCACCCTGATATGCATCCCAGTGGAACAGGTATCTTTCCCTATTGTCACCTTGTTCAGTCTGTTGAAGTCTGTGTTTATTTTCGTGTCTCCCCTTGAGGTCCCACTATCAGACTGTTCTGGCCACTTACATGCCTGACACACCTTCGTTAAGCACTTCCCTCTGCATCATGTCCTGGAATGTGAATGGCCTTTTAGGTCGTTTCAAACGCACAGCTGTTTTGCGCTATGCATAGTATATGGGGGTAGACATTCTGCTGTTGCAGGAGACACCTGTTGGGTAACCACTGTCCCTTTCTAGCCAGTTATGGATACGACAGGGCTTGGCATTCGGGGTTCACTCGTGGCTCCCGAGGGGTGGCGATTCTGGTGAAACATTCCCTTCCCTTAGTAATTGTCCAGACAACCCTTGATGCCCAGGGCACCTTTGTGGCCCTTAGTGGCACGCTAAATGGTAATCCTCTCAATCTTTTGTCAATTTATTCTCCTCCATCAATGTAGACGGCAACCCTCGCCAAATGTGCCGACCACTTGGCAGCCTTACCCCTGGCCAGACCTTGAGATGACCGGTCCTCCTTCCCCTAGTAGGATTGCACAGGCAAGACAGCTGATGACCTGGGCTGAATCCTTTGGCTTATGGGACACCTGGCGGGTATTGCACCCACACTCTAAACAATTTACATACACCTCGGCGGCACACCATACACAGGCACGCATAGATGTCGTCTTCGTTCCATCACTGATCCAAGATGCCTCACTCCTTCCTTGGGGTATTTATGACCACTCTCCGGTGATGCTCCGCACGGGACCTCCCCCTGCTTTCGTCCGGCAAACATGGAGGCTCAATGCCGGGTTCCTCCAGGTTAAGGAGTCCTGGAAGGTGGTGGGGCGGGAACTCTATTTTCTTTCTAATGAAGAGTCTGTTTCTTCCCTGGGTACCCTATGGGACCTGGCAAGGCCACAATTAGAGGGGTTGCCAAGGGCCAACTTAAGAATCAACGTCAGGCCCAATTGGAACAAATCACTACGCAGGAGGCACAGGCTCTGCGCCTTGAGCGTTTCTCTGCCCATTCCCCGGACACTTCCGACATGAGACTCCTTACCCAGCTCCGATCGGAGATCAAGCAGTTGTCGCTTGAGGGGGCCAAACTCCTTTGGCGTTCATGCGTGACCAGGGTTTATGGCTGGGGTGACAAGAATGGGTCACTCCTTCATCGCCTAGCCACATATCCTAGGGAAAATCTTATTATTCCCGAGATCGTGGCGCAGGGTGGCTCGATGTGCCGGTCCCCAGTGGACATGGCCCGCGCCTTTGCCACCTACTATCGTCTAGTGTAAGAGGCCAGACCGCCAACCCTTTCTCTCGCAGACCTGCTGGAGGTCGAGGGTGGAAACATTCCTTGTGTAGACTTTGTTACTTAAGCTGATCTGGACCGCTCCATCACCCGGGAGTAGATTGCAGAAGCGATTAGCCTTATTTCCTCCGGCAAGACACGGGGTCCAGATGGTCTCCCCAAGAATATTATGTGCACTATCCGGACATTCTGGTCCCCCATCTTGCGGGTCTATATCGGAAAGCTGTGGAAAATGGCTCCTTTCCCACCGGAGATGGAAATGGGCCACTATTGTGGTTCTGCCTAAATCCTAACAGCCCTCGTCACGCTGTGCCGATTATCGCCCTATCTCACTCATTAACACAGAGATCAAACTGTTTGCCACAATCCTTGCCCAGCGGCTTAAACCTCTCCTATCCACTTGGTTTATCCCGACCAGTGCAGTAAAATGCTCTAATGCTGCATCCGGCATTGTCTTCATCGACTGCAGTCCGCTTTGGCCCACAGTCATCTCCTCACCCCATATCTGGCGATTCTTCTTGTAGACTTTGAAAAGGCCTTTGACTCGGTGGACTGGGGGTTTCTTGGGGATGTTCTGGAAGGAATGGAGCTCGGTCCTCAGTTTCAGGCAATGTTTACGGTTCTTTATGCCCTACCGCGCGCCCGGGTCCTAGTGAATGGGGTCTTGTCCGAGCCCTTTTCTATTCACTGGGGAAAAGGCAGGGTTGTCTTCCATCCCCCCTGCTCTTCGCGTTGGTGATGGAGCCCTTGGCATCCCTGGTGCGGTCGTGTGGACATGTGCGTGGATGGGAATGGCCCCATAATGAACCGGATAAGATTGCCTCATCTACTTGGCGGACCCGCCCGGTCAGGTCCCCATTGTCTTCGCGTTCTACACTCTTTCGAGCAGGCCTCGGGCCTCCGGTTGAACCCCGACAAGTCGGTTTTGGTTTCCCTCCACGTCGCCCAGGAATGCTTCGATTGGCAATCTGACATAGCCCTGCGCCGCCTATCCTTTAAATATCTAGGGATATGGATGACCTTGCTCTCTGAGCTGAGCCGGGCCCTCAATATTACTCCCCTGGTGAAACGTGCTAAGGCAGACCTTCAGAAGTGGCAGTCGCTGCCCCTGAATTCCATGGGGAGGGTGGCTCTTTTTAAAATGATGGTGCTTCCCCGCTTCCTCTACATTTTTTTTTTTTTAATTTTTGAAAACCTTTATTTGAAGAAATGGATGCGTACAAATACGGGCCTACAACCCGGGGGCCGGCCGCAGTACAAAACTGGAAGGCACCATCATCAATTAAAGGCACAGAGTGGTTAGACGATATTACCTGACGCTGTAAGTCATTGTTGTTAACCAACTAGAACCACTCGACATAGGATTAAAGGAGGTTAATTTTATATATTAAAGAATAAAGGATCAGTTGTATAGGTAGCAACCTGGTGTACGTGGCGGGGAATAATTCAACTATTACAGTACAGTACAGCCAAAAAGCGATAATCAGAAAGGTCCATAGCATGCAAAACGTAGGTTCGCTTATTGATCCTCAATGGTAGTATCCCCGCCCGACCACATGTACCCAGAGACAGACTGAGCAGCGATTCCGCAATAACTACAAAAAAAAAACATCAGAGAAACAGAGCAGTTGCAATCACTATACATCCCAACCCAAGAAATAAGACAACAAAAATACTAAAAAGAAAAAGACGTAGGGAGACTCCGCGTCACGTTACCCGCCCGCAGAGGTATTGTTGAGCAATAATACAAATAGCGAACGTGCTTGGGGGCAGATCGATTAATTCAGGAGAAACAATGGCATGGGTACCATATTACATAAAATACCTATTCCTCCCCCCACAGTAACTCACCCCGCAGTGTTACGCACAGTCGCGGAGGCCCAAGAAAAGGACAAAAAAGAGCCATAGAAACAAAGAACAACCTGATAGACCCCGCTCCACCCGTCCCACCTTGCACCCCTGCAGAAGGCTATGGCCTACCCCCTCCACCCCCCAGCAGCGTGCCTGTCGCCCTAATTATGAACCCGAAATATAGAAGTAGAGAATGAGTTTGAGTTTGAGTTTTAAAAGTTTTATATAGCGCTCTTTCACCAGCGGTTTCATGGCGCTGTTACTGGCAGATCTCCACAAGGGACAGGGGGTAGAGGACAGGGGAAAAGGAGCTACATAAAAATTTTACTGAAAAAGTAAGCTTTAAGTTTCTTACGAAACTGGGAGTATGAGGTGAGGGATCTGAGCTCCAGGGGTAATGAATTCCAGAGGGCTGGGGCAAGGGTCGCGAATTTTGACCCCCCCCCCCACTTTTTCCGACGAAACCGGGGAACTGTCAGTAGGAATTTGGAAGAGGATCGGAGCTCCCTAGCTGGAAGGTAGGGGACAATCTCCGAGGAAATGAAGGCAGGGGCCGTGCCCAGTCGAGCCTGGTAGGTGATGGTCGCTAGTTTGAACTGGACACGTTCCCGAACCGGGAGCCAGTGTAAGGTCTTCAGGAGGGGAGTGACGTGTGAGGATTTGGGAAGGTTAAAGACCAACCGAGCCGCCTGGTTTTGAATCATCTGCAACCGCCTGAGACTATATGCAGGTATGCCTGCATATACAGCGTTGCCATAATCCAGGCGGGAGATGACCATCGCCAGGACGATCAGCTTCAAGGCCTCGAAGGTAAAAAATCGAGAGACCTTGCGGATGGTCCGGAGAGAAAGAAAAGAAGAAGAAACCACAGAGCTCACCTGGGAGTGAAGGGTGAGGTGAGAGTTGAGTTTAATGCCTAACGTTTTGACCGAAGAAGAGGGGACCGGAGGGAGACCAAGGGAAGGGGGCCAAAAAAGTGAAGACCAGGGACTGGAGCAACCACCCGTCAACACCAGTTCGGTCTTATCGGGGTTGAGTTTCAGGTGGTTGAAATCCATCCAGTCCCGGATAAAAATCATAATGGACTGGAAGTTAGAAATAGAGGCAGAAGATGAAGAGAGGTTGAAAACAAGTTGGAGATCATCTGCATAGTTATATACGGTGACCTCCATTTGTTCTAAAGAAAAAATAAGGGGAGAAATGTAAAGGTTGAACAAAAGAGGTGAAAGGGAGGAACCTTGGGGGACCCCGCACTGGACCTTCCGGAAGTCCGCAGAGAAGTCACCCAGGCGAACCGCCTGGGTGCGGTCCCTCAGGAAAGAGAATATAGAGAAACGGAAAAAGAAAAGAGAAAAAAGAAAAGCCTGGGGAGAGGAACCATTTAGCAAGTGGTACGGCCCCCGCCCCCCGCCCACACACGCCATAAGCGTGGCCCAAAACAAAACTGAAAAATGTTCAGTAATACGTTAATACGAATGAATCAACACAGTATCACAGAATACGGCAGTCCATAACTCCATTCACGGATTAGTAGTCCTCCGAAGTAAGCATCGGGTTCATCCCAGTCCTTTCTTAGCCAACGTCGCAATGTGCGTAGATCCAGTGGGCATAGGACGTGGCGATGAAAAAGGGCCTTGGAAAAGTTGCTGGACTATCAATGGAAGCAGCCAATAGAACCCCCTCTTCCGAGGGCAATGCAGAAACTGTTCACAGCAGCCGTGCATACCGGTGTCAATGAACCCCAGCGGTTCCACTCGCTCATGTCTCGGATCATTGCTACCCCAACCAGAAGGCGTGGTACAATCAACAACCTCACGGACCCATCCGCATCCTCAAAAGCTGACCCGGGAGCAATGGCGGCCATTACTTCCCCCTGCACACAAGAGTCCCGAACCATGGTCAACCGCCAGGTCTCCAGAGCCTGCAGAACATCGCCAATCGTGGGCTCGAGCTCACCAGCACAGGCCCAAGCTGAGCACAAGGGCAAGAGATCGTCATCCCGGGATCCTGCACAGGACATGGCAGCAGCCGCCATCTTGCGACGACTGCGCCGTCTCTCCGGAATCGTCTCCAGGGGCGAGTTCAACAGCAGAGCCCCGGCGGGACCCCCCTCAAGCGCAAAAACGGCACCTACAGCGCTGAAATGGTGACCACAGAAGAGGGGGACCCGCCGGCGACACCGCTCCGCCAGAAGCCCTCTTCGCCACCAAGTGAAGGAGCCTGGTGCAGTCGGACGGCAACAAAGGGGGGAGCCACCAAACACGGTGTCCCCAACCCACAACTTGCTGCACACCACCTGTGGAGCACCGGACGGGTGACCCGGGCACGGTCATTTGCCTTCAGGGCTCTCCGCACATCGGCATCGCCCGGCTGGCCCCAGACCTCCACCCGAGGCCGCCGCCGACACCGTCTCGCCGGCAACTAGCTGAAGGCGAGGCCCCGGTCTCAATCCCGGGGAGGCCGTACTTTCCGGGAGGGCGCCGCTGTGGATCCACCGAGCACCGGACCCACCATGATGGACGGTAAGTGACTGCAAAGCTATGCATGTAAGTTGTTGTCCGTCTTGGGCAGGATGAGCGACAGGATATTAGAAAGTAAGCAGGCAGGACGGCGGAGCCGAGCTAACGTGCGACCATCTCGTTGTCGAGCTTGGCTCCTCCCCCTCCTCTACATTTTTAAAAAAACACCCCTATGTGTTTTTCTACAGCTTGGTTCCATGAGCTGGATGGTATGTTTAATATGTTTTTTTAGGGAAAGGGTAGGTCTCGGCTGGCGTTAAATACCTGCAGGATTCCTTCGTTTGATGGGGGGTCTAGGAATGACTCATCTATATATATTATCTTGCCACGCGACTTCTCCCTATACACGACTGGTTCAACGGGGGTTGGTCTGACCCAGCATACAGACTCGAGTTAGGCCTGGCCAAGATTTACTCCATGATGTACGGGGCTCCTATTCCTTCTTCCCTACCAGCGGTGACAAGTTCTGTGTTATTGGCCTGGCGGGCTGCACTGCGGCACACTAAATGGACACGCACACTGACCCAATGCACACCCTTGTGGCATGGGACCTGGCTCAAGTCGTTAATGAGCTGCAAGGGTTCAAAGATGGGACCGGATAGGTATTTCGCAATTGGGGTATGTGTGGGTGGGGGATCATGTGCGCTCCATCGGAGACCTTCAGAATAGATGCTCGCTGCACCCGTCACAATTTTACAGGTAATTGTAACTGCGACACCCCCTGCATATATACCTCACTATAGGCACACAGCTTCCTGATCACAGCCCACCCGAAGCTCAGATAATACTTGGGGAGGGGAGGCATCTCCCGTATTTATTGTACACTGATCAACAACACCTACTTCTTTAGACCGGCTGCGGGCTCGTTGGAGGACTGAGTCGGCCCCTTGGAGGAGGAAGACTGGCGCGATGCCCTTGTGGCTCCTAGAACAGTCACGCATCCGCTAGGCTGTGCCTTGTGCAGCTCTATTATTTGCACACTTTATATCTCACCCCAGAGCGCCTCCATCGGGCAGGTTTCAGTTCGACCCCAGCCTGTAATAGGTGCGGTCACGAACCGGCCGACTTCCTGCATATGGTATGGGCCTGCCCCCGCCTGGCGCGGTTCTTGTAAGAAATTAAAGGAGAACTCACCGAAATCCTGGGGTGTGAGGTCCCCCACAACCCAAAGCACACACTCTTGGGCATCACTGATGGGCTGGATGGGTCTAGGAATGAGAAGGTGTTTCTAACCACAGCTATGGTGGTCGCCAAGAGAGACATCGCGGTCTCCTGGAAGTACCTTGAGCCACCGAGTGTCGGGCAGTGGCGGACTGGTGCGCCAGTTTGACCCCAGCCTGTAATAGGTGAAGTCACGAACCGGCCGACTTCCTGCATATGGTATGGGCCTGCCCCCGCCTGCCGCGGTCCTGGAAGGAAATTGAAGCACTCACCGAAATCCTGGGGTGGGAGGACCCCCACGACCCAAAGCACACACTCTTGGGCATCACTAATGGGCTGCATGGGTCTAGGAATGAGAAGATGTTTCTAACCACAGCTATGGTGGTCGCCAAGAGAGACCTCGTGGTCTCCTGGAAGCGCCCTGAGCCCCTGAGTGTCTTGCGGTGGCGGGCTGGGGTGGACTGGTGCGCCACACAGGAGAAAGTTATTTATGAACTCATGGGTGTCCCAAGAAATTTCACAGAGTCTGGGGGTAATGGCTGGGGGTTGGGCGTCTAATAATAAAAGGGGATTGTTTATTTTAAGAAATTGTGTTTTAACACTGTATGTAAGGTGGGGTGTGAATACTCCTATACGTAATCCTGGATTTTCAAGGGGTAGTGCTGAATGGCTGGCGTATTTCTTTTGCAAATCAATAAAAAATGTGTTTGTAAAAAATAAAGAACTCCACTGAACTGCTTGAAAGCCCAGAGAACATTGGACTCGCCCAAGGCCAAACATACAACACTGGACACACTCTGGACCCCATCTTCTCCTCTAGCAAGAAGGTGAAACTTCAGCCACTGCACCCCACTCACATGGAAAGAACACTTCATTGTGTACTTGCACATCTCGGCACTGCAACCCACCACACTGAAAAAACCCAGCACACCCAGACACAAATGGAATAAAGTGACGGAAACAGACTTGCTCAACATCCTCCATACCAACTGACAAGATAATATCAACAATCTGCACAGCAATGGAAGGATATAAGAAAATTGAAACAGTTGGATCACAGATGGAGAAAACTCACTCGCACCAATCAAGAACACCAAACAAAGAAGAACCAATAAGCAAGCCAGCTGGTACAATGATAACCTAGGAGAATACAAGCATTTCTGCAAGCAATTGGAGAGAAAATTGAGAACTAGTTGAGAGACCGCCGTCAGAACAACCTATAAGGATGCACTCAAATGCTACCACCACCAGCTAAGAGAAACAAAAAAAAGGCTATGAGAATAGAAACCAACTCCAACAGCAAATACGTTTTCTCCATTGTTGAAGAATCCTCCAACCCAGCAGCTGCAACAAACACTATCAACCCCTTGCAAACTCTGCAACAGCCTTTCTGACTTCTTACACATCAAAATCTCCAAGACATATAGCAACTTCAACCCTGAGCCCAACTGATCAGACTTCATTGGACAGGTAATCAACATCACCAAGGACAAACACCTGACAGACTGAAAACCTCTCACTTACGAAAGAAAGAATAGCCACAATCCTGAAGACTGTCCACTCGGACCCTCACAGACCGATGCCCCCATCACATCTACAACTTAGAAGGAACCGTGATCAGCGACGTGCCCACAGCCATTATATGAACACATCTATCAAAACTGCTACTTTCCCGTAAAAATGAAAGCACACAGAGGTCAACGCCCTCCTCAAGAAACCATCAGCCGAACACTGCAAACTCAGCAACTGCCACCCCATCTCGATACTACAATCCCATCCAAAGTGTTAGAGAAAATGATAAACTAGCCACTCTCCAGCCACTTTGAGCTCTAAAACCTTCTGGACAGCTCTCAATCAGGCTCCCACAGCACCTAAACTGCCCTCATTGCGGCAACAGATGACATTCTTGAACAAGGACAAACAGCAGCACTCATACCACTCGACCTCTCTGCAGCCTTCAACACCATTTCACACTCTCATCATGAGACTTCAAGACAAAAGAATAAAAGGATCAGCACTCAAATGGAAATCCTCATTCCTCACAGGAAGAACCCAACTTGAAAGACTCTCACCATTCACCTCCGAGCTGAAGGAACACAGCTGCCGGGTCTAGCAAGGCTCATCACTCAGCCTCACTCCCTTGAACATGTTCTTGAAACCGCTGGCTAATATTAGGACATATGGAGTGGGAACAGTCCCCTATGCTGACAACACACATCCCATCTTACCTCTAACTGAAGAAACCAACACCACCAAATCCAACTATGCAACCTGCATGACCAGTGTGGTTACCTGGATACGTGAAGAATGCCTGAAGCTCAACATTCATAAGACAGATGTAATGCTTTTCAGGAACACAAGCTCACCCTGGGACTCCTCCTGGTGGCCCAAGGAACTAGGACCCATGCCCACCCGAATGGACCACACCAGAATCCTAGGACTT
This sequence comes from Lissotriton vulgaris, assembly GCF_964263255.1. Taxonomy (NCBI): domain Eukaryota; kingdom Metazoa; phylum Chordata; class Amphibia; order Caudata; family Salamandridae; genus Lissotriton; species Lissotriton vulgaris. The sequence goes on from NC_141685.1 coordinate 877,259,472, forward strand.
ATACTGGACAACAAACTCACCATGGAATCACAGATCAATGTTGTCACCTCCTCCTGCTTTCACATCCTACATATGCTGCGGAAAATCTTCAAGTGGATCTCACTGAACACCAGACACACCATCACGCAGTCCCTCATAATGAGCTGTACATGGCAACACACTATGCAGGAATCTCAACTACCTACTCGGCAGACTCAAAACTACCCAAAATGCCGCTGCCAGACTTCCTCAACCTTTTCTTTTAATAAAGTCTTCTCATGTATACCCAAATAGTTTTCCTTTGAGCTGTCTTTTTTCTTTCAGTGTGGTTAGAATAAATAAAATGTGGCAAGAGATAATAAAGTATTTACTTACTTGTAATGTTCAATGCTCTGAGTCCAAGCTTTCTTTCTCCTGGCCCTGTTCCCACCCTTAAACCTTACTTTTTGGGTACATTTCGTACTTTTAAACTTCCAACATTCATTGACTTAGGTACAAGGCGTCCTTTTTTGGGGGAGTATCAAAGGATATGGAGGACAGAACAGCAACATCATGGAAAAGGAATAAAGACTTCAGCGATTTCAATGAAAAAAAGTATTTCTGCAGTAGTGTATTCAGTAGGGTGGTCTGTCCAGAAGGTGGAACACCTAAATTAAGCGAGAACTGGGACAAAGAAAACTTAGACTCAGGATAACGAAGAAATCAGAGCCGTTCGAAATAGACATTTGAGTTTATGTTCCTTCAACTTTAAGTTGCGGACAACATTTTCCACTGAGAAATAGGAAAAACGCTAATTGTTTAAGCTTTAAGGTGTTTCAATTGGGAAGTTCAAACAATAAAATTAAACAACCTTTTCAGCATGGCTTCCTAATAAAATGCCTCTCGCAGCAGCTGAACAGAGAGCACTTATTAGAGGGGATTGTAATGATCCAACATGTAGAAGGGGCATTCGTAAGGGTGCCTTAATAGTGTGACAACTGAAAGAAAAGCACTAACCAGCATTACCATTTCTTCTCTAAACATATTTGCCTGCATTAATTACATCATAAATGAAGTCCGTATTTAGTGTGCGCTGTACATTTCTCTAGGGAGACAAAGCAAAAGAATCTCCAATAAAGTGCCCTCTTGCTGGGCCCGACAGGCATCGCAGCGCCAGCCTGGTAAGGAGCAGTGCCCGATGATGAAGCATATCACCTTTGGGTGAGTGAGGGTGACTTTGCTTACAAGCTCATACTTCTTTGGGAACCGATGTTCAGCCAGGGATAATCTCTCTGTGGCAGCCACATTTCAGAACACTATCCTTATATTGCATTGTGATACTTTGGGAGAGTGTATACTGGACTGTCAGTCTCCTTGTCCTCCTTTTTATGTGCATTCCTCTAGGGAGACAAGATTGCACTGAATAGCTAGAAAATATGTTTTTTTTATGATGGTCCAAGTTTAAATTTAAGAAAGTTGTTGGACACCTTCATCATTGTAAACTAAGCACTTCATTTGGTCAAAGACTATATTTGTAAGTTCAGTAATGGAAGGCAAACTATAAATAAAAATAGGGCAGCTTGCCCCACAATACAGTCAGTTTGATGTCAGTTGTGGCCATTTGTGTAACTATGAATTACTAATCATCAATGCCAAATATTCCCTTCAACAACAAAGCTTTGTTAGACAATTACTATGCAATTTGAAGGTTAGTCCATTCGAACAATCACCTTCTGTTATGTCTTTCAAACCCAGTGGTTACTACATCATGATCATACAATTGCTTTATTTATCATCTTTAACTTGCCTTTTGTTCAGGCCTTTATGTTTGGCTTTTTCATATCTTTTCAACAGACAAAATGGTGACGAGTCTATTTCTTTTATATAGGCGGTGGAGTAGTATTCACCATTCTGTGAAACATTGAAAATAAATTTATGATATTGGGGCACCCCACAATGATGCTATACATTTTGTTTCCAGACCACCCACCACTCGCCTTTAAAGAATCTAGAAAGGGTGGTCCTGAAGCCAGACACAATTAACAATTTCCACTGAAACGTGCGTTGATCTGGCTACAGTGGTTCTCAGCTGGCAACATAATCAGGGACATTCATGAAGGGCTCTCTCTGTGACCCCAAAACTGTATGCCAACTATGGCTGGAAAATGTGTGTATGAATGTGATGTGATGTGTGAGTGCGCTAATGTGGTGTTGTGTGAAAGGTTAGGATGAGAGTGTGGTTGAAGTATGGGGATATATTGTATATTTCAATGTGCATGCAAATTTTAATAACATGATACATCTGAAGCAAACATGTCATGTTTGTAGCAATTGTATGTTTGTATATTTGCACTTTATAAAAGCCTAGTAGTTTCAATTACATGTCTTAATTTTTGTATAATTGATGATTTAAAAAAAAAAATAGTTGGTCTTTCATAGATGAAAATAAGAATGAATTGAATAATATAATAAAATGAACAATAAATATAAATGGATGTTTGACTGATCTGTATAGCAGCGGGTAGGCCACAGAGCTAATGTTAGCCGCTAGTGAAAGTACAAAGGTCGGTGGGAGTTTTTCTCAGCTCCCTGACCTATAAATGAACCCTTGGTGGGTACCTTCCTTTTTGGAATTGAAACTGTCCTTATTAAGAGTCAAGATTTCGGGGGTCCTTGATTGAACAACACATTGTGAAAATCCTGCAGTCATCCATAGTGTCGTCCTGAGCATCACCTTTTGAAAGCGCGTGCTGTGCCTACCCCCGGCCATCATGCATCATGGTGGGCGTGTGCTGATGAAGGCTGGGGGCCGTCATGATCCCGCCCACTCTTTAAAACGGCCGCGCAGTGTGAAAATTCGCCGCGCATGCAAGGGGTTAATTGCACATTTTGTAACAAAAAAAGCATGGTAAGAGATCAATGCTGTGTGTTGTGTCTCGTGAATATGTCATGCATGTAATCCCAAAATCTCCCCAGCTCAGTCTCGTTCTGGCGAAGCATGGCACTGAGATCTTCAGCCTGGTCAAGGCTCTGCCAGTAATCCTGGAGCCACATCTGCTTCCAGCTGAAACAAAATAACAAAATAAAAAACTGTGTAAAAACAGAAAATAACAAAATATAGAACAGTGTAAGAATTAGAAACAAATTAGAGTATGCAAGAAGTTTTGTAGAGCAGCGGTTCTTAATCTTTTGACTTCTGTGGACCCCCTACTGACTCATTAATGGAATCCGGTAACCCTCAACGGAGTCATTACTTAAAGACGGGGACCCCAGGCCCCAGCTTTTTCTACGATTTAAAACTCATAACAATACACAAAAACATATAAGCAAGTATACACTGAACAAATGCTCACACATTTAAATATTTGGCTGCTGTGTTTTGCAGTAAATAAATGAGAAAGCATAATCCTTGCCTCCGTGTCCTTAATAGAATCTAAAATTCTTGCCGCTTAATGACATTCCAGGTGACATCACATCAGAAACATTCCACTGGCATCACCATACTATGCCTTGGACAGTGCCGGCTTTAGTGTAGTGTGACCGGTGCCACGACATTTGCACTCTCCCTGAACTGAGCACCCTTGCCATATTTCATTCCCGCAATGTCATGGAAATAGAAGACTAACAACGCTGCTCATGCGGTTGTGATGAGCATTCCAACGGCCCGCTCAGCTTTATTTCTTGATGTCGTAACAAGAGTGTGTGTGCTTATGTTGGTAAACAATGGTTGCTTAAGTACCAAAAGACAATTTAGTTTCCTGTCTGTGTATCATCCAGGTGCACTACAAAGGCAGTGCCCACAGAATATGGTGGGATAATTGTATTTAGTCTTGCAAATTTACCAGAACAGAAACACTTGCGATTTCTCAATATTGTATTTCTTCCAGATCCTTTTCCATTTTCAAGCTAGAGATTCTTTCATGTTCCAAAAAAAGCCATCTCTTCATTCCACCTTACTCCCTTATCGACTATAACCCACTCTTCTGGACTCGATAATGGAGGAGCGATGTAGCGCTGCTGCGTCTTGTATCGTGAACAAATTGCATTGTGAACACCTATGCCCCTATACCCAGTAATTCATACCACCATCTGCTTGCACCTGAAGCTCCCACCAGCCCTCTGTCAACATTGTGACACCCTGCCCCACCCCCTTCGCCTGCATCTTTGCGGCCCTGTTTGCTGAAGGTGGGCTCCTATCCTCCTATCACATACACTGAGAATGATAGGGTTTCTTTTCGCTCTTGATACTAGGAGTAATGATTGCCCAACTTATCGCTGAGTCAGCTTTGCCTGGATTGCTGTCCTTTTAGCAGATCTTTTTGTTAGTGTTTTACCAGGCTCTGTACACTTAGTGTACCTGGAAACTGTCAGCAAGGAGCATTAATCCTCTGAGCTATCTTAATGGGATTGGTACCTATGAGCTAGAAGTTACACAGCTAAGCTCATTAGAAAGTGTTAATCCTCTGAGCTGTTGTAGTCGGATCGGGAACAGAGCACCATTTCCAGGAGTGGGGACTACATATCCCAGTCGCCACAGGGCAAGGAGGAGGCTCTTTGCTGCACACACCTGGCTTGAATTCAGAGCTCTACATAATGCAATGAAAACTCCTGCTGTGGAGGAACAGAGCCTCCTGGACCTGTCGGCAACAGGAAGAAGCAGGGCCAAGCTTGTTAACCAGCTGAGCTGTTGCACTCAAATCAGGAACAGAGCGCAATTTCCAAGAACGAGGAATATGTGTTCCAGTCATCACAAGGCGAGGAGAAGGCCCTTTGCGCTTCACGTGCTCCTCACTTGTCATTGTTAGAATTGTTTTCATGTCTTTGACTCCATGCGCACCTTCCTAGTTAGGTGCGCATGCTGTCTAGTTATTTTTTAACCCCTTCCACGCTCATGACGAGCTGGGCTCGTCATGGCGTAGCCTCCTCGCACGCTGATGACGAGCCCAGCTCGTCATGTAAAGTGCGTTTTTAAAAATCTCAGCGTGCGAGCAGAATAACGCTAGCGCGCATGAGGTTAAAGTGTGCCTTTCTCGTGCATGTAACCTCTTCTCAGTTATACGAGCGGTTTCCTTAAACAGATTCCGCTTGGACTACAGAGAGGAAGGACGCACTCCTGTGATGTCTAGATTTATTTTACGAATAAACTACAAAGAACTTACCTGCTTGATCTCTTGGAATTATTTACATTAAGAAAACTCCTACTTTACATTTGGCGACGAGGATGGGATACTTTACATTTGGCGACGATTTTCTACAATGTTCTCCGACATCACAAAGTTTGTGCCTTTTTTGTCACTCGGAACAGAAGTTCTCCACGCAAAACATCAGCTGCTTGTCTGTCTATCAACTTGGAATTTCTTTTCTTTCGCATCGCAAAGAAAGACACCAATGGTGCTGCATTTCCTGTATTAAATGGATGTTTCCGGTTTAGCACTGGATGTTTCTACATGATGTGCCTCTCATAGGGTGAGTCTTGGTTTTTGTGAGAGCCTCCCTCATTGGCTCATGTATTTAACCACTCCCCTCTACAATTTCAAAGGAATCTGATTGGTTTCATTGCTACACTTCCTCACTGGCATTGTTTACGGGAGCACGATCTCCGTGGTTCGAAGAGGGATTACATTTGAAAAAAAAACTGTAAGTTTTTTTTCGACAAGATATTTGAAAATGATTATTTAAGAGACTTATTAATAAGCTTTATACAGTTGCAACAGCTTATTGATTTATTAATACTCAAAGGTAATTTATTACCTTTCACCTAGTGACAGACAAGTTTATTACTATTTTATAACTACATTTACAAATACAACATTTTAAATGGCTACTCAGCAAATTTTTCAATTGGATCATTTCCTGCCAAGACAGGGCAAACCAAAGGAACCTTGGAAACTGGTTTAAATCCTTTGAAAATTATTTGGTGGCCATAGATGCGGAAGCCTAATCGGCTAAGCGCAAATTAACCATTCTTTTTTTTTTTTTTTTGGAAAACCTTTATTTAAAGTTCAAAGCACACAGCTATTCAGCCTTACATCCCTGAGGCTAGGCAGCATTATAAAGAACAGATAAGAGGTGCGCACAAATCAAATCAAGGAGCACATCAGGTTTAATTTTGTATTATAAATATGAAAAACCTAGAAAAATCAACAAGAAAAACATTAAAGGAAAAGAAGTGGCAAGGTACAGCACGTAAGCGGCAATGCACAGTTCCAGGGGGCGGGTGGGGCCAGTCAGCTCTCTGTAGTAACCATACTGGAAAGGCAAACAAAGTGGGGGGGAGGGGAAGAAAGCAAAATTAACCATTCTTTACAACTTTCTAGGAAGTGCTGGTCGTGAAACTTTTAATAATTTACCAGTTACTATTCCACCTCCAGGTGAGGGAGATGGATGGAATGTATATTCAGATGCAGTTGGCAGGTTAAACAACAAATTCTTGGAACAACCAAGTGTAATGTTGGAAAGATTCAACTTCATGAAGAGGAAACAAAATTTGGATGAGTCCGTTGAAGATGATATCTCAGTACTGAGGAATTTAGCTTTAGAATGTAACTTTGGAGCACACTTAGACTATTATATAAGAGACCAATTTGTCTACTGCTGCTTTCACAAGAAGATTCAAGAGAGGAGGATACTAAGCTGTAGAGACCCGTCCTTATCTGAGGTCATTGTCATTGCGAAAGGCATTGAAAGACCAATTATTACTTCAAAATGTTTAAGTAATGAGAATATTTCTCCTGTTAACATGATTCCACATGATTCTCCTATTAACAATATTTCTTACAGATCGAAATATGTTAAACCATTTCAACAGAAGCAGAACAATATTTATTCATTCTGTTACAGGTGTGGGTCAAAATCACATTTAGGTGATAGTCCTGTTTGTCTAGCATTAGGTAAAAAATGTACCAGATGTGGTAAAATGGGTCATTTTTACAATGTTTGCAGAAGTAAAAAAAATCATAAGAGTCAGTACCTTAGATACTGAGGAAAGTTTAGAAAATATAAAAGTTGAGAATATTCACACACTCTCTGAAAATTTGGAGAGATTAATGCTTTCTGTTGACACTCAAGATTTAACTCTTGTTGATCAAAAAGTCAAAGAACCTTTGTGTGAGGTTACCATTGGTAATGAAAAAATTGATATGATGGCTGATTCAGGAGCACCAGTCACTATTGTTTCAGATATTCTTTTTGAAGAGCGTTGGGCTTCAAAGAAACATTTACAAGCTTTAGATATCATCCCTAAAGCGTATGGTGGTCACACCATTGAAATGTATGGCTATTTCACTGAATTTGTCTCTTGTTTGGAACGGAAGATTTATACTAAGGTGTATGTAGCTCACAAAGGTAAGCACATTATTGGATGGCAGAACCTAGCAAAGATCGGTTTGAAATTGGTTCCTAGCTCTGTTAATCCCATTCAAATTAATAATGATATTTCTATTTCTTCTGTTTCTGGTTCTCTGCCTAATGCTACAAATATTGCTACTGCCATGTTTAATGAATTTCCTGAAGTTTTCACTTCAGGTGTTGGGAAAATTACAAAAGTGGAGCATCTTTTTAAGTTAAAAGAGAATGTGATCCCCATTGCACATAAGGCTAGACCAATTCCCTTGAGTGTTAGAAATGACCTGAGAATTTTACTTGGCAAGCTTGTCAGTGAAGGTATCATTGTCAGTACTAAATCTTCAGAATGGGTCAGTCCCATTGTGATAGTAAGGAAAAAAGACAATTCCATTAGTTTATGTGCCGACCTGCGCACTCTCAACAAAAATATTATAGTGGATTGTCATCCCTTACCAAAGATTCAGGACTTATTATCTAATATTGCTGGTGCCACTTGTTTTACCATTCTTGACTTGAGGTCAGCATATCATCAGATACCTTTGGCCACATCTTCCACTGATCTCACTACATTTATCACACCGTTTGGGGCATATAAGTACCTTAGACTGCCTTTTGGCTTAGCCTCAGCGGCTAGCGTGTTTCAAAGGTTTATGGACCATATGTTAGCAGGTATTGGATCAGTACAAGCATATCAGGATGATGTGTTGATTTATTCAAAAGACAAAGATGTTCACATTTCCACTTTAAGAAAAGTACTTCACAAGTTCAAAGAATTTGGAGTCACTTTGGGCACTGACAAATGCAAATTCATGGTGGAGTTGCTTTACTATCTAGGTCATGCCATTTCAGCTTCTGGAATCAGTCCTAAATTTTCATTAACAAAAGCCATAGATGAGGTTGTTGTGCCCAAAAATAAGGATCTTCTTAGATCATTTTTGGGTATGACAGAGTACTACTCTAGATGTATCTCTAATTATGCTCAGGTTGTTCAGCTCTTACGTAGTAAGATGAAAAAGAATGCACATTTCTCATGGAGCAATGAAGCACAACTGGCTTTGGAACTAATTAAAAAGCAAATTCTTCAAGCACCCGCACTTTCTCCATTTTCTCCAGGTCATAAATGTGTTTATCTGTTGACGCAAGTCAAAAAGGTTTAGGAGCAGTTCTTTGCCAATGGATCAATGGGAAGGAAAATACTGTGGTTTTTTCTTCATGATCACTCTCTATTGCAGAATCAAACTATAGTAGAATTGAATGAGAAGCTTTGGCTTGCACATGGGCTGTCGAGAAATTTAGAACTTTTATTTGGGGTACACAGTTTGAGATTTTTTCTGACCATAAGCCGCTAATACACTTATTGAATGGGAATGGTACAGGTAAAGCCTCCTCAAGATTAGTTAGATTGCTCTCACGTTTACATGAGTATAATTTCATCATAAAATATATACCAGGCGGTCGCAATGCAAGAGCAGACTGTCTATCCAGGTTGTCATTGGAGGATAATTCTTCATTTTCCAGGTTTGATGATGTAGAATGTGTTGTAGCCACTGTTGAAGATGTTATCACCAATTTACCCCATGTTACTAAAGAAGATTGGCTTAAAGCGTCCCAAGAGGATTCCAATTTGTTAGCTAACAAAAATATGATTGTATCTGGCTGGCCTAAAGAACGCTCTCTATCATCCCCTTTAAAATCGTTTGCACAAGTTAATCTGGAACTCTCTATGGTTGAAGGTTTAGTCATGCGTGGTGATTTGGCTGTACCTCCTACATCTTTACGCATGAGAATTTTAAAAATAGCACATGAGGAGCATTTGGGAATAGGTGCTACCGCCAGTAGGTTGAAAGAAAATTTTTGGTGGCCTGGTTTAGAATCAGATGTCACAAATTGGATAAATTCTTGTGGAACATGCCTTTTATCTGATAAACACTGGAAAACCATGAAAGCACCATTACATAATGTTCCAATTCCAGAAGAGGCTTGGATGAAACTAGCCGTGGATTTTGCAGGACCATTTGATGTACTCTCAAATGATAAGAAATACATCTTAGTATTAGTAGATTCGTTCTCAAAATGGGTGGAGTTTGAATTTTGTTCCTCTCCCACTTCTGGTTCTGTGATCAACTTTCTTTCCAGAATTTTTCTATCTGAGGGTTTTCTAAAAGAGTTGGTCACAGATAATGGGTCACACTTCACATCAAGTGTGATGGAAAATGTATTGTCTGTTCATTCCATCAAACATTTAAAGGTTGCTTTATATTCTCCTTTGGCAAATGGCTTAGTAGAACGTATGAATAGGTTAATTAAAGAAGGAATTCATACAGCTATGTCTGTCAATGAGCCTGTGGATACATTTTAAAAAAAAGATTTGGTCATATCTCACTACTCCCCACACTTCAACTGGCGTTTCTCCCTTTAGACTTCTTAAAAAGAGAGATCCTAATGGAACACTTTGTCCTTCATGGCTTAAGATGTTAAGAAAGAAAGATAGTTTGTGTATGGTGTGTAAAGATAAACAAAATATGCTTAAAAATGTTGCAATTCAACAAACGGTACAAAAGAGAAACTTTGACACAAAAAGGTGCAATTATGCTCATGATTTTAAAATTGGAGACTGGGTCATGGTCAGATCTCCAATAAGGGTTAAGAAAGGTTTATCAACATTTTCACTTCCTGTACAAATTGTTAAGGTTTCAAAAGGATCCTTATTTCTTGGTCATAAAGGCTGGTGGAGTAGGATAATGTTAGTCAAGTTAACGCCTGACCAAGCAAGTGAGATTATTGCAAAGAAGAATATTCATTATGATGATTTACACTTTTCACACTTTTCAGGTGATTTGAATAAAGATAATTCTGAGCTCTATTCTTGTAATGATCCTCAAACTCAAGTTGTTGGAGCACAAGATTTATATGATTCTTTATCAAACTCACATGATTCCTTATCAAACTCTTTGATTTCTAATGACTCTTCACATGTTGATACTATACCTTCCGACACTAACACAATAAGACCAATTCGAAATTGTTCTTTTCCTTCAAGGTACAAGGATTTTTATTTATCTTAATTTTTCTGTTTAATTTTGTTTGTGAAAGGGGAAGGGTGATGTAATACATAGCTTTCATTTTCTTCACACGCTTCACGCGCTCCTCACTTGTCATTGTTAGAATTGTTTTCATGTCTTTGACTGCATGCGCACATTCCTAGTTAGGTGCGCATGCTGTCTAGTTATCTTTTAAAGTGTACCTTTATTGAAAATGCATTCTCGTGCATGTAACCTCTTCTCAGTTGTACGAGCGGTTTCCTTAAACAGATTCTGCTTGGACTACAGAGAGGAAGGACGCACTCCTGTGATGTCTTGTTTTATCTACGAATAAACTACAAAGAACTTACCTGCTTGATCTCTTGGAATTATTTACATTAAGAAAACTCCTACTTTACAACTATATACCGCAATGACAACTCCTGCTGCGGAGTAGCAGAGCGCCATTTCCAGAATCGGGGACTACATGTCCCAGTCAACACAGACCAAGGGGGGGGCCCTTTGCTGCACACACCTGGGGCCGTATTACACATTATCATTGTTTGCGCCCAGCCACCTTTCAAAAGGTGCGCCGGGCGCAAACAATGATAATGCTCCCCGTTATGGTGTATGCACGGCCTCCAGTGCAGATGCGACTTCGTGCTGCCCTGGGGGCAGCACATTCATGTGAAAACACGGAGCAGATGCTCCGTGTTTTCACAGTGCAGGGCGGCACCCGCCTGCACTTTTAAAGAGATCCCCTTGCAGGCGGGTGCAGTCAGTGACTGCTTCCGCCTGCAAGTGGATTTCTGGCGGGTCCCTGGTACCCATTTTACCACCTGCAGAGGGCTGATCTCGGGGTTGGGGGGGGGGTGCATTGACAGTGCACAATCTTTTAAATGGAGTACTGTCAGTGCGCCTCCTAAGGGCTGCTTAGGAGTAATATGGCGCAGGCGCAGAGTCAAAGGAATTCCCTAATTTGCAAAGGGCACGCCCCTATGCAAATGAGGGAACATCTTCTGAAGGTAGCGCCGGTGCTTTAAGCGCGCCAGTGCCATTGGTATTATTGACACACAAGCTCTGCGCCCCCATTTATAATACCAAAATACCGCAGGGCGCAGAAAGCAGACGCAAATGCCTGTTGCGACCCTGAGGCACCTTCTGTAATAAAGCCCCTGACCTGAATTCAGGGCACTTTATAGCACATGACAGCTCCTGCTGCGGGGAACAGAACACCATTTCCAGGATGCAAGACTGTGTGTTCCAGTCACCACAGGGTGAGGAGGAGGCCCTTTGCTGCACACACCTAGCCCGAATTCAGAGTGTTATATAGCTCAGTGACTCCTGCAGGGGAACAGATTCTCCTGGGCCCGTCAGCAACAGGAAGAAGTCGGGCCAAGCATCTTAACCCTCTGAGCTGTTGTACTTGGATGGGGAACAGAACGCCATTTGTAGGATCGGGGACTATGTTCCCAGTCACCACAGGGCGAGGAGGAGGCCCTTTGCTGCACACACCTGGCTTGAATTCAGAGCGCTATGTAGCGCAGTGAAAGTTCCTCCTGCTGTGGGGGAACAGAGCCTACTGGGCCTGTCAGCAACAAGAACAAGGGCTGCTTCCCTTGGTTCTGTGATTGAATACTTTTTTTAGGTCTCGCAGACCTGCGTTGGAGCGCACATGCATTGCTCGCTCTGCGAGGCTTCTTGTAATTTGGATATTTCTGAAGTGGAGTTGAAGCCCCGCCCATCATTTTGATTGACTGGCGTCACCGTTTATGCTATACGCTGACTCGTGATTCAGAATGAGGCTTTTTTGTTACCGCCCTCTCTCCTTCTCAGGCGGCCCATCCAGACTGGCTCTATTACTTGCTGCGTTATACAGTCTCCTTTAACTAGTCGAGGAGCACTTTGTTTTACATTTGCGCAATGGTGACAGCTTGCTTATTTCGCATCTAAACTTTCAGGCAGGATCAGGCGCTTTGTGTATCTGTGCTTCGTCAGTTAGGACGCTTTCGCGAAATGGCGATGGCTTGTTATTTGAAGGGAAACTGGGTAGTGTTCATTTTTGCACCTGCATCAATGAGCACGCAAACAGCATTCAAGTTGCCTTTTTGTGTGTTCCAGAGGGAGCCTGGTGACTTGGATAACTGTGCAGACTCGATGGAAAGCATTACGGTGGTTCCAAGTCAAGGGGCGTGTACAGGACAGAGATAGATTGGCGCTCGCGCTTCAGTGAGGGATAACCAGGGCAACATGTGCTCAAGATCAGACAGTTTGTATAAATTTGTTGCCAGTTGTCTGGTTCGGCGTGGATCCCTGGGGTTGTCTCCGGTTCCACAGTGTGGACATTCATTGAACCCTACACAGAGGTATGATCCGCATGAAGTCTGCGTGGATGATGCAATATTTATGTTGTGGTCGGAAGAGGAAATTCTTCCTCGCCACCGGGGCTTCCAGACTTGTACTGCGGCCAAGTTGGGTCGGACTGTTTTTCAGCACTTAGCGCTTTTGACTACTGCCACGTGGCCACCTTATTATAGGACGTTTCTGCATTGTTGCTTCACTAGTCGCACCGAGTAGTACATTGAGCCACACAAGCTCACATAGCAAGGCCGCAGTACGAACACCAAGCACCCATATGCCATCTGTAGCACCGATCTGCTATTAGCACCCAGCGGGACGAGGATTATTGTTTCAGCATGAGCACCTGGTGCAACACGTGCAAAGAGCAAAGCATCCAACTCCTAGCACCACACGTTACATCATATCCAGTTCTGCATCAGTGTTGTCACACAGTGGCACGAATATTACTGTGCAATCTCTCAGAGCACTCGAGAGTGGACGCATCTTAACCCCTTTGATGCTCATGACGAGCTCAGCTCATCATGAGGCACGGTTGAGCTGTGCTCATGACTTAAATACAGAGCTAAACTTTTTGCACCTGGCACAAGGGTCTCAAACCTTTCCACTAATAAGAGCTACTTAATTTCAATGAAAATCGTCCTGAGCTTCTAATATTCAGCCACGACCCGTGCAGGAAAGAGCGGTGGGGCCAGGTGGTGGGGGATTTCGACAGACGACGACGACATGTGAAAATTAATTATTTATTTAATTTTGCCCTTAGGGTAGTGTCCACTGCTCTTACCTGCACAGGCCGCAGCTGCTAATATTATTAGTGTTGTACATATCAGACAAGATTGCATTAGTTTCCACTCTATGCATTACTAGCCGTGATCACATCTGTGCAATATTACCAGCAGTAATGTAAACAAGCATTTGCAATGCAACCGGTCTCGCATTTATGCGAGTTTAAGCTAATGGCATTGTTGACAATGCCTTTTATTTATGTTTTAAAAACCAAAACATAAATAAAAGGCATTGTCATTTACAATGCCAATAGCTCAAACTCGCGTAAATGCGAGACCTATTGCATTACAAATGCTTGTTCTCTTTTGTCTGAAGCAGTGAGTGCTTTCATTCCACCGCACATGTTCCTGCAGCTGTTACTGCTATGTTTCCATCACCTGTGCTGTCCATCTGGCAGACAATTCCTGTGTGCTGGTGTCTCGGAGGAGGTGGTACACCACGCCTAATACTGAGGGCGTCATTCCCAGTCTTTTGGAACTACGACACAAAGCAGTCAGAATTATGGCCTGGCAAAGGCAAATTTCGCCTGCACTTTAGGCAACTGGTGTTGTGCAGAGACCTTAGAGTGAGGGGCCCTTTGAAAACCTGTATTTTGGACATACTTGGAGCTGTTGTTACTTTATTTTCCCTGCCTGACAAAAGCGGTGTCTCGTATACATCCCCCTCTTGACTCTCTCCCATTACATTGTGCTTGCTTGGGATTTTTAAGCTGTTGTTCATGTGTGATTTGACTAGCTATGGCTAATAAGGACCGGTATGTATGGTCATTTCAAAGTAGAATGTTAATGTCTTGTGCTGACATGCTAATGAATTAACCTTTTTGTCCAGATACCATACGCAGGTACTCTTCTCCTCAAAGTGATCAGAAGGGTCTGTAGCAGGATTCTTGGTTTCTTTCAGAATAGCTAAACAATGCTCATACTGTAGGAACTGAGGTGACAAGTGTGAAGGGAGGCTGTGTCGAAGGAAGTTGCCTGCACTAACAAAACCAGTGTGAATTGGACGCACCCTTGTGAGCTTGCTATGGGGATTTTTGTTCTACGTTTTGCAGCAAATCTATCCGACCTACAGCAACGTCCACCTGTGATATGGGTTCTGGGTTTTATTTTCTGACTAATTGTTATCTTGATACCTAGTAAAGAATTAAGTTTTATCCACGGTGGGCGAGATTTAAAAATTCTGTTTTGACTGTCATATTTATTTAGAACCTTCCATTTAAGAACAATGTGGTCCTGGGTCCCCTTTTATATTCCTTGCCGTCAATTTAAATGGGTTTGAAGGTGTGTTTCTTTTGATCTGTAATGGGGAAGAGAAAAACAACAGATAATTTAGCTGAAGCAAAAAAGTCTAAGACACAGGCCAAGCATATGACGTCAAACTGTGCCCTCGATGAAATTGATGTTCTCATAGAAGAAGTCGAGGGCTTGTTGAAATGCAGTGAGTTGCGGAAAAGCCCGTCCAAATCCAGAGGTGCCCAGGGCAACATTAAATCCTACCTGGTTAAGCCATGTTGAAGGGTGATGTGGGCCAACACCACGGAAGCTATTGTACATCAAGTTAGCTCACAGTCTCATGCAACAAGGCACTGACCTTTGGTGATCCAAGGGCTCCCTCTGTAGTCTTTGAACCCATCCCTGGTACTATTTCGATTGAGTGCTCAAACAGGTATCAAATATTGGGAGATTTAGAGAGTGATGTGTTGCATGGTTCCCTTTTAAATGACGTTTTTTCCATTATTGATCAGTAGACGGTTGAGGCTCAGCTTAACTTTATAAAAACAGAAATCAAAGGGTTGAAATCAGGAGTTATCTCACTCGCTAATCATCTTACAAAGAAAGTAGAGAAGTTGGGGTTTCTTCTGGAGTCCTGAGACACAAGTACCAGTGCTTCCTAACATGGGGTTCTGTCCCGAGTTGGAGACATCTGCCTCCATAGAGAGTGGTCATTTGCAGCGGAGAACATCGCCAATGGGGTGTCTCAACGCAAATCCTACCATTGGTGGTGGTCATAGTCAAAACCCTCCTGTCCCACCTCACTAGGAGCCCAGTACCTTCCCTGAAATAACAGGAGCTGTGCCTCCAAACACGACTTTTAGTTAATTAATTTTGAGCCCTCTCCTAAAACACCTTCTCGTCCCTATCATATGGGGATTAGAGGTCTTCTGCTGAGTAGTGTTTTTTTGATTAATGTCCCAAAACTATCCGACTATAGTCAGACCTATCTGACCTCGAAAGTAACGAATCCGTGACCAACAAAACAATACACTTTCTCAGGTATGTTCACAATTGCAGATCTGTGATTAGACCTAGTTATCATTACTAGATAAGTTAATAACTATAGCAGGACTGATTGTATTTATTTATTTTATTTATACCATTATTAAAGCGCGCTGCAACCCTACGGGCATCCTGGCGCTATGGAAAATTGCGACTGAGAGTGATCATCAAGGGGCAGAAGGGGGAGTGAACAGATTGCTCTTATGTTGGTTAAGCTTTAGGGAAGAGCCAGGTCTTTACCTTTTTGCGAAAAGGCAGCAATTCACTGGTTTTCCTAATCGCAATAGGGAGGCTATTCCAGAGGTGAACTGCTGCTATGCTAAAGGCACTGCCACCATAAGTTGCTTTCCTGATTCTAGGTATGCTAATAAGGTTAGTGGATGAGGAGCGGAGGGTCCGTGTGGGCTCATACCATTGAAATTTGTTTTGTAGAGGTTTGGGACCCAGACCGTGTACTGCTTTGAAAACAGTACATAAAGATTTAAAGAGGATCCTCTGTGGTACGGGCAGCCAGTGCAACCCCAGTGCTAGGGTGGTAGAGGATCGGCGTCCTCGAGAGAGTGCCAATTTAGTAGCTGCCGCCTGGATACTCTGGAGTCTAGAAATCAGATATGCAGGAGATTCCAGTAGCAACGCGTTGCAGTAATCCAGGCGGCTAAGAATGGTGCTCCTGACTACGGTTGCTCTGGTCTGTGCTGGAAGGAGAGGTAACAGCTTTCGGAGGCCCCGCATTAGGGTGAAGCAACTGCTCACCTGTTTGTTGACGTTGGTCTCCAGGTTTAAGTTATCATTAAAGCTGACCCCCAAATTCCACACCGTTTTTACTGGTGTCAGTGGTCCATCTGAGGCTAAAGGCCAGAGGTCAGCAGGCAGGCTTCTGGCAATTCTTCCCACTTTGCATTGCATGATCTCTGTTTTACCGCTAATAAATTGAAGCAAGTTACTTTTTAGCCAAGTTGCCATTTCCAGCATGCAGGTGTGGAAGGTCTCAAGTGATTCTGCATGGGCGCCATTGAGTGAGATCATCAACTGCATGTCATCCGCATAGTTTATCACGCTAATATCATGGGCCTTGATGATGCCCATCAGGGGTTGTATGTAAGCGTTAAAAAGGATTGGACTGATCGCAGACCCCTGTGGGACCCCATGTGGGACTTTAGCAAATTCAGACTGGTATGGAGGGAGTGCCACTGCCTGCCATCTATCTGTCAGGTATGAACGCAGCCACTTGAGCGCCGTTCCGTCTACTCCAAAGGTTTCCAACCTTGTCAGTAGGATGTCATGACTCACTGTGTCGAACGCGGCGGACAGGTCCAGCAAAATAAGAATTGCTGATTCTCCCCTGTCCGCCCTCATTCGCAGGCTATCCAGGACCACCAGCAGAGCTGACTCGGTCCCATGGGCTGGTCTGAACCCAAATTGCTCCTCTTCTAGGATGTTATTTGTTTCCAGGAAGAGGGACAGAGACCCTACTGACCAACCCTTCCGTGATCTTAATTGGATACGGCAGGAGCGAGATGGGTCGGTAATGCTTATGGCAGCTGGGGTTAAAATTTGGTTTCTTTAGCAGGGGTGTAATAACTGCCTGTTTCCATTCCCTCTGTACAATGCCTGTGCAGAGAGATTGACCGCATAACTGCCGGAGTACGGAAAATAATTCATCCCGAGTTCCTTTACAACTTTATGCGGTAGAGGATCCAGTGGGGATCCAGAGGATATGTTGAGGGCTATTTGAGCAAACTCTTTTACTGAGGTAATTTCGAATTTATCCAAGATGGCCCTTGGCATTAAGTGCCCATCCATTCCTTCTCTCTTCTTCCCGTTATCCACGCCGCTCTGGTGCTGTGCTAAGGATGTAGAGGCATCCTTCATACTCTCCACTAATTTTATGATTTTTTCCCGGAAGAAGGAGGCCAGACCATCACATAACTCCTGCGAAGGTTTGATGTTGCTACTGGCGCAATTAGGGTGGGACATTTCTCTTACTATTTTGAAAACGTCGCTTGACTTATTAGAGCTTTTTAGGATAATGGCTGCAAAGTGTTCTGCTTTGGCTGTGGCAATCTCTTTTTTATATTTAGTTATTGTCAGCCTCCAGAGTAGCCTATTCTGTTCTGTATAATCTGTCCTCCATTGCCTTTCCGCCTTTTTACAGGTGATTTTCGGATTTTTCAGTTTTTCCCTGTACCAGGGCGCGGAAGGGTTGCCTCTTTTCCTGATTACTTTCAGCGGTGCAATATGATCGAGCTTCCTGGTCACATGATCACAAAGCAAACGATAGTTCACAGTAATGTCATTCTCCGGATTGAACAGGGTCTCTAACTGAAAGAGGGCATCCCCCTTTTCCCCTTTTTTTAGTAGTTCTTTACAGTCACAACTAATAAAGGTTCTGACTTGTTTGTTTCTAGAGTATGGACATTAAATGTTACTAGATAGTGGTCTGACCATCCCACTGGTAGGGTTTTTCCCATGGATACAAGGTCTTCTTCTGCGAAGATTAGGTCTAGAATGTTGCCTTCCCTGTGTGTGGGAGTGGTTACCCATTGTTTTAACCCTAGGTTGGCACAGGATTGTGTGATGTTGTGGAAGGCTGTGTCTAGTTTACCGTTAGTCCATAGGTTAAAATCCCCCAGCACTAGTAATCTGCTATGGGTAAGTGTCAGGTTGTTAATGACACTGATCAGTTCCTGCTGTTGCATGGCATTAATGGCCCCTGGTGGCCTGTAGCATATCAGGCCGGTGATACAGTGACCTGAGTCATGTTTTATTGAGAACCCAAAGAGTTCTGCACAGGAAACTTTGTCTATGTCTAACATAGCGATGTTCAATTTTTCCCTGAAGGTGACCCCCGTTCCCCCCTCGCTCCTTAGGCCTGGCCGCCATAAGTGTGGCAGGGTATACTCAGACGTGAGTCCCTTGCTCACTTTGCCACTGGATTCAAGCAAGCCGGGCTGAAGAAGGCTGGAATGCCAGAAACCGGTCCTCGGAAGCTTGTTTCCGGTCCAGGGAAGACATGGCTTGGCAGTTCGGGCTGCACTGTTCCCATGAGGCACAGGGTCAGACTGATTTGCATATAGCCATGTCTGAACTGGGGTGGCAGAGTGGGCTAAAGAACGGTGATGGATTAAACCCAGATCTCTTGCCTGGGTGTGAGTGTCTGATTGATTCAGAAGCTCCATCCATCACCAACCCCTTTTGTACCACTTTTGGCCGCCATAAGTGTGGCAGGGTATACTCAGACGTGAGTCCCTTGCTCACTTTGCCTCTGGATTCAAGCAAGCCGGGCTGAAGAAGGCTGGAATGCCAGAAACCGGTCCTCGGAAGCTTGTTTCCGGTCCAGGGAAGACATGGCTTGGCAGATCGGGCTGCACAGTTCCCATGAGGCACAGGGTCAGACTGATTTGCATATAGCCATGTCTGAACTGGGGTGGCAGAGTGGGCTAAAGAACGTTGATGGATTAAACCCAGATCTCTTGACTGGGTGTGAGTGTCTGATTAATTCAGAAGCTCCGTCCATCACCAACCCCTTTTGTACCGCTGGGGTTGTGGAGAATCTTATACCCCACTGGGCATGCCGGACCCAGCTCTGACTCAAGCCGAGCTACCGTCCATGTTTCAGTTAGAAACAGGATACCAGGTTGCTGGATTCGATCAGCAACTGTATCTCGGTTGCATGTTTGGGGAGGGATATAACGTTAAGTAATCCACTTTTCAGCTCTCCCTTAGATCTATCTCCTTGTTCTGGATGCGGCGTTTTGCCTGGCAGGGTGTGGCTGTTTGTTGTTTCCCTGGGCTGTGAGTACATCCCCTTTCCCGATATAGTGGCCAGGTCAACTCTTGGTATTAGATCGAGTGGAAGAGGATTTATATGCGGCAAACAGTTTGGGCAGGGTATCTTATCCTTGGATGTTATGTTAGGTGCTAGTCGTGGGCAGGTTGCATTGCCGCCTAGTGGGTGAAGCATTATCAGTTCCTCCCTGTATGTATATATATATATATATATATATATATATATATATATATATATATATATATATTACCTACTGGCGGTCGCCAGTAGGTAGTTATAGTTAGGATTTTTTTCAATGTTAAATCTCAAAATTCTATTTGGAATAACTTTGGCACCGGTTGACGAATCTGCCTGAAAATTTCCTGAAAATGGCCTCCTCGAGCTCCGGTCCTTCCTTGAAAGTTTGGGGGGGATACGTCAAGCGGGGGCCGAGATAAAAGGGGGGTCCCAAAACGCGTTTTCCCCATGTTAATTTCCATAGGGCGGTCGATTTCACTTTTAGCCCGAACGGCTGAATGGATTTCCAGCAAACTTGGCAAAATTGAAGGGACTGGTAGCCCGATGTGCCTTTGCTATGTCTCAAGATATGTGCTGCAGTGGATTTTGAGTAATTTAGGTTCAAAAAAATATATATATCTATAGGCGCTCTCCGGTGCGCGCACCGGGGTGCGCTCCAGGCGCGACACGCGACATGCGCGCAGGAAGCTGATTGGCTCTTGGGTGTCTGTAAACATTCTAAACAGTCTGGAGCGGCTGCCATCTTGTGTCTCGGTAAAATCGAGACACAAGGGGTTTGAAAAAAAAAGGGGCAAATGACCATAAGGGGGAAGAGTAGACCCCCTCTGACCCCCTAGGTTTGATGTGGGGGCTAAAATAGGGTCCTGCGGGGCATTACATTTTTTTTTTTTTTTTCGTTTTGCGCGGGGGAAGCGCATGGTACGCGCACCGGCGAAGCACGGGGAAAATCCAGGACCATATTTATGAAGGCCTTGCGCTGCCAGTTTTGCGCCGCCTGTGCGTCAATTTTTGTGACGCACCAGCGGTGTAAAAAAATGCACATTGTTACGCAATATTTAAAAAGTGACGCATCTATCTAGATGCGTCACTTTTTAAATATAGTGCAACGAGGCACATTTTTTTACACTGCTGGTGCGATGCGTCACTTTTCTGTGCGCACTCCTTATGACATTCCAGATGTGTCATATTTAATGTATGACGAATCATGTTGCAAGGAGTTACAGATACGTCAGTATTTCTGACATATCTGTAAACATGAAAGTGACGCGAGGCAGGCGCAAGATTTTGACGCAACAGCATCCTAAAAGTGACGCAGAGAAATCTCATAGATTTCAGTACGTCGTTATTACCAAGCTTTTTGCGAGGGATTGCCCCCTCTGCATACATTATACCTGATGCAGATATAATGTGGTGCAGAGTTTTAAAAAGTGACCCATGTACCTAGATGCGTCACTTTTTAAAAATAGCGTCAGGTATAATGCATGCAGAGGGGGTGTTCCCCCGCAAAAAGCTTGGTAATAATGACGCAGTGCGTCACTTTTAGGATGCTGTTGCGTCAAAATCTTGCGCCTGCTTCACAGCAAACCTTTCACATGGTGCTTTTTCCATGTGAAAGGACACATTACTGGAGTTGCGTCCCTTTTGTGACGCACTCCAGCAATGCGTTACTTTTGTGTTTACAGATACGTCAGAAATACTGACATATCTGTAACTCCTTGCGAATTGATTAGTCATATATTAAATATGACATATCTGGAATGTCATAAGGAGTGCGTCCAGAAAAGTGACGCATCGCTGTTTTCACGTAGCGATGCGTCACTTTTCAGAAATGAGGCCTCCAGTTTATTCACTGTGTCATAACTTTCTTTTCTAACACTCACCTTCTTTCATTCCTCCTACTTCACTTCCTTTCACCTCTCATACCTTTCTGTTCTTTCTTACTCATTCTCCTTTCAATTATCAATGCACTATATTTCACTTACTCTTCATTTTTTTAAGAATATAGCTCTTTGATGAGAATTGGAGGTAGTTCTGAAAAGAACTTTTGGTTTTCTTCTTTTAACTGAACAGGAACAAAAACAGGGAATGGAAACTGCTCAACAGGAGCAAAAAGAAAACAAAAAAATTAGGGGTGGGAAGGGCAGCGATGGTTCTCCAATGCTCGAACCATGAGCAGGACACTTTGCTCCCCATAGGTGAGGAGTTGATTGCAGTATCTGCATTTGACGACCCCATGGTTAAATGCAGGTTGTATGTTTGGCACCTGCTCCTGCGATTGCTCTCTCCCAGAAGAAGTTGCTCCTCCGGTTGATGTAGAGGCCCCATCTCTGGGAACCTCTTGTGCCAGAGCCCTGACACTTTCCCGGGCAAAATTCTGGGGGTGCCTCCTCTCCACATGTCGGATCATGGTAAAGTTCCCACTTTTGGTGCATTCACCTTTTTCTGGTCTGCTGGAAACTTAAAAAATTTCCAAATGAAATGCTCTTTCACCTTTGGTTGAGGAGGCTCTTCATCGATGAATTCAGGCTCATCTTCACTGCTGGATGGTCTGGCAGCCATGATTAACCAAGAAATATGCAAGAGCAAAAAGGCAGGTCTTTCAGTCACAAAAGTGAAAGAAGAAGTGAAGGAAATGGGTGGGGATTTCATTCATTGTAAAAAAAACTGTTAGCAACCAATGAAAAGTGTTATTTTAGGGTCACATGACCCGACGCGTTTACGCTGCGCGCTCCGGAGCACTTCCGGTGCGTTTACGCAGCGCGATCGTAGGCGCTTCCGGGGCGCAAACGTGGCGCGATCGTAGGCGCTTTTGCGTGCGTTTACGCGCCGCGAACGTAGGCGCTTCCGAGGGCACTTACGTTGCGCGCCGAAGTGATGCATGAATGACTGACTCTCTCTTTGTATGTGTTTTGAAGACAGCATATGTGCAGGACTGTATGGGTGGATGAGTGTGTATATGTGTGTGTTACTGCGTGAATGACTGTCTCACTAGTGTCTTTATCAGTAACTACATATGTTTTAATCTAGTATATGTGAATATTGATGTATATAAGTGAGTATATGTGAGAGTAAGAGATTGTAAGAGTTCCTGTTTAAATAAGTATGTGTTTCTATAAGTGATTGTTTAAGAGAGTATGTGTAAGTTTCCTTAGAAGTAAGGTGGTAGTGTGTGTTTAGATGTATATGCAAATAAATGGATGTTCAATAGTTTACTTGCATGTGTGAGTATGTGTGAGAGTAACTTTTGGATGACTGTTGGTGTGTAACAGGATGTATAGGTGTATCACTACATATGATGAGTGAGTATATGTATGAGTGACTATATAGAACTGTTGGTGAATGAGTGGATGTGTATATAGATGGTGGAATTATTGAATTGGTTGTTGTAACTTTTATGTGTATCTCCATTTTTTTGAAAATGTTAATTTCTATTTTTGAATATGTGTTTCATGGGTTACATTACACTGAAAGGAGGTCTGTCACTCTGTCTCAAGGATGATGTCATCAGTGATGTCATGAGTGATGTCACTGACCATGTCATGAGTGATGTAATATGTGACGTCATCAGCAGTGCATTGCACGCGCAAGTTATAGTGAGTCCATCTAACTATAACGTGGGAATTTCAATGGTTTTATATCAGTAAAATTTCCAGCTAACTATAACTGGTGTTAAACCTATGTTTTTTTCAGTGAATATATATATATATATATATATATATATATATATATATATATATATATATATATATATATATATATATATATATATATTGTCGCTCCAGGTTGTCCACCTCTTGAGTAGCACACGAGCAGCAGCTTTATTTATGTGTAGGTGAGGGCAGGGATCCTCTTGTAGACGCCTCTCCGTAATGGATCTGCCCGACGCGTTTCGAAGCTCCATCTGCTTCTCTTCAGGGGCTTTAACGGAAGCGGCGTGCGCACCCGTTACACTTCTCCAATTTGATATAACTCACCCGCCGATGGGAGGCTCCAGTGAGACTTCTGGGAAGTGTAGTGCGGAAAGCACACAATCAAGTCCTGTATGGACTCCACAAGTGGGCCCGTCCTCGATCCCATGTACGGCTGTTACTTCACTGCCGTGACACCCACGTTAACGGGGTGGTGCATACTCCGCGGCTGGACTGCCGCGTGTAAATTGTCGCTCCAGGTTGTCCACCTCTTGAGTAGCACACGAGCAGCAGCTTTATTTATGTGTAGGTGAGGGCGGGGACCCGCTTGTAGACGCCGCTCCGTAATGGATCTGCCCAACGCGTTTCGAAGCTCCATCTGCTTCTCTTCAGGGGCTTTAACGGAAGCGGTGTGCGCACCCGTTACACTTCTCCAATTTGATATAACTCACCCGCCGATGGGAGGCTCCAATGAGACTTCTGGGAAGTGTAGTGCGGAAAGCACACAATCAAGTCCTGTATGGACTCCACAAGTGGGCCCGTCCTCGATCCCATGTACGGCTGTTGCTTCACTGCCGTGACCCCCACGTTAACGGGGTGGTGCATACTCCGCGGCTGGACTGCCGCGTGTAAATTGTCGCTCCAGGTTGTCCACCTCTTGAGTAGCACACGAGCAGCAGCTTTATTTATGTGTAGGTGAGGGCGGGGATCTGCTTGTAGACGCCGCTCCGTAATGGATCTGCCCGACGCGTTTCGAAGCTCCATCTGCTTCTCTTCAGGGGCTTTAACGGAAGCGGTGTGCGCACCCGTTACACTTCTCCAATTTGATATAACTCACCCGCCGATGGGAGGTTCCAATGAGACTTCTGGGAAGTGTAGTGCGGAAAGCACACAATCAAGTCCTGTATGGACTCCACAAGTGGGCCCGTCCTCGATCCCATGTACGGCTGTTACCTCACTGCCGTGACCCCCACGTTAACGGGGTGGTGCATACTCCGCGGCTGGACTGCCGCGTGTAAATTGTCGCTCCAGGTTGTCCACCTCTTGAGTAGCACACGAGCAGCAGCTTTATTTATGTGTAGGTGAGGGCGGGGATCCGCTTGTAGACCCCGCTCCGTAATGGATCTGCCCGACGCGTTTCGAAGCTCCATCTGCTTCTCTTCAGGGGCTTTAACGGAAGCGGTGTGCGCACCCGTTACACTTCTCCAATTTGATATAACTCACCCGCCGATGGGAGGCTCCAATGAGACTTCTGGGAAGTGTAGTGCGGAAAGCACACAATCAAGTCCTGTATGGACTCCACAAGTGGGCCCGTCCTCGATCCCATGTACGGCTGTTACTTCACTGCCGTGACCCCCACGTTAACGGGGTGGTGCATACTCCGCGGCTGGACTGCCGCATGTAAATTGTCGCTCCAGGTTGTCCACCTCTTGAGTAGCACACGAGCAGCAGCTTTATTTATGTGTAGGTGAGGGCGGGGATCCGCTTGTAGACGCCGCTCCGTAATGGATCTGCCCGACGCGTTTCGAAGCTCCATCTGCTTCTCTTCAGGGGCTTTAACGGAAGCGGTGTGCGCACCCGTTACACTTCTCCAATTTGATATAACTCACCCGCCGATGGGAG
Source organism: Lissotriton vulgaris (assembly GCF_964263255.1). Classification (NCBI taxonomy): domain Eukaryota; kingdom Metazoa; phylum Chordata; class Amphibia; order Caudata; family Salamandridae; genus Lissotriton; species Lissotriton vulgaris. Next base: position 877,284,553 of record NC_141685.1, read on the forward strand.
GCTCCAATGAGACTTCTGGGAAGTGTAGTGCGGAAAGCACACAATCAAGTCCTGTATGGACTTCACAAGTGGGCCCGTCCTCGATCCCATGTACGGCTGTTACTTCACTGCCGTGACCCCCACGTTAACGGGGTGGTGCAAACTCCGCGGCTGGACTGCTGCGTGTAAATTGTCACTCCAGGTTGTCCACCTCTTGAGTAGCACACAAGCAGCAGCTTTATTTATGTGTAGGTGAGGGCGGGGATCCGCTTGTAGACGCCGCTCCGTAATGGATCTGCCCGACGCGTTTTGAAGCTCCATCTGCTTCTCTTCAGGGGCTTTAACGGAAGCGGTGTGCGCACCCATTACACTTCTCCAATTTGATATAACTCACCCGCCGATGGGAGGCTCCAATGAGACTTCTGGGAAGTGTAGTTCGGAAAGCACACAATCAAGTCCTGTATGGACTCCACAAGTGGGCCCGTCCTCGATCCCATGTACGGCTGTTACTTCACTGCCGTGACCCCCACGTTAACGGGGTGGTGCATACTCCGCGGCTGGACTGCCGCGTGTAAATTGTCGCTCCAGGTTGTCCACCTCTTGAGTAGCACACGAGCAGCAGCTTTATTTATGTGTAGGTGAGGGCGGGGATCTGCTTGTAGACGCCGCTCCGTAATGGATCTGCCCGACGCGTTTCGAAGCTCCATCTGCTTCTCTTCAGGGGCTTTAACGGAAGCGGTGTGCGCACCCGTTACACTTCTCCAATTTGATATAACTCACCCGCCGATGGGAGGCTCCAATGAGACTTCTGGGAAGTGTAGTGCGGAAGGCACACAATCAAGTCCTGTATGGACTCCACAAGTGGGCCCATCCTCGATCCCATGTACGGCTGTTACTTCACTGCCGTGACCCCCACGTTAACGGGGTGGTGCATACTCCGCGGCTGGACTGCCGCGTGTAAATTGTCGCTCCAGGTTGTCCACCTCTTGAGTAGCACACGAGCAGCAGCTTTATTTATGTGTAGGTGAGGGCGGGGATCCGCTTGTAGACGCCGCTCCGTAATGGATCTGCCCGACGCGTTTCGAAGCTCCATCTGCTTCTCTTCAGGGGCTTTAACGGAAGCGGTGTGCGCACCCGTTACACTTCTCCAATTTGATATAACTCACCCGCCGATGGGAGGCTCCAATGAGACTTCTGGGAAGTGTAGTGCGGAAAGCACACAATCAAGTCCTGTATGGACTCCACAAGTGGGCCCGTCCTCGATCCCATGTACGGCTGTTACTTCACTGCCGTGACCCCCACGTTAACGGGGTGGTGCATACTCCGGGGCTGGACTGCCGCGTGTAAATTGTCGCTCCAGGTTGTCCACCTCTTGAGTAGCACACGAGCAGCAGCTTTATTTATGTGTAGGTGAGGGCGGGGATCCGCTTGTAGACCCCGCTCCGTAATGGATCTGCCCGACGCGTTTCGAAGCTCCATCTGCTTCTCTTCAGGGGCTTTAACGGAAGCGGTGTGCGCACCCGTTACACTTCTCCAATTTGATATAACTCACCCGCCGATGGGAGGCTCCAATGAGACTTCTGGGAAGTGTAGTGCGGAAAGCACACAATCAAGTCCTGTATGGACTCCACAAGTGGGCCCGTCCTCGATCCCATGTACGGCTGTTACTTCACTGCCGTGACCCCCACGTTAACGGGGTGGTGCATACTCCGCGGCTGCACTGCTGCGTGTAAATTGTCGCTCCAGGTTGTCCACCTCTTGAGTAGCACACGAGCAGCAGCTTTATTTATGTGTAGGTGAGGGCGGGGATCCGCTTGTAGACGCCGCTCCGTAATGGATCTGCCCGACGCGTTTCGAAGCTCCATCTGCTTCTCTTCAGGGGCTTTAACGGAAGCGGTGTGCGCACCCGTTACACTTCTCCAATTTGATATAACTCACCCGCCGATGGGAGGCTCCAATGAGACTTCTGGGAAGTGTAGTGCGGAAAGCACACAATCAAGTCCTGTATGGACTCCACAAGTGGGCCCGTCCTCGATCCCATGTACGGCTGTTACTTCACTGCCGTGACCCCCACGTTAACGGGGTGGTGCATACTCCGCGGCTGGACTGCCGCGTGTAAATTGTCGCTCCAGGTTGTCCACCTCTGGAGTAGCACACGAGCAGCAGCTTTATTTATGTGTAGGTGAGGGCGGGGATCCGCTTGTAGACGCCGCTCCGTAATGGATCTGCCCGACGCGTTTCGAAGCTCCATCTGCTTCTCTTCAGGGGCTTTAACGGAAGCGGTGTGCGCACCCGTTACACTTCTCCAATTTGATATAACTCACCCGCCGATGGGAGGCTCCAATGAGACTTCTGGGAAGTGTAGTGCGGAAAGCACACAATCAAGTCCTGTATGGACTCCACAAGTGGGCCCGTCCTCGATCCCATGTACGGCTGTTACTTCACTGCCGTGACCCCCACGTTAACGGGGTGGTGCATACTCCGCGGCTGCACTGCTGCGTGTAAATTGTCGCTCCAGGTTGTCCACCTCTTGAGTAGCACACGAGCAGCAGCTTTATTTATGTGTAGGTGAGGGCGGGGATCCGCTTGTAGACGCCGCTCCGTAATGGATCTGCCCGACGCGTTTCGAAGCTCCATCTGCTTCTCTTCAGGGGCTTTAACGGAAGCGGTGTGCGCACCCGTTACACTTCTCCAATTTGATATAACTCACCCGCCGATGGGAGGCTCCAATGAGACTTCTGGGAAGTGTAGTGCGGAAAGCACACAATCAAGTCCTGTATGGACTCCACAAGTGGGCCCGTCCTCGATCCCATGTACGGCTGTTACTTCACTGCCGTGACCCCCACGTTAACGGGGTGGTGCATACTCCGCGGCTGGACTGCCGCGTGTAAATTGTCGCTCCAGGTTGTCCACCTCTGGAGTAGCACACGAGCAGCAGCTTTATTTATGTGTAGGTGAGGGCGGGGATCCGCTTGTAGACGCCGCTCCGTAATGGATCTGCCCGACGCGTTTCGAAGCTCCATCTGCTTCTTCTCTTCAGGGGCTTTAACGGAAGCGGTGTGCGCACCCGTTACACTTCTCCAATTTGATATAACTCACCCGCCGATGGGAGGCTCCAATGAGACTTCTGGGAAGTGTAGTGCGGAAAGCACACAATCAAGTCCTGGTGGACAACCTTGGAGCGAGAATATATATATATATATATATATTACGCTCCCTGTCCCACTGGAAATCAAGGCACTCGTGGGCGGGTGCAGTTTGCGGTAATGGGTACCCGCAATAACACTCTTGCTCTGCTTCAGAATTTGTCTCTTCTAAAGAACTGCACTCGTGGGACCAAAGGTTTTGCGGTGCTCACACCAGAGGTTTATTCACAATTATTGACAAACGCGTTTCAGCATACGCCTTCCTCAGTGTCAATTGCATTGTGGAAACTGACCCGGGATATAGCGGTAAACAATCATAGACATGGTTGACGGACTTCACTGTTTGTGGGTCGCGCCATCTTTGAACGTGTAAATACATCACAGTAGGTGCATATTACCCCAGTTGGAAACAAAACAAATACAGCCGTGTATCGGCATGGTTCCCCGTATTCATACACCCGGGGAAGATGTCCATTTAAGTTTCCAGAGTCCATCAAGCCATGTATTGGCAAGACCCGTTTTTGGCCAGCTTCAGTGCAAAGGCGATTCTTCTTGTAGACTTTGAAAAGGCCTTTGACTCGGTGGACTGGGGGTTTCTTGGGGATGTTCTGGAAGGAATGGAGCTCGGTCCTCAGTTTCAGGCAATGTTTACGGTTCTTTATGCCCTACCGCGCGCCCGGGTCCTAGTGAATGGGGTCTTGTCCGAGCCCTTTTCTATTCACTGGGGAACAAGGCAGGGTTGCCTTCCATCCCCCCTGCTCTTCGCGTTGGTGATGGAGCCCTTGGCATCCCTGGTGCGGTCGTGTGGACATGTGCGTGGATGGGAATGGCCCCATAATGAACCGGATAAGATTGCCTCATCTACTTGGCGGACCCGCCCGGTCAGGTCCCCATTGTCTTCGCGTTCTACACTCCTTCGAGCAGGCCTCGGGCCTCCGGTTGAACCCCGACAAGTCGGTTTTGGTTTCCCTCCACGTCGCCCAGGAATGCTTCGATTAGCAATCTGACATAGCCCTGCGCCGCCTATCCTTTAAATATCTAGGGATATCGATGACCTTGCTCTCTGAGCTGAGCCGGGCCCTCAATATTACTCCCCTGGTGAAACGTGCCAAGGCAGACCTTCAGAAGTGGCAGTCGCTGCCCCTGAATTCCATGGGGAGGGTGGCTCTTTTTAAAATGATGGTGCTTCCCCGCTTCCTCTACATTTTTTTTTTTTTTAATTTTTGAAAACCTTTATTTGAAGAAATGGATGCGTACAAATACGGGCCTACAACCCGGGGGCCGGCCGCAGTACAAAACTGGAAGGCACCATCATCAATTAAAGGCACAGAGTGGTTAGACGATATTACCTGACGCTGTAAGTCATTGTTGTTAACCAACTAGAACCACTCGACATAGGATTAAAGGAGGTTAATTATATATATTAAAGAATAAAGGATCAGTTGTATAGGTAGCAACCTGGTGTACGTGGCGGGGAATAATTCAACTATTACAGTACAGTACAGCCAAAAAGCGATAATCAGAAAGGTCCATAGCATGCAAAACGTAGGTTCGCTTATTGATCCTCAATGGTAGTATCCCCGCCCGACCACATGTACCCAGAGACAGACTGAGCAGCGATTCCGCAATAACTACAAAAAAAAAAAAACATCAGAGAAACAGAGCAGTTGCAATCACTATACATCCCAACCCAAGAAATAAGACAACAAAAATACTAAAAAGAAAAAGACGTAGGGAGACTCCGCGTCATGTTACCCGCCCGCAGAGGTATTGTCGAGCAATAATACAAATAGCGAACGTGCTTGGGGGCAGATCGATTAATTCAGGAGAAACAATGGCATGGGTACCATATTACATAAAATACCTATTCCTCCCCCCACAGTAACTCACCCCGCGGTGTTACGCACAGTCGCGGAGGCCCAAGAAAAGGACAAAAAAGAGCCATAGAAACAAAGAACAACCTGATAGACCCCGCTCCACCCGTCCCACCCTGCACCCCTGCAGAAGGCTACGGCCTACCCCCCCACCCCCCAGCAGCGTGCCTGTCGCCCTAATTATGAACCCGAAGTATAGAAGTAGAGAATATAGAGAAACGGAAAAAGAAAAGAGAAAAAAGAAAAGCCTGGGGAGAGGAACCATTTAGCAAGTGGTACGGCCCCCGCCCCCCGCCCACACACGCCATAAGCGTGGCCCAAAACAAAACTGAAAAATGTTCAGTAATACGTTAATACGAATGAATCAACACAGTATCACAGAATAAGTCAGTCCATAACTCCATTCACGGATTAGTAGTCCTCCGAAGTAAGCATCGGGTTCATCCCAGTCCTTTCTTAGCCAACGTCGCAATGTGCGTAGATCCAGTGGGCATAGGACGTGGCGATGAAAAAGGGCCTTGGAAAAGTTGCTGGACTATCAATGGAAGCAGCCAATAGAACCCCCTCTTCCGAGGGCAATGCAGAAACTGTTCACAGCAGCCGTGCATACCGGTGTCAATGAACCCCAGCGGTTCCACTCGCTCATGTCTCGGATCATCGCTACCCCAACCAGAAGGCGTGGTACAATCAACAACCTCACCGGACCCATTCGCATCCTCAAAAGCTGACCCGGGAGCAATGGCGGCCATTACTTCCCCCTGCACACAAGAGTCCCGAACCATGGTCAACCGCCAGGTCTCCAGAGCCTGCAGAACATCGCCAATCGTGGGCTCGAGCTCACCAGCACAGGCCCAAGCTGAGCACAAGGGCAAGAGATCGTCATCCCGGGATCCTGCACAGGACATGGCAGCAGCCGCCATCTTGCGACGACTGCGCCGTCTCTCCGGAATCGTCTCCAGGGGCGAGTTCAACAGTAGAGCCCCGGCGGAACCCCCTCAAGCGCAAAAACGGCACCTACAGCGCTGAAATGGTGACCACAGAAGAGGGGGACCCGCCGGCGACACCGCTCCGCCAGAAGCCCTCTTCGCCATTAAGTGAAGGAGCCCGGTGCAGTCGGACGGCAACAAAGGGGGGAGCCACCATACACAGTGTCCCCAACCCACAACTTGCTGCACACCACCTGTGGAGCACCGGACGGGTGACCCGGGCACGGTCATTTGCCTTCAGGGCTCTCCGCACATCGGCATCGCCCGGCTGGCCCCAGACCTCCACCCGAGGCCGCCGCCGACACCGTCTCGCCGGCAACTAGCTGAAGGCGAGGCCCCGGTCTCGATCCCGGGGAGGCCGTACTTTCCGGGAGGGCGCCGCTGTGGATCCACCGAGCACCGGACCCACCATGATGGACGGTAAGTGACTGCAAAGCTATGCATGTAAGTTGTTGTCCGTCTTGGGCAGGATGAGCGACAGGATATTAGAAAGTAAGCAGGCAGGACGGCGGAGCCGAGCTAACGTGCGACCATCTCGTTGTCGAGCTTGGCTCCTCCCCCTCCTCTACATTTTTTAAAAAACACCCCTATGTGTTTTTCTACAGCTTGGTTCCATGAGCTGGATGGTATGTTTAATATGTTTTTGTAGGGAAAGGGTAGGTCTCGGCTGGCGTTAAATACCTGCAGGATTCCTTCGTTTGATGGGGGGTCTAGGAATGACTCATCTATATATATTATCTTGCCACGCGACTTCTCCCTATACACGACTGGTTCAACGGGGGTTGGTCTGACCCAGCATACAGACTCGAGTTGGGCCTGGCCAAGATTTACTCCATGATGTACGGGGCTCCTATTCCTTCTTCCCTACCAGCGGTGACAAGTTCTGTGTTATTGGCCTGGCGGGCGGCACTGCGGCACACTAAATGGACACGCACACTGACCCAATGCACACCCTTGTGGCATGGGACCTGGCTCAAAGTCGTTAATGAGCTGCAAGGGTTCAAAGATGGGACCGGATAGGTATTTCGCAATTGGGGTATGTGTGGGTGGGGGATCGTGTGCGCTCCATCGGAGACCTTCAGAATAGATGCTCGCTGCACCCGTCACAATTTTAGTGGTAAATTTAACTGCGACACCCCCTGCATATATACCTCACTATAGGCACACAGCTTCCTGATCACAGCCCACCCGAAGCTCAGATAATACTTGGGGAGGGGAGGCATCTCCCGTATTTATTGTACACTGATCAACAACACCTACTTCTTTAGACCGGCTGCGGGCTCGTTGGAGGACTGAGTCGGCCCCTTGGAGGAGGAAGACTGGCGCGATGCCCTTGTGGCTCCTAGAACAGTCACGCATCCGCTAGGCAGTGCCTTGTGCAGCTCTATTATTTGCACACTTTATATCTCACCCCAGAGCGCCTCCATCGGGCAGGTTTCAGTTCGACCCCAGCCTGTAATAGGTGCGGTCACGAACCGGCCGACTTCCTGCTTATGGTATGGGCCTGCCCCCGCCTGGCGCGGTTCTTGTAAGAAATTAAAGAAGAACTCACCGAGATCCTGGGGTGTGAGGTCCCCCACAACCCAAAGCACACACTCTTGGGCATCACTGATGGGCTGGATGGGTCTAGGAATGAGAAGGTGTTTCTAACCACAGCTATGGTGGTCGCCAAGAGAGACATCGCGGTCTCCTGGAAGTACCTTGAGCCACCGAGTGTCGGGCAGTGGCGGACTGGTGCGCCAGTTTGACCCCAGCCTGTAATAGGTGAAGTCACGAACCGGCCGACTTCCTGCATATGGTATGGGCCTGCCCCCGCCTGCCGCGGTCCTGGAAGGAAATTGAAGCACTCACCGAAATCCTGGGGTGGGAGGACCCCCATGACCCAAAGCACACACTCTTGGGCATCACTAATGGGCTGCATGGGTCTAGGAATGAGAAGATGTTTCTAACCACAGCTATGGTGGTCGCCAAGAGAGACCTTGTGGTCTCCTGGAAGCGCCCTGAGCCCCTGAGTGTCGGGCTGTGGCTGGCTGGGGTGGACTGGTGCGCCACACAGGAGAAAGTTATTTATGAACTCATGGGTGTCCCAAGAAATTTCACAGAGTCTGGGGGTAATGGCTGGGGGGGTGGGCGTCTAATAATAAAAGGGGATTGTTTATTTTAAGAAATTGTGTTTTAACACTGTATTTAAGGTGGGGTGTGAATACTCCTATACGTAATCCTGGATTTTCAAGGGGTAGTGCTGAATGGCTGGCGTATTTCTTTTGCAAATCAATAAAAAATGTGTTTGTAAAAAATAAAGAACTCCACTGAACTGCTTGAAAGCCCAGAGAACATTAGACTCGCCCAAGGCCAAACATACAACACTGGACACACTCTGGGCCCCATCTTCTCCTCTAGCAAGAAGGTGAAACTTCAGCCACTGCACCCCACTCACATGGAAAGAACACTTCATTGTGTACTTGCACATCTCGGCACCGCAACCCACCACACTGAAAAAACCCAGCACACCCAGACACAAATGGAATAAAGTGACGGAAACAGACTTGCTCAACATCCTCCATACCAACTGACCAGATAATATCAACAATCTGCACAGCAATGGAAGGATATAAGAAAATTGAAACAGTTGGATCACAGATGGAGAAAACTCACTCGCACCAATCAAGAACACCAAACAAAGAAGAACCAATAAGCAAGCCAGCTGGTACAATGATAACCTAGGAGAATACAAGCATTTCTGCAAGCAATTGGAGAGAAAATTGAGAACTAGTTGAGAGACCGCCGTCAGAACAACCTATAAGGATGCACTCAAATGCTACCACCACCAGCTAAGAGAAACAAAAAAAAAGGCTATGAGAATAGAAACCAACTCCAACAGCAAATACGTTTTCTCCATTGTTGAAGAATCCTCCAACCCAGCAGCTGCAACAAACACTATCAACCCCTTGCAAACTCTGCAACAGCCTTTCTGACTTCTTACACATCAAAATGTCCAAGACATATAGCAACTTCAACCCTGAGCCCAACTGATCAGACTTCATCGGACAGGTAATCAACATCACCAAGGACAAACACCTGACAGACTGAAAACCTCTCACTTACGAAAGAAAGAATAGCCACAATCCCGAAGACTGTCCACTCGGACCCTCACAGACCGATGCCCCCATCACATCTACAACTTAGAAGGAACCGTGATCAGCGACGTGCCCACAGCCATTATATGAACACATCTATCAAAACTGCTACTTTCCCATAAAAATGAAAGCACACCGAGGTCAACGCCCTCCTCAAGAAACCATCAGCCGAACACTGCAAACTCAGCAACTGCCACCCCATCTCGATACTACAATCCCATCCAAAGTGTTAGAGAAAATGATAAACTAGCCACTCTCCAGCCACTTTGAGCTCTAAAACCTTCTGGACAGCTCTCAATCAGGCTCCCGCAGCACCTAAACTGCCCTCATTGCGGCAACAGATGACATTCTTGAACAAGGACAAACAGCAGCACTCATACCACTCGACCTCTCTGCAGCCTTCAACACCATGTCACACTCTCATCATGAGACTTCAAGACAAAAGAATAAAAGGATCAGCACTCAAATGGAAATCCTCATTCCTCACAGGAAGAACCCAACTTGAAAGACTCTCACCATTCACCTCCGAGCCGAAGGAACACAGCTGCCGGGTCTAGCAAGGCTCATCACTCAGCCTCACTCCCTTGAACATGTTCTTGAAACCGCTGGCTAATATTAGGACATATGGAGTGGGAACAGTCCCCTATGCTGACAACACACATCCCATCTTACCTCTAACTGAAGAAACCAACACCACCAAATCCAACTATGCAACCTGCATGACCAGTGTGGTTACCTGGATACGTGAAGAATGCCTGAAGCTCAACATTCATAAGACAGATGTAACACTTTTCAGGAACACAAGCTCACCCTGGGACTCCTCCTGGTGGCCCAAGGAACTAGGACCCATGCCCACCCGAATGGACCACACCAGATCCTAGGACTTATACTGGACAACAAACTCACCATGGAATCACAGATCAATGTTGTCACCTCCTCCTGCTTTCACATCCTACATATGCTGCGGAAAATCTTCAAGTGGATCTCACTGAACACCAGACGCACCATCACGCAGTCCCTCATAATGAGCTGTACATGGCAACACACTATGCAGGAATCTCAACTACCTACTCGGCAGACTCAAAACTACCCAAAATGCCGCTGCCAGACTTCCTCAACCTTTTCTTTTAATAAAGTCTTCTCATGTATACCCAAATAGTTTTCCTTTGAGCTGTCTTTTTTCTTTCAGTGTGGTTAGAATAAATAAAATGTGGCAAGAGATAATAAAGTATTTACTTACTTGTAATGTTCAATGCTCTGAGTCCAAGCTTTCTTTCTCCTGGCCCTGTTCCCACCCTCAAACCTTACTTTTTGGGTACATTCGTACTTTTAAACTTCCAACATTCATTGACTTAGGCACAAGGCGTCCTTTTTTGGGGGAGTATCAAAGGATATGGAGGACAGAACAGCAACATCATGGAAAAGGAATAAAGACTTCAGCGATTTCAATGAAAAAAAGTATTTCTGCAGTAGTGTATTCAGTAGGGTGGTCTGTCCAGAAGGTGGAACACCTAAATTAAGCGAGAACTGGGACAAAGAAAACTTAGACTCAGGATAACGAAGAAATCAGAGCCGTTCGAAACAGACATTTGAGTTTATGTTCCTTCAACTTTAAGTTGCGGACAACATTTTCCACTGAGAAATAGGAAAAACGCTAATTGTTTAAGCTTTAAGGTGTTTCAATTGGGAAGTTCAAACAATAAAATTAAACAACCTTTTCAGCATGGCTTCCTAATAAAATGCCTCTCGCAGCAGCTGTACAGAGAGCACTTATTAGAGGGGATTGTAATGATCCAACATGTAGAAGGGGCATTCGTAAGGGTGCCTTAATAGTGTGACAACTGAAAGAAAAGCACTAACCAGCATTACCATTTCTTCTCTAAACATATTTGCCTGCATTAATTACATCATAAATGAAGTCCGTATTTAGTGTGCGCTGTACATTTCTCTAGGGAGACAAAGCAAAAGAATCTCCAATAAAGTGCCCTCTTGCTGGGCCCGACAGGCATCGCAGCGCCAGCCTGGTAAGGAGCAGTGCCCGATGATGAAGCATATCACCTTTGGGTGAGTGAGGGTAACTTTGCTTACAAGCTCATACTTCTTTGGGAACCGATGTTCAGCCAGGGATAATCTCTCTGTGGCAGCCACATTTCAGAACACTATCCTTATATTGCATTGTGATACTTTGGGAGAGTGTATACTGGACTGTCAGTCTCCTTGTCCTCCTTTTTATGTGCATTCCTCTAGGGAGACAAGATTGCACTGAATAGCTAGAAAATATGTTTTTTTATGATGGTCCAAGTTTAAATTTAAGAAAGTTGTTGGACACCTTCATCATTGTAAACTAAGCACTTCATTTGGTCAAAGACTATATGTGTAAGTTCAGTAATGGAAGGCAAACTATAAATAAAAATAGGGCAGCTTGCCCCACAATACAGTCAGTTTGATGTCAATTGTGGCCATTTGTGTAACTATGAATTACTAATCATCAATGCCAAATATTCCCTTCAACAACAAAGCTTTGTTAGACAATTACTATGCAATTTGAAGGTTAGTCTATTCGAACAATCACCTTCTGTTATGTCTTTCAAACACAGTGGTTACTAGATCATGATCATACAATTGCTTTATTTATCATCTTTAACTTGCCTTTTGTTCAGGCCTTTATGTTTGGCTTTTTCATATCTTTTCAACAGACAAAATGGTGACGAGTCTATTTCTTTTATATAGGCGGTGGAGTAGTATTCACCATTCTGTGAAACATTGAAAATAAATTTATGATATTGGGGCACCCCACAATGATGCTATACATTTTGTTTCCAGACCACCCACCACTCGCCTTTAAAGAATCTAGAAAGGGTGGCCCTGAAGCCAGACACAATTAACAATTTCCACTGAAACGTGCGTTGATCTGGCTACAGTGGTTCTCAGCTGGCAACATAATCAGGGACATTCATGAAGGGCTCTCTCTGTGACCCCAAAACTGTATGCCAACTATGGCTGGAAAATGTGTGTATGAATGTGATGTGATGTGTGAGTGCGCTAATGTGGTGTTGTGTGAAAGGTTAGGATGAGAGTGTGGTTGAAGTATGGGGATATATTGTATATTTCAATGTGCATGCAAATTTTAATAACATGATACATCTGAAGCAAACATGTCATGTTTGTAGCAATTGTATGTTTGTATATTTGCACTTTATAAAAGCCTAGTAGTTTCAATTACATGTCTTAATTTTTGTATAATTGATGATTTTTAAAAAAAAATAGTTGGTCTTTCATAGATGAAAATAAGAATGAATTGAATAATATAATAAAATGAACAATAAATATAAATGGATGTTTGACTGATCTGTATAGCAGCGGGTAGGCCACAGAGCTAATGTTAGCCGCTAGTGAAAGTACAAAGGTCGGTGGGAGTTTTTCTCAGCTCCCTGACCTATAAATGAACCCTTGGTGGGTACCTTCCTTTTTGGAATTGAAACTGTCCTTATTAAGAGTCAAGATTTCGGGGGTCCTTGATTGAACAACACATTGTGAAAATCCTGCAGTCATCCATAGTGTCGTCCTGAGCATCACCTTTTGAAAGCGCGTGCTGTGCCTACCCCCGGCCATCATGCATCATGGTGGGCGTGTGCTGATGAAGGCTGGGGGCCGTCATGATCCCGCCCACTCTTTAAAACGGCCGCGCAGTGTGAAAATTCGCCGCGCATGCAAGGGGTTAATTGCACATTTTGTAACAAAAAAAGCATGGTAAGAGATCAATGCTGTGTGTTGTGTCTCGTGAATATGTCATGCATGTAATCCCAAAATCTCCCCAGCTCAGTCTCGTTCTGGCGAAGCATGGCACTGAGATCTTCAGCCTGGTCAAGGCTCTGCCAGTAATCCTGGAGCCACATCTGCTTCCAGCTGAAACAAAATAACAAAATAAAAAACTGTGTAAAAACAGAAAATAACAAAATATAGAACAGTGTAAGAATTAGAAACAAATTAGAGTATGCAAGAAGTTTTGTAGAGCAGCGGTTCTTAATCTTTTGACTTCTGTGGACCCCCTACTGACTCATTAATGGAATCCGGTAACCCTCAACGGAGTCATTACTTAAAGACGGGGACCCCAGGCCCCAGCTTTTTCTACGATTTAAAACTCATAACAATACACAAAAACATATAAGCAAGTATACACTGAACAAATGCTCACACATTTAAATATTTGGCTGCTGTGTTTTGCAGTAAATAAATGAGAAAGCATAATCCTTGCCTCTGTGTCCTTAATAGAATCTAAAATTCTTGTCGCGATAGCTAGAAAATTTTGTATTCTTCTTCACTCTTTCTTTTTTCAATGGATCTAAACAATGTATGGTTATTGGCGAGTCTATACTGTTGTGTAACAGTTTTTGTCCTATGTTTGTTTCTTAGGCCAGAAAAGATTAACTCTTAGTTCTGATTGGTTGTAGCTGGTCGAAGCAGTAAAGCCAAATATTTAATCGGAAATGAAAATTTGTTCCTTCTGAAGAAGCTGCGTGACACTGATCATATCCACTGCTGAGGGTAGCTTCTTGGATTAAAAAATGCCGGAAACTCTGCCCCGAGAACTCTGCTCACCACGATCAGGAAATTCGGCTGAGAATCACCCGAAGACAGCAGACTTCTTGACAAGTTAGAATCACTTGCAGGAGTCTGCCCATACCGGCTTGCCTCCTCAATCAGGTGAGTGAAGCTTGTGAATCATAGTTTCAATCCACAGCGATAGTATCGGCCACGCAGCGCGGGGTAGCTTCCTCACCCGCAGATAGTCCCCATACCAGCTACTGAAAAGTACACAAACACAAAAAATATGATGAGCAGTGGCAAATAACCGCCTGACAGACCGTTCAAAAGTATAGTGAATTCGCCAACAGTGACCCTTTTGAAAAGCTTAGAGCTGCATGAGCAAATGAAGGACACTCTCTGTACTCATGAGCTTTGCCTCTATTAGGGAAAAAGAAAATACACACATGAGGAGGCTGAACGCGTGCCTGAAGAAAACAAGCATTTGCAATGCAATAGGTCTCGCATTTACGTGAGTTAGAGCTATTGACATTGCAAATAATAATGCCTTTTTAAACCCCTTCGATGCTCATGATGAGCTTAGCTCGTCATGATGTATACCTCTTGTGTGTTAATGACAAGCTGAGCTCGTCATGACCAAACCCGTTTTTATTATGGCCCAGCACAGAAGATGGATAACGTCAGCAGCGATGGTGTTAAAAAAAACATAAATAAAAGGCATTTTTATTTACAATGCCAATAGCTGAAACTCTCGGAACTGCAAGACCTATTGCATTGCAAATGCTTGTTTAAATAGCGTTTACTACCCCTGACAAAGCGCTGAAGAGCAGAATATTTACAGAGGAAGGCCAATTTTCCGGGCCCCGTCTGTTCTGGGACTGCACTTCATCATAAACAGTTGTTTCGTCCATATGGGGGGGTGGGGTCACAAAATGGGTGGCGAGTGCCAGGAGGGGGGAGGGTCAGGGGAAAGGCAGCCTATGGATGACATACAGGGGAAGGGGCGCTGAGGACGGGTAGGGGGGATATGTTGGCAATGAAGAGAGGCAGCGTGGTTAAAGAGTCGAGAATGCTGAGTTAACACAGACAGGATGAAAGGAGTGAAAAGAGACAGATGAGGGTGAGAGGTGAAGGAGATGAAAGGGAAGAAGCTGAGAGGGCGGTGGTGATGTGGCAGAAGAGGACTCTGGGCCATGGCGAGGTTGATAAGGATGAAGGGAAGCAAGGGCTAGGGGGCTGGGAGACAGGGGGGTGGATCGGAGCTCGTCCTGATTGGAATTCAGTTGCTTGTCAAGAGACAGAGCGAAGGATTTGCTGAAGTCCCGGCTCCGAGCCCCATCCTCTGCATAGAGCTTGGTAGCATGACATCCCAGCACAGGCATCCGGAGGCAGGTGCATGCCCTCACTGCCTGGCTGCCAACTCCGGGGCACAGTAAAGAATGGTGGGGGACAGGAAAGGCGAATCTGGGGGACAGAAAGGCAGCAGCACATAGCGAAGCAATACAGAGGGTGATGTGAAGGCTCAGTCAGGAAGGGGTCCAGGAGTGAGGATGCCTGCTGCACAAGGCACAGAGCCACGGAGAGGATAAGCAGGGGCAATGAGCCTGCAGCTGTACCGGCCAGAGGAACAGAGAGCCTGCGGAGGGTGCAAGGGCTCTAAAATACCCTGGCAGCTGTCTGCAAACGGGAGACCCGGGGCAGCTCTGCAGCTGTCCCTGCAGACGGTGGAGAGTCCCTGGATAGTGGCGTAGTGCTGGCGTTTCAACACAGCACGCTTTCACTTTCTCTCCCTCCCCCATCCTCCAACACTGAAACTAACTAGGAGGACAAGGACGGAGGGAGGGAGGGAAAGTGTAAGCGCGCCATGCGTGCGCTGTGTTGAAACGCTAGCCCTACGCGGGGACAGGAGATGTGCATGTCTACGAAGTGCGCATCTCCTGTCTGTACACGTGCACATCTCCTGTACTCCTTCGGCAGAGAAACCGACGACAATAGGTCTCACCAAGGCGAGCAGTGCATGCTCTGCATCGCTAGGCGAGACCTGAAAACACTCACCGTACCACAGTGTCCAGCTTGATACCCACGCTACCACAGTGTCCAGCTTGTCACCAACCATCCTCTGTTGCCCTTGTGAAGATGTCGGGTTCTAGTTGAAGCAACACCAAGAGTCCGGAGATCTCATTAAAGTATTTATTTAGAGGAGGATAGAGAGCCGTCCAGCTGACAAGAGGCAGATGCAGTAACTGACACTGTCAACACACGTCAGACAAAGTTCTCGTGCCGCTTAATGACATTCCAGGTGACATCACATCAGAAACATTCCACTGGCATCACCATACTATGCCTTGGACAGTGCCGGCTTTAGTGTAGTGCGACCGGTGCCACGACATTTGCACTCTCCCTGAACTGAGCACCCTTGCCATATTTCATTCCCGCAATGTCATGGAAATAGAAGACTAACAACGCTGCTCATGCGGTTGTGATGAGCATTCCAACGGCCCTCTCAGCTTTATTTCTTGATGTCGTAACAAGAGTGTGTGTGCTTATGTTGGTAAACAATGGTTGCTAAAGTACCAAAAGACAATTTAGTTTCCTGTCTGTGTATCATCCAGGTGCACTACAAAGGCAGTGCCCACAGATTATGGTGGGATAATTGTATTTAGTCTTGCAAATTTACCAGAACAGAAACACTTGCGATTTCTCAATATTGTATTTCTTCCAGATACTTTTCCATTTTCAAGCTAGAGACTCTTTCATGTTCCAAAAAAGCCATCTCTTCATTCCACCTTACTCCCTGATCGACTATAACCCACTCTTCTGGACTCGATAATGGAGGAGCGATGTAGCGCTGCTGCGTCTTGTATCGTGAACAAATTGCATTGTGAACACCTATGCCCCTATACCCAGTAATTCATACCACCATCTGCTTGCACCTGAAGCTCCCACCAGCCCTCTGTCAACATTGTGACACCCTGCCCCACCCCCTTCGCCTGCATCTTTGCGGCCCTGTTTGCTGAAGGTGGGCTCCTATCCTCCTATCACATACACTGAGAATGATAGGGTTTCTTTTCGCTCTTGATACTAGGAGTAATGATTGCCCAACTTATCGCTGAGTCAGCTTTGCCTGGATTGCTGTCCTTTTAGCAGATCTTTTTGTTAGTGTTTTACCAGGCTCTGTACACTTAGTGTACCTGGAAACTGTCAGCAAGGAGCATTAATCCTCTGAGCTATCTTAATGGGATTGGTACCTATGAGCTAGAAGTTACACAGCTAAGCTCATTAGAAAGTGTTAATCCTCTGAGCTGTTGTAGTCGGATCGGGAACAGAGCACCATTTCCAGGAGTGGGGACTACATATCCCAGTCGCCACAGGGCAAGGAGGAGGCTCTTTGCTGCACACACCTGGCTTGAATTCAGAGCTCTACATAATGCAATGAAAACTCCTGCTGTGGAGGAACAGAGCCTCCTGGACCTGTCGGCAACAGGAAGAAGCAGGGCCAAGCTTGTTAACCAGCTGAGCTGTTGCACTCAAATCAGGAACAGAGCGCAATTTCCAAGAACGAGGAATATGTGTTCCAGTCATCACAAGGCGAGGAGAAGGCCCTTTGCTGCACACACCTGGCCTGAATTCAGAGCACTATTGTAATACATAGCTTTCATTTTCTTCACGCGCTTCACGTGCTCCTCACTTGTCATTGTTAGAATTGTTTTCATGTCTTTGACTCCATGCGCACCTTCCTAGTTAGGTGCGCATGCTGTCTAGTTATTTTTTAACCCCTTCCACGCTCATGACGAGCTGGGCTCGTCATGGCGTAGCCTCCTCGCACGCTGATGACGAGCCCAGCTCGTCATGTAAAGTGCGTTTTTAAAAATCTCAGCGTGCGAGCAGAATAACGCTAGCGCGCATGAGGTTAAAGTGTGACTTTCTCGTGCATGTAACCTCTTCTCAGTTATACGAGCGGTTTCCTTAAACAGATTCCGCTTAGACTACAGAGAGGAAGGACGCACTCCTGTGATGTCTAGATTTATCTACGAATAAACTACAAAGAACTTACCTGCTTGATCTCTTGGAATTATTTACATTAAGAAAACTCCTACTTTACATTTGGCGACGAGGATGGGATACTTTACATTTTGCGACGATTTTCTACAATGTTCTCCGACATCACAAAGTTTGTGCCTTTTTTGTCACTCGGAACAGAAGTTCTCCACGCAAAACATCAGCTGCTTGTCTGTCTATCAACTTGGAATTTCTTTTCTATCGCATCGCAAAGAAAGACACCAATG
The DNA here is from genome assembly GCF_964263255.1 of Lissotriton vulgaris. Lineage (NCBI taxonomy): Eukaryota > Metazoa > Chordata > Amphibia > Caudata > Salamandridae > Lissotriton > Lissotriton vulgaris. The sequence goes on from NC_141685.1 coordinate 877,302,506, forward strand.
GTGCTGCATTTCCTGTATTAAATGGATGTTTCCGGTTTAGCACTGGATGTTTCTACATGATGTGCCTCTCATAGGGTGAGTCTTGGTTTTTGTGAGAGCCTCCCTCATTGGCTCATGTATTTAACCACTCCCCTCTACAATTTCAAAGGAATCTGATTGGTTTCATTGCTACACTTCCTCACTGGCATTGTTTACTGGAGCACGATCTCCGTGGTTCGAAGAGGGATTACATTTGAAAAAAAAACTAAGTTTTTTTTCGACAAGATATTTGAAAATGATTATTTAAGAGACTTATTAATAAGCTTTATACAGTTGCAACAGCTTATTGATTTATTAATACTCAAAGGTAATTCATTACCTTTCACCTAGTGACAGACAAGTTTATTACAATTTTATAACAACATTTACAAATACAACATTTTAAATGGCTACTCAGCAAATTTTTCAATTGGATAATTTCCTGCCAAGACAGGGCAAACCAAAGGAACCTTGGAAACTGTGGTTTAAATCCTTTGAAAATTATTTGGTGGCCATAGATGCGGAAGCATAATCGGCTAAGCGCAAATTAACCATTCTTTTTTTTTTTTTTTTGGAAAACCTTTATTTAAAGTTCAAAGCACACAGCTATTCAGCCTTACATCCCTGAGGCTAGGCAGCATTATAAAGAACGGATAAGAGGTGCGCACAAATCAAATCAAGGAGCACATCAGGTTTAATTTTGTATTATAAATATGAAAAACCTAGAAAAATCAACAAGAAAAACATTAAAGGAAAAGAAGTGGCAAGGTACAGCACGTAAGCGGCAATGCACAGTTCCAGGGGGCGGGTGGGGCCAGTCAGCTCTCTGTAGTAACCATACTGGAAAGGCAAACAAAGTGGGGGGGGGGAAGAAAGCAAAATTAACCATTCTTTACAACTTTCTAGGAAGTGCTGGTCGTGAAACTTTTAATAATTTACCAGTTACTATTCCACCTCCAGGTGAGGGCGATGGATGGAATGTATATTCAGATGCAGTTGGCAGGTTAAACAAAAAATTCTTGGAACAACCAAGTGTAATGTTGGAAAGATTCAACTTCATGAAGAGGAAACAAAATTTGGATGAGTCCGTTGAAGATGATATCTCAGTACTGAGGAATTTAGCTTTAGAATGTAACTTTGGAGCACACTTAGACTATTATATAAGAGACCAATTTGTCTACTGCTGCTTTCACAAGAAGATTCAAGAGAGGATACTAAGCTGTAGAGACCCGTCCTTATCTGAGGTCATTGTCATTGCGAAAGGCATTGAAAGACCAATTATTACTTCAAAATGTTTAAGTAATGAGAATATTTCTCCTGTTAACATGATTCCACATGATTCTCCTATTAACAATATTTCTTACAGATCGAAATATGTTAAACCATTTCAACAGAAGCAGAACAATATTTATTCATTCTGTTACAGGTGTGGGTCAAAATCACATTTAGGTGATAGTCCTGTTTGTCTAGCATTAGGTAAAAAATGTACCAGATGTGGTAAAATGGGTCATTTTTACAATGTTTGCAGAAGTAAAAAAAATCATAAGAGTCAGTACCTTAGATACTGAGGAAAGTTTAGAAAATATAAAAGTTGAGAATATTCACACACTCTCTGAAAATTTGGAGAGATTAATGCTTTCTGTTGACACTCAAGATTTAACTCTTGTTGATCAAAAAGTCAAAGAACCTTTGTGTGAGGTTACCATTGGTAATGAAAAAATTGATATGATGGCTGATTCAGGAGCACCAGTCACTATTGTTTCAGATATTCTTTTTGAAGAGCGTTGGGCTTCAAAGAAACATTTACAAGCTTTAGATATCATCCCTAAAGCGTATGGTGGTCACACCATTGAAATGTATGGCTATTTCACTGAATTTGTCTCTTGTTTGGAACGGAAGATTTATACTAAGGTGTATGTAGCTCACAAAGGTAAGCACATTATTGGATGGCAGGACCTAGCAAAGATCGGTTTGAAATTGGTTCCTAGCTCTGTTAATCCCATTCAAATTAATAATGATATTTCTATTTCTTCTGTTTCTGGTTCTCTGCCTAATGCTACAAATATTGCTACTGCCATGTTTAATGAATTTCCTGAAGTTTTCACTTCAGGTGTTGGGAAAATTACAAAAGTGGAGCATCTTTTTAAGTTAAAAGAGAATGTGATCCCCATTGCACATAAGGCTAGACCAATTCCCTTGAGTGTTAGAAATGACCTGAGAATTTTACTTGGCAAGCTTGTCAGTGAAGGTATCATTGTCAGTACTAAATCTTCAGAATGGGTCAGTCCCATTGTGATAGTAAGGAAAAAAGACAATTCCATTAGTTTATGTGCCGACCTGCGCACTCTCAACAAAAATATTATAGTGGATTGTCATCCCTTACCAAAGATTCAGGACTTATTATCTAATATTGCTGGTGCCACTTGTTTTACCATTCTTGACTTGAGGTCAGCATATCATCAGATACCTTTGGCCACATCTTCCACTGATCTCACTACATTTATCACACCGTTTGGGGCATATAAGTACCTTAGACTGCCTTTTGGCTTAGCCTCAGCGGCTAGCGTGTTTCAAAGGTTTATGGACCATATGTTAGCAGGTATTGGATCAGTACAAGCATATCAGGATGATGTGTTGATTTATTCAAAAGACAAAGATGTTCACATTTCCACTTTAAGAAAAGTACTTCACAAGTTCAAAGAATTTGGTCACTTTGGGCACTGACAAATGCAAATTCATGGTGGAGTTGCTTTACTATCTAGGTCATGCCATTTCAGCTTCTGGAATCAGTCCTAAATTTTCATTAACAAAAGCCATAGATGAGGTTGTTGTGCCCAAAAATAAGGATCTTCTTAGATCATTTTTGGGTATGACAGAGTACTACTCTAGATGTATCTCTAATTATGCTCAGGTTGTTCAGCTCTTACGTATTAAGATGAAAAAGAATGCACATTTCTCATGGAGCAATGAAGCACAACTGGCTTTGGAACTAATTAAAAAGCAAATTCTTCAAGCACCCGCACTTTCTCCATTTTCTCCAGGTCATAAATGTGTTTATCTGTTGACGCAAGTCAAAAAGGTTTAGGAGCAGTTCTTTGCCAATGGATCAATGGGAAGGAAAATACTGTGGCTTTTTCTTCATGATCACTCTCTATTGCAGAATCAAACTATAGTACAATTGAGTGAGAAGCTTTGGCTTGCACATGGGCTGTCGAGAAATTTAGAACTTTTATTTGGGGTACACAGTTTGAGATTTTTTCTGACCATAAGCCGCTAATACACTTATTGAATGGGAATGGTACAGGTAAAGCCTCCTCAAGATTAGTTAGATTGCTCTCACATTTACATGAGTATAATTTCATCATAAAATATATACCAGGCGGTCGCAATGCAAGAGCAGACTGTCTATCCAGGTTGTCATTGGAGGATAATTCTTCATTTTCCAGGTTTGATGATGTAGAATGTGTTGTAGCCACTGTTGAAGATGTTATCACCAATTTACCCCATGTTACTAAAGAAGATTGGCTTAAAGCGTCCCAAGAGGATTCCAATTTGTTAGCTGTCAAAAATATGATTGTATCTGGCTGGCCTAAAGAACGCTCTCTATCATCCCCTTTAAAATCGTTTGCACAAGTTAATCTGGAACTCTCTATGGTTGAAGGTTTAGTCATGCGTGGTGATTTGGCTGTACCTCCTACATCTTTACGCATGAGAATTTAAAAAATAGCACATGAGGAGCATTTGGGAATAGGTGCTACCGCCAGTAGGTTGAAAGAAAATTTTTGGTGGCCTGGTTTAGAATCAGATGTCACAAATTGGATAAATTCTTGTGGAACATGCCTTTTATCTGATAAACACTGGAAAACCATGAAAGCACCATTACATAATGTTCCAATTCCAGAAGAGGCTTGGATGAAACTAGCCGTGGATTTTGCAGGACCATTTGATGTACTCTCAAATGATAAGAAATACATCTTAGTATTAGTAGATTCGTTCTCAAAATGGGTGGAGTTTGAATTTTGTTCCTCTCCCACTTCTGGTTCTGTGATCCACTTTCTTTCCAGAATTTTTCTATCTGAGGGTTTTTTTAAAAGAGTTGGTCACAGATAATGGGTCACACTTCACATCAAGTGTGATGGAAAATGTATTGTCTGTTCATTCCATCAAACATTTAAAGGTTGCTTTATATTCTCCTTTGGCAAATGGCTTAGTAGAACGTATGAATAGGTTAATTAAAGAAGGAATTCATACAGCTATGTCTGTCAATGAGCCTGTGGATACATTTAAAAAAAAAGATTTGGTCATATCTCACTACTCCCCACACTTCAACTGGCGTTTCTCCCTTTAGACTTCTTAAAAAGAGAGATCCTAATGGAACACTTTGTCCTTCATGGCTTAAGATGTTAAGAAAGAAAGATAGTTTGTGTATGGTGTGTAAAGATAAACAAAATATGCTTAAAAATGTTGCAATTCAACAAACGGTACAAAAGAGAAACTTTGACACAAAAAGGTGCAATTATGCTCATGATTTTAAAATTGGAGACTGGGTCATGGTCAGATCTCCAATAAGGGTTAAGAAAGGTTTATCAACATTTTCACTTCCTGTACAAATTGTTAAGGTTTCAAAAGGATCCTTATTTCTTGGTCATAAAGGCTGGTGGAGTAGGATAATGTTAGTCAAGTTAACGCCTGATCAAGCAAGTGAGATTATTGCAAAGAAGAATATTCATTATGATGATTTACACTTTTCACACTTTTCAGGTGATTTAAATAAAGATAATTCTGAGCTCTATTCTTGTAATGATCCTCAAACTCAAGTTGTTGGAGCACAAGATTTATATGATTCTTTATCAAACTCACATGATTCCTTATCAAACTCTTTGATTTCTAATGACTCTTCACATGTTGATACTATACCTTCCGACACTAACACAATAAGACCAATTCGAAATTGTTCTTTTCCTTCAAGGTACAAGGATTTTTATTTATCTTAATTTTTTTGTTTAATTTTGTTTGAGAAAGGGGAAGGGTGATGTAATACATAGCTTTCATTTTCTTCACACGCTTCACGCGCTCCTCACTTGTCATTGTTAGAATTGTTTTCATGTCTTTGACTGCATGCGCACATTCCTAGTTAAGTGCGCATGCTGTCTAGTTATCTTTTAAAGTGTACCTTTATTGAAAATGCATTCTCGTGCATGTAACCTCTTCTCAGTTGTACGAGCGGTTTCCTTAAACAGATTCTGCTTGGACTACAGAGAGGAAGGACGCACTCCCGTGATGTCTTGTTTTATCTACGAATAAACTACAAAGATCTTACCTGCTTGATCTCTTGGAATTATTTATATTAAGAAAACTCCTACTTTACAACTATATACCGCAATGACAACTCCTGCTGCGGAGTAGCAGAGCGCCATTTCCAGAATCGGGGACTACATGTCCCAGTCAACACAGACCAAGGGGGAGGCCCTTTGCTGCACACACCTGGGGCCGTATTACTCATTATCATTGTTTGCGCCCAGCCACCTTTCAAAAGGTGCGCCGGGCGCAAACCTTGATAATGCTCCCCGTTATGGTGTATGCACGGCCTCCAGTGCAGATGCGACTTCGTGCTGCCCTGGGGGCAGCACATTCATGTGAAAACACGGAGCAGATGCTCCGTGTTTTCACAGTGCAGGCGGCACCCGCCTGCACTTTTAAAGAGATCCCCTTGCAGGCGGGTGCAGTCAGTGACTGCTTCCGCCTGCAGGTGGATTTCTGGCGGGTCCCTGGTACCCATTTTACCACCTGCAGAGGACTGATCTCGGGGTTGGGGGGGGGGGTGCATTGACAGTGCACAATCTTTTAAATGGAGTACTGTCAGTGCGCCTCCTAAGGGCTGCTTAGGAGTAATATGGCGCAGGCGCAGAGTCAAAGGAATTCCCTAATTTGCAAAGGGCACGCCCCTATGCAAATGAGGGAACATCTTCTGAAGGTAGCGCCGGTGCTTTAAGCGCGCCAGTGCCATTGGTATTATTGAAGGGGACACACAAGCTCTGCGCCCCCATTTATAATACCAAAGTACCGCAGGGCGCAGAAAGCAGATGCAAATGCCTGTTGCGACCCGGAGGCACCTTCTGTAATAAAGCCCCTGACCTGAATTCAGGGCACTTTATAGCACATGACAGCTCCTGCTGCGGGGAACAGAACACCATTTCCAGGATGCGAGACTGTGTGTTCCAGTCACCACAGGGTGAGGAGGAGGCCCTTTGCTGCACACACCTGGCTTGAATTCAGAGCGCTATGTAGCGCAGTGAAAGTTCCTCCTGCTGTGGGGGAACAGAGCCTACTGGGCCTGTCAGCAACAAGAACAAGGGCCGCTCCCCTTGGTTCTGTGATTGAATACTTTTTTTAGGTCTCGCAGACCTGCGTTGGAGCGCACATGCATTGCTCGCTCTGCGAGGCTTCTTGTAATTTGGATATTTCTGAAGTGGAGTTGAAGCCCCGCCCATCATTTTGATTGACTGGCGTCACCGTTTATGCTATACGCTGACTTGTGATTCAGAATGAGGCTTTTTTGTTACCGCCCTTCTCAGGCGGCCCATCCAGACTGGCTCTATTACTTGCCGCGTTATACAGTCTCCCTTAACTAGTCGAGGAGCACTTTGTTTTACATTTGCGCAATGGTGACAGCTTGCTTATTTCGCATCTAAACTTTCAGGCAGGATCAGGCGCTTTGTGGATCTGTGCTTCGTCAGTTAGGACGCTTTCGCGAAATGGCGATGGCTTGTTATTTGAAGGGAAACTGGGTAGTGCATTTTTGCACCTGCATCAATGAGAACGCAAACAGCATTCAAGTTGCCTTTTTGTGTGTTCCAGAGGGAGCCTGGTGACTTGGATAACTGTGCAGACTAGATGGAAAGCATTACGGTGGTTCCAAGTCAAGGGGCGTGTACAGGACAGAGATAGATTGGCGCTCGCGCTTCAGTGAGGGATAACCAGGGCAACATGTGCTCAAGATCAGACAGTTTGTATAAATTTGTTGCCAGTTGTCTGGTTCGGCGTGGATCCCTGGGGTTGTCTCCGGTTCCACAGTGTGGACATTCATTGAAGCCTACACAGAGGTATGATCCGCATGAAGTCTGCGTGGATGATGCAATATTTATGTTGTGGTCGGAAGAGGAAATTCTTCCTCTCCACCGGGGCTTCCAGACTTGTACTGCGGCCAAGTTGGGTCGGACTGTTTTTCAGCACTTAGCGCTTTTGACTACTGCCACGTGGCCACCTTATTATAGGACGTTTCTGCATTGTTGCTTCACTAGTCGCACCGAGTAGTACATTGAGCCACACAAGCTCACATAGCAAGGCCGCAGTACGAACACCAAGCACCCATATGCCATCTGTAGCACCGATCTGCTATTAGCACCCAGCGGGACGAGGATTATTGTTTCAGCATGAGCACCTGGTGCAACACGTGCAAAGAGCAAAGCATCCAACTCCTAGCACCACACGTTACATCATATCCAGTTCTGCATCAGTGTTGTCACACAGTGGCACGAATATTACTGTGCAATCTCTCAGAGCACTCGAGAGTAGACGCATCTTAACCCCTTTGATGCTCATGACGAGCTCAGCTCATCATGAGGCACGGTTGAGCTGTGCTCATGACTTAAATACAGAGCTAAACTTTTTGCACCTGGCACAAGGGTCTCAAACCTTTCCACTAATAAGAGCTACTTAATTTCAATGAAAATCGTCCTGAGCTTCTAATATTCAGCCACGACCCGTGCAGGTAAGAGCGGTGGGGCCAGGTGGTGGGGGATTTCGACAGACGACGACATGTGAAAATTAATTATTTATTTAATTTTGCCCTTAGGGTAGTGTCCACTGCTCTTACCTGCACAGGCCGCAGCTGCTAATATTATTAGTGTTGTACATATCAGACAAGATTGCATTAGTTTCCACTCTATGCATTACTAGCCGTGATCACATCTGTGCAATATTACCAGCAGTAATGTAAACAAGCATTTGCAATGCAACCGGTCTCGCATTTATGCGAGTTTAAGCTAATGGCATTGTTGGCAATGCCTTTTATTTATGTTTTAAAAACCAAAACATAAATAAAAGGCATTGTCATTTACAATGCCAATAGCTCAAACTCGCGTAAATGCGAGACCTATTGCATTACAAATGCTTGTTCTCTTTTGTCTGAAGCAGTGAGTGCTTTCATTCCACCGCACATGTTCCTGCAGCTGTTACTGCTATGTTTCCATCACCTGTGCTGTCCATCTGGCAGACAATTCCTGTGTGCTGGTGTCTCGGAGGAGGTGGTACACCACGCCTAATACTGAGGGCGTCATTCCCAGTCTTTTGGAACTACGACACAAAGCAGTCAGAATTATGGCCTGGCAAAGGCAAATTTCGCCTGCACTTTAGGCAACTGGTGTTGTGCAGAGACCTTAGAGTGAGGGGCCCTTTGAAAACCAGTATTTTGGACATACTTGGAGCTGTTGTTACTTTATTTTCCCTGCCTGACAAAAGCGGTGTCTCGTATACATCCCCCTCTTGACTCTCTCCCATTACATTGTGCTTGCTTGGGATTTTTAAGCTGTTGTTCATGTGTGATTTGACTAGCTATGGCTAATAAGGACCGGTATGTATGGTCATTTCAAAGTAGAATGTTAATGTCTTGTGCTGACATGCTAATGAATTAACCTTTTTGTCCAGATACCATACGCAGGTACTCTTCTCCTCAAAGTGATCAGAAGGGTCTGTAGCAGGATTCTTGGTTTCTTTCAGAATAGCTAAACAATGCTCATACTGTAGGAACTGAGGTGACAAGTGTGAAGGGAGGCTGTGTCGAAGGAAGTTGCCTGCACTAACAAAACCAGTGTGAATTGGACGCACCCTTGTGAGCTTGCTATGGGGATTTTTGTTCTACGTTTTGCAGCAAATCTATCCGACCTACAGCAACGTCCACCTGTGATATGGGTTCTGGGTTTTATTTTCTGACTAATTGTTATCTTGATACCTAGTAAAGAATTAAGTTTTATCCACGGTGGGCGAGATTTAAAAATTCTGTTTTGACTGTCATATTTATTTAGAACCTTCCATTTAAGAACAATGTGGTCCTGGGTCCCCTTTTATATTCCTTGCCGTCAATTTAAATGGGTTTGAAGGTGTGTTTCTTTTGATCTGTAATGGGGAAGAGAAAAACAACAGATAATTTAGCTGAAGCAAAAAAGTCTAAGACACAGGCCAAGCATATGACGTCAAACTGTGCCCTCGATGAAATTGATGTTCTCATAGAAGAAGTCGAGGGCTTGTTGAAATGCAGTGAGTTGCGGAAAAGCCCGTCCAAATCCAGAGGTGCCCAGGGCAACTTTAAATCCTACCTGGTTAAGCCATGTTGAAGGGTGATGTGGGCCAACACCACGGAAGCTATTGTACATCAAGTTAGCTCACAGTCTCATGCAACAAGGCACTGACCTTTGGTGATCCAAGGGCTCCCTCTGTAGTCTTTGAACCCATCCCTGGTACTATTTCGATTGAGTGCTCAAACAGGTATCAAATATTGGGAGATTTAGAGAGTGATGTGTTGCATGGTTCCCTTTTAAATGACGTTTTTTCCATTATTGATCAGTAGACGGTTGAGGCTCAGCTTAACTTAATAAAAACAGAAATCAAAGGGTTGAAATCAGGAGTTATCTCACTCGCTAATCATCTTACAAAGAAAGTAGAGAAGTTGGGGTTTCTTCTGGAGTCCTGAGACACAAGTACCAGTGCTTCCTAACATGGGGTTCTGTCCCGAGTTGGAGACATCTGCCTCCATAGAGAGTGGTCATTTGCAGCGGAGAACATCGCCAATGGGGTGTCTCAACGCAAATCCTACCATTGGTGGTGGTCATAGTCAAAACCCTCCTGTCCCACCTCACTAGGAGCCCAGTACCTTCCCTGAAATAACAGGAGCTGTGCCTCCAAACACGACTTTTAGTTAATTAATTTTGAGCCCTCTCCTAAAACACATTCTCGTCCCTATCATATGGGGATTAGAGGTCTTCTGCTGAGTAGTGTTTTTTTGATTAATGTCCCAAAACTATCCGACTATAGTCAGACCTATCTGACCTCGAAAGTAACGAATCCCTGACCAACAAAACAATACACTTTCTCAGGTATGTTCACAATTGCAGATCTGTGATTAGACCTAGTTATCACTACTAGATAAGTTAATAACTATAGCAGAACTGATTGTATTTATTTATTTTATTTATACCATTATTAAAGCGCGCTGCAACCCTACGGGCATCCTGGCGCTATGGAAAATTGCGACTGAGAGTGATCATCAAGGGGCAGAAGGGGGAGTGAACAGATTGCTCTTATGTTGGTTAAGCTTTAGGGAAGAGCCAGGTCTTTACCTTTTTGCGAAAAGGCAGCAATTCACTGTTTTTCCTAATCGCAATAGGGAGGCTATTCCAGAGGTGAGCTGCTGCTATGCTAAAGGCACTGCCACCATAAGTTGCTTTCCTGATTCTAGGTATGCTAATAAGGTTAGTGGATGAGGAGCGGAGGGTCCGTGTGGGCTCATACCATTGAAATTTGTTTTGTAGAGGTTTGGGACCCAGACCGTGTACTGCTTTGAAAACAGTACATAAAGATTTAAAGAGGATCCTCTGTGGTACGGGCAGCCAGTGCAACCCCAGTGCTAGGGTGGTAGAGGATCGGCGTCCTCGAGAGAGTGCCAATTTAGTAGCTGCCGCCTGGATACTCTGGAGTCTAGAAATCAGATATGCAGGAGATTCCAGTAGCAACGCGTTGCAGTAATCCAGGCGGCTAAGAATGGTGCTCCTGACTACGGTTGCTCTGGTCTGTGCTGGAAGGAGAGGTAACAGCTTTCGGAGGCCCCGCATTAGGGTGAAGCAACTGCTCACCTGTTTGTTGACGTTGGTCTCCAGGTTTAAGTTATCATTAAAGCTGACCCCCAAATTCCACACCGTTTTTACTGGTGTCAGTGGTCCATCTGAGGCTAAAGGCCAGAGGTCAGCAGGCAGGCTTCTGGCAATTCTTCCCACTTTGCATTGCATGATCTCTGTTTTACCGCTAATAAATTGAAGCAAGTTACTTTTTAGCCAAGTTGCCATTTCCAGCATGCAGGTGTGGAAGGTCTCAAGTGATTCTGCATGGGCGCCATTGAGTGAGATCATCAACTGCATGTCATCCGCATAGTTTATCACGCTAATATTATGGGCCTTGATGATGCCCATCAGGGGTTGTATGTAAGCGTTAAAAAGGATTGGACTGATCGCAGACCCCTGTGGGACCCCATGTGGGACTTTAGCAAATTCAGACTGGTATGGAGGGAGTGCCACTGCCTGCCATCTATCTGTCAGGTATGAACGCAGCCACTTGAGCGCCGTTCCGTCTACTCCAAAGGTTTCCAACCTTGTCAGTAGGATGTCATGACTCACTGTGTCGAACGCGGCGGACAGGTCCAGCAAAATAAGAATTGCTGATTCTCCCCTGTCCGCCCTCATTCGCAGGCTATCCAGGACCACCAGCAGAGCTGACTCGGTCCCATGGGCTGGTCTGAACCCAAATTGCTCCTCTTCTAGGATGTTATTTGTTTCCAGGAAGAGGGACAGAGACCCTACTGACCAACCCTTCCGTGATCTTAATTGGATACGGCAGGAGCGAGATGGGTCGGTAATGCTTATGGCAGCTGGGGTTAAAATTTGGTTTCTTTAGCAGGGGTGTAATAACTGCCTGTTTCCATTCCCTCTGTACAATGCCTGTGCAGAGAGATTGACCGCATAACTGCCGGAGTACGGGAAATAATTCATCCCGAGTTCCTTTACAACTTTATGCGGTAGAGGATCCAGTGGGGATCCAGAGGATATGTTGAGGGCTATTCGAGCAAACTCTTTTACTGAGGGAATTTCGAATTTATCCAAGATGGCCCTTGGCATTAAGTGCCCATCCATTCCTTCTCTCTTCTTCCCGTTATCCACGCCGCTCTGGTGCTGTGCTAAGGATGTGGAGGCATCCTTCATACTCTCCACTAATTTTATGATTTTTTCCCGGAAGAAGGAGGCCAGACCATCACATAACTCCTGCGAAGGTTTGATGTTGCTACTGGCGCAATTAGGGTGGGACATTTCTCTTACTATTTTGAAAACGTCGCTTGACTTATTAGAGCTTTTTAGGATAATGGCTGCAAAGTGTTCTGCTTTGGCTGTGGCAATCTCTTTTTTATATTTAGTTATCGTCAGCCTCCAGAGTAGCCTATTCTGTTCTGTATAATCTGTCCTCCATTGCCTTTCCGCCTTTTTACAGGTGATTTTCGGATTTTTCAGTTTTTCCCTGTACCAGGGCGCGGAAGGGTTGCCTCTTTTCCTGATTACTTTCAGCGGTGCAATATGATTGAGCTTCCTGGTCACATGATCACAAAGCAAACGATAGTTCACAGTAATGTCATTCTCCGGATTGAACAGGGTCTCTAACTGAAAGAGGGCATCCCCCTTTTCCCCTTTTTTTAGTAGTTCTTTACAGTCACGACTAATAAAGGTTCTGACTTGTTTGTTTCTAGGCCTTATGTTAACCAGAGTATGGACATTAAATGTTACTAGATAGTGGTCTGACCATCCCACTGGTAGGGTTTTTTCCATGGATACAAGGTCTTCTTCTGCGAAGATTAGGTCTAGAATGGTGCCTTCCCTGTGTGTGGGAGTGGTTACCCATTGTTTTAACCCTAGGTTGGCACAGGATTGTGTGATGTTGTGGAAGACTGTGTCTAGTTTACCGTTAGTCCATAGGTTAAAATCCTCCAGCACTAGTAATCTGCTATGGGTAAGTGTCAGGTTGTTAATGACACTGATCAGTTCCTGCTGTTGCATGGCATTAATGGCCCCTGGTGGCCTGTAGCATATCAGGCCGGTGATACAGTGACCTGAGTCATGTTTTATTGAGAACCCAAAGAGTTCTGCACAGGAAACTTTGTCTATGTCTAACATAGCGATGTTCAATTCTTCCCTGAAGGTGACCCCCGTTCCCCCCTCGCTCCTTAGGCCTGGCCGCCATAAGTGTGGCAGGGTATACTCAGACGTGAGTCCCTTGCTCACTTTGCCACTGGATTCAAGCAAGCCGGGCTGAAGAAGGCTGGAATGCCAGAAACCGGTCCTCGGAAGCTTGTTTCCGGTCCAGGGAAGACATGGCTTGGCAGTTCGGGCTGCACTGTTCCCATGAGGCACAGGGTCAGACTGATTTGCATATAGCCATGTCTGAACTGGGGTGGCAGAGTGGGCTAAAGAACGGTGATGGATTAAACCCAGATCTCTTGACTGGGTGTGAGTGTCTGATTGATTCAGAAGCTCCGTCCATCACCAACCCCTTTTGTACCACTTTTGGCCGCCATAAGTGTGACAGGGTATACTCAGACGTGAGTCCCTTGCTCACTTTGCCTCTGGATTCAAGCAAGCCGGGCTGAAGAAGGCTGGAATGCCAGAAACCGGTCCTCCGAAGCTTGTTTCCGGTCCAGGGAAGACATGGCTTGGCAGATCGGGCTGCACTGTTCCCATGAGGCACAGGGTCAGACTGATTTGCATATAGCCATGTCTGAACTGGGGTGGCAGAGTGGGCTAAAGAACGTTGATGGATTAAACCCAGATCTCTTGACTGGGTGTGAGTGTCTGATTAATTCAGAAGCTCCGTCCATCACCAACCCCTTTTGTACCGCTGGGGTTGTGGAGAATCTTATACCCCACTGGGCATGCCGGACCCAGCTCTGACTCAAGCCGAGCTACCGTCCATGTTTCAGTTAGAAACAGGATACCAGGTTGCTGGATTCGATCAGCAACTGTATCTCGGTTGCATGTTTGGGGAGGGATATAACGTTAAGTAATCCACTTTTCAGCTCTCCCTTAGATCTATCTCCTTGTTCTAGATGCGGCGTTTTGCCTGGCAGGGTGTGGCTGTTTGTTGTTTCCCTGGGCTGTGAGTACATCCCCTTTCCCGATATAGTGGCCAGGTCAACTCTTGGTATTAGATCGAGTGGAAGAGGATTTATATGCGGCAAACAGTTTGGGCAGGGTATCTTATCCTTGGATGTTATGTTAGGTGCTAGTCGTGGGCAGGTTGCATTGCCGCCTAGTGGGTGAAGCATTATCAGTTCCTCCCTGTATATATATATATATATATATATATATATATATATATATATATATATATATATATATATATATATATATCCGTTCCAACTCCTACTCCTCGGCATAGGTACCGACTCCTCGACGTAGGTACAGACCACAAACACTGCGCTTTTCTCAAATTAAGGGTGATTTATTGATCTTCTGTCCCCAGCATATATATATATTGTCGCTCCAGGTTGTCCACCTCTTGAGTAGCACACGAGCAGCAGCTTTATTTATGTGTAGGCGAGGGCGGGGATCCTCTTGTAGACGCCGCTCCGTAATGGATCTGCCCGACGCGTTTCGAAGCTCCATCTGCTTCTCTTCAGGGGCTTTAACGGAAGCGGTGTGCGCACCCGTTACACTTCTCCAATTTGATATAACTCACCCGCCGATGGGAGGCTCCAGTGAGACTTCTGGGAAGTGTAGTGCGGAAAGCACACAATCAAGTCCTGTATGGACTCCACAAGTGGGCCCGTCCTCGATCCCATGTACGGCTGTTACTTCACTGCCGTGACCCCCACGTTAACAGGGTGGTGCATACTCCGCGGCTGGACTGCCGCGTGTAAATTGTCGCTCCAGGTTGTCCACCTCTTGAGTAGCACACGAGCAGCAGCTTTATTTATGTGTAAGGTGAGGGCGGGGATCCGCTTGTAGACGCCGCTCCGTAATGGATCTGCCCGACGCGTTTCGAAGCTCCATCTGCTTCTCTTCAGGGGCTTTAACGGAAGCGGTGTGCGCACCCGTTACACTTCTCCAATTTGATATAACTCACCCGCCGATGGGAGGCTCCAATGAGACTTCTGGGAAGTGTAGTGCGAAAAGCACACAATCAAGTCCTGGTGGACAACCTTGGAGCGAGAATATATATATTCTCGCTCCAAGGTTGTCCACCAGGACTTGATTGTGTGCTTTCCGCACTACACTTCCCAGAAGTCTCATTGGAGCCTCCCATCGGCGGGTGAGTTATATCAAATTGGAGAAGTGTAACGGGTACGCACACCGCTTCCGTTAAAGCCCCTGAAGAGAAGCAGATGGAGCTTCGAAACGCGTCGGGCAGATCCATTACGGAGCGGCGTCTACAAGCGGATCCCCGCCCTCACCTACACATAAATAAAGCTGCTGCTCGTGTGCTACTCAAGAGGTGGACAACCTGGAGCGACAATTTACACGCGGCATATATATATATATATATATATATATATATATATATATATATATATATATATATATATATATGTACATACAAGCAATAATAACACACATGGCAAATGCAACTGTTAAATGCATGGAAATATTATGAAATAAAACACAAGAATAATACACAAGCAAGTTATACTGGACGTCCTGCAAGGAATCAGAAAGATATATACACTCCAGACTGAAAGCGAAATTATTTTTTTCCCAATTTCCAAAATATTAACTTTTTGGTCACATGATACTCTGCTTAAAGTAGAACTATTCTTAGAGAACAGAACTTCTATTTTTAGAGACTCTAGAGACAATATTTTGAAATCAGCCTCTAGCAGATGTACAATCTTGAATGAATATGTGATGAAATGGTCTCAACCTTTTTTTCTGTATTAAGAGCCATTTCATGAATGTAAATTTTGTGATTCATTCAGTCAACATTCTAAATGAACAAAATGTTATCTGAATGATACCACTGCTTGAAAGCGTACAGTATAATACTCATTTTCGTGTATCTATATCATTTCAAATGCATTTGATGTATTTTGGGGTGGGCTGGAAAACACATGCATACTTATATGTTTATATATTGCTTAGTATTTAGTAATGATGCACATTATACATGGAGTGGGTGTTGTAAACGTATCTAGGACCCTAATTAAATATCCCCGATTTATGCCCTTACGTGATTATAACAAATCATATCCTTATAAAGGCATAAAAATCATATCCATATTTATTAATAGCCAATGCAGTCCAAATACGGCAAGGCTACTTCCTTAGACTCCTAGAAAGTACAACGCGTTCTTTAAACAAACCAAACCTCCAGCAACCTGGGAATTCCCCCTGCTTTTGTTTTGATTTGTCCTAGAACTCCTGCGAGTCCTGAAAGAACTGCCAGTTCTTAGTGACGGTTCTTATTGACGTCTTATGTGCAACCTTACGTCAAACACGGCACCTTCCAGGTATAAATATATCAGCAGTTGCCTTAAGCAGCACACAGTGGTTTGGAGCAGAGCAGCTATCTACTCACCCAAAGCCCAGCTGATGCGAGTGCCGAAGGAAGCCGTCCCTCCCATTTGACGCACTGAGAAAGACGCTGTCTTTTCTCCTGCCGAGAAAATCCAGCTCCAGTGTTTCCAGTCACCCTTGCGGGTTACTGGGAGATCGAGTCCTGAGAGCGAGATACAAGACCTCCTTCATTCTAAAACCAAGGTACGGTGCTGATTAGACCCTTAGAGAATTCTTGATTCAGATTCTTGGCAAAACTAACTTAACTTAAACTGCAGCTCACTTACTCCTTCCCACGTACTAGGCTTAGGTTAAGTGCACCGGGGTAGGCGTATTTTAGAAGCACCAGTTGAGTACGTTTAGTCAACTTTTATCATTGTATGTAATTGTATATATTTTATCCGTTTTAAGTATCATATGGCTCAGAAACCATATCAATGCTTTTACAGTATTATTTCATAATACTCCTTTTACTGTACGCACTTTACTTTATGATAAGTATTGCAATTGTGGCAATTCACTTCTCTTGCATGAGAAAGAAGACTGCTCAATAAATAACACCCCTTTTCTTTTAAAACGCCCGTCTCTCTATTTCTCTGCACTCTGGTGAAACTAAGTATGCACGATTGACTGAGTGAAATAGCTATCTATTGTTTTCACACAACTCTGGAGATATACGCCTTATTCTGGAGGGAGCAAAGTTGTCATGTTTATGCGGTTGTCAGAAGCTAATCCCTCTTGCCTATTCAGGGAAGTTAACTCCTCCCTGTTCATTCGAGAAAGTTTCTAGTGACCTCTGAGCTAGCTGGCATACCTAATTAAGTCTAACATATTCAGTAGAGACCTAGTCGACCTCAGTCCTACGTCTAAATTGCCGTTTATGTTATTCCAATGCGCAGAGCCTATTGGGAATATAGGAACTACACTACATGGCGCCCAACGTTTGGTAAGGCGATAATCTAACGCAAGATACTAGAGTAACTCAGTCGTGCTTTTTCACACAGACCCCTTTTTCCCGTAAAAACTCTAATAGACGTCTGGAGTGGGTGAAAGGTAAATATCCGCCGAAACTTAGTAGGAAGAGATTCCTATGTATTAGTTTTAGGGCTCGACCTCTACCAATGCGCAAGCATTGCAGATGTCGAACATATTATGGCTTATCCAGACCTTAACTAAAGGGGCGATTTGATGCTGTGCCCGTGAAAAAGCGCGTGCACAGCATCAAAGCCACCAGCCTCCCTCCACAAGCTTACCCCTGCGTGCGCTCTGTCATTTCTCCTCCCCTAATTATTCACTGCCCACGGCCGGCCGGCACATCAAAGCCTGCTGCTCCCCGTGCGTCTCGTCACCCTTACTCTCAGCTATTCTTCCCTTCTTGCCTCTAACCCGCCCCCCCACCCTCGCCACCACAGCAATGCCGAGGGCTTGTATGTCTTCTCCCAGGCTCGTTTACTTAACGTTCCCTGGCCTGCACACTTAACTTTCCCTAGCTCTGATGCCTGGGACTTCATTCCACTTTTTTTTTTTACAATGCATATACCAATGCTTGTTTTTTTTATTTGCGGCCTTGCATTTTACATCTACCCCTCCTTCCTCTCTCCCTCCCTCCCTCTCGCTCAGCGCCAAGGCCGAGCCCCTGGCACAGCTTTGCAACAGAGGCCCTCGGCAACAGGGAGAGTCGATTTACACAGGCAGCAATGCAGCCTCTAGACTCTGCAGCCTGGGCCTACATACAAACAGGCAACCATGGACACGAAGAAACGACATAGCAAAAATATATCAATCTAACCATGGAGACTTTATGGCCACCATTTGCACGGCTCCAGGCAAATACCAGATCAGGCCTCTTTTGCTGTTAAACGATTGACAGTTATTACCCAAATCAATTAACTCTTGTTTTGTAGATCACGAAAGCCTTGGCTGCCCCTGCCAGAGCACAATTCCCATACAGAGCAACAACGCCTATGCTCATTTGATCTCTCATTCAGTGAGGTTTTTCTTCGCAGTCTCAAACGTAACTTTGCCATACATGCAGACGCATGCTTGTTAACTTACCCTTATTTGGATGATGTCCGCTTTTCAGTGATTTTCGCCATCCTACAAAGCACCATGCTTCTAAAGACTGCAATATGGGTAACCATTTTTGCAAACCTGCAACACCTTCCTAAAGAGGTTTAGTCCTCATTGAATGTATGTGATGATATCAACCTCATTTGCGAGTCAACAAAAAGGTTGACATTAATACACAGTTCCCGTGATGCAAATTGAAGAAGAAAAAAAACCAGCCCTTCGTCCCATTCACTCCAGACATCTCCATTCGCACCTCTGCATTATCTTCCTAGAGCACAACCACCAGAGACGAGTTGTTCCCAAATAAAACACAGTGACTGCTACTTGAGGCCCTGAAATTAGAAGTGTGCACAATGCAGTTTCCGGGAGCGGACATTAGCACAACTGATTTAAATATGCATCAAGTTGTAACACGTAGAACAATGATGGAAATTAAAGCCAGTTCACAAGAGAAGCAACATTCCAGTTTTCACTCGCACAGCCACCACACAGCTCCACCGATGCATCCACCACACAGCTCCACTGATGCACCCACCACACAGCTCCACCAATGCACCCACCACACAGCTCGACCGAAGCTCCAACTAAGCTCCACCAATGCACCCACCACACAACTCCACCAATGCACCCACTAAGCTCCACCGATGCACCCACCACACAACTTCACTGATGCATCCACCACAGAGCTCCACCGAGGCACCCACCACACAGCTCCACTGAGGCACCCAACACACAGTTCTACCATGCCCCCACCACACAGCTCCACCGATGCACCCACCACACAGCTCCACAGATGCACCCACCACACAGCTCCACTGATGCACCCACCACACAGCTCCACTGAGGCACCCACCACACAGCTCCACTGAGTCACCCACCACACGGCTCCACCGATGCACCCACCACACAGCTCCACCGATGCACCCACCACCCAGCTCCACCGATGCACCCACCACACAGCTCCACCGACACAGCTCCACCGATGCACCCACCACACAGCTCCACCGAGGCACCCACCACACAGCTCCACCGAGGCACCCACCATACAGCTCCACCAAGGCACCCACCACACAGCTCCACCGATGCACCCACCACACAGCTCCACCGATGCACCCACCACACAGCTCCACCGAGGCACCCACCACACAGCTCCACCGAGGCACCCACCACACAGCTCCACCGATGCACCCACCACACAGCTCCACTGATGCACCCACCACCCAGCTCCACCGATGCACCCACCACAGTGCTCCACCAACACAGCTCCACCGATGCAGCCACCACACAGCTCCACCGATGCAGCCACCACACAGCTCCACTGACACAGCTCCACCGATGCATCCACCACCCAGCTCCACTGATGCACCCACCACACATCTCCACCGATGCAGCCACCTCACAGCTCCACCGACACAGCTCCACCGATGCACCCACCACCCAGCTCCACCAATGCACCCACCACACAGCTCCACCGACACAGGTCCACCGATGCACCCACCACAAAGCTCCACTGATGCACCCACCACACAGCTCCACCGATGCAGCCACCACACAGCTCCACCAACACAGCTCCACCGATGCACCCACCACCCAGCTCCACCGATGAACACACTACACAGCTCCACCGACACAGCTCCACCGATGCACCCACCACACAGCTCCTCCGATGCATCCACCACACAGCTCCACCAAGGCACCCACCATACAGCTCCACCAAGGCACCCACCACACCGCTCCACCGAGGCACCCACCACACAGCTCCACCGAGTCACCCACCACACAGCTCCACAGATGCACCCACCACACAGCTCCACAGATGCACCCACCACACAGCTCCACTGAAGCACTCACCACACAGCTCCACCGAAGCACTCACCACACAGCTCCACCGATGCACCCACCACACAGCTCCGCCGATGCACCCACCACACAACTCCGCCGAGGCACCCTCCACACAGCTCCACCGATACACCCATCACACAGCTCCACCGATGCTCCAACTAAGCTCCACCAATGCACCCACCACACAGCTCCACCAATGCACCCACTAAGCTCCACCGATGCACACACCACTCAGCGCAACCACAGCATCACTCAGCGCAACCACAGCATCACTCAGCACCACCACAGCATCACTCAGCGCAACCACAGCATCACTCAGCACCACCACAGCATCACTCAGCCCAACCACAGCATCACTCATTGCAACCACAGCATCACTGGTTCAAATATGTTCTTTCAATGTTTCAAACTGTTTTCAAGATTTCACGCTTTATTACAAATCACAAAAAGATGTTAGAATTTCACTTCTGTTCTTGGATTTTCGTCACAATAAAAAACACTGAACATAATCTTAACAAAAGTTATTTACAAAAGTTTAAGCTATTGCCATTACAAATTAAATACATTATTTAAGTATTAATTATTTTAAAAAATTAAAAGCCATTGTTATTTGTAATATCAATACATCTAAGTCACGTAAATACAAAACCTGTTGCATTACAAATGGTATAGGTGTCACATTTGCAAAAGTTATAACTATTGGCATTGTAAATGACAAAGCTATTAATTTAGCTATTTTAAAAAATAACACATAAATAAAACAAATTTAATTTATAAGACCAATAGCTCAAACTTTCCTAATGCGAGCCCTATTGCATTTCCAATGCTTGTTTGGTTTAGTCAACGTTGAAGGATACAGTGTTCCAAAATATTGTGCACCTAATCTTTGTTTCCTCAAAACTTGCTCTGCAAAAACTTTCATTAAACAATGACAACTAACGGCGACAACAACGAAACCGGTGGACCTGCAGTAAATGCGAATCAACCGTGTGCAGACCTTACAGGGTTTAATGAAGATAACGACCCGGATGCTATAATCATCCTGGTCAATATAAGAAAAACCATGACTATAAAACTTATAGAAAATGGAGTAAAATCAAGAGGTGGTACAGTCATATTTGTGGTAGAGGCACATGAATTTCGGCAGACAGAGGTATTCTATTCCTGGATAAATTTTCCAGCAGCACATGCTGTAACACATGAGTTCCACTACTACAAAAGAGCGGAAGCTCCAGAGGAATACTCTCCTTTCGAGGAAGTTGAAATTCCACTAACATACCAAGAGCACCTGCTCTGGTTTAATGGCGCCCTAAAACATCAAAATCACATTACCAGGCTCGGTCCACTAGGTAGACCAGGAGCCACATGGCCGGTTCTAGCCAGCTACACACCACACCCCGACATTGAAACAATGTCAGACAGAGATTTTTTAGTTCAGTTAAAACAACTAATTAAAATACATAGACAATTGGTCCAATATGTCATGCGGACTTCAACAGTCGAACCTGCAATTAAAATTCCACAAAATACCCCTCAACAGGGGAAAACAAATAAAATTACACCACAGAATATACATTCATGTCTTGGTAATACACCCGCAAAACAGGAACAAATTCCATTCTGGTTAGCTCAAAAAATCACTCAAATAGAGGCAGTATTTCCTGATACTACCCCTCACGAAAAACACAGAATCCTGACTATCTGTCTCCTAATGGGGATCGCACCACATGTGGAGGACTGTGACACTTGGGGCACAGTTTTTGCTTCTATCTACACAAAAACACATGGTGTTGCGTCTATGGCGGTTATACCAGATGTACGAAGACAGATTCAAAATGAATACGGTCCAGAACCTGCTTTGACTCTGGGTATGAAATTACTGAAAGAATTTAAGCAGGTCTCGGCTATATTATTAGCCAACATAAAAGGAGAAGCAGCATGTGTGGCAAAAAAATTGAAAGAGACGGATTTAGCAGATCAACCTTTTGAACTTGCTAAAATAATTGAAAAATCCTATGAAGAATTAGGTAGAGATATTTTGGGTGGTAAACCAGTAAAACCCCAACTAATTGAAAATCCTGAAAAGACTTTCAATAAAAATAATCTCAATTCCCAAAAGAAGAAGTGGGAGGGTAATAAACAAACCACTCCCAGAGAAAAACAATTTCAGTCCAGAGGAAGGTCTCCCCAAAAAAGAAATAGATCTCCAGAGGGGGGGGGGGGGGGGGAGGGGAGGGGGAGTCTCCCCAAAGGGAGCCCTCTGAAAAAAGATACAACCTTAGAAATAGGGAAAATTTGAAAAAACCTGACAGATATCACGTCCCTCTCGATCTTTTCAGACTTACTCAAAGAAATCGGAAAGAAGAGGACGGTCAGAACATAAAGAAGAGCACGTCAAGTCCAAAGACAAGGAACCTGCTCATCAAAGTAAAAAATGACAATCTCCCAGAAAGAAGGTAGCCACTATTAAAATAAAACATGCTGAGAATCCTGAGGACACAACTGAAAAACGGAGAGTGGGCCCAGACAATGCTAGACAGCGCAGCAGAAGTGACCATAGCTCACAAGATCCTGATGAATCTTCTGGAGACAGTGGATACGAATGAATACATTCAAGTGGAAACTGCAGACACCCGATTGAGCGTGCCCCATAAACTATATGAAATAACATTACGTATTGAGGGGGATAAAACTAAGAAAAGTAAAGGTCTCTTTTGGGAGAATCTATCTAAAGGCTATGATATCCTTCTATCAGAAAGGGACTGGCCACCAGAGTTTGTCAGGGAGTGCCCACATGGCGAAGAAATGATTATGCCTACCTTCTCAAATCACATTCCAATTCATAAAAAATACACATTTGCAAGAAAATGGGCAGGGGCCCAAGCTCCTGCATTATATAAAAATCATGTAGGATGGGATGAGGATTCTCCTCACCATAAAATCCAGTTAAAAAATCAACCTACTGCACAGAGGCAGTATCCTGTTATGCAAGAAGCTAAAAAACAAGTAAGAGAAATTTTAGATCAACTTGAATATCAGGGGGTGATTGAAACATGCACCTCACAAATGAACAATCCTTTGTTTCCTGTCTCCAAGCCAGACGATTCATATCGTCTAGTTTTGGACTACAGACACCTAAACTCCTGCTGTAAAACCTTTGCAGTACAAAACTCACACAGTGCAGCACTAATGAATAACATCGTGCACAAGAAATATAAAACAACATTAGATATTTCAAATGGTTTCTTCTGTCAAAACATATCACCTGAAAGCAGATATTTGACCGCTTTGCCCAGCATGGGGACCCAAAAACAATTTTGTTGTCTCCCACAGGAATTCAAGAATAGCCCAGGATTATTTTCAGCCAGGGTAACAGAGTTACTACAAATATATGATGATGAGGCATTATCCTATGTCTGTCACGTCCCACGGTGGTGAACAGTATCGAACACTGCCCTGAGACGTTATCGTATTGTGTAAACTACAGTTCCCATGTTTCCAGGTCCCGCGTGCGACGCCTCTGGCGGATGACGTCACACGCGGAAGCCACAACACAGATCGGAGAACAACAGCGCCTGCCGTTGATTCTGAAATCTTCCCGAAGACGGTAGGAGTGCGTCCCTCGAGGTTCCAGTGTATCCTTTTTATGTGTTTTTTGCTTGTGATTTGTTTCCTTGAGTGCTCTGCTCGAATCCTCTGCTCGTTGCTTCGGAGCTTTATTTCAAGTTCAGAGGAGCCCTCGGCTGAGGCTCCGCTCTCGAGTCTCCACGGAGGCTTGATTTTGTGACAGCTTTCATTTGGCAATTTTGGATTGACACTACAGTTGGAAGAGCACTATTATCTGGGAGAAATTCATCCTGGATCTGTTTCTGAGACGGTGTCTCCGTGTTTTGTTATTTCTTACAAGAATAAGTGAGACTTGTTTTCCAAATATCCTTCGGGACCAATGGGGTATTGACTATATTTCTTCTGCTTATTAGAAGAGACTGTGAATATTATACACGGAGTAACTTTGAATACCTGGGAAGTGCTCAGCCAGGACTATTGTGTCAACAGAGTTATACTGAAGAATTATTCAGCATTCTTTGTCCTTTGGTCAAGCATATGTAAAAACTATTTGTCATAAGTTGGAGCTTCCACTTTATTCCGATACCGGTACTAGTCTGGTGAGAATTAACCAGAGGTCTAATACTATGGGTATAGGATACTAACTATTATTTTCTATCTTTTGAATTGTAAACAGGGGTTAATGAGCTTCGCCTGGCTGGCTACTTACCATTTGCGCTCTGTTGAAGCCATAGTGGATATTACATTTGGTACGTGTATGACAACATAGGCTATTAGTACATGTGCATTGGATCAGAAAGATGACATTAAGGTTCTTGTGTTTTAGATCTGTGATACATGTTCAACCATTCTGATTGCCAGGCAAAGCCATCCTTTACTCTCCCCAGGTAATAATAAACCTTCAGTTACCCATAGCGGGTGGGGGAGTATCTGGTACGAACTACCTGTGTGCAATACATCTAAAGTGTGTGCTTGTCTCATGGTGCCTTGTCCTCGTTTCAGCATCCTCTCCCTGCAGCTCCCTTCCTACCCTTCCTGATATCCCTCGCTTGACCACTTCTGTGTGTCTGTTCTCATTCAGACCCAGGGGCTGTCGAGAGGTGGAACCCATATAGCATCGTACGATCCTGAGGACACCTGGACTTGACAGAATCAACGGCCCAAGAAATTTAGTCCTCCCGATCGTACGATACAATGTCCACCATAGATGATATCATGGCAGCCCTAGCGCTGGTGCAAACTGAGTTACAAGCTTCTAGAGCTGAGACTGCTGCACTGCAGGCACAGGTAGATAGAATGAATCGTAATCCCTTTGATGCTGGTACTCTGCAGGGTTCTTCCTTGGTGGTGGAAGTACCCGCTCCGATACCCCTGCCCCCCCCAGAAAGATTCCATGGGGATAGCAGTAAGGTGCAAGTGTTCCTCACACAGGTGTTGTTGCATTTCTCATGTAAACCCAAGGTATTTAACACGAATCATGCCAGGGTGGCTTTTCTCATTTCATACCTAGCGGGGGATGCAGCTCAATGGGCAGTACCGTTAGTGAAACAAGATGACCCCATATTAAGGGATTGGGAGGCTTTTCGTGCAGATTTTGAGAAAACCTTCAACCGCAGATCAGCCACACTATCGGCAGACAGGGAGCTGCTAGGTTTAAAACAGGGGAATAGAGATTTGATTGCGTATCTCAACGATTTTAGACGGCTCATAGCGGAAACTGATTGGCCAGAAGAGAAAAGACAGGCCATTTTTTACACGGGACTGACTGAGGAGATGAAAGATGTACTTGCTCAGATCGATCCTCAGCCCAGTACCTGTGAGGATATGATCAGCCTGGTTCTGAGATTGGACCATCGCCTCAGTGACCGGAGAGGAGAAAACAGGCGGAAGGATAGGTCAACACCAAGATATGAGCATCCCAGAGTTCCTGAAGGGACCGCAGCATCTAAGCCCGAACCCATGGAAATAGGGGCTGTGAGATCTCCGCTAACTACGGAAGAAAGGGAATACAGAAGAAAGAAAGGATTGTGTTTATATTGTGGCCGGAAGGGGCATTTCATCAGGGAATGTCCTACGAGAACAAGAACAAGGACCGAATACAAGAAGGTGTCTGTGGTGGCTTCCGAACAGGGGTCGGGAAACGAGAAGGCTTGAAGGTGGATGAAGGGATCCCTTCAAGTAAGTTCATCATCCCTTCATTGGATGGAGATGGGAGAAAAGAAGGTCTACATTTCTATGTAGATATTGGGTTGAAAATACAAAATGTGAGGTTGGAGGTACAAGCGATGTTGGATTCCGAAGCAACGGGTTGCTTTATGGACCATACCAAGGCTATCAGCTTAGGACTAGCACTAGAAGAAAAGGAGACTCCAGAAGCAGTATATGCAGTGGATGGTAGAAAGTTGGATTCGGGTCCTATCAGGTTACAGACCAGGGAGCTTGGTATGACCATGGGCTTTGAACATCAGGAAACGTTGCATTTCAACATCATTCATGCACCACAGTATGGGGTGATTCTGGGGCTTCCATGGTTGCGGAAACACAACCCCGTAGTGGATTGGGAAGGACAGACACTACATTTCACATCGGAATATTGTCAACAGAACTGTTATTCTGTGAGACCTGGTCCTGCTTCAGGTCTAGCTTGCATCCATCATATCGCTACCGCAATCGAACACGATGTGGAACTCCCATTCGAGTATCGGGAATTGGCAGAAGTGTTTAGTGAAAGTAAGGCAGAAGCATTACCACCGCACCGATCATATGAATGTCAGATTGACTTGATTCCAGGGGCAAAGATTCCGGCCGGGCGTGTTTATGCGCTTACCGAACCAGAAACAGTACATCTCCGATCGTACCTAGATAAGCTATTGGAGCTTGGGTTTATCAGAGAATCCAAATCCCCGGCTGCCTCCCCGCTGTTCTTCATTCCCAAGGCTAATGGGGAACTTCGTGCTTGTGCGGATTACAGAGCTTTGAACGCCATCACAGTAAAGAACAAATATCCTCTCACTCTCATCAATGTGCTATTGGAGCAAGTTAAAGAGGCGGTGATTTTCAAGAGGTTGGACCTTAAGGGCGCATATCACCTAGTCCGAATGCGTTCAGGGGACGAGTGGAAAACTGCCATCAAGACCCGTTTTGGACTCTACGAGTACCTGGTAATGCCCTTCGGGCTCTGTAACGCGCCTGCAGCCTTCCAGTTCTTCCTGGATGATGTACTCAAGAAATATCTGGAGCGCTTCGTCGTGGTATATATAGACGATATCCTGATCTAATCATCTACCACGGAACAACATGTGGAACATGTGAAGGCTGTTCTACGTACACTATTGGAACATCGTCTGTATTGCAAACTCAGCAAGTGCGATTTTAACACTACTTCGGTGAAATTCTTAGGAGTTATGCTTACGCCCAAAGGACAGTAAATGTCTGAAAGAAAGATCTTGGCTGTGAAGAATTGGCCCATACCCAAGACAGTGAAGGACATCCAGTGTTTTATTGGGTTTGCGAACTTTTATCGCCGGTTTATTGAGAACTTTTCTGCTATGGCATCCCCAATGACGAGATTATTGAAAAAGAAGGTGCCCTTTGTTTG
Organism: Lissotriton vulgaris; assembly: GCF_964263255.1. Classification (NCBI taxonomy): domain Eukaryota; kingdom Metazoa; phylum Chordata; class Amphibia; order Caudata; family Salamandridae; genus Lissotriton; species Lissotriton vulgaris. Next base: position 877,329,962 of record NC_141685.1, read on the forward strand.
GACGGAGGAGGCCCAGAGAGGTTTTGATGAATTGAAGAAGGCTTTTGTTTCAGCACCTGTGTTGGTGCATGCAGATCCCAACAAACCTTTCATAGTGGAAGCTGGCGCTTCCGATTCTGCGGTAGGAGCCGTACTGTCACAACGTCACTCCGACACAGGCCAATTACATCCAGTGGCCTACCTCTCACGCGCACTGAATCAGGCAGAACAGAACTATGTGATAGCCGAAAAGGAGTTGTTGGCGATAAGAACCGCTTTTCTGGAATGGAGACATCATCTCATGGGGGCGCGACATGTAGTAATGGTATATACGGACCACCGTAATTTACAATACATGGCAGCGGCCCGCCATTTAACACCTCGGCAGATGCGATGGATGATGCACTTCGCTGACTTTGACTTCATCGTCACATACTGACCAGGAAAAGATAACCGAAAGGCGGATGCTTTATCTAGGCAGTTCACCAAGACGGAACCAACTGAGGTACGGGAGGAATCCATCATCAGCCCTAAGAAGGTTATCGGCGTCACTTGTACCCAAATGTTTCTACATAGTGTCATCAGAAATGTACAGAAGGATGAATGGAAGAAATGGATAAACGATCATAAAGAGTGGAAGATGGTTCAGGGTCTGCCTATGAGACAGAAACAGCTTTTGTTACCCATCCAGGCATTGAGGAAACAAGTATTCCAGTGGTGTCACAGTGCACCGTGTGCAGGAAATAACGGAACCGGAAAGACACTTGAAAGAATACAAAGACAATTCTGGTGGCCTAACATAAAGAAAGATGTTGCTGCTTGGGTAGCGGAGTGTCCTGTGTGTAGTCAAATGAAAACACTACACTCCAAACAGACTGTTACAGCCTCTTCCCACTCCTGAATTACCCTGGGAAAACATTTCTATGGACTTCGTGGTGGGCATGCCGGTTGACCAGGGGTGCACTGCCATCCTGGTAGTAGTAGATTACTTAACGAAGATGGCTCATTTCATCGCCTGTAAAAGGGTTCCTTCTGCTAGTTTGTTAGCTAGGCTAATCCTCACCAACATAGTGAGGTTACATGGATTACCCAGGGTGATAATTTCAGACAGGGGTAGTCAGTTTACCGCTAGATTCTGGAGGACATGGTGTAAGGCCCTAGGAATAACATCCAGCACATCCACTAGCTTCCATCCCCAAACCGATGGGCAAACTGAAAGGGTTAATCAAACTTTAAAGCAGTATTTGCGATGCTATGTGGATGTCACTAAGGAGGATTGGGTAGACAGATTATGGCTAGCTGAAATAGCATATAACAGTGATGTACATGGTTCCACTAAGCATGCCCCTTTTTTCAGCACATATGGTTTTCATCCTAATTTTTCACCCTTCCAACATCCTGCATCAGCCTCCCCTGTTCCCGAAGTGCAGGAAAGAGTACAGATTATTCGGGAGACATGGCAGAGAGTCAAGGGTCAATTAAGACAGGCCAAAACGAGGTACAAGGCCCATGGGGACAAGCACAGACAAACTGGGCCAGTGTATAAAAAGGGAGACTATGTTTGGTTATCCACCAAGAACATACGTTTTAAACGTTACAGTATTTTCAATCCTAAATACATTGGCCCTTACAAGGTGGTCAAATTGATCAATCCTGTGGTGGTTAAGTTGGCTTTACCATCCGCATTGCGCATACATCCTGCCTTTCATGTTTCTTTAGTTAAACCCTCACGATCTGTCAAAAGAATCATCCCTGCAGATGTCGATGTGGATGAAGAAGAAGAATACGAGGTGAGAGGAATTGTGAACTCCAAGATATACCGCCCCAGATTGTGGTATTTGGTGGCATGGAAGGGGTATGGCAATGAGGAGAATTCTTGGGAGCCTGCCTCGAGTGTTCATGCTCCCAAATATGTTAGACAGTTCCATAAACGATTCCCAGACAAGCCATGCCTCTGTCAGTGTTCTTCGGGAGAGGGATGTACTGTCACGTCCCACGGTGGTGAACAGTATCGAACACTGCCCTGAGACGTTATCGTATTGTGTAAACTACAGTTCCCATGTTTCCAGGTCCCGCGTGCGACGCCTCTGGCCGATGACGTCACACACGGAAGCTACAACACAGATCGGAGAACAACAGCGCCTGCCGTTGATTCTGAAATCTTCCCGAAGACGGTAGGAGTGCGTCCCTCGAGGTTCCAGTGTATCCTTTCTGTGTGTTTTTTGCTTGTGATTTGTTTCCTTGAGTGCTCTGCTCGAATCCTCCGCTCGTTGCTTCGGAGCTTTATTTCAAGTTCAGAGGAGCCCTCGGCTGAGGCTCCGCTCTCGAGTCTCCACGGAGGCTTGATTTTGTGACAGCTTTCATTTGGCAATTTTGGATTGACACTACAGTTGGAAGAGCACTATTATCTGGGAGAAATTCATCCCGGATCTGTTTCTGAGACGGTGTCTCCATGTTTTGTTATTTCTTACAAGAATAAGTGAGACTTGTTTTCCAAATATCCTTCGGGACCAATGGGGTATTGACTATATTTCTTCTGCTTATTAGAAAAGACTGTGAATATTATACACGGAGTAACTTTGAATACCTGGGAAGTCCTCAGCAAGGACTATTGTGTCAACAGAGTTATACTGAAGAATTATTCAGCATTTTTTGTCCTTTGGTCAAGCATATGTAAAAACTATTTGTCATAAGTTGGAGCTTCCACTTTATTCCGATACCGGTACTAGTCTGGTGAGAATTAACCAGAGGTCTAATGCTATGGGTATAGGATACTAACTATTATTTTCTATCTTTTGAATTGTACAACAGGGGTTAATGAGCTTCGCCTGGCTGGCTACTTACCAGTTGCCCTCTGTTGAAGCCATAGTGGATATTACATTTGGTACGTGTATGACAACATAGGCTATTAGTACATGTGCATTGGATCAGAAAGATGACATTAAGGTTCTTGTGTTTTAGATCTGTGATACATGTTCAACCATTCTGATTGCCAGGCAAAGCCATCCTTTACTCTCCCCAGGTAATAATAAACCTTCAGTTACCCATAGCGGGTGGGGGAGTATCTGGTACGAACTACCTGTGTGCAATACATCTAAAGTGTGTGCTTGTCTCATGGTGCCTTGTTCTCGTTTCAGCATCCTCTCCCTGCAGCTCCCTTCCTACCCTTCCTGATATCCCTCGCTTGACCACTTCTGTGTGTCTGTTCTCATTCAGACCCAGGGGCTGTCGAGAGGTGGAACCCATATAGCATTGTGCGATCCTGAGGACACCTGGACCTGACAGTGTCAATGACATCTATCTTACAGACGATGACCTGGAGACTCACTTGAAAAGAGTGAACACCATAATACTTGGGTTCGCAGCTGAAGGGTACAAATTCAACTTTAAAAAATCACGAATTACCCATCTAACTGTCCTATTTTTAGGATATGAATTATTAAGTGAAGGCAAAAGCCTAGCAGACAACTTCCTAGAGAACTGTGCAGTACTCCAAGCTCCAAAAACGCTGAAAAACTTGCAATCAATACTAGGTTTCCTGAATTACGGAAGAATAATACAAATAAATTATGCAGAGAGGGTTAAACCTCTCTACGAACTAATAAAACCTGATTTTAAACCAATTAATTGGACTAAAAAACACACAGAAATTTTAAGATCATTACAGACAGACATTTTAACTAAAACAAAACTGCAAACACGCGCAAACGAACGCAACCTTGTAATCTGAGACATCCCAGGAAGATGCGGATTCACATACCTGACCTCTAATGAGGGAGAAACAGTACCAATAGCTTACAAATCACACTTGTACACACAAGCTGAAATGAAATTCAGTTCTACTGAAAAAATTCGACCTGCGGTTCAAACTGCTGTAGCAAAAGAAAGAGCCCTAGCCCAAGGGAAGAGGATATCTGTTTTAACAGCAGTATCAGCCCTTGAGGCAGTAACAAGACCAGGCATTCCAAATGCAATAGCTCTAGATCCAAAATGGATACAATGGGAAAATTCTCTTGCTACAGAAGACGTGAAACACGCTTTTGATCCGAAAATGGAAAAACTAGAAAATCTGGAATACGAATATGAATGCCCTCTGTCAGTAGAAATTCTACCTCTCGAACAGTACACCTGTGTAATCTACACGGACAGATTTGCACAACACTCCGTTGTGGAAAAACAAATTTACAATGCTGCGTCCGCGATTGTTAAAGGTCGCTGGCGCTTAGGTAAATTCAGACCGATTGTCACTAAAACTGAATCACTCAGAAACTGTACAGCTCAGCGAGCTGAAATAAGATCTCTAAAGATGGCGCTTAAAAAAACGCTGATCGCGAATTCCCCACACTAATAGTGTGCGATTCGCATTACTGCATCCGGTCTTACAATAATTCCATGCAGACCTGGATAAAAAACGGTTACAAAGATGAGACAGGTGCCACAATAAAGCATAAAAAACTATGGGAACAAGTAGTTCTTTTGCAGAAAGAACTACAAAAGACTCACGTGATACATACGCAGAGTCTTCAACGTGATGGCGTTCACGTTGCAGGGAATTTATTGGCTGACAGGGCCACAGCGGCAGCTGATCACTCGGCTTCCGTAGCTACAAAAAAGCGTACGAAAAAACAAAGAGATGGCGAAACGCTGCTTGCAGTAAAAGCCTCAATGGAAGGCAATTATGCGGCGTTACCTCTAAACTATCCACTCGGCAATACATACATAATTGATGTGAACTCCGTTCCGTTTGCTCAAATCCCTGGAGTGGGGGATAGAGTAATTCCAAACACGAACCGGAGAGTCTTCTTGATTGAAGAAGCACACATGGGATTGGGTCTGAGGCACCAAGAGATCCTGAAATCTCTAATAGAATTACAATCAAAATACTGGTGGCCGGGGATGAGCGTGCAAATTTATAACTTTGCAATGAATTGTCAGGACTGCAACAGAGATCGCAGTTGTGAACTGGACCAGACACCTGCCCAGACACCACTATTAGACAGCATCAGGCTATCTATACGCAGACATCCAGATGGAAAATTGCAATCCCATAATTATTAAGACGAGATTCATTTGGATGTGGCCCCAGCGCTCGGCTGACGCCAGAACTGTTATAAAAGATTTGCGAGTCTTTATCGGCACATACGCAATTGGCGTGCTACATTCTGACCAGGGTCCTGCGTTTAGCTCTAGGGCTTACAAGGAGGCCATGGCCAACATGGGCATTGCATTGCGGTACTCTAGTCCATTCCATCCCGAGGAAAATGCGGTAGTGGAGAGAAAAAAACATGACATACAGCAATCTATAACAGCGAGGGTATTAGGTTCGGGTGACGGGTGAGTCAAACATCTAATAAGTGTCCAACGTAGTCTTAATAACATGCCAAGAAATTCTCTAGGAGGTATCAGTCCGTACGAACTTTTATTTGGTACTAGAATGATCATCCAGGATTTGGATTGTCAAACTTCAGTGGTGAAACAAAAAACCTTTGATATCAAAGATCGTTTGGCTGTTTTACAGGACTTAAATGAAACAAGAAAAAGTCTAAGTAACGAAAAGCGAAAGCCAACGACCACTGAAGAAAAACCACCTGTCTCAGCAAGACCTGTCTGGATTCCAAAGATTGGGGATCTGGTCAGAGAAAAGATTGCGGTGAAGAAGGAATTTGGGCCTTCTTACAGAAAAGCAGTACCTGTCTTAGCTGCCAGCGGAACAAGATCAGTAGTACTACCGCCACTTGCTGGAAAAAAGGAGAACCGAGTAGTATCATTTGACCTGGTGAAACCACAACCATGTGGCCGATAATAAGTAGTAGGCTCAGTGGACTCCCAAGAAATAGCAGAAGCCCAAATCTTGCTACAATCCAAGAGGTTCAAACTGAGAGACTAATCACATTTGATAAACATTCAGTGAATAATAAAGAACTATGCAACAAAGCCATGGAACTTGTACCTCTTGATACCCAAATCACAACAGTTCGTCAAGAAACACCTGTCTACAACAATGTAGCCTCGGACTATACAAATGTAACAAAAGAAAATCCAAAGATCAATGGAAATCCAGAAGCAATTCCACCAATTGACAGAACTGCATCTGGCTACTTTATCAACTTCGATGACTTTTCTGATGATCCAAGTGAACATGAAGACAAGCCAGCAAACAAAACTTTCAAAAAGAAAATTACAGAGCTCTTTCATCATCTCAGAGAAACATATCAAACTTCACCATGGATTACATTATGGATTGTTTTAGGTGTACTTTTCCTCCTTCTGTGGCTCATCTTGGTTTTAAGTCTGGGTAGATTTATTGATGGTAAATATAGTACAATGGACACAGCAAGTCAGAACATCAACTTGGTCCTGAAACCACACAGATCCTCTCACATCGAAAAAAGAGAACTATCATCAGTGAACATCACAGCTATCCCTATACCTGGTGGTATAGCATAGGACAAAACTGACTATGAAATCTATGGCCCGGTTGAGCTCTTGAAATATCCACACCAATTTAAGATCTCCTTAAGTGACTTTGTATCACCTGGTACTTTCTCTGATGATTGGGACTTTGAAAATATTAATAATATGATTGTCAGATTTAGAAATGTCAGCAAAATTTACAGAACATGAATATTTACAGGGTTCGTCTAATTATGAGGAAATGTATTGTTACAATCACTTTGGGCATCACTATCTCCATAAATCTGCAAATCCTAGAAATGTTTTTAGTTATAATCAGTGGGAACATTGTCCAACTCCGCCAAAGGCAGTTCAAAATTTTTTTTTTGAAATTTCCATACTTCTCAGGGTTTAATTACACTAATCTAGAAACGTTTTATTTCAAAATGTTAAATAAGATAGGTGTGAAAACCATGTTGACAAATACTAAACTGATTTACTCTGAAACAAAATTTGGAAAAATAACATTGAGACAAAAACCATCTGGGGTACAAAAGAGTGGCAGGTACAAGGTCTAGAATTATTGTTTAGAGCCTGCATGATCCCAGAACAAATAATGTTCCTGAATGACACCATTCAACAAACAACCTGTCTTGGTTTAGCCAAGATAAAAGATTTAAACAACCTGTCTATACCAAAGCCTATGCCTGATAGAAACACCACTACAGATGAGGGGTTAGACGTGTCCTATATTTTGAAACAAAACAGAACACTTCCTGATTGGAACAAATGGTTGATCTGGCCCACAGACACTAATAACTGTCAAGATAGATTCCTGAACAAAATACAGGGGTTCAAATAGAACAGGCCAGACCCAAGATATTCCCAGAGACAACATCCAGGGATACTTACAACATACAGTGTAGGAAAACTATGCCTCGATTGGCTCCAGAGATCCACACTTCCCGAATTTAAGCAACCCTTAACTTTACTTAAAGAAGGTGCTGACTTGCGAGATTTCATAATGGGACCTCGCAAACAGCGTCAAAAACGTTTCATATATGCCGGTATATACGCAGCTTACAATGAAGCTTGGAAAGTAACACAAATTGAAACTGCAGAAAAAATAAGAGAAATTGATCGTATTAATTTGGAAAAATCACTTTCTGTAGTGGACAATGAGTTAACGGCTCTGTCCTCCAGAATTTATTCACTGGACAGCATTGTATCATCTGCTATTCATATTATAGAACAGGATATGCTAATGTTACAACATGGTCATTCCCAATTGCGTTCTATTGTACAGCTAGGCTGGACGTTACAATACCTCTGTTCAGGCTATGTGCCATGGCGTCTAATCAACATAACGTCATTATTTTCTATCTTTAACCTTACTGATAGACAAATCTCGTTGGCACAAAAAGGAGCAGACTATACGGTGCTGAGCATTGAAAGACTAGAAAGATTACCATTGACAATGTCAGAAAGACCTGTCATTGAATGGATAATACATGGCACCATTACAATCCCGATAACAACTTTTCAGTTTCAATACTGCCAAAAATATATACCAGCAGGCCTGTATGAAAGGTTGGGTAAAGGACACATCAAATCCACCTGGAATTTACCTTATACACATAGATGTCATAGTGAAAGGAAAAAAGAGGTATTTCTTAGTGGTAACAATTGTAAAAAATCACTAAGCGGTACACTTCTGTGTCAAGGTATTAACTTGCATGGAGCCTGCAAAGGTTCATCAAACAACCTTTTATGTCATCTGCACGGCACCGCTGCTACACAGATAGAGCCCTTTTTCAGACAACTTTCCAATGGTAGCTACGTTATATTAAGTGACCACAGCTGTTGTGGCATGATGCCAGGAAAAGCCTATCTCGTGAGCGTTACTTCCAGGGTCATTTCTTGTATGCAAGTATTGTATCCAAACAGCAATCCAGACATGGAGGCAGCAATATGGCCTTCTGTGAATATCTCTTCTATTCGAATTGATACTTTAAGCAGAATGAAGTCTATTCTTTTACAAACAACTGTGCCTTTAACCTCGTCCAAAGAGACGTATGAACTGCAAGTTGCAAGGACAGCGGCAGAGATACATACCCTATTATCGACAAATTGCCCCGTGCGTTTCATGGAAATTTTAAGCCAAATCTTAAACATGTCAGATACCAGTGGCATCTCACAAGTATTTAAGACAATTTTTTTGGGACTGTTAGCACCCTTTGAAACAGTTCTGGGCATCTTCCCGAATTTTGTGCATTCTCTTTTCGGTGGCCTGCCTCTTATTTTAGGACTCGTAGCAGGAATTGTATTTTTGTTCCTTCTGCTACGATATGGCAAGCCAAGTCACAGACAAAACTCAGCCTACGATGGAATAAACGATCCTAGCAATACGATACCGAGACCATATCACTAAGGTCCTCGGATTGGCCCGGCTAAGAGATCTGAATACTACCTGGTTTCTTTCATTCAGACCAATTTGGCAAAATTGTATCTTACCTGTGCTTCGATGTCTGCTATGCGGAGAAGAATGCGTGTTGGACGTCTGTCTTACACTACCATTAGCAGTACCAATGGATATCGATGCTTTGCTTTGTCCGGTAACGACTCATGCAACGTGTTGTCCCCAGCGGCTACCGATTCTGATGACCGCATTCGTTGAGACTTCACCATTACGATTAGGTGGCGGTGAAGTACGAGATGAAAGCGGCACCACACAGGTACAACCTTCTGTGAACATTGCTGCTCTAGACACCGATGATGGCAATGCATCGCATATATGCACTATTTCTGATTTTCAGCGTTGGCCCAACTTTCACCTACTGCTGTAGACAAATTTTTTGCTGTTCTAGCTGAGGTAATGTTCTCTCCTAACAACGAGAAAAATATTTGAAAAAGCGAGCACACAGCGTTCCCTGAACTCTGAATTCGGCCTTCAGTTTTTATAAACAACACTGCTGAAAACATTTGGAACTATTTGGAAATTATTTTTTTCCCAATTTCCAAAATATTAACTTTTTTGGCACATGCTACTCTGCTTAAAGTAGAACTATTCTTAGAGAACAGAACTTCTATTTTTAGAGACTCTAGAGACAATATTTTGAAATCTGCCTCTAGCAGATGTACAATCTTGAATGAATATGTGATGAAATGGTCTCGACATTTTTTTCTGTATTAAGAGCCATTTCATGGATGTAAATTTCGTGATTCATTCAGTCAACATTCTAAATGAACAAAATGTTATCTGAATGATACCACTACTTGAAAGCGTACAGTATAATACTCATTTTCGTGTATCTATATCATTTCAAATGCATTTGATGTATTTTGGGGTGGGCTGGAAAACACATGCATACTTATATGTTTATATATTTCTTAGTATTTAGTAATGATGCACATTATACGTGGAGTGGGTGTTGTAAACGTATCTAGGACCCTAATTAAATATCCCCGATTTATGCCCTTATGTGGTTATAACAAATCATATCCTTATAAAGGCATAAGAATCATATCCATATTTAGTAATAGCCAATGCAGTCCAAATATGGCAAGGCTACTTCCTTAGACTCCTAGAAAGTACAACGCGTTCTTTAAACAAACCAAACCTCCAGCAACCTGGGAATTCCCCCTGCTTTTGTTTTGATTTGTCCTAGAACTCCTGCGAGTCCTGAAAGAACTGCCAGTTCTTAGTGACGGTTCTTATTGACGTCTTATGTCCAACCTTACGTCAAACACGGCACCTTCCAGGTATAAATATACCAGCATTTGCCTTGAGCAACACAAGGTGGTTTGGAGCACAGCGGCTATCTACTTACCCAAAGCCCAGCTGATGCGAGTGCCGAAGGAAGCCGTCCCTCCCATTTGACGCACTGAGAAAGACGCTGTCTTTTCTCCTGCCGAGAAAATCCAGCTCCAGTGTTTCCAGTCACCCTTGCGGGTTACTGGGAGATCGAGTTCTGAGAGCGAGATACAAGACCTCCTTCATTCTAAAACCAAGGTACGGAGCTGATTAGACCCTTAGAGAATTCTTGATTCAGATTCTTGGCAAAACTAACTTAACTTAAACTGCAGCTCACTTATTCCTTCCCACGTACTAGGCTTAGGTTAGGTACACCGGGGTAGGCGTATTTTAGAAGCACCAGTTGAGTACGTTTATTCAACGTTTATCATTGTATGTAATTGTATATATTTTTATCCGTTTTAAGTATCATATGGCTCAGAAACCATATCAATGCTTTTACAGTATTATTTCATAATACTCCTTTTACTGTACGCACTTTGCTTCATGATAAGTATTGCAATTGTGGCAATTCACTTCTCTTGCATGAGAAAGAAGACTGCTCAATAATTAACACCCTTTTATTGAAAACACCCGTCTCTCTATTTCTCTGCACTCTGGTGAAACTAAGTATGCACGATTGACTGAGTGAAATAGCTATCTATTGTTTTCACACGACTCTGGAGATATACTCCTTATTCTGGAGGGAGCAAAGTTGTCATGTTTATGCGGTTGTCAGAAGCTAATCCCTTCTTGTCTAATCAGGGAAGTTAACTCCTCCCTGTTCATTCGAGAAAGTTTCTAGTGACCTCTGAGCTAGCTGGCATACCTAATTAAGTCTAACATATTCAGTAGAGACCTAGTCGACCTCAGTCCTACGTCTAAACTGCCGTTTATGTTATTCCAATGCGCAGTGCCTATTGGGAATATAGGAACTACACTACACTTCTGCTTTTCGGATTCACTTCATTCCACGCGTTACATCCAGTTATCAACTGCAGGCGAGATGGTGCTTTTCCAGGAGTAAACCAGGTCACACACTTACTAAATGTATAGTTTCACCTGCCTACCGCACTTGCCACACTATGCTTTCGTAGAAACAGCATTCTATCATCTAATGTACAACACTGGGTATGAGTTGTTCTGACAAGAGTCATCTTTATACTGGGCTATCAAAACAAGCACCTGGCAGTGCTTAAAAACCTAATGCATGTCACTGCCGCAATGCAGCGTGATAGGTCCCTCGCCCCTGGAGACACTCTTCAACACTGTGGCAACTGAGTACCACCACTTTAGGCACATACATGAATGTCGCTTCTCTAGGCACCTTGTGAGGATCATTTTTAATATTGCTGTAGTCTAGCCATTTTTACTGCAGAATGCCAAGCATGCTGCCCTTTGATGTGATTCTTCACTATCACAGACAAACCTGTCTTGGCCTTTACTCAGCAACAAGTCCCTCGCATGACTCATTCCCTCTATGAATCCAACTCACAGTGGATCATACTCTGAAGACAGTCGAAGTTCCTACTACCTTTATCCGGGTAGGTCCCTATTCACATAACAATTTGGTCCTTCCAACTGTCCACCACACCAATCTAATATTTCCCCCCACCTTTTAATTGTGCAGGCTGTCCCTGTGTTCATTTCGTCCTGAGGAAGACCCTCCATGACTTCTAGCAATATGCACACTTTTGGGTCGAAACGACAAAGCAGTAGTCACAATCCTTACCCTATTCTCTCTGCTCCACGTCAAAAGAAAACTCAACTCCCAAGCGGATCAGAGATTTATGTATCTAGGGATGGATTACATTTGAAATTATAATTTTTAACTAGCAATACATCACTGTATATATCTTGTTAAAAACCAGCACTTTTTTGCACTTTGTAACCCCAGCTCCTGCACCATTTTAGTTTATTACCTGTGACAGCCTTTTAGTGTCATTTATACAGTATAACATTTTAAAAAAGTGATTCTTTTCTTCAATTCTATTCTTTGATTTATTCTTGATTCGTGTGTTTCTTTGCTTTCATTATTTACTTCATTAACTGCTATGACACAAATGTTTGTATAAATGTATTTTCACTAATGTGTCTTTTTCAGTAAGAAAAAAAGCAATTCTATACCCGACAGAACCAACATTACTCCATATAGCCACCTAGGTGTTGGCCACTGCTCGGAGGCTTTGTGCATCCTTAGCCACGAGACACATGAATAGATTTTCTTTGTGACTTCAAGATTCCTAAAATGGGCCTGGTCCCTGAGGGGTAAAAGTTTTAAACTGACTGCCCTCTCAACCTACCCTCCCAGTTGGTGGAAACACATTTGTCATTGAATTGAATGAGACATAACGGTCACCTTAACATCTGTACTCCCACAGGCTGACTTTCCCCGTACCTTACAGTTTGTTCTAATTATGAGGGAGATTCTCTGATGAATCTCTCTTATGATGAGAAAGAAGATGTCACTTTAGTACGTGGTTAGTATCATGAGTGAGTTATCCCAGGGGTTTTAGTGAACGAGATTGGGGCACTTGATTTTTAACAAATATTTCTCTGCTCATGGTAACCCTGGGAGTTTTTATTAACATGCAGGCTTTTTTCACATTGGAACTGATCTATATTTTACTTTATGCTAAAGCCATTTATTACAATTCTGTGTCTATTGTTACGCAATGTTGGTTACCCTTTGGGGTGCTTGATCCCCTAAAACCCTAGCAGGTTAAGGTAACCCTCTGTAGCTCAGATCAGGCCAAGCTCTGGGTTCTTAACTATGATGAAAGTTTGTACATTTTGTCCTTATCAACCCTTATTGTTTATGGAAACTGCTGAGGTTTCGACTTAAGCAAGTTCCTAAAGTTGAGCGTTTGTCTTAGCTACATGCGCCAACGTACACTTCCTTTTGTTTAACTTTGTTTTATTGTTTTTTGGCATTGGAACAAGTACAGTACAATTCTCGATTACTCCCGTGACAGTACATAAGAAACTAGACCCGGGTTCCCACCCGTCTCCTTTAAGACGGCGCAATTCAGCAAAAGTCCATACGAGTAACAAGTGTCCGTGTATGCTGTCAAGGCTGGAGGCCCGGTCCCATGATCGCCTGCCCACCCCCACAATGCCCAATATAGAACAAGAACAACCCCTACCCCGTGGACTCCCCTCTCCCTCCCTCCTAACCGGTGTGCCATTTAGCGCCTTCATGGATCGACAGGTGTAGGAACCGCCAGGTGTCTAGGTTTCGGGAGTTACTTTTGGAGACGGTGCGTCAGTTAGTCGCAAGAGGCGGAGATACTTTGGGCAAGTGACTTCATTGAATTCCGTTGATAAGAGCAATAGAATAGGTTGCCAGACCGTGTTGAAGGATGTTGTGGAATGCGTGAGGGTGGCTTGAATGCTTTCCATCCCCAGTGTGTACCAAAGTTTGTGCAGCCAGCCCTTGTGAGAGGGCCGGGTTTGTGTGCCCCATAGTCATAAGATGTGTTGAACCGCGGCGCTCATGGCCAAACCCATCTGTCTTCCTCTGATTGATTTCAATGGAAATGTAACTGCGTTGGGCAGCCCTAAAAGTGTGTATGCCGGGTAGTGGGGGATTTCAGTGTCAAAGTGCGTGTAAATATCATTAAGAATTGTTGTCCAGTAGTCGGTCACTTCTCTACACTATAATATGTGGGTCAATGTGCCCTCTTCATCGCACCCCCTCCAGCAAGTTGGACTTCGATTAGGATTGCCCTTGTTTAACCTTACCTGTGTCAAATACCAATACATCGCGACTTTCACCGCTGATTCCCTGCTGGCAGTGTTCCTAGCTGTGTGAGTGGCCCTATAGTATATAGCTTGCCATTCCCTGTCCGTAAGGGTTCTCTCCAGCTCTCCCTCCCAGCGCTTTTGACCGGCCGACGACGCAAGTTGGCGGGCGGAGCGATCATCTTATATAGCTCCGTGATAAGCTTGTGATCCGATCCTTTGGTAATTAGCCACTTTTCAAAAGCTGTCACTTTTTTACCGACCAAGGGTCTTATGTCCGGCTGTGTCAGCCAGTGTCGGAGTTGAAAGTATTGATACCTTTGCGGGGCCTTGATGTCGTAGAGCTGCGCCACTTCGGATAAGGGGATGACCCCCTGTCACGAAACCACCTTCCCACAAAACTCCATTTGAACATTGTGAAGGGACGTTCTACTTTGGTAAGTAGAATATCCCTCAAAGAAACCCACTCCTGTCCCGTGCAACCAGCACTCCAATAAACCTGGAAAGCAAAGGGTTAATATATGTAATGTTATGTTTCACTTGAGGTCTATTACATTGCTTATATTTCACTTGTAGATAGTTGCATTGCTGTATTAGGCAAGGGTATCGAAAATAATGCTCAGAGGAACGTTTGTGCAGCACATTCTGGAACTTCAGCTTAACAGGAAAAAAGACGCGCGTTTAAAAAGGACACACATTTCTTGGCGCGCAGTGCAAAGTCTGACACAGCGCTCCTCTCACGGAGCGTAGAGCGGCTCAGGGCGTGGCACGTTGCGGTCCTGAACGTCCCGGGTGTGGCAAGCCTATAAAAGCCACACCCAGGGTTCTTGAAGTTGCTTAGTCTTCAGGGCATCACGGAGACATCGCGTGCATCGGAGCTCTTCTGAATCAACGCTGAAGGTGCCGGTTCCAAGAAATCCTCAGGGAATCTTCTGCTGAACAGAGAAATGAAGAGCTAAGTACTTAAATATACCAAGGCGCCCAACGCTAGCTTTTTGGACAATTTTTGGACAATTTTCTATTAGTAGAAAATCTCGGACTAATTCAAGATTTGTTTCTTGTTACAAGGTTACAAGACTTTAGCGCATGTAATGTAAAACTATAATGTTTTAGCGCAAGTTGTGTAAACTATGATGTTTTAGTGCATGTTGTGAAAACTATGATGTTTTAGCAAAAAGTTTAAAGAAAGGTTTTGGAAGTGATTTTAACCCTAGAACCATCACAGAGAAGTCGTTTTGAACTACAAGAGAATGAAGAGAAGTGAGTAAGTTAACACTCAGATTATTTGCAGGGAAAAGCAAGTTTAAGGAAAGTGCAAATAAATTGTTGTTTATTTTTAGGACTCACTAGTAAAGTCTGGGGGCGGACAAACCAACCAACTTGGACAGAAAAGCAGCAATCCTTCATCTGACACACCTAAGACGACGACTTCCAGGACGCGAAGCTCAGACTGGTAGATCCCAGGTAGGAGATTGCGTCAAGCAAAAAGTGATAGAGAAAGGAGTTAGAAAGTGAGAGTAAGGGACAAGGTTTAGGACACTTTTCTAAGGAACTTCTTGTTATTTCGCAGGTCGACTACAAGAACACAAGTAGCGTCAGATCCGGCCTCTTTCCCTGACTGCCATCCATCACCCTAGTGTATGTAAAGAAACCACAGGTTGTAAGGTAGGGTTCTGGGAGATTGGTCCATAGCGTCTCTGCAAAACCGATCAAGAACCTTTCAGGTAAGGTTGGTGTTCAACTCAGGTAAGAGTGCTTGGTCACCTCTGACAGAAGACTAAGCCCACGAAAACGGATTTGCCCAGACTCTATGGAAGAATCTCAGCAGATCACTTTGCAGGATTTAGCTACAGTGCTATTAGAAATTAGGGCAGAAAATGCAGACTTAAGAAGAGATTTAACAGCGATCCAGAATAGATTACAAGCACCAAGTCCTCAAACCTGGACCTTTAATTCTGATAAAAAATCTTATTTAAAGCCATCAGTCTTTCAACCAGCTATGCAAACTTTGTATAGTGGGAATGCTGCCCCCAACACTTCAGCCAGTACTCAAATTCAGGTGGTCACTCCAGTAGCGATACCTTTAGCACCTCCCGAGAGATTTTATGGGGATTGTAATAAGTTTACGATATTCCTAAATCAGTGTCAATTACATTTTGTGGCAAAACCTACAGTGTTTCCCGATGACTCATCTCAGGTCGCTTTTATCTTGTCCTATCTAGGGGGTGATGCTGCCTTGTGGTCAGTGCCATATGTGGAATGAAATGATCCAATGTTAAATGATTTTAGACGTTTCAAAAGGGCCATAAAGAAATTATTCGCTAAACATGTTTTCGTGCAATCTGCAGACCATGAGTTGTTAAATCTAAAGCAGGGGTCTTCTGATCTTTTGCATTATATTTCTATCTTCAATAGGTTGGTCATTGAAGCAGAGTGGCCAGAGGAAAAACGTGTGTCACTATTTTATTGCGGTTTACGCGAAGATTTAAAGGATATGATAACACAGATTTTAGACCCACCTACAGATTGTGAAGAGTTCATAGATCTAGTAGTAAAACTAAATCATAGAATTTCGGAAAGAAAAGGAGAAAGAGGAAAGACTGATTTTAAAATGATGGTCTTCAAAGACAGGGGAAATTTAAGAACAGAATCTTCCCCTGCTAAGTTAGATCCAGTGGAACCTATGCAGATAGGCACAGTTAGAGGACCTCTCACTAAGGATGAGAGAGAAAAGCGCTGGAAATTAAACCAGTGTATGTACTGCGGAAAAACTGGACATTTTATAAAAGATTGTCCAACACGTCCTGTAAGACCTAAAATCAAAACTTCAGAGGTAGCAATGATGCAGCAGTCGGAAAACTAGCTTACTCGGTAGATAAAGAGGTCGATCTATCGAGTTCACATATCACCTTGGCCTCCTTAACTCCAACTGCCTCTCATTGTCATCTCAGCATGCGTATTCTTCTTCAGTCTCAAGTGAATAAGGATCGGTCTTGGTCCATAGATGCTTTGATAGATTCCGGGGCTACTGGTAATTTCATTGATACTCAGTTATTCCAGAAGTTGGGATTACAACGAATAGTCAAAGACTCCCCAGAAGTAGTTAGCGCAGTGGACGGTAAGGAACTCACCTCAGGTCTCATACAACATCATAAAGAAATCCTAAAAATGACTTGTGCTGAAAAACACGTAGAAAACATAACATTTGACATAATTGATGCTCCTCAATTTGGTTTGATTTTGGGGATCCCCTGGTTAGTGTTACATAATCCTTATATTGATTGGACTAACAGGAGTATTTTATTTAAATCTGATTATTGTCATGCTAAATGTTTTCACCAATTCCCAGGTTCTGAGTTGTTAATACAAGGTTATGATTTCCCAAAGAATTCCAAAAGTGTTTTAGTAATTGCTGGAGTACCGGAAGAGTATCAAGATTTGGTTGATGTGTTTGACAAGAAAAAGGCCAATACCTTACCACCTCACAGAGATTTGATTGTCAGATAGATTTAGTTCCCGGGGCATCATTACCTTGTAGTCGAATTTACGCTCTAACAGAGAAGGAAAACGAACATCTACGCAATTATCTGGATGAATACTTAGCCAATGGGTTTATTCGACATTCCAAGTCTCCTGTCTCTTCTCCTCTTTTCTTTATTCCAAAGAAAGGGGGAGAATTGCGCTCTTGTATTGACTATCGTGCCTCAATAATGTGACAGTAAAAAATCGATATCCCCTACCTTTAATTCCAACCTTACTTGATCAAATCAAAGATGCTACCATTTATACAAAATTGGATCTGCGAGGGGCTTATCATTTGGTGCGAGTCCGAGAGGGTGACGAATGGAAGACAGCATTCAGAACTAAATTTGGATTATATGAATATCAGGTAATGCCTTTCGGACTTTGCAATGCCCCAGCAGCATTCCAGTTTTTTATAAATGAAGTGCTAAGGGACTTTTTGGATATTTGCTGTATTGTCTACATTGATGACATTCTCATTTACTCGAAGGATAAATCTGAACATGTAAAGCAAGTACGAGCCATTCTTCAACAGCTTTTACAAAATTCTTTATTTGTAAAACTCGCAAAGAGTTTATTCCATGTAACCACTGTAGATTTTTTGGGATACATCCTTAGTCCGGCTGGAATAGAAATGGACCCAAAAAAGGTTCAGGCAATAATTGAATGGCCCAGTCCCTCCTCTGTGAAACAAATCCAGAGTTTCTTGGGATTTGCACATTTTTACAGACGATTCATTAGAGACTTTTCGCAAAAAATTACTCCCATCAAAAAATTATTGCGCAAAAATACAAAATTTGAATGGACCCCAGAAACTGAATTAGCTTTTCAGGATCTAAAAAATCAATTTGTGACAGCTCCAGTTCTAAAACATCCTGATCCCTCTCAGCCTTTTATAGTAGAAGCTGATGCCTCTCAATTTGCTATAGGGGGGGATTTTGTCTCAAAGAAGTACTAATACTGGACAATTGCATCCCATTGCATAGTACTCTAGGAAATTATCCCCTCCAGAACAAAATTATGCCATAGCTGACCGAGAATTACTGGCCATAAAAGCTGTATTCAAAGAATGGCGACACTACTTGCTAGGGGCTCGTCATCCTGTAACTATATACACAGATCATAGAAATTTACAGACACTCAGATCCGCTAAAGCTTTGACACCCCGCCAATTGCGTTGGACTTTGTTTTTCAATGATTATGATTTCATCATTACTTACCGCCTAGGAAAAGAAAACAACAAAGCCGATGCTTAGTCTAGAATAGGTTTAAGTGATGATGTGAATGTTAAAAAAAAAACATTACATCCTATCATTTCAGAGGAACGTTTTCAGATAGGTCTTTTCGACTCTGACGTATTGACTGATATAGAGAAAGCCCTAGAAAAGCAAACAAAAGAAGAATGGAATAAGCTTTACCCTTTGTTGCAATGGAAAGGTAATATGTTATTCATGAATGATCAAGTATTTGTGCCTAATGAATCCTTACAGGAAAAGGTTTTACAGATTTATCATGATTCATGTTATCAATCCATCCTGGGGTTACAAAAATGTACCAACTCAATAAAAGGCGCTTTTGGTGGCCGAACATGTTAACTGACATCCAGAAATATGTACAAACATGCACAGTCTGTAGTCGAAACAAAACAGTTCATAAGTCCCCACATGGTCTACTTATGCCTTTACCAGTTCCACCTCAGCCTTGGCACACTGTGTCTTTAGATTTCATTGTGGAGTTACCTCGTACCACTTCAGGCTTCACCACCATTCTCACAGTCGTGGATCACTTTTCTAGATATGCTCATTTTGTTCCTTTAAAGAAACTCCCCTCAGCTTTTGATTTAGCACACATTTTTGTCACACAAATAGTCAAACTGCATGGGATACCATCTGTGGTACTCTAGGATAGGGGATCACAGTTTGTGTCGCATTTTTGGCAAAATCTAGGAAAATCTTTAAATATGGAAGTGCGCATGTCATCTAGCTCTCATCCACAAACTGATGGGCTAACAGAACGAACGAATCAGACAATTGAACAATTTTTACGATGTTTGTTAACCACCTATGAGCAAGAATGGTCAGAAATTCTATGGGCTGCTGAATTTGCTTACAATAATTCAGATCACTCCTCAATTGGTATGTCACCTTTTTTCTGTGAAAAACATGAGAAAAACAGGGACCCCCTGGGTAGTGATTCTAGAAACTCCTAGGGCAGGGTGAATGAAGTATATGTAAAAATCCTAGGCAGTCTCAGTAGTAGACAACGAATTGTATGGACCCAGTGGTAATAGGAACAGGCAGTGCAATGTAAAAATAAACAAGAATCAATAAAAAATAAACATATTTTTAATATAGTTGATAAAAATCATATAAAGAACAAGAAAGTTGAATTTATATGACAGTACAATAAAATTATGTGCAATTAATACATACATAAACACAAATTACAATTATTATATATATATATATAAATGGGCCACCATATAGAGTTCAGTGGTGCCCACAACCAGAATGAAGAAACAGTACTCAACGCGCGTTTCGGCGGAAAACGCCTTCTTCAGGAGCCACAAAATTAAAATCTGTAATTACATATAACAGAGGTTATAAAAACAATACTGGAGTGGCTTATATTATCAAGTCAAATACTTTGTAAATGCAATTTATGCAAAACAATATAATTTATACAAAACAGTGCAATTTATACAGAACAGTGCAATGTAAAAACATATAAAGTTACCATACATCCTGCCTATAACCTAAAACAAAAAGGTCCAACATTCATGTTTTGTGTCTAACAAGAAGAGAGATAACATATTTCACAGCGACAGATTGCATCGTACTCAGAAGTTCAATGAATATTTAAAAACATATCTCTATATATACTGCTTCAACAACTATATGGGTCAAATATCTTAAAATGCGATATTTTTATGAAAGAAAATTGATATAAACTTACTACTAGCCACAGGATATAGCAACAGTGAGATCTTCTAGAGGGTAGTAAGTACACCGTACCTAGAGAACAGATAATCTCTATGTCAGAGGTTCCTACAGATTAATGTGGCACATCATTTAAATACATACATGATATACATATCAAAATTGTTAACACAATGAGCAGAGTTATGATAAGTCATATGAACACAAGAGCTGCAGCACCGACCTAGAGGCATATGGAGTATTGTCAATTAGTCTAGGACAAACACTTCATATTCATAAAGAGAGGATAGCTGGGTCAAAGTATAGTAGATATTTTCTGAAACCAAAAGCACGGTAGTTGATAAAACAGAACTAAAGATGTTCTGTTATAAAAATACCTGTTAGAGAAGATACACAATATCCTTGATGGAAGTAGTACAAATTAGTAGCAGAATAGCCCCAGGTTCATAATTAGCGATGTAATAGTCACCTGAAAAAACTATAATGATGTCTAAGAGCAATCAAAGTGACCAGGACCGATTTAATGGCAGAAGCAGGCTTGTTAAGTAACCCAGAGCATTTAATACCAGACTATTTACCTTACGTGATATCTCACGGGATTAAGAGCTTGAAGTAGGTTCTGTATGTAACACTACTGCGTGCCAAAGTTTGGTGCTGTACAGACACTGGGAATAGAAAAAAATAATAATAACCAGATGTAAATATCGGTATTCACAGCTAGAGGTGATCAATATTAAAGATGGCTATAAACATGAACAATACCTAAAATCAATGTGCGTAGTTGTTGTCTGTAGAAGACCAAGTGTTGAAGGGATAAAACCAACGAGATATCTGTGATTAGCGGGGTAATAACTAAAAAATGAAGAGAAAGAATATGTCATTGAAAAAATGAACCAGTGCTCCAATATAGCGTATGCAATGATAACTGGAAAAGATATTTCATGCTAGAATAATCAAATCCCGATGACCTCGGGTTTCTGTTTGGATGAGACCGAAATGTGGGAAACTCTCTATTAAAGGAACCAAAGGGAAGGCTCTTTGGTCATCGGGATTTGATTATTCTAGCATGAAACGGAAATTCTTGGCTTGCTATTTTGTAATTAATGCTTGTCACCATTAGTCATAAGTAACCACTACTTTTAAGTATTCTCGATTTTGAGCGTTTCTTCATATACAAGCGCCGCATGCCTTCTTTAATTATGAAATAAGCTTTCGTGGCAACAATCATGTTATCACTTTTGTCATTAACATCAATTATTATTAGTTATATATATATATATCTTTTCCAGTTATCATTGCATACGCTATATTGGAGCACTGGTTCATTTTTTCAATGACATATTCTTTCTCTTAATTTTTTAGTTATTACCCCGCTAATCACAGATATCTCGTTGGTTTTATCCCTTCAACACTTGGTCTTCTACAAACAACAACTACGTACATTGATTTTAGGTATTGTTCATGTTTATAGCCATCTTTAATATCGATCACCTCTAGCTGTGAATACCGATATTTACATCTGGTTATTATTATTTTTTTCTATTCCCAGTGTCTGTACAGCACCAAACTTTGGCACGCAGTAGTGTTACATACAGAACCTACTTCAAGCTCTTAATCCCGTGAGATATCACGTAAGGTAAATAGTCTGGTATTAAATGCTCTGGGTTACTTAACAAGCCTGCTTCTGCCATTAAATCGGTCCTGGTCACTTTGATTGCTCTTAGACATCATTATATTTTTTTCAGGTGACTATTACATCGCTAATTATGAACCTGGGGCTATTCTGCTACTAATTCGTACTACTTCCATCAAGGATATTGTGTATCTTCTCTAACAGGTATTTTTATAACAGAACATCTTTAGTTCTATTTTATCAACTACCGTGCTTTTGGTTTCAGAAAATATCTACTATACTTTGACCCAGCTATCCTCTTTTTATGAATATGAAGTGTTTGTCCTAGACTAATTGACAATACTCCATATGCCTCTAGGTCGGTGCTGCAGCTCTTGTGTTCATATAACTTATCATAACTCTGCTCATTGTGTTAACAATTTTGATATGTATATCATGTATGTATTTAAATGATGTGCCACATTAATCTGTAGGAACCTCTGACATAGAGATTATCTGTTCTCTAGGTACAGTGTGTACTTACTACCCTCTAGAAGATCTCACTGTTGCTATTTCCTGTGGCTAGTAGTAAGTTTATATCAATTTTCTTTCATAAAAATATCGCATTTTAAGATATTTGACCCATATAGTTGTTGAAGCAGTATATATAGAGATATGTTTTTAAATATTCATTGAACTTCTGAGTACGATGCAATCTGTCGCTGTGAAATATGTTATCTCTCTTCTTGTTAGACACAAAACATGAATGTTGGACCTTTTTGTTTTAGGTTATAGGCAGGATGTATGGTAACTTTATATGTTTTTACATTGCACTGTTCTGTATAAATTGCACTGTTTTGTATAAATTATATTGTTTTGCATAAATTGCATTTACAAAGTATTTGACTTGATAATATAAGCCACTCCAGTATTGTTTTTATAACCTACCTCTGTTATATGTAATTACAGATTTTAATTTTGTTGTTCCTGAAGAAGGCGTTTTCCGCCGAAACGCGCGTCGAGTACTGTTTCTTCATTCTGGTTGTGGGCACCACTGAACTCTATATGGTGGCCCATTTATATATATAATAATTGTAATTTGTGTTTATGTATGTATTAATTGCACATAATTTTATTGTACTGTCATATAAATTCAACTTTCTTGTTCTTTATATGATTTTTATCAACTATATTAAAAATATGTTTATTTTTTATTGATTCTTGTTTATTTTTACATTGCACTGCCTGTTCCTATTACCACTGGGTCCATACAATTTGTTGTCTACTACTGAGACTGCCTAGGATTTTTACATATACCTTTTTTCTGTGTTCATGGTTTCCATCAAAAGATATGTTGGGTATTGATGGAAAGGTTTTTGACACGCGGGCAGTCACTGAATATGTAGATCACTTGGTTTCTATTCAACAAAGAGCCCAACAGCATTTAGTTCTTGCAAAAGAAACTCAGAAGAAATTTGCTGACAAACATCGTTCTGAGCAGCCCACCTATTCAGTAGGTGATAATGTTTGGTTGGCCACTAAAAACTTAAGATTGAAAAGTCATAAAGCTTTTCGCCCTTGATTTATAGGACCTTTCACTATAGAAAAAGTTGTCAATCCAGTCAGTATGAAGTTGAAATTACCAAGTTCGCATCGAATCCACCCAGTTTTTCATGTCTCGCTACTAAAACCTTGTGATCCTAAAACCCGAAAACTGACTCATCCTCCAGAAATCGAGATTGATGGTGATTTAGAGTATGAGGTAAAAGCAGTTCTAGATTCTAAAAGAATGAAAGGCAAGTTATACTACTTGGTGGATTGGAAAGGTTACGGTCCAGAAGACCGTTCATGGGAACCTCTTGAAAACCTACGAAACTCTCCCAAGGTCCTGAAAACTTTTCATAACAGATGTCCAGAAAAACCAAAGCCAGTCCCGACAGTGTTAGGGGGGATTCTACGGGGAGGGTACTGTCACGAAACCACCTTCCCACAAAACTCCATTTGAACATTGTGAAGGGACGTTCTACTTTGCTAAGTAGAATATCCATCAAAGAAACCCACCCCTGTGCTGTGCAACCAGCACTCCAATAAACCTGGAAAGCAAAGGGTTAATATATGTAATGTTATGTTTCACTTGAGGTCTATTACATTGCTTATATTTCACTTGTAGATAGTTGCATTGCTGTATTAGGCAAGGGTATCGAAAATAATGCTCAGAGGAACGTTTGTGCAGCACATTCTGGAACTTCAGCTTAAAGGAAAAAAGACGCGCGTTTAAAAAGGACACGCATTTCTTGGCGCGCAGTGGAAAGTCTGACACAGCGCTCCTCTCACGGAGCGTAGAGCGGCTCAGGGCGTGGCACGTTGCGGTCCTGAACGTCCCGGGGTGTGGCAGGCCTATAAAAGCCACACCCAGGGTTCTCGAAGTCTTCAGGGCATCACGGAGACATTGCGTGCATCGGAGCTCTTCTGAATCAACGCTGAAGGTGCCGGTTCCAAGAAATCCTCAGGGAATCTTCTGCTGAACAGAGAAATGAAGAGCTAAGTACTTAAATATACCAAGGCGCCCAACGCTAGCTTTTTGGACAATTTTTGGACAATTTTCTATTAGTAGAAAATCTCGGACTAATTCAAGATTTGTTTCTTGTTACAAGGTTACAAGACTTTAGCGCATGTAATGTAAAACTATAATGTTTTAGCGCAAGTTGTGTAAACTATGATGTTTTAGTGCATGTTGTGAAAACTATGATGTTTTAGCAAAAAGTTTAAAGAAAGGTTTTGGAAGTGATTTTAACCCTAGAACCATCACAGAGAAGTAGTTTTGAACTACAAGAGAATGAAGAGAAGTGAGTAAGTTAACACTCAGATTATTTGCAGGGAAAAGCAAGTTTAAGGAAAGTGCAAATAAATTGTTGTTTATTTTTAGGACTCACTAGTAAAGTCTGGGGGCGGACAAACCAACCACCTTGGACAGAAAAGCAGCAATCCTTCATCTGACACACCTAAGACGACGACTTCCAGGACGCGAAGCCCAGACTGGTAGATCGCAGGTAGGAGATTGCGTCAAGCAAAAAGAAATAGAGAAAGGAGTTAAAAAGTGAGAGTAAGGGACAAGGTTTAGGACACTTTTCTAAGGAACTTCTTGTTATTTCGCAGGTCGACTACAAGAACACAAGTAGCGTCAGATCCGGCCTCTCTCCCTGACTGCTATCCATCACCCTAGTGTATGTAAAGGAACCACAGGTTGTAAGGTAGGGTTCTGGGAGATTGGTCCATAGCGTCTCTGCAAAACCGATCAAGCACCTTACAGGTAAGGTTGGTGTTCAACTCAGGTAAGAGTGCTTGGTCACCTCTGACAACCCCTCAAGATTGAACAGGTGGCCAGCAGACCTGCAAGTCGAACTCCGCCACTGTGGGAACGCACATCTCTCTAACCCCGGAGTGAATTTAGGGTTAACTAACAAAGGTGTAAGCAGTGAGGGGAAAATGGTAAGCCCCCGCTTAGTCGCACAGCATCCCACACCCGTAGCACCGTACGAGTAATGGGGGATTTCTAGAGGTATGCCGGCCTATCCGTGCGCTGTAGGAAAGATATTTTCCAGAGCGATGTTTGTGCCATCGCTCTGTCTTGAAAGAGCCATTGTTTCTCCGACTCGGGCCGGCTCCATTACACCAAGTATCTGAGTTGCGCTGCTTGGAAATATTGCTGTAGGATTAGGATCCCAAGCCTCCTTCGTTAGGGGGTCGGTGTGAAAGGCCTCTACGCATCCTAGGCCATTTCCCTGCCCATATAAAGTGGTGCACCGCTTCCTGTAATCTTTTTATAGAATTTCCGGGCGGGATTATCCGGATGGTCTGAAATATGTAGAGAATTTTTGGTAGGACAGACATCTTCACAGCCGCAACCCGTCTGAGTTGTGAGAGGGGCTGTTTCTGCCACCTCCTCGAGTCCCCTTGTATCTGGGAGGCGATATTCAAGTAGTTTAGGGTAACTGTTCGTTCTGTGGATGAGGTTAAAACTATCCCCAGGTATGGGATCGATTCCTGCAGTTTCAGGCTCCCATAAGCCTATGATGCATTGCGGGTTGCGTTGGCGTTACGGCCCAGAGGTAGGAGCAATGACTTCCCTGTGTTAATTTTGAATCCGGACACCCTCCCAAAGGTTTCCACCTCTCTTAAGAAGGCAGGCACTGATTGTTTAGGGTTGTCTAGAGCCGCCAGAATGTCATCTGCATATAAGATGATTGGATGAGGTTCCCCCCGAAAGGAGATACCGACTATGTCTGGATTATCCCAAATCCTCTGTGCCAGGGGCTCTATATAGAGTGCGAAGAGGAGGGGTGAGAGTGGGCGCCCCTGCCTCGTGCCTCTCTGAATGTCGAAGGGCCGTGAGCCTGTGCCGTTGACACGGATCGTTGCTCTTGGTTTATCGTAACAGCTGGCAACCCATGCCCTAAAGCGATCCCCAATGCCGAAATGTGCTAACGTC
This sequence comes from Lissotriton vulgaris, assembly GCF_964263255.1. Lineage (NCBI taxonomy): Eukaryota > Metazoa > Chordata > Amphibia > Caudata > Salamandridae > Lissotriton > Lissotriton vulgaris. The sequence goes on from NC_141685.1 coordinate 877,356,433, forward strand.
TTGTCTAAAAAAAAAAACAGTCCACTCTGTCGAACGCCTTCTCTGCGTCTATTGATAGGAGCATGGCGTTTGATTCCACAAAATGGGATTTGTTCCCCGGGCATCGTAGAGGGTTGCAATTTTAGACCGTTGGATTCGAGCCCTAAGTGCGCTTACCAGGAGACGTCCAGTCTTGTCGCCTCCCACTTTATATGTGTGGTGGAGCCTCAGCGCTGTGTGTTTGTCCAGACCAGCTAGGTGCACCCTAGCAGTTTTCAACTGCCTCAAAATCCTGGGAGCCCCCGTGCGGCTGTGCACTCTCTTGAGTTCGATCACTTTTGCTGCTAGGAATTCTCGTTTTACTGTGCGTTCTTTGGCCTCCGCCGCTGCGCTAGCTATCAGCTCCCCTCTCACTATTCCTTTGAGTGCTCCCAAGAGGGCGGTAAAAGGAGTGTCTGGCCGATCGTTAAGTGTGATATAGTCAGTGATGCGTTTGTGTATTTGTTGGGTGACCCCCTTCCTTTGCAGTAATGCCTCCCGCAATCTCCAGCGTCCCGCAGCTGCCCTGGTCTGAAGGATTTTCATGCTCACTGTCACAGCATCAAGAGCCGACAGAGCTGCCGGTATAATGTCTACGTCGTCCAGTATGGCGCAGAGCTCCGAGGAGCCTATGAAGTGGTCAAGTCTGGCGTAAATGTGATGCACTTGGGAATAGAATGTGTAGTGCGTAGTTCTGGGGTCTAAAAAAAAAAACAGTCCACTCTGTCGAACGCCTTCTCTGCGTCTATTGATAGGAGCATGGCGTTTGATTCCACAAAATGGGATTTGTTCCCCGGGCATCGTAGAGGGTTGTAATTTTAGACCGTTGGATTCGAGCCCTAAGTGCGCTTACCAGGAGACGTCCAGTCTTGTCGCCTCCCACTTTATATGTGTGGTGGAGCCTCAGCGCTGTGTGTTTGTCCAGACCAGCTAGGTGCACCCTAGCAGTTTTCAACTGCCTCAAAATCCTGGGAGCCCCCGTGCGGCTGTGCACTCTCTTGAGTTCGATCACTTTTGCTGCTAGGGATTCTCGTTTTACTGTGCGTTCTTTGGCCTCCGCTGCTGCGCTAGCTATCAGCTCCCCTCTCACTATTCCTTTGAGTGCTCCCAAGAGGGCGGTAAAAGGAGTGTCTGGCCGATCGTTAAGTGTGATATAGTCAGTGATGCGTTTGTGTATTTGTTGGGTGACCCCCTTCCTTTGCAGTAATGCCTCCCGCAATCTCCAGCGTCCCGCAGCTGCCCTGGTCTGAAGGATTTTCATGCTCACTGTCACAGCATCAAGAGCCGACAGAGCTGCCGGTATAATGTCTACGTCGTCCAGTATGGCGCAGAGCTCCGAGGAGCCTATGAAGTGGTCAAGTCTGGCGTAAATGTGATGCACTTGGGAATAGAATGTGTAGTGCGTAGTTCTGGGGTGTGCTTCCCGCCACAGGTCCACTAACCCCCTTTGAGCCAGCCAGTCCTTCACGTCTGGTGATATCGCCCCTGTAGAGCCAAAGCGGTGACCCGATCTGTCTGCCTCCTGATCCATGACAAGGTTAAGGTCGCCTCCCATGAGTATGAACCTGGCTTGGGAGTAACTCCCTACCCTTCTTCAAGCGCCTTGAGACCCTCTGGGTATGTAGCGCGCTATACAAATCTTTTGACTTGACTTGATATAACGCCCTTGAGGAAGGGTTCTTGACCAGAATTGGGGACATACAGGTACCCAACAATCATTGAAAGACCGCCCACTTGAATATTGTATGCTAGCAGCCTGCCCTTGAGCTCTCCCACTTTGTCTCCCATGTGGCCCTCAAAGTGCTTAGCAAAGAGTATGGCCACCCCCTCTTTCTTATCTGTGGTAGAGTAATAAAATTGCTGAGGGAACGCTCTGGACCTCATCCGGTGCCAGTCTTTGGAGAGTAGATGCGTTTCCTGTAATAGGCAGATCGAGGCGCCAACATTTTCCAGGTACGAGAGAACAGCGCGCCTTTAGATGGGGTTGTTGAGCCCTTTTACATTAAGGTTGTAACTTTCAAAGTTGCCCCAGTCATCCTGTTTGCCCGCCTAGGGATAGCATATTCCAAGAGGGGTAACCCCTGTGTGGCGTTGTGTCAAGTCCCTCCTCCCCCCGTGGCACACCAGTATCCTCCCCTGCCTCTCCCAGACCCCTCCCGACCCCCCCCTGGCCTCCCCTCCCTAACCCCAACGTTTACCGAACCCCTGACCCAAACCCCTCCTCCCCCAACCCTAACCCCAACTTGTTACCATAGTCCCAAACATGTGTACTCGTTTCGCAGGCCTGCGGTGAAGTTACCTGGTTGAGCGTGCAGCCCCGGCAACCTGGACCGCGTCTATCCACCGTGAGGGAAATGTCAGTGTGCAGCGCAAGGGCCTCGCAGCGAGCAGTGCCTGCTGGTGTTTGTCTGGGCCCGGCCTCCCCGAGCTCGATTTTCGCGTCTCCGCGCATACTCTGTCGCTCTTGTCGCTCACGGCTGGCGGAGCTCCGCATGAGCCCCCGCTGTGTTTCTGTGTCGCAGCCACTGCCTTCACATCAACGCAGAGGCAGGCTATCTGTTATCCTATGGTTGTCGCCAGGGCTCTGGAGTTCCCACCGCTAGGCGCGATCTCGCTCGCCTCGGGGCTCACTCTCCTAGGGCGCCATTTCGCGGTCTCCAGCTGCTGGGTGGTACTAGGTCTCACGGAGCTGCTCGGCCGCCGAAACTGCATGTACTGTGGGCTCTTTATCTTCCCCCAGCTCCCGGCACGTTTTGGTGCGGAGATGAGGGTAATTATAGCAGTTATGGCCGGAAAAGGGGTTTCAAACCGGGGAGCCTCCGGGTCTTGTGTCCTTCTAGTTCGCCATCTTCGCCACGCCCCGTACACTTCCTTTCAGGGTTCTGCACAAGCACCTTTTGTAGGATTTTACAACTATTGGCATGTAACGTCATGTGGCAGTAGCATTCCACGTTCTAAAGGTTTAATTCTTGTATGGAATTCTTTCCTGGATGGAAATGTTCTGTTCTAATCAGGATACGCTTAATATCTCTAGTTCCTATTACCTGCTGTCTATGTGAATTATAATTTTTATAATACTGTGTTTTTATGAAATTCAGTTTTTTGTATTTTTTTTATTAAATATTATATATATTTCTGTAACCGAATAAGCTTATTACTACTACTCGGATCAGTAGACTGCAGGTTACACACAGCTCTTCAGCAGGCATGTTACTCCATTGCACTTCCTTTCAACTGTATGTCGCTTGACACCATAATATGAACATTCACTAGTAAAGGCTCTCTCTCCAAAATGGTGCCCTTGTTAAAATATCAAGGGATTTTCGCATTTGCATTATTCTTGCTACGTGTTGTTTCTCCAATTGATAATAAAGAATTTTACACCAGGATATCAAGGAGGGGAAAGATTTTAGAGCCACTGAAAACTACATAAACCTTTATAAACCTATATATAAACCTTTATAACCTTTATATAACTATATAAATCTTTCAATATGTTTAGCGATAGCGAAGCCTTTATGTTCTCTTTCAAATTTGACAGTAAAACAGCTTTTAATGAGATTTTAATTTATCGCCTGCCCCTACCCCTGCTTTTCCTGGCCCCAGGAATGTTTTTGTGACAAAGCTACAGTGTGTGGATTTTCAAAACTTCGCTGAACTTGGGGACTTGAATTTTCATCAGAACAGGTTGCCAATAAAGAAACCGAGTCTTTGACAGACTGCTGTTGCAGTTTTGACGTTAAGCAAATTGTCAATGTGCCTACTCATAATGCCAATCATATCCTGAACAGTATTTTGTCAACAATCTAGGGCTGAAATTCAACAAGGGTCTGTCTTTGATTTGGACTGACCATAAAGCAGTCATGTTTAATCTAACTATCACATCTACAAGGCATCAGCAGTATAGGTGCCCAGCTGAAAGTACACACTGGGCGGAAAATTGAGGCAACTGAGTTATTCGCTGCCCTCAATGAGGTGAGTCCAAGTCTAGATGCTGACATTGATACTCCCACCACCAACTTCACTGGTTGGATTGACTCTTCACTCACACAACTAGCCCCGTAGATAACTGTAAAATATTTTAAGAAATGCTCCTTGGTATACCCATGAGTTGAGGAAGCTCAAACAAAAGTGTAGAACAGCCGAAAGAACTTGGAGGAAAGAATACAACCCAGATGAAAAAGCTAAATACATCATATTATGCAAGGAGTATAAAGATGTTAGCACCCTATTAAAAAGAAAATACTTTTCTGATAAAATTAATATCAGCAAAAATGTCTTTCACTGATCTGTTTAAAACAGTGACCAAACTTTCTAACTGTGATCAAGGAAACAACTTTATCCCAGACAATCCTTTTGTAACGATCTGGCAGACTTTTTGCAAAAACAAAATCAATTGTGTTTATAAAGAATTTGCAGAATTTCAGGGTTTTAGTGTTGGACAAACCCCCTTAATCGTACCTTGGCCGGTATCATCAGAATCAAGGGTCAGTACTGTCAGGAATTCCCGACCTCCGGTAAATCACTGCCTGCAATACATCGATTCAGAACGAACCAAAGAACTACATTTCCCATGGTTCCTAGCGCGGCGCGTCCGAATGACAATGCGCGACCAGGAACCAGGATATCCCAGCGTTCACAGTACACACATTGCCGATTATTCGTTCCTGGCGGTCTGACAGGAGGTTCGTGTTTCTTGTTCTGGGAGTTCGTTGGTCCAGAGGAGTTGCAGGAAGCTCACTCTGGAAGGTTTTCTCTTACGCTGGATTATTAGGTGGGGCTTAGGAAGCGCCCGTCCCGGTTTGCTGTTTCCCCGGGTTTCTTATACTCGGCACCACATCGCCTGGTGTGGATTACACGGAGGGGCTTTGGAAGCGCCCACATCGCTGGTTACCAACTCCGGATACAGGTTTTTCCCACGGAGCTAGTGGGGTTCTTTTTTCTGATACTGTACTTGGATAAGGTTATTGGCACATTATCTCCAACTCGGCTGAGTTAGGAGGTTGGGTCGGACACTGAAGCTAAGTGTCTGCGTACTTGGAGGAGGAGTGGCATCGAGATTTCTCTGCAGAGACGTATCTGCCTGGGGGTTCCGCCACTCTCCTCATTTCTTGCTTTTTGGCTGGGCAACATTTATGTTCATGACATTCCTTACTGGAAGACACCCTAATTGACTCCCGTGCTGGTTGAGATACTTTTAGGGCGTTCTGAGTACCGGCTGGTACTATCCTTCACAGTATAATCGGAGGGGAAAGATTATCATTTCTTTACATAGTAACAGTCAAGGTTAATCCCCACTGGCATCCAGGTTCCCTTCCCGTTGTCATTTGTTAGGTTATGAATGTCCTGTTTCCATTTAATGCTTTTGATATCTTATAGGGTAGGGAAGGAAGGGGCATGTTCATGGTCTTCTTTATATCTTTAAGCAGGAGCGCCTGGGGATTAAGAAAACGCTTGGTCTGTCACTCATTCTTCCTTATCACCTGTATAACTCTTCAGGTGGGTGTCAACCATAACGCTTTATAGCAGAAAGTTGTTGAGGCAGAAAGTGAAGTTTCCATTGATTCCCTGCTTTATATATTTTCAGGTGTCCATCTCCAGTTGCCCAGCTGTTCCCCTCCGGACTACCTTCTTTTTTCCCCCGCTTGATCTCCTTAATAGTCTGCGTTACATAAAGCCAGACTTGGGACGATCTAGAGGTGGGCCCCTATTTAGCATCAATCCAATCCTGAGGAGGTACGACGAAAGGCCTGACTGAATAATCGGCCCACGAGTTCTTCTCCTCCTGGTTGGGTTGATTTAGGATGGCCACCTTAGACGATGTCCTGGCTGCACTTGCCTTGGTGCAAACAGAACTAGCCACCTCTCGGCAAGAAACAGCAGCATTGCAGGCTCGGTTTGACGCCTCGCAGCGTAACCCTTTTGATGCAGGGGCCGCTGCCCCTCCACCTGGCTCAGTAGTAGTGGAAATACCATCCCCTGTTCCGTTAGCCCCCCCAGAGCGGTTTTTGGGTGATAGAAAAAAGGTACAAGTGTTTATGACCCAGGTGTTGTTACACTTCACCTGTAAACCTAAGTGTTTCCTCACTAACCAAGCCAGAGTATCTTTTTTGATTTCGTACTTGGGTGGGAAGGCAGCTCAGTGGGCGGTTCCCATAGTGAAGAGTAATGATGCCATTCTTTACGATTGGGACCTTTTTAGGACTGAGTTCGAAAAAACTTTTGATAGAAGAGCTGAAACCTTTTCAGCAGATAAAGAATTACTTGTGCTGAAACAGGGTTCTTCGGACTTGGTCACATACCTGAACCACTTTCGGAGATTAATAGCGGAAACCGATTGGCCTGAAGCAAAACAAATGGTCCTGTTCTACCAGGGACTCACAGAAAACCTTAAAGATGTCATCGCCCAAGTCGAACCCCAGCCTACGACTTGTGCTGCCTTCATTGATTTAGCTTTACGGCTGGATCATCGTCTACGGGAACGAAAAGGGGAACAAAGCAGAAAGGACAGACCTCTACTTTTGGGTGAGAAACCCGTCACAGGGGATCGATCGGAAGGGAAAACAGAACCTATGGAGATCGGAGTGGTGCGGGCATCCCTAACACAGAGTGAACGAGAACATCGCCGTAAATTAGGGCTTTGCCTCTATTGTGGGAAGAAAGGACACTTCTTACGGGAATGCCCTGTGAAACCTAAGGGAGGTCGTTATCGCTCAGGACAGGTGGCAGGGTCTACAGTGGAAAAAGGGTCGGAAAACTCCAACGCTTGAGTTTATCAGAAGGGAGAAACTCGAGCGCTCATTCCATCCCTTCAGTCACAGGAGAAGAATTCGTAGAAAACCGCCTGTTCTTCTTGACTTTGGAATTATGGATAGACAACACCCCAAGAACATTCGCGCAATGATAGACTCTGGTGCCACTGGCTGTTTTATGGATCTAACGGAAGCCCGGCGTTTGGGGGTAGTCCCTGTTACTAAATCTGTTCCTGAGGCAGTATTTGCGGTTGACGGACATGAACTGGAATCTGGCCCAATCAACCAACACACGCCAGAATATGAGATGTGGTATGGGAACTACCATACCGAAACCATCTCATTCAACCTTATTCATACCCCTACATACGGGGTTATTTTGGGACTTCCATGGCTGAAAAAACATGAGCCCACCATCAGTTGGACGGATCAGTCATTGCAATTTCACTCCGCGTACTGTCAAGACCACTGCCTTAGAGAGAATTCGCGACCTTCCATGTCTTTAGCCACTATCCATCACATATCCACAGCTGCTGAGAAGGAAGTAACGTTGCCTCGTTGCTATCAGATGTATGAAGACGTATTCAGTAAAGTAAAGGCGGAAGTTCTCCCTCCACATCGTGAATACGACTGCCGTATCGATTTGACACCGGGGGCTGTGGTTCCGTGTGGTAGGATCTACGCTTTGTCACAACCTGAAAATGCACACCTCAGGGAATACTTGGATGACCTTCTTAAATTGGGTTTCATTCGACCCTCCAGATCCCCAGCCGCTTCCCCGCTTTTTTTTATCCCGAAAGCAAACGGGGAACTTCGCTGCTGCATCGATTATAGGGCTTTGAATGCCATCACGATCAAAAACCAGTACCCGCTCCCCTTAATACCGGTGTTATTGGAGCAAGTGAGATCCGCCACTATCTACACCAAATTGGATCTAAGAGGCGCCTATCATTTGGTGAGAGTACGACGTGGCGACGAGTGGAAGACCGCTTTTAAAACCCGGTACGGGCTTTTTGAGTACCTGGTGATGCCCTTTGGGCTGTGTAATGCCCCAGCCTCTTTTCAATTTTTTTTGAATGAGGTGTTGAGAGACTTTTTGGACATCTTCGTAGTCGTCTACATTGACGACATCTTGATTTACTCCAATGGGGAGAACGAACATCAAAACCATGTATGTCAAGTCCTTCACGCCTCACAACAGAACCATCTATATTGTAAGCTAACCAAGTGTGAGTTCCATGTCACCACTGTTGAATTCCTTGGAGTTATGCTCACTCCTTCAGGACAAATCATGGCTGAAAGAAAAGTACGGGCAATCGTGGAGTGGCCAAGACCTCACAACGTCAAAGATATTCAACGACTCCTGGGTTTTGCGAACTTCTATAGGAGGTTCATTGCTCATTTCTCCGACATGGTTACCCCGCTTACAAAGCTCACTAGGAAGAACACTCCTTTTGTGTGGGGCTCGACGGAACAGACAGCTTTCGAACACCTGAAAAGTGCTTTCACGACGGCTCCTGTGCTCACCCATGCCGATCCAAAACTCCTGTTTGTAGTTGAAGCCGACGCTTCCGAACTAGCTATAGGGGCCGTGCTCTCCCAGAGAAATGAGAGTACGGGTCATCTCCATCCCATCGCTTTCATGTCCCGTAAACTGAACACCGCAGAGCGTAATTACACCATTGCAGAAAAAGAATTACTTGCAATCAAAGACGCCTTTGCGGAATGGAGGCATTGGCTGATGGGAGCCTCCCAGCAAATCACGGTGTTTACAGACCACAGAAATTTACAGTTTATGCGAGCTGCTCGTCATCTTACTCCTCGACAGTTACGCTGGATGCTGTTTTTCGCCGAATACCACTTTGTGGTAACCTTTCGTCCTGGTTGTGACAACCGGAAGGCCGATGCTCTCTCGCGTCAAGAAAACAACCCAGCCATGGAAGTCCTACCAGAGAAAAGCATCATTGATCCCAGGAAGGTAGTAGGAGTGTTACACACCGAGGAGTTCCTTCACAAAGTAAAAAAGGGGATGCAAACCTTTATCTGGAAGACATGGATCCGCCTACATCCTGAATGGAAAATCCGACAGGGATTGCCAAGAAAGGGCTCACAATTGCTCCTGCCCACATTAGCTTTAAGACAACAGGCTTTTCATTGGTGTCATAATGTGCCATGTGCAGGTCACACAGGAGGAAAGAAAACCTTGGAGAAAATGCTACGCACGTATTGGTGGCCTACCATCCGTCCTGATGTCTTTGCATGGGTGCAGCGGTGTGACATTTGTTCACAGGCCAAGAGTGACCATCGTCCAACGCAAGGACTTCTGCAGAGCATGCCCACTCCTGTGAGTCCCTGGGAGAGCTTTTCTGTGGACTTTGTGGTGGGTCTCCCTAAAGATCAAGGGATGACAGCCATTTTGGTAGTAGTAGACTACTTGACCAAGCTAGGTCATTTCATTGAGATGTTTTGTTGACACTACTACTGAGGCATGGGTTGACTGGTTGTGGACTGCTGAGGTTTCGTATAATGATGCTGCACACTCTTCTACTTCCTTCACCCCGTTGTTCTGCACATATGGGTTTCACCCTCGGTTCGCCCCGTTGAGTGTCCCGTCCTCCGAAGTCCAAATCCCTCAGTTGCAGACAAGGCTGGTTCAATTGCGGAAAACCGTACTTCTAGCAAGGAGAAATCTCGAGAAGGCCAAATTGAAATACAAAGCACAGGCTGATAAACGCCGTAGGCCCTGTCCTCTGTACAACAAGGGAGATTGGGTGTGGTTGTCCACTAGGAATATTCACTTTCGCAAGTATAGTGTTTTCAACCCTAGGTTTATTGGCCCTTACCAGGTGCTTCGTCACATCAACCCTGTGGCTGTGAAATTGTGCCTTCCCAGTAATTTCAAAATTCACCCGGTTTTCCATGTGTCGCTGCTTAAACCCGCGAAGGGTCCTCGTTCAAAGCCCCCTGAACCGGTGAGGGTGCAGCAGGATGTTGAGTACGAGGTGAAGGGTATCATGGACTCTCGCAAGGTGAGGGGTCAGCTCCAATACTTGGTGGCCTGGAAAGGGTATGGGCCTGAGGAGAACTCTTGGGAACCTGCGGGTGCTGTGCACGCCCCTAGATTGGTGAAGAGATTCCATCTGTCTCATCCGGGTAAACCTGGTGGCAGTCAGTGAATCTTGTAAGGGGGGGTGTTCTGTCAGGAATTCCCGACCTCCGGTAAATCACTGCCTGCAATACATCGATTCAGAACGAACCAAAGAACTACATTTCCCATGGTTCCTAGCGCGGCGCGTCCGAATGACGATGCGCGACCAGGAACCAGGATATCCCAGCGTTCACAGTACACACATTGCCGATTATTCGTTCCTGGCGGTCTGACAGGAGGTTCGTGTTTCTTGTTCTGGGAGTTCGTTGGTCCAGAGGAGTTGCAGGAAGCTCACTCTGGAAGGTTTTCTCTTACGCTGGATTATTAGGTGGGGCTTAGGAAGCGCCCGTCCCGGTTTGCTGTTTCCCCGGGTTTCTTATACTCGGCACCACATCGCCTGGTGTGGATTACACGGAGGGGCTTTGGAAGCGCCCACATCGCTGGTTACCAACTCCGGATACAGGTTTTTCCCACGGAGCTAGTGGGGTTCTTTTTTCTGATACTGTACTTGGATAAGGTTATTGGCACATTATCTCCAACTCGGCTGAGTTAGGAGGTTGGGTCGGACACTGAAGCTAAGTGTCTGCGTACTTGGAGGAGGAGTGGCATCGAGATTTCTCTGCAGAGACGTATCTGCCTGGGGGTTCCGCCACTCTCCTCATTTCTTGCTTTTTGGCTGGGCAACATTTATGTTCATGACATTCCTTACTGGAAGACACCCTAATTGACTCCCGTGCTGGTTGAGATACTTTTAGGGCGTTCTGAGTACCGGCTGGTACTATCCTTCACAGTATAATCGGAGGGGAAAGATTATCATTTCTTTACATAGTAACAGTCAAGGTTAATCCCCACTGGCATCCAGGTTCCCTTCCCGTTGTCATTTGGTAGGTTATGAATGTCCTGTTTCCATTTAATGCTTTTGATATCTTATAGGGGAGGGAAGGAAGGGGCATGTTCATGGTCTTCTTTATATCTTTAAGCAGGAGCGCCTGGGGATTAAGAAAACGCTTGGTCTGTCACTCATTCTTCCTTATCACCTGTATAACTCTTCAGGTGGGTGTCAACCATAACGCTTTATAGCAGAAAGTTGTTGAGGCAGAAAGTGAAGTTTCCCTTGATTCCCTGCTTTATATATTTTCAGGTGTCCATCTCCAGTTGCCCAGCTGTTCCCCTCCGGACTACCTTCTTTTTTCCCCCGCTTGATCTCCTTAATAGTCTGCGTTACATAAAGCCAGACTTGGGACGATCTAGAGGTGGGCCCCTATTTAGCATCAATCCAATCCTGAGGAGGTACGACGAAAGGCCTGACAAGTACGACTCCTCCAGATGCACTGATTACCTTTCCACCCTTAATGGTGGATAAAGTTACTAGATTAATTGAGGCCACTAAATTGGGCTCCCCTTCGGATCCATGTACGCCTTTCGTTCTTCATCTTGCTCCTGGTGTGATTGCAACCCATCTGACGATCCTATTGAGCACTATCCTAAAGGGAAGGTCATTTTTCGATGGCCCGGAAGAAAGCATTGGTCCTTCCTATTCTTAAGAAACCATCATTAGATGCCACTATGACTAAGAACTACCGCCCAATATCTCGCCTCCATTTCCCTGCGAAAATCTTTGAAAAGGCTTCAAACGAGGAGCTTACTATCTATCTTGATTCTACTAAAATCCTGAATCCCTCCCAGCAGGACTTCAGGCCAAAGCATAGCACAAAATCTGTCCTAGTGATTGCCACTGAGGGGGTCTGCAATCTTTTTGATGAGGAAGGTAGGGCATCCTTAATTCTCCCAGACCTCTCAGCCGCGTTTGATACGGTAAACCATGGGGCCCTTATCAACCAACTTGAGGGGTTTGGGACGGTAGGCTCTCCCTTGGCCCTGTTGAGTTCTTTTTAGGTTTCGACCTGGCCGTAGCACTGCGAAGCAGTGCTCCGCCCAGGCGAAAGCTATTGTTTACATTATGGGGGACTTGAAACCGCCCCTTCTTCCATTGGCTAGCTCCATAAATGGAGGCCAGCCATTGGAAGACAGCGTTGTCAATCAGTCTTTCCCAGTGAGAACGCGATTCGGGGGCGGTCTTTTTTTAAGTCCCGCCCTCTCCTCTTCCCATTGGCTGGAATGTTACCTTCCAGCCAATGGGAAGGGGAGAGCACGCAAACACGCCCCCGAACCTGTTGCTCTGTTCCAGACTTGTTTTGGATAGTTATAAAGATGTATAGTGAGACCACTTTGATTTAGTATGTAACGCTTAGAGCCAAGGTTTGTTATTAAAGTTAAGCACCTGTTTCATTGCAGCGGGCTTTTCAATACTATTACGTAGTCAGTCGTTCTTGAAAACATCCCTCCCCCCCCAATCACAGCTCCCAAGAAAAAGCCGTTGCAGCTGATATTCGCCCGAGAATAAGGCCGACATAGCCAGCATTATGATGTATTTCAATAAAATGGTCAGAATGTCTGCTTCGGTGCAATTTTGCTCCACAGAAACCTCGTGGTTGAAGTGTACAGCTCAGAGTTACACACCACACTGGGAACCCCTCAGAGCTTTGTAAATATGGATGCGTTACGCTTCCATTGAAGCTTGGCCTGCAGTGTATACAGGGTTGTGCAAGGTGCAATTGTCGGCGAGCAGCAGTGGGTGTGCTCAAACGGAAGCATTAAAAACAGCTGAACGCAAAACCCGTTTCCTAACTGCTTTCGTATGCAGTGTCGGTGCAATGCCTATTTGAAGATCGTCCATCATTAATCTTGAATTTAGCCAAGGGATTTAATGCCCCACCTACACAGATCCGCGTGTCCTCTGGCTACTGCAGGATGTGGCCTACCCGGCTCTTCATCCTTCAGTGCTGATGAATTGAGGCACAGTTCAGCCAGATAACGCTCCATGGTTAATTGTTATGAAAAATAAAAATGATATGGTAGCCAGTGCTACACAAGCCTTCTCGTATTAAGCCATGAACCCTGGTGCAGGGAGGCAAATGAGCCATTGACTACATGTTGGGTCCTTAAATACAACAATAATCACCCTTCACTGAGCCTCTAATCCTATTGGGCCCCGTGCAACTGCCCCTGCTGCACAGTTGCTAGCCACGCCGCTGGCCTTCAGCGGTGGCAAGAGCCTATCAGTGGAGGAAAATAGGGGAAGGGATTTACACATGCTTGGAAATACAGACTAATGGGCAACTTCCTCTGCCATTAGCCCCCTCTCCGGGACATCCTCTTCATCTCCCTGAGGTGTTATTACTCTGGGAATCCACACACCTCACGAAGGGTCCTCTAACGTTGTTGCATGATCTATGCATGCACATGCATTTGCATAGCCTTTCTCGTTCACAAGTAATACACGTAGGAAGAATGAAGTTTGAGAGCCATGCCCAGAGGGATAAGGTGCACAGGGTCACGCAACAAGGTCAACCGGGAAAGCCACTAGGGTAAGAACTTTATTGTTCTGAGTCGAAAGTCTGTAGACAATGTGTCCTTGGCACGTGATGTGCTGCGCCCATCCCCCATTACCACTGTAATCCTGGCCCGAGATGTCAGCCGTTTAGATGTAAATGAATACCACCACCCATTAAACAACCCTCCTACCCAGCTACCAGTCCCAAGCCCCTGCTGAGCCAACACCCCCACCCCCCGCCTTCCACCCCACTGAGCTAAGCCCACGTCCCCATTGGCAGACGAGACAGTCGTTGCCCTCGTAATATATTCTTTCGATCTTATTTTGTGTCTGTGGCAGACGGAACGCATCACTTTCTCGACGCAGGCAGCCACATAAGTGACGGGTGAGTGCTTCCATGGACTGAGGGCTTTTAAAGTTTTTGGAACGCTATCCTCTTCTATCAAGACAAAAACATAAATCTTTCCTGAGCCCTGCTGTCCGTGACTAACTGCATACCAAAACAGGGCAAGGAGACAATTTAGCAGTCTTGGAATAACTGGACAATGTTGTGACAGGAGAGGGCCCCTGTTTTCTTTCTTGCCACATACTCGGCATTCCTTACTTTGACTAATTAATAAAATGGCACACAACCAAACCTGAATGGAATATATAGTGCAGCCTTCAGTCTTTCAGAAAACATGGCAAGACTCGTGGTCTACGAAAAATGTCAAAGCCAATAGGCTTTGATGTGCTAATGCTCAAAAGGCCTCTGACCTACTTTTCAATGGAACAATTAGTTGCGCACGATGCAAAGCAAAATGCAATGTGCTGCCCACCACAAACTTCAGTAATTTTTTTTTATAGGTCACATATTGTAAATAGTCCATTTTTTAAATATAAGAAGTCAAACACGTTAGCTGCTAAAGTTCAAGGGCTTGATATTGGTGGCTTTTCGCAGTAAACATAAAAAATGTATTGCTTCATTTATTTTCACTCGTAATATTTTTCTAACACTCTGATTTACTTACACAGGGGAGAAAAAACAGCAGCCATTTCCTAGAACACCACTATCTACTATACATCTTTTACGTTTATTAATACAACATGGTATGTTCATAATTTATAATGCTTGTGTATTTACTCTTATGCCTTCTTCCTTGTGTTACTTACTAAGTAAGGTAAGTCTGTACTGTGCATCCTTTAATGCACAAATTGTACTACACGCCGTACACAACAAATGCTTTTTACAAACACTTCTACACACAAGCTCTTTACACACGCCCTCTACACACACGCCCTCTACACACACGCCCTCTACACACACGCCCTCTACACACATGCCCTCTACACACATGCCCTCTACACACACTCCCTCTACACACACGCCCTCTACACACACGCCCTCTACACACACGCCCTCTACACACACGCCCTCTACACACACATGCCCTCTACACACACATGCCCTCTACACACACACATGCCCTCTACACACACACATGCCCTCTACACACACACATGCCCTCTATACACACACATGCCCTCTATACACACGCCCTTTACACACACGCCCTTTGCACACACGCCCTTTACACACACGCCCTTTACACACACGCCCTCTACACACACGCCCTCTACACACACGCCCTCTACACACACACACACACCACCCTCTACACACACACCCACCCCACCTTCTACACACACACCCACCCCACCTTCTACACACACACCTACCCCACCCTCTACACACATGCCCTCTACACACACATGCCTTCTACACACACATGCCTTCTACACACACACACACGCACCTTCTACACACACAGGCCTTCTACACACACAGGCCCCCTCTATGTAACATGTTCTCTTTACCACATGCCCTTTGCCACACGCTCTGTTTGCCACACGTTCTGTTTGCCACACGCAATCGCTAACACAGACACTTTAAGACATGTACTTTAACTCATGCTCTGTTACACATGCTTTCCGTAATACAGAGAGCTCAGTATTACGCTCTCTGCATTATGCTCTCTGCATTACGCTCTCTGCATTGTGCTCTCTGCATTACACTCTCTTTATTACACTCCATGCACCGTGCAAAGAGCAGCATACATACTGGACAAAGCAGTCCATGCACAATGGTAAATGGAGATAACAGCCAGGCACGACAGGACACAGGATAAGCCTAAAAAGTGAATGGAAAAAAAACACACATTAGAAGCAGAGTCAAAATGGCTTACCTCTAAGAAGCGAACAGCAGCATACATACTGGGCAAAGTAGTCCATGCATGATGGTGCAGTAAAACAAAGCCAGAGCATAGTGCTGGGAGCGTTGTGCACAGAGATTGTAATGCAAGGAGTGTAATGCAGACAGCACAGTGCACAACGCCCAATGTAGATAACTTAATGAAGAGCCCAGTGTAAAGACTGACAAGCATACTCTTTGCCACATAGTCTCTTTGCCACATAGTCTCTTTGCCACACGCTCTCTTTGCCACACGCTCTCTTTGCCACACGCTCTCTTTGCCACACGCTCTCTTTGCCACATGCTCTCTTTGTCCCACGCTCTCTTTGCCACACGCTCTCTTTCCCACACACTCTCTTTGCCACACGCTCTCACTGCCACACGCTCTCACTGCCACACGCTCTACGCATGCGCACACTACGCATGCACTCTAAAAATGCAGTCTCAACAGATGCACTCTTCCACACAATGTTTAATACAAACTTAATATACACTACAGTATATACTGTACTACATACTGTACTACATTATTCTTACAAACTTACTATAATACACTTTTCATTCATACTTATGCATTATTATAAATACTCTTTGCAAAACACTTTTATATACTTGCATTCTTTATTAACATACACCTACTTTTTTTAATAAAAAATGTAAACTCATTCTTAATGCTTGTTATTGTTTTCATTCTTCCCTAGGTTGCCAATTCTTTCTTTAATATCGGACATTGGTAATCTTTATGAAAACATCAAGGTAAAAGTCTCTGTATTTTTTTTTGTTTATTTAGCCACCTGTAAGTATAGAAATCGCTTAACAAATATCAAGAGTACATATATATCAAAACTAAATATACATTTTATCATATATATATATATATATACTAGCAGCCCGCCCCAGCGTTGCCTGGGGCAGAAAGGGGCTGGGGCCAGCATTTTAAGCCTCTGTGCACCCCCCCACATTGCCTAGTCCGCATCCATCCCGCCTCCCACCACCCGCCTTCCGCCCCGACATTGGCTATACTGCCTCCCGCCTCCCGCCTTGAGCCCGCCCCCGCCCCGACATTGGGCATAGCGCATAGCGCCTACCGCCTCCTGCCTCCCGCCTTGCGCCTCGAGCCTCCCGCCCACCTCCTGCCTCCTGCCCCGGCTTTGCAACCCCCCCCCCCAGGTCCCGACTTACCTCCCCGCGCTGCCACTGCTCCTCCGCGTCTCACCGCTCCGCAGCTCCTCCCGGCGCTCATGTTCTCCCGTATTGCTGTTGGTGAACTCCGCTCCTCCCCTCACGCAGACACTCCTCATGTCCTCGCTCTTCCTGTTGGCTTGTGAACAATGCTACTCCCCTCACGCATACGTCGTGGCCGGCGCTACTTGCAAGGGACTACTTTATTTTTATTTGTAAATATTTTAAACAATGTTTTTTTTTTGTTTTTTTTGTAGCCTATGTCATCTGCTTGCCCTGAGGTTTTCTAAGATGTCTTGGGTGTTCAGATTGGTGGTGTAGTTTTCGAGTTTACCTGGCTCAAAGTTCCAAGTTCTCTCTTTATAATAGTAGTATAGATATATCATAAAATATAAATAAGTAGAAAATATAGCTACTATAACAAGTTTCATTATATAAGCAATACATCAAAAGGTTACTACTTAAAAGGCCAAAAACAAACCATTAGCCTAATATAGACATTTCCCATTTACCTTTCATTTTAGTTCACTGCAAAACTACTGTAAATAACATATATATATATATATATATATATATATATATATATATATATATATATATATATTTTTTTTTTTTTTCATTCCCTGGATTGACAATTGTTTTTTAATGTCAAACGTTGTAAATTGTTTTGAAAAACAAATCAAGGTAAAACTACCAGTTTTGTTTATTTAACAACCTGTAACTATAAAAAACAGAGTAGATATATATAAAAAATAAATACCAAGTTTGATTATCTAAGCAATACCTCTAAGCTTACTACTTAAAAGCCCCAAAAAAACCATTAACAATATAAAATTTGCCTACTTACCTTTAAATTTAGTTGCCTGCTAAACAATAGTAAAATATATAAATCTCTAGATCAAATGTATATCTATCCTTAATAAAACCCTTGTTTTTAAACAACTAATCAAAAAATACAGCTAAACTCCATTGATTTAAAATTCCATTGCAAAACATAATTTAAAAAATGTAGCTTAGTATTTGCTTTATCTTCACATATAGCCAAATAAATATTGATAAAATATATAACAAAAGTAGAATACTACGCCACAGGTAAAAATAATTAGATTTAAGACTTAAAATAATTAGTTTAATTAAGAAATATTACCTGTATTACAATAAATATGATGCAAATACTGCCAGCAGATTATCATCAAGGCCATTACAAATTTTCAGCTAATTCAAGAGGAAACCAATGTTTGCCAAACAGTACTTTTGCAACTATACACAACTATTACAAAGTTGTAAATACATGGACTAAAGAAGACTTACATTACATTATGGACTTAGGTGAGGCTTTATATACAGATATGCATTCTTTTAATAAAGAACAACTTATGCACCCAGATGATTTACCAAATTTCATAGAACACAATAGCATTATCTATTCGCTTAAGCTTAAAGAACCTTCTTATGGGGACATATTACAACAATTTGACCCATCTTTTCCAAATTTGGAAACAGTATTACAAGCTGAACTTAATTTGAACTCGGGTGTTTTGATTTGCATGGATATGTATGTAATATCCATTTTCAAAAATAACGATTCATACTTTGTATTTGACTCACATAGTCGTGATAACACTGGAATGCCTCACCCAAATGGCACAGGTATTACTATACAGTTCATATTTGAAAAACGTATAGAGTACATCACAAATCTAGCACATAGTCTAAAGAAACAAAATAGTAATTGCGTACCATATGAATTAACTCCAATACAACTAAGTACAATTAAAAAACATTCACTTAGAAGAGCAATAGCCATTAATAAACAAAATAGGAATTCAGTAGCACACAAAGCGCTTTATGTGTATTCTACTAAAGCATGTCCACATTTTTTTACACAGGCATTTCAAACTCGTATAGAAACGTCAAAAAATATCATTCGGGAAGCTAAATCTAAAGCAAATACAGTTTGTAATGTGAAACAGCCATTACCATCTTTAGATAATACTCCTAGTACTAGTATATATTGCAATACGCTTTTAACTCCAACAACACCTAAGAATATGGCTAACACTAACAACAAGAACATAAGTACAACACAATATACTAGTACACCACAAGAGAGTACTTCTACTAACACATATGCAAGTATACTTAAGAAAACACTTCAGTGCAACACAGAAAGACAACATATTGATAGCACAAACATAAATGTACAACAACTGACAACATCAACAAGTACTTTACATACCAACAGATATACAGGTAATTTTGATCATACATATAACCCAATTACTGAAGGTAATGATATAATAGTAGCAGAAAGTATAAACAATAGCACATTGTACAACAGGCAAACAGACACAAATAGTACTAACATAGATGCACATATTTTAGTACAAGCACAACAAAAAATGCATTTTGTAAATAACACACAAAAACAGCAAACAAATACACATATTGCAAATAGTATTCAATATGCACATTCTATACCAAATAGTATATTTGCTATTCTACAGAACTACTGTAAACCAGCATATACTTGGGATAGTGTAGATTTACATTGTATTATGAATCTCGGAGATGCTTTATACACAGAAATGCACTCTGTTAATGAACAACATTGTATGCTACCCCAAAATTTACCAAATTACATCAATAGCAATGGCATAATATATTCAATTAAGTTAAAAAAATGCTTTATAGACGAGATGACAAAATCAGCACAAATTTTACATAGGAAATTTATATCAACATTAACTTCAACAATGACTTCACATACTGGTGTGTTAATCTGTATAAGTAGATATACAATTTCTGTATTTAAAACTATATATGCATACTTTATATTTGATTCACATAGCCAAAATGAAAAAGCAATACCTCATCCTAATGGAACATGTATTGCTATACCAAATGACTCTATTAATCTAATTATGGAATACATCGTACAGTTAGCTGATACAGAAAACATAACAAATCCAATAAGTATAACTTTACAATTAACTACAGTTAAAATAAAGACAATTAGCAAAATATCGCTACAAATAACACAACGAAACCATAGAGAGGGAAAACTTAAGTCTAGAAAAAACATAATGTCCATACAACACCGATATCTCTAAATGCATTGCCACATATTTCATCAACAAACTTACAAGTAGAAAGTACAATTATAAACACACAAAGCAGCAATAGTCAAGCCAATGGACTGCATTTAACAACACACAGCAATTTGGCTTCACAAATAGCTATTAGCAATACTGATATAATAACAAACACATTCACACCTGATGCTGAATCACAAAGTCAAAGAAGTACAATACAAGTTCTAGAAAATATCAGTAATAGAAAAAGAAAACATACACAAAACAGAGGAAATGCACTGGATAATACTAGAAATATTACAGTTCAAACAACAAAGGACATAATTAATATCTTTCATGCAGAAATAAAATATGGCCCTGAGTACACTTGCACTATTTGCAATCAACTATGGCATAAGCAAAGTCTAAAAAAACACATAATATTAGTAATCGGCCAAAATTCATAGAATGTAACATTAGCAAATACACAACAGATGAGATATGCCAAACATGCTACACTTATATTTGTAAGGACAAAATACCACCATATTCAGTTTATAATGGGAATACATTTCCAGATATCCCAGCAGCCTTACACTTGCATAACTTAGAAGAAAGATTAGTATCACCAAGAATACCTTTTTTACAAATTAGAACCTTACCACGTGGATTTCAAAAGTCTCTAACAGGTGCAGTAGTAAATGTACCTGCAGATGTTATGACAACTGTAACTGTTTTACCAAGGAAATAAATGACAACATGACAATTCGAATAAAATTAAAAAGAAAATTAAGTTATAAATCTATACACATTTTGAAAATGTTAGACCAAACAAAGTAAAACGTGCAGCTTTATATTTGGCGACTACTAGCAGTATGTTTCAAGAATATGGAATCACTGCTAACCCTAATTGGGATTACACACCACAAAATATAGACCCTTGTAATGAGACTTGAGATACAAATAATACATCAGATTCCTCAGACAACATTGCAGCAGGGAATTTAGATACTATGTTAGATAATGAAACAATTACTACTGAAACAAATAATATTTTAAGTTTAGCACCTGCAGAATATAACATACCAAGAGGCTTGTATGAAGACAAAGATTCAGAATATTTAGCTTTCCCGACTATATTTTGCGGGAAACGAAGGCCAACTAATAAAGAAAGGCATGTACCAATACATTACAGTACAATTTGTCAATCAGAAGTAAGAAGTAATGATCTAAGAGTAGCAAAGTCTATAAGTAATCTTTTCTTTAAAGTAAAAGCATTGCACATTAAACAAATACAGAGCAAAATCTTTATCTCTCTTAGAAAATACTTTAATAATGGAACATAATAACTGCAAAAGAGATAAAAGATAAATTAGACACCATTTTACAATATAATGAAGGGTACAAAATACTTAAAATACGTAGTTCACTACCATATTGGGAGCAATGCAAAAAAGACCTATTTGCTATGATTAGACAATTAGGATTACCAACTTTTTTTTTAACATTATCAGCTGCAGAAACTAAATGGTATCACTTAATTAACATTTTATTGAGAATAGAAAAAAGACCAGAATGCACAAAAGAAGAATTTGAAAATATGTCATGGGAAACAAAATGCAAATTAATACAGCAAAATCCCATTACATGTGCAAGACATTTTGACTTCCAAGTTAGGAAATTATTTAATTGCATTTTATTGCATGAAAGTAATCCAATTGGCAAGATTATTGATTACTTTTATAGAGTGGAATTCCAACAACGTGGATCACCACATATACATGCTATAATATGGATAGAAAATGCTCCACTATATGAAAGTTCTGATGTCAATGAAGTCACTACTTTTATAAACAAGTATGTTACATGTGCAAAATCCCAAGATCCAGCTATAGAGTCTTTAATACCCCTACAAAGACACGGCCATACAAAAAACTGCCGTATCAAACATAAAAGAACATGCAAATATCATTATCCAAGATATCCAATGCCTGAAACTTTTATACTTGAACCAATAGAACTAGACAAAACAGATAAAGAACTCTTACAACAAATTGAACTAATACATTTAACTATGAACACCCCAAAAAATTCCCAAAATATACTTTTGATCAATTTTTAGATTCAATGCAACTAGATTTAAAACAATATACTTTATGTATACAATCTATTAGACAAAAAAATACAATTTTTCTAAAAAGGGCACCAGCTGAATGCTTTATTAATAACTACAATCCTATTATTTTGCAAGCATGGCAAGCAAATATCTATACATGTCCGGTATTAACAGTGTATTGGTCGGTAATAGAAAATATTTTACATAAACAAAAAGTGATTAGTTTTGCATTATCAGCAGCCTCAAATTTTGCTTGCTATATATCCATCTAGCACAACCAACACAGATTTGTTAAACATTCTCTTGACCAGTGCTAGATTGGTTATTGCGAGAGCTTGGATCTCCCCGAACCCTCCTCATACAATGGAATGGTGGGCGTTAGTTAATGAAATCTATACTATGGAGGGCTCAATCGCAAGGAACCGGGGAATAAAAGCAACCGGGAAGTTTGTTAAAATTTGGGGCACCTTTATAGAATAGTACATGATTACAGAAGACACTAATAGTAGTAGGCCTTAGGGAATGTATCTGTGTTTTTCCATTTCTTTATTGTTGATCTAGGACTATACATCATTTATCCATTTGCTTTTCGTTCTGTCTTAAGGTCACATTTGGTTTATGTGTAATGCAAAGAGTCTGGCGTTACTTTATTTGTATTTTGATCTGTACCGTTATTTTATATTATATGTTTTGTAAAAAAAAATGTACTTGTTGATCACCTTGACCTGCTTGCCAATAAAAATGATAAAAAAATAAATAAAATAAAAAAGGCAAGCAAATATAGATATCCAATACATCTTAGATGCATATGCATGTGCTGTATATGTTGTTTCATATATTAGTAAATCACAGCGAGGAATGAGCAAATTAATTGCCCAAGCTGCGAAAGAAGTACATCACAATCCAAGTATTAAAGAACAACTTAAGCATATAGGTAACAAATTTTTAAACTGTACAGAAATAAGTGCACAAGAAGCAGCCTATCTTATACTTCAAATTTCTTTAGGGAAAAGTTCAAGATCTTTTGTATTTATTAATACAAATCCTACAGAAAAGCGTATGTACTTATTAAAAGACATAGAAACAATAAATTTGTTACCAGATGAATCTTGTAAAATACAATATGATAATATAATTGTAAAGTACAGCAAACGCCCTGAATCATTAGAAACATGTACATTAGCTGACTATGCATCTATATATAATGAAAAGAAGAAATGTAATAAAAAACAAGAAACCGGGCATGACAATTTCCTTACTGAAAATAACTTTCATAGCTCAGATGAAGAACTTGAGATTCATTTACAAGATCAAACAGACTATGTAAAAAGAAAAAAGCAGAGAGTAATTTGCTACTGCAGATTTAACCCCATAAATGACTCTGAAAATTACTATAGAGAATTGTTAATGCTTTATTACCCATGGCGACAAGAAAATCAAATAATTAATAATAAGACAAATTATTATGAGCAATATCTACAGCTTAAAGACACAGTTGACTCTAATCATAATAAGTATAATAAGCATATTAAACCAATAACAACTAATAGCAATGAAAACTGTATATTAGATCCATTCCTTATACCAATAGATGTAGAAACAGATGACAACATAGCCTCTGAAGTCCAAGATAATGAACAGCCATTATATGACCTATCATTTGATTTAGCATTAGAAGTACAATTATAGAAGAAGCACTAACAAATAATATAATGCCAGATGAACAATATAACAGCATGATGCAAAATCTTACAGCAGAACATCTTAACTTTATATATCATCACTTGCATTGGGTGAAAACAAAAGAAATACCCTGCTACACATTTTGTACAGGAGGAGCAGGAGTAGGCAAAAGCTTCCTTATTAGAGCACTTTACCAAACATTAATACGTTACTACAATACAAAAGCAGGAGAAAATCCAGATAACATATATGTATTGCTTACAGCTCCAACAGGCAAAGCAGCACATAACATTCATGGCAAGACGCTACATAGTACCTTTAAAATACCTGTTTCACAAACACTAACTCATAAACAGCTAACTCATGAGAATAGGAGTACACTACAGAGTCAGCTAATGCATCTTAAATTGCAAATAATTGATGAAATTTCAATGGTTGGGGCTAATGTATTCAATTTCATACATAATAGATTACAAGAAATAAAAATGTCTAATCTCCCTTTTGGCGGAATATCCATTTTAGCAATTGGAGATTTTTACCAATTAAAACTAGTATTTGCCACATACATATTTCAAAATCCAAACCATTCATACAGGCCAGTAAGTACCAATTTATGGCAGACACATTTTAAGTTATTTGAGTTAACAAAAATAATGAGACAACTAAATGACTTGCCATTTGCTGAACTACTGAACAGATTAAGAGAAGGGAAACAAACTAATGAAGTCATAATACAGATACAAACACGAGAATTAGAACCAGCCGAAAACATTATAAAAACTATTCCTTATATTATGGGAACTAACAATGAGGTTAATAATATTAATAGTGCAGTTTTATTGGAACATATAACACAATACCCAGTTTACACAGCAACAGCGATAGATACAGTTGCATCAGACCTAAGTGAAGTAGTCAAACAAAAAATACTAGCACAATTACCCACAGACACAACAAAAACAATGGGCTTGCCATTCATATTACATATTGCACTACAATTATGATATGATTTAACTAGCAATATAAATGTTAATGATGGATTAACAAATGGTGCAACAGGTATAGTGGAATTTGTAGAAGCTATTAATAACTACCCACATGTAATATGGATTAATTTTGATAAAGAAACTGTTGGCAAATTAACAAGGCAAGAAAATAGACACATATATCACAGTAACATTAAGTCGCATTGGACACCAATTCATGCTATAACACGGCATTTTCAATTTACACAGAAATATATAACAATTATACGCAAACAATTCCCATTGCGACAATCATCAGCACGTACTATACATAGGACACAAGGAGAAACTATTGAACCCCTTTACATCCACTTTAACAATAGCAAAGTACATCATTTGCATTATGTAGCTTTAAGCAGAGCTAAATCTTTAGACAACATATATATTAAAAACTTTCAGCAAGACAAAATAGTTGTACATCCAAAAGTAGATGAAGAAATGACACGCTTGCGGACAAACATGCAATTGCAAGTATCAGTACCACAATTAGAAAAGTATAGCCAACAGTGTAATATTATTGTGCATAACATACGGTCCTTGCAAAAAAATTACACTATCAAAGCTGACCAAAATATCATGCATAGTGATATTATATGCCTCACTGAAATAAACACAACTAGAAAAGCAGATACCAATAATTTCTTGATAGAACAATATCATCTGCTCATATTTGATAAATTTAACAATCAGCAAACCAAACATGGAATAGCCATTTATTACAGAAAAGGTATTTTCTTACTGCCAATATATGAAACACAACACTAAATTGACATTTTATATTTTACTCTGCATCTTAATGATTGCGACTACTTATTTGTTATACTATACAAGCCACCACATGTGCGTCTACAGACACTATTACAAGTGTTAATTTCAATAATAAACTTTTATCCCGATTATAAATATGTAATCATGGGAGACTTCAACATAGATTTAACACAAGTGTCACAAAATGCAACATTACTATTAGAATATATGATATAACAATTTCAATGTCAACAAAAAATACAAGAATACACAACAGACTACAATTCAACACTAGATCATATCTATAGTAATGTAGATTTAATGCACTATGGTATAATAGAATCATATTATAGTGATCACAAAGCATTATGGATAGCAGTTTAATATGCAAAAAAGTATCATTTAACATATGCTTTTCTTCCAGGTAATTACAAAAGGGAAAAAATGTAAACAGAATGTGTACTAACATTTACTCTCATTTCAGATGATTTCCATACAAGAACTTAAGCAGACACAACAGGAAGAAAGCAAACCATATCAAAAAGCTATCTGAGCTAACATGGTGAAATGTTCTACAAAAACGAACTATAAGAATGCAAAACAAGAAAGCAAAGTATTATATCATCTCGCTTTAGCTGATCAAAGTGCTTCAATTAAAGGGACTTGCTATAATGAAGAATTGTACCAACAAACAAAAGAAGGACATGCAATTATAATTCGCAATTTTTTAACAAAAAACAATGTAGTAATCTTAACAAAGCAAACAAAGATATCAAGAATAGCACCCTTAACTATTCCTCTGGAAAATAAGCAAGAGGCAGAATATATACTGCAACCACCTGCTCCACCAATTTCGCCGATAAAAACTGTAAAAGAAGCAAACTTACGCACATTAATGAGCATATCTGGAACAATATCGGAGGTACGTTCATTACTAAGTAAACATATTTTCACACACACTATCACACAACCCTCTCGCGCACACCCACTCACACACACACTCATACATTTGTTCACCCCCACACTCTTTCACCCCCACACTCTTTCACCCCCACACTCTTTCACCCCCCACTCTTTCACCCCCCACTCTTTCACCTCCAAATCTTTCACCCCCCCACACTCTTTCACCCCCACACGCTCTTTCACCCCCACACGCTCTTTCACCCCCACACGCTCTTTCACCCCCACACGCTCTTTAACCCTCACTCACTCTTTCACACTCACACTCTATCGCTCACACTCTATCACTCACACTCACACTCTATCACTCTCTATCACTCTTTCACTCACTCTTTCACACACTCTCACTCTTTCACACACTCTCACTCTTTCACACACTCTCACTCTTTCACACTCACTCTTTCACACTCACTCTTTCACACACACTCTTTCACACACACTCTTTCACACTCGCTCTTTCGCCCACACTCTTTCGCGTCCACACTCTTTTGTGCCCACACTGTTTGACACCCACACTCTGCTATTTCTAAATTTCATATTTTAATTACTTACAAAAACACACTCTCAACAATACACCATCTAAAAAATACAAAAATTATGATATAAATATTTTTCTTTATCTTACAGGTAGAAGAAACAAAAACTATCTTTATCGCAGGGCAAGAAACGAAACTGAAATCAATAACCGTTCACGATACAACTATAAAAATAACACTTTGGAGAGATGCAGCAGACTTTGCAGTTGAAATTGGATCATACATTAAAATGACTCACCTAACTGTGCACGAATTCAACAGCCAGAAGATATTAAATACAACGCGGAATACACAATTTCAAGTAAGTACAAGTACAAAACAATATTTATAACTCGCTCTTCTAGTCAGTCTCTACTACTTACTCTATTAATCACTTTCTACTAGTCTACACACACTCTACTAATAACTCTACTATCTACTACTCACTATCTACAACTTAACTACTCATTCAAATACTCACTACTACAATACTAACTAATACTCAACTGCTCTACTACTCCACTACTTACTCTTTACTACTTACTGTTTGCTACTAAGATTTTACTACTTGTACTTTACAAACAGTTTACAACTCACACTTTAATACTCACTCTTTACTACTCAATCTTTACTACTCGCAGATTCCAACTCGCACTTTAGAAGTCACACTTTCATACTCACACTTTACTGCTCACACTCTACTACTCACACTTTAATATTACCTCTCTAAAACTCATTATACTACTCCCTCTAGTACTCTACTATGTACTTAACAAATCTCTAGTAATAATACTCACAATTTGAGTCAAACTCTACTACTTATTCTATTAAGTTTCTACTGCTCTCTCCTCACACTCTACTAATAACTCAACTATCTGCTACTCACAACTCTAAATTTATACTACTCGTTCTACTACTCTCTACTACTATACTCACTAATACTCACTACAACTCACTGCACTACTTACTGTTTACTACTCACTCTTTACTACACACTAATAAGTAGTACAGCCTTAAAACTCACAGTTTTAATACTCACTCTCTGAAGATCTCTACTACTCCCTCTACAACTTACAAAATTCCCCAACTCACTCTATTACTCACTCTACTAATAACTCAACTCCTCTACTACGCGCTCTCTAATAACTCTACTATGCACTCTCTAACAAAAAAACTGTTAAACTACATCTATAAAGTATATATACTTTTTAAAAACGTTTTGTTAGGTCATATGTAAACAGTATATTTGGTAAAATATGTTTAGTCTCATCTATGCTATCTAAATCACCTTCTCCAGTTATTAACATGTTTTAACTCTGCATATAACAATCATTTTTCCCTTTAGCTCAAAGAAGAAAAATATTTTTTAGGAAAATTACTCAAGTAACACTTTTCTTTTTCCTTCACAGAAAATACAACCACTAAAAGAAAAAATTACTATAACAATACATGGACTGGAAACTGCAAATCAAGAACTAAGTACTATAACAGTACAAATTGAAAACGCAGAACATTTGCAATCTGTTCAAATAAATAATTCAGTACTAATGGACTACTTAAACATCCCAGCAGATATTGACGACTTTGCAGAAGCTCTCATTGAATACCTGCCAACAACAGTTAATGTCCTATTCCAAAATGGATACATCATTCAAATCCTTGAATATTAAACAATTGTACAGTACGCAACATTCACAAAATAAAAAATGTAAGAAATATATTTGCTTTAATAAAAGATTTAAAACTTTAACTTGTTGTTTGTTACATATTTTCATTACTGTTTATAAACGACATGAATATATATTCCTCTACAATTACATATATATATATATATATATATATATATATATATATATATATATATATATATATATATATATATATATATATATATATATATATATATATATATAAAGGAAAAAAATGACTGCTCTCATGCGTTGTTGAGTACTTAGTATTCTCATTCACAAAACGTCAGACTTATTGCTTGCAAATGCAATACATCTACCTGTTGCCAGTTAAAAACAACGCCTGTTTTACATTACCTAACCTCCAGCAAAGTGCCCAACAATTGTCAGATTTATTTTGCTTACAGCTACCTACCAATTGCTCTTTACAAATAAATATTTGCTACTTGGACTTTACTACTCACTCTCTTATACTCTCTACTACTCCCTCTAGTACTTAGTCTACCACTCTATAATACTCCCTACTCACTCTACTAATCACTTTCGACTACTTACTCTAAAAATCACTATCTGCTACTCTGTACTTACTCTACTAATAAATATCTACTATCTAATACTAACTAATTACAAAATTCAAAACGCTAATACTCATGCTACTACTCTGCTACTATACTCACTACTGCTCACTCCACTACTCACGCTTTACTACTCAAATACTACTCACACTTTACTACTCACTCCATACTACTCACTCTATACTACTTGCTATTAACAACACTCTCAACTACTCCCTATAGTACTCTACAACTTACTCTACAACTCTAATACACAATACTCACTCTGCTAGTCATTCTATACTATTTACTCTATGAAACACTTCCTACTCACTACTTACAACTATAACTATACTACTCATTCTACTACTCGCTACCATACTCACTAACACTAATACTCACTGTTTACTACTTGCTCATACTAACTCTTTACTACTTGCGTTACAAATGATACTTTACTATTCACACTTTACTACACAGAATTTAAGAACGCTTTACTACACACTTAAATATGATCACTATAATACTCTATACTACTCTCTCGTGTACTCTACTAAGTACTCCACAAACATTTAGTAATCCATACACACACTTCTCTACAATATAATACTCACTATTTACAACTCTTAACTTAATACTACTCACTCTAATACTCCCTACTACAAAACTCACTAATACTCTCTACTACTAACTCCACTTATCACTACTCACTCCTTACTACACATTCATCACTCGCTACTCACACTACACTATTCACAATACTCCATAATAAATATACTACACAACTCACTCATAATATCTACTACTCACTTTTTATTAAAAACTATTACTCTAGTACTAAATATAATTCTCTACAACACACTACTCTACTATGCTCTCTCTAAAAAAACTATACTACGCACTTTCTAACAATAACTACTACTCACTATTACTCACTAATACTTAATGAAAGATTCACTTTCTAATTCTCTACTCACACTAAACTAATCACTCTATACTATCAACAAACTAACTATACTGTCTCTACGCTACTCTCTACTACTACTTCTCTAATACTCTACTACTCAACTCAGAAATAACTATACTACTCTATACTACTAACATGACAACTCTTCAATACTCACAATTGCAACACATTAAGCTATTGTCATTATAAATAACAATGCCATTTACTCATCAGTTTTCAAACATATACAAAAAAATTGTCATAAACAATGTCAATAGCTGTAACTTTTTGAAAGGCGAAACCGTTGCATTGTAAATGCTTGTTTTTCTTTTTGCAGACAGAGAACAAATTGTTGAGTTGAGCGGTTTTAAATCCGCTGCTTTTTCTACACCTAAGGGGGTGCATCAAAGGTAGTCTTTGTCCCCCATGATTTGTAATATTCACATCTGTCCCTTGATACCACTGGTTCAATCCTTTGGTCTGACTGCCATCTCCTATGCCGATGATACACAAATTATTGTATCAATCCTGGACGAGGGTGCCTCAGCAGCAAGCAATTTTAATATTGGTTTCACTCGGATCGCAACCTGGGTGCAAAAAAACTGTTTAAAGGTGAATGCAGAAAAAACTTAGGTCATCCTGTTTGGAAAGAATACTCTGCCCTGGAACAATACTTGGTGGGTGGATGATATTGGACCATTCAGAAGGCAAAAAACTAAGAAGTCCTTTTTGATGAGAAATTTCTCAAGCCATATAAATGTCATTAGACCCCCCTGTTTCCATTTAATCAAGATGTTAAAAAAAGATCTTCCTATTTAACCCCAAGGAGTTGCAAAAAAGGGTGGTGGTGTGCCTCAATGGGACTTGAACTTTGTGCTTACTTTTTTAATGGGTTCACCTTTTGAACCTTTGCACAGGTGTCCCGTTAGACTGTTGTCTTTTAAAACGGTCTTCCTGATTGCGATTACCTCGGCAAGGAGGGTAAGTGAGCTTCAAGCTCTTAGTCCAAAGCCCCCATTCTTGACCATTCATGCTGAATGAATGGTACTCAGGACCAGGGCTGCTTTTCTGCCTAAGGTGGTAACTCCTTTCCATCTGGGGCAGTCCATTACCCTTCCTACCTTCTATCCTCCCCCTCAGGAGAGACTTCATCGCCTGGACCCTAAGTGGGCGGTGAGCTTCTACCTGGACAGAACTAGAGAGTTCAGAGTGGATGACCAGCTCTTCGTTGGTTTTGTTGGTGCCAGAAGAGGAAAGGCGGTGCACAAGCGCACACTATCGAGATGGATTGTCTTGTGTATTAAGATTTGCTACTCTCTGGCGGGTAAGGAACCTCCTGAAGTTTTAAGAGCTCATTGCACTAGAGCAAGGTCTGCTACATCTGCTTTGTAAATGGGTGTACCTGTAGAGGACATTTGTAGAGCAGCGATTTGGGCTTCCCTCCACACTTTCGCGAAGCATTACTGCTTGGATTCCGAAGTGAGGAGGGACGACCACTTTGCGCGTACTCCATCCTCCAGGATTTTCTGGTATAGGAGAGTGGACACCCTCCTACTGGAGTGGGGACTGCTGTGGGACTCTATTCACAAGGTGAGGAATCCACTGACAGATGTATCCATCAGAAGAAGAAGTTACTTACCTTTGGTAACGCTTTTTCTGGTGGATACAGTATCTGCTTGTGGATTCCTCACTGACCCACCCGCCTCCCCGTTGTTCACTTTTCTATACCTGATTTACTGTAATGTTAATGTTTTATTGTCAAAGAAATGTGTTATTATAATTGCTTTCCTGCATTGGCTACACACTGTGTGTGTTATTTTGATTATTTGATACTATGTACATTGTATGTATATCTACTGTTGTTGATCCGCCTGTGTGCCTCGAAGGCACGGAAAAAAGGGCAGAACTGATGTCATCACGCCGACGTGGGCCTATTATGGAGTCGGTGACGTCAGCTGAGCTGCGCACGATGCCGTGCTTTTATGACGTCATCTACGTCGGCGCGAAGCTAAAAAAAGAATTTCCGAATGTTGCTGACGCAGGGGATATTCACAAGGTAAGGAATCCACAGGCAGATACTGTATCCACCAGAAAAAGCGTTACCGAAGGTAAGTAACTTGTTCGTTAGAAGATTCGTTTAAACATATTTCAATGTGATGATTGTTTTTTGCAACTATATTTTCCATGAAGGTTGCAGGGTTAACACCTGTCCACTTAATTGAGATCCCATTTTCTCCTTGTGTTCTAATATCAGCTGCAGAGACACGTACCTTTTCAGTATGATATAAACTGGAGTTTAACGTTAAAAGTAGAGGGTGATGATCACTAAGTAAACTATGCAGTATATTTTATTTAAAAAAACTATGCAGTATAATACATTTGTTCACAAAAGGCCTACTATTCCTTGATGTCAGAAAGTGGTCAATACACGAAAAAGATCTAGCCCCCTCATAAGTATATTTGTCACAAGCTCCGACATGGGCACCCAACTTTGTAAGTTCTAGATTATATTTATACATACATGGTTAATTATTTTACCATAGAGGTTAAGTGGAAAGTGGGTAATATGGTCACCTAGATCATCTTTGTGGACACATTGGTCCATTGTTGAAGATTTGCATAGTCACCACCCCATATCAATATATACTCACCCCCCATCCTCTTCAAGAAATGATCCAGTTCTTCCTCCAGCCTAGAGATTACCCCTGCTCTCGTTTAATTGAAGATGTTGTTATAGTAATTAATCACTACGATATTTTGCTTTCCCTTGACACTAAAGAGTAGGAACTGGAAGTGCTCTGAGTTAATAAAATTTTTCTTTAAGGTCAGTGGGGAAGTCACTGATATAAGCACTGCCAAGCCTCAACTCGCTCTTCCAGCCTTAGACGGGGTTATGTTAGTAGAAATGGGTTTAAAAACATTAACATAAAAGGGTTAGTCAGGCCATGTTTCCTGCATCAAGATCAACTTGCGGTTCTGTATGCTATTAAGCCATGATATGTCCAGCAGTTTATTTGTAGCCCCTGCAACATTCCATGACTACATTTGCAGTGATCCTGCCAGTGTGCTGCTAGCCCGGTCAGTGTCAATAGGGTTACCAGAAAACATAGGGTCACTACAAGCGCCTGGTAGCGTGCCTTCTACTGGCGCCGCTTCAATACTAATAGCGGGGGGGAAGAGATTACATTCTACTTGCACTCTCTCAATACCAATGGGGGAGGGGAGATTTTCATCATTCAATAAAAATACATCTGCACAGGTTGTTTCTGAGGGGGTGCTCAAAGACCTACATATCAAATAGCTGTCATCTATTTGTGCTACTTTTCCATTCAGTCAATCCACCTCACTGCGTCCTCCCAGGGGGTCAAACCTATTTGACATAGATGGTATTTTTTTATTATCAGTATTACATTGGGCAGTACTGGGTTGTTGACATTGCTCTATTCTTGTTCTATAAAAATACCCAAGGGGTACAGCAATAATAGTGACATTTTGGCGGTCACTCAGCCAACTATGTTTTGTTAATAGTTCTAATAAACTGGCCACAAATCCTGGGTGCCACAAATTTACAACAACACCGTCCCCTTCACAGGTCTTGTCCGTGTTGCCCATCCAGCTCACTCTCCTAAGCATTAATTTGTCCTGAGACAGAAGCCCAGTGTTGCAGCAGGTATTTATGGAAATCCAATGAACCACACAATTTTTCAGTGATCCTCAGGATTCTATACAGTTCTCTGGCAATTTAGGTACATTGTTCAAGACAATAACACAGGGGGTAGCCTGGGGGGGCAAACTTAAAAAGACACCCTGGTGCTTCTTAGGTTGTTGGTAGACCTCAGTCGATTTTTTATAGTTGGTACTGTTTCGTGATTTTCCGTTTATCCCTTTATCAACAGAACTAGTACCAGAAATGCCAGGTTTTCGCTCTGCATGTTTAACAGATAGTTTATCTGAATCAGCCTTCTCTGTTTCAGTTCCTTGGTTTTGGTCGGTTAGTGATTTCTTAACAGGGTTTTTACTTGGCATAGATTTCGGGCATGTTATAGGGATATTTTGTTGCCGTAAATTTGCAATTAGCTCCATTAATTGGGAAATGTCTTTTTGTACTGATTTAATTTCAGTCATGACGCGCCTTTCGATAGTATCAATTTTCCCATGTAATTTTTTAAACCGAGTGTCAATGCCTAACATGTTAAACAGTAAATCTCCATCTCCCATCCCTGTTCTCCTTCCATCATGTTTTAAGCGTTTCCTTTTTTTCTGTTTTGGTTTTCTTGGGGCAGGTCTTCGCAGGTGCAATATACTGTCTACACCTTTTAGTCGGTGGTGAAATCCTGTCAGGTTCCTCAGATGCCGTAGAGATTCAAGGGGAGTAGTTGATACACAAGGGCCTGGTATGATTGGAGGGATATCCGGACTGTTACTCAGATTACTACAGTTCCTGAGTTCATGTTCTTGTTCCTCAACCCCTGAGCCGAAACTGTTTTCACTTCCGTGATTTTCCGATAATATCTTAGCCTCCCTTTGAGCACCATTCAGGGCCCTGTCTGTAGCTGCCAATTGCTCTTCTACTTGGACAATTTCATTGTTTATAATTCCCATGACACTTTTCAAATAATTTGTGATGGGTACTGTTTTCCCAGCGGGCTTCCCTTTATTTGAGGCTAGTTTTCAATTCCCCATTTCTCCTGTAGCACTCCAAAACAACAGATTGGAATTAAACAGTTCTTTACCAGTATGATTGCCTTCAGGATCCTCAGGCCAAAGGGATGTGGCCCAGCCAAGCCTTGTCCGGTCTCGGAAGGGCGCCGACTGGCCCACCCTTGGCCTGGGCTTCGCGCGTCCCACGCTGCGGGAGTCCGCGTGTGCCTTTTAAGCGCCGGCTGGCACTGGAAACTGCTGCGGCTACTGGGCCCTAGTCACTGTGGTCCTGCCCGCTCCTCTAGACCTCCGAAGTGCGGCAAAACTATACAAACACTCTGAAACTCCCACGCTGGTGGAGTCCGTGCGTGCCTTTTAAGCGCCGGCTGGCACTGAAAACTGCTGCGGCTCCTGCCGCGATGCACCCTGGTCACTGTGGTCCTGCCCGCTCCTCTGGACCTCCGAAGTGCGGCAAAAACGGTACAAGCACTCTGAAAGATGTCATGTCCTCATGGTCTTAGAACTTGGAGAACATTGTGGAATAGCTAAGCTGTCCTTTGCTAATAATATTAATAATAACTATTATTAGTACAATCCAGTTAATGCGTCGGACAGCCAAGAGTGCACATTGCACAGGAAATCCCTCTGGTGCCTGCACCAAAGGGATTTCCTTTTTGTCAAAACACTCTCTGGAGCTGGAGAAGAGCTTCCCCAGCTCACAAGGTTGTTCTGATCACTTCTCTGAAATGACCGTTGGCACGCACGTTGCGCTGACGTCATTTCAGAGAAACTGAAACTCAGTTTCAGTTTCCCTGCCTCGGTGCTCTGGGGGCAATCTCAGCCGGAAGAGGTATCATTGGAAAGGGGAGAATCTCCCCTTTCTAGTGGTACCCCTCCCTAGTGGATCCCTGCTTGGGGATC
Source organism: Lissotriton vulgaris (assembly GCF_964263255.1). Taxonomy (NCBI): domain Eukaryota; kingdom Metazoa; phylum Chordata; class Amphibia; order Caudata; family Salamandridae; genus Lissotriton; species Lissotriton vulgaris. Next base: position 877,392,027 of record NC_141685.1, read on the forward strand.
GCCTCAGTAAGGCTATCCCCAAGCAGGGGTCTACCCACTAGGCACCAGGGGGGGGAGGAGCGGCCCCTTGGGCAAGGGCTTTTTCTCCCCATATTATTTGGGGCATAAACAGTCTTTATGCCCCCGAGGGGGTACAGAAAGCCACCAGGGATCTTTTGTTTGTGGCATATTATGACGTGGGCGCTGCCCGAGATGGGCTTACCAATGCCCCCCCTACCTAATGCCACAGTCTTTCTGCCCATCCCAGGAGGCAGATGGGGGCAATAGCTCCCGATCTACCCCTCGGGGGCATTAAGCCCACTAGGTACCTTGGATTTTGTTGTTTTTTTATACGTAGGGGTGTGAGCTGCTGAGAATGGGCATCCTCTCAATTACAGGCCCATTTCCTTGCTGCCGTACTGTGCCAAAATATTGGAGGCCCATGTTTGTGATAGCATGTCCAAGTTTTTGGAAGAATCACAGTACCTTGCGCCCAACCAGGCTGGCTTCCGCCCTCTTCATTCTACTGAAGCTGTCATCGTCTCAGTTCAGAACACCTTGAGGCGGAATGCCGATGAGGGGATCCACCAGGCTCTGGTACTATTAGATCTATCTGCGGCATTCGACACGGTTGACTATACCATCTTGGTCAACCGTGTCGAACAGGCCGGTCTCAGGGGCTCTGCGCTGAGCTGGATTCGCTCATTCATTACTGGCCGTACCCAATCCGTGAGGTTGGGCCCCTTCACGGCCCCCACTATTCCTACTACCTGCGGAGTTCCTCAGGGTTCGTCCTTGTCACCGCTACTTTTTAATTTATATTTACGCCCCCTGCTGTATTCCCTTAGGGACACTAGAGTCACCATTTTCAACTACGCAGGTGATCTGCAGCTCATCTTTCCCCTAAACACCGAGGACTCAGTGGTAGTGTTTCAAAACACCATGTCTCACATCCTGAGTTGGATGAGCTGCAGTCACCTGAAGCTCAACCCAGGCAAGACTGAGTTGGTCTTGCCTGGGCAGAGTGCACTCAGTTGGAACCCTGGCTTTTGGCCCGCCAGCATGGGAGCCCCACCCTCTAAATCGCCCTCAGTTAAGAGCCTAGGAATTTTTCTTAGCGAAGATCTCTCTCTGAAAAGGCAGGTCAGTGCAGTGGTGTCTTCCAGCCTTTTTCAGCTGAAGAAAATTAAGAAAATTGCTCGTTTCTTCTCTCTGGAAGCGCTCACACAGATTGTCATCTCCCTGGTTCTGTCTAGACTGGATTTCTCTAATAGTCTTTACCTTGGGCTCCAGGTCGGCGAGTTAAAACGCCTCCAGCTGATTCAGAATCAGGCAGCCAGACTCATTCTGAATCTACCTAGGAGGCAGTCTGTCAGACTGGGCCTAAAACAACTACACTGGCTGCCTGTTGAGCAACGGGTGGCTTTCAAGACTGGTTGCATTTTATTTAAGTCCTTACACCAATCCGGCCCCATATTCATCAGAGATCTGTTCAAAAAATATGACCCCTCCAGGAATCTTCGCTCTATGCATAAACATCTTCTGACTGTTCCTACTTACAAAAGGAAGCGTCTTGGAGGTTGTTGCTTTGACCATCTTGCGGCGGCCTTCTGGAACTCCCTCCCTTTTCACCTTAAAACGTGTGGAAACATTCTCAGTTTCAGACACTCCCTCAAAACATGGCTTTTCTCCCAAGCGTTCTGATGAGCTCCTTTTTGCTTTCTCTGACTGATGCGTTGTGTCCCTGTCTATAGCGCCATGAAGCCCCCGGGCGAACGAGCGCTCTACAAATACATTTCAATATCAATATCAATATCAATGCTAATGCCCCCACCACCAAAAAAGGCTTTCTGCACCCCCCCCCCCGGAAGGTAGATTGGGGCGATAGAGCCTCATCTGCTGCTGGCGGGGGGCAGAAAGCACACTAGGCACCAGGGAAATGTTTAAGGGCATGCCAGTGAGAAGCCCCATAGGCAAGGGTTGCTCCCTCTTTTTTAGGCACACATTTTGGCTGTTTCAGTGATATTTTTATTCTCATCTGAACCCAAGCAGAGGCAGAAAACAACTAGATACCAGGGAGAGTTTGTGTGTGTAAACTGGAGTTTGGCTGACGGTCTGTGTGTACTGACCGTAGGCTGGTATTTTGCTGGTGGTGTGTGGACCTGCACTAAGTGTGTGGGTGGACTTGGGTTTCATAACGGTGTTTGTAGATTGGTGCTTGCCTGGTAGTGTGCGTGGAGTGGCACTTGGCTGGCTGTGTGCATGGATGGTGCTCGGATGCAGACTGGCCGCAGCGGGCACCGGGCATTTCCCCAGTGGGCTTGAGGGGTTGAGGATGGTTTTCTGGCTGTGGGGGCCATTTTTGTCACAGGGGCCAGTGCTGCAATATCGGCCACCAGTAACAAAAGCGGTAGCAGTGGTTTTTAATAGCACGACCCCTCCCATCCCAGGGCTGGTCGAGCAACAATCTGCCAGGGATGGTTGGTGTTACCAGTCCACCCTGCTTGGCTGGCGGAGTGTGGGGATGTCGCTTGGCTGGCAGAGTGTTTGGGTAGTGCTTGGCTGGCAGTGTGCATGGACGGTGCTTGGCTGGCGGTGTGTGTGGATGGTGCTTTGCTGGTGGTGTGCGTGGATGGTGGTGAGCATGTACTGACTCTTGGCTGGTGCTGTGGCTTGCATGGATACCCCAGCGTGTTCTTACCCAGAACCTCAGCAAACATCAAATTTACTTATAAAGTCACATATTCCTCACTTCTTTGTGAGTAAATTGTAGGATCACCGCACAGGCACAAATTTCCTACTACCCAGCATTCCCTTTGGTCTCCAGAGAAAAATAATACCTCACTTTTGTGGGTGCCCAAAGTAGCGTCAGCCTAAAAACGTGTAAACAAACTGCCCTTTTGGACCCGCTTTGGGCCCCCTCAATCTCTACACGTTTTGGCCCTTCCAAATCATAGGCACCTGGCCCATCAACACAATTAAGGTATCATTTTTATTGGGAGACAAAGGGGAACGCTGAGTGGTAGGAAATTTGTGCCCTGTGGTGATCCAACAACTTTCCCACACAGATATTCGCAGAAAATCTGACTTTTTAGCTAAATTTGAGGTTTCCAGCAGATTCTTGGAAGGAAAGTTTTGGGGGATCAAAGCCAGCCACATCTCCCTGGACTCCCATAGGTGTCTCGTTTTCAGAAATGTCTGGGTTTTTTAGGTTCCCTTAGATGTCTGCAAATCCGGGACCAAAAACACAGGAGCTCACCTATCCATCACAAAATTACCTGTTTTTTTCAGGGGTCACCTGCGTTTTTGATCCTGGGCTCAGCGGTCATCTAGGGAAACCTACCAAACACAGACATTTCTGGAAACTAGACACCCAGGGGAGTCCAGTGAGGTGTGGCTTGCATGGATCTCCCAACATTTTCCTAGCCAGAATCCCCTGCAAACCTTACATTTAGTTAAACAAAATCACATTTTCCCCACTTTTCTGTGTGAGAAAGTTGTAGGATTACTGCCCCGCCACAAATGTCCTATCACCCAGCGTTTTCCCAGGTCTCCTGATAAAAGTGTTACTTCACTTGTGTGGGTAGGCATAGTGACTGCAACAGGAAATGGCCCGAATTGTACTGTGGAGACTTCAAAATTATATAATCATAAAACGACCTGGTTTTGCAAGGGGGGGTCACCTGGGTATTTGGTCCCAGGCACTGCAGCCATCTAGGGAAACCTACCAAACCACACATTTATGAAAACTAGACAGCTGGGGAAGTCCAGGGGGGTATGGCTTGCGTGGATCCCTCAAAGTTTTCTTAACCCGAATACCCTGCAAACCTCAAATTTAGCTGAAAAAATCAAATTTTTCTCAAATGTCTGTGTGGGATAACCGTGCCGGCACAAATGTCTTACCACCCAGCATTTCCTTTGGTCTTCCGAGTTAAACAATATATCACTCGCACAGGGTCAAAAAACATTTGGGCCTCTAAGCAAAACCCGGTAGTTTTGTGATAGGTAATTTTTCCCTGCTGTGGGCACTTGGCCCACCCACACAATTGAGGTACCATTCTTATCTGTAGACTTTGGAGAATAAGGGGTGTGTGGAAAGTTGGTGGACCCACGCAGATTCCAGAACTTTCCATCACAGAAATATAGGGAAAATGTTTTGTTTTTTCACAAAGGTTGAGGTTTGCAAGGGATTCTGGGTAACAGAACCTGGTGAGAGTCACACAGGTCACCCCATTCTGTATTTCCTGGGGTGTGTAGTTTTAAAAAATGTATAGGCTTGCTAGGTTTTCCAAGGTGCCATCAGTGCTAGGGTTCGAAATCCACAGCTAGGCACTTAGCAAAAAAAGGGTCCATCTTTACTGTAAAGTTGTGGTGTATTCACATTGCGTTTTGGCCTGTTTCCTGTTTCGGGCACTTGACCTATCCACACAAGTGAGGTACCATTTTTATTGGCAGACTCTGGAGAATGCGGGGTGTGTGGAAGTTTGTGGACCCACGCAGATTCCAGAACTTTCCATCACAGAAATGTGGGGAAAATGTGTATCTGAAAGAGACAAGTTAGTGATTGATTCCTTACCTTAGAATATCCCCAGGTGTCAGACTGGATCCGGAAATTTTTGCGTAGCAATACCCCTGCGCGTCGGTAGGCGTCGTCTGCGGCTCCACATCCGTCGTCGGCGTCGTTAGCGCCGGAATGTCGTCGTAGGAGTACTTAGACGCCGCCCATGCATGCTGACGTCAGTTCTTCTTTTTTCCGCGCCAGCTAGCGCAGATCCGGAGAAGCTCTACCCCTAGTCATTTTTTGACTAAACTTTGTGATCTTTTTGATCATTTCTTTCCTCGAGTCTTCGACTCTATCGGTGCCGGTAGGGATGCCCGGGTTCAAACCCTGTTCGAAGTGCGACCGACTGATGTCGGTTACGGACCCCCATCGCCGGTGCCTGAAGTGTTTAGGCCTCGACCACGATGACTGCACCTGCTCCGACTGCTGGGCCCTGACGTCTAAAGCTAGGCGGGAGTGGTCCCGCAAGCGGCTCGAGCTCCGGCAGTCGGCCCTGCGCCGCTCCAGGTCCCGGTCCCACGGGAGGTCGAGGGGCCGGTCGCGGGGTCGGAGTCATCGTAGCTCCGGGAGTGGACACCGGTCGTCAGGATCCAAGTCCTAAGGTAAGAGGCATGAGAGGTCGGAGAGACGTCATTGTTCCTCCGACTCACCCCAATGCTCGCACGATGCGGCCGGGGGCTCGGACGACTCAGCCCACGCGGCTCCGCGGGGTCGCAAGCGTTGCCGCCTGCCCCACACCTTCGGGTCCCTGGGCAAGGCGCGACGCAAGAGGAGATCGAGCGGTACCTCATGGCCATGAGGTCCCTCCCTCCTCAGCCGGGTTCCATGGCGCCTCCGGGCCCATCGGTTCCGGCTGGAGGCCCTAGCGGGTCGGGTGCTTCGGCCCCGACGCCGTCGAGTGTTTCGGCACCGGCGCTGCCGACGACTTCGGTCTCGGCGCCGCAGGGCCTCTCCGGATCCGCTTCCGGATCTGGGTCGTCGCCGGTCGACCTCACGACCTCGCCAGCGCCGACCCCACAGGTGTCGCCCCCGGTGCCCGCTGTGGACGCCGTCCCTAATGTTCCCTTCGGTCCGACTCTGGCGCCGGAACGGCGCCGCTGGGCGGCGCATCCGACGGCCTTTGGAGATTTTTATTTCCATGAGGAGGCCCCGTCTGTTAACCCTGTCTTACAGGAAACGGGTGACGAGGAAGATAGGGAGGGGTCTGAGGACCCTCTGGCACTGGAGTGCCAGTCTCAACAGGACTGGACATATGAGCTTGGGGAGGCCAGTGGTATTGACACTTCGCCAGATACTGGATTTGTCTCCCCTCCGACTGTGTCTTCGGAGGAGGGGTCTACATATAGTGTAGTGTTGACAAGGGCGGCTAAGGCCTTAAACCTTGAGCTCCCCGTCGCGGCCGTGAGGACTAACCTCCCACACAGAGGTCCTCAAACCGCAGTCAAGCTCCAGCGAGCCTCTGCTGCCGTTCAATGAGGCCTTGTGTGACGTTCTTGTGGGCACTTGGTCCAAGCCCGCCACAGGTCCGCCTGTGGATAGGAACGTGGCCAGACGCTACCGCCCGGCCCGGGCAACCCTTGCTTTTTGTCCACTCATCCCACCCCCGAGAGCCTGGTCATCCAGGCCTCCAATTCCCAGACCGCGTTCCCGTCAGCCCCGCCCGACCGGGAATCCAAGAGATATGAACAGTTCGGGAAGAAGGTGTTCTCGTCCCTAAGCTTAGGGCTGCGGTCTGTCAATACCGCCTGTCTCTTGGGCCGCTACACCCACATCCTGTGGGACGCGGTTGCAGACGTGCTGCCACAATGTCCGGAGGAGGTCCGGGCTAAACTCGCCCAAACCCTTGCGGAGGGCCGGGATGCAGCGCGATATTCAATCCGGTGTTGGCTGGATACCACGGACTCGCTGGGCAGGGCACTGGAAACGACGGTGGCGGTTCGACGCCACGCCTGGTTGAGGTCCGCCAACTTCTCGGCCGATGTCCAGGCCACACTTCTGGACATGCCGTTCGATGGCCGTCGCCTCTTTGGCGACAAGGCAGACCATGCGCTGGAACGTTTTAAGGACTCCAGGGCTACGGCGAAGTCCTTGGGCCTCTCGCCACACGCCAGCAATCGGGTGCCTTTCGCTCCTTTCGTGGCCACTGAAGGGGCGCCCCCACACGTGCTTCCAGCCACGCGCCGCAGAATGTTCAACGATTTAGAAAAGGGGGTGGTGATGAACAGAGTGTCTGAGTTAAACAGACCACTCTTACCCAGTCCAAAGATCAGGGCTTGATCCATCACCGTTATTTATCTCACTGCCCCATCCCAGCTCAGAACCTGGCTATATGCAAATCAGTCTGTCCCTGGCCCAGTGCATCATGGGAACAGGGCAGACTAAACTACCAAGCCAATTCTTCACCAGAAAGGAGACAAGCTACCGGGGACCGGTTTCTGGCATTTCAGCCTTCTTCGGCCCGGCTTGCTTGAATCCTGATGGAGCAGTGAGAAAGGGACTCATGTCTGAGTATACCCTGCCACACCTATAGTGGCCAAAAACGATTTAGAAAAGGGGGTGGTGATGAACAGAGTGTCTGAGTTAAACAGACCACTCTTACCCAGTCCAAAGATCAGGGCTTGATCCATCACCGTTATTTATCTCACTGCCCCATCCCAGCTCAGAACCTGGCTATATGCAAATCAGTCTGTCCCTGGCCCAGTGCATCATGGGAACAGGGCAGACTAAACTACCAAGCCAATTCTTCACCAGAAAGGAGACAAGCTACCGGGGACCGGTTTCTGGCATTTCAGCCTTCTTCGGCCCGGCTTGCTTGAATCCTGATGGAGCAGTGAGAAAGGGACTCATGTCTGAGTATACCCTGCCACACCTATAGTGGCCAAAAACGATTTAGAAAAGGGGGTGGTGATGAACAGAGTGTCTGAGTTAAACAGACCACTCTTACCCAGTCCAAAGATCAGGGCTTGATCCATCACCGTTATTTATCTCACTGCCCCATCCCAGCTCAGAACCTGGCTATATGCAAATCAGTCTGTCCCTGGCCCAGTGCATCATGGGAACAGGGCAGACTAAACTACCAAGCCAATTCTTCACCAGAAAGGAGACAAGCTACCGGGGACCGGTTTCTGGCATTTCAGCCTTCTTCGGCCCGGCTTGCTTGAATCCTGATGGAGCAGTGAGAAAGGGACTCATGTCTGAGTATACCCTGCCACACCTATAGTGGCCAAAAACGATTTAGAAAAGGGGGTGGTGATGAACAGAGTGTCTGAGTTAAACAGACCACTCTTACCCAGTCCAAAGATCAGGGCTTGATCCATCACCGTTATTTATCTCACTGCCCCATCCCAGCTCAGAACCTGGCTATATGCAAATCAGTCTGTCCCTGGCCCAGTGCATCATGGGAACAGGGCAGACTAAACTACCAAGCCAATTCTTCACCAGAAAGGAGACAAGCTACCGGGGACCGGTTTCTGGCATTTCAGCCTTCTTCGGCCCGGCTTGCTTGAATCCTGATGGAGCAGTGAGAAAGGGACTCATGTCTGAGTATACCCTGCCACACCTATAGTGGCCAAAAACGATTTAGAAAAGGGGGTGGTGATGAACAGAGTGTCTGAGTTAAACAGACCACTCTTACCCAGTCCAAAGATCAGGGCTTGATCCATCACCGTTATTTATCTCACTGCCCCATCCCAGCTCAGAACCTGGCTATATGCAAATCAGTCTGTCCCTGGCCCAGTGCATCATGGGAACAGGGCAGACTAAACTACCAAGCCAATTCTTCACCAGAAAGGAGACAAGCTACCGGGGACCGGTTTCTGGCATTTCAGCCTTCTTCGGCCCGGCTTGCTTGAATCCTGATGGAGCAGTGAGAAAGGGACTCATGTCTGAGTATACCCTGCCACACCTATAGTGGCCAAAAACGATTTAGAAAAGGGGGTGGTGATGAACAGAGTGTCTGAGTTAAACAGACCACTCTTACCCAGTCCAAAGATCAGGGCTTGATCCATCACCGTTATTTATCTCACTGCCCCATCCCAGCTCAGAACCTGGCTATATGCAAATCAGTCTGTCCCTGGCCCAGTGCATCATGGGAACAGGGCAGACTAAACTACCAAGCCAATTCTTCACCAGAAAGGAGACAAGCTACCGGGGACCGGTTTCTGGCATTTCAGCCTTCTTCGGCCCGGCTTGCTTGAATCCTGATGGAGCAGTGAGAAAGGGACTCATGTCTGAGTATACCCTGCCACACCTATAGTGGCCAAAAACGATTTAGAAAAGGGGGTGGTGATGAACAGAGTGTCTGAGTTAAACAGACCACTCTTACCCAGTCCAAAGATCAGGGCTTGATCCATCACCGTTATTTATCTCACTGCCCCATCCCAGCTCAGAACCTGGCTATATGCAAATCAGTCTGTCCCTGGCCCAGTGCATCATGGGAACAGGGCAGACTAAACTACCAAGCCAATTCTTCACCAGAAAGGAGATAAGCTACCGGGGACCGGTTTCTGGCATTTCAGCCTTCTTCGGCCCGGCTTGCTTGAATCCTGATGGAGCAGTGAGAAAGGTACTCATGTCTGAGTATACCCTGCCACACCTATAGTGGCCAAAAACGATTTAGAAAAGGGGGTGGTGATGAACAGAGTGTCTGAGTTAAACAGACCACTCTTACCCAGTCCAAAGATCAGGGCTTGATCCATCACCGTTATTTATCTCACTGCCCCATCCCAGCTCAGAACCTGGCTATATGCAAATCAGTCTGTCCCTGGCCCAGTGCATCATGGGAACAGGGCAGACTAAACTACCAAGCCAATTCTTCACCAGAAAGGAGACAAGCTACCGGGGACCGTTTCTGGCATTTCAGCCTTCTTCGGCCCGGCTTGCTTGAATCCTGATGGAGCAGTGAGAAAGGGACTCATGTCTGAGTATACCCTGCCACACCTATAGTGGCCAAAAACGATTTAGAAAAGGGGGTGGTGATGAACAGAGTGTCTGAGTTAAACAGACCACTCTTACCCAGTCCAAAGATCAGGGCTTGATCCATCACCGTTATTTATCTCACTGCCCCATCCCAGCTCAGAACCTGGCTATATGCAAATCAGTCTGTCCCTGGCCCAGTGCATCATGGGAACAGGGCAGACTAAACTACCAAGCCAATTCTTCACCAGAAAGGAGACAAGCTACCGGAGACCGGTTTCTGGCATTTCAGCCTTCTTCGGCCCGGCTTGCTTGAATCCTGATGGAGCAGTGAGAAAGGGACTCATGTCTGAGTATACCCTGCCACACCTATAGTGGCCAAAAACGATTTAGAAAAGGGGGTGGTGATGAACAGAGTGTCTGAGTTAAACAGACCACTCTTACCCAGTCCAAAGACCAGGGCTTGATCCATCACCGTTATTTATCTCACTGCCCCATCCCAGCTCAGAACCTGGCTATATGCAAATCAGTCTGTCCCTGGCCCAGTGCATCATGGGAACAGGGCAGACTAAACTACCAAGCCAATTCTTCACCAGAAAGGAGACAAGCTACCGGGGACCGGTTTCTGGCATTTCAGCCTTCTTCGGCCCGGCTTGCTTGAATCCTGATGGAGCAGTGAGAAAGGGACTCATGTCTGAGTATACCCTGCCACACCTATAGTGGCCAAAAACGATTTAGAAAAGGGGGTGGTGATGAACAGAGTGTCTGAGTTAAACAGACCACTCTTACCCAGTCCAAAGATCAGGGCTTGATCCATCACCGTTATTTATCTCACTGCCCCATCCCAGCTCAGAACCTGGCTATATGCAAATCAGTCTGTCCCTGGCCCAGTGCATCATGGGAACAGGGCAGACTAAACTACCAAGCCAATTCTTCACCAGAAAGGAGACAAGCTACCGGGGACCGGTTTCTGGCATTTCAGCCTTCTTCGGCCCGGCTTGCTTGAATCCTGATGGAGCAGTGAGAAAGGGACTCATGTCTGAGTATACCCTGCCACACCTATAGTGGCCAAAAACGATTTAGAAAAGGGGGTGGTGATGAACAGAGTGTCTGAGTTAAACAGACCACTCTTACCCAGTCCAAAGATCAGGGCTTGATCCATCACCGTTATTTATCTCACTGCCCCATCCCAGCTCAGAACCTGGCTATATGCAAATCAGTCTGTCCCTGGCCCAGTGCATCATGGGAACAGGGCAGACTAAACTACCAAGCCAATTCTTCACCAGAAAGGAGACAAGCTACCGGGGACCGGTTTCTGGCATTTCAGCCTTCTTCGGCCCGGCTTGCTTGAATCCTGATGGAGCAGTGAGAAAGGGACTCATGTCTGAGTATACCCTGCCACACCTATAGTGGCCAAAAACGATTTAGAAAAGGGGGTGGTGATGAACAGAGTGTCTGAGTTAAACAGACCACTCTTACCCAGTCCAAAGATCAGGGCTTGATCCATCACCGTTATTTATCTCACTGCCCCATCCCAGCTCAGAACCTGGCTATATGCAAATCAGTCTGTCCCTGGCCCAGTGCATCATGGGAACAGGGCAGACTAAACTACCAAGCCAATTCTTCACCAGAAAGGAGACAAGCTACCGGGGACCGGTTTCTGGCATTTCAGCCTTCTTCGGCCCGGCTTGCTTGAATCCTGATGGAGCAGTGAGAAAGGGACTCATGTCTGAGTATACCCTGCCACACCTATAGTGGCCAAAAACGATTTAGAAAAGGGGGTGGTGATGAACAGAGTGTCTGAGTTAAACAGACCACTCTTACCCAGTCCAAAGATCAGGGCTTGATCCATCACCGTTATTTATCTCACTGCCCCATCCCAGCTCAGAACCTGGCTATATGCAAATCAGTCTGTCCCTGGCCCAGTGCATCATGGGAACAGGGCAGACTAAACTACCAAGCCAATTCTTCACCAGAAAGGAGACAAGCTACCGGGGACCGGTTTCTGGCATTTCAGCCTTCTTCGGCCCGGCTTGCTTGAATCCTGATGGAGCAGTGAGAAAGGGACTCATGTCTGAGTATACCCTGCCACACCTATAGTGGCCAAAAACGATTTAGAAAAGGGGGTGGTGATGAACAGAGTGTCTGAGTTCAACAGACCACTCTTACCCAGTCCAAAGATCAGGGCTTGATCCATCACCGTTATTTATCTCACTGCCCCATCCCAGCTCAGAACCTGGCTATATGCAAATCAGTCTGTCCCTGGCCCAGTGCATCATGGGAACAGGGCAGACTAAACTACCAAGCCAATTCTTCACCAGAAAGGAGACAAGCTACCGGGGACCGGTTTCTGGCATTTCAGCCTTCTTCGGCCCGGCTTGCTTGAATCCTGATGGAGCAGTGAGAAAGGGACTCATGTCTGAGTATACCCTGCCACACCTATAGTGGCCAAAAACGAATTAGAAAAGGGGGTGGTGATGAACAGAGTGTCTGAGTTAAACAGACCACTCTTACCCAGTCCAAAGATCAGGGCTTGATCCATCACCGTTATTTATCTCAGTGCCCCATCCCAGCTCAGAACCTGGCTATATGCAAATCAGTCTGTCCCTGGCCCAGTGCATCATGGGAACAGGGCAGACTAAACTACCAAGCCAATTCTTCACCAGAAAGGAGACAAGCTACCGGGGACCGGTTTCTGGCATTTCAGCCTTCTTCGGCCCGGCTTGCTTGAATCCTGATGGAGCAGTGAGAAAGGGACTCATGTCTGAGTATACCCTGCCACACCTATAGTGGCCAAAAACGATTTAGAAAAGGGGGTGGTGATGAACAGAGTGTCTGAGTTAAACAGACCACTCTTACCCAGTCCAAAGATCAGGGCTTGATCCATCACCGTTATTTATCTCACTGCCCCATCCCAGCTCAGAACCTGGCTATATGCAAATCAGTCTGTCCCTGGCCCAGTGCATCATGGGAACAGGGCAGACTAAACTACCAAGCCAATTCTTCACCAGAAAGGAGACAAGCTACCGGGGACCGGTTTCTGGCATTTCAGCCTTCTTCGGCCCGGCTTGCTTGAATCCTGATGGAGCAGTGAGAAAGGGACTCATGTCTGAGTATACCCTGCCACACCTATAGTGGCCAATAACGATTTAGAAAAGGGGGTGGTGATGAACAGAGTGTCTGAGTTAAACAGACCACTCTTACCCAGTCCAAAGATCAGGGCTTGATCCATCACCGTTATTTATCTCACTGCCCCATCCCAGCTCAGAACCTGGCTATATGCAAATCAGTCTGTCCCTGGCCCAGTGCATCATGGGAACAGGGCAGACTAAACTACCAAGCCAATTCTTCACCAGAAAGGAGACAAGCTACCGGGGACCGGTTTCTGGCATTTCAGCCTTCTTCGGCCCGGCTTGCTTGAATCCTGATGGAGCAGTGAGAAAGGGACTCATGTCTGAGTATACCCTGCCACACCTATAGTGGCCAAAAACGAATTAGAAAAGGGGGTGGTGATGAACAGAGTGTCTGAGTTAAACAGACCACTCTTACCCAGTCCAAAGATCAGGGCTTGATCCATCACCGTTATTTATCTCAGTGCCCCATCCCAGCTCAGAACCTGGCTATATGCAAATCAGTCTGTCCCTGGCCCAGTGCATCATGGGAACAGGGCAGACTAAACTACCAAGCCAATTCTTCACCAGAAAGGAGACAAGCTACCGGGGACCGGTTTCTGGCATTTCAGCCTTCTTCGGCCCGGCTTGCTTGAATCCTGATGGAGCAGTGAGAAAGGGACTCATGTCTGAGTATACCCTGCCACACCTATAGTGGCCAAAAACGATTTAGAAAAGGGGGTGGTGATGAACAGAGTGTCTGAGTTAAACAGACCACTCTTACCCAGTCCAAAGATCAGGGCTTGATCCATCACCGTTATTTATCTCAGTGCCCCATCCCAGCTCAGAACCTGGCTATATGCAAATCAGTCTGTCCCTGGCCCAGTGCATCATGGGAACAGGGCAGACTAAACTACCAAGCCAATTCTTCACCAGAAAGGAGACAAGCTACCGGGGACCGGTTTCTGGCATTTCAGCCTTCTTCGGCCCGGCTTGCTTGAATCCTGATGGAGCAGTGAGAAAGGGACTCATGTCTGAGTATACCCTGCCACACCTATAGTGGCCAAAAACGATTTAGAAAAGGGGGTGGTGATGAACAGAGTGTCTGAGTTAAACAGACCACTCTTACCCAGTCCAAAGATCAGGGCTTGATCCATCACCGTTATTTATCTCACTGCCCCATCCCAGCTCAGAACCTGGCTATATGCAAATCAGTCTGTCCCTGGCCCAGTGCATCATGGGAACAGGGCAGACTAAACTACCAAGCCAATTCTTCACCAGAAAGGAGACAAGCTACCGGGGACCGGTTTCTGGCATTTCAGCCTTCTTCGGCCCGGCTTGCTTGAATCCTGATGGAGCAGTGAGAAACGGACTCATGTCTGAGTATACCCTGCCACACCTATAGTGGCCAAAAACGATTTAGAAAAGGGGGTGGTGATGAACAGAGTGTCTGAGTTAAACAGACCACTCTTACCCAGTCCAAAGATCAGGGCTTGATCCATCACCGTTATTTATCTCAGTGCCCCATCCCAGCTCAGAACCTGGCTATATGCAAATCAGTCTGTCCCTGGCCCAGTGCATCATGGGAACAGGGCAGACTAAACTACCAAGCCAATTCTTCACCAGAAAGGAGACAAGCTACCGGGGACCGGTTTCTGGCATTTCAGCCTTCTTCGGCCCGGCTTGCTTGAATCCTGATGGAGCAGTGAGAAAGGGACTCATGTCTGAGTATACCCTGCCACACCTATAGTGGCCAAAAACGATTTAGAAAAGGGGGTGGTGATGAACAGAGTGTCTGAGTTAAACAGACCACTCTTACCCAGTCCAAAGATCAGGGCTTGATCCATCACCGTTATTTATCTCAGATGTGAGACCCTTGCTCATTGCACCATCAGGATTCAAGCAAACCGGGCCGAAGACGGCTGTAATGCCAGAAACCGGTCCCCGGGAGCTTGTTTCCTTCCCAGTGTAAGAATTGGCTTTTGTAGTTTGGTTTGCCCTGTTCCCATCATGCACTGGGACAGGAACAGACTAATTTGCATACAGCCAGGTTCTGAAACTGGGATGGTGCAGTGAGCTAAAAAACGGTGTTGGATCTAGCCCTGACCTCTTGACTGGGTGAGAGCTTTCTGCTTAATTCAGAGACTCTGTCCCTCACCACCCCTTGTTGTAAATATATATGCAGAATGTTCAACAGCGCGGTGGCGGCCGTGGAAACCGCCGTGGCGGCGGTCGGGGACAACGGCGAGGCCAGTCCACACCTCCCTCCAAGGCACCTGCCTCAGAACCTTCCTAGTCCGAGTTTTCAGGCCCATGTGACGCCTGTGGGAGGCAGGGTTCGCCATCACCTCTCCCACTGGCACACTATCACGGCGGACAGGTGGGTGCTGCAGATCGTCCGAAGGGGCTACTCCCTCCCCTTCGAGGCGACCCCTCCATCCATGCCACCGCAATTCCACCGTGTGTCGGGGGATCACTTGCAACTTCTGCAAGAGGAAGTCACGGCCCTCTTGGCCAAGGGGGCCATTGAGCGCGTTCCTGGGCCAGAAGTAGGGTGTGGTTGTTACTCCCACTACTTTCTGGTACCCAAGAAGGGCAAAGGGGGCCTACGCCCTATCTTGGACCTGCGGAAAGTTCAAGATGCTGACTTTGGCTCAGGTCTTAGCTGCCCTAGACCCTGGAGACTGGCTGGTAGCGTTGGACTTGCAGGACGCTTATTTTCACATCCCCGTCCTGCCGGCCCACCGGCGTTACCTGCGGTTCACGGTAGGCCAAGAGCACTTTCAGTTTACCGTGCTCCCCTTCGGCCTTACCAGCGCCCCACGGGTGTTCACGAAGGTGATGGCGGTGGTCGCTGCTCATCTGCGCAGGTTAGGGGTGTCAGTCTTCCCCTACCTAGACGACTGGTTGTTGATGGCGGGCTCGCCCCAGACAGTCGTCAGCCACCTCCAGACTACGGCCGACCTCCTGCATTTGCTGGGGTTCTCCATCAACGTGCCAAAGTCGCACCTGTGTCCCTCTCAGAAGCTCCTCTTCATCGGAGCGGTTCTCGACTCGGCGCAGTTTCGGGTTTACCCTCCCGAACAGCGGGTTCGGGATATACAGGCTCTGATTCCCATCTTTCAGCCTTTATCCCGAGTCTCGGTCAGGTTGACGCTGCAGCTTCTGGGGCTGATGGCCTCCTGCATCCTTCTGGTGCATCACGCCCAGTGGCGGATGTAGGCTCTGCAGTGGGACCTGAAGTTTCAGTGGGCCCAGCATCAGGGCAACCTGTCCGATCATGTCTTGATCTCGGAGGGCACTGCGAGACAACTGCAGTGGTGGCTCACGGACCGCGATTGGGTCAGTGGCAGATCCCTCTCCCTACCCCACCCGGAGCATGTGGCTGTGACGGACGTGTCCCTCCAGGGCTGGGGAGGCCACATGGGAGAGGCGGAGATCAGAGGCCTCTGGTCTCCGGTGGAGGTCCGGCTCCATATCAACCTTTTGGAGCTGCGGGCGATTCATCTAGCACTGAAGGCATTCCTCCCCTCTGTCCGGGGGAGTGTAGTGCAGGTGTTCATGGACAACACCACCGCCATGTGGTACTGCAACAAACAGGGCGGGTGGGGTCGTGGACCCTATGCCAGGAGGCTCTGCGCCTCTGGCAGTGGCTTAAACATCAGGGCGTGACCCTGGTGGTTCAACACCTGGCATGCTCTCTGAATGCCAGGGCGGACGAACTCAGCCGTCGGTGCATGATGGATCACGAATGGCGTCTGAACTTGGTCGTGGCGCAAGGCCTCTTTCAGCATTGGGGAGAGCCTTGGTTAGATCTATTCGCCACAGAAGAGAACGCGCAATGTCATCAGTTCTGCACGTTGGAATTTCCAAGGCGGCACTCACTCGGAGACGCTTTTCATCGCGAGTGGAGTTGCGGTCTGTTATACGCCTTTCCGCCTATACCACTTCTGCCCAGAGTGCTGAAGAAGATCAGGCGCGACCGGGCCCAGGTTATTATTGTGGCTCCGGACTGGGCATGAAGATACTGGTATCCCGAGCTACTCAGCATGTCAGTCGATCTCCCGATTCGTCTGCCTCTTCGGGAGGACCTTCTGTCGCAGCAGCAGGGGACGGTTCTGCACCCGAACCTGTCCAGTCTCTACCTACAAGCTTGGAGATTGAGCGGCGGCAGTTGAGGCCATTTGACTTGCCTCTCGAAGTCTGTGATATCATTCTGGCAGCCAGGCGTCCCTCCACAAAGTCGGTATACGCCTGCAGGTGGAACAGATTTGTGGCATGGTGCACAGCAAAGGCTGTGGACCCACTCTCTGCACCCCTTTCTGAGGTTCTCCTCTTTCTTCTTTCCCTTGCCCAGCAGGGCTCTGCTCTGGGCATTCTCAAGGGGTACCTTTCTGCTCTTTCCGCCTTCTTACGGCTTTCCTGATCAGCCTTCCTTATTCAAGTCCCCCATTGTAAATAGGTTTCTGAAGGGCATCATACACATGTTCCCTTCGTGATGCCCCAGTGGGACTTGAATCTTGTACTTACTTACCTAATGTGTGCTCCCTTTGAGCCGCTCCATAACTGTCCTCTCCGTCTTCTTACTCTGAAGACTGCTTTCCTGGTTGCCATCACCTCTGCCAGGAGAGTGAGTGAGCTCCAGGCTCTTTCTTCTACTCCTCCTTTCCTCTCTGTTCATCCGGACAAGGTTGTGTTGCGGACAAGACCTTCCTTTCTGCCCAAGGTTGTCACGGCCTTCCACATCGTGCAGTCCATTACCTTGCCCACCTTCTTTCCGCCTCCGCATCCCTCGAAAGAGGAAGAGAGGCTCCACCGTCTGGACCCAAAACGTGCGCTCTCTTATTACCTAGATCGCACACGCCAGTTCCGGGTGGATGACCAACTCTTTGTTGGTTACTTGGGCGCGAAGAAGGGAAAGGCGGTACACAAGAGGACCATCTCGCGGTGGATCATCTTGTGTATCCAGGCATTTTACTCCATGGCCAAAAAGGAGCCCCCTGCTGGATTGCGGGCTCATTCCATTCGAGCCACGGCGACAACAACTGCCCTGGGCCGAGGAGTGCCCTTGCAGGACATTTGCCAGGCAGCTACGTGGGCCTCGCTGCACACGTTTGCAAGACACTACTGCCTGGACAGTCAAGTCCGGAGGGATGGCTTCTTTGGCCGTTCCGTCCTCCAGGACTTTCTGGTGTGATTATTGGTTCGCAGACCCACCACCGGGGTTGGTATTGCTGGGGTATCTATTCTAAGGTAAGGAATCTATCACTAACGTGTCTCTTTCAGATTCACAAGTTACTACTTGTGTAACAATATATCTGTAAGAGACATTAGTTAGTGATAGATTCCTTACTGACCCACCCATCCTCCCCGTTCTGCGAACCGATATCTAGGGATAAGGTCATCCCCTTTCAGGGCCCTAGTTTCATGGCACCATTGTTGGTTCTATCATAGCTCTGCGAATCTGGCTCGGAAAAGCTGTGTATCAGAACTGACGTCAGCGCGCATGGGCGGCGTCTAAGTACTCCGACGACATCATTCCGGCGCTAACGATGCCGACGACGGACACGGAGCCGCAGACGACGCCTACCGACACGCAGGGGTATTGCTACGCAAAAATTTGCAGATCCAGTCTGACGCCTGGGGATATTCTAAGGTAAGGAATCTATCACTAACTAATGTCTCTTACAGATATATCGTTACACAAGTAGTAACTTGTGCTTTTGTTTTACAAAGTTTGAGGTTTGCAAGGGATTCTGGGTAACAGAACCTGGTGAGAGCCACACAAGTCACCCCATCATGGATTCCCCTGGGTCTCTAGTTTTCAAAAATGTATAGGTTTGCTAGGTTTCTCTAGATGCAAGTAGAGCTAGGGTTCAAAATCCACAGGTAGGCACTTTGCAAAAAAGGGTCCGGTTTCACAGTAAAAATGTGGTGTGTCCACCTTGCGTTTTGGGCCGTTTCCTGTCGCGGGCACTAGGCCTATCCAAACAAGTGAGGTACAATTTGTATTGGGAGACTTAGGGGAACACGTAATTATAGAGCAACTGTTAACTTTCTATGCCTTTCTGCCTTCCAAATGTAAGACAATGTGTAAAACAGAAGTCATTTTGAAAATGTCCTATAATTCACATGCTAGTATGGTACCCACAATTTCGGAAATGTGCAAATAGCTACTGCTTTTAAACTCTATATTTTGTTCCCATTTTGAAAATTAATAGGCGTCCTTGATACCTATTTTTCACTCTTTATATTTTACCAAATGAATTGCTATATACCTGGTACACAATGAAAAACCATTGCAAGACGCAGCTCAGTTATTGGGTCTGGGTTCTTGGTGAACCTACAAGTCCTATATATCCCCAGAACCAGCAGGTTCCAGCGGATATAACGGTATATTGCTTTAAAAAATCTGTTATACTTAGAAGAAGTTACAGGTGAAAACATTGACACAAATGGCTGTTTTTTTCAACTTTTTAAATTTTTCTTATTTTCAACTGTTAGTTTCTTTTAAAAGAAACCTTGAAGGAGCTACACAAATGACCCCTTATTGAATCCAGAATTCTATCTACTTTTCAGAAATGTATAGCTTTCTGGGATCCATTATTGCTTTCATACCCATTTCTACCACTATGTGGAAGAAGGTTGAAAGCACAAAAAGTAGCAAAAATAGGCTATGTAAAAAAAAATTGTTTTATGACAAAAGTGTGCCTGTCCCTGATAGCTAGGAAGAGGGTGATTCCAGCACCATAAACCCATTGTTGATACCATTTGGAGGGGAAAAAACAAACGCTTTCTTCTGCAGCACTTTACCCCCATTTTTCCAAAAAGAAAATAAAATGTAGCTGTATTTTGGCTAATTTCTGAGTCTCCAACAGGGGAATTCACAAACTCTGAGTACCTTTAAAATCTTCATGACAAGGATGCAAATTTGGCGTGGATACCTTATGTGGACAACAAATTACAGGAGCCTAAGCACAAACTACCCCAAATAGCCAAAAAAAGGCTTAGCGAGGGAGGGGTTAGCAGCGAAAGAGTTAAAAGGCAGGTTTATAGCTGACAGTGCAACACTGCATCTCAGATTTAAGAATAGGAGCACTATTAACCAGCAGTCTTCGTTTTTTATTTACATTTGAAGGATGAAAGTTTGATCTAGTAGATTACATTATGGATCTCGCCCACACAACAGTCTGTCACCCAATGCCACTAGTAATTGAAATGGCCACCACTTCTGACCTGACACAGACCATCACACAGTTAGCTGCACAAATGTGCTGTAGTGCCTCCCAGCTATGAGTGAGCCCCTATAAGTTGGGGAACACTTTTTTCTTAATCCAATGCAATGTGTTTGCTGGCTTTACTTACTTGGGTCAGAAAGATGTTGCATTTTAGCATATCTTGCAGTGATAAGGCACCTGCTGCAGAGATCTTTGTGTGCCTAGCAGGTTTCAGAGCTTAATACTACTGGCAAGATAACTCTGGTGGTTAATGTACTTGCTGAAGGGGCCTGTGTTTTGTCTAGCCACAGTTTTCACTCACCACAAAGTAGCATAGAGGCGAGGTTAATGTGCCTGCTGCATAGCACAACTTGTAACATGCGTATCACTGATTTGCATTTATTTGTAGATGCATTGGTGAGGTTTCTCACAGATCTTCTTGTTACTTGCTGTTCATAAGTTACAATCATTGGAATATAAAAGTCAGTTATGAACCGTCATCACAGAGCTGCATGCGGACTGCAAAACATGAGTTTAGAAATTTGTGTGGGGGGGGGGGAGTTCTTCCTTTAATATTTTCTCATTCTAAGGTTGCTAAATAACGCCCCTTTGGGTAGCGATACACAAGCCAGCCACTATGTGATGTTTTATATCCTGAGTTTGTGATTTTCCCATAAACATTCATAACATATAATGCCCTCCAGTATGGATTACACATGACTCCAACACCCTGTTGTCTCATGCAACATTTCCTATATTGATTTACACACTTGTATGAAATCTGTCTCGGCATAATACATGTGTGTGATGTAAACTGCTCTGACACCCTACTTGGGACAAGTAGCACCATAGAAGAAATTGAATAAATGTGAGAAGAGGCTATGAAAAGATGAGGGCGCCTTTGGATGGGTGCTAATGTGGGAATCCGTGCAGAAGGTGATTATGGAGAGCACCAACAAACATTGTTGCACTAGGTGCCACCAATGCTAAAGCCAGCCCTACTTCAGAGGAAATGGGAAGCCTGTCCCTCCAAGACTCAGTAGGAGTTAAGAAGTCTAAGTGACTATCCCAGGTGCATCTACCCTCCTCCGCTTTAACTCAGTTGGTTCACTCTTGTCAGGTGGAGAAAGGCTTTCCCTTATTGCCTCTGGCCTTAAATCAGTGATATCTGGGTTAACTACTTTGGGCCCGATTCACAGAACTAACTTAAGACAAAATCCTAAACTTACTACTTTTGGTATTCACAGAAGTTAGGATTTTTTCTTAAGTTTGTCTTAAGACAGACTTAAGACAAAATCCTAACTTAAGTCTGTCTTAAGTCTGTCTTAAGGCAAATTTAAGACAAAATCCTAACTTCTGTGAATACCAAAAGTAGTAAGTTTAGGATTTTGTCTTAAGTTAGTTCTGTGAATCGGGCCCTGCGTGTGGAACGTCCAAGCTTTACTACCTTTCCAGCTACCTACAGTAACCCTACCTCTACCTCAGGTGATACCTTCTGTCAGCCAGGAGGCTCTTATTTTCAAGAACAAATAAGTGTGTCCTGCCTTTGGAATGATGGCAGGGATATTACTCCCACTTTTTCCTTGCAAGTCGAAATTGTGAAAGGCTCTGTCTCATACTGGATCTTTAAGATCCATATGTTCCCCATGGCGTAGTTCAAGTTTCTGACTTCAATAATAAAACTTATTCTGGTCAGTAGGTCTAATAAATACTTACTTTGATGCACTTTTCCTTCATGAACTGGCAAGCCAACACTACTAGTACAAGACACAGACATCACCTGGAGCACAACCATTTTGTCTTCACAATGCATTGGCTATAGGCCTAGGTGGAGTTTTCAGAGTTTTACCCCGTGAAGTGCCGGAATCAGCGGTGGAGTCAGTTAAGTCGCACTTCTCGCACTGATTTTCAGCACCGGGATTATGTCCTGCCCTGTAAAATCAGTGCGAATGGCACTATGCGTCACTGCTGCTTTCTGCAGCTCGAGTAGACATTCTGCTTGAGCAGCAGCTTCCTCAACATGAGTGGCAGATTTCTCAACGCGAGCGGTTGCTATCTGCCGCAAAAGCCTGTATTGAGAAACTTTTTTTAGCGAACGCTCGCAAACTTAATGTTGGTGAGCTGCTCGAGAGGCAAAGTTCATCTCCGTGTCACTTACAGTTTTTTGGAACTCCATACAGAGTGGGCTACACTCCGTGATCTTCGCCGGTGGAGCTGAATTCTTTGCTCACTCCTAGTTGGGTGGTGCAAGCGCCATGCAACTGGGGTCATACATATACCCCTAAATACAAAAGTGTCTGCGCCGTTACATTACAAGGAGGACCTTGCTTTCCTTTGTGCGTAAGACATGGCTGCCTGGTCAAAACATGAGGATTATTGGAGTTACACCAGATGGAGTTTGACAGTCTAGCAAAGCTTCAAGCTTAGTGAGACATACACTGGAGTATGGTGGAGCCAGCCTGTTTTTGTGTTGCATCTCTGATACATCACAAGGAAGGGGACTCGACAAATCGCAGAAAGAGAGATTGTGCTGATTAGGGAAACAAAAAGATTAGGGCATAGGCCCCAGGAGCAATCTTTAAATTCATATATGACTGTGGGGGACGTTCCATGCATTTTCAATGTGAACAACCACACACAATCCAAGGTGTCCTTCTAGTACAAAACAAACAAACCTGCTTTCAAGGCATGCACCATTACGCCATGTTGCAAGGTTGCATGCACTGCCGCTAGTCAGCACTTTGTGCACCAGTGGCATGAAAATTCTGATATGGTCCGTACAATGTTACATATGGTGTATACCTGTCCTTTCCCATCGCATGACTACTTTGGTCTGCCTAGAGCCAATGGTTTCACCCTTGTGTAATTGTGTATGGGGCCTGAGATGATGCTGGTCAGCAGGACTGAAAACATCACATGCATGATATTAGATACCTCAGACCTTCAACATCCAGCCAGCTCAGTTCTGAAAGATGACTAGCTGCATCCCATATTCATATAATGTATATGTTATGTTATGTTATGTTAATTTCGATTTATATAGCACCAAATCACCGACAGGTCTCTTAGCGCTTGCTTTGGGAACCCGTCCTGGCTTTCCCTGCGAGATAACCCCTACTGGGTATCCCCAAGGTGAAGACCAGGCATCCCATCGCGGTGGGCCGTAGTGGAGATTAAGCAAGCTATTGCCCAGAGTTGCAGAGTGTGAACCCATGATTCGAGTCGGCACCGAGGCGAGAATTATCAAGTCCGTGGACATTTTTGAGCTCAAGACCCTGCCGCGTCGGGAATTGAACCCTGGTCCCGGGTCTGACCTCTGCATCAGGGTCTGCCTTCTCAAACCAGTGAGCCACACTTCTCTATGTTTGTGTGTGGCAAGAGTTTGTTTTTTGGGAATACGCTGGGATGTCATAGTATGTATTTGTTAGAAATGGGGATCTCTAGTTGGCAATGGCTGGCCACTGTCCAAGTAGGGACCCTTCTTCCTAAGTCAGAGTAAGGGGGCTACACCCTTTGAAAATCCCTGCTCAACCCTGTGGTAACGTAGAACGAGCAGCTAAGCTTATCTCCGAGGCAGTGTGTAAAGCATTTATGATCATACAAAGTAACACAGTGAGGAACACTACAAAGAGACACCTAAGGACTTCTGTGGCACCTTGCGGTAGGCAAACAACAAGCATGGCAAGAGGACGTCCCACTTATGCCTCAGGGGCTTTTCTAGGCCCATAATCATGCCCTTCAAGGTCTGTTGAACCTTTCAACCAGACCATTTCCTTGGGTGTGCTAGGGAGTGGTAAACTTATGAGTTACCAACACTCCCTCCATAGAGACTTCATATACTGGGAGAGGAAGTTGGTCCCCCTGTCATACACCACCTCTCTGGGGAACCCCACGCGGGAGAAAATCCCCATCAGGGCATGACTCACCATGGGGGCCGTCACTGCCCTGAGCGGGGTGGCTGCAGGGTACCGGGTGGCATGGTCCACCAGGACCAGGAAAAACCTGTTGCCCATGGCTGTCCTGGGATCCAGAGGCCCCACAATGTCAATACCCACTCGCTCAAATGGGGTACTAACAACTGGAAAGGGCTGGAGTGGGGCCTTGATCTTCCCCCACTTGCCTGGCAAGTCTCACATGTCCTGCAATGAGTGCCTGAGCTCTTGCGCATCTGGGGTCAATAAAAGTGGGTGGCCAGCCTTTCAAAGGTCTTGATATGCCCCAGATGTCCTGCCAATGGAATGTCATGAGCCAACACCAGTAGGAAGGCTCTTAAGCATGCGGGCAACACCAGCACACAGGCTGACCCCAGCTCAGCAACCTTAGGCTTGCTACACAGGAGACCGTTCTCCCAATAAATCAGATGAGAACCAGACTGGTCACCTCCTGCCTGGGCTGCAGCCTGTTGCCGCAAACCCTCAAGAGAAGGGCAAACTCTTTGCTGCTCACAAAACTCGTCCCTGGTGGGCCCTCCTTCCCGCTGCTCCCCGGTAGGCTCCAGGGCATCCCCCTCAGGGTCTGCTCCCTCCTGGGCCTTGGGAACCAAGGAGGCCCTATTCCCGTGCCCCCTGCCCCTTCTCTCTAAGGCAGGGATCTGGGCCATACTCTTAGGCTCCAGATCCTTTTCAACACCCTCCTTGGCTGCCATGGACCTAGTGGTAGCACACGCCCACTCAGGCAGACCCAACATTTGTAAGTGAGCTCTCCTCTCCACCGTAACCCACGGGGAGTTCTCTAAATCATTGCCCAACAGGCAGTCTACAGGCATGACGGGCCTCACAGTCACCTGAAGAGTTCCTGAGACCCTCCCCCACTCAAAGGGAACCTGAGCCACCTCACATTGGCTCTCTGAGTTGTCTGATGACACTACAGGGTAGAATGCATGAGGGACCAACTGCTCTTTGGACACCAACCGGGAGCTAACAGCAGTTACTCTGGCTCCTGTGTCTCTTAGAGCCTCCACTCTATGGCCATTGATGGTCACCCACTGCCTGTACTTTTTAGTGTTTTGAGGTAGTGCAGGTTTAGGGACCATCTGAAAGTCTGCTAATGAAACAAGGGTCAGTTCTACGGGATCCCACCCCTCTGGGGCGCCCATCTCTACCTCTCCCAGGGCTACTCTAGCAAGTTGGCGGGTGGTGCACGGGTTGGTGCAGGGTGGCCCCTTGGGACACTGGGGTCAAAATGCCGGTGGCCCACTTGACCACACTTAAAACAAGTAAGGGGCCCCCTCTGAACAGGCCTACCTGTCGGGGCACTGACTTCTGCTCGTGGGGAGGCTGGCATACCACTGCTTGGTTCCCTTGGGAGTTACTTTGGGGTCCTCTTGGAAACTCCCTTGGTTTACTCCGTCCCCCCCAGTTCTCTGCTGGTGACCTTGCCGACCTCTGGCGAAGTCTCCCATCGGACCCTTGCGAACCTGGGTGCTCACCCAGCGGTCGGCCTCCTCAGCAAGCTTCCTAGGGTTAGTTAGCTTGCAATCAATCAGGTGCTGGCGTAGCTCAGGAAAACAGTTACTAGATAAATGCTCCTATGCAATCAAATCATAAAATTGCTCAAAAGTTTCTACTTTGTTACCTTTTACCCAGCGCTCCATTGCTCTGCAAAAAAAAACACATATTCAACCCACGTTGTACCCTTTAACTTTTTGGAGGTCCTAATCCGCTGCCTATACATCTCAGGGGTCAAACCATAGCGGGTCATCAAAGCTTCCTTTATGTGGGCATAAACTGTTCTACTTTCCTGGGGCAGGTCCAACAAGGTATCCCTCCTCTCACTAACAAAGCGCCCCCACAACCCCACTCCCCAATCATTCTCAGGGACCCGGTGGGACACCATGGCTAATTCGTAGGCTGCAAACCACTGCCCAATATCTTCACTTTTATGGAAATCCGTAATAACCTCTTTGAGTATATATACCCTTTTCTCAGTATGCACCACAGGTATGCTGCCACCAGAGGGGGAGAACTATTTGCCTTAATCTCCAACTCCCTCAATACTCTCTCATGTTAAAATTTCATCTTCATTATTTCAACCTCTAACTTCTTGTTCTCTAGGTCCCTCTGACCATCCATCTTGAGTTTAGCCATCTCCATATTATGTCGCTCCTATCTCTCCCTGTCCTCCATCTCTTCTGGAGACAGACCCCTTGAGGACACACTAGTGCCCACGCTGGAAAGTGCTTTACCACCTACCTAGTCTACTACCTCCACCTGCTGCTCTCTTGCCCCCTCTCCCTCCTCCACAGGCTCCCCCATCTTTAGGTGCATCCCTGGCATCTAGCCAGGCCTTCAGGGCTTTGTAAAACACCTCCCTTCTAGTGAGACCTGTGATAGGGATGGGGAATTGTTTGCAAAAATATTTGAGCTGTTTGCAATTGTAGGTATCTAGTTTCTCTTCTTCACCGGAGAGCTCTTCTGAGACATTGGATCTGGGCTGCCCATTGTAGGAATAACTAGCGATATCAATCAAAAATAGAATTAAAAAAACTCAAAAATGTATGTGGTTGCATTATGGTTTGCAATCACTAGTAGTGTACACTATTATTACTGTATGCGATCATAAATGCAAGTCCAGATCCTCACCGCTGACCACCATTGTTAGAAATGGGGGTCTCTAGTTGGCAATGGCTGTCCAAGTAGGGACCCTTCTTCCTAAGTCAGAGTAAGGGGGCTACACCCTTTGATAACCCCTGCTCAACCCTGTGGTAACGTAGCACGAGCAGCTAGGCTTATCTCAGAGGCAGTGTGTAAAGCATTTATGATCATACACAGTAACACAGTGAGGAACACTGCAAAGGGACACCACACAAGTAGGTATAAAAATATAGGTAACTTTATATATAGACTTAACACATGACCAATAACATTAAAAAGCCACAATACTGTAAAATAGGGTTATCCTTGAAAGGCTGTAAAAAGAGTTCAAAGTGTGCAAATAGGAGTTCAGTTCAAAGCAGTGGTCTCTGCGACCCTTTTACTTACAAAGTACCTGGATTTCGAAGCAAATCAAACAAAATGTTGCAAACGAGCTGTAGCGATGATTTTCCTGACGCGAGTACAGCGATGTGTTAAATCCTTGCCGCAAGGGAGGATGATGCACCGAGTCTGTTGCGGGTGCTACCTTGTTGCGATGAGAAGAAATGGCGCTCCGCGAGGGAGCGACGCTCCGGGTGTGTTGCGATGAAAATGGCTGACGCACGGCGCCCATACTGTGATGTCGTGATGCGATGATCTCGATGCGAGGATCCGGGGTTAGCGAACACTCGAAAAGCCTGCAAACGTGCGATGCGAAGATCTTTGGGTGTTAGCGAGCACTTTGTGGCCTACAAGCGTGCAATGCGATGATCTTTGGTTTGCGAGCGCTCAACGGCAGCAGCGCAGTGATTTTTCTTACGCTCTTCAGCTGCAGCGGCTCATAAACGGGCGTTAGCGCCGATTTCAGCACTCTCTTCTCTGTAGTAGAACTAGAGGCCCTGGAACTCACAGAGGCCTCACCTACAGATAGAAATCCTCGCTGGGAGGAATCAGGAGGCTGGTGGGGGAGTCAGATGTGCCTGTGACTCCAGGAGGAGGCTAGCTCTCTTCTAGCCCTTGGGTGATTGCTTTAGCAAAAATAAAAGTTCTCTCAAAGTCCTTTTCCCTGTTCTTCCAAGTCCAGGGGGAACTACTGCAGGCCAATCCAAGAAATAGCACACACGGACAGTCCTCTCCTGCATATTCTTCAGTGAAATGGACAGAGGTTCTTCTTTACATCCAGGAGCAATACAAAAATCAGGGGTTTGGGCACAGATATTTATACCCCAAAAGTCTTTGTTCTCAAAAGTCTCTAGTCACTGTCTGTACACCCTGTGATGGGTCATAATGTGATGACTTTAATGACAGGGAATTGTGGGGGGGAGGTCGGGGTGAGAGGACTATTGATGACATGAATGTACTGTTCTGCTCAGGCCTGGAGCACTTTGTTTACCAGGTTGCATTCTTCCTTTCAGAAAGAGGGGGTCTGCCATCAGACGCACAGTAGGAGGTGGAGCCAGCATTCACCTTGCCAGACACAGCCCTATTAAGGTCAAGGAGCTTCCCCTCCCCAGTACTCGATACAGATCTCTCTATTCAACCCAGGTCTGACTCAGCCTGCCTTGCCCCTCTAAACCCAGACAGCCAATACACATAACAGCAGAGCACACTGGAAGGCTTAGGCAATAAAATACCTACTTTCTAAAAGTGGTATTTTCAAACATAGAATATTAAAACCAACTTCGCTAAAGATGTATTTTATCATTCTGAGTTCAGGCATACTAAACTCTAATTTATACCATGTTCCCGGAGTCAGTTAGGACTATAAGATGTAATAGTCAGACTGCCCATTCTAGCCTATCGAGAACAGGTACCCTTGTAGCAGTGAAAAACAAAATGGGGCGTAATTCACTACCAGGACATGCTACACATATCAAGCCATGTCCTACCTTACACATACAATGCACCCTACCATAAAGGTGACTGATATGATGCCAAGGGAAGGTTCAGGGGCTGGGAAGTGTGGGCACTTCACAGCCAAGATGGCAGTTCTGGACTGCGCACAGACACTGCAGTGGCAGGTCTGAGGTACACTTTATAAGCTGCTTCTGTGGGTGGCGCAAACATGCACTGCAGGCCCAACAGCAGCATTTGGGTTACCAGCCCTGGGCACACACTGGCCACACTACTAGGGATTAACAGGTAAACCAAATAAGCCAATCAGGGATATACCAATTCACAGTTACATTTACACAAGGGGCATTCGCGCTGTGGCACTGAATGGCAGTGGCACAGCGCCCAGAGTTTCTAATACCAGCATAAAAACGGAGGAGCCAACAGCGAAACATGGAAGGGAGACCCACACCAATGGTGCCAGGTCTAACAGTATTGTAGAGTTTGAACCATGTGTATTGGCACTATTTATATTGTAATGTCAAAATCTTCGTCTTGAAGGTGGACATGTACCATTCACCCGGAGAGAAATGGACAGCTTCCGGGAACCCATGCAACCAGTAAGTGTAATGAGTACGTGGTTGTAAATCTATGAAGTCTGTGTGTGATCCATGATAGTAGTAACATTGTAATGTGTATGAGGAGATATGCATTACCTGCAACCAAATTGCTGTCAGTGTGCCAACACAACAGAAGGTGTCCACAGAATCATTTACAATTGAAAACGAGCCATGTTATTGTGAATGTAGGAGCAAGCTAACCAGGCCCACAGGATTCATGCATTTTTACATCGGTGGTGATGTTTGCATATCTATAGTTTTGCCCCCTTGCATGATGCTAGAGACCAACACCAAAAGGGTACAGATCTGGACCATGTCTAAAACTTCCTATTGACACATCGTGATAATTGAGAATCACTATTAGTGATATGCTTGTTACCATATTGTGACTAACTTTACATATTGTACACCTACACTGACTTCATTTGAGTAACTTTCACAAGTTGAAGAGAGTTCTGTATACTGATTGTGTATTGTCCATATCTCTATCACAATATTTGGTGTAGGTCTGGACTTGCACTTGTGGTAGCATGACAATGTCAGCCAACATTTGGAAACAACATGCACATTTGCAACTTGATGTAATATGTGTTTACTTTTGCTCCC
This sequence comes from Lissotriton vulgaris, assembly GCF_964263255.1. Classification (NCBI taxonomy): domain Eukaryota; kingdom Metazoa; phylum Chordata; class Amphibia; order Caudata; family Salamandridae; genus Lissotriton; species Lissotriton vulgaris. Next base: position 877,421,439 of record NC_141685.1, read on the forward strand.
TAGATAACATGAAAGCAGAGACCTTTCAATGCAGACGGAATCGGTATAGGCACATCAGAAAAATTGCCAAGGCCTAGAGAAAGATGGCTGCATATACCAACAGGCAAAGGCTATTGGAACCTAGAAGAGTCGGAGCAGATTTCAAAGACATCAGCAGCACAGCCACGATCTGAGCGTGCTAGACAGCAGCCGCCTTCCAGCACACAGGTCACAGGGGGACCCTCAAGTGTGTCACACGTGCCACAAACACAGCCACATTCAAGGACACAGGCCACAGCGGGACCCTCAAGTATACACCCACATGCCGGATCATCTGCCTTCATTTATAGGGCGGTCAGACAAATGGTAGATTGGACCAGAGGATGGCTGGCATCTTAAGGGAGCAGGCCAGGATTTTGGAGATATTGCTGATAACCTAGGAGGCCATGGAACAGATAGCAACCTAAATTTGACTCTCTCCCTCTTAGCATTGACTTCCCTGTTGTTTTTTGTATAATTTGTTATAGTTAGTTAGCATAGTGTTAGTTAGGGTTTCGTGTAGATATAGTGTAGTTAAGTGTTTAGTTAATCAATCTTTTTGTGTGTCTATTCTTATATCTTTTTTAAGTCTATTTTTATAATGTTATGATTGTAAGTGGGTGGGTGTTTTGTGTATATAAAAATATATATAAAATTAAAAAAGCAAATATATATATATATATTTATATGTTTAGGATTACGTGAATTGTTAGTATATGTTTAGAATGTAGTTGCTGTTTGTATTGTACTGTATGTGTATTAAGAGGGGTTGATGTTTAACTTATGTGTTTATTGTGCGTAAGCTAAGATTAGATAAGTTAGTATAGGTTAGTGCTAAGGTTTGTTAGTGTAGGATAGGTAGGCTTTGTAGTTTTAACAGATAATAGTTATACATAAAAATTTTTATCATTGTCCTCTAGTTGGTTGTGATATACTTTAGAAGAGTTGGTACCATTGTTTTAAGAGATATGGGTACATGATGTACGAACTGACCTGATGTATTAGTTGGTATATGTTGCTTTCAAAGAGGCCTATGGGCAACTGTAGTTTGTCCTCAGATTTGATTTCTGAAGCATCTGTTTCCATACTTAAAACACAATAAGTGTGACTCCGAAATTGGTCTGACACACAGCACACCAGAAGTATTAACCTACTGAAGAACCCTTTGAGAAAGTGAGTGGGTATGTAAGTGTTTGATTAGCGTTTTTGACACAGAATGCTGCTCCCTGTCTGCACTGTGAATTAAACTGCTGCATAGCACCAACAGTATGCACCCTTGCACCATTGTGCAAGTAGGTCTAAATTGTGTGTATTTTGAATGTGTAGGATGTGACACCTGCCTGGACAACATCCATCATTATTTGTAAATGGTATTGCTTAGTGTGCCACATCCTGCAGCTCACTTTGGAGGAACTAACAGCATTTTAATGTATTTGCACCTCCCCTGGTATTCCGCCTATGCTAAACTTGTATGTGAAAATTATTTGATATATGCATGCATTCACACTCAACACGTTAGTCCTCTCTGTGGCTTTGTAACATAAGTTGTCTATATTGGTCTGTGTTCATTTACTGAACACTTATTGGTATACACAGGCGGAGCCAAGGTGCACTTGCATGCCTTGTTCACTGTCATTTACAGTATTGGCTTGCCCTTGTGCGCCCTTCTATCGCACAAGTGCAGTGCAAATCCATGAGGACTATGGGCATGGCTATCTTCCTAGTATTGGAACAACTATCCAGATGTATTTTGGATTTGAGTATGTATTTTGTGTGAGCAGTGATTTTGTCACATTTGGAAATGATGCTGTAATCTTTACATTGCAACATTGATGTTGACATTTGTTAGTCTTTTGATCTCACATATACCATTTATAGGTGGTAAATTTGTGTGTACATTGTCAGAACGTTCTCACTGTGTGTCTATCAAGAAAATGTATCTTATTGATAAGGTACATATGTCTCATCATACCATTGCAATGGGTGTAGATGCACAGACAGAGACAGCATGTGCAATTGACTATAGCACAATCTTCTTCTGCTGCAAACAAGTGTTAAAGGATATTACACGGACAACTTTTCATAGGTAGATCAGAAACAACCAAAAAAATTCATCATGGTTTTCACAAATGAAAATAATATCTTTTAATTTGGAATAATGTATCCTCACATTTATTCACGTGAGAAGTAAATTCTAAATTTGTGCAATAAAGATAGTCATTGGGTACAATGTGATCACCGGACAAAGTCTATTAGGGGCACACATTAAATGACGTTTGTGAGGAGTATTTCAGTGAGGAGGAACAAATTGACATTAGGAAAGGTAGGCTTCTCTCAAAGTACACAAGTGGATAAGATAAACAACTGCACAAACGAAAAGTACTGTGCTGGGTGACAAAGAAAGTGGTATGATGTTCGACACAGGACTGTTAAAAAAACTGTCCAGGGGGCACTCACAAATGTTCATCTGGCAGTTCTTCAACGGAAACAGGTGACATCCACATCTTTCTTCACTGATGCAGGTTCTGCCTCCCCTGCAATTGGTGTTTTTTTAATGGAAGGCAGCTGAGGCACACACACACACCAAAGGGAGACGATATGGCTCCACTGTTCCCACCTAATTTGTGAGTGCCGGTAAGGCAGCATGGTAATCCCTGGCAAGGAGCTGCTGGTTTGCCAACAAAGCAATTATGTTGCTATTGAGGGCACCCGTTGATGCAGTGAAGGAGTCAATCTTGCACCCCAGGAACTGCATGGTATTATGTATGCCCCCCACCCCTCCCAGCTGCCTGACAACTTCATTGGTGTCCACTTTAGAGGGCTGTTGCTGTTCTCTCTGCCTCATGACACCAGTGATGTCAGAGAGGGACTCCTCAATCCCATGGAGCCAAGAACAGTTGTCTGTGGTGGTCTTGGTCAAACCCTTATTAGGGCTAAGACACCTATGGACTCGTTCAAGAGTGCCTGCTGTGGTCTCCATCCTCGACCACACCTCATCAGCCATTCACTGCTGGATTCCTTCCTACCACTCGCCATTGAAAGAAAACTTGGGGGTCCTCAGCTGTGAGTCCTCAGCTGTGATGAACCAGCTGAATGGGCCATATCCAGTGGTTAACGCTTCATCTTGAGACCCAGCAACGTCATCTTCCCTTGCCAAGATTAAAGGAGAATTTTCAAAAGAGTCCAGGTGTTGTTGGAAGGTGTCTTCATCCATGTGGGTGCAGGATGGCATCATGGACAGGCTCATCTATAGGAGATGTTGTGGGTTCCTTGTGGGTAAGAGATAGGACTATGTTACAAATAAGCCATGATAGAATTTGACATAAGTGGTTATTGTAACATTCAGATAGTTTTTACAATCACTTTTTATTACACAGGGATATGTGAAACATATGTATTTCTGCTAGTAAATTAACACATGTTACAGTATTGTTGCTTTTCACATGGCTATACCTGTACATTCACACAACCTCACTATTGACATAGGGGGCCTATTTGTGCCAATCCACACAACGCAGCTAGGCAGCTTACTGGACTACCCTGCCTGAAAGAGTGGGTGCAGGAACCGGCCACATTTTACATATTGGGATGCATTTTTGCTTTCTGCCTATAGTTTTATTAAACATTTGCTTCTTAACACCATTGCTGAGACCATTGCACCATGTGGCAAGGTTGCCTGCATTTGCTCTAGTGATCAAATTGCACCCAACCACTATTCAAGGTGTGACATATCTCTCTCACAATCCTGCACTCAGCCTTTCCCCCCACAACACACCATTGTGCTTTGCTATACTGTCTTGCATGCAATGTGTGCAATATTGCACCCTTGGGGGCATATCTGACACATTTCTACACAGCAAGTAACATTGCTGCACTGCAGGAAAGGGTGTAGGCATGTGTATGCTATGATTTACATTTGTCAAGGAACTCCTTTAGTTTCCTAGCACCCATACAGTCTTCTCCAGATGCCACAACAGTAGACACTGAGAACCAACTCTGAAGGGATAGCCACCATCACACTTGGAAGTATGTAACAGCTCAAGCTTACTCCACTTCCTCAGAACCCAAGGTGCTCATCTGCAGAGTCCCAATCTCTTCACTCATCCTGACTCTTGAACTTGTATATGACTCCTCTGGCACTCCTCATTCAGACCCCGGGAGTCTGTATTATCTCTTACACCGATGACCCCCAGATCATACAGTAACTCTTCGGAGACTCCAACACCACCAACAGTTGTTACATTGTGCCATTGACCAACATAGCTGACCTTATGTGAGAATAATGGCTCAGCTCATACTCAACCTCACAAGATGGTGGTGCTGATAATCTGCAACATGAACTAACCCTGGCTGCCCACATCACTAGGCCCAAAACCCTCAAAATCCAATCAACCCAGTAACCTGTACTTCTCCAGTATTGGATCTTTCATAGATTCACATGCTTGAATTGTTCCCCATATTCAAAGTGGGAGTCCCACAGTATCTTAATAAAGCAGTATGTACAACTATCATAGGCTATAATAGAAATGGAACAGTCAATCTAATAGTCTATCTGAATCGTTTTTCAAACAAGCATTTACAATGCAATAGGTCTTGCCTTCCAAAAAGTTAGAGCTATTGGCATTGTAAATGACAAACATTTTATTTATGGGTTGGTTTTGAAAACAGATAAATAAATTGCATTGTCATTAACAACGCCAGTAGCTTAATCTCTCGCAAATACAAGACCTATTGCATTTGCACACACAAACACACACACCCACACACACACAGAGCCACACACACACATAGAGCCCCACACACACAGAGAGCCACATACAAGCACACACACACAGAGCCACATACACGCACACACACACACAGAGCCACACACACACACAGAGCCACACACACACACACACTGAGCCACAGAGCATAATTACAAGAGTCAATGTAGTTAAACAAGGTGCATACAATTTGAGTAAAACAGATAATAGATTGAGGTGTTAATGTTCTGGATCTAGCAGAGCAAAGCAAAGACATTACAGTAGAAGAAAGAAAATGTACCTATTTTATATTTTATGCTGTATATACTTTAGTATGGGTTTTAACGTCAGCATAAAAAATAAATAAATGGTAAGTGTATTTTTGAAGAAGCTGAGCGGCCTGGCAGAAACTAAAATGGAGTAAAAGGGCTCACGCATTTAAAAAAAAGTTACACGATGTCTCAGAGTGAGAATTTGAACTCTACAGTTGTTGCAGTCATCCTTTCCAGGAAAATACTGAGCGTCAGAGTGCTGTAGTTAAGATATGCCCTTACTCATACAGGTCAAGATACACAACCTCCCGATTCTGAACCAGGACTTGTCTCAGTACATCTCCCACCACGTCAGACCGGCCTGCCACTTAAACCTATCCCAGTCCCGAGTTTATTACCTCAAGAGAACGCCCTGATCACGATATCCAGAGAGTTCCCATAAGACCCCCAACAACTCCAGAGAAATTATATCCCCTACCACCCTTGGGTTCCTGAACAAGAACCTCATTAAGAACCCTCCGCCTCCAGGTGCGCTCCTTCAAAATCCTCTGTCCTCCCATGTACTCTCCTATGCATGAGCCTTATGAAGTGGTATCCTAGCTACAAAGCAACGAAGAGCAGCACGCAATAGGGCTATACATTCGAACAAGAGTGACCGAGACCTATAGATGAGTTGAAGCTAGGGGCTCAAGAAATACCAGTTACAATGTCCCTACTATTCTGTTAAGTAATTTTGTTGCCACTATTCTGTTTGTTTTACTAGTAACAACTATACATATTTTATACACTAGGGTGGGATTCTGATTTTAACAAAATCATGAAAGTATGTTCTTAATGCGTATTCTTGAGTGTATCTATTCATGGTGAAAGGTTTGGAACTCAATAACAACCAGTGTTCCTGTGTGTATCACAGGACAGATCGTTGCCAAAAAAGTAACAGCCCAATGGGTTCCCCGTCTCATATTGGTATGTTGACTAAGTTGTGCTGCCCACAACTCTGACAATATCCTGAAAAGTTCCCAAAAAATGCATCACCAGGCCATACACATTCCGGGTTACTGTCTCTAGTACAATGTACCACACTGCTAAAATACACAAATCTACTCTCCTGTGCACTATCCACAACACCTTGAACATGTTACAGGCCCAAATAGAATTCTCAAAATAGCCATTTTTGTTATTGAAGCCCCCTGGACTCTTAACTCTCCATCCACCTCTCGCTGTGCATCTACCTTATGGCGCGCTTCAGTAGCTGGCCGTACTGGATGGGATGGGAGCAATGTATTTTATTATTTTCCTATATAGCGCAGCTAAAACCAGATGATGGTGACAGTGCGTTTAACAGAGAAAACAAACTAGCAGTTAATACACAATACCAAGTTGCAAACAGAGAATATACATACAGCAGAGGTATAGTAGACAAATATGCCGATAGAGAATCTACGGCAAGTGAGGTTGTAGTGGGGTACCAACGAAAAACAGATGCGAGGCTGAGAGGGGGCAGTGTTACGAATAGCCAGGGGATACCGGTCTCTCGCGGGCCTCCCAGAGGCTGTGGGGCATTGCATTCCATCGCCTACTTCTATGTTGTCACTGTGCCTCCTCCAGGTTGCTGGAATGCCGCTGCTGGGGCCGCGGACGGCACCCGTCTACCAGGTCACCCTTCCTCGGCCAGGGCCGGTCTGTCCAAGAGCCCCGTCCCCAAGGCAACAGCACTGGCCGCTGTACGTTTGTCTCCGTAAACCACCACTTGAACAGCAGCCGCCCGCGTGAAGGTGGGGCGTTCACATCCGGGGTGGATGAATCCTGCTCCCTGCCTGGGCGGTGGCTCGACAATCACTTCCGGTATGGCTGTGTCATCTTTTCCGGGCTGGTCATTCTCGCGCCTACTCAATGACAGGTTTCACGGGGCGGTGCAGCCAGCCTTTCCTTACTCCACCCCTACTGTGCCAGTCTGTGCGAACCAGCTTTCCAATTGGTGTTCTTTGCCTTCACTTTTCAAGTTCTTTCGGAATCGATAGCAAAGCAGAAGTATTCGGATGCTTAAAGATTTTTTTTCGGGAGGCGAAAGGAGGTAAGTCTTCCCACTTGGGAGGTTGCCACCCCAGTCGGAAAGGTTATTGTAGATGTAGGACAGGCAGGGCACTTTGGAAGGGCAGATGGGAGGGCACAATTAAGTGGTTTGGAAGAGATAAAAAGTGTTTACTTTGGGAGTGCTTTTTGGGCGGGAAGATGGAAGGGAACTTTAGAAGTGAGGTGAGGTAAGGAGGGGGAGGGTTGTGTGTGCGTGTGTGTGTGCATGCGTGAGTGTGGCTGTGTGTGTGCGCGCGTGATTGAGAGAGGCGAGAGGCTGACTTGCTGTGAATGTGGGACAGGAGATATGCATGGCACCGGGCTGGACGTGCACGCCCACGAGGTGATATCGCAGAGGGAAAGCGCGTACCCATCCCCTGTCCAACATTCCCGGCAAGTCGACAACAATAGGTCTTTCACTGGAGCAGTGCTTACCTATAACCAATCAGGGGACAGCAATCTCTAGAACACTCCACCCAGAGACTGAGTCCCTCAGATTTTGAACCGCATGTCGTGTGATGGGAGTTTCCCTGAGCTCCTCTCACTTTATACTTCAAACTTAGTAATCTCAGGAAGATTCACCTCAGGTCAGATATATTTATTTTTCTATATCAGCCGTGGAAAGAAGGAATTAGTCAAGCCATATAACACCTATAACAACAAGCATTTGCAATGCAATAGGTCTCGTATTAGGAAAGTTTGAGCTATTGGTATTGTAAATTACACATTTTTTATTTAGGTTTTGTTTTTGAAAATAGCTAAATTAATAGCTTTGTCATTTACCATGCCAATAGTTATAACTTTCGCAAATGTGACACCTATAGCATTTGTAATGCAATATGTGTTGTATTTACGTGACTTACATGTATTGATATTACAAATAACAATGGTTTATACATTTTTTTAATAATTAATACTTAAATAAAAGTTATTGTAATTTATAATGGCAATAGCTTAAACTTTTGTAAATAACATTTGTGAAGATTATGTTCAGTGTATTTTATTGTGACGAAAATCCAAGAACATATGTCAAATATTAACATCTTTTTCTTACATTTGTAATAAAGCTTGAAACATTGAGATAACATATTTGAACCAGTTGTTGTTGAATGGTTGCACAGATTGATGCTGTGGTGGAGCTCAGTGATGTTGTGGTGCCACAGAGTGATGCTGTGGTGGTGCTGAGTGATGCTGTATGCTATGCTATGTTTTGTTTTGCTATCCTATGTTTTGTTTTGTTATGCTATGCTATGCTGTTTTGTTATGCTATGCTATGTTTTGTTATGCTATGCTATGTTTTGCTATGCTATCCTATGTTATGCTATGCTATGTTTTGTTATGTTATGCTATGCTTTGTTATGCTATGCTATGTTTTGCTCTGCTATGCTTTGTTATGCTCTGCTATGTTTTGTTGTGTTTTATTATGCTATGCTTTGTTTTGCTATGCTATGATTTGTTATGCTATGCTATGTTTTGCTGTGTTTGGTATGCTATGCTGTGTTTTGCTATGCTATTATATGTTGTGTTATGTTTTGTTAAGCCATGCCATGTTTTGTTGTGTTTTGTTATGCTATGCTATGTTTTGTTGTGTTTTGCTAGGCTATGCTTTGTTATGAGATGTTTTGTTATGCTATGCTTTATTATGCTATGCTTTGTTTTGGTATGCTATGTTTTGTTATGCTATGCTTTGTTATGCTATGTTTTTTATGCTATGTTTTGTTATGCTATGTTTTGTTATGCTATGCTAAGCTTTGTTTTGTTATGCTATGCTATGTTGTGTTTTGTTATGCTAGGCTATGCTTTGTTGTGTTTTGTTATGCTATGCTATGCTATGTTTTGTTATGTATGCTATGGTTTGTTGTATTTTGCTATGTTTTGTTTTGCTATGTTTTGTTATGCTATGCTTTGCTATGCTATGCTTTGGTATGCTATGCTTTGTTGTGTTTTGCTATGTTTTGTTTTGCAATGCTATGCTTTGTTTTGTTATGCTATGTTTTGTTATGCTACGGTATGTTTTGTTGTGTTTTGTTATGCTTTGTTATGCTATGCTATGTTTTCCTATCCTATGCTTTGTTTTGTTATGCTATGCTATGTTTTGTTATGCTAGGCTGGTGAGGTTGAGTGAGGGTGAGTGAGGGTGGGTGGGTGAGGGTGGGTGAGTGGGTGAGGGTGGGTGGGTGAGTGAGGGTGGGTGAGTGAGGGTGGGTGAGTGAGGGTGGGTGAGTGAGTGAGTGAGGGTGGGTGGGTGAGTGAGGGCGAGTGTGTTAGAGCGAGGGTGAGGGTGAGAGGGTTGTGAGGTTGTGTATCCTATGCTTTTTTTGTTATGCCATGCTATGTTTTGTTATGCTATGCTTATGAGGGTGTATGAGGGTGAGTGAGTAAGGGTGAGTGAGGGGGTGTGAGGGTGAGGGCGAGGGTGTGTGAGGGTGAGAGGGTTGGCAGGGTGAGGGTGTGTGAGGGTGAGGGTGTGAGGGTGAGTGAGGGTGTGTGAGGGTGAGGGTGTGTGCGGGTGAGAGGGTGTGAGGGTGAGTGAGGGTGTGTGAGGGTGAGGGTGTGTGCGGGTGAGGGGGTGTGAGGGTGAGGGGGGTGTGAGGGTAAGGGTGTGTGAGGGTGTGAGAGGGGGTGTGAGGGTGTGAGGTTGAGTGAGGGTGCCTGAGGGTGTGAGTGAGGGTGTGTGATGGTGAGGAGGTGTGAGGGTGAGTGAGGGGGGTGAGGGTGTGTTAGGGTGGGTGAGGGTGAGAGGGTGTGAGGATGTGTGAGGGTTTGAGGATGTGTGAGGGTGAGAGGGTGAGTGAGGGTGAGTGAGGGTGAGTGATGGTGTGTGAGGGTGAGTGAGGATGGGTGAGGGTGAGTGAGGGTGTGTGAGGGTGAGGGTGTGTGAGGGGTGAAGGTGAGTGAGGGTGTGTGAGGGTGAAAGGGTGTGTGAGGTGAGAGGGTGTGTGAGGGGTTGTGATGGTGAGTCTGCAAAGAAACAGCAAATACCTACAAAACGTACCATTTCTAAATAACAGTTTTGATAAAGGTTGCTCTCCCACACATAAAAAATAACCACACCACCCGAACCAGCTTTAGTATTAACTGCAGACATTTGATTTACAAATGGCCACTGAAGCGTCCCTTTATCAGCGCAGCTCAGTCTGCAGCACACATCACATTTGCAGCTACACGCTGGCCTGCCGCTTTTCACGAAATCGCTTTTCTTGGCACGAAAAGCAGGACATATTGTAGGGTGGAGAGAGTGACTGATGGGCTGAGAGCCCCTCCCTGCGAGGAGGAACCAGACCTTCAGCTATTGCTGAAATGCAGTAGTAAATGCAGCACTCACTACTATGGAGCCCGGCATTGCTTTCCCCCAGATCGCTCGCGGTGCACTTGTCCATTTTGGACGTTCTGTTTTTGAAGAAATGTATAAGGCACTGCCGCTCACTTAATGTCAGAACAAACCAAAGAAAAAGAATACAATTAGATGGGGTAATACAGGCGAGGCCCCTGGAAGTGGAATGGTGTCATGTCAACATGGACACAGTCACAGTGTTGGCGAGTCGCACTTTTTTTTTTTGTTAGTTATTTATTTATTTTGTTATCTTAACTAAGGCCGACAATTCAAAGTAGAATGGTTTTCGGTTATTCTCACAAGAAATCACGATGTGATCAAATACCAGATACGCGCCTTCTCCGGGATAAATATTCCTGTTTAAATGGTTTTTAAATAATTTCTGTACATGGCTGTTACAACAATGGCATTTTAGTAGCTAGTCGGATGCTTGAACTAAGTCTTAATTTCTGTCATCTTTTCTCCTACTCACGTCTCTCCCTTGTCCCTTCCTTCTTTATGGAAAACAAGGCAGCGCTGGGAGGGGGGCTGGGCACGAAGGAAGGAGAAATGTGAGTCACGACGGCCGTGAAGTGTGAAGCAGATCCCTTTGAAACTCTCGGAGGCAGGAGCAAATGTTAAGGGGAGGAGAAATGCTGCTGGGGTGAATGCCTGAGGCCAAATCCGGATCGTAAAAGTCAGCTTTGTGGATGGACGGCATTAGGTCTCTCTCTACGAGACCTAAAAACGACAGTGCACCCTCAAAGACAGATAGGGAAGACTACTGTTGTGGTTATAGAGCCTTAAAACAAAGAAAAACCCTGTTTCTGAGGAAGAGTGTGATGACTCTACAAGATCTGGCAAGTCTCATAAAAGGGATAGATCCTCTAACAAGGAGCCTTCAGAACAGCCTAAAAAAAGCCCTTAAAAAATCTCACCCTGAGATATCTGAACATTTAAAAAAAAAAAAATCTCAGTTGAAATTACAACACAGACCTTCTTCATAGGTTCCCTCGTAACCTACAACACCATCTGTAAAACAAGTGTCTATCAAAGTGTCTTCTAAATCCTTTCCGTCTATGACCAGAGCACTTGCTGTGGAAAAAATAGGAATTTCTCCTATTTCCTCACTGTCGACAACGCTCTTGTTAATGACATCTGCGACCTTGATGTCTACCTTCTCTTTGGGGTCTCATTAATGATAATGTCATCGTCGTAGCTGGCAGCGTCAACGACCATAGTAACTTACAGGTTACTGTCGACGATGACATCGAAGAGGACTCCACTTCCTCCAGTCCTATCGACGAAGATCGAAATTCTTTTTTTTTTTTGTCATTGAGGATGAAGGAGGCCATCCCGTCATCTAAGACATCAACATTGATGGATCAGTTGCCGTAATCACCATCGACAGAACCGTCATCGATGACAACACCGTCGCCGGTAATTTTGGCAAAAAAGTCTACTCTCCCTGAAAAAGGACAGAAATCTTCTTCAATGACAGATTTATCGTTGGTGAAGGCAAAAATGTTGACATCCTCAACAGCACCTTTAAGACCTCTAATGCCAATGTCACACCTGTCACATCCTGGAAAAACTACCACTAATGTGCTTCTTCCAATTCACATGTCTCCAAGTGTCACCATTTCCACTGACCGATCTACTGGATGAGGAATCTGAAGATGACAGCCTATTTAGAGCGGCTCGTAGTTCTTCAAAAGTGCAAGTAAAATGCTGGGACTATGATGACGACCAATACTATGAAGAAGAGAGTTATACACAGCAAAACCCTGCATATATGCCACAAGTCGACAGGATCAATCTGTCCAAATGCCACTGGATTTAGTTACCAACCTCCAAAACATACTGCAGGATTATTACAAGCGGTTTCCCGAACCTGATACTTCTGCTCTTCATTATCCTCTGGAAGCATGTAGCAGTTGAAGCTAAACCAAATGGCATGCGTACAAACCTATAAGTCCCCAGATGAATAACAAAAGATGTGAGATGCTTTGACTCTGGATGAAGAGGATCCTGATGGTATGAGGATGACAAATCTATTACACTGAAAATTTTTGCGTCCTTTATTAATGCCAAGATCTCAGAAATGTTAGGTAAGGATTGTCATTCCACCCAGATGTGTTTATTCAACTTTCTAAGATTCAGACACGTCCTTATTATTTTGCCACCTTTCTTCAGTACAAGAACCAGAGAAGCAAGCCTTTCTGATGCCTCAATTTCCTCAGTCACACATAGATTTAACAATTTTTCCATTTTCTCCCTCATTGGTTCCCTCATCATATTTGCACCTTTCCTTGCTTTATGCACATAAGGAACAGCACGCAGTTTCAAAAGAATCTTACGTTAAGAATTCCTGACCTTACTCAACCGCTCAGCAAACACATCTGGAAACTCAGCTATAATCTCACATGGCATCTCCCCCTTTGACAAGAGAATATTCCGTCCAGGTGAATTGGGGTTGAGGGTTATTCCCATGTCACTCTGATGTCTCCATCCTAATAAGTTATCACTATGTCTGGCTACATACACCTTTCCCACAGTTTCACTATTCTTAAATTGAATTTTCATCACTGAAAAACCAAGAACATCTCTTTTCACACTTCCATAACCTACAGGGTTAATGTCTGGAGAAGACAATTTTTCAAAGACTTCACCAAATGTACTGTCAAAATTCTTGTCACCAGTCATGGTGTATGGCGAACCAGAGTCTGCCAGTACCATCACACTTTTACCACCAATCCTGACTTCACATTCAGGTATAGACGATGGTTCACCATCAACCACACCATCATTTTGGAAACACAGCACAAATTTCTTATCATCCATGCAATTAACTGGTGATGTTTTAATGAAGCTCACACAACATACACTAGAAGAATGACCCTTTTAATATGTTGTAAACTTGGAAAAACATAATTGAGTATTTGACAAATGTCCCTTACTACCATAACAATAAGACTAAGGTCACTGTTCTCCTTAATTTTGGTATCTCGGATTTCCTCCTTAACTTTCTACACATACCCCACTTCCATGCTAACATTAGCAGTTTCCATAAGTACTTCATTCATTCAATACCTCTTCACTGTTCTTACACACTCTCTTCTCAAGCAACCACAAATTGCTAGTTTCCATTCCCTCAGTAATGGCTATTACCAATTTAAGATTAAGATTTCTCATGAGAAGTTTTTTTCTGCATTTTATGGTTATTAGTGCTACTCACCAATTGGTCGCTAATGAGTGAATCAGTAAGATTTTCAAAATGACAAGTATTGACCAGAGTCTTTAAAGGAGACACATGGTTTCCAAATGTTTTAGTCTTTCCTTGAACTCTTGCAAAAAACTTGTGCTGATCCAGAACCACATTAATATGTGAACTAAAATGGCACTCCAGCATAAATACTAAAATTTCATACATCCTCCTAAAAGAGAGAAAGATGTCTGCTCTAAGGAGGCCCTAAGTAACTCCTTCTTTCAGGTCATACTTCAAACACTGAATACGACGTCTAATATGGAGGTCCCTCGGGCTGACAGAGGGTTTGTTACGGAATATGCCTAGAGAAGAGGAAGGCATCCTCCTCCACCCAGAGGTATCCATGGCGAACAGATTTTCGCCACTGGATGGTTCTCACTCCCCACCAGGAAACAATGGAGGGAGTGGCGAGAGAGGAAGAGCAGCTGACATGCACAAAGCCTGTGTGTATAATCCTCCATTGTGCCACCTGGATGGCGGGGCTAGTTGTGATACACCAGGTTTGGCCACGGTTCAAAGGATGTTAAGTGAACTCTCAACTGAAATTAAAGAGCAATTTTCAACTTTGGAATCTAATCGAAGAAGGATTCAGGACATGTATAGCAGTCTAGAGAAAAATCCATGCAGGTCCAGGATCTAACTTTCAAAATTAGGTCAGACATCTCTCGTGTGACAGAGGACAAACTAGTGGGAGCTGGGTAAGCGAATGGAGCCTCTAAGGGAAATGTGGGCTCAAGTGCAGCTAAAGTTTCCAGCAATTCTGAAAGTGTCATGGGCCAATAAGATGTACAATTTCCTATCCCCAGAAGAGGTGGACAGCTTCATAGCTCTCAACAAGGCGGGCAAATAGATGAGGCATTCCTGACTAAGGGCGGTTTGGTGTCAGTTAAGATTAGTTTGTAAATACTGGACTTCTATGGGTAGCAGCTCAAATTGGCCTACATGCCAATAGGTAGTAGGGGGGGGGGGGAGTTCCCTGGGTGGGGGGGGGGGGCTCACGAGTGGGTGGGAGCATAGGGGGAAAAAGAAAAAGTAATGTCCTCACTCAGATTTGGAGGGGTCAAGAGATGCTGGGTGATTTTGACAGAGGATGATGAAGGATAAGGGGAGATCACAGGCGGGTGAATTTTTAGAGGTTGTGAGCTGGAATGTGAATGGCTGAAGGGTCAAAAGGAGGCAGCGTCTGGTTCTTCAATACCTGAAAGACAGACAAGCTAAGGTATTTTTGCTTCAAGAAACTCACCTACCACGGACAGAAAGCCTAGCACTGTTTACGAGGCAAAGATGGGCAAGCAAGGTTGTAGCTACAGGCCAGCAACACTGCTCTAAAGGTATTGCTTTAATAATTAAGGCAAACTCAGGGGTAGAGTTGCAGAGATTCCAGGTACCCAAAGGCGGCCGCTGGATAGTAGCGGAAGTTGAAACTGGCCGGACTTTGTATACCCTAGCTAGCTATTATGGGCTGAATAAAGATGATATTACGACTTTGAACAACCTCTGCTTGTGTTTGCTAGACTTCGAAGCCACACTCATAATGGGTGGAGATTTTATTGTTCTTCTAAATAATAATCTGGACAGATCTTCACCCCGCACTCAAATCACCTCACCCAGAGTAAAAGCCTATTGCCTTTCCCTGCTAGATCACTTGAATCTATGTCATGTGTTTCGCAGGGTTAAAGGTGATTCTAGAAATTACTCCTTTTACAGTAAAAAGAATGGTCATTAGTCCAGGATTGATTATTTCTTCATAGAAGTGTCAGAAGTTGAAAAAGTCAAAAAAGTTGATTACTCGCCTATTCACTTATCCAACCACACTGCAATTTGTTTAAAAATTGAACTCCCCTTGAACTTGACACATAGAAGGTGGACTTTGAATAGAAGGTTACTTCTGCAATCGGATATCATGAGTAAGATAGAAGGGGACGCAGCTGACTTCTTTAAATGGAACTTAGCTTCAGCCCCCACATATGTGGTATGGGATGCTTTTAGTACCTCGGTTGCTTGGGTTAGAGCGGATAATAGGCACATTTCTCTGCTCGAAGATCAGTTAGTGGTAGCAGAAGCTAACCTGAAGTCAGGGCATTTCCAGGAGGCAATGAAAGAAAGCTTAGTTGGAATGGTTGAGGATCTGCAACTTAAATTCAGGCTGACGATGGAGGACAAATTGCTGCAAAAATGGGAAGTTAGTAAGCTGCACAAGTATGACCAGGGGGAGAAATGTGGAAAGCTACTGGTAATGAGGAGCAGAACGGACAGGTCACGTAATTATATTAGGAAAATTAAGCTGGAAGATGGAGATAGGGTTGTGGAGGATAAGGAAGGGATAGAGCTGGCTTTTACTAAGTTCTTTAATGACCTATACCTCGAAGATCTTGTGGTGGATGAGGTTGTGTTAGATTATTGGCTTTCAGAAAAACAACTACCAAAACTGAGTACAGAAGACCAACCATATCTGAACCAGGAAATAACATGGAACGAAATTCTGACTGCCGTTAAAAAGGTCAAAAAAGGGAAAGCAGCCCAGCCAGATGCGATTCCGAATGAAATCTATACACTACTGGCTGACGTGATAATTCCGGACTGGCTAGAGCTATTTAATGAAGTGTTGAGGAGCTACATACCACTACCGGAGTCTTGGAATGAGGCTGTTATCTCCCTAATCCTAAAACCAGGTGAAGACCCTAAGCAGTGCCAGCCATCCCACCCAATATCCTTATTGAACTACGATGATAAACTCCTTACAGGGATATTAACAGCCCGCTTAAGTAAAATCGCTGGGTCTCTAATTAACAAGGACCAGAAGGATTTCCTTCCAGGTAGGCAGATGAAGGAGCTCACACATGCCCTGATAGGATCAATAGACCTCGCCTCAACACAGGGAGCTCCCTTACCGATAATCAGACTCGACTCAGCAAAGGCCTTTGACCGGTTGAACTGGAAATACCTGATATGGACTTTGAAAGCGCTCAGTTTTGGCGAGACATTCAGGGAGGTCCTTAAAAAAATCTATAGGACACCCGAGCAAAAATACTAATGAATGGCACCATCACGGCCCCCGTACAGATAGGAAGAGGGACCAGACAAGGGTATCCCCTATCTCCCATCCTCTTTGACTTATTTATTGAGCCCTTAGCACAAAGTTTAAGGCAGAATAAGGAAATAATGCCCTTTACTGTGGGCTGCTTCTTTAGGAAGTTAGCTCTAGATGCTAATGATCTGATTCTGTTCACCTCTGACATCAATCAGGCTTACCTGAAATTATTATCATAGGTGCACGCATTCGGGAAGATGTCTGGATATGAGATCAATGGTAGCAAGACTGAAGGTATGGCCTGGAAACAAAATGTCCATGATATTAGGTTATCAAAAGAAATAAGATATCTAGGTGTAACTATATTACAAAAGCTAGAAGAGCTTTAAAGTCTTTAAAGAGGTGGATGTTACCAAAGAACTGGCAGAATCTTCTGCTCACCTTGTACGGGTGGATTAATTTAGTTAAGATGTCTGTCCTGACCAAGTTTGCCTACCTGTTTGATAACATCCGTTTAGAGTTTGGCAAGAAGTTTCTCACGAAAATACAGGGAAGAATGTCATCATTTATTTGGGCAGGAAAGGGGATTAGACTTTCCTAGAAGAAGCTAAAAAATAAGCTTGTAGACGGCGGCTGGGGCTCCCGGATTTTCAACTGTACTGTTGGGCATACCAGCTGAAAAATATTAGGATGCTCTTACTAAGGCCCGACGGTACCCCTGTGGGCTGTATGCATAAAGCCATGCTGGCTGATAGTGTGAAGGAGAGCTTCATGGACAAATTTGGGGCTCCCAAATTCTTTAAGAAAGTTCGCCTGAAGGTCTTGACAGTGGCAGCAGTATGGTACAAATGTCGCTCCCATTTGGGTATCCCCTATTATAGCGAATGGGCCCCAGTAAGGGATTCTTTTGGGTGGCCTGGCAAAATCACTGAAAACCTGCGGAATTTCATGTTGTGGGGAGATAGTGGAATGGGATAGATGCCTTTCTTGGGACCTCTGGAGAAACCAGATGAACGGCACACTATCTAGGTTCAAATTCTATCAAATTTCGTTGTGGTGTAGAAATCAGCAGTGGCAAGTCTCATATGAAAAATCAATGGAGAAAAACCTTCAAGACTTAAGACCTAGAAAGAAGGAGGTGGCTCTTTGGTATGGATACCTGCTTGCAGCAACGGAAGAAAGCATGAGACGCCTCCCCATCTGGTCTGCTTACCTCATCTTTATGCTGATTCTTTTTGTTGGACTTAGAACTCGGAGCTCTGTACTATTGTTGATCAGTGCTAAATTGCATGTGCTTCACCCTTAAACATAGTAACATTGGTATATACATAATTGGCATATTTAATTTACTTGCAAGTACCTTGCAAAGTGGTACCCTATACCCAGGGCCTGTAAACTAAATGCCACTAGTGTGCCTGTAGCACCTATTGTGCCACTCACACAAGTAGCCTTTCCAAACTGTCTTAGGCCTACCATTGCAGGGCCTGTGTGTGCAACTTACTGCCACCTCAACTTGGCATTTAAATCTACTTGCCAAGCTTAACCTCCCCTTAGGTCATCCCTAAGGTAGACCCTAGGTAGCCTATAGGGCAGAGTGCTGTGTAAGTAAAAGTTAGGAAATATACTTTTAAGTTTTGCATGTCCTTCAAAGTTTGATTTAATATTACTATTATTGAAATCCACTTTTAGAAAGGGGGCATTTCTCTGCTCTACTGCTCTGAGTGTCTGCAGCCTGCCTCCAAATACACATCTGGGGTGGGTGACAGCTACATTTTGTGCATTCCCTCTAGACAGCCAGAAAAACAGGAAGGGTGGGTGTGACAGAGAACTCATCTGCATTCTGATAGCTCTTCCTGGGCAGGAAGAGAGGGGGGAACTGACACTCACACCTGAATAGGCAGTGTCCTGTTTTCCACACAAAGGGCTGATTACCCCCTATTGATAGTCTGGAGGCAGGGCTGGCAAGAAAGGGCCTGTGTGCACTTGAAAGACCCTTCTTTGAAGTCACCCCCTGTCATGTGCCCGAGATGGGCCTGGTAGGAATTAGTGCCATTTGCACATGTACATGGTCCTTTCCTAGTCGCATTCTCTTGCCACGTCGACTTTTGACACACATTTGCATTCGTGACTCTTGGACTCGTTTTTTGGATACACTGACCTTGCTGACACAAAACACTTAAGGAGAACACTATTTTGCTGACTTTGCATTAGAGACAAGGCCTTACGTGAGTGACATAAATGTCTTTTAATATTAACTCCATATGGCGATACAGCTATCTGTGAAATACAAACAATGGCAGCCTGATCATAATCTCGGCCCAAGGGAAGGGATACCGTTTTCTATATATAACCTTTTGTTTCCTAACATAATCAAAGGAAATACTTCAGCTGACTCTAAGGCGTTGCTGCATGTGGAAGCTTTCACCTGACAGCTAACCAACATCTCCGTGAGGGGTGTCCAGTTCGCAACCAAGAAGAAGTCTAATACTCTTACCCATCAAGTAATGGGGTTAGATCCTCCAGAAGGGGGTTTCCTGGAAAAACATACATCTGAACCCTAGACACGCAGGTTATGGTTCTGTCTTGTTGGAGTATGCTACATATATTATTGTATATGTTAGCATGTATAAATTGTCTCAACAAAATGGTGGAGCTATTCATTTTGTTCACTGTTCTGACATTCAGTATAACTTTTGTCCGATTCTGTCTAATAATGATCGCATCCCACTTTTTCTATGCAAGAACCAATATGGTTAAATAAATATTGAGTCCGCTCCTGTGTGTATTTGTTGTATATTTCTCTGGGCAAAAGAAAGCAAAAGTGACTGAGCGAAAAGTTTGAAGTCTGTCACCAGGGTTCCTGTGGAAACAATTGTCATTTTCAGTGGTTGCCAGAGTGTTTGCTCCCTAGTTAGGTGTGGGGGGTAGCTAACAGTGGCATTGAATCAGTCTAGCACCATCCTATGTTTATGTCGTCCACAAAAGCACAGTTCCTACTTATTGGTGGAATCTACATGACACCCCATTTCAAAGGCACAACTGGAGGTAATCCAGCCCCTCAGATTGGTATATAGGTAGGAGCTGAGTCAAGAGACTTTAGATTTATCCTGAACTGAAACTTGAAACGAAACTCTGGACCTTCGACATTCTATTGCAACTAGAAGACTGAAGAATATCCCTTGTGGTCAAGGAGTGACCACCCTGTGCAAACAGGCACCATCCAGCGATCTGCGGTTTGCTTTGTTGACGCTCCCACCATAGCCCGATCACAGAGCCTGACAAGAACCAGACTCCAGACTTCCTTGAGCCCGATCCACAGCCACAGCAAAGCTGAGACCCGTGGAGGCGACGAAAGACGTGGGACCGGCCATCTTGAAAAACCTGCACCTTGCTACTTGTGCAGCTCCCGAGGCACCCTCGAAGCTGTGCATTGGGGATTGAGAAGCCCCAGCCCCGAGCACCCTCTACACTGACGCACAGCCCTCCACACTCCACGAGTGCCGCATGGGGCCTGCTAGTGTTTTTGTGCTCGACGCGTCTGTCCGGTCACTTCCCCGTTGGCTAGTGGCCTCTGTGATGACGAACCTACAAATCTACACAGCTGGCCTGGTTGCTCCAGGCTGGCCCTTGCTTCCCTGAAAAGGAGAAGCCCTGCAGACCTTGCTGGTCTGCACCAGAAGCCATCTTCGATTCCTGTGTGGGTTGCCTTTGCCAAGGCTTGTTGACTCCAATCCGGAAGCCGACACCGCCGACAGCGAGATCCTTCGTGGGACAGTCCGTGCCCAGCTCCTGGTTGTCGTCGACACCTCCTGGTCCACGTGGCTGTAGAGACAAGCTTCACAACATCACCTGATTGCTTCACGACATCGCCAGGTTCCTTCCTGTTCACTGGCTAGTGACCCAGACTCTGTCTCCTCTGCTTTCAGGTACTCTTCATCCTCGTTCCGCCCTTGGATCCAACCGGACACTTCTCTCCTGGCCGCCTGCAGCATCTTTCTCCAAGGCTCTATTGGATTCAGCAACGAAACCCGACACACTTTGACACCTATGCACCAGGCTCCCATGGGTGAGGTAACGCGTGTACTCCGGTGCTCCTGTGGGTATTAACTATCCTAGTGTCCTAGTTTTCACTATCTTTCTCCTAGTCCATCCGGAAGCGTCCTAAAAGAACTAGTTTCCAATTCTTTCGTTCCCATTGTATTCCTATGGTAACTCGTGTGTGTGTTAAGACACTACACACGCCTCCCATGGGCCTCCTGCTTCCTAACCTTTGGTAGTACAGCGTAGCCCCAGCAATTCCCAATGCCCTAGGCCTATTCCTTGTTTGTGACGTGGTCTTATACCACTATTTTAGTATATGGTTTTACGTGCCCCTAGGGCCCTACTGTATATTGTGCAACTTATTGTATGATAATTAAGTATCTTGTTATGTGCTTGTGCCTCTGACCTCATAAAGAGTTCAGAGGGGTTGTGTTAGTAATAAATACATATATATTTTATACTAGCAGCCCGTCCCGACGTTGTCCGGGTATGAATTGCTGCCGGTCAGTAGTATATTGTTTTGTAGGATTTCGTTTTGATAGCATTTCTTATCTGTGACAGGCCTGTGAAACGCTCCGATTCACAGTGCACTGCTGATGCATTTAGGAGTGCGCGTTCAGTAGTGTGTGAACTCGAGTTTCCCTACTTTATTTTTCCTTGCAATATTATATAGTGCGAACTCGACAACATGGCATGAGCACAATTTACATTACAGAAGAACACATACATTTGTGGTAGGCACTGGGAGACAAAGCGATTTGCCAGGAATCACGGGATGTTGAGCTGATGCTGAGATTCGAACGTAGTTCCCCAGCTCTAAAGTTTGCAATTCTAGAACTTGTGGCGGTAGGTGTGTCTAAAAGTGTATGTTGGTGCTGGCCATCAATCAGAGAGACCTGTGCATTTTTCAAATGGGTGGTGAAAAAATATGAGTATGTTGCTGGAGATGTGGGCCGCCGTGCCACCAATGTACTTACCGGGGGAGGGTAAACACCCATTATTCCGCAACTTTCTTTCCGCATACCATCACTCTGCATACTTTCATTACGAAGGTACCATGACTCCGCAATGCCATTATAACGCATGGCATTACATTTTATATGCTTTTGCCACGCATACATTTACAACGAAATTCGTTGTAAAAGCATGAATGGTAAAAGCATGTTTTTTTTTATGTTTGGATAAGGTAAGTATGGGTATAGGGGTATATATGTTTTGGAGTACTGAGGTATATGTTTTGGGGTGTTTGGGTATTTTAAGGGTTCAGATATAGTTTTGGTTTTTGGGGTTCAGGGGGTATTTTTAGGGTTCAGGGCTAGGTTTGGGTTTTGGGGTATAGGGGTATTTTTAGGGTTCAGGGGTAGGTTTGGGTTTTGGGGTACAGGGGTATTTTAAGGGTTCAGGGCTAGGTTTGGGTTTTGGGTTACAGGGGTATTTTTAGGTTTCAGGGCTAGGTTTGGGTTTTGGGGTACAAGGGTATTTTAGGGTTCAGGAGTAGGTTTGGGTTTTGGGGTACAGGGTTATTTTTAGGGTTAAGGGCTAGGTTTGGGTTTTGGGGCACAGGGGTATTTTTAGGGTTCAGGGGTAGGTTTGGGTTTTGGGGTACAGGGTTATTTTAATGGGTGAGGGCTAGGTTGGGTTTTTGGGGTACAGGGGCATTTTAGGGTTCAGGGGTAGGTTTGGGTTTTGGGGTACTGTGGTATTTTTAGGGTTCAGTGCTAGGTTTGGGTTTTGGGGTACAGGGGTATCTTTAGGGTTCATGGGTAGGTTTGGGTTTTGAGGTACAGGGATATTTATAGGGTTCAGGGCTAGGTTTGGGTTTTGCGGTACAGGGGTATCTTTAGGGTTCATGGGTAGGTTTGGGTTTTGAGGTACAGGGATATTTATAGGGTTCAGGGCTAGGTTTGGGTTTTGGGGTACAGGGGTATTTTTAGGGTTTAGGGATAGGTTTGGGTTTTGGGGTACAGGGTATATTTATAGGGTTAAGATGGGTTAGTGTTTAAGGGTGTTGGGGTATTTTAAGGAGTAAGGGTGGGTTATGATTATGGGGTGCAGGGGTATTTAAATGGAGCAGGGTGGGATTAGCACACGATATGAGACTTGGCATGAAGGGCGGAACGTACCACACGCCCCCAGCATACGCCCACAGCACAACGCAGACACGCCCACAAGGGACTACTTTGCTGGCACGGTTCTTTTACCTTTTAAATGTATATGGTGGGCGTCTGCATAGCCTATGTCCTTCTGCTGCAACTGCCCTTTCCAACGCTGTATTGGGTGTTGTGATTGGGGCTGTGGTTCCTGAGATTACCCGCCTCAAAGGTTTGGGCTCTCTCTTTATTATATTAGTATGTTTTTACAGCTCAGAATAAACTGCAGTAACACAACAGACTTCAAAGAACAAGTAGGCCTACTGTCTGGAAAGCTAAGAACTAGGGGATACTCAAATACATCCTATCAAAATTGAGGAAAAGAGCCAGGAATCAGAATAGCGAAGTGTAACTGGCAGCCACCCACAGGGAAAAGGAAACTGGCTCACTCACCTGTGGGACAACATATTGTGCAGCATCAAATTATGTAAAGAAGATCATTAACAAGAACTAGTGCCTACTTAAAGGGAAGTTACACTTAAAAAACACAGATTTCCACAGAAAAGGGACACTACCTTGAAGGATTATGTGGTGCATACCAAACCATGCACCCAGAGGAGGGAGATCACTACGGTATCACAGCTTTGGGATTTACCCCAGATAACAGGGCATTACCCAGGTGGTTCATGTAGCATATGCCACCTCACATCCCCAATAAAAAGATCCTGAAAAAACATTCTCATTGCAAATCATCATATGTAATCTACATGATGTCATGTCCGTGCCACTCAAAATACATAGGCAGAAAGTTTAGCCAATGGATCAATGAACACAGTGGGAATGACACCACAAAAATGTGTAATCACTTTACCACAAGTGCACATACACCAAAGGACCCCAAATGAGTTGTGTTGGAACAACTTGACAATACAACTAAAAAAGTAGAACAGATCTTCTTTGAAAGAGAACAACAGTGGATCCACCGTCTGGCAACACACAACGATGGAGTGAATGATGACATCCCTTGTTTGGTGCGTAAATTATTGCACGTGTCACACAAGCTAACATTGAGCAGAGTGATAATGTTGGGAAACTCGTGAGTGGCCACACAGGGGCTAGTTTGCTGGAAATTACACCTGCTCCCACCCCTCTTCATTTACATTGATAGCACCACAAGGGCACAGAGATCATGATCTAAACCTGATTAGTATGGTTTGATACCCACTCATCATAATCAGATCCCCTCTAAGGAGACTGTGGTTGGTATTAAGTTATTTGGACCACTTCACAATTAATTTTATTTCAGGAAATAGGCTCTGATTATTGCGTCTTTTACTACAAACACACAGCAGCCAATGGAAATGTTTTAACACTATACAAACTACATTTCCCATGATACCCTGCTCACAACCACCAATCATGGTCCATATAATAGCCATTGCCATCTTATGAGCCTCTTTCTTTGCTGATCGCAGCTGAGACACGTGGCTCTTCATTACTCCTGTTGTAATTGTTGATATCTATTTTTGACTATGTTGTGATAATGCCTTCAGCTCCTTGCCTGTCTGATGGATAACAAGCTGCATTTGTATGTCAGTCTTGACTTCGGGACCGAATTATATTCTGCCCGATCACGCTCCTGCTGCCCAATCACGCTCCTGGTGCGGACCACTTCGCAGTCATTCCCGCGTTGTCCTATGGCGTCGTCCCGACTTCGGGACCGATTGTCCAGTTGCCCGATCTTGCTCTTTTGAGTGGAACGCTTTGCGGTCACCCCTGTTAGTTATCGACACCTTCCCTCATTGAGCCAGACCTTTTAGTAGAGCCGTGCGGGCGTACGGAACCAATTGGGCTATTTTTGGACTACGCTTCGTTCTCCTGTCATCTGCCCTCCTCGCCGTAGCGTTCTTTTAATGCTTGGCTTCCCGCTGTTCATTAGATTCGCAGCAGCGTGAATGTTGCGCCAACTCCGGCTGTAAGAATCGGGATGCCCTACAAAGTGCATGGATGCTCAATTTATTGTTTGGCTCTAGACAACTTGGTTTCCCTTGAGCCAGAATAATTGTGATTACAGCATTGCTGAGGAGCCAAGTGGATTTTTGCAGTTTTTCTGGTGCACGTGGGCTGGCTCCCTGAGTGATCCTTTGAAATAGTGAAAGGAAATCAGTAATAATGGAAAATTGCCCCCCTTGGGAGGAGAAAGAATACGAGGAACAACAGGGTCCCCTTTTGGCGGATAATTTAGTTGACCCCTGGATGCCTCTGTCCAGCAATCAGTCAAAAGGGCAACTCCCATTACAGTGAATCAGGCTCCGACTGCGGCCCTTAAGCCCATTACTGATCAATTGGAAAGCTTTGCAAAACACCATAGCTTTCAAAATCCTTCAACACCGGACTCCAAGCCAAGTTCTTCTGATGTACCCTGTAAAGCGAAAACCAAGTCCACTGAGTATCCTCATGCTGACGCTCTGGCTAATCTCCCACAGGGCCCTTTGGGTGATCACAGGTACTCGACCTCCTCAAATGTACCACCCAAAGGCAAATATGGTAATTATACTGATACCACCAATTCGGATTCCACCCAATCCGATCATTATAACCCCCCTAAAAAGAAAAAGGCAAAGAAGTCTGCCTCGCCAGCACACGAGTTTCTGATATAAGTCCCTCAAATACCTTTAACTTTAATCGTCAGGATATTGTTCATCCAAGTTCGTATGATGAAACGCCTTTTTCTGAAGTGTCTGAATACCTCCATGAGAATTTAAGATAAGATTTTGACAAGGAGGTCCGTAACCGTCTACTGGCAGAATACCCAGGAGTGATATCCCTGATAAGGTTGCTGAGACTCCAAAAATCGACTAGACCATCTAACCTTCTTGAAGAAGTTTGCTAGATATCCTAAAAAGGGTATTGACCATGCTTGACGTGTGTCAGGACAAGTTGCTGGATTTGGTTGGGCCACTTGCAAAGATTTTAGAGATGGCCTTCGTTGCCAAGAAGACGGGTGCACATGTTGACTCCGTCACATTAGCTGGCTGGTCCCAACGGGCTATGTTTGTTGGGAAACGCGACCTGCCCCATGTCAACAGAATGGTGCACATCTATCATTATGCACATGGACTTCAACCTAATCAAACTTGCTTCGGCCAAAGCAGGCCCCTTGGTTGAGGGACACCTATTTGGAGATAAATTTGTCAAGGACGTGTCCAAGTATGTGGGCACCTTTACTTCATTGGATAAGGTCCAATTGAATATCACAAAAAGTTTTTCAGGCTGGGCTTTTCAATCGGGCCGGGCGAGGCAGGTGCTGCTTGCCAGGCTGTTACTATTAGCAAGGCCCTCCCAGAGGTGGATATGGTTGAGGTAGAGGAGAGTAACAGGATTCTACCATGGCTGGCACATTGTAAATGTAAATGTAAATGTACATGTATTTATATAGCGTAAATCACTGACCGAGGTTGGTATCTAAGCACTTGCTTAGGGAACCCGTCCTGGTATTCCCCTATGAGATAACCCCGGCAGGGTATCCACAAGGTGAAAGCCAGGCATCCCGCCGCGAGGGGCCGTTGTGGAGATTAAGCAAGCTATTGCCCAGAGTCGCAGAGTGTGAACCCGAGAGTCGAGAAGGCACCGGAGCGAGAATTATCGAGTCCATTGAATTTTTGAGCCCAGGACCCGCCGAGGCGGGGAATTGAAACCTGGTCCAGGGCCGATCTCAGCTTCCGGGTCTGCCACCTCTAACCCCTGAGCCACACTTCTTACATTCTATCCCAGCAGTCAAAGTTTCTCCAGATTCTGCTTCAACTGAGATGGCCACAGATGGGGACTCCAATCCCAAAACTCTGCAGGTAAGACTTCTCGATACCTCAGTTGTACCTCTGGGGGGTTGTGTTTGATTTACCCAGGATGCTTGGATATTGCAGACTGTTCAGTGGTTTCATCTAGAGTTTTATCAGATCCCAAAACCAGTATCTCTCCCTCAACAGTTACTTTTTCCCTGAGAAGAGTGCGCTTTTATAGATGCAGAAATAGAAGACCTGCTGCAGAAGCATGCAGTGGCATATTGCGACAACAGCGACGGGTGTTTTTGCAACACAGAACAGGTGAGGTGATCACAGGTTGGTTCTGAATTTGAGAGATTTCAAACAGTACTTCATATACAAACATTTGAAGATGGTGGGTATCCATCTTTTAGCGTATCTATTGCAGAAAGGGAATTGGATGGTCTGGCTGGACCTCAAGCATGCGTATCTGACCATTCCCATCTTTCCTTCTCACTGGAGATTTCTTCAATTCTGATGGAGGGGCAGGTGGTTGGAATATTTGGTCCTTTCTTTCGGACTTTCTTCAACACCATGGTGTTTCACTAAGGTGATGAAGCCAGTGGTGGCCCATCTCAGAGAACAGGGGATACGTATGATAGTTTATTTGGACAACGTTCTCATCATGGCTCAATCTCACACCTTGGCCACCCTTCATTTGGAGATGAAAACATCTCATACAGGAATTTGGTTTAGTCATCAATGAGACCAAGTTGATTCTTTGTCCTACTCTGGCAATAGATTTTCTGGTGTTTGTGATCGACTCGCAGTCCCCAAAAACAAATTGAGAGACATGAAGGAGGGACTTGGGGCCATATGTATCAAGATATCAATTAGCGATTCTGTAATAGCGATTTTTAAGAAATCGCTATTTCAGAATCGCTAATTGGTATGTATCAAGAAAATCGCAATTTTTTAGCGATTTCTTGATATTCCTTAATTGCGAATTCGCAAATTGCGAATTCGCAATTAAGGAATACTTTCCCATTCAATTCTATGGGCCTCCTGGCCCATAGGAAGGAATGGAAATTTATTCGCAATTTACGATTCGCAATTTGCTAATCGCAAATTGAGAATCATTTCAAGGGTGCAGGGGTGTCCAAAGGACACCCTGTTGCACCCCTGAAATAAGTATGGGTGCACAGGTGGTGCACATACATGCCCTAAGGGCATGTATGTGCATCACATGGCACTTAGAAAAATTCAAAAATTTGCATTTTTCAAGAAATTCGCACATTACCACCAACTTGAAGTTGGTGGTAATTTGCGATTCCTTTGGGACAATTAGCAATTTTTTTTAGCTTCATACATTGCATTTAAGGAATTGCAAAATTTGCGATTCCTTAAATGCAATTGCAAAATAAGGAATCGCAAATTTTGCGATTCCTTATTTTGCACCGAATTTTCATTCATACATCCCAATTTCGGCCTTTGCGAATGCGAATTTGCTTCATACATATGGCCCTTGGTCCTTTCTCGACAGGTTTCCTTGCAAACTATTGCTTGCCTAGTTGGAACGTTGTCTTCAATCTAGGCCATTTTCAAGGGGCCTCTTCACAAACGGGCTCTCCAATGACTAAACATTCCGTACGTTCAGAAGGGCCTGTCGTACACGGATCAGATTCCTCTGACAGAGGAAGTGAGGGACGAACTCTGTTGGTGGTTGGAACATATAGATGCCTGGAACGGCAGGACCATCTTCGGGTCTCAACAAAAGGTAATAATCGGGTCAGATGCTTCCCGTTGGGGCTGGGGAGTGCGCGGAGGAGATGTCTCCATGGTCGGCAGGTGGTCTCTCCACTAATTGTCCCGCCATATCAACTGTCTAGATTTGTTGGCGGGGTCCTTCGCGATATGGACCCTCTATACCAAGATGTCTTGTTGCAGCCTTCTCAGGATGGACTACAGATTTGCAGTCAGGTACATCAACAAACTGGGGGGCACGAGATCACCCTTGTTGGTGATGATACCTAAAGACGTTTGGCACCATTGTCAGAATCATCAGTTATCAATGATAGCGGAGTACATTCGCGGGCAGTCCAACACTGTGGCGTATTGGAACTCCAGATATCTAACAAATTACAGCGATTGGCAACTACAGGGGATACAAACACTTTGGGTTCCTTGCACAATGGATCTTTTCACCTCCAGACCGAATCACCAGTCAGAGACATTCTGCAGCTGGAGGCCAGACCAGTTATCAACGGCAACGGATGCTTTTTCGCAGGATTGGTCTGCGACTCTGAATTATGCCTTTCCCCGTTCGTTCTCATTCCCAGGGTGGTGACTCAGGTCGCTCGCCAAATGGTGGAGATAGTGTTGGTCACTTCACTTTGGAAAGCTCAGTATTGGTTTCTGATTCTGATGGAACAGACATGTGATTGTTCTCTCCTCCTCCATTGGTCTCAGATGATGCTATGGGGCTCTCATGGAGAGCTGCATCTGTTGATAATGTCGGGACAGCTGTCCTTGATGATCTGGAGGCTTTGAGGCAACAGGGGAATTTTCCAGGCATTTTGGAGGCATCTTCAGGCTTCATCCACCAGGCCTGGCCCCCTGCACCATACTCCTTGGCATGGCGATGCTGGAAGGGTTGGTGTCTGGAATGGCATATGGATCCCGTGGAGGCAGAGTTGTCACACGTTGTAAGTTTTCTGTCCAAAAAAGCTTCAAAACGTTTATCTTACAGGTCTGGGAATAATTTTTACTCTGCCATTCCTGCTGGCCATGTACAGGTTGATGGTAAGCCCATAGGGATGCACCCAGTTCTCTGTAAGCTACTTAAGGGTATACAGGTGGCTAATCCTCCCAAGGCTAAATATTCCTTTTTTAGGATGTCATTAGTTCTGGCTCATCTTGAGCGGTGGTCAGA
The DNA here is from genome assembly GCF_964263255.1 of Lissotriton vulgaris. Classification (NCBI taxonomy): domain Eukaryota; kingdom Metazoa; phylum Chordata; class Amphibia; order Caudata; family Salamandridae; genus Lissotriton; species Lissotriton vulgaris. The sequence goes on from NC_141685.1 coordinate 877,450,983, forward strand.
TAATTTTGTTGTCTGGGAAGCAAATATCAGCTAAATTGGATATACTTTTAGGTCTATCCGCCTGCAGGTGTACTTCGGACGTGAGAGCCCTACACTTCATAGGTAGAGTATTTTCTCTAGAAGGAGTTTCTTTTGCCATTACAGGCAGAACAAAAACTTTTTCTTGTTGTTTGGAGTATAATGCATTTCTGTGTGCTTGGATGTTTGAAAGCTTACAAAGAATGTACTTGTATTTTGCGACCTGAAGGTTCTAGGCAATTATGGATTGCGTTACAAAATACATTTAAAAACCTATTTCATTTGCCACAATTGCTAGATGGCTGAAGTCAATAATAGCAGAAGATGGTGTTTGTTCCCATGAGGCACAGGGTCAAGACTGATTTGCATATGGCTGGGTCTGAACTGAGGTGGCAAAGTGAGCTAAAGAACGATGAAGGATTCAACCCAGATATGTGATTGAGGGTGAGTGTCTGAAAAGTATCAGCTCTCCACCCATCATCTCCTTGTGTTTGGTTTATTGAAACCCAGGTTTTTGCTGCTCATTTTGTCCGAGGGGCGATGGCCTCTAAATCTTTTATGCTGGGTTCTACCATTCAGGATATTATTAAGTGGGTTGACTGGTCATCTGAATCTACATTTAAGCAGTTTTACTATAAACCTGTGAGCAATAATACGTTTGTGGTTTTTGATAAGTGTTAAACTAGCAATAGTCGGATTCTCCTGTCCTGAAATAGATTTTAAAATAGTGTCCATACTATAATGGACACAGAGGCAAGGATTATCCTGGCCAATATGTCATTCATTATAAGATTGTTAGGACTTGACCTACCCATATGTATAGTCTGTGTTATATGGATATTACGGGTCGTCTTCTATGCCAGGTTCAGATCACTAAACAGAGTGATACTGTTCCAGTCTTCCTGGCGTTGGTGACATTCCGTGTTCCGGTTCCTGGATGGACTGTTGCTTCTATGTTGGAGATGGCTGCTGGAGTTAGCCCTACAGGTGATGTTGGTTCTTGTCACAGCTTGATTTGGTGGACTGTTGGGAGCAAAGAAGGAGGCTCTTAAAATGGCGATGGCTATTCTTATATGGACTGCTTGACCATGATTCGTGGTTGTGGGCAGGGTATCATGGGAAATGTAGTTTGTAGTGTTGAAATGTTTTTCATTGGCTGCTGTGTTTTTGCAGTAAAAGAAAGAGTAGCAATAATCCTCGCCTCCCTGTCCTTAACAGAATGGAAAATTATTGGTGCAAAAGCTAGCAATTTTTTTATTGTTTACCCAGTATATGCCATATTTGCCTATTTGATTAAAGAGTCCTTGAATGGTACCAAGAACATTATCTTCGTATAACATCCTGTTTTCTATTCTACAGAGCTTGGGTGCTTTCACTACACAACAAGTTTGAGTGATTACAACTGAGGCTGCCATGCATTCGATGAAAGCGGGAAAGCGGATGGGGTCATCCATATGGCTGCATGCAAGGGGCCAGGCCATACGCACACCTCAATAGACCAGAGAGTTTGTTACATCAGTCTCCTGTGGTTCTCATTGACATGCAGGGGTTTTGAGGACCAAATAGGTTCATGAATGGATGCCGACCCCTGATGAAGTAGTAGGGGAGGGGGGACACTCAAAGCTATAACATGCTTAACCAAAGATCTTGTACTAAATGTTACAATCTGAACCATACTTAATCTAGCATGACTATAGGGCTGCCCTCCTCAAAAGCAACAGCCTATGTGGCAAAGAACGACACCTGAGCACACTGTATTTCATACTATTGCCCTCACAGCCACTACCTGCATTTCACACCAGTTAACTCCTATTTTTTTTGCCCTGAGCTGCACCATGTGGGCAGCATTTTCTGCTACTTATAATTACTACTTTTCAACCATTCCTAAAAATATTTGGGTACTGTCTAGCTTTCGCCAAACTATTCCAGGACTGGAGTTGGAATCCTAACTAAATAAGCCTCCTGGATAATTTGAAGGTAAGTTGCTCTTTCCCCAAGTGGTCTAGGACATAAGTTAGAATAGTAATTTTGACCTCCCAGTGTCCACCACGCCCACTGCTGTCCTGAGGGCATATCCTGGGGCAAGAAACACAAAGAAGCTTCCTAGACATGTACGCTGTTTTCATGTAAGGGTACTGTTTACTTTCACTTTTTTAGGTCGAGCTTAGAACAGCGCATGCGCTGTTGCTCGACCTTTAGTAAGGGGATTTTCAAAGTGCTGCCAGCCGCTGGCCTCAAGCTTGCGTGCATGTGCGCGTAAATGCGCGCAGCCGCCATCTGTCTTTTCTCCATCAGGGGTAATGCTTTTCGCGCAAGCTTGTTATCTCTATTTCAAGCTTCTTTTTCTTAACTTGCATGTTGGTGTTGCAGTGTTTATGCTTGTTCATGGTTGCCACTTGCTTCGTATTATATTACCACCTCTGTGTGCAGTATTTACCAGGAGCAATAAATACCTGCAATTCTAGGTATTCTTTGTGAAAAGTAAGAATTCCAAATGCTGCATGCATTGCAATTCACCTCATAATTTCCCGGCGCAAATTTTGGCAGGTTGAAATCAGTGCTTGGAGGGACAGTTCAAGCCCAGCAGGTATGTGAGGGCTATATCATGGATATATTTAATTACATTTAAGCTTCCTTCTGTGAGGTGCAAGGTCTAAAAGGCCATCCATTGTCCCATGAATTCGGTTCAAGTAGAAACACACTCATCTCCGCCCAGCTTCTGCAGAGCTCGGAGTTATTTCGGTCAATGGTGCGTTGACAGGAGGCATGTTGCAGCCTTCAGCCCGAAATGTTACTTGTAATATTTTAATCCTAAATTAGGTCAACATTTTATCAAGTTAATCTACTATGAAGATTAATTAGCCTAGCTCACAAAGGCGCAATAATTTTGATAGTATTTGGTTTTGGCTGCTGTCAAGGAGGAGCAAGCCTTTAGCACAATATATTATTTCCACATGATCGCTGAAAAGCATCACATTAATAGATTTGTCGTGTGCTGTCCTATTTCTCTTCGCATTGCTGAAAAGTTATTTTAGAAAAAAGTACTTGTCATTTCAGTTCGTTTTTAGGAGGAATGTCTCTGTGAAAGTAAAAAGAAACTTGATTCTGCTTTTTAAGGCGCGTCGAGAGACGAAGATAGTTTTCTTAAATGACAGCCTTTTTATGGAGATTAACGTTTATGTAGTAAACGGGAAAACATGCCCAATGGTGTTAACGTGGGTGTTTCCCCGAGAAACATGTACATGATGCTTGTGAGATGGAAGGCTGTACCTCATTGAAACAGTTTCCTGCAATATATGCCCTTGTGTCCTTGTAGGGAGCAAAACTACTTTAGACACACCTGGATTGGAAAACGCATAAAGCCTCATGTGTGAAGGTGCCTTTAGTCCAGGCCTGTCAGCAGTTTTTGTGGGGTTTGAGTGAAAAACAACGAATGTGTAAGTCCAAGTTCTTCAGTTTATGGCAGGTGCCAAGATCACCTAAAAACAAGCATTAACATAGGTAATAGTTCTCGCTTTTGGGACCTTAAAAGTATTTAGTTATGCAGCACAATATCCTTGGTGCACCAACATTAACTGTTGCATTGTTAAACACTTATAAGGTCCGACCTATTGGCTATGCCAATGCTTGTTTCACATAGCTTTTGTTGCTCACAATTGGCAAGATAACAAGAGATGATAATTATGAGGAAGACTAATATGGTCTTCTTTCTGTTTCTCTACCCAAAACCATAGATAATAAATGAGCCAATAAACCCTAATAGTGTGTAAGTTTGGCATGCATGGATGTGTGTATGTGTATATATATATATATAGTCCAACAAACCTTAGTTACTAAGAAAGGCGAAATACCCCGAAAAACTTGGGGGGGGGTCTGATATTTCAGTCCTGAGGAAAGCCATAAAACCCACTGGGCTGAGATAGGTGGCTGCAACATGTAGACTGACTTTTTTTGCTAGACAGCACAAATTTTCCCTGCAAGCATCACCTGTGTCTTTAATCGTGCCTGAGCACCCTGTAACATATTAAACTGGGGAGAGGGTGCACAGGCAATTTTAATCAGAGTTCTTCAGCTTCCACTACCAACAATACTGGATAAAAATTCCCTTGACCACAAGGTTGAGCCCACAGAGACATAGCAGGGGACTGGCCGAGGACTCCATGATGAAGCATGCCACTTGATACTTCTAGTGGGTAAGAGTCCATTTAATAAATAGAAAGCATTCTCCCCCGGAAGGGTTGGAGATGTTGTTAATGGCTTGAGATAAACATCTTAACCAACTAGTGGCTTCCCTGGGTATTGATTTGGTCGTAAAACCCTTCTATCTCACTTTATTAATAGGATAAAGAAATATTTTCGAAGACAGTATTATCATGCCATATATGACAAAATTAGGTAATGCCATTACAAAATGTGCCACACTGCACAGCATTATTTGCATTTTCTTGACGCAATAATGTAGTCAACCCCACTGCATAATTTGGTCTTTACCTGTTGCATAATTCTAGTGGCCCAGTCGTTAGTCCCATAAAATCCAAACCACAGCGACCATTGTCAAAGGATACAGAAGACATCGGTTTGAGGCTAAATCTCAGTATTGTATTGCACGTCATATCTCTGACAAAACTGTTAAGCAATTCAGTTTCCACCAGTTTATGGGTGCCCTTTCAGAGTTAATGAAAGGTGTTGAAATATAGTTTGTCCTCGTTTAGCTCAGCCTGCAAAACATGCATAGACACAGTAGAGGGACGGTTCGTATTTTGTTTCATTCTCAAGGTAGAAACCCATTTACTATTAAAAGGAAATAGTGGATTTACTTGGTACAAGCATTTATTCATCAGTACCGTACCAAGGTCAACAGGTTGCAAGGATGGAGAGCTTCCTCCGTCACAAGAATACTAGTTCAAGGAGACCCTTTATGGAAGCACAACACTCCCCAAGTACGATACAAAACAAGGAAACAATTCTGTTGAAAGGAATATTTATTTAGCAGCACCTTTGTGTTATTAGCACAGAATGCATGTAATGATGACCCTTTCATGTTATCTATCGCCATGTACTTATAAGGCCAACAAACATGCTGATGGTACCTGAAGTTGGTATGGGTCTGGCCTGCACTTCTTCAGGAGGTCTTTTAAGCCCATTGTATTCTTCGAAGACTGGCAAATACTGGTTTATGGTTATTGTGGACCACTTGGACTCATTAGAGAAGTCCGCTTTCGACATTGATTAAATCCCAAATGCTGTCAGCCATCTCCACCTCACATTAATAACTGCCAATCTAGTTTGGACTGGTACTTTGGCACTACACAAGTGGTAAAATGGACGCCGGCCTTTAGATTTACAAATGTTTGCCTCAATTATGGTGATCATCTCCACAGAGTCAGTCTGATGATCAAGGTGTTTATGGAGGCCCTTGCGCTGGCACTTTCTCACCTGAGGAAGTATTCTGGAAACTTAGCAACTTTTGCAGCATTGGATCTCCACAAGAGAAGTTGGCAATTGAGAGAGATCCATGCAGTGGTCTTATCTAACACGTATAGAAATGGAAGCAGTGTTTAGCTGGGGATGCCAATTTAAAGCCAAGTGGGTGGGCTGCAAGCAGAATAACCACAAAAAAACAATTTAGGTAGCGAATTGAACCAGAGACCTTATTTACATTGTGGCCATCCTTACAATCTGGCGTCTATGTCGCTCTCCCTCGCGTTTGATGGATAGTCCTAGCTTAGAAGTTCCTGATGTCATTCCCAGAGCCTCAGTGGATATGTTGAGTCATACGAATCATAGAAACCCTCTTCCCCCTTGCCATCACAGAAGGAACCGAAGAGCACTGTCCTTAATTCTTGTCAAAGTATTTCCGAAGCTCTGCAGCTTCAATGGCCATCTCCTCCTCTGACCGCCATCTGCTAGAGGAGGCCTCCTCCCCTTTGTCGTGATCCTGCAGCTGCTCGTAGATGCGGTCGTTGCGGGCAAAGTCACCGGCTCTGCGGGGGAGCACATGCACGTGGACGTGTGGCACCGTCTGTCCAGCCTCGGGCCCGTCCTGCACAGAGATGGTGAGTGAGGTGCCGTGAAAATGAGTCTCCACTACACTGGCCACCCGCTGCGTGGTGTTGAAGAGGTCGCTAACCTCCTCAGGCCGCAGGTCGCGGAAGCGTTCGGCTGGGCGCAGCGGGCATACCAGGACGTGACCGGGCACCACCGGCTTTCGGTTCACAAGGGCAAACGAGAGTTCGGTTCTCAGAAACACAACAGACGAGCTGATGAGGTGCTGCCCGAAGCGCAGCGTCATGTCGACAACTACAAAGGAGCCGCTCCTCAGGTGTGCTGCCCTCTCCTCAGTAGGCGGCCATATCTAAAGGGGTTGCTCTTCAGGCGCCAATCTCTTGTCAAGGGAAGTGGACTCTCTTATCCATCAGGATTTATCCTTGTGGTCGCTTTGGATTCTAATCAGCATCTCTTTAAACTAAACTCAACATGTTCCTGCGATTTTTCTGTGTCAGGTCGTGTTCTCCTTTGAGTTTCTCGGCTTACTCGTGCTTAACAGGTGCGGTTCTTCTCTGGTTATCAAAAGGTTTGGTATCAGGGTGTCCTCTTAGGCGTACTTGTTATCCGGTTCTTCCCTGCAGCGACGACCTGTCATGAATTTCTCTGAAACAATCTGTCCAGTTAAACTGAAACCAGGAGTCCGAAGAAACCCCTTCAACGGTCAACCTGTCTATTCATAGTGTACATGGTTACTGTGCAGAAGCCAATTCTAGAAGAGGAAACATTCTAGCAGTGTTTGGAGAGGCCTCGGATTGGTTCCAGAGTTTCAGCATGTGATTGGTTAATGAAGTTCTGGGAGGCTGAGAGATTGTATCGTGCTTTAGGATTGGCTAGGGAAACCGTGGCTCATCATTGATTGGGTTCAGGGTCCAACAGACTATACCACGAGATGCGATTTGTGGCGAGTGGACGCGTCAGCTGTCACACCTTTAGCACGGCTTCCTGATTTGAATGGTCTCTGTTAGTGACTGGTGCTGGCCGAAAGCATTTGGAATCTCAGTTTTTTTGTGAGCGGTGCCGGTGAGTGGACTCGAGTAGCTAGATTCCATTACGCAGCTGCGTCTGTTTTACTATAGCGACTTTCTCAGGAGCGCATTTCTTACTTTGTGCCGGGCGCCTGACTCTGCCCCCTCGCGCAGTCACGCCCCCCTAGCGTAGCCACACCCGGCCCTGCGCTGACCACGTCCCTGGAAATGAAAATAACTTTGCTGTCTAGTTGCTCTAGGGGAGGGCCGTGATCTAGCTCACTTGAAAGGGGGCGAGTTTACGGTACTGCAATGGTCTGTAAATTTTGGCAGGTGACCTATTTATTCCATGTCAAAACGGACCTGATATCAGTCTAACGTTAGTCTGTAATCTCTTGCAGTTTTTTTTGCTGATTTATACAGCGCGATCTTGACCCGAAGGTATTGGAGCGCTTTACTTGAGCACCAGTTACGTTACACAAGTACACATTCATTTGTAAGCTTAGGAGTTCGTACCTGCAGCCAGCCTGTAATTGCCTGCCTTAATCCAGTGAACACAATTTTAAATATTAAAACAATCAAATTCCTCTATGCTCCAGTGACAAAACTGGGCCCAGTTGTACCACCTAAAAGGGGCGTAGGAGACACTACATTTTGGGGTTGGGGGACAAGGACAAACTTTTGGACTTACCGGTGACCTACACAAATCGCCCATTGTCTGAGAGCCGTACGCTCCGTTAAACGAATAAAATCGCATAGTTTGGTAGTGAAACACTGAAACAGTCGGGCATGTTGTCTAGGTTGACCAGATTGAGCGACCCGAAAACCGGGAAATTTTGCAAAAAATGAGGAAGGACTACCAATTTACATTAACGTGTTAAAGAATGATAGCCCAGTCCACATAGAAACACATAAGAGGCACTAAGAAAATAGATAAAATGTACTTTTTAAACTCAGCATCACACCTGTTAATTGCTTACTCATTACAGCTGCTTACTAGCCTGCTTTGGAACGCCTAAAAAAAGTGCCTTTCACTATTTACCTTCTCAAAACACAGGGACATGAGCCAATTTTACAGAAATCTGCCAAGACAGCTGTTGAAAAACAGGGACAGTCCGGGCAAATCCTGAATGCCTGGTCACCCTAATGTAGTTATAGTTTGCAAGTATGCTTTAATTGTTATTTACATTCACAAAGTAATCAGATCAAATGTGAAAAAAGGCTTTTAAATCTGACATCTTCATGCACAAGCCAACAAAGGTGGGACAAAAAAAGGAAGAATAAACTAAATGCTCTTCACAACATTCCTAAACCTCAAAATGCAATTGGACTAATATTGGAGACAGGCTGCAGGCACAAAGAGCAGTGAGTGCAGATACATTGTTGCAGGGATTCTGCTCCTACACAGAACTGTGCACAGAGACCCAGGACCTCAGTGAATTGTGGTGTACCAAAAAACTCACCTTCGTGCCTAGAAACCCTAACCAGCTAGCATCAGTGTCATATTAGCTCTTCGTCCTATAGCAAAGCAACCAATGATTAGACAACCCAGAGCATGCCACTTAGGTTATACTCAGGAATGGTGGGAAGCAAGAACACTCTTTCGTCATACTCTCATACCAGTCCACAACAGGAGTAAAAAAGAGACACGGGTAAGGTTAACATATTTATTTTAACAACGTGCTCTGAGATGCAGTATCTTTGCTAACATAAGGAGACATATGATTAGAAATAATATGATCAGCATTGTTACAATTCCATAAAACACAAAGGGAGAAAACATATTACAATGATGGTGAAAATAGGTCTTATAGTGCCTAGGATAACACCCTCCCTAGCTAGGAACTATGTTTTATAAAATATAGAAGGTCTATTAGGCTTGTACGGGGGAACCCCAAACCCCTGGAATCATCAGGAATCAATCACATCAGGATCTGCAAAAGCTCTCTGTCTCTCTGGAAAAACGGCCTTCTTCCAAGTGTCTGAAATCATGCTTACAGCGTGATATTAAAGGCGCCAGAATCACGTTGGCTGCAGCTACATTTGTGTTCTGGCTAAAAGCGTGAGCCGTTCAGCCCAAACAACTGCTACCTTATTATAATGACCTTGGAGGCTTTAGAACTCAGTGTGCAGACTAGAGTCACGAAGTAAGTCTAGGGATGCTGAAAACAAGCCATTCTCATGTGAAGCATTTCAAACAGCCTAACTTACAACAACAGTTATATGCAGTGTTGTGTGCAAAAGCGGCATAAAGGTAAAATGGCTTTTAAACTTCTAATAAGCCTATGCTAACTTAACAATGGGTGCAACAAGGCCCAGCCCACACTACAACATGTCTACTTTCTAAAAGTGGAATATCTAAAACAGTAATGTGAAATCCAACCTTACCAGTAAAGTGGATTTATCATCGCCATTCCAAAGATATAAAACATGACACAGCTACTCCTTTCTAATAAGCAATTACAGCTTAAAAGAGTTTATTAAGGAATTCCCAATGTTAATCTATGTGAGGAGTAGGCCTCACAGTAGTGGAAAACAAATGTAGGTCTTTTTCACTACAAGGACATAACTTAAAAGTACATGTCCTACCTTTTAGTAACACAGCCCTCTGGCCTATGGGCTACCTAGGGCCTACCTTAGGGGTGACTTATGTGTAATAAAAGGGAAGTTTAAGTCTTGGCAAGGGGTTTTTAATGGCAAGTCTACATGACAATAAAACTGTGCACACAGGTTCTGTAATGGCAGGCCTGAGATGTTTAAAGGGCTACTTGTGTGGGTAGCACAATCAGTGCTGCATGCCACTAGTTGCATTTAATTTACAGGCCCTGGGTATATGGTATTCCACTTTACAAGGGACTTACAGGTAAACTAAATATGACAATCGGGTATACACCAATGTCACCATCTTTTAGGGGACAAACACATGCACTTTAGCACTGGTCAGCAGTGGTAAAGTGCTTAGAGTCCTAAGGCCAGCAAAAAGAATCCGCAAAAAGAGGTGGCAAGCAGGCAAAAAGTTTGGGGGGAAGACCACCCTAAGGCTGGCAGGTCTAATAGTATGGTATAGAATTCTGTGTGTCTGTTTGAGTATTGAAGTCAGTCAGATCCCATCCCTTTTGGAAGCGTCTGGTTTAGCAGGGCGCAAGAAGGAGAGTGAGAATAGTTTATTGAAATCTTGAAGTTGATCGCATTTCTGTGGCTGGAGGGTGGAGAAACGCTTGATGCATCGCAAAGTATACAACACAATACAGAAACGTTTGTTGTCTAGTCTATGAGAAGCGTTATTGCAGATGGATGATGAGTGTAGAGTGCAATCAAACCGCATCACCTTGTTAAAAAATATAAGAAGCCCTATGAGCTATTTTTGCAATAAGAACTAGCCTTGTTTGGGCTGCCCACAACAATGAGATGTAAAGTGTTTGTGTGGAAGAGAGATGCTTAACAATGTAAAACAAGCATTTACATTGCAATGGTTTCGCCTTTGTTAAAGTTTGAGCTTTTGGTATTGCTTTTGACAGAGGGTCTTTTCTAACTTCTTTGAATTATGTGTAAAACGTTGATGTGTTTTACTTTACACACAAAAGTATGACAAAACCCAAAATCGTTTACCTGAAGAAGCCTTGCTGATACTGTTACTGCTATGTATGGGTTGCCTCCTAATGTGCAGAATATATTCAACCCTACTGGTTGGCAACAAATACCCAAACCTCAACACGCCGCCCGCGGGGAGGCGGCGGCGCGCGCTCTGTGCAGATAGCGCAGGCAGCTCCCGCCCGCGGCCCGCGGCGAACGTGCTGGCTGCGGGTTGTGACCCACGGTTGGCAAATTGGGAAAAGTAACATGGGCATGGCTACCTTCATCAGCTAACAATGTTAACAATTCAAGATTGACTAAAATTTAGTAAGCTCATTGGCATTTATGGGACCCTTGGTCACAAGCCAGCACTAAACAAAACAATTTACTTGTTACTGATTTTGTACAGTGAACACTGTATACTTGAAATGCTTCTAGGTGCTAGCGAGAATGTTCGTCCAAGTCTCACCACTCACAGTAACATATCCCACTGTAGAACTTGTATAGCGCTTCATAGACTTACGGAGGCTGCACACCTTTTTTTTGTAGCGCTAGTTAATAGGGCGTGGTTTGTAGTTTTGCCTGCGTAGTAAGTGCTGGGCCTGTGTAGTAAGTGCTGGGAGAGGCGTGTGAGGTTCGCGCTACAAATATGATGGCAGTGGACGTCCTTAACTATAAGTATTGCGTAGAATCTTGGATAGACGCGGACACTGCACTTTTTATGTAGTGCTTAGTGTCTCATAGGTATGTATGTATGGGCCCAGAGTTGGCATGCTCTCTGGAATGTAGGGTTGTTGCCAATTATTACAAAAACAGTAATCTGGTGCAAAATGTACGTATCTTCAGTTTCTTAAATTGCACAGGCTTGACTCAAACACCCCGGGTTTCTTCCGTTGCGCTCCCACGCGTGTACTGCATCGATTTGGCAGGTGCAATGGCACTGTACCCTAAAACCAGCTGTTTTTATTCCATCCCTGGGCCGGGAGGAGAAAGCCCTTGTACTTGCTCGTATTCGGGCCCAGGACACCCTTGCTCCGCAGCTCCTGCGCAGCCGGCTGAGGTAAAAAAGTCCCTCCAGCGCGCCACCCCCCGCACCCCGCGTCCCGCGTGAGGAGGGCGCCCGCCATTTGAATGTGTAATCGCCACTTTGTTTCGGCGGCGCGGACGACGCTTTGAATGCAAGACAATCGATTTAAGCACGTCCCGAGCCGTGCGAGGGGATAAGAGGTGGCTGAGGCGATCCTCTGCGGGCTCACGACTGCCTCCCTCTCTCGGCAGAGTGGTCGCTCCCGCCCTCGCCTCGGCCCTCCTCCCTCCCCCGCCTCGGCCCTCCTCCCTCCCCTCAGCCCTCCTCTCCGCGCCCCCTTTGTTCTGTACGCTCGGCACGTCAGGAAATGGTGGCTTGTTATAGCCCCGAGCTGAGGCTTCTGCGTAGCGCTTCGTCCTCCTAGGCTGCGGCAACCTAAGCTGATAGATCGTGGAAAGAGGTTTCGGAGGTCAGAAAAAGGCAGGATACGAGAGGAGTGAAATAGCGTAAGAAAGGAGGGAGAAACGGGGGATACCAGAAGATACACAAACAATAATGTGTGGTGGAGGGACAGGAGACATGCATGGGAGGGTGAAGGAAAGAAGAAAGGGGAGGGGTCACGAAGGAGGCTGGGGCTCGCCTTCCCGTGCCTCTGTGCGGCCGCAGCCCTGACTGGGAGCCCAACAGCGCCTTGAAGACAGAGTGGAATTTCCTTTGCTGCTGGACATGGAGGGGCGGAGGCGGGGGGGGTGCTGGAGCCCTAGCAAGGGGGAGGAGCCTCAGCAGGAGCCTCAGCGAGGGGGACAGGAGCCTCAGCCAGGGGGGCAGAGCCGGTGGTAAGAGGAGCGCAGATGCGCGCTCACTGTTTACTGAGCCCTTATTTACTTTAAAATAGAACGACACATATAGCTCCTGGAGGTCTGAGTACACCTCACAAATAAAGATCTGTGAGGTGAATTTTAAATACAGCCCCACCAACAATCGAACGTTGCAAGACTCCTTAATGTTGATACACAGTTTGGTATGTATTATGTTACTGTAAATAACTACATGTAATTTAAAATCTAACAAATTCAAGTGCAGGGTAGAGTGCCATACTCATACAGAGATTATCCAAGTAAATAAGTTCTTTTCGGAGGTATGTCTGGAAGTGTCTACCCTTAAATATAGGAAGCAATGGGGGGCTTATCCCATTTATTATTTTGTAGCAGGAGGTTATCGATCTATGATGGTCCGCGCTGCAGTCATGAGTGTTTTGTAGCGCTCCATGCAAACGGAAGTGTCTGTGGGCGCTTTATCGTTGTGACTCAATGATGCTCCTACTGACCTCAGAGGAGTGAAAAGCTTCCTTGATGATATGTCTCAAACTTCGATCCTGCAGATTCTTGGGGACTCCAAAGCCCTGTGGGGTCCCAAAGGCCTCGATGACAGAGTCTGGAAATGGGACGAGTGGGCACACTTGCATGGAGCGTGTCGGGAACTGGGGGGAGGGGGAAGGGGGCAACACGGTCATCAAAGCCATCCCTGCCTCAGACCCGTTAGTTAATAAAACTGGGCATTGCAAAAGGTCCCTGTCGGGTCCTGTATTCATCACATCCTTGACTTTACTGGTCAATAACACGGATCAATTTCTGAACAAGTCATGTGAAAAAGATTAGGGTAATCCAAGTCAGACATTTAGTTTCTGTTTATATTTCACATGTTTTAATTAATCTTGTACCAAAATACCAGTTGGTGGTAAGCTATAGAGGTCACATAAGTACCCCACGCCCTTATTTTCATAGGCCACGCCCCTTTTAGAGGTACCTTCATCTGATTTTGCACCCCAGTTAAACTCATGTTAAACAGCGTAGAGCCCCGCTAACAAGTGCTGTGCTTGTTTTAGACGTAAAGAGCCCCCGCTGAGCGGTACTGGGGCCGCTCCCTGTTCCGTACAGGATAGTACTGCTGGGCCACAGAAAGCGCCGCACGGCTACACCCGCGCCCTCCTGCCCCCCCCTCTCTTGCTCCCCCCCCCTCCTGCTCCTTGAGCAGCGGTCCGGCATGTTCAGCAGCTCTGGGTCCTCAGAGGCTGCGGGCAGGGACGGGGTCCCCTCGAAGGGCACTGCCCCACACCCCAGTGGTGCACCCGGCGGGGGCTTTTGCTGCATATATGTTTCATGATCCGCCTATATCCTGCAGCCTGTGGCGAGGAGGCCCGCGCTCTACACCGTCACTGCACAGCAATAGACACAGCCCTGTTAGCACAGAGGGGTTGTGCAACAAACTGTTAGGCTACGCACAGCCACCAACAGGGACATACAGTGTGCGTAGCAATCTACTGCGACAAGCCTAGTGCGTACAAAAGACGACCCCCCCCAAGGAGGCTCTGCCAGGGGTCAGGGGCCACGTCACAACCCCAACCCTAGGAGTCCGAGCGGGGTGCAGTCACTGCGGGATTCAGGAAGATAACAATTCGCGCCCCATCAAAGTGGTCTTGAGAAATCGGAGCCGGAGGATACAGAGTACCCAGGGCTGGCACCACGGAGCTCCGCGGAGCAGCGAGAGGCGCCGCCGAGGGCTGTGGCGCAGCTGGCAGTCCAGGCAGACCAGGCTGGGCCTCTGAAAGCGCCGGATGGCTACACCCGCACCCTCCTGCCCCCCCCTCCTGCTCCCTGAGCAGCGGTCCAGCATGTTCAGCAGCTCTGGGTCCTCGGAGGCTGCGGGCAGGGACGGGGTCCCCTCGGAGGGCACTGCCCCGCGCCTTAGTGGTGCACCCGGCGGGGGCTGGTGCTGCAAGGGTGGTAGATCCATTGTCCCAGCGGCGGCGGAGAGGCTCTCCTGGAGCGTGCTGGCATGGCTTCGGACACAGCACCGCTGCACAGGTGGTGACTGCGCTGTGCAGGGTGGTGGGGGGAGGGCGTGAGACGACAGCAACAAAACACGCAAAGACGGAAAACAAACACGGAGACGACATAACAGCGAAAACGTCAAAATACGTAAACATACAAAGGGAAAACACATTTATAAAGAAAATGCAGCCAACTCCAGCAACAGACACTTCTAAAAAGAACAAAACAGGCCAACACGAAAAAAAAAAATAGCACACACCCACCGCCGCGATGACGATCAGAAAAGGTTGGAGAGGGAAGAAATCGCGGGAACGCCCACGAATCTGGTCTGGCCATGACGGACAGATCTCTGTTCCAATGGCTAGCCTCCATTTATGGAGCTAGCCAATGGAACAGAGGGCGGATTCCCAAGCCACATAGTTATTCTCATTAGGTTTTCGCCTGCGCGAAAAGCTGCGCAGTGCGCACCTTTCACTTAGGCGAAACCTAAAAAAGGCTGCTGTGCGAGACACATATGAGATGCTCACAGAAAATAGGTATAGCTAGATATGCAGAGTGAGGTGTGTGTGGGCAAAGCTCAGGTATGAGATATTAGTGATGAACCCCAGAAGCATAGTGCTTGTGTGTGAAGCTTGCAACTGAATACAGTGAGAGGAAGGTCACAAATGAGAAGTGCGCAGGATGCACTAAATTACAAAAAATTTGATATATGGTAGGTTCACAAAAACTATAAAATGCTAAAAACTATCAAATGTGCCTCGTGCAAGGATTATTCAAGCCAAAATATTGACCATTTAATTGAAACAATGTTTGAAGGCGTGGAGGCCTTGCTCAAGACTGTGATGATTTATTTACAAGTGTATTTGGGGAGTTGATTATTAACAGTGAAGTAATCTTTGGGGAATAGTTTTTGCTACCAATAAAAGGAGTGGCCTAGTTTTTGTAGCTCTGATACGGACAACATTTTTGCGTAGCATATGTATGGTTGGTATATTTGCTTTTATGTTAAGAAGCTCAGAGGAAAAAACACACATGATGTGTGATAACTTTAACAATATTGGGACTTGAGGGGGAGGATTATTGGTGCCTGGCCTCTTTGAGGACATTATTTGCCCAAAGTTTACAGAAGTTAGAGATGCATATTTTGATTGCTTGGAGAAGCTTAAGTGAAGATGCTCTTGATCTGGTTGAATTGAAAACATTGATAGTTGGAGGAGTTACAGATCAACTATGCTATTGTGAAACACTATATCCCATATTTTATGGAATACTGGTTTGGTTTGTAAAAACGTTATTTCGGCCGATTAGGCCATAAAAGTTCATAATAAACAGTTCCCACGTATATACACAATTTATACAATAATTACATTTTCATAGTATATGCTTGGTTAATAAACACTTACTACACATTACAATTTCCTAAAAAAAAAAAACATGTCCCAGACAATCATTAAAATGCACTGTAACATATAGAGAATGAGGTGTCTCTAGTTAATCCTCCCTTACGCAAATTTTAAAAGACTTCTCCTAATGTGCCACATGGCATTTAAGAACCGTGATACTGCAAATACAATTAAAGGTTCGGTATCATATTTGAAAACTCTAAAAGCCGCGGCACAGCGGGTAAAACCTAGATTTTTACCTAATTGAGGTACCCAGTGTTTGCGGGGTAACACATATGCCGGGCAAAAAAATAGGACATGCAGCTCGGTTTCAGCTGTTTGTTTTCAACAAGGGCAGATGCTCAAATTCTCCGGAGCCCATGAACTGGTGTACTCTGCCAAAGGTAAGTTCCCCCATCTAAATTGTGCGTACAATTTCCTCGCCATAGGTGGCTGGATTACGTCCAGAAAGGGTTTCTTTATGTACATCTCCTTTATTTGTAGAAACTCCCTGGTCAACCTGCCCTCTTTGGTGCTCTTCAGTAATAGCAGCAGATTAGAATGCCTGAGTTGTTTCACAAGATCCGCCCTAGATATCATTGGACAAGATAGCTCAGGAGATAGCCAGAGATCCGGTCTCCCAATCTGATTGGCAAGGCTTCTAATGTGTGCCAACCATGGGGTTTTACTGGGAATGAGTCTGGGGAGCAGTTCTTTTAGCTCTTCTTTGAATGCACTCAACTCAGGAGTTGCCCATAACCTCCTCCAATATGTCAAGGGCCTGAAGGCGATCTCTTGATCAATTGGCCTCATACCCAAGTCCATGCAAGGGGAACCAGTGGGGTGCTGTGTGGTAGACCTATGAACTGTCGCATGAAAATATTTTCTAGCTTCATAAGTTATGTGGTGGAACTATGCCCCCAAAGCTCTACCCCATACTAGGTGGCTCCTCTTGCTTGAGACTTGTATATCTCCACCGAAGGGGCAACTGGCTTAAAAGTGGATGATCTGAGCATTTTCATTATTCCCCCCCCCCCCCCCCCCCCACCAGATGTCTGAGTGAGCCTGAGCCGTGCTTTAATAATCTGGGAACCCCACCCAAATTGTTCGGACAATGTTATCCCCAGATAATCAAACGTCCTTACTTTCTCAAGGAGAATGCCATTTAGGGAGGGGTTTGGAGGCGTGGTATTTGGAGGGTTAAAGACCATGAATTTGGTCTTGGATAAATTTATCTCCAGACCTCTCATATTACAAAACTGGGCAAACCCATCCAGGATGCGTTGTATGCCTAGTGGTGACTTGGACAATAGCAGAGGATCGTCTGCGAACATTAACGCAGGTATTTTCCCAGTGGCCAGTTTCGGTGCATCCGTATCTTTAATGTTATTTAAAAAAGCAATGAGCCCATTAATATAAAGACAAAAGGGGGCCTGAACGCAGCCCTGTCTGACCCCCTTTCTAACAGGGAAGCGTGAGGAATGTTCTCGAATTTGACGCATCTAACCTGTGCATAGTTATCGGAATGTAACCTCACTAGCACATTAAGAAGGTATGGTGGACACCCAAGCTGATCAAGCACCTCCCACAGCTCCTTTCAAGGCACGAGATCGAAGGCGGACTGAGAAAGGATATAGAGGAATCGTGTATTATAGATACAACCAAAAAACTTCCCATTTGTGGCTGCAATACTTGATGGCCTCGTGAATTTAACCACCTCATTGTAGAACTGTGTGCTGCACTTAGGCTGACGATTTGTGTCATGTGCAACAAATAATGTACATAGAAATTTACTATGAGTAAATACCACATATGTTTATATAAACATGCAACTTTTGGGAAGTGTGAAGAGGGGGATCCAGCAGCAGGAAGAGAAAAAATTGTATTTGCCCATTGACCAGCTTTGCAGTACAGGAAAATTGTTTGTAGGGGAAGCTGGGATAAGAAGACATCGAGAACCAGTATTTGGGTCATGCTTCAGGGAAGAAAACAAAAACATGGAGATGAAGTGAAGCCGGCATGCATAGAGATGCAGCTATCAATGAAAACGAAGAAAAAAAGGGCAACAATGAAGCCAACAATTAGTAAGAAAGCGGGGGGGGGGGGCTAAAAGACACTTCATATGTGCCTCTTAGTAGCCACTTTCTAAGAGTTTAGCTGTACCTTAAGCTAAGTTAGACTGAACGATGTGTCCAGGATGGATCACACTACGTTGAGTGAGGTGAAGGGAGAGCCAGCATTAGAATAAGAAGTTTTGCCCTTAGACTGGCTATAGTGAAGTCCTTGTCTTTTTCTCTTGTTAAACACAGCATTATTCAGACACAAACAGTAGCGAGTAAGGGAAACTCTCAGAAGTGTCATGGTAAATGACTTCAGTTGTCATGGAAGCTAGCAACTAAAATATGAGTTTGTCTTAGGAGGAGCTGTCACGCAGTGTTTTGTTTTTAAACAAACATATCACTTCTAAAGTGTGCAGATAATTGAATGCTGGTGTAAAACGGTTTGTTTAACCTACACAAAGAAAACGCATTGAAGAAAAAAACAAAAGGTTAACGACATTGGCACATGTGAATTTTACAGTATCACTGTGGAAAATGAGAACTTTTTTGCATTACAGGGTCACTGTTAACACTGGGCAAAAAAGTGCCCTACTACTCGCCTTTGGATAGTGTAAACATAGGCAGACATGCATTCATATAGGATTCTAGAAACATAACACATACATACTATGGTGGGGTATTCTGTTTGGACTGTGTTCAAGGAATGTAACATTATGTTTTACTAATGGGACTTGCATTTATTATGTTTTTGGGCTAACTTGAACTATCATGAACACTAATAGCAAAGACTATGTGATGTGCTGATAGTGACATCTAATATAATTAATCTTAAGTAAAGATATTTAACTGCTGTCACCTCCTGTGTCAGACTTGTGTGGAAAATTATGAGGAAGGTTAAAGAGTAGCAAGGTTTGCTGAGAGTTTGGGATAGCTATCTGTTGGAGTGGGGTCTCATTTTACGTGTTTGTATTAAAGGGCCCATGCTCATTAAGTTATGTAACTTGTAGAAAGAGATGTTTCCATTCAACAATACCTAGATGACACTCTAATCTATCTTAACACGTCTTCACCACTGGACATGCTCATTCACACTTGTGAACATTTACAACATTTAAAGAACTTCTTTATCCTAAATCCACAAAAAATAATTCATCCTGTTCTTCTCCAAGGACAAAAAATGTTTTAACCCAAAAGTGCTAATGCAATTACACATTATTCTTTAAAGATTTGTAAAGTGCAACAGCTACTCAATAGAGCGTCCCGGAGCTAATGAGAAAGTCTGATCCCTAAATAACAAAGGTACTAAAAGGCAGAACCAAAGAGCCAGGTCTTAAGAAGCCGCTTAAAGGTCAGAATGTCCCTAGAAGCAGGGAGCTGACCTGGGAGAACATTTCACTTCCTAGCAGCCCGATAAGAGATGGAGCTACCGCTCTGCTTTTTCCGTCTGAAATGAGGAATTTCTACCAGCAAGGAGTGGATGACCGAAGAGACCGGGCTGGTTGATAAGGTGTGAATCTGTTGACAAATCCAGAGGGCCTTTGTGGTGAAAAGTTCTGTGTACCAGAACCAAACCTTTGAACCTCACACATTCTTTTATAGGGAACCAGTGAAGTTCCTTTTGGCCTGGCTGAATGTGGGCTCCCTTGGGAAGGCATAGTAGAAGCCTGGCAGAGAATTCTGCACCAGCTGTAATCTCTTCAGGAGATCGGTAGGTAGGCCCCAGTAAAGAGATTTAGCATAATTGAGCATTGAGGTGATCAAGGCATAGATCACTATTTTCTCATGCGGGAAGGGGAGGAGTTAGAAGGAACTTTAATGTTTTTAGCAGGCCAAAGCATGCGTCCACCCCTGCCCCACCTGGTGGTGGTGGTGGGAAGGGAGGGGGGGGGGGTCGAAAGAAGCAATAGTATTACATTTTAACACAGACTGCATACTTCCATGGGAGGTGGCAAGTGACATTCTTGGGCCAATGGTCATTGTTCCTGCTGTGCAGAGGGGCTCCAAAGAGCAGAATTTCTTGTGAGTATTCTATTGGAGGCCACTATCGCACATCCTCAGAAACACAGAAGTCAAGCAGGTCTGGAAGATACACAGTGCGTTCTGTGAATTTCTGTCAAGGGGGAGGAGCAGTTATGTATCATCTTCATAAGATATTGTTTGTATGCCAAAGGATTCAATTAAGGGCGCCAAAGGGGTCATATACAGATTGAAAACAATGTGGGGCTTAGTGCAGACCCCTTAGGGACCCCATAACCCAACGGTTTAGGATCAAAGCCAAAATGGACCATCCAGACTGACGGATACTGTCTGTCAAAAAGGAACGGAGCCATACCAAAGCAAGAACCGCAGACACCTATGGCTTCGAGGTGCTGCAGGAGTGTTGAATGCGAGACCGTGTCAAAAGCTGCTGACAGATCAAGGAGGATCAGTGCCACCTGCTTCCCTTGTCTGCTGCTAGCCTAACTCTATTAGAGACCTCTAACAGTTTGGTCTTGGTGCTGAAACCCGGATGGAAGCCCCAATGGGTTAGGGAAAGAAGCAAATTTTTCTCAAAAAGCAGAGAGCTGCTTGTTAATGAGTTTCTCTAAATTCTTGGTAAAGGATGGCAGCAGAGAAATGGGACAGACATTGGCAAGATTGGTATGGTCTGCCGAGGGTTTGTTTTAGAAGAGGAATCATCTTGGCCTTCTTCCAACCCCTGGGCTCTGTGGCAAATGAACTGACTGATTCATAAGCTGGTTTAGAACAGAGTTGTTGGTTCTACAATTGGCTGAAAGAATGTGTGGAGGACATTTTTTATGTAGCAATCGGCCACGAGAGGGCACTATTTCTACTTGCAGTGCAGTGTGGTCACTCATCCTCATCGAGGCAGTGTCCGTGAGATATAAAGCATCCACTGTGGTTTGGATTTTAGTGTCAAAGAAGTTGGACAATTGCGTACATAAATTAAGAAAAGGTTTTAAAGGCTGAAACAAGGCTTCTGGGTGCATAAACGTTTTGAAGATTTTAAATATCTCCCCAAACTTGTTTTGAGACATGTCAATCTGATCTGTAAAATAGTCAGACTGAGCTTTCTTAATTGCAGGATGGTAGATATTTAGAGCCTTGTCATTACAAAGGAAATGACGCCTCCATTCCCTTTCCATTTTCTTACTGTTCTTACAAAGCACTTTGTTCCTCACTAACCCAAGGGGTTAACTGTCTTTTTCCTGAGGAATTAACATCTCTGTGTTGAATAGGTAGGATGTGGTTAACCACCTGTGTAAGCAAGGAGTCGCCCGACTGGCATCGACCTCCATGTCCTCTGTCTTAAGTGGAGAGTGCTTACTCAAGGCAAGACTAAATTCCGTAGAAGAGACAGCGGCCCAAGTCGGACCAAGTCTGGGGACTAATTTCGAGTTCTGAAACTTGAGTATTAGAAAAAATTGTATCAAAGGTGTGACCCGCGATGTGAGTGGGCTGAGTCACAAACTGTGACATACCCTAAGAAGGCATATGCTCCAAACGAAGTTGACCATACGGGTCAGAAGATGCGCCCACAAGTATATTCAGGTCCCCTAGAACCGGTAAATTCAAGTATGTCAACATATACTTTGAAAGGAACTCGCCCAGGGAAGGCAGAACCCCCCCTGCCGGCCCGGTGAGCAATAGATCAGCATGCCAGCTAGGAATTTATTTGTGGACAATGAAATGCTAAAGCCCCAAGACAAACTTCAATGAGTACCTCATGAGCTACTGGTAGCTCTCCAGCTACTTGTAAGTAGCTCTCCTATGTGCAGCATAGTGAAGTAAATTAGAAGAAGTAAATTAGAAGCTGTTGCTTGGTTGAATCAATATATGTATATTAAAACTGAAAAGCTTGTATTTGAGATGAAAATGGGTATTTTTTCAGAACTAGTAAGTTGATGTTTGGGAAATAATGGTTACATTTCCAATATTTATTTAAAGGGGATATTTCAGTAATAAAAATCAAACTTTATTAGGGAGCACTTGTAACTCATATTAACTTGTGGCCAATGGCATTGAAGCAATGGCTATGTGTTACCCATGTAGAGGCATGACAAAGCATTTTCTATATTACTGCTGGCAACCATGCCTGATGCGTTGAGGTGATCACTGCTGGATAATCTTGCTTGTGGTGGCCACTAAAGTAACCTTGTCTCATGTAGTTACCCTTACAGCTCTAGTAATATTAGTAGCTCTGGAAGATTTTCATTGAAAATAAGTAGCTCTTATTACAAAAAAAGGTTGGAGAACCATGCCATAAACTCATAGACACTGTTGACTACCCATCAATCTCACCCGTAGTTTTATTGCTCATCATCATATTTGACTCCTCTGTATAAACAAAATCTTTAAAGTGGTAAATTATTACCTCTGGGTCCTGAAAAGATTTAGCCATTCTTGTCTCTTTTCTACTAAAAATACTGTCATGACTGGACTTCGGCCACGCTTTCCTTGTGGGCGTCTCACAAGCCTGCCTTTTACCACTAAAAACTGTCCTACATGCTAAATTAGACGAATGTCTTCATCTCTGAAATTCAATCACATTATTAATTCCAGTCGAGTTATACTGGCCTCTTAACAAGGCAAGGATAACATTTACATTTGATACCTAACCTACAAAACCACCAACACCAGTTCTCTCATTATACTTCTTGGCACTAACCAAGTTAGGTAGTATGTAAGTGACATCACAGCACATGACATCGCATGTGATATCACAACCTATGACCTCAGGAGTGATATCACAAAAAATGAGATCAGATTCTAAGACCTCACATAAGTTAAGCAGGTCTATCATGAGTATATTTGAGCACATTACAATATTTAACAAATGAGATTCATTGTCTGGGTTGTGCCAAAAAAGTGATGCAACCGCTGGTGCAAGATCTAGGCCTCCATGTATACATTTATTTATTAAACCTCTGCCAGAGAGAAATTGGCAACAAGGAGAAACATGACAGTATATCTGTTCTGCTTAATTAGTTGCAAAGTCTACATTTTAAAATATCTTATCGGGTTAAGGAACCTTCTGCATAGATCTTTATGTACCCAGTAAATCCCAGGAAATAATCATATGATAAGATAACCCTGGAGGTAAATGCACTTGCTGGGGAGACTGGTGTTTTGTCTAGTCCTAGATTTGAATCAAAGTAGCATAGCTCTTGCAAAGCACATCATGTGATACACAGATGACCGATTTTTATTTTATGTAGATGAGTAAGTGGGTTATTTCTTTTAATACAGATTCTTTAGTTACTTGCAGTTCATAAATTGTATCCTTTTAATATAGTAAACTATGAAGTAGAGGACATGCGACTCCTACATCTTGCATCTCTCACTATCTTATGTAACACATCCTATAAATTGAGTTCCACACTTGATTTATTGTCAATTTATAGTGTGTATGTGTGATGTAAAGCACTCCGACACCCTGGATTGGGTTGAGCAGCGCTGTAAAAGAAATAAGAAAAAATAGTTGTATTTAAATTTTTATTTTGTGTAAATATTAGGACAGACCAACACATCTGACACACATCGTAACGCAAGATGTGTTCTTAGACTATGATATTAATTGTTCTTGTGGTCCGTGGCGAGTTTGAACTGCTCAAAATAAATATTTCAACAAAATGTTAGCCTTTGAATGGCTGAATGGCTCAGTGTGAAAAAGTCAAATTGAGGTAGGGACGGGCCTGGGTAGAGACAGCAATCAATAAACTACCACTCTTCCTTTGTCCTGGAAGTGCAGACTGCAGGCAGCCGTAGTGGCGAGGGTGGGATGAGAAAAAGTTCCTGTAGGTTTGCAGCACAACAAAAGGGAAGGTAACAGGTGAAGCGCAGGACCATTGTAGAAAGTGCTTTGATGTGCCAATGGCCCTGTGACTGACAGAAGTGAGAAGGAAAATTATTTTGTCCTCTCGTCTCCCCACCCTTCCCCCCCGTGTCATCCCCACTACAAAATCTGAGAGGGATATATCCCCCGCAGCCCCCACACTTCCTACACTCGTGCTACCGACGACCTGGGGTCAGTGCCCTAAACTTGCTTCAACACGTTACAGTTGCTGACAAACATCTAAATGCTTTCATAGAAACTACACGGCTGCTGGTGCAACATGCGCAACCTCCAGTCACCAGCCTGAGCTGCTTAGGGCATTGCATTGCACAGTAGCTACTCAATTTATCTGAAGCAACTCTGGGACCTACCAGTGTCCATGTTCACGCTGCACTTTGCCTAAATACTATCACTATGTGGAATCCTACACCTGAAGCCACTGAGGCTGCTTGGCTGCTATTAGCGCCCAGTTAACACTGACACTCAACCCTGTCCTGCAGACTTTACACCTTCCCCTTTGGAGCCTAGAGGCCAATTGTAACACGTTAAATTATGTTCCCCATGTCAATTCTTAAATTGTCTTTATTTATATTGAGGATTCTAACTTATTCTACTTAAGGCTTAACTAATCTTTTTGGGGTTTAGGTGATTCATTTTATGATTTTCATTTTGAAAAGTTTCTTGTGCTCTTTTTTTCTTTTCTTAATGAGATATGCTTTTGTAAAGGTTTTTACTAACTATACAATACATTTAAACTAAAACTAAACTAGTCTTGATTTGCTTCCATTCACCTAACAGGCTATTGACCGCAGTGATTCAACTCCATATTACCCAAAATAATTTCATTATTCAGTTGTCCTCATCCCAGCCATTACTAATGAGGTGGATCCCACCTCCTAAAAGGAAATGAAAATCAGAAAGTAGTGGTAGTCAGACAGTAAGCCTGCCTACACTAATGAGCGTCTTTAATAGTATTGCTATCCATAGTTATCCCTATACATTTTTCCTGTCCCATGACTAAGACCAGGAGTGTAGGTATGGGCTCCCTGCTGGGCATGGGCTTCTATTGTTGCACCTCTAAGACCGTTGCGCAACCCTACCAAGTGGCACTCAGGGGTCACACCAATGCAAATGCCTTACTAGCCCAGCATTACCGCACTGAAATCATTTGTCAAGCATTTCAGAGCTCTTCCAGATGACCTCTGGAGTCATTTGCACTGCTTTAGAAGTTGTGAGCGCTGACCGTGATAGTGCTGTACTTGACTGATGCTGCCATCTATCATACCAGTGGTCGAAGTGGGCGGGATCGGCAGGGCACGGCGTGCCCCTACTTCTTTAATTCCAAGGATTCTGTTCCCCTACTTTTTCATTTTGAAAATGTGTCCCAGGACGGAAGAAATCGCCATCTCATATAAATGAAACTCGGTGTTCGTGACGGGCGGGGCGGCAGAGAAGTAGCAGGACTCTGTCTTTTCCTTCTTGCCCAGAGAAGACAAAGACCGTTTCCACTTCTGCTTTGCCGCTTCAGCTGCCCCCCCCCTCTTTCCTTATTCCCTCTCTTTCTGTCTAGCAGTTCTTCTCTTTAAAAAACAGTGACTTCAGTCTCTTTCCTCTCCTTTCTTTTATTTGCTCCCCTGTGAAATGGATCCAAAAAAAAAAAACAATTTTGCTGGAATTATCGTATTTTTCTGACATTTTAATTCCAAAGTGCAGCATCAGTAATAACGGGTTAAAATATGAAAAATAACTAAGTAAAGAAAGACTGGTTGTAGTAAACTAAATAAAGTATGACCGAGTGGTAGTATACTGGCTAGATTGATTTTATTCACACCCAAACACATTAGCGCCACTTTTACAGAGTTTGCCAGTGAAGCACTATTTTTGTTTTCTTATCTTTGTTTTTTCGATGGGCTTGCAACTAATGCACCAATCCTGGAGGTACTGCTATGTGTTGATTGGGAAACAAAATGTGTACTGCGGCTCTGTGTCCAGGGATGTGGTCTTTTTACCATACTGCTTACGTTTTGTAAGGGTATAAGCAATAGACATTGAAATGGGTCCATGCAGTGTCCTGTAGTCATGTCCTTAACCTTTCAGGGAAAAGCACTTACTGATTTCTGAATAGTGAATGTAAAAGCGATAAGGTAACCATGATTTTCCTTCTTACATTTCACATGGATTGCTAAATTTTGCGTTCCCTATGCGTGTTTGTTTTTTCCAGGATCCTGTTACTTTTGTAGGCCGCATATTCCTCTTGCCTAGTTTATAATTTAAATTGAGCCGCAGCCAGGTGTTTTTAGCCGGCAACAATTGGGTTGTAGTTGAAGGCATTGTGAGTCTTTCTCAATGGGGCAGTACGGTGTTCAGTGGGGGAGAGGATGTGGCACTATGGCCAGAGCTGCTGAATTTGGAACTGGGGAACCAGGTTCAGCCTTAATAACCAGTCCACAAGAACACTTAGTTGAGAGCGCACAACCCCATTCTAGACCTTAGAGGGCTTCGCAAGACCTTAGAAGCCCCGGTGTCTTAGCACCAGCAGGTGGGCCCTATCATGACAAGTGTAGGTTAACCTTCAAAGCTTGTCCACCACAATCCATACTGAAGTTCACCTTCAGTCTTGCGGGCAGACCTATGAAGCAGCACACCCTAGAACAATAGTGACTCTGTCACTGAGGTCACAGGACCCTTGAGAAGGGCCAGCTCTAGGGTGGTGTACCCGGTGTGACTGCACCGGATGCTGACTTTGGGTGGAGGCATTATGTTTGCAAGTATATTATGGTTTCAAAAGCGCTTGCTGCCTCCTTCCTGGCCTCCAGCAATTTTAGGCAACAATAAAAATGTCATGAGGACTCTGGTGATTAATGTTCTCCCTAGAGAGAGATCAGAATTTTGTTTAGTGGAAGTTTTGACTCATGAAAGGTAACTATGAAGGGGTTAATGTGCCTGCTGCAAAGAACATGTACCATGCAGATCACAAAGTGCACATAATGTAAATAGGTCAGTGTGCTACTGCTTTTGTCAGAGAGATTTGTTTGTTACTTGCAGTTTATAAGTTAAAATCCTAACATAGAACAGTGAGTTATTAACTGTCATCTAAGAGCCACATACAAACTGCAAGCTATAAATTATAGCGTTATGTTTTTACCCCCGGTCTTCGATCATCCTAATGTTGCAAAAAGTGTTCTTTTGGACAGAAACCAATTCTGATTATTAAAGAAAACCCCCAACCATGGTATTACGTTTTAAATTCTGCGTTTGTGTTTCTCTAGACCAATCACTGTTAAACTATTCGGCCTACTAGTATGGTTGTCATGTGACTCCTACACTTTGTAGTCCTTAGTCTTATGTAACATTTTCTATACAGTGATTTACACACATATTGATTGTCTCTTGTAGTGTAGTTCCTATTTTCCCAATAGGCCCTGTGCATTGGAATAACATAAACAGTAGTATGGACGTAGAAGTGCGGATCTTCCAGGTCTCCACTGACTATGCTAAACTTAATTGGGTTTGTTACCAACTTGCTCAGAGGTCACTGGAAACTTTCTTGACTGAATAGAAGTGATCTCCCTGGTACAGACAAGAAGGGATTCAGTTTTCCAACAACCGCATAAACATGACAACTGTGCTCCTTAGAATAAGAGTCAATCTCTAGAGTCGTGTGAAACAATAGACAGTTATTTTACTCAGTCAGTTTTGTGCAGATTACTTTCACCAAAGTGCAGAGAATAGAGAGACAGGCGTTTTCAATAAAAAGGTATTATTTATTGAACAGTCTTTCTTCTCGTGCAAGAGAAATGAATTGCCACAATTGCAAGACTAGTTATTATAAAAAGTGCGTACAGTAAAATGAGGATTGCGAAATAATACTGTAAAAGCATTGATATGGTTTCTTAGCCATACAATGGTTAAAATGAATAAAATATATACATTCATATATACATTTAGCTAACGTACTCAACTGGTGCTTCTAACTACGCCTACCCCAGTGTACCTGACCTAAGCCTAATACTTGGGAGGGAGTAAGTAAGTAGCAGTTTTAGTTAAGTTGGTTTTGCCAAGGTTTGCTTCAAGAATTCTCTCTAAGGGTTTAGTCAACACCATACCTCTGGAATAGAATGTTGGAGGTCTTGTATCTCCTTCCAGGACTCGATATCCCAGTCACTCGCAAGAGTAGGCTGGAAACGCCGGAGCTGGATTTTCTCGGCAGGAGAAAAGACAGCGTCTCTCTCAGCGCGTCGAGGAGGAGGAGGGGCAGCGTCCGTGGGCAGCTTGTATCTGCTGGGCTCTGCAGGGGAGAGCTGTTTTGCTCCTATGTTCACCACACCATCGCTATCATCGATGTCATTGAGGCAGCGTTTGCTTAAGGCAACGTTGGTAATATTTATACCTGAACGGTGCCTTGTTTGACGTAAGTTTTTGGACATAAGACGTCAATAAAGATGTCACTAGGAAGTGATCGTCTCTCAGTGCTCATTAGAGTTCTATTACTAATCAAAACATAGCAAGCGGGGCTTTCCCAGGTTGCTGCGTTTTATCTTGTTGAAGAACTCGGAGTGTAATCTAGGAATCTTAGATAGTGGCTTCTGCTGTGTCATTTGCTCTAATGAGCTGCAGAGGAAGAGATTCTGAAATGTGGCTCTGATCGTGTTAGGCCAGAGACGAGTTTCTGAAATATCACTCTTGATCGTTTATGCCATTATAGGGGAATAAATGGATTATAGCTGTATAGGGGCATAAGGTCACAGTATTGATCGGGGTCCTAGATTAGAACACGACACTCTGTGTTATGTGTGTGATGTAAAGTGCTCTGACACCCTACAATGGTATGAGTTGTGCTGTAAATCAAATTAAATGCATCTGAGAGAGATTGTGGTTATGGAGACTTGAAAGGCACTATTAAAGGGTGGTAGTGAGGGAATCCATGGCAGAGGTGGTCATTGGAGGGCACTAACAAACATTAATGCACAGGGCGCCATCAGTGCTAACGCCGGCCCTGCCCTTGAGGCCAGACTGCTTCACCTATAGGTACCTCAATTGGCCTAGTTTCAGCAGTTGTAGCTGCAACTCACCAGGATTTGCACGCACACCCAACTAAGTTTGCAAACTTCAGTCTCTCTGCTTCAGCCACAAGAACTTTTAACATGTGCTGCCTGTTGTGGGGCCACTGGAATTAATTATGCTGCAAAGGAGGACAACATTATGCTGCAGTGTTGACTAAATTATGCATAAAAAAAAGACTGCAGGGAAATGCAGTATATTTTCTGATATGTTATTATTTTGACATGTGTACACATGCTAACAGTCTCTGGAAAGATTTTGCCTTATTAGTACCAGTGTAACATACAAATGCAGCAGTGAGAAAGGTGATCAGTCAACCTTTGCAATAGGTCATCCACTCCGCAGTAACACAAGTCTAATTTTTTATTAACTTTTGAGCTACAAACAATTTATTTGTTTAAATGGTCAGATCATGCAGCAGATCTTGCATTATGAGGCAAATATGGCAGAGCCAAATTAAATAGAAAACACATGCTAACTAGGATATTTTGCCATTCATGTTTGAACTGCTGTTGTGCAAAAAGGGAGTAGTGCTGATGACAGAATCTCCATGGCTCGGAGACAAATGACATTTTATCATATTTGGGACAGTCTGGGATTTGAAGCATATCCCACTTTGTGAATGTATTTTAATATCAATAACCCCGTAAATAATCATGTGTATCCATTGGTTGAATAAGCCCTTCTGTGCTGGGGACGGCCCCCGGCCGTCCCATGTGATGGTGGGCGTTTGTGACAGATGGCCAGGGGCCGTCTGTTCCCTGCCCCCTGATTAAAATGCCCACATCGCGGTGGAATGTGCGCTGCGGTCAACGGGTTAAACTGGGCGGTGAAATGCCACACAGATACTAAAAATTGGGATGTTTGCGCATTCTGACCACACCTCTGGCTCTGCTCACTGATCCAATCCTTGGGTCATTCCCGCCCTCTGATTCTCCCCCCACAGTTCCCCTACTTTTTTCTCCCAACTTCGACCACTGATCAGAACGGGATCGAAGAGGTCACATGTTTGTAGGGTACAGCAGCGGGTGTAGCCCTCTCCTTTTTAGGTTTCGCTGGGGGGCGGAGCCGTTAGGCTCCTCCTCCAGAGAAATCTGTAGTTTCTAGTATGGGTGACTTGAACACGCCTCTCTGCTTCATTGGCTAGCTCCATAAATGGAGGCTAGCCATTGGAACAGAGAGGCGTCCGTCAATGCCGGACCAGACACGGGGGCGTTCCCGAGAATCTTTGGCTTTTGGCTACGTCATGATACGTCAGCCAAAAGCCGGGAACGCCCCCGAGAAGAGCTGGCCCGATCGCTGTGCTCATCGGCACAGATTCAGGGGTGAGGGGAGACCCGTGGTGTTTCCCTGTGCCTTATAATCCCCCGTGTCGATCTGCTGGCGAGGAAGCAGGCTGACCGCGATCTGCGGCCCGAAAATCTCTGGCCGCTAAATCACCGTCGCGGCCCGGGGCCAGAAACACCCTCTGCAAGCTGTGTTCGTGACCGGGAGCTGCGGTAGCTGAGATCGAAGCCGCCGCGCTCCCATTGGCCACAGGAGTCGAGCCCCCTCACTGACGCCGCGACGGGATTGGCCCGTGCGCCGTCGCGTCACTACTGAAGCTGTGCAGGGATTGGCCGCTCAAGGTTCGTCATCGTGGGTTGCCCCGGGAGCCGCACTGCCGTTGGCTGACTCCCGGGTGGTTGTGAGGGCTCGCCTGCAAAGCAGCGACCTGATTGGGCCATCGGCGGAGGAGCTGCACCTGAAGCACGACGAAGAGCCTCCCGGAGGAGACCCATCCCCACCGAGGAGACCGTGAGTGCCCCTGTGCCCCCGGCCTGCCGTCCCAACTGCCGAGTGCCTGCATAACTCCCCCGCCGCTCGTAGGATTGTCGAGAGCGGGCGGGAGAGCAACCGGGACCGACAGGTGAGTAGTAGGGGGACCCCTGGGCCTTCCTGGATGCAAGCCAAATGACTATCCCCCCATCCCCTGGTTTCGCGCTATAAACAAGATGTAAAAGGGATGCATTGGCACCTCAGACCGCTGGTACCACTGCACCCTTGATGGCTACACGAGGAATGCTTTAGTGTTATTGCCTATTTAAATGTACTTATATCAAGAAAGAGGGGTGCAATTATCGCTGGCCAGCAGCTATCCCCTCCCCTCAGCTCTTAGAGCGTCTTACCTGCGCAGACACCGCGGGCTCTTGCATTTCTACGTGCAGTCACCCCCGCCTCCCCCCTCGGGGTGTCTATTCTGACCCGAGCTCCTCCTGGCCGCGGTGTGCCATGTGGTAGCCCTCGACTCCAGACACTGTTTGTTTTTCAGACCTTTCCCTCTCCCGCCCGGGCCCTGGGGTGCCATGTGGCGGCTCCTTTCTAGCACAAAGCGGGTCAGTGTGTGTCCGACCGGTGTTGACTTTGCGGAGCCGGGGCTGAGGAGAGCCTTCATGAAGGGCCGGATGCCATCGCCGCTGCCCCAGTGATTTAATTAAACGGGACGAGGAGTGGGGAGCGGGCGCCCCGGCGCTGGCGGGGCAGAGCCGCGTCTGGGGCTGCGGTGGGGATGCGGGGTTAACCCTCTGTGGTCTGACCCCAGGTCAAGCTCTGAAGGGGGCTTGTCAGGGCGGGTTACCCCGCAGATGGAGACATCTCGCAGCCGTGCAGTGACAGGCCAGGTGAGGGCCTTGCATTCCGGCACCCCTGGGCCTCTCTGCCCCAAAACGCCAGCAGGCACCCCTTCTACCCAGCAAGCGTCATCTGAGTTCAAGGGTTCCCTCTCAGTCGAGCACGGACCATCTCTGCCAAGGAGGGGGGTGGGGGTAGGGAAGGGGGGGGGGGCTGTGCCCTGAAAAGAACCTTCAGATCTGGAAGCTCCCATGCCAGACGGGAGGGGTGCAGGGGCTGTGTCAGGTGGGACCCTCTCTAGCCAGGAAGGGTCTTCTGTAGCCATCGGCAGCTCTTTCCATGGGAGCCCCCATCCCTTATTTTATCCAGGAAGGAGAGGGCCAAGCAGGAACCCCCTCCCCATTCTGGCAACTGCACAGTCTGATTTCTAATATGGATAATTGGGGAAGCTGGAACACCCTCCCCCCCTTCCAACAACACACAAATTGCTCTGAACAATTTCAAAGCACTAATAACAGTAATTCTGGCGATTAGCCTGGGGGAGGGCGAGCGGCAGGGGGAGGGGGCTGCTGCACAGAGGGGACCTGTTCGCGGGATGCAAGGTCCTGCCTGGCCCCCGGAGTGGCAGGAGAGGAGTCCCGGGGGGCGGGGTGTCTGAGGCTGAGATACCTCGGCAAGTGGCGGCTCGCCTGGAATCCTGCACCTTCTGCATCTTCCAGGCGGGCACGGTGGGAGCTCAAGAGAGGTGCTCTGTGCTCGGGGGGGAGGGGGGGCTCGGAGAGGACGAGGGGATCGCCAACACCTGGAATCGCACCGTGCAGATGCTTCCAATTGTCAGAATGCACGAATTCTTCTGAAGTACCAGCCCCGAGGAGACGCTGCTTCCTGGCCCCGCATGGACGTGCAGGGGATGGGGAGCATCTTCCGGTTCTGTCCTGTGGACGCGTTCCTTCAGGAGACAAGGGCATATTGTTCTAAGAGGGCGGCTTCAACATCCTTTTTCAAGTGTGGGCATTAGGAGCCAAGTGTCATCAACTGTTATGCAGTTGCAAAGCCTGAGATCTGCAAAAACATCAAATTACAATATACAAACGTACTATCGTGTCGGAAATGTCTCTCTGGCTTGTGTAGAACACCTGGTGGCTTACTGCAAATTGGACCGGGGGGGGGGGGGGGCATGAAAGGGACGCCCCCACTTCCATCCAGTCCATCGTGCAATGTACAGATGCTTTACAGCTATAACTGGGTTTGTAAACTGTTGACAATTTAGCAATCTTTGAAGCAGGTATTACTGATTTGCACAGTGGACAACCTCCACTCTTCAAATTACACCTGGGAGCTGGGGGGGGAGGGGTGGAGGGGGGACAGGGAACAATCATGGACTGGTATCTTTCTGGTGCTATTTGCCGGACAAAAAAAGTAGTAGACATTCTGAGTGTGCAGGGACTGTGGCTTGGCAGTCTGCTGTCCCTCACAGGCCTCCATCCCTGCATTTGCAAAGAATCGCGAGAAGAATCCTGCCTCGTGTATATTAGAGAGGAGCAACTTTTTGTGTCTTCTTGCGAAGGGTGGTTGTGGGCTATGACTGATTTGTACATTTGAGGCCATGTCATCAAGCCGTCACTGTGCAGAAAGCAGCCAGCAGCTTTGTGACATGGCTTTAGCACCCCAGGCCTCTGGTTCTGAAGGAAGGGGTGATACCTCGATTGTTGAGGTGTTGTACATCGCCTTCTGGCAGCTTCCGAGCACTCAGACACTGCAAACATATACAAATGCCAAAGCAAAGCGCTATGAAGGTAGTCGCTGTGAGTAGAGTGCATTTTGTTTTGAAGAGTCCTGTGTGCTTGTTCTTTTTGGTGAAGGCATCTTCTTGGCCCGATTGGGGGTTAGGCGAGTTGATCCTGTTCTGTGGGTTTGTACCTTGCTGCACTGAAATTCCTAAAACTGGGGGCATTTTTTTGGGTAGAGAGCACCTTTTTTGAGTAGCTTGTGGAGGCAGAAGCATATTTTGTGTGGGAGAATTTTCGTCTGCTCATCGTAGCATGAAGTTAGATAAGGGAGCATGCTACACTATGTATCATACGGTTCTGCATGGGCTCTAGGGGAGGGTGTCATGCAGTGCTTGAGACACCGTGATTTTCTGATATCTCACAAGCCAACCTTCATGTTCAGTCCGAGGCAGCTTTTAAGGAAATAATGCGGGGAAGGGTAATAATTCCCCTCTAAGTGTCTGGGTGAATTCAGGGTGTGAGAAGCACAATAGGGCATTCTGTACTGAAGGCAGTGGAAGTTTCTCACAGCATCGGTCAAAGGGTCATAAAGGTGTTCTGACTACATGCACATTCAATGCATGGCCTCTTTGCAGAGCGATGATCCTATTTGTGCATACTGTAATTACACATACACGGGAGTCCAGGAAGTGTATGAGGAACTTGCTGAGAGTCCCATTAAATATTTGGTGGGCTCTAGGATAATGCAGATTGATCTTTGACAATTTCACATGGAATATTACAACCTTATCTGAGTGTCATTTAAGATCTCTTTAACCTAAATAAGCAGTGTTTGGCAGCTGTGTAATATTCTACTTGGGTGAGGATCTCCCACCAAAAACCTTTCAGTGAGAAAAGCAATTGTTGTAGAAACGATTAAATTAGCTCCTCTTTACAAACTGATAATGCCAAGAAACATCCCTTAACTAAGATGTGGGCTGTGAGAGCTGTGAGAGCTGTGTGGGCTGTGAGAGCTGTGTGGGCTGTGAGAGCTGTGTGGGCTGTGTGGGCTGTGTGGGCTGTGAGAGCTGTGTGGGCTGTGAGAGCTGTGTGGGCTGTGAGAGCTGTGTGGGCTGTGAGAGCTGTGTGGGCAGTGTGGGCTGTGTGGGCTGTGAAAGCTGTGTGAGCTGTGAGAGCTGTGTGGGCTGAGAGAGCTGTTGGCAATGTAAATAACAATGCCATTTATTTATAAGTAAAAAAAAAAAAAGAAATGTCATGAGCAATGCCAATAGCTCTAACTTTTCCAAAGGCGAAACCGTTGCATTGTAAATGCTTGTTGCTTCTTTGGAAATCATGATTGTCATGGCACAGTTGGTAAGTGGTATCAGTCTGACGCCGTTATTTCAGCTGGAACACTTGCACCAGCCGATTTCCTGAACACTGTAGCCTACCACTGTGGTCTGTGCAGACCATATGTTACTGAGCTTTCGCCGTTCTGCCAGTTACTTTGATCCCAACTGGCACAAAGGCTTTGTGTCTGCTGCTGTAGTTTGTGCAGAGCATCACTTAGTCTACTGACAACTGAGTAGAGAGTCTGCCACTAAGCCTTTGCTCTGCTTGCTTAGACAGTTCATTTCGACCAAATATGACTTCCAGGAAGCAAGCAGGCAGCACTCTTTAGCAATGAGGCATCCATGTAGGGAGGAATGCTACACAGGTAAACGCAATAATCGATCAACCTGCATTGCCGTGCCTGCTCTACTTACACTCAATTCTTGGTCACCCAGACATCCTATGGCCACCCATGCAACCGATGTTACCATCTTGTCATGTTCGATGTGTTGTTGTCCGCTCTCTCTCCCTTGTAGGCATCTCTCTAGTTGATGGTTTTTTTTTTTGCATTTATTTATCTCTTTGCATCGCCTGTGTACATGTACGTATTTTTGGCAAACTAGAAACCGGAAAAATGTAGTTTCTAGAATGTGTTGCTCCGCTCTTCATATTGTTGGTCACATCTAACCATGTTTTCATTTTGTATTCCTGTTCATATTGTCGCTGATTTTCTTTACACGCTAAGTGACTGTTTACTCCTATGTACCAACCTAATGCGAATAAAGAGATTTACAAAAAAAAAAAAAAAAAGAGCAGTGCTTATGGGTACAGAGAGCTGTCAGAAGCAGCTGGGACCCCCACCATCATCTGTAATTTTAGAAAGATCTGAAATTGGAAGCAGGTCTGTGACGTTATATGAGAACTAAAGAAGCTTTATGACGATTTTAAGACTTGCTCTAGACCACGAAATTGGACAAAAAAATAGATACATGTCTAAAAATTCTCATTGCATGTCCAGAAATGCCTTATTCCACATGCGATGAAAGTGTCACACAGAAATATTCAAGACTCACTCAATGAACACTTGAAAATGTCACACAGAAGCACATAGAAAACTTGACATCTATGCTTCTGTGCTGGACACGGGCAGTTTGCGTTGCACTTCAAGAGTGAAGGAGTGAGCCTCCGGAAAGTGAAGGCATGGCTCTGAGATGCCTGGCGAGCTGTAGGCGGATCTTGCCCAACCCCTTTAGAGGTTGTGGGTGTGATGAGTAGATAAGAGGTTGTTCTTTCCGTTTACCTATTTGTAAGGGTTGATTACATTTCTGAAACGTGTCAAAATTCCAAATTCAGCAGGGGTAAAAAACCGCCTTTTGTGATAATGTTTTCATCTGTAACTTTTTATCACGATGGACTATTTATAAAAGCAATGTACCACTACGTTTGATAGACTATTTTGGTAGTGGGGTTATATAGGGTTTGTTGGTTCTCCAAGAACCCGAGGTACCCAGAGCCAACAACTGAGCTTCACCATACAATGGTTTTCATATATGTAGAGTGAACAAGCATTTGCAATGCAATAGGTCTCGCATTAGGAAAGTTTGAGCTATTGGTATTGTAAATGACAATTTTTTTTATTTATGTGCTGGTTTTGAAAATAGCGAAATTAATAGCTTTGTCATTTACAATGCCAATAGTTTTAACTTTCGCAAATGGGACACCTATGGCATTTGTAACGCAATATGGGTTGTATTTACATGACTTAGATTTATTGATATTACAAATAACATTGGCTTTTAATTTTTTAAATAATTAATACTTAAAAAAAGTTATTGTAATTTATTCTAATGGCAATAGCTTAAACTTTTGTAAATAACTTTTGTGAAGATTATTTTCATTGTATTTTATTATGACGAAAATCCAAGAACAGAAGTGAAATATTAACATCTTTTTGTGACATTTGTAATAGCTTGAACCACTGAGAGAACATATTTGAACCAGTTGTTGTTGAATGGTTGCACAGATTGATGCTGTGGTGGGGCTGAGTGATGTTGTGGTGGTGACGAGTGATGCTGTGGCGTTCAGTGATGCTGTGGTAGCGCATTGTGGTGTTGTGGTGCCCCTGAGTGATGCTGTGGTGCCCCTGAGTGATGCTGTGGTGCCCCTGAGTGATGCTGTGGTGCCCCTGAGTGATGCTGTGGTGCCCCTGAGTGATGCTGTGGTGCCCCTGAGTGATGCTGTGGTGATGCGATGGATAGAGTGAATGCGATAGATAGATAGTGAGTGAGTGCAATAGATAGAGTGAGTGCGATAGATAGATAGTGAGTGAGTGCAATAGATAGAGTGAGTGCGATAGATAGATAGAGGGAGGGCGATAGATAGAGGGAGGGCGATAGATAGAGGGAGGGCGATAGATAGAGGGAGGGCGATAGATAGGGGGAGGGCGATAGATAGGGGGAGGGCGATAGATAGATGGAAGGAGGGCGATAGATAGATGGAGGGAGGGCGATAGATATATAGATGGAGGGAGGGCGATAGATATATAGATGGAGGGAGGGCGATAGATAGATGGATGGATGGATGGAGGGAGGGCGATAGATAGATGGAGGGAGGGCGATAGATAGATGGAGGGAGGGCGATAGATAGATGGAGGGAGGGCGATAGATAGAGGGAGGGCGATAGATAGAGGGAGGGCGATAGATAGGGGGAGGGCGATAGATAGGGGGAGGGCGATAGATAGATGGAGGGAGGGCGATAGATAGATGGAAGGAGGGCGATAGATAGATGGAGGGAGGGCGATAGATAGAGGGAGGGCGATAGATAGAGGAAGGCGATAGATAGAGGGAGGGCGATAGATAGAGGGAGGGCGATAGAGGGAGGGCGATAGATAGGGGGAGGGCGATAGATAGATGGAGGGAGGGCGATAGATAGATGGAAGGAGGGCGATAGATAGAGGGAGGGCGATAGATAGAGGGAGGGCGATAGATAGAGGGAGGGCGATAGATAAAGGGAGGGCGATAGATAGAGGGAGGGCGATAGATAGAGGGAGGGCGATAGATAGAGGGAGGGCGATAGATAGAGGGAGGGCGATAGATAGATGGAGGGAGGGCGATAGATAGATGGAGGGAGGGCGATAGATAGATGGAGGGAGGGCGATAGATAGATGGAGGGAGGGCGATGAGGGCGATAGATAGATGGAAGGAGGGCGATAGATATATAGATGGAGGGAGGGCGATAGATATATAGATGGAGGGAGGGCGATAGATGGATGGATGGAGGGAGGGCGATGGATGGATGGAGGGAGGGCGATAGATAGAGGGAGGGCGATAGATAGAGGGAGGGCGATAGATAGAGGGAGGGCGATAGATAGAGGGAGGGCGATAGATAGAGGGAGGGCGATAGATAGATGGAGGGAGGGCGATAGATAGATGGAGGGAGGGCGATAGATAGATGGAAGGAGGGCGATAGATATATAGATGGAGGGAGGGCGATAGATAGAGGGAGGGCGATAGATAGAGGGAGGGCGATAGATAGAGGGAGGGCGATAGATAGATGGAGGGAGGGCGATAGATAGATGGAGGGAGGGCGATAGATAGATGGAGGGAGGGCGATAGATAGATGGAAGGAGGGCGATAGATATATAGATGGAGGGAGGGCGATAGATATATAGATGGAGGGAGGGCGATAGATATATGGATGGATGGAGGGCGATAGATAGAGGGAGGGC
This sequence comes from Lissotriton vulgaris, assembly GCF_964263255.1. NCBI lineage: Eukaryota > Metazoa > Chordata > Amphibia > Caudata > Salamandridae > Lissotriton > Lissotriton vulgaris. Next base: position 877,489,162 of record NC_141685.1, read on the forward strand.
GATAGATAGAGGGAGGGCGATAGATAGAGGGAGGGCGATAGATAGAGGGAGGGCGATAGAGGGAGGGCGATAGATAGAGGGAGGGCGATAGATAGATGGAGGGAGGGCGATAGATAGATGGAGGGAGGGCGATAGATAGATGGAGGGAGGGCGATAGATAGATGGAGGGAGGGCGATAGATAGATGGAGGGAGGGCGATAGATAGATGGAAGGAGGGCGATAGATATATAGATGGAGGGAGGGCGATAGATATATAGATGGAGGGAGGGCGATAGATGGATGGATGGAGGGAGGGCGATAGATAGATGGAGGGAGGGCGATAGATAGATAGATGGAGGGAGGGCGATAGATAGATGGAGGGAGGGCGATAGAGGGAGGTCGATAGATATATAGATGGAGGGAGGGCGATAGATGGATGGATGGAGGGAGGGCGATAGATATATAGATGGAGGGAGGGCGATAGATGGATGGAGGGAGGGCGATAGATAGAGGGAGGGCGATAGATAGAGGGAGGGCGATAGATAGAGGGAGGGCGATAGATAGATGGAGGGAGGGCGATAGATAGATGGAGGGAGGGCGATAGATAGATGGAGGGAGGGCGATAGATAGATGGGAGGGTGATAGATAGATGGAGGGAGGGCGATAGATAGATGGAGGGAGGGCGATAGATAGATGGAGGGAGGGCGATAGATAGATGGAGGGAGGGCGATAGATAGATGGAGGGAGGGCGATAGATAGATGGAGGGAGTGCGATAGATAGATGGAAGGAGGGCGATAGATAGATGGAGGGCGATAGATAGATGGAGGGCGATAGATAGAGGGAGGGCGATAGATAGAGGGAGGGCGATAGATAGAGGGAGGGCGATAGATAGAGGGAGGGCGATAGATAGAGGGAGGGCGATAGATAGATGGAGGGAGGGCGATAGATAGATGGAGGGAGGGCGATAGATAGATGGAGGGAGGGCGATAGATAGATGGAGGGAGGGCGATAGATAGATGGAGGGAGGGCGATAGATAGATGGAGGGAGGGCGATAGATAGATGGAGGGAGGGCGATAGATAGATGGAGGGAGGGCGATAGATAGATGGAAGGAGGGCGATAGATATATAGATGGAGGGAGGGCGATAGATATATAGATGGAGGGAGGGCGATAGATGGATGGATGGAGGGAGGGCGATAGATAGAGGGAGGGCGATAGATAGAGGGAGGGAGGGCGATAGATATATAGATGGAGGGAGGGCGATAGATAGAGGGAGGGCGATAGATAGAGGGAGGGCGATAGATAGAGGGAGGGCGATAGATAGATGGAGGGAGGGCGATAGATAGATGGAGGGAGGGCGATAGATAGATGGAGGGAGGGCGATAGATAGATGGAGGGAGGGCGATAGATAGATGGAGGGAGGGCGATAGATAGATGGAGGGAGGGCGATAGATAGATGGAAGGAGGGCGATAGATATATAGATGGAGGGAGGGCGATAGATATATAGATGGAGGGAGGGCGATAGATGGATGGATGGAGGGAGGGCGATAGATAGAGGGAGGGCGATAGATAGAGGGAGGGAGGGCGATAGATATATAGATGGAGGGAGGGCGATAGATAGATGGAGGGAGGGCGATAGAGGGAGGTCGATAGATAGAGGGAGGGCGATAGAGGGAGGGCGATAGATAGGGGGAGGGCGATAGATAGATGGAGGGAGGGCGATAGATAGATGGAAGGAGGGCGATAGATATATAGATGGAGGGAGGGCGATAGATATATAGATGGAGGGAGGGCGATAGATGGATGGATGGAGGGAGGGCGATAGATAGAGGGAGGGCGATAGATAGAGGGAGGGAGGGCGATAGATAGATGGAGGTAGGGCGATAGATATATAGATGGAGGGAGGGCGATAGATAGATGGAGGGAGGGCGATAGAGGGAGGTCGATAGATAGAGGGAGGGCGATAGAGGGAGGGCGATAGATAGGGGGAGGGCGATAGATAGATGGAGGGAGGGCGATAGATAGAGGGAGGGCGATAGATAGATGGAGGGAGGGCGATAGATAGAGGGAGGGCGATAGATAGAGGGAGGGCGATAGAGGGAGGGCGATAGATAGGGGGAGGGCGATAGATAGATGGAGGGAGGGCGATAGATAGATGGAGGTAGGGCGATAGATATATAGATGGAGGGAGGGCGATAGATATATAGATGGAGGGAGGGTGATAGATGGATGGATGGAGGGAGGGCGATAGATAGATGGAGGGAGGGCGATAGATAGATGGAGGGAGGGCGATAGATAGATGGATGGATGGAGGGAGGGCGATAGAGGGAGGGCGATAGATAGAGGGAGGGCGATAGATAGAGGGAGGGCGATAGATAGAGGGAGGGCGATAGATAGAGGGAGGGCGATAGATAGAGGGAGGGCGATAGATAGGGGGAGGGCGATAGATAGGGGGAGGGCGATAGATAGGGGGAGGGCGATAGATAGATGGAGGGAGGGCGATAGATGGAAGGAGGGCGATAGATAGATGGAGGGAGGGCGATAGATAGAGGGAGGGCGATAGATAGAGGGAGGGCGATAGATAGAGGGAGGGCGATAGATAGAGGGAGGGCGATAGATAGATGGAGGGAGGGCGATAGAGGGAGGGCGATAGAGGGAGGGCGATAGATAGGGGGAGGGCGATAGATAGATGGAGGGAGGGCGATAGATAGATGGAGGGAGGGAGGGCGATAGATATATAGATGGAGGGAGGGCGATAGATATATAGATGGAGAGAGGGTGATAGATAGATGGATGGATGGAGGGAGGGCGATAGATAGATGGAGGGAGGGCGATAGATAGATGGAGGGAGGGCGATAGATGGATGGATGGATGGAGGGAGGGCGATAGATAGATGGAGGGAGGGCGATAGAGGGAGGACGATAGATAGAGGGAGGGCGATAGATAGAGGGAGGGCGATAGATAGAGGGAGGGCGATAGATAGAGGGAGGGCGATAGATAGAGGGAGGGCGATAGATAGAGGGAGGGCGATAGATAGAGGGAGGGAGGGCGATAGATAGATGGAGGGAGGGCGATAGATATATAGATGGAGGGAGGGCGATAGATATATAGATGGAGGGAGGGCGATAGATATATAGATGGAGGGAGGGCGATAGATATATATATGGAGGGAGGGTGATAGATAGATGGATGGATGGAGGGAGGGCGATAGATAGATGGAGGGAGGGCGATAGATAGATGGAGGGAGGGCAATAGATAGATGGATGGATGGATGGAGGGAGGGCGATAGATAGATGGAGGGAGGGCGATAGATAGATGGAGGGAGGGCGATAGAGGGAGGGCGATAGATAGAGGGAGGGCGATAGATAGAGGGAGGGCGATAGATAGAGGGAGGGCGATAGATAGAGGGAGGGCGATAGATAGAGGGAGGGCGATAGATAGGGGGAGGGCGATAGATAGATGGAGGGAGGGCGATAGATAGATGGAAGGAGGGCGATAGATAGAGGGAGGGCGATAGATAGAGGGAGGGCGATAGATAGAGGGAGGGCGATAGATAGAGGGAGGGCGATAGATAGATGGAGGGAGGGCGATAGATAGATGGAGGGAGGGCGATAGATAGATGGAGGGAGGGCGATAGATAGATGGAAGGAGGGCGATAGATAGATGGAGGGCGATAGATAGATGGAGGGCGATAGATAGAGGGAGGGCGATAGATAGAGGGAGGGCGATAGATAGGGGGAGGGCGATAGATAGATGGAGGGCGATAGATAGATGGAGGGAGGGCGATAGATAGATGGAAGGAGGGCGATAGATAGATGGAGGGAGGGCGATAGATATATAGATGGAGGGAGGGCAATAGATATATAGATGGAGGGAGGGCGATAGATAGATGGATGGATGGAGGGAGGGCGATAGATCGATGGAGGGAGGGCGATAGATAGATAGATGGAGGGAGGGCGATAGATAGATAGATGGAGGGAGGGCGATAGATAGAGGGAGGGCGATAGAGGGAGGGCGATAGAGGGAGGGCGATAGATAGAGGGAGGGCGATAGATAGAGGGAGGGCGATAGATAGAGGGAGGGCGATAGATAGAGGGAGGGCGATAGAGGGAGGGCGATAGATAGGGGGAGGGCGATAGATAGATGGAGGGAGGGCGATAGATAGATGGAGGGAGGGCGATAGATATATAGATGGAGGGAGGGCGATAGATATATAGATGGAGGGAGGGCGATAGATATATAGATGGAGGGAGGGTGATAGATATATAGATGGATGGGAGGGCGATAGATATATAGATGGAGGGAGGGCGATAGATATATAGATGGAGGGAGGGTGATAGATAGATGGATGGATGGAGGGAGGGCGCTAGATAGATGGAGGGAGGGCGATAGATAGATAGATGGAGGGAGGGCGATAGATAGATGGATGGAGGGAGGGCGATAGATGGATGGATGGGGGGAGGGCGATAGATAGATGGAGGGAGGGCGATAGAGGGAGGGCGATAGAGGGAGGGCGATAGAGGGAGGGCGATAGAGGGAGGGCGATAGATAGAGGGAGGGCGATAGATAGAGGGAGGGCGATAGATAGAGGGAGGGCGATAGAAAGGGGGAGGGCGATAGATAGATGGAGGGAGGGCGATAGATAGATGGAGGGAGGGCGATAGATATATAGATGGAGGGAGGGCGATAGATATATAGATGGAGGGAGGGCGATAGATATATAGATGGAGGGAGGGTGATAGATAGATGGATGGATGGAGGGAGGGCGATAGATAGATAGATGGAGGGAGGGCGATAGATAGATGGAGTGAGGGCGATACATAGAGTGAGGCACTGAGTGGGATTTGAAGTATGTTGCATTGAGTGCAGTGTAATTATGTGGCTTGTAATTATGTGGCACTGAGTGGGATTTGCAGTGTATGTTGTAGTCAGTAGAGTGTAATTTTGTGACGTCTAATGATGTGGCACTTAGTGGCATTTGGAGTGTATGTTGCATTGATCGCAGTGTAATTATGTGGCGTGTAATTATGTGGCACTGAGTGGGATTTGGAGTGTATGTTGTCGTCAGTAGAGTCATTTTGTGGCGTGTAATTATGTGGCACTGAGTGGGATTTGGAGTGTATGTTGCCTTGAGCGCAGAGTAATTATGTGGTGTGTAATTCTATGGCACTGAGTGGTATTTGGAGTGTATGTTGCATTGAGTGCAGTGTAATTATGTGGCGTGTAATTATGTGGCACTGAGTGGTATTTTTTGTATATTGCATTGAGTGCTGTGTAATTATGTGGCGTGTAATTACGTGGCACTGAGTGGGATTTGGAGTGTATGTTGTATTCAGTAGAGTAATTGTGTGGCGTGTAATTATGTGGCACTGAGTGGTATTTGGAGTGTATGTTGCATTGTGCGCAGTGTAATTATGTGGAGTGTAATTATGTGGTCCCCCCCAACACAGTATCCATAGCGATGTAATTCTCTTTCCAATGAATATTGCACTGAAATCAGAAGCAATACATTCGTTAATTTAAACATATATGGGAAACTGTAACTTTAAAAAAAGAGTGCATATATTTTACGCAATAGATATAAATAAACAACTGGTTTTAACATGACAGTTATCACCTATTCATTTAGAAGGATCAACCTAATGTATGTTTACATAATCAAACTCAATATACAAGGCATATCAAGAAAAAATTAGTAAGAAGGAGGACACTACTTCTGAACTGTGATAGGTCAATTGATCATCAAGGAAGTGCGTAAGGGAGCGTGACCGCTCTAGACTGCAAACTAACCTTAGGCCAGAGAGGATGCCGAAAACAAACCATAATAGTCCGTATTTAAGCATGTTTGAGCAGTTTAGTGTGGAACAAGGATATACGCTTTAAGCAATGAATGAGAAAGGTTTGTCAAAGAAAAATAGTACGTTTTTTAAAAAACGTCCGACAAATGTTAGCGGGAGCGGCTGCCATGGAGTAATGCAGCAACACTTACTTGTCTATCACGAATTAACCTTCGGCCAGAGAGGATACAGTAAATAAAGTGTAGTAGTCAGTATTTGAACGTGTTTGGGCAGTTTAGTGTGGAACAAAGATATACGCTTAAACAGTAAATGGGAAACCATTCGGTAAAGAAAGAAGGTCAGTTGTTATAACAAGAAAGTGAAACCGAGGGGAGGAGATTTCGAGGCCGAGCAAAACAAAACAGATTAGAGGGGGAAACAAATGGTGAGCATTTCGCGGCCTCTTTGATGTTATCAGTGGCTGCGCGGCTCACTGAGAACATCAAAGCGGCCGCGAAATTGCTCCCAAAGCTGCAGGCGGACTAATGGTGCGCGCGCGCCTTAGGGTAAACCTGGAATAGTTGAATCGGGGGGAGGTGTCGGTTAGTCGGGGGAAGGAGGCTTAGAGTCTGTGTATGGGGGGGGACACTAACCTTTGGTGAACTTCGGTCATCGGGGACACAACCTGTGTGATGTTGCCGCTTTGAGGCTTGTGAATAGAACTCCAGGCGCTGCACCCCGTGTGATTACAATAATCAGATGACCCCAGGTCATCAATCGGGCAGCTCCGGCCCTAGATTTCCCTTTCACAAATCATTGTTTTAGGTGTCACTTCAAGTGTAACAAATGAAGTGAACCAGGACTACAACTCCCGGAAAGCATTGGGTTAGCTTTAAGAAAACCCAAACATTGAGCACTGCGTCATTGGCAACGTGCAGTTATTTGAAAGCCTTATGTTATGGTACGGGAAGGGGGCCCAGAGAGACACATACTGTGACGTCTACGCAGGGGGTACAGGTATTGCATCGAGTAGGAAAACAGGCACCGGAGCAATGTTTAATTTGAGCAGATGTTTTCCGGTGCTCCACACTGGCACTTCATTTGCAACACCGGCCCTTCTGGCAGTCTGCCACATGGTGGCCATGTTTGACTCATTTATAGAAACGCATAACAGTTGTTTATTCTTTCATTATAAAGTAAAAATGACTAATACCTGCTCTTATATCTTAGGAGGCTGGAGTAGTCCAAATTGTCACACTTGTAGGAGTGTGATGGTTAGTCGTAGTTGTGTTGCTACTGCAGCCTGCAGCGCTGGCAAGGGCCAATGAGTGATGCATGCAGAAGTGCCCTCCTGACACGTATATTGTCACAAATTACGCACTGCACCTGAGCCCTGCGGCCCAATTTTCCGGTCAGTCATTGAATATCCATGTGGGTGACTCCTTCAGGCACATTCTCTCCGCAGCACACACAGCGCAGTTGGTCCGTGTAGCGCCATGAGGCACCAAGGAACAGAAAAAAGCGCTTTATGTGCAGTTTAAAACAACGGAAAGAACGTATTTGTAGTGTGCGCTGAAAAAATAAGTACTTAAGAGGGTGTCTAAGGGGCAGGACCCCGTGTGAGGTGCGAGGTGTCTGAACAGTCCAGGCAATCGAACCCCCTCCCTTTGCCTGCTAGCACCGGCTCCCCTGCATGTATTTCTGTATTATTTGGACACTGAACAGCCAATAATCAGAACAATGAGACTGCCATTTAAGATGAGTGATACAGGCGCTCACGCCGGATTTCATATAAATTAATTTGTAAGGAAATCTCCATGTATTTTAACCTGTGTTTAAGCACACGTGACACTCACATTAGCTTGTCAAATTATGTCATTGCTAAAAGCATAGAAGAGGGGATTCGGATGCACATACAGCGTGATTGTGTGTGTAAACTTTTAAAGGGGACTCAATGAATGATATCACAATACTTAACAAGAGCCATCTGACATTAAAAAAAAGCAACTTTCTAGAATGCTCACTGGCGGTGATTGTTAGCGGGGCACGACTGGGTAAAGAAAACAACTTTTCTATACACTTTCTTTAAGAAAAAGAACCCCGGCAGCACTGCATTCATGAACTGCAAGAAAGGGCTAGGCGAGCATTCGCTTTACCAGCTGCAGCAGGGGGCATAATAACGTGCCCTTTATTGCTTATTATTGAATTCTTTTTTTTACATGACTTGTAGGTTTCAAGACAGGAGCTAGTAAATATTGCAGGAAACACGATACCAAAGCTAAGCTGTGGGAGGGGACAAAGGGACACCAAATGGATGAACCGCTTGACCGAAAGACAAAATGGTGAAAAGGAAAAAAACACGCAAGATGCTAATGGGGTGTCAGAAACATAAAGATAAAATGCGATGTCCGAAGACTAAGTAATAAGGATAGGAAAAAAGTAATGAATGGAAGGAAGGAAAGCAGGTAAACTGAATGAAACAAGGGAGGAAAGAAATACAGCAAGGAAACCGAATTTAAAAACTTAAGAAATATGGTAAATAAGAATTGGAAGTGAAGGAATAAAGCTAAGAAAAAGAAAGTAAGAGCAAAGGGAAGACGACATCTTTAAAGAATGGAAGGAATAATGAAAAGGGCGAAAAAGAAGTATAGGGAGACAAGGAAGGAAAAAAAGAATTGCAGATGGATGGGAAGCATGAAAGAGAGGCTGCGGGTGCATGCTGGGGATTTGTGGTGGTGGAGAGAAGTGAAAGAGGCTGCAGGAGCAGGGCAGCGAGCGAGTGGGAGGGAACGAACATATGGCAAGCGGCGGGGGAGCAGCTTGGGAGCGCATTTCAATGAAGTCTGGTGCGAGGCGTGGGGGGCGGGGAAGGGGGAGCAGGCATATGCGGTGTAAGTGAGGCCAAGCGCGCGCCTGGGGAAGCTTCACGCTGCAGTACACAGCATGCATTGTGAGAAATCCACTTGGTCAAGAGAGTTTGTTCGAACACAATAGTTTCGAGTAATAAATTACTCGACCTAAAAATAGATAACTAACCTATGTATTATTGCAATGGGCACAAGATATGGAATTTAGGAACAGTCTTTATTTGTACATCTCTGAATTTGTGGGTACCTATAAGAACATATGATTCAGAGGATATTTTTCAAAATGTATTCTTTCTTACACACCGACTTACATTTGGAAGGCTCCCACATGTCTTTTTATAAAAATGGTATGTCACCTGTGTGGGTAGGCCTAGTGCAGGCAACAGGAAACAACCCAAAACACAACATGGATACAGCATATTTTTCCACTCCAAACATAATAATTTTTGCAAAGTAGTAACTGTGCAAGCACCTAGGGAAACCTAACTAACCTGTATATTTATGAAAATTGGACTCCTAGGGGAAACTAGGATGGGGTGAGTTGCATGGCTCTCACCAGGCAGTTTTACCCAGAATCCCTTGCAAACCTTAAACTATAACTAAAAAAACAAATTCTCCTCACATTTCTGTGATGGAAAGTTCTGGAATCTGCGGGGAGCCACAAACGTCCTTCCACTCAGCATTCCCCTGCATCTTCGAATAAAAATGGTACCTCACTTGTGTGGATCGACCTAGTGCCTGCAACATGAAATTACCCACAATGCAACATGGATACTTCAAATTTTTCCACTCAAAACTAACCCCTTTTTTACAAAGTAGGTAGCTGTGGATTTTGGCCCTAGCTCAGCGGGCATTTAGGGAAACTCGGCAACCCTGCACGTTTTTAAAAACTAGACACCTCGGGGTATCTAGGATGGATGGACTTGCGAGGATCCCCTGAAAGTTTTGTTTTTGCCCACAATGCTCTGCATTTCCCAAACTTTGGTTGAAATCATGCATATTCCCTAAATTTCTTTGATGGAAACTTCCGGAATGTTATGTTATCAAATTTATAAAGGGCATGGCTACCCCAGCGACGGGGTGTCCCAGCGCTGGATCCAGATCGCAATGACGTGGAGGGGGCAGATGCGAACAGATTAAGCCGGAAATAGCCAGGTCTTTACTGCCTTCCCGAATGCTCCTGATGGTACCTGGGAGGGTGTTCCAAAGAAGCCAAGGCACGGATAGACGGACCCCTCCCCGCCGCCTGTGCTCTGCTGACTCGAGGGACGTATGCCAGGTGTTGATCTGAAGAGCCCGAATGGGGGGAGCTAGGGAGTTAAGAATTCAGTGTGAGATGTATAATGTCTTAAAGTGGATTCTCTTCTCCACCGGGAGCCAGTGTAGCCGGTGGATGGAGTTCGAGACTGAGCAGTATTTAGGAAGGGCAAATAGAGTTCGCACAACAGCGTTTTGCTGCCCCTGAAGGCGAATGATCCCTGCTTTGTTGGCACCCAGATACAGAGTTACAATAGTCCAGTCTAGAGAGTATGGTGGATTGGATAATGATATGGCGTGTCTGGGCATTGAAGAACCAGAGCAAAGGCTTAAGTCCTCGTAAAAGCCCGAAACAGACACCAGCCACTGATTTCCTCTGTGCCTGAAAGGTCAAAGTACTATCAACCCAGGCACCCAGATTTTTTACCATCTCCTTAGGCGGTGGGGGTACCCCCAATGCGGCAGGCCACCAATGATCGCTCCATAAATGGGTGTCTCTTCCGAGGAGATGGATCTCTGATTTGTTAACATTCAACTGCAGGCAGTTGGCCGCCATCCAGTCTAGGATGGCCACAATATCATCCTGGAACATGAGCATGCTTTGGTCAGAGTTGTTTGACAGAGAGATCACGAGTTGAGTATCATCAGCATAGGAAACCAGAGAGAGGGGCCCTACCGTTTGCTACCACCGCTAGGGGTTGTATGTATATATTAAATGGTGTAGGGCTCAATGCTGATCCATGCAGCACCCCATGGCAAACAGTATGTACCTGGGAGCCTTAGGGGGGAAACCGCTTGGAAGGATCTTTCTGACAAGAATGATGTGAACCAAGTTAGGGCGGTACCTCCAATACCTATGTCCTGTAGGCGTCGCAGCATGATCTTATGCAATTCTGTGTCTAATGCGGTACTTAGGTCGAGGAGGAACAGAGCCGAGGCGTAGCCCTCATCCAGGGAGCCCCACAAGTGTTCGATGACCGCCAGCAGGGCAGATTCGGTGCTATGGCTGGGTCTGAAGCCATTCTGTGAAGAGTCCAAGATTTCATTGAACTCTGCAAGTTTAGTTAGAAAAGAGTTGATATGGGATTGGGTCATTTTAGCCACAAAGAGGAGTAAGCAGATGGGTTGAAAATATTCTTGATTAGAAGCATCAAGAGTAATTTATTTTTAGGGGAGGAATAACCTTAGCGTGTTTCCACAGAGCAGGTACCACAGCTGATGAGAAGGACAGATTTATCAGCAAATAGGTAAAAGCTGAGGCAGAAATTTCTGGAACTAGTTCGGTTTAAGTGGGTCAGCTGGTGAGCCCGATTTTATTTTATTGCAGAGGGTGCTCAGGTCTTCATTGGATGGTATCGGGAAGGAGAGTAATGAGGGATTAGATAGACTAGTCAGAGCCTGAGGAGCTTCATTGCTGATTGTGGGGGAGGAAGGTCTTGTAGATACCCTCAACCTTCCTAACGAAAAAAGTGGACAGCGCCTCCAATGAATGTTCGAGATAATGGAGGGTTTACCTGCCGAAGAGGGGTTTCTAAGGTCCTTTAGCAGGGAGAAGATGCTTTTAGCCGGGTTCCTACTTTTTAATTTTTTTTCTGCAAAATAGTCTACTCTTGATTTACGATTGAGTTTATGATAGGCCTGAATGGCTGAACGATATTGTATCTTGAGAGCAGGATCATAAAAACGTCTCCAGTCACCTTCCAGTACCTTGTAGTTTTTTTTCACCTGGGTCAGAGTCGGAATCGCAAAATTTCTACCACCCAGCATTACACCACTTGTGCCGATAACGCTGCCTCACTGGTGTGGCTGGGCCTAGTACCAGGAAAGGATCAATCCTAGGTCCATAAAAGCCCTTGCCTAGGGACTCCAATTGACCTTGGATCCGCTCCTGTCGCTGGCATTAGGCCCGACCACACAAGTGGCTCAGCATTTTTATTGGCACAAGTGGAGGAGCATGCTGGGTTGTAGGAATTTTGTGGATTCTGGAAGTTTCATCACAGAAATGTAAGGAAAATGCATCTTTTCAGCAGAGTTAGGGATTCACACAAGGCACACCACCCTGGAATCCCCTGGTTTTCTACTTTTGAAAAATGTCTGTCGTTAGTAGGTTTCCATGGGTGGCGGCCAAGCATGGCCCCAAATCCTGCAGCTACCTCTATTGCCGATCTCTCCACGTAGCACTTTAGGGTCTTTTGTGTCAAGGTCCCATAGCCCACTCACTCAAGGGAGGTCCATTTTTATTGAGAGATTTGAGGGAATGCTGTTGGGAAGCTTTTCTCACAGAAATGTGAGGAAGATGTGTGTTTTTAGTCAACGTTTGAGGTTTGTAGGGCATTGTGGGTAAAGAAATGGTGTGGGAGGCATGTGAAGCACACATCCGTAGTCTCCCCTAGATGTCTAGTTTTCAGAACTGTCTGAGTCTGGTATTTTGTAACAGGTGGCAGCCTGCCCTAGTTCGAAAAGGGCACCAATGCACGTGGGATTCTACTGGGAGTTGGCCAAACTCTCCTGGCCCATATGTAAAAACAACACCCAAAAGAATAGATTGTCCTCTTACTTGCCATTGGGATAGGATACTTTTATCCACAACAGAGCAGAAAGAATGTTGAGGTTTCAGGGGTGAGGGTTGTGCCTGATGTTAGGATGGGAAAGCCCCACCCCATTATTTTATTAAAAATATATATTGCTGCCATACAGTGGGCTTTCTGCCCTCCCCGTGAGAGGCAGATCTAGGGTCATTACTGTTGCCCCCACTTAGTTGAGGAGGGGGCATAACCATGCCCATCCATGGTGGGCAGACCCCACACCTCTTTTTTTTATTTTTTTTATTTCCCTGGTGTCTAATGGGCTTTTGTCCCCGATGGGGGCAGAGCAAAGGTAATTATCTTCATCTTACCCCTAGGGGGAGCAGAAAGACTCTGCCCTAATGTTTTTGGGGTGGGGCATTACCATACCCAGGGAGGGCAGACTCGACCCTTCTATTTTTGTTTTTCTTCAATTTCCCTTGTATCTCATGGGCTTTCAGATTGGGGGTCATTACCTCATCTGCCCACAAGGGGGTTGTAAGACTGCGTTCCCATTTTTATTTTTTTGGGTTGAGAATATATACTTTATTTGATTAAAAAGATATAATCATAAAAGTGCAATACATACAAACATATACATAAATAAACAGTTAAAATGACTCAAATATGATAGAATAGTATATCAATATTAGTACTAAAATCTTGCTTTGTTACAAGTTAGTTTCTTTAAAAAGCATTGGGATGCCCTTCCGGCTTCTGAATGAAATTACGATATGCATGGCGAATAAAAATTGTGCAGCCTATATTTAAAGCTGTATTTTCTGGAGTCAAAGCTGCAATAATTGCCTGTTTACGGGTCCGGATTCCCAGCCTATTCCACTCAGTTTTCAGCTTAAGTCTGCACTGTGGCAGTAGGGCTGGGCAAAGACATACTACATGCTCCAAGGTTTCAGCCGTCTTACCACACCCTCTGCACAATAGATCCTCAGACGTTCGACGCCAGGACAGTAAATCCTTTAAAAATTGCCAGTCACCCAACCTAAGAGCCATAAAGCTACGTTTTAAGTGCAGGGAATAAGTACAGGACAGATAGGAAGGAGGGGAGGCCAGCCCATAAGAATTAATTATTGCCCATGCGTGTCTACGTTTAGCAAAGAGAGCTTTATCAGTGATTAGGGACCTCATTCGTATGCGTTTCTTAATGCTAATTTTAAAAACTGCCTTACTGGGGTTAGGATCTCATAATTCACCCGCAGACAATTGCTGGACAGAGTCCTTAAAAAAACGGGCGTAAGAGCCACCTAGATTTTTCTGAGAAATATCTAGCCAAAATAATGACTCCTAGGACCCTGGGTCTGCCTGCCTGAGTTTGTGGCACAGATTCAAATAAGTGCCGGTGTTCGAAATGTTGTAATTTAATAAACCCAGTTCTGTAGTAGGGGATCTCTGTGTATAGTCATAATCTAGTGAATAGTCCATCCATGTGCGTGCAAAAATAATCTCTTAAGTCGTCAAAAATTGCAGACCCGCACAGACACTTAAGAGAGAATTTAAAGACCGATAATGCAGCCTATATCCACAGGCTACACTGTCCAGTACGTCAACTAGAAATTCCACCAAAAACCCACAAACAGCACAGCCTGTCAAGTGTTTTCCACAGTGAAAATCCTTCCCCTACCAGCAGAAGCCTCTGGAATGATAGAGAAAGTGGTGGACAGACAAGTCTGCAATCCTATGGTCACCCCCGATTTTTGCTTTTTGCTTCACTGGTTTACGACTTTCCCTGGCTGTGGGCCTGCTAATCAGACCCACAGCCTAGCTGTTCTCTCTCTAAATTGACAAGCATGTACCTTAGGTGCATTTACCAATTGGTACTGGGCCACCTTATCAGTCCCTGTACAGCATACCTTAGGTATCCAGGGCATAGGTGTACCCAGGGCCTACCAGGGGCTGAAGCATGTATTATGCCACCCCTGGCTGGCCACCCAAATCTGACACAACTGGCTGCACAACAGCTGGGGCAAGGTGGTGTAAACACCCTTTGCTTTAGATATAGTATATCTAACCCTAAAATGGACACGTATATTCCTATCAGTCACTCCTATGGCCGGCCTTAACAATCCTGAAGGCAGAGTGCTTGGAATTATGTGAGATGGTGCTCTGGCATGAGCTGAGCCCGTTTGCAGCTTGCGGAACCAAGTCCTAATAGCTGTTCCATGATAACGCGTACCATATACTCTTAAGTGCATTATAATCCTCGCGGTTATTTGCTAACTTTGGTATCGCTTTATCAAAACATGTCGAGTAAGGTGTCATACGAATTGGAATACTAACCCCTCGCCAATTCTGGCGACGGGGTTAGCATTCCACGCTTCTAGAGGGACACGACATGGATGTAACTGTGAACCCCGGTTAAAGTTAACTCGAGCCTCAGCATCACAAAATGGATGCTGCCACCACAGACACCAGTCTAACCTCCTGCTGCTGGGAGTCCTTCCAGCGAGGGAGGCTTGGACAAAGGGTTTCCTGCCTTGGGAGGTGCTAGCACCACCCCAGACAGGATTTTGTGTATTAGGTAGGACAGGGCTGAAAGGAATGAGACATGCCTGGGGCACACAAGGTGTCCCTGTGCATATGCCGGTCCAAACCAGTTCCTGGGGCACCCCAGCCCCAGTGCTGGCGCAGGACCGGACAAAGGAAAGGGGGTGTAACCACCCCCTTCCTGGTCCCACCCAGGGGAGGGACCTAGTCGTAGTGCAGCCCCCTTTAGCTGAATAAAGGTAGGAGCTGGTCCCATTCCAAATTAGATTATCCTGATCAACTTCACAAGAAGAAACTCTGGACCTCGACGTTCTGCTCCACAGAAGACCGAAGGAATCTCCCTTGTGGGCAAGGAGTGTCCACCCTGCATCTGCAGGCACCATCAGCGTACCGCGACTTCCCTTTGTCGTCTTCCTGCAAGGGATCCAGACTTCAGAGCCCGACGAGACCCGGATTCCCAGACCTCTCCGACCTCAACCCACATCTGCAGCCGAGCTGAGACCCGTGGGTGCGACGAGACACGTGGGACCGACCATCTTGAAAGAAGCAGCACTTCGCTCCAGCACGACTTCCGAGGCCTCCTCGTTCAAGTGCTTTGGGGATTGAGAAGCCCCGACCCCGAGCAGCTCCTGCATCGAAGATCAGCCCTCCAGCATCCACGAGATCTGCGTGGGGCCCTTCTGCCTGTTTGCTGCTCGACGCGTTGTCTGGTCACTTGCCGGCTGTCTAGTGACCTCCTAGACGACGAACACCGACAACTTTGCTGCTGGTCTGGTTGCTCCAGACTGGCCCTTGCTCCCTTCCAAAAGAGGAGCACCGGACCCTCCTGGTCCGCTCCAGACGCCGTTTCCACTCACCGCGTGGGTTGCCTTTGCCAAGGCCTGTTGAACCCGAATCCGGAGACGACACCGCCGACAGCGAGAGCCTGCGTGGGTCAGCTCGTGCCTCCATCCTGGTCGTCGAAGACACCACCTGGTCCACGTGGCTGCAGAGACAAGCGTCCACTTTCACCTGATCGTGACGACGACATCTGGTTCCACTCCTGGTTCCACTCCAGTCACTGGCTAGTGACTTTGAACATTGTCCCCTCTGCTTTCAGGTTCCTCTCTTCACCAATCCACCCTTGGATTGCACCGGACATCTTCCTCCTGGTCGTCTGCAGCATCTTTCTTGAAGGCTCTATAGACTTCGACGTGGAAACCCGACATGACTTCGCACCTATGCACCCGCAGCCTGTGGGTGAGGTAACACGAGCATTTCGGTGCTCAAGGGTAGCTTGACTATCCTAGTGTCCAGTTCCATTGTCGTTTCAGTCCTACCTAGTCAGGAACGTCCGTACTCACCTTTTCTTTAAACTGTACTGTCCATAGACGTTTGTATGCATCTCGCGTGTGAGTTCACACTCTGCACACGCGCTCCGTGGGCCTCCTATTACTTACCTCAAGTTAGTATAGCGTGGTCCCAGCGATCCTACAACCTCTGGACAGCTCCATTCCTTTAATTGACTTTCACATTCCACTTACTTGGTATATGGTTTGTCGTGCCCCTAGGGCACCATTGTAAATCGTGCAACTTAAACGTATTTTTCCTAAGAGTTTGTCATGTGCTTAGCCCTCTGACCTCATAAAGAGTTCAGAGGTGTATGTTAGTTAATAAAAAATAACTGTTTATTTTCATAACTACCTGTGTGGTGTCCTTTTCATTTGGTATTCAAAGGTTATATGTGGTAAAACAGCTGGCTTCACATGCCATAAAGAGTTTAGCCTAAAGACTGCTTTTGTCCATGCTACTAGGATAGCTGGTCTGTAAGGTTGACTTACAACCAATCACCATAAGGGTTGTTTGGACTGATACAAAGTGGTCACTAAAACTAGTGAACATCATATATCAGGCCAACTTCTCACTTTGGTGGCAGCGGTGGGATTTGAGCTTGCTGTTGTTTTTACCAAATATAATCTGAGATATCATTTGAAAAATCACATAAGGTACCCTAGGTACATATAACAAGCTTAGAAATACTCTGAGTTCTACTGAACCAGCTGTTGTAGTAGAAAGGGAGTAGCACACCCTGACTACAACTCTTAGCAAGGGATCAGTAGGTAAACCCATAGTGTAGGTAAGTGCACAACTTACACCTCACTAGAAAAGCATGTCTGTCACAGGAGAGAACTCAGTGGCTCCCCTTGTGCTAGTTGACCCTCCACAGGTCATGTCAAGATATGCAGCTCTTGGCTTCCAGTAGATGAGACAATTGTGTACCTCCAGGAAACTTAAACAGGGTTCTAACCCTACCACTCCTTTTCTGATAGGTCTCTTAAAAACATATGATGCCAGAAGGGCTTCTAACACAGGCCCCTCTAATCCAGATGGGAGCATGCCCCCCTTAGAGGGAACCCTTGGTGACCCTGACCTTAACCTCCATGGAGCAGAAAGTGAAGAGGAGGAAGAGGAACAGGAGTTGTCAGGGGATGAGGCAGACAAAAGTCCAGTAGTAGTCAGTAGGCTCACCAGGACCAACTTAAGCATCCATGAGAATGGAACTGGGGGACCCCCAGGACCACTCTCAGGAAAGCTTAACATTGGGAATAGACGAGTTAGGTCTCACTCCAGAGGCTCTAACAGATCTATTCATACCCATGTCTCTCAGGCATCTTGTCAGAGAGGGATGACATCCCCTCAGAGAAGGGAGCATGAAGCTAAGATGAGGGAAGTCAATCTGAGGATTGAGAGGGAAGAACTTACCCTTGCCAAAGAAAGACTTGCCTTTGCCAGAGAGCATAAATTGAGTGGGGCAGACCCCACTGGTGGCAGCATTATCCCTAGAGATAAAGGCAGGAGTTTTGATACTAGACAACGGAGTAAAATAGTGCCCCCCTTTAAACAAGGGGATGACATCCACAAATGGATGACTGCTTTGGAGAGGGCCTGCACTGTCCAGTGCATCCCCCAGAGTCAGTGGGCAGCTATTCTGTGGCTCTCCTTTGAAGGTAAAGGTAGAGATAAGCTCCTCACTACTAGAGCTGAGGATGCTAACAATTACCAAGCCCTGAATAATACACTGATTGATGGGTTTGGCTTAACAACTGAGAAGTACAGGTTGCTGTTCAGAGACACCCAGAAAATTCAGTCTCAGGATTGGGCTGACTTTGTTGACTGTGCCACTAAGGCTTTTGAAGGCTGGTTACTGGGAAGTAAAGTTACTGATTACACAGGATTGTACAATCTAATTATGAGAGAACAAATCTGAAGTAATTGACAAAATCAGTTGTTGCATCAGCACCTTATTGACTCAGATCTGACCTCTCCCCAATAATTGGGAAAGAAGGCAGACAGATGGGTCAGGACAAGGGTCAAGCAGCAGAACCAGAACCAGGGTGGTGGCCAGAAGAAAGCAGACCAAAAGGGTAATGAGAATAAGCAAAATGACCAGAAGTCTTCAACAGGGCCCCAACAACCTAAGGAGGGTGGGTTCCAGAATTCCCAAAAGACGAAGAATAATGGTCAGAAGAAACCATGGTGCCAATACTGTAAAAGTAATACTCACTGGTTTAGTGAGTGCACCAAGAAAGGCCCAGCTCCTACCACTACTGCCCCTAAGGCACGTGCAACCCCTAGTTCAGTTAGTAGTGGTAGTGTTCCCCCTAAGGCTATAGTGGGGTTGACATTGGTATCTGAGGCAGGCTCTGACCTAGTCAGAGTACCTACCCAGGCTGTTCTTGTTTGTACTGGGGACATGGATTTGACCCCTACAATAAGTCCCAGTACTCTGGGCAAGTACAGGCAGACGCCTTTAATCAATGGAAAATTGGCTCAGGCCTACAGGGACACTTGTGCCAGTGGAAAAACAACTGTCAAAGGAGGGTCTAGGGGACTATATTTACCGACCTATCAAGCTCATACCCCTCATGAACTATGGTGCAACAACAAAAAAACTTGAAGGTCTGGAAGGTTGAGCAAAAGAAGTGGCCACAAAGAAGTGTCACACACCACTATCACAACTAACGGTGAAAGACCATCAGATGTAAAGAAGTCCTATCAGACCACCCATGTGGCGGAACGTCGTCATCTAGGACCTTATCAGCAGGTTCTTGTATGGCCAAGCCCAAAGATAATGGCTTGGGGCCAGTAGATCCTGATTCTGAAAGAAGATGTGTCCTCACCGAGAGTGGTGCTGATAGGGTGCAGTGCTCAGAAAGATACGTGACTGTGATTAAAATGACGGTCAAGGTAAAAAAATATGTTTATTAGTATCTACCAAGACGTCAAATATAAAAACCGTGTGATGACAGTGTGAGAATATCACTGTACAGTAAGCATATGAGATTAGGCCAATATGTTTCTGCCGTTGTGATATCAGTTTACCGGCATTCTTCAGGGCCAGGCTGAATTTTTAGCTACTGCAACATCCACCATAGTTAGTGTGAAAAAATGATAATTAGATCAACAAAACAACATGTTTACAAAGATGGAATGGTGTGGCTAAATAGACCACCCTACCGTATCCTCGTAAAATAACTGTGTAACGAGGAATCCTTTCCTGCAGACATCAAAAAAGAAAATTTTATATGTCAACAGTGGAGCAACGTGAATTTAGATAAATGTGATGTGAACTCAAATTGTGGCATTCATTCACTCAGTGGGCCAGTCAATTTCATGACGGCCAAATTGTATCCTGTGCATTGTAAATAGTCACATACAGATAATCTGTGTACAATAAAAAATAATAAATCTAACATGCACTTACCCAGCTTTGTGTGGGAAATAAGCCTCACCTCACCCGGCAACGGCTCGGATACAGAGGCCCCGCTCTATTAGACATATGGAGAAGGACAATTTCAGGACATGATGACTGTCACTATCTCAATATGTGCTTAGGTTATAATACAAAAAGCAGAAAAACTTGGTTGTTCAAGATAGCCCATGAGGTCAAAAAACACGATGCGCTGCACTGAGAGGGCTGCATCCCATTAGAGATTTATTGTTACATCATATTCCCAGTTTGCAGAACTAAGAGTTAGAAATTAGGAATTATGAAGACAACTTTAAGAGTATGAGTATCGAAATCAGCATTTGTATTTGCAGTGTTGTAATCTAAAGTTGATTAAACGGCCCCTCAACCTTCCAGACCTTCAAGTTTTTTTTTTTGTTGCCACACTTGTGCCAGTGTCACTATGGTGACACCCAACTTTGTGAACCCTGATCAGGTAATACTACGTTCAGACTACCTAGTGACCAATGCTAGCAATGTCACTACCACCCATAGTATGGCACTTGTTAACTTCTCCTGGGGAGGGGTAAATGGCCTCAAAAGGGTTGTTGTTAGTTCAGACCTCCCAGTGGACTGTCTTTTGGGCAATGATTTGAATCCTCCCTGTGGTCAGATGTGGAGTATAGGACTCATGTGGAAATGTTAGGTTTGTCAGCACATGTCCTTGCTGTGACTAGGTCACAGGCCAAAAAATGACCAGCTGAACTGGTGCTGGATCCTGGAACAATGGACCAGACACTAACCAAGAGTAAGAACAGTAGGGTTAAGGCAGTGCCTTCCCCCTTGCCTCAAGGTGAGGATCAGCTCTCACAGGAGACTGACCCAAAGACCCCAGAAGGAACTGTCCTAGAAGAACTTGAGCCTGAACAGGTTGAGTTTCTTGGGACAGGGGGACCTTCCAGGGCAGACTTGAGACAAGCACAATTAGACTGTTCACCTCTTGAACCCCTCAGACAGCAGGCTGCTGCTGAGGCTGCAGGGAATGCCACAGGTGCCCATAAAGTGTATTGGGATGATGGACTCCTTTACTCTGAGGCAAGAGACCCCAAGCCTGGTGCTACCAGGAGGCTGGTCATCCCCTTGTCTCTGAGAGGTTTCCTTCTCACCTTGGCCCATGAAATTCCCCTTGCAGGTCACTTAGGCCAGAACAAGACTTGGGACAGGCTTGCCCCACACTTTCACTGGCCTCATATGTCTGAAGACACTAAAGAGTTTTGTCGCTCATGTGTCACCTGTCAAGCCAGTGGCAAATCAGGTGGCACAACAAAATCCCCCCTTATACCACTACCTGTGGTGGGGGTACCCTTTGAAAGAGTGGGGATTGACATTGTTGGACCAATGGACCCCCCCCAACAGCATCTGGGCACAGATTTATACTGGTGGTAGTGGATCATGCCACCAGGTATCCAGAAGCTATTCCCCTTAGGACCACTACAGCTCCTGTTGTGGCCAGGGCCCTACTTGGAGTTTTCTCCAGAGTGGGGTTTCCTAAAGAGGTTGTCTCTGACAGAGGTGCAAACTTCATGTCAGGATACTTGACTGCTATGTGGAAGGAGTGTGGTGTCAACTACAAGTTCACCACCCCCTATCATCCACAATGCAATGGGCTTGTTGAAAGGTTCAACACGACCCTCAAAGGGATGATAAAAGGGTTACCTGAAAAGCTTAGGCGAAGATGGGACATCCTTTTACCCTGCCTTCTGTTTGCTTATAGAGATGCCCCACAGAAGGGGGTTGGTTACAGCCCTTTTGAACTTCTCTTTGGGCATCCTGTAAGAGGACCCCTGTGTCTTGTGAAGGAAGGATGGGAGTTACCTCTCAAAAAGCCTAAACAGGACATAGTGGACTATGTACTTGGTCTCCGCTCCAGGATGGCAGAGTACATGGAGAAGGCATCTAAAAACCTTGAGGCCAGCCAAGAACTCCAAAAAGCTTGGCATGACCAAAAGGCTGTCCTGACTGTGTATCACCTAGGACAGAAGGTGTGGGTGTTTGGAGCCAGTGGCCCCAGCAGCTCTCCAAGACAAATGGTCTGGACCCCATACATCATTGAACAGAAGGGAGAGGTCACCTATCTGGTAGACCTTGGGACTCCCAGGAGCCCTCACATCACAGAGTACTTCATGTGAACAGGCTCAAGGCATTTGTCAACAGGGAAGACATGGGCTTGCTCATGGCTACAGATGAGGGACAGGAGGAAGAGAGTGACCCTCTCCCAGACCTGCTCACTCAGAACCCTGATGATGGGTCAGTAGATGGTGTAGTCTTTTCTGACAGCCTCTCTGAGCATCAACAAGAGGATTGTAAACAGGTTCTTCAATCCTTCCGACAAATGTTCTCTCTGACACCCAGTCAGACAAACTGGTGCACCCATGAGGTGGACACTGGTGACAGTCTGCCTATAAAGAGTAAAATCTACAGGCAACCTGACCACGTCAGGGACTGTATCAAACAAGAAGTACAGAAAATGTTGGAATTGGGAGTCATTGAACCCTCAGAGAGCCATTGGGCTAGTCCTGTAGTTCTAGTGCCTAAACCTCACACCCAAGATGGTAAGAGAGAGATGAGCTTTTGTGTAGACTACAGGGGTCTCAATGCTGTCACTAAGACAGATGCCCATCCAATACCAAGAGCAGATGAACTCATAGATAAATTGGCTTCTGCCAAATTCTTGAGTACATTTGACCTGACAGCTGGTTATTGGCAAATCAGGTTAGCTGAGGATGCCAAGGCCAAGACAGCATTTTCTACCCCAGGAGGTCATTTCCAGTTTGTGGTGATGCCCTTTGGTTTGAAGAATGCACCTGCCACTTTTCAAAGGTTGGTGAGCCAAGTTCTCTCTGGGTTGGATGACTTCTGTGCAGCATATCTAGATGATATTGCTGTCTTTAGCTCCACCTGGGAGGATCACCTGATCCACCTGAGGAAAGTTTTGGAGGCCCTGCAAAAGGCAGGCCTCACTATCAAGGCTACCAAGTGCCAGATAGGGCAGAGTCAAGTTGTATACTTGGGCCACCTTGTAGGTGGAGGCCAAGTTCAACCTTTGGAGAGCAAGATACAGGCCATAAAGGACTGGGCTCCTCCAACCGCCCAGACACAGGTCAGAGCTTTCGCCTTAATTTCCATTCCATTAAGGTTCATCTCACTGCGCTGACTGCCTACAGAAAATGCCCTTCACAGACTTCCTTCTTCCAGATCCCGTGGTCAAGGATTTTTTGGAAGGCTTGAAGAAAGTGTTCCGTCCAGTCCGGCTTCCTTCGCCTTCATGGGAATTGAATGTGGTGCTGTCCAGATTGATGAAGGAACCTTTTAAACCTATTCATAAGGCTTCGTTGCAGCAACTGTCCTGGAAAGCAGCGTTCCTCATGGCCATTACATCGGCCCGCAGGGTGAGTGAAAGCGTTGTGTTGCCAAGAACCTTATACTGTATTTCATGCTACTAAGGTTTTATGCGTACTCGCCTTAAATTTCTTCCTAAGGTTATCTCTGATTTCCATGTTAACCAGACCATAACTTTACCTACGTTTTTTCAGAATCCTTTGTCTCCAGCGGAAAGGTCTCTGCATTCCCTGGATGTTAGGAGGGTGTTGAAATTTTATCTGGATAAAACCAAAGATATTCGTAGGTCAGACCAATTGTTTATCAACTATGGATCAGTCAAGACCGGTCTTGCTACCTCAAAACAGTCCATCTCGAGGTGGATTGTGTCCTGTATACAATTGTGTTACCAAAAGGCTAATAAAACCTTGGGGGGTAAACCTAAGGCTCATTCCACCAGGGGCAAAGCTGCCACGACTGCTTTGCTCCGTAATGTTCCAATTGCAGAAATCTGCAAGGCGGCCACTTGGAAGTCGGTCCATACCTTTGCTAAGCATTACTGTCTGGACACTGATGCCAGGACAGACACTCAGGTTGGGCAGGCTTCGCTGCGAAATCTGTTCGGCACTGTAGTGGTGTTATTTCTCTTCTCTCCACCGACGTTTTGGTGTGGGGATGGGCTTGCCATTCTATTCACTAGATTATGACTATACACAGAGATCCCCTACTACAGAAGGAGTAGTTTCTGTCCTGTAACTCCAGTTCTGTAGTAGGGGTATCTCTGTTAGTCATAAGCGCCCGGCCTCCTCCCCGGTGGAGAAAGCTATTGTAAGGAATGCTACAGGTGTGGCGTGTTACGCCTTCAAAAAGAACTGAAAGGAAAAGGGACCTGCTGTGCATTCTGGGATACTGAGAGAGTTCTGGAAGGTTCTCTTAAAGGCACAGTATCCTCGTCTGAGCCACATAATGGCAGCCTATGGGGCTGGCCTGTCCACCACTTTCTGTATCATTCCAGAGGCGTCTGCTGGTAGGGGAAGGATTTTCTCTGTGGAAAACATTGGGCAGGCTGTGCTGTTTGTGGGTTTTTGGTGGAATTTCTAGTTGAAGTACTGGACAGTGTAGCCTGTGGATATAGGCTGCATTATCTGTCTTTAAATTCTTTCTTAAGTGTCTGTGCAGGTCTGCAATTTTTGACGATTTAAGAGATTATTTTTGATTGCTCCGGGGTCCACGCACATGGGCGGGACTATTCACTAGATTATGACTATAACAGAGATACCCCTACTACAGAACTGGAGTTA
This sequence comes from Lissotriton vulgaris, assembly GCF_964263255.1. Classification (NCBI taxonomy): domain Eukaryota; kingdom Metazoa; phylum Chordata; class Amphibia; order Caudata; family Salamandridae; genus Lissotriton; species Lissotriton vulgaris. The sequence continues at coordinate 877,513,497 of NC_141685.1, forward strand.
CAGGACAGAAACTACTCCTTCTAATCTAATCTGTGCGGCAGAAGCAGCTTTAGGCATGTGAAGAACTTTTTTGTAAATTTTGGTCACATGTTGGTTTAAGTTGACATTTAATTTCCCCCCAAAAATTTCAATGCCATACGATAGGGTAGGCCTGATTTTTGCTCTCATAACTTCCAACAATGTTGATAAACTCGGACCAGACAGTTTTTTTGAGAGCTTAGAAAGGTTCACCTGGAGATTCATGGCTTTTATTGATATTTCGCTACGTTGAGTCGAAATTGACCCCTAAATATTTATATGTTTTCCTATTGTAAACCAACATGGTTGCGTTTCCTGCCAAAGATAACCACTTGGGTTTTCTTTAGATTGACCTCTAAATTATTCATGGAAGTATAGCTGTTTAGTTTATTTAATATCCATTGCAGCCCTACCCGGGTAAGACTAAAAAGAACCAGGTCATCAGCATATAAGAGGTTACTTATTAACGCACCACCAATCTTGGTAGGGTGGCTGTTTATTTCTTCTAAGGTGGCAGGTAAGTCTGCTATAAACAGATTGAAAATTAATGGGGCCAGCACACATCCCTGTTTGACACCTCTCGTTGTCATGATTTTCCGAGAGAGATGTGTGCCAGTCCCCAACTTTACTTTTATCCATGTGCTGGTGTGTAGTTGAATAATCGCCTCCAGAAGTTTAGCTGGGATCCCCCATTTGTTTAGCTTAAACCAAAGAGCGTTCCCCTTTGTTTGGGGTGAGGGCACGGCCATGTCCATGGTTGGCTGCACAAAAGTCTAGTGGGCTCCCCCGAGGGGCATATCGGGGGTAATTACCCTAGAAAGTCTGTGTCCCCATTTATTTGGGGTGGGGGCATGCCCCCTTCTCTTTAGAAAAATAAAAGAATTCCCTCCATCTAGTAGGCTTTTTCACCAACCCCCCGGGGAGCAGATTGGGGGTAATTGCCCTCATCTTCCCCCCAAGAGGGAAGGGCAGCAAGACTGTCCCCATTTATTTGGGGTAGGGCATGGTCATGCCCATGGTGTGCAGCCCCCGCCCCTCTTTTTTAAATAATTCCCAGACATTAAGGGGGCTTTCTGCCCCCCCTGGGGGCAGATTGGGGGTAATTGCACCCATCCGTCCCACGAGGGTACCAGAACGACTGACATAAAAAACAATTACGCACAAGCCTTTGCCCAAGAGCCGCTCCCTATCTCCCTGTTGTCTAGTTGGTGGATCCCTACTTGGCGATCGTTTTCCTGCGGCAATCCCCAAGTTGGGATCCACTGGTAAGAGGTACCATTGGAAAGAGAAGATTCTCCCCTTTCCGATACCTCTCCCATAAGAATCAGTGCTTGGGGCCTGAGAGAGACCCATAGCACTGATTCAGTGAAAATGAAATGAGTCCTTTAACACGTTTTACTTTCACTTTTGTATGTGATGACGCCCGTGGGCTCTGCGCGCCAATGGTCATTACATACAAAAAAATAAAAGCTCAGGCTGCTAGGTAAGGTCTTCCCAAGCCTCCGGGATTAAAAGGAAATCACCAGCGTGGCCTTTCTAACCCTCCCCAGTTTTGGCCCATGGCTGACACCCGCACTGGGGAGTGTGTGCAGGTGTTGGCCATTGGCCAACACCAGCTCGTAAGGGTTTTAAGTTCAATTTATGGATCATGTCTGGGCCTTTGCAGACTCTTAAAACGTAAACAAATCATTCGTATTTTCCTGTGGGAAAGGTGTCAGCCCAACCCACACCACCCCACGCAGATATACCCCGCAACATGTTCTTATCGGCTTTGAACTTCAAAATCAAACTTTGCCTCACAGCACGTTCCAATACAATAGTAGCTGCAGGACTCAGAAAAGGTGCACAGCTTTAGAAGGCTTAATTTCTGTGGCTGAAGAGCAAATGTAAGGCTAACATAGTACCAGGTGCAGAAGCATGGAGCCCCCAGATAGCAGTTAAAGTTGCTCTGGAGCTGGGGCGAGGATGTGGCATAACAGCTGGGGCTGTCAAACTCGAATCTGGGGATCCGGGTTTGAGACTCTGCAACGATGCTCAACATCCTAGGATTCTGGGCAAATCACTTTATCTCCCTGTGCCTAACAAAAAAATAAATGTGTCCATCTGTAACGCAATTGGCTCTCATGTAAAAGGCTCTGATACGGATACCTTCGGGTCAAGTTTGCGTTATTTAAAACTCCGGAAAAAAAGAAAAAAAGAATAGAGCAACTTGAAATCCAATTCCCTTGGTGTGAAGAGAGGAAAGGATTTATGCACCTTCCCATACCCCTAATATACCTGCACTAGTGAGTGAAGATAAAGCCCGCCTCTCTAAAAGGAGATGCTTAATTGTGTCTCCCTCGAGCCAGCGACCCTGGTCCAGTCACACATCTCCAGTACCAGTAAATAGGAACTGGAAAAACACCCAAACGTTTGGCTTACGACCCAGAAAAAGTAAATTTAACAGGTGCATTTTGCATTGGCTATTAGCTAATGACTGGGAGGGCCATGGGTCATGTTTAGGTGGTCCTGGCCCACCTACCAGCCTGTCCACCGGTATTTCTGTCTCATCTCTGCCAACATCTGGATCTAGATCCCCCTTTCCTTCCAGGAAAAGGTTCAGAACATCTAGGGAAGAGCATCAGGAGAAGTCTTTCGATGACAGACATATTTTGTGTGAAACTTTGGCAGGAAGTCTAAAGACCTTAACAATGCTGAGACCGTGGGCCTATCTAAGTATTTCTCTACCTCTGGAGAGGAAAAGATGGCATTGTCTACGGAATATAAGGGCAAATATATTGACAAAGAGGTGTTGCCAGAAATCCTAGCTAGGTTACGTTTGCATATTGGGTTTCCTAAAGAAAAAATTCTTGGTTTACCCCTCCCTCAACATGTTCCTTCGAGAGTGGAGATGCCCTCACAAGATTGTTTGTCCTTGCTTTATGCATTCCTCAGAGATTGGCTTACAGATTCTGCAAAGAAGAATGTAGCTATTTTTATGTCTGTTGAGGAAAGCAAACTCTTTAGTGTTGAGCTGGTGGAAATCTCAGAATGTTTTAAGAAAACATTTTTTCTTTTATCCTTCAGGCGGCCTCATGTCTCATCCTTTTCAGTAATTGAAGGTACAAGTAAACCGTCTTTCAGCCAATCTTGAAGACATCAATTTAATCAATACTCCAGAAAACGAAGGGGGAAGAATTTTAAAAATCAGCCTCAGCAGAAGAACATGTCATCTTTGCCTAGGAATACTCTGCGTTACTGACTATGCCGAAACAGTCCAAGAGTGGTTGGTGAGAGGAAGAATACAGTGTTTTTCTTCAGGAATGGGAACAGTCTGCTTCACATTTATGGGTCTTGAGTATAATGGTAGAGAGTTATCTCATCAAATTCCCCCCACCCTCCTATAAACTGGGACTGTTATCACGCCAAATCCCTCAGATAAGATAAGGTTGGAAGCAATGGAGACTGCATTTCAATACTTACTTCTCAAGGAGGCAATGAGAGCTGCACTGTTGAAAGAATGAGACAAGGAAACCTACTCAAAGATCATGTAAGTTACAATGGTAACAGGAAGATTCTGTGTGATAGTAGACTTAAGGAATGTCAACAAATAGATACGAAAAATTCACTTAAAAATGTGGACCTAACTGAAAATAATTCCACTGATCCCACTAGGAGCATATATGGTGGCTCTGGATTTATTAGACTTGTTCGTGTTACAAGCTTACATCAGAAATTTCCTAAGTTTTCAATTTTTGGGAACCATTACCAATTGTAGGTCTTGCCCTTTTGGGATCAGATCTGCCATGGGGGGTTTCACCAGAATGATGGCTCCTCTGGTATCTTGGGTGCATTTGCAGGATCTGCTGATCTTCCCATATTTGACTGACTGGCTTCTAATGTCATCATCAAACAAGGAGACTTCAAGATTATTGAAAATAGTGGAGGACTGCCTAACAAGTTATGGTCTCATTCTGAATTATTCAGTGTCCTATGATTCCTTCCCAGGAAAATCTTCATAGGTGCATAGATGTGGGGTGTATCTTTCAGAGGAAAGAACAGAGAGATTGAGAAAGACCGTTGCCCCAGTGGTGTCACGATGTTAAACAACTGCAATATTTTGCCTGAAAGTAGAAGGTCATACTGCCTCTTGTGCTTTCCTTGTCTCCTGAGCCAGACTATATCTAAGACCCATTTTCGTTCATCAGTTGAAGTACTGGAAACCGTTACATTTGGAGTTCGCGAACTGATTCTAGTAGCAGATCAGATTTTTATTTTGCTACAGGGGTGATTGAAGATAATTATTAGTCAAGGGTTATCCCCTCTGGACTGTTCCTCCACACCTTTTAATAACAGATGCCAGCCTCATTGGTTGGAGAGCAATGTTATTGCACAATGTTGTTCAGGGGAGATAGTCTGTGATAGAACAAAAACGATCTTGGAATGGGAAAGAGCTGACTGCAGTATGGAACGTTTTGATCTTTTTCCAGGATGTGCTGTAACATGGACATGTTCTAGTGAAAATGAACAATCAAGTGGTAATGGCATCTGTGAATAACAGGGAGTTCAATATCTTCACCCCTGAATATGTTTACAGTGAGAATAGGGATGTGGTCAGGACAATTTTTTCTTTCTTACCCAGCCGGTTACATAACATGGAATAAGAATACTTTAGCAAAGACTAAGGAGAACTTCTCAAGATCAGTGCTTGCTGACAGCAGTTTTCAGGGAAATGTGCCCCCCCCCAAAAAAAAAACAGTTGAAAAAGTTCTGTTTTCAGTTTCCAGTGGATTTGATAGTAATGGAAGAGAAGCAGCACAGGTGCGTCTTTAACAGAATGAAACAATTTTGCTTGCTGGTAGGCCATGGTATTGGAGCTCGTGCAGTACCTACTGACTTTTATAATCCATTTGAAAAGTCAAGCTCGCATATCAAGAACCTTTGTATGACTAACTTTATAGATCAGTTTGCGGCTTCAAACTATGTTAATCATACTCTGGAAATCTCAAGAAAAGAAATTATTTCTTTGATCAAATCCTTCAAATAATCTTATGTGCCAGGCCCCCACGGAATTCCTATCAACGTCCTAAAACTGGATCTGTATTATTATTTATTTTTCTGGCCAAATTATCTTTTATCTTGGAATGGGACAATAATTCATCTGTCGCGTAAAAAAGGCCAAATCGGTGATATCAGAAATGACCTGCTCATAGCGCTTATAGATGCTGAGGGGAAACTTCCAAATTCTTGCTGAAATAATACTTCTGAATGGGCGATCAATTCCCCTTTAGGTCCTTTTAGTTAAGCAGGAATAGGTCTGGTTGTTCTACATTAGACAACATTGTTGCACTCACTCAATTAGTGAATCAGATCTTAAAAAAACAACAGACATTGTCTTTTGCCTGCCCAAAGCGTCTTTGTTTTTTCCAGATGTTTCTGTAGTTTTATTCATGCCGCATAGTACAGCACAAACTGTGAGTCACCTCTAGGTGTCAGAGTGATCTCAGGATGTGAATGGGTATTCTTAACGGGCAACTGGTGGAGCTCCTGAGTTCAGGTTGAAGTCACTGGGTGATAAAGCGGTGTTCAGACTTCATGTGCATCCACTATTTGCAGGTTGATACTCCCCATAACCTCTTTCCAGGCCTTATAGGTTCTAGTTCCCCCTTTCTTCAGGGTTGCTTCCCTTGGACCTCCCCTTCCATCGCCAGAACAGCCCCTTTTCCAATGCTTCTCATCCGCCACTCTCTAGGGCTCGGCTACCCCAACCTCCACACCTACTTTTCTGCTGAGGGTGTGGCCTCCCTAGGTGCTCTACCTACTGTTCTGTAGGGCTTAGCTACCTACAGGCTACGCATTAACCCACACCACCCCACCGTAGGTATAGGTGAAGAAAGGTGGAGTCTGCTACTAAAACAAGCAATGGCATAGCCAATAGATCTGACCCTGGCAAACGTGCAAGATTTTGTTTTCTAATATCTGTTGATGTTTAAAAAAGTATTCAATGGATATAAAACATTTGAAAGTAATACAGAGTAAAAATATGGCTGTATAAAAGTGGTGATCATATGTTTGCAAAAAAAGTAAAACATGACCCTGGTGGGGTGGGAGGGGGGGGAAATGAAAACTGAACGAATGCAAGGATTTACATCCCAGCCTTGGCTCTGAATTGGACTCGTTTTTAGGCAGATTACACATAAGCAAAATGGCCACACTTAGTTACCAGATCAAATGTCTGATGTGGTCTGGTGACCCATGATGTATGCTGTTGTGGGTGCAAGAAACCTTTGAATGACAACTGACTAGACCTATGGCTGACTAAAGGCCCCCGTATGTGTGTGTATGTTTGTAAGTGTGTGTTTGTTTATTCACTGAAAAAACAAAAGGTTAAAGTGATGTTATAGTTAAGTGAATATATCAGTGACAACACTAACATTTTGAACTCAACCACAGACATTCACCACCATGCACTGCTTATGAACTTCACAAATGTCATCAAACACGACCAGTTCTATGACATTTATGACATCACTGATGACTGATGACATAACATCATCCAAGTTTACTCTGTACTACACTGTTTGCAGACAGTGAAACTTTCATAAGAAATACGCAACAGAATTAACAAGCATTGAAAATGCAATAGGTCTCGCCTTTGATTAAGTTAAAGCCATTTTCTTTGCTAATGGTATTGTATAGCAAAGCAAAAGGCTTTAACTTAATAAAAGGTGAGACCTATTCCATTTCCAATGCTTTTTTATTCACCTGTTCTCTATGTTGCCTTTAGCCCCTCCTCATGCTGTCCAAGTTGTAAATTCCCTGCTCCCCTTCCGTGCCTCAGGCAAGCAGAACAGAGGCACAATTGTAGTGTGCACTTCCTGCTACTCCCTTCCCTTTGTCCAGGTTATTACTGTGAAGCGCGTCCGTGCCTCAGGCAAGCTGAACAACGGAGGCAACATCACAGCACGCAATCCCTACCTCCGCGGCGAATGCTAACATGAGCCATTGAGCCATATTATCTGTGTTTTTTGTTTTGCTTACTGTTTATCATAGTTTTGCTTTTTTTTAATGAATAACAGTAAAAACTAGGGCTCATCAAACTTTTCTCCCCAAAATAAGGCAGTATTTTTGGGGCTCAATTGAGGTCTGTGTCAAGCTTAAAGCTGTTCTCTGGGTTGGAGGAGTACCTGCTCAGAAGAAGCAGACCATATAACCACATTAGTTGCTGAGGTGATGTCAGATGGCAACGCCTCCAGCCGACGAGTGAAGTGCTCGGAGCTGTGAAATCATCCACTTCTGCTGCTCGATTGAGCTAAATTAAAAAAAGGTGAGCGTGTTGCTGATCCTCGCTTATAATCAAAAAGCTCGTCAGAGGACCGTGTTGTGACAGTCCTAAGGAGTCTACTGGTTCAGCGTTCCTAGAGACTACAGTTTAGGCACTATATCTGCTCCTGCATACAAAGGCTTCAGCCCCCGGTGAAAGTATCCAGTTTGGGTAGGAGCACAAACCAGTACCTCGCACATTGTCCACTCCTAAAGAATCTGAAGAAACTTATGAGACACTGGAATAGAACTCGTAAGTAATGACACGGAGGAAACACCGTGCAGCCACATTGGTCAGAAAGGTCTCTGTGGTGTGTGCCCCTGCCTTCTCCTCCTCCTCCTGTAGCTGCTGCCAGTCCGTTGGCGGTGGGGAGGGGAGGGAACTGCCCTATAGTGCGCAGGTGCGGCTTGTGCTTTTGAGGAGAAACTCCCGGGGCAACTGCCCACTTGAACCGGGCCCATAGGCGGGGAGGAGAGCCAAGTGCGAGGAGCATGCAGGAAATACACACGGGAACACCGGCGGCTGCAACGTAAACAAAATAAGTGGTGTTTCTGAAATTACGTTGTTATGCGTGTCAAGTTAATAGAAGTATAAGAAACAGCAGAAGCATTCAATATTAGGACCATTAAAGACCACACTCTATAAAAATAAAAAACAGACAAGCACACCGCGCAGCAGCTATGAAACTGCTGCGAAAATGTATATCAGTAGTCCTTAAAACTGCGTAAATATCCGGCGCAACATCAATACATTATTACTTAAAGATCAATCAATAGCACCCACACAAAACAATGGTAAACAAAATGGCGTCAGCTTGTCTAGATGGGCCGTCCTAAAAGTGGACAAGGCGTTAACCCCAAAGCCTGTTTTTCAATCACACGCCAGCTTTTTAACATAAACGATGACGCGCGCCAATTGAATATGAGGGTGTGGCTTTAAGTTACTTCGGAATCTGTATCGATTCCAAAAGTGCCTCACAATGCGAGAACAGCGCATACGCGCTGCTAACGCCAGGCGAGACCTAAAAAGTATCTACTAAGAACAGTATACATTTTGTGCAGCACTTATCAAAAAAGATACTAATTGCTTAAAATAACCAAGGTCTGAAGTTGTTAAACATCATGCTACCTTCATACGGAGGTTAAAACCTTACAGACAGACCATCTACTGAAGCAAAAAAAACACATGTACATACGTTAGTACCTGGTGTACACAGTTTCTATGTTATGTAGAAATAGTTCTGCTGAGACAATTCTGTCTAATAACTCAAGGCTTCTTACAATACTTAGTATCTACTATGTAGGATATTTGCCCTGTTGGAAACTTTCTGCAGAACCAAAAAACTTGTGTGGGGCATACTGGTCACAAGTCGTCAACTGTCATCTGCTGAGAGAGTTACTCTTCAAGTTAAAGATTTACAAGCCCTGGGCCAGGGGGGAGACTCTTTAAATTTTTTTGGAGAGGAGGCGTGCATGGCCGCCCGAATCCAGGCCAGTTTTTGTCCTCTGGGACGGCATTCTCGGGGCATGCATGGCTCCCCGTCTGCAGGCCAGTTTTGGTCCTGGGGGCTTCATTCCCCAGGGACTGACGTACTGTTTAGGGGAGGGAGGTACGTGCCCCAGAGTCCGTCTTTTGGCCTGGGGACCCCATAACCTGGGGTCTGATTACTTTTCTTTAGGGGAAGGTGGGTCACGGGGTCTTCTCCCGGGGCAGCTTTTGGCCACGTGGAACTCCCCTTCCTGCTGCCCCGCCCCATGCCTGACGTATTTTTTAGGAGAGGGGGTCACTCTTTCCAGGTTTCCCGGGGCCCCATGCCAAGACACAGCAGTTTTTCTGCCCACACCAGCGCGAATAGGGCAACTTTGGTTTGCTCCTGGCTAGCGGGGGCACTTTGAAAACTCCTGCCTTGCTGGTGAAAACTGAAACTCTGCTCCCAGCCGGCAGGAGCTTTGAAAATGCATACGCCAGCTGGGAGCATACTTTTAATCCTTTTCCCTGCCTGCACTGATGTGGACAGGGAAGCAGATCAAAATATTGCTCCTGCCTGGAGGAAGCAGCTTAAGTAGCTGTTCTCTGAGGGTGGGAGCAATGCTGGAGTCCCGAGGGTAAAATTAGTCTCGCAGTCCCCCTTCACTTTAAAAACAAAACGGGAAAAAAAGGCCTTGGGGAATAGGGTCTCCATGGCCAGTCCCTGGTGCCAATCCCCTGCGAGCACTGCTGTGGAGCATGGGATTGAATCCCGGGCCTTGCCACAGGCCAGGCCTTCTGACCAACCCCTCACCACACACGGCCAGAGGCTGTGCACAGCGTGGGGTTAGCCGCTTCATGGAGGGGTTGTCCACAGTACCTGGCCACAGGCTTGGCCTTGTGGCCAACCCCCCCCAACTGCGCACAGCCATGCACGGCGGCGCTTGGATTTATGTATTGTAATTAAATATTACTTTACATTAAAAAAGACCCTCAAAATTCACTTAAAAAACCACAGGTTAAAGCAGCGTTATTTTTAGATGAAATGTTATGTGACAAGGTTACTCTGGGGCATGAGTTAAAGTTACCTTAGGGCACGAGTCATAGTTACATAATAACTATAACTATTACTGGTGAATTCCATTGGTTTTTAGAGTTTAAGACATTACGTTGCTACAGAACATTTCACCTGTATTGTTACTTTCACCATTATTTTTTTTCAGTGTGTATATATGTATGTATGTGTATGTGTATATATATATCGCAGCGTGAACAAGGGCACATCTTGCCAGAAACGCGTAGCTGCTTTCTGTTGTTCAATAAAAAAACAACTCTGCTGATGTGCTGTGGTCCGTCTCCTTCCTGTTTGCTGGTGTGCTGCGTGGTTGCTGAAACACCGAGAGATCCAGAGGAGTCACGTGCTGTGTGTGTATATATATATATATATATATATATATATATATATATATATATATATACATATATATATATATATATATACATATACAGACACACACACTCCCTCTCCCTAACGAATCAATTTCACTGACGACATGAAGTATCACCAAAAATGTGCTTGCATCGCCATCAGTCAAGCAGGTATATGGCACCCTTTAACAAGCATATGTAGATCTTGATAGGGGTACCATTATCAAGCCAAGAGAGGTGTTCAATAAAATATTTGAACCCTCTGTTGATGAAACCTGCTTGTTTCAACTTTGGCGTGAAATGGATTTCATTTTTTTCTTTTAATGGAGACTGCTTTTGCAGGGGAAAAGCAGATTCATATAGTAAGACTTGGATTTAAGGGTGAGAAAATGTGTATTTGTCATATTTGTGAATTTTGGGCAGTAAATGTATGTTCCTCAGCTGTGGAGAGGTGGATGAGCATATTACGTACACCAGCTGGTTGGTCTACTTCATTGCTACTACATGAGCTGTAGATGTGCTTGATTTTGATGTGTAGTGAGACGAGCCTTGGAATATCAATATTTCTCTTTTTTAGACTTGGAGTTCTATTGTCGGGTCCACTCCCTGGCACACATTATTCCAGACATCCCACACAATAATGTAGTAAAATGTACTATCTTTTTCTTGTATTCGGACATAACCATCTAAACTGGGTTTTTTTAAACCTTGAAAGTGGGGAAGACATTAGGGAGATTAAAAGCAGGAAGAAAGTTAATGAGTTTTTTTGTGGAAAAAATTACAATCCATCTTCAAAATGATGAACTGTTTGTTCCTGGGTTTCCGGCGGTTATTAGGACTAAGTGAAAGTTTTGTGCACAGATTACAAAATGAGTCACAATTCTGGAGGAGAGGTGGGTGGAGTCTTGCAAGCGTATTGGAAGTTTTTAAAGCTGCCTCTTAGTACAGTTACTCTACCGCTTAGTGAACTCCTGTGGTGAGGGCCGGATCTCCCTCCACTGGTGTGCCACAACTCAACTAAAGAGACTTCGATAATGGTGTGGGTGAGAAATGATAATAGTAGAGCCCCTGCACCTCCCCATGTGTGAAGCAGGCTCTTTCACTCGTGGGACCTGGGATGGGGAGGTTGTTCATATGCATTGCATCATCGTTCTCTGTGAATTTTTGCATGTCACTTAAAACAGCTATAATAAACTGACCATGACGACTCGTCCACCAACATTAACTGTTAGCATCATACAAAATGACTGCTTGGTGTTAGGCCAGTGAGCTGCACACCTACCCAGTTCCCCAGCATAATGTCAGCAACTTACTCCCAGACATCCTTAATGTCCATATCTTGTGACAGACCACCCTTTCTCTTACAGATCGACCCTTCTGTGGCTGTTCCACCACTGGCATATATGCCACCTTCCTGGAGTCTCGGTGCCACAATGGAGGAGACAATGGCTCTGGAGCCAGAGTCTCGGTTATCTGCTGTGTCCCAAGCAATGTTTTCCTATGAAAGTCTTGTACATGCCCTGTCTGGCGCAGTGGTAAGTAGGGTGGTGTGCCTTGGTATATTGTTATCACACAAAAATGTTTGCAGGTGTAAAACGTGTTTTTTTAATAGAGAATATTCACAATAGATTTCTTACGTTTATTTATCTAGTTCCCTTTATTTTTGTGTTATTTTATTGTACAGGGCTCCAGTGTCCTTCAGCTTTTTTGGTCACATAGAAAACTTTTAAACGAAATAAAATGTAGCATTTTCTGTATTGATAGGTTGAACAGGTAAGTGTTGACTTGTCACTGAACCCACCAGCACAGGCAAGTGTTTCTAAAGGGTCATAGAGGTGCCAACCGTGCCAACTAAGGGGCCATCTTTTCTGAGTTCCGAACTATCCTGTCGGGCTGAAGATGCTCCAACCCTATTTTAGCACCACCTATAGAGTTCCTTCATTTCACACGACCTTCTGGTCAAGTAAACATGCAAATAAGGAGCAAGAAAATACATCTCATTATTTCTTTTATAACGCACACAAATATGGGGACAGGGCTTTGCTGCCCTGTCTTGCCGTTTGCATGGCTGCAGGAAACTTGGAATATTTTAGGAGGTGGGTGAAAACACTGCCTTCTAGTTATAGACCTAACCCCTAGAATACTTCTCTGTTGTTGCTGGATAAAGGAGTGTTTGGTGATCGATTTCCCTTCATACATGAAACATGTAGACCAAATTAGAGGGACCACTGAGGAACAAAAGTTCAATTGGTCGTCTTTTGTTTTTAACCATGACAAGAATCCCCACGGAATAAAGGAAATGCATGTGGGGGTTCTGATTCAATTTTAATGCTCATCAAGATTTCCCCTACCACACACAACCGCTTGCCAGCATACAGATGCACACACTACAAATACAGGCAGTGAAAAGATATCCCATCAAAAGGGACCCCCTTTCTCTGTGCGAGGTACCGGCTAGGAATTGCAGCCCCTACGTGAAGGTCAAGAAGCATGCCAACAAGAATCTGTACTTGACCTTTGGTCGCAGACTCTGCTCCTGGGAGGTTCACTCGGCCCCCTGATGTCTATAAAAATGAGCATCACCGTGTCGGGTAATAATAAACATCTGTTGCACAGCGTCAAGATACCCTTTACGGTTAAAGTGCGATTTGCAATGGCTTGCCATGTTCACAAGAACTGGAAAGCTTCCAGTGCATTGCACTCCTGTGTCAGGGTTCATTCAAAACATGTCGGAGCCCTTACACTCTGGGTCGAAAAGCCATTAGCAAGCACGGTATGGTGGGAGGGATAGCTTGAGTTGGGTACTTGGTTGGCGAGCCATGTTTTGTTTTTGCTAAATACTGTAGTGAGACTGTTTCAACATACTATCCAAATTGGCCAAAGGTGCATCAAGGAGATGAAGTGAAAAACATGACATCCCACACTTTGATTAAGTAGGAAAGTAGGGATCTAAACCCAGTTCTACAGATTTCACAGTTAGCAATATAATTATTATACAACATGAAAATGTAAACGTTGTACTAGATGGCCACGTCCTGGACAATCCTTTTTAAAATGAAGATAAAAAGGCGAGTGAAACTAGTTGGTTAGATTTAAGTGAACAGGCGACAACTCACAAAGACACCCATTTCTACAGCACATGACTGGATATATTATGGTGGTCTCCTCAAGACTATATAGGCAGTGTAAAATTTGAGAGCTATGTCGCCAATTTGGAAGGTAAAGTTTGTTTTTCTGTCCTATTTTATGCATCCACCTGGCCGAGGCATACACATTTGACAGGCCGTCCAGGGTGGACCCCAGTTTGTTGCCTGGTAATGGTTAGCCTTGCTAAGAACCCAAGGCGGATGACGTAAGCAGCTGGAGTCCAACATCCGTCCTTAACCTTAGATCAGATTCATGAAGTCCCTGCTGGTGTCAAACAGATGTTTCTCTGATTCCTGCCAAGATGGTGGCTGGTGTCCAGACATCCATCAGACAAGTCTTCTTATGGGGCTATGGCTTAACACAGTCTACCGGGCCTTATCTGGTTTCAGTTACAGCTAAGAGAGGCTCACTTGGGCATTCTAGCGCATCTGGCGGACGCAAAGAACCCTGGCAGCACTTCCTCCTTGTAATCGGCAGTCAAAGCATCCGTTTATTGGATCACCACGTTTAGCATGTTTTGACAACTGCATTATCAAAACAACACTGCCCAAGCGTGATACACACATTGATGAATTGTAGCCTATCTTCTTAATATAAAATGGTTTATCTTCTCAAGTGGGGTTCAGGAATATGAATAACAACAGAGACTAACTGGAATAAAATACATATTCAACAAGCCTTAGTACAGTCATTCGTTTTGGCTTTTGCAGTGAAAAGATTTTTAACACACTACCCAGAAGAAGCATCACCTGCTTCAATAAATTGAATCAACAGACACAAGATTCAGAGGTGGCAGGGCAAAATGTATATGGTTACTTAACACGTAATACACATATACAGACAAGGGAAGCTCCCTCGCATGCACAGAATAATATAGGCAGATGCAGTGATCAAATTTCCCAAACTCCCACACGAGTGCTGCCTGTTCAACAGCAGAGCCAGGAACTGTGAGAAGGTGGCCTGATATGCAGTGGTCACTATTCTAGTGCCCACTATGTATCAGTCCAGCAACCCTTATTGATGATTGGTTGTAAGTCAACCTTATAGACCAGCTATCCTAGTAGCATGGATACGAGCAGTCTAAGGCTAAAGACTCGAGAGGGCGTGTTAAGCCAGCTGTTTATCACACATATACCCCTTGAATACCCAGTGAAAGGACACCACACAAGCGTTATGAAAATAAACAGTTATTTATTAAAGATCACAACAGCCCTGTACTCTTTATGAGGACAGGGTACTAAGCACAAACCAAAACTCTTACAAAAATACTTAAGTTAGCACAGTATATACAAATGCCCGAGGGGCACGGAAAACCATATACTCTGAAAGTGGAATGCGAAATTCCTAGCAGGTAAGTAAAGTACTAATAGCTTTTGGAATCGCTAGGACTTGACTAGGGAATCGTTAGATTACAACTAGGAGGCCTAGGGGACTCGGGTGCAGTGTGTGCACTCTCACGCGAGATGCGGACAAAAGTCTATGGTAGCTAGGAAAATAGAAAGTTAGTGTTCTCGGGCGAACCCGACCTGGTAGGGAGAAAACGAAAGTAGATTCTGACCCTTGGATAGTGAGGCTATGCTGGGGCACCGAAATGCCGAAGTTACCTAGCCCAGGGGCTGCAGCTGCATAGGTCTGAAAAGACGTCGGGAATCCTCGTAGACGGACCAGGAGCCGGAAGAAAAGATGCTGGCCGGTGACCAGTGAAGAAGTTCAGTTGGATCCAAGCCTGGATCTCGAAGATGGATGACACCTGAAAGCAGAGGGGACCAAGTTCGAGACTACTAGCCAGTAGTCAGTGGGCACCAGGAGGGCACCGGATGGTAGCCACCTCGACTAGGTGAGTGGGTGACGCTTGACTCGAAGATCTCACGGACCAGGAGGCGTTGTCGGCGACCAGGATGGAGGATCGAGCTGTCCCACGAAGATGGAAGCTGTCGGCGTCGCTGGACCCAGGATTGGGCAACAAAGCCTTGGCAAATTCAAGCCCACGCGGTGGACCTAAAATGGCGTCTGGAGTGGACCAGGAGGGTCCGGGGTGCTTCTCTTGAACAAGGAAGCAAGGGCCAGCCTGGAGCAACCAGACCAGCAGTCGTGAAGTCGTTGGGCGTCGTTCAGAAGGCCACAAGCCAGCCGGCTAGTAGCCAAACAACGCGGTGCACAGCAAACAGCAGAAGGGCCCCACGCAGATCGTGGAGATGCAGGGAGGCTGATTTTGGGTGCTGGAGCTGCGCAGGGTCGGGGCTTCTCGGACCCCAAAGCACTCACCAGTGGAGGACACGGTGGGCTTGCAGTAAAGATGTCGTGCAGTCTTGGCGATCGTCGGTCCCTCGAGGTCTCGTCGCACTCACGGTTCTCAGCTTGGCTGTAGAGGTGAGTAGAGGTCAGAGGTGCCAGGGAAGCCGGGTCTCGTCGAGCTGGGTCGTCGGATTCGTGATGAAGGACTTGCAGCAGACCGCAGTGTTCTTTAGGATGGTGCCCGCTTGATGCAGGGTGACTACTCCTTAGCCACAAGGGAGAATCTTGAAGAAGAAATCGTGAAGTCCTTTCGAAGAAAGTGGTATCTTGATTCCAAAGATGATCTAATTTTAACAGGGGGCCCGCTCCCATCTTTATACTAAAAAAGGGGGCTGACCCGGTGACTAGGTCCTGCCTATGGGTGGGACTAGGTGGGGGGTGGTTACACCCCTCAGCCATGCTGGACTTCCCCAGGCCAGGGGCTGGTGTGCCCCTGGAACTGGTTCAGACCGGCCTATGCGTAGTGAGCACCGGGGTGCCACTCAGCAGTCACCTTCCTGTAAAGCCCTGCCTACCCAGGATACACAAAACCATGTCTGGGACGGTGCTAGCACCGCCCCTGACAGGAAACCCTTTGTCCAGGCTCCCCTCGCTGGAAGGACTCCCAGCTGCAGGGGGTCAGACTCGTGTCTGTGGTGGCAGCATCCATTTTGTGGAGCTGAGGCTTCAGTTAACTTTAACCGGGGTTCATGGTTACATACATGTCGTGTCCCTCTAGAAGGGTGGAATGCTAACCCCGTCGCCAGAATTGGCGAGGGGTTAGTATTCCAATTCGTATGACACCTTACTCGACATGTTTTGATAAAGCAATACCAAAGATAGCATTTAACCGCGAGGATTATAATGCACTTAAGAGTATATGGTATGCGATATCATGGAACAGCTATTAGGACTTGATTCCGCAAGCTGCAGACAGGCTCAGCTCATGCCAGAGCACCATCTCACATGATTCCAAGCACTCTGCCTTCAGGATTGTCAAGGCCTGCCATAGGAGTGACTGATAGGAATCTGTGTGTCCATTTTAGGGTTAGGTATAGGTATACTACACCTACAGCAAAGGGTGATTACACGACTTTGCCCCAGCTGTCATGCAGCCAGTTGTGTCAAATTTAGGAGGCCAGCCAGGGGTGGCACAATACGTGCTGCAGCCCCTGGCAGCCCTGGGTACACCTATGCCCTGAGTTACAGGGTCTGATAGGGTGGCCCAGTATCAATTGGAAATGTACCTAGGGTACATGGAATCCATTTTAAAGAGAGAGCAGTAGGCCTGGGGTCCTGATTGGCAGGGTCCCAGGTCGACTATGTCCAAAACCAGCTAAAACACAGGGCAAAAAGTTGGGGGCAACCATAGTCAGGATGTACCTTCCTACACAACCCCCCCCCAAACGAAAGGAGATAAGGCTATCCTTGTCCAGGTAAGCCTCTATTACCTAAGTGGCCATATAAGGAAGTACCAGCTCTGGCTTGGTTTCCCCCTGTGTCATGGTCCACTAGGCAACCCCTCACCCTAAGGGTATCTGAGGGTCTCCACCATAGGGAATCTCTGTCTCTGGTGTGTCTTGGGAAAGCAAAAGGCTGATGTTGGGATGGAGTACTGAAGTGAGGCTCCTCTACCTTTGGGCTCAACTTCCTCCAATCACCATTCATCATGTGTGCCTTTCTTTCTTTAGCTGAGATGCACTGAGCTCTCAGGGTCAGCCTCTGGCTACCTAAAGCTGGAGGCTGAGTCCCTCTGTTTGGCTTACTGGAGGGACAGGTCAGGTCTGGGGTTTTTAGGCCCCATGTTTGGCTGTGCCCAACAGTGTCCAGCTGTGGGAGTTCCCTAACTACTTTTAAGGGGGATCCCTCAGGAGTCTGTTCTATTTTCACTTGGCTAGGTTTGCCAGCTTCAGTGATCCTAATCTGCTGATTAAGGGGTTCTTTTGGACAGGGGGCCCTTTGGGGTCCACCACTGGCCTCCCTGGTCTCTTCAGCCCTGGGCTGACTGAGACAGGGTAGAGAGGTGCAGGTTACCTGCTCCAGACTGGGTCCCACCTGGGAAGGGTCCACTGCCATCAGGGGCTCTGCCAGGCTAGGCCTGACTACCTCTGGGGCAGTTCCTTCAACAGGGGTAGAGTCAGTTCCCTGAGGAGGCTGGCTCTCACCTAGTGTCTGGGAGGGGGAAGACTCTTCTTCCTCCTCAATGCTCTCTGTTTGAGTGGAGTGATCCATTGTTTCAGGCTTCACAACCTCACTATCTGTCTGAGTAGAGGCTGAGACCATTTCAACCTTGCCAACCTTTTCAGGGAGGACTGGTGCTTGGACTGGGGCTGTAGCTATTACTGCCCCACTAACCTGTCTGGATAGGCCTATCATTCTGGAATGAGTTTCTTGTTCCACTTCAGCCCATGCTGAGAGTTCCAGGTCATTCCCCAGTAAGCAATCTACAGGTAGGTTATCTGTCACTGCCACTCTCATGGGCCCTGTGACATTACCCCAGCTGAGCTTGACTACTGCCATGGGATGCCTTCTCTTCATTCCATGAATGTCTGTCACCTGATAAGTAAAACCAGGGGTCAGTTGAGCAGAGGGGACCAGATGGTCACTCACCATGGTGAGGCTGGCCCCTGTGTCTCTGAATGCCTCAACTTTCTGACCATTCACTAACACTTCTTGTCTATACTTTCCCAAAATGTGGGGTCCAGTAGTGAAGTTGGCAAACCCCATGCCAGTCTCACAGACAAGAGTGTGGCCAGGGAACCTGGCTAAGCCATAGTCCTCCTGATTGCCCAAAGTAATGCCCACCACATTCTTGGGGGCACTCCCACCACCTGGGGGATTACCACTAGTGGTAACAGGAGGTTTAGGAGTATTACCTGGGGGTGTATTTCCCTTATTACCATTTTTAGGGCAACTGGCATCACTTTTGTAATGGCCCACCTGTTTACAGGTATGGCAATAAGGTTTCTTCTGTTCTGAAGGAGTGTTCTGGGACCCACCACCCTTGTTGGAGTTTTGGGGCCCTAGGGAAGTCTTCTCTGTGGATTTATCCCCACCCTTCTCTTGAGGCTTGGTTGATTCCTTTTTCTGGTCACCACCCTGGTTTTTAGGCCTAACCCTGGTTCTGACCCATTTGTCTGCCCTCTTACCCAATTCCTGTGGAGAGGTCAACTCAGAGTCTACCAGGTGCTGATGTAATAACTGGTTCTGACAATTATTTAAGATTTGCTCCCTCATAATTAGATTATACAATCCTTTAAAATCAGTAACCTTACTACCCAGTAGCCAGCCTTCAAAAGCCTTAGTGGCACAATCAACAAAGTCAGTCCAATCTTGAGACTGAGTTTTCTGGGTGTCTCTGAACAGCATCCTGTATTGTTCAGTGGTTAAACCAAACCCATCAACCAGTACATTTTTCAAGACTTGGTAATTGTTAGCATCCTCCACCCTTGTGGTGAGGAGCTTATCTCTACCTTTACCATCAAAGGAGAGCCACAAGATAGCTGCCCACTTACTTTGGGGAACACCCTGCACAGTGCAGGCTCTCTCCAAAGCAGTAATCCATTTGTGGATGTCATCCCCTTCTTTAAAGGGGGGCACTATCTTATTCAGGTGCTTTGTATCAAAACTCCTTTCCCTATTGCTAGGTTTATTGCTGCCACCAGTGGGAACTAGCCCACATAATTCTTGCTCTCTAGCAAGGGCAAGTCTCTCTTTGGCCAGGGCAAGTTCTTCCCTTTCAATCCTCAGTTTGACTGCCCTTTCTTCAGCTTCATACACTCTCCTCTTAGGGGAAGACATTCCTCTGTGAGAAGAGTTGAGAGAGCCATTGGTTCGAAAGGATCTGCTAGAGCCTCTTGATAGAGACCTAACTCGTCCATTCCCAATGTTAAGCTGACCTGAGAGTGGGCCCAGGAGTTCCCCAGTACCAAGCTCATGTCTGCTTAAGTTGGACCTGCTTAGTCTGCTGACTTCTACCTGTCCCTTATCTGCCTCATCCCCTGATAACTCATCCTCATCCTCAGCAACATCTGCCTCAAGGAGGGGATGGATATCAAAGGGACCCTGTAAGGAGGGCAAACTTCCATCTGGATTAGAAGGGTCTGGGTTACCAGCCCTACTGGCATCATGAGTCTCTAAGAGACCAATCAGAAAGGCAGTTGTGGGGTTAGACCCCTGCTTAATCTTCCTAGAGGTACACACTTGTCGTAACTCATGGAAGCTAAGCGCAGTATATCTTGAAGGGATGACCTGTGGAGGGTCAACTGACACAAGGGGAACCTTAGCGTTTCCTCCTTTGTCCGACATACTGTTTCTAGTGTGGTGTAAGTGATGCACCTACCTACACTATGTGTTTACCTACTGATCCCTTGCTAAGAGTTGCAGCCAAGGTGTGCTAAGCCTTGAGGAGCTACAACAGCTGGTTCAGTAGAACTCAGAGTATTCTAAGCTTTAGTTATGTGTACCTAACAGTACTTATGTGATCTTTCAACAAGATATTCTTAGGATACGTGTGGTAAAACAACAGCAAGCTCAAATCCCAACCGCTGCTCACCAATGTGAGAAGGTGGCCTGATATGCAGTGGTCACTATTCTAGTGCCCACTATGTATCAGTCCAGCAACCCTTATTGATGATTGGTTGTAAGTCAACCTTATAGACCAGCTATCCTAGTAGCATGGATACGAGCAGTCTAAGGCTAAAGACTCGAGAGGGCGTGTTAAGCCAGCTGTTTATCACACATATACCCCTTGAATACCCAGTGAAAGGACACCACACAAGCGTTATGAAAATAAACAGTTATTTATTAAAGATCACAACAGCCCTGTACTCTTTATGAGGACAGGGTACTAAGCACAAACCAAAACTCTTACAAAAATACTTAAGTTAGCACAGTATATACAAATGCCCGAGGGGCACGGAAAACCATATACTCTGAAAGTGGAATGCGAAATTCCTAGCAGGTAAGTAAAGTACTAATAGCTTTTGGAATCGCTAGGACTTGACTAGGGAATCGTTAGATTACAACTAGGAGGCCTAGGGGACTCGGGTGCAGTGTGTGCACTCTCACGCGAGATGCGGACAAAAGTCTATGGTAGCTAGGAAAATAGAAAGTTAGTGTTCTCGGGCGAACCCGACCTGGTAGGGAGAAAACGAAAGTAGATTCTGACCCTTGGATAGTGAGGCTATGCTGGGGCACCGAAATGCCGAAGTTACCTAGCCCAGGGGCTGCAGCTGCATAGGTCTGAAAAGACGTCGGGAATCCTCGTAGACGGACCAGGAGCCGGAAGAAAAGATGCTGGCCGGTGACCAGTGAAGAAGTTCAGTTGGATCCAAGCCTGGATCTCGAAGATGGATGACACCTGAAAGCAGAGGGGACCAAGTTCGAGACTACTAGCCAGTAGTCAGTGGGCACCAGGAGGGCACCGGATGGTAGCCACCTCGACTAGGTGAGTGGGTGACGCTTGACTCGAAGATCTCACGGACCAGGAGGCGTTGTCGGCGACCAGGATGGAGGATCGAGCTGTCCCACGAAGATGGAAGCTGTCGGCGTCGCTGGACCCAGGATTGGGCAACAAAGCCTTGGCAAATTCAAGCCCACGCGGTGGACCTAAAATGGCGTCTGGAGTGGACCAGGAGGGTCCGGGGTGCTTCTCTTGAACAAGGAAGCAAGGGCCAGCCTGGAGCAACCAGACCAGCAGTCGTGAAGTCGTTGGGCGTCGTTCAGAAGGCCACAAGCCAGCCGGCTAGTAGCCAAACAACGCGGTGCACAGCAAACAGCAGAAGGGCCCCACGCAGATCGTGGAGATGCAGGGAGGCTGATTTTGGGTGCTGGAGCTGCGCAGGGTCGGGGCTTCTCGGACCCCAAAGCACTCACCAGTGGAGGACACGGTGGGCTTGCAGTAAAGATGTCGTGCAGTCTTGGCGATCGTCGGTCCCTCGAGGTCTCGTCGCACTCACGGTTCTCAGCTTGGCTGTAGAGGTGAGTAGAGGTCAGAGGTGCCAGGGAAGCCGGGTCTCGTCGAGCTGGGTCGTCGGATTCGTGATGAAGGACTTGCAGCAGACCGCAGTGTTCTTTAGGATGGTGCCCGCTTGATGCAGGGTGACTACTCCTTAGCCACAAGGGAGAATCTTGAAGAAGAAATCGTGAAGTCCTTTCGAAGAAAGTGGTATCTTGATTCCAAAGATGATCTAATTTTAACAGGGGGCCCGCTCCCATCTTTATACTAAAAAAGGGGGCTGACCCGGTGACTAGGTCCTGCCTATGGGTGGGACTAGGTGGGGGGTGGTTACACCCCTCAGCCATGCTGGACTTCCCCAGGCCAGGGGCTGGTGTGCCCCTGGAACTGGTTCAGACCGGCCTATGCGTAGTGAGCACCGGGGTGCCACTCAGCAGTCACCTTCCTGTAAAGCCCTGCCTACCCAGGATACACAAAACCATGTCTGGGACGGTGCTAGCACCGCCCCTGACAGGAAACCCTTTGTCCAGGCTCCCCTCGCTGGAAGGACTCCCAGCTGCAGGGGGTCAGACTCGTGTCTGTGGTGGCAGCATCCATTTTGTGGAGCTGAGGCTTCAGTTAACTTTAACCGGGGTTCATGGTTACATACATGTCGTGTCCCTCTAGAAGGGTGGAATGCTAACCCCGTCGCCAGAATTGGCGAGGGGTTAGTATTCCAATTCGTATGACACCTTACTCGACATGTTTTGATAAAGCAATACCAAAGATAGCATTTAACCGCGAGGATTATAATGCACTTAAGAGTATATGGTATGCGATATCATGGAACAGCTATTAGGACTTGATTCCGCAAGCTGCAGACAGGCTCAGCTCATGCCAGAGCACCATCTCACATGATTCCAAGCACTCTGCCTTCAGGATTGTCAAGGCCTGCCATAGGAGTGACTGATAGGAATCTGTGTGTCCATTTTAGGGTTAGGTATAGGTATACTACACCTACAGCAAAGGGTGATTACACGACTTTGCCCCAGCTGTCATGCAGCCAGTTGTGTCAAATTTAGGAGGCCAGCCAGGGGTGGCACAATACGTGCTGCAGCCCCTGGCAGCCCTGGGTACACCTATGCCCTGAGTTACAGGGTCTGATAGGGTGGCCCAGTATCAATTGGAAATGTACCTAGGGTACATGGAATCCATTTTAAAGAGAGAGCAGTAGGCCTGGGGTCCTGATTGGCAGGGTCCCAGGTCGACTATGTCCAAAACCAGCTAAAACACAGGGCAAAAAGTTGGGGGCAACCATAGTCAGGATGTACCTTCCTACAGGAACTACAACGTACACAGAACACTAACAGTACAGGCACCCGTGCAAGGAGGGAGGGGGTAGAGGGAGAAGGGGTAGAGAGGGGGGGGGGTAGAGAGAGAGAGGGGGGTAGTGAGAGAGGGGGTGAAGAGAGAGAGAATGAATGCTTGTTTGCTGGTGCAGAAATGGTGGAATAATATGAGAGAGAGGGGGAGTATGCCATGGTGTACAATAATGTGTCATGGTGTGTCGGTGCATATGGTGTTGTGATGTGAAAGATTACTTTATGCTGGTGTGTGTTTGCAAGTTGGTGCATGTGATTGTTAAGGTGTATGGGATGTGTGCGAGGGTGTCCGCATGTACACAATTGTGAATTTGAGCAGGTATTTGCATTCTTGTGTGAAAAGGTGTGCCTAACAGATTAGCGAGGGGTGGGAGGCATACATTTTCCCTTGAATTCACTGCAAAAAATGCCTGTCCTGGGAACTAAATTCTGTTGCAAAAGTCCTTTATAAACATCACACGAATATGTTCCATGAATAACATCACATCAAAACGCACACAACCATACATTACGCATTTAGATGTCTTTATTTCACAACATGCTGTGATGTAAAATCAATATTTTGCAGGACCTTTCTCAGGACATTGAACGAATAGCGGATATGTAGAAGAAGAGGTATTTAATAAAGCTAAATAGGACAGTGAATTTTGAATTTTGACTTGTGAATCCCAGAGTCTTTACTTTGAAGCACCTGCTGCGGGAAGGTGCCAGTCCACGAAATTTAAGAGATTTACCACTGCACTGGTAAAAAGCAAACCGAAAACTGGGACAAAAATATCCCTCTTTAATGATTAAGATAGTGGAGGAATTGCATTCTAAACTTAACATTTTACCATCTGACTTTTAATTAGAAGTTTTCATTGGAACATTTATGTATCTGACTTTTTAGAATAGCAATGTTATCAAGGTTCTAATCGTACTATCAAACTTTAGAAAATGAACAGACCAATGGGGTGGGTTGTATATAGACCCCAAAAGTGCCATTTCCGCAATTTCTAGATTTGAGTCCATTTGTTTGTTTATTATCATGCTTTATGCAGGAAACATTTATGCACTTGTTCGAGCCCCGACCCCTTAATGTTTGAAAAGGTTATTTTAAAGGGGTCACTCATTGTAGAAAAAAGAAACTTATCTTTGTCGAGTCCTGGCCCTCAAACCAACACCAATAATAAGCATTGGAGAATGTAGCTTTGTATTACGTCAGCTTGGGTTTCGAGATCTGTTGTATTAAACTGCTAAGAACTACCAGTCCCATTAATATTTGGCTGTAAGAGGACGCGGAGACCAAATTAGTGAGAGATTTCATAAAAGCCTGTTGTGTGCATCTCAGTATTAAAGTAAAGACAATGCTGGAGTCCAATTGGCACCCAGAGTGTTACACCAGGCAAGGAAATGGAAACTTAGAGGAATCCCGTTATTCAATGTGCCCCTCTCTATCAAAGAACCCAGAAAATGTGACCTGAAAGTAAATCGGTGCTGGATTGTGTCAGAAGACACAAAAATTAACAGAACGTGCTTCTCAATCTGGAAATAAGGAGTCCTATGGGACTTAAAGGCCAGCCCAAATTGCTACTTGCATAGCCCTAAAAACAAATATTTAATCTCCTTTCCTGCCATATGCTTCTCTTTCCACAATGAAGTGGGCGCTGTTATTATTAGCAACAAAATGCGGCAACTCTGAGGACTTGCTTTAATACGTACACTGTGCATCCTGTGAAGACTGTGTAAAAGTTTTCAGTTTACATACCCTGGAGGGCTGAGCCAGTAAAAGTATGCCTCCCGTGTCGAAAAGCTGCCAGAATGGGTAGTAGGTTTGGCACCAGTAACAACAAAGGCTTTCAGAAAACCTTTTTTAGGTCTCGGCTGGCGTGGGCTGCACACATGCGCAGTCTCGCTGGCGAGATTTAATGATTTAGAGGGCTTTCAGTAAAGGGCTTTATGCCCCACCGCTCTTTCCCATTGGCCGGCGTCACCGTTTAGGCTAAACGGTGGCCAGCCATTGGGAAAGAGCATTTTGTGACGTGGACTTTTCTCTTTTACAGACGGCCCACTTGGATGGGCTCGGCTGCCTACCTTCTGCCGTGAAAGGTTTCTTATCTTTATGGGGCCATGTGTTTAAACACAAGGCCCTATAAAAACAACAAAGCTTTCACGACGGATAAAAGTGAAAGCAGATCATGCTTGTTCTTCCAGGTGAGCCGAGCATGCCGGGACTTGTGGTCTCACATTTCCCATTAGCAGCACGAGTCTACAAGCGCCCACATGCTGACTGCTTTCAGCTGCAACATCAGGACTTGGTGAACGTCACTACCTTGTCGCTTGTACAGTGACACCTCGCTTGCTGCTCCATTTATTATGATAACAGCTGTACCAAAGACAATTGCCGTTGCTGGGGTCTGTTTTCTGATTATACAGTCTTATACTTTCCCTAATTGGGTTCAAGTGGTTCGCAGCATCACTTTTAAACTTTCAAACAATCCAGAGCAAAATGAAATAAAATATTTATGAAGGCGCGTTGCCAAAGCTGAAAAGAAAGTCCCTGAGCCTGTGTTTGACTTTGTGGTATGTTTTCTTAGTAACAGGCGTATGATCCAGTCCTATCAGAAATGACATGGAAACGGACTTTTTGCAGAGGGATGCGGCGTTGTGAGAAGCGGTTGTGTGTCGTCGCGTGGTACTTTGCCATGATTTCGCCCTTATCTTTTGTTTTCTTTTTTGGTACATGACATTCCAGGGAAATTACTTTTCTAAGTACAGGCTGGCTTAGGACCGTGAAGAGGATACAGCGTGTACGCATAACACTGCAGCAAGCATGCTGAAACTCCCTGAACAATTCCAGAAATGTTGCTTAAGTCTGCCAGTCAGCTCCCTCTTTCGTCGAGCAACGAGCCAACACAAATAAGGAGGGTTGGAAGCTTGCCTCTTGGGTAGCTTCAGTGAGCAGCTTTGGTTTCAAACCCGCCCCATGTCCTGCGCCGACTCGCCTTTGATCCTCGGCGCACTGTGATTATCGCGGTTAAACATGGAGGCAAGCATTTCATTTGCTTGCTTTTAATTAACAGAAATGTGGCTGGAGTGACAGGTGCTAGCTGCTCTTTCCTCCTTGTCGTGGCGCTACATTTCTGAAGCTAATCATCTATTCACAGAGGGGGCGGGGTGGGGGGCGCCTTAGGAGAAAGATTATTAGATTGAGTTCAACGTAACCAGAGCTCATTACAACCATTTGACAAACCACAAACCACACACCGCAAGGTGAACAGCGCTGGTTAGGCCAGACTGCGAGCAGCAGCGTCGCTCGCCCACGCCATGCGTTTGAATGTACTGTGTATTGCAATTCCATATATGTTGTGCTTATTATGCCAGTCAAAACACACAAGATGATGGACAGGATGTTGCACAATGGCAAAACATTCCCCCCCAGTCACAGATCTGGGTTTAATCCAGAGTTATTTTGCTCACCAAGCCTCCCCAGTTAAGACATGGCCACATGCAAATCAGTCTTGACCCTGTGCCTCATGGGAACAGTCCAGCCCGAACTGCCAAGCCGTGTCTTCCCTGGACCGGAATCAAGCATCCTAGGACCGGTTTCAAGCTATCAGCCTTATTCAGCCAGGATAGCTTGACTCCAGTGGCTTAGTGAGCACGGGATCCACGTCTGGGCATACCCTTCCCACATAGGGTGAACAGCATAACACACAAGATGATGGACGGAATGTTGCACAATGGCAAAACATTCACCCCCAGTCACAGATCTGGGTTTAATCCATCGTTATTTTGCTCACTTAGCCACCCAAGTTCAGGCATGGCCATATGCAAATCAGTCTTGACCCTGTGCCTCATGGGAACAGTCCAGCCCGAACTGCCAAGCCGTGTCTTCCTTGGACAGGAATCAAGCATCCTAGGACCGGTTTCTGGCTATCAGCCGTCTTCAGCTAGGATTGCTTGACTCCAGTGGCTTAGTGAGCACAGGACCCACGTCTGGGCATACCCTTCCCACATAGGGTTAACAGCAAAACACACAAGATGGACGGAATGTTGCAAAATGGCAAAACAATCACCCCAGTCACAGATCTGGGTTTAATCCATTGTTATTTTGCTCGCCAAGCCACCCCAGTTCAGACATGGTCATATGCCAATCAGTCTTGACCCTGTGCCTCATGGGAACAGTCCAGCCCGAACTGCCAAGCCGTGTCTTCCCTTAACCGGAACCAAGCATCCTAGGACCGGTTTCAAGCTATCAGCCTTATTCAGCCAGGATAGCTTGACTCCAGTGGCTTAGTGAGCACGGGATCCACGTCTGGGCATACCCTTCCCACATAGGGTGAACAGCATAACACACAAGATGATGGACGAAATGTTGCACAATGGCAAAACATTCACCCCCCGTCACAGATCTGGGTTTAATCCATTGTTATTTTGCTCACTTAGCCACCCAAGTTCAGGCATGGCCATATGCAAATCAGTCTTGACCCTGTGCCTCATGGGAACAGTCCAGCCCGAACTGCCAAGCCGTGTCTTCCCTGGACTGGAATCAAGCCTCCTAGAACCGGTTTCTGGCTATCCACCGTCTTCAGCCAGGAAAACTTGACTCCAATGGCTTAGTGAGCCCCGGACCCACGTTTGGGCATACCCTTCCCATATAGGGTGAACAGCAAAACACACAAGATGATGGACGGAATGTTGCACAACGGCAAATTATGCCAGTCAAGGCGCTTTTTGGGGAAAAAAGTTTGTCCTCACACAGAATAAAACATGTAATAAACATAATTACCTTATTTTAGAAAAGCAGGAAGTTTTCTTATGGTGGTTAACATTTATTCCACACATCTAAGTGCAAACTCCACAGATATGTGGCTAAGAGTACAATGTGTTGGGGGCAATTAGGTGAGACCGTATCACAACGATGCTGGCCACCACTTCAACGTCACTAGATTTGTGCTTGACACTAACGCCTCATCAGGAAGCTGTATATAAAGCCAACTTTGGTCACTGAAAAAAACATGGTGACATGGACACAATACCAGGTCCGCGTTCAAAGGCTGTCTAAAACAAATATCACGCACTCCTACCAGCGACATCCGCAGATACTATAATTATAATAGTAATCGCACTATAGGCACAAATGTTGTCAAGAATACATCACAGAAACGGTTACTGTACATGTCAACCAAATGCACACTTTTGTCGCTTGTTACTTTTCACTCCCATCACGTTGAAGCCCCCTCAGCCCTCCATATATCCTGGGTAAATGGATAAGGTTTGCTCCTCAGGACTTCTGCAGCAGTAACATGAGCAAAGCCTAGTACTCCAGGCCCACTTGCATGAACACAATCTTAGCATTTGTGTTAAAGTACTCAAGGAGAAAGCATTTCAATATATAGCAGGCCACTGTAAAACACTTCACTACTTTTAGGTTTAAAGTATTTTATTCGACATAACATGTTGGGACAAGACATATCAGTAAGCAGCAATACGACAAGCCGGGGACAACCCACAAAGCTCAGGTGCACTCTCAGCCAAGGTATCTTGACGGGTTACGCCCCCACAGAATTATACATCATGTTTCGTCACAGCATGAAATGACTTTCCTTGCACAACCCCTCCCCGAACCCCAACTACCAAACTCCTTTCCCCCAACCCCCCTTCCCCCCCATCCCCACCCCCGGTCCAGTGCACAGTCCCTAACCAGAAGGAAAAAAACAGCAGCTATGCCTCAGTTGGAGAAAAAAAAAATCAGTAACAAATCACTGGGCAGGCTCCACCGGGCCTGGAAGCCGCAGAAGGCGGAGGTACCTAGGGCAAGTGAGTTCTCTAAATTCCGTAAGCAATAGGGAGTGAAATGGCTGCCAGAGCTCCCTGACCTGTTCCACATCCCCTGCCACCGTGAGGGACATTCTCTCCATCCCCAACACATGCCACAGCCTATGGAGCCAACCAGTGGTGGAGGGAATCGTAGCAGTGTGCCAGTGTATTAGGATGTTTTGGACTGCAGAGCCCAGAGCTATCGCTATCTGTCTGCCCCTACGGGATCTAAGGGGGTACATCAATCCGTTAGGCAGCCCTAGCAAGGTGTAAGCAGGAAAGCGTGGTAATTCAATGTTGAAGTGTGTATCAATAGCGTCCAACACTTCCTTCCAGTAAGTCTCCAGCAATGGGCACTCCCACAGAATGTGAGTGTGTCCCCCGGTGCCCGCACCCCCGCCAACATGTGTCCTCCTTGCTATGATCAAATTTGTGGACTCGTTCAGGCGTGTAATACCAGTAGGTGGAGACCTTGGTCAGAGTATCAGTGAGCCCCATGTGTTATGCCGAGTGCCTTGCCCTATAAGAGATGTGCTCCCATTCCTTAGGGCTCAGTGTCCTCCCCAACTCCCTCTCCCAGCGCTCTCTCCCGGGGTGATAACTATGTGTTGCAGGCGGTTGCAGAAGCTTGTAGAGATCTGTGATCAATTTGGCATCCGAGGTGCGTGACAAAAGCCACTTTTCGTAGGGAAGAAGAAGCCTATCGGCTGACTCCCTCACTTGCGGCTGGAGGGCCCAGTGGCGAGCCTGCATGTAGCGGTGTCGGTCGCTCTCCGGTAGCGAAAATTCCTGACGGAGCTGGGAGAAGGGGACTACCCCTTCAGGGCTATATAAATGGCACAGGGCTCTGCACCCCGCCAGCCTCCAATGCGTGAACGCCTCTTTCTCCAATCCCGGTGTGAAATCTGGATTGTCCACTAGCGGTGTGAGCGGGGACGGGAACTTGGTGAGGCCGTGTGGAAGGTTAGTATTGTCCCATACTCGTAGGGGGACCCTCGTAATAAAGGAGGCGTAGAGGTTTTTGGGTCTATGGGGACGACGCAGGAAAGGAATCTCCTGCAAAGGTCTCCCCGCTACCGCTTGGTCTTGGAAGAGCCAATGTTTATCGGACTCCCATCTACTCCATTCCACTAAATAACGGAGCTGCGCAGCCTGGAAGTATTTGCGGAAATCAGGTATCCCCAAGCCGCCCGCTTCGGGGGCCAGCAGCGAGAGGGTTCTACGCATTCTAGGCTTCTTACCCTGCCAAACAAAGCGTGAAACATCTGCTTGTAGTTGCGGTATCCACCCAACCGGCGGCTGGAGCGGCAAGGCCCGAAAAAGATAAAGTATTTGTGGCAAAATCGTCATTTTGACAGCAGCTATCCTGCCCAACCAAGAGAGTGTCCCGCGATTCCATCGCCCCAGTTCCTCCCTAAGTTTCACTCCCAGGGCTTGATAATTGGCCGACACCATGGCCGGCAAAGTGGGAGCGATCTGAATTCCCAGGTAAGGCACCGCACCCGAAGACCAAAGCATGGGAAACCTGTGTTGCAGATAGGCCCTGGTAGCCGGCGTGAGGGAGATGTCTAAAGCCACCGACTTTCCCATATTCATTTTAAACCCCGCTACCGTGCCAAAGGAGTCCAGTTCATCTATGCACACCGGAAGGGCCGCCTGGGGGTCATCAATGGACAGGATGACATCGTCTGCATAGAGGCTAATAGCGTGCTTGAAACCCCCCATCCGGATTCCGGTCACCGCCGGGTTATCGCGCACCCGTTGAGCGAACGGCTCCATATAAAGAGCAAAGAGTAAGGGCGAGAGCGGGCAGCCCTGCCGGGTACCGCGTTCGATGTCAAAGGTCGCAGACGTAAACCCGTTAACCCGGACTACAGCACATGGTTGCTTGTAACAGTTCAGAATCATGGATCGGAACTTATCCCCTATCCCCGCTTTCATTAAAACACGCTCTAGAAAGGGCCAGTGGACTTGGTCAAAAGCCTTCTTGGCGTCTACCGCCAGCATCATTCGTTCTTCCGGAATCCGGGAAGCCTTCTCTAAAAGGTGGACAATCCGTTTCGTATTGTCCACTGTCTGTCTCCCAGGGACAAAACCCGCCTGGTCAGGGTCGATGAGGCCGGGTAAGTGAAGAGGTAGGCGCGCGGCTAAAATCCCAGTGTACAGCTTCAAGTCAATATTTAAGAGAGAAATCGGTCGGTAGGATCCGCAGTGTTTCGGATCCTTCCCAGGCTTAGGGATAACCGTTACAGAGGCCCGAAGTAGATCAGGTGTTATAGCTCCGGAATCAGCAAAGGAATTAAAGAGATGCGTGAGCATGGGGGCTAGAGACGTGCAGAACGTCTTCTAATAGAGGGCCGTGAAGCCATCCGGGCCGGGCGCCTTGCCGTGTTTAAGTCTGGCAATAGCAGAGATCACTACCTCTATCCGGATGTCCCTATACAAATACTCCGCCTGCAAAGGATCCAGGGACGGCAACGTAACCGAATCCAAATAGGCAGCCATAGCTACCTTGTCCGGGGGTTCTCCAGTGTAGAGGCCCTTGTAAAAATCTCGGAAAACAGCCACGATCCTAGCGTCCTCTGTCTCCACGTTCCCAGCCTGATCAGAAATATCCTTAACTAGTTGGTTCTGACCTGCCACCCGGAGCTTGTGTGCCAGCAATTTACCACAGCGGTCTCCTCCAGTATAGAAGGTGTGCCGCAGCCGGAGTGCCGCATACTCCGCCCGATCGAGATCTAAGGCTGCTAGAAGCTTCCTCGCTTCCTTAAGCTGCCTCCAAATCCGGGGAGCCCCAGTCCTACGATGAATCTGCTCAAGTTCTTTAACCCGACCCGTGAGTTCATCTCTCTTGGCCTGCCGTTCTTTGTCGTCAGCCGCGGAAATTGCCAAGAATTCCCCGCGAATCATCGCCTTTAGCGCCGCCCATTGCGTGGCCAGGCTAGTGTCGGCGTTGTCATTATGGGATTGATAGTCCCGGATCGCCTCTTCAATACGAGCTACCACTTCCTTCCTATGTAACAGCGTGTCATGTAGACTCCATGTTCTGGGCCGAGAAACGGCCGGTGGCAAACATAACGTAGCCTCAACTGGGGTGTGGTCCGAGAGGGAGATCACACCCATCTCCGACCCCGAGGTCAGCACCTGCACCGGGGAGGTAACCAAGAGATGGTCCAATCTCGCGTATGTCTTGTGCGCATGGGAATAATACGAGTAGTCCCTGTCTCTGGGGTGCATGTGTCGCCACAGATCAAGGAGGTCAACCTCCGCCAGCTGAGCCCTACGGTCCACGGAGAATTCCCCTACCTGCGGGGAGCGTTGCGCCGATCTATCCATTGCAGAGTTAAGGACCATGTTAAAATCGCCACCGAGTATAATATGACGGTCCTGGGAAGAAGTGATATCCTCAATTGCGGTCTGCAAGAAACGGTCTTGCCGTTCATTTGGGCTATATAGGGATCCAATCGTAAACAGGAGGCCCCCTATCTTGAACCGATACGCTAGGAGCCTACCCTTTTGTTCAGTGAACTTGTGGAGGACCACTCCCCTAAAGTGTCTGGCTACCAGTATCGCCACCCCAGCCGTTTTAGTAGTACAAGAGGAGAAGAACTGCGAGGGGAACTTATGAGAACGGAGTCTGTGCGTGTGCTGCGGTAGTAGGTGCGTCTCCTGGAGAAGACAAATGTCTGCCTGGGTATTCTCTAGAAGTGAGAGCACAGCCAGTCTCTTGACTGGATTATTCAGCCCCCGGACATTCAGAGTCACTACCTTGCAAGTGTCAGGAGGCATTCAAGGGGGTGTAGTAGAAAGCAATGGGGCCCCACATTACCAGGGTAACAAGGGCATGTATGTTGCCGAGTGATATAGGTGACACAATAGGGAATAGAGCGCTAGCATGTGTGAAGCAGAAGTGATCAATCAAAACCAGAGGCCCAACCAATGTCCGGATAGCCATAGGCCACAACAAGCACTGGACAACCCACCCTGCCCCCCCCCCCCTTCTCTCCAACAAATCAAATAGAAAGTCAAAACTGTGATTGCGGCAGTCAATTCTAAGCAAACCAAGAAGCACGTGCTTTGTCTGAATAACAAGGAACCCCATTGTGCACTGGACGACCCTCCCCCACCCCGCCAACACCCGGATCCCTCTCCCTCGCCTGCCTCCCCCCCTTCCGGTCCCCTCAAGAACTGTGTCCCCCCCCTCCCAACTTCCAAACTGACCCCAGTCCCCACCCACAACTGGGACTGTCCCAACAACCCCGACCCCACCCTCCAGATCCCCCAACAACCCATCAGAAACCATTGTCCAAGTCCGGTCCTCAGCGGACAAGCCTGTGGAAAGTCAAAAAAGTGGACGTCCAGCCACCACGCACTACCCCTTCCCCCCGCCCCCGAACCCTCAAACCTGCGTTACAGTCATGGCGATGTCAATCTCCCCCCGGAGTTCATTCAAGCAGTCAGCGCAACTTCATTTGTCGCTGCATCGGTGGCCACACCTCGCTGTGCATCATCCAGGTCCGCAGCTGCAGTAGGCGAGCTCGGTCTCGTTGAGGGGGCCGAGGACCGCCGGCCAGGGATCGTCTGCCAGCGATCCCTGGTGATACGGCGCTGGCTAGGTGTGAATGTTCCGTCACCCGTAGCAGTGATACCCAGCACCCCGCATGTATCCTGAAGGGAACGCAGCTGGTGTAGAGTCCCATTCCATCGGAAAATAAGGCGAAAAGGGTGCCCCCAGGAGTATTGAGTGCCATGCTCCCGAAGAAAATCAGTCGCAATTTTAAAGGCCTTGCGTTTCTGCAGGGTGGATGCTGCGAGATCCTGGTAGAGTGCCACACGGTGACCCCTAAAGACCAAGGACGACCTTTTCCGAGCCTCGCGGAGTATTCGCTCTTTCAGGGGATAGTCCGGCAGGAAGGCCAAGATGTCCGGAGGAGGCGCCGAGGCCCGACGCTGTAGGCCCACTCTGTGCGCCCTATCGATACGAATAGGGAAATCAGCCGATTCCCCCAGCACCTCTCTGAATAGGTCCCGCAGGTATGCAGCCACATCCTCCCCCTCCTCTCGGGACGGAACTCCACGGACTCTGATGTTGTTCCTCCGGGAGCGGTTTTCAAGGTCCTCGGTATGTGACTGAAGATCAAGGTTCTGGTCCCGGAGCCTTATAACCTCTTGCTGCAACTGCGTAATCTCCTCGTCCCGGGCATGGCCAGCGCCCTCCACCGTTGCCACTCTCTCTCCCAGGCCATCCACCTCTCGTCGTATCTCCCGGACCTCACCCGCCACCTCCTGCTTGAGGGTTTGGAAGTCGTCCCGCAACGTGCCGAAGAGGGACTCCAGGAAGGATCTCGTGACCGGGGGCTCCCCTCCAGTCGCTCCCTGGGAGCCACCCGGAAGACTCGGAGATGGCTGCCCCCTATCCTGTCTCGCGGCATTCCTGCCCAACATATCCGGCAGGGTGCGATCTCCCTTCTTGGACCCCTTGTTGTTCACCTTCCGGAACGTTCGGCGGGCCCTCGACAAAGCTGCAAGTCGATTCTCCGGCCAGGCCGCGACCGCTGCGTGCCCCACTTCCAATAGCCACGGGGGTCTCTGTCCACACCGCCAGCTAGTCTCGTTAGCCAAGCAATGGGGCGGCCTACGATCCGTTCAACTCGGGGACCGGCGTCCCACCCGAGTCTCCAGGCTCGACCAGCCCGGCCCTGTTCCCTCGTCCACCACCGCCGACACCACTGGCAAAAGTCTCGACCACTCCTCAGATGGCCCCCTCCGATTCTGTCTGGCAAAGTCTTCTCAGACGCCACACCGCCGGGGGGCCGCGTTAATTTCCAACGTACCACCGCTTCGCTACCAGTCAGTACCGGGCAGAACACACCAAACGCACACACCAAACGCCCTCCTCTCCAGCCTCTCGAAGGCGATAAATCGGCGTCGATCCGCTGAAAACCTCCACAAGTGCGCCTCCGGGGCTTCCGGAGAGGTAGGCCGCAGTCTCGGCACCACGTGCGTGCTTCTCCTAGGCCGCAGTACAAAGTCTCTCGACCCCCTTCTCGATACTTTCAGATCCGAGAGCGCAGTCCCGGACCCATAGGGTCCCTCCGACGGGCTATCGGGCGAGCGCAGCGCCTCACACCTCCTGGCGCCGCCGCCGTCCGAGGGTATAGGCCAAAGCCACGGCCTCACGCAATGTCCAGCCCCGCGGCTCTTTCAGTCGATGCCCCGCCTCCGGACACCAAGCCGCTCAGCTCCTCGGGGTTCGCCTCAGGGTAGGGTGCCGTGTTGAAAGTCAAAGCCCGACGAGAAGCAGTGGCGGCACCTCAGCAGTCACCAAGGCGGGCGGTCTCCCAAAACTAGGCCCCGGCTCCGCCCCCGCCCCGGGCCAAAGGCCTTCTCCGTTCCCGGCAGGGATTCCGGGACCGTTCAACCTCCAATCCCGGCAATTTCGGCCTTCACAGCCTCCACACCAACCTCCAGCGTCTATATCTCGTTAAATGCAGGGTCCCGGGGGGAAGACCAGTGCTAAATTAGTAGGTTAAGGGCTCGGGTCCGGCGGAGCTCACAGCGAGTGCGACCGCTCAGCCCGCCATCTTGGCCACGCCCCCCCACTTCACTACTTTTAAAGTCAGCCTGCAGAGAAATGTTCTATGAATGAAAATTCAATGTCATGAGAGCCTGGTCTTGAAATCAAGTTTTAGCAGAGATGTTTAGTCACCCACGCTAAGCTACATTTCTCTTCCTAGGTATGCTCTGACTGACTCCATCTAAACGTTAGTTAATCTTCCTGGGAATATTCTGAACTGAATGTTACTCACACAAAAACGCCTCTCTAGACGCTAACTTTCCCACAATGCATGGTATTGTTCTAAGAGGGACCTACTGTGGTCACTAACTTCACACCCAGCGGGTGGTGCCTCTCCCCCAGTTTCTTGACCGACTGATGACCCTAGATTTAATGTAGCTGGAGAAGACATGCGAGCACATGAACAGAAAGTGTAGAACTACGTCATAATCAAAGAGAAAGAAATAGGAAGTGGAGTCCGAACTTGGCACCATACATTCACATCCATTACAAATTGGGATCTGCCACACTGCCTATTCAACTAGGGTTCATCCACCCATGGACTGTGTCACAGATAATTTATTTATTTTTGCACTTTGTTATGGCATGTAGAAGACCCTTGGGTATCAGAGCGCTCCACGTAGATTTGGAATCATAAGACTGAATTACAGGTAAACTGCCGTTTCTCCTCATGGTTCATAACAGTGGCTTAAAAGAGAGAACTAAAAGCAAAGATAAAATCTTTAACCAGCACGGACACTCACTCATTTTCTACAGGACAGAAGAACTCTATGCACTCGACCCCAATAGCGACTCAAAGATCGAGGTTCGAGCACTTATTGTCCCTTGTGCCCTTTAACTAAGCACTCCTTCTCCCCTTGTTTGGGAAAGAACCAACTACTTTTACTCTGGAGTCCACAGAGCCAAGGGAGCCACTCACAGTTGAGGCATGGTATGGCACCCCTTGCCAAAGCACTCCCTCTCCCCTTTTAGGGGAAGAATCCAGCAGGTAGGCCTTGGAGTCTCAGAGACCCCTCTGAGAGAGTCCACTGTGTAAAGGGAGCCTCTTGCATCTGAGTTGGGGGAATGATCTCGCTTCCCCTGGGATCACAACTTACTGG
Organism: Lissotriton vulgaris; assembly: GCF_964263255.1. Taxonomy (NCBI): domain Eukaryota; kingdom Metazoa; phylum Chordata; class Amphibia; order Caudata; family Salamandridae; genus Lissotriton; species Lissotriton vulgaris. The sequence goes on from NC_141685.1 coordinate 877,549,933, forward strand.
ACATTGGACACAGCTTTTACTCGTGTACCGGTTTGTGCACCCATCACCCTCCCCCTCTTATTTCATGTTGTCTCTCATCCTCTCCCTCCTCTTTCTCTATTTCATTCACGGTCTACTTCCCCTGCTCCTACCCCCTCCCCCCTGAATCGCTCCCCTTGACTACTTTTTCCCTTACGCATATGCCCTTATTGTTTGTCTTGACCGAACATGTAACTATGTAGCTATGCTCTAATAACTGTATAACCTTTGTAACGATGTAACCTGCAACTATGGTCTGATACTCATGTAAAGCCAACCTTTCAAATAAAAAATAAATACAATAAAATAAATCTGTTTCATAAGCTCAGCATACAGTGCGATCAGGTATTTGTAATAAAATCCTTCATCCTCTGGCATACCTCATTACCAGCCTATTTTCTTTCTGTACCTAGGATGTTGTTTCTTCCTTATTTACTATAGCACCAGTAATGGTCTGGGAAACATCACCATAACCTCCATTGAGACTTAAACACACGACAGTAGAGTGAGAAATTGTACTAAAACATTAAATCCTTATCAGGTTTTTAGTCCACCCATCACAGTGTGTTCAGAAGTGTCTACACGCCTCACTTTTTAGATTAGTCACTGTATTATTCAAAGCCTTATGCTATTTGACATACAGTAAGCATGTTGTACATTGTCGCCACAGGTCTCTAAAAACTGCAGTTTTTGTAAATGGTAAGTTATTGGTTGTGACCTTGCATGTGTAAATTGAGTGTTGTGTCTTCCCTTGTAGGTTTTTACTGTGGGCAGGGTAAGTAAGCTACATCTCTGCTCCCACCCGTACTGGAAATGCTGGTTCAGTGCTCTGTTGGTTTACTTTAATTTGTTCACATGCACCTTCACTTTTAACAGGCAAATGCTATACATTAGGTACTGATTTCCTCAAAGTGATTCACAGAGATCACAGTCCCGAAGAAAGCCTTTTGATCCCTGCAGTGGAAAAAGTAGAAACACGTTGGCCACTATGTAGGGTGATTCGATTTGCTTGATGTTTTAAGTTACCATCGGTTGACCCCAATAAAAGAATGACTATGCCTACCATGAGGAAATTTGAGCTCATACTCTTGATTCTTTCAATTTCCTTTTAGTATCAAGGTTAGAGAAATGTGCCCCAGGACATAAGTCATCTTGATAGTGGACCTCATTCTACACTTGAAGAGTTGGCACATCACATTATATTCTTACTGATGTAACTACCATATTATTTGGGGAGTCTGGCCGTGTCAAAGCACTAGAACTTGGTGAGGAGTTGGCTCCAGCGATGACACGAGCCACCTTAGGATGTTTAGGGGAGTACAACACCTCCTAAAATAATACTTCCTCCCAGATCCACACACCCTCTGTATTGGGATCCATGATACTTGTAAGGTCATACATAGTGCTTAATCTGTAATACAATATGAGCAAGAACCCTCGCAAGTAGGCCAGTGCAGCTTTAACCACCCATTGCCTTGCTAACACTGCCAACGACAATACCCATGCAACCAGTCTCCAAAGCTATCAGAATGGCTTGGGAGTCGGGAATAAATCATGTTTAATGTATATTGAATTAATAAACAACTGTTGTTCTGATCATCTCTAAATTACACACACAGTGCCACCATGTGGCAGACTGTTATAGTGCTGGTGTTCTCAATCAAGCACTCATACAGAATTCCTCACTGTGCTTGGAGGATTCTTAACTGTAGAGACCCTCTGCACTGTTGAAGAGGTTTGTAGAATAAAAAATTTGCTAGCATTCGCGCCAAGAATTTTCAATTCTATTAAGGACACGGAGGCGAGGATTATGCTTCTCTTTCTTATATTTGCTACTCACAGCAGCCAATGAAAAACGTTTTGTATGCAAATAAAACTACATTTCCCATGATGCTTGCCCATACATCACATCCTGTATAGCCCCAATAAGAGCTGCTGCACCCTGTGTCTCCTCCTCTTTCTTTTCTCGAACTTATATAGACCACATATTAATAAATCCAAACCACATTAATAAATCCAGTACAATCCGCGGGATGTGAGTCCCAATAATTATCCTGCAACAAGGAGAAACATCTTCAAACTGGAAAGTTTACGTCTTCTAAGCCAGAAGAAACCTGCTCCTTCTTCTTTACTCGAAGCTTAACAGTCAGTAACATTAATAATTGCAGTCCAAAACCAAGGAGAGGGAATCCCAATAACCATCTTCCAACGGGGAAGAACCATATTCCGACTGGGAAGTCCACGTCTTCGAAACCAGAAGCACACATGCTCCGTCGTCTGTTCAGAACCTGAAAGGAACGAGACAGGAAGAACCCGTAACATTTGCTTAAAAAGCATATCAAATACATGCGGGTGGGTAATTATTACCAATATAGTAATAACCGGGTGGGATAATCCTCGCCTCCATGTCCTTAATAGAATTGAAAATTCTTGGCGCGAATGCTAGCAAATTTTTTATTTTATTACAGGACCGGAGGCTTCGTATTATGCTAGTTTAACGCTTATAATACACAACAACATTTATATCACCCACCGATTTGTGATAATTGCTGAAACAGAATTCAGAAATCGAGACCTTGAGGTGATTAAACATTCAGAAATAATCATAACATTAAGAACCATGGCATCAGGAGCATACTGTGACCGGACATTTGGTTTGAAACAATTCCCAGACATAATAGTCCTCAACCATGTGGTTAGTATAGTCGCTGGCACCTGTCAAAATAATTTGTGTAATGCAACCAACCATTAATATATCTTGGATACTGAAGCCCTGGAACAGAATGTGCCCCAAACAGTTGAGTAGGAACCCTTGCTGCTTTATAGCAGACGCGAATCAGTAGCTATCGAGACCGCAGTAACAAAGACCTTTTGTAAATTATAAGACAGTAAATCATAAGTTGTAGCTGGAAACTTGTTATACAGCAGATCCTGGTAAACTGTGATCCTGGTATAAAATAAAATGAAAGCTTGTCTTAAAAATGGCTACCGTACCTGTAAAAATCCAGTCCATTATACCTGCTGTAGGAACTGCGACAGGTATAAAAACCTAGCATCACCGCATAAACCGGAATCTAATCCTGGGTAGCATGTATGAATAGACTATTATACATAGGGAAAACCAAAGAAAACCCGTCCCTTGGTTAGGAATATTCTAATCTGGGAGGGAGTTGATAGACTACCCGACGAAAAATTGGCACAAGCCCATCCATTCACCCTCTGTTGGTAAATACTAGCCGAAAACGGTTGAACAGCTGAAGGAAGCCGAGCCAAAATCAATATGTACAACCTTTGGGTAGAAGAGCGTCCGTCATGTGGGGGAAATTTAACCCCACAGTAGAGTCCTGAGCGGATACAAAGCCCTTGAGCAGTACACAACCCTTCGCCCCGTGTTTTGAAGTTGGCATAGAAACCTTCATACAATCGAGATGCTAGGATCTGTTTCTGCTGACAGTGAAGGTGTAATAACAATAATCCACAATGTGAAGCGCGAATGATCACTCGCAAGGGCTTCTCAAGGCGCAGGGTCGTCATGAAGATTAAGCCAGCTATTGCCCGAGTCACATGGTGCTGGGCTAATCTGGCACAGAGGATCGACCCGTGATACCCAGATTACAGCGTCAGTCCTTGGAGCCACACCCCTTCCTAATGGAAGGCCTTGGAAGGTCGTTTGAGAGATTAGGATTTGACCCTTCCAACAGTAAGCAGATTAGGAAAAACTCCAATTTGGCGGTAGCTTTGGCTACAAATACCTTGTACAAGTGTCAGAAACTAACGAGAACGAAGGTAATAATACTAGCACACTAACAAGTGCCCGCAGGGACTCATGCACTGAAAGCTCCAGAATAAGCTTTGAGGGAAATAATACGCGAAGGATCGCACCATCAGAGACAAGTCAGTGAACGATTTACTGATGGGAAGGCGAACCCCCTGAGACATAGGGGAACTGAAGAGCAACTGGAACAAGCCATGATTTTGTGTATTCCCGAAAAGGGAACTGAAGCTGCCACCCTGAATTATTATGAAGTATAGCATATGCTCTAGATACCTAAGCCACGAAGCTAATGGCGATTGTTCACCCATTTGACATTGTTAAATTATCCATTTTGCAGAAAAAAGGATTTGCAGCTCTTGGAAGAAATGAGACGAAAAATGCACCCCAAAACATATTGTGTTCACTGCAACCCGCGGAGCCACCGGAAGACTGAGCCATCTAGCACTACAATTCAGGAATAATCCTTCTTATAAAGATCTAAAATCAGGAGGAAGCGAACATCAACGGTAGGAAGAAGACCGACCCTAGCACTAGGAGAGAGAAATAGGAGGAAAGGATAAGAAAAAAGGACAAGAAAATGAAACAAGACAAGAAACTAGACAAACAACAACCACGCCCAAAGGATATGCGTAAATAATTATGATGGGCGTTCATGGAAACTTGTTACCCCGTGCTGGGGACTGTATTCATGGGGCCCTGGTGTCCGACACCGGGACGGAAAATCCCGATTGGCACACAGTTCATTCTGGGGTGAAACGCTCCTTTAATGTAGATTTCATCCTCCGTGTGTCTCACCCTGCCTGCGTAAGGGTGTCTGAATGCAATATTGTAGTGCCAGGCACCAATCACGGAGGAGTAAAGGGGGAGCCAACCCATTTGTACACTGGAAGTGAAACAATATTAATATATCTGGCTCCTCAGCAAAGCTGTAGTCCAAGTCATTCCAGCCCACAAGGGCGTACGAGCCGTGTCTAGTTATAAGGAGCGTGTGCGCACTCCGAGGCCCTCCTGTTGTTACAGCCTGGAAAGGCGTAAGACAAAAATTGCTCCATCTGAACATAAGGCATTAGGAACCTAGGAGCAAACTGGGAACGCGTGCGAAGTGCGTGATCCAAACTGGTATAAATTGAACCTCATTGGGTTACGCCCCCCGGAGCGTCATCGGCTCTAATCCGCACTCAGCCACTAGAGAAGGCCTTTGGGGGGTAAGCGCGAAACTGCGCCATGAATGGAAGTATTCTCTTATAAAACACATGGACGTACTCTGAGGTAACTAGATCTGAACAACATATTACCTACCTGCATTGAACACAATAATCCTCTGTATATCTTAAGATACCTTAACCACTACCTGCCAGTGGAGTAGTGGGTACGCTGGGGACCCAGCGCAGTGCATTGCTCTCCTGGGTGCGTATGTATATTGTGTCCAGCTGGACCAATATGCATAGAGTTAATATGTAAAATGAGAGCATGCTATATCCACTCCCATGGGAGCGTTTTCAGGTTACGGGACCGGTAGGGGTTAACCTTTCGTGTAATGACACATATTCATCTAATAGGCAGTTGGGGCATGAGCGTTTAATGCAGAATTGCGCAGGCAATGCAATTTGGCGCACATTGCTAAAACCCAACCGGTCAGGAACATGCCAATTATCTCGCCCGCTGGCGCAAAACCATCCCTGTCGGGAACGCTCGATAGATATGAGAAACTAAAGGAACAGTAGATCACAGAATTGCAAGGTCCTTCCTATAACTGGTATACATACTTATGAATATATATGTAACAGAGAGCTGCAAGGCCTTCACTGTTAAAAACATATAAACACATTGACTACATATAACAGAGGTCCGTCGGGCCTTCATTGTAGAGGTATAATACCCATGGATACCTTCAATAAATAGGATAAGCCATCAAAAGAGTGGAAGTCTAGCTGAGCGCGAGCCACCGTGATTGAATAGCAGATGTCGACACCAGACGTATACTGCACGTACAGCTCCAGAGGGAGGCAGCGCTAGCCGCTATACTGTGTGCTTCCATAGGAAGTCTGACTAGACGGCCGCGTGGGCCGCAGCGAGAGACCAGACACAAAGAACACCTAGAAAGCATGCTGTGAAAGGCAGCGCGATATTGCAGTAACCCGGGAGGCTCTCCCATATTCCCCGAGGCTGGAAGTCTTAAAACAGCCTTTGCCCCCGCCGGAAGCGGGAGAAGGGCTTTTGCGCGTGAGTGGACAAACAATTGGGCACAGCCGCATTGAAGACATTTTAGGCCTGAAATGGGGGAAGGGGCGCTAACACAAACTGACCCCTTATCTACGCGGGTGAATAGTTATATGCCCGGGGTCCGCCCGCATGACGCCTTAGCTCTGCTCTTAGCGAGAGCCTCTTGGAGTTAACTCTCCCGGCAGGGGCTCATTAGCGGGTAATCAGCGTGATGCATCCGATACACGCTGCATCACCGAAATGCTTAAACGCAACGCGGTGCGTGCGTAAGTGTAAGGACATTAAATTGAAAAGCACAACTTTGCGAATGAAGCTTGAAAACACTAGCGCGTTACACGCGGTTGAATTATTTATATTAGCAATCAGCGCGAAGCACGTATACAAACCAAACAGCAGAGTTTAAAACTTAGCGCGATCTACGTGCAAGCATAGCAATACAATCTTCACAAATTCATTAATAATACAAGAAGACAATATCGTATTACAGTTCTGAAGCACTTAAATTTCTGCGTGAGCAGCAAAGAAAGAGGAGGAGACACAGGGTGCAGCAGCTCTTATTGGAGCTATACAGGATGTGATGTATGGGCAAGCATCATGGGAAATGTAGTTTTATTTGCATACAAAACGTTTTTCATTGGCTGCTGTGAGTAGCAAATATAATTTAATACGTGAGGCCAGAGGAACTCTGGTATCATCCCTGATTGGCACACACTGATGTTGCGTTTCCTTAGTTTAAGAAAACACTTTCATTCCATGTTCGTTATGGTTCATCATTTATTTCATGGTTTCAAGTTTGGTTTATATCATTTCATTTCAGATTTCTTCATGATTATCAACATTCAGAATCAGGCAATATCATAGCGTGTCCAATGCATTTCGGGCATTAAAAAAGCATGCCCTTCATCAGGGAATTGACACTAGAAACAATGATATAGGTAAACATTAGAGTAAGCAGTTCAAGTGCTATTCATCATTATCAATTCGAAAACACAACAAAAAATTATGTGCTCATAAAGTTACATAATTTCCATCACATGCGTGTCATGCAGTTTAAAGGTGAGCGGTGGTGTGGGGAAAAAATGTCGGGTGTTGTAAGGTGCGTTAAGTCCTACAGGGTTCAGAAGTTCACTTACGTGCCTGTGGTCAAACGGTAGTTGAAAATCTGGAAAGGATAAATAAACGTCAAAAAAAATTCCATCATAGCTGGTAAGCGCCCAAAGTTTGCCCGTGCGCTCCAGTTTGTCATAATATGCGCGCCAAAACTAACCTGAAAAGTTTACGGGGGTAGCGTGTTTACTGATTCTCGTCTCTTTGACTCGCCGGTGAAGCAAGAAGCTTCCCGCGTTAATAAATTCAAAACTTTCGCGATCATGTGATGGGTCACATGTGGTAAAAGTGAAGAAAGACTTTCGGTCTAGTCTCTTCGTGTTACAAAAGCCGAGTGGTCGGAATATAACGGGCTTTGGGTCGAGTAGATGCTTGGAACATCAACTTAATGTGTATGTGGCTTCTCGAGTTTCTTGTGAAAAAATTACCGCTTAGGAAAAAAATTAAAATAAACGTGAAAATGAACGTGAAAAAATTAATAATGAAGTTCAGGGGATCGAACTCGCTACCGGGTGGTTTATGTTATGTGATGTGCTATTAGTAGAGCTAGCATGAACGTGATGAAGTCAATTGGAAGATTAGGTTATGTAGTGTCAAAGGTGTTAGGAACGTGCACATTAAAAGTAAGATCGATTTCCAGAGCAATTCTATCATAAATAACAAGAAAATTCTATTCTTTCATTTAACCCCATGGGTTTCTGGGTTGACAGTTTGTGGATCCAATAGTTCTCCCGTCTTAGAAGCAATTTATTGTTGTTTATCCCTTCCTGTTTGAGAACAGTCTCTAGAACGATAAACTTGACTTGGGACACAATGTGTTGTAGTTCTACAAAATGTGCAGAAAGAGCTGACTTCAAGTTCTTTAATCTGATATTGGATTTGTGTTCAGTCAGGCGCACCTTGATGCGTCTCTCCGTTCTCCCAACGTACATTTTCCCACACGGGCATTTGATCCCGTATATTAAGTTGCTGGAGTCACAGGTGGCATTGACTCGTAGTTTTATTGGGTAACCCTGTGTTGGATGGTTGATGGTGTGTCCTCTAATAATGTTATTGCAGTTACCACAATTAAGGCAGGGTTTAGTTCCGTGGTGTGTGATAGGATCATTTGGTTTGCTTTGTAGAATTTCTCCTAGGTTTTTAGCTCTTGTGTAAGCAAATAGCGGGGGTTGGCTGAATGCTTTGTTGAAATCGGGTTCAAGGTTAAGGATGGTCCAGTGCTTCATTATTATTTGTTTGAATTTTCTGCTATTAGTAGAATATTTGGAGACCACTACTATCTGAGTTTGCTCAGATTTTAAGGTTGGTGTCAAAAGTTTGGTTCTTGCCATGTTGTCAATTCTCCTTTTTGTTTCATCCACTAGGTTCTTAGGGTAACCTCTTTTCAAAAATGTGTTTGACATCTCTCTGAGTCTTAAATTGAGGGTAGTTTGGTCTGAAATAATTCTTTTGACCCTTGCCATTTGCGAATATGGCAGATTTCTGATCAGGTTCGGTTCATGGAAGCTAGAGTGCAATAGCATGTTGTTCCTGTCAGTAGGTTTGACATAGAGGTCTGTATTGAATCCATCTGGGGTAATTGTAACTTTGACGTCTAGAAAATTCACTGATGTTTCAGAGATATCCCAAGTTAGTTGGATCCTTTGATCAATGGAGTTGAAAATGTTAAGTTGAGTTCTTAATTTCTCCTCCGACTCCGTCCATATGATGAAAAAGTCATCAATGTATCTTGATATCATTTTCAAATGGTTTGTCCAGTTAGTGTCGTTTAGTATATGCTGAGTTTCGTAGCAAATATAAGAAAGAGAAGCATAATACGAAGCCTCCGGTCCTGTAATAGAATTCAAGCTCCACAACATCTCTACCTGTGAGCTTTCTACTCCATAAAAGCTGACCAGGACTAAGCGTTTACATATGTTTCTAAATTGTTTCTGGCATGCATTTCATCGAATGGAGAGGTGGAGGAGGTCATGTGCATGCAGAGAGGTATGTAAATGTACAGGAATTTATATAGCGCAAATCACCGAGCGGTTTCTAAGCGCTTGCTTAGGGAACCCGTCCTGGTATTCCCCTGTGAGATAACCCCGGCAGGGTATCCGCAAAGTGAAAGCCAGCGAGGGGCCGTTGTGGAGATTAAGCAAGCTATTGCCCAGAGTCGCAGAGTGTGAACCCGTGAATTGAGTAGGCACCAGAGCGAGAATTGTCGAGTCCATGGACATTTTAGGACTCAAGACCCCGCCAAGCCGGGAATTGAACCCTGGTCCCGGGCTGACCTCTGCTTCCAGGTCTGCCTCCTCTAACCAGTGAGCCACACTTCTCCAGGTATGACATTTTCATACAGCTTTTAATCTGTGCAAATCGTTAACAAGAAGATATTGCAATGATTATTTTAGAAATGTCGAAGTTGTCTTTGTGCAAGATATCAAAGGTGGGGAGTGTTGTATGGTTCTTCGCCCTTCTCTAGGCTTATTCCTATCACAGGTAAGCCAGAACAGATGGGAATGCAGTCGTCCATGCGAGACACTACTATGTCTGCACTGAGATCAAGGTGACCTTTTGATGCACCGTGTACTAGGAGGGGCCCATGTGACCTACTAGAAAGACCTTGATTTTAGATGCATTGTGGCAGAGCCAGCTTTTATGCATCCATTGCTCAACATGAGCGAGGCCGTGACACATCACAGAGCCATAGATTCCTTAGTGTGACGGATCTCTGTTGTGGTGACCATCCCTGAGGGCTAAATGTACTCCTTGACTCCACCAGGCATTGAAGAGACCAGGTGGTTGGGCTGGGGAACACCCAAGCCCTGCCTCCACCCCTCAAGCTCAAAGAAGACTCTTTGAGGTTTGTGCTCAGGAGCCTCAGTCTCTGCAAGAGGCAGGTTGTCTATATTTCCTGCAATTGAAAATGTGGTACTGGCAAACAATATAAAACAACACTTGGAGTGAGCAGCATAAGGCACCTTAGCAAAAACTTTGGTTTTGTTTTATGTGATGGGTTAAATGCTCATCTTGATTTCTGGAATGAATAGAAAAGTGTATCTGGAGATGGTAGAACAAAAGTCATAAAGACTTGAATTTAGTCAGGGCTAACAAGCAGTTAATTTCAGAATCAACAGCAAAAGAGTTTGGCACTGCCAAGTGGACTATATTGTGCCTTTGACTGGCTGGGGAGACTGTTCCTACCCAGTTGGTATACTAGCTGCTATCATTACTGCTATGTATGCAACGATGTTCAAAAGAGAAGCACTAAAGAACAAGCATTGAAAATGCAATAGGTCTCGCCTTTGATTAAGTTAAAGCCATTTGCTTTGCTAAAGTTATTGTATAGCAAAGCAAGTGGCTTTAACTTAATCAATGGCGAGACCTATTGCATTTTCACTGCTTGTTTTTGTAGTCTTGGGGGAAAAAAAATAATTGAGTGTCGCCAATCTGAGAAAAATACATATGGGAGGGAAAAGATTTACACACTCGAGCATAAAGTCACAAAAACATAAAACAAGGCACAAGCAGGCAACAGAGGCACGAAAACCGGGTCACAAGCAGGCAACAGAGGCACAAGCAGGCAACAGGCACGAAAACCGAGGCACAAGCAGGAAACAGAAGGACAAAAACCGGGTCACAAGTAGGGAACAGCACGCACAACGAGGGAAGGGGGGGCAGAAAAGCACGCACAACGAGGGAAGGGGGGGCAGAAAAGCACGCACAACGAGGGAAGGGGGGCAGAAAAGCACGCACAACGAGGGAAGGGGGACAGAAAAGCATGCAAAATGAGGGAAGGGGGAAGAAAAGCACGCACAACGAGGGAAGGGGGGCAAAAAAGCACGCACAACGAGGGAAGGGGGGCAGAAAAGCACGCACAACGAGGGAAGGGGGCAAGCACAACGAGGGAAGGGGGGCAGAAAAGCACGCACAACGAGGGAAGGGGGGGCAGAAAAGCACGCACAACGAGGGAAGGGGGGGCAGAAAAGCACGCACAACGAGGGAAGGGGGGCAGAAAAGCATGCAAAATGAGGGAAGGGGGCAGAAAAGCACGCACAACGAGGGAAGGGGGGCAAAAAAGCAGGTACAATGAGGGAAGGGGGCAGAAAAGCACGCACAACGAGGGAAGGGGGGCAGAAAAGCACGCACAACGAGGGAAGGGGAGTCAGAAAAGCAATCAGTAACAGAGGCAAGAAAACAGCAAGAAAAGCGAGCACTCACCAATGGAGAAGAGGGGCGGATTCAAGCCCCTAGTAAGAAAACAAGCCTTAGCAGGCTTCGACCTAAAAACAGCTTATTGGTGCTGGAAAGTTAAGCTAACATGTTCACACACCATACACAAACCTAGCAGAACAGAAGCTAGAAACATATGAAGGTTTTTAAGAGCCTTACAAAGCTAAGATAGTTCTCGGTTTTGCTGCGATTGTCGGGCAAACTGTTCTGGAGTTGAAGACCGAAGTTAAAAAAACATTTTAAAAAATAGCACCCTTGAAAATGCTTATTGTTTTTTCTGACGCCTGAACCCCATGTGGCTTATCACTGATTTAACCCCTTCGAAACTAATGACGAGCTGGGCTCGTCATGGCGCTTACCTGCCGTGCGCGGATGACAAGGCCAGCTCGTCATGATTAATGATCATTTTGGTTTTTCAGCGCAGGACGGGAAAACGCCTAGCAGCCATGTGGTTAATACATGTGCAGAGTACTTTCAGCCAAGTTCATCCTCCAGCCCTAATCAAACGGAACGGAAAACAGAGTGAAAGGGAGAAAGCAGGGGTGACCCCGAACCTGCAAGAGGGAGCTAAAGGCAGGGAGTATCTAGTGTGGACTGAACTGGCACGAGATGAATTCAAACTTTGCATTCTTGGTATTCGCACCCCGACCTTTGACAGCGCCGGTCGCATCTTGTGAAGAACAGCACTTGTTATTATCATCATCATTGTTTTACAAATCACACACTGTTTCTAGGGAATCTTACCACATTTTGGATAGGCAACGACCATGGCATCGTCTGTGCGCGGGTGGAAGTCCTTCTCCAGCGCCTCTAAAGTCTCCTGGCTGCAGAGCAGGGTCGGGTACTGAGTACCCTTGTGGGTGAATACTCATTTCACAAAAATGATACAGCCTCCAAACAAATGTTAAAACGACTTAATCCCAGACTGCTCGTATTAAGCCTTAATTTATAGCATTGAAGTGATGCACTTTGGAAGGTGGCCGTCACATTTCGTTGCGTTCATAAGAGGCATCACGTTTTGTCTTGTGTCTATGTCTTTTGGTAGTTTGACCACAGGAAATGAATAGTCGTCTGGGGTAGTATTCTGCGGGTTATGGATACGGCGTCCTAGCAACGCCGCATCTCCGAGGCTGCAGTCTACAGCATGGTCCCGGTTCTTAGATCGCAAGTGACACTGCTCTGGTTCTCTGTGCTCCTAGCACTAACATGGGGGCAAGGTATGGATGAACTTCCTGTGTTCTGCAGTGCTAAGCAGTGCTTATGGTGCATGTACTTAGGAGATTTTGAACGGGCAGGAACAGAGACACGCACAGCGCGAGGAGGAGGGGGGGGGGGGCGGGAACAAAGACACAGACATCGGGAGGGGGGACCAGCGCCAGACCTTTCATGTGCAGAAATTAGGAAAAGCCGTCTGCAGCGCGAGGCTGTTTTTCAAAATACGGGCGAGTTTACCTACTGCAACGACTCCTGCCGCAAACACCAGCCCGGGCATGATTGTGTGTAAAGGGCGGGCCCTAGGCCCTCATGCTGGAAATAACTGAGACGCAGGACACACTGCTTACTCGGTGCAACTGGCCCAGAGCACGTGGGCTCGGCCTCTTTGATTAGTGCTGTGTCACATCACCAGTGACATCAGTGGTGGGTGGGTGTTCAGTGTAGTTACAGGCTCAGCACTAGAATGCTGACTTATGCTGGGCATTACATCCCTCCCCAAATTGGTTAAAAATTAAACCAAACGTGAAAAGTCCAAAAACCTGTGGGGGAAATAAAACACAGAAAATAACATTGGACTTGCGCTTTCAAAACGAGTCTCTTTGGCTGCTTGCAAGCCGCAGGCAGTATAATTCTTGCGTTTTGTATTAACAGTTCTTGGTGGCACGGTTCACAGTTGTTCGGCGGGTTCATTCTTTGTCTGTGCTGTCTGTCCGCTGTTCTCAGCCCTGCATTTTGCTTTACTCTCATGGTGACGAATAGTTAAAGAGAGATGGATGACATGGTGGTTGTTTGTCTTCCGGCTTTTTTTCTCCATGCTGGTTGCGTGATGTTTCCGGGCAGGCTTCAGTGTGTTTCTTGGCAGGTGAAGAGAGTAGGTGCAAAACATCCCTCTCACTAGGATGCCCCTCTCGCCGGTTTTCTTCTGCCACAAGATGTCCGGGAGGACCTCTTTGCCAGGTTTCCACTGGACTGGTGTTTTTGGTCGCGTTGCTCTACCATAGCCTTCGGGCCGTGAGCAGGGCGCTCCACGAGCCTCACCGTCGTGTCCTAGTTCTACCTGAAGGTTGAGTTGTCGACTCTCTTCATTGCCCGCGAGGCTTTCATCCCCTTGGGTCCTGCAGACGTGCTTCTGTAGATCTGTCTCCTGTGCGGGACTTGCTGCCACCAGAGTCCCTTGACTTTTTTTTTCTTCTTTTTTTTCCTTGAGGCCTCTGCTTCTTGGGTTGCCACGGGTCGGTGTGGAGTGGTCAGTTCATCAGCCGGATGTGTGAGCACTCTCGCCATCCAATCTTCCGCTCAACCCTAGAGGTAGATGTCGCCAACAGTCTATCTTGCTCTCTTCTGCGATCGCCATGTGGATGGACGGCTCGTAGGTGGTTGTCTTTGGTCTGCGCTGCCGGTGTTCTTACCAGGCTTGTCTTCCATTGCACTCAGGTGTTCCAGTGCCTGTCCCATTCCTTCTTTCCGCAGGGGTGGCTTCTTTCTTCTTTTCTTAGTGGCGGCGGCCACTCTGTTCTTTCTTCCTTCTTCTTAATCTGACAGTCGTGCCACTCGGATTACTTCTTCCTTCTTTTCTTCTTAGTGGCGGTGGCCACTCTATTCCTTCTCCTTTCTTCTTTTCTTCCTTTCTTCGGTGGCGGCATGCCACTCTGATCTTTCTTCTTCTCTTCTCTTCTCTTCTCGCGACGTACCCTGGTCCCCTTTTCTTCATCTTCTCTGGCCAGGCTTCCCCATGCAGCGCGCGCACTCTGCACGTGTCTTCCTGGTCTTGTCCTAGTCCTAGGACGCTGTCTTCTTGTCACTCACTTCCAGGGTTAGCGTCACGACCTTCACATCTTATTTCTATCGCTTTCGTTAATTTGTGTGGTTAAGGTCGTGGGTCCAGGTCCTCGGACCGCGCCTTGTCCGAACTTCTTGGACCTCGTGCTGGTCCCTTCTGCCGAGGTCTAACATGTAAGATTCATGGTGCAGAACTTCTTGGTGCTTGGTGATCATGCCGAGTGGTCACGTTGCTGTTGTGCGGATTCTTCAATGCTGCGGGTTGACTGCGCAACCATTTTCCTTTCATCGCAGTTGAATTGCTTTGGTGCGCAACTGGGTGCGTTCTTCGGGTGTTCCCTTGTGACTTGCTGCTTTGGGCTAGTGCTGTCCGCACTGCTGCGCATTTGCGTCATGCGCTTTCGCACTTCCTGGTGCCGGGTTCCAGAACCATCGTTGGTTTGTGTGGGGGTGTTCTTACTTTCGCCATTCTGCTGCAGCGATGGCCTGTGGCCACCAGGCATCGCTGTCTTCTCTTCTGGCGTGGCGAGGATTCTTCTTGGGTGTTTGTTTCTGGAGGGTTGCGTCATCACTCTGTTGACGTTCTTCTGGTCTTGCTTCTTCCGTTTGGTGCTGGTTACGATTCTTGTGAACTTCTTCTTGTGGGCGCACTTGTCGCGCGTTCTCTTGGATGTCCTTGTGAGGAGTCGCTGCACTCCCGGCGTGCTTCTGGGGTTTCTGGCGCTTTCCTGGGGTTGTCTTTGCGCTCTTTTGTGCTTCTGGCGCGCTGCTGCGCATTTACCTTTTCTCTTCCTCGGCGGTGTGACGGCTTGTGTACTTCTTTGGACGTGACGGCAGGCAGGTTGCTGCCCTTCGTAGTCTTTTCCTGTAAACCTTCCTTGTGCTTTGTGGCGCGTTCCTCTCTTCTTGCGAGTAGCCCCCTGCCAGCAGGTGGTTCACTATCAGTCTCTAGGCAACGCTTGTGTGGGGGCCATGCAGTCTTGGCTGCGTGTCTGCTTGGTGGCTTTCTGGTGTGGCAGTGTCCTTGCGCTTGGTTGGTTTCTCGTTGTGTGTTCTTTGCGCTTCTGATTCTTGGGGGTTCTGGCGCGTTCTTGCTCCCTCTCCTGATGTGTTCCTTACGCTGACTATTTTGTATTCCTTAAAAGCTGTGTATGATGGCTTGATGCCGCTCTGGCTCAGCAGTTCTTTTGAGCATTCACTTGTATGTGCATTTGGCAGTCTTTCCTGCTGGGCAGTCTGGCTGACGCTGCTGTCTCTTTTCTGGGCACCCATTTGCCTTGCAGTATATTCGCTCGTATCACCCTGTGGCATGTACCTTTGCTGCCAGTGTCTTTCAGTGGGTGAGTGCGATTTTCCCGTTTGGCCACTAGATGGCAGGGGAGCGCCTCAGCAGATAGTGGCAGTCTCTCTGTACGTGGTGTGCTTTCCGTTCCTTCGGCCGGTGCTGGTTCCTCAAGGCAGTTGGAGGAACAGGGCTCCGGGACCACAGTGTTTGTTTTCACTGCCTATTCTTCATTGCAGGCCTGGGTGCACTCGCTATTAGTTTATATGCTTGGTGAGGTCAGCGCTGCTCAGAGTAAACGCGGTTGGGCTCCGCTTGGTTCACTCACTCCCCTGGGCACTGTTCACGATTCTCCGTGGGTGTAGGGGCTCGGCACACGCCCCTCGACTGTCAGGGTACTCGACGGTTTCGCTGTGGGGTGTCCTGACGCTGTTGTTACCGGGCCGCAGGCCGGGTGCTGGTTCCACGTTTCTCCTTCCTCGCCGCCTTCACCTCACACGCGGCGCGGGGAGAAGTTAGCGCTTGACGGGTGGGCTCCGTTTTGATTGTCTGGGCGCCCGGCAGCTCTCCTCACGCTGCGGGCGCTTTCCTTTGAAGTTCTTCGCCTCGCCGCCGCACTCCACACACGCGGTGGGGGACGCTGCCGGCAGGCCGCGGGTGGGCTCCGCGAGTCGTGCTTTACTTAAGGGCAGTATCGGCTAGCGCCGCTCACACTTTATGGGACACTGCTTATTTCTATAGCGGGTGGGCTCCGCTTTGTGTAGTTCCGGGCGGCACTATTAGGCGGCCGCTATTTCCGCTGTTGTGATCATTGCGGGTGGGCTCCGCTTTTGATTTCCACATACGTGTGAGCTCACCTTCGGCCAACGGGCCTCTCTTGATCCGCGGGTGGGCTCCGCGAGGTCTTCTTCGTCTTTTCAGGGCACTGCCACGACAGGACGGGCCACGCCAGGCTGGAGAGGTGCGGGGTGGGCTCTCGGTCACCTTCTCCTTTTCTCCAGGCCCGGGGCTCGACACACGCCCCGTGGGCCTCTCGGCAGCCGGCTCGATTCTTCGCAGGGGGTGCTCTCAGGCGAGCAGCATTCTCTTCCCCTTTTCCTTCTTGAAGTTTTTTCATTTAGCTGGCACGCATGGGTACAGCTAAACCCTAGAGTGAGGGCCAGTAGAGTAGCCACTGGCAAGATATAGTACGCTGTAAGTAGACATCTGCTGTTTGTTTCAAAGGGGTACAAAAGGGGGTGGTGATGGACGGAGCATCTGAACCAATCAAACACTCACACCCAGTCCACAGATCTGGGTTTAATCCATCACCGTTCTTTAGCCCACTCTGCCACCCCAGTTCAGACATGGTCATATGCAAATCAGTCTGACCCTGTGCCTCATGGGAACAGTCCAGCCCGAACTGCCAAGCCATGCCTTCCCTGGACCGGAAACAAGCTTCCGAGGACCGGTTTCTGGTATTTCAGCCGTCTTCAGCCCGGCTTGCTTGAATTCAGTGGCAAAGTGAGCAAGGGACCCATGTCTGAGCATACCCTGCCAACTTATGGCGAACAAAACGGTACAAAAGGGGGTCAGACTGATTTGCATATGGCCATGTCTGAACATGGGTGGCAGAGTGGGCTAAAGAACGGTGATTGATTAAACCCAGATCTGGTTCAGATGCTCCGTCCATCACCACCCCCTTTTGTACCGTTTGTTTCAAAGGAGTAATTCATTGCAATGTGTGACTTAGCGCACTAAATAATTGAAGCGCTCTCTCCAATTAGTGCAATTTTGAGTCCTATTCTGCCTTAATGATTTTTTTTGCTGTCCAACCAAACTGCTTTCCTCACATCTGTACTAAGTAACCTTGGTAGACAGAGGGAATCCTTCTCGGTGTTCTGCAAGTCAATCAGCAAGTTTAGACCGCATGAACATATAGGTCAATGAACTACCTATACCAGAGTCCAACAACTAATCTGAAAGGGAGGATATTTAGGTTTGTTTGGTAAAAGAATCGTGTGTCATAAGTTGGTGCCAGCCTCTAAACGGCACTGAGTTTGATTTAAGTGTGCGCCAGTTCTTTACCACTAAACATTTCAATAGATTGGGAAAATGTCACAAAACATATACACCCTCTTTTGTCCAAGGCCAGCACACCAAGTTTATTATAGAGTTATTCAGGAAAGGTAACTGGCGAAGTGCCTTCAGACGTTCGGAAGTGACCAAATTTCACGGCTACACCTTCTGCAAAGTAAATGATATTCCTTGTATAAGGTATTTGCCAGGAGGAAGCAATGTTAATCTCACAAAACACGTGTTGACATAATGTTATGCACATTTTTGAACTATGCAAATTAATGGGAAACTAAATTAATGTAATTATTTTGGGCAAACCTTTTCAGAAAGGGAAGCAGTCTGATTTGTTCGAATGCCTCTGTACCAGTGCCTCTAAACAAAGTGCTGACAAAGTATGGAATTTTGGACTTTGCAGCAACGAGGACATAAGGGGATTGACGATAGCAACTGCTGTAAAACTGGGAAGGACAAAAGCAAGGAATGAACTTCAGGAAAGTTTTGTGTCAAAAGTATAGCTTTTTAGTACAATTAGCATTAGGTTTTATTAATTCCATCGTACAAACACAGCAGACTGAACTTCAACTCAAACACTCTGGCCCTCTAACATACGGTTCTTTTCTGGTAGCCACAGTCCAATGTCAAAAATCAAATTCAACAAGGAGTTCCAGTAGAAACTAAGGAAATATGGTCACGAAACGTTCACCGAGTAGGTTACCCGCAGCCCATTCCATGCCAAATGCTGCACCGCCCATCTCGCGCCCCAGCTTCCCAATACCCACATTTACCCTCTCACCTGTGGAGGGCTCGAAAGCCTCTTCGTTCTGGGTGCCATCGACGGGATGCACGCGGGCGCCCCCACGGTATTTCAGAAGTTTCGGTGTTGCTGAAGGTCCCGGTGCTGAGGCTCATGGCTGCAGCAATGCGAGCAGGGGTTTGGCGGAGTAAGGCAGTGGTGAGCATGCACGGACCTGGGGGGGAAACAAAACAGTGAACAGAACAGAAGAGCAGTAGAAGAAGCAACAGTTATATGGAAGGGGTGGGGACCAAGGGGCAAGTGGCCAAGTTCAAGCAGAATATAGCCGCCATCTTCGAACGGTTCACTGAAGTGCAATCGACCCTACACTAACCTTCATTTTTAAAGAGGACAGTCGCCATATTAGAATGGGATATGAAATGTAACTGGACTACCTTCGCCTTAGGAAAACACGAAGAACTCTAACACGGAAAGTTCTCATTCAGAATTCGAGGGCAAACTTTGTACAATAATGACTGAAAGTGGGTTAGACAGAAACAGACGCATGCTGCTGTGTTAGTTGTCAAATTCATATATTTTTTGGGAAGCAGGCTGCAAGAAATTATATACCAGATCAAGAGCTGCTCACACATAAAACATCTACGGAGACACGGACAGCGGGAGGGGGGGGGGCGGGAACATGCGGCATGATGAAAAAAGGGGCGGGACTTAAAGACCCAGAAACGCCCACGAATCGCCTTGTGACGGGGAAAAGAGTAACAGACACCCATCTCTTCCAATGGCTAACCTCCATTTATGGCATTTTCGTTGCTATTCAACACAATGTCGTGTGACTGTCCACAGTCCCTACGGACATGCGCCTGCTGTCTGCTATGGACAAATGGCAAAAGCAGCCATGTTTGTCCATGCAGGCGTGTGCATGAAAAGCCCTCGACAGAATCGATTACAAAAGGTGCTCTCCATGGCGAGAGCAGCGCACGTGCTGCTTTCGCCAGGCAAGACCTAAAAAACGTTTTTAGTATTGATAGGAAGGGTATGTGACATACCTATTCATATCTCACAGCTTCCACACCCCACCACCCTCCACCCCCCCTGTTATGGTATGCTGTAGCTGGCACTGCTATGGGTATGATGTTGGTTATAAAAGATATACAGAATATCTTGTGTAAAAGCAGTGAAACAGCTTTCCCTATGAAACACGCTTATGGCACTGTTGAGGTTTACTTTCATCTTGAATGTCTAGTTGCAAAGTCTGCAAGTCTAGAAGGAGCTGATTTTTGATTTGTGTAAGCCTTCATGGAATTTTAGGAGATTTAAGGGAGATCTTTCCTGGTGGTCACATGTATCCAAGATCATTGAAGAGGTGGATTCCAAAGCCTTTTGAAAACTGGTTGGCAATCGTTGTGAAGCAAGTAAATGTAGAGTTTTTCTGAGTGTTTCGGAAAGAAAATGGTTTGTATGTATCAGAACGTAGTTTGCTCACACCAATACCCCATAACAAGACTGAGAGGGAGACTCACTTAGGCAAACGAGGGTGAGTCCCGGCACTTAGACGACAGCCTATTTGGGCCACCTTAAGCTTTGTAGATGCCATGGCAGAGCACTCAACATCCTTTGAAGCTCTCCATATCGAGTTGTTATACCTGTGCTCTCCCAGAAACCACAGCACTTGGGTAGATCAAGAGGAGTTTACTACTAAATCCAGCTCTAACCACCACCACCACCTCCTCTTCCTCCTCTTAGGAACCCTACCTGTAAACATATAAATCAGGAAGAGGCAGCTGGCGGTGGACTGAGTACAGGCACTGCTAAAGGGGATCTTTAGATGCAGGTGGCATTACACCATAGCCCACTAGATTTTCATAGGCTTCGTATCCCTCTAATAGACTATCTCTGACCTTAATTCTCTGTGTGACTCAGTTTCTATCACCAGACTTCCAGTCGCTCTCCACCCCAATCCAGTATTTGTCAAGGCGAAGATTGCATCGCCTCTCCTTGTACTTTTATCCCTCAGGACGACAATTGCTGACTGCTCGCCCTCCAGAAGCACTAAAATATTAAAACGACTCTGGTTTTGCACTCGGACTACTCTTGCTGTTCAAACCCAAAATGAACACACTTCTTTGTATTAATATGATATAGACCGCCCTTACTGCATGCAACCCTCACACCTCAGACAGCCTTTATTTGGCCTTTCATTAGACATTTAGCAGCAGCCCTGTATCGCCATAATTAACACTGCACACAATTGTTACAATCTCACGTACAAAGGATCATACTCAAATAGCAAACCTTCTACTAATCAAACCAAAGAAAACAACAGAGGCTATCAAACAGTGGTTTATTCAGTCGGGTTGAATGGCGTTCCTAGATATGCACAAAAGGGCATCCACATAGCGAATGTGCTACAATGCTTTAACATTAGTGGTTGTCTCTATCCACATGCATTTAACAAAACAATAATTGAACTGTGCCATGGGTTGAAAGGGAAAGTGCCTTTACTTTGTTTACACAATCACTTTAGGAAAAGAATAATGGAATACTGACAAGATGTGTTTTTTTCGGAGCA
Source organism: Lissotriton vulgaris (assembly GCF_964263255.1). Lineage (NCBI taxonomy): Eukaryota > Metazoa > Chordata > Amphibia > Caudata > Salamandridae > Lissotriton > Lissotriton vulgaris. Next base: position 877,570,928 of record NC_141685.1, read on the forward strand.
GTAGTCTAACCCACCTAAACAGAAATCCATCTATTTGCCAATGGCAGCAAGCAACAAGAAGTCAAAACCTGGCTTTATGACACGAACCTGAACTGATCCGACCCCGGCCCCCAGTTTTCACCCAACGCCGACTACTTGGATTCACCATGGATACAGACCTCACCCTCAAGGAACTAGGAAGAAAAACCAAGCTAACCTGGTGTCAACGCTCTCTATTGAAGATAGTGAAACCGTTCCTCCATGAAAAGCCACTTAAGTACTTCTGTTCAAGCCCTTGTGGGTGTGCTATTGCTAGGTAATGTGCATAACAGTAGTGCGTGAACATTTGGGGTGGACGGTGTTAACCTCAAGAACTACGTGTCATTGTGTCCCTTGAGACAAAATTCAAACAGCATTTCAAAGACTCAGTTAGTAAAAAAGTAGTGACTCAAAAGTGGAATTCTAGAACAGAAATTTAAGGAAAACTGTAAAGGTTTGTTAATAATTTTAAGTGCAATACATAAATATAGAACATGGCAGTGCAGCAGTAATTCTCATTAAATCAGTCAAGTGCAAAGAGAGTGTTTGGTATGATTGGTCTCAGTTACAGAAATAACAACATGAGTGAGCAAAATCAGGAAAATAGACGTAGGTCCCAAATGTACAGCAAATCAATAATAAATCGGACAGCAACCCTAGTAAAGGCCCAAAAGACTTGTGGCTTACTGCCAAATGCAGGGATTTATATAGTAAATTCCAGCACAAAAAAAATCTTTGAGGACAGTACACCATACAAAATAAAGCGTGCGCATCTTGCTTCTTGTGGAGCGGCCAGTCTTACTGCACTTATTTATTATTTATTATTTATTTATTTATTTTGTATACTTATAGAGCGCAACCTTTCACCCAGACGGCATCCTGGCGCTTTGAACTTCGGCGGAAACACAACTCACTGCTCAGACAATTTTCGGAAACAGATGCGTTTTCAGCGCTTTCCTAAATGGTAGGTAATCCTTGTGGCTTCTCAGAGAGAGAGCAGGGAGTTCCAAAGTCTGGCCGCCGCAACACTAAATGAGCGGCCACCCATCCTGACTCTCTGGAACCTCGGGACCACCAACAAGTTGGCCGAAGATGAACGAAGGGGCCGCGAGGCAGAGTACCAAGCAAACATGTCACGAAGTGGTAATGGGCCCTGTTGGTGTACTTCTTTAAACACCAGACACGCGGCCTTATACACCACTCGCAAATGCACCGGGAGCCAGTGCAGGTCTCTTAAAGCAAGAGTGGAAGAGCTAGACCTGGCACGCGAGAGAGCCAGCTTGGCAGCCATGCTCTGCACCCGTTGAAGCTTCCCCACCAGATTTTTTGGGGCCTCCAGAAGCAGCGCATTGCAGTAATCTAAACGACTTAGAATAGTACTGCGAACTACCTCTGACCTGGCCTGGGCGGGGAGAAGGGGCAGAATTTTGCGCAACATGCGTAACAGCATCATGCACGTAGAGATGGTTTTGTTTACGTGCAAGTCGAGCTGTAGATTAGGGCCAAAAATTACCCCCAAGTTGCGGACTGATTCCGCCGCCGCTACTGGTTCAGGAAAGGCAGAGGGCCAGAAGTTCTCTGGAAGAACCCGCGGAATACGATCACTGGAACAGTGGAGCACCTTCGTCTTAGAGCTGTTGAATTGGAGGGAGTTGGCCCGAAGCCAATCCGCAGTGGCTGCCATACAGCGATGAAATGTCTCCAGCGAGACCGCGTTGTTTCCTTCCAGAGAAAAGACCAGCTGGGTGTCGTCGCATAGTTAAAAGCCGAGACACCAAAAGATTTTATAAGCTGGACCAGGGGGCGAAGATACAGATTAAAAAGTATAGGGCTGATGGCCGAGCCCTGTGGGACCCCCTGTCCCACTTTCCTTGACTCAGAGCGGAATGGAGGAAGCGAAACCAGCTGTTGCCGACTACCCAAATAAGAAGCCAGCCAGTCTCTTGCACTCCCTGTGACCCCGCACTCCTCCAGTCTTCTGATGAGGGTTTGATGGCAGACCGTATCGAACGCGGCCGACATGTCGAGCAGCACTAAAAAGGCTGCCCGACCACTGTCGACACGCGTCCGAAGGTTGTCCAGTACGGTAACCAGTGCTGACTCCGTCCCGTGCCCGGGGCGGAAGCCAAACTGTGCCTCGTCAAACCACCCGATGTTCTCTAGAAAGCCTGAAAGCGAGCGGGTCACCCATTTTTCCATGATCTTAATAGGAAATGGGAGCAGAGAGATTGGCCTGTAGTTGGAAAGACAGGCAGGGTCTAACGTTGGCTTCTTAAGCAGTGGAGAGACTACTGCTAACTTCCAGCAATCAGGAACCCAGGCCGACTCCAAGGACTGGAGGCAGATGGCATGCAACGGCGGAAAGAGTTCCGCGTGGAAGACCTTCCAAAATTTGGGAGGTAGTTGGTCGAGCGGTGAGCCCGAGGCAACCATGTGAGCCAAGCTGCAAAATTCCTCATAAGAGGGATGGGGAAACTGTCTTAGTTGGGGTCGACTGGATAGGATATCCGGAGCTCCCAAGCAAAGACCTAGGTCACTCGAATGGGGTCGACTGGGTGTTCCGTCCGGAGCTCCCAGAATGGGACCAGGTGTGCCCATCTGGGGTCGACTGAATGGACCACCCGGAGCTCCCACTCCAAGCGTGCCCTGTGTAAGAGCTGCATCAGTCGGCTGGGGTCGACTGGGTGACCCGTTCGGAGCTCCCGCGCCAGGACAAAGCCCGACTGACCGGGGTCGACTGAGCGGGCTAACTGGAGCTCCCAGGCCGAGGGCCGCGGGCAGAGGGTTTTTTAAGCCCTCTAGGATCTTTGCAGTCTTCTCCTCAAAAGCCCCCGCCAGTGCGTCGCTTAAACTGGGTAATTAAGTTACTACCTTTTGACACCTAACACCAGCTTGGTAGAGAAATAAAGTCTTTCTCCATTAGGTGGTAACATTTTGGAACTCTGGTACAATATTAGATGTTGTAGGGCAGTAGTTGGAATGGTTTCAAGTTTGAGGTGACCACCTCCAGCCAGTATAATGATCCCAAATGGTCTAGTAAACCAGGGAAGCTTGTATCATAACCTAGCTCACAAATGGTGGATTCCTGCTTCTATAAAGGTATAACAAATAGAGCATGACAAACTTTGGGCCATGTTGCACCCCATCCATGTCCCCAGCCACGCCCTGCAAATTTAAATATGGTCTATGGGGTCAAGTTGAGAAGTAATGCTGGCTCGCTAGCAGTATAGTACTTTGATGGTTCCATGATGCAGATCTTCTGACATGGTTCTGACATGGTTCACAGGTGTGGTGCACACCAGTTCTGTAACTAGTACAGAAGGCTCCTGGAAGGGCTGTTCTTGAGTCCTTCTCCGTGCAAGTCGTAGCCATCTAGGCTTTGTACTTGTCCTGTACGTTGGGTTTGCGCCTAAGATTCCAGCCAAGGGACATCATCAAGGCCTGATCTTACTTCAGGGTCTCATGTCACTGGGATGCGTATTGGGTTGCCAGACATGACCAGTATGGTTGAGTAGTTCCAAGGCAGATCTGAGAAGAGCAGTCGGGCAACAAAGTAGACCAAGTTCTACACTCTGTTTTTTCCCAGACCAATCTTTAGGGCTGACAGTGTGTGAGTGACCTGACCCTGTCCCCAGGGCCGATCGCTCCTCGCACCGCGCGGCTCCCTCTGAGTGCGCCTGGTCTCTCCCGCTGAGACTGAGAGTTCGCCGCTGCCCCTGAGGTGTTTTTCTTTTCTGTATCTTGTCTCTTTTTTTCACGCCTGATTCTGCTCTTGTGCCCTGTTGTTGCCCCTGTTTCTCTCACTGTATTGTTGTGCATATGTTGTGACTGACTCTGTACTTGTGCCCTGCTGCCGCCCCTGGTATCAGCTGTTATTTTTCGCCGCCCTTAGGACCGTTTTTCCCGCTCGTTTCACCCCCCCGCTCCCTGCCGCTGCTCCCCTGCGGCCCGCCCCTTTTCCCTTCTGTACCCCTCCCATTCGCCACCCCGCACCCGCCTCCCAGCTGCTCCACCGTCCCACTTCGCCACTTATGGCGGAGGCCACGCGTACGAAGGCACCCCAAAGGCAAGCCCGTCCGCGCCCGTCCGTGCCTGGACCGCGCCCAGCGCCAGGACCCCTGGCCTACGACGAGGCCGGCCCACCCGACGGACTTACAACGCCGCCACCCTCCACGATCTCAACACCGGTCGGAACCCCGCCTGCTACCAAGCCATCCCGAAACGCACCCACGGACCCTTCACCTGCCAAGCCTGCAAATTCACCTGCCTCCGAACCTGCACCGCACCCGCCAAGCCAAACACCAGCAACAATCACCTCAAGTGCATCCTGCTCAACACCCGCTCCGTCCACAGGCACGCCGTCGAACTCTGGAACCTCCTTGACACAACATCACCAGACGTCGCCAGAAACCTGGATGAACGCCTCCTCAGCCCCCGACCTCGCCAAAGCCATCCCGGATGGCTACAAGAACCCCCGAAGGGACCGCGTCAACCAAACCGGAGGAGGCATCGCCATCGTCCACAGAAACACCATCCGCATCACGACCATCTCCGACGACACCCTCACTGCTGCCGAGCACCTTCACTTTCAGATACACACCGACCCCAAGACCACCCTCAGAGGCACTCTCATCTACAGACCCCCGGGACCACGCACACAATTCGGCGAAACCATCGCAGACTTCGTCAGCCCGCACGCCCTCACCTCCTCAGACTACATCCTCCTAGGGGACCTCAACTTCCACCTGGAGAACAACAAGGACTGTAACACCGCCGCCCTGCTAGACAACCTCGCCAACCTCTGACTCAAGCAACTGGTGAACACCCCCACCCACTACGCCGGCCACACGCTTGACCCCATCTTCTCCTCCAGCAAGCACATCTCCTTCAGCCACTCCACCAGACTACACTGGAAGATCACAGCTGCGTCCACTTCAACTTCAGGAGAACCACGACCCACCACCACCCGCAACAGGTTCCCCGCCGAAGCTGGAGCAAGATCACCGCTGACCAGCTCACCACCGCCCTCAGCCAGAACCCACCCACCAACGCACCGAACCCCAGCGAAGCAGCCCGCAACCTCACACGGTGGCTCACCAACTGCGCCGATGACATCGCACCACTGAAGAACCCTCCCAGCAGACCAGGCAGCAGGAAAGCCCCATAGTTCACCAACGACCTCAAAAACTCCAAGAAAACCTGCTGCACCCTCGAGAAAGCCTGGCGCCACGACCAGGCAACAGAAAACATGACTGCCCTCAAGAACGCCACCAGCAAACACCACCAGCTGATCCGCACCACCAAAAGGACAACATTCAAAGAACGCCTAGACAACAATACCCACAACAGCAAGGAACTCTTCAGCATCGTTAAAGAGCTCTCCAACCCCAGCGCCTGCAAGAACGACATCACACCCTCGCAAGACCTCTGCGACTCACTAGCCTCGTTCTTCCACCGCAAGATCACCGACATACACAACAGCTTCGGCGCACAGACCACTCACCCAACCACCGAACCAACGCCCCCCACCACCACCCTCTGCACCTGGACCCCTGTCAGCACTGAAGACACCACCTGCCTGATGAACACCATCCACTCCGGCTCCCCAACTGACCCCTGCCCACACCACATCTTCAACAAAGCCGACTCCATCATCGCACCCCATCTCTGGAACATCATCAACAGCTCCTTCGCATACGCCACCTTCCCGGATAGCTGGAAACATGCTGAGGTGAGCGGCCTCCTGAAGAAACCCACAGCGGACCCCATGGACCTCAAGAACCTCCGCCCCATCTCGCTCCTCCCTTTTGCGGCCAAAGTCATCGAGAAGACCGCCTTCCCCGAGACAAACGGATCCCTCGACCCCTCACAGTCCGGCTTCCGAGCAAACCACAGCACCGAGACCGCTCTCATCGCAGCTACCGACGACATCAGGTCCCTGCTCGACAACAGGGAAACTGCTGCCCTCATCCTCCTAGACCTCTCAGCAGCCTTCGACACCGAATGCCACCGCACCCTGATACAGCGCCTCAGCAACACCGGAATCGAAGGAGCGGCCCTGGAGTGGATCACCTCGTCGGAAGAACCCAGAGAGTCCGCCTCCCCCGTTCCGATCCGCGGCCACCGAAGTCATCTGCGGCGTTCCGCAAGGATCCTCACTCAGCCCTACCTTCTTCAACGTCTACATGAGCCCGCTCGCAGCCATCGCACGCCAACACAACCTCAACATCATCTCCTTCGCCGACGACACCCAGCTGATCCTCTCCCTCACCACTGCCAGAGCCAGCCTCCAGGAAGGAATGAAAGACGTCGCGGAATGGATGAAGCTCAGCCGTCTGAAACTGAACTCAGACAAGACAGAAGTCCTCATCCTGGGACCATCCCCTTCAGCCTGGGACGACTCCTGGTGGCCAACCGCCCTGGGCACCGCACCCAAGCCAACGGACCATGCACGCAACCTGGGCTTCATCCTGAACTCCTCCCTCACGATGACCAAACAAGTCAACGCCGTCTCATCCTGCTTCAACACCTTGCGGATGCTCCGAAAGATCTTCCATTGGATCCCCACCAAAACCAGGAAGACGGTCACCCAGGCCCTCGTCACCAGTCGACTGGACTACGGGAACACCCTCTACACTGGAACCACAGCCAAACTCCAGAAAAGACTCCAGCGCATACAGAATGCTTCTGCACGACTCATCCTGGACATCCCTCGTCACAGCCACATCTCTGCCCATCTGAAAGATCTGCACTGGCTCCCCGTCAGCAAGAGGATTACGTTCAGACTCCTCACCCACGCACACAAGGCTCTCCACGACATGGGCCCGAAATACCTCAACAGCCGCCTCACATTCTACACACCCACGCGCCGGCTCCGATCCGCCAGCCTCGCCCCCCCGCCGTCCCACGAATTCGCAAATCCACCGCCGGAGGAAGATCCTTCTCCCACCTGGCGGCCAAGACGTGGAATTCCCTCCCCACCCACCTACGACTGACCCAGGACCATCTCTCCTTCAGGAAATGCTACACTTTATCCACAGAGTGTGCAGCTACATTCAGTTTGTTGCATCTCAATGGAGAAAGCTAACTTGAAGAGGAAACCCCATCTTGTGGTGTAGTTATAGTGTCTTCGAAGGGGTACATGATTCACACAGGTCATGCACTCTTGAGCTTGTGGCATATGAACCGAAACACTACATCTGTACATATGTGGGCATCTCCCAGAGGTACAAGGAAAAGGACTGTGCTCTAGTAGGTAGTATCCATTATAGGTATGGGTATACCGTGTGTATAACCAATGTCCAGCAGAAGTTCTTGCTGTGCCACAACATTTTGAATTCACTGGGAATAGCAGCTACAATGAATCAGAAAATAAAGTGTTTCAATGGTACGGCTGTCTACATAGTATTAGAGCTTTCTTCCTTACAAACGACCTTAGCACAGTGCCAATTGCATGACAGTGATACTCCTGTGACCCCCATATGGATTTCTGTGATATTCTCAGTATTGAGTGAGAATATTGCGCTAGTGGCTTGTTCAATTTGTTTCATTGTGTTATAGCTTTAGAGTTTAGCCAGTGTTTTCTGTTAGTTCAAGTGATGGTGGGTGCATAGGTTTTAAGTGCTCTGGAAAACAGGACATTGCAATATGTATTGCTACTGGCCATGTAATGATTGCTTGTGAATGTAGTTTGTGGATGTGCGAAATATAGTTTCAGTGGTGGGTTTTGAAAGTTCCTGTTTTGAAAGTGTTGAGGCTTTCAGGAGTGCTTAGTGCTGTCGGAGAACAGTTTCTGGTTCAATGTGCAGTGATGTTTACACAACAGTGTGGTGCATTTTGTGTAATGGAGTAGTGGCGTGCACTAGAGTTTAGCCAGTTCATGTATTATACTATTAAATTACCTTAGAAATACGTGATAACTTACAATATAGTGCGTGACAGAGCTGCTATTTAGCTAATAGTTCATTACTGCAGATTCTTTAACTTACTCAGTTTTTACCTAGATAATCTGTAATTGGCTCTCTGTGCTATCTACTAACCACATAAAAAGTGCTCTAATCATCTGGCTTAATATATGGAGGAGTAATGTATGAAACAAAAAGCCTGTGAGGTAACTGCACAGCACGGGAGAGGGGGGAAGAGGGAGGGGGAGGGGGAGGAGGTTGGGCGTGGGGGGGAATGTAATCGATTAAAACAAATTATAGGGTTTTTCAGTTACTGCAGTCCCAGTGCAGGCAATTCTGAGTTTTTTTCTAGAATTAATGAAGGGATATGTGCACAAATCTTCACTAAATAATAAAACGAGCCTATCCAGTGAAACAAGCATGTTGCTATCACGGCAACTTTCCCTCTGTATGGGAGATATTCTTTAGCTCTTTCTCTTGAAGCAAAAAGGCCCCCCCCCCCTCTCCCACAACATCACCACTCCTGTGCCACAAGTCAGCAGAGAAATGCAATTTGTCTTATATCTGCCCGAAGGAGTCTCTCCTTGGTGGCCCAAAATATTGGTATGGTTGAAAGAGTACCAGAATCCGAAATATGTAATTAATGGCTATTTTGTCCAGTGGTGTGCGCCCATGAGATTCGACCAGTATTTAATACAATGCAGAGCCTATTCTAGTCTTGCTTTCTTCATCTTGGATCTAGGCAGTGGTTGCATGATTGACCTAAAGTGGTGGCTTGTAGACAGGAGCTTGCATCTCAACTTGGAGAGAGTCTGTTGTAAAATCCTCATTCTCCTCTGATGATGTGCGTCTCATATGCCACATTTAGCTTCTGCTCTTACAAACCTGCTTACATTCAGGAGCATTAGAACTTTTAGAAGTATGCTCACGTAGGCCCAGCTGAGCCTTTGAGGCCCTTGGATTTATTCATTCCACTCAAGAAGACAACATATGCATTTTACTCTGTGGATCAAGCTGCATATCTCTGTGTGTGATAATGCAGACATGCACTGTGGATGTACTAACAAGGACTTCTTTCTCTTCTTTCAACTCGTAGGGCAGTGTGACGGCCATGACTGTGTTTTTCCCGCTAGATACCGCCAGACTGCGGCTCCAAGGTATCTTCTGCTTTAATGTGATAATGGTTACTACTTTAGACATTAAAGGGGCAATTAGAAACAGATATTTATCAACATTATAATGTTTTGTACCTGTTATATTAAAGTATTTGATTTGTAATGTGTCAACAGGTTGCCAAAGCCTTTTCACACTGTAGTGAATAGGGAGTGAAAAGGAGGGAGCATTGTTTTGTGCAAGGGCAGGAGAAGGCCCTTCCCCAAAGGCTGGTACTTAGGATTCAACGGCTTCCATAAAAGTTGCTTATTTATTGCTCTCCCGAAGCAAATTTTGAATACAAGACTCAAGAACGTTCCAGAGTTAAATTCCGTGACCTCATGTTATTTTTTGCTTATATTTCTTTTTTTTAAATAAAATTGTACGTTAATCGGATTGATGGTGTTAGAAGTCAGCGTGCAACCAGGAATTACTTTCTGAAAGTAGCCGCAGCTTGCCCCACAGTGCAATTTGTATCTTGTTCAAGCTCATTTTAAGTGAACAAGGAGCCAGTGTAATTGTCTTAGTGCAGTAGTAAAGTGCTCTGTATTTTTTAATTCACACACATTCATGCTGGTTAGTTTTTAATCTGTTGGAGTGTTTGGATCTCTGTTCTTGTGGCACCCCAGTGTATTGTACTTCATAATCTACATGTGGTAGGATTACGGATCTTGTCAGTTCTGACTTGTGGTTCTGTAGAAGCAATGGAAAGGTCTTTCAAATTCTCTTCAAGAAAAGATTGATATTCTACTCGGTAGTTGATATTTGGCGATCAAACAAGGTATTTTAATAAAACCGCATTCTGGGTTCTTAATTTCATTTACTGGTTTTTGAACAGTACCCAATTCGGCAGAGCAGTTACAGGTAAAATCCGGAGGCTCCCTTGATCCTGGTTTCAGTTTTGGATCTGTTGAGATGTAAAAAGTTGCCCTCCATCCAGTGTTAAATTTCAGGGATCTTGTTCAGAATTCAGGTATTTTCTCAATGTTGATATGCATGTCATCTGCACTCATCTGGAACGTTAGGCTGTGTTGGGAGATTACTCTGCTAGAAGATGAAAAAGCAGTAGGGACAAAGAAGATTCTTGAGGGGTGACACATGTTATTGCTTCAGTGGCGGAAGGTGAATTATCTTTTTTAATGTGGTGACTGCATTCCTTTCGGAAGGGTGTAACCCAAAGTAAGGCAGACTCAGTGATGCAGGAGCAATACTTTGAATCTTCATTTATTGTATCATACACCGCAAACAGATGTAGGAAGATGAGCATTTGAGACTGGCCAATATTCAGTGAGGCTTGTCGATCTTCCTCTATATCATTGCTTCTGCATGGAGTGAAGATTGTGGAGTAGGTTGTGGGATTCCTCATATTCGCACAGTTGTATGATTTCAGTTTTCGCTAAATATTGATTGAGTGGTGTTAAAGAAATTGAGGGGTTAAAATCCAGAGCATTCATCACAAACCCATGGAAAACTCTAGACTCCCAAAAAGTCTGCTTCACTAAGGCTGGTTATTAGGTCTCGCCTAGAGTTGCAGCACATGTGTTGCTCACTTGGCGAGACTTGTTGTGAGAGATGACATTTCAGACGGAGGCTTGAAGCCCCGGCCCTCATTTTCATTGGATGGGGTAATCATTTATGGTAAACGTTGGCCTCCCATTGAAAATGAGGCTTCTTTGTTACCACCCTTTCGCCTTTTGGGACAGCCGATCTGGACTAGATCGTTTGCTTCGCGGCTGTCGTGAAGCAATTTCTTATCTAAAGTAGGCTTGTTATGTACACAAGCCGTGAAGCTAAGGATCCAGTCTGGGTGGGCCTTCCAGGGGTGTAGGCTTCCCGTGTTCTCCAGTCTCACCTCTCACTCTCTTGCCCCCTTCCACCCAGCAGGCCCAGTTTTATTCTTAGTAAACTCCCTTTGCTTTTCCCCGCTCCCTTCGGTCGGCTGTTTTCATTTCTGTTCATAAAAACCTTCTCTTCGGTGTTCCGATCATAAAAATCTTCTCTTCTGTGTTCCGATCGTCATCCCTTTAAAATGTGTTTCTGTTTCCCTAAATGTCCCCGTAAATTAGAAGTTAACCTTTTTAATTCCGAGGGCACCTCGTGGGGTTAATTCCTAGTTGATGCGCTTTCTGCCCTTACATCAACACCTTACGCTCTATCCTTGGTACTCCTACGTGTGTGAGTCTGTGGAGTAGCTGCAAGCGCAGGCAATACTCAGCTTTCTCTATAACGTCTGAAGTAAACGCAGAAATATAGCCAACTGGTAAAACCTCTACAGCAGCAGGCACCCAGAGGCCACCGGTCAGTGCTGTACTATACTGTGTTCCTCGGTCGTTCGTTTACCGGTGTGATTGTGGTGCGAGCGGACCCATTTCTACAGGTTTAGAGGGTCACACACAGTGCCTCCGATACTGCTCGGAGGCTGTTGGTGCAATAGATGGTGGCAACTTGCAAGGTATGCAGAGCACCAAAGCGTTAAACAGCGGAAGGTCCCCTCGCTGGAGACTCGCGGACTACCTCTCTTAACCGGGTCCTTGAAGACCCTCCCTTGGGACTCAGATGCCCCTCCTCATGCTCTCCTGACCTCCTCCCACATGAAGCCGAGCCCCTCCCCATAATGTGGTTTCTGTTACTGATGCTAGGTACGGTGATTACCAGTGGTTACTGGTTGTACATTTATGATGTTTCATTTTTACTAAGTTCGCTTTGTGATGGTTCTGACAGTGGTCCAGTTGGCCCTGTCATGTGTAATCAATTCCCTTGTAAATACGATCTAGTGCCAGGTGGCACCATGTATATTATGTGATTTCCTAGGTAAAGGGCCAATCAAATACTAGCGGAATCATAGAGACTCCCAAGCAGTAAAGCTTTCTCAACTACTGGAATCTGTGCCCCCATCTTCTCCTGCTCTGAAGCAACAACCTGTTCCTAATCGCCTCACTCCCTGGACTGCACATTAGTTCAGATATCTTCACCCGACGTCTGTAATAAATTCCCTCTCTTTGTCTTTATACTTCTCCTCACCACCGCTTTCCTAGTGACACCCTTCTCATATCCCCACCACCCTCCTCATTTTCCCAACATGGCCACCACTTGAGTTAAGTCTGGAATTAATTGCTACAAAATCATTTATCATCCTTACCTGACTAAAGCTTCAGCAAAATGATTCAAGCATAACACCATGGAATGTTTCCCTGATTCCCTTTTTGTTGATCAATTTTACAATGGTCGTTATGGGAGGCTTAAAAACGATAAAAAAAATTTCACTCACGAACTCCCCTCTTGGTCCACCAGCTTATATAATTCCCTTAACGTCACCTCCTCTATCCCTCATGGGAAACAACAAAAAATTTCCCCCTCTGCGTGTTTCAACGGCTTCCTCACTATCTCACTCTATAACAACGGTACTGTCATGATCCAAGCCAAAGACACCTATCTCTCGCTCTTGGACCACATCTTCCCTTCCCTACTCCCCTCACCTACGACCAGATTGTCCCTTGACTCCTCATCTAGCTCCACCCATTACTGCCTTTCTCCTCCCCTGACGCCCCTACACTGCAATAGGATGCACCCTCGGGAGGCACAGGCCGACCCTCTTCCCTCCCCTCCCCTGTGCCCTCCTCTCTGTCTTCCCCCCCTCACAGTATGCCCCCCCTTCATCACTTAAGCCTTACCTCTAGCTAGTAAGCTCCTCGTCCAATCTGCATTATCGAATCTCATCTCCTCCCCCCATCTCTACCTGCCACCACCCTTTTTAGTCCATCTCTCCTCCAACCTTCTCCCCTTGTTAACTTTCCTTATGTTCCCCTTATTCCCTCCTCTTTTACTCTTCTCTGCTCCCTCCTCCCCTCACTATGTACCCCGATTTCTCCACAAACCCATTGCATCTCTCTCCTTCCCCCAATATTGTGCTACCCCCTTTCCCCCCTTGGTAACCCTTTCCCTTTCCCTCCCTCGGGCCTAGCAGAACCACTTCATTTCTTCAACTTCCCTATCTCCCAACCCCCCTCACTCTGCTAGATGCCCGTTCCCTCACAACCACCTCACCTAGCTAACAGGACCTCTCCAACCCTCTCCCCTCTTTTCTCCCAAAACCTCCTTCATTCCTATGACTCCACACATTCCTCCCCTCTTCTTCCGCCCTACCGCCTTGCTCCTCACCTACCTCCCCTTAATTATGTCCTTACTTCCTATCCTTCTTGCAACGCCAACAAAGACAACTCTCCTTTCATCTATGATGCCCCAAAGCCTGCTCTCAACCTCCACCTTTCCCCACCCCTGAACCCTATACCCCAACTCCCCACCTGTCCCCTGACCTCTCCCTGCCTTCCACCGCCAAGTGCGCCCCCTCCTGTTTCCATCGAGCCACCCAACATGCAGTGTTCTGCCCTACTCTCTCTGGAAAATAAGCTAGGCTCTCTTATCACCTCCATCTCCCAACTTGAAGCTACCATTTTCATCATCATCATGAAATCTTTATTTCTGCATTTTTTTTTGCCATAAAAGCATACAGATATCACATATATTTAACACAACACATGCAAAATAATGCAGTTCATACAATCTTAAAAAATAAATAAATCACCCCTGGCATTCATTAGCAATTAAAAATCGTCGCTTGGACCACATAGCTGACAGATACTTCGAGAGAGCAAATACAATGTGTTCAGCCGTATCTGTCTTTAGGATTCTGAAAGCGTGTAAACATTGCACGAAACCCATGTTTTTACATAACGGTACTAGCCAATGCTTCCTGGATTTACTGTAAGCTCGGCAATAAAAAAGTATGTGGAGTTCATCCTCTAAGCTACAGCCACATCCAGGACAAGATTTATTCATAGAGGCGGACCATTTAGTTGTAAAAGCCCTTAAGGGTAGTGTACTGTATCTCCATTGTATATAAAGTTTCCTTGATCGAAAGGGATAGATAACGTCCATGAAATCCTCAAAGCAGTAAGATATTTGAAATGCTAGGAACAAATTAGTCAGGGTACCAGCAAGAGTCATACAATATAGTATTGTGTTTGTTATCCATAAAAGTCCTAGTGAGGGACTTGCTTGAGACCTCACGGCAAGCCCTTTCAGGATCATGCCACAGGGCAGGCAGACCCAATTTACCGAATTCCTGTTTGACGAAGACAAGTCAGGGAATTTTTGCTGCACTATTACAATTTAATATTTCCTTCAGTTCTAGCCTGTAGTTTAACAGATCTGGCGTTATCCAGAGCCTGCGCCTGAAACCTAAGGGGTTTTAGTGTTAGCTCGTCCTGAATAAAACTCAATCCCAGGTCTAGCCTTAGCGGAAGAAGCGGTGTACTTTGGGGAAGCGCCAATAGCTGCCGATACATTTATTTTCCGTGTTGGGAATTTCGGGCCTGCAGGAGTGCCCCCATAGCTCCCCACCGTAGAAAGCCGCTGCCCTCGCCTGGGTTTTGTAAATCTCCAGCGCAGGCCTCACCGGTTTAAATGACGATGTATTGGACAGCTTGAGTATTCCCGCCGCCAATTGGGACAATTTCAGTTGAGATTTAACCTGTTGGGGGCCCCAAGACAAGGTTTCATTTATCGTGACCCCTAAATACTGGAAGGTCTGTACCCTCTCCAGTCTTACAGATCCCAAAATAGGCGTTGGGCGGGTGGATTGAAAATCCTAAATTTAGTTTTGACCGCATTAATCTCCAATCCGCGGAATTGACAAAAATCCACAAAACCGTCCAGTACACGTTGGATCCCCATGGGAGACTTGGAAAGCAGTAGGGTGTCGTCAGCGAACACCCTCCTGGCAGCCAACCTAGGTGCATCATTATTGGGGACCGCATCCAAAGGCGATATAACACCATTTACATAGAGGCAAAACACGGTCGGTGCTAATACACACCCCTGCCTCACCCCCCTGCCAACTGGGAATCTGGATGACAGCGCCCCATTCCTTCCACATCTGACCTGTGCAAAATTCCCTGCGTGCAGCCTCATCAGAACCCTCAGTGTTTCATGCAGAACGACCAACTCCAGAAGCAACCCCCAAAGTTTTACCCTAGGCACTAGGTCGAAAGCGGACCGGAGGGCCACAAACACCATGTAGAGGCTGCCACCCTCTATTTTTGCCGTTTTCCAATAAAGTAAAAGAAGGCGAAAGATCTGATCCATGGTGGATGTGTTCCTCCTGAACCCAGCTTGATACGGGCTGAGGACATAGGGTTCCTCCTTCCAATCCAGCAGGCGATCCAAAATGAGCAGTGAGAACATTTTTGGGGGGACATCAATGAGGCTAATGGGCCTTTAGTTGGCTGGGAGCAGAGGAGAACCCTTAAATATTGGGACTATCTCTGCTCCCAGCCAGGTACTGGGTACCTCCATGCCTTTTTAGAACTGCATTAAAAAGGATATGCAGATAGGGTCCCCAGATCCTGGGTTGGTGCATAAAAAGTTCACCAGGGAGCTTGTCGAGGCCAGGAGCTTTTCCCGAGGCAAGTTTCCCTATGGCGTGACAAACCTCCTCTAGAGTGAATTCCAACTTATCTGGCTGGACAGTCAAATTTACGGGTGCCAACATGTTTCCGGACCCAATTCAGCTGAGTATAGGGCTTTAAAGTGATCTTCCCAAACCCCGGCCTCAATGTTAGGTTCTATAGCAGATTTTGGTTCTCCAGACTCTGTGCTGACTATTGCCCAAAATCTGCGTGCATCTCTGAAGTCTAAGGCAGAGGTTAGGTTTGTCCACCTTTCCATATCCCACTCTTTCTTCGAGTGGTTAATTATCTCCTTATACTGGAGTCTCAGAGTGCGGATTTTATGTTTGTCACTCCCATTTTCAGAGCTTTAAGCAACTCTGTTTTTGCCTTCCTGCAGGAGGTATTGTACCAAGAGGATACAAGCACCCTTTTCCTCCTGCTAGGGGCCTGGCGATTAAAAACTTCAGCTAAGCAGACTACCAGTTCCTGTGCATGGACTGCAATTTGTCATTACAATCTGGGGATAGGGGTTGGGTAATGAGAGCATCAAGCTTTATGAGCAGAGGTAAGATTGTATTATATAATTTGGATAATCCATCTGGGGATGCCACAATTTTCCCCCACTTGACCCTGCGTCTGTTATTAGTTAATATCTTCCCATCTCGTAGATCTGCCACGTCTTCAGTTTCAATATCCTTATGCCCAGGAAAAACCATCTTCAGACATAATGCATTATGATCGCTGTCGGCCCTAGTGATTACCTCAAAATCGATAACCTTGTACCACAGCCGTTTCTCCACCATAATGTAGTTGAGGCGTGATTCTTGGCCCTTCTTGTTAAAGGTACACCTTGACGGAATGTCAGAAGGAGTCTGACCATTACAGGCCCTGATCACATTATTTAGAGTTAGGGCCATAATCGGATCGCCAGAGGGGACCATGACTTAGAACAGGGCTACTGCATGGCGGGATTGCCCAATGTTCATCCTCACCGGTGAGGGCTCCCTCGTTCAACCCCGCAGGGGCTCAAAATGACAGTTTAGGTCACAAGCCACCACAAAGCAAAGGTCACTACTAAGAGTATTCAAGAAGTGCGATAACTCCTCAATAGTAGTAGACTCGTTAGCCAGACTTACCGGGCGTGAATAAACTTTCACGATAGCGAGTTTAAAAGAGTTAGGCCACTTCAAGAGCACACACTGAATATCATCAGAATAGGTGGAGATAGACTCACCCGTACAACCCAGGTGTAAGCCAACCCAGATGGTAAGGCCCCCTGATGGGCGTCCCTTGCCTCCCCAGCGAGCGGGAACATGGAAAGCAGCAAATCCCACTCTATGTTGTTCCTCCTGGCCCAAGTCACGTGGAAGAGACAGATGCTGTTTCTATCCACAAAGGTACCCCACTCTGGACAGTTTAAATTGTGTAATAAGCCTGCCACATTCCATGACAATATTAGCATACACCTCGAATTACTAGGATTGGAGCAAGTGATATCACTCCCCAGTTGAACACCTTCACTTGATGATTCTTGGGGCGACTCCAGTGCGTGGGCCAACTCTACATTCGCCAGGCCATCCTTGCCCATTCTCAGGCTATTCCCCTGGATACAGACCTGGGATTCTTGTTGATCACCCGGCAATTGACTTCTAGTTGACTCCACATCACCCCCAATATTGCCATTGCTCCTGCTGGGGCTAGTACCTAATGCTTCCACCCCGCTACAGTTTAGTCAATCGACCTGACCTGTTCCAGGCCACTGTACCTGTTATGGCATACAACTTGGCTCTGTGCAGATGGTAAACGGCCATGCCTACCCTTCTCAACCCTTCCCACACCACGATGTGTTGCCAGGGAACATCCGCCTTCTGTGTCTAATGAATCCTTGGAGGGATAAAAATATGAGAGTGGGCGGGATTCAATGGTTGCCCCAGGACTACGGTGCCAAAAGTTGCAAATATATTCTACAGTACGTGGGTCCCTAAAATTCACCAAGACACCGTCACCAGTTACAGTTTTAGGGCTATGACTCACCCAAGACTCCCTACGTACCATCAATATTTCGCTGGTGATATGAAGGGGGAGTGGTCTGTTCTTGTTGAGCCAATAGGTGACTTTGTTTTTCAGGGTGGTGTATGATTCCAACTTAGGAGTAGTAATTTCAGGAACCCCTGTCAAAACAACCAAATACGGGCTCGTTTCCGGGGGCAAATCAATTCTAAACTCCTCCTTGCAGCCCACAGCAGAAGGAACCCGCCCACCCTGTTTTAGATTTGGTGAAACTCCCACTCCAACATTATTGGTTAGTGTATTCAAAACTGCAGTAGCTCTCACAGATGGTACAATAGAATGATCTACTAATGATTGTACAACATCAGTGGGAGATTTGAGCATTAAGGTCCCACCTGGTGCAGTGCTCAAATGAGAATTGCCCTGGACTAGCACATTTGATATAATATTGTCTAAAGATCCCAATGTGGCTTGCTCAAACTTGGCAAGCTGTTGCTCAATGCGGGTGAGTCTCTCTTCAAGCGGTCGGAGTGAGGATCTCAATAGGACACTCAGTTTCACATATAGGGGATCCTCTGCTACCACTGATCCATCGATGGATGTATCCACACCTAGTGAATTTTCTTCAGAGTTTATTACAGCTAACAATGGTAAATCATCAACTATATCAGTAGGCCTCGATTCCTCGGCCCCCCTGTGTCCAGCTGTTGTAATATTGTTGCCAGAGCCTTTAGCGAGTTTGGCCTTCCTTCCACCAACAGTATTGGCAGTGTCCCGCTTCCTCTTAGGTTTTGCACCCTCGCGTCTTTCCTGCAACTGACGGGTATTGGGTCTTTCAGGGGACTTAACCGGAGTAGAGATAGAGGTAGTCTCAGTAAGATCCGGTGGTTGAAATTGCACAACAGGGGAAGTGACGACCTGGTCCTGGAGATTGGGTGGGTTATGTACAATCGCTGAGACAATGTTCGTGTTCGGTCCCCTAACAAACTCAGTGGTACGAGCGTTAGCAAAGTGGCCCATAGAGGATCTTTTGGCCATGGCTAAGTCTTGGGAAACCCGGCGTTCCATGAGTATAATGCCCTGGTCAATAACAGAGTTAGCTCTTATTATAAAATTATCCAATGTTCCCATTAGCTGACCACTTGGAGCCTTACTCCTACTCTCATGTGCAGCCATAATGCTGGTACTGTCTACGCCACGGAAAGTACTTAGTGTGTCCAGGACGTAGGCCTGTTCTGTGGCGGACGAAAGAGGGGTGGCCCGGTCCGGTCTCCTCCGGGCTACAACGGGCTTAAACGGGCCCGCCCATGGCCCGGGCTTTTCCCGGCGCGTGACCGCGCGCGTTCCGCGACGTTGACGGCGTGGCCCAAGATATGGAACATGTGGGAGGGGCGGGAAGAGGCACCAGCGTCTGGGAGGAAGGGCTGCTGGTCCTCGCAGTCCTGCAAACAATCGCTCTGCCCCAGGAAACAAACACCACCTCCTCGAGCGGACCCCGCGAAGCGGGGGCCGCGAAGCGCTGCCTTTGAAGTCCGGCGTGGGAGGGGCGGGAAGAGGCACCAGCGTCAGGGATGAAGGGCTGCTGGTCCTCGCAGTCCCGCAAACAATCGCTCTGCCCCAGGAAACAAACACCACCTCCTCGAGCGGCTCCCGCGAAGTGGGGGCCGCCAGGCGCTGCCTTTGAAGTTTGGCGTGGGAGGGGCGGGAAGAGGCACCAGCATCAGGGATGAAGGGCTGCTGGTCCTCGCAGTCCCGCAAACAATCGCTCTGCCCCAGGAAACAAACACCACCTCCTCGAGCGGCACCCGCTACCATTTTACTTTTAAGATCCTAGATTTCCACTCTTCTTTACACCTCAATTCCTTTGGAAAACACCCACCTTCCCACGAGATGCACTTCGCCCCCACACCCAATAATAGCCCAGCACAACCTGTCTGCAAACATCGCAAACTCACACAAGCCCTCGAACGCCACCCTTCTTTCACTTTCAGCTCCAAGTAACCCTACTATCTTCCGACCATCTCCTCTGTCAGAACCATTCATCCACCTAAACCCTCCTGAACACCCTCGTATAAGTATAATCTCCCCATCACCCCTCATAGCCCAAGTGCCCCTGTCTCCAAAACAGTCTCGATAGAGCTGCGTTGTCTGCTCCACAACTGCAGATCTGCAATAAAACACAAACTTGAAATCTCCGACACCATCATCCTTCACAATATTGACATGCTCTTCCTCACAAAGACCTGGTTCAACGGTACCTCTCACTCTGTTTGATTTCCTAATACCAACAGGCTATTCTATATTTAGAAATGACAGAATTGACAAAGTTGGGGGAGGTGTTGCAGTCATCTTTAGAAACTCCCCCCAACTTAAAGCTTCCCCTAACCGCTCCTTCCGCACTTTTAAATGTCTATCTCTTGAGCTTCAATTGCACCACCGCTCACCCCTCAGATTCCATGCCATTTACGGCCCGCCTTGTAGCGGCCTCTCGTTTATGGAGGAACTCACTGATTTCATTAGCGACCAATACTCTCAAAGTGACAATCAGATCTCAGTGGGTGACGTCAATCTCCACTGGGGATCATCTCAAGACTCTTCTGCGAATTTGCTGGCCACCTTCCTCTCTGCAAATGATCTTATCCAACAATACACAGAAACAACACACTCTAAGGGCTCAATCCTGGACCTTGTTATTTCTTAAGCAGGCATGCTAACTATCGCTACCCCTATTCTTGTAGACTGTTCTGACCACCTCCTCATCCCATTCTCTCTTCACCTATCACACTCTTTAACTCTCTGCCAACCTAAGAGGGCTACCTCCTGGTTCTGTGACACTAAAAATATTGACCTCAGTACCCTCTGTGAATCAGCTTTGCTATCACTTCCAAGGCTAGACCCGAACCTAGATGTTAACTAACTCGCATCCCAATGCCTCACAGTCCTTGCTGTCGATATCAATAACGTCGCTCCTCTCCAAAGCAAAAAGAAAAGGCCTACTCCCTCAGCACCTTGGTTAAACAAATCCCTCTATGAAGAAAGGAAGTACCTAAGATCCCTGGAGAAACAATGGAGACAAGCGCCCTCCACCGATAATTTGGCCACGCTTCGTTCAGCAAGATCCAAGTACCACAAGCACACCCTCCTTGGAAAAGCGTCGCACTTCAGAACACCCAAAAAACTATTCTATCTCATCAAGAATCTAAACTGTTCTCCCCCAACCTCAAGTTGGAGGATTCTACAAAGAAAGCAGCGGAATTCGCTATATTCTTTGACGAAATCACTTGTGGATCAGATCATTCAGCCTACCCCTCCAGAGGCGCGCACATTCTTAGCCATTTGGCAGAACTTTGACCCCATCTCTGAAGATGCCCTCCTCAAATGCATCCTCGAAACAAAGCCCTCCAACCATTCTCTTGACCCCATCCCTAGTGCCATTGCCATTGACCTCTATACCCATTTTATTTCCTATTGGACCACTCTGGTTAACCTCTCCTTCTGTCAAAGCTCCCTTCCTGTTTCCTTCAAAACTGGGCAGGTCATCCCTCTGATTAAAAATAACACTGCTGATGTGAACAACCTCAACAACTTCTGCCCCATCACTAACCTACCTTTTCTTGTGAAAATCACAGAAAAATGTGTAGCGAAACAACTCTCTAGTCATATCAAGGACAATGATCTTCTTGCCAATTTCCAGTCCGGCTTCCTTCAAAACTGCAGCACTGAAACAGCCCTGCTACAAGTGATTGATGACGCGCTGCGGATACTCGATTCGGGGGAGTCTTGTCTTCTTATTCTCCTTGACTTTTCTGCAGCCTTTGACACTGTCATTCACAACACTCTCCTTAACCCTCTTCAACAGAGAATGGGCATGAGGACACTGTGCTTAAATGCTTTGCTTCCTTCCTCTCTGATAGATCCCAAATGATCAAAATAGCGAACAGTCTTTTATTTCCTTTGGCGGTAGGTCAAGGTGTTCCTCAAGGCTCTATACTTGCACCCACACTGTTCAATCTCTATTTGGAACCATTGGGAAATCTCCTAAGTAAATCCGGGATCCACTATCATCTCTATGCGGACGACACTCAAATCTACCTTACGGTGGCCTCCACTCACAATCTCTTCATCCTAATCTCTACTCTCCCCTCCATTCAAAACTGGATGTTAACTCATCAACTGATTCTGAATTCCTCTAAAACTGAATTCCTTCTCCTCTCCTCCTCACTTTCTCCTCCCCCGGTTTAATCATGGATGGACCAGAAGAATCTACTGAACAATAAACCCATCATTGTCGACAGCGCAAAATCCCTTGGTGTCATACTCGACAAAAAACTCAATCTACTCTCCCACATCAATTCCATTGCAAAGTCTGCTCGATACCAACTGTGCCTTCTTTGGGGGATTTGTCGCTTCTTCCCGGAGCAAGACCTTAAACCTGGTCCAATCGCTGGTTCTCTCCAGACTGGACTACTGCAATTCTCTTCTTACTGGCCTCCCCAAAACCCACCTGTCCCCCCTCAAATCTGGCCTCCATTCAGCAGATCGTTTCATATATGGGGCCAAAAGAAGCGACCACATCACACCCATTTTATCCACCCTCCGTTGGCTTCCCATTGAGGCAAGATCTATCTACAAGACTGCAAGTATCACCCACAAAGCCTTGCACTCCTCCTCTCCTCGCTATCTGGCGAATAAACTGAAACTCTCTGGAGGCTCTAGACCATCACGTAATGCAGAAAATGTATTGCTTGAACCTCCCACTTTCAAGAAAGAAAGATCGATGGCCTGATCCTTTTCAGGCAATGCAGTGAGAATCTGGAACTCACTTCCGCCTCCCCTCCGGACCACCTCCTCTTCCCAGGCCTTCAACACTGACATCAAAGCTCTCCTCCTTCAAGGACACTTCCAAATTTAATTCACCCCCTCTCTATTATCTGAAGGAAGTCCCTTCATTAGAGGAAATTCTGTTCTAAATGACTATAAGAAGTGCCTTCCCAGTGTGTTCTTGTGGTCTGCCAGTTATTGCAGTATTATACTTCTACTTGTATTGTGTACTCTTTTGTAACTTGCACACACCACTTTTCCTCTTGTAATGTATCCATGGCTACCTCTTGTATTTTGTTTGCTTTTGATACATGCACAATTGCCACCATTGCCTCATGTAACATAACGTTTGTTCTTGTGTTTTGACTATCTGCCATTTAGTGTGGTATTATACCTCTTCTTGTACTTTTGTACGCCTTTTGTATCATACACACATTTCACTTTTTTCCTCTAGTAACGTATCATTTGCTACCTCTTGTACTTTGTTTGCTCTTGATACTTGCACAGTTGTCACTATTGCCTCATGTAACGTAACATTTGCTTTTGTAACATGCTCACTTGTAATTTTTTCCTCATGTATCTCTACTGTTCCTATTGTTAAGTGCTCTGACACCTTAGGGTAAAGTCTGCACTATATAAAAACGCATTAAATAAATAAAATAATCCCTCCCCATGGGTACAGAGCATGCTAAGTCTATTGTGGCAACAGGCTGGCAGTGGGAGTGGTGGGGCAGGGGAGCGAGGCGCACAGTGGATAGCTCATCACTTTATTAGGTTACCCTGCCTCCGGAGCAGCCCGTCCAGCACCTCTCGCCAGATCCCAGAGCGTAGGCTTCCCCAACACAGGTCAGCTCCCGTCCCCGGAGGAGCGTCAATCTCTGCTGTGCCTCTCCAAGGGCAGCCGGTGCGCTCTCGAGGGCACCCCGCAACTCACTCTGATCCCCTGCCCTCAGCCATGAGCCGCACTCTGTAACCGTGAGCAAACTACAGGAGAAGACACAGCCCTCGCCAGCAGACATTAGAGAACCCAGCCCTTCCAGCTCCCGTGCCCTGACAGACCACAGCAGAGGACCCAGTCCGCCAGCTCCTGTGCTTGCTGCCCGGATGATCACAGCAGAGGACCCAGCACCCCCAGCTCCTGTGCCCGCTGTTCAAACAGACCACAGTAGAGGACCCAGCTCCTGTGCCTGCTGCCCGGACAGACCACAGCAGTGAGCCCAGCCCTGCCTGCTCCTGTTCGTGCTGCCTCGCTTGGCTTTCCAGGTGCCACCCTCTGAGGGGTGATGGCCCCCGGGCACACTATCCCTCTGCTCTCTGTGCTCTTGCTCAGCCTTGCTGTTTGCTGTTAAAGCTTCCTTGGGTCACCTGGCAGGGAGAAAAGACCGAAATTGTCAAATTGTCCCGGGACACCACAGCAGGACAACAGGTCTATGGAGCACGCAGACCGACAATTTCGGTCTTTCCTCCCTGCCAGGTGACCCAAGGAAGCTTTAACAGCAAACAGCAAGTTAAAGTAGCGGGAATCCCCCTCTTACACGCAAGGCACCTTAGCGAGTGCGCCACTTTTAATAACACAAAAATTCACTTAAAATATTTATTTATTTATTATCACTTACACATACCTGTCCTGAGGAAAGCCAGTTTTAATCAAAAGGCCTGGCTGAAACATGTAGACCACACAGGACGAAGAAGGTCATAATTTACTCCAACACGTCAGTTTGCCTTTAGTTGCTAACAGGGGCCCAGTAATTAAAGTCTAGCCATATACCCTCTGGTACTGGGACCCACTGTATAGCTTTTAATTGTCACTCACTTTCACCTACACTGCACACTCAGCGAGTATACCAGCTTCTCAGTAATCTGGAGTCGCAGCACACCCGGGACATATTCGGTGTCACTGTGGTGGGCCCGATGATGAAGCATGCCACCAACTAGGTTGGTGGGTGAGGGCTTCATGACCAAACCAAATGGTTTGCCAATATATGTTAGAGCTGCACTGTCACGACCGAGTCCACAGGATCTCAGAGTGTATGTATCACATAGACAACGTATTTCTGAAAACAAGAGGAAAGAAAGGTGAACACTACATGCATAGAAGAGACTGGTACATCATAGGTACATCATAGGTTATTCGTAAATGGCTAACCAGTCCAAAACAATTAGTATAGGGTTTCCATCAAAAAGACTCAATGGCATAGGTACCCCAGAGCCCTCCCATGGTCTGAAGCATGCACTATGCCACCCACGGGAGACTATGCAAAATGGAACTACAAGCCTTTGTATGTTGGTGCTTGCACCACTTACTTAAGATATAGGTTACCTATATCTAAGGGTCTCTGATCTTAAAACCTATAAGTCATCCCTACAGCAGGCCTTTACAGTCCTGAAGGCAGGGTGCTTGGTTCCAAGTGAGAGGGTGCCACTGTATGAGCAGGACACCCATGCAGCTTACGGAGTCCATTCTCCCGGGTTGTCAGTGACGCAGCCATATACTATATAGAGGGGCGTTGCTTAATTAAGCGATGACCATCTCGAAACTGGCTGCAGCGAATCCTATCCTGTTTGGTATCAAACATGTTGGAATCATACCCCTACACCACAAACAGTGTGGGAGGTTTGATTCTAAGCACTGGAAGAGCCCTCCGCTAAGCTCGCAGTGTTTCTAGTGCCAACCTTCTAGACCGGGACAGCACAAAATGGTTGCCTCCGACCAGAGACCCATTTCTGTCCTCCTGCTACTGAGCAAAGCTTCAGCAGAGGAAGGTGGAACAATAGGCATCCTGTCACAGGGAGCTGTGACCACCTCCCAGACAGGATTTAGTGTATTGGGACCTGGTGGGTGCGCTTGCCAACGCCAGAAAGTCTGCATGAGGGGCACACTTGGTGTCCTTGTGCATAGTCCAGTTCAAACCAGTTCCGGGAGCCGGTGGCTCCCAATCTGGCGCGAAACTGGACAAAGGACATGGGAGTAACCTCCCCCCTGTCCAAATGCTCCCCTGGGAGGGTCCCTTGAATCTTCCCAACCCTTTCCCTATGGTACTTAAGGGCTTACCTGGGTGTAGGTCCCTCAATTCGTCGTGGGATGAAATTCAGATCAGACACCACTTATACTTCTACCGTCTGAGCACTCTGGACTTCGTTTGGGCCTGACTTCGTCTCCCTTTCAATCTGCTGCATTGTCCGTGCCTGTGCATCATACAGGAACCTTCCAAGGACTATGAAGCATCAAAGACACTTGAAGGAATCTCCCTTGGAGTGAAGGAGTCACTCCCCTGCTTTCGCAGACACCGAAGGTGCTGCAACACAGGTGGTGGTTTTCCACAGCTCCCAAGGCCTGCCCTGCCCTCTCACCAAGTTTGAGGCCAGTATCCTTTATAGGGGTTGCAATAACCGAACCCCTGTGCACCGCATCAACTTCCAATGGTAAAGGCTTGTTGACTTCTTTCCAAGGAGATCTTCAGGCTCCAAGAAGCCCCATCCTCGAGTATCTCCAGTGACCAGAATCTTCAGCCATCGTGGCCTGCATCTTTTGGTCACCTGTTTGAGGTCCTCTCGTGACTACAGTGCCTCCGGTCTGTGGGTCCATTTGAGGGGCATACTTGTTTCTTTTTGGCTTCCCTGATTGCTCTGGCCTGCCCTGACTCCACTGCTTACGCTGAGTCCCATGGACCTTGCTGGTCCCAACGTTGCTCCTTCTTTAATGCCTTCGTTGCTTGCCTTTGCCAAGGCTTGTTGGTGCTCCCGTCGGACACTGACCCCTCAGCACTCTACATCCTTCATGGGACAGCTCATGGACGACTTCTGGTCCTCCTCAGCATCACCTGGTCCTCATAGCTGCAGACTCATGGTCATCGTCATCCATCCTGCAACACCTGACATCGGAGGGCATTCTTCTTCCAAGTCTTCTCGTTATTCCTGAGTGACATAGATTCTGTCTCCTCTGCTTGCAGGTACCTCTCCTCAAGAATCCATCCTCTGATTCCACCGGACACTTCTTCCTTCTTCCACAGCGGCACTTTCCTGACGTCCTCCATTGGGTTCGGACGCGGTTTTTGACACCACGTCACGCGAATGCACCCGGCTTTCCTGGTGTAGGTAACGTTGGTACTAGGGTATCCAGGGATGGGGTGGCTCTTCACTGGGGGTTCTTCAGGGTCCACTGAGAAGGGTCCTTGATCTTTAAAAATCCAACTACGACTTGCACATAGACTTGTTCGGAGCACGCAGTCGTATTCCCACACTGCACATGCTCTCCATGGGGTCCCTATCTACTTACCTTGGGTGGTTCAGTAGATCCCCGGCATTTCTACGTCCTCTCACATTCTTAGTATATGGTTTGGTCCCCCCCGCCCCAGGGTCTACTGTGTATTTCATTCTATTTACTGTGTTTTTGTTTGCTAAAGTATTGTGTGTGTTGTGTTGATCTCCGTGTAGGAGATATTTGAACTTACTAGAGAAAATTAAATAATAAATACATATTTTTATAAATACTTGGTGTGGTTCTTTTCACTTAATCTATACGATAAGATTGCATTCTGGTAAAACAAGCTGCTTTATACTCCTTCTGGACTAAGCCTGAAGGCTGCTCTCCATAGCTACCACTTAGAGTACTTTCTACGGTTGTCTAAGATCTCTTAAATCACCATAAGGGTTGTCTTGACTGGTGCAGGGGGCCCACTTGCATAAGTGGACATCATATACCAGGCAAGCTTCTCACAGTAAGGATTGATGTCTCCCACCAACATTACAGGTGCCAAACCATGCTGCAACTGCCAAAAACAGATGTTGGTCATAGACCTACAAGAAGTGTGTCTCTGGCATCGGGCCACAACTTGAATTTGTGATAACTGTGCCATCATACTCCTGAAGGCAATTTGAGGCTGGTAGGTGAAGCTGTATGCTTCCGTACACAAGAAGTTGTCACAACCTTCGTGTAAGTTCCACTGCAAGCCACGTGTAGACGCTGTCCCCCTCCTGTGGTAGGTTCCTGCAAGTGTTCGACATCCTGCTCAAAGTCTTCCTGTAAGTAAAAAGTAAAAATCTAATTTCAAGCCCAAACATGAGAAAGCGAAGCAGGACTCGACCCCACTCCTCCACTCAGAACCTACAGAGAAGGTGCAACAGCATCATGATGTGAGTTATTAACCTTTTTATGTCTCCGTAGCAGATTCCACAGCTGCTCCCAGTGTGCTCAGAGTTTCCCGGACAATCGGTGATCCTGCAGCAGATTAAAGACATCAAGGAGGCCATGCTGAACATTTTTGGTGCACTTCCTTTTCCCTCTGTTGTGCCTTCGGGCCCCAAGGAACCGCAGTGCATCTCAATCACGTTACCACCTGCGGACCCATCCTCTATGCTGGTTTTATACCTGGGAGCCTACTTCGAGGCCTGTTCTGGCACTGGTACAGGCTTCCACTCCAGCTTGAACATCTGCTCTAGTCCTTTCCACATTGATACTGGTCCTGAAGAGGATTCAGTCCTGACACCACGGACACATACCAAACCAACTTAGATTTGAGCTTTGACCAATGTCAAGCTAAGAGATTAAAAAATTGCTGCCATTCCTCATGATCCCAGACTTGGATCCTGGGCTTCTAGTAGGATGTTCATGTTAGAAGAGGCTCCATTATCTTTTTGGCTCCGAATCAGAACAGAAGGCAGGTGATGATGGTGGTGACGAAGATGGCTTTATCCCCCCTTGCTACACAGATGATGCTTTTTACATGGATTTCCAAGAGCCACTGGGTTTGACATCTCTCCTAAGGCAGTCTTTGACTCACCCCTTGGACCACCAATGAAGCTAAGGGCCGCCTTTGCATTGGTGGTCCAGAGGGCAGCTGAGGTTCTGGATTTACAGCTGGCTTCAATCGAGACCAAAACCAACATCTGGTAGAGATTTTTCAGCCTGGGCTAGCTACTTCTGAGCCTCTTCTCGCTCTTGATGAGGATCTTGTTGATACCTTGATGGCCTCTTGCTAAAAGCCTTATTCCTGCCCACTGATTAACTAGGAAGGTGCCCAGACAAAGCAGACCGGCTCCTGGTGATCCTGATTTTCTTACCCAATACTCTACTCAAAAGAGCATTGATGTTCAGGCTTCAACCAGTGAAGTAAATCACAATTAATTTCCCACAACTACTCTGAATGGGGAATCCAAGAGGATTAAGGCCTTTGGGAAGTGCATGTTTTCCTTTTCCAATCTGGCATTGTGGTCAGTTACCACTGTGTGCTAACTGAGTTACTATACACACGCCCTGAGGGACATAGCCAGTTAGATCTTGCTGGCAGTGCCAGAAGACTCTGGCCTCTTTGGCTCCGTCAATTCATGATAGACCAGACCTGGCCAAATATGTTATTTGCCCCGTTCTAGATACTACTGATTGCCTTGGGTGGGCAGATGCACCAGTGTTGTACTTCTTCGGCACACGAGAATGCTCACCACAGAATTTTCCCACAATCTACATGCCTCCCTCATGGATAGTTCGGGCTGGACTGTTCCCATGAGGCACAGGGTCAAGGCTGATTTGCATATTACCATTATCTGACCTAGGGTGGTGTGGAGTGCAAAAAACGATGGATTTAGACCCAGATCTTTGTACTGGGGTGAATGTAAGACATTGTTCTGCATTCTGTCCATCAACTGTGTTTTTTGCAATTTTCACCCTGAGTTGGCTGGGTATGCTCAGACGTGAGTCCCAGGCTCTCCACATCACTGGAGTCAAGCTATCCAGGCCGAAGAAGGCTGATAACCAGAAACCGGTCCTTGGATGCTTGATTCCGGTCTAGGAAAGACATGGCTTGGTAGTTCGGGCTGGACTGTTCCCATAAGGCACAGGGTCAAGGCTGATTTGCATATAGCCATTGTCTTACATAGGGTGGTGTGGAGTGCAAAAAAACGATGGATTTAGGCCCAGATCTTTGTACTGGGGAGAATGTAAGACATTGTTGTGCATTCTGTCCATCAACTGTGTTTTTTGCATCCCTCATGGATATGACTTTGATGGGTCACTTCTTTTGGGTGAGAAGGAAGACTCTGTGTTGGAACACTTTAAGGAAAGTAGAACTGTGTCTCTTGACCCCTGCCAAGTAGTTTCCACACCAATCCAAAAAGTTCAGAGGCTATTCAAGAGGGCTGGCATGTAGACGGATACAGCATTCCCAACCAGTACAGCAGACACCCCAGTCTTTTTGAGGCTGTGCATGTGTGTATGGTACTCAGCGTGGGGGTCATCAGGGGTATCAGTCCTCCCATTCCTCTACTCCTGCTGCAGCAGTCACAAAACTACTTTAGTTTACCCTTAGTAGCCCATGTCCATCAGGTGGGGGAAGTATCTATCATTTCCTCCCAGGGTGGGGATCCATCACGTCTGACAGATGGCTCTTACACATTATTCTGACAGAGGACTCTCACAAATTGTTCTGACAGATGGCTCTTACAAATTGTTCGATTTGGCTATGGCCTGCCTCCTCTCTTTGCCCTGCCAAATATTTACCACAGCATCAGAGCGAATTACAGAAGAACACATATGCCTTCTGTTGCAAGAGGTGCAACTGTTACTCTTCAAAGGTGCAATTGAGAGGGTAGTGGACTCAGAAAGAGGAGAGCAGTGCTGCTCATTACTTCCTTGTGCTGAAGTAGAAGATGGTGCTCCATCCTATTTTGGACCTTTGGCCTCTAAATGCCTTCCTGTGGAATTACAAAATGCCTGTGGTGATCTTGTCAGCCCAGGACCCGGGTGACTGGATGGTGTCCTTGGACCTTCAGGATGAGTATTTTCATATACTTTTCCTGCATTCCCAGAGTACTAACCTTCGGCCTCAACTAGCGCTCTCAGGAGCAGTGGGTGCTGCCCACCTTTGGGGATCAGAAAAAAAAAATTCCTCTACCTCGAAGGCTGGCTGTGGATGCATGCTTGCCACAGGCAGTTGTAGACCACCTCCAAATCACGATGAACATCCTGACATCATTGGGGGATCACTATCAACGAGCTGAAGTCACACCTGACACATTAGCAGAAGTTTCCATTCATTGGAGTTATCCTGGACCCAGTGCAATTAAGGGCCTTCCCTGTGGCGTAACGGGCCTTGAATACTCTACAATGTTTCCAGCTACACACGGGCCAAGAAGCTGGTCTAGCAAGGAATGAGAGCCCATTTCATTGCGACTAAGGCCACTACTGCTACCACATTGCCCCACAGAGTGTCTATCCTTGACGCCTGCCAGACTGGCAAATGGGCAGCCAAGCATATGTTAATGAAGTGCTTTGAAAGCCATGTGTGATGGGAATATCATTTTGCCCACTCGGTCCTGCAGTATTTTTTGGTCTGAGTCCATGCCACAGATTTTTCACCCTGGGAGGTGCTTCGTTGGTACCTATTCTAATTCCAGATTTCTCACCTTAGAAATATCCATCAGAAGAGTAAGTTACTTACCTTTAGTAGCACTCTTTCTGGTATATATTCAATCTTACTGTAGACTCCACAGTGCTCGCCCACCTCCCTGTTCTGTGTAGTGGGCTTTTAAAATATAACACTTTTGAAACTTATAATTCAACACATTAGTATAAAAAAAGACCCTGGATAGCTTGGCGCAAGCTCAGAGTAAGAAAAGAAAATGGAGGGATTGCTACTCCAGATCTTTTGCAATATCAGAGGGCGTTCCACTTAAAAAAATGTAGGCAACTACTGGGTGATACCACCTTTTTTACACCGTTATTTCAGGCATTGACATTAGGTTTTCAGTCCCAAGCTAGGTTTTTCTTATTTAAATTTGGGGACCCGAAATTCTCCAAAAAAGTTAAATTAAAAGTCCCATTGGCAGCTTGTAGAGTTTGGTATCAAATAGGAGTACTACTACGCATCCCTTATTATCCCACATTTGCCCCAATATGGAATTCACCGGGAACTGCAATATGCCTACAAGACTCTCTTGCGGTCTCAATTCAAGAAAATGGAATCGAGAGATGGGGTGATCTGCTGGAGGGGACGGATCTAATTTCATGGCAAAAATTACAGGACATCACAAAGGGGGCTGTCTCCAAATTCAAATTTTATCAATTAGCAAGTTGGGCCAAATTACTCAGAAGAGGTGGGAACAGTAATGAACATTTTGAATGTAAGGCAGCTAACACTTCCCTGGGGCAGAAAGAAATTGCTGAATGGTATTGGACGCTAGTTCAACCTCATGACGATTCTCAGCTGTGGCCTGAATCAATTTGGTGGAAAGAGCTGCTGAGCTACTATCGGGATACTCTGTGACGAGTATCTCTGTTTGTTTTATGGCAAAGTGTTAAATCTGCACCACTAAGAAAAAATAATTTATTTACTGTTCATAAAACGTATTGACCCCGAGAAGATTATCCAAAATTGGTTCCAAAAGAGTGAAGTGCCAAAAGTGTGTGGAAGTAGATGCAGATGAAGCACATATGTTCTGGCGGTGTCCTTCAATCCAAACGTTTTGGGAAAAAGTAGGTGAGACGATCTCCAGTATTGTGGGGTTTGAAGTTAAGGTGAGTCTCCCACAGGTAATTTTTGGTGTAACCCAAGACGAGGATGTAACAACTAATGTATCTAAAAGTCACTAAACCCTCATTTTTAGGTTTCGCTGGGGGGCGGAGCCGTTAGGCTCCTCCTCCAGCGAAATCTGTAGTTTCTAGTATGGGTGACTTGAAGACGCCTCTCTGCTTCATTGGCTAGCTCCATAAATGGAGGCTAGCCATTGGAACAGAGAGGCGTCCGTCAAAGCCGGACCAGACACGGGGGCGTTCCCGAGATTCTTTGGCTTTTGCCGACGTCACGCGACGCCGGGAACGCCCCCGTGTCTGGTCCGGCCGGCCCGTGCTTGCTGCTGGCACAGATTCAGGGGTGAAACGAGGCCCGCGGTGTTTCCCTGCGCCCAGGATCCCCCCTGTTGATCTGCTGGTTAGAAACGGTCTAACCGCGACCTGGGGCCCCGAAAATCTATTGCCGCCAAATCACCGTCGCGGCCCGGGGCCAGAAACACCCTCTGCAAGCTGTGTTCGTGACCGGGAGCTGCGGTAGCTGAGATCGAAGCCGCCGCGCTCCCATTGGCCACAGGAGTCGAGCACCCTCACTGACGCCGCGACGGGATTGGCCCGTGCGCCGTCGCGTCACTACTGAAGCTGTGCAGGGATTGGCCGCTCAAGGTTCGTCATCGTGGGTTGCCCCGGGAGCCGCACTGCCGTTGGCTGACTCCCGGGTGGTTGTGAGGGCTCGCCTGCAAAGCAGCGACCTGATTGGGCCATCGGCGGAGGAGCTGCACCTGAAGCACGACGAAGAGCCTCCCGGAGGAGACCCATCCCCGCCGAGGAGACCGTGAGTGCCCCTGTGCCCCCGGCCTGCCGTCCCAACTGCCGAGTGGCTGCATAACTCCCCCGCCGCTCGTAGGATTGTCGAGAGCGGGCGGGAGAGCAACCGGGACCGGCCGGGGCAAGGAGCGAGTGTGCTCTGTTAGGCGCGGGGCGCCTAAAGTCCTCTTCATTTTGCTCACTATAAAGGATAAATCTGCAATTAGGCATTTTCATATGAGACCGTGAGTGCCCCTGTGCCCCCGGCCTGCCGTCCCAACTGCCGAGTGCCTGCATAACTCCCCCGCCGCTCGTAGGATTGTCGAGAGCGGGCGGGAGAGCAACCGGGACCGGCCGGGGCAAGGAGCGAGTGTGCTCTGTTAGGCGCGGGGCGCCTAAAGTCCTCTTCATTTTGCTCACTATAAAGGATAAATCTGCAATTAGGCATTTTCATATATTCATAATTCTAACAATTGCAAAATATGGGAGATCACAAGTTCCCCTTTGCTGGTGTCTACTAAATGAGCTAAATGTGGATACTGACGCTCTGGAAAAGCAGACAGGTGGCCCATGTGATAGTCTAGAATGGGACATTTAAGAAGGTTTGGGGCGCATTCCTCATTCACATGAAGTGTTCTGAGTCGGCAGGATTTTTCCTTCAGCTCTTGTCATGGATTTTATTAAGGACGTCATGCTTTTAAAAGGCTTCTTCATGAATTTGAGGAAGGGCAGAGGATGTTTCCTGTTCTGCAGCCGACCAGAGAGTCCACCATTTTTAAAGGATTGTGGAAACATCAAGTTTGGCGGGTTGGGACTTGGAGAACTGCTCCTGTCGTGTTCTGTTGCCCCAAGGAAAGACAGGACGCGATGGTAAGTGACAAGCCTTCTTTTATTGCATTGGCGCTCAGCTCACATGTCTCCTGACCTCTTGCCTCGAGGTCCAGCCCTGTAGTGTCTCCTGTCCCTTCCTGTGCCCTCCCCTCATCGGAAGCGGTGTCCGATGTCCTCTGGCCTCTGCCCTTTGCCCCAGGGTCCTAGTTTCCCTGGCCCAGTCATGACATCTCCTTTACAATGGTCTGTGACTGCTCGGATCACCTTGATTCTGTTCTTAATTAAAACGGGAGAACACAATACTAGAAATTACTGGAGAAGAAAAAGACGTGTGTACCACAAGGCTGGAGAGTTTGTGAGGAGAACCATCATTAGGCATCAAGTTCCTTCAGGACGTAGTGGCAAATATATGTAATATATTGTTATGACTCCGTGAAGCTTCGGGAGCCCCGGACGCCGCCTCGCCCTTTATGAAAGAGCCCCTGTGCACCCGCCTTCATAAAAAATGGGGTATACATAGCTGGCGAATGCTTTTCCCTCGCAGCTGAGGTAAGGGGAAAAATGCTTTTAGATATATGTAGGTTGTGTGCGTGCTGGCAGTTTTAAGTGTGTTTATGTAAGAGTGTAAATGAGTAGGCAGAGTGTGTGTTTGTATATGTATAAATATGTATGTGTAAGTGAAGGTCAAGTGGAATGTAATTGCACTTCCGCTACCCCAGGCTCGCATCGGATAGGCTGAGCCTGCCTCCGTGTCTGCAGCATCCTGGCCGGCCGCCTTCTTCTCCGCTCCCGAGGCTGGCCCCTTCAGCCCCCGGACTACACAAGGACCCTCACCCCTCTCTTCATGCCACCTCCTGCGGCCCCCGCCTCCATTCTCCCCAGCCGCGCTTTGTCCTGCGCCCCGCTTCAGCCACCGGACTGCACGAGGACCCCCACCCCTCTCTTAACGCCACCTCCTGTGGCCCCCGCCTCCGTCCTCCCCAGCCACGCTGTGTCCTGCGGGCACCAAGGCCGGGGGTCTCAGCAGCACCTCTGCTGCGCTTCTTTCACTCAAAGCACCTGGACCCTCCTCTTCCTCGGCAGGCCCCGGCTGCACAACCTTGTGCCTCACGCGAGCTCAGGCTAGCGCCTTGACCTCCTCCTCTACCTGACCAGGCGCTGTGTGCGAGTCAGGAGAGGCGCGCTGGACCGTCCTTCCCTAAGGGCTGCGGATCTCCCAGAAGTGTGGCCCAGTCCATGCATGAGGGGTGTCATCTTACTGTACAGAGGACCCCCCGTCTGAGTTATGTGCGTCTCCGTGCACAGAAGACCCTGGTCACCCCTCCTCTCCTCCTGTTGTGATGACTGTGGATTCCCCTGACCTGTGGTCATTACATCGTCTGCTCCCTGGTTTGTGGTTTCAGCGGACCTCCGAGGACTCTGTGCTCCGTGACATTTAACTCATGCTTTGAGAACGGGGTTTTCCTGGCTCCGAAGACTGTGGGTTCCTCTCTACAGAGGACAGCAGGCCCCCCTTCTATCGGGACTATGGATTTTCCTGCACTGAGGTCCGTGGACATGCTGCTCTGAGGGAGGTGGACCAGTTGTTGTGTTGTCATCGGACCACCTGCGGTGAGGACTGTGGACTCTCAGCTATAGGGTCTGCGAATCCCCTACTTTAAGGTCTGTAGGGTCCCGTTTTAAGGACAGTGCATCGGCACGCTTTGAGGACTGTGGGCCCGTCCCCTCCGGTCTGTGGACTCCTGCTTTCATAGGGTAACCAGCCCGTGCTATGAGGACAGTGGATCACTCTACCCTATGGACTCTGGTGTGCCCCACGCGGTGGGTGGTGCACCCTTGCTCTGAGGTCTGTGGCTGTCTCCTATGAGGGTTGTGGACTCCTGGCTCGGGGGGCTGAAGACTCGCTCCGTCTGCCCTGGCTTTGGGGTCTGTACATCGCGGTGCTTCAAGATTGTTTTGCTTCCTGTGGGGGAGGTGGAGGGGGGGATGCTGTTTAATATATTGACAGTCTCACTTTAGGTCTCTCCATACCCTGCAGCGGGAGTCCACATTAGCTGCCATGCACCAGCTCTCCATCTCTCCTTGAAGGCAGCAAGCTGTGCTCCTGGCTATGAACCCAGCATCCCTCCTTATGTGGACAGCGAGCTATGTTCCAAACTCCTCTTTGGCCCTGCGTTGTCCTCTGCCTCTCCTCTCTGCCTCAGCGTTGTCACCTGCCTCTCCTCTCTGCCCTTGCGTTGTCACCTGCCTCTCCTCTCTGCCCCTGCGTTGTGTCCTGCCTCTCCTCTCTGCCCCTGCGTAGTCACCTGCCTCTCCTCTCTGCCCCAGTGTTGTCACCTGCCTCTCCTCTCTGCCCTTGCATTGTCGCCTGCCTCTCCTCTCTGCCCCTGCGTTGTGTCCTGCCTCTCCTCTCTGTCCCTGCGTTGTGTCCTGCCTCTCCTCTCTGCCCCTGCGTTGTTTCCTGCCTCTCCTCTCCGCCCCTGCCTCTCCTCTCCTGTGTTGTATCCTGCCTCTCCTCTCCTCTCTGCAGTGTGTCCTGCCTCTCCTCTCTGCCCCTGCGTTTTCCTGCCTCTCCTCTCTTCTCTGCAATTGCGTTGTGTCCTGCCTCTCCTCTCCTCTCTTCCCGTGCGTTGTGTCCTGCCTCTCCTCTCTGCGTTGTGTCCTGCCTCTCCTCTCTGCCCCTGCGTTGTGTCCTGCCGCTCCTCTCTGCCCCTGCCTTGTCACCTGCCGCTCCTCTCTGCCCCATGTCCTGCCGCTCCTCTCTGCCCCTGCGTTGTGTCCTGCCGCTCCTCTCTGCCCCTGCGTTGTCACCTGCCTCTCCTCTTTGCCCCTGCGTTGTGTCCTGCCTCTCCTCTCTGCCCCTGCGTTGTCCTGCCTCTCCTCTCTGCCCCTGCGTTGTAGAAGACCTGGCACATGTTACTTGAGGCACACTGGAGTGGTGGTGTTAAAGACAGGGGCACTGCTTTCAGAGTCTTTGGCTCCTAAGGGGGACCCCAATCACCTACCAGCTCTTTCACAGGAGCACAACATTTCCATGCTCCCCCCATCTGACCAAAGCTTCCATTCCAGACGACAGACCCCGGTATCTCACAGAGGATCACACAACACCACATACATAAGACCACACACACACCACACAAACACCCCACACACACTCACCAGGCACACAACCACACACACACACACACACACACACCCAGCCGTCAGTGCACACTTTCAACAGGCACACACAACACCAGTCGTCACTGCACGCTTTCGCCAGGAACACCAACACACACCCACACACACACCACCAGCTGTCAGTGCACGCTTTCACTAAGCACATACAATACCAGCCGTCATTGCACGCTTTCACCAGGCACACACACCACCAGACGTTTGTGCACGCTTTCACCAGGCACACACACCACCAGTTGTCAGTGCACGCTTCCACCAGGCACACACACCTCCAGCCGGCAGTGCACGCTTCCACCAGGCGCACACACCACCAGCCATCAGTGCACAATTTCTACAGGCACACACACCACCAGCGATCAGTACACACATCAATTGTTAATGCATCCACAATTAACTATTGGAGCATCGCAGTATGGCACACTTTACTTTTAAACATTTTCATCTAAAGCGCAGCATGCCACCATTGCTACAATTCCAATCATACCCACATAATTCTACTACACACCACATGCATACACTCCATAACACATGGCGAAAAGACATTGCCATTTACAATGCCACTCTTCTGTTATCTCTCTCTTCTGCCTTCTTAGTCTCGACTGCCCTCCCTTTTCCACCTCTTTCTTTCACCTTCCTGTCCTCCATCTCCCTCTCTCTCCTCCTCTAGCCCTCCTTCTCCTTTCCGCCCTCCCTCTCTTACCTGCCGCCCTCTCCTTTCTGCCTTTCTCACACTTTCCTACCTTCCCTCATGCCCTCACACTCCTTTATGCCCTCCCTCTCTCCTGCGTCTATTCCTTCCCTCCTGCCCTCCCTCTCTATCCTGCACTCGCTTCCTTTTGAGCTTTCTTACTCCTGGCCTCTTTCATCCCTTCCCTCTCTCTGCAAATAATTGCATTATAAATGCACTCCAGATTTCTGTGTAAAGTAAAACACATCAACGTTTTACACATAATTCAATGAAGATACAAAACACCATTTATCAAAAGCTCAAACTTTAACAAAGGGAGTGCAGAGTAGGGAGTGCATAGAGCAGGGGGAGTGCAGAGTGCATAGAGTGCAGAGTGCGTGCAGAGTGCATAGAGGGTGCAAAGTGCATAGGCAGTGCAGAGTACATAGGGAATGCAGAGTCCAGAGAGAGTGCATAAAGAGTGCATACAAAGTGCATAGGGAATGTATACAAAGTGCATAGGGAATGCAGAGTGCATAGGGAGTGAATAAGGAGTGCAGAGTGCATAAGGAGTGCAGAGAGAGAGTGCATAAAAAGTGCAGAATGTATAGAGAGTGCAGAGTGCATAAGGAGTGCAAAGTGCATAGAGAGTGCATAGGTAATGCAGAGTGCATAGGGAGTGCATAGACAGTGCAAAGTGCAGAGAGAGTACATAGGGAGTGCAGAGTGTATAGAGAGTGCAAAGTGCATAGGAAGTGCAGAGTGCATAAGGAATGCAGAGAGTGCATAGGGAGTGCAGAGTGCATAAGAAGTGCAGAGTGCACAGTGCATAGACAGTGCACAGTGCATAGGTAATGCAGAATGCATACAGAGTGCATAGGGAGTGCAGAGTGCGTAGGGAGTGCAGAGTGCGTAGGGAGTGCAGAGTGCGTAGGGAGTGCAGAGTGCATAGGGAGTGCAGAGTGCATAGGGAGTGCAGAGTGCATAGACAGTGCAGAGTGCATAGGGAGTGCACTCTGCA
This sequence comes from Lissotriton vulgaris, assembly GCF_964263255.1. Lineage (NCBI taxonomy): Eukaryota > Metazoa > Chordata > Amphibia > Caudata > Salamandridae > Lissotriton > Lissotriton vulgaris. The sequence continues at coordinate 877,609,284 of NC_141685.1, forward strand.
CTCTTCACTCTCTATGCACTCTGCACTCTCTATGCACTCTGCACTCTATGCAAAGTGCTGCATAGGGAGTGCATGATAAGTGCAGAGTGCATAGGGAGTGCAGAGTGCATAGGAAGTGTGGAGTGCATACAAAGTGCACAGTGCATACAGAGTGCTGCATAAAAAGTGCAGAGTGCATAGGAAGTGGAGCGTGCAGGGTGCATATAGAGTACAGAGTGCATACAGAGTGCTGCATAGGGAGTGCAGAGTGCACAGGGAGTGCATATGAAATGCAGAGTGCATAAGAAATGCAGAGTGCATAAAGAGTACTAGGGAGTGCTAGAGAGTGCCAAGTGACTGCAAAACAAAAGGTAATGGCAATGTAAATGACAATGCCATTTACTTATCTGTTTTCGAAACAAAAACATAAATACAAATTTTGGCATATACAATGCCAATAACTCTAACTTTTCCAAAGGCGAAACCATTGCATTGTAAATGCTTGTTTTGCTAATCTTAGTGGCCCGCAGGGAGCTGTGCATTAAGTGGATTTTGCCTGTCCCCCCCCCCCCCCCCCCCATAGAGTGTGAATGGATCAACTCGATTCATAGGGTTGCAAAATTAGATAGGGCTATACGTGTAACAAAAAAAACAAAATTCTGGAACATTTGGGATGAATGGTGCAAAAGTAGGCAAATGTAAAAGAGTAAAAACTGCCAGAATTAATGATTTTTTATTATAAATTTCTATGGTAGCTATTTCTTTTGTTTGAACTTTTCGTACGTAGTTTTTTCAGTTAAGGTCATCTTCTCCGATAACTGTTATGATGGTTAATGTAGTCCTATGATTATGTGGTAGCCGTACAGGCCAGGAAAAGTCCAAAAGATGTGGACTGATAATCCTGGTGCAGAGTTTTCCGTGGAACCTGTTATAATGGAGAAGGAGAAAGGGAGGGGGAGAGACGAGAAAGAGGTTTAAGGTTTTGATCGGTTGAGGGCCCGTAATGTTTAGTACATGCTCTCTGTCAAAGGGGTAATTGGATCCCCTCATTTTGGCGAACCTAAAGTGGGAAGTTTAAAGGCTCCCTCCTCTGTCGTTTCTCTCCTCTTTCCTGTTTGGAATCTCTAATATATATTGGCTTATTACAAATGAGGACAAAACAAATAAAATAAAATAAAAAACTATTTTTAACGTTCCACGTCTGAGGACACGGAAAGGGTAAAGCAAGAAACTGACGTTGCCACACAGGGTTGGTGCTTATAAGTGGCTAGGCTCTGTCATTTCTGGGGTGGTATGGAGCCAAAGTGAAGCCACATAGCCCTACCTAACAGTGGAGCACTGCAAAAGAAAACTTTCCGAATCCAGTCTGGCTCCTGGGGATTATTCTATAGTGGAGAATCTGTTGTTAGCTTGAGTATATATCAGATAGAATGTTATTGAATGTAGGTAACTAGTTCAATTTGTTTGAAATCATTTTACTTTCACTCACCTTGAGCAAGTTACCTGGAGAATGAAGGGCAGACTAGTTTGTACTCATGATTATCCTTTTCATTCTCCTGCGCTGTCCCAGATTATAGCAGTTCTCTAGCCAAGCCACCTTTTGTATATCTGATACGTGCTTGCATTTGTCATGGCTGCAGTATAGGTATATTACAAAAGAACAGTAGTTACACAAATATAGTAGCTTAGGGGATCATATAAGGGTCACATAGGAAGATAGTGTAGCTTTGTGTTCAGATACAGTACATCGGTAATCGTAGTAAAGGATAAGCACTCGTGGGCACATTGAAAGTTGACAGCATCTATTTAGTTGGTCTGTGGGTGCCATAGAGTTAACAGGCTCTTCACTGCTGGTTTGGTATCTATGGACGGAGTACAGGGTCTCCGCTTATCTCATGTCAGCTTTTTGTTGCTTTTATTTGCAGTGGATGAGAAGCGGAAATCTAAGTCCACACCGGCTGTGCTGATGGAGATCATGAAGGAAGAAGGCATGTAAGTTGAGGCATTATGGGACATGCAAGGGTGTTATTGAGCATGTATGAGTGTAACCATTATTGAAATCGGGCAGGCATTTTGGGCCTGTGTGAGTAAAGCATTTTTTTAAAAACCAAGAACAGAGCATACATGACTTGTACTTCATCTCTCAATACAGTGGGACAAATATTTAATGATTTTTAGTGTTACCCCTCGTTTGACAATTACAGTGCACGCATAGGACGACAAAAGTCTAACAATGTAGAAATGCTTTGACTGTGGGCCCCCCAATTTTGTTTTGCACACAGGGACAAGCCTTGGTGCAATATATTGGTTTGTCCTCCTGGAATTGCCTCTCCATACAGCTCATCCATTCCTCCGTCATTGGTGCCACCACTGATCCTCAGTATTTAGTGATATCCCTCTTAGCCAAAGGAACCCTGATGCCCACAAATTTCATATCACCCTACACCACCACCCCAAATTCATCCTTAATTGTTGAAAGTAACAGCCTAGGCAAAAAGTCAGCTGCATGTTTTAAAACGTTGGTTAGCGTCTGTGCAATGTTACATCTGTATATAAGTATTCCGAAACAGCATCTAGTGGACCCTGAGAGAGGAACTATATCCTTCTTCCAAAGCTGTTCAGGGGTGTAATGGATTCTATGAAGGTAATGGAATTGGAGTTGGCGCATTCTACACAAGATGGCAACCATTCTTGGTGGGGGATGGGCGTTTGAGAACATCCAAGGCATCCCTCCAGTCCTCCTCCAACAAACCCAAGTTACCCTCCTACTATAATTGAATCGCCATAAAGCAATTTGTTGGATGGACATTAGTTTTTAATATATTTGAGACCCAAATTCACTTGCTTAATCATTTTTTTGACCTCTGATGCACTAGACCCGGGGATGGCCCTTGATACTAGTTGATAGATTTTCAGGACATCTCTTATCATTAAGTATTTATGGAATTGTGGCTAATCTAGCTCATATTCTTCTGCTGTGGTAAAAAGTTTCATGTGATTCCCTTCTCACACGTCTCCTAAATTTAAGATTCTATTGTGGTCCTGTGATTTTAATTCTGTTAGCTTAGTCATGTTCCATTAGTGTTGTAACCCCTTCCATAATGGGGTTTCCTCTGTGAGTTTGTCACTCCCCACAGATCTAGCGAAAAGCCTTGCTTTGACATACTAGCCCCACTCTAGTTATGTAGGTGGTCTTTCGAGTTTGGGACTCGGAGAGCAGTCTCAAGAGCTCTGCACTGTGTGCTGGATACTTCTACCGCAGGTTCCTCAATTTTAGGATATTCCCATATTGCCAGATTGCATCTAGAGATTCTTTCAGCAATGCTCCCTATCTGCTGGTAGGTGGTACCAGATGGCTCCTTGGTGACTTCGTTCTGCCCTGGAAGTGGCAAAGATGCATAGAAGTGCCACCCCTGCTGCTGACTTGGGTTGCTTTCTTTCTGCTCCTTTCGACGACTTTAACAGCTTTATGATGTCTTCAATATGGTCATGGACAGAGTGCTAGGGAAGATGCCTCCCACAAAATATCAGGATTCAAGCCTTGCTGTAACTGCAGGGAACATATGTCTGTCACAGACAATCACACAGGAGGTGTTGCTTTGGTGTTTGGGTGCTGGTGACAACATGAAGTTGTGCGATCAGTGCGCCTGAGGCCCCAAAGCCAATCTGGAAGCAGGAGGCAAAGATTTACATCGCCAAGCACTTGAAGAAGTTGAATTTGAAACAGAGGTCCCACTCCAAGTCACAGGACCGGTCTTGGTTGTAGTCAGTCACAAGGTCGGTACTCCCTGAAGTCCAATTCCTATTTAAAGTCTTCCAGGATGCTGAAAACATGCACTAAGCACAAGAGAGCAAAGCATGACTCCTCCCCATTTCGATCACTCGAAGCCTGATGAGAAGACACAAGAGTGTCACTTAAATGGTCTGGAGTCTTTTGACTCCAAGACAGTTCCGCATTTGGTCTGGACGTGCCAGGAATTTCACAGGCACTCATTGACACTGAAGCAAATATCAGTCTACAAATAGGCCATGATGTAAATTTTCCCTCGAGTGTGTCTTTGGAGCCCATGGAGCTCAGGGTTCCTGGAGCGTACTGAAGCAGGTCTAGACTTCCATGTCAGCCTCATGGTCCACATGAGTTTCTTCCTTGCCAATACTGTGGCACATTTTTGTCCCTGGTCTCGACCTCAAACCGACGCCAGCCTGTATCAGGCTTATGCCACACAATGAGGGTCATACCTAATGTCCTTCATGACACTGATGAAGAAGATGAGGTGGAAACTCTGGTCCCTCATTACACTAATGTATTTAGTCTTGCAAAATTCCAGTGGGCTAGATACCTCACTAGGGAGAGATATGGACTCTCCAACTGGTCCACCATCAGAAGTTTCTCTTCATTGTTGTAGTACGAAGAGCATCAGAAGTGCTCGATTTGCAATTTCCAAATACCCATCCCCTGAAAGACTTGCGGTGCAGACATCCAGAAGTAACTTAATTCCAAATGAGTTTCTTTCAAAAAATGTATTTGCAATACATGCCAAAGTCTCATTACCCCTTGGCTGCTATGCCTTTTCCACTAGAATGCAGATCCTTTTTTGGCTATTTGTAGTAGTTTGGGCTTAGACCTCTGTAACCTTTTTGCACATAAGGTATCCATGCCAAATGTGCATCCTTTTTTTCCAACACCCTGGGGATTCTAAAGGTGCCCAGGGTTTGTGGATTCCCCTGAAGGGGACTGAGAAATTTTGTTTTTGGGGGAGAAAAATAGGAAAAAAGTGCTTTGCAAATAAGTGTTAAATTATTTTTGTTAAATTATTTTTCTTAAAAATGGCACAAACGAAAGGTATGCTTTTCTAAAGTCACCATTTCCCTAGATTTCAGGGATCTGCAGAGCTGGTTCAAAAATATTTTTTTTACTACAGTTTTGGCTTTTTTTCAAAGAGGTGGCACATTTTTTCCAAATGCTTGTGCTTTAAACCTACTTTCCGGTTTATGGTGGAACACGGCGTGATACCCCTGGGTAATACCAGTAAGCTATAGACTTCTGAAACGTAGACACAATTCTGAATTCAGCAAGGGGTCATTTGTGTAGATCCCTCAAGGTTTTCCCAAAGACACTAATTGCTAACATTAAAAAAGTATTAAAAATGAGTAGGAAAAAAACAGCAGTTTGGGATAACGTTTTGTTCTGTAACTCCTAGTGACGATGGAAGTACAAAAGCAATATGCTGTTTGTTCCTTTAGACCCTTCTAATAATGGGGATATATAGGGTTTGTGGGTTCTCCAGGACCCCGATGTATCCAGAGCCACCAATTCAACTGCACCTTACAATGACTTTTCATTCTGTACCGACTATATAGCAATTCTTAAAGTAAAAGATAGAGATTGGAAAAGAACTATTAAGGACACATATAAAGGACACATATATCTCTGAAATGTACACCAGATACTGAGTTCGGGAAAAGAGGTCTTTTGAACATCTCTGAATTTGTGGGTACCCATACTAGTATGTGATTCAGAGAGCTTTTTTAAAAAAATGTCGTCTTTCCTACATACTGGTGTAGGAAACTGGCTCTATATATAATACACCAAAATGAGGTATAGTGTGTAGAGTCCAATTGACCCCAGACGTAGGCAGAGGTTAAACTTAGATAGAAGCTTACTCACTATTTGTGGTAGCGTTGTTGTAGATGATTCTAGGACTCTAGTGAATATTCCCGATTTTATGCCCTTATGTGGTTATATCAAATCATACCCTTATACAGGCATAAGAATCATACCCATATTAAGACATAGCCAATGCAGTCCAAATACGGCAAGGCTACTCCCATAGACTCCTAGAAAGCACAACGCTTTCTTAAACAAACCAAGCCTCCAGCAGCCCGAGTATTCCCCCTGCTTCTGTATTGATTTGTCCTAAGAACTCCTGGAGTCCTGAAAGAACTGCGAGTTCTTAGTGACGTCTTATGTCCACCTTACGTCAAACTCGGCACCTTCCAGGTATAAATATACCAGCATCTGCCTTAAGCAACACACTGTGGTTTGGAGCAGATCGGCTATCTACTTGCCCGACGCCCTGCTGATGCGAGTGCAGAAGGAAGCCGACCCTCCATGCTGACGCACTGAGAGAGAGACTGTCTTTTCTCCTGCCGAGAAATCTAGCTCCAGTGTTTCCCTGTCACCATTGTGGGTTGCTGGGAGATCGAGTCCTGAGAAAGAGATACAAGACCTCCTTCATTCTATAACCAAGGTACGGAGCTGGTTAGACCCACAGAAGAGAATTCTTGATTCAGATTCTTGGCAAAAACTGTAACTCATCTACTCCTTCCCTGTACTAGGCTTAGGTTAGGTACACTGGGGTAGGCGTTACTTAGAAACACCAGTGGAGTACGTTTAGTCATTATTTTATCGTTGTATGTATTTTATCCATTTTAAGTATCTTATGGCTTAGAAACCATATAAATGCTTTTACAGTATAATTTCATAATACTCATTTTACTGAACACACTTTAGTTTATGACAAGTATTGCAATTGTGGCAATTCATTTCTCTTGCATGAGAAAGTAGACTGCTCAATAAATACCCTTTTTATTGAAAACGCCAGTCTCTCTATTTCTCTGCACTCCTGGTGAAACTAAGCATGCACGATTGACTGAGTGAAATAGCTATCTATTGTTACAGCGACTCTGGAGATATACTCCTTATTCTGGGGGAGCAAAGTTGACATGTTTATGCGGTTGTCAGAAACAAATCCCTTCTTGTCTATTCATGAAAGTAACACCTTGTTTACTCGAGAAAGTTTCTAGTGACCTCTGAGCTAGCTGGCATTCCATAATTAAGTCTAACATATTCAATAGAGACATAGTCTACCTCAGTCCTACGTATACACTATCGTTTGTTATTCCAATGCGCAGAGCCTATTGGGAATATAGGAACTACACTACATGGCGCCCAACATTTGGTAAGGCGATAATTTAACGCTAGATACTAGAGTAACTCAGTCGTGCTTTTCACACAGACCCCTTTTTCCATAAAAACTCCAATAGACGTCTGGAGTGGGTAAAAGGTTAATATCCACCAGAACTTAGTAGGAAGAGATTCCTATTTATTAGTTTTTGGTTTAGTCAACGTTGAAGGATACAGTGTTCCAAAATATTGTGCACCTAGTCTTTGTTTCCTTGAAACTTGCTCTGCAAACTTTCATTAAACAATGTCAACTAACGGCGCCAACAACGAAACCGGTGGAGCTGCAGTAGATGCGACTAAACCAGGTTTTGACGTTACAGGGTTTAATGAAAATGACCTGGATGCGAAAAACATCCCGGTAAATGTAAGGAAGAGTGTAACTATAAAACTTATAGAAAATGGTGTATCATCGAGAGGTGGTACAGTCATATTTGTGGTAGAGACACATGAATGTCGGCAGACAGAGGTATTCTATTCTTGGATACATTTTCCAGCAGCAAATGCTGTAACACACGAGTTCCACTATTACAAAGCAGGGGAACCTCCAGAGGAATACACCCCTTTCGAGGACATTGAAATTCCACTAACTTACCAGGAGCATTAGCTCTGGTTTAATGGCGCCCTAAAACATCAAAATCACATTACCAGGCTCGGTCCACTAGGTAGACCAGGAGCCACATGGCCGGTTCTAGCCAGCTATACACCACATCCTGACATTGAAACAATGTCAGACAGAGAACTTTTAGTCCAGCTAAAACAACAAATTAAAATACATAGACAATTGGTACAATATGTCATGCAGACTTTAACAGTCCAACCTGCTGTAAAAATTACACAGCACACCCCTCACCAGGGGAACACTAATAAAATTACACCACAATCAGTCATTGGTAAATTACCCGCAAAACGGGAACAAATTCCGTTCTGGTTAGCTCAAAAAATTACTCAAATAGAGGCAGTATTTCCTGATACTGCCCCTCAAGAAAAACACAGAATTCTGACAATCTGCTTACCAATGGGGATTGCACCACATGTGGAGGACTGAGACACTTGGGGAACAGTCTTTGCTTCAGTCTACACAAAAACACATGGTGTTCCGTCTATGGCGGTTATAGCAGATGTACTAAGACAGATTCAAAATGAATACGGTCCAGAGCCTGCTTTAAATCTAGGTATGAAATTACTGAAAGACTTTAAGCAAGTCTCGGCTATACTGCTAGCCAACATAAAAGGAGAAGCAGCATCCGTGGCGATCCACCAAAAATTAAAAGAAATGGATATAGCCGAACAACCTTTTGAACTTGCCAGAATAATTGAAAAATCCTATGAAGAATTAGGTAGAGACAGTTTGGGTGGGAAACCACTAAAACCACAACTAACAGAAAATCCTGAAAAGACTTTCATTAAAAATAATTTAATAACTCAAAAGAAGAAGTGGGAGGGTAATAAGCAAACCACTCCCAGAGAAAAACAGTTTCAGACCAGAGGAAGGTCTCCCCAACGGATAGATAGATCTCCAGAACGGGGGGTAGGTCAAGATATTGATACACGTCCCTCTAGATCTTTTCAGACTTCCTCACAGAAATCGGAAAGAAGAGGACGGTCAGAACATAAAGAAGAGCGCTTCAAGTCCAAAGACAAGGAACCTGCTCATCAAAGTAAAAAATTACAGTTTCCCAAAAAGAAGGTAGCCAGTATTAAAGTAAAACATGCCGAGATTTCTGAGGACACAACTCAAGAACGGAGAATGGGCCCAGAGAATGCTAGACAGTGCAGCAGAACTGACCATAGCTCGCAAGATCCTGATGAATCTTCTGGAGACAGTGGACACGAATTAATATATTCAAGTGGAAACTGCAGACACCAGCGACAGTGTGCCCCATAAATTACATGAAATAACATTACGTATAGAGGGGGACAAAACTAGGAAAATAAGAGGTCTCTTCTGGGAGAACCTATCTAAAGGTTATGATATCCTTCTAGCAGAAAAGGACTGGCCACCAGAGTTTGTCAGGGAGTGCCCACATGGCGAAGAAATTATTATGCCTGCCTTCTCAAATCACATTCCAATTCATAAAAAATACACATTTGCGGATGGCACTCGGCTGTCGGGGTGGGACCCCCATGATGAAGCATGTCACCAACCAGGTTGGTGAGTGAGGGGTCTTCTAACAAAAGAACAATTTTCTTTTGATCCCTCCCCACATTCCATTAGGACCTCTTTAGTTCCAATGGTGATACTCCTCCTTTTGTTTATATAGATTTCCTTTTTGAGACACTTTCTTCCTCACAAAGAACTACTCATATCTTGCCAATGCTAAAACACACAGATGAGGTCTTTAAGGAACCTGAAAGGGCAAGAATTATCACACCTAGAGTGGATAAAAAAATACAAATCAGCTCTCCAACGCACACAGGAGAGCAAACTCTCAAACTGCAGGAGACACCTCTCCTTCTGACAAGGGGTCCAAGCTTATTGATGCCTCAGGCAAAAGAGTAGCTTCACAGGCAGCAAACAACTGGCACATTGCTAACGCCTAGGTGCTGCTGGCCCGTTATTACAGGGCTCATTACGTTGATCTAGAAAAACTCATACAACACTTGCCTGCCCAATACAAATTCAGGGCTAACAACCTTATTCAGGAAGAGAAACTTATTACTAACACCTCCATTAAACGTGCACTAGAAGCAGCAGACACAGCATCTCATGGAATTAACACCAGTATAATATTACACAGACACACATGGCTCAGAATCTCTGGATTTAAGCCGGAGGTACAAACCTCCATACTTAATCAACCCTTTGACGAAGAGCATCTTTTCAGCCCAGTTGTTGATAACATGCTGGAAAAGATGAAAAAGGACACTGAGGTCGCAAAGTCCATGGGGCTTTACAGTTACCTGCCAGTAGAGGTTCCTTTCGCCACTCATTTTACAGGGGTGGCTCAAAAAACGATGTCCACTGATAATGCCTCCTCCTCTTACAAGGGCAACAATCAATCCCCCTCGTCCAGAGGATATTCTAGGGGAGGTTTCAGAGAAAACCACGGTAAAGGAAGAGGTAGAGGTAATTCAACACGCTCTTCCCTCGCAAACAAAAAATGAGTTCCCTCCACTACCCCCGCTCATCCCACTCCTGTCGAGGGATGTCTCTCCCAATTCCTACCTGTCTGAAATTCAATCACCTCAGACAAGTGGGTGCTACAAATTATCCAATTTGGTTACTGCCTGAAGCTTACAAGCACTTCCCCCAAATATTCTTCAAAGAGCACACGCAATGTCACTGGAACATAGGAGGTTCTATCTCTGTTGCAAAAACACGCTATAGAACCTGTTCCGTTAATATATCAAAGGACTGGGGTATAATCCCTGTATTTCTTAGTTCCCAAAAAGGACGGCTCTCTCAGGCCTATACTAGACCTCAGACAGCTAAACCTATACATACAGTTGTACCACTTCCACATGGTCACACTTCAACAGGTGCTCCCACTACTTCAGCAATGCGACTTTCTATCTACTCTAGACTTAAAGTACACCTATTTCCATATTCCCATTCACCCTGCTCACGGAAAATACCTCAGGTTTGTGATGGACGGACAACATTACCAATCAAAGTTCTCCCATTTGGAGTAACTACAGCACCCAGAGTTTTCACCAAGTGCCTGACAGTTGTCGCAGGTCATCTAAGAAGACAGCACGTTCATGTCTTTCCCTTACCTAGATGACTGGCTAATAAAAGCCAGATGACAACAAAGCTGCATACATCACACTCATGGGACAGTCCAACTGCTTCACTTGGGGTTCACTGTAAACCTCACCAAGTCTCACCTCCAACCATCCAACACACAAGTGTATCTAGGAGCCACAATAGACATTCGCAAGGCTCGGGCATACCCCAACCCAGTCAGGATTCGCAACATGCAAGCTCTAATATCACAGTTTCAGCCTCAGCACTCCTTACCAGCCAGAGTGTTCATGCAATTGATGATCGGAATGATGGCTTCCTGCATCTTAATCGTTCCCTATGCAGGACTCCTAATGCGCCCCCTACAGGAATGCTTAGCACGCCAGTGAAACCAGGCTCAAGGTCAGATCTGGTGTTGACAGATGGCCTTACTTATCGCTCTTTTCTGTGGTGGAACATACAAAACCTTTCCAAGGGACAGCCATTTCTCGATCTGGTTCCACAGATAGTGCTAACAGCAGACGCATCCCTAACTGGTTGGGGAACACATATGAGAAAACATACCATTCAGGGCATGTGGGCTCTACAACAAAACTTCTAGCAATTTTTCTAGCATTGAAAGCATTTCAACTTCATCTAGTAGGCAAAGCTGTCCTACTAGATGAAGTTGAAATGTTCGCACAGACAACATGACAGCCATGTACTACATACAAAAGCAAGGGTGGCCCCACTCTCTACAGCTGTCACAGCTAGCACAGAGCATCTGGTGATGGGCCATACCTAAAAAAATATATCTTCTTGCAAAACATTCTCCAGGAGTAAACAATCAAGTTTCGGATCTGCTCAGTCGTCGATGACTGCAAATACCGGAATGGGAACTTTACCCTCAAATTCTCCTCCCAACCTTCCAAATGTGGGGCTTCCCAGAGATAGACAGGAAACCATCCATTATTTTTAAATATATTAAGTGTTTTTTGTATGAATGAATGCATATGCTATAATGCTAAAATGTTTTATCAAATGTCAGTAACCATGTATTGATTTTATCAAATAATATTATTTATATGGAATTAAAATGTACTCTATGTGCTAAAACAGTAGTCGAAAATATATATTTTTTTGTGGTTTATGCCACTTCTCATGTGCCAGTAGGTAGTGTGATTTTGCCTGGGTGTTTTATTTACACATATTGCTTCCCAGAGATAGATCTGTTCGCCACCCACCTAAACGCAAAATGCCCAAACTTTACGTCCAGACATCCACACCCATTGTCCAAAGGCAATGCACTATGGATGAATTGGTCAGGGATATTTGATTACGGTTTTGCACCTCTCCCACTCATTCCATTAGTGGTACGGAAACTCAAACAGCACTCCCTGACGCTTATCCTAGTTGCTTCCACATGGGCCCGACAACCATGGTTCACAATTCTGTTGGAACGATCAATAGTTCCCCACCAAAAACTACACCTCTCCACAAGTTTCTTACTCAGAAACATGGAGAGATAACACATTCAGATCCCAATCAGCTCAACCCTACGATTTGGCACCTGAAATCCTAGAGTTTGGCTTCCATAATCTTCTGCCAGACTGTATGAATGTTCTCAAAGACGCTAGATGCCCTATTACAAGAGCATGCTAAGCAGCAAAGTGGAAGAGATGTGTTGTTTATTGTAACAACAATCAGATTGATCCACTAGATGCTTCAATACAAAACATCATTTGTTATCTATTACACCTACAATGTTCTAATTTAGCTTACACATCTATACGCTTACTGTGCTTCTGTGAGCTGTTTAAACTGTGTTTTGCTAGGGCCAGTGCACTTCGTTTTTTGTCCAGCAGGGGGGAGTAAAGTTTTATTCAAACAGTATTGTTAGATTTCAAGTTAGTGAGGCCCTTTACCTGCTGAAGTCCAAAGGGTGGATTGAGCCTGTCTGTCTCCTAGGAGATTCTGAACAGGAGCGGCAGCTGCCCAGCCCCCACCCCCAGGCCAGCAGACCATTGGCTATTCAGCTACCAGGCAAGTCTGAGCCCTCCTCTCAAACCTGCACAGGCCCCTTAAGGCCTTGCTGGGTGCACCCCAAATCATTCTCCTCTATCTTGTGAGTTGCAGCCTACCTGTGCCCCAGATTGCAGTGAGCAGAGTCCAGGAAGTGGTAAGACTAGTGCTGTCTCTTCCGAAGACAAAAAGTTGTTTAAAAAATGAATTGTTCAAGGCATATGAGCTGCAGATTACACACTATGCATAGATGGCCACCTAGTGTTGGGCTCGGATGTTTGCAGTTTGTTTTGTTGTAGAAAAGTCTTTGGAAGTCACGGGATAGGTGACTCCTCCTTTGGATGATACTGCGCATGGGCATCAGCTCCATCCCCAGATTGTTTTTTTCCACCACCGGGCTCCGATGAGTTTTCAGAGCTCCGTGTTGGAACCGAATTTCCTTCGGCGCGCAATCCTCACCAATTTACAAAACTTAGTATCAAAAGCTTTTCCAGTCGACACTACTCTTCAGCATCGAGGATCTCGATTCCAGTAATCGACGACGGCCTTTGGGCCTAACTAGGCCTCGTATCCAGCTCATGGAAAGGACCACATTTAAAAAGTGTCCTCAATGTGGGTCGAAGTTTCCCCACACAGACCTTCATGAGGTGTGTAACCTCTGCCTCTCTCCGGAACACGAGGTGAAAGACTGTTCAGCTTGTGCTTCTTTCCGCTCCAAAAAGACTATCCGGGAACGAAGAGCAAGGAGAACAATGGCTCAAAGATCTTCAGCTCCGATTCCGGACGACATCTTCGAGGAAGGCGTCAACGTCCCAGAACAGCACGACGTCGACAGCAGCTCCGAGGCAGAAGATTCAGATGTCGAGGACATCACTGCAGCACAGCGGGTCGTAAGTAAGACCGTCGACCCCAACCCTTCCTCGACACAGAAGGCCCCGGTCACACCCTCGGGCTCGGGTGTACACCGTCACTCTGCTTCTACTGCCCCACCTACGGGCCCGGCTAAGAAGCCAATTAAGCCTTCAGGCGACTCAAGCTCGAGTCAACCTCCACACGGTGCAGGCGCACATATACTGGCACCGAAAAAGGCAACAACACCGACATCCAAACCATCGGCAACAAAACATATCACTACTCCTTCTGCACCGAAACCCAGGTCAGAACCAAGCAAACCCGCTTCGGATTCCAAAAAAACACCGGAACCGAAAAAGTAATCGGATCAGAAAAAATCATCCGATCCAAAAACCATACCGGAATCAAAAAAATCCTTGGAACCGAAAAAAGCTTCGGAGCCAAAAAAGACTGCTGCTTCCCCAGTGAAATACATTGTTAAGAAATCAAAACAAGCCATTTCGGTGCCCAAACCTTCCTCCGCACCAAAAGATCAACCCCATGCAGAGGATTTACCCTATCCAGACCCTGCTCAAAAGACTCTAGCTAAGGATCCAATCACTGAACAATTAATTTTGGCTTCAAGAAAGCGACCACTGGACGCACCAGCTCAAGCTCCGCATTCAAAGAAGAAGGACATGGCTACCTCTCCCCTAAGACTGCCTTCCACTTCTCTTTCAGCTGTACCATCACCTCATCCTCCCATACCACAGCATTCCCCATTATCCTCTATCATACCTGACAGGGATGATAGCTCTGATAACATACCTGATCCAGCCACGCCCACAGGATCCCCAGACCCGTGGGATGATTATACCACCCCAGATGTCCCAAATGTCCCTCAGGATGACATATACCCCTCAAGGCCTTCCCCCACCAAAAGACACTATAGGGTGTAATTAATTAATTCACAGGGCCGCACAATATCATGGGCAGACATACATACAGACCCTGTTGAGGAAGACTTCCTAATGGATACATTTGAGAACACACAAAGGTCCTCATCCATTTTACCGATGCTTAAAGGAGTGATCAAGCATGCCCCTGAAGTCTTCAAGGACCCAGTCAGAACTTGGGTCATTAACCCTCGTATAGAGAAAAAATATAAAGCTGCCCCCTCAAACCCAGCATATATTATAGACTCACTTGTAGTTTCCAATGCACGCAAGAGATCAAACTCACAAACTTCAGGTGAGGCTGCACCACCAGATAAGGAGTCTAAGCTACTTGATGCATCAGGGAAAAGAACAGCGTCTCAAGCAGCAAACATGTAGCCCAACGCCAATACACAGGCATTACTAGCGCATTATGACAGGGCACATTACGATGAGCTAGAGTCATTAATGAGGCACCTCCCTGACAAGTACAAGGATAGAGCAAACAAGCTTATCCAACAGGGGAAAAACATCACAAACACCTCTATTCAGTGTGCCCTCGATGCAGCAGATGCTGCCTCTAGGGCAGTTAACACCAGCGTTTTACTACGCAGACACGCCTGGCTACGTATATCCGGGTTCAAACCTGAGATACAAAGTGCCATTCTTAATCAACCCATTGATGAGCAACACCTATTTGGACCCGAGGTAGATGTATCACTAGAGAAAATGAAAAAGGATACAGACACCACCAAATCTATGGGAACCCTGCAGTCGCAGGCTCGCAGACGTTCATTTCGTCGCTCATCCTATCGAGGTGCCACCAGGGGATATACCTCAGACAGCTTCTACCTCGTACAAAGCCCCTACACAGTATACTTACAGCACAGGCTACCAAATGGGTGGTTACAGGGGTAACAATAACAAAGGCAGAGGCAAAAATAACAACTCATGCTCTGCCTCTACCCCTGCCCAATGACTCCCTTCCCCCGTCCCATTCCACTCCTTTTGGGGGAAGACTCCAACAATACCTGCCAGCCTGGGAAAACATCACATCAGACAGGTGGGTGCTTCAAATAATTCAATCAGGTTATTGTCTGGAACTAACATCTACCCCCCCAAACATACCGCCCAAGCAACGTCCAATGTCACAGGAACATTTAACATTGCTCAGGCAGGAGGTAATATCCCTCTTACAGAAAAATGCAATAGAAATAGTTCCAGAGCATCAGAAAAACAAAGGAGTATATTCCCTATATTTCCTAATACCAAAGAACGACGGATCTCTAAGACCCATCCTAGACCTCAGACCTCTAAACATTTACATACAGTCGGATCATTTTTATATGGTCACACTCCAACAAGTCCTCCCATTACTGGTACTAAACGACTTCCTTGTCACTCTAGATCTCAAGGACGCCTACTTCCATATTACCATCCGTGCAGCGCACAGAAAATATCTCAGGTTTGTGCTAGACGTACAGCACTACGAGTTCAAAGTGCTCCCATTCGGAGTCACAACAGCGCCAAGGGTGTTTACCAAATGCCTAGCAGTAGTAGTAGCAGCACACTTAAGAAGACAACATATTCATGTCTTTCCATATCTGGACGACCGGCTCATAAAAGCCAGCTCATACAGCCAGGGTGTGCAACACACTCACACTATTATTCAACTGCTTCACGACTTGGATTCACAGTAAATCACGTCAAATCGCATCTGCAACCCTCGCACATACAACAGTATCTCAGCGCTACAATAAACACCCAACTAACACTAGCTTATCCCTCTCCAGCCAGGATAACAAGTGTACAAACTCTCCTAACAAAATTCAAACCGCAACACTCGCTACCAGCTCGAGTGTTCATGCAGCTCATAGGGATGATGACATCTTGCATATTTGTAGTACCTCACGCAAGACTGTAAATGCGTCCACTTCAAGAGTGCCTAGCATGCCAATGGAAACAGGCTCAAGGTCAATTAACAGACCTAGTGTTGGTAGACGGTCGGACTCATCGCTCTCTGCAATGGTAGAACACCAAAAACTTTTCCAAAGGGCGACCGTTTCTAGAGCCAGTTCCTCAAATAGTCATGACAGCGGACGCATCACACTCCGACTGGGGAGCCCATCTACTGCATCACACCATGCAAGGCAGATGGGCACCGCAACAAAAGCTACTCCACATCAACCACTTAAAGTTGCTAGCTGTGTTTCTAGGTCTCAAAGCATTTTAAACTCAAGTGTCAGGCAAAGCTGTCTTAGTCCGCACAGACAATATGACAGCTATGTACTACATAAACAAACAAGGAGGGAGACACTCTCTACAAGCTCTCTCAGTTAGCACAGCAGATATGGAGATGGGCTATACCGCTAAAGATCTTCCTCTTAGCCCAACACGTCTCAGGAGTACAAAACACTATCGCAGATCTGCTGAGTCGACAAACACAGCAGATCCACAAGTGGGAACTTCATCCACAAGTTATTCATCCGTTCTTCCAACTGTGTGGACAACCTCAGATAGACCTCTTTGCCACCCACGAAAACGCAAAATGCCCAAGCTTTGCCGCCTGATACCCACACCCATTGTCCAAAGGCAATACAATATGGATGAACTGGTCAAAACTATTTGCATACGCTTTTCCTCCTCTCCCACTACTTCCGTTAGTGGTACGCAAACTACAACAACATTCCCTGACGCTCCTTCTAGTCGCTCCAACTTGGGCCAGACAACCGTGGTACACCACGCTGTTGCAAATGTCTGTAGTACCACACCAAAAACAAAACCTATCTCCACGCCTATTAACACAGAACCATGGAGAGATCAGACACCCGGACTCATCTCAGCTCAACCTAGCGATTTGGCTCCTGAGGTCATAGTTTGGTTACCTCAACCTTCCTCCAGAATGCATGAACATCATTAAAGAAGCTAGACGTCCCACTACTAGAGCATGTTATGCTGCTAAGTGGAAACGCTTTGTCATATACTGCCAAAACAAACAAGTAAATCCCTTAGACGTTTATATTCAATACATCATAGGATATCGATTACACCTTCAAAAGTGTAATTTAGCCTATTCGTGTATCTGCCATCGCAGCATACTTACAAAGTAGACAACATCTATCTCTTTATAGAGTACCATCTATTAAAGCTTTCATGGAAGGACTCAAAAGAATAGTTCCTCCCAGAACGCCACCGGCAGCCAGTGTGGAACCTGAACATTGTTCTTACAAGATTAATGGGTCCTCCCTTCGAACCATTACATAAATGTGAATTGCAATTCCTAACCTGGAAAGTAGCTTTCCTAGTAGCAATTATTTCTCTCAGAAGGGTTAGTGAACTACAAGCATTGACCATTCAAGAACCTTTTTTGCAAATGCATCATAACAAAGTAGTTCTTCTTACTAATCCTAAATTCTTTCCCTAAGTCATTTCACCATTCCATCTAAATCAATCAGTTGAGCTGCCGGTATTTTTCTCGCAGCTTCAAACAGTCGCAGAAAGAGCTCTACACACCTTAGATGTCAAAAGAGCACTGCTGTACTATATCGAAAGTCACAAACTTTTCATAAAACAATACAAATTTTTGTGTCTTTTTCACCGCCACATAAAGGCAACCCCATATCAAAATCAGGGATCGCCAGATGGATTGTTAAATGCATACAAATATGTTACCAAAAAGCAAAACGTACGTTAACAATTCCTCCAAAAGCCCACTCAACAAGAAAGATAGGGCTTCAATGGCATTCTTAGGGAACAATCCCTTAGATGACATGCAGAGCAGCTACATGGCTTACACCGCACACATTCACAAAGCATTACTGTGTAGATGTGTAAACTAAACAACACGCCACTGTGGGCCAGGCTGTACTAAAAACACTGTTTCAAGCAACTGCAACAGATACTGGTGGTCGCCGCTAAGTCAGGGTACTGCTATATAATCTATGCATAGTGTGTAATCTGCAGCTCATATGCATCGAACGGAAAATGCTACTTACCAGTATGCATCTGTTCTCGGCATTTAGAACTGCAGAGTTACACACGCCCACCCGCCTCCCCGCCTACCTTTACCTGTTCCAATATTATCTTAATTAGATACAAATCACATGGACATCACTACCTGTTGTACAGCTCCATAACTTCCCTAATGGCGAAAAACAATCTGGGAATGGAGCCGATACCCATGCGCAGTATCATCCAAAGGAGGAGTCACCTATTCCGTGACTTCCAAAGACTTTTCTGCAACAAAACAAACTGCAAACATCCGGGCCCAACACTAGGTGGCCATCTATGCATAGTGTGTAACTTTGCAGCTCTACATGCCAAGAACAGATGCATACTGGTAAGTTGCATTTTCCTCACTTTCTGTGTTTACTGTCTATGCCTATGGTTGTTACAGTTAAAAATTGTAGTTTTAGCCTGCCTGTAATTGCATGTTTTATCACCTGTGTTGTGTTTTAAATTTGTGGTTTTCCAGGCCCATGATTGCCTCCGTTTAGTGTGTTGAATTGTGGGATGTGCAGTCCAACCTCTGTAGTTTGTCCCTCTCATTCCTGGGTGACAATTCTGTTTTCCCTTCAAATTTCAGCTTTGCTCTGTGCTAAGACCTGTATGTTAAAACAGTGCACTCCCAGCCACCATTTTGTGTTCACAAGCCAGTGAAAAAACCAGCCCCCCTGCCTCTCCCCGAATCCCCCCCACCCAGCAACAGGGATTTTTCTACATCAGATGGTGCTTCTGTGAGCTGTTTAAACTGAGTGTTACTCGGACCTGTGCACTTCGTTTTTTGTACAGCAGGAGAAGTAAAGTTTTATTCAAACAGTATTGTTAGATTTCAAGTTAGTGAGGCCCTTTACCTGCTGAAGTCCAAAGTGTGGATTGAGCCTGTCTGTCTCCTAGGAGATTCTGAACAGGAGAAGCAGCTGCTTAACCCCCACCCCTAGGCTAGCAGACCATTGGCTATTCAGCTACCAGGCAAGTCTGAGCCCTCCTTCCACACCTGCCCAGGCCCCTTAAGGCCTTGCTGGGTGCACCCCAAATCATTCTCCTCCATCTTGTGAGTTGCAGCCTACCTGTGCCCCAGATTGCAGCGAGCAGAGTCCAGGAAGTGGTAAGGAGACAGACTAGTGCTGTCTCTTCCCAAGACAAAAAGTTGTTTAAAAAACGATTTTCACTTTCTGTGTTTACTGTCTATGCCTGTGGTTGTTACCGTTAAAAATTGTAGTTTTAGCCTGCCTGTAATTGCATATTTTATCACCTGTGTTGTGTTTTAAATGTGTGGTTTTCCCTGTCCATGATTACCTCCATTTAGTGTGTTGAATTGTGGGATTTGCAGTCCAAACTCTGTAGTTTGTCCCTCTCATTCCTTGGTGACAATTCTGTTTTCCCTCCAAATTTCTGCTTTGCTCTGTGCTAAGACCAGTATGTTAAAACAGTGCACTCCCAGCCACCATTTTTTGTTCACAAGCCAGTGAAACTTGCCCCCCCCTGCCTCCCCCCAGCAACAGGGATTTTTCTACACCAGAGGGTGCTTCTGTGAGCTGTTTATACTGTATTTTACTCTGGCCTGTGTACTTCGTTTTTTGGTCAGCAGGGGTAGTAAAGTTTTATTCAAACAGTATTGTTAGATTTCAAATTAGTGAGGCCATTTACCTGCTGAAGTCCAAAGTGTGGATTGAACCTGTCTTTCTCCTAGGAGATTCTGAACAGGAGAAGCAGCTTCCAACTCCCTGGCCAGCAAACCTTGTCTGAGGTCGCTGGGACCTTATATGGTCTGCTAGTGGTTGGTGCATGTCTACACTGATTGGTGGTTGTATCTGGTGCTTCTATTGGATTAGGGTTAATGTCCTCATTGGTTGGGTATTTTAGGGTTCTGATTGGTTTCTGGGTCTGTGATTTAATCATTGTAGGATTGGGACTAGGGCTAGGGTAGGATTTTTATTGGAAGTAGGGACTAGGACGTCCTATGTTATTGGTTGTTGGGAGTAGGGTGGGACTAGGGCTAGGGTTAGACGTTTAATTGGAAGTTATGATTTGGGCTTCTAGTGTGATTGTTTGCTGGACTAGGTGTGGGACTTAGAGTAGGGTTAGGCTTTCTATTGGAAGTAAGGACTAGGGCTACCTGTGCCATTGGTTGCATCGACTTGTTTTGGGACTACTGGTAGGGCTAGGGCCTTTATTGGATGTAGAGATCAGGGTTTTTGAAATGATTGGCTGCTTGGACTAGGGCTAAGATTGGCTGTAAGGTCCTGGTCTCCTATTGGTTCCTATATTTTAGGGCTAGTGTTGTGATTGGATAGTGTTAGGGCTAGGGTTCCCATTGGCTGAAGGGGTCACCTGATTACTAGGGCTATAAAAAAGGCCAGACTTAGGGCGTCTCGGCTAAGGGCAGAGAGGACAAGGGCAGTTGCCTATTAAGGGCAGAGAGGACAAGGGCAGTTGACTGTTTGAGCCTGTTAAGGGCAGAGAGGACAAGGGCAGGCGCCTTTTTGAGCCTGTTCAAGACTGGTCGGGACTAGGTCCAGAAATGCTGCCCTTTTTCTCATTTAGCAGTACCCCGCCCACACCATCCACATCCACAAACAGAGCAACACGCTCACACCAAATGTACACCACGCACAACAGAATGCACAGATTAATGTACCAGCCTGCACTACAAACCAAACCCAACCAAACCACATCTACACACCCTACTATCCTAACTACCACACATATCACCATCACCTACAAACAGTACACAACTCTCTCCTATACCACTAACCAATACACTGATCACTAACACAACACCAATCAACACCATCCATAACTACATCCCATTCAGACACACTCTCCCTGCTGTAATTACACCTGACACACCACCTTTTATCACTAACAAACGTATAATCATTCTTATATCAGCTGTCCACCAAACACCCTCCTCTCCCTTGTACCATAATAACACTAATGCACAACACACACACACAACACACCACCACACTTTGTAACTCTTGCAACTCATATACTTTCAATGTAATTATGGATCTACTTATTTATCACTTTCTTCTAATTTAGCATTTCCAATGCACTACCCTATCTCTCATCCTATACATCTATCAATATATCCTCTACATCCACTCTCATTTATCCCAAACCCCATACCACTTCTATGATTGCCAAAATTACCCTTTCTAGACTCTCTCCTACTGTACCCCTCCTTGTATCATCTGACACCTCTTTTACTGTACCGATCCTCTAAAACAAACCTTTCTAAACTCTTTCCTCTGAGTCCTCCACTTCAAAACTCCTTTTTTACTCACCCAAAAGGCTCCTACTATTGGTAAGACCTAAAAAAAAATACATCTTTCACTCTTTTATCCCTCCACTATCCTTTCCAATCGAAATGAGCAGACTAACATGTTCACTTCTCAAATTCCATATTAAATAATATACTAACCAAATAACTGAATAACATATCCACGACTCAAATTACTTCATATATTTTTTTTACTATACTAATTTTCAACAGTAATCCTTTATGGGTTCCGGAGTGGCGTGCTACTTGCCAGAAAAGCGATTCAACACCCATCAGGGGTAACAAGTGCTATATGAATGCAAATCTTTCTTCCCCTTTTATCCCTCCGCTATCCTTCTCACTCCAAGTAACTGACTAATATCCACCACGGAAGCGTGCGTCAACAAGCACTATATAAATACTAACCTTTGTCCTCCTCTATCCTTCTGCTATCATTCCAAATCCAAATAACTGACTAACCTATCCACCACTTAAAATGTACTTGCATGTTTCACTATACATAATTCAACACTAATCCTCTATGGGTCCCGGAGTAGCGTGCTACTCGCCGAAAAAGCGCTTTGACGCCTCGTCAGCGGTAGTAAAAGCTATATAAATGCAATTACAATACAATCTGCAAAATAGACAGAATGTCTCTCTTTTTTGAGTGCTCACTATTAAAGCTTTTATGGAAGGACTCAAAAGACTCATTCCAGCCAGACTTCCACCTTCTCCAGTGTGGAATCTTAACATAGTCTTTACAAGACTCATGGGTCCACTATTTGAGCCATTGCACAAATCCAAACCTGGAAGGAAGCCTACCTTATAGCCATCACTTCTCTAAGAAGAGTCGGTGAGCTTCAGGCACTAACCGTAGAGTAACCATTTTTTCAAATACTCCAAAGCAAAGTGGTTCTTATAACTAACCCCAAATTCTTACCTAAAGTCACCTCTGCCTTTCATATCAACCAATCTGTTGAGTTAGCTGTGTTCTTCCCTCAACCAGATTCAGTGGCAGAACGCACCCTTCACAGACGTCAAGAGAGCATTACTTAACTATATAGAAGAATAAAGCCCTTTAGGAAAACTAAATAGCTCTTTGTTGCTTTTGTTCCACCACATAAAGGCAATCCCATATCAAAGTCAAGTATTGCAGGGTTTATAGTTAAGTACATTCAAATATGCTACATCAAAGCTAAACGCACTCCAACAATTCCCCCTAGAGCGCATTCTACATGCAAACTGGAGGCTTCTATGACATTCTTAGGAAACATACCCATAGATGACATCTGAAAAGCTGCAACATGGTCTACACCTCACACATTCACGAAACACTATTGTGTGGATGTGTTAGCAAAACAACAAGCTAGTGTGGGTCAAGCAGTTTTACGAACACTATTTCAAACAACTGCAACAGCTACAGGTTAGCCACTGCTTCAAAATAACTGCCACATAGTCTGTTAATGCATATGATCTTCAGCTCATATACCTTGAACGGAAAATGCTACTTACCCAGAATGAATCTGTTCTTGGCATGTAGAGCTGTAGAGTCATATGCACCCACCCGTCTCCCCGGGTACCTTTACCTGTTGCAGTGATATCTTACTTAGATACACTTTACATTGGCATATATTTTATTACTTTACTAACTCCCTCATCACCCTTTATGGCAAAACAATCTAAGGATGGAGTCGATGCCAATGCGCACTATCACCGAAAGGAGGAGCTACCTACCTCGTGACTACAAGACTTCTAACAAAAACAAAGTGCAACCATCTGGACCCAACACCAGATGGCGATTTATGATGAAGCATAAGACTCTACAGTTCTATATGCCAAGAACAGATGCATACTGGGTAAGTAGCATTTTCCTTTTATAGTAAATAGTTACTATGAACGAATGACTTGGATTTGCTACCTGCTCAGCTACTTTACCAAGCTATGTGATTCTGGACATGTCACTACATCACCCCTTTCTGGCTCGGTTTCTATTCTGCTGACATCGGGAAAGTTTAGAATTAGGTTGCACCCGGATCCAACAACCCCTGTCTGTAGGAACTATTTACAACTGTGCTCTTGACGTTTAACTTCCAGCTATGTTCAGTGTCTGTCACACCGGGCAATGCCTGGCGGATGTGAAGCAAGACCCAGAAGCGGAAGGCATTAGTTGCCGCTCTTGCACAACCCCAGGAAAACAAGTTGGCAATGGTCGCTTTCTGAATTCCGGGAAGGTTTGCTTATCCCCTCCCCCGTGGGGCTAATTCCCCTGCTGAGCTGGGGGGAGGGGGACACACGCAGTGCCACGGTGCTCATGACGAGCTCGGCTCGTCATGCAGCACAGTGGTGCTGTGCTTATGACGAGCTGAGCTCGTCACGGCCATGCCCGTTCCAATGGAACGCCCAGCACAGCAGGGGAATTATCCCCACATGGGCGAGGCGCAATGGTCCTGACGAGCTGAGCTAGTCATGAGCACAGAGCGACAGTGCCTCATGACGAGCTGAGCTCGTCATGAGCACGGAACGGGTAAAGGCCAAAAGGGTCTTGGGTACGGGAAACGGGTGCACCTCTGCGGTAATCTGTCTGGTTCCCCTGCTCTCCTTGGTGTGTTAAAAGGTGGCAGTGACATAATATTATGTGTCCAGTTAAACCTGTAAAAAATAAAAGCCCTTAGTCTGTGCTGATATTTACATGCTCTGTTTTAATTTTCTTTTCGGGCTTCTTTTTATCTACCTATTGCATTTGCATATTTGCTTTTGCCTGGTGGTGTGAGGTTTTAAATGCGGCCTTTGTGTTGACTTTAAACAAACAGCCAGCGGGATTGGTTACACAAGTGATGAGTTTTGCTTCTTCTTCCCGTTTGACATTAAACGTTTGGAAAGCAAATACCCGTGGACAGTTTAGTTTTGCAGAATTGCACCCCTATGAGCAAAATAATTGATAGCCTGCAAATGATGGAAACATTATTTGTGGAGAGTGGGTGGCATTTTATTGACTTTCGTATTCACACAGCATGTTGCTACTGCTGGTGGTCTTCAAGCACAGCGCAGATGTTGTGCACTTGGCTTCCACAGTGCTCATTTATAGTGCGTCCTTTGTAGGAAGCGTTGGATGTCGCGCATGAGATCCAAAGGGGATCACCATTGTTACTGCAGACTTGGCACCGTGCTTAATTTGTGATGGTGGTTGCAGGTAGTGGCCACTGGCACTAGGGTGACCAACTGGCATGGGAGCAAATTCAGGACAGTGAGTGTAAAAATTCAGGACAAAGGGTCCAAATTCAGGAAAAAAATTCAGGGCAGAAGGTCAGAATTCAGGACAAAAATTCATGACAAAAGGTAAATTTTCCAGACACATCAGAGAAAGTTGCGCAATATTACATAAGTAAATAGACAACCAACACAAGCACGAGTCATATAAGTTTATATTAGGTTGAGAGAACCTTCAACTGCATCTGTTGTGTACCTGAGTGAAACTTAAATACCTGCGTTTGCATATTGGATGCATCTTGGTAACATGTGCCAAAATGAAACTTCCACCCACCCCAGAGCTTGGCCCCTGGTGAGGTGACTGGAGCCCATAAACAAAAGCAGTTTGCTGTGCCCTGGGCACTGGCATGAGGAGGCCCAGCAATGCTGTCACTGGATCATTATCATTCTGTATGTGAAAATTAGACTGACATACAGAATAATAATGGGCCAATAGCAGTCTGTGCCAGGTCAGGGAGGGTCTGCTGCAGGCCACTGATCACAGCAGGAGCGCGAGCTGGCCCCTGCAGTGAGAGTTACATAACTCTCAGGCTGCTTGCAGGGGGGTAGCTTGCTCTAAAGTCCCAAATTACGGACAAAAGGCGTCCATGAAATATTTCTTCACGGACAAGAGGTCCAAATTACGGGCAGCCCGTGAAATTTACAGACAGGTGGTCACCCTAACTGGCACTCCTTTCTGGGGACTGGAATTTATTTGACTAGATCAGGCTTTCACTGAGAGCAGGAGATGGAAACGTAGACAATGGTGACAAAGGAGGAAGCGAGGATGAAGAGTCTGAAAGAGTTGCCTATCTGGTCATTCCAGACCATACATCCGCGTTACGCCCCCAAAAAGTCAAATCAGTGCTGTTCATGGAGAGTCTGCCCTGTGCCAGTTTTCACCGCTTCTCCGTGTGAGACATTCATTGGTGCCCTTGAGGGAAGTCGTAACCATCCTTACACCTCCCTTCAGGGGATATTACACTAGGCTTCTCTCGACTTAATTTCTGATTGGCTTCATGTCAGGCGTTTGAAATCCAGTTCTATTAGAACATTTTTGTGGGGCCTGGGTCTCTCCAACATCATGAAAGGCCTATGGCCACCTAGCCTTTAATGTCAATACATGCAGCTCGTTTCCAAACACTGCAACCTTTTTCACCATTAAGTTATAAAATTTGATTAGGTGCTCCCTTGATTTGGTCCAGTGCTCCAGTCATCTGTGGGCATGTCAGCGTTTGATAAAGACGAAAAAAATGAAAGAAAAAATTATGAATTAACATTGTCAGAAAGTCCCCAAAAATATTAACTGTGAAATAATTTAGAGCCCAAGTGCCATCTCCAAACACGCATAGCTGTCCACACAGTTCTGCGCCACACAATTAAACTCCACACATTTTCAAACCATGCCACATAATTCGATACCAAATGACATGATATCGCTCAACATCACAATTGCACAACACTCCACCTACATCCAATCCACAACACACAATTCCACATTGTGCCACAAAATTCAACAGCACACCACATAATTAAACTGCAGGACATACCACTCCACAACACAAAATGCCATTCCACATAACTACACTCCATAACACACAGTCCCGCTCCACATAATTCCAGAACACTCAATGCCACACAGTAACTATCCACATAATTCCGCATCACACCGTGCCACTTAATTCCACTACACAAATCCACTCCACACCACACAATTCCATGCAACACATTTACACAACTAATCCAATCCAAACCACAAAATTCCAAATCACACCACATGCACTCATTCTTTAACACAGAAGTTAAAACCACATTGCCATTTACAATCTCAAGAGCTCTAATTCTAGGAAATGCGAGACCGATTGCATTTCCAATGCTTGTTGTTTCCTGCGATTATCTTATTGATGTTTCCTTTTCGATTCTTCTTTTGTTATGGGGTTCTTTGTATTTACTTTTCTCCTGTATGTGTTTGAAAGAAATAATATTTTTAGCCTTCATACATTGTATATATGATTTGTAAACTATGAATTAAAATGAGATTTGTCTAAATCGTCTGAATTGACTACAATGCTTTATATATTGATCAGTGTTGATATTTATTGTTTTTGTACTTACAGGCAGACAAACAATATTCAGTCGCTTGTTGCAATTCCGTTACTGTAGCATTTCTCCCCACCCCCAACTAGAGCAACTGCTAAAAATGTAAACACCCACTACTCTCCCTATTCTGCTCCTCTGCATTATCAATTTATTTTGGGCTTCCTTATGCTTATCTATCTTTGTTAATAACGGGAGAGGTGGGGAGAATTAATTGTGCCAGCACAGATTCCATAACCATATCGCATATCTGAGAAAGCTACTCTCCTAATGCTGTATTATATGTATTGAATAAGACCTCATCCCATAATTGCGGCAGTGGTTTGTATCAGCTTCCACTAGATTCTCAAATTCTTGGAGCTTCCCATCCTCGTAGCAGTCCCCTACCGAGTGTATGCCCTGTAGTCTTCGAAATAACTGCCTCTGGCCGTACGAATGCTCACAGGAGCGAGAGCTGGCACATACAATGCAACACCAGGTGCCTTTGGACAGTCCTTCTCCGCAAGCGCAGTTCTATCCTTAGAAGTTGTGTATTTTGAGGTGATGATGGTCCGCCCCAGCAGTAGAACCATGAAGGTGCCTTCATGTCTCTTCCCCATGTTACCTAGTTTCGTTCTCCTGCAACTGTCAAGCCATTCAGTTAGCCACTGCAACTGAGCAGCAAGATAATAAAACTCAAAGTCTGAAGTTCTTAGTCTGCCCTACCCACATCGGGCATTTCAGAATTGTAAGGGACACACTGTCTGCCCCACCCAAACCAGTTCCATCAATATCATTTCCTACGTCTTAAACCTAGATGAGGGTACCCATATCTGTAGGTTTGTAAAGTAATACTACAATAGGCGACGGAGGATCACCATCTTTGACAGCGCTATTCATGTCATTAAAGGTACTTTAATGGAATGCCAGAAGTCTATTTACCCCTTTAATACATGCATAGTTCTTCCTAAGTTCTCTTCCCTTCCCACATATCCTTGTCTCTGTGATACATGTAGGAAGGTGGAGTATTATGTGTGGCAAAGAGCAGTCCGGCTTTACTGAAGGAACATGTGTTAAGCATTTCAGAGTATCAAAATGGGCGACAAGTAATTGACATGACTCAATAGAAATCCAACACCAATTTATAAAAATAAAGTGTATTTTTATCTTAATTTAAACATCAAAACAAACGTGGTCAGATACATATAACCAGAGTCATGGATTTTGGTAGAAAATAATCACAACAATTCAATATTGTCGAACTTTTGCATTGAGGTAGATGGGGAAAAAGCGGTAATGACAATCAGTCACTTGCAGATCCAATTGAGTGGAACCCAAGCAGGGCCAAGGTGATGCAGGACCCAAGACCAAGCAACGCTAGTCAGTTAAATTTTACCTGGCCCGTGGAGCCCGGGTGCAGAGTTGTCCTGGCTGTTTTTTGGTCCTGAATGGGAGCCACAGGAGAGCTTTAACGTTGCTGCGGGGAACAAGATGCAAAAACAAAACAACGGAATGGTGGCTGATGTTGGTTGAAGGTCGCATGGTGTTCCCTCTAGGTGCAGTGTCGCGTGCAGGGGTCGGTTGCCAGACTGGCGAGCAATAGGCCTTGACTTTGGTAGACCTTGTAGAAAGGGGCTTAGTTCGGTGGTCCAGGGGAACGCGGTAGTTGCCTGTAACTTTGTGGAAGGCAGGAGTACAGTTCGCGCAATGCACCAGACCATCTGAATTTAGGCGATCCCTCGGAGAGCCTGATAACCAGTGATTCTTTGCTTTACCTGCAGTTTGCAGGGGACTAGTGTCACTAGTGGGGGAACAGAGAGGTAGGCTAGGACGAATCTCATTCAGGCAGTTCCAGGAGCGTTGCCACTGGTGCGGAGTATCCCTCTTTTGGTTTGTGCAAGTCCTCTTGTCTTGGACACAGGTCTCTTCTTTGTCATCTTCGATGCAGGTTGATTCAGAACAGAGGTTCTGGTGTCAGGTGGGTCCCTTAAATACTAGATTTAGGGGAGGTAGGGGTGTGGAAGCAAGTAGCCAATGGGCTGCTGGTCCTTGCAGCTAGTCTGTCACTGAGGTGATCATATCCAGGGGTGTAGGCCTCCTTTTATACCTAGAACCCACTATTTCTAACACGTTTACTAATGTCAGAAGCCTTCCTCAGCTGGACAGACCTGGCAACCCACCTGACAGTTGTGGCTAGCCTTCTGGGGTGTACACCTCCTGTATAACTAATTTCCCACCTGTCTGGGACCAAATGTGCCTGGAAAGGGGAGGGGCTGTTTCCTCTTTCGGGTGGCAGCCCTGATACCTATCTGTGGTGGTGTAGCCTTCAAAGCTCGCCGCCTAAATATGCTACTTCCCTAGCACTCTGTGACCTCCTTCCTGCTCAGTCCTTTGTTCCTGACACCTGGGAGTGTTCACACAGCCTGGCAGGAGGTCAGAATCCTGTCTTGGCAGCTCCAAACTTGGGCTTCCAGCAAGAGCAGAGAGAAGCTGGAATCCACCTGGATGCATGCCGCATCGCCCTCGACAAAGATTTGTGTTGAGGTGAGAAGACATGTTATTTGATACCAAACACTACATATTTAGGTGGTACCATAATGGAGCTGCCAATGTCAGATTTGCCCAGGTGCCAACCCATATTATCCTAATGACCGTCTGTCACTTATAGTGTCCTTTGATGGTAAAGGCAACTATAAGGACAAATAAGCTTGTACTTACATGTCCACTCTTTTAATAAAAATATATGGGCTTTAGGAGACCTTCCTTAGCGGTGACTGACATATATTAAAAGCATTGCATGGACTTTGCCACACATGGCGAGGTAAAAGTCAAATTTGAAAAGTTTACTCTGTTCCTGCAGTCTGCAAAGGCTGACCTGCTGTCAGTAGTTTGCTTGGGTCATTCAGTGTGGCACTCATAGTACCACTGGTACCATATACTAGGGACGTATGAGGGGGGCTAAAGTCCTAGTCAGTTGGGAATGACAATTTACTCATAGCAGTTTTAGGGAGAGAACACTTGCACTGGAGCCTAGGCAGCAGTCTCCAGTGCACTTTCTGAGTCAAACCATCCGCATTGGTGCAAAAAGTGTAGTGGGAAATACAAAAAGGGCACTTTGCTACCATACACATTTATTCCCAAATAGCGCAAGGTGCGGGGTTTCCAAGTGATACCGTCTGTAGTATTACTGGCTAGGCATATCGTCTGCCCTGAAATGCGGGGAATGCACAGGGTTTAGATCAGTTGGTGCAAAGTCCAGAGGTTCTGGCCAGCTCTTCAAGGAACCATGCACTCCGCTCAATGCTCCCCGCAGTATTTCTCAGAAACAAAACTATGTAATCTGCATAAAGTTAGATAATGTGCTCTCCATCCTGCAAAGGGATGCTGCTTCCTCAAACCTCCAGTTGCTCTATGAAAGCAACTGGTTCTAACCCGGACTCAAAGAGCATTAGTGACAAGGTACATCCCTGTTTCATCCCTTTGGAGACTTTGGAGGGGTGGCAGATGCATTGTCCCATTCAGACTCCCACTGCTGCATAAAATAGGGCAACCCACTGTGTCCACCTCTCGCCTAAGGCTATACATTCTGTCGCTTCCACTGGACTGTATCAAATGCCTTTTGCAAGTTCACAGAGGACAGTTGTGTCAGGGTATCTGTCTGCAGATGTTTCCTCAAGCCTCCTGAATACCTCAGAATGTTGAGAGGGGTATTGCGCCCCAGGACAAACCCATTCAGAGTTGAGCAGGGACAGGTGGCTATAAGAAGAGCTATGAGCAGGCTCTTTTCCTGGCTTCAGGACGGACACTGTAAGGGACTCTCTAGTGGCGGCTGGTCACTTGCCCCTGTCCAGCGCTTCCCAGTACAATTCTACCAGGTGCAGACCTAGCAGGGGTGCACATTTCTGGTAAACCTCAGCTGGCAGTCTGTCCTTCCCCGGGTTTTATTTCTTGCTAGGTCTTTAATAGCTCCCTTAATGTCTGCCTCAGTGATCAGCACACCAAGTGTCTCACTGGCCAGCTGGTAAGCATGGGAAGGCCGCTGTATCTAGGAACTCTGCAATTTCCTCTCAAGTGCACTGGAGTTGCCACCCATAGAGGCTATCCTAGAATCATGTCAATTCCTCATGGATAGCGATCTCGGTCATCGACTCCTCTCGTGTTCTAGTGCTGGTGATTGGAGTGCCTCTATCTTTTGGTTGTTTAAGCCTTGTGAGCAGCCTGCCTCCTTCTGCATGTTTCAATGCTGTATATTCACAAAGGGTTAAGGAGGGTAGCTGCTCCACCCCCTTTGCGTATTTCTCCAGAGGTAGCCTGTTATGCACGGAGGTAGGCAAGGTGTACCCTCTAGCATGGTGAACTATTTTTCTAATGTTCTCTTGACACTGATAGACTGGCCAATACGGAAGCCTCTCACCACCACTTTGAAAGACTCCCTTTTAGTGTTAAGGTTTTCAGAGGTACACCTGTTGAACTCAAAATACTCCTGAAGTGTCCCCCAATCGTTCCACAAACCATGGGTCCTGCAGAAATTGGACTGGGAGCTTTCATGTGGGTATGGGGATAACCTTCTGCCAATCTCCTGTGTCATCAACGGAGGGCTGTGGTCAGATATCACACAGCTTAGATATTCAGCATTTGTGATGGTGTCACAAGCCTGTGTGAACACAGCAAGGTTTCGAGCCAGATGTGTAAATCGTATACTGGAGTTTACTCCGTACGGGTGCCTGCATCTGTCAACCCCATCATTTGGCCCAGGACTTGAAGTCTTGTGGAGCTTGACTACGGGTGAGTTTGGCAGTGGTAGCGTGAATCACTACAGAGTCACATCGGCTATAAGTTTGTAATCCCCACCCAGTATGGGCATGTGTCCCCATCCTCCCCAGTAAGTATAGCTGCAAGAGAGTTATAAGAATTGCCTCTGACATGCATTGGGTGCATAGAAACTGCCTAGCAGTACCTGAACTCTATCCATCTTTCCAAATAGGAGGACATACTTGCCCTCCTCGTCTATGTTTGCTATATTTCGTTCACCCATTTTAGACAGATGTCCGCATAGGATGATTAGTCTGTGGCATATACCTGGCCCACCATCTGCACCTCACCTGCTCCATATCTATTGACACAAAGCGTTTCCTGGCACAGGGTTGTGTCCATTCCCTTCTTTAAAGAAAAAAGCTAAGACCTTTGTATCTCTTCGCCACCATCCCCTTCCTTTGCGCATTCCAGATGAGGACCGTGTACTTCTTAATTATCGGTGTCAGTGTTTGCATGTTGCTAGTTACTCATGGAATCAAACTGGGCCGCGCTGCACGCCCCATTCCTTCAGTCAGTCTGCTAAGGCAACAGTCATTACAGAATATAGACTTAAGTCCAGCTTCATGCTGCTCTTTTGTTTTGTACCATAAATCTTGTTGTACATATTGGGGAAATATTCCTTGACCTGAGGAAGAGGCAATTTAATTAACAGGTCCCTAAACACGTATTGGCTTGAGTTGCTTTTTGACAAACTTTATATAAAAATAGTAAGCAGTAAAATATAAAGAGCTTTAAGCATTGCATCCTTTCACTGTAAACTTCGGAAACATGTTTAGTCTAATATAAACTACTCATGGCTTGGATGGAGCCTTGCATTTTCCGAAGTCGCGCAGTTGGTCCATTAAGAGTTCCCTTCCCTATTTGTGCCAGTTGAAATTTTCATGTTTGTTCTAGCATAGATAAATAGCAACATGGTTTCATAGGATCTGATATTTTGATTGGTATTTTTTCAGTTATTTTTTCTAAACAATAAACAATGATTCACATAACAGAAGTGTGTGAAAAGCTAGAGGGGCTTCTATTTTGATAGTTTTAAAAACATTCAACAACGTTCAAACAGTATATAAGCTCAAATGAAGCAGTATTAGATAAAGAGAAACTTGGATCCAGGGATTGTAATCTGAGGGTCGTGCCGATGAGTTTCCCCTGTAAACACCTTTCATTGCTGGAGTTTACAGAAAACGCACATTGAGACTTTAAACAAGCTTATCTGCCTGCCTGAGGACAATACAGCCGCAATGGTGTAGAGACACAAACAGCTGTCTACCTACTCTGTGATGTGTGAGCAAAGCAGTATAAATTATGACACAAAAAACTCCCAGTAGACCTCCGTTGGTTCTAAGATCAGCTTAGCTAGCCAAGGGAAGGGAGAGGATGGGCATATCAATGTACAGTAATCCTAAATTACTGTCATAATCGAAGTATTTTCTGATGTTCTGCCTGTTGACCAGTATTGTTGAAACTATCTTGTTTGTTTTCATAGTAACTACTATTCTTATTGTGTGCACCAGGATAGGCTTTTGATTTTAATAAATCATAAAAAAATTAATTCCTAGTGTGAAATCTTGAGTGTTTCTATTCATGGTGAAGGTGGTTGTGGAGCCCACTACTATTCTGTTAGTCTCACATGACTAATATTCACTTTACTCATGTAGAGCTCAATGAGTTGCAGAAGGCTGCAGTTTACTGAGATCTCTGCTGTTGGTACACTGACCATATTTTGGTGCATGAGGGAACAGAGAACCCTCGCTCTGGTTGTGTTCTGGGGTGACTCCAGAAAATATCAGTGAGGGTTATTGAGCCGCTGCCTACCTTAGATGGGAGCATTTTGATTCAATTATTGGACATATGTGTGAGTGTATTCTTGAGCTTCTGTGATTGCAGTACTGAACTTATGAGTAAGGGCATTATCGAACCTATGTCATTGTGGGCGTGATTGGGCCTGTGTGAGTGCGAGCATTACTGTGCTGTGTGAGTATGGGTACTAAACATTTTTATTGACATTTGGAAACCAGCAAAACCGCGTCTGTGCTCCAGGTTCAACATAGTGCACTGGGTACGATTTCAGTAAAACATTTACATTAAGAAAACATCC
This sequence comes from Lissotriton vulgaris, assembly GCF_964263255.1. NCBI lineage: Eukaryota > Metazoa > Chordata > Amphibia > Caudata > Salamandridae > Lissotriton > Lissotriton vulgaris. Next base: position 877,643,181 of record NC_141685.1, read on the forward strand.
CAACAATCTCATCCGATGATCTGCAAGGTCTAAAATAGATAGTGCATAGTGCATAGGCATATGCATAGTCATCGCACACTTTAGACTCAGGGCTCTCTCCCTCCCTGATCAAACTTGTTCACATATCTTTCCAGCCTCTCAAGTCACCACACGCACGTTTCATAAATGCCCCAACAACCAACATCCATTCCCAAGTGTTTTTCTTACTTAATAAAAAGGGATGGGTCATCTGTTGCAACCAATGTATCGTACTACCTATTTTCGCTAACAACACGGAGAAGGCAGAAAATTTAAATCAGGTACTACCCCATTTAGGTATGGGGGGTAAGAATTTTATACTTCGTTTAATCGTGCAGTCCATAGCTTTTCCCAGCATATCTATAATGTGCTCCTAGTATGTCTCCACTATTGGATACGTTCATAGCGTATGGAGCAAATCAGCCGTGCCATGTTGACATCCTGGGCTCTCTCCTGGTCTGGAGTGATATGTTTTACTGAGCGATAAAGGTGTAAGGTTTGCTTTGTGTAGTAGTTTATATTGCGTCAAGCGAACTCTCACATTAAAGTCAATCTATTTTTTTTTTTATATCACAGCAGAGTAAACCACTCTGCGTTCTTCGGCTGCATACCAACGTAATTCTCTAATGTTTTCGTAACATGTAAGGGTGGTGAAATGTTTTCATTTATTATCCAAGATGGACATTGACCTCCCAGCTTGTGTCAGCATGTCCAATACATGAAGTGCCTCTAAATTAGATGGCCTGGCAGAGAAACCCTCCCATGTTATTAGGATAGCTTTCGCAGTTCTCGCAAGAACGAGAAACTTACCTGATCCAAAGCCATATGAGCCTTTAGTGTTCTTAAAAGTCAGGAACGTATACAGATCCTCTAGTATAGAGCACCCTCTCACAGTAAGTCCCATTTCCCCTGCCTCTTGCCTTACCATGGAACCTTAGGGTAACCCCAAGTGTCCAGACGTCCTTGGAACGGGAACACATCGCAAGACTCTCTATCACCTAGTACCAGATCGTAGTCATCAGGAATATCAGTTTAAAACCCCCTGGTCTCTGTTTGAAGAACATGAACAAGAGGTTTACCAGAGCACTCGTATGGCATCTGGCCAGCGGCAATTGCTCCCCAAGGGCTAAAGTTGCGAAGCCAGATAATATTCAAATACCGGAGTACCTTAGCCCCTCTATCACACAGAAGCATTAGTGTAGTTAGTGTTATCCTGAGCCGGGTCTCCGCCCAAAACAAATCAGCCAGTATTACATCTTGTCTTTGAAATGTTGATCCAGGAAGCACCATTGCCATTCCCTTGTAAAATGTACAAGCAACTGTGTAGTATCAGCATCTTCACTAAAACAGTGAAATCAATTTACGAAAGGGGTAGCTTCTTCTAAAATGGAATTTATAGACCCATATTGTCCAAACTTTACCTACATTCATGACTTCTTTTTCCTCTTTTATAGGTAAACCTAATTCACAAATATTTAAACACTTTTGGTTACCATTGCAATTCCAGCAATGGGAGCAGGTTCTCATCACAGCGTTCCAAGCAGAAACAGCTGTGTATCCCATCTCTATGCCTCCATAGGTTCATGTTTTTCAGCTGGTGAAATTTTGTAATTTTAAATGTGCTCCAGGCACTTGTTTGTGAAACACGACAAGGAGTATTATATATAAGTAATTGTCTGTTTGAAATAAGTCTAAAGACCCAGTGTGCAATTTGAATAGTTCACTGTGGCTAACGTTGATTGGGATTCATCTCTACAGGATGCCATGTTTATGTTTCGAATGTTTGATGCCCAGGTATTGTGGGGTTATTTGGGCATACCTCTATACGTTTTGACATGGTGATTGTGAGTGGTTCTATAATCTGGGTAAATACGTGGTGACAAAGGTACCCATGCCTTATTCCCCGCCAATGATCCACTTTTTGGAAACTATCTCCTGCCCAATTTGAACTTTCACCATAAAGAAGGAATAGAATAGCTTAATACTATTTAGAATGTGTGCATCAAAGTTAAATCTCTTCAACACCCAGAACATACAGTCCCAGCTGATCATATCAAAAGCTTTCTCTTTATTAATGGAATCCATGACATAGGCCCCTCATAATTCTCCAAAGCGTGTTAAACATGAGCAAGACGGTGAATCTTTGCCATCATGTTTTTACAATGCACACCATCAAACTTCCATGCCAGCCCCACCGCTTTTGCTTTACTAATAATATGGACATCAGCACTATCCATAGACATGGATCTACGTGATTTAAAAATCTGTGCTGTCCTTATTTGGCTTAGGTACTACCTCTACCAGTTGTTGTTGTATGGTATAAAAAAAAAAAATTGTGTAGCAGTTTGGTACGGGCCCACCCTAACAGGGCGTTTATCTCTCTTGGACGATATCACAGTTAACGTTGCTCACCGAGATCACTGATTTATTCTGCTTGGTAATCTCCAAATCCAACAGACAATGGAAGAAGGACATGTGATCAGTATTCTCAGTATACCCATTTAAAAAGCAAATTTCCTATCTGTCTAGTTTCCACAATCCATTTTGTAGCTTCCCTACTCAGTTTGGTCCTCCCATTTGCAAATCAGTCTTGACCCTGCTCCAATGGGAACAGTCCAGCCTAACCTGCCAGGCCAGGTCCTCCCTGAACTGGAACACAAGCAACCCAAGACCGTTGTCACCCTTATTAGGTTGGACTTGTATCCATCATCTGTCACAGCAAAGCAGGCTCACAGTCTCATGCCCACAGTGTTTGCAAATCCTCGCACACTGCTGTCTGCTGAGCAAGGCAGACATGCAGCCTTCCTTGGCTTCAGACAACAATGCCAGCATGTAGGCTGGCCTACTGGCAAGCAGGCAGATTTGAAGCTGGCAGGTCCATTCCTACTTCGAGCTCACCTTGCTTGCGGTCTCTTGACACCACGCAGCCCAGTGGTTGATTACGCCCAAGCACCCACAGTCCATGCCGCAAGTCACCACTGCCACACTCGATCTCCACACAGATCACCCCAGTCTGTTCATCCCTTCCTGATGGATCTGTAGATCACTGGTCCAGTCTCAACCAAATACCTCGCTGTAGGTTCGAAGGCATAGGACCAGCAGCCAGCAGACTTCTCTGGCAATGTTAGGTTGATTGCTCCTCTCCCTGCTCTATCTTGCTGTCTCCCAGGGAGATGTAGTGCTTTACTTCCATACAACGCGCTCATTGGTCAGCAGTCGTGTTAAGCAATTCTCCCTCTCGACAACAGTACAGCAGTTGCATGTATAGGCCTGCAGGCTGTGGATGATGCGATTTAATGAAGGATAATTGAGGAAATCTGAAAGAAACAGGTTAGTATTAGATTCCTTACCTTAGAATATCCCCAGGTGTCAGAATGGATCCGGAAATTTTTGCATAGCAGTACCCCTGCGCGTCTGTAGGCGTCGTCTGCGGCTCCGCGTCTGTTGTCGACGTCATGACGTTGTTCGAGTACTTAGACGCCGCCCTCGAGCGCTGACGTCAGTTCTTCTTTTTTCCGCGCCAGCAAGCGCAGTTCCGGAGAGAGTGGTACCCTTTAGTCAATTTTTGACTAAACTTTTTGGATCTTTTTGATCTGCTTTTCGAGTCGACCGACTCCGACGGTGCCGGTAGGGATGCCCAGGTTCAAACCCTGTGTCGACTGCAGCCGACTGATGTCGGTTACCGACCCCCACCGACGGTTTCTTCATTGCCTGGGGCCCGACCACGACGACAAGTCGTGCCCCAACTGCCTGGCCTTGATGTCGAAGGCTAGGCGGGAGCGGTCCCGCAAGCGCCTCGAGCTCCGGCAGTCAGCCCCGCGCCGTTCGAGGTCCCGGTCCAGAAGGAGGTCGAGGGACTGGTCGCGGGGCCAGAGTCTTCCTAGCTCCAGGAGTCAACATCATTCCTCTGGCTCCAAGTCCTCAGGTAAGAGGCACAAGTCGAAGAGCCGACATCGCTCTTCTGACTCCACCCGCCGCTCGCGTGACGTGGCCGGGGGTTCGGGCGACACCGGCCACGCAGCTCTGCCAGAGCCGCAGGCGTCGCGCCCTGCTCTATACCTGCTGGTCCCTGGGCAGAACGCGACGCCGGAGATCAAGGCCTTCCTCCGTCGGGTTCTGCGGCGCCGACTGGGTCCCCAAGTGGGCCGGGTGCTTCGGCCCCGGTGCCGTCGGGTGCGCCAGCGCCGACTTCAGTCCCGGCGCCACAGGGCCCTGCCGGATCTGGAACCGGGTCGTCGCTGATCGACCTTACGACCTCGCCGGCGCCGACCCCCAGGGTGTCGCCCCCGGCGCCATCCCAGGACGACTCCGTCCCCGGTCCTACCCTCGAATCGGGTCAGCGACGCCGCTCGGCGCCGTCTTAGACGCCGCTAGGAGATTTTTACTTCTATGACCCGGCCCCATCCTTTGACCCTGAGTATCAGGAGATGGGTGGCGAGGAGGATTGGGAGGGGTCTGAGGACCCTCTGTTACGTGAGTGTCAGCCTTACCAGGACTGGGCAGGTGAGCTTGGGGATGCGTGGTCGAGACACTTCGCCAGACACTGGTTTTGTCTGCCCACCCCCCTCCCCCCTACCGTGGCTACGGAGGAGGGGGCTGCCTATAGTGTGGTGTTGACTCGGGTGGCCAAGGCCTTATCCCTTGAACTCCCCGTCGCAGCCGTGAGGACTAACCTCCTCACTGAGGTCCTTAAATCGCAGGCAAGCTCCTCGGAGCCTCTGCTGCCGTTTAATGAGGCCTTATCTGACATTCTTCTGGGCGCCCGCTACAGGTCCGCCTGTAGATAGGAACGTGGCCAGACGCCACCGCCCTGCTCCGGGCGACCCTTGCTTCCTGTCCACCCACCCCACCCCCGAGAGCCTGGTCATCCAGGCCTCTAACTCCCAGACCGCATTCCCAACGGCTCCCCCCGATCGGGGATCCAAGAGGTACATGGAAAGAAAATGTTCTCCTCCTCTAAGTTTGGGGTTGCGGTCAGTTAACCCTGCGTGCCTCTTGGGCCATTATACCCACTCTCTGTGGGACACGGTCGCGGCCGTGCTGCCACAATGTCCGCGGACTAAACTCGCCCAAGCCCTTGTGGAGGGTCGAGATGCAGCAAGGTATTCTATCCGATGTGGACTGGATACCACGAACTCGCTAGGTAGAGCAATGGCAACGACGGTGGCGATTCGACGCCACGCCTGGCTGAGATCCGCCAACTTTTTTCGGCTGATGTCCAAAACACCCTTATGGACATGCTGTTTGATGGCCGTCGCCTCTTTGGCGACAAGGCAGACAGTGTGCTTGAGCGCTTTAAGGACTCCAGGGCTATGGCCAAGTCCTTGGGCCTGTCGGCCCTGCACCAGCAACCTGCTGCCTTTCGCTCCTTTCGAGGCCAATGAAGGGTCGCCCCCACTCGTCCTGCCAGCCACGGGCCGCAGACTAACATCCAGCGCGGTGGCGGACGTGGTAACCGCCGTGGCGGTGCCCAGGGACAACGGTGAGGCAGTCCACATCCACCCCCTCAGCATCCGCCTCAAAGCCTTCCTAGTCCGAGCTTTCAGGCCCACATGACGCCAGTGGGGGGCAGGGTTCGCCATCACCTCCTTCACTGGCGCAACATCACTGCTGACAGGTGGGTGATGCAAATTGTCCGAAGGGGCTACTCCCTCCCCTTCGAGGCGACCCCTCCAGCTGTGCCACCGCAGTACCATTGTGTGTAGGGGGATCACTTGAATCTTCTGCGAGAGCAAGTTACGTCCCTCTTGGCCAAGGCGGCCATTGAGTGCGTTCCTGGGCCAGAAGTAGGGTGTGGTTGTTACTCCCACTACTTTCTGGTTCCCAAGAAGGGCAAAGGGGGCCTACGCCCTATCTTGGAACTGCAGAATGTCAACGGCTTCCTCCGGAAGGAGAAGTTCAGGATGCTGACTTTGGCTCAGGTCTTAGCTGCCCTGGGCCCGGGAGACTGGATGGTAGCGTTGGACTTGCAGGACGCTTATTTTCACATCCCCGTCCTGCCGCCCACCGGCGTTACCTGCGGTTCACGGTAGGCCACAAGCACTTTCAGTTTACCGTGCTCCCCTTCGGCCTTACCAGCGCCCCACGGGTGTTCACGAAAGTGATGGCGGTGGTCGCAGCTCATCTGCGCAGGTTAGGGGTTTCAGTCTTCCCCTACCTCAATGACTGGTTGTTGAAGGCGGGCTCGCCCCAGACAGTCGTCAGCCACCTCTAGACTACAGCCGACCTCCTGCACCTGCTGGGGTTCTCCATCAATGATCCGAAGTCACACCTGTGTCCCTCTCAGAAGCTCCTCTTCATCGGAGCGGTTCTAGACTCGGCGCTGTTTCGGGTTTATCCTCCCGAACAGCGGGTTCAGGATATTCAGTCTCTGATTCCGATCTTTCAGCCATTATCCCGAGTCTCGGTCAGGGTGAGGCTGCGGCTTCTGGGGCTGATGGCCTCCTGCATCCGCTGGTGCATCACGCCAGGTGGCGGATGCGGGCTCTGCAGTTGGACCTGAAGTTTCAGTGGGCCCAGCATCAGGGCAACTTGTCCGACCATGTCTTGATCTCGGAGGGCACTGTAAGACAGTTGCAGTGGTGGCTCACGGACTGCGATTGGGTCAGCGGCAGATCCTTTCCCTACCCCAACCGGAGCACGTTGTTGTGACGGACGAGACCCTCCAGGGCTGGGGGGGCCAAATGGGAGAGGTGGAGATCAGAGGCCTCTGGTCTCCGGTGGAGTCCCGGCTCCACATCAACCTTCTGGAGCTGCGGGCGATCCGGCTTGCACTGAAGGCATTCCTCCCCTCTGTCTGGGGGAGTGTAGTGCAGGTGTTCACGGACAACACCACCGCCATGTGGTACTGCAACAAACAGGGCGGGGTGGAGTCGTGGACCCCATCTGTGCCTCTGGCAGTGGCTGGAACATCAGGGCCTGACCCTGGTGGTTCAACACCTGGCAGGTTCCATTAACGCCAGGGCGGACAATCTCAGCCGTCGGTGCATGATGGATCACGAATGGGGTCTGAACTCGGACGTTGCGCAAGGTTTCTTTCAGCAGTGGGGAGAGCCTTGGTTAGATCTGTTCACCACAGAAGAGAACGCACTCGCTCGGAGACGCTTTTCGTCACGAGTGGAGCTGCGGTCTGTTGTACGCCTTTCAACCTATACCACTTCTGCCCAGACTGCTGAAGAAGATCAGACGCGACCGGGCCCAAGTTATCCTTGTGGCACGAAGATACTGGTATCCCGAGCTACTCAGCATGTCTGTCGATCCCCCGATTCGTCTGCCTCTTCCGGAGGACCTTCTGTCGCAGCAGCAGGGGACGGTCCTCCACCCGAACCTGTCCAGTCTCCACTTACATGCGTAGAGATTGAGCAGCGGCAGTTGAGGCCATTTGACTTGCCTCCTGAAGTCTGTAATGTGATTCTGGCAGCCAGGCGTCCCTCCACAAAATCGGTATACGCCTGCAGGTAGAACAAATTTGTGGCATGGTGCACAGCAAAGGCTGTGGATCCCCTTTCTGCCCCTCTTTCAGAGGTTCTCCTCTTTCTTCTTTCTCTTGCCCTGCAGGGCTCTGCTCTTGGCACTATCAAGGGATACCTCTCTGCGTTTCCGCCTTCTTAAGGCTCCCTGATAAGCCCTCTTTGTTCAAGTCCCCAGTTGTAAATAGGTTTTTGAAGGGAATCACTCATATGTTTCCTGCTGTTCCTTTCGTGATGTCTCAGTGGGACTTGAACCTTGTTCTGACTTACCTGATGTGCGCTCCTTTCGAGCCACTTCATAACTGTCCTCTTCGTCTCCTTACACTCAAGACTGCATTCCTGGTTGCCATCCCCTCTGCAATGAGAGTGAGTGAGCTCCAGGCTCTTTCCTCTAAACCTCCTTTCCTTTCTGTCCATCCGGGCAAAGTTGTGTTGCGGACGCGACCCTCTTTCCTGCCCAAGGTAGTCCCAGCGTTCCACATTGGGCAGTCCATCACCTTGCCCACCTTCTTTCCGCCTCCGCATCCCTCGAAAGAGGAAGAGAGGCTCCATCGTCTGAACCCAAAACGTGTGCTCTCATTCTATTTGGATCGCACACTCCAGTTCCGGGTGGATGACCAACTCTTTGTTGGTTAAGTGGGTGCTAAGAAGGGTCGGGCGGTGCACAAGCGGACCATCTCTCGGTGGGTTGTGTTGTGCATCAAGGTATGCTACTCTTGGCTAAAAAGGAGCCTCCTGTTGGGCTGAGGGCCCATTCCACTCTGGCCACTCTTCCTACTACTGCCCTTGGTCGGGGAGTCTCCATGCTGGACATCTGTCAGGCAGCTACGTGGGCCTCGCTGCACACGTTTGCGAAACACTACCGCCTGGACAGCCATGTCTGGAGAGATGGCTTCTTTGTCCGTTCCGTTCTCCAGGTCTTTCTGGTGTGATCAATGGTTCGCAGACCCACCACTGGGGTTCGTATTGCTGGGGTATCTATTCTAAAGTAAGGAATCTAATACTAACCTGTTTCTTTCAGATGCACAAGTTACTTACCTTCGGTAACGATATATCTGTAAGAAACAGTAGTTAGTATTAGATTCCTTACCGCCCCACCCATCCTCCCCGTTCTGCGAACCGATATATAGGGTTAAGGACATCCCCTTTCAGGGCCCTAGTTTCATGGCACCCGTGTTGGTTTTTATCATGGCTCTGCGTTTCTGGCACGGAAAAGCTATGTATAAGAACTGACGTCAGCGCGCGAGGGCGGCGTTTAAGTACTCCGACGTCATCCCGGCGCCAACGACGCCGACGACGGACACGGAGCCGCAGACGATGGCTACCGACGAGCAGGGGTACTGCTATGCAAAATTTTCCGGATCCAGTCTGGGGATATTCTAAGGTAAGGAATCTAATACTAACTACTGTTTCTTACATATATATCGTTACCGAAGGTAAGTAACTTGTGCTTCTGGTAGAACCTCAGAAGCCACAAAATTTCACGGCCAGTCTCCAATCTTGTCGTCCATGCTCCCACCCTGAATGTGGGCGTTATTGAACTGTGAGTGCATTACGTGGCCGCCTTGAGTGCAGGCACTTTAGAGCCCACATGAGCATTACTGGGCCGGTGTGAATACAAACGAGACCTGTATGAGATCATTAATTGATTTGTGTCTGTACCCTACTGATGCCCATGCACAAGTGTTAGTTGTGGCCCTGTGTAATTTTGGATTCTGTACTTGTCCCCATGGCAGCTTGTGGGAGTTGTCTCCTTGTTCTTAAGGATTAGTGACTAATTTCTTCTTTACCTACTTGGAATTGTAGTAGTTACTTTGTGCGAAATACCTGCTTCTGTACCTGACTGGCGTTCTTTGCCTTCTTTATAGTTTGGCGCCCTACCGTGGCTGGTTCTCGGTCATCTCGAGCCTCTGCTGCTCGAATTTCGTCTATTTCTACACGTTCAACAGCCTGAAGGTGGCCTGGATGAAGAGGGAGCCCCCCAGCACCGGGAAGGATCTCATCCTGGGCTTTGTGGCTGGTAAGAGACCTTGAAGTGTTTTTGTGAGAGACACCCCCATGAGATAAGTGATACCTACTGTGGTTGCGTGGCTGCTTACTGATGTGCCCTACCAGTATAATCCTGCTGCTTTGTGCCTGCAGATCCCATTAATGTTACATATAGGCCTAGTAAGGGACGCCAACTCTTTGGAAAAAATATTTGCACTTATTTTTCAAAGTGAAGCTGACTAGACCAATCCTATTTGTTTGTTACATTGTGGTATTGTATTCAAACGTCACATTGCATCCTGCTACACTGTATTACTATCTGATTATTAGCCAGAGCTTAAAGGGCGAAACGTATAAAAGATGAGGAGAAAGAAAAAGAAAGGAATGGTAAAGAAAGAGAGTTGGGGAAAATGCGGACATTGTTTAACAGTAGGTGAACTAAAGCTTGTTACCCATTCACATACGATAAAATTCAAAGAAGTGAAATTGACATTTGTGCTCTATCTGTTTTGCCCCTATTAAGGGGTCTCTCACGCTTCTGTTTGTTGACTCTGGAAGTCGAGGGGCGAGATAAGTGATAACGTGGTAAAGGGACAGACGGTTTTCAGATAGCACCACACTGACTGGCCAACAAATATGGTGGAAAATGTGGACATTGGTGTTTGGGTTTTGTTGGCCAGGGGTCGCAGTCTCAAACTCTACTTTTGTGTTCGTGCCCCAGAGTGTCTGGGTACCACGTGTCCTCAGGGGAGTTTATCGAGTTTCTCTTGGAGATTTAACATGTTTTCCCAGTCATGCGCTGCAAGAAACCTGGCTTGCCGAGCCCCCGCACCTGCAGGGGTATCTACGCTTTTTCTCCGGCGCAAAGAGCTTAGCCAAGTATGGTCTCTTAAGAGGAGGTTTGGTAACATATGTAGCTACAACTAGCTTTGAGATGGCTAAAGAAACCGGGCCCTCGGCGACAGCTGCACTCGCAGTTAACCTGACTCTGACTACAGGACTAGGTAAAATAATTAATAACTGCATCTTGGTTAATGCTTATATTCACCCCAAAGGAAAGAAAAAAGCAGCGGAGGAGTTATATGCATATATTGAAGAGTGCATCACGGGGGAAAAAACAGCGAACTTAGTACTCACTGGGGATTTCAACCTCAATCTTATGGGAACAACACAAGAGGAGGGTACCACGGCACAAAATACATTCTGGGCACTACCACAACAAAGTAAGCCACAAACAGCCAATCAATCAAAATTGGGAAAGAAGGTACTTGAGGCATTAGAAAACTTAAACATCAGGGCATTAAATGGCAGGTTTGCAGGGGATAACCCGCCAGCCTCAACTTTTCACTCAAGAAAAGCGAATAGCACGCTAGATTATACCTTCATGTCACTTCCACTCTTCCAATTCACAATATCTTATCAGATAGGGAACCAAACAGATAGCGATCATTGCCCTCAGGAAATCACTATGGACCTTGCTAAGCCAACTTACGAGCGTTCGAATGCTCCTAAAGAGTCCATCTACACCGTAAACTTTAAAAAGATCAAGTATTCGACCGCAATGGGCGAATTTTTGACTGGACTGGCAAAACAACATTATATGGAGCGCACAGGCCCTAATGAAGTAGCGAAATGGGTGCAGTTTACTTCCACCTTGGGGCAATATGCAACAAAGCCCAAACTACGCACAAGGACGAACAAGCTGGGCACCCTTCCCCAAGCATATAGAGGGAAAATTAAAGAAATGAAATACTCAATCTCTAAGTTAATGAGAGCAGCACAGTAGGACCACAACAACAAAAGGATGCTGTATCAACTCTCTAAACTTAAAGCCTCATTAAAAAAACTAAAGTGGGAAGCAAACAGAACTATAGAGGAACAACTCTGGGCAACACTTCATGAGGACATAAAAAAGAATGACGGTGCAAGGTTTTGGAAAACAATAAATTCATTAACGCACCCTGCAAAAACGGAGATAACATCAAACATCACAGAGGCAACTTGGGCAGTATATCTCGAAAACCATTTTAACCGAGGTCTGCCGGCCAATCAGAACATGAGCAAACCCTTTCCTGTACAAGCCCATGATGTCGGCAATAGGCTACAAAGGTGCCCAATCGACCAGGACATGGTGGGGGACACAGATCATATATCACTGGAACCCATAATAAAGCGGCAAATAAAGAAAGGAAGAAGGGAAGGCGCGCTGGGTCCAAACGGGATTCCGCCCGTCCTCTTCAAACAAGATATGGACTATTGGGCAGCGGCACTTGAACCCCTTTTTCGGGAGATCAGGCACACTAACATCTTGCCAGACACTTGGAAGGGCTCCATCATTGCCCCCATACATAAAGCAGGGGACAGGGGCCTTCCTCAAAATTATCGGCTAGTTGCCCTAATCGATAATGATGCGAAGTATTTTGCAGGTCTAATACTGGAAGAACTAAAGGCATGGGCCATGAGGAAATCTCTTATACCTGTTAATCAAACAGGCTTCGTTAAAGCAGTGGGGACAACAACAAACATACTGACGATGGGTATGCTTATAGATAAGGCAGAGATGAAAAAATTGCCTCTGCACCTCTGCTATATTGACTACAAAGCGGCATTTGATAACATTAACCGCAATCTACTATGGACAAAACTCAATGATTGGGGTATCTCAAAAGGTTTGTTGGAGCTGTTAATCAATCTACATACAGACACTTGGATTCAGATTAAGGTGGGGGACGGCTCAATGCTGTCAAGGCGGATACAAACTAATAACAGCCTTAAGCAGGGCTGCGTGTTGGCCCCCACATTGTTCAACCTGTTCCTGGGGCACTTGGTGCCCCTATTAAACAACTGCAACTCACACTCGCCAAAATTAGGAGGCCTCAATTTACCATGCCTCTTATATGCAGACGACCTGGTGCTAATAAGCCATACAAGAGTAGGGCTCCAAAACCTTTTAAATACGACCCAGAGATATTCCGAGTTAAATGACTTACTAGTGAACCTCGAGAAAACGCAAACAATGACAATCAGCAAGAACAAAAAGAAGAACGTTTTTTCGTGGTTCTGGAATAACACCTGTATCAAAGACACCTCGTCGTACAAATATCTAGGTGTGAAGATAGACAGTGGTGGCCAATTTAGCGAACAAAGGGCTAGCATAAGAGGCAAAGGCCTCGCTCTGGCAATCGCCTTAAAAACACTAAATAACAACCTCTCCGGCCCTTCTCTGACCCCTCTACTACATGTCATACGCACCAAACTGTTACCAACACTAACTTATGAGAGCGAGGCCCACCGAGGCAGAGATGCCGTAACACTTGACAGTACAATCGTGTCGGCATATAGAATCATCTTCAGCCTCCCAAAGCGAACCTCCCCAGCACAGATCAGATTGGAGTTTGGAATTCGGTCACAGCTTTTGGCACGACGGGGTGCATATATCTGCTCATGGGATAAAGTAAGAAAAACGACTGAAGGAACGCTGAATGAATATTTATGGAAAGAGCTAGAGCAGACCCAAAACTCACCAGCTGCAAAATACCTGGAAAAAAGCCTAGTGAACACCGGGCTGGCAGAGCTCTGGGCGTCCCCTGCAGATCACAAAACACTCAACAAATTGGTGAAAAAATCGATCAAGCTACAGTCATGGGTTCAGGATAAAGCCATCCTATCAAAAAGATCTCATGCATGGATGGTATTAAACACATACCTGACACTAGCCCCCCAGCCATATCTCGGCCTAGGTTACACAAAAAAAAAAACTGTCCTTTTTAAGATATAGACTGGGCCTGCTACCATGCATCCTACACCTTCCTCACTGGCTGAGATCGAAAGCAGGAACACTATGCAGGCTATGTGGCATTGGGGCAGAAGACATGTTGCACCTGCTACGCTCGTGTGAGGAACTGCAAGAAGAAAGGAAGCTTCTGCTGAAACACCATTTTATTCTACAGGGTGTACGCACACAAAGGAGTGCAGTGCTAACCTGCTTCTCAGCACAGGACCCTTAGCTGAGCTGCAGATTTGTGAATTTTTTAAAAGCAGTGGAAAAAAACTACCAAAAATTGACCCATGAATAATTCATAAAACAGGACATATGATTTAACTTACATTGATGAACCATCTATGCTGCAAATTTTAATGAATTTTATGGGAAATACGAATAGACTAATAGGCCTACAAGTGGATGAGAAGTACAGAACGGCCAATGTGGGCGGCCGGTTAACAAAATCACTTTTTATGTTGAATCGTTTATGCTTATCGTACTATAGTATAGAATTGATCTTATACGCATGTTTTTATGAGCATTTTAACTTCCCTATTGCGTGTTATTGTATCGCATTGGTTTTAATTAACTGTGCAATAAACTATAAACTGAAACTGAAACAGTCATTTATTTGGAGGCAATTGTGTTTTTGCTGCTCAATAATAGGATGTCCTACTGCCTCTACCCACCTAGAGTTCTGTGTTCCATTGCACCCATGTTGGTGGTTATTTGACATCCATTTCTACGCCAATAGCCTTTTGGTCGGTATAAGCGCCAGGTCTATGAACTTACTTCAAATTTACTTTAAATGGGACGAGCGAATAATCATAAAATGTAGGACAGGGAGCCCACACAGCTTTATTTTTATTTTTTATTTTTTACTATTGATTGACATCCTTGTTTCTTGAAAGACTGTATTTCTGATCATTATTAAAACCTATCCTGAAGGGTAGCGTTGTTTAGACTTTGGTGAGGGATGGCATTGAAGATTTTATGTAGCTGATGTGGTGTTGGATACATATGGACAATGGATTGTTACATTGATTTAGCATGATCTCATATTCCTCTAAAGTGTTTTGGTTTAAGCCAGCTGTCTTGTCCAATCATTGTCTGATATTTCACTGTTCATTCCTTTTCCCATGGCACTTACCATGCCTGAAAGATAAGTTTGGTAACTTGTATTAAGGCATTGTATGACCTTATAACCATCCTGCTGGCATGTCCTAAGTCCTGTACTATATTTGTTGGAGGAGCTTCCAGCATTGAACATCAGAAATTGCCCGGTTGGGATGGAGAGCTCCTGTAATAATGCTTAAAATGTGTGTAACTGTAACACAGGGTCATAACATAGATCTCATGGAATGGAATTCCAGCATCCGACCAGTCGTGTATATTTATATGGGTGGCTAGTCTAGATTGGGGGTGCCCTATAGAGGTCCTGTTGGGTGGGCGTTGTTTTAGTCATCTTTTTGTGTAGGACTTTGTGCCACTTCCGGCAGCATATTGCTTTTCAGGTTTTGGGTTGGAATTGCAATGGATTTGGTCTGGAGTGATTTGCTTTCTGCTGTATCTTTTGTGTGTTCAGCCTGGGGAGAAGGGCTTCTGCCACCCACCATGCTAACCCTTTGTTGCCGAGAGGCTAGGTAATAAATCTTCGAGTTGGGAATGGCAAGGCCACCCTCTCGAAGGGGGTATTGCATTTTTGAGGAGGGCTAGTTTGTGTCTCCTCTTAACCAGTATCTGGGTTTTCAGACTAGCTCCAATTCAGTAAAGAAACGTTTAATGGCAAACAAATCGTGACATTTGACAACCACATCGTTTTCACTATGGCAATCTTGACTTTCACCGACAACAGTATTTTTTCTAAAAAGATATGGAGGCCTAGGTGTTCGTGCGTGCTCTGATTAAGGTGTCATCTATAGGGTCAGAATCCTTGTAATGTATATTGACCGCTAAATGTTTGAAGGGCTTATATCCCCAGGTCTGTAGAAGCTGGGGCAATCACTTAATGCCCAGCTCCTCTCTCAATTTAAGTGCAAATAAGCAGGACTGGTTCTAATTTATGTGTAACCCTGAGACAGTGCTGGATGCTTTCAGAGAACCAGATCCCTCTTCATATTCCGGAAATACAACAGTACATGATCAGTGTAAAGGGAAATGCCGTGTATCGTTCTTCCCATCTAGATGCCCCAATCTGGGGCCATATTGCGCGATGTAGCTGTTAGTGTTTCCATAGTTTATGAAAAAGGATGGGACTGAGGGGGATGCTCTCACCTGTTCCCCTTTTTAACTGTATTTGTTCAGCGGTTACATTCCCAGGTAATGGGTTTGTATACAGGAGTTTTATCAACTTAAGTATCCCAGTGCCGAATCCCATTTTATCCAGCACCCTGTAAAGTAAGCATAATTCCTGGGAATTAAAGGATTAATTCATGTCAAAATAGCAGCTATTGCAAGAATCCCACTCTCGGCGATGCAGCCTGCCATTATATCAGATAGTCTTTTGATGTTTAAGGCTGTATTTATTTGAGGGACAACCCCCGATGGTGCTAGGTATACTAGCTCCTTCAGGGCTGGAAATAATTTTATCAGCAAATATTTATTTCTGGTATTTTACAGTCACTATTCAAAATGCACATTGGGGGTCTGTATGACGCCATTCCCTGAGTCATTGTTTTAATTGGAGGATTAGTAGAGCTTCTCTATTTGTGGGTGGCAACTCTTATTTATGTTATGATTCTATGTACAGATTTAGCAGCATGGGGCTAGGAAGCCAACACAACTGGTATAATATTCATGGAAAAATTAATCGCTTCCCATTGTTTTTCCTGGTGCCAGTTCTTAAATTACCACTTAATTCCTACAAACGAAGGGGTTCCTCCAGTGATGCTGTATGTGCAGGGGATACTCTCAGTAGGAATATATATTTTTTTATTCCATCATTTGTCTTTAGGTGTAATTACTCCATCACCTTATTGTAAGTTTTCATAGTCTGGATTAAGTGTGGTCACAGCTGTTCCCGATTAACATCAGCAGTTTCTAGCTGGCGTATCCCTTCCTCTAATCCGAGTACATCCTTATTGAGGGTAGCTTTCACCCCATATGAAGTGTGTATGCATATCTCTGGTAAGGCCTCAAATATATCCCACTCTGGCGGTAATAATATCTGTTGATCCCGCATTGTGTTAAAAGTACTATTCTATGTTTGTTTCAATTCTCCCTCAATATGGGGTGTCCTGCAATGCCTGAGGCTGGAGTCTCCAGGTGGGGAAACATGCTGTAAGTCTACACCAATGTAAATGTGTCAGTGCAGGATGGTGGTCTGATGTTGCGCTTCATAGGTAATGTAGTGCACCTTGCAGCTGCTCTGACCGGATAATCATGTCTCACCTAGAGAGCTGATCGTGTATGTTAAAATGTGTGCATTCCCTGGTAGTTGGGCTTATGACCTCCCAATCGTGGAGCTGCTTACTAAAACCTTGGGCATTTTTAGTTACTGGGGGGCTAGGTATTGGGAGACACAATCTGCCCTGTGATATATTCTGTATGCCTCTATATTCCACACACCATATTGAGGCGGTTAAAGTCACCTGTATTAAGAACGGGGTCAGCACGGTCAAAAACTCTAGCTGTATGGTTGTGGGTATTTACAAGCTGGTTATTACGAGAGGCTTGAAATCTAGTAATCAGTTCTGTATGCTATATCTTACCTCAGGGTCAACATTAACTCCCAACACCAAAATCGGCTAAAAACTATTCAACGCTTACCCTACCAACAAACCAACGTCTTTTCCCTATAGCGGAACTGAATTGAGCCTTAGGGGCGAGAGAATAAGGTTGGGTTACTGTTTGAGGGTATTGTTTCTGCACCTGTGTTTGAGCTAGTTTTGGCTAGTTGTTACGGAATATGAACTAATACAAATATGAAATAATATTATCAATCAGGTAGCCATACATATATCTATCAAGCCTTTAGTTCAGAATACATCATCAGCCATCAATAGTGTGATGTGTGCAAGGAGTTCCCGTTCTTCCTCGTTGCTGAGGTCTCCACCTGATGACGCCCGTATATTACTTTCAGATTCAAAACCTCAATGGCCTCCACGTTAGAATTCCCCCTCCATGCTGTTATTTTGACTATTTATCTGTGTTTGTCTTCCCTTGTTCAGCTTTGGGTTTTATCACTTTACCACACTTTTCATTTGTAGGTTCTTCTGTTAAGTCTTTGTCCAATTTGGAAGGATGTTTCTTTGCCCACTTGTCTGTCCATTCATTGGCATCCTAAGAATAAAAAAAAAATGTGTTTCTTTACCAGCTATTACTTTAAGGTCTGCTGAGAAAGTTAGCATGACATTCAGATTCAGGGTACATAGGGTCTGTTTAACTTCCCTGCATCCATTATGTTGCTGCCGGACTCCTGAAGTGGAATATGGAAAAAAGGAACAACTTACTGTTCTTTTTTTTTTTTATAAATCATATTTTCATTTGCATTTTGTAATAAGCCTGTGCACATGTCACGAACATGTGTATTCAATATAACAGAAATATTTTCATTCATTGTATGTAGCTGTGCATCGTATGTCATTAGCAATGCACATGCCAATTGTCCAACTTCTTTACTAATGCATATAATCGTTTTATCACATTTCATCTGCATGCTATCCATTCCTCATGATATTTCGTCTCACCCCGCTTGGGAGTCCCTCTCTTTTAGAAATTCGTTAAGCAGGAGTCCATCAATGCCCATAAGTCCTATCATACTTTTGCATGCATATTTATATGAACAAAGCAAACGATAACTACAAACCATAACCAAAACGTATGCAGAAGGGTATGCTGATCGTTAGCGTGTGATTAAATCAGGGTACTTGATTGCTCTGTCTTAATGTGTGTGTCCAGATGGACTAACAAGTCCACCTGGTCAAACCTAGTGTATTATGTCTTCCCAACCTCTCTCGGCTATTTTCAGTCTATTTGTTCATTTAAAAAAAAAAACATGAACATATCTCATTCCCGGGACTGGGGCCTCATAGTCCTATTGATTCTACTCTTCTTCATTCTCTCCCTCTTCTCCGCTAGATTGTGCAGGTGTCTCCCACATTGTTAGCGCCTCTTTCCAAAGTTCTGCAATGGGGTGCTGCCGTATACCTCTGGCTTCCTCCCATTGCAGCGCTCTGCCTTCTGCTCCAGACTAATTGATTACATACCGTTTCTACCTTGCTATCTGAGGTCCCGTAGCATGGGCGTCCGCAGAAATTTTTCCAGGGGGGGGCAAAATTTTATTTCATCACCATCATCCGACATGATTAAGCACAAGTATTAAATAAATAAAGTTGCATCACAAACACACAATGCGCCTCCTCTGAGGTTTTGCCTAACCAACTGAAACCGTGACCCCTAATACATAGCCTAGCATTCCTCTATGTACCTATATTTCACAGAGCCCAAGATGTACTGTAACAAAACTAGGCATCTTCCCCAATTAAATAAACGATTTATCATACCCACACTTTGAGGATACCAAAAATAAACAAAACATGCCGAAATCTGACTGCTAATTTAAGCAACATTTTGTATTTAAAAGGTGTAAACCAACTCCAAAAAGCAAGAAAGTCAATGTCCATTGCTTAAATCCTTACAAAACATAAGGAGTATGGTTTTAAAAGACCACATTCATGAACATAAAGCTGCAGTACACATTTCATAAATTAATGTAATGAAAACAGTTGATAAGGATCACATTTTTTCTCTCTCTAGTTCTGCCACTCTTACGTTGCTCTTGACCCTAATACCTCCATGCTCTACTCTTTACCTCTCATTTTCCCACCTTTCCTCTCATGTTTTGCCTGCTGATTCTTCCCCTCGTACATTCACATATCTCTTCCCTGCCCTACTCTTCACCTCTCAACTCTCTAGCCAGTCTTTCCTGTTGGTTATTGTTAGACGGACCGGGAGGGTCGGCCGAGGATAAGGGGAGAGGTCTCCGGGGAGAGCCGTCTCCGACGATCGTACAGACAAGTAACTTCCCCCCCACAGACGGACACCACACAAGGGTAAAGTTCAACGATACTTTATAGGCAATTCTTTAAGTACGATGAATGGTACAAGGAGGTCTGGACTCAGGGGTCCCCTCGGTTCTGGTCTCTGGTTTGGGAAAAGGGTAGCGGGACAGTCTTGTTACCAAAAGATGGGAATAGCTCTCAATCCTCGAGCTCGGCGTTCTAGATGATCGGGCCGCGGCGGAGCCAGGCAGGTCCCGAGATGGACGAAGGAAGCGACGGTCCGCGGCGGAGCCAGCAGGTCCCGATGAAGATGGTAGTTACAAACGGTCCGCGGCCACGCCAGCAGGTCCCGACGACGATGAAGGTTTACGAAGGTTACGAAGGTTGCGGCAGCGCCAGCAGGCAGGACGATGATGCGCAAGGCAGAGCTACGGCAGCGCCAGTAGTCCGTCAAGGATGAGTTCTTCTCTGCGTCTCTCGACTCCAGGATACAACTGCCTTCCTGCTCTGGAGCTGCCCCAGTTATAGGGCTGGTGCCCTTTGATGTCCGGACCCTCGCACTTGGAGGTCGGGAGGTCCGGGATGAGGGAGTCCAGACACCCAGCAGGGGGGTGGAGCCAGCGCCCGGGGAGGCGATGGGCGAGCGGCACCTGGCGGGGGAGAGCCATTGACGCCTCTTTCTCCCATTGACTTGCCAAGTAGCCCGCTCACCTCCTGGGTGGATGGTGGTGCCGGGATGTCTGAGGCCTGGCTAGGCCCAGGGTTGAGGTCGATCGGGGGCCAGGCGGCCTCGTGGTGGAGTGTCCAAGATGGCGCCCAGGCTGGGCGCGCGGGCCAGTAGTGGGTCGGGCCCACGAGGTCGATATGTTCAGGGGCCGGGGTCCCGGAGGGGACGGAAGACGAGCAGTGGTGGTGTGTGGCACTTGTGTGACCGGGCTCGGGCCTGGTCGGGCCGAGGAGGGAGCGGCCCTTCATGTGGCCTGTCCAACATGCGTCCCCCCCAGCTGAAGGCGGGGAGAGTCACCCATCCTCTTGGGGACTCTCCTCGTCGAGGCGGAAAAACCGGGACAGGCCATCCGCGTTGGCGTGATCTGGCCCAGGCCGGTGCTCCACAGTGAAGTCCATCCCTTGTAGGGAGATGGACCAACGTAGTAGTTTCGGGTTTTCCCCCCGCATCTGCATCAGCCACTGCAGGGGTCGATGGTCGGTCTGCACCCGAAAGTGCGTGCCAAAGAGGTAGGGCCGGAGCTTTTTGAGGGCCCATACCACAGCGAAGGCCTCCCTCTCTATGGTGCTCCAGCGTTGTTCTCGGGGTAGGAGTCGCCTGCTGATGAAGGCCACTGGCTGATCAAGGCCTTCGGTGTTCACTTGAGACAGGACTGCCCCAATGCCATGGTCGGAGGCATCCGTCTGGACGACGAACTCCCGGCTGTAGTCGGGGGCCTGGAGCACAGGGGCGGAGCACATGGCGGCCTTCAATTGTTCGAAGGCTGTTTGACACTCCGGGGTCCAGTTGACTTTCTTGGGTTGATTTTTGGACGTGAGTTCTGTGAGGGGCCCCACTATGGTACCATAGTCCTTCACGAACCTTCGGTAATAGCCCGTGAGGCCCAGGAAGGCGCGTACCTCGGTCTGGGTGATGGGGGGCTGCCAGGACTGGATGGCGGCAATCTTGAGCTGCAGAGGGGCCACCAGACCGCTTCCCACCTGGTGTCCGAGGTAGGTTACGGACCCCTGACCAATTTGGCATTTACTGGCCTTAATCGTGAGGCCAGCCCCGTGGAGGGCCTGTAGCACCGCTTGGAGGTGGTGGAGGTGCTCGGGCCAATGGTGGCTGTATACAGCGATGTCGTCTAGGTAGGCGGCGCTGAATCCTTCGAGCCCTGCCAGGACCTGGTTGACGAGCCGCTGAAATGTTGCTGGAGCATTCTTCATGCCAAAGGGCATGACCTTGAAATGGTAATGGCCATCAGGGGTGGAAAAGGCAGAACGTTCTTGGGCCCGGGGTGTGAGGCCGATCTGCCAGTAGCCCGCCGTCAGGTCGAAAATACTGAGGTAGCGGGCAGCTCCCATGCGGTCGATTAGTTCGTCTGCCCGGGGGATGGGATGTGCGTCTGTTCGGGTGACCGCATTCAAGCCCCGGTAGTCGACGCAGAACCGGAGTTCTGGTGTGGTGCCGGGAGCGGCTGCTTTGGGGACCAGGACTACAGGGCTGGCCCAGGGGCTGTCTGAGGGCTCGATGACCCCGAGCGTGAGCATTCTGGTCACTTCTTCCTGGATGCAGGCCCGTACCCGATCTGGCACGCGGTAGGCCCGGTGGCGGATAGGGGGGTTGTCCCCCGTGTCCACGTCGTGCACACACCAGGAAGTGACACCTGGGGTGAGGGAAAACAGGCTGGCGAACTGCAACAGAACGTCTCGACACTCCTGGCGTTGCTCCCGGGTGAGGGCCTCCGAGAGTCGGACCCCATCCACGGAGCCGTCTTTCTCCCGAGTCCGTAGGAGGTCAGGGAGGGGCTCGGAGTCTTCTTCGGCCCCATTGTCTGTGGCCATCAGGAGGCTGAGTTCTGAACGCACAAAGTGGGGTTTCAGTCTATTAGCGTGGAGGACCCGGAGGGGGTTCCGGGCAGATTCCATGTCGATGAGATAGGTGGCAGGGCCCTTGCGCTCGACTACTTTGAAGGGCCCCGTCCATTTGTCTTGCAGGGCGCAGGGTTCGGTGGGGGACATCACCCATACCTGTTGCCCAGGTTCAAATTCGATGGAGGAGGCATTCCGGTCATACCACTTTTTCATGTCCTCTTGACTGGCCTCTAGGTTGGCTTTTGCCAGCTCTCGGAACCGCCGGGTCTGGTTGCGGAGGGTTAGGAGGTATCGGAAAACATCTGGGGGGTTCTTTAGAGGGGGCATCTCCCAGCCTTCCTTGACTAGGCTGAGTGGCCCCCGTACTGGATGTCCATACAGCAGTTCGAACGGGCTGAAGCCGAGGGACTTCTGGGGGACCTCCCGATAGGCGAAGAGGAGGCACGGCAGCAGCACATCCCACTGGCGACGGAGGGGCTCTTCCAACCCCCCAATCATCCCTTCGAGCGTGCGGTTGAACCGCTCAACGAGTCCGTTTCCTTGAGGGTGATAGGGGGTCGTGAATCGGTAGGTAACCCCACATTGTTGCCAGAGGGACTTCATATATTTGGAAATAAAGTTCGTGCCTCTGTCGCTGACGACTTCTCGGGGGAAGCCCACACGGGAGAAGATTCCCATCAGAGCCCGGCCGACTACCGGGGCTGTCACAGTCCGCAGGGGAACAGCTTCGGGGTAGCGGGTGGCGTGGTCCACTAGCACCAGGATGAACCGATGGCCTTGTTTTGTACGCGGGTCCAGGGGCCCCACAATGTCTATTCCGACCCTCTCGAACGGGGTGGTGACCACGGGAAAAGGTTGCAGGGGGGCTTTTAGTTTGCGGCCGCTCTTTCCACTGGCTTGGCACGTGGGGCAAGATCGGCAATGCTGGTGTACATCGTCCCTCATTTTGGGCCAGAAGAAGTGGGTCACCAGGCGGCTGTAGGTTTTATCTTGACCCAGGTGTCCAGCCAGGGGGACATCGTGGGCCAGGTTTAGCAGAAAGTCTCTAAAACGGAGGGGCACCACTAGCACTCGGCTGGCCCCCAACTCCGCGATTCTTTGTTCACTGTATAGCAGGTCATTGTCCCAGTAGATCCAATGTTTTCCGGAGGTATCCCCTGCGCTTTGGGCGAGGGCTTGTTGGCGGAGTCCCTCGAGGGAGGGACAGGTCTTCTGTTCTTGGTGAAACTGTTCTTGCGTGGGCCCCCCCTCTTGAGGCCACTGGTCGAGGTTAGCGAGGTCTGGAGGTTGAGCTGGTTCTGGGGGGACGTCACGGTCGGTGGTTTCGGCTGGCGCGACCGGAGGCGGAGGTGCCGGCCATTCGGGTTCCTCGGGTCGGGGTTTGGCACGGGCGGCCATGGACCGGGTGGTGACGCATGCCCAGTCCGGGATGCCTAACATCCCCAGGTGTTCTCGTCGTTCTACGGCTGCCCACGGAGAGCTTTCAAGGTCATTCCCCAGGAGGCAGTCTACGGGGGCATCGTCTCGGACCGTTACTTTCAACATGCCGGAGACCCCTCCCCATTCGAAAGGGACGCAGGCCATCCGACACAGACTCTCTGAGTTATCGGCTGAACGGACAGGGCAGAGAATGTTTGGTAGGAACTGTTCTGGGGCCACCAGGTGACAGCGGACGGCTGTCACACTGGCCCCGGTGTCACGGAGGGCTTCGGCCCGGCGTCCATTGATGCTCACCCATTGGCTGTACTTCTGAGTGTTAGCGGGTAGGGGGACCCGCGGGACCATGTCTTTCCCCCCTAAGCAGGCTAGAGCCATGGCGGCGGGCTCCCATTCTTGATGCTCTTGCTCATATTCTTCTTGTTCCTCTGAGATCTGTTCCTCCCCCAGAGCAGCAGCGGCTACTTGGCGGGGTCTTGGGCTCTGATACTGGGGGCAGTTTGGGTCGTTTGCATAGTGGCCGACTCGTTGGCATCGATGGCACGTAACATTGGCTCGATATCCCGGTCGCGCCGGGGTGCTGCCCCGGTTGGCCGGGGGGGTGGTGCTGCTAGCGGGGGCGACCGGAGCGTTGTTTCTTCCACGTCCTTGGCCTCCTCCTCCTCCTCGGGGACGGTGCTGCCCGTTGTTGTTCCGGCTCTGTTCATAGGACCCATTCCGGCCCACTCTGGTGATTTCCCACCGGTCAGCTTCGGCTGCGAGCTGCCGGGGATCGGTCAATTTGCTATCGAGGAGGTGCTGGCGGAGCTCGATGAAGCAATTGTTCGATAGATGCTCCCATACCATGAGGTTGAAGAGTTGTTCGTAAGTTGTGACCTTGCTTCCTTTGATCCAGCCCTCGAAGGCTCGGCTAAAATAGTTTACATAGTCCACCCAAGTTGTACCCGGGATGCGGGTGCAGTCTCGGAACCTCTGACGGTACATCTCGGGTGTGAGGCCATAGCGGGTGAGGAGTGCAGCTTTCATATGGTCATAGGAGGTCATCTGGTGGTCCGGGAGCTGTAGCAGGGCGTCGCGGCCCTCGTTGAGGAATCTCCCCCATAGACCGGCTCCCCAGTCGCTTCTATCGATCCGGTGGGCTGTCATAGCGATTTCGTAGGCCTTAAACCATTGCTGGATGTCGTCCTCTCGGAAGTACTCTCGAACGACATCCTTGGGGATGTGTACCTTTTTCTCTGTTGCCCCTGGGGTGTGGGGTTGCTCGGGCACCCCTACTTCCTTATTCTGCTTGCGTAGGTCGATCTCCGCTAATTTTCGCTCGTGTTCATATGCCAATTTCTTCTCCTCGAGCTCCCTTTGTCTCTGTTTTTCCTCTCTTTCTTCTCGGAGACGCAGGTGCTCTAAGTTTATTTTTTGTTCGGCCAACTTAAGTTCGACATCCATTTTGAGCCGGGCCATTTCCAGCTCGTGTAGTCGGGTTTTTTCTCGTTCCTGGATCTCGTCTTGCGAGAGACCCGTTCTTCGCTCTTCAGGGGCTGTGGTTTGTTTTTCTATTGCTGCGATGTTTTGATCGGGGGTTCCGGCAGCCCCGGTTTCTGCCCAAGACTCTAGGGCATGCTTGAAATCGTCCTTGGTACTTAGACCGGTGGTAGCGATACCTAGTTCGATGCAGAATTGTTTTAATTCACGATGGCTGTACTCGTCCAATTTCTCCATTTGAAATTTCTCGGTGGATCCGCTTTCTTTGTTTGACATCGTGATTTCGTCGTGGGGTGAGCTACTCTCTGTACGATAATGCGGTGATTCGGATCGCGCCGCTGGCCACCAATGTTAGACGGACCGGGAGGGTCGGCCGAGGATAAGGGGAGAGGTCTCCGGGGAGAGCCGTCTCCGACGATCGTACAGACAAGTAACTTCCCCCCCACAGACGGACACCACACAAGGGTAAAGTTCAACGATACTTTATAGGCAATTCTTTAAGTACGATGAATGGTACAAGGAGGTCTGGACTCAGGGGTCCCCTCGGTTCTGGTCTCTGGTTTGGGAAAAGGGTAGCGGGACAGTCTTGTTACCAAAAGATGGGAATAGCTCTCAATCCTCGAGCTCGGCGTTCTAGATGATCGGGCCGCGGCGGAGCCAGGCAGGTCCCGAGATGGACGAAGGAAGCGACGGTCCGCGGCGGAGCCAGCAGGTCCCGATGAAGATGGTAGTTACAAACGGTCCGCGGCCACGCCAGCAGGTCCCGACGACGATGAAGGTTTACGAAGGTTACGAAGGTTGCGGCAGCGCCAGCAGGCAGGACGATGATGCGCAAGGCAGAGCTACGGCAGCGCCAGTAGTCCGTCAAGGATGAGTTCTTCTCTGCGTCTCTCGACTCCAGGATACAACTGCCTTCCTGCTCTGGAGCTGCCCCAGTTATAGGGCTGGTGCCCTTTGATGTCCGGACCCTCGCACTTGGAGGTCGGGAGGTCCGGGATGAGGGAGTCCAGACACCCAGCAGGGGGGTGGAGCCAGCGCCCGGGGAGGCGATGGGCGAGCGGCACCTGGCGGGGGAGAGCCATCGACGCCTCTTTCTCCCATTGACTTGCCAAGTAGCCCGCTCACCTCCTGGGTGGATGGTGGTGCCGGGATGTCTGAGGCCTGGCTAGGCCCAGGGTTGAGGTCGATCGGGGGCCAGGCGGCCTCGTGGTGGAGTGTCCAAGATGGCGCCCAGGCTGGGCGCGCGGGCCAGTAGTGGGTCGGGCCCACGAGGTCGATATGTTCAGGGGCCGGGGTCCCGGAGGGGACGGAAGACGAGCAGTGGTGGTGTGTGGCACTTGTGTGACCGGGCTCGGGCCTGGTCGGGCCGAGGGGGGAGCGGCCCTTCATGTGGCCTGTCCAACAGTTATGCCATCCTCAATACAGCTATGCCTTTTCCTTCTCCCCTTTCCTTTTATTTTCTCTTGCTGTTCCTGCCCCATTACATACACCTCTCCCCTTCTGCCTTCCCTCTCCTCTTGCTGAGTCTGCCCTTCTTACATCAAATCTACCTCCCTGATCTAATCTTCATCTCTAATCTCTCACCAAGCCTTTAACGTTCTCTTGCTGGTTCTGCACATCTTACATCCACCTTCTCCTCATCTTTCCCTCTTCATCCAACCTCTTAATATCTCTTGGTGGTTCTTCTCTCCTCCATCCACTTCTCTCTCTTGCCACTCTGCCTATGCGCTCTTGCTAGTTATGTCTCTCCTATAGCCATGACTCCTATCCATGCACTACCTTCACTGCTCATCTCTCCCCAGACTTATTACTTTTTTCACTGGCTCTGCCCCATTTACATTTTCTCTACACTTTGGTCCTCCTGAACACTCTATTAGTTTCTCACTGATTTTGCCACCTACACCACCTATTTCCATTCATCCTCTACTCTTATTCTTGTCTCTTCTCAAACCTTATTTTGTGGATTGTGCCCTTTAACATTAAACTCTCTGCTATCCCAACTTTGTTGCTTCTCTTTCTCATTATGACCCTCTTATATCCATCTTTCTCCTCCATGATGTATGCCTCGTCTCTCCCCCTGCCTCTTACCTTTCTCACTGATTCTGGCCTTCTGCATCTACCTCTCACCATTTCCTCTCTCTTCTCTGTGTAAGGTTTCTTGATTTTTCCGCCTCTCTTACATTTACATGTCCCATGCATGTACTGCCATTCACTTCTCATTTCTTCCTCCAGCCTCCTAGTGTTTTTTGCTGGTCTACCCCCTTTACACACACCTCTTCTCTTATACCTCCCTGCCTCTTATCTTGTTTCACTGTTTCTGCCTCTTATATCCGTGTCTCCCTTCCATGCTCGACACTTCACTTTATCTCTACTACTATCTCTTTCCTTTCTCACTAATTCTGCCTCTATTACACTCACCTCTTACCTACCTACTGAACCTCTCATCTCGTCACATCCTCTAATGTTCTCTCACTGGTTCTACCTCTCTATATTCTACCTCTCCCCTGCCTCTCCCCCCCTGCCTCTTACCTGCTCTTGGTTGTCCTGCCCTCTTACATCCAGCACCCACCACACTCTCTCCATGACACTTAAGTTCTCCTGATGGCTCCTCTTCATTTATATCTACCTCTCCTATCCAAGCACATCCTGTCACCTTTCATCTTTCTCTCCAGCCTCAACTTTGTTCACTGGTTCTGCCCCTTTATGTCCACCTCTCCCTTCCATGCTGAACTCTTCATGTTTTATTTCCTCTCACCTCTACCCCCAATTCACTGTTTCTGTCCCTCAAGCTTCCACCTCTGCCCTACTTGCACTGATATTTACCACTCTTCTCCTCGGCCTCTTACCTTGCTTCACCTCTCGTGCCACGACGCAATACAGGCCCCTGCAGCACAGATGGGCCCACAACACTTTAGGAGGCCCCTAACCCATAAAGGGGCTCCCATTCAGCCCTGGGCCAATGAATATCTGTGATATGTAGGAGACTCAGAGACCCATTATCACATTCTGCAGAGAGGGACCCCATCATTTTGGCTTACGCCACTGCTCTCTCCCCTTCCATCCTGCCACTCTCCCCAAGCCTGTTACATTTCTCTTTTGCATGCTATTCCTTTTACCTAACCAAGACTCTTCCCTTCTCTTATTGATTCTGCCATTACATACACATCACTCCTTCCCCATCTCCCTTTCCTTAAGCGTCTTGTTCTATGTAGTTGTTTTGCCCCTTATGTTCAGACCTCACCTCTGCTGCACTGTTATCTCCCCCACCTATTACCTTCTTTTGTTTGTCTAGCCTTTTTAGATGTGCCTCTCCCTTGATACTTCTATCAAAAGCAAAAGTGGACACCAGACCTCCTTAGATGTACCCAGGAACACGGGAATTCAGTATTTCAGATATGAACAAACATGATACCGGGGAGTAGAGCAACCTTTTCAGATGTGTAAAACAAGTAATGGAGAGTGGCTTGAGGGTTTATAACTTGGAATTATCTTGGAGGGTTCGTTGCACTCCTCTCAGGGTGGTAAGAATGGATGTGGGGTCACCCCTCCTTACCTCCTACAAACTCAATGTTGTCATCTCCACTATTATTTTACCAACCCAATTTTTAATTATTCCTTTTTTAATGTAAATTACATGAAAATAAAAAAACACAAATGGGCAGATCTACAAGAAAGTGCCGCAGCATGGCACCGCAAGCCCTTTGGCTGTGCCACGCTGCAGAACTTTCAAAGCACAGGAATGTGACATATCTACAATGATATGTTGCATTCCTGTGCTCTCCCCTGCGGCGGCACAGAAACAGCTGCCATGCGCCGGCGCAGGCACCCTTGCACCATGGTGCAAGGATGCCTGCGCCATGGGGAGATTGCTTTTGTGAAGGAAGGGGCACATCAGTGGTAGGGAGCCTTTTTATTCTGCTCTGTGGTGGGCTTCAACTGTGACCTTGAGATCAGTGTAGTTTACATCGGCGTCACTCAGCTACCTCACTATCACCCAGTTGGCGTCTGCGACACATGCACTTGGGCCCAGGTGCGCTGGCTACTGACGAGTAGAGAAGTTGAACAATTGTCCCCTGGCTCACTTTAATGACAGGAAGGGTCATCCTCCCACATTCACAAGTATCACATTGTGGTTTCTCTTTTAAGACTAATACAATACCAGCTACATGCCAGCAGACTCGACAACATCAAGTAATACTTGATGGTTGTTACCAGCCTGAAGTTGTCATCCATTGCAGAAGCACAAAAGAGCCAGCAACAGTGGCAGAATTATCAACTCTTCAGGTAAAATAACATTTTGCCCTTGGAGCGCTCCCAAAGCACTAATTTTACAAATGCCAATTCCTATCCTTTTCATTTGATTTGGAGCCACGGTCTGGTTGTGGCCTGAAGCATCAGCTGTACCCTGCCTCATGGAAATACTGGGGCCAGTCAAGGCAAAACTACAGACCTCTGGTTTATGTAGAGGTCCAGAAACAATGGTACTGTATAGGAACTATTCTCGGCATTTCGGTAGCCAGAGAACATCTACTGCGCCCCTGAATCAAAAATTATTTTAGATTTCATCATAGCTTTGTTTCAGTGTAAATGTTCACTCACTTGCGATGTGATGGCGATGGTTCACACACTTGCGTTGTGTAAATGGTTTCTGCTCAATGCATTTTGAGTCCTTCTTGCCCTTCTTCAGGGGATATATCTCAATCCTGTTGGTGCTCATTCAATTGGAATCGCTGCAAAGGGCATTACTTTCAACCTGATGCACAACGAGAACCTCTCAACAGTTTCACAACACTTCTTTACGACTACACCAGCTGCTCCACTACCGAAAGTGTTTTCTGTGATAATAACAGAATAAATGATGTCATCTAGAGTGAATATGTCCATGAGATTTTTTGTTGATCAAATGCACAGATAAGAGCTTTACAAGGAAAAAGTTTGTATTGTAATTAAGTTGTGTGATGTGTAAAACCACAATGTTTAAATGGTAACATTGTTGTGCGATGCGATGGCGATGGTTCACACACTTGCGTAGTGTAAATGGTAAATTATCATGCGCGGTTGAAAATCGATTGCGATGTAACAGCATGCGCGATGTAAAAGCATGCATTGTTAAGGTTATCGCGATGTAAAATGTGCGTTGTAATGCACCTGCGATGTTGTCTCATCGTTGGAATGGGGTTTCGCCCTTGTATATCTGCTCCAAGTGCTTATATTCAACTGATGTCACTATTTATGTTTAACTCTATTTCTCTATTTAGGTTTCTTTTGGATGCACATGCTTGTTTGAAAAAAAACAAGAAAAGAGTTGCAAAAAATAGAAAAGAATAGCCTCTCTCTCCATTTTCTGCTCTTCTTCCCCCTTCATTGAAACTGTACAGCGAAGAATGTGACACTAAGGTCACTCGTTTTTTTGTTGTTGTGAGCCCTGCAGGATGCTCTGCCTTTCATTAATGCAGGGGCAGGGCTCACTTCACACCTAAGGCCAGTTCAAGCATCTGCAATTATCATGCAGATGCAGTGTTTAGGATACGAGAGAGTTGCTGATCACGGCCACAAAACCAGCCCTGCTACAGCTGAAAGGAATCTGGGGGTCATATTACACTTTCAGCCCATGGCAGCATCGACCAGGAGAGGGGGCCTCACAGCTGCACCTTGACTGAACACACCAAGTGAGGGCGCTGCCCACCGGACGGACTTGTGATCCAGAGGAGGGCAAGCGCCCCGCCTGGCCAGCCCCATAGCCAAATCTGTCAATCTGTTCCCTAATTAACGCTTGTGTGGATGGGGGAAAAGACCCAGCAGGCAGATCCATACTGTAGGATCCAGCTCCCTTCCCAAAGCAGCTTTAATTTTCGCTAAGACTGTTACCCAGAACTCTTGCATCCACTGGCATTTCCATATGAAGGAAGTCTGGATCCAGGTGGGCGCACTTTGTACACTTATGCATCTCCCCTCCATATGTAACATAAAGGCAAGAACTTACTGTTCTGAAGCACTTACTTGCCATTTTTACATGCAAGCTATAAAATACCGTCTTAATCTCTATAACTGAGACGGAGAGCCACCACGAGCCTTGGTGTGGTGGCAGTTACAGGTGGTTTAGCAGGGACCTTGTGTGCCTGCATTATTGGGCGGGGGGACTTGGGTAGGCAGCCAACTGCAACCTGGGTTGTAAACTATTCTTTTTGGGAATAGCTCCATTCTTTGGCCTGCTAGCTTCTCTGGCACTGATTTTGTCCATGTGAGGCAATGGCTGCAAGCCATGACATTATGCAACAAAACTACCATGCTGATCTGGCAAAGCAGAGATGTGAAAGTACCTCTTCTCCTTAACATTTGGTGGTGTTGAAATTCTTCTCTCTTCATGATGCTGAGCCTCTTCCATTTGGAAGTTCGGGTGGATTGATGTTTCCCTTCTTTCAGAATTCCCATACTGTTCTGTGATAGGTTCATAAGGTCATATTGTTTACGTTCAGGTGCCAGTGGAAGGTTGAGGTGCACAGTCTGAACCCCAAATTTGTGATTGTGATCTGGTCTTCATAGCAGCCTTTTGTGTGATGGTTCCACTGTCAAGGTCATTTTAGAGCTACTAGAGTCTTGGCTTTGTAATATATCGGCCAACAATTTCAGTGGTTTTGGATGAATCATGTTAAGTAACCTCTCTGGACATTTGATCAAAATAGCACCCCGTTTCATTCCTGGTTAGTAATACCTGGAGGCGAATCTTGGCATTTGCTGTTTTCTTTATCCACAAAGTAAGTCTCTGTGGAAAAAGTTACGGACACTAGTTACAAATGTGCCCACCTGGCCTTACTTGCACCCACTCTAGTTACAAATGTGCCCACCTGGCCTTACTTGCACCCACCTGGCTTCACCGGTATGAGCCAGATCTCACCAATATAACTACAGCCTCACCAGTAACTGATTGACCTTCGCATGAATCAGCTGCTATCACATGTGTCTTTAGAGTGGCTCCTATCCTCATAATTTCCCCTTCAAAATGCTTTTTTTTTACTGCATCATTTTGGATTTACATTTAACTTGATATGATTGATGCATAAGCATAAACAGTGGTGAGTTGTGCCTTTCAACTAGAAATGCCCCAACGTTTCTTGAGGGTTCGATGCTTTGATGAGCCAATCTTCATTCTTTGGGTAGACATAAATATTTATTATTTATAGTAACCGGAGTCAAGGTCATGCCTTTTCAGACCATAAATGGGGATTGATTTCAAGCGGAATGATAGAAGTTAGTATTAGTAGCCATTGTTTCCTACCCCATGTCTCAGTAACCTCTGCCATCAGTATGTAGAAGTATGCATCCTGAAGGTCTATGGTGTACATCCAACCTCCTTGATGGAAGTTCTGGTGTATTTAGTAAAATGCTAACATCCTGAACTTTCCTTTCTTGTGACATTTGTCTGATATTTTGTTCACTGTTTTGAATTAGAGAGTGGGTCTGAATTCATGCCTATGTCCTTTCTGTAGAACCATATCGAAATAAATGTCTTTAGTTTTTGCACATTATTCAGCACCCATTTATCTTATGTGATTGCTTGTCAATCTTGCAGATGATTCTTGATATGTCCCTCTGCTGGAATGACAGACACAGGAAGGGGAAGGAAAGAGTCACTGTTGTCCTGTTGCTGGAGGTGTTCGTCAGATGCAAATGTTTGATGCTTGTCTCTTCCTTGGCCCATGCTGTGGCTATTTCTGGTGTTGCTGTTGGTAACTTTCTGTTAGCGATAACAGTGTTTTCAGTGTTTGTTAGTAGTGCTTTCTGAATCCTTTTTTTTCCTCCAGGCCCACTACATTCAGGTCCTCCATTTTGGATTTCATCTGTTACATTTCTCCATCCACATAGCTCCCAAATAGTATTGTCAGAGAATAGGAGGATACAAATATTCTGTGGCCCCTATGATTTAAGGCCTGTTCGATGAAGTGGGAATACACCCTTATTACCTAGTCTTAACAACAGAACAGTCAAGAAAGAGGAATCTGCCATGGCGGTATTAATTTGAGACCATCATCTGCTCAATTATCATATTTTCAGCAAATCACTGAAGGGCCACCCAAGATGCTCTGTAGTACTGTTCTATAGCGTTTTAGGCCCCTAGTGTAATTTTCCCGATTCATGCCCTTATATAGATATAAATCACCTTGTCCTTATATAGGCATAGAAATCACAACCAAATTTAGACATAACCAATCCAGTCTAAATACGGCATGGCTACTTCCACTAGTTCCAAAAAGCCACAACGATTTATTGGAAAACTCGACTTCAGCAGTTAGGGACTTCCCCTTCCTTGAAAATTGATTTGTCCAAGAACTCATGGAGTTTTCAAAGAACTACGACTCTTTGATGACGTTATTATGTCCAACTGTACGTCAAACTCTGCACCTTCAAGGTATAAATATGCCCACACTTGCCATAGCAAATACACAGTGGCTTGGAGCAGTTCGACTATCTACTTGCCCGACGCATCTCGCTACAGCAAGTGCCGAAGGAAGCAGACCCTCCAGCAGACGCACTGAGAGAGATGCTGTCTTTTCTCCTGCCGAGAAATCCAGCTCCAGTGTTTCCAAGCTCCCCTTGCGGGGTGTTGAGAAATTGAGTCCTGAGACAGAGAGATACCAGACCTCCTTCATTCTAAACCAAGGTACGGAGCTGATTAGACCCTAAGAGAAATCTTGGATAGATTCTTGGCAAAAGAATACTAAACTTATGCTACACCTCACTTACTTCTTCCCTCGTACTAGACTTCGGTTAGGTACATCGGGGTAAGCGTATTTTAGAAGCACCAGTTAAGTACTTTTAGTCTTTATTTATTTATGTATTTATTTTATGGCTTAGAAACCATACCATGCTTTTACAGTAGTATTTTATACAACTCTTCTTGCTTTACGCATTATACTTTACAGCCAGTATTACGATTGTAGCAGTTCATTTCTTCTGCATGAGAAAGAAGACTGTTCAATAAATACTTTTTATTGAAAACGCCAGTCTTTCTATTTTCTCTGCACCTCTGATGAAACGAAGCATGCATGAATGACTGGGGGAAAAAAATCTATTGTTTCCACGAGACTGAAGATATGCTTTATCTTGGGGAAACACAGTTGTCATGTTTATGCGGTTATCAGAAACTAATCCCTTCTTTTGAATTCGAGAAAGTTTCTAGTGACCTCTCAGCTAGCTGGCACTCACAATTAAGTTTAAAATATTCGATAGAGACCTAGTAGACATAAGTCCTACGTCACATCTATAGGATATTTTATTCCAATGCGCAGAGCCTACTGGGAATATAGGAAGTACACTACATGGCGCCCAACGTTTGGTAAGGCACTAATTTATTGCTAGATACTAGAGTAACTCAGTCGTGCTTTTCACAGAGACCCCTTTTTCCCCGTAAAATACTCCAATAGATGTCTGGAGTGGGTTAAAGGATAAAAAATCTGCCATAACTGAGTAGGACGAAAATCCTATGTATTCGTTTTTGGTTTTATTTTGTTCAGCGTTAAAGGATACAGTGTTCCAAAATATTGTGCACCTTATCTTTGTTTCCTTGAAACTTGCTCTGCAAACTTTCAATCAACAAAAATGTTGAATAGTGACGAGGAAAACGGTGGAGATGCATTAATTGCAACCCAACCGGGTTTAAACCTTACAAGTTTCCAAGAAACCGATGCAGGTGCTATAATCATCCCGGAAATGTACGGAAAACCATTGCTATAAAGCTTATACAAAATGGCATATCACCAAGAGGTGGTAGCGTAATTTTTGTCATAGAGATACATGAATATCGGCAGACAGAGGTATTCTATTCATGGATTATCTTCCTTGAAGCAAATCCAAGAACACATGTGTTCCACTTCTACAAGATAGAGGAACCTCCAGCGGAATACATTGCTTTCGAGGACGTTGAAATTCCACTAACTTGCCAAGAGCATCAGCTCTGGTTTAAAGGCGCCCTACAACATCAAAATCACATTACCAGGCTCGGTCCACTAGGCAGACCAGGAGCAACATGGCCAGTACTAGCCAGCTATACACCACATCCTGACATTGAAAGAATGACAGATGTAGAATTGTTAGCTCAGCTAAAACAATTAATTAAAATACATAGACAATTGGTTCAATATGTCATGCGGACTCTAACAGTCCAACAGACTATCAGGATTCCACAGCAAACCCCTCATCAAGGGAACACAAACAAAATTACACCACAGACTATACAATCAGTCATTGGTAAATCACCCACAAAAAGCGAACAAATTCCATTCTGGTTAGCTCAAATAATTACTCAGATCGAGGCAGTATTTCCCGATAGTACACCTCATGAGAAACACAAGATTTTAACCATCTGTTTACCAATGGGGATCGCACCACACCTGGAGGACTGTGACACTTGGGGTACAGTCTTTGTTACAATCTACACAAAAACCCATGGTTCCGTCCATGGTGGTAATACCAGACGTCCTGAAACAGATTCAAAATGAATACGGGGCAAAGCCTGCTTTAATTCTCGGTATGAAGTTACTGAAGGTTTTCAAACAGGTCTCAGCTATAATATTAGCTAATATTAAAGGTGAAGCAGCATCCGTGGCAATCCACCAAAAACTAAAAGAACTTGATGTAACTGAGCAACCATATGAACTGGCCAGAATAATAGAAAAATCCTATGAGGAACTATGTAGCAATAGTTTGGGTGGTAAACCAGTAAAGCCTGAACAGAAAATCCTGAACATTTTTATTGAAAATAATCTAACCACTCCTAAAAAGAAGTGGAAAAATACTAGACAGACACTTCCTAAGGAGAAGCGTTCTCAATCCAGAGGTAAGCCTCCTCAAAAGGAGCCCTCTGAAAAGAGGTATAACCTCAGGAACAGGGATAATTTGAGAAAACCTGATAGATATCAAGATACTGATACACGTTCCTCTCGTATCTTTCAGACTGCTTCACAGAAATCGGAAAGAAGAGGACGATCCGAACACAAGGAAGAACGTGTGAAGTCCAAAGACGATTAACACATTCCAAAAAATAAGAAAACTCAATTCCCCAAGAAGAAGGTAGCAAGTCTAAAAATCAGACATGCCGAGGATCTTGAGGACACAACTCAAGAACGGGGAGTGGGCCCAGACAATGCTGGATAGCGCAGCAGAAGTTACAATAGCTCGCAAGATCCTGAAGGATCATCTGGAGACAG
The DNA here is from genome assembly GCF_964263255.1 of Lissotriton vulgaris. Classification (NCBI taxonomy): domain Eukaryota; kingdom Metazoa; phylum Chordata; class Amphibia; order Caudata; family Salamandridae; genus Lissotriton; species Lissotriton vulgaris. The sequence continues at coordinate 877,679,125 of NC_141685.1, forward strand.
TGGACCTGAATGAATACATTCAAGTTGAAACTGCAGATCCCAGGGTTAGTGTACCCCATATGATATACTAGATAACACTCCGGATAGAGGCGGACATAACTAGAAAAATAAGAACACTCTTTTGGGAAAAACTGTCTAAGGGTTATGACATTCTTCTGGCTGAAAAGGACTGGCCACCTGAATTTGTCAGGGAGTGCCCGCATGGCGAAGAGATCATTATGCCAGCCTTCTCAAATCCTATTCCTATGCAGAAAATGGGCCGTGGCCCAGGCTCCAGCATTATATAAAAATCATGTGGGATGGGATGAGGACTCTCCTCACCATAAGATCCAATTAAAAAAACAACCTACTGCTCAGAGGCAGTATCCAGTTAAGCAAGAAGCTAAACAAGCATTGGAAATGCAATAGGTCTCGCATTAGAAAAGTTGGAGCTATTGGTCTTGTAAATGTAATAATTTTTTGAATTATGTTTATGTTTTTATAATAGCAAATGTATTTATTTTGTTATTGTAAATGCCAATATTTATAGAATTAGCAAATGTGACACCTATAGCATTATTAAAGCTAGATGTTTAGTATTCCCCTGTCTTACATGTATTGATATGAAAAATCTTAATGGCTTATAATAATGCAACACCAATAGCTGTAATTTTTAGTAATGTGAGACCTAACTATGCCACTATGGCACAAAATGCACACACAGATGACAGAGCAATGGGAGTTCGTTGTTGGTAAACAAAAGATATGTGATTACAAACTAGGCCATAGAGACAACGCATATAAAAATGCGAGGCCCGTTGCATTGCAAACGCTTGTTTCCCTCTGGTGTCTAGAGGGGTTTCTGTCCCCTTTGGGGGAGAGGGCAGAAAGACTGTTCCATTTTTCCTCGGGGGAGGAGGGGCACTTGCTCATGCATGGGGTGGCAGCCCACCCCCCATGAAAGCCAATGATTCTTAAGCAGGGGGCTGACACAAAGCCCACTCTAAATCTATACTGGATACAACAGGTCTGTCTGCCAACAGACAACTAAATCAGTCAGTAAGCGAGACCTAAAATATATATCTTTTAAAATGGTAAGTGGGAATCTTTTCAAGTCACAACTGTGCAAGCCCCTACTTCTTTTATAGTTAAATAGGCTACACGGGTAATCACAAACCAACCAACTTTACTCAACTGTGCCAAATTATAACAAGCAGCATCTAGGCACATCACGCTAAATGTTTTGTTTAATAGGGAGTAATTGGGTAAAAGAGAATAGATAGGTCTATGCACTGTTTGCCAGGACTTACAGACAGAAAGGGCTTGTGCACATTACAAAATTATGTCTATCCATAAAACCATGTTTAAGACAGCCCCACAAACACCTGACCAACGCTGTACACTCCGTCCATCCTGTTCAGTACATGTTTGTTACTTCACGTAGTTATTTTTTTCCCCACCTGGGTGGTATTACGCTACTTTTTACTGTGTAGTTAAACGTTAGTACTGCATTAGCTCCTGCGGTGTTGTGGGCACCTTTGGAAAACAGAAAATGCAAAAGAGGGGGCACACTGCTGGACACTTCGCCGCAGGTAGCGTGTAACCGCGGGCAGCGTGTAACTTCTAAAACAGGTGTGTGCTCAATGATATTAACACAATACCAGCAAAATTTTGTTTAATAAGCAGTATGTAGGTGAAAAAAATACCATAAGTGTGTGCGCTTTCTGCAGGAGTTACACAGAGAAGGAGCTTATGCACATTGTCTGATTGCACCACTTTCAAAAAAATTGTATCCTTTTTTCCACCACTGTGGTACTATGGTACTTTTTTTTTGCTTTATAGTTAAGGTTTAGCTATGCATTGGGCACTGCGATGTTCTGGACGCTTTTAGAATACAGAGAAGAGAGCAGAGGGCACCCAATGTAAGACACATAGCAGCAGGCACCGTCTAGGGACATCCTGTAAACGTTTTCATCCTCCCTAACACCAACCTGCTACCTCTTCCAACACATACTTCTTACGGGAAAGACGCATGCCCTCCAGCATTTGTTTACTGTCTGATAACCAAGCGTTTGCCATTTGTTAGTAATGAATTAACAGTCGCTGAACACAGTACCCCACCAACAGAGCCCTCGGGGCCAACGTCCTCCAGCAGCAAATGCACGAAAGTACCAGCATCCATTCGTCACTCCCTATATTAGCGACCAAAGCACGATTTCTAAACTTACAGCTATTTATATTTTCTTTTATTTCCAGCTCTACTTATAATGCCATCTGAACATATCTCTTATGTCATGTTGTGTTAGGCTAGGCTGTATTATGTTGTGTTAGGCTAGGCTGTGTTATGTCGTGTTAGGCTAGGCTGTGTTATGTTGTGTTAGGCTAGGCTGTGTTATGTTGTGTTAGGCTAGGCTGTATTATGTTGTGTTAGGCTAGGCTGTATTATGTTGTGTTAGTCTAGGTTGTGTCGTGATGTGCTGTGTTTTGTTATGGTATGTTTTACTGCTGAAATGATATCAGCCTGGGTTTTGTTCTTTTATGTTTTGGGGTCCAGGTAAGATTGGCAGCGAACGAGACTCACCAGATGAGAATGTGTTCAGAGTATCTGGCTGACATGTAAGCTTTCAAACTCTCACTCTGTACTGGGTAGTTTGAGGTGTGCTCCGGGTTTTGTTGGTTGCTTTATTTCACAAATAGTTAGTTACCTTCCAGAAGGAGCAGTGGTGGGTGGGGTTTATTGAACTCTGCGTATTTTCTTTGCCTCACCAGGTGTATCGCAAAGATTGCTATATATTTATAATGTTTGCCCTGAGTCTTTGTCATTCACTCTCGAGGTCGTTGACCGACCAGGAGGGCATGGCAGCCTGCCAGATACGAGTGTTCTTTACCTGGGAGCCTCTGGGGTCGGACCTCGACCCTCCCTGGAAAGGATGCACTCGGTTAAAGTTTGCCTTCGACACAGAGAGAGGTTTCAGGGAAGAGGTCGGAGTTTCACACTTGGCAACACCAGGGCAGGGCCGGTGCGGGTTTACTGGGGAACCAGGGGAAATCACTGGAGCTTGTCCCCATGGCCCCACTGCAATTAGGAAATCTTTGATGTGGGATGGGAAAGGAACGGGTGGGGTGGGGTGGCCGCATCAAGGAGGAGGGACAGGGGTGGAGAGGACGGGAGGCTGTGATCGTTCTACAATGAATTCCACTATATATATGTTTGTGTGTTTTAAGACATGACATTATTTATAGAACCCAAATAATTAACAAAACACTGGTAAAGCATACAAAAAAGGCTGGAAACTGTGTCAGCAAGTTAAAACCTCTCTTGTGTGCAGTCACGAGTTCAAAGCCTGGGGGGGCTAACTCAGCTTTTCAGCTTCACGATGTCGATAAACTGAGCGCCAAAGAGCATACACGAACAAGCATCCTCTGCGGACACTCAATTCAACGCCTATATTCCTGATAATTTACATTAATTTATCTAGAAATTTAACTATTGCCTAGCATTCTTCAAATACAGTTGATATGATTATCCAGTGCGCAGAAGAAATTCATTTTTGTTTACATTCTACAGAAATGCAAAACTGCACGTTATTTAAAGCAATAATTAAACGCTCGTGTCACAGCAATATGGAGCCGGCTTGAAAGTGTCGTCGGACGTCACCCCTTATAAACATATTTACCATTGGGCCATTTTCGAAAGCGCCATCGTAAACAAGTTAAAAGAAAATGCTTTCACGGCGGGCCGGCCGTGAAACTGAAAGCACGGCCGGCCTTAACCTATATAGTTGTGACACTTTGTCTGTTTGAAGTCTTGGTAGATCACGTACGGCAGGCAGGGGAGGGGGCCGAGCGACGGAGGGAAGGCAAGTAGTAACAATGATCAAACTGTTGCCATCGAACCATGAACGTTGGACACTTCAGCCTTATCACAGAGTTAATGGCTAACTAAGCTGTTGAAACGTATTCTTCAGTTATGGCGCTGCCGGGAAAACCAATGACACACTAGCTGCACCCGTTGAAGGAAAGGGAAACGTCACAGCTTCACACAGATACTTGCAGCAGGACAGGGCAGTGAGCTCCAGGGCTGAGACAAGCCTGCCACTGCCGCCAGCTTCAGTGGAATTGGGACTAGAAACAGAGAACTCTGCCAGCAGACCAAAAATGAGCCGTAGCCGGCATCGGGCCAAGATCACAGTCCGAGAAGGGGGGGGGGGGGGGGGAGGAGAAATGCGACACGGCGGGAAGGGGAGGGGGCGGAGCGGGTAAAAAAAAAAAAACAAGACGGAGGGAAGGCAGAGAAGGGGAGGGGGGAGGAGAAATGTGACACGGCGGGCAGGGGAGGGGGCGGAGCGGGGAGAGGGTGTGAAACCAGCAGGGGCCTGGAGTGCGGCTGAGGGAACAGACGGCGATTTGGTGATGTGCACGCGCATTTTAGGTCAATGCGCTTGCGCATTGACCTAAAAGCCACGGGCACAGCACCAAATCGCCCAGTTAGTTAAAGTTTGTTTAAAGCCCTATAGTCTCGCTTCTCTATCAATGCGCATGCGCATTGATAGGTCACGAGACCTAAAAACAGGTCAGGGAGATCTTAGATCAACTTGAATACCAGGGGGTGATTGAAACATGCACCTCGTCCATGAACAATCCTTTGTTTCCTGTCTCCAAACCAGACAATACATATTGTCTAGTTTTGGACTACAGACATTTAAATTCTTGTTGCAAAACCTTTGCAGTACACAATGCACACAGTGCAGCACTGATGAATAACATTGTGCGCAAAAAATATAAAACCACGTTAGATATTTCAAACGGTTTCTTCTGTCAAAACATTGCACCTGAAAGCAGGTACTTGACTGCTTTCTCAATTATGGGGACACAGTGTCTCTTCTGTCGTCTCCCCAAGGGATTTAAGAATAGTCCAGAGTTATTTTCAGCCAGAGTAATGGAGTTACTACAAACGTACGATGATGAGGCATTATTTTATGTCGATGACATCGATCTTACAGAAAATGACTTGGACAGGCACTTGAACAGGGTGAACACCATAATACTTCGCCTCTGAAGGGTACAAATTCAACTTTAAAAAATCAAGAATTGCCCATCTTAACGTCCTATTCTTGAGATACGAACTTTCAAGTGAAGGCAAAAGCCTGGCAGCAAACTTTTTAGAAAAATGTGCGCCGCTCCAACCTCCAAAAACGCGGAAAAACTTACTCAATTCTAGGCTTCCTGAATTTCTGAAGAACTTACATTCAAAATTACGCAGAAAGGGTTAAACCTCTCTACGAATTAATCAAACCTGATTTCAGATCAACTCATTGGACTCAAAAACACACAGAAATGTTGCGTTCAGTGCAAACAGACATGTTAGCAACAACCCATTTACAGACCTGCGTAAACGAACGCAACCTTGTAATCCGAATCATCCCAGGGAGATGGGGATTCACTTACCTAACCTTTAATGAAGGTGAAAAGGTACCAATAGCTTATAAATCACACTTGTACACACAAGCTGAAATGAAATTCACTTCAACAGAAAAAATTCTGACAGCGGTTCAAACTGCAGTAGCAAAAGAGAGAGCTCTCGCACAGGGAAAACGCATAAAAGTCGTTACTCCTGTACCTGCCTTAGAGGCAGTAACAAAGGCAAGCATTCCGAATGCAAAAGCTTTACATCCAAGATGGATACAATGGGTTAATTCTCTTGCTACAACAGACGTTGAATATTTTTTGACCCTTACTTGAAAACTCAAGAATTTCTACAATACGAACAAGAATGTCCTCTGCCAACAGAGATTCTGCCTCTAGAACATAATGGATGTATAATTTATACAGGCGGATCAGCACAGCCCGCAATTTGGGGAAAACAAGCTTATAGTGCAGCATGTGCGATTGTTAAAGGTTGCTGGCGCGATGGTAAATTCCGACCCATGGTCACAAAAACTCAATCTTCAGGAGATTGTACAGCTCAGCAAGCTGAACTCCAAGCATTCAAGATGGCGCTTGAAAATACAGATCGCGAATTCCCCACACTCATAGTGTGCGATTCGTATTACTGCGTCCAGTCTTACAATGAATACTTGCAGAACTGGGTTCAAAACGGTTTCAAAGACGCAAAAGGTGGCACAATAAAGCATAGGTTGCTTTGGGAAAAAGTAGTTCTATTACAGGAAGAACTACAAAAGACTCACGTGATCCATACACTGAGTCATCAACGTGATTGCGTTCACGTTGCAGGGAATTCATTGGCTGATGAAGCCGCGAAGGCAGCTGTGCAAACGGCTTCCGTAGCTGCAATCACTCGTTCAAAAACAGAAATAGATGGCGAAACAATGCTAGCTGTCAATGCCAAGAGCAAAGTCAGCAGTGCAGTGTTTCCTCTAAACTATCCACTCGAATATTCATACATAATTGATGCAAACTCCGTCCCTTTTGCTTGAATCCCTGGAGTGGGGTATAGGGTAATTCCAAACAGGGAACATAGAGGTGCTTTGATACAAGAAGCACATATGGGAGAGGGTCTGATGCATCAAGGGATCTCAAAATCTCTACTAGAATTAAGAGACGTACTGGTGGCCAGGGATGAATGCCCACATTTACGAATTTGGAATTAACTGTGGTGACTCGCTCAAAACCTACCAAAGGCTGCTGTGAGGGGAACCGCTTTCATTTCCCTTGCGAGGGCATCGGCCAGGAACCCTGCCGTGAGGGGAACGGCTTGCTGCTCTGAGACCACGCCGTGAGGGGAACGGCTTGCAGCGCTCTGTGCCAGCTCTGAGGGGATCAAACTACATCACCCAGCGGGCTCCCGGCGGCGCAGGACATCGGCGTCACCGCTGCGACGCAACTGCCAATTAAAGCGGTCCTGCTCCCACGCATCGTGGGACATGCGCGGGCGGCACCGGGATAAGCCCGGGCAAAGGGCGGGCCGTCTGTTGCCGTCCGGGGCAGACTGGGGCTGGGCTGGGCCTATCCCCTAATAATTTGAGCATAACTTCCAATTGGACTGTAAGCGGTGAGTGGCGCTCTTTTTGGCAATTTATTGAAATTTGGCTGTGACATTATGGGCAAAAGCAACGCCACCACCCCAGCGCGCAAAATAACATCCATAGACACTATGTTGGAACAGGCAATGAACATGGTTAGCATTGAAATCGAGCTAACTGAGAGAAGACTGTCCCTGGGCCCCTTAAAACCCCAATGTGCAGATCATACTGATATTATAGAAATAAGTGATGCACAGACAGTGAGACATAGAGCGACTTAACATTCGCCACAAAATTTAATAGAAGAGAATATGTTGGACAAGGAAGGTCATGTCTCAATAGGATCAATTGACAATCTAGAAACTGGACGTAGCCCAATTGAATCCTCTATTACAGCCAACCCGGTTTCATACCCTAACCCAGAAGTATGTGGGATGAGAAAGAAGAGGAAGGTGTTGAAACCAGCATGCGACAAACCCAAACGTAGACAGCCCCACATTTGAATTCTCAACGCACAAAGCTGAAAACATGGATTAGGGGTGCCACGAACCGTGTAGACCCAATCCTAAGTAGTGATCCCACTGATTTAGTTGATGCGGTCACCCAAAGTAATTCCACTCAGACTAAGTCTACCCAAACTGTTTTTTCTAACTTTACACTTGGGGACACTGCCATAGATATCATTGTGGAGACATTGTATGATCGTGTTAAAGGGCTTGTGGACAAAAGTTTTGATAAGTTATGGAAGCGATTAGACCGCCTGGAATCCTTAACTACCAAAGCCACACCACCTCGTAGGGAACCCATTGGAACAAACCGACAGGCTAGCGTCTTGGTAAATCCCCCTCTTAATGTGCAACGGGCTCGCCAAGTGCCCCCAATTTGTAAAGTCGCTGCCAACTCCAATTGATTTTAATAAAACAATATGTCCCGGTACCACCCAAAATGTAAATTCTGATGATGTGCAAGGTGGCCTGACAATTAGCACGAGTACTGTTGATTCTGGTTTTAAGGGGCAAGCCGAACCAAATAAGGATGTCTTAAACCTACCACCTGCATCCTGCCCATACGTGTTAACTCTCGCAGGGGTACCCCATTAGAGAAAAATACACCAGAGTCATGGGAACTACTGCGGAATAAATGTGTGGACTGGATGGCTAAACACAAAGGATATAGGAGGTCTGATATGCACGAAATCTTAATGGTACGTAGGATGGGTTGGGTGGGACCCGCGGTGAAAACTATTAAGGGCGACTGCATTGTTATTAATTTCGCGCAGCCCAGGACTGTTGGATCCATACTTGCAGTCAAAGAAACCAACAGCCTTTTTTTGAAAAATATCTGTGCTTTACCCCTAGGGTTCTATTATAAACCAGCACCTACACAGCGCCCACTCTTTAGCCCTTCCTATCGGTGGGTAAATACATTTTCGGCTATCTCTGACTTAGATACCCTCGATTGACCCTCACTCAAAATTCAATACACCAAACGGGCCCACACAGTAGCTGAGGAGATCCCTACCATTAGCCCCGGTGTGAAACAGACCCATTTAATTGATTGCTCTGACTCAACATTGAAGGTGCTGAGCTGGAACGTGGCAGGCTTGGCCTCAAAATCAAATATAGAAGATTGGGCAAATATGATAAATAATTATGACATCCTTATGTTCCAAGAAACATGGGCAACTAAAGAGCTTCACTTTGAAGGGTATGGGTGTTTTAACATTATCCCCCTAATCCCAAATCAACATGGGTCAGTGTTGCCGCAGGTGGTAGAGTTAAATCAATTCCCTCTGGGAACCTTAACTTTCAAGTTTTGATTTACACACTGGGTACCTCCATTTGTTTTATAGATTTTTATAATAATGATTTTTTAACTACACCAAATGTCAATTTTGTTCACCTTTTTAATTTCATTCAGGACCCTGATAACTCACTGGGAAAGTATAAACTGGCAGGGATATGCCTGGGGGCGAGTTCAACGCAAAGATAGGAAATGGAATTACTTGGAGTTCCCCCCAGTTTATTCCATACAATCCATGTAAGAGAGGTTATGAACTATTAGAACACCGATCAAGATGCAGCTTCTTAAATGTGATGGATATTGCAGCTATAAATACCATTGATTACCCACTTCTCACCTATAGAGGTTTAGGACGAGCCTCAACCATAGACTATGTCTTCATATCCCCCTCATTACAAGATCACTTACTTGGGGCGGAGGTTAGGGCATCTACCTTTGGAGACCATAACCCCATCGCGGTCTCATTAAGGGTAGCCCGGCGTCCTAACATTAGAAGAGCTGGGAGCGGGAAACAAAGAACCCTCAACTGACAGCCTGAGAGTTAAATGGAAGGGCATGGATTACAGGGAGATCTTCTCGAAGATGGTAAAACTGTATCCCTCTCTCTGTGAGACTTGTCTCAACATGGCGGACCCCAATCCAGAGGCAGTCTCCGCCTTTATTTTACTATGCGCAGGCATTAAAGAATTTATTTCTAGACCGGTAGCTGCACACAAACCTCAACCTAGGTAGTTTGATAAAATCTGCTCCAGAGCTAATAGGGATCTGAGATCAGCCTTATCCGTTTCCCCTAGAGATCCTATCCTTATTCAAACCCTAAGACGCAATTATAGAAGTGCAATAAAAATTAGGCGTGACACGGTCTTAAAGGAATATTGGAATAATCTGGCCTGCGCTGCTAAACTTAATAACACAAATTATTTTTGGTCTGCTACTAAGTCCCTGAGTGCTTGTGGGAACCCATCCACACCCCTAAGCTGTAATATTACCAGTGAAGTGTGGGTCGCTCATTTCTCAAAGATATATGCTTCCCCGCCCCAATGTAATGACATTTTGGAAAATGTTATGCCCACCGAAATCCAAATGTCTTTGAGTGAGGTCGAGGAGGTAATACTCCAGAGTGCAGGAAATAAAGCCCCTGGCCCGGATGGGCTGCCCATCGACCTTATAAAATCTAAGCCAGAGTTCTGGGCTCCTTTGTTGTTAAATGTTTTTAACAACTTAATCACAACAAATATTCCAAGTACATGTTCAACTTCTGTAATAATCCTCATTTTTAAAAAAGGAAACAGATCTGATCCGTGCTGCTATAGGCCTATCTCCCTAATTGAAATATACTAAATTAATGTCAGTTGGGGTTTCGTAGCCATCTAGGTACTGTGGAACAGTGTTTGAATCTCAGTTTAATAATAGGGAAGTATACCATCGCCCGACACAGTCCGCTCTACCTGGCATTTATAGACCTCTCGTCCGCCTTTGATTTTGTTAACAGATCAAGGCTGTGGCACTATCTTCTGGATTATGGTCTAGACAAAGATTTGGTGTACTTTTTAGCATATCTGCATTGAGATTTAAAGGCCCGGGTAAGGACAAGTATGGAGGGAGCAGTGTCAAGAGACATAGCGGTCGGCAGAGGTGTCAGACAAGGGTGCGTTCTCGCCCCATTCTTATTTATTTTATACATTAATGAACTTCACAATGTTTTGTCTAATCAAACCCTCGACGTCCCCATGATTAATGGTAATAAACTGCCTGCCTTTTTATATGCAGATGATGCTGTTTTAATGGGCCGTACACCAAATGCTTTGAGAATTTTAGTCGGGGGATTCGCAGATTTTATGAATAGTTTGGATCTGTGCACAAATTAAAAAAATCTTTTTTAATGTGTTATGGCCCCAAGAAACGTTCGATTAATAGCATTACTTTGGGCCAAAATTCTTTGATATGCACTCGCACTTTTCCCTACCTGGGCATACAATTTTCGGACAATGGGTCCTGGACCCCACATTTGACCTATGGACGGACTAAATTCCTAAGAGCCATAAACTCAGTATTAAATCTCCCCAAACCAAAAAGAATTGAGGTGGTACTGTCCCTACTTAAAATCTATAAGACACAATTCGTACCCATCATGACCTATGGGGCTGAAATCTGGGGTCACATAAACCTGAAAAGCGTTCAGGTCGAGGAAAATAGATTCTGTAGGAGGCCCTTGGGCCTACCAATTTCCTCGTCCACCTTTGTATGCCATAATGAGCTAAGAATGTCTTACCTGGAGGACTATATTAGGTCGTGCCCTGTCCTGTTTTGGCTAAAGGTGTGGAAAAACCCAGCAGCCACGCTGACTAGGGAAATTCTGGACGATTGCCTAAAATGTGATAAGGGCAGCGATATCCCCTGGTTGGCCCAAGTACGGACGAATTTGATCGCAGTTAATCTTGAGCATATTTTTAATAACCCGATCAATTAGAGGGAATTGACAGAAAGAACATTCGTAAAATTTTATATAAACACTATGGGGATGCAAGATATGCTCAGGAATCAGCCAAAGTATCCGTGAAACAGTACATTTTAATGACAGGTGACGGCAGACCTCCTTCGTGTTTACCCATCAGTTACCTTTTAAAAGATATTACAAGCTGGGAGCGTAGCCTTCTTTTTCGTCTTAGATCAGGATCAATAAAGTATTTGCTGTGCTTCCCTATAGGCTATCAACCAAATATTGAGAATTTGGCCTGCCCATGTGGCAACCTAGGGAAACAGTCCACGTTACATTTTCTGTTCTTTTGTTCTTTTTATCAAAATTACAGCATGCAGCTACTGATACTGTTTTTTAGAGCCAAGGGCATTAAGGACTTTAAGGTAGCATACAAAATTATTTACCAGCTTAAAGATGATGATATAATATACAGAGTGTGCACGTTTCTGAAAATGGCTATCCGCTCACGCTCTTCTATGAATTAATGATTGTCGGATTAGGCTGGACCATACGTATCTAGTGGTTATTGTATTGCTCGCATTTTGCACTATGCACATTTGTACTTTATCTGATGCTGCCAATTGTAATCTATCTGAGATTTAGTGACCTGTTCACTCCTAGCTGCTCCTAAGGGAAACATTGCATTTTGCACACTGTCACTTTAACACTGTCATCGACACCAAAGACATGGATAATTTAGTAATATTTTATTTGAATATTTTAACGTTGATCCTATTATTAATAATGATGGACTATGTACGTGATTATGTGTATGTTTGTACTTTTATGGATAATGTACATCCGAATAAAGATTATTGACTTGACTTGACGTGGTGACTATTATAGAGATCATGGCATAGAGAGCCACCAGTTACCGGCCTACAGTGTAGCCAGCCCAGTACAGACACCATTGTTAGACAGCATTAGACTTTCTACACGCAGACGTCACAATGGACGAATGCGGTCACACAACTATTAGGACAAGATTCATTTAGATGTGGCCTCAGCGCTCGGCTGACGCCCGAACTGTTATTAAAGATTTGCGAGTCTTTATCGACACATACGCAATCGGCACGTTACATTCTGACCATGGTCCTTCGTTTAGCTCTCAAGCTTACATAGAGGCCAAGGCCTGCTTGGGCGTTGCATTACGGTACTCAAGTCCATTCCATCCTGAGGGAAATTCGGTTGTGGAAAGAAAAAACTGTGACATAAAGCAGTCTATAACAGCAAGGGTATTAGGCTCTGGTGACAGGTGGGTCAAACATCTAATAAGTGTCCAACGTAGTCTTAACAGTCTGCCAAGAAATTCCCTGGGTGGAATCACTCCATATGAAATCCTTTTTGGTACTAGAATGATTGTCGAAGACCTTCATCGTCATACTTCAGTGGTAGAACAAAAACCCTTTGATAACAAAGACCGTTTGGCTGTTTTGCAGGACTTAAATGAAACAAGAAGAAGTCTAAGCAACACGTTACAGAAGCCAACGACCACTGACGAAAAACCACCTGTCCCAGCAAGACCTGTCTGGATTCCAAAGATTGGGAATCTGGTCAGAGAGAAAATAGCGAACAAGAAGGAATTTGGGCCTTCTTACAGAAAACCAGTACCTGTCTTAGCAATCCACGGATCAAGAACAGTGTTACTGCCGCCACTTGCTGGAAGAAAGGAGAACCAGTTTGTGTCCATCGACTTGGTAAAACCACACCATGTGGCCGATTAACACCTTGGGTGCTATTGGGTTTTCCCCCTCCGGTGCTGATTATTTGCGAACCCCATTGTGTGTGACAAGGTCAACTCGTCATAAGCACAGGGCAGGTAAAACCCATGACGAGTTGACCTTGTCACAAGCATGGAAGGGGATAATAAGTAGTAGGCCCAGTGGACTCCAAAGGTTTAGCAGACGACCAAATCTTGCTACTATCCAAGAGGTTCAAACTGAGAGACTCATCACCTTTGAAGAATCTGCAGTAAGAAAATAAGGACTATGCAACAAAGCCTTGGAACTTGCGCCTCTTGAAACCCAAATAACAGTTTTTCCAGAAACTCCCATCTGCAATGATGTAGCATCTGACACTACTAACATGTCAAGGGACCAAGCAGGTCCAGCGATTTCAAATAATCTGGATGCAATACCAACAATTGACAAAACTGCCTTTGGCTATTTCATCAATTTTGATACGTTTTCTAAGTATCCCAGTGAACCCGAAACAAGGCCAGGAAATAAAACTTTCTAGGAACAAGTAACAGAACTTTTTCACCAGCTTGCAAATACATATCTGGTTTCACCATGGGTTGAATTTTGGATTGTGTTAGGTGTACTTTTTCTCCTACTATGGCCCATTCTTGTTTTAAGTTTGGCAAAACTGATGGATGGAAAATATGGTAAAATGGACACAGCAAGTAAGAACATCAACTTGTTCCTGAAGCCACACAAATCATCTCATCCTGAACAAAGAGACCTGTCGTCAGTAAACATCACAGCCGTTCCTATACCTGGTAGTATAGCATGGGACAGAACTGACTATGACATGTATGGTCCGGTAGAGCTGTTGAAGATTCCACACCAATTTAAGGTTTCCTTGAGTGACTTTGTTTCACCCAGCACATTTTCTGATGATTGGGACTTTGAGACTGTTAATAACATGACGGCAGACTTAGAAATGTCAGCAAAATTTGAAAAAACATGAATACCTAGAAGGTTCATCAGATTATGAACAAATGTATTGTTTTAATCATTATGGTAATCATTATTTGCACAAATCTGCAAAGCCTAGAAATGTTTTTACTTGGATCAATGGGAACATTGTCCAACGCCACCAAAGGGTAGCTCAAAAACATTTTATGAAAAATTTCCATACTTCTCAGGTTTTAATGTCACAAATCCAGAAACATTTTACTTTAAAAATGTTAATAAGACAGGAATGAAAAGTATGTTGACTAATACTAAGCAAATGTATTCTGCTGCCTTTTATGCTCAATTGTCCACATTAGGTTTTGACTTTTGGAAAGACAACATTGAGACAAAAACTGTCTGGGGCACAAAAGACTGGCAGGTGCAAGGTTTAGAAGCCTTATTCAGAGCCTGCATCATCCCAGAACAAATAATGTTCTGAAATGAAACTGTTCAACAGACATATTGTCTTTGCCTTGCTAAGATAAAAGACTTAAACAAACCGTCCATACCTAAACCCACACCTGATAGTAATAGAACTACAGAGGAGGAGGTAGATGTGAAATATATTTTACAACAGAACAGAACTAATCCTGATTGGAAAAAATGGTTAATCTGGCCCACAGACACGAATAACTGTCAAGATAGATTCCTGAACAAGACACAAGGGTTTACAGTAACTAGGCCAGATCCAAGATATGTCCAGAGACAACATCCAGGGATAATAACTTACAGTGTAGGAAAACTGTGCCTTCGGTGGCTCCAAAAATCTGCACTCCCAGATATAAAACAACACTTAACTTTACTTAAAGATGGCGTTGATTTGAGAGACTTCTTTCAAGGACCTCGTAAACCACTGCATAAACGTTTCAAATATGCCGGTATTTATGCTGCTTATAATGAAGCACGGAAAGTCACGCATATGGAAACTGCAGAACGAATACGAGAAATTGATTGTATTAATTTAGGGAAAGCTCACTCTGTAGTTGACAATGGGTTAACGTCTCTGTCATCCAGAATATATTCTTTGGACAGCATTGTATCCTCTGCCATAGACATAGCGGAACAAGACTTGCTCATGTTACAACATGGACAGTCTCAATTGCGTTCTATAATGCTGCTAGGCTGGACGTTACAAAACCTTTGTTCAGGCTATGTGTCCTGGCGTCTAATCAACACCACGTCATTGCTTACTGGATTTAACCTTACAGATAAACAAATCTCTTTGGCACAGAGAAGAGCAGACTATACGGTGCTGAGCATAGAAAAACTGGAAAGATTACCATTAACCGTTTCTGAGAAACCAGCAGTGGAATGGATAATACATGGCACTATCACGATGCCAGTGACAATTTTTCAATTTCAGTATTGCTTAAAACACATACCAGCAGGCCTGTATGAAAGGTTGGGTAAAGAATACATACGGTCGACCTGGGATTTACCATACAGACACAAATGTTGGAGTGGGGAAAAGGACGTATTTCTTAGTGGTAAAAATTGCCAAAGCACACGGAGCGGTACACTTTTGTGTCAGGATATTAATTTACATGGAGCCTGCGATGGTTCTTCGACCAACTTATCCTGCCACCTGCAGGGTTTCCCGGCAGCAGTGATGGATCCAATTTTTAGGCTGCTTTCCAATGGGAGCTACATAATGTTGAATGATCACAGCTGTTGTGGAAAGATGCCAGGAATAGCCTATCTCGGTAGTGTGTCAGCCAGGGTCACTTGCTGTATGCAAGTATTGTTTCCTAAAATTCAGACAGACGGGGAGTCGCCGCTATGGCCTTCACTGAATATCTCTTCTATACGAATTGATACTTTAAGCAGAATGAAAGCTATTCTTTTACAAAAAACCACTGCCACTGACCTTGTCCAGAGAGACGTATGATCTACAAGTTGCAAGGTCCTCTACGGAGATGCATGCCATATTATCAACAAACAGCCCCATACATTTCACAGAAATGTTAGGTCGTATCTTAAACATGTCTGATACCAGTGGTATTGTGCATGTATTTAAGACTATTTTTTCGGGACTGTTACCACCCTTTGAAGCAGTCTTGGGCATTTTTCCAAACTTCGTGCACTCTGTGTTTGGCGGCCTGCCTTTCATTTTGGGACTCGTAGCAGGGATACTATTTTTGTTCCTTCTGCTCCGATATGGCAAGTCCAGTCACCAGCGATACCCAGATTACCATGGAGAACACTCTTCTGGCAATGCAGTATCGTGTGCGCATAACACAGATTCTTGGCTTGGCTCGTTTGAGAGATCTGAATACCACGTGGTTCCTATCGTTCAGACCAATCTGGCAAGATTGCACCTTACCTGTTCTACGATGCCTGCTTTGTGGAGAGGAATGCGTGTTGGCTATTTGTCTGATACTTCCATCAGCACTGCCAACGGATGTTGACGCTTTTCTTGGTTCGGTAATGGCTCATGCATTGTGTGGTCCCCAGCGGCTACCAATCCTGATGACGGCATTTTTTGAGGTCTCACCGGCAATTCCAGCTGAGGGTGAGATACGTGGACCAACAGGCACACAGGTACCATCTACTGCGAACATTGCTAATGCGACTGACGCTGACGGCGATGCTTCTCATCTGTGTATGATTGATCTACTTAATGAAGTGCTTCAACTTTCCTCTTCTGTGTTAGATGATTTCTTTGCCAGCTTAGAAGATTTAATGTTTTCTCCTGACACCGAGAATAACTTTTGAAATTAGTACACAGCGTTCTATCAATTTTGAATTCGACCTTCGTTTTTCAAAACAAAAACTTCTAACTTTGGAACTATATTTTTTTGCGATTTGATTTGACTTTTTTCCAAAACTGAACTTTGGCACAAGGTAATCTGCTTAAAGTAGAACTATTCTTAGAGAACAAGAATTCTTTGAATACTTCCTAAAAACAATATTGACTTTATCATGCAAACTAAACCAGTTACATATTCTGCTATGGGATGGTCACGACCATTTTCTTCTGTATTTAAGAGCCATTTCATAAATGTAGGTTTCATGATTCATTCAGTTAGCATTGCCAATATCATACTATATGCTTAAAATGAAATCATTGCTCTCAAATGCGTACAGTACAAATGCTCATTTTCGTGTGTAACCATTTCAAATGCATTTTTATGTATTTTTCGGTGGGATTGTAAACACATGCTTTAGATATGTTTTAGTGCTTACATTTAGTAATGTTGAACATAATAAAGTGGACTGGGTGTTGTATAGCGTTTTAGGACCATAATGTAATTTTCCCGAATCATGCCCTTATATAGGTATAAATCACCTTGTCCTTATGTAGGCATAGGAATTGCAACCATATTTAGACATAACCAATCCAGTCCAAATACGGCATGGCTACTTCCACTAGTTCCGAAAAGCCACAACGATTTCTTGGAAAACTCGGCTTCAGCAATTAGGGACTTCCCCTTGCTTGAATATTGATTTGTCCAAGAACTCATGGAGTTTTCAAAAAACAACGTTTTTTTGATGACATTATTATGTCCAACGGTACGTCAAACTCGGCACCTTCAAGGTATAAATATGCCCACACTTGCCATAGCAAACACACGGTGGTTTGGAGCAGTTACACTGTCTACTTGCCCGGCGCATCTCGCTACAGCAAGTGCCAAAGGAAGCCGACCCTCCAGCGGACGCACTGAGAGAGACGCTGTCTTTTCTCCTGCCGAGAAATCCAGCTCCAATGTTTCTAAGCTCCCCTTGCGGGGTGTTGGGAAATCGAGTCCTGAGACAGAGAGATACCAGACCTCCTTCATTCTAAACCAAGGTACGGAGCTGATTAGACCCTAAGAGAAATCTTGGATAGATTCTTGGCAAAAGAATACTAAACTTATGCTACACCTCACTTACTCCTTCCCTCGTACTAGACTTAGGTTAGGTACATCGGGGTTTGCGTATTTTAGAAGCACCAGTTGAGTACTTTTAGTCTTTATTTATGTATGTATGTTTTTTATGGCTTAGAAACCATACCATGCTTTTACAGTAGTATTTTATACTACTCTTCTTGCTGTACGCATTATACTTTACAGCCAGTATTACGAATGTAGCAGTTCATTTCTTCTGCATGAGAAAGAAGACTGTTCAATAAAAACTTTTTATTGAAAACACCTGTCTTTCTTTTTTCTCTGCACCTCTGATGAAACGAAGCATGCACGAATGACTGAGTAAAATATCTATTTATTGTTTCCACGACTCTGAAGATATCTTTTATCTTGGGGAAACAAAGATGTCATGTTTATGCGGTTGTCAGAAACTAATCCCTTCTTGTGAATTCGAGAAAGTTTCTAGTGACCTCCGAGCTAGCTGGCACTCACAATTAAGTTTAATATATTCGATAGAGACCTAGTAGACATAAGTCCTATGTCACATTTATAGGATATATTATTCCAATGTGCAGAGCCTATTGGGAATATAGGAACTACACTACAGTACCTCCCAAGGTGATCTGTGCCACTGACTGCTTCCCCTAGAGGCCCCAAGATCTTTCTGCCTTGACTGGTAACACTTACTCTTTGTCCAAAGGGACTGTCGATGAAGTAGCAGCATGGCTTTTCCTTGCAGCCAAGATGAGCACATGATCAACCTGTGGGTCTGAACAAAGTAATAGTTTGTCTTGATACAGAGGTCTATCCATTTTTGCATGGTGAATCGGGCAGTCTTTGCAGAAGCCGCTACTTGGAAAATTTGCATCACTGGTTCTCGCAGGCCAGAGACTATAGGTAGCAGAGGTCTAGCAGGACTTTTGTGGTGTAGAGTGTTAAATCTTTATGTAGTTAGTGGAATAGGCATCAGTGCACAGAACGTCACCTCCAATCAGAACTTTGTGAAGATATCAATATCTTCCTCCAGCTATATTCTCGATGGTGGAGAATCATTTAGAGTACGAGAGTACATTCTGATCCCTGGCGAGGAAGACGTGATTGTTAAAATGTTTGTAGTCCCAGGAGTGGAAGCCCTCTAGGGGTATGGGATCTCCTTCGAAAGTGTCTAGATTGATGCAAGTATTGTCTGTACAGATGTCTGGAATAAAGTATGTGATCTTTTTCATGAGGTTGTGGTCCTTGGAGGAATAAGCCTCATTGGATAGTTCACTTTTGAGTTGCAGTGCAGGAGACCGGACCACTGTTATAAGAGGTGCTGGTCTAGTGGTTAAAGGCACAGGTGAGGGGGTCATCTGCGGAACCACAAACTGTAGCGGTGACCACCGCAAACGTGATGGTGACTCTGAAATCTCGACCAGTGTCATAGTTTCTCTTACTGGAAATACTCCCTGAAATGCTCAGAAGCGTAGACTCTTCTAGCACAGAATTTTTGTTTTTTTGTTTTTGATGTGGAGAGATGAAATCCTCTGAAGTTGAGGCTCTAAATCCTACATCTCCTTGAAGTTAAGTTGTCTTGACAGCAGTTGTAACCATCATTGACGTCATGGATCTCAACATTGAATGGGGGTGACCAAATTACTCATAATTAGATCTCTATTTGAATCTCTTTCTGCTGGAGTCCACAGAGTTTTTGATTCATGTTTTGTGGAAGGTGCCCTTTTCAAGGCATTTGTGTAGCTGCTTCCTGGCATCAGGATCTCACTATTTGCCATGAAGATGGATTTTCTTGCTGTTTTTCAGGGTTTCCTTGACATGATCACACAGTGTGTATATTACTCCAGTAGATTGGGACCATGCAGGCACACCACGCACAGGTAATGATGTTTTTTGTCTACTCTTTACTGCCAAGAGCTACATTTCCAAGTAAAGACTCCATTTGACAAAAACAAAATTCTGGCAGTAATTCAAGGTAAACACTCCTAGTATTAAATGTCATACAGTGAAATGGTTTTTGAAAGGTTTAAAAACCGCTTACGGGAGTAAAAAGGCTTAGCTCAGTTTCCCAGAATCCTGTTTAAAGGAGCCAGAAAAAAAGAACTGAGGTGACTGAGTATTTATTTGTATGAGGAAAAGGGTTCTAGATTTATTTTTTTGTAAACATTGCTACAGGATTCCATGTTTGGGTGGGGCTATTTAGTACTTTTGATTATCAAGACACATCCCTAAAAGGCCCCTGAAGTATTTTCATTTTATCTTAAGACCATCATAACATAAGTTTAGCTGTAACTTAACCCTTTCTTGAGTTTACTTTGACTCGTTTTTCAAATTTCTTATGTACTACTGTAAGAAACAAGATTTCTGCTTTGGGGCACATCTTCCTCTGTAGGAGTAATCATGCACCTTGATAAGACAAATACAGTTTAATTGAGGAAACCTGACCTTATAGTGGCCGATAGTAGCAGGATTTTCATCAGAGAAATGTATCTTAAGGATTTAAGCAACACTAAACCAACATTTAAGTTAGTAAAATTACCAAACCGATTTAGTAAAAATTATCATTTAGTGATTAGAACAATACCAATACAAAAAAAGAATTTTTGTAAACACACCCTAATTAACAATAGTGGTGTAAAAGTCAATGTGAATTATGAAAAGAGACTACGGGCGACCACTTTTATACCAAAAATTAGGATCCAGATCAAGTACCAGTCAGCTGTTGGTCTTCACAAAGGCTTGAAGGCTGGTACTGGCTAGAGCACGTTGTTGCTCCTAAACGTCTGAAGTTGATGAATATCTTCCTCCTGGCCACTGCTAAAGTTCCCAGAGTGCAAGGAATGGCCTTCCGAAAGGCAGGCCACAGATAACTGGGGGATGGGTTCTCAACCACTCTCTTCAGTCAGGGCTTCATTATAGGTCCCAGTTTCCACAAGTCGTATGGCTCTTCTGAAGAAATGCCCTTCTCATACTCGGGGTTAGTGGATTAAAAGCCTAAACCATGAAAGATCTCTTGACAGTCTTTCATAGGAACATGGTGGTGTTAAGGCAACTCCCAGGTTTTTTGTTAAAGGTCATTGCAGCATTCCGTATTCACAGTTCTTTTGATCTGCTTGTATTTTCCAGTGGAGTAGACTCGGTGCATGTTCGATGCTAACACCACAGTATGCCACTGCCTTCATAGAGCTAAGTACAAAGTTATTGCATTGGAATATTAAACACATTATTTACCAGATAAATATACTAAAAACATTAATGTAAAGTATACCTCACTTAGAGAAACCAAACTCCTCTTAATGAAATAAGCTTTATTCCTGTGAGCTTACAACCCTCATTTGCAGTCTTACGATTGCTTAGCACCCGTAGGCTGCCCCTCCTTTCTTGTGTTTGCTTCTCGATGAAGCATGGACCGAGTACATGTTATCTTCCTCGTCTTTTTGCAACACACTTTTTTTCTATTATTTTGTAAGCGTTTCGTTATTATTCCTGGATGTGCTATGTGCATTCCTACTTTTAACACAGGCGTACAGTTTATTTATGTTGCTTTCACCCTATTTGTTGTCTGTATTGGGGCTTTAGTTCTCATCCAGGGGATACTCATCAATAGTCGTAATCTATGAATAATCCCCGCCCATGTGCGGGATCCCGGAGCATATAGAAAATACATATATATACATATGTGAAAACATATATCTGCAGCCTAAAATGTTTCCAATATGGCACAAATGCCGAAATTACACAGGTTTGCATTGTAGTACACATACCTTCCTTACCTGTAAGGAAAAGAGGAAGCACTAAACAGTTGTCATACAACAATGCTTTATTGCCATAAAGAAAACTTGTAATTGCAGGCAGTTGCCTGTAGGCTCAAGCAGAGTAACAAGAAAACAAAGAAAACTGACACCTTGCCTTTAAGGCATTAGAGTTAGTGTACCGTGCCTTTAAGACCTGCAGGAGACCCCCTGCTCCCATGATGTACCACAGGTGGCAGTTAGGTCGGTTCTTTTCTCCGGCTCCTTCTGTGAGGATCCTGGAGTTTGAGCTCTTCAGTTTTGAGACTGAAAGTGATTTATTTGAGAATTTTCTCACAAAATTCGACATTTTCTGATTCCCGAAGGCATATTCTACTGTTTTTTAGTTTTCCCCCAAAAAATTCAAGTCAGAATGCCTGCTTTATTCAGGAAATGCCCTTCCTGTGGCAAGAAAATGGCACTGGCAGACCCACACTCAGTGTGTATTGTGTATCTTCCATCTTCACACAATTCTGACCAGTTATATTATTGCCAGAAGTTTTCCAGGCGGGCTCTGCGTGACAGAGAACGCATTAAGCTTCATACCCAGCTGGAGAAGGACAAAAGCCATCATGGAGGTGACCATGGAGACTTTGGAGCACCTTTTTCAAGTAAGCAACACTGAAAACGGCGACGTTCCACCTCTCCTGAGTCCAGAAAGAAGAAGGTGACAGGAGATTCGCCGTCGAGGTCGCCGTTGAAGAGGCTGGGACACTCTACAGCGTCGAGGGGCAGAACGTCATCTCGATGTCGAGACCCTCCGCCGCATGCCAGTAAGTCGGCTTCGAGGCACAGCACTTCGGGCTCGAAGGCTGTGGGTCCAGAGAGACCTGAGAAAACTCTGTCGACGTTGAGGCTTCCGTTAACGTTGAGACACTCTCCGCCATCTTCGAAGGGGTCAGCGTCGAGAATCACGAGGGTGAACATCACGTCGCAAGTGGGCATGTCGACGTCAAGAGCATCGTCGAGTTCCCATCATTCGACGTCGAGAAGGTTGACTCCACAACAACGTCATGAGAAGTCGAGGTTCCCGCATCGCCGTCAAAGGTGGACGTCAGGGTCTCTGCATCGCTGTCGAGACCAACATCGAGGGCAGGACGGCGGTCCCATAGAAGATCACCACGAACATCGATGCCGATGGTGACGCAGACCTCATCGACGTTGAGGCACTCGACGTCGAGGGAGAAAATTGCAGATGTCTCGGAGGAGGCCTCGACGTCTAGATCCAGATAGACTTCCAGAGCCCAGTCATCATCCCCAGGGCTTCATATCGAACAGATTTCACCAGAGAAATCGCCTAAACCTGGAGATAAGAGGGCCTTCGGTCTTTCACCTCAATGGCTGCATGGTGTTTGGACAGCTGACAGCAGAAGTCCGGGCTTGGACTACTCCCGCACATACTCGCCATCCAGGATCTATCCTGATAGAAGTGCTCCTGCCAGGCCTTCCAAATCTCCTGCCAAAAGACCACGATCGCCTTCCACACACCGATCACGGTCACGGGGTCGTCACAGCTCTCACCACGAACGTCCACATAAGAGGAGACGCAGACGATCATCAACCTGGTCGTCTTCTCAGACGTTCTAGGTAGAAGAGCAAAGAAGTTTAATATCACTCTGCATGATTCCCACGTCAATCATCTTTGACACTTGACGCCATCGTACAGCTCCTAGACCGCTGCTTCCTTTGGTGCCAGGTTTCTTGGAACCAGCTATGGCCACGTTTCTTACTCCTGATACGTTGGGGTCCATCCCCTTTAGGATTGATAAGAAGTATAAGGCTCCAGACGAGGTTTCCTTGTTTTTTAGAGCTGATCTCCCAGTGGACTCCGTCATTGTGGCAGCCGCCATCAGGGCACACTCTGCATCCTCTTCATCTTCTGTTCCTCCAGAGAAGGACAGCAAATAGATGGACTCCTGTGGCAGAAAAATGTGCAATACTTCTGCGTCATCCATGAAGATTACAAGTGCCTCAGCCCTCCTCGGGCGTTATGATAGATCTCTTTGGAACTCCCTGGCAAGGTTTACCGACAAGCTCCCCAAAGAAGATCGGCAGGACTTCCATGAGATCCTACAGGAGGGTGGTCTAGTAGCCAATCAAGTCATAAGCGCGGCAGCGGACGCCTCAGATCTCGCCGCTCATGGCTACTCCCATGGCATCTGTTTGCGGCGCTCAGCCTGGCTGCGCCTCACAGGTCTCAAACCAGATGCACAGAAAAAGATCCTGAACCTTCCGTTTAACGGCTCCCCCTTATTCGGGGCTCATGCGGATGAGGAGATGAATAAGATGAAGACCGAGCTGGATACGATCAAAGCTGTTGGTCTGGAGAAGCGGAAAGAGTTCTGCAAACGCTTTCGACAGAGCGACAAACATTCCTTCCAACAGAGGGTTCAAACCCCTCAATGGTGCTCCCAGAACCAGCAGAGGTCCCAATTCCAGCAAAAGCGCCCTGGCAGAGGAAGGGGGGAACAACAAGCAGCAACAGTCCACCTCCAAGCTGCCTTAGGATTCCATCCCAACCTCCCGTCTCTACGATTGACTGCATGGCTCATGAAGTCATCCAGTACGGACATCTAGACCTCTCTGCTGACTGTATGCGCATTCTCAAGGAAGCAAAGAGACCCTCCACCAGAAAGTCTTATGCTTTCAAGTCGAAGAGATTTTACCTGTGGTGTAAGGACAACGCTTTTGATCCAATGAAAGGTCAAGAGCAAGTGATCCTCCCCTACTTACTGTACTTGGCAAAGTCAGGCCTGAAATACCCCTCCATCAGGGTCCATCTAGCTGCTATCACAGCTTATAGAAAGTCCTCTACTCAGAGCTCATTCTTCCAAATGCCTGTGGTCAAGGATTTTCTAGAGGGGCTCAGGAAAGTGTTTCCACCAGTCAGATCCCCTTCTCCTCCTCGGGAACTTAATATTGTCCTCACCAAGCAAATGGGTGCTCCTTTCAAGCCTATTCATTAGGCATCTTTGCAGCATTTAACCTGGAAAGCTCCTTTCTTAGTAGCCATCACTTCAGCCCGCAGGGTGAGTGAGATTCAGGCGCTGTGCTGCAAGGAGCCTTAAACTGTGCTCTATGCCAATAGAGTGGTGCTTCGAACACATCTGAGCTTCCTCCCTAAGGTGGTCTCAGATTTTCACATCAATCAGGTTATCACGCTGCCCACTTTCCTACAACTCCCCCAGAGAGGTCTTTACATTCTTCAGATCTCCGGAGGGTATTGAAGTTTTACCTAGCAAAAACTGAGTCTGACCGCTTCTTTGTCAACTACGGTTCCACGAATACCGGTCTAGCTGCTTCCAAGAGATCTATTTCTAGATGGATCCTCTCTTGTATAGCTTTATCCTACCAGTTAGGTAATAAGACCTTACAAGGCAGACCAAAAGCACACTCTACCAGAGGGAAAGCTTCTACCACAGCTCTCCTTCGCAACATTCCGATATCTGATCTCTACAGGGCAGCCACATGGCGATCAGTGCATACCTTTACACGCAATTACGGTTAAGCTTCGGATGCTCAGGGCGATGCCCAGGTTGGGCAGGCTTCTTTACGGAATTTGTTTGCATATTTGCAATTTGAATGTGATGTTGTTTCATGTTCTGTATACTCTGTTGCTCGTCCGCGAGACTTTGGGTATGGGCTTGCTACTCTATTCATAGATTATGACTATTGATGAGTATCCCCTGGATGAGAAGGATTAGTTATTTACCTGTAGTCCTAGTTCTCATTCAGGGGTATACTCATCAAAGTCATAAGCGACCCACCCTCCTCCCCGGACGAGCACTCTTGAAATTATTGTATATGGATTGCATGTCTACTCAGGTGTCTATACACCATCAAAAAGAACTGACCTAACTGCCACCTGTGGTGCATCATGGGAGCAGGGGGTCTCCTGCAGGTCTTAAAGGCACGGTACCCTAACTCTAAGGCCTTAAAGGCATGGTGTCCGTTTTCTTTGTTTTCTTGGTACTCTGCTGGAGCCTACAGGCAACTGCCTGCAATTACAAGTTTTATTTATGGCAATAAAGCATTGTTGTATGACAACTGTTTAGTGCTTCCTCTTTTCCTTACAGGTAAGGAAGGTATGGGTACTACATTGCAAACCTGTGTAATTTCGGCATTTGTGCCATGTTGGAAACATTTTAGGCTGCAGATAGTTGCATTTTTTTATTTTTTTTTTATTTTTTTTATAAATCTTTTTATTGTTTTAAAACACAAACAGACATAAGGAAGGACCAGCATAGTTACATATTGCCCGACAGTCGATAATAAAGGAAACATTGACACTATTACAGCAATCCAACAAACCAATTATATAAGTCCGATCAATGTCGCAAGGTCCCTGTACCAGACCTACTGTTACAGTGTCAAGCCCCTCCATACAATATTTCACTATGATTGAAGTTCTGGGCTCCAGGCCATCGTTCAACACCATATGTAGGTCCTCCCTCCCCGTCTAACCACCCCTACCCCCCACCCCTGCTGCCAGCGCTGCAACCAAAGGAGTGAATGCAAGCAAAATACTACCCTAGTTTGCAGGTTGTGTACATGCTATCATATCAACAATACCATTAAATATCTTGACTACCACGGAAGTCGGGAATCATCTCACATAGTATCCCCCCCTTGTCTAGAGAAGACCGTCTACTGGTTTTTGTCCTCCGTCGGCGCGCTAGATTCTGAGTCAGTGTCTAGATCTAGTGTCGGTATTTCCGTCACCAAAGCCTCCCAGGCCCGCGCCGCCTCTAGCGCCTTGTCGTTATGGGACCTATGAGCCTGCTACAATCGAACCGAACTCTCGCTGCTCGCCCACACTAGCAACGCCGCCTTCCATCTAGCGTAGCTAGGGCCTACCGCTGCCTTCCAGTGAGACGTAATTTCCCTCTTGGCCAGAATGAATCCTAGGTCTACAAATTTGGTAGACAACTTAGTTTTACTAGTGTACGGAAACCAGTGTAACAGGCAAGTCCCCTTATCCAGAGTAATCTGTCGCCCAGTTACTCTACAAAGCAAATCAGTTATCTCCTCACAGTATGTGCCCAACTGCGGACAATCCCACAGCATAGGGCTGAAGTCCGCGCCCTGTAGTCTGCACCGTGGGCACAGTGCGGTGTCTACCCGGAAATACTGGTTAATTTTAGCCGGTGTAAGGTATGCCCTGTGAAGTATAAAAAATTGGATCAACTGAAACCTAGCATTCCTGGTGCACTTCCATGCTCTTTTAAGTATTTGCGGCCAGGCCGTGTCGGGTATTTCTTTATCTAGGTCTGTCGCCCATTGCTCCCGTACTTTCTGCAACGGGTTCATCCCCTCTCCCAGCATACGTTTATATAAGCATGTAACCACTTTATATTTGCCCGCCGCCATCACCACGTATTGGCACGCTCCGCTTGTTGGCGGCTCCGAGAGGCCCGTGCCCCAACGCCTCTGGATAGCGGCAACCAGTGCTGCGTGCATCAGGAAATAGCTGCGCGGGAGACCAAAAGTCGCTTGCAATGCGCCATATGCTAATAGAACACCATCTGTAGGCCCAGCTCCTCCCATTCCGCGAGGGCGGACCAATCCCCACCATGCGGCAATGCCGTGCACATGCCCAGCGGTATTTCGGGAGCATACGGTCACTGCACCCCAATTCTATTGTGGAATCGTTTCCAACAATGCCGTAGGGCACCCTCCACCATCGACAAATCAGTAGTCCGCAGTCGCTGCTATAGGACCACGAAGGACAAAACATGCCGTGGCACATCTGGTTCAGACTCCCGTTCCGGCCCTCGAAACTCCAGTGCCACTGCTTGAGTAAGGTGTTGAAATTGCGCAGCTAAGTAATACAATTCAAAATCTGGGACAGCAAGGCCCCCTTCAGCTCTCTGTCGCATCAGAGTATCCAGTGCTACTCTGCGCCTCCCTACACCTCAGATAAAACTCCCCACCTTAGAACAGAGTTGGTGAAAAAGAGCAACAGGTATCCGTATCGGTAGGGTCCGGAAAAATTATAAGGGTCGAGGAAGTGCCACCATCTTCAGCAGCGCCACGCCACCGGTACGGCAGAGTCCCTCAGAAGCGCATGCTACCCCTCAGGCCTCTCAACGCTCCGCCGATTATTGCCTTCAAGGAGATCCTCCTGAGTATGGTACTCACATGCGTCCCCAAATAGGGGAGACACCTAGGTTCCCACGCCAAATCAGGCGGCAGTGCGGGCGGATCGCATTCTCTGGTCACCGGGAATACGCAAGTCTTCGCCCAGTTAACCCGCAGTCCTGAGATGTTTCCGAACCAACCGAGGAGGGAGCGCGCTCCCTCCAGGGCCTCCCCCGCATCTCAGAAACAATAGGAGGTCGTCCGCATACAGCGAGAAATAGTGCAACTGGTTGTAAGTCGCAAGCCTTGGAACGCCCCCCCATCCTAGCGCGCGCCGCTAATGGCTCCACCGCAAGGGCGAACAGCAGTGGGGAGAGCGGGCAGCCCTGTCTAGTGAAGAGGAGGAAACCACTCTGCCAACCCGAACCCAAGCGGTCGCCGACGAGTACAATATTTCAGTCCAACGGACATATCAGGCTCCGAGTCCGAATGCTTTCCTGACTGAGAACAAATAGGGCCATTCCAAGCTGTCGAACGCCTTGGCAATATCAACCGAAAGGACCATCCCCTGCCCCTCCACACCATAATCTCCATTCAATATCCCTATCAACTGACGTATGCTGCTGGGGGTATTGCGAGTCGGGATAAACCCGGCCTGATCAGAGTGAACCAACCGCGTAATAAAGGGGAGGAGTCTAGTGGCCAGCACTCGGCTCAGTATCTTATAGTCAGTGGTGAGCATAGACAGGGGCCTGTATGCAGTCGGATCAGTCGGATGCTTCCCTGGTTTAAGGAGAGGAACAATGATAGCCTCCCTAGTGGAGGCCGGCAGTACCCCCCGCTGTCTAGCCTCCTTATACATCGCCAGTAGTCTGGGAGCCAGAAGGTCAATATACACTAAATAGAATTCGATAGGCAGTCCATCGCTTCCTGGAGTTTTGTTACGCGCCAACTGCTTAATGGCGCAGCGAATTTCGGCTAACGTAACGTCCTGACTAAGGGCTTCCACCTCCTCCTCCTTCAATTGTAGGCAGCTACAGTTCCTCCAAAAACACTTGGACATCTACCTCCCCAGTCTGCAATTGGCTGGTGTAAAGACTCGCATAAAAGGACCGAAAGCGATCATTAACTTGATGTGTATATTCCAAACGTCCTGAGGACGAGGTTAATGCCAATATAGGTACACATCTAGGAGCAGGGTCAGCCAGCCAACCCAGTAGTGTGCCCACCTTATCCCTTTACGCATGTGCACGGGCCAAGTAAGCTCTATGATCGAAGCGCCGTAAGCGCTCCAATACCACCGCTACCACTTCCTTTCAAGACTGAACCGTGTCGCGCGTCTCAGAGCCAGCAGAATGGGCTCTCTCAGCCTCCCTTAGGGCCAGTTCGCCCGCCTCGATTTCTTGTAGTAGTAGCTTCCTTACCCCCACCCACTTGGCAATACAGATCCCGCGGACTACCACCTTAAAGGCATCCCATTCCAGGGCCGTCGTCGTGGCGGTGCCCGCATTCTCCGCAATGTATTGCTCCACCCCATTCCCTAGCTCTGCGCGAAATGCTTGATCCTCCAACATCTCCGGGCGCAACTTCCAGGTCGGTATTATAGGATGCTCCGCAACCCAACAGAAACTCACCAACAACGGATTATGATCCGATATGGTGCGCGATAAGTACTCGCTGCCGACTGCCAAGGACACCAGGCCAGGACTACACAAAATCGCGTCCAACCGCACGTGCAGATCATGCAAAGCCGAGAAGTACGAATAATCTCTATTGTCCGAGTGCTGCGCTCGCCAAACATCAATAAATCCCCAGTTATCTTGCCACTGGGCCCTAACCTTGGCTAGTTTATGAGCCGGAGCCGGAGCTGTGGGCAGTGGAGGATGGGATCTGTCCATGGGCACATCTACAACTGAGTTAAAGTCTCCCCCCATCAATGACGGAGTGGTAAAATAATCCGCGAGGGCGGTAGACAAAGCCTCCAGGAAGGGCGCCTGTTCCACATTAGGGGCATAGACACTGCAGAGGGTCACCTCCCGCCCATAAAGGCGTCCTCTAACCACAACATAGCGGCCCTCGGAGTCTACCAGTTGGTCAGTTACCTGAAAGGGGACCCCCGCCCTAACCCAAATCAACACCCCCGTGCAAAGGCTGAGTAAGTGGTGTAATAAAGCTGACCTCGCCATCTGCGCTGCAGCTCCAGCCCCTCTGTCCCAGTCAAATGGGTCTCCTGTAGGAAGGCTATCTGCGCGCCCCTACACTCCAAATAGGAGTGAACTTTGTATCTACGCTGCATGGAGTGCAATCCTCGAACATTCCCGGTCACACATTTCACATCAGGTAACGGACCCATAACGGCAATGTAAAATACACGCAAATCGTTCCTCCCCCCCTGGTTGCCAGGTAGCGGGCCCACAGTACAGATGCACAGTACTCAAAAGCTCCACATTCTCAATTAGTCGCGCCGGCATGCAATGTCCCCCAAACAAAACAATCTCATCCCTCAACAATCCCGCCCCACCCACCACAGCGCCCCCACCCCCAAGAACAGGCACCAACATAGTGAATCCCATCTAAACTAACCCAACTTACCGCCTCAGACAAAGCTAAGGCAAGCTAACTGGTACCATCCGGTGGGGGTTGGATAGAGCCTAGCAATTAACCTACGAATAAACCGAATCGCACCCATTGTCCACCCCAAGAGTCCCCGTCCTAAATGTATCCCCCCCCTAGAGCCCCCCGTTTTTACTGTGGCCTTCCCCACTTTATTCAAACTCAGTCCAAAGTCTCATTCTTCCACACATCCAGTGCACCATAGGATCCCCCCCAACCGAGATAACCATTGCAGAACATCTAGCCACATCCGAATCCCAAGCCCAAGGATAATACAAAGTCTACTCATCTAGCAGTCCGTCTGCCGTTCCAGGTGTCACCAGCGGCAAACGTGCACCGTCCGATGTAGAGGACTCTGCCTCCGATTGGCCCCTGTCGCTTCCCAGGTCCGAGCCCGTTGTCGCAGGTCCTTAGCAGTTCCCCAGAGTTCGCCGTCACTGCGTCCAGTACTCCCCTGCACTCCACTGCCATCTGCGAGGTCGATGGCTTCCGTAAACCCCGCCGTCGGCGCCGTATTCGTTGCGATCTGCGAGGCTGGGAGTCCCTAGCCAACTCCTGCGCTTCAACCTCCCGACAGTCTTTGCCAGCCCTGTAAGACTCCAGCCTGGCCCATGCTTCCTCTGGGGTGTCCTGAAAACACATCATTCCATCCAGTGCGATGCGCAACTTGGCCGGAAAGAACAAAGAATACTGGATCCCCTCTGCACGCAATTCTTTCTTAACAGCCTGGAAGGACATGCAGCGCCGCTGAGTGTCGAGTGCATAATCCGGGAATAAAGTAACACTGCTATTGTCAACCTGGAAAGGGCCGCCCCTACGAGCCCTCTGAAGGAGCAAGCCACGTCCCTAAAATGTAACAGCCGCGCTATCACCAGCCGTGTAGGGCGTCCCTGCAGCGGAGGCCTAGCAGGGACGCGGTGCGCTCGTTCCAGGGTGTAGAAGGCCGACAAACCCTCAGGGGCCACCACCGTTTTAAGCCAAGTTTCCAGGTAGCTCACCATGTCCGACCCTTCGATCTTTCCCGGCAGCCCCACCACGCGGATGTTGTTCTGCCTATTTCTGCCTTCCGCGTCTTCCGCCCGCCGTTCCAACACCGCTAGTCGGTCCAGGGCACTCGCCATCGTTGCGTTCAGCGCGGTCTGCGCAGGGGCAATTTCCTAGATCTTGTTTCACCCAATCAGACAGTTTGGAGTGATCAGCTCGCAGCAGGCCCAGTCCCGTCGCCACCTGTGCAATGTCCTGCTGAAGAGCGGTGCGAGAGTCCGCAATGGTGGCCAGAACTTTATCCATTTGGTGTATGAGCCCTGGAGCTTGTGGCAAATCCTGCGCATCCCTATCCTCTTGAGGCAAGGACTCGGTGTCAGAGGGTAGCGGGTCTTCCTCCTTCCTCCCCCGGGGCCTGCCCATGACTGCGATCGACGGAGCACTCCAGTGCCAAGTCACGGTGTCCCTCAAAGCACTCCGGGCTATTCCAAGGGTCAGCCTCCCGGTCCGGGGGGTCAGATAGATGTCCCCCTTCACCCCGCCTGGTTCTTCAAAGCCCACCTCTCGCCATGTTGCCAGCTGGTCCGTCTACTCCGCGGCCGAATCCATGCAGCCCCGAGAGGGCTACAGCAGTCAGGGCCCTCGGCCAACGCCCCTCCCAGCTCAGAGCGGTGCGCAGTTTCGGTCAGGAACACCACCAGGGAGAATGCCCCGTCTCCGCCGTGTGGCCCAGGCGGGCGCATGTTCAATCCTGCAGGCTCCCGCCCAATCAGGCTCACAGTCCTCCTAACTCGCCGCCGCCCTCACAAGGCTTCTCCAGTGCGCCTCCAAACAAGGGTGCCCCCGACTCACCACAATTCTGCACCAAGGTCCAACCAGAGGCCCGCCACCCGTTTCTGTCCGGCGGCACTCAGTCTACGGTCCCCAAGGCCATCGGGCGTCCCCCGCAGCACTCAGCCTCAGCAACCGCCGCCCTGCCTCTACAGCTCCAAAATCGGCCCTGCGGTGCAATTGCCTCAGCAGCACCAGATGGCGCAGGCCGCCCCGCCGCTCAGCCTCTGGCCCCCATGGCTACCTTCAGCGTCCCTTCCCCGGGGCTAGGTCGTTCCAAAGTGCCCACCGGGCCAGAAGTCCCAATCCGGTGCCCCCAAGGAGCCCGCCGGCGAGCCGCCACAATCCTCTCGCGGCCGCTCCTTAATTGCGCTTCTCCAGGACCTAAGGCACAGTGAGTCAAGTCACTCCCAATTTTCTCATTACACCCTGGTTCTGTAAAGATATGTGATATGTGCCTTTACTCATAAGCACTGTAAAGCTCAGACATCAGGGTTTAAGATCTCCCTGACACTTTGGACAGGAAGGCCTATACATTAGAAATAAACAGGCGATTTTTTAGGGACGAGACCATAATTTTAGGTCAAGAATTGAACGATTCTCTTTACTCTCCATTAACAATACTGAACTCGAGGCTGCCGTTATTTACTATATCTTTGCACTGTGCACAAACGTGCAACATAGTCCTACTCAACAGCGCGTATAAAATTTTCCCGTTACCAACTGGGCGTAAGTTAAGGAATGCCCTTTAGTAAGTGAGCAATAAAGTTTTGTTTCCTTTCCCTACCTGAATTTAAAAAAAATAAAAAAAGAATAGGAAACACAGTGAACATAGCGCACGCAGTATAGGTCGGCCGCGAGGATTAAACTTAGAACCACGTGACCGCATGACGGGCTTTAAAAGCGACTAATGGAGCTCGGTGAGCCCACAAACCATTACGCGAGCGGTGATCGTACAGACGCCACGTTTAGCAGCCCGGGAAAGATAGCCGTGTGCACGCAATAGGTAAGAAGAACTCCCGATTAGTAATAATTAACCATGCGGGGGGAGCGGTATAAAAGAGGCGATTTGGAACACGCCGACATTGATAGAGGGTTGGGGCTAGTATTTGATTAAGCTAACACCTTGCTGCAACCCAGTAACTATTAGTAACTATTTGTAACAAAAGCCATATACATAGTGACACCGTTTCATTTTTTCACCCAGCCACGTGCACAATATTACCCGGCTGCGCAAAAGGACCCCGTTTTTTCAAATCAGAACCGTAATTCTCGGTAAGGATCGATTTTCAAACAAATGCAGTATGGCAATGACGATAGTTTGTTTCCCGCTAAATGAGTAAAATGCTCCTTTTAAATTCCTTTTCAGTATCAATACAGAACAAGCACTCGCTTGGAGGCATTGAAATAATTACGCCCCTTGTGAACCACGCAAGGTAATCCTTTTGTGATTAAAAACCTCATAACAGGTTTATTTTTGCGTTATAAATAACTATACGCATGATGTAAATAACTAATCAGTATTCTCTAACCTATGCAGGAATGTGATGACAATATCACAACTGAACAAGTTATTTAATAATATTTGAGTTGAGACAGAAGCTTCCTCTTATACACTGAGGTAAATAAATAAAACGCCTTTCAAATAATAGTGTCAGGGTACGCTAATATCCAACACTTAATGTTGTATTTTTCCTAATTGCATACAGGACTGTGGGAGCCTGTGAACATTAGAGGCGATCACCACAGAAATACTACACATTCTGTAGATTTCTTCTGGCAACATAACTGCAATGGTCAGTAACAATAATATATAATATGATTGGTGTATGAATGTTTTGTATGATTGTCGGGAGAATGTGGACAACACTAACCAGAGGGTTCAGGATTTAAGCACAATGTTTTTAGAATGATGGGAAAACCATTGATACATATAGGCGGCTATCAAATTGGATATATAAGGCTTTTTAGTACTTTTGAGATGTATGTTTATTCAGAAATGCAATGCACTATATAAGTTTAAATTTAAAAATACGTGAAAGGATCATGCAAAACGGTTTGATGTTAACTTTATATGGCTAGAACGGGGACATTGTGGAGAAATGTACAATAATACAAACGAATGGCCATTACATATAGATTCTCTGTGATTACAAATAGGCCCCTTACCTGCATTTATAACCATGTTCCACATTTAGATTTCAGTACAAATTCATAGATGGAAGTGGATTCAGTTACCCTTAGGAGATCATATTAAAAAATGTGTAGATAGTGATTATAAAGTCAGGATCTAATAGTCGTATTTCATTTGTGCATTAGGTATGATACAATTCTGTGGAGAAAACAAATAGAGACTGTCCTGAGGAAGGAAGCCATTATCATTTAAGCTTCCGAAACGCGTCGACGCATTTTCACCAAGTCATATTCGGCGTTGCCAACAAATAATCTGGTTTAAAGGAATATTATTCCCCCATTGTTGTCAAACGAGGGCCCGAAATGACATAACTAAGACAGATAGCAGTGTCTTTTTCGATAATTTTCTCCATACCCACATTAGGTGGTTTTATTTGTGTATTTCATGTTTTTAATTGACTATTCATTGATATCTATGTATTTTTATTTATAATAAATTGTATACCTTTTTAATAGATTGTTTGTGTTTCTTTCTGGTAAGTGTTCTCCCATTCAACAAGATGCAAGATAAATGAATGTTGTGGATTGAGTTTGTCATTTTGAGTCCTGATCTAGGAGCAGGGAATAATATCTCCCATAGGGAAAAACTTTTTGTTTTACTTTTACTTTTCTGTAAAGAAGCTCCACTTAGATTCATTGTATCTAAAGGAAGGTCCACACCTTGACCCTATGACATTGGTTTGCCCTTCCTGGACCTCGCATGGACAACGCAGCTGAAGAAATCTATTCAGCCTGCAAATATTTCTGGCCGCTCCTTGAGTTTTGCAGACAGTCTGTTAGCAGTTGCCTGGGGTGGTCTTTGTGCAATTTTCCCCCCTTCGTAAAGAGCAGCAGACCAGTTTAATGAGCCCACTCCGGTGATTTGCGCCTTTCAATCCGATCCACGTAGTAATCCGGGCAGAAGTCCCAATCTGGTGCCCCGGGGCGCCTGCCGGTGAGCCGCCACAATCCACTCGCGGCCGCACCTTAACTGCACTTCTGCAGGATCTAAGGCGCCTGGCAATGCGCCACCAGTTCGTCGCTCGCGGCACCGTCCAGAGACCTCTCAAAAGGGGGGGTGCCGCCATTTTGGATCCTTCCCCGCAGTCAGCGCGGACCCGGGGAACACTCTGCAATCCCCGCAGGTGCCGCCGCAGCCTGCCGGGACCCTCCAGGCCGGCCACTCC
Organism: Lissotriton vulgaris; assembly: GCF_964263255.1. Lineage (NCBI taxonomy): Eukaryota > Metazoa > Chordata > Amphibia > Caudata > Salamandridae > Lissotriton > Lissotriton vulgaris. The sequence continues at coordinate 877,714,545 of NC_141685.1, forward strand.
TCAGTTCCCCGACCCTCACAGTTGCGTGGGGGGGTCCAGGGGGCCCGATCGACAGGAGAAACGCCGGGTTCCTTAGCCGAGCTCGGCGCTCACGCTGCAGGCCGCCTCGGCATCCAAGCCACGCCCCATAAAGCATTGTTCTATGACAACTGTTTAGTGCTTCCTCTTTTCCTTATGGGTAAGGAAGGTATGGATACTACAATGCAAACCTATCTAATTTCGGCATTTTTGCCATGTTGGAAACATTTTAAGCTGCAGATATATGTTTTCACATATGTATATAGATTATGACTTTGATGAGTAGACCCCTGGATGAGAACTAGGATTACAGGTAAGTAACTAATCCTTACCTACACCTATACTATTCTATGACTCTTCATTCTGTGCCACTCCACTGTACTCCATGCCACTCTACTGTACTCCATTCTGCTCAACTCAACTCTGTGCAACTCTACTCCCCTCTGTGCCACTCTACTCCACGCCAGTCTCCTCTGTTCTACACCACTCCACTATGTTCTACGCCACTCCATGCCCCTCTACTTTGGCTCGACCACTCTACTCTGCCTCTCCATGCCACACCACTCTGTGCCATGCCACTCTGCATCACCCCACTTTATTATGCCACTCTATTCTATTCTACTCTGCTCTATATTTCGCTGCGGCACTCCACTCCATGCCTTGCCACTCTATGCCACACCAATCCACTGTACTCAATTTTATGGCACTCAACTCCACTTTTTTTTTTTTGGGTGACCCTTTTTTTTAGTTTTTCCATTTACATACAGAGTATATAGTTTACTATGTCATTGTTAGTCATGTAACATTCGTCAAGGTATATTGCCATTATAACAGAATAACATCAAGATCTTTATTTGTTCTGCTAGGCATCTTGTTTCTAACCGTGGATGGATGCTTAGTGATAATGGGTCACATCCCGGCGCGTTAATTACCAGGGCCTAGTCGGTGTGTCTTACTGCTCTTAGGTTTGGTTGAAAAGAGTTCACCTTTTTAAACCAACTGGGATGAATAACTCTGGAGTGGAAAGGATGGGGGCTGGGAATAAGGACATTGGTTGTAGCTGGTCTATTGGTGCTGGGTATTGCTCTCACACCAGGGCGCGTATGGGAGTGAGGGGGAGTGGGACCCGTCCGGGGGTTCCTGCGTTGCTGGGGTCGAGCTCAGTCTGAGTGGCAGCTGGGGTATTCTTAGGGGTGTTACGTGTCTGTTTGAAGCTGTGGAGGAGCATTGACCACTCCATGGATATGTGGCGTTGTCTTGTACCCCGTGCCTCCTCGAACCTGATTGTGTCTTCTTCTGCGACTCCCCATTTGTAGACCGCTCCCCTCCATGCTGCTATTGGGGGACCGCTTGGAGAACGCCAGTATAGTGTAATGCTGCGCTTAGCTAGGAGTAAGGCCAGTATCGCAAAGCGAGTCACCACCTTCCTCTGCTTTTTCCATTTACAAATCCCCAAGCCCTATTTTGGAAGTACAGTGTAATGTCTATTTTTCCTGTTTGTCACCACCAGAAAAGAACTGTTATGAGAGACAGGAACAAAGTGCTACATGATCTCCAGTCCCGGGGAGAAAACTCTCAGGGTATGGGGTTAATTGTTTCAAAAAACAAAGAACTAGACTGCCACTTGGAGAAATAAATGTTTAAAAAACACAGTAAATCAGGCCCTAAATTTTGGCCCTTTATTGAAAACCTAGTAGCTTCATCAGACGTATGCTTCCTGTTCTCAATAAAAGCACAGCCTTATCTTAGTTCCTTAATAGGTAATAAAAAAATTGCAGTCAGACCATCATACACCTAATTGTTTTGAGAGCTGACTTGTGAAATATAACAACACTTGCCCTGGTTGGTAACTGGCCTTAGTGTACTGTGCAGCCTTCTTATTGTAATTTTCTCAGTCTTTACTCCTATACAGTAACTTGACTTGTTCCTTAATACATTTTTTTTAACATCTGACCTGTTAACTGAATCTTAATTACCTTGCATATCGAGTACTTCTAAAAAAATGTTGTATAGTTTTGTCCATTGGTTATCCTGATCTCTCTTGTGGTGGAATTTTGTCCAGATTACATTTTGCATTGTATTAAAGTTAATGCCAAAAAAAGCACATAGAGAGATTAACGCCAATGAACTAAGCTTCTGTTTTAATAAATAGAAATTCAGCCATATTTGAAATTAAGCTAATGATTGGGGAAAAACAGTAATTGAAGCGCTGTACATTTTTCTAAATTCATCTACAATCCCAATTTCTCTGGAAAAAGTGAATGAGAGTATAGGAGTGCAGGCTTCAATTTAGCTACTATCACTTTAAGCATTGGTGTGAGTAGGCGGGTGTCTACTACATTATCGATAGAGCTAAAAAAAATTGAGGGGCTCTACTTTGTCTAAAAGAAAGCTATGCCCTCATCTTTCCTCTATCTCTGTGCCAAAATAATTGTTGTTTATACGAATAATCAGTAAACAAGACGTTAAGGAAAGCCCTCACTCACCACCTGGTGATGACATGTTTCATCATCGGATCCCACCAAAGAGACCGAGTGCCTCTTTGGTGTGCTACAACGCCAGATCTACTGCGGAGCAGGATAGTGAGATTCAGACGTGTTGTGCAAAGTAAATTTGACTAATGAGTGGTGAGGGTTTAAAAAGTCAGTAGTGTATCAGAAATAATTTTATTCTTTGATCACTAAGGACAGGTTATTAAAATGTATGTGTTTGGAAAAGAGTCCACAATTAATTGAGTGGTAGTTTCCTTACAAATCAGTCGACATGTTTCAGCCATGAAACGGTGTAAAGATACCAGGCATTCTTCAGGACTTATTGGTGTATTAAACCCTGGCTGTATGGACGCGCTAAGGCCCACCCTTACCTAGGGACGGGAAAGTGAAAATAACAAAAAAGGTGAAAAAGTGCAAAAAATTAGGAAGTAAGATTTGCTTCCTAATTACTCCTGGTTTAGGAGGCTTCCAGCTTTATGGTTTCTGCACTTTTGTGGTGTCAGGGAAGTACACCATGGGTCACAGGAGGGGGGTGGGAACATAATTGGCACACCGCCCTCGCCGCTCGGCACCCTCAGTGTACCTGCATCACCCTCAACTGGGCCCCGAAGATGGGGCGCGTATGGGAGTGAGGGGGAGTGGGACCTGTCCGGGGGGTTCCTGTGTTGCTTGGGACAGAATACACCAATAAGTCCTGAAGAATGCCTGGTAACATTACACCGTTTCATGGCTGAAACATGTCGACTGATTTGTAAGGAAACTACCACTCAATTAATTGTGGACTCTTTTCCAAACACATAAATTTTAATAACCTGATCAAAGAATAAAATTATTTCTGATACACTACTGACTTTTTTTTTTCCACTCCCATACGCGCCCCATCTTCGGGGCCCAGTTGAGGGTGATGCAGGTACACTGAGGGTGCGAAGCGGCGAGGGCGGTGTGCCAATTACGTTCCCACCCCCCTCCTGTGAGCCATGGTGTACTTCCCTGTACTTCCCCTGTTTGCATTGCCTTTTTTCATAGGAAGCTGAGGTAACAGGACTAGATTGCAAATAACCAATAACCACTGATCATATCTCTTACTTTATTTTCAGCCTATACTATGTAACCTTAAAAATCAAGCCAATAAATGGAACATCTAATCTCATTTTTATTCCGTTTTAAAGTAATCCATACCTTTTTGGACATCACGTTCAATAACTAAAACTCCTTGTTAAGGGACTTGAACTGTGTGACACTCCTGCCTTTGCTCAATAGTAAAGGGCTATTATAATAGAAGGATATTGAAAAAACTGACAACCGAAGAGTGTGTGATTTTTCCACAGATGTCAGTCAGTCCGAGCCTGTGCACTGAGATCTTTCAAATTAAAAGAATGACACAGCGTTAGCAATCTGACACCAGTCGGATCCTTCTCTTGTATTGGCATTGAAAAGTTCTTATTTCTTCAGCTTTCTTTGCTACTGACCACAAATTAATTGTTACCTTGTGAGCGTTTAAGATTAGAAGTCACCCATCAAGTGTAAATGGGGATTATAGCAGTATGCAACCAGTTGGGGAATTAAATCTTGTTAAGAATACATTCTTTTTTTGTTTAACCTTAGAGATAAGTTGAATATTTTGAAATGAAATGAAATGAAAAAGGTTCTTAATAGAGCGCACTGTGACCAAGCGGCTTCCTGGCGCTAGAGGTGGGGAGCTGAGGGAGACAGGGGAAGCCAAAACTGTTTAGCAGGGATAAGCAGTAGAGAACAGGTGGGTTTTTAAGGCCTTACGGAATTGGGAATAAATGGTAATGGATCTGATTGTTAGAGGGAGACTATTCCAGAAGGAGGGACCCAAAACAGAGAATCTGGTGCCTCCGGTTTTGGATTTACGGAATCGAGGTACATTGGAGAGGAACTGATTAGAGGAGCGGAGGGAACGGTTGGGGACATAGGGAGTGATGAGAGAGTTGATAAAGACTGGGCCGATGCGGGCTCGAGCCATGAAGACCAGACAGCCTATCTTAAAGAGGGATCTCTGGGAGATGGGGAGCCAATGAAGTGTTTTCAGGACAGGGGTGATGCGGGAGGACTTTGGGAGGTGGAAAATAAGGCGGGCGGCCTGATTCTGGACAGCCTGTAGGCGGCGAAGTTCGTACGCTGGAATGCCCACGTACAGGCTGTTCCCGTAATCGAGACGGGAAAGAATCATGGCCAAAATAATAAGCTTAAGGGCGTCAGAAGAAAAGAAACGGGACACCTTTCGGATGATTCGGAGGGAAAGGAAACAGGAGGATACAACCGAGCTGATCTGGGCATGCATAGAGAGGTCCCGACTGACTCTAATGCCCAAGGTCTTTGCCGAGGCTGCTGGTAGAGGTGGAGGGCCAGAGATGGAGGGCCAAAAGGCAGTCGACCAAGGGGAAGAGGAGGAGCCAGTCAGGACCAACTCCGTCTTGTCCAGATTAAGCTTCAGTTGATTCCGATTCATCCAATCTGAAATAAAGGCCAAGGTAGAGTGAAATTTAGGTGGGGAGTGCAAGGGAGAAGAAAGATCAAATACGAGCTGGAGGTCATCCGCGTAGTTATACACGGAGACCCCCATTTCAAGAAGGGAAAGAATAAGAGGACGGATATAAAGGTTAAAAAGAAGAGGGGACAAAGAGGAGCCTTGGGGAACTCCACAGGGGACCAAGCGGGAAGGGGCGGAGTAACAGGAAAGATGAACCGCCTGAGTTCGATCTTTAAGAAAAGAGGCGAGCCAAGAGAGGGCTGTACCCCGGACGCCCACTGCGCTGACACGGTCGAGAAGGATAGCATGGTCGACCGTGTCAAACGCAGCGGACAGATCGAGAAGCACCAAGGCTTGGGGCAAGTTCGAATCTGCCTTACTCTTTAGCTCGTCCAAGACGGACAGGACAACAGACTCTGTGGAATGAGCCGGTCGGAAACCTGCTTGGTGGGAGGCCAAGAGGTGGTTGTCCTCGATGTGGGAAGAGAGACAAGAAGTGATGTAGCTCTCCAAGATCTTTCCGAGGTAGGGGAGAAGGGAAATAGGCCTAAAGTTAGAAGGGAGGGAAGGGTCTAGGCCAGGTTTTTTTAAAATAGGGCGAACTATGGCGGATTTGAAATACTTAGGAACAGAACCGGAGGAAATGGAAGAATTAAGAGGAGAGAGAGGAGGGTCGGGGCAATGGGTGAAGAATACTTTCAGACAGCGGGCTGGCGCACAATCGGCTGGGGAACCGGACTTCACTTTCTGGAGTAGAGCCAAGAACACTCCCAAGGAGATAGGGGGAAACTGATTAAGAGGAATGGAGGACAAGGGGGGGACAGAAAGAGGAGGGGACGGAGAGACAGAGGGAATATTAGATTTGATCTTGGCAATCTTCTCCAGGAAGAAGTCATTGAGAGAAAGGCAAAGGTCTTGGGAAGAGATAATGTTCAAATTGGCTCTGTCGGATGCAACAAGATTGCGAACTATAGAGAAAATCTCCTTGGGCTTATTGGCTGAAAGGGATATTCTTTCTGAGAAATAGATGGTTTTGGCTTGTAATATGGCTTTTTTGTAACTTGCCAAGAGTGTTTTGTATTTAGCTCGCAAAACAGGGCAGTATCTACGCCTCCAATGACGTTCAGAGCGTTTAAGGTCCAATTTGAGGATTTTTAGCTCGTCTGAAAACCATTTTTGAGCGTCATGGGGTCGACAGGTCTTACCTTTCCTGAGGGGGGCGACTGAGTCACAGGAAGAGGACAGCCAGTGATTTACGGCGTCTATTTGATGGTCAATAGGAAGGTTGCATAGGACAGGGCCAGAGGAAGCAAGGGAGGCACACAGAGAGTCAAGATCCACCCTATTCCAATTTCGGGCCAGGATGTTTTTAGGTAAGGGGGGCCTCTCTTGGGTTCCGAGCTCAATGGAAAAAGAGATTAGTGAATGATCGGACCAGGTGCAGGGAAGAACGATGGGGGGAGGAATGGGACAGTTGGCTGACCAAATTTGGTCTAGAACATGACCGTGAATATGAGTGGGGGAATGGATGTGTGATAAAAAATTAAGGGACTGAAGGGTAGCAGAAAAGTCCTTAGAAGACGTGTCTTCTCTGGGATCGCCTGGCCAATAATTAAAATCCCCCAAAAGAAGAACAGAGGAGTTATTGACAACGAGCGTAGCCAGAAGTTCCTGAAGGGCAGGAACAAAGGAGGACATGTACTGCGGAGGGCGATAAAAAAGGGCTATAGTGAGGGGGGCCTTAAGATTGACTGAACGGGCAATTAGGAAATCTACTCCGCACATGGGAGAATAAGAAAGAGACTGAAACTGGAGACTGGAACGGATGATCATCGCCACTCCTCCCCCGAGTTTACCGACGGGGCGATCCGCCCGAAGAGCATAGTAAGAGTCGGGGAGGGCGGAGAGAAGGTCAGGGAGGGAATCAGCAGCGAACCAAGTTTCCGTGAGGAAAAGAAAATCAGGTGTGTCAGTATCCAATAAATTGAAGATCTCCAGCTGATGTCTACCCGCAGATCTAGTATTAAGCAGGTAGGCAGTGGCCATGCTGGAGGAGGAAAGGGGGGAAGGATCCGAGGTGGGACAGGGCTGGGACAAGGGGGAGGATGGCATAGGTAAAGGTAGTGAAGATAATGGGGATAAAATGTCCAAGGCGATGATGCGCTGAAGCAGAAGAGGGTCAATGTGCTGACCGTTGTTGAAGGAGAGAAGTTGAGCTGGGGTGTAGGGTAGGGAAAGGGCGGGGTCTATGGCCCCTGGTCCCTGCCGGTCGCGGACGGGCGGAGACGGGTTTGCCTTTGGCGCGCCTTCGGCGCGCTGACGGCGCGCCCGCTGCGCCCGTCCGCTGCGCGACCGGGGGAAACACATTGTTTATGGAGGGGATAAACGGAAGGGGCGTGGCCTGTAGGTGGTGGGCGTGGCCTGTGGCCTCTGGGAGATGGCGGCGAAAGGGTGGTGGCCCGCAGCAGCGCTCGATTCAGCTGCGCGGGAGTGCCCAGAGCATAGGGATCAAGGAGACAAGTGCTCAGAACCAGCTAAATCAGTAAGTACTAAAACAATTTTACAAGCAGAACAAGTTAAAAACGAGTAGTGGCCTTCTCCCGGCTGTGCCTCAGGAGATAAAATAACCTCTGGCAAACGCTTGCACTCACGGTGATTAAATGCCTTCTGTTGGGGGCGTGGCTAGCGGGAGGGGGCGTGGCCTATGGCCTTCGGGGATCAGTTAGCAAACAAAAAGCCCAGCGAAAGACACCACAGTTAAAACAAGTGGAACACAGTTTTTAAAGACAATGATTCGGTTTTGCTGAAAAACGTTCTCCCGGCTGCGCCTCAGGAGATATAGGAGCCTCTGGCAAGCGCTCGTAGTCAGCGCTATTAAGTGCCTTCGGCGGGGGGCGGAGCTAGCGGGAGGGGGCGTGGCCTATGGCCTTCAGAGATCGGACAACAATCAACTGCCCAACGAGGACCCCACAGTTAAACAAATGAGCACACAATTTTTTAACAAATACCGGTGGACTCTTATCCTTCCAGCAAAACAATCCTTGCGTTGCTTTGCATAATAATACTGATTGGCTGGTTCGCTATAGATGCTTTACACTTCTAGTAACTGGAAACATAAATGATCAATCCTCGCTTATGGTGACCTTTCCCCTTAATAGCCATATAATGAATATAACATTCATTAAATTCCAGAGGGTCAGGCCCTCCTGAAGCCCAAAGGTAGAGCACTCCATGTCTGCTTAGGTAATCCTGTCTTGTAGAATCCTGATTTGAAAATTGCTTAGTTACCAGGTATGACCTTACCTTATGGTCTTCATCAGCTTTGATCACAGAAATACGTTATTCCTTTTTGGTTGTATTTGACGGAGATATTCTTTCCTTAAGGTTCTTTTATGTGCCTGGAAGGTATTGTGAAGGACTCTAAAGATGTCAAAATCTAGTCTATGCACATTAGTCTGTTAATGTTTGTGTTTAAACTATCTACTATATACAAATGTTGCACATCTGGAACTATCTACGCTGCAGCAGACTCTTTCCTCACTTTCATACTTTTTTGCAGCTCGGTATCTGTCACGTTTCGACTCGAGATCTAAATGGCCTCCTCGTGAGGAAAAGAAGTGAACTTGTCATGAGTAACCGTGTGAAAAAGCAACCTGAATATGGTCCTGAGTTAGGGAGAGTTCTGGAGTTATTGTGGGCAGCTTTAATGTTGATGCTGAAATAAAGTCCCCGGGCTGTTTTTCTAATTTCTTAAAAAGTAATCTGGGTCGAATCACTGAAATCTAAGAGTACATAAATTGTGTGTCTTGTATCAGACACCAAACTACAAAATCGCTGTTATGGGAAATTAGTTTATTCTTGATTCCTGAAGGTGGGCACAGAGGTCCCTCGTACGCATTGCTGTGAACAAAAGAAATGCCTTTTCTTCCCTCTTGATTTTTGATTCGTCCTCTTTCTCTTGCAGGAGTGGTGAACGTGCTGCTTACCACACCGCTCTGGGTGGTGAACACACGCCTAAAATTGCAGGGGGCCAAGTTCCGGAACGATGACATTGTGACGACCAACTACAAGGGCATCATGGGTACGATGGGAATTTGAAGCAATTATTAAGGCATGTGTAACTCCTTTTTATTCCATTACAAGGATTCTCACACAACTCTGCTTCTGTATCTCAATCCGTTGCGCCCTTTACTATTCCATTGTTGGAACCCACATGCAGCCAAGCCAGTTCACTTTCATCATGTTCTTAAGCCCTCCTGCTTTTCCAGTACTGGGACCATGAAATGGCTCTGTTGTTGCTCCCCCTCCAGTCGCCTCTGTTTGATGTTGACTTTAATCCATGTATCTCCTCTCTCCCAGATGCCTTCCATCAGATTGTGCGAGATGAAGGGTTTGCCGCACTCTGGAACGGCACCGTCCCATCTCTGCTGCTGGTCTTTAACCCTGCTATCCAGTTCATGTTCTATGAGGGGATGAAGCGCCAGCTGCTGGCCGGACAGGCCGAGGTGAGGCTGGGAAAAGCACTTGTGCGCAACCTGCAGTAGTTACAGGTATTGCAATGCAGACAATGGTGAGGCTGGGCAGAGCTAGGAGAGGGGAAGCGGGTGCAGGTGAAAATATGGCAGACAGATGTAAGGATGGTGGAGGCAGGTGAGGTCGGGTACAGATGGGTGAGACTGGGCAGGCACAGTTGGAGGCTGGCACGTAGCAGAGGGTAGACGCGGGTGAGGAGGAACAGATGCATGGGAGGAACAGCAGAAACAGGTTAGACCGATGTCAAAGCAGGTAAGAGGCAGTCAAGGCAGGCACAGTTGTGGGCAGGTCTTGTATTGTAGCATTTCAATTTGTTTTTTCCTACATACTGACAATGCTTAAGTCACTTTCCAGCGTGGCTATATAACTACTCCATTTGTAGTGTTGGATTGGAGAATGTTGTTGGTTGAAGTGGAATCTATAATCTGTGCCCTGGCATTGTGCGTGAGCGCCAGAGAAATTTGCTGCAAACCTGGCGCAGCCACATGTAAAAGCATCGTAAGTATAGAGTGGCAAGTGAAGGGTTTGTGAATGATCGTTTTGCAGGCTGCTTTCACAAACCACTCTGGCTTCTAGTCTGAGAGACACTTGCCAAGAGTTTGGAAACAGCCAGATCTTTATTGGCCTTTCTCTGATAGGCACAGTAACAGTAGCCAATGCATTTAAGGGACCAGCAAACATTGGTAAGGCTGCAGCGAGAGTGCTGAGATCTGGCGCACATAGGTGGAGCCAGTTGGGTGCCCGGGAGGTCAGGGGGCACAGTTAAAGTTGGGGCCACGTAAGTAAGTTGCCGTCATCGATACATTGGCGCTGTAGCTTTGTTTCATCAACTCATGATCTAGGCTTATGTTTGCCCACATAATAACAAATTGTATCTGTATATAAATAGCAGGTGTTACTGACCTTCAAGAAAGGGTTTATTAAGACCAGCAAGGTGCAATTATTGCACTGATCTTCACTGCGAGTCTTATTTTCTGTCTGTGCCTCGGCTCTGTGCTTGCCTGTCTAGGGCAGATACTTTAAGCAGCTGTTACTCTAACTTCTGTGAACGGTTTTCTCCTGTGTTGCTGTTATGAAGCATTGTCAGCAGTCTAGAAGCCTCATTACCTGTGAGAATGTTACATAGCCTTGCCATTCCTAGGTAATTGGTTCTTTAAAGGCAGGGTGAGTGATGGTCACCGTACCCCAGTACATTTTCCAAGCCGTACTGCTGCTTTTAGCAATGGCACAGGAGGACAGCAATGCCCCCTGTGGGACAGGATTCATTAGAGGCCATTTCCTTGGGGTACTCAGAGCGAGGCTCCAGGATCCTCTAATTCAGTTTTTGGCCAAGCCGAAGTCACTTCGCGAAATTAGAAAGTAAGGGGCCTATTCACAGAGGTAAACTTAAACATGAGTACATCTACACATGTCAGTTTACACTTAAACATTAGGGTGACTATACTACTTTTGGCTAATCATCAATCGCAAGTGTAAAATTACTCAAAAGTGTACACACTGGGTGGAGTGAGTAAAATCCTCATATACAACCACACAGTTGCTGCTAGTAGTGACATTACAACTGTATTTAAGGTTCCCACACGGAATCAGAGCGTAGACTCCCCTTTGGTAAAGTATTGGAACATTTTTAATAGTTATAGTTTAAAAAAATCTATAAGTTAAATGATAATGTAAATTAATGTTATGTATGTATTTTAAGTGTAGAGTAGCAATTACAGATGCTATGTTACTATGAACTAAATTTTAAAATGTAATTAATTTAGGTACATTTTTTTTGTTGAAGATTTATTCAAAAAACACCTAAAGTAAAATAGTTTTATGTATTAAAATGTACTAAAAGTTCTGTATAAAATTAATTTAGCTTATTTTTTTTAACAGGTCAAATTATTTGTAATTTGAAAAAAATCATATTAATATACTTTTTGATGAAATATTTTAAATTTACATTTAATTTTTTAACATTACATACATTTTATATATTTTTTATGTTTAAAGTGTTTTTATTGGAACAACACAAACAGACAAAACATACTTAGCGTATATGATATCAGGTCACTGCGGCTAGGGTTGCATATATGGCGTTAATTGTCCCAAAGGCATCTCTGTTGTAGACCCCCCCCCACAGCAACCCTTGAAGATATGCAGTGTTGCAATAAGATAACAGTCCCTCTCCCCAAACACCCCCCAAAACTCCCGCCTCCCTAATCCCCCCCACCCCTACCCCCCCCCCCCCCCTTTCGTCCAGTGCGCAGGTCTGTCCCTCGCCCTCCACCCTGATCTCCCCTAAATAGAAGAAGCCAGCTCAGCGGTCATTCAAGAGGTGGACTCTTCGGGCGTCGTAAGCCTTAATAGGCGTAAGTATCTCGGGCAGGTGATTTCCCTGAATTCGGTGAGTAGCAGAGACCGGAATGGCTGCCAAAGGTCATCAAATTGTTCTATGTCCCCCGCCACAGTGAGCGATAGTTTCTCCATTCCTAACACATGCCACAATCTGTGAAGCCAGCCCGTGATAGAGGGAAGTGTGGTAGTGCGCCAGTGTATTAAGATGTTCTGTACCGATGAGCCCAATGCAATAGCTATCCATCTGCCCCTGCGGGATTTAAGGGGATACACCAACCCATTCGGGAGGCCTAGCAATATATATGCCGGGAAGCATGGCAGTTCGGTGGCGAACTGGAAGTCGATCTGATCTATCACTTCTTTCCAGTAAGGTTCTAGGAGTGGACAGTCCCATAGGATGTGTGTCAGTGTGCCTATCTGTCCGCATCCCCTCCAGCAAGCGCTATCCTTACTACGGTCCATCTCGTGTATCCGCTCTGGGGTATAATACCAATAGGTGGAGACTTTAGTCAATGTTTCAGTGAGTCCTATATGGTATGCCAAGTGCCTTGCTCTGTATGATATCTGCTCCCATTCTTTATGGCTCAGTGTCCTGCCCGATTCCCGATCCCAGCGCTCCCTCTCCGGATTATAGAGGTATGATGTAGGCGGTTGTAGTAGTTTATAAAGGTCCGTGATCAGTTTTGTATCCGATGTGCGAGTTATGAGCCACCTCTCATAAGGGAGGAGTTGCCTATCCGCCGCTTCCCGCACCTGTGGGTGCAGAGCCCAATGGCGTACCTGCATATAGCGGAGCCTTTCGGTCTCTTGTAGTGAGTATTCCTGTCGGAAGCGCGGGAAGGGAATGACACCCTCCAAGTCGTATACATGACATAGGGCCCGGCATCCGGCCGCTCTCCAGTGGGTAAAGGCCCCTTTTTCCATGCCCGGAGTAAAGTCCGGGTTATCCAATAGGGGTGTAAGTGGCGAGGGGAACGTGGTGAGATTGTAATTGATGTTTGTCGCGTCCCATACCAGCAAGGGCACTCTGGTGACGAAGGAGGCATAGAGATTCGTGGGTCGGTGAGCCCGGCGTAGAAACGGCACCTCCTGGAAAGGCCGGCCCGCCACTGCCTGGTCCTGAAAGAGCCAGCGCTTGTCTGATTCCCACCTGCTCCATTCTACCAGATAGCGCATTTGTGCTGCTTGAAAGTACTTGCGGAGATCCGGAATCCCGAGACCTCCAGCCTCAGGGGCTAGCATCGAGAGTGATCTCCTCATTCTGGGCTTCCTGCCTTGCCAAATAAAACAAGCAAGATCTGACTGAGTCTGTCGAACCACCCATCTGGCGGCTGGAGCGGTAAGGCTTGGAAGAGGTATAGGATCTGGGGTAAGACCATCATTTTAACTGCAGCTATTCTGCCCAGCCAGGAGATGGTGCTGCGATTCCACCGTCCTAGCTCCTCCCGGATCTTCTTGCCCAGGATGGCGTAGTTGGCTGTCACCATAGCCGGTAAGGTGGGGGCCAGCTAGATCCCCTGGTAAGGCACCAGGTCTGATGACCAGAGCATAGGGAACATGCCCTGCAGATTCGCTCTAGTGGCCGGCTCAAGGGACACGTCCAACGCCACATATTTCCCCATGTTCATCTTAAAGCCTGCGACAGCTGTAAAGGAGTCTAGTTCCCCAATGCACACTGGAAGGGCAGTCCGGGGTTTGTCCACCGACAATATAATATCGTCAGCGTAGAGGCTTATGGTGTGAGTGAAGCCTCCAAACCGTATCCCAGTCGCCGCCGGATTAGTACGTATCCGTTGGGCGAAGGGCTCCATATAAAGGGCGAAGAGCAGGGGCGAAACGGACACCCCTGTCTAGTGCCTCTCTCGATGTCAAAGCTCCGTGAGTTGTAGCCATTCACCCATACAACCGCCGTTGGGAGTTTATAGCAATTAAGGATCATGGAGCGAAACTTCTCACCTATGCCTACTTTCAGCAGGACCTGTTCTAAAAAATGCCAGTGGACCCGGTCGAACGCCTTTTCGGCCTCCACTGCTAACATCATTCTTTCTCCGGTAATTCAAGAGGCTTTCTCAATAAGGTGGACGATCCTTTTGGTGTTGTCCACCGTTTGTCTCCCCGGAACGAATCCCTCCTGATCCGGTTCAATAAGTCCCAGTAGGTGGGGGGCTAATCGGGCCGCGAGGATCCCGGTGTACAGTTTAAGGTCCACATTTAGGAGAGATATCGGCCTGTAGGAACCGCATTGCGTCCGGTCTTTCCCTGGTTTAGGGATGACTGTGAGAGAGGCCCGTAGGAGGTCAGGCGGGATGGCCCCTGGAGTCGCAAACGAGTTGAATAGGCGAGTGAGAAGTGGGCCTAGTAATGCACAGAATGTCTTATAGAAGAGGGACGTATATCCGTCCGGTCCCGGAGCCTTGCCGTGCTTAAGTTTGGCGATAGCAGAAATCACCTCCTCGATTCGAATATCTCTATCTAAGTGTCCAGCCTGTGAGGGGGTCAGGGAGGGGAGGGCGACTGAGTCCAGGTATGCCGTCATCGCAGATTCGTCCGGTGGATCCCCGGCATAGAGATCTGCGTAAAACCTTCGAAAGGTTTCGGCTATGTGGGCGTCTTCCGTGACCATCGTCCCGTTGGAGTCGGAGACCTCCTGCACCATTTGTCGTTGGTGTTGCACCCGAAGCCTATTCGCCAACAGGCGGCCACAACGGTCCCCCCCAGTGTAGTAGGCATGACGCAATCGCAGTCCATATCTAGAGCTGTCAGGAGTTTCCTCGCCCCCTTGAGCTGCTTCCATATCCGGGGAGCCCCCGTCCGGCGGTGTATTTGCTAGAGTTCACGGACCCGCTGAGTGAGTTCCTCCCTTTTACTCTGCCTTTCCCTATTTTCAGCCGATGCAATGGCTATAAACTCTCCTCTAAGTACAGCTTTCAAGGCTGCCCAATGTGTCGCCAGGGAAGTGTCGGGATTATCATTGTGGGATAAATGCTCCCGGGCAGCCTCTGTTATGCATTTAACCACCTCTTTACTGTGCAGCAGCGTGTCCCTAAGGCGCCAGACCCTGGGGGGGGGGCAGGTTACCGGCGGCAGGCATAGCGATGTGATGACCGGAGCGTGGTCCGATATGGAGATCACCCCCATCTCGGTTGTCGAGGCCAATGCCCGTACCTGGGTCGCAACCAGGAGATGGTCCAGCCTTGAATAAGTTTTGTGTGCATGGGAGTAGTATGAGTACTCCCTATCGGTGGGGTGCATGCGGCGCCAGAGATCGTGGAGGTCTACTTCTGACAACTGTGCTTTACATCCGGCTGAGAATTCCCTGGCCTGTGGAGCACGTTGTGTTGACCTATCTAGGGCTGAGTCGAAGACCATATTGAAGTCGCCTCCAATGACAATGTGCCTGTCCTGTGAGGCGGTGACATCCACCAGCGCCGACTGTAAGAAGCGCTCTTGTTGTTCATTGGGGCTATACAAGGACCCAATCGTGAACGGAATTCCCCCAATCTTAAATCTGTAAGCTAGCAGTCTGCCTTTGTGTTCTGTATGTTTATGGAGGACCTCCCCCTTGAAATGTCGGGCCACTAGGATCGCCACCCCTGCGGTCTTGGTATTGCTGGAGGAAAAAAATTGTGTCGGGAACTTGTGGGAGCGCAGCCTATGGGTGTCACTGGGCAGTAAGTGGGTCTCTTGAAGAAGACAAAGATCCGCACCGGTGCTCTCTAATAAAGACAGTACTGCCCGCCTCTTAACTGGGTTATTTAGGCCCCTGACCTTTAGAGTCTCTATCTTAAGAGATGTGGGAGGCATGTGAAGTGTTGAAAGGTAAAGCAGAAGACTCCTGCCTGAGCAGGACAAAATGTAAGGTTGCCTCTAGGGCGGCCAAAACCTGCATAATGCACTGGACGATCCCTCCCCCTCCCCCTGGTTCCCAACCCTCAACTAAACGACCCCAACAATCCCCTCCTCCCTTCCCTCCCCGCCCGCAACAAGTTCCAGAACCTCATAGTCCCAGTCCGGTCCCGTAGGGACAAGGCTGTGGTTAGTCACTGAAGTGGACGTCAAGCCACAAAACTCCCCGTCCGCCACCCCATCCCCCAAAACCCTCAAACCTGCTATATACAAAGGCTGCGTTGATCTCCCCCCGAAGTCATCTTAGGCTGTCAGCGCGACATCATTCGAGGCCGTGTTCCTGGCTGCCTCTCGTACTGTGCTGTCTATGCCAGCCCGGATAGTAGGCGAGTCTGGGCGGGCTGAAGAGGCAGAAGACCGGCGCGCCGAGACCCGCTGCCAACCGTCTCTGATGGTGCATCTGCGACGTGGCGTGTGTGCATCTTCGTCCGTTGCGGTAATGCCAAGTACCCCGCATGTGTCCTGGAGGGAGCGGAGCTGGTGTAGGAGTGTGATCGCCGATAAGTCCTGGAAGAGTTTAATTGGGTGCCCTCGGAATTGCAGCGACTGCTGTTTCCTAGCTTCACGGAGGATTCTTCCTTAAGCAGAAAGTCCGGTAGGAAGTCCAAGATATCAGGCGGCGGCGCCGAGGCCCGGCGCGCCAACCCACTCTGTGTGCCCTGTTAATTCTGATGGGAAAGTCCTCTGGCTCACCCAACATCTCCCTGAACATGCTCTGCAGATAACCAGCAGTGTCCTCCCCTTCTTCCTTGGATGGCACTCCTCGGACCCGGATATTGTTCCGGCGAGACCGGTTTTCGAGATCTTCATTGTGCGCCTGGAGGTCCAATTGTTGATCTCGCAGGCAGAGCACTTCCTGCTGTAGTTGCCCAATCTCTTCATCTCTTGAATGTCCGGCCCCTTCCATGGTAGCCACTCTTTCTCTCAGGCTATCGACTTCCCTCCGCACTTCTCTGACTTCTCCGGCTACTTCCTGCTTCAGCGTCTGGAAATCTTCCCGTAGGGAACTGAAGAGAGATTCCAGGAAGGACCTGGTGACTGGTGGTTCCCTCTCCTCTGCCTCTAACGGGCTTCTCGAGGGGCCCGGCGAGCCTTGCCCTTTGTCTTGTTTCGATGTTCCTCTGCCCAACATTTCGGGTAATGTCCGTTCCCCTTTCTTGTTCCCTCTGTTGCCAGCCATTGCAGAGGCGGGCGGCGCATGAGCGAGTTCACTTGGGAGTCAAGACCGTTGCGAGGGTCGGCGGCGTGCGGGTTAGTATCCGACCGGTGGGGATCGCCTCTTTAGACACCGATGTGCAGCCCACCTCCCCTTGTGGGTGCTGTAGACTGACCTTCTCCTCTGTAGGTCTCCAAACCTTCCCTGGTCTATTCCGTCGCTTTAGGTGCCGTGCGGGTCCGATCCAGACTCCGGCTTCCTCCGCCTCCCCGGGTTGCGACCCCCGGTCGGTACACCACTGCACCCCTCTCAGGCCGCAGCCGCATCAGCAGGCTGTCGGTTTTCGTTCGGCATGGGCACCCAGGGCGCTGTCAATCATGGGCCTGGTGGCATACCTCGGAATGTTCCAACTCCCCAGTGGAGTCACCCCTGACCGTCCCAGCGTTCTCCGCACTAGCGTGTTTAGAAGGGCACCGGAGAGTGGGTTCTGTCCACTGATCGCTTCGCTCTATAGTCTTGCCTTGGCGGGCCCTCCTTCTGATGAGGCCTGGGCACCCCGCCGATTTCCCAGGTCAAAGCTAGGCTTCGTGATCCAACTCCCGCCAATTGGGGTGGGATGGGGAAGGCTGACCGCCACTCCCTGTACTTAGGCCTCGTCTCACAGCCGCTGTCTCTATTCAAGGCTCCTTCCGCCTTAGGCGCCGCACTGCTCCTCGGAGTCTGGCCGGGTCCGCGAGGGCCTGCTATCTATATGCGCCCTCCAGCGCTGGGTCGGTCGTATTCCTGGGCGCCTCCCAAGATGCCTCGTTGCCGTGGTGGGATTGGCTCGCGCTTTACTCCCTTCCGCTGGTTGCTCTGCGATACCACCCCAGGGAGCTGACCGCTGCAGTGTTCCTCACCTCTGTCGACGTCTCGCTTCCCGCAGTTCCGCATCAGCCCGGTCAGTGGTAAGGGCCTGAGATGCCCCGTTGGTAGGCTGCGTCCCCAGCCTTGCGTGAAGACTTCCGGCCGGTCGGGATACTCCGGCGGTGCCGCCGGCTGCCTCCGGGCGTCTCTCTTTTCCGGGTCTTGCCTGGGACTCCACTGGCTTCTGGCTCCTGCTGTCGGGCGGTGTGTAACACACGTTACCGCTCCGCGCCAGTCCCGGTTCCTCTCCTCTCTTCATCGGCCCTATGTTTGGCGCCGCACCCCAGCCTCGCTCCGGCCGCCGCCGCTCTCCAGAGGCTTCCGGTGGCAAACCCCACACAGAACGGGGGTCCAGCGACAGACTGTCGGCAGCCTCCTCGATTCCGCCACTGCTCCACCGCGGATCGGGGGGAGATCTGCGTGGTTTCACGGTCTAGGGGCTTAGGTTCGGAGGAGCTCGCGGAGAGTGCGTCCGCTCACCTCGCCATCTTGGTCACGCCCCTTATATATTTTTTAAACGTTTAACTAATTTATCATAACATTATTTCTTATTTGGTTTTATTTTGAGCTCCTGCCTCTATTTTCTGTGGGTGGTTGTTGTATTTGTGAGTGGCTATGGGTGGTGCTGGACTTACTCCAGCCCTACTGCAGGATATATTTACAACAGTTTTTTTTTTGGGCTGTAGTAACTAGAGAAGTGCAGTTTGTGAATAGCAATGGATGTATTCTTTTGTGGGTGTGCCCATATTCCTTCGTAAATCCCTCTCTAGCTTTCCCTTCCCTCTCCATACTCCTCTCTAAAACCCTCCACATTAGAAGTAAGTTTTTTCCATTTTCCAGGCACTCCCATCCCTCCCTCATTTACTACTAAAACATATACCTGTTTGTGCGAAGATCGCCGATGTCGGAGCAGCAATCTCAGCACATAGAGATAGAAAAGACCGAGGTAGGGACCTTGCCTATCTGTGAATATCATTTTGTAGTACATTTAGTAGTACTGTTTTAATACGGCTGAACCTACTACAGAATGCAGTTTGTCAATAAGTGCCACAGTTTCTAGCATTTCTCAGACTGGACTGTTAAATTTTCTTAGGTTAAACACAGCAGGCTGTGTGGTCTGCCACACATACTTTTATTTAAAGAGTTGTAGTAGAAGACTTGGAAGGTAAGCAATAATGACATGTCTGTCACCTAGAATAAGCATAACATAACTTAAAATGAGTAAACATTTGGATGGTGGTGGCTCAAGGAACACTTTCACTTCAGGCTGCTCTAAGGGCGATGAGTTCTTATCATTCCCCGCTGCATGGGCTAGGAGTAATTAGTGCCCCTATGTGTCTATGTGCCCGGCGTCACTGGATTTGGCCCTGCCAGCACATTTCTGGATCAGTTTCTAGAACCTTACTGACTCCTGTGATGCCATGGCTGCACCACACTGCGAGGTGCATCTGGTCTCCACTTGAATCTATGGTGTCACATCCTGGGAGTCTGCAGACAGGTGGTAAGAGGCTCACTCCTCTTGGCTCTCAACTGCTGCTCCTGCTGAATCATTTTATACAAGATTTTCTGTTGGTCCAGACCAAACCCAAAGCAGGTCATTGTATCGCCCAAAATAAGAAGCAAGGACTGGCTTTAGAGTAAAAAGCTGTAACGGACAGGAGGAAGACAAGGCCTAGGATGAGGTCACACCTGGAACCTTTTTGCACTGCAAGCCCAGCCCTAACTCACAGCTGAACAAGAAAGAGACAGTGGAGAGAGTAGCGGTGGCCAGGGGCACATAAAGAAGCGGAGCCATCATTACTGCCAGTATGTCAAAATACAGTAACATCAGAGAGAGCAAAGACAGTCCCAGGAGTCTGGTTAGAAGCCGTTTCACATTCCCCAGACTATTGAGAGACAGTAAAGGAACTGTGTCACACAGGAGCGGAAACATGTTGGCATCTCAAAATACATAAGAGTCTGTTTCACAAGGAATGACACAGAACAGGGAGGCTGGTGTGGAGGAGGAGACTGTCTGTGACCTCTTATTTTTTCCTGTACTTTTTTGCCATTGGTTGAAGAATTGTTTTAGAAATCCTGTCTCTTATACCCCTGTGTTTGTTCCCAGGTCATCTCATCCTACAAGGCATCTCTGGTATCCCTTGGAATCTTTTTTTCTCTGACTTCAGTCTCTCTCTCTCTCTCTCTTTTTCCTGCAGCTGTCATCCATGCAAGTGTTTATAATCGGTGCCATAGCCAAGGCCATTGCTACAACGTCAACATACCCCCTGCAGACTGTGCAGTCCGTACTGAGGGTGAGTGTCTCTGTATGGTGTCATTAGTGCTGGGCAGGAGCTAGTCAAGCCGAAAGTGCTTTAGGATGGGTCTGTATAGAACATGCCTGAAAGGTATATGCAGACACACACCAGCGTGAGTTACTGTATGGAGCATGCCTGGGAGGTTGGGTGGGGGGAGGGGAGAATGGAAAGGGGCGACCATTCGGTCCCCCCGAACGTATGGCGGAGTACCACGATCCCCCCGGGAAGCCATCTTGGGCGGGAGGCGAGTCTCGGCTGGTATGCCCGAAGTGGCGTAGCCGGGGCGCGCCTTTTTCCCGCCCTGGAGTGGGCTGGCCTAGACACTGACGCGGCCGGGCCACGCCCTCGGGGCAGGCCGGGGCGGGTTTACGCCCGCCCTGAAGACGGATAAAAGGAGCAACAAGCCAAGGAAGCATCCTCTTGTTCCTGTGCTCTGAAGCTGCACCACCTCGCTGCACGTGAGCTCGAGACGGAACGAAGAGCCAATTTTGAGCGTTGTAATCTTTCTTGTTTGTTTTTCAGATACTCTGTCTGAGAATGCCTAAGAAGGCAGGAAAGCGATTGACTACCGACCAGATGCTGCGTGTTCTCATGAAGGAGGTGACCGACTTAAAGAAGCGAATGGCGGAGAAAGACGAGGAAGGGGGGCCGAAACGTCCTCTGGCAGGAGCAGCTCCAGGAGGAAAAGGCAAGAGGCCCAGAAGGGGAACAGCAGGGGGGGACGTCCCAGTTCCCTGTACCCCACTCGAAGCGCCCATTCCTTTGCCGGAGGAAGGGAATCCGATTCACGTAGTGGTCACCCCCTTGTCCGGGGAGGATATGCCGCCCGAGCTGGCAGCACAATTAGCAGCGTGGTTGGGTAAAGGTAGCAAGGGCGCCACGGCTGACGATGCGCAGGTGTTGATGAGGCAGCTGCGGGAAACAAGGGAAGCGACGAAGGCACCATCGCCATCAGTTCCAGTCGCTGATACAGCTTCCGGTTCAGGTAAGCGGCCATTGCCGATTGCGAGGGATGAGTCGGCACCCTCTCGGAGGGAAAAATTGGGTCAGCATGTCCCTCTGGCTATTAAAGAGAAAATATGGGCAGGGGAATATATAAACATCTTCTCGTTGCTTACCGACCATTATGAAATGGAGCATGTTAAGAGCCAGAAAGAGCTCATGCATCCAAGTGTTTGGCGCGCAAAGATGGCCGCCTTTAAGGTAAATGAAAACATTGGTAATTGGGGCAAGGCATGGGGGGTTTTTACATCCATTTTGGGTGAACGTAGGCCCGAATTGCTGCCCGAATTGCCGATTTATCAGTCACGGATCATGGGGTATTCAGTATCTCACGAGGGCAATCATTGGTTTTGTTACGACAATATTTTCAGAAAAGCCAAAGAGCATGATAATAATTTAACTTGGGATTGTTATGATTCTGTGTCCTGGTCAAAAATGGAGGACTCTGGTATGTTGAGGGTGCCATTGGTCGGGAGTAACGTGGGTGAATCCTCCCGCCAATATGCGGGGACGCCCTTTCGATCAGGTACGAGTAACGACAATCACTCGAGGCCAGCCGGCAACGCAATTAAAAGGGGGGTTTGTTGGAACTTTAACAGGGGGAAATGTACTAGGCCCCAGGGGTCATGCAAATTTAGGCACGAATGTGGGGGGTGTGGGCAATCATCCCATCCTGAGTCCATGTGCAGAGCCAAAACAGGTGATAACGGGGGGAGAGGAGGCGCCAAACAGGTCTGACATAGTCCGAGGGGCGCCTTTACCTACCCCGATTGATACCATGGCAATGATTCCCTGGCTCAGCGAATACCCGGATCACGCTTCCGCTGGGGTGTTGCGCAACGGATTTTCATATGGTTTCCGCATCCCAGTGGGAGAGTTTCGGGGTGTACCACAATGTAAAAACCAGATATCGGTCCTGCAGCATACGACCGTGGTACGAGAAAAGATCGGGAAAGAGGTGGCTCGAGGTCGAGTCGCCGGTCCATTTAATGCGCCACCAGTTGCTAACTTTGTTTGTTCCCCTTTAGGGGTGGTCCCCAAGAAGGACCCGGGGGAGTTTCGGCTGATACATAATTTATCAGCCCCACGTGGTCTTTCTGTAAACGATGCGATAGACCCAGAAGTGTGTTCGGTGCGGTACGCATCCTTCGATGAGGCCGTAGCCATTTTGAATCGCCTGGGGCCCGGAGCGCTGATGGCAAAATCTGATATCGAGTCAGCGTTCCGGTTGCTCCCGGTACATCCAGACGATCAGCGTCTCCTTGGTTTCATGTTTCAGGGTCATTTTTACATGGATAGGTGTATGCCAATGGGGTGCTCTATATCTTGTGCCTATTTCGAAAAGTTCAGTTGCTTCCTGCAATGGGTCTTCACGAGGAAAACGGGGTTTCAACATGTGATGCATTATCTCGATGATTTTTTGTTTCTGGGGGCAGCCGGGGATCCCGAATGTGGACAGGCTTTGACTGCATTTTGTGTGTTGATGAATCAGTTTGGCGTGCCATTGGCACCAGGTAAGACTGTGGGTCCCTCGACTTGCCTCGAGTTTCTGGGGATCGAGCTCGATTCCGAGGAAGGTTGTTTTCGTCTACCAGGGGACAAAGTGTTACGATTCAGGGCATCCCTGCAAATGTGTATAAGTGAGTCTAAGGTTAGGCTGCATCAATTACAACAATTGGTGGGACAGTTGAACTTTGCCCTAAGAGTTATACCGATGGCCCGCCCCTTTTCTCGCTCGATCGCTCAAGCCATAGTCGGCCTGAAGGAGGGTCATCATCGCACAAGGCTCTCGGCAGAGGTTCGCCAGGACATGCGCATTTGGTTGGCATTTCTGGCGGATTTCAATGGCCGAATTGTCTGGAACAAACCGGCCGTGTCCTCCGAGGATCTGGGGCTGTGGACGGATTCGGCAGGAAGCATTGGTTTTGGTGCCATATTCGGCACTCAGTGGTCGGCACAAAAATGGCCGTCATGGTGGCATGAGAGTGGTCTGACAAGTAACATTGGTTTCCTAGAACTTTTTCCCATTTTGGTGGCCCTGAGAACTTGGCCCGAGGGGTTCAGAGATCACTCTGTGGTATTCTGGTCTGATAACATGACCGTGGTTGAGTGTATCAATAGCCAGGCAGCGCGATGCAAGTGGATTCTGAGATTGCTCAAGGAAATTGTGTTATTGTGTATGCAATTGAATGTACTATTTAAGGCAAAACATGTCCCGGGGGTGATGAACCAGGCGGCTGATGCGCTTTCTCGTTTTCGTATGCAGGCCTTCTGGGGTTTTCTGCCCACAGCGGACTCTCGGTGCCCCGAACTACAGAACCTCGTGGGAGAGAGTTTAGCACCCAGGACGAGGAAGGCATATGAAGGGGCGTTCCGTTCCTATTGGGCCTTTTTGGGGGCAGCTAGAGGGGAGCTTTGGGGCCAGGAAGAGTTGGTAGTGAAATTCCTGCTATCCTTACGTCAGGCAGGCAAATCAGTGGCTACGGCTCAGAGGCATCGGGCCGCCATTTCCTTTGTGGCTAGGGCTCATGGGATCCAGGACCCGACAGCGTCTTTCGTTGTGCAAAAAGCGCTACGTGGGTGGCAACGCCTTGAGGGTCGCAGAGTAGATGAAAGGCGCCCGATAGGTCTGGATAGGTTGGCTTTGTTGTTATCTGTACTGCCTGCGACATGTTCATCCCAGTATGAAGCAGTGTTATTCCGGGCCGCTTTTGTGCTAGCATTCCATGGGGCTATGCGGGTAAGCGAATTAGTGGCAAGGAACAAGCAGGATACCATGGGGGGACTATGCCGAGAGCACGTCCAAGTCAGGGGGGAGACAATGACTGTCTCATTTGTCAAGTCCAAGACCGATCAGGGTTCGATGGGGGACTGCATAATGATACGAAGGATCCCCGGGTCCTCCATGTGCCCGGTGAGTTGTGTAGAGGAGTATTTAGCACAAAGGGTGGCATCATGGGGGGGGGCCTTGTTGAGACACGCTGACGCCACCCCACTGACGAGGTTTCAGTTTCAGCGGGTGCTTGCGATGTCAATTACGGCTGCGGGCTTGAACCCGGGCGAGTTTGGGACCCATTCCTTTCGGATAGGGGCTGCTACAGAGGCTACGGCCAGGGGTCTGAATGTTGAACAAATTAAAACGCGTGGGGCGTTGGTCCTCCAATTGTTATAAGAGGTATGTGCGATTGCACATGTTGTGAAGCTGTAACGATGTACTCACGCTTCTTGTTTTTGTTTGATTTCAGTTGCGCAAGCCTACGAGGTGGGGCGGACTATGCAGTCGACCCAACACCGGGCCAGCGGTCATACTTCACCGGCTGTGAAAAAGGAGGTGTGGGTCGTGGGCCACTCATACGTGAGGCGAGCCGCGGACGTATTCAAAGCAGGTGACATGAATCACGTGGCTGGGGAATACGGGTACAGGGTGTCTTTCTACGGAAAGGGCGGACTCTGTATTGACCAGTTTCAATCATTTTTTTAGGGTTTGCTAGGGCGGACGAGGTCACCGCCGTCTGTAGTCATAGTACATCTTGGGGGCAATGATTTGGTCACCACTGGTAGACGACTTCTTCTTGAGGCGATGCTTTCCACTGTAAGTTGGTTGGCGAGGAGAGTTCCAGGGTGCACAATTGCATGGTCACATATGATCCCACGTAAGGTATGGCGGGGGGCTATTTCTGTTTCTGCTCTAAACCACTCAGTAAGAAAAATTAATAACAAAGTGAGTAGATTGTTCCGTTCTAATACACTGCATTCTATTTCGCATGGTTGTATTACTGGTGACAGTATGTATTTGGGGGATGGTGTTCATTTGTCCCGGGTGGGGAACGAGTTACTCATAGGAGACTGTATAGCCTGGCTAAGGACTTTAAAACATGACCTTTAGGTAGGAGTGTTGTGGGGGGTCCGGATAGCCGGTCAACTATCCGGCCTGTGGCGGTAAGGTCATGATCGGTGAGCACTAATTGGAAGATTCCTATGAGTGGGCGTCACCCATTACGGATGGGAGCGCTCGAAGGAGGTGGCCATTGGCCCCTCAACGGGGAAGGCGGTCCCTTCTAAGGATGGGACGCCGAAAGGAAAGGAAAGGCGGTCAAGGCCCCTTCCTGGGTAGGGGGGGCTACAGCCCCCTCCCGGAGAATTTCCCGGGGCCAGGACATCTGCGACGGCAGATGTGGTAAGTTGTGTGGGGTTTGGGGGGGGTCTACGCTACCTTCTAGATTCCTCACACGAGTCCTCGGACGACCTTTAAGTGGCGTCGAGTCTATTGGGGCCCCCGTCAAGTCAAGGGAAATTGGTAGTTGCACTCGAGGTACACCTCTGTGCGGTCGCCCCTCACAAGTGAGGGGGATATTTCTGGTTAGGGATCTTGACACCGGTTACGACCTTGCCGTTGGCCCTTAAACGTTAGGATGTACAATTTCAAAATTTCAAGTTAGATGTTTTGTAGGATGTTAGTTCGGCTAGGAGAACCTTTGTATTAGAGAATATGTTAAGGTTAGCCAACATCGCAATGTGGTAATGAAATTGTACATAATATGAAACTGTTATTTTAATGTTTTAATTTTGTTTCATATTTTAATAAATACGGCCGGGAGGGTCACTCCCTCCCGTCTTCCAAAAAGTTCAGAACTGTTTCCGGTTTCCCATTCTTGGGGATTGTGTTGAGAGGGGGTGGCGGGTATCTCAGCCATATGGAAAGGGGCGACCATTCGGTCCCCCCGAACGTATGGCGGAGTACCACGATCCCCCCGGGAAGCCATCTTGGGCGGGAGGCGAGTCTCGGCTGGTATGCCCGAAGTGGCGTAGCCGGGGCGCGCCTTTTTCCCGCCCTGGAGTGGGCTGGCCTAGACACTGACGCGGCCGGGCCACGCCCTCGGGGCAGGCCGGGGCGGGTTTACGCCCGCCCTGAAGACGGATAAAAGGAGCAACAAGCCAAGGAAGCATCCTCTTGTTCCTGTGCTCTGAAGCTGCACCACCTCGCTGCACGTGAGCTCGAGACGGAACGAAGAGCCAATTTTGACCCACCCACCAGCCCCTGATGACAGCAAGTAGTTTTGAATAAAGTTTGATGTGGTAACTTTTTGTTTACAGGTCAGATCATTATCGTGATAACCTTGAATATGCAATAAAAGAGATGGTCAATTTGTGGTATGTACTTGCAAATAAAGTAATCTTGCTCTAGTGTTGATCAATAGCATGTTTTAATAAAAGTGTTTTTTACTGTCTTTTAAGTAATTTAGTCATTTAGTTTAGAACTCATTTAGTTTAGAACTGTCGTATTTATTTTGGTCGGGCGGTAAGGTCATGATCGGTGAGCACTAATTGGAAGATTCCTATGAGTGGGCGTCACCCATTACGGATGGGAGCGCTCGAAGGAGGTGGCCATTGGCCCCTCAACAGGGAAGGCGGTCCCTTCTAAGGATGGGACGCCGAAAGGAAAGGAAAGGCGGTCAAGGCCCCTTCCTGGGTAGGGGGGGCTACAGCCCCCTCCCGGAGAATTTCCCGGGGCCAGGACATCTGCGACGGCAGATGTGGTAAGTTGTGTGGGGTTTGGGGGGGGGGGTCTACGCTACCTTCTAGATTCCTCACACGAGTCCTCGGACGACCTTTAAGTGGCGTCGAGTCTATTGGGGCCCCCGTCAAGTCAAGGGAAATTGGTAGTTGCACTCGAGGTACACCTCTGTGCGGTCGCCCCTCACAAGTGAGGGGGATATTTCTGGTTAGGGATCTTGACACCGGTTACGACCTTGCCGTTGGCCCTTAAACGTTAGGATGTACAATTTCAAAATTTCAAGTTAGATGTTTTGTAGGATGTTAGTTCGGCTAGGAGAACCTTTGTATTAGAGAATATGTTACGGTTAGCCAACATCGCAATGTGGTAATGAAATTGTACATAATATGAAACTGTTATTTTAATGTTTTAATTTTGTTTCATATTTTAATAAATACGGCCGGGAGGGTCACTCCCTCCCGTCTTCCAAAAAGTTCAGAACTGTTTCCGGTTTCCCATTCTTGGGGATTGTGTTGAGAGGGGGTGGCGGGTATCTCAGCCATATGACTGGGACAGCCAGGGTGCAGCACGCAGTAGTATGGTGCATGTTAACAAATTGGGCACATTTTATTATAGATTACTCTGTGGAGCATCTTTAAGGTGAATGTGTGGCCTACACTAAATGGGGGCACTATTTGAAATATGCATGAGAGAGACAGTCCGGGGACACCCTTCGGTGTATCACTAGATGAAGCATTCTTTGGCTATACAGACTGGCCCGCTGTAGGTTGGATCACTTGAATGGTGCATGGTTGAAGGGGATGTTTTGCACGCACACAAATGTGGGTAATTTTTTCCCATGGTGCCTGGTGTAGACACAGAGGTCTTATATGTAAACATTCTCAGTAACATTAAGTGACTTAACATATATTTGTAAATGGGTCTCTGATGTGTGTGGACTAACCATAGATCTGTATTTGACCCCATGTTAAAGGTTTGAATCTCAGTGAATCCACCGAGGTCGAAAAAATTAGAACCATTTAGTTGAGTAGCTGAAAATGAGTTATATTGCACCAAGAAATCCTTTGTGAATATGCAATTTATAGATAACACAAAATGTCAGGAATCTGATTTCAGTCAATAATTGCAACAATTCCATTTATGTTTAACTTGGTCATTTGTCTTTGAAATCTAATTTTGTCGCAAATTGTCACAAACCCTCTTTGAGTTATTGGCAAGAGAGAGAGAGAAGATACACACACTACTGGTTTTAGAGAATCATTTCCCCACATCTAAAACAAGTGCTTAATACCAGTGTCGTGCTTCAGAGCTCAATTTTACCCACAGCCAAATCTTTAGTTTGCTGCAGTTTCCACAGCCTTGCACGCCTGGTGGTCACTCAGTTCAAACGTTTCATCTATGCCCTTGTCTTCGCCGTCAAAATTCACAAATAAATAGTGTTTGTTCCCTGATTTAGAACACGGTACTGACTAACAATATAGCGTCTATGATTTCCTTGTCAACGAACTTTTAAGTATCAGAAACTCGTCTCAGCTGAGGACAATATTTTTTCCACTTTTTAAGTTCAATCAACCACTATATGACCGAATTATGCACAGCATGTGAATCTAAATTTGATTCACACTGCAAAATGCAGGCAGCTATTTGGTGCCTTTGTGTCAGAAGGCACTACTAACATTGTGCACTGGAACCAAAAGGAGCGATACATTCTTCCACCCTCACCACTAACTATCACTACCGGCCACAGAAAGTATAATATGTGATACAAATAAGTTGAAGCAGATAAAAGAGAACGAGAAGAGAGGAAACTCCCTCACTATAGGCACGAGAACTACCTTTAACTTCATACTCGTGCACATTCTGATATTGATTACATTATTTTTGTTCCTTCATAAAAGATTTTAAATTTAAACAAAAGACTGTAAATAATACCCAGTGTCTAGCTATAATAGCTTAATTCAAGAAACAAATTTAGTTCAAAGTTAGGTTTCCTGGGTTTCAGAATACTACTCTGTAATACAGATATTTTCTCAGCAAACTCTTTTGGAACATATTGTACCTCCAATACAAATTATAAATCCATGAAGCAGGGTTCTGGCTGCAGCAACACAATATATTGATTGTCTCCGAAGAACACAGTGAAACACAAAGAAAGGTTACCCAGAGGCTCCAATTTGATGGATTAAACCCAGAACTTTTGACTGGGTGAGAGTGTTTGATTGATTCAGATGCTCCGTCCATCACCACCCCCTTTTGTACTCCTCCAATTTAATCCAACATCCTCAGATTCTGTCACACGGACATCAGTCAGAGGCCATCTCTCATCATGGCATCAATCCTTTGTCTGCCCACTGCTAAAGTGGATTCTAACATTAGTCACTTGAGCAGGAAGTAGTAACTGGTTAGAAAAGCAGTGTCAAGTTCTAAAGAAGTCTTATCAGATGACCTACTGGTCGTGACCTAGGAGCTGAGTAAAGAAATAAAGTGAACATAGACCCATGCAGTAAAATCATTAGACACAAGTTTTAGACATGAAGCCACCAAATAGCTTTTCAGGATACATTCAGACTTGATATACAAGCCAAGGTCTTTGACGTACTGTTCATCCGAGTCGCCCTCTTCAGCAGAAGCTGGGTTAATCCACTGAAATGATGGAAAGAGAACACGATAGAAGATCAGTGGGGTGTTATGTTTCAAACGTCCCATGTTTAGGACACCACAACAATAGGCATAATATATATGGACAATTAACACTTTTTATCTGTAGGAAAGTGCCCCTTTTTGCATTGTTACACCCCACTTTTTGCCTGACATCTGATACATTTTGACTGAGTGTGCACTGGGTCCCTGCCAATCAGGTTCCCAGTGCATGTGTTCTTTCCCAAGACTGTACCTTTGTTTCCACAATTGGCACACCTATGGCCCACATGTAAGTTCCTTGTAAAAGGTACTAGTGGCACCAAGAGTCTTGTGACCAAGGATGGTATCTAAGGACTGCAGCATGTATTGTGCCACCGTCAGAGACCCTACACCAAACACATACACATTGTCCTTGCAGACTGTGTGTGTTTTGGTGCAGACAAAAGCTAAGAGTCAACATGTCACTCATCCCTGTGTGATTGAATATTACAATTGTCAGCTTGATCACTTGGCCCTACCTGCACAGCAATTGCAAACCTTTGGTTTGCTTGTTTTCAAAACCACAGTTTCTTAATCTTTATACATTTGTATCTAGTTCTCTAAATCCAATTATCAAAACTATTTCAATACTTTAACCTTATCAGAATTTATTTTCTTGCAAGTTCGTACTCATTATCAATCTCATAGATACAATTTTTTTACAAAAATCAAAATAATGAATCTTATCAGCATGTAAAAAACAAAAATACACAAATATCAATTCCGTCGTGAATCCCAATGCATTTCGGGATCTAGGATCTCTTCTTCAGGGGAACTGAAAAAAATATAGAACAAATTGTTTATCAATCCTCCATGCACTCTACAAAGTGGTGCAAGTCACTTTTATGCGTACAATCACAAGAAGAACTCTTTGAAATGAAATTGCATCCTACCATGCAGTGAGTGGAAAAGCCTTCACCAGAAAGTGAGAAAAAACGTGGAAACCCAAAATTAATGTTCTAAAGCAGATGGTGAGATCACAGTTGAAGATACACTTACCGACATGAATTGCTTCCTGCCAATTACCGACGGTGAACAAAATATTACTGAATAACAGTAAACTCAAATTGCAAAACCTAAAAATATAAATTGACGGGATAAGCTCCTGCATATTCTGCCTGTAAACACACATGGCATGAATACCGTTGCCTGCTTCCTCAATCTGAAGTCATAAATTCAGCTGCCTCATATACTGACAACCTAGTGCACATCGAGCTGTTCAAACATGTACATTTTTCAAACGCATTAAATTACGTTCATGCGTGTAAATAAATACCTGGAAACTCGAAAGCTTGGCCCAATAGAAGAGTGTAGGAACCTGTCCTCTGGATGGCTTAATTGACTCCGGGTACAAACACTCACGAAAAATAAGCACCTGCAAAAGGTGAAAAGAGGAGATTGTGTGATACAGGGGCTAGTGGACTGAGACTACCGATAAACCAATATGCAAGTGAATGAACCCCAACTACCTTAAAAGCCACCGACTGCAATGACTGAATACTCTGTTGCTAGTATGCCACTTTTTGAATATGAATCGCCGGTATCTGCAATACAACATGTGGTTTAACTTTCTCTGAAAAACAAACGTCACTAACTCATGGCTAATCGCACCACTTGCATAAACGTGAACAATACCTTTTGACGCCGCCTTCACCCGACACTCTCGAAGTTCCTTAAACTGCCAGATATCCGCCCGAATATGTGAACCTGCAAAAGAGCGCTTGACTTAACGAACTACTTCAAGTCTCAGAAACTGTTTGCCTGCTATTATCCTCTCAAGACTGTGTCTGTTTACCTTCCACGATCAAAGAACGGTGTACACTGCTCCCATCTCGTGTATTTCCTGAACGCATTCAAGTGCTATCCATGTTTCTGGGCAGAGGTTATGTCACGTCTAGACTACTGCACATCTTTCGATCTAGTGAGGTCATAAATAAAAACATGTTAAAAAGTGCAAGCGGGACTAAAAGGAAGCAGCAAGACTTGTTTGTGGATTGAAAGGCATGGTCAAGTTATGCGAGCCATAGAAACTTTGACAGAGCACTGCAAGTAACATTCTGGGTTCGCCTCAAAAGCTTTACTGGAAAAAAAGTTCTGGGAATCATTTGCTCAAGCAACTATGCCCCTGTGTAGACAATAAATCATATCCATCATGATATGACAGAAAATGTCCCATGGTACAGCAGCATCCAAACTGAAGGCCTGCATGTAGCTTGGCAAAAAAAGATTAGCCTATCCATTTTCAAAGTTCTCTCCCACCTCCACCCCATGGGATCAGCTCCTAGTCCCATCTAACACACAAGGGCGGGGAAGGAAGGGTGACTAATGTTGATGCCGATGCTCAAGCAAACACTGTGCGTAAAATGAGTCAATTTCCAACTGCGCCCACTCTGTCAATTAGACCCATTGACCTAAACAAACATGTCAAATGTAAGTGACAAGGCAAGAACAGACCACAGCAAGGCGGTCTCCAAGCACCTGATGGGACACTGACAGGCCAGGAGCGTACAACTAGGCTGGAAGATCAACCCCCAATGGGATGAGAACCGACCACAAACTCAGCATTCTTGTGGCCTCCACACAAAGCTGGAATCAAACTCAAAATATTGGCAGAGGCGGCATAGGGCGTTTTGCCAAAACGGTCCAATTTGCAGCCTGAAGCTGGCAGCCACTAGATGCCACTGAGAAACCGCAGACCAGCCAACACACGTGTGGTAAACCAGAGCTTGAAATGGAACTACAGAGGTGCCCGTTTGCAACTGAGCAGTGCTGATATTCTCCTATTATGTGTATTGCATCACTGAAGAAGTGTAGGCACTAACTTTCAAATGAAAAGTGCTGGTACTCAGTACCTCGAGCGTCTGCCCATTTAAAGAACTGCTGGAAGCAATTCAAAGGTGAGACACCGAGGCACAGCCCTGAGCGGAGAGACACAGGCTGAAACTTACTCATCCAAGAGTCCAGGATAATCACCTACGTTTTAGAAAACTTCTGAATGCCAAAACATTACAAATAGGAATGACGCCTGGCTGACGTCACATGTGCAACAACTGCATAATGCCATACTCCGAGTCCAGCTGTTCATCTTCCAACATATACATGTTCCAGCACCCTAGATATTCAAACAAGTGTCAGCCAAGTCTGAATTTACATAAGAACTTTTGACAAGATTCCAACAGTGCATTATCAGCACGCAACCCATATTACATTGCACATCTCCCTAGTGGCATAAGTGTACATATACACTTTCTCTGCATAATAGATAGCGCTAAGATAACCACACAGCAACAAGCTTAGCAGGTACAGAAAACTTCTCTGACATGTAAGTAAACATTAGGTCTTGTACCCAAGCTAACCTCCCTGTACAACAGACCCGAATAATGTAATCTAGCCATGCTTCAGTCTGTCATCTCCAAAAGGTTTAGAATGCAGGCCCTTAATAGAAGTTAGTGCCCGCAACTTAAACCTACCTCAAATTCCCACAGAGGGCGATAATAATTTTGAGTTCTATTAAAAGAACAGAAGCTCGCCCGCCGGCCCCCTCGGCACGGCTCCTCCTGCTGCCTCTGGCTGGACTCCTGGCACGGCATTCCGCAAAGTAAAAATAACGGAAGTTCCGGAGCGTCACGTCGTGGGGCGGGACTTCCACTTTTTGCGGGAAGCCCGGCCCACGGAGAGCAGCGGTGACGCGGGGCTCCCAAGCGTGAAGGAAGCCCCGCATATAGTGATGCGACGGAAACACCAGGGGAGTGCAGAGCCTGTAGAGCGCAGCGAGGCGACGTGACAAAAGAGCACAGTGAGTGGAGGGGGGATATGTGTGTGTGTCTGTCTGCACGTATGTGTGTGTGCGCGTGAGCCCGTGAGTTGTGGGGGGGGGCGTGCATGGCTGTGTGTGTGTGCGCGAGCCTGTGGGGGGGGGGGGTGCGTGTGTGTGTGCCTGCCTGCGTGTGTGTGCCAGCCTGCGTGTGTGTGTGTGTGTTTGTGCACTTCAGGGAATCTGAGACAGGGGATGTGCACGGCGCCGGCCTGGACGTGCCCGTCCACAGACACCAATCGCCGCGTGTGCCCGACCCCTGTCTCAGATTCCCAGGAGACGGGCGACATTAGTTGTCGAACTGGACGCAATGCTTAGCATTGCTTTTCTCCAGCTCGACCTAAAAACCAATCACAATATGACATGTATTGTCAACCCAAAACCAAAACGCTTACCGAAAATTAACGCGAAGTAACCGCGAGAACACGCTGATGTCTAGACCACCTATAGCCACCATAGTGCAAATAAAACAGCAGACATAGAAAAAGGTGCAATGATCAAATAAAAATAAAGAAAAGTGCATCCTGTAAGTTGAAATGAATCGTCACATTGTGAAATGAAATATATAACAAAAACTTCTAAAAAAACAAAAATAGCAAAAAATTACTAGAAGTGAAGACAGGAGTACCAGTGTATTATTGTATCAGTGTATTAAATTTGCTATAAGTCTAAGCACCGCTATCCACTGTTAGCGGGCCAGAAGGCGCGGAGGCAAGAAATTAAGTGCAATCAAACATAATTTTGCGCAGAGGATCACGTCTTGGATCGCCTGGGCTACTAAGGACTACCACGCTTTATCACGATCTTTTAGACCCTCCAAGACCCAGAATACCCTGAATACTTGTCACTTGAAGCTCGAAGCTGGGGGCTACTACGGAGTCACAGGCAAGGGGTACTGGCGGCATCCCCGGATCTCAATTCAGATATATGTGGCCAAATGAGTCTACTCCCTCCCTATGGTCCGGCTGTACTCCCTCCCTACGGTCCGGCTGTGGAAACTGGGAGGCGAGGTCCAGCATAAAAGAAACCTCCATAAAGAAAATCCCAAACAAAAGCAGGCAGTGCGGAGAACAGCTACAAAGATCACTCTAGGGACTGCCACAAAGACGGTCCAGGAGGGGGCTGATAATCTGAGACCCTGTGAACCATGTGAACTAACTATGGATCTAGATACAACCCAGAGAGTGTTTCAAGAGACACAGGATAAGCTAGTGGCCCAAGAAATCCCTGAGGCTCTACCAAACGACGAGGCAGCACCAGCAACTAAAAATGTACTAATAGCCCAGGACCATGATAATTGCTCAAAACAACAAGCGGCGACTAGTCTGCAGAAGAAAAATTACATTGGTAGAAGACCCGAAACCAGAGGGTTGAAGGCCCAGGAGGACAAAGAAGATAAGACTGGAAATGAGGGCAACGGGAAACCTAAAAGTAAGGACAAAAATAAAAGCAAAAACGTGAATAAAAACGCTGAGAAGGAGAAAGATAAAGAGCAGGGGAAAATAAAGAAACAGGAGCAGGCAAATGAGCATCAGAAGCATCATAATATAGAAGATAAAGTTGATGATGAGGCTGATGAAAAGTCTGAACTAATGGCTAAAAAAACCTAAAGGCTACAAACTATTAAAAACCTGAAGGCCGCAGCTAAAACAATTGGCTAATTTGGCGAGACTCAACCAAGGATCGCCAACATTTTCTCTCCATTACCCAAGGAAAGCACGAACAATGACAACAAAAATGGGAAGCAACAAGCTATAACAACGGATGTACATAAGAATCAAAATGGCCCTAGAGATCAAACAAATGAAACCGGTACTAGCGCTTATACAAGTGCAGATCCATCTAGCACTGGGATAGAAAAATTCGCAGACTCGCCACAACGCCAGGATCCCCCCGAATAGAAAACCCATGCAAAAAATTCGATCTTATCTCTTCCATGGGACAAACCACTATTATTGGTAAAAGGCCACAATCGGAGAATGAAGATACTTCGGAGGGCTCCAACTCCGATATCTAAGAAACCGGAATGTCTATTTCCAGTGAGACTGCAGGGACAAGCGCAACAAGCGATGAGGAAAAACTGGATGTAATCACGTTGGAGGTGTCCGATTATACAAGCATAAAGGATACTAACGAACCAGGTCAAGATATGATCCCAAGAAAAAAAATGGAAAAAAAGAGGTCAAAACTTAGAAGACTTCACAAACCAATAGATGATGAAACTACGGATCAGGGGAGCAATCCGGATCAAGTAAAGAAAAAATCTAAGCACATACGGAAAAGCTCAACCCCCAAATCATCAGGATATGTAGACCGCAAACTGCAGAACAACGGGCGGGTCGAAAGTGGCACAAATAGATCGTATAGAGATCATGGTAATCCGGGACTGCCTGTAGAACCATCATTGGGTGATATACTTAACTCCATCAAGGATTTTCATACAGACGTGAAAATTGATAGCCAAAGTAATCACGCTGCTATACAACAACTGCAAGGGGCTATCCAAAAAGTCGCCAACACTTGTTCAGAGATAGTGGACAGAATGGCCTCTGTCGAAAGTCGCACCGAAAACCTCGAGTCAGATGTCACCAATCTTCAAACTCTGGGTAAGGCCCAGGCAGGTATCATTGAAGACCTAATGGCAAAAGTAGAAGATCTCGAAAACAGAGGCAGAAGAAATAACCTCTGCATTCTGGGAATTCCAGAAGGGGTGGAGGGCAATGACCCAAAGGGTTTTATAATCAATCTCTTAAAAACTGCCCTGCCTGAACTCCAAATATGGGAACTGGATCAAGAAGTCCAATGTGCCCATCGCTTTCCCTTAACACCTCCCAAACATTCTCATAGAGCGAATCAATACCCGAAGGCCATTTTGGTTTGTTTCGGAAACTTTCTCCTACGAGAGGCCATTTATGATATTGCTCGACCAACGAGTAAAAGAGAATACAAAGGATCTATTTTCTTTGCACGCCCAGACTTTGCTCATGCAATGGTGGAACGCCGTCTGGAGGATGCGGCAACTCTTTGCCCCATTTGAGCAGATTGGAGCGACGGTTTACCTGCAAAACCCAGCACGGTTAAGAGTGATCTATAAAGGAGTGACCAAGAACTTTACTAGTGAGATCCAAACGGAGGCTTATTTACAAGAACTTTCAGACTCAGGAAAACCGGGAAAAATAAGGATAAACAGTAACAAACATCTAAAAATAAATCCTATATAAAATATGTTATAATCCACGGGGCACAATCAGGAAAGGTGATCATGGAGCAGGGAAGACATGGCTTGGCAGTTCGGACTGGACTGTTCCCACGAGGCACAGGGTCAGACTGATTTGCATATAGCCATGTCTGAACTGGGGTGGCAGAGTGGGCTAAAGAACTGTGATGGATTAGACCCAGATCTCTTGACTAGGTGTGAGTGTTTGATTCAGATGCTCCGTCCATCACCACCCCCTTTTGTACCGCTTAATATCTGCAGGCTGAGACATGAGCATCTGTGTGTACGTTCCTGAAGCACTACTGGCTTCACAGCCAGGTTTAGTGGGAAGGATATTTTGCCCATTCGGTTCTGCAAGAATTTCTTTTTGAGCCCACTGCACAATACCTTTGAGAGGTACTGATATGGCATTTATTTTAAGGTGAGAATTTATGGTTAGAAGTATGCATCAGAAGAACCAGTTACTTACCTTTTGGTAATGCTCTCAGATACTCCATTTATCTGCAGATTCCTCACTGCCCTCCTGGTTCCCCGTTCTGTGGAGTGGCCTCATTTTAACATTGGAAAAGTTACCAAGTTAGTGACCAGCACACTATTGGCAACATTTTTTTACACTCCACATCTGAGAGTGTGGAAAGGGCAAAAGACAAGTAACTGGTGTCTGCTTGCAGGGGTGCACTTAAATGTGACTCTTCTTCCTCACTTCTGGGCATTATGGAGTCAGCAGGAATGCCATTTATTAGCGCAAAGGAATACTTCTACAAAATTCTCCAGATCCAGCTTAGCGCCTGGGGGATAGTACAAGATGAGGAATCTCTGGTTAGATACAGTATCCATTGTAAGTAACCTGTTCATTAGAATGTATAAAATGTCAAATGAAGTTACAAAAATAAAACAGAAATTAAGGGGGGTAAGCTCATGAAGTGGTAAAGGATCCGGCCAGCATGGGTCAAAAAAAAGATTTAAGGCTGTTGGGCAAACTTCAGAACAGTGAATGCTTTGGAATGGATTCTGTTGCCTCCTTAATGAGAGCATTGCAAAGTGACTGTTGTGGCTCTGGCATGACCGAGATAACATTGGCTTGCAAAGTTATGGAATATGTTGGTATAAACATGACTACTCATTGTACTCTGGCTTACACAAACTTCATGTTTGACTGCATACCTTTCTCAGCTCTTTGACTGTCCATGGTCCAGTTAACCGTATGGAATATCTGAGCCGAACTATTTAAGATCACAACCGAGTGTTAGTTTCTCCTAATTGGGAGTGTGAGCGCCCTCACATTCCGGTTTGGCGTTTTAAAGGTAGAGGCACTAGATGAGATAGTTTAAAAAAATAATATTGGAGAGACCATAAATGCTTATTTTAATGAAAATGCTGGAACAGTTACATCGCATTTGATTGAATGGAATACATTTAGCCAGTGATTAGGGGTCGATGCATCACAGCAGTAGTTGAGGTGCTTAGAACTTTGGTTGGTGAGGTGAAAACTCAGGAAAAGGTACTTAAAAGCCTTGAGCAACGTAGTCCTGGTAATCCTGCTCTTAAGTATCCCCTGCTTGAGGCAACGGAAATACTGGCAGCCAAGTTTAAAAAATGACTGTTTTGATTATAAGAAATATTTGACTCTGGCTCATGTAGAGCGTGATAAAGCAGGATCCCTTTTGAAATTACTTATTAATCCAAAAGTACAGTAATCCCTGATTCTGGAGCTTTGCTTCGGGTGAAGCTTTATATAATCGAGCTGCTATTAATGCTCACTTCCGTGAATGTTACACTTCCCAATATGCTCCAGTGCATAGAGCACCACCTCGGGATATTGAGGATTTTTTATCATAAGCCAACTCCGGGTCCTCTCAGGTGAGAATGCAGATGATTTGGGGGGCAAGGTTACTCTCAGGTCTCTGCTGTTATTGGCTGAATTTTGGATGTTATAAAATGCGGTTGAAAGGTTGCAAAACTGTGGTTTTCTTTTCCATTGAGGTCTATGGTAATGTAGTTAGTACTTCTATTGTTACTGTTACGTTGGGACTCAAACCATGACGACGGGGAAGATTCAAGCATGTGAATCTATAAAAGATATCAATACTAGAGAACATCAGTGTACGGGTAAATAACTTGTTTTTTACAGAATTACAGGAATTCTATTCATAGACATATATGTCACAGAAAGAAAAAATAAAAGTAGTAGTAAATGATAAATGCAGATGAACATTACATACTAGCGAAAAGGAGAGGCAAAAAAAAGAGAAACAAGCATAACTATAAATATGCATTAAGAAATACTATATGTATTTACATCCATGTTTATTGAGCAACATTTGTGCTTACAAACACTCCATGCTTCTTGTGGGAGATATTTTTTTTAAAGGGTAGCAAACTGTCATATTCAGTGTCTTAGTGCTCGTGTTAACAGTGACTGAGTTAGGCTTTTAGGGCACGGACTTTCATGCGGGGGTCCTAGATAGTAAGTCAAAAAGGTGTTTGAAAGAAGCATTCAACCTGGTTTGGAGGTGGGAAGGTCTCAGAAGTTGTTCAAATGGTTTATAGGCAGCACGGTTGATACAAGTGCGATTTTACCTAAGATGGTTTGAACGTCGAAAATAGCATTGTTGGTCACAGATGGATTGTAGGTCAGCCATATTAGTTTGAAAGACTCAAAATTTTAAGAAAAGGTTTATGAGCAAGCTTGTGTTATTTATGTGCTTAAAAAGTAACGTGAAGTTGATGGGGCTTTTTAATTGATAAGCACTTGTCTATACTTGTGGTTCTAATCTTATCTTCAGATAGTAGATATTCATGCTTGTTTAATAGCGAAGTTACCATCACAATTCTTTTGTAATAGTGGTCAATGTCTATCCGGAGGAAGAGAACAGGGGAGTAAGAGAAATGAGGAAAATAAAGGCAGGAGACATGTTTGAAAATTAATTGCTAGTATCTCATCATGGTATAGAAGTTAGTACACCATCTGTACCAGGAAGTGGGCATATTACGCCTACCTTTCATTAGTAGTGGTTCGTTCGGTCCCTGCGGTCCAGTCAAAAGTGTGTGAAAAAGTGATTTTAGATGAAGGATCTCTTTTAAAGGGAAGAGGTAGTGAATTCGCAGGTCAAACGTGGATATGCTAAGACAGCTTACATATTATAATTTAACTTCAGTAGTAAAAAGGTACTGCTAGTAGTTTAGATTCCAGGTCGAATTGGTCTTGGTTAGAAAAAACGGAAAAGACTAGCATTGGCACAGCCAATAGGTCTCGCTTTTGGGACCTTCTAAGTATTTAATTACGAGCTCAATATCCTTGGTGCAATAACTGTTGGTGGCTAAACACTTATAAGGTCCCAAAGGCGAGACCTATTGGCTATGCCAATGCTTGGTGTGGTTATGTGTGTGTGTGTGTGAGGTTGTGTGTGTGTGTGTGTGTCAGGTTGTGTGTGTGTGTGAGGTTGTGTGTGTGTGAGTGTGGGTGCGGGTGTGGTTGTGGGTGTTTGTGTGGTTGGGTGTGTGGTTGTGTGTGTGTGGTTGTGTGGTGGTTGTGTGTGTAGATGTGGCTGTGGGTGTGGTTGTGTGTGTGGTTGTGTGTATTTGTGTGTGTGGTTGTGTGTGTGGGTGCGGTTGTGTGTGTGTGGTTGTGTAGTTGTGTGTGGTGGTTTGTGTGTGTGCGTGGTTGTGTGTGTGGTTGTATGTGTGGTTGTGTGTGGCTGTGTGTGTGTGGTTGAGTGTGTGTGGTTGTGGGTGTGTGTGGTTGTGTGTGTGTGTGGTTGTGTGTATGTGGTTGTGTGTGTGGTTGTGTGTAGTTGTGTGGGTGGGTGGGTGTGGTTTGTGTGTGGTTGTGTGGGTGGGTGCTTGTGATTGTGTGTTTGGGTGGTTGTGGTTGTGTGTTTGTGTGTGTGTGTGTGTGGGTTGGTGGGTGTGGTTGTGTGTGTGTGTGGTTGTATGTGTGGTTGTGTGTGATTGTATGTGTGATTGTGTGTGGTTGAGTGTGTCGTTTGAGTGTGTGGTTGTGTTTGTGTGGGTGCTTGTCGTGTGTGTGTGTGGTTGTGGTTGTGTGTGTGGTTGTATGTGGTTGTGTTTGTGTGTGTGGTTGGGTGTGGTTGTGTATGTGTGTGGTTGTGTGTGTGTGTAGTTATATGTTGTGTGTGGTTGTGATTGTGTGTGTGGTTGTATGTGTGTGGTTGTGTGTGTGGTTGTGTGTGTGACAGTAATACTAAAAGCATCTCAAAATAAAGGAACACAAACATCGAGTTTGTGGAAATAGAAAGGACATTGTAAGTCAAACGGGCGCAGCAAAGCATTAACACAACATGTTCTTTGATGTTTAATGTTTTTTGAACGAGAACATCAAATGGGCGCTGCTAAAGTGATCGCGGGCGCTTAATGAGCATGACGAGGTTTGCCATTTGGCGCCTCTGCTCCTAAGCACGCACCGTGCACATGCACTGTAGCTCTAGGCTGGCCATGGTAGCATTTTTTGAGCCCTCGCTAAATGTTTTGCCAGATCAGCGCATACGCTGGGTCAGGCGAGATCTAAAAAAAGACTTATAGTCAAAAGGGGTCAGGCTTATTCAAGATTATTAGTCTAGTTGTCTTTTGTCAAATGTAGCCATGTTATGGGGGTTCCCATAGTAGAGGTTGGGAGATCGTTATGATATTATGTATATCTTACCCGGAACACTATATTATGTTTACCCCATAGCCAATAGATTCCACATGCTTGATTATTTTTACATTGACTATAATCAACACATTTTGGAAAAGAGGGCGGCCATTTTGAATAGGTGTGTATTTAGTGTTTAAATGCTATGAAGCATTTGTATGCATCAGTTACACACACGGTCTTCATGGTATACTCACTAATATAAATAATTCAGTTTTAGAGTACATTTCCAGCAAAAATTAATTATTGTTGCAAACTCAAAATTAATAATCTTTTATACACACAAAAAGCAGCAGCCGTATTGAAGTGGGCACCGGTTATTTTAAAAAAAAGTTGATTTGGGAGCTCCCTTTGTCAGATGCTTAACAATATGTTAAGAGCAATAGAATCTTTCATTAATATCATTGTACTTCATAACGTTATTGTTTTGTGTGGTGTTGCATGTACAGATGTATGTTACATATATACTTGTAATCTGATCATATTAAAGATAAAGTGGCAGTAGCCATATTGGAGTGGGCATATTTTTCTCCGAAGTTCCCATTTCAGCCCTCAGTAAAATTTGTTTATAGTATTTTAGATGCAGTGGACTGATCTTTGTGATTGTTGGGTATATTCGGTCCCAAGTAGTCTTGAGTTGTTTTTTAGGTCTCGTGGTGATTACCGCGCAAAAGCGCGGTCTCGCCAGAGACCTATAGTCACCGGCTCAGCTTCTCAGGAGACAAGAGATGGCCACGCGCATCTTCAAGAATCGGATCGGAGCGGGCCGCGCGCACTGTCTCCTGGGAAGCTCCAACACACACAGCCACACCTCCCCCTGCTTTCGCACACGCATGCGCGCAAACACACACTCACACACACACAAACGCACACACAGAGACACACACACACGAGCGCATGCACGCACACATACAGAGACACCCCCCCCTCGCCGCACACTGAATGCCCCTGGTTCTGCATAAAGCATATAAAGGACTCACAGACTTGGAGCTGTGCGTGTCTACGTCGGCGATCCTCAGCTTGCTTGCGTGCACGCTCACTGCGGCGGCATCTCGTGCGCTCCCACCGCGGTTTCAGTTTCGCTTGTTTTTCTCTGGTGAGCGGTGAATCGCTAGTTGTTTCTATTTTCGCACCCGGCCATTAGCATTTGGGAGCCTAGAGAGGGGTGCGTGTTTATGAAAGATTGGCTTCATCGCTGCCTTTCGAAGAACACATCTTCAATGTTATGATCGGTGAAGTTAAAAGTAATAAAAAAAATGGGACTTTATGGAACGCCCAAGCATTGCCTGCCCTTTAAAAATATATTAATATGTATTTCCGGCTTTGGTTTGTCCCGGTTGTTACCTTGTACCTGTTGTAAGATGGCCGTGCTATGTGCTTTGGGACCGGTGCAGCAATTAAAGACACACCGAGGCTGTCCGGGAAAGATGGTGCCCCAGGAGGAGGTGCAGCGCCTCGGCCGGGAGCTGGTGGACCTTGAGCCAGCGCTTCCGAGCGCTCTTCAACCTCTGCGCCTTGGGCGGCCCGGAGGCCATCACCGGCATCAGCGGGGCATTCCAGGATCCGTCTGAGCGCTCAAGCATGAGGCGGCCTACTGTCTGGGACAGATTGGGGACCGTGCGACCGAGCCGGCCCTCAGGGCAGTCCTGATGGACAGAGAGCAGGAGCCCATGGTGCGACATGAAGCGGGTGAGCCAGGGACAATGTCATTATGTGGCAGGGGAGGACCAAATTATGTGGAAGTGCTGACTAATTTATGTATAAAGAAAAATCTATTTATGTGGCATAATGTGTCACATTTCGTAATAGCATCTGTTCATTATTTAGTTTTTTTTAACACATTAACACTGTCAGGAGTAGGGTTTCACCTTGTAAGTACTAGTTTGATACAGAAATACAGCAACACGCCACTGAAAGTTGAACAATCAACCTTTG
Source organism: Lissotriton vulgaris (assembly GCF_964263255.1). NCBI lineage: Eukaryota > Metazoa > Chordata > Amphibia > Caudata > Salamandridae > Lissotriton > Lissotriton vulgaris. The sequence goes on from NC_141685.1 coordinate 877,757,506, forward strand.
CAAAGTGTCTTCTGCTGCACGCAACACCACTGCGCATTTTTAATACCTTTTCTTTTATTTTAGTTAGCATTCTTTTTTCATCCGCTAAATATGCATCAGATGATGGTTTGTATGGCAAATCCATAATTATGCATAAAACGCAGCTAATTCCATCTTTCCAGTGTCCCTGGGTCTAGCCAGTTAATCATTGGATCTGGTGGCTCAGTGGACTACTGCATCCACAACACAAATTTGTTGGACCAATTTGTAAGAGTCACAATTTTAAATTTAAACGGAATCGTCTTCAGGTGTTTATAACGGCCTCGAATGAGAGCTCTGGAGTGAACGCTAAAGGCAGTACAAGTTTCTCACTGCCTGTGAGTGGGTCAGAAAGGTGTTCAGAAAATATGCTTATCTAATCCTCGGGCTCTCTGCAGAGAGCACAGGATCACGTATTCCAGTTGGAATTGTGTTTGTGCAAATGTGTGTGAAGGAGGAATACAGCTGCCAAAATAGTGACAAGGTTAAAAAAAAAATGCAGGGCTTGAGGGGGAGTGGGTGCGATGTGTGTTTAGGGGTGGTGAAGTGAAGGAGATGAGAGGAAGTGCATTCAGGAGACAGTGGAAAATAGAGTGCTAAAGAGATGGGGTGTAATGTATGGATGGAGAAGATGTGGAAAGAAAAACTTTCAGAAATTGAGGCAGATTGTTCTGTTGGTGTCACAGATCAAAGACCGTCACATTTAAAAAAAATAAAATACAGTGTTTCCAGCAAGCACATCACTTTCTCGCGAACGAATATCATGCAATGAAGACTAGGGAAACTTATAAATATCAGAAAATACAGCCATTTGAGCAACAAGAAACTCCAATAACTTCTTGACACTTCTGCAGAGCACCAGGCATGGAAGACACTAGTGGCAAAACACCCCCCGGCACCCGTAGTCTAAAGATAATACCTCTGCCTCAAGTGAAGTACTCTGGTACCCAAGGATGACTAGCAAACACTATTATTCACAACGTTGCTTACTATTCAGCAACATTTGACAGTTTGCAAATCACCTTTATACACCAATTCAGAGTTTGCTAACAAATTAATGCAACACATTGTCATATACAATGCCAATAGCTCAAACTCTAATGCTGCGAGACCTATTGCATTGTAAATGCTTGTTTCATTAGTCATCACTTCTATTGGTTCTTCTTTTTGAGAATGCACACCATAAAGTGGGAAGCAGACTACAACTAACCACCATAGATGTGGTAAGCATATATACCTTGATCAGATCTACTGATGGCATTGAAGCAATACGAACGGCCCTTAAAAGCAAACCAGCACATTTCCACAAGTCCAATAACATGATCTTAGAAATGGTATTCTTTTGCTTACTTCATAACATTTTCAGCTTCAATCAGAAACTTCAGAGGCAGGTGCAGGGTACGGAGATGGGATCCAAATTTGCACTCCAATACGCCTGCATCCTCATGGGAGAAGTAGAGAAATGTTGGATCTGGTATGATCGATTTTCGGAATACACGAACCGTATAATCTTCTGGGGTGGGTATATTGATATACTCTGCATCTAGACAGGACCAACGAGTACCTTACAATCGTATCTCCAAAGGATCAATAATAATCGATGGAACATGCTCATTTCTCCACTAAATAAATTGACTTCTTGGACATTACTCTTTACATTCGAAATGGCAGGATACAAACAGAATTTTACAGAACAGACACAACAGCAAACTCTATCCTGAGGTCGGACAGCTGTCGCCCAAAAGCATTCTAAGAGCAAGGGCTCACAACTATCCTTAGCCTGTCTTGTCTCTTTTGCTTGACCCTTCTTTCCCTTTTCCTAGCAATCACGGTTTGGCTCCGCATGTTAAGGACTTGATGCAAGATTTTCCAACTTGTCGTGAAATCTGTGTGATGGTCCACGCTTTTCAGTACCCCTTTACCTTCGGTTGTAGTATTCAGCTTTTTACCATTATACAATGGTCCCCTGCTCCTTAGATTGTCTCAGTTCTTTACTTAGTCTGCCCTTCCTCTGTATGGGCTTCTGCAACTCTGAGAACTATGTGAACTCGCTGCTGCTAAGCTCGACCATTGAAAATTGATATCTAACGTTATGAATGTTGGCTGATCTCTACTTGATTTCTATTTGATTACTGTTCCATTACTATTTCATGTTGCTGGGTTGTCAGATGTGAATTGTGAAGTGTTCCACCAATGCCAGCTCGAAGCCAGCCCTTGCGGTGTTGTTAGTGTCTTTGGTCACTAAAACATCCAAAGCTCCAATACTTGGTAAGCCTTAGGTGCTTTGGTCGTCAGTTGCTGGGGAGTCAGGCTCGACACTCGGCCACCATGTGTTCTGCACACTCCTCCTGGCACTCCCCGTTAAAGTGAGTAGGGAGAGCAGGCCTGTGAGTGCCTGTCCTGTTTTCAGGGGAAGGGGGAACGATGGCTGAAAGAAAGAGAAAAGACGGAGCTTCCAAGGCCTCTCTAAATAGGTGCCCATATGTGGCTCGCAGACCATGCTGGCTGGGAAAGCCCGACGATGCGAGCCAACGCTCTGTGGGCTGGCACGACTTAGAGCATCGTAGAAATGATACGGAAGTAGGAGCAGGGGAGTATGCGTAGCATTCATGGGACTCTCTAAAGATTAGGGAAATCGGAAAAAGAATAAAACAAGGATACACCTTATTTGTAGAAATACGTTACGGAAAACAGCAGATGCTATAGGTGGCATAGTGGTTTCATGCTAGAGTTCCGTATTTGTCTGCATAAGGTGTAAATGCTGACTTCCGCATTTTAACAAATAGTGAGTTAAATCTGATCTTTGTAGCAGCATGGAGAAAATGGAATCTTTGCTAGAATTTGCCTTGTAAAATACTGTTACTGGCAAAACGTGACGAGTAGGATACCAGCCCGGTATTTTAACTTCAGCACGTCTACCTAGCTCCTTAATCTAGCAACTGTGGGGTGTGGCGCACTCCATGTTCCCTTGCCAGGAGGGATACTCTGGCCACTCTACTGCTTGTTTGTTGCGTGGTGCACAGCGGGGATGGACACTCATGTTTTCCCCAGGTGGGAAAGTAGATGCTCCTGGAGCAGGCATATATAGAATACTCAATTCTAAGGTCCATGATTCCTCGAATGTCCTCCAGAAAGAGCCGAGCGTGTTTCCTTTTCTTTAAAACTTAACTAATCTTCTCTTCATTTCACTGGGTTTCTAGATATTTTCCTCTGCTTGATTCCATGTTGATGTTCTTACTCTGCCTGGCTCAAGGCTGGGGTGAGGTAATTCTTCCTAATCCAGGATGGCTCCTTCTGTAAAATTTGCTTAGATTTTGCCAGTCTATCATGGTAACCTTTCTTCTTCTTTGGTCACCTTGGTCCTCAATCTTAATTTCTTGTCAGTTCACTATGTATGGGGCCTAGATCTTAGCATTTCGGGTTGGGCTGTTCCCATGAGGAACATGGTAAAGACTGATTTGCATATAGCTGGGTCTTAACTGGGGTGGCGAAGTGAGCTAAAGAACGATGATGGATTCAACCCAGATCTCTGAGTGGGGGTGAGTGTCTGAAAAGTTTCAGCTCTCCGTCCATCATCTCCTTGTGTTTACTTTGTTCACCTTAAGTTGGCAGGATATGCCCAGACGTGGGTCCCTTGCTCACTTTGACATGGATTCAAGCTAGTCTGGCTGATGAGAGATGTTACTTCGAAACCGGTCCCAGCATTCTTGTTTCTGGTCCATGGAAGACCTGGCTTCGCAGTTCGGGCTGGACTGTTCCCATGAGAAACAGGGTCAAGACTGATTTGAACTGGAGTGGCAAAGCGAGCTAAAGAACGTTGATGGATTCAACCCAGATCTGTGACTTGGGGTGAGTGTCTAAAAAGTTTCATGGCCCCATCCATCATCTCCTTGTGTTTGCCTAAATCTGCCACTCATTGCATCGTAAACGCTCCAGTAGCTCTGGCTGTGATTTCTCCCTTCTGGTTATTATCTTCGGGATTCTTTCTTCAGTTTCTAAAACCCTGTTACTGAAACATTTATCCATCTCCTGGATCCCTGCTTTATCTCTATCTGGTCCTCATCTAGTCACTTTGGGATTTGTGAAACAGGTTCCTCATTTGTTGTCTTCTTGGATTCTCTAGCGAGCTTGGAGGATTTTTATGCCATTGGCTTTTTCCTCCAAACAGTGATCATTATTGAAGGTACATGTCGTCCTTGTATGAAACCATCTGATGTACAATACATTTTCTACCTCTGGCAACATAGACCTGTAAAGAAGACTGAAGAAGTCTGTCTACCTATTGACAACCATGCAATGTTAACAAGAGTGATATGACATACTCTATGAGAAATTAAAGAATAAATAGTGGAGATGGGTAGAATATCAAAACAGATTTTTCTTTTTTTTTTTTACATTTCATTTAAGTAGACAACACCAAATAAGCCTCAATAGCACTATTTTTTACTAAGGGCTGAACGTCATTAATGTATACGCGCGATATAAATTGAATAAATAAATAAATAGAATGTGTTAACTATGAAAATCCAAATATCTTTTAAAGTTGATTGCTCATAATTTCTCTTTCAGCAAACACTTGAGAAAATTACCACTCTCTTGCCTTCCATAGGCCATAAATGCCTATAGAAGGTAATGAATACCTGATAACACAATTTAAACAAATTATAAAATGTACGATCCCCAAATAATGAGTCTAGTTCCCTATTTTATCTAAGTATCTACTATCACCAGGAAAAGGTTTCTTGGATACTAAACTGAGATTTTATGAATACGTTGAGGAACCGGGTTGCATGGAGAGGTTCTACTTGAAATCTATGTGATTATACCACTCCATTTGTCTTTTTTAAGACTCTATGAAAGATACTAATGCTGGAGGACTGTAGTTGCAGGCAAGTCATGTTTTTTCATATTCCTCTTCGCAGTTTGACAAGACTCTTTGGTACCCAATAGTTTTGCATATCTTTTAATCTCTTCTCCTCACTTTCTGAATCTTTTAGAGCTCAAGAACTCAGGTAAAATGATTTTCTTATAGAAGAATTGTGCGCCAGACATAATGAAGCTCTGATTCCCTTGCACTGTGCCCGATGCCTATATGAAGTTTTCTGTCACCACAGACCTTCCCTTCCCTTTGAGTCAGTAAATGTTATTCAATCATTGTCTCCATGAGGGTAGCGGTGCAGCTCCAAAGTTACCAGCACTTTGTCCTTTTAGGTTATAATAACTGCTTGGGGTGTCTTCCTAGATGCTAGAATAGACTCCACAAGAACACATCTCCTGTCTCTAAAGGTTTATTCCTCCTGAACACTCATGCCTATTCTTTCTTATCCAGGTCGTCAAAACTTTGCTACTCTCAATTGCCTGCTGTCTCCCCTCGATGAAGAAACCCTGTTTATTATTTGCTCCTAAAAGTTTAATTTATCTTCCTCCTTTTCAGGGACCACTGCCCCCTAGGGGGATTAATGTATTTCTTTCTAAATGAATGGGATACAACTGTGCACTGTCCTGCAAATGCAAGTTCTTGATTTACACCATTGCATTTATTGGTTCTTTAACCCTTGCAGAGATGACATATGAAATACAGGCTTGGCAAATCTCATCAGTCAAAAATGGGTCTAAATGAATTTATCCTACAACAGACCTTAACATTTTGAAGTTCTCTGTGGGTTTTGTACCTACGCTACATAGAAACCTCTTTCTAAGCAAGAACTGGTATATAATGGCATATATCAGTCCTGCTAACATAAGGTTTAGTTAGTTATTATCTTTCAGTTTGTCTAAGTCCTTGTTGTACGGCCCACACAACGCTAAGGATGCCTGGCCTCCACCTTGGGGGTGCCCAGGAGTGGACGCCTCACAGGGAAAGCCAGGATTGGTTCCACAGCGGTATTCGTACAAGCGCCTTGAGACCCTTGCGGGTGAGTAGTGCGCTATACAAGTATCAATTTACATTTTTTACATTTACATGCAGAACACCCACCACAGCAACATTTTAAATTAGCACACTACACTACAGAGAAGCCTCTCCATAAGCAATAACTGGTATATAATTGCATGCATTGGTCCTGTTGACATAAGGCTTAATTATTGGCTTCCAATTTGTCCAAGTCCTTCTTGTACATGCAGAAAACCCCTCACTTCAGCATTCTAAAGTAGTTCGCCGCAATCTAAGGCGTGCAGGGTTACTGCTTAGGATCAAACCTATTTAGTGCAAGCTCTACCGCTGTGAATGTGAACTAATCTCTTGGGTTGGGTAAGCCATGCTCAAACTCTTCTACGGAGTGCATGTTCCACTTGTATTTCTCTCCTGAAAAACGTGAAACAATTGAGAGGGTTTTTTTGGCAAGTCACAAAGGTTTTATCAATTGATTCACGTGCAGTCTTTGTGCACATTATCAAGAATCAATCGAATATCCCACCAGTGGTGGGGGGGAGATTTTGTAGTCTCTGTGTATTCATTCTGTCCTAATTGATCCCTCCCATTTTAGATCATGTACTTTACAATTAACTGTCCTAATTAAAAGGTGAGATCCATTCATGCATAGCGAGCAATGGAAGTTCTGTTGCAAGTGTAGGATTGGTACAGGTAAACCACTTCTCAACTGGCAGTACGTGACCTCAGTTTATACTTTTTCATTTTTTACAGTTTGGACACCACAGACTGAACCCTGCGCGTCGTAGGTTTGGGAGCCTCCGGAATATTCTCTACCTCTTACAACAACGTATAAGGTTAGCTTCTGTGCTGCTTTATTTCTTCTTTGTATCATTCTTGCCCCGTTTGCGATGTTTCTTAAAACGTGATCTTGGATCCGAACACAGACATCGATATGAAATGCCAGTCATCCACAAGCCCATCCTAGCCTGTGTGCAGGTGTGATGCCAGTGGCATGTTGTGTCTGTATTGACAATGTCTTGTTTCAAGTGACCCTGGCAAATTAACCTTTTATTAAGACTTTTTGCTGCAGTTGTTCAGGCTTAAAATTTGATTTTGATAGTGAGAGTTTTGGTAACCCGATAATCTGTCAGCTCCTCATATCTAGGGTGCAATTCCACATGCAGAGCTGAGTAGTTTATTTATCTGGGTGTATTAACCAATAGTACAATGCAGTACATCAGATATTTATTTTACTTTTTGTTTAACTGCTAATAAACTTAATACTACCCAAAAGTGGGAGAGGGGTAGTAAAACAAGGTAAATACCTGTAACATTGTCACAAATCACTAACCAGCATTAGGGCACACCTCAATTAGGCCTCTGTGACACTCAAGACAGCATCCAGTGTTCAAAACTTAGAGCCCTTCAACATCCGTCGCAGGGAGCCTTGCGGGATGCATTTCAGTTGGAGTAGAAGTTTCCCCTACACAAAGCATTTCCCCCATTCCCTTGGGTTCTGAGGAAGATCTGCCATGATTGGGCCCATGCCATTCTTACTGCCCTGGGCTGGCCCTCAAAGGATGTGTTATAGTACAGACCTTAGGTATTCTTTGATTGCAGCCTCTCGTCATCTCCCACTCAAAGTTGACCCAGTCCGGGAGACAGGTCCTGCACTCCAGTCTTCACAGTGTATACCTTCATAGTGAGAATGAGCGGGGGAATCTGAGTGCCTTTTAGCTACCACTGTAAGTGATGGACATTGTTCTTTCAGTGTGTCGCCTATTCACAGAGTCGGTTTATGCAGGGAAATTGAATATGTTTGTTTCCTGTTGTGCTGAGAAGAAGATCGACCCTTTAAAAGCGACCCTTGCCAACATACTACTCTTCATACTGTTTTTGACACAAAAATGCGGTGCAATTGCTACAGTCAAGGGATACCTCTGGGCGCTATCTGCTTTCCTCCATTTACCAGCTCAACCGTCCCTGTTTGGTGATGATGAGATTTCTAAAATGTCTGACAAACATCACCTAGTATCCCTCAATGGGAACGTAATTTGATTCTGATATTTTTTTATGGGGATTCAGTTTGAGCCGAAGCACAGGAGTCAGTTGAGGCATTTGACGTTAAAAACTGTTTCTCTTCGCAGCATCTCGGCCTGCCGAATCAGCGAGTTGAGAGCCTCATATGTCTGACCCCCATTTACGTGTTTCTTCTCAGACTGGTTGTTGTTATGAATTAAAGCTGCTTTCTTCGCAAAGGTGGTGTCTTCCTTCCATAGAGGACCATCCTTCACCCTATCATCGTTATTCCCCCTCCTCCACATCCTTCCAAGGATGAGGAGAGTCTTCATCAGCTCAACCTAAAGCATGGACTTACCTTATATATCAGCTGCACAAAAGAATTTCACTCAGACCAGCTCTTTGTTGTAAAAATGGAAAGGCAGTACAGAAGCGAACTCTGTCTTGCTAGATCATTTTATGGACCAAGGTCTGCTGTGCTCTAGCCACGAAAGACCTACCTGAAGGAATAGGGTTCATTCCACCATGGCAAAATCTTCCACTTAAGGCCTAGCAAGAAGGTTTCTAGGGGCTAATATCTGCGAGGCGGCTACCTGGTCCACTCGTCCTGCTTTTGCCAAACACTATTACTTGGATGCAAAAGTGAGACGAGGCGGCCACTTTGCGTGGTCTGTCCTTCACAACTTAATACTGATAATACTACTAATAATGATTTAATACTCCAGTCCCACCACCCAAGGGGAGCACTGCTTGGGAGACTATTCAAAAGTGAGGACTCTGCAGGTAGAAGTATCCATCAGAAGAAAAAAGCTACTTTCTTTCGGTTGGGATCTTTCTAGTGGATGCTCTATCTACCTGCAGATCCCCATGGACCGCCTCTCCTCCCCATTCTGGGGAAACCTTATTACCTTTCGTAATAAGATGCTAAGTTCGTTTGTATTGCTATTGCACCACTGCTAGACAGTCTTCTTGATAATGCCCGGAAGTCACAGCAAAAACAGAGTTGAACTGAAATAAGGGTGCCAGTCCTGGGGCTAATGGACCTCATGAGTTCATGACAACACAGTGCCAGAACAGCCTATTCCCTCTACCGGTGCCAGAGAGCTATTGCAAAAGTTTCTGCACCTGCCTGGCACATGATTATATTCAAGGGTGAGGCATCTGCAGGAAAATAAGGTATTCACCATAAAGATCATTACTGAAGTAACTTTTTCATTTAGTCTAGACAGTTCCAGACAAACGTTAAATATGTACAGAATTAAACTGTTACAGAGTTGCCAAGGTCAGCCCTAATCATGGCTCAGACAGGCAGGGACATTCATTCCAGTTGTGGCTTAACACAGAGCGAGCAAAATACCACCTGTGCTGTGCTGAAGCCACATAAAGGATGCCTCATTAATGTGCTGCTTGTAATTTTCAACAGATTTCATAAAGTGTCAAGCTTAGATAGGCTGTTTTAAGTTTAAATATGTGATAAACTAGTATACAGGACATAAACATTAATTCATTTATTTCGAAGAACAGGGGTCCTAAGGAATCAAGATATAACAAAAAAAATAGCAATATAGACTACAATAAGTACTATATTTTTGAAACACGTCCAGCCGGGCGTAAGTTTATTCATAAGATAACATGAAGTTGTGTTGGCCCAAGAGGAGGCCAAAAAATAGTGGCAAGATAGGGTACAGTCCTGTACCTATCCCGAGAGGTTAAGAAAAGATAAACCAGGAAGAGGGAGATAGAAAAAGGAAAAAACTTTTCAGGCAAAGCAAGAAGTTTTTGAGCCAATAGGTGACTTGTAGTTAAAGTAAATACAGTTACAACAAATTCACCCTGCAGTGCCAACAATTTCAAATAACCATATTAAATAATATGCTACACTGCTTATTGCGTCGACGTTTCGATCCCTAAGGGCTCATAGTACAATGGGATCATCATCAGGACTATTTTTACAGTTATTGCCTGCAATACATAAAGCCATATGGTGTGGACTTTGGAAACCTGGAGAGATAAACCTGTGGTTGGCCGTGTTGACGAGGTTCCCTCTGATGGATCCTCGTGGTTGCTAGCTACATGTGTTGTAGCAGGGCGTCAGAGGGTTTAGGCGATCTCCGTTTTAGGTAGGCTTGGATTCAGACCGTCCTTTTGCTTGCTTCCCAATTGAAAGCAACGGCGGGTTGGGCGAAGCTCGATATGCTTCTGCCCCCTTCTCAGTTGCAGCGTGGGTCCACGCTGCAACTGAGAAGGGGGCAGAAGCATATCGAGCTTCGCCCAACCCGCCGCTGCTTTCATTTGGAAGCAAGCTACTGGACGGTTCTTGAATTTCAGCCATCCACACATGCCTGGCCCTTGAGGGTCCAAACACAGCGGACTCGCGCTGTTACGAAGAAGGGGGCAGAAGCCGATCGAGCTTCGCCCAACCCGCCGTTGCTTTCAATTGGGAAGCAAGCAAAAGGACGGTCTGAATCCAAGCCTACCTAAAACGGAGATCGCCTAAACCCTCTGACGCCCTGCTACAACACATGTAGCTAGCAACCATGAGGATCCATCAGAGGGAACCTCGTCAACACGGCCAACCACAGGTTTATCTCTCCAGGTTTCCAAAGTCCACACCATATGGCTTTATGTATTGCAGGCAATAACTGTAAAAATAGTCCTGATGATGATCCCATTGTACTATGAGCCCTTAGGGATCGAAACGTCGACGCAATAAGCAGTGTAGCATATGATTTAATATGGTTATTTGAAATTGTTGGCACTGCAGGGTGAATTTGTTGTAACTGTATTTACTTTAACTACAAGTCACCTATTGGCTCAAAAACTTCTTGCTTTGCCTGAAAAGTTTTTTCCTTTTTCTATCTCCCTCTTCCTGGTTTATCTTTTCTTAACCTCTCGGGATAGGTACAGGACTGTACCCTATCTTGCCACTATTTTTTGGCCTCCTCTTGGGCCAACACAACTTCATGTTATCTTATGAATAAACTTACGCCCGGCTGGACGTGTTTCAAAAATATAGTACTTATTGTAGTCTATATTGCTATTTTTTTGTTATATCTTGATTCCTTAGGACCCCTGTTCTTCGAAATAAGTTAAGTAACCCACGGTCCGAAGGTCCCCTACTGGGTTCCCTTGTGTCCTAAAAACGATAAACATTAATTCAGCAACTAAAAATTCACCTACCAGACTTTTTGACCTCTGACATTTCTACCATTCTGGGTGAACCATTCCCTTGAAATAGACTTGAATCTCAAAACCTTGCAGTGCCTTAACATGGCCTCAGATAAGATTAAAGGTAAGCAGACCGATAGAAGAAAAACAATGGAATATCACGTCAGAACTTTCGTCTACAGCGGATCCCTATTCACTGGAGCAATTTTCATTGACCTGCTCTGCTTGGGACATTAGACCCACTTCCTCCCCAAAGACCATTGTGCCCAAGTGCTTGCTCTGTGAAAAGTCAACCTGACTCCAAGTTCAAACTTCGTTAAATAGCTTAGGCCCATGCATAAGGTATATCTCATTCTGAGGTGTTGCACTTTGAACTCATGTGCTAGCATTGTCTTTCTTATTCCCATTAGCACCTTGTTTTCTCTCGAAGATGTTGGGGTTATAGTCTGTCAAGGGCAAATGACTATTCTCACCATCTTCTTCTGAATTGCCACTCTTCGTTATTCGTTATTGGACTTTCATAGATTCACATGCTTGAATTATTCCCTGTCACCAGACTAGCAACACCTAGCCACGATGTTAATACAGCTTTTACACTCCATAACAACAAAAATGTAATAGGTCTTTTGTAACCCATCCACCTTAATATATACTACTGCCAGTCAGAGTCCAGCGCCCTAAGTATTACCTTGTCAGAGGCTTCCAACCATGAGTTTTTTTTTACCATGTGTCACAGTGAGGAACACCTTGAAGCTCTCTTTGAAAGAAGACTTTATTCAACATTTTCACTAGAAAACATCTTTTCATCAGCATGGCCGAGCTGAGCCAAAAGAAATCTCTATTTCTGGTATATGTAAAAACATAATCTATGTGGATTATTCACATTCTAAATGCCTGTACTGCTTCCATCCCTGCCAAAACCCAAAGAAATATGACATCTGCATGTCTTTTTTCACAAAGTCTTTAAAAGACAGAGAAAGGCATTTAGCCTCTGCCCTTTTGGAAGAGAAGGTTGAAAAGCCTCACCCTCGCAACAGGGTAAGGCTGGAATGCGGTTCACAGTTACATTACTTGAATATTAGGGGCACACCTGAACCGTGCCTCCTCGGACAAGAACGGACCAATAAGAAGGTTGGTACAATACGTGCTGCAGCCCTTAGAGGCCTTCCCTGGCCACAGTGACCTTGGTACCTGTGGTACCATTTACAAGGGACTGACCTGTGGCCAAAGAGTGCCAATTGGATTTTTTTTTCAATGCAGTTTAGGGGAAGAATATAGGCCCTGGGTACCTGTTTGGCAGGAACCCAGGGCACACTCTGTCAAAGCACATCAGGAGTTTAGCAAAAAGTGGGGGCAACCATGCAAAAAGAGGGCATTTTCTTAGACGGGCCAGAGTCAGTGTGGGGCCGGATGGTTGGGGATGGGATACTGACTGGGGCACTGTTCCTAACTGTAGGGTTGGTTGGTACCACACCGTAAGCCATGAAATGGCTGGGAGCCCCATTGAGACTGAAGCAGCTGTCTGTATGGGGCACCACTGGCAGCCAGAGACCTGGAAAGATCGATAGGACTGACGCAGTTAGCGTGGCGGAGCAGACAAGCCCAAGGAACATGCAATGGCCTTACTTTCTTTGAAACATTCTAGAGTATAGAATACTTTATCCCCAAGAAGGCGAGTCCCATCAAAGGGTATGTGGATATGGGATGACTGAACATCTCCCGAAAAGCCTGGCAGTCTCAACCAGGCATGGCTGTGGATAGCGATGCTAGTGCCATCGGCTCGTCCAATGGAATCCATTGTACCCTGGCAACACAGGATGGTAAATTTAGCAGTGTCTCGGCCATCCTGTATGGCTGGGTCCATACATGAGAAAGGTTTCCTGGGACACCCGGGAGGACTTGAGTGATAGAATTCCAGTGAGCGTGGGTGTAGTGGCCAAAAAGGAAACTAGCATTAACCAAGTGGAAAGCCAGATTTGTGGAAGAAGATACCTTCTTCCCAACAAACTCTACTCTCTTAGACTCCCTCTCCAAGGAAGTAGTCAGGAAAGCATTCAGGTTAGTATGGCTTGTGGAAGCTTGCACCACCAAACTCCCAGGGGAGGGGTGCTGAGTCAAAAGGTTGAGGTCGCTGGGGGCAGGGCAGTGGCACCACACAAACTGGCGATTTACAGGGGGACCAGAATGAGGTTTGGCTCAAGCCCCTAGGAGTGTTCAGTGAGGCCTCTTTAAAGGGCAACAGGGGCTCAGTATTGGTTTATCGCAGCTGAAGGACTTGGGTTAGAACGTAAGTCTTGACCTCCAAGTTGTGGAGCTGGAGATAGAGCATTGGCCGCCCTCTTCATGACAAATCACAAAGGAGTCACTTTTCTCGGTTGCAGGGCCTGGGGCGAGACTTGGACTAGGCCATCCTGTATGTCCTCAAATCAGTTGTCTTCATCGTAAGTTAACAGGAGTCAAGGTAGCACTGAAGACAATGCTAATTTAGGAACACAGATAACTATAGCTCAGGAACAGGAATCAAGGAAACACTGAAGGCAGTGCTAGTTCAGGAACAAGGAATACTATAGCTCAGGAACAGGAATCCAGGAAACACTGAGAGCAGTGCTAGTTCAGGAACAAGAATAACTACAGCTCAGGAATCAAGAGAGCACTGCAAACAGTGCTAATCAGGAACAAGTAAAAGCTAGCTGCAACTCAGGAACAAGGACAAGAAATAACAAAACCCAGGAATCAAGGAATATCAAAAGCTCCGGAAACGAGGATTGGTCTCACAGAAGCACGGCTACAATGACCAACACAGGACTGAAGGGAGCTGGGGCTTAACATTTCACAGTAATCTTGTGCATCAGGTATGAACAGGCTAGCAGCAGCCAGCCACGGGTGAGCTGAATACCTCCACCCATCCTTGGCTTGCAAGGGTGGAGACGAAGCAGTGAGCAGGTGATTATAGTTAATGGAGATCCAATGCTGGAGAAGGAATGTTACCTGCTACTCCAGTTCTCTAGCATTGACATCTTTCAGAGATTCACATGCCATCATCCATCCAATAAAGGCATATACAAACTTGTTGCAAGCTAGAAAATCAGAGCTGTGAAAGCCTCTGATATAGGACTTCTTGGGGGTGCTGATCTCTGATTGGGTGTAGTCTGGATCATCAATGAGGTGGATGTGTTACAAATGAACTTTGAAATGTTTAATGTTATTGAGTGTAGGGCTTACACTGCCATATTAACAATGTTACAGAGGGTTTCCAGACTGGCAAAAGGGAATACGCTTGTGATTCTATGAAATATGCCAATGCTGCAGAACCGGAGTTACAGGTAAGCAAGCTTTTCCCCCTCTGATCTCTTCTGTCCACAGATTGTAATATCTCTGTAATTTCCCCTTCATCAGTACTCCGCAGTCCATCTCAGGTTGTAAAGCTTGCCCTTCCACAATACCGTATTCACTATCCATTGCAAGTGACTCAGACTGTACTTTGGATAGAAGCCTCAGCACTTTCCTGTTCAACTTTACCATTTACTAAATGGCTATCTTGTTGTTTGCATGTGTTGTCTCTGTAGTATGGCCCTCCAGGTAAGCAGGCTATTGTATAGGGAACTTGAAGTGGGCCCTGCTACATGGAACAAGTGCTTTCACTTTTATCATTCTGAGTGTACAAAGAAACATTGTGCGTGCTTCCTCCTGTATTTCTATAAAGCTCTCTGCCTGCCATTTTGGTCTTTGCTGTCAGCTTTTTTTGGTCAGTTGGTACAATAGAAGCATCCAGATATTCTATCTGGAAATGCTCGCAACGGTAAAGGCAGGAGACCTTACACAATACTCATGGGGCTCAGGTATTGTACTCCGAAAGCACCAATGGTAAGGGCCTGTGTGTTTGCATGTTTCTGATTACACTGAACCTGGCCTATACCTTTACCTCCAAAATCCCATTGTCCTAGATACAGTGCCTTAAACTGAGCTAAACGTTCGCTAGTGTCTCCCAAGATTGTTAGTAGTGTCAATTGACATTCATTCCCAAGCAAATTCACTCCATGGACAAAAAAGTATTCTCTTCATCTAGCCTGATACTCTGGTTATTGAATTCAGTGTGCCTCTTCAGTTACTGCACCCATTTCCTCTGGGGTATGGCGAGTGACATTTTGCTCACCTAACCTTTGCCCAAACTGTTTGTTGAGAAGGTGAATTCCAATCTACAGTGCTTCAGGGATAGCAGACCAATGCTGGTTTTCTGGGGAGGCTCCCCATAGCTCACCCGTTCCACACAAAAAAAGAAATTCAATGTAGGAGTTGCTTAGCACCAGAGGCAACCCCGGAGCCTGTCCTAACAGCCAGCCCAGTCCTTTTGAAGCTCTAAGAGCAAAGGTTGTGGCAGGAGTTGAGGCCACCAAAAGGTGTTTCAGTCCTACTCCTTCTCTTCATTTCCATCTCAGGCGTGCCTCTGAGCCCAGAAGGAAGCAGAATTCAATTTTACTTCTCCAGCTGATATGCCATTATTTCGCATCAGTGGGCCCCTCCTCACTTCCCCTCCCTTTCTTCAAGTGAGACCTACGACTTTGGTCTCAGAATCACCCTCTCCCTGCAGCTCCGCGGTGCATTGCCTCGCCTGCCGGCCCCCATCGTTCAGGGTTAAAATCTACCCTGAGTCTAGTCTTTTTTTCGCGGCCCTGGTCCTCCTCATTTTTCTTCCTGTGCCTGACTGCTGGTAATTCTGTTTTCTTCCTCTTCTCTGTGCCTTAAATTTAATTTCTTGGTGCCTGACCCCTGGAATGTCTGTTGTCTCCACTCTATGCCTCAATTGTAACTTCTTGGTACCTTGACTCCCGCCTATCTCGTTTTGTCCTCTCTGTGGCCCTTATCCCACTCCTCTGTGCATAACTGCTGCTATCTTATCTGTTTCCGCTCCCATTGTTGTGCCCGTTTTCTTTCTCCCCTCCCCACTCGTTCTGCCGCCGTTCCCCCCATTCCCGCCACCGCTTCTTCCGTGATTCCTCCCCTGACCGCCCCGCCTCCCAGCTCCATGTCCCTCCCCCCTCCCCTACATAATGACACCCGCTGGTGTGCCTAAGGCAAGCCCATCCGTGACCCGGCCAGCACCAGGATCCCTGGTTCTCCGAGTCCCCACCGCTACGAATCAACCACCCTTCACACTCAACCCCAGAAGACAGGCCGACTGCGCAAGATCCTCGCCCAACACCACCCACGGGCAGTTCTCATGCAGACTCTGCCACAATTCCTTCACCATCGACAGAGCCTTCGCGACTTCCGAAGGGACGCCAGACGCACACACCTCCGAAACCCTGACCTGCATTCTGCTCAACGTGAGCTCTCTGCACCGACACGCTATTGAGATCTGGGACCTGCTCCACACCCTCTCGCCCGACGTCACTTTCTTCACTGAAACCTGAACCAACGCTACTTCCGGGCCCGACCTTGCCACCGCTATCCCTGAAGGCTACAAGATCCAGCGAAAAGACTGTCCACACCGGCCAGGAGGAGGACTAGCCAACCCTCACAAGACCCCCCTGCCTTGTCTCTCCACGTCCAGCACGAGTGACCCCCACTCCAACACAGAACACCTCCACTTCAGATGCAGACTAGCCCCAGGACCAAGCTACGAGGCACCCTCATCTACAGACCACTAAGACCTTGCATGCATCACACAACTACCATCGCCGAGCTCGCCGCACCCCACCCAATCACCTCCACGAACTACATTCTACTCAGGGACCTGAACTTCCACCTTGACAACGGCAACGACCCCACCACTCTCCTCGACAACCTTAGACTAAATCAGCTCGTCAACACGCCCACCCACAGAGTCGGCCACACCCTCTACCCCATCTTAGCAGGAGGAACTAATATCCGCTTCTGCCACCCTCCCAAACCATCTGGACGGACCACCACTGCATTCATTTCACCTTCAACACCACCAGTGCCCCTAAACCCGCCCGACGCCCGCAATGACGAAACTGGAGCAAAGTCACAGAGGAGCACCTAAGCGCCACCCTCCGTCACCACCCCCCATCACCGCAACCAACGCTGCAGCCAGAGAATTTCACCAACGGATCTCCCGCTGCGCCGACAAGCTTGCACCCCTCCGCCAAACAACGCCCGCTAAAATACACCTGTTCACCACAGAACTTCAAGAAGCCAGGTGCTCCTGCAGACGCCTAGAGAAAACCTGGTGAAACCTGAAAACCACGGAAGCACGGAACAACCACATTAGCACCCTGAAGGAATACCACCAGCACATAAGAGATACCAAACGGACCTTCATAAGAGACAAAGTCCAGACCAACGCCACCAACGTCAAGGAACTTCAACGTCAAACATCAGTTCGCAAAACCCGCCCGTGAAGCCATGGACGTCACACCCTTCCAGAAACACTACGACAAGCTCAGCTCCTACTTTCATCAGAAAATCAAGGCACTCTACGACAACTTCAGCGAACCAACGTCCAGCACCACCCCCCTACGCACTGCCCCAAACAAGCCGACCATCATGTCCTGGGATCCCGCTACCGTTGAACTCATCACAGCGACCATGAAGAAAACTCACATTAAGGAGCCCCAACGTACCCCTGCCCACCACACATCTTCTATAGGGCCACATCCACCATTGCACCCCAACTAGGACGCACCATCAACGCCTTCCTCAGATTAGGCATCTGCCCAGACTACTGGAAACGGGCAGAGGTTAAAACCCTCCTCAAAAAACCATCGGCCGACCCAACGGACCTGAAAAACTACCGGGCCATCTCTCTCCTCCCGTTTGCAGCCAAAATTACCGAGAGACTTGTAAATGCTCAGCTTGACCGCCTTCATAGAAGAGAACTCCAGCTTGGACGCCTCCCAGTCTGGATTCCGCAGCAACCACAGCACCGAGACAGCCCTCCTCGCCGTCACCGACAACATCCGACTGCTACTTGACCAGGGGCACAGCGCTTCCCTTATCCTGCTAGACCTCTCCGCAGCCTTCAACACAGTCTCTCATCGCACTCTCGGAGCTAGACTGCACGACTCAGGAATACAAGAAGCCTCCCTCGACTGGCTCCTATCCTTCCTTTCCGGCAGAACCCAGAGGATCCGACTCCCTCCCTTCCTCTCCAAACCCACTAAAATCAACTGCGGAGTACCCCAGGGTTCATCACTCAGCCCCACGCTCTTCAACATCTACATGGCTCCCCTCGCTGCCATTGTCAGACAGCACGAGCTCAGCATTGTATACTACGCCGACGACACCCAGCTCATCCTCTCAAAGAATATCAAAGACACCAGACTCTGCTTCCAGGAAGTTATGAAGAATGTGGCAGCCTGGATGAAGGACAGCTGCCTGAAGCTAAACTCAGAGAAAACCGAGGTCCTTGTCCTCTGACCCTGCACCTCCGTCTGGGACAACACCTTGTGGCACCCCGCCCTCGGGAGCCCACCCACCCCTACAGACCATGCTCAAAACCTCGGCATCATCCTTTACTCCTCCCCCCATGAACCTTCGCATCCTCAGTAAGACCTTCAAGTGGATCCCAGCCAACTGCAGAAGGACCGGCACCCACGCACTCATTACCAGCAGAGAGGACTACGGAAACGCCCTCTACTCCGGAATCAACAAAACTCTTATGGACAGACTCCAGACCATTCAGAACGCTGCAGCCAGACTCGCCCTCTGGACACCACGCCATGAGCACATGACCCATCATCTACGGGACCTCCACTGTCTCTCCGTCGATAAGAGGGTCACCTTCAAACTCCTCACCCACACCTACAAGTCCCTACACAACATCGGACCCAAATACCTCAACAAAAGAGTATCCTTCCACGTACCCAAGAGGTCCCACGCATCCGCAGGAACTGAACCGGCCGAAGAGCTTTTTCCCACATCACAGCCAGAACCTGGAACAAGCTCCCGGTTAACATCAGAAGCTCCCCGACCCTGCACACATTCAGGAAGGAGCTCAAGACCTGGCTCTTCGAATTGTCCGGAGCTGCCTCCTCCTCCTCCCCCCCCCCCACCCCCCACCCCCACCCCTTACAGCGCCTTGAGGCCCTTAGCTGGTGTTTCAGACACATTCTTCCTTTCTTCCAAAGTGGTGTCACCTTTTCATGTGGAGCAGTTCATCACGCCCTCTGCTTTCTTCATCCATCACATCTCCTTACAGAAGAAGAGAGGCTACACCAGTTGGATCCTTTGTGGGCCCTTAGTTTCTAGATTGATAGGATTTGCAGTTCCAAGTGGATGAACAGCTGTTTGGATACCCTTGTGTGAGGAAGGGTAATGAAATGAGACCTTGTTGCAATTCATCCTCCTTTGCATTAAACTGTTGCAAATTGGCTAAGACTGATCCTTGCGAGTGCCTTTGGGCTCATTCCACGACGACAAAGGCCAGTCCTATAGCCCTTGGTCAGGGTGTTCCTTTTTTCAACATCTGCTAAGGTTCCATTTGGGCATTCATCCATAACTTTTCAGGCACTATTCCATTGTCTCTCACATACACATAGAGGGTATTATTATCCACTCGGTCCTGCTGGAATTCCTGGTGTCAAGTCTGCTTTAGTGATGATTCACAAGGTGGTGAACCTGCAGTTAGAAGTAGAGCAAGTACCTTACCTTAGTTGACACACCTTTCTGTTTCACACTGTATCTAACGGCAGATGCTGCACCACCTGCCTTTTTTAGAATTAAATCGGTTTTTATTGGCAGAACACATGACAGAGAAAGATACAGTGCGTCCTTGCCTACAACCCACTGGGCCGGCGACCTCACAAGTAAAGAGCAGGAAACTGAGCTTATGGTTCATGAGACAACTAAACAGGTAATTAACACAGCATGCCGCCTACAACCCATCTTGGGCCGGCCGCATTCAATATCGTGGAGCAAGTAATAATCCTATTGCTTCATGAAGGGAACACAAAAAGGTCTGTAGGGCCACTTGTATACACATGACCATAGTATAAGGACACACCATAGCTCATTTGAAGCAAGTATGTCTGCTTTTAAACAAATCAAAAAAGAAAGAAGGAGAAAAGAGAACAAACCAAGTTACTGAACATGTAAACCCAGGCCCTCCCCCACCCCCACCCCACCCCGCCTCTCTTTCGGTGAGTCTCAGTACACACAGAAAAACCTATATGACCCTAAAGGAAGGTTGCTAGTCCCCCGGGGTTCATAGGAAGTCACCCACACTAGGTTCCCTCTTGGCTCTCGGGGATTAGCTTTAGAAGCCGCAGATAAACAGGGCAGGTAAGTTCCCAGAACTTGGAAGATCAGATTGTGATGAAAGGAGCCCATACCTTAGTGTATTCAGACTTGTCCCCATGTGTAGCATTAGACAATCGCTCCATACCTAGAAGGGACCACAGTTGGAGTAGCCATTGTGAGTGGTCTGAGATGCTATCAGTCTTCCAGCCTACCAGTATAACATGGTGCGGGCATTCAGAGCCAAGGCAATTTGCTTATCTTTAACTGAGCGCAGAGGGAAGGTTAGTGCGTGGGGGAGTCCTAAAATGGTGTAGGCAGGAAATCTCTGGATAGTCGTGTCAAAGGCCCTGTCTATTTCGTCAAGGATTTTGTCCCAGTTTCTTGTAAGCTTGGGGCAGTGCCACAGCAAGTAAAGAAGAGTACTCGGACTCCTGCACCCTTGCCAGCAGAGGCCATCGCTCTGAGAACTCCAGCTAGATATTCGGGCCGGGGTATAATACCAGTAGAATACAATTTTAAATGCTGTCTGTGTGACCCATAGAGTGTGCTAAAAGGATGTGATCTGTAAAAAATATTCTCCCAATCTTTATCTGAAAGGGTGTGACCAATCTCTGCTTCCCACCGTCTCTGTTCTGCGGAACAAGCCCCTTTAACTCCTTGTGCGAGGAAGGCGTATAATTCGGAGATGAGCCTGCGGTCATTCTTTTTCAGAAAAATCCACTTCTCAAATGGTAGCATCTGTCTGCCAACCAGGGGACGCACCAAGGGGCTAGAGGTCCAGTGCAGCATTTGCATATGTAGAAAAAGATGCGACTCCGCAAGGTCATAATCCTCCTGAAGCTCCTAAAAGGGAATGTGGCCCCGCAAGTCGAACAGCTGTCCCAGACACTTACATCCGCCCTCCACCCAACGCGTGCCAACACCCTTGTCCATCCCGGGGGGGATATTGGGGACCTGGGCGAGGGGGTAGTAGTGAGATTCGCCCGTTTAACCACCCTGTCCCAAGCTAACATGGTAGGGTGTGTGACTGGTGAGGAATAGACTCCCCAAGAGCGTGCCAACCTAGCAGCCAGACCTCCCTCCAGATATGCCGACCTGCAACTGTCTGATCCATGAATACCCAATGCTTCTCTGTCATAGGACGATTCCATTCTACAAGATACCGCAGCAGGGAGGCCTGGAAGTAGCGAGTGAGGTTGGGCAAAGCCAAGCTGCCGTCTTTCTTGGGGTGCTGTAGTAATGTTTTTTGCAGTCGGGGCGAGGTCAGGCCCCAAATGAAGCGTTCAATCTCCGTTTGGATGTGCGAGAGCGCATTCGGAGGTGGCAATAGGTGAAGGGTCTGAAAAAGGTACAGGGCCCGGGGTAGAACATTCATTTTTTATTGCGGCCAGTCTACCAAGCCATGACAAGGGCAGACGACACCATTGGGCGTGATCCTTCCGAACACGTGAGAGTAGAGTAGAATAGTTCACTTCTGCAGTCTTATCCAGACTATTGTGTAGGACCAACCCCAGGTATGTAATGCCCCCTGTCACCCAGTCAAAGTCAAATGGGGTCTGTAAAGCATCCATAGTGGAGGGCTTTGCAGTGAGATTCAGCACTTGCAATTTCTGCAAATTTATTTTAAACCCAGAGACTTGACTGAAGGCTTGTAGATCTGCCGCTACGGCCGGCATAGAAGCTAGGGGATGTGCCAACAAGAAGATAACATAATCGGCATAGAGACTAATTAAATGGCAGTCGGCCCCAAAGGGGATGCCCTGCGCCTGCGCGTTCTCCCAAAGCCGCTGAGCAAACAGCTCCATATAAAGGGCTCAGAGCAGCGGGGAGAGGGTACAGCCTTGTCTGATGCCCCTCTTCACCGCAAAGTCTCTCGAGAGCACGTCGTTGGCCCTGACCTGCGCCGTAGGGGCACTATAAATGTTTGCCACCCAATTGCGAAACCTAGGCCCTATGCCAAACAGCTCTAGGGTGGCAAATAGATATGGCCAGTGTACCCGGTCAAAGGCCATCTCGGCATCAACTGCCAGCAGAAGAGCCTCTTTCCTTGACCTGTGCACCTTGTCAATTTGGTGGCAAATTATTTTGGTGTTGTCCCCACACTGCCTGCTTGTAATAAAGCCCGACTGGTCCGGGCCGACCAAGCCAGGCATGAGAGAGTTAAGCCTATGGGCCAAAATGCTCGAGAATAACTTTGCATCTATATTTAGCAGGGAAATTGGTCGATTTGACCTGCAAAACAGCGGGTCTTTCCCTAGTTTGGGAATCACCTGGAGAATCGTAGTCGTAAGTGTGCCTGTATCTGTAAAGGAATTGAATAGTTGGGTAAGCAATGGTGCCAGCTCCACGCAGTAAGTTTTGTAGAAGAGGGCACTAAACCCGTCTGGACCAGGGACTTTCATAAGCTTCAGTCATGCAATAGCGGAGAGCACCCCTTCGATTCGAATGAGGGCCTCTCGTCCTCCTGCCTCACAAGCTGAAGAGGGGTAACCGCTGCACCGCATAGATACTCAAGAGGGTCTGCAAGGGCGGGGGACTCGGTGATATAGAGGTTCGCATAAAAAGCGCGAAAGGCCGCAGCAATATCAGTCATCAGTTACATCCATCCCTTGGGCCCCCTAAACCGCTTTCACCGCCTGGGCCTGCTGCTGACTGCTGAGGCAGTGTGCCAGCAAGAACTGCCTATTCGGCTCTGTCAAGGTCCAGGCGTTTCAGCTGGAGCCGCTCTTTCTCCAGCTGGCGGATATTCGGGGAGCACCGGTGCGTTTGTGGATGGCCTTGAGTTCCTTAACCCGGTCTCCGATATCTTGACGCTTGTCATGCCTGCTTTTATTATAATAGGCAGCTTTGGCGATGAGAGCCCCCTCACAACTAACTTAAGCGCCTCCCAAACGGAGGCCAAGGGCGTGGTACCATCGTCATTGAGCGCTAAGTAGTCAGTCAGTGTAAGTCAGAGATCCTCCACCACTTGCGGGAACCGCAGGAGTGTGTCTCGCAGGCGCCAGTGTGATGGGGACAGCTGCGCGTAAGGAAGGTGCAGCATCTGGGTAACATGAGCATAGTCCGATAAAGAGCGGGCCTTGATATTAAAGGCCTGGGTACAGGTCCACGCTGCCTGGGAGACAAGGAAGTGGTCCAAGCGAGCATATGTCTTATGGGCTGCAGAGTAGAAGGAGTAATCCCTGTCACCCAGGTGTAAGCAGCGCAATGCATCTCTAATTCCGCAATCATCAAGCCACGCTCTCCCATTTCCAATATAGCTCCTGCCCCGCCTGTTCCTGGACACGAGCGATCCACCCCTACATCCGTAACTAGATTCAGATCCCCCCCCCACCACCACCCGGGAGTCAGGTGTATGCAGCACCTCGGCCATGGCATTCAGCAGGAATGTCTCTTGGTGTTCATTGGGAGAGTAAAGTGAAACAATTGTGATAGTGGTGGGCCCTATGCGTAGTCGTAGCACGAGGAGGCGCCCTTTAATCGCCGCCACTGTGACCATCTATGTTGCATGTGGTGTGTATCACCGTGGAGGAGGTGAGTTTCTTGGAGTAGGCACACTTCCCCTTGTGCATTTTCGATGGAGAGCATAGCTTTCCTTTTAGTGGGGTTGTTAAGGCCTTTGACATTAACACTGACTACCTGGACAGCCATCATTGGGAGGAAAGCCACTGGATACTATGGCTAAGGCGACGTACCCAGCAAAGACCCATAGGGGACTGAGTGTGTATGTGGAGATGGACAGACACTATCACAGGAACCAAGGCTAGAAAGCCCACCAGAGAGAGTACCCACCCCACACTAAAACAAAGCAAACAAATCCCATAACAGTGAAACAACACAAAGTCTCTCTTGGAAGCTGGGCAGTATTCAAAGGGGACTGCCAAAGAAATGAGACATCTCCAAAAAGAAACAAAGCAATCCCACCACTCCCACCGGACCCACAATAGACGCTATAACCTCAAAGGTGCTTTACCTTCACTCATTTGTGTCCAAAGATCCTCCTTCTGTGCCTGTCATAGTCCGGAGTACAGCAGACTTTTCTTTTATAATGGTGGCCATGTCAGGACGAAGGCGATCCAGATTTCGGCTGCCTTGGGGCCCGCGTCCCAAAGGTCTCTGTGTATCCTGCTCCGAGGCATCTTGATGAGAAGACAGATTGTCATGGGACAGCTTCAGCACCTTGCAGGTGTCGGACAAAGAGGGAACATGGTATTACTTCCTGTTGGGACGTAAGATGAGGCCAAAGGGGTGGCCCCAGACATAGGAAATATTTTGTGAGCGACGGTGATTAGTAAATGGGCGGAAGTCTTGTCTCTTCTGGAGGGTGCCTGCCGCCCGGTCCTGAAAGAGATGAGGGGTGTGGTCCCTGAAGTGGAGAGGCTGACTGGAGTGGCCCACTTTGAGGATCTCTTCCTTCACTGTATAATTATGGACACATATCAAGATGTCACCAGGGGGATGGTTCGGCTTACGAAGCGGGCCCACTCGGTGGCAGCGGTCTAGCTTGACTGCGGACTCCGCTGACGTGCCCAAGATCGTACTGAAAAGGTCCTGCACATAACCTTCGAGATCTTCTCCTTCTGTCCCAGTTGGTACCGCACAAATGCGAATATTGTTCCTCCGAGACCTATTCTCTAGGTCTTCAGAGTGTGCTTTGAGGTCTAGCTGCTGATCCTGCAGCCGCTGGACTTCTTGTTGGAGAGCTGCGATCTCTTCATCCCTTGCTGTCGTGGAATCCTCCAGGGCGGCAACCCGCTCTCCCACCGCATCCACATCTCTCCAGACCTTCTTGGAGATCCGCATGATTTTATGTCTAAAATGTCCTCCTTTTGCGAGGCAAACAGGGACTCCAAAAACTCCCTAGTGACTGCGCTGTCTGGTCCTTCCCCAGTGGGCTTTGTGCCAGAGCTCGAGGCTTCCCCTGCTGCTTTCAATAGGAGGTCCTTCACTGATCTGTCCTTTTTGTTTTTGGCTGCAGCTATCGTGAAACAAGCAGGTCGTTCCGATCAGGCGACGTGTAGGGCCACTAGACAGGGGAGGCTGCCGGGTGGTTGCTGGTTAAGTGGGGGAACACACCTACTCTCAGAGGAAAGGTTGCTGCGCCTTCGTGCTGCGCGGGCCACCACAGGGGGGGTTCCGCTCCACAGCTTTCACTGCAGGTGGCAACGGAGTCCTGCCAGCACCGCACGCCTCCCTAGGGCGACCAGTGCGCTAGTGATGGCGGAGAGTAAACTTCGTGGAGCACTGGCGCTGCATCTCCATCTGTCCCCCTGACATCCATTGACACTGCATGTGAATAGTGCTATCAAGATGGCCTCTGCTTTCAATATTATTCAACCTGTATCAAGGGGCCACACCAAGCCGGACAGGGAGCGCACAAAGTGGGGCCAATCATCGACAGGAAATGCCGTTAGCTCCCCGCTGCAATAGTCCTCACCTGCGACTGGGACCACGCGGCTCCACCAGAGCGTGCCCGTCCAGGTGGCTACGCTCACGGTCACAGCATTCTTGTCAGGCGAGCCTCCAAGTCCTCCCCAGAAGATGCCGCCACATGTCGGATGCTTCAGCACCACAGTGTTCCAGGGCCCTCCTGTATTCCACCGGCCTCGAGTAGGCCGCAACCAGCTGTCAGGTAGTGCAGGGCCCCAGGCAAGCTGTGAGCAGGGTCGGCGGCGGTCTGTAGGGCACTTGCTTTGCTCTCCGGTGGTGCGAGCTGCGCCTCCCTCACTGCCGATGGCAGAGTCAGTCCACCTCCAGTGGGCCCGCGTGACTGCTAGGCCGCCGCGACCCCCGGCCCGGAGCTATGTCTTTGTGCCCACGTCCCGAGTAGCATCGGGGCAGGGTGCATCCAGGCAGCGCTAACGGCCAGACACCCTCCAGGGGCCCGACAGCAGAAGCAGAGTTGTAGCCCCGTAGCTCTGAGGCCAGTCAGCAGGCCACGTAACAGGTCCGGCCTCTCCCATCCCCGGGTGCCGGAGCTGCGAGCCGATCCGGGGACGCTCAAACGAGCAGGTGCTGGTGAGCAGAACGGCCCGCTGCTTCAACTGTGTGCACTTCTCAGAAACGAAGCCTCCGACGGGGAACTGAAAGCTGAGACTGCGGTTGTAAGTGGGAGCGGAGCTCGAAAAGAACATGTCCGCTCACTCTGCTATCTTGCAGGAACAAAACTGGGTCTTGACTCCTCAACAGTAAGGCTAAGCCTAATTAAACTCAAACAACAACACTAGTGCCAGTACTGGATAACGTTTTCAAGGGGATTATAACCTCACAGAAAGCTGCTATGAATAAAACATGGCAGTCTCATATAACTTTTAGTTACTGATTTATTATAATCATTTTTTCTTTTTATCATCAGAAAGCTTTGTCATTTTTTCAAAGACATTTCTGTGCATGTGCAAATATAAATATACAAAATATACAGATATATACAATAAGTGCAAAAACACAAATGAAGAACAACTCCTTAATTATATTGACAGCACACCCATACCAAACCTTTCTCACTACAGTCGCTCTTTTCACATACACACTATATAACAAAAAAACAAAAATAATTTTTGAATCATACCACTGAGGTATTGGTCAGTGACAACACAAATTGTTTGAAATACAAACTATTAGCAAAATGAAATGAATTTCAGATTTGCAAAAGCATTCTACAGAGTTAGACCCAATGTAATCAGTTTGAATCCAGTCTTTACAGTGTATTCATGTTGTTGACACTTGACCCTAAAGATCGACGCGTTTCGAACACCCTCATTAGCGGGGTTCTCCTAAGGATCAATATAATTTCTAAAAAAACAAAAAAACAAGCGAGCTAAATTAGGCTCCATACTCTAACACCTTTCAACTCACTATCAAAAGCAGCCACCAGCTGGCTTAATCCTACTTACCTTTAGCCTCCTAGATAGGGACACTTTCGTGATCGATTTAAAGGAGTTCGTGTGTGGACACTGTAACAATAAAGAAAAGAAAAATAGACACCAATGACATTCTATTTACTTTAACAAAAGGTCGGGGTGGACAAGCTGTCCTTGTGTGAAATACTCACCTCACAAGCTCAGAGAACTGCTTGGAGTGTCTGTAAGAGAGGAAAAAATGCGGTTGGTGCAAAGCCCTAACAGCCTCAGATCTCAGAAGAGTCTACTGTAGTCATACAACCTACCCGGTGTGGAGTCTAGGGTAGCGGCACCGGACGGCGCTTCACAATTCGCATGTGTCTGATGGTGAAGTCAATTGGGTTGTTTGGGTTGCCGTGAGGTCAGGATTCCCTGTAACGAATTACCCCAAGTTAAAAAGGGTGCTGGATTAGACTCTTCGCTAAATTTAGCACTGGGTTTAAGAGACCTCCCCGCTTACACACGTACGGTCTCGTTATCGAGGTGTCACTTACTTTAAACCTTGATTGTGATCGCGCCAAACACACGGTGTCTCCGGTCTGCCCTTCCGGAAAGATCAGTGTCTGGTCATGTGACTCAGATGCATTTAAAGGGGAAGTGCTCGATTTAGCTAACTTGGTTTTAGGATTATTTACGGACACAACACGGCGGTAGATGTCTAAAATTGTCATCGTCGTGACCATATATTTAGTATTGGGGCTTATGTTCTGGATTTAAAAAACGAATTTCAATGACTGAGCTCTCATTCCAACTCGAGTCGGCGTTTGCAACTGTAGATGCATCATGGTTGCTGTAGTCACCCGCCGTATGTTAATTTTAGAAACCTTATAAAGTCCTTGCACTATTC
This sequence comes from Lissotriton vulgaris, assembly GCF_964263255.1. Classification (NCBI taxonomy): domain Eukaryota; kingdom Metazoa; phylum Chordata; class Amphibia; order Caudata; family Salamandridae; genus Lissotriton; species Lissotriton vulgaris. The sequence continues at coordinate 877,785,530 of NC_141685.1, forward strand.
CACAGCATTGTGCGGAGGCTCAGGAAAAAAGGGGGACAGCAATACTTCCTGTTGCATTCTTATTTAGGTGTTACCTCTGAAGATTTCTGAAATTTCATTCAGCCCTGAGGTAGCAGTGTTGAATTTCATTATGAGGATGGCTTCTCGTTGTGACAACTTTTGGTCAAGATTTCCTCCTCGTATGTCGTTCTCAATTTTTGAGGGACAGAGTTATTGGGTGTAGGGATAGGGAGGGACATAGGAAGTGGGTACGAAGGGAAGGGGCCTGAATGGAAGGGGGGAGACGACGGAGGAGATGAAGAGAAGAAACGTCAGGAGAGCTGAAGGAAGGGGGCCGGACAAGCTGGCTGCAGAGGGAAGAATGGCTGAGGGAAACCGGGTAGTGGAGAGAAGGAGGGACGAAGTGAAGGAGATGTGAGAAGGATAGGATGAGAGGGTTGGAAGGGAGCCTGGCTGAGGCTCGGCAGGGGCTGGAGCTGAATAACAGACGGGATGCAGCGGGGGTCTGTGTGGAGTGATGGAGAGGTAGGTGAGGCAAAGGGTCATAAACTGATGGTGGGAAGAAGGGGCACCAGAGGAGAAGACGGACTCAGGAGAGATAGGCAGGGAGGAGGAAATGAAGGGGAGGTGGACTGAGAGATTGGGGTAACTGGAAGGCGTCTTGGAATGAAGGTTTGGCAAGTATAGAGCCGAGACAAGAGTGAAGGGATGGGTGAAAGGGGCTTAGGGGGTCGTGGTAGATGACACTCGGGAGGGGTGGTGTTCGAGGTGATGTAGAAATGACCACACATCATTGATAGGCTGGTGCAGACGAAAGAGGCATATCTATATGTGAGCAAAATGCAGACATAGAAAACCTGCCGGACATGTCATCATGGACATCCACAAAAGCGGTGAGCAGGGTTGTACTATGCACACGAGTACACATTGTGAATATTTTGCTATTTTATATAGCACAAACTCGACCCGAAAGTATCAGAGCGCTGTACGCGAGCACCAGTTGCATTACGGACGGACACCATTTTTAGGCAGAAACGCAGGATGTCGAGGCTGCCAAGACTCGAACGCGGATCCCCAGCTTCAGAGTCGGCCGTTCCAGCCCTTAAGTCACGAGAATGGCTGCGCTGCGTCTCATTTATCAAAGCCCCTGCTTTCCCGGAGTCCCCAGTCAACCCGGCGGATTCACAGCTCCCCAGTTCCCCACTTCCATGCTTGAGTACGTCATCCACTCCACGGTCTTGCTTCTGCAATCTGGGATTTGAAGGTTTTTTTCTTCCGTGGTAAAACGAGGACTACAAATCCAACAATACAAAGACATAACAAGGGGCCATAGACACAGCGGGGGTGGGGGGGAGGGGGGGGGGGGGGGGGACGGACAGCGGGAGGGGGGGGCAGGGAGGCAAGAAAATTAAACAAGCCGTAGACGAGCCAAGGCCCCAAGCCAAAGAAAATCGGAAATAAAAAAAAAACATCAGTTACAAGCATCCCGTGCAAAGCGAAACATTCACAACACGGGGCAGCAACTAGACACACAAAGTCGAGAAACAAACAGTTAAAAATATAAACAAAATGCATCTTACCTGAACGCAAATAAAAGCAACACCAATCCGGCTGAAGGCACTCCTGAAAAGACGAAAACAACACGGAAAAAATTAGAAAAAATCTCAGGAACGCCCACGAGTCGCCTCGCAGAATGACGGACGCCTCTGTTTTCCAATGGCTAGCCTCCATTTATGGAGCTAGCCAATGGAAAAAGAGGCGGGACAAAGCCCACATACTGCAAAACAAAAGATTTCGCCTGCGCGAAACAGTGCTTCCGCAGCTTTCGACAGGCGAAACCTAAAAAGTGTGGGCAGAAGGTGAGGTGGGGAGCTAGAAGGGGGAAGGAAGGGAGAGAATCGGGTGCTAGAAAAGTTTACGCTATATAAAACTGCATTAAGTAAAATAAATACTTGCACCCATTCACAGCATAATCTGAAAAAGTGTGGGCAGAAGGTGAGGTGGGGAGCTAGAAGGGGGAAGGAAGGGAGAGAATCGGGTGCTAGAAAAACTCGAGGAAGATTACTTCATATAATTTTTTACTCATCGTTTTATTTTAATTATAACGGATCTTTGTGCAGAGTAAGTGTGTAGAGTGCAGAGTAGAGAGTGCAGAGTAGAGAGTAGAGAGTGCAGAGTAGAGAGTGCAGAGTAGAGAGTGCAGAGTAGAGAGTGCAGAGTAGAGAGTGCAGAGTAGAGAGTGCAGAGTAGAGAGTGCAGAGTAGAGAGTGCAGAGTAGAGAGTGCAGAGTAGAGAGTGCAGAGTAGAGAGAGTGCAGAGTAGAGAGAGTGCAGAGTAGAGAGAGTGCAGAGTAGAGAGAGTGCAGAGTAGAGAGAGTGCAGAGTAGAGAGAGTGCAGAGTAGAGAGAGTGCAGAGTAGAGAGTGCAGAGTAGAGAGTGCAGAGTAGAGAGTGCAGAGTAGGGAGTGCAGAGTGACTAGGGAGTGCAGAGTGACTAGGGAGTGCAGAGTGACTAGGGAGTGCAGAGTGACTGCAGAGTACTAGGGAGTGCAAGGGGGTGCAGAGTGACTAGGGAGTGCTAGAGAGTGCAGAGTGACTAGGGAGTGCTAGAGAGTGCAGAGTGACTAGGGAGTGCTAGAGAGTGCAGAGTGACTAGGGAGTGCTAGGGACTGCTAGGGACTGCATAGTGACTGCAGAGTGACTGCTAGGGATTGCACAGTGACTGCAGAGTGACTGCTAGGGAGTGCATAGTGACTGCAGAATGCTAGGGAGTGCATAGTGACTGCAGAATGCTAGGGAGTGCAGAGTGACTGCAGAATGCTAGGGAGTGCAGAGTGACTGCAGAATGCTAGGGAGTGCATAGTGACTGCAGAATGCTAGGGAGTGCAGAGTGACTGCAGAATGCTAGGGAGTGCAGAGTGACTGCAGAATGCTAGGGAGTGCAGAGTGACTGCAGAATGCTAGGGAGTGCATAGTGACTGCAGAATGCTAGGGAGTGCAGAGTGACTGCAGAATGCTAGGGAGTGCAGAGTGACTGCAGAATGCTAGGGAGTGCAGAGTGACTGCAGAATGCTAGGGAGTGCAGAGTGACTAGGGAGTGCAGAGTGACTAGGGAGTGCAAAGTGACTAGGGAGTGCAGGGGAGTGCAGAGTGACTAGGGAGTGCAGAGTGCTAGGGAGTGCAAGGGAGTGCAGAGTGACTAGGGAGTGCTAGGGAGTGCTAGAGAGTGCAGAGTGACTAGGGAGTGCTAGGGAGTGCAGAGTGACTAGGGAGTGCTAGGGAGTGCAGAGTGACTGGGGAGTGCAGAGTGACTGGGGAGTGCAGAGTGACTAGGGAGTGCAGAGTGACTAGGGAGTGCAGAGTGACTAGGGAGTGCAGAGTGACTAGGGAGTGCAGAGTGACTAGGGAGTGCAAGGGGGTGCAGGGTGACTAGGGAGTGCTAGAGAGTGCAGAGTGACTAGGGAGTGCTAGGGAGTGCTAGAGAGTGCAGAGTGACTAGGGAGTGCTAGGGAGTGCAGAGTGACTGGGGAGTGCAGAGTGACTAGGGAGTGCAGAGTGACTAGGGAGTGCAGAGTGACTAGGGAGTGCAGAGTGACTAGGGAGTGCAGAGTGACTAGGGAGTGCAAGGGGGTGCAGAGTGACTAGGGAGTGCTAGAGAGTGCAGAGTGCTAGAGAGTGCAGAGTGACTAGGGAGTGCTAGAGAGTGCAGAGTGACTAGGGAGTGCTAGAGAGTGCAGAGTGACTAGGGAGTGCTAGGGACTGCATAGTGACTGCAGAGTGACTGCTAGGGAGTGCATAGTGACTGCAGAGTGACTGCTAGGGAGTGCATAGTGACTGCAGAGTGACTGCTAGGGAGTGCATAGTGACTGCAGAATGCTAGGGAGTGCATAGTGACTGCAGAATGCTAGGGAGTGCAGAGTGACTGCAGAATGCTAGGGAGTGCATAGTGACTGCAGAATGCTAGGGAGTGCAGAGTGACTGCAGAATGCTAGGTAGTGCAGAGTGACTGCAGAATGCTAGGGAGTGCAGAGTGACTAGGGAGTGCAGAGTGACTAGGGAGTGCAGAGTGACTAGGGAGTGCAGAGTGACTGCAGAGTACTAGGGAGTGCAAGGGGGTGCAGAGTGACTAGGGAGTGCTAAAGAGTGCAGAGTGACTAGGGAGTGCTAGAGAGTGCAGAGTGACTAGGGAGTGCTAGAGAGTGCAGAGTGACTAGGGAGTGCTAGGGACTGCTAGGGACTGCATAGTGACTGCAGAGTGACTGCTAGGGATTGCATAGTGACTGCAGAGTGACTGCTAGGGAGTGCATAGTGACTGCAGAATGCTAGGGAGTGCATAGTGACTGCAGAATGCTAGGGAGTGCATAGTGACTGCAGAATGCTAGGGAGTGCAGAGTGACTGCAGAATGCTAGGGAGTGCAGAGTGACTGCAGAATGCTAGGGAGTGCATAGTGACTGCAGAATGCTAGGGAGTGCAGAGTGACTGCAGAATGCTAGGGAGTGCAGAGTGACTGCAGAATGCTAGGGAGTGCAGAGTGACTGCAGAATGCTAGGGAGTGCATAGTGACTGCAGAATGCTAGGGAGTGCAGAGTGACTGCAGAATGCTAGGGAGTGCAGAGTGACTGCAGAATGCTAGGGAGTGCAGAGTGACTAGGGAGTGCAGAGTGACTAGGGAGTGCAAAGTGACTAGGGAGTGCAGGGGAGTGCAGAGTGACTAGGGAGTGCAGAGTGCTAGGGAGTGCAAGGGAGTGCAGAGTGACTAGGGAGTGCTAGGGAGTGCTAGAGAGTGCAGAGTGACTAGGGAGTGCTAGGGAGTGCAGAGTGACTGGGGAGTGCAGAGTGACTGGGGAGTGCAGAGTGACTGGGGAGTGCAGAGTGACTAGGGAGTGCAGAGTGACTAGGGAGTGCAGAGTGACTAGGGAGTGCAAGGGGGTGCAGAGTGACTAGGGAGTGCTAGAGAGTGCAGAGTGACTAGGGAGTGCTAGGGAGTGCTAGAGAGTGCAGAGTGACTAGGGAGTGCTAGGGAGTGCAGAGTGACTGGGGAGTGCAGAGTGACTGGGGAGTGCAGAGTGACTAGGGAGTGCAGAGTGACTAGGGAGTGCAGAGTGACTAGGGAGTGCAGAGTGACTAGGGAGTGCAGAGTGACTAGGGAGTGCAAGGGGGTGCAGAGTGACTAGGGAGTGCTAGAGAGTGCAGAGTGACTAGGGAGTGCTAGAGAGTGCAGAGTGACTAGGGAGTGCTAGAGAGTGCAGAGTGACTAGGGAGTGCTAGAGAGTGCAGAGTGACTAGGGAGTGCTAGGGACTGCATAGTGACTGCAGAGTGACTGCTAGGGAGTGCATAGTGACTGCAGAGTGACTGCTAGGGAGTGCATAGTGACTGCAGAGTGACTGCTAGGGAGTGCATAGTGACTGCAGAATGCTAGGGAGTGCATAGTGACTGCAGAATGCTAGGGAGTGCAGAGTGACTGCAGAATGCTAGGGAGTGCATAGTGACTGCAGAATGCTAGGGAGTGCAGAGTGACTGCAGAATGCTAGGTAGTGCAGAGTGACTGCAGAATGCTAGGGAGTGCAGAGTGACTAGGGAGTGCAGAGTGACTAGGGAGTGCAGAGTGACTAGGGAGCGCAGAGTGACTAGGGAGTGCAGAGTGACTAGGGAGTGCAGAGTGACTAGGGAGTGCAGAGTGCTAGGGAGTGCTAGGGAGTGCAGAGTGACTAGGGAGTGCAGAGTGCTAGGGAGTGCAAGGGAGTGCAGAGTGACTAGGGAGTGCTAGAGAGTGCAGAGTGACTGCAAAGTGCTAGGGAGTGCAGAGTGACTGCAGAGTGCTAGGGACTGCAGAGTGACTGCTAGGGAGTGCAGAGTGACTGCAGAGTGACTGCTAGGGAGTGCAGAGTGACTGCTAGGGAGTGCAGAGTGACTGCAGAGTGACTAGGGAGTGCAGAGTGACTGCACAGTGACTAGGGAGTGCAGAGTGACTAGGGAGTGCAGAGTGACTAGGGAGTGCAGAGTGACTGCAGAATGCTAGGGAGTGCAGAGTGACTGCAAAATGCTAGGGAGTGCAGAGTGACTAGGGAGTGCAGAGTGACTAGGGAGTGCAGAGTGACTAGGGAGTGCAGAGTGACTAGGGAGTGCAGAGTGACTAGGGAGTGCAGAGTGACTAGGGAGTGCAGAGTGACTAGGGAGTGCAGAGTGACTAGGGAGTGCAGAGTGACTAGGGAGTGCAGAGTGACTAGGGAGTGCAGAGTGACTAGGGAGTGCAGAGTGACTAGGGAGTGCAGAGTGACTGCAGAGTGCTAGGGAGTGCAGAGTGACTGCAGAGTGCTAGGGACTGCAGAGTGACTGCTAGGGAGTGCAGAGTGACTGCAGAGTGACTAGGGAGTGCAGAGTGACTAGGGAGTGCAGAGTGACTAGGGAGTGCAGAGTGACTAGGGAGTGCAGAGTGACTGCAGAATGCTAGGGAGTGCAGAGTGACTGCAGAATGCTAGGGAGTGCAGAGTGACTGCAGAATGATAGGGAGTGCAGAGTGACTAGGGAGTGCAGAGTGACTAGGGAGTGCAGAGTGACTAGGGAGTGCAGAGTGACTAGGGAGTGCAGAGTGACTAGGGAGTGCAGAGTGACTAGGGAGTGCAGAGTGACTAGGGAGTGCAGAGTGACTGCAGAGTGCTAGGGAGTGCTAGAGTGCAGAGTGACTGCGGAATGCTAGGGAGTGCAGAGTGACTGCAGAATGCTAGGGAGTGCATAGTGACTGCAGAATGCTAGGGAGTGCAGAGTGACTGCAGAATGCTAGGGAGTGCAGAGTGACTGCAGAATGCTAGGGAGTGCAGAGTGACTGCAGAATGCTAGGGAGTGCAGAGTGACTGCAGAATGCTAGGGGGTGCAGAGTGACTGCAGAATGCTAGGGGGTGCAGAGTGACTGCAGAATGCTAGGGAGTGCAGAGTGACTAGGGAGTGCAGAGTGACTGCAGAATGCTAGGGAGTGCAGAGTGACTAGGGAGTGCAGAGTGACTGCAGAGTGACTGCAGAGATTAAGCTAATGGCAATGTAAATGACAATGCCATTTATTTATCTGTTTTCAAAACCAACACATAAATACAAATTTTGTCATTTACAACGCCAATAGCTCTAACTTTTCCAAAGGCGAAACCATTGCATTGTAAATGCTTGTTATTAACTGCAGATGCTGCACCACCTGCCCTTTTCCCTGTTTTATGGTTCCAAATTAGTGAAGCACACTTTCAATATCCATAATTATTCAGTATTGCTCTATGTCTTGGGGCTCCGAAAAAATCATGTATAAACTAACGTAAGACAGCAAGCGTGACACCTTTATTCAGCTCCATGTGTGTCATGTCTGGAGGCGGGAGAGAGGCGCAAGGGAGGCCACTGGTACTACCTGCCAGCATTCAGGAATGATGGCTGTAAGGGTTCTAGTTCCAGTTTGGTCCCTGGGGAGATTCACAAGCAGACCCATCTGTGTTTAGCGAAGAGTATCCACCTGAAAGAGTGTTACTGAAGGTAAGAAGCTTGTGTATTTCTATAGCACAAACCCAGCCAGAAAGCATTAGAGCAGTGAGCCTAAGCCCTCGGATATTATTTTAGGATCATTTTTATAGATAAAAGATTATAAAGGGAGATAGGTTACTATTATGTAGGGTGGTAATGGTCTTTTTTAGAGGTTTTTTTTTCAGTTCCTTTCCGATGTACTCGTTCCATATTCTGTGAGTGTAAATGGAGAAGGCCTGCTTTATTTTGTTTTTCTTTTCTTTGTTTCCATTCTGGCTGTGACTTGACTTTTGGTATGACAACGCCTGTCCAATGTGGTTAATTTCTCTACCAAATATGGAGGGTTGCCTTTTTTGGTGGCCTTGTAGATGAAGTAGCTGTCCTTTATAATGCTGTCTTTGAGAGAAGAGCCAGTGTAGTTCCTTCAGTGTTGGGGTAATGTGGTCACATTCCTTCAGAACTTTAATGAGACTAACTGCAGCATGTTGGATACCTTTAAGGAGAGGGAGGTCAGTGTGGTGTCGAGATGGCCTTTAAACAAATCATTGCCTCCATTCAGGTGAGAGAGGATGATAGCATGGACTGTTTTAAAGTTTTTTGGGGTATGAATTATTTAACATTTTTTTCAAGAGCAGAAGCAGTTACTATGTTTTGTTCTTTTTGGTGTTGTGTTTGAAGAAGAGAATAGTGTTTTTTATTTTTCTGTTTGGAAAGTAGTCGGTGGCGTAGAGGTGAAGCATCTAGGTTCATATCAGATAGCCAGGTTTGAATCAGTTGTTGTCTGGTGCTGTTGGTATACAAGAGAAATTCAGTAGTATGAGTTTGAGCCCTGGGTATGTGCTTGACATTGAAATTCTGCATTAGATTGTTTTTAGATTTTGAGTCTCTGACTATATTGATGAGCCTTGCTTTTGCTGTCTTTGAATAGGTTCCAAAAAGTTCCATGTAGAGAATGAAGATGGTGGCTGGGCAAGAGAATCTCAATGAGTTTGTGGAGGGAGGTGAAGTAGGAGGTGGTGTACCAGTGACTTGTTTCATGGTGGCAGTGTAACACACCTCTAAGAAGGAGGCAGGGAAACTAGGGTGAACAAATAAAAACAAGCTGGATGAACACAAAGATTAGGGCTCACCGTCTAGCTACCCTCTGGAATCCTATATCTTCAAATATATACGTGTATGAAAAAAACACATGTAGACTCAATTCTTCACCCTGGTTTCTTTGTGATGAGAATCTTTTTTTTTTCTTTTTTTTTTCTTTTAAGATGAGATGAGAATCTTAATATTGCTTTCCCACCGTCCTGATGTTGAAGATACAGGTAATCATTTCTCTGTTTCTTTGCAGGCGCCTGGGGCTATTGGGGCTCTATAAAGGGCTGGAAGCCAAGCTGCTGCAGACAGTGCTCACTGCTGCCCTCATGTTTATGATTTATGAGAAGCTGTCTGTGGCCACATTCACCCTGATGGGCCTGCGGACAAGGACTGCTCGTTGAGCCGAGGGGCTTGGGCTGCACTCGCCAAGCCAACAAATAAAAAACATCGCAATGGAATCAAGAATCGGGCACCTGGAGAGGAGCCATGTCATTCAGTACTACCTCATGAGTATTAGACTGGACATGCCAAGAGACACAGCTTCTTCTCCAGAACAAACATGGCAAGATTGTGGCAGTGGGACCAAGGAAAGATAGATTATCCTTATTATTATTTCAAGGGTGACACAGATTATGTATTCTAGACATAGGGCGCTTGGGGCTTTGTTTTAATAATGTACAGGTATTTACAGATCATTTCGTCAACCAGTGGACATTGTAGAACTGAGCCAACAGTGAGATATGCTGTCAGCAGTGCCCCAGTGTGGGCCAGCCACCCCAGCTTCCTTGTTTTTTTAATCATCCAAATATATTTTCTTTCCTGCTTTGTCATTTTGTCTTTTTTATTGATCTTAAACTGTTAATTAATTTCTTTACTGTGTGTTTTAGGAGAGAGTTCGCTTATGTCACACTATCATTAAGATGTCATTCTTTGAGCTCAACAGATTTCCCCTCAGAACTTAGTGATAGCTTCAGAATTAGAATTATGTCTGTGCCAGACAGTGACTGTTACAGGTGAATAGTATTCCCATTGTCCCTTTTAGCAACATTTCTCCTAAACCAGGGTACATAGTCTGTTTCACCTCCTCCCAGTCGGTCCTGTTTGCCGCTGGAGAAGAAACAACATGGGCTGTTTTTTGGTGGCTTTGTCAACCAGTTATTTTTTCCTTTAGCTTGTCTTCATCTCTCGCTTTACTGCACACCTACTATGCCAAGAAAATCTGTTTTCCACTGCTGAGCTCCATTCTCTCTAGTTGGTCCGTACCAGCACTGCCACCTGTGCACTGCATGAGTCTCTGGAGTCCCATATGTAAGAGTCACATTTTGGGTCTTATTCAAGTAAGATATTTTAGAGTTGTTTGTGCATAGGTAGCACAGCGATAAAGTGCTTGCACTCCAAAGGAGTCAGTGCTTCTCCAGTTTTGGATCATTCATAAATTCACATGCTTGAATCATTTCCCATCATTGAAGTGAGAGTCCCATGGCACCATAGTAAAGCAGTATGCATCACTATAATAGGCTATATCAATGAATCAAATACCTTTATTTAGATCACTATAGATCATAAAAGTACACCATAGAACAAGGCACTTGCAGACACAAAATACAAATAAGACATAACATTATAAATAAACGTTTGCTGTCTTTTTACAGTAGCAGCATAGTAGAGTGATCAGAATGCATCATTATTTTTCATTGGAATAGCAGCAAGGTGAAACAATTTCTAATACATCCCTATTTGTACTTGAAAACGTCATCATAAAATAGCCTAAAACAGCAATAAAACATGTTAAAAGACTTAAAAAGTGTAAAAGAAACAGCATTCACTTAAAATAGCACAAGGCACACAGTACAACTTTAGCAGGAGCCACACAGTATGGTACAACCTAAGAACTATCGGGGGAGTACTTAGTACGCCTAATCCACATGGCCATTAAAAACTTCGCTGTATACAATACAATCATACGCATTGTATTTGACTGCAGTTTTCTATATGCCTCCTTGTACTTTCTTACCCCCAGATTTCTGCATAGTGGGGCTATCCATTTAGCTCTAATTGTTAGTACAAGGGACAAAAAAAGAAAACCTGTTCAAGTGACTCAGTTATTCCTTGGCAGCAAGGGCAATTTCCTTCAACCCTCTCACCTACTTTGTACCATTTTCTTTGAAAATTATTTACAGGTGGGCAACCACACCAAAACTGTAAGTATAGTTTCCTTGCTAACGGCGATTCGATTTCATCTATCATGGCCTCAAATGTCGATGTCAGTTTAAAATTCATAAAAGCAATCGTGAGTGAACCCTTACATTTTATTATCCAATTGGTCTCAACAATGCCCCAGTATGCAGCTTTAAGACTGAGTGTGTTAATCTGACTTAGGGTTTTTGGTTGACTCCAGAATACATCTAATCCTAGTTTTTATAGCAAAGTCCTAACTGTGCGCTCCAAGGAATCTTGTCCACACACGTTAGTGTCATTATATCACGGAGACCCACCCTATAGGAAGCAAGTGCTGCAGTGTACCATAGCCGGTGCCAAAACATAAGTATTCTAAGAATAATTTTATGGGCAATTCTTTCTTGGCCTAGATTTAAGTAGAGTGGAATCAGCGAGGTGGACACCGGAAGTTCAATGAGGTGTTCAGTTACTGAGAGATCACTACAATTTGAACAGCTCCACATCTCCACACTATATAAGACGGCGCTTTGACGTTATATATCTCTAAGGCTGGTGTCAGCTTTCTGGATATAGTTTTCCTATGAATTTTAACTATATTCATTGTTTGCTGAATTAAGGATAGATGCACCCTTTCCAATTGTGGGCGCCAACTCCTATTCTGTGTACATTTTATACCAAGGTAATCAAACTCTGACACTAGTTCTAGGGGAAGGCCACCCACATGCAGACACTTCTTGCATTTAGTCTTTAAGCTTGATGAAAAAAGCATACATTTTGTTTTGGAGCTGTTTAGCTCCAACCCTCGTTCCAGGCAAATTGCCTGAAAATCATTTAGTAGCTGTTGTAGCCCTTGCGGCGACTAAGATGTGAGCAGAGTGTCATCCACTAAAATGAAAGCGGGGGCCCATTGCCCTCCTACTTTTGGAGCACCACAACTGTCGCTGCTCAAAAAGCTAATGACATAATTAATGAACAGTGTGAACAGGGTGGGTGCTAATACACACCCCTTTCTAACTCCTTTATCAATGTGAATCATCTCCGTTCGAGCCCCATTGTTCCCCCACCTCACTTGTGCCAGGGTATTCACATGAAGTCTTATTAAAATGTTCAGAAGGAGAGGTGGCATATCCATGTCTTTTAGGACTTTCCATAATTTCACTCTCCGTACCATAGCAAGCGGCATGCAGATCCACAAAGGCAACATATAATTTGCCATTGTGGGTGGTCACTTCCCTCCAGAAAATGCACATAAACCGGAAGGTTTGGTCTAGGGTACTCACTTGTGCCCTAAATCAGCCTACCACTCTGAAATAATATTCTCATCACTGGTCCCGTCTTGGAGATGGACAAGGACCTGCTTGCAGAATTGCTTTTGTAGGGAATCTATAAGGCTAGTAGGCCTATAGTTCACTAGAAGTGCACAATCCCCCTTCTTAAAAATAGTAATTATTGCTGCCAGGTTCCATGATAGGTGAATTTCCATACCCGAGAGGATACTATTAGAGAGTAGATTAATGTATGGACCCCAGATTTCTATATTTTCTTTATATAAATCATTGGGTATTCTGTCGGGTCCAGGGGCACGTCCAGAAAGACAAGAGCTAATTGCTTTTTCCGTCTCACTAAGTCAAATCATTAGCCCCACTCGTATCTAGTATGACTCTGTCTTTATCCATCCTATGCTTATCTGTATATAGATGGCTAAAATGTGCAACCCACTCTTCTGGTTGAATACAAAAGTCAAGGGTAGGTTTATTCCCCCTAGAGACCACAGCTGCAGTTTTCCAAAAATCTTTGGTATCCCTATTAGCCAGGGCATTGTACAGTTCCGACCATAACACATTTTCCCACGCCCTTTTTGCATTGGTAATTACTGCCCTATGGTGTGCTCTAGATATAATAATCTCCACCTGTGATGAGATTTAATAGCAGCTACAATCTCACCTTTGACCACTCTACAGGCATTGTTATATCAGGACTCGATTTTCGAGCAGGGATTATTTTTTTCCCTTGGTTTACCGAAGACATCACTTATTATCGCTCCTAGCTTTTCATGTATGTGTATCATCATTTCATTTCTCTTATTATTGGGGAGTTTAGACAGATGTTCAGAATCAGCTTTGACAATTCCCTTGATGGTATTTAGCTCCACAGGGTTTTTAACAACCCACTCCCAACTAATAGATCTAAGGTTATTAGTGGGCTGGAGTGCTCCGATAGATGATGACCCCTACTCCCATAGTGTGGGTTTTCTTAATGCTCAATGACAAGCTAAGGGTATTGAGATCACTTTCTAGTCGTTCGATCACTTCCATGTCCATAATGGCAGGCCATAACTCAACTTGGGCAAGGAAGTAATATATTCTACTGTAGTGTCCCGGTCTATTGAAGGTGGTATTACCCTGGCGGTCTGAGATACTCCTAACATTAGTGGCTCTAAGATCATATTCGAGTGTTAATGCGAACGGCTGACTCGCTTTTGGTGTCAATCTTACTTTGGGCAGTTTTGATGGTGTACTCCCCATTGATTGTCCAACTTAGAGGTTAGATCATGTGGGACGGCAACTAATGGCTCGAATGTTGCATTGAGATCTCCTGCAACCAATAAGAAATCTCTTGCCCCAGAACTCAGAAGTAGTTGCTTGAGTTGGCAGATAGTAATGGTTTCAATGTTTCTACCCTCTACTCCGTTATAAATATTTATTAATTTTATGGAGGGAAACAAGAGTCTAAGGGCTAAAATATCCTTGGAACCACTGGGCAAGGTGCTAAGGGTACATCGAAGAGAGGTCTTTATCCATATACCCAGTCCCCATGGGGGCCTTCCCTTGGTGCTGTTGGTCGCTTCAACACAAAAGTATGTGTACCCATTCCTATAAGATGGGGTAAGACACCAGGTTTCCTGAACTAGACCTATGTCATAGGTGTCAATAAATTCTCCCCACTCGACATCAGGCAAAAGTTTAGCTAATCCTGCTACATTCCATATAGCATTCCTCGCCAGGGGTTCCAAGGTTAATTCTGCCTCATGTAAGGTAGGGATAACTTTTGGATTTCTAACAATAGGCGTATTGTTAACTAGTGTTATCATTGACCTTTCTTGCCTATGCAAACAATTGCTAGGCTGCCCAGAATCAACCTCCCTATCCCTGGGAGGTTACTCTTCTTGTATAAGGAGTGGCGACAAATTCTCAACCCTCCTATTTTCACCAACATCCAGAGTACACAGGATCATATGCTCCAGTCACTGGATGTTCCTGCTAACCGCACTTAATATCTTCACCTGATCCCCTATCAATCTTAGCACGCTGTGATATCAAGAGTTCTTTTGGAGCACACAATTTAAACTCAATGGCAGTATGTGCGTTTGATATTATGCGTGCTTCAACTGCCATGAGTCCCTCCACTATATCATACCTCACAAAAGAGACCTGGATTAGATCTTGTGTACCAGCTAATGTTGCGAGCCTGTCCACATCTGCCCTGTCACCCCCATGTCCCTTCATTATTCCATGGCCATAGATAAGCCAAGGGGGTAACACAGGACTCCTGCCCCCCTCCACTGCTCCTTGCTTCCCCAAACTCTCCAAGCAATCTCCCCCATACAACCTCCGCAAAGGCATCCATTCCGCAATTTTACCTTTATGATTTGGGCTCATGGGTGGGGCTGGGTGGGAATGAGCATCTGTGTCTAGTGGCGAACAACACTGGTCTAAGGGACTAGCTTGAGGGTTAACCTTAGCACAGCACTTCTCTGATCTTTTTTCATCCGACCCCACCCCCTACAACAGCACATGAATATTAGTATACCCCCAACATGATTTCCGACAACATCAAGGAGGGTTTTAACTTGCTCTTTTAAGGCTTCCCTCAAACTCCACAACATAGGCTTCCCTCAAACTCCACAACATAGTCAAAGTCTCAGTATTCATGCAGTCTCTCCCTGTTCGAGTGCGGCTCTCCGATTCAGACTCAGTGTTATCAAGTACAGAATACCTATTTCTGCATTCTACCGTTAGTGCCTCATGGGTTAAAGGTGGGCTATCACAGTGGACATGATTAGGTGGGCCGTCGTTCCCCTCTGGCGTCAGCACATTAGATTTCATAGATTGCTTTTCAAACATTTTGTGAAATCGCTTTGGTGGTGGACTGGAGAGGACCGCTGTACTTGGATTGGGTAGCCCAGAGTTGGATGAAATAATATCGGTACACTCTGTCAAAAGCGAGTCAATTCTAGTGAGTACATCACCGTCCACCTTCCTGGTAGGTGTTTTTTCCCCCTTCAAGCTATCTTGGCTGATGACGGCTAATAGCCAGAAACCTTTCCTAGGATGCTTGATTACTGTCCAGGGAAGACATGGCTTGGCAGTTCGGGCTGGTGAACCGCCATTCCAAGTGGAGACCCAGCGGAGTGACTGAGCGACCTGTGGAATATGTTGGTGAAGTTGTTGACCCTGGGATATTCAGTATTCAGATTGAGAGACCTGTGAGAGTGTTCCTTGCAGGCGTCTTTCCGCCCCTTAGAAGAATTTCTCCCTGCTGTGAGACTTCACGTAGGGCTCTGCTGGATTTGATCCCCAGTAATTTTTATCACACTGTCCTGAGGAGGCCTGATTTGTTGGAAGGCCGAAAATCGACCGCGTCAACACTTTCCATAAAGAGGAGTCTGATCTTATTTTGAACTTTTATGGGAATTACTTCCATTGACACATTCGTTATATTTGGGTTCTGTATGTTTATTTTTTGAACCGATTGTGTCTGACTACCTCGGAGTGTACCTCCTAGAATTAATAAGAGGACACTTAGCTGTTGCTTTAATAACTTTTTCTGGGTGAGGAAGGAATTGTTTGTGATTACGTGCTTTTTTGTATAAATTTGGTGTATTCTGTCTTTCTTTGTTGTATATATCTGTGTACATATGTATGTATATTTTTGTACAATGTAAATTTGATACTTATAGAAATTATCGGATAATGATCCCGTTTAATTACAACAAATAAAACATGTAATCACGTCTTCATCTAGTCGTGATGGTATCTGTATTTTGAAAATAGTGGACAAGTGTCACTATTATAGGAGAATTAACAGACCCCTATTTAATTATTTAAATATTTATTCCTCCTTTTCCATCTTTTCAGTTTGCTTGGACTGTTCCCATGAGGCACAGGGTCAAGGCTGATTTGCATATGGCCATGTCTGAATTGGGGTGGCGTGGTGAGCAAAATAACGATGGATTAAACCCAGATCTGTGGCTGGGAGTGAATGTTTTGCCAATATTCAACATTCCGTCCATCATCTTGTGTGTTTTGCTGTTCGCCCTATGTGGGAAAGGTATGCTCAGACGTGGGTCCTGCGCTCATTACGCCACTGGAGTCAAACTACTTGGCTGATAGCCAGAAACCGGTCCAAGGATGCTTGATTCCGGTCCAGGGAAGACATGGCTTGGCAGTTCGGGCTGGACTGTTCCCATGAAGCACAGGGTCAAGGCTGATTTGCATATGGCCATGTCTGAACTGGGGTGACGTGGTGAGCAAAATAACAATGGATTAAACACAGATCTGTGACAAGGGGTGAATGTTTTGCCAATGTGCAACATTCCGTCCATCATCTTGCGTGTTTTTATGGTACATTTTCAAGCAGAAAACGTGAAGAGTGAAAAAGCTCCGTACAGGTCACGAAATAGACGATGGCTACAGCCCGCAACAGATAACATGATATTTCAGGAGAAAAGATTGAGGTTACAAGAACAATTGGAATTTGAAAATGTTAGAGATTTTTCTGATTCATAACATTTTGAAGCCCTAAAGAAGCGACAACATGTGTTGGCTTGGCTTTGGATCAGGGGCGGCTCTTCCACTAGGGCGGAGGAGCGTCACGTCACTGCTTTCTCTACCATTTTATGTTTCTGCTTCTCGGACTCACGAGAAAGCAGAAGGGTTTGGTTGCGGGTGGGCGGGGTTGCTCTGCAAGCAGGGCTGGGGCTGACCAAAGCAGTCATGCGCACTCTGCCCTTCTCCATGCAGGCTGCAATGCAGCCTACATGGAGAACTTGGCCGGGCCATTAGCCCCTGGATGGGTGGGGTCCCGACCAGGGGTGGGAGCCTGGCTGCCTATTCCCTGTTCCTGCCGGAGGCCGGAGAACAGAAGAGGAGCAGAGACACCGCGAAACCCGGACGGCGGGAAGGTAAGTATAATTATCTTTTTATTTTTAAACAGATGTCTGCTCCCACTTGGCGGGAGCGTGTTTAAAGCTCCCGTCGGCTGGGAGCAGACATCCATATTTGCTTCCATTTGGCACGAGATTTAAAAATGTTCCCACCAGGCAGGAGCAAACATATGTTTCCTTGCCTACTTTATAGGCTCAGGGATGGGCCCCCTCCTTTTAAATTAATGTGATGGCCCTGGGGATGGGATCTGCAGGGCCTTTTTAGAGCTGGGGGAGAGGGGCTGTGTGCCCCTCCCTCCCCTTTTGTTTATATGTCGGCACTGGGGGATGGGGTCCCTGGGGCCTAATTGTGCTCTGGGGGGGGGACACACACTCCCTTCCGTTCACGTAATTACTCGGCATCCCCCGGGGCCTTTTTAGCCAGGAGCACGAGTTATAGTTACCCTAGGGCACAAGTTATAGTTACTTAAGACAAAGGTTGAAAGAGCTATTTATCTTATTTCCTCTCCCACCTCTACATATTTCTCTTGCGAACAGCATATTCTCTCACCCCAAAGCAATTCAGTATAAGGTATGCTGTTTTTTAGAAGCTGTGGGTGAAAGCGATTTGTGTGTAAGGTACTGTTGCCCACAGTCGGTTTACTGTACATTGTAGTAGTCAATTTACCATCCTCTACAAGAAGCTTCACATCCAAAAACTGTAGCTTCTATTACCTAATTTACCAACAAAGTTCAATTTAAGGTTACTCACATTTATTTCTGCCACAAATTCTTCTGCCTACTTCGTACTGCCTCTCCATAGCACAAAAACATAATCTATGAAGCGTACTCATATAATAATGTATTCACTTCATTTATCAGAACCACTCAGTACTCCTTCCAGCAGCCCATATACAAATGTGCATAGCTGGGGACAAAGCAAGTACCCATCCCAGTGTACCTCTGTCGCTCATAAATCTCATTATTAAACATGAATAAGTTCCTAGCAAGGTACCAATACAGCATTTCTAAAAGCCATCCTTGTGTGCTCATGATATTTGACGTGGTGTGACAGGAGGATATGTTTCAGAGCCCTCAGTCCATGCTCATGGCAAATACTAGCATACAGGGTGTAAACATTGAGGGTCATAAGTAGCAGGTCTTCATCCCAATATACATCAGAGTTTCGCTGCAAAAATTCATTGTAGTCCTAAATGTAATATGATATTTAAAAAAAAAATCTTGTGCTGCAATAATTGGTTTACCTTGGGGAATGTTGAGGCCTTTATGGGCTTTAGGGATGAGATAAAATACAGGGACTTTTGGAAAATCATTTTGCAAAAAGCAGCATTCATCCAGGCTAATAAGCCCTTTATCCCTCTACTGGATCAATATACTAAAATACTCCAATTTTAACATCTGCATAATATTTCCTATCAATATTTCATAACGGGTACTGTCATTAAACTGTTTCATTGCCTCATCCATGTACAAGTTATCAGCCATAAAACCATATTCTTCCCTTTGTTCGAATGTCTGATCCACTCCTTTTTGTTACTCAATTTTTCAGTGGTGTGCCTATACTCGAGTACCTGTGGTTTCAGCTGAGGCTGCTTGGTACCCTTTATTTGCACATTTCCAAGACCATGAACGTCCATCGTTTTCAGAGAAATGATCTATGTTGTCTTTGGTCATCATTGCGATAAACTCAGACTTAGGTTTAAAGTGTGTACAGCCTTCCTCTGACACAAACAATGTGTGGCCTTCAAAATTAAACAGATCTTCCCCCCATACACAGTGGACCTTTCAAGTTCCATAAGGTCTTTCATTACGTTTGCATCCTCAATCAACATGATAATGCTATTGCTGTCCCCACCATGAGGGCGTACAGTTCTAACATCATGTGTTCTCATTGCCTACAAATGATTGACTTTTAACTTTTTCACAAATCTGAATAAATTAATTCTCGCTTGGACATAATCAAACTCTGCTTCAAGGCAAAAAGAAAGTCCTAACAACAATACTTCCATGTGAGATCGTGATAATGTTTCGGTGGTGAGGTTATTTACCGTTTTGTTATCTGTTATGGTTTCCCATTCCTCTTTGGCATCCCTTTGCATTTCTCTGTGCCTCCTGTGGCCTTTACCTCTTCTTCTTTTGTTCCTTTCCTCCACAACCTGCATTTCCCCTGCGGTTTTGTGATTCATCTGTCTTAGCGCAAAAAAATCTAATTCATCTGTAATAAAAGTATGGCTCATCCCTAAGGTGAAAGAGGATGTGGACCGATCCTCCAGATCTGTATCCGAGCTAAAATCCGTACTTGTATCACTAACCGTGATGTCTTGTCTGATCCTATTATCTTCACCCAGTCTTTGTTTTCTCATCATATCAAATCTTTTTATGAAAGTGTAAATAGTTCCCATTTCGGTCCTTTGTGAATTTCCTTTCTTTTTTTTCAACCTTATAATATCTTCTACTTGTTTAAGTCTCTCATTTGTGCCTTGTTTAAAAGTATTTACAGTATCCTTGTCACTGATCTTTTCAGTATCCTCATAAAGTTCTTTAAACTGTTTCAATAAGTAAAGTCCAGTTTGGCATATTTAATTAGGATATTCATCATCCCTACGGAACTTGCTGCATTGTGAGCTCGCCATTCCTGCAGTACACTACGATGAGGTTTATCTCGACTAGGTGTGTTGAGGATTCTAAGGCCTCTACGTACTCTTCCCACTTCTATATATTTAAGCAAGAATGGAATCTCCCACCACTTTAATAATTCCTCTCTGCGCTGTTTTTCCAATTGTACATCTTGGTTTGAATATTAATCCCAAACCATTGCTTAGACACGTCAGCTGGTCTGCTATCACTCCAAAACAGTTAATCCACCACGGATTGCCTTGCTTGGTAGTCCACCTCCGCCATTTTGTCCCAACGTATACGTTTCACAACACAACAGTGTAGAAAATGGTTAAACACCCCTGACGTCTACAATGCTTCACACCGCTCGCAGTGTGATGCCACTGTCATCCTATATGACGGAAAGAAACTGCGACTCAGGAAGGTTGTCAGTCCTGCTTGACTGCTCAGCCTGAAAGTTTCCAGAAAGGAGCTGAGGCGGGTGAATTTTGTTTTTTTAGAACGCTTCATCAACCGGCGCAAAAGTTATTAGCAAACCAAAAAATGCTCTTCCGATGGAAATGCAGACCTAACTATCACTAACCCAGAGGGGATCCCCCCACTAGGATATATATATATATATATATATATATATATATATATATATATATATATATATATATACATAACGCTCAAACTTTTCTTCTCTTTACAAAAAAGGCACAGCACTCAAGGAGGATTGTAGAAACCACAAAAGGTTTATTCAGGGAAACTGCACAGACGCGTTTCGGCGTGCTGCCTTCGTCAGTGTGTCAATTACACCAAACAATCAGCATGTTAATAAAGTTTGACTTAATCATGGACACAGACATAGGACTAACCCCTCAAACAACACCATGAGCGCCATATTGGAATATTTTTCCAAAGCCTTATTACATATGTAAAAGACTCACTACGCCCACTGATGGACTGCGTGTTCATGGTTAGAGGGTCTATTCATTACATATGTCTAACCGTATCGATAAAAAATAAAGCCGTGGATCGGCTAATGTCCTATGTCAAGATTGTCCCATCATGATTATAGTACAGTTAAAACATACCGAAAAAAATACACTAATTTATCAAATTCAACATATAAGCTGATCAAATTACACGGGCAGTTGCAAAGTACATTGTTGATGCGTATGATAAGTTAGTTCAATCAGTAAATACAATCTACTCAATTTAAAGATTTCATTAATGAGATCCAATTCGGATAACAGTAACCACATGGCTTGTATGATGTTTTCGCCAACCTCATAACTAAATAAGTAAATAAATGCAAATCAGACCAAAGGAAAGACCAAAAAATTATCTGTATATGTAAACACATAATTCCATATATGATTCTCAGAAGAAGCTATGAGATTCATTGGTCACAGGATTAACAGATTAATGGTAGGCCATCACTAAATGTTTGGGTGATCCCTTCAGGGGTGGTGCACATACGTGGGAGATGTAACATCACTTCCTAAATGAAACGCCATCTCTTCTCCACTATTAAGCCCTCTGGGATGTTTGGTGGAGGGATCTAAGATGTACCTCGACTCCAGCCTACGGAGTCTTCTCAGGCGATCACCTCCCCTGGCATTAGGTGGGACGGTGTCCAATCCCAAAAATTTAAGTTTGTTTTGATCCCTACTGTGTGCCTTGGCTAAATGCCGGGCCACCGGGTAGGCAGGATCCACCTCTTCGATGGCCCGCAAATGCTCTAGTACCCTCAATTTTAGTTCCTTGATTGTACTGCCAATGTACCGAAGGCCACTGGGGCAGAGCAAGCAATATACTGCAAATTGTGAACTACAGATTATAAACTTTTTGATGGCCATTGTTCTCTCTGTATCTGGTATTATGTAGGACAGGACTCTTTTGCTGCCGGCACAGGCCTTGCAGCGCCCACAGGGAAAGAACCCTTTCATCTCTTTAAGAGTCTTTGCTTTAGATATGGGTTTCTCTAAGTGACTGGTAAATAGCATGTCTCCTAAATACCTCGCTTTACTGAAGGTCGACAGTGGATATGCTGGTAGATCTTCCTTCAGTTCACTGTATAGGTATATATATATATTTATATATATATATATATATATATATATATATATATACACATATATATATATATACACATATACATGCACACGTATATCATATTTTCATGATGAAGTATTTGGGGAAATTAGGTAGTCAGACAAAACACCTACATCTGTCTCTAGGCGAGACCTGAAAATGAAACCGTCATTCATTTTCTGGCAGAGCAAAATAAACAAACAGTCACTCAGCATCAGTTAATAAAACACCTGCTTCATTCCTTATAAGTTCTGTATTGTTCGCCACACCGTTGTGAGGAAGTCTCAGTATCCGACAGCCTGGAATATCATCACAGCAGACACAGGTGTGTGAAACAAAGTTACATCCTTGTTTGTATGCGGACACTCCAAATACATCCTTCCTAATCTTATGCCTTAACATGATGCAACATATGATGCCTCTCTGGCGTCCAATGATATGACTGAATATCCCCTATCTCAAAGGTCAAGGTGAGTTTTTTCAGATGTTTGTTTAGTAGAAAAAAGATCTAACAGCCTGCATCAGGCCAGCAATTAAGCTCTGCATGGGTAATAATAATACAGTCATGAAAAAGATAAGTAAGTGATGAATGCTTTCCAATCAGCAACACGCACATTGCGAAAAATTAGTCTTATGCAAAGGGTGCTCATTCAGTTGAACATCGAAAAATATCTGTATTCTTATATGGTGCTTCCTTTTGCAATGTATGTTTTTCCCGAAAATGCATGGGCTCAGCAGCTAAAGGCCTACAGAGTGCTGGAATCGACCTTCTGCACCTGACCCAGCTCTTCAACTCAATGTCAGATTGGTTTGGGACACATGGTCTGCTCTTTGAAGCACTGTGACTTTCAGCTATCCCTGGACCTTTTGACGAATAGACCTAAATCCCATTGACCTTTCTGCTGGGGGTCGCGACTTCATAGCAGAGAGGGTACAGAAAATGGAACAAACAGGTCTCCATTATTAGTCGGACAGTGATCTCTGATAGAGACTTCTAGACACAGATCCCTAACCTTAGAATATTTCCCAATCGTCGGATTAGATCTAGAAACCTTTGGTGAGCAGTACCTCTGTGTGCCAGTAGTTGGCATTGTTCTGCTCCTTGTGGCATTGTCGACATTGTCCCCTCTGGGAGTGATGTGCGCAGTGTATTTATAGGTGTCAACTCAGTGCACTGAGGTCAGTTGTTTCCTTTCCACACCAGTCAGTGCAGATCTGGGGGAGGGCTACCCCCATTCACTTTTTGACTGATCTTTTCTCGACCTTTTGTCAAAGATTTTTGGAGACTGTCTCTTGGTCTGCAGGATGTCCACAAGAAAGGCAGGTTTTTAACCGTGCAGCGCTGGTCACCGACAGATGTCAGTAATTGACCCACATTTGGTTAGTCTCTGGTGTCTTGAGTGAGGCCAAAACGGCAAGACATTCGAACACTGCTGCGCCATGCACCCTAAGGTGCTGAGGAGGTGCTTCCTCAAGCTCCTTGCTGGCCGTCGGTGATGGACTCTGTGACGCTCCAGGTCTTGGTTGCGAGGATTGTCCAGAGTTAATTTGTGAAGCTGTACCCGACAATTGGCGTCCCACTCCAAGTCGTTTGGTAAGTCGGGTAAGTCCCACAAGAGAATAAACAAGTTGCAGAGGTCTTCGACTTCACCCTGCAAGTCTACGGACGAGTAGAGGGGTCATCATCTCTCGAGGCCTAACTCTGTCATCATTCCCGACTCAGATACCTAGCCAGACTGGCGTCGTCCAGTGCAGACTCCAATGTTGACCGGCGGCAGACTCCCCATATCGGAGCCAGTGCCTTATTAAAGCCACAGGCCTGGATTGGTTGATGTTTGGGAGGGGTCTGTGGACCATTATGGATATCCTGAGGACAACTGGTTTGAGGATCTGGCGGATGCTAGTGGACCAGACACCACCCCAGACACTGGCCTGGTCTTTCCCCACACTGTAGCTAACAGAGTAGGATGCCTCATTCACAATGGGGGTGCAGAAGGCGGCTGAGGTCCTGGACCTCATGACACTCTCAGTGGCAGTTAAGTCAAGTCAATAACTCTTTATTCGGTAAATATAGTCCATTAAGCATGGGGTTCCACAAGGCTCAATATAGAGCCCTGCGCTGTTTAACATCTATGTTCAACCCCTAGCTCTGGTAGCAAGGAGTAGAGGGATGTCATTGGTTTCTTATGCCGATGACACCCAGCTAGCCATTGCCTTTTCTAAAAAGCGCAAAAACAATCTCCTTAAATTTAAGGAGGACCTGTCTGCAATTGCAGACTGTATGACAGCCAAATGCTTGTGTTAGGGAAAGACAGTACGCTGTGGTCGGAACAGTGGTGGCCAGACAAACTTAAACCAGCGCCATCACCCAAAGAGGCGGTTAAGAACCTTGGTTTCTGGATTGATAGGTATCTTTCCTTTGACACTCAATCTAAAGTTCTGGCCGGGGTCTGCTTTGGTCTCTTGCGGGGGTTAAAACCCCTACTTGGATACTTCGAACCAAAAATACACCAAACTATCCTACAGGCTACAAATTTAGCCTGGCTGGAATACGGCAACTTACTTTACTTATGAGCTAATAAATCCTGTATCTTACGCCTTAAAAGAATTCAGAATGCCGCGTCCCGTGCTTTGTTAGAACTGCCCAAGTTTTGTTCGGTATCTGATTCTTTATCTAAACTCCATTCGCTACCAATAGCCAAAAGAATTCAGTTTAAGTCCTTGTGCGTAGCGCCTAAAATTCTGTCACAACAAGGCCCGCCGATCTTAGCGGATCGGTTGGTTCAGTACACCCGAACCGTCCTCTTCGCTCCGCCAACTTGGGGTTGGTGTGCACCCCCTGTTTTCAAAGAGTCAGGGCTGGCGGTCGATCTTTTAAGGTCGAGGCGGCTTATCTTTGGAACTCCCTCCCGCTGTCTATTAGAGGACTTCAGAATCATTTGACCTTTCGTAAAGCTTTAAAGACCTGGCTTTTCCCGGTTTAATTACGGGGGTCTGCTGGAGTGGCACTTGGCATCTGTCTCCTGGGAAACGCTGGGACGCCTCGTTGCTGTGGCAGCTATGCGCTGTATAAATCTATAAATAATAATAAATGCACATGTGAACACCCAAATATAACATACGTAAAAAATTGGTACGTATTACACAGGTGCATACGAACGTTCCTTCACATGAAAATACAAACAGAAATTTAAAACACAAACAAGGAGCAGAATAAAAAAGTATTTCATATTAGTTACTAGAATATATACTGACATTTTATGGTAATATGTGCAAATCGAAACATGTCTAAAAATTGTGATTTCAATAAGCAATTTTGGGGGCTCATCCTAGCAAATCTTGGCAACAAAACCCTCAGTTTTGTGTCCGCTATGTTGGCAGGAAATGTTCGGCCACCTAAATACTGTCAACAAAAAAAACTGCAATATAGCACTGTTTTGTAAGCTACAACAAACATTTGTATAAATGGCAAGTGAATGGTTACAGTACCGAGAACAAAAAGTGCAAATACAGGGTCATCCCCTGCCCTGGCCCTTTGTGGCGCTATCCTTAAGAATATAAAAATAGCGCAATACGAATGATTAACAATAAAACTATCGACTTGGTTCATTAAAACGGAAGAAAAATACTTCTAGTAATTAAATAACTTTTTCCTGAGTTTAAGAGCACGGGCGAGGAAATTTGCAACCCCAAAACAGACCAAGGGGAAAGCATTTGTAGATACAGCAAAGCTGGTCTTACTTGTACAAATTGATTATTTCTTACTAGCGGGATAATGTATCTATATCTTAATTCCCGATAAAAATCACAAAAAACAAAGCGTATAGTGTCTTGCTCAAAATAATTTTCACAATAACACTGTTTCAAATCTGCTGGCTTGTGAAATCCTTCGAGAACAGCTAAAAACCAGTGTATTATGTTGAGCCTGAACCTTGTCAATAAAAAAAGATGGTGGGCATTAATAAGTCTACAAATAGGGTTCCCGCCGAGGACATGTTTTTAACAAAATATATTGTTTCACAGTGGGTGTGAGAAAGCTTCCTTTCCTCTCTTTCACATTGCCACTTAGATAAAAACATATTTTTTATATCCTGCATCTTCCTTGACCGTAATTGTCTAGGATTGGTAAACAATTCCATACAGCCCACTCTCTTCAACATCTTGACATTCCTAAGCCATGGAATATGAGCGATCTACAATCCTCTATCACAAGCTGGTGTAAATAGATGGCAGGGCTGGGCCAAATTCTAAACAATCGCATGATGGGTGCCAGAGCAATGAGGTCAATGATATAGCCTAATCCCAGCCCCGCATGAACCATAAACAATGGGGTACTGGCGGGTATAAAGGAGTCTACGCAGAAATTTGTTTTCAATAACCTGAAACTCTCCGTCATCTTTGTACCCCCAAACATCACACCCAACTTGCCATTGGAATACACTTCTCTCTGTACCTTTACCAGGGTTTTCACCGGTTTAGCTCCGAGTCTCTTGGCAAAATCCATTGTCGCACCTACTGCCCTCATTAGGATGTAATTTTAAGGGATTTTTGTGAACTCCATGACCCTCTTTCATGGAAGAGTACCCCGAGATAAGAGAAAGTAGAGGTTATGGCGAGTTCAACCCCTTACCAAAGAACTTTGACCCAGCTACCTTCGGACAGCCAATCGTTATTGTGTGCGATTTGGCGTACATGGTTGACAGATCTAAAAAAAATCCATAAAATCTATAAAGGCATTCAAAAGATGCTGGAGGCCCACAGTGCTCCATGCAATCAGGATGCATCATTTGCATATAATAACTTAGGAATTAGTTTATAACCCGTTCTAGGAACATCCTTACAGGCTGCTGTCAAGGCCGCCTCCAGTTTATTATTGTATAGGGTAAATAGCAGGGGTGCCAAAATGCAATCCTGTCTCCCCCCCTCTGTATCCCCTAGGAGGCAGACAAGCTGCCATTCTCATCATATCTCACACATCCAGATAGATTAGAATGGAAGCTGTGTAAGAAGGCCATAAACTTGGGTTCTATGCCCAGATCCAAAAGAAGAGACTATAGCAACACCCAACTTGCCATTGGAATACACTTCTCTCTGTACCTTTACCAGGGTTTTCACCGGTTTTGCCCCAAGTCTCTTGGCAAAATCCATTGTCGGACCTACTGCCCTCATTAGGATGTTCTTTTAAGGGGTTTTTGTGCACTCCATGACCCTCTTTCATGGAAGATTACCCCGAGATAAGAGAAAGTCGAGACTATGGCGAGTTCAACCCCTTACCAAAGAACATGGACCCAGCTACCTTCGGACAGCCAATCGTTATTGTGTGCGATTTGGTGTAGATGGTTGACAGATCTAAAAAAAATTCATAAAATCTGTAAAGGAATTCAAAAGATGCTGGAGGCCCACAGTGCTCCATGCAATCAGGATGCATCATTTACATATAACAACTTAGGTAATTAGTTTAGAACCCGCTCTAGGAACATCCTTACAGGCTGCTGTCAAGGCTGCCTCCAGTTTATTATTATATAGGGTAAATAGCAGGGGTGCCAAAATGCAATCCTGTTTCTCCCCCCCCCCTCCCCCCCCCCCCTCTGTATCCCCTAGGAGGCAGACAAGCTGCCATTCTCATCATATCTCACAGATCCAGATAGATTAGAATGGAAGTTGTGTAAGAAATCCATAAACTTGGGTTCTATGCCCAGATCCAAAAGAAGAGACTATAGCTTGGATATATTAACTCGGTCGAGCGCCAAGGTAAAATTCATAAAAGCCAAGTGCAGACAACCCACTTTGGCTACACTGTATTTTCCCACAATCATCTGCAGGTTGACACACTGGTCCAGCATTCCTCTCCCCTGTCTAAAACCATATTGTAGCTGAGATATTACATTTGTGTTATCAAGCCAGGATGTTAAACACCCCAGGACAACCTTCCCCATAATTTTTGCCTTCGAATCTAATAGGAAAATAGGGCAATAACCAAGTGGATCTACCCTTTTTTAAGATGGGTAAAATAATGGCAATGGACCAGGTGGAAGGGAAGCCACATTTACAGGCTGCATTAAAAACGTGAGTCAGTATCTTGGCCCAGGTTTAGGGGGTCGGCTTTATAAAGGTCTGGGAGAACCCTGTCCGGGCCCGGCGCTTTCCCCCCAGCCATAGCAGAGATGGCTTTACATACTTCATCTATGCTAAAGATCAGTGTTGAGATGTCACTCTTTGGCACCCACGGGGTATCCGATCCCTCCAGATCCCGCCCCACTGTACATCCCCCTCAAAATGGGAGATCCATTTATCGGGAGTGATATTTCAGTCCACCTTATAGTTTGCTGATCCTGTAAAGAAGGGTTTATTTACAATGTCCCAAATTTTGGTGCTGTTAGTTACCACACAGGTGTGCAATAGTTCCACCCAGGCCTGCTCCTTGATATCCTTTTCCTTTGCAGCATCACTAGTTTATATGCTTTCCTGCATGCCCTTTTTTACTTCAGTCCGAGATATTCCATATCATAACCTTCAGTAAGCGGTGTGGGGACTCAAGGTTTTGAACAAGACTATGTCACCACCTGATGTACCCTGGTACCTAGGGCTAATGGGACCAGTTAGTTTTGGCATCATTCAGTCATTCTCTTCCAGCCTGCCCAAAGGCGTAAACCTGTTATCAAGTGATAGGTCCATCCTATGGACCTCTCTCTGAGCCGACACTTGGGACCTTGTGGCGGGATGACCTATGTCAGCTGTATGAAAATAATGCAGCGTTAGAAATACTGTAGGGAGACAATCGTGATCCTTGTAGCCTTGTCCTGCTTGAGGAAACTGCTCTGTACAAGGGCTTTAGTAAATCTAGGGTGCCTTAGATTAATTACAATCCAATCCCCATCAATATTGTTCTTCCCATTCCGTCCCACCCATCCAACTCTTCTTTCCATTATGACGTGGTGGGACAGGAGATGCCCATTTACTAGACTGTTATCGCACCAATGCTTTACTTTAAGCATAAGGTCTCCCGTGGTCTCCCTCACACCTTCCTCATTAGGTGATACCCCATTATAATACCAACTAAGGGTGCTGATTCGGGAGGTGGATGCACTGGTGTGGTGTCTTCCATCCATGCCATATGTGACCTGTTCAAGGTAGATGTATGTTGTTTGCTAACCATTGGCTGGGCTGTACCTAGATGGGTGCCCTCCTGCCCAGAGGCACTTGTGGTCTGGGCGGCTCGATGTGACCCATTCCCACTCCGACCTCCCGATAGAATGGTGTGTCATCAACAACGGGACACGGAGCTTAGGCTGAATTCACGGAGGATCAGTCTTTCCTGCTTGTTCGCTGACCTAAGGGGTCAAGAAGATACAGAAACCGCGTGTGAGGCTGTTCGTCAGCAAGGGCTGGGACTGCGAGACCCAGGCTGCAGCGCAGGACCACCAGAGCGCACCTGGAGTCTCTTCCCGCCCTTGCTCCTTACTGATTGGCTGTCTGCATCAGAGTGGCCTGTGATTGGCTGCCCACCACCTCAACAGCTCGCGGCCCCCGCTTCGCGGGTGCCGCTCGTAGCTGAAGTCTCATCTCCGTGTGATTTGTGCTTATCCAGCTTTCCTGCTTGTTCGCTGACCTAAGGGGTCAAGAAGATACAGAAACCGCGTGTGAGGCTGTTCGTCAGCAAGGGCTGGGACTGCGAGACCCAGGCTGCAGCGCAGGACCACCAGAGCGCACCTGGAGTCTCTTCCCGCCCTTGCTCCATCAATAAATATATCCAGCTGACGCACAGCGGGACGCGTGCGGGACGCCGGGCTAAGCCCGGGCAAAGGGCGGGCCGTCTGTGGCCGTCCGGGGACGCCCGAGGACGGGACGGGCCACCCCTCTTTAATCTTGCCCACCTGTACAGTAACCCACTACTTCAAGGTAAGAAATTAGAGCAATCCCAAATTACCTACAACTAACAAAAGTAATAATAACTGCTCGCACGTGACAACTTACATAAAAACAACAATAAGATTAACAAATGGGCTTCAAAAAACTACGCTCCCGTACAATCTTTATGAAAAGAATGGGGACCGAAAATGCTATACGGAAATCCACTGACAAAGCCATAAAGCCCGGTCGTATAACTCAAACGCCGGCAATCAGTACATACTTCACTTCACTTACAGCTAAAGTCACGCAAACACTGAATACCACAGCCCAAGAAGACTCTCTCAATGCTTCTGCAAATACTAAGGAAACTGAAAGCACTCCAAAGTTGCCAAACGCACAATTCCAAGCGGATCAACTGGACCCCGACCTAAGTAACAAATTATTACATACCCCAAAAGATCTAAAAAACCTCCAACGGGAACCGTCTACCCTAATAACTTCGACACCTTTAAAAAATAGAGGGACTTCAATGTTATTCGGAGACTCAAAAGTTACCAAATCAAACCAAGGCTCACAAAATTCGGAACATACAACAAGCCATAATACGCAAGAAAAAATATCTCCTCCCATTACTTTACCTAATCTTTCTTTGGATCCTTTCAACCTTAACACAAACAATAATAATATTAATACAACTTCACCCATATCTAAAGCCTTGTTTTCGCTGCAAGAGATTTTGGAATCAGTCCTCTCCTTCCTGGGAAACATCCTAGAAAATTCCGATCAAACCTTGGATGTTCAAATAGGGATTTTAAAACATCTAGTAGATGAGAAAAAGAAAAAAGATCTCTTCATAGCAGGGGAAAATAAAAGCTCAGTGACAATCAAACACGAACAAAACGACTTATTAAAAGAATACAATAAAGTTCAGAAGAATAGAACACGCGATTCTGGCACTCAAACCTCCGAGACTCAAATACAACAAATACAAAATCCGGATAACTCAAATGACTCAGTTGTATATTCCCTAAAAAATCTCTTCAAAGAAAAACATCATCAAAAAATTACGCATTATCCAATATTTTCAAAAAGAAGTGTAACAAACTCTCCTGTTAAAGATACTATACTCGAAACTCAGGAAATTCACATTCCCAATATAATAAATCAAGAAGAAGGAGAAAGGATAACCAAAACGAAACAGGAAAATAACTCAGAAGGAAGGGAAAGAAGGAGGAAAAAACCATTAAGAAGGATTCAGAAAAAGAAATCTTATAAACTAAAATTTCAAAAACCAGTTATAACACAAAATTTAGAAGAGGATCAAGTCGATAATATAACAGCATCCGTAAACACGGAAAAGTTAGTCTCTAGCAAAAACTTTGCAGAAAAAACACCACAACTGGATCCAAGAGCTAAAGAATATGCCCCCATCAAACACCCAGAGGAATTAGATCAAACCAATAACAAAAAAAGTAGGGAAGCTGCAAATAGGTATAATCAAAGATATAAAGAACCTTCCTCCAAAATCCTACAATTTGAGGAACTCTTTCCAAGCGATCCAGCTCCGCTTAATAGAGGAAGGTTAATACATTTATTACGACACATCGAGCCATTACACTCATTGAACAGTAATGAACTAGATCTAGTCTCCTTTCCCTGCAAAGACAATGTTAAACTAACAAGGGTAATTTTCTGGTCGTCTGTTCTACCAGAGATCATACTTAAGGAAAAGGAGACACTACACAAACACGGCTATGATGTGGTGGAAAAAAAGGAACAAATGGTCTGTAAAGATATAACTGGGTACAATGCTCAAATTTATGCACTCTCCAATTCACAAGGGAAGCAATTCCAAAGAAATTTTGAGGCGACAGCAGATCAAGTAACGACACATCCCGATCTACTTTCTACAGGGCAAGAAAAACTAAAAATTCTGGTGAATAAAGGACAACGAGCAGTATGGTACCAAGCTCCTAAAAAATCCGACAATGACAATAATATTAAATCCTGGGCTTGGGTGTCAGAAACCCTGAACAGTAACAAAACCAAAATCACTCATCAACATTCTGTTTAGCACTGGCACAAAAATTACCTCCTGGAATATCGCAGGTGGCATAAAGAACAAACTGTCCACAGCCATGGGTAGTCTTCCGGATATCCTGTTCTTACAAGAAACGTGGGCAGTCGAATCTATCACTTGCAAAAATTACTTTGTTTACGAAATCCCGGCAACAAATTCTTATAGAGGTCATGCTAAAGGTGGTTTGGCCATTCTACTGAGTGAAGAATTTCTCTGGGCACAGGAATTAGTTGAAACTAACCTAGAAAATCTACAGTGCATTAAGATCTCCACTATGAAACACAGTACGGCCCACCCCAATACAATTCTACTCTTCAACGTTTACGCTCCCCCGGGTAAAAAGCATGACATAATATTCCTAAACATCATGGAAAAAATTGAATCTATAACCGAAAATCATCCTCACTCATCCTTTTTAATTGTCGGTGACTTCAACAGTAAAATCTCGAACTCAGCAATAAATAACTGGGTAAAACAACAGTTAGAAGAAGGCAAGGAAATCACAACCCCGCAATTCCCGGAGGGTATACTTAGCGATAAAAGAGGGAATCTATTATTGACAACATTGACAAAACTTAATGGAGTAATAGTGAATGGCAATATGGAAGGGGATACTCCAGCAAACTACACCAGGCGGGGCAATGGGACTCCATCTATTATTGACTACATAATCAGCAGTGCGGATCTGCTAGACTCTGTCACACACTTGCTTAGCCAGTTTTGCCAAGAAAGCGACCACGCTCTAATGCATTTGACAACAGATTGGCTTCCTAAATCCTCTGCAGCCTGTCACATTATTTACCACAAAAGCAATATAGTGATAAACAGAGATAAAAGACGTATTTTCTGGAATTCCTCGACCATCGACAAAATCACATCACAGATTGATCATTCCCAAATTTTGATGAAATCATTTTCTGAAAATCCTGTAGAAAACTTTGAATACATCATAAAAGACTTTAGAACTCTTATTCTAAATATGACAACAAAGGACGTAGCGGGCACCAGTAAGAAGAAGGATGATAACAATAGGCGCACCTCCAAGAACACTGAAGTTAAGAAAAAATTAAATAGATATATACGCGCCCAATATATGAGTCCCACACCATACTTAAAAAAGGAAATAAATAAACTAAAAAATCAACTGAGACGCGAGAATCAAAGAAATAAAAAAACTCTACAGGATCGCAATTGGGTCGACATTCAGATCGCAGCGAAAAATAACAACCAACGCAAATATTGGTATCTAATAGGAAAACTCACTGGATCAAAAAAGAACTTACAACCTATCCCGGTCCCTCCAAACGACTGGGAAGTTTTCCTGTCAGATCTTTATAAGTCAAATCCTACTGCCCTATCTGAAAGTAGCGAGGATAATAACAAAGGAAAAGACAAAAGTCCAATATATAAAACAACAGCATTATCGGTTGAACTACACATACGCAAAGCAAGAACCACGGGTGCTTCTGGCCCTGACCAGATTCCAATCAAAGCACTGCAAGTTGCCCCGAAGGAATGGAGTCGATTGCTATATCCCCTCTTTAATTATATTTTAGATACTGGCCAGGTTCCAAAATCATGGCAGGGAAGTATCATCATCCCCATCCACAAAAAGGGAAGTAAAACCCACGCATGTAATTACCGCCAAATAGCACTCATAGATGCCGTGGGCAAGGTATTCGCTGCAGAAATTTTACACCGTTTGAAAGAATGGGCTTTTTCATCAGGCCTGATCCCGATGTTTCAAGCAGGATTTAGACCCAATCATTCGGTAACAGATAACATCGCAGTTATCCAGGTCATTCTTGACAAATATGTAACCCAAAAAAGCCAGGTTGTTTACGCTGCCTTCATTGATTACTCTACAGCGTTTGACCGAGTAGATCGACCAACGTTGTGGAGGAAACTGAAGAAGCTTGGAATACAGGAACAGCTGCTTCAATCTATTGTAAGCCTACACACCAACACTTGGTGCCAAGTCCAAATGGGAGGAGAAAAAGGTTATACAGAAAAAATTAAAACCGAAAATGGACTAAAGCAAGGGTGCCTTCTAGCCCCAATCCTATTCTCCCTCTATTTAAGTGACTT
Organism: Lissotriton vulgaris; assembly: GCF_964263255.1. Classification (NCBI taxonomy): domain Eukaryota; kingdom Metazoa; phylum Chordata; class Amphibia; order Caudata; family Salamandridae; genus Lissotriton; species Lissotriton vulgaris. The sequence goes on from NC_141685.1 coordinate 877,819,177, forward strand.
GTGTCATTACCTGCAATCGGGTTCCAACCTACCTCCGAAAATAGCAAATCATAAAATAAATGCACTGCTATACGCGGACGACATCGTGCTGCTGGACCTTACCCCCTTTGGCCTACAAATATCTCTGGATCTGCTGCACAATTACTCCAAAGAGAACTATTTAGTTCCAAACATCAAAAAAACAAAAGTGCTAGCTTTCTCTGGGAGGAAACAAAGCGCAAGATACTTCTGGAACTTAGGAGGAGAAAAAATAGAAGAGGTGTTGGATTATCCCTACCTCGGCAGGACCCTCTCTAAAAATCTTTCTAATGTAAAGCAGATAAATAACCTACAAAGGAAAACAGATATACACACTGCGGCCCTTCAGAAACTCTATAGCGCAACAGGAAACAGACACTTCTCCTCTCTAATAAATATCTACAGAACAAAGATACCACCTGTACTATCCTACGCGACTGAGTATATACCCATCAAACAATGGGCTTTCATGGACCGCAAAGAGGGAAAGGTATTGAGGAAAATTTTGAAACTGTCAGACGCAGTACCAGTCCAAGCACTAAGATTGGAATTATCTGTCACAAGCTCATATGCTGTAGCAATTGCAAATATCATTAGGTGGGCCTACTATCTATTGCATGCAAAAGAGAATACTTTAAGGTCGCTGCTGAAAAAAGAAACCTTTGGGTCTGATACTAAAAAGCAAGTTTTCCAAGAGAATATGACCGAAGCATTTCGTATTGCAAACATTGGTACTGAAGTGTTGCTTACTTGGTCACCAGCACAATTAAAACTGTTTTTAAAATGCTTCACCCCAAAATTAAGCTACGAGATGGACTCTAGGCATTGCAATAAACTACCCACCTATAAACCCTTTGTTGACCTATTAGAATATAAACAAAGTCGGTCTTACATCGGTTTAACCCTGACTCATGGCGCAAGGAGAACAATTGCTATGCTTCGACTGGGCATCCTTCCCGTACTTTCATATACCTCAAGATGGCTTCCGGGAGGATCTCCTTTATGTACTTTGTGTGAAGGCGGCGTTCAGTCTCTGGAGCATGTTCTATCTGTATGCCCGAATCAGAATGTAATTTTAGCCCGTAAAAGATTTCTAGAGCCCATATATCGTTCCAGCAGAATCTCGACGGTGAGAGACCTTATAAGTCTGTGTAAACAACCCCCGAATGAATTTGTCTGCTATAATTTGTATAAATTCTTGAAATCATTTTTATCTTTGTATTGAGAAACTGAATATTTTTAAATATGTAACATGTGGATAAATATTTGTGGTCCTCAGTTGAGTACCAGTACAAAATAAACTTTTTGACTTTGACTTGACTTTTGAATGGTGTGTCATTCTGGCCCCTGCCACAGTATGGTTAGCCCTTCCATTGCAACACCAGGACCAACATAATCCTCACCTTGAGCCCACCCATCCCTTTAGGTACAACAACCACATCCTTGTTATTGGCAGCACCTGTCTTGGGATACAAATGTTGACTTAACTTTGCCTCAATCCCCTCTAAGCGCAAAAGAATGGGTGACAGCAAACCTTTTCGCAGTGCCTCAAACCTTGTGAACTGCTTCTCCATCGCTTGGTCCATAAAACAGTAAACGTTCATATCAGAGGAAACATCCACCCTTTTTGTGCGGAGGAGGCCCTCTCCCCTGCCCTCTTCTTTTTAACCGTTGGCTCAACAGGGGACGTGATGTCTCTAACTAGTGAGTCCTCCGCAGTCGCTATATGAGTAACAGCGGGGAGGAGTGCTTCCCCATGTGATTTACTGGCCTCAGCCTAAGTGTCAAGCAGGCAGAGCTCGCTTCTTGACCTCTCCAGGGAGAGTTCCCTTTCGGTCAAGGCAATTTCTTTAGAAATGATACTTGCTGCCCTCACCAAAAAAGTATCTATAGTGGTGATTGTATCTCCTCCGAAGTGTCTATCCTTTTACCCTGAGGTGTCTTCCTTTTACCCATACCGAACCTCATATAACAGGATTGGAGAGCTGATGACCTTTACCTTACAGGTGAAAGAGTGGTGGCCCAGCCCGGACCAGGGCTCGCGCCCGGGCGCAACAAACACATGTTTTGTGATGCGGGACACCTCTGATGTTTTTCTGGCACTCCTATACTCGGATGTTGTCTGGACAGCTCGGGAAGCTGCAGGACGTAGTCCCACACTAGCAAGAATGGCTGCTCCCTGCGGCAAACAAAGACTGTGGCTGGAATGCGAGGCTCCTGTGCTGCTCGACGCATCTGATGTTTTTCTGGCAGTCCTGCACCCATAAGTGACCTGGACAGCTTGGGATGCTGGGGATGTAGTCCCACCCCAGCAAGAATGGCAGCTCCATGTGGGCACACAAAGACTGCGGCCGGAATGTGAGGCAGTGGCAGTTAAGACAAATGTCTTGACGGAGGTGCTAAAGCCGGGAGTTGCCCTCACCAAACCATTACTCCCATTCAATGAAGTCCTTACCAACGTCCTAGTCGGGCCCAGTCCAAGCCCTGCATCGGGCCTCCTGTGCACAGGACAGTTGCCCACCTCAGGCGACCCCAATTTCTCCACCCAGCACCCTACCCCGAAGTGCTTGGTGGTCCAGGTCTCCACCTCCAAAATCAATCCCAGGGCATTCCCTACCCCTCCACCAGATAGAGAATCCAAAAGGCTGGATACCTTCGGGAAGAGACTAGTCTCTTCCGCCAGCCTGACTATGCAGTCGGTGAACACCACGTGCCTCCTGGGCCAATACCCCCAAGCGATCTGGGACTCTGTTGAGCAAGTACTGACCACGATCTCGGAGGAGGACTGAGCCATACTCTCTCAAGCAATTGCTGGCTGAATGGATGCGACCAAGTTCACCATAAGATGCGAGCTGGACACAACACTCGCTGGGCAGAGCGATTTAATAGTCTGGCCTTAGGCAACCACACCTGGTTGAGAACTACTGGCTATTCGGGGAATGTCTAAGTTTCGCTAATGGACATTCTCTTTGATGGCTGTCATTTGTTTGGAGAGATGTTAGTCTCAGAGCTGGAGATGTTTAAGGACAACAGGGCTATGGCCTGGTCCTGGCGCCTTGTGCCTTTCCTTGGGCCCTCTGCAACCCCTGTTCATTTTATGCCCCTTTTGTGGCCATGTAAGGGGCTTTCAACCCAGCCCCCAAACCCCTTTACTTTGCCCTCCAACCATCATGAGCATCAAGTGGCGGGCAGGATACAGCATCACTTGCGTTACTGGAGATCAGTAACATCCGACCATTGGGTTTTGCCGCTCTTCCAAAGGTGCTACTCCCTCCCCTGTGTGACCAGACCCCCCACCGATGCCACCTACTTACGACAAGCTGATGGAGGACCACCTCTCCTTGCTCCATCAGGAACGGTTAGCTCTTTTGACCAAGGGAGCAATAGAGAAGGTGCTAGCATCAGAAGTAGGTCGTAGTTGCTATTCCCGCTACTTTCTGGTTCCAAAGAAGGACAGAGGCCTTAGTCCTATACTAGACCTGCGCCTTCTCAATCTCTTCCTATAAAAGGAGAAATCCAAGATGATCATCTTTGCACAAGTCCTGTCTGCCCTGGACCCAGGAGACTGGATGGTTTCACTGGACTTTCAGGATGCATATTTTCATACCCTTGTGCTGCCTGCCCACAGGCATTGCCCGCGGTTCACGGTCGGTCAAGAGGAATTTCGGTTTTCCGTGCTCCCCTTTGGCCTTACCAGCACCCAACGGTGGTCGCAGCTCACCTCCGAAGGTTAGAGGTTCCAGTCTTGCCCCTACCTCATCAATTGCCTGTTGAAGGCGGGCTCACCACAGGCATTTGTCACCCACCTCCAGTCAACGGTGAACCTTCTGCATTCGCTGGGGTTCACTATGAACATGCCAAAGTGACACTTGACTCGTCTCAGACGCTCACTTTAATCAGAGTTGTTCTGAACACGTTGCAGTTTCGGGTTTATCCTCCAGAGCAGCAACTAAATGGCAAGAATAATTTTTAACATATTTCTATGCTATTGAAAGAGACAAGATGCCAGTAGATAGAAGCAAAAATATGTAATTACATTGCTTGGGCTCTGAAGGCCAGGAAGTTTTTAGAGAATGAATCCTATGAGTTCCTTTGCAGTCTCCAATACAACGAAATGCCATGCAGTGTCATGCAAGGGGCCAAACTATTTGAGCAAGAACAGTTATAGGTTTTAGGTGATCTTTGGTTGTGAAAGCAATTGAGCAATCTGAGTCTTGGGTCATATCGGTCAATGAAAATAGATTTAAAGAGTAAAAGCTCAGAAATATGCAGTGTTACAAGCAAAATGTCACATGAAGTGTAAGTTTAAAATATAGGGATAAAGGAAATAACATGTTATACATGTGGCAGGTATTCACATGTTGCAACTTCTTAATTTTGTCCCGCATCTGGGTCACGGTTGCTGCCTGACCCAGAACCTGAACAGTGCTTCTAATCACCATAGAAAGTGAGAGGAAATTGTGATTAAACCCATTTCTGCCACCCGCATGTCAAAAATATGCACAGAAGAATCCAAATGTCCTCTGGCTTGCCATAGGGATGCTCTAAGCCCAAGAGCGACAGAACGATTGTTGCGACTTCAGGGTTAAAGATCCGGCCTGATGTCAGGACAGGCCAGACTTAACCCCATTATTTAAAAAATGACAGTTGTATTCCTGGCATCCAGGCAAACCCTCCAGTGTGGCCCATCTGGGTTAGAAAGACTGGTGGGCGCTTTCTGGGGTGAGTGCATTGCCTGTAGCCTGGATGAGCCATCCTGACCCCCACCCCCTTTTATTTTTACCGTTTCACCCTGATGTCCAGTGGGCTGGAGGGTTCATTACGGGGTGGGGCATTGCCCAGTGCCTTAGCGGGTTATCCCATCCCCCGTCCTCCCTATTTTTACCATTTTTTCCAGGTGTCTAGATCAGGAAAAATGTTTTGATAACTGGTAATGATTCTGGTTCTGTCTACAAGTGGTTAATGTTGTTGTGAAAAAACAAGAACTTGGCGAGATACATTGTGAGGAGCAAAGGGGTAAGTGTGTCATCCAGATTGGTGATTGTGTCCATCTACCGAGACCAGGATGTGTGCAGAAGTGTGAATCTAAATTTGAACAATATCAACGAGAGAGGGAGGGTATGAGTGGAGACTCCTGTACCCCTAACAATATATCTACAAACAACTAAGGAGTGACTCAGTGAAAAGTAGAAACCAAAAAACATACAAAAAAAGTATATATGTGTTAGACACTACTGGACCCCCACCAGGTTACGGTAAACCAAAAACTGGCAAACTTCAAAGTGGCAACTAGTAAGTAGCAACCTTATGGGGCAAGTCTACCTCTTTGTAAAAAGAACCCTCACTCACCACTAGTTGGTGACATGCTTCATCATTGGGTCCCCGCTGGGGTGGCCGAATGCTCCCCCAGCGTGATACAACGCCTGATTTACAGCGGAGCGGGTTGGTGATGAGTGTAACAGTGGTATAACTCAAAATGTGATTTTCAAATGTGAGTGCAAAATTTAAAAAATACAAGATTGAAATCCGTACAGAATTTTTAATGAGGGCCAACCTGTATTGGGATTAAAAACGTGTATAGGCGGACAAAACTAGGTTCTGAATTAGGAAAGACTTACGGGCTGACGGTATTCCTGAATGTAGGTAGTACACGGGGAGTCGCGTGTGCACTAATTTGACACCGCGTGAAACATACCCTTAGTTGTTTGTGAATCTAAATTTGGCCAACCCACCAGAGTTGTGAAAATGAACAGAAACAATGTTGTGACACAAGATAGCAAAGTCTGGATTATGAGTGGTCAAATGCTGTATGAGGTAAGAGAGTAAATCTTCCCAATGGATACTTGAATGTTGGAGCCTGACCAAAGAGCCTAGTTATCTGATTATTGAAGGATAAAGGGGAGAGCTTAATATATCTGTTCTGTTCATTTTCACAACTCTGGTGGGTTGGCCAAATTTAGATTCACAAACAACTAAGGAGTGACTCAGTGAAAAAGTAGAAACCAAAAAACATACAAAAAAGTATATATGTGTTAGACACTACTGGACCCCCACCAGGTTACGGTAAACCAAAAACTGGCAAACTTCAAAGTGGCAACCAGTAAGTAGCAACCTTATGGGGCAAGTCTACCTCTTTGTAAAAAGGACCCTCACTCACCACTAGTTGGTGACATGCTTCATCATTGGATCCCCCGCTGGGGTAGCCGAATGCCCCCCCGGGGCGGGTATGTTTCACGCGGTGTCAAATTAGTGCACACGCGACTCCCCGTGTACTACCTACATTCAGGAATACCGTCAGCCCGTAAGTCTTTCCTAATTCAGAACCTAGTTTTGTCCGCCTATACACGTTTTTAATCCCAATACAGGTTGGCCCTCATTAAAAATTCTGTACGGATTTCAATCTTGTATTTTTTAAATTTTGCACTCACATTTGAAAATCACATTTTGAGTTATACCACTGTTACACTCATCACCAACCCGCTCCGCTGTAAATCAGGCGTTGTATCACGCTGGGGGGGCATTCGGCCACCCCAGCGGGGACCCAATGATGAAGCATGTCACCAACTAGTGGTGAGTGAGGGTTCTTTTTACAAAGAGGTAGACTTGCCCCATAAGGTTGCTACTTACTAGTTGCCACTTTGAAGTTTGCCAGTTTTTGGTTTACCGTAACCTGGTGGGGGTCCAGTAGTGTCTAACACATATATACTTTTTTGTATGTTTTTTGGTTTCTACTTTTTCACTGAGTCACTCCTTAGTTGTTTGTGAATCTAAATTTGGCCAACCCACCAGAGTTGTGAAAATGAACAGAAACAATGTTGTGACACAAGATAGCAAAGTCTGGAATATGAGTGGTCAAATGCTGTATGAGGTAAGAGAGTAAATCTTCCCAATGGATACTTGAATGTTGGAGCCTGACCAAAGAGCCTAGTTATCTGATTATTGAAGGATAAAGGGGAGAGCTTAATATATCTCTATGAGGAGTGCCACTAATGTTACAGTTCCTGAGATGGAATAGGAAGAAAGTGTGGCTTCCCAGATGAAATCTTGATTGAGAGTTGAGATATTAGGTATAGTATTCTTAATCTAGCTCTAGAATGCCGATATTGTGCTCTAATCTCCTTGCACATTCTTAGTTTGAAATGTTTCTATTTATTTGTATTTTTTAACCTATCAGTTGTTGTTGTGCCATTGTTAAGTCACCCAATAAACTTTTCTTCAATTTATCTCGATTTCAGTTTTAAAAACTGGGCTGGGCAAAGATATTCTATGTCTAGAACTTTACATCAGAGTTTGCAGAATTGTGTTCCCTAAAGCAGGGAGCGTGGTCAAGAAAATTCATGTCAACAGTCCACATGATCCCTCTGCTTTCTATAATTGCCAAATTGACATTATAAAGAATCCAGTATGGCCCCCGCAGCGGTGGTATTCAATCTCCTTATGTGCTGCCATACAGGCTGGACATTCTTTCTGGATTATGAGGTCGGATCATTCACTATGACCGGTTTAAAAACTCAGAACCAATGTGACACAATAGTTAGTCAACAAAAGCTTCCTTTAATTTATTAATTCATTGCATGTAAATTAAAAAATGAAAGAAAACACTAATGCCCTAGCACCTTCTTAGCCCAACTTACAACCCCAAATGTATGTTCTGATAGATACTTCTAGCCACAGATTCCTCAGCTGAAATTCTAGCACATGGTATGAAGGGGGTAAAGAACAAAGGGGCATATCAGCAACAACCGGCGATAAATATCGCTAAGCGCACTTTGCGCTAGGATAATTATCACCGGCTATCGCTGGATTTTATCACGGAGATAGGGTGCTATCAGCAACACTCATCTCCAAAGCGATAGAAATCCAAGCATTAACTACGAAACTGTGCGATTATCGCTGGAAATCCAGCGATAATCGCACTGCGACAGACGATACCTTGCTGATAGGGCAGGTTGGACTTAGCCATATTATCCACCTCCCATTGGATATTATGGGTAAGTCCGCTTTGAAAGCAGGCGTAATGAAACCTGTGTTAAGCGTGGTTAGCGCTACTTTTAACATCGCTAAGCAGGTTAGCAATATCCTTGTTGATTGGAGTAATGTCGGTTAGCGACATTCTCCATGGAAGTTTGGCAAGGTACGCCCACTTTGCATCTCATTAGAGAGGCAAAGCTGGGCATTGATGGAACGGGTGCTAAGGCAAGGATTCACGCGATAGTGTGACTTTGCTTATAAGGCGATATAATTATCGCCGCTTTGCGCCCAAAAGCGGACGCAAAAGCGGCGATAATTGTTTTATGCCGCTTTGATGATATGCCCCCAAGTTACTTACCTTGGGTAGCACTCTTTCTGGTACATAACAGCTGAGCATGAAAGGTCCAGGGATTACAGGACTATAACTGTTTTCACAAAAGTTTTTATGTAAACGGAGGAAACGTACTGAAAAACTCTGGACCTTTTAGAGTTTTGGAAGTTGAAAGTTTTTAGATAGAGAGAGTATGGTTTCCAAATTAAAATACTATTTAAGGTTGAATCCAGTAGTCATTGGTGCAAGTTTTCACTCAAAAAGATGATCGATCCAATTTTTAGGAAAGATAGAATTTTATTGATGCAAGTTTGACAGCCGACACAAGTTTCGCCCTCTGTGGCGTATTGCGCCAGGGCTTTCTCAAGGCTAAATTCAATTTCTTAGTGTCATTCTGTTAGATTCTCTAGTATGCATCGTAATAGATATATATCACAATAGAATTCCATAAATATTTCAATTTGGAGTTAAATCTCCCGAAAAATCAGAGCGTTCCTGCAAGGACGCAGAACGCGTAGAGACTAGCTGCGATTCCTCACGTTTTGAATGTTCTCCAGGCATCAGACTGGATTGGGAAACTTTTCAGCAGTACCTCTGTGTGCCAGTAGGTAGAATCGCATCTCGACAACTGTTGAAGTGACTCTGCCTAAACTTGATGTTCGCGGCATATGAGCTGCAGATTGCACTCTGTGCATAGATCGCCACCTAGTATTGGGCCCGGATGTTTGCAGTTTATTGTTGTCATGAAAAGTTCTTTGGAAATCACGAGATAGGTAACTTCTCCTTAGGACCACACTGCGCATGGGCATCGGCTCCATCCCCAGATTGTTGTTTTCCGCCATCAGGCTCGGATGTGTTTCCTGAGCTCCGGTTTCGAACCAACTTTCCTTCGGCGCGCAATCCTCACCCAGTTCGACAGTATTGTTTGGATCGCGCTACACATCGACGCGATTCTCTACCACTTCAAAGTCTTCGATTCCGGTCATCGACGAAGGCCTTCGGGCCTACCTAGGCCTTACTTTCTAGCTCATGGAAAGGACTCCATTCAAGAAGTGTCCTCAATGTGGGTCGAAGTTTCCCAACACCGACCTACATGAGGTGTGCAACCTTTGCTTTTCACCTGAGCACGAGGCCAAAGACTGTTCAGTGTGTGCCTCATTCCGCTCCAAGAAAACCATTCAGGACCGACTAGCTCGGAGAACTATGGCTCGCTCGTCAGCTTCGATCCTCGACGACATCTTCGAAGAGTGCGTTGAAGTGGCAGAATACCAGCACGGCGAAGAGAGTATTGGATCCTCAGATGCCGAAGACTCCGACGTCGAGGACATCACTCCAGCTCAACGGGTCGTAAGTAAGACCGTCGACCCCAACCCTTCCTCGACACCCTCAAAAAAGGCTTTGGTCACACCCTCACCTTCGGGCCCGGGTGTACACCGAGACACTGCTTCCCACGCCCCTCCTTCGGGCCCGGCAAAGAAGCCCACTAAGCCTTCAGGTGGCTCGTGTTCGAGCCAGCCTATTCCCGGTGTCAATCCAATAACGACACCGAAGAAGAAGCCATCTTCCTCTAATACGCCGACTGTTGCTCCAACACCTAAGCACACAGCGCCGAAGACTGGCAGCGGCTCATCGATGCCGAAACCGCACTCGGAGCCGAGTAAATAACTGCCCAAAGCGCCAGATTCACACGTGTCGGAGCCGAAAAAACACCCGGAACCGAAAAAACAGGTTCCGGTAAAAGACATTTCAAAAGGGCACACTCCTAAGCCAAAAGACCCGACACCAGCTACCGACTCGGTGCGAAAAAACCTACGGAGCCGAAAACTTCGACGCTGAAGGATTTGCCCTACTCAGAAGAACTTTTTACACTGGATCCCAAACAGAAACTCTTGTGAAGGATCCTAAAACCTGACAATTGACTCTCAGCTCCAAGAAGAGACCACTTGAGGCGCCAGCATCTCCCCCCCCTCCAAAGAAGAGAGACATTGCAACCTCTCCATTAAGGGTCCCTTCTCTACCACCTCCCCATACTGTTCCTCCTCCTACACCTCCTCCCCCACATCATTCACCTACACCACACGACCCAGCAGGGACCAATAGTCCCCCTCAGTCACCTAATCCATGGGATGATTACAGCACCCCTGATGTGCCTTACGTCCCACAAGATGATGTATACCCTTCCAGATCTTCCCCGACAGAGGCCACTATAGGTTTTAACCTACTAGTCCAAAGGGCTGCACAATATCATGGGGTGGACTTACAGATGCAGTGGAGAAAGATTTCCTATTAGACACTTGTGATAACACACAAAGGTCTACTGCCATTTTGCCAATGCTTAAGGGTGTCATCAAGCACTCAACAGAGGTTTTTAAGGATCCTGTCAGGGCTAGGGTCCTCAATCCTCGCATTGAGAAACAATATAAAGCTGCCCCTGCAGATACAGTTTATATTAAAGGTCCAGCACATTTAGATTCTCTAGTAGTGTCTAATGCACGTAAAGGTGCTAATTCCCAGACATCAGGTGAGGCCTCACCACCAGACAAAGAATCTAAGCTCCTTGACGCCTCTGGCAAGCGAACAGCGGCACAAGCAGCTAACATCTGGCGCATTGCCAACACCCAAGCGTTGCTGGCAAGATATGACTGGGCACATTACGATGAACTAGAGTCCATAATGCAGCACCTACCAGAGAAATACAAAAACAGGGCTAATGACCTTTTACAGGAAGGAAAAATTTTACTAATACTTCCATTCGTTGTGCCCTAGACGCTGCAGATACCGCCTCAAGGGCAATCAATACCAGCACCCCACTACGTAGACATGCCTGGCTACGTATTTCAGGTTTTAAACCTAAGGTACAAAACTCCATCCTTAATCAGCCATTTGATGAGACACATTTATTTGGCCCAAATGTTGACGTGTCTTTGGAAAAAATGAAAAAAGATACCGATACAGCAAAATCTATGGGAGCCTTGTGGCAGCAAGCTCCCAGACGTTCCTTTCGTCGCTCATCATACAGAGGCAACACAAGAGGCTACTCCTCAGAAAGTCCCTCCACTTCCTACAAAACCCCTGGTCAATCCACATTCACTAAGGGCTACCAGAGAGGGGGTTACAGGGGTAACAACAACAAAGGCAGAGGCAAAAACAACAACTCCCGCTCTGCCTCTACCCCTACCCAATGACTTTCCTCCCCTTCCCCCCCAACATTCCACTCCTGTGGGCGGGAGACTTCAACAATTCCTGCCTGCCTGGATCAACATCACATCAGACAGGTGGGTGCGGCAAATTATTTAGTCAGGTTACTGTCTAGAACTAACATCTACCCCCCCAAACATAGAACCCAAACAGCGTCCAATGTCACAAGAACATCTCTCACTGTTCAAGCAAGAAGTAGTATCTCTGCTAGAAAAAAGTGCAATAGAATCAGTTCCTCTGCACCAACAAAACAAGGGGGTTTACTCTCTATATTTTCTGATTCCAAAGAAGGACGGCTCTCTAAGGCCTATTTTAGACCTCAGACCGCTAAACATATACATACAGTCGGACCATTTTCACATGGTCACACTCCAACAAGTCCTTCCGCTCCTGCTGCAAAATGACTTCCTGGCTACTCTAGATCTAAAGGACGCATACTTCCACATTCCCATTCACAAGGCTCACAGGAAGTATCTCAGATTTGTAATAGACGGGCAGCACTCTCAATTCAAAGTATTCCCATTCGGAGTCACAACAGCACCAAGAGTATTCACCAAGTGCTTAGCAGTAGAGGCAGCGCATCTACGAAGACAGCACATCCATGTCTTCCGGTACCTCGACGACTGGCTCATTAAAGCCAGCTCACACAATCAATGCGTGGAACGCACTCATGCCACCATCCAACTGCTCCACAACTTGGGGTTCACAATAAACCACACCAAGTCTCATCTACAGCCATCCAAAGTAGAACAGTACCTCAGTGCCACAATAAACACCTCAACAGCGCTAGCTTATCCTACTCCAGCAAGGATAGCCAGCATGCAAACTCTTCTAACAAAGTTTCAGCTACAACACTCCCTCCCAGCACGAGCGTTCATGCAACTCATAGGGATGATGGTCTCTTGCATCTTCATAGTACCCCATGCAAGACTTCAAATGCGTCCGCTACAAGAGTGCTTATCACATCAATGAAACCAGGCTCAAGGTCACTTAACAGACCTAGTGTTGGTAGACGGTCGGACTCATCGCTCTCTGCAATGGTGGAACACCAAAAACCTTTCCAAGGGACGACCGTTCCTAGAGCCAGTTCCTCAGATAATCTTGACTGCGGACGCATCACTCTCCGGCTGGGGAGCCCACTTACTGCAACACATCATGCAAGGCAGGTGGACACCGCAACAAAAATTACTCCACACCAATCATCTGGAGTTACTAGCGATATTCCTAGCACTAAAAACTTTCCAGAAGCAAGTAGCAAACAAAGCTGTGTTAGTCCGCACAGACAACATGACAGCAATGTACTACATACAGAGGCAGGGAGGCACACACTCCCTGCAACTCTCTCAACTAGCACAAGACATATGGAGGTGGGCTATACCTCAAAACATATTCCTCCTAGCCCAACATGTACCGGGAGTATACTATAGCGGATCTGTTAAGTCGTCAAACACAACAGACCCACGAGTGGGAACTTCATATGCAAGTTCTTCAGCCATTCTTTCAGATGTGGGGACAACATCAAATAGACCTATTTGCCACCCACGAAAACGCAAAATGCCCAAGCTTTGCCGCCAGATATCCACACCCACTGTCAAAAGGCAATGCGATATGGATGAATTGGTCAAACAGATTTGCGTACGCTTTTCCACCTCTACCACTCATGCCACTAGTAGTACGCAAACTACAGCAGCATTCTCTGACCCTCATCCTAGTTGCTCCAATGTGTGCCAGACAACCGTGGTACATCACACTGCTACAACTGTCTGTAGTACAGCACCAAAAACTGCACCTGTCTCCACACCTCTTAACACAGAACCGTGGAGAGATCAAACACCCGGACCCAGCTCAGCTCAACCTTGCGATCTGGCTCCTGAAGTCCTAGAATTCGGATATATTAACCTTCCCACAGACTGCATGAATGTCATTAAAGAAGCTAGACGTCCAACCACTAGGGCATGTTACACAGCCAAGTGGAAACGATTTGTGATATATTCTCACAACAACAATATTGATCCCCTAGATGTGTCTATTCAACACATCATAGGATACTTACTGCATCTCCAAAGATGTAACTTAACCTATACCTCTATTAGACTACATCTTGCTGCTATAGCAGCATATCTGCAAAGCAGTCAACATCTATATCTGTTCAGAGTGCCTGCCATTAAAGGCTTTATGGAAGGCCTTAAAAGAATAATTCCACCTTCACCTGTGTGGAATTTAAATGTTGTTCCCACACAGTTAATGGGACCTCCCTTCGAACCCTTACACAGATTTGAATTACAATTTTTAACATGGAAAGATGCTTTCCTAGTAGCTATTACTTCTTTGCGGAGAGTTAGTGAACTACCAGCACTAACCTATCAAGAACCCTTCTTGCAAATGCATCAAAATAAGGTAGTTCTACGTGCTAATCCAAAATTCCTGCCCAAAGTCATTTCTCCATTCCATCTCAATCAATCTGTGGAACTGCCCGTTTTCTTCTCGCAACCACAGTCAGTAGCAGAAAAGCTCTTCAGACATTAGATGTCAAAAGAGCATTGCTATACTACATAGAAAGGACACAACCTTTTCGTAAGACAAGACAACTGTTTGTGTCTTTCTCACCACCACACAAGGGTAATCCCATTTCAAAATCTGGGATAGCTAGATAGATTGTCAAATGCATACAGATTTGTTACCACAAAGTTAAACATACGTTATCTGTTCCTCCTAAAGCCCACTCTACAAGAAAAATAGGGGCTTCAATGGCATTTTTAGGGAACATTCCCCTAGATGACATCTGCAGAGCCGCTACATGGTCTAGGCCGCACACATTCACAAAACACTATTGTGTAGATGTGCAAACAAAACAACAAGCTAATGTGGGCCAGGCTGTTCTCAAAACATTATTCCAAACTACTGCAACAGATAGGGGTGGTCGCTGCTGAGAGTGGGTACTGCTATACAATCTATGCACAGTGTGCAATCTGCAGCTCATATGCCTCGAACGGAAAATGCTACTTACCAGTATGCATCTGTTCTTGGCATGTAGAGCTGCAGAGTTGCACATGCCCACCCGCCTCCCTAGCTACCCTTGTCTGTTCCAGAATCCTTCCTTTTCTTGCAAAGCTCCATCAATTCCCTAATGGCGAAAAACAATCTGGGGATGGAGCTGATGCCCATGCGCAAAGTGGTCCTAAGGAGGAGTCACCTATCTCGTGACTTCCAAAGAACTTTTCAGGACAACAACAAACTGCAAACATCCGGGCCCAACACTAGGTGGCGATCTATGCACAGTGTGCAACTCTTCAGCTCTACATTCCAAGAACAGATGCATACTGGTAAGTAGCATTTTCTTTACATTCTCCGGTGATGTTTGCTCATCCCTATTCGGAGGACAGTTGGTATGATGACTTGCAGGAGGCCAGCAGTCTCAATACCTCCCCTGAATCAGGTCTTCTGTCACCCACAAGCCCAGCTACCGAGTAATCTGTTCCCTAAGCTGTGGTAATGCGTAGGACAGCTGAAGACCGTGACCTCCAGCTCCTCACCTTTGTGGTTAAAACAAATGTGTTGACCGAAGTCCTCTAGCCTGGGAAAACCTCCTTGGAACCATTTTTGCCCTTTCATGAGGCAGTGACAGATACCTGGCTGTTCTACTTGGCCAAGCCATGCTGTGGCATCCCAGTCAACAGACAAATAGTGAGATACCATTTTCCTGCCCCAGGCAATCATACTTTTTTTTTCTCAAACCCTTCCTCTGAAAGTTAGTTTGTGCAAGCGCCCACAAGCCAGTCTAATCCCAGAACTTTTCTGACTACTCTTCCCGCTAGGGAATCCAAGTGAGTAAAAACGTTTGGGAAGCAATTTTTCTTCCACCAGCCTGGCTCTCCACTCACTGAAAGCCATCTGCTTCCTGAGACGCTACTTCCATGCCCTTTGTGACTCAGTTGGTCAGTCCTTCCTTGTGTCCCAGAAGGTCTTTGACCTGTCTTTAGGCCATCCAGGATGGTAGGGATGAGGCCAAGTTCACAGTCCATTGTGGCTTGAACAGCACCGATTCCACAGAACAGGCCATTGGCACTAGTGTTGTTATTCACTCACACGCTTGGCTGTGGTTCACCGTTTATTTAGGTGACGTCCAGTCTTTCCTCATATTCATGCTGTTAATGGACCTCGTTTGTTTGGGGATAAGGTTGACTCAGCCCTTGAGTGGTTCAAAGGGAGTGGAACCACAGCTTACTCGCTGGGCCTATCAGCCCCACCTCACCAACTATACCAGACCTATTGTTTCTTTTGCGGCTTTGACAGAGGTGCTTTATACCACCAGCCAATGCAACCACACCATGGCGCCCAATAGTTTAGTGACTGTAGTGCCCACCGTCCCTGTGGCCAAGGTCAATGGGCCGTTCAGTCCCCAGCCTCCTCCTGCAGCCCACTTGCCAAACCCATTTAGCATTCCATTTGAGGAACACAGCTACCTGGTCTGAGGCAGGATCCAACTATTCTTGCCATGTTGGCAGGCCATAACATCAGTCAGGTGGGTCCTGCAAATTGTTCGGAAAGGCTATGCCTTACCTATCCTTTCAGTCCCACCACATCTCTCCCATATTCTCCCCAACAGCTGACGGAGGACCATCTTGCTGTCTTACAGCAGAAAGCCCAAGCCCTTTTCTCCAAGGGGGCTATTGAGAGGAAGTCACTGCCAGAAGTAGGCCATTGTTGCTATTCCTGCTACTTTCTAGTGCTGCAAAAGGATGGAGGCTGTTGTCCAATTTTAGACCTGCAGCCACTCAACGCCGTCCTCCAGAAGGAAAAAATCAATATTCATTGAGGTCAACTCTGAGGCTGCTGGGAATGTTGGCCTCCTGCTGGTCGAGCACACCAGGCAGTATATGTGGGCGCTGCAGTGGGAGCTGAAGTTTCAGTGGGCTGAACATCAAGGGGCCCTCTCTGACCACATTCGGATCTCGGAGGAGACTGCAAAAGACCTGCAGGGGTGGTTACTGAACAGCAATTGGGTCAGCTGCAGATCTTGTCTCTACCTCATCTAAACCTGACAGTGGTGGCCGTCCACATCACTTCTGGGTTGGGGCGGTCACCTGGGAGCGGTAGAGGCCCCTGGTCTCCGGGGGAGTCCCAGCTTCATATCAACCTTCTGGAGCTCAGGGCCATTCTCTTCGCGCTGAAAGCCTAACTTCTGTCCATCAAAGAGAGGCAGGTAAAGGATGCTAATGGACATTTTAACCGTCATTTGATACTACAACAAACAGAGTGTGGTGGGGCTACAGACCCAGTGCCAGAAAGGAATTTCCCTGGTGGTGAATCATCTGGCAGGATGGTTGCATGTTTGGGTGGACAAGCTCAGCTGTCAGTGGCTAGTGAAGCACTAATGGCAGTTACATCCAGTGACACAAAGTGTCTTCTCCAAAACCGCCATCGTCGAGAACACACCCTGTCAGCAGTTCTGCATATTCGAATTTCCAAGACATTTCTTGCGTGGAGAAGCGTTACGCCTACACCTAGAGCGGATCTCTGGACTTCTGTATACCTTTCCGTTGATACTACTCTTGCCCAAGTTCTCAAGAAGAAGGGGACCAACTGGGCCCAAGTCATCCTAGTGGCTCCAGTGTGAGCATTGAGAGCATAGTATCCAGAACTCCGGGGCCTGAGCATCTGTTGTCTGCATATAGAAAGGGGAGTAAGAGGATAGTCAGCTAGGTTCGTCCTCCAAACAGTAAGTCAAACAAAAAGGTTTTTGTTTCCAGATACCAAAGAACCTAGCTCAAGGAAGTAGTACAGTCAGCACACACTGGGGTTGACCGTGAGACATATGTTAATGTGTGTAAAAAGGGAGAATTGCTCCTTTTTTAGGTGTCCCCTCACTCATCTGTTGTCTGATCAGGCTGCCTTCCAGCAGGATCTGCTTTTGCAACAGCAAGGCAGGGGTCAGTACCCGGTCCTTCGCAATCTCCATCTTTATGCTTGGAGATTGAGCGGTGACAGCTGAACACCCTCAGCCTTCCTCCAGAGGAGTTTGATGTCATCTTGGCAGCAAGGTGTCTCTCGACAAAAAATGTATACACCTGTCATTGAGACAAGTTTGTGGTTTGGTGTAGCATCTGCCATATTGACCCCCTCTAGGCCAAACTAACGTTTTGTTGTTTGTGTTGTCTGTAGCCCAACAAGACCTTGCTCTGGGGTACCTTGCAGCTCTTTCAGCCTTTTTGAGATTGCCAGACCAGCAAGTCTACAGTTGTTATCCGCTTTTTGAAAGGTTTTCTCCCTCCCCCTTTGTGATGCTGCAGTGGGACCTTAAATTGGACCTCCATTTGAGCCTCTTCACATCTGCTCCTTGCAGCTTGTCACCTTCAAGACAGTGTTCCTCATCGCCTTAACATAAGCACAGCCTATGACTGAACTTCAAGCTCTCTCTGTTAACCTGTCATAACACCATTTTCCTTCCAGACAAACTGGTTTTGTGGACACAGGCATTGTTTTTCGTAATGTTGTGATGCCATTCCACATCGGTCAACACATTTACTTGCCAGCATTCTATGCTCCACCTCACCCTACTAAGCAGTAGGCGAGACTCCAATACCCCAAGAGAGCACTGAGCTTCTACATAGATTATACCAAAGAACACCAGGTTCCGGATCACTTCTTTGTGGGATTCACTGGAGTGAAACAAGGCAAGGCTGTGAAGAGAACCATCTCTTGCTGATCGCGCTCTGCATTAAGATCTGCTATGCATTGGCTAAAAAAAGCCGCATTTGGAAAGACTGTGTGTTCATTCTAACAGGGTCAGAGGTGCTACCACAGAAT
The DNA here is from genome assembly GCF_964263255.1 of Lissotriton vulgaris. NCBI lineage: Eukaryota > Metazoa > Chordata > Amphibia > Caudata > Salamandridae > Lissotriton > Lissotriton vulgaris. The sequence goes on from NC_141685.1 coordinate 877,837,502, forward strand.
TAGAATGCAGAGTCTCTGTGGTAGACGTCTATCATGCAGCTACATGGGCATCCCTTCATATATTCATAAATCACTATTGCCTCAATGGTCATGCTTGTCAAGAGGGGCATTTTTCCTGCTCAGTCCTGCAGGACTTTCAGGTAGGAGTCCATTCACAGAACCTTCGCCAAATAGCTACTGATTTGGTATCTGTTCAAAATGTAAGGAATCTACAAAATGTAACTTCTGAATGAAGTCTCTATCAGAAGTTACTTACCTTCGATAACGCTCTTTCTAGTAGAAACTCTATTTAGCTGCCCATTCCTCACTGACCTTCCCATTCTCCCAGTTCAATGAATTGCACTGTATCTATTAATAAAATCCCAAATCTAGGAATTTTTATGCTGGTCTCACTAATTTCCTTTTGAGGCTCTGCATCTTGCAGTGTGAGCAGTCTCGAAAGCAATGTCATTTCTAGAGCAGAACTGCTTCAGTGACTACCCATAGAGATGTAACCTACCGTCATACAGAGACACTGCTGAAAAGTTTCTTGATCCAGTCTGACGCCTGGGGAATATGAAAAAGGTGAGGAATCTGCAGCTAGATCGTCTCTACTGGAAAGTGTGTTACTAAAAGTATGTAATTTGTTCTTTAACTCCCTCATTCCAGGTGCTAGAATTTCAGTTAATATCAAAGCCTGTGACAAAGTTTTCCAAAGAAAGAGGCTTTGTGTTAATTCTCGTCTTTTTACAAGCTTTAACAAATATGGGGTTGATTGTTGGCACCCAGGCTGTGCTTTTATTTGCCCTCAGTGGTACGAAAGCATGTTAAGGAATAAAATAGGTCCTCCCTAAAAAGCAGGACACCAAAAGATAAAAACGACAAGAAAAGTCTTGGGTGCTCCTGTTGCCCTTTGGATCCAATATGTGGTCATCTGTGCTCAGGAGAGAACACTGATCTCTTATTGAGTCTACTGGCTAGTATAGGGCTTAATGAGATTGGTTTAGCTAGCAATAGGGATATCTAACAAGTATTGGGACAGTTCCCTAAGCTCACCTTTAATGGTAAGAGCCTGTAACTTAAACTCCACCAGTCCCAGTAGAAGTTTTTGGGTGGCTCCCAAACAAGCCATGATCGCACCAATAACCTGAAGATTACAGGAAGGGTGATTGTGACTTTAAACAACTACAACTTAGGAACTGTAGAAGCTAGATTCCGAATCAACTCCCCCACCCTTGATGGCCAGACTTCGAATTGGAGGTGTAATTCTACTAGGTTACAGGTGCCCAGTGGCACCAGATAGGTCAAGGATGACTCAGGCTCATCTTTCTCAATTTCATGTTTATTCAGCTCTTTGACAGAGCAATCCTTACTTCTCCTGGGCAGCTGGACTGGGATGACGTCATGCCCTCTTTCAGTTCCCTAAGCATTCTTTATATTGGTCTATCCATGGAGTAAGATCACTGCTCTTTGCAGGAGTTGTCCAGCTCCTCTTGCAGGCAAGTAGATCGCTCTTCTTTTTTTCGGGGCAAGTGTTACATCTTGCTTATTTCTTGCATTTCCCTGAGCAAAAATATGTCTCACTCAATCGAATAACTAAAACCAGAAACATGAATAAAAATGACAGAGCACCTCAACATACGTTGAGCACTTACGTGGCTCAGTTCAATAAAAATAAACACACACGAAATGAGTGCCCCAACAACTGTTGAGCAGATAAATGGCTCAAAGCAATACAAGTAAACCCAGACAACACATCGCTTAACTCAAACCCATACCAAAATGCAGTGCAAGAACAGGGGAAAATGGGACTAAGCACCCACCCCTATGTTAACCACTCCGTAAAGGTTAACATTACAAAGTAATGCGAGCATACCGAAGAATAAAAACATAAACAGTATGCAAGTGTTTAAACACAAATTAAATAAAACATATTTAAAACATGGGTTGGATACCACATTAAGTTACACTAATTAAAGTGCACTATAATGAAGCAACTGCTACATAAAATGACTGCCAAGAAGAACAAAACCCATACTGTGCAAAACCTAAACAAAGAAGATCAGGCACAGATAGGGAGGGAACAGTGAAAGTGTGTGCGCACCACCCAACACTGAGAATGGACAAGGGAAAGGAGACCTGCTCCCATACACCACTACCCAATAAACAATTGTGCTCAAATCAAAACCAACAGACTGACTACCACTTACACAGGCAAATAATGGCAGTGAACATTATGAAATGATTCATCAACAACCCAGAATGAAAATACATTTCAGCAAAAAAAAAAAACACGCTGCCTCATAAAACCATGAAGACAAATATCCCTGCAAAGAAAGCAAGTTAATATTACGCCGGTGAGCGAACTCTATCACCCGAGAAGTGCAGAACTCATCCAACGCTGATCGACAAGAGCTCCTTTCCAGTTTCCACGTAGATTATCACCAACAGTCACTCGCTGAAGTCGTCACTCGTGTGAAGAAGAACAATGTTAACGCTGCACATAGCACTAATAATGTAGACAAATGACATCATCCAAATGCCAGGATGCAAAGTTGTTCAGGAATAGCCGGTGAGAATAAAGTTCCTGGACTCTGTAATATTTCCCAGATAACGCTGCACACACCGCACCAGATGAAAAGATCCCCAAGAGTGTCACAGAAACGTGACATAACATACAGTTTCCTGCACAAGAAGACAAGTAGATTGTTCGGATTGCCGTGGGGAGAGTAGAGATTCCAGAGCGGCCAGAGCGTCTGACGTACGCTCACACAATTGCGACGCTCTTCACTGACTCCCCATGCGCATTCGACGACGTCACCAGAAGATCACAGATAGCAGTCAGGAAGGATCGCTCTGCTCCAATTAACCAACTGCCACAATGCCAGCGAAGACAGCAGGGCACACGTTGATTTTCTTTCAAAAGAGTGGCTCGAGCCGAATCCAAAGGTACAATTAATTAACGATCTCACTGAAAATAATGCCAAGCCACAAATGTTTCCTGCAGATCTTTAAACTCTTATCTTTGAGGAAAAACACAGCTGGCAATGTCTCAAAAACTCAAACGCCACATCGAGAGTTTATGAATGAATGTGTTCTTTGCTTGTAGAAATAAGAAATCTTCAATAAAGCTGCTTTGAAATGTGCTCTTGCTCACAACCGCCAGTATGGAAAACACATTGACACAGCACTTAGTGCTTAACACACAAAATCCAGTATTATCTTTAAACTAGATATGAGAACTGATCCAAGTTCTCAGGTCAAATCATGCAGTCAGAACTCAAAAACCCTGGGATAGTAGGCAGTCCAGATGACTGGGGACACTGGTGGGGCTAACCAGGGCGTTTCTGTAAATTTACCTTTTCTGTTCCGGCTTAAGTAGTTCCTTGCTGTAGCAAACAAATAGAAAGGTGACTCTACAGGATTCTCTACTTAGCACTTGTCTGAAGGGAGAATAACAAAGCTGAGACTGAGGTTCCACCTGGTTCCTTGTCTTCTTTTCTTACGCTGGTGTGTAGGCTTCTTCTGTGTCTGCTTCGCAAAGATAAACCAATGGGGCCAGCACATAGACACTTCTGATGGAAAGGCTGCCTGCCAATCAAGGAGTCTGCATTTGAAAATAATCTGGCTACTGCAGTCTCGAGGAGCATTTTTCCTGCCTATGCTTGACATATTTATAAACTTCTTGCCCAGGGACTACAATGAGACTAGTTTGTGTTGGCTCAGGTGTGATGTGTTTTGCCATCGTCTGGGAGCTCCACCAGCATCACTCATGGATGAGATACATAGACTTTTCAGGTGCCTTTCTGGTGTCACGCATGTATAAGCCTTTTGACTGGTCACATCTATTTGGCGAGAAGGCCGATACCGCACTGGAGCACGTCAAAGGAAGCAGAGCCACTTTACCCTCCCTGGGTCTCAACACTTGCCTGGCAGGATCCCTAACAGTTTCATACCAATCGTGGTATCACCAGGGGTTTTCCTTACAGGCAACACCAAGTTCCACCACTCCAGGCATAGGTACTGCAGTCTTTTCAGGGTCCGGGATCTAGCATACCACGTCCAGGCTTAGAGGACAGCAAACTTCCCAGTTCTCCTCCCCTTCAGCAGAAGCCTCCAAGAAGCTGTAGTTTGGCTTTAACAGCACACAACCACCCCTGAGAAGAAGAACCCGTCATTTTCCCAAGGGGTGGCTTGCCATAGCATCTGACAAGTAGGTCCTGCAAATGGTTCAGTGGGGCCACACCCTGTGTTTCCTTTCCAATCTGCGGCATCTTCCACCCACTAAAGAGCAGCTTTCGAAGAAACACTTGTCCCCTTGCTGGAAACTCAGGCTATTTTGGTGAAAGGAGTCATAGAGAGAATCCCAGCCTTGAAAATCAGAACTAGATGTTACTCCTGCTATTTCCTAGTGCTGGGAAAGGCTAGAGTCCTTAATCCTATTTTACTTCTTCGGCCTCTCAATTTGTTTCTCTGTAAGAAAAAGTCCAAGATGCTCACACTGGCCCAGGTTCTGTCTGTCCTGGATCTCGGGTACTCAATGGCAGAGTTGGACCTGCAAGATGCCTCTTTCCATCACCCCATCCTGCGAAGTGGGCCAGGAAATTTTTCAATAATGTGTGCACCCCTCGTTCCTCACCAGTGCCCATTTGGTGTTCACCAAGGTGATGGCAGTGTTTGTAGCATACCACTGGAGATCAGGTGTACTAGTCTTTCCATAACTCGATGACTGGCTGTTAACCTCATGCGTGCGAGCGGAATTCCGAGTAGGTCCTGCAAATGGTTCAGTGGGGCCACACCCTGTGTTTCCTTTCCAATCTGCCTTTCAGTTTACACACAAACTGCAAAAGTAAAAATGTTATCTATGGGATTCTGTGCGCATGCAATAGATTGTACATAGGAAAAACATGTCAGCAAGTAAATGTCAGGATAACGCAACATCGTTCACGATTAAAGAAAAAAGTACAAAATGCCCCAATGGTGGAGCATTTTTTGGCTGCTAACCACAAAGAAACAGACTTCACATGGACAGTCCTAGCTGGAATGGACCCACAGCACAGATCGCCTAATGTCGAGAAGGCGCTGTTGCGCAAAGAGGCCTATCTGATACTCCGTTTTGACACCATTAATACTGGCCTCAATTCAATTAGTGAAATTACCAGGCTTTAAAACTGGTTCATAGCCAATTAGACTTCAGGTCCCACAATGCACCATTATGGGAGACCAAGATATCCCAACTGCGATTGGTCAAAAAACAGCGAGCCTCTTAGAGAGGCCGGTGGAACTGAATCCCATTCACTCCATGTGATGGAATGAGGAAGTGGAACACGCTGCCAAATTAGAAGTTACGTGCAGACATTTAGACTGCATAATGGAATGTTGTTGAACGGTAACGCTTTATTAAACAGCGCTCGTGTCTTTATCGCAGGGATTCTGGCTGCAAATTATCTATAAACTAGACAGCGCCCGTGTCCTTTTTCATAATCTGGCTTTGAAAGCGCAGCCGCGCTGTTCCCAAACAAACTAACCGGCAATGCTTCAAGCAACCAGCGCCCGTGTCTTTTTTGACACAATGACTGAAGCCGATGTAAGCGTTCGGCTTTGAATACACCACAAGCGACGCCGCGCCACTCGTAAGTTCACTGAACGACTGTGCTTTAAATAACTAGCGCCCGTGTTTCTTTAGATAGAATCGCAGAATTCGATGGAAGCGTAAAAGGGGAACCGGCACACACCGGGATCTTCCGGAAACGAAGGCGATTTGGAAGCTACTGCGAGCTGCCCACATCCACAACTTCGGACGGCTGAAAAGATTTCCAGTAAGTGACTGTGTGTCCAAGCATATAAGACCTTGGGGTTTAGTCAAATCCATTATCCACAAGCAAGTAATACGTTCATTTTACTTGCAGTGATTGAATGTGAAACACGAGTGGCACAGCACTAAAAACCCATAATTCAAAACAGAAAAACGCAGCGAACACCTGGTTCCCTCCTTGCCTTACATCCAGGTATGAGAAAATTGGTCTTTTTCTACCTTTACTTTAATTTGCAAAACAACTTCAGACAACGAGTACCTGACATAAAATCCCGTGTGTTTTTTAGAAAGCGCACAGATTCAACAAATCCATCTAAGTGTTTTGGATGAACTGAACTTACCTCAAGTCCCCAGAGGTATGTTTCATTTTAAAAGTTGTACATATGAGAAGGATTGAGCAGGTTGAGGGGAGCAATTTATAACGAGTGTCCACAATGTGTTTGTGTTTTTACTATTAGGTTTAAGGAACAGGGGAAAGAATTCATTTGGCCCTGAAGAGAGTTTGTGAAGAAATCTCCCAAACTCGAAACGCGTAGGCGAACAGGATCAAGTCCTAAGTCTTGAATTACAGATAAAATACTTAGGAATTCAAAGCCTAAAAACATTTCTACCGAGAGGTTATTTGTTTTCACGCAGACTCAGTGGAAGGCTGCGTTGTGGTCAAATATTGTTCTTGTGATTAAGTGTATGTTTGCTTAAATGCTTATAATGATGTTACTGAAAAATACTTTGACATCTTTCCCTTCTTTTTGAAATGTTATCATTTTTTGTAAATTATTTACTAGTTATATGTCTTCATATTGTATATGTATCTTGATTCATGTTTTGTGTTGTAAAGATTAGGCATCACAACTTTTTTGGTCAGTACGTGAATAGCAGTGGTATTTCTCTTGACATAAATAATATCAACCAAAAGTTGCTTTTTCTACAAAATTGATTAATAAAATGGCGTAAATAATTGCCATGATAAACATATTAAGTTTTGTTTATCCTTTCATCCAAAACTAAATGGTGTGAAATATAATGAAGTGTCGGTTCCTTCCTCTTTTTTTATAAAATCCTTTCCAATCTGCGGTATCTTCCACCCACTAAAGAGCAGCTTTCGAAGAAACACTTGTCCCCTTGCTGGAAACTCAGGCTATTTTGGTGAAAGGAGTCATAGAGAGAATCCCACCCTTGAAAATCAGAACTAGATGTTACTCCTGCTATTTCCTAGTGCTGGAAAAGGCTAGAGTCCTTAATCCTATTTCACTTCTTCGGCCTCTCAATTTGTTTCTCTGTAAGAAAAAGTCCAAGATGCTCACACTGGCCCAGGTTCTGTCTGTCCTGGATCTCGGGTACTCGATGGCAGAGTTGGACCTGCAAGATGCCTCTTTCCATGACCCCATCCTGCGAAGTGGGCCAGGAAAATTTTCAATAATGTGTGCACCCCTCGTTCCTCACCAGTGCCCATTTGGTGTTCACCAAGGTGATGGCAGTGTTTGTAGCATACCACTGGAGATCAGGTGTACAAGTCTTTCCATAACTCGATGACTGGCTGTTAACCTCATGCGTGCGAGCGGAATTCCGCTCGTACGCTGAGATTTTTTAAAACGCACTTTACGTGACGAGCTGGGCTCGTCATCAGCGTGCGAGGAGGCTACGCCATGACGAGCCCAGCTCGTCATCAGTGTTGAAGGGGTTAAAGGGCTTGCCACAGTCACGCGTGGACCATCTCTTGATGACGATTAGCCTCTTGACATTGTTGAGGTTGACTATCAACGTGTCTAAGTCACACCTAACTCCTTTGTAGAAGCTACTTTTCATCAGAGCTATAATTGATACGAAGCCTTGTTAGGCCCTCCCTCTGAATCAGCAAGGTCAGGACATGTGGGCTATGATGCTGATGTTTCAACCCCAGTCATGGGTCTCAGCGAGGGTGACTGAGGCTTCTTGACCCTTTGGCCTCCTGCAATCTGGTCATAGGCTGTGCCAGCAGATGGCGTATGCAGCTCTGCAGTGGTATCTGAAGTCTCAGTAGGTCTAGAACCAAGGGAACCTGTGAGACTTCATCTAGGTTTTAGATGCAACTGCAAAAGATCCGTAATGGAGGCTGTTCGACTGTCATTGGAATAGTGGTTTTACCCCTCTCCCTAACCCATCCACTGCGGACTGTGGTGATGGACTCATTGCTGCTGGGCTGGAGAGGTCGCAAAAGAGACACCATTTTTTTTTCCTCAAAGAGTTTTATATAGCGCAAACTAGACCCGAGAAATCGGGTATCAGAGCACTTTACATGAGCACCAATTTCCTTTGAGTGGTTGAGGAAAAACCCATTTCCAGTGAGTCTTCAGTCACGTTTGGAAACCGTTATTTGCAGTGTAATAGTGTTTAGCTTCAGAGACTTCTTGCAGTAGTGATGTCATGTCTTCTTGCATGCCAACTGTGAATGACAATTTAATATATAGCTAATAGTATTGAAAACATGTACCAAATGTCAATGTTCTTGATGGATGGAATGCAGAACAAATCAAAACATTCACCCCCAGTCAAGAGATCTGGATTAAATTCATCATTCTTTTGCCCACCATGCCACCCCAATTTAGGCGGAGGTCCTCTAGGATAGTTTGAGATCAGAAGGCTCTTATCGCCGGTAAAGGCCTGTCTCCACACCAACCTGTTGGAACTGTGGGCCATTTGCTTGGTGTTAAAAGCCTTCCTGCCATCCATCAAGGCATGGCTGGTTCTAGTCCTAACTGAAAATATTACCACCATTTAGTATTGCAACAAATGGGACAGTATGGGGTCCTGGGACCTGTGCCTGTAGGTCTTGCGTCTCTGGAACTGGTTGAATCGTCAGGGCATTTCCCTGACAGTGCGCCAGCAGGCAGGTTCTATAAACGCCAGTATGGACAAACTCTGTCAACGATGCCTATCAGGTCACCATCAGCAATTACACCCGTAGGTTGAGCAAGGCATGTTCCAACAATGGGGGAGGGGAACCTTTGCTTGATCCCTTTGACACCACTGAAAAGCACAATGTCAGCACGTTTGCGCACTGGAGTTTCCCAGAAGGCCTGCTCTTGGAGGCTTTCCACCTAGAGCGGAGCACAGAAGTGCTTTTATGCCTTCTAGCTGCTACCTCTTCTTCCTTGTACCCTGAAGATCAGAGTCGACCGAAACAACGTTATCCTAGAGGTTCCGGTTTTGGCCAGGAGAGTGTGTACCCTAAACTTCTGGCACTGAGCTCTGTCCTCCGATTGGGCTGCCATTTTGGGAGGATCTTCTGTTGCAGGAGCAGGGCAGGTCTTGCACCCGGGGCCTGCTCAATCTACACCTCCATGCATGGATATTGAGCTGTTAAAATTGACAGCATTAAGTCTTTCTCCCGAAGTAGTGAATGCCATTCTTGTGACTCGGTCTTACTACCAAGTTTCCTGCGGATCCGGATCTACTGAACAGATCATTGACCGCCCTCTGACCGCCGGCCTCTGACGGCTCTCGGCACGTCTTCATGGTGCACGCACCGGGAGAAGACAGTGGATCCTCTGACCCTGCCATAAATAAATCATCGAACCCGCCGGAATGGGGCTCCGTTCCCGCACCTTCCAAAGACCCTCGAGCACACACCATTAGCTTGGACAAGCCATCAGACTGGCTTCTCCAGACTATTCTCACCGCCGCCTCGACCGTGACGGGGCAGCTTCCTTGCACCTTTCCGATCCTCACATGATACCCACCACCGGACCGAGCTACCGGACCCACTCCTACATATCCTGCTGACCACTGTTGTCTTCCAGGCCTGAAAGGGGCTCCGTTTATGCGCCTCCCTCCTCTTCACATCCCTTGGGATACTGCAACTAGATTTTACCCACTACTCGAGGACACTACCTACATCCTCACCAGAATGGGGATCCGTTTCTGAGTCAGCTCCTACCCTGTGACACCTCCATCAATCGGCAACCCGGTCCTGATGAAGATCCTAAATCAATAGGATCGAAACGCCGTCGACCCGCATCACAGCACAACTCATGGCGCAATACCTTCTTTGGTTCCCAAACTGACATCAATTACCTATTTCATCAAGGAGGAATCAACAATTTTATATATAGTGTTTTAATTTGTGTCGCTCTGCGCCTATCACTGTTTCTCACCCATATGTCACTCGTGCCATCACCGTTTGTCTCACTACCACGTACTGCACAAAGCCCCCTTGGGTTGCCACCGCATTATATGCCTCAAGTGCTGTTCTCCAAACTAACGTTTTTGACTGTTTTCTCTAATATTTTCCCTTAATATATGATGCTAAATGCACTTTCAAAACAAAAAATTCTGAGTCTCTCTTTCTTTATGCCCAGATCCTTTGTAATGTCGTTTGCATGCAAATATATCTGTTGCCCAAGTGAATCCAATTGAGATATTGTTGATTTATACATATGTACACCCAGATCTCAATCTGGTCTACGGGTTATACTCCTGTTGTCTTTCCCTATTCTTGTGACTAGGCATCCTTCAGCAAAGTCTGTTTGTGCTAGACTCTGCAACAAGTTAATGGCTTCGTGTGGCACCTGTAATATAGGCCCATTGCAGGCAAAACTCTTGGAAGTATTGTTTGTTTTAACTTTGACCTAGCAAGAACGTGCAGTGGGCACTGTTGAAGGTTATTTGTCTAGCCTTTTTCACCTTTGTTCAAATCATCTGTTGCGGTTTCTTAACAGCCACCTCCATATGTTTCCTTCTAAACCCTTTGGGATGCCACGGTTGGATTTGTCCTTACTTTTCATATGTGCACCATTTTTGTGCAGATGCAAATCCGCTCGCTTTGCCTCCTGACGACAGTCTTTCTCGTTATGATAACTTCAGCTCATTGCTTGAGCGAGCTTTAGGCTTTTCCAGTCCAGCCACCCAACACCACCACCTTTCATGAGAAACTGGTTTTGAGGGATAGAGAAACCTTTCTACTGAACGTTATAACTCCTTTTCATGTTGTGCTGTCCATCACACATCAACATTCTTTGTTTTAACTTATCCCTGAAGGAAGAGGAGAAACTCCATCATTTATACCCCAGTGGACAGTGGGTTGTTACATTCATCGTACCAAAGATCATTGGATAGACGATGAGCTCTTTGTGGGGTCCTCTGGAGCAAAGAAAGGCAAGGCAGTGCAGAAAATGACTTTGTCCGGGTGGATACTTCTCCGCTAAGTGCTGGCCAAGATGCAGCCTAATGAAGGGCTAAGTACCCATTCCACAAGGGCCATGACTTCTTCCACTGTGTTTACACATTGAGTGCCTGTCCTGAATATTTGTAACCTGTAATACAACACGTGTGTCCCTGGTGGGGTACAGACGTAATAATATAAATCATTGGACACTGATCCCAAATGAATAAGAAAGTAATTATTTAATGAACCACTTTCTCAATGTTTTAACTTTTCAAGTATTGATTGTACTGTCCATACATTACATAAAATACACACAGTGCTATACAAAGTGAAGTGTGAAAGACTAACATAGATTATACAGAAACAAAATTACATACACATTACAGATATTTGGGGTTGACGAATGTCAATACAATAGTCTTTTTAGGCAAAATGTATCCTTTAGTTCCTATCAGACTTTGTGCAGTTCGATCTCTAGTATGTTACGTCGACCTTTCGACCCTGTTGGTGATGGGCTGACTAAGTGCATCAAGGGTCTTCATCAGGACTGGGAAAGTGATGGGCAGCCTGGGGATAATAATGACAGAATGTCAGGGCTTTCCATGGGTCAGTGGGGGATCTAATTTAATTATTAGGGGCACCTCAAATTGTGCTCACCTTATTTTCTTCAGATGTTATCCGACTGGTGCCCGTCAGCCGACTAGGCACCCTGGATGAGGTTGGCTCACGGCTCCTTCAAATGATGTACAAAAGACCTTAGTATCTACATGGTGGGAGGTGGTAGGGTGGTATTATCTCGAGTGGATGTGAGAACATACCTGCACTTGTTTGTGGTGGGTTCTTCAGTAACAGTGTGTAGCCAATGTACTACGCTTGGACGCCTTGGCGATTGCCTGAAATGATAATGGGTTGTATTTCAAGCTCAAGGATGTCTCCATGGCCACATTCTAACAAAATATTTACAAGAAAACATCATACCCAAGGGCCTACAAGTATGCAACGAGCCAGGGATTTTCATTGAATTACCAAACGTCTGTGAAGGATTCAATTTCGTGGCAAACAACTGTAGCCGACATTGGATGGTTTTGGGTATTGTGACTGCCCTTGAATACGTGAAGAAGCTGCCACAAGAAATAGCCGACCTAAAAAAAGAAATCTTGGAAGACAAATCTCTAAAAAAAAACGCACGAGAGGCATTGGAGAGAGCGGAGAAAGCCACTGCTGAATTCAACACCGTCACCCTTCACAAAAAAGTTGGATAAATTGGCAACGAATATTAAGACATATGACAAGAAACTCACATATCCATACGTCAGTGAAGAGTATTATATCCAAGACTCCCAGGGATACTATACACACCACCACAAGCAGTCAAATAGAAGATTTGCTACTTACTTAAATTCTTCATTCGGGAGTGGCAAAGAAAGCGACTCCGAAGCAGCCAGCACTAGCTCGGACCCAAGATGATACCAACAAGGTTCAAACTCCAACAATCAAGAGGCTATACCACTGGGCCCCCGCAAGGAAGCCAACAATACCAGGACTCATTCGGACCCCAACAGAATTCAACGTCTTTTTTAGGGGACCCTACATGGAACAACAGGGATCCCAATTGGAGCCGCCCTCAGAGATGGAACAGAGGATCAGGCAATCGCCGAGGGAATACCAGAGTCAGATTCCAAGCACAACCACTGCAGGACCACGGAGAAATCAGTACCAGGCGACCGACCTACCGCTGGTAAACGTGGACATGACGAATAATGAACATATAATGTCCGCAGGATCATTAGAAATTCAATACCTCCCTGCAGAACCATTGGCAATACCATCTAATTCAATGGAAAGAACTAGCACTGTCACCATCCCACATGTGGTTAACATGGATCCAGTGAACACCACATCTATCATAGACCCCGCAGGATTGGAGGAAAATCAAGGCCCCCCTACAGAACCACTGGCTATACCATCCATCTCAATGGAAAGCACTAACGTTGGCACCATCCCGGTTGCGGGTAACATAGGTCAAGTTAACACCACACCCAACAAAGATCCCCTACTGAACATTTCAAATCAGGTCCTCAGTCGAGCGGAGCATGATATCCTGGTGAAAGGTCTATCATTTGTACCTACTATTCCTCCAAATTCATTCAACATCAAACTAGAACTCCAACAATTTTCCAGGAAGATCAGGTTAAATTATTTTTTGCCAAGAAAGAAGAATATACAAGAAAAACCTTGGCCAGACAATTTCGCCCCACTTCCACCTTCAACCCAGGTAGCTATCTTATGAATGAAAGGATTTTAGCTCATGAAAAAGTGGTGATGACGGAAGTAATGAACAACCTACAAAAGACGAAGTATATAAAGCAGAACATCACGAAGGAAGAGAGAGGAGCTTTACTATCACTGGAAAACAACAACTCCATCGTCATAAAGAATGCGGACAAAGGTGGTGCAGTGGTCATCCAGAATAGAGAAGACTATGTCTTAGGGATTACACAACAACTTGGATGTGAAAAGAGCTACATCTGCACACCCGGAGACCCAACAAAAGAAATTGCCACACTTATAAATGGCCTGACGAAACAAGGATTGGAAGAAGGATTTCTTTCAGAGTCGGAATTCAAGTTCTTGAACAATGAAATATTCAGAATTCCAACAATATATACGATCCCAAAGGAACATAAAAACTTACAAAGACCACCTGGGAGACCCATAGTCTCCGGCTGTGGGTCGATCCTGGAACCTATTAATCAATTCCTGGATGCCTTTGTACAACCGTTTGTCTTGGAAACAGAATCATTCCTATGGGACACAATCAACATCGTGGAAAACCAACCATTTGATCCATCCATCCAATTGTTTGTGACACTCTGTGTGCTCACTGTACACAAGCATACCCCAGGAAGAGGCTATAACAGTGATACAATAAGACCTAGACACACGTCCAACACCACAATGGATCCCTACTGAATTCCTTATTCAATTACTCAGCATATCCATGACCAAAAACTACTTCATTTTCCAGAATGCCTTCTACTACCAATGCAAGGGAGTAGCCATAGGGGCAGGCTTTGCTCCAAGCCTGGCAAACCTGTACATGAATCACTTTGAACACACACGTATCACATGTATCCTGCTCATAATCCATACAAAGAGAATATAACATCCTGGAACCAATACATTGATGATATCATAATGATATGGACTGGAACTGAAGGAAAACTTGCAGAAACTCTCACATGGCTAAACACTCGCTCTACAGACATCCAGTTTACCATGACACACAGCAATAAATCCATCCCTTTCCTTGACCTCACCTTGGAAACTGAAGAGGGAAAAATCATAATGAGTCTATTCAAAAAACCAACGGATCACAATACATTATTACAATACAACTCACATCCCCCTAGGAATCTGAAAGACAATCTGCCATACGGTCAATTTCTATGTGTCCGAAGAAACTACTCAAGAAGGAAAGACTATTTCAAGGAGAGTGGCCAACTAATCATGAAACTAAGGGAAAGAGGCTATCCCAAAGGACTTCTCAACAGGGCCAGAAAAAGAGTATGGTATAGAGCTACTATAGACCAAGAGAAACACTACTGAAAATACAACCAGGAGACACTAAAATGGACAGATTAATATGTGATACCACATTCAATACCAAAAGTCATGAAATCAACAACATTATCATGAAGTACTGGAGTCTGGTCGGCCCTGAGATTGGCATAACAGAGGCACCCATGTTTGCCTTCAAAAGGGCGAAAAACGTGAAAGATCATTTTGTCTCTTGGTTCCTAGACTAATTGCCTGCTCCTGACACACTGTCACAACTGAGTCTCCCACCGATCACAGGACATCAAAGATGTGGCAATTGCAAAGCCTGCAAATATGCTATTACAGGGAATGAAATAACACACAGAGGGAAAACCTACTCCCTGAACCAGTTCACAAAATGTAACAGCCAAAACGTTATTTATGCCCTAAGATGCCCATGTCAATTCATCTACGTAGGCCAGACGACTCAGAAAGTTAAAAGCAGAATTTTACAGCATCAAAGCAGAATCAAGTGCAAAGTACAAGGTGCACCGCTACTAGACCATTACAGCTCACTAGGGCACGCACCAGATGAGATGGAATGGGCTGTACTCGAAAAGGTCATCCTTCACAAAAGAGCAGGCAACATCATCAATCAACTTAATTTCAAAGAATGTCGATGGATACACACTACCGAAGGCACCACCCATGGTCTCAACGAACAGGAAGAGACATATGTCCAGATGAGCAGACTATAGTAATTACAGTATTATGATGTGACTCCTGCTCCATCTCTCAGCACGATGACACTCGAATCTCTGATGTGGTCTCCATCACAAGACCTATTCCTCTAGATTCACCTAGACATCAGATCATATTGGTGGCACCTTTATATACTGAAGCCCACATTACACATTGAGACACACACGGTCTATCATGGTCCCGCTGTTAAAAACCGAGGACCCGCAAATATTGTAGAATGACCAAATACTACAACATGGACTACTGGTATATGAAATATGTTCTCATGTAATTTCCATAACATTCTCCAGTACATATTATCTATTGCAAAACTGCACATAAAGTAACCTGCTGTTTGATGTATTAATTAACATGTCGTCAAAAGTATGAAAGAAGCAGATCGGATTAACATTTTTTTACGAATGCATTATTACAATTATCAATTTTTTTTAAACTGCATTCAATGCGCTAAGGGTTACCATTTACATGAACCTTTCTATCTGGCCTAATACCTTCCATTATGTAACAGTGCCCTGCTAGGATTATCCAACATGAAAGCAATGTTTTATGACATAGACAGCAGATGTAACGTATCCACGAAGTATTACATTGTGTACCATCGGTATTGTGAATATGGTATAGTTCTCGTGAGTAGATCGACAAGCACTACATAGTAATGAAGTATAGGCCGCGTGTAAATTGTTTCCAACATCCGTCTGGATGGATACTGTTACAACCAACATTATGAACAGTTCTGTTATGCTCCAATCCTTGTAGGCTCATAAGAGGCCTGCCCGTAATTTGGTCTATTAACACGTTTTCACACACAAGGCACATTGTTGTTATATGTTAATATCCCCAGCCAGCCAGCCAATCAATCACTCTACAAGTTAGGCACGCTCAATAAGTGCCGACGTTCCCACACACAAGGTATCATTGCCATTATATGTTAATATCCCCATCCAGTGAGCCAATCAATCGCTGCACACGTTAGACACGTTCCAAACGTGCACGCTTCTAGCCGGCTCACGTCATATAGAGCGCTCACGGACTCCGCTCTCGTCATTCACAACAGAGAATCCCAGGAGACGGTCGCTCTTATCCAACGCTTGAGTAAGCTTTCACCTAGATAGCCAACTGTCTGTAATACGGCTCACAGCCCCTAACCCAGGGGCGGATTGGCAAGGCGCGCATTCGGGAATGGGCCGAAGGGCCGGTGCCTCAGTGCCCTCTGTGGGCCGTTTTTTTCTCACCTGTCCCATTCCACAGAGAGTGGACTAGGAAAGGGGAGAAAAAAAACGGCCCACAGAGTGCATGGAGACAGACAGAGAAAATGAAAGCAGCCTCGCAGTGCGGCCGGACAGCGATTGTCAGCTGTGGCCTCTCCTTCACCCCTGCCCTGCCAAGCAATCAAGCTGAGGCTGGGCTGGGGAGGGGTGATTGTTTGCAAGAATCTGCCTCCCTGGGGGCCAGGTGTTTCTCAGGCCTTTGAGCCATTTGCACCTCGGCCCCCTGGCGCCCATGCAGCCCAGAAACGGTGTTCGTCTTAGCACCTCGCCCACAGCCCTTCACATTCAGGGCATAGTGGACGAGGAAGAATGGGTCTTGCTGTGGAGGCCAGGTGATGTTTGGAATTTTTTTATTTTATTTATTTATTTATGCGATTTTATATAGCGCAGACTTTACCCTAAGGTGTCAGAGCGCTTCACACAAGGAACAACAATAATACATGAGGAGAAAAATTACAAGTAGACAAATTACAAAAGCAAACGTTAAGTTACATGAATCAAAAGTGACAATAGAGCTGACAGGAATCTGTCCCAGGCCCTTGTACTCTTAGACCTCTCAGCCGCTTTCGACACGGTCGACCATGGTATCTTGGTCGACCGTGTCAGAAACGCTGGCATTTCTGGCTTGGCCCTGTCATGGGTGGTATCTTTTCTTCATTCTCGTTTTCAATCTGTCCGGCTTTCTTCCTTTTCTGCCCCTCTATCCTCTCTTTCCTGTGGTGTCCCCCAGGGTTCTGCTTTATCCCCGCTTCTGTTCAATCTTTATATGCAGCCCCTTCTTGTCTCCCTTCGTCAGTTTTCACTTATTGCTTTTAACTATGCAGATGATCTGCAGCTTATTTTTCCTCTCAATTCTTCTCCCTCCTCCTGTTCTAATTTTCAAAATGCCATGCTCTTCATCTATGAGTGGATGAACCTTAGTCAACTTAAGCTCAACCCCAGTAAAACAGAGCTGGTGGTGACCGGTGGTCCTCTTACTCCCTGGTCTCCCAACTTCTGGCCTGTAGCTTTGGGTTCCCCTCCTTGTCCAGTGAACACAGTGAAGAGCTTGGGGGTCACTATTTCTAGTGACCTCTCAATGCGGCCTCACATTAACACCGTCACTTCGGCTTGTTTTTTCCACCTCCGCCGAA
Source organism: Lissotriton vulgaris (assembly GCF_964263255.1). Lineage (NCBI taxonomy): Eukaryota > Metazoa > Chordata > Amphibia > Caudata > Salamandridae > Lissotriton > Lissotriton vulgaris. The sequence continues at coordinate 877,855,142 of NC_141685.1, forward strand.
TCGGGAAGATTCGCAGGTTTCTATCTCAAGAGGCCCTTATTCTTGTCATCCTGGCCCTCATCCCCTCACGTCTAGATTATGCCAACTGTCTATACGTGGGGGTCCCTGCCTGCCATCTTTCCCGACTTCAACTGGTCCAGAATCAGGCAGCCAGACTAATTTTTCGGCAGCCTAAACATCAGCATGTCACCCCTTTGCTGAAAACTTTACACTGGCTCCCAGTTGCACAGCGGTGTGTTTTTAAAATGGCCTGCATCATTTTCAAATCCCTGTTTTCATGCGCTCCTGCCTTTATTTCTTCCTGTTTACTTGCCTATGTCCCTTCCCGTCACCTCAGATCCTCGGCTCACAACCTCCTGATCACCCCTAGGTTTAACCGCAAGAAACATGGAGGAGCTTGCTTCTCCTTCCTTGCTCCGGCTAACTGGAATTCCCTCCCTCTTGCCATTCGTCTGTCTACCGACTATCGTTGCTTTCGTAACTCTCTAAAAACTTACCTGTTCCGTTTGGCGCATGGCTAGCTGCCCGGCCCCTGAATGTTCTCCTCCCACCCGGTCTTGAGCGCCAAGAAACCAATTGGTGTATGTGCGCGGTACCAAATCCTTTTTAATAATAATTTAATAATAATAGTGAGCAACCAAAATACATGAGGTAGCAATCAGTACATTACAGGAGGAAAAAGTGATATGTGTGCAGGTTACAAAAGCGTACAAAGTACAAGTAGAGTTATAATATTGCAATAAATGGCAGACACTCCAGCACAAGAAAAAACGTTACGTAGGCAATGGTGGCACTTGTGCAAGTATCTAAAGCAAACAAAAGTGAGAGGTAGCATACAGTGTGATACCAGAGAAAAGTGACGTGTGCAAGTTACAAAAGGGTACCATACACAGGTACAAGGGTAATACTACAGTAAATGGTAAACACTCAAACTGCCAGAACACACTGGGAAGGCACTTCCCATGCACCAGCTTCACCTCAGCCTCCCCCTGGCTACCTGGCTACCTTGGATGATCCAGAAAGCTGTGTTTTGTGCTCCCCTGTCAGGACATTTTCCCGAGGCCTGGAGGGCTGATTTATTTACTAATTGCAGGGGCCTTACCTCTGTTCATGTGCTCCTGAGCTGAAGGCCTGGGGAGGGCTAAGTAGGTTAGTAATAGCAGGGGCTTTGCTGCTTTTCAGGTGCTCCTGTGCTTTTTTTAGTTGCTCAGCATGTAGGCCTTGGCACCTTGGCCCTGTGTCCTGTGCAAGAACAGTATACTCCCTCTTTCATTCCTTGTCTGTGCAAATAGTGTTTCATGAAAGGGCACGCCCCTTGAATGTGGGCCACGCCCCTTAAATATGGGCCACGCCTCTTGAATGTGGGCCACTTTTTTTGTCAGTGCCCGGGCCGAATTGTGATCCCAATCCGACCCTGCCCTAACCTTGCATGAATACACTGTCATCTCTCGAACCGTACTTGACGAAATCACTTTACCTAGCCCCCGCTCCTATTCACCATCACGCATGTTAAATATAGACCGTGGCAGGTATTTGAATGCCCCTTGATCTAGTTTCAATAACCACACCTTCGATGGCAATGAGACACCATTGAGGCCGTTTTACTCACGCGGCCTGGGTTTCAAGCGAATGGGTTAACTTACGGAGTGATTGCACCGCCGGCGTTATAACGTCTTTACCAAGAGAAGGCACACAGACTGCGTTCTTGTTTGTTGTGCGGCATGCTTAGATATGTGCATGATTAGAAATCCCTTCAAACCTGGTCTTTTCACCCACGCACCCCGTATCTAAGATAGCGGCTTGCATATCCTGAATTATTTTTAAGTAGTTTTTATATAATCACCTTTCCAGCAATACATTGAAATATCTATATGACCATGAGAATTCACTGGTGTATTCACATTCAGCACCTACACTCTTTAGCTAAACTCCTAATGTCACGTTGCAAATCATGGCCCCAGATTCGCCCGTGAGCTTGCAATACAACCTATTATCATTTCAGGCAATCGCCAAGGCGTCCAAACGTAGTACATTGGCTACCCACTGTTACTGAAGAACCCACCACAAACAAGTACAGGTATGTTCTCACATCCACTCGAGACAATACCACCCTACCACCTCCCACCATGTAGATACTAAGGCCTTTTGTACATCATTTGTAGGCGCAGTGAGACAACCTCATCCAGGGTGCCTAGTCGGCTGACGGGCACCGGTCGGATAACATCTGAAGAAATTAAGGTGAGCACAATTTGAGGTGCCCCTAATAATTAAATTAGATCTCCCACTGACCCATGGAAAGCCCTGACATTCTGTCATTATTATCCCCAGGCTGTATCCCACCAGGGACACACGTGTTGCATTACAGGTTGAAATACCTTGTTGAAGTATACTTTTCCTTCCAACAGAACCATTATTGTTTGTCTAATTACCCGCCCAGGTTCAGAGGGTTACAGGGTTACCCCATTATTTCTAATGGGCTGAATATTTGTAAGGCTGCAATGTCGGGCTCAGAGGACCCGTTCACAAAGAGTACTGCCTTCACAGCCTGGTCTGACTGGAAGGGCATTTTGGCCAATCGGTTCTGCAGTTCTTTTTGGTCTGAGCCGCCTCACAGACCCACCACTTTGTGAGGTTCTACTTTGATATCTATTGTAAAGGTGAGAAATCTCCGGTTGGAAGTCTCTATCAGAAGAACAAGCGACTTAAGCTTCAGTAACTCTCCATCTGGTAGACTCTCTTATCTTACCTCAGATCCCTCACTGTCCTCCCTCCTGCCCATTCTGGGGAATGGTCTCTTTTCTATAAGAAAAAAGTCCCAAATTGCTGGGCTGCACAGTGGTACAGGTAATTGCTTTTTGGGCTCCACTTCCAATGCCGCGGACAGTATCAAGAAAGAAACTGACATGGGCAAGCTGTGGTGGTGCTTATATGAAGCTCCGCCCATCACTTTCAAGGGGGAAAGGAGTCCACGTGGAGCTGCAGTGTAGCCTACTCGCGGGCAGGGACTACTGAAAATTATTCCGGATCTAGTCTGGCAGCGGAGAATATTCTTAAGGTGAGAAATCTGCGGTTAGATAGAGTACCCAACAGAAAGAGCATTTCCGTTTAGTGGGTGGCAAAGAGGCAAAGCCTCATGTGGTTCATAATGCCCCTCATCTGCCCATTAGAATTGTATATCACACTCTGCGGATCTTCATGTATAGTTTAAGCCATGCTGTTCTTTTCATATGCAATAGTTGTAAAGAAAGGATTGTAATGCACATTACTTACTACTCATTCTTCACTTTATGAATCTCCACATTGTGGTAGACTGGATTTGGAAACTGTAGCAATAGCTCTACAGCACCATAAGGTTGCTTTGACATGCTCCACCACACCTCTCGTACCTCACTTAAGCTATATGACAAAGAGCCATATGAGGTGCCATGAGCCGTAATAACGTCAATTTTGTTTTCTTTTCTAGGCCTTTGATTGAGATTTGAAGCTCCTGTGTTATGTATTTTGCCAAATACATTCTAATTTGAAGCAGTGTGATGTTCTGTGGGGCCTTGTCACTGTCTTAGGTGTCAGGGTTCAATCCCTACAAGGCTTGTAAGACATAGATGTCTATCTCAGACCTATACTGCAACTTTCTTTGGTACCTAGGCTTTAAACAAGACCACATCCTGCAACAAGTGTGCACTCATACGTTTGAAGGCAATTAATTTGAGGGAGAGCAAGAGGCGGGACCAGTCCCGATCAGGCAAGTCTTCTGCGAAACTGAATCGTTTTAAGAAGACAACCTCCCACAAGAAGCACAAAATGCACCTCAAAGAGGATTCATATTCCCTGCTATTAGCCTTAACATCATCTTTGGAACATGTGCTGTAGGGCTATGCCTGAAGTTTCTGGTGCCTACTGTCAACCCTCAGCTAGAGGCTGTATTTGTCAGTTCATGTTTTACTTCCCTCTGGTGTACCTATTGGCCCCAAGGAGTCCCCAGAACAACCGACCTTGGACAACCGACCGTGCCTTCATCAGTGTCACTGGCCTGACTTTAGTCGGCCCGCTATGAGCCACTCCAGGACAACCCAGACACCGTTGGCACCCTGTTTTCTGCCGATGGTCTTACCAGTTCTAACAACTGTTCTGGTTATGTCCCTGTAGAAGAGAACACCACTCTGTGAACCATTCCTGCATCCTCCTACTACTTGGAAGATACAGACCTGGGCTAAGGCAAAGGTTGAGGCCTACTTCTGATAAAGCCTTGAGAAAGCTGCTTCCTTGAGCTCAGAGGTTCACCAGGTTTAAGGCCCTTTTTTTCAGTTCAGAGTCCGGTGCCCACTGAAGCACCCCACAAAGAGGACAATGGTGAGGGGAGCAACCTTCCCCCTCCACAGTGTACCGGATAGCCTTTATTGTGATATTCAAAACACCAGTGGTCTGGACAATTGCCCTACGCTTGAGATGGACTAGATAGCTGCACTCCATTTAGTGACATTGCCTTCTTGCACAGGAGTCATGTATAAGGCACCTGAAGTCTTGAAACTACTGTTACCAATGGAAGAAACCGAAGACAATTTGCTCACTGGGATATTGTATCCAACAGCTTTGGATGTGGAATATCTTTTTATTGATGCAATTCTAGACTGTCTGCTTGCAGCCTGGCACTAGAGCTTTTGGACCACATTTGTGATTTCTCAGGATGACATAAGCCACTCAAAGTTACATTTCAATCATTGTTCATTCTAGAATTCAACCCAAATACTTTCCCTCCACGCCTTCAGATCAAGGATCCATGTGCTTCATTACTATGTGGAAGAATGTATTTTTTGAGGAGTTTATCCCTGCGCACCTTTGAAGTGATACCTTTGTGTGTGCTACTTCCATGCTGTTTGGGTGATGGTGATAATGACCGAGTAGTCTGACAGGGAGCATGTTAATGGCCTCGTCTCGCAAATAGTCATGGATGGGCAGTATGCACTGGTTTGGACATCGCCAAATCTGCACTTAGCTGTTTTAAGCAAGACAGGTCACTGGAAATCTTTCTGTGCCTTGCTTCACCAGCATGCCAATTCCACCAGCGGCACAAGATGTTCTGGGGTTTCTCAAGAGTATAGCATTGTAGCCAAAGGCAGCCCTCGCAACCTGTCCAAAAGCCGGAGAACTTTTTGTAGCTGGAGAGGCTGTAGCGGATTTAAAATTCATGGTCCGCAGCATCACTTTCATGCCTCCTCTCCCCAGCCCCTTGCTAAGTGCATTAGCAGTAGCTTGGATGTTGCATTTGGTGGGAAATTGCCATTACCTTAGATTGCTGTGTCCTCTAATTCAAAGAGGATCTTCATGCTTCTAATTTCAGGAGGAGGTTCCTCCACTTTACGCATTGTCTTTTCCATGGTCTCTCTCAGCCTTGTTCATGGTTTGGCCAAGGTTCTGGCTCTTCTGAGCATGGGTACCTTTGACTTATTTCTCAAAACAGAGATAGGCCAAGAATGCTGCTCCGGATCCATTAAGGTTCCTAACACAGCTGGCGTGTTCTCGACTTGTGGAACCTTGACTCCTTTCTAGACAAGAAGTTCTCAATACTGTCAGTGGCTCAGGATCTGCTGATCCTGATGTCTTTGGATTGGATGGTGTCCCTAGATTTATAATACATGTACTTTCACATCTAGATCAGGCGGTCCCTGCGCTTTGTATTCTGTTTTACCTGTTACCAGTATGCTATCCTGCCTTTTGGGCTCCCATCAACCCCATATGTGTTCATGGAAGTTGTCTTATTGGTTATGGCCATCTCTGTAGTCTCAGGATGCATGTATTCCTGTATCGCATGGACTGGATGGTGAAGGGGGAACCATATCCCTGCAGGTGTCGTACTATCTTCAAAGTACTGCTCAGCTCTTTCTCATCCTCGGGCTTTTGCTCAATGTCCTAAAATCCCAGCTTCTTCCCTGTTCTGAAGCTGTTCACTGGGTGGTTTTGGATACTATTCAGATGAAATCATTTCTGCCTTTGCAGCTATTCCAGGACGTCCAGGCTATGATCCAGCCATTTTTATCTCAAAGCCTACCTTCAAGCCTCCCATATTTTACTTTTACCACGTCAGGTGGTATATGAGCTCACTCCAGCAGGAGCTTCATCTTTAGTGGGCACAGTGCTGTTGGCACATTATGGGCCAGATTCAGATCTCTAAGTTGGTCTCTTGTGATCTGAAATGGTGGATGAGCCCAGGCACCCTTTGTTGTGGCAGATGGACACTTCGATGCTTGGTTGGGGCGTTATCCCCAAGAGATAGAAATGTGGTTGTGTGGTCATTGTCTGAGCAAAAGCTCCATATCATCCAGCATGAGTTTGGAGTGATTGACCTCACTCTCAAAGCATTTCTTTCTTTGATGCACGACCGGTTCGTGCATGTCCTCTCCGACAATATTACTGCGACATGGTAATCCAACAATCAGGATGGTAGCGGGTGGCACCTCCTTTGGAAAGGCTGCAGTTGTGGAGCTGGGTCTCGGCCAATGAGATTTATCTCTGTGAGCCATCTGCCAGGCTCTTTCAATGTGAGGGAAGATGAATGACGCCTACATTCAAAAGTGGTTTAGTTAAGCTTTGCCCAGTAGAGTATACTTTAGGTGGACTTATTTGCTACTTCAGAAAACTCTACAGCCTCTTTTCCTGATCGCAGGAGCTATGAGAAAAGCGACACAGGACCAGGCGCAGATGATCTTGAGTACTCTGGACTGGGTGATGAGGGTTTGGTACTGTGGATGCTACAGAAGAACTGCCCTCCTGCCAGAGGATTCTGACACTGAGTGTTTGCCCTCCTCTTCCATTTTAAGAGGACCATCTGTTGTAGCAAGGAAACAGACTATTGAAATGGAGTTTTCCAGTCTGCACCTACGAATGTGGAGATTTAGCAGAGCAAATTAGCGTCTTCGATTTCTCGGCTAGGCCGGTGGGTGTGATCTTTGGCTACTGAGCACCCTTCTACTATGTCTGCTTATCCTCGCCAGGGCCTGATGTACTGAGGCAAAGATTCATTGGTGTAGCACGGGTGCCAAGGGCTACAATGCATAAAAGGAAAATAGACCCCTTACGCACAGTTTTATAGCCATAAGTGGGTTCTAGAGGGCGCATGAGTCCCTGGGGTCCTTTTGCACCTACATCACTATTGATAGCCATGCCCATGAACAAGTTGTCCCTGTTGGTACAAGCTTCCCTGATGATTTGACATATGCATTGTCTCTAGCGAGGCAAGGTTTTGCCCTGGCCACTCATAAAGGTTACTTGTTGGCCTTTTTTGGCATCCCTCTGCTTGCCAGATCAACTCTCCTTATTTTGATGCTTTTTCTGAAGGCTTGGACATGCACGTTTCCACCCTCTTCATTCATCATGCATAGCTGTTCGTTGAGGCTTCTTAACTTGAAGACACTGCTGCTTGCTCTGATCTCCTTAGCACACTGGGCGAGTGAGCTCCAGGCTTGATCTATCAATCTGCTAATTACTTCATTCTCTCCGGAAATGTATTTAGCTCCTCATCTTCATATGCAGTGCTGCCTTTATACAGGGGGGCAAGCATTTTGCCAGATCCCTGCCGCAGGACGTTTTGGTGTGACCCCCTGTTTGCACCACTCTCCTCATGTGATTGGTGAGGAGTATATAGGAAGAAGTACCCACCAGAGAGTAAGTTACTTTTCTTCTTTAATGATTTTCCTGATATTTACTCTCTAACCACAGGCTCCATACTGCTTTCCCTCCCCTTCATTCAAAAGAGTGGGGTTGTGAATGTCCTTAAAAGGTTCCAAGTTAGCATTTTCTTATGGTCCTGCCTCTTTTTCTCCCCATTGGTCTTATCCTTCTGCCTCTAAGTGAATGGAAAAAGAAAGATGGAAACAGACATCCTTGAACAATGGGGATCGCATACGTCTCTTTGCCATCAGTTTCAGGGGAGCCCTAAGAAATATCCCCTTGATGCCACCTCCCGGCACGCTTCTGCATATATGAGATATGCCTTGGCATTTTTACATGTGTGTTAAAAAATAATGTAACCAAACTCAAAATAGAAGGGGTTACATTTGGCAGTAAGGTGAATCACATCAAACTGTCCATAGGACTATTAGTGGAGTGCTTTCCCTGGGTAAACTCAAAGTAACAATATGCCAGGAAGTTAAAAATGTTTCTATCACACCATTTTAACTGTACTCTAGTAGGGTAGAAACATGGCATCAAACATTTTCACCGTGGTAGGAAATGTGAGAATGTATTAGTTACAGTATCTCAAAATAAGGAGTTATTGGTTAACATATATTTTCATGGCCTTGGGAACACAGTTGTGTGTGTATATGTATGTGTACATATATATATATGTTTGTGCTTGTATATATAGATATGTGTGTATATATAGATATGTGTATGTGTGTATATATATATATATATATATATATATATATATATATATATATATATATATTACCTACTGGCGGTCGACAGTAGGTAGTTATAGTTAGGATTATTTTCTATAGGGAAACCGCAACATTCTATTGGGAATAACTTTGGCGTCGATTGAGGGATCTGCCTGTAATTTTTCTGAACTTTGCCTCGCTGCGGTCCGCTTCTTCCCTGAAAGTTTGGGGGGGATTCGTCAAGCGGGGGCCGAGATAAAAGGGGGTTCCCAAAACGTGTTTTCCCCATGTTAATTTCCATAGGGCGGTTGGACTCACTTTTAGCCCGAACAGCTGAATGGATTTCCACCAAACTTTGCAAAATTGTAAGGACTGGTAGCCCGATGTGCCTTTGCTATGTCTCAAGATATGTGCTCCAGTGGATTTTGAGTGATTTAGGTTCAAAAAAATATATATATCTATAAGCGCGCCCCGGTACGCGCACCGGGGCGCGCCCCAGCGCGCTACGCGAGTTCGCGAGCGAAAGCTGATTGGCTCTCGGGTGTCTGTCAACATTCCAAACAGTCCGGAGCGGCCGCCATCTTGTGTCTCGGTAGGATCGAGACACAAGAGGTGGCAAAAACAAAGGGGAAATGAACAAAAGGGGGCAGGGTAGACCCCCCCTGACCCCCTAGGTTTTATGCGGGGGCCATAAAAGGGCCCCCCGGGGCAAACAAAAAAATGTATTTATCCGCGGGGGGAGCGCCCGGTACGCTGCCGTACCGGGGAGCATACCATGGGGTAAAAATAATGACAGAGTTTTTTAAAAATGTAGCATTTTTTTATAAATTGGAGGTAGTGCTATAAAGAACTGTTTTTTTATTCTTTTTTTTGTTTTATATTTTTTTATTGTTTTTTGGATCATTTTTTACTTTTTGGCTTTTATGATCAATTTTATATTTTTTTTGTAATTTTTATGGGGACAAACAAAAAACAGGGAATTGTAAACGGCTCAACTGGAGCAAAAAAAACAGGAAAAAATTAAGGTTTGTTTTTGCACTTGTGGTTGTCTCCAGCATGGTTAATCAGTTTAATACTTTGCTCTCCATAGCAAATTGTCCTTCCACAAAATTTGCAAACTATTTTGAAATCTCCAAACTGGGTTTGGATGTTTGGGACCATCTCCCTTGTCTCTGGACCCGATGGAGTGGGTTGTTTACTTTGGGAGGTGCTGGGAGAAGATTGGGGAGGGTTTCTGGTCAGTTCTCTGACCTCTGCCGCAGCTTAGTTGTTTGGGTGCCGGCGTTGCATGTGGCGAATCATGGTGTTGTTGCCAAAAGAATACTTTTTGGCAGGGTTCCACCTGGAAAGTACAGTGCCACAGATCAGACAAGTAACCTTTGGCGCATTAACTTTCTTGAGGCCCCTTGGGATTCTAAAAAACTCCCAGACAATGTGCTCCTTTGGCTTATAGGTGGTAGTATCTTCAGGTTGGTACCGCCTCTCCCTCCTCCTCTTCCTCCTCCTCCTCTTCTTCTTCTCCACCACTGTGGTGTTGTGGTGGTCCTTGTGGTGGTGGTGGTGGTTGAGATGCTCCTGCTGCTGATGCTACTGTAGCTATTTCTCAGTACAAATAGGTACAAATAGGTCTGCAAACAGGTCTTCCTCAGTCAAAGTAAAAAGTGATAATGAGGAAAAAAAGGTGGGGGCTTTCATCATTTGGCAAACAAAACTGTCCTGAGCCAATGAAAAGTGTTATTTTCAGGTCACATGACCCGGGCCTTCATCATTTGGAAACCCAAACTGTCTTGAACCAATAAAGTGTTATTTTCAGGTCACATGATCCGACGCGCTTACGCTACGCGCCCCGGGGCGCTTACGTAGCGCAATCGTATGCGCTCGAGTGCTTCCGGGTGCGCTTACGCGGTGCGTATGACGCGGACGCGGCTACGCGATACGTCACGATGATGTTTTCGTTTGCGGCAATAGCGCAAACGGGACGCTCACCGGTACGCGCACCGGGGAGCGCCGAAAGACTGTGCTTACCGGTCTGCTCACCGGTATGTGCACTGCGAGCGCTCCAGGGCAAAAAAAAAAAAAAAAACATGAATACACATAAAAAAATAGTATTACATAAATATACCATATAGGATTCATTATAAAAAATATTATATTTCATAGCTATAGAAATTTGCTATTAAAAAACCTTTGAAATTCACTGAAAAAAACATAGGTTTGAGGCCCTATATATAGTTAGGAATTAGCATTTAAAAAACCTATGAAATTCACTGAACAAACCATAGGTTTCACACCAGTTATAGTTAGGAATTAGCATTTAAAAAACCTATTAAATTCACTGAAAAACCCATAGGTTTGATACCAGTTATAGTTAGCTGGAAATTTTACTGACATAAAACCATTGAAATTCCCACGTTATAGTTAGTTGGACTCACTATAACTTGCGCGCCTGCAATGCACTGCTGATGACGTCACATATTACATCACTCATGACATGGTCAGTGACATCACTCATGACATCACTGATGACACCATCCTTGTGACAGAGTGACAGACCTCCTTTCAGTGTAATGTAACCCTTGAAACACATATTCAAAAATAGAAACTAACATTTTCAAAAAATGGAGATACCCATACCAGTTACAACAACCAATTCAGTAATTCGACCATCTATATACACATTCACTCATTCACCAACAGTTCTATATAGTCACTCATACCTATACTCACTCACTCATATGTAGTGATATACCTATACATCCTGTTACACACCGACAGTCATCCAAAAGTTACTCACACACATACTCACACATGCAAACAAACTATTGAACATCCATTTATTTGCATATACAGCTATACACACACTACCACCTTACTTCTAAGGAAACTTACACATACTTACTCTCTTAAACAATCACTTATAGAAACACATACTTATTTAAACAGGTACTCTTACAGTCTCTCACTCTCACATATACTCACTTATATACATCAATACTCACATATACTAGATTAAAACATATGTCGTTACTGATAAAGACACTAGTGAGACAGTCATTCACTCACTAACACACACATATACACACTCATACACCCATACAGTCCTGCACATATGCTGTCTTCAAAACACATACAAACAGTGAGTCAGTCATTGATGCATCTATGTGCTAAGTAATACCCCCACCAAACCATACAGACACTCATACTGATACTAAAAAAACATCTAATAACCCATATACACACACATGTAGCTACTCACCAACCCATGCAGCCACTTATACACAAAGTGAAACACTGATACATATATTTAAATATTTAAACATTACTAGCTAATATATGTATTCACTAAGATACACTTAATAAGCCAGTTAACCAATCCATTTTTTTTAAAAAAACATCCATTTAGACACTTATTTAAACATTTATTCTTCCATCGACCTTTACATATACATATATAAAACATATTTATTTTTCAGAAAGACACACATTCACTGGATGGCGTCATGAGTGATGTCATGAGTGATGTCACTGACCATGTCATGAGTGATGTAATATGTGACGTCATCAGCAGTGCATTGCAGGCGCGCAAGTTATAGTGAGTCCAACTATAACGTGGGAATTTCAATGGTTTTATGTCAGTAAAATTTCCAGCTAACTATAACTGGTGTCAAACCTATGTTTTTTTCAGTGAAGTTAATAGGTTTTTTAAATGCTAATTCCTAACTATAACTGGTGTGAAACCTATGGTTTTTCGGTGAATATATATATATATATATATATATATATCGATTCCAAGTGCCCCAGAGCAAGGGAAACGCGACTCCAGGAGGATGAGAAAAACATTTCTTTAATATGCCCAATCACGACAGCAGCCCTTTCATTTGCAAATTCCTGACGCGTTTCGCTGCACCTGTAGCTTTTTCATAAGGGGTGGGGCGCTGGCAGGGATCCGGTTGGGTTTATTAACAGTCTCATTACCCACATGGAATGCTGGGATTTGAAGTCCATAATCTTCCCTATCGGTAGGGTCCTGTCGTGATTGGGCATATTAAAGAAATGTTTTTCTCATCCTCCTGGAGTCGCGTTTCCCTTGCTCTGGGGCACTTGGAATCGATTAATTGCGGCAGGCTCCGTGCCGCGGGAGAAGCACCGCCCGGAACTTAAAACCGGGTCTGCGAGGCTGTGACTTATCAGAGCCGGTCAGCGTGAGGATGGCCTCATTGGAATCACACATCAGCCCTTGAGCCCACTGGAGGGCTAAGAACCTTGTGACAATATTGGGGCTTGTAAATAATGTGGCAAGGATACGGACCCTACCGATAGGGAAGATTATGGACTTCAAATCCCAGCATTCCATGTGGGTAATGAGACTGTTAATAAACCCAACCGGATCCCTGCCAGCGCCCCACCCCTTATGAAAAAGCTGCAGGTGCAGCGAAACGCGTCAGGAATTTGCAAATGAAAGGGCTGCTGTCGTGATTGGGCATATTAAAGAAATGTTTTTCTCATCCTCCTGGAGTCGCGTTTCCCTTGCTCTGGGGCACTTGGAATCGATTAATTGCGGCAGGCTCTGTGCCGCGGGAGAAGCACCACCCGGAACTTAAAACCGGGTCTGCGAGGCTGTGACTTATCAGAGCCGGTAAGCGTGAGGATGGCCTCATTGGAATCACACATCAGCCCTTGAGCCCACTGGAGGGCTAAGAACTTTGTGACAATATTGGGGCTTGTAAATAATATGGCAAGGATACGGACCCTACCGATAGGGAAGATTATGGACTTCAAATCCCAGCATTCCATGTGGGTAATGAGACTGTTAATAAACCCAACCGGATCCCTGCCAGCGCCCCACCCCTTATGAAAAAGCTGCAGGTGCAGCGAAACGCGTCAGGAATTTGCAAATGAAAGGGCTGCTGTCGTGATTGGGCATATTAAAGAAATGTTTTTCTCATCCTCCTGGAGTCGCATTTCCCTTGCTCTGGGGCACTTGGAATCAATATATATATATATATATATATCTTTCTTTCGCTCTATGCGTGTATGAGTGTGTATGTATATATATATATATATATATATAGTAGTAGTAGTATAAATCTGTATTCGGTAAAATATCACCATAAAAGAACATTTTATACAATTATACATTACTTTGAGTTAAAAGAAGGGGAAATGAAGAACATTAGATGGAACCTAACACAGTAAAATTCCCCTATTAAAAAGGATAAAACCTGCACCTTATACAGTAGGTTTGGGTAATTTTTTGTAAACCCCAAGCACACATTCACATCAATTCACTGATGCATAAAGGTTGGATTGGCTTAAAAAGCCGTGCTGATCTCACCGTATCATCCAGCCAATAGGGGCCAGCTAACAGTTTGGCGGGAGAGGGTGTTGCTTCATCCTCCTAATACGAGTGAACCATGCACTGCTCAGAAATTTGGCCACCCCGCATACCATAGCAGGGGAAGACGAGTCAGTGGTGAGGACTCGTAGGGCCATGTTATGGCACCTCACACCCAACCCCATGCATACTGGTTTCAGCCAAACCTTCCTAGCAACTTTGTATGCGGGGCAGGCAAAGAGTAAATGCGCCACAGACTCCTTTGGAGCCGCACACCCGGGGCAGGAGCGTGGTGTGCCACCAGCGTTAGACCACCTCGAGGTGAACTTGTGCACCGGCAGGGTCCCATACCTAAGTTTTAAATAAAGGGCTCTGTCCAGGGGTTTGGCTATGAGGTCGAGGAAGGGTTTCAACTTCCTGGACCATTTAAACTCTAAGAATCTCTCTGTAAGTACACCCACAGTCCCACTGCGTGTTGCCTCTGCCTGCACCCAGTCCCAGTATATCTTCTTAACCACTGGTTTAGGAGGTGGTATTCGGCTCGCCCACGCATCCCTCAGGCCCCATTGCACCACCAGCTGCCTCAAATTGCTCAACCACCTGATCTTATTATCGATGTCCAGCAAGATTAGTTCGTCCAGCACGGCAGCATAGTTGGCGAGTTCCCTAGTTCTTCGCAGCCGAGCCCAAAACAGTAGGGGACGCAGCCGCACTAGGTCTTTAAAAGAACGCCTGCCTAAATCTAGCTGCTAAGGAATTAGCGGGGTAGAGACAGGAAGAACCACTAAGTCCCTCATGAACTTGTTTTTCGCTGCAACTAGCTCTGCAACATTTTGGAACCCCCACAACTCTGAGCCATAGAGTGCAGCCGGGAGTATCTGACCCTCATAAATTGCCATGACTGGTGCCACGGGTTTACTCGTTGACTCCCGGTGCTTTCTCAGAGTCACCCCTGACACTCTTTTATGGCTGAGCAACATTTTAGCCAAGTGGTCCTTCCAGTTCATCCGACTATTTACCCGAACCCCCAGATAGTCGAATGAATCTACCAGCTCCAAGGGTGCCCCGTTAAGTGAAAAATTATTTCTGAATCTTTTAGAGGGTGAAAGAGCCATGAGCTTAGTTTTCGAGGTATTAATGGTGAGTCCTCTGTCTGTACAAAAGGTACTGAATCGATGTAGGAGCCTTTGGAGTCCCACCGGGGATTTGGAAATCAATATGGTGTCATCCGCGAAGAGTAGAGTGGGGATTCTTTCCTCCGCCAGGGATGGTGCGTCCACCTCTTCCTCTCTCAGATGATCCACCACTCCATTAACGAACAGAGAGAAGAGGGTCGGTGCCGTAACGCATCCCTGGCGTACTCCCCTCCTCACGGGCACCCTGTCTGTCAATTGGCCCTGGGTGCCCCATCTGATCCTCGCGTAATTCCCCTTGTGAAGCCTTACTATGATACTCAAAAGAGACCCGGGAAAACCCATCTTCTCCAACGTCTCCCACAGCCTTGCTCGAGGGACCAGGTCGAAAGCAGTTTTGAGATCTATGAAAGCCATATAAAGGCTGCCCCTTTAGATGGTAACTGACTTCCAATAGTTCCCAAAAAAGCGAAAGACCTGGTCCATCGTGCCCACCTTCTGGCGGAATCCTGCTTGAAGGTGTGAGAGAATTTGTTCTTCTTCCATCCATGCTCCAACCCTTGAGATAATGACCCTGCCAACCACTTTCTGTATCACGTCTATCAGACTGATGGGTCTGTAATTGGCAGGGTCCTCTCTAGCCCCCTTTTTAAACACAGTGACCACCTCAGCACCCTTCCAAGAATCTGGCACGGGGTGACCCCTGGCAATGAAGTTCATAATAAGGGCAATTAGTTCACACAAGCCCTAGGTTCCTTTATCAAAAGGTCCCCCGGTATCCCGTCTGGCCGGCCGCCTTCTTCAAGATCAAATGTCTGATAGCCGCTGCTACCTCCGAGGGCAAAAATGGATCCTCAAGCTCCCTTATAAGTTCCCCTTCTCTACCCCTAGCTGCCGGTAAATAAGGGGCTACTTCAGTTCCACCATATAGTGTCAAAAAATTATCTACCCATTGCTGACTTGTTATGTGGGCGGCTAGTGGCTGTGTGCTCTGTTGCCTAGCTTTAGTGATGAGGTCCCAGAATACCCTTGAATTCTTCATGCTGCCTGCAGAAGTTAAATCCTGCCAATATTGTTCCTCCCACTCTCGTTTGGCCTGTGCCATTACCCTTGAGTAATCCTTCCTAGCCGCTCTAACTAGTGAGGGATCTTTCATGAGTAGGGCAGCTGTTAACTCTTGCCTTTTCCCCTTACACTGGGCCGAGTACCAGGGATTACTAGAAATGGGAGGTCTAATATTGGTTCTACAACTTTTCCCTTCAGATGAGAAGTATTGGCTCACCTGCTCTATTGTATTTTTATAGGCTGAATCAAAAGCAATAGGCGGCTCCCGAGCACATCCCGTCCCCTGTTGCTTTGCACCCAAGTCCAAGGTCAGATCTACCACCAGAGATTTTATTCTCCCAAGTTCATCTTCATTTAGTTGTGCCTTGTCCCATTTCAACCTGCGATTGCTATTGTAGGGGACAACCTCTTTGGTTGACCTCAAGAGAGCACTCGTCACCCCACCCTTTGGTTTATCCCACCTAAACTTGGTACAGAGGGGGTTGTGGTCACTATCCTGTGTGGCCACCACCTCCATATCTATTAGGTCTTTCCACAGTCTAACGTCCAGTAAGATATAATCAATTCTAGACGGATAATGGAGCCTATTAAAAGTCATTGCACCAGCCCTGTCGGACATAGTCCTACCGTTGAGTGCTCTTAGGTTGTGTACTCTAGTTAGGGCATTGATTTGTATTGCCCTTGCTGACCATTTACGAATAGGGGATAGTGACAAAACTGGGATAGACCATCTAGGATCTTCCCCCTCAATACCCAAGGGATCATCCCCGCTAAGAGGTTCGAACGTGCAATTAGAATCCCCACCCACAATAATTTTAGCAGAAGGGGAACAATTGGCTATTGCTGAGTCTAAACTCGTTAAGGTTGCTGAGGATGTATCCCCTGGTGCCCCTCTAGCGTAGACATTAAATAATTTAAGCCTACTTCCCTCAGCGTATCTCCTGAAAGAGAGATGGAAGATATCTCTACACGCTGAATCATGAGTAGCAACGTCCCAGTTCAGGTCAATTTTGATCCAGACCAGTAGTCCTCCCGTGGGTCTACCCTTCCCGCTACTTACTGCGGGGGAATAGTGTGTAGTATAGCCTGATTTGTGTAATGGGAACAGGCTCCAGGTCTCTTGGAATAGGCAAACATCAAACTTCTTGATGAACGTGTGCCATTCCGGTAGAGTCATCTTCCTTTTTAGCCCTGCCACGTTCCAGGATAACAGGTGTATAACCCTGTGGCCTATAGGAGCCAAACTAGAGGCCCCCTTACTCCCACTCCCTCCCCCCTCCTTGGGTATGGGAATGGCATCCACATAGGTAGATGACTTGGGGGATTCAATGCTACCAACTATAGTGTCTGTACACACTACATCTGTTGTGGCTCTAATGATGCTACTATCCTTGGTCTGGACTACCAAGGGACCTATCTGTCTATTATCCTTTCCTCTTGCCACCCTTAGTTCCTCGAGATCAGTGCCCTTTGGGATAGCCATACTTGGTTGGACCTCCTTCTCCCCCATGGTCTGTGAACATCAATCACAGTCTTCCATACCAGATAGCAATGAGAATCTGTTGCCTGTCTCCAAAGGGGTAAAGGGCCTCAGGTGCTCCATTCTGCTACTGGTATTTCTGTTGTTTCTCTGGGGTGCCGTGATCCAACCAAAGGGGTCAGCTGCCTGGACGGTATGCTGGCCGTAAGGGTTATACCTATTACTATATAATGGGGGAGGGTTAGCAGGGGGAGGATACAGCCTGTTTGTAAAAGATGGGGGTAGCACCACAGACCTGGGGTAGAAATATGTCAGAGCCCGTGGGGTGATGCAATTATCCCCGCTCCCAGTGGGCCAGTTTAATATGTAATCCACTGCACGCGGGTCTCTAAAATTAACCACCACCAGGTCGCCCTCAATATCTTTGCATCTGCTGCCCAACCAGTTAAGCCGCCTGATATGCACTATCTCCCCATCAATGTTATGTGAGATTGGCCTATAGGTACGTAACCAATGCATTATTTTGTTTTTCAATTGAGCATAGCCCTCTCTCTTGTTATCTAGCAACGGCGGGACCCCTGTCAAGACGACCACAAAAGGCACCGCTTGTGGAGGTATCTCCACTTGTGGCCTTTTGGTCGCTTGAACTCTGATGTGCCTGGCGTTCCCCTGTTCCTCCCACGTATTACCTGTGGGGGCCCTTGGCGATCCCCTCTGGGAATCACCCTCTGGCCCTGCTGCTGGGATCGTTGGGGGCTTTAGAGGGGGTAATCTTTGGTGTACAGGATCAGCCCTACCAGGGAGATGTGGCTTCATCTTGGGGGGCTGAGTTGGAGCTATTGGAGCATTGGTAGCGAGTGGCCTTGAGGTGGTTGCGGGCGGAGCAGCCCCAGTCACCTGGGCCTTGGCTAAGGTTACCATACTACTTATGGCGGTCTTCAAGATGGTGAGTCTAATCTCAACTTTTTTTATACTCTCACTAATGGGCAGGAGCAGGGACCTAAGCAGAAATTCCAAATTTCCTAGCGACGTGATGGAGGTAGTTCATTAGGAAGTGGGTCACCCGGAGTATTGGCATGGTCTGTGGTATTAATACCCGAGACCGAAGGAGCCACTACTAGCGGTGTAGGAAAAGTTGGATGAGATTCTGGCACCTCCACTATTACCCTATCAGGGATGCGAGGGGGTTTTGAAACTTTCCCAAAATCGGAGTGGGGGATTTTGGATTTACCCTGCCCTCCCCTCAGCTTCCTATTTCTCTTACTTGGTGGTGGGCCATGCATCTCTACCACAACTACCTGTTTTGGCTTCGACTTCTTTGGCTTTGCTGCAGTGGGGGTCTGGGTAATTAAATCGACAGCCGTACAGCTAAGACTGGGGGGGGGGGTCACTTGCAACCTGGTCGGGAGGCAAACAGGGATTGGGAATACAATCCTGCAGTAAAAGTGGAACACCATCCTGCGTTATTGGAACCTCACTAATGTTTTGTGAGACTCCCTCCTGGGCAACAAGATGTGGAGTGGTATCGGTAAAAGGCCTGTTTTCCATATTATCAATAGAGCGACGACGTTCTGCCCTAAGCTCAGCCAGGGACGTTTCCTTATCACCATCACCCGGGGCCCTAGAGAAATAATTGTCCAAAGTCCCATTTCTAGCAGCCGCCACCCTCCCAATAAGACCCTCCATAGCCGGCGATGCCATCTCCGTCTATATATATAGTCTGAAAAGAACAGTTTTTGTTTAGTGATTATTTGAATGTTCTTTCTACCACTTTTCCTTCACCTTCACAAAAGAATGCATAACCCCACCTGCTGGTAGTGTTCAGTCAGTACAACCTGTGGAGATGGTGTGTGCATGGTACGTTTCTCTCACCAGCAGTTGCTTGACAATGCAAATTATTTCTGAGTGAGCAAGAAACATTTATGCATGAAATGCAATCTGATTTCAAATTGCATCAAAATGAAGACCATTTGCTGGAAATAAAGAATACGTTTTGACGTTTTGAAAGGAAGAAGGGAATCTACTCTATGCGTTGTGATAATTATTGGAATAAAGCACTGATATTGGAGGGGGCGGGGCAATAACAAACCATTTATGTCCACATTTACAAAATGTTTGCATGTGAGCTTGCATCACAAAAAAACCTATGCTTTTCCAGGCCTTTACCAGAGCAAGTACTTAACGCCATCTTTTATGTGGTGGAAATGCAAATGTTTAGTAAATTTTGTCTTGGTGTATCCCATGGTTATATTTAGACCAGTGTACTTGTGTCATCAGTATGGCACAGGTGAAGATGTTGACCTCATGTGAATGAATGAATGAACTCTCACTTTACTTATTTGGGTGCTGAATGTATGCCTGCACAATGCTTACTACCGAAGGGGTTCCCAGAATCATCTGTAGCTATTCCTGTAGTGCCAAACAGATGTAGGAGCACAACAAACAGCTGCTAATGATTGCTGTACGCCGGACACCTTTATTAACACAGTCCAAGGCACTCGTTCTGCCTTCAGGAATCATCTTCCCAAATTAGCCTTTCTGAATTCAAGTACTAAGGGGGCAGATTTACAAGCCCCATGTGCCACTGGTGCATCACGTTTCGTGACGCACCGGTGGCGCAGTATGCTAAGGGATATTCACAAGCACAGGTAAAGTCACCCTGCGTGACCTAACCTGTGCTTGTAAATATCGCCCCTGTTCACACAGCACTTTGCATGTTAGGGGCACGCAACACCCATGTCCACTGATGCATTTCCAGATTTACGAGAAATCGTAAACCTGGAAATGCGTCAGTTTTCTGCGCCACCATAGGGGTGGCGTAGCCAAGCGAAACGAGGAGAAATGTTTTCATTTCTCCTTGTTTTTACCTCTTTCAACACGTGCTGCCTTCTACAGCATGCATTGAAAGAGAAAATGCCTGCAGTGATTGCTTGTGTGCAGGAAGGGGCCCCTTCCTTCACAAAAGCAATCTCCCCATGGTGCAGGCATCCTGGACCCATTTGCTGATTTCAATCTTTGCAAAATAAAGCTGTAAATATACCATAATTTGACTTCAAAAACTCATCTCTGAAAAAAGAACTCATCTGCTGATTTCAATGAATGCCAAATAAAGGTATAAATCAGCATGATGATTTAGATTCAGGACTCATTTATGAAACCAGGACTCCTCTTTATTTCGTAAACAAATAAATCAGCAGATGTTATTCAGTACCACGAATAAAGTTGTAAATCAGCATAGTTATTTGGATTCAGGACTCAGTTCTGAAATCAGGACTCATCTGCTGATTTCAATGTTTGCAAAATAAAGCTGTGAATCATTACTATGATTTGAATTCAGGATCCTCACCGAAATCAGGACTCATCTGCTAATTTCAATGTTTGCAAAATAAAGCTGTAAATTGGAACGATGATTTGAATTCAGGATTCATCTCCAAAATCAGGACTCATCTGCGAATTTCAGTGTTTGCAACATAAAGCTATAAATCAGTACCATGATTTGAATTCAGGACTCATCTGCTGATTTCAAAGTTTGCCAAATAAAGCTGTGAATCAGTACAATGATTTGAATTCAGGACTCATCTCTGAAATCAGGACTCATCTGCTGATTTCAGTGTTATCAAAATAAAGCTATAAATCAGCACCATGATTTGAATTCAGGACTCTTCTGTTGATTTCAATGTTTGCCAAATAAAGCTGTTAATCAATACAGTGATTTGAATTCAGGATTCATCTCTGAAATCAAGACTCATCTGCTGATTTCAGTGTTTGCCAAATAAAGCTGTGAATCAGTACAATGATTTTAATTCAGGATTCATCTCTGAAATCAGGACTCATCTGCTGATTTCAGTGTTTGCCAAATAAAGCTGTGAATCAGTACAATGATTTGAATTCAGGATTCATCTCTGAAATCAGGACTCATCTGCTGATTTTAATGTTTTCAAAATAAAACTGCAAATTTGAACGATGATTTGAATTCAGGACTCATCTCTGCAATCATGACTCATCTGCCGATTTCAATGTCTGTCAAATAAAGCTGTAAATCAGTATCGTGATTTGAATTTAGGACTCATTGCTGAAATCAGGACACATCTGCTGATTTCAATGTTTGCAAAATAAAACTATAAATTGGAACTGTGATTTGAATTCAGGATTCATCTGCTGATTTCAATGTTTGTACTGATTTACAGCTTTATTTTGCAAACACTGAAATGAGCAGATGAGTGCTGATTTTGGAGATGAATCTTGAATCCAAATCATTGTACTGATTGACAGCTTTATTTGGCAATGATTTGAATTCATGACGCATCTGCTGATTTCAATGTTTGCAAAATAAAGCTGTGAATCAGTACAATGATTTGAATTCAGGATCCTCAGCGAAATCAGGACTCATCTGCTAATTTCAATGTTTGCAAAATAAAGCTGTAAATTGGAACGATGATTTGAATTCAGGATTCATCTCCAAAATCAGGACTCATCTGCTGATTTCAGTGTTTGCAACATAAAGCTATAAATCAGTACCATGATTTGAATTCAGGACTCATCTGCTGATTTCAAAGTTTGCCAAATAAAGCTGTGAATCAGTACAATGATTTGAATTGAGGACTCATCTCTGAAATCAGGACTCATCTGCTGATTTCAGTGTTATCAAAATAAAGCTATAAATCAGCACCATGATTTGAATTCAGGACTCTTCTGTTGATTTCAATGTTTGCCAAATAAAGCTGTTAATCAATACAGTGATTTGAATTCAGGATTCATCTCTGAAATCAAGACTCATCTGCTGATTTCAGTGTTTGCCAAATAAAGCTGTGAATCAGTACAATGATTTTAATTCAGGATTCATCTCTGAAATCAGGACTCATCTGCTGATTTCAGTGTTTGCCAAATAAAGCTGTGAATCAGTACAATGATTTGAATTCAGGATTCATCTCTGAAATCAGGACTCATCTGCTGATTTTAATGTTTTCAAAATAAAACTGCAAATTTGAACGATGATTTGAATTCAGGACTCATCTCTGCAATCATGACTCATCTGCCGATTTCAATGTCTGTCAAATAAAGCTGTAAATCAGTATCGTGATTTGAATTTAGGACTCATTGCTGAAATCAGGACACATCTGCTGATTTCAATGTTTGCAAAATAAAACTATAAATTGGAACTGTGATTTGAATTCAGGATTCATCTGCTGATTTCAATGTTTGTACTGATTTACAGCTTTATTTTGCAAACACTGAAATGAGCAGATGAGTGCTGATTTTGGAGATGAATCTTGAATCCAAATCATTGTACTGATTGACAGCTTTATTTGGCAATGATTTGAATTCATGACGCATCTGCTGATTTCAATGTTTGCAAAATAAAGCTGTGAATCAGTACAATGATTTGAATTCAGGATCCTCAGCGAAATCAGGACTCATCTGCTAATTTCAATGTTTGCAAAATAAAGCTGTAAATTGGAACGATGATTTGAATTCAGGATTCATCTCCAAAATCAGGACTCATCTGCTGATTTCAGTGTTTGCAACATAAAGCTATAAATCAGTACCATGATTTGAATTCAGGACTCATCTGCTGATTTCAAAGTTTGCCAAATAAAGCTGTGAATCAGTACAATGATTTGAATTGAGGACTCATCTCTGAAATCAGGACTCATCTGCTGATTTCAGTGTTATCAAAATAAAGCTATAAATCAGCACCATGATTTGAATTCAGGACTCTTCTGTTGATTTCAATGTTTGCCAAATAAAGCTGTTAATCAATACAGTGATTTGAATTCAGGATTCATCTGCTGATTTCAATGTTTGTACTGATTTACAGCTTTATTTTGCAAACACTGAAATGAGCAGATGAGTGCTGATTTTGGAGATGAATCTTGAATCCAAATCATTGTACTGATTGACAGCTTTATTTGGCAATGATTTGAATTCATGACGCATCTGCTGATTTCAATGTTTGCAAAATAAAGCTGTGAATCAGTACAATGATTTGAATTCAGGATCCTCAGCGAAATCAGGACTCATCTGCTAATTTCAATGTTTGCAAAATAAAGCTGTAAATTGGAACGATGATTTGAATTCAGGATTCATCTCCAAAATCAGGACTCATCTGCTGATTTCAGTGTTTGCAACATAAAGCTATAAATCAGTACCATGATTTGAATTCAGGACTCATCTGCTGATTTCAAAGTTTGCCAAATAAAGCTGTGAATCAGTACAATGATTTGAATTGAGGACTC
Organism: Lissotriton vulgaris; assembly: GCF_964263255.1. Classification (NCBI taxonomy): domain Eukaryota; kingdom Metazoa; phylum Chordata; class Amphibia; order Caudata; family Salamandridae; genus Lissotriton; species Lissotriton vulgaris. The sequence goes on from NC_141685.1 coordinate 877,878,769, forward strand.
ATCTCTGAAATCAGGACTCATCTGCTGATTTCAGTGTTATCAAAATAAAGCTATAAATCAGCACCATGATTTGAATTCAGGACTCTTCTGTTGATTTCAATGTTTGCCAAATAAAGCTGTTAATCAATACAGTGATTTGAATTCAGGATTCATCTCTGAAATCAAGACTCATCTGCTGATTTCAGTGTTTGCCAAATAAAGCTGTGAATCAGTACAATGATTTTAATTCAGGATTCATCTCTGAAATCAGGACTCATCTGCTGATTTCAGTGTTTGCCAAATAAAGCTGTGAATCAGTACAATGATTTGAATTCAGGATTCATCTCTGAAATCAGGACTCATCTGCTGATTTTAATGTTTTCAAAATAAAACTGCAAATTTGAACGATGATTTGAATTCAGGACTCATCTCTGCAATCATGACTCATCTGCCGATTTCAATGTCTGTCAAATAAAGCTGTAAATCAGTATCGTGATTTGAATTTAGGACTCATTGCTGAAATCAGGACACATCAGCTGATTTCAATGTTTGCAAAATAAAACTATAAATTGGAACTGTGATTTGAATTCAGGATTCATCTGCTGATTTCAATGTTTGTACTGATTTACAGCTTTATTTTGCAAACACTGAAATGAGCAGATGAGTGCTGATTTTGGAGATGAATCTTGAATCCAAATCATTGTACTGATTGACAGCTTTATTTGGCAATGATTTGAATTCATGACGCATCTGCTGATTTCAATGTTTGCAAAATAAAGCTGTGAATCAGTACAATGATTTGAATTCAGGATCCTCAGCGAAATCAGGACTCATCTGCTAATTTCAATGTTTGCAAAATAAAGCTGTAAATTGGAACGATGATTTGAATTCAGGATTCATCTCCAAAATCAGGACTCATCTGCTGATTTCAGTGTTTGCAACATAAAGCTATAAATCAGTACCATGATTTGAATTCAGGACTCATCTGCTGATTTCAAAGTTTGCCAAATAAAGCTGTGAATCAGTACAATGATTTGAATTGAGGACTCATCTCTGAAATCAGGACTCATCTGCTGATTTCAGTGTTATCAAAATAAAGCTATAAATCAGCACCATGATTTGAATTCAGGACTCTTCTGTTGATTTCAATGTTTGCCAAATAAAGCTGTTAATCAATACAGTGATTTGAATTCAGGATTCATCTGCTGATTTCAATGTTTGTACTGATTTACAGCTTTATTTTGCAAACACTGAAATGAGCAGATGAGTGCTGATTTTGGAGATGAATCTTGAATCCAAATCATTGTACTGATTGACAGCTTTATTTGGCAATGATTTGAATTCATGACGCATCTGCTGATTTCAATGTTTGCAAAATAAAGCTGTGAATCAGTACAATGATTTGAATTCAGGATCCTCACCGAAATCAGGACTCATCTGCTAATTTCAATGTTTGCAAAATAAAGCTGTAAATTGGAACGATGATTTGAATTCAGGATTCATCTCCAAAATCAGGACTCATCTGCTGATTTCAGTGTTTGCAACATAAAGCTATAAATCAGTACCATGATTTGAATTCAGGACTCATCTGCTGATTTCAGTGTTTGCCAAATAAAGCTGTGAATCAGTACAATGATTTTAATTCAGGATTCATCTCTGAAATCAGGACTCATCTGCTGATTTCAGTGTTTGCCAAATAAAGCTGTGAATCAGTACAATGATTTGAATTCAGGATTCATCTCTGAAATCAGGACTCATCTGCTGATTTTAATGTTTTCAAAATAAAACTGCAAATTTGAACGATGATTTGAATTCAGGACTCATCTCTGCAATCATGACTCATCTGCCGATTTCAATGTCTGTCAAATAAAGCTGTAAATCAGTATCGTGATTTGAATTTAGGACTCCTTGCTGAAATCAGGACACATCTGCTGATTTCAATGTTTGCAAAATAAAACTATAAATTGGAACTGTGATTTGAATTCAGGATTCATCTGCTGATTTCAATGTTTGTACTGATTTACAGCTTTATTTTGCAAACACTGAAATGAGCAGATGAGTGCTGATTTTGGAGATGAATCTTGAATCCAAATCATTGTACTGATTGACAGCTTTATTTGGCAATGATTTGAATTCATGACGCATCTGCTGATTTCAATGTTTGCAAAATAAAGCTGTGAATCAGTACAATGATTTGAATTCAGGATCCTCAGCGAAATCAGGACTCATCTGCTAATTTCAATGTTTGCAAAATAAAGCTGTAAATTGGAACGATGATTTGAATTCAGGATTCATCTCCAAAATCAGGACTCATCTGCTGATTTCAGTGTTTGCAACATAAAGCTATAAATCAGTACCATGATTTGAATTCAGGACTCATCTGCTGATTTCAAAGTTTGCCAAATAAAGCTGTGAATCAGTACAATGATTTGAATTGAGGACTCATCTCTGAAATCAGGACTCATCTGCTGATTTCAGTGTTATCAAAATAAAGCTATAAATCAGCACCATGATTTGAATTCAGGACTCTTCTGTTGATTTCAATGTTTGCCAAATAAAGCTGTTAATCAATACAGTGATTTGAATTCAGGATTCATCTGCTGATTTCAATGTTTGTACTGATTTACAGCTTTATTTTGCAAACACTGAAATGAGCAGATGAGTGCTGATTTTGGAGATGAATCTTGAATCCAAATCATTGTACTGATTGACAGCTTTATTTGGCAATGATTTGAATTCATGACGCATCTGCTGATTTCAATGTTTGCAAAATAAAGCTGTGAATCAGTACAATGATTTGAATTCAGGATCCTCAGCGAAATCAGGACTCATCTGCTAATTTCAATGTTTGCAAAATAAAGCTGTAAATTGGAACGATGATTTGAATTCAGGATTCATCTCCAAAATCAGGACTCATCTGCTGATTTCAGTGTTTGCAACATAAAGCTATAAATCAGTACCATGATTTGAATTCAGGACTCATCTGCTGATTTCAAAGTTTGCCAAATAAAGCTGTGAATCAGTACAATGATTTGAATTGAGGACTCATCTCTGAAATCAGGACTCATCTGCTGATTTCAGTGTTATCAAAATAAAGCTATAAATCAGCACCATGATTTGAATTCAGGACTCTTCTGTTGATTTCAATGTTTGCCAAATAAAGCTGTTAATCAATACAGTGATTTGAATTCAGGATTCATCTCTGAAATCAAGACTCATCTGCTGATTTCAGTGTTTGCCAAATAAAGCTGTGAATCAGTACAATGATTTTAATTCAGGATTCATCTCTGAAATCAGGACTCATCTGCTGATTTCAGTGTTTGCCAAATAAAGCTGTGAATCAGTACAATGATTTGAATTCAGGATTCATCTCTGAAATCAGGACTCATCTGCTGATTTTAATGTTTTCAAAATAAAACTGCAAATTTGAACGATGATTTGAATTCAGGACTCATCTCTGCAATCATGACTCATCTGCCGATTTCAATGTCTGTCAAATAAAGCTGTAAATCAGTATCGTGATTTGAATTTAGGACTCATTGCTGAAATCAGGACACATCTGCTGATTTCAATGTTTGCAAAATAAAACTATAAATTGGAACTGTGATTTGAATTCAGGATTCATCTGCTGATTTCAATGTTTGTACTGATTTACAGCTTTATTTTGCAAACACTGAAATGAGCAGATGAGTGCTGATTTTGGAGATGAATCTTGAATCCAAATCATTGTACTGATTGACAGCTTTATTTGGCAATGATTTGAATTCATGACGCATCTGCTGATTTCAATGTTTGCAAAATAAAGCTGTGAATCAGTACAATGATTTGAATTCAGGATCCTCAGCGAAATCAGGACTCATCTGCTAATTTCAATGTTTGCAAAATAAAGCTGTAAATTGGAACGATGATTTGAATTCAGGATTCATCTCCAAAATCAGGACTCATCTGCTGATTTCAGTGTTTGCAACATAAAGCTATAAATCAGTACCATGATTTGAATTCAGGACTCATCTGCTGATTTCAAAGTTTGCCAAATAAAGCTGTGAATCAGTACAATGATTTGAATTGAGGACTCATCTCTGAAATCAGGACTCATCTGCTGATTTCAGTGTTATCAAAATAAAGCTATAAATCAGCACCATGATTTGAATTCAGGACTCATCTCTGCAATCATGACTCATCTGCCGATTTCAATGTCTGTCAAATAAAGCTGTAAATCAGTATCGTGATTTGAATTTAGGACTCATTGCTGAAATCAGGACACATCTGCTGATTTCAATGTTTGCAAAATAAAACTATAAATTGGAACTGTGATTTGAATTCAGGATTCATCTGCTGATTTCAATGTTTGTACTGATTTACAGCTTTATTTTGCAAACACTGAAATGAGCAGATGAGTGCTGATTTTGGAGATGAATCTTGAATCCAAATCATTGTACTGATTGACAGCTTTATTTGGCAATGATTTGAATTCATGACGCATCTGCTGATTTCAATGTTTGCAAAATAAAGCTGTGAATCAGTACAATGATTTGAATTCAGGATCCTCAGCGAAATCAGGACTCATCTGCTAATTTCAATGTTTGCAAAATAAAGCTGTAAATTGGAACGATGATTTGAATTCAGGATTCATCTCCAAAATCAGGACTCATCTGCTGATTTCAGTGTTTGCAACATAAAGCTATAAATCAGTACCATGATTTGAATTCAGGACTCATCTGCTGATTTCAAAGTTTGCCAAATAAAGCTGTGAATCAGTACAATGATTTGAATTGAGGACTCATCTCTGAAATCAGGACTCATCTGCTGATTTCAGTGTTATCAAAATAAAGCTATAAATCAGCACCATGATTTGAATTCAGGACTCTTCTGTTGATTTCAATGTTTGCCAAATAAAGCTGTTAATCAATACAGTGATTTGAATTCAGGATTCATCTGCTGATTTCAATGTTTGTACTGATTTACAGCTTTATTTTGCAAACACTGAAATGAGCAGATGAGTGCTGATTTTGGAGATGAATCTTGAATCCAAATCATTGTACTGATTGACAGCTTTATTTGGTAATGATTTGAATTCATGACGCATCTGCTGATTTCAATGTTTGCAAAATAAAGCTGTGAATCAGTACAATGATTTGAATTCAGGATCCTCACCGAAATCAGGACTCATCTGCTAATTTCAATGTTTGCAAAATAAAGCTGTAAATTGGAACGATGATTTGAATTCAGGATTCATCTCCAAAATCAGGACTCATCTGCTGATTTCAGTGTTTGCAACATAAAGCTATAAATCAGTACCATGATTTGAATTCAGGACTCATCTGCTGATTTCAGTGTTTGCCAAATAAAGCTGTGAATCAGTACAATGATTTTAATTCAGGATTCATCTCTGAAATCAGGACTCATCTGCTGATTTCAGTGTTTGCCAAATAAAGCTGTGAATCAGTACAATGATTTGAATTCAGGATTCATCTCTGAAATCAGGACTCATCTGCTGATTTTAATGTTTTCAAAATAAAACTGCAAATTTGAACGATGATTTGAATTCAGGACTCATCTCTGCAATCATGACTCATCTGCCGATTTCAATGTCTGTCAAATAAAGCTGTAAATCAGTATCGTGATTTGAATTTAGGACTCCTTGCTGAAATCAGGACACATCTGCTGATTTCAATGTTTGCAAAATAAAACTATAAATTGGAACTGTGATTTGAATTCAGGATTCATCTGCTGATTTCAATGTTTGTACTGATTTACAGCTTTATTTTGCAAACACTGAAATGAGCAGATGAGTGCTGATTTTGGAGATGAATCTTGAATCCAAATCATTGTACTGATTGACAGCTTTATTTGGCAATGATTTGAATTCATGACGCATCTGCTGATTTCAATGTTTGCAAAATAAAGCTGTGAATCAGTACAATGATTTGAATTCAGGATCCTCAGCGAAATCAGGACTCATCTGCTAATTTCAATGTTTGCAAAATAAAGCTGTAAATTGGAACGATGATTTGAATTCAGGATTCATCTCCAAAATCAGGACTCATCTGCTGATTTCAGTGTTTGCAACATAAAGCTATAAATCAGTACCATGATTTGAATTCAGGACTCATCTGCTGATTTCAAAGTTTGCCAAATAAAGCTGTGAATCAGTACAATGATTTGAATTCAGGACTCATCTCTGAAATCAGGACTCATCTGCTGATTTCAGTGTTATCAAAATAAAGCTATAAATCAGCACCATGATTTGAATTCAGGACTCTTCTGTTGATTTCAATGTTTGCCAAATAAAGCTGTTAATCAATACAGTGATTTGAATTCAGGATTCATCTGCTGATTTCAATGTTTGTACTGATTTACAGCTTTATTTTGCAAACACTGAAATGAGCAGATGAGTGCTGATTTTGGAGATGAATCTTGAATCCAAATCATTGTACTGATTGACAGCTTTATTTGGCAATGATTTGAATTCATGACGCATCTGCTGATTTCAATGTTTGCAAGATAAAGCTGTGAATCAGTACAATGATTTGAATTCAGGATCCTCACCGAAATCAGGACTCATCTGCTAATTTCAATGTTTGCAAAATAAAGCTGTAAATTGGAACGATGATTTGAATTCAGGATTCATCTCCAAAATCAGGACTCATCTGCTGATTTCAGTGTTTGCAACATAAAGCTATAAATCAGTACCATGATTTGAATTCAGGACTCATCTGCTGATTTCAAAGTTTGCCAAATAAAGCTGTGAATCAGTACAATGATTTGAATTCAGGACTCATCTCTGAAATCAGGACTCATCTGCTGATTTCAGTGTTATCAAAATAAAGCTATAAATCAGCACCATGATTTGAATTCAGGACTCTTCTGTTGATTTCAATGTTTGCCAAATAAAGCTGTTAATCAATACAGTGATTTGAATTCAGGATTCATCTCTGAAATCAAGACTCATCTGCTGATTTCAGTGTTTGCCAAATAAAGCTGTGAATCAGTACAATGATTTTAATTCAGGATTCATCTCTGAAATCAGGACTCATCTGCTGATTTCAGTGTTTGCCAAATAAAGCTGTGAATCAGTACAATGATTTGAATTCAGGACTCATCTCTGAAATCAGGACTCATCTGCTGATTTCAGTGTTATCAAAATAAAGCTATAAATCAGCACCATAATTTGAATTCAGGACTCTTCTGCTGATGTCAGTATTTGCCAAATAAAGCTGTGAATCAATACAATGATTTGAATTCAGGATTAATCTCGGAAATCAGGACTCATCTGCTGATTTCAGTCTTTGCAAAATAAAGCTGTGAATCAGTACAATGATTTGAATTCAGGATTCATCTTCTGATTTCAGTCTTTGCAAAATAAAGCTGTGAATCAGTACAATGATTTGAATTCAAGATTCATCTTGTGATTTCAGTGTTTGCAAAATAAAGCTATAAATCAGTACCATGATTTGAATTCAGGACTTGTCTGATTTCAATGTTCGCAAAATAAAGCTGTAAATTGGAACGATGATTTGAATTCGGGATTCATCTCCGAAATCAGGACTCATCTGCTGATTTCAGTGTTTGCAAAATAAAGCTATAAATCAGTACCATGCTTTGAATTCAGGACTCATCTCTGAAATCTGGACTCATCTGCTGATTTCAGTGTTTGCAAAATAAAGCTATAAATCAGTACCATGATTTGAATTCAGGATTCATCTGCTGATTTCAATGTTTGCAAAGTAAAGCTGTTAATCAGTGCAATGATTTGAATGCAGGACTCGTCTCCGAAATCAGGACTAATCTGCTAATTTTAATGTTTGTCAAATAAAGCTGTTAACCAGTACGATGATTTGAATTCAGGACTCGTCACCAAATCAGGACTCATCTGCTGATTTCAATGTTTGCCAAATAAAGCTGTTGATCAGTACCATGATTTGATATCAGGACTCATCTGCTGATTTCAATATTTACAAAATAAAGCTGTAAATTGGAGCGATGATTTGAATTCAGGATTTATCTCTGAAATCAGGACTCATCTGCTGATTTCATTGTTTGCAAAATAAAGCTATAAATCAGTACCATGATTTGAATTCAGGACTCATCTGCTGATTTTAATTTTTGCAAAATAAAACTAAATTTGAATGATGATTTGAATTCATGACTAATCTCTGCAATCAGGAGTCATCTGCTGATTTCAATGTTTGTCAAATAAAGCTGTAAATCAGTACCATGATTTGAATTCAGGACTCATTGCTGAAATCAGGACTCATCTGCTGATTTCAATGTTTGCCAAATAAAACTGTAAACTGGAAAGGTGTTGAATTCAGGATTCATCTGCTGATTTCAATGTCTGTGCTGATTTATAGCTTTATTTTGCAACCACTGAAATGAGCAGATGAGTCCTGATTTCGGAAATGAATCTTGAATCCACATCATTGTACTGATTTACAGCTTTATTTTGCAATGATTTGAATTCAGGACTCATCTGCTGATTTCAATGTTTGCAAAATAAAGCTATAAATCAGTACCATGATTTGAATTCAGGACTTGTCTGATTTCAATGTTCGCAAAATAAAGCTGTAAATTGGAACGATGATTTGAATTCGGGATTCATCTCTGAAATCAGGACTCATCTGCTGATTTCAGTGTTAGCAAAATAAAGCTATAAATCAGTACCATGATTTGAATTCAGGACTCATTGCTGAAATCAGGACTCATCTGCTGATTTCAATGTTTGCCAAATAAAACTGTAAACTGGAAAGGTGTTGAATTCAGGACTCATCTGCTGATTTCAGTGTTTGCAAAATAAAGCTATAAATCAGTACCATGCTTTGAATTCAGGACTCATCTCTGAAATCCGGGCTCATCTGCTGATTTCAGTGTTTGCAAAATAAATCTATAAATCAGTACCATGATTTGAATTCAGGACTCATCTGCTGATTTCAATCTTTGCAAAATAAAGCTGATAATCAGTGCAATGATTTGAGTTCAGGACTCATCACAGAAATCAGGTCTCATCTGCTGATTTCAATGTTTGTCAAATAAAGCTGTAAATCAGTACCATGATTTGAATTCAGGATTCATCTCTGAAATCAAGACTCATCTGCTGATTTCAGTGTTTGCCAAATAAAGCTGTGAATCAGTACAATGATTTTAATTCAGGATTCATCTCTGAAATCAGGACTCATCTGCTGATTTCAGTGTTTGCCAAATAAAGCTGTGAATCAGTACAATGATTTGAATTCAGGACTCATCTCTGAAATCAGGACTCATCTGCTGATTTCAGTGTTATCAAAATAAAGCTATAAATCAGCACCATAATTTGAATTCAGGACTCTTCTGCTGATGTCAGTATTTGCCAAATAAAGCTGTGAATCAATACAATGATTTGAATTCAGGATTAATCTCGGAAATCAGGACTCATCTGCTGATTTCAGTCTTTGCAAAATAAAGCTGTGAATCAGTACAATGATTTGAATTCAGGATTCATCTTCTGATTTCAGTCTTTGCAAAATAAAGCTGTGAATCAGTACAATGATTTGAATTCAAGATTCATCTTGTGATTTCAGTGTTTGCAAAATAAAGCTATAAATCAGTACCATGATTTGAATTCAGGACTTGTCTGATTTCAATGTTCGCAAAATAAAGCTGTAAATTGGAACGATGATTTGAATTCGGGATTCATCTCCGAAATCAGGACTCATCTGCTGATTTCAGTGTTTGCAAAATAAAGCTATAAATCAGTACCATGCTTTGAATTCAGGACTCATCTCTGAAATCTGGACTCATCTGCTGATTTCAGTGTTTGCAAAATAAAGCTATAAATCAGTACCATGATTTGAATTCAGGATTCATCTGCTGATTTCAATGTTTGCAAAGTAAAGCTGTTAATCAGTGCAATGATTTGAATGCAGGACTCGTCACCGAAATCAGGACTAATCTGCTAATTTTAATGTTTGTCAAATAAAGCTGTTAACCAGTACGATGATTTGAATTCAGGACTCGTCACCAAATCAGGACTCATCTGCTGATTTCAATGTTTGCCAAATAAAGCTGTTGATCAGTACCATGATTTGATATCAGGACTCATCTGCTGATTTCAATATTTACAAAATAAAGCTGTAAATTGGAGCGATGATTTGAATTCAGGATTTATCTCTGAAATCAGGACTCATCTGCTGATTTCATTGTTTGCAAAATAAAGCTATAAATCAGTACCATGATTTGAATTCAGGACTCATCTGCTGATTTTAATTTTTGCAAAATAAAACTAAATTTGAATGATGATTTGAATTCATGACTAATCTCTGCAATCAGGAGTCATCTGCTGATTTCAATGTTTGTCAAATAAAGCTGTAAATCAGTACCATGATTTGAATTCAGGACTCATTGCTGAAATCAGGACTCATCTGCTGATTTCAATGTTTGCCAAATAAAACTGTAAACTGGAAAGGTGTTGAATTCAGGATTCATCTGCTGATTTCAATGTCTGTGCTGATTTATAGCTTTATTTTGCAACCACTGAAATGAGCAGATGAGTCCTGATTTCGGAAATGAATCTTGAATCCACATCATTGTACTGATTTACAGCTTTATTTTGCAATGATTTGAATTCAGGACTCATCTGCTGATTTCAATGTTTGCAAAATAAAGCTATAAATCAGTACCATGATTTGAATTCAGGACTTGTCTGATTTCAATGTTCGCAAAATAAAGCTGTAAATTGGAACGATGATTTGAATTCGGGATTCATCTCTGAAATCAGGACTCATCTGCTGATTTCAGTGTTAGCAAAATAAAGCTATAAATCAGTACCATGATTTGAATTCAGGACTCATTGCTGAAATCAGGACTCATCTGCTGATTTCAATGTTTGCCAAATAAAACTGTAAACTGGAAAGGTGTTGAATTCAGGACTCATCTGCTGATTTCAGTGTTTGCAAAATAAAGCTATAAATCAGTACCATGCTTTGAATTCAGGACTCATCTCTGAAATCCGGGCTCATCTGCTGATTTCAGTGTTTGCAAAATAAATCTATAAATCAGTACCATGATTTGAATTCAGGACTCATCTGCTGATTTCAATCTTTGCAAAATAAAGCTGATAATCAGTGCAATGATTTGAGTTCAGGACTCATCACAGAAATCAGGTCTCATCTGCTGATTTCAATGTTTGTCAAATAAAGCTGTAAATCAGTACCATGATTTGAATTCAGGACTCATGGCTGAAATCAGGACTCATCTGCTGATTTCAATGTTTGCCAAATAAAACTGTAAACTGGAAAGGTGTTGAATTCAGGATTCATCTGCTGATTTCAATGTCTGTGCTGATTTATAGCTTTATTTTGCAACCACTGAAATGAGCAGATGAGTCCTGATTTATTTATTTATTTATTTTTAGAGTTTTCTATAGAGCGAACTTGAACCGATTAGGTTATCAGAGCGCTTTACATAGCACAAGTTTCGTTACATGTTAACACAGCAGTTTACGGAGATGAATCTTGAATCCACATCATTGTACTGATTTACAGCTTTATTTTGCAATGATTTGAATTCAGGACTCATCTGCTGATTTCAATGTTTGCAAAATAAAGCTATAAATCAGTACCATGATTTGAATTCAGGAATTGCCTGATTTCAATGTTCGCAAAATAAAGCTGTAAATTAGAACGATGATTTGAATTTGGGATTCATCTCCGAAATCGGGACTCATCTGCTGATTTCAGTGTTTGCAAAATAAAGCTATAAATCAGTACCATGCTTTGAATTCAGGACTCATCTCTGAAATCGGGACTCATCTGCTGATTTCAGTGTTTGCAAAATAAAGCTATAAATCAGTAAAATGCTTTGAATTCAGGACTCATCTCTAAAATGGGGACTCATCTGCTGATTTCAGTGTTTGCAAAATATAGCTATAAATCAGTACCATGATTTGAATTCAGGACTCGTCTGTTGATTTAAATCTTTGCAAAATAAAGCTGATAATCAGTGCAATGATTTGAGTTCAGGACTCATCACAGAAATCAGGTCTCATCTGCTGATTTCAATGTTTGTCAAATAAAGCTGTTAATTAGTACCATGATTTGAGTTCAGGATTCTTCTCTGAAATCAGGACTCATCTGCGGATTTCAATGTTTGCCAAATAAAGCTGTTAATTAGTACCATGATTTGAATTCATGACTCATCAGCAAAATCAGGACTCATATGCTGATTTCAATGTTTGCATAATAAAGCTGTAAATTGGAATGATGATTTGAATTCAGAATTCATCTCCGAAATCAGGACTCCTCTGCTGATTTCAGTGTTTGCAAAATAAAGCTATGAATCAGTACCATGATTTAAATTCAGGACTCATCTGCTGATTTCAATGTTTGCAAAATAAAGCTGTAAATTGGAACGATGATTTGAATTCAGGATTCATCTCCGAAATCAGGACTCCGCTTTATTTTGCAAACACTGAAATCAGCAGATCAGTCCTGAATTCAAATCATGGTACGGATTCATATCTGCTTATTTCAGTGTTTGCAAAATGAAGCTATGAATCCGTACCATGATTTGAATTCAGGACTGATCTGCTGATTTCAGTGTTTGCCAAATAAAGCTGTGCATCAGTACAATGATTTGAATTCAGGAGTCATCACCGAAATCAGGATTCATCTGCTGATTTGCGTGTTTACAAATTATAGCTGTAAATCAGTACCATGCTTTGAATTCCGGACTCATGTGCTGATTTCAATGTTTGTCAAATAAAGTTGCAAATCAGTAGAATGATTTGAATTCAGGACTCATCTGCTGATTTCAATGTTTGGCAAACAAAGCTGTTAATTAGTACCATGATTTGAATTCAGGACTCATCTGCTAATTTCAATGTTTGTCAAATAAAGCTGTAACCCAGTACAATGATTTGAATTCAGGACTCATCACCGAAAACGGGACTCATCTGCTGATTTCAATGTTTGTCAAATAAAGCTGTTAGTACCATGATTTGAGTTGAGGATTCATCTCTGAAATCAGGACTCAACTGCTGATTTCAATGTTTGTCAAATAAAGCTGCAAATCAGTAAAATGATTTGAATTCAGGACTCATCTGCTGATTTCAATGTTTGGCAAACAAAGCTGTTAGTTAGTACCATGATTTGAGTTCAGGGTTCATCTCTGAAATCAGGACTCATCTGCTGATTTCAATGTTTGCAAAATAAAGCTATAAATCAATACCATGATTTGAATTCAGGACTCATCTGCTGATCTCAGTGTTTGCCAAATAAAGCTGTGAATCTGTACAATGATGTGAGTTCAGGACTCATCACTGAAATCAGGACTCGTTTTCTGATTTCAAAGTTTGCAAAATAAAGCTGTAAATTGTTATGATGATTTGAATTCAGGATTCATTTCCAAAATCAGGGCTCATCTGCTGATTTGCGTGTTTACAAATTATAGCTGTAAATCAGTACCATCATTTGAATTCAGGACTCCTCTCTGCAATCAGGACTCATCTGCTGATTTCAATGCTTGTCAAATAAAGCTGCAATTCAGTACAATGATTTGAATTCAGGACTCATCTCTAAAATCAGAACCCATCCGCTGATTTCAATTTTTGCCAAATAAAACTGTTAATCAGCACAATGATTTGAATTCAGAACTCATCACCGAAATCAGGACTCATCTGCTGATTTCAGTGTTTGTAAAATAAAGCTATAAATCAGTACCATGATTTGAATTCAGGACTCACCTGCTGATTTCAGTGTTTGCCAAATAAAGCTATAAATCCTTACAATGATTAGAAATCATGACTCGTCACCGAAATCAAGACCCGTCTGCTGATTTCAATGTTTGCAAAATAAAGCTGTAAATTCGAACAATGATTTGAATTCAGGATTCATCTGCTGATTTCAATGTTTCTACGGATTTACAGCTTTATTTTGCAAACACTGAAATGAGGAGATGAGTCCTGATTTCGGAAATTAATCTTGAATTCAAATCATTGTACTGATTTACAGCTTTATTTGGCAATGATTTGAATTAAGGACTCATCACCGGAATCAGGACTCATCTGCTGACGTCAGTGTTTTCAAAACAAAGATATAAGTCAGTACCATGATTTGAATTCAGGACTCATGTCTAAAATCAGGACTCATCCGCTGATTTCAATGTTTACCAAATAAAGCTGTTAATCAGTACTATGATTTGAATTCAGGACTCAGCTCTGAAATCAGGACTCATCTGCTGGTTTCAATGTTTGCTTTTAAAAAATATATATATTTATTAGATTTTAAAATAATTTTGTCCCTTGAATAAAGCATGAACACAAACCGATATTACTGCTACTACAGCAAGACCTGGGGCATTGACAGATCTGTAAAAAAACAAAGGATAGAAATGACCATACAACTAGCAACACAGAAATCAATGTTTTAGAAATGGGATTTTAGCTGGCTGACACTTGCGCCAAAGCGAGGCAGAAACCACCACTCTAGTCAGGATAAGGGAGTTACACTTTTAAAATAACCCCTGCTCACCCCCTTGGTAGCTCGGCACGAGCAGCCAGGCTTATCATAGAGGCAGTGTGTAAAGCATTTGAACATAACCAACAGTAAAACAGGGTACGCACTACAAAGGGACACCACACCAGTTTATAAAACTATCCAATTTTTATATACTTAACACAAGACCAAATCCAATAAAAATCCACAATACTATACTTAAAAGTTCACAGTTCCAAAAATACGCTAATTAAAAAGAATTCCTTGTGTGCGTAGCTCCATCTGGGCTACCACGGCCTCGTGAACAACAAATACAATAGTTCTGGCTGGTCGCGTGCCAGCTACGGTGCCGGGAAGACCTGCAAACAGAACCTGTGAGAAATGCAGGGTGCTGAGACCCTTGAAGTCACTCGTGTTGCAGGTCGAGCACCTCTCTGGTGGAATCAGGAGCACCGGCAGGCGTTGAATGCTGCGGTGTGAAGTGCAGCAGTGCGGCGTGCGGTGCCCCCAGATCGTGGTGCAAGCAGTGGCTCGGTGGCGGCGCCAGATGGCACCATCGGTGATACCAGGGTCGCGGTGTGAGATGGAGGCTGTGCTCGCCACGGTGCTAGCAGGCCATGGTGCAAGCAGAGGCGTTGTTGTTGCTGAAGTGCTGTCGTCGGCTGACTAACTGGAGTCGATGGCCGGTAGGCCAAGGCTGCCGGATGAGGGCGGTGCATCATGTGACTTACGAGCGGTGCCCTCAAACCACGGTGCAAGCAGCGCATTGATTTCGGCGGGAAGTGTAGTCATCGGGGAGAGAAAGGTTGCGGTGCGGCATTGCTCTCTGCGGTGCCAAAGCTTCGGCGTGAAGCGAGGTAGAGCGTTGCCCACAGGTCGCGGTGCAAGCAGCGGCTCGGTGGCGGTGTCAACAGGCATCGTCAGTGAGACCAAGATCGATGTGCGGCGTTGCGACAGTGCTCTCTGCTGTGCCAAAGCTTCAGCCTGAGGCGAGGCGGTGGTGAGTGCGGTTCACCCAGGTCGCGGTGCAAGCAGCGGCTCAGTGGCGGCATGAACAGGCGTCATTGGTGAGACCAAGGTTGCGTTGCCGCGGTGCCCTCTGCGGTGCCTTCAGGACACAGAGTGGGCAGCGGTGTCGTAGACATCGAGTTGCTTTTACTCTGTTTGCAGCACAAAACACACAGTCCCCAGTGCTGTGGGCAGAAGAGCTTGAAGTCTTTGTTGTTCCTGAGACTTCATGAACAGGGGCAAGCTCTACCTCAAGCCCTTGGAGAGACTCACAAATTGGATTGCAGAAAGTCCATTCCAGGCCTTTCACTGCCCAAGACAGAAGCAGCCACTGCAGGTTAGCCCAGCAAAGCACGCAGCAAAGCGGTCGTTCCTTTTAGCAGCTTCTCGAGCTCTTCTTCTGTGCAGTTTTCTTGAACCAGATGAGTTCTAAAGTTCAGGGGTCTGGGACCCAGTATTTATGTCCAAAAATCCTTAGATCTTTCAGGCAGAGGGTGTCTGTGCCCAGCCAGAACCAGTTGGTCCTTCTCTGGTGTGCATTCCTGGTAGGAGGTGGAGACGGCATTTGTCAGAGGCAGACCAGGCCCTTTGAGGTGCAAGGAAGTCTCCTCCCCTTTCCCCATCGTAGCCCATGTCTATTCAGCCCTTTCCTGACCTACCTAGACTATCTGGAGCCCCTCTTCCCCCCAGTATTCTGTCGTCCAAAACCCAGACAGGCAAGCCACATTCCAAAAGAGGCACACGGGATGACTGAGCAAGAAAATACCCACTTTCTAAAAGTGGTATTTTCAAACGCAGAATGTAAAAATCACCTTCACTAAAAGATGCATCTTTAGATTCTAAGTTCAGGCATACTAAATGTTCTTTTCTTACCGAAATCCCTGGGCCAGTTATGTTCATAAGATGTTATAAACAACCCTCCCATTCTATCCTATGGGGAACTGGTAGCCTTGCAATAGTGAAAAACGAAATTGATTTTAATTCACTATTAGGACATTCAACACACACTAGGGCATGGCCTACCTTTCACACACATTGCACCCTGCCCACAGGGGTACCTTGGGCCTCCCTGAGAGATGTATGACATGTAAAAAAGGGAAGGTTAGGGACCGGCCAGTGTGTGCACTGGCCTAGTCGGCATGGCAGTTACAAACTGCGTGCAGACTCTGCAATGGCAGGTCTGAGTTACCGTTTTCAGCGCTACTCACGGGGTGGCACAACCAGTGCTGCACGGCCACGTGTAGCATTTGATTCACCTGCCCTAGCACATGCAGTGCACTTTACTAGGGTCTAACAGGTAAATCCAATATCCAATCATGGAAACACCAATACATAACACAATTGACACCGAGAGTGCCTGCACTTTACCACTGATCGGCAGTGCTAAAAGTGCGCAGAAACGTTACGCCAGCAAAAACAGGTCAAAACCGGGAGGTCATAAAGCAAAAACTCAGTGGAAAAACGCCAAAAGATGCCAAGTCTAACACAATGATTATACAATTCAACAAAATATGCAGGGCTGTCGAGCCTCCGGACCATATTAAGTAGTTACAGAAAAAGAATGCATACCACTATATTCATATCACAGATATCTTTGAGAAAATGAAATATTTATTTTTTTATTTTATTTTATTGACAAAGGAAAAGCAAATAAACAAATCAAAAATTAGAATAGAGAAACAACAGGGATATATAGGTAGCCCTCCTAATTTTTTAATCAACCAGATCCGCAATAGGAGCCCAGATTCGCTGTCCCAACGCTTTCTTTCTACGACCTCTTAGTTTGTAAATTGAAGATTCGATATTATATGCAGTAAATAGCCTTGCACGCTAGTTAGAGAAGGTTGGAGGATCAGCACTAATCCATTGGGAAGTAATACACAAGCAGGTGATAGCCATAGCTATGAACACAAGCCTGTTTCAGAGCTTACCCTACTACCCGCTTCAGTATTATTCCCTACTCCCAGAATAAGTGCTGGTGTAACAGAGACTGATATCCCCAGTGTCGTAGTCAAAAATGTTTCTATATCATGTATAAAAACAGCCAGTTTTGGACAGGAATAAAACATTTGTACGGTATCCGCTGCCTGGAGATCACATCTATTACATTTCTCTCCCCTTGTTCTCCTCCATTTGGCAATCTTCGCGGGGTATAATACAGATCGAAGACTGACAAAGTGTTGACTCCTGAGGCTCCCCGTAATCAGAATCCGGCTCGACAGGGAGTCCTCAATGTGCATTGCTTCCTCCCCACATTTGCATGCCCATTTATCTGAGTATGCTACCAAATCATCAGGGAAGGAATCAAGCAAGATATGATAAATCTTTCCTAGCAGAGACTTCTTTTGAACAGCTTCAACAAGGGGTATCTTTTCAAAATTTGAAGCTGCCCTGCGCATATTTTCCCCCAAGAAACTCCGGATCTGCAGATATTTAAAATAAAATCACCCCTACAAAGACCGTATTCTTCCTGCAGTTTGCAAATGTTGCTAATTGCCCATCTCTATAAACGTCCCCCAGGGAATAAATACCCTTATTAGCCCACTCAAAAGTAACCAGATCCCGAAAGATTGACGGCAGTGAACCTGTGGCTACAAATGGAGTGTATGCATTCGAATGAGAAATCTTAAGCTTTCTCAGGACCGGTTTCCACACCTTATAAGCTGCTCTCACAATTTTAAATCTGGTCTTTTTATAATAGCTAGGTTCGAGACCGAAACCAAACAGCCCTTAGGTTGGTTCCCCAATCCCAGTTCATATATAGACGGGCTACTCTCCATTGAAATATCAGCCTTAGCACTGACTAGTAAGATGGCCATGTGCTGCAAAACAAGCGGCCCAGTAATAGAGCAGAAAGCAGGGAATAGCCATACCCAGAGGCTGTCTTGGGAGAATCATCCATTTGGATGCCCTTCTGGACCTGCGATAACCCCAAAGAAACCTAGAACATACCCTTTATAACTTTACAAACAGGAAGAAGAAAACAAAAGCGATTTCAATTATGGGACTGATATTTAAGTTGGGTATTCTGTTGACCAAGGCTGTAATTGTAAGAACCAAATAGGTAGCCTCTGAAACGACTAGGAAGTCTGAGGGGCAGATCATACCTGAACAGAGAATTGGAGTCTTAACCACATTCAGCTTGTACCCTGAAAGATCGCCAAGCTGAACTGCTAAATCTTTCATCACTGGAAAGGCAGAGACAACATCGCTCATAAGAACCGCAATGTCGTTTGCTTATGCCAAAGCCCTATACTCGATCTCCCCAATACTGACTGCTTTAATATGGATACTTAGCTTGAGTTTTTTTAAAAAGGGATCTATATACAGGGCAAAGAGTAGGGGTGAACAAGGAGAACCCTGCCTCATGTTTTGCTGATAGTAAATTGCTTGGAATTCTGCCCTGAGATCCAGATCACCGCCTCTGGAGATAGATACAATGCTTTAACTGCTTATACAAAGCCCCTACCTAACCCCTTCCAACGTAGGACAGACCACAGGAACCGCCAGGAGACCCAATTGAACTCTTTCTCAGCGTCCAAGACGAGAACTCCCAGCGGTGATCCCGTGGCCTGTGTCCAATCAAGAAGGGCTATTACACGGCAGACATGATCCGCCGTGTCCCTTCCTGGGATAAACTCAGGCTGCGTAAAGATACCAGAGGGGTAATAACCTTTCCATGTCTAACTGCCAACTTTTTCGAATAGATTTTACTATCGCAATTGATCAAGGTTATAGGCCTGTATGAAGCTGGATTAAGTTCTGGCTTACCTTTTTTCCTAAAAACAATAATAGTTGTCTTCCGCCAAGAATCAGGAATATGATTTTTTTTGCGAGCCTGTTCAAATAAGAGCATATTATCCTGCTTAAGTACTTGTCGGAATGTTCTATAAAATTCCAGGGGAATGCTGTCTGGACCGACAGCCTTACCCATGGCAAAAGAGGTTATTGCAAGGTCCATTTATTCCCATGTAAGCTGAGCTTCAAGTGCCTCATTTTGTTCCTGAGTGACCTTCATTGTTTCGATATCAATAAAAAATATTCCAGACAGTCTATCCCTGTCACGGCTGGTCCCTCAGCATAAAGTTGACTATAAAAATTCTGAAAGACATTCAGAATTTCTGCCGGGGAATCCTGGACCTGCCCTGCATGATCCTTAATTTTGCAAACATGATTGGCTACTTCACGCTTCACGTTTGGCTAAAACACTGCCTGTGTTTTCCCCCAGCTCATATGACTCAGCCCTCCGCTGCATATATTTGGCTGCCACCTCCACGCTGATGACATTCCTCTATGCTTGCACCCCCCTGGATTCTACTCATTAATTCACACTCCATTGACCTTAGTTGTTCTACCCAGTTTTTGATTTCTTCCTGTATTGATTTTTGAGGGGCTATGGAAAAGCTCTGTTTCCCCTCGGACAGCTGTTTTAAAAGCATCCCACAAAGTACAGACTGAGGCTGTATTACGATTAAAAGAGAAAAATTCTGCAATCCATTTGGCCATATGAGTACATTATACAGTGTCAAGCAAAAGTTTCTTTTCAAAGGTCCAGGGCTTCTGAACCGTTGAAATATCCATCAATGGAATCTCAATCGTTAAAGGGTTGTGATCTGAGATAATTCTCGGAAAGATCTCAATCTTACTTGTCTCAGCCAATAGCTGGATAGAAAAAAAAGAGTCCTACCAGACTACTTTATTGTGGAGAGATGAGTAAAATGTGAACCCAGGATCGGGCGATTTGAGTTTGTGACAGCTATCAAACAGCCCATGTTCCTTCACCTATCCTTGAAGAGCTTTAAAAACTCTAACTTTCCTACCTTGATATGGAAAAGTATCACATAGATCAAACTTACTATCGAGATGGATATTAAAATCACTACAAAGTATTAAAGGATGGGTCCATAGGGCAAGTTCAACAATTAAAAAGTTTAAAATACCTGGATCGTCTAAATTATATCCATAAATTGAGCAAAGTGACATGGGCCCAAATGGTCTACTTTGACCTGTTTACATGAACCCACCCCGCGCCTGGCTAAAATACCCACCCCCTTAATTGTTGTGCCTTGCTGGGTACAAGCCAACATTTCAAGCCCAAGATCCCCCCGTCACCACCGCTTGTTCCATGGTATGTGGGTCTCCTAAAGACATATCAAATCAATCTGCATATAGCGGAGCTCTTTGGCTAGCATGTCCCGCTTTCTCCTGTCATTGTGACCACATATATTAAGTGAGCAGATACGTAGACTACCCATCATTCTTGTGCTTTATATACACAGGACCACACACTGCACTATGACACGAAACGTTAGGCATAGTAACAAAGCACATTCCAAACTTCCTTATCCATCTAGCAGCACAGTAACAAAACAAAAGAGAACAGAACAAAACCCCCACAACACTCCCCCTCCCCCCACAACCCTGACCCCTGACCTCACTGCCCCCCCCCACCAAAGCCCCTCCCTTCCACCCACCTCATGAGGCGTTAGGACCACCGGTCCTCTGTGATGAGAGCTAAGACCCCCCCTTCTCTCCTAAGCTCTCACCCCCCACCCACGCAAGGAAAACATAATCCCCTACACCAATATAGATCCAGAACAGACTTAGAAAAGTCTACCTTTAAGCCAGTGTAAGCCAGCACCAACATCAGCATGAACATAGGTAAGTCAGAATACTCCCCCTGCCTATCCTACAGTGTGTGCAAAAAATCCTTTGCTGAAGCTTCAGAAAGAAAAAATGTCACCTCCCCCTTAAAAAACACTTTCCGCTTAGCAGGGTAAAGCAAGAACACCTGAGCCCCTTTTTACTGAAATCGTGGAATTAATTGGCAAAGCTGCCATCTTTTCTCGACTGTTGCCTGGCAATAGTCAGGTCTCACAAACAAAATCACACCCCTTCCCTACCCTTTTCCTATCTGGCCTAGCTAGATCATACAATGCTTATTTAGACAAAAAGTTATTTAGACAAATCAAAATGGCACGTGGCTTTGCAGCGGCTTGACCAGTCATTTTACGTTGATTGAAAGGAAACCGGTCGGCCCTCTGAAGTTCAATGTTTGCAAAATAAAGCTGAGAATCAGTACAATGATTTGAATTCAGGACTCTGCACCAAAGTCAGGACTCATCTGCTGATTTTAATGTTTGTCAAATAAAGCTGTAAATCAGTACAATGATTTGAATTCAGGACTCATCTTCTGATTTCAATGTTTGAAAAATAAAGATGCAAATTGGAACGATGATTTGAATTCAGGATTCATCTGCTCATTTCAGTGCTTGCAAAATAAAGCTATAAAACAGTACCATGATTTAAGTTCAGGATTCATCTCTGAAATCAGGACATCTGCTTATTTCAATGTTTGCAAAATTAAACTGTAAATTTGAACACTGATTTGAATTCAGGACTCATCTCTGTAATCAAGTCTCATCAGTTGATTTCAATGTTTGTCAAATAAAACTGTGAATCAGTACAATGATTCGAATTCAGGACTCATCACCAAAATCCGGACTCATCTGCTGATTTAAATGTTTGTCAAATAAAGCTGTAAACCAGTACCATGATTTGAATTGAGGACTTCACCGAAATCAGGACTCATCTGCTGATATCAATTTTTGCAAAATAGAGCTATAAATTGGAACGATGATTTGAATTCAGGATTCATCTCCGAAATCAGGACTCATCTGCTGATTTGCGTGTTTACAAATTATAGCTGTAAATCAGTACTATGATTTGACTTCAGGACTCATCTCTGCAATCAGGACTCATCTGCTGATTTCAATGTTTGCAAAATAAAGCTATACATCAGTACCATGATTTAAATTCAGGATTCATCTCTGAAATCAGGACTCAACTGCTGAATTCAATGTTTGCCAAATAAAGCTGTTAATCAGTACCATGATTTGAATTCAGGATTCATCTCTGAAATCAGGACATCTGCTTATTTCAATGTTTGCAAAATTAAACTGTAAATTTGAACACTGATTTGAATTCAGGACTCATCTCTGTAATCAAGTCTCATCAGCTGATTTCAATGTTTGCAAAATGAAGCTTTAATCAGTGCCACAATTTGAATTGAGGACTCCTCAATGCAATCTGACTCATCTGCTGATATCAATATTTACAAAATAAAGCTGTAAATTGCACAATGATTTGCATTCAGGACTCATTCTAATATATGGACTCATCTACTGAGTTTAGTGGTTCAAAATAATGCATCACTATGATGATGATGATTACAAATCAGGACTCATCTGTTAATTTTACTGTTTGCCAAATAAAGTTGTGTATCAGCATCGTGATGAGAAATCAGCACTCATTTCTAAATTAGAACTGCTCTACTGATTTCATTGTTTGCCAAATAAAGTTGTAAATCAACAAAATTAATTGTATTCAGGGTTCATTCCGGACATCACGACATCTGCTGATTTCAGTGTTTGTAAAAAAATTGTAAAAAGGTTTTAAAAAGCTGTAAATTGGCACAATGATTTAAATTCATAACATCTCCAAAATCAGGGCTCATGTTCTGATTTCAATGTTTATCAAATAAATAGGTTGATAACAACCTTTGCAAAATAAAGCTGTAAATTCATATGCTGATTTGAATTTAGGACTCATTGGTTGACTCCAATGTTTGCAAAATTAAGTTGTAAATAACAAGCTGGATTAAATTCAGGATTCCTCGTCTTTATTGGAGCTCATCCCCTGCAATCAAGACTTCGTCCTTAAATTAAAACTCAGCTGCTGATTTCAATGTCTGGAAAATAAGGTTGTAAATTAGGATGAAATGAATTTACTAAATCAGGACTTCCCTTATGGTTTTTCTGTGGTCAAAAAATAAGTAGGCAAATTCAAATCAAGGGTGTAGTACAGTGAATAGAATTCCAATGTGTGGCTACTTCTTATTAAGTATGCATATTTTTTTTAATTAAATTAGGTTTTCCTTTGACAATGTAATTTTGTGATGGTCAAAGTGAGAGAGTGCAAGACAGTAAACCATGTTTTTGCTATAAGAATAAAAAGCAAAGCCACTAATTAGAAACATGTTATTTATAACCATATAGATTATTTATTTTTGTCAGCTTCTAAACACCATGAAAAAATATAATGCAGTTTTTGTAGAACGGTAGGTGGTCTGGTCATTCTCTGTGATGACTGACTGTTCCATTTCCAGATCCTCATGTGGTCTGTTCATCTCCTGTGGCTCTCTTTTCTCTCTGCAGCTCCTGTGAAAGAGTGAGGGGACATTCTCAGCATTGAACTCATCTCTGTAATTCAAAGATGCAGTCAGCCCGCAACAAAAGGGAAGCATTGATGCCAAACATGCAGTGAATCTGGTTTTGAAATATCAATGCCATTGGAGTACATCACAATAGTACTGAAAAAAAGTACTACTTTGTTCACTGGTGGCCTTACAACCTTCAAGAAACGCTCAACATATACACCACATATGTTGCATGATAATATAGACATTTTTCAAGAGGCAGCTGTTAAGGACATCAAGGGTCTATATGAGCAAGACCAATAATTACAAACACAGGCATAATCGTAGATACACAGATTTGGTTGCCAAAATACAGAAATGTGGGAATGTCATTGTTCGTCAATCAGATAAGGGGGGCAACATTGTCCTATGTGCAAGAGACCTCTACTTGGAGGAGGTGTTACTACAATTGAATGACGCCTCATGCTACAGACATTGTGATGTGGGAGCGGTTAAGAAGTCTCAATTAACTTTTTATTCATTGTTGATGGGTTGGAGATCATCGGGCCTCATCAGCATGGATGAACTAAAATATCTAAAAAATGAGCACCCCATCATGCCCGTCTTATATCTGATTCCCAAGGTCCACAAAAACCCAAACAAACCCCCCGGTAGACACATCATCTCTGCGTGTGGGGGGCTTTTGGAAAAAACTACTGTTTATGTGGATTCGTTCCTACAGGAATTTGTGTGTGGATTGCCCTCTTACATCCAGGATTCCAGTGATTTTTTGAGGAAAATCAATGAACTACAATGGGATCCAGAATTATTGTTAATTACTCTTGACATTACAGCGTTATATACGAGTATTGTACATGTGGATGGGTTGAGGGCTACTGCATACTATTTGGGTCAACGACCGATTGAATATGTAGAACACAACAAGATGTTACTGTCTATGATTAGCTTCTGCCTGAATAATAACTTCTTTATGTTTAATAAACAACATTATCAACAGGTCAGGGAAGTAGCCATGGGGGCCTGTTTCTCTCCCAGTTATGCCTGTATTCATATGGGATACTGGGAGAGACAGGTCCTCTTTGGTGAACACTCAGCAATTTGCAGGGACCACATCGTTCGGTGGTACAGATACATCAACGATGTTTTTCTGATCTGGCACGGTACACGAACACAGGCAGAGGATTTCATTATACAGTTAAACACCAATAACTACAATTTGGCATTCACTTCCAACATCAGTGCACATCATGCAACCTTTCTGGATGTCTCAATTGAGATTACCAATGGTCATCTGGAAACAGCGTTGTTTAGGAAGCCCACGGTGGGGAATACAGTACTGCACGCCCAGAGTCACCACCCTCCTCATTTAATAAGGAGCATCCCGTATGGGGAGATGCTCAGGATTAGAAGGGTTTGCAGTACTGAATCACAATGCAATGCAGCACAGGAGGCCAGTAAACTTAGGTTTCTGGCCTGAGAACATAGTGGTGGCTGCAATACGCAAAGCCAATGCCCTTCCCCGTGAAACAGCTTTACTACACAAAAAATCCCAAGTTCCAACTATTATGCCTATGTAGCAACCTATCAGATTAATATGGCCATTTAATAGCCAGCATGGGGCACTCAGAAAGATAATTAACAAACACTGGGATCTGGTGAAATGTGATCCCGTGATCGGTGAACTCATGCCAAGAAAACCAGCAATCACTTATAGAAGGGCCTAATCCTTACAGGATGCTTTGGTTAAATCGAGCCCAGAATTGGAAACACCTAAGGATTGGCTGGCTGGTAGTAGAGGTTTTAGAAAATGCTCTACATGCAAGGCATGTTCACATGGGGTAAATAGAACAGAATATCTTACCCCTTTCTCAGCAGTCCCATACAAGATAAACAAAAAACTAACCTGCAAGAGTGAATTTGCAGTATACGTGTTGGAGTGCCCGTGTGGCTTGAGATATGTGGGCAGCTCTAAGCTGCAAGTTCACAAACGGGTTCTCCAACATTTGAGGGCTATTAATACCAATGATTCTTCCTATCCAGTGGCTAGACACTTCAAGGAGTATCATAATAGTAACAGTACTCTGTTGAAGTACTATGCCATTGACTCAGTAGGACCTCTGAGAAGAGGAGGTGATAGGGATGCTGCACTCAGAAAATTAGAAACAAGGTATATTCTGATGTTGGACAGTAAGGCACCACAGGGGCTTAATGCTTCGGAAGACTTTTACCCCTGTCTCTGAAGTAAACACTATCGCCTAAACATGCCACATGGTTATCCGAATGCTAGTCAGCCTGTGTTACCAACATTATCCTGTAAAATCATCTTACACGTAAAGGAAATGCAACCCACTGAAATACCAACTGGTTGGTGTAAGATTTTACTTGTCCTTGTGTTTAAGCCATCCGTTTGTTTGTAAAATTTGCCACTCTGTGTGTTTGGATGACAGACTGGGACCAGTCTGAATAACATCTCATCCTTATAACACAAATAGATGTGAAAATACTATGTGCTAACATAGTTTTAATTTGCCATAAAAAATGTTTTAAAAAAAATTATATATAAAAGAAAACAAGTTATCCTCAAAAAAATGCAACTAGTAATTGGTGGGTGTGTTTCTTTTAAAAATGATGTTTTTCATTGATTACATATCCTACCATCTACTGCACACATTATCAAGCACTTTATAATTTTCTTCACTCATTCATTCATGCGGGTGTCATGATACAGCATATAAATTTGAAAAATTGCACATAGACATAATGAATATGTATAGGTTAACCGACGTATGTCACAGTATTGATTTTAATTCATTCTTTTTGTATATATAAAGAATTGGATTTTAGGTTAACCTCTATCACATGGCAAGCATTTTTATGTATTTTTCATATATATATATATATATATATTTTTTTTATATATATTTATAGCTAAATAACTATTTTTTCTGCTATATCTTGTTTAGTATTGCATTTAACATTTACCAATATAAACAATTTTGGGCCTGTGTTAGGTTTAAAAAATATCATGCTTATTGATTCATGATGTTTGGTTATATGAAATGTTTTGGTTAGGGATTTATCCTAATACTGTGTTTAACCATGTGGTTAGCGTGCGCCAGATTACCAGTGTCATGCTATTTGATTCATCATGTCGGATTATGTGCAATATTAAGTTTATAGGGATTGATCCCAATACTGTTTTTGTTTAAGAAGCACAGTGAAAATTATGGAAAATAGTGTAGTATTTTTACTATGTTCCCCGTGCTTCTAATTGACACCCAATGAAATCGTTCATTTCACCTGCACTTGCACTTTAAATTTCTGCCGCCGCCCTCTATGGCGCCATGTGACCAAGGCCTCTGGGAGGCCGAAACGTTATGCTGTCCGTTGCGGAAATAAAGTAAATTGCTCACGGAAATCTGGGTCTCCTGTTTCTTGGCGGTGCTGCGGCTAGATTTAGTCTGTTACATTGTTGTGGAAACCGGTGTGGATATTATATATATATGTTTTTTTAAACACAGAAAACAATAAAGGTTAAAGGGATGTTATAGATTGTTGAAAATGTCAGTTAAAATATACTGCTTTAAACTAACAAAACTATTGAAATTCATCCCATATAGTTATCTCAAATATTTATAGCTTGTGCTCTAAAGTAACTATAACTCGTGCCCTCGCCATGCAGTTTTGTCATCAATGATGTAATTTCAAATGCTGCAGTGATATCATCAATGATGTCATAGAACATGACATGTGATGTAATTGTGGTGCATGATGAGGGCACGAGTTGTAGTTTCGTGAAGATTCAGCAAACGGTGCCAGTTATTAAGGGGGGAGGGAGAGAGGTAGGGAGGGAGGAGAGAGAAGGGGGAGGGGGAGAGAGAGAGAGAGAGAGTAAGAGAGGAGAGAGAGCGAGAGAGAGCGAGAGAGATCGAGAGAGAGAGTGAGAGAGCGAGAGAGAGCGAGAGAGAGCGAGAGAGAGCGAGAGAGAGAGCGAGAGAGAGAGCGAGAAAGAGAGAGAGAGAACACACCACTGGGTAGTTATAGCTAGGTCTGCGTTTCTGGTTTCTTAGTAACTGTTGAGCCATTTAATAAATCTTTATGAAACTCACCCAAAAAGTGCTTTTCTTTGCATAGTTTCTTCTTGGAAAGATTCGGGGTGATCCGTCAAGCAGGGGCCAAGAAAAGGGATGCAGGGTGTCCCAAAATACAAACCCCCATGCAGTTTTTGTTGAGATTTCTTTAAAGGGCTACAGCAAAAACGCATTAACGGAATTATACTAAGATTGGGAGGAAACTAGATCTTGGTCCAGGAAGTGTGCTTTTTTGTAATTTGATTTTAATCCGTTCAGTAGTTTAGAAGAATTTGAGGTACACACATTTTTGTATTACGGGATGGTTATGTCTGAGGGACTATTGCGAGACCCTGCACCCAAACTTCTGTTGAACACACAGGCCATGAGCAGCGAAGGGTTGGCAACCGGACCTGGTCCACAGTAGGCAGGTTGGCTGCCTGCGGGGGGTTTGGATGCAGGCTGAGCCGTGTGATCAATCCCACGCCGAAGGCCATGCGTGGCAGGGACTGGCTTCCCCCAAGGGTTAGATGCAGGGCTTGGCCACAGGCCTGTCTCTGCAGCAAACCCCACGCTGATTGTTAAAGGCTGCGAGCGTCATAGGGTTGGCTTCATGTACGGTAATAAAATATTACTTTATGTTTAAAAAAAATAATAAAACCCCAGAAATTACCTGAAAAAAACAAAGGTTGAAGTGATGTTATAAGTTAGGAATGGGGAGAGTAGTTGGCCTAATGGCTAGGGTGGTCGACCTTGAATCGGGGGAACAGGGTTCGAGTCTCGGCAATGGCGCTGAACATCCTGAAATTCTGGGTAAATTTCATAATCTGCCCGTGCCTAACAAAATGAATGTGTCCTCATGTAACGCTACTGTTGCTATGTAAAGCGCTCTGATACCCGATACCGGCTCAAGTTCGCGCTATATAAAATTCATTAAAAAAATTATATCTTACTTTACATTAAAAAAAAAACACCACTGAAATTCACCAGTTATTGGTATCTCAAGTAATATAACTTGTGCACTAAATTAATTATAACTTGCGCCCTTGTCATGCAATGATTACAACCTCACTTACTATAACAATCATGACGTGTTCAGTGGTATCATTGATAGCATTACAGATCACAACTGAACTGACTTCTTTGATGACTGACCACACTGTGCATTCAGGGGGCGCAAGTTATAGTTACTTTGGAGAATGGGTTATAGTTACTTGAGGTAACTATAACTGGTTAATTTAAATGTTTGTTTTTATTTTAAAACGTTAAGTTGCCACTGAAATATTCACCTAAATATAACGTTATTTAACCTTTGTCTTATCGGTGGAAAAAAAAAATATATATATATAAAAAATCAAGAGAGAGATATGTTATCTTGGTTTCCCTACACAAATATAGAATGCCTTCATAGCACTTTTGTTCACCAAAACATCTCCTGTGCACTCATCTACACATACAAAATGTGTTCCTTCCCCCCCTCCACACAGATACAAGAAGTCTCAGTGACCTTGTACATACAAAATCCCTATTCTGTGACCTATAAACATCTACATCCAATGCTTCTATACTTTTATGTATAGGAGAATCAAGGACATGTATATATTTAACAGGCCACCATAGATATTGTGTGACTTTTCTATCATAGTCCGAACATTGGCAAGTGACTTATATTCCGTAAGGTGTGATACAGTTGACTGAACCCACATGATCCCAGACCTATATATTCCATAATGCAATCCTATCTCCCTTGTGGTTGCTCTTTTGACTCCTGGGTGGATCTTGTAAAGCACTCTCTGGTGGCTTTGCCGAGCCACCACTGCGGTTTGGGGAAACATTACTGCTGTGTAGACTTCATATAGCCCCTTGGCACTGGTGTTTTTTTTTTACTTTACAGTGTCTCAGGTAGTTAGTCGTTCAACAGGTTGGATTATATACACACTTGAACGAATTTTGTTTGCCACAGGGTTGGACTCCAAATAATATATACAATGCGGACCTCATTGACATTCATCAACAATGGTTTCTATGTATTTCACAGTCAGCATTAAAGATGGTAAGAGCCTGTCTAGGCACCTGCATATATTTTTGCATTCTCTGCACCGTGCACTGGCTTAAAGCCTACACATTACTCAATTATTCCCATGTAGGTCAACTTACAAGCAATACTCTTTCAACTATGTAGCATAGCACCAAAGCGAATCCAAGAACCTTCAGAATGCTTCACAATCTTGTTGTAGCAAATAAGTACTATATAAATGCAAATCGTGGCTGTGGAGCTTCAAAGTTGGTGTGGTGTAAGATCTACTCCTAAATTTGCCCGAACGATTGAGCATAGTTGCTCTACTGTGATTTGGCGGGAATGAAAGAGGTTGCATGAGATAGTGAGTGCATCTCGTATAGAACCAGCAGGCTCTTTCCCTTACCCTTACAGACCAAGGAAAGCATGACAGATATCAGACAGCCCCTGACCAGGAGACACCCAAGGGATAACTGTGCCTGAAAACTCTTTGAGAATGAATGTCCCTGATAATAATGTCTGAGACACCCTAGGTTTCACATAGAGATTCACCCACAACGGTTGCAAGTGAGACATCCAGAGACCTGTGCCAGAGGCTGAAAGTATGACTCCCAAAGGACTGTGCCTGGGAGTGAGACAAAGTGCCTGAGACTCCAATACTACTTCCAAGATATGCTGGTGCCTGAGTCCAAGACACCCTGAAGTCTCAAAATCGGACAACCATAGAGACTGTACCTAAGACACCGTGGTAACTGTGCCTGAGATGCTCCAGTGACTCAGACTAAGACACTGGTGGACTCTGATTGAAAATTAGATACCGGGAGGACTGTGCCTGGGATTGAGACATCCAAAGGATGACCCTGGTAGAGACAGCCAGAATTAGTTCCTAAACAACCTGATGATTGTGTATGAGGCAATCTGACTACTCAGACTGAGACACCCATCAGGCTATCTCTGAGTCTGACACACCCTAGGGAGCTCTGTCTGAGAGCGCCACGTTGTGTAGTAAACACTCCTTTGCAGAATAATTTGGATATGTATTTATTCAATCTGATTACATCTGGCTGGCACTCCTGTGCATGGGCGTCCTTCCTCCAACTTGGGGAGAGGAGTTGACGTAACGGCTAGGGCGGTCGACCTGAAATCTGGGGAACCGGGTTCGAGTCTTTGCAAGCATGCGCAACATCCTGTGAATCTGGGCAAATCACTTAATCTTCCCGTGCCTAACAAAAATGAATGTGTCCTCATGTAACGCAACTTGTGTTGTGTAAAGCGCTCTGGTACCTGATACCTTCGAGTCAAGTTTGCACTATATAAAACTCTGTAAACAAATTTTAAAAAACTACCTGGAATGGAATTCCCCAAACCACAGGAATCCATTCCACATTCCAATTAACATAGCAACACAACACATCAAACCTTTTTCCCCATAAATAAAACACACACAAAATACATTGACAAAAACACAATGATAAAATTCCAATAAGACTAAAATATGTTATACTTGAGATACAACAGAACTTTACCACTAAACCAAGCTATTTACGATTGGGATCTAAAATGATGTGTAACTTTTTCTGGTCAAAGCATCCCAATACTGGTGGTCCTGTCTTAGCCACATATAACTTTCCACAAGTTTTCCTATTTTTGAACTGGAACGTAAACCACCTATACCCAACATGTTGATTTTTTTACACTACTATAACCCTCCGGATGTATGTCAGGTTCTAACAATTTATCACCAACCTTCTCTACAAAAAAGGATATCCAAATTTCTTTGTTAATAATGTTGTTCGGCAAACTGGAGTTTGCAAAAATATTCTCATCCACCCCACCAATAGTCATCCAGCATTCAGTTTTGTTCTTGCATGTGGTATCAATAATGTTTAACATA
This sequence comes from Lissotriton vulgaris, assembly GCF_964263255.1. NCBI lineage: Eukaryota > Metazoa > Chordata > Amphibia > Caudata > Salamandridae > Lissotriton > Lissotriton vulgaris. Next base: position 877,910,423 of record NC_141685.1, read on the forward strand.
AGGTACTAAAATAAAAACAGACTTGAAACATAACATAAGGGTATTACGAACATTCATTACTAAATCGCTTTCTAAGATTTTACATTCTAACTCACATTCTGGATCATTATTACATCCATCTATACTCCCATCACTTTCACATGTATTTTTTTCCTGCACACTTTTGCAAAATGCCCCAAAAGTCAACAATTACTGCTTTTGTGTCTAGCTGCGGGACAACTTCCGCGGCAATGCAAATGATCTTTGCTGTCACAGCGGTAACATCTAGCCTGTTCCTTCAATTTCGTTTTTTCTTTGATGAATTTTGAGGACACTTTTTTTCTACACTAACATTGACTTTTCCCACCACATCAGTATCTTGTGTGCCCTGTTTGAGAGCCACCGTGCACATACTCAAAATTTCCACTTTGCCTATCATGGTAAGAACCTCTTCTAAAGCAGCATCACCACTGACCCAAAGCCGCTCCTGAATAGCGAGATTACAAATATGCTTGACCACCTGATCAAATCCTAATGAAGATTTTCAAACGTGCAATCCAAAGCCAATTTATTTTAATCTCAGAAACATATTCATTCACGGATTCTCACCTGCCTTGTTTCCTCTCCAAAAACGTGGCTTATGTAATTCCGATGCAAACCTTAGGTGCACAGTAATTATTAAGATCTTATATTGGTATAACAAAAACATTTAGTATCAGCCGAAGCAGGTGCCTTTGTCATCTGACTGTACACTTTTAACCCTTGAGGCCCCAAAGAGTGCAACAAAATCCCTTTCTTTAGCTCTGGATTCATCTCCAGCTGCAATATAATTCATGAAGTAAACTTTCCATTCTGCCCACCTTAAGGAAGGCACCAAAGTTGACAAGCAAAAGGTCTGAAGAGGACTTATGCTAAAACTTTGTCTGCTGATTTTGTGAATTATTGATTTTGTCCAATGTCGATCCTTCACCATCAAAGTTAGAGCATAAGATACCCTCCTTCACAATTCCACAGTTGCCATAAGTCATAGTAAATATCTCACCTTAATCATGGCATTCAGAGAATACACAGAAACCAATTGCATTATAAATTAATATTCGCAAGTAATTGGTAATAATTATGGAACAAAATGTGTCCACTGTTGACAAATCACCACTCCGATGAAAAAAACCATGACGTTCCAGCAATGCCACATCCAAAATGCTTAAACTAGCAAATCTGCCCAATTAAAATGGCCTACACGCAAGGTCCCGTGGTGAGACCCTATGTGATGACATCAGCGACGAGCAGAAGTCGTGGTTCCGATGACCCATGAAGCGATTATAATGAATGCACGCCTTTCAAAAGGCTACAGCGGTCACAGTTAAGCGGTTGCCAAATTTAAAAGTCTGTGGAAGTCTCACCTCCTAGGGTCTGGGCGCCCAACACGAATACAATGTCCAGAGGAAGCCGTACATGCAAAATGAAATTCACTTTGCAGCAGACAAAATTTCAAAGTTGGCTTTACCCAAGAATGGTAAAATATTCCTCTAGCCACGGTTTTGCAGTAAACACTCCTGCCACAACGGTGCATGGGCATCCTTCCTTCGAATGCCTTTATTCCCTAAGTCACAGGAATCTATTCCACATTCCAGTTAACATAGCAACACAACTAGCCATCGAGAGAACTTCGACCGGGAGTGAGACATCCAGCGTGTGACTGCCTGAGACACCAAATACTGTTTCCAAAACAACCTGGCAACCACATCTGGCACACCAAGTATTCAGAAAGGGGACAGAAACGGAGTCCAAGACATCCAGAAGACAGTGCCTAAGAGTGAAACAGAGTGCAAGTGAGGGTCCGCCTGGAGTGAGTCATCCTCTGGTTGTCTTACTTCCAGATTACCGTGCTTGGAATACTCAGGACTGTTTCCAGAAGCTAGTGATTGTGTCTAAGGTACCAAGAGACTCTGCGAGTCTGCGACATGCAGATTTTGTGCTGAGGAGCTCCATGGAGTGAACCCATCTGTAATATGCAAAAACATATCTTCTTCCACAAACAATTTGAAGTAGGATAGGTCAGGTCATCGGAAAACAAAAAAAAGGAACTCCAAACAAATCCAGATTTATTGAGATTGCAGATTTTGAAAGAACAGTACTGAGGACTTTTCAGTGACTGAGACACACTGACTACAAGTAAGGCAAAGTTTCCCAGCTTTCAGAATGCAAAGGGCTCAGTGATCTGGGACATTTTTAAGATCTGTGAAGGGCTTGCCTCAAGCCCATGGCTTTAATTGGGATAAAAAAGATGTTAGGACTTTAAAAGGGACATAGCCAAACAGGAGTAACTAGAAATCTTTTACAAGAAGTGAGGCTTATGTAACAAAGGCTTGGCCGAAGAGAGATGAATGAGAAATTTGTGCTCTTAAAATTCATAAAGAGCTTTAATCAACAAAGAATAAATCAAATCAGAAAGGACCAATAATTCACTAGATCAGTTGCCACTTTGTGCAGCAGCAAGTGTCTCTATTTAGGCAAGGGATTGTCTGGCGCAGTAGCTCTTAACCTGGTTTCTGGCCAACCCTTGGGGGATGGGGAGGGGTGGGTTAGCGAAGCTACTCTGGGTCCACGACTGCTAAGAAAATGAAATCATATTAACAGATCAATAATGAGTACAGAAATAGAGAAGCAATATGTAAAAACAGAAAATGCTAACATGTTCTCTTAATGTGCTGGAATTTGAAATTGGAGGCTAACAATTAAGTTAGTAGCCTTGGATTTATTCGTGGGAGCGGAGCAAGTGCATCACACAGAAAATTGAATGGACTAGGAGTGGACTCCACTGAATTTAGAAAAACTTCAACCTACCCATTAAAAATATTTTTTTAATTTTATTTAATATGTGTTTGCTAAATAAATAAAGTATTTAATCATTTGCGTATTTGTTTGATGAACGATTGTTTCTGGGGTTTTTTCTATTTTTTTGCGGGTTAAAATCATCAAAAATGTGTCCGCCGAGGATATTCAGCTTCCAGTAATGAATGACTCATAGGGGTTCCTCGGATCCCAATAATGACTCAGTGGGGGTTCCCCGATTCCGTAATGATTCAGCGGGGGTGTCTGGGTTCCAGAAATGTTTAAGAAGGGGTTCACAGAAGCCAAAAGGGTGACAACCACTAGTAAAGAGTATTCAGCTCTAACTCTGGGGAAAAACCCCAATCCACCAGGTTTTCAACAATGGCTCTCTCGACTTATGGCAAATTATAACTTGGAAAAAGCTATTTATGCAAGGAGGGGACAGCGCTTCCGAAGGAAAGGCGAAGAAATCTGGGCGCCACTGACTAGATGGTTAGCGAACTATGAGTGACTTGATTAAAAGTTTAATTTGAATTTGTACTTGAATTTGGGAGAGCAATCGGAAGGTGACCAACCCCCTGAGGGTGGGGGAGGAGAGGCGAGGAGGGTGGGTAAAGGGGGTGAGAAAAATATGAATGCAATACCTTTTCATTTTTTCTTTATTGCTGTGCTCTTTATATGATTTACAAAGATGTATCATATTGTTGAGTCTAGTGACTTTTTTTGCATTAATAAAAAGATTTTTTTTAAAAAAGGAGTACTCAGCTCTAGTGCTTCTAATTTCATGTAGAATTATTCTCAGAATCCATGCTAAATAACCACAGTAGCAAAGGGTGTGGATATAGCCCTTACTACACCTTACCAATGGCAAACTATGCACTATACAAACGTTAAATAACAACAATAACTAACAAAAGCGTTAACATAACATGTTGTAGTCTTGCTTTACGCTCTGTAACCCTTTTGTACCTACCAACATTCAACGAATCACAATATTATGCAGCTTTCCTGTGGCTGTGCAGACTGGTGTGACGTTCAATTTCTGCCTGCTGTGCTTTCTGGATTCAGGAAACCGCACTCTTCTCAAAAACTGTTTGCAAACTACCAAATAAATCCTGTTATCATATGTGCAGCAGTGTATAGAGATGTAGTGCTGTAATCAAAGCCAACAAACATTTGCAATGCAATAGGTCTCGCATTAGGAAAGTTTAAGCTATTGGTCTTGTAAATGGCAATTTTTTATTTATGTGTTGGTTTTGAAAATAGCGAAATTAATAGCTTTGTCATTTACAAAGCCAATACTTTTAAGTTTTGTAAATGTGAAACCTATAGCATTTGTAATGCAACATGTTTTGTATTTATGTGACTTAGATGTATTGATATTACAAATAACATTGGTTTTACATTTTTTAAAGTAATTAATACTTAAATAAAAGTTATTGTAATTTATAATGGCAATAGCTTAAATTTTAGTAAATAACTTTTGTGAAGATTATGTTCAGTGTGTTTTATTGTGGCGAAAATCCAAGAACAGAAGTGAAATATTAACGTCTTTCTGTGACATTTGTAATAAAGCTTGAAACATTGAGAGAACATATTTGAACCAGTTGTTGTTGAATAGCTGCACATATTGATGCTGGGGTGGCACTGAGTGATGTTGTGGTGGCGACGAGTGATACTGTGGCGTTCTGTGATGCTGTGGTACCGCATAGTGATGTTGTGGTGCCCCTGAGTAATGCTGTGGTGGTGCGATAGACAGATAGACTGAGGCCAATAGATAGCTAGAGGGAGGGCGAAAGATAGATAGAGTGAAGGCGAAAGATAGATAGATAGATAAATAGAGTGAGGGCGATAGATAGATAAATAGAGTAAGGGCGATAGATAGATAGAGTGATAGAGTGAGGGCGATAGATAGATAGAGTGAGGCAGATAGATAGATAAATAGAGAGTGAGGGCGATAGATAAAGTGAGGGCGACAGACAGATAGATAGAGTGAGGGCGACAGATAGATAGAGTGAGGACGACAGATAGATAGAGTGAGGGCAGGGCAGGGAGTTAGAGTAGGAGGTGGGTGGAAGAGAGGAACAGATCAGCAGAAGAGAACAGGGAGTTAAAGAAGGAGGTGGGTGGAAGAGAGCAGCAGATCAGCAGAAGTTAACAGGGAGTTAAAGAAGGAGGCGGGGTGGAAGAGAGCAACAGATCAGCACAGGAGAAGAGAAGAGAACAGGGAGTTAGAGAAGGAGGTGAGGTGGAAGAGAGCAGCAGATCAGCACAGGAGAAGAGAACAGGCAGTTAGAGAATGAGGCGGGAGGAAGAGAACAGCAGATCAGCATGGGAGAAGAGAACAGGGAGTTAAAGAAGGAGGCGGATGGAAGATAGCAGAAAGATCATCACAGGAGAAGAGAACAGGGAGTTAGAGAATGAGGCTGGAGGAAGAGAACAGCAGATCAGCATGGGAGAAGAGACCAGGAAGTTAAAGAAGGAGGTGGATGGAAGAGAGCAGCAGACCAGCACAGCAAAAGAGAACAGGGAGTTAAAGAAGGAGGCGGGTGGAAGAGAACAGCAGATCGGCACAGGAGAAGAGAACAGGGAGTTAGAGAAAGAAGCGGGTGGAAGAGAGCAGCAGATCAGCACAGGAGAAGAGAACAGGGAGTTAAAGAAGGAGGCGGGTGGAAGAGAACAGCAGATCGGCACAGGAGAAGAGAACAGGGAGTTAGAGAAAGAGGCGGGTGGAAGAGAACAGCAGATTAGCACAGGAGAAGAAAGCAGGGAGTTAAAGAAGGAGGCGGGTTGGAAGAGAGCAGCAGATCAGCCCAGGAGAAGAGAAGAGAACAGGGAGTTAGAGAAGGAGGCAGAGTGGAAGAGAGCAGCAGATCAGCACGAGAGAAGAGAAGAGAACAGGGAGTTGGAGAAGGAGGTGGGTGGAAGAGAGGAGCAGATCAGCACAGCAGAAGAGAATAGGGAGTTAAAGAAGGAAGTGGGGAGGTAGAGAGCAGCAGATTAGCACAGGCGAAGAGAACAGGGAGTTAGAGAAAGATGCAGGTGGAAGAGAACAGCAGATTAGCACAGGAGAAGAAAAGAGAACAGGAGTTAGAGAAGGAGGTGGGTGGAAAAGAGGGAGGGTGATAGATAGACAGAGGGAGGGCGATAGATAGATAGATAGATAGATAGATAGATAGATAGATAGATAGATAGATAGATAGAGGGCGATAGAGGGAGGGCGATAGATAGAGGGAGGCGATAGATAGACAGAGGGAGAGCGATAGATAGATAGATAGATAGATAGATAGATAGATAGATAGATAGATAGATAGATAGATAGATAGATAGATAGATAGATAGATAGATAGATAGATAGATAGATAGAGGGAGGGCGATAGAGGGAGGGCGATAGATAGAGGGAGGCGATAGATAGACAGAGGGAGAGCGATAGATAGATAGATAGATAGATAGATAGATAGATAGATAGATAGATAGATAGATAGATAGATAGATAGATAGATAGATAGATAGATGGAGGGCGATAGAGTGAGGGCGATAGATAGAGGGAGGGCGATAGATAGAGAGCAGCAAGTGATACGGTGAGTGAAGCTGCTTAAAAAATGTGTTTGTTATCTTTGTGGCCTTAGTGCTGAGTGCACCATTGATGCAAACTTTTATTTGACCTTTTATTATAGCTTACACTACTAATGGGCTAAGAATTGCATAGCAAATGGGGTAAGGAGGGGGGAGGCAGTACTAGTATTTAAACTGGAAAATTTAGTAACATTTACATTATCGATGTTGCAGCAAAAAGTATGTACATTCTTGTGCTATATAGGTGAACCAGTGCCTATGAAATGTTGATACAGTTTGTGCTTATTTATGTTTTTGGGCTGTTTGCTAAGTGCACCAATTGAAGCGGGCTGTATTTCTTTGCTAATGCTGACATTAGAATGAGTAAAACAGTGTAAAGAGGCGCAGTTGGCTGTTTATAAAACTGCTTTAAATATCTGCTCACTAACTATTTGATGTGTTTGCTAAACGCATCGAGTGATGCAGAGTGTAAAGGTGTTATATGCAGTACTAGTAGTGTAACAGTCCAACTCCTCATAATTTTTGATAACTAATATTGTACTTAAAGGCACACAATTGGCCGTAGCTAAAACATTTTTTAGTTAAAAAACATCATGTGTGTAATGTTAAACGTGTAAATGTTTTGCCTGTTTGCTAAATGTATGGAATAATCTGGACTGTAAAGAGGTTCTAACTATTTGTTTATTAACTGTTTGGCTTTTTTGATAAACGTCTAAAGAGACTGCTGAAAGCTTTGCTTGCTTTTGCAAAACCCGGACGGCATATATAGCACAGTAAAAAGAGTGGGAGGGGGCAGTACTAGTGGGGAATTTGACAATGAAAGTATATTTTTAAATAATAGCGCCTTTAATGTAAATTTGTGGCTTCGGGGCAAATAATTGGCAGAAAAAAACAGCGCGGAAAAGCAAGCTTTGTAGTTAACAGCAACAATACAGCCTTGTTAACTTTTACATGGTAATTTCTAAACTTGTGGAGTAGTTACCTTGGGCTCCAAGCAGACGGACGCCACGGTACGCAGCTAGTTTGAAGTTTGTTGTTGTCCCTACAGCGCTAAAGCACATACTGTGAAGAAGATGTGCGAAATATGTGGGTGCGGCTTTAACACCAAGTCAAGCAGCAAGTGTCTAATTAAGTGTTTGTATTGTAAAAGAGAAGTTCAGAATGAAAAAGAGGCTTGTAAATGTTGTGGCTGTGGCTACAACAAAACGGACGTTAGGACAGACAATAACGTAGTATTAATTTTAAAATAAGTGTGTGCGCCGAGAAAGCAAATAATAGATAGAAGTAAAAATCTGCTAATAAAAATCAAAAATACTAGGTTTTTGGTTAAAAGGCACTATTGTAGCAGGGTTATACTATTGTAGTGCTAATATACTTTGATAATGTTAATAAGCAACTGAAATGCTGTGTTTGCAGAGCGCACAAACTGCTAACAAGCAAGCAAGGGAGTGCAGTTACATTTTATACTGCTGGTTTCAATACCTGTTGATTAACTTTGTAGCATGTTTGCAGAGCGCATGAAATGCTGTTGGCTATGTATTTTGCTTACAATAACAGCACATACAGTACAACACAGTAAAAGGGAACGGCGTTGGATTTTTCTGTACTTTGCTACAATATAGGAGTCATTTCTTTTGTATGTTCTTGCTAAGCGCATTAACTGATGAAGCAAGATCAAGAACACAGCCAAGAAACTGAACTGGATGTGCTATTCCAGCAAGGGCCTCGGAAACATCAGAGTTCTGCCTTTCAATCACTTCCTTCTGGCCGCTTGCAGATGTATTGAGAGCTAGTGTACCACAACCAGCACCATACTGATGTAAGGCACCAACTACTCTTGCTTGGGACTGCAGCATCTTTTCTCATGAACATTGCCTTACCTCCTCCCCAACCATCCCTGCAATCTGACACCACTCTCGGGCAGATGACTGAAACCTTGCTCTTGACCCCCCCACTAAGACTGCTGGCAGAGTCCTGGATGAGTGGTTTGTGCACACCCCATAACTGCTTCAGGACAGAAAAAAGCAAGGGGTGCACTCTCAAACTCTCCGCTCATTTCAGCGGACAAAAACGCTGGAGATTACAAGGGCGCGCGATGGAAGATACATCTGCTCACAGCACCATTTTTCCTCATCAATAAAGTTAAATCGTATAAAGAATGTTACACAGAAATGAGCACTGATCACACTGGACAAACGACAGCCTAACTTCTGTTAAAATGGCAGCTTTGTTCTTTCAACATATTTTTTATCATTTAACTTTGTAGTGAGTGTTAATGCCACATCAATCAGGTCTGAGAAGCAAAAATCTAACTAAGTGTGAGAGCACTCCCAACTTCCGAACCCTATAAATCTCCCACTGCTATCAGGGAAGCGACAGTAGCAGGTCCTTCCTGAGCACTAAACAGGTCATTCGCAACAACAGCAAGCATTGGCAAAGAGAAAAGGTCAGGGCAATGTGAGCGTTATAAGCGTTGTCAATGTCTTCTATCCATGATATATAGTAGCACGACTACTGTTCAGCTAGACAGAAAGTCCCTGAAAAAAGTGCTATGACGTGGCCAGCGCTGGACTTGTCATAGCACATTTTTGTCTGGCAGCCGTGTTGAGAAAAGCAAGAGAGCACAGAGGCGGGGCAAATAACACAACAAGGGAGGGAGTGGTCGATGGGTGGGGAGAAGGTAAATTAAAAGGCATTTAGCATTTGCTTAAACGTTTCCCACAATTTGCATTAATGGTACAAGCCTCATGGTTAGCTGCGTCACATTACACCAACTACAACAGTCTCTTTGAGGCAGCGCATGCGTTGTCTATCCGAGACCTAAAAAATGTTTAAAACCCAGAAACTAGGAAACGATGGCTCACTTAATCATTTAGCTATACTAGTCACTTAAAAGGACGAGACAGTCAATCACCAAAGTATAGTTTAAATAATCTCACTAAATAGAACATGCACATAGCATGTACATTGAAACAACAGGGTTCTCAAACAAGCCTCAAAGCACATATAATGATTAAATCAGATTGGATCTAGGGTGGTATAACCCAAGAGGGGGGAGCAAATCAACTGTACTCAAAAAAGTCCAAAAGGGTTAAAAACCTAGCAACTTGAAAACGATGGTGCGCTTGATTTTGTGGTTAAAAGGAGAACCCCGAGTAGCTTTCCCGTCATTTAAACAGACGTAACAGTCATGCACCAAACGTCAACGCAGATATATTAGAGCAGTGGGAATAGACTTAAAGGAATGACTCATAACATTGATGTGAACGAAAAATCTTACCAATTGCTTTTGGAGTTGAGTGAATCAACCACATTATCTTCTTGCCATGTTCGGAGATAATGAAGCATGGCAGAGGAGTCCCTTTAGATATACGGGATGCTGCTGTCAACCGCAGAATCAGCATGCATGTGGATCAACTCTCAGGGGTATCCCTGTAGAGTTGAGCGCGATAACTGTGGCTATTTCCAAAGACAGGCTGATGAATCCATTTAACCTTGTTTTTTTGATACATAGCAAATGTGATGAGATAAGAACAAGATCTACAGGCCTGTTTTCAGGAACAGAGCTTGGAGTGAGTGAAAACACAAGCGCTCATGTGAAGTGCTCTTCAACTAAGAACAAAGTAGTTCCTAAAAAGTTGCTAATATGGGAGCCGTGGATGGATAGTAGTAATTGGTCCATGCTCTACAGGAGCAATAAACACAGGAAGAGGCATGAAGCATGCATGATATGAAAAAATGGGGATGAAAGAATATGAGAGCGACAATAGAGGAAGCAAATGGGAAGCCTATGGGCAGGCTGAAGCCCACATGGGAATACAACATTTTTCTTTGAGACAGCACATGCGCTGTCTAAGCCGAGACTTAAAAAGAACGAATTGTGGCAACAGGATGAGTTTAAAAAATACATCCGGATATTTCCCTTTATCCGTCAAAATGGAATCCACTCTGGTAGTGGTAGTGGTCCCTACAGTGATGGGAAGCACACATTGTTGTATTGAATACCCCTCACACACCAACAGGCCCCTTGGTGTCATGCTTCATCATTGGGGTCTTCGCACCCCTCTACGGGATGCGGCGTGCTACGACTCACGACTACGTAGGAGCACTTAAGGTGTACTATGTGTTGGTGTGTGTGAGGAAATTAAGTGTGAGTGGTGAGGTGGTGAAATGTGATGGTTAAAAGATACCTGGCTCGTAGGTGGAAAAATAAAATGTATTAAGCCCTCGGCTGGTATCATTAAAAGGGGTGCAGAATGAGGTTGTTACTGTATATTAGGGTACATCAACCTCAGAAAGTGCGTCGACATGTTTCGGAGTGTGAAAACTCCTTCTTCAGGACGAGGATATGCACAACTATCCTCACCTTACTCACATGTAATGTAGATGTAAAAGTGAACTCTACAAAAAATATAAAATTAAGTGTAATGTACCTAATAGTGTTTAGAAATGTAGTCTGTTGCGCCCAATTGGCGTTTATAGAACAAGACCTGTAAAGAGACAAAACAGAATAAATCATACCATCACAATAGGACGTAGATTTTGACCAGGGAAAATGGCCTGTTCAAGATAAAGGTGGGTACTATAGAACCAATTGAGGTCTAAAACCCTGAAAAGAAAAAGGACATGGACACACAAGAAGACAAAGACACACACATTTAAATGGATACGCCACAGTTTTCTCCTTAGTTGGTTTTCAGGAGGAAAAAATGGTTTAGACAATGCTTACTTAAAAACTAGGGCTAGATGGCCTCATGAGCCTTTGCGTGGTATTGGGGGTTTCTTCCTGCTCAATACGGCAACCTAAATGATATTAGAAAGCTCAATTTAGGTTCTTGTTGCTCATACTCACGAGTAATGTAGATCACATTCCCCTGATCAGTAAGCACCAAACTCACGGTTTCTGCAAGACCCAGTAGGCTGCCTTCCCCTCAACGCGGCTCCGACACGCTGTCGAATGACTGAGACTTGCCCCCTTATATATTGTCAAATATTTGTTTAATTACTGCTTAATTCGGAACGGATCATGCCCAAAGAAGGAGTGTGTCCTTAGATTGATTTTCCGGTACTGTGCGGATGTATTGGGCGTTACACTTCTTGTGCGCATGCGCGTTGGGGAAGTGAACTCCACGGAGTCACTGTTCTGGATTTCCGGCGCATGCGTGATGATGCGCTATCTAACCGCGCATGCGCAATGTGGAGAAACCCACAATAGTTATACACATTCAGGGAGCCGGCGAAATACGGGCAAATGCTAAGTTCGGAGTTTAGAAATGGGCCTTGCATAGGTCTATGATCGCCACAGAAGTACCATAAGGATATGTGAATTTTACAAAATATGAATTTTACAAAATATGAGCTGATTCAATTAAAAAAGCAGTTTGTCAAGCTCTACCATATACCGATGTTATTGGGGCAAAATTCAAGCATATCACTTCTAGATGAATTGAGTGAGCAATGTAATAATGGGGCTGGTATACTAGTTGAATCAGGGTTAGCTAGTGCCAAAAATAAGGGTTCTTGGTTTGAAAATAAGATAAAAGAGCCCATAAGTCATCGCAGCTGGCCCCATGGGATGGAGTCATTGAGTCCAGTGGTGTCAGTGCCAAGACGGAAAAGCCACCTCTGCTCCTTCTCAAATAGGCCAGCATCTGTCGGTAGCTGTTCAATGACAGTCCAGTGTAATTCGTTGACACAGTGTTGTGCCTCCAAAAAATGTGCTGCCATTTTTGTGGTTGATTTTCTGCACCTTACGTTGCTCTTATGCTCATTTATTCTGGGCTTCACTGCTCATGTAGTCATGCCCACGTACTCCATGTTGCATGGGCACGTGATGAGGTAGACAACGTTCTTGCTGTTACAGTTGGTGAACACTCGTTGTTCCCACCTGGTACCGTTTTTTAAAGTAAGGGTCTGACTTTTCTTCGTTAAGTGGCAACTGTAGTGGTGTCCACGTAACCCTTGTAACTGAGGTTGTTGGATAACTGGGGTTTGAGGTCTCATATGTACAAGGATATCTTTGAGATTCTTTCCTCTCCTGTGGGCAAAAAGAGGTTTTTCCAACTCTAGTGTGCCACTCGTTAGAATGCGCCAGTGTTTGTTCACCAGTTTAGAAACCTGGTTGGAGACTGAACTGTATGTTGTTACACAAACAGGTCTGTTAACTGTGTTGTCTCTAGGAGCTCTGTCTTCCAGGCGCGCCTCTCGGTTGTTGTTACGTGCCCTTTTCATTGCACTGTTTATCACCCTGTCCTGGTATTGTCTCTGTTTCAGTTTTTCGCTCAAGCCTTGGGTTGGGACTTGTACCTTGCTATGTCGCTGCAGTTGCGGCGTAGACGAAGGAACTGTCCGTATGGCAGATTCTCTCTTAGGTGACGAGGGTGGAAGCGGTCAAACCGGAGAAGACAGTTCCTCGCCGTTGGTTTGAAGTGAGTCTCTGTCTTTAAGAAACCTGACTCATGATAGATGTTTAAGTCCAAGAACACCATCGACTCTCTGGACATAGAGTGAGTGAATTTAAGGAATGCGTTCTGTGTGTTCAGCCATGTCATGAAATCTATGATTGATTGGCCGTCATCTTCCCAGATGACCAAGACATCGTCTATGTAACGTCGCCAGGTGCGGATTTTGTCCCTGAATGGATTACAGGGATGGAGGATCTTGGTGGATTCCAGGTGGTGCACATACAATCCTGCCAGGCTCAGCGCGAAAGTGCTCCCCATGCTGGTTCCATGTTGTTGCAAGTACAGGGTGCCTTCATATTCAAAAAAGTTTTTGGTCAGTGCTGTAGAAATGCACTCCATCACCACTCCCAGTGGGGTTTGATATTTCCATGAGTTGAAATGTAGCACCTCCTCAATAATCAGGAGGGTTTCATCATGGGGAAGGCTGGTGTAGAGGCTTTCTACGTCCAGACTCAGCAGCATCTGTGAGTCCTGGTCAAATGGGTAGTCTTGCAGGAGTTGCAGTACTGCTTTTGTATCTCTCTAATATGTGTCTGTTGCCTGTACCAAAGGCCTCAAAAAGGCGTCTGCGAACTTGGACAGCGGTTCTAGTATTGATGAAATGCCTGACACAATAGGACGACCTGGTGGATTTATCAGACTTTTATGAACCTTCGGTATAGTGTAAAAATAGGGTGTGCGAGGGTTCTTTTGTGTCAGAAATTCTGACTCCTTTGTAAGCCAATTGTGGGCCAAGGCTTCTTCAATCATTGCCCCTATCTGTATGCGTAAGGACTCAGTGGGGTCATTCAGCAGGACCTGGTAATTTCTCCTATCAGATAGGAGTCTCCTACATTCTTGGTCATAGGCGGTAGTAGTTTGGATCACCACTGCCCCGTCTGTGTCTGCCGGTTTTTATAGTCAGTTGTTTATTCTGAGAGAGTTCCCTTATGGCCTCCTTCTCCAATCTGCTCATATTTTGAAAAACGTTCTGGTTGGTGTCAAGTTGACTGAGTTCAAGTATAATAGCCTTCTCAAATGCCAGGACTTCAACTGGAAATTGGTTGTCTGGTGGCGTGAAAGTGGATTTTGGCCTTAAACCTGTGTCTGAAGGATCAGGGGTAGGCTCTTGGTTGTTGAAGAACGCTTTCAACTTGATAGTTCTTACAAAGTCTTGGATCTCCTTGTGTAAGCGGAAAGGTTTGTTGGTAGGAACATACCCAAGCCCTTTATTGAGTACCTGGTTCTGCAATTCTGTCAAGGGCCAGGGGGATATGTTGATAACTAAGTTCCCCTCTTGCTTGTGGAGGCTTGATTCGCTGTCATGCTCTTGGTGTGGACCCTGGGGTCTGCCTCGTCCTCTGGTTGCCAGGTGACGTTCCCTTTCTTGTTCCTGCCCCTGCGGGGTCTTTGGCCCCATGCTAAAAAAGATTGAGGGTTTTGAGGTGCGGCAGTTGGATCTGGCCTCCATTGTGGGTACATTGGTCCCATCGGTGGTGGACCGTACTGGTATTGTAGGAATTGGAACTGGCCTTGATAAGGGTTAAATTGTGGAGGTCCTTGAAAACCTCTCCAGCCTCTTTGGCGTGGAAATTGAGTTCTCTGCTGGCGGTAACCTCCTCTTTGCTGTCTTCTCTGTTGGAAACTGCCAGAAATGGTGCTGGTGGAGCTGCCATCTGAGCTCACACTATCAGTGTCACTTATGTTTACCTTTGCCACGTAATCAGCTTTAGTGTAAGGGTATGCCCTCTCTGCCGTGAAACGATCCTTATCTTTTTTAAGTTTGTTAAACTTGCTTTGCTTTAGTGTAATCTCAAAGTCAGTCATTTGTTGGTTTAGTTCCTCCAACCCTTTCTTCAGGGCTGCGGGCGAAATTAATGTTTTGAGTTGTATCTCTAGTTTCTGAATATCTACCTTGAGATATTCTTGTGGTTGATTGTACTATCAATACCAGCCAATCTCTGGTGCAATGCCATGAGATAAGGGACCAGGCTTTCTTGAACACAAGATCGTCCTGAAAGATAAAGGGTTCGTTTTGTACTATGAGGCCTTGAGGGGCTATTTTGTTCCTTAGATATTCCCTCATAAGGAGACCATGTAGGGCAGCCCTGATCTGGACTTTTCTTAGATTTGTTAGTTCATCCCAGTCCACCACTGCGGGGCCTGGGTCATTGCTGCTTAATCCTTCAAAGGGATTGACTTCTGCAAGAATCCTGTCAATATCATTCTCACTGAAGGTGAGGCCATGTTCATCCTCCATTCTGGTGTTGTATGGAAAGAGGGTAAGACGTTGGATGCAATGTGTGTGTGACGTTTATCTATGTGTGTCCAAGTAGAGGAGGGGCTCCCACAGCTGTGCGCTGTCTAGGACAAAAGTATAACAAAAGGTGGGAGGGAGAGGGAAAGTGGATTCGGTCTCCCCTGGCAATTTACATAAACAAAATGGATTCCACTCTGGTAGTGGTCCCTACAGTGGTGGGAAGCACACAGTGTTGTATTGAATACCCCTCACACAGACGGAGTTTTCACACTCCGAAACATGTCGACGCACTTTCTGAGGTTGATGTACCCTAATATACAGTAACAACCTCATTCTGCATCCCTTTTAACGATACCAGCCGAGGGCCTAATACATTTTATTTTTCCACCTATGAGCCAGGTATCTTTAAACCATCACATTTCACCACCTCACCACTCACACTTAATTTCCTCATACACACCAACACATAGTACACTTTAAGTGTTCCTACGTAGTCGTGAGTCGACGCACGCCGCATCCCGTAAAGGGTGCGCAGACCCGAATGATGAAGCATGACACCATGGGGCCTGTTGGTGTGTGAGGGGTATTCAATACAACACTGTGTGCTTCCCACCACTGTAGGGACCACTACCACTACCAGAGTGGATTCCATTTTGTTTATGTAAACACAGGAAGAGGCATGACACAAGCATGCCATGGACAAATGTGGAGAAAGATTAGGTAAGTAACGATGAAGCCAGCAAATAGAAAAGCCTATGGGTGGGCTGAAGCCTACAAAGTATATACAACATGTCTCATTTGAGGCAGCGCATGTGCTGTTAGAGTCGAGACCTAAATATGTAGATTTGCTACAGGTGTCCTTGGCTCCTGCACTGCCCTGAGGTTCATGAATGCTGGCTAAGGGTCCACAAGCCTGTAGCAAGGGGTTCGGCTGATCGGTAATAATGTCCTAACTGCAGTTCTTTCAAATAATAGTTTGGACTTGCATTCCAGGGTTTCGACCTATTGTGAACTTAAATTACATTTAAGAATAAACAAGCATGATAAAAAAAATTCATTCAGATGTTTATAATATTTCTTAAACTACAAGAGAAGAGTAAAAGTTACAAAATACCAACCTAAATTGTTTGCTTTAACATCAAAGTTAATATCGCAATTGGCAGTAGTCCTGGAATACAAGTCCAAACCATTAGTTCAAAGAACTACAGTCCTAATGATATTACGGACGTGGCTCCTGGTAAGAAGCACTCTATCAACCTTAAAATCAATTTATTGTATTCCAGTCAGTACTGAACGCCAAGGGATGCCCCTTATCCAGCCATTAATTTCGTTCCATACCCTTCATCCAATGTTTGAGTCAAAAATGTGTAAAGCTCACCAGAAGCTCACAATTGGGCAATTTGCCACAAATGGGCCTATTGGATAAAACATTACACACAAATGATAAAAGGGCATTTTAGAAAGTGGGCCATGTGGTCTACCCAGAATGGGACAAAAATAACAAGACCAGTCTTGAGGTAGTGAAAAGAGCCGGAGATAGGAGAAGGGCACTGGAGTTGCACCATTCTTCCACTAGGAAATGAGTTGCCTATCTTGTGAATGCCAATGGGACTAAAAGATTGGACTTCAGTGAGCGTGAATTATACAGACTCCATGCATTCATCTTGGTTTCTTACAAACTCCTAATCTAAATATGGACCACTCAGCTTCCGTTAATATCAGAGCCACCGAAACCTCTAATGTTTCTAACCATGTTTAGGAAAGGGTACTTTTCGACATGGCTACCCCCCACTTTTTGCCTGGTATTTGATTTGATTTTGACTGGTAGTGCTCAGGGTTCCTGCTAGCAAGGCCCCTAGTGCCAGATCTCTTTCCAAAAAGTGAACAATTGTTTTCCCCAATTGGCAATACCTTTAGTACCCTCTGAAAGTCCTTAGTAAAGAATACCCCTGGTACCTAGAGCCTCAGGTACTAAAGAGGGTCCATTAAGGCAGCTACACGAATTGTGCCACCCTAAGGGTCCCCTCACCGAGCTCATGTAAACTGCCACTGCAGTCTGCATGTCTTGGTGCAGGCAAAAGTGAAAACTCGACTTTTCAAAGTTAGTCAGCTTGGTGATGGCAACGTCAGGTATTGTGGGACAGGGCTAATATCATCTCCCCCAGGAAGTGGTCATATAGGGGGCATAGTGACCCCAAGGGTAGGTAGCCCATTGGCTACTATCTTACACTCCCCTAACACCCCTAAATTCAGTATTTAGAAGAGCCCCTGGCTCCAGAGAATCCGATCCTGCCGACCAACAAAAGAAGAAGGGACAAAGAGCTGCGAAAGCAAGAACTGCAGAAGGAGAACCGACTTGGCACCAGCCCTCCTGGCCTGTTTGTTCTTGACAACTGCACCAAAGTTGTCTCACACTGCAAGCTGCTGATCCTTTGAAGCCTGGGAGGACTGCCAGCACTTCTCTAAAGATACAGATGCATCTTGCAGGTACCAAAGACTGAGCTGTGAGGCATCAAGAGGGCAAAAACCTTACACCGGAAAGCACCACTGCATACGAGCCACCTAACCTAAGCTGAAGTGGGCCCAGTTGGTCCCCAGACCCTCCAGACTCTAAGCCCACCTTGGGTATCCTCGCTATGGACTTCCAGACACCACCTGTCCGACACCACCTGCAACATCTGTTTGCAGGCTTCATCTACCATGAACGCTCCCGGTGACGAAAACCCGATGCCTAAAGACACCTATGCACCCGAAGGCCTTGGCCCATGGATAAGAGAAACAAAGGTATCCCCCCGATCATCATGAGGTCTGAGCCCCCCTGTTGGTTCAACGCAACCGGCCTCCCAGTCCGACATTGCAGCATCTGTTCACGAAGACCGATCCCCATCGATTTGCATTGGGTACCAGACGCTGTCTTGCACCACTGCACCCAGCCGCCCTTGTGCCGCTTGAGGTGACCTGCTGGTGTTGCCTTGGACCTTGCCCCATACTCAAGTTAAGTCCAGGAGGTTGGTCTCGTAAGTCGCTGTAGAGAACTTGTATGCCTTATTTGTTTTTCCTTCCATAGGATAACATGGCAGCCTCTAAAAAATGCATTAAGTGTTGCCTGTTTAAATGGAAAAGTACTTCTCCTGAAAAAGGTACTAACCTGATTTTATTGATTCTGCTAGCTAAACATATATAACAATATGTACTATTTTTATAAATTGGTGTGGATCTCCTTATTGAGGCGTGTGCATCATTAATTGATTGTTGTGCGTAATGGCAGATAACTAACACTCCTCTCTGATAAGCCTAAGCCTGCCCTACCACACTACCCCTTAAAGAGCACCTTGGGAATGCTGGAGCAAGCTCCTGTCCACTCGTAAGGGAATTCCCAGACTCTTTGCACGGTATATCTCATTTTGATATACTACATAAAGAGCCAGCTTCCTACTCCGTGCTCACCCCCAAGATAAACGAGAAGGGCGAGACAGTGCAGTGTGATAGTTTCCACAATAGAGCAACAGAGTAGACCTAGTCCAGCATCTTTGTATCCCTTCCGCACCCCCGAAGCATGGCATAATTTTAACGATGCTGTACGAAATTCACCACTGAAGTGTTGTTAAATTAGGCAAAGATAGTCTCAGGCTTAAGAAGAACGGGACAGGTGGGGCGAGTGACTGTCAGACTTTACTTACTCAGCTTCATGGCATTTGTTCTAAAGTATAATGTTAGCTCATATAAAGATGAATAGCTGTTACCAGAGCTTGTTTTCCGATATTGGAGCCATTTTGTCATTTGGAGCCAATACTGTGTTATGTTATTCAGTTTTGTTGAGCACGCATATCACCTGTGAAGGTGTCCTGGCGCCTGAGACGCTCGGCCAAACCATCATGCGCAGTAATGGGAGTGCACTACCACTCCCCTCAGCGCCTGTCAACACCAGGCCCCGCTCCCAAGACTCAGCAGGAAAGGAAAAATAAAATTAGTGTTTTATTTTTCCTTTCCTGACGTTTCTGCGGGAGGCGACGCTCATCTGCCACAGCGGAGGAGCCACTGCTGGATATGATGGACCCCTGAGGGACACCACAGTGTTGTGTTTGAGGAGCTGATGTGAACGGTTGTACCAACGCTAGTTCGGAGTCACAGCTGAGAGGCCAAGAATTCAATGGGCTGAACTCCCTTCACACATGGTATGTCAAATAAGCATTTGCTCTTGTGAACAAAATGCACAACTGTGTAGTATGTTGAATCACATTATTCATAAGCCAGCAACTTTCATGATCTTTCCTATTCCTGATACATAAGTAGTTGTCACTACCTACACCTACAGGACATTCAGAAGCAAATGTCCAGTCAGGAAATGTCCAGATTCCAATACGGCAGAGTGCTTTGATTATCTTATTGGGCTAGGGAGGAGTCATCACAAATCAGGTGCAATTGACATCTCTCCAGCCTACAGCCTTTCTAGGGGGCACTGACATGTTGTGAAATATAGCCTGGTGAGAAAATGTATTAGCTCAAGATCTTATTTTGTTTTCAGAAGCCAGATAGTTTGTTAGCCTAACCCCTTCAATGCGGCGGCTATTCCGCCGCAGTGCTAAGGGGGCGGGGCGGAAGCGCGGCGGGCGCATGCTGGTGACGGAACCGCTCCGTCACCAGCGTCTGTTGCGCTGTGCTTATGATGGAGCGGTTCCGTCATAGCCCCGCCCGCTCAATAGAAAGCTCAGCGCAGGTGCGGAATTCGCGCCGTGCATGAGCGGCGGGCGGGCCATGACAGAACCGCTCTGTCATCAGCACAGCGCCACCACAGCTGATGACGGAGCGGTTCCGTCATCAGCATACAAGGGGTTAATGGGCCTACAGCAGAGGGGTGCACTGCAAATACTTGAACTAGCAGTAGTGTGAATCTGAAATAACCCAATATAGCCTACCATTTAACAAAGGCGTGCTATAACGTACTATCTTAAAAAATGGTTTAATATACACATAACCATTTCACGGGCATAATGCAAAGGATTTGTCTACTTTGAACCAAATATTGTGGAATCCATAATCAGGGTATATGTGGCTAAAAGAATGTGTGGTATAATTGACCTCTCTAAACATCTTCGCACATAATCGACTAACATTTTCAGATTTTTATATATTGGAATGTAAAATGTATGTAGTATGAATCTGCCTGTTGAAATTTACTGACTCCTTTGAAACTTTGCTTTGTCTTTATCTAATTGATGGTCATAGCAAATACATTGATGTTATGAGGTCCGATTTAAAGAATACATCATACTTGGCAAACATTTGGGGTTCCGTTTTTATTGGGAGAAGTGTGGTTGGGTGGTAGGAATTTTATGGACCCTCGTAGGTTCTGGAATTCTTCACATAAATATGGGAAAATCTTTGATTTAGCCAAGGTTTGGTATTTGCAGGATATTCTGACTAAGAAAAGGTATTGGGATCCACACACGCCATACCACCCCAGACTACCCTAGGTGCCTTGTTTTCAGAAATGTATTTGCTTGGCAGGTTTCCCTGGGTGTAGACCGAGCCCTAGCATAAATGCCAGATGCCCACATTGCTAGACCGAGCCAACTGGCAAGGCAAAATCTTGATATTTCCTTGTTGCATTTCGGGGCTTTTGTTTTAGGGGCAAAAGCCCAGAAACAGAAGTGGGGGACCTCTGGCATCAGGAGAAGTGTAGGAACGCTGTGTGGTAGGACATTTGTGGATCCCCGCAGATTCAATTAGCGCAGTCTTTCACTTTTGTTTTGCTGTGGCATCAGCACACACAGCGTGCTGTGCAATACAACAAAAAAAGGACAAATCTAACTCAGATCTCGTGGGAAGCATATCCCTCGATTCCCAACATTGATTTTGGAAACGAAAATGTTGTTGTTTTTCTTTAATCAGAAAGATTTTCTTTTTCAGTACTGTGGGTGACCCATCAAAGTCCACTGCCCTGTGAAGCAGTTAAAACCCACCAAATCCATGCAGCCCACTGTCCTGTCCAACAACAATGGACAACAGGCTGCAGGGATATATTGGACACATTACACTAGTTCATTTCAGTGCTCTATTTCGGCTCATATAACCATAAAAGTTCACATACACACAGTTTAAAATGCATTAAATGAGTAGCTGATCCAGTTAAAAATTAATTTAAAAACAATAAAACATCATAAACATTGGGTCAAGGACATTTTATCAGACAAAGACACAGATCCCATCTAAAGTGCATGTGCGTCAAACTATTAATAATTTAAAGGACTCTAACGAGCTAAATATTCTGCTAAATTTGTCATTTTTAACTTATCTATTCTCAATCTCCAAGTCCATAATAAATATCTGGACACACTGAACACAACTACTTCTATGGTGTCACATCTAGAAATTCTTGATGCTTCCCAGAAGTGAACAACACCCATCAACTTGCAAACAGGAAGAATCCATTTCTTGCAAGGCATTTTATACGTAGTACAAGGGAATAAAAAGTGATCCATAGTTTCTTATGGGTGCAAACAGAGAGGACATTCGGAGGACGAAGGGTTAATTTTATCCCATGTAGTAATAAAAGGGTAAAATACCTAGCCTGAATTTTATTTTACATTTCCGTAATTGATGGGGCCAGGAAATATTATCAGATAGTCTTACAGCTAAATAGTCGAAGGACTTTACCTGCTCCACTGGGACCCCCACTATCCCTATTTTACCCCTAAAGGAATGGTGGGGGGTTAGGACCATGAATTTTGTTTTTGCTGAATTTATCTCTAAGTCCCTTGAGTGACAAAAGGACGAAAAGAATTCGACCAACAATTGTAAACCATGCATTGTACGATATATTAAAAGAGTATTTTCAGCAAACATTAAGATTGGGATGCTCTTGATTGCTGATTTTTTTTTTTTTTTTTAATTTTTGTAAACCTTTATTGTGCATAAAAAATTAACAAATACGGGCCCACAACCGTCAGTTTACCGTCACGATACTTTCAGCACAGGAGCGAACAATACGGATTCCCAGCGACACCAGGATAGATAGTAATAGTCATAAAATAATTCTGCAAACGATTACGTGCCACCAGGAAAACAGGATCAGTAAAGGTTAGTTTTTTAAATTTTCTATAAGGTGTAAAACAATAAACAGTGAAGAATAGAGATCAAGGAGTACTGAGTCCGTATCATTACTTCACATCATGAGTAGGCAACAGCATAGTATGGAATCACCCGTATAAGCTAGCGTCTGAGACAATATGGCGGTTTAAGGAAAAACAACAGGAGCGCAGACTGGCAAGCACACGCCATGCTTAGCGCCACCCACTCCCACCAACCCTTCCCTCGGACCCAGGACAGAAACAGATAAAGAAAAGCGCAGAAAATAGAAAGGCCCATAGAAATAAACTATATGAAATTAAACCCCCCCCCCCCACCCTACATCAATGCGGAGGCTACGGCCTACCCCCCCCGACAATGTGCCTGTCGCCCATTAAGAACCCGAAATATAGAGAAAGAAAAGAAAGAAATAGAAAAGGAATACCCTAATACTGGAGGAGGGCCAATTCTAAATCACCCGAACTCCCCGGCCATCAAGTCTCTTCACTTCCCACAATAACAAGTCAGAGTGTCCATACATTTAGAAAACAGGGAGAGACATCAGAAATCGCATCAGCGCGTGTCGAGGAGGCGTCCCGACCCGGGCCCCCACCCGTCCCTCAAGCACAGTCAACACAACGAAGGTTACTCCTAACCCTGGCCAGATTTCAAGCGTCCATCCAAATATGACCCCGGATTGCACGCCGCTTCAGATAGAACAAAGGGACAAGATGGCCGCCCCCCAAATGGATAAGGTCCCCCTGCACAGATTGTACACCCCCAGTCACAAACCATGGCCGTGATCCAGAACAGTGTCGCACCCAAGTCCACCCAATGCAGCATGACACAGCAACGTAAACCCACAGCAGCTCCGGCCTGGGCAGCTTGGAAACATAGTTGCATCCCCAGCTGAGCCACGAACGAGGGCAGGGGTCCATTGTTCGACAGTGAAGACTGAGGCAGGCAGGGAAACAAAGTAGCCTCCATAACATAGGCTGGCGGCAGTCCTGCAGAGATTACAGATTCAAAATGTTGCTCCAGTTGATAGTTTCGCTGCAACAATGTCTCCGCGTCGATTTCAGGAGAGGCTCGGTCAATCACACAAGGGGGGCCAGCTGGTGAGGCATTCCCCGGCCCGAGAGCGGCTGCATCCAACTTATCTCCGAGCGCACAGTAGCGATCATGCCAGTCCGCCCTTAGCTCGTTCAGCGCTGCAAGGATGGAGGCATGGGTGATGGTAGGCGGCCGATCTAGTGAATCGGCAGTGCGAAGAGCAAAGTGTTCCGACCGCCACTGGAAGCCATGGAGGGCGACACCTTCAGGGGCAGAGACGGAGACCATTCGTGCCGTGGAGGAGACGACCGCCATATTGTGCACCAACAAAGGGTCTCCACTCAGTCGGGTGGATCCCACGATAGGCAGCTGGGGTGCGATCTCTTACAAATGCCTGAGCTCCCCGCAGTAGCGTGTAATGAGTCCTGTAGGTCCCGTCATAAAAACCCGTCCCGGCGTGAAACAATGGCAAGTTGCAGCGGCCATTTCCACCTCGTCGACTACAAAGCAGCGCGGCTCACCTTAACACCGCTATGAGGGGAGAAAGCGATGAGAACCCCCAGCCGGTCGAGTAGCACTTCCAGAGGAGGGATCGGTGCGGGCACCTGATAGGCAAACGTAGCGGGGGGGCGCAGGCACACCACGTAGCGGGGGGGCGCAGGCACACCACCCGTCGGTGGGACAAAGGAGCTCCGGCCGTCTCCAGCTGGGCGCATCGACCCGGGGCACTGGTCCAGGGCTCGGCTCCGTTCGTTGAGAAAGCCCGCCGTTACCACCAGCAATCGGGCAGGTAGGAGCACCGGAGAAACGCCACCAGCAACAGCGTGTCTCACTCGTCCTTTCGCAGCTACTTTGCCGCAGGATAATAGACAGGATAGATTAATAGCAAAACAGGCTCGGGGAGCCGGGCGATTACACGTCCGTCTCCGCCGCCATCTTGGCTCCTCCCCTTGATTGCTGATTTTGGTTAGTTGTGTTTACAATTAGCTAACCAATCAACAGCTCTGTTTATATACAAGCTAAAAAGTGTGGGGCAAGTACACACCATTTCATAACCCCACACTTCAAGCTTATCTTAGATGTGAGGGTTCCTCCGACATTCCTCCTAACGTGGGCATATTATTCTGGATGTGAAGCTTTTAGGATTCCATATGCCTCCAGAACAGCCCAAAGGTTCTCCCTAGGAACCAAGTCAAATGCCGCCCTCAAATCAATGAAAGCAACATAAAGGTGATCCAGTTTCTAAGCAACATACTTCCAGCACAGTGAGCTGAAGAGAAAGACCAGGCACAAGGTATTCCCCCTGGCCTGAATCCTGCCTGGCAGTCGTCTATAATATAATGTTCCATTATCCAGGCTTGTAATGTAATTAAAATCTGTCTTGCAAAAACATTTTGACTTATATCTATTAGACTAATGGGTCTGTACTTAGATAGTACATTCTCCCTCACCTTTTTATAAATGGGCACGATGATAGCACCATGCCAGGATGGTGGAATATCCTTGTCACTTAAGATAGCACTACTGAGGGCATTCAAGTACGGGACCAAAATCTCAGGATGTGATAGATATAAGTTGCCTGTTATGGCGACAGGTCCAGGGGCCTTCTCCCTTTTTAAAAGTTGAAATGCCTGTGAGGTTTCTGCTAGATCTAGGACTATATCTTCCTTTGCCTCTGGGGATAGCCTCTTGCACTATCCAATCAGCTCCTCCGCTCTTTGGTAATTCAAATTATTTCGAGCCCAAGGCTTATATAGCTGAGTAAAATGTGTTTCCCAAACTGCTGGTTGTACTTCTGACTCTTGGGCATTTTCTGCAATTCTAGACCCAGAAGTTATGAGGTCCCAGAATTTCTTAGTGTTCCTAATTAGTTAGGGCTTCTGTGACTTTTTGCTGTTATCAATTTACTTTTGCAGACTTTTCTAGCACTTAAAATGCCCCAACTTTGCTGCTTTTATAATAGCTGATTTGGCCTGTCTGCAATCACTTGTATACCATCCAGGAGGATTCGTATTATAGCCACCCTTACGTCTTATTCTAGTCAAGAGCAACTTTATTTACTTCATAGGTTTAACATGTGTGCCCATTAGATCGATTTTACTTGGATCTAAGGACTCAAACTGGGCCAACTGCTCTACATACAAGTTATAGACAAGTTGCACCTTCTCATCACCCGCTAAGACAGACCATTTTACATTCCTCCTATTGTTACATATATTTATCCTACTTATTGAAATAGTACTGCCCAGTTCCTTTAAATTGGTAAGAGATCTCGGCGAAAAATAAACTTCTAGTCAAGTGCATTGTGATCACTATCATTTCTTACTGTCACCGACATATCTATTAAGGGTGACCAAAGTGGGCTGTCCAACAAGATGTAGTCTATATTACTCATGTACAACCCCCGTTTAAATGTAGGTTGCGGAGGGCAGTCCGACTTGGTACAGGCATTAACAATGTTCAGAACCCTAGTGGAAATCAGGTCAATGAATTGTTCAACCAACCTCGGATATCTTATCTTGTACGCCATACTACCGTCTGTGGCTGTATCTGACCCATGGCTTACTGTTGTTAGGTGCTTCAGAACTAAGCCCTCTGTCAATTTTACCTTAAAGTCGCCTGCTATTATTATAAAATGGGTGTGATGTAAGAGTTTAATCATAAGAGATAATTGAGTCATTATCCCTGAATCATGGTTTGATTGAGTAGGGCGAATATACACGTTTATAACTGCAGTATGCCCAAATCCCATTAGGGGTGCAGCTGGAATGGTTACGCCCAATAAGTCTCTGCAGTCACCTCTCAGTTTTTTTATTCTGGTTAATAATTCACAGCCCTCCTGATGGTCTACCCGCTTGTGAGGGGACTGTGTTAGATGCCAGGATAACATATCCCGCTCTATGCACTGGGTTTATAGCCCAGGTTTCCTGTAATAAGATTATATGACATTGATCTATAGTCATCTAACTTTGCCCTAATCCCAGCCAAATCCCATGACAGCAAAACAAAAAAATATAATCAAACTCAGATCTCGGGGCAAGCATATTCCTCGATTCCCAACATTGATTTTGGAAAAAGAAAATGTTTCTTTTTTTTTTTTTACAAGAAACATTTTCTTTTTCAGTATTGAAGTCCACTGGCCTGTGAAGGAGTTAAAACCCACCAAACCCATGCAGCGGGTGTCCTGTCCAACAACAATAGATAACAGGCTGCAGGGATACAATTGCCACATTGAAGTTGTTTCTTTGTTCCATGGTCGTGGTTTAGTTCTCCAGTTTCAGATGGTTCCTATGATGGTAGGCTTTGAAGACTATTGAACAGGGAAAGACACGGTGCCCAAAGAAAGGTAGCAGATGCTGCTCATGGCCTTGCACAGCCTAGGGAAAAGTTCAGTTGTCATGCAAAGTCTATCGAGAAGAGGGCTAGAAATAGAATAAATATTGAGAAGTGCAGAGAAGATAGAGAGAAGAGGTTCTAGAAGAGGGAGGAGAAGGAGAGAATGAATGGAGAGTAAATAAAACAAGCACAGGTGTTGTCAATAGGTCTCGCATTAGGAAAGTGTGAGCTATTGGTATTGTAAATGACAATTATTTTATTAATATGTGTTGGCATTGAAAATATCTAAATTAATAGCATTGTTAGTCCAACACATCAACTGATGCGTGGCTAAACACTTACAAAGTCCCAAAGGTGAGACCTATTGGCTATGGCAATGCTTGGTGTGGATGTGTGTGTGTGTGCGAGTGTGTGTGTGGTTGTGTGTGTGGTTGTGTGTGGGTGGGGTTGTGTGTGGGTGCGGTTGTGGGTGTGTGTGTGGATTTGTGGTTGTGTGTGTTGTGTTTGTGGTTGTGTGTGTGCTTGTATGTGTGCTTGTGTGTGGTTGTGTTTGTTTGTGGTTGTATGTGTGGTTGGTTGTGTGCATTTATGTGTGTGTGGTTGTGTGTGTGTGTGTCGTTGTGTGTGTGATTGTGGTTATGTGTGTGGGGCTGTGTGTGTGTGGTTGTGTGGTTAGGTCTGGTTGTGTGTAGGTCTGGTTGTGTGTGTGTGGTTGTTGGTGTGGTTGTGTGTGTGTGGTTGTGTGTGTGGTTGTGTGTGTGTGGTTGTGTGTGTGGTTGTGTGTGTGTGTTTGTGTGTGTGTGTGGTTGTGTGTGTGGTTGTGGTTGTGTTTGTGGTTGTGTGTGTAGTTGTGGTTGTGTATGTGGTTGTGCGAGTGGTTGTGTGTGTATGGTTGTGTGTGTGGTTGTGTGTGTGATTGTTTGTGTGGTTGTGTGTGTGATTGTTTGTGTGGTTGTGTGTGTGGTTGTGTGTGTGGTTGTGTATGTGTGTAGTTGTGTGTGTGGGGGGGTGGTTGTGTGTGTGTGTGGTTGTGTGTGTAATTGTGGTTGTGTGTGTGGTTGTGTGTGGTTGTGTGTGTGGTTGTGTGTGTGGTTGTGTGTGTTGTGTGTGTGGTTGTGTGTGTGTGGATGAAGTTGTGTGTGCTTGTGCCTGTGGTTGTGTGTGTGCGGTTGTGTGTGTGCTTGTGGTTGGGTGTGTTTGGTTGTGTGTGGTTGTGTGTGTGTGGCTGTGTGTGGCTGTGTGTGTGTGGTTGCATCAACTGTTGCTTGGCTAAACACTTATACGGTCCCAAAGGCGAGACCTATTGGCTATGCCAATGCTTGTTTGTATAGGGTGTCACCAGTTCGTTCTCCAGCCCCTCACCTATTCAGACTTCTGATGATAAGGACCAAAAAAAAAAAGAAAAAAAAAACACCCCGAGGATAATGAACTCAATTTAATATAACTTCCACGCACAAAGCTAGTAAATTACTGGCTCAGACCACTGTGCGCACATATCTCTAATCTTTTAGTTTTATTTTCTGAATGTGCCAGTCTGCAGACCGACGAACCTTCTCTCCTAATGCCCTCCAAGTGACTGCCGCACTCAAGCCTCTCTCCACTGGGCCCCGTTGAAACCGGATTTGTCCTTTCAGTCATATCTTGATGCTCACGTAGGCGTGTGTCTGTGCCATTTTAGAGGGAGCTTAAAATCGCATACAAGTTTTGCAAATCCCCGGCCACCGTAAATTGCTTAGGTTACCGGTGGCTAGCAGGAATGCACACGCCTGGCCCTGAAACAAACTCTGATGGGTGCCTTTCCGCACAAACCAACCACCTACAAAGCGCAGCATACAATTGCATCGTAACCAGGCCCTCAGCCTTTCATTCTTCTAGAGCCTATAACTAGAGGCGGGCGAGTGTTTACCTATGTTTTTTGTGCTACCTGGCCAGGCCCCTGACCTGGAAACAAGCATGCAGCTCTATCGTCAATCTGGTGAAAGTTGTAAAGCTAGGCTGCTGGGACTGTAAGCTAATTTTCAGCTTTCGTCACAGACCCGTAAAGTGTGCACATGTTTCAGTTGTGCTTCTAGAGGCGTTCCCCAATACAGCCTGGCCCCTCGGCTATTGGCAATGTGTGAGATGCTTGCGGTTAGGGCCGCCAGTGCGTTCTTTCTGATAAAGCTGTGATCAATTTTGAAATGTGAGTTTAACGAATTGACAAAAAATGTTTACTTTGCTCCTTCCTCTAAAAACATCTACTGTTGATCTCGAAGCAAGAACACCTAAACTTAGAGGAGGTGGGCTGTGTAGGGTTGCCACCTGGGCAGTTTTATTTACCGGCATGGGCAATATTTGACGTCTCGATCGGTAAACAA
The DNA here is from genome assembly GCF_964263255.1 of Lissotriton vulgaris. Lineage (NCBI taxonomy): Eukaryota > Metazoa > Chordata > Amphibia > Caudata > Salamandridae > Lissotriton > Lissotriton vulgaris. Next base: position 877,939,330 of record NC_141685.1, read on the forward strand.
AATCACCTAAAGCCGGTATTTTTAGGGCTCGCCTGCTGTGCGCATAGCTGGCGAAGCTCTAATGTGGCTTAACCAGAGGTTAACCACCACTGGCAATTCCACTGGCGATTGCATGGAGTGCATGTGCTTTTTAGGTGATTGCGCAAGCCCTAAAAAGCGCGTGCACAATGCCACCAGCCGCCTGCCTGCCTGCCCCGCATTACCACATCAAAGGCAGGCCAGCCTCCCTCCCACAGCTTCTCTAATTATTCACGGCCGGCCGGCCGTACTTTACATCACGCCTGTTAGACCATGAAGTTCCGTCCTGTGTGATTTTATAATAAACTGATCTGTAAACTTCGTTACATAAACAGCTACGCATTTGATTAAGTTACATACTAGGAATTTACCGACAATATTTAAGTTTTCCAATATTTTCATCGAACAATAAATGCTAGTGAATTTAGAAGGCACGGACCTTCATAATAGCTGTCACGGATGCAGCTGCTAGTGACTTTTTCCATTTAAACTGGTCAAAATAACGTGGCATCTGCGCTACTAGAGCATGGCCATTGGCCACGGTTCTAGAGAAATAAATAACAAATGTATTGTGTCTGCGGAACAGTCGTTCTTTCCAGTTGCGATGTATAATGTGCGCAAACAGTTGTATTTCCCGCCACACCGCCCTCTGCACTTGCACTGCAGCGGAAAAGAACTAGCTAAGTCGCGAGTTCTGAATGGCTGCCTGACCAAATCGGAAAGACTTTGATCTAATCAGAGCAAGGGACAAAATATACAAAGTGACATCACTACTCTTCGCCCAAGAGAGCAGTGGCTGTTAAAGTTGTTGTGACTTTTATTGCATGTACATTCGGTGAGTTCCTTAAGTGATCCCTTCATACACCTCAGTATTTGACTCTACACTACTTAATGTGAAAGAGCTATAATTTTTCCAGCTTATTCAACCTTTGTAGCGTGCACACTATCGACCATATACCAGCTATACCGAGGCACCCACCACAAAGCTCCACAGATGCACCCACCACACAGCTCCACAGATGCACCCACCACACAGCTCCACCGAGGTACCCACCACACAGCTCCACCAAACGACCCACCACACAGTTCCACTGATGCACCCACCACACAGCTCCACCGATGCACCCACCACACAGCTCCACAGATGCACCCAGCTCCACCAATGCACCCACCACACAGCTCCACCGATGCACCCACCACACAGCTCCACCTACACAGCTCCACCGATGCACCCACCACACAGCTCCACCGAGGCACCCACCACACAGCTCCACCGAGGCACCCACCACACAGCTACACTGATGCACCCACCACACAGCTCCACCGATGCACCCACCACACAGCTTCACCGATGCACCCACCACACAGCTCCACCGACATAGCTCCAACGATGCACCCACCACACAGCTCCACCGATGCACCCACCACACAGCTCCACCGAGGCACCCACCATACAGCTCCACCAAGGCACCCACCACACAGCTCCACCGATGCACCCACCATACAGCTCCACTGATGCACCCACCACACAGCTCCACCGATGCAGCCACCACACAGCTCCACCGATGCACCCAGCTCCACCACGCAACCACAGCATCACTCAGCGCAACCATAGCATCACTGGTTCAAATATGTTCTTTCAATGTTTCAAGCTGTTTTCAAGCTTTCATGCTTTATTACAAATCACACAAAAATGTTAATATTTCACTTCTGTTCTTGGATTTTCGTCACAATATAAAACACTGAACATAATCTTGACAAAAGTTATTTACAAAAGTTTAAGCTATTGCCATTACAAATTAAATAACTTATTTAAGTATTAATTATTTAAAAAAATTAAAAGCCAGTGTTATTTGTAATATCAATATATCTAAGTCACGTAAATATAAAACATGTTGCATTACAAATGCTATAGGTGTTTGCGAAAGTTATAACTATTGGCATTGTAAATGACAAAGCTATTAATTTAGCTAGTTTAAAAAATAACACATAAATAAAAAAAAAATCATTTATAAGACCAATAGCTCAAACTTTCCTAATGCGAGCCCTATTGCATTTCCCATGCTTGTTTTTCTTCTGGTGTGTCTATACTCAACATACCAAACATAAGAAGAAAGCATTTTAAATGCATTCTAGATCCCGTAACTGATAGTTTAAGTAAACATATGCAGGTATGCCATGTTAAAAACAAGAAGCTGCCAAATGTGGGCCGGGAAACTGAAAGTATGTGTCTATACTCAACATACCAAACATAAGAAGAAAGCACTTTAAATGCATTCTAGATCCCGTAACTGATAGTTTAAGTAAACATATGCAGGCATGCCATGTTAAAAACAAGAAGCTGCCAAATGTGGGCCGGGAAACTGAAAGTACGGCCGCCAAGCGGCCAGCCATGAATAATTAGGGGAGGAGAAGCCGCACAGCACACGCTGGGAGAAGCCCTTTGATGTGCTGTGCGGACGTGAAAAAATGCAATTAGGAGGGATGGAGGGAGGCTGATGCTCGTGCTTCTTTGGTCACGTGATTCACATGAACTTAAAGAAAACCACACGAACGAAACCCTTGGTTTGACGAGCATTTTGAGCACTTGAATTCTCGCTCCGCTCAATGCGCTTGCGCGCATTGATAGGTCGCGTGACCTAAAAAGCAGGAGTGACAGGAAGGGGAAGGTAAACAGTTGCAGTAGCAAACAGAAACGGGTAGTGGGGAAAAGGGTGAGAGAGGCAGTGGGGACAGAGATTAGAAAAGAGAGAAAGTAAAATAGAGCCTCAAGGAGGAATCCAAGAGCTAGATGTGCATGGAGAAAAGGTGATTTGAGGTTATAGCTTATCGTGTCTCGGCCAATATACCTGGCCCAATGTGATTTCAATGCACAATTTTGCACTTATTTTCTAAAAAGCATTTTACACTGAACACAACTACTTCTATGGTGTCACATCTAGAAATTCTTGATGCTTCCCAGAAGTGAACAACACCCATCAACTTGCAAACAGGAAGAATCCATTTCTTGCAAGGCATTTTATACGTAGTACAAGGGAATAAAAAGTGATCCATAGTTTCTTATGGGTGCAAACAGAGAGGACATTCGGAGGACGAAGGGTTAATTTTATCCCATGTAGTAATAAAAGGGTAAAATACCTAGCCTGAATTTTATTTTACATTTCCGTAATTGATGGGGCCAGGAAATATTATCAGATAGTCTTACAGCTAAATAGTCGAAGGACTTTACCTGCTCCACTGGGACCCCCACTATCCCTATTTTACCCCTAAAGGAATGGTGGGGGGTTAGGACCATGAATTTTGTTTTTGCTGAATTTATCTCTAAGTCCCTTGAGTGACAAAAGGACGAAAAGAATTCGACCAACAATTGTAAACCATGCATTGTACGATATATTAAAAGAGTATTTTCAGCAAACATTAAGATTGGGATGCTCTTGATTGCTGATTTTTTTTTTTTTTTTTAATTTTTGTAAACCTTTATTGTGCATAAAAAATTAACAAATACGGGCCCACAACCGTCAGTTTACCGTCACGATACTTTCAGCACAGGAGCGAACAATACGGATTCCCAGCGACACCAGGATAGATAGTAATAGTCATAAAATAATTCTGCAAACGATTACGTGCCACCAGGAAAACAGGATCAGTAAAGGTTAGTTTTTTAAATTTTCTATAAGGTGTAAAACAATAAACAGTGAAGAATAGAGATCAAGGAGTACTGAGTCCGTATCATTACTTCACATCATGAGTAGGCAACAGCATAGTATGGAATCACCCGTATAAGCTAGCGTCTGAGACAATATGGCGGTTTAAGGAAAAACAACAGGAGCGCAGACTGGCAAGCACACGCCATGCTTAGCGCCACCCACTCCCACCAACCCTTCCCTCGGACCCAGGACAGAAACAGATAAAGAAAAGCGCAGAAAATAGAAAGGCCCATAGAAATAAACTATATGAAATTAAACCCCCCCCCCCCCCACCCTACATCAATGCGGAGGCTACGGCCTACCCCCCCCGACAATGTGCCTGTCGCCCATTAAGAACCCGAAATATAGAGAAAGAAAAGAAAGAAATAGAAAAGGAATACCCTAATACTGGAGGAGGGCCAATTCTAAATCACCCGAACTCCCCGGCCATCAAGTCTCTTCACTTCCCACAATAACAAGTCAGAGTGTCCATACATTTAGAAAACAGGGAGAGACATCAGAAATCGCATCAGCGCGTGTCGAGGAGGCGTCCCGACCCGGGCCCCCACCCGTCCCTCAAGCACAGTCAACACAACGAAGGTTACTCCTAACCCTGGCCAGATTTCAAGCGTCCATCCAAATATGACCCCGGATTGCACGCCGCTTCAGATAGAACAAAGGGACAAGATGGCCGCCCCCCAAATGGATAAGGTCCCCCTGCACAGATTGTACACCCCCAGTCACAAACCATGGCCGTGATCCAGAACAGTGTCGCACCCAAGTCCACCCAATGCAGCATGACACAGCAACGTAAACCCACAGCAGCTCCGGCCTGGGCAGCTTGGAAACATAGTTGCATCCCCAGCTGAGCCACGAACGAGGGCAGGGGTCCATTGTTCGACAGTGAAGACTGAGGCAGGCAGGGAAACAAAGTAGCCTCCATAACATAGGCTGGCGGCAGTCCTGCAGAGATTACAGATTCAAAATGTTGCTCCAGTTGATAGTTTCGCTGCAACAATGTCTCCGCGTCGATTTCAGGAGAGGCTCGGTCAATCACACAAGGGGGGCCAGCTGGTGAGGCATTCCCCGGCCCGAGAGCGGCTGCATCCAACTTATCTCCGAGCGCACAGTAGCGATCATGCCAGTCCGCCCTTAGCTCGTTCAGCGCTGCAAGGATGGAGGCATGGGTGATGGTAGGCGGCCGATCTAGTGAATCGGCAGTGCGAAGAGCAAAGTGTTCCGACCGCCACTGGAAGCCATGGAGGGCGACACCTTCAGGGGCAGAGACGGAGACCATTCGTGCCGTGGAGGAGACGACCGCCATATTGTGCACCAACAAAGGGTCTCCACTCAGTCGGGTGGATCCCACGATAGGCAGCTGGGGTGCGATCTCTTACAAATGCCTGAGCTCCCCGCAGTAGCGTGTAATGAGTCCTGTAGGTCCCGTCATAAAAACCCGTCCCGGCGTGAAACAATGGCAAGTTGCAGCGGCCATTTCCACCTCGTCGACTACAAAGCAGCGCGGCTCACCTTAACACCGCTATGAGGGGAGAAAGCGATGAGAACCCCCAGCCGGTCGAGTAGCACTTCCAGAGGAGGGATCGGTGCGGGCACCTGATAGGCAAACGTAGCGGGGGGCGCAGGCACACCACGTAGCGGGGGGGCGCAGGCACACCACCCGTCGGTGGGACAAAGGAGCTCCGGCCGTCTCCAGCTGGGCGCATCGACCCGGGGCACTGGTCCAGGGCTCGGCTCCGTTCGTTGAGAAAGCCCGCCGTTACCACCAGCAATCGGGCAGGTAGGAGCACCGGAGAAACGCCACCAGCAACAGCGTGTCTCACTCGTCCTTTCGCAGCTACTTTGCCGCAGGATAATAGACAGGATAGATTAATAGCAAAACAGGCTCGGGGAGCCGGGCGATTACACGTCCGTCTCCGCCGCCATCTTGGCTCCTCCCCTTGATTGCTGATTTTGGTTAGTTGTGTTTACAATTAGCTAACCAATCAACAGCTCTGTTTATATACAAGCTAAAAAGTGTGGGGCAAGTACACACCATTTCATAACCCCACACTTCAAGCTTATCTTAGATGTGAGGGTTCCTCCGACATTCCTCCTAACGTGGGCATATTATTCTGGATGTGAAGCTTTTAGGATTCCATATGCCTCCAGAACAGCCCAAAGGTTCTCCCTAGGAACCAAGTCAAATGCCGCCCTCAAATCAATGAAAGCAACATAAAGGTGATCCAGTTTCTAAGCAACATACTTCCAGCACAGTGAGCTGAAGAGAAAGACCAGGCACAAGGTATTCCCCCTGGCCTGAATCCTGCCTGGCAGTCGTCTATAATATAATGTTCCATTATCCAGGCTTGTAATGTAATTAAAATCTGTCTTGCAAAAACATTTTGACTTATATCTATTAGACTAATGGGTCTGTACTTAGATAGTACATTCTCCCTCACCTTTTTATAAATGGGCACGATGATAGCACCATGCCAGGATGGTGGAATATCCTTGTCACTTAAGATAGCACTACTGAGGGCATTCAAGTACGGGACCAAAATCTCAGGATGTGATAGATATAAGTTGCCTGTTATGGCGACAGGTCCAGGGGCCTTCTCCCTTTTTAAAAGTTGAAATGCCTGTGAGGTTTCTGCTAGATCTAGGACTATATCTTCCTTTGCCTCTGGGGATAGCCTCTTGCACTATCCAATCAGCTCCTCCGCTCTTTGGTAATTCAAATTATTTCGAGCCCAAGGCTTATATAGCTGAGTAAAATGTGTTTCCCAAACTGCTGGTTGTACTTCTGACTCTTGGGCATTTTCTGCAATTCTAGACCCAGAAGTTATGAGGTCCCAGAATTTCTTAGTGTTCCTAATTAGTTAGGGCTTCTGTGACTTTTTGCTGTTATCAATTTACTTTTGCAGACTTTTCTAGCACTTAAAATGCCCCAACTTTGCTGCTTTTATAATAGCTGATTTGGCCTGTCTGCAATCACTTGTATACCATCCAGGAGGATTCGTATTATAGCCACCCTTACGTCTTATTCTAGTCAAGAGCAACTTTATTTACTTCATAGGTTTAACATGTGTGCCCATTAGATCGATTTTACTTGGATCTAAGGACTCAAACTGGGCCAACTGCTCTACATACAAGTTATAGACAAGTTGCACCTTCTCATCACCCGCTAAGACAGACCATTTTACATTCCTCCTATTGTTACATATATTTATCCTACTTATTGAAATAGTACTGCCCAGTTCCTTTAAATTGGTAAGAGATCTCGGCGAAAAATAAACTTCTAGTCAAGTGCATTGTGATCACTATCATTTCTTACTGTCACCGACATATCTATTAAGGGTGACCAAAGTGGGCTGTCCAACAAGATGTAGTCTATATTACTCATGTACAACCCCCGTTTAAATGTAGGTTGCGGAGGGCAGTCCGACTTGGTACAGGCATTAACAATGTTCAGAACCCTAGTGGAAATCAGGTCAATGAATTGTTCAACCAACCTCGGATATCTTATCTTGTACGCCATACTACCGTCTGTGGCTGTATCTGACCCATGGCTTACTGTTGTTAGGTGCTTCAGAACTAAGCCCTCTGTCAATTTTACCTTAAAGTCGCCTGCTATTATTATAAAATGGGTGTGATGTAAGAGTTTAATCATAAGAGATAATTGAGTCATTATCCCTGAATCATGGTTTGATTGAGTAGGGCGAATATACACGTTTATAACTGCAGTATGCCCAAATCCCATTAGGGGTGCAGCTGGAATGGTTACGCCCAATAAGTCTCTGCAGTCACCTCTCAGTTTTTTTATTCTGGTTAATAATTCACAGCCCTCCTGATGGTCTACCCGCTTGTGAGGGGACTGTGTTAGATGCCAGGATAACATATCCCGCTCTATGCACTGGGTTTATAGCCCAGGTTTCCTGTAATAAGATTATATGACATTGATCTATAGTCATCTAACTTTGCCCTAATCCCAGCCAAATCCCATGACAGCAAAACAAAAAAATATAATCAAACTCAGATCTCGGGGCAAGCATATTCCTCGATTCCCAACATTGATTTTGGAAAAAGAAAATGTTTCTTTTTTTTTTTTTTACAAGAAACATTTTCTTTTTCAGTATTGAAGTCCACTGGCCTGTGAAGGAGTTAAAACCCACCAAACCCATGCAGCGGGTGTCCTGTCCAACAACAATAGATAACAGGCTGCAGGGATACAATTGCCACATTGAAGTTGTTTCTTTGTTCCATGGTCGTGGTTTAGTTCTCCAGTTTCAGATGGTTCCTATGATGGTAGGCTTTGAAGACTATTGAACAGGGAAAGACACGGTGCCCAAAGAAAGGTAGCAGATGCTGCTCATGGCCTTGCACAGCCTAGGGAAAAGTTCAGTTGTCATGCAAAGTCTATCGAGAAGAGGGCTAGAAATAGAATAAATATTGAGAAGTGCAGAGAAGATAGAGAGAAGAGGTTCTAGAAGAGGGAGGAGAAGGAGAGAATGAATGGAGAGTAAATAAAACAAGCACAGGTGTTGTCAATAGGTCTCGCATTAGGAAAGTGTGAGCTATTGGTATTGTAAATGACAATTATTTTATTAATATGTGTTGGCATTGAAAATATCTAAATTAATAGCATTGTTAGTCCAACACATCAACTGATGCGTGGCTAAACACTTACAAAGTCCCAAAGGTGAGACCTATTGGCTATGGCAATGCTTGGTGTGGATGTGTGTGTGTGTGCGAGTGTGTGTGTGGTTGTGTGTGTGGTTGTGTGTGGGTGGGGTTGTGTGTGGGTGCGGTTGTGGGTGTGTGTGTGGATTTGTGGTTGTGTGTGTTGTGTTTGTGGTTGTGTGTGTGCTTGTATGTGTGCTTGTGTGTGGTTGTGTTTGTTTGTGGTTGTATGTGTGGTTGGTTGTGTGCATTTATGTGTGTGTGGTTGTGTGTGTGTGTGTCGTTGTGTGTGTGATTGTGGTTATGTGTGTGGGGCTGTGTGTGTGTGGTTGTGTGGTTAGGTCTGGTTGTGTGTAGGTCTGGTTGTGTGTGTGTGGTTGTTGGTGTGGTTGTGTGTGTGTGGTTGTGTGTGTGGTTGTGTGTGTGTGGTTGTGTGTGTGGTTGTGTGTGTGTGTTTGTGTGTGTGTGTGGTTGTGTGTGTGGTTGTGGTTGTGTTTGTGGTTGTGTGTGTAGTTGTGGTTGTGTATGTGGTTGTGCGAGTGGTTGTGTGTGTATGGTTGTGTGTGTGGTTGTGTGTGTGATTGTTTGTGTGGTTGTGTGTGTGATTGTTTGTGTGGTTGTGTGTGTGGTTGTGTGTGTGGTTGTGTATGTGTGTAGTTGTGTGTGTGGGGGGGTGGTTGTGTGTGTGTGTGGTTGTGTGTGTAATTGTGGTTGTGTGTGTGGTTGTGTGTGGTTGTGTGTGTGGTTGTGTGTGTGGTTGTGTGTGTTGTGTGTGTGGTTGTGTGTGTGTGGATGAAGTTGTGTGTGCTTGTGCCTGTGGTTGTGTGTGTGCGGTTGTGTGTGTGCTTGTGGTTGGGTGTGTTTGGTTGTGTGTGGTTGTGTGTGTGTGGCTGTGTGTGGCTGTGTGTGTGTGGTTGCATCAACTGTTGCTTGGCTAAACACTTATACGGTCCCAAAGGCGAGACCTATTGGCTATGCCAATGCTTGTTTGTATAGGGTGTCACCAGTTCGTTCTCCAGCCCCTCACCTATTCAGACTTCTGATGATAAGGACCAAAAAAAAAAAGAAAAAAAAAACACCCCGAGGATAATGAACTCAATTTAATATAACTTCCACGCACAAAGCTAGTAAATTACTGGCTCAGACCACTGTGCGCACATATCTCTAATCTTTTAGTTTTATTTTCTGAATGTGCCAGTCTGCAGACCGACGAACCTTCTCTCCTAATGCCCTCCAAGTGACTGCCGCACTCAAGCCTCTCTCCACTGGGCCCCGTTGAAACCGGATTTGTCCTTTCAGTCATATCTTGATGCTCACGTAGGCGTGTGTCTGTGCCATTTTAGAGGGAGCTTAAAATCGCATACAAGTTTTGCAAATCCCCGGCCACCGTAAATTGCTTAGGTTACCGGTGGCTAGCAGGAATGCACACGCCTGGCCCTGAAACAAACTCTGATGGGTGCCTTTCCGCACAAACCAACCACCTACAAAGCGCAGCATACAATTGCATCGTAACCAGGCCCTCAGCCTTTCATTCTTCTAGAGCCTATAACTAGAGGCGGGCGAGTGTTTACCTATGTTTTTTGTGCTACCTGGCCAGGCCCCTGACCTGGAAACAAGCATGCAGCTCTATCGTCAATCTGGTGAAAGTTGTAAAGCTAGGCTGCTGGGACTGTAAGCTAATTTTCAGCTTTCGTCACAGACCCGTAAAGTGTGCACATGTTTCAGTTGTGCTTCTAGAGGCGTTCCCCAATACAGCCTGGCCCCTCGGCTATTGGCAATGTGTGAGATGCTTGCGGTTAGGGCCGCCAGTGCGTTCTTTCTGATAAAGCTGTGATCAATTTTGAAATGTGAGTTTAACGAATTGACAAAAAATGTTTACTTTGCTCCTTCCTCTAAAAACATCTACTGTTGATCTCGAAGCAAGAACACCTAAACTTAGAGGAGGTGGGCTGTGTAGGGTTGCCACCTGGGCAGTTTTATTTACCGGCATGGGCAATATTTGACGTCTCGATCGGTAAACAAAATCACCTAAAGCCGGTATTTTTAGGGCTCGCCTGCTGTGCGCATAGCTGGCGAAGCTCTAATGTGGCTTAACCAGAGGTTAACCACCACTGGCGATTCCACTGGCGATTGCATGGAGTGCATGTGCTTTTTAGGTGATTGCGCAAGCCCTAAAAAGCGCGTGCACAATGCCACCAGCCGCCTGCCTGCCTGCCCCGCATTACCACATCAAAGGCAGGCCAGCCTCCCTCCCACAGCTTCTCTAATTATTCACGGCCGGCCGGCCGTACTTTACATCACGCCTGTTAGACCATGAAGTTCCGTCCTGTGTGATTTTATAATAAACTGATCTGTAAACTTCGTTACATAAACAGCTACGCATTTGATTAAGTTACATACTAGGAATTTACCGACAATATTTAAGTTTTCCAATATTTTCATCGAACAATAAATGCTAGTGAATTTAGAAGGCACGGACCTTCATAATAGCTGTCACGGATGCAGCTGCTAGTGACTTTTTCCATTTAAACTGGTCAAAATAACGTGGCATCTGCGCTACTAGAGCATGGCCATTGGCCACGGTTCTAGAGAAATAAATAACAAATGTATTGTGTCTGCGGAACAGTCGTTCTTTCCAGTTGCGATGTATAATGTGCGCAAACAGTTGTATTTCCCGCCACACCGCCCTCTGCACTTGCACTGCAGCGGAAAAGAACTAGCTAAGTCGCGAGTTCTGAATGGCTGCCTGACCAAATCGGAAAGACTTTGATCTAATCAGAGCAAGGGACAAAATATACAAAGTGACATCACTACTCTTCGCCCAAGAGAGCAGTGGCTGTTAAAGTTGTTGTGACTTTTATTGCATGTACATTCGGTGAGTTCCTTAAGTGATCCCTTCATACACCTCAGTATTTGACTCTACACTACTTAATGTGAAAGAGCTATAATTTTTCCAGCTTATTCAACCTTTGTAGCGTGCACACTATCGACCATATACCAGAGCGCATATGCACTGGTCTAGTACTCCGCCTCGCCGTTTCCAGATAGCAGTGGGCCTTTGGCGCAATGGATAACACGTCTGCCTACGGTGCAGAAGATTCCAAGTTCGACTCCTGGTTGGCTCGACTCGACGCTGCAAAGTGCTCTTTTCATCCCTTTGTTAAGAAGGGCAATTATTAAGGACAACATGAAATTAGACGAGTGTTAAAGAGTAACTCTACTATACTTTGCCAAAATCGCGGCATTTTAATTAAAACATATAGAGGGGAAATGGACAAAAATATCATTTCTTTATTTAATAGCGTAAAACAAAAGATGCATTCCCGGATGCTCTGTTTTAATTGTAAAGAAAAGAAAGGTTACAGTCGTCTTGACAAAGAACTTATTTTTTATGGTAAAATAAATTATTGTGACATACACATATAGCGCACTATTAAGTTGAACCAAATCTAACCGTCTCTTAGAGGAACACCGGGTGATCGGGGAGGGGGGGTGGGGGGGGGGAGGAGTGTGTGCTTTTCTTTTTTTTCTTGAAACATGACTAAGAAAGCTGTGTGTCAACGCAGGCCCGACGGCTGCTCCTTGATGCAATACATCGTGTGGTTTTATTTTACAAAATACTTTTATGCCAATAATGCCAGATTTGATGAATTAATTGTATTTTAAACCCATCTCCATATGCATTGGACTAGGCCTCTACTTGTTTATAGAAATACTTTTCTCTGCTTGATGCCACTCAGATGTATTAACGTCAGTTTCCTAAAAGAGATCAAGGTCGTGTTTAATGGACAAATGCATGTACTCTTCGGGAACAGTCGAATTAGCACATCTAACATCAAAAACATCATTAGCGGCGCATGTGAAAATGGCTCCAGGTATCTTGCGAACTGGGAAAGTTCTGTAATTGCAAAATGCAGGTTTCATGGACGTAGCGCCTACTTAAAATGGAGCCAGCTTTTGCTCCTTTTGCAGGCTTTACTTTCAACCTTCAGACCTCGGTTTTAAAAAGCATACCTAGCTTGGAATGGACCTTAGACTTTTTTTATTGGGTCTCAGGTGTTTGGAGTTCAGTGAAATTCATCAATACCCAGAATGCACTGATGCACCCACCACAGAGCTCAACAGATGCCCCCACCACACAGCTCCACAGATGCACCCACCACACAGCTCCACCGAGGCACCCCCACACAGCTCTACAGATGCACCCACCACACAGCTCCACCTACACAGCTCCACCGATGTACCCACCACACAGCTCCACCGATGCACCCAGCACACAGCTCCACCGATGAACCAACCACACAGCTCCACCAAACGACCCACCACACAGCTCCACTGATGCACCCACCACACAGCTCCACCGATGCACCCACCACACAGCTCCACCGATGCAGCCACCACACAGCTCCACTGACACAGCACCACCGATGCACCCACCACACAGCTCCACCGACACAGCTCCACCGATGCACCCAACACACAGCTCCACCGAGCCACCCACCATACAGCTCCACCAAGGCACCCACCACACAGCTCCACCGATGCACCCACCACACAGCTATACCGAGGCACCCACCACAAAGCTCCACAGATGCACCCACCACACAGCTCCACAGATGCACCCACCACACAGCTCCACCGAGGTACCCACCACACAGCTCCACCAAACGACCCACCACACAGTTCCACTGATGCACCCACCACACAGCTCCACCGATGCACCCACCACACAGCTCCACAGATGCACCCAGCTCCACCAATGCACCCACCACACAGCTCCACCGATGCACCCACCACACAGCTCCACCTACACAGCTCCACCGATGCACCCACCACACAGCTCCACCGAGGCACCCACCACACAGCTCCACCGAGGCACCCACCACACAGCTACACTGATGCACCCACCACACAGCTCCACCGATGCACCCACCACACAGCTTCACCGATGCACCCACCACACAGCTCCACCGACATAGCTCCAACGATGCACCCACCACACAGCTCCACCGATGCACCCACCACACAGCTCCACCGAGGCACCCACCATACAGCTCCACCAAGGCACCCACCACACAGCTCCACCGATGCACCCACCATACAGCTCCACTGATGCACCCACCACACAGCTCCACCGATGCAGCCACCACACAGCTCCACCGATGCACCCAGCTCCACCACGCAACCACAGCATCACTCAGCGCAACCATAGCATCACTGGTTCAAATATGTTCTTTCAATGTTTCAAGCTGTTTTCAAGCTTTCATGCTTTATTACAAATCACACAAAAATGTTAATATTTCACTTCTGTTCTTGGATTTTCGTCACAATATAAAACACTGAACATAATCTTGACAAAAGTTATTTACAAAAGTTTAAGCTATTGCCATTACAAATTAAATAACTTATTTAAGTATTAATTATTTAAAAAAATTAAAAGCCAGTGTTATTTGTAATATCAATATATCTAAGTCACGTAAATATAAAACATGTTGCATTACAAATGCTATAGGTGTTTGCGAAAGTTATAACTATTGGCATTGTAAATGACAAAGCTATTAATTTAGCTAGTTTAAAAAATAACACATAAATAAAAAAAAAATCATTTATAAGACCAATAGCTCAAACTTTCCTAATGCGAGCCCTATTGCATTTCCCATGCTTGTTTTTCTGCTGGTGTGTCTATACTCAACATACCAAACATAAGAAGAAAGCATTTTAAATGCATTCTAGATCCCGTAACTGATAGTTTAAGTAAACATATGCAGGTATGCCATGTTAAAAACAAGAAGCTGCCAAATGTGGGCCGGGAAACTGAAAGTATGTGTCTATACTCAACATACCAAACATAAGAAGAAAGCACTTTAAATGCATTCTAGATCCCGTAACTGATAGTTTAAGTAAACATATGCAGGCATGCCATGTTAAAAACAAGAAGCTGCCAAATGTGGGCCGGGAAACTGAAAGTACGGCCGCCAAGCGGCCAGCCATGAATAATTAGGGGAGGAGAAGCCGCACAGCACACGCTGGGAGAAGCCCTTTGATGTGCTGTGCGGACGTGAAAAAATGCAATTAGGAGGGATGGAGGGAGGCTGATGCTCGTGCTTCTTTGGTCACGTGATTCACATGAACTTAAAGAAAACCACACGAACGAAACCCTTGGTTTGACGAGCATTTTGAGCACTTGAATTCTCGCTCCGCTCAATGCGCTTGCGCGCATTGATAGGTCGCGTGACCTAAAAAGCAGGAGTGACAGGAAGGGGAAGGTAAACAGTTGCAGTAGCAAACAGAAACGGGTAGTGGGGAAAAGGGTGAGAGAGGCAGTGGGGACAGAGATTAGAAAAGAGAGAAAGTAAAATAGAGCCTCAAGGAGGAATCCAAGAGCTAGATGTGCATGGAGAAAAGGTGATTTGAGGTTATAGCTTATCGTGTCTCGGCCAATATACCTGGCCCAATGTGATTTCAATGCACAATTTTGCACTTATTTTCTAAAAAGCATTTTAGTGTAAGATCTAAAATCACCTTGCATAGTGGTCTTTAAAGTCCTATTAATGCCAACCTTGGTCTACGAAGACCAGTGTGCTTTCATTCCAGGTAGACACATGAACCTTAGATGAATCCCACATGTATTACACAAAAACCAGGATCCGGATGATGAGATGTCGCTGGTCTCTTGCGACCTAGCAAAAGTGTTTGATACAGTCAACTAGGGATACCAGTTGGAGGTTTTCATGCACTAGGTTTTGGCCCACAACACCGGGAGTGGATCAGACTGCTTTGCTCAGACCCTGTCGCTAGGGTCCGTGTGAGCCAGGCCTGCTCAGAGGCCTGGGCATTGGGCCGCGGCACCAGACAAGGTTGCCTGGTGATCCCACTCCTGTTTGCCCTTCTGATTGAACCATTAGCCATCAAAGCCAGACAACAATTGCGGCCATACAGCATACATACATCATGTCATATCGTTGTATGTAGAAAATGCGTTATTCTATATCTCGTTGCCTCGTACAGCAATCCCAGAGCTCCCGTGTCTCCTGGAGGAATTTGGTGACGTATAGGGTATCCAAATTAATCAATCAAAATCACATATATTTCCGCTTGCCTTCTTGATTGGGGTCCCAGACGACCGCCTCCGCCCAGTGGGTTTTGGGAACTAGTGTCGTTCAGATACCGGGGAATACAGATAACCCACCCCAGGGCACAACAACTGCGACTTAATATGGGCAGAGTCCTGGACTCGTAAAACATTGGTAGCCTTCTGGAACACACTACCCCTGTACTTGATGGGAATGCTGGCCATCTCCAAGATGGTACTCCTGCCAAGATGCCTGTACACTCTGCAAAATACCCTGGGCCCCACCTGACACAAATGTTTCGTCAATTAAATTCACTCCTTAAATTCCCCATTATAGGCGGTGGGCACAGCAGAGTAGGATAGACCATGTTAACCAGGTTCTATGCATCGGGAGGATTGGAGGTCCCACGTCTGGACCTCTATTATTATGCAGCCCAGCTGCAACACGCAGCTCGATGGCTCGACATGGACCCTACCTGGGAGACACAGCTACTGGAGGGAAGGGTGGATAGAGGTCGCCTCCCCGAGTTGTTAATGGAGGGAATGGGCATATCGAGGGCCACTCCATACATTGCAAGACAGACAGCTGGAGTATGGCAGCGGATTGTAATGACTGTCCTTAAGCATACATCGTTCCATAGAGAGCACCCAAACTCAATTCTCAAGCCAGTCAGACAGATGGCACTCAATATGTCCTTCCAAGCTGGGAAGGAGGGGGGAGTGCGAACAATGGGGTGCACTATACCCAGATGAATATTTTATCTCCTTTGAAAATGCCCGTGATTAATTTGGTCTGGGCTAGGGGCAGTTTCTACAACGTGCAGTGTTAGCAGAAACTGCTATGCATGCCTGGCCATGCTATCCAGCAACTCTGCCACCCCTTGAGATACTCCTAAGATGTGGTGCGAGTTTGATCATTTAAAAACATACACAAAGCTGTGAGTCAGCCGACTTTACAACTTTACTTTTCCCAGCAAATTGATAGGATTTAAAATTAGATTGTAGGGTACTTTAATATGTACCTTAAAAAAATCTGTGTTTTTCTTCACAGAGAATCACACAATGTGCACCTTGAATATCAAAACCAGAATATAGGAGGGGCAGAATATAAAGGTCAGAATATCAACTCCAACATATCAACAGGTAAAGATATATTTTCCATATCTTACTCCACATATATGTACCTTCTCAATACATATATTCAAGGTATGTAAATCTGGAGTGAAGTATACTAAAACTTTACTTCCCTATATGCACTTACCTTTCAATATTCGTCCTCAATATTCTTGTACCACATTATTGGGGGGGTGAGATTTAGCAGTATTTAGTTGAAATTGACACCGGACATCCATTTTCTTCACTGTCGCTTGACAATGACACTGAAGAACTTTTGGATGAAGATATAGACAATGACTGACTTTGTTTAGTTTCCATTTGCCTCAACTGATGTGGCCACTTGGCCTTGTGGGTGTGAGTAGAACATTGCTTCTAGGGTGATTTTGCTTCCATTTTGTTTTTGCGAAGTGACGCACTTAGTTATTTCTTCACTTTGCAAACCGTCACAAAATGGTTCTTTCCCACAACCCTTGCATTTGTGGTCAATGGTGGCTATTTACCTTAACTTAAAAAGAAAATCTGCATCTGAAGCATAGTTTCTTTTTCTTTGGAGACATTACTTTGAGACCTTCAACCTTGTTTCTCTGCATACTTTCATGTTCAGTGCCGACTTACCCTGGGCTCTTCCAGCCTCCGTGTCAGCAGCTTACTGTTCTGCACATTGCTTGGCTCTTGCAGCCATGAGTATTCACTCCAGACTCAGTGTTTCTCTCAGCATTTGTGGTCTGAATGAATCAGAAAGTAATCCATCTAGGACTCTGAGAAGTATGGTTTCTTCATCATTAAATTTACACTATTTGATGAGCATATAAAGTCTTTTAACAAACTAGTCGATTGTTTTTTCAACTTTCTGCCTTTCTTGGTTGAAAATATATTTTTTGTTATTGACATTCAGCATTGTATTGAACTTCATATTTAACGTTTTTTTGATTTGACGCATTGGCGGCCGCCACAAACAAAAATTGGTGTGGCGGGTGAAGGGAGCATGGGAGGGGAGCACAGGGTGGGTGGGGGGGGGGGGGGGGGTGTTTAATAATCATTTAAAAAAAGGAACTTACCTTAAGCTGCCAGCCGCCTTCCACGTCACACCTCCGTGTTCGTGCTGGTCCCAACAGACATTGGGACAGACTCCCTGTGCAATCCAGGCGCTGCTCTCATTCTATGAGAGCACCGCGGCGATTGTCCTGAGGGGCTGTTTTGACGCACCGCTCTGGACAGGGATTCTATGCTGTTCCTCCAACCCAGCTGTATTGAACAGCATGGTTGGAGAAACCTAAGTGTGCATGTGTGTTTGGCCTGCCTAAGACGGCTGGCCAAACACACATAGGCATTTAGAAAATGCATAAATCAGTCCTCCTCCCCCCTCCCATGGCCACATCCTCGCCCCTCCCCACTCACACTGGTGGGTGACTGAGTGGACCTCTCGCCCTTCCGTTGATTTGGAGGGAGTTGTTGTTTTTAATTCCCAATGTTAGACTAATGTTCTGATTTGTTACCTTTGCCTCAAATTGTTAAGCGCTCTGATATCCTTCGGGATCAAGTTCGCACTATATAAAACTTTATAAATAAAAAAATAAAAAAAATACAAAACACACCCAAGCACTTACGTCAATGTTCTACGGAGTCCATCAGGTATCAAAAGGGTCCCGTCATCTCTAACTCACAAGACGCCACAGCTTCTTTCACCCTCTCCATCGGCAAAGTGCTACTGCTTCAAGGCAGCAGCTCCTGTAGCTTTGGTCACACCGGGAGGTAGTTAGAGGCAGACAAGTCTCATGCTGTGACAGTAGGCGGAACCATTGTCATACTGCCTGCGACGATTAGCATGCCTGAATTTTTGTGCATTGAGTCCCACTAAGGCTGCAGCTCAGCACATATCCGATTCCTAAGGCTACACCAGTCTTGCAAATTGTGTCTGCACTGTAGACGGCCCGGGAGTTTGGGTCGGTTACTCTACCAAAAAATAAAGTCCCCAAAAGCTGGATTTGGACACTGGGCCATCGGCAGATAGGAGATTGTCCACCTTGCCAATCCGACCCTGCGGGAACTGAGGAGTTATGAAAAAAGTCAGTAAGATCTCACGCTGTTTTTAAGACTTTTTGGTGGGTTGGAACCGTCTTGAATGGGTGCAAAGAAAATTAGAAAAGAACATACTGTTGGATGTTCCAACTACTGCGTTTCTCTAAAGCTAGGTGCCCTGAGAAAATGTGTCCACCTTGATCTTGGAATGATGCGTCAATAAACACACAAATGTATTCTGTATTTTCCACAAGATCAGGACTACCTTAGTAAGGGAGGCTTATGACTAGTGCTGTTGCAAATTGGCTGTTGAACCTATCGACCACCTTCTTTTAAAATGAACATATTTTTATTAGTGTTGGTGTCATTACATTTTTGGGAGTAGCTCTTAAAGTGAGGGGAGTCCTTGATGAGCAAATTTAGCTGTTGGTCGGAACAGCTAGAGGAGGATGAATATTTTATTTTATTGAACAGATGTTTTCTTTGTCGTCATTGTGCAATGACTGAAGGAGTAATGTTGTAAAGAAAATTTTAGTTTTTCACTATCATTTTTAAGCTGGAATTTTTTATCTATGTTTTATAGCCCTTGACCGAAAAAAACTCCAACGTCTGACTGATTTAAGAATGGTATTTTTTTCAAATATTTTATCAAAACCAGGATTCAAGGGGCTAAATGTGTGCCTCAAGGTATAAATATATTGAAGGGGCCTTGTGACTTTAAGAGTTGTTTCCCTATGTGAAGTGATTGTGAAATGCAGTCCGTGATGTAGTGGTCTTTTTTCACATGCCAGCTTCACAGTACTGTGGTAATTACATTTAATTTAATTTTATTTTAATTGCGGGTTTATATAGCGCTAGGAATCGACTCCTGGAGGAGTATCTCCACGCTTCGACCGCTGGGGAACCCGTCCTGGCTCACCCTGAGAGATGGTCCCTAATGGGTATCTCTAAGGTGTGACCAAGCATCCCCGGCGGTCTGGGGGGGCCGTTGTGAAGATGAGGCAAGCTGATGCCCAGAGTTGCCGAGTGTGGTCTCTGACTAGAGTAGGCACCGAGGCGAGAATTATCGAGTCCGCTGACCCTGGTCCACGACCCTGCCGCGTCGGGAATCGAACCCTGGTCCCGGGCCGTCCTCTGCTTACGGGTCTGCCGCCTCTAACCAGTGAGCCACACTTCTCCACACGGAGTTGGAACATGGAGTTGGATTTTTGCACGTCAGTAATACATGTGCATTTATGGGTTCTCCCACCATGCACAAAACACCTATTTGCCAATGGTACCGTAGAACAAGTCAATCGATCAATCAAGTAGTATTTATAGAGCACAGCTTGTCACCCGTGAGGGTATCCAGGCGCTTTGCTGCAGGTCTCATTCGAAGAGCCAGATCTTGAGTCCCTCCCTGAAGTCGTCAGCAAGGTTGAGATGCGGAGGTGGCGGGGTAGGGTGTCCCAAGCTTTGGCAAAAAAATGGGAGAAGAAGAATCCTCTGGTGCTGCGGTGGCGTATGTGAGGGATCTGTGTGAGGGTGAGGTAGGTGGAGCGGAGGTTCCTGGGGTGAGGTGGAAGTGACGCCAGTAGTTCATGTAGGCAGGTCCTTGGTCATGGAGGGCTTTGTAGGTGTGGGTCAGGAGCTTGAAATGTTATCTCTTCCAGTGGAGGTCTTTCAGGTGTTGGGTGGTGTGGGTTCTCTTGGGCAGGTTGGGATCAGTCTAGCAGCAGCGTTTTTCATCATCTGGAGTCCTTGCATACGTTCAGTGGTGCTGCCTGCATTGAGTGTGTTGCCGTAGTCCAGTCGGCTGGTGATGAGGGTATGCATTACTGTAATGTAATGTAAATGTAAATTATAAAGCGCATACTCTTGCCCTAGGGCGTCTTGGCGCTACTGAAGTAAGATTAGGCTGTGACAATGTCGTAGTTGGATTAGGCAGATATACAAATAACTTCTACTCCTATGAGAAAAGCCAGGTAAGGCTTTTCTAAAGGAGAGTAGGGAGGGAGCAGCTTTTAATGTCAATGGGAGACTATTCCAAAGCATGGCAGTAGCCCAAAAAAAGCTCTTTCCACCCCCGGTGGCTTTCCTGAATGGTGGACAGTCAGGTTCCTAGCAGAGCCTTATCGTAGTGTCCTAGCTGGTACGTACCATTTGAGGTTCTTTTTTAAATGGTCTGGCCCAAGTCCATGCAGAGATTTATAGGCCACACAGAGAGCTTTGAAACTCCATTGTTGCTTGACTGGCAACCAGTGTAATTTCCCAAGTGCTCCTCTGGCTGACTCATACTTCGTAATTTTAAAAAGGAAGCGAGCTGCAGTGTTTTGCAACATCTGAAGCCTCTTTACGAGGCCTATTGCAAGCGTAAGATACAGACTGTTGCAGTAATCAATCCTCATGAGAATGAGTGCCATTGTTACTGTTTTGAATAGTTCGGGGGGCAGAAATGTTTCTATCTTTTTTATTAACCTTAGGGAGCAAAAAGCAGCCAAAGTTATTTTATTTACTTGGTCCTTAAACTTCAGTACCTTGCCTACCAGGAACCCTATGTTTCTTATTTTGTTTGAGGGTTCGGTTAAAGAGTCCATCTCATGTGGCCACCAGTCCGGGGTCCAGAAAGAAGGGTTATTAACGAAGATGATAACCTCTGTTTTATTGGCGTTCAGTTTAAGGCAGTTGCATTCCATCCAATTTCTCACCTTATTCACACATGAGCTGAAAGCCGCACCCAAATTGCTTTCCAGATTTGTCAAAGAAACCACAATTTGGGTATTATCAGCATACGCGGCCAGGGAGAAGCCAGATCTTTTAATAATGGACGCAAGTGGAGTAACGTAAAGGTTAAACAAAGTTGGGCTCAGTGCTGAACTCCGCAGGGCAGGGAAAAAGACCTGGAGACAAACTGGCCCATCTTCACATTATTTTGTCTGTTTGCCAGGAAAGATACCAAGATCAAAAGCTGTTCCCTCTATCCCTAGCCTAGGCATACAGTCAGGCAGAATCCCATGGCTGACCGTATCAAAAGCTGCGGAAAGATCCAAGAGGATCAGCGCAGCTGTCCCACACCTATCGAGTACTTATTGTATTTGCTCTGTTGCTATCGCCAGGGCAGATTCTGTGCTGTGGTGTTTTCTAAAACCATGTTGTGTGTCATCTAGCAAAGAGGTTTCCTCCAAGTATTCTGAAAGTTGTTGGTTCATGAATTTTTCTACCAGCTTGGCGGCAAAAGGAATTCTTGATATTGGTCGAAGTTATTCGGGTCCTGGGCTTTCAAATTGTCTTTTTTTAATAGGGGGAGAATCGAGGCCTGTTTCCAGTAAGAGGGACAATATCCTTCTGAAAACATGTTATCAAATCCGCCCTAGATTTTGTGCTACTTGAGTAGGAATCATGTGTATGATGTTGGGGGGACACGGTCTTGTGCCGCACCTGATTTGATAAGTAGGATAGACTGTTGTTCTTCTGATGGAACCTGGAAGGAGACTCATTTTTTTAGCCAGTCCAGTTAGGACATGTTCCTCCTGATAGTTACCTGCTCTATGTGTAGTACATTTATTACAGTTTTTTGCAACTTTTTCTTGAAAAAGCCGGCAAGTGTATCACAGAATTCTTGATTTGTTCCTGCATTTTTTGAGCTAGCTGGTGTTATCAATTTTTTTATCACTGAGAAAAGTCTTGTTTGCATCAGATGCAGCTTTTATATGTCCTGTGTAGTATGCCGTTTTTGCTGCTACAATGTTCTTTTTGTGTTCGTCTAGTTTGATTTGATAAATAGTTTTCTCCTCCACATCGTAATTTGTCCTTCACGCTACTTCCCCCTTGTCCAATCCAAAGCCACGAGGATGACTTCGGCCCAGGCTGTCTTGCACTACTTCAGAACTGGAGCAAGGAGGGGTAGAGGGGGAAAGACACACAGGAGTCACAAGGTCCTCTCTAGGAGGAATACGTCTCAGAGAGAGCTTTCTTTGGATCCCTAGTGCACACAAACATTGACATTGTGCTTTCTTGGTGGTGGCAAAAAGATTGAGACAGGGTTCTGACCCATTGCTGGAAAATGCCCTTTGTCACCTCCAGGTGTAACTACTATTCATGATCTGCTAGGCATCAGAGACTGAGTTTGTCTGCCTTGGCATTTAGCAATTTCGCCAGGTGGTTAACAACCAGAGAAATGCCCTGGCGAGTGAACATCATCCAGAGGCCCAGAATCTCCTGGCACAGGACCCAAGACAAGAATGGTTGAAGGAAATAGGTAATATTGGGTTATTTTGACATATGTGATATCTGTTGTTTTACCATCACAAAAAGGAAAAAAAAACGTCTATATAACAGTGTCTTGACCAACCACTCTCAAGTCGCCTTTAGTTTCCTCAGGGTCCGTTCAAAATGCTCGATAGTTCTAAATGGCAAGAGAATTATTTCTAAAAATATGACTGATAAATATAACATCATTTCCCTGGTAGTTTACATAAGATGGCGCCATAATCAGTACTAGTTCTCTGTCGGTTTACACAAGATGGCGGCCAAACACGGATAGGAAAAATGAGTCCATCACTTATGTTTACGTCATACCGATATGGCTGATCAAGGTTCACTTTAGGCGCGAAAATCACACTATTTAAATGGGGACAGAAAGGAAACCAGTGAGAATCCTGTCTCCCGCATTTGGTCGACAGGCGTGGTCGACGGAACCCCATCAGAGGAAAACGATCCTCACATTCAAGGTAAGCGGACCGAGAACGAGATCCGGGGAACGGGAGGGTATACGAATTAGACATGGGAGATATGTAATGGGTTCCCGCTCTCGCTTTTACATCTTAGGATCTCCGACATTGTTGTCCGTAGCAACAGACCGAGTAGAGAAGCCGTCGGAACCCCAACTAAAATGACGTTCACTTACTTGGAAGGTAAATTCTAAAAACGATCCTGTGGCTTGATTTTACAAACTGTCATATTGTGACACTAAGGGAGGCTTTCCCCGATTTTTGCCGTTTGCTTTAGGAATTCAAGTTACCAGTCACACCCGATAGCGGACATCGCAACACAGGAGGGCGCATAGGTTTCTCCGGTATTTGTCGATCTGACTTTTATTGTTGGCTACTGTGCAAAAACAAAAGGGAGGCTTCTCTTATGATAATACCTACCCCCATCTCCTATAGATATTGGAATACTGAACCTGCCAACCGTCCTTGAACGCCACCAGCCCCTGATCTGATATTTGTGGGAAAACGCCATCCGAATAGTACTCTACTTTGGTAAATAATATTAGGCGAAAATGCTAAATACTTGCGTAATTACTGGGATGTACAGTCAAGTAAAAAGCTATAATTGATGTATCCTATCATCCTCACAGGGAGAAATCAAAAAATGTTTTAAAGTCCTACACCCGGTTATCGAGCTTTTCTGCGCCATTATCTGATGGAATAACTCCAAGACAATATAGGTAAATTAGATATAATATCCTTCATTGTTCACGGCGAATAGAGAGAATTCAGGGTAATCTGCCTAGATAACTCATGTGTATACAACGTTATGAAATTATCAGTCCAAAGACCCTGTGGGTATTTTTCCTCATCAGTAAAGGAACAACCTAGTTCTACTAGTATATATAACATCGAACCAAGTGCGTACTATGAATTAAGACCTCCTAAATTTTAATCGTACTATGGTCAAGAAATATAATGTTGACAATACGGGTCTAACTCATTCCCATTCTTAAAATTTATAGCTTTGGACTCCAGTAAAAGAAAATTAAAGGTTGTAGCCTCCAAGTAAAGCATACCCCTTTGGATACCTATGACCCGCCCCAACAGAGTAACATACAGGTAAATTTCATCTTATGTGACTATCAAAATTAACCCAATGACCATTTCCTATCCCCCCGGTACTCAATTAGGAACTGAGCTTCCATTCCTTAGTTGAGAAAATGCATAAATTGTCCGTCATAGGTTTGGGCCATATAAATTGGTCATGTATGTGTAAGAGTGTAAGTGAGTTCATAATCTAAGAAATGTGTGGTAGGTGTTGTGAAATAAGCTCTGCCAAGTTCATTCAGCCTGGGCTATCATTTGGCCCTTCATGGGTTCCACGAAACAGGGAACCTTGTTCTGGGAGTGTCTCTGGGTAGTTTGACGTTGCGCTGCCACAGAAGGTTAACATCATTCATATCATGACTTGAATTCTCTAATATGCGTTCAAAATGCTAAGCCAAAATTGACTAATGAATAAATGAAATGTATCTTTGGGAAATGTGATAATTCTTTTATGATTGCCAATTAGATATATGTAAATTAGAATACTGAGACTTGTTTGTATTCTATTTTTCAGATTTTATACTTGTGTCTTGCCCAGTGTACTACCTTTAGCCCTGACGAAGGTGTGGCCTCATTGGCCGGTCACCGAAACGCGCGTCGGCTTGCACTTCCAGGAATACGGTTTTTTGTCCTAATTACATCAGGACCCGTATTAAAAGTCATCTGCCTGGAGGAACATCCCGATCTTTACAACATATTGGTCATCTATGTGTTGCATACGCCAGGATTGAAGAATGAATGGAAGAATGAAAGCTGTATGACTGAATATAGGGTAGAGTGAGAGAATGTATATAAGATAATGTGTCTGAAGCATGGTTGTTACTGGGCAGGTTTGAATGTGGTATAACCCCTTGTTTTTCCTTATTGTTCCTTTATCAGTCTATATGTTTTTGTTATGTTCCCCATGCATTATGTAGCTTGTGAGCACTGCTCCATTTTTATATGTCTTTTGATATCTTTATTCTAAAAAAGGAAAAAAATATATTTAAAGAAAATAAAATAATATATTTTGAATATGCTCTGTTGAGTCTTTCTGGTTTGACCTTGTGTGTGTAGTGCGCTGTTCCAACTCCCAGGTTAATCACCCCTTCTTTGATTAGTTTGGGACCCTCTAGTTATGGCCCTCATACCAAAAGGCAGGGTGCATTCTCTTGTTCTATTGACAGGACCCAAGACCCCACTCCACCTACTTGTTTCAGTACCAGACCGCGGTGGTGGGGTCCGTGACAACCTGTACTAACCTCCCATTGATGGATGGTAGGACGGCCTTCATTGTCAAGTGGATCTTCCACAACTCTAACAAACTGATGTGGAGGTGGTATTCTGCTGGAGACCAGAGTTACCCGAGCTTCACATCTTTCAGATGGCCTACCCTGCCCAGTAGTGATGGCTGCGTCACCAGTGTCAGCTTTGGGTGGTGTAAGGAGAGGAGTTTGCCATTGGCCCAATAACAGTCTAGTAGTCACTACTTTAGATCTTTTGCAGTCTCCTCTGAAATCTGGATGGAATGCAACAGGTTCCCCTTGTGTTGTGCGCACTGGGACTTCAAATCCCACTGCAGAACCTGCCTCTGATATCTGGTGTGCTTTACTAGCAGGAGGCTGGAGGTTAATAGCCTCAGCACTATACTATCTGAGATCCAGGACAGAGGCTAAATCATCGTCCGAAAGCCCTGGACTTTCTGTTCTGTGAGAAAGACACACAACTACACCATATCCAGGACAGCTCCAATGAAAGGGAGTGTCTGCAAAGGAATCGGGTGTGACTTTGGGACATTGATAGCGAATCCCAACAATGCTAAGAGGTTCACTATTGTATAAAGGTGGTCTACAACTGTTTGGGGTGAACCTGTCTTCAATAGCAAGTCATCAAGGAAGGGTAAATCAGGCACAGCCAACCTCCAAAGTTGCACTATGACTACCGCCGATTAACTTCGTGAATACCTTCGGGCACACTGGGGAGGACAAAACGAACACAGAAAGCTTGAAAATGCTCCTGTGCCACCGCAAACTGCAAAGAACACTTGTGGACCTGCAGGATGAGGGTGGTGAAATTAGACTGCTGTAGGTCTAACAATGCCATCCTGGATCCATGGCAGACGTACCATGAGCCAACGTGAGCATCTTGAACTTGTTCTTTCGCAGAAAGACATTGAGAGGGTGAAGCCCTAAACTAGGATGGATGCCTCCTTCCTTCTGCACACAAGGAAGGAGTGGGAGTAACACCCAATTCTTGCTTCCAAAGCCAAAATCCTCTCTATGGCTAAAAGGGGCTGCACTTCCTGCTGTCGGTCGTGCTGTTAGGGGGAAAGATATAGCGGGATTGAAAAAAATACGGCTGCATAGCCCCATTGGACAATTTTGAAGACCCATATGTCTGAAGTGATGTCTAGTCACCCTTGGAGGAAATATCTGATGCGGGTGTGTGTGTGTTAAAAAACACACACTAAAGTGGTTCGGGGATTGTGGCTTTCAGAGGGGCGTGACTAAGCTGCATGTGGTCTCCGATGCCCTGAGCGTTGTCATACCGCTGTATGATGCTTTAGAGGTATCCTTCCAGTTCGTGAGTACCAACTTGACGGCAGCAGTTAGGAGAAGGTCTAACAGCTCTCTTTCTCCCTCTGTGGGGAGTTCAGTTCGCAAGAAGGCCGTCGTGATTGAAGCAAAGTCTCTCTTTATTTTACAGTGGAGAGTTTGGTCTATAAAGTCAAAAATCTTCCCCCAAAACCCATTGAGCGTAGGGCACAGAAAAATAAGATGTTCCAGGTCACCCTTGGCTACTTTGCAGTTCCAGCATGTGGGGCTGTCTCTAATCCCTAGTTTGTGTAATCTGTCTGGGGTCCAGAATGTTTTATGTAGGAGCCACAATTTGGTCTGTGCGAGGACTGGGGAGAACTTGTTTCGTGTGGCGGATGACCATAGTGTGCTCCACTCCCGGTCGTTCAGAGGGGGGTTTATGCGACAGTTCCAGTACTTCTCTGTCTTCTCGTTGATACTTGTTTTTTGTGTGTTGATTGTTTTGTATAGGTGTGAGACCTGATGTCCCAGTTTGTTTATGTTGGTTACGTATTGGAATACTGATGGCTTGCTGCTTGTTATTTTGGATTTTGACAAAGCTGTTTTAATCTTTAGGAATCTGTAGAGGTCTGAGTCATCGAGATGGTGGGAAGCTTTTAGGTTGGCGAATGTCAACGGTGCGAATTCTGCTTCCAGCTGATAGGGGCGTGTGATACCCTTTTCTATCCAGTTCACATACAAGAGCTTTCTCCCTTTGTATTTTATGGAGCTATTTGCCCATAGAGATTCAGCTTTGGAGCCCCTATTACTGACTTCCATTTTCTTATCTAGCTTCAGGAGTGCTATCTTAGTGTTTTTCAAAATCGTGTTGTTCGCAAGGGGGTGTGTGCTGGCCGTGAGGAGAGCTAATGGGTTGAGATTTTTTAATATTGCCTTCTCTAGTTGTAGCCAGACTGGTACGTATTCTGTCGGCTGCTCTATCCACTGTGTGCCTTGTTTGGCAAGGAATGCAAGTTTAAATGTTCTGAAGTCCTCTATGTTTACCCCTCCCTGACTTTTCGGCCGTCTCAGTTTCTTCAGACTTATCCTTGCTTTTTTGAAATCTGTATTTCCCTGTGAATCAAATAATTTCCATATTTCATGGTTCACTGTGAAATATGGGTTTTAATACTGCAACATTTTGTGCACTACAAAACAGCCCAAACATTAAAATCAAAAACAACTAAAATTCACCTGTTATGTTTAGCTCCCCAAACCATAACTCGACACCAAATGCAATGCTCATGACCTCACCCTAGATGTGACAGATGCAAGTACAAGTGACACAACCAATCGTATCAGTGTGATTACATTACATATCACATTACCATTGATGTGACGACTATGAATGTTTTAGGTGAATTTCAGAGGTTTTTTAAAGATAAAGTCTTATAACCAAATCAAAAAATAAGTTCACTTTAACTGTAATTTTTCATTATATTTGTATTTTTTAGGATATACTACATCCAACTAATATGAAAGCATTCCATTTACTGCTGTCCATGGCCATAGGTGGTTAACCCCTTCCATGCTCGTGACGGAACCATTCCGTCATGAGTCACGGTTGGGCTGTGCGGATGACGGAATGGTTCCATCACGGCCACGCCCGCAATTGGAATGTCAAGCACAGGGCTGGAATTTCTGCCGCATGCAAGCGGTTAAATGTGCTCAAAAAAAGGTTACGTATGTGTTTGGTTTGGTTCAGATTTGTCTAATGGCTCCAAAGGTATTAGCAAATCAAACAATATTTATTTCAATGGAAACTCTGATCTAAGCATAATTATATATCTATCTATGCAAACACATCCATATAAGCAACATCTGTAGTGCTACTGTACACAGATACATTGTGCTTTTATACACATCTGAGCTTTTATACACATAGGTACTTCTATACACATTGGGCCTGATTCACAAAGGAAAACAGAGGAAAGTCTAACTTTACGACTTTCTACTTTCGGTATTCAGCAAGGGCATTTACGAATAGTAAAGGTAGACAATTGTCTCAGTTTAACTTAAGTATTGGTCTTAAATCTAACTGAGACAAAACCTAAGTTAAACTGAAATAAAAGTCTAACTTTACTCCGCGTAAATGCCCTTTGTGAATACCGAAAGTTGTAAAGTTAGTCTTTCGTCTCAGTTTACCTTTGTGAATCCGGCTCATGGATGGGTGATCTCTTCACATAAAGTTTTTAATTGTAAAAATATCTGCTTTATTACCTTATAAAGTGGCAGAATCCTGCTGCATTTGCAGACAGGTAAGCAACCAGTTCAGTTTCCCAGAATTCAATGCGCGGCCGGAGTTCCGCTGTGTCCATCCAATTCTGCCCCAGTAAATATATCTCACAGGCTTCCTTCCATCTGTTGTCTTGGGCCAGAGTCCGACATAAAAGTGCAAGCACACGGAAGAACCGAAAAACATGCAGATATTATCTTTCTGACTCAAAGTGTCACTTTGAGCGTTAAAAGATACACAAAAAACACGAAAGAACCCAAACAGGCGCAGCCTTTTTCTTTCTGTAAGGTGGAGTGGAATTCCTTAGCTTCTTGTGTACCCAGAGTAATCTGCTTCATTCGGGAAACTGAAGACCCGCTGTCGATGGTTTTCTTCTACAAAAGTCCGGGTATCAGACCGTTCCCAGGGACCTCCCTAAAAGTGAGCAGATGAACCCTCATCGCATACTTTTGAACGCCTCAGGAAAATCCATTGCTTCCCAGGGGGGGGTTACACTTCAGTCTTTCAAAGGCCGCACACCCAACAGTGCTCAGTCGAAACCTGTATTCCTTGCTGCTTTCCAAGATGAAGCCTTTATTTCCCCAGAATATTCTGTGTCCCAAAAATAAGGTGAACAAATTAGGTCTTCTCGTGCTCACATCAACATGCTCTGGGATAAGACACAAACTCCATTATGCTAAACCATGCAAATGTCGAACTTTCTTCTTGGTCTCTCTAGCTCCTTGGCAGCAGAGTTTGCCTTAGTTCACCTCCAATATGGTGGGCTGGACGAGAAAATAACCATCAACTGCTGTTATGCTTGGTAGCTGGGTGTGTTATGGCTGTCCTTCATCTTCATCATCTGGTGTCTGAAGGTGGGTGGCCTGGTGTGCTGGCTTGATTGACAGAGCCAGGTTTTTTCGAAAGGTCTCGCAGAGTACCATGTAGACAAAGGGGTTGAGGCAACTGTGTGCATAGCCCAGGCTAATGGCAACATTGTAGGCATAGTAAAAGAGCCTGCTGGGCCGGCTGATGGACAACTGGCTTAGCTGAAGGACATAGTAGGGTGCCCAGCAGATGAAGAAAAACAGGCAGATGGCCACAGCCGTGCGGGTCACCTTTCGGTTGCGCTGCTGAATACTGCGCTTGGCGGCTGGAGCGACGGCTGAGGTTATTCGGTGCAAAATGCGCAGGTATGCCACCGTGATCACCAGGAAGGGCAAGGCAAAGGCCAGGAAGAACTGATAGAGGGTGTACCAGTAGATGTCACGCTCTGGGTTTGGTAAACGTATCCCACAGCCCTTGGCACCACCAGGGAAGGGGATGAGGCCAGCGTAGAGCCAAACTGGAGTGATGCTAGTGAAGGAGAGTACCCACAGTAGACCTATGGTTAGAGCGGCAGTGGAGGGCCTCCTAAACCGCGCGGAGGAGATGGGGTGGACAGTGGCCAGGTAACGGTCAATGGACATGGCAGTCAGGATGTAAGTGCTGGTGAACTGGCTGTTGGCATCAAGGGCAGTGATAACGGTGCACATGGACTCGCCAAAGTGCCAGACACCATTGCCCACAAGCTGGTGAATGAGGAAGGGCATGCCCAAGAGGAAGAGGAGGTCCACCAGGGACAAGTTGACGATGAAGATCTCCGGCACACTCATCCACCGCAGTTTGGACTTCTGCACCACAGCGATGATGAGCACTGAGTTCCCAATAGTGCCCAGTAGACAGATGGTGCCAAAGACTGAGGGCATGAGGATGCTTGGGGAGTACGTAGAGCCACGAGGGACACCTGCCAGGATAAAAAGGAGAGGCTAATTAAAAAGTGCACAGGAGATCATAAGTTCAATAAAAGTAAAAGTGTGCAGGGAAATAAAAGGTTAATCCTAGGGTGTGTGGGGGGACCAGAGTAATGTTGGGATGTGTCAACGGTAAGTGGCTTATTTTTTGTTTGATCTGTTTATTAAAGGTTTTAGTTCTTTTGTATACATGTAAAAAAACAATATAACACTTTGATAGCATTGTAAAGAGCCAGTAGGTAACCATAAAGTCAGGATAAGAAATCAATAGTACAGCGGGATGATCACATTAATGAACATAAACAACAACATTAATAGCTGTCAACAAATCCCGTCAGCCATAGCATCTGCACCTTCCATCATTAGAGCTGCACTAACACATTATGGTGCATCATAACTGCAATTATGCACCATGCAACAAAGTACATAATCACATTCCGTGTGGCTTCACTCCACCACATCACATGAATTTGAGTGTAAAAAAGGGAGAAATCTAACATTTTAATGAAAACACCAAACATGGGAAAATCATTTGGGGAAAGGAGTGGAAAGGAAATCAGGAGCCATGGCAAGGGAGGGAACGCAACCAAAGTCCCCGCAACCAAAGTCCCCGAAGCCGAAGTCCTATCAACTACCCCATGGGTGCACAATCAGACTACTAAGAGAAATGATCATTCAGTAGAGGGGTCAGGGGTCTCAAATCTCATATCAATGCATCATTCCGAACAGGGGCCTGCTCAGATCAGCCTCGCTAATCACCAGGAAGAGAAATATCCAGTGGAACATCCGGCTCCAACGACCCCTGTAGTGCACACAGCATAGTACTCCTTACACAGGAGATCGGGAATTTACGTAAGCCCAGCGTATCTTCTCTTGTCAGGGAGACCACTTCAGCCTTCCCCCAATTCAACTTGGAGAAAAAGCAGGCTTTCGTCAGAGGGGAGTCCACCAACTTCCACCTGCGAGTAATTAAGTGCTTGGCCACGATAAAGCTCAGATCAAGAAACCTGGTGGATGCTTTATGCATTATTTTCCTAGGGTACGCCAATTATACACGTTTCCCAAGTCCGCAGAACCTCCCTGCCTGTACAGGTGGCAGGCCCACGCTTCCAGAGCCCCCTCTCAATAAGTCTGCAGGGTGGGACAGGACCAGAGCATGTGTAAAATGTCTACATTCACCAACTTGCAGCGCAGATAAAAAACTCACCCTGTCTATGGAAGTAGCAATTGATTTTGTCCGGGAGTGATAAGCTCTATGCACAATATGAAATTGGATTAATCTAAAACGTGCGTTTCTGAGAACTTGCTTGGGACTTTCAAGGACCATGGAGGACCATTCTTTCTCTGAGTAGGGCCTCCCTCGGTCTGCCTCCAACTTACCACGTAACAACGTTAAATCAGCTTAGGTATGTTCCCTAATCGATCCCGCAAACTACTTCACAAAGTGGCTGCCTGTGCCCAGTACATGCACGTATTGCACTAGGAGATGCGTCGGAGGCTCCTGCGTTACATCTTTCCACCAAAGTTGCATCGCAGCTGTCTAGGAAGCATGACTCAAAAATTGGCCCGGGGGCACTCCGTCTTAGTTTGTGATATCGAGAAACGGCCGCAGTGTTCCCTCCCCATATAAGTCTCCAAGTGTGGTCACACCCGCTTCCACCCAAGGAGCAAGGTCCATGCGTCGAACCCGTCCTCTTGCAGTCGGCATACCTAGTATTGGCACACCGGGTGCGTATGGTATGACTCGTCTGGTAAGACGAAGTGCCCTGCGAAAACATTGCAATGCGATTGATATCAGTAAAGGAAGAGGTTCATTCAGTTTATTACAGGGATGGAATAGACAGAGGATCCGGTCTGTAGAAAATGGAGGGCCATGCTCTGCCAAGTACGATAAGTGCAATTCTTCCACCTATTTCGCCACCCATAGGATTTGAGACACCAGATAATAATGTTCCAAATTAGGTAGAGCCAGCCCCCCTCTACAGCATGAGAGGTACAATTTAGACAGTGCCACTCGGCACCCCAAGTTGTTCCAATTAAATTCATGAATAACCCTATCCAAGGATGAAAAAAAGACACAGGTAGGTAAAGCGGTAACGTAGCAAATTAATAAAGGAGGCATGGCAGCATAACCATTTTGATTAACACCACCCTACACATAACTGAAAGGTTCAGCGATTTCCAGAATTCAATTTGAGTCTTAAGCGCTGTAAACGCCCTTATGATATTGCCATCCATAAGATCCTGTGCGTCATGGTAGATACGGACACCTAGATATCTGAACGCCAGTGGTTGCCACTGCACAACCATCCCGTTCACTGTCCAACCTGGGTCCCCCATAGTCGGGTTAAAAGGGTATAGACAAGATTCACCCCAGTGCACCCTGTGTCCAGATAACGAAGCAAACTGTTGCAATGTAATGAGGATGATTTGCAGGATCGCCAGGATATTCTGTACATACAGCAGGATGTCATCAGCACAAAGCGAAATGGCATGTATGCCATCCCCTAGGCGTATCCCCCAGTCCAATGCCGAGGGGCGGAGAGCCATTGCCAACGGCTCAATCAACAAGACAAAGATCAAGGGTGAAAGGGGACACCCTTGCCGGGTTCCTCGTTCTATCAAAATAGGCTCAGAGAAAAGAGACCCCAACCGTAGTCGAACCGTAGGAGCCCCATATACCAGCCTAATAAGACTTAAAATATAGGGTCCAAATCCGTATCGATGAAGCACAGCAAACATGAAGGACCGTTCAACCGTGTCGAAGGCCTCCTCCAAGTCCAGCACGATACAGCCAGCCGTCGGCCAGGCCGTGGTAGCACAGCTCATTACCCTGAACAGCCACCCTATATTAAGTGATGTGCTACGAGCCAGCACAAAACCATTCTGGTCTTGATGGACCAGTTGTGGAACTAGCGACGACAGTCTGCCAGCTAGGATGCCCGCCAATATCTTATAGTCCCCTTTTAAGAGCGCCAAGGGACGATATGCCCCCACAGAAGTAGGGTTCCTACCTGGCTTGGGTTGCGTAATCAATGTGGCCTCTGTCATCGAGGCAGGGTGGGCAAGAGATTCCAATGCCTCTGTGTACGCTTTGAGCAAGTGGGGGCTCAGGGGATCTGCCTACATTTTATAAAATTCGTGAGGAAGACCATCAGGACCTGAAACCTTTCCTGAAGGCAAAGCCGTCATCGTACCTCGCACCTCATCAAGCGTGAGCAGGTTATTTAAATTCATTTGCTGTTCCGAAGACAGGACCGGAAACGGAAGCCCTTCTAGGAATTGCTGAATTACTTCTTCCGAAGCCTGTGGACCAGCGTTATACAGTGTCATGAAGTGTGCCGACAGTTCACTATGAATTTCTAGCTGTGTGTACCGAAGCTCCCCACCCGGAGAACTTAGAGCCATAATCTGCCTCCTGTTTTATCAACCAAGCAAGAAGGGGCCCAGAGCGATCAACTTTGGCATGCAATGACACTGAGTGTACTGCGAAATGAAGGCAACGCTGTAGTTCAAGAAGCTCTGCATGTTTCTTCTGCGCTTCTGCTAGATAGGCCAGTCTTCCAGCATCCGCCACAGCCCCAGATTCCAAAGGCAACAAGCATGTTTCCGCTTTAAGCAGGTCCACAGCTATCTGCTGTCGCAGGCCACAACCTAGTCCCAATCACTTCCTTCTCAGTGACTTCCATAGCCGCCCATTCCACTAGCACAGGTCAACGGTAAGTGGCTTACACTAGAGCGTGTGCATGGAGTCAGAGAATATAAGTGTTTAACCAATCTGTAACCCAGAGAATTTTTTTAGAATGGTCATTAACCAAGACCTATATGATGTAATGATTTTCCATGTATTTCATCAAAAGGAAATGCAGCAAGCCACACCGGAGCATCAACTTGCTTCCAAATGTTATTGTCGAGCAGAGAAACTGACATTATTCGACCCAACCAGATCTTAATCACATAAATTAACCAGAATCCAGTGCATAATATATAAATTTTACAATGATGACAGACTTCTAATTCTTTGAACTAAAAACACTCAAACCATGCATAAGAAAATCGATTGTCCATAAAATAAAAACTTTTTGTACTGTACTATTCAGGAATATATAATTCAATGATGATGTTTTCCCCATTTTGTATTAACGAAAGTCATGATCACATAGAGGAATTTATTAACAACAGTCCATCATACCGCCATAGTTTAAAAAATAAAGAAGACAGAAAAAATACTTTCAAATTGTATATTTATATTCTTCAAGTTCCTGAAAAAGGTTAATCAACTCAAATATGACAGAGCGGCCTCTGACATTATAATCCATCACAACAGAAGTCATGACAGTGTCATCAGCATTAAACTTTACTGAAATGGCCTCCGCTCCTTATTTTGTAGGGAAAGAATAAACCTGATTTATTACTAATATAGCATCAGCAATATACGTTGAGAACAAGGGTAGAGCCAGAATTCACCCGTCTAAGACAATTTAATTATTTTTAAGATTTGTCTCTACAATGAGATCCCAAAAAAGTCTAGACAATACAATAAAAAGACTATAATCACATTACATCTTAAAAACAATTAAGCAGACAATGCTATTAATAGATATGAACTCCTTCCCATAACGATCATTTAAATACATTTGCTGACAGTTCATAAAGGCCTAAAATAAAAATCTTTGATAAATACCTTCATGGGTCTTTTTTTTAAAACTAAGAGGTTTTAAAGCTAGAAACCACTCATGAATCACGAAAATACTACGTTGTGTGCAAATTACTCTATAAAGTACATCAAAAGAGCAAATTCTCCCATCAAATTGCTCCACCATGTGCAACCATATGAGAATCTTCCACAAGGTCTGCGCCTCGGTCCAGATTAAAAAATGTAATTCATAACAAATAAGATTTCAAGGACCCTGAGATAATAATCATATTCAATTTACTCCATTACAAGTTCCCAAAGAAAAGCCCCACCAAACATACAATCATTATGTGCAAATTATCAGCAGTAAGCAACCAAAAGTGTTCCCTCCCCTAATATAGCTGCAATCCTGGGACCATATTAAAAAAAATACAAAAAGTCCTTTAAAAATGTTTTTCATTTTGTACATATGATTTCATTCTTTGGCTGGAACAGAAACGCTTATGCTGCACTAGAGTTGACATTGTTTTGTAAAAACATTGGCCACAGATGCCAGCGGCACCGAGAAAACAGTAACCTCTTATTCAAACTCTTAGGTGTTAAATCCAAAATTACTATATCATCTGCATACAACAAACAGGGAAAGGGACGCCACCTATCTTCGGAGCATCTCCCATATTAACTGCAAGCAGTTATGTAGATCCGAGACATACAGGGAGAAAAGTAATGGGGCCAGCAGACACCCTTGTTTCAAGCTCATTTTTGGGGAGGAATTACAGAGGATAAACCTCGGACTCGCCCTAATAACACCTGGCACCAAGTGGAAGAGTACAGGGCAATTACTATTAAGAGAAGGGTGCAAGGCTTACCCAGCTGCTGTAATATTTTCCAAAGTGTTGGCCGGTCCACCTTATTAAAGGCTGTTGAAATATCTATAAATGCCACAGACATTAGCCCCTCGAATAAGAGTATACTTTTCTAGTTTCAGCATACAGATGTTGTCTTAAGTGCAATAATCTTTCCTAAAGCATGCATGTTTGATAGGGAGGATATTCTCCTCCACCACACAGTCAGTGAGGTTCACGAAAATACTTTGAGCAAATACTTTCCTTACTGCATCTAGTAAAGCTATTTGGTGTCAGTTGCTTGGAAGGAGCCGAGGTCCTTTTTTAGGTCTTGCCTAGGCAGCGCTTGCGCTGTCTCTTCGAGACATGCTGCATATAGGTATGGATTTAAAGCTCTGCCCATCTTTTCAACTGGCCCCCATTACAGTCCTTTCTAAACGGTTGCTTTTGATTCGTTAATAGGCTTACTAGTCTCTCCTTAGTACATCCCTGGCTTCGGTCGTATCCTCCCATGAGGACTGCCCCTGTTACATGTGTTCTAACTCGTGATGCTACATAGAGAGCTACAAGAGCACTCCTTTTCCTTTGCTGGCCTGCCTCTGCTGTTAAGTGTTTGGTTTACTTAGGTTCGGCAGCTGTATTTGCCCTGTTTTCATCCAATTTCCCTGTTGAGGAAATAGAAATTTTATGTGGCTAATGTGTCCCCTACATGCACCCTATATATGTACATGTATCCTATGTATGTCCATGTCACCATGCATTTCCCCTTTCATGCCTGTAATAATAATGCCTCTGCATTTCCGTCCAATGTTAGCATGTCAGTAACCAAGCCCTCCATGAAAGAAACGTTAATTCTGCACTGAGGCCTATGTTGCCAATGTATTTGCATGGTGCACGTTTAAAGGTCGAGATGAACCCGTTTTGTGGCTCAGCCGAGCCAGGACCCGAATTCAGGCTCCATGCCTCCTGACACTCTGAAAGCTGCAGTTTAGTTATGTATCCCTGACCTCTCGCATACTTCCTGCTCAGCCGAGAGGTGCCCAGCCTGGCCTGCCAAGACAGTATTTTGCTTACAGTTATCTGCTCCGCTCCACAGAAACACATTCCTGCTTAATGAAAAGGGTAAACATATTCCGCCTGCAGAAGATAGGGCCTAGCCTTTCTGTCTCCATTCAAGTGATTTACAGAACTCGCATCCATAGAAGGCCCATGGCCCCACGCAATGCACAAAGAAATATATGCACACACTAGCATTTAGTGATGAGCAGTCTTTGCTCGAGCGACCTTTAATTCAGATAAAACATCCTCCTCCTACTAGCACGAAAGTCAGCTCCCCCCAGCTTCCCCCAGCTACACGTCAATTCCGCGTCATGACCAAATAGCGCACACAAGTAGGGTAAAGGTTCCTGCTGACCATGCAGACCCCCTCCATGTATCCACCCACCTATGACACACCTATGACTCATCAAGTGAACACCCACATGTACGCCTTCTTACACGCCCTTCTCACGCCCATGTGCTCTTATCTCTCTCTTTCGCTTGCTCCGCCTTCTCTATGCAAGTTAATGTATGTTTTAAGTATAAATAATGAACTCTGTGAATAAAGTTCAGATGACGATCCTTCCTGATCCTTAGTGGAGATGGAACCCGATTCTCCCTTAACTCGAGTTACTGAATTAAAGCCCTTTTGAATCGGATACCACGGACTCTGCCTCTCATTATGATCCTTGTTAATGTATAGAAATTCCGACAGGGTAATTATTTTTATTTACCACATAATCTGGCGCCCGAATTGGGACCAGTCCCCTTCCCCACGCGCCGGAGATGTAGGTCCAGGCCTTGCTCCCTTCTACAGCCGTGACGGACTTCAAGTGTACACGACAGCGGGACTTCCTGCCTACTCCCTCAGGCCCACGGAGGAGACGGAGACTGTGACCAGGCATCCACACGAGGCGGTGAGGATTGCGGACCATCCCAACCAGAGCCCAAG
The DNA here is from genome assembly GCF_964263255.1 of Lissotriton vulgaris. Lineage (NCBI taxonomy): Eukaryota > Metazoa > Chordata > Amphibia > Caudata > Salamandridae > Lissotriton > Lissotriton vulgaris. Next base: position 877,977,753 of record NC_141685.1, read on the forward strand.
CCGAGAGAGCAAGGTCCGAGGTATCCCGAGGCCCACCTGTTCCGAGGCGCATGAGCAGCCGCAGCACCACAGTCACGCAGTATCGAGTATCGAGTTTCCGAGGCCTTCAAGTTCTGCTTCCCCGTGAGTACCGTTATTGGGAACGCATAGAGACGGGTTCATTTATTTGAACACGGTAAAGACGTGTCTGGGTACACAGACACGGTAAAGACGTGTCCCTTTTAGTGGGCACGGTAAAGACGTGTCTCTTTATGAGACCGGTATGGTTGTACTGTATTCCAGTACATAAAGTTAAAAGTTTTCAAGTTCATGTTTTCTCTCCCCATGTACTAGTTAGAATGTATCTGTTTTTAATGTTTTAGTATTGTAGTGTGAATGGTTGTTTTCAGTCTATTTTTTTGTGTATATTGTGTTTTCGTTAAGTTAGTCTCAACATGCCACTGTTTTCGAAATTACGTCAGATAGGGACCAGGAAAGGGATACTCGAAGAGTCAGTTCCCGTCCCGCCTAGAGACACACCTGGTCATTTTATGTATCAGAAGCATGGGCTAGATGCCATACTGTTTTTAGACTTATGGGTAGATTACACGAAGGGTCTAGAAGAGCAGCATAGATGGCCTGCCTCAGGAACATGGGATGCTGAATGCATTATGAAAGTAGAGGAAGCATTATGGAAAAAGAAAGTGAGACCTTCCCAGAAAGATGCCATTGAGTTATGGCGTAAAGAAGTGCATAGAAGAGCAGAGAAAGAATTCCACAAAGCAGAGAGAAGTAAGGAAGCAGCGGAAAAAGCCAGAGAAAAAGAGCTACAGGAAGAGGGGGAACGGGTCAAGGCAGAACAAGCTGATAGAGAAAGAAATGCCCTCATTGCAGGTATTTATCCCGTCCACACAGAAGAACTAGCTAAAGCGACCCCCTCAGAAGTACCCAGTAATTTGCCACCACCACTAGTACCCTTTAGAGTACGTAGACAAAAGCAGACAGAAGCTGAGGCTTTTATTGCCTCCTATCTAGAAGAGCCCGCTCCGGACTATGTAAAAGCAGAATTCCCACCTCCTGTCAACAATTCTCCCTTCCCTCCGCCCCCATCACAGGATCTGCTTCTACAAATGCGGCTTCCCCAGACCGTGAAAGATGACGTAGGACAAGGGGCAGTGGGAGGGGGCCACCAACGACGCCACGAACGCCGCCAGCAACACGAGCACTGCTGGGGTCAGGGCTACAACGAACGCCGCAAATGACAGCATCACCCTTTAAGCATAATGTAACTATTTCACGTTGTATATACGATCCAGTACGAGGTGAGGGTGCGGTGCTCGTGTACTCACTAAGATTAAGACACGCTATAGACTATTTGATCACACTACCAGGTATGAAGGAAAATTTAGATAAAATATATGAATTCATTAGAACGGGGGAGGGACCCGAGAGCATAGAAGAGGCCATGAAACAAAGAAAAGTGGAGGTTAAATGCATGATTTTACATTTTTTGATTAACTGTCTGATCAGGGAACAAGACCAACCAGACAAAGGAGTAAATAAAGGTCTGACTGATTGGAGTGACAACATAGCTACTGGTTGGCATGATAAACAGGGACAGACAGAATGCATGTACAGGAAAATACGAAAAGAGATCTTAAAGTTACACAGGAAAGAGTCTGACGGGAAAGATGAGTCAGAAGATGGAGAGCCCGAAACTGAGGAAGTGAATAAAATAAATTATGTAGGCAAAGCACGGCAGTTTGACAAGCCCAAGTGCCTCGACTACCGCAAACAGGGACCTCCCATAGAAGAAAGATATTCCCTCGAAAATCTATTCCAAGCTACTGAAAAGGCACTGAAAAGACGGGTAGAGTGCGATAGACCCCACACCACACACGAACAGGAATTAGCCCGGTCAGCAGTTCAATGGGTGTCTAATTCTAACATATATAACAGTGACGTAGTGGCCCAAACCTTTTTGAGCCTTCCGCCGAACGAACAGCGCTTGGCTGGTATTTACATGGTTCAACATTTGATAACGTTGTACGAAAGTCAATATTCTGATCCCGGTCCCTTGTATAAATTACTGGATGATATACTTCTAGATAGATGGATAGACCTAGGTACTGAATTAATTAATGTCATTCTGGATAAGTACTTGACTTCTCTGACCACGTGCATGACTCCTGCCTCACACCACGACAGAAAGAGCTTACACATAGACAGACAGAACCCTCTACGAGAAGTACACCCCGTCAAAAATGCAGCGGGTGACCTTCAACGAGTATACGTTTACACACCCTTGACGAAACTAGAAATACTGGAAATGAAAAAGATGCTGCCCTGCCATGATAAAGACCCGGGGGGGTTCCACCGTGAATTAAAAGACATTCTCCGCATAGGGGATTACACGTACGCTGACATTATAAAATTATTGAAAGTACTGTTGCCTGCTGGTATGAAAAACTTAAAGAGAAAGACTGGGAGGTGGGGGAGAAAAAGTTAAGTTGGGCAGAATTGGAAGCCAAGGATAAAGACAGGCACCCTGGTGTTGGTCTAGGGGACAAAGCTAAAGTCCTACCTGAACTCCTGATACAGGTCCTGCCGAGATTATTGATTACTAAAAAGGAAGATTGGGATGCTATTTCAGCCTGTAAACAGAAACAAGACGAGGACACCAGTGATTTTTATTCCAGATTCGAGAAATGTTTTTCAATTAATAGTGGCCTTAAGCCAAGTAGTGAATCATATCCACATCTTTTTGTGAGCAAATTAGTAGAGAATTCCTTACCCCCAATCAAGAATAGAGTACTGAAGGTTGAGAGTACCTGGCAAGCAAATAGCCCTTCCCAAATGTTGCAAATGTTACAATATCACCAGAACAGAATTAGAGAAGAACAGGATCATGAAAAGAGACGTATGAAAGATACGAAAATGAAAGTGCTGATTGCACAATCGGTACCAGCTAATGCGAATAAAAAGGGCACGACACCTGTTAAAGGGAACTGTAATTACTGCAAGCAACCAGGTCACTATGTGAATGAATGTGCTGTCCTGAAACACAATATAGCTACAGGCAAGACAAAAGAACGACCGCATCCTCCTAGACAGAATAACATTCCACAGAACACGCAACAGACAGTCGCGAATTTCCCACCCCCACCAGCAGCTGCCACACAACAAGCCACACAACAAATGTACCAGTACACACAATCGGACTATCCAGAATTCCAACAGTTCTCATGAAATAGCCTAGAGAGGGAGGTTGGCTTGCCCCTTATTGAGATTCCAGTAGATCAAGAAGGTCCCTATGTACATAGTCGTGTATTGGGAAAAGACAGAAAATTTTTGATTGACACAGGGGCGAGCAGAACTACCATCAGCCATGACGAGGTTCCAGGGGCACCCCTCTCAGGCTCACAGAATGTTTCCCTGGGATTTTCAGGAAAGCCTATTGTTAATGAAGTGTCAAAGCCAGTTTCCCTAGGAGTCGGTCCATTGTCCCGTACCACAGACTTATTACTTACTAAGTCATGTCCAGAAAATTTGCTTGGTATAAAGACATTGAAAGAACTAGGAGCAGTTATATGTTGTTCTCCGGAAGCATTAAAAAGACAACTAGACAGTATTCACATGCCTGCCAACACCGCACTGCTCCAATATGTAGACGATATCTTGATCACAGCACGAACAGAACTAGACTGCGAACATGCATCACTGACAGTCTTATACTTTATGGCAGACAAGGGGCGCAAAGTATCCCCGTCGAAGTTGCAATTCTGTGCACAGCAAGTGGTGTACCTTGGGCACTTGCTGTCCAAGAGGGGTAGACAGCTGACACAAGACCGTATTCAGTTAATTGCTAACCTTTCACAGCCCAAGACACAAAAGGAAGTACGGGCCTTCATTGGCCTCACTTCTTACTGCAGACAATGGATTCCCCAGTATGCATATCTAGCCAAACCACTCATACAGCTGACAACACAGGAGGCAGCGTCTTCCACTGTCCTCCCTTGGACACAAGAACATACCCTGGCATTTGAAGAATTGAAAAAAGCCTTATGTCAAGCACCAGTTTTAGCGACTCCTTGTTACAGCAAGCCTTTTACGCTTTTTGTCACTGAACGAGATGGAACAGCATTATCTGTCCTTACACAAGATCAAGCAGGAAAACACAAGCCTTGTGCTTATTTTTCTAGTACATTGGATCCAGTGGCCCAGGCTCTGCCTGCGTGCCTGAAATCAGTTGCAGCAACAGCCCTGGCTATAAGACAGAGTGATTCCATAGTGTTAGGACACCCCCTGACAGTACAAGTCCCACATGCAGTGGAAGTTCTCTTGAACAGGACACAGACACAACATCTGACTGTAGCGAGACTGACAGGATATGAACTGACGTTATTTCAGCCACACATAGAGATCAGACAATGCAACATTCTTAACCCTGCTACACTCTTGCCCTCAAGTACAGTGGACACTGCACCACATGATTGTGTGGAAGTAATTAATACAGTGACGAAACCAAGACAAGACCTGACAGACATTGCATTGCCAGACCCTGACCTGACACTTTATGTAGATGGTTCATGCATGAGAACAAGCACAGGAGTGTTAGTGGCCGCATATGCCGTGACCACTGATACTGAAGTTATAGAGACACAAAGAATAGACACACTGTCAGCACAAGCAGCAGAGCTCATCGCTCTGACACAAGCCTGCATACGAGCCAAGAACTTGAAAGTGAACATATATACAGATTCACAGTATGCCTTTGGGGTTGTTCATGACTTCTGAGTGTTATGGAAGGAGAGAGGTTTCCTGACCTCTCATGGGGCCAAATTTCAGCATGGTCCCCTTATTCAGGCTCTGTTAGAAGCAATACATTTGCCTACAGCCATAGCCATCATGAAATGCAAAGCACACACAAAAGTTACAGACCCCATTTCCCAAGGTAACGACCTGGCAGATCGAACAGCTAAACTTACAGCCCAGACACCGACAGACATGACAAAGACAAAAGTACCATCACTGACAAACAGTATGACAGTCAGGGATCCCTCACAAGATGTACTCGACATACAGACACATGCCACTCCAGACGAAATAAAGAAATGGACTGAACAAGGAGGGGTCCAGACTGACCAGGGTTGGATGACTAAAGGCAAAGCTACATGGTTTCTCCCAGACTCTATGGTACAAGTCATCATAAACACAGCACATAGTCCAGCACATTTAGGAGAAAAGGCAATGCTAGACAGTTTACAGAATATTTGGTTCAACAAGCACCTGCGTGCAGCAGCAAAACAGAAAGTACGCACCTGTATGATATGTTGCCAGTTCAATCCAGGCAAAGGCATTCTGGTTGAACAAGGTGGATTTCATCCTCCTGACCACACTTTTGAAGTCCTCCAGATGGATTATATCCAGATGGACAGATGTAGAGGATACAAATATGTTCTAGTAGTTGTATGTGCACTATCTAGATGGACAGAAGCATACCCAGTCCCAGATTATACTGCTGTGACCACCGCCAGGCAATTGGTACAAGAGTTTTTTCGCACGGTACGGATTGCCCCGTGTCGTGTACTCAGATAACGGTCAGCCATTCTCCTCTGAATTAATGAAACAAGTGTCCCTTCTGTTAGGATACCAGTGGAAATTTCATTGTGTACGACACCCAGAGGCAGCAGGACTTGTTGAGCGTCATAACCAGACGCTTAAGACGAAATTAGCGAAAGTCTGTGCAGAAAAAGGCGTGGATTGGATGGTAGCCTTGCCGGTTGCCCTCTTTTACATGCGTATGGTAGCTCATTCCAGAACAGGCCTGTCCCCTTACGAGGTAGTTTTTGGTAGACCACCGAATATGTGAGGTACGCCTATGCCAAAGAAAATTACTGATGTTGACAGTAACATGCTGACAGATTACCTGGCTTCCTTGATGTCTGCACTCCTCTCTTGTCGTTCACAGGTTGCCGCCGCCTTCCCCGACAACACCCAAGTCAAAGAGCACACCATCGTTCCGGGGGATGTAGTGTTGGTCCGGAATTTTGATCGTTCAAGCCCTCTCGAGCCCCGCTGGCAAACACCGAAGTTAGTTCTGCTTACCACGAGGACAGCCGTCAAGGTCGAGAGACGAAAAGGCTGGATCCACGCCCAGCATATTAAAAAATTCCATGGAGATACCAGAACTTTGATAAAAATTAAGGACTGCCCCGACAATAATGACTCAAAAACCCCTTTGCTAGAAAAGACTCCGCAACAGGAATATAGGTCTAAATTACGGTCTAGTAAGTCAGACAGTGTTTAATTGTTTAAGTCCACCCTGTGGTGAATCGGTTAGACAGGTTCCTGACATGTATAAGATCGTAGACCTGAATAGCAGAAAGAGAGATAAGAAAGAAAAGTACTGCAAGATTTTTCACAGTAGATGTATAGTAACTCTGATTATTATGTTTCTTCTAAGTATATCAATTATATGTATCAGCTTGACACTACATGTTTTCTTTCCTCCTATTGCTTCACATATACATTCTTCCTTCAATGACACTGTAGAGCACACATTCAGTGATCTGCCACCCCATGAACTGTCATATCGACTAGCACTGCGCAACAATACTTTTATTCGAATGTTGCACCATTCTCACCATACCAGCAATGTTACGAATTTCTGGGTATGTGGCCGACTCCCACCTTATCAGAAAACGAAGGGAGTTCTGCCCCTTTTTCCTTTCCCGTTCTCGCACAATGGTTTGTGCGGAGCATGGTTTGCTTTAATGTCATCACAAGACAGAAAGTTCACAGATTCCCAGAGCGATTGGATTTGGGGAGATTTGAATGCAGTAATGAATAAAGCATGTTTTCCAGACGAAGACGGTCTTCCCCAGAGGAAAGGGACCGATCTAGAAAATGAAGTGTACGAGCAAGGAAATGTTTCCCTTAACTTTATGATTCTGAATGTCCAGTCCGAGAAAAATACAGGTCCACCGTTCATATCAGTCTTACCAGTAAAAGGTGAATTGTGCGTTAGTAAGAAAGGGTCAGTGCAGTTAGGACACAGTGATTGTAATACTGTAGTCGAGTTCAATGATAAAGGAAAGTCTACTTTCAAAGCTTCCCGCCATTCCTATTTCATTTGTGGTCAGACAGCCTATGTACGTCTGCCCTTAGACTGGGGTGGAACGTGTTATATTGCGTTCCTGCTGCCACCCGTCTTTCTAGCCCCATCCCATTATCATCGAGATTCCCGACTAGTACATGTTAGAAACAAGAGGGAGACCGATTCCCCAGTGATTGATCAGACTGAGACAGCTTTGGAGCAATATACGGATTTCAATAAAGGATTCTTTTTCTTCATAGGTCCCGTCCAAAACAGTAAATTAATACGCAGGTTAACAAGAACTCTTGAAGCAGTAGTAAATGAGACTGCATCTGCTCTGGCGAACCTGACGGAGGAGCAGTCTGCGATGAGACTTGTTGTTCTTCAGAACCGCCTTGTTCTTGACGTCATCCTGGCAGATAGGGGCGGGGCTTGTAGAGTGATCGGCTCCAGTTGTTGCGTGTTTATTCCTAATAACGCACCATCCGTATATGCAGCAATAACAAGACTCCACAAGATAGCTCACGAGATACACCAAAACCCAGGCACATGGACTTGGTCCGGTTGGCTCTGGAATGTAATATCAGCATGGGGATGGAAAGTATTGTCGTTCCTAGGAATGATACTGCTCGTTATATTCAGTTGCTGTCTCTGTCTGCAACGTGGCCCAGCGATTTGCGGCTTGTGTGCCACTGTCTGTATTCCCCATCCACGTATACAACAGAAAAAAGACGAACAAATGATGCTGTACGATCAGATATATGGTATCATGAATATAGATGTGTCCTGAAGGGCACAGTAGGGGACAAGGAGGGAATGAGGAAATAGAAATTTTATGTGGCCAATGTGTCCCCTACATGCACCCTATATATGTACATGTATCCTATGTATGTCCATGTCACCATGCATTTCCCCTTTCATGCCTGTAATAATAATGCCTCTGCATTTCCGTCCAATGTTAGCATGTCAGTAACCAAGCCCTCCATGAAAGAAACGTTAATTCTGCACTGAGGCCTATGTTGCCAATGTATTTGCATGGTGCACGTTTAAAGGTCGAGATGAACCCGTTTTGTGGCTCAGCCGAGCCAGGACCCGAATTCAGGCTCCATGCCTCCTGACACTCTGAAAGCTGCAGTTTAGTTATGTATCCCTGACCTCTCGCATACTTCCTGCTCAGCCGAGAGGTGCCCAGCCCGGCCTGCCAAGACAGTATTTTGCTTACAGTTATCTGCTCCGCTCCACAGAAACACATTCCTGCTTAATGAAAAGGGTAAACATATTCCGCCTGCAGAAGATAGGGCCTAGCCTTTCTGTCTCCATTCAAGTGATTTACAGAACTCGCATCCATAGAAGGCCCATGGCCCCACGCAATGCACAAAGAAATATATGCACACACTAGCATTTAGTGATGAGCAGTCTTTGCTCGAGCGACCTTTAATTCAGATAAAACATCCTCCAAACTCAAGATATCAGATAATACCAGAAGTACAGGTCGTCCTGACATTCAAGGTTTCCCTACTAGCACGAAAGTCAGCTCCCCCCAGCTACACGTCAATTCCGCGTCATGACCAAATAGCGCACACAAGTAGGGTAAAGGTTCCTGCTGACCATGCAGACCCCCTCCATGTATCCACCCACCTATGACACACCTATGACTCATCAAGTGAACACCCACATGTACGCATTCTTACACGCCCTTCTCACGCCCATGTGCTCTTATCTCTCTCTTTCGCTTGCTCCGCCTTCTCTATGCAAGTTAATGTATGCTTTAAGTATAAATAATGAACTCTGTGAATAAAGTTCAGATGACGATCCTTCCTGATCCTTAGTGGAGAATGAACCCGATTCTCCCTTAACTCGAGTTACTGAATTAAAGCCCTTTTGAATCGGACACCACGGACTCTGCCTCTCATTATATGCATGATCCTTGTTAATGTATAGAAATTTCGACAGGGTAATTATTTTTATTTACCACACTGTGCACCCCCCCAACACTGCGTGCCCCCCCCCTTCACTCCTCCAAGATCGCGGCTTTTTTTTGGTTTAATTTGTTATAATTCGTATACTTAATCTCTGTGTGCCCTGTCTCCCCACCCCCTCATCCCTCCCACAACAGGACATGCCCCTACAAGATTGCTGATTTTTTTTTCCCCAAAGACATTTGTACATTTACATTAGGTGCAATTGCTGCTTTTTTTCTTTATTACATTTGTGCATTTAAATAGCATGGGCAGGGAATGACATTAAGTGATTTACAAAAATTGACAAATATTGAGCCAACGTCGAGGCTCGAACATGGGTCCCCAGCTCCCCAATCTGCAGCTTGCAGGAAGATTACAGTGTCAAAGGGCTCACTGATTGGCTGTGTCCTCTCTCCCCACCCCCTATCCCTCCCACAACAGCATGTGCGCGCCTTTACACCCATACAAGAGCGCAATAATTTTGCCAGGAGTCATTGACTTTTATCGAGGGTCTGGACACTATGTCTTATGGATTTCCTTCCAGATGTCCATAAATTGTTGGTGACATAATAGAGGTGAATTTTACAGAGCATAAGGACATAGCAAAAAAGCCACGTGGTCCAGTTGCAACCATTATGAGGCGGGACAGCGCACTCAGCAGATCGAAGGCATAATTTCTTGTGCGGGCTCAATCTCTCATCTCGTTATAAGTGGGTACGCCATGCTCTACCACTCATTTGGTCAGTGGAAAAGAAGAGATCTCTAATTTTTAGATACGCTTGCGAATGCAGAAGATATTTGCACAATTGGAAATTGCTTGGCACCTTTACAGTGGGTCTCTGTGAGTAAGTATTCATGTAGGCCAAGGAATGTGAATTGCCCTCAGGTACCCAATTATTTTTGTCATTTGAGGTCCAATACCTGCTGTGGGCCCCATTTTCCTTGCTTTCATTATGTCCAAAGTCACCCTTGCTATTTTACTGACCATAGATGTTGTATCCAACTAGTCTAATGGTGTAAAGGTAACCACCAACCATCGCTACACAAATGTACAGCTCTGCAAAGAGTGAGCATAGTTATGCTTCTGGGAATGTTTTAGGGAAGTCTTTTATATTGTGAAATCATGACGCGATTTGTTGTAATTTAGTTTCTTCTGGATGTCGATTGTATATTTTCATGGTTATTCAGATTTGCTTTAATTGTGTTACATTCATGGAACACTGCGGATTACTTAAGAACTAATGATCACACCTCGAAGAATCAATCAATAAATGGGTTTTGTTTAAAAACAAAATTACTGCAAATGATTAATACCTGGTGACTGTAGGTCCCCGCTTTATTCCAGTACTCCTATGCCCAGGATATCAGACTTCTTGGCCCTCCTCCTTTAGATTTATTATGAGATTAGAATAACCTTAAACAAAACAGCGTGCGTCAGATGTCCCTGCATGTCGCTGTTTGCTGCCCCTGCATCTGGGATCTAGCCTTCCATTCTTCTGCTTTCACATTTGGAGCAGTTGAGGGCTTTGTGGCGTGATGAGATGCCCATATACAGGGCTGCCACGTTTTCAGCCTCCTTATGCATGATATTTCCACAATTGCAATAGTCTTATGTGTGACATTCTCATGTCTTATGTGTGACACTTTGAGTGACACTTCCCAACTTCATTCATCTGAAGAAGTGGAATAGCTTCTAGAAATACCTGCCATTGTCCCCTATAGTGTATAAAAGCAAATCGAAGCACAGGAATTGTTTCAAGTAGTTCCAAAACTATCCAGTGGGAAACAGACATGTGGGTCCTCTGACTGCTACAGAGCTGTCAAGTTTCCCAGGTCCTTGTCTGAGTAGCTCACCTGGTACAGGTGTTTTCTACTTGAAGCTGTGAATTTATAAAGGGTTAAACGGGATTACAAGTAACAGCTTGCAAATTAAGAATGCACTGGACAAGCTATTTGCATATGTGTCGCCCCCCACCACTCCTACAAAATTGATAGGATTGATGTTTATTTTTTTTCAACAGATATTTGTGTGGGCAAGGGGGACAATAAGTAATTTTCAAAAGTGTCAAATAATGACAAAATATTGAGCCGACGCCGAGGCTCGAACATAAGGGCCCATCTCCCTCGTCTGCAGCTTGCAAGGAGGTTATAGTGCCAAAGGGGTCGCTGATTGGCTGTGTCCTCTCTCCCGACCCCCCTCCCCCTCTCCCCACCAACAACAGTACGTGAAGGCCCCCACCACCCCTACAAGAGCGATATAATTTTGTCAGGAGTCAATTTTGCCAGTGCGGACAAACTGTTATACCGCGAGCTTGCCCCGATGGTATTGGATCACTTAATGGTTATTTTGAATCGTTGTCAGGCTCTTTTTATTACTATAGTGAAATTGCTTGTTGCTATTTTCAGTAAATTTCGTTCTAGCCCGTAGTGCATATCTCCTAGAATGCAACTTACAGAAAATAATACAATTTTGCCTTAGTAATAATACAAAACAGGTGTTGCTTTGCTTCCCCCCACCCGATGTTGTTTTGTCTTTCCCCTGTCTTACTTTGCCTAACCCCCCAACCTCCTTTGTGTTGCTCCTGTCCCCGGATTTGCTCACCGTTCTCCGCCCTTTTGATTTAATGTAAATGGTGTAGTAGACTTCTTCCACTCCAGTAGGAAGGAGGAATTTAGATAATGTGTCCTGATTGTAGAGAAATAGTTTCAGAGGCAGTTTCTGGGCATGGCTGGACTGGCTACCGGGTATTTCTAAGTAAACAATGCAAAACCAAATGGTTTTAACCCATTCAACGCTCATCACGAGCTCAGCTCGTCATAACAGTCGCCGAAGGCCCACGCGGGGATAATTCCCCTCCTCTGCGGGGTGTTCCATTGAGTGGGCGGAGTCGTGACGAGCTCAGCTCATCCTGAGCACAGCTCCACTGTGAAGCATGACAAGCTGAGCTTGTCATGAGCACCGCGAGCGCCCCCCCCCCCCCTCACCCCACACCGCGGGGTAATTAGCCCCGCGTGGAAGGGGTTAAAGTATGCTTTAAAGTCATTTGTTTTGCTTTCTTTATTTAGAAGTATATACAGGTCTCCATCCACAAAATCAGACCCCACCGCAGTGAAATCGCCCCCCCAGATTCTCAGCCCACCAAAACGCTTGGTAGCCAGTCCGGCCCTGTTTCTGGGTTGTTCTCAAAATAGGACTGCACATCATGCAGCTTTAGAAAGTTTCTCTGGGAGCTCTATAAATTGCCAGACAAAAAAAACTTCTTGTAAGCAAGCACTACAAGTACAAACTGCGTGTTTATGCCCAGCTTGCAAGTTTTCAGAACACATAAATAAAAGGCAGTGTCATTTAGAATGCCAATTAGCTCAAACTCTCACAAATGTGAGACCTATTGCATTGCAAATGCCTGTTATAAAGTGTGATTAGAATGCTTCCAGACCAGGAGAGGGCGTCACTCAGGGATAACAATGAGCAACAAGCATTTGCAATGCAATAGGTCTTGCATTTGTGAAATTTAGGTCTCTTGTTTTTGAAAATGCTGAAAATCTGCTGCAGTATGTGCTGTGGGTGGTCTTTAAAGCAGGACGTAAGTCAGATGTATTTAAAGTCGCAGGCAGTGGCGAATTGGAGGAGTGGGCTGGGAGGACAGCATGCATATTAAAAGGACGGTGATCTGCTGAATAGGCGCACAGGCGCCATTATAAAATTTACAGTGCGGCATAGCGCACTGTTGACAAAAAAAAAGAATGTTTTAAAAGTTGATTAAGGTGAGCCAGGCAGCACAAAAGTAAGGTGTAAGGCTGTCCTATTAAACGTGAAGCACGGTGTGGCACAATTGTAAAAATAAACATTATTAAAGTTAAAGCGCGATGTTGCAGCGTGCAGCCAGCACTTTTTGTAAATCTAAAGCATCAAATAAATCGCAGCCTCCAAAGCAGCTGTAGCCAAGGCGGGGGACCGAGCATTAAAAAAAAAAAAAAAAAAAAAAAAAAAAAGAGTGCTCAGACACTAATAAATACCATGACGAGTAACACTACATGTAAGAGGGGAAGTCCTCATGGGAGGTTACAAAAGTAAACAAGCATTGACATAGCCAAAAGGTCTCGCCTTTGGGACCTTATAAGTATTTAGTTATGCAGCACAATATCCTTACTGCAACAACATTAACTGTTGCATGGCTAAACACTTATAAGGTTGTGTGTAGTGTTGCCTGTGCACCTCAGAGGTACGTAAGGGCCATAGCACCAATTAACGTCTCTGATAATACTTTATGGTAATTCTAGTCAAACCTTAGGTACCTCCTAAAAAGGATACTTTGTGGTTTACCCTAAGGTATTTAACATAATACACTGGATCTCAGTGATCTGTCCAGAAAAAAATTCATATGTAAGAACTCCTTTAAAAGAGCCCAACTTGAGGTTGAGGCCGCTCTGGTAGTACTACTTTACCAGGGTGGGAGGAGGTGGCCAATGATGAAGCATGTCACATTATGTGAGCGAGCCCACCTTGTCCACTTCTTGGAATTGCCAGGCGATATAGTGGAGATATAGTAGTAGGGAGACAGAATAGCAAGAGAAGCATTTGAAATAATTTCTTCAGATGCTCTCTAACAGGTTACCACATTATTTTTGTGTTATAATAGAGGCCGGCATGGGTCCTCTCTCAGCCTCAGTTTCACCTTTGGTGTTTAAGATAGCCTTTGCAATGCACTAGCTTAAAACATCCTTGTAATTTGTTTCATATCCTAAAGCTCCAGGATGGTTTCCTTCCTTTGGGGTTCAGAATAAGCATGATAAGGACCTGATTACGAGTGAAGCTGTTATCTATTGCCCCTGATAAATAACAATAACACAGGGTATATGATTTTAAAAGCCAAAAAGCAGGTCTTCTCTTTGTCATATTCTTTTGTAAAAGAAAGCTATTGGCTTTATGGGTTAAGCCATCTGTGAACTGATGTAATTAGGTATTTATTCGCCACTGGGTATAGACTATATAATCCCTGTAAACTAGCTATAAGCTTCAAAATGTGCAAAAAAGTATTTGCCAGACATCTGTATTTTTTTAGAAAACGTATGCAATCCTATATAGTGGTCAGAATGTCACCCATTTAATACCATAACGGATCTGCAAGTAATTCAATCAACACTTAACAGAAATCACGTGCTCACAGAATACATTGTGGAGTGTGCAGGGCCTGTATTGGAGAGGAAGTTCTTAATTGTGTAAGCAGGATTCACTAAATTAAGCGGCAACAAAAAGGCAAATTATGCAATGTAATGCAGTACTTTTGTTGATAGTAGTACTTTACTATTTTTTCATTTTTCCACAAAATAACAGGGTCTGGGCAAAGGGCTCATCTCATTAGTACCAGTTTAACACTCAAATACAATAATATGTACCAGAAAGATGGGACCGCCAATTTTTGCAAGGCGCCTTCCACTGCGCTGTAACACATGTTCCTGTGTTTTTAGTAATCTTTGATTAGTCTGAGCTAGAATTTTGTTAAAATAGATAGCTTTTGCAACAGATGATGGATTATGTGGCAGATGAGGCAAATCTATAATTATGCGGAAAATGCTGCGCCTACAAATTCGCATAATTCCAGTGGACTAGTCCATACGGCAGGAGACGTTGTGTGTGAAAGCAGAAATGTTTGAAAAAAACTAATGTGGGTGAAATGTGTTGACCTTTTTAGAGCTGGTTATGGGGTAATGGGTTTCTATTACGGGTGTCAATAAGTGAAATGCAAAATGCAGATGGAACTGAGACTGACTTACTAAACCCGATTACAAGGGCTTGTACAGTCCTGTTTATTTTGTTCAGAGGTAGCTGGCGGGCTAAATTTACTGTTAATCTAATCGGTTTGACGTATTGTGTTGAAACTCCATTTAAACATTTTTATACAAAAAATACTCAAATACTATGTGGCTTATACTTAAGAGGCTGTGTAAGGGCTTGTGTTTTTAATAGCGGTGTAGGTTACATTCATCAGCAGCTGACAGCAGCCGTCATACAGCACTAGGAATGTAGCAAAATCATCTCTTGTTTCATTGACAGGTCGTACACAAAATTGATTCGGTTTCTGGTTGGATTGTTTATTTCGAGCGATGATTTTTACCCAATCAAAAAGCTGTATTGTATTAGAGGAGAGGAGTAGGTTAAGTCCACGGTCATATACCGCTAAACCATTCTACAACCGCCCTGCAAGACACTTAGAATTCACCAATTACAGATAGAAGAAGGACTTAGGCAAGTGGATCTCTTGTAGGCGATTCCTTTTGCAGGTAGAAGATGCGGCCATTTCAGAATTTAAGCCTTCCTCGTGGAATACAACAGATTTTTTTGGGGAAAGAACCATTATGATTTGTATGGGTAATACTGTTTAAAAATCAGTTTCGTGTCCGTGTAATGAAATACGTATATTGTTTAATATTTTATTAACTAATAATTATTCTCTGGAGTTTAAACTGTTGTAGTAAAAACAGATTTTTCATAACTATTGAGACTATTGCTATTTATTAGCACATGCACTTTTAACCCTGATTTGCGTTTGATGCGAAGAATGGAAGACACTCAACTTAAAGATGCCGATATGTACTACCCACTGAGAGGTGCCAGTCTCGCACTTCTGTGTCCGGAAACAGGGACTGGCTGTGGAAAGTTTTCTGTTACAGGAGAGCGCGGACCTCTGCAGAAGGCGAGAACTTGGGAAACCGGGCAATGGAGTTATGGGAGATCGGACCTGAGCTTGGGCAGCCCAGGGAGAGCCGGGGAGGTGATCCAGCTCAATGATGGAGGCAAGAGGTGAGAGGGCGTGTGTTGAATGCAGAGTGCAAACGAAGTGTTGTCATTTAAGTGCATGCACTAGGAATGGGAGACTTGTGTTTTGGGACAGTGATTGAAAATCATCTGAATGTAGAAGGAAGGAAGAGACAAGGAAAATGTGTGAACTCACTTTGAGCAGAATTAGTGTTTGTAGGATTGTGTTATTGCTCTGCACTGTAGAGAAACTTTAAGGTTGCTCCCTTTAGTCGCGGCCGAGAGGTGCGCGCGCAAGGGTCAAAAGCAGACATGGCAGGAGCCACAGGACGTGCGGCCAAGTGGTGCACTTAATGACCTGTAAAGGACAGATGGTGTCTGCCTGCGTGCACGCTCGCGTGAACACAAGCGCTAGGCCAGCCAAAGTGTGGGGTAGCACTTTGAAAACTTACCTACTAAATGTCTCACAGAGCAGCGCATGCGCTGGCTCAGTGAAACCTAAAAAGGAGGGACGTGTGACCATATTAATCAATGAAAAGCAGCCATTCACAAAGGACAGTAAAAAGAGCCAATTAGAAAGATGAGTGCTGCTTAATTACCATATCCTGAACACAGCATGTTTCAAAGAGACAGCGCAAGTGCTGCCTAGGCGAGACATAAAAAGGAGGTTTAAGTAGTAAGCCCACACAGAGCAGGGGATCCTTTTTAATAATGGACATAGGAATTTTGTCTGGACCCATTGCCCCTGAGGCTCTCATACTCTTAATAAATCATGCGATCTTGCACGTTGAGGGAGCATAGCATAACCAGGGCGACGAGGGAGTTACTGTCGAGGGGTAGGCAGCCAGACTGAATTAATGTTTTCAAAATACAGTTCCTTGAGATAGTCTCTCCAGGCTGCTTCTTTTGTAGGAACAGGAAAAGAGTACTGGAATTGTGCCCTCACTAGTTTATTCAGTTCCCTGTTTAGAGCCATTATTGGAACCGCCGAGAGGGTAAGTAATTAATTTTATAGGCAGAGGCCAGGTTTTTATACAGATTCCATACAATATCAATAGGTCTGAGATTGAAACCTGCCGTTCTCCTACTAAAACGGTTAGTGATTCTTTTAATTTTACCAATGCTTTGGCATTCCAGAACATTTTGCCATTTGATTTTTTTAAACCCTACTAGTTGATCTTTAAAATTCAAGGGGCCTACCTTTGTTAGGCTCATGCCCACCTTACAGGAGATCAGCACTTGGTAACTATATGTATTATCAAGGACTTCCATGCCCGATATGCTATTAAAAGTGACGTCCGAAACAATTACATAATCAATTACAGAACCGCCAGAGACAGAATTATGAGTAACGTTCACAGGGGTGTCATTTTTTTTATCCCGTTTACGATTAATAGTCCCGTATTCCTCAAGCCTTCTAATAAAAGCAGTTCTTTTTTATCTACTTGACTGCTTTTAGGACAAGCATTGAAAATGCAATAGGTCTCGCCTTTGATTAAGTTATACCCATTTGCTTTGCTAATGGTATTGTATAGAAAAGCAAATGGCTTTAACATAATAAAAAGGCGAGACCTATTGCATTTTTAAGTTTCATTTTCTGGGCGCTGGTTCCAAATCACAGACGAGCCGGTAAACTTTTTCATCCATTCCCACGCACGACAGAGAATAGCCCACGAGAAAATAGCACACACGAGAAGTTTTGTACATTGGTGCTACGTGAACGCACAACTTGCCACTGATGCTAGAACAGGGACACAGGGTCACTCCGGGTCACCGTGGGTGCAAGGGCTCCAATTCTGAGCTGTGACAACCAAATGCGGTTTGTGGGAGTTGATGTCCTAGTTGACCTCAGTTGCTTAACTGAACCTATCTGATAAAAACTATCTGTACAATAAAAGCCCAAGACTGGAACATTTCCTCCCTGATTACCTGTGGGCAGGGCCACTGGAATTATATGGTCCTGCAGCATTTTCCACATTATTTTTATCTGCTGCATAACCTGCAGTTTAACTTTTTTTTAATAGTTCAAGCGGATCAATATTTACTAAAACTATAGCAACACTTGCTCTTGCGCAGTAGAAAGCCCATCGCAAAAATTGAAAGGCCATCTACCGTGATGCTCTTGGGTTACACCCGCTGGTGAGGTCAGTAGTGAGCGACCCATTGACTGCATACTTATATATGTTTCCCTTGAATCATTTGAGCTGACGAGCTCAGGCACCGCTCCTACGTGCCTTGAGTGGTACCATACCTGTGAATACTTTGGCAGCCTGCCTAGCAAACCCTGAAGAAACCTACACTCTGCTGATGAGGAACAATAATTCCGAAACACCGGTGTACAGAGTTGGTGCTGCAACTTTGCTTTCTACACTTCCAGAGCTACGAAAGGCGCACACGCCTAGAAGGACTGCATCTACCGTGATGCTCTTGGGTTACACCCGCTGGTGAGGTCAGTAGTGAGCAACCCATTGACTGCATCTTTCTGTTGCTTATTACTGTATTTGGGTGTTACATTGGTGCTATTATTGTGAAACCTTTTACAAATCTTACCATGTATAAACATTAAAAAATAATGAAGTAATACCATCACAAACATGTGCTACATTATTTGCCCTTTCTTGCCGCCTAATTTAGTCAATCCTGCCACATAATTTGATCTCCTCCCATGCGGCATAATTCTAGTGGCCCTAACTGTGGGTCATTTTATAACTGCATATGGATTCAAATATCAGTAACATACCCCAAGGTAGGCTGCACCTCACTCACCTCTTATAACTCTGGTTCAGCATTGAATCAACAGCCAGTAAACCAGTTGTTGTAAGATAGAACAGCCAACAAAGTAAGGGCATGCATTCCTGTCAAATGTCCCTCCTTTGTGAAACCCTCATTCTTATAAGTAAGTTTAAAAAAACACTTTCCTGGTGTTAATTTCTAAAAAAATATATATATATATATATTTAAATCAGGTTCCGAGATGGAAAATTGAGGTCTAACATTTTCATACAAAGATGCTTCTCGTTACAAATGTGACCGGTGGGGAGTTATACAAACATAAGACACAACATACATTAGAAAAAAGACCCAGGAGGAAGTCAGATATATTTCGCCATAAGCACCCTTGCATTTGTGCAATGCTGGTAAAGCAGACGTGGTTTGCAAGAGCCCCTTATCATGGTCAAAGCTTACGCTGAAGTTAACAATGAACAAAACACTCAGCCATTGCTTAAAGCGTAGAGCAGCCACACATTACTGGAAAAATATGCCACTGCCAAGAACTAATGAAAATACAGTACAGACAAGTACTTTTTTTTGCTTTCCAAAGATGTTTATTTTTGCATCACTAAAGCACTTCCGGTATAACCATGACACACTGGTTCCAGAGTGTTTGTTGCACCCTCGCATCATTTAAAAAACACAAATGACTTCCTATCTATGTGCAAAAATTGAAAAGCATCCTTAAATGCTGCATTAAAAATCCTATACGTTTAAAGGGCGAGAAAAGAGGTCCGCTAAGGAAGGTTTAGTAAATAATCACCAAAATAGTGAGTGAATCAGTAAAAAAGAGGCAGTCGTTCCTTTAAATAAGGTAGCCACTTCTGCAAATGACGTGCATCGTAGAGCGCAGATGCCCAAAAACGTAACCAGAGGCAACAAACACTAAATGCTTCGATAATGCAAGTGCTTTTGCGCTGTTACTCCAAAACAAACAAAACACCCAAAATCATTCGGAAAAGAAACAACGGATACAACTGCAGTGTTACAAAAGTCCCCCTAGAATCACAAATGCACCCCAAAGACTGTGTGTGATGGACTGCAAAGAAATATTTAGAACAAGGGGTGGTGAGGGACAGAGTCTCTGAATTAAACAGAATACTCTCACCCAGTCAAGAGATCAGGGCTAGATCCAACACCGTTTTTTAGCTCACTGCACCATCCCAGTTTCAGAACCTGGCTGTATGCAAATTAGTCTGTTCCTGTCCCAGTGCATGATGGGAACAGGGCAAACCAAACTACAAAAGCCAATTCTTACACTGGGAAGGAAACAAGCTACCGGGGACCGGTTTCTGGCATTTCAGCCATCTTCGGCCCGGCTTGCTTGAATCCTGATGGTGCAATGAGCAAGGGACTCACATCTGAGTATACCCTTCCACGCTTAGGGTGGACAAAAATATTTACAACAAGGGGTGGTGAGGGACAGAGTCTCTGAATTAAACAGAATACTCTCACCCAGTCAAGAGATCAGGGCTAGATCCAACACCGTTTTTTAGCTCACTGCACCATCCCAGTTTCAGAACCTGGCTGTATGCAAATTAGTCTGTTCCTGTCCCAGTGCATGATGGGAACAGGGCAAACCAAACTACAAAAGCCAATTCTTACACTGGGAAGGAAACAAGCTACCGGGGGCCGGTTTCTGGCATTTCAGCCGTCTTCGGCCCGGCTTGCTTGAATCCTGATGGTGCAATGAGCAAGGGACTCACATCTGAGTATACCCTTCCACGCTTAGGGTGGACAAAAATATTTACAACAAGGGGTGGTGAGGGACAGAGTCTCTGAATTAAACAGAATACTCTCACCCAGTCAAGAGATCAGGGCTAGATCCAACACCGTTTTTTAGCTCACTGCACCATCCCAGTTTCAGAACCTGGCTGTATGCAAATTAGTCTGTTCCTGTCCCAGTGCATGATGGGAACAGGGCAAACCAAACTACAAAAGCCAATTCTTACACTGGGAAGGAAACAAGCTACCGGGGACCGGTTTCTGGCATTTCAGCCGTCTTCGGCCCGGCTTGCTTGAATCCTGATGGTGCAATGAGCAAGGGACTCACATCTGAGTATACCCTTCCACGCTTAGGGTGGACAAAAATATTTACAACAAGGGGTGGTGAGGGACAGAGTCTCTGAATTAACCAGAATACTCTCACCCAGTCAAGAGATCAGGGCTAGATCCAACACCGTTTTTTAGCTCACTGCACCATCCCAGTTTCAGAACCTGGCTGTATGCAAATTAGTCTGTTCCTGTCCCAGTGCATGATGGGAACAGGGCAAACCAAACTACAAAAGCCAATTCTTACACTGGGAAGGAAACAAGCTACCGGGGACCGGTTTCTGGCATTTCAGCCGTCTTCCGCCCGGCTTGCTTGAATCCTGATGGTGCAATGAGCAAGGGACTCACATCTGAGTATACCCTTCCACGCTTAGGGTGGACAAAAATATTTACAACAAGGGGTGGTGAGGGACAGAGTCTCTGAATTAAACAGAATACTCTCACCCAGTCAAGAGATCAGGGCTAGATCCAACACCGTTTTTTAGCTCACTGCACCATCCCAGTTTCAGAACCTGGCTGTATGCAAATTAGTCTGTTCCTGTCCCAGTGCATGATGGGAACAGGGCAAACCAAACTACAAAAGCCAATTCTTACACTGGGAAGGAAACAAGCTACCGGGGACCGGTTTCTGGCATTTCAGCCATCTTCGGCCCGGCTTGCTTGAATCCTGATGGTGCAATGAGCAAGGGACTCACATCTGAGTATACCCTTCCACGCTTAGGGTGGACAAAAATATTTACAACAAGGGGTGGTGAGGGACAGAGTCTCTGAATTAAACAGAATACTCTCACCCAGTCAAGAGATCAGGGCTAGATCCAACACCGTTTTTTAGCTCACTGCACCATCCCAGTTTCAGAACCTGGCTGTATGCAAATTAGTCTGTTCCTGTCCAGCATGATGGGAACAGGGCAAACCAAACTACAAAAGCCAATTCTTACACTGGGAAGGAAACAAGCTACCGGGGGCCGGTTTCTGGCATTTCAGCCGTCTTCGGCCCGGCTTGCTTGAATCCTGATGGTGCAATGAGCAAGGGACTCACATCTGAGTATACCCTTCCACGCTTAGGGTGGACAAAAATATTTACAACAAGGGGTGGTGAGGGACAGAGTCTCTGAATTAAACAGAATACTCTCACCCAGTCAAGAGATCAGGGCTAGATCCAACACCGTTTTTTAGCTCACTGCACCATCCCAGTTTCAGAACCTGGCTGTATGCAAATTAGTCTGTTCCTGTCCCAGTGCATGATGGGAACAGGGCAAACCAAACTACAAAAGCCAATTCTTACACTGGGAAGGAAACAAGCTACCGGGGACCGGTTTCTGGCATTTCAGCCGTCTTCGGCCCGGCTTGCTTGAATCCTGATGGTGCAATGAGCAAGGGACTCACATCTGAGTATACCCTTCCACGCTTAGGGTGGACAAAAATATTTACAACAAGGGGTGGTGAGGGACAGAGTCTCTGAATTAACCAGAATACTCTCACCCAGTCAAGAGATCAGGGCTAGATCCAACACCGTTTTTTAGCTCACTGCACCATCCCAGTTTCAGAACCTGGCTGTATGCAAATTAGTCTGTTCCTGTCCCAGTGCATGATGGGAACAGGGCAAACCAAACTACAAAAGCCAATTCTTACACTGGGAAGGAAACAAGCTACCGGGGACCGGTTTCTGGCATTTCAGCCGTCTTCCGCCCGGCTTGCTTGAATCCTGATGGTGCAATGAGCAAGGGACTCACATCTGAGTATACCCTTCCACGCTTAGGGTGGACAAAAATATTTACAACAAGGGGTGGTGAGGGACAGAGTCTCTGAATTAAACAGAATACTCTCACCCAGTCAAGAGATCAGGGCTAGATCCAACACCGTTTTTTAGCTCACTGCACCATCCCAGTTTCAGAACCTGGCTGTATGCAAATTAGTCTGTTCCTGTCCCAGTGCATGATGGGAACAGGGCAAACCAAACTACAAAAGCCAATTCTTACACTGGGAAGGAAACAAGCTACCGGGGACCGGTTTCTGGCATTTCAGCCATCTTCGGCCCGGCTTGCTTGAATCCTGATGGTGCAATGAGCAAGGGACTCACATCTGAGTATACCCTTCCACGCTTAGGGTGGACAAAAATATTTACAACAAGGGGTGGTGAGGGACAGAGTCTCTGAATTAAACAGAATACTCTCACCCAGTCAAGAGATCAGGGCTAGATCCAACACCGTTTTTTAGCTCACTGCACCATCCCAGTTTCAGAACCTGGCTGTATGCAAATTCGTCTGTTCCTGTCCCAGTGCATGATGGGAACAGGGCAAACCAAACTACAAAAGCCAATTCTTACACTGGGAAGGAAACAAGCTACCGGGGGCCGGTTTCTGGCATTTCAGCCGTCTTCGGCCCGGCTTGCTTGAATCCTGATGGTGCAATGAGCAAGGGACTCACATCTGAGTATACCCTTCCACGCTTAGGGTGGACAAAAATATTTACAACAAGGGGTGGTGAGGGACAGAGTCTCTGAATTAAACAGAATACTCTCACCCAGTCAAGAGATCAGGGCTAGATCCAACACCGTTTTTTAGCTCACTGCACCATCCCAGTTTCAGAACCTGGCTGTATGCAAATTAGTCTGTTCCTGTCCCAGTGCATGATGGGAACAGGGCAAACCAAACTACAAAAGCCAATTCTTACACTGGGAAGGAAACAAGCTACCGGGGACCGGTTTCTGGCATTTCAGCCGTCTTCGGCCCGGCTTGCTTGAATCCTGATGGTGCAATGAGCAAGGGACTCACATCTGAGTATACCCTTCCACGCTTAGGGTGGACAAAAATATTTACAACAAGGGGTGGTGAGGGACAGAGTCTCTGAATTAACCAGAATACTCTCACCCAGTCAAGAGATCAGGGCTAGATCCAACACCGTTTTTTAGCTCACTGCACCATCCCAGTTTCAGAACCTGGCTGTATGCAAATTAGTCTGTTCCTGTCCCAGTGCATGATGGGAACAGGGCAAACCAAACTACAAAAGCCAATTCTTACACTGGGAAGGAAACAAGCTACCGGGGACCGGTTTCTGGCATTTCAGCCGTCTTCCGCCCGGCTTGCTTGAATCCTGATGGTGCAATGAGCAAGGGACTCACATCTGAGTATACCCTTCCACGCTTAGGGTGGACAAAAATATTTACAACAAGGGGTGGTGAGGGACAGAGTCTCTGAATTAAACAGAATACTCTCACCCAGTCAAGAGATCAGGGCTAGATCCAACACCGTTTTTTAGCTCACTGCACCATCCCAGTTTCAGAACCTGGCTGTATGCAAATTAGTCTGTTCCTGTCCCAGTGCATGATGGGAACAGGGCAAACCAAACTACAAAAGCCAATTCTTACACTGGGAAGGAAACAAGCTACCGGGGACCGGTTTCTGGCATTTCAGCCGTCTTCGGCCCGGCTTGCTTGAATCCTGATGGTGCAATGAGCAAGGGAATCACATCTGAGTATACCCTTCCACGCTTAGGGTGGACAAAAATATTTACAACAAGGGGTGGTGAGGGACAGAGTCTCTGAATTAAACAGAATACTCTCACCCAGTCAAGAGATCAGGGCTAGATCCAACACCGTTTTTTACTGCACCATCAGGATTCAAGCAAGCCGGGCCGAAGACGGCTGAAATGCCAGAAACCGGTCCCCGGTAGCTTGTCTCCTTTCTGGTGAAGAATTGGCTTTGTAGTTTAGTCTGCCCTGTTCCCATGATGCACTGGGCCAGGGACAGACTGATTTGCATATAGCCAGGTTCTGAGCTGGGATGGTGCAGTGAGATAAATAAAGGTGATGGATCAAGCCCTGATCTTTGGACTGGGTAAGAGTGGTCTGCTTAATTCAGACACTCTGTTCATCACCACCCCCTTTTCTGAATCGGACTGCAAAGAAAGGCCTTCGGCCATGGAGGGCTTAGGGGGGTGGTCGCCGATCGCAGGGAGGTCCCCCACTGGGCAGTTCGGGAGGGGCGGGGTGGGATTCAGCCTCATGGGGTTTTTGACTTTTGGGCTTCATTTTGGTAGAGCCCAATTATAGCCCAACATTAAGTTGGGCTGACTCCTCCCCCGGCCACTATTTTAGATCTCGGTGACCTGGTGGCCGGAGTTTTAGGTTGGCTCGTTGGCTCTGTGGGTGAGGGTGAGTGGGCTCAGGTTGGGGGCTCTCCCGTCCGCAGGATGCTGGTTATGAGGCAGGCTCATGCCTCCTCCCGTCCATACATGGGTCTCAGGGGGGTCTTTTTGTGGGGGCTCTGGTGCCATGGGGATGGTGGCAGCATCAGTGGGGGCTGGTTCACACGGGGGAGTTGCCAGATCTTGGTCGGGTTTAGATATTTTTCCTTCCTGGGCTGAGGGTCTGCGGGATGCTGGGTATGGTGTTGATGGAGTCCGGAGCAGGAGAAGCTAGGTGCCGAGCGGGTGCTGGGCATTGCGGGCGGTGTGCCATAGTCGCCTCCACCCCCCTCCCGAGACCCATGGGGCGTGGATCTTTTAGAACACATACTACACAGGTTCCTCTGAGTGGAGGTACTTCCCACAACTTGTGGTTTGTGTTGTTTTCTTGCACTTTTTTACACATAGAGCAATTTTTAACTTTCACGTCCTCGGTGGAGGAGCCAAGCAGGCATCCGAAATGGCCGCATAGTCGCTCGGCTCCGTGAGCCCTTTCGCCCCACACATACATCCTGGCACTTATCCTGAGCCACGAAGGCGTATTTAAATGGGAGAAGGAGAACGATCACTTACCGTCTGCTCCTGAGGCTCCTACGTGCGGCAGACCCGGAGAACTGTCCCCGATTGCTCTGCGGCCCCCGTGGTGATGAGACCGGGGCGTTGACTTAGACGTGCAGCCGGCCGCGACTGCAACAACAACAGCCGCTGGTGGCGGTGAGGAGTCGGTAGGACGGTGCCGTTGACTTGAAGGGCCGCCGATGGCAGTGACGGCCCGGTCCACTTGGCGGTGAGCCTTGAGGGGCTGCGTGGCCAAGCAGGGTCGGAGGGGGTGCATAACTCCTGGCCCCCTCCCCAATCTCTCTGCCCGGGCATAACCAAGGATTGCACCCGAAATAGGCGGGCGGCTCCCGGGGAGCGGCAGGGATTTTGTTTAGCCTTTTGGTGACTCTCCCCCGGGGAGCCCGCCTCACAGTTTTGAGTCCCGGTTGTGCATCCCGTAGCGCCCTGAATTGGGGCCTGGTCCCTGAGGCGAGGTGAAGAGGGACGAGGTCGAACTGACTAAGATGGCGGCTGGCGCTCTCTTCTACGGACCATGTCCAGGTCGGACGGCTGTCATACGGATGGGGTCGGAATGCTGGCGGCGTACACACGAGCCCACATCAAAGGACGTGTTGGCTGCCCTAACGATTTTGCACAAGACCCTAATCTGTAATGCTCGGGACCTGGGTAGAAGAATGGCCGCCATTGCTGTCTCGCCGTCCCTAACGGCCACAGTTCGATCCCAAGGGAGTGCCGACGTGCCCGCAACTATGTCCACGGGGAGAGTCCCAGCTCCGCCTAGGTACCGGGAGCCGCCGAAAGACCCGGTTCCTGTGACCGCTCTGGCCGACATGGTTGTACACGTGAGTGTCTCTTCGGGGCACATGTTCAATTGGCGGCTGGGGAAACAACACCGTTTTCCTTATTGGGCTGTCCCGGCGATGTCGTGGTGCTTGCCGGACGGTGTCACTCTCCTTTCTTGGATGGTACTACTGTGTATGGACTTTGGGAAGCTTCCGGGGTCAACATCGACACTACCGGATCTCCGCTGTATATACTCGGATGGGTTTGGGTTGCTGTACTTTTCTGTGGCTACGCTTCGGCCTGACCCACCCAAGTCGTTTGGACCCTCCAGGCTGCTCTGTATACCGATTGACAAGTGGACATCTGGCGGTACCATTGCTA
Organism: Lissotriton vulgaris; assembly: GCF_964263255.1. Lineage (NCBI taxonomy): Eukaryota > Metazoa > Chordata > Amphibia > Caudata > Salamandridae > Lissotriton > Lissotriton vulgaris. Next base: position 878,004,283 of record NC_141685.1, read on the forward strand.
GACAAGGCCAGGGATTATATGGTTCAGAGTCTAATGGCCTTATTGTTGACTGACGGTGCATTGGGTGTGTTTGACCGGGATTCCATTACTGTTGTGGCTGGGGCGTGATGTTCTCCATTGATATTCTACTTTGCTTCTGGGATTTTCCTGGGTGTAGGGGTGAAGGACGGGGTCGGGCGGCGAGACCGGGGGCCCTCCTCCAATTATATTTTTTCTTTTTCTCTCTCTCTCTTTTCTATATTTCGGGTCTCTAATAGGGCGACAGGCACGCTGCTGGGGGGGGGTTGGCCATGGCCTTCTGCGGGAGTGCAGGGTGGGGGTAGGGGGGATGGTGTTTGTTCGGTATTTGTTTCTATGGCCCTTTAGTCTTTTTTCTCTTTTAAGCATCGTCGTCGTTCATGATCCCTGCAGTATGTTTTGTTTTGAGGGGTGGGGTTTGGACTTGCTACGTACCGGGTTTGTGCCTGCATTTCTCCTGATTTGTGTATCTTACCCCCGATACGTATTTGTATTATTTGTGGATATCCTGATTTGCGCGCAGTATTGTAGGACCATGTATGACTGTACGGCACTCTTTTTCAGTTCCCTATTTGACAATGAACCTTTCAAATCCTGATTTCAAACCTGTACGTCTGACCACAAGTTATGTCCTGGTATTTCTATGACCCCAGCTTTCGAACTGCTATGACTTTCCATATTGCTTGCTGTACTCCTGCTCTGATTAGCGGCCGGCCGGGATGGTTGTAGGCCCATATTTGTAAATGCTTGTAATACTAATAAAGGTTCCCAAAAAAAAAAACTTTCACGTCCTCTGGTTAGGGTGGGCCTTAGCGCGCCCATACCGCCGAGGTACACGCTACACGGTCCTGACGAATGCCCATGTAATTCTTACACTTATCAGGGCAGAAACATGTTGACCCCACTTTAAGTGGAAACTCCCATCATAATTTGTGGTAGTTTTCCCACACATACCTTTTAACTATGTCTAAACTGACCAGTGAATAAAATCTTTTTGGTTGGTACAGTTTCAGACATTTTTAACATCACTTTTCACATCACTGTCACAAAATCCAGCTCCGCAGTAATCTGGTGTTGTAGCACACCAGGGAGGCATTCGGCTTCTCCTGGTGGGCCCGATGATGAAGCATGTCACCAACCAGGTTGCCATGGGGATGGTGGCAGCATCAGTGGGGGCTGGTTCACACGGGGGAGTTGCCAGATCTTGGTCGGGTTTAGATATTTTTCCTTCCTGGGCTGAGGGTCTGCAGGATGCTGGGTATGGTGTTGATGGGGTAGGTCTTGGCCACCAGCGGAACGCGGTTAGTGAGATTGACCTTCCGAGTCAGCTAGGTGGGGCAACAGGTAGAGCTTCAGTAGCACAAGAGGTGGCAAGAGGAGGTACCAGGGTTCAAGAGGGTCAGGTCCGGGGCCCTGCGGCTTCTGTTGTTCAGGCCATGTTAGATTGGAGTAGTGAGGAAGAAGTGGGGGATTCACTCCCCGCTCTGGCGGAGGCATCCATGGCAGAATTGAATAGGCCGGGACAGGGGGAACAGGCGAGAGGTTTGTAGTCAGGCACTGGTGTGACCAGTAGGCAGGAGGACTGAGGGGCTTTTAGTCATAAGGGACCCGGCCCATCAGTCTGAATTTTATCTCCAAAGGCTAGGGATTCTCATGGACCGGCAGACTCGGTAGGGCAAAATGCGGGCCAGTGGTGCCGAGGAGAAGGGAGGGTGGAGCCTTGCGCGTCACATTCCGTACTGTCGGGAATCCCGGCGCGGTCAGCAAACGTAGGTCCGGCGTGACCTCGCTGGCCCCAACTATAATTTCTTCACGTCAGACAGAGTGGACTTCAGGAAATGTTTCTAAATATGGTCAACATTTGGCGGAGGATCGGCGAGTACAGTCGGCTCCCGCCCGGTGTACGGAAAGGGTCAGTTCAGGCCCAGACAGGTCATGAAGGTTCTGGTAAGGCCTGCGGTATGTTATTGGTAGCTGGCCCTTCACAGATGGAGGAGCCTTTGGTGTTGGATTATAATGAAGACAGCCCCGAGGAAGGGGAACTTCGTGAGGTTGGAGTCGGGGGGAGGGAGGGGACTTCTCACGTTTCTTGTTGTTTTTTGCAGGCACCAACGGTGATACCGCCAAAGGGGGCAACAGCGTCTGGACCCAGAAGAGAGTGCGGCCCCTCGGTGAGGGCTCCTCGACTGGTCGATAATGTGGAACATGTCTCATGGCGGTCGGTGCCGGGTCAAGCGCCCTTGTTAGAGCCAGGTGAGAGTTTTGAACTACGGGCCAACCCAAAAATGGTGTCTGTGGGGACAGGGGGGGGAGGAGGTTGGGTGGGCAAGTGAGGGTAAGCTTTACAAAGGTCGTTATGTAAAAGATCAAGGGGTAGGCACGAGGGAGGAGGTAGGAGCATTGGGAGCAAAGGTGGAAAGTGCAATGAACACTGACGAGGTCGCCATAATTAAAGACCCATTTCATAGCAAAGAGTTGAAGATTAAGAAGTTGCCCTACCTGGGTGTTGCAAAACCTTTGGGAGCACATTTGATGTTGGCAACAAAGGAAAGGATTTGGAAAAGGGAGTATGTTGAAATTCTGAAACTATTGTATAGAGAGGTGCGATCAAAAGAGGATTCCAAGGAGGATGAGTACGAGTTGGCTAAGCGTCCAAAGGTACCTTTAACAACTGAGAATTGGACAGAGGCGTTTTTAATTTATGTCAGCGTATATTGCGAAAAGTTCCCGGAACGCTGCATTGCCATTTTTAAATATGGACGTGATAAGAAAAGCCCAAATTACTGGTAGTGGTTTTGCATGGGCCCAATACGATGAGGAGTTTAGGGCTCGCATGGCTTGGGATCCGGAAGCAAAGTGGGGAGAGTTGGATACTGATCTGTGGCAACACACGATGGGAGCATCAGCTGGGGGTAAAACAATTTTTACAGCTAGTGGTTTGCCCTTGGTATACCGGCCCTTTCAGGGGAAGCCCCACCCGGGGAGGGATGGAGAGTACAGCAGGAACGCAGATTGGAGTTGGGGCATGCTGGGATTTTAACAAGGGCCTGTGCAGCAGAGAATATTGTAAATTCCGGCATGAATGTTCCCAGTGTGGTAGAAAGCATCCCTTGGTCAAGTGCTGGGGGCAGGGAATTCAGGCAGTCAGCAGTGGCCGCGGCCGGTGGCCAGCGCTCCAGGCCAGTCACAGCAGTCCCAGGTTCCTAGAGGGGGAAAAGGTCCACAGGGGTCTGGGCCTAAAGGCTCATACTCCGGTTAAGCTAGAGCAGTTAGCAAAAGCGCTACGGGGGTATGGGGATGTCAGAGTTAAACAGATGTTACTGGAGGGTTTTAGAGAAGGGTTTCGCCTGGGTTACAACGGGTCGCGGCTGCGGCGTCGGTCAAAGAATCTGAAATCAGCTGAGGAACACAAAGACATAGTGCAAAAAAAGCTGGACAAGGAGGTGCGGGAGGGAAGAATGGCAGGACGATTTGATGATTGGCCCTTGGAGGATCTGATTGTGTCACCGATTGGGGTAGTTCCCAAAAAGGAGGCAGGTCAGTACAGATTAATTCAACACCGATCATGGCCGGAGGGGTCTTCAGTCAATGATTTTATTGATGAGGAGGCAGCCTCTGTGTCACATTCCTCTGTTGACGTTGCCATGTCACTGGTGGTGACTGCGGGCGCAATGGCAGAAATGGCAAAATGCGATATTAAATCTGCATTTACACTGCTTCCAGTCCATCCACAAGATTGGAATCTTCTGGGGATCCGTTTTGCTGGAAAATGGTACATGGACAAAGCATTGCCGATGGGTTGTTCAATGTCCTGTTCCCTTTTTGAGGGTTTCAGTACCTTATTGCAATGGTTTTTCACACAGCGTAGTGGCCATGAGTTGGTGACGCACTATTCCCCGGGCTCAACGGAGTGTCAGATAGCTCTGGCCGTATTTCAAGAGCTCATGGATGAAATTGGAATGCCATTGGCGCCAGAGAAGACAATGGGTCCTTGCGCGACCACCTATTTTTGGGGAATTGAGATTGATTCAGTGGTAATGCAGGCCCGCTTGCCCGTTGGGAAGAAGGTGGAAATGTTGGAACTCTTGGGGACCATGTTGCAGAAACAAAAAGTGACAGTGAGGGAGGAGCAAGTTCTGCTGGGCCATCTTAACTTCACCTGCCGGGTGGTCAGGGCGGGGAGAACTTTCTGTAGACGACTTGGTAGGGCACTGTCCGGCCAGCACTTACCCCATCGGTTCGGTTGTCAGCTGGGTTTAAGGAAGATCTTCGAATGTGGTCTGTCTTTTTGCATTCATTTAATGGAGTTCCTTTGGCCAGGGAAGAAGATTGGGTTTGGGATGTTCACATTTTCTCAGACGCTGCAGGCAGTGAAGGTTTTTGCCTTTATTGGCAAGGCAAGTGGTGTGTGGAGAAGTGGCCAGACCAGTGGAAGGACGGTGGGAGGAGCATTGCCTTTTTGGAACTCTTTCCAGTGTTAGTGGCCTTAACATTGTGGGGACAGGATTTGGCCCATAAGAAAGTGCTGTTTCGAATTGACAATATGGCCGTGGTAAACATCATTAACAGACAGTCAGCCAGAGATGAACAGATTTTGAAATTGCTGCGCGTCTTTGTGTTGGGGTGCCTCAGATTTGACATCAGTTTTAGGGCTCTTCATATCCCTGGAGTGAACAATGACATTGTGGATGCTTTGTCTCGTTCGCAGTGGGAGAGATTCCATGGGCTTGCCAAGGACGCAGACAGGACACCGACCCCCATGCCGGACCATTTGTGGGATGTAGACAACGTAGGGTCATACAACTTGTGGTAGGTTCTTTGTCAGCATCCACTCGGGCCGCTTATGCGCTAGCTTGGAAGGAAATTTTGGCATCAGGCGCTTGCAAACGGGAGCCTGGTTGGCGGCGGTCTGAAGATGTTATCCAGTTCATTCTTGATTTAATGGAGAAAGGCCGGTCCAGAGTTACGATAGCTGGGAAGCTAGCAGGCATTGCATTTATGGGGAAACTCCTTTGGGGCTACTCCCCTTCTGCAGGGGAGGCGGGGAAGAGAATGTTGGATGGTTGGGTTTGGGAGCGGGGAGCGGAACGGCCAGTTTGGTGCCCTCTGTCTTGGCAGACTTTAGCCAGGGTAATGGAGGTCTTGCCCTCAGTTTGTAGAGATACTTTTGAGGCATGCCTTTTTTCTACACTTATGGTTTGGATGTTTTTTGGAGCGTTTCGAGTTTCTGAGTTGTTTGTTTCTAAGTTAATTCAGGGCATAAGGTGGCAGGAGGTGCATTTGTCAGATAGAGGTGTTCATATTTGGCTGAATAGATCTAAAACGGACCAGATGAGTAGGGGCAAGGGGATCTGGTTAGTAGCGTCCTCCCCCATTAGGACGTGTCCGTTACAGTGGGCCCGGCGCTGGTGGGTGTTATCCGGTGGGGGGGTGGAATCCTGTGTTTTTCAGCATGCCGATGGAACCCGGGTCACGGAGTATCAGCTTCGCATGGTGCTTAGAAAAGCTTTGCGGAGTATTGGCCTGGATGGTTCATAGTATGGTACTCACTCTTTCCGGATTGGTGCTGCTACCGAGGCACATAATCGGGGCTCTGCTAGACAGGATATCATGCGCTTAGGCCATTGGTCGTCTAATTGCTTTCAGCGCTATGTGAGAAGTAATGTGGGGGAGGCTCCTGCGTCATCTGCTTTGCCATAAATCTGATACTGCTTTTCTCTTTCAGGTTCCGTGGCTGGCCCCGTGCGACGGAACTGACCATCTGGATTGTTGGGCACTCTTTTATAAAATGGGCTCATGTTCAAGCATGCCGCAGTTATTTTGGGGCTTTATTAGGATTTAATGAGCGTTTGTTTAATGTTGTGTGGAAGGGAAAGGGAGGAATGTTATGGAGAGTTGATTCCTGCTCTTAACTCTTGGCTGGTTGGGGGCCAGTCCACTGATGTTTTGTTGATCCATTTAGGCGAAAACGATGTGTGGAGTAAAAGGTGTGGTTTTGTTGAGGGCCATGAAAAGGGATCTTACTCTTTTAAAAGAACAATGGTCAGGTTGTCACGTGTTGTGGACTGAACTGGTTCCACGTAGAATTTGGAAAGGTTCTCTCAAACCCAAGGCTATTGATAGGGCACGCAAAAAGATAAACTTGGAGGTTTCCAGATTTTGCAGAGGCCTAGGTTTTGGTAGAGTGATCCACAGAGATATTCGTTTTGACGCTGTTGAGTTTTTTCGGAGTGATGGAGTAAATCTATCTAGGATGGGTATGGATTGTGGTTGTTTATTTGCTAGGTTGTGGTACCGGCAGGGTGAATTGGACAGGCTAAGTTGTTAGGGTGGTTCCAGGGGTTGGGGGAACAACATTGGTTAAGGGGCAAGCAGAGGAGTTTGGATAATGGTTTGGGGAATTGTTAAGTTTAATCAATTATGCAGGAATTTGAATTGTTGGTATTTGTAATGATGTAATGTACGGGTGGGGGCTGGGCCAATGACGTGTTAGGGGTGGGGGCGGGGATCTGGAGTTAAGGAAATGTGTTATTTAGTGAGGTTTAGTTTTGTAAGGCGTTTGCCGAGGATTCCATAATTTGTTAATGTGCACCTGTTTCAATAAAGCGGCCTTTTTCACACTCAAAAACTGGTTGTGGTCTGCTCACCCCCCCCCCGCCCCCCCCTCCCAAGGGGGGTTTGGGGGGATCCCCGACCGCAGGGAGGTCCCCCCCCGGGCAGTTTGGGAGGGGCGGGGGGTGAGGGGTGAGGTTCAGCCTCATGGGTTTTTTGACTTTTGGGCGTCATTTTGGTAGAGCCCAATTATAGCCCAACATTAAGTTGGGCTGACTCCTCCCCCGGCCACCATTATAGATCTTGGCTCGTTTTTTCTCCCTCCCTAGTTTTTCTCTTCTTTTAATAGCTCTTTTTTCCATTTTTTGGGTCAGTGGTGTTTTTGTCTGGATTGGCAGGATTGTAGTTGTTTATTTGCTGGGTTGTTGTATCGGCAGGGTGAGTTGGGCAGGCTAAGTTGTTAGGGTGGTTCCAGGAGTTGGGGGAACACCATTGGTTAAGGGGCAAGCAGGGGAGTTTGGATAATGGTTTGGGGGATTTGTTAAGTTTAATCGATTATGCAGGAATTTGCATTGTTGGTATTTGTAATGATGTAATGTACGGGTGGGGGCGGGGCCAATGACGTGTTAGGGGTGGGGCGGGGATCGGGGGTTAAGGAATGTGTTATTTAGTGAGGTTTAGTTTTGTAAGGCGTTTGCCAAGGTTTTCATAATTTGTTAATGTGCACCTGTTTCAATAAAGCGGCCTTTTTCACTCTCAAAAACTGGTTGTGGTCTGCTCCTCCCCCCCCCCCCCACCCACCCCACCCCTCCCTCCCAATCAGCGCTCCACAGATCTCGGCAGAGGTGACCTGGCCTCGAATGAATGACAACTACCGGCCCCAGCGCCGTGTGTGTGTCTGACATGCTGCCGCCCTCCAGTTATCTTGGCCTCTGCAGCAGGCGCAGTTCAAAAGCAGGAACAGCTTAGGTTGAGCAGCTGGTTCACACCAGCCCAGCTGTGACAAGTAGGAGCAGAGGAGAACCGCAGGAGAGAGACCTTTGAGCAAGCAGTGCCTCGGGTCTGTTTGTTGTGTATGGTTCATGCTATACAACACCGGGTGTGAGGTGCTGAAGGGTGCGAGCAGTGCTTGTTGATTTAACACCCCTTTGTAGCCGCCATCACAATACAGGGGACAAGATGTTCATTAGGTGGGCGAGGTTGGTTCTCGTCACTGTCCCCAAAGCGTATACAAATACAATACAAATCACAGAGCAGATCGGCGCAACATACATGAAAGCAAAGAATACATGACAACGCTAAAATGTGTGCTTGCTGCATTATCTTAGTGGAATCACGTCTCCCCTCCCAAAAACCTTTGCACGGCGCCTGATAGGAAACTGTGACTGTCCTACAACATCGGCCCGAGCCCGGTTTCCTCAAACAGACAAACTTGAACGAGTGTCAGGGAAAAGCGAAGACACACAGCCCATGGGGTACTTACTGTATAGGACAGCCGCATATCACAGAACACCGAGTCCCCCATGCCCCCTGCGGTCAGAGGGGGTCCCAGTCCTGGCCGGCTTCCCTGGCGGTCCCGACAGCGCTCCCTGTGCATGCCCCGGGGGTGCTACATTGGAACCCGAGGAATCAATATCCACTGCGTTAGGTCCCACGCGCCGCTCCTCCGGCAAGAAGCTGGAACTCAATAGGTTAATCCTCCTGACTAATTAGCCTGCACAACCCGGTAGCGGATCAAGGCTTGGACTCCGCCAGCTGCAATTGTGCCTGCAAGCCCCCTCTGCTTTTTCCAAGAGGCGAGGCGGGGAAAGAAAGGAAGGAAGGAAATAATAAATACTGTCTCACCACTGCACCTGTACACTTATGCGTTAAATGCCACATTTAAACATGGCAACAGAAACAAAGCACAACAAAAATAAAATGCATTGTGTTAAAACTAGAGGACGAATGCAGTCATCCCAAGTGAAACCTGTCAAGACGAAACTAAACACGCAGCTGTAATTGTAAGAGAAGGAAGATGCGCCAAACACAAACCCGGAGACCACGGCGCTGGTGGGCAGCCGCGTGTTTACTTTCGCATCGTGCTTTCACTTTAAGTGAAAGCGCAATGCGAAACTAAACATTCGGCTGCCTTTGCCAAAGCAGAGTAAGAATAAAAAAGTGCGTGGGGACAAATGAAGCAGAGAGTGTCACGCCGCCGGTAAAAGATCAAATTCCGGTGGGCGTGGCCAAAAGGAGACAAGGCGGCAACAAGGAGGGACTAAGAAGCCTCCTTTACATTAAGAAGCCTACGTTTTGCATGCATCATGGCGAGAACCAATTAGAAAGATGGGCAGGCTTCCACTCCGCCTCCGAGAGCTTCGGAATCTGAATTGATTCCAGGAAGCTCTTGAATGCCGAGAGCAGCGCATGCGCTGCTTTCGACAGCCGAGACCTAAAAAATAGCTGGGGGAATTTTTAGAGCTTCCTCTTTCGGGACATTTGCAAAAAGCCTTAAGGTGTGATTAGAGACTTTAGCGTTCAGGTCGCCTACCAGAACCAAATGTGTACAATCCTTTCTTACCATGGTAATAGTTAAAAAATCAAACACGTCCTTCAACAGGCAAGTATGAGAAGAGCCTGGCGTGATGCAAGCATTTATGACTAATAATGAGTCAGTGCTGTTCTGATTCTCATTACAACGTATTTTTACCACCTAAATTAAAGTTGAAACATGGGGAATATCTTTATACTTCCGTCTATAGTTAGTACTAAGCAACACGGGCATACCTCCTTTCGCATGACCCCCTTTCGACAGAGAATATTGGATAGCTAAACACAATATAACCCTCTGCTAGCCAATTATTTACAATCCAGGATTCTTGAATACACATTATATCAGTGTTCAATCATTTTAAGAATAGAAATGTATTTTTGTCAGTTGAGTAAGCCGGTTGCATTCCAAGAAATTAATTTGAGACCATTAGTAGGAGCAGTTTTTAAACTTTAGCCCTGTTGGGCAATTGGAATTAAGGACGCTTGGCACCCATCTCTATTTCCCTACTTCCTCGTCACAGGTCTGGATCTGGTTTTCATCTTTCTCGGGAAGCAGTGAGACTCTCATGCCTCCTTTTTCAAAAGAGACCCGTAATTTACTTTCCCTCACACCCTGGAGGGCTTCTAGGGGAGGGGGCCAGAATGATAATTGCCCTGACCACTGGAGTTGTGTGCAGGAATTTTAAAAGCTCTCTCCTCCTGTGGTAGGAGTACACCAATGCTGTGTCAGACCAGCTTGTCGCTATTCACGATTACTAAATTAGATATCACCTCAGAGCAAAAGGCCCACCATTCTTCTTGTGATTACAAACTTGAACCAATGCGAGGTCAATACTTTGCACCATTTGGAGATCAAGGATGTCTGCAAAACAATTTAACAGGAAAGACCTATTCAAGTAAACCTCATGGTCAAAGATAGAAAAAATCTAAAGACAGAGGTGCAAACGATAAATTCTTGACAAGAATAACCCCAACTTAATTCCTCACATTCGACTTATAAATAAGATTATCCCCCACCATACAAGTAAACATTTTGGCACGAGGGTTCAGAATAGAGGTGGGAGACACTGATACAGGACCAGGTGCATACAACATCTCCTTCCAGATTTGACACTGACTTCGAGGAAGTCCCGAAGGACCGAGTAGAGAGAGGAAGTCTTGCTCTTTACTGAATTCAACCTCCCTCCACCTTTTTTAGGTCTCGGCCTGCATATGCTGTGCTTGCGCAGTCTCGCTGGACGAGAAATTATGTCTTCTAGTAGGGAGGTAAATGAGCCAGCTCTTCTCCATTGGCTGGCTTCCTAAACGGCGGCCAGCCATTGGAGAAGAGCTCTGTCAGTCCCTTTAAGCCCCGTCTGTTTCGGATTGAGGGGCGTGTTTTTTGCTGTCCTTTTTCACTGTGACGTTTTCAGTCACTCAACAAAAAACACGCCCCCCCCAGTCTGAAAAGGACGGGTCTTGCTGTCTCTCGAGGATACGAACTTTGTGTTGGCAATGCTTTAAGCCCCGTCCTTTTCAGACTGGTGGGTGTGTTTTATGTTGTTGACATTTTTCGAAAAACACGCCCCCCCAGTCTGAAAAGGACGGGGCTTACAGTGTGAGCACTTTATGCCTTGACCTGCCTTGATCGAAATGTCGACAAGAGAGGTGTCGGTATCCGGTTGCTTCCGCGTGTCTGTGCCGAGAGGTGTGCTAGGGTGAAAACAGCTTGCCCCTCGCTCACTGCTAGCACAGATTTTGAACCTCTGACTGCTCGTCGCTCTTCCGTCCATTGAGCCCTTTGCAGTTTGTGTTTTATACCTACCTAGCCTCAGCACCAGGATCCTCAGCTTCACTTTCAGCGATTTACAAGTTCTCGTCATCCTCAACGTAATCCTTACAGTAGGTTCTTACGTTTCACACAGTTCATAAGATTTAAATACACGTTCTAAAGCACTTCAAAGGGAGGTGCTGATTACCCAGTGAAATGAAACCCGCTTTTATTTAAATAGAAAGAAAGGCAGGCTCTGCCGGAATTCAAGCCGCCCACATGCAGGTAGCATGGAGATCTCTACGGCAGACACATCAGTGAAGCCTAAACCATGGTGTTAGGCGTGAGAGCGCTCAATTACAGGCAGGGTAGACCTAATTGGTCACTGTATGCTGGGAATAGTCCCTACACGGCGAACGAGTCCTTGCACCACCAGAGTAGCGATTCAAAAAACGACTAATCACTTCCTACATCATCTAAAACATACAAAAGTATGTTTTCGTTCTAAAACAATGACAAAGGAGACAGGCGTCTGACGAAAAAGAATAGTTAGGATAAAAAAGAAAAAACATGCACCAGTGAAAATGAAAAAAAAACTGCTAGGAGCTATATAAATAGAGGCAGCGCAGTTGCAGTGACAGGCACATGTTACTTGGTTACGGGAACACCGCTAACTGCAATGCCATCCACCTTCCATGGCACAACAGTGCGTGATTGGGGAGTGGCCACCCGTTCCGTGCCCATGTACAAGCCCATGTGCCCGGAGCACCTGATGGAAACAGATGAGCAGTACAAATGCGAAACCCCATTGCATTGCCGTGGGGGCAGACATTTTACTACACTTTCCCTCATAAAAGGCTGATAAGGGTCAGACTCACACATAAGATTTGCATTGTGGGGAAATAATGGCGACAAGAGAGGTGCCGGTATCGGGTTGCTTCTGCGTGTCTGCGCCGAGAGGTGTTTCCTTACCTTCAGTTCCTCTGAGCTCTGCAGCAGAAAGAGGGGGAGGAGGAAGGAGGTAGATGGAGGGTGCGGGCTGAGCTGGCGGTCTCCGGCTCTCACGTCCTGGCCATCCTGCGGCAACCACCGGCGAAGGCAGGCTCACAAGAAAGAGGGCGCGGAGGGCAAAGGGCACACGGCCGACGCGGGTGTCTTAAGACCTTTGGGTGCCAGTCCACGCGGGCACATCTCTGAGCAGGGAGGATGCCTGCAGCGGACTGAGGCTCCCTCTGAAGGGAAAGCGAGCCGCTGCTGCAGGGAGGGGCCTGGCCCTGCCTCTCCTTAGTGCAGGCAGCCGATAGCCTGAGGTCAGGTATGCTCGGTGGCATGACCTGAGCACAGGTAAACAATGGCTTCGCTTTTTTGGGTCCTGATCCAATTGGTTACTCATGCTGCTGTACTTCTTCGGCATGGCCTCGTCCATCTGGTGAGTTATCTTTCTCACCTGGTTCCTGGCGGCTGGCATGAAGTGGGGGCATGAAGTGGGGCCACGAAGTCATTGGAGCCAACTAGCAGTACTTCCACTGGCTGCTTGGGCCGTGCCCGCCGTCAAGACCATCATCATCTTGGCCGTGGGACAAGTGGACGGTGATGTGCTGAGCGGCGTCTGCTTTGTGGGCATCAACAGCGTGGACGCTCTGCGTTGCTTCGTGCTCGCCCCACTTTTTGTCTACCTCTTCATTGGCACCTCCTTCCTGCTGGCTGGATTTGTGCCACTTTTCCGCATTCGCACCATCATGAAGCACGATGGCACAAAGACCGAGAAGCTGGAGAAGTTGATGGTGCGCATTGGCATCTTCAACGTGCTCTACACCGTGCCTGCCACCATCGTCATAGCCTGCTACTTCTACAAGCAGGCCTTCCGGGAGCAGTGGGAGCACGCCTGGGTCACTCAGAGCTGCAGAAGCTACGCGATCCCCTGCCCGCCAGCTGGCCACGGCCACCGGCACATGAGCCCGGACTTCACAGTCTTCATGATCAAGTGGAAGCGGCCCTCGGTAAGCCGGGCTCTGACGGCGCTTCAGAGAGGGAGGGGCTGAGGCTACCTGTGGGCAGCTTAGGACGGTGATGTGAGAGTGTGTACGAGGAAGGCGGCAGGGTGGGGGCTTGGAAAGTGAGAGGCAGAGACTCGGCGAGTGTCTCGAAGTGACTGAGGGGCTCAAACTGTTAGGAGTCAGTGGATGCATGAATCAGTGAGTAGATAGAGAACAGTGGTGGATGTATGTGTCATTGGGTTAATGGAGTTGAGTGGTGGTTGGGTGGATGGAGTCAGTGGATGCATGAGTTGGTGGTTGGATGGAGTACAGTGGTGGATGTATTTGTCAGTGGGCGAATGAAGATGAGTGGTGGATGGGGTCAGTGGGTGAATGTAGATGAGTGGTGGTTGGGTGGATGGAGTCAGTGAGTGGATAAAGTTGAGTGGTGGTTGGTTGAATAGAGTTGGTGGATTCATGAATTGATGGTTGACGTATGTGTCAGTGGGTGAATGGAGTCGAGTGGTGGTTGGGTAGATGCATGAGTCAGTGGATGCATGAGTCAGCGGATGGATGGAGTCAGTGGATGCAGGAGTTAGTGGGTGGTTGCAGTTGAATGGTAGTTACATTGGTGGAGGTAATGGAATGCAAGAGTCAATGGGTGTCTGGAAGGAGTTTTATGGTTGGATTGAGCCAGTGGATGGTTGAATTGAGTTAGGTGTTGGATGGGTGGATTGCATGTTGGATGATTCAGTAGGTGGGTATATGTCTGGATGGAAGATGTGTGGCTGTGTGTGTGTGTGGCTGTATGTGTAGCTGTGTGTGTGTGTGGCTATGTGTGTGTGTGGCTGTGTGTGTGTGGCTGTGTGTGTGTGTGTGTGGCTGTGTGTGCGGCTGTGTGTGCGGCTGTGTGTGCGGCTGTGTGTGCGGCTGTGTGTGTGTGGCTGTGGCTGTGTGTGGCTGTGTGTGTGTGTGTGGCTGTGTGTGTGTGCCTGTGTGTGTGTGTTGCTATGTGTGTGTGTGTGTGGCTGTGTTTGTGTGTGTGTGTGTGTGTGGCTGTGTGTGTGTGCGGCTGTGTGTGCGGCTGTGTGTGCGGCTTTGTGTGCGGCTGTTTGTGTGTGGCTCTGTGTGTGTGGCTCTGGGTGTGTGTGTGTGTGCCTCTGTTCCCTGGTTGTGATCGTTTTTCTTGCCTCTCTTCCCTGGTTGTGCTTGTTTTCTTGCCTCTCTTCCCTGGTTGTGATTGTTTTTTCTTGCCTCTCTTCCTTGGTTGTGATCGTTGTTTCTTGTTAGTAATCAGAGACTAATCTGGAGTCGGGACAGAGTTTGACTAAGCTGGAGTCGGGACAGAGTTTGACTAAGCATTTAAGTCAAGGCAAAGCGTCCTTGGTCGTTTTTGGTCATTCTAGTGAGTTTTTTCCTCCTTGCATTTTTCCTATGTACGTTCTTGATCTTATTCTTCCTTTCCCCCACTGAGGGTAACAGACCTACAGCAGCCTCCTTACTTTGAAAAATGGGGAAGACATTTTTTTCTTTTCTTTTATTTGAAGGCAATGACGAACCATCCCCTGATTTAAAGAACTTCTTTAGGGAGAGTGACTGATCCTTCTAAAAATAAGTCCCCACTCTCTTTGCTTTTTCCCACATTGAGGTGGGTGGCCTCAGTACTTGAATCCTCACAACTATGGTCAGGAGCACCATCCGCCCCACAAGGTTTACTCAAGGTGGGGGCCCGGTGATAGCGTTCAGACGAGCATTCACTCTTGGAGGTACCAGAGTTAACGACGGGGGATGTAGCCTTTTCTACTAAGGTTCTTAGATCCAAAATTAAAACTGTAGTTAAAGACAAGAGAGAATTCAGGACGTGGTCAGAGTTATTCACAGATTTCCCCATTAGAGCCAATATCGAGGATAGGACTCTTTCTAAGCAACGAAGCGAGTCAGACAACAGATCCTTGCTTCCAAGATGATTACACAAATAATGTGTGCCGAGGCATAGTTCTGTAGAAACAAACACCCTTATATTAGATATGGGTCTTTCACTAGGAGTACTGTTAAAATGCTGCATCTTGGGGGGTCGACATGAAGGGGTACCTCATTTATGACACATAGAAGGGCTGTTTTCCATTAAAGGCGTTCTTCAGCTAGAAGATTTAAGAGTAGACAGCCATCCATTGTTGAATACCCTTTACAGAAACCCCTTAGATCCTTTGGTAAAACTCTGTCACTGCATACCCAATCCTCCAATAAACCCAGCGGGTGTTTCGCATCCATTTTACTGAGAATGTCCTACAGAGTAATCATATGGTAACTCAAATGCACGTCCAGTTCCCTTTTTTTATACAACAGGACCCTAAAGCTACCTTTCCAGGTTCTGGTAGACGGTGTTCACTTATTAACGCACCAAACACTGGACTTGTGCCCAGACACTGGGATTAGGCCTGATTATATCCGACAGTAAGCACATTCACACGCAAAGGAGTTTCCTTCAGTGCCATGGACTACTTTGGTGACAAAGTGTGCTTTTTAAGACCCAAAATATTTTTGCTTTTATCCAATTATTTTCACATTGGCGAGGAGCTGGCAACTCACTCATAAATACTTTTTAATAAAAAACCATGACAAACTATGACAAAACAAGCATGTGCCATCTAGTAGGCGAGCGTAAAAAGTATTGACATAGTCTTAAATAACTTTATATGTGTGCTTGCTTATACTACAATGCTAATGTTTTTCTTGAGTGTATTTTGATCATATATTTTGGTGATTATATCGCTAAAGCTTGATAAACATTGAAGTAGGAGTTCACATTTACAGAACTGCTTTTTTTTTAACTGGATAAGGGGGTAGGGTTTTGGAGGGTGTTGGGTTTTGTGCTGAGCACAACCTGAGGCACTTTGAGTCACTGCCTCCCTCTTACCACACCATAAACAAGCATTTACAATGCAATAGGTCTCGCAATTACATTGTTTAGAGCTATTGGCATTAAAAATGTTAGGTTTTTTTTCCCTTCGTGAAGCATTAATCAAGTAATGTCATTGTAAATGACAATGACTTTTACCCCCAGGACATACAGATTCTGGTGTCCAAAGCACCAAACGTGCGTGCTATCCCCCATCTGGAAATTGAAAACCTGTGGTAGGTGCCATTTATCATATGTTGAATTCCGAACCTAGAGAACCATCCGATGGTACAGAGCCCCCTCAAGTGTACGAAAATGTTTACGCTGCACTTCAAGGGAAAGAAAGTGTTGTGCTGTTGCTGCCACATATGAAATCCAATGTGTAATTAGCGTCAGTCTGAATAACAGGGGTTACAGGGTTGTGAAGGGGGGACTCCGAGGGAGCAGAGCCCGGGAAGGCAAGCCCCACTGATCCCATTTAGTAAGTTGGTACTAATATGATGTGTCACAGGGTGGCACAGTGTGAGATGGAAGGTGTGGAAATACACGAGGTATCAGTTTGTGAAACATAAAATAAATATAGATAAATACAGGGCACGAGCCGGGGGTACACACGGGTGGACAGCGTCCACCCACTATTCTCACAGGGAGGGTGGACACCGTCCACCCTGCCAAGAAGTTGGGCCCCAATGAAAAAGATGCTGAATTCGTCCCGGTGTAATTTGCACACACCGGACACATTCAGCAGTGCCCGCACCTTGTTGTCTGCTTTCCATCCCCAACAATGTGCTGGCAGGGAGGGGGGTTTCTTAGTTCAGACTCCTGCTGGGCCCATAACAAAGGCCGAATCTGAGGGGTCATCAGGCCTCCTTTTGTTGGAGTCTCCTGGCTGGGAGCTGTCCTCACACCTAGAGGTAAATGCGGCAGAAGGAAAACAAAGGCTCACACCTTGTTAGCACTTCACACATACTTAAGAGAGGCTGCTTTTCACTTTGTCCAGGCTCTGTTTAGGAGATATGCATGCACTGAAAGAATGTCAGAATGTTGGTCTTTCCCAGTATTTACACAAAATAAATAGCATTATATAGTGCTTACTACCCATGAGGCATTGTAATAATTTAAATATCACTATTTTTTCTTATAAAGCAGCTATGGGTGGAGGACGTTTATGCTGACAAAAGGCAACATTGTTTTGTGTAGCTTAAAAAAGTGTGAATGTTCTGACTAAATCAGGAGGGTTTCCCAGACATGCCAACCCTCCCGATTCAGGCGTGAGACTACCGATTTGAAGGCTAGTCTCCCGCCTCCCGATTCGTACAAGCAAAAACCCGATTCCTCGGGGGTTTCACCTGACAGGGCTTGGTATTGTGTAAAGTGCTAATTCTTCCAACAAAGAGTGACGATGCAGGGGCTCTCGAAGGGGTGAAAAACCAACAAAGCGTCATTAACAAGGGAATCGTCTTCTAAAGACCTGCGAAGTAGTGCCCCCCCCCCCCCCCCCCCCCCACTACTTCGCAGGTCTTTAAAAGACGATTCCCTTGTGGGGCGGGGGGGGGGGGGGGGCTGTTTCAGCCGGGGCTGCCAAAGGGGGGTGAGGGGTGCATGCACTGCCAACAACCTGCCAGGCCCGTGCCCAACCCTTGTATCACCCTCTCTGCCTGCCATTGCGCTCCATGCTTCTGAAAGGTAAGAAAAAAACGTGCATTTGCGTTTAAAATGTCCAATCCTGCAGCAGCCACTTCCAAAGCCCATACATGCCAGTAACCCGATTCAAAGTCCCATTCGCCCGATTTTTTTTTTTAAATCTCCCACTTTGCTCTCCTGAAATGTTGGCATGTATGGTTTCCCTGTATTTTTAAATTGTGCTCAATATACTCATGATAGACATTTTAAACATATATGCGATGGCTTTAGATCTGATGTAACTTCCTATTATACCTTTTCCTGTGATGTCACCCGCCGTGATGTCACTTGCAGACTGATTAACTAGGTTAGTCCCCCACTTATTTTTTTAGGACATGTGCCTTGGATAGACATGAATAATATGGGCAAAAATAAATATCGAAAATTACAGACATCTAGTTTTAAAATATAAATACTATAGAACTGGGAGTACTAGATATTTCCTATCTAGAGCGAGTGCCCTGTGGGGGGGGGCAACAGGTGGTAGCGTCACAGACCCCATACTCACGGGCCGTGCTGAGGTTGGCTCCCGGCGAGGAGTTGAAGCGGTCCACTTCCGTCGACAGGTCCATGACCCGTTCCCAGCCCCGGGGCGGCCGGCAGTGTGGAGCAAACTAAGGGTGGGGGAGGAGAGCTCGGGGTGTCTGTTGAGGTGTACACGGGGTGGGGTGCAGTTTAAGAGTAGACGAGGATATGGGTGTAAGTACTTCGGAGGGTTCGAAAAATGGATTTGTAGTTGGAAGGGCCTAGGACTCTGTGGGGTGAGGGGGTCTGAGAGAGAGCTGTGACGTATGAGAGTCTGGAGGGGGCTGAAGAGTGAGACGGTCTGGGTTGTATGGAGTTTATGAGAGCGGATATGGTTTGAGGGGGTCTGGGGCGGGGTTTGTATACTGGATATGGTTAGAGGGGTTCAACGTTAAGACTGTCCGAAGCGTCTCCAGGTTTGCGTGACTGGTCTGTGGATTCAGAGACCTGAGCGCTCTGCGGTGCGTGGCGTCTGTGTGAGACTGGAGCTGGTTTGAGGGAGCCTGAGAGGGTTTGTAAATAGACTTTTCCTGAGGAGTCTGTAAGAGAGCGGACAGGGGGAGTATGGAGGAGCTGAGTGGATCGGAAACGATCTGATGGGTTCTGAGAAGATATCTTTGTTAACCATTTGTGTAGCGCCTGAAGCGCGCCAAGCGCTGAGGGGGAGAGGAGGCGGATGTAAGAGGGCAGGCTGGAGCGGAGCCTCATCGGGTCTCGGTTCATGCGCGGAGGGGGGTTTTAAGATACTGCAGGAGTCTGCAGGGGGGCGCAGTGAGCTTGAGGTCTCTCGGGGGTGAGCGAGGGCTGAGGGGAAGGGTTATGACTGAGTCTGTGTAGTTAGAGGGGCTCCGATGAGAGGGGGATATGGGTAATTTCCTAGGGTTATAGGGCGATGGCATCTTGTGTTTTGAAGGGTTCATGAAGAAACGGCGGAGTTCTGTGATGGTCGGGGTGAGGGGATGTGGCGGGCAGTAAGGGGGTCTGCAAGGACCGAAGGAGAGGGCGAGCAGCCCGGGACGAGAGTGCTGCAACGCGAGGATGTGGATGCCGGGGGTTGGTGGGGGTCTGAGATGATCAGGAGCGGGGGAGGGGGTCCTGGGGGCTTTGATGTGAGAGATAAATTGGGGGCGGGGTGGACTCTGGTCTTGGGCTCTGCTGCAATCCAGTTAAAGCCCCGCCCACTCCCGGATAATGGTGAGGGTTTAACCCCCTCTACGCCGCAACCGAGGTCGAAGGGGGAGGCAGCGAATTTACCCCTTCCCGCACCTGCATAGACAGGCCTCTCCTCTCTTCCCTCTGCAGAGCTTCACCCCCCCCCTTCTCCCCTGCAAAGCCTGGCCTCTCTCTTCCCTCTGCAGAGTCTGACCTCTCTCTTCCCTCAGCAGATCCTCACCCCCACTTTCTCCCCTGCAGAGCCTGACCTCTCTCTTCCCTCAGTAGATCCTCACCCTCACTTTCTCCCCTGCTGAGCCTGGCCTCTCTCTTCCCACCGCAGAACCTCAACCCCCCCCCCCCCGCCCCGTCCTCCCCCTGCAGATCCTGGCCCCTCTGTCTCAGGGATTCTTTCCTCACTGCAGAGCCTGGCCTCTCGCTCCCTTGTATATATGCGCCTATACTTCCCTCTGACGAACTAGTCTAGCTGGGCCTCTCTTCCCTCGGCAGAGCCTGGCCTCTCCCTGCACAGCCGAACTATGTGGGCCTCTATTTCCACTGCAGAGCCTGTAAATTTCTCCACAGCTATACCAGGCCTGTCCTCGCAGGGTCTGGCCTCTTTCTGCATTGGAGCGATTGGTCTCCCCTACCCCTCCGGAAGGTGGCCTCCCTGGACCTTTCCCTCGCACAGCAGACTAGTCCCTCTGCTGAACTTCAGACACAAACACGAGACCCACCTTTGGTCCAGGTGTGAAAGACTGCATTACTTGCACACTGCGGGAACGTAATCAAATAGAGAGCAACCAAACTCGCACCACCCCCTAAATCTGCATTAGATACATATCTGTGCCGCTCCCCCAAACTCTGCAACCACTAGGCGCACCTTCAGGTTACTAGGCGCTACCCTACAGCACTCATATGAGCCTTCACGACGCTGTTCTACAGTAGACGCTAGTCCATGTCACACCGCATACCACTTTCATTGGATAACACAGAGCATTCTAGGAGTTGTAGTGTTTGTCTGTTTGAATGGCACCAAATGGACGTATCATATCTTCTCTGGTGTGAAGCATCTCATTAAGAGACTGAACAATCAAACAACCATCTCTAGGGAAGCTTCAAAAATCAAAGACTTACCTTTCAAAGACGTTTAACAATCACAGACAGACCTCTCTTTAGGAATCGAAATCATCTTGGAAAGGGACCTCTCAAATGTATACAGCATTTACCGACATACACTTCTCAGAGGTTAAACAATCACGGGTAAATGTTTCTCAGTGAGGTTAAAAAGACACAGAAATCACTCAAAGAGGTTAAACTGTCAAATAGATCTTTCAGAGTCTAAACAGTCACAGACACACACGTCTCAGAAAAATAAAAAATGCTATACAAACATCTCAAACATGTACAAAAATGTAAAGGGGGCACTAGCATAGCAGTTCACAACGTAATCACATGCAGTGACATCACAGAAGTGATGCTGCTTCTTTATATTATCCCTCTCATGTAACAGGGAACGAGTCTATTTAAACAGAATTTGTCCAGAGCACCACCACTATAGAAAA
Organism: Lissotriton vulgaris; assembly: GCF_964263255.1. Taxonomy (NCBI): domain Eukaryota; kingdom Metazoa; phylum Chordata; class Amphibia; order Caudata; family Salamandridae; genus Lissotriton; species Lissotriton vulgaris. The sequence goes on from NC_141685.1 coordinate 878,024,938, forward strand.
ATTACAAGCTCCGTATTTTCTGTGGGTCCTTTCAGTTGTGCAACAGTATACATCGGTAAGAATACAAAAAAGCCAGTGGAAAGTTCCAAGTTCTTTATTTATTCACAATCCAGCTTGAACACACAGCCGACCACACCAATTTGACAAATGTGCACTTAAAACCTTTCCTGAACCATTTGTATGTGCTAACGGTTTAATTCCATTGTCATCTCTTTTTCTTTCATGAGAGAACGAGTCTATATTATACTCAAAACACAGGATGTTACATCACTATTTATACAAATGTGTAGGAAAGTGGGTTCTGTAACTTACGGGGGCGTTTCCAAGATGGCGGGGTGAAGACGCCTAGGTGCGGCAGCTAAGTTGGAGGCTCCCTGCTTTCCTTGCTTTGCCTTGAGTATCGGAACTACGGGAGTGCGAGAGAAGAGAACTGTACAAGAATTGTATACGCCATGGTTATAAAGATGGAAACATGACTACCCGAGAAATGAACAAGAAATGAGCAGAGCTGTGGGGAGAGAGAAAGGATTAAAAAACGGAGCGACTGGAACATACTAAAGTATTCCGAACTGTACTTACCGGGCTGCTCTGTTCTGCTACTCTGAGCTGTTTTAAATTTTGTTGCGGACCTGAGGTGCCGTGAATGTTGCGACTTCTTCGGACTCCTCTACAGACAATGCGGCGCGTGATCTCACGGCTGGTCAGCGGGTTGGTGCTTAGCTGGTCCGGGTTGCGGTGGTGGCCAGGCTCACGCTCTACCTGTGCCGAGAAGGTGGGATCATTAACATCACCATCACCATTGACTGTACTGACGGTCTTGGCTCCTTTCACAATACAAGGGGCTCAGCTGTTCTAGAAAGGGATGGCGACGAAGAATAGATCGACCCGCACAGGAAAGAGTGCTGCCCAGGAGGCCACTGCAAAAATCTCCGCTGCCGCTTCAGCAAACGATGCGACTATTCCGCCTGGAAAGATAGAGCAGCCATTAAGTAAGAAAGTGCTTCGGCTACCCTCGTTGGTGATCTCAGGTACGCCGCCTATTAAAAACTGATAAAAACAGGTTGGATATATCCGTCAGTGGTAATAGAACTGATGTTGAAATACAAGATTCAGGCAGCAACAATGTAACTGCCTCTGGAGAGGTAGTTGCAGAGACAGTGTTATTTGAGGTTACAAAGTTGGCAGAATTAACACAGGCTCCTGATGGTAACTCTAAAACCCCCTGTTTGAATGGTAAAGAGATTTATGCCTCTGAGATAGAAAGAGTAGATAAGCCTGATTAATTCAATGAGGGATCTATGACATAATATTAGCGGAAAGGCCTGAACGGGAAAATACGTCTCTGGAATCGTAATTCCAGGGAGTGAGTATACCTCTAACCTCATAACGAGGTAATCCGATATATGTACTAGAACATCAGAGGGGGCGACTCATAACACATCGGTGGCGGAGAACAACGTTTTATTAAATAACTCTCTTGCGCCCATAGAGGGCGAGGTGGCAGGAGATGGCGGCTCCAACGAGGAGTATGAGGAGCATGAGGAGTTCGCCGAAGAGGAAGAGGAATCTAATAATCCCTCAACTGACACTTCTAAAACTTTAGCTGGCAGAAAGGATAAGTCTAAACTGAAGATTAAAGCTAAAAACAAGAAAGGGAAAGCTCTAACCTTGGCAAATATGTCTGGTCTAACTGATGTTTCAAGGAAGCATGTGATGATTGATAAAAGCCCACTTAGAAAGTGGATACAGACTAATGGGTTGGTGAAAAGTATGACTATTCGACTCTCTGGCACTAGCCCAACTGATAATGACCTTTATAAAGACTGTCCGACATCACTTAAGCACCCCCTCATAGCTAACAAAGTACATTGAGTGTCTTCTGTAAATATCTCATCTACATCCTCTTCGGAACCTCTAATGACACCTTCAGGCTCTGATCCAATTTTGTCTGAGGAACCAGCATCTTTGAATGAAGACACTGCAACTAAAAATTCTGCTTCTAGCTCAATTTTATCTATATCATCGACCCCACAAGTGTCTATCACCACTGAATTTCCGACAGCGGTTTCAGTTCCAGCCTCTGCTCTTGCTACAGCATCAGTAGCCCATACTTCACCCTTGGATACTATTTTACAGACTCTACTTTGTCATCTGCAGGATGCACAAGAACATTTTATGCAGCTGAGGGAGGATAACAATAAAATGCAATCAGCATTATTGGAGATGACAGCGAAACTGGGGGGGTGTCTCGCAGGAGATTGAAGATTTGCAACACAGGGTAGCAGATATGGAAGAAGGATCTACTCGCACAGAATCTTTGGTCAATCAGCATGATCCCAAGATACTAGCGCTGCGAGGCCTCCGGGTAGATACGCGCTATACAAGTGCAATTTCCATTCCATTCCATTCCAATTGAAAGTTGAGGACTTGGAAAACCGCCAGAGGCGATTGAACTTAAGACTTTTCGGTATTCCAGAGGGATCCGAAGGATCAGACCCCAGGGCTTATGCTGTAAATTTATTTCAGAAAGCTTTCCCAGAGCTCTCAGATTGGGATTGGGATTCCCGACTTCAGAGAGTTCATAGGTTACCCTTAATCCAGAAAAATAAGGAAAGCAAATTTCCTCGTCCTCTGCTCATCTGTTTTGGGAATTTTCTACTAAGACAAGCGGTCTCACTGAAAACCCGTCCTAATTCCCCAGTTTAACCGAGAATGTTTCTTTTTTTGTGCCATCTGACCTTAGTAAAGCCACGATGGATAGGCGCTGGCAATTACGAAAATTCATTGATCCATTTAAATCTCTAGGGGGGCAAGTGTTTCTAAAGGAACCTGCACGCCTGAAAGTCATTAAGGGGGGACGCACAAACTTTTTTACTGACGAAAGGGAAGCTGAGATGGCACTTTCCAAATGTTCTTAGCCATTGGGGCTGAATTGTAGAGAGGATTGGTTTGAGAGGTTTCTCTTGATATTTAATCACTTAAGAGGTTAGATTTACTCTTGTTCTTTTCCTCCTTTCTTGAATTCTCTCTTTTTCTTGTGTTATTCTTCTTTCTTTCTCTTAACCTTTTTTTATTTTCTTTTTAGCAGGGCAAGGCAATAGGTTGAGCCTCAGGCTGTCCCTATCCATGGCTGCCCATCCAGCGGCAGCAGGAAAATAGAGGGGTGCTCCCTCTTTGGGAGGACAAGGGTAGGAGGGGGGAGCGTCAGCCAGGGTTCCTTTTTTTGTTTTGATAAGGGGGATAAAACGTTAAAAAAAAGCAACATGAGAAGGGGATTCACTTAAATAGACATAGGGGAAACAATTACTCGTTTTCTAGAGCAGTATGGAGAAAATATATTTTTTTCTTTTTCAAATATCTCGATTAAGATGTATTGCATGGAACGTTGCGGGTTTAAATAGTAAAAATAAAAGGCGTCTTGTACAAGAAGAGCTAAAAACGTATGATCCACATTTAATTTTTTTATCAGAACACATATTGCTTATAAAGATTGGAAACTGTTGGGACAACTTGGTTATGAAGTTGTTTGCTCTGCTTTAAATGTCTCAATAAGGGGGGTTGCTATGCTTAAAGATAGAAGACTTAGAGCAGAAACTCTCAAAACTGCAGCAGACAAAAATGGAAGATGGGCCATTGTACAAATGGTTATCGAAAATTGCAAATATTTGTTCTGTGTGGTCTATGGGCCAAACTTAGATGAGGCTGCTGTCTTTGATTAACTAAATAGAGAGCTTCTGGGTTGGGAGGGGGAGATTTTAATTGCATAATGGACTATGCATTAGATACCATTAGGCCGGGCGCTTTTCAGCGAATGCGTAAATCACTTGCGGTTATTTTAGAAATAGGCCGTCTTCATAATATTAGGGACATATGGCGCAATATTTATCCCAATGTAGCGGGGTACACCTACTATTCTGCTCCCCACAAACTATGTTCTCGTGTTGATATGGCTTAGGCTACAAACAACATCTTGACCACCAGTCTCATTGAAATATGCCCACGGGTCACTTCAGATCACAATCCCATTTTGCTCACATTTAATACTCCACAAATTAATCAAGGTCCTCGGATGTTTTCTTTCCCCAGGTACTTACTGTCAGATACGTTATTTATCTCTCAACTTAAACTACATCGTACTGAGTTTATTATGATCAATCTTAATTCTGCGGTTTGCACTATCGTGTGGGATGCATGCAAGGCCAGCATACTGAGGTTTGCCCAACAATTTGTATATAGACAGAACTCTGAGCGTCGTAAAGCAAACAAGGAACTGATGACTAATATTTTATTGCAAGCACAACTTTTAGCTGAAGCTTTACAGTCAAGCTCCCCTAATGTGGTGGAAATGGTCCTAAAACTGGTACATTTGAAATCAACTATGAAAACGGTATTGAGGGAAAAAGTAGTGTTAAACTACATAAATTCAGAGTTTCTCAATATGAGAGTGGAGACCAAATTGGGAAAATCCTCGCTTATAAAGTTGCTGATGCTAAAGCTAGCACCCATATTAAAAGCTTAAAAGGGGCCAATAATACTATTTATGATCAGCCGGCACAGATATTGGAGCAATTTGTGAAGTTTTATTGTACCTTATATACCCCAGAAAACCAGCCTAATCTGGACAGAATACAAGACTATCTAGATAGCAATATCATAGATAATAGAGTTGTCTCTGGGATAGATCAGCTATCGGACCATATTAATCTGTTAGAAATTAGACAGGCTATCTTTTCACTACCATCAGGAAAGGCAGCAGGGGAGGATACTTTACCATTCGAGGTATATAAAAAAATTCTGATGAACTATTACCTCTTTTCCATCTGGTAATTAGCTCCATTGGTGATGCTGGGAATGCTCCGGGCTCCTGGAATATGGCTAAAATGTTAAAAAAAAAAAAAAAGGCAAACCAGCTGAGGAATGCAGGTCTTATAGACCAATTTCTGTTATAAACCCCGACGCTTAGGTTTTCACTAAAATTTTACCCACCTGATTAGCCCCATTTATACCGAGGATTGTCAATCCACAATAACATGGGTTTGTCATGGGTAGGGACACCACTGCTCATATTAATATGGCTATAACAGCCTTTGATGTAGCAGAGATAGATTCCACCCCACTCAGTATGATAATGTTGGATGCTGAGAAAGCTTTCGACTGAGTGGGTTGGGACTATCTCTGGCTGATGCTGATGAACTTTGGTTTCAATGGTCAATTTGTAAGATGGATACGAGCTTTATATCACAATCCTATAGCCAGAGTCAGCTATGCAGGTTTGATGTCCTCCACCTTTCCTATTCTTCGGGCCACTCGGCAGGGGTGCCCATTGTCTACCCTGCTGTTTGTGCTCTCAATGGAACCATTCTTACATGCCTTGCACACACACCCGCAAATAATCCCTTTTAGATCCGGTTCTCAATTCTTGAAAATTACAGCATATGCTGACGACATAGCGATTTACTCGACAGTCGTTGTGGGGGCATTACAAGGGATAACCACTGGGGCTAATAGGTTCGGCTTGGTGTCTGGATACAAACTTAACATCAATAAGACTCAAATAGTCATGAACCATAGACCTGCGGAGCCGATAACAGGGGTCTACCGCACTGCTACTTGTTTGGGGGTTAAAATCTCCTAAAAAATGAATGAGGTAATCACAATTAACTATGATGCTTTATTAAAATCTACTGCTTTGCTATTAAAAAAATGGCATAAGATTCCCTTCAATATTATTGCTAGGATCAATCTGATTAAAATGAAGATATTGCCCACATTTTTCTATTTATTTCGGTCTATTCTGTTATTACTAAATAATCTTTTTTTTAAAAAACTGGACGGGACACTAAGTAGTTTTATATGGGGCTACCGTAAAGCTCGCAGATCTATTGCATTACTTAAAGGATCTGTAGACAAAGGAGGGCTCAATTTCCCTGATTTTAAGTTATATATTTTGGTCAGCTTTCCTGGGTTGCCCACGTAGCTTGCTTAACTCTATTTTCACACATTTATGTTAAGCTCAGACGCCAACATGTTTCTGTTAAGGATTAATGACCCCAATTATCACAAAAGGGTCAAATTTAAGACAGCTAGGGACACAATTAAGATTTGGTTTAATATTTTGGCATTCTGTAAAACCTCTTTTTCATCCGAAATTGGGATTATGGGGTAATCTGGGACTTCCTGGGATTTTTGATGATGGTATGTCAAACATTTGGGCTTCACATGGTATTGAAACTTTAGATGATCTATACAATATCCATGGTTTCTTGGATTTCGAGATACTTAAAAATGTATACAAATTGGCAGATTCTAGTAGATTCAAATATATGCAGATACACGACTTTTTGATACGTAAAATGAAATTGCGAGAAATCATGGATTCTGATATATGGAGCTGTTTATACTCAACTAATAGTAAATCTTTAATCAGTGAAGCTTATAAGTGTTTTAATACCTATAAAATTAGTGACTGTCCTAATCTAGCGGAGAAGTGGAGTACTAAGGTGGGAATTAATATAACTCCTAACACGATTGCTGGGTCTCTGTGTAAAATCAATAACTATGTTCAATCATCTAGCTCAAGACTACAGCAATTTAAAACAATCTGTATGTTGTATCATACACCTGAAAGAATCTCTAAATGGTCTATAAATGCTTCTGTTAACGATCGTCCAAATGCCCAAAATGCGATCTGGCTGCGGCAAATTTATAGCATATGTTGTTTTCTTGTCCAGCCCAACAGAGTTTTGGTTAGCTATGGTTAAAATACTAAAACTAAAACTGGCGAGCCCGCCTTTACTCTCTGCATCAACAGTATTATTAGATATACATACCGTCACCAATCAGCAACAAGCTCTGGTAACTATCCTATTCTCATCTGCTAAATTACCCATTGCCCGAGCGTGGATTTCCTTGAAACCACCCCATATTATGGAATGGTGGGCATTGGTTAATGACATTTACTCCATGGAATATGCTATGGCTAAGCAAAGAGGTGCCCGATCGTTAATGAAATGTGATATAATTTGGGGTACCTTTATATGAAAAATAAAAATTAGCTGATATATTGCATTAACATTAAGGCTGAAGAAAAGGGTATATATTTTTTCCTCCTTATTGGCGTGATCCCGCAATGTTTCCTGATGGCTTTCTTTTGTAGATCCTCTGCATTTTACTATTCTATGCTACAACTTGTAAAATATTGATCATTAGTGAAATTATCTCCAGTCTGTGATATTGTTTATTTCCTCTATACGGATATCTATGTTCTGTTATTGTCAAAATTGTAAATTTGTCTTCATTCTCGTGTTGCTAATAAAAATACTCGGTAACTCCCTACTTTTCACCTGACACTTGATGCAGTTTGACTTGATGTGCCCTGGGTCACTGCCAATCAGGTTCCCGGGGACTGTGTTCTTTCCCAAAACTAGACCTCTGTATCCACAATTGGCACATCTCTTGTCAAGGGTAAGCACCGTGTACAAGGTACTGTGGGTACCAAGGGCACTGTGACCAAGGAAGGCCTCTAAGGGCTGCAGCACCTATTGTGCCACCCTTGGAGACCCTGTACCTTCACACTCACACACTGCCTTTGCAGGCTGCATGTTTTCCCACAACCAATTTTATTGAGCAAATGAGCATGTGAGAATGTGGCATCTCCACAACCGAAGATCACCACGACAAAATCAATACAGCAAATCACGAAGGCAGCAGATGATGAAACGGACTCAAGAATAGGCTCAGTATAGAAACCCCCCAGTGGCCCACCCTATACCACAACTCCACCCACCCCCAGCCCCAAACACCCCCCCAACCCCCCTACCACACGTGTACAGAAAGCAATAGAACAAAATAAGCAGGTGTAGTGCCAGCAGAGCGTCACTGCTTCGGGCCAACAATGTCACTGTGGTCAAATGTCCTCCTCTCGCTCCGCTGGGGGATCCAGGGACAGACCCCGGTAATCGGCCCAACGCTTCCATATTTTGTAGTGTTTGCGCGGGCAGCCCCTCGCCTCAAAGATCGGCCTCTCCAGACCCATGAAATAATCCAGCCCAGCCTTCCATGTAGACAGGGGGGGGGGGCGCTTTCCATGCCCGGGCCAGATCCCGCTTAGCCACGACCAGACCCAGGAGCAACAATTGGCGTTTATATATGTTACCCCCAACCCCTTCCATAATGTGCAGTAGTCCTAGCCGGTGGGTACGGGGAAGGTCCCAGCCCAGGACCTCGGACAGACAACTCCACACACCCCTCCAGAACCCAGTCAACCAGCCACACGTCCAGACAGTATGCATCAGGGACCCAGGCACCGACCCACAACGCAAGCATTCCGGAGATGCAATCAAACCAGCTTTCCACAGTCGTTCCCGCGTATAGTAAGCGCGGTGCAAGTATTTAAATTGGATGAGCCGGAGCCGGACAGCAATGGCGGTTCCACGTGGGGATTCTAGCGCCTCCCTCCAATCGTCCTCATCAAGAGGGCCCATGTCCACTTCCCATGCCGCCCGAAGAGAGTGCAGGGTAGAGGAGCAATGGATAACAAGCGTCTGATAGATCCTGGAGACCTTTCTGTCCCCCAGATCTCCCATAAACACTTTAGCTTCGACCGGGCTAAACTCCGGCAAGGAATCGAGACCGGCAACGCTCGGGGTGAGGGCATGTCGCAGCTGGAGGTAGCGAAAGAACTGGGACTGAGGCATTTGAAACTCCGCGCGGAGCTCCTCGAAGGATTTGAGGGTGGTGCCGGACATGACCTGGCCCAATTGTGTAACACCTATGGCTTCCCAACCCTCAAAGCCGGTCAGGGCCGCCAGCTCCGGGAGCAGACCATTATGCCAAAGCGGCGTCTCAGCCGTCAACTTGCCCCACCATCCCATGCGGCGCAGTGCCTGTCGCCACACAGCAAAGACCACCCTGGTAACCGAAGGCAACCCACGGCGCAGGCGAGCCGAATATAGGATGGTGTGGAGCGTGCGATCACCCATGAGCGATCGTTCCAGGGCGTATGCCTGATCTCCTCTATCGCCGTACCACCATTCGTTAAGGACAAGCAGTTGGGAAGCCTGGTAGTAGGAGAGGAGGTCCGAGGTGGCCAGGCCACCGCAATACGTAGACAAAAAGCACGTCCTCAATGCCACCCTGGCCGCACCGCCATTCCACAGAAAGCGGCCCAACACGGAGTTAACCTGACGGAACCACTCCAGGCCGATGGGGTATGGGAAATTCTGGAGCTGGTATAGGAGACGCGGGAGCGCCACCATCTTGAAGATGGCCGATCTCCCATAGATAGTGAGCGGCATCCTGGACCAAGTCTTAACATCAGCCTGGACCCGTTCCCACACTGGCAGGACTCCACGTGCCCAGGCCACTACCCGCGACTCTGAGAGGAAGACGCCCAGATATTTCAGGCCATTCGTCGACACCCGCAACCCGTCAGCCCAGGGGTCAGCAACCACTCCGCCACCCAGCACCCACAGGGTCGATTTATTAAGGTTAAGGCGAAGGCCCGAGACCTCGCCAAACGCATGCATGATCTCCAGAACCCGGGGACCCGAGAGCCGTAGGTCGGTGAGAAAGAAGAGGACGTCATCCGCGTACAGCGCAATCCTATCCACCAGGCCCTCATTCCAGACAAAACCATGCAGCCGGGCATCCGCTCGCACCCGCGACGCCAGGGGCTCCATGGCAAGGGCGAATAGGTACGGGGACAGAGGGCAGCCCTGCCGAGTACCGCGACCTATACGGAAGCGCCCAGAGGTAGCTCCGGCCACTCGGACCGAGGCCGTTACGTTAGTGTAGAGTAGGCGGACGTACGACAAGAAAACCGGGCCTAGGTTGAGGCGGGCTAACAGGGTGAACAGGTATGCCCAGCTCACAGAATCAAAGGCTCTGTCCATATCCGCCAGTAGGAGTGCCGCCTGCTCATCTCTAGCACTCATAGCATCCACCGCCGCCTGGGCCCGTCGGATATTATGCCGGGTGGCCCTACGAGGCATGAATCCAGCCTGGTCAGGGTGGACCAGGTCAGCAATGTGGGGCAATAGGCGGTTCGCCAAGGCCTTAGCCAGAATCTTGGCCTCGATATTTAAAAGGGAAATTGGCCTGTAAGAGTCGTGCCTGTCTGGAGCCCTACCCGGCTTCAAGAAGACCACGATCTCGGCATGGCGCCAGTCCGGTGGCAGTTCCCCCCGGGTGCGCGCCACCTCCAGTGCACGCCGATAGTGAGGCCCCAGCTGGATGTGGAACTTTTTATAGAATTCGCATGGTAGCCGCTCGGGCCCGGCGCCTTTCCAGTATTCAGTTGACCAAGGGCCTCCCCAAGTTCCTCAGCTGTGAGCGGGGCGTCCAGAGCGGTCCTGGTCTCATCGGGAACGGCCTGCGGTAGCAGGTCATCAAGATATGCGGAGATCTCATCAGTCTCCAGGTGATCACGGGGGGCGTATTGCGTCTCGTAATAGCGGGCAAAGCTAGCCGCGAGCAAGTCCGGGTCGGTCATAACCGAACCGTCTTCCGCCGTAAGACCCGGCAACACAAGGGGTTGGAAGGTCGCCTGGCATAACCTGTGAAGCATAGTACAGGACTTATCGCCCCACTGATACACCCTGCTGCGCGTGGAGAGCCACGCCTGCCGGGCTTCGTCGTAAAGGACGGAGGCGTATGACTGCTGGGCTTGCAGAAGCTGCCTTACTATGCCCTCGTCGCCCCCAATACGACCACGCTGCTCCAACTCTTCCACACGGGCGGCAGCGGTCACAATGGCCTCCCGATGCTTCCGCCGAGCAGCCACGCACCAAGCGATATCAATGCCCCGCAACATGGGTTTCAGCGCCTCCCACACCACCATTGCATCCACATCTCCCACCAGGTTCTCTCGCCAATAGTGATCAATCGCCTCACGCAGGTGATGCACGTACTCAGGCTGTTGCAACTGCCAAGATGACATCCGCCATCGAAACGGCTGTCTTTTCGAGGGGAGGGTTATAGTAGCTAGGACAGGGGAGTGATCAGGAAAACCTCTAGGGAGTATCACCGCATCCCTGACTCGACTCAGACAGGCACCCGGCGCAAACAGATAATCAAGTCTCGAGAAGGACCCATGCACCGCCGACACATACGTGAATTCACGTGCAGCAGGATGAAAATGTCGCCACACATCGACCCAGCCCAGGCCACTCACAGTTGCACGCAGTTTGGTGGGAGCAGCAGCGGGGGGGGATCCACTACAACTGGCACCCGCCTCAGACGATCCAAGCCCACATCCATAACCTCGTTCCAATCGCCTCCCACCAGGGTCAGCACCTCCGGAATCTCGTCCCATAACGCAAACAGCCGCTCAGACAAGGCCCACTGCAGAGGGGAGGGGGCGTACACGCTACCAAAAACCACTTGCTCGGTACCCAGCAGGCCTTTGATAAAAATATATCGGCCCTGAGGGTCAATCCATTGCTTTTCATGCACGTAAGCCACCCTGCGATGGACCAAGATAGCCACCCCCCGTGAGCCCCTCGTAAAGCCCGCATGGTACACTTGTTGAAAGCCGAACCTCTGGAGGCTAAGGGCCTTAGAGCCCAGCATGTGGGTCTCCTGAAGCAGCAGCACATCCACCATCTCTCTCTTCCCCCAACGGAGCACGGCCCCACGCTTGATTTTATCCAGAATCCCTCTCACATTCCATGTCACAACACGCAGGGTCTTTTGAGGAGACACAGTCGTATGATCAGCCATTATCAACACAGTGCCCAGCACCCGGCCCTCCGCACCACCCCGGCGCACCCCACAAATCAACAAAATCAAGAGCAATATACACGTGTGGTCCCACCCGCCCAACCCCAACACTCAGCAGACCCCCCCAGACCCAAACCCCCCCAAACATCAGCAACAGGAGAACATCCCCCCTCGCCGCGCTCCCCCCACCCCGATACCTCAGAGAACATTGAAGTATCTGTCGCGGCATGGAGAGACCCGGGTCCAAAACGGAGAACCCAGGGCCCGCCATACCAATGGATCCCAACACCCCGATTAGCACACACTCACCACCCCCCCTACAACACCAACAACCGTGAGGGTCTGAGGCCCACAAAAGGCGCCTCCCGAGCCCCGCTAAAAGTCACAGGATTCCTCAGACGTGTACAGACTGGCATAAAGAAGTCATAATAGAACAGTCTCACCAGCCAATGTAGGGCAACTCAGTACCCGGCAAACAAGGTCCAGTCCCCATCAAAGTTCAGCTGCCGGTATCAGAATGTTCCGAATCCCTCGCACCATCTGTCTGCGATGCACCGGCGGAGGCCGACCTCTTCCGCGATCGAGACCTCCGATGTCGACCCTTCCGGTTCGGGCGGTTCGTCCGCTCCGGCGACGACCCCTGGGACTAGCCCGGGTCCAGCCCCGGCTGGGCATGTGGCCTGAGTCGCACCGCCTCGTCTGTCCAGCGAAATACCTCCTCGGGCGAATCAAAGAAATGTGTCCGGGACTGATACACCACTCGCAGGCGGGCCGGATACAGGAGGCAGTACTGGAGCTTCAGGCCCCGCAACTTGGCTTTAGCGGCCACAAAGGATTGTCTCTGCTGCTGCACCATCTTCGTGTAATCAGGAAAGATCATGATGGTATGATTTTCAAAGGCGAGCGAGCCTTTGTTCCTCGCCTCCCGCAGTATAACATCGTGGTCATGATAGTTCAACAGCCGGGCGATGACTGGCCTAGGACGCTCACCCTCCGGTGGCCGCTGGGTCAGGGCCCTGTGCGCCCTCTCGATAACAAAGCACGTGGACAGTGCCCCTTCGGGGAGCCAACTCTCCAGCCACTGGGTCAAGAACCGCTCCATGTCGTCCTTCTCGCACCGCTCCGGAAAGCCAATGAAGCGGAGGTTGTTCCTTCGTGCGCGCCCTTCGGCGTCCTCCACTCGGGCCGCCAGCGTCTTCTGGACTCCCTCCACCTCCGCCAACCTCTTCTTTAGGGCGCCAACGTCCGTTTCGGTCACCGTGATTCGGGATTCGGTCTCGGCGATCCTCGCCACCGCGTTGAGGAGGTCTTGGCGCAGTAGCGTAACATCCGCTCCCACCGCTCCAATCTTGGCATCAAGCATGTCCGGGTATTGGGTGATGGCCGCCAGGATCGCTGCATTGTCTGGCCCAGGGCCACCGCTGCCACCAGCCGCCCCAGAGCCACCACTAGGCCCTGTGAATTTATCTATAGGGCCATGCTTAGGCGGGCCGCCTCCTCCAGTCATGGCCGATCGCGGGCTCGCCGGGACCGCACACTGGGCAGGGCAGGCACCACTCCCGACAAGGCTCAGGAACCCCTGGATACTGCCACGAGCACTGGAGGCCCCAGGCCCCGGGATGGGACGTCGATATAGGGGTCCCCAAGAAGGAAGTGGGCAGGCCGTCACAGGCCCGAGGTCGCGAAGCTCGAGGTCCCGGCTTCACCAAGGCGGGATAGGCCTCCACCACGCCTCGTCGCCACGAGTGTCCGCCCAAGGCGCAGGAATGAGTGGCGTTGCTGTGATCCGTGGGCAACCGTAGTAGGAGAGCTGAGCCAAGAGCGGCGCAGTGGACGCCACCACCACTCGCCAGCCCGCAACTGCCACCGGGTGTTCCGAAACTCGAGGACCCCGGTCTCCAGCCGGTCACTAGGCCGCACGTTGCTGTCGCCTCTTCTTGATCACAGGAGAGAGAAGTGGCCGCCCAAGGTGCAGGAATGAGTGGCGTCGCTGTGATCCACGGGCAGTAGAGCTGAGCCAAGAGTGGCGCAGTGGATGCCACCACCACCCGCAAGGCCGCAACCGCCACCGGGCGTCTCGAAACTCGAGGACCCCGGTCTCCAGCCGGTCACTAGGCCGCACGTCGCCGTCGCCTCTTCTTGATCCCCGGAGAGAGAAAAGCGCAGGATCGACACACCGGAGCAGGCAGGGGACTCCACCGAAGCGGTGCCAGTCACTGGGTATCAACAGCGGGCTCGGGGGCCAGGATAAATGATCGGATTAAGTCCGGGCCGACGGGAGCTCTACAAGGCTGCGACCGCCATCTTCGCCCGCCAAGCCACTCCCCCGGCTGCATGTTTTGGTGCACAATAAAGTGAAGATTCGACATGGCACTCATCCCGGTGTGCCATGCCTGCAACCCACTGCCTGAGGCCTAGGCAAGTCATCCCTCTATCTGAGTGCACTATTACACTGGTGAGGGTACAGCTACATGAGGAGTGTACCCCTACAGTGCCTAAGTCCATTGTTAGACATTGTAAGTGCAGTTAAACCATAAAGAGTATATGGTGTGTGAGTTGGTCAATACTAACTCCCCAGCACTATAATGGCTACACTGAAACCTGGGAAGTTTGGTAGAAAACATCTCAGCACATAAAACCCACACTGATGCCAGTGTGAGTTTTAATGCAAAATGCATTCAGAGGAGATCTGAGATTCCGCAACCTATGAAGAAGTCTCACAGCAGAGGAGACTGGCGTCTGCAGTTTCCAGATATTCCGCTCCAAAAGTCGACTTGTCCTGCAGTCAGCGACCTCCAGAACCCCTGGGTGGACCGACTGCCTTCAACAAAGACTGGATCTCCTGCAAACAGCAGCTCTGTTAAAAAAAACTCCACAGAAAGACTCTGAGCCTGCTGAGGATGAAGAAACTCATCGTCTGGAACCACCACTGCACCCGTTGTCCAGGACCAGAGTACAAGTGGCCCACCGGCCCCTGCAAGGTCCCAAGCACTCTAGAGTCTGCGTCCACCATGGGTTGACTCCTCCAGGACTCCCAGCTTCACCTACAGCCTCTGCACGGACCCCCCACAACTGCGAGTGGCCCTGTAAGGTGAAACCTGACCTTAAAAGGCATCCCTGCATCAGGCTGCTCTGTGCCCTGGAGAAGAGGACCGGAGGTGCACCTACATCCCCAAGCCCTCCAACTTACCTGGCCAGCTGTTGGGTCCTCCGGGAACACTTCCTGGACCGAGTCTGCAGCCCAAATGCTAAACTGGCAGCCTCCATAAAATTGCATTGGGCTCCCAACACCTCCTAAGCACCCTGAACCCGCCCACCCCAGTGCCGCTGGTGGTGTGGACTTGGTAGCAAGCTGGGACCCACTTTGCCCTTCACTTAACCCTAGGAGCTTGGCTCCTGAAACCGAGTGGCCTGCCCGTGAGCAGTCCCGGACCAAGGTGCCCCAGCCCCATTGGTATACATTGGCACCCTCGGTACACAGTCAAAATATCGAGTAGGAAATATCGACCTACCATAATATCGAGTCTGAAATATCGAAGGTGCATAATATCGAAGGCAAGAATATCGTAGGACAGAATATCGACCCAAGGTAAGTAATATCGAAATACTTAATATCGATGTAAGTAATATCGAAGTTAGTAATATCGATAGCATATATATCGATGTTACTAATTTCGATGACACTAATATCGATATTTGTATTATTATTTTTTATTATGTATGTGTTATATGTTTAATTTAAGTATTTAAAATAATTACTATTATATGTGTATAAATGTAATATAATAATAAATAAATTTATAAGTAAATTTTATGTTTTTGTACCGGAGCGGGTTGTGGTTTTATAGGGGAATAGGGTGGGAAGTAATTTAATTATGGTAAATTGATTAGTAATTAGTAGGATTTATTAATAAATTATAATTAATTGGTAATTATGTGAAAATAATAGGAAAATAATTTTAATTAATTTATTATTTGATATATATGTTCTGTAGCGGGTTGTGGGTTTATAGGGGAATAGGGTGGGAAGTAATTTTATTATGGTAAGTTGATTAATAATTAGTAGGATTAATTAATTAATTATAATTAATTGCTAATTAATATTGATTAATTGGGAAAAAATTAATTGATTAATTGATATATATTTTCTGTAGCGGGATGTGGGTTTATAGGGGAATGGGGTGGGGAGTAATTTAATAATAATTAATTAATTAATATATATAGCTCTGACTGTCGTTATCACGAGGAAGGATCTCTGCTGCCAAACGGAGGGTGCTCTTCACCGTAATCTTGCCCTGCCACGATCAGCTACTTGGGAGGTCGCGCCGCTGGTGGGAGCTTTTCCTCAGTCAGCGGATTGTCTACTTGCTCCCAGCGAGCGCTTGACCCCATAATCTATTGGCTGCCTGTACCGGGGGACTGCGAGGACCAGAAGCCTTTGCATCTTCCAGCTGGTGCCTCTTCCCCCCGGCGGCAACGCCCCCCACCTGCAGCCTATTTACTTTTCGCGACACCCGGTTCGCGGGTGCCGCTCACATAGCTCTGACTGTCGTTATCACGAGGAAGGATCTCTGCTGCCAAACGGAGGGTGCTCTTCACCGTAATCTTGCCCTGCCACGATCAGCTACTTGGGAGGTCGCGCCGCTGGTGGGAGCTTTTCCGCAGTCGGCGGATTGTCTACTTGCTCCCAGCGAGCGCTTGACCCCATAATCTATTGGCTGCCTGTACCGGGGGACTGCGAGGACCAGAAGCCTTTGCATCTTCCAGCTGGTGCCTCTTCCCCCGGCGGCAACGCCCCCCTGTACGATCCTCCCCTTAAATTGAACAGTTCCTCACGCAACGCGGGACGCGCGCGGGGAGAAGCGCGAGGCGAAGCCCGGGCCAAGGGTGGGCCCGTTTCAGCCCGTTCCAGACTGAGCAGGACTGGACTGGGCCAGGGTATTTACATTTACATTTTCACCCCGCTATTTCTATCAGTGACCCCCTGCTGGATGTTGACATTGTATTTGATCTGCACATATCATTAATTTTGTCGTACTTGAAGCAACTATGAATAAGCGCACTAGAAGTAAAAAGACCTCTAGCCTTACCGATATCACTGGCCCTATAGACTTATTCATTACTAAGACCCACGAAGTCATAGACAAAAGCATACTCATCTTAGAACGCAGGGTATCTCATGAACTGGAGGTTGCAAGAAGATCGTCCATGGGGCCCCTGGCTTCTGCACATACCCCTATCCAACAAGGACCAATCATCCCATTGCTCAAGCAAGCTGATAACACAAACGCATTAATACATACGGTTCCAAATATTGTCGATCTATCTGCCACCCAACTCTCACTGGGGTCTAACTCCAGTGAGGACTTGGAAAAAACACCAGATCTACAATTTTCCCATAACCAGGTGGATATCGTAGACCCTAATTCCACGGGCAAGCGGGAGGGTGCCACAGCTAAGAGGCAAAACACAGAGATGACCCCACACGAGACCACACCAGCTCTGCATAACGCCACGTCCTCCCTTAACCCAACTACTGATACAATCCTGTCAGATCAACTGATTGCTACCAATAGTGGTGCCGATTGTATATTGACCTCACATGACGCTGGTCTCCGAGAGCTGACATAGAACCAAGCCCTCGGGGGTGGCATACAGAATCCATGCACCGCATGTGTAACACTACATGGTTTCATTACAAAAAGCATGGGGCTGTTGCTAAAACACCATCTGCAACCACTGGAAAAGAGCATCATGATTATTGAGAAGCAATTAGCTAAATTAAATACCCCTGCTTTCAAGCAAAAATCACTGGCTACACCTGCCAACCCCCGTCTTTACCAGCTACCCGGCCCAAGCCCCTGCCGCTCGAAAGAGTTGCAAACACTGAAGCTCTAAAAAACGACAGGCAAAACAAACAAACTACCTCAAAACCCGTCCCAACAGAAGGGATTGGAAAACAAAAAGGCCCCACTGATAACCCTCAAAAAACCCCGGCTCCCGTGGAGTCAAATAGCCAAGCAGCGAAGCAGAAGGATACCCCACAGACATCACAAAAAGCCCAACCACCCCAGCCACAAGCCAATGAGAGGAAAGGCCCAAGGTACAGGCGTCCGATACATCTGCCGCCCGAGGCGACCCCATACACTGTCATACTCACTGGGGTCACCGAGCTGGCAGATGGTATAGACGAACCCCCTTGGTCTTTGCGCAACAAGGTACTCCAGTGGTTGAGCCAAAACAGACCTCTCCATCCATCTAACCATAGCAGAATTATTTCAATGAGAAGAGTGTTTTGGATTGGCGATACCAAAAAAAGCTTACAGGGCGATTGCATTGTTCTTAATTGTGAGGACCCCGCTACAGCTGATTATATTTCCTCATGGCCAGCTCTAGAGAAAAGGGGGGGGGTCGACGTACAGCATCTCTCCTTCTTCTACCCACCTCTAAATACTTTTAATTATGGCGACCCTAATAGTTGGGAGGAAGGCCAGGACTGGCCTTGGACACAGGTGGGGCACTATAACAGAAATAGAAATAGGAATAATAACAACCACTGGAACAGAGGGTGGGACAATCGTCCCTGGCCACCGAGGAGAGAAAACTTAAATCCTGACTATTGGAGGGGGGCCCCCACAAGGAATAGGTACGACTGTTTGGACATGGTCGATTGACCAATAATGGTAATAAAACAGAAAGGAAATAATTTAGGTATCCCAGATGTGACCTGTAAAAATGAACACCAGATTACCATCGCTAACATCCTGCTATCAGGGAACACACCTGACTCCCCAATAGGGGAAACATCGCTAACACTTCAGCAACCTCCAGACCATCTAATTAAGGCCCCAAAATGGGAAGGTTCCGCAGCCCAAGAGAAATTTAATGTTGGGGCTATACCCATAATCCCGCGTGACACCACACAAACCCATAGGGAGGTAGAACATAACATAGAGGGCGCTGAGAGGTTAACCCCTCAGACACTGGCACTAGAAGCCAGTCAACATAAATCCAACCTAAAAATAACTTCCTGGAATATCGCAGGGCTGAACAACAAATCAAGGGCCCAGACATTCCTATCCTTTATGGAAAAACAGGACATAATATGCTTACAGGAATGCTGGGATCAGGAGGAGACCCACATTGAGGGCTTTAGTACCTTCTATTTCTGTCGGGAAGACTGAGAGCTCTCTGTCAAGCATACCTAGTATTCTTCACGGTCACTCAGTGTCACTGACAAGAAAAAATGGATATGCCATAAAATGGGCAAAAATTGATTCTAAAAATTTCTTGAAGGATTTAGTCCAGAAAGAATTGAAACAATTCACGACCTGCCTAGAATCTAATA
Organism: Lissotriton vulgaris; assembly: GCF_964263255.1. Classification (NCBI taxonomy): domain Eukaryota; kingdom Metazoa; phylum Chordata; class Amphibia; order Caudata; family Salamandridae; genus Lissotriton; species Lissotriton vulgaris. Next base: position 878,044,007 of record NC_141685.1, read on the forward strand.
CTAACCCTCAGTCAATTATAGAGGCTTATGGAAGGATAACTGCCACCATAAATGATAAGTTAACAAAAAAAATAAAGATAGGGACAGTAAAGAGAGTACACGGCTGGTTTAACTCCGCCTGCTCCAAAGCCCATAAAGACCTGTTACAGGCATTAAAGACAGTCCCTAAAGATATTAGTTTGATTAAGGATGCCAGGCGAGCATATAAACAGACCCTACGTGATAGACAGGATGAATTGAAAAACCAGGCCTGGGAAGCCCTAGTAAAGGCAAGTGCCTTAAGGGATAATATTTCCTTCTGGAAAGAAATCAATGCCCCCTTCTTCTCCACGGACAGCAAGGCTGATTCGATGGAGATAGCCATAACGGAAGACGTCTGGGTTGATTACTTTACTTCCCTATATAAAAAAGACCTAATAACTATGACCCCAGAATATGATTTTAACAATAGGCAGGGGGAACAGGCAGTGATGCAAGATAGTTTCCCTTTAAATATAGTCTTTGGGCTCCTCTATTAGCAAATGTAATAAACGCGTACAGCAAAATGGGTTTTCCTGACACATGGCACAAAGCCATAGTAATTCCAATATTCAAAAAAGGTGACAGACAGGACCCAAAATGCTATCGCCCTATTTCTTTGCTAGATACCCTGATGAAAGTTGCAGGCAGAGTATTATTAACTAAATTACAAACCAGTTCTAAGAGTAAAGGGATTCTATCGAAATTACAGTATGGTTTTAAAACTGGTGTAGGCACTGTAGAGCAGGGTTTAAACCTGGCCCTAATAACAAATAAATATATTGGAAGGAAAAAAGGGAATCTGTTCCTAACATTCGTCGACCTAACCTCGGCTTTTGATTGTTTAGACCATAGTGTGCTATGGAAAACCCTGGTTAAACTGGGGATAGATAAAAACATTCTATATTTTATACAGGAACTATATAGAGACGCTGGTGCCACGGTCAGATATGGCAAAAATGGTGAGCGAACTAAAAAATTCCCTATAGCAAAGGGTGTTCGACAGGGCTGCATCCTTGCGCCATTTCTTTTTAATTTATACATTAACGAGATAGCAGACTTTTTAAAAGATCTTGAAGTGGACTATCCCAAAATAAATGGCACCTCAGTACCACTACTTTTATATGCTGACGATGCCGTGATCATGGCTCGCACGCAGCTGGGTCTTCAGAAAGCGCTAACAGGATTCTCAACCTTCATGACCACGAGAGGCTTAAAAATAAACGAGGGAAAAACATTCACAATGTCATGTACATTGAGGAAAAATATACCAGATTGTAAAACCTTCGCTAACAACACTAAGATAGCTATGACCAAAACCTTTTCTTACCTAGGCATCATATTTAATAATAGGGGCACATGGTCAACAGCAATAACCTCCCGGAACCTGGACTTTTCTCGCACGATAGGTGCTCTTAAACAATTTGCTAAAAGACTGGGTAGGAAACCTGTAGACATATTACTTAAGATATATGCAGCTAAATGTGTGTCCACTGCTGTATATGGGGCAGGCATTTGGGGACCAGCAGATTGTACACAAATTCAAACAGTGGAAAATGCTTTTTTGAGATACTTATTATCAGTCCCCCGCTCCACGTCTACTACCATTTGCCACAATGAACTGGATAGAGTCCACATCACCGATCTGATAAAGATAGCGCCAGTGATGTTGTGGTTTAAGATCTGGACATGTGACGATACAGGTTTCAACAGGGAAGTAATCCAAGACTGTTTAAATCATTCCACTTCTAGTAAGCAGTCATGGTTAGCCTATGTGAAAAAGTTTTTGTTCTCTATTGGTAAACCAGATCTCTACCTAAATCCCTCATCATGCTCACAAATAGCAAAAAAAGCTCTAAAAGTGGCATGCCTTGACTTACTGGAGGAAAGGAGATGGTACCTAGACGGGCACAAGTCTACCATAGTAGCCCATCGTAACATCCTACACGGTACAGGCCTTCACGCTTATCTAGCCCCAACCTATTCGTGTTATCACAGAATGCTCCTGACTCGAATGAGGACGGAGTCATTCTACAGGTTAATATCATTTCTGGCCCCGAATGATTGGTCTGTTAATTTGGAAAAATGCCCGTGTGATGACCTATCTAAACAGTCAAACTTACATTGCATTTTCTTTTGCAAGTATTACCAGTGGGGGAGAAAAAGATATCTGTTACCATTGTTAAAGACATGGGGTTTGAGAACCTGTAAAACTGCACTGGTCAGACTGTACATGATGCAAGATGAACTTACCATAGTGACAGCGATAAAATTTTTGACCTTCACTGTAAAGTGTAGAGGGACCATGGGCAATGGCTAGGACTTCATGGATAAACAAAAATTGTAAAATCGTATTATATTGTACCTTATCACATCAGATAATACGTAATACAGGAGTCTGTATGAGTTCCAAGAGTCTTTCAATGAACTTTAGAAATTTTTATACATTTTAATGAACTTCATCTGTTCTGTCTTCATGATATGTATTTTTGTAAGAAGTTTTTTAATGAGAAAAGCTATTTAGTCTGCCTACGTTTGTATTTTGTATGCTTTTATGGTTTTTTGTCAAAATACCGAATAAAGCTATTTTTGAATTTGAATTTGAATTAATATATGTTTTTAAAAATTTATATTTAATTTATTGGGAAATAATTAATATTAATTAGTTAATTAATTATTATAATTTTGTACATATTTAAAATTATTAATTAATTGGTAATTAAATAATATTAATTAGTTACATTAATTAGAGTAATTTATTTATATATTATTTTTAGTTACTGTTAATTAATTAATTGGGGGAAAATAATATTAATTATTAAATTATATTAATTACAGCTAATGTGCTAATATATTTACTTTATTTGTTATTGTTCATTAATAATTAATGGCTAATTAAATAATATTAATTAAGTTTGGGTAAAGGAGTATTTTTAGGGTTCAGGGTCAGTTTTGGGTTTTTGGGTAAAGGGGTATTTTTAGTGTTCAGGGTCAGTTTTCAGTTTTTGGGTAAAGGGGTATTTTGAGGGTTTAGGGTCAGTTTTCAGTTTTTGGGTAAAGGGTTATTTTTAGGGTTTAGGGTCAGTTTTCAGTTTTTGGGTAAATGGGTATTTTTAGGGTTCAGGGTCAGTTTTCAGTTCATGGGTAAAGGGGTATTTTTTGGGTTCAGGGTCAGTTTTCAGTTTTTGGGTAAAGGGGTATTGTTTGGGTTCAGGGTCAGTTTTCAGTTTTTGGGTAAAGGGGTATTTTTAGGGTTCTGGGTCAGTTTTCAGTTTTTGGGTAAAGGGGTATTTTTAGGGTTCTGGGTCAGTTTTCAGTTCTTGGGTAAAGGGGTATTTTTAGGGTTCAGGGTCAGTTTTCAGTTTTTGGGTAAAGGGGTATTTTGAGGGTTTAGGGTCAGTTTTCAGTTTTTGGGTATAGGGTTATTTTTAGGGTTCAGGGTCAGTTTTCAGTTTTTGGGTAAAGGGGTATTTTTAGGGTTCAGGGTCAGTTTTTGGGTAAAGGGGTTTTTTTTGGGTTCAGGGTCAGTTTTCAGTTTTTGGGTAAAGGGGTATTTTTAGGGTTCAGGGTCAGTTTCAGTTCTTGGGTAAAGGGGTATTTTTTGAGTTCAGGGTCAGTTTTCCCTACTGTTGCACTCTCTGGAGTAGGAATAGAAATTTTTACCCTTACGCTATCCAACGTTTTATTTAATTAATTGTTAAAATATCAAATGTTTATTTTATTTTTTATATTACTTACATTTTATTTATGTTACTCTTTTATGTTTGTAAATGTGTTAGTAAATTAGAATATATTTCATTAATTTATAAATTCGTAAAATAATTATTAATACTTATTGTTCAGTGCATATATATTACATATTTACTGTATATATTTAATTAATGTATTCTTAATATATATGTATTAATTATTACTTTTAAACATTATTAGATACTTTTAAATATGTTTATTTTATTTATTAGTCTTATAGACTTAATTTTACATTTATATATTAAAAAAAATAACGATATTTTTAACATCGATATTTTTGACATCGATATATTTTTTTCGATATTTTTGTACTTACCATGTTGTAGATAGGATGTCGATATTTTTGCCCTCGATATTGTTGACTCGATATTCTTGTAGGTCGATATTTCTGTAGTCGAAATTCTGTCAGTGATTCGGCACCCTCCACTCTACACCTGGCTGCCGTGGTCCCGCTGGTGGTGCACTGTGAGTGCTAAACTGAACCTTGGTTCTAACCCCAGACACCCAGCATTGTAAGTTGTTTACTTACCAGCAGACCAATAACATTTTTTGCCCCCACAGGAATCCATGTTTTGGTTTTTCCTCTAGAAATGTTCAAAGTGTCAACATGCTTTTTGTATGGAACAAAAGTAACTGTGCCTTGAAAAGTAAATTGTCTTACTTACCTTTGTATTTTAGGATCCACGGTGTGATATCTAGGCATACCACCCTAAGTACTCGGTGTAACTTAAAAGTAGTCCAAAGTATTTTAAAGTATTATGAACTGTTCTTAGAGCAAATACAAACCTGTAATGATTTCAATTTCATCCAGTATTGCTTTTCTGTGTAGATTCTGTGTTGCATTCGAAAGTATATTTTACCTCCCTGTGCTAAGTTCTGCTTGGTTCTAGAAATAAAACATAGGTATACCTTTTTATACTTGCGCAATTGGCCTGTATTCAGTCTCAGAGTGTGTGCCATCAGTTCTTGCCTTAGTGAATACAATAAATGCTTAACACACCTTCCTGATAAGCCTGACTGCTCAACCACACTACCACAAAAGAGAGTATGGTATAACCTACTTTAGCTTCTGCTAGAGCTCTGGGGATCTACTGGACTCTGTGCACACTATACCTTACTGTGGTATAGTATATACAGAGCCAGCTTCCTACAAAATGTAAATATATATGTACACAATTTATGTATTTATATCTAAACCAAACCTGCATGTACATCAGGTTATCTATGAATTAAAAGCAATTAATATTTTAGACCATAAAGGTGATCTATGTTTGAAACGGAATAGTCCCTGGGGCTGTCAATATCTATGAAGGGACAGGGGCTTCATATGAAAAGTCTCTGGGGTTCCAGGCAAGGAACCTTCACATCAGGGATTACTTCCACCTGGTGTTCTCCCAAGTTATAGGGGTTCTCCAGCCATCCCAGAAACAAAGGGGAAAAGAAAGAAAGAACAAAATGGGGTCAGTTTTAGACTTTGCCTTTCTGGGTTCTAACTGCCATCAACATGCCACAGGCGACACCACTGTGAGGGGAAAACGAGTGAGGAATTGTGCACTTTGGTTACCCGTGTTCCCCCGGTCACACTGTGCCTCCCCTCTCCCTGCCAAAATTTTAAGATATTGTATCCAAGGCACTCGCCTGGAGCTACGGTCCTCCTGGACCTTAGCAAGGGGTATCGCGATGTCCTGTTTTCCCCTAGGACATCTGGATACTTCAGCACATTTGTTGGGGCCGGTCTTGCCTCTTCCCCGGTCTTTTCATTTCCTGCCGTTGCTCCGCACTGCTGTCACCGTCTCCTCCTCCTCGCCTGTCACTCGGGTCTCTCGCTCCTCTGTTTCCCTCTCCTGGCACTCCCTTTTCTGCCTCGAGCGGCTCAGTGTCTGACGTGATTGATGCGTGCAAGTCTAGTTCGCCGACCTCTTCCATTGGTAGGCGAATGTTGGGGCCATCTTGGAGTTCCCGGCTAGCGGGAGCTCCGTACTACACTGACTTGCTACAGGTTTGTGATCATGTGTAAGGAAATGCCTCTTTTTGTATTCACCCCCAAGCTTTTGGACCAATGCTGCTGTGTGTTTTTACTCTGAGAGTGTACGGAGGCCTGCTAACCAGACCACAGTGCCAGCGCCCTGACCCTAAAACATGTATGTTATATTTGCTTATGCTCAATTGGCATATGCTAACTTAACTATACGTCCCTAGTATATGATGCCCAGGGTACCCAGAGAATGTAAGTTAGAGGGTCACCCCAAGGATTGCACCACTGATTGTGCCACCCTGGGTGTGACACAGGTAAAACAAGCCTCCCAGTCTGCCATTGCAGACTGGAAGAGCAGTTTTAAACTGCTAGCCATGTAAAGCTATGGCAAAGAAAGTCCCCTCTACAGCAGGCCTACCAAGCTCCAAGGCAGGGTACAGCATATTTCACGGGCAGAAAATATATTTTACTAGTTCTGATTGTACAAATGCAAAACTGTCCTTTTTACTGTGGAAAGACTTGGTCACCCATTGGCGATTTATATGCTGACCCCTCAGCTGTGCTAACTCCGGAATGGTGCAACCAAAGTTGGTACTCCAAGGTATTAAACAACTCGTTACATTAAGCCCAACTTGATACTCAAGTTGAAAATGAATGCAACTTGTTGCTGTGTCCAATATTTTTAAAGTTGCCATTTTGTTGCCTTTAGTCTTCAGTGCTTTTAATAGTTGTACATGAAGGGGTTTGTTTCTAAGACAGCTGTCTGCCCTCCATGACTCCCACTAAAGGTTACACTAGAAGCTTGCACAGGAGAGAGGTGTTGCCTCCTTTGATGAAGGGGGGTGTTGGGCATTTGTTGAACACAGAGTCAATAAATGAGACACACACTTAATAAGGAATTCCAACACCAATTTACAAAAATAACATATATTATTTTTATAATAATTTAGACACAAAGATCTTTCAAGATTAGGTAAATACTTTTCAAATTAGCGATTTTCAGAAACAGAAAAAACAGCTGTTAGATTTTAGTCATGAGCCTTGAACGCTGCAATGTTATCCTATGGGAGATACATGAACTGCATGGCGGATCTTGCAATCGAGTTACAAGGTTGACCTTTTGGACTTAAAGTAAGTAAGGGCCAAGGTCCTTAGAACCACCACCAATTTCGATTTACCCGCCCTGGTGTATCTGGATGCAGAGGGGCTGGTCACAAGGGTAGCCTCGAATGCTACCACTGCAGTCAATGGGAAAACCTGTAACAAGAAAATGGAAACAAGTGGGGGCTGGGGGACCAGTCTGGCAGAACGCAAATAGGGGCTCGGCTCTTGAGGGTCTCTGGAGCAAGGGGGTACCGTCGGTAGACTCAGGGCTTGGGTGCGGAGGTGTTTTTTCCGGCGGGTCACTTGAGTTGGAGGCTCTCACTTCTTAGGTCGACTGTAGATGGGGACAAAACAGGATAATAGGGTCACTCCCGGTGCTGGCTTATGCGATCTCTGATGTTCCTTATCGGCTAGTCTATCTTTGCGGTCCTGGAGTCCGGATTGGACCCAAACAAGCTTTGGTTGCTGCAATTGTTCCTGTACCCTAGATATTGGTGCAGAGCAGCTCCAGTTGATCCTGGCATCTTCACACTTGGTGGCAGACAAATCTTACCTCTTGGAGCATGGTGACCTCCTCCTGGGTGGCTTCTGCGTCGATGGATCCAGTGGTCTGCAGAACGGTGAACCAGATGTTGTAGTCTGTGTCTGTAGGCAAGTGCCACCTCCTCTTCAATGGAGATGCTGATGGCCTAAACCCAATTGGCATCTCTAGCCACAGGTCAGGCACCTGGTAAATGGTACCCTAGGTACCCAGGGCACTGTGACCAGAGAAGGGACCTAAGGCCTGCAGCTCTATTTGTGCCACCCTTAGGGGACCTGTACCCTGACACACACACACTGCCTTTGCAGGCTGAGTGTCTTGGTGCAGAACTAAACAGAGTCGACGTGGCACACATCCCTGTGTGCCATGCCCACAAACACACTGCCCTGGCATACCTCAGTCACCCCTCTAGCTGGGTGCACTATGTCAGTGGTGTGGGCACAGGTGCATGAACCCTGTGCCCCTAGGGTACCCGGGGCCATTCCTGGGCACTGTAAGTGCAGTGCTGCTATTAAGAGTATATGGTGCTGGGAGGATGTCATCCACAGCACCATAATGGCTACACTGAAGACTGAGAAGTTTGGTATCAAACTTCTCAGCACATTAAACCCACACTGATGCCAGTGTGGAATTTAATGTCAAATGCACTACAGAAGGCAACTTAGAGTTGCCCCCTAAAACCAACCCACAGCCTGCGTCCGGACTGAGAGGCTTCCTAGGCTGCCACCCAGCAGACATGTTGCTGGACCCCCGGGTAGAGAGCCACCCGGTCTCTTGGGCCTGCAACAATGCACATCCTGGGACGAAGTGCTAGGTCTCCTTCCCCAGGATGGGCAGGGGAAGCTTGAAAGGCATGCCGCCTTTGTGAGCTTCTCCAGGTCATTTGCTGTACTCAGCAACTGGTCCCCACTGGTTCTGCCCCCCTCTGTGGCTCGAAGATCGGCTGGAAAACCTAAGTGAGGAAAGGGGGTGTGCCAACCCCACCCCTCAGGTGAGGAAGGCTAGGTGAAGCACAACTCCGAGCTACCGCCATCTTGAGGATGGGGAGCCCTACCCAATCAGGACTAGGCTACTGCCTTCTCTCCCTGGAGAGTGGCAGAATAGGGGGTGTACTCACCCCAGGAAAGGGACCCATTGGCCCCTGACCTTTCCCTACCTGCAACACCCCTAAATTTAATATTTAGGGGCACCCTGAACCTTCCTTCCTCAGATCCCGATTCTGAAACAAGAAGAAGAACAAGAAGGAAGAAGACCTGCCGTGCAGCTGCTAATAAGAGAACGACACCAACTGACTTGGCCCCAGCCCTACCAGCCTGTCGATCCTTGAACCTGCTCCTGCTAAGTTTTGGCGTCTCTAGTAGTCAGCAACCTCCAAAAACACGGTGGAAGTGACTGCCTTGCTCATCCAAAGACTGGGACTCCCACGTTCAGTGATTCTGCTCAAACAGCAACAACACCTGGTGCCAGCCAGGAACCGCGAATCCAGCAGACTCTGCACCCGCCGAGCCCGGCCTGTGCCTGAGTGAACAAATACCACTAGGACGTCCCTCCCGGCGACTGTGACCACGAATCCAGCGTCCAAGGACCCTTCTCGACACTCCTGATGACGCCATCAGCCTCACAACCATGGACCCCTCCAACCACGACCAGCTGAGGGTAAGATTTGCCGACACCAAAAGACACCCCTGCACCCGGCACCCTGCGGCCCCCTTTGCCCTTCCCTGGGGTGACTATCTAACCTACAGCTTCCCAACTTACCTCTCGAAGTGGTGGTGGCACCTGAAGAATCTCCGTCCCCGAGCCTGCTGCCTTAGTTTGTCAACCAGCTTTCCCATTGAAATACATTGAACGCCCAATGGCCCAGAAGCTCCCTGCACCCAGACGCCCAAGTGCCAGTGGAGGTACAGCATCTGTCCTATTCTACTTCCCCACTTGCCCTGTGTAAGTGACCAGGAGCTCAGCTACCACCGCCATGTGGCCTGCCTGCTAGCAGCCAACAACCAAAGGCCCCCTGCCCGCCTTAGGCTAACATTGGGCCTACTCTCCCTTCACCTGGCTGCCCCTGTGCCGCTGAGGGTGTAACAACTGTACTCACCTGACCCTGGGAGACCCCTGAGTCTACCCCCAGAACCTTAACTCTGCCAGTCGAGTACTTACCCAAAGACCGATAATTAGATTTTCTCCATAGGGTAACATTGGATGGTTTCACTCAGAATTAGAGTGTCGAGTTTTGCAACTTTGAAATATTCCTTAAAAATCATCCGATCAACGAAAACGAAATTACTCACCTGCTATCAGGAGAGATCCTAGAGCTGGATCTTTGTGCCCAGCACTGCACTTCAAAAGTAATTACAACTGTGATTTTCCGATAACTCAATTTCCTCTCATAGGATAACATTGCCTAGTTTTTTCCAGACTTTCTTCTAAGTGTCTATTTTCAAAACTTACAAATATTCCTTAAAAATCGCCTGTGTGTAATAAAAACGATTTCTTTCAACTGTTTACAGGAAATGCACCAAGGCTGAATCCAGGATCTAGCCCCGCGTAACAAAAACATTCGTAAAGTGATTTTATTGCATTTACTTAAAACTTCCCATTGAGCTCAATGTTATAATTGTGTTTACCTTGTGTTGCATATTGCAACAACTGTATCTAGTGCATTCTGAAATCTATTGCTATTTGAAAGTATTCAATTGCAACATGTCATTCTGAGAAAGTATTTTTATACCTACTTGCAGTTCTAAAATAAAACAACAGTATATTTTTATATACAAAACAATTGGCCTAGAGTTCAGTTCTTGAGTGTGTGAGACCATTTGCTGACTGAGGGTGTACAACAAATGCTTTACACTGTCCTCTGATACTGCCTTACTGCTCGACCAAGCTACCACTTTAGAGAGTAAGGTTAAATCTAACTTTAACCTCTGCCATACCTCAGAGGACTGTGGACTCTGTACCTTACTTTGGTGCAGTATATACAGAGCCACTTTCTTACAGCGGTGGGTTAGAACTTTCTGGCACTGTCTCTCTTGCACTGTAAGTGTGTCATCACAAGTACTTCTGCCTAAAAAGAAGTGCAACTTTGTGCCAGGGACAGTGACCCAATGCTTTACTTTGCCAATGTTTTTTAACACAATGTCTTCATGTTACAGTAAATCTAAGCTAATAGAACCTTTTTTTGTACCAATAAGAATTATCAGTCATATTAAGGATTTTTTTTGTGAAAATCTCTTTATTAACTTTGCCCGATGACTCAAAGAATACATAGCAGTGTTTAATTAGCATGGAATAAGAAAGCAATTCATTGTACAATCAAAGGCATACTATACAGTATCGTAAAACCCCAACCAGCATCACTCTTGTCCCACACCCTCCTCCATTGCTCGGTACTTTCGCCAAGGACCCCTGATCCTTCTCCATTTCTTTGTACAACCCCTGGCCTTGTAGATCGTTTCCTCCGCCCTCTGGCACCAATCCAAATATTGTTGCCACTGGTCCCATTGTGGGGCCTCCTGCGCCCCCCAACCCCTGGCTATATTCCTTTTTGCCACCCCGGCCACCAAGGCCAGCCAGATTTCATTGTACCGTGACCAGTCCGTCGGCCCTTTAATCATTAATAGAAGCCACCTCGGTTCCATTGAACTGGCGACCCCACTACTGTTGCCATGGTGCCAGCCACCCTGGTACCACATTCGGACATTCCCAAAGAATATGGAAGGAAGTTCCCTCCTCTTGGCAACCCCTCGCACAAAATGGAGACTGGCTCCTTCCCCACGAGAACAGGTGAGTTTGTGGGTAGTACACCCGGTGCAAGATTTTCAATTGGACATGACGGAACCAAGTCCGTATCGCGATTTCGTGGGGGCTCTGCAGTGCGTCCTGCCAATCCGCATCTTCTAGGCTGCCGATATCTTCTTCCCATCTTGCTCGCAGAGATGACAGGGGGTCAGGGATATTATTTATGAGCTTGCGATAGATAGTGGCCATAGGCTTCTCTAAGAGGGGGTCAAGCAGGAGCCTGTCCTCCATCAGCGAGTACTGGCAGTGTGATGACTTGGCCGATGCAGAACAGCTTTCGGGAAGAAAGATTCTGCTTTCCTCCGAAAAAGCTTGTCTGGAAAGAAGGTGGTGTTACAGCAGGTTAACATGAAGAACTTGAAGCTCACTCACTTACCACACATAAGTGTTGCCGACGAGAAACACTGGGGCATATTTATAAGCCGCTATGGCCACCACAATGTCACTTTTCACGACATTGTGGTGGCGATAAGGGCCTAGTCTAATTTACAAGGCAGCGTTAAACCAGTTAATGTGGCTTAAGGCTGCCTTGTAAATTAGGCACCCTTTCAAGCTATACTTTGCGTGAAAGGGGCGGGCAATGGGTGTTGCGGTGGGCGTTCTACCGCAACACCCATTGATTTACTAGGGTGGCGTAAATATGGGGCAGCACCAAAATAAAGACCAGGAAATGTGATCTTACCCTGGCACAACTAGGATAAATGCTTAATGTATCCTAGTTTGTGGCATGAGACAAGGAGAAGGAGGAAACCAGAGCTGCAGGCCTCTGAAAAAAAATCACAACCGGTGATTTAAACAAGAAGGCCTGGTCCAGCAAGCGTAAAAAGGATGAAAGTTTCCTTTTAACAGTGGTCAAAGCAAAGCCTTGCCAGGTGAGAGACAAAATAAATGACAGAACATTGGATAACCACCTGAAGGGGACCAATCTGCAGTGCTCCACACCAAACCACACATTTTTCCCAATGACAGACGCATACAGTTTTTGATGAGCGATGCATGGCTGCCAGGATGACATCAACTACCTCCGGAGGAAGGTGAAAGCTGTTTAACTGTTACAGCATAATCTCCAAGCATGAAGGTGGAGATTGCGAAGGCCAGGGTGCAGAACCCTCCCCTGTTTCTCCAGGAGAGGCAGCCTGATCGGAGAACAGATGATCAAGCTCAGGAGCTCTGGATACCATACTTTCTGTGCCAATCCAGGGGCCCTAAGGTGACTTTGGCCCAGTGCGCCCTGATCTTCAGAATTCGGGGCAGAAGTGGTATGGGCAAGAAGGCATACAGGAGTCCAGAGTTTCACTCTAGGCAGATTGTGTCTCCTAGAGAGAGACGCATTGAAAGCTCCAACGTGCAGAAGTGCTGATACTGCACGTTCTCTGCGGAGGCAAATAGATATAATGAATGTTGAAATATTTATATAGCGTGCTGTCGCTCCAAGGAGCATCCTAGCGCTGCGACTTCATTGCTGGTAAATTGATAAGTTTTAACTGATTGTAGATGTTTTGTACACAGGGGGATCAGACAAGTGATTTGCAAACTGATTCGGCTAGGCCATAGATCCATGTTTTAAGAGATTTTTTTAAAGGTCTGTTCTGATGTAATTGTGCGAAGATGGGAGGGCAGTTTGTCCCATGCTTTAGCTCCTAAAACTGCCAAAGATTTTCCTCCCTTTGTGACAAGTCTGAACTTGGGGACAGTCATCAAGTTGGCAGTAGCTGACCTAAGTTCTCTTGCGGGGTGGTACCATGGTTCTCTCCTTTCGCAAAAGAGCCCTTGCACCACCTTCAGGTGTAACTGCCTCTTGTGATCAGCTAGACGACAACTGCTAAGTTCGCCCACCCTAGCATTCAAGGATCTTGCCAGGTGGTTCACCACCAGGAAAATCCCTTAATGATCTAGCCATTTCCAGGAGGCATAGAGCCTCCTGGCACTGGGCCCAGGAACCCACTCCATTTTGTTTGTTGCAAAACCACACGGTGGTGGTGTTATCTGTGAGCCCCTGCACCAGCTTCTCTTTGATGGATGGCAGGAAGGCATTCAATGGCCATTCCAACCTACAAGTGGTGCATCGGGCACCACTGTCAGCTCTGGGTGGTATCGGGAGAGGGGTCTGCACTGACCCAACTGTGGTACATTACCCACCACTGCAGATCTTTTGCGGTCTCTTCCAAAATCTGGATGTGATCAGAGAGGCCCCCTTGCTGTTGGGCCGACTGAGACTTCAGATACTACTGCAGAGCCTGCAAATGCCCCCTGGCATGCTTGACCAGCAGGATGCACAAGGTCATCAGTCCCAACAGACCCAGTGTTGACCTCGCTTAGATTCAGGACAGAGGCTGAAAGATCGGGATCATAAGCCTGAATATCTTGGATTTTCCAGGGGAAAGGCACGAAACAGAACCGTGCTCAGAATGGCTCTTATGAAGGGGAGTGCCTGAGAAGGAGTTAAGTGTCCCTTTGGCACATTGATATTGAACCCCAAAGATGACAGGAGGTTTGCCGTAGTCTATAGGTGGATGATTACAGCCTGGGCAAGCTCACCTTCAACAGCCAGTCATGGAGGTACAGGAAGACTGAAATCCCTGACCGACCTCTGAATGTGTGCTTTGACCACCGCTATCACTTTTGTGAACACCCGAGGTGCGCTAGTTAGGCCAAAGGACAGCACAGCGAAATGAAAAAGCTCCTGTTCTACCATGAACCTCTGGTAGCGCCAATGGGACTGCAGGTGGGTATATGGAAATAGGTGTTCTGCAGGTCTAACGGCACCATCCAATCTCCAGGGTCAAAGGCAGATAACACTTGGGCTAGCCTGAGCATCTTGAATGTTTCCCTACAGAGGAAGGCGTTGAGAGAGCATATGTCTACGATAGGACGAATTACACCATCCTTCTTTGGCACCAAAAAGTAGTGGGAATAACAATCATGACCTTTTCTGGTGCTGGCACCATCTCGATAACCCCTGTGGCCAAAACGGCTTGTACTTCCTTACTTAAACAGATTGTCCTCCATCAGTCATTCTGGGGATGGTGGAAGGTGCAGCGGAGTGGCAAAGAATGGCAAGGTGTGCCCCTTCCAGACCTTCTGCAGAACCCACCTGTCTGCCAACCCAGCAAGAATCCTTGGATCCTGCCTCCAAACAGGTGGCTGTTCTTAAAGTGTTAAAGTGGTTTGTAAGGTGAGGCTGCAGGAGGGGCAGTGGACTGAGTGGCTCACTGACCTTGACCACGGGGAGGTTGGTGCTGCGGCCTAGGCTGCGGAACTGGTGGGCACCAGTTGAGGCTGAATTTACTGCTGATGTGGGGTACCTCTGCCGAAGCCATGAGATGAATGGCAGGGCAGATAAGCCCAGGGAGTGTGCTGAGGCCCTGCTCTCTTTGGACTGCCCCAGAGTGGAATTTGCCTTGTCCCCAAACAGATGAGTCTAATCAAAGGGCATGTCCATGAAGGATGATTGGACATCGCCTTAAAAACCGGTCAACTGCCACCGGGAATGTTGGTGAATGGCAACACTGGTGCCAACGGCTCACTAGATGAAATCAGTGGTGTCCAAGCCACAATGAATTGTGAACTTGGCCACATCATAACTGTCTTGTATAGCTTGGGTTAGTAAGTTGGCAGCCAACGGAATAGGTATAATTAAATAAATAAATAATATGTATTCCGTTGTCTGTCGGCTTCCCTCCCCCTGCAGCGCCCTGCCTCACCGCACCTACCTATGCCAGCTGCCTCTGGTACCCAGGGCTTATAAGCTAGAGTGTCCCCCGGGACTGCAGCACTTATTGTGCCACCCTAAGTAAGAGAAAGCAAAACATAGCTTCCAGTCGGCCACTGCAGACTGGAAGGGCAGTTTACAACTGCTAACTCGACTTTGCCTTTTAAAGTAATGGCAAAGCCCAAACCTTCCTTTTCAATATATGTTACTCACCGCTAAGTTAGGTCTAATGAGCAGGTCGCTGGGTTCTGTATGTTAAAAAGTGGAACAAAGTGGAACATGTACTTTTACATGTTCCAAAAGTAAAAACCGTTAAATTGTCTTTTACTGTGGAAAGGCTAGTAGCCCCATTGGCAAGTACAGAGTTACAGGTCGGCACCCCAGCTCTGCTCACTTCTGAATGGAACTATTAGGGATCGTACTGTTTGGTATCAAAAGAATCAGTGCATTACATCAGATTTATTGGTTGAATCGAATTTAATGTCACTGGTGGGCAAAGGGCAATGTTAGAAGTTGCCGCTTTATTTGCTCACGGTTTCCAGTGCACGTTTACTGATGCACAAGAGGCTTATCCTGCAGACATCTTTATGTCCTCCGGGGGAGACGTGCTAATGACCCCCAGGAAAGGACACAATAGGGAGCCTGCATGTGAGAGAGGTGTTACCTCCCTCCTGCAGGCAGCCACATGGGTGTTAGCCCAAAAGGCTAGCTTCAAGGGAGAAGCTGCCTTTGAACGGCAAAAGGGTAACAGGAGAGGGGCACTATATTGTTTAGGCAGACAGACTGCCACTGGGGACAGAAGAAGAAAAGCCAGTTATACAACTGTTATTTCCAGGGGCATATAGCCCCTTGGTAGCCACACCTCTGAGAGTGGGCTAGGGCCCAGTCCCTCTCTTCGCTAGCTACCAGGGGTAGCAGGCACAGTCCTAGTCGGTACAACCTCTCTTTGCTGGTTCCTCAGTGCAGAAGGGCAGTCCTTCTTCCAAGTCAGTCGAGATCGGAGTTGTGTGTGCCGGGGATGCCCTATTTATCTTCAGAATAGTCCCTCAGGATAGGATGCAGCTGGTAGGCAATGGGCTATCAAGTTTCCTCCCTCCAGATGACCACTTCCTGGGAAATGTGGCATCTTGCTATACCAGGATGCACCATTCTGCCAACTCCAAACATAATGGCGAGATGTCTCTCTCGACACTCAGGGCCCCCTGCCTACCATGTCCTACTCAGAGAGAAACTGTCTACAGAGCCCAGTCAATCTTTGAGAACTCCAAGGGCCATCTGACTGGCCTCCTGTTTGCAGCATAGGGACACAATAGTTGAAGAAGCCTGCTCGGGCAAGTTGGTAGCCTAAAGTCTTCACTTCGCTACCACCACTGCCATGCAGCACAGAGGACCACGATCTGACTGTCAGAGTTACTCCTGAGGTCGCTGATTCTAGGAGTGCAGTTGGAGAGCTGCTGGAACCCTCAGAAGGCGAGATAATGACCCAGGAAGGAAAGTCCTGTGACTACAAAAACAGGGCGACTGTTAATTTATCTTCATGGACCGAGGAATTCCTGCAGGAAGACCCAGAACTGTGTCACATCCACAGCATCCTCAGAGCATCTTTAGCATTCTTCACCCCTTGCATCAAGGCCACTCTATAGGAACCTCTAATAAAAGAGAGAGGGACCACTAAACCAAAGGGATAGGGTACCACAATAGACACAAGTCAAGAAGTAAATTCCCTTTGGGCAGGTGAACATCAATACAAAGTACCTTTGTATTGATGTTCACCTGCCCAAAGGGAATTTACTTTTTGACTTGTGTCTATTGTGGCACTCTATAGGAACCCCTTGCAATGTGGATAACGTGCCTGAAACTCCTGGAGGCCTGCTTCTTCCGTTAAGGTAACTGTTCTTGAGGATCTTGCTGGTCCCCCTGACTAGCTCCCTGTCAGAGCTGGACACCCCAAGTACTTTGAACCGACTGCCTACACACTTACCTAGGTTTTCCTTGAAAAGGTTTCTAAGTGGGCAATTAGTTGACTTTGCCAAGGATTGTTTGCGGTTGAGTAAAATTACTTTGATCTATTAGTGCTTGCAAAATCTATATCTCTAGAAACCTCTGATGGAACTTTTTTGTCCTAATGTCTAAATTCTTATAAAAATATGGACTACTTTTATAAATAAGTGTCGGATATCTCGAGTGTTGTGTCGATTTCTTCTTCAATTGTTTTGGTGCTGTTTAAATGCTTCACACTTGTTCCTCTGTGTAAGCCTTGCTGCTCAGAGCCACAGCTACTCAGGGCTGAGCTGAGGGTTTGACAGACGAAACTTAAGGGTCCTAAAGTGGTTAGCGAGATTATTACACAGTGAGGTTCCACAGCCACACCATTAATACACTCCATTTCCTCACATGTGTGAGGAGTCCTGATTCAGGGGTAGTGTCTAGGCCATTGGCTTCTTGAAGGCCATTGTACCGATTCTCTTTGTGGTATGGTTGCCCTAGCTCATCACTCGTATCATAATCATCCAAATCCATACCAAATAAGATATGCAACATATGTGTTCTTATGAAGTCAAGCAGGGAGAGAGATGAGAAGGGGTGACAATTTGACAGAAATTGAGAGCGGCCTCCGAGGATGTAGCAGCACTAACTTGGAGAGTACAATGGGCACCTGTCCTCTGGTGTCCATGGAGTCACCATCGGCATCAGAACTCCAGGAAAGGTTGTGGAGCATGGCACCGGAGGTACAGGAGTTGGGGGTACCCAGTGGTAGATTTCGAGGGTGAACCTGCTGACAATATCCTAGGTGGAGAGGCTCTTGACTCCTTACAGTCCATAGAGAGTTAGTGAAGATTCGATGAGCCGAAGCATGCCCTTGCGGAACTCTTCGATCTGCCTTCATGACAGAGATGGGCCCGGAAACTAGGGTTGTGCTGGTACAAGTTGTGTAATGAGCTCTGACAGACCCCCGGGCCCACGCACACAATTCAGCGAAACCATCGCCAACGCCATCAGCCCGCACGCCCTTGCCTCACCAGAATACATCCTCCTAGGAGACCTGAACTTTCACCTGGAGAACAACGACAACAACACCACCACCACCACCACCCTGATCGACAATCTCGCCAACCTCGGACTCAAGCAACTGGTGGACACCCCCACCCACCTCGCTGGCCACACCCTCGACGCCATCTTGTCCGCCAGTAGCCACATCGCCTTCAACCACTCCACAGGACTACACTGGACCGACCACAGCTGTATACATTTCACATTCAAGAAGACTACATCTCACCACCTCACGCATCGGATCCCCCACAGATGCTGGAGCAAAGTCACCACTGACCAGCTCACCACGTCACTGAGCCAAAACCCACCTGCTGACACCAACATACCCGACACCAACGACGCAGCTCGCAACTTCGCACAGTGGATCACCAACTGCGCCGACAACCTCGCTCCACTGAAAACCCCCCACAACAAGACCACCACCACAAAACCCTCATGATTCACAGACGCCCTCAAAACCGCAAAGAGAACCTGCCGAACACTCAAAAAGACCTGGTGCCAAGAACGAACAACAGAAAACATGACTGCCCTCAAAACCGCCACCCGTGACTACCATCAGCAGATCCGGACCACCAAGAGAACATCGTTCAAAGAGCGACTGGACAACAACACCCATAGCAGCAAGGAACTCTTCAGCATCGTCAAAGAGCTCACCAACCCCAACGCCAGCAACAACATCACCCCAACGCAAGACCGCTGCAACTCCCTCGCCATGTTCTTCCATCGCAAAATTGCAGACCTACACAACAGCTTCAGACCCCAAACTCCACTTCAGGGCACCAAACCAACGACCCCCAGCTACACCAACAACTCCAGGACCCCCATCAGCAATGATGACACCACCCACGTCATGAGCACTATCCACTCCGGCTCCCCCTCCGACCCTTGCCCCCACCACATCTTCAACAAAACCGGCACCACCATCGCACCCCACCTGCGGAACGTCATAAACAGCTCCTTCCTGTCTGTGACCTTCCCTGAAAGCTGGAAACACGCAGAGATCAACACTCTCCTGAAGAAACCCAAAGCAGACCCAAAGGACCTCAAGAACTTCCGTCCCATCTCTCTTCTCCCCTTCCCGGCTAACGTCATCGAGAAGACCGTCAACAAACAGCTGATTGCTTTCCTCGAGGACAACAACTCGCTCAACCCTTCCCAGTCCGGATTCCGAGCCAAATGCAGCACCGAGACCGCCCTGATCGCAGCCACAGACGACATCAGAACCCTGACAGACAATGGGGAAAGAGCTGCCCTCATCCTCCTGGACCTCTCAGCAGCCTTCAACACCGTATGCCACCGCACACTAATACAGCGCCTCAGCAACACTGGAATCCAAGGGAAGGCCCTGGATTGGATCATCTCGTTCCTCTCCGGAAAAACCCAGAGAGTCCGCCTCCCCCCTTCCGATCCACGGCCACCGAGATCATCTGTTGCGTTCCTCAAGGATCCTCACTCAGCCCAACACTCTTCAACATCTGCATGAGCCCCCTTGCACGAAAACACAACATCAACATCATCTCCTACGCCAACGACACCCAGCTGATACTATCCCTCACTAAGGACCCAGCCACCGCCAAAACCAACTTCCAGGAAGGGATGAAAGAAATAGCAGACTGGATGAAACGCAGCCGTCTCAAGCTCAACTCAGACAAGACGGAAGTCCTCATCCTCGGACAATCCCCATCTGCCTGGGATAACTCTTGGTGGCCCCCGGCGCTGGGAACTGCACCGACACCCACGGACCACGCATGCAACCTGGGCTTTATCCTGGACTCCTCCCTCACGATGGCCAAACAAGTCAACACTGTCTCATCCTCATGCTTCAACACCCTGAGAATGCTTCAGAAGATCTTCAGGTGGATCCCCACAGAAACCAGAAGAACAGTCACCCAGGCCCTCGTCATCAGCCGAATGGACTACGGGAATGCCCTATACGCAGGAACCACCGCCAAACTCCGGACTAGGCTCCAGCGCATACAAAACACCGCCGCACGACTAATCCTCGACATCCCTCGCCACAGCCACATAACCACCCACCTATGAAACCTCCACTGGCTCCCCGTCAACAAAAAGATCACGTTCAGACTGCTCACCCACACACACAAAGCGCTCCACAACATAGGCCCAAACTACCTCAACATCCGACTCTCGTTCTACACCCCCACACGCCAGCTTCGCTCCACCAGCCTCGCCCTCGCCATCGTCCCACGAATTCGCAGAACCACCTCCAGAGGAAGATCATTCTCCTACCTGGCTGTGAAGACCTGGAACTCCCTCCCCACTCACCTACGACTGACCCAGGACCATCTCAGCTTCAGGAAGCACCTCAAGACCTGGCTCTTCGAGCAGTAGCAGCAACCCCCCCTCCCCCCCCCCCCCCCCCCCGACACTTGCACTTGGACAGGTCTCGCCATGGAGTCTTCAGGTGCTTGGCTACATAGAGTTTTGCTTTGCAGTCTTGTGCGGCCTTTGGGCTCATCGATGCACAATCATTGCAGGCCTTAGAGATGTGGCTCGACCGCACATACCACAGGCAAATCTTAGGAGAATCTGTAATAGACATTCGTTTGTGAGAGTCCTTACAGGGCTTAAAACCTGTTGTTTTGGGAGGTGAGATTACCCTTGCGCACAGAAATATTTTTTGAAATAAAGTGTTTCAAAGACCCAAGAGGTAGCTTCGCATTCGCGTCTGGTGATGCGAAAATAAAGGAACCGACAGCGCACAGCTGTGGTGCCTATATAGGCTCCACATGTCATTTTCTGACCAGAACGACGTAAGAGCGGAGACGTACAGTGACACCTACTTGCATGCAGAGGTACTGCTGGAAAAGGTTTCAAGATCAAGTATAAAGGCTGGGAAATATTCAAAAGGTGACGAATCTGCAGTTAGAAGCCTCTATCAGAAACATATTTACAATTAACGAAGATATATAATCCATAATCACTATAATTAGGCTGTAAATACTATTTGGTATAAAAAAAAGACTACGTTTTAATTTTCGACCAGTTAAACCAAACATATGTCTTCCAAAATGAATTATTACAGAGGTCACAAAAGAATACATTCCTGTTCTATTTCATAGCTCAAGTAATTCCATAGTTAATACGATCCTAAAAATGACATTTATTTCTTTAAAAGGAACAATCATGTTACATAAGTTTATCAACTAAAAAATGAACTTTTAGCAAGTTGAAAAAGTGCACAAGTCCGCCATTCTGAATCATGTAGTAGTCAGCAATGAAAAAACGATCTTATCCTTTTAATTGGCATAGGAATTTACTATTCATTATTAAAGAATTAGTTACATATTAACTCATTATGGATTATACTTATTAATCACTGATTTTGTAATGTTCCATCATAAAAGATCTTAATAACTAGAATAAAGTAGCTTTTGTTATGAACTCATGAGGTGATGAAATAGATCAGAAGTCTGTTCAGTGCTGGCCACAGTTTGATCTACTATGGAGGACGCACATTGAACGTCACTAGCCAAACAAAAAAGGATAGAACTAGTCTTCGTACACATGGAAGATACAGACTCGGAGTACATATCACACTGCTGGGGTCATTGTAAATGTGTTATTAGAGGTTTATTTTACTCTTTGTACAGCCTTGAAGGAGTGTCTTGGATGCCACGAAGCAGGTGATCTATGGAAAATAAGACACACACTTGATGAAATAAAGCCGGTGTAATAAAATCAACAGAATGCCTCTGAATCTGGGTTTTGTTTTTCCAAGAGGTTCAGCTATCATATGCAGACATCTCAGAAACTCGACCAATAATCTCACACAGATCAGGATAAACAACCAAAGACGAACATCTCTCAATGAGGGTAAATAATCACAGACATATGTCTCTCCGACGGAAAGAGAATAACTGACAAGAATCTCTCTGAAAAGTAAAACAATCAGATAGAAAACCAACAGAGACTTTTAACAAACACAGAAGTATATCCCTCAAAGATGCTGAACAATCACAGACACACCCCTCAAAGAGAATCCCAGAAAGGCGTCTCTCAGAAGTCAATCCGGAAGTCAAGACAGGCCTTTTTCGGATGGTTAAACAATGAGAAAGACATCTCATTGGGACGATAAAACAACCAAAGACAGACGTCTCTTAAGTGCAACAATCTCAGCCTCGGTTTGTCCCGCTGGAGGCTCGCCTCGTCCTGCTCGCGGTTTCATAAGATTGGGGCTGTCGGGGAGACGACCCCCAGTCAACGACTAAAGCCTGACCTCTAGCGAACAAGAAATGAAAGATGAAAGCAGCCATGGTAAAAGATTGTATTACGAATTGCCTACGATTAGCTGGTGTCTAGCTCCCTCCTCTGACCAAAACGAAGTATTGCAAAACTCTATCTCCACGCAGATCCATCGAAAGATGACCGACCCCGCCTCTCTCCCCCATGAGCAGGTATAGAGCCCAGTCCTACGGCAATGAGGCTAGGGGATCGGACAGGTCAGAGACACGGCTGTTATTGTACATTCAGCCGATGTTCCCGAGACAAAACATTTGTAGTTCTAAAAAGAAAAGATTTCCAAGGACCAGTTTCACGAGTGCAGCGATGCGCGCTTCCTTAAGGATAGCCACCGCGTAAGGTGTGCGACAGAACAGTGCTGGGCCCCTAAATTCCTCTCAGAGCTCGCGGCCGGTGCTAGCAAACGTCACAGGTGTCGAATACCGTACGTGTCTAGACCGGATTTCACTTCAAACCCTTCATTTACCACCACACACACGCTTTCCCTTGCTAGCAGATTATATTCATTCTTACCTGCCCTCTCCCCCTTTCCCTGTTTTTCCATATTTTCTTCCTGCCCTTTTCCGCCTATTACTCGAGTCCCGGTGAGCCCCACCTGTAGCCACCGGCTCAAATTAAGCACTGTAATTGCTGAGCGGACAGATAACTCCCACACGTCCAAAAAAAAGCTGCCCGTAGGGAGCCGTCTCTTCCCTGCGTCTGTCCCACTCGGAAGAATATCAGCATACCTCTCAACCCGCTCCACCGCAAATATGAGGGTGATATTTAGCCAGGGCTTTAAGTGGGATGAAAAAACTGGGGGATATCTGAAAGGGGCGTGGTCGATGTAATTAGGGCGCGACTTAAAAAGTAATCTAAAAATCTGTGCTTAGCACAGTGTGCCACCCGACTAGTATTTTGCCGCTTCGGTCATTGCATCCAGATATATAATACAAGTAAAATCACACCTACAAGCCAGAACTATTGGCTTTGCCAATGGTTGTTAGCTGCATAAGATAAATAAGCATTACAAAATATATTGAGGGAGTGAGAGGAAAGAGCTGGGGCCGTCCTACAAACACAGTATACAACACAAAACAGTAGGCACCGACCTGTTTAGGAAAGTTTAACCCTTGCCTGGGAGAAAACACACGTTTTCTGTAAAATCCTCCCCCACCAGGGTTACCCCTTGGTGTCATGCTTCATCATTTGATCCATCCCGTTTCGCTGCTGCCTATGATTACGCAGGAGCACTTTTAAAGACTATGTAAATGATAGAAGAGATGGTTTAGGAGGGAGGAGTAGGGAAGGGGAACAAAACTTTAAAAATACCTGGCTAATAGTTTTTTTTAAAATTCTGACCGCTAGTCTGGATGGTAAAAAAACAGGGGAGATTTTTAGGAAAGAGGGAGTAATGTTTTCAATTCCTAATGGTCGACAAGTTTCTAGCCATACCCCTAGTAGCTATCCTTCAAGACCTAGGAAATTCACTTCTTTATTATAATAACCTGGTTCCACTCCTGTCGTCATGCACTGGACTAATATTTAGAATGCATGCTAATAGAAGGTGCATATACATATGCCTTGTGTTTGCTTATCGAGTTCTGTGTAAATAGGAAAGAATTCAAAATTTGCAAACATACGTGACAAGATTTTTCAATTCTATTAAGGACAAGGAGGTGAGGATTATGCTTTTCTCATTTCTTTATAGGAAATGCTCAGCAGCCAATAAACAGTAACCAAAAAACTACAGTACCCATGACCACCAGGGTAACTACCATAGAGTACGTAGTATAAAAGGTCTTTCTTCCTCTTTCTTTGTCGAGGAAACAGTTCATATCAAACAGGAAAACAAACATAGACCATCAGGAATGGAAGTAACAAACACCGCAGATGTCCAAACGAACTGGATGCAGGCAGCTGAAGAACACTGGATCCCAAAGCCAAGAAAGGGAAACGAAGGCAGTTAGCACTGGCAAAAGCTCTACTTCGGGTCAGAACCTGAAAAGAGACATACAGCCGTAATACACATATAGTGCAGGAACTCAGTAATCCAAATTAGGGGGGGGAAAGAAAACAAGGGATGTGAAGAAATCCAACATCAACAATAAAGATCAAAGCAATATAACAATGCAAATCAAGAATAATGGGTGGGATAATCCTCGCCTCCTTTTCCTTAATAGAATTGAAAATTCTTGTCACGTATGTTTGCAAATTTTGAAATCTATGTCAGGACAGGAGGCTCCGATTATGCTTGTTCAAAGCTGATCCACCACAACAGAGGCAATATGATCAATTGGCTTATAGTAAAATGTTTTGAAAACAGAATCAGAAGACCAATCTGTGGCCTTCATAATGTCAAAAAGAGTGACACCCATGGAGAAAGCTTTAGAAGCCATCGCCCCACGTGCAGAATGTGCACCAAACACAGACACATCAATGCCAGCCTCCGACATGAGCCATCGCACCCAGCGCGCTAATGTAGCAGGTGTTACAAGACGAAAGGGTTTCTGCAAAGCAATTAACAATTGACCATGCATATCTGAACGTAAAGGAGCAGTACTTACTTCGTAATCCTTGACACATTGCACAACACAAAGGTTGGGATGTGTGGGAAAGGATGGATAGGTAATAGAAGTAGTATTAGATTTAGTACGTCTAGAAAGGAGAAATGTAACGCCCTCGGGCGTAAAGCTGCGACCCGCCAGGTCCAATGCCCGAACATCAGACATTCTTTTGCAAGAAACAAGGCACAACAACATAGTTAACTTTGCCGACAGTTGTTTGCGGGACAGCAAAGAATTAGGAGGCCAAGCCTCTAGAAACCGCAGGACGATGGAAACATCCCATAAAGAGACATACTTAGGACACGGCGGTTTCAGTAGACGGATACCCTTAAGCAATTTGGTAATTAAAGGATGCTCACCTGTAGGCTTACCATCTACCTGGATATGCCCTGCCGAAATGGCAGAACGAAAATTGTTGACCGTCCTATAAGCCAGACCAGAAGAGGCAAGAGAAGCCAGAAAGTTAATGATCAAGGAGACATCCGCCGAAGTGGGATCAACTTCCCGTTGAACACACCAGTCACACCAACGCTTCCAAGATCCCTTGTATCGTTTGTGAGTATTGGGAGACCAAGCCTCACTAATGAATTTGGAAGTGTCTCGAGAAATGCCTGGGATCGACCAACGATCCCAGAAATTCGCCACGCCAGCAGCTGGAGATTGCCGGACAGAATCAGGGGATGAGGATCTTCGAGAGGATCCAGCAAGAGATTCCACTTCTGGGGAAGAAGGATTGGCACAGCGCAACACATCTCCAGGAGAACCGGGAACCACGCTTGAGTCCTCCAGAGCGGAGCAATCAGAATCAGTTCTGATTGATAACGTTTTGCGTAAGCCAGGACTCTGGGAATCATCATGAACGGGGGAAATGCATAGCACAGACTCGTCAGCCAAGCCAGAAGAAAGGCATCTGTGGCCAGGGCTTGCGGATCCGGCCTCCAACTGTAAAACAGCGGGAGTTGGGTACTGAGGCGAGAGGCAGACAGGTCGATGTGACACTGGCTCCAGCTCCGAAGGAGAGAACGGAAAACGCGAGGGTGAAGCCTCCAGTCGCTGAAATCCTGAAGATGTCTCGAATGCCAATCCGCAATCTGATTGTTGCGGCCGGGAAGATACTCTGCAATAACAGTGATCTTCTGCTGCAGGCAATAGTGCCAAAAATCCTTGGCTATCTCCGCCAGAACTTTGGACCGAGTCCCGCCCAGCTTGTTGACATAGCGGACTGCTGATAAGTTGTCCATCCGGAGAAGTATGCAGCAATTGGACTGATGGAGAGTAAAACATCTGATCGCGAAGGATCCCGCCAGGAGTTCCAGGCAATTGATGTGGAGAGACAACTCCTGAGGAGACCAACGACCCCCCGTCGAGACAGGACCACATCGGGCTCCCCAACCCCAGCGACTGGCATCGGACTCTATCACTTGTTCCGGTGACGCATCGAACAGGGCTCGACCATTCCAAGCCTACATGTGATCCAGCCACCATTGCATCTCCCACCTCACCTCCTCCGACAGAGGAATCAGATCTGAATATCTGAGGCCTTTCTTGAGATGACGGATCTTCAAACATTGCATTGCTCTGTAATGCAGAGGACCCAGGAAGATCGCCTGTATAGAGGATGCCAACAGACCTACGACACGTGCTAACGATCTCAATGACACAGTCTGTTTGGAAATAACGGAGGTTAACTCTCTCTTGATATACCGAATCTTCTGGTTGGGTAACAGAAGCTGGCAAGCAATGGAATCGATCTGGAAGCCCAGGAAATCTATTGTTTGAGTCGGAGTCAAAACGGATTTCTGTAAGTTGACCAGAAAACCCAGAGACTGTAATAGGTCGATGGACCACTCCAGATGAGTCAGGAGTTTGAGCGGACAATCTGCCAAAATCAGAATGCCGTCCAAGTAAATAATCAGACGCACACCCCGAGCTCGGAGATGCTCTACGACTGGCCTCAGAAGCTTCGTGAAGCACCAGGGTGCTGACGAGAGGCCGAACGGGAGAACCTGATACTCGTACCAAATTCCTTTCCAAAAGAATTGGAGGAACGGACGATGAGGACCGAAGACTGGAATCAACAGATATGCGTCTTTGAGGTCCAGACGAACCATCCAATCCCCTTCTCGAAGAAGATCTCTCAACAGATGGATGCCCTCCATCTTGAAGTGTCTGTAAATGACCCCTCCGTTGAAGTCTTTCAGGTTGAGAACAAGGCGCGATCCGCCCCCTTTCTTCTCAACCAGAAACACTGTGCTGACGAACCCCTTGGGATGACGGACAGTGGGAAGAATCGTCTCTTTTTTGAGTAGGACGTCTATTTCCTGTGAAATGAAGTCCTGATCCCGAAGGGAAAAACTTAGAGGAGTTGGAGGATGGGCCTGATGCTGGGGCTGGTAAAACTCTATTTTGAAACCTTGAACAGTTTCCAGCACCCATGCATCGCTGGAGATCGTACGCCAATTGTGGAGAAAAAAACGCACTCTGCCCCCCAAAACCACATTGCAAGCAGGAATCAGGCTCACCTGAAGTGTTGGAGTCCTGGTAATGGGCTTGCTGACCTCCGGAACGTCCTTTTCCGTAGTGACCTCTCCCCTTGCGAGAGGGGTAGAAATTTGTTCTGGAAGAATACCCAGAGTCCTGACCTCCTCCTCGCTGAGATTGAGAACCTCTGTGGGACTGTTGCTGAGAACCTCGGCCGAACGAGCGTCCTCTATGTCGTCTGGCCTTGGCAAAAACCGGACACATGGCTCGTCGCAACGAAGCCTGCGCTTTGTCTAATCCACTGAAAGCGGCAACAAACTTTGTTAATTCTTTCAAGAAAGGTTGGCCAAACTGTAGGCCCTGTGCCTCTGGACCCGATTCAGATGTAGAGAGCTCAGCCAATTTTGGATCTAGTTTTAAGAGGATAGAACGGCGTCTCTCGCAGGATACTGCACAATGGGCGTTACCCAATTGGCAGATCGCCCTCTGCGCCCACTCAATCAATTCATCGGGATCCACAAGAGCCGAAGACTCCTTGGCCAGGATCCCAAGATCCAGTATTTTGGTCAGTGGACCCAGCAAATCAAGAAATGTGTCTTGACAGGAGCGCCAAGACCCGTCAAGCCCCTTTTTTGGGTCCTTGGCGTATTTTTTCAAATGGGTGACCATCGTCGGGTCAACTTCAGGTGTCTCAGCCAAATGGTCTGCAAGATCTGGCCTAGGGCATTCCGAACGAAGCCTGGCCCGAACATCCTTGTCGAAAGGCTGACGTATGTGCGCCTGGACATACGCAGCGACAGCAGGAGAAGGTAACCAAGACGAAGAATGAGAGTGAATAATGTCTGAAGGTTCAAAGGTCAGGACAGGGGGATGTGTAGGAGCATCAAAAAATGTTCTTTGCACACCTTCTTTCTAGGTGGAGGATCATCGTGATCAGAAGAAGTAGAGGAGTGAGTGTCATCGGTGTCAGTATGTTGAGGAGCGGTGGACATAGTCACAGAAGACTTTGAAGCATCTGCCGCCAAAGTTTTAGTCAACGTTTGAAAATCAGACCTGTGGGGGTTTACAGGAGACTTGGAGGACTTTTTGGAAGCAGGCAACCAACCTTGTTGCTGCGCATATTTGTTTAAATGTCGCTTCAGCGGATTGATGGCACGCACCAGTGCCTTATTGACTGACTGTTGGACACCTTTATCCAATTCTTCGGCCAAATCCTGCTCCAATGAGCCAGAGTCATCCTCCCCATAATAATAGTCATCATCCTCATAGTAATATTCTTCCATGTTACGCAAAGTGTAAAGTAATGCCCACAAGATGACATAGATATTTCTAGAATGCCAAAGGCACAATGCATGGGGAGTGTGAAGAACCCCACAGCAAGCCAACAGCGCAGGAAGAAACCTGGCCACAAGTTATTCAAATGTGGAGAGAGAAAGCCTGCTGCAACGACAGAAACCACACTCTAGGCAATGCCTATGCACAAAGTTACTGCCCAAGCTCTCTGTGACCAAAGGCGTCACACGGGGTTAATATCCTGACAGGCTGTGGGCTTCGACGTCAAAGCCGACCTGCAGTTAACCGGCGTAGTGAAAACACTCGGAAAGCCGGAAATAGCTGGCGCGCATGCGCGACACAGCTGCTGTCAGAATAAACACGGAAGCGCTCGCGCTCTCCGCGCGAGTCACCCAAAACCCCAAACTCCCGCTCCACTACAAGAAATAAGACCCGGGCAGCAAGCGCCCGGTCTATGGGAGGTGAGCACACACTCCTGTAAGGCGCGCACGGAAGGAAATGCGCAGAAATGACAAAAACGGCTAAGGGACAGTAAACAGACAACTGGAACCGGAGCCGGAGCGCGGTACCGAGACGAGACACACAGCGCGATGGAAGCGCCAAGCACAAAGCAACAATAATAGAGCACAACAATGCTGCAAAGTCAAGGAACTACAGGTAAGAACAAATAAGCACTTAACTGGCTGCGGAGCAGCAAAGAAAGACTATCATTAGGACCTTTTATACTGTGTACTCTATGGTTGTTACCCTGGTGGTCATGGGTACTGTAGTTTTTTGGTTACTGTTTATTGGCTGCTGAGCATTTCCTATAAAGAAATTAGAAAAGCATAATCGGAGCCACCTGTCCTGACATAGAATTAGACTTCTTCAGTATCCAGGCTCCTATTGAGCTCCCAGATTTACTTACACATTGTTCCATAAGTGAGCAACTTCTGGGTGAAAAAGACCATATTGTGACTAGTTAAAAACAAACATGTGGCTATCAGTGGCACATCTAGTGTAAGCCCAATGGAAATATTCCTGAGTTTTTTTTTTTAGGAGATTTTTTAAAAAACACACAAGACATCACAGACTGCGAACATAATACACCACATACATTGGTATAGTTCAGCTATTGCTTCATGGTTCCTCCTGCGGAGAGTGAAGTCTGTAGTCACACTTTGTGAGAGAGAGCGTATTATAAAATAGCAGGAGCAACTGCGTGTTAATTTGTTAGAAAGAAGTTCATTAGGTGAGTGCCATGTGTGTTCAAAAGCCTCTGTAGACTCTTCGCTGCGGTTTACTATTGCCAGAAACAAGCGCTGCACTTACCTCTTCAAGACTTCTACCCTGCTGTGTCACCTACTTGGTAGCCAACGGAGAACCACATATTGCCGGTCTCCAGTTTCCGGTGGGTTAAACTGTAGCGAGGAGATTCGCATGTTGCGTCCTTGCGCTCTGATAACTTGACCGATACAAAAGAAAAAATGTCGGGCGGGAAATGGAACGTTCACAAGGTTCTATTGGAGGTTTTACGAGAGAAGGTGTAATAAGTTTCTTTTCATATATCGAAAAAGAGGGGGCAAAATCCATTATTAGAGAGAAATGTGGGAGAAGAGGAAGATTCTGTTAAATAAGTGCAGGGACTGTCAGAGGATTATGGTGGGATTAATATCACAACAACGTGTTGTTGATCACAGTAGGATTAGGCATATCTGTAAGAAACTGGCTCTATATATACTGCGCCAACGTGAGGTACAGTGTGTATAGAGTCCAAGGGTCGCGAGAGGTTTGGCGGAGGCTAAATTTAGATAGAACCTTACTCTCTAAAGTCATAGCTTGATTGAGCAGTAAGGCAGTATCAGAGGACAGTGTAAAAATTTGATGTTCAAACTCAGTCAGCAAACGGTCTCACACACTCAAAAACTGAACTCCAGGCCAATTGTTTTGTGTAAAAAAATATACTGTTGTTTTATTTCTAGAACCAAGCAAGCCTGGTGCAGGTAAGCATAAAATTACCTTTTAGTAGTAAAGTACTTGGATGAACACAGTTCAAAATAGCAGTGTAACTTGTAGTGGTTTTGGTTACAGTTTTAAGAAAGCAGTTTACAACACATTGCAGGTATAGTACATTCAATTGAATGGGCTTTTTAAGTAAAATGCAGTTGATTACTTTTCAGATTACTTTTGTTAACACAGGACTGGATCCTAGATTCAGCCCTGGGTCATTTCCGGAAAACAGGTGAGTAAATGCGTTTAGGTTAAAGGTATGATTTTTAAGGAATAGTATTGCATTTCAAAAGTTGACACTTTGAAACTTTTTCACATAGAATCACCAATGTTATGCTATGGGAGGAAATTCACCTAGCAGCTAAATTAGGTTATTGTTACTTTTTCTTACTCAGTGCTGGATCCTGGATTCAGCACTGGGACATTTCCTGAAAACAGTTGGGAAAATGCGTTTTGGTTATTCGGCTGATTTTTAAGGAATATTTGCAGTTTTCAAAAGTCGACACGTAGAAACTTTCTGGAAGAAAAAGTGTTAATGTTATCCTATGAGGAAAAATGAGCTATCAGTTTCAAGGTAAGTAATCAGTATTTTGAGTTAGGGTTCTGGGGTTAGACTAGGGGGTTTCCCAAGGTCAGTGATGCACTGTTGTTGCACCCTCAGCGGCCCTCGGGCGGCCGGGTACAGAGTGTTGAGGCCCAATGTTATCCAATGGGGGATAGGGGGACACTGGTTGGTGGCGGCTGGCAAGCAGGCCACAGGGTTATGGGAGCAAAGCTCTTAGGTTTAAGCTCAGGGCACCTTGGGGACCAAGTTAGCACCAAGGGGGCACCCTCAGCGGCGCTAGGGCAGCTGGGTGCAGGGTGCTATTTTGAGGTCGGGTGCCCTGTTGACTTCGATGGGAATTCTCCTGGACAAAGAAACACTGCAGGCTCGGGACGAGGATCTACAAGGAGTGACCACCTCTTCAAGGGGTAAGTTGCAATATAGAGGGATGGTTAGGCACCGCTGGGTTGGGCACACAAGGCTGTGGAGCATCGGGTGCAGGGGTGCCTTTGGACGTCGGATTTTCTTACACGTTCTGGTCGCGGTAGGGGGTCCCCTGGATTGAGGCTGCAGGCGCCATCTGGAGACTTGAGGCAGGTTACCAGATCTCGTGTCAGGATCGCTCATGGGACCTCCTCGTGGTGTTTTTTCATTCAAATACGGGCCGGGCTCGGCGGGCGCAGAGTGTGCTGGATGTGCGGTTTCTGGCCTGCACCAGACGCTGTAGTTTAAACACATCCAGTGTTCACGGGGGAAACAGTTTGGAAAGTGAATGCAGGTAGGTCCTCTGTGGTTTTTCAGGTTGCTGGACACGCTGGGGTTTCGCAAGAGCAGGTTCGAGGGGAGACAGGCCTGTAGGGCTGGGGCCAAGTCATTGGGTGGAGTCCTCTTGTTAGCTCTGCACGGCTTCTCGCCCTTCTTCTTTTCTTGTGGTTGCAGGATCTGAGGAAGGTAGGTTCAGGGTGCCCCTAAATACTAAATTTAGGGGCGTTAAAGATAGGTAAAGGTTAGGGACCAATGGGTCCCTTCCCTGGGGTGGGTACCCCCCTATTCTGCCACTCTCCAGTGGGAGGGGTCAGGAGCCTGTCCCTGATTGGCTGAGTTCCCCATCCACAAGATGGCGGGGACTCGAGGTTGTGCTTCACCTCGCCTCCCCCACCTTAGGGTTGGAGTTGGCAGAGGTGGGCACATCTCTCTTCCTCACTTTGTTTTTTCTTCCGGGTCTCCCGCCCAAAGTGTGGGGGTAGAACCAGTGGGGACCAGTGCTGACTACAGCAAGTGGTCTGGAGTGGCTCACAAAGGCAGTATGCCTTTGAAGCTTCTGCTTCGTGAACCCTGCCCATACAGGGGGAGGAGGCTTGGCACCTCGTCCCTGGATGTGCATTGTTTCAGGTCCCCAAGAGCAGCAAGCTCTTGACCCTGGGGTCCTGAAACATGTCTGGTGGTGGCAGCCTAGTCAGCCACTCAGTCAGGTCACTGGGAGTTGGTCAAGTTACAGGGGGCATCTCTAAGATGGCCTCTGTCGTGCATTTTACATTAAATCCCACACTGGCATCAGTGTGGGTTTAATGAGCTGAGGAGTTTCATACGAAACTTCTCAGTCTTCAGTGCAGCCATTATGGCACTGTAGAGTTCGTGATGACAAACTCCCAGCACCATATACTCTTAATGGCAGCACTGCATTTACAGTGCACGGGAATGGACCTGTGTACTGTAGGGGTACAGGGCTCATGCACCTCTACTCTCACCACTGGCATAGGGCACCCAGCTAGAGGGGTGACTGATGTATGCCAGGGCAATGTTTTGTGGGCATGGCACTCAGGGATGTGTGCCATGTCGACTCTTTGTTTTGTTCTGCACCAAGACACGCAGCCTGCAAAGGCAGTGTGTGTGTCCGGGCACAGGGCCTCTAAGGGTGGCACCATAAGTGCTGCAGCCCTTAGGGGCCTTCCCTGGTCACATTGCCCTTGGTACCTATGGTACCATTTACCAGGGGCTGGCCTGTGGCAGAGATGCCAATTGGGTTTAGGCTTCAATGCAGTTTTAGCGAAGAATCAAAGGCCCTTGGTACCTATTAACCATTATCAAAAAAGGGGTGACCCAAAGAGTCAAAAGACCTGGGTTTTCAACAATATTCAAATACAATGGTCTTCAACCAATATTTTCACAAGAATCGATTAAATCAAAACATACTACAGAGGTCCTTAAATTATGGGATATGTCTCACAGATCAACCCTGTACAATCAATGTAATAATTCATATGGAATAAAGGAAAGCAACAGCAATCATTACAAATTCAGGAGCAATTTTAATTCATTGCATATATCACTATCTCTATATAAGAGAATATGTAGGTTGCCCAAAGCGAGCGTGCATAAGATAAAGAATGTAAAGTGCTTAATAAAAGAGATAGAAAATAGAGAAACATGCAAATATATTTACAAATTTATATGCAAAATACATCAGTTGTCACAATATAATATTGTTGTGTAACCTGGTCTGTGTAATAAGTTCTATACACAATTTTCATTAAGTGGAGACATTGCTTTCAAAAGTTATATTGCACCAGAAAATTGTGTGACACAATCCAGGGAATCAAAAAAGAGCGTTGACCTTTCGACTTGTCTTAGAGCCTAGAGGTAAGTTGGACCTCACTCTCTATTGAATCATAAATGATGCTTAGCTTTAATGAAATCTGGACTTGTCATTACCTTTGTCCAGGGGACGAAGATGTAGAACTATGTTATCTTCATGTGGCAGGCTTACAGTCTCTGCATAGACAGTTTCAAGATTTCATTAAAGCTAAGCATAATTTATGATTCAATAGAGAGTGAGTCAATTGACCACCCTATTATGTTTTTAGGTATCACTGAGTTACCTTGGGACTCCGAGTGAAGAATTCCACTTGGTTCTCCATTTCTTCTGGGTAAGACAAATTTGTTCTTGCCCTAGCAGATTGCGGCATCACTATTGGTCGCAAGTCTATTGCAACAGCCTGATGTATATATTTACTTCATTTCAGGGCTCACACTATTCCCTTGGTTGCCCAATGTTTTAGTCCTGATGAAGACTCCCATGGCCACGGTCCAACTTACCTCTAGGCTCTAAGGCGAGTCGAAACGTCGACGCTCTTTTTGATTACCTGGATTGTGTCACACAATTTTCTGGTGCAATATAACTTTTGGAAGCAATGTCTCCACTTAATGAAAATTGTGTATAGAACTTATTACACAGACCAGGTTACACAAACAATATTATATTGTGACAACTGATGTATTTTGCATATAAATTTGTAAATATATTTGTATGTTTCTCTATTTTCTATCTCTTTTATTAAGCACTTTACATTCTTTATCTTATGCACGCTCGCTTTGGGCAACCTACATATTCTCTTATATAGAGATAGTGATATATGCAATGAATTAAAATTGCTCCTGAAATTGTAATGATTGCTGTTGCTTTCCTTTATTCCATATGAATTAATACATTGATTGTACAGGGTTGATCTGTGAGACATATCCCATAATTTAAGGACCTCTGTAGTATGTTTTGATTTAATCGATTCTTGTGAAAATATTGGTTGAAGACCATTATACTTGGTACCTGATTGGCAGGAGCCCAGGGCACACTCAGTCAAAGCACATCAGCAATTCAGCAAAAAGTGGAGGCATACCATGCAAGAAAGAGGGCACCTTCTCACAATATCAATGAACAGCAGTCATATCCATGGACAGTTGGTTTTAAATCAAAACTTATGTTGATACTAATACGTTGGTGTGTCTTTTGTTTACACCATCCTGTGTAGATACCATAGTTGCCTGGTTTAATCTGTATCTACCATTATTTTATTTTTGTGTGAAAAAACCTGTATGTAGTCTACAAGTGTGGCCAGTTGATAGTATGATATTGTACTTCAGACGTTTGTGCATACTCCCTTTCAGGTTACTTTGTGTGTACCCCTTGTTTCATGCTGTGTTA
The DNA here is from genome assembly GCF_964263255.1 of Lissotriton vulgaris. Classification (NCBI taxonomy): domain Eukaryota; kingdom Metazoa; phylum Chordata; class Amphibia; order Caudata; family Salamandridae; genus Lissotriton; species Lissotriton vulgaris. Next base: position 878,079,051 of record NC_141685.1, read on the forward strand.
TGTCTATGCAGAGTATTGTCCTTTCCTTGGATTGCATGTTTTGGTCCCCTTGATTTTATTCATGTAGGTATTGTCCTACTGCCATGGTGTATCCTTTTCCTGGTAATAAATTACTGCGCCTGTCTCTCTCTCAATTCTTAACTTGTTCATATATGCCGTGAGGTGTCCATTGGAAAGCGCAGACATGGCTGAGATGGGCACTGGGACAGTAGCAACAGCTCCCCTACCTCTTTAGTTGCAAAGTACAAACTTTCCACCTGTAACATGGTTCACTCTTCTCTGTTACAGGAAGGGGGTCTCTGAAGTGTGGATCCTGCAGCCTTGCAACATCCTCTACAAGAGATGAAGCAGAGGCTGCTGCTTCGAGAACAGTAAGACTAAGAATAACAGCAAACGCAGAGTTAAGACAGGACATCAGTCTTTCTGTGGCAGTCCGACAGCAGACAATGTAGGTTGTTGTACTTTGCCAAAAGGATCAGGTGCATAGCCAACTTCTTGTGCGATGTGCAAGTTTTAGAAGTCGCGCCATATGGTTGAGGTAGTTGGTCACCATGCTTAATTTGAGCCAGTGGTTTCCGGTGCTCGGACCCAGCACTTAATTTCTGCACCTGTTGTAGTGACTGTCCACCACGTGGTGACGCTATCTCAGAGGTGCACAACAACCGTGTATATTAGGTCAAATGGCATTGAAAATTAATAATACCAGCCTCTCACGCCATTATTAAATCTTTGTGTGGCCTGAAGTAGTCTGAATTATCACTCTTGTAGAGGTGCGATGGTTAGGTGGTATGTTGGTACTGTCATTGGCAGCGCTGGCACCTTCCGACAAGGGTCCTGGCGCTTAACTTTATACTAATTAAGCACTGGCTGGTTAGTTTTATCAACCCCACCCATGTACTTGTAATCAGGTACATAATAAAGATTGTGCACTTCTGAAATTTGACTGCAAACGGTGACCGGAGAAGTGCTCTCATCATGAATTGTAGGGAGCACATGTGTTTCCCGCATGTCTGAGGATTTCAAAGCTAGCAATTTTTTGCAAAGCAATGAAATGAACTGCATTGCACTGCACCTCCCATTTGGAGCTTTTTACAAACAAACTCCTGAGGAAAACCTTTGCTGTGACTTTGCATTGTTCCTCAAACCACACTGCCCACATTGTAAAGCTTGCTGAACAGCTATAAATAAACTGTCCACATAAATGTTATAACTTTATGAAAGAGTGATTGAGCACAATTCCACACCAATGCTTAATGTGGAAGGGCAACCTGCATGATTTATATGGAAGTATTCTCAAGTACACACAGCTCTCAGTATACACATCCACAAAAGTTAGACACAGTCAATGGGCAAAAAACAATTGCAGCATTGACTTTACATTCAGCATCCCCAGTGAAAGGAGGAATTAGAGACAAGAATCTATGAGGGGGTTTCCAAGTGATCCTACTTCCTGTGCTCTGCACAGTATCTGCATAAACTCTAGATTGGGCCACTATTTCTCTGCCGCACAGGTTGCGCTTGCGAAGGGACATCAATACTCCCTTGTTGTGCACATGGCCATGCTCTTCAGCATCACTGGGTTAGGAGTCATTATCGGATTAAACTCCACCAACTGATAAATCACTTCCAGATCCTGATCCATGATCCTCTCTCTGAGGTGCAGTTTCAGTATTAGAACCGGACGCCGGGCTCTCCTCCAGAATTAGACTTGTTGCCTGGGCAGCAGTCATCCTATCTTTCCACGACAGTTTCCTCAAATACTGTATGCTAGGCAGCATGCAGAGACACTCCAAGAAATGTTAATGCACTGAGAATGCTGATAAGTGTGTGATATGAGCATGGAATGCAGTGTGAGTGGGGTGCAAAAGTATTAAAGGCAAAAAATGGTTAAAGAAATCAATTTAAAGTAAGCTGCAGTGCGGTTGAAGCCTTCACAGACAGTCAAAAAAGAACCTACAGTTGAATACAAAGAATATAAATACTCCAATTAAAAACACACACATCACAAAGACTCAAAGAAGAAACAAAGCAAAACTGTGCAGCTGATGACTTTGATCAGACGACAAAAACAATTAGGGCATACACTCAGATCTGCTTTCAAAATAGGTTTACAATTCATAAGCAAGTCACTTGCCAGATGATTTGGCACACATTTTATATTTAACCAGGGAGGAGGGGTGTTGAACAAGGCACCCAAGGGCAGATAGGTAAAATCCAAACTGGGAAAAATTAATTTGCCCATAAAGTGGGATTGGGCCTATATGTCTGAGGGGATTGTGGAAGAGATCGCCTCTCACCAGGCCGGGTCACCCCCTTGCTCCTCCTGCCGCCTCCTGCTCCTGCCTGCCAGCCTTGCCGCCTTTTTCCGCCGCCGCCGCCCCCCTGCCCCCCGAGCGGCCCAGCTATAGCAGAGCCACCCGCTCGCCAGTTTCCCGCCGCAGCTCGACACAGGCCCCACCCACCACCGGCCCATTGGCCGAGCCGCTCCCGCCGCCCAGCTGACCCGCCCTCCCGTCCCCCTTCTTATGACGCCCCCAGAGCGACCGCGCAGCGGACGCGCGGAGCGGGAGCGCCGACTGAGCGCCGAAGGTGCGCCAAAGGTAAGCCCGTCTGCGCCCGTCCGTGCCTAGACCGCGCCCAGCGCCAGGACCCCTGGCCCCCGCAGACCCCAGCCCACCCACCGGACTTACAACGCCGCCACCCTCAACGCACTCAACGCCGGCCGAATCCGAGGATGCTACCGAGCCACCCCGAAACGCACCCACGGACCCTTCTGCTGCAACTCCTGCAAGTTCACCTGCATCCGGACCTGCACTACTCCAGCACCAACCAAGACCAAGACGAGCAACAGCAGCAGCCACCTGAAGTGCATCCTGCTCAACACCCGCTCCGTCCACAGACACGCCGTCGAGCTCTGGAACCTGCTCGACACGAATTCACCAGACGTCGCCTTCCTCACGGAAACCTGGATGAACGCCTCTTCAGCGCCCGACATAGCCATCGCCATCCCAGACGGCTACAAGATCATCCGAAGGGACCGCATCAACCAGACCGGAGGAGGCATCGCCATCATCCACAGGAACACCATCCGCATCACGACCAACACCGACGACACCCTCGCACCCGCCTAGCACCTGCACTTCCAGGTCCACATCAACCCCAAGACCACCCTCAGAGGCACCCTCATCTACAGACCCCCGGGACCACGCACACAATTCAGCGAAGACATCGACGGCTTCATCAGCCCGCACGCCCTCCTCTCCGCTGACTACATCCTCCTCGGGGACCTCAACTTCCACCTGGAGAACAACAACGACCGCAACACCACCACCCTGCTGGACAACCTCGCAAACCTGGGACTCAAGCAGCTGGTCACCACCCCCACCCACTACGCCGGACACACACTCGACCCCGTCTTCTCATCCAGCAAGGACATCGCCTTCAGCCACGCCACCGGACTCCACTGGACGGACCACAGCTGCGTCCACTTCAGCTTCAGAAGGACCACGATCCACCACCACCAGCAACCAGTTGCACGCAGAAGCTGGAACAAGATCACAGCCAACCAGCTCGCGACCTCCCTGAGCATGAACCCTCCCACCAGCGCAACGAACCCAATCCAGGCGGCCACCAACCTGGCGAAGTGGATCAGCAACTGCGCAGACGACCTCGCCCCTCTGAAGACCCCGCCTAGCAGACCCGGTAGCAAGAAAGCCCCATGGTTCACCGACGAACTCAAGAGCTCCAAGAAGAACTGCCGAGCCCTCGAGAGAACCTGGCGCAGAGACCCAACACCGGACAACATGACTGCCCTCAAGCTCGCCACCCGAAAACACCACCAACTCATCCATGCCACCAAGAAAACCGCATTCAAGGAACGACTGGACAACACACAACAGCAAGAAACTCTTCAACATCGTTAAAGAGCTCTCCAACCCCAATGCCGGAAACAAAGACATCACCCCTTCGCAAGACCTCTGCAACTCCCTCGCCTCCTACTTCCACAACAAGATCGCGGACATACACAACAGCTTCAGCACTCAACCGACGCACGCCACGACCGAACCACCGCCCCCCACCATCACCCTCCCAGCCTGGCCCCGATCAGCACCGAAGACACCGTCCGCACGAACTCCATCCACTCCGGATCTCCTACCGACCCCTGCCCTCACCATGTCTTCAACAAGGCCGACGCTATCATCGCACCCCACCTGCGGAACATCATCAACACCTCCTTCGACACCGCTACCTTCCCGGAGAGCTAGAAGCACTCCAAACTCAGCGCTCTACTAAAGAAGCCATCAGCCGACCCCACCGACCTCAAGAACTACCGCCCCATCTCGCTGCTCCCGTTTCCTGCAAAAGTCATCGAGAAGACAGTCAACAAGCAGCTGGCCGCCTTCCTCGAGACGAACGTATCCCTCGACCTCTCGCAGTCTGGCTTCCGGGCCAACCACAGCACCAAGACCTCCCTGATCGCAGCCACCGATGACATCCGAGCACTGCTTGACAACGGAGAAACAGCAGCCCTCATCCTCCTAGACCTCTCCGCGGCCGTCGACACTGTCTGCCACCGTACACTAGTGCAGCGACTCAGCAACGTCGGAATCCAGGAGAAGGCACTGGAGTGGATCATCTCCTTCCTCGCCGGAAGGACACAGAGATCCGCCTCCCCCGTTCAGATCTGAAGCCACCGAAGTCATATGCGGCGTTCCTCAAGACTCCTCGCTCAGTCCAACCCTCTTCAACGTCTACATGAGCCCCCTCGCAGACATCGCACGCCAGCACAACCTCAACATCATCTCCTACGCCGACGACACCCAGCTGATTCTCTCCCTCACCAACGACCCCGCCACCGCCAACCTTCAAGAAGGGATGAAAGAGGTAGCCGAATGGATGAAGAACAGCCGCCTGAAACTGAACTCGGACAAGACGGAAGTCCTCATCCTGGGATCCTCACCCTCCGCCTGGGACTACTCCTGGTGGCCCCCCGCCCTAGGCAGCGCACCCAAACTAACAGACCACGCACGCAACCTGGGCTTCATCCTGGACTCCTCCCTCTCCATGATCAGACAAGTCAACGCCGTCTCCTCGTCGTGCTTCAACATCCTGCGCATGCTACGTAAGATCTTCCGGTGGATCCCCACCGAGACCAGGAAGACGGTCACCCAGGCCCTCGTCACCAGTCGTCTGGACTACGGCAACTCCCTCTACGCCGGAACCACCGCCAAACTCCAGAAGAGACTCCAGCGGATCCAGAACGCCTCAGCACGACTCATCCTGGACATCCCCCGTCGCAGCCACATCTCCGGACACCTGAGAGACCTGCACTGGCTCCCGGTCAACAAGAGAATCACCTTCCGACTCCTCAGCCACGCACACAAAGCCCTACACAACCAAGGCCCAGGATACCTCAACAGCCGCCTCAACTTCTACGCTCCCAAACGCCAGCTTCGATCGACCGGCCACGCCCTCGCCGCCGTCCCCCGCATCCGAAGAGCCACCACAGGGGGACGGTCCTTCTCCTACCTCGCCGCCAAGACATGGAACTCCCTCCCGACCCACCTCCGCCTGACCCAGGACCACCTCGCCTTCAGGAAGCAACTCAAGACCTGGCTGTTCGAGCAGTAGCGGACCCCCCTCCCCTAGCGCCTTGAGACCCTCTGGGTGAGTAGTGCGCTATATAAATGCTTTGATTGATTGATTGATTGAGATCAAAGCACCCCCTAATAAACAAAATCCCCGGTGGCCTAGTGGTGGATTCCAGCTCGGGGAAAACTGCCCCACCTCGATGCCATAGCAGACATCCTTACAAGAGAGGCACCAGTGGAAAGGGGAGACTGTTCCTTTTCCAGTGGTACTGCTCATGTGAGTAAATTTGCCCGAGGAAAAGAAACAAAGTTAAGATGTACCAGCACCCCCAAAAAAAAGCATGACTGCTATCATTTTTAATTTTCTGGGGGAGAAATGCTAAGGAGGAAAAAAGGCTTAAAATGTATTTGCCTCGCTCAAAGGTGTGTGTGTGTGTTTTTTTTTTCGGGGGGGGGGGGCGGGCTCGGTCCATATGATTGGAAGGCCAACCACATAAAAAAACCTGGTGTCTAGTGGTGGATTCCCGCTCAGGGGTTGAGGCACAGCTGCAATATATACTAGAGCAGAAATTTGCTCCTTTTTCAATGGTCCCTCATGTGCATATATTTGTCCCAAAGGGAGGGGGCACAAAGTCTCCGGGTGCAACCTGCCATCATTTCCCTTCTCTTGGAAGGTGGGACATGATTATGACCCCTAGAAGGGAAAATGCTTAAAGATTAAGGGCTAGATGTAGGTGGCTAAATACTGGCCGGCAACGCCGAAATTCTGTAAATTTCAGCGTTACTGACCGGTATTTAGTCTTGTGCGATGTAGGAATTACCGATCGGCATCGGTAAAAATAAGAGGGAAACAAGTTACCGATTCCTTATTTACTGATTGGTAGACAAAAATACTGAATCGGTATATAAGGAATCAGTCAAAATTCAGTAATGCGATGTACCAAAAATCGGTAATACCGAATTTGCTAAAAATCGGTATTTAAGAATCGGTATTTAGCACTGACTCAAAGCAGGTGCACTGCATAAAAACAGCTCCAAAATGCAACAGTGTGAACACAATGGAGGCCCTGTACGTGATAGCAAGGCGGCTACGTTTGTGAGCAGCAGGACTGAGGATCTGGAGACGGGAGGAGGGCGTGTACAGACTGCGTGTAACACTGTTCCAACTGACTGAGGGTGAAATCCAAGAGCGGTACAGGCTACACCCTCACACCATCCTGGACCTCATATGGGACCTGCACCCACTCCTGGAGCACCAGACACCAAGGACGCACACAATACCCACTCATGTACAGGTACTCTGTTGCCTGCACCTCCTGGCATCTGGCAGTTACCAAGGGGTAATAGCTGTGGCAGGTGGAGTCTCACAAAGTTGTCTGTCACGTTTTTACAGGAAATTTCTGGATTCCATGTTGCAAAGGATGACCGCGTTGGGGGCAGTAAGGCATTGACTCTTCCTCGCAATCAATGCATATTGGCTCGTTTAGACCCCGCAACGTAAGGAGGCTCATGAGGTACAGCGTACTATGGAAATAAGTTCGCAAATTTCAGAAATCTCCAATAATGATTTAGGTACATAAAAACCTTTATTAAGTTTCACTTTTCTGTAAGAAACAGATTTTTTCAATAACAAAACGTGAGTAAGGTGGGGATTTGTGCACCCTGTCCTGAAGAAGGAGGTCCACTCCGAAACATGTTGACGCACACACAAGGTGATGTACATTGTAATACATAAGAACCTCAAAACACACCTTTTAACAATACCAGCCCGGGGGCCCATTACATTTTTTTTAGTACACCCCACGAGCCAGGTATTTTTTTAACCATCACTAAATAACACTTCGAACCCTACCACTCACTTACTACCACTGAAAACCTCACACACCACACATAGTCTGTGTACCAAGTGCTCCCACGTAGACGTAGGTAGTAGCATGCCGCATCCCGTAGAGGGGTGCGAAGACCCCGATGATGAAGCATGACACCAAGGGTCCTTTTGGTGTATGAGGAGTATTTAAAAAACACTGAGTGCTCCCCACCGTTGTAGGGACCACATACACCCTCCAGTGGATTCCATTTTGTTTATATAAGCCTGGCCAGGGAGAACGAATCCACATCCTCTCTCTCTCTCTCTCTCTCTCCCTTTATGTTATCTTCTTCATGTTGCAAAGGATGGCACACTACATCAAATTCCCCAGCACACGGGCAGAACTGCTCAAGACCAAGTTGGACTTTTATCAGAAGGCCCACTTCCCACAAGTCATTGGTTGCATTGATGGGACACATATACCAATCTGCCCCCCTGCTGAGACCGAGTACATCTACTGCAATCGCAAGTCTACACATTCCATCAATGTACAGGTCATATGTGATGCTGCTAACATTATCACCAACATAGTTGCAAAATTTCCAGGGAGCACCCATGATTCATACATATTCAGGAACAGTGGGATCTATACCCGTCTCCTTGCAGGTGAATTTGGAGAAGGCTACCTGCTAGGTAAGTACATGTGACACCCCCTGAAGTATACAACTGTTGCTGTGATTGTACACAGTGAATTACTTACTTAGTTCTCACACACAGGTGACAGTGCCTATGCAGTGCGCTCTTCCATCCTAACTCCGTACCTGCACCCATCCACCCCAAGTGAAAGGAGATACAATGTTGCACATAGATCGACACTCAGTGTGGTTGAGCGAACATTTGGACTCCTCAAAAGCCGGTTCCGCTGCCTGCACAAAAGTGGAGGTGCATGGCAGTACCAGCCCTGGTGTGTTGCAAAATCATAGCTGTATGTGCCATGCTGCATAACCTTGCCACTAAGAAGGGTATACCTGTGGAAATGTGTGATTCTGAAGAGGAGGATGAGGAAGGTACACAGCCCAGCACAGCGGGCGGCGCAGCAGCAGCAGATGGCAGACAGACGGTCAGAGATCACACAAAATTATTTCTGAGTAAGTAATGAGACAAAGCCAAGTAATGCATTTATGTCAGGGCGTTAAAGGGTTACGTCACCGACAACAGATTGTGATTGGAGGGCCATGCCTATCTTCTGCGCACCCTCACACCAGTGCTGCGTCCTGCATGCACACTGTCCTCAGCAGCACTGTGTCCTGCAGCAGACCCATGCCTCACACTGTGCCTCTTGCTCTCTGGCAAGGGGGGGGTTTCAGTGCTACGACTGCTTGCCTCCTCACTCTCCTCCACATCCCCTGTACCAGTGGCAGCAATCTGGTTTGTCTGCATGACCTCTACGGCACTGGTGACTGTGACCAGGCCCTGGGTAACCTTACAGCTGCACTTTTCCATCTCAAGTTGCATGGCCACAGATCTCCTACTCAGCACGTGGGTCGCATTGCACAGCCTGTTCACGGACTTTGTGAAGCCTGCAATCACCTGCCTGTCCCTCCGCCTTGCAGCGCGCTCCCCATCCATTCTGCCACTTAACTACCTCCGATACCTCCTTCAGTCCCTCCGCCACAGTATTGTTGTGGCAGTAGATGGCCTCCTTCATATCATCCACCTTCCTGTTGTTAGCCACCATCTGTCTCTGAATGGCCCTCATTGTCTTCGACTGCAGGCGCTGGACTTCCAGCATTTGCTCCGGTCCTGAGAAGACACGTGATCCTTCAACAACAGGACTCTGATCTCTGTCGCTGTCTACAGGCACCTGTGATGCTTTCCACCATGGGGGACTGTGCCCCAGATGGCTGTGTGTCTTCGCCCGTTGTTGTCTGTTGGGCTTCCTGCCTGTCCTCCTCTGTGGCATCTATCTCCTGGAGTGGAGCCACTGTGTATCACTTTGACCGTGGTGGTGGTTGTGGTGGAGTTGTTGGTGCAATGTCTGGAGGTGACAGGACTTCCTCCTCACTTCTGTGTTCCTCCCTGGGGCATCAGCAGTCTCCCCCTCTGAAGCTTGTGGCGCTGTTCTGCCTGTGGATACAGAATGTACTATTACTCACTTTTCTTGCAACAACTGTGTGCAAATAAATTTCACTAATGACATTCTACCTGTCTGTCCTCTGCTATCTCATCTATTGATGTGTGTGACTTGCCTATGCTTATTGGGGAGTGGTTGATTTACTACCCATTGATAGGGACTACATTTCCCATGATGCACTGCTGATCTTACATGAAACATGGTCTGGAGTGGTATTGTTGCAGGGGGATTGGGGTCAGGGAGGGGAGACAGCATGCTGTAAATACGACTTACCTTGTCTGTTGGATGGTGTAGCAGAGCTATCCACATCCCCGATGCCACTGACGCTCTCTGGCTGGAGGGTGGATTCTACCAGTTGGTCTAGGGCAGTAGGAGCAGGCGCTGTGGAGCTTCCCCCACCTGTTTTCCCTGCTTGTTTTTGTCGCTCAGCCATCCTCTCCTTGGCACGTGCCCTCAGGTTGTACCATCGCTTTTTCAAGTCCTCAGTTGTGACCCCAATTGCATTTATCTTTTCCTGGATTGCCATCCAAATGCTCATTTTCTGGGACTCAGGGACGTTTAGTGATCTCTTCCCAAAGAGCTGATCATGGTCTTTCACAACTTCCTCAATGAGTACCTCCAACTCCCTTTCACTAAACTTGTGCTTTCTTTTCCTCCCAGCAGCATCCTTCCCTTTCTCAGGTGTGGCCATGGTGCAGTTCCTCTGTGTGAACTGGGTGTTGGCTGTGCAGCTCCTCTGCTGTTGCTCCTGCTCCCTGTCTCTCCAACAGCTACAGATTGAGTGCACTTTCTGATTGGGAGTCATGTACTTGCTCAGGATTGGCTGATTCGACAACTACAGATTTTTGAATTACCGATTCGGTATTTACCGAATCGGTATTACAGAATCGGCAATACCGATTTGGTAATGGGTTTTCGATAATATTTTTACAGATTTCTATGAAATCGCATATTATTACCGAATCGGTAATTTTTACAGAAAATTTACCTACATCGCAAATACAGATTCCTTAATACCGATTCAGTAATAAGGAATCGGTATTTGGGAATTACCTACATCTAGCCCTAAATTTCCACTCTTTACAGAAAATGTAAAAAAAATAATCGCCCCACGGGGATTTTGGAGAAAGGAGGAGTGGCCTAAAGAAATCTGTGGTGACTCGTGGAGGATTACTGCTCTGGGATCTCAGTTTGGTCACAGTCTGAGCATGAATCCATCAGGGAAAGGCACTGTTGGAAAGGGGAGGTACTTCCCCTTCCCATTGTGCCATCCCATCTTTAATGGTGCCTAAGGGTTTGGGGGAAAGAGATAAGGCGACGTGGACTGCAAAACATACCTACCTCTAGCAGCCACATCTCAAGTGCACCAAGGACGTCAGCATGCCCTCGGTGCACTGATCATCAACAGGGGCATAGCTTAGTCAGTGAGATTCTGGGGGTGTGAATTGCAAAATTTTAGACTAAAAAACAGTATGCCAAAGAGTGAAGGGATGAGATGACCAAGACTTGGGATACACTATTCCTATGTGGAACAGGTTTAATACTGATTAGTAACTATGTTGACCTCTGTCTAAGTTCCTGATTAAAATAAAAAAATAACAAGTTAAAAGCTTTCAGTCAAATAAGGACAAAGATAAAAATGAACAAAGGCATAGGAGACTCGCCTCAGGAACCCCAGACCCAACTCTCAGGACAATAACGCATTTTTTGTGTGTGTATGTGGGGGGGGGGGGGTCACACTTCAAACACCCCCACTGAAGCTACGCCCCTGATCATCGATTCGGCGTCAGGTTGTGTCAGGGTTGACACTGAACAGCTTCCACATCAGTGTGAGAACCTCTGGTGTAAACACCAGAGGTTCTCTCATACCCTCCCAGGAAGACGAGAGGTTCATATACTCTGCAATGGGAAGGCGGTGGAGAGAAAATGATACCTCATCCTCTTTGTTACTGGGGTAAAGTGTATTTTAAAGAACTGGTAACAAGAGGTCTGCAAAATAGCTAAAGTAGTCTGTGGCCAGACATTGAACAATGTTAGACTGCAACAATAGACCTAGAACCTGACGTCAACTTCAGCACCACTCAAGGAACCCAATATCAGACAGTGACTGCACTTAAGGAACCTGATACACCATGACATCATTTCAGAGCTTAGACTGAGACAATCCTCCAGAAACCGGGCATAGCATTGTGACATGACCACAAGAACCCCATGTGAACCTGACAATCACATCATGAAGTATATGACATACTATGCCAACACTTCAGCAACGTGACATCATCATACCAGAAACTGACATCAGACTTTATGTCATTTCAAGAACCTAACAGGCTTTGACATGACTGTATGAAATGAACATCTGACAGGCTTCACTCTAAAACCTTCACAGATTATTGGGGTGACCCAGTATCTCACAGACCCAGGGGGACTGTACCAGTATGTATTTGTAGTTGGTTCTGTCGAGTAAGACAGAATTTCTTTAATACTTTTATATTTGTTGTGATCACTAAAACCTGGCATCAAGCTTTTGGATCGTTCCAGTAAATGTCACCAATCTTTGACATCACTTCAGGAACCAATTATCGCACTAAGATACCACCCCCAAAAAGCTGAAATTTGAGTCTTATATCACTCTGCAAACTCAATATCAAACTGTGGCATCACCTCATGAAATGTGACATTTTATGGTAACATTTTCAGAAATGTACTTCTAAACAGTGTAGGAAAATTATGGCAAATCGAGACATCCATTCTGCAATGAACGTCAAATCATGATAGCATGTCAAGAATATGACATCACAAATTTATTTCAGCACTCGAAAATTACCTTCTTTTATCAAACTGATTTGGAGACTGTGAAATCTAGCCTTCAAAAGCCAGTAATTGGCTTGGAGCTCAGTTACTGTATACTACTGAGAAACCACCCTATCCCCTTTGCCAGCCACAAGATGGCCTAATTGACCACTGTAACATTAGGTGTAGGACTAAGGGCACCATTACGATGGCGGGCGGACTTTGTCCGCCCACCACCATAACGGTGTACGGGGCCTCCTGCCAGGGGTGTGGTGGTCCCACTATGCCGATTATGATGCACCCCCCCACCACCCTGGGGGCCCGCAGCAGGCCCAAAACACAGAAGACCGCATGCCTTTCCATGGCGGCATCACCGCCATGGACAGACCAATTGCCGCCATCATCATAATATGGATGGCGGTGTCTTGCAGACACCATCACCATATTATACATGTTTTCCGCCCAGTCGACCAGCGGAAAAGCGAGGTCGCAGACACCCCAGCCATCCTAATATGGCGGGGGTCTTTTGGGAATGGTTAGCAGGCGGATCGCCCCTTGCCGGGCTAGCGGTGGCTACCGCTGGCATGGCAGGGGCGATCCGCCCGACATCCTAATGGGGCCCTAAGTGAAGAGCTATATAGCTCCAAAGCATACCTAAGAGCAGAACTTTACCCAAGTCAGATAACGTACTTCACCACACAACGCCACCTAACACAAATTCATTTGTAACACAAAAAGCCCATGGGCTTGGTAGCCAACACCATTGGCTCTATATAAACCAGGCTGGCGGTGGGCAGAGCTTACGGAGTTGCACTACATGGAATTCCACAGAGTTGCAAAAATAAATCTGTGGAATTCTGTGGATCTCTGCTCCACCCCACTACCAATTTAAGACAGATGTTTGCACCATCCTTACTGGGAAGAGGCCTGACACATATACACACAAACATGCTAACATGTGCACATGCAGACACACATGGCAACAGACATGCACACAGAGAAATGTTTACAGCAAAATATATTCTGTAATGGAATGATCCCTCGCATAGGACAGAGTAGGTTTGTAGCATCGACCAATCTGATGCGAGCCATGGGGAGACTTTGTTAACGCCGTCATTCCATGGGAGGCAAGGGAAGATTGAACGGGAGTCACAGGGATGTTCTAGCAGCATCTTGTGAGAAGTCACACTTTTTAAAATCCAACAATTAAAAATGCGTCTCTTTAGAATTAAAGCTCCATTCATCCAACGCTGCCCTCTCCATGCACTTGAGCACCTGCAGAGATTTTAAAACTGTACACGGCACGCAGCATGACAACACGGCAATGATGTAACCAGCTCAGTTTTTGAATTTGTACAGATGGAGGGGGTCAGCTTTCCATCGCACAGTAAGTTTTATAAACTACCGCCTTGTGACTGAACCGGCGTTTCCTGGTGACTAGGTGAGTTAAACGGTTGGTGCATGAAGTGCAGTAAAGCGTTTTGTAAAAGAAAACCAAAACAAGCATTTATGGTCTCTGCATTCTTAAAGTTAGAGCTATTGGCATTGCTCATGACATTATTTTTATTTATGTTTTTGTTTTTAAAACAGAAATAAATGGCTGTCATTTACAATGCCAATAGCTTAATCGCTCGCAAATGCGAGACCTATTGCATTTGCACCCACACAGAGCCACACACACAAAGCCACCCACACACACATACAGAGCCACCTACACAGTCATTCACATAGAGCCACCCACACAGAGCCACACAGAGCCACCCACACACACACACACAGAGCCACCCACTCACACACACACAGCCACCCACCCACACAGCCACCCACCCACCCACCCACCCACACAGAGCCAGCCACCCACACACAGAGCCACCCACCCACACACAGAGCCACACACACACAGAGCCACACACACACAGAGCCACACGCACACAGAGACACACAGAGCCACACACACACACACAGAGCCACACACACACACACACACACACAGAGCCACCCACACACACAGAGCCACCCACACACACACACAGAGCCACCCACCCACACACAGAGCCACCCACACACACAGAGCCACCCACACACACACAGAGCCACCCACACACACACAGAGCCACCCACACACACACAGAGCCACCCACACACACACAGAGCCACCCACACACACACACAGAGCCACCCACAAAAAAAGCTACCCACACACAGAGCCCTACACACACACAGAGCCCCACACACACACACAGAGCCCCACACACACACACAGAGCCCCACACACACACAGCCACACACACACACAGCCACACACACACACAGCCACACACACACACAGCCACACACACACAGAGCCACACACACACAGAGCCACACACACACACAGCCACACACACAGCCACACACAGGGAACAGAAGCCAGAAAAAATGCTCACAACGAGGGAACAGGGGGCAGGAGAGCAAGCACAACCAACTAGGGGGCAGGAGAGCAAGCACAACCAACGAGGGGGCAGGAGAGCAAGCACAAAGAACGAGGGGGCAGGAGAGCAAGCACAAAGAACGAGGGGGCAGGGGAGCAAGCACAGCGAGGGAGCAAGCACAGCGAGGGGGCTGGGGAGCAAGCACAGCGAGGGGGCTGGGGAGCAAGCACAGCGAGGGGGCTGGGGAGCAAGCACAGCGAGGGGGCTGGGGAGCAAGCACAGCGAGGGGGCTGGGGAGCAAGCACAGCGAGGGGGCTGGGGAGCAAGCACAGCGAGGGGGCTGGGGAGCAAGCACAGCGAGGGTGCAGGAGAGCAAGCACAGCAAGGGGGCAGGGGAGCAAGCACAGCAAGGGGGCAAGGGTGCAAGCACAGCAAGGGGGCAGGGTAGCAAGTACAGCGAAGGGGCAGGGGAGCAAGCACAGCGAGGGGGCAGGGGAGCAAGCACAGCGAGGGGGCTGGGGAGCAAGCACAACGAGGGTGCAGGGGAGCAAGCACAGCGAGGGAACAGGGGAGCAAGCACACCGAGTGGGCAGGGGAGCAAGCAAAGCCAGGGGGCAGGGGAGCAAGCAAAGCAAGGGAGCAGGTGAGCAAGCACAGCAAGGGGGCAGGGGACCATCCAGTATCAATATCTGCGTGTCTGCCAAAAAAAGGTTTTACGAACACTGCTCGATGGCTCCCGTACCTGGTGAGAAAATCTTGGATTCACCAATATATTCAAGTGACATTAAAATGTCTCATCGATCTATGTGTCATTTGTAATCAGGTGGCAAGGAGATGGCACAGGTGACACCACTGAGTCAATGCTCAGAAAACAGCTAATAGCTGATAGCTGAGGCATGTGTCAGCTGTAGATTGTGATGGGTAAGGTGAAACACAAATAACAACTCCAAGATTACTGCTCTTTGGGGTGGGAGTCAGTCATAGGTGACAGCCCGGGATCGCACTCAACAGTATCTCTTAAAGGCAGATAACAATCCAACAGCTTTGATGGGAGGTGGCACTGCAAGGGTTCCCCCTCCCAAGTGGACTCACTATGCTGACGGCTTCACAGGCGTTGCGGTAAGTAGCTCCTAAAAAATGGCGAAACTATCCCTAGGCAGCAGCACGCTTTGGAAGATGATAGAAAGTAGGAGGAGCATAGAAAAGTAACACGACTAAGGAAATAAAAAGAGGACTAAGTAACGAGTCCGAAAGTACGGAGATAAATAGAAACAGATGAAGGTGTAAAGGGACATCCCTCTCTGCTGTGCATAAATATTGTGGCCATCTTTGAGATCTGCAGATGTTAAACACTGTCTAACCGAATGTGAGGGAGGGAGGATTTGCGCTGTCAAAGCGAACCTCCGTCACTTTGTATACTCGCTTTGGAAAAAGTTCTCAATTTTAGCAATTTTCCGAACATGAGGAAGGCGATAATTATTCAAAACGTATGATATTTTAAAATTAGTATTCTCATCCAAAATATCCATATTTTCTAAATATAATATACTTCCAGAACTTAATAGTTTTTGTACCCTCTTGTGGTCTTCTTACCTCTTCCCTCAGCTCTGATTTTGCCTTGTGCTCTGTAAACTGCTGTAATACGTATTATTGGGGTGTGTGTACCAGCACAGTAATTTAATTCGTGGAAACGTACTATGAATGGAAATAAACACAATAGGATCCCATAAACAATCATTTGGGGTGGTGACAATAGGGAGTGGAGTCTTCAAGTGCGAGGACTGAAATTAATAAAAGTGAAAGTATTAGGGTGTACGTCAGCTGCTCTTTACCTCGCCCTGGTTGAGATGGCGGGACGGAGGAGGCCTGCAGGCAGAGGGAAGGTGGGGAGGCGAGCGGAGCCGAGCACCACTCACAGATACCTGCAGATCTCTTGGTAATTAGCCCCCATCCCTACTCCTCCTCACCCAGGGATCTGTCACAGCGTCCCAGTGTCTCCTTCAGTTATCCTCCAGAGCCCCTTTAACGGCCCCTCGTCATGCAATCCGTCCTTTGTAGCACTGCAGTTCTCCAATCCAAGGCACCCTATAACTGCACCCGCAGTTCACCATAATACCCCTCCAAGTGGTCCCGTAAAGTCCTTAAATCTCCTCACCAAAAGAAGACTGTGGCACGTGCTGGGGATTTCATCTGGGTTCAGAATCGTTGTGCCTGCCCTGTGCTCGCACTCCGGGGTAGCTTCAGACCCCGTAGCTGCCAAACCATCCCTCTTCCATCAACAGTATCAGGGATGTGGAGACGGAACTGCTGTCACCGTCAAAACAGAAAAGGGACAATCGGCAAATTCCAACGGTACAAACAACGGACTTAACCATCGGCAATACTTTGGGAACAGCAAAGTCGCACCCTGAAATCGTATCCACAACATCAATTTACAATAAAGTGTAAAGACGCAGTCATGTCTATAAAAAATATTAACACGAATGCTTATATAAGATGCTTATATCTTTCTGTCATACGCTACTGTTACGATACGTTTTTATTGATATTGCATTGCTTTTTTATAATAAACAAATTGTCTTTACTCAGTGCATACTTAACGAGCCGAGATAGTTCTGTATACCATTACTTTTGGTGCAACTGTTTTTTAATAATACATCCCAACCACTCTAAAATGGCCGCTCTATGTGTGTACTATGAATGGAAATAAACACGCCAGGATCCCATAAACAATCATTTGGGGTGGTGACAATAGGGAGTTGAGTCTTCAAGTGCGAGGACTGAAATTAATAAAAATGAAAGTATTAGGGTGCCCGTCGCCTGCTCTTTACCTCGTCCTGGTGGAGATGGCCGGACGGAGGGCTGCGGGCAGAGGGAAGGGGGGAGGCGAGCAGAGCCGAGCAGCTACAGAAAGAGCCACCATGTTTCTCCGAGGCAAGGCAGGAAGGCCTCGGAGAAACGCGCCGCCATTTTGTGACGGTTTTTCTTTCTCTCCTCTTCCCATTGGCTGGAATGTAAAATTCCAGCCAAAGGGAAGAGGAGAGAAAGAACCTAAACCACCCCCCCGAATCTGGGCTTGAACCAAGTGACCTCCCTCTCCTCCAATGGCTGGCCTCCGTTTAGGAAGCGCGCCAATGGAGAAGAGGGGCGGGTACAAGCCCCCACACTGAAAAACAAAATTTCTCGGCCTGTGAGACTGAGCAAGCGCAGCCTACGCAGGCCGAGACCTAAACATATAATAAAAGAGCCATGTACCTTACAGATGTCTTCAAGTCAGTCAGTCTGCCTCGAGTCCAGAGTGACCAATCTTGAACAAATGCTTCCCCTGCAGCAGCATTTGCTGCAGCAAAGTTGCCTTTGCCCATGTTCCCCTCCATACAATCCGGGCTAGACCTGGCCCACCGGGTGGGTGTGCAGGGGGAGCCGTTCCCATGTCTGTCAGTGTGAGGGTCAGGGGGTGGGGGTCCTGCGACAGTCACTAGAGCCCAGGAGTCCAATATATGAGAGCTCTATGTTTATGTGAGGAATTGAGTGCCTGTCATCCATGCCTCTACTGACCCCAGTTGGTGTCAGAGGCAGGACAACAGGAAGGAAGATATCTGACTATTGCACAAGAATGTAGCACCATAATAATGCATGGCAGGGTGCCGCTGGCACCCTTCTGATGGCTAATATCATTGTGCCGAATTTATAAATGCGGACTCTGTACGTGCAATGCTACCACACACGTTACCACCTCCAAGAGGCAGTGGCGTCAGGACACTCTACCTTCTGCATGCATGACCTCTCAAGATTCCCAAGAGGGTGAACTCAGTGACGATGCAACAATAGCCGGGCCTCGTGGGATGCAATGGATAGGCACAAGCATTGCGCAGTCCCTTTCTCCGTTCTACTAGTAGGTGCTATCTCACTCAAAGTACAGACACCAACGATGTCGTTATGTCTGCTGCAACATTCAGACTTTTTGCAACAAAAAGCTAGCCCTTTCTTTTCCATCACAGAGGGCTGCCGCAGGCACCTGCATTTCACTCCAGACTAAATTAGCCCACTTTTGGGAGGGGGACAGCCAACACAGAGACCCATTTGTGTGTGTGAAAAAAGCTGCTTTATTGAAAACAGGTGCATATCACAAAGTCCAACCTAGGCCATTGCCTTACAAACTAAAACCTCACTATACATTAATAACGGCTCCACCATTTTTCCCATCCCTACGATCCCCACATAAAAATCCCCCCACCCTGCTGACAACATAACATTACATAACATTACATAACAATCCTATTCCACCGTATTGCAGTTCCAAACTCCAGCCCTCGAATAAAACCTACAACCCTATCTGTCCTTCTGCAACTGTACCTACCTAACCTCTATGTAAACTTATCCTACCTGCCTAACCTTTCCCTGGCCCTTCCCCCAAAACTTCCCAAAAAGTAACTCCAAACTTCTGCCAATCTGGCCAACTTTAGAACAACCGCACCACCCAGGAAAAAGAGGGAGCATAGGCGTGAAGCCCCCTCCCCTTTTTTCTGCCCCCATGCCCTACTAGGAGCACTATCATAGCGGTTCTGTACCTTCCAACCCCTATCCAAACATTTGTAATCTCTAATAACTCCTGACATCATAACCCCACGTGAAAAGTGCACCCCCTCCCCTCTCGAAAAGTCCTTAGAGTCAACTGAAATTTCCCCCGTGCAATAAATCCCTCACAGTGCACCTCCTACTCCGCCCCAAATGCATCTACAACACGTCGTGGCACTTACCAGCCACCCACATATTATAAAATGAACGCATAGTTCTTTCCATCAACTGTTCCCCAACCTTTTTTACAAAATCTTGAAGATAACTTTTTTACACCGCATTTGTTCAAAAAATGCAGGGCCGCTCCCTGTCCTGGGCCAGCTTCATGAAAGAATGCCCCAATATCCATATAATCCTGACCATGGCGAGGGAGCCCACGCCAGAACCAGGAATAGAAAACTATGTGAGCAGACGAAACCAACAGAACCTCGCTATAAACTTCCTGACGCACATCTAGCATACTCTCGTCACCACTTGCCCATCTTCGTCACCCCTGTCACCTGTTACCCTCCGTTCTCCCTTACGGTCACCCGCAAAGCCGAGGTCTCCAGCCTTTTTAACCCCCCGTCATCCACCCAAGTCCGTCTTGCCTCTGCTATTGCACACCCAGCAGCAGACGAGTCTCCCTCACACAGACTGTCCATTCAACGCCTAAAATTCCAGCTGTGCCAGGCCCCTTGGTTGACCCCGTTTAAAGGCCCTCTATACCCCTCATGAACGCCTTGAACTGTCCAGTGTTCCTGGCATTCTGTGAAGTCTGAGGTCCCGTCACAGAGGAAGTCATCCAGGTAATACAGTACCACCTGTGACTTGTGTGCCCGGAAAATAACTAGTAGAAGAATGATTTAGAAGCAAAACCAATGGATGCGCCAGACATAAGCCGCCCATCGACAGTGCTTTGCCCACGTACCATTCACTACCAAAATGGATGCCCCATAGGTCCCCAACCTCCGGGTGAGCTGAAAGCCTTCGGAAAGCTGATAATATGTTGCATCCTCTCATGTCCAAGTTGCGCCAGTGGTCACTTACCAGTGACATGGCCGCGTCAACCAACTACTACAATGCACGTGGTCACTCCCAGTGACTTGGCCACGTCAACCAGCTAAACAGACACCACAATCAAAGTGCTGTCGCAAGATCGGTCACCTGTAAGGATGATTCGGAAGAAATTCGACGGATGCACCAGACATAAACCGCACATCGCTATTGCTTTGCCCACATACCATACACTTTCGCAATGGATGCCCAGCAGGACCTCATCTTCCAGGTGAGCTGTAAGCAGTCATAAAGCTGACTGTATGTCACATCCTATTCTGTCCAAGTTGCGCCGGTGGTCACTTACTAGTGACATGGCCACGTCAACTCACTACCACGACGCCCGTGGTCACTCCCATTGACTTGGCCACGTAGTTGAACCTTGCACCCTTCTTTGACCTATTTATCTTGCATACCTCTAAGTATTCCCCTGCTATATGAAACTGTCTGTCCGTCCCCCCCTCCCCCAGGGCCTCCCAGCCCCCAAAGCAAACTGACGATAATCCTGCCTGTAGAGCCTACGCAGCCTTCTGGTTTGGCCCAACCTTGTGAGACTGCCCCAGAGTTTGAAAACCTTAATTAGCGTACAAGCCGTTTGGCCCTGCCCCTCCAGCCCTCCTCCCACCCGACAGGCTGCTGCTGCTGCTGCTGCTGCTGACCCCCACCTGAAAACCCCCTGGTTGCCACTGCTGGCCCTCTGCTTGCGGCCCCCCCCCCCCAAAACAATTCACCAAGGCGTGTGTGCCTCTGCATTTCGAGCAGTCATGCCGGAACTTACAAAATTCCCTCGTGCACAGTTCCTTATTGAACTCCCAGCAAGCTCCCCCTGAGTCTGTCTGCCCCCTGCCTGTACTACCCAGCCCTTCCCAAGTGGGCTGCCCTTGCGACGGCCGATAAACGATAGGTCCGTGTCCAACACCCCCCTTTTAGCTTCCGCATCCCATGCCATACGAGCTCTAAACTTCTCGTCGTACTGTGCCCAAGCATAACCCTCCCCTGTGATCTGAGCCTTCCTGATGACGTCCTTATACTTAAAGAGTGCCACGCACCGGTCAGGGTGTTTCTCACAATATACGCTGGCATATATTAAGAAAGCTGCCGTACAGCTTTCTATCATGAGCGGCACCCTTGGCCGTTCGCCAAATCTGGAAACACGCTGAACTCACCGCCCTTCTGAAAAAACCAACAGCGGACCCCACCGATCTCAAAAACTACCGCCCCATCTCGCTTCTTCCATTCCAGGCCAAAGTCATCGAGAAAGCCGTCAACAACCAGCTCGCCGCCTTCCTCGAAGCCAACAAATCACTCGACCCCTCACAATCTGGCTTCCGAGCCAAACACAGCACCGAGACCGCCCTCATCGCAGCAACAGACGACATTCGTACTCTACTGGACAATGGAGACACAGTCGCCCTCATCCTCCTCGACCTCTCTGCAGCCTTCGACACAGTCTGCCACAGCACCCTTTTACAACGCCTCAGAAACATCGGAATCCAAGGAAAAGCACTGGAATGGATCACCTCGTTCCTCACCGGAAGAACCCAGAAAGTCCGCCTCCCACCATTCAAGTCCGAGGCCTCTGAAATCATCTGCGGCGTGCCTCAAGGATCCTCACTCAGTCCCACCCTCTTCAACGTATACATGAGCCCCCTCGCGGCCATCGCACGCCAACACAACCTCAACATCATCTCTTACGCGGACGACACTCAACTGATCCTTTCTCTCACCAAGGACCCCAACACCGCCAAAACTAACCTACACGAAGGAATGAAAGAAGTCGCCGAATGGATGAAACAAAGCCGTCTGAAACTGAACTCAGACAAAACAGAAGTCCTCATCTTAGGTACATCCCCCTCTGCATGGGACGACTCCTGGTGGCCGGAAGCCCTCGGAAAAGCACCCATCCCGACAGACCACGCACGGAACCTTGGCGTCATCCTGGATTCTTCACTCTCCATGAACAGACAAGTCAACGCCGTATCCTCTTCCTGCTTTAACATTCTTCGCATGCTCAGAAAAACATTTCGCTGGATCCCCTCCGAAACAAGGAAAACAGTCACCCACGCTCTAGTCACGAGCCGATTGGACTACGGAAACACCCTCTACGCAGGCACCACCGCTAAACTCCAGAAGAAACTACAACGAATCCAAAACGCCTCAGCCAGACTCATATTAGACATCCCACGCAACGAACACATCTCTGGTCACCTTAAAGACCTCCACTGGCTACCCGTCAATAAGAGGATCACTTTCCGACTGCTTACCCACGCACACAAATCTCTCTACGACATCGGACCAGATTGCCTCAACTCCCGACTGTCCTTCTACACCCCCTCCCGCCAACTTCGCTCTTCCAACCAAGCCTTCGCCACTGTACCTCGCATCAACAAGACCACCATGGGAGGCAGATCCTTTTCATACCTGGCTGCCAAAACATGGAACTCACTCCCCGCTTACCTTCGCCTCACCCAGAATCACCTAGCGTTCAGAAAGCAGCTTAAAACGTGGATATTTGACAAATAATCCTCCTCCCCTTCCTAAGCGCCTTGAAACCCTCTGGGTATGTAGTGCGCTATACAAATTTTATGACTTGACTTATGACTTGACATATTCTTCTTCCTTCTACCCCTTTTTAGCTCAAACCTCCCTATGCAGCAGCTTGAGCATTTCCACATACTCTCCCTTTTATATCCGCTCTTTAGTGGCTAGCATCAGGTGCGCGCCCAATGGTTTTGTCACCCTCATATAAGGCAGCTTCTTGATTTTTAACTCTTTGCTCTCCTACTTTGCACCAGACTCCTCCGACACTGCTGTTACCACGTCACCTGCCGTCTTTGTCTTAACCTTGTCCCCTACTCCTCCTGCCGCCTTGTCTGCGTCCTCCGTACCCACTCCCACATCGAAAATATATTTTCCCCTGCTTAACCTCACCCCCTCCCCCTCCGGTCCCCACCGAAACCATCACCGGTTTCACCCGTCCTTTGTTCGTTCGTCTTACCTGGCTCGGATGGCGCCATTCTCGCTGTAGCTCGCCCACCCATATTTACGACCCATGGGCCCCGCCTGGCGTTGTGACATCTGCAAGGTACTACAAACAACATTATTTGTCGTCCCCCCCCCCCCCCCCCACAACCCCAAATTGCATTTCACACACCTGTGAGTTACCTCTAGACCATTTGTACTCGCTTTCCCTCAATTCCCTTTCCTCAAGACCATCCCCTTCATAGTCCAACTCCTCAGGCTCCCACTGCCCCCAACCCCCTACTACAGTGGGCGCTGACCGCCCTCTCCTCGAATCCGTGATAAAAAGATCCTGCGTGGTCCTTCGTCCTCGATGGCCCGTGTCCCCTGATGAGGGAAATCGGGTGTTGGGGTTAGCGAGACTGTTCGGGGCCTACCTATTCTGGCCGTGACTGGCTCATTCGACGGTACCGTCCCTTCACCTCGGCCCCTATGAGCCGCTCCCAGCTCTGCCAAGTCATGCTCCCGGCGCTGTGCTACCGCCTGCAACAAAAAAAGTCTGGTCTGGTGTGATGGGCCTAAATACCGGAGCCCCTCCACCCCACTCCTTGAACGGTGTACCTCCAAAGAACTAGCCGCCCAATGACGCCCCACTCTGCTGAGGTCAATCGCCACCCCTCTAGATCCCTCCCCTTCCTTGTCGTCACTCCAATCCCACCTCCCCAGCCTGCCCCCACGTCCACTCCCTGCACGCTTGGGTCCTTGGCCCCCCCTCCCCAATTGACTCCTCACCCACCTGATCCCTGCGCCTCGCCTCCAGACCAAGAGACCCCGTGCGCCATGTAGGCAACAATCTGTTCCCTCCTGGTCAAGACCCCTACCTCCTCATGCCAGGAGTTCAATATATCCAGGCCCTCCCAATTCCTACCCTCCCCTCTCCGAACTCTGCTCCTCGGGGACATCCTCCTCCTGAAGGGCCATTCCTCCCTCTCCATTGACCCCCTCCCTTACCCGCGAAATCCCTCAGCTCTTCCCCCCCCCCCGCTCCCTTTCCTGCCCGTCTTGCCTCCCCCACTCGGTGCCTTGCATATCGCCCAGCTGTACATCCCCCTTCCCCCCTCCTAAAACGAGCCCAAGACAGCCCCCTTGTTCTCCACTACTTGGCAGGCTCTCGAGGAAATGTTATGCCCCACCGGAGAACCCCAGGGGCCTCCCCCCCCTCCTCAGATTCCAAACCTACCCCAGAGTCAGGAGCTCCCTTGTCCCCCTCCCCCCTGCTCAATGACACTCTGGAGCCCAGCCGCGGACCCACGTTCTTTCTTCCGGTGGGCCCAAACCTCCTTTTTCACACTGGAGCCCCCGAGAAAGCAGGAGGCTCCACTGTATTTCTTCCCTGCGGGGCTGCCTTCCTCTTATAGGAGCGGCCAGCGGTTTCACTGTACTGGCCGGGGAGAAGCGAGAAGCGCTTCAATAAAAGTCAGATAAGATGGACATCCAGCTCTTCCTATTAAAAACTCTGGCCTTGTTCATGGCTGGCATTCACGAAAAACTGGGGGATCTCTACGGCCTAATAAGAAGAGCCCAAAAAGAGGCCCATCTTGGCTGTGGCTGCAGTCAGATCGTGGGCAAGCTATCGACCCTTCCAACAATGCTAACCACCATGTTCAAGGATTTGAGAAATGTATCAATCACTTCCTCAAGCTCTCCCTCCGGGGGCCTGATCTCAGAGCCCAGGCAAGACAGAGGGGAGCATGTCAACCCAACCAATCAAAACACCAAGCGTGAGGACCCAGTCACCCAACAAAGAAAGGGGTTATTGGCACTGTGAGTGAACCATCTACGACAGACCATAAAGAACCACTCTAGAAAGACTAACGCCAAGCAACATCGTCAGCAAAAAAGGAAAGACCGTAGTCAGAAACTTCTTCCAAACCAAGCAGCCTTTTTCCTTATCTTCAGCCAACAGTGCTCCAAAACCGATACCAACCTGAATGACAGAAGCAACCAACACAAGGTACCGCAATAAACTAACATCCACCCAAATTCAGGAGCGCTGTCCCTCCCCACAACATCAGGAGGCCACTTGTCGAAAAAGGAAATAGGAACCCGCTACTGGGAACGACCGCCTCTTACATAGAAAGAGATAACGCAGATCTAAGTCCAGCACTCATATCAGTGCCTCAAAAGCCATCAACCTTTCTAACTCGGCCTGAGGGAAGGGGTGCACCACAGATTCAGATTTAGTAGCAGCAAGAGGCCAGAAGCGTAGAAAGGACGCAATCACAAGGACAAGTACTTGTACGAGCTTCACTATTCAAAACGTGGTCCCGCTAAGAACCGCAGGGCACCTACGGCAGGATTCTGACCAGCTGTTTCAGGGTACACTGCGCTCGCCGAAACGACGCCACCAGGTACGCCAATCAATGTGAAAAGGACAGAAATCAAACACAGCTCCTTTAGAGAGGGGGAGCAACGACAATCCACGGAGGAAGTCTAACTTAATTGCCAATCTGCTACTGTGCTGCATGCTAGTGAGCCATCAAAACACACACAAGCCCCTAACAGAATGTCGCCTGGTACCATTTCTATACTGCTCAAACCAGAGTATACCTCAAAAGGGAACCATGATATCCTAAACAGGGGGACCATCTTCAGACTACTACGAGCCACCTCTAACCTTGCGGTCCTAAACTCAACGGATCTTCTCTCAAAAGGGTTTCTCCACCATGAAAATTCATCAATGTCTGAGACAACAAGGGCCACGTGGAAAACAACTGCAATTGCACAGAGTATTAGACGAGTACTATATCTTTAAAGCTTGAGGCCTCAGTGTCCCTACTCACCAAAACTCAGGGTATCCATCGCCTCTACTAATCCCTAGCCCAAGGTCTAGAGCCAAAATCTGCCCAAGGCCCCCCATCTCAGTGCTAAGAGGGTCATTGGGCCAATAGCCGCAACAAATGGCTCGCCCACTGGGCACCCTGCAATATTTCCCGGGCAGAAACAGCTCCCTGAAGCAGACATGCAAATCTCGAGCTGATCACAAGAACCATAGCACTTCTCCAGAAACCCACTGACAATATTGGCAAATAGATGGAGGCATCAGAGCAACAAAAAAAACAGCAGTCCAACTCTGCTCATGGAATGTCAATGACTTGGAAACAAAAATCTCAGACCCGGAATTCCTGTAATACCTCAAATCGTTTGATATAATCTTGCTGCAGGAAACATGGCTTACAGAACCACTACATTTACAAGAGTTTCTATGCTTTGCCACGCCAGCCGTAAAAGGACGGAAATGTGGGCATTCCTTACGATGTAGTGATTGTCAATACATATATCCATCCAAAACAAAGCAAATAACTCTGCCAAGTTAATCGGCCAACTAACTACTTATATAATTTATATAGAAATGCCCAATCTCATTCTGTCTGGGAACTTGAATCAATATCTTTTGGGCACGTCAGAGGGCAACGAAGCGCGCATTCAATCTTTAATTTGCAAAATACCAACCCAATGTGGTTCCAATCATGGAAAGAACAAAAAACAGACGACTTCTAGAGAACCTAGAACATCTTGACATAAGGGCCTTAAATGGAACCTTTGCCGGAGATAGCCGCCCTGTAGCTAGCCACTATTTTGTATCAATTTGCTCCAATTTGGACTACACATTCACTAGTGTCTCGCTGTTACCTCTCATCCTCTGCTTCAGAATGGGAGACAAGGGGGACAGCGACCACCGTCACAAGAAATCTCCATAGCTGCAATTGCACCTCCCTGCATTCAGCCAGCACCACCCTGGGGCTCCAATTATACGTCAAATTGCAAGAGAATTAAATACTATACACATACTATACACATGGTAAGGAGATGTGGCAGGAAAGGAGACCGCTGCTAAAAGTCCCTTTCAATCAGAGGGAAATTTGCTCAAAGAGGCAAGCAGTTCTGGCATGCTTTGACCCAGGAGCAACACAACTAAATAGTAGATTAATAAGGTTTCTTGCACTAGCCGAGCAAACAATGCTACACAATTCGTCCACAAGAATAAGCTTTAACAGGAATTCTACGCAGGCCCGCCACAATCCACTCTATGCAGGCATAGTCTTTAAGAACTGCCAGTAGCTTCATACACTGGCGAACCAAGTACCGTTCATTTAACTAAAGAATAGAGGCCATTCCAACTAAGGTAGAGCTGGGAAGCCCTCACCGTGGTCAGCAACTCAGAACCTCCTTGAAGCACTTTCCTGCACCAATTGCATTGGTTGTCTCGGCAACAAACTCTGTACTGACTGCATTGCTTGCACTGGTAATGAACTGCACTAGCACCAAATTGATTTTTTTAACTGTTAGCAACCCAACTTACTTAAAGCTTTTACAATGCTCTCTGTAAATTATAAGTGTGCACCTTCATATTGTATCATGTTCTTATGGTTTTAATTGAAACTTTTGTATTGCAATGGTTTTTAGTAACTATGCAAAGGAAATAAAATTCAAATTCAACCCTCCTAGAGAACCTCGCCAACATAGGACTGAAGCAACTCGTCAGTGCACCCACGCACACAGCGGGACATACATTTGACCCAGTCTTCGCAGAAGGAAACAGCGTCTCCTATGACCACGCCACGGAACTCCTCTGGACAGATCACCACTGCCATCCACTTCTCCTTAAAAAAAAAAAAAACACTGTATACAAGCACATCCACCGCCTCCCCCGTAGAAGCTGGAACAAAGTCAGTGAAGACTACCTCATCTCCGCCCTCGCCAGAAACCCCACCATCGACTAAGCTGGATGACAACACCGGAGCACGCTACCTCCTACGCTGGATCACGAACTGCACCAACACCCTCGCCCCCCTCACGAAAGCCACAAGAACACACAGCAAGAAAGCAAGCTGGTTCACCTCTGCACTCCAGGAATCCAAACGCTCCCACCGATGACTCGAAAAGACATTGGGGAATAACAAAACCCCGGATTCACGCGCCGCTTACAAAGCAACCCCCACCGCACACTACCATCTCATCAAATCCAGAAGGAAAAAATCCCTCCAAGGCAGAATCCTCACCAACACTCACAAAACCACAGAACTCTTCTCCATCATCAAGGAATTCGCCAAACTCCAGTGAAACAATAGACATATTACCATCCCAAGACCTCTGCAACAAACTCAACACCTTCTTCCACCTCAAGATTAAGATGATCTATGACAACATCGAAGCTAGCATCTCCCAATCCGGATTCCGCAGCAACCACAGCACAGAGACCGCCCTACTGGCCATCACCGTCGACATCCGCTCCCTCCTCGACCATGTTGAAATGGCAGCCTTCATCCTCCTGGACCTCTCGACTGCATTTGACACCGTCTCCCACTGCACCCTAGCCACCGGACACCGCGACGCCAGCATCTGCAGCAAGTCCCTTGACTGGATATGCTCATTCCTCACAGGGAGAACTCAGCGAGTCAGACTCCTGCCCTACCTCTCGGAAAGACAGAGACCAACTGTGGAGTGCCCCAGGACTCCTCCCTCAGCCCACCCTCTTCAACATCTACATGGCCCCCTTTGCAACCATCAACAGGAACCACGGTCTCAACATAGTCTCTTACACAGACGGCACCCAGCTTATCATCTCTCTCACCAACGAACCCAACATCATCAAACACAACTTCCAAGAAGGGATGAAAGCTGTCCCCACCTGGATGAAGAACAGTTGCCTCAAATTCAACTCTGAGAAAACATAAGTCCTCATCCTAGGCTCCACCCGCTCCGCATGGGACGACTCCTGGTGGCCCCCTGCCCTCTGAAACCACCCCACCCTGACAGACCACGCACAAAACCTCAGACTCACACAAGACTCATCACTCACAGTGAACCTTCAGGCCAACACTGTCATCAACCTGCTTCAACACCCTCTGCATGCTTCGAAAGATGTTCAGATGGATCCCATCCGAATCCAGAAAAACTGTCACAAACGCTCTCAACAGTAACAGACTGGACTCCGGCAAAGCTCTCTACACCTTCACCAACTCCAGACCGTCCAGAACGCCACAGCCAGCCTGATCCTCGACATCCTCTGCTTCAGCCATATCCCCCAACACCTCTGCGATCTTCACTGGCTCCCAGTCAAAAGAAAATAACCTTCAAACTCCTCAACCACGCATACAAGGTTCCTCACAACACTGGGCCAACATACCTGAACAACTGTCTCTTCTTCCAGGCACCCAAAAGACACCTCAGTTCAGCAGACCTCTCTCTGGCCACCGTCCCACGCATCTACAAGGTCAGAATGGGAGGAAAATCCTTCTACCTCGCAGCCAAGGCCTGGAACGACCTCCACCTCCAGCAAACCTCTACTCTGCACCAGTTCAGGAAGGACCTCAAGACCTGGCTCTTCGGATGTGCCCAGCACTCAACGGATTCCCCCGCGCCTTGAGAACCTTGCGGGTGAGTAGCTGCGCTTTACCAACACTGATTGATTGATTTTCATGATTAGCAAGTAAATTGCTTAGAAGTCTACTGCTTCATCTTAGAGGAGGCTGAGGAAATCCACTCCACTGTGGTTCCTAATAAAGTGTGCACCACTAGGTACTGATGAGTCATTGCCCTTGGAACTGGAATACTTGAGTCTTAAATAATAAACATCACCATCGGGAAGGGAATGTAAAGAGCTGGCCCCAAGAAGGAAAGACAACAGCACTGATTCCTCTTCAAAATCTCACATCTCACGACACATCTTGGCGTGTGTCCTTTGCTGCAAAGGAAGAGGAAATGAGTCTTTCACATGGTGGCTTGAAAGGTTGGTCTCAAGACAGAGCCTACCCCCTTCGATTTTGTACCAACAGCTGGTCCAGACTGCCGAACTGAGGCTAATATCAGACCCCTTCTTCCTTCAGTGATTTAGAACAAGGAATAAAAAGTGTTCCCAGGATCTTGCTCTGACTGTACGTCCAGCACTTGAGAAACAAGTAGGTCTTACTGAGGCAGACCTCATGACAATCAGATACCATGTTATTGTTAAACCTTCTAGCTCTGAAGATGGGGTGGCTATAGTATGAGTGGTTGCTGCAGAGCCCAAGACAAAGTTAATGGGGAGCCCAACAACCAACATGTACAAAACAAACAATCTTCAAATAGAGAGGGAGTATATTTCAGTCATGATACATACTCCAGGTACCCAACATGAAGGGATACAAGTAAACCACAAAGGCCAGTAAAGGAAGTATGCGGTTTGAAACACACGTACTCCCATATCTCACGATTTACAGCGTTGCACAAATCAAGTGTAGGCCGCATGTAGCTGCTGTTCTCAGAAAGGGAGCAATAAGTCAGAATACAATTGTAGAGGATATCAATGCACACACAATGCAGCATTTTATCTTTACATCAGTTGGTGCGGCAATATTAGTTACTTTACGCCCGACTCTGGATGCATTAACCCAAGTCAGCATGGATAGTCCCTAACAAAGGCAGGTCTGAACTCACGGTCTTCTACTGTTTCTCTGGCTGCATAAGGAACATGGGGGATGACACTATAATAATTTCTGCATTTAGTGAACCGGTCAGTCAGGTAAACACAGAAAGGCTGAATTTAACTGCAAGTCCTTGCTGAGCCAAAGATGAAACAAATAAATCTACAGTTTGGCATGCAACAGGTCAGTGTAATGGGTGCCACATCATGTCACAAATGTTGCAGTGTTCAGCATAAACAGACTTTGTAGGACACCTCACATTCACTACTACGGATGGCAGACTGAATGCAGCCAACTCCTGCCACCCACTCTCCACACATACAAGTGTAGATTATGCAGACCGACCCGGGTGCAATACCTTGCCCTGCTATTGCAAGAGAAGGTCTTAATGAAGTGGCAGCCTGATCGATAGAAGCTCATGCTCAGAAGTTTTAGGTACCACACTCTCCTGGCCCAATCCGGAACTACTAGGATGACTTGAGCTTGGATGTTCCTGATCTTCTTCAGACCTCAGGGCAGGAGAGGCAGGGCAGGAAGACATGAGTGAGTAATTTCCTCCACTCTAGGCGGAAGAAGTCTCAAAGAGAGAGCCTTCTTGGAAACTCCAGTGTGCAAAACTGTTGACACTACGCATTCTCAGCAGTGGTGAGGAGATAGAGCCAGGATTTTTCCTATTGCTGGACGATGCCCTATGCCACCTCTGGGAGTAACTGGCATTCGTGATCCGCTAGTAGTCATGTGAGAAAGACCGCCCTGATGTTTAAAAATTGTGCCCGGTGTTGAACCATCAGGGAAATGCCCTGAAAATTTGCCAGTTACAGAGGCACAGGCTTTCCTGGCACAGGGCCCAGAACCCCACCACCCAGCTTGTTGCAATATCACATGGCGGTGGTGTTGTCCGTGAGAACTTGAAAACCTTTCTGACGTCCATCAAGGGGGGGCTGGTTCAACGTCAAGCAAATGGCCTGCAACCATAACAGATTGATGTGGAGACAGGTTTTAGCCTGAGACCAGAGTCCTCTGATCTCCACCTCTCTTAGATGAGCCAGTTCGGATTGGGAAAGGGGTCTGTTGTGGGTCCAATTGCAAGTGAGCAGCAAGGCGCAAGGCCGGCTGAGACTTCAGTACCCACTGCAGAGCCTGCATATACCAATCAGCATGGTCTACGAGCATGATGCAAATAGTCGAAGAAGTCTCAGAGTCACCCACACTGAGACCCAGAACGGAGGATGAAACATCAAGAGCACAGCTTGATGCCCTGGACTTTTCGATCTGGAAGAATAGCCCAGTATCATGCCGAGTCCAGGATGGTTCGGATGAAAGGTAGCCTCCCTAAAAGAGTCAGGTGAGACTTTGGCACATTGATCGTGAACCCCACAGATGTGAAGCGGTTTCGTCAGCATCTAGAGGTGGTCCACAACTGACTGTGCAAAGCCTATATTCAACAATCTGTCATCGAAGGGGGAAGACTTGTACACCCAATGTTTGAAAGTATGCTGGGTCGACCGTCATCACCTTGGTAAACACCCAAGAGGCACTGGTGAAGCCGAAATAGAGCACAGCAAACTGAAAATGCTTGTGGCCCACCTTGACCTGCAAGTAGCGCCTGTGAGCCTGAGAGACCGTAACACAACACGGAAGTAGGCATCCTGCAGGTCAGCACTACCACCCAGTCTTATAGATTTAGGGCAGATAGAACCTGGGCCAGCATTACCATCTGGTATATGTCCTCCCATATGAAGAAGAAAACAAGTTACTTACCTGTAACCTTGGTTCTCCAGTATTGGTAACTTTCATAGATTCCCATAGCTTGTATCATTCCCCGTCGTCGAAATGGAGTCCCGGTAACAAAATAACATAGCAGTAGGTACAAAAGAGAAAGAAAAAGGCCTAGGCCTCATTACCTTTTGTAGCATATCCACCTCTTTTTGCAAAGGAGACCAAAGAAAAGCAACAGCCAATCAGATTAGCCTCACCCCCTAGAACCCTCCTGAGAGAACCTCAGAGCCTCAGATTTTCGTAGCCGTTGTGTAACAGTATATCCAAATTTGCTGAGGGCTGAGCTTTCGCAGGGGAGGAGGGCGGGCGCATGGGAATCTATGAAAGTTACCAATACTGGAGAACCAAAGTTACAGGTAAGTAACTTGTTTTCTTATTCCAGTATTGGAACCTTCATAGATTCCCATAGCTTGTATCAGAGTAGCCAGTAGTCAGAGAGTACATTTTGCTCCCTCTTTGACATCCCTTGCTCCATTACTATTTTTTTTTCCAACCTGAATCAACAGTGCAATCACAAAGACTACATAGCAAAATGTGCAAGTAACAGTAAAAAAGGAAGGAGGGAAGAAAGGGAAGCTCACCCCTCAATGGAAGAGGTTCCTCAGGGCTGTTAGCCTACAGCCGTGTCTTCTTGTGCCGAGGTCTCCAGGCAGTAATGTCTTGTGAAGGTGTGGTGCTGCTCCAAGTTGCAGCTCTGCAAATGTCTTTAATCTGAACTCCCGCAAAGAGAGTCATAGAGGAAGCCATGGACATTGTTGAGTGTGCTCTAACTCTGCCTTCCAGAGATTTGCCCGCTGCAGAGTGACAGTACTGTATGGCACTGGAGATCCATCTAGCAATACCCTGCTTAGATAGGGATAAGCCCTTGCGGGGAGCACTAAATGCGATGAACAATTGAGAAGATTTTCGAAATCCTTTAGTACGGTTCAGATAAAATTTTAAGCACCGTTGCACATCCAGTGAATGAAGTGTTCTTTCCACCGGCATGGAAGGCTGAGGAAAGAAAGCCTTGAGAATCACTGGTTGGTTTAAATGAAAGTCTGAAGGCACTTTAGGTATGAACTTTGGATTGGTCCTTAGAATTACTGTATTTCTTTTGAATTGGAGAAAAGGTTCCGGTATTGTGAGAGCTTGCAATTCTCCAATAAGTCTTGCCGAAGTGAGAGCAAGAAGGAGCGCCAGTTTCCACAAGAGGAATTTAATGTCTGCTCGATGAATCGGTTCAAAGGGATGCTTTATCAGCTGGGTGAGAATCAAGTTCAAATGCCATGTGGGAGGCGGAGGCCTCACTGGAGGAAACACTCGAAACAGATCCTTGAGAAATTGTTTCACAATTCTGGATGACCAGAGAGAAGGTTAAGATGCAGTGCGTCTGTAGCGAGAAACTGCTGCTAAGTGTACCTTTATGGATGAATGAGCCAGTCCTGCCTTAGCCAAGGACAGGAGATAAGGAAGAACCTGATGAGGTTGAGATGAGAAAGGCATCCTCTTTAGGGCCCTAAGCTTCCCCGCAATGAATTGTTGGTCCTGCAATCTCACCAAATGCCCATGTGATGACCAATCGGAACAGTCTGACATCCATGTCACTTTTTTCTGTAAATATTATACATTACCCAGGAAAAGATTGATTATTCCAATTCTAAGGGAAATGGGTGTGAGACGTTGTAGGGTTGCCTTCCTGGAACTCCAGAAATTAGATGTTATTTTTAATGTTGCCTGTATCTCGGAATTTTTTAGCAATGTTTTTAGATTACGTAAATCAATTTGCACTTAAATTTAATTCATGTTTAACTTGTATATTTCTTCCTGTTTGTATGATGTATTGAGTATGACACTGTATTATTATGAACAGTTTTTTATGTACTTTTATGGTTATTATTCTTTTAACCGAATAAAGTCAAATTGAATTGAATTGAATTGAGAAAGGGTCCACACCTTTCTGCCGGCACCAGATGCAAAATCGTTTCCATTTTAAATGGTAAGTCTTGTTTGTGGAAGGAGCTCTAGCCTGAGAGAGAACAGCTTTTATTTCATCCGAGGGATGAAGGTTCAGCAACTCTCGCTACTCAGGAGCCATGCTGACAGGTGCAAGGAACGAGGATCCGGATGCCAGATCTGGCCCTGGGGCATCGTGAGACGATCCGGGATCGCCCGCAAAGGACGTGGAGGGGCCAGAGAAAGAAGGTGAAGCTCCGTGAACCAAAACTGTCTTGGCCAAGCTGGAGCTATTAGGATCATCCTGCACGGTTCTGTCTTGATCTTCCTGAGCAGTGCTGGAATTAATGGAATGGGGGGGAAAGGCGTATACAAATGCTTTGGACCAGGCTATCGAAAGCGCATTCCCCAGCGATCCTCCATGGTGTAGTTTGCTTGCGTAAAATTGGCATTTTCTGTTCACTGGTGTGGCAAAGAGGTCTATTGAAGGTCTGCCCCACCGATAGAAAATCTCCTCCAAGACCACCTGGTTTAGTTCCCACTCGTGGCTGACTGACGAAACCCTGCTGAGCCTGTCCGCCTTTTCGTTAAGAACACCTGGTAGGTTTTCCGCCTGTAGTGATATTCCATGTAAGATGGTCATTCCCAAATTTTTTGGGCCTCCTGTGACAGTGAAAGAGATCTGGTACCCCCTTCCTTGTTTATGTAGTGCATGGCTGTGGTGTTGTCCATGCGGACGAGAACCGCTGAACACTGCAATCGTGGGAGAAATGCTTGTAGCGCCAGACAGATTGCTCTGAGCTCCAGGAGGTTAATGTGAAGAAGACAGTGCCGGGGCAGCTAATGGCCGCTTACATGTAAGTCCTGAAGCATCGCACACCAGCCTTCCAGCGAGGCATCCGTTGTTACAACCTGAGGAGCTGGATAGACCTAGGGATAAATTCTCTTCCTTCGTCCACCACAAGGCTGCTTTTCTCATTGCCGGAGTAATCACCACTTTGTACTCGAACGAGCCGTGAACTTGCTGCCATTGCATGTCTAGTTGCTCCTGCAGAGATCGCATCCGCAGCCTGCAGTGGGGTACCAGGGGATGCATGATGACAATACTCCGAGAAGGGATTTGTATCGGCGTACTGAAAGACACCTTCTTTTTCTGAACAAATGAGCCATGGACTTCAGTTTTTCTTGCCTTTCGAAGGATGGAGAAGCCTTGCTTAGAGATGTGTCCAGGATTGTCCCAAGGAACCGTGCTTTCCGACTTCTCCCTGTTGAGAGTGAGGCCCAGATTGCTGAACAGAGTCGTACATGCCTTGACGGTTTTCTCCGCTGCCCCCCTGGACGGGGTCTTCAGTAACCAGTCGTCCAGGTATGGGAAGACTTGAAAATGCTGTTTCCTTAGGAAAGCTGCCACCGGTGCCAGCACCTTGGTAAAGACCCACGGGGCAGAGTGAAGTCCAAAGGGTAAAACTTTGAATTGGAAGTGGCTCTTGGCTACTGTGAATCGAAGAAACCTCCTGTGGGCTGTATGAATGGGTATGTGAAAATACGCACCTTCGAGATCGAGAGTGGCCATGAAATCTCCCGGATTGAGAAGACGTAAGATATCATTGGAGAGAAACCATCTGAAAGGATTGAGATATGAGATAGGTGTTTAGCTCCCTGAGATCTAAAATGGGGTGCCATTTCTCCAGCGTCTTCTAGACCAGGAAAAACCTGGAATAGAAACCTTCCCCTTTTTGAGAAAAGGGAACCAGCTCTACAGCTCCCTTGGGGAACATCTGTTGAACTTCGAGCCGCAAGAGACGCAGATGTTTTGAAGGTATGGCGGCAGGGGGCTTGGAAGGTGGCATGTGAACAAACTCCAGGGTATGGCCATCTTGAATGATGTTGAGCCCCCAACGGTCTGATGTGATCCGTTTCCAGTTGCAGAAGTATTGAGACACCCTGCCTTCCACAGATTTTGATGGGGAGGTGGATACAGCAGGCAGAGCCAGAACGCCGCTATTGCCTCTTGGAATTGTAATGTCCCTGGCGATTCTGTTTTCCTCTAGCGTTGGATTTAGAGAAAGAAGAGGTCTGGCCTTGTCTCTGCTGGTTTGATGGCC
This sequence comes from Lissotriton vulgaris, assembly GCF_964263255.1. Taxonomy (NCBI): domain Eukaryota; kingdom Metazoa; phylum Chordata; class Amphibia; order Caudata; family Salamandridae; genus Lissotriton; species Lissotriton vulgaris. The sequence continues at coordinate 878,115,646 of NC_141685.1, forward strand.
AATAATATTGAGGCGTTGAACCATCAGAAGAATACCATTGTTGTTGGTACGAGCCTCTGTAGGAAGTAGTACACTTTCCTCTGGCCCCCGGAAAGGAACCTTCTGATACTGAAGAGTACCAAGAGATCTCGCCATCTCGGTTTCCTTCTTAATGCCTGATGTCTGAGCAGTGGAAGTGTTGTTGACCGGATCTCAAGCGCCAGGATGCCCTTGGGGCGACAGGACCGCGCTATATAAGTACACCTACAATACAATACAATACAATGCCCTGGAGCATCGTCGATATGCTTGCCAAACAATGCCTCACCATCAAATGGAAGGTCCAGGATCTTGTTCTGGACCTCCGGCTGGAACCATGTATCCCTGAGCCAGCCTTGGCAAACGAAGAACAGCTGCGCCAGCCAGCGAACAATAAGCTGTAGTGGTAATATCCATGGCACAGTCATTCACCTCTGCCGATGTAGCCTCTCCCTCCTGCAGGATCTTCTTGGCCTCCGCCGTGGATTCCTGAGAGAGTTGATCCAAATATGGTGAGTGATCGCACCACATTTGGTGATCATATCTGCCCAGGATCGCCAACGCATTTGCTGCTCGCACCAAAAGACTCGCCATAGACCAAAATCTCTTCCCCGCATTATCAAGGCGCTGCCCTATTTATCAGGAGCTGTCAGGGGTGCAGAAAGATTGCGCGACTTTCTCTGTGCCGCCTGCGATATTACCGAATCTGGCTTCGGCTAACCAATCAAAGACGCCAGACTTTCCTCAGGGGCCTTGTACTTCTTTTCCAGGTATGGCAAAACAGAAATCACTGTAGCCGTGTTCTTCGTTGCCTTTAAACTCTCGTCCCAGACATGGCTGACGGTGGGAATGGACCGGACCACCTTCCTGTAGGGCTCCTTAAAATCATAAAGGAAGCACTCTGTTTAAACAGAAGGCATCGGAAGTTTGAATCTACTGGAGTCTCTTTCCATCAGTTTGGGAAAACCCCCAATGTCTTCCGGGGGAGAGTCCACTGGGTCTGGAGTAGGTGAAGCTGGATCCGGGATCACATAATCATCCCACTCTATACGTTGGTTAGACCTGTTGTCATCCTCCCGATCCTTGTCCGAGGAATCATCTTGTACATCCTGGACCCCTGGAGTTATACCTGGCACAGGTATCTGCTGTTGTGAAACTATCTGGGAAGGTTCCCCCAGAGAAACCACTGCAGAAAGTGATGGTGCAGGCACAGCATGTACTACAGAGAAAGAGGAAGCAGGAGGAGCAGTTTGGAAAACCTGGTCTTATAATCTTGCAACATGCCCTGAAGGTCTGCCAAAAGTAAAGAAGACACTGAAACCATCTCCTGGCACGCGCTTTCCTGTCGATGACAGGATTGCTGGTAAGAGCACTCATGAAGGTATTCGCCCTCAGAATCAGTGTCTTGGCATTTCACTAACAATTGTGATGGGCTATGGGAATAGCCAAAAGAGTCCTGATCATCGTCCGAATCCTCTTCTTCCTCCAGTAACAGTGCGGGAGGCAAGGGAGTAACTCTCCTTGGAGACGTCATCTCCGGCGTAATCCTCCTCAAGGAAATAGAAATCCTCCCCGCCGACGAAGATGTCGTCGACGGTACCGTCGGCGATGGGGTTGCCAGAGAAACCGTCGTCGACTGAGTCGTCGACGGAAGATCCACTGTCGTCGGTTGAATAGTCGTCGACGAGATGGGTGTGCTCAACACTGCCGTTGACACTCCTGCCGCCGTCGTCATCGTTGCTCTCGTCGACACTCTAGTCATCGTCGCCGAACCGTCGTTGACGCTCCCGTCGACATGTGAAGACTAGAAGGTATCGTCGACGAGCCAGTCGACGGTGTAACTTTTTTCACCTGAGATTTAGAAGCCTTCGTCGACGGAGTCTTCTGCAGCGTTGTCGACGATCTGGAATTTTTCTCTGACTTCTTAGATGATAGAGAAGCGGGCTTCTTAAAAGCTTTAGCAGACTCCACCACTGCTGTAGCTGAAGAAAGTCCTTCCCTCTCCTTTTCGCCGTGGTGAGGAGATTTGCTAGGACTCCGGCTCTCAGACTCATGGGGGGTCTTTTTTGAGGCCTTGGCTGGGCGTTCTGAGGATGGTGAAGGGGAAGCCCTACCCCTTTTCACTGACCTTCTAGATGAGGTGACAGATGACGAATCCTCACTGTCACTTGACAGAGTTTCCTTCCTTGACTTCAGCTTCTGGAGCCAAGTGAGGAGGCGACCCTCACGGTCCCGGAGGGTCTTTGTAGAGAAGGTGGGGCAGATCTTGCAGTCCGCTGCCTTGTGATCAGGATACAGGAAATAAATGCAGTCCTTATGCCTGTCCTCTACAGGCAGCCTTTTCTTGCCACAGGTGGAACAGGCCTTGAAAAGGACTTTCTTCTCCTTGCCAGACATTTCCAGATGGAACACCAAACAATTCTGAAGAAAAAATGCTGAAAAACAGACAACTAGAGGTGAAGTGAGCAGAGCTCAAAGGAGACTCCCTTAGCACAACATGCGGTAGAAAATCTGAGGCTCTGAGGTGCTCTCAGGAGGGTTCTAGGCGGTGAGACTAATCTGATTGGCTGTTGCTTTGCTTTGGTCTCTTTTGCAAAAAGAGGTGGATATGCTACAAAAGGGAATGAGGCCTAGGCCTTTTTCTTTCTCTTTTGTACCTACTGCTATGTTATTTTGTTACCGAGACTCCCATTCCTACAACGAGGAATGATACAAGCTATGGGAATGTATGAAAGTTCCAATACTGGAGTAAACAGAGTCTGAATATCCAAAATAGGACAAAGGCCTCTGCCCTTTTTAGGCACAAGAACATAACATCCAGTATTGATTACCAAGGCTGGGACTCTCTATGGATTCTTTCGCCAAAAGAACCTGTACTTTTAGTAGCAAAATGGACAAGTGTTTGTCCGCAAGCTGCTCTGTGGTAGGTGGAAGAGGCAGTGGGTTGCAAAGGAACGACAAGGCGTAGCTAGATTGACCTATCTGCAGGACCCATGAGTATGATACGCTCTGCCACACATTGAGAAAATTACTGATTCTACCACTCTCAGGTTGGTTGCATGCAACTAAAGGTAAACTTAAGAGTCCTGGAGGCTGCTGCTGGTTGGGTGGGTGACTAGGAGGTTTTCTGCCCCTGCAGCCCTCAATGCTGTCTGTGGATCTCCTACCCTGAAAGAACTGGGGGGCAGTTGGTGGGGTTGTGGGCCTTGGTTTTGCAAGTAATTGAAACCCCTTTCTTTAAAGAGATCTAGGGCAGAGCCGACCTGCCAAGAGGCATATTTATGAGTGACACCTGAATGTCACCCAGGAAGCCTGTGAGTCTCATCCATGCTTAGCATCAGAGCACCATACTAGTTCTGAATGCTCTGCCTAAAAAGCTGATCATTTTCAGGCCTGTGCCAAGTTGGAGCACAGTTCCTCTGGAACTATGGGCAAGATTTCCGCAGTCATGTCTTATATTGTATGGGAAACAGGTGGCCTTGACTGTCTGAAGGTCTAGGCTAGGTCATGAGATCATCTTCTTTCTGAATGTCTTCATTCTTTTCATCTCTCTGTCTCCGGGCGTGGGGTGGGGGTATACACCAGAATGTGTATATTATGTGTGGTATTTGGCAACATGTCCTCTCTTGCTAAAGCTGACTGTGAGACCATAAAAGGCACATAAAAACACATTTGTAGAAACACATAAATAATCACAAACACACACATGCAATCATCCATTCAGGCTCACAAACAATGCCCTCCCTGGATGGAACATTAAGCAACCCTCCTCTAAACTGGAAACACACACATCCAGGAAACACCATCATTTGCTGACAGATTCAGCTCTTTATTTTTTGTATTTTTTCTTATTTCTTACTTATAAAAGATTTGCACAGAATTATATTCCACAGTTCATTCAGTTCCGATCTTAACCCTCTCCCCACCCACAATAAAAATCCCTTCACCTTTTGGGCTCTACCAGGGTGGTATTACGCCCCCTGATCCCTTCCCGGTGGGAAGAAACTGTGTAAGATTCCATGGAGGTTCACCCGAGTCCTTCAGGATCCTCTTCTCAAGCACATTGCGATTTATAGACTCCAGTACAGGCCTCAGGCGCAGGAAGTCTCTATTTACATGGTGCCAAGGTTCTTGCATGTAGTCCAGCAGTATGTGAAACATGATGTGCATGCAACCTACCACCACCAGCTATAAAAGTCCAGTGACCACACTAGTTTAATCTATACTGCTTTCTTATCCAGAGCTAGACCAACCTGGGTCACCCCAGCACTGCGAGTGGTTGGTATTCTTCTGCCCACTCCATAGCACGATCCAGAGGGCTACTGCCCAACAATTGTTTTGCAGAATCTTAAGGAGCCCATATAAGAAACAAAGATCTCTTTTCTCACTCCTGTGTGGTTAAAGGGGAAACCGCCATACGTGGAGTAAAGGGAAGTTCCCCTTAGCAAGGGAGCTGCAAACGAAGGAGATATTACTGAGCCAAGAATGCAACAGGGAGATGAGCTATCAAAAGTCTGAGAGTGCTGCATGAAGAGTAAGTACAAAGTGCCTAGGGATGTCACAAGAGAGGAAGTATCACTAGCCTGGACCGCCAGTTGGAGGGGAATGGGCCTATGACATGGTGCAGGTAGGAGCTTTATACCCTGTCTTACATGGCAGGAGCAGAAGCGGTGTAGCAGCAACTGGGAGGATAATGCCAGGGCAGTGAGTGCCATGGGAAGAGCAGGATATTGCCAAGCTCAGGAGATTCCAAGCTGACAAGGTATAGCCAAGCACAGGGATTGCACAGACAGAAGCAGAAGAGATGTTGTCAGGTTTAGGAATGCTTCTGGCAAAGGAAGCACCACCTAGCCACATGATACCCAGGAAGAGAACTCATTATCAGGCCTTGTGTTACTACAGGTAGCAAATTATCACCAATCTGGAAATGCCATGGATCAATGTTATTTCATCGTCTTTGTGGAGTAGATATTACATGGGCCATGGGTACAAGGGGGCCAAGTCCAAGAACAATCAGGATAGGAAATCCCTCATCTCTCTTGCTGTACAGAACTGAGCAAATACTACATACCTAAGCCTGTTAACTACCTGCCTACAAAGCAGTGTTTATAGAAGGGGCTTCACCTACCCTAGCCCTTTTTAAGTCTGTTTCCAGGGCAAATTTGCTCTGGGAAAAGTGACGCCACAGTAGGAATCCTCCCACAAATTCCTTCAACACAACACGTGGTACCTCTGTTCCTTATCTACCGTGGCATGAGTGTCTAATGTGAAGCTGACAAATGCTTCAAAGGTGGGCTGGTAAAACTTCCAACAGGAATGCCGTATTCCGATCTCCTTCAGACTCAAAACCACACATCAAAAATCCAAAACCGAGCAGCACCCACTCAGGTAAAGCAGGATTAAGAAAAATGCACAAAGATAATTTCAATGAAAATACCCTGAGCCTGTGCTTGCAAAGCTGGCATCAACTTTAGTGTCAGGGTCCACACTATAGTACTTAGTGAGAGTTATGTACAGAGGCCTATGTCGCTGCCTGACAGAACTCCACTAGCAGACTGTCTTTCATTTCTTTGTAGCAGACTGAAACGTAAGCTAATAGGCGACCCAACAAGCTTCGCAAGGATTTGACTGTAGTACTTTGGTTCTTGAGTTAAAGTGCCTTTGATATCCAGAGACCTGGCAGATACAGACTGATGTAGCTCAAATTACTATACAATTTTAGGAGCAAAATTAAAGTTTGTCCTATCTCCTTCAGCTTCATGTTGAAAGACTGCATTGAAGGTTGGAAGAGAAAGCCTGAAATTCACCAACCTTTCAGCATTTGGAATAGACCCCACGAAAATGGGCCTGAAAGTTATCAATTGGAGACAGGTCCTGCCAACGAGTTTGAAAGCCAGTTTCAGGGAATCTAAAACCGAAACACCATTTGGATTAATAGAGGAGTTGTCTTAGATGAGGTGAACAATCTGCAGTCAAGAGCGAGATGAGATGCCAATGAAATTGTATTTCAAGACAAATACTGAAGACAAAAGAAGCTATTAAGACTCTCCCCCCCCCTAGCCCCCCCCCCCTCCAATCCTATTCCTGAATCCAGAAATCGCACATAGGGGCTTTCTCTACTTCACTGTAAATGAGGCTTGACCTGTAGCGATAAAACAAACACATTTCATTTTGCAAGCCTGACGGCATCACAATTTCCCAAAATACCAAAAGTGGAAAATCTTTGATTTCTTGGTAAAATTCTTTCACTCTACCTTGATGAATAATTTAGCATTCGGTCTGGCTCAAGAGGTCCTGAGAGTTGGAACTGAAGTACTTGGTGTGAGTATAACAACTAACAAAGCCAAGATGACGCTACGAAGGCTACTGCTTTTTTGATTATTTTCATTTTCTAAACTAGCCGGAGTAGACTGCAAAGGGGCTAGCATCAAGCTTTCACTTCCACTTCCCTTTTACTTGAGTAGACACAAGTGACATTTGGGCTTCTTTGGTGAGATCAGATCATCTCCAGATATTCCCTGCTCCTGGAAAACACTTTTTCAAGAAATCCCTAATCTTTAGCCCACAAAAGGAGCCTGTGAGTAGTCGTACTTCCCTGCATCACAGATGTTTGAAAGAGAGGACAGCAGCACTTCATTAACTCTTGCAGTGTTGGTGCAGTGACCTGAAGTTCAGGATGATGGTGGAGTAATAAAGAGCTCATTTGAGGGGTCAATAATCTCCTCCCTCCTCTTGAGCAGTATCTACAGACATACCCCTTCTCCAACAGCACTTTAACACGTCTTAGAAAAACATCACCTCTAGTGCGGTATACATGATCAAAAGACTAACACTGCTTACAGAAGGGGCTATGGTATGGTCATTTCCTGAAGCCCTGGCTGCCCCCAAGGACCTATCTGTAACCCTTAATATTACCAGAGTGGAAGAAGGAGTGCTTCAACAAATATCTCCATTGGTGGGGCTGCAAATTTGTCTGCACTTGTCCTGTGTAACTAGAATCAAGCAAACACTATGGAAATGTGCCAGACTGAGAGCAATAAGGCAGCCTTGCATTTATTTTGGGAATTGCAGGAGGGTTCTGAAACGTATGATTCATCTTCAGAGGCCATGACAGGTAGTCCTCGCCCTACACAGAGGACCAAATAAAAGCAACATCAGTTATGCACCTGCCATCTGGAAGAGCTGGGTATGTTGACAGACTGGAAGAGGGAATGAAAGCAGGCATCGGCGTCCGGATAGTTAAAATCCTGTATGACCCCAACCCTATATGAAATTTTGGTCTCAGCAAAACTGGAGTCTGAGAACAATGGATCGGATGTCCGCTTCACCTCTGTTTACTGGCAACGGTTTACCTCTGCTGAGAGCATATCTGTCAGTGGAGAGGGGTCGTGCCTCCTCTCAGTCTGATCCTGTCTACACGACAAGGGAACACACTACATCTCAAAGGGATCCTCTCTCCGCTTCTAGTGAGAATTCCTTATCTCAAAGGAATGCTGAAGGCAATGGTGATGATGCATAGACTGCCAGTGTCAACCAAGGCACTGGAATCGCTGAGGATTTTCATTTAGTCAGGCGGTATCAACCTGCTCTTGTAGTCACAAAAAATACATGTTGTAAGCTGGGCTACCATGACCATTTCACGACTTTAGTGGAAAAGGAGAGCTTTCTAGCCCCTGTGCTTGACTTGGGGAAGAGGACCAGAGGCACCAATGAAATCTATCCAATCAATGTTTGAGTAACTGAAAGGTAAGAAAACAATGTATTCCCTTTTATTTCACTTTGAAGACCACATCAGCAGTTCAGCAAGTCTCAGCTTCAGTTAAAACTGGAGCCAAGATAGCTGGATTTAAAGTTGTGGCCTGCCCCAGATAAGACAAACACCTGCCTAGCAGAGTACTGCAAGAGAAACGTGACCTATGAACTGCTGGTGAGGTATCTGTCAACCAAATGTAGCTTGAGGGAGGATTCCAGCACTGACATCATTGAGCCTTGATTAAGCCAGAAGTTTGCTCAATTTAAAATAAAAAAATAAAAAACTTGCTGAATAGTGCATCTTTTAGATAGTCTCACCTCAGAAGGGGAAAGAATACCTTAGCTGGTTAGAGATAGTCATGAACACAAATGAAAAAAATGGTTCAGTAAGGTTCGGACAAGGACCCAAGAACTGCGGGTGTTGCACTGCCTCCTGGCAGCTCATAATGTCCTGTACGCCGTGAGGCTTCTTGTTGCAGATGGAGTTCTACTTCTGAGCTTTAGAAAGTAGTGGGGAGTACATTCAAGGAAGCTGGGTTTTTCGTGGACGGGGAAGGGAATCTAAGTTCAAAGTGAAAGGAGCAAAGGAGCTTCAGAGACCCCCATCTCTCTTCCCCACCACCTCGGCCCGTAGCAGACAACCTACTTAATTCACAACAATTCCTGGTTTCCTTTGATTCCACTAGCACCACCGGGTGTTGTTCACTTTATCCTTTGGTTTAGTACAACACAACCTCTCCCTAAGGGTTGTCTCCTTTCAGTCTCTCATTGAGCTAACGGAGAGTGACCATGTTGTGACAGGAGTGAGAAGAGGGTTATCTACAAACAAGCGTCCCAGTGTAGCTGCAGATCATGGCCGTCCAGGAAGTCTGTGGAGAAGACACTGGGCGTGGTGGTGCTGAGTGGCGCCAGGCTCATGGCCGGCACCCCGGAAAGCTCCAGCCAGTCCATGCTGTCCAAGTTGGCATCAGCCAGGTCCAGGCCTAGGCCAAGGCCTAGGCTGCCCACCCCGTCATGGGAAAAGTGCAAGTCTGAGGTGTCCATAGGGGAGGGCGGATGGTCCAAGATGGCCGTACTGCTTAGCATCTCACTATGCAAGTCATCAATGAGAGAAAGGGGGGCTGTGCCATCCTGGTCCCCAGTCAGCAGCGGCACACCCGTTGTGCTCTCTAGGAAGTCCTCCAGCCGGCCTTGGGGTGAGGTGGAAGAGGGCTCACCAGAGCCAGCTGGGCTAGCAGGATACTGTTCTCCAGTGAGGTGACTAGATGGTAGCAAGTCCCCTCTGGCCTCTGATGTCTCAGGGTGTGATGGTAGAGGACCCTTTGTTGCTGATGAAGAGAGCTGCTTGAAGTCAACAGGAATCTCTGGGAGGAGAAAAAGAGGGGAGGATCAGCAGGCTGCATTTACTCTAACACAACCAATGGCACACGTATCTTCGGCATAACCTACTCATAAGACTGGTTACCTCTAGTTTAAGGTTGTATTTCAACCATACGCAAGGGACAGTTCTGTGTAACCCTTACCACTCTTACACCGCCTCTCACCCACACATGGCGGCATGCTTCATACATGGAGTGATCCACTGTCAGCAGTGACTGTTGCTTTGCAGGCTGAACCAGAGCACTTGAGCATTTTGTTTGGATGAGATAGGTCTGAGTTAATTGTAATTAGGTCAAATGTGGGCAACTTGTTTGATATTTACTAACTATAAAATTACAAGCACAGGGATAAGGTGACTGGGGATTTTAGGACACCTCCCTAATCTCTTACCAATTGGGAAACCTGTTTCTAACTTACTTGATTGTGATGTGACATGGCTTTTGTCAGGACCCCTGGACCTTCCTAACTGGCCTGCGTTGACCTATATAGTCCTAATTGTGGTGTGGATAATGTAAGTTATATAACTTATTCGCAAGTTTAGTCAGGTATAGTGGCTACTATCCTATGGAGAGAACATTAAAACTATCACATTGTCTTCGAACAACTTTAAAAAGCGGCAGGTAAACCAACTCACACCTCAACCCTCCTTGAAATTCATACACTGTCAAACCCCATTAGCATCTGCTGCTATTAGATACCTCTGCTATGCAGAGAACATACATTCACCCAGATGTCCATTATGGGGTTTGCCTAATCCTAAATATGAGGATTTGGGAAAAACAGATGCACTCTGAAAATACAGATTGATTAAATACTCTGCACGAAATAAAGAAAAGGAGGCCTTATCATGGTGTTAGTGGAAGAACTATGAATTATTGTGGTACATGGATTCAAAAGCCCCGAAGAAGTTCACCTTCGTAAACGAAACAAGTTGGCTGAGGTTGTAACATGTTGTATATGAATAATGAAAAGATAAAAGCTTTCTGGAATACATAACAAAGAAGAAAAAAGAAACCTTGCATGAACTTCTTTATATTTTTTTCTTGGGTGCACCACTAGATTTATGAGTTGAAACAAAACACATTGGTTTAGTCATTCAAGACCACATTTATAGGTTTATAGTATCCAATCATCCTAATAAACGTGGAGTGAACACCCAAGTGGTCACAACAAATTATGTATTAACCCAAGTAGACATCACCCGAAGTTCTGTAGCACTGTAAACTGCATGTGTTGTGAAAAGACTACAGTCTAGTCTGGTTCACTCAGATTATTTAATCCTTTAACTACAAAGAAGAGACTAGGGATAGAAGCCACCTATCACCCATCTGTCCAATGCAGGGAGTCTGCTCTCAGAGTTGCTCCTGTGGATACACCTCCTTTGGTGCCTTAGTTAATTGACGATGGGGACACAGTTTGCTCCTTATGGAAGATGATTACTCAGTAGTGTGTGAGTTGCATTGCGCCCTACATAATTGCATCTTGTGAGGCATCATCGTATCAAAATGTGTCATCCTAACTCTATCACCATGAGGGAAGCCTGGGAATTGTAGTGTTGAAATGTTAACCCACTTGACCAGGTCCTGTGTTTTCGGTTTCAAACTGGCACACATCTTCACACTTCACTCTAGAGGGCCAAATTAGTCGAGGTGCGGTGGGGTAAGGGACTGGCAGACCCAGTTAAGGATGGGGATTTGAAAGTGTGGAACAAAGGGCAGGACAACTTTCACATTCTCCTCCTCTGAGATAATGGAATGAAATCTAGGTTACAGCTATGTAATTATATTTTGGAAAAGCATAACGTTTGAAATTAACAGTGCAAAACTTTTAGCTCAAGTGATTACAATTAATCTAATTGTTATGCATTTCAGAGTGGAGGTTGAGGTGTTATTTTTTTCCATTTTCCAACTTAGGTTCAAACTTCACGTCTTTTAATCTATATGTTTTAAACTTCTGATGCAATACTCAAGAGTTGAAGAGTGGTGATGAGAGAAGGACTCGGTTAAATTCCAACACCAGGATCATAAGAAGGCCTCCTGGGCATTACCTTTTTTCGCAGTGGTTATTTCTCTCCATGATACAATCATGTGAATAAGGTGAGGGAGGGCACTAGGTTTCGTGCTGTTACATCCTCTCCCACAGCTCATTTTCTTTTAAGAGAGTTTGGGGGCACGATCCAGATTGGAGAGCTCACAATTCCAGTTTAAGAGAAGTTTTTTTGAGGTCACCAAGGCTTGGCCTTGAGCTGGAAATCTTAACTGGCGTCATGAAACAGGGCGAGGAGGGATGGTGATGCAGCTTAAAAAGCAGAGTGAAATTCTGATTTCTCAGACATCTGCACTATCAACTGTTTCTTTCTACTCTTCCCTCCTGTTTCAGGGTGGTAAAAGAGAATGTTAAATGTGGTTTGTCAAGGAGATCCAATTACAGCTCAAATGGGAACAAAGTGGCCCAGATGATAAATTGCAGCTCAAATGAGGATAAATTGGCCTCAGGGGCCCTCAACAGCTTACAGTCTGTAATCTCTCATGGGATACAAAGTGAGATGCTGAGGGTGAGTGACAGGAGTTATCAAATTCTAGCCTAGATGTGGGTTTAGTGGGCTCAGGGATCAGAAGCTGTCTACAGTCGGAAATCTCTCATGGTTGTGGTAAGCAAGACAACAGCGAAGGCTAGAGGATGTGAAATTCAAGAATAGCTGTCCACTTACTATGGCAAGTCAAAGGATATCAGTAAGTATAATTGTAACCAAACTTTGGGATGACAGACTGTGAAACAGGGTGAGCATGGGGTAGATTGGGGAGATAGAAAATTGATATCCTTATCCAAGGTAGCTCTTAACCATCCTTGTTGAAAACACTACTACTGCTCCTAAAGCCCAGGCTCACAGTCACTACAGCCCTAACTATGAGCAATGATCCTCCACTAGCACCCTTCCAAACCTTTCCAAACCTCTGCTCAACTTCACACCAAAACCTACCATAATTTTAGATTGTCCCCTTGCACTACGTAAAACCTCTGCACAGGACTCCGACTCAGCCAAACTCACCTGTCCTTGTTCATCTCTTATTGTCTTCCAGCACCCTCCCTGACTCCGCATAAGAACCAGGCACTCCAGACCCTACCTTCACCTTAGATTGTCTACAGCACCCTTCTCCTGAGACCGATGTTCACTTTCACTCCAGACTCCACGTTTAGTGGCGATTGTCCACTGCACTCACCAACAGCCCTCCTGCGACCACAGCTCACCTCCACTCTAGATCCCACCATCACATCTGATTGCCCATCAGTACCATCCCCTATCACTTCTCCTGAGACTCCAGCTCCCCTACATTCGAAACGCCATTTTTAACTTCCATCATACAAAGGTTACTTCACTTTTCTGGCCAAGACACAAGCTCACCTATAATCTGAACCTAATGTTCACCTGTACTTGTAGAAGGTGTCTTTAGTTACGCCTCTTTAGAACCCAGCTCCATCTTATCACTCATCATCCACCAGCACCCTCCTCCTGGGCCCTTAGTCTACCTACATTCCATACTCCACTTTCACCTCAGATTGATTACAGCACACTCCTGCTGAGACTCAAGCTTCCCTACACTCTTTATCAGACTTTCATCTCGGAATGCCCAGAGGCACGCTCCCCTCCTCCACCTGAAACCTAAACACTGTATCCCCACATTCATATATAACCACTCACCAGCACCTCTTCAACCCAAGACCTAGGCCCACTTCCATAGAAGACCATACCGTCACCTCTCAATGTCCATAGCCACCCTCCCTCTCCTCCTGAGAACTCTCTCACCTCCACTCCGTATCAGGATGTCGAACAAGTCATCCATCTGCTGGCTGGAGGTTCGACTCTCCTGAAAGCAGAACACAGATGTTATTGCACTACTGTACTTGATTAAGGGTGCACCCAACCATGCCCTCAACCCAAACAGTGTGCACAACCCAGAGTTTAACCAGAACATGGAATCCCCTACCCTCCCAAACTACCAAGCCCCATCACTCTTCCAACACATTCTGAACAACACAAAAAAAGCTCCCCAAACATGTGTCAGACTCACAAGATGGGAGAACTGAGCAGTTAAGCATGTAGTTGAAATGCCCAATTTTAGAAAAATACAGAGGTAACTCACTTGGTTTATAGAGTTGATGAGTTGGAGAATAGATGTTGAGGGAAGAATGTTGGAATTTTGGGTGTCCCAGAGGACAGAGATGGAGTTCTGAAAGAAAAGCAGAGGATTGCTCTTCATAATTGGTGCGTAGTAGTCAGACAACACATACTGGGAAAAACACTCAGAGGAATCACCCTCTCCGCGCCACAGCTTAGGAAGAACCACAATGAGCATCAACAAAGCATAGACACTGGAATTTAAGAGGATGAGTATTTTCCCCCTGTATTGTTTATTTTGCTCACAAAGAATGAAAAGCCCCATCCAATGGATGAAAGGATTTATTCTCTAGTCTAGGGCGGATACTGGAGACCAAACAATTACTTACCTGAAGACAACTAAAGGTCATAGAGTAAGCATACTTTCCATATCCATGAAACCTTGAGGTCAGATCTTTAATAAACATTAAAAAAACAGACTCCTGTAGGTATTATCAGAGGGGAATCTCTGTAAACAGACCAGATATGGTCAACCAGAACTCAAGAATCCTCTTGGCCTTGGTGCGGCTGTCTGAATCCTTTAGTTGTGGAGAAGCATTAATCTATGAGCTAAACTCTAAAACCAGAGCTGCAGGCAAGCCACGCCATTTGCAAAATGTTTCTGTAACAGATGTGCCTGCTAAGAAAAGAGTATTAAAGAATAAGTTACGTACCTTCTGTAACAGTGTATCTGGTAGAGACATATTCTAATTATAGATTCCTTACCTAGTGAAATTCCCCCACGTCAGTCTGGATCTGGAGATTTTTCATCAGCAGTACCCCTACGCGTCAGCAGGTGGTATCTGTCCACTCAGCGTCCGCTATTGTCGCCGGAAACGATGTTGCAGGACCTATATAGATGCTGCCAGGGTGTGCTGACGTCAGTTCTTAACGCGACTTTCCACGCCAGAAGCACAGAGCCATGACAGACACTGACCACTGATGTGTCAAAACTAGGGCCCTTTAGGAGAGTCGCTATACCTAGACATCAGTTCCCAGAGTGGGGAGGATGGGTGGGCCAGTAAGCAATCTACAACTAGAACATGTCTCTACCAGCTACTTTGTTACTGAAGGTAAGTAACTTATTTATCTGATAGAGACACTATTTGTAGATGCCTTACCTTGTGAATAGATACTCCAGCAATACCAACCCCGGAGGAGGGTCTGCAAACCAAGATCACACAAGAAAGTCCTGGAGGACCGAACGGGTTCCTCTGGACTTGGCTGTCCAGGCAGTATTGTCTGGTAAATGTGTACAGGGATGCTCACATTGCTGCCTGACAAATATCCCAGACTGGGACTCAGATTGCTAACACAGTAGTTGCCGCTGTTGCTCTACTAGAGTGAGCGCGCAACCCTACAGGAGGTTCCTCTTTGCAAATGCGTAGCACAATTTAATGCAGAAAACAACCCATCTAGAGATGGTCCTTCTCTGTACTGTCCGACCTTTCTTGGCACTCATTCAACCAGAAGTCTTTTGTACTATCAAGATGAAAAGACATTACACGTTTTGAGCCCAGATGGTGTAGTCTCCCTTCTTCCTTGGAGGGATGCTGGGGTGGGGAAAAGGTGGGCAGAGTAATGGACTGTCTCACATGAATGGGTGTGACCACTTTAGGTAGGCACAAAGTTGTTGTACAAAGTACCGCTTTATCTGGATGAACAGACAGATCGGGAGGCTTTGAAGACAGAGCCTGGAGTTCTCTAACTCTGTGAGCAGAGGTGATGGCAATAAGGAAAGCAGCCTCAAGGGTTAGTAGTTTAACAGGGCAATTATGAAGAGGCTCGATGGGAGCACACATAAGGAAAGTCAAGACCAAATTTAAATTCCATGGGGCATTATAAAAGGAAACAGAGGAAACAAGTGAGTAAGGTCCTTAAGGAATATGTGCACAAATGGAGATTTGAGCAAAGAAGGCTGAACTGGAAGTCTAAGTAAGGCAGAAATAGCTGAAAAATAGCCCTTAAGGGTGCCCAAAGCAGACCCCTGCTGAGCCCCAGAAAGATTATATACAAGAGAACCTCCGACAAAAAGGCAGAAAGGAGATCAACAGCCTTTGCTGTGCACCATGCCACCACTTTGTTCCATCTACAGGCGTATACCGTTTTAGTGGAGAGAGGCCTGGCTGCCAAGATGACATCGCAGTCATCGGGTGGAAGATCGAAAGTTGTCCACTGCCACTGCTCAATCACCACACAAGGAGGTGGAGGCTGGAAAGGTTCGGGTGAAGAACCGTCCCCTGCTGCTGCGACAGAAGTTCCGACGGAGGGACAGCCTGATCGGAGAATAGATGCCCATGCTGAGAATGTCAGAATACCACACTCGGTGCAAAATCCTGAGCCACAAGAAGGACTTCTGGAGCACTCTGGGCAGAAGTGGTATAGGTGGAAAGGAGTAGAGGCCGAAGCTCCACTCGCGACACGAAGCATTGCTGAGTGAGTGCCGCCTTGGAAACCCAGCGTGCAATACTGCGGACATTGCACATTCTCTACGGAGGTGAACAGATCTAACCAAGACTCTTCCCCACTGCTGAAAGATATTTTGCGCTACCTCCGGAGGGAGACTTAATTCCTGATTGACCAGGCACTGACGGCTGAGTTAGTCTGCCCTGGCGTTTAGAGTACCCACGAGGTGAGTACCAGGGATATGCCTTTGTGTTCCAACCATTTACAGAGGCGGAGAGCCTCCTGAAAAAGGGTTCACGACCCAACCCAGCACTTTTTGTTGTAGTACCACATGGGCGTGGTGTTATCGGCGAACACCTGCACCGCTTTCTCTTTGAGCGAGAGAAGGAACACATTCAGTGCCAGTTTGATCGCACAGAGTGCCAAAAGGTTAACATGGAGACCGGACTCCGCTAGAGACCAAACGCCTCTGATCCACGCCTCTCCCACGAGGCTGCCCCATCCCAGGAGTGATGCATCAGTCACCACTGTCAGATCTGGTTGGGGAAGGGAGAGGGTTCCTCTGACCCAATATTAGTTTGTTAGTCACTGCTGCAGTTGGTGCGCAAGTCCCTCCGAGATCCGGACATAGTCGGATATATTCCCTTGATGTTGCACCCATCGAAACTTCAGGTCCCACTGCACAGCCACATATGCCACCTGCCATGTTCCACCAGAAGGATGCAGGAGGCCACGGGGGCCCAGCAGCCTCAGAGTCATTCTCACCAAAATACGGACGAGAGGCTAAAACATCAGAATCACAGCCCGAATATCTGGGACTCGCTGCTTGAGAGGATAGCCTGAAACTGTACTGTGTCCAGAATAGCCCATATGAAAGGGAATGTTTGAGAGGGAATCAGGTGTGACTTTGGCACGGTGACAGTGAACCCCAGTGAGTGTAGGAGGGCCGCCCTAGTCTGGAAGTAGGAGACGACAGCTTAGGGCGAGCCCGCCTTCAACTGCCAGTCATAGATATAGAGGAAGGCTGGCACCTCTGATCTGCACAGATAAGCTGCGACCACCGCCATCCCATTTGTGAATACCCAAGGGGCATTGGTAAGGCCAAAGGCGAGCACAGTGAACTGAAAGTGCTCATGGCCCACAGTGAATCATAAGTAATATCTGTGGACTAGCAGGACGGGAATATGGAAATAAGCGTCCTGCAAGTCCAATGCTACCATCCAGTCTCCTGGGTTGACCAGACCAAAGTGAGCATTTTGAACTTCTTCTGGAAGAGGAAGTTGAGGGTCCAGAGGTCCAGGATTGGACGCAGGCCTTTGTACTTTTTGGGCAGCAGAAAGTAGTGTGAATAACAACTACTTCTGGCAGGATCGTTTGACCAAGAGAGCCGTACCTTACTCGCTGAGAAGTGCCAAATGATTCCCTGACATGCAGTCTTAAGAAGGTGGAATGGAGAGAGGGGTGGTCTCAAAGGGGAAGGAGTAGCCCCTTCTGACTATCTAAAGAACCCACCTGTCCGACGTGATGGACTGCCAGAGAAGATGATGGCAAACTCTGCCTCCGACTGGCTGATGATGGGCTTGAAACATTGGAGTGAGAAGGTCTGGAGGCAGTGGCAGAGGGGTGAAGGGTGGACTGGCCCACCCGCTGGATCCCTGACCCACGAGGACACTGGATCCCACATCCGAGGCCTCATAGAGACTGGACAGTTTGCATGACTTGGTGGCTGGTATGGACAGGATATGGGTGGACGCCCCTATCATAATCATGAAAGGGCCGAAAGGCAGACTGACGGGGATGGAAGGTAGTTGTGAGGCCCAAGGATCTGGCCTTAGCTTGAGATTCCTAGAAGCGCTCAAGCCTGAGTCTGTGTTGTCACCAAAAAGGTGAGTGCCATCAAAGGGCATAACTATCAAAGTACAATGGACACCCCCTGAAAAGCCAGAAGTCCTGAACCGGGCGTAGCGTGGTAATGCTACTTACTAGGCAACCGCTCTGCCCAGTGAGTAGGTGGTGTCCAGTCCACAACTAATGGTGAATTTCGCAGCTTCTCTCCCATCTGCAACTGCTTGGGAGAGTACAGCCAGGGCCTACGCCACCAAGGCAGCACCTGCGCAACCATATCCCAGATGGTATGGGAGTATCGGCTCAAGAGGCAATCGGTATTCACAGACCGCAATACCAATCTGGAGGATGAAAACATCCTCCTCCCAAGATGATCCAGCTTCTTGGATTCCCTATCGGGGGTGCAGAAGAGAATGCGCCTTTTGAAGATGAGGCCTGGACAACCAAACTTTCAGCAAAAGGATTTTGCGTAAGGAATGCTGGGTTGCGAGAGGCGGTGGTGGCAGGCGAATACCCTTTCCGCAGGAGCCCCTGTGCTGGGCTTGGATCAAGTGCCCAGAAGGACATCAGTGAGGGCTTCATTAAAGGGCAAAAGGGGTCTGGAAGTAGAAGCCGCAGGCTGAGGCACCTGTCAGGAGGTTAGTCCTGAATGCCACCGAAGGGTGCTTGAGGCCAAGGACCTGGGCAGCCCTTCTCACCACCATTGCGTAGGAGGCTTCCTCCTCCGTAGCCACAGTAGGGAGCGAAAACAAGCCAGTGTCGGGGGAAGTGTCCAACCCACTGGCCTCACCCAGGTCCATCCACCAGTCCATAGGATTTTCAAGCTGGTCTGTTAAATGATCCAGCTGCCAATCCCATTTCTCTTCAGCACCCCCTGGCACAAAATCAACCCCAAGGATTAACACAGGCACAAAAGTCCCTTTCGGTGTCAGAGCACACGTCGGTCCAGCTGAGTGTCCACATCAGGGATGAAGATGGGGGTCGACGTCGACCGGGGGCACAGTCGACGCCGGGAGCGTGTCCTCCGGGACCAACGTCGGGGAAGATTGAGTTAGATCCACCGAAGTCAGTCCGGATCCGACAACGGATCCACGGGGTCCTCTGAAGCAGAGGCCAAAGCCGCTGGAGTTGAAGGCCTGGGGGCCCCAACCAACTCTGCAGGCTCGAAGGCGCACCAGTGGAGCCGGCTCCCAGAAAAGCAGGGAGGCACAGAGTCATCTCATAAATAGGCTTGGGGTACAGAGGCCTCAAGCGATGACGCCCCATGTACTGCGTTGTGTCGGCTGGGTGACTTAGAGCCAACCGCCAGGCCTACAGCAGCTTTCGGGACCGCTCCTGAATAGCCTCCTGAATAGCCTTCAGATTCATGGGCAGCAGTCGGAGCATGACTTCGAGTCATGGTAGTGCTCCAAGCACCAAAGGCACACGAGGTGAGAATCCATCACAGACATCACTTGATGGCAGGATCTGTAGTGCTTGAATACGGTCCTAAGCTCGGACATCTCGACGACACCAAGAGTCCAAGACACAGAAAAAATCTCGACAAAAGTCGACAAAAGGCTGGCCATAAAATGGCTAAAGGGTAGCTCTCTCCAGGTCTGCGCTTGCGATGGCGCAGAAAAAGAAAGAAGTGCCCGGGACGCATCCATATAGGTCCCGCAACTTCATTTTTCCAGCGCGCACAAGGCAGAGAAATGGATGCGGAGTAGACTGATGCGTCCTACCGAAGCTCCGTGGTACTGCTGGTGAAAGACTTTGGATCCAGACCGACACCTGGGGAAATTCACAAGGGAAGGAATCTACAACTAGTGACTATCAGATTAGGTATGTCCTGAAGGATGGGGTTTTCATCTTTAAAAAAAGTCCTAATTTGAGCAGAATTCTCATTGGATTTTAATTCCCAAGAAGATTCTCAAGCGAGCGCACAACCCCTGTGACGGCAATACTATCTCCCAACGATCTGTGATATATACACAGGAAGAGATACATGAGGCCTTTATAGTGCACTACCGAGCACTATATGAGTCACGGATTCGGGCGCCCAAACCAGACATTGCTGACTACCTTGATAATATCACACTACCTGAGTTGACTGACGACCAACGGGATGACTTAGAGATGCCGCTTACGCCGGACGAGTTACGCGAAACCATTTTCGCCCTCTCGAATGGCAAGGCTCCCAGCCGAATACTACAAGGCATGCTCTGACGTACTGATACCCGAACTCCTCCGGACATACTCTGCGGCACTAGAGAACTCGTCCCTACCCCAGTCGATGAATGAGGCGAACCTGGTGTCTCTCCTCAAACCGGGCAGAGATGGCGTACACTTCGGCTCGTACCGGCCTCTGGCACTCTTAAACACAGACTATAAGATACTGGCATCAACCCTAGCCCGACGACTAGCGCCATTGGTGCCTAACCTCATACACAGCGATCAGAATGGCTTTGTACCCACTAGGAGCACCTCCCAAAACATAAGGAGGTTGCTTCGGGTGCAGGAATATGCAGTGCGACAATGGCCCCGGTCGGGATGCTTAGTTTTAGATCTGGAAAAAGCCTTCGATTCGGTAGAGTGGCCCTATTTATTGGCGGTACTGCATAAATTTAACCTAGGCGATGATTACATGGAGATGGTCGGTCTGCTCTACAGTAGACCCGAGGTACGAGTCCGCACGGGCAAGTTCCTGTCTGCTGCCATTCAAGTCAGGCGTGGCACCAGGCAGGGGTGCCAGTTATCTCCTTTGCTCTTTCCGTTGGCGATAGAGCCCCTCGCAGAAATACTGAGAGGCAGAGGTGCAGACTGGGGAATCCCGTTGGCGGATGGAACACACGCAGTCTCGCTATATGCGGACGACCTGCTCCTATACATCAGAGACCTAACCCTCCTACCGCCAGGGTTGTCGGACATCTTCCGAACATTTGAGGCAATGTCGGGTCTTAGAGTGAACTGGGCCAAGTCAGGGGTGTACTCGTTTGGCCCAGACACCCCGGAGCCCGAGATTGGGATCGGTGGTGTGGCTAACATGGTACCCCACCACATTTAAATATCTATGAGTAAACATCTATAGAACCTCGCAGGAAGTACTGGATGGCAACCTGACACGGGCCATCATGTCCATACGATTGCAAATCTCCTTTTGGAAGACTCTCCAACTCAATGTACCAAGCAGAGTAACACTGGTGAAAATGATTGTGCTGCCAAGGCTGCTATATTACTATGCTAACATCCCGACCTATGTCCCGACCCGTATGTTCAGGGAACTGGAAATCATGGTCAGAGATCTCATTTGGAACACCGGGAGGCCCAGAGTAACGCTGAGAAAACTGTATACCCCTGTTGACGCCGGGGGCCTTGCCGTGCCCAACCTAGAGCTCTATTACCTGGCAGCGCAGCTGCAGTGGATGGCGGCCTGGCTCAGTGGCAGGAATCTGGAAGATACGGCTACTGACGAAAGTAACACGCCAGACACAGCTAAACATTGCGATAGCCAATAAGTGCTACTCCCAGAGTCTTCGGCTTACAAAGACACTAAAGCCGTATGCCCCGGCACTCCCACTCCTGGGCACTCCCAGTGCCACAGGCGTAGTAACAGAGACAGAGATGGAGCAATGGACACGGTCAGGGGTGGACACCATGGCAGATCTATACGCTGATGGCGCCCTAATCCCTTTTGCGACACTCGCTGAGGATACGGGACTGCCAGCCGGACGATTCTTACAATATGCCTCCATTATAAGGGCATATACGCAGAAATGGGGAAACATCGCGGAGGACCCACCTACGAATCAGCTTGTGCAGTACTTACACGTCATGGGGAACGGTTCACAAGTGATCCATTGGTTAGCACAGGCACTACTGTCACACATACAACATACTCTGCAGCCGCTGCGTGATAAATGGGCGATGGAGAGGGGGAGGCAGTGGACGGACAAGGAATGGGCGATGGTAGTTTAAAGTCCTAGATAGATCCCACGCAATGCACGCTTTAAACTAATACAGTCTTACATATTGCACAAGGCATACCTTTCGCCGGATAAGATTAATCAGTACTTCCCAGGAACCTCCGCAGGATGCCAGAGATGCACACTGACGGGAGCGGATCTCCTTCACATGTTGTGGCTCTGCCCAAGGATCCAGACATACTGGCAGGCAGTAGTGCCGCTACTGGAGAAGGGCACGACCATGCAAATACCACACACGTGGGAAGCATGTTTACTAGGCCTCTACAAGAGGACAAAACACAATAAAGTCCCCTCCCGCTTCTGGGACCGAGGCCTTATCACAGCTTAGAGGCTCCTCACCAAACATTGGAAACGCAAAGAGCCACCACTCGTTGAACATTGGCACGCCTTTCTTAGCAACTGGACAAGGGCAGAGAGCATTACACTCCATAACGAAGAGACGGCGGGACTTCGGAAATTCCCCATAGCGAACCTTTGTTATGAGATACTGAGCTCCTTCCACCGAGAATGCCTGACCCATGGGATTCCCCCGACTAGCACCCCTCCCGATACGACCCTGACGTGATTTGCAGTGCAGGAACCATAAGCCATAGACATCGAGGCCCCATTAAATAAAGGCATGAAACACCAGTTTGGGGCGCCCGCAACCTGCTAGTTATGCACACGGCTGACCTACGCGACTTTACCCCCCACTCCGCCACGACCCACCCACCAGGTGCTGAACTGACTGTCCATACACAGACGCGCTGACTCTGGCCGCAAGCAGCCACCATTCTTAGCTCCCATTACGCTGGCGCACTCTCACCTTATCACACACCACACGCTTCCAAGTTGACTCCCCCCCCCCTCCTTCTTTTATTCCTTTTATATTTTCTAATCCTTTTCTCCCACACGTTACAAATTTCCCTCTCCTTTCTCCCTTGATTTCTTGACTAAATAGCTAGCTTGGGTCCAAAGAGCTGAGACGGTTCCGCTAACACACTAGCAGGCACGCTGATCGGATGATCAGCCTTAAACACACGTGTCTATAGCACTTCAGTCTCGCTCGAACACGACCGCCATATGATACATGCACATTGGATAATCTGAGCGGGGGGAATGCACAATAGCACCTCTGACAAGGCAACGGACACACTGGGCAAACAAGTTTAGTCCCAAGATAAGGCGGCAACGGGCCTCATGTCAACCCCGAGGCGCGAGGACGGCACATCAGTCCCACCACCAGGTTCCGCAGCTAACACTGCGCTGACACTCAAAGCCCCGACATCAGGGTTAGGTCACATGTAGCATGACAGGTCCCCCCAGTGACTGCTAGATGGAGGTAGTCATTGGGAGTAGAGACCGGGATACCTAACACACCGCAGGACCACCGTGACCAACCGCATGCCAGCACACCCCACTTTCATAAGGTATGACACTAACGACATCCTGATTCTATTGTTACAATGTACTTAATGAATAGACTTGTGTAGATACCACGCACTGTTATGGCTTGAGTCAATGAATGATGTTATGTTCATTTTTTTGTGAAAACTTAAAACATATTAAAAATAAAAAATAAAGATTCTCAAGCGAGCCTGGGAAAGAGGTGGACAGAGCACTAATTTGCAACTTTGCACATATTAACTGGAAGAAATTTTACAGCAAGCAGCCGTGGCTGCCTATATTCTAATGGAACTTACAATTAGCTTTTCAAATAGAAGTACATGTTTTTTAATCTTTCCACCTAGCATATACATCCCAAGTTCAGGAACAACTCTGTCAGACCTTCTTGTCATCTCCCCTAACTACACTGTTAATCTAAATGGCCATCCGGCCACATAAGAAGTTTACAATAAAACAAATAAACAAGTGGTAAAACCTTCAAAGGCAGACCTAGTTGTGGTTTGGACTTTACATGCAAACTTATCCACAGGGCACTTGACACTTGAGCACAGCTTGACTATCCTTGACCATATGCTCGAAAGAATGTTGCGTAGACATCTTCATAGAGAACCCGGATTGAGTTTCCAACATTTATCAATTTTTCTTTTATCAAATAGATCTGTTGAAGAAGTACACTACCTCAAGAAAATATAGCCTGGTATGGAAAACGCTCCTTGCATGTAATGCTGGGTTTATAGCTTATATGGTAAATGTAGCTGTGCACTCTCCTGCCATTTAGGTTTGTGTTCAGAATATTACAAGTAATTTTCCTTCGGAAGTCTTTGGTATTATTTTAGACAGTGGTGCCCACATCCAACATAAGCTTCTTTTGTTCTTCAGAGGGCACCATGTCTTCAACTGTGTGACTAGTCATGGGCTAGTATCACACCCTCTTTGCTTAGTGAGCTATTTTATCTGCTGTCACCGTGGAGGTGGACTCTATCTGAACCAATTTGGTCTTTTCCTCGATTTAAGCCTACACAAGAAAAGAGACATTCGCTGACAAGAGTTCCAGCTAAGCAATGCAGATTTTGGATTATTAAAGTTTATGCTTTCCTTATACCTCAAGGTACACCTATCATCATTATTATACCAAAGTGTGGTTGCCTGCTCTGTGCATTTCTTATTGAATATCAGCAGCTTTTTGTGGCACTGAGCCCTGGGACTCCCAAATGTCAAGAACTTGTGTCTAGTGGCTGCTGACGAATTTCTGCAATATGCACATCGTCATTCTTGAAAAGAAAGAAACAAATAGAAAGCTATAGTGGGAAAAACAACAATCTCCCCAGCGGAGACACAAAAGCTTGAATACTGCGAATGCGGTTTGCTGAAAACAATATTCTTTTGAACGAGAAGGAAAGAAGCCATTGTCCGAAACTGTATTTTAAGGTTTGTTATTATGTGATGTTATTACTTTGTATAAATCACTTGGTCATCTTAAGACTTCCCTGCAGCTCATTGACTTTCAACATTTTGAAGGGGAATCAAACTGGACTTCTCTACTTTCATTACCAAACTAAAAGAGTGTCATGGTGCACAAATCAAGTGATGGCGGCATATAAAGTCCACTTACTGATCATTTGCATCTATGTCTTACTTTTAGAGCTCGGTCCCAGGATGCTTGTTTTCGGTCAAGCGAGGACCTGGCTTGGCACTTCGGGCTGGACTGTTCCCACAAGGAACAGGGTCAAGACTGATTGGCATATGGCTGGGTCCAAACTGGGGTGGTGTGGTGAGCAAAAGAATGATGGATTAAACCCAGATCCTTGTGAATGTGGGTGAAGGTTTCTATTGTCCAGCATTCCGTCCATCAATTGTTTCTTTTGCATATATTACTTTTAGAGCTGGCTGCAGCAGGCAATTGGTAAATCTACTTGACAAAGACACCCCTAAATCAAACACAAGGAGTTGGAGAAGTTTTCTATCCACTACATGTCTGTTGCTATTGTAAAGGGGAATCTGAAGACCAATACCCTTGAATATGAAACAGATGTTTGTCTCAAAATCCCACTTTCAGCCTGTTCATTTTCCGGAGTGGACATTCCCATCCTCTGTTAGCAAACAAGCATGTTCAACAACTCAAGATCCAAGGCAGCATGAAAACCTAGGTCCTCCTATTGATAACACTTTGCCTAACCTTATTTATATATGAATATATAAAAGTAATCTGAAGTAACTGTGGCTGCTTTATCATGCCCAGCCAGTATGCCTGATCTGGAATAATAACTGTACTTTAAGGTTCCCGACCAGGACTTCTTACACAGCTTGGATTCAGCTTCCTTGCATCAAGAGCTTAAATAACAGACAAATTCCCCATGGCGATAATTGTCCACTTACTTTCCTGAACAGACCCCAAAACAGTTCATATGTATGTAAAGTGCGCCAAGACCCACTTGGCAAAAAAAGCCGTCAATATGGAACCTGTAAAATATCCCTGAATAGTTGATCTCAGGAACATTTCTGTTGAAGCAACGAAAAAAAAACACTGATTCACAACTGGATGATGGTCAGAAACTGGAAGATGACTGTGGAATCAGAACGGTACTCTGAGCTCCTGTACAGATCATCACTAGCTTGTTCTAGACTGGCTCCTGTGTGAAGATCACAGGCGGTTGAAATTCCGGATCCAAGCAAAATACCTTTGAGAGATCACGGCTGCATAATTATAGGGGTGAGGGACCTGTAAGCATTCAGATGATCTGTTGGGTGGGAATGTGAGGCACAGAGACAAAAAGCCTTTAGAGGGACATTTCATGGGATAGTTGAACATTTTGAAAAAGAAGCCTCAAGGGCCACAATGCTACATGGGATGAAAACAACATGGGAGCATGTATAAGAAGGGGCATTAGAGATTTACAGCTCTCAGGTTTGTTGACACACATAAGTAGGATGCATAAAGATGTCACTCCCATCTGTGGTGACCATGGATCTGATAGGTTCCCACTCCCTTTTGCTGACCACTAAGTCTCACCTCTGTCGATTTCGGCTGCTGCTTCACTGCCTCCTCATAGCCTGGTGGCTCATTGGCTCTGGGTGCTACTGCTGGTGGTGTAAAAAATATGGAAGTTGGAGAGTCGGTCTGTGGGGCTGGTAGCACCGGGGATCCTGGATGGGAAGAGTTCTGTACACAAGAGATGGGCAGCGAGAGAGGGACAGATCAAAGAAGAATATGAATAAACAAATCCAAATTAGATGTACACTTTCCTCCCCTCACCTAAGCCAAGCCATATGCTGCTGCCATGCCTAACACCCTACATTTGCCAAAATTACCTATTTTCCTGGAACCAACTGTGCCTCTTATTCCTATTCTCCAAAGCTTTCCCCCAGCCCTCTTTGTCTGTATGGCCAACATTCTGTAGACTCCACCAAAACCTTCAAGGTTTCACTGGCTCCTAAACAGCAGTTTCGCTTGTGCAACCAGCCACTTCATTGGTCGTGTGAGTTCTGTTGCCCAAATGCCCCCACCAGGCCGGCCAATATACAGCCCCCTTAACGGTCCCAGAAGTCCTTGGAATCCCTGGCCTTGTCCTTTTCGATTGCAATCCAAAAGTCTTAGTCCTCTCCCATACAGTAAACCTCAGCTCTTACACTCACAATTATCCCTCCCTCATTGCTCTGCCGAGTTCACTCGCACTGTCCTCTTTCCTTTTCATGCCCCACACTGCACCATGGCGCTTGCAGCACCCCAAAGACCTCTCCCTGGATTCTCCAAGTGCCTTGAAGATCCTAGCCGATAGTGCTTACCTTCTTCCCGGCCCCTGGCTGGTTGGTGCCTTTGCTTCTCTTTGGAGACCGTTTGTGGAGCCCGTTGAAGAAAGGCTGGAGGTTGGGCGGTGCAGAGAAGGAGATGACCGAGTTGGGTAGGTCTCCTGCACCCATGGTGCTGTGCAGCGCTGGCTTCTGGCCCTACACAGAAGAACAAGTTACTTATCTTCGGTAAAACCCTCTTTCTTTCTTCCTAACCACAGATTCCTCACCTTGTGAATGCTCCTAACCATTAGAGTAGATCCAAATATTTTCCAACGCCACCTCCTGTGTGACAGCAGGTGGCGTTGTGCAGATCCACTTAGACTTTGTCCTGCCCTGGAAATTATGCCAGAGCCACTTATAAGCATCACCTCTGTGTGCAAGCGCCAGTTTCTTTCTTGACTCTGTCTGACCAGTTGGGCGTATATCTGAACAAGTCCTCAAATGTGAGTGTGCAGCTCTCCAATTAGAGACCTCTTTATAGATTGCGAAAATAGTCAATTTCACAGAAAGGGGAGCAGGAACTGCGGTGAGGTATCTGTGGCTATAAACAGTATTCACAAGAGAGTGCACTAATATATACTTTAAACCCTAGATTCTTTACCTTCTGAAAATATATCAAAACCCTACCTTCCAAGATGGTGCGTCTTGGGAAAGGTTCAAACCAAACAGTCTTGAAAGACAGAACGGGCACAGGAGTTCTCCTACTGCATCTAGCCATCAAGGCAGTAATTCTTCGTGAACGTATGAAATGATGCCCATGTTGCGGTTTGACAAATGTGCAAGACAGGCACTCTGCATGCCAATGCAGTGGTAGCAGCCTTGGCTCTGGTTGAAGGAGCCTTCAGGCCTTTCAGAGGTTGCTTCTTGGCCAATACGTAACAGATGTTATTACAAAGGAGTGCTTATCTTGATTTGGTCCTTGTCTGTACCACTTTACTCTACTTTGCCTCAGCGAACTCCACAAAGAGACGATGGTCCTTGAAACGATCAACGTAAAAGATCAAGGCTCTTTTGGGGTCCAGACAGTGAAGCATCTCCCACTCTTTCAAGGGGCACAAATGCCAGAAGAGTGACGGATTGTCTGACACGAAAAGGTGCCACAATCTTTAGCAGAAATGTCATCCTTGTCCATAACACTAGTTTGTCCATGAAAAAGACTGCATGGTGGAAGAAGGAACAGAGCTTGTAGCTCAATTACGTGTCGAGCTTAACTAATTGCTATGAAAAATGCTGTTTTGAGAGTCAGTAGATAGAAGGAACAAACGTGCGTCGGCTCAAACAGGGTACATACTACTAAACTGAGAATAAAATTAAGGCCCCACTGTGGCATAATAAAAGGCTTGGGTGGAAACATGTGCTTCAGACCTTTAATAAAAACCATCACAACAGGCAATTTAAAGAAGGACAGATGGTCTGTCAATCGCAAAAAAACGGAGTCAACAAATAACCTTTTGAGTCCTTCATGAGCTATATACAGCACACAAGTGAGAAAATCTGACAACTTTTACTTGTCCCAGCATGAATAGATTTTGTACATGAGTGCCTGGCTGCCAGAATGACGTCCACTACTTTGAGAAGTGATCAAAGGCTGTCAACTGTTGTGGCTTAATCTCCATGCATGGAGGTGTAGATTGTGCCGCCCTGGAGGGAGGACACTGCCCTGCTGCTGCGACAGAAGATCCTCTCTGCGCCCCGGCGATGGATCCATCGCCAGCCATTATGTGCAGCGTTCCTTAGAAGGTAATAAGAATTTATGTTATAGCTCTAAAGAACTGATTAGTTAAGCCCCTGCACGGAATTGTACATCAAAGCCCGTATTACCTACTGGTTCAACTGACTATTCGTGCTCACAGTGTAGTGGTCATGCTAATCTCACATCCCATACTAATAAACATACTCTTCATCTAGGCCTGAAACTAGCATGAACTTCAGATACTCCACAGCCTTGATTAATGTTCGGTCACTGCCAAAACACGCTGATAAAATCATTGATTTTTTTATATGAAGAATCAGTAGATGTGCTGTTTGTGATCGAAAATTGCCTATCTGAATCTTCCAACCCTTCAATTAGCTTGGTGATTCCAACGGGGTACAAAATATATAATAATGACTGTTTGCGTGGTAGCCATGATTTACAGAGATAATTTTGGTTGCATACCAATCCAGATAGTGGGTCTGGAAGGTGCGAATACACTTGGCTTTGCCTCTCCCTCTCACCACATCAGTCTTTGGCTGGGGTCTTAGTCACTGAATCTTTATTGTTCAATTTATTAAAATTGTTACAATATTCTATCAATGAGCAAAAGCTTGTTTAAAATCTCACACAATTAGATAAGAATGAAAAGACGTTTAAAACTATTAAAATAGTAAAAGGACTATTACTAGAACTATTATCCTATCTATCAGTAAGGTGCTGTACATGGGACTTGAGGAAAAGTTTTATCATAGTCTCTCTAGCTTGATGGCCGACGGAATGCTTTTATGTCTCAGTTTTCAGTCTGAGTGCGGCCCGGATTGCGTCTGTGAATTTCCCTAGTCGGGCCACAATTTGAGTTGTTTTAGCGGAGAAGCACAGGTCTGAAACTTCTCTAACTTTGTAGGCCATGCAACCTACAGATGAGGAGAACCAAGCGCTACCGCTCACTGACTAACTTTGGGCAGCAGCACAACACTAGGATCTTAGTCTTTAGACCTCCAGGCCCGGTCGGCCTATTTCTTATTACCCTATGCAACGCATTGGCCCATCTGGCCTTGAGGTATGCTCATTTTATACTACTGGGATACTTTAACCTCCATAAGAACAAAAAGGAAGAGAAAGAGGGGGGATTTCCTTATATGAAAATGTTTCCTCCTTGGCACAGTCTTTGTGTTCAACCCCACGCACCAAGGAGGCCATGTGTTGGGCCAGATATTTTCTAACAAGATATTGAAAGTCAACACTCCCATTTCAAAGTCTGGTCTGACCACTATTTGATGAAATTTTACTGGGAAGCTGTAGGAAAAGTTCAATGGCAGGCTGCAACAGCTTCTCGTATTTCTAGAGCTTTTCATAAACTACAGCCAGAGGACTTCATTAGAGCACTGGAGGCGAGAGCTTTCTTTCTCTAGGATGATTTGAAAACGGATGCCTGTCTTCTGGACAGATTGGTGCAATTGCCATTGATCTGGCATCAGAACTTCTGCGGTCCTCACATAGAGTCAAGTCATCTTGCCCCTGGTTCACCTTCAAAGGGGGCAAGAAACTGTGTAAGATTTTAGAAAGACAGTGGATGAAATTATATAACCCCACTGTTAAAGCTAGGTATAAGGATGCTTTAAAAAAAATGTTACAGGGAGGTTTAAATTGCAAAAAAAAAAAGCCTTCTTGGAAGGTAGAATTGAAAGGGCTGGGAACAAATACAGAGAGATTCTTTTTTTTAAGTGTGTAAATCTTTATGTCCCCCGAGGCCAGTTCTAGGTGTCAAGAACCTATGGCTGAGTGGTGTCAACAGCTGGCACTCTAATTCCAGAACAAGATCATGAATATCTAGGCCAATCTTCCCCCTAGTATGCAACCTGAGGAGACTATGTCGGAAAGTAGGCCCTGTGGCTTAGCACAGAATTCCACTAACTTTCCAGGTTCAAATCTATTTCCCTGGAAGGATTGTGTATACCTATATGCGGCTTTAAGCCCAGTTCTCTCGAATTACCCTTGCCCCTCTAACATGCTGGCACTAGGAGCAAATGCCATCAACCCCATGGCCAACAAACTCAAGAATGAATCTTTATCATCGGCAATAGTGCCTCACGCCTGGAAGCAGGCCTATATTTTGCTTTTACTGAAGAAACCCCAGGCAGACCCAGGCAAGCAATCTAACTACAGACCTATTTCATTGCTTCCTGTTTTTTATAAAGTACTGGAGAAGCATGTCAACCACCAGCTCTCCCAGTACCTGGAAAACAATGAGCTTTTACATCTAAGCCAGTCTGGCTTTCGTTCCAATTTTAGTACTGAGACGGCGCTAATGGAGGGGGCAGATTACATCAGTGGTACATTAGATATTGGTGGGAGGGCAGTGTGAAATATGCTAGATTGTACAGCGGCCTTCGACAATGTACACCCCAAGTCATACTACTAACCAGTCATCAATCTATTGGAATTGTGGAGCATGCGTTGGACTGGCTGGCTTCGTTCCCCGAGGTACAGGTCAGAACTCCTCCTTTCTCGTCTGGGGTTGTGTGAATTGAGAGTGTGAGTGCCACACGGCTCTGCTTTGTGCCCTACCTTATTTAATATCCATCTTACATGATTTGCCCTACTTGCTGAGGCTTTGGGAGCTAAAATAATTTCCTATGCTGATGACACCCGTTTACTTTTTCTTGGGGTAGGGATGAAGAGTTCCCTGGTGAAAAGATTGGAGCCCGTCTGACAGCGGTCTTCCAGTGGCTAACAAACCATCAGCTTAAATAAAATGCAGAAATGACTGAATTGCTTTTCTTTGGTGTGAAGACCCCTGAGACATGGCAGTCCTTTTGGCCAGAGGAAGCCCCCCCTCCACCCCTTCACAGGGATCAGGCTAGCTCATTAAAGAATCTAGGCATTAACCTTGATGACTGTCTCTCTTTTTTACCTCAAGTTAATATTGTGGTAGGGACTTGCTTTGGACTGTTGCATGTTTTAAGAAAATTCTTACATTTTCTTTCTTTGTCAGCCAGGAAACAGATCAATCAAGCTCTAATAACATAAAGGCTGCAATATGGTAATACCTT
Source organism: Lissotriton vulgaris (assembly GCF_964263255.1). NCBI lineage: Eukaryota > Metazoa > Chordata > Amphibia > Caudata > Salamandridae > Lissotriton > Lissotriton vulgaris. The sequence continues at coordinate 878,147,092 of NC_141685.1, forward strand.
GCATTTGGGCCTTCCAGACTATCTTACCAATAAATTGCAGGTGGACCAAAACGCAGCAGTCAGCACCCTTTTGGGTTTGCCTTTGAGAGCACATGTCCCGGCATTTGCTCTCTAAAAGAAGAGGATTCTGTTTAAGACCCTTGCTTGGTGCATAGGACCCTCCATCAGACTGATGCAGGGTACGTTAGGGAAAGGATTCATTTCTATGCTCCGTCTAGGTGCCTTTGTTCAGCCAATGCTTTTATGGCCAAAATTCCTAGGATCCGGCACTCTACGGCTGGAGGCAAGTCCTTTTTCTTCTTAGGACCATCAGCATGAAAAAAATTGCCTCTTTAGCTACGGGTCATTACAGCCACCTCCCAGTTTAGAAGAAACTGAAAACGTGGCTCTTTAGTCAGGATTAATGGTTTTGATCATATTGGTCAATGACTATAGAGGTGCATAGCGCCAGGACATTCCTTGGAGTAACAGTGCGCTATAAGTGCCCTTACATTACATTCATCGAAAGGTCTAGATCCTCTTCAACTCCCTATCAGGTAGAGTTGTAGGGATGGAATTAGGATGGTCTCTGCTGGTGGAGGCTTGTACCACCAGGCGCTCCAGAGTAGGCTGGTATGTAAGGAAGGCAGTGTCACCAGGAACTGACCTATGGCGACATGCCAATAAGTCTATCCACTGGGGGGGGGGCAAAGAAAAAGGTTATCCCCAAGTGCCTATAAGGGTGTCAGTATGTGCCTCAGTAAAAGGAAGCAGAGCGTCTGTAAAAGACTGGCCAGGTTGTAGGACTTCTGTGAGCAAATTAGCCTTCACTTCAATAGAAGGTAGTTGCAGATCCAGCACTTAGGTTGTCCGTCTAATAACCATGGCGTACAACGCTGATTCTTCTATAGAATGGCCACAGGGAACAAAACCACTGTGTCGGGGTACATGTCTATCTGAGCAGGCCTCTTTTAGGTCCATATAAAAAGTGTCCTCATAATATGGTGTGGGAAAAAACATACCTACCATCACGTTAACAACCAACATTACCATATGCCGGCTGGCACTGATCAGAGGCCAACCCAAAGAGTTGCTGGAGTACTGGAGAGCGGCCTCTAGACAAAGACATGTTCTTGTCTGAGTCACAAGGAATAATGGGCTGGTCACAAAGAAGTTAATCTCTAGCATGTCTTCGTTTGAGGTAGGGAAGGAATTGGTTTGGAATTGGATAGAACTAAAGGCTAAACTTTGTACTTCGCATCGGTGTCAGCATCTATGTGGCCGAGACCAGCATAGATCATGGGTGTGGAATTGGTTCTCGAATCAGAGCTGGGCCTGCACCTGGTTCATCCTTAAATGCCGCAATTTGGTGCAGCACTACTGATGGACCCAGAAATTTGGGGTGCATTGAAATAAGTGGCAGAATCAGTTCCTCGGCCAGAGACAATAAGCAAGACAGTGGGGCACCTTGAAGTCCTCATGACTTCTCAGAAGGAGTGGTGAGGCAGTGACAATGCTCACTCCGACTTCTTGTGGTTTTTTTAGATGTGGACTTACCAAAGACTTGGAATGCAATGAGGAAATGTTTCAAAAGTGGCCCGAGAACGTGACTGGGTCTGAGCCCTTGACTTTGATTAGGAATGGCCTTTTTCGTGATTTCTAAAAATGCTCGGCGAAGTAATAGCTTGTTTTCGGAGTCTTGGAATGCTTTCAGGTTCATCAGGGCTCATTCACCGCATGAGTTGAAGATGTGGCCCTACCCTAGATACCAGTGGCACACCTCGTGGGGATCAGTCACATACTTTTGTTTGCGATAATCCCTACAAGGTTTAAAGCCTGTAGTTTTGGGAGGCGACAGCTGCCTTGCAAACTGGAAAAATATATAATGGGCCAGATGTAAGACGTTTTTTTGCAGCCGCGAACGGGTAATCAGCCCGTTTGCGACTGCAAAAAGAGGGTGTTAGTATGTACAAACGCTATTTTGCAAGTCAGTGACTTGCAAAATAGTGTTTGCGAGTCGCTATTAGGAAGGGATGTGCCACGGGCATCCCTTCCTAATAGTGAGTCAGAATGGTATGTACCTTTGTTTTGCAATCGCATTTGTGGTCGCAAAACACGTAGTTTTCCTCCTACTGCAAGTAGGTAGTAAGGCAATCGCAAATGTGTGTGTGTGTATATATATACACTGTTGGACTTGGCCTTTTTCCCCCAAAATTTTTCGCTTTTGACCCCCTTACCTAGGATGTCTCCCCCATGGGATTAAACCTGTATAGGCCATGAGTGGTGTGAGACCCCTTTTGAAACATGTAATTACCTGACATAATGTGAACACTTGTAAATATCCCCCATTTTGAAAACGCACCTGACTGAAATGTATTGTTTTTAAAATGGATGCCATGGCCATGGGTTTTGCCACCTGACTGACATAGGTCAGCTGTCTAGATAACATTACCCAGCAACCCCTAGCTTTTGGAGGGAAAGCCTGGCACCCAGGGTGCTCACCCCCTCCCCTAGAACCAGTTTAGGCTAGATGTGCCAACATTCTAGAAGGTCCTGGCACTGCCTGGGAGGAGGATATAAATAGGGGGAAGTGTCACCAGAGAGTCAGTCAGCGCTGGGACAAGGAAGGGAGGGGGACCTGCTGTGAGGTGCGACCGCCACATGGGCCTGTGAGCTGGGCCCTGCACCCCTATAAACCCCCCCCGCTGCTGTCCCCATGGGCCCCTGACAAGGGAGGGCCTCTGACTAGGTCCCTGTCACAGTTGGGATCTTGAACCCTGCCAGCGCCGCGCTGAAAGAGCACTGGGAAAGGAGAGGAGTTAATTGGATTCCCCCCAGGAGGTGAGGAGTTTGCCCCTGAGGAACTGCAGTGGGACTGTCTACCCCCTCTGGAGGAGCTGTGGCCCCCCCTTGGAAGTGCTGGGCCGGGTGGAGCCGCCTGGGGAGGATTAAGCCCCTGTGAGGTGTGCCTACCGGACGCTGTGTTGTGGGAGCGCTGTTTTGGGGAGGTTGGTGCCCCCAAGGAAGCTGTGGCCCCTTTGCCAGCTGTGTGAGGAGAACTGCGACCACGGTGAAGCGTCGAAGTACTGTGTAGCCTGACTGAACTGTCTCTATTCTGGCTGCGTGCAGAGGGAGGAGCAGTGCGCTGTAAATAGCGCCATCTGCTGAGGAGGATCGCGCTGTGCGGGCGCTGAGGAAACTGTGAGGAGGACTAGCGCTGAGGAGCCTACCCTCGGTTCGGCGCGCTGTCCGCTATATAATTAATTAATTAAAAAGGGAGCCTACCCCTTATGGCCGCCAGAATTCACCGCCGCGGCCCGGCGCTGTGAGGAGGTCTTCCCCCGCCGTGGGAGGCATCGTTGTGGCGACCCCCGGTGCCAGGAGGGGGCCGCCGATGAGGAGGAGCGGGCCACACTAGGCCCTGAAGCCGGGGAGGCCGTCATCACGTGGCGGGGGCGCCGGTGACGTCACCGGTCACAACCCCAGCCCCGCCGTGCACTGATTGGCCTGCGCGGCCGTGCCCTAGAAGGCCGCGCAGGGATTGGCTGCCGGAAGCTGTGACAGGGAGAAGCCGGCCGAAGGTGTCGCGGGGCCCCCAGTGAGCTGAGGGGAACCCCGAGGGCGTAGGAAGACCGGAGCAGGAGCCTACCCTGCCGGTCTGCGGACACGGAGAGAAGCGGAGGAGGAGGCGGGGCCGGGGCACTCTGTCGGTGCTAGCCCCGCCGCCACGAAAAGTGCGTAGCCGTGAGGGGAGTGCGGAGGGCGGGAGCCTACCCCGCCTCCCACCTGCCAACGAAGCTCTTAGACCCCTAGAGGGAGCGGAGGGGCCCGGGAGAAGTCACTGCAAGGGAGAGCGGAGGGCGGGAGCCACCCCGCCTCCGCCGATGCCAGGAGTGCCGCAAGTGTTGCGACAGGTGGCCAGAACACGGAGAGGGGGCCCGAGGCACATTGCCGGTGCTTGCCCCCTCCCCTTCGAAATCTGGGGAACGCCTGCAGGACTGCAAGAGGCCGGTGAGTGGGGCCTCTATGAAACTGTGTAGGGGGTTGAAGAGGGCAACGCGGCACAAAGTTGGTGCTCGGCGCCCCCCCTGTTGGAACCTGGGATTGGGCCCTGTTGGCCCCAGATACCCCGGCGGTGGCCCGGACTGATCCCGTGGGGGGACATTTGTAATGGGACTGCAAAGGCCCTAGGGAAATGTGGCCTGACTGCTAAAAGGGGTCAGCTCCTGGACTAGGCAAGAGTAATTCCCTCTTAAGGCGGTGGCTACTGAAAGGTGTTCCATTTGAGTACGTAGTTGCATTTAAGGAAAGTTGTTTACAGGGAAAGGAATGTCATGCCCTCCTCTAGTGTCCAAGGAAATGTTCTTCCTGATTAGGGAAATGAGTACCCTGGCATAAGGAAAGGTTTCCTGATCCCAGTGAAATGTTATCTACTCCTCTAGGGAAGTGTTAATTGCGCGAGGAGATGTTTGCATTTACCCTGATGAAATGTCTATGCCCCAGGGGGTACTGTTTCCTCTAAGGTGACCCAGGAAGAGTTGTTGCCAATGTACTACCTGATGTCTGTATTGCAGGTTGGGAGCTAAGGAGTCATGTTCCCCAGGTCTTTTTCCTAAGGCTATAGCACTGGGGTTCTGTATGCCCTGTAGAGCTTGTGAAGGTGGTTTAATAGTCCTATAATTATGCCCGCCTGCTAGTGGATGCTGGTATGCCATGACGTCATTCCTTACAGGGGTGGGGTTGGCGTTGTCACGCATGAGGTGTAGTTATGCTAATATGCAGCTTACAATTTCAGCCAACCTCTCAAGGATGAAGGCCTGAGTAGGCCCTGCCTGATGTGTAATTCCCTAGGTGGAGGGGGGAAGAAACCTGATGTTTTATTACAGGTACTCCTGTCTAATATTAAAGGTTCTGTGATGTTCTGTTTTCCCTTACAGAGGTGGGGTTTGGCGTTATAACACAGGAGGTGTGTTTATGCATAAAGTTGTATTTTGCAATTACAGCCTACCCCTAAGGATGAGACCCTGAGTTGGCCCCGCCAGATTGGGCTCCAGGTCTAATGTTCATTTAACCCATCCTTTTTATTACAGCTATGGACTATGGACTCAACCCTTTTTATCCCCTGTAAATAATCCCCCTTTGAAGTACTTGGCTCTGGTGCCAGTTGGCGCCGTGTTATGACGACACTGTTTTCCTTTTTGCCTTGCAGGTTGGAGATACTAAACTGCTTAATTTTCCAACTCAAATTGGTGTCCTGCCTCTTTTGTAGTGTGCCTGGTGTGTTGACTGAGGGTACTGCGTGAGTGCTTCACATGTCCTCCAAGTTTGGCCTGCCCGCTTGATGCCATGCTACCCCCTTTGAGACTTGGGCAACCCCCATTTCCAACATACACACACACACACACACACACATACATACACATATGTATATGTGAACCAAATTGCCCTAAAGCATTGGGAGGGCTCACGAACAGCGTTCTGCCAGCAGGCTGAGTAATGCAGCCTGCCTTCCTTCCTTCTCTACTTTGCATTAGTCTGGCCAACGCGTTTCAAGGAAAAACCTCTTCATCAAGGCCACAAACTTCACAACTCCGGCTCGCATTGCATTTTCCATTTACGGTTTATTTAAGTTAAGTCCAGCTCCCAGTGGGTGTATGCAAGTGCACAAGTTTACTGATGCCTGATGGGACATAGAATCCTCTAATACGAGCATCAATATTTCATTTAAGTAAATTCAGTGGTTCGTTTGCATTTAAAGTTCCACTGTTTCCTATAGTAGGCTGTGGATCAATCTGGTAGGCTAATTTAGCATGTTGAACGCTGTGCCAATCCGCCCAGACAATTCAAAGCAGCAGCCTCTCCCAGCTGGTTTGGAGTTTGACTGCCAGCTGGAAGGAAGTGAGATCAGGGCATAAGGGCACCAGTCATTACCGGGGCAGGAAAAACTCAATGCACAGCCTGAGGAATGCAGCCAGCTATTGCGCTGGAGCAACTGAGAAAAATCTCCAGATCTAGTCTAGCAGTTGGGTGAGAAATTTGTAGGTAGACATATCAACCATAAAAAATGATAAACAAAGAGCCATACTTGAAGCTTTTCATACATTGTGAAACTGAGGAAGGGATATCAAACGTCCTCACTGCATCGGGTGAGCTAATAGCCAAGAAAGGACACTATGTGCCTCCATCAGGTCACAAATAGGAGCCTCCAACTGATGATGAATTGCATGAAGTGCCCAGCATGGAGGTTGGGGGGAAACAAACATTTAGAGGTTTCACCACAGTGAGAAAGTTACTGGCCATCAAGCAGGAGGGGACATTGAGATCTTGTAAAGAAGCTACCAACCAACTCAGTGCACATGGGACCTCAGTCAGCAAAGAGCAAAGGAGCTACAACAGAATGAATAACTTACAAAGAGAAGCTACTCGCTCGCCTCTAGGATGGAGCTGGAGCAATTTGGAATATGTCTGAGTGAAAAGGAGTAACTGACTGTGTCAGGGCAAAGCGTTACGCTGTGAACAATGCCAGTCATTCCTACCTTAGAAGCTGGTTGATGCAGAAGTCCACCATTCTGAAGCTGTATTGAGGGCTGGGAATCACTGGTAGAGACCTGAACAGGTGATTGGCTGGAAATGCTGTTCGGTGCAGACTGAACTCGCTGTGGGGCAAGAAGAATGGGGTGATATAGGAGGACAGCTAGACTAGGACAGCAGACTGTGTGAGAACGTCTCGACAGCGCATATATACGGAAAGCTCCATCTAACATCAGGGACAGTGAAAGAAGTTCCAACGAAAGGAGGGTAAAAAAATCATCAGACACCGACAGCAACAAAATAATTAAACACGCTGACAGACAAACTTAACATATCCACTATACCAGAACGATCGAACACACTAAAAGTGACAACTACTGAACACATGGAAAAATACAGAACAGATGGACAGTGACAGAACCATCAAACATAAGGACAGTGTCAGATCTCCACATCTTTGAAAACACAGTAACAAAATAGAAGTAACATAAGTGGTATTACTAGTGCAGGAGAATGTAACACACACCTCCACTACACACAGAGACAACCACCAACCACACTGTGACTGAACCAAGCATTACACTGATACATACCAAACCACAACAAGTGCACTCAAAAACTCAAAACTCAAAAACCAGTGTGAATGCAAACAGTAATGAGTAAGTAAAACAAAATGACATAATAATTTACATAAGAGGTTTCCTAAAAAACAAGCGATATAAAACAAAAACTAAAAAGGGGGGTTTGGCCAGGAGTCCATTTTCAATTACAATGAGGAGGGGAGCTGTAGAGCATGCCAGGGGATATAAGAGGAGCTGGTGAGAAGCTGGAAAAAACGTGGACCACACCAAGCTGGCAAGAAGAAGTTGGTTGGAAAGGGACGCGTACTGAAATTTAAGGAGGAAGGAAAGAGGGATGGGTCTGTTGAATCCAACCGGATAAGATTAACAGGTACAGAGGAAGGGTATGGGAAGTGGGTGGTGAGATTGGAATCAACACATCCAATGGGCAATGGAAGGTTAGGGTCTACAGGAAGGGAGATAGGTGGTAATTTTGGAGACAGAAAAGCAGTGAAAAGTTGAGCTCAATCAAAGCAGCAAGGTAGGGAATAGAGAAAGGGGGAATCTCCAAGTAAAAACAAAAAAAATCAAAACAAGGTTTTCAATTCAGATGCAAATACGGTAAGGTGACATTATTCAAAGTTTAGGACTTGCCTGAAATTGCCATGGCTGCAACATTAAGGAACCTGCCATTGTTCAGCCCAAGCTGACTTTTGTAGGTGCAAAAGGTAGGTGATAACCTCCTAAACCGTTGGTTAAAGGATCTTATTTGTTTAAAATGCTTTACTGTGCAAACCTCATTTAGCTGAATTGCGACCCCTAAATTGCGACCCTGTATTGTGGCTGTCGGGCCTCCTTCAAGATGGCCAGGTACTCTTGAGAATGAATATATCCACACTCTAGGACCTCAGGTGCCAAATCCCAAGATTGAGCAGCCGGAGATCCTGGTGACGGACCTGACCGTGCCTCAATGTGAGAAAGTCCCAGCCTAAGGGGAATCTTCTCGTGGGAGCCGAGTGACAACTCCAGGAGAGTGAAGTACCATGTCAACTCTGGCCCAGTTTGGTGTTAGTAAGATGAGAGTTAATGACGCTTATCTGAGCCTCCTCACCACAAAGGCAAGAGATGGGAGAGGTTCAAACGAGTAGGCTAATATCCTTGACCAGTTCATCCATAGTGTATTGCCCGTGGGCTGTAAATGTGGGCACGTGGCAGTGAAGGGTGGACATTATGTATGTTCTGGGTTAGCGAACGGCTCTATCCATGAGGTGCCCGGTAAGAAGCTGGCTCTGTACATACTATACCAAAATAAGGTACAGTGTGCACAGAGTCCAAGGAGTCTCCAGAGGTATAGCAGAGGCTAAATTAGGGAAGTACAAACAGCTCTCTTTGTGGTAGTGTGGGCGAGCAGTTAGGATTATCCAGTGGGTGTGTTAAAGCATTTACTGCATTCACTCATTCAAGACTGATGCACACACTCAGAGGTTGAATCATCCAGACCAATTAGGTAAGTATAAATAAAAGGTACACTTGTATTTTATTTCTAGAGCCAAGTAGGACTTGGTACAGGTAGGTAAAATATACTTGCAATTATAAACCTTCACACAGAAATGCATCCGAGGATGGATTTGCAATTGTTACAGGTTGGTATTGATTCAGAAAACTGTTTACATTACACAATAATAACCTTGAGAATACGGTTTAGTTACTTTTAGATTACTTTGATTACCGGGGGTGGTATGCCTAGATACCACACCTAAGGATTTCACAATACAAGTAAAGTAAGAATGTTCTTGTTTGCGTTACAGTTTCTGTTTTCCCAATAGAAAACAACAGTTCAACCCTTAGAACATTTTAGACCCAGACTCTAATAACATAGGTTCCTATGAGAAAAAATGGTTATCGGTTTCACAGGTAAGTTAATGTCTTACAATTGGGAGATATAGGGGTTAGGACCAAGGTTCCCCAAGGTCTATTTAGGCACTCAAGTTGCACCACTGGCGGAACTGGGGCGGCCGGCTGCAGAGTGCAGTGGCCCAATGTTTGCCAATGGGGCTAAGGGAACTTTAAGTTAGGGACTGCTTACGAGAAGGCCACCCGGGTCTGGGAGCAAAGCTCTTGGGGTATTTACGTCAGCACTGTAGGGGCAACGACCAGAACAGGAGCTGCACCACCAGCGGCACGGATGCAGGGTGCCAAGGAGACGTCAGGACCCTTTACTTCTCAATGGAGACATTCGGTTTGGCAGAGTTGCTGCAGGCTCGGGCAAGGAGTCTTCCTGAAGGCGACAATCGTCTGAAGAAAGCAGGTTGGGGTCTTTGGGGGATGGGTGCCTGGACACCGTCGGTTGGGTGATAGGTTCTTCTTACTAGCTCCAGACGGGAGGACCCTTCACTGCGGGCGTCGTCTTGAGGCTCAAAGGAGGTCGAGAATCACCAGAGCCCAGGTCAGGATTGCTGGGGAGATCTCCACGTGGTGTTGGGCCACTAAAAATCAGGCTGGGGGCGTTGATTGCAGAATCACAAAGACGCTGAAATCCGGATTCTGGTCTTGGAGTCTTTATTAAGCAAATCCAGTGCACACGGGAGACAGTCTGTAAGGTGAGTGCAGGGCACGTCCTCCGGGCTCTGGGTGGCTGCTTGCTACACCGGTTTCTTTGCTGTAGGCAGGTCGGAGTCAGGACAGACAGCAAAGGCTGGGGCCAAAGCAGGTGTCCTCTTCTTCCTGGGTCGGCACAGCTCTTCAATCCTTTTTCTTTCTTCTCAAATCTGAGGAGGTTAGGTTCCAGGTTGCCACTAAATACTAAATTTAGGGGCGTTAATGGAGTGTGCAGGTCGGGACCAATGCCCCTATTATGCCACCTTTCTAGTGGGAGGGGGCATGAGCCTCTCCCTAATTGACTGAATTCCCCCATCTTCAAGATGGAGGGGACTGAGCTGTGTGCTTCACCTCGCCTCCCCATCTGAGGGTTGGGGTTGGCAAACGTGAGCACACCTCTCTTCCTAGCTTGGTTTCCTTCCGATTCTCCCACCCAAAGTGGGGGCCAGAACTTTTGGGAGTCCGTTGCTGGGGGGAGCAAAAGGCAAGGGCAGCTTCCAAAGGCGGCAGGCCTTTGAAGCTTCCCCTTCGTGGACCCAGCCCATCATGGGGTGGAGGCATGACACCTCTACCCAGGATGGGCTTTGTTTCTAGACCCAGTCATCGGAATCGTTGGACTTCACGGACTCCGGGCTGGATGTGGTTTGGACATGTGAAATCCTAAGGCCTGACTTCTCCTATTGTTAGGCATCGAAGGGATCTTCCTCCTCTAAGATGACTGAGGTGCCAGATAGTTCATGGTGCTGCATGGTACCGTGTGCTGAACAGAGTTCCATCAGGTACTGAAGAATCTTCTTAGAGAGAAAGGCGAGGCAGTAGAAGCAGGTGGTGTCATCGTGGTCAGGGACAAGTGGAAGTTACACACCTTATGGTAGGCAGTCCACAGAAATTAGGTGTGGCATCGACAAGATCAATATTAGACTGGTGTGCTGCATTCGCAACAGATGGTGGGTCAGAAATAGTGCTGGTTCTCCAAAGAGGGCTAGGCTCTCACGCTTTCAGTGAGGATGGTGGTCCTTGGACATCAAAGTGAGAGCACACTGAAGTTAAGATGTTAACGGAGCTCAAATGATCCCAATGCATTAGTATAGGAAGAAAAAACAACAGGGCCTGATGAATATATGTAGAAACATGGCAAACTCGGAGTACACTTGGTGCGTGTCCGAACCAGAAGGCAGAAAAAAAAATCAGAGTTGGTAACCAAGCGTAATGCATATCAAAAAGAGGAGTCACAGCTCATCTTGTAACTAGAGAGACTGCTTTGAAGAAAAACAATATACAAAGGTCAGAGCCCAACACTTGATAGCAGAAGTGTTCCAAGCATGCAGGAAAGCATGTAAGCTAGCTGGTTTTCGATTTCAACCGATTACAGACTGTAAAAACCAAAGTAAGCTATCTGTTTTTCGATTTCAACCAGTTATGGATGGTTAAAACCCACTGGCACAGATAGCAGATGTTTCAGTGGAAATTGAAAACTACAGAATTTCAATATTATATGGCAGCAGAACATTCTTTCAGAAAATGTATGCCAGTCTACTTAATAGGAAAGACTCTCACAGCACTTCGGTTTGATATTATTCAAAGATTAATGTGCTTCTAGTCAAATGACTAAGCAAATAAAATGGTATCTCACCCGAAGGGTCTTGCTGGAGAATTTAAACGCCACCCAACGTACTACTCCACATAATCTATCTCACTAAGGTACGGAGATGGTAACAAGGAAAAGAAACCAGAAAAGAGCAAAAAGTAAACTGGGAAGTACTGCTGTGGTAAGGCGAGAACTCTCACTCACCCAAGGGTGACATGCCCCTCTTCACACTTGGACCACAAGGTACCCAGTTGTGGGCTACAACTCTCCCGTAGGAGAGGAGCTGTTTTGTTTTGTTATCCACACTACAAGTGCTCTCTATTATGTAGGGGAGGGAGGGGCAGAGTGCAAACAAAAAACTAGTGTGCGAGTTAAAACTATCTCTTGGTGGGTGAGAACAATTTTTATTCTGGTACCCTCAACGGAAAGGATTAAAAACAAGCACTGCAATATAGGGATATGGATTCTATAATCTGGTTGACATGTTTCTGCCTACATAGACCATCAAGGTCATGGCAATCCTCAGGAACAAAACTATGAGTCACTGCTTTAAAAAAATTGAAAAGTGAGAACCATACTTTCACTGATATCGGAGCTGAGTGGTCTTGACCACCGCGTCTGTGAAGGGCCGGCACACACTACGTTGCAAAAGCATGGAACAAGACCCTAAACAATGGAGGTAGAAGATTTAGAATGAACCAGACACTATTGTGGGACAGTGATTTACTGTGAGAGGTTCGGAACCTAATGGGTACTGAAAATGTGATCTCGCTGGAATAAGCAAGTTGGGAGATATCTGGGATGACAACAGACTAATCCCCCTCAACATCCTAATATGGAATAAGAACTGACACTGAACAGTACTGCATTTACAGTCAAGACATAGGGTATCAATCTGTATCCAAAGGACATGAAGATAGAAGACTATTCTCTACTGGAAGAACGTGTCTTCGCAGAGCCTCTTTCAAAAATGGCAATATTCTCAATATCAGAGAACAGTAAATAACTCATGTGGCTCACTTAGAAAACAAAGTCCCCGGATTACTACACATACTAATGGGCCTAAGGATAAATATATGATTTTGAATATGTTAAAGAAAATTAATGACAGCGGCAAACTTCAGAAACTCCTGGTGAAGAAGAAATTTAGACGTTGAATACATTTGTGCAAGTTTTACAAAAGGGGTCTTAAAAAGCACAGTCACCACCACATCTTAATTCCCGACATACACACCAGAAACTACAGCTGGTGTCAAAAAGTAACTTCTGAGGTGGGTGATAGTACTTTTATGTTTTTAGGGGTGGGCTGTGAGGTCAGGAATCTAAAAAAGAACCGGAGCAATTGGTATTTTCCAGAACTGAGTTTCTGGTGTAATTTGTAATTGTGTACCTGGAAGTAAATTTGAAAAGGCAATACCAACTAGTCAGTAATCAATTTAGATCCGGAGGCTCACAACACAAGAAGAAAGAGAAAGAAGCATTAATGCATGGAGGGGATCTTAAAATCTTGAAAGTAGGACCACGTTGAAATACTAAGTTCCCCCCATAAACACAGAACAGACAATTTGATTTATAAATACTAAAATTACGAGGCTTCTGAAAAAGCAACATTTTGCTCTTTGTTGCGAAGTGAGCACTTTTTGGATAGACACCCTAGTTGTTCATTTTTGGGGACTCGTTTGCTGGCAATATGGAACTCTAACAACAGGACACTGCAATTCAGTGCCCAGTTTATGTGGTCTGACCCCTAAAACATATTGAAATTAAAACCTCACTGGCACATAGATGCCCGGTGAATGGAATGCCACTTGTAGGCTGCATCAACTACTGTCTCATTCACTATAGTGGCAGGGAAATGTGGCTTCTGGTCTACCCTGTGGAGCCAGATGGCAGCAGGTAGGAAAACCGGATTTTAAAGAATAAACAAGTCATCTTTGCAGTCCACAAGGGAAGGTGCATAATATTTATGGGTAGAACATGTGTAACATTAAAAATGTCATGTTTACCCCGTGACTAGGCCCAAAAGGACATGGTCACTAATCAGGCTGTAGCTGGGACATAGGAAAAGTCAAAGTTTAGATTATACACTTTAATCTACAATGTTTGACCTGTACTAGCCACAGACTGCATTGAAAGACTTATTTTATATTTAATAAAGATACAATGTAATAGTGACGTTGGATTTTTATTAAATATATTGGAAATTTAACATTTAGAAAGTTACCTTTGTCCTGCCTGAAAACACCTGGAAGCTAATTTGCATTTGCTCTAAAGCAACTGCCTAGCAAGACTTGATCTGAATTAGGTGTGAAAGAGTTGTGAAAACTGCTCCCGTAGTAGAGGCAATGGACTGGGAAAGTGCTTTCTTCACCTGGCAGGAAAGTTAGCTGGAGTGGGACCAGGAACTTAATCTACTTTAAACAGACCGTTCTGGTTGCAAGTAAATGTTAAGTGACCCCTGCAAGGGCCTTAGCTTTTGTCCCCGTCATCAGGCTGGCACTAAAACAAGAGGGAGTAAAACTACCCCCAGAACCATGTTTGAGTGACCACAGAGTCCTCGCATCCTCCCTCATCCGCGGCTTCACGGCCGCGGATGAGGGAGGATGCGAGGACTGCTTTTGAACTAATGAAAGTTCCATGTACCCCTCTTCCAGTCTGGCTCATGGGGCACTGACTCCTATTTATTCCAGCCCACGACTCAGAAATACTGACAGGGCTATAACTGTTCAATATTGAATGCCATTTTGCAGTTGTATTATAATCTATTTTCCATTCACATGTATATACACATAGAACACATTGTTGCCAACCTTAGTGAGTGACAGAGGGATCTGACCCTCTCCTGACGAAGAGGCAGTCAGCCTCGAAACATGTTGACAACACCAGGAGAACTAGCCCATTGTTAAGCTAAATTGTCTCCGCCACACTATTTTTAACGGTACCAGCCTATGACTAAAAGAATTTTTTGCTTTCATAAGGCCAGGTATTTTTTTAAATCTCACTTTTCTATATCACTCCTGACCCTACTCACACTCACTCAATACACTTCACATAGCACTTACAATATCTAAGTGCTCCAGCGTAGTCGCTAATCGTAGCACGCCCGTCCCGCAGCGGGGCGGGAAGACCCCGATGATGAAGCATGACACCAAGGGCCCTTTTGGTGTGTGAGGGGTATTTTAACAAATACTGTGTATGCCTGATATACTCTGGCTCACAGAATACCTTCTAGAGGTGGACCTTGTTGTTTATTTATACCATTAACTGGAGGAGGGAGCGCCCACCGAAGTGCTTTTTAGCACTACCTCTTCACTCCCCCTTTTGATTCTTGGTAAAATGTTAGCCAATTATTTAAAAATTAAATCAGAGAGGAAAACTGTTGGCCCTATTCGATGTGAACATAGTAATAAGCTGCTGTTCTCAGATTCTAACATTACTAAGGCCTTACAGTCTTATTACGAACAATTATACACTGAAGATACGAACTCCGCTGAGGATGATATTGAATCTTTTTTTGGGGGACTCCCTAGTCCCCCTTCCATTCCTGAAATTCTTTCCTCCCTCAAAAAATGTATTTCCCTTCTGGAAATTACTGATGCTCTTAAATCTAAAAAAAAAAAAGCCAAAGCCCCTGGCCCTGACGGCTTCTATGTTGAGCTTCTCCTATTTTTCTCTTCCATTTTTGCTCCCAAATTACTTGAACTCTACACTTCGTTTTTATCGAATTCTAAAGCCAGTGGTTCTATTTTAGAAGCCCTTCTAAATATTATCCCCAAACCTGATAAAAACCCTACCTTATGTAAAAATTAGCGACCCATTTCGTCAATCAATTATAATTGTAAGGTCTTTGCAAAAAACGTAGCATCCATTTGAATGATATCATCCCCCTTTTGATTAAGCCTGACCAATCAGGTTTCATTAAGGGCAGGCTTGCATCTGATAATTCCAGAACGATTTCTAATATTCTTGCCCTTGGGAAAATATATCCTTTACCCTTAGCAGCCTTGTTGCTTGATGCTGAGAAAGCATTTGATTGTATAAATTGTCAATTTATGTTCTCTACCCTTAGATGGTTTGGTTTTGGTCACAGATTTATTTCTTTACTCAAATTGTTATATACTGAACCTGTGTGTTTGTTAATGGACATTTTCCCCCTTTTTTTTTAACTCCACAGAGGCACTAGACAAGGCTGCCCTTTATCTCCATTGCTCTTTCTCCTCTGTTTGTAGCCTTTTCTTGAGCGTATAAGATGCAACCCTGGTATTACTGGATTTAAAATAAACTCTTTAGGTCCAATCCCTCTACTTCCCGTGATCCTTTTCTATATATACTATACCAAAATGAGGTATAGTGTGTATAGAGTCCAAGTGTCCCCAGAGGTAGGCAGAGGTTAAACGTAGATCGAACCGGACTCTCTATAGTCGTAGCTTGGTCGAGCAGTAAGGCAGTATCAGAGGACAGTGTTAAACATTTGATGTACACACTCAGTCAGCAAATGAATTCACACACTCAAGAACTGAACTCTAGGCCAATTGTTTTTGCATAAAAATATACTGTTTATTTTTAGAACCAAGCAGGCCTGGTACAGGTAGGCACTAAATAATATTCAGTAATGAGTCACTGGATATAGAACAGTTTGAAAATGCAATAGAAATTGTACTTTGTTTGATTTACAGGGGAGCAGTAGTATGCAACACTTAGCAATTACAGTACATTGGAATGAATAGACTTTTTCAATAAATAGCAAGTAAGTTACTGTTACGTTACTTTTTCTAACACCGTGCTGGATGCCTAGATTCAGCCCTGGGACATTTCCTGTAAATAGGTGAGTAAATGCATTTTTGTTATTCGTGCGATGTTGAAAGAATATTTTCAGATTTCAAAACTCCACACTTAGTAGTTTTTTGGGAGGGAAAGTTGTCAATGTTTTCCTATGGAGTAATAACAGGTTATCGGTTTGCAGGTAAGTAAACGACTATGGGAGTTAAGGTTCTGGGGTTAGACTCAGGGGTCTTCCAGGGTCAGTGGTGAACTGGAATTGCACCCTCAGCATCACTAGGGCGGCCAGGTGCAGAGTGTTAAGGCCCAATGTTATCCTATGGAGGATAGGGGGTTTCCGGTAGGTGGCTGCTGGCAAGCAGGCCATGAGGTTGCGGGAGCAAAGCTCCTAGGGTTTAGCTCAGGGCAAGTTGGGGACCAAAGTAGCACCAAAAGGTGCACCCTCAGCAGCACTAGGGCGACCAGGTGCAGGGTGCTGTTTTGAGGTCCGGTGAACTGTTTCCAAAGGAGAACCTCCAGAACAAAGAAACACTGCAGGTTCGGGGACAAGGATCTTCCAGGTGCGACCACCACTTCGAGGTGTAAGTTGGGATGTTGAGGGTTGGTTAGCCACCGTTGGTTTGGGCACACAAGGCCGTGGGGCTTGAGGCACGTCAAGGGTCGCCGGATCTCGGGTCAGGATCGCCGGTGGGACCTCCTTGTGGTGTTTTTCTGCTCGGGCCGGGTTCGGCGGGTGCAGAGTGGGCTGAATTCGGGGTTTCTGGCTGGTACCAAAAGCTGTAGTTTCAACAAGTCCAGTGTTCACAGGAGATTCAGTCTTTGAAGTGAAGGAAGGCAGGCAGGCAGGTCCTCTGGGGTTTATGAGGTTGCTGGCTGAAGGACACTGGGATTTCGCAGGAGCAGGTTCGAGGGGAGACAGGCCTGTAGGGCTAGGGCCAAGTCAGTGGGCGTCGTCCTCTTGTTAGCTCTGCACAGCTTTTCGTCCATCTTATCTTCTTGTCGTTTCTGGATTTGAGGAAGGAAGGTTCAGGGTGCCCCCTAAATACTACATTTAGGGGCGTTGCAGGTAGGTAAAGGGCAGGGACCAATGGGTCCCTTCCTTGGGGTGGGTACACCCCCTATTCTGCCACACTCCAGTGGGAGGAGGGCAGGAGCCTGTCCCTGGTTGGCTGTGTCCCCCCATCCTCAAGATGGAGGGGGCTCGATGTTGTGCTTCACCTCGCCTCCCCCACCTTATGGGTGGAGTTGGCAGAGGTAGGAAAACCTCTCTTCCTCACTTGTTTTTCCCAGTGGTTCTCCCGCCAAAAGTGGGGGTTAGAACCAGTGGGGACCAGTTGCTGAAAGCAGCAAATGGTCTGGAGAGGCTCACAAAGGCGGCATGCCTTTGAAGCTTCTCTTTCGTGAATCCTGCCCACCTGGGGGAGGAAGCATGGCACCTAGTCCCAGGATGTGCATTGTTTCAGGCCCCAGCAGCACTCGACCCAGTGTTCCAGAAACAGGTCTGGTGGTGGCAGCCCAGGCAGCCACTCAGGTCACTAGGAGTTGGTCGAGTTTCAGGGGGGATCTCCAAGATGCCCTCTGTTACGGATTTTACATTAAATCCCACACTGGCATCGGAGTAGGTTGAATGTGCTGGGAAGATTGTGAGAATTTTGATAACAAACTTCCTAGTCTTCAGTGTAGCCATTATGGTGCTGTGGAGTTCGAAATGACAAACTCCCAGTACCATATTCTCTTAATGGCAGCTCTGCACTTACAGTGCCCAGGAATGGACTTGGGCATTGTAGGGGTACAGGGTTCATGCACCTGTACCCTCACCACTGGCATAGGGCACCCAGCTAGAGGGGTGACTGATGTGTGCCAGGGCAGTGGTTTATGGGCATGGCACATAGGGATGTGTGCCATGTCGACACTTCACTTTGTTCTGCACCAAGACATGCAGCCTGCAAAGGCAGTGTGTGAGTGTCAGGGTACAGGGCCTCTAAGGGTGGCACAATAAGTGCTGCAGCCCTTAGAGGCCTTCTCTTGTCACAACGCCCTGGGTACCTGTGGTACCATTTACCAGGGGCTGGCATGTGGCCAGAGATGCCAATTGGGTTAGTTTTAGGGAAAGAACACAGGCCCCGAAAACCTGATTGGCAGGGACCCAGGGCACGCCAAGAAAAAGTGCACCAGTAGTCTGGCAGAGAGTGGAGGAGTTACTGCAACAGAAGGAAAATGCTACTTACCAGTATGCATCTGTTCTTGACATGTAGGGCTGCAGAACCACACACTATAGCATTAGATCAACATCTGGTGGTGGGCCCGGATGATTACAATTTGTTATTGTCTTGGAAGAGTCTTTGTCTGTTGGATGACTCCTCCCTGAGATCGTAGTGCGCATGGGCATCGACTCCATCCTTAGATTGTTTCTTTCCGCCATCGGGCTCATATGTATTCTTCGTTCGGTCCTACCACTAAACTCCTCTTGTTTTCATTATGTGTTCCACAAGACCAATTTCACATGGTGCCCCCAAAAGATTAAATATTTAGGAGTCTGGTTTTCTCACACTATACCAGATACACTTGTTGATAATTTCGCTGTTCTAAAATCTAAACTCCAAAAATGATTATCTTCCTGGTCTCCCCTATTTTTGTCTTGGTGGGGTAGATTAGATACTATTAAAATGATCACACAAAGTTGAAGTTGGCAGCTTTACCATGATGAGGCAGCACAACTTAAAGAGAAACAGCCCCATCGCTAGCATATAAGCCAAAACATGGAAGGGACCAAAGACATGAAAAATGCCAACCTGCCAGATACCAGAACCTTATTTCCATTTACAAAGTCAGTGAATGAAATTCTCTAAACCCAAAAAGGCAGTGGTGTCAAACATGAAAAGGGTTAAGGTACATATGCTTTGCAAAGTCCTTCTTAATCTACTCAACAGTGGGCAAACAGATTAGAGAAGATGTAGCATTGTGGGGTTCACCTCATCATTATTAGAGTTTTGTTTAAAAAGTTCTTAGTAAGGATGCAGAATTGAAAAAAGGAAAAAGACTTCAGGTCCACCCTGTAGCTATCAGGAGATAAAGGTATGTAAATCTGTTAACATTCAATGTTGGCTAACCTTTCAACACCAGCCACAAACAAAACTTTCCGTTGATCAACAACCAGTCTCAAAGCCATTAATGTACGACTGCAGATTATGTAAGCTTGAGATTGCACTTACTTGTAGCCCTGTTCGTCCCTGCAGAGCACCAGTCTGGGGCGACTGGCTCCGTGCCTCTGCATTCTGATTGGTTACTGTGAAAAGCAGGTGGGCACCAGTGGAGTCTGTGATGATGGCAGGTGACCTGGTCCCCTTCAGGAGCTGGCTTAGGCCACCAGGCGGATGGCTGAGGAACACGTGTGGCACTGCTGGCACATGGCACGTCATGTCTGCTTTGGGTGGGTGCTCCTGCTTCACCACCACAGGCTTTGGCAATGAGCCAGTTTCTGAAATGTCCATTTGGCTAGAAGAGGACTCCTTGGCCGAATCGAAATGGTCTTGGCCTGGGTCATCCTGGCTGGGAAGGAAAAGGGTACTGGGCTCTTCTGCTTGGCAGGGAGAAAAGTCTGCCTCCTGCTTGATTTGCTGAATGGGCACCGGCTGGGCTGCAACTGATGAAGAGGTGGCACTGCCACCTGCTAGTCCTTGCTGCTGTGCCCGCTTCTCCTGATCTAGCTGCTGTCTCAGCATTTCCACTAGCTGCTGCTTCTGTAGCAGCCGACGTGTCAGCTCCTCAATTTGCTTGTCCTTCTCCTGCAGCATCTGGTCCTTGTCAAGCATATCAGAATCCCTGCAGTTTGCTGGAGAAGTGGCAGCTGGTGGCTCCTCTTTTACTGTGGGTGCTGGTGAGGCCTGCAAGGTCAGCTGAGTCAGTGGGGAGGAAACCATTTCGCCAAAGGCGTCACTGCACGAGACATCATCCAGGCTGAGCAGGGAGTGTTCAGAGGGTGTTGGGGACAGTGGGGGAGAGGAGCTGGTGCTGCCGAATATCATAGAGGCCTCTGAGGGTGCAGTGCTCTGTCGCCCAGCAGAAAATGCCACCACCACTTCTCCTGTTTTGGGTCGAGTAGGACTGGGTTTGGGCATTGTGCTTCCATCTTGGTGGGATTTCAGCCTCTCTATTAGGTCAGTTTTTGTACCAGACACAGGAAGGCCCCGCAGCTTCAGTTCTTGCTTCAGCTCTGCCACCTTGTGGAGGGAAACAGACAAGTGAGTGTTTTAAAATAGGATGAGGATAGTAAATACCAGAGGCACAGTCTGAGTCAAAGTGGAGGAATCAGTGCGGCAAAGCCCAAGAGCAGCAAGTCGCTGTGCACAACCACTGACATTAAGCAGTAATAAGGGCATATTAAGTGTGATGGCAAACACAGTCCCAGGCACTTTTACTGTCCCCACATGTAAAGATAAGGCTGCAGCCATTCTGACTGCCCATTCAAGAGGGCCAAAAATCCCTTTCGCCATAGCTGCCTAATAACTGTACACATGATATCAAGTTCTACCTAGTCTGTCCATTAACTAGAGCTTAGGACCCCACTAGCCTACAGTTTGTCAGTTACTTACTTACTTTTTATTTGATTTTCAGAAAACCTTTATTTAAGAAAAAAATTAAGCACAGTGCAATTACACAATTGCCAAAAGTGCATAAAATGGGACATATCAATACAATGCGATACATCAGAGATACTTGCACGTCCATGCGTCAATAGAGACAATGCAGTGAAGAGGTATCAGAGATTCAGTGACAGGGGGGGCAAGAACAAGCATCCAGAGGGGTGCCTCAAACACAAAGGGGGTGGGGGAGCCAGGAAACAAAAGGGACCAGCTTATGGACCAGCACCGGTGGCCACCGCGGCCGGGGAGCGCGGGAGGGGTCGCTGATTGCTGAGAGTCGCGGTTTGAGAGATAGGGGACTAGTGGGTTCAATATATCCAGTGGACGGGTTTTAGCTGGCAGGAGATCCCAGAACTCAGACAGCAGGGTATGGCAGTGAGATGCGTCCTAAAGCCAGAGCGGCACCCTCGGCCAGAGGCACAGCCCCAACACATAGAAACACTGCTTTTTGCCAGAACCAGGGAGCATGGCCGTCAAACGACGGGAGGTGTCGAAGCCAAGAAGGCAGATCGTGGGGTCAGGGTGGAGCAGTGAAGTGATGTCTGAGATAATTGCACAGACCTCCCGCCAAAATGCTGAGACTCAGGGGCATAAACAGGCGAGATGAGCAAAGTCAGCCGCGGGCGCAGAGCATCACAAGACCCAATCTGTGGAGCTGAGCAGGGGTGCGATATAATCTGTGTATATGTTTAAAGGGAAACAGACGCAAATGATAGTTGGGGGAAAGGCGCTTGGTCTGAGTGCAACAGTACAGCCAATCTGCTTGGGAGATCACGATTCCCAAGTCCTCGCCCCACGTAATACGCGCCCGATCGGTGGAGATGGAGGAAGCCGCAAGTGTGTAAGCATAGATCTTTGTGACCAATTTCTTCGGAGAAGGGGGAGCGTAGAGCATATTAAGAGGAGCCAACGATGGAAGGGGCTGGGAAAAAGTAGGATGAAGCTTTCTATTGGTCACCAGGAGCTGTAAAAAAACAGAGTGTCCATGGGGCCAGCATCGGTAGTAAGCAAGAAAAAGGTCTCCCCAGGGTAACCTGCAGGTACTTAAACCGGGTATATCCAGCTGCATACATTAAAAATGTTAGTGGATTGTCTGTTATTAAACCTCTTTCCACCCAATTCAATATTCATATATGTATGCGTTTTGATGTTCTGCGAGTGTTCCATTTGTACGGATGCATTATCTTTAACATAATTGCATAGGTAGACATTAAACTTGGCTCATGCTTTCAAGACTCTCACTAAAGGCGTAGATCATTTGTCTGGAGCCTGTTAACACTGTTGTTTTATTTTCAATTCTACATACCCAAGTCCTGCCCTGGAGACCACATCTAAAGTTTAATTCTGACTCTGCTGTCTGAATTGCAGACAATTTAGCGATATTCTTCTGAAGCTCCCTGCCTTCTACTGGACATTAGGAGTCAAAATGATTTCAAGACAAAGTAGTGCTTCAGAAACTGCTTTTTTAGTCTGATCTTTGAATCGCACACCTGACAGATACAAGACAATCACACCATCCTAAACAGTTGTTTCAGATTACGCTGCATCTAGAATCTTGATCGGGAAAGAAGAAAAATGTATGTACCTGTAATTAGTTCAGCATTGGCATCTTTCATACAGCCACAGGCTTGAACAATTCCAAGATGTTAGGTTAGAAATCCTCATAGCCAATACAAAACAATGTTAACAATGCAAAAAAAACATTTAAAAAGCAACATGCAGCCAATCCACCTTATAATATAACCCGAACTCCAGCAGATTAGGGGGGGGGGGGAATGTTCAGTGCTTAAATTTTCAGCAAAGTCTCAAACTGTCAGATTGTCGTACCTCAAAGAAAATGCAAGGAATCTCGTGCACGGGTACAAAAACAGCTACATTAAAATGTTTCTAAGATACAAATGGGTAAAAACTGAACAAAGGTGGAAACGAGGTTCACCTCAGTGAAACAAGCTGAGCATAAACAACTAAAGATTTGGAGTTTGATCAGATATCCAGGCATCGATGTTTGGTGAAGTAAGGGTGAAAGTCACTTTGCTCCCTTGCATACATTCTTAGAGACATCGAGCAAAGAGGGCAGCTATGGTTGGCATGAGTGTGTCTGGCATGCCTTCTGTGTCCGAGATGTAGACTGCTCTGGCAGGATAGAAGAAAATACAAGCTGCGATCTTGCAGTGCCTTGTTTTGAGAGACCATTGGTGAAATTTGCAAAGGAGATGAAAAGTTGATCTGATTTTGAAAGTCTTTTGTTCCATCGATGAAAGGGACTTGCAGCAGTAGATGCAGCAAAAGATGGTTGAGAATTTTTTTTTAGCTTCGTTAAGATGGAATGACGCTAATACGTTAGGCATAAATAGTGGATTTGTAGAAAGAGCCACAATATTTTAAATGAAAAATGTCAAATAACGTAGTTGAATGGATGTCAGATAACAGAAAAAACATGGACATCATTATTGTGCCTTGCAAATGTTATAGTAAGAAGAAAGATTGGTCTTCCATGAAAGTTTGGAAGAGAGGCCTTGTGTAAATATTTAAATGAATCTTTAGTGGCTGCCTCTAGCACAGGCTTCAACTTGCAACCAGGTGTGCTTTTTGTCAGAGGTGGAAAAATGTGAAGCAGTCCACTCAAATTCCTTTATCAATCTGGTAGAACAAAGAGAGCAGCTTAGGGCGCTGAGATATCGAACAGATGAATACTTTAAATCTAATTCAGCAAGATGTAGAAGGCAGTAATAAAGAAAAACAAATTTATTGTGAATCAATGTGCACAGACGTGGTCCAGATGCACAAACGTTTCCTTTTCAAGGAGTAAGTGTTTATAGTGAAAGCTGCACTAGCTGTCTGAATAAGTTTCGGTTGGTGTAGAGGAATGTTGAAGAGACCATACCCTAGATCTTAAGCAGTAAGGTGCAGGGATTGTGAACTTTTGGTGTAGAATGTGACCGAGGGTCCTAGACAGTAAATACCTGGCTAGTTTGAACTTATTTGGTGTCTTTATTGAGAGATATCAAAGGCCTGTGTAGCAAAATTGCCTGGCCCACATTGGTGCAATTAGTATGAGTATACATGCAACAACTGGGAGATGGATGCTGCACATCCCTCTTGCTGTACTCCCCGAATACAGGGCAAACAGCTGCTGAATCTACAATGAACCACTTCTGAATGAGTCACCGATGCTGGCTCTTTACCGCCCTAACCTTTTCTGGCATGAGAATAGTAGGTAGCACACTCAAACTGCGTAATCACTAGCAACATTATTAAATTCTCAGATGATGACTAATGTAATGTAGGTAAGGCGCCCATGATGCAAGGTGCTTCAGTATGCTTGGGATTAGAAGTCAGTGACTACAGCACTCCATCGTGGATTTTGCACACCCTGCTGCTAGAATGTTTCAAGTCTTGTGCTTGTGGATACTGTTCTGTCCTTGAATTTTAATTGATTATCATACTCAACAACTGAGATGTTTACTTGTCTTAAAGTCTGAATTGACCACACATATGGGCTGCCTATAAGAAAATTACAAAGTGTGATCTCATTCGCATTGGACTATAGTTGAAATACATTTTGTGACATTACCTACCTTATGGCCAGCATATGAGGATTTAACCGCTTCACTGCTTCTGTCGGCCAACGGCAGTCGCAAGCACTACCTCCGTAGTGCTGCGCATGTCCGCTGGCAGCCGCGGCCCGCCCACTCAATAGAACGCCCAGCGGCGGAAAGTCCGCCGCGATTAAGGCGTTAATACTGTTCATAGAGATTACATATTTTATTGAACGTAACATACCATTCTGAAATTAGTATAGGCGTACATCATTCTCCCTTCAGCTTGCAACATACCCTTGGGACAAGGGAAATTGGGGGAACAGTATAAGCCAATATCACTGACCAAGGACTTGAAAGACTTTCTCCTTCTGTCCTGGAATAACACCAGTAGATAGCAAGGAATCATCACTTCGAGTTCTCTTTGTTATGAAAAGAACTCGAAGAGGCATATGTTTTCTTTAAAACAGAAGCTGAAGCTATCCTGCATGTAGTTCTCCCTCATGACAATCGGTATGGCTTCTGCTTGGGGCATCAATCATGATTGATGTTTTACAATTATGGATAATGTTCCCAAGGGTGAGAAAGTGCCCATTTTGCATTGTTAGCCCCCTCGCTTTTTGCCTGGTTTTTACGTGGTTTCAAATGTAGTGCACACGGTCCCTGCCAACTAGGTGCCTTGTGCCAGTGCTCCTTTCCTAAAACAAACTCGTAATTGGTACTTTAGCCCCCTGTAAATCCCTAGTAACTAGTACCCAGGGTAAATAAGCCCTGAGAGCTGAAGAGGGTCCCTTGGGACTCCCCTTACTAGGACCACGCCACTGCTCTTGCAGCCTGCATGCCCCTGTGAGGGAGAAAACCGACAAACACAACATGGCACAAGGTCTGGGTGCCATGCCAGCTAACACTGCCTGGCAGCATAGGTAAGTCCCCCTCTAGCAGGCCTCACAGCACTAAGGCACGGTGCACTATACTACAGATGAGGGCACATCTGTATAAGCAGATATGCCCCTACAATATTTGGCGCCATTTCCTAATATTGCAAGTGCCATTGGAGCCATAGAGAGTACAAGTGCTGAAAACTCTGCAACTCGAGTTTCCCAGCATCATGATAGCTTCACTGAATACAGGAGTGTTTAGCGCCAAACTACTCCTTTCAATAAACCCACACTGATGCCAGTGTGGATTTATTGTAACATGTACACTGAGGGCAACTCAGATGTGCCCCCTGAATCCCTACAAACCCTGATGTGGTCTCTGACCGGCTGTAGACTGCCAGCCGCCACCACCAGACATGTTTCTGGACAACTGGGCAGAGAGCCCTTGCTCTATGCGACCAGAAACAATGCACATCTTGGGCAGAGGTATCATGCCTCCTCCCCCTGGATACGCCAGTGCTCGAAGAGGGATGCTGCAAAGGCCTGCCGCCTTTTTAAAGCAAAACCTAGTCTTTGCTGCTAGCAACAGATGGCAGCCCCTGGTTTACACACCCACTTTGGGCGGGAACCTTAAGAAAGACAGGATGTGTGCCTATTGCCAACCCCACCCCTAAGGTGGGAGGAAGCGAGGTGATTCACACTTTTCAGTCCCTGCCGTCTTGAGTATGGGTGACCCCTCCAATCGGGGCTAGGTCTATGTCCCCTTCCACATGAGGGTGGCATAACAGAGGGTGTAGTGACCCCAGGTGATGTGCCCATTGGCCTGAACTGCAACTCCCCTAAAACGCCTCCTAAATTTAGTAATAAGGTGCCCCCCCCCCCAGATCTGTGACGACCTAAGAAGCAAGAAGACATCCTGGAGAAAGGCCAGAAGAAGACAACTGCCTTGGCCCCAGCCCTACCGACCAGTCTCTTGCGTCGACTGAACTTGCGACCTGTCATGCAGCACAACTTCCAAAACCCCTGGGAGGACTGTTGTCTTCAATAGAGACTCCAATCTCCCGAGGACAGTCGACCTGTCCAGAAGAAACAGACTGCAAAGACTCCAGATCCCGGCAGAACCCCAACGCCAGCCCACTCTGCACGAGACGTCGATGGCCCGAGTTGCTCACCTGCGGAGTGAAGTCTCCTTGGCAATCCTGACCTTGTGTCCAGCATTGGGTGACCTCTCCTGCCCTCCACGAAAGCGCCTGCAGTGTGAATCCAGAACCTTCTCCCAACTGTGACCGGCTCTGGAAAGAAGATTCCGACATCCAAAGGCATCCCTGCAGCCGAAATCCCTGAGCCTTGGTGAGCTGAACAGACGGTGTCCCTACGACCCGCACCATCCCAACTCACCTCTGCTGTCGTTGGTCTTCCCCCTGCAATCTCCAGTGCCATTGCCTGCATACTCCTACTGTCAGTAAAACCCACAATGAAAAGTATTGGACACCTGTCGTCGAATTTGTACCCTGCAC
The DNA here is from genome assembly GCF_964263255.1 of Lissotriton vulgaris. Classification (NCBI taxonomy): domain Eukaryota; kingdom Metazoa; phylum Chordata; class Amphibia; order Caudata; family Salamandridae; genus Lissotriton; species Lissotriton vulgaris. The sequence continues at coordinate 878,173,704 of NC_141685.1, forward strand.
CCAGCCTCCCCTGTGCTGCCGGCGATGCATGTTTGGTGCTGCTTTGTGTCCCCACATGCTTGTGATAACCCCCACAACTTGCCCCGCTGCTACCGATTTATTTACCTGCAAGCAGTGTGGTACCAGGTACCTCTGTCTCCATCGGAAAGCATTGGGTGGACCTCTGATTTTGACCTCTGCACCCAGCTGCCCAATGTGCCACTCGTTTTACTTGACCCCTGGCCCTTGCTGACCTTAGGCTCAGAAGACTGAAATTGTTACGTTCGATACTCACCTGCTTAACCGCAATATTGTCTCCCTATAGGATTACATTGGATAGTGTGAATAGGTTTCTAAGTGTCGGTTCTTGAAAGAGAAAAGTATTTTTGATTAAAAACATACTTACCTTATTACGAAGACATGGGTCTTCATATAAATTACCAAGTATAATTTTATAAAATTGGACAAGATCGCCTTCTTGAGTTGTGTGTCTTTTATTGATCATGTTTGTGCAATTAATGTCTTACATTCCTCTGTGTTAGGCCCAAGGCTGCTCGCCCACACTACCACTAATAGAGCACTTTGGGTTTTGCATTGAGCCCTGTGCACTTTTGAGGAACCCCTGGACTCTGTGCATCGTATTACCCCCTAGTGATAATATTATACACAGAGCCAGCTTCCTACACAATGTCATTGTGTTTTTGTGCTTTGGATCCCAGTGGCTAAAGGATCTGGATTTCTGGAGACAGCCTTTGAGATTTTGTTCTGTCTTGTTCTGTCTTGTTAACTGATAAAGTACACACTTGTTCCCTCCTTCCTCACTGGGAGGGAACAAAGAGTCAAGATGGGTGAGTTTCTATCTCCATCCCGGCCTGTGCTATGTGGGGTCCCTCAAGGGTCGGCTCTTAGCCCGACCCTATTCAACATCTATGTGACCCCACTAGCCAGATTAATAAGAACTTTCGGGATGGAGGTAGTTTCCTATGCTGACGACACCCAAATACTCGTCTCTCTCTCCCATTCAGATGTGCAGACCGTCTCCAAATTTAGATCTTGTATGGAGGCGGTTGGTCACTGGATGATTCAGAACTCTCTCAAACTGAATGGGGAGAAGACTGAGGTGATGGTGTTTGGTGGGAACGAAAACATCTGGTCTTCCAGCTGGTGGCCTGACTCGCTCGGAGTGTGTCCCTCCCCCACTACATCTGCAAAAAATCTTGGGGCGATGATAGATCCTGCCTTGGATATGGGCAGACAGGTGAGTAGGACCATCTCCACCTGTTGGGGCCTTATCCATACCCTGCGAAGGATCAGGAAATATCTTTCTGTGCAGTCCAGAAAGCAAATAGCTGTCGCGCTTATTGGGTCACGCCTGGACTACTGCAATGCGCTGTATGCGGGGCTAAACAAGACCCTCCTGCAGCGCTTGCAGGTAGTCCAGAATGCCGCGGCCAGATTTGTCCTGGATGTCCCTAGACGCTCTTCGGCCACCTTGGCCAGAAAAACGTTGCACTGGCTCCCTGTAGAGTACCGAGTACGGTTCAAGGTCCTGTGCATGACATACAGAGCCATTGCAAGAAACAGTGACTCTGGAGTGGGTTCCATCATCTCCCACTACATCCCTGGAAGGAATTTGCGTTCCTCCGGGAAATTGCTTCTATCAGCCCCTCGTGTGCGAAGAGCTAAATGGGGTGGCAGGGCTTTTTCCACTTTAGCTCCCAAATGGTGGAATGATCTTCCTCTGGATCTTAGGTCCCTACCCTCCCTGCAGACATTTCGCGGTGCCTTAAAAACCCGCCTCTTCTTGCAGGCCTATGTGTAATGATGATTGATTCAGACTTTTGATATTATTGTTAGGCGCCTTGATACCTGCGGGTTATTGTTTTTGCGCATTATAAATTTTTATCAATCAGCAGTCATATTGAGGACAGAAAAGTGGCCAGAATGTCTTCAGGTAAAGTGGTAATTCCAGAATGTTTAAATAGAAAACTGTTTTGGAGCAGTCTAGAGATCAAGAGTTGAAAGGTCCTGTAAACGATTTGTCCCTTTGTCCTGTGACTTGCTTCTACGGTAAGTTTAACTGTTCCTGGAGCAGCCTCACCCACACGAGAAATTGTGGAATCAAGGGGACGCAAGTGGACATCACCTATTCGTCCCCTCAAAAAATATCTTGTATTTCCTGTACTGTGTTTCACTACACACACTTTATCCGCCTTTCACTCTTCTTCAGATGAAGCTTTTAGAATGCCTGCACAAAAAGTGGGTCCTAGCAACAAAGCTTGCTGCAAAGGGAATTGATTTCTTTTTGTTGAGTCTAAGTCTAAGTATTTTAACAAATTCACTGGCAAGCTCCTCCATCTGGTTGCTTGCTAAAATGAAGTGGCATGGGTAAGCCAGTCATCCAGGTATTGAACAACTCTCACTCCCTTCGAGGTCACAGATGTGTTGCGGCTGTTAGGAACCTTGACTTCACATTAACACCCCTTGTGTTCACAAACGGCATTAGCCTGAATTGGTAATGCTGGCCATCTACAATAAAAAATAGGTATCTTCAAAGGTACTTGTGAATGAGGAAGTAAGCATCCTACATATCGATTGATGCCAGGAAGTCTTGCGATTGATAAACTGAAAGATGGCTAGAAGTGAAAACCATTCTGAAACTTTGCTGGTTCAAGAACATATTCTGCACTGGACAGTACAACACTGTACGGCACTCCGCTGACATTTTGTGAATAAGGAAAAACTTAGAGTAGAAGCATCAATGTCATAGGATGTTCGAGCGAACTATCACAGACTTGTAAAATACTCTAATTTCTGATTGCAGAAATTCTAGTTGCAGATGATCTTCCATCCTTTGGGTTTTGATGGTAGCTTAGACACAAAATTCTATCATGTTTCCATGCGATATGATACCAAATACTCTGCGATCATATGTAATTTGACACCACAAAGCAAGCAATATTCCCCTGCTGGCATGGAAAATGAGGCTGCCTCAAAAGTCATATGTGCAGGCCTGATTCTAGTCCCTCTTGAATGATGCACCTTTATGTCTGCACTGGCAGAGGCCTCTTGTTTGTTGTCTTCCGTACTGTGATGTGGACTGGGATTGTAAGTAGAAATTTAGTCAGTATGGATGGAAATTTCCCGACCATCCAAGTTGATAGGAACTTTTTAAAACAAATTTGTGTTTGTGGTATGAATAATTCTGCTTACATTGAAGTAAATAAAAAGACCTTGCAGTACCAATAACTGTTTGGTTGCCACCATCTGCATGCTTTTCAAATAAGTGTTGCCCATCAAAAGGCTCGTTTAGCAGTCTAAATTGGATCCTCAGGAAAGAGGATTCACTTTGCAGACAGTCACATCATCGTGGAACAGCTTATGTCTCTAAATGGCGAAATCCACTATATGAGGCATCAAGAAACGCATATACAGGGGCTGAAGAAGTTTACTCTTAAAGAACAGATTTAGCCTGTTACCAACAATCACCTTGCACCTTTTTCAAAACAGGCAATGTTGTGCCACAATTGGTGGAGAAATGTAGACAAGTCTTCCGGACTTGCCATTTGGGGGTTTATCTGGATGAGAAGGAATAGCCAAAAGATGTGCTTGAGACAGTTAAATAGATTGTGCTGAAGGAGTCAATTGGTTACAGAACGTTTATCAGTCCGTTCATGAAGTTCAATCAATCCATAGGGACCAGCACCGCTGGTACTTGTGGGGATATGGGTGGCTACCTACAGGGACACCACCTGTCACACTGAAAAGTTTCTTTGTAGTTCGATTCCTCTTTGAAACTATCAGGTATATAATGTATATCCTAATAATAAGGACACTCTGCTGGAACAAGAGTGACATTACAAGTTGTCATATTCGGAAAAAAAAAAGAACCTGCTGTAACTGCCCTAAATGGCAAGGACACTGAAGTCACATTCACTCCGACATGATGAAGAAGAATCATCCCAAATTCGTGGAAGTGGTGCTGGGGTGATACTGGTGGAAGGCACATAAGGCAACAATGGCATAGTTACTGAAAAATGGCTCTAAAGTAGAACACAGATAATAGTTGTTGATGTGGCTGACAACTATAAGGTCAACCACAAAGTGGTCAACTAAGGTTGCTGATGAAGAAGTGTGATCAAAAAGAGACGTTGTTGATAGGATGGACTATGTCAATGGATGGGTCAGCAGAGGCAGACTAGAGTTAGTGGACGAAGAGGGCTGTTCGTCAATCATCGAAGCACTTATCATCGAAGAAGCCAACAACAGTGTACTATATGTCTGCAGATTCTTCATTATTGATGCTGATAATCAGTGATGCTTACCCTTGTTTGAGTAAGTCATCAACAGGGCCATCGTCGACAGAGGAACACGATCTGTGGAGAAGGAAGAGGACTCCAAGGTTACCGAAGGCCTGGATTCTTTATTATTATTTGTCTATCAGAGAAACACAGCAACGAGGAGTCTGCACACAGATTTTTATAGTGAGGGTAATAATAGTCTCTAAAAAGGAGTTGATCAATTCCTTAGGCCTAATGAGTTTTTATTCGCGCTTCCTTGTCTTAGTAGAATAAAGCATGAAGACAATCAACTGATTCCTCGTCAAGGGAAACAGACTGTATAGGACGAAGAAGGGGACCCTACCTGCAATGAGAGTCTCAGGGCTGAATGTATTAGAAATATTTGTGACCTTGTAATCTTTTGTGCACACAGTAAATACATTTAGTTTGGGGTTTTCTGAATAAATCTTCCTTATACAAGAAGAAAAAGGTTGAAGAAAGACCTATTGTTAGAAGAAGCACCAACCACTGCACATGATGCCACCATGGCTCAGTCACGCACGCACAAAAGTGGCACAACCTGCCTACCTCCAACAACTGAAGGTGACAAGAGGTACCCAGTAGACCACTGACCAAAAAACAACTTGGAGCAGAAGAGAACAGAGCTCCCAAGATTTCTTCTTGTCAAGTAACCGTGGAATGAAAGCAGAGTTTGAACTATTAGGAAAGAGGGTTTCTGTTACAGTACCCCCCCACACACACACATACACACACTGTTGCAAGATTTCTGATGCACTTTGACAGAATGTGCACTGAGTCTCTGCCACTCAGGTTCCCAGTGCCAGTGTCCTTTCTCCAACCTGTACCATTGTTTCCACAATTGGCACACCTCTGACCCACATATAAGTCCTGTGTAAAAGGTACCAGTGGTACCAAGGGCCTAGTGACCAGCGAGGGTCCATTTGGGAATTCAGCATGTATTGTGCCACCAGCAAGGATCCCACAACAAACAAACGCACCCTGCCATTGAAGGCTATGTGTTGTGGTGTAGTTAAAGTAAAAGAGTCAACATGGCACACATTCCTGTGTGCCATTCCTACACACCAAGGCCAGAGGCATAGGTAAGTCGCCTCTCTGGAAGGCCTTACAGACCTAAGGCAGGGCGCACTATACCACAGGTGAGGGCATAGCTGCATGAGCAGTAGGCCGCTACAGTGTCTGAGCCCTTTCTCGTACACTGCAAGTGCAGTGAAGCCGTTTTGAGTACATGGGCTGGAAGTTTGTCAACACAAATTCCACAGCTCCATAATGGCTTCACTAAAGGCTAAGAAGTTTGGAATGAAACGTCTCAGCATAATAAACCCAGACTGATGCCAGTGTAGGATTTATTATAAAATGCATGCACCCAGAGGGCATGTTGGAGATGCCCCCTGAAAAACAACCAACTTCTAGTGTATTGGCTGACTGGTTCCAGCCAGCCAGCCACCAACAGACTGGTTTCTTACCTCATGGGGTGAGAGCCTTTGTGCTCTCGGAGGTCAGGAACAAAGCCTGCTCTGAGTGGAGGTACTTTCCAAATCCCCCTTGCTGGAACAACACTTGGTGAGCCTCAAAGCCTCTAACTTTGTGTTATGCTGATTTGAGCAGCATCAACAAGTGGAGATGCTCCTCCCCCTGTCCCAGCCACACTTTTAGGTGGTAGGATAGGTGGGTAAATTAGTAGGCTGAGTAGGACTGTCCAACTTAGCTTGGCACACCAAGGGGGTGGCCAGGAGCGGAGGTGAACCCCTCTATTGAGAATTCTTCATCTTGGATGGAGAAATAGGCCCCATAGGAATAGGAATGTGCCCCTCTCCCCAAAGGCAGGGGGCACCTGAAGCGTGTAGTCACCCTAGAGGACAGTAGTCATTGACTACAGCGCTCCAACCTCAGTAACACCCTTAAATGTAGTATTTAAGGGCTCCCTTGAACCTTGTTCCTCAGATTTGACAACCTGCGAAGAAGGACCGAAGAGCAGTGCAGCAGTGGAGAGGACGTAGAAAACGGACTTGGCTCCAGCACTACCAGCATGTCTCCTCATCCAGCGACCCTATCTGTGTGTCCAACAACTATTCAGTAACTGCAAAGCCATCTTCAATACAGACTTTGACTAGTGGACATCGGATTTGTCCAGCAAAAGCAACCTTCAACAAGGACTCCAGTGCCTCCCGGAACCGCAAGACCTCAGCACTCTGCACTAGTCGCCCATGCCCGACTCCAGGTGGCTCACCAACCCAGTGACCTCTCCCCAGCGATACTGACCTGGGATCCAGCATTGGACGACCTCTCCTGAACTTAGCCACAACACCTGCAGCCTCATCCTGAAGACCCCCCCTCCCCCGACCGCAACTGGACCCAATGAGTGAAACCCAACGCCTAAAGACATCCTTGCACCTGCCGCCCCCAGGCATTGGGGTGCCAAACAGACTGTGTCCTGGCATCCTCCCACTATCCAAATCACCTCTCCAGTCATTGGATTCCTTCAGCCAGCCTTCTGGACAGAGCCTGCAATCTTTGTCTCGGATCAAGGATCTCCATTTATTCTTACAGGGCACCCGATGCCTCTTTTGTACCCTGCCGCTCTTGATGCTACATGTTAGCCCCTACAGTGCTGACCTTAACCCCCAGAGCATGTGTCACTGAACTGCGGGTACTTACTAGCAACCGGTGCCTCTTCGAGGTGGCCCGTTCCCATAGGCTACCATTGGGCTCAGTGACCGCTGCACCTGACCGCCCTAGTGTCGCTGGTGGTGCCGTATGTACCTTGGTCTGACCCTTGCCCAGTGTTGGTGAAACCCTTCGAAGACTGAACTTGCTAGAGTGCTTACCTGATAATACTTACCTGTCTTTCCTCCCATAGTATTGCTTTGGTGTCTCCATGTATTGCACTAAGTGTTGATTCTGAGAATACAAAGTAAGTCTTTGACCTTGAAAAGTATTTTATGCACACGTAAAGTATTTTTAATGCTTATGCAAACATTTGCCAACTGTATCTTGAAAGCATTGCATTTCTGAAAAAGCCTACTTATCTGTAACGGAGTTCTACTTGGTTCCTAAAAATAAAAGTAACTAAAGTAATATTTTTACAAACATTGGCCTGGAGTTAGTCATTGAGTGTATGTTCCTGCCTTGAATGAGTATGTACAACAAATGCATTCACAATACCGCCTGATAAGCCTAACTGCTCCACCCAGCTACCACTAAATTAAAATTAAGGTATTATCTACTTTATTCTCTGCTCTACCTTTGGGGACTTACTGGACTCTGTGCACACTATATCTCATTTTGATATAGTATATACAGAGCCAGCTTGCTACATAACTTCTCAGGAGGTTTGAAGTTCCGAGCCTCTTTGGAGCTTGGGTCATATAGTGAGGTGGACAAGCTACCTGTAGTTTAGTGCTATTTCAATTTTATTTTGTTGTATACGTTTAAAACTCTGCTAACAATTAGTTGCCAGGCATCAGATAATAATTCAAGCCTGTAAAGAAAGATCAAGCAACAGAGAACCCTTTTTAACAGAAACTGCAGATGCACAGTAAGAAACCTTCTTTAATGGCCTAACTGTACTGAGCATCCAATCTGTAGCCATTTCCTAGCACCAAATGTTAATTCAGTAGATCTCTACTGTAGGAAGTTGACGTTGTATGTAGTGTACGAAAATGAGGTACACTGGGTAGAAAGTCTAGACAACGCTTATAGGCTTACATGGCTTAAATTAATAATCTTAAATGCTCTCTTTTGTGATAGAGTGGGCCAGGAGTTTAGGCTTATCAGAGGGTAGTATTAAGCATTTGTTGAACACAGAGTCAATAAATGAGACAAACACTCAAGAAGAAACTCAAGACCAACTCTAGAAAGAATAACAGGTATTTTTATATAATTTTTAACACCAAGAATTTTATAATTGGGTAAGTACTTTTCAAGTTATCATGTTGTACAGGCAAGTAAAATTGTCACATAAATGCATTTTTACGAGGTAATGCTTTCCCATGTAGAAAGAAACATATACTGCATACAGGTGCTTTTAATTGTATTTCGGGGGTCCCTTTTAGGATTTAAGGGGTTAGGGGGTCAAAGTCACAAGATCCACAAGCAGATTGGCTTGATCTGCCCTGTAGTATCCAGGTTCAGAGGTGCTGGATGGATTGGTAGCCTTGTGCAGTACACCAAAGGGGATGGGGTCACCTAGAAACAGACTGCTGAAGGGGGTGTTGGGAAGATTGGGGACAAGTCAGGGAGCTCCCAAGGGGAACCTCAGTTAATGAGGGTCTTGGGAGCAGGGAGGCACAATCGGTGTTCATGGACCTGGGTTGGGGCGCTCAGATGCAGAGGGTTTTGGTCAGCTGTTCCTGTACATTAAATGTGCTTTTGGTTCTCGATCAGACCTGCAGAAGGGGACAAAACAGGACAGATGGGCCACTTTCAGTGCTTGTCTCTGCGATGCGGACGTCCCTTATCAGATTGTCGGTCTTGGCAGTGTTGGAGTCCTGATCGGACTTCAAACAAGGGTTGATTGCTGCAAGGGGTCCAGTACGCTGGGTATTGTTGACAACGGGCTCCTGGCATCTTCGAACTTGGTCGGGAGAAGGATCGGACCTCGGGGAGCACAGTGACCTCCTACTGGATAGCTGCTGTACCGATGGACTAGGTGGTCAGCAGAATGGTTAACCGTACATTGCAGCCAGTGCCTGCAGGTTGCAGGAAGTGGCTCCTCCACTTCAAGGGATATTTTGGCGGTTTGGCGAAGTGCAGGTGGCCCTCCAAGGCTATTGGAGGATGCACAGCTGCAGGATGAGTTGGGTTATCGTGACTGTCGGGAGAGGAGCAGGCAGGCATGATTTGGTGCCAAAGTCCACCGGTAGTGCCCAGTTCTCGCTTCTTCGGCTCTTCTTAGTCCTCCTCTTTTTGTCAGGCGAATCTAAGTTCCTGCTGCCAAGGGGCACCTAAATACGGAATTTAAGGGTGTTAAGGGAAGTGAAGGATAGTAGCCAATGGGCTACTGACCCTTGTGGTCACTCCACCCCATATATGACTACTTCCTGTGGGGAGTGGGCAGAACCCTGTACCAGAGTCCTATTTTCACCACAACCAAGATAGTGAAATCCTAATTTTTGTGTTTACTCCGGGCGGCCCACCTTAGCGGTGTGACTAGCCTGGAGGTGTAAAACGACTCCTTGCGTAACTAATTTCCCACCTGACCTGGTACCAGATGGGCCTCAGGGCAGGGGGTTGGCATTTCCAGATCTTGGGGAAGCCTGGGTTGCATATCAAAGACGGCAGGTCTTTGAGGCCTCTGACCTTGGTATGCAGATTCACAAGCCATCCTGCTGGAGGAGGTGATAACACCTCCTGACAGGGCAGGCATTGTTCCTGACCGCCTGAGAACATGAGCTCTCACCAGCAGGGGATCAGAAATGTGTCTGCGGTGGCAGGCAAAAGAATTCAGTCAGTCAGCACACTAGAAGACTAGTAAGGTTTCAAGGGCATCTATAAGGTGCCCTCTGGATGCATGTCATAATAAACCTGTACACTGATGCCATATTAGATTTAGTAAGACAAGGTTTTTGATACCAAACACAAGCATTTTCAGTGAATCCATAATGTAGCTGGGGAACTAGTAATGACCAGTGGCCATGTTGTCTTTTCACTCTTGGTTTGCACCATGACATGCAGTTTTTAATAGCACCCTGCATGTAGTTTGTGTAGGAGTCCCTTAGGGTGTTATAAGACATGCTGCAGCTCTTAGGGACCCGCTTTAGTACTCATGTCCTAGTTTCCAGGGGTTCCATTTACTAGGGACTTATAGGGGTGCCAAAGTCCATGCAAACTGGATTACAATTAGACTTTACTTGTTTTAGGGGAAAGAGCATTGGCACGGACGTCTTGTCAGCATGCCTCAGTGCACTGTCGGAGTTGAAAACCAGAACCCAGTAGTTCTAAAAGGGGTCAAACAGTGGGGGAAAACTGCAGCATAATTCTAGTTTCCTATAACTACCAATGAAACATGAAGTCAGTGATGCCATAACAAAGGGTGTATGTAGGCATGTGCTACGTTTTTGCAGGGCAGATAGTAAAATAAGCACAGTTTTTTTAAGTATAAAAACAAAACAAATCCTCCAGCCAAAAAGAAAACATGGCCTCTTCAAAATCTAGTGCAATTTAGTGGCATGACCGCTGTTGCAAGTTGACCTCTTTTTGGGTGGTCATCCCCAGTTTTTTATTTTTTGGGGGTGGAATCACCGTGCTGGTAATCTGGAACTCCAACACGGGAGCATGCCTATCCAGTACCCAGTGTATATGTTCTGACCTCTAAAACATAGTGAAATCGTTTAAAACCTAATCGCCACATTTAAATTTTCTCTAAGGCCAAAGTATGCCTCCATGGCATGGCAAAGTAATTGCCACTCGAGGACTGCAATAACTAATTTAACATCCACTACAGTGGCATTGAAAACATGGCTTAAACCCTTCCCTGTGTAGCATGATGGCAGCAGTGAACCCTGCTGCCCAGTCATGTCAAAATCACCAGTTTGACAGGTGGGAAAATCAGATTTAAAAAATAAAATAGTCACTACTAAGCACACCTTGCTGCCCACAAAATTGGGTGCATCACATTTAAAAGCCGAATGTGTAAGATTGGAAACACATGTTCCTCCAGAGACTAGGCCTAAAACAACACTGTCACTGGTCAGGCAGTAACTTGTCCCTAGAAAAAGTCAAAATATAAATTATATTCTTAAATCTATAACTTTTGACTTGTACCAGCTACAGACTCCATTCAAAACGTATTTTCATATTTAATAAATATCTAAACTAATGGTGAAGTCGAATTTATATTAAATATATTAGAAATGTACTTTTAAAAAGTTAGCTTTACTCCGCTTGAAGTTGCTGCAGGCTAATTTGCTCACCCTGTACTCCGCCTAAGTTAGGAGTGAAAGATATGTGAAAACTGCTCCCAGAAAAGAGACAATGGCCTGGGAGTGGAAGTGTTTATTCCCATGGCATAAAGACCAGTTACGATGGGTCCATGAGCTTAACTAACTGTAATGGAACAGTAAATGTTGGGTGACACCTGGAAAGGCCCCAGCTTTTGTCCCCTTCGCTAGTCAGGCTGGTACTAAAGCCAGTGGAAAGAAAGCCACCCCTAGAACTGGTTTTGAGTAACCCAGAGGAGGGGACTAATCATTACCCTAGCCACACCTCTGGGTGGGTACACAGGCTCTGCCCAAGGGAAGAAGTGTTTCCCATCTTGGATTCTGAGGAAGAAGGGCATTGCTTGCAGAAGGGCAAACGGAAACTGTGGAAAATGTGGGTAGGGTTTTCCCCAGAAACTTTTACCCCATTGGTTCAGGAGGGCCTAGGAGTCACCCTATCCTGAAAGTGTCTATTGCCCATGTCAACCTCACAGTAATGGGCAACATTCACCTGTTTGACAGAACTTGTCAGCAAACCTGTGGGAAGTGACATTTCCAAGGAACCAGCTGGTGGTGGGAACTGCAGTCATTTTTCGGTCTATGAATACTTCTAGGAACATTCTTGAACAAACTTAGATGGCCGCCATATGTTATGAATAGTTCAAGGTAGCTGCCATCGCCAAACGCTTGCAATACTACATGAACTCTCAGTGGTCATCTTGGATAAGTTTCTATTTAAAGGACCATGTGGCTAGAAAAAGACTGCCCACTGTTTTTGGGCAGCAAGGAGGTAAGTCAGGTCATCGGGCTAGGCCATAGTGGCAGGCTGATTGAGCCGTGGATTGGAGTAAAGACTGGTAGAGTCTACGTTGCTTATGCTAACAATGGGCCACAGTATTGCTAGTGTGCAATGCAGTAGGACCACCTTTCAGACACAGACAGATTTTACTATCCATCTACTGCATTTATTGGGTCAACTGTGGTTAAGACAACCCAATGCTGCTATTTACGAAAGTGTGAGAAGTTTATCACACATTCTTGAGAATCTTTTTTCATGGACATGCAGACATCAGTAAATATTATTGTGCCAGCCCAAGTGTAATATAACATGGGGGTGGATAGCATGCAAGGTAGGGTGAAGTTACACATACTAAAAACTAGGAACAAAAGACTTTATTGTATTGCGTTCTTAGCGTATTACATGTGTTTATGCCAAAAAGTATTGATTGGGTTGTATTCTTCTTTTTCTGCTCACGTGTATGAATGAAAATGCACTGTTTCACAGAAGTGCTACTAAGAGAAAAGCTACTCAATTTCAAATGATACATTACTGTCATAAGCTGTGAAGTGTATTTTACTTTACAGGTCTCCTTCCCCACAGACCATTTTCCAATTACCTTGCCTTCATCTAGCCACTCGGATACTCTGTGGAATTTCCAAACAGAGTTGGAGCTGCTGGAAGGTGGGCTTCTGGAAGGTACTGCTCCTGAGGATCCTGAAGACTTGACACACTCACGCCCACACCCACTGGCTGGGGTATAAAGTGGCAGAAATGTGGTATCCCGCTGCACCATCTTTCAAACACTTTCTGTACTTGCAGAGGATTACAACAGCACTACACCTGCTACCTATGACCTGAGAGAAGCCCCAAAGGATGGACCTGCTAACACTTGTACCAAGGACAAAGAAGTGGACTCCAAGGATACATTGGCTGACCTCCAGTGTGGCTATAGGAAGACAAAAAGCTGCAAAGATGCCTTTTCCTTAAAATACCCAGCTGACCACTGGCAACTAGACCTTTACATTGGTCTGTGCCTGACACCCTGAGATCCTCACTCACAGGCACCAGATTTTTCTTCTAAAAAGTGACAAAGACCATTTCTGCGTTGGGCCTTAGAAACGTTTATGACTTTTACCAGGACCAATCCATTTGTAACCGAACCACTCCACTGAGGTCAGCCTCAAATTGCACCTGGGCCCCTGTTTACTATATCATTGGTGCTTTTTGGTGCAGTTTTCATTAGAATCTTTAAAAACTCATATCTGATTCCTCTTATTGGATTTCGGTCATTTTGCTCTTACTTTTTCTCATAAAACGGGTTCTCTGTATTTTAGAAGTGGTTGTGGGGTTTTCCTGTGTTTTGCGTGACTATATGCACTGCTTAAATACTTTACACATTGCCTTTGACTTAAGCCTGAGTGGTCTGTCAAGTAACCAGGAGTGAGTACAGGTTAACTTTATTCAATTGGTGGGACATCTAGAAGGTGGTGGCCTTATGCTTATGGTGGACACATGTCCGATCTAAATATTAATCTACTTTTGTACAGCATGTTAGCGGTCTCGTTATTAATAGAGAGAGCAGGCTTGCTTCAAAATCTACAAGTCTCTTTTGTAGCATGACCAAAGGTACCTGGAAAACCACTTAACAGCCCTGTGTGAATCCTCTCTGGAATAATGAGCCTTTTAGCCAATAAAACTACCACACAACAGGACACCAATTGCGCAATGGAGACTTTTGACAACAGATTTCTTGGGGTAGTACCATCGCAAGTAAGAAACAGCTATGTTGGCGCTAATAAAGCCTAAGTGCAGACAACTTAAAATTGAAGAGTTGCTGGAAAGGATTACATTAAAAGAAGGTTTTGGGTGCAAAACAACAATATAATTTTATAAGTTGGCCAAAAGAAGAGGTAAGTGTGAAAACCTACCTTGTCCCCTTGGATCAAAGATGATTCACTGCTACCATTGGAGGGCAAAGGAGAGGTCTAGGTGCTGGGGAGGACATTGTGGCGGGTTCTGGAGCCCCCAGGACCAGAATAAAATATTCCAGAATGGGCTATTAGACTGCCACAGCTCCCTTCACACTTTCCATAAGTAAATCATTATTTTCTGAAGATACTAAAAGTAAGGGTTGACAACGATGTGTCTCCTATGAAGGGTTTGCTGATCAGACGGTGTTTCATTGTTTAACCAACATTTCTGAAGAAATACCTCCCTGCTATGAACATGCTCAATGTAAATAAGTAAACTGTGTAACTTTGTGTGATATACAAAACAGCTGTAAATGGTGTAGATCAGTATTGTTAGTACACTATTCAAAGTACAGCATGTGTCTGAAATACTCCTGTGGCAATAAAACTGTTCTCTGTAATAGCTGTTGCCAAGTCAAAAAACTAAACAAAATAAATACAAAATAGGAGCTGTATAAAATGTGTGGAATGAAGCCTGTCACAGTACCAGGAGAGTGCTCACCTTTAGGTCATCCAGGTTAGCCGGGAGTGGTCCAGGCTTTGCTGTAGGAGCTGTATTGCTGTTCTGTCTCAAAAGCGTGCCAGAACCAGCAGGAGTGGTAGAGAGAGTACACATGACTGTTGTGCTTTTGCTGCCATTGCTACTTTGCTGCTCACCCGGGGGTCTGTAAAGAAAAACACAGCAGCATAGTCACAAGGAGACCAAAGTAAATATGAACATGGCCCTATATTTAAGTGTATTGCAACCAAATCTCAAACTGGAGGAGCGGAGGGTAGTCTGATATTAGCATGTGTATGTACACTGATGACACATGATTGATAAGAGAACAAAGTTAGTGAATCTTAAACACTAAAAAAGCAAAGCATTGTTGGATTTCATTAGGTCTGTATTTAGATTCCTCGAGATTGGAGAATTGATGACTTTGTTGAATGTAGCATCTTTAGACTAGATTCCAGGCACTGCAGCAGTGGGGCAGGGTCTGCGGTTATCAAAGGTGTGATCGCAAACATTAGTAGAATGGATCATGGTCTATTAAGACTGATCTCACTTGGTGAAGTAGACAGTTAGTAGTTCATGCACTGAAGAAGCAAACCAGGGTCTGTCATTTGTAGTTGCTTACATAGAAATTCTTAGTGACAGAGCATACATTGATATTATGAATGTGTGTATTAAGTACATGCACTGCAAGAGTGGAGCATGATAAGGTTTTATCGGTATAGCTAGGTTGCTCTAATGCTTTTGTAGCATGATGCATAGTCTAAGATGGTCAGTGGTGTATTTCGACTGCACCTTCATAAACTAAAGGAGCGCAGCATGGTCAGATATAATTAGTGCAGGTATTTTGACTGAAAATTAATGGCTCTAACCACTGAAGAAGTATATTATGGTCTGAGGATATCTGTTTTAGATTATCTTTAAAAGAGCCCCGGAGGAGCATAGCAAGGGTGCATTCTATTAATGTATGTTTAAACACCATTTCTTACTTTGGTGGAGCAGGCAAGATGGTCTGGTAGTTGTAATGCTGCTGCTGCTGGTTCAGGATCTGTAGCTGCAAGAAGAGCTGCTGCTGCTGGAGGATTTTGGCATAGGACGAGTCCATGGGCAGCTCCCCTTTATCCTGCTTCTGGTCTGGGGGAATGTATTGGTGGTACTTGAGTTTTTTCACCTTCGGTTTCGGGTCCTTGGACTTCTTGCTGCGCTGAGACTTCTCGCTGGCTGACTTGGGCTGGCTGTGCTGTTGACAGGAAAGAGAAAAATGGTGGGGGGCAAGGGTAAACTACATTGTAAGGTTTGATGTCTGACCAAAGACATTTTACCAATACTTCAATGCACCGTTTGTCTTAATAGTGCCAGATACAGGAACAAACTCAGAGGCTCAAATAGTTAACAGCGCATCAGACACTAAACGGTCAACAGTTCCTTGTACTCTGCCCAAGTACCTGATTTTAATATTATGAGAGGCCTAGTAGGAATTCTTACACAGGAGACCTGTGCCATAAGTCTCCTTGCAGGTGCTCTGTATATCTGTAATATGTCGATTAGCAATAGAATACTAGACTGTACAGTGTTTGGTGCCCACCCAAAGTAGAACTTCTTTAACCTTGGTGGCTACCTACCAACCCTTGAAAAGGCTATGCTACAAGTAGTAACTGGTGGCAGCTCATTATTGTAGTGTGGTACAGGCACTATTTGCAAGCATCCCCATGTGGAGACTGCCTACTGGCTCTCACTGGTAAACCTGTGTTGTAGGAAACAGGAGGTGGCATAACCACTTTGGGGTACCATCAATAGGAATTAACTCCTACAGTTATAGGGTACTTAATACCCTTTAGAGGTCATTAGAACTTGCAGTTTCCCCTCTTCCTACATGCCAAACCAGCCACCATTTACATCTTCAGCCCCAGCTGCTCTTCTCAGTTCCTCCCTTGCTCTAAGTATTTTGTAAAACCAGGTCCAAGGTTTAGCTTCTAATATAATTCCTACAGCAAGGAGACAATTTAAGGCTCGTGGCATCTGGCTAAACCAGTTCTACTAGGCCAGCCTATGATCTGTCTTGAGCAACACCTACACAAAGAAATGACAAAAAGGCAACACCAGCCTGCACACCTTTTACAATGAAGAGAGGCTGCCTCCCATACCTTTTATCCTGGGCTTTGAGTTGCTGTCAGGGATTGCCTGAGTGGGAATATACAAAACCCAGAAGGCAGTTTCACTTGAAATTGGTCGCCATGGAGATGAGGCATACTGACCAGAAGATGTGCTTTGACTTCACTGCCCCCCCCCCAATGCTTGGGGAAAACTTTTTGATTGTTTCTCAATTATTTTATTGGCAAAAAATTAAGTATCAAAAAAGAAATATCTGCAAATTCAAACAAATGCAAGTCCAGCATAAACCATAGTAAGATGTGCAATACCTGCACCAATACCAAATGTTACTAAAATATAAGAAAAGAAGAGAAAAGTTGGAAAGGAGCGAGGCCATAGATGGAGAGAAGGAAGACAAAACTAAAGTACAAAGCAGCGTGAAAAGGACAGGGAAATGGATCGTTCAGATGAAGCCCAAGTACAGCAATGCTTGGGTGTGGGCATTACTCATGAGACGGCAGTTATGGAGAATGTGAATGCCGTAGAATACAGATCTTGGCAGCTGTAAGGGCAGTGACAAGTAGATGACCGGCATGACGGGTCAGCTCAGAAAGGTCCAATAAGCCATGGAGGAGAATTAGTCAGTCCAAAAGTGGCGTGGCAAATTCAAGGACTCCTGGAGCGTTGACCCCACTGCTGTCCCGACATTCCAGTACTATGTGAACTATATCACAGAGCGAACGTTAGCATCACCAGCAGGCATAGTGAGGGTGCAACCTGAAGCCGTGCGGGGGTCCAGTGCCAGCCCTGAAGAAACTTAAATAGACTGAACCTCATCCGTGCTTCCCAGACTCCCCATTCCAAGGCTTACAAGAGCTCTACCCAGTCCTCCTCATCATCAGCATATTCCACCTACAGGCAAGCTTGCCAGGTCATCCAGAGGCTATCTAATCGTGGCTGGGAGTAGAGGTGGCGAATCAGAAGATTATATAACCTGGACATCACACCTTTAAACTGACCCCAAGTGTTATGGTAAGAGAGCACCGTGAAACAAGGAGTTGTCCAAGGTGAGGACCCAGGTTGTTCAGCAGGCAATGATGTAATTGTGTGTAGCGCCATTGTTGAGTATGCAGCTGGCTAAATTCGTCCTGTAAAATCTCAAAGGACTTGAGTTTGCCGCTAGAAATCAGGTGTGTGAGGGTTAGAATCCCAGCTTTATACCAGAAGCTCAAGTCAAGCATGACCCTATGCGAATAGTATTGTTCCAGATGGGAGCCTGGTCATACAGATCCGCATCAACCGACAAGAGCTTGTGAGCCCGTATCCAGTTGGTGTACATGGCTTTCAAGCATAGGGTTTGGGGGATGCAACAGTTGGCTCAGGATGAAAGAGAACTTGCAAGGCCTCTTGGAGTCTGCATTCGATCACAACCCATAAAAGGGGGGTCTTGGACCGGAGGGTGCATGTAGGCCATTTGTGCTAAGTGTAAGGCTAAACAACAATGCTCCACAGAGTGCAGGCTGTCACGCTGATATATGGGCGATAAGCTTCCGGATTGCCAGGCGAAGTCTTGCTGTTCAACATTTACATGGACAAAGATACGGTAACAGTAGACTGTTATAGGCGCACAGATAAGTAGGGGAAAGAAAACGTAATAAGCAATAATATTCCAACAGTGGTGCATCCAAGAAGATATGGAGTTGGTTACCACAACCCCAGAAAAGTCACAACAAAGGTTGTGACACAAATTATGCAAAAGAGATTCTTCCGAGCACTCAAAATCCAATAAATCAGTGTAATCGGTCTATCATCCAATCTTGGGTCCAATCAGCATTCAAGTTCCTGAGGTAAGAACTTAACTTATCCGCACTTCGTATTGCAGGGTAGATTTATTAATTCCAAAGTTCCCAACTCCAAAGAAAATAGTTCCAGTATCCAAAGAAATAAAACACAGCCAACACGTGTTTCATCTTGCTAGTACACAGCAATTGACTTCTTCAGGGCTTGCACATTAGAATATTACGATGTTGCCTCACATCGATAAACAACTCCAAATCCACGTGGTGACAAGGTTCCTCACATCAAACAAAAAGTATCTATCTGTATTTACTATATGTAATGTTCACTTAATCCGTATCTAATTATGAAAGACCGTCACCTCAAAAAATCGTGTCCGTTACTTAATAATCCCAATCTTAGTTCGTATGAGCCAGCACACACAGTATTGTTACGAGTACGTGATCATAAATCCATAGCGATGTCACGCCACTGGTACCGGCGTTCTAGTAGCGTGACTCGATTTTTTGAGGTGGCGGTCTTTCATAATTGGATACGGATTAAGTGAACATTCCAGCCTACCTCAATAGTCGGCTCTCCTTCTATATCCCCAACCGCCAGCTACCCTCTGCTGACCTCTCACTCGCCACCGTCCCGTGCATCCGAAGAACAACCACCGATGGGAGATCCTTCTCCCACCTCGCCGCCAAGACATGGAACAACCTCCCACTGAGCCTACGACAGACCCAAGACCTGCTGACCTTCAGGAGGATACTCAAGGCCTGGCTGTTCGATCAGTAGCGCAACCCCCCTCAGCGCCTTGAGACCCCTGCGGGTATGTAGTGCGCTTTACAAATGATTGATTGATTGCTGAACCCCAGACGAAAGCCTTATTGGTCTTGTCTACCTGATCGGAGGGTAGAGAAAGGTATGGGGTAACCATTTTCAGTCCGTCCCCAGAGAGAGATTCAGGTCGGACCACTTTGTGAAGTACAACTGCATTCGCTCTATAAGTGGGTCCAGGTTATCCACTACCATGCACTTCAGGCCTCTGTTAACTAGAATGCCCAAGTACCTAATGCAGGAATTCTTCCAATGGAATAGATAACTGGTGATGGTGGAACATGTGGTGATTCACAACAGCGGCAGGCCTCGCTCTTTCCCCAGTTCATCCTGCAGCCACAGATATTGCCTCAAAAACGTCAATTATCTGCAGCACAGCGGGAATGGAGAAAGGAAAGACTGATAAAGGGTGAGTAAAACGTAATCTGCATATAAAAACAGTGTAGAGAGACCTCCGGGCTTGGGGATACCTATGATCTGGTCTGGTTGGCATAGGGATGCCGCTAAAGGCTCCATTGCCTGGAGAAATAGAAGGGGGAGGGGGAGGGGGAGTGGGCAACCCTAACGGGTACCACTGCGGACTGGGAAGGGATCAGAAAGAAAGCACCCACAATTGACCTGTCTTGAGGGGGAATAGTAGAGCCACCTCACTATGGAGACAAAGTCGTCACTAAGGCCAAATTTCCAGAGTG
Organism: Lissotriton vulgaris; assembly: GCF_964263255.1. Taxonomy (NCBI): domain Eukaryota; kingdom Metazoa; phylum Chordata; class Amphibia; order Caudata; family Salamandridae; genus Lissotriton; species Lissotriton vulgaris. The sequence goes on from NC_141685.1 coordinate 878,193,571, forward strand.
TGGCAAACAGGTAGTCCCATTCAATCCTATCAAAAGCTTTCTCGGCATCCAATGACAGCGCCAAGACCTCATCCGGAAGATCTATTGCTAGCCAAAATGCATGAGCTAATGTGCAAAGATGATTACATGATGAGCAGCCTGGGACAAAGCCTACAAGCGAATGATGAATAAGAGAGTGGAGGACCCACTTGAGATGGGCAGATAGAATACTGGCCAGTATCTTGACATTTGCTTTGAGCAGGGATCTGGGGCGACAACTGCCATGAAGAAGAGGGCCTTTTCCTGGTTTAGGAAGGATGATAATCAGCGCCCTCTTGTCAACTAAACCCAAGGAGCACATGCAATCCGCCTCAGCAAAGGCATCAGGGAGAAGATCCACCACCTCGGAATTGGTCTATTTGTAAAACCCTGCTGGTAAGCCATCTTACCCCGGGGATTTATGATAGAATAGATCAGACATGGTCTGCTCAATCTCCTCTTAAGTAATCGTGCCCTGAAGCAGTTGCCTATCTTTCTCTGAGAGGCATGGTAAGTGAAGACCATCTAAAAAGGAGTTCATCTGCGCTGATCCCGGGACAATTTCTGGGGAGTAGATGACCCTATAGTAAGATGCGAACAAGTCTGCAATTTTCTGTGGCTTGGTGACTAACGCCCCTGAGTCAGTGATGATAGCAGGAACGGCCATGCCCGCCTTCCTCTGCCTGAGCTGCTCCGCCAGTAGCCGTTCTGCCTTCTCTCCCCATTCGCAGTGCCGGCATTTCTACCTATGTAGAGCATACTCTGCTTTAGAGGGGGGAAAAGTATTGCAGTCAATAAGCGCCTTCTCATGGTTACGCCTGGCAACAGCAGACGGGTGCGCCATGTAAGGATCTGTGAGGCCGACTTTATCAGCCTCCAGTGTTTTCTGACGCTTCTCCCTCTAACTATTGGACATGCCAGAATCCCTCATCAGCTGCCCCCAGATGGTTGCCTTTGCAACTGCTCATAATGTCAAATTAGAGTCAACCAAGACATCATGGTTCTTTCAGTAAGTATGCACGTGGGTTTTAAGCTGATTCTTAACTACTGGGTGGTTGTAGCGGGACAGATTAAGGTGCCAAGGCTTATGAACTGGGCATGACAGGCCAATATGAACCTGCAGGGAAATATGGGAGTGGTCGCAGAGTGTCCTCTCTCTAGTATTTAAGTCTTGCAACGATGGGGAAAGCATGGGCTGTGATATCAACAAAAAATCCAGCCGTGATTGTGTGCCATGAACCGGGGACAAGTACGTGTATTCCCGGTCTGTTGGATTTAAGAGATGCCATGTGTTGCGAAGGCTATGATCAGCACCAAAATCTCCTAAGGGAGCTCAGTTCACATTATTGGATACATCAATCGGACCAGTGCGGTCTAAGACTGCAGCTCAGGCCAGATTCCAATCCCTGCCTATCAGGATGTTTGCTGTATCTATTTCCATCAGTACACTGGTGAGTTGAAGGGGAAAGGCACGATTCGGACCAGTGGGTGCCTACACTGAACCTATGCATAAAACGTTACTGTTGATCTTTGGTTTGGCGAATACATAGCAAACCTCTGGATCAACCCAGGTTTTAAGCACAACATGGGGCAGTGTTTTCAGAATCAAAATGGCTACACCACGTTTCGGAGGCACCAATTGGTCATCTGCCAGTTGCAGAGGACAGCAACCGTGTATCTCTTTGCCCACCCATTCACGCCGTAGCTTCTCAGCCTCTGCCTCAGTGAGATGAGTCTCCTGACGGAGAGCAATATCAGCATGTTTGGAATTGAAATAGAAGAGCACTTTTTGTGTTTGATATAATGAGTTAGACCATCGACATTGCAGGAAAAAATATGACAAGGCTTAGGCATGGATGTGAAGTTTGCAAGAACCATGGGGTGAGTCTACATGTCAAGAATGATACTGAGTGAGTATAGAGGTTACTCAAGTCTCACCAGCAGTCTACAGAGGGGTAGGGGCTAGGGGAAGGAAAGACAGGGAAGAAGAAGAGAAAAGAAAACAAGAAACAACTAGGCAGAAAAAAAAGAAGAAGTAAAGAAAAACACACAAATTAACACAATGCTATAAAAGCCAAAAAAACAACCATAAAAACAGGCACACTGCACTGAGTGAACTATCTATTGTTGTCGACAGGCCTACATCAGAGGGCTGAGGGACTATCGCAACTGTGAGGCCCTGGGCTCAGTGGTGGAGAGGAAATGAGGTTACTGGGAAGCAGACCCTACCAAGGGTTCAAAGCATGAGTAGTGTTGAAGGTCTGTGGTTGAGTGAGCGATAACGTGTAAGGGAAAGGGGTGCCTGTTCCGATAACTTTGGGATAACTTTCAATGTAACTTCATGCTAGGTTAAGCCAACAACCCAAGAATTGGATATATACTGAACCATACACATATCCAGGGCTCACCTTTACACTTCTGGGGTGACAGACAACTGTGCAGTGGAAGAAGAGTACCAGGGACTGGAATATCTGCATTCTTCCTTGCAATGACCATACCCTATGGAATGCATAAGAAACTATGTTCTGCTGCTGCTAAATGGCCAAGGACCGAGACTGCTTAGTAATGTGTGGACATGTCCTGTTCAGTGAGCGCCAGAGTGTGAGGAGTTCAGAATGCAAAGCCGGTCATGACTGGGGACTCTTAACAGCTGCCCAAACTGACTTGCGCTTCTTTTGTGAGTGGCGCTGTGTGTTTCTCTTCTACTGCAATTATGAAAGACCACGTCTGTGAGGTTCTGATGACTGTGTGGGGTTTGGGTGCCTGTAAACTGCATTTAGTGTCTAACAGCTCCCCCATGTGATGCTAATGACAATGAAACCACAACGGACTGAATGGTCAACTTGAGAAAACTTGATGGCTTACAAGGCCCAAGCGAAACGTGTGCCACCTGGATACTGAAATTATATGTCATGCAGAATGTAAAATATTTATTGGCTCGAGACCCAAGATCAAAGTTTGTATTTCAAAGGCTGAATAGCAGAATAAAAATCATTTACCACTTATAGTTCTAGACAACTTTCTCTTTGAGTATGAAGTGAATAACTTAAAGTGCTTAGTTTCATTTATGACAAATCATATGTGAGATGTTTGCATTCACCAAGCAACATTTTCATCAAGCGATGCAAGAACCATGGATTGCCAGAGCGCCTGCTCCCTGCATCTTCTGTGCAACCTTTTTTCCCTTGTCAGAGGCACAGCTGCTCAGACTCACAGTTCACCCTGAAAATGCTGCTCTTTCCCCCCCAAGGAGTTGCTGGACTCAGACAAGGACAGTGTTTCTACCAGGATGGGTAGAGCATGAGGTCCCAGCTCACGTACAGCCAATCAACAGGACTGAAACCAGGTACCGAACTGTGCTGTAAGGACGCTTAAAGAGTAGACCCGTGTACATGGCTATTAGATGGAATTATCCATGCCGAACAACACGCCTCATAGCTGCCTGTAAAGCATAGATGCAGAAAGTAACACAATAACTTTCACATGTCACTCATGGAAGATAAAAGACTGGCCAACCTTCGGCTCCAATGATCTTGGTGTAATCTGCACCAGTACACGCTGTTCGAGGTTCAGGTAAAAACAGAGTTTGGGGGACTTGTATGCACACTTACTTTGATGAGTGCTGGTGGTGGCTTGGCCACTGGTGCGCCATTGGTGAGATGATGTGGGCGCTGTTGAGGTGGCTCAGGAGGGACAGGTGGTTCGGGGGGGTCCACACTGAGCTGTACTTGAGGCACAATCTGCAAAGAAAGAGCAAGATAGATTTCAGGTCACCTGAAAAGTTGGAGTAAATAAGACAATGGACGCAAAGGAGAGGTGGCATGGCCAGGGATACAGAAGGTCACTGTCACAGGACAGAGATCGATGATACAGGCCACGGGGGATGACAGAGGACACAAAGAGAAGCTGGCACAGGAGGTGGATAGAGGTGACCTATACAGGGTAAGCACAGGTCAGATACAGATGGTCGAAGGTCTATGCCAGTGGCATGTGGCAAGCACATAGATGGTGGTTGCTTAAGGAGACAGATGGTATGGGGCACAAAATACAAAGGGTAGGTAAGTAGCAGATGATAAGAGGGTGTCTCATGATGTACACAAAGGCGGTGCCATAAAAGACTGAGTACATGTGGTAAAGGACACACAGGTTGTATAAGAGACCATATACTTGTACTGCTGTACAAGCTCTAGTCATCCCTCGAATAGACTACGGAATTGCGACCCTCAGCGGTCTCCCACTATCCACAACAGCACCCTTAAGAGCCTCCCTGAACGCTGCCGCGAGACTCATTACTGGCTCTAGAAAGCACTCGCACATATCCCCAGACCTAAAGTCTCTAAAATGGCTGTCTTTTGAAGCCAGAATACAGCTAAAAATTGCAACTATGACACACGCGGCCGTGCACCACAAGGCACCCAACTACCTCGCTCAAAAGCTGTCTATATCAGGAGGTTCGAGATCCAATAGGAGTACTAAAAATCTACTCTTGAAACCTCGTAGATTTCGGAAAGCGAAAACTTACAAACGCTCCTTCTCTGGAATGGCACCCAGGATCTGGAATGCGCTCCCTCCTGAAACAAGGCTAATCACCTCCACTGCACTCTTCAAGAAAGAGGTGAAAACAATGCTTCTGGCCAAGATCTCCTGATCGCTACAGATGTTGGGTCAGAGACTCTGCATTGCTTGTACCGCTGCTCTGCCTTTCCCCTGGCACTATACTTGACTTGTTGGGGGCACTATTACGCTACTCTCTTACTACCGACCAAGATATGATACACGTTGGTTTACTGATCCACCTGTACGCCAGTGTAGTCGGACCAATGACCTGTGCTGCTCTATACTACTCCCTTACCTTATCATATATGGATTGGTTTTATGTTTGTTTTTATCATCCATGTTATTACCATGTTACTTACCATGTTATTACCATGTTATTATCATGTTATTACCATGTTACCATGTTATTTACATGATCATATATGGATTGGTTTTATGTTTGTTTTTATTATCCATGTTATTACCATGCCACTGACTATTATACTGTTCCTTTTGCCCCCCCCTGTCTTTGTGAAGCGCTCTGATATCTGTAAGGATCCTGTTCGCGCTATATAAAACTTTGAATAAATAAATAAAATAAATAAATATAGAGTGGTTGTTACATGATGCACAGCTGAAATGGGTGATTATTGGATATCAAACCACATTGGATAAAAACACTGACACCTTGGTATGTCAAGCAAGTAGAAAGGTTGGCACCTCACCTGGCCCAGTGTCCAAAGGGCAGGGCAGGTACCAGTGGTGAGGGGATGGGTCTCTGCTCCTGGTGCCTGGGCTGGGCTAACCGCCATGGCCATCTTGTTGGGAAGCTCGATGGGTGATGGCACAGAGCTCTGCGACTCCTGGCTGGCAGGCTGCTCGGGGGAAAGGGCATCACTGCTGTCCTCATCAAAAGAGGAGCTGTCTGCTACTTGCAGGTAATCCACTTGTCCCTCTGTAGCAGAGTTGAGAACAGAGAATGTTAGAACTGGGAGCGAAAGCGGACAAAGACCAGCCAGTTCACCCACTTGAACCTAGTACGGCCACGACAATTATCCCAAGCATGCCACAGACTCTTCTTTCCCATCTTACCAATAATTGCTTCCTTCAGACTGGTCTCCACAGGGAGGATATTCTTTTCCACCAGCTCCATGGGGCCAGGCCTCTGTGCAATTTTCTCATTCAGGTCGTCAGCCAGGCGCGCACGCTTCAGCTGTAGCTGTTTGGCCTGAAGTGACGGCTCCGCTGAGGTCTCTGGAAGGTAGGAAGAAACCTGTCAGACCTCAGACAAACATCACCACCAACAATGGCCTTGCACAAGCCTCCCTTCAAACTCCAAAGTTGACCACATTCTCTGTACGGTGTGGGCAGAGACATCCAGAACCAAATTTACACACAGAAGCTGGAATGCAATGCAGGCTTCGACACGAATGAGCTCCATCAAAATGAACACTTTCATCCCACGTTTCCCAGGATTTCAGGTCCCCTAACTCAGATAATCTGTCATCAGTTCTAGACATCCTCTGCATTGATTAAGACACACCTTCACAGGGAGCTTCACAGGGACCTTCACAGGGACAGATTGTGACCCTTAAAGACACAATTACTGTTCCACCACTCTGTGAAATCCTCAACTTCCCTGTAGTTCATAAAAAGGCATTGTGTTGAAAAAATGCAAACCCCGTAAAAAAGGGACTGGTTATAATCCAAAGGTCCTTTGTGCACAATGTTTCATTGATCCTTCACATACTAGCTTTCCCCAGCACTCCCCGCACCCTCAAAATGTCCAAACAACAGAGATATGGTAGAGGAAAAATTCAAACCCCCTGCAGGTTTAGATCCAGGCTTATCTAAGTTAAGGAAGGGAAAGGCGTGGTGCCGAGAGGAAGATAAGGTAGAAGAACAGTTGTTTAAATGCGAACTGGCAGGTCATGTTTCTCTAATCCACCACTCATGCGATCCCAAGCTTCCTTAACCAAAATTCCAAACTGCTGTAACTCTGCTGCCTTTATTCTGTTTGCCACTAGCCTGGTTTAGACTTAGTATGGATTGATAGCCCTCACCAGGCGAACCTTTCATAGCCTTTAATGCCTGGGAAGACAAAATCTACACAAAACCTTTGCTCTGCTAAATTCTACATTTCATTCTTCCAACTGACAGAGGCTGATAAAGAGTTCCATAATTCTGGTATCCCTTTAGCGCCCAATACAAAAAACACTGTTCCTCTAGAGACATAAAACAGTAAACATCTGAAAATTAAAATGTACTACCCAAGGTTTTTGATGGCACTAACACATGTAAGTAATCAGTGTGAAATTTGTATTTTACAATGTCCCCGAGAGCTAATTAAACCACTGCATTAAATGGTACAGAATTTTTAGTTGTATAATTTTTTTTTTTGGTAGCGCTGCAGATACAATAATAAGTAACAAACAAATAATTTCAGTATTACTGTTAATCAGATCTGACAGAGCATAGACAAGAGCGGGATGGCGTACCGGGCACCCAGGAGCAAATTAAGCAGGCCTGGCCAGCATAATCACTCACTTTTCTTTCTCTCTCTCTCTCTCTCTCTCTCTCTCTCTCTCTCTCTCTCTCTCTCTCTCTCTCTCACTGTAGAGTTCCTTATATATCCCGCAGTTTTCAGGCAACAATAAAAGTGTCAAGATTGATATCGCTAGGGATTAATCTTACTGCCGGAGAGAGATTGGTATTTTGTCTATTGGAAGTTTTGACTCATCTAAAGGAGTTCATGTAGGAAGCTGGGTTTCTGTTGCAGTAACCCCCCCACTTTATCCCAGATTTCTGATGCAAGTTGACTTGATGTGCCCTGTGTACCAGCCAATCCGGTTCCCAGCGCCTGTGTTCTTTCCCAAAACTGTACCTTGTACCCCCAATTGGCAACACTCTGGCCACATGTCAGACTCTTCTAAAAGGTACCATGGGTACCAAGGGCACTGTGACCAGGGAAGGCCTCTAAGGTCTGCAACACATGCTGTGCCACCCTTAGAGGTCCTGTACCTTAACACACACACACACAGTAAATGCAGGCTGCTTATTGTGGTGCAGAAAAAAAGTGAAGAGTCGACATGGCACACATCCTTGTGTGCCATGCCTGCAACCCACTGCCTATGGTATAGGTAAGACACCCCTCTAGCTTGGTGCACTATACGGCTGGTGGGGGTACAGTTGCATGAGCACTGTACCCCTACAGTATCTAAGTCCATTCTTAGACATTGCAAGTGCAGTAAAGCCATAAAGAGTATATGGTCTGTGTAGTATATGGTTCGTCATTATTCTGAATTCTGCAAAGTTTGGTAGGATAAACCCACACTAATGCCAGTGTGGGATTTATTATACCATGCACTCAGAGAGCATCTTAGAGATGCCCCCTGAAAAACGACCAGCCTCAGGTGGGTTCCCTGACTAGAAAACACAAGATAGCCACCACAAGACATATTTCTGGACCCCTGGGGTGGGAGTCCGAGCTCCCTAAGCCCAGAAACAAAGCCTTTCCTGGGCGGTGGTGTTCACATGTCCCCCAGGTCAGGAAGAGTCATCTGTGGCAGAGGAGCTTCTAAGGTCTTGCCACCTTTAGAACATGACCCCCAGCCTCTCCTGCTATCAGGAGCAGGCCCCCTCCCTGTCTCCAGATCCCCCTATGCCCTGAGCCTAACACCAGGAGCTTTGTTCCCACAACCTTGTGGCCTGCTCGGGAGCAGCCACCAACCTGAGACCCCTATCCCCTATTGCAGAGGTCTGCCAAGCCGCCACCACCACCACCCGACAAAAAAGTTCTGGAAGCTGGTACTCTGCATCATTGATGGCTATTCCCTCCTGCAGAGCCCAGGGTGAGCAGGTGGGTTGAGTGCATAGTGATCAGTGTGAGTACATTGTGATTCCTGTGTGTGCAGGGTGAGTGTGAAAGTGAAGGGTGGGTATGAGGAGTGAGTTGTCTGAATGCAGGGTGCATTTCCAGACACAGTTGGAGTAACTCAGCATGTCATTGAGGCCTGGCATAGGGTTGCAGATATTAGTTAAACTATTGCTTTTATGGCATTATTCAGGGTACAGGGGTCGAGGGAGGAGTAAATAAATATTGTGCTCATCCTGCAACAAACCCAGTCTTGCGATTAGGCTTGCCAGCTCATTATAGTGATGTCCCAGATGGTACAAAAGTAAGCAGTCCACTAAAGCTTATTTTCAGCACTTATCTATGCATACTTGGAACAGCAAAAATAAATAGAAAACATTTTTAATTGTGTTCTAAGGCTGCCTGAATGATCTATGACTTATAAACAAAAGGAACAAAGTTTGAAACATCACATTACAAATGAATACATACTATTTTATGTATAACCCTATTTAGTGTCATGACAAGACCTTTGCAGGCTCTTTAAAAAACACATGGCTGGCATTTTTATTTTGCTAATCCTACTATTCCCTGTTAATGAAATGCATTCTCACAATAAGGCAGTAAAATGTAAAGATACGATAGGCAGAGTGGGGGCACAGGGGGTACTTGAACCAGAAAACAAACAGCCTCTGTAATCAGATTACAAAGGTATGTAAATATGCACAGCCTCCCCCGCATATTGTGTCAGCCCGGACTGATTTTGGAGCTGCAAGCCGCACCTGAGTACTTCTTCACAGGTCTTTAAAAGACCATTTACGCATTAAATAGAGGCTTTGTTGTTTTGTCAGCCCTTCTTAGAGCCCCTGCATTTCCACTCCTCATTTGCTGGAAGAATTAGGCTCCCCACCTGAAATTGTTGCACCTCTGGCCTTTAAGACCTGTGACCCCAGACACTCTCAGCCGGGACCCAGGCAGCTGGAGCTGCAGCAGCCTGGCTGAGACACACGGCTCGACTCGCGCCTGGAATCAACAAAAAAAAGATAAAGGTGGGGTGAAGTGCGCGCCCCCCCCGAAGGGATGCTGCGCCCCCCCAGGGGGGCGCGCCCCACTGTGTTTGAAGACCGCTGCCCTATTGGATAACATTGGGCCTTAGAACTCTGTACCCGGCTGCCCTAGTGCTGCTAAGGGTGCTTTGAGAGTGCATCCTCGACCCTGGGGGAATTCTGGTTCAAACCCCAGAAACCCAACTCCCACACCCAACTACTTACCTGTAAACCAATAACTTAATTTCCTCCTATAGAATTGCATTGATTGCTTTGCTTTGAAATTTCTTATAAGTGTGGTGTTGGTTTGTATGAAACCGTGAAAAACTGCAAATGTACCAAAAGTGAATTACTTCGCACTACGCACATTTTTCTTTTTCATTGTATATAGAATTATGTTTGTAAAATATGATTGTATCAAACTAAAACCGTGGTGTATGTGGGTTCTTCGCACTCGGACATAATTTTTAAGCCTTCCATTGCGATTGAGCACCTTATCTATATTGATTCTATTATTCCACAGGAACCACTGTTTCTGACAATAATGATCTCTAAATTGGGGCAGTCTGCCACATGGTGGTGCGGTTTGTCGAAGTGCTGGTGTTGACAATTAAGTGCTGGTGCTGAGCTCCAGAAACCACCGCCTCAAATTAAGCACTGGTCGGGTGAGACCAAAGCATGTTTGAAAAGTAGAGAAGATTCGAAATCGCATGGGAAAGTTGACCCACAGTTTATAAATCTTGTTTATGCACAGGTTTAGCCTCATCATCATGAAATATGGGGGGAATTAGTGTCGCCATACAGGGACATGAATGAACGTACAAATGGAACAGCAAAATTAACTCTAATTTCTCCTGAGATTCCGTAAATATACTTGGTGATCAGATTGTCTGTTGAGAAACATCCTAAAATCAGATCTTGAGCTATTTGATACCTCAATACTCAAAAATCTGGATCATAGTCCGTAAGCAAATTACAAATACGACGTCAAAATGCAGTCCAGAACTACATCTTAAAATCAGGTAGTTGAAATCCACTTTGATTAGGCATGAGTTTCAGATATTGAATTGCCCGCCTAGCTCTCTTGTAGCCCCAAATAAAACTGCCAATAACCCACTAGAGGTGCCAAAAAAATGAGTCAGGGACTCAAAGTTGGATTGCCTGGAATAGATATAGAAAGTCGGGGAGAACGTTCATCTTAACTATGTTGCATATGCCTAATAGGAAGATGAAACCAGGATCAGAACTTTACACTAACAGACTAGGAGAAACTCATAATTCAGATCGATAATACAATTCATTTTAGCGCAGATCTTACCCCTTACATAGGTAGCAACTTAAGTGGTTCCAGAAATTGGGATCTCTGCAAGATGACTAAGCTGAACCGGAGTTTAAGAGAAATTGAGCTTGTAACCGGAGACTACCCCAAACCTCTCTGCCTCTACCAAGATATGATCAATAGCTACCTGAAAACTAAATGAAGGATTGCAACATCATCTGCAGAGGCCATGAGTCTCCAAATGTTTCTTTATGCACAGTGAAGATAGTTGTGCGCTACTACTACTAGTATTGTAATATTGACCACATCAGACAAGATTACCTTAATAGCAAGATTGCCAGCAGTGGTTACCTTTGTGTATCAGGAAGGTTGCCAGCAAAAAAAGACTGTCACTTTAGAATGCCTTTACATGGGTAATACATGGCAGCCATAGCTGCAATGCCCCGAGTGTCAAGTTAATAAGGTTAGTAACGAGTTTCTCTGCAGCCGCATGATTTATCACTGAAATATCAGTTTTAAATACGTTTTGGAAACTAATTTTTTGCAAAGATCATCCTATGAGCTCTGAAAATACACACATTCACGTCTCAAACAGTTTTTAATCCTGGCATACATATATTAATGTAACCAAGCAAAATCTTAACATTTAATAGGTAAGGCTGCACACAGGAGAGCTACTGTGAGCTACTTGTTGGAGAAACCTGGAGTAGTCACTGATTTTCAGTTCTACCTAGTTAGATACTATCAGTCAAATCAAAGGAGAAGCACCACCTGCCTCCTGGGACAACGCCTCAATAACACTTATTTTGAAGCCAGGGAAGCCTCCCTCTGATTGTGACTCATATCGGCCAATTTCAATTTTAAATGCCGACTACAAAACTTTTGCCACCATACTGGCCAAAAGGCTTGGCCAGGTTGCGCCTGACATACTACATTCCAACCAAAAAGGTTTTGTAAGAGGGAGACAGCTATATGAGCTCACTTATGATCTAGTAGGAGCTATAGACGTGGACATAAAGGAAGCTCTCCCCCTATCGGTTCTCACGTTGGACGCCACCAAGGCCTTCGACAGGGTGAATTGGTTATACCTGTCGGAGGCCTTGCAAAAATTCAACGTCGGGGACAAATTTCGTAGAGCAATCAACTTGCTATATCGCAGCCCTTCAGCCTCAATCTTGATCAACGGGGGCCTTACTGCGCCATTTAGGGTAACTAGGGGAACTAGACAGGGCTGCCCCCTGTCTCCTCTCCTTTTCGATTTATACATAGAGCCGTTTGCGCAAAAATTAAGAGATAGCATACTGATAAAACCTTTTGTTTTCGGCGACTGGGAAAAAAAAGTGGCACTTTATGCGGACGATATTATGATTTTTTCGACAGATTAATTCAGCATACCCAGAGGTCATAGACTTAGCTCTTAAATTTGGTAAAATTTCAGGATATGAGGTGAATGCCTCTAAAACAGAGTCAATGTCTTGGAATGTTAACTCAATTATACACAATGAAACATCAAGACCTCAATTACGACATCTGGGGATAAATATAGTTAAAGACATTAATCTGATCGCCTCTTCAAATTTTGCTAAAGTAGCTGCGCAGTGCCGAAAACATATGAGAGACTGGTCACACCTTCCGCTTACTATCTTAGGTAAGGTTAATCTTGTAAAAATGTCTATTCTGCCAAAGATTTCGTTTTTATTTAATTCAATTCCGCTCTTTTTTGATCCCAAGTTAATTTCAAAGCTGCAGAGCTCGATTTCTACTTGTATTTGGAATAATAGGAATCCAAGAATTTCCTGGAAAAAAATAAAACATCGCAGAGAGAAGGGCGGGCTGGCGGGACCAGATCTCCAGGTTTAAGCATGGGCATTTCAGCTTTCACATACACGTATGTTACTAAAAACACCAACAGTAACAGGGGTAGGTCATATGTTTTCTACTTTGCTGAATTGTGAGGGAGTTGGACAGGGTAGCTTTTTGTTTTTAAATTCGGAGACCCCAAATTTAAAAAAAAAAAAAAAATTGAAGGTACTGCAGGGGATAGCTACTACGTGGCATAAGGTGAGGCACACGATCAAATTAGGGTATTACTCAGAGAGAGCTCCTATATGGGACCTACCTGCACCTCCAGCTTGGGCAGAAGATGCATTAACACAACCACTAAAAGAGGCTGAAATCACCTCCTGGGGAGACTTGTTCATGGATGGTTCTTTACTTCCTTGGGACTATTTGACCAACAAAGTCGGGCCAGGCCTGTCAAGATTCAAATACATACAAATATCAAACTGGTCTCAGACATATAGTACACAGTCAGCCCGGAACAGCAGTTTACCTATTGGTGGAAACAGCAAATTAGTGACGTGCCTGCTGGACAATCCCCCTGCAAAGAAGGAAATATCGCTCTGGTACAATAAGATCTTAGAGGAAGCAGACGGAAAATTTTGACTTCCAACATTATTGTGGGCTGATTCATTGCCAGGCATAGACGTGGAGGAGCTTTGGTCTGCTTCTTGCGGGGTGTTGTGGGACTTGGTTAAACCAGCCTGGCTCCGTAGGAACCATCTATTCACAATACACAGGGCCTATTATTCCCCGCAGAGGCTGTCAAAGTTTTCTCTGACAGGCCCGGTCTCGTGCCCAAGGTGCGGATTAGTGGCTGCATCTGACATTCATATGTTTTATGAATGCCCACAAATAACTTCATTTTGGGATTCCATAGGCAACAAATTGTCCTCGACAATGGGCTCTCACATTTCCATTGATCTTGGCCTTGTCATCTTCGGTCTGAGCGGTAAATCCCGCAATGCTGCCTCCAACCTGGTGTTTTATTCCATTCTGGCAGCGCGTAGGGAAATTTGTAGACACTGGAAGGACGCCCTGCCACCCACCTTACATGAATGGCGTTCTTCAATCCTCCAGATCTCAAAACTCGACCTGGCAAGGAGTGGGAATCTGAGTAGGAGAGCTTTTTGGACACAGTTGGAGCAGTCATGTTGAGCCTGGGTTTTTTTTTCCCCAGGACCTATGATTAATGCAGGCATCGCTCACCCTTGGTCCTATGGCAAGTTGCCGTGGCGCTTGTGGGGCTTCGGTATCTCGGGCACTATGTACCAACAAATTGCCCTGTGCTTGAGTTTTAAAGGCTTGCGTGTATCTACTGCTAGGACTTGGCCGCCACCCTCTCCTATGCTATCCCTGCCAGCTGACGCTGAGACAGTATAGAGGCACAGCCTGATTTCCTGCTCTGTGGCAATTTTTGTTTTGATAGATTGGAGCTATGCATGCAAATGAGGATAAAAAAAAAAAGGATTGCTAATAAATAGCCGGATGTATGGTACAATATAAAGGGTGAACAGTAGTGGGAATATCGGACACTTTTGGCGCGTGCCCCTACAGATACCAAAAGAGGGTGAGCTATACCGTGCTAAGATTAACCTAGCTGTGGGACTTTTATATAAAGACCTAACCCGGGAGAGGCACCTATTACCAATGCCGAAAGCTGACTGGTCTGACCATAGAAAGGGTCATAAAACCCCATCGAAGGCCTTCTCTGTGTCCAGTAATATCACACCCACATAGCTACCCATTGTTCAATCCACACTGAACACAGCCACAACAGTGTCCGTATGAATGGTAGTGTCCCTACCAGGAACAAATATATGCTGATGTGGAGGGACAATATATTGGACCAGAGGAGTCAGTCTAGCAGCAAGAACTTTAGCAAATATTTTAGCATCTGAATTGATCAGAGAAATGGGCCAGTAGGATCCACTCATCTAAAGGTTTATCCTTTTCAAGAAAAATAGCAATATTAGAAGTTTTCCAGGAGTGTGGAGCATCACCCCCACCATCAATATGCAAAATCTAAGTCATTAATAAATGGTAAAGATGTGCACACTTTAGAAGCAAGTTTAATAGAAGCTGTACATTGATTTACATTTGTAACCCGACTGGATGGCAGTTCAGTAATTTAAACAAATAGTGAATTAAACTAAATGTATACACATCTAAGGTTTACTGAGGATAACACACCATCGAGCAACAAAAAGAGGTGATCTGTGCCGTTAGCAATGTTCCTAACGCCAAACACTAAAGGCCGGGTCGAGTTTTTGATCTGAGTTATAAGTCTTTATTAGTAATATCTAATTGTTAGGCACTTGTAGCCCATTTTATTGCCAGATTTGCCGATTAAGCATATGGCTTTAAAATGTCCTCCAGATTTCTCAGACCATCCACAGAGAATGGTGGTTTGCTCTTCCTAACTGTAAACTTTATTACTATGATGCTATGTTGAAACAGATCAGTATTCACATAAAGGGTAAATTGTGCACAACCTTGTTTGAAGCTGGTCTATCATCAATTTATAAACTGGGTTTAGGATGCTCAAGGTTATTTTCTCTGTTTAATAGAACCTAGCTACTTAAAAAACTACCCCAAAAAGGTGAGATCAGCAATCAACAACTGGAGGACCTGTCACAAGATTAACAGATCTACCTTGATTTGGAAATATACAATTTAACAGCCATTTTTCACAATTGCCATTACCATATATGGGAAAAGGCTGGTAGAAGAGAGTTAAGGCATTTTTTCTAATGATAGCATGCTATCTTATTAGAAATTAGCATTTTCGTTTACATTTTTGCAGATTAGTATTTGTATAAGATTAGTCAGTTTAAAGCCAGCTTATCTTCGATCCTATTGTGAGCTACGTTTAGTGATAATATAAACATTAGGCTCCAAGCATTTTACGTTTTTAACCCCATCAGTGCTGAGGGAGGCCTGGAGGATTCCTCAGCCATGGTGAGCATGTGCTGAGGACGGCTCAAGGCTGTCCTGGCAGCAACCCATGTTGGGAGCACTGGCACACCCCCACGAGCCCCACCACAATATGGATCCATTGGGGGTGGCAGCGGAAGTGCTGCCACCCAGACCCTTTTTCTGTGATCTGATGAGGTCAGCGCATGGACGACGAGGGAGGTGGTGGTTTAGGAGCCGTACAGACCCAGGGGGAAAGAAGGAAAATGCTACTTACCAGTATGCACCTGTTGTTGGCATGTAGAGCTGCAGAGATTCATACCTGTGCATAGATCGCCATCTGGTGTTGGGCAGAGATGTTTGCACCTTGTTGTTGTCCTGGAAGAAGTCTTTGTAGACACGAGATCGGTGACTCCGCCCTTGGACGATAGTGCGCATAGGCATGGACTCCATCTTAGATTGTTTTTCGCCATGATGGGGAAATGATGGAGTTTGTAAGAAACAGAAAAGATGTCGATGTGAATGCATACAAGTAGGACAACACTGGAACAGATACAGGTACCGGGAGGTGGGTGGGTGTATGAATCTCTGCAGCTCTACATGCCAAGAACAGATGCATACTGGTAAGTATAATTTTCCGTTCAAAGCATATGAGCTGCAGAATTCATTCTTGTGCATCGACTGTACAGCAGTTTCTCCCTTAGCGGTGGTGACCTGTATCGATTGCAGTAGTTTGAAAAAGTGTTTTAAGAACAGTCTGACCTACAGAAGCTTGTTGTTTTGCCTACACATCTACACAATAGTGTTTGGTGAAGGTGTGTGTAGTAGACCATGTGGCTGACTTACATATATCTTCTAGGGGAATGTTCCCTAAAACGCCATGGAAGCTCCTAGTTTGCGTGTTGAATGTGCTCTAGGGGGAATTGTTAATGTGTGTTTTGCTTTGTGATAGCATGTTTGAATGCATCTGACTATCCACCTGGCAATTCCAGCTTTGTAGATGGGATTGCCTTTATGAGGTGGAGAGAAAGCTACAAACAGTTGTTTTGTTTTTTAAGAGGCTTTAGTCCTGTTGAATATAATAAAGAAGAGCTCTTTTGACATCAAGAATGTGAAGAGCCCTCTCCGCTACGGAATCAGGGTTTTGGAAAAAAACTGGTAATTCTACTGATTGATTAAGATGGAAAGTAGAAATTACTTTGGGAAGGAATTTTGGATTTGATCTGAGAATCACTTTGGTAGGATTTATTTGTAAGAATGGTTCTTGTATGGTTAAATGCTGGATCTCACTTACTCTCCTGAGAGGGTTGATTGCGACAAGGAAAGCTACTTTCCATGTAAGGAACTGTCATTTGCAATTGTGTACAGGCTCAAATGGGGGACCCATGAGTCTAGTAAGAACAGTGTTTACATTCCACACAGGAGAGGATGGCAGTGTGGGTGGAATTATCCTTTAAGGGCCTTCCATAAAGGCTTTGATAGCAGGTACTCTAAATTATGACAAATGTTGTCTATTTTGTAGCTAGGCAGCAAGTGCAGCTAGATGTAATCTTATAGAGGAGTATGCCAGGTTGCATCTTTGTAGATGCTGCAAATAGCAAATGATGTTTTGAATTGAAGCATCTAGCGGGTCAATTTTGTTATTGCAGTAAATGATGAATCTTTTCCATTTAGCTGCATAGCAAGCTCTAGTAGTTGGGCATCTGGCTTCTTTAATAATGTTCATACAGTCAGGTGGGAGGTTGAGGTAACCGAACTCTAGGATTTCAGGAGCCAGATCGCTAAATTCAGTTGTGCTGGATCTGGGTGCCTTATGTCTCAATGGTTCTGCGTCAGCAGGTTTGGGGAGAGTTGTAGTTTTTGGTGTGGTACTACTGAGAGTTCTAGGAGTGTTGTGAAGCATGGTTGCCATGCCCATGTGGGAGCAACTAGAATCATTTTGAGAGACTGCTGTTTGAGCTTGCGAACTACTAGCGGGATGAGTGGGCATGACGGAAAAGCGTACGCAAATCTGCTTGACCTGTTCATCCATATCACATTGCCCTTGGACAACGGGTATAGGAACCTGACAGCAAAGGTTGGGCATTTTGCGTTTGCGTGTGTGGCGAACAGATCTATGTCTGGGTGGCCCCAAATGTGGAAAAAGGGTTGAAGAACTTGCGGATGAAGTTCCCATTCGTGTATCTGCTGAGTCCGACTACTCAACAGATCCTGGATTTGATGGTTCACTACTGTAAGATGGACTGCCAGAAGATGTATATTTTTGGGAATGGCCCACTACCACATGCTTTGTGCCAGTTGAGATAGCTGCAAAGAATGTGTTCCTCCTTGTTTTTCTAAGTAATACATTGCTATCATATTGTCAGTGCGGACTAGGACAGTTTGGTGAAGGAGATGTGCTTGGAATGATGCTAGAAATATTACTAATAATTCTAGATGATTGATGTGGAGCATTTTTTGTTGGGTGGTACACTTGCCCTGAATTGTATGATTTAGGAGAAGGGTTCCCCAACCGGTGAGTGATGCGTCTGCTGTTAGCACTATTTGTGGAACTGGCTCTAGGAATGGCCGCCATTTGGAAAGGTTTGTGTGTTCCATCACTGCAGAGAGCGATGTGTGCGGCTGTCCACCAACACCAGATCTGTGAATTGACCTTGAGCCTGGTTCCACTGACATGCTAAGCAATCCTGTAAAGGGCGCATACAAAGTCTTGCATAAGGTACAATGGAAATGCAAGAGGCCATCATTTCTATGAGTTGCATAAACACTCTGGCTGGAAGAGAGTGTTGTGGTTGAAATTTGGTGATGAGGGTTTGCATACTGGCTATCCTGGCTGGATTGGGGTATGCTAGAGCTTTGGAAGTGTCTATTGTGGCTCCTAGGTATGGATGTTGGTAGGAGGGCTGCAGGTGTGACTTGGTGTAGTTTACTGTGAACCCCAAGATGTGTAGCAGCTGGATTGTTTGATAAAGAGTGGTGAACACACTGGTGGTATGACTTGGC
Organism: Lissotriton vulgaris; assembly: GCF_964263255.1. Classification (NCBI taxonomy): domain Eukaryota; kingdom Metazoa; phylum Chordata; class Amphibia; order Caudata; family Salamandridae; genus Lissotriton; species Lissotriton vulgaris. Next base: position 878,212,061 of record NC_141685.1, read on the forward strand.
TTTTATAAGTCAGTCGTCTAGGTAAGGAAGTACATGGATGTGCTGCCTTCGCAAGTGTGCTGCTACTACCGCAAGACACTTTGTGAATACCCTGGGTGCTGTAGTCACCCCGAATGGGAGGACTATGAACTGATAATGTTGGCCGTCCATTGTGAACCTTAGATATTTCCTGTGCGCAGGGTGTATGGGAATATGGAAGAAAGTAGGTGTCCTTGAGATGGAGTAGTTTCTGTCCTGTAACTCCAGTTCTGTAGTAGTGGTATCTCTGTTATAGTCATAATCTAGAGAATAGTCCCGCCCATGTGAGTGGACCCCGGAGCAATCAAAAATAATCTCTTAAGTTGTCAAAAGAATTGCAGAACTGCAAAGACACTCAAGAGAGAATTTAACGACAGATAATGCAGCCTATATCCACAGGCTACACTGTCCATTACTTCAACTAGAAATTACAACCAAAAAAACACACAAACGCCGACGACACACAACTAGTTGTGTCACTATCCCACCCCAGACAACAACCAGCAGATTTATTCAACTGCCTTACGCAGGTCCAACGCTGGATGAACAGTTCAGCCTTAAAACTGAACGGGACGAAAACTGAGGTTCTGCTCCTCGGCCAGAAAGGACTCACACTCTCCCCGAACATCTGGCCAGCTTCTCTGGGTCCCCCCCCCGACCCAAAAGAAGAAGTAAAAAGCTTGGGTGTGTGGCTCGATACCGATCTTTCATTCACCGTGCAAGCAAAGAAAGTAGCCGGGACTTGCTTCGGGCTCCTGAAATCGTTGAGGAAAATCCTGCCCCTCTTGCCCCCCAACTCCCCAAAACTGCTAATTCAAGGCCTAATACTCTCGAGGCTTGATTACAGCAATGTGATCTACCTGGGCGCCCCCGAAGCGACGCTGAACAAGCTTCAGAGAATTCAGAACATCGCGGCCCGGATTCTCACAAATACCCCTGCCAGAGCTTCGGCCAAACCTGCACTAAAACTCCTCCACTGGCTTCCTATAAGGGAGCGGGTCAAATTCAAGGCCCTGTGCCTAGCCCACAAACTGCTACAAAATCAAGGCCCCCCTGTTCTCAGGAAACTCAAACCCTACAAATCCCCAAGACCCCTCCGTTCGGACATGGAAAATTTCATCATTATCCCCAGATTTAAGAAAGCTCGCTCAGGAGGAAGACGTTTCTCAGTCCACACCGCACGTCTCTGGAACTCACTCCCCCGCGACCTGAGACTCGAACCACAATACCTTCGCTTCAGGAAGCGGCTCAAAACCCACCTTTTTCCCTAATGAATCATGCTTGTCCGTAACCCCGATCTTCTGTTCCCCCCTCCCCTCCCTCCCCTCCCCCCTCCCCCCTTGTCCCACTGACCTGAAGAGATAGGATCTTTAGCGCTGGGATACCTCCGGGTGACGCGCTCTATAAAAATAAATAATAATAATAATAATAATAATAATAATAACAAACAGCACAGCTTGCCCAGTTTCCTCCACAGAGAAACTTGCCTCTACCAGCAAAAGCCTCTTGAATGATAGAGAGGAAGACATGGACAGAAAAGCCCCATAGGCTGCCATTATGTGGCTCAAACAGGATACTGTGCCTTTAAGAAAACTTTCCAGAACTCTCTCAGTATCCCAGAATGCACAGCAGGTCCCTTTTACTTTCAGTTCTTTTTGAAGGCGTAAAACGCCAGACCTGTAGCATTCCTTACATGAATATCTTTCTCCACCGGGGAGGAGGGCGGGCGCTTATGACTATAACAGAGATACCCCTACTACAGAACTGGAGTTACAGAACAGAAACTACTCCTTCTGTAGTAGGGGATCTCTGTGTATAGTCATAATCAAAGCGCCGGTGGAGAATCAAGACATAACACCACTACTGTGCGAACAGATTTCGCAGCGAAGCCAGCCCAACCTGAGCGTCTGTTCTGGCATCAGTGTCCAGACAGTAATGTTTAGCAAAGGTATGGACCGACTTCCAAGTGGCCGCCTTGCAGATTTCTGCAATTGGAACATTACGTAGCAAAACAGTTGTGGCAGCTTTGCCCCTGGTGGAATGAGCCTTAGGTTTACCTCCTACGGTCTTATTAGCTTTTTGGTAACACAATTGTATAAAGGACACATTCCACCTAGAAGTGGACTGTTTGGAGGTAGCAAGACCGGTCCTGACTGATCCATAATTGATAAACAATTGGTCTGACCTACGAATATCTTGGGTTTTAGATGGTTTTATCCAGATGAAATTTCAACACCCTCCTAACATACAGGGAATGCAAAGACCTTTCCGCTGGAGATGAAGGATTCTGAAAAAACGTAGGCAAAGTTATGGTCTGGTTGACATGAAAATTAGAAATAACCTTGGGAAGAAATTTAGGGTGAGTACGCATAACAACCTTAGCAGCATGAAATACAGTATAAGGTTCTTGGCAACACAACGCCTGAATTTCACTCACCCTGCGGGCCGATGTAATGGCCACGAGGAACGCCACCTTCCAGGACAGGTGCTGCAACAAAGCCTTATGAATAGGTTCAAAAGGCTCCTTTATCAATCTGGACAGCACCACATTCAATTCCCATGAAGGCGAAGGAAGCCGGACAGGAGGGAATACTTTCTTCAAGCCTTCCAAAAAATCTTTGATCACCAGGATCTGGAAGAAGGAAGTCTGTGAAGGGCATTTCCTGTAGGCAGTCAATGCAGCGAGATGAACTTTAATGGAATGAAAATTAAGGCCAGACTGCGCCAAATGTAGAAGATAAGGAAGGATGACATCCTCCATACACGTCGTAGGGTCATAGTTCTTGGACTTGCACCAGATGCAGAATCTCTTCCACTTGTAAGCATAAGAAGTCCTAGTGGAAGGTCGCTTAGCCTCCTTCAGTATGTCCATACAATCTTCGGGCAGATTCAAATGGCCATATTTCACTATCTCAGGAGCCATGCCGCCAAACTCAAAGACGAGAGGTTCGGTTGCACCATCTGTCCCCCGAACTTCGTGAGAAGGTCCTGCCTGCACGGCAACCGTATGTGAGGAAGGAGAGACCGGTGAAGCAGGTCCGTGAACCACCACTTTCTGGGCCATTCCGGGGCGATCAATATTATCCGCGCCCTGGATCGGGACAGCTTGATGAGTACCGCCGGAATCAGGGGAAGGGGTGGAAAAGGGTACAGAAAGCTGTTCGACCAGTCGATCCATAGGGCATTCCCCAACTTCCCCTGTTGGTAGTACCTGGAGGCGATGTCTCGGCATTTGCTGTTTTCGGGGGGTGGCGAACAGATCTACGTCTGGAATCACCCACCTTGCGAAGACTTCTCCTAGCACTTCGTCGTTTATGACCCATTCGTGGTTTTCCTGAATCAGTCTGCTCAGTGCGTCCGCCTGAACATTCTGCACACCTGGCAGATGGGTAGCCGTTATCGTCAGTCCTCTGGCCAGAAGCCAGTGCCAGATCGCCTGTGCCTCCTGTGAAAGAGTGCGTAATCTCGAGCCCCCCTGCTTGTTGAGGTAATACATCGTGGTAGTATTGTCCATCTGTACAAGCAGAGAGTTGGTCTGAAAGGACGGATGAACAGCTCTGAGTTCCAGGAAATTGATGTGGTACGTGGACTCCGACGGAGACCACGTCCCTTGAATCTGTAAGTCTCCAGAGTGTGCTCGCCAGCTGTGGAGAGACGCATCCGTCACGATAGTCTGTGCGGGAATGTCCTTGTGGGAGGTAACCCCTCTGAGGAGATTCTCCGCTGAACACCACCACTTCAGAGACTGAAGAGCATGCAGAGACAGTCGTATCATGTCGTCCCAAGAACCAGTCCTCTGATCCCACTGATCCTCCAAGCACTCTTTCAGTGGTCTCATGTGCAGCCGTGCGTTAGGAGTGAGGAAGACACAAGAGGCCATCAACCCCAGGAGAGACGACACCGTCCTCACTGTTGTAGATGGAGCGGTCATAATGTAATGTATGTGTAATGTATGTGGTCTTGTAAAGCGCACTGCTGCCCTGAGGCGTCGTGGCGCTGTAGACCGCTGGGGAACCCGTCCTGGCTATCCCTGTGAGATGGTCCCTACTGGGTATCTCCAAGGTGAAACCAGGCATCCCCGGCGAATGTGGGGGGCCGTTGTAGAGATGAGGCAAGCTAATGCCCAGAGTTGCCGAGTGTGATCCCTGGTTAGAGTATTTACAACAAGGGGTGGTGAGGGACAGAGTCTCTGAATTAAACAGAATGCTCTCACCCAGTCAAGAGATCAGGGCTAGATCCAACACCGTTTTTTAGCTCACTGCACCATCCCAGTTTCAGAACCTGGCTGTATGCAAATTAGTCTGTTCCTGTCCCAGTGCATGATGGGAACAGGGCAAACCAAACTACAAAAGCCAATTCTTACACTGGGAAGGAAACAAGCTACCGGGGACCGGTTTCTGGCATTTCAGCCTCTTCGGCCCGGCTTGCTTGAATCCTGATGGTGCAATGAGCAAGGGACTCACATCTGAGTATACCCTTCCACGCTTAGGGTGGACAAAAATATTTACAACAAGGGGTGGTGAGGGACAGAGTCTCTGAATTAAACAGAATGCTCTCACCCAGTCAAGAGATCAGGGCTAGATCCAACACCGTTTTTTTAGCTCACTGCACCATCCCAGTTTCAGAACCTGGCTGTATGCAAATTAGTCTGTTCCTGTCCCAGTGCATGATGGGAACAGGGCAAACCAAACTACAAAAGCCAATTCTTACACTGGGAAGGAAACAAGCTACCGGGGACCGGTTTCTGGCATGGCCTTTTGTAAATCGATTTTGGCCACTATAGGTGTGGCAGGGTATACTCAGACATGAGTCCCTTTCTCACTGCTCCATCAGGATTCAAGCAAGCCGGGCCGAAGAGGCTGAAATGCCAGAAACCGGTCCCCGGTAGCTTGTCTCCTTTCTGGTAAAGAATTGGCTTGGTAGTTTAGTCTGCCCTGTTCCCATGATGCACTGGGCCAGGGACAGACTGATTTGCATATAGCCAGATTCTGAGCTGGGATGGGGCAGTGAGATAAATAACGGTGATGGATCAAGCCCTGATCTTTGGACTGGGTAAGAGTGGTCTGCTCAATTCAGACACTCTGTTCATCACCACCCCCTTTTGTAAATCGATTTTGGCCACTATAGGTGTGGCAGGGTATACTCAGACATGAGTCCCTTTCTCACTGCTCCATCAGGATTCAAGCAAGCCGGGCCGAAGAGGCTGAAATGCCAGAAACCGGTCCCCGGTAGCTTGTCTCCTTTCTGGTAAAGAATTGGCTTGGTAGTTTAGTCTGCCCTGTTCCCATGATGCACTGGGCCAGGGACAGACTGATTTGCATATAGCCAGATTCTGAGCTGGGATGGGGCAGTGAGATAAATAACGGTGATGGATCAAGCCCTGATCTTTGGACTGGGTAAGAGTGGTCTGCTCAATTCAGACACTCTGTTCATCACCACCCCCTTTTGTAAATCGATTTTGGCCACTATAGGTGTGGCAGGGTATACTCAGACATGAGTCCCTTTCTCACTGCTCCATCAGGATTCAAGCAAGCCGGGCCGAAGAGGCTGAAATGCCAGAAACCGGTCCCCGGTAGCTTGTCTCCTTTCTGGTAAAGAATTGGCTTGGTAGTTTAGTCTGCCCTGTTCCCATGATGCACTGGGCCAGGGACAGACTGATTTGCATATAGCCAGATTCTGAGCTGGGATGGGGCAGTGAGATAAATAACGGTGATGGATCAAGCCCTGATCTTTGGACTGGGTAAGAGTGGTCTGCTCAATTCAGACACTCTGTTCATCACCACCCCCTTTTGTAAATCGATTTTGGCCACTATAGGTGTGGCAGGGTATACTCAGACATGAGTCCCTTTCTCACTGCTCCATCAGGATTCAAGCAAGCCGGGCCGAAGAGGCTGAAATGCCAGAAACCGGTCCCCGGTAGCTTGTCTCCTTTCTGGTAAAGAATTGGCTTGGTAGTTTAGTCTGCCCTGTTCCCATGATGCACTGGGCCAGGGACAGACTGATTTGCATATAGCCAGATTCTGAGCTGGGATGGGGCAGTGAGATAAATAACGGTGATGGATCAAGCCCTGATCTTTGGACTGGGTAAGAGTGGTCTGCTCAATTCAGACACTCTGTTCATCACCACCCCCTTTTGTAAATCGATTTTGGCCACTATAGGTGTGGCAGGGTATACTCAGACATGAGTCCCTTTCTCACTGCTCCATCGGGATTCAAGCAAGCCGGGCCGAAGAGGCTGAAATGCCAGAAACCGGTCCCCGGTAGCTTGTCTCCTTTCTGGTAAAGAATTGGCTTGGTAGTTTAGTCTGCCCTGTTCCCATGATGCACTGGGCCAGGGACAGACTGATTTGCATATAGCCAGATTCTGAGCTGGGATGGGGCAGTGAGATAAATAACGGTGATGGATCAAGCCCTGATCTTTGGACTGGGTAAGAGTGGTCTGCTCAATTCAGACACTCTGTTCATCACCACCCCCTTTTGTAAATCGATTTTGGCCACTATAGGTGTGGCAGGGTATACTCAGACATGAGTCCCTTTCTCACTGCTCCATCAGGATTCAAGCAAGCCGGGCCGAAGAGGCTGAAATGCCAGAAACCGGTCCCCGGTAGCTTGTCTCCTTTCTGGTAAAGAATTGGCTTGGTAGTTTAGTCTGCCCTGTTCCCATGATGCACTGGGCCAGGGACAGACTGATTTGCATATAGCCAGATTCTGAGCTGGGATGGGGCAGTGAGATAAATAACGGTGATGGATCAAGCCCTGATCTTTGGACTGGGTAAGAGTGGTCTGCTCAATTCAGACACTCTGTTCATCACCACCCCCTTTTGTAAATCGATTTTGGCCACTATAGGTGTGGCAGGGTATACTCAGACATGAGTCCCTTTCTCACTGCTCCATCAGGATTCAAGCAAGCCGGGCCGAAGAGGCTGAAATGCCAGAAACCGGTCCCCGGTAGCTTGTCTCCTTTCTGGTAAAGAATTGGCTTGGTAGTTTAGTCTGCCCTGTTCCCATGATGCACTGGGCCAGGGACAGACTGATTTGCATATAGCCAGATTCTGAGCTGGGATGGGGCAGTGAGATAAATAACGGTGATGGATCAAGCCCTGATCTTTGGACTGGGTAAGAGTGGTCTGCTCAATTCAGACACTCTGTTCATCACCACCCCCTTTTGTAAATCGATTTTGGCCACTATAGGTGTGGCAGGGTATACTCAGACATGAGTCCCTTTCTCACTGCTCCATCAGGATTCAAGCAAGCCGGGCCGAAGAGGCTGAAATGCCAGAAACCGGTCCCCGGTAGCTTGTCTCCTTTCTGGTAAAGAATTGGCTTGGTAGTTTAGTCTGCCCTGTTCCCATGATGCACTGGGCCAGGGACAGACTGATTTGCATATAGCCAGATTCTGAGCTGGGATGGGGCAGTGAGATAAATAACGGTGATGGATCAAGCCCTGATCTTTGGACTGGGTAAGAGTGGTCTGCTCAATTCAGACACTCTGTTCATCACCACCCCCTTTTGTAAATCGATTTTGGCCACTATAGGTGTGGCAGGGTATACTCAGACATGAGTCCCTTTCTCACTGCTCCATCAGGATTCAAGCAAGCCGGGCCGAAGAGGCTGAAATGCCAGACACCGGTCCCCGGTAGCTTGTCTCCTTTCTGGTAAAGAATTGGTTTGGTAGTTTAGTCTGCCCTGTTCCCATGATGCACTGGGCCAGGGACAGACTGATTTGCATATAGCCAGATTCTGAGCTGGGATGGGGCAGTGAGATAAATAACGGTGATGGATCAAGCCCTGATCTTTGGACTGGGTAAGAGTGGTCTGCTCAATTCAGACACTCTGTTCATCACCAGCCCCTTTTGTAAATCGATTTTGGCCACTATAGGTGTGGCAGGGTATACTCAGGCATGAGTCCCTTTCTCACTGCTCCATCGGGATTCAAGCAAGCCGGGCCGAAGAGGCTGAAATGCCAGAAACCGGTCCCCGGTAGCTTGTCTCCTTTCTGGTAAAGAATTGGCTTGGTAGTTTAGTCTGCCCTGTTCCCATGATGCACTGGGCCAGGGACAGACTGATTTGCATATAGCCAGATTCTGAGCTGGGATGGGGCAGTGAGATAAATAACGGTGATGGATCAAGCCCTGATCTTTGGACTGGGTAAGAGTGGTCTGCTCAATTCAGACACTCTGTTCATCACCACCCCCTTTTGTAAATCGATTTTGGCCACTATAGGTGTGGCAGGGTATACTCAGACATGAGTCCCTTTCTCACTGCTCCATCAGGATTCAAGCAAGCCGGGCCGAAGAGGCTGAAATGCCAGAAACCGGTCCCCGGTAGCTTGTCTCCTTTCTGGTAAAGAATTGGCTTGGTAGTTTAGTCTGCCCTGTTCCCATGATGCACTGGGCCAGGGACAGACTGATTTGCATATAGCCAGATTCTGAGCTGGGATGGGGCAGTGAGATAAATAACGGTGATGGATCAAGCCCTGATCTTTGGACTGGGTAAGAGTGGTCTGCTCAATTCAGACACTCTGTTCATCACCACCCCCTTTTGTAAATCGATTTTGGCCACTATAGGTGTGGCAGGGTATACTCAGACATGAGTCCCTTTCTCACTGCTCCATCAGGATTCAAGCAAGCCGGGCCGAAGAGGCTGAAATGCCAGAAACCGGTCCCCGGTAGCTTGTCTCCTTTCTGGTAAAGAATTGGCTTGGTAGTTTAGTCTGCCCTGTTCCCATGATGCACTGGGCCAGGGACAGACTGATTTGCATATAGCCAGATTCTGAGCTGGGATGGGGCAGTGAGATAAATAACGGTGATGGATCAAGCCCTGATCTTTGGACTGGGTAAGAGTGGTCTGCTCAATTCAGACACTCTGTTCATCACCACCCCCTTTTGTAAATCGACCCTGGTTAGAGTAGGCACCGAGGCGAGAATTATCGAGTCCGCTGACCCTGGTCCACAACCCTGCCGCGTCGGGAATTGAACCCTGGTCCCGGGCCGTTCTCTGCTTTCGGGTCTGCCGCCTCTAACCAGTGAGCCACACCACTCCACTAAGAGCCTGAGCCATCCGAAGGAGTGATAACAGTCGCTCCTCCGAAGGAGACACGCTTGCTGACAGCGTATTGATGGAGGCTCCCAAGTACTGTATGCATTGGACCGGAGTCGGGAGAGACTTGGACATGTTGATGTGCAACCCCAGCTTGTTCAATAGAACGCACGTCTTCTGGAAGTGTGCTTGAGCTTCCGAGAAGCAGGAGGCCTTGATCAACCAGTCGTCCAGGTACGGGTAGACAAACACCTTGTTCTTCCGCAGGTGTGCCGCTACCACTGCCATGCACTTCGAGAACATACTGGGCGCAGATTTCAGACCAAATGGCAGTACTGTGTATTGATAATGATTGGCGCCGACTTGGAATCGCAGGAACTTCCTGTGTTTCTGTGCAATGGGCACATGGAAGTGCGCATCCTGTAGGTCTATAGCACAAAGCCAGTCTCCCTGCTGCAGCCGAGGGTAAATCTGCTGCAACGACAGCATGCGAAATCTCTCTCTGCGAATTCACTTGTTTGCTTGCCGCAAGTCCAGAATGGGCCTGAACTCGTTCTTGTCCTTCTTGCGGACCCGAAAGAACCGCGAGTACAGACCTCTTCCCCTTTGAGACTGAGTCCCACCCTGTTCAACCTGTATATGGCCCCACTGGCAGGGGTGGTCCAATCGTACGGCGTAGAGCTAGTCTCTTACGCCGACGATACTCAACTGCTGATCTCCCTGTCCCAAGCTCCCTCCTTGGCTGCTGAAAATTTTAAAACCTGCATGAGCAATCTTGCAGATTGGATGACCCAACATTGCCTCAAACTTAACGGCTCGAAGACTGAGGTGTTGATAATTGGAGGCAAGAACACTAGCTGGACCAAGGAGTGGTGGCCATCCTGTCTGGGGCCTCTGCCTACTCCCGGCAGAGAAGCAAAGAATTTAGGTGTCTGGGTGGATACCAAACTCTCCTTTGACAGCCATGTAAATAAAATTGTAGGGAAGTGCTTTGGGGTCATGAAAACTCTCAACCGTACCCTGGCCCTTCTCCCTTTGGAGGCCAGGCGTACCTTGACTCAGGCCCTAGTAACCTCTCGCATGGACTATGGCAATGTACTTCTTCTTGGTACTTCGGAAAAGAACATCAGGAGACTGCAGGTACTACAAAACTCGGCAGCACGGCTAGTATTGAGATTACCCAGAAGAGTTGCTTCTAAATCCACCTTGGCAACCCTTCATTGGCTGCCCATTAGGAAGAGAATTCTTTTTAAAGCCCTTCTTTTATGCTTTAGAATTATCTCTCACAGTGCACCGTCCTACTTGTCTGACCTAGCTGTCCCATACAAGCCTAACAGAGCACTTCACTCGATGGAAAAGGGCCTCCTCATGATCCCCCGTACAAAAAAATCCAGAATGGGAGGTCGGTCTTTCCGTTCCCTGGCACCAACCAAATGGAACACCCTTCCCATCAATATTAGGCTAGCAAAAAATGAAGCCACCTTCAGGAAACTTCTAAAAACGCACCTATTTACCCTTTAGGCTCTTCCCCTCCTCTGATCTCTGACTCTATTCCTCAGCGCGGGGATACGCCGGGAGGCGTCACCATGCGCTCTACAAACCTATTATTAGGTACGTCTTCTATCGCCCTTTTCCTTAATAGGATGTTGGCCTCTGCCTGGAGCTCGCCCAGCTGAAACTGCGAGCTCACCGGCGGAATAGCTGGAGGCGGGCTGGTGAACCAAAGACTGTATCCATTGCAAACAATATTCAGCACCCACTTGTCTTGAGTAATTTTTCTCCACTCTGCCAGAAAAAAATTGAACGCTTCCCCCCCCACCGGAGTGGGTAACGGATGAAGGGGAAGTAAACGCTCAGGGCCTAGACCCGGCCGGGCCTTTGGTCGCTGTTGCGGACTGTTGGCCCCCTCTGCCCCTCTGGCGTTACTGAAGGGCTTCCGGAACTGCTGCTGTTGTTGTTGCTGCTGTCCGGAAGTCTGCCCTCGCCCTCTGCCTGAAGTTCCGAACTGTCTCTGGAACGGGCGGTAGTTCTTCTTCTTCTCAGGCTTCTCTAACCCGACAGCTGTCAGGGTTTCGGCTTCTGCTTTCATACGGGCCATTTCATCGTCCGCATGCATGCCGAACAGGGTTTACCCCGAGAAAGGCAGGTTGGCCACCTGCTGTTGCGGCTCCGGTTTGCTGATGATCTGGTTCGACAACATCATCCCCTCACTTAATATCTCCAGAAAGTCCTCTTTCTTGTCACGAGGGAGGAGCTCAGCGTACTGCTGGAGGGACTCCCATAGGGCACAATCATATCGCCTCATCAGAGCCCCGGCACTTGTAGCCTTCATGGTGGTAGATGCCGTCCCACAGACCTTTCTGGCCGCCGAATCCAGCCAACGGATGTCCTTATCCGGCGGTACTGTCGAAGAAGGAGTGGTGGCATGCTGCTTCTTAGCCGCTGTTACAATAACAGAGTCTGGTGTTGGGTCCATTCGAAGAAAAGCCGGGTCAGATTTCGGAGCCCGGTATTTCTTTATGAGCCTGGAGGGAGCTGCCTTCGTCACCCCCGGAGTGAGAAACAACTCCTTGACGGGCTCCTCCAATCCTGGTACCAACGGAAGCAGCGGTCGAGACAAATGCTTCTTGTGAAGTGTCTCGAAGATCACGGACGTCGTAGGTGTTGGCACCGTCACCGTGATCCCTAGCTTAGCCGCACCCTTCAAAAGCACTTCCTGGAAGGAGACGATATCGTCAACGGGCGACACCCTCGTCCCTGGAGACTTCGACAGCGTCAGTGAATAATCCCTGGTGGAAGAGCCGGTGCGGGATCTGGATCTGCGCCTCCTGTGGCTTCGTCTAGATCGAGATGACAACCGGCCACGGCTCCGCGACCTCCCTCTCCGGCGGGAGCGCGATCTTCTCGGCCTCGGCCGATCCGCAGGAGCAGGCGATGTCGGCCTAGCCGGGACTCTCGGCTGAGGGGTCCTCTTAGGTGGCGTTGGATAATGTGGCAACGAGGCAGTCCTGGGTGGAGGCACCAGTGGAGGGACGGAGGGAAGAGGCGGTGGGAGTTGAAGCGGCGGTGACTGGCGAGGAGCCGGCCCACGAGGCGGTGGTGGAGGAGGAGGCGGACCCTTCGGCAAAGGAGGAGAGGTAGGCATCCTAGGTTTAGTAGGCGTATACACCACTGAGTACACCGAGCCCGGTGACTTAGTCTTCTTCCTTGGCGACGATGGCGAACCAATCGGCGACCTCCTAGCGTCAGGACTCCTCCTGCGCTTCCTTGGCGTCAAAGAATGTCGCCTCGACGTCGAGGAATGTCTTCTCGGCATCGACCAGTGGCGCCTCCTCGACGTCGACCAGTGGCGCCTCCTCGACGTCGACCGGTATCGCCTCCTCGACGGCGAATGCCTCCTCGACGGCAAGGATCCCCTCGACGGCAAGGATCCCCTCGACGGCAAGGATCCCCTCGAAGCCGATCTTCTCCTTTTCGCCGACGGCGAACAGCGGTGTCGCCTCGACGGCGAGTGCAGACGCCGGGCCTTTTCCTGACGTTGATGACTCGATGATGACGTAGACTATGTCGATGACTATGCTGTCGACGGTGGTCTGTTCAGCTCCCTCGACGCCGAACGTCGACGCTGCTTCTCCCCAGAGCCCCGGGGAGATGGGGAACAGACCGTCGTCATCTCCCTCGACGCCGCAGTCGACGCAATCGACGCTGGCGGAGTATGGGGACGCTTGCTGGCCTTCCTGCCCCTGGGGAGCCAGAGGCCTCAGCATGGGCAGATGAAGCATGCCCTGACCCACCTTGTGCCTTCTGACGTCTTTCCTCGAGGCCTTGGAGCCTGATCTTCATCCTCTCTCTCAGGGTCCTGGTAGACAGGTTTTTGCAGATTTCACACTCCTCTGGGATGTGAGAAGAGGGGAGGCAGACGATCCACACTCCATGTGGGTCGGATTTGGCCTTTTTTCTATTACACTCTGGGCAATTGTCAAATAAGTCAGGCATTTTGACAATACAGAGAGTAAAAAGGGTGCCTAGTACTTAACCACAAGCACTACACACAAGATAAAGTGAAAAAATCACCAAATAAACCCTTGAAAGGGAGTGCTCAACGCTCCAGGGTCCGGCTTGTAGGAGACGGATAAAGAACTGAAAGTAAAAGGGACCTGCTGTGCATTCTGGGATACTGAGAGAGTTCTGGAAAGTTTTCTTAAAGGCACAGTATCCTGTTTGAGCCACATAATGGCAGCCTATGGGGCTCGTCTGTCCATGTCTTCCTCTCTATCATTCCAGAGGCTTTTGCTGGTAGGGGCAAGTTTCTCTGTGGAGGAAACTGGGCAAGCTGTGCTGTTTGTGTGTTTTTTTTGGTGGCATTTCTAGTTGAAGTACTGGACAGTGTAGCCTGTGGATATAGGCTGCATTATCTGTCTTTAAATTCTCTCTTAAGTTGTCAAAAGAATTGCAGAACTGCAAAGACACTTAAGAGATTATTTTTGATTGCTCCGGGGTCCACGCACATGGGCGGGACTATTCACTAGATTATGACTATACACAGAGATCCCCTACTACAGAACTAATGTGGCAAGGAAGTCTTTTTGTTGAAGTAATGGAAGGACTTATTGAAGAGTGATCATGTTAAAATGATCTGACTGTATGTAGAAATTGAGAGGTCTGAGGTCCAGTATTGGTCTTAGAGTACAGTCCTTTTTGGGAATTAGGAAATACAGGGAGTAAACTCCTGTTACTTGATGCTATATGGGGCTGGTTCTATTGCATGCTTTTGAAGCAGTGAGAACCTCCAGCTTGAGAAACGTCAGATGTTCTGTGGACATTGGACGTTGTTTGGGCGGTATGTTGGGTGGAGTTGCAGTAAGTTCCAGGCAGTAACCATACTGGATAATTTGTCGTACCCACTTGTATGTTGTGATTGAATCCCAAACAGGTAGGAACTGTGAGAGGCATCCCCTGACAGGAGTGGAATGATCAGGAGGAAGTGTGGGGAATTCACTGTTTGGTATTAGGGGAGCTGCTGGTGTTATTACCCCCGTCTCTGCTCCCCTTGTTGTTCCCCCGATATAACCTCAACTATTGTATCCTCTGGAAAAAGAGCTCTGGGTGGGACTTTTGTAGGATGAGAAAGGGTGTTCTGTTGTATTTGTTTTGGAGCCTGCCCTAGAGAAGGAACACCGAAAGGAGCCTCTGTTATAAGGTAACTGTATAGCTGTAGAGCTCCCATAGACTTGGCAGCATCTGTGTCCTTTTTTATCTTTTCTAAAGATGTATCCACTGTATGGCCAAAGAGGTGCTCCTGTTCAAAAGGTTGATTAAGGATGGTATTTTGTACCTCTGGCTTAAAAACACATACCCTGAGCCAAGCATGTCTGCGTAGCAAGACACTGGTATTTAGTGCGCTGGATGCTGTGTCTGCTGCGTCGAGCGGGCATTTAATGGATGTATTGGTAATAAGTTTGCCTTCTTGTATAAGGTCATTGGCTTTGTCCTTATATTCTTGAGGTATGTGTTGGATGAGGGTTTCTAGCTCATCATAGTGAGCCCTGTCATATTTTGCCAGAAGGGCTTGTGTGTTCGCTATTTTCCATGAGTTTGAGACGCTACACGTTTGCCTGACACGTCTAGTAATTTAGATTCTTTATCAGGAGGTGGTGTGTCACCTGACCCTTGGGGGTTTGCTCTTTCACTTGCATTGGCTACAACTACAGTGCCAAAAGCATTTCCGTGTGCTTCAGTGTCGAGAGCTTTTCCAACTCCTTCGGTGCCGAGGTGTTCTCCGGCTGCTTCGGTGCAGAGAGCTGTTGTGGCAGCTTCGGTGCAGAGGTCTTCTACTCCTCTTTTCGGTGCCAAAGATGGCTTTTCGGGACAAGATGGTTAGCTCGAGCCAGAAGGCTTTTGTTTGTCCTTCGACGCCAGGCCGGAAGGCGGGGGCGCTCAAGGTTTTTGTATTGTGTGGACCTGAACCTGAAGGTGTCACCGGAGCCTTTGTTATGGGCCTGGCTAGAGCGGCGGGGTCTCAGTAATCACGTCCCTTTGAGCCGGGGTGATGTCATCTTCGGCATCGGAGTCTGGGACCTGTTCATCCTGTTCTGGTTTGGGAAGGCTTTTGGGCCTGCATGGAAGAGGTCTGGAATGTGCCTCGCGACATCTCGTGGCGTCGAGCTAGACGATCCCGGATGGTTTTCTTGGACTTGAAGGATAAACGAGCTTCACAGTCGTCCTCTCTGTGTTCTGGAGAGAGGCACAGGTTACAAACAGTATGGAGGTCAGAGTGTGAGAATTTAGCACCACACTGAGGACATTTCTTAAAGGGAGTCCGTTCCATCGACGTCTGTGTTCACTGGCGCGGGTAGGCCCAACGGCCCGCGTTGAAGTTCGCAGGCGTCTTAGTTTTTCGAAGCTGATGTCGAGGGTGCGTGTTGAAAGAAAACGCGATCGAGACAATACTGTTGGTTAGCTGTGATTCCGCGTCGAAAGTGGGTTCGATAACGACAATGACCGGGAACGCAGCAAGTCACATCCGAACTCGATGGCGGAAAAAAAACTTCTAAGGATGGAGTCGATACCCATGCGCACTATCGTCCAAGGGAGGAGTCACCTATCTTGTAACTACAAAGACTTCTTCCAAGACAACAACAAGGTGCAAACATCCAAATCCAACACCAGATGGCGATCTATGCACAAGTATAAAATCTGCAGCTCATATGCCTCGAATATGAGTTTTCTTTTCCCCCTGTGTCTGTATATAGTGGATTCCTGCTCTGGGTGGGGCTGCGATCGTGGAGAAGAAATTCAATACACTAGACCAGCAGGGCTTTTTTTTCTTGTTCAGGGTTTAGCCACATAAGGCTTTCCAGGGAGAGTAGGGTCGAAACCCACTAAATGCCAGGGATAGTGTTTTGAAATTACAGGGAGCGACCCCTAGGGCTAGAGTAGCTCCCCTTGAGGGCAATATATTTTCCGATCGTTCCTCACCGGAAGAAGCTAAAGGATCGGAATACCGCCCTTCCTCTCCGCCCCCATGGACATCACCTGCAGAGTCCCACAGGGGTCGTCTCTGAGCCCGACCCTCTAACATCTACATGGCCCCCCTCGCAGCCATCGTCCGACAACACAGCCTCAACATAATATCCTATGCCGACGGCACCCAGCTCATCCTCTCCCTCACCAGAGACCCCTCCACCGCAAAACTTCCAGAGAGGAATGTAAGACGTCGCAGTCTGGATAACCAACAGCTGCCTCAAACTCAATGCAAAAAAGACAGAAGCCCCCGTCCTGGGAACCACCCCTTCAGCATGGGAAAACACCTGGTGGCCCACCGCCCTCGGTAGCCCACCTACCCCCTCAGACCAGGCCAAGAACCTCGGCACCGTATTCGACTCATCACTCGCTATGAACAGACAGGTCAAAGCAGCCACCTCCAGCTGCTTCAAAACCCTCTGCATCCTTCGCAAGACTTTCAAATGGATCCCTCCTGGGTCAAGGAAGACAGACACCCATGCACTGATCACCAGCAGACTGGACTACGGAAATGATCTCTACCCCGGCAGCAACAAATCCCTTCCTCGCAAACTCCAAACGATACAGAACACCGCGGCCAGACTCGTCCTCGGCATCCCCCGACACAAACACATCAGTCAACAACTGCTGATGCTCCATTGGCTCCCCGTAAAGGAGAGAATCACCTTCAAAATTCTCACTCATGCCTACAAATGCCCCCCTCACCCCCGGGGCTAGTTACACCGTTTTCTAACAGCTGATCTGTCTGCCAGGAGTGAGGGTTTGAAACCCACTGGATGCCAGGAATATGATTTTATGAAAATAGACACCAGGGAATTATGTGCGGTAGGGAAGTTACCCATTTGGCCAGGGTCACTCCCCTGTGGGGGGGGGGGGCACATATTTATTTTAGTGTTTGGGCTTTTTTGAGTGGCTTGGGCCTCATTGTGAATGGTAACACATGAGTCACTAGGGAATAAGGTCCAAGATTCTATCAGTGAATTTTCTGTCGCAAAGGACTCATCTGATGATGAAGACACATTCAATGCTGATGTCATGCCTCTTCTATACAGATGACACCGATATGCCGATAGTGCAGCAAGAGGAATCTGGACTGCAGCCGGCACTGAAAGGCTTCCCATCGGAAGTGCTGAACTCTGGATGGCCCTAAACATGACGCAGCCTGTGTTGTCTGCCTTGAGTGGTGTTGTAGGGTATACAGTCAATATTGAAAAGTTTTTGCCTAAAAATTTCTTACAGACTGTGTTTTTGGGATGAGATTGCTCACCAGACTAATTTGTATACTGAAGAGTTTTTGAGGGACAACAGTGCCAGGCTTAAGCCCCACTTTAGAGCTACATGGTGGTCTCAAATTGCATCATAACCTTTTGTCTTGGTCAACCCCATGTTTTGCCACTGGTACTGATGTTTTTCGACTGATGTGCACTGGAACCCGGCAAATTGTAACACAATTAGCGCACACTTTGACAACCCTGCAAGTGGTACCCCTGTTACCCAGGGCATGGGTACTAAAGAGGGATCCCTAAGAGCTTCAGCATGTATTATGCCCACCTAAGGGACCCATATACAAATTGCATGCAGCCTGCCTTGAGTGAAAACACATGGCACACTCTCTGTGTGCCATGGCAAAGTCACTGCATGTAATATATGCAAGTCACCCCTACGGCAGGTCTTGTAGCCCTAAGGCTGGGTGCATTATATTACATGTGAGGTCATATCTTCATGAGCAGATATGACCCTGTGCTGTTTAGTTTGATTCCTAGATGATACAAGTGAACAGGGAAGCAGTCTTAAGCATATGTACTGGGCATTGGTCATTACGAGTTCCCCAGCTACATGATGGCTTTACTGAAAGCTATACTGTTTAGTATCAAACACCTTGTCTTAATAAATCTGTACTGCTGCAAGTATAAGATTATGACATGCAACCATAGGGCAACTTAGAGGTGCTCCCTGAAAAACCTACCACTATCTAGTGTGCTGTCTAACTGGTATCGTCCAGCCTTTCAACACACACGTTTCTGACCCCCTGCAGGTTTGAGCCGATGCTCTCTGAGGCCAGAAACAAAGCCTGCTCTGGAGAGAGGTATTCACACCTACTCCACCAGGATGGCTAGTGTTTAGCATATCAAAGTCAGGGGCTTCAAAGCCCCTGCCGCTTTTGATATGCAACCCCAGTTTCCCCCAGATCTGGGAGATGCCACCCCCCGCTCTGAGACCCATTTGGCACCAGGACAGACAGCAGGCGTGTTGCACCAACAGGCTAGTCACATCCCTAAAGTGGGCTTTATGGATGTGCGTCACGAAAGGATTCCACCATCTTGTTTTTGATGGAATTAGTAACTCTGGGACAGGGTTATGCCACTCCCCACAGAAAGTGGTCATTTGGGGAGGGTAGTGACCCCAAGGATAAGTAGTCCATTGGCTACTATCCGTCACTCTCCTTAACAAAATGAAGATTCATAAAGCACTTCAATACCTGGAGGTGTCTAGGCGCTGAGCCAGAAGGAAGTCCAGACCTCTTAACGCCCCTAAATTCAGTATTTAAGTGGCCCCCAGGAACTCTGATTCACCATACTAAAGAAGAAGGAGAAAGAAGAGCCAAGGAGCGCCATAGTGAAGTAGTGTGGCTCACTGGTTAGAGGCGGCAGACCCGAGAGCAGAGGACGGCCCGGGACCAGGGTTCGATTCCCGGTGCGGCAGGTTTCTGGACCAGGGTCAGCGGACTCGATAATTCTCTCGCCTCGGTGCCCACTCTGATCAGCGATCACACTCGGCAACTCTGGGCATTAGCTTGCCTCATCTTCACTAACGGCCCCCCAGACCGCCGGGGATGCCTGGTCTCACCCTGGAGATACCCATTAAGGGATCATCTCTCAGGGAAGCCAGGAAGGGTTTCGCGGCGGTCGAAGCGCCAGGACGCCTACGGGTAGCAGTGCGCTATATAAATGCCTACACATTTACATTTACATTTACATAGCTGTGGACTTGGCCCCAAACCCTGCCTGCCTGCTCCTGTCTCGAAAGTTGCAAAGACCTGAATTGTCCTGCAGCTGTGCATCCTCTGAAAGCTTCAGAGGGCAACCAGCCAGTATCTCCCTAGAAGCGGAGGAGCCACTTCTCTGCAGCCACCAACCGCACAGTTTGGTTCCCTGATCTTCTGACCACCGGGTCCACCGATGAAGCAGCCCAGGAGGAGGTCACAGAGTGTCCTGGAGGCCCGCCCAGTCAAGCTATCCAGTCTTCGAGATGCTGATCCACACCGGAGACTTGTTGCACCAATACCTGGGGTACTGGAGCCTGTTGTAAGCACCAAGGCTTGTTTGTGGTCAGTACCACCACTGCCAAACAAGACCTGCAAGTTGAGGGACTCCTAAAGCAGTGGCACATTCTCCATTGGGGCTACCAGGGCGGTGATCCTTCAAACCATCAAGTCTCACTCTATATTTTGCTAACTACATATTACAGCTTTCACATGAAAGCAAACAATTTACTGATCATTTGTTTACAAGTAAAAGTTGCACTATCATCTTACTTCAGAAGAGGGTTCCCCCAGGTTGTATTGCGACTACTGTTGAGTGAAAAATAAGACACAGCATACATCAGGCAGTTCTTTGGGTCATACAGCTGCTAGAATAAGACTGAGCATCGAGCAAACAAGATCAGCCTATTTTGTATTTTGGATCACACACTGAGTTACGTTTTTTAAGAATAAGGAGATTCACCAGGATTCAAAATAGCTTCCTAATGTTGCATGGTTGGAAGCTGCGATGACAAGGCGTCCGGAAAATAGTAAAATTTTAATATAGAACCCCCTATCTGACGACAGTGTGGTTTCTGAACTGAAAGAGTAGTCTGTTGTAATGTTATCCCTATATTTAGCCAAGAAAAGTAGGTCATCTTCTTCGCTATCTTGCTCAGTCAAAATCTTTTTTACCCTCACCACTTTTTAAATTCACCTGCTGCCTCTGTCCAACAGAGGCCAGCTTCACACCAAAAGTCACCTTGCTATGAGTCTTCTCCCTCTTCTGCAGGTGCACTGAAAACTGTGATCATACTCGATAACCGGTTGGGCCGAATACCTATGCACCTGACACTCCCCAGCTCGAGTATAATGAAACAGACAGTGTCTCTGTGGTCCTGAGACCCTCAAGAGCCGAGTCCCCCTTAGAGTTCTGCCGGACTGGTCTCCAGCCCCCTCCCAGCAGCCTTTCTTTGAAAGAACTGTTCCTCATTGACTTTAAAGTGTAGTGTTCGAAGCTAAATCCGGTGAAAGAACCTCTGCCCCGGGATACCCAAGGCAGGTAAAACTGAACTCTTGGTGCTTTCTTGGAACTTAGACCCTACGTACCTTAAGTCCAGAAGAACAGCCCTGCACATTGTTTGCAAGTGACCCTATACAGTGTATGTTTCTCCCATAAGCGAACATTACCGTGTTCGAGGATCATGCCTCTAATCTGACAGCAGTATTTTCTAAGTGTCTGAAAATCGCTTACACAAAAGTACTTACCTTATCCCAAAGATATTGTGTGTCTAATAATATATAAAACCTTGTGTTATTTTTCAAATGCCTAACACTCCCCTTTGATAAGCCTAAGACTGCTCGACCACACTACCTCAAATAGAGCACCTTGGGATTGTTAAAGCAAGCCCCTGTACCCTAGTAAGGGATACCTGGACTTTATACAGTGCACCTCATTTTGGTGCACTATATAAAGGGCCAGCTTCCTACAGACTCCCACAAATCTAGATGAGTTGAAGTAGTTCTGGGGTTTAACTTTTTTGATGGGATTCATAAGGAAGCAGTTGCTGTATTCATATTGGTCTACTTGGTCCCTTGATGGCAACTGCTATATTTCCTGCAAGCATGAGTCATGATCGGTATTTGCTTCCGTTTCAGATGCTGCATTTTGCTGAAAATGCTTCAGCGTTGCCCCGGGATCATCCTGATTTTTTTCTTTTGTTTTTTTTAACGAGTTTTATATAGCGCAAGCTAGACCAGAGACATCGGGCATCAGAGCGCTAGTTTGTTTTGTTACAGATGGGCACATTCATTTTTATTAGGCACAGGGAGATTAAGTGATTTGCCCAGAATCACAGGATGTGAGCGTCGTTGCCGAGACTCGAACCCGTTTCGCCTTTGAAATAGCTGTAGAGGAGTCTTTGGTCCTGTTCAAGGGCTTGTTGGTTTTTAGGCAGTACATTCCTAGCAAGAGGGCACGTTATGGATTTAAGATGTATAGGATGTCTGAGAGAAGTACTGGATGGGTTGATAATTTCAAGGTGTACACTGGTAGAGATTCTCCTTTTGACCCCCTTGGTTCTTCGTCCACTTTTTGAGTCAGTGAGAAAATGGTTTTGAAACTTGATAAAGGACTTTTAAACGCCTTAACCGCGTTGGTTTCTCCGTCGCGGTGCGGGCGTTCTAATGAGTGGGCGGGGCTCCGTCGGCAGCAACCACGGAGTAGTTCTGGCCGACGGGAGCACGGAACGGGTTAAACAAAGGTCACTGTAGGAAACTAGGATTTTGATGTAGTAGTCTCCCCACTTCTGGCTGGTATTTCATGCAACCTTGACTGAAGTGCACTAGGTTTTTGCTAAGCAGGTCCCCAGTGCCAGTGATCTTTCCCCAAAACAAGACAATTAGCACCTCTAAGTCCCTAGTAAGTGGTACCTCTGGTACCTGGGCACAGGTACTAAAGAGGGTCCCCTAAGCGCTCCAGCATATCTTGTGCTATTCTAAGGGACCCAGCTCCAAACCCATACAGACTGCCACCTCAGGCTGCGTAACAAGGTGCTCTAAAAAGTGAAAATGTGACATAACTTAACATGTGTATTTGTAAAGCGCTACAATGTGACATAACATAACATGTGTATTTGTAAAGCGCACGTTCACCCGGAGGCATCTTGGCACGGAACAACAGATCTTTGTTACCCAACTCAATGGTACTCATTTTATCGACCTCAGGTGGGTGAAAGGCCGAATGGACCCACTGGGATTTGAATCTGTGACCATGAGGTCGAACATAGGCCCCTGCAGTGGACGCATTAGTTTATTGACCCACCAGAACGGCACTTGTGTGCCATGTACCCTAAACACTGCATGCAATATTTATAAGTCACCCCCACAGCAGGCCTTACAGCTTTAAGGCAGGGTGCATTATATTACATGTTTGAACATATCTGTATGAGCAGATGTGCCCAGGTACTGACCAGTTCCATTACTGCCAGTACACGTGACCAGGGAAGCCATTTGAAGGATACGTGCTGGTAAAAATGAGTGATCCAGCAACATGATGGCTTCACTGAAACTAGATATGTTTTTCTTATTAAACAACTTGTATTAATAAACACACACTGATTCCAGATATGGATTTCTTCATACACGCACCCAGGGGGGCACCTTAGAAGTGTCCCTGAAAACCTACCAACTACTAGTATGCTGACTGACTGGTCCTAACCAGACTGCCACCACAGACTAGTTTCTGACCCACAGGGGTGACAACATTTGCTCTCAGGAGGTCAGGCACAAATCCTACCATGACAAAGAGTGTTCACACTCCCTCCAACAAGTGGGACTGCAAATCAGCATTTCCAGGCAGGGAGCTTCAAAGAGCCCACAGCCTTTAGTATGCGAATCGGACATACCTCACAGGAGAGGATGCTTATTACCTCTGTCCAGGGCCCATTTGGCGCCTGTACAAGTGGGAAAATTAGTAGTCAGAGAGGGCTGTTCACCTTTAGGCTAGTTCCTCGTCCAAGGTGGGCTACCTGAAGTGAATACAAAAATCAGAAGTCTGCCATCTTTGTGATGGCAAACATAGGAACTCTGGGACAGGATTATGCCCACTTGCCACAGAAAGTGTTCATATATGGGGCATAGTGAGACCAGGGGTAAGTAGCTCATGGGCTACTACCCTACAGTCCACTAATGCCCCTAAATCCAATATTTAGGGGTGCCCCTGGCACAGGGAAATCAGATCCTGCCGACCGAAAAGAAGGAGGACTGAAGAGCCATGAAAAGCAAGAACTGTGGAAGAAGCAACTGACTTGGCACCAGCACTGCCAGCCTGTTCGCTGTTCCTGACGATTGTGCCAAAGTAGAATCACCCTGTAAGCTGTTGGGCTTCCAAAAGCCTGGGAGGACCGCCAGCACTTCTGCCAAGACTCAGTAACTCCTGCTTTACTGGCATCTGCAGGTACCAACGAGACCTTTGAGGACTCTGGATCACCAAAACCCGACACCTGAAAGCACCACTGCACCTGAGCCGCCTAGCCCGAGCTGAAGTGGGCCAACGGAGCTAGCGTGGCCCCCGACCCTATAGAGCAGAAGGCCACCTTGGGCATGCACACTGTGGACTTCTCAATGCTGCCTGCAGTCTCTGGGGGAGGCCCCCTCAACAGCAAGTGTCTTCGGTGACTAAAACCCTATGCCTCAAAGTACCTCTGCACCCTTCACCTCTGGCCCGAGGAGAAGAAGACCAGAGGTGTCCCCACATCCGCAAGCATTGTGAGACCTGAGCCCTGCATGGGGGAGGAAGTCATCCGTTGGGCCACTGCAGAAAGAGGTATTACAGAGGAAGTATCTCAATGGAATGAGCCCACCTATTAGAACAATTCAAAGTACATACTACAGCTGATCAGACAGAGTGAACACTGGGGCCCACCCTAACACACCTGACCCCAGTATTTGAAATGGCTCACAGTGGATTCGTTGCCACTGACATATTGACCAGGTACCCTTCCCAACCCCCCCCCCACCTTCCTCTATCACCCTACACATATATAACACGCGTCTGGTGGCTGGACCACATAAGCAGACTTTATTTGTTTCGGAGGGGGGCTGGTGTTGAGCACGTTGCTCGTAAAAACTATCATCTGGAGTTTATATGTAATGATAGGGTCCACAGTAATAACAAAAATGTTTCTTTTCAGGATACAACTGTACGGAATACATGACAGAGTCTGAGGTATTAAGGGTATGAAAATGTACTATTGTTTTCATGGATGCAAAATGCCGTTCTATGTATACACTACAATAAAATAAATAAAATGTTTGGGGGGAAAATGTGAGACCTACGCCCTCCCAGTGGTTCAGACCAACTGGGAGGACAGTCCAAATCCAATGGAGTCCAAATCTGTAACCTCTTGGTGCTGCCTTGAACCTTGCACCATACTTACCTAAGTGCAGGAGACTGGTCCAGTAAGTCGTTGTGAAGTACCTGTATGCAGTGTATGTCTTTCCTCCAGAGGAAAACATTACAGCTTCAGAAACTGCACTGTTGATTTTTCAAACCTATTACTCGAAACGTACTTCCCTACGGCCATATTACACAAAGAACCCTGGGGGAGCAATGGACGTTTGTGCCTGCTTTGTGCGCCCCCTTGGCACTTTCGTATTACAGAAAGGGCTGTAGACGTTTCCACCACATTGACATCCACATCTGATCTCAGCATTGCACAGAGTCAGCGTTAGTGATTGCCGTAGAGGAGTTATGCAAATTGGTGGATTAGTGAGATAGGGCTGCATGGATACTTCTTTACCCCCCAGCCGCATTAGATATGGTGAACCATCCTACACTTATCAGGGGGTTGGAGAGTGTTGCTTTGAGAGGCGCAGCGCTTACTATTCTAAGATCATTTTTGTCTAACTGAGAACAAAGGGTCTGCTTTGGAGAATCCACATCCGATCCTTTTTCTCTACCTTGCCAAGTACCACAAGGATCATCTCGGTCACCCACATTGTTCAACATGTACGTTATCCATCTCTTGAAACCCATTTAATCATTTGGGTTGATGACAGTAGCCTATGCAGACAATAAACAATTGTGGTATCAAATTGTGTGTCCCCTCAAATTACATTACTCTGCGAGAAAGAGTCCGTTGGCTCCTTGGTTCTCGGACAGACTTAGGCTGTTGAGACAAGGATGTCGGAAACAGGAGAGGCTCTGGAGGGCCCGGCTGGATCCCCTTGAGAGGGAACAACATAAACTTTGTCTAAGGGATTATAAATTAGCCATTGTGGAGGAGAAGAGGGTTCTATTTTTCAAAGATCACCGTTTCTTTCAATCCCTTAGAGATCTTTTTAAAATCATTTACTGTTTATCCTCTCCCCCGGTAGTTGATTCAATTGCAGATTCTCAGGAGTTATGTGATAACATCTCGGCCTTCTTCCACTCAAAGATCGTTGATATCTACAGCTCTCTTGAATCCTTGAATCTGGGTATTCCCTCCCCTATTGACTTTGCTCCCTCCAGAGATGGGAGCTTGTCTGATGGACACCCCCCGAGTTTCCGGTCCTTTCCCCTTCTTACTCCTGAACTGATGATACAGCTTTTGGATAACACTAAATCGGGCTCTCCCTTAGATCACAGCCCGCTTAAAGTTCTGAAGGCCTGCCGGGACGTGCTTATCCCTCCCCTCATGAATATCATGAATCGGGCATTCTCGGAGGGAGTGTTCCCCTATTTATGGAAAATGGCGGTTGTTAAACCCCTTCTTAAAAAGTCTACTTTAGATCCAGGGGTATTGAAAAACTTTCGCCCCATTTCACTTCTCCCTGCCCCTGCAAAGATGCTGGAATCCCATCTAAATCGGCACCTTAGCTCCTTCCTTGGGGACTCGGCTCTTCTGGACCTCTCCCTGCATGGATTTAGGAGATCTCATAGTACAGAGACCGCATTTACGGCCGTTGTTAATAACATCCGTTGTCAGGTCGATAAGGGCTACACCACCCTCCTGGTCCTGCAGGACCTGACGGCGGCGTTTGATACTTTGTCTCCATCTATTATGGTCACCTGCCTCCGGGACATAGGGGTCGGAGATCTGGCATTGAACCTCCTGGCCTCCTTTCTTAATGAAAGGGAGCAGAGAGTGAAGCTGGGCCAGTTTCTTTCTGCCCCTAAACTTGTGCATTGTGGGGTCCCCCAGGGCTCTTCATTGAGCCCTACATTATTCAACATCTATGTGGCCCCACTTGCCAGGGTAGTTCGATCTTTTAGGTTGGAAGTACTCGCATACGCTGATGACACGCAAATAATGGTCTCCCTTACGCAGCCCCTGAAGGATTCTGCCCTGAACTTCAGGAACTGTATGGAGGCTGTGTCTCAGTGGATGGTCCAGAACTTCCTGACGCTAAACGGGGAGAAAACGGAGGTGCTGATTTTCGGGGGCAGTCAGGATATCTGGTCTAAAGATGGGTGGCCTGCCTCTCTAGGGGATTGCCCTCTTCCCCGTCAGTTTGCTAAAAACCTAGGAGTGCTGGTGGACACGGATCTCTCCTTTGACCGTCAGGTCAGTAGGACTGTTTCCACCTGTTGTGGTATCATCAGGGTTCTTAGAAAGATTGCCCACTATCTTTCCCCTGATGCCCGCAAGCTGGCCACTGTGGCTTTAGTCTCTTCAAGATTGGACTACCATAATGCCCTCTATGTGGGCATAAACAAGAGCCTCATCCATAGTCTCCAGATGGTCCAGAACGCAGCGGCTAAGATGGTTTTAAATCTCCCCAGACATGCCTCGGCCACGGCAGCCCGGAGAAGTCAACATTGGCTTCCCATTCAGTCCAGGATCTCTTTTAAAATTCTTTGTCTGGCCTACGGGGCCCTTCATTGCTCGGGTGTTGTGGGCCTTCAGTCACTCATTCATTTTTACTCTCCTAGTCGACCCCTTCGCTTATCTAAGAAAAATCTTCTTGAGGTTCCCAAATTTGTAAGAGACAAATGGGGGGGGAAGAACATTTTCCTTGTTTGTACCCAGAATACGGAATTCTCTTCCTCTCTAACTCATGTTCTTCTGCAGCACTTTTTTCTTTAAAAAACGAAATGACATTTTGGCTAATTTCTCAGACTCCTCTAGGGGAATACACAAACCCTGGGTACCTTAGGATCCCCAAGATACTGGAAAAAAGGATGCAAATTTGGCATGCATAGATTATGTAGAAAGAAAAATGTTATGGAAGCCTAAGTTTGAACTATTCCAAATAGCCGGAAAAAAAGGCTTAGCACGGAGGGTGGGGTGTGGTGGGGTGAGGCCTAGCAGAGAAAGGGTAAATAGAGTCTCCTGATAGTCTGGCAGCTCAATCCATATCTTGGAGTGTGAAGCTGAATCTTGAGGTTACTGTGGATACATTTCAACAATCAATTTGATTTGGTCATCAATTGAGGAGGTCTTTTGTTCTCAAGGTTCAGCAGTACAAGACCATTATTAAACTGTATTGTGCCTAGCCAGTTTGTATAAGATGGGTCACTGAAATAACTCCCAATGTACAAGATGTCAATTAGTAGACATACATTTTTTGCATATGTTTTCACAATATTCAACTTTGAAAGTGTATCAGAAGTCAATGAAGCAAAAAGTCAGCAATATATTCCAAACACAAGCACTTATCACAGCCCAACTTATTCTTCTAGGAATTGATCAACTGGACTATAACCATCAGTAGTTGCACAACTTTGCGCAACGGCGGATAGGTTAAATCCCAATCCCCCTTCAGTCTGTCAATGGTGGTCTACATATTCAGCTTGTTATTATTTGTAGACTCCTTTATATAGGTCGAAAGGTAGAGCAAAAAAGTAAAAAAAAACACCTTGATATTACTAGGAAACTCAAAATTACAATGCTAAATTTCATCGCACTTAAAGTTACTTTTTCTTTGCTTTCAGTTAATCGCCTTGCTTTATGTGGCAGTGCTTGCCTGGTAATACATACAGGTTACATACAAAATAGACCTAAATTGTATGCCATCACGAAGTGCACTAACTTTTCAGAGTGTTAAGGCTTAGAGAACTAATAATCTGAATGATAATTTTAGCCAATAAGGGTGTAAGATTGCCATATTGTTTTAGAAGAAGGTTGACATCGGTCACACCATCAAAAATTAGAGAAACACAGCGGAGAGGAATCTTCCATTGTGCTGACCGGAGAACTAGCCTGTTGGCTGCGCCTGTAACAAATCTGAAAGGAAGCAGGAAGCAGTACTGGTTGTAGTTAATTGCCTTTCGAACAAGTCTCTGACAAAGACATAGTTTCTGCTTCAAAGTGAACAAACGAGAGGCTGTACAGCAGCTCCACCCATCCACAGGACAACACTGGGGATAAAGGTATATAGAGAGTTTGGGAGAAGGAAACAAGGAAACTAATTGATAGAGGGAACATGTCAGAGAGGCACTATCTTACTGATAGCTTTCGGATGTATAGCTGTACAGGTACACAGCTTAGCATACAATAGTTGAGAAGATTACTAACAGTTCAACCAATGCAATATCCATAAGAAAAAGAGACAGTGTGTGTGTATGTATTCTGGCTTTGGAAGAAGACCGGTTGGTCGAAACGCGTCGCCATTAAAACTTCTTGAAACACAGACCCTGGAGTGCGAGTCTCTTTGTGTGGTTCCGGCGTGGATGCTTGCTGGGAGCCCTTTCGAATATGAATATATATTTTATATATATATATATATATATATATATATAAACAATTAACAATGGTGATGCTAACATCATTGTAATTATAGTTCGAAAAAAGGGGGCCCCAAAACATCAATTTCACAAGTTAATTCCCACAGAAAGTTTTGCTCTACAATACAGCAAAAAACGTTGAATAGAATTACACCAAATTTGGCAGAAAGTTTGACCTTTACTCAGAAAGCATGCTTTCCATTATTTGGTATAAACCAGCTCAGTAGTTTAGGAGAAATTTGCATTTAAAGAGGGGGTTTGGGGTGATCGTGAAGTGGTGAATCTCCTGGAAATGTTAGTGATATCTGGACTTTTCTGTACTCCAGGTGGAACCCTAAACAGCACCAAGGTACCTTCTGTGCAATACAAAATAGCAAGGGCTATTACAGGACTCTTACTTGGCCCAGGTGTCTTGAAAAAGTTTTCAAAAGGTAAAATAAAAAATTAGCCCACCGGTATTTTACTGCCATGCAAGCTTTTCGGGGAAAGGTGGGAACTTGCATGACAGCACCTGCAGACGTACTGCAGTACCTGAAAAAACATTTCAAAATAAAAGGGAGAAGGCAATGCGGGTTTGGCGAGCATGGCCAAAATCAGTGTGCAGTAAGGTCAGCCGTGCGCAGCAGGGTTGCGCGCAGGTGGTCAAAAGCCAGTGCACGATAAGGTCTTAGCCGGTCACATTATTAAACAAGCATTGGCATAGCCAATAGGTCTAGCCTTTGGGACCTTATAAGTATTTAGTTATGAAGCACAATATCCTTGGTGCAACAACATCATCTGTTGCATAGCTTAACACTTATAAGCTCCCAAAGGCGAGACCTATTGGCTATGCCAATGCTTGTTCACTCTTGACACCATGGGTAAAGCCAATTAACCCATGAACCGTGAAACCTGTGACAGAAAACACAACATAACTTAGTCATGTGCTTAAAAAAGTACAGTGTTTAATGCTTCGTGCGGGGGAGGTGGAAGAAACAGCTGTAATTCATCATGAAAGCACCCATTGGCTGCAAATTACACCAACTTCACGTCATCTACATTAAAGGTCGTTCTATTGGTCTTTTGACGAAGCCTGCGTGAGCCGTAGCCCCGCCTGTAGGGTAGAGGAGGTCAAACTAGAACCAGGCCCCTTGAAGCACTGTGCAGTGTAAACAGATTGTCGTAATCTGCGTTTTACACTGCGCTTCAACTGTATTTCGCGGATTTAACAGTTTGAGAGGTGAGGCCAATATCAGGAGCAAAGTAAAGCATCACTTCCGTGAAAACGCACGAGAAGCTCCTGCGACTTGCAAGTCCCATCCTGAAAACGAGCGACGCCATGACTCGGATGTTGAAGAGCACCGCGTGTAGTCTTTCAGCAGAGGCTGTTGGCCGATGGGCAGGCGGGCTAAGGGAACAAACGGTTTTCATTGGGTTCCGTGATGTGGCGTGGGAAAGGCAGGTAACTTGATTGACACTATAAGCAAGTTGCTTGAACTTGCAGGCTGCAGCGGGAGAGAGAGGCGGAGGGGTGAACCCGCGAGTGGTGCGAGCGCACTAGGTAGAGCAGTCTGCTCTTTTTCAAAGCACATACTCGTGCTTGTGGCGCGCCCCTGTTCGCCTCTGCAAGGTGTATGCTGTCACAAGCACGAGTTTGTGCTTCGAAAAAGAGCTGAACGACGGCTAAAGGTCTACTATGCGGCGCATGCGAGCTGCATAGGCGAGACTTAAAAATATACATGATGATCTGCTCATATGATGATGAATTATAATTTCTCCCACTTTCATGATGAAACAAAAAAAAAATAATTCTGCAATTAGCATGGACTTCGTTTTGCTTCTCTCGGATTTTGAAGATCCCTTAACTTCACAGATCGGTGAATCTGCATGCCGTGTTTATTGCAATGTACATTATATGCCATAGAACTGATGGGTACAAGGTTTAAAGTATATACGTTCAATCATAGTGAATAATGGGTTATGTTGCATTACAATGATAAATGTAAAATGCCAAGACCCTTTGCCATGAGGTAATGCACCCTGCATAACGGCTCAATAGTTTGTTAAAAAAAAAAACTTCACAGATCGATGACTGGTATTTGTGAGATGTGATTTGTAGAAG
Organism: Lissotriton vulgaris; assembly: GCF_964263255.1. Taxonomy (NCBI): domain Eukaryota; kingdom Metazoa; phylum Chordata; class Amphibia; order Caudata; family Salamandridae; genus Lissotriton; species Lissotriton vulgaris. The sequence goes on from NC_141685.1 coordinate 878,242,697, forward strand.
TTGGCGTGAAAATAAATCAATGTTGGTTGCTGGTAATTAGATGTGGTGAATGTCTGCAAGGAAGAATCACCACATAGGTGAGTGTGTTTGTGTGCAGGGTCAAGGGGAAAATGAAACGTCCAGCACACCTGCATGCTAGAGAAGCAGGGAATTCATGTCAGACTAGCTCAACGAGTTCCCCATGCATCTTGTTGTAGGTATTTGATTCTTATAACATGTGAACCTGGCCCCTTCTGAGGATGGATTTGGTTCCGCAGATCACGTACCTTCCAAGATGTGCATCCTCACCAGCTCAGCCCGCTGCGGCCTTGATCGGATCTTCCGCTTCAGATAATCCTCTGTCTGCATTAAAGAAGATGTTAAACCTTTACAGAGGAGCCGAGAAAGTCCTATAAGTACACTTTATACTGAAATGGTAAATCGAAGGATTACATTGCATAAAGAGGAAGGTTAGAGCTTGAAACAAAGGGTTAAGGAAATATGTCTGATTAGAAGGCTGGTTGGATGGAGATAACATAGCTCCAAGGAAGGAGGATCATTAAGACAGAGTGAGTAGATGAATCATAATTCCAAATACCACCTCTATCCCAACTGATATACCATTATAATTCTTCAAACGTATGTAGGTTCCACAACCTTTAGTGGAATACTTAAGAGTGACACTTTCTCGCTGAAACTTTGAGTGCTGGTGAAAGAACACATCCCCTGGGAAAGAGAGCCGTGTACTGATGTTCCAGTGACACCTGCTAGCCAGGAGTTGAGTACTGTTGAAATAACCAGAGAAGGGGGTGGTGGGTCTTGGGACGGAGGAAAGTACTCTTCTTACAGTGACTCCTCCTGGAGGGAATTCTGCCCAAGTAACAACCGTGGATGAGAAAAAAATACTATTACAGTTACACCTTCTCTCCAGGGCAGGGAGTGCGATGAGGTAACCCAGCCCTCAACATGGAAAATGAGTAAAGCTTTTTAAGTGACACCTTCTGCTGGGGGAGGAAACATTACTACCACTGTTTCTTACCCGGGCTCGTTCTAGGCTCCGCCTCTGCTCATGAAATGCTGCTGGACTCTTCAGAGCTGCAGGAAGAAAAAAATGAAGAATTAAAGAAACAGAATGAATAATCCAGTGCCCAGCCCATGGAGTGAGATATGAACACTCTGCAAAGCTCTGTATATTAGGGAGGGCTTCAAACCTGAGATGTGGGCACACTAATTTCTTTTGATTTTGGGGGGAATAGGGGTGATGTCTACCTCAGTTGGGAAGATTATCTCTTTACAACAGACTATGTGTTGCCATCCAAACATTTCATCCGGCCTTGCATTTAAAACACTTTCAATGGGTTTGCTCCCAGTTGCCTTTATTTTCATTTTTGTCTCTTACACAATAGTGGTGAAACTGTCGGTGACGCATGGGGCAGGAGAGACACTGCAAATTAACTACATTGTAAGGCTGGCTCCCTCGCCCAGGAACTAAAAAGGAAGGGAGGCATTTGAAAGACCCTCCTTCGAGTTTTCCTTCAATAAAGTGAGTCATGAATTTGACCTTCAAGGCATCAAAGACCAGGCTCTCTACAACAGCGAGGTGCTGAAACATTGCCATGCCTTTTATGAAAGTTTGTTCAATCAATTCCTTTAGCTTTTCAAGAATAAATTACATTCAACCTTTTCTAAAAAAAAATTTAAAAAATGTTTATACTACTTTGTCAATTTTGCAATGAAGGTGGAGGAGGGGGATGCGCATCTGCCTTAATTTCTACGCTGCAATGTTATTTTATCACAGTAATCAAGGAAATGGGATCTTATGTCTTATGATATCTCTGTTGGGGACACCGAGATTCCAGAACCTTTGCACCAGAGACACAAACATTTATAGACGATTTCGAAAGACTGCTGTTATTAGGAACACATAGCAGCCATCAGAGTTAGCGTCTCTGTCTTGGTTGAAGGGTGTGCATAGTAGGATGTTCAGTTCTTGTACATGAGCAATGCTTTATGGCTTAATTTGGGATTAGATCTAAGGGTATTCTGCAGGAATCTAAGATGTTTTAGGGTGTTTAGATGTAGTGTAGTGCATCTAAGGGGATTATGAACTCTGGATACTGTATGGTGGGGTGTGTTGGTGAAGGGGCGAGGCCCATAAGAGAATGTTGTAAATTTGGGGATGACATTGCAATACTGTTACTTTAGCTATTAAACTAAACTAATGTGTTATTTTCTTGCCTAACTGTATAGAAAGCCCTGTGGAGTGTAATCCAAGACAGATTGGCTGTGCCTTGGGAGATTTTGCGAGTGAAGAAAGGCTGGTGCGCCCAAATGACAGCTTGTGATAATCAGCTGCAGCTTGTTTGTAGACACATCTATCAATGATCCTGTTGGTCTTGTGCAGGTCATTTTCTAAACCTCGGAGTTAGTGTTTTTTCAACATCAGGGCGTATTGCCCATTTCTTAAGGCATTTGGCTTTGGCGTTCATTTGTTTAAAGGTTTGGTCAGCGTGACCCTGAGATGTGGGAGCAAGTTGTTTAATCCATTAGTGGACGGGGCTGCAGCTAAGGATTTTAGCGCTGGAGAATTTATGTTTTCATAAGAGCCTGCGATATACTCGGTATGATTTGTGGTTTTGCGTGGTTATGAAGTAGCAGGGACGAGGCTTGTGGATTAGATTCACTATAACTTTTACAAGGCTGAGGGTGGGATAAAACTAATCATGGAAGGTTACGTTGAGCATGCATCATTCTAGGTGCAGGGATTAGAGCACCAACTGAGTTCACTGGAGTAGGTCTCTTTTTTTAGACTGAGTAAGTGGGGTGACTGCCGTTTACAGCATCTTCAGAGGCTACAGTGACCCCACTCAACCTGGTGCCACAGAACTGGAGCAATGAGTCGTAGATGATCGCCAAAAGCCCAATGGGTGGAAACTGACTCGGAAAGCTATTTTTGTGAATGAGGATAACACTTCCACCCGAAGTCAGTAGTGCTCTGGGGTTAAGGGTTTCGGTCAGAGTCAGCATTTGGTACAAATCAAATAACAGGATAACACAACAGACTTCAAAAGCAATTTATTGGACAGCCAATGGAGGGCATATAAAATACCAGAATTCCTCAGCAGCCTTCGGTAAAATGCACCCACATACAAGAAAAACATCAGACGCTCAAAAGTTTTGTTAACTACATAATCCGATCACAACCAATCCAGGACTCGCCTTCATGTTATGAAAGAATGAACGTCGCCTTCAGTAAGCTCACTCTTCACAACACCAAAAGCACACTGATGTGTTAAAATTCTTCAGGAACAAATTCGAGCAGATAGCGAAGCTTTATGAAACAAGCATCTACAATGCAATAGGTCTCGCATTAATTAAGTTTAAGCTTTTGGCATTGCTAAATATTGCAACACCAATTGCAACAAAAGTTTAAAAATTGTAGGCCAAAAAAATGTGTATTTATTTTTGTAGCAGTGGTGGCATGCTGCGCTTTAAATGAATATGTTTAAAAGTAAAGTGCGCCATACTGCTATTGTTACAATAGTTAATTGTGGATGTGTTAACAATTGATGTGTGCACTGATGGCTTGTGGTGTGTGTCTCTGTAGAAATTGTGCACTGACGGCTGGTGGTGTGTGTGCCTGGTGGAAGCGTGCACTGACGGCTGATGGTGTGTGTGCCTGGTGAAAGTGTGCACTGACGGCTGATGGTGTGTGTGCCTGGTGAAAGCGTGCACTGACGGCTCGTTGTGTGTGTGCCTGGTGAAAGCGTGCACTGACGGCTGGTGGTGTGTGTGCCTGGTGAAAGCGTGCACTGACGGCTGGTGGTGTGTGTGCCTGGTGAAAGCGTGCACTGACGGCTGGTGGTGTGTGTGCCTGGTGAAAGCGTGCACTGACGGCTGGTGGTGTGTGTGCCTGGTGAAAGCGTGCACTGACGGCTGGTGGTGTGTGTGCCTGGTGAAAGCGTGCACTGACAGCTGGTGGTGTGTGTGCCTGGTGAAAGCGCGCACTGACGGCTGGTGGTGTGTGTGCCTGGTGAAAGCGTGCACTGACGGCTGGTGGTGTGTGTGCCTGGTGAAAGCGTGCACTGACGGCTGGTGGTGTGTGTGCCTGGAGAAAGTGTGCACTGACGGCTGGTGGTGTGTGTGTGCCTGGTGAAAGCGTGCACCGACGGCTGGTGGTGTTTGTGCCTGGTGAAAGCGTGCACCGACGGCTGGTGGTGTGTGTGCCTGGTGAAAGCGTGCACTGACGGCTGGTGGTGTGTGTGCCTGGTGAAAGCGTGCACTGACGGCTGGTGGTGTGTGTGCCTGGTGAAAGCGTGCACTGACGGCTGGTGGTGTGTGTGCCTGGAGAAAGTGTGCACTGACGGCTGGTGGTGTGTGTGTGCCTGGTGAAAGCGTGCACTGACGGCTGGTGGTGTTTGTGCCTGGTGAAAGCGTGCACTGACAGCTGGTGGTGTGTGTGCCTGGAGAAAGTGTGCACTGACGGCTGGTGGTGTGTGTGTGCCTGGTGAAAGCGTGCACTGACGGCTGGTGGTGTTTGTGCCTGGTGAAAGCGTGCACTGACGGCTGGTGGTGTGTGTGCCTGGTGAAAGCGTGCACTGACGGCTGGTGGTGTGTGTGCCTGGTGAAAGCGTGCACTGACGGCTGGTGGTGTGTGTGCCTGGTGAAAGCGTGCACTGACGGCTGGTGGTGTGTGTGCCTGGAGAAAGTGTGCACTGACGGCTGGTGGTGTGTGTGTGCCCGGTGAAAGCGTGCACTGATGACTGATGGGGTCTGTGCTTGGTGAAAGCGTGCATTGACGGTTGGTTGTATGTGTGTATGCGTGTGTGTGTGCGTGTGTGTGTGCGCGTGCGTGTGTGTGCGCGTGCGTGTGTGGGTGCGCGTGCGTGTGTGTGTGCGCGTGCGTGTGTGTGCGCGTGTGTGTGTGTGTGTGCGTGTGCGTGTGCGCGCGTGTGTGTGTGTGTGTGCCTGGTGAAAGCGTGCATTGACGGTTGGGTGTGCGTGTGGATGGTCGCGTGTGGATGGTCGCGTGTGGATGGTCGCGTGTGGATGGTCGCGTGTGGATGGTCGCGTGTGGATGGTCGCGTGTGGATGGTCGCGTGTGGATGGTCGCGTGTGGATGGTCGCGTGTGGATGGTCGCGTGTGGATGGTCGCGTGTGGATGGTCGCGTGTGGATGGTCGCGTGTGGATGGTCGCGTGTGGATGGTCGCGTGTGGATGGTCGCGTGTGGATGGTCGCGTGTGGATGGTCGCGTGTGGATGGTCGCGTGTGGATGGTCGCGTGTGGATGGTCGCGTGTGGATGGTCGCGTGTGGATGGTCGCGTGTGGATGGTCGCGTGTGGATGGTCGCGTGTGGATGGTCGCGTGTGGATGGTCGCGTGTGGATGGTCGCGTGTGGATGGTCGCGTGTGGATGGTCGCGTGTGGATGGTCGCGTGTGGATGGTCGCGTGTGGTTGGTCGCGTGTGGTTGGTCGCGTGTGGATGGTCGCGTGTGGTTGTTTGCGTGTGTGTGGTTGTTCGCGTGTGTGTGGTTGTTCGCGTGTGTGTGGTTGTTCGTGTGTGTGGTTGTTCGTGTGTGTGGTTGTTCGTGTGTGTGAGTGTGTGGTTGTTCGTGTGTGTGTGTGTGTGTGGTTGTTCGTGTGTGTGTGTGTGGTTGTTCGTGTGTGTGTGTGTGGTTGTTCGTGTGTGTGTGTGGTTGTTCGTGTGTGTGTGTGTGGTTGTTCGTGTGTGTGTGTGTGGTTGTTCGTGTGTGTGTGTGTGGTTGTTCGTGTGTGTGTGTGGTTGTTCGTGTGTGTGTGTGGTTGTTCGTGTGTGTGGTTGTGTGTGTACGGTTGTTCGTGTGTGGTCGTGTGTGTGTGTGGTTCTGTGTGTTGTGTTTGTGGTTCTGTGTGAGTTGTGTTTGTGGTTGTGTGTGGTGGGGTGTGTGGTGGTGTGTGTGGTGGTGGTGTGTGTGGTGGTGGTGTGTGTGGTGGTGGTGTGTGTGGTGGTGGTGTGTGTGGTGGTGGTGTGTGTGTGTGGTGGTGGTGTGTGTGGTGGTGGTGTGTGTGGTGGTGGTGTGTGTGGTGGTGGTGTGTGGTTGTGTGTGTGTGGGAATGGTGAGGGGGCAGATAAGCGTAATGTTGTCAGCTCTGAGGAGCACACCGTTTATGCTCATATTCTGAAGCATGTGTTTCCAGACTCCCTGCTCCCCCTTGACGGTCGGTCAGAGTTATACCTTGCACTGCTGTTAAACCTCAATAAATCCCAGGCACACTTCTGCTTTGCATCTATCACCACTGGGAAGAAGCAGTGTACCAGTACATTGATTATTCAGCTGGCTGATGGAGACACTCCTGTGAAATCTAAAGCATTTAATAAAATAACACTCGTTAGCTCTTAAAGTGACCCTCCCATTATATCCTCAAATGGCCTTCACGTGAGATAATAAAGTGACCCTCCGGTGAGACCCGTGAGTTAGCCTCTTGAGATCCAAGGGTGATTATACCTGAGATGCCAAAAGAACCTGCTGTGACCTGTCCAGGAGCCACCTAAATTACCCAACTGTATTTACAATAAGCATTTGCAATGCAATAGGTCTCGCATTAGGAAAGTTTGAGCTATTGGTATTGTAAATGACAATATTTTTATTTATGTGTTGGTTTTGAGAATAGGGAAATTAAAAGCTTTGTCATTTACAATGCCAATAGTTATACCTTTCGCAAATGTGACACCTATAGCATTTCTAATGCAATATGTGTTGTATTTACGTGAGTTAGATGTATTGATATTACAAATAACAATGGCTTATTTTTTTAAAATAATTAATACTTACATTTTAATGGTAGAGAACCAGTGCTCCTCAGCATGGGTGTAATACTTTTAATGGGAGAGTACAACAGCACGAGTGCAATACTTTTAATGGGATGGTTCTAAACCTTCCAGTTACTGGTGCAATACATGTATCAGCACTTCTCAGTACCAGCGCAATATGTGTACTAGCGGTTCCTAGTACTGGAATAACACTTTTTTTTTTTTTTTTTTTTTTTGAAAACCTTTATTGAGCCTTCACAGAGTAGTACACAGCTCGTCGCCTACAACCCAGCCGGGCCGGCCACTAATAAAGCGTATAAGCAATAAATAAGCATTAACACAGTACATGCGGTCGTGAGGACTTGAGGATGAAGCACCAAAGGGAAATTGTGAAGAAGGAGTTGCGAATGGTCCATGCCAAATTATGAGGTTTTCGTTTTCTGTTTTATACCTAAAAAAAGGAAAACATTAAAACTTCGGGAAATCACGTTGCCATCGACACAGGAAACTGAATGCCATTCAGGTGGAAGTGTGCCTCTGAGTCCATTCAAATAGCGCTTTGCACATCTTGGTAAATACCGTAGCAATCGCCCCATTCCGTTATACCGCCCCCACCCAGTGCAGCCCCCCCTCCCACCATCACGCCCTTCCCCCACATTCACTCGTCCTCATCCGACTCCAGTGTGTCCCCTTCAGGGAGTGGCTCACAAATCTCACCCCAGTAAACATTCCATGGGGACCAAACTTTATTCCACTTGGCCGGGCACCCCCTGGATAAATACACCGCCCGCTCCGTGACCATGGCCCTATCCATATTCACACACCATTGGGAGGCCTTCGGCAGATCTGCCACCCCCCAGCGCTGCGCAATGTCCCTCTTCGCCATCATCATACCAATCGTCACCCAGAGGCGGCCATGTCGGGACAGGTCAGTTGGTTCCCACACATTAAGAAGACAGCGACGTGGCTCTGGAAGCACGGAGACCTCTAGGACTTGTGAGACGGTACGCATGACCTGACACCAATATGTTTGTATAAGGGAGCAGTCCCAGAGTGTATGGAGTAGTGTGCCCTCCTCCCCGCAGCCGCGCAAGCAGAAGGGGTCAGGGGCTCGCTGTATGTGGTGAAGCAATGTCCTGGTGTAGTATGTCCTGTGCAGAACCTTGAGTTGGATGAGTCTCATTCTAGAGGATATGCCCGCCTCTTTAGGGGATGCCAGTGCCTCGTTCCATTCGTGTTCATCCATCTCCCCCACCTCCTGCTCCCATTTTCCCTTAAGAGGCACTAGCGGGTCTGGGGAATTATTCAGGAGTTTCCAGTAGGTAAGGGAGGTGGCCTTTTCCACCATATAGTCAGTTAAGAGGCGATCCTCTAGCGGGGACGACTCTGGGAGAGTTGACCCCACCGGAATAACCGCCAGCAGAGCATGACGCACTTGAACATACCGATAGGTTTCATGCGGTCCCATTTCGTAGAGTTCCTTCAGGCGGTCGAACGTGATGACAGCCCCATGGTCCCACATGTCTCCCACTGTTGATATGCCAATGTCGTCCCAGCGGGAGAACCCCTTGCTGGTCCGAAGGTTGCCCAGAGCACGTGAATCCCAAAGCGGGGTGAGCTTAGTGATAGTATCTTTCCAGCCCAGCGCAGCGGTGGCTGCGTGCCAGACGGACACCGTGATCTTAGTGGGCCCCTTCAACAACCTGAGTTTACGCTTGTCATAGAGCGGGGCCAGCAGGGTACCCGCCCCTAGCTGGGCCCGATCCGCCTGGAATGCAGGGTCCGACTGTGATGCGTGCAGCCATTGATTAATCGGCCTAAGCTGAGCCGCCCAATAGTAAAGTTGAAGGTTAGGGAGTGCGATGCCACCCTCGTACCAACCTTTACAGAGCTTGGCGTGAGCTATCCGTGCCGGGCGATTGTGCCATAGCAGACCAGAGACCACCGCCGCCACCTTTTTGAAATACCTGGGGGGCACCGCAAAGGGGGTATTGTCCAGTATATACAGAAAGCGGGGCAGGGATTTCATCTTAAAGAGGGCTGCTTTTCCCAGCATCGTTAGTGGTAACCCTGCCCAGAAGCTCGCATCTCGCCTGAGGCGATCCAGCGGCGGCTCCAAGTTCAACTTTCCGAATTCCGTCGGGTCACTCGTAACATGAATACCTAGATATTTAAAGGACGGGCCGGCCAATCGCAGGGGGCAGTCAGAGCCAACCGCGGGTGGGCTGCCCGCCAGGGTGTATAATTCAGATTTAGTCCAATTAATGGTGTAGCCCGACACCTCCCCGTGGGCATTGCAGATACGTAAGAGAGCCGGGATGCCATGGTCCGGGTCCGTCAGGTATACAAGCATATCGTCCGCGTAGAGCGAAATGCGGTCCTCCCAGCCCTCCCTCCACTGAATCCCCTTGAGCAAGGGGGTGGTCCTAATGCGGATTGCCAAAGGCTCTAGCGACAGTGCAAATAGGAGGGGGGAAAGAGGGCAACCCTGCCGAGTGCCGCGTTTGAGCGGGAAGGAGCGTGAAACGTGGCCATTCGCCACCACATGCGCCACCGGCCTGGTGTACAGCAGTTTAACCCAAGATATAAAGACAGGGCCGAAACCCATGTACTGGAGAACCTCGAAGAGATAAGCCCATTCCACCATGTCAAAGGCCATCTTGGCATCTAGGGCCAAGATGGCCGCTGGTTCATCGAGTTCATCCGTTTTGGCCAACACCCCATGCACCCTTCGTAGATTGAGTGAGGTGTTCCTGTGGGGCATGAACCCGGACTGGTCCGGGTGAATTAGATCAGAGAGGTGGGGCAGGAGACGATTTGCCAGCAGTTTCGCCAGAATTTTACTTTCTGCGTTAAGTAAGGATATAGGGCGGTAGGAGGAGCAATCCTCAGGAGGTTTGCCAGGCTTGGGGATAGCCACTATCGTGGCCGTTCGTTGGTCTAACGGGAGTACCCCCGCAGTACGGCACTCCTCATACATTCGAAGCAGGTATGGGCTAAGAACGGCAGTGCGGTCCTGGAACCACTCAATTGGGATGCCGTTTGGTCCGAGCGCTTTGCCCGTATGCAGGGCCCCAATGGCGATCCGCAGTTCGTCAGCAGTGAAAGGCGTCTCAAGCTCAGCCGTCGCCTCGGGCAATAGTGCCGGGATGGGCAGATCATACAGTGTGCTTTGGGCCGCAATGGCCGTGACGTCCCGCTCCGGGGTGTAGACTTTCTCGAAGTGGGCAGCCAACTCTTCTGCTATCCGAGCTGGGTCCGTGTGAATGTTCCCCAGGTCATCCCTAACCTGTTGAATCCCCTTGGCACTCCCGCCTCTTTTGTCTAGCCAGGCCAGCATTTTCCCTGCTTTGTCCCCCAAATCATACACTCGGTTTTGTGTGTCAGTGATGTGACCTTGTGCAATGTGTCGAGCGTGGTCTGTATAGAGACGCTGGGCCAGCGTGAGCGCATGCAGTGTGTCGTCAGTGGGGTCTGTTTCATGGGCAGCGGTTGCGTCACGCAGTCGTAGCTCGAGCGCCGAGTGCTCCGCCGCCTGTTCTCGCCTATACGAGGTTATAGAGCTAATAGCTTGCCCCCTCAGGACAGTCTTATAGGCCTCCCATAGCACCTCAGCCGAGGCTGCGGTAGGCTCGTTCTCCATGAAGTAATGTGTTGTGGCGGTCTGCAGTGCCTTCCGGACCTTCGGCACCCTAAGATATGAGGCATGCATCGGGAAGATGCGGTGGCGTGAGCGTGTTTGTGAAGTGATGGTGAGAGTCAGTGGGGAGTGATCCGAGATGCCCCTTGGGTGAATGAGCACCTCTTCTACGCGCTGCAAACCATCCCCAAGCGCCAAAAAGTGGTCAATGCGGGACAGGCTATTGTGGACGGTGGAATGGAAGGTGTACTGTCGTAATGTAGGGTGGACGTGCCGCCATATGTCTACCAGCCCCAACGCCTCAAGGAACCTTTGGAATCTGGAGGGACCCCCGGGGAGGGCGGGTGCGGGGAACCTGTCGAGTAGTGGGTCGGCAGGGGAATTAAAGTCCCCGCCTAACAAGGTGTCACCCTCGGGGAGGGACAGTAGGAAATCGCCCAGGGCAGGCAGCATCACTGAGTGCAAGGACGGCGGGATGTACACTGATACTATTGTCAGGGGGCGCCCCTCCCATTGACCACTCACCGCCGCAAAACAGCCCTGTGAGTCGGTTTTTGTGCTAATGGTGATAAAAGTTGAGGATTTTCTAAGTAGGATACCCGTGCCCCGGGACCCAGTGGCGAATTCGGAGTGGGCCAACATTGAATACCCTCGCCTGTCCAGGGCCTTGGTGGCAGTACCCATTAGATGGGTCTCTTGAAGGAGTATGAGGTCAGGTTTATGTCGCTTGACCTCGGACAGAACAAGGCCTCGCTTCACTTTATCACCCAAACCACGCACGTTCCATGCCAGAAGCTTGAGGGAGGAGCTGCCCAATCGCGTCTCACCCGCCTGCATCACGTTAAGCCGCTCACCCACCACCATCGAAACTCAGGGGCCAGAACCCTCAGCACATGGCCCACCCTCCCAGCATCGTTCCAGTAAACAGCACCGTACATTCTACATTGTTCGATCGATAGCATGAATTTCCCGTCAAACCAAACAAGTCCCCCCCCCAACACCCCCCACCCTGCCTCCCTGCCAAACGGACTCAAAACTGCCCGCCACCCCAACTTAGCAGAGCGCTTAACCCATAGCTGAAACAGAGTACTTGCACGTCGGGGGAGAGTGTCCCCCAAAGCAGGCGGTCCCTTTGCAGCCCTCGGGCGTCCGGGCCAGTGTCCATTAACGGCTCAATAGAAAAGCAGTGGGAGTAGAGTTCAGGAGTAACTCGGTAGTCCCTTGTGGTCTCTTCATTTGCCGCCAGCCGCTCCCAATTGGTCCTGTGGTGGTGATCCATTCTCGCTGTTCCTGGATGGGGAGCGGGAGCCCCGTCGGCTCGTCCCCCCCGATCTGTTGCGTCGACGGTTAGAGGTGCGGTCCACTGTGCGCCAGCCATCCAGCCATTCCCTGGTAGTCTCTGCTGAATCGAAAAACCAGACCTTCTTATCCGCTACCACTCGTAGCCGGGCCGGAAACAGCATGGAGTACGGCAGTTCTTGGTCGCGAAGCGACTTTTTAACTTCGAGGAAAGTCCTCCTCTTACGGGTGACCTCCGCCGTGTAGTCGGGGAAGAATGAAATCCTTGAATTCTGGATTTGGATGGGCGGTGCCACCCTAGCGGCCTGGAGGACTGCATCGCGGTCTCGAAAGTTGAAGAGTCGCGCCAAGATGGGGCGCGGGGCGGCACCCGGGGTAGGCGTCCCGCCCGGGACCCGGTGGGCCCGTTCTACTGTGAAGAAGTTGGATAGACCCTTCGGGGCCAGTTTGGTCTTTATAAGGTCTTCAACATACAGGTCCATGGCCCCCTTTGTTTCAGACTCCGGGACCCCCAAAATACGGACGTTGTTGCGTCTGGAGCGCCCCTCCTGGTCATCCAGCTTACTTTTCAAAAGTTTATTGTCCGCCTGCAGCCTCTCCATTGCCACTTGCAGGTCCGAAACGTCTTCTATTAAAGATTTGGTCACCACCTCCACCTGCTTCACCCTTTCGCTCATTTTCTGGAGGTCGGCTCTGATCAGGGTAACCTCCGCCGCGGTCGAACCCACCGTGGCCTGCACCTGCTCCAGTGTCCTTAGCACGTCGTCCAGCGTGGCCTTTTTAGCGCCGTCATTGTCAGCGCCCTTCCCCAATGATTTGCGCTGCTCAGTTTGTGTGGCCGACTGGCCCTCGTAGGCATATTTCCCAAGCTTCGCCTGAGCAGCATTCTGCCGTTGTCCCTTCCCCGCCATTGCCGTCCAACGAGACAAAGTCTAGGCTGGAACGGGCCGGAGGTCCGTCGCTGTCCACGGGGGGGGGGGAAAGGAATGCAGGGGGAGTTCAGAACTGGTGGGAGGCCAAAGTCCGCTGGTGCTATACAAGTGTCGCCGGCCGCCGCGGAGCTGTGGCGGCCTCGGCAAGTTCAGCAAAATGGCGTCTGGTGCCGTGCAGGACCTCCGTGTCGAGCGCAGCCAAGGGGCACAGATGCCCAGCGGCACCGTGTACTCCACAGGAGGGGTAGAGCAGCCGGCGGGGAGGATCGCTAGCCAAAGGTGTCGGGCGATGGCGTCGTCGGCTACTTCCGGATGGTTACGCCGGGGAGGATGAACTTCCGCCCGGCCTCAGGATTCACTTGACACCGATGCTCGCCTCGTGTCACCAGGCCCGTCTCGCCCAAGGGACGGAGATGAAGTTTCGCCCCGAAACCGGGGTCCAGGCACTCCCAAATTTTCTGTGCCGGTGCCGCTCGGTCACCGCACCCGGGACACCCTCTTCGGACTGAGTAGTGCGCGGATTGGCATGCGGATTGTTGCGGGAAGCCGCCTTGCTACGGGAGCCTCTCTAGGTTGCTGCCGCCATCATCGGCTGCTAGCCACGCCCCCCCGGAATAACACTTTTAATGGGAGAGTGGCAGCACTTCAAAGTACTGGTACAATGCAAGTACCCAAGTTTTTCAATACTAGTCGAATACGTTTAATGGGAGACAACCAGCACTTCTCAGTATTTGTACAATACTTTTAATGGGCGAAGAGCTACGGAAGTCAGACACCCCGAGTGACAAGGACAGCCTGGAGCTACAGAAGCGTCAAACACCCCTAGAGATAAAAACAGCCAGGAGCTACAGAAGCCAGACACCCCGAGGGATGAGGACAGCCTGGAGCTACGGAATTCAGACACCCTGAGAACCAAGGACAGCCTTGGAGTTACGGAAGTCAGACACCCTGAGAGACGAAGACAGCCTAAAGCTACAGCAGTCATACACCCCAAGGGACGAGGACAGTCTAGAAGTCTAAGAAGAATGGATGTAATGCAGCTCATAGTAAGTACCAGTGGCTGATTAATTTGAGCGTTCAAACCCTCGCTGTATGCACTACCAGAATGTGCCACATAATGCAGACTCTTTTCCTCCCACTAAATTCCCTCCGTACACATACATTCCTGGAGACATCCGTCACCGTAGAACTCCCACTGCTCAACTGAGCTATGGAGTCCATGGTCTGCGGCATAACTATTCTACAGAAAATAATGGTAACCTAAAACCTATATTGCGGTGCATTTTTTTAAAGGTCTTTTTCGGTCTTAAACCACTTGTGGGCGTCTACATCACTGCAAGCTCCAGTTCCACTCAGATCTGGAATGGAAGGATTATGTAGGTGAACGAGGTTAATGTCTGTGTTCTATTCACATGGCCACAGACTACAGTAAAAAACGAGCTATCAGTGGTGGGGGGGGGGGGGGGAGGCGAACCTGCGTTTAATACCCCCTGAATATACTGCCCCTTGTACGCACCGTGAGGGGGGGAACAGGCTGCGCCAGGCAGGCGACAACGGGGGCTCATACATTCACAAATGAGCCAGCGCGGAAGGGCGCTCAGTCAATGGCGCGCTAGCAGGGCGGAGTCCCAGAGGCGGCCGAAGGGCAGGGGCTACGAATCCTGCGCAGCCGCCGTCCTGCCCCGCCCATGCACCGCAGCCGCCGTTTCCGCAGCACACCGCAGGTCCCGCCGGAGCAGCAGAAAGTTAGCAGGCTGGAAGTTGCCAGCCTGTCCCTGCTCGGGAGCCCCTGGCCACGTAGCCCCCGCAAGCCCATCCATCGGAAGCCGAGGACCCGGCGCTCCATGAATGATTGTCCCAAACAGCAGCGGTGAGGTGTGTGTGTGTAGGGGTGTGTGTGTGTGTAGGGGTGTGTGTGTAGGGGTGTGTGTGTAGGGGTGTGTGTGTAGGGGTGTGTGTGTGTGTGTGTAGGTGTGTGTGTGTGTGTAGGGGTGTGTGTGTGTGTAGGTGTGTGTGTGTGTAGGGGTGTGTGTGTGTGTAGGGGTGTGTGTGTGTGTGTAGGGGTGTGTGTGTGTGTGTGTAGGGGTGTGTGTGTGTGTGTGTAGGGGTGTGTGTGTGTGTGTCTGGCTGTGTGTGTCTGGCTGAGTGTGTCTGGCTGTGTGTGTCTGGCTGTGTGTGTCTGGCTGTGTGTGTCTGGCTGTGTGTGTCTGGCTGGACTGTTCCAATGAGGCACAGGGTCAGACTGATTTGCATATAGCCATGTCTGAACTGGGGTGGCAGAGTGGGCAAAAGAACGGTGATGGATTAAACCCAGATCTTTTGACTGGGTGTGAGTGTTTGATTGGTTCAGATGCTCGTCCATTACCACCCCCTTTTGTACCTTCGATCAGCATGCACACAATATCCAAAGGCTCTATAATCTGTCTTAAATATGGTCACCGAGTTGTGTCTTACAAACACCAAATCGTGGCTGCCATAAATGTTCTTGAGACTGAATTCACATAAAAACAGAGTTCCTACCGACATATGGAAAACTGCTACCCCATAAACATAAATCAGTGGTCAGAGATCCTGCCTTCAACAAACTCAACAATCACCGTTGGTCTGCATGTAAAATCATAGGTTTCAATTTAGATTACCAACTCAAAACAAGCTTTAGCAAAGCCAACAGGAATTTCCTTTTTTTGTTCTCCCCTCTACCAAAACATAAGGAATATATAAAAATTAAAAAAATGAGTGACCCAGCAGCCCAAGCACATCAGTCATGGCACTGATGTACACTCCTTTTCCAGCGGCTCTGCACATATGATCAGTCAAACTGTTGTCATTCACAGTGCAACACAGCCAATGGATAGAATGTGCTGACCCCGATCTATGCGGTACGCATGTTGTGCGAGGAAGAAAAATGTGAATGACAGCTGAGCAGGCCAATAGACGAAGATGGCTAACCCAAAGCCCCTATTTGTATGTATGTATATTATGATTGTTTCGGAAAACATGAGGCTGTTGAACACCTAAACCAGTCTCTAAGCCAAACCTATTTAGCATACACACACACTTCCAATGACAACTCCTCTGGAACATGAAATACCAATTCCTCCCATAAGCTTCAAGATGGTGACTCAAGCGAGAATTATATCCTGCACTGACAATGGAAAAATGTAAACACACTTCTACCTACTTTAATCAGTAGCGCCTCTACAAGCAATAGTTCACGCAGTTTGATGACTGTCAGAGAAACACAAATAAATTTACAAAATGAGCAAATCAACCCTATTTTAAAAGGTCTGCAGTGGCTTAATTCTAGAAGCAACACCTGAATTTACAATTTCAAAATCCCTTGTTCAGTTTTGCTATCTCAATCCGGTGTACTTTACTTAAAGTTCTGCAACTCACAACGTGGGTCTTCAGAAAACAATAAAAGACAACTGTAATCTGTCAATATATTGACAATTTATATCTCAAGCGTCCGCTAATGAAGTTGCCTCATCATCTCAACTTCCCATTCTTACTCCTTGCACCCTTCTCTCCATATATTCTCAACATCAACTGATCAGCTACCATGCTCTTTGCAAGTTATGTCATTTATTATTGGCTGATAGGCCGTTTCTTCACTACAGCGTTTAGAAATGTACTCTCGCTAGGTGTATAGAGATTCAATGCCCTATAGGCCCACTCTGAGCCGTAAAATCTTTTAAACAACATACTAACATAAACCGCCCCCAGTAGGCCAATTTAAAGCCCCCCTAAGAAGATGCAAAAACAAATTCATCAAGCATGATCTTTTGGTGGTCATATTTTGGGTATTTTATGTTACTTGGAGTGATAGTTAAAATATTCGTACTGGAAACATAATTCCAATTTTACACATCAGATATATTATGGTTTTTTACCTCTTAAGGAAAGTAAGTGCTAAAAATAAAAAATGTTATATTATTGGTGATACTCAGTGAGATCATTGATAATCGTATAAAGCAACATATGACGACCATAATGTGTATTAAAGACCAAATATTATCAGTAAGTGCTGTAATAAACAAATGTAATGAAAGACCTTAGGGGTGAGATATATTTATTTAATTTGGATGAACAGTATCGCCGAAAAGGAACGTAATGTTGCAGGTATTAGTGTTATTGTTCCTATTGTTAGTAAAATAGGTATTCACAAGATCAAATATAATCTTTCAGGTGAGAAACATTAATGTCAATTGTTTTTCTTATTTTAAAATGTGACTGAAGAAAGATGAACTCCACGTGTAAAATAGGGACTTGACAAACTCTTTTTATGGAGCCCTCTAAAGGTTCGGCATCCTGAAAGAGGAAGTGGAGTGACCCCAGAAAAGATGCGAGTAGCCTCTGTTACGGGATATCCAAAGCAAAGTGTGTGGACTAAGGTATTATGCCTCATCCAAGACAAGGTAGTGAAGGAATCCTCAGGGAGGTGAAAGGCAAGAATGTCAGTCAGTTTACTTTCCTTCTAGTAAAACCACTTACATGCAAAGACATAATTAAATTAACCTTCTCTAGAAACCAGTCAAAGAGCTTATTTTCAAAAACACGTCTAAAACATCAAACATCACAAAAACCTTCCTATTACAAAATAAAACCTAACACTACACCAAACCATAAAACCAAACACTAACACAAAACTAAATAAACGATACAGAGATGGTTTGCCGCCTGGATGCATCAGTCACAAAAAACTGAATAAAACATGCAAAACTCTATTGTGAAGAACAATTAAATACAATTAGAACATTGGAATGTTGGGAGCTCCATTGAAAACAATGGAGTGCTCCGGGCTTATAATGGCTGGTATAAGCCTGGAGCTCCAACATTCCAATGTTTCTTTGTTCAAAGCTCTGGCTGTGAACAAAGGGTTCATGGAGCCTCAGGGCATTCCAATCCCGTCACGCTCCCAAAAGGCTTTGTTTTTTTTTGTTAAAACATTCTGTCCTCTAGTGACAGAATGTTCTAATAGCCTTATAGCCCTTCGTAGATGGGCTATACCGCTATTAAAGTCCCTGTCCCTTATTAAAGGCCCTCGCCTTCGGCTCGGGTCCTTTAACGCTGGAGAGGGCCTTTAATAGCCGGTATAGCCCTCTACGGCGGGCTATAAGAGCAGTAGATCATATAAGGAATAACAATGGGACATTCAACTAGATAAATTCTTAAGTTCATTTAAGTACAAAAGGTATTAATTTGGGAACTATAGGAAGTCTTGCAAAGGTGAGAGTGGGATTTTTTCTTGTTTTGAGAGATAGGGGTCTCTAGGCAGGTGCCAGTGAAGGATTGTTTTTGGGAAGACGCGGCCCTGAATTTGGATACTTCAAGCTGGGTAGTATTTCTACTTCTAAGACCTCTCAACCCACTATGAAAGGGAAGCAATTCAGCTAGGTAAGGAGGGTTGTTGTGGTCGATGGCTCTGTAGACGAGAAATCAGATCTTGAACAGAATCCTTGAGAATATGGCAAGCAAGGATAAACTGCACAATATGGGTGCAATGTGCTAAAATGTGCCTGAAGCGGTGACAAGCCTTGCGCAAAATGCAGAACTGTTTACAGCTGCAAGTTTGTAAGCTAATACATAGCAAACGTAAGGAGATAATGGACAGACAGCTGAAACTTTTCAGACACTCACCCCAGTCACAGAGCTGGATTGAATCCATCACCTCAACAACTTCCCTTCATCCCTGTTCTGTGACTGGGGTGAATGTCTGAAAAGTTTCAGCGCTCCATTTATCATCTCCTTGTGTTTCCTTTGTTCGCCCCAAGTTGGCAAGGGACCCAGATGTGGGTCCCTTGCTCACTTTGTCACTGGATTCAAGCTAGCCTGGCTCATAAGGGGTGTTACCCCAAAACCGGGCCCAGGATGCTGGTTCCGGTCCAGCGAAGACCTAGCGTGGCAGTTCGGGCTAGACTGTTGCCAAGAGGACCAGGGTGAAGACTGATTTGCATATGGCCGAGTCTAACCTGGGGTGGCAAAGTGAACTAAAGAACGATGATGGATTCAACCCAGGTCTGTGACTGGGGGGGTGAGTGTCTGAAAAGTTTCAGTGCTTCATCCATCATCTCCTTGCGTTTGCTTCGAAGACTAATACATGTCTGCAAGTGCAGCATATATTGCAGTTTTCATATGGTCAAGGGGGATTTGTTCAGGGAATGGAGATAGGTACCTTGTTCATCTAAGGGACTATGGGAGCACTTGATGTCAACTACAGAACAACACAAACAAAGTCTATTTTATGGGTGCTTGACAACTATAGCCCAACACCAACAAGAAGCACTAGGGGGAAACTACATAAATATAGCACAACATTCTCAAAGTGCATCATGGGGGTCTTGGTATCAACTAGAGTCAGACATTCAGAGGTTAAATTCAAAATAATACCTTTGCATCACATTTTAAAAAAAAGAAATGTTATTGCATACAGGGTGCAAGTGATACAGTAGAACCACTTAAAATTAAGAGGTACAATTACAATGTACATGGCTTTTTGCACTCTCTATTCGAACAGTTGATCGCCTGCATGGTACATTTCTTAATGATCCCAATAAGTATTTGCTTTTAACAATTGATTGTCAACATGGTTACTTAAGTATACCCAGTATCAATTATTACAATTGCTTTACGTAACACAAAAAGATGCTTCGCTGAAACATTGATGCTATTATCTATTGTTTGCCCGTGTTTCACAAGTGGTCTACAGGGCGGCTCCTGTCGATTTTACCTCTGTCAACCAATCTGAGCACCCTGAAGCAGAGGGTAACACACCCAGCCCAGCTGATTGAATAAATAGGTGTGCAGGCACTCTCTCTTCAATCTGATGCAAGTATGGATCCAAGACTCCATAGAAGCTTTCAGGTTCCAATAGTTCCTTCAGGTGTGTTTCAGGGCACACTGAAGTTCCAACACGAACTATCTGGAGAGGAAAGCTTCCTTAATTACAAACTGGTTTCGTCTAGCTAACACCCCAAGATGTTGCTAGCATACAATCCATCGTACAAGCTAAAACTCACATACTCTAGCTCTAAAGAATCTCTCTTAGACTGAAAGGGAAAGCATTGGATATTAGTAGGTAATCTAACTAGCCTATTAAATGTATGTAAACTTGCATCCAATAGAAAATAGAGAACACCTTCAGCTTGCTTGATGCCGGTAAGAAAGAAGGCTTGAGGGATAGATTCAATAGAAACAATAAGACGCTGGTGGGGTTGCTCTAAATGGCACACACTGGAGTAATGGCCCCCGTCCTAGAGACCAACTTTTAGGCTAAATAAATCAAGGATCCCACTGTACTCAATCCATCTGCAGCTAAATCAATTCTAACACTTTGTGAATATCATGGACAGAGGAGTGCCTGGAGGGCAGAGGGTGGCTCCAGGCTTGACTGCTGTGGGGGAGAGAGGTTGAGGAAATCTTCTGCACTGAGAATTCCTCTGTCATAGCAAGTCAAAGAATTTCCATCTATTCATACTTCAGGATCAGAGTCCTGTATGTAAAAAAGCCGCACTCAAAAAGATAATGAGGATGTGGTGTACATGTCTGAACGATGTTCTCCTCCGAGCTGCAGCGAGCTACAGTGAGATAGCACATTTCTTCACTTCCCATGAGGATGCAATGAATGTTGTCTTACACCAGAACCTCTCCAGCCGCTACACAGCCACCACATCTCTACACAATCTAAAACAGCAGTCTCAATTTGTTTTTAACAGTTCTAATAGGTGTCATGCGTGCAACACTCTTGCTATTCACATTTAACGTTTGTGCAAGCCATTTGCAACCGACACCTCTCTCTTGCAAGATAGTTGTGCTTCACACACTAATTAGATTCAGAAAAGGGGGTGGTGATGAACAGAGTGTCTGAATTAAGCAGACCACTCTTACCCAGTCCAAAGATCAGGGCTTGATCCATCACCGTTTTTTAGCTCACTGCACCATCCCAGCTCAGAACTTGGCTATATGCAAATTAGTCTGACCCTGGCCCAGTGCATCATGGGAACAGGGCAGACCAAACTACCAAGCCAATTCTTATACTGGGAAGGAAACAAGCTACCGGGGACCGGTTTCTGGCATTTCAGCCGTCTTCGGCCCGGCTTGCTTGAATCCTGATGGTGCAATGAGCAAGGGACTCACATCTGAGTATACCCTTCCATGCTTAGGGTGGACAAAAATGATTCAGAAAAGGGGGTGGTGATGACCAGAGTGTCTGAATTAAGCAAACCACTCTTACCCAGTCCAAAGATCAGGGCTTGATCCATCACCGTTTTTTAGCTCACTGCACCATCCCAGCTCAGAACTTGGCTATATGCAAATTAGTCTGACCCTGGCCCAGTGCATCATGGGAACAGGGCAGACCAAACTACCAAGCCAATTCTTATACTGGGAAGGCCACTATAGGTGTGGCAGGGTATACTCAGACATGAGTCCCTTTCTCACTGCACCATCAGGATTCAAGCAAGCCGGGCCGAAGACGGCTGAAATGCCAGAAACCGGTCCCCGGTAGCTTGTCTCCTTTCTGGTGAAGAATTGGCTTGGTAGTTTAGTCTGCCCTGTTCCCATGATGCACTGGGCCAGGGACAGACTGATTTGCATATAGCCAGGTTCTGAGCTGGGATGGTGCAGTGAGATAAATAACGGTGATGGATTAAGCCCTGATCTCTTGACTGGGTAAGAGTGGTCTGCTTAATTCAGACACTCTGTTCATCACCACCCCCTTTTCTGAATCACACACTAATTAGTGCCTCTGAATAGCAGCCGTCAATGCACAGCGTTATCCCAATGTGGGAAAAGCTAGGATTGAAAGTTACTTTAACAGTGCAAGTCGTGGGTTTGCAGTCATATGTCAAGGTGGATTTCTCGTCACTAAGTTAGGGTGGTTGTTGCATGGTGGTTTTGGCTGCTGTTCTTGGTAAGGATTTGGTTGTTCCACTAATGTTCTGCTTATAAATGCGGAGGGCCATGGGCATAGGTTTTGAACAACTTGACTGTTCATTTTATCTTCGGTAGAGGTGAGAACGGGTGGGTCTAGAAGTCGATGGTGCGGAATGTTAAGGGTCTAGACATTCATGGAAAATTCTGTCTGATATCTGTGTACTTGTCCAAGTCATTTAAGGAAGTTACACTGCTAAAGGCCTCACTCAGGCCACCTTGAGGCATGAACTCCTGGTTAGGTGAGAATTCCTTGATGCAATTACAATGATCTACTGGGCTCAAATCTTAAATTAACATGAACACTACAGATAAAGAAGAGAGTGCTCTAGTTCCTGTTGGCTGCTTGATAATGTTGAGCAATTCACATGATCCAACAATAGACAGATGCTGGAGGTACACAGAAAAGAGGACTTACATTTTAAGCTTGCTAGATCTAAGGAGTATGGCAGGGCTCGTCGCTCTGCAGCAAAGATGTTTCTCTTAGTGACCGTTACTGAATGAGGGCTGCATATAGGATGAAGCTTGACTCCATATTGTAGAATCCTCTCTCCCTGGCCATCCACTGTGTAACACCCAAGACACAGTACATATCTAACTCCTTTGAATACCAGCTCAAGTTACTGACTCCTTCACTTTGTCATGGCTGTTATTGTACAGGGTGTAACGTCTGGCCTGATTTCTAACACAGACTCGCGAAGGAGCTGTTCATATCGATTTTCAGGATATCCACAGAATATGCATTTACACACAAGGAATTTAAATTTAAATCCTTTATGTAGTGGTTATCCTGAGAAATCCGTCAAGGATTACGCCCTCCTGCGCCTATGCTGGACACCCTGTTTTACGGCAAAACCAGAGTCTGAAAGTGTGAAGACCATGGCAGAGGATGGGCCATTGATGCAGAGTATTGTGAAAATACACGTAGTTTTTTGGGGGGTTTTTGGTAAGATTTTAGGTCTCTACTCTAGAACGATGATGATGAAATATTCACACATCTTAGTCAAGTTGAGCTTGCTTGGGTGGATGGGGCACAGAGGACAATAATAATTTAACCAATTACGATGAGGGAAACTTGCACCTGAAAATAAGGATATTGCGGATGTTGAAAGGCTTCCTGGACTTAGGTCCCGTATGACGAGCCAACTGGAAAAGTGGTTCAAAGAGATTCGACAAGACAACTGCTATTCACTTAGTTACACAAAGTAGATTTACGCTTCCAGCTACAAAAACTGAAACAAGATGAATCCTGGTCATATTTTGCTTGCTGAAACTCGCTCAGCCATTGCAAATTTCTGGCATGGGTGCTAAAACGGGCTGTGGAAACTGCTTGTAGTTTTACACGATTCAAACTTCACCAGCTTCACTGGAAGAAACTCTGTCTCCAATGAGGAGTTCGATAAGGTTTTATTTCTGATTCAGGAGTTTTGTAAGGTAGGTGAACAGCCTGTCTGCTCGTACACTTGCAAAGTGTGCACAAATAGAAGACGCATTTGTGTTGGTCAGGGAGGACAAGGCAGGGTTTCCAGATTCCTAGGTTCTGATTTACAAAACTAATGAAGTAGCCGGTTGGTCTGCTGAGAGAGAAGCACATGGGCACATATATTGAAATCTAATTACACAGGGGTGTCCTTTCACTGTCCACGCAAGACATACCCCTGCTATGTCAGAAATTCAAATGGTAACCTCCATGCTCGAGAAAAATCAGTGGATTGAGCACATTCTGTCAGATAACAGTTCCCCGCAAAATAGTTAAGCTCTTCATACTAATAATCTCTATCCTTTCAAATGTAACCCTTCTTTTAAAATGGATGTTGGGAGTCTGTGACACACTTTGACGCGGAGACACCTGGGTGCTTATCAACTCAGAGCTTCATTAGTAGCCTGCATTGAAATGCAGGGCCTGTATCGGAAGAATCCACTTGCGATTACTGAACAATTTATGAAAGGTTAGGCCCCACTGCTTACTACTCTTATTGGGTACATTTTGCTTCCCAGTTTACTGTGGGGTTTCATCAACATTGCTCTCTGAATGTTAGCCTCATGTGCTAGTCAGCTTATGTGGATTCTTTCCAAAGAGATCTTGGTGGTAACTAGCCACCTGGGGATTTATCTTGTACAACTGAACTTGGCGTCCGAGGCTCTGTTTTTGAAGGATACATTCCAGATTGCCCTGAAGGTTGAATTATCTGATTTTTCCTTTCCATCTAAATAGTGTGCAGCACTAGGAAGGCGAGCCTCAAACAAAAGCCCAACCCATGTTGACTTTTCTCTGCCTTTTTGAGGAGAGCTCTGTCCATTTAACCTTCAACACCCTCCCCCATGTGAACAAGCAGGAGAAGGGTAATTTTGTTTATATTTCAGGGCCAAACAGGTCACTTAGATGCATGATGGCTTGGCATTATTGAGTTTGGGGAGATGATCGTCTGGGATGGTGAGTGGGAAAGGAGTGCTTGATTAGAGGTTGTGTTAAAGGGTGTAAGAGAAGGAAAGGTCTGTTGCTAATATATTTAGGGCAGGCACACGTAGTACTTCTTTGCAAATCAGTCCACCCTAAACTGGTACTAAAACTAGGGTCAGCTAGGTGAGGCTCTTCTTTGAGAACGTGGGCATGGCTATGTCTAAATGGGTGGGCTTCTCCTTTGAAGTGCTATTCTCCTTCGAGTGACAGGGCTCATCTTTGCCAGCTAGGATCTCCTTCAAGGGACAAGGACGTTTTTGAGGGATGAGAGAACATGCCCACCGCCCCCTCCCCAAGACAGGCCCCTATCACAGCTGGCCTCTTTTTTGTTTTTACAGATTTGCTGGGTTTACATAGAACATTTGGGGCGAGGAGGGACTTGGAATGCCAAAACAATTTGTGTGCATCCACTGTCCAGTTGCTGAAAGATCAGCTTTATTCTACCAACCTTCTGTCTCCATGTTTGTTGGGGGTATAGGGACCGACTACAACTGGATTTTTGTGTTAGATGTAGGAGAATACTAGAATAACACAAGAACACTCCCTGCATACACCGCTCTGCCCACTTTAAGCGGGGCCGGGGATTTCAGCCAGCTTGAAAATGCCCAGAGTGAGTAAGGTTAGCACCGGAATCCTTTATCCCATTGGTTAGGGAGTCGCATGGGGTCATTACCACACACTAGCTCGTGCCACCCATAAATGTGGCATCTCCAGGCATCCACTTCAGAATACTCCGGGACCTGTCGAAGATCAGAAGAAGTTGCACCTGCTATCTGAGACATGAGAACAGCCTAGAAGACTGGACCTGCTCCCCCTCCTGTACTTGGGACAAAGAAGTGGACTCCAAGGATCATAAGAATAACCTACTAGGGACACAACAGGCCACTAAGGGTGGGGGGGGGTGTCTGGTCGGTTGCTTGAGTGAGTGAAAAGACTGATGAATAGGTGAGTGAGTGAAAGGGTGAGAGAAAGTGTGGATGGGTGAGTGAAAGCGTGGATGAATGAAAAGATGGCTGTAAGGATGGATGAATAAAAGAATGAATAGATGACAGGGAGTATGGGTGGATGGATAAGTGAAAGAATGGATGATGAAAGGGAGGTTGGGTGGATGAATGAAAGGGTGAATGGAAGGATGAGTCAAAGGGTGGATGGATGATGAGAAAGGATGGATGGATTACTGAAAGCGTGGATGGATGGGTGTAGGAAAGTGCCCCTTTGTGACAAGGTCTCTGTTAAATCCGATACTCTTCAGTTAGTGTTCCCCTATACTTTTTGTTTTTCCTCTTGGGTTTTGCTGATTCTCTTGTAGTGGCCTAGGGCTCTGGGCACTTTCCCATTGTACATACCGTGTGAAAGTGTGTGCACCCTTCCTACACCTGTTTGGTAGGGGTGTTTACAGAATTTTTTTAACAGGTGTTCAGCCTGCCATTGCAGGCTGGTGACTAAGCACTGGAACCTATGACGGTTTTAAGCAGGGTCTGGCCTGCCAACATGGACCGGGTGTCCGAAATTGCACGTATGCCCAGGCTGGTTGCTAAATCACTAGCCCATCCTGAGGGGACCTTTCACTACCACTAGAGCACACCTGAGGGATGTCCTGCGGGGTGAAGCAAGAGGCAGGTGAAAGGTAGGGCCCTGCACAGGTAGTGCAGATACTCACGTTGTTTTCACAACCTATGAGGTTTTCTCTTCCCATAGGTTAACATGCAAGAATGGTGAAAATTACTTCAGGCTGCAATAGTGGATTGCAGTGGAGTAGCCTCATAATGTTTCCGATCATTGGCATCAGAATGACAAACCCTTTCCTGTGGTAAAGGTGGTTTTATCATTAATAGCTTATAAATACCACTTTTAGCAAGTGGGTAGTTCTCTGCTCTAAAACTCTTTGTGTGACTTTTATTTGACTCCATCCTACATGGGAGGCTGGTAAAGAACACCTCGTATTCCCCAGAAACAGCTATAATACATAGGGAATGCAACGAGAACGACAGACCTCTGCCATTTGAGGGCCTGGCTGCATAGATTGGAGAAAGAAGTTTTGACAATTGGCCTCTGGAGCCAAAACAAGGTCCCGATGAAGATTAAGATCTGCATTCCACGGCCCCATGGCAGACAGGTCTAAAATTTAGGGGAGACATAAGTGGTTCAAAGGAAAACCCTCTGAACCACCCCAAACTTCAAAGGCGCATTGCAGTATAACTACTGGTGCCATACTTCAGCAGCGCAGAGATATACTTGTGAGGAAGTAGGACCAGAGAAAGTGGTACTGCGTGGTGCACACTGCCAAAGGAATCTGATGTGCACAAGGAAGATTACTGCCATTGAAAGGGACCACGTCTTTTCTGAATAGTGAATGGCCTGGACTGACTACCTGCTGCTATGACAACCTTGAAGTGTGCTCTCTAAGGGCTTGGTGGCTTGCCCCTGTTCTTTCAGAGGTCTCTGGGACATCAAACATCTCCTACAAGGGACCCACACCGTCTACTTGAGACACTTGGAGAGCGGTGCCCTCTCAAGTGCCCACATCGTCTGCTGGATCCCAACTGGTAGTGCAGCTTGAGTGTGGAACAAAGAGCTGTGCCTGGAGACCGGATTGCATAGTGCTGAGCCCCAGAACTCTTGCCCGCATCTAGGGTGCGTGGCCCCTGAATCATGGGGACCGAGCCACACAAGCATTTTGTTGGTGGTGAGCGGATTCGCCAGTTGCGGGATCCAGCATGACCTGCTTCGTCGATCATGCATCTCTCTTGTGCGACACGCCGACTGCATGCTCGCTGTGTGGGGTGTCCGATTCACAGGTTGCGACCCTCGGAGGGGGTGCCCAACCGTAGCAGTGCCTCATTCTATCGCATGTGGAACTGCTGAACTTATGCCTGTGTGTATAACCTGTATTGTGTGGCGCGACCTGTATCATCTCGACTCAAACGTTGTGCCTCATTTCCAGGGAGGCACGGAATTTGCAACTCTTCATTGTGTGTGACCAGTATTGTCTGGTGCGACCATTATCAGTGCACACCAGAAGTTGTGCCTTATTTCCAGGGAGGTACGGAATTAGCCACTCTTCGTTGTGGGTGACTGCAACTGTCTGGTGCGACTCGGAGCGATGCGCACCCGACGTTGTGCCTAATATCCAGGGATGTACTAAGTCACAACATCATGTGAGACCGGAATTGTCTGGTGCAGCTTGTACTACCGTAAAGCAGATGTAGTACCTGGATTGCCTGGGTGCTACTCCATTCGACATGTGCCTGACAGGGTGCCTCCGTCATCCGATAGGCTCACCTGCTTTATTACCCATTCATCGCCTGCTCGCTTCTTAGCCTTCAGTGCAGCGGATCAACAGCCGTCTCCTTACCTGGCTCCCGATGACATCGTGTTGCCAGGTAGTATTGCCCGGCTTGGGCTTGGGTAGTGAGAGTGGGCTGAAGGAACGCTTAAGAGAGCAATCGGAAGCGGGTCAAGAGACTGCATGTCCTCCCTTGTTCTTCGCAGAACTTGGGCTGGTGCCGGAAAGCCCTTGAGGAACCCTTTTGAATGACAGACTATTGCCCTAATCCTACTTCTGCTCAGCATCCTGTGGGTGAACTTCAAGAGTGGGGGCTAGTACCCCATTTGACTACTGTCTTCTTATTAGTCCTGCTACCTACCCCCACCTGCTTCCATGGGACCCTAAGTGTGACTTCGGCCGCGTGCGGCCTAGTATCGGGGGGGGGGCTGATTATCTATAATCTGGGGGTGTAGGAAAGTCAGAGTGAGCTGTAGGGAGGCTTGGGCCACAGGGTCTACAGTGTGCTATAAATTGACCTGCTGGGTATCAGTTGCACCGCATTACCGGTGCTGTATGTGTGCAGGTGCATTCCATACAGGCATGCCTGATTTTGTGTGTGTGTGTGTGTCTCAGTCTGAGTCTGAGTCTGCAGACCGCCTGTGATTCAGAACACTGGCTGGTGGTGCACTTTACACATTGATTTCTTCTTAGAAGAACTGCACGTTTAACATTGGTTTTACCTATGTGGCCTCGGCCGGCAGTGCTAATAAAAAGTATATTAAAATATCATTGTGACCTTGAGTGCACCCTTTAACGGTGTGGTATTGAACTTTAACAATTGCTAGGGTGGGCCTGGGGTTGATGTGTTGCATAGCATAAGGGTGCTAGGAAGGGGTAGAATAGGATCTTTCCAAGTGTGCATATTGCTGTTGTCATTTTAACACGGGTGGGCTTAGTACTGCTAGTAGTATTTCCAAGGGTGATTAATGCCCAGAATTACCAGATGTTCATATTGTGTTGATTATTTGTGTGTGTTTACATACATACATACATACATACATCACACTCAGTGTATTTATCGTGAGTGAGTCCTGGGTCAATGCTTTACATATTGCCCCTGTGATAAGCCTGACTGCTCAGTGCCAAGCTACCCAAGGGTGAGCTCGGGATATATGAGTGTAATCACCCAACCCTGATGGGAGTGGTAGGTTCTGCCTGGCTATGGACTTACCCAACGAGAATGTGCCAGTTCCAACAGTCACCCCCACTTTTTGCCTCATATCTGATGCAATTTTGACAGAAGTAGACTGGATTCCCATTATCCAGGTCCCCAATGCCAGATCGGTTTCCCTAAAACTGTGTAATTGTTCCCCCAATTAGCAATACCATCAGCTCAGCCTGGGAGTTCCTAGTAAATGGTACACCTGGTACTTAGGGCAGGCAAGCTAAAGAGGGTCTCCAAGGGGAGCAACATGCATTATGCCACTCTAAGAGACTCCTCGGCAAGAACATGCAAACTGCCATGGCAGGCTGCGTGCCATGATGCAGAGAAAAGGGAAGACACGACATGGCACACCTCCTGTGTGCCATGCCTGCAGACACTGGATGCTGTGTAGTTAAGTCAACCATACAGCAGGCCTTTCAGCCCTAAGGCAGGTTGTACTATACTACATGTGTAGACATATCTGTATAAGCAGATGTGCCCTTGTGATGTCTAAGTCAATTCTTAGATATTACAAGTAAACAGGGAAGACATTTGGAGTACATGTGCTGGACACTAGTGTTTACGAGTTCCCCAGCTACACAATGGCTTCACTGAAAACAGAGATTTTTGGTATTAAACAACACGAACTAATAAAGCCCAAAATGATTCCAGAGATGGATTTATTAATACATGCACATAGAGGGCACCTTGGAGGTGCACCCTGAAAACCTACCGACTACCTATGTCCTGGCTGACTGGCACAGACCGGTTTTTTACCCCCCCCCCCCCCCCTGTTGGTGAGAGCCTGCGCTCTTTGAGGGCAGAAACAATGCCTGTTCTGGCCAGAAGTGTTGTCACCTCCTCCAAGTCGGAGGGCTACGCAATCAGCACATCAGGGCAGGAGGCTTCAAAGGCCTCTTCTGCCTTTGTTATGCGACCCAAGGCTTACCCAGGCAGGGGAAATGCAATCCCCTGCTCTGGCTCATTGGGCAGGTGGGAAATAGTACCACCCATAAGGTGGGCAACCTGAAGTGGACACGACTTTTAGAATTCCACCATATTCATTTTGGCGGAATTAGGCTCTCTGGGTCAGTGTTAAGCCCACTTCCCAAAGGAAGGGGTAATATAGAGGGTGCAGACACCCTAAAGGTAAGTAGCCCATTGGCTACTTCCTGTCACTCCCTGTAACACTCTTAAATTGAGTATTAAGGTGGCAGCCTTGACATCAGGGACTTAGATTAGATTGGTCAAGATGAGGAATAAAGAAGAGCTGCGAGAAAAGTGAAAACTGTACACTACCTTTGACTTTTGGCACCAACCCCTGCCTGCCTGCACCAATCTCGACACTTGTGACCAGCGACTCGTTCTACAGCTGACCAGCTCCCTAGAGCCCCTGGAGACTGCCAGCCCTTCACAAATTGCCAAGAAATCTCGCTTGGTGTAGAAGAATTACCCCCCTGCAGTCGCCAGGCATTAAAACGCAAAGTCTGGTCCACAGAGTTGCCGCTCCTCAGCCAGTCCGATGCAACAGCCCCCCAGCCCCTGTGCTTCCGATTGTCAGCTAATTGGTCTTGGATTTATTCTGGAGTGTGTGTCTCATTTATTGCCTCTGAGTGCAACAAATGCGTAGCACTACCCTCCGATAAGCCAAACTGCTCGCCTACACTACCACTAGAGAGAGCATTTGGGATATCATTTGTGCTTTTATAAACCAACTGGGGGTTGGACTGGAATCTTTATGCAGTGTACATCGTTTTATAAAAAGCCAGCTTCCTAAAAGGGGTTTAGTGAAAGGGTGGGTAGATGGACGAATGAAAGGGTGGGTAGATGGACGAATGAAAGGGTGGGTAGATGGACGAATGAAAGGGTGAATAGATGGATGAGCGAAAGGATGGAAGTTGGGACGTCATGAACCAGCTACTTCGGGTGGAATTCTTGATGGGCCTCTTCTGTCTCAACTTGGCAGACAAAGAGGAGTGAGTGAAAGGATGGATGTGTGGGTGAAAGGGTGGGTGGGTGAATGGGCGAGTGAAAGGCTGGATGGATAAGTGAAAGGGCGGGTGGATGGATAAGTGAAAGGGCGGGTGGATGGATAAGTGAAAGGGCGGGTGGATGGATGAGTGAAAGGAAGGATGATGAGTGAAAGAATGACTGGATAAGTGAACGGGAGTGCAGATGGATGGATGGATAAATGAAAGCATGGATGGATGAGTGGTTGGGAGGAAGGATGAGGGAAAGAAAGGAGAAGTGAAAGGGAGGCTGGATGGCATGTAAGGATAGATGGAGTGAAAGGGTGGATGGATGAGTGAAAGGGTAGATGGATTAGTGAAAGGATGGATGGCGATGGACGCATAGGTGTAGACATAGATCGGTGGACGGAATGGTGAAAGAATGAATGGATGACAGAATGTAAAGGTAAATTATGGGTATCAGTGAGTGGATGGAAGGATGAATGGATAGATAGATGCTTTGATGGAACAGCCAACAGAGCTCTTCTGGATAGAGTCTTGATGACTTGCTTCGTTTGCTCTGAGACATACAAGCTTTGGCGCTCAGTGTGGGGGGGGGGGGTAATTTCTGACTACTCCCATGTAACTGATCAATTAAACATTTTATTGATCAGCATACCCAGTATGCTCTTGCATCTCTGGACAAAGTTGTAACCTTCGCTTCTCACACACACTTCAGTTTCCAAAGATAACCCTTCACCAACCATTCACTTTTGCTACCACCAAGCAGGTTGGCCTTCTGCAAAAACAGGGGGCTCTATTATAGTCCGGTTCTCGTCCTTAAATATATCCAAGCACTGCACCGCTTTAGTTTCTGATACACCGAAATCTACACTCAGCTAAATGTAACCTGCTGAGCCTCCCTGTCCCACTTTGGAGGTCTATTAGTAGCACTATATTGGTACTACAAGTGTATAAAACAGAGCAGATTTGTATTGGGAAAGTCTATGAAAATTGCACAAAATTATGTTTTCATAGCAAAATATGGTTTTCCAGTATTTAGCAACAATGTTTTTATGTGAGTACGCACATAGCATACAAAAAAAAGTATCCAGCGATGCCAGCAGGGGACAGATTTGAGCAGAACATGTCTCTTGGCAAGACATTTTCAATAAACCATTCTCAGGATGGTAGCTTGGGATTTATTGGTTTATTTTTGCACAAGGTGCACGCTTACTTACAGAAAAGATATGCAAAACCGCATATTTTAAAATGTCCTCAAAGGGAATTTTGCACATTTCGCTAGTGTAATGTCCTGTCTGACGCAGTCACCAAACACACACATGCTTCTATTCTGCCACATAGGGATTCCTTTGCATGTAGACTTGTAATCGACCTTACATACAACTACTCACTAGGAAACACCTCATCACTTGTTTCCGTATTCAACTAGCCATGATTCACATCCTCTATAAATAACCATGTAAACATCAGGGGTGTGGCATTCCTTCTGCCAGACACCCAGGACACATTGTTTGAGGTTAAGGGCAACACGTTTTCATTTTTATTTTGTCCACTGGAAACGAAAGCACAAACCTCTGGCGCACATGCCATGTGGCTGTCAGTTTACAGTACCACAGTATAGCTCTGTAACAGAGGATTGTCTGCCACTCCGGCAAGGTTTCCATCTATGTGTATAAATTGTTCAAACATGTATATGTTGTTCACTAATGCGACACTTTTACTATTAGGGTGAGTGCTCCAAGGAAATGCAGTGGGTTGGGAGCTGAACTTGCACTGATTTGTTAAATTTAACAATTTGAGGCTATTCATAATGCTCTCAGATTACAATCCCAAGCATGAAAGCGCCATTGGTGGTTGTTTGCATTCTAATAAAATGTGCACATAAAAAATTGCAACTTGAAACAAAAAACATTTGGTTAAATGAACTGTGCAACTTTATATACAATTTCTCAGAGGCTTTATTTTGCAAATAGTGTTTGATATTTGCTAATATTAAAAAAAGATTACTAATGCTCACAATGTAAAACCATTACAGACAAAATAAAAATAAATGACATGCCGAATTTTTAAAGAAAGGCACAAAAAAGCACCTGCACGTATGTGGCCTACCGTTGGTGCCGATTTACCACTTTCAGGAATTCACAAACGTTTAAGAGTTTGGTTTCCAGGCCTACTTCTGTGACAGCTTGTGAAATTCATTTTTGCATTTGTAAATATGCATGGGATTATACACTCGTGCAAAAATCTGCAAACCGACAGCAATGCACTTGCCCAACCACCGTTTTTATTTCCTCCCTGGATAAAGTTTTAATACAGCCTTTTTCAGGAGACAATTTCCATCCTTTTCCGGCAAGTGAAGAGATTGGAGAAGAGTTGGTGAACACCCCCTAACATGTTAGTTTGTGGATGTGCACAGACTCGCAAGGCATTTCATCCCTGGAACTACTGCGACCAACCTACTTCCAGCTCCTGTAAAAGGGGTTTCCAGAAAGACGGCAAATTCAGAGCTTTGCTTGAATCCAAACCCTAATATAATATAGGCCCTTAGGTTATCAAAGGACAATTATCAGAGCTCTGCTGTATTGAGATTGCTGCTATAATGTGTCACTTCACTGCATAGCACCAAAAGGGCAGGTGGATTATCTATAGGACAAGTACATTTCTGAAGCATCCAGTCCCCTGGACAAATAGACATTTTGCAAAATTGCACATTGGTGAAAAATGTTTGCCGTATAAATATTTGATTACCACAGTTTACCAATAAAAATATGTGTGTGTGACATGACGGCCTACACTCCTGAGTCCATAAACAAGGTAACTCACAAACCGAAAGCCCATCACCACAAACAGTATATATTTATACACCTAAAAAGGCCAAATAAACTATCAAGACCTTCGTATTCCTGGACCTATGTTTACCACATGACTCCATATCACCAGGGACACCGTTTTTTTAGTCCTGGGCTTTCCTTTATCAACCTACCTGAGCGTTGCATCCCAGGTCAACTATACCAACTGAAAACACCTGTCATAAAGGTTGCAGCAGGCGCCTGCGAGAGGGGGCAGGGAGTGCGAGGTAGCAGATTAAACAGGCAAGAGGTGGATTTAAGACTACCAGCCTTGGAATTTGGCGCGACAACATTTAATTGCACCGGCCCTCCTGAGCAAAAACCTGTGGGCACCAGCACTGTTTTTTTTTTACAAATCAAGCACTGGATCCCTGGTGACAAGCAGCCATCAAGTAACCTTAACTGCACCCCTTCGTTTGAATATGCCCCTGCTTTTACCACTATGGTGACATTCTCCAGTCCCCGCCCCCACGTATTTGTAAATGTTCACCTTCCTATGTTAGATGCACGCAGCAACACAACTCAAGCACATTTGATTCGCGTCCGGCTGTACCCCCTCCAATAAGATATTAAAGGTTAAAAAAAACAGAAACAAAGTGTCATTGGCATATTGAGCATGGAAGTGGGCAGAAAACACGATTTCTCAAGAATACCAAAGACAGCGTGAGGGGAGCAAATGGGGGACAGGGCGCAGTGAACTCCAGGGTGGGCTCTTTTATAGAAATACGTAATGGGGTGATTTCTAGAGTTCAGGAACTGAAAGTGACTGTGGCGTTGACCCCACATGGGAGCGCAGGGGGGAGGATAACGCCCCTGGTTAGAGGAAGTGACTGAGAAAACAAGAAGACAAGGCAAAAACACAACACAAAAATGAAAGCAGACCGGCTATGGCAGTTCATGGAAACATGCTGATATGTCAGTACACCTGCAGAAACCCCATGACATCCGTCACTGGGACAAGACACGCCAGCTCAGCTCTGCCAATGCACCTCAAGCTCAGCACCGACCTGTAGCAGCATCTATTCCAGTACTGCTGGTGCAACTGTGCAGACCTCCGGCGCCCTTGCTAGTTACACCAGAAAGAAACACACAGCTCAGTCACAGCACCCGACTCCCCATCCTGCAGTACCAGCGCCTGTCCCAGTACTAGGTCCCCCACACATCTCTGCCAATGCACCTCACTGCTGCCATGCAGTGCACCTCGTTTTATAGTCCTGTGCACAGCTCAATCCTAACTTGCAGCACCCGTAGCTACGCCAGAACCAGGCCTCCCACACAGCTCTGTACTGAGACCCGCACACTGCGACCCCGCCCCACACATAGAAACCCTCGACAGTACTCACGTGGCATGATGCCCTGGTTCACCAGCTCCTCCCGGGTCCGCCGCTGCTGCAGCCTCAGCTGGAGCACTGCAAAGATGGAGAAGAGAGGGTCAGAGGCGGCATCCCGCCCTCACAGGTTCGCGCGCCTGCAGCGGAGGCCTGTGTGCAACCGGCAACGCTCGGGGCCAATCGAAGTACGGGTGCGTTGGGGGTTCATGCGCCTGCTGCGGGTGCACCCGAGTAGCCTGCAGGTTTCAGATGCAACCCGTGGTTTGGCAGTTCGGGGAGGTCGTGTGGTTGTGACAGGGGCCCCTCGCAGTACGGTAGCTCAGGTGGTTCTTGCACTCATTGCACGGGGCCGTGTGTGATCTGCGGGGTTCTGATCCTGTTTGCAGCCCATGTTAAGCATATTATAAAATCCTCTCCCAGCCGGTAGCCTGAGCGAGACCCAAAAACAGAAGTTCCCCCAACTGACAGCCGTAATAGCAGAAGTGACGAAAGGCCGCAGCATCCTGGGGGGCGGGAGTGGGGGGAGGAAGTTGCAAACGCTGAAGGCAAGACGATAAAGAAACAGCAGAGGAGACCGCGCCTAGCGGTGAGAGTCCTAGCTGGGGCGGTGTGAGGTGGCACCCATGTGAATACACAAGAAATACCTATTTGGGCATTGGTACAGGAACTGCCACAAGGGGGCAGAGTTGCACCCTGGCAGCAGTCACTACCACACTGCACATGACATTTGTCGTAACTGCTGCACAAGTGTTTACTTCAACATGACCTTCCACTGGGTGTCACTACTGCACAGTATGTTCAGGGCCACAGCTTACTATAACTGAACTCCAGGGGTGACTGCTACACCAGCGTCCGCTCTCCAGAACCGCAGGCAAGGCCATACTGCTAGGGACCCCTTGGCATTTATCACCGCTGCACCGGTGTCTGCTCACTGCAGGGCATCAACCAATGCCACGCTCTGACATGACACCCGGGGCCCCCATGGGGTGCCTGCTCTCTGGTAGAGCGCAGGCAGGGCTGTACTGTGACTGGACACCTGGGCCCCCATGGGGTGCCTGCTCTCTGGGGGACAGCAGACAGGGCTGCACTGTGACTGGACACCTGGGCCCCCATGGGGTGCATGCTCTCTGGGGGACAGCAGACAGGGCTGCACTGTGACTGGACACCTGGGCCCCCATGGGGTGCCTGCTCTCTGGGGGACAGCAGACAGGGCTGCACTGTGACTGGACACCTGGGCCCCCATGGGGTGCCTGCTCTCTGGGGGACAGCAGACAGGGCTGCACTGTGACTGGACACCTGGGCCCCCATGGGGTGCCTGCTCTCTGGGGGACAGCAGACAGGGCTGCACTGTGACTGGACACCTGGGCCCCCATGGGGTGCCTGCTCTCTTGGGGACGGCAGACAGGGCTGCACTGTGACTGGACACCTGGGCCCCCATGGGGTGCCTGCTCTCTTGGGGACAGCAGACAGGGCTGCACTGTGACTGGACACCTGGGCCCCCATGGGGTGCCTGCTCCCTAGGGGACAGCAGACAGGGCTGCACTGTGACTGGACACCTGGGCCCCCATGGGGTGCCTGCTCGCTCTACAGGACGGCAGACAGGGCTGTACTGTGACTGGACACCTGGGCCCCCATGGGGTGCCTGCTCGCTCTACAGGACGGCAGACAGGGCTGTACTGTGACTGGACACCTGGGCCCCCATGGGGTGCCTGCTCTCTGGTAGAGCGCAGGCAGGGCTGTACTGTGACTGGACACCTGGGCCCCCATGGGGTGCCTGCTCTCTTGGGGACGGCAGACAGGGCTGCACTGTGACTGGACACCTGGGACCCCATGGGGTGCCTGCTCTCTTGGGGACAGCAGACAGGGCTGCACTGTGACTGGACACCTGGGCCCCCATGGGGTGCCTGCTCCCTAGGGGACAGCAGACAGGGCTGCACTGTGACTGGACACCTGGGCCCCCATGGGGTGCCTGCTCGCTCTACAGGACGGCAGACAGGGCTGCACTGTGACTGGTCACTTGGGGTCCCCTTGATGTGCCTGCTCTCTCTATGGGGCGACAGACAGGGCTGCGCTGTGACTGGACACCTGGGGTCCCCATGGGGTGCCTGCTCTCTCTGGGGGACAGCAGACAGGGCTGTACTGTGACCGGATACTGCGTCACTGCTGCTCTAGTATCCGCTCACTGCTGGACCGCCAGTGACTGATCACTGACTGTGCCCGCCCTCCCCAGGATCATAGGCTGTCATACTGTGACTGGACACTGGGTGTCAGTGCTTCAGCGGTGCCTGCTCGCTTCGAGGCGCGGTGAGGCGGGCGGGGGCTTGCTGTGCGGGGTGCGAGTAGTCACAGGGTGACAGCCTTCGCTGATCAGTGGCCGGGGGACTTTTTATAGAAGTCCAAGAATAACGCAGCCCGTGTCTGTTTATCCACAAGAGGAAGTGAGAAGTCAGAATGAAGAATAACTGCGTGAGGGGGACGCTGCGCCTGTGTGTGATGTTAGACGCCCCAGTTCTGCGAGTACCTATGGAATGAGACGGTAGTGTGCGAGTAGGGGCGTGCAGTGGCTTTCTGTGTGAGGGTGAATCGCTGGAGCACTCTAGGAGGGTGCCACGGTGAAG
Organism: Lissotriton vulgaris; assembly: GCF_964263255.1. Classification (NCBI taxonomy): domain Eukaryota; kingdom Metazoa; phylum Chordata; class Amphibia; order Caudata; family Salamandridae; genus Lissotriton; species Lissotriton vulgaris. The sequence goes on from NC_141685.1 coordinate 878,279,973, forward strand.
CTCTCACAGTCCTCGTGAGTGAATGTGGAACACTATCGCCGAGTGTGAGGGCGAGACACCGAGCCTGTCAAAGTGTGAGAGGCTGATGCTCCCTGTAGAGTATTTCAGTATGAAGGCGAGGCGCTGGGGCTCTGGGAGATGCACGCACAGGCTCTGCGTGAGATGCTCAGCCTCGTGAGGATGAGATAACCAGTTCCCTCTGTGCAGTGGTATCTGTAGAGGGTGGAAGTTGTCCTGACCCAACCCGTGCCCGACCACCACACAGCTGAATGTGCCAGGTGACACAGAAAAACGGGCATTGCATTTTGCCGTACATATGGATTTCTTCAACTCCTTTTTCATTACAAAGCAAGGTTGTTCGCTTAAAATGTTTAAGTGTGTGTATAAGTAAATAAGTGTGTGCGTGTGTAGACAGATATCAGTGGTAGCAGCTTGAGCTTGAAAATGGTGGGGCGTAAGACCAATTTGTGAAATTGGGTGAGAGAGCAAGCTGGGGTTTCTGTTCCTGAGAATATTTTTAAACCTTGGTGTGAAATGGTACATTTTCCAGCACAATTTCTTTGAAAATGCAGTAAGAACTGTTCTTTGGTCATTTTAAAAAAAGGGGAATTCATATATTGACTAAATTGTGTGATCCTTGTGCGATTAACATGCAGAATTATGTCAGGTTAGCGAATATGCTATTCAGGTGCCAGTGGCCAAAGGCGCCCAGGGCTGCAATCGAAAAGGACACTCCTGCACGTCATCAAGGGGTGGGTCTGAAGACCACTAAAACAGCAGACCTGGGTTGGAAACAGGGAAGCCCTTAGCCTGATCTAAATACAGTAGTCAAAGCCAAGTGCTGTGCTCCATGGCCCACGCCAAAGCAAGGATCAGAGAGTGAAAGCCAGCCAATATGGCATTGTCACTACAACAGTGGATTGCCAACTTCAACACTCATTAACAAAATTCTACTTTAAAAATTAGTGTTAAAGAGGACAATACAATATCTGTTACAATAATGCAGAAAATATGATGGGCGGAGCCCCAACGCCCTGAAACCGCAGACAGGGAGGGTTCTGTGTGTGTGCGTGCACATATTTATAAATGTAATCTTTGTAGGAGGACCAACCAGTTCGATCTGTTGCCCCATGTGTGCACCCGCTCCCCCATAAAATGTAATTCCAGATGCGCCACTGCCCCAGTGACTTATGCCCTCGGCTTGTGTCTGTTGCGCACCCGTACCATCCGCGTGATCGAGAGATGCTCGCGCTCTCTAAGCGAGTCGACTTCTCCCAGCACGCGAGGCAGGTGAGTTTGCCCTGGGTGCCACAATGTATGTATCTGGTATTTGTAAAGCGCAAACTAATCACCCTTAGGGGTCTCAAGGCGCTGGGGCCGTTGGGGAGATTAAGTGAGCTATTGCCCAGAGTCACAGGGTGCTGAGCTGCCGCTAGCGATGGGGCTCAAACCTTGACAAAGGCTCCGCATGCTCTGGGATGTGCGAGTGTGAGGCGCAGACACTTACCGTTTTTCCTCTCGCTCAGGGGTGGCTCTGGTGCCCCCGGGGTGGCCATCAGGTCCATGACTGGCTGTAGCGAGAGCTCCTGCAGCTCGTTGGCCACGGCCTCACTCTGAGGGCTAGGCGCCTCGAGGGGTGCCACCTCAGTCTCTCTCGCTTTGCCCCCCTCCAACTCCGCACTGGAGGCAGAGGGGGGCCGCCGCTGCACCCCCAAGAAATCCACCCTGGCTTTCGTGACTGCGACCTGGAGAGAGAGAGAGAGAATGATCATATAACGGGCAACACAAAAAGTGCACAGATATCACAGGTACAGACAGTAAATCTATCACTCAGGATGACAGTTCAGGCTGGCTTAGAGAGACAGATATACCCCTTGAATTGCAGCGTGCTCACAAGCCCAGATAGCAGCGCTAGGCCTCAAGGCACATAGACTATATATTCTCAGGCAGCAGATGCATTGCTTGATTAACCAGAATTTTCAATACAATCGGTCTCGCCTTTGGGATCTTATATGTATTTAGCTATGCAGCACATTAGCCTGAGTGCTGAAACATCTTCTGTTCTTTACCATGGAGGGAAAGTAAGCACCAAACTGTGTGACACGCCAGGTATGAGAACACATGGAGAGAAATATTGCCTTTCAGCGGAAAAGGGTATAGTCCAAAGCTCCGTTTTGAATATAAAATCAGGGCCTCCGGTTGTCATATCAATAAAAATACAAGATTTGGAAAAACGATTATGGTCTGCAGGTGCTCGTGGAAGACTACTTCTATGGAATGGAATCTAGAGAATTCTAAAGTGATTACGGTATTTTACTTACCTCTCCTCATCGTTTCCTATCAAGAAAGTTAAATAGAGGCAGATGCCAGAAAATTTTTAAAAAAGAAAGTCCCTCAGCAGAAAGCTATTCTGATAGAAAATGACCAGCAGAGGTCAGTAAACTATCAAGACAGTTAAACAGAGGCAGTTGAACAGAAAAAAAGTCCATAAGAGGAAGCAGAAAAGTCCTAGGGCTGATCTCCAGAGTCCACAAAGTACATAGACATATAAGTATAGAATAAGTATATCCTCAAGTATATATAAGAGGTCTCGAATGCTCGCCCTAAAAAGCGCATACAGTCTGGGCAGCAGATCTACACCTCGAGACACACAGACAGCAAAGCTACAGCTGGAGGCACACAAATAATCCAGGCCCCAAAAACAGACAAATATATCCAGTCATTTTATCAGATCTTACAAACCCAGAAGCTGAGCTTTCCCTTGCGTTGCAAAGAGGTTACAGACAGCGGCGTTAAACCTCAAACTACAAAAACTTTACAGAGACAGCAGAGCTATCCCAGGGATTACACATATCTTAAAGGGGCAAAGCTGTCCCTCAGGAGAAAAAAAAATCTGATAGACAGCACAGCTAGAGCGTGGACAACCAGGATGTGGCTTCACATGCCAGCCTAAAAGCTACAGATAGTAGATCAGTTGTCTCCAACGAGTAGCTCTCCAGCTACCTGTGAGAAGCTCTTCTGTGTGCAGCCCAGCCTAGGACTATCAAACCTTTTGCTTTGTTGAATTATTATATGCATACCAAAATTAAAAAGCATGTATTCAAGACGCAAATATGTGCATTTTCATAACTCATAAGCGGATGTCTGTAGATAAATAGTTGCATTTTTAAAATGTGTTTAAAGCTAATATTTGAGTTGGAGAGATTTACGACTCTTATTTATACCTTGGTGCCAGGGGATTGCAGCTATGGTTTGTATGGTTTACCCATATAGTATTTCAATTCAAATTGTAAAAGCCTTTTTTGACATTTTTGCTGCAAACACTGCCTAATGCACTGATGTGATTACTGCTGACACGCTTGGATGGGAAGTTCCCTTTTACATCACTAGTATTAGAGGCTTAGAATGATTTTCATTGAAGATAAGTAGCTCTTGTTACAGAAAAGGTTGGAGACCCCTGTGGTAGATCTACCCACGGTGTAACACAGGGACAGACATATCCATCTCTCGAGTTACACTCTTTTAATATAGAAAGTACAGCTATTTCCTAGGGTTACATAGCGCTTCCTGCACATGCTGGGGCCCGTCACTGGCTCCACACCAGGTGCTGTTCCTCCAGGGTACCATGGGCTGGATCTGGTCCACAGTGGTGCAGGGAATGCCATTGCTACTGTCTCATCTTGAATGCAAGCACTTAGCTGCCATGTTCGGGCTGGGTGCTTACCCTGCCTGGGCCTGTTCAAACTTCTAATGGGCTTGACTGCAGGAGTGAGAAAGGCTCAAGGTGGAGTGTCCATGAAGGACAGGGTGCAGGGAAATCGTTAGTGCAGTACCTCCATCTTGTGCCTGCAGCCCCCGTGTGGTACGCCTACTGCCCACTGTCTGTCCTCATTGCCTGTACAGCATGTCCAAATTTTCTACTAAGGCTGCATGCTGTCTATTAGCTAGTGTATCAGAGGTTCTTGCACTACGAGTCTTCATTTCCTGCGCTACATGCAGAGCTTAAGTGGGCCGGGTCCTGACGGTGCTCAGCAGCGGATTTTCTTAAAAGCAGGTGCTAAGACGGGTCCCCGAAAGGCTCTCCATTGTTACCCTCACCATCGGGGTGAAACATTTTTTTTTAAAACTCTGCAGCAGTGCCACCCTTCACTGCATTTGAGGTAACTTCAAAGAGATTCGACTAAGTTCTTTCACAGTCTCATCATGTCAGAACTGAAGCATTTTCAATATTACATACAACAAAGCCATAGTTGGTGTTTATTTATCATATGCAAGTAACAACCACTGACAAAGCCAATAGTCCTGGCTTGTACTAGGTGTGAACAGGGTTTTAAGTGGGATGAAAAAACTTGGGGGGGGACGCTGACAGGGGAGTGGCCAGTGTAATTAAGGGCGTGGCTTAAAAACTTGTAAGCTAAAAATCTGTGTTTAGCATAGTGTGCTGCCTGACTTGTATTTTGCTGTTTCTGTCATGGCATCCAGATATATGATACAACAAGAAACATCATACCTACAACAAGTCAGGACTATTGGCTTTGTCAATGGTAGTTAGTTGCATAAGATAAATAAGAAGCAACTATGGCTTGTATGCAGGCGCGCAACACCCATTGAACTCACCGGGCTTCAGCCCCCCCCCCCCCCCCCCCCCCCCCGTCGTGTGTGGCAGCCCGGGATGAGACAGATCCCAGGAACACACAGAGCCGCACCCGAACGTTTCACAGGTCTTTAAAAGACCATTTGCATGGTAATTAGGCCTTCCAGTTGTTTCACCCCCTTCTAAGAGCGCCTGCAGCACCACTCTGCATACTGATTAAAGGTTCAGCCCCCCCAAAAAAATTTCTTAGCCCCCCCCCCCCGAAATTTGGCTCTAGTTGCGCCTCTGCTTGTATGTAATATAGCAGGCACAAGCAGTCCGGAAAAAAAAGGACCGCCTGCGCCAGGGCACAAATCAGAGCCCAATAGAGACCCGTTTAGAGGCCCCACTTTCAAAAACTGCAGGTGCTCAGCATCGGTGAGACCCGGCCCACTTAAAGCCCTGGGTGTAATGTTACTTGTTATATTATATATCTGGATGCAATGACAAAAGCAGCAAAATTCCAGTCGGGCGGCACACTGTGCTAAACAGATTTTAAGCTAATGTGTTTTTAAGCCACGCCCTTAATCTAATATCTGCTGCTCCTGTGCTGCATGTCTACTGTTAGTGTTCAGGGCAGACGGCTGGATCTTCTGTTGTTTGAAAGCAGTTTCTGTGCCTTGCTGTCTGGTACGTCTTCAGTTCATGTGACAAGTGCTGCAGTTCCTATATGTTTACCTGATATAACTGCGTGGTTCATCTACAGTTCCTGCTTGGCATGTCTGCAGTGTCAGCAGTTTCTGCGATGTGTGTCTGCAGTTATGCTCTCTGTTTATGCACATCGTGTCTGCAGTTCCAGTGGTACATAGTAGAGTAGCGTGGGGTAGAGTGAATTGGCAAAGAGTAAAGTGGTGTGTTGTAGAGTAGAGAGGCGTAGAATGGAGTGGTGAAGAGAAGAGTGCAGTGACGCGGTCTGGAGTAGTGTAGTGTGAAGAGTAGACAGGAATGGAGTGGTGTGGAGTGGAGTAACGTGGAGTGTGGATGGTTTGGTAGCGTACTGCCATTACAGATAACACATCTTCAATAGAAATTTGAAACATCTGCGCGCACATACAGTTTAGCCGATAAAACATTTACTGGGCACAAAATGTGTGGAAATGTCATAATCTAGTGTATTGATTTGATAGTCAGCGCAGTTCCTTTACAGACATTTACATTCTGATGTGTGCTAGAAAAAAATAGCACAGTGAAGCCTTTTTCATGCACTTATCCACAGCCAGCATGATTGTCACATAAATCCCCTCACTTTGAAGTCGGAGAAAGAAAAATAAACCCAGTGCTCCCTGGAATACACAGCTTGACATCTGACCTCTGTGTTTCAATGCACAGCAAATGTGAAAAGATGAGAACAAGATTTAAAGGCTTGTTTATAGATGTGGAAGACTACCATAAGCACAATTTAGGCACAGGACAGATTAGCTGAACCTGAGGAGCCTAAAGCAAATAAAGCCAGCATAGAAAGCCAGAAAATGTGAGTTACACACCACAAAGACAATGGTAATCAACGAGCGGAATGCATTCCTAGGTCAACTTTCAAGATGTCCCAAGAGGTCTTTAGCAAACCAGCCAGCTGTGCTATCAGGTAGAATGTGACCTAAAAAAAAAAAAAAAGGGTAACCACAAGGAGGCAGCTCATCTTCATGTGTTACCTTCTCATCACTGGATGCCAAAGTGTGGTTCCAGGACTCTTGTGGGGAAAGGGGACCAACTCTTACAGGTAGACCCGCAATGCGTATATGGGCTACATGCCTTGAAACAGAGTGTGCCTGGCCTAATAATGTGTCAGGGCTCTTCTGCACTACTGGGGTCAGCTGCCCCCTATGAGGCACAAAGAGACACTCTTCCAAGAGGATAACCCACAATGTACTCCAGGACAAAGAGTGTCCAGTTCCCCTTAAACTGAGGCCTGGTACAACAAACGACTCACCTATTAATGGGTCACGCCACTTCCTCTCCACTAGGGACCCAAGAAAAGGTTCCACAAAATGACCCTATTTGTATTGGGAAGGTTTGCAATGTACATTTAGGTCACAATGTGTTGTTACTCTCTTGTCCGAGGCCTGATACTCCACATTCTGGTCAGGGCTAAAAACCCTACTCAGACTTGAAAGTTTAAGGACTGCCCTATGGTGCGGGTAACCCCGCACTGACCAGCACATCCAGAACTATACATAAGCAGACCACGCAGCAAGAGTCAGCAGTACATTTGCCCCTTTTTGTAACTATTGTCTTAAAAGTGTTACTGTAGCTAAGTGAAGTTCTGTTTTCAGTCCCCCTTGCAATCTATACGGACAGTCTTTAATGGAAACCATTATTCACCTCTCCGATGACAGTACTGCCACTACGTGCATCGAATGAGGACAACTTGCATGAGCTCCAACTCTGACCCTGATGACGACCCCACACAGTTGGGATTTTAAAGGGTTGAAACGTCAATGATATTTCCTGAACAGATTTTTTATGTGAAACTAGTGTAAAACGAATACCTCTGTAATGTTGCATGTTTATGTTGAACTATTTGAGTTGGGGTTTTTTTTCCATTTAATTTCTGCGCTGCTCAACTACCCACGTTACAATGACCAATGTGACGCTTACACCAATTTTAGTATTCACTCTTTTAGTCACCATTCTGTAAATACAAAAAAGGTATATTAAAAACACACACACAAGAACATTGATAACCTTTGAGTACTGCATGTATTATTTACACAAAAATAACCCATAAAGCAGAGGCAGGTTCCGAACTGAGCTATGTAATGCAAGATACTGTTCAACTGGTATTTGACCCCGAAAAACACTGATAAAGGCACCCGAAAAGATAAGACCGAAGTTGGAGGCAGAGTGAAAGGGAAATGATGTGCTGCAAGTTGTTTTGATCATGTCCACGACTACAAATGTCTTGGAAGGAGATGCTGAGCCGTATTAAAAACCCTCTGGCATTCTGTATTCAGGCTGACCAGGCTATTCCAATACTACGACTGAGACCGAGTACTACAGTAAGTGTATCGACGAATGATTGAATTTGGATCACCATACATGTAGTACCAATGCCCTCCCTCTTACTGCCTATCCTTCCTTGCACCCTTTTCCATTGTCTTGCTATCAAATCTATTTTGAGGCGTTCCCCAACCGTTTTTTGGCTTCCCGCCAGAGTAGCTGAATTTTTCTTTTTCGCATGCTCGTTCTTCATGTAGTCTTTGATGTTGTTTACTCTCTTTAAGAAACTGCTGCAAAATATCCTTTTTCGTGGTACTTTCGCCGTCAGTGTGCGTTGTTACCCACTTTGTGGAAACTAACTGGTCTGTTTTGTGAAGTTTTGATATAATGCTGCCCATTCCAGCTTACCCTGCCAACGCCTTGCCAACAAACGGTGCAAAAACAGGTGTGAAAAAGTATAGAAAAAAAGTCACTTTACTGAAGCATAGACCAAGTGTGGATGGAGGCAGGAAGGTTGTCCCACCCCACCACACACACTCCTCCCCCCAACAAAGTACAGGGAGTCAGGAGAGGAGGGTGAGGCGAAGGCACAGCGTTAAAAACATCAGCTCAGCTCTGTACCTGTCCGGACACGCAAAGGTAACTCCCCCCGAGGCTTGGAATGTCCCGTCCGTCCCCGCCCTTCATCATTGTACGACATTACTCTGCGAGGTGACATGGGCACGCTGGCAGCGCCGTAAGGGTGTCTGGAACGAGTAGCACCCGCACGCAGAACACCTGAAGCTACGGGGTGACGTCATCAGAGAATGTTCTCAGCTCAAAACAAGAGCTATATCCGGGTTCGGGCAGGCGCGGGTTCTGAGGACATGCTCTTATAACGTGAAGTATTCGGGCTGCGGGTGGAGAATTACTACCATGTGGTGGGATGGGGCTGTGAAGGGAGGCTCTCTCACTGGGAGGGCAGACGAGCTGGGGAAATTCTTTATTATAATGGAAATTCTTTTCAGAAAGAAGGGCGCTGGGGAGGTATGTTCAAAGGAAAATTACCTTCTTAGGGAGGGACCTAAAGAGTGTTTTTTTTAAATAATTGGATGAAAGACAAGCTTTGGCTGTGCACACGTTTTATTATAAAATGGAAATTCCTTTCAGATGAAGGGACAGGCTCGGTAGGAGAGGTCGTGTAACGTGAATTACTTACACACCCAGGGACAGTAGTGGGGCTGTGGAGAGCTGTTCAGGGAAGGGATGGAGTAGGGTGTGTGGAGATGCTCGAGTTGGGAACGTGTCACTGGTACGAATTTACAAACATGAGTACGACAAAATGGAGCTGCGAGCAGCGCTTAGAGTGGAGCGAGTCTCAGACCCAGGAATTATTAACAAGCATTGGCATAGCCAAAAGGTCTCGCCTTTGGGACCTTGTAAGTATTAAGCCATGCAGCACATTATCCCGGGTGCTACAACATCTACTAATACTTAATGTGCCACTGGTGAATGGGGGAGCAGAGCCACCAATCAAGCCAGGCGGGGCTTTTACATGCCGCAAGAGAGGGAAGAAGCTGCAAAGGTCAGGTATTACACTATAGAAAGGCGGATGGAACATGCAGTGCACTTGTAATAGTAACAGACGTAATGTTGAAACGAGTGTGCCTGTCCACATGTCACAAGAAGCGAAGAGAAGGGTACATGTTTAATTGCAGAAATGCGCACATACAAACACAACCAGACACATAAAAAAGACCTAATTTGGCTTCCTGCAGTGGGGTGAAACACAGTTCAAGCACCAAGGGGCTACTGACTGGGGGCACCAGCTTTTGGTCAATGTGACCTCACAGGCCCGACCAGCACCTCCGATTAAGCTTAACCTGATGATAGACAAGGGCGAGGATATGCCTAGAACCGGAAGTCCAATAAAGCAAAAAAATAACAAAAGCAGGAGGAAGTAAAACCAAATGGGGACAAAATGAAAGCAAAAATGGTAGTTTACCATGCTAATCACTGAATAAACAAGCAGAAAGGTACGGTACTGTTAGCTCGTTGACAAGAAGAGCAAGAACAACAGCCTGTGAGGGCACATCCGGATATCAATCCAAACAAGAATGCATTTACCGTTTAATTTCAGCTTCCTACGTGTTACAACACAGAACATTTAAACCAGCGTCCATACAAAGCCTTCATTTTAAGCACAGAGGCAGTAAATGTATTCAAGACTACCACAAGATTACTTTACGACATCGAAGACACTTTTGTCCACACCTGGCCTTTGATAAAGTATTCTGGGAGTTGCAATCTTAACAAGAGGTGGCTGGGCGGTATGGACAAGCAAACACAAATAAGCATCATAGAAAGTTGTGTATAAAGACAGAAGGAGTGAGACATGATCAGTGAGACAGGGATAGGTAGATACGGAAGCATAGACAGGGATAGGTAGATACGGAAGCATAGACAGGGATAGACAGAGACAGAGCGAGATAAGGGCAGTGAGACAGGCTAAACAGATAAGTATACAGAGACAGTGAAAGGCTGACATATAAAAAGAAACAAAGAAACAGACATGTCTGCTAGCGGGTGACAAATGCAACAAGCGCGGCAGCGAAAGTGAAAGCAACCACACTAATTTGTAACATGATCCACAACAGATGGCACCCTGCGTGCCCCTGATCGCTCCCGACAGCTGGATGCCTTGGGAGTAAACATTTACAGAAAAGGTGGGACATGCACCCGCCTTTGGCCAATTAGGTACTTTCATTTTTGAAAGCCACACGCAAAGGCCAATAGAATGTGTGTAAAATAAACAAGCATTTACAATGCAATAGGTCTCGCAGTATTAAAGTTTGAGTTACTGACATTGTAAATGACAAAGCTTTGCATTCATTTTTTTAAATTTGCAATTGGTATATAAACCTAGTTTGTGAATGGTTAGCTGTTGCTTATTGTAAGCAAAGTTGGCAGTAATATAGAGCGCTAGTCTTGCTTGTTAAAGGCATGCTGATTTAAAACGCTCCGATACCTGCACTGACGGCAGGTGGTGTGTGTTCCTGGTGGAAGCGTGCACTGATGGCTGGTGGTGTGTGTGTGCCTGGTGGAAGCGTGAACTGATGGCTGGTGTTGTAGGTGCCTGGTGAAAGCGTGCACTGATGGCTGGTGGTGTGTGCCTGTTGAAAGCGTGCCCTGACGGCTGGTGGTGTGTGCCTGTTGAAAGCGTGCCCTGACGGCTGGTGGTGTGTGTGTGTGCCTGGTGAAAGCGTGCACTGACGGCTGGTGGTGTGTGTGTGCCTGGTGAAAGCGTGCACTGACGGCTGGTGGTGTGTGTGTGCCTGGTAAAAGCGTGCACCGACGGCTGGAGGTGTGTGTGTGCCTGGTGAAAGCGTGCTCTGACAGCTGTTGGTGTGTGTGTGCCTGGTGAAAGCGTGCACTGATGGCTGGTGGTGTTATGTATATGTTTACAGACCAAGCTACCCGTCACCCATATGGCAGCTCTCTGGGGTCCTTTTGGCGTTTTCTCATAGGTCAGAGCCCGAGTTGTTCCATGGAGACGTTTTTCAGGCACTGCTCGGACTTTGGGTTTAGTGGTGATGCATTGTTTAGCACTAAGGGAGTACGCTCTGTGCCCTGGAAGTATGGAAGGCGACAGGAACAGAAGATGCTTCGGCTGTGACATCACTACCCTGAACATGGATGACGCCACTGAATTCTCAAATCATTTCTCACTTGTCCTAGTAACGCCGCTCTCTTCTTATATATTTATTCTACTAATATTAGTAGTCACATGAACTGCTACGTTTCTCAAATCTGCCTTTGATGGTTCCAAGATTAAGTTTAAAACAAGCACATTTAGACAAAGTATTGTTCCCTTTTATTTACCCGTTATTAGGGGCCCTTCAACCCGGACATGTCTTGTTTGACAAAGCATTGTTCCCTTTTATTTACACGTTATTAGGGGCCCTTCAGCCCGGACGTGTCTTGTTTGCACCAATAAATACAAACGGATTCGCAATTTTCTGATCAGGGAAAATATGTGTTTTCCTTTTTCTTATTACTCATTTTCACATTAACAGCATATATAATACAATACACAATGTAGACACAAAGAAGATATCCTGAAAAAAATGTATATGAAGCCCTGGAGATTTCTGGTTTATCTAAGCAAAAACACTTGAGGGCTCTCTAACAAAGAGTGGTGTCCATAGTGGGCCCAGGAGAGCTGGATTCATGTCAATTTCTGGGAAAAACCACGAACTTTCAAAATGAGTTCCATTCCGTTTCAATGCCTGCACAGGTGTTGTATGTATAGCATCTATATGCTCTAGTAACATAAGCCATCTCCCGCAGACCACTCTGAAGCAGTCAGATGACACAACACAGTCAAGTAATGGCTCCAAGAATCCCTACACTGAAGGCCATTCTCACCCAAAGGGGCCCAGACCATAAAGTGTTGACACCCAGGGGCCCCATGCGAGCTCAGGGGCCCCAAGCTAGTCAGGGGCCTTCATCCCGCACGCCCAGCCTTTAAACATCTGTTCTGTGCACGACCCGCCTGGAGAAGGCAACTCAAAATTAGAAAAGTGAACCTTCCTGCACCCGATTACACATGGCCCTTTTACTGGCTGATTTTTACAAAATGAAACTGGAAACCATGAATAAATTGCAGCTTTCCCAATTAAATTGTATGATATTAGGCAAATATTTTATTTCACCAAAACGAATTATTCTTCATTATCTCGAAAGCACTTTCAAATCTGAACAAAACGATCATTCCATAATTATGTTTTACTGCAGTGTAATTATGTGCCCTATTAATATTAACGCTTTCACCTGCTAAAGAAATAATCTTTTTTGAATTTTGAAGAAACATCTTATATAAGTGATGTTTGTTTTACGATTTACAAAGCAAATAATTTCAAGGCTCTGCAAGTTCACGAAGGTACGCGCCAGACACTTGGCTTGGCTCTGCCGGCTAATTTGTTGGCACGCACGAAGTGTAAGCAAACTCCTCGCGCAGAAAAGTTCTGCTGGGAATTGTAGTTTTTTCGGGCCACGCCCTCAAAAGCTGCACGTGGTATGGTGTCGGTAAAAAACTACAATCCCCATCAGCTCCTCTCCCCTCGTTCCTACAGGGCTAAGAGGTGGACTACGTCGCCGCCTTCCTCAGCTGTGAGTGACGCCCTCCTCAGCGCCTGGACAGAGACCAGGAGAACAACACGGAGAGGAGGAGCCGCAGCCTAGTGGAGAGAGGGAGCTGCTGCACGGTCGGCGGGGGAACGGAGCGGGCTGGGGGCGAGAGGACCTCCCATGGTGTCTGCAAGGTACCCGCACTCTCTGGTCACTACTGCTGGGGCGGTAAATCGGGGCAGGGGCGAGGATAGGAGGGGTGGGGATAGGAGGGGGCAGGGATAGGAGGGGGCAGGGAGGGAGCTACGCCTCTGCAAAGACTGTGCGCTAGAGCCTCGGTGGGGTGCAGAGTGCATGTATGCGGTGTCTGCAGTTTGGGTGCATGCCTCTGCCCTGGGCGCGGTTTGTGGAATCACAGTAATGAGGAGTGCTGTGCTGCCCGTGTTCTCTCTTTGCAGCATTCTGCTCATGCTGCTGCCGTGCAACGCATGACAGCGCAGCTCACTCTGCCTGGGATGCACGCGCGGAGAAGGGGGGGGGGCTTTAAAACTGCAACAAAGTAGCACACTGTAGAAGCGCGTCTGTGCAAAACTGAAACTGAAATGCTGTTCACAGTTAACGCGCGCGACCTAATCCCAGTCGAGGAGCTGCGCGTTCACATCGCTTGTCCGCTGTCTGTTCCCCTTGAGTCCTTGAAAGCTGAAATGATTGCAATAGAGTCTCGCTGCGACGGATCGCTTCGCGATCCGGTTCGCAGGTGGGAGACCTAAAAACCACATGCACAAGTTTAGACAAAGTCTGGAATGATTCCAAGAGGCCTCTCCATAAAGTAGCGCATGCGCGCTGTGCTAGGCTCGACCTAAAAACTGATTTTTAAACGCATCCACACAGGGCCCTGTGTTCATGTCCTTCTCTTTACTGTAAAAGCATTGATCAACTAATCAACATTAACTATAAAAACCCTTCTGGTAGTTCACATCAGCGATGCAATGCCAATTTACATTTAACATCTTTTACTTCACCTTTTGTTCCTTATAAAAAAAAATCCTGATATTGTGTTTTGTAGTTCTTCTGCATGCACTGCATGCCTAACTTTTCTATGGCGCATACTGTGAACTGTTCGCCTCTAGGTGTCGGAGCAAAGTGTGAGTGGGTGTTCATGACGGGGCACAATTGAGAGCTCTGGAGATTAGGTCGTAAGATAGTACGAATTTCCCACAGTGTCTGTCACTTGGTCAATGAGGTGTTCAGACTCTTGGAGCATCCAATCCTTGGCCTATATGCAGAAAGCATAGACAGATAGGCACAGGTTTGCCAACTGTGATTGCCAATATATGTGAAGAAGGCGCACAGCTGTTAAAACATTGACAGAACCAAAGGAAAATAAATGGCTACATTTACAGGTGAGGAGAGAGTGAGAGATGGTGAAGAGGTTACAGAAGGAATGACATGCAGAAGCCACAGAAGGGCAGAGTGAGAAGTCACTTTTGAAAGGGAACTATGTGACGTATGAGATTGAGGATTTCAGAAAGAGGGACCAACTGAGTGAGAGACTGCAGAGCAAAGCAATGTGAAGAAGAGAACTGGAAGTAATGTGAAGGCGAAAACGGGAGTGACTGAGCCACTGAAGAACAAAATACCTTCCACAGACTTGAGTCGTGTTTCATTTACGGTCTCTGGCTTTCAGAAATGAAATGGTTGCATTCAAATTATTCACAACAAAATCACTGCAGTCACTCTTTTATCTCATACTGTTAATAAACACTGTCAAAGACAATAGGTTCGGCTGCTTTAAACCAGATCGTCATTGTTGTGTGATATTTCTTGTTTGTAATAAAATAAAAATCAGAGAGGCCCCACATACTGGTTGGGTGATATGCTGTGTGGTGCCAGGGATTCTAGTTCACATGTGTGAAACCACATGCTTAGTTACATAGGCCACGCTTCCAGAAAGGATTTCTCATTACGCTTTGTTAGCCATACCACGTTTAGAGACCAACCCCACCCTTTTCACCCAACTCAAAGCACTGCTATGCAGAGATACCCACCTGAATCACTTTCTCCAGGAGAACGTACAGCTACGTGCCATGCCACCACAGATGTCCGGACACTAAAAAAAACAGGAAGGGAGGAGAGAGATGTGAGCATTGAATATAACCAAAAAATCTTCAAAGAGCAGGAGATGAAATCCAGACACATATCACAAATACCTTAAACCTGCCATAGTGGCAGTCAGTGCATCGCAACCATAGGCAGAGCGCCACAGTTGGCATGCAACAGGCACAGCGTGTGCTCCACAGACATAGGCAAGTGGCAATCCATTTCAACAAGTGCAACACGACATAAGCAGAGTACCAAGGACCGGCAGAGCCCCATAGGTAAACTTGGTGGGTACCAGGTTCACAGAGGAAGTGCACCACATACTGTGTAACCCATTCCATGAACGCTCGTCCTGCACAATCGGCAGACAGGACACCATATGCACACATAGAGGGCCCCAGGGGCACAGAGAGAGCATCAAAGGCAGGGCACCTGAGCACACGAAGTGCACAACAGAGGGCACCAGGAGTAGGCGCCAGGTTACAACTGTTTGTGAGATTTGGGGCCTACCAGCAATGTATGATAAGTGCCCAAGAGGTGGGCCAGGATATTTCAATTTGTTTAGAGGGTGAACATGCGTGTGGCTGATGGATTGCCTGATGCCTTCTCTCAAAAAGACAATATTTGAAAGAGTGATAAGCATTTCCAAAGGGAACGGAGACATGGTTTCACAGACATACTAGACTACAATTTAAAGTCATCTCTAATTTATCCTGCCTTTAGCACTCAAGCATTATATATAACATTCAAAGCACAATACATTTAATTATTGAAAAACAGCTCTTTTTAAATGCACAAAACAAGGATACATCTTGTTTCAAAACGTCAATTTGATTAATTCATTAGGTTAACTGCTAAATACGTGAAAAATGGGAATGATTTCCATTAGTAAAACAACTTAATCTTTTCTTCACCTTTCTATTTGGTAGAATACCTAGTTTCTTTTTTATAGTGCTCAAATAGTAATGAGGCCTCTTCAGAGAACCAATAACAAAACATGCTCATAAACCTCTTAGACCCGTGCAAGTGGTGTATATATGACAATATGCACTGTAAATCATATATATATTTACATGTATATATAATACACATTGCCAAGTTTTTACATACCCTATGGCTGTAATAAAGAACACAATATGATTGTGACAGTTCTCGTGGTGAAGTGACACTGATGCACAGTGCCTGTACTAATTCCCCCGCCCCTTTTACTAGGAGTTTGTCTATGCTTTTGGAGTTCAAGGGATGGCAAGCATGGGCGTGCAGCACTGGTTGGCTGGCACCATACACAATGAAGGGTTAAGTTGCTCATTTATTGGGTGTGAGTCAGGTTAATTCCAGAGGCTTTTCAATGGACCATTATGCCTATGTGTAAGGTCACCCTGCAGGGACGCTCGTCATATTGCCCCCCTGTTCCATGGCACTGCTCTTAACTAGTAGGCCCGTCAATAATTTGGCAAACCTGCCTCCTATGGCACCAAGGACACCAATCCTACACTATGGGCTCTAGTCACAAGCAGGACACCACAAACCAGAGAGGGAGAGCAACACACACATCTGACCACAAGCATGGAGAAAGGACCACAGGTAGCAGACTACGGACACGCGGAAAGCACCACAGTCACGACACAGAACACGAAGGAAAACATGAAATTAAACACTCAACCACAGCCTGTGAGTGATGAAATATCATACATTGCTAAAATACACTGAGCCCTCTCCTGCAAACTACTTCAGTTTAAATCTCTAAGTCACAGAAGGGAAACCACCACGCGAAGGTGAGGCTATTTTCTGATCCATCATCGTTAACAGGCCAAAGCTGGCACCACTGTTCATTGATTACACAAACCATCTACGACCTGGAATGTCACACAAGATGCAGGACTGATAAACGAATTACCATGAACCCAAGAAAGCATCACAGATTTTGACACAGAAGTCTAAATAGTAGAGCTACTCAAAAATAGCGCAGACTGGAAACTAAAGGAGACTCCTCTGTTTAAGAGGTATGTTTGGACGAGTTTAAGAACGAGGGAATACCACGTACTACATAATAACAGTTTTGTACATTTACTTCTGGTACATATGTCCTCTATTGCTAGACGAACACCTCTCTAGGATCGTCTATACCTATAGGGCCTGTATCACAAAGATATTCCGCCGAATTATTATGGGGGTCCCCTGAAATTCAAGTGTAAAGCAGGAATACTACTAGAGTAAGCATTGAAAATTAAGGTTTGGGTCAACTGTCTGGCCCTGGCTAAGCAATAAAAAAAAATGGCACAGGGGGTTCCCGGGAAGCAGGACTCATGTGGAAGGCAACCAAGGTTAATTTTTTTGTAAAAAAAACTTTATTCAGTTTTCCTTTACAAAAGCGCATGAGCTTCCATATTTCTTTTGCAGATTACATTCAGGTATACAGCTTTGTATCTGTTCAAGGATATAGTATGTCATAGTCGCATCCCGGTCTACTCAATCCAGGTCTGCATCTCCAGCTTCTTCAGTAGTATTGTCCACAAAGTACATTTATCTAGGCCATTACAACCTTTAACTCTATCACGGAGGTCAAGACCACGCTGCTCTAAGGTTGTTCATATTCTGACTCCTCCTCTCCCCTACTAAGGCCACTAAAAACAATAACTCCTCCCTATTCCTCCATCTGTCCCTTCCTACCCCTTTCCCTCAGACATGTCGCTCTCCCCCATGTCGCTCTTGTCGCCCAGCAGGCATTCCTACCACCCTATTGAAATCCTAAAGTCATTAATCAGGGTTCCAGCCAGGGGGATGCTCTCACATCTATCTCCTCACCCAACATCCGTCCCACCTGCGCACCAGAGGCAATTTTCCAGGTCTGGAGGGTGAGTCCCCCGCCTGCAGAAGGTCAGTCGTCCTCATCAGTCAGGCTCTTAAGCAGGGCCACCATCGCTACCCAAGCCCTAGCAGTTTCCAGTAACTTATCATTGTTGGTTCTCCGGGCCATTTGTAGTCGGAAAATCCCCTCACAATCCACCCACTTTATAAATTCCTGCAACCATCGCGCTGTATTAAGGGTTGTGACCGCTTTCCAATGACCAGTAATCTCCCTTTTAGCTAGAACTAATCCTAAATTTAAGAATTTACTAGTGATCTTGTTACGGGTAGGGTGGGGAAACCAGTGTAGCAGGCAAACAACTGGAGACAGCTGCAGATCCCTATCGGTCACCTCCTTTAGTATGGTCAGAAACTCCCCCAAAACCCGTGTAACAGTGGACATTCCCAAAGCATGTGCACAAAAGCAGCATTTTCCAGTTTGCAATGCGGACAGGCTGTGTGGGATCCAAAAAACTCATTGATTTTGAGAGGAGTGAGTAACGCCCGATGGAACACAGAAAATTGTATTAGCTGGAATCTCGCGTTCCGGGTCCCATTTAATACGCAGCCCCTCTAAGGGAGTTCTAGACCCCTGTGTAACTCTCCAAACAGGCAGGTAACCGCCTTGATCTTCCCCGCTGAAGTGACCACATACTGACAGGGGAGGAAGGTCTGTGGCTCCTCCAATCCTTTCTTCCAATGTTTACGAATGGCTGCCGTCAATGCAAGAGAAAGTCTTGGGCAGGCAATTCATATCTTTCCATGAGGTCTTGAAATGGTAGAGGACACCATCTTCATAGAGATCCCCAATATTGGAGATCCCCAGGTCTTCCCAGTCCCGTAACCTCTGCCAATCCCCTCCATGTGGTAACGCCTCACATAGCCATACTGGAATCTCAGGCGCGTACGAGGGACCCACCTTAATTCTCATATTGGCTCTATTCCAGCATTGTCGCACTACCCACAGATCCCTCGGCACCTCTCTTTCGCGCAACAGCAGCTGGAGAAGAATCCAAGCAAGTTGGCGAAGATCCAGGTCCATACCCCTCTGGTCCGTGTCTACCCTCAACCTCCCCGCCATCCACTACGATAACCATTGAAATTGGGCCGCATGGTAATATTGTATTGTTTTGTGTATTTATATAGAGCAAAACTGTCACCCTAAGGGTATCCTGTCGCTTTATATGCCTAAAAATCAGGGGCTGCGAACCCTCCCTCCTGTCTAGGGAGCATCATAGTATTCAGCGCCACTCTGTGCCTCCCTGAACCCCACAGAAAACTCGTGCCCATAGTGTTTAGTTGGACAAAATATTTTCCAGGTACCCAGAGTAGTAGTGCTCCAAAATTGTAAAGTAGACGAGGCAGAGTTATCATTTTTAACAACGCCACTCTCCCCGCTACTGATAAAGTAAGAAGTCCCCCAGAAATCAAAATTACTCCTAGTAGCTCTCAATGCACGCCCTATGTTGCCCTTGAATAAGTCAGCAGGCTCACGATGAAGTCAGACTCCAAAATAAGGCAAGCAGCTGCTTTTCCATCGCACATCTAGCCCCTCAGGCGGTTCAGCTCTACCCCCTCATACCGGAAATAGACCGGAAATAGACACGTCTTATTCCAGTTAATTTTGAGCCCCCCCACTTGCCCCAGTCTAGCCAGCAAATCTCGGGCACCCTGCAGCTCTTCAGCAGCATTGGCAAGGAACATTAAAAGATCGTCTGCATATAGAGCGATGTAGTGTGTCTGACCAATCCCAGCCAAGCCCCTGTAGTACCTCCCCGACCGTGCATAGACAGCTAGTGGTTCAATTGCCAGGACGAACAGGAGCGGAGACAGTGGGCAGCCCCGCCTCGTCCCCCTACCCACACTGCAGGCTTCGGAAATCACTCCCCACGTTCTAACCCTGGCAGTCGAGCGGTTATACAGAATCTTTGTCCAGGCCACAAATCCCTCGCCAGACCAAATGCCCTCAAAACCCTGAACAGATATGGCCACTCTAAACTGTCGAAGGCCTTTTCAATGTCAATCGATAGTACGCATGCTTCTCCCCCCTCATCCCGTGTACCAATTGGCACAGCCTTCGTGTGTTCATGGCCGTATTCCAGGAAGGAATAAACCCGGCCTGGTCCCCATGCACAAGAGTTGTCATATGAATCATCAGTCGGCTGGGCAAGACACTGCTCAAAATCTTATAGTCAAGATTGAGCATCGCAAGAGGGCGATAGGCTGTGCGGTCCCACACCGGTTTGTACGGCTTGAGGAGGGGTATAATTACTGCTTCCCTTGTTGAGCTAGGAAGATAGCCATCTTGCTTTGATCGGTCACATATGGGGGGCCAGCAGGTCCACATACGTGACATAAAACTCAGATGGTAGCCCATCAGTGCCCGGAGTTTTGTTCCTGGCCATACGTTTTATGGCTCCCCTGATCTCACCCAGATCAGACTGGCCAACCCAAGCTCTCTGCCTCTTCCGCCTCAATCTGCGGCAGTTCAATGTCCAGAAACACCCCCTCCTCCAGAACCCTAGGATCTAGCCGACTGTGATATAGTGCAGTGTAGTATTCTAGAAACTGTGTGTTGATAGTGTGCTGCCCATAGCATACTGCACCACCTTCACCGTGTAGCTCTAGAATCGGTGACCTTCTGCGTGCTGGGTTTGCCAGCCAAGCCAAGAGTGCCCCAGATTTATCCCTCTCAGCGTGCTCCCTTGCCGCATATGCCCTGTAATCGAAACACCTCAGCCTCTCCCTTCTTTCGCCACCAAAAGTTCCTCCTGTTTATCCTCCCGTCCAGGTCTTTCCTTTTCTATCTCCCTGAGCCGTTGTTACGCCTGCTATACATCATTCAATAGGGTTTTACGAACTCCCACTGCTTCCCCAATACAACTGCCTCGTATCACTACTTTGAATGCATCCCACTCGCTATGTAGATTAGTGGATGTGTTGGTGTTGTGTTGAAAGTATTCCTCAATAGCATTACCTATGGTGGTTCGGAAGACATGGTCTTCCAGTGTTTCGGGGCGGAGACGTCTGCTAGGGAGTGCGGGTCTAATTCGAACCCAATTCAAGGACACCAGTAATGGGTTATATTCAGAGGTTGTGCTAGCTAAATATTCACTCAATGGGACCGTCAGATGCACATCAGGGGAGCAAAGTATAGCATCCAACCGGACGTGCAGCTCATGCATAGCTGAAAAATAAGAGTAGTCCCGTTCCCCAGGGTGATAGGCCAGCCAAGTGTCTGTCAGTCTCCAGTGCTGTTGCCAGTCCAGTTGAGCTTCTGCAATCCTATGAGTGGGGGCGTCAGGAAGCAGAGGGTGAGAGCGGTTCAGGTCTATGTCAGTAATGCAATAAAACCCCCCCCTCCCCCCAGAAGTATAGGGCCCGTCAACACCATCGCCAATTTCTGCGATAACTGCGTGAATAAAGCAGGTTGCTCTAGAATAGGGGCGTATATGCTTCCTAACGTAATGTCCCGGCCATCAAGCCGCCCTGTTACTACCGTGAATCGGCCTTCTGTATCGACCAGCTGCCTAATGCACTGGAATGGCACCCCTGCTCGCACCCATTCTAAGGGCCCTCTTGCATATGCCGAATATTTGGTGTGGAACACCTACCCCCTCCATGGGCACTGTAGCGCCGCCCCTTCTAACTTCCTCAGGTGGGTTTCTTGCAGCAGTGCCATTTGCACCCCTCTCCGCACTAGGTAGGCATGAATTTTGTGTCGCCGGCCAATAGTGTGCATCCCCCTTACATTCCAAGACATAACTTTAATTCCTACGGAGGTACCCATGGCTCCCAATCCAGGTCCTGACCCCAGAGGAACTCCCTAGTGAATGTCTGACCCTCCCCATCCACCCCCAACTTCAAACTTTACCCAACTCCCAATCCCCAGGACAGGTACACAAGAACAAGCCCCCTAACCAAACAAAAATATTCATACAAAGAACCATAAATAGAAGGTGGCGTGTGACTCACATCCGATGCCCCCGCAAACCCCCCCCCCCCCGTCCCCCCATTAGAAGTAAGTCATCCATGTGGTCCCCGTAATTCTTGTAGATTCTCCACTCAGCCCTCCACACTGTATCATTTGGGTCCCTAGGCCCAGGAGTCACAGCAGGCATCCTACCATCTTTTCCACATACCCTCTGCAGTCCGATCAACCAAACATTCCATCTGCTGTCTGAGGAGCGACGTCCGGAATTCAGTATCTGAGAGCCCCTGGGCTCTACTCTATATTGAGCTCTCCGCTCCACCTCTCTCGTTGTCAGTGTCGTTGCTAGTCGGACTGACTTTGCCTTGGCTGATGGCCGCCACTGCGAAGACTGCTCTGTCTCGTTCCTGGCGCCGATCATTTGGAGCGATGGGCCTCTGTACTGGCGATGTGGTGGACAGCCGTCCTCAAGGAAAGGTTGCCTGTGGCGAGCGTGCGCCATTGCTGCCTCGGGTTTCCAACCATTCCCAAGCAGCCTGAGGGGTGAGAAAGAAGTGTGTTTTTGCATCTGCAGTTACCCTCAAGCGGGCCGGGAACAGCATAGCGTAGGGGAGACTGAGATGGCGCAGCTTTCGTTTAACAGCCAGTAAGGAGGTTCTTTGGAGCTGCACTTCCCTAGTATAGTCTGGTAATATCATCACCTTACTGTTCTCAATCTGCAGATACTGTTGCTCCCAGGCTCTCTGCAGTATGAAATTGCGGCCTCGATAATGCAGCAGTCTCACCACCATTGGGCGGGGCAGGGCCCCAGGTTTAGGAGGATGAGCCGGGACCCTGTGTGCACGTTCCAGGGCACAGAAGGGAGAAAGACCCTCCGGTGCCACCTCCGTTTTCAGCCAGGTTTCCAAGAACTGGACCATCAGCCCCCTCCTCGAGTTCCGGAGCTCCTACGATGCGGAGGTTGTTGTGCCTTGAGGGCCCCTTACTGTCCTCAGCCCTCATCTCCGGCCCTTTGACCCAATGCACCACTTCATTCAGCGAATTTCGCAGAGTGGCTACCATGTCCGGTATGTCTTTAATGTTGGTTGCGTTGGTCGCCACTCTCTCTGAGTTTTTCGGTGGTCGTCCTTCAATAGGGTGAGATCCAAGCAGATGGCATCCATCCTAGTCTCAAGCGCCTCCCGCGAAGCTATGATGTCCTGCATGATGTCTCCCAATGAAGGGTCCCCGGATTGTCCAGGCCCTCGCCCCCCGGTGGTAGCATCGTTGTCATCTGTATGCTGCTCTGACTACTCTATCCGCAGGACCTCAAACCCCTTTCTCCTGGACACTACCCATCCTGGTGTCCGCAGGCAGCAGTGATTATCAATGCCAAGGGAGTCTATGAGTCCTCTCCTCCTCAGTTAGGCGGCGCAGTGCCTTTTCTACCGCCAAGATAGAGCCACACAGTGCACGCCAGCAAGTGGAGTGTGGACGCACACCTGTGGGAGCAGTGCCGTCAGTCCTCCAGTTCCTGTGTGCCTTCTCAGGAGATATGTGGACCAGGCAATCACAGTCTGTAGGAGGTCCGGGCAGGAGACGCAAAAGTGGCGGTCCAGTCAAGATCGCAGTCTCAGCCCCAACAGAGGATCAGTAATTAAGCAGTAACTTAGCGCTATCTCTGTGGTGTCTCACATCGGAAGGGTTCAGGTTCAGTGGCTCACATTCACTTGATAGGTGTGTGCTATGCCCAGCAAGGTGTTCACATGTCCTGCAGCAGTCTCTCAGCGAGTCCGCAGTTCCACTCAGGTCAGTAGCAAGTCTCCAGCACCCTCTCAGGGCTCTGTAGCAAGGCAGCAATGCACCTTGGGTCAGCGCTCAGCACTGGAGCTGCACATCCGCCATGAGCATTCAGATCAGCAAGCTTCAGCCCCCAAGGCGCCACACAACCAGCCTCCTTGAAGTACATAAATCCGCACCATCAGTGGCGAATAGTAGATTCCACGTGGTAGGCCCTCTGGGTTTTGCCGCTAGGTTGGGTCCTCCTCGGGGCGCTACTCCTGCACCTGAAGAGCCCTCACCAGTGTGATCTCTGCCACAAGTCCAGGCATCAGAAGCAGGGTACCACTGACTGCACAAAGAGGGCCAGGTTGTCGCGATCGCCACTCGGGAGCAGCGGCCGCAATCACCCTCGCGATCCGGCTGGAGCAGCCCGCGCTGCCATTTTAGAGTTAGGCAACCTCTGCGGAGCGCGTCCTAAGCCTCACCGTGTCTCCGCCTCCAGTCCAGTTTTCCCCTCACCAATGGACCCTCACCGCTCTCTCGATCCCGTACTCCTCTCCGCTGCCCGTCAGATTCCTGCAGCGCATGTATCTCCCCTACTAGCAGAGATCTCCTTGGCGTTAGCGCCTGCCATTTTGTCCGCGTCCCAGACGGTGTGTGAGCAGGGAGAGTAATCGCCGTTTTCTTCTTTTCTCTGCTCTGCAGCGCTTCGAGACTGCGCCCAGGTAGGCACCAGGGCTTCCGCTGCTTATATTAATGCCAGTGGCCACCCCAGCTTCACAGGATAATTTGCTGTGGAGGGTGGCCACGGAGGAGCTCGGAGGTCTGCTGCTCTCTACATCAGCGTCTAGCCACGCCCCCCAAGGCAACCAAGGTTCATCACAATTCCTTGCAGTTGGTGTACTAATCCTGCGGGCCTCCTGAAGTTCTGGAAGGTCATGGATGAGCAGCCTCCATTCATCAGAAGCCCGCACGAGCCGAGTAGTGTTGTGATCACAAGCCCCTATCCAGGTGAATAATGCAGTTTTTTGGGCAATTTCAATCATAAGTGGGGTCTTGATTTGCAGTACTGTTCAGGTCAGACAGGAGATTGTGAAGTTGAAAGGGAAGACATCTCGTTGTTCAACTACTGAAACTGCCACAGCTATTGCTTTTGGGGGGCTTAAGACTTTGTTATGGTCTAGTTGTAAAGGGCGATGTAGGCTTGTAATGGACTGCTCCAAGGTGACATTGGGCTTTGTACTCTAGCAGGAGATATGCTAAAATGCTCAGCACAATTGTCCTGCATATCTTGCATGGTGCAGTCTATGTGGTTTGGCTGCATCACTATTGTATCCTACGTCATATTAATCTCCTTGTGAGCTGGAGTGAAGGGACTCTTGGAAGGGCAAAGAGGTAACACAAGAGGAGAACCCAGATGAGGACAACTAAGCCAGAACCCAGGAGGGTGGATATAGCTGGAGAGCAGGGAAGTTGGGACATGCCACTCAGTAGCATGGTAGGAGTAAATGGGTGGTTAAGAGGCACATAAACCAGGACCCTCACCCACCCAAAGTTGGTACCTCAGCAATGTCACAGACTTCCGAAAGAACCCACTGGCAGCTCACCCTAAGATCGTTGGATAGATAGCAGCTGGTAGTTGAGAAGCCGGGTGAAGTAAGTGGATGCTATTCCTGGGATGCTACGAGGGGCTCATCTTGTTTTCTTACAAGGGCCAGACAACAGCTGTGTAAAGCAAGCAAAATTCTCAGTCACCAGAGATTACCTGCTGCCTTTGGGTTTTAAGCTTCAATGGACTGTCTCATGCAGCAATATACGTGGCGGAACTGATGAGCAACTAAAAACCAAACTATATTTCCTTGTGCCATTCAGTTGTTATGTGCTGCCTGGTCTATAGGCTTTAATTTTTTAGGGCATTGATGGGTGAGTTTGTTTAGGTGAATACAGTTTTACAGCTTTTTAAAGTCATCTTTTTTGTTGATGTAATTTGAGAAAGAGTGGCGTTACATTCAGAAAAAAATATGTTTGCAGGTCCTCTAGAGGTGTGCAGTTGTAAATAGAAAGTAATGCTATTGTCTACAGAGAGAGAGAGCAGGAGGGAATCCTGTTTCAAGCAAAAACAAAAAAAGCGAATGAGATGGCGCACTTAACAATCCACCTTCCCAACAACTCCAGTTTCATATCCACCACTATTCTCAGCCGGTCACTATTCTGTTCTTTAATGCTTGTTCTGTGGGTCTCTGTCTTATCAAACTCCTGCAGACATTTTACCCATCAACTGTATTTGGTCCGGTCACAACTATTCTTATGACCAAGGCTAACAATGGTGCTATTCTGCGATTAAGTGATTTTTGTATACTACATGGATAGGGCCTTTTTTAGTGCCCCCTGTGGGTTAAAATACCCTTCTCTCTGAAGCAGTAGTTGGGGCGGCTTCCTCTTCATTTGAGCTATACTGCAGAACCCTGCGGAGGTACCCACATCTACCTGTCTGAACTGCATAAATAACTACAGAAGTATATAATACTTGTTTAAACAAGGTGGAAACAGCACCACAATTCTCAACTCAAAACTACATTGTTCGGGTGTGCATTCCTTGGGCAGTGGACAGGAGTGCTGCACTGGGTACAAAGTCCAAGAAGCGAGTGCCTGTCTTATGGGAGATCAGCTGAAGGTGGCCGGACAGACCGATGCATCCACAACCCCAAAGCGGACTTCTCTCACAATGACTTGACACGCGTCTCCCTTAAAAGATACCTGTATACCAATCTAAGTTCATCGCCCAGGTGCTCCACACCAAGAAGGGTGTCACAAAAGCATGTATGAGGATGGGAAGTAGTACTACAGGGGTACTCTTTTACATACTCGTTTATGCCTTCGGAAATCAGCCTCAAAAAGGTTCAAATGCAAGTTTAAGACGGCTCGTATCCCTTGCAGCGATGTCACTAGACCTTCAAAAAAATCTCCAGATGTTCCAAGGAGGCATACAAACCTTAATGTACCTAGGCCAGGGAATATGGAGGCCCCTGTCACAAGCAAGACAGTACTTTATTATGTTCCTGTTCAGGGAAGCCTCTGGGTTATGCCAGATGGAACGCCATAACATCAGAGGGGCCAGATTGATGGCATCAGCAACATATGGTAATCTAAGTTCCTTCTAAATGGAATAAGTCGGCGATCCTGGCAACACCCCAAGAATGTGTCTTGTAGTTGCTTGACAGCCTTATATCCCAATTGGCAAGAACTGGTACACACTACCTTTAATAAATCTCAACAAGAGCCACTACTGGCTTGGAGCCAATATTTGAGGCCAGGCTGAACAAAAACAACCACCAAATTACAAAACCTAGAACATATCTGCTGTGGACACGGGCCCCAAGTCCCTAGGGCATCAAAAGTTACCGCTCAAATAAGGAAAACAATAAAATTATACTGATGGGCGTTCCCTGATGAGCAAACAGCATAATTTCGGATTCCTAAGGTCACAGGACATAATGAAAATCCAACCGTGATCGAAGACCGTTCAATGCACATGACATTGAGACCGGATCATCTGCATATAAAATAACTGGGACACGCAATCCGCGCACAATCAACATGTCCCTACTCTTATCCACCAGGGAAGCATCCAGGCCATTGACGTACAAAAGAAAAAAGTTTAGGGGCAAGAATGCAACTCTGCCTGACCCCTCGAACCAGGAAAATACTCCTGGTGCACTTGCTGTTCGTGCTTGGGGCGTGCTGCGACTTGCGGAACTACGTAGGAGACCCTTTTTGTGAAGAAATGTGTAGTGAAAAGTTCGTGGAGTGGTGAAAGTGATGTTAAAAATACTTAGCTAGTGAGCTAATATTTTTCTAGTTGGTAAGAATAACAAGCATTTGCAATGCAATAGGTCTCGCATTTACGAGAGTTTAAGCGATTGGCATTAAAAATAACAATGCCTTTTATGTTTTAGAAACGGAAACAAAAATAATAGGCATTGTCATTTGCAATATCAATAGCTCAAACTCACATAAATGCGAGACCTATTGCATTGCAAATGCTTGTTTTAGTATATGGTTCGGTCTACCCCTGGAGTCCACTGTGTATTGTGCTACTTATGAATGTTCTATTGATCAAGTATTTTGTGCTTAATGTTCTAATCTCGTGTAGAGATTAATAGAGAGTGTTAAATTAATAAATACATATTTTTATATAACTACTGTATGGTTCTCCTTTCATTTAGTCATTCAGGATGTGATATACTGGTTAAACAAGCAGCTTTACATTCCTTGAAGATTAAGCCTGAAGGCTGCTCTCCACAGCTACCACTAGGATAGCTTTCTAAAGGTTATCTTTGACCTCATACATCATAAGGGTCGTGTGGACTGGTACAAGGAGCCCCTTTTAAGTAGTGGACAGCATATACCAGGCCACCTTCTCACAAACTTTGTGTCATCAATGGAAATACAAGTCTAGATATGATAATAAGAATGCTGTGAAGTCCTTCAATTGGTCTGTGGGTGACAAAGTGATGGGGTGAGGCCAGGATATGTTAGGAAGGGAAGGTGGAAGTTAATGAGTCCCTTCCTGATTAGTGAGGTTATGAAGAATTTTGCAGTGCTTGATTCAGGTGATGGGTGGAATATGTCCTGATTGGCGAGATATGGTGAAAACAGAATCCCTGAGAGTTCTCATAAGACACTGTTCACGTAAAAACGTGTGTCATCTAATGTGGAGAATCCCTATTCCATTGGGTAGGTTTTTTAATCTGTTTTTTGAATCTGACATTTAGAGATTTTCTGTGAACTACATGTAGATTGGAGGGTGAACCTAACCAGTACCTCCATCTCTCCCATTTTTTTATTGTTATCAACCTATTGACTACAACCCTGCCAACAATTTTGACCATCGAGTCCGGAAGAGATGTGGGCCTATAATAGCAAGGGGAAGCCCTATTCCCTTTTTTGAAAGACAGGAACAATAATAGCCGAGCATCACGATTTGGGCAGGCCAGTCTTGGAGGCCAAATTAGCATACATTCTTAAAATTAGGGCCCACATATGCACCTCCAACTTATACAGATCCATGGGTTCCCTATATTTGTATGTGGAATGGGATAGTCCGGAAGTGCATCACCCATACTGCCAGTGGTACTAAAGTCCACCCACTGTTAGGTCAAGTCAACCCTCTTATAATAAGGCCACTTACCACCAATCCCAGACAATGCCATTGCACAATAGTCAGCCCTAGTTGAACATGCAAGTCTTCTGACTGGGGGATAGAATAAATTATTCTGGATCCGATCAATCAAAATGCCATTGACATATAATGCCGATCCCCCTTTTGTTATTAATTTGTGACAAGAGAGAAAAAGCCAAGTCCCAGTAGGCAACTTGGACAAGGCGTGCACAACTATCAAACAATATATCAACAATTTGACAGTATTTCACAAAACTATTATTGCAGAGTACATCGCATTTATTTCAACCAGTGATTAACATATTTTTGGTATGTGCACTTTTCTTCAATGAGCAGAAATCAAATTCAGTTATGCAAACCATCTTTATACAAGAAATTTAGATGTGTAGCTGTGTATCCATGTGGGGTGTAAAATGCCAGGTCGAAAATGATTTGAAGCATTGTGTACATGTTCCAGCACACCTCCAAGTGAAGATTATCTACACCGTGATACCATTGTTTCGCCCTTGCTCTCAAACAAGAGTTTACGCAAAATTTCTTGCCATTACCACTTCAAGGTTGCCCCATGATTGTTAACCCTCCATGCTAAGCAGAAACAGACGTGCAACATAAAAACTGCATGCCAAAACTACCAAAATCCACAAATGGTTGGCAATAATTACTGCAGGCACACAACTGTTTTCCTGGTAGACGATACGATGAGTCTATCCAATGTGAATGAAAAGAGACCGGAATCAACAACATTGACAGGCAGGACAGTCTAAGGAATTTGAAGGAGATTCGCACATACCCATACGTAGAAACTACACGTTCCTGGAGAAGTTAACTAGTTTCTAAATCCAGACCGCGAACTGCATTGCAAGAAAATGGCATTGGGGGAGTTTTGGTACAATCGCTCCGGAAAATTGAGTTTGGAGACCCCATCCTAATGAGTTCTTACCTATTCGATCTTAACATGTTAGAACTCAACGATGAAGTTCGAGTCGCACGAAGGCACGTGGATTGGGAGTGGGGTATAATGGTTAAAACAATTCCTGTCTGAAAAGACGGAAGTGCAACGGTTTTGGTATGCGCCTCCCCCCAAATCTAGTCTTAAAACGGGTAATCATGGGCGCCATCTTGGAATCGGTTTGTGCTAACAGAATCGCCATAAGAAACGGACCTCACAACGAAGATAACACTGTGAGTGACATATGTACCACATGTCGTTTTAGGATGTATAGAGTACATAGTACCGTCTTCGTTTCATTTCGAATGGCAGAACTGGAATAATCATAGGCATCTAACTGCGAGTCATATGTAACAATAGACGCTGATATAAAAACATTTATATGTACCTGATAAACTCCCAAAAAGTGGTGAGCTACAATTTATGACTCATGGCTAATCATCTGAGTAGAACATCGAGTCCTGAATATTATAAACCTCACGCCGGAAGTATATCAGTCTACGCTTATAATCTAAATCGAACAATACCAATCAACTATGAATATTGGAGGGCTATTAACTTCATGAAATGTTTGTGTGTTGATCAGTATGTTCTAGGAATAGATATCTGCATATGTGGCACTTAAAGATTACAGAAGTGAATGTTTTGGAAGTCGAACTTCAAATTGAGAGACATAGTGTATCTGTGGCTTGAGTGGTGTGAGAGTGAGGGATGTGAGTGTGAGGGGTGTGAGCGTGAGTGTTGTGAGTGTGAGGGAGTGTGAGTGTGAGTGTGAGGGGGTGTGAGTGTGTGTGATGGTGAAGTTGAGTGAGTGTTTGTGAGGCTGAGTGTGTGTGACGGTGTGTGTTGTTGAGGGTGTGTGAGGGTGAGTGAGGGTGTTTGATGTTGATTGAGGGAGTGTGAGTGTGAGTTAGGGAGTGTGATTGTGTGTGAGTGGGTGAGTCTGAGAGTTAGGTGTTGTGATGTTGATTGAGTGTGAATGAGGCTGAGGGGATGATGGTAAGGGTGTGTGAGTGTGAGGCGTGTTGATTGTGACAAGTTGCAAGGCTGAGGGTGGGTGAGTGTGTGGGAGGGTGTTTGATGGTGAGTGTGCGAGGTGTAGTGAGTGTGAGAGTGTTGTGACGGGTGTCAGGGGAGCGTGTGTGTGTGAATGTCATGTGTTTGAGGGTGAGGGGGTGTGTGTGTGAGGGTGAGTGAGGGGGTGTGAGGCTTCGGGTGTGTGACGGTGCGTGAGTGTGAGTGTGTGTGAGGGTGAGTGAGGGTGAGAGAGGTGTTGTTACACAGAGGGTGTGTGACGGTGTGTGAGGGTGAGTGTGAGTCATTGTGAGTGAGTGTGAGTGAGGGGGTGTGAGGGTGTTGTTGTGTGAGTTTGTGTGATTGTGAGTGTGTCTGAGGGTGAGTGAGGGAGTGTGATGTTGTGTGAGTGGGTGAGGGTGGGAGTGAGGGTGTGTGAGGGTGACTGAGGGTGTGTGAGGGTGCCAGAATGAGTGTAAGGGTGTGTGAGTCTGAGGGAGTTGATGTTGAGAGAGGGTGAGTGGGGTGAGTCTGTGAGGGTGAGGGTGTGCGGTGTAGTGAGTGTGAGAGTGTAGTGAGGGGTGTGAGGGTGAGGGGGTGTGAGTGTGGGTGAGGGTGAGTGAGCTGTTGTGAGGATGAGGTTGTGTGACGGTGTGTGAGGGCGAGTGTGTGTGTTTGATGGTGAATGATTGAGTGTGAGGGTGTGTGATGGTGTGAGGGTGAGGGTGTGCGAGGGTGAGTTACGGAGTGTGAGGGTGTGTGAGTGGGTGAGTTTGAGAGTTAGGGTGTTTGAGGGTGACTGAGGGTGAATGTGGTTGAGGGGATGGGGGTAAGGGTGGGTGAGGGGAGTGAGGGGAGTGAGGGGAGTGAGCGTGTGTGAGGGTGATAGGGTGTGAGGGTGAGGGGGTGTGAGTGTGTGAGGGTGAGGATGAGTGAGGTTGTTTGCGGCTGAGAGTGTGTGAGGTGTAGTGAGTGTGAGAGTGTTGTGATGGGTGTCAGGGGAGCGTGTGTGTGTGTGAGTGTAAGGTGTTTGAGGGTGAGGGTGTGTGTGTGTGTGAGGGTGAGGGTGAGTGAGGGGGTGTGAGGCTTCGGGTGTGTGACGGTGTGTGAGTGTGTGTGAGGGTGAGTGAGGGTGAGAGGTGTTAGGCAGAGGGTGTGTGACGGTGTGTGAGGGTGAGGGTGTGTGAGGCTGAGTGAGTCATTGTGAGTGAGTGTGAGTGAGTGTGAGTGAGTGTGAGTGAGGGGGTATGAGGGGGTATGAGGGGGTGTGAGGGTGAGTGTGTGAGGTGTAGTGAGTGTGAGAGTGTTGTGAGGGGTGTGATGTTGTGATGGGAGTGAGGGTGATGGCGGGTGAGGGGGTGTGAGTGTGTGTGAGGGTGAGCGAGGGTGAGCGAGGGAGTGCGAGTGTGTGTGAGTTGTTGAGGTTGAGAGTTAGGGTGTGTGAGGGTGAGGGGATGAGGGTAAGGCTGTGTGAGGCTGAGGGGTGTTGATGGTGGGAGAGTGTGAGGGGGGTGAGTGGGTGAGGCTGTCCGGTGTAGTGAGTGTGAGCTTTTTGTGAGGGGTGTTATTTTTTGAGGGGAGTGAGGGTGTGTGAGTGTGTGTGAGTGTGAGGGGGTGTGAGTGTGTGCGAGGGTGAGGGTGAGTGAGTGGGTGTGAGGCTGAAGGTGTGTGATGGTGTGCGAGGGTGATTTTGTGTGAGGGTGATTGAAGGTGTGTGAAGGAGTGAGAGTTTTGGGGTGTGAGGGTGATGTTATGAGTGTGTATGTTAATAATAATTTTTTAATATGTGTCGTGTAAAAAAAAAACGTGATAGATCTTCCCTTTGTAATTGTCCTGCCTTATGTGTATTTTTGTATGTAATAGAACTGTGTGTGTTTTTTAATTACTGTGTGGTGTTATGTGTGTTTTTGGTGTCTGTGGAGTCCCGTATTAAAATGTATTATTTTAAAAATGGCCGACGCAATGAGTCACCTTGACGTTCCCTACGTTAGCGTTCTAGTTTATTTTTGTGTTGTGAGTGTTTACGTTTCCTTGACGTTTATTTGTAGCCAATCGGAACACGACGTTTTTGACGTTGCGTTCCGATTTGCTTACGTCAACGGTGGACTTCCCCAGAAGATCGAGAAAGTTGGTGCGCGGAAGGCGTGTTCTTGTTCCTGTGCTGTTGCTGCGTCGTTTGACAGGTAAGAATTTATTCCAAAGTGTTTTTTTATGTAATGTAATGTAGTATCTATAGTATCTTTAAGTTAACGAATGAATAGGAGTGTATTTTTATAACTGTTGATATTTTTTTTTCGATCGTAATATTTGTAAATGTTTATAATGTAATGTAAATTAAAGTCTTGTTTTCAATTGTCGATATGTAATGTATATGTTTTTGAAAACTGTAATGTAATGTATTTTTTGCTGGTGTTTGTTATTTGACGTACAAGAGCTGTTGTTTGAACTTTGAAGTGCTATTTAGTTTCTATTATATTTATGTATGTTGTGTTTGCATTGTTTTTTTCCTGTGATGCTGAAGTAGCCGGATTATATGTTATTGAGGTACTCGATGTATTAAAGGAAACTTTTTGGATTTGCTGAATTTATTTTCCCTATCAATGTATTAAGAGGATGTACAGTGATGTAATGTGTGTATTTTATGCGTTTTGTGAAAGAATTGTTTTATTTTCCAATCCCTTTTTGCATATTTGTGTATTAATAGCTGCACTCTCCTTGCGTTGCTTGAAGTTCGCATTTTGGAATAGCTGCAAGTGTGTAATCCGCTTTTTACGTATAATTCAAATAGTTGCTTAACGGTATTTATGTGTACAGTTGGAGGCTGGAGTTGTATTTGGAGTGTAGAGTTGTAGAGTGGTATTGTAGTTATAGGGTGTAGTTGGAGGCTGGACTTTGACGGTGTGAGTGTGACGGTGAGTGCATGTGAGCCTTTTGGAGTTTGCCACAGTATGTGTGAATTTGTAGTACTGTATGCAGTCTATTTTCTTTCCCAAACGTGTTTTGTGTTTTTTAGCTTTGTATGTGTTAGATCAAAATGTGTATGTGAACTATCTTTGATGTATGCAACAGTGAGAATAAGGGTGTTGCTTCTAATTTATGGGCATAAGGGTAGACGTCTTAGGATGTTTTTGTATTTTCTGTACTTCCCTAAATTTTTGTGAACAGCTGCGTGGGCAAGGTGCGTTGGCTGTTGTGTTGTCGAGTTGTGCTCTTTTGATGTTGTTTGATGCTGTTTTGGTGTACGGTGTTCCTGTGGTTGTGCACTTAGCACCGCCAAAACACTTCGTGCAACAGCAGCATCAGTCAGAGCAACACCAGAGTCTTTTGCTTTTGTGGTGACGCATTTTGTTTGTGTTTTTGATTATTTCTGGCATTGTTTACTTGTTTATTTTACCTTACTTTAGTAAGTGCTTTCTGTTGTGAATTTTTTTCCTTTAGCTCACTATGTCCACTTTAAAACTGTTGTATTATTTGCTGTGTATTCATATGTTTGGCTATTTTGTGTGCATTTATGATCTTTGTGAAAGAACTGTTTTATTTTACAATCCCTTTCTTTATTTTTGTGTATTAATTGCTGCACTGTCCTTGCGTTGCATTAAGTTTTAATTTTTTAATAGCTACAATTGTGTAATCCGATTTTTACGTATTAAAATAAATGTTGCCTGACGTTATTTATGTGTGGATTTGGAGAGTGGAGTTGTAGGGTAGAGTTGTAGGGTGGTATTGTAGGTATAGGGTGTAGTTGGAGGGTGGACTTGGACGGTGTGAGACATACAGTAAATGTTTGCATGTATTTATTGTTCCCAAGCATTGTAAAGGTTCTAATAACGTAATGCCAATGATGTCAAAATAGGAAAAGTTTTTTAGGTGCAAGCCTATAGATACAATCTCATAAATTTCCGTATCGCGCTGTAGAGGGAGTTGGGGAAATAGTAGGCCTGCTGAATGGGGTGATTTTTTTTTTTTTTCGTTTTGACACAAGTCTTTTGAAAGTAAAGCTAGCCATCCCTCCTGTGCCTCGAACTTGCTGTCATTTTTCTTTGTTTTGGTGTGCGTGTAATTTAGTATGTGTAGTGTGTTGTGTGTGCGTAAAAATGCAACCCAAGGAGACGTAATAGAGTGTGTGTGTGAAAGTCCCCTTGATCCGGGAATGTGTGTATGAAAACTTTGTTGTGGTGTGGCGAAGTGGTCTGAACGGAGTGTGTGTTGTAAGAAAGGATCCGTTGTTAAACGAGCAACATTTGTAGCGAGTCTGGATGTATACTGATCAGCAGTAAAGTATTGTCTGTGAGTTGTGTTTTCCTGTGTGTATGTGTGCAAGCTGCAGAGTGGGTGCAAGCTGCAGAGTGGGTGCAAGCTGCAGAGTGGGTGCAAGCTGCAGAGTGGGTGCAAGCTGCAGAGTGGGTGCAAGCTGCAGAGTGGGTGCAAGCTGCAGAGTGGGTGCAAGCTGCAGAGTGGGTGCAAGCTGCAGAGTGGGTGCAAGGTGCAGAGTGGGTGCAAGCTGCAGAGTGGGTGCAAGGTGCAGAGTGGGTGCAAGCTGCAGAGTGGGTGCAAGCTGCAGAGTGGTTGCAAGCTGCAGAGTGGGTGCAAGCTGCAGAGTGGGTGCAAGCTGCAGAGTGCGTGAAAGCGGCAGAGGTGATAGATGCAGAGTGGGTGATAGATGCCTAGTGGGTGATAGATGCCGAGTGGGTGAGGAGGTACGCCTGGTGTATAGGGATGTCTGTTACTATGCATATGAATCAGAGATTGTGTGCCAGATTTGTTTCCCAAGTGTAATTAGAAGCTGTGGCCACTGTCTAGCAGGTTGGTAGTGTTAAGTAAGCAGAAGCTGTGTTAGCAATCCATAAGTTCTGCGTGTAATGTAGTATGTGTTGTTAGTTGTGTGTGCGTAAAAATGCAACTGAAGGAGACGTAATAGAGGGTGTGTGTGAAAGTCCCCTTGATCCGTGAATGTGTGTATGAAAATTTTGTTGTGGTGTGGCGAAGTGGTCTGAACGGAGTGTGTGTTGTAAGAAAGGATCTGTTGCTAAACGAGCAACATTTGTAGCGAGTCTGGATGTATACTGATCAGCAGTAAAGTATTGTCTGTGAGTTGTGTTATCTGATCAGCAGTAAAGTATTGTCTGGGAGTTGTGTTTTCCTGTGTGTATGTGTGCAAGCTGCAGAGTGGGTGCAAGCTGCAGAGTGGTTGCAAGCTGCAGAGTGGGTGCAAGCTGCAGAGTGGGTGCAAGCTGCAGAGTGGATGCAAGCGGCAGAGGTGATAGATGCAGAGTGGGTGATAGATGCCTAGTGGGTGATAGATGCCGAGTGGGTGAGGAGGTACGCCTGGTGTATAGGGATGTCTGTTACTATGCATATGAATCAGAGATTGTGTGCCAGATTTGTGTCCCAAGTGTAATTAGAAGCTGTGGCCACTGTCTAGCAGGTTGTTAGTGTTAAGTAAGCAGAAGCTGTGTTGTTAGTTGTGTGTGCGTAAAAATGCAACTGAAGGAGACGTAATAGAGGGTGTGTGTGAAAGTTCCCTTGATCCGTGAATGTGTGTATGAAAATTTTGTTGTGGTGTGGCGAAGTGGTCTGAACGGAGTGTGTGTTGTAAGGATCCGTTGCTAAACGAGCAACATTTCTAGTGAGTCTGGATGAATACTGATCAGCAGTAAAGTATTGTCTGTGAGTTGTGTTATCTGATCAGCAGTAAAGTATCGTCTGTGAGTTGTGTTTTCCTGTGTGTATGCGTGCAAGCTGCAGAGTGGTTGCAAGCTGCCGGGAATGTGTTTTTGAAAAGTTATTTGTGGTGTGGCGAAGTGGTCTGAACGGAGTGTGTGTTGTACGAAAGGATCCACATTTCTAGCGAGTCTGATAATGAACAATAAATTACAATGCCAATAGCCAGCGTTCAAATGCTGGTGAGCCCACCCAAATCAAAAAACAATGGCAGCCCTCTATCTGTTTCGTGTGGCTTGAGGGGGTGGGTGGCTGAGGGGGCTTTCAATGCGGCTTCCCTTTGCAGGCTCAGTTTGAAGCCCTGGTTTTAAGTACGCAGGCTTGGCACTCGATACAAACTAAATATCAGCAGAAAGGAACGGGCTGCAACTTGCAACCAGCATTTGAACGCTGCCGTTCACTCCCACACATGTAGATCTTTTTTTTTTTTTTGGGTACCATGCAAATTAATGTGTGTTAGTTAATAAAAATTCTTTTAAGAACATGATGCTTCCAACATGTTTTAGTATTCAATGCGAAGATGTGAAATGCGTGTTTAAGACAAGACACGTCCGTGATACTGCAGGGAGAGAGAGGGGAGGTTCTGGCGGATGGGGAGGGGGAGGAGAAATGCGAGGCTGGCTGTGTGCAGGGAGAGAAAGGGGAGGTGCTGGCGTCTGGTGAGGGGGAGGAGAATTGCGAGCATGGCTGTGTCCGGGGAGAGAGAGGGGAGGTTCTGGCGGCTCGGGGCTGGTGAACAGATGTCGAAGGCTGCCGAATTTTGTTTTATTTTAAAAATAGTGTGTTTCAGTGTGTGAGTTGTGCATGTTTAAGGGAGAGGAGACAGAGGAGCTGGTGGCTGGGGAGGGGGATGAGAAATGGCAGCCTGGCTGTGGAGGAATGCGACCCTGTCTGTGTGCAGGGAGAGAGAGGGGAGGTGCTGGCGGCTGGGGGTGGGTGCGAGAGAGAGGGGAGGTGCTGGCGGATGGGGTTGGGGGAGGAGAATTGCGAGCCTGGCTGTGTCCGGGGAGAGAGAGGGGGAGGGGGAGGAGAATTGCGAGCCTGGCTGTGTCCGGGGAAAGAGAGGGGAGGTTCTGGCGGCTGGGGGCTGGGGGACAGATGTCGAAGGCTGTCGAATTTTGTTTTAAAAATAGTGTGTTTCAGTGTGTGAGTTGTGCATGTTTAAGGGAGACGAGACAGAGGAGCTGGTGGCTGGGGAGGGGGATGAGAAATGGCAGCCTGGCTGTGGAGGAATGCGACCCTGTCTGTGTGCGGGAAGAGAGAGGGGAGGTGCTGGCGGCTGGGGGTGGGTGCGAGAGAGAGGGGAGGTGCTGGCGGATGGGGTTGGGGATTGCCGTGGGAGGGAGCCTTGTAGCTTTCATGTGCACGCGCTTTTAATGTCAATGCACTTGCGCATTGAGCTTCTAATTTGGCGGGCACTGCAAGGAATCGCCATGGAATCGCAAGTTGGTTAAAGTCTGTTTAAGCCCCCATAGTCTCGCAAGCTCAATGCGCATGCGCATTGACAGGCGAGACCTAAAAAGGGCCATTAAACACCAACTACAACCCACAAGTTCTTAGTATCATTCAATACCACATTTTGCAGGAACCCTCATCACCATATTGCACAAGGGCAGGGACCATTAAGGCAACAGCTCTCATGACAAGCATTTGCAATGCAATAGGTCTCGCAACTGTGAGATTTGGAGCTATTGGTATTGTAAATGGCATTGTAAATGGCAAGGCCTTTTATTTATGTGTTAGTTTTTACAACATCAATAAAAGGCATTGTCATTTGCAATGCCAATAGGTAAAATGTTTGCAAAGGCAAGACCTATTGCATTGCAAATGCTTGTTTTTAAAGCTCCTGGTGCCCCTTTCACTTTCTCCAGCTCCCAGAGGTTAATTTCAGCAGCTGTGGAGAGGCTTCAAGAGACAAAAAGAGAAGAAGGGAGGGGGAAAGTAAAGAGAAAGTGATCATAGCGAGAGGGCGGAGAAAGAGAATGGATGGATGGAAAGAGAGCTCACATGAGCAGACAATACCAGTGGGACGGGTTTGAGCATGTGTGCCAGGGTTGCTTTCATTTCCTCCCTCAAACTGTTGCTGTCTCCTCCCTTCCACACCAGAGCACACCCTAACATTCCATTCCATTATTTATTCTCAGCATTTCAGACACCAGCTCAGAATGGAGATAGAACTGGTATTAAATTTGTGTTTATGAATTAGTAGAGGGTCTAAAGGAAAGTAGCCCCTCGTGATCATACTAGGGAATTTCCTGGTTCAATTGTTGCTTCCAACACTCCACTTGACTTCAGCGTGCATCCAAAGCAACAGCCACATCTACCAATACAGTAGGGGCTACAGAAACAACAACCTTGGAGTGAGCAGTGACCACAGCTGCTGCTACAACATTGACAACTGTTATTATGGCTACCACCATGGCATATACAACCGCAGCAACTACGGCTTCAGCTGTAGAAGAGACCACAGCAAGCTACCACAGGTTCTAACTCGACATGGAAAACAACAGCAGCAACTACAGTTTCCAGTAAACAGGACCAACATCTGTATCCTCAGTTCTAACCAAAGCAAGGACAGGAGCAACAATAGCTGCCACAATAGCAAAAATCACAACAGTGACAAAACTGCCAGCCCTGTTTGACTACAACAGAAACAACATTTGGCCCCTTTGCTGAGCTGCCACAACAGCCAGTCCCACAGGCAGCAGCAAACTGCTGCTAATCAGTAAAAACACATAGTACTAGCCACAACAACTGCAACCTTGTACCTTCATACACACAACAACTGCAACAATATTTGCATGCTCAGAAAGGACTACACCCTTTACAATAACTTCCAGCTGTAACTATAAGGACCACAATGGTAGCCAAAGGTGCCACCACAACTGGGACAACAGCAACACGAGGATGCTAATCTCTGTAAGTCTACCTGCATTCTGTCCATCAACTGTACTTTTTGCATTTGTCACCCCGACTGGGACGGGTATGCCCAGACGTGGGTCCTGTGCTCCCCATGCCACTGGAGTCAAGCTGTCCTGGATGATGAGGGGTGAAACCCCGAAACCGGTCCTAGGATGCTTGTTTCTAGTCCAGGGAGGGCCTGGCCTGGCAATTCGGTCTGGACTGTTCCCAAGAGGCACAGGGTCAAGACCGATTTGCATATGGCTGGGTTCAAACCGGAATTGCATGGTGAGCAAAAAAACGATGGATTTAGGCCCAGATCTCTGTACTGGGCTGAATGTATGACATTGCTCTGCATTCTGTCCATCAACTGTTCTTTTTGCACTGTATAGAACATTTTTCGGCAAAGGGAATGTATTGTGCTTTTATTTTGAGCCCTGAATAAAACATAAAAAAGCCTAAACATATTCCCCAAACGGACACCTTTTAAAGACAAATCGTTGTTTGTATTTAGTATGCAAAGAAGAAAACTTTTCTTTTTACAATTGCTTTGCCTCTTATATGCTACAGTAGGCAGGATAGGCAAAAAATGGGGGTCGCCCACATTTCATATAGAAGGAGAGAAAGGGTAAACCTTCACTTTGAGCGCATTTTGCTTTGTAATGTTCTGGAAAACAGGAGATAGTGAATTACATTGTGTATTTCTCTTACTTTATAACTTTCTGGTTACATTTGCATCTCTTGGTAGGTACGTATTAAGCAAAATAACTATTTTACGTTCCCTGTATGAAATTTAGAGCTGCTTATTCTGAGCTGTAGGCACATTCAAGTTCGTATCCACTGTGTGATCTTGGGTAAGCCACTATTGACTTTGCCTTGCTCATCGCTAAATAGGAAGCTGATCGAAAGGACTGGGTCTTGAAGTGGATTTATATGCAATATACCGATGGGTATTCATTCTGTACAATTTATGAATGTTCATTGCATAGATGCAGCTCGTGCAGTGTTTCCTGAAATATATTTCTGAAAAAACGTAAAAGTAGTATTCTACAGATAACAGAGGTTGTTCATGTCTGCGCTTGGGCTGTGAAAAAGGCCTGAAAGAGTGTACATATGAAATCGCTAAATAGACCTCCGAGCAAGACAAGACTGGCATGCTTCCTACTATCAGCAGAGGACACCTAGCAGAGCAGCACTGCACATAGAAAGCAGAGGAGTTCTCTCAGTCGTGTGCACGCATGTATGTATGTGTCTGTCTGTCTTTATGTATGTTAATGCTATCTCTCTTTCCACCCCTGAAGCTAATAAATTGAGCACTGACTGCTCAGGAAACACGAATTATATTCTGGCCAGTAAAACAGAGATTTCAAGGAAGAGCAACTATCTACTGGACTCATAAAAAGCAGACTCGCTCCTTGAGTTTTCAAACCTGCACTAGATGTTGAAGGCTGGCGTTGTTCATTGCTTGAGAATGCCATTTTGTAGGAAACATGGTTTAATAGTTAAATGTCAGACTTTAGGACCAGGGATATTGGAGTTATGCAATGCCCAGTTTGTATTACAGTTTATGTTTTATAGATGAGTAAGAGAGGTCAAACATGATATGCATACAAAATGTAAATGCGCTCCGTTTATTTCACTTTGGGACCGGCATGTTAAGTTCTCCCCATTTGAATCTCCTGCTGCCTTACCCAGGCTTCAAAATGTACGCGCGCCGGTGACATGCGCTGAGTAAACAATATGCCGCCTCGAGCCGGCAGGAAGTGCGGGTAAATCACCTGTGTAATGAGACAATCAGAGCCGGCAGCAGTGGCCGATTATAGCGCGAGCCTTGTAACAGGTCCTTCTTCCACATTCTCGGCTCGTGGTGCCTTGGCGGGGCTTGCTGGGCTTGCTTGTGTGCTTCCCAGAGAGACAGGAGATTGGGAATCTCCTGGGAAGCAGAGCCGGTGACTATAGTATCGCGCCTGCGCGATGGCATATGGCTTCGCCATATGCATCGCAGGCGCGAGACCTAAAAAGGGGCCTCAAAACCCCATCTAACAAACAGGGGTCCTAAACACCAGATCGCCCAAGAGAAGGGGACTTCAGTGCTATATTTTCACGTAAACCAAGGCACTCGCCACAAAATCTCACAAAAGGAGGTCTCAGAGCTCCACATCGCACAAGAGCAGAGGCCCTCGGCTGTACATCTCACAAGGGAGTATAAATAGCCTAGAGGCTTAAGATTCTGACTTTGGAACATCAGTATAAGTAACTCTTGTTCTGTTGAAAGGTTCCCCAATGCTCTAGGGGACGGGTTTGTACTCCTAAAATCTACGAAAGAGCAGGTGCCCTCACCTTGCAGGTGATGGAGGCCCTCAACAACAAAGCACACAATATCTGGAGTCATTGAGCAAAAATCTGTATAACCAGGCTTTACAGTGATCCAAAAATTCTTAACCCTTCCTTCAAAGAAAGCTGTGTTCTCAAACAATGAAACAAAAATACAGTCCAGCATGTTCCAAATGTCAGTCGCTGCTCTTACGGTGAAACTTGTTGCACATGGGTAGTAAAGCTGCCGATATAAGAGAGCACCTGGAAAGACAGCTAAAGACTGCTCTTAAATTGACACCTGCAGAAGGGACTGGGGGTGCTGCTCAAGTAACAAAGCCTGTGGGGAGAGAGCAAGTGACAATTACTGAGTCACTCCAGGGAGTAGCAAGAAAATTAAAATATTCCCCACTTTGAACAAAAGATTTGATGGTACCAAACAAGTGAAACCTGTGGGTCCAACCCTCCCTAAAAGAGTATCCTTCTCTCTTCCATCCAATCATCTATCTATTCATCCTTTTGCCCTTCTATGCTCCCACTTGTATCCATTATTTCACTTCTAATTTCCGGCATCCGTGCAATCTTTCATCCCTCATTCAATTTTTCCCCACTCCATCCATCCATCCATTATCTATACATGCCTCCAGCCATACATCCCGGAATCTCTTGCTGTTAAATCGTTTAAAGGCAAGAGATTCACGCAACATAGCATGAGCCAACGTAGGATTCCATGGAACCTAGAGCATGGAATTCGACATTGGCTCATCCTATGTCACATGAATCTCTTACCTTTAAACGATTTAACAGCAAACTGGTCCAAGAAAATGGAAAAAGGTGTCATTTTTGTGAGCCGAGTATTCAGGACCTGGATCATGTTTTGTTTGTATGCCCAGCATTGGTTTTGAGTCGGCGTCGCTGGCTTAGGCCAATATTTATACAAAATGGTGTTCAAGATGTAGCTTCAGCCCGTGATTTTCTCTTTTGTTCGAAAAATCAATTAGTCTGTGTAAAATTATTTAATTTTTCAAAGGATTTTTGTATATGTTTTAATATTCGATATATACTATTTTAATTGGGCTGCTCCCCTCGTGATTGTTGCCCTGTTGTGGAATTCTAATATTTTTCTCCTTCTCCAGATAGTATTTTGCACACGTTTCGATTACTAATTGCCTTCTGCTCAACTGGATTATGTCTCACTTTTTGTTCATTTTCTTGCTGCTAACTTAAAAAAATTCTCTTCTCTATTGAAGTTGGATTACTGAGCGTATTTTGCACATGAATCTGATGTAACAACTATTTTTTGTAGCATATTTTAGGATATGTTTTTCTATCCCTTTCTCCCTGATGCTAATTTCAAGTTAACCTTCAGCTGAAGATGGGTTTTTTTTTTAATGGTATGTTGCATATGAATTGGCTGCTACTTAGATGCTTTTTTGCACAATCTGGGATATGTATTGTCACTTCAATCACTTTGCTGCTAATACCAAATTCTATTTGCAGAAGTTGCTATGTGTTGAAAAATCTGTATATGTTTTATGATATTTTAGGTAATAATTTGAATGTATTTTTTATTGTGGACCTCATTAGAGTTCCAAATCTTTAAATAAATATTCAATTGCAATACATCCATCCACCCATATACCCACCCTTTGACTTATCTATCCGTCCATCCTTCCACACGGATTTCCCTTTACTCTCCCATCCTTACAGCTGTCCACTCACCTATCCATGACCATGTCCTGTCACTTACTCATCCATCTACCCCACTCAACAACCAGACATCCATCCTTCCTTTAACATTTCCTTCCCTTGAATATTTCTTCCTTCCCTTTCTAGCTACCCAGCTTTCCTTCTTCCTCGATACGGATTGCTCTCCAAATGGTGCTGGTACTCCTCCATAGCATTAAATTATGAGCTTTTGTCTGCCAAGTAGAGGACAGAAGAGCCCATAAAGACCCTCATGTCCGATGTATCAGGGGGGCTTGGGGTGATGCTGGGGAAAGTGTGAAGGTCAGATCATGCAATGACATATTTTGGAGGTTAGAGAGTACCGTTTAGCTACCACATCCCCTGGAAGGGCAGGAA
Organism: Lissotriton vulgaris; assembly: GCF_964263255.1. Classification (NCBI taxonomy): domain Eukaryota; kingdom Metazoa; phylum Chordata; class Amphibia; order Caudata; family Salamandridae; genus Lissotriton; species Lissotriton vulgaris. The sequence continues at coordinate 878,323,456 of NC_141685.1, forward strand.
AATGATTGCCCCTACAGGGACACCTACTGTCTATGGGTGGCCTGATCCTGACTCTCAGTTTGTCACCAGGTGGTTTGCCTCTCTCTATCAACCAGTTTATGTGGAATGCTCCCTGCCAGTCTGCCTCTGAATGGCTTGCTCATGTTTGTCTTTACAGGGTGGGTTGTAATTGTATGTCAGTCTGTTTGAATTGATCTAGTCTGTTGGTCTGTCCCTGGGTGGACCCCCCTTCTACTCTGCTAGAATTTCTTGGTTGCTTTGGTCAGTCACCCTGTTTCTGGCTTATTTGCGCCTGCCATTCCGTCTCTGTGGGGATCGTGTTTCTGTATGCCTGCCCATAAGCAGATTGCTCCTGCTTGGCGGTGGGTGAATAACTCCTGTATGTTCCTAGTTAGGCCTGGGAGAAATTCTATTTACACTAGAGTAATTCTGTGTTACTCCTGTGATGCAAAAGTATCCAAAATTATTAGATTACACTGATTGTTTAATTTTGGGTAAAAATGCTCAGGCAAGAGCACAGCAACACAGCGCAAGCAGCTACTGGTGTTACTGTTATGTTACAATTAGCTCAATTTTCTTGGCGCCAAATGCATCCTGTGGTTCTTTTTGGACACAAAGGTGCATTTTGTGCTGAATGTAGGATTATACTCCTCGTGTATTTTTGTATTATCTAGTGTACATTCTGCAATAATGCAACAGCAAATTACACACATTATGCTCACCCCTATTCCTGGTTCAACTGTTCCTGCCCGTCACTGGAGAGACTGTTATCTATAAATTTGTCCCTGGATAGATAGCTCTGGTCTGTCTGCATTGCTTCTTTCAGAGCTTTCCTATGTCTGTATCAGTCTTTAGTGGTTCTTTATGTTTGCATTTCGCTCCAAGAGTGGATTGCTCCCACCAATTTGTGTCTGATGGGACTATTGTCATCAGTCTCTGAGAAGATTTGTCCTGTCTGTTGTCTGTCTTTGGCAGCCCCGTCAAGTATAATGCATTAGGGGTTAAACTAACGCAAATTAGGTCATTTTCCTGTATCGCCACAGGTTTCCAAATAATCACGCATGCTACATGAGCTTTCCTTCTGCTCCGATTATTATTGACAGCACTACTAAAGTTCAATGCTAGGCCTTATATAGTTCAATTATTTCAGAAGCTAACACGACTTTGTTAGCATTTAGCTGCTGCTCAGAGACCACACAGAGGTGCTGTCGTGGTCATAGGCTCCCGGGCTCTAACTTTCGCTGCTTCCGCAACGCCTGTGTACGATGGAAGAGCCAGTGTTGCCAGATTGGGCTAGACCACTCACAATAGGGCTACATTTTTTCCGGTTGTGGTAAAATTTTGCTTTGTGCTAGTTGCCAGATTATAAATATATACACACAACGCTCCAGCAAAGTAGTATGTTAAAGCTCTTTATTAGACAAATATTTACTTGGCATACTGCTGCAACATCAATTCCAATGCATTCACCGCCTGCTTGACGCTGTCCCTGCCCCTCCTTCCCTAAAGTAGCAATATTAGGCTACTTTTTTGTTGGCTTTGGGCTATAGAAAGCTTTAAAAATCTGACAACACTGCTTAAAGCTCATGGACTATCCTGCTAAAACACAGTCTGTCTTGTGGGATCCGGTCCATGGCAGACAGTGACCAGATATGTGCCATGCTCTAAAAACAGGGGGTAGAGAGAGAGAGGGGGGCGCTTCTAGTTAAGCTAATTTTAGTTCCTGGGAGCTGTAATGGGGTTGAATTAACATTTTCTGTCTGCAAAGCTAATTAAATACAATTTTTCCTACTAGATTTGGCACATTTTCTGATTAAACAGGTTGTGTAGCCAGGCCTTGCAGAGACTTTTATTAAACAGAAGGCCATAGCTGCATGATGATCCTGGCTTTGTGACTATGAATGATAAATAAACCTTTAGAACTCTTGGTTGAGCTTGTTGCCCATGCAGCTAGGTCAAACACCTGATAGATTTTGGCTTATTGGCATAGTTAGCTTTCGGCATTGATAACAGGCATCCTGGCAAGGCACAATTTTCTCTAGATATCTGTACCACTAAAACACATTAATATTTACAATGTATTAAATGGTGAGCGTTATTGCTTTTCACCGATGCGATCATTTGCACTTCCTTTTGCAGCCATCAAAAGAAAACCGAGTCAACATGCATTTGAAAAAGTAGCCAAATGGCTTTATTATTGTTAATTATGATCCACATTTTTCTAGAACTACTGAGCATTCGGAGCTTTGCATAATTATGCTGGCCATTTCCGAAATGTATCGCATTTTATGAGAAGGTCTGCTTCGTTCCACTATCAATAAACTGCCACTTACATTGTCACAGAGAACCTAGGCATTGAAATGTCATACATAAGCAATGAATCTAAATACTTTGCAGCTGTGCTTTGGGTGGATATCGGAGTTTGATTCTGGTTGGACCTCTCTTGTTTTTGAGTCTGTCCATCCGTGAATTGTTTCTGTTTGTCACTCTATCCCTCAGCGAATTCTTCATGTCAGTCCGTGGTCATGCAAGCCTGTCTTCTACTCCTGTCAGTTTGTCCCTGCCCGGACTGCTATAACATTGATTCATGCCATCCCCCTCCCCTATTTGCTCCCCTGCTCCTCACCTCCACCCTGGCACCTCAGCCCTCTTTACGCCCCGGTGCTTCTCTCTCGGTCCAGACTGGGAGGGCAGAAAAGGGAGAAACTTTCAACCGGAAGTAGACAACTACCCCGCCCCTCTGAATGACAGCATGACCACTGACACTGAGGACGGACAATAGCCAGTTTGGGAACGTCACAGGCAGTTGCCGTACACAGTAAGAGTTTGCACGAGGAAGCCGTATAAACCTCAGGCACGTCCTAGTGTAAAATCAGCCCTACCTCTTTTGTCCTTTTGTTTTGTTAAAATTTCCATTTATAATCTAAGAAGTTTTGGAACAAGTAAATATTTTGTTTCACATTCAGATTAGTGACATTTAAACACGTTTACTCGAACTGTATCTTTATTCTTACACGTTCGTTTGCTTTATTTCCGTAGCGACCCTGGACTTTATTTGTGCTTGTATGTATATAGGAATGGTCACCCATTCCAAAATGGCCGCTCTTTGCTTAATATGTCTTTCAACCTTCTTTTATGTCAATGCCTTTGAGGTCAGCAGCCAATATGTAATGGGATATTTGTCCTGATTATCCCCAGAGCAGCTAAACTGTCTTGCATTGGCCCCACATCTTTTAAAACAAGCATTTGCAATGCAATAGGTCTCTTGCCAGAGTTTAAACTATAGGCATTCTAAATGACAATGCCTTTTATCTGTTTTGATAATTAACACATAAATAAAAGGCATCATTTACAATGACAATAGCTCAAACTCTTGTAAATGCGGGACGTATTTAATTTCAAAGAAGCAGTCACCATTGTCTCGGGATGCTTGGATAGGGAAAGCGCGGATGGTGCCCCGAATATTGCAGGAAAGCATGTTATGCCCGCAGTAGGAGAAATTCATTAAAGAAAATAATGCTTACAGACTAAATAAGACATAATGTGTAACAACAGAAATAAAAGGGCCAATCCTCATGGGAGGTTACTAATGAAGATAAGGCGGTACTATGGTGAGACTAACAAGCCTATTAATGTATCAGAAACCAGCCTTTACAAAGGACAATAATACAAGCCAATGAAAAATATGGCGAAGAGTGAAAGAGCTTGTAGACCATACTCACATACAGCAAGCCTCGCAAAGTAGCGCGTACGCTGCCCGAGCTTGACCTAACAACATATTTCATTTTATTTAGGACTTTTATCTAAAGAGAATGTAATTCAATTACAACAAACGTAAATTATTACAGACTGGATACGTTTGGGGTGCTGGTATCTTAAATTAAAACAAATCTAATCTTTTTTTAGAAAAAGACCTGAAAATAGTTGTTTTTATTCGTCAGTTCATTGGAGATGGTGATAGAGCTGGGTAGAAGGGGGGGGGGGGCAGCATTATCTGTTCTTTTTTAATTGCGCAGTCCTTCGTTCGACATCCAAAAGCCAAAAAGTTGAAGCTCTGCATCAGAAGGTTGTGGAACAGTGGGGGGCTATGGTGTATCCTCACATGAGTTTCTATGTTAAGGTACCTTGGCCTTTAAGTATTATATTCTACTGTTATCGTTCTAGCGTTGCTATGCCTCAATGATATAGCTGTGTTCCTTACCAATCAGTTGTCTGCTGGCTAGAGAGGGAACACCAACGTCATCTCTTGCGCTCCAAATAAATGTGTTAATTAACACTTACAAAGTTGTGGAGTCATCTTTAACTACTACAGATGGCGACGATCAGCCAGCGGAGCGCAAAATGACCATCAGTGTCTCGTTGGTATATTGAGAATCCATGCGTGTACAGAAGAAAAACCTGTACAATGTAAAAAGTAAGGAATCGACCTTAAAAGTACGCATGTCATTGAGGTTTAACTTAATTTTGTCATGGCCAGTTGTGGATTGTTGATTTGTGAAGGATTATACACGTAAAAGTGTTAACTGCATCGCACAATTGCTGACGAATAGAGAAGTGTCATAGTCTCTCAGCGTAAAAGGGTGCAGTCAGTGACTTTTGGATCGTATGTGCGTTACTTGGATAATTCAGGAGTTCAAGAAAATATTTTGAATCATTCTGTGGAGCTTGAAGATAAGCAAGTGTACATTTGAATGCTTTGAGGCCGTTACCTGTTACCGTTGCGCGAGCAGCTCAGCATTCCGTCATTGAATCTTCATTGAGCAATTAGAGTGAAGAAGCTGACGCTAGTGCTGACGTATGCAGTATTGTGGATAGGCTTCTGAGATAACATGCTTAAGACATGAAGACACTCCTGGCGGCCATCTTGCGGAAGTCGGAAACATTGTAAATTCCTATGTACATTTACACATCAGACTCCGTTTGTCAAATTAAAATAAAGATCATCATCGGTAATGGAACTGGTGCGGTAACTTCCTAAAGAAATAGAAGTTTGACATTCAGAGCACAAAGGTATTTTCTTATTACCTAACAGGAATAACAGATTTCTTTGGGAACTTCTACGCTTGATAACATTGGAGTCAACAGTATCAGATATACTTCAAATGTTTTCTTAAATAGGCATTTCTATCACATATGTGATTATTTTTCTTTTTTCTTTTTATTGAATACTATTGTTATACCTGTGTGTGTCTCTAACTACATTTCTTTACAGGCATAGTGGAAACGTTTCAAAATGAAGGTGTCCATAATCACATCACACTTATTTCTTCAGCAACTAGGAGAGCCACCTTTGAGTGGGATGAATGGGTGGAGATTTTTGAAAATTATATTGGGGCCTTAGATGGTAAGGAATTTAGGACTGCAAGGAAGAAAGCATTACTTTTAAGCACTTTAGGTAAAGAGGGACAACACATATTTAAATATTTACCAACAGCAACAGATTGTGAGGGAAGGTCTATAGCTAATGCATATCTAGAAGCAAAAGCTAGATTGAGAAAACAGTTTGCGAAAGAAGTAAACATTGTTATGTGTAGGCACAAGTTTTACACCCAGCCCCAAAGAAGTGATGAAACTATTGATCAATTTGTAGCACGTTAACGTGAATTGTCCATCAAGTGCCAGTTTGGTGGGATGAGGGATGAAATGATCAAAGATCAATTAATTGTACAATGTCATAATAAAAAATGCATGAAAGGTTAAGGGCTGTAAAACCCCCCACCCTAAGTAATGCCATAAAAATTGCCAAAGTTGTTGAGCATTCTGATGTATGTATGAAGGAAATGGAAAAAAAGAGAATGCTACGAGTGTATCGTGTGTAGAACAAGATGAGGTCGCAGCAATCAATAACAGTAAGAGTAGTATTGGAGTAGGAAAGAAGAATGTACCTAATAAAAGGTGCAACATTAATCCTGCAAAAAATCCTGATAATGGCAAGTCATCTGAGAAGATGTGTACAAGACGTTGTAGCACTTATCACACTGCTTAGTAAAGCAATTTTTATGCCATTGATAAGTAATGTAGAAAATGTGGCCGTAAGGGACACTTCTTTAAAATGTGTAAAACCTTTAACAGACCCAAGGTAGCTGTAGTACAGAATGATTGTAGGAATACAATGAATATGAGTGGCATTGAGGTTGAAGATACAATTCTATGTATAGATGAAGATGAAATGACGATTACACCTGGAAGGAGGTCTAGACCCAAAGCGATTTTTGTTATACAGGGAAAAGAAATTGAGTTGATGGTAGATTCTGGTTCATTCTACACTATCATTCCTCAAGAAATGTTTGTACGAACGTGGCCAGATATTAACCTGCTCCCCTAAGACATCAACACAGGGGGATACCAGGGTGAGAGAATAGTTATAATAGGATATATTTTTACTGAAATTGCTTTTCATGACAGGTGTGTGAAGGGTAAAGCATATGTGGCACAAAGTGGACCACCGATCTTAGGGTGGGCACACCAATATGATATCAATATCATCATAAATTCTAGAGCTTCCCACCAGGTCATCGTGGTTGATGAGGTTACCACAGAGGCAATTGTGGATGGCATGAACAATTTATTCTCTGAAGAAATTGGAGTACTTAAAGGTTATGTACACAAAATGATACTAAAATCTGATGCAGTTCCCATGCAGCATAAGGTACAAAAAGTTCCCATTATCGCAAGACAAGAGGTGAAGCGCATGCTTGGTGAAATGGTAGAGCAAGGCATCATTGATCAAATTGAAACTTTGAGTTGGATTTTGCCAGTTGTGATCACAGGCAAACCTGATGGCAGTTATAGGTTCTATGTGGACTTGCGCACCCTAAACCAAAATATTGTGGTTGACAATTTTCCCCTAACTAACATAAACAATCTCATATTGTCTTTGAAGGGTTAGAAGTTTTTCTCAAAATTAGACTTACGCAGCAATTACCATCAGATTAAACTTCACAAAGAGTCCAAACCGTTAACGGCATTTATCACTACTGAGGGGGTATTTCAGTTCACCAGATGCCTTTTGGGTTGGCGTCGACTGCAGGAGTTTTTCAGAGGATGATGGGTTCAGTTTTGAAAGGTACAAAGAACGTTGTTCATTTTCAGGATGATGTGTTCCTATTTGGGGACACAAAAGAACATCACAATTTAGTTTAAAACATTTTTTTAAACACATTTTATTTGTCAAGTTACACATATATTGTAAGGCTCGGTACCCCAGAGACAGTTGCGAAATCAAACCATATAGATATGATGACTTCAACTTGTCCCAATAACCTCCAATCGTACAGAAGCATTACTGAAAAGAATATCCCAACTCCCCACCACCCCTACCCCACCCGCCTGATCGCACAGTGTCCGCATATTCATGTCCATGCCCTATAAGTGTAGTGGGGAGGATGGCCCCCTCTGCCCCCACTCAAAGTACCCCCATAGTCCATGGCGAAACAGATTAACTATCCCAATGAAGGAACCTCTGCCTCTGATGGTGGGTCCAGCACCAGTCCCCGTTAGTCCGCCCACCGTTTCCAGATCTTATAATGTTTGCGCAGGCAACCCCTAGCGACAAATATGGGTTGCTCCAGCCCCATACAGCAGTCCAGTCCATTCTTCTATGCAGCCACCGATGGGGCCCGTGGCGCCTTCCAAGCCCTGGCAATGTCCCGTTTCGCCAGGGTGAACTCCAGTTGCATGAGGTGTCGCTTGTAAATGTTGCCTCCTATCCCCTCCATGACGTGTAACATAGCCAGCTGTGGCGTGCACAGGAGCTCTCACCCCAGGACCTCCGACAGGCATGTAAGTACCCCCCTCCAAAAGCGGTCCAGAGAGGTACAGTGCCAGAATGTGTGAATGAATGTACCCTCCTCTCGACTACACCAAAGACATATAGGAGAGGTGGCCAGCCCTGCCATCCACAGCGTCCTCGAGTGAAATAAACCCTGTGAAGATACTTGATCTGGATCAGCCGGAGTCTCATAGCTATGGCTGCCCCAAGTGGGGCTGCCAGGGCCTCGGTCCAGTTCTCCTCCTCCAGTGTACCTACATCTCCCTCCCAGTCCCCCGGAGTGTGGGGGAGCAATGCGTAACCAGGGATTGATAAATCTGTGAGATTTTTTGGTCATTTAGACCTTTGCCTCCTTTTTTTTTTTTTTTTTTTTTTAAATAATTTTCAGGTTGCAAACACACAGAAATAACACAATTACATGTTACATGTATCGACACAACACAACAACATTATCATATTATAGAAATTTACGCAAATGAATATTTTTTTTAAATCATTTCCCCTTGGATCCATTGTTGTACCGGAGCCCAAATTTTCATCCCTAATTGTCTCTTCTTCCTTCCCTTAGTTGCATATATAGCTGATTCAAAATTAAATTTTGCTAGCAAGCAGGCTCTCCACATAGAAAACGATGGTGGAACTGAATTAATCCATTCCTGAGTAATGCATGCTCGATATTCAGCTAATATGATAAAGATCAAATGTTGTTGTTCACTTATTAATGTATCTGATGATAGTCCAAATAAAATCAGTTCTGGTGTAAGAGTTATCATTTTCCCTGTAATTCTTTCAATGAAACCATGTAATTTGGTGCATGAGAAAAACATGTGTATTGAATCTGCTCCCATATGCGTACACCGGTTACACATTATACCTGCCGTACCCCCCCATTTCATGATTTTTTCCGGTGTATGATAAAGATCAAACATTGCCATATAGTGCTGGGTTCTTGATCGTCCTGTAATCAAGATATTATTAGCCATTATAATTGATTCCTTCAACATCAAATCATCTACACTCAGCTTTTCCTCCCATTTATGTTGAATCACAGAAAGATCATCTGATAGATAAGTCATAAGAAGTTTATAAAAATAACCTATTTTTCTTTTAACAAACAGACTCTCTATCAACAAAATCGATTTTAACCCTTGATAATCGTTGGGCATCAATGAATTAAAAAAACTAGATATCTGTAGATATTTAAAGTAGTCTTGTGGAGGAATTTTAAATTTCTGTTGTAGTTCGGAAAGGGATACTACAGTATTTGAATTGGCCGAGTATAGATCACTCAAATAATGTACACCATTATTATTCCACCTTTTCATCACCGCCTCTCTGAATATGGGAGGGAAGCAATGCGGAGAATTTAGGGGAGTGTATCTTGTAATCTTTGAAATCCCCACCAATTTTTTAATAATTCTCCATGCTTTAAAAGCTGCCGATATAATCTTAAATTTTGTTTTTTTGTAGTAGCTTGGTTCTATTATTCTTAAAAATGTATTATAAGTATCCAAGCCTAGAACTAATTCATAGATCGAGGGAGAATGTGCGTTTGAGATGGGAGTTTTTTTGCCCACAATTAGTGGTGCAATGCGCGGAAATATTGTAGCGAGATAATAAAATAGTAAATGTGGGACAGACCATCCCCCTCTATCCCTTGGCAGTATCATTTTTTTATATGCCCTTCTAATACCCTTGTACCCCCATAAATATCTTCCTGTCATTCTTTCAATTCCTTTGAAATATTCAAGCGGGAATTCCAAAGGAATTGTTCTAAATAAATATATAAATTTTGGCAGTATTAGCATTTTTAGCACATTGTTCCTGCCGTATAGGGATAGATGCAGATGGTCTATTCTCTCCAACGTTAAATTAGCTTTCCTCAAAATCGGGGCAAAATTGAGATCTGGAATTTTTGTTATAGGAGTAGTTAATTTAATTCCCAAGTATGTTGCTTCACAGACTATGTTATCAAGGGGCGGGGGATCTTGACCCACATAAATTATTTGCGTCTTTGATAGATTTAATTTGTATCCTGAAAAGGAACCAAAATTTGTTGCCAGTTCTTCAATTCTAGGGAACGTCCTCTCAATATCCGTAGTAAGTACCATTAAATCATCTGCATAGGCAAGGGCTCTATAATTTATCCCACCCACAGTCACAGGAGCAATATGTTCATCTTGGTTTAGTTGGTTGAGAAAAATATCAATATAGATAGCAAAGAGGAGAGGGGAGGATGGGCAGCCTTGACGTGTTCCACGTTGGATAGGAAATACGGCTGATTTCATAGCCCCAATTTTAACTGATGACATTGGATTTCTATATAAAGTTTTAAAAGCGGTTGTGATCCCCGGACCAAAGCCCTTTATTATTAGCAGATCCGAGAGATAGGGCCATGTCACCCTATCGAATGCTTTTTCGGCATCCAATAGGGTGATCCCCGTTGATGTCTTAGTTCCCTCAGCCCAGTCCATAATAGCTACAACCCTCCGTACATGATCTGCTGTATCCCTATTTGGAATAAACCCGTGTTGCCACCAGGATACAATTGTTGCTATTATTTTTGACAATCGTGTTGCTAATATTTTTGAATATATCTTACTGTCTGTATTTATTAAAGATATTGGTCTCTATTTATTTATTTTTATTTATTTTGCGGGTTTGTAGAGCGCTTGAATAAACTCCCAAGGGAGTATCTCCGCGCTATCTGACTGCTGAACCTGCAGGAGATCGAATTCCCTGGCTCCAATCTAGTTCTTAAACTGTGTGGTTAGACCTGGAACAAGAACGTCTTCAGCTTTTTTCTGAAGGCCAGATGGTTTTCAAGCTGCCTAAGCTGGAGAGGGAGACCATTCCATATCCTCGGTCCCCTCACAGACAGAGCCTTACCCCCTTGCCTTACCCGCTTGATCCTAGGAATCGTGAGAAGCATTTGGTCACTGGACCGTAGAGCACGAGAAGGAACATGCGGCACAAACTTGTCTGCCAGATAGGAGGGACCCAAACCATGAAGTCCTTTGTGGACCGTACAACAGATCTTAAAAACAACTCTCTGACGGATGGAAAGCCAATGAAGCCTGGCAAGTAGAGGTTTTGAAGGTGTTCTCGGAGGGGCATTTAGAACCAACCTGGCTGCGGTGTTCTGCACAACCTGTAACCTATCCAGATCCTCCTCATTAGCTGACAGCAAGAGACCATTACAATAGTCGAGACGGCTGATAACCAACGCCTGGACCAGGGTCTTTCTGATGGTGTCTGGAAGCAATGGAAAAACTCTGCGCAGCAATCCAATGGTCCGAAAGCAAGATCCAACAATGTTGGTAACATGCTGCTTCAAGCTGAGTTCTTGTTCCAGACGTACCCCTAGGTTCTTGACTATCTGCTTAGGCTCGGGGACTGGGCCTAGATCTAAAGGCCACCAGTCAGGAGCCCAGCAGATCTTAGCCTCACCGAAAAGCATAACCTCTGTCTTTGAAACATTGCACTGCAACATATTCAAAGACATCCACTGGGAAACTGCTCTCAACCCCTCAGAGAAAGAATGTAATACCTCTGGAGTAAGATGGTCAAAGGGAAAGAGCAGCTGGGTATCGTCAGCATATGACACTGGGCAAAAACCAAAGGCTCTCAGGATATTAGCCAGGGGGGCCACATAGATGTTGAATAATGTAGGGCTCAAACAGGAGCCCTGTGGCACCCCCTTAGTAATCCTGGTCTCCTCGGATCGGAAATCGCCCATGGTGACACATTGGGTCCGATCCGAAAGAAAGCTCTTTAGCCAAGCCAGTGCCATGCCCCCTAGTCCACTCCCAGTCAGACGCTCGACCAAAATCTCATGTGAGATGGTGTCAAAAGCTGCCGATAAATCTAGCAGCAGCAGGACAGCTGATGTTCCTTTGTCCTGGAGCATGCGTAGATCATCGGTAATCGACAGCAACGCTGTTTCCGTGCTGTATGTATATGACGCGGGGTTTAGTGGATCCTTATCTTTTTTAAGAAATGTCATTATCAGTGACTGGGCCCAGGAGTCCGGTGGAGAGCCTCTCTGTGCTTCGAGGAAAGTGATAAGTATGTCTTGTTTTATAACATTTCTGAAAACCCTATAAAATTCCAGTGGGATGCCATCAGGTCCCGTGGCTTTTCCTAATGCTAAAGATGTTAATGCATTTTCGATTTCTTCCCAAGAGATTACTGCTTCTAGGGCTAACATTTGATCATGAGACAGGAGTGGTAAAGTGTTAGCTCTGGCAAAATTCATACATTCCTGTGACGAATAACAGTCATCATTATATTTATATAGTTTTTGATAAAATTGTCGAAAAGTTTCGAGAATTGCTTCAGGATTATTATGTATATGTCCCATTTCGTCTTTGATTGCGTCTATTGTATTATATACCTCTTTTTGTCTAGTTCTTTTAGCCAAAATTTTCCCTGCATTCTCAGCCATCTCGTACAATTGGGATCTATGAGTCGCTATTATTCCTGCCAATTTTGAAGCAAAAGATTCGTATAAAGCAGCTTTATAGAATGCTAAATTCGTTTCAATGTCTACAGTTGGATGTTTTTGAATAATTGCAATTGATAATTTTTTTTCCCATAATAATACATTTTTAAAACCTTGATCTACCCTTTCTCGCATTATTTTTTGTTTTTTAATGACATATGATAATGACTCCCCTCTGATCCCTGCTTTAAAAGCATCCCAAACATTTTGAACCGAGGCCGTTCCTCTATTTATATAAAAAAATTATTTTATCCATTTTGTCATAATATCTACATACTGGGGGTCCACTAGCAATATTCTATCAAAAGTCCAGGTCCTAACCTGGGGAGTCGTTGAATTGATTCTAATTTCAATTAGAATTGGATTATGATCCGAAATTATTCGCGGGTAAAGCTCAAATTTGGTGTCACATACAGACCCCCCAGGATATAGCGGCATGGATTAGCAAATTTAGCGGCACAAAAATGGAAATTTAGCGGCACAAATATGGAAATTTAGCGGCAATTTTGCGGCATTTTATTTGTCAATTTTTCCTACAACAAACACAGATATCTTCGTTTTTTTAGTTATTTAACAACATGAAGCTGTGTATGTATACTAATGTAAGCATTCCTCCTTAGAAACACTCTTGATTGTGGGTTTAAGTAATTCCCTTTTCCTACAGCTTGACAGTTACACGAAATGAATGTCCACAATGTAGTGGTAAAGCTCTGGTTTAGGGGTTACTTTTTATTAAAACCTCCTGAACTCCTACTTGCATATATTGGGAATTTTTGGAAGACGAAAAATGACAGAATTAACTGCACAAGATGCGTTTTTTTCAAGAAATTATTTTTTTACATACAGTCAGCCCTGACTCTTAAGAATTCAAGAAAAGGAATTCTGGGACTTGTAGTTTTTTTTAAATAAAAGGATGAGCTCAGAATCCCGACATGCAAAACGCTGATGGAGCTCAATCGTGTCAAGATGAGGTGACTTACCAGCTGTTTTGTTCCTAGGAGGACTGCACAGATTGTTGCAGCGCGGTTTGGGGGACTCAGTGCTCCTGTGACAGAAAGGTTGGAAAAAGCTGTTCTTGTGGCCTTTCAGCAGTCTGTGAAGTCAGTCTGGGGCAATTTTCTTTTGAAAACACTTACATGTAAAGGAAGCCTCGCATGGGGCGATGGACAGGACTGAGACGGATGGCCCACCTGAGCGTTTCCAGGTTGATGCACAATGTCTGACACTCATTTGATGGGGGCGGGGTGCTTTGAAATGTGCCAGGCCGAGGCCTGTAGCCCGGCGCCCTTTGATGGGCCGGAGCGGTGCTCTAATGGCAGTATTAGCATATCAGTAAGAAGATTGCCCGGGGGCCGATATAGATCAGGCCGGGCCGAGCTGGGTGAGGGGAGAAGTGAGGCCGGTGATAATTGAGTGTCAGCCTTTGACTTGCTAATTGTTATGTTATTCTAATTCTGCCCAGCGTCTGCCTGCAGCTTCTCCTGCCCCCCCCCGCACTCCGATCGGCTGGCTGGGGTGGGGGTTATTGCAGTGGCGTCACTAGGAGGGGGGGCGGGGGGGGGGGCAAAACAGAACACCATTGATGCCTGCGTGACCTACAGTGTGTGGGCCACGAGCTAGTGAAGATTGCACCCCTACTTGTGCCTCTGAGCGACGGAGCTGCCTGGGCTCCAACACCTCCCCCCCCCCCCTCGCCAGTATTTTCTTTCCTCTTCTGTCGCGCTTTCTTCCCTCTGATTTACGCCCCCCCCCCGTTTCTTCACCTCCTTCCTTTACTAGCTCTCCTCTTTCCTGGGGCGATTTATTGCTTACTATTTGGTTTAGGCACAAAAAGCCAGACCCCCCAGGATATAGCGGCTTTTGTCAAAATGCCGCGATTTCTACAAAAGTGCCGATTTCGCGGGCACTTTTGCAAAAATCGCTGCATTTTTTAAAAAGTGCCGATTTCGCGGCAAATCGCGAAATCGCGAAATCGCGATATCCTGGAGGGTCTGCACATAATAGTATTTTTTTAATAAGAAAGTAGTCAAGGCGTACAGATTTTTTATGGGGAAAAGAAAAATATGTGAATCCAGGTATCAAGAGATTTTTTTCATGAGCAACATCAAACAACCCATGATCCATTATCAGAGTATTTAGAGATTTAAAGGATTTTTTTTTATCCCTTGATAATGTAAAATGTTTCGTGCATTCATCTTTATATCTATATGAAGGTTGAGATCTCCACAAAATATTAGTGATGGAGACCAGTTAGCTAATTCTAGATTTAGGAAGTTCAATATCTCTGGATCATCTGAATTTGGGGCATATACTGAACAAATAGTCCAAAATTTGCTATCAATTTTTAACTCTACTATTGCCCATCTCCCATGTTGATCAGCCTTATTGCGGATTAGGACCCCTAGACCTTTTCTGATTAGGATTGCCACTTCTTTGGTCGTTGTACCTTGTGAAGTACAAACTAACAATTTCATCCCCAAATCCTCATACATTTTTCTATCATTCCATGTAATATGTGACTCTTGTATACATAAAATATCCAATTTCATAGTCTGTATAATCTGTGCAGCAACTCCCCTCTTTGTTCTATTATTAATCCCACATATGTTCCAAGAATAGATTCTCAATTTTTCCATTTAATAGATATATTTTCTCCATTCCATCTACCACATACAACCTATATATAATGCTAGTGAGAGCATAGACTTCACTGTTCATCTCAGATCTCGCTATGTGTCTCATATCTTTCAAAAAATGTAAACAACAAGCAAATTCAGCAAAAAAAGAAAGGAAAATTCCTATATATACAATATTAGATAGTTTCTGTTTTTGTTTGCAACTCTTTTTTTCCCCTTTACCACCCAGCTTCCCCACCCCGAGCTCAACCTGAGCCCACCCACCCATTCTCCCTCCCCCAAGCTATCAGGGCAAAGGGACTGATTAGTCCCTCTCATTGATGATGTGATAGGCGCTATGAGGCTCTCAACCTTAGGTTCCACATCATGTTTATTACTACTCGACTATCATAACAAGAAAAAAACCAAAGAAAAAAAATGAAATCACATTAGCCCAGTATCTTAAATACTTGTATTATCAACATAGAGTATACCTCTTTTGTACTAATCATTGTAAAAAGGTAATAGTGATAGAATAATCATAGAAAGATTCAACAAACAAATTTGATACTGATAGGGAAGTATAGAGGGATAACTCAAATACCAATACCAAATAAATCTAATAAGTCAAATTTTCTCCTTTAACTAAGTATAGTACCTGTACATACACTGGGCTATATACGCCACACTATCTAGTACACGTTAGATCTTTATCTTACAGACCCCCCTCTTTTCCCTTTTTCCAGCCACCATAATAAAAAGAACTGATTTTTTTTTGTTTTTTTCCCCCATTTTTATCCACCTTTTTCTTTCCCCCTTCCCTTCCCTTCCTGCTCACAACGAGGTTAATAACTCTTATGCTGGCTCCTCTGAGATTAGAAAATAAGTGCGTTCTTTATGAATTATTTTAAGTTTTGCAGGGTTCAACAAAAAAGCCTGTGCTCCTTTCTCCTGAAATTGGGGTATAAGCTGGCGTAGTTGCCAGCGAAGTTGAACTGTAGCGTGACAAAAGTCAGGACGCACAAAAAATTCAATATCTTTGCCCTTGCGCTTTCTATTTGGCCTGGCCAGATCGTAGAGGGCTTCCCTGGCTAGGAAGTTATTCAATGAAATCAGGATACCTCGAGGTTTTGCAGCCGCATCTTGTCGATTCTTTTGAAAAGGGAATCTATGAGCCCTCTGGATTTCCGTCTCCCATCTCCATTGTTTTAAATCAGGAAAGGATTCTGTGAAGAGCTCTATCATATATTGTCTGGGGTTAGACCCTTCATTTCCTTCAGGTACTCCAAGGACTCGAAGGTTGTTCCGGCGTGATCTATTTTCCAAATCAACCATCTTCCAGTTGATATCTTCTTTTAGCCCCTCCATAGCCTTTATTTTCGAATTTTGCTGAACCATTGAGTCTTCTATTTGAGATATCCTGGTTTCTGTCTCTGCAACTCTTGCCACTGTATCATTAGATACCTTCATTACTGTCCTCAGATTATTTTGCAGTTTTCTTACTGCCCCTTGCGTACGGAGGTTCTCTGTTCTTGTCTCCTCCCTATGATGTAACATGACCTGATATAGAATTTCCAATGTTATTTCAGGTGTTTCAGGTCCTTCTTTATTTATACTAGATGAATTGGGTCCATTGTCATCCTGTCTTAGTCTGTTAGGAGATTATTCTGGATCTGAATCTACCGATTCACTTAACTCATTCTGCTCCGGATCAGAAAAAGATTTTTCAAAATCTTGCAGAGATTGACCCCTTCTTTCCACCTCCTGTTCCTCTGTACCATCCGAGTCTAAGGCTTGAGAAAGATCGGTCATGGAATAGAATTTTCCCACAGAATCTATAGATTCCATATCCTCCCCTTGGTTAGGAAGTCTTGAGCCCATTTGTTCTGATGCCTCTTCAAGTTGGTTCAGTTCTTCATTCATCAAAGTATTTATATTATTATTAGCTGAATCCATAACAGGCGCTTTATCTCTAATTGAACTCGTGACATCAGGGCTTTTTGGGAAGTTAGTTGAACTGCCGATTTTTTTTATAAACATCCCTGGTATTTTTGGAATTGCACCTTGCCTACAACTCCCAGAATTCACCTTATTCGAATTTTGTGCATCTGTTACTATTAGTGCTTCTGAGGTAACCTCGTTGCAAAGAGCAGCTATTCATATTTTGAGAAACACTCTCACATGAGGCTCCAACAGAAGCTGTGCCAGTTGTACTCACTGCACCAGCTGCTGATAACACTGTTGATGCCGACTCCCCAATAGATTGGGTAATCTCCTGTGTTGCCGCTGTAGCTGCTCTTATCTTTGGCTTCTGCTGCCTTTGTACTGCAGTATAGGGTTTTTTTGGTGCCATTGCCTGTTCACAAGGATGAAGCTTTTTCTGCAGCGATTGTAACCGCTGTTGTTGCTGGCGTTCTCTGTTCCCCGACACTTCTCGACGAACGCTCTGACCAGGTGTGGTGGAAGGGGAGGGGTAAGCCCGCTGCTGCCACGCTGCTTGCAGGAAACGCGAGTAGCTCTTCCACGGATCTAGCCGCATGCCAGAACCGGCAGCTGTCCGAGAACCGTCTGCAAACCGTGAGTATTTGAATTATTTTTTCTCCAGAAATCCCAAGAGTGAGGTCAATCTCTGGTTACACATTCGCTGCTATATTCTGCCGCTTTTAATCTCGATGCCTTGCGGAGTCTTGCAGAGTCTCCTGCCGCGCTGCTCACTCGGACACTATCGCGTCCGCCATCTTGCCCCTCATGTATCGAAGACCTTTGCTTCCTGAGGGCTGAATTCCAGTAGTGATGCCAGACTCTCCAGGCTAGGGGACAGGGCATGTCTAAACTGGAAGTAGCGATAAAACTGGGAGTGTGGCATATGGAAAACATTCTCGAGATCTTGGAAGGATTTGAGCATCTGGCCTCTCATCTCTCAGGACTGAAATGCCTATATTGTCCCACCCCCGAAACCCCTGTAGAGCCGCCAGCTGGGGTAGACACCCATTGTTCCAGGGGGGGGTCTCCTGAGTCAGCGTGTTCCGCCACCCCATCCGGTTCAAGGCCTGTCCTCAAATCAGGAACACCACCTGTGTAACCGGCGGCAGTGAACCCCGCAGAGGCGGCAAGTATAGAAAGGTATGTAGCGAATGACGCCCCATGAGCTGTCGCTTGACTGCATATGCCAGGTCTCTCCTATCGCCATATTACCACTCATTAGGAATCAGCAAGTGCGAGACCTGGTAGTACGAGAGAATGTCAGAGAACGCCAATCAACCGCAGTAGGTGGACAAGAGGCAGATGTGCAGCGCCGCGCGTACCTTACCCCCCTCCCACAGAAACTGCCCAAGCGCTGCATTCACCTGTCATAACCATCGGGGCGGGATCCGATAAGGGTGATTTTGCAGCTTATAGAGGAGCCAGGGAATCGCCACCATCTTGAATATCGCCATTCTGCCATATAGTGAAAGGGGCATCCGGGAGCAGGTTTTAATATCCTCCCTGATACGTTCCCACACTGGGACCAAATTAGGCTCCCAGGAGATTGCAGGGACATCCATTAAGAACACACCCAGGTATTTCAGCCCTCTCCCACCGTCAATTGAACTGACAACGTCCACGCTCCCACACCCGTCTGGTCCCCCAGAATTCACAATGTGGACTTACAAGGATTCATATGTAGCCCTGATGTTTCCCCAAAGATTTGCATGATGTGCAGTAGTCACGGCCCCGTCCTGTCCACCACTGTAAGGAAGAAAAGGACATCATCCGCATATAATGCGATCCTATCGGACAGACCCGGTGCCCACTCGAATCCCCGAATCTGCGCGTCAATGCGTACCCATGCAGATAAAGCCTCCAGAGCTAATGCGAATAACTAGGGGGACAGGGGGCAGCCTTGCCTCGTGCCCCGCCTGATAGAAAATGTGGACAAGATTTTCCTAGCCACCCGCACTGCCGCCGTCAGATCTGTGTATAGGAGCGTTAAGTAGGAAAGAAAGCGTGGCTTTCTTACAGGACCTCAACACTCTTCAGATTACTGTTCAGCAGAACGAAGTCCTTTCTGCCCCTATAGATTGGGATGAGGTTGAGTTGGCGATTAATTCCTTAGCTAATGGTAAAGCTGCTGGCCCTGATTCCATTCCTTTGGAATTCTATAGTTTGTTTCGTTCAGAGATTCGGGACGATCTCTTAGCAACTTTCAGAGGGGCACAGCTCGGGTGTATACCAGATACATGGCGCCAAACCACCATTATTTTAGTTAAAAAGAAAGGAAAACCGGAGCTAGATCCTTCTTCATTTCGCCCAATATCTTTAATTAATACAGATAGCAAAATCTATTCGAAAATTCTATCTACTAGATTGGCTTCGGTGATTTCTCCATTAGTCTCCTAGCGCCAGCACGGCTTCATTCCAGGCAGGGAGACGGCGACCATGTCTGCCGTGTAATTGCACTTTTGGACTGGGCCCAAGCGACACAATCTCCCCTCGGTGCGATCCTGTTGGATGCCGAAAAAGCTTTCGACAGGGTCGCTTGGGGGTTCTTATGGGAGGTCCTACAGTAGAAGGTGTTCAGTTCTGAATTTATTCAAGCAGTCCAATCACTTTATATCACTCCAGAGGCTACTCTTTCGGTCTCAGGTTCGCTATCAAGATCATTCAGCATCAGCAGGGGCACTAGGCAGGGTTGTTCCTTCTCGCCCCTGCTGTTCGCCCCTGCTGTTTGCCCTATATATTGACCCCTTCTTTTTTTTAATAAATCTTTTTATTAATAGAAAAACAAAGATAATAAGGGCGTATCAGGTGTAATACATTCAGTCACGAACACTTAATCAAACAATTTCAAAGATCAGGATATATGCAGGACAACAAGTGGGATTGCTGAGACCCCAACGCTTATAATCAATCGACAATACGCGGCAGAAACAATTTACGATACACCCTAAGCGTGACAGCCCTCAGACCCCGCCCACCCATAAAATCAGGATAATAAAGGTTGCATTGCCCCCAGATACTAAGACATAATCAGGATAAACTTCGGATATCTACGCATGAAATAAAACCAAAAAAATAAACAAGGCTAAGCACGCAAACCCCCTCCCCCCACCCTGCACCCCTGCATGTAGCTTACACTCGTCCCCAACTAGCAGTGTGCCTGTCGCCCCATCTAATCTACAATAACTAAAAATAGAAAGTGGAGGAGGACCCTCGTTCAGGCCCCCGGCCCCCTCCCCCGCCAGATCTGAACCTCCCCTTTGTTTACGGATCCACTTAGCTAAATATTAAAAATCCTCAAATCAGGGGAATCATTGTTCGCCTGTCTCGCCTCCCGCTGCTGATAATATAAAGTGAGTCCCGCACAGCCACCAAGTCCACTAATGTCATCAAACGGTCGACCATTCTCAACCTTGGCTCGCCCGATCAGGCGCATGGATACTTCCCAGCCGATCTGCCGCCACCTCAGGAGGGTCAAAGAACCAAAAGTTTTTGTCAAGTTTCACCCGGAGGCAAGCTGGAAATGACAGAGCAAATTTAATCCCATTGTCTATGAGTTCCCTCTTCACAGGCAAGAACCCCTGGCGTTGTTTCCGAACCAATTGAATTGAATCCGGGAAGGAAGTTAGAGCCGCACTTTCGAACCGCAATTGAGTCCCAGCATGAGCCGCCTGAAGGATAGCACGGATAAGCTCTTCCGCAGTCAGAGCCGATGTTTGACACACTGACTCGTCCGGGACTCCCAGTATTCGGACATTACTCCGCCGTACCCGTCCTTCATAATCAGCTAACTTGTTATCCAGAAGCTCCCGCACCTCCTGTTTCATAGAGTTGACGCCATCAATTAGTTTGGCTGTTGTGGGTTCGATGGCTCTCGTTTTGTCATTCAACTGAACAAGGTCCGTTTTTATTAGTCCCAGCTCAAGCGTAACGGCGACCAGTTTATTATCTAGGGCTTGCACTCTCCAGCCCAGGGAAGAATGAATTCCACCGATAGCCGCCATGACAGCTCCGAGCGTCCTTTCAACCCTGGCCAGCGGCATCTCTTCTACCCCGGTAGTGACAATCTTCGCCTCCTCCGGAGACCCCTCGGGCAGGATATATCGTCCCAATTTGTCCGTTTGGTCTTTTCCGGTCCCTCTGAAGGAGCGGGTTTGAGTCGTACACAGGTCGGTTTTAGGCGCCATTTCATTCACCTCATCCTCCTTCTGTGCCCCACGTCTGCAGGTGAAGTCCCCGCTCTGATGCAAATTAACGACCTGCGTATGATCCCACCGATTTGCGGGGACACTCTAGGGTTGCCTCCGATTTACGCCCGTATCCATCGGGCCGAATTTCAGACAACGTCCGGGCCGTCCACTCTCCGGGTTCCTCCATTCAGGGCACACCGACTGCAGCCGCTGTGTTATTATCTTGCTCCACTGTTGCTGCTATTCGGATTAGAGGTCCACCGTTAAAATCGGGCAAAACTTTACTTCCATACCGGCTGACCAGTCCCTCCCGGACTCGCATGGCCGATGTTGTTCAACTAGCAGTCGGCTGCTCCATCACTCGAGGCCCCGGCTCCGAAGCTGGTTGTCTTGGCAGGGTTTTTGGCTCTATTTAGCAGTGATATAGACTTTAATCTTGCTCACATCTAGGATAGGTATTCTTAGCTTGTGTTGGCCCTTTTAAGCCCTTTTTTCCAGACCTAGAAGAAGATAGCTGCTTAATATGATGATAGATCCCTTATTCTTGACTCTAACCTGTCTATTGCCTATTGGCTTTGACATACTTGACACATTGGTATGGTTTATGTAGGTACTCTGACAGAGCTAAGGGGTATTTCATCCCTTTCAGGCCTACAGGCCTAGAACTAGAGGGACTCCATCTTGAGGGAGCTGAGAGGCTTTTTAGAGTAAAGGTAAAGTTTATAGTTAAAGCTGTTGTTCGCCCTAAGCGAACCGGAGAGAACCGGCCAGAGCTGAATCTAATCAGGAATTGTTCCCGGGCTCAGGTCTCTAGACGAAACAAGCAGACTGGTCACTGTGGGAGCGTCTAGCGCAAGGAGCCTGGTGCATGGGATTGGTGGGAGGAAGCTGCTGGCTGGAACTTTCCATGAGGAAACAGCATTCTATATCAGTGAAGTGCAGAGGCGGAGTCAGGCAGTCGAGTTGAGGTGGAGGAGTGGTGAGCAGTCGAGTGGAGTTGGCGGAGCGGAGAGGAGTCAAGCTGGAGTGGTAGAAGAGTGAGGAGCTGTTGGAGTAGGAGAGAGAGAGAGAGGGTTCAAGCTAGAGAGAGCTGAGTTGAATTGAAGGAGCAGAGAGTGTTGGTAGAGTTGGAGGAGTGGAATTGCAAGAGGAGAAGAGACAGGACATGCTTGGAACAGAGAGAAGACAAACAGACAGTCAGTGAGCTGGAACTGAAGGAAGCAGTCAGAAGCAGTTACTTATCAGGAGGAGGTGTGAATAGCTGGAGTCTGAAGTAATGCCTTTTAGAAGAGACGGAGGAGAGATCGTGGACTAACCTGTGGGAGCAGCTGGAGTTATTTGGACATTGGTACAGAGACATTTAAAATAGAGGGAACAAGCTAGTGGAATGAAGAGCATTAGAGCGGCAGAAACCATTAGATTGAAGCTGGAAGGTGGAGACAGTTCGTGGGGGAGAGGAGTCCAGTGCAAAGTGATCAGCGCAGAGGTGTATCCAAGAGTGCAGGAGAGAGAGTCTGAGATGAGCCAAGGCACAGACGAGAGAGGAATCCAGATGACAGCTAGAACAAGACTTCACACTAATCAGGTGATATCGGTCCTGTCATATTAGTTTACTTTACACTTGCATCTTAATCTTGTCTTTATTCCCTAAGCTATTGTATTGCTAATCCTTTTCCTTGCAGCGGTGTGTTCTATCTATAGTCTTTGTCAGTTACATCTGGATGTGTCTATTATAATACAGATCTGTGTAGGTGTTTATATTGTTAATAAACCCCAGTTTATTAGTGAACTGAAATGTGCCTTGTATTCTTGTTCAATCAGGGTAAATGTAGCTTCTAGGTGGTTGTTGTTTATATGAATGGATGAGTAACCCCAATCAGGTAAGTGGTAATCATATAAATAGGGAGCGAGTGGACCTTTGATGCCAAGGATAAGAGGTACATTATATTAATTGGCTAACTCCTAATATTGTAGTAGCAAGCCCTTAGTGAATAGGGAGAGAGAGACTTCCCAACATATAACTGAAGGTGCTCATAGGAATGTGGTTGTCGTTGATATACGGCGTTAGTGAGAGCGTTGGGGTGGATTACCAGCGCGTATACCCACAGGATTGTGGCTTGTGTAAGTGAGAGCGTTGAGGGGGATTACCAGCGTTTAGGTTTGCCGGATTGTAAACCGTTTGGAAAAGAGAGCATTGGGTTCTGCAGGCCCATGTGTAGACACACCGGATTGTGTGTCATATCTGCCCTGGGGTAGATTAGTCTGGGTCTGAGTGGCCGCGAGACTATAAGGTATGAGTGTGGTGTAGGGCATGGATATCCTTAGTAATCAGTGAGTATTTTTAGTATCCCTATAGATTTAGTGGTGTTTCTAATAATATGAGCTTGTATATTGCGAGTTCCCCATCCTCAGGTAGGTACCCAGGTGCCTGGATAGATGGTCCTGAGGAGGGATGTGGTTACGTTCTGGCTGGGTTGGAGGGGCCCCTAGGGGCTGATCCCATCTAATCAGAAAATCCAGCCATAACACTGGTGTAGGCCGCAATCTTAATGGCGACGTTTCTCCGTCCACAAAGCTGGTGGATCACTCGGGTTCACACGGTCAGGCGTCGTTTTGACTCATCTATGCAGGGGCAGGGCGTAGGCGTAGGATAGTTAGCAGGATCTTGTGGCAGGAGAAGGAGGTCGATGGAGCCGGGAGCCTAGGCAGCCATCTTGGTCACCAGCTTGGCTCCTCCTCATATTGACCCCTTCATAAGTAAAATCGAGAGTTCCCTGAACTTACTTTCAGTTAGGGTCAATATATCAGAATTCAAAGGTGTTGGCTTACGCTGATGATATTATAGTCTTGATTAGCAATGTAGCGGCAGCCTTTCTAGCTATTAAGAACTTAGCAGAACAATACGGCCAGCTCTCAAGTTATAAACTTAATGTTATCAAAACTCATGGTGTCCAATCAGCAACTATGGGCCCCTCTGAAGCTACAGTTGTTTAAAGTGCGTTGTACCTCAGAGTCAAAATTACAGCCACAGTAGAAAATATTCCTGACCTTAATATAGTACCTATTATTGACTCTGTTAACTCTACTTTGGTAAGACTAGATAATTTGCATTTGTCTTTGTATGGTAGGGGAAATGTTCTAAAAATGCTGGTCCTACCAAAGTTCCTATATTTATTTAGAACCATTCCGCTTGAATTCTCCCAATCTAGCCTTGCTCGTGCTAAGAGATGCTGTAACAGATTCCTTTGGGGGGTATCAACAACCTCGAAGAGCAGCCAAGTGGATACACCTCTCGCGTGATCGGGGAGGATGGGCTGTGCCGAATCTAATGCTGTACTGCTGGTCAGGTTTTCTTCAGCATTTCGCCACACCATTATTTGGTGGTAGGGCACTGTTGCCATCTTTTTGTAGACCCTCCATTTTTGAAATAGGGCTTGGGGAAGATACTAAGGGGATTTAGTTGCGGGTCCCGGAACATAGTTATTATAAGAAGACCAAGTTTAAGGTCGTCATAGCAAAGTTCTCAGTTTGGCGTAAGATCTGGCGCAAATGGTCGATTCCTAATATCAATTACTATACACCTTTTACCGCTGCCAGACTCTTACCCCACAATTTTCAAGATCAGATTACATTTAGGTGGATGTCACAGGGAATAATATCTCTGGGTAATTTAGGGTGTGAAGGGTCTAAGGCCTCTTTTTTATTTTTAAAGGACAAGTTTTCTTTAAATATTCATGAATTCTTTAAATATTTACAGATCCGAAGTTATGTAGATAAATTAAAGGAACAAGTACCTATTTTATTTAGCAAGAATTTACTGTTGGAATTGATTTTGAAGCGATTAAGAATTGGTACACTGTATCACCACTTGCTCTCTGGCCTCCCCGACGATCTTCTCTCTCAAAATGCTAAGTGGGAGTTAAAGTTGGGTAAGACAGGGTTGGATATTTCCCAGGTTTTAGAATTGTCAAACAGTGTTTTAATATCAGGAAGCTTACGCTCTCAATGCTACATGGCATTATTTGATCTTTACTACACACTGACCAAAATCTCTAAATGGGGAGGTAGAGGGGGTCATCATTGTCCGAGATGTGGTCTGGCAGCCGCCAATGATGTACATATGTTTTTTGATTGCCCTAAACTCACCACATTTCTCCAGGAGGTAGAATTGTTTATTAATTCTAGATTTAACATCTCAGCTGTTCTCTCGCCAGAGCTTGTTATTTTTGGTTGTGAGAATAATTGTCCATTGGAAAGAACAAGATATGCATCTGCCCTCCTGTTCATTGCTATGTCTGTAGTGCGGCTTTGCATAACATCAGAGTGGATTAGTCCTGATGCTCCCACGTTTGTAAATTGGAGAGCGAGAATTCTGGCTCTCCATAATTTAGAGTCAGCTGTCTTTCAGAGGTGGGGTAGAAGGAGGCGGAAGCTGGGCCAGAAGATCTGGGCTCCACTGTAGGAGTGGCTTAGAAACTAAGTAAAAGGATAGTATTGTTTTATGTAATCTTAGGCCTATTTTTTATTTCTCTTCTGGTTTTAATTATGCTTTGCTTACTTTCATGCTCCCTTTTTTCTTTTTTTTTTGTCTTCCCTCTTGTCTTGCTGGAATGGATTTTATTTTGCAAAGTTGTGTGAATGTATAATGTGAAGCCATTGTTTATTCCCTTTTGTCACTATGTTGTTGTTTTCTTCAAGCTTGAATAAAAAAATAAAACAAGCATTTACAATGCAATGGTCTCGGCATTTT
The DNA here is from genome assembly GCF_964263255.1 of Lissotriton vulgaris. NCBI lineage: Eukaryota > Metazoa > Chordata > Amphibia > Caudata > Salamandridae > Lissotriton > Lissotriton vulgaris. Next base: position 878,349,266 of record NC_141685.1, read on the forward strand.
TAAAGTTAGAGCTATTGGCATTGCTCATGACATTATTTTTATTTATGTTTTTGTTTTTAAAACATATAAATTGTTGTAGATGATTCTAGGACTCTAGTAAATATTCCCGATTTCATGCCCTTATGTGGTTACATCAAATAATACCCTTATATAGGCATAGAGAATCCTACCCATATTAAGACATAGCCAATGCTGTCCAAATACGGCAAGGCTACTCCCATAGACTCCTAGAAAGCACAACGCGTTCCTAAACAAACCAAGCCTCCAGCAGCCCGGAAATTCCCCCTGCTTCTGTATTGATTTGTCCTAAGAACTCCTGGAGTCCTGAAATAACTGCGAGTTCTTAGTGACGTCTTATGTCCAAACTTACGTCAAACTCGGCACCTTCCAGGTATAAATATACCAGCATCTGCCTTAAGCAACACACAGTGGTTTGGAGCAGATCGGCTAGCTACTTGCCTGACGCCCTGCTGATGCAAGTGCCGAAGGAAGCCGACCCTCCCATTGATGCACTGAGAGAGACGCTGTTTTTTCTCCTGCCGAGAAATACAGCTCCAGTGTTTTCCAGTCACCCTTGCGGGTTGCTGGGAAATCGAGCCCTAAGAGAGAGATACAAGACCTCCTTCATTCTATAACCAAGGTACGGAGCTGATTAGACCCACAGAGAATTCTTGATTCAGAATTTTGGCACAAACTATAACTCATCTACTCCTTCCCTGTACTAGGCTTAGGTTAGGTACACTAGGATAGGCGTATCTTAGAAACACCATATGAGTATGTTTAGTCATTATTTTATCGTTGTATGTATTTTATCCATTTTAAGTATCTTATGGCTTAGAAACCATATAAATGCTTTTACAGTATTATTTCATAATACTCATTTCACTGTATGCACTTTACTTCATGACAAGTATTGCAATTGTAGCAATTCACTTCTCTTGCATGAGAAAGTAGACTGCTCAATAAATAACCACTTTTATTGAAAACGCCCGTCTCTCTATTTCTCTGCACTTCTGGTGAAACTAAGCATGCACGATTGACTGAGTGAAATAGCTATTATTGTTTCTGCGACTCTGGAGACATACTCCTTATTCTGGGGGAGCAAAGTTGTCATGTTTATGCGGTTGTCAGAAACGAATCCCTTCTTGTCTGTTCAGGAAAGTTAATACCTTCCTGTTCACTCGAGAAAGTTTCTAGTGACCTCTGAGCTAGCTGGCATTCATATTTAGGTCTAACATATTCAATAGAGACCTAGTCGACCTCAGTCCTACGTCTACACTATCGTTTATGTTATTCCAATGCGCAGAGCCTATTGGGAATATGGGAACTACACTACATGACGCCCAACGTTTGGTAAGGCGATAATGTAACGCAATATACTAGAGTAACTCAGTCGTGCTTTTCACACAGACCCCTTTTTCCTGCAAAAACTCCGATAGACGTCTGGAGTGGGTAAAAAGGTAACATCCGCCAGAACTTAGTAGGAAAAGATTCCTATGTAATAGTTTTTGGTTTAATCAACGTTGAAGGATACAGTGTTCCAAAATATTGTGCACCTAATCTTTGTTTCCTTGAAACTTGCTCTGCAAACTTTCATTAAACAATGTCAACTAACGGCGACAACAATGAAACCGGTGGAGCTGCAGTAGATGCAAATCAACTGGGGTTTGACGTTACAGGGTTTAATGAAAATGACCTGAATGCGAAAAACATCCCGGTAAATGTAAGGAAGAGTGTAACTATAAAATTTATAGGAAATGGTGTATCATCGAGAGGTGGTACAGTAATATTTGTGGTAGAGGCACATAAATGTCTGCAGACAGAGGTATTCTATTAATGGATAGATTTTCTAGCAGCAAATGCTGTAACACACGAGTTCCACTACTACAAAGCAGGGGAACTACCAGCGGAATACGTCCCTTTCAAGGACGTTGAAATTCCACTAACTTACCAAGAGCATCAGCTCTGGTTTAATGGCGCCCTAAAACATCAAAATCACATTACCAGGCTCGGTCCACTAGGTAGACCAGGAGCCACATGGCCGGTTCTAGCCAGCTATACACCACATCCGGACATTGAAGAAATGTTAGACAGAGAACTGTTAGTTGAACTAAAACAACTTATTAAAATACATAGACAATTGGTACAGTATGTCATGTGGACTTTAACAGTCCAACCAGCAATAAAAATTCCACAGCACACCCCTCACCAGGGGAACACAAATAAAATCACACCACAGACTATACAATCAGTCATTGGTAAATTACCCGCAAAACGGAAACAAATTCCGTTCTGGTTAGCTCAAAAAAAGTACTCAAATAGAGGCAGTATTTCCTGATACTACCCCTCATGAAAAACACAGAATTCTGACTATCTGCCTACCAATGGGGATTGCACCACATGTGGAGGACTGTGACACTTGGGGAACAGTCTTGGCTTCAATCTACACAAAAACTCATGGTGTTCCGCCTATGGCAGTTATACCAGACGTACTAAGACAGATTCAAAATTAATACGGTCCAGAACCTGCTTTAAATCTAGGTATGAAATTACTGAAAGACTTTAAGCAAGTTTAGGCTATACTACTAGCCAACATACAAGGTGAAGCATCATCTGTGGCAATCCGCCAAAAATTAAAAGAAACAGATATAACAGAACAACCTTTTGAACTTGCCAGAATAATTGAAAAATCCTATGAAGAATTAGGTAGAGACAGTTTGGATGGGAAACCCCTAAAACCACAACTAACAGAAAATCCTGAAAATACTTTCATTAAAAATAACTTAATAACTCCTTAAAAAAAGTGGGAGGGTAATAAGCAAACCACTTCCAGAGAAAAACCAGTTTCAGACCAGAGGAAGGTCTCCCCAACGGAGAGGTAGATCTCCAGACCGGGGGGCGCAAGTCTCCACAACGGGAGCCCTCTGAAAAAAGGTATAGCCTTAGGAATAGGGAAAATTTGAGAAAACCTGACAGATATCAGGATATTAATACACGTCCCTCTCAATCTTTTCAGACTTCCTCACAGAAATCGGAAAGAAGAGGACGGTCAGAACATAAAAAAGAGCGTGTCAAGTCCAAAAACAAAGAACCTGCTCATCAAAGTAAAAAATTACTGTTTCCCAAAAAGAAGGAAGCCAGTATTAAAGTAAAACATGCCGAGGATTCTGAGGACACAACTCAAGAACGGAGAATGGGCCCAGACAATGCTAGACAGCGCAGCAGAAGTGACCATAGCTCGCAAGATCCTGATGAAAAATCTGGAGACAGTGGACACGAATGAATACATTCAAGTGGAAACTACAGACACCAGAGTCAGTGTACCCCATAAATTATATGAAATAACATTACGTATAGAGGGGAACAAAACTACGAAAATAAGAGGTCTCTTCTGGGAGAACCTATCTAAAGGTTATGATATCCTTCTAGCAGAAAAGGACTGGCCACCAGAGTTTGTCAGGGAGTGCCCACATGGCGAAGAAATGATTATGCCTGCCTTCTCAAATTACATTCCAATTCATAAAAAATACACATATGCAAGAAAATGGGCAGTAGCCCAAGCCCCTGCATTATATAAAAATCATGTAGGATGGGATAAGGATTCTCCTCACCATAAAATCCAGTTAAAAAATCAACCTACTACACAAAGGCAGTATCCTGTTAAGCAAGAAGCTAAAAAACAAGTCAGGGAGATCTTAGATCAACTTGAGTACCAGGGGGTGATTGAAACATGCACCTCACAAATGAACAATCCTTTGTTTCCTGTATCCAAACCAGACAATTCATATCGTCTAGTATTGGACTACAGACACTTAAACTCCTGTTGTAAAACATTTGCAGTACAAAATTCACACAGTGCAGCACTGATGAATAACATCGTGTGCAAAAAATATAAAACGACATTAGATATTTCAAATGGTTTCTTCTGTCAAAACATAGCACCAGAAAGCAGGTATTTGACCGCTTTCTCCAGTATGGGGGCCCAAAAGCAATTTTGTCTTCTCCCACAGGGATTCAAGAACAGCCCAGGATTATTTTCAGCCAGAGTAACAGAGTTACTAAAAATGTATGATGATGAGGCATTATCCTATGTCGCCGATATCTATCTAACAGACGATGACCTGGAGACACACTTGAAAAGAGTGAACACCATAATACTTGGGTTCGCATCTGAAGGGTACAAATTTAACTTTAAAAAGTCACGAATTGCCCACCTCACTGTCCTATTTTTAGGATATGAAGGCAAAAGCATAGAGAAGTGTGCAGTACTCCAAGCCCCAAAAACGCTGAAAAACTTACAATCAATTCTAGGTTTCCTGAATTTCGGAAGAACTTACATTCTAAATTATGCAGAGAGGGTTAAACCGCTCTATGAACTAATAAAACCTGATTTCAAACCAATTAATTGGACTCGGAAACACACAGAAATTTTAAGATCATTAAAAAAAGAAATGTTAACTAAAACAAAACTGCAAACACGCGCGAACAAACGCAACCTTGTAATCCGAGTCATCCCAGGAAGATGCAGATTTACATACCTGACCTCTAATGAGGGAGAAACGGTACCAATAGCTTATAAATCACACTTGTACACACAAGCTGAAATGAAATTCAGTTCCACTAAAAAAATTCTAATTGCGGTACAAACTGCTGTAGCAAAAGAAAGAGCCCTGGCACAAGGTAAACGCATAATAATCGTTACACCGATACCTGCACTAGAAGCAGTAACAAGAGCAAGCATTCCGAATGCAAAAGCATTACATCCGAGATGGATACAATGGGTTAATTCTCTTGCTGCATCAGATGTAGTTTACGAATTTGATCCTAACTTGAAAACATAAGAATTCCTCCAATACGAATACGAATGTCCTCTGCCAGCAGAAATTCTGCCTCTGGAACATTACGGCTGTATAATATATACAGACGGATCAGCACAGCCCTCAATTGGGGGTAAACAAGCCTATAGTGCTGCGTGCACGATTGTCAAAGGTCGCTGGTGCGATAGTAAATTCCGACCTATTGTCACAAAAACGTAATCACTCGGAGACTGTACAGCTCAGCGAGCTGAACTACAGGCTTTTAAAATGGCGCTTGAAAATGCCGATCGCGAATTTCCCACACTGATAGTGTGCGATTCATATTACTGCGTCCAGTCTTACAATGAATACTTACAGAACTGGGTTCTAAATGGTTTCAAAGATGCAAAATGTGGCACAATAAAGCATAAAATGCTCTGGAAACAAGTAGTTCTTTTACAGAAAGAACCACAAAAGACTCATGTGATACATACACTGAGTCATCAGCGTGATGGCGTTCACGTTGTAGGGAATTCATTGGCTGATGAGGCCGCGAAGGCGGCTGTGCAAACGGCTTCCGTAGCTGCAATCACTCGGTCAAAAACAAAAATAGACAGCGAAATAATGCAAGCTGTCAGTGCTTCAATAAAAAACAGTAGTAAGACACTCCCAAAAGTCTTTCAAGTAAAGTACTCTTACAAAACTGATGCGAATAATGTTCCTTTTTCCGTAATCCCTGGAGTGGGGGATAGGGCAATTCCAAACATGGAACACAGATTAGGACTAATTTAAGCGGCACATGAAGGGCTCGCTTCTGCACATGCTGGTGTTTCCGCCACAATATCATTATTAAAACAAAGATATTGGTGGCCACGTATGAGAAAACAGACTAGAAATTATGTTCTAGAATGTGAAATATGCCAAAGAATGAAAGTATCAACAGTGAAACGACCAGCACAGACGCCCCTCCTGATCTCAGATAAACCATTAGCGTGTGTTTACCTGGACCACTGTGGTCCCTTACAAAAGGATGGCAACTATAAATATATCATGGTCACAGTGGATTCCTGCATGAGATTCAATTGGATGTGGCCCCAGCACTCGGCTGATGCCAGAACTGTTATAAAAGATTTGCGAGTCTTTATCGGCACATATGCAATTGGCATGCTACATTCTGACCAGGGTCCTGCGTTTAGCTCTCGAGCTTACAAGGAGGCCATGACCAGCTTGGGCATTGCATTGCGGTACTCTAGTCCATTCCATCCTGAGGGAAATGCGGTAGTGGAGAGAAAAAAACGTGACATATAGCATATAACAGCGAGGGTATTAGGTTCGGATGATGGGTGGGTCAAGCATATAATAAGTGTCCAACGTAGTCTTAATAATCTGCCAAGAAATTCTCTGGGTGGAATCACTCCGTATGAACTTTTATTTGGTACAAGAATGATAATCGAAGATCTCGATTGTCAAACTTCAGTGGTGGAACAAAAAGCGTTTGATATCAAAGATCGTTTGGCTGTTTTACAGGTCTTGAATTAAATGAGAAGAAGTCTAAGTAACACAAAGCTAAAGCCAACGGCCACTGAAGAAAAACCACCTGTCCCAGCAAGACCTGTCTGGATTCCAAAGATTGGGGATCAGGTCAGAGAAAAGGTCGCGGAAAAGAAGAAATTTGGGCCTTCTTACAGAAAAGCAGTACCTGTCTTAGCTATCAGCGGAACAAGATCAGTCGTACTACCGCCCCTTGCTGGTAAAAGGGAAAACAGAGTTGTATCAATCGACCTGGTAAAACCACAACCATGTGGCCAATAATAAGTAGTAGGCCCAGTGGACTCCCAAGAAGTAGCAGAAGACCAAATCTTGCTACAATCCAAGAGGTTCAAACTGAGAGACTAATCACATTTGATAAACCTGCAGAGAATATAAAAGGACTGTGCAATAAAGCCATGGAACTTGTGCCTCTTGAAACTCAAATTGCAACAGTTCGTCAAGAAACGCCTGTCTACAATGATGTAGCCTTGGACTATGCTAATATGAAAAAGGAAGAAGCAACTACAAAGATTATTAACAATCCTGATGCCATCCAAACACTTGACAGAACTGCATCTGGCTACTTCATCAATTTTTATGACTTTTCTGATGATCCAAGTGAACATGAAGACAAGCCAGCAAACAAAACTTTCAAAGACAAAATTACAGAACTCTTTCATCAACTTGGGGAAACATATCTGATTTCACCGTGGATTGAATTGTGGATTGTGTTAGGTGTACTTTTCCTCCTGCTCTGGCTCATTTTGGTTCTAAGCTTTGGAAGAATGATTGATGGAAAATACAGTATTATGGACACAGCAAGTCAGAACATCAACTTGATTCTAAAACCTCACAGATCATCTCACATTAAAAAAGAGAACTATCATCAGTGAATATCACAGCCATTCCTATATCTGGTGGTGTAGCGTGGGACACTACTGATTACGACATCTATGGCCCAGTTGAACTCTTGAAATATCCACATCAATTCAAGATTTCTTTAAGTGACTTTGTATCACCTAGTACTTTCTCTGATGATTGGGACTTTGAAAATATTAACAATATGATGTCAGATTTAGAAATGTCAGCTAAATATACAGAAAATTATTATTTACAAGGTTCATCAAATTATGAAGAAATGTATTGCTATAATCATTATGGGCATCATTATTTGCATAAATCAGCGAATCCTAGAAATGGTTTAATGCATAATCAATGGGAAACATTGTCCAACTCTGCCGAAAGGCAGCTCAAAAACATTTTATGAAAAATTCCCATACTTTTCAGGATTTAATATCACTGATCCAGAAACGTTTTGTTTTAAAATTATGAATAAGACAGGAATGAAAAACATGTTGACAAATACTAAACTGATTTATTCTGAAAACTTTTATGAAAAAATGTCTACGTTTGGTTTTGAATTTTGGAAAAACAACATTGAGACAAAAACAGTTTGGGGTACAATAGAATGGCAGGTACAAGGTTTAGAATCATTATTCAGAGCCTTCATGATCCCAGAACAAATAATGTTCCTGAATGACACCATTCAACAAACGACCTGTCTTGGCCTAGCCAGGATAAAAGACTTAAACAAACCCTCTATACCCATACCTGATAGTAATAGCACTACAGAAGTGGAGATAGACGTATCCCATATTTTAAAACATAACAGAACACTTCCTAATTGGAACAAATGGTTGATCTGGCTCACAGACACTAATAACTGTCACGATAGATTCCTGAACAAAGTACAGGGTGTGAGAAGTTGGCCTGATATATGATGCTCACTAATGCTAGTGATCACCTTGTTTCAGTCCAAACAACCCTTATGGTGATTGGTTGTAAGTCAACCTTCTAGACCAGCTATCCTAATGGTAGCATGGACAAAGCAGTCTTAGGCTAAACTCTTTTGGCATGTGAAGCCAGCTGTTTTACCACATATATGCCATTGAACACCAAGTGAAAGGACACCACACAGGTTGTTATGAAAATAAACAATATATGTATTAACTAACATACACCTCTGAACTCTTTATGAGATCAGAGGGCTAAGCACATGACAATCTCTTAGAAAAAATACGTTTAAGTTGCACAAATTACAATGGTGCCCTAGGGGCACGACAAACCATATACCAAGTAAGTGGAATGTGAAAGTGGATAAAAGGAATGGAGCTGTCCAGAGGCTGTAGGATCGCTGGGACCACGCTACACTAACTCTAGGTAGGTAATAGGAGGCCCACGGAACGCGTGTGCAGAGTGTGTACTCACACGCGAGATGCTTAACAGTGTCTATGGACAGTACAGTTCAAGTAAAAGGTGAGTACGGACAATCCTGACTATGTAAGACAAAAACGACTGTGGAACTGGACACTAGGAGAGTCAAGCTACCCTTGAGCACCGAAAATGCTCGTGTTACCTCACCCACAGGCTGCGGGTGCATAGGTGCGAAGTCGTGTCGGGTTCCGGCGTTGAAGTCTATGGAGCCTAGAAGAAAAGATGCTGCAGGCGATCAGGAGGAAGATGTCCGGTGTGATCCAAGGGTGGATCAGTGAAGAGGAGAACCCAAAAGCAGAGGGGACAATCTTCAAAGTCACTAGCCAGTGACTGGAGTGGAAACAGGAGTGGAACCAGATTTCGTCGTCGCGATCAGGTGAGGGTGGACACTTGTCTCTGCAGCCACGTGGACCAGGTGGTGTCTTCGACAACCAGGATGGAGGCACGAGCTGTCCCACGCAGGCTCTCGCTGTTGGCGGTGTCGGCTCCGGAGTTGGGGGTCAACAGGCCTTGGCAAAGGCAACCCACGCGGTGAGTGGAAACGGCGTCTGGAGTGGACCAAGAGGGTCCGGGGGGCTCCTCTTTTGGAAGGGAGCAAGGGCCAGTCTGGAGCAACCAGACCAGCAGTGAAGATTTCAAGGTTCGTCGTCTAGGAGGTCACTAGCCAGTTGGCAAGTGACCAGACAACACCTCGAGCAGCCAACAGGCAGAAGGGCCCACGCAGATCTCGTGGATGCTGGAGGGCTGGTCTTTGGTGCAGGAGCTGCTCGGGGTCGGGGCTTCTCAATCTCCAAAGCACTTGGACGAGGTTACCTCAGAAGTCATGCTGGAGCGAAGTGCTGCTTCTTTCAAGATGGCCGGTCCCACGTGTCTCGTCACACCCACGGATCTCAGCTGTGCTACAGATGTAGGTAGAGGTCAGAGAGGTCTGGGAATCTGGGTCTCGTCGGGCTCTGCAGTCTGGATCCTCGAGGGAAGACGACAAAGGGAAGCCGCTAGACGCTGATGGTGCCTGCTTGTGCAGGGTGGACACTCCTTGCCCACAAGGGAGATTTCTTCAGTCTTCTGTGGAGCAGAACGTCAAAGTCCAGAGTTTCTTCTTGTAAAGTTGTTCAGGATAATCTAATCTGGAATGGGACCAGCTCCTACCTTTATCCGGCTAAAGGGAGCTGTACTACGACTAGGTCCCTCCTCTGGATGGGACCATGAAGGGGGGTGGTTACATCCCCTATCCTTTGTCCTGTCTTGCGCCAGAGCTGGGGCTGGAGAGCCCCAGGAACTGGTTTAGACCGGTGTATGCACAGGGACACCTTGTGTGCCCCAGGCATGTCTCATTCCTTTCAGCCCTGTCCTACCTAATACACAAAATCCTGTCTGGGGTGGTGCTAGCACCTCCCAAGGCAGGAAACCCTTTGTCCAAGCCTCCCTCGCTGGAACGACTCCCAGCAGCAGGAGGTCAGACTTGTTTCTGTGGTGGCAGCATCCATTTTGTGATGCTGAGGCTCCAGTTAACTTTAACGGGGGTTCACAGTTACATACATGTCGTGTCTCTCTCGAAGGGTGGAATGCTACCTCCGTCGCCAGAATTGGCGAGGGGGTAGTATTCCAATTCGTATGACACCTTACTTGACATGTTTTGATAATGCTATACCAAAGTTAGCAATAACCGCGAGGATTATAATGCACTTAAGAGTATATGGTATAGCGTTATCATGGAAACAGCTAAAGGACTTGGTTCGGAAAGCTGCAGACAGGCCCAGCTCATGGCAGAGCACTATCTCACATAATTCCAAGCACTCTGCCTCCAGGATTGTTAAGGCCTGCCATAGGAGTGACTTATAGGAGTATATGTGTCCATTTTGGGGTTAGATATAGAGATACTATATCTAAAGCAAAGGGTGATTACACCACCTTGCCCCAGCTGATTGATCAGCCAGTTGTGTCAGATTTGGATGGCCAGCCAGGGGTGGCATAATACATGCTGCAGCATCTGGTAGGCCCTGAGTGCCCCTATGCCCTGGGTACCTAAGGTACACTGTACAGGGACTGATAAGGTGACTCAGTATCCAATTAGATATGCACCTAAGGTACATGGTTGTCAATTTAGAGAGAGACAGCTAGGCTGTGGGTCTGATTAGCAGGACCACAGCCAGGGAAAGTCGTAAACCAGTGAAGCAAAAAGCAAACATCGGGGGTGACCATAGGATTGTAGACCCCACTCTCCTATACAGGGGTTCAAATAGAATAGGCCAGACCCAAGATATTCCCAGAGACAACATCCAGGGATAATTACAACATATAGTGTAGGAAAACTATGCCTCAAATGGCTACAGAAATCCACACTACCTGAAATTAAGCAACACTTGACTTCACTTAAAGAAGGTGCCGACTTGCGAGATTTCATACTGGGACCTCGCAAACAGCGTCAAAAACGTTTCATATACGCCGGTATATACGCAGCTTACAACGAAGCTTGGAAAGTAATGCAAATTGAAACATCAGAAAAAATACGAGAAATTGATCGTATTAATTTGGAAAAATCACTGTCTGTAGTGGACAATGGGTTAACGACTCTGTCCTCCAGAATTTATTCAGTGGACAGCATTGTATCATCTGCTATTGATATAATAGAACAACATATGTTAATGTTACAACATGGCCAGTCCCAATTACGTTCTATTGTACAGTTAGGCTGGACGTTACAAAATCTGCATTCAGGCTACGTGCCATGGCGTCTGATAAACACAACGTCATTATTTTCTATCTATAACCTTACTGATAAACAAATCTCTTTGGCACAAAGAGGGGCAGACTATAAGGTGCTGAGCATTAAAAAACTAGAAAGATTACCATTGACAGTCTCCGAAAGACCTGTCATTGAATGGATAATACATGGCACCATTACAATTCCGATAACGACTTTTCAGTTTCTATATTGCCAAAAGTATATACCAGCAGGCCTGTATGAAAGGTTAGGTAAATGTACATCAAGTCAACCTGGAATTTACCTTACACACATAGATGTTGGAGTGGGGGCAAGAAAGAGGTATTCCTTAGTGGTAACAACTGTAAAAATTCACTAAGCAGTACACTTCTGTGTCAAGGAATTAACTTACACGGAGCCTGCGAACGTTCATCAAATAACCTTTCATGCCACCTTCACGGCACCCCTGCTACACAGATAGAATCTTTTTTCAGACAGCTTTCCAACGTGGTGCCAGGAACGGCCTAACTTGTGAGCGTTACTTCCAGGGTCACTTGTTGTATGCAAGTATTGTATCCAAACAACAAGCTAGACATGGATGCAGCAATATGGTCTTCTTTGAATATCTCTTCTATTCAAATTGATACTTTAAGCAGAATGAAGTCTATTCTTTTACAAACAACTGTGCCTTTAACCTCGCCTAGAGAAACGTATGACCTTCAAGTTGCAAGGACAGCAGCAGAGATACATACATTATTATCAACAAATTGCCCCGTACATTTCGTAGAAATGTTAAGCCAAATCTTAAACATGTCTGATACCAGTGGCATCGTACATGTATTTAAGACAATTTTTTCGGGACTGTTAGCACCCTTTGAAGCAGTCCTGAGCATCTTCCCGAATTTCGTGCACTCTGTGTTCAGCGGCCTGCCTCTCATCTTGGGACTCGTAGCAGGAATCTTATTTTTGTTCCTTCTGCTCCGATATGGCAAGTCAAGTCACAGACAAAACTCAGGCTACAATGGAAGACACGATCCTAGAAAAACAATACCGAGAGTGGATTAGTAAAGTCCTCGGCTTGGCTCGGCTAAGAGATCTGAATACTACTTGGTTTCTTTCATTCAGACCAATCTGGCAAGATTGCATCTTAGCTGTTCTACGATGCCTGCTATGCGGAGAAGAATGCGTGTTAGACGTCTGTCTCACACTTCCATCAGCAGTACCTATGGATGTCCATACTTTGCTTGGTTCGGTAACGGCTCATGCAACGTGTTGTCCCCAGCGGCTACCCATTTTGATGATGGCATTCATTGAGACCTCACCATTACGATTAGGTGGCGGTGAGGTACGAGATGAAAGCGGCACACAGGTACAACCTTCTGTGAACATTGCTGATCCAGATAACGCTGACGGTAATGCATCTCACATATGCACTATTTCCACTTTTTCTGATTTGGTCCAACTTTCATCTACTGTTGTAGACAAATTTTTTGCCAGCCTATCCGAATTAATGTTCTCTCCTAACAACGAGAATAACTTTTGAAAATACGAGCACACAGCGTTCCGTGAACTCTGAATTCGGCCTTCAGTTTTGGTAAACAGAACCTAAAAACTTTGGAACTAATTTTTCCCCAGAGAGCGAAATTCATTTTTTTCCAGTTCCCATAATATTTACCTTTTTGGCACATGATAATCTGCTTAAAGTAGAACTATTCTTAGAGAATAAGATTTCTATTTTAGAAACTTTAGAGACGATATTTATACTTAGTCTCTAGCACATGTACAGTCTTGTATAACTATGTGATGAAATGGTCTTGACCTTCTCTTCTGTATTAAGAGCCATTTCATAAATGTAAATTTCGTGATTCATTCAGTCAACAATCTAAAATGTACAATATATGCATTATCTGAATGATACCACTGCTTGAAAACGTACAGAATAATACTCATTTTTCGTGTATATACCATTTCAAATGCATTTTATGTATTTTGGGGTGGGATGGTAAACACATGCTTAGATATGCTTATACATTGCTTAGTATTTAGTAATGATGGACATTATACGTGGAGTGGGTGTTGTAGATGATTCTAGGACTCTAGTAAATATTCCCGATTTCATGTCCTTATGTGGTTATATCAAATAATACCCTTATATAGGCATAGAGAATCCTACCCATAATAAGACATAGCCAATGCAGTCCAAATACGGCAAGGCTACTCCCATAGACTCCTAGAAAGCACAACGCGTTCTTAAACAAACCAAGCCACCAGCAGCCCGGGAATTCCCCCTGCTTCTGTATTGATTTGTCCTAAGAACTCCTGGAGTCCTGAAAGAACTGCGAGTTCTTAGTGATGTCTTATGTCCAACCTTACGTCAAACTCTGCACCTTCCAGGTATAAATATACTAGCATCTGCCTTAAGCAACACACGGTGGTTTGGAGCAGATCGGCTGTCTACTTGCCCGACGCCCTGCTGATGCAAGTGCCGAAGGAAGCCGCCCTCCCATTGACGCACTGAGAGAGACGCTGTCTTTTCTCCTGCCGAGAAATCCAGCTCCAGTTTTTTCTGGTCACCCTTGCGGGTTGCTGTGAAATCGAGTCCTGAGAGAGAGATACAAGAACTCCTTCGTTCCATAACCAAGGTACGGAGCTGATTAGACCCACAGAGAATTCTTGATTCAGATTCTTGGCAAAAACTATAACTCATCTACTCCTTCCCTGTACTAGGCTTAGGTTAGGTACACTGGGTAAGGCGTATCTTAGAAACACCAGTTGAGTACGTTTAGTCATTATTTTATCGTTTTATGTATTTTATCCATTTTAAGTATCTTATGGCTTAGAAACCATATACATGCTTTTACAGTATTATTTCATAATACTCATTTTACTGTACGCACTTTACTTTATGACAAGTATTGCAATTGTAGCAATTCACTTCTCTTGCCTGAGAAAGTAGACTGCTCAATAAATAACCACTTTTATTGAAAACGCCTGTCTCTCTATTTCTCTGCACTTCTGGTGAAACTAAGCAAGCACGATTGACTGAGTGAAATAGCTATCTATTGTTTCCGCGACTCTGGAGATATACTCCTTATTCTGGGGGAGCAAAGTTGTCATGTTTATGCGGTTGTCAGAAACTAATCCCTTCTTGTCTATTCAGAAAAGTTAATACCTTCCTGTTCACTCGAGAAAGTTTCTAGTGACCTCTGAGCTAGCTGGCATTCATACTGAAGTCTAACATATTCAATAGAGACCTAGTCGACCTCAGTCCTACGTCTACACTATTGTTTATGTTATTCCAATGCGCAGAGCCTATTGGGAATACATCACAGAATGGGCTACCAATATGCAACCGCTATTTGCGGAAGTAAGACTCTTAAACAAAATCCCAGAATCTTGGAGAGGGTCGACGATTGTCCCCATATTAAAAAAAGGCGACAAAACGGACCCTAATAACTATCAACTAGTAGCCCTCCTCGATAATGAGGCAAAATACTTTGCGGGAACTCTCTTAGAGGAAATTTGCGCAATGGGCGGACACAAATCAGATAATACCATTGAACCAGACCGGTTTCCGGAAAAATACTGGAACAGCTACCAATATTCTGGCCATCTCTCTAATGATCGACGCAGCAAAAACAAAAAAACTGCCGCTGCACATGTGCTACATCGATTTCAGTGCAGCGTTTGATAACATTGAGAGAGGCAGACTTTGGGGGAAACTGACACAATGGGGATTACCGCAGCCGATCCTAAGCATGATGAAGCTTCTACACTCTGGTACCTGGGTGCCGGTGAAGCTAGGAGGCGGCACACACCTGTCATCTAAAGTTCGTACCACCAAAGGCCTGAAGCAAGGGTGCGTGCCTGCCCCAATATTATTCAATCTGTTTATGGCAGAGTTATCAGACACACTCAACATATGCAACTCCGACTCCCCGAGGCTGGGGGGGAAAACTTTGAGCAACCTGCTGTATGCGGACGACGTTGTGCTACTTAGCCATACCTACATCGGCCTCCAGCAGCTTCTGACCCAAATGCACAGCTATGCCACGGAAACAAACTTAAAATAAATCTGAGCAAGACACGCACCATGTCGATCAACACCAAGAAGAAGTCTCAGAAGTTATGGGCATTAGGCGGTCAAAAAATAGAGTCGGCACTTGTTTATAAATACCTGGGAGTTCTCTTTGACAGAGATGGCACCTTTGCACAACAAAAGCAGGAAGCAAAAAGGAGAGGGGCATGCATCGCCGTTACACTAAAAAACATAGCCAATCAACTGATGGGGCCAATTCTAACCCCCTATCTGAGAGTTATCCAGGCTAAGCTACTCCCCTCTATCTGCTATGGCAGTGAGGCACTGCGTGGGAGAGACTCCAAGAACCTGGATACAATCCAGACAAAAGCCTGTAGAACAATGTTTTCCCTACCGTCCTACACATCGCCGGCCCAACTTAGGCAGAGATGGCACCTTTGCACAACAAAAGCAGGAAGCAAAAAGGAGAGGGGCGTGCATCGCCGTTACACTAAAAAACATAGCCAATCAACTGATGGGGCCAATTCTAACCCCCTATCTGAGAGTTATCCAGGCTAAGCTACTCCCCTCTATCTGCTCTGGCAGTGAGGCGCTGCGTGGGAGAGACTCCAAGAACCTGGATACAATCCAGACAAAAGCCTGTAGAACAATGTTTTCCCTACCGTCCTACACATCGCCGGCCCAACTTAGGCTGGAATTTGGATTGCAAAAGCAAGCCCTTGCCAGGCAGGGAGCGTACATCAACTGCTGCCACAAACTCCGCTCGGCCCCCACCAACACTCTAAACTCGCTGCTATGGCAAGACATCCAAAATAGGGATACATCTCAGGCAAGATCCTACCTGAAGACTGCTCTGGTGGCTACTAATCTAACTGTGATTTGGGACATGCAGCTCGGGCACAACCCATTTAAAAAACTAGTCTGGAAAACTGTTAAAACACTATCCTTACTAGAGGACAAGGCCTCATTCGCCAAAAGAAACCATGCCTGGATGTCATTAAACTCTTATAAAACGCTGACACCACAACCTTACTTCAGCCAGGGTTATCCTAAGACAACAAAACTGAAGTTCTTGAAATATAGACTAGGGGTTTTGCCCAGCGGAGAGTATCTTCCTCCACGGCTCAGGAGAAATGGGCACGAGGTTTGTCCGTTTTGCAACACAGACAATGGCGATATACTTCATCTGACCTGCCTTTGCGAAGAGCTACGGCCAGCCCGTCAACAGCTCTTAAAGGCCCAGCTTAAGCAGCTAGGAACTCGCACAAGAAGGCAAGCGGTTCTCGCCTGCCTGAACCCTTCGAACACGAAACTGAATTGCAGATACGTTAAGTTCCTTGCAATGATCGAGCAAAAACTGTCAAAGCAAAAAACTTCTGAACATTGACACAGACAACATGCAGGCGGCCTACAGGACTCACAGGAATATGCTGCCCCGCCTTAAAGACAATTGCTCCTTGCTAATCAGACTGGGTTTTCTGTGTATGCTTTTTAATGACGATAACAATGTACAAATCTTAATGATTTTTTAATGTCTATTTTTTTATGTTTACTGTTTGTACTACGCTTTGCACTGGTTTTAATTAACTATGCATAATAAACTTACTTACTTACTACTTACTTACTTACTATTGGGTATATAGGAACTACACTACAAAATAAATGGCATTGTCATTTACAATGCCAATAGCTTAATCGCTCGCAAATGCGAGACCTATTGCATTTGCACCCACACACAGAGCCACACACACAAAGCCACCCACACACACATACAGAGCCACGCACACACACACACAGACAGAGCCGCGCACACACACACAGAGCCGCGCACACATACACAGACAAAGCCGCGCACACACACACACAGACAGAGCCACGCACACACACACAGACAGAGCCACGCACACACACACAGACAGAGCCACACACACACACAAACAGAGCCACGCACACACACAGACAAAGCCACGCACACACAGACAGAGCAACGCACACACAGACAGAGCCACGCACACACAGACAGAGCCACACACACAGACAGAGCCACACACACAGACAGAGCCACACACACAGAGGCACAGAAAAAATGGGATGACAAGCAGGGAACAGAGGCACAGAAAAACCGGGATGACAAGCAGGAAACAGAGGCACAGAAAAACTGGGGGAACAGAGGCACAGAAAAACCGGGGGAACAGAGGCACAGAAAAACCGGGGGAACAGAGGCACAGAAAAACCGGGATGACAAGCAGGGAACAGAGGCACAGAAAAACTGGGATGACAAGCAGGAAACAGAGGCACAGAAAAACCGGTGGAACAGAGGCACAGAAAAACCAAGGGAACAGAGAAACAGAAAAACCGGGATGACAAGCAGGGAACAGAGGCACAGAAAAACTGGGATGACAAGCAGGGAACAGAGGCACAGAAAAACCGGGGGAACAGAGGCACAGAAAAACCGGGATGACAAGCAGGGAACAGAGGCACAGAAAAACCAGGATGACAAGCAAGCAGGGAACAGAGGCACAGAAAAACCGGGATGACAAGGGGAGAATAGAGGCACAGAAAAACCGGGATGACAAGGGGGGAACAGAGGCACAGAAAAACTGGGTTGACAAGCAGGGAACAGAGGAACAGAGGAACAGAAAAACCGGGATGACAAGCAGGCCGGGATAACAAGCAGGGAACAGAGGCACAGAAAAACCGGGATGACAAGCAGGGAACAGAGGCACAGAAAAACCGGGATGACAAGCAGGGAATAGAGGCACAGAAAAACTGGGGGAACAGAGGCACAGAAAAACTGGGGGAACAGAGGCACAGAAAAACCGGGGGAACAAAGGCACAGAAAAACCGGGGGAACAGAGGCACAGAAAAACCGGGATGACAAGCAGGGAACAGAGGCACAGAAAAACCGGGGGAACAGAGGCACAGAAAAACTGGGAGGATCAGAGGCACAGAAAATCCGGGATGACAAGCAGGAAACAGAGGCACAGAAAAACCGGGATGACAAGCAGAGAACAGAGGCACAGGAAAACCAGGATGACAAGCAGGGAACAGAGGCACAGAAAAACCGGGATGACAAGGGGAGAACAGAGGCACAGAAAAACCAGGATGACAAGCAGGGAACAGAGGCACAGAAAAACCGGGATGACAAGGGGGGAACAGAGGCACAGAAAAACTGGGATGACAAGCAGGGAACAGAGGCACAGAAAAACCGGGATGACAAGCAGGCCGGGATGACAAGCAGGGAACAGAGGCACAGAAAAACCGGGATGACAAGCAGGGAACGGAGGCACAGAAAAACCGGGATGACAAGCAGGGAACAGAGGCAGAAAAACCGGGGGAACAGAGGCACAGAAAAACCGGGATGACAAGCAGGGAACAGAGGCACGAAAAACCGGGATGACAAGCAGGGAACAGAGGCACAGAAAAACCAGGATAACAAGCAGGGAACAGAGGCACAGAAAAACCGGGATAACAAGCAGGGAACAGAGGCACAGAAAAATCGGGATGACAAGCAGGGAACAGACGCACGAAAAAATGGATCACAAGCAGGGAAACAGAGGCATGAAAAACCGGATCACAAGTAGGGAAACAGAGGCACGAAAACCGGATCACAAGCAGGGAAACAGAGGCACGAAAACCGGATCACAAGCAGGGAAACAGAGGCACGAAAACAAGAAAACGGGCACAATCAGGGAAACAGATGCACGAAAAACAGGATCACAAGCAGGGAAACAGAGGCACGAAAACCGGATCACAAGCAGGGAAACAGAGGCACGAAAACAAGAAAACGGGCACAATCAGGGAAACAGAGGCAAGATAAAAACTTACCGGCTCAGTGGGGGGAGTCGCTCGAACACTTCCACGGCGGCCGGTGTGAAATTCTGTGGCTGAGAGGTGGGCGGGAAACCACCATGTTTCTCCGAGGCAAGGCAGAAATGCCTCGGAGAAAGCATTGTCATTTTCTGATTCGGGGCGTGGTTTTCTTTCTCTCCTCTTCCCATTGGCTGGAAGGTAAAATTCCAGCCAATGGGAAGAGGAGAGAAAGAAAACAAGAAAGAACGAAAAAAGACGCCCCGAATCGGAAAAAGACGGGACTTGAATGGAGTGACGCCCCTCTCCTCAAATGGCTGGCCTCCGTGTAGGAAGCCAGCCAATGGAGAAGAGGGGCGGGTTCAAGCCCTCATACTAAGAAACATTAAAGCTCGGACCGAGACTGCGCAAGCGCAGCCTACGGTCCTGGACCTAAAAAGTAAAGAAAGCGTGGTCCCAAATTGAATCTGTGTAAGAGGGCAAATAGATACACCCAACTCAGGGAGTCAAACGCCCTGTACATATCGGCCAATAAAAGCGCCACTTGCTCCCCCAGCCGTCAAACAGCTGCCAGTGCTACGTGTGCTCGCCTAATGTTGTGCCTGGTCGCCCTCTGGGGCATGAACCCAGGCTGATCTGGGTGTACCAAAGTGGAGATGTGAGGTAAGAGGCGATTGGCCAAGGCCTTGGCCAGTACTTTAGCCTCCACATTTAATAGGGAAATAGGGCGGTACAAGGCATGTTGCTCCGGGGGCCTGCCCGGCTTATGGATCACCACTACCTCCGCATGTCTCCAATCTGAAAGAAGCGTGCCCCGCTCCCGAGCTTCCTCTACCAGGGGTCTAAAGTGGGGGGGCCAACTGCATAAGGTAGTGTCTGAAGAATTCACTGGGGAACCCATTGGGACCCAGCGCCTTCCTGGGGTTGAGTTCCCCCAGGGCGGTGCCCAGTTCCTCGTCCGTCAGCGGTAGCTCCAATTGTTTCCCACTTCATCTGATACGGCTTTGGGTGGTAGGTCAGTTATAAATTTGTCTACGACGGCGGCCAATAGGCACTCTCTGTGGGCATATAGGTCTGCGTAGTAGGTGGCAAAGCTTTCCACGATGGCCAGGGGTTCAGTAAGTGGTTCACCCATCGGACTCAAGACACCAAGGGCCTGGGAATGGAAGGTTCCCTGGCAGAGGCGATGCAGCATCTTGCTGGACTTGTCTCCCCACTGATACACCCTGCTACACGTCGCCAACCAGGCCTGGCGGGCCTCGTCCATAAAAAAGGCTGCATGGTTCTGTTGAGCCAGCAATAGTTGCCTCCTGAATTGGCCTACCTCCACTTCCCGGCTCCAACGTTCAAGTATTACTATCCCTGCCTCTGCCCGTAGCAGCTCCTCCCTACGTTCCTTATAAGCCGCCGCGCACCAGGATATGACCACCTCTCTCAGTGTGAGCTTCAGTGCTTCCCACATAGTCGCTGCGCTAGAGACAGACCCCACATTGGCCTCCAGATTATGATCAACAGTTTCCCTCATGTATTCCTTGTAGTCATCATTCTGCAGATGCCATACAGAAAGGCATTTAAACGAAAACAAGGGAACCCAGGACGCAATAGGCTAAGGACCATGGGTAGGAACTATTATTACAGAAACAAGGGTCCTTAAGCAAGAACAATTATGACAAAGATGAATATAGACCAGATGGAACTATATTTTTTGGGGCAATGTCCAGCCGGACAGTTTATTACCCTAATACAAAATAATCACAACAAAATAGAACACTGTGTGTGATAGAGGTGGGACACCAGCCGATGTCCGACTAACACACTGGAAGAACATGAACAAAGAGAAAATAGTAGGCAATAACAGGTCATCTGATTATTTTGAATCATAAAACAGACAATCTTTTCTATACACATATGCATGAGAAATGTAAATCAAGTAATCCATTGATGCAGCTGCGTATAACATGCATGACAGATTGAATCATACCATGCCAGAGTGATGACTCTTAATTATCTTTCTACAGATCATTGCCGCATATAATTTTCTGGGTAACATCCGTCCATTTGCCACCCTAGTTTCACTCAACCGGTAAGCTGCGCATTATTGTCCCTTGTGACCACTGCACTTCCCCCCCCTAGCACTGTTACATACTTCCACGGCGCTGCACTCCGCCGACGCTCCGCTATTTACACAGTTATGCACCACCTTCTATCTTCCCCTGGACCATTCATAGTCATCTGATTCACTAGTAGGACGCAGAGCCTCTAACGTTACTCCGCAAGTTCTGCACACTGCGTGCATGTAGCATGGAAGACACTTCGCTGCCGTCGTCACTCTGGCATGGTATGATTCAATCTGTCATGCATGTTATACGCAGCTGCATCAATGGATTAGTGTATTAATGACATGTCTCATTCTTTTTGTGTCTCCCTTTGATTTTGTAAATTTTCTATGGTATGGCATATTTATATCTATAAAAGTGATACTACTGTATATTTGAACTTTTAAGGCAATTACCCTCTGTCCTGAGGATGAACCGATTATTACTGTGGTTCGAAACGTCGTCGACATGAATGCACTAAATGCATACTTGATTTACATTTCTCATGCATATGTGTATAGAAAAGATTGTCTGTTTTATGATTCAAAATAATCAGATGACCTGTTATTGCCTACGATTTTCTCTTTGTTCATGTTCTTCCAGTGTGTTAGTCGGACATCGGCTGGTGTCCCACCTCTATCACACACAGTGTTCTATTTCATACAGAAAGGCGCCATCTGAATGGTTGGCGCCCATGACCCATCAGGAGCGTGAGGGCCACCGGAGAGTGGTCTGACAGGCCCCTGGGCAGAATCTACGCGATATCACCCTGCCCACCACCACCCTGGGAACAAAGAGATAGTCGAGTCTGGAATAGGAATCGTGGACCGCGAATAGGTAGCTGAATTCCCGGCGATCGACGTGAAGACATTGCCATGTATCAACCCAATCAAGTCCCTTCGATAAGGAGTGCAATTTTGTGGGACAACCACTCTCTGAACCTCCCCCAGCCCGCCATCGATCTCTGGCCACCTCCATAACGTCATTCCAGTCCCCACCAACCACAGATAGTGTATCCGGCATGTCCGGCCACAAGGTCATAAGCCGCTTCACTAGATTCCATTGAGGGGAGGGGGAGCATACACACTAACTAGCACCAGGGGATCTGCCCCGAATAAACAGATAGCGCCCTTGCGTGTCCGCCCATTGTTTATCGTGAACATAGGGGACTCTGCGGTGTATCAGTTTAGCGACCCCCGTGAAACCAGAGTGGAAAACCTGATGAACCCCATATCTCTGAAGACAGAGGACCTTCTTGCCATGAGGTGTGTTTCCTGTAACAGAAGTCTATCAGCCCCAGCCCGCTTCGCTTGGTGCAATATGGCACAGCGTTTAATTTTATCAAGAGCACCAACACATTCCAAATAACTATGCGAAGGGTACCTGGGGTCTCCCGCCCCCTATGGGATGCATGAGCCATCAGGACAGACATCTACCCCTGTGGCCAACATGGGGACTTTACGGTACAAATGTGAAGACACTCGGACCCTTAGCGAGTGTGAGATCTGCAAACATGAACAACTACCACCCAACAAACCCCCAACCGTACACCTCAAAAACAGTGAAGCATCTGTCGCGGTGAGGCTGAGCCCTGAACCCCAATGGGGGAACGGGAGCCACCCTGTCAAATGGATCCCCAACTCACTGCCTATGTCCCCTGGGCACGTCCCCGCCAGCTTGGGCCAGGCCAAGAGTCCACCCCAAATCATAGTCTCTCCGATGAATATTCAGTAACTTTTAGCTGATCCCAGGGGCACCTCTTGGCCATCTTGCTCGAAGAAGAATCAGATTCTTTTCCTGGTGGTGTGTGCACCCGCACCGTCTCATCAGTCCATTTGAATACTTCCTCCGGAGTATCGAAAAAGTGTGTGCTGGAGCGGTAAACCACCCGTAGGCGGGCAGGAAACAAGAGAGCATAGGAAAGTTTGAGGTCCCTCAAGCGGACCTTCTCTGCCATAAATGAATGCCGCTGTACCTTCCTAGTGTAGTCAGGGAAAATGAGGATGCGCGCGTTGTCATATAGCAAGGGCTCCTTGGCCCGGGCCTGCTTCAGTATGGCATCACGATCCAGGTAGTTCAGTAGTTTTGCAATAATTGGCCGTGGGCGAGCTCCCGGTGGGGTTTCTGCATGAACGCTCTGTGGGCCCGCTCGACAAGAAAGCAGCGATACAGGGTCTCTGGGGGGAGCCAGCTCTCCAGCCACTGTGTAATGAAGCGTTCCATGTTGCCCCCCTCACAGCCCTCCAGAAACCCAACAAATCGGAGGTTGTTGCGTAGGGCCCTCCCTTCGGTATCCTCCACCCGCATCGCTAGCCCCTTCTGCACGGTCTCCATGGGAGCCACTTTCTTTTTTAGTGTGGTGACATCATCGTCTACTCCAGAGATATGGGTTTCAGCTTCCGTAATGCGCGTCACTGCATTGCACACATTTTGCCTCAGTAGCATAACATCCGAACCAACCGCCCGAATTTTCGCATCCAGCATGTCTCTGGATTGGGTGATGGCCGCCATGAGTGCTGCATTGTCGGGCATTGACCCCTGCTGTTCTCCGGCCGCTCCAGCCACTGCCCCCGCTCCAGTATATTTATTGATGGGGCCTTGCTTGGTCGGGCCACTACCACCTTTGTCAAGCGTCATGTCCGCCTTCGGGACTCCCCCGCAAGCCTCTGAAGATCGGAGGAGGCCGCTGGAATATGAACAGCCCAGCTGTGAGACCTGGCCGATGAGGAGCCTGCACTGAGCTACCCCTAGACTGGGGGTCAACGCGTAGGCCAGGAGTCCACTGCACCCCAGACCCAACCAAGGCCCACAGTGGTACTAGCACCGATTGACTGCCAAAGCTACTACACCCCGGGTCCCTGACGGGGGGCCCCCAAGCGCCTGTGTCCCCTCAGAATTGCATCTCATCCGTGGCACCTGCCACCCGTCTGCACACCCCTGCAGCACCAATCAGGAAGGGCCAGATTTCACCGCTGTGGTCCGAACAACTGCCGGTAGGAGTGTCCCCTGTGGCCTGGGGGGCACCCTTGGAACAGGAAAGAAGTCAACCCCTGCTGGGGCCCAGCTTCATCCAGGGGGCTCTCTGTGGAACAGCTCTGCACATGCGGAGCAGCAACGTTGTTTGTAGGCCAAGAGGGGTCTAGGTAAGTCGGCCTTGTATCATCAGTCCTGTTGGCCGTGAGCTCCCGAACCCCCAGCACTGCCAAGGGGGCCTCCGATGCAGTCACCCGCGGCACGAGCACTCCCTGAAGGTCAATATGTTGTTGGCCCGTCTCAGTGACGCCTGCTCCACTCTTCGGGTTTTACCACCGTGGCTCGAACTAGCAGCCGAGCTGCCCCTCCTTCCTCAGCCTCCGGATGCGCTACAGAGCGGTGTTCAGTTCTCTACTCGGAGCCTCCGAACGCCTGCCGTCCTCCGGGCACTCCCCTCCACTCCCTCGTCAATGCTCGCTGCTGAGACCACTTCTCTCACTCCGGCGATGGGATTCGGCAGCGCGACGCTTCAGCCGGCCAGGCCTCGCCCCCTTACGGTCCCATCTCAGCCGACACTCCGCTATGCCCTTTCGAGCCTCGAAGGAGATCCAAAACCTCACCGGGCGATGCCGCTCATTTCACGGGGCTGCGGAGGCGGTTGTGTGATTAAGTCTGCATTGGAGTGCAAGGATATTTCAAGGATTCTGTGGCGGGCTGGACGGAGCTCGCTCAGCACACGTCCGCCATGCTGGCTTACCAAGCCATGCCCCCATCACAATTTAGTTTTGAAAGAAGTTTTGAATAATATGGCTGATGCTAGCATAACTCTCAAGAAGGAAGCATGCAACTTTTGTGTGGAAGAAGTGGAGTATTTGGCTACACTTTATCTGCAGGTGGAATTAAACCAAAACCTGATCTTTTGGAAGCTATAAGGAAGGCCCCTGCGCCTACAGATAAGGACCAGCTCAGGTCCTTTCTTGGACTTATAAAGTACTATGCCAAATTTGTATATAATTTTGCAGGAAAAACTGAACACATTAAGAAACTGCTTAGAAAAGGGTGTAAGTTTACATGGTCTGATGATCAACAGAGTGTATTGAAGAAAATCAAAAGTGAAATTTGTGAAGCAAAAGTACTGACCCCATTTGACACCAGACTGAAGTCTGCTCTCACTATTGACGCTAGTGACGTGGGCATAGGTGCTGTCCTGGCGCATGTACACACTTTAGGTATAAATACTGTAGCCTTTGCTTCCAGATCTCTCACTAATTCTGAGAGGAATTACTCTATGACAGAGAGAGAAGCTTTGGCTGCAGTATGGGAAACAGAGTATTTCCGCATGTATTTGTGGGATTTACGATTTACTTTACGTACTGATCATAAGCCTCTGATCAAGATCTTGTCTCCTGTTGGTGCAGGGAAGGGTTCCGCGGGACTTGCAAGGTTAGCTGCCCATCTGCAGGAATATGTGTATAAAGTTGAATACATTGCTGGATGGAAGAATTGTCAAGCTGATGGGTTATCCATATTGCCTTTGCCTTGGTATGAAGTTGATAAAATGCAAGTTGAGTCTTTTAAATGTGAGGGCGCTGTTGCTGCAATTTAAGAATTAGTTGAAATGTGCAATGGGGCAATTGACAAAGATCGGTAGAAAGAATGTATGTCCAGAGATGAGGGATTACAAATTGTTAAATACCTAATTGTTAAAGGTGGCAGGCGTGAACGTACTTTGCCCATTGCAGTGAGGCCTTTTGGAAAGGTTTTGGATCATCTATCCATATCTGATAAGGAGGGAAATGTTATAATGAAAGATGACAAATTTGATCCCGCACAGGAGTTAAGACTCATTTTGTTCAAACTGGCTCATGAAGGTCCTATGGGTTAGTCACTCACAAAGAAAAGGTTAAGAGAACATTTCTGGTGGCCTGCTATGGACCAGCAGGTGACTGAATGGGTGGAGAGGTGTGCTGATTGTGTTGAGAGTGAGAAGAGGTTGAAGGTTGGTAACCAGTCTGAAAGGGGTACGATCAATGATCCTGGTTTACCATGACACACTGTTTGTTTAGATTTCATAGGTCCATTAGCTTGCTTAAGTATTGATTTGAAATTTGGTGTGGTTATGGTGGATGTGACATCAAAATGGTTGATAGTGAAATTCGTAAGTGAGTCACTACAAAAAAAAACTATTCAGGTGCTTGACAAATCTTCAGGGAAGAAGGTTATCCAGTTAAGTTAATTACTGATAATGGTACACAACTTATTTCTAATGAGGTGACCAATTATCTAAAATCCTGTGGCATTGTACATACAAGAACATCTCTTTTTGCATTGTGGAAAGGGCCAACTGCATGGTAAAAGGGGTTATTCAGATGGCGGTTACAAATAAAGATGATGTAAATGTAAATGTGGCGTATTTGTATAGCGCGAACAGTGACCCGGAGGCATCCCGGCGCTTGTACTCCTACCACAAGGGAACCCCTCCTGGCTTTTCCTTGTGGGGTGTCCACTCCTGGGCATCCCATGGTGAAACCAGGCATCCCTTGTGTATCAGGGGGCCTTTGTGGAGACTAAGCAAGCTATTGCCCAGAGTTGCAGCGTGGGACCCATGCTTAGAATCGGCACTGAGGCGAGAATATCCGGTCAGAGGAATTTAAGCCAGAAACCCGCTGAGGCAGGAATCGAACCCTGGTCCCTGGCCAGCGTTCTGCATCAAGGTCTGCCGCTCTAAGCATTGAGCCACACTTCTCCACTTCTCCATGATGTGAAGGGTATGGTCAGTGACCTTGTGTGGGCCTATCGCACTACTGAAAATAAAGTTTCTGGGATGGTTCCTTTTTATGTAATGAGGGGATGTTCTGCGAGTACCAAGTTAATTCCAGCTTGGATGACAGGCTTTCTGGGTTTAGCCATTTTTAATCAGGACAGAGAAGACCAGGGTACAACTTTAGTGTGTGAGAGAAACATAAAACCAAACGATTTTGTAAAAGTCAAACCTGGTTGTGTGAGTGGTGGGCTCACCAAGTTTCGTGGTCCATATAAGATGAAAACTGTTCATAAAGGATATGTTACTTTGTACAATGGTGAAAATTGGAACCTGAGGAGGGTTGCTCTTTACAAGAAAAACAAAGGTTGTGGAGAGAGTTTTGGATGTAAGGAGACTGATAACAACTTCAATCCTCACTTGTTCATGAGTGACGATGAAGTTGTTGGCACACCATTTAATGATCCATCAAGGGAGGTTAGTGATGGTCTCAGAGGTGTTATTATTAGATCTTTTTCCCAAAGATCCTGGTGTCCACCCAGATATCTCCAAGATTATGTTTGTGGAAATTTTCACATGTTTATGTGATCTAGCATTTTATTGTATTTATTATTTCATTTGTATTTCTTATCTCGTCATTCTTCATCTTTAACTGTTTTCTTTTTTTTTGTTATGTAAAGGAGAGAAGACGTGTTTATCCTCACATGAGTTTCTATGTAAGGTACCTTGACCTTTAAGTATTACATTCTACTGTTATGGTTCTAGCGTTGCTATGCCTCAATGACATAGTCGTGTTCCATACCAGTAAGCTGCCTGCTGGCTGGAGAGGGAACACCAACGTTATCTCTTGAGCTCCAAATAAATGTGTAAATTAACACTTGCATAGCCGTGGAGTCATCTTTAACTACTACAGGCTACTTCCAAGCAGCCGACTTTTCAGCACTGATGCTAGATAGGAATATAAATTGTGTTAATTCGTGAAATCTTGAATTTGGCCCCATAAGAACTCCCAGGAAGAAGCATATCACCGTATCAAACCCCATGCAGCATTCGTGTTTCGCCGCATTGGGTTTACACAGAGCATTTGTTTGTGCAGTTTTTATATAGCGCAAACTCAACCCGAAGGTTTTGGAACGATTTACATAAGCACCGGTTACATTAAACAATGGTGCATTCCACATATGCCAACATTTTAGAAGAGGAAAGTGGGGCATTTTTTAAAAATAATCCGGAGAATGTGTATCTCCCATTGACTTCTATTGAGGCCTGAATCAGGTCCATTGTCATATACTTGGACTAAATAAAAAAAAAAAAAGATTTTTTACCTTACCTGCCAGGAGCAAAGAGAAAGTGCGATGGCAGGCAGAAAGAGCGTGACAAAATGGTTGTGCACTGTCCTGCAGGAGCAGGTTACTGGCAGTGCATACTCTGAGTCACACAAGACCTGTCCCTGTCTGCAGAAACCTGACAATGAATCAGGTTTTTGGATGCTGGAATCGGGAGGTGGGAGACTAGCCTTAAAATCGTAGTCTTCTGCCTGAATTGAGAGAGTTGGCATATATGACATTCATTTTTTGGTAGGCAGTGGGAGGTTAAGCGTTTTGCCCAGAGTCACAGTATATTGAGCCGAGGCTCGAACCTGGTTCCCCAGTTCCAAAGTCGGCGGCTCTGATCATTACACCACATCCTCATTGCCACTGCTCTCCTGTGTGCTACCTTCTCTGCCTGTCAGCAGCTCCTTGTGGTCAAGGTACGAGAGACCACGTGCTTACAGCTCAGGGGGCAACCTGGCTCTAGGGCAAACTTGGCTATCGAAGAAGTGGAGGGCGAGTTCCTGGAGATAGACTTAAGAGTGGAGGGCCCACACCACCGATGGCTTGTTGTTCATACGGCTAGGCACTACAGCATCTGCTTCACTCACAGGAGGAGCCACAAGATACCCAACTGTGTCCTGTACTCACTGCATGTTGATGCAAGGGTAAATGCTGAGCTGAATGCTGTGTCACGACTTGTAATGTTCTTACCAGTTCTGGCGTGTTAGAGAAGTTCTCGACTTTGGTTCTTGAGGGCTCTGCTCTGTTTGATGTAAGGGCTACCCTTTCTGGTAGCCACGGTGCTGACGACAATCAAAAGCCAGAGCAGACTCCAGGCGTGGGAAGGAAGGAAAGAACCCACAAATAAGAGCAAACACCAGCAAGGAGTGGAGAAAAAAAGACAAGAATTCAAATAGGAGTGGAAGGTTTAAAGGAATCCAAACTGGAACAGGAAGCGGCAACTTGAAACAAAAGTGCACCAACAGGAAGCAAAAATACACCAAGCAGGAGCAAAGGTCACCACCAGGAGCAAGGACATGCCAGCAGGAGCAAGGTATGTTGCAACCCAAGGCAATGAAGGATTTAGCCCCTTAAATACGCATAGGCAGGAAGTGATGTAACAGGAAGTGAGGTAACAGGAAATAAGCAGTTGCCATCTTGGATAGGGAAAAGAAAATGTAAGGAATAAGAAAGGTCACCATCTTGGAAAGGGTAAAAAAAAACCCTCCCAAGGCCCTCTGGGAAACAAGCCTGAGGACTCATGGGAAGTAGTAACAAGATGTCACCAGGAGAATATACTGGAAGCCACAGTGAAACGTGCAAAACAAAACAAATGGTGAGTGAAAATATGCACCATAGAAGTATTTGAAGCCCCAGCTCCAAAATTGGAGCTGTGGTGTTCTACTGTGTATTGATGAGCATTTACAGTCCACCCCGTGGTGCTGCAGCGTCCCTGACTAGACATAAGCGTTGCAGAGTGTAACCACGATGCTGAAAACAGCGGGTAGCCGAGCAGCACCGCAAAGCCCCTGGGAGGAGGAAGGCACCACGGGGTAGCGCCACGGGCTGAGCCATTGCCCGCGGCGCAACATGCTGAACCAGGTGAACTAGAGTAAACCTGACTCTAATTGTGTGAAACATGCTTGGGGTAGCAAAAAGCAGGAGTGCTTTGAAACAAATGCATGGGCAAGTGTGAGGATCTGGGTGTACTATATAATATGTCTGTGGGGCCTTAACATGGCATACAGTCACAGATACTGATGGAGCAAGGGCTAGAGAAAAAGAAACTTTCTCGGAGCAATCCTTCATTAACTTTAATTAACCGATAAAACTGTTAAAACTGTAGATGAGATGAAATTAATACACACCAGACACATGGGAAGAAAGATTTACGAATGCTTAATTAATAAAGAGTAAAACGCAAAGGGACTAAAACCCGCTTTAATTTGTAAAACGCTTCATGCATGTGTAAGCTAGAATTACGTGGAGATAACGTGACTAACTCGCTTTGAGAGGGAAAAATCTCACACATGCGCAAGAAGGACTAACATGTGGTCTCATAGAGTAGACGTGGGTGGTGAATGGTGAGAATTACATGATCAAGAAAATAACATTTGTTTATGATTCTATTATTAATAGAGTGCATTTGGGCCTGTTACGCCTATGACAAAATGAGAAAATGGCGCTAGATGACAATGAGTTGCACATGCTCAGTGGATTCATAATGTGACCTGATGACCGGAAAGCTGAACAGCTGCCAGATACCAAGGACAGAAGACATGGGAAAGTGAAGATGGATGTATCCCTCATCTATGAAGATTGTATTGAAAGTATTATAAAAATGGAAGCAATAAGTATATGGGAAATGAAAATTATGAATGAGCTAAAGGAGAAGGGTTTGTGAGACAATAATACCTTAATAAAAATGAGGACCTGAAACTCTTTCTCCTCAACCAATACTTTACTAACCAAGGCAACCTTGCTATGCATCAATAACCTAATGGACTCCCCACTCACTTTGACCATCAAGGATGATGGTTTTCCGACTGTGTCAGCCACCTGCGTCCTTCTCCCCTCACTGGATACATACGTATTATGTCTTTGCTTATATCTTTATGCATCCTCGTGTCCTGCGATGTTATGCAATCTTTTCTTTTTCATTGTGTATGTAAAGCGCTCTGACACCCATGGGTCTAGCTAACGCTATACAAAACTTTATAAATAAATGCTGCACATGTATTTGTTCCATGGGGGAGAATGGTCTGTAGTTTGCATGTAGTTACTTATGCTTATCTGTAGGTGCATAAATGCTGCACTTATATCCATATGGTGCTGAAGGGTCATTGAGCTGTGTGCTGGTCTCATTGCGAGTTTCACATTATCTGAATGCTGCACAAGTGTGTATTCAATGTGTATGGGACAACAGGCATATCTTAGATTCAGCAACCATCACCCATGCATGTTTTTTTTATTTGCAGAATATTTTCCATAAATATATTTGATCAGTTATAGCGAGAGTAACAAGCTTTGGTAAAGCCATAACTCACCTTTTATACGATGACCTATTGGCTTTGCCAATGCCTTTTTGCTCTGCGCTCCCTTTGACCATGTTGGAACGGTAAATAAAAAATATCAAAATGGCTGCTATTGTGCTATGATGGACACATACAGCCTGATTCATCAACGACCCGTTTTGCGAGTTTATCATATCGATTCATAAGGAATCGCTATTACAGGCTCGCAAAACGGGATTCATGTAGGAATCGCAAAAAAAATGCGATTCCTACATATTCCTTATTTGCGATTAGCAAATTGCTAATCGCAAATAAGGAATAACTCCCCATTCATTCCTATGGGCCAAAAGGCCCTTAGGAATGAATGGGGAGTATTCCTTATTTGCGATTAGCAATTTGCTAATCGCAAATAAAATAGCGATTTAAAGGGTGCCAGGGGTGTCCAAAGGACACCCTGTAGCACCCCTTAAATGCAAATTTAAACAGGTGTTGCGCACACACATGTCCAAAGGACATGTGTGTGTGCAACATGCAACTTAGAAAAATGCTTTTAAAAGCATTTTTCTAAGTTTTCGCTATTTACCACGAGGTTTGACCTCGCGGTAAATAGCGGGCCGAAATAGCGAAATTGCTATTTCAAAATGGATGATGAATTGCATTTAAGGAATCTCAAATAGAGATTCCTTAAATGTAATTCATCGCAAAATAGCGAAATCGCTATTACCGATTTTTGCATTTGGGATGATGAATCCCAAATGCAAAAATCGCACTCGCAAAGGGCCAGTTTTTCAGAATCTGGCCCTTTGCGAGTGCAAATCAGCTTGATGAATCAGGCTGATAGACTCATCTAAGAGCAGCAAATTAAGAAACTATAAAAAGTGCTCAAAGCACATTTTTTTTAGAAAGGGGCAGTCTGGCAGCAAATTACAACTCCTGGGCTCTTGAAAAAGAGATTAAAAAAAATAGCTTAAAAAAAAAGAACCAACTGTAGGAGAGCCATTGAGGAGCGAGCAGATGCAGAAGGGGTTAGGGCGAAGTAAATATGGATGAGTGGCGGGATCAGTGCGGGCGAGCAATAGAGAAGTTGGGGGGGAGTTTAAATAATAATTTAAAACATGAGTTGGACGAGGAGGGGCTGCAACAGATGAGCTTGAGGGGCTCAGGTTGGCAGGGAAGGAAGAAGCAGCTCACAGAGGCAACAGCAAGAAGACACATGCAGTCTTAGGTAATGCTGAAAGTTAAATTTAACAAGCATTTGCAATGCAACAGGTCTCACATTTTTAAGATTTAGAGCTATTGGCGTTGTATAAAATAACCTTGTCAAGCAAAACATGACTGTTTAGCGGAATTACGCTACTTGCTGATTTACCATATGCGTGAATTTTAGAATGCTTAGGGCCTTCAAGAGTGGATGCAGAAAAGGGTAAACAGCCATGACAACGCGGGCTTTACCCCGCGCTGCCATTACGGCACTGCTATTACAATGCAAGTCATTACCACGACTTGCGCTGGAGGGCGCTGTTGTTAAAGGAATAGTTTAATTTTCTATTCCAACACCTTCCCTACTGTAAATTGGGCTGGAGTTGGAATAGAAAATTAAACTATTCCACAATCCAGCGCCTACAGCGCAAGTCGTTGTAACGACTTGCGTTGTAAAAGCAGCGTCGTAATGGGAGCGCAGGGTAAAGCCCGCGTTGTCATGACATACAGCCCAGAAAAGCAGCCTTAGTAGCAAGAAGAGAGCAAGTGTTCGGAGATTAAAAAAAAGAAAGCATAGGTATCGCACAGCTTGGGGACGTTTGGGTGGGAGATCATATGCACTCCTTTGAAGACCTTCAGACCAGGTACTCGTTGCATCATTCACTATTCTTTAGCTACCTCCAGCTGCGGCATGCCTTCCACTCACACCTTGCAACGGGCACGCGGCTGCCAGATCATAGCCCGCCTAAAGCACAGATTATGTTTTGTGGACCTGGGGAAGGGTGGCCTTTCCTGCATTTACTGCACACTGATTAACAACACCCCAACTTCCCTGGACCGACTGCGGACACAATTGGAGGGCTGGGTGGGCCCCTTGGAAGAAGAGGCCTGGCAGGATGCCCTTATGGCCCCTAGAATGGTCACCGCCTCCGGTAGGCTGCGCTCAGTGCAGCTCTACTATTTACATGCCGCATATCTCACCCCTGTACGCCTTCATCGCGCGGGGCTTAGTCCGTCCTCAGCCTGTACCAAGTGTGGCCAAGATCCTGCTGACTTCTTCCACATGGTTTGGACCTGTCCCCTCCTGGTGGGATTCTGGAAGGGCATTGAGGAAGAACTCTCTGAGGTGCTGGAGTGGGGGGTTCCACACGACCCTAAGCACACGATTCTGGGCATCACTGATGGGTTAGACAGGTCGCGCAATGAAAAACTGTTCCTCACTATGGCCATGGTTGTAGCCAAAAGGGACATTTCAGCCTCCTGGAAGTGTCCTGACCCCCCAACCGTGGGGCGTTGGCGAATTGGAGTGGACTGGTGCGCCGCACAGGAGAAATGTATGTATGCGGCACGTGGTTGCCCCAAGAAATACAGCAGAATTAGGGGGAAGTGGGTGGGGGGAGTGGTCTAATCATGGGGGGCTTTGATTGTTTCCAATATATTTTTGCTTTTTTAATGTCTGTACGCTGGGTGGCGGGATTCTGTGACTGTACTTCACGACTATTGAAATACGGTGTGATTTGGCTGGTGTATGCCTTTTGTAAAATGAATAAATTTGTTTATCAAAAAAAGAATGCAGGAGGGGCTGAGGGTGAGTGGAAGGAGGTGGGGGGAGTTATGAAAGCAGGAGAGGGCATGGTGGATTATGGGAACAATAGGGAGGAATGATGGAGATAAGACAAGGAAGAAAAAAATGCCTTTTAATGGGAGTTGTAGACGTGTGAATTGGGGTGCAGGCAGCTCATTGGTGGGAGGGCGGGAAGACAACTTCAGAGGGTGGAAGGATAATGTGAGAAAGAGGAGGAGCAAGAAATAAGAAAAAGGAGGGTACCGGAGAATGAAGAAAGACCAGGGGAATAGAAGAAACAGGAGAGGTAAGGCAGGAAGAGGTGCATGGGCGTTGGAGTGGAGTTATGGATCATTATGTTTAGGAGCAGCAATACACTTATTAGTATACAAACTGGTTGTCACTCACCGTAAACCCATGCGCCTCGACCATGCGATAAAGCCGAGGCGATCGTCTGTGAAGCACCAGGAAGCAACCATCTCTCTATCGGGTTTGGCTCTCCACTTTCTCGCAACAGGGAGGAGTAGAGGGCTGGGGCAAGGGGACAGGGAAATAAAGTACTATAGTCTGCGTCAGCTGAGAAAGGCCCTTCCTGTGAAGCAGGTTTAAAT
Organism: Lissotriton vulgaris; assembly: GCF_964263255.1. NCBI lineage: Eukaryota > Metazoa > Chordata > Amphibia > Caudata > Salamandridae > Lissotriton > Lissotriton vulgaris. Next base: position 878,383,951 of record NC_141685.1, read on the forward strand.
GAGCACTCTGCACGGATTAGTGACACATTCACAATAGGGCCCTTTATATACTGTTTTATTTATGACGATGGTGGTATCCTTCCCTGGTGAGGAGCATGGGTACTGTTACTGGCATCACGCTGGGCTGATGGTATACCCAGTTTAGTAGGCACTTGCCATTACGGAACAGACACCAATGACTCGCATGCATTGAAGACTCAACGCACTTCTCTCTCTTAGGGGTTGTAGTCCACCGGACAATTCCTCTTTCTGGCAATGTACCTCATTAGGACTACAATCCCCAGAGGGGCTTCTAAAGCTAATTTTACAGATGGGATGTGCTGAACGGACGCTGTGAAGCTTATGGTGTTAAAACTAACAAGTGGTGGTCATGCTGCTAGCAAACCGCAATAATGGCTGCCCAAATGGTACCTGTCTCAGTGATATCCACTTCTTGCAAAGCTGCTTCAACACTGTCAGAAAATGAATAGTCAGTTGACACTTCCTATGACGATTTTGGAAAAGGGTGTGGTGATGGACAGAGTTTCTGAATGATGCAGAATACTCTTACCCAGTCAAGAGATCAGGGCTTGATCCATCACCGTTTTTTAGCTCACTGCACCATCCCAGCTCAGAACCTGGCTACATGCAAATTAGTCTGTTCCTGTCCCAGTGCATGATGGGAACTGGGCAAACCAAACTACCAAGCCAATTCTTATACTGGGAAGGAAACAAGCTTCCGGGGACCGGTTTCTGGCATTTCAGCCGTCGGCGGCCCGGCTTGCTTGAATCCTGATGGTGCAATGAGCAAGGGACTCACGTCTGAGTATACCCTCCCACACTTAGTGTGGACAAAATCGATTTTGGAAAAGGGGGTGGTGATGGACAGAGTTTCTGAATGATGCAGAATACTCTTACCCAGTCAAGAGATCAGGGCTTGATACATCCCCGGTAGCTTGTCTCCTTTCTGGTGAAGAATTGGCTTGGTAGTTTGGTCTGCCCTGTTCCCATCATGCACTGGGACAGGAACAGACTAATTTGCATATAGCCAGGTTCTGAGCTGGGATGGTGCAGTGAGCTAAAAAACGGTGATGGATCAAGCCCTGATCTCTTGACTGGGAAGGAGTATTCTGCATCATTCAGAAACTCTGTCCATCACCTTTTCCAAAATTGATTTTATCCACACTAAGTGTGGGAGGGTATACTCAGATGTGAGTCCCTAGCTCATTGCACCATCAGGATTCAAGCAAGCCGGGCCGATGACGGCTGAAATGCCAGAAACCGGTCCCCGGTAGCTTGTCTCCTTTCTGGTGAAGAATTGGCTTGGTAGTTTGGTCTGCCCTGTTCCCATCATGCACTGGGACAGGAACAGACTAATTTGCATATAGCCAGGTTCTGAGCTGGGATGGTGCAGTGAGCTAAAAAATGGTGATGGATCAAGCCCTGATCTCTTAACTGGGTAGGAGTATTCTGCATCATTCAGAAACTCTGTCCATCACCTTTTCCAAAATTGACACTTCCTATGACGTCACTCCTTTTGACATTACATCTTATGTAAATTAGAGGGGCCTCGCATGTTCCTATCCTACCCAGGGCCCCGCAAATCCTGGGACCGGCCCTGTATTCAGAAGTATTTGTCCAACAATAAAAGTGTAAAGTTGCTGTGCAGTTCATAAGTTACAATCGTAATTTAGCACAGTGATCTATGAACTGCCATCAAAGAGCTGCATGCAAGCTTCATGGTACAGATTAGAACGGCCTGTTTTCCCCCAGACTTTAATTAACCTAAAGTTGCTAAAAAAAAGGTTTGTTTGTGTAGAAATAAATAATGTTTATTAAAGTCAACCCTAACGAGTATTATATGCTGAATTCTGAGTTTGTGCTACTTCATACCTAGCACTTTAAAAAAAAGCCTACCAGTATGGATGGCATGTGTATTTTGCATCTTGTAGTCCCCTTTGCCTTATTTAACTTATTTAAAATTTTCTATTCACCGATACACAAATGTATTATTCACTGTCTCTGTATGTGTGTGGTGTAAAGTGCTCCGACACCCTACATTCAGGTCATCATTTACTATTACTATAATGAAATGTGTTGTAGAATGAAAAAATTTTCCCCAGATTTTCTTGGGAGGAGACCCCTCCACTCCCCAGCCACCATCTGTAGTTCTCAGGCTCCCTCGCTGCACTCGCTATGCACAGTAGTGGGGGATGGGGGGGAGAGGGGTGGTCTCGCAACATTTGCCAGGGCTGCTTTGGGTTCCCATCCGGCCCTGCCTGGAATAGTCAGTCTTTGGCAGCGATGTCATGTGCATAAAAGGTGGTGCTAGCTGCACTGGCATCCTGTGAAGGGCTCTGACCCTTACTTTAATAGAAATTAAACACACCAACCTGCTAACCACGCTCTCCCCCACGTTGTAGTGGACTACATTGAAGAACAAAGTGCTACATAGATGCGATAATCCAAACTAAACACTGAAGTCATCTAGTGAGCCACTCACAAAAGAGCGGTCCAGCGGAAAGTGGTGACAGCCTTTCATTGCGTTTACTAATGGATTTAACATGGCGCTGTGGCAAGCGATCACTCCTGGTTGCTTTGAGACCTCGGCAAGGTTTGACATGCAATGGAAGTGTCGCATGGGTTCCAGTCACGCCAAAGAACTGTTTGCTGGTAGAATATATTGTTTAGTGTTTACACGCTCAGCCGAGCACATAAATAAAAACCTATATTACCCCAGGACGCGACTCATTCAGTCTAAGCGATAGAAAAGTACTGAAGTGCAAGCTGACTTTTAGGGTCAGGACCTGCTGTGGAATCTCTTGATTTCCTAAAGACCAGTCAACCTCAGGAAGAGATTGCGCCACAGCCACAGGTTGTACCAGGATAAAATGGTGCACAAAATAAAGATTGGAAGTGAGAAGGTGAAAGACTTCTTCGAAACGTGAAACTCCTGCTGCTCGTGTTACAGTTCTTGGAAGGATCATAGAGTGCGTGTGTAAATTGACCCTCATAAACAAAACAAAAGCAACCCTCATAAAACCCTCTTGTTTCGAGGCCGACAGGCCGGACTTTATAGGCCTGCACGCTTCCTGGTTACCATGGAGATCTGGACTTACGCCGGGACAGCCCTGCAGAAAGAACGACCTTGCTCCAAAAGAGAGAAGTTGCGGTTTATTGCGATAGTTCGTGGAGCTGCTTAAATACTCTAGGAACGGACACTCATGGTGCTAAGGTAAGACTAACTAACACGGCTCTGCTTTCCCATCTGCCAGGGAGGAGGCGTCACTGCGATCGGTTTACCTCAGGCTTAAGGAGCATTTAAAGTACCCGGAGCTCCCAGTCTTTGCAGGCCCAAGCTCTCCATGGAAGTTACTTCACACCACTCCTGTTCTGGCTCCCGTCAAATGGTTACCTTTTGTATCACTTAATAGCTATGAAATTGCCTGTCACAAAGCACTACATATGAACATCCCTATATGTTCGTCACAAAATCTAAACCTAGCACCAGAAAGATTCACAACACCAAAACAATTATTTGCCTTCAAATTCTTGCTTCAATTATAAAGGCCCACCCAGCCACCTCTCAGGGTTAATGCCCTAAGGTTTGGAATACCCTCAACCCTCCTTATCCAGGAATGCCCTAAGATTTATCATGCTCTAGCCACCTCAATGCAGTGAATGTCTTAAGATTTGGAATACCCTTCCAGCCTATATCAATCGGGCATCATTGTTTACAGTATCCAACAATCAAAAGCGAAAGCACGTTGTGATGAAACTCCGCGACCTGGACCTGTACGTGTGCACCTGACCCATACAGGGAAAGCGAAAGCACGCCATGCGCAATTTGTGCTAAAACGCCGACCCGTACGCGTGCACATCTCCTGTCTGCCGGACGCGAGCACATGTCCCCCTTCGGCAAAGAAATCGACAACAATAGATCTCGCCAAGGAAAGCAACGCATGCGCTGCGTCGCTAGGTAAGACCTAAAAAAAGCTTCCTGGTGTGGTGTTACAGAAGGATACAAGCCATCCAGTCTAAAGGATATTAAAGAATCTAAGCTATAGAAATGAATCAAAACATACTTGCACAGTAATAGTATTCCCACTGTAGTGGCCGCTATGTAGTCACTCCAGATGTCTTTTCCTGTGATGCAATGTCATGCATTCCTTCAAAAACTTCTCTCAAAACACTGTGTTCTTCAATGCCTTTCGGCTGTTCTTCCTGTCTGTTTATTTTAGGTTACAATTTACTTCCCTCAAGGCTTGTTTAAACTTATTCATAGTTTGCACATCTTTTACAGACACAATTGGGTCCACTCCCAAGTGCAATCGCTGTGAGTCATTCAGAATTTGTTTGCCTTTGGGGCGGTTTTCCGTCCCACCGTTATCTGCCAGGTTATTTCTTGTTAGCAAACGTTTTTTTAAGGGCATAGTGCACTACTGGCTTCTTGCTTGAGGTCCTGATGTGAAGCCTGGAGCAAGGCAAATAAAAAAAATAATTGTACATATACACACACATATATATATATATATATATATATATATATATATATATATAGAGAGAGAGAGAGAGAGAGAGAGAGAGAGAGAGAGAGAGAGAGAGAAGAGAGAGCAGAGGGAGAGGGGGAGAGAGAGCAGAGAGAGAGGGAAGTTAGGGGGAGAGAGAGAGAAGAGAGGGGGTGAGAGAGAGAAGAGAGGAAGAGAGGGAGAGAGGGAGAGAGATAGAGAGAGAGATAAAGAGGGAGAGAGAGAGAGAGAGAGAGAGAGAGGGAGAGAGAGAGAGAGAGAGAGAATGCGCACACACCCTGGCAGGGAAAGAGTTAAAAAAAAGTGGGTGGGCTATGGCTTTAAAAATCAAATAAAAACTGGGAAATATTTAATCGGCGCTCACCAAGTAACTAAGCATTTGCGCATTCCAGAAAATTTATCAGAATGTGGTATTGAAGAGATATTTTAATTTCCATACAAACCCTAATGACCACTTAAATTCCCTATTTATTTTAACTATGCAACCATAATGCCTCCTGAGTGCTACTGCTTATGACCTCACATATCACATCATCACTGCCATCAATGACGTAGCAACACATTTCACACTTTCACTCCCAGATAGTGCGTGTCCCCAAAAACATTTAAGGCAGTTGTAAGGATACACTGCTACCGCTAAAATCGGCGTCCTTATACTAAATATATGGAAATTAAAAGTAGAGTGACCAACCGCCCGTAAGTTTCATGGACCGTCTGTCATTTTGGTGTGATGTTCGTTGTCCATAATCATTCCTTTTATGGATGCCTTTTGTCCGTAATTTTGGACATTAATTACAACCTTCCCTGCGAGAAGCCCCAAGAGATTAAAAGTTCTCAGGGGCCAGCTCGCACTTCTCTGTTGAACTCCAGAGGCTGCAACAGCCCCTCCCTGAGCTCTCACAAACAGGCCCATTGTCATTGGACTGAGGCCGATTATCCCCTTTCAAAATGACAATGCGCCCACCCTCTGCCTTTAGCATATCATACGACAGTGAGACCTTAATGATTACAGAGGTGCTTTCCCCAAACAGAGTACTGTGGGGAACTTGCCCCCTTGTATAATTTGTCAATGTTGTACACAGAGTGAACAGGGCAGGAGCAGTGACGGGACAGAAGAGGCGAGAACAAAGGAGATGTGATGGGGCAAGAGTAGTGACCGGGCAGGAGAAGTAATAGGCAGGAGAAGTGGCGTGGCAGAAGAAGTGATAGGGCAGGAGAAGTGATAGGGCAGGAGAGGTGACGGGTCACGAGCAGTGACGGGACAGGAGAAGTGACAGGAAAGGAGAGGTGACGTGGCAGTTGAAGGGATGGGGCAGGTGAAGGGACGGGACAGGAGAAGTGATGGGGCAGGAGCGGTAACCGGGCAGGAGCAGTGAACGGATAAGAGCAGTGAACGGGGCAGAAAAAGTGATGGGGCAGGACCTGTGATCGGGCATGAACAGGAGTGCTGACCTGACAGAAGCAGTGAACGGGCAGGATCGGTGTCGGGGCAGGAAAAGTGACAGGGCAGGAGAACTAATGGGGCAGGAGAGGCAACAGGAAAGGAGAGGTGACAGGGCGGAAGAGGTGACGGGGCAGGAGAGGTGACCGGGCAGGAGTAGTGACTGGGCAGGAGAAGTGACGGGCAGGAGAAGTGATGACGGGGCAGGAGAAGTGACGGGCAGGAGAAGTGACTGGGCAGGAGAAGTGACGGGGCAGGAGAGGTGACGGGGCAGGAGAGGTGACGGGGCAGGAGAAGTGACAAAGCAGGAGAAGTGACGGGACAGGAGCGGTAATGAGGCATGAGCAGGAGCGGTAACCGGGCGGAAGCGGTGAAAGTACAGGAGCGGTGAACGGGGCTGGAGCGGTGAATGGGGCAGGAGCAGTGAACAAGGCAGGAACAGTGACGGGGCAGGAGAGGTGATGGGGAGGTGAAGTGACGGAGCAGGAGAAGTGAGGGGGCAGGAGAAGTGACGGGGCAGGAGAAGTGACAGGGAAGGAGAGGTGACGGGGATGGAGAGGTGCTGGGGCAGCAGAGGTGACCGGGCAGGAGAAGTGACTGGGCAGGAGAAGTGACCGGGCAGGAAAAGTGACGGGCAGGTGATGTGACGGTAAGGCGACATGACGGGCAGGTGACGTGATGGGCAGGAGAGGTGATGGGGCAGGAGAGATGACGGGTCAGGAGAGGTGACGGGCAGGAGAAGTGATGGGGCAGGAGCGATGATTAGGCATGAGCAGGAGCGGTAACCGGGCAGGAGCGGTGAACGGACAGGAGCAGTGAGCAGGACAGGAGAAATGACAGGTTAGGAGAAGTGACAGGGCAGGAGAAGGGACAAGGCAGGAGAAGGGACAGGGCAGAAGAAGGGACAGGCACTAGAAGGGACATGGCAGGAGAGGGGCAGGAGCAGTGAACGGGCAGGAGCAGTGGCGGGGCAGGGGAAATGACAAGGAAGGGGCGGTGACAGGGTAGGAGAAGTGACAGGGCAGGAGCAGTGACTTGTACTTATGTTCCTTGCCTATTTATTTATATACTATCCACAGATGTATCTGCAAAGCATACCTGTTGCCCCGAAATTTTGTCCTGAATTTTGACCCCTTGTCCTGACTTTTTACACTCATCATCCTGAATTTGTGCCCAAGCCAGTTGGCCACCCTACTAAAAAGGCTGCTGTCAGGGGTTTAATGCAGGCCCTGCAGTCCCTGCGCACGGGTGGGGTGGAAGGTGCTGGGTTTGGAGTAAGGCAAACCCCCATGACAGTGCCTAATTTGTGAAACAAAGAGTGCAAGTAACCGAAGCTCTGCTCGGAAGCTGGCGACAGGAGCAATTAACCCTTGACGCTCCGAATAAGAAGGCTTGGAGTCTTTATTCCACTATCAGACACTCCCTGTCCCTTTTTCTCACACTTGCAAATCCTGCTTTCCGATTGTGACGTTTTTGCTGTCCTTTTCTTCCCTCATCTTTCTGATCTGTGTGTTTTTCCCTCTCTTACACTTAGTAAATATCAAATACGGTAAATACTGTAAACATAAGTGTAATTCCCCCACAAAAAGTGCCCCACCTACAATATCCGGCTCAAATTGAAAAGTACTTCTCCACAGACCTAAAGGGGTGGGTCAGGACATATTTTTGTCTAGCTGGCCCTAAAACAAAGTTCAAAATAAATTGGTTCTATCGGGTGCGAACAACAATTATTTATCCAAGAGTTTTTGCTTCTTATATGATTTTCAAACCAGAAAAAACACAATTCAATCCCCCTCTGAAAAGAAGGCAGCTTCTTACAATCAATGAAAAGAAAACCTGTAAGTGACTAAATATTCTCTTTATATATTTGTATAAGTCACGCTCTTACAAAAAATCGTTTCTATACAGTGACTGTCAATATCTCCAATACATGGCCCTAAAACAAAGTCACTCCTTGGTTTTGAACAGGCAGTCCTCACTGGGCTCAGACTAGAGAGCGAATGTGTGCCTTTCAATGTGTGTTTGCACCAAATATAAATTGAGGCTTCATGTGAACATATCTTTCTCCTTTTCAGTTTTTTCCTTTTCGCTTCTCATTTACATCTCTCTTGCTTTACTCCGTTCCTTACCTTTCGTTTTCTTCTTTTCTCCTTTTATTCTCTCCTCCACATCACTTTCCTTGATCTATATCCTGCTTTCTTACCTTCCCCACTGTACTGCCCTGTTTCCCTTTCCTTGCTGATCTCACTCCATGTGTTTCATGCTCACTAAAGCAACAAGCATTTGCAATGCAATAGGTCTCGCATTGGGAAAGTTTGAGCTATAGGTATTGTAATGACAATTTTTTTATTTATGTTTTGTTTTTGAAAATAGCGAAATTAATAGGTTTGTCATTTACAATGCCAATAGTTATAACTTTCGCAAATGTGACACATATAGCATTTGTAATGCAATATGTGTTGTATTTACGTGACTTACATGTATTGATATTACAAATAACAATGGCTTTTAATTTTTCTTCAATAATTAATACTTAAATGAAAGTTATTGTAATTTATAATGGCACTAGCTTAAAGTTTTGTAAATAACTTTTGTGAAGATTATGTTCAGTGTATTTTATTGTGACAAAAATCCAAGAACAGAAGTGAAATATTAACATCTTTTTGTTACATTTGTAATAAAGCTTTAAACATTGAGAGAACATATGTGAACCTGGTGTTGTTGAATGGTTGCACAGATTGATGCTGTGGTGGCGCTGAGTGATGTTGTGATGGCGAGCGAGTGATGCTGTGGCCTTCAGTGATGCTGTGGTAGCGCATAGTGATGTTGTGGTGCCCCTGAGTGATGCTGTTGTGGTGCGGAGTGATGCTGTATTCTACGCTATGTTTTGTTTTGCTATGCTATGTTTTGTTTTGTTATGCTATACTATATTTTGCTATCCTATGCTTTGATTTGTTATGCTATGCTATGTTTTGTTATGCTATTTCTTGCTACGCTATGCTTTGTTTTGTTGTGCTTTATTATGCTATGCTTTGTTTTGCTATGCTATGTTTTGTTATGCTATGCTATGATATGTTTTGTTGTGTTTGGTATGCTATGTTTTGCTATGCTATTATATGTTTTGTTTTGCTATGCTATGTTTAGTTGTGTTTTGTTAAGCTATGCTATGTTTTGCTATGTTTTATTATGCTATGTGTTGTGTTTTGTTATGCTATGTTTTGTTATGTTATGCTATGTTTTGTTGTGTTTTATTATGCTATGCTTTGTTTTGCTATGCTATGTTTTGTTATGCTATGTTTTGTTTTGCTATGCTATGTTTTGTTATGCTATGCTTTGTTATGCTATGCTATGCTTTGTTATGCAATATTTTGTTATGCTAAGCTTTGTTTTGTTTTGCTATGTTGTGTTTTGTTATGCTATGCTATGTTGTGTTTTGTTATTCTTTGCTATGTTTTGTTGTGTTTTGCTATGTTTTGTTATGCTATGCTTTATGTTATACTATGTTTTTATATGTTATGCTATGTTTTGTTCTGCTATGTTTTGTTGTGTTTTGTTACGCTATGCCATGTTTTGTTATATTATGCTATGTTTTGTTTTGCATTGTTATGTTATGCTATGCTTTGTTTTGTTATGCTATGCTTTGTTGTGTTATATTATGCTATGCTATGCTTTGTTGTGTTATATTATGCTATGCTTTGTTGTGTTATGTTATGCTATGCTTTGTTGTGTTTTGCTATGCTATGTTTTGTTTTGTTATGCTATGTTTTGTTTTGCTATGTTTTGTTTTGCTATGTTTTGTTTTGCTATCCTATGCTCTTTTTTTGTTAAGCTATGCTATGTTTTATTATGCTATGCTTTGTTCCGCTATGCTAGTGAGGTTGTGTGAGGGTGAGTGAGGGTAAGTGAGGGTGAGGGGGTGTGAGGGTGAGGGTGTGTGAGGGGGTGAGAGGGTGTGAGGGTGATGGGGTGAGGGGGGTGAGGTTGTGTGAGGGTGTGTGAGGGTGAGTGAGGGTGTGTGAAATGTTTGTTGATTTTTGTATTCATCAATGTGCCTTAGATAAATAACATGACAGTGATTAACGATCAGCAAAGCATGATGAAATAGTAAAGAAACAGAGGTAACACGCATCAGAACCAAGAGATTTACAGAGAAATGCACATTAGCAGATCATTCCAGGGCAAAGAAGGGCTTGCAAAGAAAGTGCTGGCTCAGGCGAGACCTAAAAAAGGCACCGAAAAAATGACAGGTATAACTTATAATGTATCTCCTAAAAAACTGTTTTGTTAACCAACAAAACCCAAATACAAACAACTCTTTGTTGAAGGAACATAATTAACGCACAGAGGTATTAAATTGTGTAGCTCAGTTTTCAGAATCTCGGAGCCCTCATGGTGACACTGAGTACCAGTTTTCAGAAGCAGAAAATAAATTTAGGCTTACACACACCTAGCAGCTTGAGACAAATGTACATGTACATGTGGTTTCTCCCTACGGTTAATCTCACATTGCATTTAAAAGTATGGGCCAGTCTGTTCTTTGTGCACCACATTTAAGATCAAATGTGAGCCCCACAAGAATTTACTTCAATAGTGAAGAACATGCCCTCCTCCTGTTATACCGGGCCCAGAGAACGCAAACTCTAACACTATGACCCTCGCAAAGTTGATACGCAGGAGTAGCCAGTGTTCAACAGTAGCTTAATATAATGCCACAGCATGTGATAGCATGTAAGGCCACTGAACGCGATAACATAAGGGCCCTGGTAGAAGTTTTCTGTTGAATTGAAAGTACTTTTTAACAACAGATGGGCCCTGCGTGCCCATAAAAGTTGCCCTAAAAGCATGGCAGCAAAGGAGCGCACACTCCAGTCGTAATCCCGTCCCCGCTGGCAAAGATGTTAACTGCTTGGTTAAGCGTGTGTAAACATTGTTACAACGGCTTAATGTAAGCCTACTTTAGACAATAACATTACATCCCAGTTTAAAGCTACTTTCAACAGTTTTAATCGTAACCCCGTCCCACCTCGCAAAGTTGTTCCGTGCTCTGTTACATATACATTGTAAGTGTAAATGGAAGCCAGGAACGCAAGGTCAGTTAAGTGCGTGTAAACATTGTGACAGCGCCTTTATGTAAGCCTCCTGTACACAATAACCCAGTTTAAAGCTAATTTCAACTAAAGCATGGCGGTGAAGGAGCGCACACTGTAGTCGTAACACTGTCCCCCCTCGCAAAATTAATACGCAGGAGTAGGCACTGTTAATCAGTAGCTTAATATAATGCTAAAGCATGTGATAACATGGAAGGCCCCTGAACTCAATGACATCACGGCCCTGGTAGTAGTTTTCTGTTGCACTTAAAGCATTTTGTAATAACAGATGGGCCCTGCGCACCCAGAAAAGTTGCCTTAAAAGCATGGCTGCGAAGAAGCGCACACTGAAGTTGTAACCACGTTCCTCCTCACAAAGTTGGGGAGATGTGTTGTGGCTGCCTGCTGTTTATATGGCATCGCTGGTGTGGTTCCTCTGAAGCTTTGTCACAGCAACTTGTTAATTTATGTTAGTTGGAGAGCCCCAGGCCGTGATTGCATTTGTGGTAAACTTTGGCGTTAGGTGAACTCAATTTTATTGCAAGTGGAGGAAATGTGCTGCCTATGACTGCAGGAAATGTAAAGGAGCAGGGTAGTAATTTTAAAGGCAGGATGCTTAGTATATTTATAATGGTGGTAAAGGGAGAGAAAAAGAGGGGATAAAACAGAGATGGTGACTAAAAGCAATGTGTAAGAGGATGAAAACTGTGCATACCGTTCGTGGTTTCGTTGGACGGCGGGAGAGAAAGGACCGGGCATGTGAGAAGCAACGGTGCTTAACAGAACAGGAGGAATCGCTGTGTCACATGATTGTCCAGCCTAGGCTGCATGGAGGAGTATATAAAATAAGGAGCGGGTGTGCCTAAAGAGGTAAGGCAGAAGCGGAAAATATAGGTTCAATAGGCCAGGGCAAGGAAGAGTGAGAACCGCGGTCCAGATCGGTCAAGCGTGAGAGGACAAGGAAGGATGGTTGCCAGCTTGAAAGTAGATAAATAAACCGACAGTTTGAAACCAAGCGGAGCGGGGGATATATACATATATAATTCAGGCGGGTTGTGCCTGAAGGTATAAGGCACAGTGGGCGATGGGCATGCACAAGATCAAATGGCGCGGCCGCAGCGCTAGCAGCAGACAAGCACTCGGCGTGCACACCCACTCACTCCACGCAACCCAGAGCTTTTCTGGCAGATTCCAAAGCCAAGTATGCGGCACGACAAGTTCGAAAGAAATCACCACAACCCCGGAAGTGACCTTTACACCAAGGTGCAGTGACGTTGTCTCATTCAAAGTAAAGCTGATAGTCACTTTCCTGCACTATACATAACCACGCCTATTAAGTGACCTTTGTTAATCCCTTTGCTCTGCTCATTCAATGAAATCAGGCACTGATGGGATTTTGGGGAAAAAGGCAATGTACCCCAGAAGTTGGTATAGGTTGCAAAAGACATACTCTCCCCTTTACAAACAAGCGCTGAAAGACAAGCGCGGCCGCCGTGAAAGTGAAAGCGATCGCGCTAAGGCCACGCTAATTAACACAAGCATTGGCCGCATGCGCGCCTCGCGCTTAAAGTAAAACAAGGGAGCTTTTAAATCCCACATAGAGAAGAAACAGCCAGATATGTTTTTCCTCTACTCTCTCTAGTTGAAGCCTGAAAGCTGAGCAGGCAGGAGAGTTTGCCAGCTATCGGCAGTTGTGGAGATATTTTTAGATGCCTCAAGAAAGGACCGCACAGAGGAGGTGGCATGAGAAAGGTTATATTTACAAGAAGCCAACATTTTAGAAGTGAGCGGCCACGCTCGTAAAACAAGCTCTTGGCATTGCTGTGGGGAGGGGGGAGGAGAAATGCGAGACACGGCCTGGCGGCCGTGAAGTGTGAAGCAGTTGGCGGGGGAGGTGATCCCTTTGCAGTGGGAGGCAGGCGGCTCGGGAGCAAATGGTAAAAAGCGCGTGCATGTGCACATGCACTCGATGTAATCCGCGATGGTTTCAAAGCTTATTTGGCCCACAATACTCTCGTCTATTTATTCCTTACGGAATAGAATAGTCGAGACCTAAAAAGACCTGCTCTTTACTGGGCCTCAGTTTGATATCACCCAGTTTCTTAGCTGATACTCCGGGGGCTGATTTATACATAGTACCCCAGAGGTGCAATTGGCATTTCTGCCTGCTTTTTGAGCCCCTAAAGCATCAAAGTATTACAGAAGGGGATGCAGATCTTGCGCGTTCCCTACTCTCTAATTTAGATTGCATCGCCACAATTACAAGCGTGTCGTCACTCCTTTCTTTGGGGGTATGACCAGCGGCATAGCCTCCATTGGTGCAGCAGGTGATGTGGCACCAGGGCCTAGAGGCCTGTGGCGCTCACTCTATCCTGATTTTTACTGTATTTACAATTCAGACAGCAGCCAAGGGTCCACTTCCTTTCTTGCATTAGATCCCAGGACACACTGGCTATGTTACTTGGTGTGACTCAGTGGCACCTTTTATGAAATTAAATGAAATATTTGTAAAGCGCTTCATATACCCGAAGGTGTCTAGGCGCTGATTCAGGTTGATGGGATGTTGAAATTAACGATGGAGTCACCGTTAAAACAGCCAGGTTTTCAATCGTTTCCTGAACTTATATAAATGTGATCCTTTTTTAGGTCTCGATGAGCCAGCGCATGCGCTGCTCAGACAGCCATTTAGTAGGTGAGTTTTCAAAGTGCTACTGGCTGGCCTAGCCCTTGCGTTCATGCGAGCGTGCATGCGCGCAGCCGCCATCTGTCTTTCATTAGCACCACTCGACCGCTTGTCTTTCGCTTTGAGATCACTTTCACTTTCACGGCCGCGCGGCCAATGTTTCCTCTGTTGTTGTGTACCGGGCTGCCAGTCCCAGCGCCTCCGCCATGGTCTGCCTGCGCCTGCTTTGCACTTTAGCGGCTATGAGCGCCTCTGTCCTGGGGGACCTGAAGTCCAGGAGCTGCTCGGAGTTCCGCAGAGCCTACATTTCCAAGGGCTTTAACCAGATCGAGGTTCCGAACCAGGAGATTAACGGTGAGTGTGTGATTCGAAGAAAAACCAACTCCGTGCATGCAGCCCCCATGGAAACTGACCATCAGGTTCAAATGTCTCTGGGACCCTGATTGCATGCAAACATATCCCTTGTCTCTGGGCTCCCGAGTGCCCGCTTCCGTTGTCTCGGGAATCCGACTGCGTGCTCCTCTGGTGTGCAGGACCCCTCCTGACTGCCAGTTGCCCCCTTTGTGGGGTCCACGCTACACTGTTGACTGCCAGCTCACACATCCTCCAGCGTGAAGCAGAGTCAACCCCTCTCTGGCAGTACTTCACTATTGCCTTTTCTATGGAATCATCCCAGAGTGAAGGATCCTCCCTGTCTGTATGATCGTGACTGTCAGCCTCAGTGTTTCCAGTATCATGACTGTCAGCTTCTGGTACCATCTCTGTCAGCCTCCCTGTCGTTACTACCATGATGGCCTGCCTCCACGTTTATAGTATTGTCCCCAGGATTCTCGTATCGTGACTGCCATACTCCTTGTTTTATTTGGACTCTTTCCGTATGCTGACTATGACTCTGGGGAAAGGCGTACATTGTACTGCGACATATTACATGTTTTAGATGGGCTTTTTGACCTCCTGGCGCCCTAATCAATGTGTAGGCTGAGAAGGACTTGTTGCTCCAATGAGCTATATTGGGGGTGGCGTTATGATTACACATACCGTGACCGTGCTCTTATTTATCCTGAACCTTTAGAGCTGTAGCCACCCGTATTACTGACTACTGTCCTTTATGGCATAAACACATTGGAACTATCTGGCAGCCTTTTTTCAGTGTGCCCTCTGCTTTCTCCTTTTTTTGTCACATGGTGTTATTTTAAATTAGGATGTCTTCGTGTTTGAATGACAAAACACATGTTCTTCAGCTTTTGACATGTTGCTCCCCATCACCATAGTACTATATATGGGTCATTCTCATTTTGGGTCAATATTGTGTTGCCTTATGTGTAAAATGGGCCCTATGGGCGTATACTTGTATTCAGTGTTGGTCATATCATGTTTCTTCTTGAATTACTTTTGTTTTGTTTGAGCTTTGATGGATTATCCCTTATCAAGGGGGTCTTATACACTTTCCATGGATATTGACACAACCTATTCTGCGCGCCGTGATTGATCGCTACCAGCCACAGCATTTACACAGCTGTCCGTGAGCACTCCAGAAAAACTTTTTCATATATTGTGAGTTGTTTTCATTTCTCAAGTGCCACCTCCTTTTTTATTCTATAGGAGTTTGCGTTAGTGTTAGCTAGTGGTATTGAACTGGTTCTTTTTTATAAAAATATCATTCTACAGATAGATGTATACATTCATATTTGACCTGTACCATGGCTATATATATGGTTATAGTTTTCGTAATATACATCACTAGGTAATGTACATATTCCTATTGTGTTTTTCCATCATTATCTTTTGATGGTGGGTTTATCTCTTTTGTTATATCTTTATTATGTTTCACACTTTGTTTTTCGACTTTTTTGGATATACATTACACTGGTTTCTTCTGTTTTAACACACTGTTGGTAACAGGACTCACTGTTTACTTTATTGCCAACTTTTCTTTATACATTTCTTCTTCACTCACTCGGTATTGGGTGTTGTCCTTGTTGGATGTTGTCCGTTTTTCTTAGGCTCAGCTCGGTTCACACTTTTTGGACTTTTTATTAAGGCAGCTATTATCATACGAACTCGTGTATGTGACATGACCTGTGTATTTCTCTGCTCCTACCGACTTGAGGAAGTCTTGGATAAAAACAAAACACGTGTTGGCTGTGCTTGGATTAAAGGACATATTGTTAAGGCTGTTTGAACTGAACAACATACTGTTACCATCATGATCATCTTCATGTAAAATGCATTGGATGTAAATACCGATCCTATAAAGTACAGTTTATGGGAACATGGCAGACAGGTTTGGGAAAAGATTTCATGTTTTTTGACAAGCTTTTTTCGAGCCTCCTATTTCTGACTTATCTGCAGCAGGTAAGACTAGAGAGGGAAGGCATCACAAACTGTGTCCTTAGAAATCAGTAAAATGAAAGAGAAGCCTCAGCATCTTGGATAAACAAAGAGGTGCTCATAGTCTGTTGTAACTGGTGACATGAGCTGGTGAACTAATGGCGCTAGCTCAAAAATGGGTCCCTTAAGGAGAACAAGCATTGGCATAGCCAATAGGTCTCGCTTTTGGGACCGTATAAGTATGTAGCTATGCAGCACAATATCCTTGGTGCAATGGCTAAAAACGTATAAGGTCCCAAAGGCGAGACCTATTGGCTATGCCAATTCTTGTTTAGGTTATAGGGAGGGAATTCCAGAGCTTGGCAGTAGTATGTGCAAAACATTTACCTCACCACTTTGCTTTCTGTACCCTAGGTACGATCAGATTGTCACAATCTGAAGACCTAAGTGATCTGGACGGAATATACGGTTTAAAGTATTGTGACAGCTGCAATGGGGCAAGATCATGTAGAGATTTGAAGGCTATACATAAGGCCTAAACTTGGATACGCTTGGCTGAATTATGTGACCTGCATTCAGAGCAGGGCCGGACTGGGAACTCAAAGCAGCCGTGGCACTGTTTCCGGACCAGGCGAGGCTTGGGGGTACGCAAGTGTGAAGCTCTGTTGCTTTTGTTACTTGAGGCTGATATTGCAGCACCACTGCAAAACCTGCCCCCAGTAACAAAACGGGCCTCCACCGGTGCTTAATTCAAGACAGTGGGTTCCGATGCTCAGAACTGGCACTTAATTGTCAACACCGTCACTTATTACAGCTAACACATGGCGGCGCTGTTTATGCAATTAAAAGATGAGCAGAAAAACAGTTGTTTATCAATTCAATATACATTAAGAACAGCTAATACCACCCCTCAGCCACTCTTATAGTTTTGGAGCCTCGGCAGTCTGAAATGTCACAGTTGTAGCAGTATGATGGCTAGTATTTGTGTAGGTACTGTCATTGGCAGTGCTGGAATTGGCAAGGGCTGCAAGCTGTGGTGGCCTCCTGATGAGGGCTCCTGCACTTATGTTTTTTTTACAAAATGATCACTGACCCCTGCCCTTCCAGCCTCCCGGGAAAACGCCAGTCCAGCCCTGAGTCAGAGGGCTTCCTGGCACCTTCTTTGCCCCTCTGCCTGTGTCCATAGTACAATGTATCATTTGTTGGTGCAGCATTTTTCGCCCTCAGTGGGATGGGTATGCCCAGACGTGGGGTCCCTTGCTTGCTGTACACTGGATTCAAGCTAACCTGACTGATGAAGGGTGTTACCCCAAAACCGGTGCCAGGATGCTTGTTTCCAGTCTAGGGAGGACCCGGCTTGGCAGTTCAGGCTGGACTGTTCCCATAAGGAGTAGGGTCAAGACTGATTGGCATATGGCTGAGTCCAAACTGGAGTGGCATAGAGAGCAAAAGAACAATACATGTAACTGTTTTGTACTTACTGTATACTGCTGCACGTATACACATAGGGCTTATTCACAAACTGCATTACATAGCAAACTGCATTTTGTAGTATGTGCAGTAGTTCTTCAATAGTACTACTAAAGTATTACAAAATGCTACTCAAAAACATTTAGGTGTAGATCTTCACCTACACCTATCCCCTCTTTTCCATGGGGAGATCCTCACACATTTAAGTTTACTACTTTGTAGGAAATGTGAGAGGGGCCAAAGGAAGGGGTTGAAAAATGAAACATACTTACTGTGAGAAGTTGGCCTGACATATGCTGTCCACTATTCTAGTGGGCGCCTCACACCAGTCCAAACGACCCTTATTGATGGTAGGCTTAAAGACAACCAATATAGAAAGCTATCCTAGTGGTAGCTGTGGAGAGCAGCCTTCTGGATAAGTCTTGAAGGAATGTAAAGCTGCAAGTTTTACCAGTCTATAATCTCGTGAATGACCAAATGAAAGGAGAACCGCACCAGGTATATATATAAAATATATGTATTTATTCTTAACACATCCCTCTAGTCTCTTTATGAGGCTAGAGGCAAAAGTACATTCAGTAAACTAAATTAGCACACAGTAAATTAGCACAATATACATTGAGCCCTAGGGGCGTACCAAGCCATATATTAAGAAAGTGGTATAAGAACCACGACTGACATAGATACAAGGCCTAGAGCCTTTAGAACCGCTGGGGCCACTAGGAAACACCCACCCACGAGGGACGCGTGCAGTGTCTAAACACAGCCGCGAATCACCATTAACTTCTATGGGGAAAGTCGCGGTTGGAGATTTACAGATTAAGGACACTTAGAAGAGGACTTGGAGCAAACCTCTTTAGAACTAGGAGGTTCTAGAGTCAACACCCACAGGAGCACTGGAGTACTCAAGTTACCTCACCCAGGGAAGCCGGGTGCATAAGTGTCTTTTCGTGTCGGGTTTCGTCGTCTATTTCAATGGTGAGCTGCTGAAGAATGCTGCAGGTGACCAAGTAGAGAGTGTATGGGTGGATCCAAGGGTGGATTAGAGATCTGAAGAACCTGAAAGCAGAGGGGACAGTGCCTATTTCACTTGGCAGTGACCAGGGGGGCGATATGAAAATACTCATCAATGTCGGGTGATTTCAGGTGCAGGAGGTGAAGCTTGACTCTTCAGCCACTAGGACCAGGAGGTGTCGATGGCACAGGGACACCAAGTGTGTCCCTAGCACTGTCTGAAAAGCATTCTAAGAATGCACCCACCCAGCCCCAATACACTAAAGCTTGTTGTGGAGGTGGTTACACCTCCCTGTGACAGGACACCTATTGTCCAGGCCTTCCCTGCTGGAGTTTCGTCCAGCAGCAGGAGGTCAGACCTGTGGCTGTGGCAACCATTTTGGGATGCCAGGGCTCTTGTAAACTATTACCGGTCAGGTAAGTGTGTACATGTCTTCTCCTTCTAGAAGCGTGGAATCCTACCCCCACGCCAGAACTGGCGGTGGGGGGTAGGATTCCAAAGTGTTTGACACCAAACACGACATGTTTCCATGCAGCCATTCCAAAGTTAGCATTTACCGCGAGGTTATAATGCACTTAAGAGTATGTGGTCTGGCTGCATCACAGAACAGCCTCAGAGAATAGATTACGAAAGCTGCAGAATGGTCCTGCTCATGCATGGATACCCTCTCACACAAAACCAAACACTCTGCCTTCAGGATTGATAAGGCCTGCCGTTGGAGTGACTTATAAGTTTATATGTGTCAGTGATTAAAGGTAGATATAGGTAACCTATATCTTAGTAAGGGGTGCTTACACCACCTTACCCCCGCTGCAGTAGCAGACCTGTGGTGCCATTTTGGAAGTCTTCCCAGGGGTGGCATAATACATGCTTCAGCCCCTGGTAGGTCTGGGGTACCTATGCCCTTGGTACCCAAGGTACCATATACTAGGGACTCACAAGGGTAACCCAGTAACCAATCTGGAGTATACCTAAAGTACATGCAATCAATTTAGAGAGGAAGCAGCTATGCTGGGGTCCTGAATAGCAGGGCCCCAGCCAGACTAAAGTCGAAAAACAGTGAAACACCAGCAAAAAGTAGTAAGCAGATCCTACTCTCCTACACTTACTACAAAATAGATGGGGTTTAGTGAAGCAGCAGCTGCTCCATGTGGGCAAAGGAGCATTGCAATGTAGGCACAGCAAAACGGAAAAATACAACAGTAATAAAGTCACTTCATTACCGTATATTTTTTGCTCTGCCTACCGCCGGAGCTGTCATTTGAGGGCATTGGAGGAGAGTAGTTGGACCCCTTTCTGAATTGATAGTAGAAGTACGTTGTAATCATGTATATGATGTTACTAAAAAAGAGGAAAAGAGGAAGACAAGATGTTAAAGTATACTCATGATTAACACAAATCATATGTGTACTTTCGAAATGTAACTAACAAAATTGTGCATTAATATTTAGTCAACGGATAACAAACAAAATGTGATTGGTAAATTTTGTTTAACCGTTTACTCATGACGCTATTATTTCAAGGTTTGACTTTTATAATTGTTGAAGTATATGCTGAAAGTATGACATACTTGTAGAAGGGTGCACATAATGTAACACGTGCATTGTTAATTTAACCTAACTGTAGGCCTGAAATGCATTCTCAATGTATTTTCCAGCTAACATTTGAATACGCATTTGCTTGCCCCTTAGAATGTTGTATGTATCTTGTGTTCCCAGTGCAGGTGAACGAGGACTCATTAGTTCAGAGAAAGAGTTATTGTTCCTAGTAGAGAGAGATGCCTGAGAAAAAGAAATGCGTTAATGGATGGGGACGAGTTCTCGTGGAAGAAGGAGATGGCACCAAGGATGTGCGTAATATCTCAACTTGTGAACCTATGGGCGTAGAAAGGAAGCAGGAGGATGCTGGAATAATGGAAAAATACTAGTAGCTTTGTGGGGGGTGTGCCTTAATTCAGCGATTGCTTCTGTTGTAAAGTAGTTAGGGACAGCTGACAGTTTTGCTTTGCTGAAACTTGCTTTAGGTTAGGATTTCCACTTTAAGGTAGTGTTGGGACAGTTAGGGATTTGAAGGGGCTTTTGCATGGAATTTTGATGCACTCCCACCTGCAATTTTGTCTCCTGATTTTATATGTTGCGGTGATCGAGTTAGTCGTTTTCTTTTTGTTATATAGGGTGAATCGGTTCTGGAGATTTTGCTTTATCCTATTTACTTGGTACTTCTACACCATAATGCTTAGGTTGGTGTACAGTATTTGTTTCCGAATTTGAAATAAACAAACTAACCTGAATTTAGCAGTCGACCTGAGTTCTTAGTTAGTAGTTAGTAGTTTGGAGACTTTGAAATGTAGATATTGTGAAAAGAGTTTTCCCTTTACCTCTCATGCTGCACAACAAAAACCATTGACCAGATTGTTGATGAGGACGGGTTCCAGCTTTCTCAGCACTGCGGGGCCATTGCTGCAGTGCAGTGTGTAGCCTGGGAGCAGGGAGGGGGGATGTCTGGCTGCACCACTTTAAACTGTACATATATCTTTGGACGGCTGTCTTGCGACGGTCAGCCTGACATGCGCATTTTAAACTTCTCCAACCCAAGCTGTGTTATACAGCCGAGTATATTTCTCCAAATCCTCTCCATGATACAGGAGAATAAAGAAGTGGGGCGAGGAGGATGGTCCCTGAGGAAATCTGGATTCCTGAGGCCCCCTACCCCCAGGCTTCAGCGCATCACTTCACTCAGCAACATTAACTTCTAGTGGGTCAGAAAGCGATAGTCATTCTTCTCTCATTCACCCATATCTGCCAGGCCGCAAAAATAATTCCAGAACAGAAGGGATCCCACTGAGGTCAAAGTGCTGTGTGACCAGCAGGTAACCCTGAATTACTGACCCATCTCCTTCTAAGGAGCCCCCTCCAGCCACAGGCACAGTGATGGAAAGGGGGTGGCAGTGAGGGATTCACCGACGCACGCAGTGGAGACAGGCATAAACAGCCAATGAGAAACTAAAGCCAAGACACACACACAAGCTGAGGAGGCCCACCTTAGCAGGGTCACCTTCGGGGAGCAGGACTCCGGAGAGGCGACGGTGCTGCTGGACACCTTCTGTGATGCAAGTGAGAAAGAAGGGCACATAGAGTTGGTGGTGCACAAGCATTGTGGCCAGGTTAAAGTTTTTTGCCGCTTTCGCACATAAGATGCCACAAGCCGTGATGCGCATTGTGACCTCTTTTAGATGTAATGTAAGTGAACCTTGCAAATGTTCCTTGAAAAAGGCAGTCCCACGTACTATGCGTGCTCACGCACTGGGGGGCGCAGACACGGAGAGTGCCCCAGTCTGCAAGAACCGCAGTGGAGGCAGCAGGCATGGGGGGTCAGTCTCAACCACTGGCAGCAGTAGGAAGCTAGGACTTCGAGGCACGGTTCTGCAGTGTTTCTTGGGTCCATCCTTTTCTAATACCCGCATCTGGAGACTTGAATCTGTTGAATCTGCAAATATCTAGCATGGGAGCGAGTGATTCATTCAAAACAACACTCGTGGAAGTGACCTGATGACGCGCAGACAGCCGACATTAGGGGTCAGGTGACAGGTGAGCTTGTCACAGGGCAGCCAGATACGAGCACACACTCATCTCCCTTCACAGGGAGCCCAGAGCGGCGCACCTTGCAGTCTTCTGTAATCCACATGTATAAAAGCTGATAACATGTTTTTATATTGCCGTTGTGACCGCGGTGTGCAGCTGTGTACACAAGCTGTTCCTGCCATTCCGCTCAATGTTGCCACATTTAACTAACCACAGTGATAAAAGGGCGCGGCAGGATGCCGAGGCCCTTCCCGCGACCTGTAGGTACCATAAGCATCTAAGCTATGGGTACATTTCCTGGCGCGGGGCCTGCAGCAGCACTCCCCCTCTGACACAAGAAAGTGTCCTGGGGGCAGCACAGGACAGGAAGGGCACACGCAAGTGTGCGCGACAGACAGTGTGGGTGATCAGACACCCACACCACAACCATAAAGGGTGGCCATTTCCTTTACTTTCCGCCCTCACCACTGGCACTTACAAATGTCACTAGCCGCCACTGGTTTAGGGAAGATTAAGGCGGGATTAACGGAGGTCTAGGTTGTGGTTTAGGGAGGGTCTCGTTCCTACCCACAAAAGAGTAATCCCCATTGCTGTTTAAAAACTGCACTTCTGCAGCCAAAAAGGCCCCAAAACAGTAGCAAATGTACTTGAGTTTAGAACCGAAATACGCCCAGCACCACAAATGACTAACCGTGGGTACTGCAGCACCAAACATATACAATAATGAAGGTAGGGACTTAAAATAAAACCCCATAGAATATAATGTTAAATTAAATGAAATTATTTAAACTAGTTGAAATGATAAATACATTAAATAACGAAAACATAATAATTTTTTTTTTGTAAACAATTTTTATTGTTTTATACACAGAGAAGACGGCAATGTGACAAAGAACATCAGTAAATCCATCCCCTCATACCCACTGTCTTACATCAATTGCATATACAGTGGAGTCTGTCTTTGCCCAAAGTGGTGCATAAATCGGCTGCAAATGTCCAGGTGACTATTTCCATTAGTCCTGAGAGGCATCAACCTACATCTCCTACAATCATCTCCCATTCACCTCCAAACTCAAACCCATATCCCTTTCCTCACCCTCCTACCCCCTCAAACCTCCCCCACCCTTGCAAACAAGAAAAACAACCACCCGAAGCCCATGCCCCACAGCCCTCCCCCCCCACATCCCCCACCCTCCCCAGGCGTGTCGGAGTACTACCAGTGTGGACTGGAAGCCACCATCGGCAGCTCTATCCAGAAGCAGACCATCAGAAGTAGGCAGAAAGTGTCAGCAGTCCTTACGTGAGAGGGGTAGCAATCTAGGGTGTAGACTCTCAACAAATGGCAGCCTATACTATGCCACCTGAGGTACAGGACTATGTGCGGGGGATTCTTCGTTGTCAGCCTCCGTAAGTGTGAGTTCCAGGACCAACCTTTCCCAGGCCCGTGCCCTCTCCAAAGCTGGCTCATTAATTGATCTAAGTGCCATTTGCAAGCGGACCTCCCCTTCACAGCGGGCCCATTTACTGAGTTCCGCCTTCCATTTCTCTACAGCGGGACCCCTAGTCGCCTTCCATTGGGAAGTTATGGTACGCTTCGTTAGGAGCAGCCCCAGGTCCAGAAATCTGCTAGTAATTTTGTTCTTTTAGGTGTGTGGAAACCAATGTAGGACGCAGTGTGCCATTAAGGGCTGTAAATCCCATTCAGTAATCTCCCGCAAAAGCTCCACCACCCCCTGCCAAAAGGAGCCCAGAGCCGGACAGGACCAAAACTTGTGTTGGAAATCAGCCAACTCCGCCGGGCAACGCGTACAGGCCGCTGAGTGATTCAGAAAATATTTATGTAATTTTCAGGGGTCAGATAAGCCCTGTGAAGGATATGAAAATGCACCAGCTGAAACCTTGCGTTGCGCGTCCCTTTCCAAGCCCTTTCCACAATACCAGACCACGCTGCATCAGGGATCTCTGTCGCTAAGTCCGCCTCCCACTTCGCCTTCAGAGCTAGGAGAGGGGTCAAAGCCTCCATAGTCATACGCCTATAAAGGCACGTGATAGCCTTGACGGTCCCCGCAGCTACTACCATATATTGACAGCCCATGGCCATAGGCGGCTCAGTCATGCCCAGCCCCCAATGCTTACGGATCGCCGCCGATAACGCCGCATGGACTAGGAAGTCTCTTCCAGGTAGTTCAAATCGGTCTCTCAGAATGTCAAAGGGCATCAACGCGCCGTTTTCATACAAGCCACCTACGGTCACCAACCCCTGCTGTTCCCAGGTTTCCAAGCATCGCCATGTGCCCCCATGTGGGAGCGCCCTACACATTTTGAGTGGGATCTCGGGTGCATATGGGACTTTTACACACCCCTTTCGCAGGTATCTATGCCAACATTTCCTGGCCGCGGGGAATTCCTGAGAGAGGTATAAATCTCCCATCTGGAGGCACAGGACGATCCGAGACAAGACCCGAATGGGCCCCGCCGGCTCACCGGACTCGCCCTCTTCCCTCGTGGCTCTCGCTACCCACTGTGTAAGTCACTGCAGCTGAGCCGCCAGGTAATACATCTCAAAATCTGGTACCGCCAGTCCTCCTCCGCTCGGGGTCTCAAAAGCATGCTGTGCGCCACCCTGTGCCTGCCCGATCCCCATAGAAAGCCATTAACCATCATCCGTAGTTGCCGGAAATAGCTCGCCGGAATCCAGATCGGGAGAGTCCGAAAAAAGTAGAGCAATCTCGGCAGGGTCACCATCTTAAGGAGTGCCACTCTCCCCGCCAAAGACTGCGGGAGCATACCCCAGAAATCAAAGTTCGCTCTAGTGCTCCTGATCGCCTTCCCTATATTACCTTCTAGAATGTCTCCCCTATTGCTTACGAGTCGGGAACAGGTACGACTTCGCCCAATTAACTTTGAGCCCAGCCACCGCACTCAGCGACTTCAGTAGGGACTTCGCCCCTGCAAAGAGTCAGCAGTATCCGCCAAGAAGATCAAAAGGTCATCAGCGTACGGCGCAATATGATGCACTTGCCCGTAAATATCCAATCCCCGGTATGCCTGGCCCAACCGAGCCCACGCCGCCAAAAGCTCCACCGCTATGGCAAACAATAAAGGGGAGAGGGGGCAACCCTGGCGAGTGCCCCTACCCACGGCGCAAGCTTCAGAGAGTACTCCTCTCGTTCTAACCCTCGCCGTATCGTTCTGGTACAGTAGAGACATAGAATTCACAAAGTCCGACCCCAATCCCATTGCACGCATAACATGGAAAAGGTAAGGCCACTCTAGGCTGTCGAAAGCCTTTTCAAGGATGTACGTCATTACGACGCACACTTTTACAACTCGTTCCATTACAACGCGGTAGTAACAACGCAAGTCGTCCCCCCCCAATGTAGCATTACCGAACATCAGTAACCAACTGCTTCCGACCCCCATTATCAGTGGCCAAGACTCATCACACACCCCAGTACCTTACAGAAGGGTCCTCAATGTCCATACAGTCCCATCAGCCAAACATTCCATCCGCTGTTTGTGGAGTGACTATTGGTAAGTCCGCCTCCGATAAATCATCAGCACTGCTGGAGCCTGGACTCAACTCGCCATTCTTTGAGCACTCCGAAGTATTACTGGAGGGCTGACGTCTCCCTGGCTGATGGCCGCCACCGCCAACACCGCCTTGTTCCGTTCTTGTTGCCAACCGGCAGGGAAGCCGGGTCGCCGCGTCGGTGTCACTTCGGGGGAGCGTCGGCGAGGTGAGGTCGCAGGCGACGCGCCCCCCCAGTCTCCCCCCTGGTTTCTATCCAATCCCAAGCCGCTTGCGGTGTGAGGAAAAAATGCGTGACTTCCTCAGCAGTAACTCTCAATCTGGCCGGGAACAACATGGCATAGGGCAGTTGCAGTGTTCTTAACTTCCGTTTAACCGCCAAGAAGGAGGCCCTTTGCCGTTGAACGTCCCTGGTGAAATCCGGGAAGATCATAATTTTACTGTTGCCGATTCTTAAGTTCTGCAGCTCCCTGGCCTTCTGTAGAATATGATCGCGATCCCGGTAGTGTAGGAGTCGTACCACCATCGGGCGAGGTTGGGCTCCAGGCCTAGGCAGGCGCGTTGGAACTCTGTGGGCTCGTTCCAGGGCATAAAATGGAGAGAGCCCTTCCGGAGCCACCTCCGCCTTCAGCCAAGTTTCCATGAAAGACACTGCATCCTGGCCCTCTTCTCGCTCCGGGATACCAACTATACGGAGGTTATTGCATCTAGAACGCCCTTCGCTGTCCTCAGCCCGAAGCTCCAACACCCGGACTTTCTGCACCACTTCAGCCAGCGAATTCTTCAGGGCAGTAACCTCATCGGGAATGTCTTTCATGGTCGTCTCCGAAGTCGCCACCCGTTCCTTCAACTTCCTGTGGTCATTTTTCAAGAGAGATAGGTCAGAACCTATAGAGTCCATCCGTTTCTCCAGCGCCTCCCTTGAGGCCACAATGGCTTGCATAATGTCACTCAGAGAAGGGCCCCGCGGCTGTACGGAGCCTCCAGGACCAGACGCCTTCTCTTCCTCCTCCATGGAGTGACCCAGATCATCGAGTCGCAGCGTCTCAAAGCCCTTCTTTCTGTTCCCCCTGACCATCTCGAGTTCGTGCCCCAGCGGTCAGTTCCTGCCCCGATCTCAAGGAGCAGATGGATCCAGGCGGTAGGTAGTACAGGCCGGGCTGGGTCCTCCGTCGGACGCAGGGCACTTGCAAGCGGCGGCCCGCAGTGATGTGGCCCGAGTCTACGTCCCAGCAGTGCTCACCCCAGGTACTGCAATCGTCATCCTCCAGGCTCTAGGCCACCAGGCCCGCAGGTAAACAGCAGCAACCCCTCTCAGGACTGCACCGTGGCCTTCTTCTCTATCACCGCAGCGCCAGGTCGGGGTACCGGCATTGGTCTCGCGCTCCCCTCTTACCGTTGTAGGAAGACTCTGTAAGTTGTCATACAAGGTTCTCAGCAGGGGGAGAACTCCAAGAAGGGCCACACTCTCAAATCATGGGCCCCTTGCAAGGCGTTTGACTGCGTGAGTCCAGCTACCAGGGTATGTTTGCGCCCTGCAGCCAGCAGGGCCCGCAAATCGTGCTGAGGGAGCGGCGCAGGGCCACCGCCCCAAGACGCGGAGCCACGTGCAGGGCCAGGTCAGGGCCACGTGCAAGGCCAGGGCAGGCGCAATTCGCGGTCTCTACATCTCCAATTAGGGCTACATATTAGGGCTACCACCTCCGCAGCACGCTCCGTGTCACAGCGCTAGCCCAGTACACACAAGCCGAGCCCAACCTGGCCGTTGCTGTCCTCCTGGGTTCCTAAGTCCTCAGGCAAAGGTTCCACCAGCACTGCCCCGGTGTCACGAGGGCGCCGCCTTCTTGTGGTCAGGCAGGGATCTCATAGCTGCCCCTCCAGACCTCAGAGCCTCTCCGCTACCTCCTCCGCAAGTACTGGGCGATGCGCTGGGGCTCTCTCACCGTCGGCTCCTCCGCTCATGTGGCAGGAGCTGTGCCGCTAGTGGAGAGAAGCTCAGGTCAGGCAGCAGGTCTCACGACCCTCGCCGCCATTTTGAGAGCCTCTGGACAGGCCGCCTCAGGAGCTCTTCTAGGGTCCGTTACTCCGCTCCCCGGGCGCCGTTCCGCTTGCCCCCCCGCTCAACAGGGGCACGGGTAGCAGAGGTAGAGCCTCTGGGGTCAGTGACCCGGATCAGCGGTCAGGATGGTGACGGAAGAAGGGCGGCCGAGGAGGAGCTCCGAGATCCGCTGCCGCCTACATCGACGTCAAAGCCACGCCCCAACGAAAACATAATTATGACGATATTTTAATAACTATTTGAATGTAACACTTTTGTTACACATTTTTTAAATAAACTATCATTGAATTACTTTTAATTATTTCTATACACCACTTTTAATACGTTTTAATACATATTAAAACAATAGATTTTTTTTACTTTAGGTGGGATTTGTTTTTTTAACTTAACCTTCAGAAAAGTAATTTGAATAAAATGTAATATATTAAAATAATACAATGTTAAACTAAAATTAACCTAACAGTACTGCAGCATTTTTTTTTTTATTCTATGTTTAAAGTAAATGTATAACATTCTTTTACATTGATATTTAGCATAAGAATATTTTACACATTTATATCAAGTTTATATGAACTTGATATGCCATGAGTTGGTAGTATGGATCTCATTAGCTTGCTAAATGTTATAAAATGGATGACGTACTGTAAATCAAACCAAGGCCTGCAGAGAAAAAGCTTTGCTATAGGATGCCAGGAAAAGGCTCTGTCTTAAATACATGGCAAAATATCCTGTTCAAAAACAGAGAAAACCGACTACCAAATAGAATTCCACCCAGGAAGAGGCACAGAATCGGCCCTCAGGGTCATCTGGGATGACCTTAAAAACACAGTAGACCGGAAAGGGGTTGCTACACTGCTTCTCTTGGACGTCTCAGCTGCCTTCGATACAGTTGACCATGACACTCTAATACAAAGACTCTACGAAGCCGGCATAGAGCGGACTGCTCTCAACTGGATCCCATCCTACCTTCAAAACAGCACAAATTTTATCCATACTAAACCGTCCTCATCCAAACCGTACTTCACAAAAGCAGGAGTCCCTCAAGGCGCTATCATCCCACCCATGCTTTTCAACATCTACTTGAAGTGTTTACCAGCAATGATCAATGAATTTCAGCTTACATGATATTACTAAGCAGATGACACACAAATACTCATTAAACTGGAAAGCCCTAAAGACATTGGAAACTCAAATATCTTCAGTTGCCTCAGAGCTATTGATCAGTGGATGACATGGAGCCATCTCAAACTGAATGCTTTCAAAACTGAAATAATGACATGTGGCGATTGGAAAAATTATGTTACTATGCCTCTGGGCTGACGATCTGGGACCACCTCCTAAAGTATCTGTATTTGTATTAATAATCACCGATATTGTCGCTGGCAGTGCCTTTAACTGCTGTGGAGGTGCTGATAGCCTGCTACAAACAACGCTCAGTGTCCAACATTAGGCTTCTTCAGACACTATTCACGGCGGGTGCGCAGGCTCACAGTGGTGGGTCTATGTAAAAATATCACGCTCATATTCCAAAGGAATTCCCTGGTGGACACGGAGCGTTGTTTGTAGCAGGTTATCAGCACCACCACAGCAGTTAAAGGCACTGCCAGCGACAATATCGGTGATTATTTATACAAATCACAGGAGCAGTACCATAAGACTGACACCTATGGCAAGTGTTTGTAAACTGTTGGGGTCTCACGAGGGACTGTTAATGAGATCCTAATTAACAACAGGTGCACCTTTGAAGTCAGAGAGGAGTGCAGTCATACAGAAGGGGATTGTGAACATCGAGGGTCCCCGCTGGGTGATTGTCAGGTCGGGATTCTGACCTGAGGAAACTGGACATTGGCCCGGGACTCCTAATACTGCAGTCCTCCTTCACTTTCTACGATTTCCCCATCCAATGGGATTAAATTTGACATTTCAAATCGAAGGTGTCACGCTGGTGAAATTCTCAATTGTAAATGCGAGCTGGAAGAAGGCTAAGCGCCGAAACGCGTCCTCGCTGAATAAATCCATCATACAATCCCGTGAGTGCAGGGAATTTCTTTGGAATATGAGCGTGATATTTTTACATGGACCCACCACCGTGAGCCTGCGCACCCGCCGTGAAGAGTGTCTGAAGAAGCCTAATGGTGGACACGGAGCGTTGTTGGATATATATATATATATATATATATATATATATATATATATATATATATATATATATATATATATACATATATGTATATTATTCTATGCTTATTATGTTTATAGGTCACTGTATAGTTTTAATATAAGTTATTTGACTAGATGCTTATGGATCTCTGTTTTACTTATCTATCAAAATAGGTAAATATTATCATAAATATTTTATCTACAAGTGGTTCACTAAATAAAAAAGTTATCAAAACACACAAATGTATTAGCTTCAAGAACAGCAACACTTGAAAGTATAAGTTTATTCAATACACATTTACATCTTGATATATTATCTTCTTTACAGATGTATACACAGTCTATGTAGTTATGTATCTACATATTTATTATTTACTCCTACTGTAGAAGAAAAAAATTAAAAAAACTTTTAATCTATCAAATGCACTGCTCTGTCTCGTCCTATACCTCTGTCAATATATCCTCTACCTCCACTCTCTGACTCATCTCAAATCTCATTGAACTACTATGGTCTTGCAAAAAACCCTTTCAAGACTCTTACCTCCTCTATCCTTCCTTGGCTCACCCCAAACCTCATTTTACTACTATGATCTCCCAAACAACCCTTTCTTAATTCTTCCCTCAGGTATCCCTCTGACTCATCCCAGACCTCATCTTACTACTATGATTTCCCAAATAACACTTTCTAGGCTCTTTCCTCTTCTATCAATCAATTATCCTACTCAATTCAATTAACAGACTCACATGTCCACATCTCAAATTAACTCATATTTCCCTATTCTAATCCACCACAAATCCTTTTTGGTTTCCAGACCAGCGTACTACTCATCGAAAAGCACTTTGACGCCTCATCAGGGGTAGTAAGCACTATAAAAACACAATACCAATTACAAACAAAAGCAAGGAAGGTTATGATAGAGAAGTTTTTAAACTGTGAGATAGAGAAGATCATGGATGGGCAATGTAGTTCATGGCATAAGGGAGGAAGACAGATCTCATATATATGAAGGTGAAGCACGGAACACCATAGATTGAGAAAAACACACTTGATCCCTGAATTTGCAGGAAGACTGCACACTTATCTGGAATATGTAACCAGACCTCACATTGCAGCTAGGCAAATGTGTGCTTAGTGACAGTCTGTTCATTAGGTACTATGAAGTTAAACATGCTTCCTTCTGTATTCACCCAAGTATGCCACAGTCTAAGGGAGAGTGAGAAAAGAAGCGGAATTGTTGTGAACCAATGTGTACATTCAAGTTATAAGTTATACAAGTTATAATAGGACAGTGTGATATTACACATTAAATTAAGGACATTGTACAAACAGATTTTAAGGGTGATGATGGAATTTTAATGGCACTGTAAGTTTCACTACTTAGAGAACAGTGAAAAAGCAATGCACTGGAATGCATGCAAATAAATCTGCTGTGGTACAAGGGGAACTGTCCATCTCTGCAACACAAGTAATTTATTTCCTACTATTACACCTTTATAGAGGCAATTCTTTTCTTTACATTACTTTCACTGGAAAGCCTTTTCTTGTGGTTCGGGGCAGTATGCTGTGGGTACTATATGCCACTGGTGTTCTAGGAACACAATACATGTGCACTTCAATTGGACAGCCAAGTAACTTCCATTAAAACTCTTGACAAGGTAAAGAAAACAATCAGTCACACTGAGGATGATTCACCATGACTTAATAAATAACATCAATTTCCAGCTAGTGCATTACGTTAGAGAAAAAAAGAACTGTATTTAACAGCCCAGTAAATAGTTAATTTAAAAATAAGATACACACTAAAACACTGTAAGGTATTAGGATCTTTTATGGCCAATATAGGACAACAAACATTATTGTAGCTCTTTATTGCTAGGCGGTACATTTCTGTTTACATTGGCCCCCATGGCTAATATTATCCCATGGAGCTTAGTTTAGGTTGCCTTAGAGAGTTCTGGGAGCACCTGGGTTCCTCCTTCCTAGAGGGACCTTAAGGTGGACAAGTAATACAGATACAGAGGCTATGGGCCCACCTTTAAGTTAGGGTTGACAGTGCAGCTTATGCCAGACCCTAGATAATTACTAGAAAACTAGTTTCAGAAGAAGTACTGGGAGAGGGGCTTGGAATCTGGTTGCATGTTGATCCTCCCCTCTACAAGCTTTTGACCAGATAGAGCCAGTAGGCACTTCTGACTATTGAGGTTTCCTCATCCATGGCTGAGGACGCGGTTCCTTCGAGGCCTCCTAGCAAGGAGAGGAATATGAAGTCACCTACCAAATGCAAATCAAAGTAAAAAAATATTCAGGAGAAGTCATCAATACCAAAACACAGAGATTGCACCTACAAGAGGCCCAGCCTTGCTAT
The DNA here is from genome assembly GCF_964263255.1 of Lissotriton vulgaris. Lineage (NCBI taxonomy): Eukaryota > Metazoa > Chordata > Amphibia > Caudata > Salamandridae > Lissotriton > Lissotriton vulgaris. The sequence continues at coordinate 878,416,184 of NC_141685.1, forward strand.
TGTGTCCCCTCTTATAATAGCCATCCTGCACTGTATGTACTGTCTAGTTGCATTAGATAGATGACACTAATGGACACTGTGTAATGGCATCTGCCTCCTGGCTGAAATGATATGGTGTGATGCTGTGGGGAAAGTATCTGATAATAATATTGAGATCTGCTCCAGTGTGATTACTATAAATACCAATAAAAGCAAGTTATAAAAAAAAATATATTAATTGTCATTTCATATATTCTTTATACTGATGACGACATGGGCGATCCGGATGCAGACGATGACAAGGATAATTTGGGGGCTCTGATATTTTTCAACCCCTTCACTCAAAAAGTCCAAAGTGGTTTCTCCTGCTCACGACCCCTTTATGACCAAAACTGTACTAGATGCAGGAGGGATACCTATGTTTGATCCTCATCTTATACACCATTCCAGTTCAACTGAATGGTTTCCCGTGAGCACGTAGGGGATTACATTTCTTACAGACTTTGTTTGTCTTTGGACAAACAGACAAGGGACAGATTAAAATCTGAATGCCCTAGATCTTCATTGTCCTCTAGTATCGCTTCCACACTCACGATTGACCCTGCTTTGCTTAATTTCTTTTCCAAGTTTGGCAAAGATCCTCACAAAGGAGTAGACAAGCCCTGATCTACTTGCCAGGATAAGTTACTTGACATTATAGGTCCTCTGATCCGTATTTTTTATTTGGCGGAAGCAGCTGTATTAGACAACACTACAGTTGACCAAGAAGATCTGTCTATGGATCCAGAGGGCATTTTGTTTGTTGGGAAATACAAATTCCGCCATCACTCACAAACGGAGGAAAGGCCTTTTATTGAAATTGGACCCCAAGCTGGCAAATCTTGCAACCTTGGATCCTGGTACCAAGGCAAAAGGGCTTTTATTTGGAGACTCTTTTAACAAAAAACTCAGCAGATATGTAACCGCTTTCATCTGTATCGACAAGGCCGAACAATCATTCAAAAGTGTTTTTCCAGTGGGTTTTTGCACTGGCCGGTAAAGGCAGGAGCTGCTTTACAGGCCGTAGCTATCGTAACCAGGGATCCAGAGGCTCGTACAACTGAAACTACTACTCGAATCCCCAATAATACAAGACTCAGTTCTACCCCAAGAGAGGTACAGGGTTTTGAGTTCATGGGCAAAAAAGCTTCAGATCCAACACACAATCAGGTGAGTCCTTCTTCTGGCCAACCTCTGGTAGGAGGCAGTCTCCGATATTTTCTCACAAAGTGGAACTCCATAACACCAGATCCTAGGGTCTTAAATACAATTCAACTTTATGTTATAGAGCTTTACACAATGCCTTTTCAAACTGTATTTCGCTTCCTCCTCCAAAGTTTTCCTCCAAAATGTCCAACCTGATTTCTCTAGAAATAAAGTCAATTTTACAGAAACAGGCAATTCAGCTCCCACCCCAATCCCTCATGTTTCTTCAGTTCCCTGTTCCTAGTACAAAAGAAAAACAAAAAGAGGAGGCCAGTTATCAATCTCAGACTTTTCAACCAGTTTGTAGCTTATCGTCATTTCTAGATGGAAATAATATTACACTTCAGGGATTCCTTGCTCCAACATGACTGGATTGTAAGGTTGGATCTGCAAAATGCGTATCTTCTAATTCTCATTCATCACCATCACAGAAAATTTCGCCAATTTCAGTAGAAGGGACAAACATTGTTTTCCTCTCTTCTCTTTGGACTCTCTTCGGCACTGTGGTGCTTTCCAAAACTGAAAAAAAAACGTGGTCGTGCATCACAGACCCCAAAGTGTCAGACTTATCATTTACCTAAACGATATTCTTTTAATGTGCCAAAACCTTTATACTCTCCAATCACAACTGCACTTCACATGTTCCCTTCTCTCAAGGATGGATTTTCTCATCAACACAGAAAACTCATATTTAATTCCATCAAATCAGATGGAATTACTAGCATTTCTAATAAATCCATCCAGTGCCACCCTTCATCTTACTCGGACAAAAGTCAAAGCAATCAAATTGAAGTTTCTACAAACCCTTCGGAGTTCTTTCATTCCCCTCAGATCTCTAGCGAGAATTGTGGGTCTCCTGTCTTCCTTCATGCAGGCCATTTATCCTGGCCCGCTCTGCTATCGGGCCCTTCAAAGACTAAAGATTTGTCATTTATGAGGGGTCTCACTTACTCCAACCCCTTCTGTATAGATCGAGAATCACAGCTAAAGCTTCAATGGTGGATAAACCATTTACATGCTTGGAACAGTAGAACCATCTGCGCTTTAGCCCCCGATCATGTGTTAGAATCCGACGCAAACTGGACGGGTTCTCGCACCCGATATGGACCAATCTCAACTGGGGAACATGGTCTCATGAGAAGTCCAGACTACATATAAACTGTTTAGAAATGCTTGCAGGTTCCTTTGCAATCAAAAGCCCAGCAAAAAACAGAGAGCAATGTACCATCCTCCTTCGTATGAACAACATTATTTCAGTTCAAAACATCAATCATCTTGGTGGCACTGGATCCAAGCTGCTAGCAGAACTGGCAAAGAGTTTTAGGGAAGTCTGCCTTCTCAACAAGATTTCAGTCCCTGCAGAATACTTGCCAGAAGACCTCAATACCACAGCGGACTGGCACTCCCGTTATATCCGTGACTAGAAACTTCATCCTTCGGTATCAGGACGCTGCTGCACAAATGGGGACCATTCCACAAAGATCTTTTCACCACCAGACTCAATTCCCAACTTCCTCAATTCTTCATTTGGTTCCAAGAACCCCTAACTTTAGCTACAGATGCTTTATTACAAGACTGGGCCCACTCAATCAACTATGCTTTTCCACCTTCCCTGATGATCAGCAGGGTTCTAGCTCAGGCTAGATGTCAACAGGCAACCCTGGTACTAGTAGTTCTATTCTGGCAATCACAAGTATGGTTCCCTCCTCTTCTGGAATTAGCAATTGACTACCCAGTCCTCCTGACATCTTTTCCCAACCTCCTTCTGGACCCATTGGGTCTTACTCACAAGCTAGTGTTAGAAAACTCCCTCACTCTTTCTGCTTGGAAAATAGTGGGATCTCTGAGTATTTTTCTTTCATTTTGCCAGAAGCTTCAAAGTTCACCTACAAATCTTGGGCTCCAGGTACCACCAAGGCTTATAAATCAGCTTGTTTTTTATGGGCAAGCTGGTGTTTTGGAAAATGTATCAGTCCGTTTTCAGCAGCTGTAGACTAAATTGTTAACTTCCTGGCAGCTGAATCTAGTGGAATAAAGTCCTATTGAACCATAAACTTTTACAGATCTGCTATATCCATGAATCATCACTACAAAACTGGTGGGAGGACATCAGGTTGTCTGTCGACTTTTAAACGGAGTAACATTTTACAATCCTCCTATTCCGAAATACAGTAAATTGTGGAATGTGAATGTTGTTTTGAAATTGTTTATTTCCTGGCCCAATAATGCTGATATTTCACTAAAAATGTTATCTGCAAAACTTACTATGCTATTATGTCTGATTTCAATCAAAAGCCTGTCTGATGTTGAAGTGTTAGATATAACTTCTCACCAATTTACTCTCATAGGTGTTCTTTTATCAATTCACAAACGTACAAAAACAAATTTAACTAATGTGTTTTATCATTATTTTCCCGACCAACCCGTACTTTGTGTTGGAAAATGTCTCAAAAAACAAAAAACAATTGATCTCAGAACGTCCTCACACTCCCAACTTCTCATTTCCTTCAGAAACCCCCACAAACCAGTTTCTTTCCAACCCTTGCTCGCCGGGTTAGGTGGGCATGTCCTTGACATGTGTTGATACTTCCATTTTTGGTGCCCACACTTCCAGAGGAGCCATGGCTTTCAATGCCTTCTGGGCAGTTTCTCGTCTAGAGGACATTCTGAGATCAGCTGAGAGGCCTAATGATAATGTTTCTCACATGTTTTACTGTAAACTTGTTCATATTGCAACCTCTATTGAAATTAACATGCTTTGAAAAAGCATAATGGGAGCCTCCAATCTTACAATAAAATGTATACTTTCCTTGTAATTTATGAAGGAAAGTCTTATTTTTATTAAAGAAACGGAAGCGAGTATTATCCCGCCTCAACAAACTGTTAACTTGGTGTTTTTTTCCAACTCTGACAGTTGCTCCAGAGTTACCACCTTCCTCCCCCTAAAGGAATTTCAGCATATCCAGGCTCTTCAGCTGCCAGTTCTTCGGATGCAGATTTTCCTGGCGTTCCTCTTCCTTCTTGTCTTGACAGGCTTTTTGGCTCTATTTCGGAGTGATAAAGACTTTAAGCTTGCTCACATCTAGGATACGTATTCTTAGATGTGTTGGCTCTTTTAAGCTATTTTTTCCAGACCTAGAAGAGGATAGCTGCTTTATATGATGATAGATCCCTTACTCTAATCCATCTATTGCCTATTGGCTTTGCCTTTCATTATTTTGCCTATAGTAGAGGGTGGATCCTGTGGTCCTGACTTTATATTACACATTAGTATGGTTTGTGTAGGTACTCTGACAGAGCTAAGGGTTATTTCATCCTTCTCAGGCCTACAAGGCCCAGAACTAAAGAGACTCCATTTTGCTTTCTATCCCTGCAGAGATGAGCTGCTTCAAGGGGAAAGGTAATATTTTGGTTTTGAGCTGTTGTTCGCCCTAAGCGTACCGGAGAGACCCGGCCAGAGCTGAATCTAATCAAGAAGTGTCCCTGGGCTCAGGTCTCTAGACGAAACAAGCAGTTGATCACTGTGGGAGCGTCTGGAGCAAGGAGCCTGGTGCATGGACCTGGTGGGAGGAGGCTACTGGCTGGAACTTTCCATGAGGAAACAGCATTCCATAGTAGTGAAGTGCAGAGGCGGAGTCAGTTAGTCGAGTTGAGCTGGAGTGGTAGAAGCAGTTGAGTTGATTTGGAGGAGCGGAGAGTGTTGGTAGGGTTGGAGAAGTGGAGTTGCAGGAGGAGAAGAGACAGAAGATGCTTGGAACAGAGAGAAGACAAACAGACAGTCAGTGAGCTGGAACTGAAGGAAGCAGTCAGAAGGAGTTACTTATCAGGAGGAGTTGTGAATAGCTGGAGTCTGAAGTAATGACTTTTAGAAGAGACTGAAGTTATATCGTGGATTAACCTGTGGGAGCAGCTGGAGTTAATTGGACATTGGCACAGAGACAGTTAAACAGAGTGAAAAAGCTAGTGGAACGAACGGTTATCAGAGCGGCAGAAACCATTAGATTGAAGTTGGAAGGTGGAGAGAGTCCGTGGGGGAGGAGTCCAGTGCAAAGTGATCAGCGCAGATGTGTGTCCAAGAGTGCAGGAGAGAATCTAAGACGAGCTAAGGCACAGACGAGAGAGGAGCCCAGATGACAGCTAGAGCAAGACTTCATACTCCCAAGGTGACCTCGTTCCTTACTTTATAAATATTAACCTTGTCCTTATACTGTATGCCTAATCCTTTTCTTTCAGCGGTGTGTTAAAGTTCCTGTTAATCAAGAGACCCCGCAGATAACCTTGTCCTCATACTGTATGTCTAATCCTTTTCTTTCAGCCGTGTGTTAAAAGTTCCTGTTAGTTATAAAATACACATACACAAATCTGCGGGGTCTCTATGATTATTGTAATAAAGATACCCCAGTTCTTAGTGAACTAGTGTGCATGTGTTATTCTTAAGATAGAGCTAACCTTTCTTAGCGCTTAAATCAGGGAATAACTCTTGCATACAGTGTGTATATCTCTTGTCCCTACACAGTGAAGGTAACCTTGTCTCCTAGTCAGGTATTACTGTTTGAACAGATGCTACCCCTGATCAGGTAAGTGATAACTGAATAATTAGGGAGAGAGAGGAGCCCTTGAACTGAAAGATAATTGATATACTAAGTAATTCGGATTGTAAGTGAGTGAGCACCGGGGGGATACGGTGTTTAGGTCCGCCGGATTGTGGACCGGATAAACAGAGAGCACTGGGGCTGCAGCCCAGTGAGAATGGCACGCCGGATTGTGTGTCGAGTGAGCACTGAGGGTAATCAGTGTGTAATGGTAGATAATCAGAACTGCCCCAGGGTAGATTAGTCTGGACCCATGTGGTTGCGAGACTATGAGGTATGAGTGTGGTGTAGGGCATGGATGTCCTTAGTAATCAGTGAGTATTCTTAGTATCCCTATAGATTTAGTGGTGTTTCTGATGATATGAGCTTGTATATTGCGAGTTCCCCATCCTCAGGTAGGTACCCAGGTGCCTGGATAGATGGGTCCTGAGGAGGGAGGTGGTTACGTTCCGGCTGGGTTGGAGGGGCTCTCAGGAGCTGATCCCATCTGGTCTAGAACCCGGTCGTTACACTTCTCTGTAATCAGTTGCCAATTTGGGACTTAGATTCAAGGACTTTTGCCACCAAGAACTCTTTACATTTACTTTAACGTTCACTATTCTGTTCTCTATTTTTGCTTTGTTTTCTAATTCCCCTTAACTTCTCTCACAAGAAAAGAGGACTGTTTGCAGCCAAGTTAGGAGTTATAGGTGTTACTGTGATGCTATTGGTTGTCATTGATACTAAGTTTTGTCTCCAATTGGCTAGTTTTTCCTAAGCTACATTGAATTTGTAGTTTTCAAGTTCTTGACGGCTGCTATTAAATAAATGCGATACCAAAGGGGATGATGGACGGAGCGTTTGAGAAAATCAAACACTCACCCCCAGTCAACTGATCTTGATTTAATCTATCAGCATTCTGTAGCTCACTTCACCACCCCAGTTCAGACATGGCCACATGCAAATCAGTCTGACCCTGTGCCTCATGGGAACAGTCCAGCCCGAACTGCCAAGCCGTGTCTTCCCTCAGTTGACTGGGGGTTAGTGTTTTATTTGCTGCAATGTTCCGTCCATCATCCCCTTTGGTATCGCTTTGTTCGCCCTAAGTTGGCAGGGTATGCCCTGACGTGAGTCCTTTGCTCACTTTGCCACTGGATTCAAGCTAGCCTGGCTGATGACGGCTGATTAGCCAGAAACCGGTCCCAGGATGCTTGTTTCCGGTCCAGGGAAGACATGGCTTGGCAGTTCGGGCTGGACTGTTCCCATGAGGCACAGGGTCAAACTGATTTGCATATGACCATGCCTGAACTGAGGTGGTGGAGTGAGCTAAAGAATGATGATGGATTAAACCCAGAGTTGACTGGGGGTGAGTGTTTGATTTGCTCCAACGCCCTGTCCATCATCCCCTTTGGTATCGCTTTGTTCGCCCTAAGTTGGCAGGGTATGCCCAGACATGGGCCCTTTGCTCACTTTGCCACTGAATTCAAGCTAGCCTGGCTGATGACGGCTGATTAGCCAGAAACCGGTCCCAGGATGCTTGTTTCCGGTCCAGGGAAGACATGGCTTGGCAGTTCGGACTGGACTGTTCCCATGAGGCACAGGATCAGACTGATTTGCGTATGGCTATGTCTGAACTGGGGTGGTGGAGTGAGCTAAAGAATGATGATGGATTAAAACCAAATTAGTTGACTGGGGGTGAGTGTTTGATTTGCTCCAACGCTCAGTCCATCATCCCCTTTGGTATCATTAAATAAATACAGGCTTAGAGAATCATAATAGGAGCCTCCTGTCTTGCAATAAAATGTAGACTTTCCTTCATAAATTACTAGAAAACTGTACATTTAAATGTTAAATATATTTTGAATTTAAATTACTTTCTGAAGCTTAAATACAAAATTCCCACCTAAAGTAAAATATTATATTTTTTATTATGCATCAATCATTTTTAGTGATGTGTACTTTTAAATAAAAGTAATTTCATTTTATTTAAATAAAAATGTATGTTACATATTTTCTTTAACATTACATTAAATATATTTATATTTAAAATAGTTTAAATAATTTAATTTCATATGGTTTCCTATGGGGTTCCTAAATGTAGATTTAAGAGACTCTTGAGAGACTCCTAAGACTGAAATACAAGAATAAAGTTACTATAAGTAACTTTCCAAATGTTTGTGGAGATCTCTGCCACTGGCGCGGAGATCTTTCGATCAGAAAATATTACAGCATTTAATAAAGTTTTCTGTTAAAATATAATTTGATGTAAAATAAACATGTATAATAATTGTAATGAAATCATATTAACCTAGGACAACCTAAATGAAAAGATACAACTCACTACCACCTAAAATTACCTTTCTATTAAATATTAAATTATTCTAAGTACAATATTTTACAATAACTTTAAATTAAAATCCCTCACCCTCACTAGCATTTTTATTTACATTTTTTGCAAGTACGATTATAAGATATGGTTTTGATTAACTATAACAATTTGTAGACTAAACTAAACTAAGGGCCTCATTACGATGTCGGTAGGAAAGGCTACGAATGGCATTCGGTTTGACCGAACCCATGTCGGAAGCCAAGTTTCCGACCGACCGATTACGATACAAGGTAGTCGTCGGTCATTCCGAATCAGTTCCGACCAGCATTTGGAGTGTCCAAGTCGGTCGGAGCTGAATCGTAGAGCTCCACGGCCTGGGTTTCCGATCAACCGATTATGATATTGGATTCCGACAGCCATTCTGACTCGGTCTGTCTGACACGGATCGGCTGATGGGAATCTGAATTTGGGGGCCAGTAGCAGGCCCCCCTTCACCCGGAATCCTCCGGATGGGGCCTGTGGGAGTACCCATGGGTCCCCTCTTTCCAACCATGCAGTGTGGCAGGCACCATGGGGTGCCCGCCACAGAGTGCAAGGTTTTCCGCACCCACCCCTTTCTTCAATGGGTGCCTGTGTTGTCAGTCGGAACACAGGCTCCGACTGAACGTTGTTTGGAACCATCGTAATTGGTCGGTCGGACTCCCCGAACCTGTGTCGGTTGGAAACCATTCCGACAAGGAGTCAATCAGAATCCTTTCCTACTGGCACCATAATGAGGCCCTACGTTTTTAATTGAACTTTGTTGACATAAGTGTAGTAGTACATTTAAAAAATAACACAAATTAGCTTTAACTATATTAAGAATTTGTTAACTTAAAAATGTTATATCTATATGGGCATTTAAGGCAGTACCAGTGTTTGGCCATGTGTGGTGCTCGCCTTTCTCCAAGGCTGGGCTGCAGTACATTTAAGCCTCTCACAGTTAGGATTGTAGTAAAATTAGAAGTGTACTTTATCAATATCACTTGGCTTACTCCTAGGGCCAAAATTCTTTGCTGTCTACATAAACCGTCTTGGCTTTGTCCCACCCAGCTTGATGATGTACTGCTCCACTGATAGATTGTGCATCTGAAGGAGAATGCAGCAAACTTCTTCTGTGGTAATAGATTACTGGTGCTGAAGGATCTCACCAGAAGTTCCAGACAATTGATGTATAAATCAAATTCTGTGCTTGCCTAACGCTGTCCTGCAGAGAGAGAACCTTATCTTGTTCTGCAGCCCCATCTGCTGGCATCTGACTCCATGACAACGTCTGAAATTCCAGGCCTCCATATATTTCTCCCACCAACTCAACTGTGTTTTGGCCACCACCGTTAGACTAATTGTGTCAGTATAAGATAGGGCTCTCTGGAGTTTTTAAATCTTCAGTCTTTGCAATGAACTGTAGTGAATAGGACCAGAAAAATCACTTGTGTCGACAATGAGAGCAGGCCTTCAATCCTGGCTAAAAACCTCAATTATATTATGTTGTTGCTGAACACAGATTTCAATTCACTCCTTATGTCCTTGACCTTCGATGGCAATTGAAGCTCATATTTCATCAAATTCACCTGAAATCCCAAATGCCTATTTGTGGTTTCGGGGGTATAAATGATTTCTTGTGTTGATAATGAATCACAACTGTTATAATAGGCGGAGTGTCCATCCTAGATGCATGTCAAGTTCCTGTGGATTTTTGGCCATGAGGAGCACGCCGTCCTAGGAGATGATAAGTCAGACACCTGTGGCACAGAGCGACTCTACTATCATTTTCATTACCTTTTGTAAAGCACTAACAAGCCTATGGTTGACTGAACATAGGGCAGAAAACTTGTACCAGAGGCCTCGCTACTGAAACTGACATAAATGTCTGGGCAGGGCAAAGATCGGATTTGTCATAGCATCTTTGAGGTCCACACAGACCCTCAAATTGTTCTCCTTTAGGAGAGCTCTCAAAAGATGGAGACCTTCAATCTTAAAATCATGATAAAGTAACAAGCAATTGATTTCTCAAAGGTAAAAACACTAACCGGAAGCCTCTGCCCTTCTTTTGAACCAGAAATATGTTGCTTCCAAACCGTCGGGAGTGAAAAAGAGCATGTCATATTGCCTCTTTGTGTAGCAACTCCTGTCTTTCTTTGTCTTTGTTCTCAGAGGGAAAAGTTCATACATTTGTGTTGAGAGACTTGAATGGGAGTTCCATAAAATTCCAACTGGAAACCCTTAATCAGTATTTTGAGTTGATGTGACCCAATTGTGAACAGACCATCAAACTCTCCTCTCTCCAACGTAGTATTACATGTGTTATAGGAATGATAGTTATCTGTAAATTCTGCATTGTAATTGAAGTTTAAAGAACCCTTGCCACTTCATATCTGGCATTTCCTTCTATCAAACCCTCCACCTCTTCTCCATGTCCTTAATCCTCTTAGGAAACTTTGAAAGTTCATCTGGCCTAAGCAGCGCCCTCTGCCTCACCTGGTTTCTCCAAAGTGTACAGGTTGTAAAACCTCTTACAAAGACAGCCCGGCTTTCGTCCAGCATCATAAAAGTATTGATAACTTTTCTAAATCTTTAACAAAGGGATATTAAAAAAGAAACCAACTGTCAATTGTGTCTGCTTCTTCCAAAGCCAACTCGTCGATTTGGGATTAATTTTCATGCGAAGGGAGGGGCATCTTTTCACCGAGATTGTTCAATTCACGTTGACAAGCAGGCAAATGGCTCTCTGTGTCCAGCCCACAAGGATATCATGATCAATTGTAGAACTTTCTTTCTTTGCCTTGTGTGCCAGTATGAGAATTTTTGTAAGGGGACCAGACAGGTCGAGCAGTTTGTCTTGACAGGCTCTCCCGGACCTCTCAATCCCTTCCTTTAGATCTCAGGTGACCTTCTTCATAAAAATAATCATTCATTCATTTGATAACTTTATTTCGGTCAACAGACCATAAAAGTGCAGATAAAATACATACACAGTAGCACAGGAGAATAAAACAACAAATAACGATCCAGTCATATATTAGACCTAAAAACTGATTAAACTAGATGGTTATCAAAACGGATAGGATAAAATACATGAATAAAAAATTATTATACAAAACTTTTCCGTCTGCACCACATACCAAATAGGAACCGTGATACAGCGAAAACAATAGGAGGGTAGGTATCATAGCTTAAGACCCTACACACATGAACACAGTGTCTAAATCCTAAGGGGCAGATTTATGTTAACTGGCGCATCCCCAGGGATGCGCCAGTTAACGTGCGCCACAGTGCGCCACAGCTCCGCCACCCATGGTGCGCCGCATTTATAATGCGGTGCACCATGGTGCAAAAACGGCACAGATGCGTGACGCATCTGTGCCGGAAATGTGGCACATTGCTGGAGTTGCGTCGCAAGCGCGACGCAGCTCCAGCAAGGCTCGGAGGTGCCCCATCTACACAATGCTGCATTAAGACCTACGCCTGCTTCAAGCAGGCGCAGGGTTTTGACGCAGCATTGGCCTGAAAGTGACTGAGTGAAATCTCATAGATTTCACTCAGCCACTTTCAGGAGGCGTTCCTGCACAGGAATGCCCCCCCTGCGCAGGAATGCCTCCTTATGGCGCAGGGCTTTACAACGTGACGTATCTCCTAGATGCATCACGTTGTAAATAGGGCGCATTGTTTGCGCCGCAGTTGCGTCAAATAAAGTGACGCAATTGCGGCGCAAGGGCATCATAAATCTGTCCCTAGGTTTCTACATAGTGGAATCAACCAGCATTTCCTTATTGCTTGGTATGCGGGGCAAAAAAACAGAACGTGGCATACATCTTCTTGCTTGTAATTGCATGCAGGGCACGTAATATTCTCTGTGTTAGCCCATTTGGAGGTAAATACCCTGAGTGGGAGGCAACCGTGCCTAAGCTTAATATAGAGTTTCCTCGCAAGTGGAGGATAAATTACATCTAAGAATTCCTCCATTCTTGATTTGATTTTTACTTGGAGGAACTCTACCGTCAGTCTTCCCACAGTAGTGGATCTTTGTAGAGCTACTAGATTCTGATACCTCAGATGGCGCAAGAGCTCTAATTTGGTTATCCCTGAACAACTTACTTCAGGGTTCTCCCACAACTCAGATAAGCCAATACGATTACTGAGTGCCCTAATATGTAAAAGCCACGGAATGTTCTTAATTTTTAAAAGAGCCCAAACCTCTATAAATTCCTCTCTATAGGAAACCAATTCAGGCACTGATCAAAGCCTCTTCCAGTGGAGAATAGGCTGTGCTGCTACTAGCTCTTCTATCGATTCTAGCCTCAAGTCCAACTGCAAGGGGATGAGCGGTGTACTTGCTGGTAGGCCCAGAGAATTCCTCATGAAGCCATGTTCTACCCTCGTGAGGTTAGATGTGCTTTGATGGCCCCATAATTCAGCTCCATACATTGAAGCCGTTCTGGCCTGCAGTCTACAGATTTCAACGACCGGAGCTGCAGGTTTAAAAAACGAAATTCTTTGGACTTTACTAATACCTCCCGCTACTTGGGTTAATCTAAGGGCTGCCTTTGCAGTCTGAAAACCCCAGTCAAAGTTTCCGTCAGAGTAATACCGAGGTAATCGAATGCCTTGACTCTTTCTAGAGGAATACCATTCAAAAGAGGGTTAGGACGAGTCTGCTTCAGGGGATTAAAAATCATGAACTTGGTCTTATTCAAGTTTATCTCTAGTCCGCGCGAAGCACAGAAGGCTGCAAAGCCACCCAGGGTGCGCTGGATTCCCGTTGACGTTTTGGACAGCAGCAAGGTGTCGTCTGCAAACATCAGAGCGGGCACCCGCCCAGTAGCCAACCTTGGGGCATCATTATCTTTTACACCAAGAAGGTGATCTACTAAACCATTGATGTAAAGACAAAATAGCGTTGGGGTGAGGACGAACCCCTGGCGTACCCCCTTCATCACAGAAAATCGGCCCGATAGATCACCATGTCTCCCACACCTAACTTGGGCATAGGTAGGTCGGCAGACCCAGCTCTGCCAAAACTCTCCACAGCTTGTCCCTCGGCACTAGATCAAAAGCTGCCCGCAGGTCAACAAAGATGAGGTAGAGGCTGCCAACCTTCACTCTGACCGTTTTCCAGAATAGGACCTGGAGCCTAAATATTTGGTCTAGAGTGGAAATGCCCGTCCTAAACCCGGCCTGGAATATGGTCAGAATCTCGATTTCCTCTATCCACTCCTGGATTCTATCTAAAATTATCCTGCCCATCAGTTTTTGTGTGGTGTCTATCAGACTGATGGACCTATAGTTAGATGGGGTTAACAGACAACCTTTTTTGTGGATAGGGACAATCTCCGCTCCAAGCCAGGTATCTGGCGGGTCATTCCCCTTAAGTATTGCATTAAATAGAACAGCCAGGTATGGTGCCCAGATTTTTGGTTGCGACTGATATAAATCCCCAGGCATCTTATCTAAACCAGGGGACTTATTGGGTAATAGTTTAGCTATTGGGACTCCACCTCCATAAGGGTAATGTGCTCGAGCCCGTCCAGTTGTTGCTCATACCTGGGGACCGAGACGTCTTGGCCCAGCTCAATATCCAAGGGCCCCGCCAATCGATACTCATGGCGGGGTTCTAGGGTAGCCAGCAGGGGGGTCTTTGCAGCTTCCCCTAACACAAAATCCATCGACCCCTCCAATCTATGCTCATGGAGTAGTTCGAGGATAGGGAGCAAGGTGGTCTCTTCAGTAGAATTGGCATAGAGTGCTCCAAAGTAGGCTTCCCAAATTACAGAAGCTATATTCGAAATGGGTGCTGGTCCACCCCCGCTCACCCCAGAGCTAACAATGGCCCAGAATGCCTTGGAGTCCTTGCAAGAAAGTGCTGATCTGAGTTCTTCCCATCTGTTCTCCTCCCAGTCTTTCTTTCCCCTAGTAATGACCTGTTTATACCCAAGTCGGCACTGCTTTATGCTGGTTCCATCCTTTGTTTTTATTGCCGTTAGCAAATCTTTTTTTGCTTTCCGACAGGATGCATCATACCAGGGATGTGTTCTAGCTGGGGTAACTTTATTACTAACCGAAGGGTAAAACACACCAAAGAGTTTGGCAACCGACTGCTTATGAATTCCCATGATCCCAGCCTGGGGATCTGGATTTAAGTCCTTTTCACCCATTTCCCCCATTTCTATTAGCTGCGGTAATGCCAGATGATAAACTTCAGCTAGTTTAGTCGGCGAACCCTGGAGGTGAGACCATTTAATTCTCCGCCTATTATTAGATAATAGGAGGGGCGGTGGTGCAGCAATGAGCTCAGGGGCGGGATTAGACAGCCCAAAACTTTCAGGTTTCAGCATCAGGACCAGGGTATTATGGTCACTATCGTTCCTCGGATACACCCTGAAATCCAGCACTTTATCCCAATGTCTAGCTTCAATCATTATATAATCGATGATGGAAGTATGCCCTATTCTGTTAAAGGTAAATGACCCCGGTCTATCTGGTACCACTCTCCCATTAAACGCCCGCAGAGACGTTGTAAGGGAAAGTGATTTGAACTTTTTTTCTTTGCCTTGTGTGCCAGTATGAGAATTTTTGTAAGGGGACCAGACAGGTCGAGCAGTTTGTCTTGACAGGCTCTCCCGGACCTCTCAATCCCTTCTTTTAGATCTCAGGTGACCTTCTTCATAAAAATAATCATATTTGGATCCACATCAAAGGTATCCAGTACTTTGCCTTTTACACAAGGTCTTGGATGCTCAGCTCTGAGCATATACCGAACCTCTTAGTCAAAAGCCTTTTTAAGGTATAACTGAACATAATCGGTGATTGCAGTAGGTGGGATCCATTCTGCCGATCTCTGGCGACCTATTTCCTCATTCCTCAGGATAAAATGACAGCGATTCGGTTTAATCTTGTAGAGACAGTGAGAGAGGTTCTCAGTTATCGTGGGGAATAGTTCTCTTGCATTTTTTAGACCCAGCTGATATCCAGCAGGATCTCCAGGAGTCAGAGATATCGGATTGGTCTGATTCTGAGCCACACTTATCCGTGCCCCAACAATGCTCTGCGAGTTCCAATTCTCAGCGGGGCTTTGAGGAGCCATATATGTGGTGAGCTAAGAAATCAGCTGAGAGCTTGTCTGTGAACGCAGAATGCGCCCATCATTCCAACTTTTTCTTAATTTTTGTGGGCGCTGAACCTGAAGGTCCCTGGGAGGAAATGGGGTACAGTAGAAGTTTTTTCTCACTGAAGTTAGTGCAGTTTGTTTTCAATTTCTTAGTGATAGACTTTAGCACCATGCGTAAACCTTTGCTGCCAGATTGTTAGACAGTACTATCTATGGCCTCAACCAGGTCCTCGTATTTATTACGATTAAAAGCTTCACTGGGTGACATATTGACTGTCTTGAAAAGTTATTACACACCTTGAGCAGTATGAGAGGTATCTAGCCTCATAGTTCAATGTACTGGTCACCAGGGCAAATAACTGGGCAATCTAGAGGAGAGCTAGGTGAAAAAAGGAAGGGGGGACAGCTCCTCAACGAGGTCTGTAATAAGATTATTGCAACCCCATCCATGTAACAGTGTTGGGCATATGGTGAGGGAGCAGTATCAGCGAACATAAAATAAGTATCTTTTTTGTAAGGAGAGCAAGTATCCCAATTTTTTATGTTAAACATCAAAGCATTTTGTGTGCCATGCACATGTCACCAATACTTTCAGCTTACACTCTGGGTTCCACTGCAGCGATCTCGGGCAGATCCAGACATAGAAAGTGAAAGAGAACTGTGCCAGGTCTCCACAAGGGCCCATCTTTACACAACTAAGAGGTGGCTCACTGTGCCTAAGAGTTTACTTGGGGGGAGGGGGTGGCAGGAGGTGGAATAAGACATCTATTCCTAATAGAGGAAGCAGTTAAACAATAACACCACAAGTGCAGTGGGTTGTGTCGCTCTCGGAAGTGGAGGGAGAAACAGTGGGGCATATTCTCAAGGACTTATTGCCGAGTTAGTGGCACTTTATCGCAGCCAAAGTTGTGATAAATATATCATCTTATTTACAAGCTGGTGCTAACAGCCCATATCACCAGTTTGCCTGCGATAGCAGCCGCAAAAAACATCGCCACAGATGAGCCTGGCAACTAATGCTAATGAGATGCAGAGTAGGCGTTCCCGGGCAAAATGTTGCGACACCACATCACAGAATTCTCAACGACCAGCCAGATCTGCAATAAGATCACAAAATAGGTGATAAGGCGCGTTAGCAGCAGGAACTTAGCACCTGCTCTTACCTGGTGTAAAGTCGAATGACAACCTGTACCAGAAAAGGGAGCCCAGCCCAGAGCCACACCTGAAGAACAACAGATGCCAATAAGCCAAAGATTATGCAGCTTGGACACCCAAGAGGGCCACATCACCCACCGCCCCGAGGCCCTACCACGGGCACCCCCCAGACCAAGATATTGCACATCAACTTCACGAATCATGAACAAAATCATTCGCCTGATGTCGCACAATTACAACAATTAACATTCATGTGTGGTCAGAAAAAGGAGAATCGTTCATCCACCATTGAAAGTCCAAACTAAATATCACAATCAATTTTTACTCTAAACAACTATTTGGAAGAGTCATGGCGGGGCATCCATGGATAATCTGTAAGTCACAGCCTGCAAGACAAATCCAAGATAAGAAGGTGTGTCAGGCACTCATCAAAGGACAGACAGAGAGGGAAAGAGAGAGAGAGGGAGAAAGAGAGGGAGAGAGAGGGAGAGAGAGGGGGGAGAAAGAGAGGGCAAGAGAGGAGGAGAGAGGGAGAGAGAGGGAGGGAGGGAGAGGGAGAGAGGGAGAGAGAGAAAGAGAGGGAGAGAGAGAGGGAGAGAGAGGGAGAGAGAGAGGGGAGAGAGGGAGGGAGGGAGAGAGAGAAAGAGAAAGAGAGGGAGAGAGAGAGAGGGAGAGAGAGAGGGAGAGAGGGGGAGAGAGAGGGAGAGAGAGGGGGAGAGAGAGGGAGAGAGAGGGGGGAGAACGAGAGGGCAAGAGAGGAGGCGAGAGGGAGAGAGAGGGAGGGAGGGAGAGAGGGAGAGAGGGAGAGAGAGAAAGAGAGGGAGAGAGAGGGGGAGAGAGGGAGAGAGATAAAGAGAGGGAGAGAGAGGGGAGAGAGAGGGAAAGAGAGGGAGAGAAAGAGGGAGAGAGAGAGGGAGAGGGAGAGAGAGAGAGGAAGAGAGATAAAGAGAGGGAGGTAGAGAAAGAGAGGGAGAGAGAGAAAGAAAGGGAGAGGGAGAGAGAGAGGGGGAGAGAGGGAGAGGGAGAGAGAGAATGGGGGAAGGGAGAGAAAGAGGAGAGGGGGAGAGGAGAGGGGGAGAGAGAGGGGGAGAGTCAGAAAGAGAGAAAGGAAGAGATAGAAAGAGAGATATTGAACAAGGAGCGCAAGGCCAATCGGGCTCTTGGCTCATACATGCCAACTGTTACGTGTGTATCGCTACTGGTGCACCCTAAGTCTAAGGCCTGGCATCAATTTCAGCGTGAAGGCCACATCACATTTAAAAAAATCCAAGCAGTAGTGAGACCAACATTATGTATGAAATCTTCTTTGTCTCAATACACAAGGCGGAAGGACATTTGAACCTCCAACCTAGGTCTTGCATGAGGTTGGCACCCCCTGAGTGAGATACCCTACCAGAGTTTGCAACTGTTGTAACTATGTAACAATGTTCTGAAACAATGTCCTACCTTATGTAAAGCGCTCTGATACCTCTGGGTCTAGCCATCGCTATATAAAACTTTTCAAAAAAATAAATTGATGACTCCTACACCAAGAACTGCGCTAATGAAGGACCAACGTGTCCACAACCCATACACACTTATCCCTGCTTGAGGTACACCTGCATGGGATGCCCTTGACACATAAGTAAAAAAAAAACATACATCCAAATGTTGCACACACATACTACTCATTGCTCCGAGCTGTGGCATATCATCCACAGAACTGCCGCCGGTCTGAATAGTGCCGGTTCAACGAGACCAACAAACGCAATGGCAGCCCATCCCGGGTACATGCACAACCCCTGTCACGTGGAACTGTTCCGTGCACGAATGCTGCATCTGTTGAGATCACTGCCACCGGCAGTGTTGCGCATCACTTACCATCTGAGTTTCCGTTTTGCTTATGTCACCTGCGTCCAACCTTGGCTCCACTGTCGATCATGCACATTCTAGTGGTCCATGGAGGTCTGCCTATCCAACACAACAGTAGCTGAACTGGATTTTGACTTGTGTGAGCGCCCCCTGTTGGCCCACGAACAGGAGTGTAACCAGGATACCGTGCATGGCATGCCTTGATATGTGGCGTATGTGCTGGCAGTAGTGGATGGGAGATTGCACAAGTCATCATGTGCAGTGATCACATCGAGGCGCTCCACTATTCGGCTGTGTTGCGGATTGGTGAAACGGCGTGGACGGAGCACATCTGTCCGGACCAGTTAATGGATTGGCTCTCCCTCGTGTTAGTTGAACTCGAAACGACGCACTCTTGGAACTGATTGCTCATGAAGCTGCGCACGCATTCATGGACGAGTAACTACGATCCTGCAGCCACAACTGATTGTCACCCAGGGCACAGGTCCAAACTGTCAGGTGCTGCTTCACGGAATCCAGATGCGACGAGTAATGGTCCACCTCCTGATAACACCAACACCCTAATATAGAACATACAGGGTATTCGAGGGATCAGGCGAGGGAAAGGAAAGGGAAAGGAGCAGCGAGGGCTTTAGGATCTGAAATTACATAAAACAAAGGTATAAACAGTGCATACAAACACCTACACTCAAAGGACCTAACTAGATGTATATATATATACCTTTTACAATAGAACGTCGTAACAAGCTAATTCCAGACTCTTGCACATTCCATCTGTCATATCTACAATACAAAAACTCACATGGATTAATTCTTAGTCTCTCCGGTGCAGACATACATCCATCCTTATTTAGATACCCTTATGCACACATACCAAGAGGTCTGAGTAAGGCAATGTAAAAGGTGTATTCAGAAGGCTCCTTTCCTTTCCAAAACATAATAATATAAAGATGTCCAAACCAATGGAATAACTCAAATAAAGTTTGTTGTGGGCCAAATCAAAAAAGAGCTCCACCTCTGATCAGTGGATGGATATAGAAGACCCCAAAACATAGGTAGGAAATATTATCCAGTCTTTCCACTCTGAAAGTGCAGCTAACTGAAGTTGCAGCAATATTCCGTTTAAAACACTCCAATGAAGACACCCATACACTGCAACGCGTAGCACCTAGTAGGCACCGCGCTCCGCTACGGGGAGATTCAAGTCAGGAATTCCAATCAAGTATCACATATACGGTAACGCGTGGCACCCTGTAGCCACTGTGCTCCGCTATGAGGAGTTTAAATCAGGTAGCACATACACGTAACGCGTGGGACCCTGTAGCCACAGCGCTCCGCTATGAGGAGTTTAAATCAGATAGCACATATACGGTAACGCGTGACACCCTGTAGCCACAGCGCTCCGCTATGAGGAGTTCAAATCAGGTATAGTGTATACGGCAAAGCGTGGCACCCTGTCGCCACTGCGCTCTGCTACGAGGGAAATCCAAGTAACAGGCCAAGCTCGTTAACCTCACGAGCAGACTTGTATCTTTACAAGCAGAGGAATGGTAAGGTGCGGTTTAGGAATTTACCGCTACTTCCGTTCATTAATCCCAAAAGAGTCCAACAAACAACATTGGGGATAAAGGACTATACCTTCCTTTGGTCAGCCGATAACCAGGTTGCTGATCCGCTCACACGGCACCAAGTCCAACTCGAGTGCATTCACGCTCAGCAGAGCGAACACGGTGAAATCCACAAACAGAATTACGGACAAGGACGTCCGTTGCATGACATCTAAAATAGTTCCTCCGCCCCACTGCCTCATGGGGATTGTAGTTCTAAGCAGTGTAGGCGCCGTTAATGATGATCCTGACACAAACACCTTGTTGCATCTTGGAGGAATGGTAACATATCGCATCCCATCACAACAGTGGACATGTCTGCATTTGCCCCGGACTCGTGATGGAGCTGCACAGTGTCGTTTGGAAAAGTTTCCAAATCAGTCAGCAGAGCACACAGTTGGCGCAGTCCAGTGGTACAGCACTATG
Source organism: Lissotriton vulgaris (assembly GCF_964263255.1). Taxonomy (NCBI): domain Eukaryota; kingdom Metazoa; phylum Chordata; class Amphibia; order Caudata; family Salamandridae; genus Lissotriton; species Lissotriton vulgaris. Next base: position 878,436,491 of record NC_141685.1, read on the forward strand.
CAGATCCCATGGGCTGTGAGTCGTGTCCCCTGACAGGGGGAAATGAGCAGACGCCAAATATCACATGACTCGTCCAGCAAGGCAAGGTGTGGTGAGCGTGTTGCCATCCGTAATGATTTGTGTTCATTTTTGCCCCCCATTTCTTGCACCTCAACATGTTCCTATGCTGCGTGTAAGTGTCTTAAGCATTTGTCTGCATGTTGTATAGTGCCTTGCCCGTACCGACACGTACATGCTAATAAAGTCTACTCAACTTCACCAGTGTTCAACTGTGATGAGTGTTGATTAGAATTACAAATCTTGTGCCTCAGTGAGCATAGTCCATACACAGATACTGCTGCATGTACATTGGGGGTGAGTCCCTATTGGCAGCTCCACCTCTGTGAGCCAGACATTGTGGTTGGGATAGTTGCTGGTAGACCTGTGCTCTTACATGTCTCCAGCAATGTGAGTATGGTGTCCAAATTCTTGCCATGTGAATCAATGTGATCCATCAAAACAGGCTGTGTCCACACAGATGTGTGTGAGTAGGTATGCGAAGAGATGTTCTGTTGCCACTTGTGATAGGGGACACTACTTCAGGCCTGCTACCGATTTTGCCATTTCTACACACAGCACTAGTTGATACATGGATGTGTGGCTACGTTGGGGAGTTGCAAGATTATTGTTCATGTGCAATGAGGCCACAGCTAGTTCACACCTTCACAGTCATCTAATTGGCCATGTGGGTCAGGGTCAAACATGCACGTTGATGTCATTTACCAGGGTGTACCTTTTAGTACAATCAATGTCCCTACATTCATCCACACTTTTATACTTGAGTGAACAAAGACATGACACATCTGTGTGATTTAGAATGTTTTATTCACTTTCTGTGTAGTGTCAGAGCTGGAGCAGTACATGGCCATGCCAAGCCACATTTCATGGTTGCCCAGTGGTGGGCCAACCAGAGGGGGAATGAAAAGTTAATCGGAAGAGGAAAAGTTCAGTCCGCAGCCGGATTGCTGTGTCATTGGTAACCAGAGCAGATATGGCAGTCCATGTCGCGGTCCAGGTGAATGTTGCAGAGTGTTTCAGGGCACAGTGGGAGGTGTTGTTCCAGGGCACGATGCAAAGGCGGAACCAGGCAGGGACAGGCCATATGGCGGGGATGGATGCTACTACCTCCTTCCTCACACAGTCATTACCATCCACATCTTACTCCTCTGATATGTCTTCTGTGTCCGGTGTGTCAGGTGTGTGTGGTGGTGTTATGGCTGCATCACTGTGTGCCACTGAAACATCAGGGGGCGGAGGTGCGTATGCCAAAGTTCCTGCAGCAGTTGTCTGGTACAGGCTCTGTGGCAGCAATGGCAAGATAAGGATCTGCAGGGCATGGAAGATCCCAGCTACATCTTGTTGGTGTTCAGCCGTGGCAGCCATACTTCCAGCCTGCATCCATGGCTCCATGGTCTGCATTGTCCTCCGCATCTTTGCCAACTTTGTGCTATTGTCGCTGGAGCCTGTCTGACTAGACAGTTCTTGTATCCTAGTAATGGCCCCAGCGATGTAAGGTAAGGATTGTTGGAGAGCATGGAGCGGACAGTGGGTCTCCGTTAGGGACTGTAAGTGGTACCTGATGGGACTCAGACATCCACATATGGCATCTAGTTTGGCTGCCATGAGGTCAAACCACACCCGCAGCTGATCATCCATCTTCTCCTGGCACCCTAACACATGGCATTGGAATGCCATGTGTTGGTCCTGGGAGACAGCTGTAGTGGTGTGTTCTTCCTGCTGTGTGGTCTGTGCAGTGGGTGGGGTTACCTCGAGGCATCTGGGCTGCCCTGCTTATAGAGGTGGGGTGCGGAGGCTGTCTACGATATGTTGGAGGGTGTCGGAGCAGATGACCAGGGGGTCCGCTTCATCATCACTGAAGATATGTCTGGTTTGCTCGGCAAGAGGTGTTGATTGTCCCTCTGCAATGTGAAGGGAGGGGAGATGCAGGTTAACAGTGTGTCCCATATATGTTGACGCATTGTACATGTTTCCAAACAGGCAGCATGACAATGTACATTGTGGCTGTTTTGGAGAAGCTGGCTATTTGATGGGAGCCAGTGGACATTTCGACTACATGACGGATATGCGGTTGTACTCGTACATTGTCATCTCACAGTTTCATGCTATGCCAGATGTGATTGGCCAGTTTCTATGCACAAGCGGCACCAGTCGTGCCCTCTGTCCTGTGGTGTAAGTGTTGCACTTTGTACCACATTGTCGTCAATGTTGATGTGCTGTGATTGCTATGTGTGTGTGCTGCATTGTGGGAGAGTCGCCCCTGCAGCTCTGATTTAGGGGCCCCTTATCCTTTTGAGGCGGTCTGCATTTGACTTGTGTGCTTTTCGGGTGCTGAGGTGTGGACGACTTGGGTCATATGTGTTCTTGGACGGTTTTTGTACTCTTGTGCATTGTTTGTCTGCAGATGTGTTGTTGACGTCAGGGGTTGTATGTGCACGTGGATGTGTCAGAGGGTGACCTGCTACTTTGAGTATGTGATCCACACTGGGCCACCTCAGTGTTGTGTTGTGCACCATGTTATGTATTTTGGATGCAGTCATGCTATCAGTCATGCAGTGTCACTTGCATTGTCAGTGTGGCTCACAGAGCTGCGGCTTTGCTGGATTCAGCACATGTGCATGGGTAGGTTGTGGGATTGGTGATAGGGAGGGGGGTCCTTTGTGCACACAGTAGACAGGAGGCTACTTGGTGTTTCTATGTGTGCTGGAGTGTGCCAAGTTCCACAGTCATTGTAGGTGTGCAGTGTGCTACACAGGATTGTGCATGTGTGCCATTGTGCCCATCTCCCTCCGTGTCCCCAGTCGCTGGTCGTTACTCACCCTGTTGCTGTTGGGTCAGGTCATATCGAGCTGTGTCTGGGCTCCCGACTCCTTGCACCGCCTCCACACTGATGACTGTGGCCACCATTTCCTCCAGCTCATCCAGCTCCACCTGTGGCACAGGACTCCCACCTCCAATCGTCTTTGCTGCCTTCTTGTTGGCAGCGAGTTTCTGTTTGGTTTGGCTTTGCACATCATGCCAGCGCGTCTTGACCTCCTCCATTGACCTCTTCAACACTCCCACTGCATTCACGTTGTTAACTATGGACTGCCACATTTCCGTTTGTGTTGCCAATGACGCAGTGGAGGTGAGGAACAGTTGTTGGTAGTGTTCTGTCACCTCTGTGACTATGATCCGCATCTTTCTCTTCCTCTTCTCCTTGCCCTTCCCCGAACAAGGGGTTCCTGGCTGGTCCTCCGTGGGGCTTCTGGGGTTTGGGTTGACCTCTGCACTCGGTCCGGTTGCATCCGTGGTGCTACGCAGTTTGATTTGGTTTTGGTGTGTTTTTTGTGTTGCTTTTATAGTGCATTTTCCCGCATGACGCATGGGAATTGCAGGCCTGTTGCTGGTTGTCGCTGATTTTTGTATCGCAATTTGGTATATCGCAACTTTTTTTGCGTTCATGTTTCGCATTTTTTGGCAGTTATTTGGAGCGTTATCCTGCTACTATCGCATGGTGCTGCTGGGTTGGGAATACATTAAAACATTATTATTTTGTCACGATAGACTGCGATGTGCAAAGTTGCGTTAAGCTAAATTTGCGATGATTATCACACGTTCTTGAGAATATCTCCCAGTATCTTTAAGGCCGGGAAACTGGTTTTACAAAATGGGCCTAACCACGCGTGCTGTTTCAATGAAAGCTGCGGAACAACGCTTGTCTTAGCCACGCATATGCCTTAGCCACGCAAATGCATGGTTAAGGAAGTCATCACTCTAGATGCAGAGTGGATGGGCGTAGAGAGGAACAGGAAACATCAGGACAGGAAAGGCTGGGACGCGGCTCGGTAAGTAGGGCTGGGGCCGAAGGGGGGGCGGTTTTTAGGACTGGGGGCCGAGTTTTAGGTCTCAGGGGGGAGAGGCAGGTTTCAGGGCTGAGGGTCAGTTTTAGGACTGTGGGGGGGGCTGGGGATGGGGTCGTTTTCTGAGCTAGGGGCCGTGTTGTAGGCCCCAGTTTAGGGGCTTGGGACAGTTTTTAGGGCTGGGGGCCGGGGTTTAGGGCTCAGGGCAGGAAGTCAGGTGTAAAAGCGATAAGCTGGAAAGTATAAGCTAAGTCAAAATGAAGATTGAAGTTGTGTTGAAATATTTATGGAAAATATATGGAATACATCATTGAAGCCAGTTTGTAGCATTATCTATTATAGAGAATACTGTCTCCAAGTGAATTTAATATGTTTATGTTTACCCTCTCGCATGGGAAGGAATTGAAAAGCACCAAGTAAAACATGAAGAGCTTTTAAATTACAAGTGCGACAGAGATCAGGCTGAGTGATTGCTGGGCATAGCCACAGGCTTTGATGAGTACTGAGGCAGAGCCATGCTTGTGCATGCTGCAAGCTATGCCCAGCAGATGGTGTGGGCAGGGGCCAGCGTACTATTTTACAAAGCCCAAGAAACTCAGGGCAAAACTGTTGTTAAAGGTTATGATCACCTACTAACATAATTCATGTGATATATATTAAATAAAAAAATCAAAAAATACTATTTAAAATGCCCTTAAAAACTCAGGGTCTCATTTACAAAATTTTGACGCACGTCAGTGCAGCAAGCCTTCCTGCTGCACTGCCGTGCGTTGAAAGAAAAGGGCAGGAATGCGCCAAATCTGGAAGATACGGCACATTGCTGTCCTTTTCCCCTGCACTGGCGCACAATGGGCTGTCATGCGCCAACGCAGGCACCATTGTGCCATTTTTGCAAGGGGGTCTGCGTTGTAGGGGTGATTGTTTTTTTGCAGGAATGTACACCTTCCTGCGCAAAAACAGTCACAAGAGCTGTTTTCCTCTTTCTATGTGTGCTGCAGAAAGTAGCTCTAACATAGCAAAAGGAAAAACAAGGAGAAATAAATATATTTTTCCTCAGTATGCCTCCCCTGGGGAGGTGTAGAAACCTGACGCATTCAGGTTTACAAAACCTTGTAAATCTGAGAATGTATAGGATTCCATGAATTTTGTGTCAGAGCACTCACAGCAACAGCAAGGGAAAGCCCCTTTCACGCAGAGTAATGCGCAAAAGGGGGCCGTATTTATCAGGCCATTAAAAAAGCCAAGTAGAGTGACTCTACTAGACCTTGTAAATATGGACAGGCACACTGCGCCACCGGTGTGCCAAAAAAGTGATGCATTGGCGGCACAGTGGGCTTGTAAATAAGCCCCTCAGTTGTGGGGAATGCATTGTTAACTGGGCCACTATAATTCATTTGCCATCCCCACACTAGACATAATTTCTTGCGGGATGAGGGCAGTAAGACATGTAACTTTACGAGCGGTGCCCTTGAACCACGGTGCAAGCAGCGGCGTCAATGTTGGCATTGAGCTTCGTCGTAGGGGAGGCCAAGGAGTCGTCGTGAAGCGAGGCGGTGCGGTGCCCACAGGTGGCAGCGCAAGCAGATGCTCAGTGGCGGTGTCAGCAGGCGGCGTCGGTGAGACCAGGGTGGCAGTGCTGCATTGCCCTCTGCGGTGCCTTCAGGACACGGAGTCGGCAACGGCGGCGTCGTAGATAGGGTTGAGTTGCTTTTTCCTCTGTCGCAGCACAAAACACACAGTCCCCAGTGCTGGGGGCAGAAGAGCTTAAAGGCTTTGCTGTTCCTGAGTCTTCTTGAACAGGTCGGCAAGCTCTACCTCAAGCCCTTGGAGAAACTCACAAAAGTAGAGTGCAGAAAGTTCAGTCTAGTCTTTTCACTGCCCAAAACAGAAGCAGCCACTGCAGGCCAACACAGCAAAGCACACAGCAAAGTGGTAGTTCCTCCTCACAGCTTGTCCAGCTCTTCTTCTTGGTAGTCTTCTTGATCCAAAAGAGTTCTAAAGTTCAGGGGTCTGGGCCCCAATATTCATATCCCAAAATCCTTTGATATCTTAGGCAGAGAGTGTCTGTGCCCAGCCAGAACCTGTTCTGCCTTCTCTGGTGTGACTTCCTGGCAGTAGGTAGAGACGGCATGGTCAGAGGCAGACCAGGCCTTTGGCCTTTTGAGGTGCAAGGAAATCTCCTCCCTCTTCCCCAATTGCAGCCCAGGCTTATTCAGCCCTTTCCTGACCCACCTAGACTATCAGGAGCCACTCCTGCTCCCCAGCCTTCTGTCATCCAAAACTCAGACAGGCAATCCACATTCCAGCAGAGGCACAGAGGATGACCAAGCAAGAAAATGCCTACTTTCTAAAAGTGGTATTTTCAAACACAGAATGTAAAAATCACCTTCATTAAAAGTTGCATCTTTAGATTCTCATTTCAGGCATACTAAATTAAACTAATTCCCTGGGCCAGTTATGTTTGTAGGATGTTATAAACAAACTCCCATTCTGTCCTATGAGGAACAGGTAGCCTTGGAATAAAGAAAAATTAAATTGAACGAAATTCGCTATCAGGACATGCTACACACACTAGGGCATGTCCTACCTTTCACATACACTGCACCCGGCCCACCGGGGTACCTTGGGCCTACCTTAAGGGTGGCTGACATGTAAGAAAAGGAAAGGTGAGGGACTGGCAAGTATGTGCACAGGCCAAGTTGACATGGCAGTTACAAACTGCGCACAGGTTTCACAATGGCGGGTCTGAGTTACCTTTTCAGGGCTACTCACGTGGCTGGCACAATCAGTGCTGCAGGCCCACTAGTAGCATTTGATTCACAGGCCCTGGCATACTCAGTGCAGTTTACTAGGGACTAACAAGTAAATCAAATATCCAATCATGGAAACACCAATCCATAAATAAAACAATTTACCACGGGAGCACTTACACTTTACAAATGATCAGCAGTGAGAAAAGTGTGCAGAAACACTACGCCAGCAAATTCAGAGTCAAAACCAGGAGGTCAGAAAGCAAAACTCAGGGGAAACACGCCAAAAGATGCCAAGTCTTACAGTCTTCTTTCTTCAGGTTGTCAGGATCTACTCTTCTGGTGACAGAGGCTCCTCTAAATACTGAATTTAGGGGTGTTTGGGAGTGTAGGGTAGTGGCCAATGGACTACTGACACTTAGGGTCACTACACCCCCTACATGACCACTTCCTGTGGGAAGTGGACATAACCCTTTTCCAGAATTCCTAAGTATGCCATCACAAAGATGGCTACTTCTTAAAAGTTGTGTCCACCTCAGTTTAGTCCACCTTAAGGGTGGAACTAGCTTGCAGTTGTACACCTACCTGACTAACTAATGTTCCCATCTGTACAGGTGTCGAAGGGGCTCTGGACAAAGGGGGTCGGGTTCCTCTCTTGTGAGGGGAGCCAGATTCACATTTCAAAGTTGGCAGCTCTTTGAAGATTGCCACCCTAGGAAGGCTAATCAGCAGGACATCCTCTGGAAGGGTGTGTGACATCCCCTTCCCAGACAGGCTTTTGTTCTGGGTCTCCTAAGACCAGAAGGCTCTCTTCTTAAGTGGTGAGAACAGTGTTTTGGGTGCAGGTTGGCAGAAACCATGTAGGGAGCACACCAGAGGCTGGTAGGTTTTCTGGGGGCACCTCTAAGTTGTCCTTTGTGTGCATGTATTGGCAAATCCAACACTGGAATCAGTGTGGGGTTATCAATTCAAAAGGTTTGATCCCAAACATCCCTATCTTCAGTGAAGTCATCATGTAGCTGGGGAACTCGTTTTCGCCATTTTCCAGCACATGTCTTGCAATGGCCTCTCTGGTCCCATTTACTGGCAGTAATAGGACTGACCAGCACAGGGGCATATCTGCTCATGCGAGTATTCCCTCACATGGAATATTCAGCACCCTGCCTTAGGGACATTAGGCCAGCTGTAGGGGTGACTTACGAATATTACCTGCAGTGGTTAGGGGACATGGCACACTGGATTGTGTGACATGTTGTGTTTTAACTTTTGTCTGCATCAGGACACGCAGCCTGCATTGGAAGCCATGCATGTGCTTGGTGAGGGGTCCCTCAGGGTGGCATAATTCGTGCTGCAGCCCTTAGGGAACCTCTTTTGTACCTCAGGCCCAGTGGCGGCTGGTGGCATTTGAAAGTAAAATGATGGGCATATTGCACCGTTGCGAGCGAGCGCAGTGGGACGCATAATGTTGCACACTAAAGACTGAGGGGTTGAGTGTGCTACTGGGGTGTAGGCGCATCCCTGCGATGGGCACACTTGTGTGGTGCTGTGTGTGGAACACAGCAAATTCCAGATATAGTTCAAATAAAGTTCAAATGAATTTGGAGTTTCAAGATTTATTTAACGTTTTCTGTAGAAATGTGCTTCATATTTCTTTCATATGCGTCGTCAGACAATTGATTTTAGCAACATCAAAGATTGAGATAGCTCCAATGCATTTCGGACGGAAAGTCCTTTTTCAAGGAGCACTGCAACAAAGAATATACAAAAAATGCGAATCAGTACAAATGGTTGTGCACAGCAAAGTAATAGAGGTTACGCTGGTGTCTGAGTGAGTGGATCTCATGCATCCCTAGAGAAGGATAAGAATAGTGAGAAGCGGGGAAAGTCACACCGGGGTTTGAAAGGTGAATCGGGATGTGGTCGGCTCGAAAAAGACGTGTGTACGGATCGGTGAAGTGGGGAATAACAGAGTGGTCGGAGTTAAAGATAGAAATGCGAGGTGATGTGCCCGGAGGTTAGAGGAAAGTGAAAAGGCGGTGTGCCCAAGTTGCGGAGAAAAGTGAAACAAGTACAAAAGTGAATTCAAACTGCTCGGGGAAATACGAGGCTTACGTGAACATCTTCGGTGTTCAAGTGGATCCTAAAAGGAAAAATTGTGATCTGGCATAAGCTAAAGACGCGGAAAAGTAAAAGGAATCCAGTGTGGGTGGATGTTCGAACGAACATAAGTCCAACATACGGACTAAAAACATCAAATCTAATGTTGCTATCCATTTCAACGAGGCCAACCACAGCGTGGCCAACTTAAGTATATGGTCCTTGAAATTGTCCCTAAAACTGAAGGGAGAGACAACAATAAGACTCTTCTGCAAAGAGAAACAGCATGGATATACAGATTGCAATCGCAGAAACCATTCGGTCTCAATGACCGCACTGAACTGAGCTGCTACTTATGATGCCAATAGTGGGCGTTTATTGATGCATTCTAATTCTGTTTTGCTGATTGTTACTTCTTTCATTTTTGTTCATTTTTGTTCTTTCACTTTCTTGACATTCCACCTCTTTCACCTCGCCTTCTTCCCCTTATCAAGATGGCCGCGCTAGTTTCCTTTTCCCCAGCAGTCCCTCTTCTACTACCACCACTTTTTCCCAAACTCCGCATTCACTCCGCGGAGTTTCTCACACACGGAACCCGACTCGTACACTCCTGCCCAACCGTCAGATCAAGTAAGGCTTCATTTAACCTCACCACCCGCACTGGATTCCTTTTACTTTTCCGCGTCTTTAGCTTATGCCAGATCACAATTTTTCCTTTTAGGATCCACTTGAACACCGAAGATGTTCACGTAAGCCTCGTATTTCCCCGAGCAGTTTGAATTCACTTTTGTACTTGTTTCACTTTTCTCCGCAACTTGGGCACACCGCCTTTTCACTTTCCTCTAACCTCCGGGCACATCACCTCGCATTTCTATCTTTAACTCCGACCACTCTGTTATTCCCCACTTCACCGATCCGTACACACGTCTTTTTCGAGCCGACCACATCCCGATTCACCTTTCAAACCCCGGTGTGACTTTCCCCGCTTCTCACTATTCTTATCCTTCTCTAGGGATGCATGAGATCCACTCACTCAGACACCAGCGTAACCTCTATTACTTTGCTGTGCACAACCATTTGTACTGATTCGCATTTTTTGTATATTCTTTGTTGCAGTGCTCCTTGAAAAAGGACTTTCCGTCCGAAATGCATTGGAGCTATCTCAATCTTTGATGTTGCTAAAATCAATTGTCTGACGACGCATATGAAAGAAATATGAAGCACATTTCTACAGAAAACGTTAAATAAATCTTGAAACTCCAAATTCATTTGAACTTTATTTGAACTATATCTGGAATTTGCTGTGTTCCACACACAGCACCACACAAGTGTGCCCATCGCAGGGATGCGCCTACACCCCAGTAGCGTACTCAACCCCTCAATCCTCTAGGACGCACCTGAACAGTTACGTCACCTGCAGGAGCACCTTAAACTGATTACCTTTTTCAACCCACACCCAACCATCCCCTGACACTCATCGCTGTGCGCCGTGCCTAATCTACCCAGTCTGCTTGCACACTAAAGACTGACAGTATGACAGCCAAAAGTTCAATGACTCAGGAAAGTACCAGGCATCCCTTCAGCCAAGAGCAGGCAAAGAGCTGGCATCGTTGACGCCAGGCAGTGTTTAATTTAACTGTGGGCTCAGAGTGCCATTTTAATTGGACTCCTCACTCCTACCATCGCGTTGTAGACAATCCCGGGTTCCTCTTAGGCATGTTCTAGGCACGCCAGACCATGGTTATCTGTTGTTTTCTCTGGGGGCAGATTGTTCAAGCCGCCTGCGCTAAAAGTTATAAATCATGATGCATATGTATTTTTTATTACCGTTACCGATTTTGCAGCGTGAGTGAGTAAAGTGCTCTCGCGTGGCAGACAACACACACACATACACAACAGACAACACTCAAAGAAATGAATCCAATTTCACACACGCATACACACAAAGTTCCATGTGACGGCAGCTCAAGGGAGGTGGACGCGTAAAACTAGCACTTAAAGAGAGCGCACAACATCATGTTGCATATTCTATCTGGTAAACGGTGGCATTTTCAGACTGAATTTCAAAGAAATGTAAAGCGTAGGGTCACATTTGAGAGAACCCAACACATATTGTGAAACGCGACTGCTACCAAGCAATGCTAATTACCTGGACTTCATATTCCAAAAAGTATAATGCAACTTTGAGAAAATGCCAAATATTTGTCATGAGAGAGACGTCCTTTTCTTAGAGTGACGTAGGCACGCACATGAGGGAATCTGACAATGTTGCTGTAACAGGAATTACGTAGTAGAAACAGCGGTCTCGCAAATTGAAGTGTGAATAAAATGTGACACCGAGTTTACATCATGAAATAGCAATTATTCAGGAGTAACTGGCGGGAACCAGTGTGCTGCATGCGCGAGAAAAGAAAACAAACAATTTACCAGACATGGAAAGAATTCTTTTGATGCCAGTCACCACGGCTCTGTAACAATCTTTCCGATAATCGGAATGATTTAAAGAAATACCTGTTTAAAATGTACCTTAATGTTTAATCTGTTTAACCTTCTCCTTCTATTCCAAGGGCCTAATTTAGAGTTTAGCAGATGCTGGCCGTCTGCTTAAAAAGCGGAAATACTCTATCTGGCCTATTTGGAGTGCATGTTGTACACTTTAAATAATGCTGAAGGGGCATCCTCTGACTTTTGGCCGCTAATTCTGAATTCCTCTAAAAAACGACATTTCCTGTCCTCCATATTTCGAGTGCACATACATACAGTTTACAAAAGGCCCTAACTCTTTACAATATCTCACTATCTTTCTACACGACAGAATAAGTGCTCAGATGTAACCTTAACAAACACATCCATTCACGACAACACTCTCCACCAAACATTCATGCATACACGCACGCTCGCACAAAACACTTAAAAATAAAAGAAAAACACACACACACACTCTTACCTTACCTTGCTGCCGGTTCCGGTCCGCGCCACCTCTGGGCTCTGCTCTCCTCACGTCACGTCACAGGCTCACAGCCCCTCTCGGCCAATCCTGGCGCCAGGGGGGGCACAGGCCTTCTAGGCCTCCTAATGGGCATGCGCAACCAAGCAAAAACACAAGTGCGCATGAGTGGACACAATGCGAAAATTCGCCCTCCGTCCCCACTCATGCGCACTTGTGGACTGGTGCTGCATGCCCCCTGGCCTGGCCTGGTGACGTCTGACAAATGACGGCAGACCGCCCACCCCCTTCAGGGCAGTCTGGCGTCATGCAGATAGTTGAGTTGAGTTCGTTCTTCTTCTCTGAGCCCTCGGCGTCTTTGAACTGAATCACTTCAAAAGTTCAAAGACGGGCTGAGCACGGGGGGGGGCAATGCCCCAACGCCCATAATGGACGGACCGCCACTGCTCAGGCCCTAGGTGCCAGGAAACCATTTACTAGGGACTTACAGAGGGTACTAAATGGTTTGCCAGTTGGGGGAACAATTATAGTTTAGGGAAAGAGCTCTGGCACTGGGGACCTGGTTGTCAGGAACCCAGTGCCCTTCCAGTTGATATCACATCATTTACCAGGCAAAAAGTGTGGGTGACCATGTCAAAAAAGGTGTTCCTACATCTCCACTCTACAAAACTCTACTCCACTCTGTGCCACCCTACTGTATTCCACTCTATGCCACTCTGCTTCACTCTACGCTGCCCTACTCTACTCCATTCTACACCACTCTACTTCACTCTACGCCACTCTAATCTGCTCTACACCATTACTCTCAGCACCACTCCACTCAACCCTCCTCCATGACACTCTAAGATCCTCCACCCTACAACCCTCCACTCCACTCTACAGCACGCTACTCTATAACACTATACAACACTCCACTCTACGGCACTCTACATTACACCCCTCCACTCTACTCCACTCTACACACTCTACTCCACTCTACTCTACTCCACTCTACAACACTATATCCTCCTCCACTCTACTCTACTGTACGTCCCTTTACTCTTCGACACTGTACTCCACTCTATGCCACTCCACTCTACCACACTTTTCTCCACTCTGCTTAACTCCCAATATGCCACTGAATTCCACTTTACTCCACTCTACGCCACTACATTCTACTGCACCCCACTTTACTCCACTCTACATCACTCTATTCTAGAACACTATATGCCACTCCACTCTATGACACCCTACTCCACTCTACTCCACTCTACATCACTCTACTCTAGGACACTTTATGCCACGCCACTCTATGACACCCTACTCCACTCTACGCCCCTCCAATTTACGCCACTCTACACCACTCCAGTCTACACCACTGCACTCTACTCAACTTTACTCCATTCTACAGTACTCCACAACACTCCACAACACTCCACTCTACTGTATGACACTGCACTCTAGGCCACTCCGCAAACCTCCACTCTGCGACATTCTTCTACACTGTACGTCACTCCATTCCACTCCACACCACTATACTCTACACCAGTACATTTTAGCCATGCTGAACAGTAGCCACGGTGGTGTACAACACATTGGCAAAGCCAATAGTTTGTGCAAAGGCGAAGCTTTTTGGCTTTGCCAAAGCTTTTTTAATCACTAGACAGCCCAGCATCTGCCACCAGACAGACATGAGTGTGTGCTTGTACACACAAGTACACACATGCACACATATACCCACATATTCTGTGTCTATCTCTCTTTCTGTTTCTCTCTGTCTCAGACTCTCTCTCCCCTCTCGCTCCCCCTCTCCTTCTAGCCAGCAGCCTACCCCAACTTTCTTCTATTGCTGCTACATCCCTTTCCATGAATGAAGATAGCCAAGATTTGCTGGATAGTCAGCTATCACTATGCTACAATTTTCACTGGATCCCTAGGCACCACAATTCACTGCACAATATACCTCACAACACACACCCATTAAACGCTTAAAATTCCATAAATTAGGCCCTTTATTTCCCGTTTATACTTATTTATGCAGATAAATGTAGACAAAAACATGTCTATTTTCCGATCTGTATTTAATGTTAAATGTGAGGAAAAGCGAATATTGTTTTATTTTTTTTAATAGTTCTAAGTGCTACCAGTCATGGCTGCCAGTCCAGTAGCTGTGTCGCTTGACATGTAAAGGTGTTAAAAAAGAAAGAGTCAAGTCAAGTCAAAATCCTTTATTTCTAAGAAATAAATTCTTACAGAAATATTACATAGGCTTCATTTAACATACATAATTACAAACATTACAAAATCATACAACACTTAAATGTATCTATTCATTAACACTTGACATCAGTCTCGAATAAAAAGACACACACTATCAAATTTAAATTAATAAAGGAAGGAAGATTGTAAAGTGCATTGTGCAGAAACATACTCGATAACAATATCAATTCATACAAATTAAAGCATTTAAGATAATCATAGTAACCCGAGGCGTATAATTCATTTGAGGGAGGAAAACATTGCACAGTGCAAGGTGTAGAGCCATACTTTCTTGGAAAGGGGAGAATGTATTACCCTAGGCCGGCAACTCATTTCACCAAGTAAGGAATAAAGTGCAGCAGACGACCAAGTCCCATTTTCACATATCTATCAAAGGCATTTAGGGAGGCTAGCAGTAGCCCAGAGCATGTGTCTAATTTTACCTTCCAACATTATAAAGGACAGTGTGTAAGACATCTGTCACAACCCCAGGCCTCCCCTTCGAGAAGCCTCCTAGTATATTTGGTCTAAATCAACTTACACGAGAGGACCTGGCATAAGAGGATACAATCTTCTGCAGGAATTGACCAGTAGCAATGGCTACATCCTGAAAGCGAAGCCCACATATCAGGGTAAGCAGTGGCGTAGCACGGTCAGGTGGTACCCGTGTGGAAGATTTCTTGTCACCCCCGGCTTGACAAAATGGCAAAAATATGTGTTAAAAACACATTTTTATATCCCACAAAGAAGAGGGGGGGACCAGGGAGCCAATTAAGGTCCAGTGTCCATGCTCCCAAAATTCGTATGTACACAACAAAAAAGTATTTTTGCCATTTTCTCACCCCCCTCAGTGATGACACCAGGGCGGCCCACACCCACCGCACCCCCTTCCTACGCCACTGAGGGTAAGGCCCTCATTCAAGTATTCAGATACCATATTTTATGAAAACGGGGCAGAGAAGCTTCCTCCTTTCCTCAAGGAAAAGTATAGAATCCAACAAGAGATACTCACTGAGTACTTGCGAGCCCCTCCTGCAGGGGCACTGACCCAGGTTCTCCATAGTTTTCTGTGTCAAATCTGGCTCTGCCATCTGGGGTCAATGCCAATCCCTAAATGCAACATTTCATATCTCAAGGACTTATCCAGGATTCTGACTAGCTATGAAAAGTGATCCATACTCTCCTGAAGGGTAAGGAAGGGATTGACAGGGCTCTGATTTTTAAGATAGAGCAGATACTCCCTTTGACTAGTTTCCATTGCACATTTCCTAGGAGAACACTTCACTCGACTGAAATATGAGGCTTTCTTTTCTTCAGGGTGTAAGTCAGGCACCCCCAGGGCCCTAGCATTACTGGCTGGATGTCGGATAACTTTCTTCAGCTAAATGCGTCTCCGACGGAGATCCTCTTGTTTGGCTCTGCTCAATCCATCTGGTCTCCTGGCTGGTGGCCCACTGTGCTAGGCGCCGCTCCTGCCCCCTCTCTTGGGGCCAAAAATGTAGCGGGACGTCTAGATAGCTCTTTGACTATGAAAGATCAAGTCATGGCCATATCAGGTACATGCTACCACACTCTGAGTCTCCTGCGCAGAGTGTTTCAGTGGCTGCACTTGGCAGTACGGCGTACCAGGCCCGGACTGGCCATAGCAGGCACCGGGCAATACCCCGGTGCGCTGCAAGGGTGGGGGCCGGTTTTGAGCCCCTGGGGCCGATTTTGTTACACAGCCGTTTTTGCAGCATAGCTGCAAAATCGTACCTCTACCAAAATCGGCCGAAAACTGGCCCCGGCAAAGTGCTCGGTGGCACTTCCAACCCTCCCCCCCCCCCCCCCCCCCCAACCCAAGTGGGGAAGGGGGGGCCGACCGAGCACTTTGCCAGGGCCGATTTTGATTCCCTGTCCGGCCCTGCGGCATACCCTGATTCAAGCTCTGGTGATTGGCCGACTTGATTACTGCATTGCTCTTTAAGCATCTGCAAATTAATCTCTTCTGAGTAGATTGCAGATAGTTTTAAATGTTGCTGCACGTCTGGCTCTTAAAATTACCCCACCTACCCCTTCTAGACCTCTGCTGAGACAGCTTCACTGGCTTTCTATTCGACAGCGAATGAAATTTAAACTTTGCTGCCTCACACATAAATCTCTCTATGGTAGGTGTCCTGGCTATTTAGCAGACAAAATTAAATTTTATTGCCCGAGCAGGCTTCTCAGATCCGAAGGGAAAGGGCTACTTGTGGTTCCCCGGTACAGGAAACTACGAGCAGGAGGAAGGACTTTCGCATAACTTGCTCCTAAATATTGGAACACTCTGCCCGAGGACCTGGGCAAATGCCCCAGTCTTTCTCGATTCAGGAAACTCCTGAAGATGGAATTATTCCGGGACTGATTTGTGCCTGACCTGTACTTTGTCTTGTCTGCAGCGCGGAGATACCCCTTTGGGGGTGATTCCAGCGCTTTATGAATTCCCAATTACAATTACTGACCCAGGAATACTCTTGCGAGAGAAAGTTGAAACCACCTCATTTTGGTAATGAGGCTTAATCAGCAGTAGATACACCCAAGGTTGAAGGAAACATGTGCATGTTTTCATATGTGTATTGATTTACCATCTGTGGGTGCTCATATCGGGCATTTAAGTGATAGTTTACATTGACAACTTAAATACATGTGCAAATACACTCGTTTTAGTTTAATTTTTTCACAAAGCCCAAAATAAATGTGGATAAGTACAGATAAAATTAGCAAAAAATAAATATTGATAAATTCACTTGGAAATGTAAAAGAAAATAATCTCATAAGACTGAGAGCCTAAAGAATAATCAACTACCATGGAGCGCCAAACAGCACCTTCTATACAACAATATTCTACAGAACACCTTTCCGATTACTCTTACAATTTGACTAATTTTTACAGAACACACTAGAGTTAGAGCACCATAAACTGAAGAGTGAGCAAACTCACACTGCCATCTACTGTGTGGACAACCTGCTTCTGGAGTCAAGAAGGAAATAACATTGATGACATCGCCAATGACTTTATGTGCGATAGTAAATCACTGGCGCACACCTGCCAGTAGAGGGCAGCAGAGCTCCATAAAAACGACTTTTGAATTTCTGTAACAGTTGTGTGCATCTCTATACTTAGCCTACCAATGCCACGCACGCCATGGCAGTATCACATAAAGTGAGCAATGAAAGTGCTAATTTAGTACACTGACTCTCTCTGCCGGGGGTGAATTCCTTTTGATGGGCAATCCTGTTATCGGGCACCTCAGCGGGAACTCTACAGGTGAGAGGTTTTCCACCCAGCGGTTTCACTTGCTGCAAGCCGATTAAGTGGAAAACTGGGGAAAAAACATGCGGTAATCATACGGTAAATCTCAGACCTGCATGTTATGACCTAAAATGTATAATCCACGTAGCACCTCGTTCAATGTTGTTTTTCACTGGATCTTTAAAGGAATGTCCTGTTTTTGGCTGGAAATGTAGCTGTCGTTTTTGACATCTCAAGTAATTACAGAGGGCAACAAAACACAAGAACGAGCACAATACAAACACAACAGAGGCATAATAGGTTCAGAGACATTGTAAGGCACAAGCAAGGAGGTAAGGGCCCTTGCCCCCCCCTCCCTTTTCAAGGGATGGAGGCTATAAAGTGATCAGGACAGCCAGGACACTCTATCACTCTCCTCTGTCCCTCAAACTATAAACTATCTCTGCCTGCATTTGCTCCTCTCTCTGCCTCTCTCCACCACATCACTCTCTCCTTTTGGAACAATGCGTCATGAAGCACAACTTTTTGGGAAGAGCCTTGACAGTCCAACAGGGCATTTCTTGCGATAACTGCTGAACTCATCACATAAGCCCTGCCTGGGCAGTAGCTACTGTGGTGAGGGTGTGTGGGTAGGCCTAAGCGACCAGCTATGGCCACGTGCGCAGGGGTGGTAGCGCGGAGCGTAAGCCAGTAAACCACACACTCGTCTCAGTCGGAAGTGACGTGCCCGAGCGCGCGTCCTTCTTTTATTGGACCCCGCAGGCCACGCCTGGCCTGCGGATGCGTGGATGCGTACGTGCGTCTGCTAGAGTGCTAACCGCACTACATCTCTACCCAACTCTAAACAAATTCAAAATGTTCAACAAACTGTTCATGAAAAGTTCGCAATAAAATGGTGGTACTTGCGTGCCCCCCGGTTGCTGGATTCAGGGACTTAGTTGACAGACATAGTCATTGAGTCTTTGGTTGGGGCGAGGGTTGGGCCTCAGACTGTAGCGGGGTGTGCGGCCCGATCCTCGATCTCCGTTGTGGGCCTGACCCCGGACAGGGGTGGAGCAGATTGGTGTTTCAAGTTCTGGTGCTGGGCCCCCAACGTCTGCTGAAGGACTGCTCACCGCTTCTGGTGCTGCTGCTCCGGGTGTTTCGGTGATTTCCCCCTGGGCTCCGGCGCTTGCACTGCCGGCAGGAGAGATTATCTTAAACCAGGACGAGTTCCTTGACACTTCTTCTCCTTCTTTGTTGGCGGTCACCATAGTGCCCTTCGTGTTGGTGACTGTCCACGGCCCTGGTTCATAGAATGTCCGAAACTTTCCCCCTGGGCGTCGATTCTTGATAACAACCCGGTCTCCTCGGTGTAGCTGTCTTGGAGTGGCCTTGCGGCGGTAGCTCGTTCGCATGTTGTTCGTGCACCGACGTCTTTGCGCGCGCTCCTGCATCTCCTTCGTTTCCTTGTCTTCCAGCCTTGACCTCGGCGGCATGGGGAGGAGGTCCCTACGTTGGCCTTGAAACATTAAGGACCACGGGCTTCTCAGTGTGGTGCAATGGGGCGTTCCGCGGTATTCTCTTAGGAATTCATGCAGTCTCTGTTCGGGGTCGGCCTCTTCGACCACCGCGATCCTAAACATTTTATTAAGTGTTCGCATGAACCTCTCCACCTCCCCGTTAGCTTGTGGCCACTGGGGAGTGATGCGCCGATGGGTGATGCCTCGCGTTGTCATGAATGTGGCAAACTCCGCTCCCTGGAAGGGTGGGCCATTATCGCTTTTAAGTTCACCTGGCAGGCCGAATAAAGAGAACATCTTTTCTAATGCTGGCCCCACGTGTACGAAGGCCGTGGATGGTATTTTCTCCACAAGGGGGTATTTGGAATAAGAGTCTATGACTACCAGAGTATGTCCCTCTCCGGGGAAGCTCCCAAAGTCCACACTAACCTTTTCCCCCGGAGCCGTGCATGCTTCCTCCGTGATGATGGGGACTGGCCGTTCCGGGTCGCTGGTTAACTGGCAGGACATGCAGTTCTTGACATACTCATCCACGGTGCTTTCCAGTGCGGGGAACCACACCTTCTCGCGCATGCACGCCTTCATCTTGGTGACCCCTTGGTGACCCCCATGGGCAAGCTGGGTGGCCCGATGTCTGAGGCGCCTTGGTATTACTAGACGCGTTCCTCTTAATAGTATGCCTTCCTCCGTGGCGCTGAGCTCATGGCGGATCTGCCAATACTTTGTGAGGGCTGACTTGTCCGCCGCCGTCCAATTTGTGGGGGGTCGGAGGTAGTCCGTCCAGGACCCTTCTTGCACCGCTTGCAGTGACCGCATGTAGGGGTGGTCTTCCGCTGCTGCCTCCTTGATTTCCTCTAGAGTCATACACTGGGGGCAAGATGTGAGAGCCACCCAGTGGACATAGCCGTCACACTCCTCATCAGTAGCTGCCGGTTCTCGGGGTAATGGATGCCGTGATAAGTAGTCGGCTGGGTTTTTGGCTCCAGGCCTGTAGATAACTTCCATATCGTATGTTTGGAGCTGGATCACCCATCTTTCGATGCGTGGCGGTGGATGAGGGGCAGTGCCCTTGAAGAGCGGCACCAAGGGTTGATGATCTGTGACCATAACAAACGATTGTCCGTGCAGGTAAAGGTGAAAGTGTCCACAGGCCCATTTAATGGCTAAAGCTTCGCGTTCTATCTGAGCATATCTTGCCTCAGTGGGAGTTAGCGCTTTGCTCGCGAATGCTAAGGCTGTCCATTTCCCTGGTTCATGTTCTTGTGTCAGAACTGCCCCAAGCCCTACGGGGCTGGCATCCACAATTACCTCGGTCCGCTTGGTTGGATCGAAGTATGAGAGGGTGGCGTTCTCTAGAAGTGCCTCCTTTATGCTCCGGAAAGCGTCTTGTTCTTTGGGGCCCCAAGCCCAGGCGGCATCTGCCTTCGTCAATGCTCGGAGAGGCTCGCTGCGTGTGGCCAGGCCTGGGATGAAACGGCCGCAATACGTGGCCATTCCGAGGAAGCTCCTCACTTCCGTGGGCGATTGTGGTGCTGGGGCATCTTTGATGGACTTCGATTTCCGCGGGTCAATCTGGACCCCCTCCTGGTTAAATACATAACCGAAGAACTCAATCGAGGGCTGAAAGAACTGGCACTTCTCCTTGTGGAGTTTTGCTCCATGTGCACTTAGTCTCTTCAGCACATCACGCAGGTGCTTGTAGTGTTCGGAGGCCGTGGCGGAATGGATGAGGATATCGTCACTCACATTGAGAACCCCCGGCAGTCCAGATAGCAGCTCCCTGATGGTGTTCTGAAACACCTCAGCGGCCGAGGATATTCCGAAGTTGAGGCGCTTGTACCTCCGGAGGCCCAGGTGGGTGCTGAATGTGGTTATGAAGCGGCATTCCTCAGCGAGGGGCAGTTGGTGGTATCCCGCATTGAGATCGATCTTGGAAAACCACTTCGAGCCATTCACATCTGCTATGATGTCATCCATCGTTGGGGTCAGGTGTCTCTCCCGCTTGATTGCAGCGTTCGGCAGTCTCATATCGATGCATAGCCGGACCTCGCCCGGCTGCTTGGGTTTTTCGACGATGACCATGGGCGACACCCACGGGGTGGGCCCTGTTACTTTTTCAATGACCCCCAATCTTTCGAGCTTCGCCAGTTCCTTCTCCACCAGCGGCCGCAGGTGAAATGGGATCCTCCGATGGCGGAGGGCGGTAGGGGTGACGGTTTTGTCGATGTGGAGCTTTATCGGTGCGCATTTGATGCATCCGAGACCCTTGAACAGCTCAGGGAAGCGCTCCAGGAGTTCTTCTACCTGATGGTTCCGTATGTGGTTGGCGAAAGCAATTAGCTTCAGGTCCTCCGCCGTGTGGCTGCTTATTAGCGTGTCAGCCTCTCGATCAATGATGTGGATTGTTGCGGTTACTTCCACTTCGTCGGCCGGTATGGGTATAACTATTTTCCCTTTCAGAGGAAGTGGGGTGTCTGCGCCATATGCAAATATCTTGGTCTTGGAGTTTAAGACTTCCGGGCGAGGGCGCAGCTTGTTGAATTCTTGTAGGCCCATAACGTTGACGGTGGCCCCCGTGTCAATAACGGCCTTCACTTCGCTCTCTCCTACTTGGATCACGCAGGTCGGTTGTGGCCGTCGTCTGATCTTTAATTCCCTGGTAAAAGAAACTACATACGCCTCCTCCTCATCCTCTGAGTCCGATTCAACCTGCGATGTTGGCAGAAATTTATCTGTCCTACCCGGGGATGAGTCTGCTATGGATAGTTGGCGAACCGCTTTGGTGGCTGCCCATGACTTCTGCGAGTTTGGGGGTTTGTTCCTCCAGCGGCAAACCGCTGCAAAATGATTTGGAATTCCGCAGCTCCCGCAGACTTGACCTTGGGCAGGACAGTCTCTGGCCACATGGGGTTCGTGTCCACAGTATCCACACCGGCCCTGTGGTGCGTCTCGCCGGGCTCCCTTTCTTCCTGGGCCACGTGGCCGTGACCGTACAGCATCAGCCCGCTCACTCTTGGTCGTTTCCGGTTTGGCGGGAATTTTATGCAATGCTTGCTCCATGGCCGTGGCCCTGGCGTCTGAAAGTTCATGAGCTCTGGCCAGGACGAGGATGTCCTCTAGTGAGATCCCAGGTTTTCTTAGGATGTGGCCCCTCAGAGTTTTGTCCCGACACCCTTGTATTAGTTGGCGCCTGATAGCCTTGGGCTGGTCTTCGTCCGTGGAACTGGCCAGTTCCCGGACCCGAGTGTGGAATTGATCCATGGATTCGCCCTCACGTTGGCGGGCTTGCCCCAGCTTGAAGACCTCAAAGTCTACATTCAGTTGAGGGTCAAAGTGGTTGTTCAGGGCGGTGACTGCAGCAGCATACGTGGTTACACCCGCCGAGTTGGGCAGGTGTTTGAAGAGTCGGAAGACTTCGTCCCCAGCATAATGAAGGAGCAGTGACCGTTTCACCGCGTCGTCCGTTTCTCTTGTGACAACGAAGTAGTTTTCGAGTCCCTCCAGCCACACCTTCCACCGGGGTGATGCCGTAGATGGGTCACTCGCTTCGCTGAATGGCGGCAGCACTCCAGCAGCAGCGTGCTGGAACGGGATGTTGATGATCGGTGCCGCTGCCTCGTCCACCATGGCGGCGGTACCCGAATGCTGGCGGGTCGACGGGCTGAGGTGTTGTGGTGTCTGTATACGCCTCGGCGTGCGTCTGGCACCACGTGTGCCTCGTCAGGCAGTATCGACTCCTTTCTCCGATGGTCGCTGATGTGGGCACACCGGAAGGATGGCACGTCGATGCCCTCGCGGTAGGCACCGCGGGCTGGTGCGGGTAGTAGCACCCGATGAAAAGAACGAGGGTCGGTATCCCTCCACTCGTCGCCAATGTGGTGAGGGTGTGTGGGTAGGCCTAAGCGACCAGCTATGGCCACGTGCGCAGGGGTGGTAGCGCGGAGCGTAAGCCAGTAAACCACACACTCGTCTCAGTCGGAAGTGACGTGCCCGAGCGCGCGTCCTTCTTTTATTGGACCCCGCAGGCCACGCCTGGCCTGCGGATGCGTGGATGCGTACGTGCGTCTGCTATAGGGGTGGGCGGAAAATCCGTTCCGCTCGCGGATTTTGCGGATTTTCGGGAAATCCGCAATCCGCGAGATTTGCGAATCTCCCGCAAAATCCGCAAATCCGCGAGCAGCGGATTTTGCTCGCACTGCTCGCACTGTTCGCGTGAGTTCGCGTGAGTTCGCGCCCCGCGAATAAGTGCAAAATTGCAGAAATACGATCTTAGCAAAACTGAAAGTAACTACTTACCAGGTTCAAAAGTTCAGGCTCATCATTAGTAGCCATTTCCTGTAGTGCTTCCTGAGGGGCCCCTCCAGAGTTCAGTTGCCAGTTGGAACTATTATGTGACCCTGCTCTGAACCTCAGAATAGTTACACATATGCCACAAAGGTCCTGAATTACAGCTAAGGGAGACAAGCAGGAGCCAGGCTGGAAGTTAAAATCCATTAATCAGCCCCTAATTCATTATTGTCAGTTGGGGCAGGGCAGGTGTTGTAACTAATTTTGCAACAATGAAAGCACTTAGCAAGTGCAAAAGATCACTAATCAGGGCGCACTAAGGAAGCAGGTGCCAGCTAAAAAAATATTCTGTGACACATTAATCAGCCCAAATTAATTCAGGTCACTTGAGGCAGGGAAGGTGTGCTTTGCTTTGCCGAAAATAATGTACACTGGACAACCAGAGGGTGTGGTGATGAAACAGAGGGTGGCATGGGTGGGCCAGAGGGTGGCATGAGTAGTCAGAGAGTGGCAGTGGTGACAGAGAGTGGCAGTGATGAAGAAGAGTGTCCCAAACAGGCTGGACACGTAGAAACAACAAGTTTGCGAAACTTGCGACCCGACAGGTAAGTTCGCAATTTGCGAAAGTGTACAAAACCCTCGCGAACTGGCAGAAACACGGGCGAACACAAAAAAAAAAAAATCCCCAAATTCGCGGGAATTCGCGGATTTTGCGGATTGCGAATCCGCAAATCCGCAAAATTCGCGAACGGGAGATCCGCAAAATTCGCTCATGCCTAGTCTGCTAGAGTGCTAACCGCACTACAGCTACCAATAGTGTAGCCGGTGCAGTGGTTTGGGGCTCAGAGGGGCCGACGACCCCCCAATTAT
Organism: Lissotriton vulgaris; assembly: GCF_964263255.1. Lineage (NCBI taxonomy): Eukaryota > Metazoa > Chordata > Amphibia > Caudata > Salamandridae > Lissotriton > Lissotriton vulgaris. The sequence goes on from NC_141685.1 coordinate 878,460,352, forward strand.
GGCTGTATTGTTTTGCTCCCAAACGGGACTAAGGTGCCCAAAATGTCTTTGCTTGCATTAGGACCCATGCAGAAGGAACAAATGATGGGCAGAATGCTGAACAAGGCAAACATTCACCCCCAGTCACAAAGATTTGGGTTTAATCTACCGTCCTTTTGCTCACCACGCCATCCCAGTTTGGACCCAACCATATGCAAATCAGTCTTGCGCCTGCTCTTTATGGGAACAGTCCAGCCAGAACTGCCAAGCCAAGTACTCCCTGGACTTCAAACAAGCATCCTGGGATCGGTTTCGGGGCATTACCTGCGGCACCCTACTACGCCACTACACTCCCAAATCTAGGGGCATATTTACAAAGAAATGTCGGAGCGCGGAACTGCACCAAATTTGCAGCTCCATTTCCAAAACGCTAGGATGCCCTATATTCACAACAATACAGCGCAATCCTGTGTTTTTGCTAGCGCTGGTGCTACAAATAGCTGCCTAGCGCTTATGCAGGTACCCTTGCACCATAGTGCAAGGGTGCATTAATTGCAGGCAATGATTGTTTATGTGCAGGAAGGTGTCCCTTCCTGCACATAAATGATCAATACTGGCGATTTGTTCTTCTATGTGTGCTGCAATCTGCAGCACACATAGAAGTAGCAAATCAAAATTATTTATTGATTGTTTATGTGCAGAAAGGGACACCTTCCTGCACATAAACAATCATTAATGGCATTTTGCTCTCATATGTGTGCTGCAGAATGCAACACACAAAGAAAAAGCAAAAATGAGAAGAAATAAAAGTATTTCTCCTCGTTGCGCCATTCAAACCCCTGCTATTTCATGGCGTTTTTGGCACTACTACAGACTTACACATCCATGTAAATCTTGGGCAGCATCAAAAAGCAATGGGTGTTGCGGTGGAACGTCCTCAGCAACACCCATTGCACGCCCCTTTCACGCAAAGTGATCTGTGTAAAGAGGTCGTATTTACAAGGCGGCATTAAGCCACTCAAAATGACATACACCGCTTTGTAAATATGGAGATGGGCATAGTGCTAGCAGAAAGTCTGTAAACAGTGGCGGTCTGGTGGCACTATCCCTTTGTAAATATAACTCCTAGTTCTTGAGCTTACTGCCAGTGCTGGGTCACTGTTCCAAGAAAGATGATAACCTGAGAGCACAGAAACAATGACATGTGCTCAACTCATTGGCAGCTCAAACATTTTTTTATTTTTCTAGTAGATATGAATGTAAAGAAAACAAAATGCTAACATGTTTCGCTTTGTAAAGAACTTTCTAAAGAAATTTCTCAAGGCATAAAGATCATAACAACAAGAATGTTTGGAAGTTCATGCCCTCCCAATTATGTGGCAGTAGAGGGCCATATTATGTAGCAAGAAAAGCCAACTAATGTGTTGCAATGTTGCACATTTTGTGAGGGTATTACTGCATTATTTTGTCATTTTTAGGTCTCGCTGAGCCAGTGTGTTCGCTGCTCTGAGAGACATTTAGTAGTGGGCTTTGAAAAGTCCTACCACATTCTTTTTGCTGGCATGGAGCATGTGGTTACGCGCACATGCACGAGCAGAGGCGCCATTGTGCGCGCACCACATGCGTCCTTTTTTTTCTTTTAGCGCGCGCACACGTCTCCCGCTTCTCCCCCTCCCCCACCACATATCGCGCCTCGCACCCGCTCGCATCCCCGCTCGCGTGCCTGCGGTCAATCCTTGTTAACTTAGGTGTTTAACCACATGGCTGCTAGGCGTTTTCCCGTCCTGCGCTGAAGAACCAAAATGACCATTATTCATGACGAGCTGGCCTTGTCATCCGCGCACGGCAGGTAAGCGCCATGACGAGCCCAGCTCGTCATTAGCTTCGAAGGGGTTAAAGCCACGCCCCATAGAGAAACCCCGAGTTCATTCATCCCACAAAGCCCTGACTGCAAAGCAGCTCTGCAGTTTCGAGATATTGTACACTTCTTTTGCCTCGTAGCTTTCCCCCAACTGCAGACTGATGTTTTATCTCACAAACTTCATGTAATGCATGTGTTTACTTGTAATCGGCATTGATGCTGCATTAAGTGCCTACGTGATTTCCTCTAAGAATACTTGTTGACTAAAGGGGGCTTTACTGATTCATTTGTTCACCGAAAAACAGAAGGCGCTGGTACACTCCATTTATTTTGAAAGGAGCTCCACTGCAACTGCTTAAGCCCCACGGTGTGTAAAAACTAGATTATTTCATCACTTCAACATTAACGTCCTCTGCGGCTCTGCCATTTCATGTAGATGTTGCGCTACCGATGCGTTGCGACCCTGCCCCAAGTGGAATCACACCTAGATTGTACCAGGAGAACAAAACGTGATCTTGTTGCAATCCTGCACAGCAGCAGATGGCACTGTTACGCTATAATGTTTTTTTGTGGTTAGAACTCCAGATGATTTGTCTTAGGATATTCCTTGCATTTCTTTATTTCTGGAAACCATGCAACTTAATAATAAGGTGAATTAAAACACAGACGAGTTAAAAAACAAAAACACAAATAAAACCAATATCGATGAAGTGCAGGAGTAAACAAATTACTATCATTGCACAGCCCCTCTCTCTGAAGCCCCTACTTACATTAGGTGTCTTACTCCATAAAGGTGCATGTATAGCGTGATCGTATGCAAAATACAGAGCTTAAAGCAAAACCTCAAATTGATGGCATAATGTCACTCTCAAATCTCAAATCTCAACCTTGACATTGTCAATTGAAGACTGCCAACTGCAAAGGATGTTTTACACCGACAGCCTTCGCACCCATCGAGCAAGAAGCTGATATTATATATAGCTTATTAACAATCCACCTATTCCCACTCGCAGGGTGGACTTTGATCGTCTGTACTGCTGCTTAGGGCGCGAGCGGACCTATCAAGCATGGACATAGTTTATTAATTTCTCACCAATTTCAAAGATCACCAGCTGCCACTGGTGACTATAATGCTAATCACATGGTGGAATGCAGCTCTGACCGTATAAGAGATCCAATAAGTATTGAGATCGTTAAAAACGCCTGCATCATTTTTTTTTGTAGGAAACCGCTGCTAACTGTGGCTCTCACTGACCACTTATATAACCACCTGCGGGGTCACCTACCCTCCTACAACAAGTATCCTTACTTTGACACATCAAGAGCGGCTGTAATTAATATTCTTGCACTCTGAATGTGTTCACTTGTGGTGATGATTAAACTCCTCAGGGTCACAGGCAAGCAGCAAAACTCAAACTGTTTAGCAGATACTAGCGGTCTAGTTAAAATGCTGCTTTTTGACTTACCGCTAGGTTAAATGCTAACCAGGCAAGGCGGCTCAGCATTTCGTCATCTGATTTTCAACCAAACGAACAGCATGACATTAGTTCCTCATAACACTTACAAGAAAGTGTTAGGATGAGAAGCGCAGAGCGCAAGACCTGCATGTAGTATTACACAAATCTGATTTATCGGATACATCTTTGATGTTTTTATAGCTGAATGTCTTGATGGGATGTATCACCTTTGACATGCTTTAAGCAATAAATCTACCTTACTCTGTTTCTGAGAATTGTAATTAAGTTGCCTTTCTTACAATAATCTGCTCTCGATTTTCTCATAGATACATTCAAAGTGTTAGTTTTACAGCTAGCTGATTCACTATTGTTGCAAATAAAACAAGGGTCTGCTTCTAAGTTTTTCTTAAGGACTTCAGTTGCAGCTCTACCAAACGCCACCTTGGGCGCAGTGTACCTCCAAGGTTCCTTGACCCAGGTACCATTATAAGCGAATTATCTATTTCCTGTTCTGCTATCAGTATGAAGGTCCTATACAAGTGCCTCTGCTTACCATTAAGAGGTATCAAGGGTGGATTTCCCCTGCTGTCCTGATGAAGACCGGCTTCAAAGCATACATATACAGGCCGAAATGTCAACATTGAAATCAATCATGAGCTTGAGGAAGATTGACTGCAAGGGGCAGAATGAGTTGTTGGCTTTCCCCATTGACTGTACATACAAGTTCGCAAGCTCCTATTTATGCAGCATGTTAAAAGCAAACCGTAGTTTGTTGGCGAAGGCTCTCCTTTGGTTTAGGTGCTCCCTAAGCAATAGTCTGACGTCCATTACCACTCCCAAGCATTTGTATGTTTTGGACACTTCGAAGAATGTTTCGGCTGCTTTCCATTTAAACGTGGGAAGGGTGCAGATAGGGTTTGTTGAAAAGCATATTACTTTTGTTTTGTTTTAATTAAGTTTCAGCCCCAGCATTTGGATGTATTGAACCGGATGAGTGATTAGCTGCTGGAAGCCAGCCGGGGATTGACTAAGACAATTTCACCAGCGTATTGCAGTCATCTAAGTGATTCATTTTTTAATTTGTGGGGGTCACCTGTTGCTTCCGATAGCCGTGTGTCTAGATCTGTCATGTAGATGTTAAATAAGCAGGGGGCTAGGATGCACCTTTGCTTTAGATCAGTGTGGGTGGTGATCTTGCGGGTAGTTCTATCACCATTGCCAATTTTAACCTGAACCCAGGTGTCTGGTACAGATTGATAGCAAACACAAAACAAGCATTGGCATAGCCAATAGGTCTCTCCTTTGGGACCTTATAAGTGTTTAGTTATCCAGCACAATATCCTCGGTGCAACAACATCAACTGTTGCATGGCTAAACACTTATAAGGTCCCAAAGCCGAGATCTATTGGCTATGCCAATGCTTGTTACACTTGTTAACGCTTTCTTAGCATAGGGCACACCTAATTAGTACCAATTTAACAGACAAATACTGAAAGTAGCAATTGAAAGGCGGCCAGTCAACTTTTGCAAAGGACCTTCCAGTGCACAGCAACACGTGTTGCTGTGTTTTTAGTAACTTTTGAACCATTAAAAAAAACACTTTTATTTATAGAATGTTTCAATAAAAATAAACGAGGATCAACAGAAAGGGGGAAGGAGAACAAAGGAGCATTCAGGGATGTCAAAAATGTCACAATAGGGTGTCAGCATTTGCGCCATAGATAACCTAAGTTACATTATGGTCAGCAAAAGGCAACATTTACACAGAGAAGAAGAAAAAAAACACAATGTCCAACAGTTCCAGTTGCATTAAAAACAAACAATGACCGTAGAGGAAGATGAAGAAGGGCCAGGAGATGCAAGCAATGGGGGAGTGTGTACCATAGTAAGGTTATTACATCATACTACATAAGCGTGGCATTATACAGATTGAAAATGACTCACAGTTGTCTTAAGTATGCATATGCAAGGCTTAAACATCACACATTCACTCCTTCTCCACAGGATAAAGTAATAAATAAGACCGAAGTAGCTGCCAAATATTTTTGGGTCTGAAGGTAGATGGTTGCAATGTAGCATAAGTGTCGCTAGTAGTGTCACAGTACATTAAATCCAGCATCCAAGATTCACTGTAGGGGCTGTGGATCCCCCCAGTGTACAGAGACCTGTCTCTTAGCAAGGAGCAGAGCGATGGCTGCAAATGTCTGAATTCCTGCAGTTAATAGCTTAACATAGCCGAACAGTGCCATCAATGGGGATAGGCTTATTTCAGAGTCAGTCATCAGGGAAAGATTACGCAAGACTTGCCCCCAAGAATGCCAGTATTGGTGAGCAGTTCCATGCCAAATGAGAAAAGTCAGCATGCTTTGTTGCACATCTAGAGCAGCCATGTGCATTGGCAGGGTCCATCTTCACCAGTAAATGTGGTGTGATGTGCTCTATGCAAATATTTAAAATGTAGAAGTTTATGTTGATGATTGTTGGAAATGAACCGAGTTTGCTCACAGCAATAAGCCCATGTCTTATCTGGTAGGGGGTGGCCTAGCTCCCCTCCACCCTATTGTTGCCCGATACCCATCGTGACCGCTGGCCGAAGTGTCAGAGATAAATGATATAGTCGGGAGACCGAATGGGCATTAAGATGGCGTGATGACTGACAGTAGGGGTCAATCTGCTCCACTGGGGAAGAAGGGAGTACCGTGTGTGTGGAATTGTGTAGTCTGTGCAGAATAAACCTGTCCATGTAGGACACGTGATGTCCTTTTGCTAGGGCTACAATGGAGCGCAACTGGGCATCACAGAAAAGGTCGCCCAGAGTGTGTAGTCCACACAGGCCAAGGGTTCTTTTAGTTAGCGCTTGGAAGTGCTATGGGAATGTTGAGAAATAGGTATAAAAAAATCGGGCTGTACCACCATTTTAATGATAGCAATTCTCCCAGCAATTGATAGAGGGAGTTTAATAAAACAATGGATTTGTGTTGATAATCTATCAATTACGGGTCCGTATTTAAGACAGATAACCTCTTCAGCGTTTGGATGTAAAAAACGGCATAGGTACGGGCCGGGGCAGGAGGAGGGGGGGGGGATGTTCATCTCACAAGCGCAGAGGGAAGTCCAAAGTGAAAGGAGCCGTTGCTTCAGTTAATGGAAATATTTCCGATTTGGTCCAGTTTATAACAAGCACAGAGAACACCCCGAAGCATACAATTTGGCGACGAAGAAGTGGGAAATTAGTTTAGCAGTAGTGGCCATCATGGCTCACGGGTGGCGGGGAGTGGTGGGGGTGCACGGGTCACACAAAAAACACTTACCTTCCCCAGGGGTGGCTGGTGACATTTGAAAGTGGTGGGCGTAAACTAATTTGCCTATTGCACCGCAGCGAGCGAGCGAGCCCGAACCACCTTGCATCCATCCATACATCATTCATGCATCCACCCATCCATCCACCCACCCATCCTGCATCCATACATCATTCATTCATGCATCCACCCATCCATCCATCCACCCATCCATCCTGCATCCATCCTGCATCCATCATTCATTCATGCATCCACCCACCCATCCATCCTGCATCCATCATTCATTCATGCATCCACCCATCCATCCATCCACCCATCCATCCACCAATTCTGTATCCATCCTGCACCCATCATTCATTCATGCATCCACCCATCCATCCACCCATCCATCCTGCATCCATCCTGATCCATCATTCATTCATGCATCCACCCATCCATCCATCCACCCACCCATCCATCCTGCATCCATCATTCATTCATGCATCCACCCATCCATCCACCCATCCATCCTGCATCCATCATTCATTCATGCACCCATCCACCCATCCATCCTGCACCCATCATGCATTCATGCATCCATCCATCCATCCACCCATCCATCCACCCATCCATCATCCATCCTGCATCCATTCATCCATCCATCCATCCATCCTGCATCCATCATTCATTCATGCATCCATCCATCCATCCACCCACCCATCCATCCAGCATCCATCATTCATTCATGCATCCACCCATCCATCCAGCCATCCATCCTGCATCCATCCTGCATCCATCATTCATTCATGCATCCACCCATCATTCATCCTGCATCCATTCATGCATCCACCCATCCACCCACCCATCATCCATCCTGCATCCATCCATCATTCATGTATTTTTATGATCATATAAGTTGCACACAGCTTGTCAGTGTTCAATACCAGCCTCGAACCTTGTACTCCAGCACCAATGATACATGAATAATATTAATTGTTTTTAAAACATGTATTTATTCGACACCAATTTAATTTCACACCTTAGTCGGAACATCATTTTTATTTGTTTTTTAAAATATCTATTTATTTAACACAAAAGTAAGTCATGTATACATTTTTATGGCTCAATAAGAGGCTCGAACTTGGTTTCCCAGCACCAAAGTCGGCTACGCTAACCGTCAGACCACATCCTCTCCCCTTTGGTGTGGCCCTGCAGTTTTGATGGTACATATTCACACCAAAGTCATGTATACATTTTTACAACTTCACACCAAAATCGGAACATACATATTGAGCCCAAAGTCATGTATACATTTCTACAACTGAACTACACACCAAAATGGGAATCCCCGCTTTCTCCCATGCGAGCTCATTTTGTAATGCGTTGATAGTCACTAAAGAGGGCAGCGTCTGATGCTGCTTGGGAGGCAGAAGCATACCCCACTCGCGCGCGCACACACACACACACACACACACACCCACACACACACACACACACACACACACACAGACTCAATACATCCTGCTATGCACATGCTGCCCTATAAGCAGATGTGGTACCCAGGCACACGCGAAGCAACCGAGTACCTCGTTGTCAAAGACTTAACAGACACAGGCATGAACCACTTGCCCCAACCAGTAGCAGAAAAAAGGCTTGCCCTCCAGCTTACAATTCAGCACTGCAGCAATTGTTAACTTATGGACATCCAGTGAGCAGTCAGCAGACAGTGGTCACGCTTGAAATGGAAAGTGCACATGGAATAGGCCCACACAAGAGGCAGGAGCACCATAGTTCACATTCATTATTTATGTGGCGGTGATGGGGTTCGGCGGGGTCGTATCCTAGCACTCTGAATTCTGATCATACCTGATTTGAGTGTGAACGCCGGGTCTCCCTGGCCGAGCGGTTCCTTCTCGACATGTCGTATTCCTGGGTCCGGTCAGGTCAGAGGTCAAGTCTTCAATCAAACCCCATACAAACAGAGGCCGCAGTACGAGGGAGGGAGAGAGAGCTCTGCCCCCCCCCCCCCCCCAGACAGGGGGTTATGTACCCGGGCTATGTATTGACCAGCCAATCCTGGCGCTGTATGCAGTGCCAGGATTGGCTGGGGGGGCACCATGACTCCTCTCCCAGTCGCCCTGTGTAACCCCGGGGGCTGCGGCCCGCCCCCTGGTCCTCTCTCTAAGGGGGAATTCACAGGAAAACGATCTGCGCATGCGCAGGCATGCTTGTGCCCAAAATACACTTGCGCAGCTGCAGCAGGCCCATCCTCCCCCCCCCCGCCCCCCACCCTGCGCACTCCGGGAAAGTCGGGTGTCTCCCGGTTTCCCGGCCGGCAGATAGCGCGATTTTTAAAAATATTTGTATTGGGCTTTTAGTGACGACGCGGTAGGTCCATGGGGCTAGCATGGGGCTTAGTGGGGCTACGCCCCTACGCCCCAATGGACGCACCGCGCCTGACCTTCCCACGTCTCTGCTCCTGCTCTTGTTGGACTCCAGTAACAGGAAGCACCCGGCACACAGGCTCCCCCGACCAATCATCAATGCTAAAATGCAGCGTTGTGATTGGTTTGAGTGCCGTGACATGGAGCTCAGCCAGGGGCTGGAGGGGCATGTTCTCCACACAGGCTGTAATGCAGCCTGCATGGAGAACAGAGAAAGTGTGCATGACTGTTTTGGGCAGCCGGAGAGGTCCGGCCAAACAGTTATTGCGCACTTAGGAGGGCTGTTCCACTTCTCCTGTGCTCTTCAGCCCCGCCCCCTCACACAAGCTGCTGCAGCAGGAGGAAAATATAAAATAATATTAACATTACGTTATCATTTTTTCCCTTTCCTTTCCCGATTAAAGGCAGTGGGGCGATGCTTCTCAGCCACCACTGTAATTTAGGGGACTCTGATGAACAGGAGTAAGTCATCTGCATATAGTGAAGCCAACAGAGGTTTGCGGTGAAATCTTAGTCCGCATTGTAAATGGCGCTCCTGGAGATGGCGTACAAGGGGCTTTATAGCGATAATAAACAGTAGTCACAGAGGACTGCCCAGTCTGGTACCCCGTGATAGCGTAAATTGATCTGGGAGATCGTTATTCACTTGGAGCTGGGCCAATAGGTTAGTATATAGGAGGCAAATAAGATCAGAAAAACGTTTTGGAATACCCAATTTCCGTAATGTGGCATAGAAAAAAGACCATTATCGCATATCAAACGCTTTTTTAGCATCTAGCAATATCGCTGCGGCAGAAAGTGCAAGAGTAATTTGGTTAATAATCGCAAACACTGTGCGAAGGTTAATGGATGTAGATTGATTTGGGACAAACCCAGTCTGGAACACAGATATTATCTTGTCACCCAGTAGCGAAAGATGAGTCGCCAGGAAGCCGCTTGGCCGCAGTGCGCTTTATTAAGTTTCTTTTTCATTTCATTTCATTTCAAGGACCTTTGCCAAAATGTTACAGTCCTGATTTAGCAGAGACAAGGGTCTGTAAGAGGCGACCGGCAAGGCTAACCCGGTTTAAGCAACAGGGAAATCACTGCTTCGAACATCATAGGAGGGAGTGATCTCTAGATCTGCATATACTTCCAACAGACAGGGAACTAATAATGTCTTATAAGTTTTGTAGAATATTTCAGTTAGCCCGCTTCTGTGCCAGGGGCACGGGCCCCACTAAGGTCATCGATGGCCTGCGAGATTTCATCCGCAGTAATGGGTGAGGCAAAGAGTTGCAGTTGCCCATCATCTAGCCAGACCATAGCCACCTCAGAAAGATAATCAGCAAGTAAGTCATCGGTAGGGGGGAATGAGTGGTATACAAGCTGGTGCAGTAGGAGAGAAAAGCAGCAGCGATGTCTTCACTGCGTGTGATCGACGTACCAGCGCCTAGTTGAAGTTGTGTGATAAAAGAGGACTGGCATTGTGGGCAAAGTAGCCTAGCTAATGTCCGACCCGGTCATTTGCCCTCAACATATACCCACACCTGTGCGTATTTACCGAGACAATTGACCTCGCGGGCTGCGAGTTCTTGAAAGTCTGCGAGAAGCTTTGCTCTCTGATGCAGTGGAGGGTGAGGGTCGTCGGTCAGAGCACGTGCATCGAGCTCCTTCAGTGCATTTTTATTTCACAAAAATTTTTATTGAGAGAGATGAGTAAGCATTACAGGCGTGAGCAGAAATCATGCATGGTTCCGGTATCAACAAGAGCAAGTATGCAAGTGTAACGGGAACAAAGGAGGGGTAAATTAAATTAACATAAGGAACGAAAAACAATAATCAATTTAAACACAAATAGTAATGTAAAGCACAGGCATTGCATCAGTACATTTACAAAGGTTACAGTCATAGGTGGATCAAGGTAGTCATATAAGTCAATGAGGTTAGTCGCTTGGGCAGGTAGGCAGCCCGAACTATGGGTAGGGTGCAGTGCATTTTTAGTAGTCTTGATCTCCCGGTAGGTAGAGCGAAGCACTCCAGACTGTTTGGAAATACATATCCCTTTAATATAAACTTTAAAAGCTTCCCAAAGTTTGGTGTGGCATTACCAGTATTAAGCTGAAAGTATACTACTATGGCTTCTCTGTCCTCACTTCTAAACACATTATCCAGCAGGGCGTTGTCATGCCCCGAGTTTCCCTACACACTGCCCCTTTAATTGAGACCGCTATTTAAGTCACCAAGACTCTTGGAGCGACGCTTTACATTTTTGCGTCTAGCTCCGATGGTTCTGGTGTTCCGTCCTGTTCCTGTTTGCCTGACTTCCTGTTTTGCTATTCTGCCCTCGTAACCTCTGTGGGAGTGTTTCCGGCCCTCACGCTCGTGTGCGGGCTCCGGTTTTCCTTCTCCCCACAGAGTCTCCGAGGTTAGCGGACGTCTCTGTCCCTGACGTCCGCTGGGGTCTCGTTACTGTCGCCCGGTAACGTTTACGCTACCCATTTCCTGGAGTCTCGCCCGGCGGCCGGGTTCTTCCCCGCCATCCGGCTGGGCTCAGCCTGTCCCTTTTCATTTGTGTTGCTCCGCCCGGCGGCCGGGCTTGGTCTCCGCCGTCCGGCTGGGCTCCTAATCTGTCCTCTTCCTTCACCTGCGTTGCTTCGCCCGGCGGCAGGGCTTGGGATCCGCCGCCCGGCTGGGCTCCTTACTCATTCTTCCCCCCTTACCTGAGTTGCTTCGCCCGGCGGCCGGGCTTGCTCTCCGCCGTCCGGCTGGGCACACTGGGGCCTCCTAGTTAGTTAGGCTCCCTCCTGCTCCGTTTATTTCTCCTTAAATCTGCTGCTCCGCCCGGTGACCGGGCTGGTTCTCCGTCATCCGGCTGGGCATCTATTTCCCTCCATATCCATCATCCACTCTATGCTGAATTTCTTATTGAGCATATCGTCATTTTTACTTATTCCTTGGCAAGCCTCACATGTTTTCTGGGATTCTTGCGTGGACCAGAGTGGGGTGCAAAATTCAACCTTCACGACTTAGAATCACGGTAACAGCGCTATGCGCTGCCTACATATATGTTGGCTAATGTTATGATCCTAATAGAAACCTGAGTGTGTGTTTTGTTTCATAGATTTCCATGCAACGATCATTTGGTGTTGGCATCAGCTCAATGTCATCAGAATAGTGGATGTTGTCCAGTAGTCTTCTTCCACATACAGAGCGAGAGTTGAACAAGGTCAGAAGACAGTGCTTACAATTATTTTCTTTGTAACAGCTCAAGACGAATTCCTACCATTATCCCTCATATCAGTTCTGCGACATAGAAAAAACAAATGTGGTATGTAGTAGTCATATACATAATATAGCCAGGGGGTATTTGTGTTTTGTGTTTAACCTAGAGAGATTGTATATTTACCTTTCTTTACAACCCACCTGTTGCCAAGTGTCCATTCTGAGTTGCCACGCATCCACTGTGAAGACCTCCATAAAGCTCTTATTTTTTCCCCCAACCTTTCCTTGTGTTGTCTCCCTGTTTTCCTCTGGCGAGCCTTTCGTTACTCTAGTGTTTGATAGAGTCGGAAGGCCGTAGGGGAAGGCTGTGGAATATTCTTCGGATTCCTGACGCTCCTGCGGAACCTGCTTGGAAATCATTACAGGCGTCCACTGGAAAGAGCCAGGGTACAAGCGATTCCACTGCACTGGGTACAGAGAGAGCCAATAGCATCGGCGAATGGTCTGGGAGGTGCTCAATACAAAAAAACAGTCAACAAAAGCTTAGGGGAAGGTACAAATGGTCTATGTGCGACCAGGTCTCGTATGGGGCTGAGTAAAAAGAAAATCTCCTATCAAGGGAGTGCTGAGCACCCCAAGCGTCCGCGGGGAGAAAGGATTGCAAAAGAATGGTGAGCGCTTTATTCAAATGGAGTTTAGAGACCTTTCCCGAGCCCGTTGTGTGTGAAAATGGGTCCAGTGTTAGATTAAAATTGCCACCAATTAAAATAGCTACTTTTGAACCATTTGAGCTAGAAACAAAACAAATTGTAGTTAAAATCTGAAGATTATGCAGGAGATTATAGAGTATGTGGAAATGCAGCAAATCTATGATTATGAACAATCGCATTATTCCAGTGACCTTGTCAATATTATAATCAGCTGTTGCAGCTTATATTCACTTGCCTCCTTGCCATCTCACAGGAAAGTTCCCATCCCTCTTTCAGGAGAAACATCAGCCACACCAGGAAACTTCACATATTGTTTGTCATGTCTTTCCTAACATTGGGCTTTAGTTGGGTATAATTAATCAGCATTCTTGATTGTTCAAATATCTCCACTCACCTGTTTCATCATACTCTGACTTGTTTTAGACCATTTTATAAAAGCAGATCTGTCACCACTTAATTTTCCAAACAAATTCTCTATCATTACCTAGATGGTTTCTTAAGTATTAATTTTCTTCTTTAATGCTTGCAGACTACCACGTTTACCCTTCTTTTGATCTGTGTTTTTCATCAATTCTGTGATATAAAAGGCCTGATTTAGAGTTTAATTTGATGGTTATTTACATCACCTACGTGGTGGACATCTTGTCTGCCTTATTACAAGTGCATTACGGCTTAACTCTTAATGAGGCCCAAACTATTTTATTGAATCCAATCATTAAGTATAAAATGAACCCCATGAAATCTTGTTTTCAAGGATCTCTCATCTGAGAAAACCCACACATGACCAGAAGAAAGCATGATATCATCCAACCTCAGCATGCGGCGAAACCTGGACAGACAGAACTCCAGGACCATCGACCATCATTGCATTGAAGAGGTCCTAGATCGGTGTGAGCTCTCAATCTAATGACATGGTATGCAGGGCCGTCTTAACGCATGGGCACTCTGGGCAGTTGACGAGGGGCCCCACGAGCAAAGGGGCCCCATGCAGACCAGAATTAAACACATATTTTCTGTTAAACATTTTTATTCCTGTGGGTGGTTGTGTAGGCTGGGCCCAGTGCACTGCTTTGCCTGGGGGTCTTTAATGCGGATTAAGACAGCCCTGATGGTGTGCCTATCTCATTTTTTTTTAGGCATGCACTTTTATTTAGTGCATACTTGACCTGAAGGTACTGGAGTGCTTTATATGAGTATCATTTAGATTACACAATGCCACATTCATTTTTGGTAGGCACGGGGAGATTAAGCAATCTGCCCAGAATCGCAGGATGTTGTGCTGATGCTACGATTTGAATGTGGCTCCCCAGTTCCCAAGTGGGTAGCTCTGGCCATTACGCCAGACCCTCATTGTTGTGGTGTTCTTTTATTATTTGCTATTGTGCTGTACTATTGTTTCGTGCAAGTGTGCAGTGCTGTATTTAGTACTTGTGATGTGTTATTGAATTTAATTGCAGTATTATGATATTGTATTATGTTGTTTTGTTGTGTTCGTTCTGTTTTTGGGTGGTGTTGTATTATATAGGGTTATGCTGGTGTGATGTGTGGTGTCAATGTATTAAATGCTGGATGCTATTGTATTTTGTGCTACGTTCTGTTATTAGCTATTTGTATAACATAGTGTTCACAAATTACTTGGCCTCTTGGCGCTTTGTGCAGACATCCAGCTGCGGTAATGAGATAGCTGTGCTGCCTGCGCTGAGTGACAAATAAGTGAGCTGAGCAATGATGGCCCTGCTGTGTCAGGTGGACATGTGGGCATTGGGCCTGCCTCTGTATAAGTGATAGTTAATTCCCTGCCATGGCACTGGTGTGTTCAGAGGCCTCAGCCTAGGATGATACAGGTACAGTCCAGTCTAGCTGCTCCCCTTCACTAGTTTATACATTTACCCGCAGATACCTGCAGTCCCTGTTCACGTCACTACTTGATACATTGATCTGTAAAGTCTTGAGCTGGAGAGTTAAGAGGTATGTGAGCAGGACCATAGCCAGAAGTATATTTTTAGGGGGCATGGCCCCAGCTATGACTGCACATTAAAGCTGTGATCTACATGTGCATTATTTCCCAAACACTAGTTGGACTACTAAATACTGACCCCCAGAATATCAGGGTACGATAATGTAGAGGGCACTAAATATTTAAATGTAAGTACCTATAGGGAAGTATAGATTTAATGCTCCTAACTTCACATCTACATACCATGAAGATATATATATAGATATAATGTAGGTAGATACATACATGTGGATTAAGGTATAGAAAAACTATACTTACTTGCCTGTCAATATTTTGGATTCAATAGTCTGTCCTCGATATTCTGGGCCATCGATATTCTGGTTTCGCTATTAAGGTGCACACTGTGTGATTCTATGTGAAGGATGTATGGATTTTCTAAGGTACATATTAAAGCACACTCAATCAACTTTTCGCAATCAAACTTAAAATCCTATCAATTAGACAGGATTTTAAGTAGAAGAATGTAAAGTTGTAAAGTAGGCTGGCTCTCAACTGTGTGGATTTTTAAAACTATGCAAGCTTTGTGCAGTGCAAAGTTTATCAAGTTCATTTGTTTGTTCTTTTTATTAAAACAAAAAAACTGTCCTCAGCTCAGAACCCTCTCTCCAACACCTCTTATCTCAGGTGGTGAATGTCCAGCCTCCACACTCAAAATGTGTGTGCCGATGGATGTCCTACCTGGGACATTCTGCCTCAGGAAATCAACACACCTGGAAGGCTCAAAAGGATAAACCTTACTCCACTTAAATTTAGGAAACTTCATCTGCTTCATAAAGCGTGGAGTTTTCTAATTCCAAACAACTTTATGAGGGAAGTTTTAATTTGACTCTCGGCTAATTTAAAATAACCTTCCAGAGCTGAGAAATTAGTAACAAACAGTGTGTTTTAAACATTTTAGGGATGCAATAATGCTGAAAACTAAATGGAATTTAAAGGAGATTTCCCAGGGGAAGTTGGTAAGGTTCCACAATGAATTTCACTGTAAGGTTGTGACAAAAAATGGATAGTTCAATTACATTTATTCAAAGCACCAATCAAAACTGCATGGACATCAAGCAGGCTCCAACATTGACATACACCCCTCATAGCTACAGGCAGGTTGCAGGACAAGTATTGTACAAAAAGAGACCTTCCTTAGAAATCGACAATTAAGACAGGTAGGTATGGTAAAATATAGATGATTGTGCGGGTCTGGGATGGGTCCATATGAGGCCTGTGGCCTGGCTAAGGACACTAACAGCAGCATTGCCTCAAATTCCCGGAATGCTGGTTTCACAGTTTACACCTAGGACCCTGCTCTGTGATAATATCTCTGTTTGATGCTGCTTGCATGCTATCTTTCATTTGGACGGTACATAGTCCTCGACTTCTGGAATTACTGACATTTTCTACTCTTTCACGTGCAGTAGACTCCTTGCACAGAATCCTCAAGATGGCACCCTCTATGTGGCTAATATTGCTTGGATGAGCATGGACATTTCTGAGTGGTGAATATAAACCTGACACTTGTACTAGAAAGGGAAAATATTTTCTTGCAGAGGGATTGTTTAGCATTACTACATGTGCAGTTATGTCAAGCTTCATGTTATGCAAACAGTTAAGAGATGGATATATTTTTTTTTAATTTTTTTTTTTATTGTATTTATTATGAAAAAGCACAGCACAATGTAAACGCAATCACTTGCCTACAACCCATCCCGGGCCGGCAACAGGTCTCCATGCAACAACAAATACAAATACCATGACACATTAACATCATAGAGTCCAGTGTGAGAATTCGTTGGAGGTCAGCCGGAGACTGGCCTCCTCTGTAGGCTCGTACCATCTGCAAAACAGTGTGCAATTCGAATAAATTGGCAAAGCAAGACAGTTTTATATATTTCCCCCCCCCCAACCAACCCCAACCCTCTAAACACCCCCCCCCCTCAACTGGTCCCTCATTCGTGCTCCCCGAGCCGCCTGTAGGCGTCTCTATCACCTGTGGTAGCTAGTGCGGCCTACCGCCCTCCCCCTATCCGGTGTGCCTCCCCCCTGTTCACACTTCTAGTAGGATGGGGAAATCCCTACCGCTTACAGTACATTAGTTGTGCGGAGGAGCACCCTAGTCATGTGTATCCGGTGGCTCTTGCACGTCACTCCCTCGGTCTCCCCCCTCGCCCTCCTCCGAGACTTCCCCGTCCAGCTTGGAGGACAAGTAGGTCTGGTACAGCCCCCAGAAGTTCTTGGGGCGACTCCCGGGCGGTAGGAGCTCACTGTATGTGTCCGCCTGCGTGTTGCAGTATTTCATGTCGCTAACCCATCGCTTGAGCGTAGGTAATGACCCCCTCATCCAGCATAACGCGACTACCCTCTTCGCCAGGAGCAGTCCCATGCTCACCAGTTTCCTAACCGCGACGGGAATCGATTTGGTGTACCCCAGGAGAGCAAGGGCTGGGTCCATTGCTAGGTCCAAGTCCGCTATAGCGCTCAATTCAGCGAAGACGCTGGCCCAATACCTCTGGACTCCCGGGCAGCCCCAGGCCATGTGCAGGAAGTCCGCAACCCGGGCCCGGCACCTCTCGCAGTGTGGGGTGTCACGGAGACCGTACCTGTGGAGCCTCTCCGGTGTGTGGTATACCCTCTGTAAGAACTTAAAGTGGACCAACCGGTGCCTCCCGTTCAGGGAAATGCGCCTGGTGGCTGCACAGCAGTAGGCCCACATGCCGTCATCGACGTGTGTACCCAGGTCAGTCTGCCAGGCCAGTCGCGCCCTCGTGTAGAGCAGGGCCGTGTGCTCGTGCCCTATCCTGTATAATCTAGTAATCAGCTTCTTCGGAGATACGGTGTCAATGACATACACCAGTTCCGGGACCGCAGGGGGTTCCTCCATGTCGGGGCCCAGCAGCTCCAGCAGGGCGCTACGGACCCGATGGTACTGAAAGCGTTGGAGCAGTGTGGGGCTCTCCCTCCGATGTGAGATCTGTGCCCACGTCTTCACCTGTCCATGCTCGAATAGGTCCCCCAAAGTACGAGCACCCAATTCGTGAAGGGCCCTATGGACACCCGGTTCCGCTAAGGTTGGTAGCCAGAGCGCCCATTGTAGAGGCATGTTGGGAGCGTACATCAGCTCTTTGTTTTGCCTCTGCAGAATGGAGTGCCATGCATGGTTGGTAGACAGGAGGGAGTCTAGTACGCCAACTCTGCGGTCTCGTGGGCCACAAATGGTAGCCGGAAGCGGAGTAGGGTCCGCGAACAGCCGCTCCAGTATCACGTGTGGAACATCTCGGCTGCCATGTATCCAGGTGTGGAGGTGGGAGGCCTGCGCTATCCTGTAGTAGCGTTCCAGGTCCGGGGCAGCCAAGCCCCCCTGCTCATACGGTAATTGCAGAACCTTCCACTGCACCCTAGGTTGTTTCCCGGCCCACGCTAGTCGCACCAAGAGTTTGTTCAGGGTTGCAAAGAAGGCTTTCGAGAGGACAATCGGGAGATTATTGAACAGGAACAGAAACCTCGGGAGAATGACCATTTTCATTAAGGCAATCCTCCCCATCAGAGATAACGGGAGTTTAATCCAGAGCTCTACGTCATCCGCAAGTTTGCTGTAAGCGACCCCGTAGTTTTCCCTCAGCATAACGTCAGGGTCCGTGTGGAGCATGATGCCCAGATACCTTATCGGTTCAGTGGACCATTGGAGCGGGTAGTCCATCTCGAAGGGGACAGTGATTGGGGTTAGTGGGAAGGCAACTGATTTCGCCCAGTTAACCTTCAGTCCGGAGAGCGCGCCGAACCTCACAACTTCCCTCAGCACCGACGCCAGGTTATTGGCCGGGTCCCTGACATAAAGCAGGGTGTCGTCCGCATATGTGGAAATGCCCAATTTGTAGGTGGGGTAGTTGATGGCTTCATACGAGTGGTATTCCCGAATCGCACACGCCAGTGGCTCTGCCACAAGGGCGTAGAGTAGCGGGGAAAGGGGGCATCCCTGTCTCGTGCCCCTGGTGATGGAGATCGGCTCCGAGACTGCATCCCCCAATCTGACTCTGGCCGTGGGCTCGTGATAGAGGGCGCCCAGCAGTTGGAGGAAAAGTTCTCCTAGCCCCAACTTTTGCAGCACCTTGCGCATGAAGGGCCACTCCACAGAGTCAAAGGCCTTCTCCATGTCTAGAAAGACCGCAATGGCTTTAGTGTCATGCCTGGTATGCTGCATGGCCCCCATGACCGTGCGGATATTGTAAGTGAGGTTCCTGGCCGGGATAAACCCAGCCTGCTCCGGGGCTACCAGCCCCGGCGCCACTAGTGCCAGCCTGGTAGCCAGCACTTTTGCGTAGAGCTTAGCGTCCACATTAAGAAGGGACAGTGGGCGGTACGAGCCTGGCAGGTCGCTGGGCTTACCAGGTTTGAGTATGGTGACAATCAGCGCCTCTCGCATGGAGAGTGGCATAGCGCCGTTCTCGCAGATTTCGTCAAAGAGGGTGGAGAGGTGGGGTAGCAACTTATCCTTATACGCCTTGTAAAAGGCCACCGTTAGACCATCTATCCCGGGGGCACTGTCCGCTCTCATGGTGGCCAGCGCATCGGATATCTCCTCACGGTGTATGGGGGACATCAGGAATTCCCTCTGCCAATTCTCAAGGAATGGCATCCTGATATAGGCGAGGTAGTTGTCAATTTGGTCCTCAACCCCCGAGATTTTAGTGGTGTAGAGCTCCTCGTAGAATCTCCTGAATTCCGCCAGAATGTGTGTCTCCTCCGTGAGCGTCTCCCCCCCTGAGTCACGCATTTCCGCGATGGTCTGTTTGCGCCTAGTGCCTTTCATGATCCTGGCAAGCAGTGCACCCGGGCGGTCCCCCTCGCCATACGCGCGCGCTGTCGCGTATTTTCCTAAATGTCGCACTTCCCTGTCAGCTTCCTCGTGGAACTCACTCAGAAGGTCTTGCAGGGTCTCATCCCCAGGCAGGTTCGGGCCAAGCAGCTGGCGGCGCTCGTAGTCCGCTATCTGCCCCTCCAGATATTTCAGCCTGCTTCTAATTGCCTTTAGTATCCCTGAGTGTTTCGCCATGACCACCCCCCGCACGTACACCTTAAATGTCTCCCAAACCGTCCCAAAGCTGTCCACTGATCCCAGATTGGTGTCGAAGAAGGTATCTATGTCCTCCCCCAGGTCAGCCCTGAAAGCCTCATCCAGCAGCGAGTAGGGTGGAAAGCGCCACGTGAATGGCGGGATTCTCTGCTGGGGAGTACGCAGCGCCAACAGCACCGGGGAGTGGTCCGACAGAGTGCGGGGAAGCACACTGCAGCCCCTGACCATGGAGAGCAGGAAGTGTGAAGCCAACCAGTAGTCAATCCTGGTATGGATGTTGTGGTACGCTGAGTAATGCGTGTACCCCCCCTTGGCGCTATTTCTTTCCCTCCACACATCTACCAGACCCAGTTTCAACATTTCTGCCTGCATGCACTGCGCCGCCGCCGCCGGGCGCCTGGCAGGGCCCGCAGACCTATCTAGCTCAGGGCTAAAGGTGAAATTGAAGTCCCCACCCCAGATCATATTACCAGCGACCCATTCAGTACAATGTTCCGCAACCGTTGTATAAAAATCAGGGGAGTCATAGTTCGGGCCATAGACATTCATGACCAGCAGATTGTGGCCCTTGCCCGTGCACTTGCTTAACAAAAACCTCCCCTCCGGGTCCGCCTTTACCAGGGCGAGGGATAACTTGGATTTCGGATTGACCCAGGTGAGGACACCTCTGGCATGGGTGGTGAAGCCTGCGTAAGTGGAGTGACCCTGGATCCCCCTGTGCATTAGCATCTTACTGTTGTTGGGCAGATGCGTTTCCTGCAGCAGCGCCAAGTCTATGTGGTGTCTCTGTAGATAGTGTAGCACCTTACGGAGTTTCCGATAATCATTCAAACCCCTCACATTCCAGGTAAGAGCCCTGAGGGACTCTGTATCGCTCTGTGAGTCTGCCTGTGGTGTGTTAGCCATTAACAGTGAAGGAGGACAACAATTGTAGTGCAGCGTCGAGGACCCCCCCCCGCCAGTGGCAGCAGCCGCCCACCCATCCTATAGAACATAACATTTTAGAGCACATGTCGGACCTTTCCCCAAACATCCCAAACTTCCCCGAACTCAGAACCCCCATTGCCCCCCACAGTCAACCAACCCCAACCTGGTGTGACCGAAATCCCTACATTCACCCCCCCCACCCATCTTCAAACTCCCCCAAGCAGTCTCAAGAAGAGCCGCAAGCACTATGAGCGCCAGGGCAGAGGTAGCACGCTCAATGTCTCAATCGACCAACGTCCGGTCGTCGCTTCTGCGCAATGTCTTTTGGCCGCCCCTACGCCAGCGCCCCCATTTGCCAGTGCGGCTTTTAAGTAACAAGAACAATATCGTACCCGCCGTACCCCCCCCCCCCCCCCCCAGACCCCATCGACCTCTCCCTGTCGTAGGACGTTATCAACACCACCCCCGGGCAGGCTAGTAGAGTCATGGAGAGTGCCGCCCACCACCTTAACCCATGTGGCCTGTACAGATCTCACCCGTGATACCATGTCCAGAAGTCCGCTCACTGCAGTGGAGAGCCCAGACTGGGCATCCTCCGGGCCAAGAGGCTTGGATCATGGCACGGCCTCAAGCGGCCAGGTCCTCGGGAGAGACCACTGCGCCCCTCCGTCACACTAGTCTTGCTCATCCAGATCCTCGTTGCCAGCGCCCTCCTCCGCAGGCGCCGTCCGGCTCTCTTTATGCTCCTTGATCCACTGCTTCAGGGATTTTTGCAGCTCCTTCGGGTCGGTGAAAAAATGTGAGTGGCCCTGCCTATTGATGCGCAGCCGTGCCGGATACAACATGGCATAGTCCAAGCCCAGGTCTCTGAGCTGCTGCTTATAGGGGACGAATCGCCGTCTCTCCTCCTGTACCTTGGAGGTGAAGTCAGGGTATAGCGAAATGTTCATTCCCTCGTACTGCAACTCCCCCTTCTCTCGAGCAGCACGGAGGGCAGCATCCCTGTCCCTGTAGTTGAGGAGTTTCGCTATTATCGGCCTAGGGTTCGCCCCTGGAGCGGGCCTCGGGCCCAGGGTGCGGTGGGCTCGCTCCACTATGAACATGGGAGAGAAGGTGTCGTCTCCCAATAGAGTTTTAAGGAGTTTCTCAACAAATAGCTCCATTTTCCCTGTCTGGGTCGACTCCGCCACGCCCGTGACGCGTATGTTGGACCGCCTGGAGCGAGCCTCTAAGTCCTCCGATTTTTCTTGTATCACCTGTAGCAGCCTCCCAAACTGCTTGCGGTCAGCGTCCCACGTTGTCTGCGCCTCCTCCGCCTCCGTCAGCCTGCGCTCTGCCATGTCCAGCCTCTCCGCATGCTTATCCACCCTCTCCGTCATGCGATCCATTCGATACGCCAGGGCGTCAATCTTGGTGCCGATGGCCGTCATGCCCTCCTGTAGGCCTTTCTCCATCGTGTTGAGCATGCCTCTAATTTCTGTGCACAGCGCGGTGTTCGGGTCCGCAGTTGCTCCCGGGGACTGGGCCGCCGGCGGCTCCGGTGCCTTCTGTCTCCTCTGGTCAAACGAAAGTTTCGTTTGCGTCCTATCGGTCTTGCCCATCGCTGCTGCTGATAGGGAGGCCAGTGTCCACGGACCTTATAATGTCAATGGTGCCCCAATGGGACGATGCGGGAGCTGACCTCGTGCACAGGCCGGCACCGGAGGCCGCGCGTTCAGGCCGCTGTCGCGTTTAGGCCTGCGTGCCCAGTGACGCCTCAGGTCAGGGTAGGCACTCGCCTCTCACTTTCCCCCTCCGGGTGCCTCAGTGTCAGGACACCCCCAGTCAGCTCGGGGGTGCAGTGCTCGAGGGTGCAAGGCTCGTGTTGGGTGGCCTCCGTCCCAGAGCTGCCCGCTGCTCCGTAAGGCTCCTTCCGAGTGGTCAGGCCGTCAGGCGGGTTCCCTCCGCAGCATGCAATGGCGCCTGTGAGAGCGCCACGTGTGTGTTCCCAGCGGGGCCGTTTCGCCGCCGGCTCTCACTCGAGTCCTCCGCGCCCCTCCAGGGGTGGAGGCGTCACAGCAGGGGTCCGCAGTGCAGTCGCGGAACGCTGGATGGGTAGCAGCTCCCGCCGGCCACGCCGCTCGCACCACAGCGGGGCTTCCTCTCGCCGGGGCCGCACGTCGGGTGACGCAGCGCGGCCTCGGCGTCCAGGGCAGAGCGGGGATCCCGGCCTGGTCCGCGGCTCTTCGGTCGGCGACGGCGCCGGGGGAACTCGTGCACGCAGCCCCTCAAAAGTCGCGCCGGAGGTCCGCAGGGGGTAGGGGAGGCAGCCCCCGCCGGAATTTCACAGGTTTTGCCGCTTTTGAAGGATATTGGACGGATATTCGGCAGCGCTAGCGCAGAGCTCCGCACTTAAGCGTCCACCATGAACGCCGGCTAGCTCCGCCCCCCTAAGAGATGGATATATTTTAATGTACACTAGAAAGCCAAATCACTTCCTTAATAGAACTTTAGCTTCTCAGCAAGTAGGTTGTATATTACAGCGACTATACAAGCAAATGTACACATGGCTGGTGTGCTTTAAAAGAGAAGGTGCCCGCATTTCTCCCCAAGAGCATATAGTAATAAATAATAAGGGGTTCCATTGTTAAGCAATTTGAAAAAAGTGATCTGCATCAAGTAGCAATGGTTAGACCTTATTAGGATTTTAAAGAACACTATGCAAGGTGATTTTTGGATCCTACACTAAGATTCCTTTTAGAAAATAAAGTGCAAATGTGTGCTTCAAAATTTATTTCGGCCAGTTGTATTCGCCAAAACATGATAAGCTATAAATTACATTTAAAATATCCAATCACCATTTCTCTACACATACTTAGCTCTACTTTTGCTCCTCTGGGATCTCTCTTACTTTCTCTGTCCACTCATAATCTCTGCCCTTGCTTCTTCTCTCAACCTTTTCCCCACTATCCATTTCTGTTTCCTGCTGCAGCTATCTTTCCATTCCTGTCTCTCCTGATCTCTCTTGCTTTTTCTATTTACTTTCATTTCTCTAAATCTTCTCTCCTTTTCTAGAACCTTTTCTCTAGCATCTTCTCTATTTTCTTTGTACTGCTCAATGTGTTTTATTCTCTCTCTAGCCCTCTTCTACATAGACCATGTATGACAACTGAAACTTTATTTTGGCTGTGCATGGCTATTAGCAACACCAGCCCTCTTTCTTTGACCACCATGCTTTTTGCTGTTCCCCAGATGGTGAAGCTTACCATCCTGAAGACCTCCTGGAACTGGGGAAGTCCCCAACGATCATGGACAAAAGAAAAGAGTGCAATGTGGCCATCACATCCCTGCAGCTTGTTGTCATGTCTTGTTGGACAGGACATTTGGTGAGTTATAACTGCTCTAGGGCAGACAACAACCCGTTGAAATCCACCACAGTACTTTCACAGTGCGGTGGACTACAAAGGTTCATCTACAGGTCTGGAAAAGAAACCTTGTGGGGGAAAAAACACCAAAAACGCTGTCATCTCCAAAATCAAAGTTGCATGCAAGGGAAATGCTTCCACGAGTCTTACGTTTGATATTCTTTTTGCTGGGTTGCTCAGCACGCTGTGCGAACTGATGTTATGCAGCTAAAGAAACCAACTTGCAGATAGGGCTAATGGAATCCGTGGAGATCGACAAATGTCCTACCACACAGCAATCCTACACTTCTTCCGATAACAGTAGTACCCAGTTAATGTGACTGAGCGGTCGCACATGAAAAGAAAGGCTCCCTAACACAAAGAAAATATCAAGATTTTGCCATGCAAATTGGCCCATTCTGGCAATGTGGAAGGCTGTGGTATTTAGGTCAGGGCTCAGTCGGCACTGAGGGAAACCTGCCAGGCCCAGACATTTCTGAAAACAGGGTAGATAGTGAAGTCTGGGGTAGTGTAATTTGCATTGATCGCAATAGTTTTTCTTAACCAGAATGCCCTTTAAACACCAAACTTTGGCTAAATCACAGATTAACCTCATATTTCTGTGAAAGAAAATTCTGGAATTTGTGAGGATCTATAACATTCCTACCAGCCACCGTTCCCACACCTCCTCAATAAAGTCACTACACCCAGATGTTCACCAAATAATATGTATTTAGTACATTAATTACATAGGACCTCATAACAGCAATTTATTTGCTAATATCATAAATTAGATAAAGATAAAGCAGAATTTCAAAGGAGTCCATACATTTAAATTAGCAATCTCCAAATGTTAGTTGATGTTCTGCGGAGATGTCTACAGAGGTCAATTATAATACAAATGCTTTCAGCTCCAGATGCGCTGATTATGGTTTCCACAATATTTGGTTCAAGGGTGTGAATCCTCAGTGTGTTGACCCGGGTAGGGTTATCTAGACATTAAACTATTTTTGAAAGATAGTCTGTTGTAGTAGCCCTTTGTGGCATGGCAAGCAATATTGGGTCATTTCACACTACTGCTGGTTAGGATATGTGCACCGCTGTGCCAAAGGCACATTAACCTAACAAACTTTCTGGCTCCTGCAAACAAAATAACAATCTGTAGAGCAGAGACATTATCTCACCAGGCTATATTTTATAACGGGCCAGTGTAGGCTGGACCAGTGTTAGTCAAATATGAATTGTACCTAACTTGTGATAACTCTGCCCCAGCACAATAGGCTTATCAAAGCACCATGCCATATTGGAATTTAGAGCTTCCTGGTTGGAGATTGCTTCTGAATGACTGGTAGGTTTGGGTGGTGGCAACCACTAATGTATCACAAATAGGAATTGTCATGAACTTTGCAGGCTTAAGAACAACATGACTCAATGTCCTGTACAGTTGTGCAATCGCTCCACACAGCAAATTCTTGTTTGACATACCATGTGTGAAAGGTAAGGGACTTCAGCTAATGCCCATTTAATTTATGGCCTCTCAAATGTGACATTAAACCACTGTTAATACCACTTTTCATATGAGCTCCTCATGCACAACACTGTGATGTCCCATAGGGATCTATCATATTACTCTACTATTCAACATCTATCTAACCTTCTTACCAAACTTGACTAAACCATTCAACCTCACCTGTTACAGCTATGTAGATGACACTCAAATCATTTTTTTTTTAAATGGATAGTCCGTAAGACTGACTTCCAGTTATAAACATATGGATGATGAATAACCATCTAAAGCTAAATACCTCTAAGACAGAGCTAATGACCTGCGGACAATTACAAAAATACCAGGCTACTGCCATATGGCCTAAGGAACATAATGTTCCCCCCAACAATATAAAGAGAAGTCTGAAACCTAGGATTAACCAATGTGGTGTAATGGCCAGAGCTGATGACTATAGTACAGGGGTACCAGGTTCGGGTCTTTGTGTCGGCTTAACATCCTGTGATTCTGGGCAGATCACTTAATCTCCCTGTGCCTAAACAAAACAAATAAACGTGTAATGTAACTGGTATTCATGTAAAGCTCTCCAATACCTTCAGGTCGAGTTTGTGCTATATAAACCTGCAAAAAGTGTTTAAACAACATGCATCCACACACATATTTTGATACCACATGCTAACAAGATAAAATAGAGTGCCATTACGCAAATACCCAATTTTGACTGCCTGGAACGTAATCCTAATGACGCTTCAAATAGAATTAGCTCCAGAAGATTTCCCAGCACCGACTGACATGAATCACAGGCAGGCTATCATCACAGCCATCATACAGTGTGGTCTGGAGTGCGTAGTACATATTACACACAATAGACTCAAGTGCAGGACCATGTAAACAAGCCTAACCAATTTAACCTGCAGAAGTGGCATGGTGATCGCGGCCACGCGCCTCCTTTCTCCGCTTTGGCTCCTCCCAGTTCCTCCCCCCACTATTTGTTGTTATGAGTTTTGGGATAACATATATAGCTGTTTGATCAATAACCTTGGCAATACAGCATAGTTGCAAGGATTCAATAGCAGCCCCCATATCAAACATACCCACATGCAGGTGGGCACATCTTGTATGTATATAAATTGATCTGTTACATGCTATCATTTGTGTGTGAGCTCTATTTGTTGCAAGACAACGCTGTTCGGACATAAATTTGCACATATGTTATCTGCCAACATACAAGTGTATCGCCATACATAATATGTTTTTGAATGTAACTTATGCTTTTGTACGTAACATGTAAGCTTGTAATAAGCATACTCTATCTTAAAAACCTAATAAAACAAATCAAACAAAAAAACATAAAACAAAGTGCCTTCTTCAAAAGGAGAATACTACGTTGCATCCTCCCATACCTTGGGTACCAACAGAAACTGCAAGCCTTTATCTCACTCCTAATCTCCACGCTTGACTATGCCAAAAGCCTATACCTTGGCACAACCTCATTATTAATACAAAAATACAACTCATCCAAAATGTTGCTGCAAGATTTATTCTCTACATTCACCCTAGAGAACACATACACATGACTCCATCTTGTAATCACTCCACTGGCTACCTATAGCAAAAAAGGCAATGTTCAAGGCACTTTGCATTGTTCACAGAGCCTCCAAGAAAAAGGACAGCTATAACTACAAGCTGAATTCAAGCAATACACAATACAAACAAATCAGGACACTGCTTTCCAGGCTAGCACCACTTATCATACTACGTTACCATAAGAAATCCGTAGTAGGCACTGCTTTCTCAGTACAAACAGCCAAGCTCTGGAACAACCTATCAGCCAGCATTAGATGCATCCACGAGCTTAAAAACACGGTTAAAAACATTGCTATTTCCAAGACAACTACATCACCACACATCCTGACAACAGAACCTGGAAAGACAGTCTCACCCTCAAGCTCAATCTTTAGCTTAAAATCCACAGATTTGAAACAACCCAACCAGCAAAGTATTTTCAATAACTATGTAAGTTAAGGAGAGCTGACCTATGCTACGCCAGGGAATTTTGGTCCATTGCCAGATTTACTAAAGCTAGTTAACCTGCGCATGCGTCAAAATGCTGCGCCTTTCCCAGTGAGATATAGTGAGGGGAAATATCTTTATTTCTTCTTGTAACTTCCCATTCTATGTGTGCTTTATTCTGCAGCACACTACGAAAGAGGAATATGCTTCTAAGGATGGTTTTTGTGCAGGAAGTTGTCCCTCCATGCACCAAAATAATCCTGCCTGTACCGCAGTCACCCTTACACCATGGCACAAGGGTGCCTGAGTTGGTGATAGGCAGCACACAGTGCACCAGCGCTAGTAGACAGCAGAAATGTGCAATATATTTGCAAATATGGCACATTTCTGCTCTCTGCCTATCACGCAACACAGTGCAGAAAGTTGCCTTGCTGCATTGCATTGTGGGAAATGTATGTAAATCTCCCTCAATATCTCTGATTGGAAAACCCAGTGCAGTAACTAGCTAAGCAGACTATAATCATAAGAAATACCCTAATGGGACCCGTAGAGCTGCTCAAAGATGCCGGCGTACTGAAAAACCATTAACTATGTGTCTGTGTCTCTCATACCTCATCATCCACCACACTGCTATATGCTACGTCTCATAGCACGATAACCGCACCTCTGTGGCTATCACACACGACATGGAAACACTTCCCACAGTGGATCACAAAACAAAGACAACACCCTTCTAACTACACACCACCCGATATGGTGTAGCTTGCTGACGACGTAGGTAAGCACGTCAGTGGCACACATAGGTAGTAAGCGCTATACAAATGAGCAGTACAATACAATATTTATCATTGCATCACCAGGATTTGTGTTGATCCTACTAAAATCTTTGTTTGCATCACACTTCAATATTATAAAACAAAATGAACTTCATTTTTGGTTTCATAACTGGTCGGACATGTTGAAGTATGTGTATAGTTCATTTACAGATATTTAAATGTTTTGGTGAATTAGAAACAAATTGACATCCTACAGTATTTCTTTTCGCACTCCCTGTATACAAGGCCACTGGAATTATGAGATTCTGCAGCCACGGAACTGTGTAATTTTGCGGCTTCTGCAAAAATTTATCGCACTTGCCACATAATCCATCCTCTGCTTCATATTCGGCAGATTTTAACAAAAACGCATTTTGTTTCAAATAGATCAAAAGTTACTAATATATTGCAACACATACTTATGAGCAGCGGAAGGTCTTTTGCAAAGGTTGAATGCCCACTTTTCTGGTACTTACAGCAGAATTTGGATGTGGAACTGTTTCTAATGAAGTGGAAACCTTCACAACTGCCTAATTCCTGTGGCCCTGTCTGTAACAGAGAGAAATTGTCACATAGTTCCCATCATAAAATCCTCTAACTTTGCAGTCAAAGGAAGAAAAGTAAACATTTTTACATTAAAACAATACATAGCTGCTGAGGTTTTAGATTGCTTTGTGTGACATTTCCGTAATTTCAGTGTAATTATGAGTGACATTTCAATGACTGTGAGTGATACTTTCTTGCGAGCAAAATCAAGCAATGAAGACGAGAGAAACATATAAATATCAGAAATTGCACCCATTTTGGTAAGAAGAAACTCTAAGAAGATCTTGAAACTGCTGGCATGGTAGTCTGTAACATTAACCACAGCCCCAGGACACAGTTGCTGGACCATAACAGTTTCTTCTTTTGACTTGCTTGCAGGATAAATAGCCTGGGGGCACTTATACAAAGGACCCTCCTCAGCTCAGCTCAGCTCAGCTCAGCTCCAGGTGCCTTGCATAGATGTTTCACAAGAAACAAAAGGATTTCTCAATGAAAAGCAGTAAATTGCAGCTATTTCCATAAAATACAGTTCTGCGAATATGAATGGGTCATCTTCTTTGCAGCAGGCATATTAACCCCCTACACTACCATGTGATTAATGAAAACTGCCACTGAACTAAATGCTGATCTAGCTCCACAAGGAATACTATTCACCAGAGTTACCTTGACATTTTTATTGTTGCCTAAAAACTCCTGGACACACAGGGAATTCAGGGGCATATTATCAAGGGGGTTTATCTCCGCTTTTTTGGCTTTAAAAGCCAAGAAAGCGGAGATAAAATTATCTCCCTATTACCAAGTTGTCGCTAACACCAGTTAGCGACAGCTAGTAGGAGATAGCGACCATCTTGGGCCCCACTTTGCATGTCAGAGATATTTATCACTAATGAGATTAAAGTGGGCGTGCCAAGATGTTAGAGACTGAAAACAGTCGCTAACATCGCTATCTCCTATTACCAACTTTTGGAGATATTCGCGCTAAGCGGGAATATCTCCAAAAGCTAACACCTGCCCTGAGCAGTTCTTAGCCATGTTATCCAATGGGAGGTGGATAACATGGCTAAGAGCATTTGCTCGATAATGCATGAATATCGCTGACTTTTCAGCGATATTCATGCATTTCGGCCGTTTTTTATCGCATTTGCGATAAACCTTGTTAATAGCAAGGTTTATCTGCGATAAAAATCGCCGATGTGCGGCGATAAGTTTTGTCTCTAAACAAGTTAGAGAAAAATTATCGCTAGTTGTTGGTAATATGCCCCTCAGTTCCACTGTCAAGTGGTTTTAAACCCATGTTATTTTTACAAAGTACCTTCCACCCCTCAGCTCTCAGTGCTGGGGGCTGTGCGGTAGAAATTCCACAAGTAACTGAAGGTTCTCTTTGGGAAGAGCAGTAAATAACACAGGCATCCACCACATAAAATACAGTTTTACGAAAAGGCATGGTATACGCTGTTTGCGGCAGGGATATTAACCCTTTGCACAAGTACATCATGTCAAATCAAAATAGTCAGTAGGTAAACCCCCGACCTTGGCGGAGGAACATCTATAATCACAGTGTTAGATTTTGAATTTCAACGGTCTGTGAGTCATAACACTAGTGCTGCAGCTGGGAAAATAAAGCCTGCTGCCAACGGTCGCTGAAGTGAGAGTCTCTGTGAGTCACACTCCGGCCTGGTGGCTGACAGCTGCTGACTGACTATAGAAGATAATTCTGTCACGACGGTGAGAGGTGCTGTGGTGGCACCGCTGTCTTGAGACCTGTGCGGTGTGCCTCCATGCTAACTAGTTACGCGACCCCCAGCATTTATTGTTTATCTAATATCATTCTTAATTTTGTGGCTTGAATTATGAGCCTTGTTCTTTATGTATTAATTATCTGAGTGACACTTTATTCACTCTACTTACCCCTTCATCCTCACTCCAATCACAAGTACACGTATTTTCTTTGCTTCCCCGCCTGGGGCACTCCACTGTTTTGATACTGATCCAATGATGTTATACATTGATGTACGTTCATTGTGATTAAATAACACTGCTTTCTGAGTACACTACGTCTGTTTTATTTGTTTTCTATATTATTGTAATTTCTCAGTAGTTGAACTGTCCATTGGGACCACTTTTGTAATGTACTGTCCTATACCCAGGTTCCAGGGATGTATATTGGGTTTACCCTTTCTTCGTAACCACTTTTAAAGATACTCAGTTTCTGCTCTCAGACTCACACCATGGCCACACAACAATGCTGCCTGCTCCCCTGTAATCCCCACGACAGGGAAGAAGCACGTAAGGGGTCAGGTCAGGAGGTTGGAACGACTCCATCTTGTCCTATACTCTAACACTTGGTGTCAGCAACAATTAAATTAATAACAAGCATTTACCATACAATAGGTCTGGCAATAGCGAAATTTTGAGCTATTGGCATTGTAAATGGCAATGCCTTTTATAACATTAAAAGGAATTATCATTTACAATACCAATAGGTCAAACTTTAGCAAAAGCAAAACCTATTGTATTGTAGAGCACAGTGTCTGTGAAGGGGGTCCAGTGCTCACCAATAAAGTAAACAAAAACAAAAAAAGAAACAGAGCGTGGTGTCCCTCAAGCGAGTGTCGCGCTCAACATTATAGTTTAAAAAAAAGAAAATGGAATGCAGTGTCCCTAAAGCATGCAATGCGTTCTTCTAAAAAGTAAAAATAATTGTTTTTACAGCTTCACCATTTTGCCGTGAGTGCTGTAGGCGTAGCGGCAGCCGCTTTTAAATTTAGAGCGGCATATCTCTCTATACGAAAAGCGGTGGGCGTGCTGCAAATACAGAAAAGCAGCCATCATTGTTTGTCCCCATAGTCAATAAAAAAAATTGCGCTCACCCACATATAACGCAGACCGTGTAACAAATGAAGTAAAAGATCCAGTCGTTATGGGAGGTAACAAAAGCAGACAAGGTGGTAACAAGGAGTGGGGAGAGTGGGCGGGGCTTCTAGTGCATACAGCATGCTTTGCAGAGCGAGCAGGGCATGTGCGCTGCCCTTAGGCTCGACCTAAAAACATCCTGCCACAGCCTGAGCTGACCGGACCCTCCGCCCTGGCATCATAATAGTCTGACATCAGAATAGTGAGACAGGGTCTGTCCTGTCCACATGGGGACTTTACTGACCCGAGTGGCGGAAGCCGGAAGTGCCATTGGATCCATTCTGGTGCAAGGCGCGGAAGATGGAACTGTGTGATTGTCGGTGCCCATTCATGATTCTCTGAGTCCTGCGGCATTCAGAATGAGAAGCCGCCAAAAGCAGGAAAGGTCCATGACAGTAGGGGTTGGTAAAAAAACAGCAACAGTCAGGAAAGGTGTCACCCTTGAAAATTAGTTTGTCTGCTAGCACGGAAGGAACTACTGCAGGTCACATGAACGATTCTCAGTGGGGTCTCAGCTGCTGAATACAGTCAGCTGAACCCAGAGCCCACTGCGGCACGAACCCGAAGCAGTTCTGAATTACAGGCTGCTCAAACTAAATTATATGGTATTAATGGTCCTCAATTTCTCAACATGTCAGGCAATATTTTATTTATTAACACAGGCCTGAGTGGTCAAATCAAATATAAGCTTTATTTCGGTTTTTGAGTTTAAAACCATAAAAGCAGCACAAAGAAATACATACATGTATATAGAAATCAACAGTTCATTACAATGTTGAAAAAAAAACGGATATTTAAAACAAACTAAAACCAATCTAGTGCAAAATAAAAACGCATGGTAGACAGAGTCCCCTTTCACCAAGTGTTATAGTTCAATGCTCTGGGGCCAGGGTAAAAATCAAACAAGTCCCAAATAGAAATAGGGCCATCTCCAATTTTGGGCTGGGAAAATCTTAAAAATGGGACAATGTTCCTGTGTTTGAATTTGATTAGTATCAGGTCTCCCGGAATGTCTTTGGGCAACATCCCTAGCCATCCCACCCTCCTGACGCTCAGGATTCCGCCATCTAGGTCAGGTGGCAGCGGTCTGTTGTTATTGAGCCAAAAGATGGCTTTGTTCAGCAGATCCTGGCTTGTTTCATGTTTGTCCTGACTAAGTTCAGGGACCCCGGAGAGAACAGTCACATAGGGGGTGGCTTCAGGGGGTAAATTCATTCAGTGTCTTCTTTCTTGAAGGAGCCTAGGGGCTTTGAGAGGGAGGCGAGTGGGCTTAGAAGTAACTTTACTGCCGCTTAGGATGGGTGTGCTGAGAGAAGGATCAATTGTTCGTTCTTTCCTGTGTTCGATGGACTTGGGGTTCACAAGGTTAGTAGAGGGCGTAGGACAAGAGGGAATAACAGTATTTACAGGGGATGGTAAAATCCTTTGTACTATTTTTTCAACATCAGACAACCTATTTCCCAGATCCTTAATTTTTGAGAGCAGAGGTGATAAAGCCGCATTCAACAGTCGCTCAATATGGGCCAGTAGGGTCGATTGGAAGGGGGAAACAGAGTCATTTGATGTGATCACTGTCTTAAGTGGCGTTGATACGCTTGGGTTGACGGAGGAAAAAGAGGGGCTGCAACACATTCGGGCGGCATTTGGTGGAGTAACCTCATTGTGCCTTTTGCTGACTTGTTCCCGAAACGGTGTATCAGATTGAGGCAGGATTATTTCAGGGGCCTGGGGAGTGCAGTTTATGAGACCCGTATCTCTGTCCACTGTAGGGGAAGTAGAAATATCAGGGGCATAGTTTGTGCCACACAAGGCATTCAGTTCTTCCCAGACAGACATAGTAGTTAAGTTACAGAAAGGGCCCCAAAACGTCACTAAACAAATCACAACGCAAATGAAAAGGGTAAAGTATCTCTATACCTCATCCTTTGATGGGGCCAAGTGGGGTGGCCCGTCCCGTCCTCCTCAGGTCCTCTGAGGGCCACAGAGGGCCCGCCCTTTGCCCGGGCTTAGCCCGGCGTCCCGCTCGCATCCCGCGAAGCTGGGCGGAGCTCCCCTTTTAGGCGCCTCCTGACGCTTCTCCCGTGATTCAGGAAGCAGCGCCACCGCTAGGGCCGCCGGGAGATGTAGTCCCGGAGCGGCGGCGCTGTGGACTGCACAATTGGACTCCTGTCGGTGGCGGCAATGTTGGGGTCCTGCTCGTCTCTCCCCTCCTCCTGCCCGGTAAGTTGAGAATGCCCCCGCGCTCCGCCAAGCGGAGCTCCCCTTTTAGGCGCCTCCTGGCGCTTCTCCCGTGATTCAGGAAGCAGCGCCGCCGCTAGGGCCGCCGGGAGATGTAGTCCCGGAGCGGCGGCGCTGTGGACTGCACAATTGGACTCCTGGCGGTGGCGGCAGTGTTGGGGTCCTGCTCAGCTCTCCCCTCCTCCTGCCCGGTAAGTTGAGAATGCCCCCGCGCTCCGCCGAGCGGAGCTCCCCTTTTAGGCGCCTCTTGGCACTTCTCCCGTGATTCAGGAAGCAGCGCCGCCGCTAGGGCCGCCGGGAGATGTAGTCCCGGAGCGGCGGCGCTGTGGACTGCACAATTGGACTCCTGGCGGTGGCAGCAATGTTGGGGTCCTGCTCGTCTCTCCCCTCCTCCTGCGCGGTAAGTTGAGAATGCCCCCGCGCTCCGCCGAGCGGAGCTCCCCTTTTAGGCGCCTCCTGGCGCTTCTCCCGTGATTCAGGAAGCAGCTCCGCCGCTAGGGCCGCCGGGAGATGTAGTCCCGGAGCGGCGGCGCTGTGGACTGCACAATTGGACTCCTGGCGGTGGCGGCAGTGTTGGGGTCCTGCTCGTCTCTCCCCTCCTCCTGCCCGGTAAGTTGAGAATGCCTGAGTGGTCAATATGTGCCTTGTAACACTGTATGCTCATAGCACTCGGATGCCGCACTGCTGTTAATGCAACTCTGACAGTCACTCCCTTCTTCTCTCTCACAGTGTGCAGGTGGGCAAGGTGCTAAAATGTGTGATTAATGTATTTTAATGCGGACCACCACATTAAAATGTGTTAGTCTAACACCTGATGCTTGGCAGTGCTGTATGCAGCAATTTGTCAAAAGTGGCCCTTTGGAGTGAAGAAGTTAGAGAACAATAAAATATAGACAGAATCGTAGCTATATTTGTTTTGACAGATCCAGCCGGACAGAGGTCTGATATTTACTTATAAATCAATTGTAAAAGTATTATACAATAATACACAAGGTAGGGCACAAGCCTGTGCCCCACTAATCACACAATTAAATACATACAAGGCAAAAGCTTAGGGTTAGTTGCTCTTATAGTTTTGATAATATCAGAGTACAACAAAAATAGACCACAACACCTTTACACATTTAGTATACATAATTTAGTTTGTATAAGTGGTTTAAAGGGTGACACCCTTTAAACACTGTTAAACACCTTATACAAACTAAATTATGTATACTAAATATGTAAAGGTGTTGAGGCCTATATTTGTTGTACTTTGATATTATCAAAACTATAAGTGCAACTAACCCTAAGCTTTTGCCTAAAAAGCCCAGTCGTTCTTCCCTTGTATGTATGTAATTGTGATTAGTGGGGCACAGGCTTGTGCCCTACCTTGTGTATCATTGTATAATACTTTTACAATTGATTTTTAAGTAAATATCAGACCTCTGTCTGGCTGGATATGTCAAAACAAATATAGCTACGATTCTGTCTCTGGCTCTCATGACAGTTTGCCAAATGATGGTGCTGTTTATCTAATTTAGAGATCAGCACAACAGTTGTTTATTAACTTGACATACTTCAAAAATGGCTAACACATGCCATGTTGCCAAGGAATTCTTGTAGCTTTGGGGCCTGAAACAGCTGAAAATGTCATACTTGTAGGAGTGTGATAGTTAGTAGTTGTGTTGATAGTGCCATTGGCAGCTCTGGCAAGGAAAATAGGTGGTGCAAACTGCAATGGCCTCCTGACGAGGGCCCTGGCACTCATTTAGTTACAGTTAGGTACTGCCTAGGGTTGCAAGGCCGACGCTGCCTGGCCTCTAATCCTGGCCCTAGGCTTGCTGAGGTGACTGCTCCAGTGAGTCTGCAGTTGTCTCAGCCCAACCAGGGTTGTGCACATGATGGGGTAACACAGACGGCACAAGACAGGGAACTGGCATTGCACTTCGTTATTCTGTTATGTTTTATCATTGTATGATATTGGACGTAGGGCTCTGTAATTGAATCGCACTGGGTCAATGAGTGGAGTTATGGTATATCATATTGGGTTATTGTCCAGTGTTTTTGTATTGTATCACATTCGATCACTGTTTTGTGCTTTTTTATTGTATTGTTTGTATTTTACTGGTTACTTGTGTTGTATTGTATAACATAGGGTCACCTGTCTGCGCATTGTATTGTAGTACTCTGGGTTGTTTTGCTGTTGTATTTTTATTGCATTAAGTTGGCTAATTGTGTTTTTGCCATTGTGCTGCATTGTGCCATACTCACTCACTGTTTTGTGTTATTGTGCTGCATTGTCTTATTTCATACTGGGTAACTCTATTGTGTTAATTTGTTGTGCACATTGGTTCATATTGGATCACTGTGTTATGCTATTTTATCATGGTGGTTTAATGTGTTGTTTTACTGTTTTGCACCACCATAAAGGGTAATTGTTCAGTTGAGGTTTTGTACTGTATCACATTAGGAGTATACTATGAAATGGATGCTTTGCAACAACACAATGAGTAATATCACATTAGCTGTATTGTATGAAAATGTTTTCCACGTTGTGTTATTGTATGTTTGGTTTTATATCACAGTGGGTTTCTGGGTTGTTCTGTTGTAATGAATCATGCTGGGTCACTGTGTTGTGCTGTTTTGCTGCGTTCCATTGTATAATACAGGCCCACTATTTTCTGTTTGTATGTGTCACATTGCGCCACTCTGTTGTGTTACTGTATTATGTTATTTCATATTGGGTCACTGTGTTGTGATGTTGCACTGTGTTGCATAATATAGGGTCACTGTATTGTAAGTCAAGCTTGTCACTCTTTTGCGTTGCTGTGTTGTATCATACTGGGTTGCAGGATTGTGACACTGTTATTGTGTGTTTCCTTCTCTCAGACAGGGTCACTCTGTTGAGTTGTTGTAGAGTGGTACTTGGCCATGATATTCAGCAGCATAACAATAACCCCGCAGACCCTGCGGTGCCAGCGGGGAGGCCCAAGCTTATGGGGCCCTCTCCAACATTATGCACTGGCCAGTCTGAGAGCTCCTGACTGGGTCCGAAGAGTGGGGGCCCCCTACCTGCACTTTGCGGAGGCCCCCTCAAGTTTTGTTACGCCACTGATTATATTGTGTTGATGTACTGTGTCATTGGGTCATTATTTGCGTTATTGTGTGCAGTCATGCTGGGTCACCGGATTGTATATGCTGTGTTAGGTCATAATAGGGACCTTTTATTGGGGTCAGCAATGGTGCATAGTCTCAAGATGTGGCAGAGATAAATCAGGGTGCTAGTGTTCAGGCTCTGGACATTGGGACACCTTGATTTTGATACTTATCAGTGTATCCTATGGCTGCAAGGAGGGAATATTCCCATTCACATTTTTCAAGGTGCGTGTTTGTCAAAGTGATGTAGAGAAACATTCTCTTGAACTGAAGACGCCAGAATGAGCTCCTGATGACCACCTTCAAGTTTGAATTCTTGCTAGGGTCTAGGGAATGCATGGGGCTCTTGAAGGCCTGGAGATTGGTTCATTGCTTGAGTTTCTCAAGTTAAAAGCTCACAAGATACTACTGGGCCTTTCACATCCTCAGGAGACAAGCAATGGGATTGTGGCTTCTTATCGAGCTTGAGTTAGCTCTACAGAGTGTATGGAGTTTCTGAAGGTCTGGAGATGGGTTCATTACTTGGAACAGTCCATAAATATTGCTACCCTATGGTTGTTACTTAAGCTAGAGTGTAAAGGAGCTTTTGAAGGCTTGGAGATTGGTTCATTGTTTGAGTTTGTGAGATTGGGAGGTCACCTGGTGTTCTAGGACCATGGATGCAAACAAGAGTACTCCTACAAGTCAGTGGTTGCTGGGGGTGATTTGGTGGTGTCTACAATGTGCCTGGAGCTCTAGAAAGCTTGGAGATAGGTGTATTTGGTGTAATAGGCTTATTTGTGATATTGGGATTAGCAGTGTCCAGGAACATGGACAGACACTTGTAGGAAGCTGGGTTTCTGTTGCAGTAACCCCTCGCTTTTTGCCAGATTCTTATGCACTTTCACTTGATGTGCCCTGGGTCCCTGCCAATCAGGTTCACAGTGCACCTCTCTGGCCATATGTAGGTCCCTTATAAAAGGTATCATGGTTACCAAGGGCACTGTGACCAGGGAAAGGCCTCTAAGGGCTGCAGCACCTATTCTGCCACCCTTAAAGGTCCGGTACCTTAACACACACACACTGCCAGTTCAGGCTGCGTGTTTTGGTGCAGAGAAAAGTGAAGTCGACATGGCACTCATACTTGTGTGCCATGCCTGTAACCCGCTGTCTATGGTATAGGTAAGACACCCCTCCAGCTGGATGCACTATTTCACTGGTGGGGGTACAGCTGCACGAGCACTGTACCCCTACAGTGTCTAAGTCAATTCTTAGGCACTGTAAGTGCAGTAAAGATATAAAAGAGTATATGGTCTGGGAGTCTGACATTACGAACTCCACAGCATCATAATTGCTTTACTGAATTGTGGGAAGTTTGGTAGCAGCCTTCTCAGAATAATAAACCCATTCAGTGTGGGATTTATTATACCATGCACTCAGAGGCATGGCATCTTAGAGATGCTCCTAAAAAACGACCTGCTTCTGGTTGGTTCCTTGACTGGTAAACACCAGCCTGCCATCCCAAAACATGTTTTTGGACCCCTGGGGTGGGAGCCTTCGCTCCCTGGGCCCAGAAACAAATCCTTTCCTGGGCACCATATTTTGCGCCTGTTTTCCTTGCCCACTGCTGCTGGTAGTTTTGCTTGTCTGTATTGCCTCCGTTTCTACTGCTTTTATTGTTAATTGTTTCATATTTCCTCCTTCTCCCCTTTGTACTCTGTGCCCTGTGCCCTCTTTGCCTTCTGTTCCTTCGCCGTTCCTGCCCCCCCCCCCTGCTTTGTACTGTATTGCCTCTGCTTTCACCTTGTTCTATTGCATTGTTTTTCCACTTTTCCCCTTGTATTCTGTGCCCTGTGCCCCTTTTATCTTCGATTCCCTCGCCATTCCTGCCCCCGTTCTTCCCGCCGCTACATCCCCTGCGGCCCACCCCCGCACTCCCATTCATCCACTCCCTCCTCCTAGCTGCTCCTCCCTCCCACCTCCCCTTCTTACGGCGGTCGCTGCGCGCCACTGGCTCGCCGAAGGTGCTCCCAGGGCAAGCCCATCTGCGCCCGTCCGTGCCTGGACTGCGCCCAGTGCCAAAACCCCTGGCCCCCGCGAACACCGCGAAACCCATCTCCGCTACGATGCCATCACCCTCCACGCACTCAACACCGGACAAGAACACACCTGCTTCCAGGCCACCCCGAAGCGCACCCAAGGACCCTTCTCCTGCCAGAACTGCAGATTCATCAGCACACTATTCGCCAATCCACCCATAAGGTCAGGACGCAGCCACCTCAGATGCATACTCCTGAACACCCGCTCTGCACGCAAACAAGCCATCGAACTCTGGGACCTGCTCGACACGTCCTCCCTGGACGTTGCATTTCTGACATAGACGTGGATGAATGACTCCTCGGCACCGGACATCGCCATAGCCATCCCGGATGGCTACAAGATTACCTGCAGAGATTGCATCAACGGAGTAGGAGGTGGAATTGCCATCATCCACAAATCCACCCTCAAGGTCTCGACCAACTCCGATGAATCATCTAGACCACCGAAGACCTGTACTTCCAGATCCACACTGATCCCAAAACCACCCTCAGAGGAACTCTGATCTACAGATGCCCCCCAGACCTCGGCCACAGTTCATCTTCGTCAGCACGCACGCCCTCGCCTCCACTGACTACATCCTCCTTGGAGACTTGAACTTCCACCTCGAGAACAACAACGACACCAACTCCACCACCCTGATCGACAACCTCGACAACCTCGAACTCAGACAGCTCGTCACAACGCCCACTCACTCAGCTGGCCACAGGCTTGATCCCATCTTCTCCTCAAGCTCCCACATCTCCTTCAGCCACACCACCGAACTCCACTGGACCGACCATCGCTGCATCTACTTCGCCTTCCTGAAACCCACCATGCACCACCACACCAAACATATCCCCCGCCGCAGCTGGGGCAAAATCATTAAAGACCAGCTACACACCGCCCCTCATCCGAAGCCCACCCACATACCCCACCGAACCCGACGCCACCGCCAGCAATCTCAGACGCTGGATCGACGACTGCGCCAACACCCTCACCCCGATCAAGAATCCCTCCAACAGACGCACCAGCAAGAATGCCAGCACCAGACCTCCAAACAAAACTGCAGAAAACTGGAGAAGAAATGGCACCACAAACAGACACCGGAGAACCAAGCAGCCCATAAGAACGCCATGCTCCAACACCATCACCTCATCAGGTCCACCAAAAAGACCTCCTTCAAGGACCGCCTCGACAACAAAGCACACAACAGCAAAGACCTCTTCAACATTGTGAAGGAACTCTCCAAACACAGCTCCAACACCAACGACATCTCACCATTGCAAGACCTGTGCAACTCCCTTGCCTCCTTCTTCCACCGCAAGATCGCATACATACACGATTGCTTCGACAACCAGACCACCACGGGAGCCAACGACACCTCAGACCCCAATGCCACCACCAACAGCGACCCCCTGCTCCCCTGGACTAACATCAATGATGACGACACCATCAAAATCATGAGCACCATCGACTCTGGCTCCCCATCAGACCCGTGCCCTCACCAAATTTTCAACAAAGCCAGCGCCACCATCGCACCCCATCTCTGCAAGGCCATCAACATCTCATTTGAGACTGCAACCTTCCTGGAGAGCTGGAAGCACGCCGAGATCAACGCCCTGCTCAAGAAACCCAAGGCCCATCTCCCTGCTCCCATTCCCGGCGAAGGTCATCAAGAAAACCATCAGCAAACAGCTGACCTGCTACCTCGAGGAGAACAACATGCTGGACCCGTCCCAGTCCGGGTTCCGCAGCAACTAAAGAACCGAACCGGCCCTCGTCGCCGCAGAGATGACATCAGGGCCCTGCTGGACAACAGCAAGAACGCAGCCCTCATTCTCCTTGACCTATCAGCCGCTTTCGACTTGGTCTGCCACCGCACCCTACGCACTCGCCTCCACGACACAGGAGTACGAGACAATGGACTGGACTGGACCACCTCCTTCCTCTCCCGCAGAACCCAGAGCGTCTGCCTCCCCCCTTCCGATCCGAAGCCTCCAGGATCATCTGCAGCTTACCCTAGGGCTCATCCATCAGCGCGACACAGTTCAACATCTACATGGCCCCGCTCGCCCACATTGCCAGACTACATGACCTCAACATCATCTCCTACACCGACGACACACAGCTGATCCTCTCCCTCACCAAGGACTCTTGCCCTGCCAAAACCAACGTCCACTAAGGAATGAAAGCCGTCAACGAATGGATGAAGAACAGCTGTCTGAAGCTGAACTCGGACAAGACGGAGGTTTTCATCCTCGGCTCCACCCCCTCTACCTGGGACGACTCCTGGTGGCTGATGGCCCTGGGAGCAACACTGACACCCACAGACCATGCACGCAACCTGGGATTCATCCTCGATTCAACACTCTCCATGACCAAGCAAGTCAACGTCATCTCATCCTCCTGTTTCAACACCCTCCGCATGCTCCGAAAGATCTACAGGTGGATCCCCACCAACACAAGAAGGATGGTCACCCAGGCCCTCGTCAGCAGCAGACTGGACTACGGAAAAGCCCTCTATGCGGGAGCCCCGGCCAAACTGCTGAAACAACTGCAATGCATACAGAACGTCTCTGCACACCTGATCCTCGATTTCCCTCGCCACAGCCACATCATACCCCACCTGAGAGACCTGCACTGCCTTCCCGTCAACAAGAGAATCACCTTCATGCTCCTCACCCATGCACATAAGGCACTCAACAACACCGGACCAGCAAACCTCAACAAACGACTCACCTTCTATACCCCGAACTGCCAGCTCCGCTCTGCCGACCTCACCCTCGCCACCGTCCCCCGCATCTGAAGAGCGACCACCGGCAGCAGCCAAGTCCTGGAACACCCTCCCCATCCTCCTACGGCAGACTGAAGACCTACTAACCTTCAGGAGGCTACTCAAGACCTGGCTATTCGAGCAGTAGCAGCAACCCCGCGCCTTGAAACCCTTGCGGGTGAGGAGTGCGCTTTACAAATGGATTGATTGATTGATTGACAAACCGTTCCTCCATCGTCCCTGAATAAATGCCTCTCCTCAAAACGTATATTAGAGTTCAGTAACCTGGAAAGTCATTCCTCCTGCCAAAATTCCTCATCTCCCTCACACCCTTACTGTTGTCCTGTACCACCCACACCTCCACCCCACGCTATCTGGCTAATAAACTCAAAATCTCAGGAAGCTCTAGACCTTCACGCAATGCGGAAAACTTACTGCTCAAACCTCCTACCTTCAAAAGGGAAACATTTATGGCTCAATCCTTCTCTGGTAATGCAACCAGAATCTGGGACTCATTCCTCCATCCCTCTGAACCACCACGCCTTTCTGGAGCTTCGAAACTGATCTTAAAACTCTCCTCCTCCAAAGGCACTGTGGTAATATCGATTACCTATACTTAATTTGCTATCAATAATCAATAAGAATAACTCAGAAAAATGAGAGGCAGAATCCGAGATATTGAGGTTAACTCAAAAGGGTTTTATTCCTGTAAAAGGAATTGGGTTATTGGCTCGAGCCAAGGTGGCATAACCATTCCATTCACCACACAGGGTTCAGGAAGGGAAGACAGACCACATATTGTTTACAAAAGTACATATATATAGTCAATGCATTACAATGTATGAGCATACAGTAGGCGTAATAGTAGGCGTGACTGTTGAAAAAGGAGAGATAAAACATGAAAACGTCACAAAAGAGGCATGGCAATAGGCGTGCATGAAGGTGTACACCAGATACGTCATTTAACATGATGTCACAAGTAGGCGGAACCACTAGAGAATCCTGCAGTGTCAGCATAA
This sequence comes from Lissotriton vulgaris, assembly GCF_964263255.1. Taxonomy (NCBI): domain Eukaryota; kingdom Metazoa; phylum Chordata; class Amphibia; order Caudata; family Salamandridae; genus Lissotriton; species Lissotriton vulgaris. The sequence continues at coordinate 878,503,688 of NC_141685.1, forward strand.
TTATATGGCAGAGATGCGCGCGCAGCTGTTTGACGTGGATCTGACGTGGAACTGGAGGGCGAAGGGGACTTGACATTTAGCACTACAAGTGTAGACATAAGTGGAGACATAAGTCTGGGATGTCAGATCAACCTAGTCCCAAATCGTATCTGATATCATATGTTTAAGGAACAGTAGTATCTGGAAGGGAAAAGGTCTCTAGACATAGACTACTCTATTCTGCATATGAATGCGTGTACATGTGTCTACATGTCGGCATGCGGGATGAGGGGGCATGGGTCTACCATGGCAACGGAGTCTATGAATTACTTGCACGGAGACAGAAGAGCCGGGCCCTCTGCTCCTGCAGCTGGGAGGATGTTTACTTGAGCTACGAGACAGGAATGTGTTTTCGAGGAGTGGAGCAGATAATTCGAAGGTTGAATACAGTCTTGGCAGGCAGAGGTTAGGCTATGCACCGGAGTCGCGCAAGAAGTAAGGTGGGGGCCACTGGCACAGAGGTAGCCTGGGCTGCGGCCCTCGGAGTCAGGAAACAGGAGAGAACTCGAAAAAAGGCTTCATGGCAGAATCTGGGCCTACTTTCGCCAGAGCTGAAAAACGTGTAAAGTGTACCACAAAAAGACGGTGGCACGGCATGGATAGGAACTGAATATTCAATCCGTTCATGGCGGATCTGAAAGAGGACAAGTTAAAGATGGACGCAAATGTATTTGCGTCTTCGTAGCTGGCACAGGAGGGAAATTACATGCACTGCAAGCTAGTACATGGAGACGGTGGGGTTCTCGCTGGGGAACACAACTTGACCAAAAATTATATTTCCTCATTCCCTCCTTGTTCCCCACGGACCCTTCATGATACATCGATATTCATCAATTGATCGATTTGTTCACTTAACATTATTTGCTCTTCTTGCTTTATGCGCTTTGAATGGGAACTTGAATGTGGAACACATGAAGTGGCACACAAGCCACAAAGTGCCGGTCCACATTGGAGACACAGGCAACAACTGAATACTACGAGAAAACCAATACCTAGGAGGGATAGGATCTTCCACCCCCAGGCTGACAACGTTGTCCAGAACCAACCGGACCAAGTCCAGGTGCCTGGATTCTGATGAATTAAACTTGCGATTTTATGAAGACGTGTAATAGCTTTGTACACCGTTGGCGCGTTATTAGGTATAAAAATACAGCAGCTTGACCCGATGACCTTACAAGCTCCACCCCTATCTGCCAAGATGACGTCAATAACAAGACGATTTTGAAGAACAACAACCCGCATAGCGGACTGCTCCTCCGTTAAGTTACCTAGTGCTGAAGTAGTTTCATTCACTACTGCTTCGAGGGTTCTAGTTAATTTTCGTATCAGTTTACTGTTAAAGACAGCACCTAAGTAGGGGAAGAAACCTTTATGGAAATCTGTATATTTCTCCCAGGCAGTTTCAGTATAATCGACAAGCGGGAGATCTCTCTGGTATCTATGCTTTACTAGATTGGTGTTTCTATGATAATCAGGAGGGGCTAGGAATACGGGTGGCAGAAGGAATGCAATATAACAGGTACCATCCCAGTCTAAAGGCAGACGGACATATGCAGTACGACCGCAAACAAAATAGGAATGACGTAAAGCCCTAAACGTGGATCTACCATGATCAGTAAATTCGACTATAGTGGTGCATTTACTATGACCTACGTGTACAGAACCATTCTTGCGAACACATAGTTCACCGGTGACAGGCAAGACTGCCATAGCAGGCAGGACAGGAGCAGCATCGGATTCGACAGATAAAATCATGAAAGTGACTGTGTAATTACCTAACCCATATACTTCATTTTCTATATCAGTTCCAGTAGCAACGGGGAGTCCCTCCTTGTCAGGGTAGCATACCTTAAGCAAGACTATGTTCAGGTTTCCCCAAACCCAGTTACCTTCATAAATAGCAGCAGTAGATACTAGAGAATTGAGCATTTTGAACCATGCAGCGCATGTACCATTGTGGGTGAACGGGTACGGGAAAAGGGGCAAAACACCCTTGTTGTCTTGATAAGGAGGGAGTCGACCACATATCCAACAATTTGTAGCATTGGTAGTCTGGTGAGAGTGATGTAACATACTAATGAAAGTGTTGTTGCGCAGCGCAAGTCTATATGACAATTCATGAGGCGGTAATTCACTAAAAGAATGTTCAGTAGTAGCATTATAAGCAGCACGCTTGAATATAGGGTAGTAGATATGTAGTAGAACACTAGCAGTGATAACGAGTAAGCTTAAAAAAAACATAACAAGTAGTGTCACTATGCAGCGACTACGAAGTGATTTGCAATACGCATTTTTCTTATGTTGTCTTTGTCTATCTCTCTCTCTATCTCGATCTAGGGGATACATGTCAGAAACTAATTTAACCGATTCACCTAGGGGAGGACTTAAACAATTAAACTGTCTGACTTGCTAGATCGTAATTTTTGTCGGTAAAGTTCTGAAGCAGTTTTCTCGACCAAAGGGAGTTTTGTGTCAGTTTGTGGAGGAGGGCAGGGCTTAGTGTCCAAGTCCGAAGGAAGTCCAAAATATTTCTTTACGTGGCTGGAATGCAGCCACCCCTTCCTGCCCTCGATCTTTACAGCGGTCCTCGTCGTAAGCAGAACCAACTTCGGCGACTGCCAGCGGGGCTCCAGCGGGCTCTTCCGGTCGAAATTTCTGACGTACACAAAGTCACCAGGTACCACCTCATGGGGCTTCGTCTCGGTGTTGTCAGGAAAGGCTGCAGCTACCTGTGAACGACAAGATTGTAGTGCAGACATCAAGGAGGCAAGGTAATCGGTCAGCATAAGACAATCAACATCAGTTATTTTACGTGGAATGGGCGTCCCCCACATATTCGGTGGCCTACCGAAGACCACTTCATACGGAGATAGCCCAGAACGAGAATGGGCCACCATCCTCATATAGAAGAGGGCGACCGGCAAGGCAACTATCCAGTCTATACCTTTGTCTCTACAGATCTTGGAAAGTCAGATTTTCAATGTCTGATTATGACGCTCCACGAGACCTGCTGCCTCGGGATGCCGGACACAATGGAACTTCCACTTGTAACCTAACAGGAGTGTAATATTTTCTACAAGTGCGGATGAGAACGGCTGACCATTATCTGAGTACACGATACGGGGCAAACCATACCGCGGGAAGTATTCACGAACTAACTGCTTGGCAGTAGTCGGAGCAGTATAATCGGGAACTGGGTATGCCTCTATCCATCGGGAAAGAGCACACACGACTACGAGGACATATTTAAAACCTCGGCAGCGTTCCATCTGGATATAATCCATCTGGAGGACTTCAAAAGGGTGATCGGGAGGCTGAAATCCACCTTGCTCTACGGGGATGCTTTTACCTGGATTGAACTGACCACAGATCATGCAAGTACGCACTTTCTGTTTGGCTGCTGCCCGTAAGTTTTTATTGGACCATATGTGTTGAATACTGTCTAGCATAGCTTTCTCTCCAAGGTGTGCGGGACTATGTATTGTATTAATGATGACTTGTACCATAGAATCGGGGAGAAACCATGTAGATTTTCCCTTCGTCATCCATCCCTGGTCTGTTTGGACCCCTCCTAGTTTAGTCCATTCCTTAATTTCATCCGGTGTTGCATGTGACTGTATGTCGATTACATCATGTGCGGGATCCCTAACTGTCATGCAGTGTGCTGGAACCCCTATTTGTGTTTGATCAGTTACATGAGTTTGGTTCTGAGCAGTTTGCTTTGCTGTTCGGTCTGCCAGGTCGTTACCCTGGGAAATGGCATCAGTAACCTTAGTATGTGCCTTACATTTCATGATAGAGATTGCAGTGGGTAGATGTATTGCATCTAACAGAGCTTGAATGAGGGGACCATGTTGGATGTTGGCACCGTGAGAAGTTAAGTAACCTCTCTCTCGCCAGAGGACTCCGAAGTCGTGTACGACTCCGAATGCATACCGTGAATCAGTATATATGTTGACTCTCTTATTCTTAGCTTGAATACATGCTTGTGTCAGAGCAATAAGCTCTGCAGCTTGAGCTGATAAAGTGTCAATACAGTTTGTTTCAATGACTTCTGTGTCTGTCGTGACGGCGTAGGCTGCCACTAATTCACCTGTCTTTGTTCTCATACATGAACCATCCACAAAAAGTGTCAGGTCTGGATCTGGTAACGGAACATCTGTTAAGTCTTGTCTAGGTTTTGTCGTGATAGTGATAACTTCAATGCAATCATGTGCTAATGGATCTACTCCATTTAATGGCAATAACGTGGCTGGATTCAATGTACTGCAGCGTCTGATTTCAATGTGTGGCTGGAACAATGTCAATTCATAACCTGTCAATCTCGCGATAGTCAGGTGCTGGGTTTGAGTCCGATTCAAGAGGACTTCTACAGAATGTGGAACCTGTACTGTCAATGGATGTCCTAACACGATAGAATCACTCTGTCTAATTGCTAAAGCTGTTGCTGCAACTGATTTCAAACATGCTGGAAGGGCTTGTGCTACTGGGTCTAGTGTACTGGAAAAATAAGCACAAGGCTTGTGTGAACCTGCTTGTTCCTGAGTGAGGACTGACAAAGCAGTACCTTCACGTTCTGTGACAAAAAGTGTAAAAGGCTTACTGTAACATGGTGTTGCTCAGACAGGTGCTTGACATAAGGCTTTCTTTAAGTCTTCAAAAGCTTGTGTATGTTCCTGAGTCCAAGGGAGGACAGACGTAGTCGCTGCCCCCTGTGTCGTTAACTGAATGAGTGGCTTGGCTAGAAATGCATATTGGGGAATCCATTGTCTACAGTATGAGGTGAGGCCTATAAAGGCCCGTACCTCCTTTTGGTTTCTGGGTGGTGACATGTTTACAATTAACTGAATGCGATCAGGTGTGAGCTGTCTCCCCACTTTGGACAGCAAGTGACCCAGGTACACAACTTGCTGAACACAGAATTGCAGCTTCGAAGGAGACACCTTGTGCCCCTTGTCGGCCAGGAAATTCAGAACAATCAGGGATGCATTTTCGCATTCGGGTTCGCTTCGAGCGGTGATCAGCAGATCATCGACATATTGAAGCAGAGCAGTGTGAACTGGCATATGGATGCTGTCGAGTTGTTTTTTCAGTGCTTGACTATAGATACTGGGGCTTTCTGTGAATCCTTGAGGTGCACGGGCAAATTTAAAGGATCGGCCATTTAAACTGAATCCGAACAAAAATTGGCTTTCTGGGTCAATAGGAACACTGAAGAAAGCATTCTTGAGATCTATTACAGTAAAGAACGCTGCTTCGGAATCAATAGCTGTCAATAATGAAGAGATATCTGGGACCACAGGGTACTGTGGTACAATGCATTTATTCAATTCACGCAGATCAATAACCAATCGATAAACAGGGGGAGCATTTGGGTCAGTACGTTTAAGAACAGGAATGATAGGGGAATTACACACATTAGAGTCCGTTTCCACGACCACTCCTTGTGCGATGAGCTCGTCAATGATTCTCAGTAAAGCCACTACAGCATCCGGGGGTAACTTGTATTGTCGAATTCGTGGTAATACCACTCCTGCTTTGAGTGTGACTCGATATGGGGTTATGTGCATGCAACCTACATCAGTAGGGCCCTGCGCCCACAGGTGGGCAGGGACTTTCTGTAGTCTGGGATCCATATCTCTCAATACATAATGGCCTTTGAAATCTCGCAAAAATAAACGTACTCCCTCGGGAGAACAGCAGATGATAGCTCCTAAAGCTTTCAGTGTTTTTATGCCTAAAAGATTTTCTGGGCATGATTTCGTGAGCAATAAATCTGTAGTCCGTGTCAGAGGACCTACTGCAAGAGGGAGGGGTTGTGATACTTCGTTAATAATGGGTTTTCCTGAAAATCCGAGGGACACGTTCTGTGAGCCTGAGAGGGGTGCCCCTGGTACTTCATCGTGACTGATCGTGGTTCTGCTTGCCCCTGTATCAATGAGAAACTTTCTGTCTTTCCCTAAAACTTGACTGTGTACATAAGGACCATTCTGATCTACAGGAACTTCAATAAGAGGCAAGCGGAATTCACTCTCTAGGCTGTCTCATGTGTAACGTTGGTAATCAGGGTAATCGTTCTGTGCATACTGATACATTTGCTGTGTCGTGGTTTGTGTCGCAGTAATGGGCTGTTGCTGAGGTATCGCTACTGTCTGTGAAGGAGCCGACATGGGTGCGATCTGCTGGGTATTCTGGGGTACTTGTTGTGAAGTCTGATCTTGTCTAGGAGGACGCGGTCTCTCTTTTGTCTTGCCCGTGGCAATATTATGTTTCAGAACGGGACATTCATTTATATAATGACCTGGCTGCTTGCAATAATTACATACACCCTTTACAGGAACTGACGTATTACTAGCCTGGTTCGCACCCTTTTTCTGACCATCAGCGGGAACTGACTGAGCAACTAACATTTTCATTTTCGTATCTTTCATACGTCTCTGTTCATGTTCTTGTTCTTCTCTGAGTCTATTCTGGTGATACTGTAACATTTGTAACATTTGTGAAGGAGTGTTAGCTTGCCAAGTGCTTTCTACTTTCAGTACTCTGTTCTTGACCTGGGGTAGGGAATTCTCGACTAATTTCGTTACAAAAAGATGTGGATATGACTCACTACTCGGTTTCAGACCACTGTTAATACCAAAACATTTCTCAAATCGTGTGTAAAAATCACTAGTGTCTTCATCAGGTTTCTGTTTGCATGCTGAAATTGCACCCCAATCTTCCTTTTTCGTACTCAATAAACGTGGCAACACCTGTATTAATAAACCTGGTAACGCTTTAACTTTATCTCCAAGCCCTAGGCCTGGCACTCGGGTATTCTCTTCATCCTCTAATGCAGCCCAATCAATCTTTGCATTACCCACCTCCCATTCTTTTTCTTTCAGTTTCTCGTATATGCCTGGGGGCAACAGTACTTTCAATATTTTCATAAGGTCGGGATAAGTGTAATCGCCCATTAATAACATATCCTTTATTTCACGGTGGAAACCTGCAGGATCTTTATCGTGACTGGGTACTAGTTTCTTCATTTCCAATAATTCCATTTTAGTTACAGGAGTATACACAAACACGCGTCTGAGCGTGTGGTCTGCGTTCTGCACGGGGTGCACTTCTCGCAACGGATTCTGTCTATCCATGTAATACATGGTCTTTCGTTCCATGACGGGTACTGGGGTAACCTGCGGACTTAAGAATGTATTATACTTGTGGCGGTGTTCTAGAATTACTTTAATCAGGTCAGTACTTAGACCTTTCCATCTGTTCGTGACCAATTCAATTAGTATATCGCGCAGGGGTCCTGGATCAGAATGTTGACTTTTATACAATAAGAGCAGATGCTGTATCATGTACATACCAGCTAAACGCTGTTCACTCGGTGTCAAGTTCAGAAACGTGTGCGCTAGCACATCATCACCATATTTCTCAGAACTGTCAGCCCATTGCACGGCTGACCTGGCTAATTCTTGTTCATCCATGGAATCAAGTTCATGATACCCCATGCGCTCTCAAAGTACTCGGTCGGTGGCTTGGAATAAGTGTTCGGGAGTTTTAGGATTACACATGGCTTCCTGATATATTCTTTTACATTCTGGGCGTACTAGACGCACTGGATCTTTAAACGGTCTTCCTTTACCTACATACGCTATCATGTCTCTAACTGGCATTTGTTCTTGAACTAGTGTTTGTGCTTGTACTGGTGTTTCTGGTTCTTCCTCTGCCTCCTCCTCGTCGGATTCTTGTTTGTCTGAATCTACTGCTGGTTCGGTCTTTCTTTGCTCATGCATCTTAGTTATCGAAGTTCTGATCCTTCGGTACATGTTATCTATACTGGCTTCCTTGTCATGCTGTCCATCGGCTATATGTCGGCCCCATCTATGGAGTGCTTTCAGGTCAGCCGGGTTCGCACCCGGTCTATCTGCTTCTCGAATAAAACAGTTTATAAGAAACCGTAATAACTTGGCTTTAGTTTCCACTTTCTGATGGGCCATGGCCTCCTTAATGCTTTCAGGCCCTACTCCTGTCTGCACAAACTTATATATTTCATCCATATGTTCTGTCATTCCAGGTAGTGTCATCAGGAAGTTCGTGACTCGACGTAAACGTACTGATGCGAGTAACATTTCTATGTCATTCTTTTTACCAGGTACCGGGTCATATCTACAATCTTCAAGGCGATCTCCATAAATTGTAATATCTGTTTTGGGTGTACGCTGTTGTGACACCTCTCTAAGACTCAGGCGAGGGTTTGGTGGCGGGGTCCGGTAACCTGCCCCTCCGGACGCGCCTCCTGAGGCACCGGCTCCGAAAGGGTCTGTATCAAGGGGAGTAGGAGGAGGTGGAGGAAAAACTGGAAGACCAGGAGCAGGAGGATTCGGGGGAGGAGTAGCTTGTCGGGGAGGAAGGCCATAAGGATTCAGACCGTTAGGCGCAGGCGGGGGGGGCAATGGAGCTGGGGTATTAACATAAGTGGGAGCAACATCGTCTAGGTAGGAAGAAAGGAAAACGTCCTTTGCTGTCCTCGGATGTGTTTTAGTCGGGAGCAATGGGGGTGGTAGGTCCTTCGGTATTTCTGGAGAGGCCTCGGGCAGGCCCTTTGACAAGATGGGGAACATGCCATTCATAAGCGTATTTCGCTGTCTGTCTACTTGTTCTAACTTTACTCTGATACCTTCCTCAACTAATGCGTTTTCTCGGACCTTTTCGGGGTCCTCCTTACTCTTCTCTTCTAATCTGTGAGCTTTTTCTGTACGCCTGTGCGACTCTTTACGCCATAACTCGATGGCATCTTTCTGTGACTGTCTAGCTTTCTTTTTCCATAACGCTTCCTCTACTCTCATGATGCAATCTGCATCCCATGTCCCAGCAGCGGGCCATCTCTGATTCTCTGACAGTTCTTTGGTGTAGTCTACCCATAAATCGAGAAATAACACAGCATCTAGGCCATGTTTATGGTACATAAAGTACCCTGGAGTGTCCCTAGGTGGAATGGGAACAGCTTCTTCTAGAACCCCCTTACGGGTTTTTATCTGTCGTAATTTGGAAAACAACGGCATTCTGAAATCTGGCTACTAGGTTCTTACTCAGATGTGAACACTAACATGCTATACATAAGACACGTTTAAGCACAACAATGTATATCGAACATTCACTCATACCACGACATTTGCATGACACATTAAAACATTTCAAAAACAGACCACATTAATCGATAACAATGACAAGTGCAACAGGATGTACCGCTAAACGGCACAGATACACCTTTTACAGGTGCAAACTAGATGTACTGCTATACAGTACAGATACACTGCTGAACAGTGCAGAACAGGCTCGTGTACCCGAACCCAACTTGACCGGCACAAACTAATGCGCACGTCAGGATGCGTCCCTAGCAACGGTACTCACCAGGAAGCACGGAAACGGAAGGCCTCGGAAACTCTGGACTGGACTCGACTCGGACTGGATTCGGACTTGACGCAGATACTTCGGGAACTTCGGAACCTGGCGGGCCTCGGTATACCACGGATCTTGCTCTCTCAGCTAGGCTCAGGTCGGGATCCTCCGCACGCCTCACCGCCTCGTCTGGGTGTTGATCGCAGCCTCAGTCACCTCCGTTGGCCTGAGGGAGATACAGGAAATCCTGCGGGTACGCGTAAGTGTCCGTCCGGCTGTGGGCAGGGGGCTAGGCCTGCAACACACCACCGGCGCGTGGGGTGGGGGAGGGGTCCCTGTTCGGGCGCCAGAACTGTGGTAATATCGATTACCTATACTTAATTTGCTATCAATAATCAATAAGAATAACTCAGAAAAATGAGAGGCAGAATCCGAGATATTGAGGTTAACTCAAAAGGGTTTTATTCCTGTAAAAGGAATTGGGTTATTGGCTCGAGCCAAGGTGGCATAACCATTCCATTCACCACACAGGGTTCAGGAAGGGAAGACAGACCACATATTGTTTACAAAAGTACATATATATAGTCAATGCATTACAATGTATGAGCATACAGTAGGCGTAATAGTAGGCGTGACTGTTGAAAAAGGAGAGATAAAACATGAAAACGTCACAAAAGAGGCATGGCAATAGGCGTGCATGAAGGTGTACACCAGATACGTCATTTAACATGATGTCACAAGTAGGCGGAACCACTAGAGAATCCTGCAGTGTCAGCATAATTATATGGCAGAGATGCGCGCGCAGCTGTTTGACGTGGATCTGACGTGGAACTGGAGGGCGAAGGGGACTTGACATTTAGCACTACAAGTGTAGACATAAGTGGAGACATAAGTCTGGGATGTCAGATCAACCTAGTCCCAAATCGTATCTGATATCATATGTTTAAGGAACAGTAGTATCTGGAAGGGAAAAGGTCTCTAGACATAGACTACTCTATTCTGCATATGAATGCGTGTACATGTGTCTACATGTCGGCATGCGGGATGAGGGGGCATGGGTCTACCATGGCAACGGAGTCTATGAATTACTTGCACGGAGACAGAAGAGCCGGGCCCTCTGCTCCTGCAGCTGGGAGGATGTTTACTTGAGCTACGAGACAGGAATGTGTTTTCGAGGAGTGGAGCAGATAATTCGAAGGTTGAATACAGTCTTGGCAGGCAGAGGTTAGGCTATGCACCGGAGTCGCGCAAGAAGTAAGGTGGGGGCCACTGGCACAGAGGTAGCCTGGGCTGCGGCCCTCGGAGTCAGGAAACAGGAGAGAACTCGAAAAAAGGCTTCATGGCAGAATCTGGGCCTACTTTCGCCAGAGCTGAAAAACGTGTAAAGTGTACCACAAAAAGACGGTGGCACGGCATGGATAGGAACTGAATATTCAATCCGTTCATGGCGGATCTGAAAGAGGACAAGTTAAAGATGGACGCAAATGTATTTGCGTCTTCGTAGCTGGCACAGGAGGGAAATTACATGCACTGCAAGCTAGTACATGGAGACGGTGGGGTTCTCGCTGGGGAACACAACTTGACCAAAAATTATATTTCCTCATTACTTCCTGGAATAATTCAGCCCATTTCTTGACCCTTACTGTCATCTGGCACTCTCAAGAGATCAACAAGTAAATATGTATTTTACTCCTGCTTTTAACCTAACAATGACACCTTTTTATGTTTACAATCATCATCAAGAAAAGTTATTTCCTTCTGGTTATTGGCGTACCATCACAAACTGCTGTACAGATGGGTTCTCCAGATAGTCCAACAGAGCTATGTTTTTAAATGGAAGGACAGGCCCCGGGGGATGGGGCCCCCGGAGCCAAAAGTGGCCCAGGGAAGGGGGGCCTTGCCACCCCCTCCCCCCCCCCTCCCTTATAAGATAAATAAAAATAAAAAAACCAAGCCATGCCCCAGGTTGAGATGTCATCAGTGATGTCACTGAGCATGTCATGAGTGATTTAATATGTGACGTCATCAGCAGTGCATTGCGAGAGCACGAGTTATAGTTAGCTCTACTAACTATAACGGCCGAATTTCTCAGGTTTTATGCGAGTGAAATGTCCAACTAACTATAACGTCCCTAAAACGTATGTTTTTTCTGTGAAATAATATATATATATATATATATATATATATATATATATATATATATATATATATATCTATTAGAAACAAGACCAGAAGCTTTGAAGCGCTCTCGACACCAACTGAAAAAGCACAGCTTTATTGACATCAGAGACCAGCAGCTGCAAATAAGGTAAGATTCTCGCCGACGCATTTCGAGGCAGTCGCCTTTTCTTCATGGGCAGTTTGAGCTGTTAACACACCAATGGCTCCAATCAACTTTAAACACATGTCGCAGTGGGACGTACAAATGTCGCCGGGCGGTGGTTGGCGACGATGCCCACCACAATACAGAGAACGAAAACACTATTTGGGACCTAAATAAATAAATATGCATGGGGATCCCAAAAATTGCTCAATTTGCAAATGACTCCTGCAAGTAAATAACCAATTCGATATTACGGACAAAGAGACCCAACCTTTATTATGTGAGGTGAATTTGTGCAAGGAGGAGAGCAGGAAGGCGACAGGTGTGTTGGTTCCTATGTCCTGCACCAGTGACTGACTGTGAAAAGAATGCATGTGATGCTGAAATCTAGGAGAGGATGTGGCCTAACGGCTAGAGTGGTAGACCTCGAGGCCGAGTTTGAGCTATATAAAACTCTCAACAAAGAAAAAAAAGAGGAGACAGAGGTCAAGGGCCACTTCTCCTGACACAGTAACTGACTGTGAAATGAATGGATATTGAGAGCCAGCAGCTTATGTGGCTTAGTGTGATATGAATTGATGTAACGAGAAAAGCAGGAGTCTGCACAGATATCCACGGAGTCACTGCCTGCGCCGGTGACTCACTTTAACATTAATACATTTTAAAGTAATGGATGTAATGAGGAGAGCTAAGATGTGACCTGTGTCCAGGGCCCTATCTCCCGTTATAGTGACTACTTGTAGAATAAATGTATGCATTGTGGAGAGTAGGCAGGTGATAGAAGTGTCCAGGATTCCTTCTCCAGCGACATAATACGATGTTTTGGGGTATAATGAGGCCAGTAAGTTTTAAAGCGGGCTAGGGCACAGTACAGCTAATGTTACTGACCATAACATGAAGGGATGTAATGGAGTCAGTGGAGAGTTGAGGAGGACCAGGGCCTCCATCTTTTGAGTTGCAGCCTACCTGTGCCCTAGATTGCAGTGAGTAGAGTCCAGGAAGTGTTAAGGAGACAGACTAGTGCTGTCTCTTCCCAAAACAAAAGTTGTTAAAAAAACTATTTTCCATTTCTGTGGTTAATGTCTTTGCCTGTGGTTGTTAAAGTTTAAAATAGTAGTTTTAACCTGCCTGTGATTGCATATTTTAGTACCTGTTTTGTGTTTTAAACTTGTGGTTTTCCCTGCCCATGATTGCTTCCATTTAAGTAAGTAAGTAAGTAAGTAAATATTTTATTTGTATATGATTAATTAAAATCTTTACAAAATTGTAAAACGTCCAATAATTGTTGTTACTTAAACATAACAAAATTAGGATACATAAAATTACAGTATTGTTAACAGTTTTATGATTACCCTCGAGGGATTTAAAAAGTTCATCTGGCGTGGTTAAGTCTATTTCCTATTATGTCAAAGAACTTTACAACTTGACAGTTCAGCTTAATGTCGCTAGTAGAGAAGCACAGTTTGACTGCCTGTCTACAGGTCTGAACGGCATTTAAGTTGAAGAAAGGACGTAATAGATTGTACCTCAAGTCCTTTATGCTAGGGCAGATGCAGATCACGTGAACTATATCCTCCTTGCCGGTTTTGCACATGCGACACAGTTGTGAAGGGTTGTTCCTCTCCCAAGGCAGTAGATGTGGAAGTATGGGAATTACCCTGAGGCCTAATTTTAAGAATTTGCTTCCATTTAACAAGTTGAACTGTGGGATTTGCAGTCCAAACTCTGTCGTTTATCCCTCTCATTCCTGGTGACAATTCAGTTTTCCCTCCAAATTTCTCCTTTGCTCTGTGCTAAGACCTGTATGTTAAACAGTGCACCCCCAGCCACCATTTTGTGTTCACAAGCCAGTGAAACCACCCCTCTGCCACCCCCCCCCCCCCGCCACCCCCAGCAACAGGGATATTCTACATCAGAGGGTGCTTCTGTGAGCTGTTTAAATTATGTTTTCTAGGGACTGTGCACTTCGTTTTTTGGCCAGGAGAGCGAGTAAAGTTTATTCAAACAGTATTGTTAGATTTCAAGTTAGTGAGGCCTTTACCTGCAGAAGTCCAAAGTGTGGATTGAGCCTGTCTGTCTCCTGGGAGATTCTGAACAGGGGAAGCAGCTTCCAACTCCCTGGCCCGCAAACCTTGTCTGAGGTCGCTAGGACCTTATATGGTCTGCTAGTGGTTGGTACATGTGTACACTGATTGGTGGTTCAATCGGGTGTTTCCATTGGATTAGGGTTAGTGTCCTCATTGGTTGGGTATTTGAGGGTTCTGATTGGTTTCTGGGTCTGTGATTCAATCAATGTATGGTTGGAACTAGGGCTAGGGTTAGGATTTCAATTGGAAGTAGGGACTAGGGCTTCCTATGTTATTGGTTGTTGGGAATATGGTGGCACTAAGGCTAGGGTAGACCTTTAATTGTAAGTAGTGATTAGGGCTTCTGGTGTGATTGGTTGCTGGACTAGTTGTGGGACTAAGAGTAGGGTTAGGCTTTCTGTTGGAAGTAGGGACTAGGGCTTCCTGTGCCATTGGTTATTTGGACTTGATTTGGGACTACTGGTGGGGCTAGGGCCTCTATTGGATGTAGAGATCAGGATTTTTTAACTGATTGGGTGCTTGGACTAGGGCTAAGATTGGCTGTAATGTCCTGACTCCTATTGGTTCTAGATTTTAGGGCTAGTGTTGTGATTGGATAGTGTTAGGGCTAGGGTCCCCATTGGCTGAAGGGGTCACCTGATTACTAGGGCTATAAAAGGCCAGGGTTGGAGCATCTCAGCCCGGGGTTCGAGGCTAACTTCAAGACTGACCAGGGCCAGAAATGCTGCCCAATATACTTATCTCCTTTATGTATCTATACACTTTCAATGTACATATGGATCTATATATTTATCACTTTCTTCTAATTTAGCATTTCCAAAGCACTACCCTACTCCTCAGCCTGTACTTCTCTCAATATAACTTCTAGCCCAACCTCCTGACTCATCTCAAACATCTTTCTACTACTCTTTCCAATGCACTACCCAATCTCTCATCCTATACATCTATCAATATATCCTCTACATCTACTCTCATTTATCCCAAACCCCATAGCACTACTATGATCCCCAAAATAACCCTTTCTAGACTCTCTCCTACTCTACCCCTCCTTGCATCATCTGACACCTCTTTTACTATACTGATCCCCTAAAACAAACCTTTCTAAACTCTTCCCTCTGACTGCTCCCCTCCAAAACTTTTTTTTACTCATCCAAAAGCCTCCTCCTACTGCTAAAAACAATAACAAAACAAAAAAAATATTTCACTCTTTTATCCCTCCGCTATCCTTTTCAATCAAAATTAACAGACTAACATGTTCACTTCTCAAATTTTATATTCAACTATACTAATTCACCACTAATCCTTTATGGGTTCCGGAGTGGCATGCTACTCGCCAGAAAAGCGCTTCAACACCCATCAGGGGTAACAAGTGCTATATGAATGCAAACCTTTCTTCCCCCTTTATCCCTCCGCTGTCCTTCTCCCTCCAAATAACTGACTAATATCCACCACTGAAATTCCTTCATATTTCACCCAATTAATTCACCACTATTCCTTTATGCGCTTCCTGAATAGCGTGCATCAACACCCCATCAGGGGTAACAAGCGCATACAAACACAAACCTTTTCCCTCCTCTCCTTCTGCTATAATTCCAAATCCAAATAACTGACTAACCTATCCACCACTTAAAATATACTTGCATGTTTCACTATACTAATTCAACACTAATCCTCTCTGGGTCCTGGAGTAGCGTGCTACTCGACGAAAAAGCGCTTTGATGCCTCGTCAGGGGTAGTAAGCGCCTTATAAATGCAATTACAATACAATACAATACAATACAATATGTAACTTGTTGGTGTGCTCAGTCTTTCTTCTGTGCCTTTGTAACTGTATATATGTAACTTGTTAGCGTGTTTAGTGTATGTGTGTACCTTATGTAACTTACCTGGTTCGTTTGTATAGCGCTCTGACACATTTGGGTAAAGTTCGCGCTATATAAAGTTGCATGAAATAAATAAATAAATCCCTTCCTCCTTAGTCCTCTGCCTCATACTCCTTACTCCCAGTAAAACTAGCTCTAACACACTCTCCGCCCTCTTTTACTTACTCTTGCAGTGAGCAAGTGAGATGAACAGCAACCATGGCGACCCCCCGTGGATCGACGCAAGGGCGCGCTCTTTTAGGGACACAGGCCTGGTCTAGGAGTGAGCGGCAGGAACTACTTCAGAGCCCAGCCGTTCACCCGTCTGGTCAGCTAGGCAGTGCCAGGACTGGTAGCACTCCCCAGGCCTGGCAGCGCACTGTGTAACTGTACCAGGCTGGCTGCGGCCCTCTAAAAGTCCAGGGTGTGGCGGGTCAGGCAGTGCCCGGGCCGGACTCCAGTGCATGGCAGTGTTAACGCGGTCTGGGCAACGCTTGGCCAACATCCAGTGGCTGGGCGGAGTGAGTCGCGCTCCTGGCGCTTGGGTTGCCGCCTGGCCGCTCTTTTACCGACAAGACCAGTATTTTAATAATGTCCACAGGAGGAAAAAAAATATAGAAATCACCTAAAGCCAGTATTTGTTCCCTTATCAATACACAGTCAAAGCAGCAATTACAGAAAGAAAGTACAAATGTGATACAACTGAGTACGTGATCCCCGGCTGATAATTCAAGTCAACAGAAACAAAAAAGCCATGTTATTATTATTATTTTTTTAAATACAGAGGCTTTCACAGATTTATTTTAATGTCCCGGGCGTTCCGCTCTTTAAACATACAGAATCAAATGGTCGGCGTTTTTTTCTGTCCTTCAAGGTGGCAGCCCTAGGACCCAGGCCCGGCCGAGCCTCCGCGCGCACCCATGTGCGTGTCCCTGCCCTACACCCCCAGGCTAGATCCGATAGTGGGAGGGCCCTGCCCTCCCCCGCCTGGTGTCAGGCCTGCGCCCGCCAGGGCTTGGCAGCAAGCCGGCGGGGGGAGGGTGTACCTGTCACTCCACACAAGAGCAGCGCGAGCCCCTGGCAACCGCCCACCTCCACCCCAACCCCTGGAGGAAGCAGAACTAAGAAACCGCGGCGGGGTGGGACAGGGTGCAGCTGGTGCCAGGCAGGGGGCACTCTCTTTCCTGTCCTCCCTCATTCTCCATCTCTCTCTCCCTCCCCCTCAATCCCCCCTCCTCTCTCTCCTCCCCAACAACCCTCTCTTTGGTGGGAAACAACGTTTTGCTCAGTGCCTCGGAGAGAAGTGACAGAAAGGGTGAGGGAAGGGAAAATAGGAAGAGAGAAATCAGGAAGAGAAAGAAGCGAGAAGGAAAAGAAAGAAAAGAAGAAAAGAGTAAAGGAGCGAGAGGAAGAAGAAAAAAGAAGAACACGAAGGAGGAATACACAGAAAGACGAAGACGGGGAAAGGAATTTTAGGAAGATAAGGGAGTGGATGAAGTAGAAACAGGGGGAGATGGAGCTAGAAGAAGGTAGGGGAGGACAATGTGAAGAATGGAGAGGGAAGTAGGCAAAGAATCATAAAAGAAGATAAAGGGTGAAGGACGAGGGCGACGGAAGCAGAAAGGAGGTAGAGACGGAGTGAGGGCGGCGAGAGAAGGTAAAGGAAAAGAGAATGAGGTATAGCCGAAGTGACAGAGTGGGTAATAATGTAGTGCCCAGGAAGGATTGCGCAAGGAGTGGCGCCCCGCGATGAACCATCAACACTACTGACCTGATTCCACAACCGCCTGGGCAGAGATTCCGGTCTGGACTTTGCTTTTACATCCAACTCCAGGAGTCAAGAATTTGGACTTACCCCTCTTCTTTTCTGCTACACCCTTTTTATTTTATTTTTCTTTAATATTCTATCTGTTCCCCCCAGTACCTTTAACCAGTCCATCTCCCTTAATCATCAGTCAGCTGGTGCTTCAATTCCTCGTGCCCTTCACCCAACTGTTGGCCGTCGTTGGACACTCTCCGTTGCTCTTCCCTCCCTCCACTCTTATGCTCTTTTCACTCCACCAAACACTACCTCCAGCCAACACCCGCTGTTATCCATCGCTGAACCCGCCTTAGTTCTCTTCCCTCTCTTGCATTTCTTGTGCTTTTCTCACTCTACCATCTACTTTGAATCTTAGTCTAGCTGTTGGCCACTGGCACACACTCTCGCTTCCCCTTCCCTCTTCTCCACCCCCAGTCCCACTCCAACCCTTCAACCTCTCTGAATACTTGACTAGTCATAGACTTTAACAGTTGGTTGTTATCACATGATCCGCTTTTATCTTTCCAGTCTCCAATTACTGGTGTCTCTTGTCCTTCCATCTACTTCATAGCCCCCTGGCTAGCATCTAGTTCTCAATGGCGAGGACTTACGTTTTAGGTGTTTGTTGGCTCCTTCTTCTACCCAGCACCCAAATCTGGGCCCGGACCCTCAACACTAAGCGCCAGGGACTAGAGAACCCCTCACCAGAAGCAGTTGGGAGCAGCCAAGAACCGTCTGCTGAAGGTGGCCCAACAGACAAGCCACTGGTGGCTGAACGATGCCGGGGCTATTATGATGTCATGGGTCAGTGGGACCCGCCTTTCAACTGCAATGCAGGCGCCTACCTGTACTGCTGTGGCACCTGCGGGTACCGCTTCTGCTGCCAGTTCCAACATGGCCGACTGGACCAAACTTCATGCTCCAACTATGACACTCCCAACTGGGCGAATACGGGCCAGCCACCGTCCCGTAAAGACGACGCAGCCGATGACCCCGTAAGGGACCGGACCAACATGATTGTCTACATTATCTGCGGTGTCGTGGCCCTGATGGTGCTAGTGGGCATATTCACCAAGCTGGGCCTGGAGAAGAGTCAGAGACCACAAGCGGATATCACCATGTCCAGGTAACGCAAAGGGCTGGAGGGCGGGAAACACAGGGGTAGGCCACATACTCCAGGGGACATCACCAGGAGGGGATGGAACAAGAGCATGAAGAAACTGTGGAGACTACAGACTTAAAGGGAATGGAGAAAAAAGACTGTCACCAGATGGGGCGGGAAGGTGAGGGGGATGGAGGGTGGAGAATTTGAGGTCAAAGGGGAATGGGTCGACAAGGCTATTTCAGAATGGGGACGGTCCTGGGCTTTACGGTTTCAGTGGCAATTTTTTTTAACCAGTAGAACGTTCGTTTTATCCCGTTAGACGTACATTTCAATGCCCAACTGTAACAGGTCAAATGCAATACTGCAATTTCCTTCAAAGGAAATGTGGACTTTTGACCTCACCCCAAGTAAACGGAATGAGCCTCTTCCCTCACCCTCCGCAGTCACCCAATCCAAGATGGAAGCAGAGATTGTTGCTCCCGGTCCCACATGGAATGGAGGGTGACCAACCAACCCTCAACCCCCATGGCAAAACCGTGTGTGTCCCCCGAGCCCACCTTCTTGGAAGAGCAAAGTATTCCCCCCCCCCCCCCCCCCCCACTCCCCAAAGCAGAGCAGAATGTGTGCACCTACCCCTTCCCCATGGGACAACAGTGTGTCACCTGACCCTTTAAGAAGAAGGACAGAGTGTGCACCCAGTGTGAACCTTCATGGCAGAGCAGTGTGCCCCCTGATGTCACCTGTTGTCTACCCCTCCCTCCTCAGGGCAGAAAAGAGTGAGTTCCCATGACCTTCCCCTTTATCACAGATGAGAGAGCATCCCCTAACCCCCCCCCCCCTTGATACAGCAAAGTGTCCTTGAACCCCCTCCTCCATGACAGAGAAGGGTGTCCGTGGCCCCTCCCCAACGTGAAAAAGGAATCCCCTGACTGTCCCTTTGAAAGAACAGTGTCTGTTCCCTGCCCCCTCCAAGGCAGGGCGGTGTGTGCATCCTGACCTCCATCCTCACCATGACAGACCAGACTGTATCCCATGAGCCTCCCCTCCGTCCCCAGTGGAAGAGCAGTGTGTGTCCCAGGACCCTTCTATGGTAAAAGAAAATGCTTCTCATGCCCCCACCATCGCATATCCAGGGCAGAACAGACTGCATCCCCATACTCTCTCTGGGAAAAACAGAGTATATGTCCCCAGCCCCCTCCACGGAAGAGCAGAGCGTGTGCCCTGCCCCTCTGTGCCAGAACAGAGAGTCCAGTCCCCCATGGCAGAACAGTAGTCTAGCCCGCCATGGCTGAACAGAGACTCTAGCCCCCCATGGCAGAACAGAGAGTCTAGCCCCCCCATGGCACTACAGAGAGTCTAGCCCCCCATGGCAGAACAAGAGTCTAGCCCCCCCCATGGCAGAACAGGAGTCTAGCCCCCCGCATGGCACTACAGAGAGTCTAGCCCCCCATGGCAGGACAGGAGTCTAGCCCCCCCATGGCACTACAGAGAGTCTAGCCCCCCATGGCAGAACAAGAGTCTAGCCCCCCATGGCAGACCAGGAGTCTAGCCCCCCCATGGCACTACAGAGAGTCTAGCCCCCCCATGACAGAACAAGAGTCTAGCCCCCCCCCCATGGCAGGACAGGAGTCTAGCCCCCCCCATGGCACTACAGAGAGTCTAGCCCCCCCATGACAGAACAAGAGTCTAGCCCCCCCCATGGCAGGACAGGAGTCTAGCCCCCCCCCCCATGGCACTACAGAGAGTCTAGCCCCCCCATGGCACTACAGAGAGTCTAGCCCCCCATGGCACTACAGAGAGTCTAGCCCCCCCATGACAGAACAAGAGTCTAGCCCCCCCCCCATGGCAGAACAGGAGTCTAGCCCCCCGCATGGCACTACAGAGAGTCTAGCCCCCCATGGCAGGACAGGAGTCTAGCCCCCCCATGGCACTACAGAGAGTCTAGCCCCCCATGGCAGAACAAGAGTCTAGCCCCCATGGCAGAACAGGAGTCTAGCCCCCCCCCATGGCACGACAGAGAGTCTAGCCCCCCATGGCACTACAGAGAGTCTAGCCCCCCCATGACAGAACAAGAGTCTAGCCCCCCATGGCAGAACAGGAGTTTAGCTCCCCCATGTCAGAACAGAATCTAGCTCCCATGGCAGAAGAGAGAGCCTAGCCCCCCCCCCGACGCCAGAACAGAGAAGAGTCTACACCCCCATGGTAGAATATAGATTCTACCCCCCACCCCATGGTAGAACAGAGAGTCTAGCCCCCATGACAGAACAGAGTCTAGCCCCCCATGGCAGAAGAGAGAGCCTAGGCCACCCATGGCAGAACCAAGGGTCTAGCCCGCCCCCATGACAGAACAGAGAGTCTAGCCCCCCCATGTAAGAACAGATTCTAGTCCCCCATGGCAGAACAGGAGTCTAACACCCCCCCCCCCCCCCCCATGGCATTACAGAGACTCCAGTTCCCATGGCAGAACAAAGAGCCTAGCCCCCATGGAAGAAAAGATAGTCTACCCCCCCCCCCCGGACAGAGCAGAGACTTTAGCCTCCCCCCACCCATGGCAGAATAGAGAGTCTACACCCGCATGGCAGGACAGAGAGTCTAGCCCCTCACGGCAGAACAGAGATTCTACCCCTTCCCCCTCCCCCATCATGGCAGAACAGAGAGTCTAGCCCCCCATGGCACTACAGAGAGTTTAGTCCCCATGGCCAAACATATAGTCTAGCCCCCCATGGCAGAACAGGAGTCTAACACCCCCCTCCCCCCCCCATGGCATTACAGAGACTCCAGTTCCCATGGCAGAACAAAGAGCCTAGCCCCCATGGAAGAAAAGATAGTCTACCCCCCCCCCCCGGACAGAGCAGACTTTAGCCTCCCCCCACCCATGGCAGGACAGAGAGTCTAGCCCCTCACGGCTGAACAGAGATTCTACCCCCTCCCCCTCCCCCACCCATGGCAGGACAGAGAGTCTAGCCCCTCACGGCTGAACAGAGATTCTACCCCCTCCCCCTCCCCCATCATGGCAGAACAGAGAGTCTAGCCCCCCCATGGCACTACAGAGAGTCTAGTCCCCATGGCCAAACATATAGTCTAGCCCCCATGGCAGAACAGAGAGTCTAGACCCCCAAGCCAAAACAGGGAGTCTAGCACCCCCATGGCAGAACAGGAGTCTAGCCCCCCATGGCAGAACAGAGAGTCTAGTCCCCCACTGCAGAACAGAGAGTCTAGCCCCCCACTGCAGAACAGAGAGTCTAGCCCCCCATGGCAGAACAGGAGTCTAGCCCCCCATGCCAGAACAGGAGTGTAGCCCCCCATGGCAGAACAGGAGTCTAGCCCGCCATGGCAGAACAGGAGTCTAGCCTCCTCATGGCAGAACATAGAGTCTAGCCCTCCATGGCAGTACATAGAGTCTAGCCCCCCCTTGGCAGAACAGAGAGTCTACCCCCCTCCATGGCAGAAGAGAGAGCCTAGACCACCCATGGCAGAACCAAGAGTCTAGCTCCTCCGTGCTAGAACAGAGAGTCGAGCCCTCGCCGGCAGAACATGATTCTAGCTCCACACAGTAGAACAGAGAGTCTAGCCCCCCCACCCCCCCCCCCCCCCCATGGCAGAACAGAGACTTTAGCCCCCCCATGGTAGAAGAAAGTGAAGCAGAACAGAGAGTCTAGGCCCCCATGGCAGAACAGGAGTCTAACACCCCCCCCCCCCCCCCCATGGCATTACAGAGACTCCAGTTCCCACAACATAGAGTCTAGCTGACCATGGCAGAGCATAGAGTCCAGTCCCCCACGGCAGAACAGAGAGCCTAGCCCCCCCCCCATGGCAGAACAGAGTCTCTAGCCCTCCCCATGGGACAATATAGAGTCTATCCCCCATGGGAGTGAATATAGAGTCTAGCCTCCCATGGCATCTCAGAGAGTCTAGCCCCCCCATGGGACAATATAGAGTCTAGCCTCCCATGGGAGTGAATATAGAGTCTAGCCTCCCATGGCAGAACATAGAGTCTAGCCCCCATGGCAGCTCAGAGAGTCTAGCCCCCCATGGGACAATATAGAGTCTAGCCCCCCATGGGACAATATAGAGTCTAGCCCTTCCTAAGGGACAATATAGAGGCTAGCCCCACCATGGGAGTGGAAATAGAGTCTAATCCTCCCCATGGGACAATATAGAGTCTAGCCCCCCATGGGAGTGAATATATAGTCTAGCCTCCTATGGCAGAACAGAGAGTCTAGCCCCCATGGCAGCTCAGAGAGTCTAGCCCCCCCATGGGACAATATAGAGTCTAGCCCCCCATGGGAGTGAATATAGAGTCTAGCCTCCCATGGCAGCTCAGAGAGTCTAGCCCACCATGGGACAATATAGAGTCTAGCCCCCCATGGGAGTGAATATAGAATCTAGCCTCCCATGGATGAACATAGAGTCTAGCCTCCCATGGCAGAACAGAGTCTAGCCCCCATGGCAGCTCAGAGAGTCTAGCCCCCCATGGGACAATATAGAGTCTAGCCCCCCCCATGGGACAATATAGAGTCTAGCCCCCCCATGGGACAATATAGAGTCTAGCACTTCCTAAGGGACAATACAGAGGCTAGCCCCACCATGGGAGTGAAAATAGAGTCTAATCCTCCCCATGGGACAATATAGAGTCTAGCCACCCATGGGAGTGAATATATAGTCTAGATGCCCCAAGGCAGAACAGAGAGTCTAGCCCCCCAATGGACAATATAGAGTCTAGCCCCCCATGGGAGTGAATATAGAGTCTAGTCCCCCATGGCAGAACAGAGAGTCTAGCCCCCCATGTCAAAGAGTCTAGTCCCCCATGGCAGAACAGTGTCTATTGCCATACATGCCAACATTTGAGAAAAGGAAAATTAGAGACTTCAAAATAAAACCGAGAGAATGCATTTCCCCCATTGACTTCTATTGAAGCAGAGACATATTCTGGCGAAAGACAGTGAAAATAAAGCAATTTTGGCTTTAAAATTGAGGACTCTCCCGCTTGAGTCGGGTCTCTTGCCATTTATGAGTGTGTAGCCTGAACCCATCCACACCATGGCAGAGGAGAGTGCGTCCCCTGACCACAACCCCAGGGAAGTTCAGAGGGTTTTACTGACCCCCTCCAGGCCACAGATTCCTGTCCACTTGCACCCCACCTTTATGACAGAACAGAGTTACACCTGCCCCACTCCACCCCACGCAAAATCAGTGCTTTTTGGATGCCTCATGCAGGGCTTTAAGTGGGATGAAAAAACTGGGGGATCGCTCAAAGGGGCATGGCTGATGTAATTAAGGGCGTGGCTTAAAAACACGTAAGCCAAAAATCTGTGCTTAGCGTAGTGTGCTGCCCAACTTGTATTTCGCTGTTTTTGTCATTGTATCCAGATATTATACAACAAGTAACATCATACCTACAACAAGTCAGGACTATTGGCTTTTTCAATGGTTGTTAGATGTGTAAGATAAATAAGCAGCAACAATTATGGCTTGTAAAAGCTTCCACTTAAAGCCCTGGTGACAACACGTCAATGTTGCTGCTCCTGAGTTTCAAAAGAGAAGGAAAATCCAAAGAGAAAATGACTCTCTTTAAAGGATTTCCCTGCCCCTACAACATGCACATCATCGATGGGCCTGCTTTCACTGCAGTCTGGAAAAAAACACGGACGCCTGTGCCAGGGCACAAAACGGAGCCCAATAGAGACCCATTTTGAGGCAGGACCCAGCCCACTTAAAACCCTGACCCCATGACAGAGTAGTGCTTTCTTGAGCCCCCTCCTCGTGGCAGAATAGTGTGTCTCCCTTGGCTCTCCCCTTGGAAGAGCAGTCCTCCGCCCCTATAGAAAGACAAGGTATGTTCAAGAGCAGCCATGTCCCTTGGAAGAGCAGGCTGCCTCCTGAGTCCCCAGGATTCAATTCTGAGGCTCTCTGGTGCAGTGAATTAACTGATAGGGATTTCATAATGTCTTCTAGTGCATTTCCCACTGATTAACATAACTTGCCTTTTGTTTTCATTTAAGCTGTGTTTTATTATTACATATGTAGTTCCCTGAAGGTGAAAGACCTGAAAAAGTTACAGAATATTTTGTTTTTTTAGCCACACCTTTGACCACGCTCAATCACCGGCCCCCACTCCGCCCAGCATCACAGTTCCCATACTTTTTTTAATGCACTTCGACCACTGGGTGTACCACTGAGTCACACATAGAGCAGCAGAGCGTGCACGAGGCCCCCACACCACCGAGAGAGCATGGTCCAATGCACAAGGAAATACCCATGATAACACGCCACTGTCCTCTGAGTGACATGCTGTCACAGGATGCCATTTGAAGAAAACAAAGGTCCTAAGCAAACTTAGGGATATAAACCAATGTAATATAGACCACAATAGGTTACTATATATTTTTCCTGCCCAGCCGACTCTTTTAAGTGGGCATACATGTAACCACTGTGTATCACTCTCTTTGCCTGAAAATTCTCTCTTTGTATTTCCTCTTTTCTACCACTGTATTTCTTTCACTAGTACGGTACAGGACTGTGCCCTACTTTAAATATTTGCTGTCTTTGTATTCAATTATATTGTGTGATTTCAATTGAAATAAATTCCTGGTCCGGTTGGACAGGAAAAATATATAGTAACCTATTGTGGTCTATATTACATTGGTTTATATCCCTAAGTTTGCTTAGGATCTTTGTTTTCTTCAAATGACTTATACCCCTGGTCCTTAGCTACCTTTTGGGTCCCCCTTGTTTCTATAAAAAAAAAAGTCACAGGATGCCAGCCTGCTCCAAGCATGTAATGCCTCCTATCTACCTGTCCATTAAACCTTTTCCTAGGCACACAACCTCACCCGGGAGGGCTGTACTGTGAGCAGAATGGTCCAAAGCGCAAAATGTCCTGTGCCAAAGGGCTTTAAACCTATGCATGAACTATTCTTTCTCACTAGGGCCCAGGTTATGAAAGCCCGATCTTTGTGTATTCCATGCCTCACATAATTGAAATATTCTTGAAGAAAGCCCCTGGGCAAGATTGGCCAAACTGGCCATCGGGCCTTTTCCCAGGAGGCTGGAATGGTGGGGGCCGGTTTTGCAGCAGCAAGGGCCTGTTTTGCAACAGTGCTGCAATATCAGCCCCCAGTAACAAAAGCAGCAGTGCTTGACACTTGCGCCTCACCGGGGGCTGGTCTGACAACATTGCCAGGGCTACTTTGAGTTCCCAGTCCAGCCCTGGGAAGCCCTACCGCCTGTGAAATGGCAGCCCTCAACTTCTCTTTGCCCACGCTTTCCTATTCCCAATTCCTCCAGCAGTGCACATTACCAACTAGCCCAGTTCTATGTTCTTTGATGTGGCATTAGCGGATGACAGCCACAACACGCGGCTACGTCAAATGTCTGACAAATGTAGTGGACACTCCCCCTTATGGGCTTCTAAAAGTGTCCTGCTGGCTGGGGAGGTGGAATGTTGACTCTCAGAGCAAATGAGGTATCTGAACTAGCCCCACAAAAAGCTACTTAACCTAACCAAGCAGTGATTCCTAAAAGGGATTGCTCTTGCAGCCACAGTGTGTCCGGCAAATGAGTATATGCCAGAGGCTTCTTCAGGAGTCAGGCCATCAGCGGCTAGGAAATGCCCGCCACTCTATTGTCAATTATTCCTATTATTAGCTGTGGTTGAGAAAAGCCACAGGCGGTCTGGGCTGCTGACCAATCAGCTGACACAGGCGTATTTGTCGACAAGACCCCTATTTTTAAAAAAAGGAAACAGGACCTGCAGAGAATCAACATTGGCCTGCTTCAGAGGTGATGACGTGCAAATGGCCTGTCGATTGGTAAAATATCTGGGAGTGGCAGAATCCAGGCTCAAAACATTGGAAGACCAAATGCTCACCGATACCACCCCCTCAACACCATCAACCTCTAAACATCAGGATGGCCTAAAGACTTAAATTGTCTCGGAACACTGAAGCATCACCTCAATGATGTACGATTACTTAGGGAGAGGACCAGTCCGCCCCCCACAGGAAAACATAGGGGAAAGGAATTGACAGATCGTACTGTTTTTAACTGTCTTTTTTTTATATCATTTGTTCTTTTATCATTGCCAATGGCTATTTGTAATGGTTTTTAGTAACTGTACAATAAAGCACTGAACTGAACTGAACAATCAGCTGAGGGAACTTGACCAATAAGACGAATGGGATGTGTCCCACATATCAGAGTGGGACTGAGGCAGTCTGTGGTCATTTTTAGGATTCAAAAGACCTCAATGTAATAAAAAAAACATCTTGCATAACATTGGTGGGAATTGTGGATATTATCATCCCTATGATATGCCACATTTTTCGCTGTGGTATATCCTCAAAATCCCCTCCACAGTGAATCGACGCGAAGCACCCGCTTGACCTTATTGACCTGACAAGGCCTCACATACTGGCCCGGTCAGACCAGGTTCCATTTTCTCCGCTCACACCACATCCGCGTTCCAATGGATGATGCGCGTGGCTGCACGACTCCCTAACGTAACCTACTTTCAGGACAAAATATTGATTTCTGGTAAAGGCCAGAGACCACATGATGCAAACACAGCAGGACTCACTGAAGAGGGAGAAGTGATACATTGTCTATCAAGCGGGCTTATTTGGGGGGGCTTTACAGGAAGAGGTGGCTTTGCAATCCAACTGTAGATTGAAGCAAAAGATGATCTGGAGATGATTTAGAGTAGAGATTTCTGAAAGGGCTATGTGAACATAGCTCAAGCGTGTCAATGATGTTCTCACCTAATCCTAGATCACAAAGCCAAACTCTGGAAAAATAACATTTTATTTATTAAACAGCATTAAGAAACACAGCAAACATCCATCCACTATTCGATTTCAGTCTTTTATTCTTTGCTTTGGGTGCCATTTTCACCCAAAACAAGAAGCTCGGCCACTTTTTAGGCATCACGAAGGGATTACAGAAAGCTGCTCCTGGGTTGCCAGAAGGACACCACAATAATAATGAGTCTGACTAAGTAAACGCTGGAGAGAAAATATGACCGAGTTTGTGGTTTCCACTGATCATGAAAACATTCTGAGCTAAGAGGAAGTTCGATATTCATTAGTTATAGTCTCAAGTTCCCTATATTTAGCTTATTTTCAAACAGCATCTAACCTGAACCTCTCATAGTTCCTGGGACATTTGCATATTCTGTCCACTCATACTCCTCCCAACTCCTCTCCTCTTTTCACAGGCAGTATTTTTGGCCTACATTTCGGCGATTGGGTGATTCATTCTTTATTGTATGAGTTAGTGAAAATATTTACAATAAAACGAGATCATCATAAGTTATTCTAAAACACATGACAAACAGACGAATGTTAAAACAAATACTTTTGGTAGCATGATAGTGCGGCTGATACTTAGCAGGCAGATACAGAGGCTTCCTAAATCACCTACTAGTTGGAAAACGAATATATGACGTTACAACACAAACAATTACAATGCATGCTTTTACAATGTGGTTTTTACATTGCAGCTACCATTACATCGCATGATTTTACAACGCATGTCATTACAACGCATTTTTAAAAACAACCATTACAACGCATTTCATTACAACGCATACCATTACAACGCATAATACTTTTAGGGCAACAGTAGAGTAAGTGTTGGATAATGTGGGGGTAAAAATTACTATTCCCATTCCAGTGAGTGCAACAGTAGGGAAAGTGCTGGATAGTGTAGGGGTAAAAATTACTATTCCTATCTACCCCAAAACCCATACTCACCCTAAAACTAAAAAATCTCCATTACTTTCCTTATAATGCGTTGTAATGGCATGCATTGTAATGATATGAGTTGTAATGGCATGCATTGTAGTGACATGTGTTGTAATGGCATGCGTTGTAATGGCATGCGATGTAAAGGCAGTTGCGCTGTAACAGTTGCGTTGTAAAAGAGGTGCGATGTGATGACTGCGTTGTAATGGATGTTGCCCTTGGAATATATTGGAGAGAACAACCTTAATTCTCTCTCTTCGTATCAGTAGGGACAGAGGTTCAGTGGGTGGCAAATGGTTAATGATAAGAGTATAATCGGATCACTGACAGAATATCGGAAACAGAAATATTCTGTGGACAGAATACCCTGTCAAAAATATAGAGGACCAAACTATTGAGAGGGTAAATGCACATAGGTAAGTATAGATTTACTATTCTTGACTCCACGTCTATATACCTTGAAGATATATATATTGTCAAGGTACATATATGTGGAGTTTTATATAGTAAAACTTTGCATTCCCATTGAAACTTACCTTTAGAATATTTTTGTCCTCGATGTTCTTGACACAATATTGTATCCACACAATATTTTTTCCCGGACATTTTGTCTAAACACAGTATAATCATAATTTCTTAATGCTGCCAGATTCCTGCCTCTTAGACTATGATGATGTACATTCTGCATCACCTGCAAGTGCCTTGCATACAGAACCTTGCACAATATTGAACCAATTTTTTGTTTTCATGTATGTGGTAAATCAGTGTTAAGTTTTTACAAAGTATCTAAGGGTTGAGCGACAGATGTAAGAGGTGGCCAGACATGTAGAAGCTTGCATGTGTTGATAGTTGTGGGCAAGCTTACAAATCGTATTAGCAACTTACCAATGGTCTCTTTGCCAAATGGAGTATAGAGGAGGTGACTCAGAAATGTAACCAAGCTGACCAAAAGTAAAATGGATGCTAGATAGAACATCTAATTTATGTATTAAACTCTGGAAGTACTGTCTTAGACAAGACTACCAAAGGCAGGCCATGCACAGCCTAGTGAAGGATCATATGCTCACAGGTTTGTATTCTGCTGTGAACGGCACACTTCTTGAGACAGTTTGTACCATTGTGTCCTGAGGTATATTTGGCATCTCCCTAAAGTTTGACGGGGTTAGGTAGGATGGACCTCTTCAAAACATCACCTACAATCTAAGTTTGCATAAAAGAACAGTGGTACAGCATTTATATTGCATCAAATTAACACAAAAAGCAATGTGATGCATGCTCAGTGCAGGGTTTGTTTGATTGCATCTTGGAATTTGTGGATTTCAGTTTGGGGATCTGGTGACTATTTGGATGAGATGGGATGGGGTATTGCTCTAGGGTAGGGATGTGGGATGGTTATGAATATGGTTTGTAGCATGAATTGTACAAGGCGTTATGTAGGTATCATTAGCAGGTCTGCACTACGGAATATCAAGCATAAAAATATTGAGGTATCAGAATAATGTACACAAAATATCGATGGACAAAGCATCAAAAGGTGACTACATATAGAGGAAGTATAGATTTACTATTCCTTGAGACTTGTTTGGAGGTTCTAGCAGGGGAGCACTCCTACTCGTATACCCAGGAGACAGACCGGAGACCGGTTCTTCAATCGGGGAGGAGCCGTCTTCTGCGACCGAGCGCACAGCTTCGGGAGGGACGCACATGGAGTGGTGAGAGGGGAAGGGGGCACCCGCCTAGCCAGCAACATCAGCCGAATCAACCCTAGCAATCAATAGGGTGACAGATGTTGCATCCAGATCGCCCTCACATCCAGATTTACATCTATGTACCTTGAAGATATACATTTCCATATATATGGAGTTACGTATATAATATATCTATTTACTTACCTTTCGATATTTCGGCCTCAGTATTCTGGTCATAATATTTGGTACCATCCACATTCTCATCCCTATTGTCTGGGTGCACAGCATGAGCAGGCATGGTGGCAGAGAATTGTTGGACTTAGGACTTCAGTGGCACTTAATTACTTAATTTATGCAGAAAGTGTAGAAGTGTGGAAAAAGGGAACTGAAATCATTGGAGTTGGAAGTATTAAAGTGTGGTCAAATGTAATTCAGTTAGGAGAGGGTTCCAAACAGTTTAGAAAGTGATTCAGTCACATTTAGTCATATCATTCTAAATCATGAAGGGGGAGCTAATGGGTATTCAATGACTTCATTTTGACCATTTTGTTTTGCAGTAATATTTTTAGTTTTTAACATAGATGCGAAAGTGAGCTACACCTCTACATGAGTGCCCTTATGAGCGTTGAGAGCTGAAGTTCATAAGAAATGTGTCCACTCAGAAAATCAGTCGATATTTTTCTGAGGAATTTTTCATAGGACACAGACATTGGCCCAAAATATACTTACTGGCAATGGTGTCACATGAAATGTTTTGCTACCTCAAAGGAAACTGTCTTCCAAAAATTGAAAGGCTAAACTGGAAATTAAAGAAAGTCTTGGGGTATTCAATAATGAGGCTTGCCCTGGAAGGAAGAACTAGATAGTCAATTAAATTTCCATCTTCCCACCTACAAGGATTCCTTAATTCCCACCTGCATCATCCATCCCATGTCCCCTTCTTAAACTTCTGTCCACTCTCACACACTTTCAAGTAAAAGAGATGGCTGAATACCACAAGGAAACAGAGATTTTTACTCGGTAGGGGATCAGAAATTGAATACATCCAGAGTGATCATAAGCTCAGAGGGAATGATGTTTTATTATTATTATTTATTTTTATAAAGCGCATAGTCACCCGGAGGTATCCCAGCGCTAAAAGAACCCTAATTCAACAGATCTGAGGAACAGGAGCTGAGAGCAAAAGAGAGGAAGGGCAAGAAATCAAAACAGGGGGGGGGCACAGGGGCTAGGGAAAAAGATGTGTTTTTAGCAGCTTCCTGAAGCGCAGATATTGTGGTTCAAGACGTAAGTCATGAGGGAGTGAATTCCAAAGACGGGCGGCTTGTACCGAGAAGCGTCTTCCTCCTGATCGGGCTTTCCTGAATCTTGGGGTATTGATAAGGTTTTCTGCATTGGAACGGAGGGATCTAGTAGTTATGTAAGGGGTGACAAAATTGCTGAGGACTGGGGGGCCTTGGTTATGCAGAGTTTTGTGGACGAGGCACAAGGCCTTGAATTTGACTCTCTCCCTTATGGGGAGCCAATGGAGGAGTTTGAGAGCGGGTTTAGCAGATGATCTGGCCGGGGGGTTTGTGATAATCCGGGCGGCAGTGTTCTGAATTCTCTGCAGTTTATTGAGGGTCGCTTCGGGAGCGCCCAGATAAATCACGTTACTGTAGTCAAGTCTCGATATTATGAGACCTTGGATTAGTAATTTTTGGGATTTAGGGGGAAGAAGGGGCAGGACTTTCCTCAAAGATTTTAAGAGACCAAAGCAGGTCCCTGCTACCTTCTTTGCTTGCGAAGTGAATGAAAGATCGGAATCGATCCATACACCCAGACTTTTCACCTCTGTTTTTGGGTCAGGGGGAGGACCAAGACAGGCTGGCCAACTGTCCAGGGGGAGTGAGGTTCCTTTCGGGCCAAGTACAAGGACCTCAGTTTTTGTCCCATTTAGCTTTAGGGCTGATCTATTCATCCAACGATGGACCTGCGTAAGGCAGTTGAAGAGATCAGCTTTCTGTTGTTTGGGATGGGACAGAGACACCACTAATTGTGTGTCGTCAGCGTAGCTGACGACGCTCACTCCGAATGGGGTGATAACCTCCTCCAATGTGGACATATAGATATTAAATAATGTAGGGCTCAGGGAAGAGCCCTGAGGCACACCACATTGGAGGGGCATTTCGGAGGAGCGGGCGTTCTTCTCCCAAATCTGATAGGACCGTTGGGCCAGGAAAGATGAAAGCCAAGATAAGGCTGTACCTTCCACTCCAACTCTTGCCAATCTTTCGATGAGGAGTTGGTGGTCAACGGTATCGAACGCCGCGCTAAGGTCGAGGAGGATCACTGCCACTGATCCTCCCCCATCCAATAGCGCTCTGGCCTCCTCTACCGCTGCCAGGAGGGCGATGTCCGTGCCCTGCCCTGGTCGTAAACCTGTCTGGGAACTTTTTAATTTGTTATTGGCCTCTAGAAACTGCGAGAGTTTCCTGTTGACTAATTTTTCCGCGATCTTGCTGACTCCTGGGAGTAGGGAAATGGGCCTGTAGTTCGCCAGGTTCTCGGGATCGAGAGCAGGTTTCTTCAGTAGGGCTTTTACCACAGCCTTCTTCCAGCTCGAGGGTACAACTCCTTGTTGGAGTGAGGTATTAATCAGATGGGTAAGGGAGGGGATGATAGTGGGGGCTACCTCCTTAAGGATCCGAAGAGGAGCAGGGTCCCTAGGGGAGCCGCTCTTCATGGAGTTGAACGTATTTCTCACCTCGTCTATCGTGACCTGGCCCCACGTGGACAGACAAGTGGAAGTGTGTGGGAAAGCGATTTCTTCCTCCGGGCTCGAGGGGGGAATTGAGTCCAGAATTAGTCGGATTTTATCATGGAAGAAATTAGCCAACTGTTGGCATTTCTCCTGGTCGGCTTTAGGGTCGGAGGGATGTCCTAGTCCTTGTTCTGGGGGCTTTGAGAGCTCTTTAAGGATGGCGTATGCTTCCTTACTGGAGCATCCCGCTTTCTCTATTCTCTCCTGAAAGAACACGCTTTTGGTTTTGCGAATAGCGGTTTTGTAGGTCAGAAGAGAAATAGAGTAGATGTTCTTATTGGTTCCTGATTTGTCGCGTCTCCAAGAGCGTTCGGTTTTTTTGCACTCTTGCCGCAGAGCTTTAAGCTCTGGAGTATACCATGAAGCGGGGGATATTCTTTTAGGTTGTTTAAAGGTGGTAGTTTTCGGGAGCAACGTATCAAGGGACGAAGTGATCCAATCGCTAAATTGTTTGTCAGCCGTGTTGGAGTCAGAGGAGAGCTCGGGGATGGATTCTGCAAGGGAAGCAGCCCATTTCTCAGGTGACAGTTTGCGCCATTGTCGGTCGGTAACCTGGGTTTTAGGGGTTGAGTGAATAGGGGTGGGGATTTCCCAGGAAAAAGGGACCAGAAAGTGGTCCGTCCATGGTAGGGTCATAGGTAAGTTGGTGGTCACCGTTGCTATATTGGTAAGGACAGGGTCCAATAGGTGGCCCTTCTCATGGGTAGGCTCGTTGTTCACTAGATGAATCTTTAAGGATGTTAAATCGTGTCTAATGTCAGAGGCTGCTCGATCCGTGGGGTCCAGGAAGTGGAAGTTCAAGTCACCTAGTATAAGGAAGTTGGAGGTGGAAGAAGCTAGTTGTGATACAGATTCGAATACGGAGTTGATAAAATTTCCTGGGGCCCCTGGGGGGCGGTAGATCAAAAGCCCTGCCAGGGTAAGAGCTGGGGAGATTTGGATGGAGAATTGGCCGCTCTCGCAATCCTCAATACCAGCGTTGGCCATCCTACAGGTAAATTGTTCCCTGTGAATTATAGCTACCCCGCCTCCTCTTCCTCTGGGTCTATTTAAAGCTTGACAGACATACCCAGTGGGGAGGGCCGCGACGACGTCCGGGTCGGTGTTGTCTGCTAGCCATGTTTCCGTTATGAACAGTAGGTCAAGCTCCTGATTCTGGATCAAAAGATTTACTTCGGTAGCATGTTTGGGGAGGGAGCGGCAGTTAAGAAGTCCCAACTTCAAAGCGAGTGTGGTAGATTTCAGGGGGGGAGTCGGATTGCATCGTGGACAGATCGAGAATGCATTACCTGCGGTGAGCGTGTGGTGGCAGGCAAGGATGTTCTTAGGTCGTAGGGCGCGTAATGTATCTGCTGTATACATCACTCGATCCTGAGGGCCACCCGGCAGAGTAACGGGGCCTAGGGCCGCCTGGGTCCGGACGGGCCCAGACGGGCTTGCCTTTGGCGCGCCTTCGGCGCGCTGACGGCGCGCCCGCTGCGCCCGTCCGCTGCGCGTCCGGTGATTACACATCCTTATAGGTAGAAAAGGGGGCGGGTGAGCGTGGCCTCAGGTGGGCGTGGCCTCGCTTCCTCGCCGTGAATGGCGGCGAAAAGTGATTTCCTGGCTATCTTCGTTGCAGCGAAGGGGTCGCTGTTTGAGCGTGACTCTAGCTCAAATCGCTCCAACAGGGACCCTTTGTTGCTTCATCTTGAAAATATTATTGAAGGCCACTCACCTTCATTTAAATGCACTGCTTTGGTAGTTTTCCTATAGAAAACAAAAGTGTTGGGGGCAGTGAGAACAGCAGAACTGCTGTCGCAGATCCAGAGTGACTGGGTGAGTGGAAAGATTTGTATAGCATGTTTGATGGCAAACCATCTCAAGGTATTGATGTGCCGTATGCCTGCAGCCATGGTAACTGAGACGACATACCTAATGAAATGAACCAGTTCAGTTCATAACACTTTATTCAGCTCAGATAATAAACCACAAAAGTCACAGTAACCAAATACAAAGACAAACAAATTAAACAATACATATTCATGTCCCGAAAAATCATAAAACTGTCACTAGACCTACAGGTCTAGTGACTTAAATAATCCACTCAAGCTAATTGTATTGCTCTTGACCCATAAACTGGTTTCAAATTATGTGATCGTGGGCAAATATTTTGAATCACCGAGCTGCCATTTTGTTCATTGTCACACATGAGAGCCCCTTCAAAGTCGTGAGGTCAGCATGTCTGTTGTACAAAAAACTCTTTTGTTTGATTTAATAGACTAAACGTTAGCCCCATAAATAATACAGATCTAGCCACATACAGGATAAACCTGACCCCTGACTTGCCTATTAGTTCATTAACAGCATTTATTTATTTATTTATTTATTTATGCGATTTTATAAAGCGCAAACTTTACCTGAAGGTGTCAGAGCGCTTTACATGAGAACCAGTTGAGAAACATAAGGACTTAGGATTACATGCGTTACATAAAGGATACAAACAGAAAAAGTTGCAAATGTACAAGATGTAAAGTCACACAAGGAGGAGATACAAATGGATATACTCTAAGAGTCACATAGGAATGGTAGATAGTACAAAGGTCTACTGCAAATACTAGTGATTAGAGTTATCTCTATATACATAGGGAAGGGATATGACTGGATATACTCTAAGAGTCACATAGGAATAGTAGGGTACAAAGGTCTACTGCATATACTAGTGATTAGAGTTATCTCTATATACATAGGGAAGGGATATGAATGGATATACTCTAGGAGTCACATAGGAATGTTAGATGGTACAAAGGTCTACTGCCTATACTAGTGATTAGAGTTATCAAAATATACATAAATATACAAACATAGTAGATTTCCTCAGGCAGAGTTCCATTAAGTGGGGTCGGAGGGGGACGTAGTCACAACACCAAGGGAGGGTGGGAGGGATTCGAGGGTATGGAGAAAAGGCAAAACAGAGAGGGGAAGAAACATTTGAGGATCCTCAAGGGGGAAAAGAGGGAAAAGGGTAAAAAGACGAGGGAATGGACAAGATGACGGGTTGGGGACCAGGGAAAAAACTGCAGAGAACGGCCGCAAAATTGCGGGCAGGACAAAGGGAAAAGTAAAGAAATCCATGAGAGACTGTGGTCCACAATTGCAATGCCTCAGGAGTTTCCCGTACCAGGAGCTGTAGTAGTGGTCATACGATTCTCCAATTGATGGCATTGGTCAAATGGTTCTCCAAGTCTTATAGGAGTGCCCTGTCCGGCCTGATGCCTGCTTGTAAGGGTGCTTGTAAAGCTTCAGCAACCAGCCGCTGGCAAAGTCACAAATTGAAATTTAGGGTGATCCGCAACCAGACAGTTCGGGAGCAGTCGCTATTTTGCTCACCGGTGTTTGCAACCAAAAACTCCAATTTCGGGGCCAGCTACACAAGTTAGGGCATTGATATTATGCCCATGCACCTCCAACCAAATTCCGGCGCTGGAACACGCTCTCTATTCCGAAGTGTGGTGCTGCAAAAATCCCTTCTGTAGCCTGGAGAGCAGGGTCGACATGGAGCTTCAGCTCCAGGCGCATTTGAGGGCAATTTCGTCCGCCATGTTAAAGTCAGGCATTTAAGGATGTAAAGCGCCGCAGACTCCACCGCATCCAGGAACCCCGAGCGCGCTTCGCGGGGCTCACCTCTGTGATCCTCAACGTTCCGGTGTGTCAGTAGCGGCGATGTTTCTCAGAGGGGTCGGGCTGTCTCATCACGGGCGGGCTCCGGCCGCCATCAGGGTGGGGCAGGAATTTTTCTCAAATCATATTTACAAATTATTAATAAATACAAAACTAAAGCATGAAGTGGTAGGACACTATCATTTGCAATCAGCAAATTTTTCCATTAAAATGGCAAAAGAATTTCCCACTGACATGCAGTTTTACTGAAAAAAATGATGTAATCAGAGGATGTGGCCAAGAGGGCGGATGGTTGAATGGTATTTTCTGCTCTCCCTGCTCCTCGCCGGTAGGCCTCACAGCCAGAAGCCGTACAGCAATGGACGGAGCCCCCCAGGCCGAAACATCAGACTATCAAACACCGATGGGGCTTGGTTGGTGACCGATTAGGGACCTCTATGGGTCAGCTGGTACCAATTCCGGCGAGCCCGGGGTCCGTCAAGACTCAGGTGAGTCACGATCTGCGGACTAGACCTGACCCTGAGGTGGTGCCGCACCAGTCCTGGTTGAAGGCCCAGAAGTGGCAGAACACATCGAGACAGCGGCCAGTGCAGATTCCAGATTGAGAGCTGCCCGAAATCAGAGGGAGGTCCAGGTGACACCATGGAGGCTGAGAGCTGTCGCTTTGGGCTGGACTGCTGGGAAATCGTGCAGCTTGGAGCAGGGCCTCGCTGCCTGGAGATTGTCGAGGTGGAAAGCTGCTGGAGTCGAGGTCAACAGCGAGCTGCGTGGAGGAAGGGCAGAGAGGGCTCTGATCCCCTACCTTTGCACAACCTAAGAATCATGCCCGGCATAGGGGGCTTGGGGAGCCCTCCAAAGATCATGGGACTCCCCCACGGGCCCTTCTGGCAGACACATGGCCGCCTGGAGACACACAGTGGCCCAAACAACTTGACGCCTGGAGGTCTCTGGCTGCTGGAAAGAGTCGGCCAGCGCTCCGACTGGAGAGAAACTGGAGAAAACCGGGCATAGGGCTGCAGAACTCAGCCTGACACAGAGTGATTGTCCACTGCGGATCCCCCTAAGTCTGGCCTACAGAAACAATGCAGCAAGAGGTACTGGAGCAGCAAGCAAAAGACACACAAGGTCCCTGCTGCGTACGGGCAAACTTGGAGGGGAGGAGCACAGGGGTAGAGTAGTAGAGGTTGGGCATACTGCGCGCTACAAGTGCCCCCCTTTCCAGAGAGATTTCCTTGGACTATTGCGCCACCCAACAGAGGAGGCCGGTCGGGGAGTGGAGCAGTATCGAATCTGGCAGGGGTTGAAGCCTGCCCCCCCTGGACCCTCCCCCAGCCAGTGGATCTACAGGACATTCTGCGAACTGTTGACCAGCCTACAGAGTAGGTAACAGGGTATTCCTGCCCCTACCTAGCTTGCAGATCTCCTAGGCGGCCTGAGACACAGCTTTTTGCAGCAGCACTGTGGTTATGATTGAGATGGTGTCTGCGGCCTCTCCTGGCGCAACAGGCTGTTCGCAGGGGCAGGCGAGGGGCCCGATGCACTTGTACTCTGCACACCACCCCCGGAGTGGGGGACTCTCTGGGACCCGGCCCTACCTTTTCTCTTTCCCTGTCGACTGCGATTCGAGGCTCCCTGGGCCTTGACGCTAAACACAGGGTCCTCTGGAACTGCCCTAATTTACGGCCTCACCTACGGAGGGGAGGAGCATTGTCCATACCTCCATTCATGGCCTCTGGAAAAGGCAAATGGGACCAAACCCTCAAGGAAATGTTCCCTGGGACCAGGCAGGGCACCCCCCATTAACATCAAACATGGAAGAATCATTAGACTTTGCACATGCTGAGGTGCCTATCACTCGCACCTATCTTAAAGTGATGTACGCCTCCCTGCGCGAAGACCTTTAATCGCTCAAGAAAGAATTGGCTGGGGAACTTAAGGAGGTTCGCCGTGACATGGAGTTCCTGGGTGATACGGTCTCTACTCTGGAGGATCATGACAAGGGAAGAGATGAAGAAATCAACCAACTCCAACAAGAGACCCTGTGCCTCGGAGATGAACATTTAGATCTCCAAACCCATGCCGAAGATTTACAGAACAGGTCTCGACGCAATAATATTTGTATTAGAGGAATCGCATCTGGGGCAGAGGGAACAGACATTGCTATCTTTGTGAAGGAATTGTTTCGATCCATTTTGGACGCTCCCTCTGACACAGCGATCAAGCTAGACAGCACACACAGAGTTGGTCCTCGGAGATCCCAGAACGGCCTACCTCAAAACATTTTAACTGCATCCACAACTTCACCTTGAAGGAGAAGAGCCTACAAAACACCAGGGCCAAGAATCCCATCCAATTCCAAGGCCATAATTCAGTTGTGTACCAAGACCTAGTGGTGTCAACTCTCCTGAAAGGCAAGGCTCTTCACATGGTTACCTCACACCTGAGAGCCACCGGAATATCCTTTTCCTGGGGTCACCCCTTTCACCTGGTCTTCCGCTTGGGGGGAAACTGCATCAACTTCGCTCTCTGGAGGAGGCATGCTGCCTGTTGGACCTGAAAGACCCCTCCCCCGAGCGACCCCGAACAGAGCGACGTGGCCAGGAGGGGGGACATCCCATGACCTGAAAAGCACAAGTACCTCTCCTACTGAACTGCACCCAGACCCCGAGTCCATTGCCAGGTAGAGACACGCGATCCTTGTCACACTTGCGAGGGACTTAGCTGGGCCAACGGCGAGTTAACAAGAAGCAGTATCTTTCTCATCATCACCTGCGCTGCCTTCTAGCCAGTTCTCTTCTTCCACTCTCTGGGGGCCGGGAGCGGAGATCAGGGTCACTAACATCCCCCTTTTCAATTGCTAACCAATGGGGCTTCATTCCTTTGACACTGACAATCTTCATGATAAAGTAGAAGTTTGTTTGGGCCCTTAAGGCCATTTGTTATTATTTTAGGTTGGACCTGGGTACAAAATCTATGTGCTTCAGTGACAATTATTCACCTATGAGAGATAACATCGCCTTCCCGGTTCAGACTCATAAGGGCGCAGTAAACCGAGACAGGGCAGCCAGTAGTGCAACTTACTACAGAATCTACCATAACTAACCTATTGGTGGTCCTCACCCTCAATGTTAAGGGCCTCAACCATCCACTAAAACGGAATTTCATCCTCGCCTACTTAGAAAACTTAGTAACACACATATGTCTATTACAAGAGACGCACCTCTTGCACAAACCAGCACAGGCTTAGATCTAAAGCTTTTCCCTACAATACTTTTCTTCGTCACCGTATAAGTCAGCTAGGGTCGCAATCTTAATTTCCCGCACATTCAGGGGGAAAGTAGGACCCAAGAAGGCTGAAATAAAGGGTAGATTATTAGTACATTCTCTAACAATGGGAACCACCCACCATTACAGTAAGCAATCTATACTCTCCCAACGAGGGGCAGGAACCCTTTCTTCATAGAGCGGTCATGGAGGAAATGGCCTGGTAAGACAGGCTGGTACTACTAGGAGGTGGCCTAAACTTGGTCCTTAACAATGAACTTGACCGCACTACTTTTTATACTGTCAAACCCAACAAAACCTTAACTTATTTAATCATTTATTTATTTAAGTCGTTATTCTGGTTTTAAATATTTATGACTACATGAATATTTATTGCGTACTTTGCACTCATGTATTATACTCCCACAGAGGAGATCTATTTACAGGCTTTGGGTCATCCGGTTCATCATGCCTGCTTGCAGTGTAACTTCTATGTCTATTATGCACTTTCCACGTATGTCTATTGCACTGTCACTTTAAAACTGAAAAAATGCTTCTGAAACGCATCATGTGATCAAGGCCTCAGAGGAGGCTGAAACGCGTTATGGCGGTGGTGTGGGCGTTCTCTGACTAAACCCGTTTTCTGCACCATACCTGGGTCTGCTTTTTCGTCATTACATGACTGTGACTTTAAGTGTTGTATATATATATATGCATATGTATATGTATATGTATATGTATATATATATATGTATATGTATATGTGTATATATATAAATTAATTTGACTAAACTAACTCTGTCCCCAAAAGAGGAACAAGTGCTCAAATTAGGTTTATCCTTTTGCCCGCCTTCCAAATTTAATTATGTAGAGACCCGCATAGACACTTACAAATTAGTGAGGAATTTGAAATTGAAAAAATTCTTTGCTCTCAATAAGACCAAGAAATCTCCCACAAGCAGAGAATCTAACACTAGTGGTATGGACAATGATAACCTACTTGTCTCCGACATGGATCTCTTGCTGGAACTCCATGATATGGGAAATACTGATGATGAAACGACAATTTCTAGGGCTCTAGAAATCAATGAAGAAACTCGGGAAGAGACAACTGAGATGCTCAATCGAGCTCTGGACTTGGCTAGAGAACAAAATGTAGACATCTCCAAGACAGTAAGCACTGACTTCAGAACTAAATCAAAATTCACCCCCCTCAATGTGAGAGACTCTGTGGACATTTTTCATGAGTTGGTGGTCAATGACCTTAAAAATCTGGAGAAATGCACGAGCGTGCAGAATAAAACATTTAGCAAGCAAGAAAAGGAGTATTTTGCCTTAGTGAACAAATTGAAATCCAACAGCAGTTGCATTGTGCGAGATGCAGATAAGGGGGGCAATATTGTTTTATGGGACAGGAGTCAATATCTATGTGAGAGTTACAAGCAACTCAATAACAGAGATAACTATGTTGAGACCATGGACACAGTTATGCAGGAAAGTTTTGCTAAATATAACATTCAACTGCGGGAATGGTTTAAACTTAATTTAATCTCCAAAGAAGAGTTGCAATTTTTGTCAGTGTGTAACCCTGTAACACCGGTGTTTTATTTAATACCTAAGGTGCACAAATGCGCAGTTAACCCCCCAGGTAGACCTATAATCTCTGCAATTGGGGGGGGCCTGGAAAACACATCAAAATTTATTGACTCTTTTCTCTGTCCCCTAGTCAAACAACTCCCATCCTATGTCCAAGACTCAGGAGATTTCTTGCGTAAGATCTATGACCTACCTTGGGAAGAAGATTACCTACTCATGACAATAGACGTCACTACACTCTACACCAGCATTAGACATGAGGACGGCCTGAGAGCCGTGAGACATGCACTAAGAGCCAGACCGATCAATCTCTGGCTACATTCACAAATGCTGGTGGAGATGGCGTCTGTTTGTCTTAATAACAACTTTTTCCTGTTTGAGTCCACTCTTTTCAGACAGATATGTGGGACCGCGATGGGCACCTGCTTCGCCCCCAGCTATGCTAATTTGCATATGGGCTGGTGGGAGGAGCAGGTGATCCGCGCGGAGTTCCACGCTGAATGGAGTGAAAACATACTGCAATGGAGTCGGTATATAGACGACCTATTTGTAGTATGGAAGGGTTCAGAAGCCAGTGCCAGGAACTTTGTGGATAGGATTCAGGTCAACAACTTGAACTTAAAATTCACCTCTGAAATTAGCGCAACATCCCTGAATTTCCTTGATCGAACTATCTTTGTGAAGGAGGGCCGTCTACATTCCCAATTGTTCCGTAAACCAACTGCGGGCAATACACTGCTCCACGCAAACAGCTTCCACCCTGATAGCCTCATTAGGAGCATACCATATGGAGAAAGTTTGCGTGTGATACGTAACTGCAGTGATCCCGTGGGCCAGGCAAAAGAGTTTGTCACGCTTGAAAAAAGATTCAAAGCCAGGGGATATTCTGAATCTAATATCTCCAGTGCAATAGAGAAAGCTAAGGGGAAAAGCAGAGAAGAAATTCTCTTCAG
This sequence comes from Lissotriton vulgaris, assembly GCF_964263255.1. NCBI lineage: Eukaryota > Metazoa > Chordata > Amphibia > Caudata > Salamandridae > Lissotriton > Lissotriton vulgaris. Next base: position 878,546,002 of record NC_141685.1, read on the forward strand.
AAACCCCTTACAAAAGCAGACAGCCAAAAGCCCCAGGAGTAACATCAGAATGATTACTGCGTATAACAAACAACACAGATCAGTAAGGGGCATTCTTAACAAACATTGGCATCTGATAGCCAATGATCCAGTCCTTGAGCAGTTTGTGAATAAGAGACCTGAAATCACCTATAGGAAGGCAAAATCTTTTAAACAAATGTTGGTTTCAAATGTTTTGCCTGATGTCGTCCACCATCAAAAGAAAGGGTCTGAGTGGCTTAAGAGAAAACCAGGCTTTATCAAATGCTTTAAATGTAAAGCCTGTACTGCAGGAGTTAACACCCGCACATATACAACTGGAATTTCTAAAAGGCACAAAACCATCAAAGGTTTTTTCAACTGTAAGACGGATTTTGCCGTCTACGTGCTTGAGTGCCCTTGCGGCCTCAGGTACGTGGGCAGCACGATTCATCCAGTCCATGTGCGCATCCTGCAACACATGCGGGCCATCAAAAATGCCGATCCCACCTATCCGGTGGCCCGGCATTTTGAGATGTTTCATAACAAAGATGTAACAGGGCTCTTTTATTTCGTTGTTGATTCTGTTCCTGTCAGCAGTAGGGACGGGGATCGCTTGCAGAAGTTGAGACGGCTTGAGTCCAGATATATCCTGGAACTCAATGTCAAGGCCCCTGGAGGTCTCAACCTAGAAGAAGATTTAAAAACACATCTGTAGATCTAGATGTCCAGATTCGGGGAACCAACCTGGACCTGAGGTTAGGCCTATAGGCTAGTTTAACTGTACATGTTCAAACGGGAGTAGGTGCTCGGCTCAGGATCCCCGCTCCCACTAAAGAAAGAGGTTTTAATTTTAATTTGCACAATTGAATGGGTGTTATGATTATAAATAGGGGTCACATGTGAAACCTGTTGTCTTATTTGCCCACTGGGGCGGTATTCCAAGCGGTTTGCTCAATGCTAAAATGTATAGAAATACGGCTGAATATAATCCTGCATATGACAAAAAGCCCACTAGGGCATAATGGTTTGTGCAAACTATTTTTCATCACATGATGTATAGTATTTAAGTTAACCAGTAGAAGTGCACCTAATTACAACTATGTTTTACCAATTTTAATTTGTCATTTGCTGCCGATGAATTGGTTTAATTGAGCTCCGCTATGAACTTCAAAGGATGTTTTGTTGCAATGGAACGAACTATAAGTCTTTTTTCCATTGCTTTCCTTTATTCTGTGTTCCGGTCATGTGACCTCGTTTACCTGGGTTTTGCACTTTATAATGGTTTCCGTTTACACTGCACCTCTGGTGATCAAGCCTGCTGGTCAGGCGAAACGCGTCCAGGGCTCTGACAAATAAAATTCAATTTGTCCGGTACACGGTCTCGTCAGCGTGTGGTTTGTCTGCCCGTTGAGTTTTCTTCGAAAAGACCTGGCAGCGGAGGTCTTTGATACAGACGAGACACCCGTTGATTTGGCAGGGGGTGACTACTTCCGAGGCAAGGAGTGGAGAAATATATATATATATATATATATATATATATATATATATATATATATATATATATATATATATATATATGTTACACCAAGGCTCCCACAGCTGCTCGCGAACAGACGGGACACGGACTCCAGTTAGGTGCTGTTTCAATATTTTATTTTGCTGGTGCAGAGAACATGGCTGATGATGCATTTCGCCCAATGGCTGGCTTGATCACATGTACTTCCCTTCAAACACATTACATATATACATATATATGTAATACCATGAATGTGGAAAAAATATTAAACTCAATCTAAAAAGTATGAATTAATATATATATAATATATATATATATATATATATATATATATATATATATATATATATATATATATATATATATATATATATATATACATATATATATATATATATATATATAATATATATATATTCACTAAAAAAACATAGGTTTCACATTTGTTATAGCTAGGAATTAGCATTTAAAAAACCTTTGAAATTCACTGAAAAAACCATAGGTTTAACACTAGTTATAGTTAGCTGGACATTTTACTCATACAAAACCATTGAAATTCCCACGTTATAGTTAGTTGGACTCACTATAACTAGCGCGCCCGCAATCCACTGCTGATGATGTCACATATTACATCATTCATGACATGGTCAGTGATATCACTGATGACATCACTGATGACATCTCAAATGACATCACTGATGACATCACTGATGACATCATCCATGTGATAATACGATGCATCTCCTCACACTCTAATCTAATCTTTGATACATACAGTGTTAAATACAAACTACCATTCCTGAAATTATTGACACACCAATACCAGTAACTACATACACACTCACTGATTTCTAAGTCTACACACACATCCACTCATTCACCCATACAATCAATCATACATACGGTCACTCATCAATAGAACACTATCGTATCAAGTCATATACCTATACAGACACTTATACACTGACACTCATTCACAGAGTTACTCAAACACCTAGTCAGTTATGCAGAGAATCAATCACACTCCCATTTCCTCAACTACAAAGTTATACACACTAAACCTTACTTATTCAAATATATAGTAACACATACTTACTCTCTTTTACAATCACTGAAACAAGTACACATTGAACCATACAGTCACTTATGCAATCACAGGCTCTCATGTATAGTCATTTATATATGGCAACTCTCACATGCACTGTGTTTTACATATGTACCTACTTTGACATGTAGCACTGAGATAGCCATTCACTTACCAACACATTCATGCAGACAGTCAACCCCCCATACAGCTCTTTCCACATGCACTCTTGAACCCATATACTAAGAGAATCAACTGCTCACATATAATAATAATCACTCACTCATACATTCAGTCACGCACCTACTAAATCCTTCATCCAGACACTCATACATCCACTCATTCTTCAATATGTAAATTATTAACTTTAACTTAATTGTATTTTTATTTTTCAGAAACACACAGACACTGGATGATGTCATCAGTGATGTCATCAGTGATGTCATTTGAGATGTCACTGACCATGTCATGAATGATGTAATATGTTACAACATCCGCAGTGGATTGCGGGCGCGCGAGTTATAGTGAGTCCAACTAACTATAACGTGGGAATTTCAATGGTTTTGTATGAGTAAAATGTCCAGCTAACTATAACTAGTGTTAAACCTATGGTTTTTTCAGTGAATTTCAAAGGTTTTTTAAATGCTAATTCCTAACTATAACAAATGTGAAACCTGTGTTTTTTTTGTGTGAATTTCAATGGTTTTTTAAATGCTAATTCCTAACTACAACGATTGTGAAACCTCTGGTTTTTTCACTGAATTTCTTAGGTTTTTTAAAAGCTAATTCCTTTCTATATCGAGTTTGTAACCTACAATTTTTTTTTATTTGCTCTTTTGTGTAAGTATTAATGATGAATAATTTATTTTTGAAAGAATATTTTTCAATTTTTTTTTAATCATTTTTTCCTGGGGCGCTCAGGGTGCGCGCACCGGTAAGCTCTCCCGAGAGCGCACAGAGAGCGCTATTTCTGCGTTCGTTAAAAAAAAGTATGAAAAGTAAATAATAACGCAAGACATTTAGTACCATACTTATAAAAGAGTATTTTTGATTAACGAAATGAAAATGATTTTGCATTTCCGTGAAGCTATCGAAACGTCACTTAGGCGCACCCCGGAAGCGCCTACGTTCGCTCCGTGTAAGCGCCCCCGGAAGCCCCTACGTTCGCGCCGCGTAAGTGCCCCCGGAAGCGCTTCGGAGCGCGCAGCGTAACGCGTCAAGTCATGTGACCTTAAAATAACTCTTTTCATTGGTTGCTAAAATTTTTTTTTACAAAGAATGAAATCCCCATCCATTTCCTTCACTTCTTCTTTCACGTTTGTGACTGCAAGACCTGCCTTTTTGCTGTCGGATCTTTGTTGGAATAATATCTTGGATTACCATGGCTGCCAGACCATCCAGCAGTGATGATGACTCCAATGAATTTCTTGATGAAGAGGTTCCTCAGCCGAAAGTAAAAGAACACTTCATATGGAAGTTTTTTTCCATTCCTAATGACCAGAAAAAAGTAAATGCTCCAAAAGTGGAGTGCAGGATTTGTCACACTGTCCTGTCACGGGGTGACCCCACCAAGAAATATTATTTTGGAAACTCCACAATGATTCGCCATGTGGAGAGGAGGCACCCCGAGAATTTTGCCCGGGAGAGTGTCAGGGCTCTGGCACGAGAGGTTCCCAGTGATGGGGCCTCTACTTCAACCGGAGGAGCAACTACTTCAGTGAGGGGGCGATCGCAAGAGCTGATTCCTAACATTCAGCCTGCTTTTAATAAAGGCGTTCTTAAATGCAGAGACCGTGATCAGCTACTTTGCTATGGGGAACAAAGTGTTCTGCTCATGGTTCGAGCATTGGAGAACCATCGCTGCCGTTCCCAGCACTAAATTTGTTTTTTTTTTGCTCCTGTTGAGCTGTTTCCATTCCCTGTTTTTGTTTTTGTTCTAAAAAAGGAAAAAAGAAGAAAAAAAAGTTCTTTTCAGAACTACCTCCAATTCTCATCAAAGAGCTACATGAAAAATGAAAAAGAGTAAGTGAAGTGGAGTGCATTGATAAAGGAGAGGAAAATGAGTAAGAAAGCACAGAAAGGGACGAGAGGAGAAAGGAAGAAAAGTAGGGGGACTGAAAGAAGGTGAGTGTGGGGAAGGAGAGTGAGGAGAAGGAGAGTGAACATGGGGAATGTGGATATTCGAAGAAAATGTAGTAAAGGAACGGGGGTGTGGAAGGGTAAGAAAAGAGCAGTAATGTTTTGGAAAGAGTGGAGATACAGACTGGATAAAGACAAGTAAGTGTGAGACCAGGTAAGTAAGGCAGTGAAGAAACAGAGAAAGTGAAAGAAAAAATAAGAGTAGCAGATTGAAGGCCTCATTTTTGCACCTGCCTCACAGCAGGCGTAACACTGACGCAGGTCCTTTAACATGGGCCTGGCCCCATGTGAAAGGATGCATTGCTGGAGTTGTGTCACTTTTGTGACACACTCCAGCATTGCATCACTTTTGCGCTTACAGATACGTCAGAAATACTGACCTATCTGTAAGTACTTGCGACATAATGCGTCATAAATTAAATATGACGCATGAGTAGAAGACCGAAGGCCTCATTTATGAGGCCATGCGTCACTTTTACGCCACTGGTGCGTCATTTTTTGTGACGCACCTGTGCTGTAAAAAATACACCTTGTTGAGTTATATTTACAAAGGGACACATCTAGGTAGATGCGTCACTTTGTAAACCCCTGCGCCACATTATACCTACGTCAGGTGTAATGTATGCAAAAGGGGCGTATTGACGCAAGAAAGGGCCGTAGAGGTGACGCAGTGAAATCTATTAGATTTCATTGCGTCACTTTTAGGACGCCGTTGTGTCAAAATCTTACTCCTGTCTCACAGCAGGCGTAAGACTGATGCAGGCCCTTTCACATGGGACTTGCCCCATGTGAAAGGATGCATTGCTGGAGTTGTGTCACTTTTGTGACACACTCCAGCAATGCATCATTTTTGCACTTACAGATACGTCTGAAATACTGTCGTATCTGTAGGTACTTGCGACATAATTTGTCATAAATTAAATATGACGCATAAGTAGAAGACTGAAGGCCTCATTTATGAGGCCATGCGTCACTTTTACGCCACCGGTGTATCACTTTTTGTGACGCACCAGTGCTGTAAAAAATGCACTTTGTTCAGTCATATTTACAAAGTGACGCATCTAAGTAGATGCGTCTCTTTGTAAACCCCTGGGCCACATTATACCTATGTCAGTTGTAATGTATGCAAAAGGGGTGTATTGACGCAAGAAAGGGTCGTAGAGGTGACGCAGTGAAATCTATGAGATTTCACTGCATCACTTTTAGGACGCCGTTGTGTCAACATCTTGCGCCTGTCTCACAGCAGGCATAAGACTGATGCAGGCCCTTTCACATGGGACTTGCCCCATGTGTAAGGTTGCATTGCTGGAGTTGTGTCACTTTTGTGACACACTCCAGCAATGCATCACTTTTGCGCTTACAGATATGTCTGAAATACTGACGTATCTGTAAGTACTTATGACATAATGCGTCATATATTTAATATGACGCATGAGTAGAAGACTGAAGGCCTCATTTATGAGGCCATGCGTCACTTTTACGCCACCGGAACTTCACTTTTTGTGACGCACCAGTGCTGTAAAAAATGCACCTTATTGAGTCATATTTACAAAGTGACGCATCTAAGTAGATGCGTCACTTTGTAAACCCCTGCGCCACATTATACCTATGTCAGGTGTAATGTATACAAAAGGGGTTTATTGACGCAAGAAAGGGTGGTAGAGGTGACGCAGTGAAATCTATGAGATTTCACTGCTTCACTTTTAGGACGCCGTTGTGTCAAAATCTTGTGCCTGTCTCACAGCAGGCGTAAGACTGATGCAGGCCCTTTCACATGGGACTTGCCCCATGTGAAAGGATGCATTGCTGGAGTTGTGTCACTTTTGTGACTCACTCCAACAATGCATCACTTTTGCTCTTACAGATACGTCTGAAATACTGAAGTATCTGTAAGTACTTGCAACATAATGCGTCATATATTTAATATGACGCATGAGTAGAAGACTGAAGGCCTCATTTATGAGGCCATGCGTCACTTTTACGCCACCGGTACGTCACTTTTTGTGACGCACCATTGCTGTAAAAAATGCACCTTATTGAGTCATATTTACAAAGTGACGCATCTAAGTAGATGCGTCACTTTGTAAACCCCTGCGCCACATTATACCTACGTCAGGTGTAATGTATACAAAAGGGGTGTATTGACGCAAGAAAGGGTCGTAGAGGTGATGCAGTGAAATCTAAGAGATATCACTGCGGCACTTTTATGACGCTGTTGCGTCCAAATCTCGCGCCTACTTAACAGAAGCCGTAAGACTAACGCAGGCCCTTTCACATGGGACTGGCCCCATGTGAAAGGATGCATTGCTGGAGTTGCATAATTTTTGTGACACACTCCAGCAATGCATCACTTTCCTCGAAACACTCAACATTTATTTTTTACTCTATTTTTTTACACTGTTTTTCCCCGTGGTGCACTCACGGTGCGTGTACCGGAGAGCGTACCGGGAAGCGCCGCCAGCGCTTACCCCGCAAAAAAAAAAAAAAAGAAACGTTTTTTAGCCCTTTAAGGTCCTTCTAGGCCCCCCTCAGAAAACCTAGGGGGTCAGGGGATGTCTACTCTGCCCCCTTTTAATTATATCCCCCTTTCTTTTTTCACCTCTTGTGTCTCGATTCTACCGAGACACAAGATGGCGGACTCTCCGGACTGTTTAGAATGTTGACAGACACCCGACAGCCAATCAGCTTTCCGCTCGCGCACTCCCGTAGCGCGCCGTCTGCGCTCCCCGGTACGCGCACCTGTGAGTGCTCGGAGCGCGCCTATAGATATATATGTGTTTTTGAAGTTAATTTTCATAAAAACCACTGGAGCAATTTTCACCAAGCATAGCAAAGGCACATCTGCGTACCAGTCCCTACAATTCTGCCAAGTTTGGCGTAATTCCGTTCAGCGGTTCGGGCTGTAGACTTGTCAGACCGTCCTATGGAAATTAACATGGAGAAAACACGTTTTGGGACCCTCCTTTTTTCTCAGCCCCCACTTCACGAATCCCCCCGAAACTTTCAGGGAAGGAGCGGAGCGCAGCGAGACCATTTTAAGGAAAATTACAGGCAGATCCCTCAATCGGCGCCAGAGTTATTCCCAATAGAATGTTCGGAATTTCCTATGGTAGCCAATCCTAACTATAACTACCTACTGGCGACCGCCAGTAGGTAATATATATTCCGCTTCAAACTGCACCAAAGGCGGGCACTCTCAGTACGGGTGCTGAAATTGCGGTGATGCACCGCAAAATATCCTTGCTCCCAATCTTTTCACATCCGTTGAAAAGAAAAGGGCACTCACAGAGCTTTGCCCCCTAAAAGGAGCAGGTTTAAGTGGCAAAAAACCCTCTTCACGTTTTTATCCACAATTCCCGCAGGGAAATAAGATCGACCTTTTTCAGGAGGCTGTGGTTCAAGACATTTACAAGATTAAAGGAAATAAATATCAAGATAATTTAAAAGAAGAGGAAAGATTGGCTTTGACAAACCTAATGAAGGATAAATCTATAACTAGGCTGTGGGGTTTTAGGTTTAAACCTATAATAACTGATAAAACCCCACTGAAAGAAAAATAGCCCTCACCGGTGAAAACATATAAACACTGAAAAAACACCTGCACAACCTCAAACTAGATGCCATTCAAAGAAAGGAAAAAGAAAGTGAAAGAGTAAATTTGTTCTTACTGAAGGGGTCAATAAAATGTATCTTTGTTATACAAGCAACAGTAAGAAAGACTGGCTAACATTATTCTGCTTGAGTTTTTGTTCTTTAGGGATGCCACTAAAATATTGTTTCTTCTTCCTTTTACTTTTTTCAGTTTTATGGCCTTTGGTCTAAAGATGCAGGGTTTAGTTTCACGTTTTAGGTTTAGTTTAATTATTTTATAAACTGTAGAGAATCAGGACATATCAAACTCACATTTGATATTTTGGCTGCATTTGACTCTTTCACTGATAGGTAAAATGGCTATTTTCATAAAAATCTTTCCTAATATGTGTCATCACATATACCCACAGAGAATGGGTAAAAACCCTTAATACATCAGACCATAGTTTCTAGTGGGTCAGTATTGATAGTAGGTGAATTGCCAACACCTCAGGCTTTAAACATTAATTGCAAGGTATAGTGACAAGTATATATATCACTAAGCATCTGGGATAGTGGTGAAAACGTGACACCAGACTTTTGGAAAACATGGAACGCAGTGTCATTTGTTATGCTTCAAAAAAGGTTCTTTCCAAGTTCAACAAAGATTGGAGTGGTATTGTTTGGTTTTGTGGTTTTGTAGGGATTCAGTTACGTATATAAAACATTTGTGTGATGACCTGTCAAAATTGATACCCGACCTGAAGTGATTCCCTGTAGGAGATCCTTGCCACTTGTTAGATGGTATGCTGAAAGCATCTTTACAATCTTCAGAGTTAATGAGGGATACTGTTGACTTTTTAGTCCATTCTGGAGCACTAATTTCTTGTGCACAGGAACTAAAACGCAAATATTTATCATTTAGTGCTTTATGTGGCATCAAAGAAAGAGTCATCCCAACTGTGTCCCTTAGCTGACGGTTCTTAGCCCAAGGGGCTATGAATGCTGAAAGGGACTTTTCACAGAAGTTTACATGGGAAGGAAAGCACGAGCGCACATGACCAAAGACTCACTGAAGAAGTACTGTATGGTGTACTACAATAAGATTAATTTGCAAAATCTCTTTGGACCTCATATACACTATACTTGATACGGGGGGTCAGTGGCAGTGATCCTCCTGGACTTGAGTGCTGCCTTTGACACCGTGAGTCACCAGGTGCTCCTCCAATGACTGTCAGAGGTGGGTGTCACGGGGATGGCCCTCAAATGGCTTGAGTCCTTCCTCTCTGACCGCTTCTATCAAGTCTGGGAAGGGGCAGAGCAGTCGACCCTGTTCCCTCTTCAATGTGGAGTCCCGCAGGGCTCATCATTGAGCCCTACCTTATTTAACGTCTATATGACTCCACTTGAGAGAGTGGTCTCCCCTTCAGGAGTGAAGATCATCAGCTATGCTGATGATACTCAGCTGGTTGTAGGCCTTACCCAGCTGGCGGAACAACCAGAGGTTCTTCATGACTGCCTTGCCAACGTTCATCGTTGGATGTCCCACTCTGCCCTTAAGCTCAACGGAGAGAAAACTGAGCTTATGTTGCTAGGCAAATCTAGGCCTTCGCTCATCGCCAGTTGCTGGCCTCGGTCTCTGGGTGACCCACCATCTCCTAAGAAGGAGATTAAGAGCCTAGGAGTATGGTTGGAGGAAGACTTGTCCTTTGGGACACATGGTAGGAAGACCGCAGGGGTGTGTTTTGGCCTGTTGCGGTCAGCGCACAAGGTGCTACCACTGCTCCCCAATCCATCCAGGAAGCTTCTGATTCGTGGTTTAATCTTGTCGAGACTTGACTACGGGAACGCACTGTTGCTTGGCGCTCCGGAAGCGACCTTTAGGACCCTTCAACAGGTGCAGAATGCAGCCGCTAGACTGCTGATGGAGGTTCCTAGAAGACATTCAGCTGCTCCGGCCCTGAAAATGCTTCACTGGCTCCCGGTTAAGGAGCGGGTGAAATTTAAAGCGTTATGCACGGCCCATAAAATCTTGCATGGTAGGGGCCCTTCTATCTTGTCCAATATGGCACGCCCCTATAAACCCACACGGCCACTGCGATCGGACCAAGGACGTCTTCTGCAGTTAACCAGAGTAAAAAGAGCTCGCTCTGGGGGCCGGCGTTTTTCAGTGCAAGTGGCGGCACTGTGGAACTCCCTGCTCTTTAAGATTCGTTCGGAGCCTAACATTCGGCACTTTAGGAAACTCCTGAAGACGCATTTGTTTCCTGTGTAGTGACTGAGTCTGAGCTTTCCCTTCTTCGTTCTGTTCAACGCCGGGATACCCCTGGGTAACTGAGCGCGCCTTCAAATTTCATATAATAATAATAATAATAATAATAATAATAATAATAATAATAATAATAATAATAATAATATACGTACACTGTCTATATACCATGTTCTTTCAGTGCAGAAAGCAAGAATGATAAAAGCAAAATGTTCCATAAACACCGAAAAAGCACTTTTTCTGTTGTTTTTAGTGGCGTGAAAATGTGTAACCACTGATAACAACTGTTTTTTTAAATATTGAAAACACTGAAAAAACCCCACCAGAATTTACCAAAAATGGAAACTGAAAACAGGACAGCCTATCTATAACCATAAAAATGGCTGATAAGGGCAGAAACATCGTCATTCTAAATACCATCGACTATGTTCCGGAAGCCCATTCACTACTTAAAAACAAAGGGCCCGATTCACAGAACTAACTTAAGACAAAATCCTAAACTTACTACTTTTGGTATTCACAGAAGTTAGGATTTTGTCTTAAAACAGACTTAAGATAGACTTAAGTTAGGATTTTGTCTTAAGTCTGTCTTAAGTCTGTCTTAAGTTTGTCTTAAGAAAAACTTAAGACAAAATCCTAACTTCTGTGAATACCAAAGTAGTAAGTTTAGGATTTTGTCTTAAGTTAGTTCTGTGAATCGGCCCCAAAGAATACTACAGGCGATTGGAAAGGAATCCCACACAGCTATATAAAGAAAATGTGGATCGCAAAACTTTACAGTGGAAACAACAGAACCTAATCAATGACGAGGAAAGAACATTTCTAACCACAGAACACCCTATTACAGCAACAATATACTTTTTACCAAAGGTACATAACAACCCATCAAAACCACCAGGACGACCAATTGTATCGGCCAATAGCTCACTGATGGAACCAGTGGCCAACTATATTGATGTCTTCCTAATGCCCTTTGTATTAAATCTAAGTTCATATATCAAAGACACTACTGATCTCCTTCGGCACCTCCAAGAACTACCATGGCAACCATCATACATGTTGATCACAATGGATGTAATTTTGCTCTACATAAATATTGACAATAACATTGGTCTAAATGCATGTGCCTTTTTCTTAAAAGAACGAGAGATCCATTATAACCAACACAATCAAATGATAATGGACATGATTGAAATGTGCTTAATGCAGAATCTCTTTCTTTTCGGTGATGAGATTTACCGACAGGTAAAAGGATGGGGTTCTCCTTTAGCCCGGGATACGCTTGTCTCACAATCAGATGGTGGGAACAACAGGTAGCGTGGCATCCCAACAATGATATATATGTCAACAAAATCACGAAGTGGTTACGATTTATTGAGATCTCCTAATAGTGTGGGACGAGACAACACAGGAATTTGAGGAATACTTTAAGATCTTAAATTCAACAGACGCTAATTTAAGATTCACATATCACATAAGCAGTGAAAGAGAAGTATTCCTCGACACGGAAATCTATATGGTGAACAATAAAGTGGAAACCACACTACATAGGAAGAAGACATCTACAAATGCCACCTTACATGCAGGAAGTTTCCATAAAAAATCAGTAAAGGATAACATCCCATATGGAGAATTCCTCAGATTACGTTGCATCTGTTCCGAACCAAAGGAATGGCAAAACATAGTGAGATAATGGCAAAAAGATTTAAACATCGAGGCTATAAGAAAGGCACAATAAAAAAATGTTTGAACAGAGAAAATGAAAAGAAAAGAGAAGACACTCTGAACTTGAAGCAAACAATACCAACTAATCCCAATATACAATCACCAACAGAGAATCCTGTGATACTGATTTTGGACTACAAAAGAGAATCGAAACAAATTGTGGAGGTCCTTAGAAAAAATTGGAAATTGTTACAACTAGATCCAACGGTCGGAGAAATAATGGGCAACCATCCGAATGTCAGTTCCGTCGAGCGAAAAACTTAAGGGATAAGTTGGTACACAGTCATCACCAAAATCAGGAACACAATGGTTGAAAACCAAGGGATTCCTAAAATGCCATTCATGCAAGGTATGCCAAATTGCAACAAATACAACTGAAGTATTACAACCAAATAACAAAATGTGGCAAATAAAGGAATTAATTAGGTGTAAAAGCCAATCCATGGTTTATGTCATCGAATGTCCGTGCTCCTTAAAATACATCAGAAAAGGGGGTGGTGATGAACAGAATGTCTGAATTAAGCAGACCACTCTTACCCAGTCCAAAGATCAGGGCTAGATCCATCACCGTTTTTTAGCTCACTGCACCATCCCAGCTCAGAACTTGGCTATATGCAAATTAGTCTGACCCTGGCCCAGTGCATCATGGGAACAGGGCAGACCAAACTACCAAGCCAATTCTTATACTGGGAAGGAAACAAGCTACCGGGGACCGGTTTCTGGCATTTCAGCCGTCTTCGGCCCGGCTTGCTTGAATCCTGATGGTGCAATGAGCAAGGGACTCACATCTGAGTATACCCTTCCACGCTTATGGTGGACAAAAATGATTCAGAAAAGGGGGTGGTGATGAACAGAATGTCTGAATTAAGCAGACCACTCTTACCCAGTCCAAAGATCAGGGCTAGATCCATCACCGTTTTTTAGCTCACTGCACCATCCCAGCTCAGAACTTGGCTATATGCAAATTAGTCTGACCCTGGCCCAGTGCACTGGGGTAATTCCCACCCTTTATGGCAAGTTTCATCCCAATTTTATATTTTCTAGTCCTGTGAACCACTGTGGTCCTCAGGGTGACCACAATCTTTTCCCTTTTTTTGGTGTTTACCAAAAATCATGCATTGTCTAACAAGTCTGCTCACTCTAAGCATAAGACATAACGTAGGGGCAGTGGGTTCAACAGTATTATTTTTAGGATTAAGTTACATCTTACTCTTAGTGGAGTACTGGGTTCATGTACTCAGTCAAAAAGCCTTTTTTCTTCAATCATTTCCTTTTCAATAGAATATGCAATGTTAGAGAGAAAGTGGTAAGTACTAAACATAAAACAGAGATATAGGCACCAACATTGTCAATTGCATTTATCACTTCTACTATTCAAAAGTCTTCCCTTAATTACCAAGATAGAACTCATACTCATGATCTACATTAAGCCCACATTCTACCGCCTTCAGTCTAATCAGCCAGAGTACTTCTCGTTTCCTCAGTGCCAGTACCCTGTTACCTCCTCGTGGGTCAGGTTTTATATGATCAATTCCATGGTATGAGAAAACATGTTGATCCTTAGTTTCAAAATTCTGAATTATATGCGATGCAATCGGATACCTTGTGTCACCATTCTTCAATGCTCTATAGTGCTCAGCAATTCTGTCTCTGAGCCTTCTCTTGGTACTTCCTACGTAGATTTTACCACATGTACAAGAAATCACATAAATCACGTATGTTGTATCGCAGTTAATGAACATGCCAATAGTATATTTGCCAGAGTTGTTGTATTCAAAACATAGTACCTTTTTCATTGCCCATCTACAGGATATACATCTACCGCATTTATAAAATCCCTTAAAACTGTTCAACCAGTCAGTTTTATTCTGTTTAGTCGGATAACTAGGACTTAGCATGTTCTTGAGAGTCATTCCTCTCCTAAATGTCACACTCGGTCTGTCATAAATATATGGTTTCAAATCATCATCTATACAAAGTAGGTGCCAATGTCTGTTTAGAATAGAAAATAGTTTAGAGCTGTCAGTTCCATAATTGGTTATTACTCTTACTTTCTGGTCAGTTGTTCTACCATCCTTACAGTCTCTTATTAACGTAGTTTCTCTTCTCACCTTCTTAACTCTTGATACAGCTTTGGAAATCACATTCTGTCTATATCCTCGATTAAGGAATCTAGATGTCATATCTGCTATATTATGCTCAAACTCTCTATCCGTTGAGCAGTTACGTCGAGCTCTTATTAGTTCCCCATATGGTATGGCTCTTTTTTGATAGTTAGGGTGACAGCTCTCAGCATGTAGGATTGAGTTACTGCTTGTAGGTTTACGGTACATTCTACTATGAATCTTTGTTCCCTCCACATGTAACTCTACATCCAAGAAAGTGATTTTCTGTCTGTCATAAGTAGTCGTAAATCTCAGATTATACGTGTTATCATTCAAGTAGTCAAAAAAACCTTTAAGTTTCTGTACCGTTCCCGTCCATATCATCAGACAATCGTCAATAAAACGACCCCAGTAATGTATATATGGTGTCCATTCAGTTCCCTCAGGGCCCCAGATTCGCTCCGCCTCGAACCAACCCATGAACAGGTTGGCAAAAGACGGAGCAAACCTGGAACCCATCGCCGTCCCAAGTCGTTGTCTATACCAGTGGCCGTCAAATAAAAACACATTATTTTCTGACCCTGGCCCAGTGCATCATGGGAATAGGACAGACCAAACTACCAAGCCAATTCTTATACTGGGAAGGAAACAAGCTACCGGGGACCGGTTTCTGGCATTTCAGCCGTCTTCGGCCCGGCTTGCTTGAATCCTGATGGTGCAGTGAGAAAGAGACTCATGTCTGAGTATACCCTGCCACACCTATAGTGGCCAAAAACGATTCAGAAAAGGGGGTGGTGATGAACAGAGTGTCTGAATTAAGCAGACCACTCTTACCCAGTCCAAAGATCAGGGCTTGATCCATCACCGTTATTTATCTCACTGCACCATCCCAGCTCAGAACCTGGCTATATGCAACTCAGTCTGACCCTGGCCCAGTGCATCATGGGAACAGGGCAGACCAAACTGCCAAGCCAATTCTTATACTGGGAAGGAAACAAGCTACCGGGGACCGGTTTCTGGCATTTCAGCCGTCTTCGGCCCGGCTTGCTTGAATCCTGATGGTGCAATGAGCAAGGGACTCACATCTGAGTATACCCTTCCACGCTTATAGTGGACAAAAATGATTCAGAAAAGGGGGTGGTGATGAACAGAATGTCTGAATTAAGCAGACCACTCTTACCCAGTCCAAAGATCAGGGCTAGATCCATCACCGTTTTTTAGCTCACTGCACCATCCCAGCTCAGAACTTGGCTATATGCAAATTAGTCTGACCCTGGCCCAGTGCATCATGGGAACAGGACAGACCAAACTAACAAGCCAATTCTTATACTGGGAAGGAAACAAGCTACCGGGGACCGGTTTCTGGCATTTCAGCCGTCTTCGGACCGGCTTGCTTGAATCCTGATGGTGCAATGAGCAAGGGACTCACATCTGAGTATACCCTTCCACGCTTATGGTGGACAAAAATGATTCAGAAAAGGGGGTGGTGATGAACAGAATGTCTGAATTAAGCAGACCACTCTTACCCAGTCCAAAGATCAGGGCTAGATCCATCACCGTTTTTTAGCTCACTGCACCATCCCAGCTCAGAACTTGGCTATATGCAAATTAGTCTGACCCTGGCCCAGTGCATCATGGGAACAGGACAGACCAAACTAACAAGCCAATTCTTATACTGGGAAGGAAACAAGCTACCGGGGACCGGTTTCTGGCATTTCAGCCGTCTTCGGACCGGCTTGCTTGAATCCTGATGGTGCAATGAGCAAGGGACTCACATCTGAGTATACCCTTCCACGCTTATGGTGGACAAAAATGATTCAGAAAAGGGGGTGGTGATGAACAGAATGTCTGAATTAAGCAGACCACTCTTACCCAGTCCAAAGATCAGGGCTAGATCCATCACCGTTTTTTAGCTCACTGCACCATCCCAGCTCAGAACTTGGCTATATGCAAATTAGTCTGACCCTGGCCCAGTGCATCATGGGAACAGGGCAGACCAAACTACCAAGCCAATTCTTATACTGGGAAGGAAACAAGCTACCGGGGACCGGTTTCTGGCATTTCAGCCGTCTTCGGCCCGGCTTGCTTGAATCCTGATGGTGCAATGAGCAAGGGACTCACATCTGAGTATACCCTTCCACGCTTATGGTGGACAAAAATGATTCAGAAAAGGGGGTGTGATGAACAGAATGTCTGAATTAAGCAGACCACTCTTACCCAGTCCAAAGATCAGGGCTAGATCCATCACCGTTTTTTAGCTCACTGCACCATCCCAGCTCAGAACTTGGCTATATGCAAATTAGTCTGACCCTGGCCCAGTGCATCATGGGAACAGGGCAGACCAAACTACCAAGCCAATTCTTATACTGGGAAGGAAACAAGCTACCGGGGACCGGTTTCTGGCATTTCAGCCGTCTTCGGCCCGGCTTGCTTGAATCCTGATGGTTCAATGAGCAAGGGACTCACATCTGAGTATACCCTTCCACACTTATGGTGGACAAAAATGATTCAGAAAAGGGGGTGGTGATGAACAGAATGTCTGAATTAAGCAGACCACTCTTACCCAGTCCAAAGATCAGGGCTAGATCCATCACCGTTTTTTAGCTCACTGCACCAAGCCGGGCCGAAGAAGGCTGAAATGCCAGAAACCGGTCCCCGGTAGCTTGTCTCCTTTCTGGTTAAGAATTGGCTTGGTAGTTTAGTCTGCCCTGTTCCCATGATGCACTGGGCCAGGGACAGACTGATTTGCATATAGCCAGGTTCTGAGCTGGGATGGTGCAGTGAGATAAATAACGGTGATGGATCAAGCCCTGATCTTTGGACTGGGTAAGAGTGGTCTGCTTAATTCAGACACTCTGTTCATCACCACCCCCTTTTCTGAATCGTTTTTGGCCACTCTAGGTGTGGCAGGGTATACTCAGACATGAGTCCCTTTCTCACTGCACCATCAGGATTCAAGCAATCCGGGCCGAAGAAGGCTGAAATGCCAGAAACCGGTCCCCGGTAGCTTGTCTCCTTTCTGGTTAAGAATTGGCTTGGTAGTTTAGTCTGCCCTGTTCCCATGATGCACTGGGCCAGGGACGGACTGATTTGCATATAGCCAGGTTCTGAGCTGGGATGGTGCAGTGAGATAAATAACGGTGATGGATCAAGCCCTGATCTTTGGACTGGGTAAGAGTGGTCTGCTTAATTCAGACACTCTGTTCATCACCACCCCCTTTTCTGAATCGTTTTTGGCCACTATAGGTGTGGCAGGGTATACTCAGACATGAGTCCCTTTCTCACTGCACCATCAGGATTCAAGCAAGCCGGGCCGAAGAAGGCTGAAATGCCAAAAACCGGTCCCCGGTAGCTTGTCTCCTTTCTGGTTAAGAATTGGCTTGGTAGTTTAGTCTGCCCTGTTCCCATGATGCACTGGGCCAGGGACAGACTGATTTGCATATAGCCAGGTTCTGAGCTGGGATGGTGCAGTGAGATAAATAACGGTGATGGATCAAGCCCTGATCTTTGGACTGGGTAAGAGTGGTCTGCTTAATTCAGACACTCTGTTCATCACCACCCCCTTTTCTGAATCGTTTTTGGCCACTATAGGTGTGGCAGGGTATACTCAGACATGAGTCCCTTTCTCACTGCACCATCAGGATTCAAGCAAGCCGGGCCGAAGAAGGCTGAAATGCCAGAAACCGGTCCCCGGTAGCTTGTCTCCTTTCTGGTTAAGAATTGGCTTGGTAGTTTAGTCTGCCCTGTTCCCATGATGCACTGGGCCAGGGAAAGACTGATTTGCATATAGCCAGGTTCTGAGCTGGGATGGTGCAGTGAGATAAATAACGGTGATGGATCAAGCCCTGATCTTTGGACTGGGTAAGAGTGGTCTGCTTAATTCAGACACTCTGTTCATCACCACCCCCTTTTCTGAATCGTTTTTGGCCACTATAGGTGTTGCAGGGTATACTCAGACATGAGTCCCTTTCTCACTGCACCATCAGGATTCAAGCAAGCCGGGCCGAAGAAGGCTGAAATGCCAGAAACCGGTCCCCGGTAGCTTGTCTCCTTTCTGGTTAAGAATTGGCTTGGTAGTTTAGTCTGCCCTGTTCCCATGATGCACTGGGCCAGGGACAGAATGATTTGCATATAGCCAGGTTCTGAGCTGGGATGGTGCAGTGAGATAAATAACGGTGATGGATCAAGCCCTGATCTTTGGACTGGGTAAGAGTGGTCTGCTTAATTCAGACACTCTGCTCATCACCACCCCCTTTTCTGAATCGTTTTTGGCCACTATAGGTGAGGCAGGGTATACTCAGACATGAGTCCCTTTCTCACTGCACCATCAGGATTCAAGCAAGCCGGGCCGAAGAAGGCTGAAATGCCAGAAACCGGTCCCCGGTAGCTTGTCTCCTTTCTGGTTAAGAATTGGCTTGGTAGTTTAGTCTGCCCTGTTCCCATGATGCACTGGGCCAGGGACAGACTGATTTGCATATAGCCAGGTTCTGAGCTGGGATGGTGCAGTGAGATAAATAACGGTGATGGATCAAGCCCTGATCTTTGGACTGGGTAAGAGTGGTCTGCTTAATTCAGACACTCTGTTCATCACCACCCCCTTTTCTGAATCGTTTTTGGCCACTATAGGTGTGGCAGGGTATACTCAGACATGAGTCCCTTTCTCACTGCACCATCAGGATTCAAGCAAGCCGGGCCGAAGAAGGCTGAAATGCCAGAAATTGGTCCCCGGTAGCTTGTCTCCTTTCTGGTTAAGAATTGGCTTGGTAGTTTAGTCTGCCCTGTTCCCATGATGCACTGGGCCAGGGACAGACTGATTTGCATATAGCCAGGTTCTGAGCTGGGATGGTGCAGTGAGATAAATAACGGTGATGGATCAAGCCCTGATCTTTGGACTGGGTAAGAGTGGTCTGCTTAATTCAGACACTCTGTTCATCACCACCCCCTTTTCTGAATCGTTTGTGGCCACTATAGGTGTGGCAGGGTATACTCAGACATGAGTCCCTTTCTCACTGCACCATCAGGATTCAAGCAAGCCGGGCCGAAGAAGGCTGAAATGCCAGAAACCGGTCCCCGGTAGCTTGTCTCCTTTCTGGTTAAGAATTGGCTTGGTAGTTTAGTCTGCCCTGTTCCCATGATGCACTGGGCCAGGGACAGACTGATTTGCATATAGCCAGGTTCTGAGCTGGGATGGTGCAGTGAGATAAATAACGGTGATGGATCAAGCCCTGATCTTTGTACTGGGTAAGAGTGGTCTGCTTAATTCAGACACTCTGTTCATCACCACCCCCTTTTCTGAATCGTTTTTGGCCACTATAGGTGTGGCAGGGTATACTCAGACATGAGTCCCTTTCTCACTGCACCATCAGGATTCAAGCAAGCCGGGCCGAAGAAGGCTGAAATGCCAGAAACCGGTCCCCGGTAGCTTGTCTCCTTTCTGGTTAAGAATTGGCTTGGTAGTTTAGTCTGCCCTGTTCCCATGATGCACTGGGCCAGGGACAGACTGATTTGCATATAACCAGGTTCTGAGCTGGGATGGTGCAGTGAGATAAATAACGGTGATGGATCAAGCCCTGATCTTTGGACTGGGTAAGAGTGGTCTGCTTAATTCAGACACTCTGTTCATCACCACCCCCTTTTCTGAATCGTTTGGCCACTATAGGTGTGGCAGGGTATACTCAGACATGAGTCCCTTTCTCACTGCACCATCAGGATTCAAGCAAGCCGGGCCGAAGAAGGCTGAAATGCCAGAAACCGGTACCCGATAGCTTGTCTCCTTTCTGGTTAAGAATTGGCTTGGTAGTTTAGTCTGCCCTGTTCCCATGATGCACTGGGCCAGGGAAAGACTGATTTGCATATAGCCAGGTTCTGAGCTGGGATGGTGCAGTGAGATAAATAACGGTGATGGATCAAGCCCTGATCTTTGGACTGGGTAAGAGTGGTCTGCTTAGTTAAGACACTCTGTTCATCACCACCCCCTTTTCTGAATCGTTTTTGGCCACTATAGGTGTGGCAGGGTATACTCAGACATGAGTCCCTTTCTCACTGCACCATCAGGATTCAAGCAAGCCGGGCCGAAGAAGGCTGAAATGCCAGAAACCGGTCCCCGGTAGCTTGTCTCCTTTCTGGTTAAGAATTGGCTTGGTAGTTTAGTCTGCCCTGTTCCCATGATGCACTGGGCCAGGGACAGACTGATTTGCATATAGCCAGGTTCTGAGCTGGGATGGTGCAGTGAGATAAATAACGGTGATGGATCAAGCCCTGATCTTTGGACTGGGTAAGAGTGGTCTGCTTAATTCAGACACTCTGTTCATCACCACCCCCTTTTCTGAATCGTTTTTGGCCACTATAGGTGTGGCAGGGTATACTCAGACATGAGTCCCTTTCTCACTGCACCATCAGGATTCAAGCAAGCCGGGCCGAAGAAGGCTGAAATGCCAGAAACCGGTCCCCGGTAGCTTGTCTCCTTTCTGGTTAAGAATTGGCTTGGTAGTTTAGTCTGCCCTGTTCCCATGATGCACTGGGCCAGGGACAGACTGATTTGCATATAGCCAGGTTCTGAGCTGGGATGGTGCAGTGAGATAAATAACGGTGATGGATCAAGCCCTGATCTTTGGACTGGGTAAGAGTGGTCTGCTTAATTCAAACACTCTGTTCATCACCACCCCCTTTTCTGAATCGTTTTTGGCCACTATAGGTGTGGCAGGGTATACTCAGACATGAGTCCCTTTCTCACTGCACCATCAGGATTCAAGCAAGCCGGGCCGAAGAAGGCTGAAATGCCAGAAACCGGTCCCCGGTAGCTTGTCTCCTTTCTGGTTAAGAATTGGCTTGGTAGTTTAGTCTGCCCTGTTCCCATGATGCACTGGGCCAGGGACAGACTGATTTGCATATAGCCAGGTTCTGAGCTGGGATGGTGCAGTGAGATAAATAACGGTGATGGATCAAGCCCTGATCTTTGGACTGGGTAAGAGTGGTCTGCTTAATTCAGACACTCTGTTCATCACCACCCCCTTTTCTGAATCGTTTTTGGCCACTATAGGTGTGGCAGGGTATACTCAGACATGAGTCCATTTCTCACTGCACCATCAGGATTCAAGCAAGCCGGGCCGAAGAAGGCTGAAATGCCAGAAACCGGTCCCCGGTAGCTTGTCTCCTTTCTGGTTAAGAATTGGCTTGGTAGTTTAGTCTGCCCTGTTCCCATGATGCACTGGGCCAGGGAAAGACTGATTTGCATATAGCCAGGTTCTGAGCTGGGATGGTGCAGTGAGATAAATAACGGTGATGGATCAAGCCCTGATCTTTGGACTGGGTAAGAGTGGTCTGCTTAATTCAGACACTCTGTTCATCACCACCCCCTTTTCTGAATCGTTTTTGGCCACTATAGGTGTTGCAGGGTATACTCAGACATGAGTCCCTTTCTCACTGCACCATCAGGATTCAAGCAAGCCGGGCCGAAGAAGGCTGAAATGCCAGAAACCGGTCCCCGGTAGCTTGTCTCCTTTCTGGTTAAGAATTGGCTTGGTAGTTTAGTCTGCCCTGTTCCCATGATGCACTGGGCCAGGGACAGAATGATTTGCATATAGCCAGGTTCTGAGCTGGGATGGTGCAGTGAGATAAATAACGGTGATGGATCAAGCCCTGATCTTTGGACTGGGTAAGAGTGGTCTGCTTAATTCAGACACTCTGTTCATCACCACCCCCTTTTCTGAATCGTTTTTGGCCACTATAGGTGAGGCAGGGTATACTCAGACATGAGTCCCTTTCTCACTGCACCATCAGGATTCAAGCAAGCCGGGCCGAAGAAGGCTGAAATGCCAGAAACCGGTCCCCGGAAGCTTGTCTCCTTTCTGGTTAAGAATTGGCTTGGTAGTTTAGTCTGCCCTGTTCCCATGATGCACTGGGCCAGGGACAGACTGATTTGCATATAGCCAGGTTCTGAGCTGGGATGGTGCAGTGAGATAAATAACGGTGATGGATCAAGCCCTGATCTTTGGACTGGGTAAGAGTGGTCTGCTTAATTCAGACACTCTGTTCATCACCACCCCCTTTTCTGAATCGTTTTTGGCCACTATAGGTGTGGCAGGGTATACTCAGACATGAGTCCCTTTCTCACTGCACCATCAGGATTCAAGCAAGCCGGGCCGAAGAAGGCTGAAATGCCAGAAACCGGTCCCCGGTAGCTTGTCTCCTTTCTGGTTAAGAATTGGCTTGGTAGTTTAGTCTGCCCTGTTCCCATGATGCACTGGGCCAGGGACAGACTGATTTGCATATAGCCAGGTTCTGAGCTGGGATGGTGCAGTGAGATAAATAACGGTGATGGATCAAGCCCTGATCTTTGGACTGGGTAAGAGTGGTCTGCTTAATTCAGACACTCTGTTCATCACCACCCCCTTTTCTGAATCGTTTTTGGCCACTATAGGTGTGGCAGGGTATACTCAGACATGAGTCCCTTTCTCACTGCACCATCAGGATTCAAGCAAGCCGGGCCGAAGAAGGCTGAAATGCCAGAAACCGGTCCCCGGTAGCTTGTCTCCTTTCTGGTTAAGAATTGGCTTGGTAGTTTAGTCTGCCCTGTTCCCATGATGCACTGGGCCAGGGACAGACTGATTTGCATATAGCCAGGTTCTGAGCTGGGATGGTGCAGTGAGATAAATAACGGTGATGGATCAAGCCCTGATCTTTGTACTGGGTAAGAGTGGTCTGCTTAATTCAGACACTCTGTTCATCACCACCCCCTTTTCTGAATCGTTTTTGGCCACTATAGGTGTGGCAGGGTATACTCAGACATGAGTCCCTTTCTCACTGCACCATCAGGATTCAAGCAAGCCGGGCCAAAGAAGGCTGAAATGCCAGAAACCGGTCCCCGGTAGCTTGTCTCCTTTCTGGTTAAGAATTGGCTTGGTAGTTTAGTCTGCCCTGTTCCCATGATGCACTGGGCCAGGGACAGACTGATTTGCATATAACCAGGTTCTGAGCTGGGATGGTGCAGTGAGATAAATAACGGTGATGGATCAAGCCCTGATCTTTGGACTGGGTAAGAGTGGTCTGCTTAATTCAGACACTCTGTTCATCACCACCCCCTTTTCTGAATCGTTTGGCCACTATAGGTGTGGCAGGGTATACTCAGACATGAGTCCCTTTCTCACTGCACCATCAGGATTCAAGCAAGCCGGGCCGAAGAAGGCCGAAATGCCAGAAACCGGTACCCGGTAGCTTGTCTCCTTTCTGGTTAAGAATTGGCTTGGTAGTTTAGTCTGCCCTGTTCCCATGATGCACTGGGCCAGGGAAAGACTGATTTGCATATAGCCAGGTTCTGAGCTGGGATGGTGCAGTGAGATAAATAACGGTGATGGATCAAGCCCTGATCTTTGGACTGGGTAAGAGTGGTCTGCTTAATTAAGACACTCTGTTCATCACCACCCCCTTTTCTGAATCGTTTTTGGCCACTATAGGTGTGGCAGGGTATACTCAGACATGAGTCCCTTTCTCACTGCACCATCAGGATTCAAGCAAGCCGGGCCGAAGAAGGCTGAAATGCCAGAAACCGGTCCCCGGTAGCTTGTCTCCTTTCTGGTTAAGAATTGGCTTGGTAGTTTAGTCTGCCCTGTTCCCATGATGCACTGGGCCAGGGACAGACTGATTTGCATATAGCCAGGTTCTGAGCTGGGATGGTGCAGTGAGATAAATAACGGTGATGGATCAAGCCCTGATCTTTGGACTGGGTAAGAGTGGTCTGCTTAATTCAGACACTCTGTTCATCACCACCCCCTTTTCTGAATCGTTTTTGGCCACTATAGGTGTGGCAGGGTATACTCAGACATGAGTCCCTTTCTCACTGCACCATCAGGATTCAAGCAAGCCGGGCCGAAGAAGGCTGAAATGCCAGAAACCGGTCCCCGGTAGCTTGTCTCCTTTCTGGTTAAGAATTGGCTTGGTAGTTTAGTCTGCCCTGTTCCCATGATGCACTGGGCCAGGGACAGACTGATTTGCATATAGCCAGGTTCTGAGCTGGGATGGTGCAGTGAGATAAATAACGGTGATGGATCAAGCCCTGATCTTTGGACTGGGTAAGAGTGGTCTGCTTAATTCAGACACTCTGTTCATCACCACCCCCTTTTCTGAATCGTTTTTGGCCACTATAGGTGTGGCAGGGTATACTCAGACATGAGTCCCTTTCTCACTGCACCATCAGGATTCAAGCAAGCCGGGCCGAAGAAGGCTGAAATGCCAGAAACCGGTCCCCGGTAGCTTGCCTCCTTTCTGGTTAAGAATTGGCTTGGTAGTTTAGTCTGCCCTGTTCCCATGATGCACTGGGCCAGGGACAGACTGATTTGCATATAGCCAGGTTCTGAGCTGGGATGGTGCAGTGAGATAAATAACGGTGATGGATCAAGCCCTGATCTTTGGACTGGGTAAGAGTGGTCTGCTTAATTCAGACACTCTGTTCATCACCACCCTCTTTTCTGAATCCTTAAAATACATCGGCAGCACGAAATGTGAACTTAAAAAAAGAATTTTGGAGCACATTCGAGCAACGATTAATAAGGATCGCAGTAATGCTGTTGCCAAACATATGGAAAGTAGCCATGAAGGGAACTGGAAATTGTTATGGTTCTATGCTTTGGAGACAACACCACAACATGTGAGAGGTGGTGACAGAGAAAAAAACTTAAGAAGGAGAGAATCCCGCCAGATATGTAATCTCAGGACTTTTATACCATGGGGCCTTAATCAGAGTGAAGAACTGTATGTTCACCTATAGGGAATTCCGTTGATAAATGTATACATTTTTGTGATGTTTTAACTGAACAGGGAATCACCTCGTGTTTTTCCTTTTTAATTAGGGCAGAGCGGGGTAACATATAGATAAGGGTTATCATCTCTAAACAGATAAATCAAGACAACATAACTATGATAATTGCCCACTGGAGGGCACAATTAGAAATTAAACAAGATCAAAGCCGATCCCAAATCGCACATAAAAAAATCATGAATAGATTAAAGAAGCACCGAAGTAGTTGAACCAGACGATTTTGCCCACTAGAGGACATGAATATAGGTTACATAAAATGACTGTTGCCTCAATGTAAACTTACATTAAACAATACAACATCGGAGCTCCGATATAAAATACATAAAATCAACACGATCTGCCGAGGCAGCGCTAGCTTACATATTGGCCGGATTGATTATTATTGGTAAAAAGGATGTTAAATCTTCTCTCTTTAATCTGGATAGTGAACATAACGATGTGCCTTACCAAATTGATTAAATAAGGCTAATCATAAATTAAATACCTTGAAAAAAACATAAATAGAGAAAGTTCTCTCGATGTCTCAAGCACACAGTGCGAATATGGCCGCAATAAAAATAGTGAGTTTTATGAGATGAGAAAAAACAATTAAAAAGCCTGTGTTTTCTTGTTTAATAAATATTGTTACCCGTAGCTGCCTACAAGTACCATAATGCTATGCACCATCTGATAGCAAGGAGGTAATGAGTCACATGCTTTGTAAAACACTGCTTATAGGCTGTTTTATAATGTACACATACCAACTGTGATCAAGTTAGTTGTTACTAACGAAACGTGTCAGTATTTTCTTTTGAACCAGAAACCTTACTGCAAATAAAGGAATCGCGGAAATATTGGATATTGTGAGTGCGTACTATTTCTTCTTAAGGAAAGAAGGCTGTGCTATATTTATCGACGTGGCTCTGTCGACGAATTATGCACCGGGAGATGAGCGCCAGAGGTCCGTTAACTGGAGCTGTGTTGTGTTTTATATATATATATATATATATATATATATATATATATATGGCATACACCGTCTTGAACAGGTCTCGAGCAAAGACGAGACGAACCCTTGGATGGTGCAAAATTCTTTTATTGGAGCCCAAACACCATATCAACCATGACGCGTTTCAGCCCGCGAAGGGCCTTGACCACATGACAAACGCTGAACAGGTAAGGTGACCCTTTTAAAGTGCTAGCGTGCAGACAAAATCTGGAAAACATAGAAGAAAGACTAATGTCAATTCCTCCATAATGTCAACAACCCCCGTCTTACACTGGCTCATTAGCAAACAAATGATAACTGTAAAATACAATTATTACAAGTAGTTTAAAAACGCATAATTTGATAAAACAGTAAAAAGGATAAAAACATGTAAAAACTAAGGATTGAATTCATTCAATATCCAAATAGTTTTCTATATACACGCTCTACCCTACTGCTTGTTACCAAGGTTTTATCTGTAATGCGTCAACCTACACAAGGACACCGTTGTCAAAGGGCCTGGATTTAACTTGATAATCAAAATCAAACCCCTTTTAAAACTTTTGCCCTCTTATGCATAATATGTCCTATTTCTGTTTGCATAACCACTGTTGCTATCGGGGAGCAATAGAGCCCGAGTGGGCCAAATGCTTTTGTGCAAAATAGCAATTGAATATAGTTGCTTAAATAGACTGCACAGTTCATCAAACCAATCCACGCTAGATCTAACCCAGTGTTAAAATACTTGAAAAAAGTGCCACACTTGAATTTAAATATATCATTAAAAAACATTTAAAAAAAACAATAAATTGGTACGAAGAGCAGCATATGTACAGATATGTAGTCAATAAATAAGTAAATGTCAGGTCAACAGGTATCATTCATAAATAGGTATACAAATCTTCACTAGAGTTCATACCGTTAGAGATCTTACAATCAAATAGTATTATGTGTCTTGTTTCCAACTTTCTTAGGAGTGCCTCACGGTCACCTCTCTCCTTAAAGGAGGTACTGTGTCGATCAAAAAATATTTTAATCCTTCCGGATTCTTGTTATGGGCCTCCTCAAAATTTCTCGCAACCGGATACGAGGTATCACCGTTGGTGATGGCTCTTAGGTGCCGGTAACTTGGTACTACCTACATGCCGTAGGCCACAAGGACACTCCAGCACATATACCGTGCACTCGGTTTTGCAAGTTAACTTGGCTTGGATGCGCACTGGTTGGTTACTGAAGGGGATCAAATACCCGCTTTTACTGATTCCATTCTTGCATGCTTTGGACACAGAGCACTTGAAAAACCCCTTACTGTCTGATAGCCAATCACCTGCTGGTCTAATCTCAGGACTGCTGGATACTAAGTTGTCACACATGGATCTTGCCTTCCTGAATGTAATGTTAGGAGGGGTATGCAATTGGTCTCCTAGAACTTGATCGCTAGCGATTAATGACCAATTACTGCGTACCAACTTACGGATAGCCTGATGTTGTCTGCTATATGTAAGGATCAGTCTGGTTTCGTCATGCTTGGTGAGTGACGCCTGTTCGAGCAGTGCTTCTGATTTCATTCTTCCTACCGTGTTGGCTCGACGCATAGCGTTATCTATAACCTCTGACCGATAACCTCTCCTAAGTAATCCAGCCTTACATTCATTTTGGGCTACTCTGCAATCCAAATCTGAACTACAGATCCTTCTAATACGCAACATCTCACCATATGGGATGCTACGTATTAGAGGAGCCGAATGGTGACTAGATGCGTGAAGCACGGCGTTACCAGCAGGTGGCTTTCTAAACAGTCTAATACGCAATTCCAAGTTGTGGATGTAAATTTCCACATCCAAAAAACAAATAGAGTAACAGCTCATCTGACTAGTGAAGCCCAAATTCAATGAGTTACAATTCAAATCATTTATGAATACAGATGCCTCCTCCTCACTGCCATTCCAAATTATCAGAAGATCGTCAATATAGTGCTGCCATTTGATGACCTTGGTATCAAGTATTTGGGGGAAGGATGGCAACAGGACCTGCTCCTCCCAGTAGCCTATGTGAAGACAGGCATAACTGGGAGAAAAGCAGGCCCCCATAGCCACACCTCTTACCTGCTGAAAAACTTGGTTAGAGAACAAAAAATTGTTATTGTGCAGACACAGATCAATCATTTCCAGCACCATTGCACTATGTTCCTTAAGACAGGAGGATCTGCTACCAAGGTAGTGTGATATTGCTCTAAGTCCATCCTTATGATGAATTGATGTATAGAGGGATGAAACGTCCAATGAGATCAGTACGTAACCCGGTTGCCAATGTACATCCCTCAGCTTGTTGAGTAAATCTCCAGTGTCTAAAACAAATGATGGCAATGTTTTGACATACTCTTGGAGAAAAAAATCGACATATTTGCTCACATTCTCCAAGATGCCATTACGTGCCGAAATTATGGGACGTCCTGGAGGTTTACTGCTGTCCTTGTGTATCATTGGGATGAAATATGCCACCGGCATTACCAGATTCACAGTTCGTAGGAATTTGTACTAGTCCATTGACAAGAGACCAAGACTTCTCCACGTCATTAATTTGCCATATATCCGATTCCATGCCAGTTTAACTTCACCCATGTTGATTCTTTTGTAGCACTCTCTGTCATGCAACTGACCCCAAGCTTCTTCCATGTAGTAGTTTCTGGGCCATAGCACCACATTCCCACCCTTGTCCGATTGGCGGATGATAATGTTGGTATCACGCAGCAGTTTCTTAATAAGTTGGTGGTATGCGGCATCACAATAGTGTCTTTTATTTCTGTCCTTGATCTGTTTTTTAAAAAGTTGTTTTAACTCCAACGAGATTTTATCTTGGAAAAGATCGATGTCCTTCAACATGAGGGGGCAAAGGTGGATTTAGGTTTAACTGGCGTTAGAACTGTGACTCTGTTTGCTCCCGTGTCCGTACAAACTGCAGGTACTATTGTCTCAACCTGGATTATTTCAACAATTTGCTAAAGATCTTAGCTGACTGACGGTAGTGAGGAGGATATCATTGCAGGACCTTGGACCGCAGGCAAAGTGTTCTTCATCGGTTTGTTGGTAGCGTGATATTTGCGCAGCTTAAGCTTTCTTGCAAACTTAAAGAGGTCAATTCTGGTAGTGGCATAATCAAAATCGTTAGGGGGACTGTAGGAAAGGCCCAGGGCCAGGATGTCCGTTTCTTTCTTAGACAATTTGGTGTTAGTCAAATTGATCACAGTTTTGGAATCTGTATTTCCAAAATCTAACGGCGCTTCCATTGTTTCTTCTTTTTTGGAAGTTGGCTGCTGCCGCTATTTTCGTTGCTTGTTGCAGCGGCGCCTTGCCCTGCGCTTCCAGTTACCGTTTTGTTTAAACTGGCATTTCGGGAACCAGAGCGCAGGCTCTGCTTTCTGTCCTGCTGTATTGCGTCTAATTCCTGGGCCAGTGTGAACTTCCGAAACCCCAAATGAATTGCCTGTACTTGCTCATTGTCAGACTCACTGCCAGCATTCGAGCTGGCATCCGAGGCCGGTCCTGGTTCTTCCGCATTGTTGGGGCCAACCACAGGTGTCACCATTGCATTGTTCTTAGTAGTTTTGATCTTATCATATTTTTTGGTGAAGGTGAATATTTGCCCGTGTTCATAATCAAGCCTATCCCGCTGGAATTTATATGTTTTCCGTTTTTTAATGATGGCCTCTTCACGCTGTAGACGGGACTCCATGTCTTTCCTATACTTAATTGCCAGTGGACTGGTAGGGAGCTTATCTATCTCCATATTGATATTGTCGATTTCTTTCTGAAGAGTCACCCGATCACTCTCCGCATATCTTACAAGGATTTCAACCAACCGTCTAGAGGACACCAGGTTGGCCTCCGCCCAGTCCGATATCATTTGCGGATCGGGGTTCTCGTATGAGGGAGCCAACATAATTCTGAGCCCCCGCGGAATGCGTCCAACCTCTAAGTATCTCGTCAGGGAGCGATGCTCCCACCACTTTGCCTGCTCCGACTTGCTGGCTTTGTCCAACATCTTAAATAACTCTTTTAGTTTGGGCTGTGTTTCCTGTTGACCACTACTAACCACAGTAGCAACATTATCCCCAGCCGGGGAATCAGCAAACATATCTAGTGCCGCTTCTTCGCGATTCCTCAGCGTGTCAGTCGACATGGTGTTTAAACGAAATGGGCTTACCAGTTCTCACAATTGGATCCGGTCAGTTGCAAAATGTCCCCGACCCAGATCCTGCACACCCCACACGGGACACTCAGCGATATCTCCAAAGCACACACAGCGAAGCAGCAGCTTAGTCCTGTCCTCAGTCAGCCGACAGACAACCCGGAACTTCATCGCAGTACTTCCTTGTCACCTTCGGAGAACTTCCGCTAGCCCGGGGCAGACAGCTACTCCCAACTCAGAGGAACGATGGATTCCGAAATGGAATCACTGCTTCATGCTGCGAGCCCAAAGCGTGGAGGGGTTACGCCACTTCAGGGAAGCAATCCTGAAGATACTTGAGGCATACAGCGTTTTGAACAGCTGTCGAGCAAAGACGAGACGAACCCTTGGATGGTGCAAAATTCTTTTATTGGAGCCCAAACACCATATCAACCATGACGCGTTTCAGCCCGCGAAGGGCCTTGATCACGTGACAAACACTGAACAGGTAAGGTGACCCTTTTAAAGTGCTAGCGTGCAGAAAAAATCTGGAAAACATAGAAGAAAGACTAATGTCAATTCCTCCATATTGCCAACAACCCCCGTTGTACACTGGCTCATTAGCAAACAAATGATAACTGTAAAATACAATTATTACAAGTAGTTTAAAAACGCATAATTTGATAAAACAGTAAAAAGGATAAAAACATGTAAAAACTAAGGATTGAATTCATTCAATACCCAAACAGTTTTCTATATACACGCTCTACCCTACTGCTTGTTACCAAGGTTTTATCTGTAATGCGTCAACCTACATAAGGACACCGTTGTCAAAGGGCCTGGATTTAACTTGATAATCAAAATCAAACCCCTTTTAAAACTTTTGCCCTCTTATGCATAATATGTCCTATTTCTGTTTGCATAACCAATGTTGCTATCGGGGAGCAATAGAGCCCGAGTTGGCCAAATGCTTTTGTGCAAAATAGCAATTGAATATAGTTGCTTAAATAGACTGCACAGTTCATCAAACCAATCCACGCTAGATCTAACCCAGTGTTAAAATACTTGAAAAAAGTGCCACACTTGAATTTAAATATATCAATAAAAAACATTTTAAAAAAACAATAAATTGGTACGAAGAGCAGCATATGTACAGATATGTAGTCAATAAATAAGTAAATGTCATGTCAACAGGTATCATTCATAAATAGGTATACAAATCTTCACTAGAGTTCATACCGTTAGGGATCTTACAATCAAATAGTATTATGTGTCTTGTTTCCAACTTTCTTAGGAGTGCCTCACGGTCACCCCCTCTCCTTAAAGGAGGTACTGTGTTGATCAAAAAATATTTCAACCCTTCCGGATTCTTGTTATGGGCCTCCTCAAAATGTCTCGCAACCGGGTACGAGGTATCACCATTGGTGATGGCTCGTAGGTGCCGGTAACTTGGTACTACCTACATACCATAGGCCACAAAGACACTCCAGCACATATACCGCGTACTCGGTTTTGCAAGTTAACTTGGCTTGGATGCGCACTGGTTGGTTACTGAAGGGGATCAAATACTCGCTTTTACTGATTCCATTCTAGCATGCTTTGCACACAGAGCACCTGAAAAACCCCTTACTGCCTGATAACCAATCACCTGCTGGTCTAATCTCAGGACTGCTGGATACTAAGCTGTCACTCATGGATCTTGCCCTCCTGAATGCAATGTTAGGAGGGGTACGCAATTGGTCTCCTAGAACTTGATCGCTAGCGATTAATGACCAATTACTGCGTACCAACTTACGGATAGCCTGATGTTGTCTGCCGTCCTTGAAACTCAAGTGAGATGCTGTACACATGTAAAGTTTTAAGATAATAAAAACCACAGTGGGTCTGAAACAGCTCACTTGAGTTTCACGGACGACACTACAAGTACCAGAAGGCTCAGTCAGAGCCAACGCCCACTGAGGCAGCTGGTGAAAGTATATCTGTAAGGCCGATGTGCGTCATATGTTAAGAACTATGCCTCTGAAGAAATGCTGAACGAAGCATGAAACGCGCCAGGCTGTGAGATTTATTGAACTGACTTCCACCCAGTGTGTTGCAGCTTCCTGATTAAAAACAACATTTTTCTACCTACTGCGTGGGCTCTCCTAAATGCCATCTGCATGTAACAGGGCAGGAATAGGTCTATAACCAATCTGAGGCATATCTTGGCCATGGGCAATAAAGTGGGACTTCGGGTTAGTTTAAAGTAGAATGAAAAAGAATATCCCTTTTGAACTCCTCCAGTATGAAAAATTCAGAACATTTAAATCTAACGTTAGCAAGAAGACCAGCATGTAAACGCTGCAGAAAGTTGAGTAGGGCTTGATCCATTTTCATTGTTGCCAAAATACACCATAGTTTGGACCTATTCATGTGAACGAATGCGCTGCTTAGGTCCATAAATGCCATATGGATTGCCCCTTGTACCCCCACTGAGTAGTAGTAATAACTTTATTTCGGCTATCAAGCCATGAAAGTTTTACAATCATCAATAAAATCCTATAAGAACAATAAATATAATCATTAGATAAAAGACGCTTAGGAATATTATGTGTTAAAATGTAAACATCTGTAGTTTATTCTTGATGCATCAAACATAGATCAAATGTCATCTCATGTCTCTGCTATACTGCCCTAATAAAATTTAAAATAGACAGACCAGTTCATACAATAAATAGATACATAGGCCCTGATTAGGATGGCGGGCGGACGAAACCCTTTCATAGACACGATCGCCCAACAGGCTGTTGGTGGTTCCGCACAAAGCATTACGATGCGACTGCCACCAAGGTGCTCGTAAAGCCTATATTTTGCACTGCGGCGGGTGCTGCAGGCTGCAGCAGCAGCTGCAATGCAAAAATGGGACACTTTACATATCCCTACGCTACGTGGCAGGCACCATGTGTTCCTGCCACACAGTGTAGGGAAATGCAGGGGGGTACCACAGGTGCCCCCAGTGCCCACAGCTTAGGGCCAAGGAGGAAGGGGTGCCCTCTATAGGCCCGCAAAGTCCCTTTCCACCTGCCTAGTCATGGCGGTTTAACTGCCATGAACATACGGGTGGAAAGAGGCATCGTAATCCCTACGGTGGTGCCTAGTAGGCACCACCACCATTATAGGGACTACGAACCCCTCCACCACACTGGCGGGCTCAAGGAGCCCATCGTATGCCTGGCAGTCGGTCTTTCCGACTGGCATGCATCCGCAAGCCATTGAAATATGGCAGGCGGATATGATGGATCCGATGGCGGTGGGACCCCCACCGACGGGCTGTCGGTGGTAGTTCCACCACCATCGTAATGGGGCCCATAGTTATCACATGGCTCAATCATTTTAGATAAAATTGATTATTTAACCTAAAAATGAAACATATATGTATATACCCTTGGACAGAATATTCTTGGGGCCAACCAAATTCATGACATATCTATGTATGGCCAGATTTATTAATGGTTCATAAACTTAGTACTTAGGGTCTTAGGGGCCGATTACGATGGCGGTAAATCCGCGACCGCCGGGGCGGCGGAGAGAACCGCTGGCCCGGTGGTTGCGGATTTACCGCCATCACCCTTAAAATTCCCACCGCCAAATTAGGATGGTGGTGGGAAGGGGAAAGGTACCTCGGCAGACGGAAAGACCGTCCGCCGTGGTCCCGCAAGGCGGCCCTTTTCCGCCCGCCTTGCGGGACCAGGTACAAGGGGTCTATGGAGGCGGTGCCCTGCAGGCACCGCCGTGGGTATTAGGATGCCTGTCGTTTGCGGCGGGGTTTCCGCCACATAAAGACAGGCGGAAAATGCCTTCGGGGGCCCGTTGCGGGCCCCCATGGGGGTGAGGGGTGGGGTGTTGCACGTGGAGGGTAACTATGGTACCCCCCTACATTTGCATGTACAAGGTGGCAGACACCACATGGTGCCTGCCACGTTGTACATGCTAATGTGAAACATGTATTTTTACATTGTGGCGGGTGCTGCCACCCGCTAAAATGTAAACATACAGGATGCTCCCGCCAGTGTGGCGGGCGCATCCAAATTTGTTTTGCGGGACCGCCGCACCTATGGCAGGAGGTCCCTTTTGCACCACGAAGGTGGGCGGACTTTGTCCGCCCGCCATCGTAATCGCCTCCTTAATTCTTAAATTCCATGCACAATAGAAAAACCGGGATACAACAAAAACGATTTGTCCATTTGGATCACTTTTTTAAAACAGTAGTGCCTCCCAATAGTACCTCACACCCATGAGCTTGCAAACAGCAACAATCCATTTCTTGCGGGCAGTTGCATAAAGGGGGCAAAAGAACAGGAAATGTGCTTCTTTCTCTTCAATCTGAGGGCAATGTAGGCAGTAATTCAAGAGGGAGCCTGTTTTGTCCCACTGAGTATTTACTAATAAGCAGGTGAAGATTGAGACTTTTCTCTGTGGTCCCTACACCTGCTCTAAACCATGTTGGATATTAGCAAGGATCTCATTTTCAGCAGCCCAGGTTAAATCTTATCAAGCAATGCCTTTCCAGCTATTCGACTATAGAATCATTACGTGAAAATATAACCACTAGCAACGTTAAGTATGTTTGTTATATGAGGGGTCTCAACTGCATGTTGGATTTATAAAGATCCATGGGTATCCCATCAGATCATGTACTTTGCACAAAGGACTATTACTTATTGCTAAAAAACATGGCTGCTAAGTTGGAGGTGAGACAACAACTTTGGGGCTCATTACGATGTAGGACAGATGACACAGTCGTGGATAAGGGTCCGCCCGACCTCAGGTCGGCGGCCCTGACCAGCTAATTATGATGCAACCGCACATGATGCGGTTGCATACTCACATTTCCCTATGGGAGCATGTGCTACGGCTGTAAACCAGCCGTAACACAAGCTCCCATAGGGAAATGGAAGGCTGTGTTAATCCCTGCACCGTGTGGCAGGCACCTCAGAGTGCCTGCCACACATTGCAGGGCTCAAGGGGGTACCATAGGTGCCCCCTCGGCCCCCAACCGGAGGCCGCAAACAGGAGAGGGCTCTGCTAGGGGGCCCCCAAGGTCGCTTTCCGAAAGGCTCCCCATGTCTGAAAGCCTGGCATTGAAAGTCTGCTGGAAACCGAGCATTGTAATCCAGACGGCATAAAACGCTGTCCATATGGATTATGGGCTGGTCTTTAACTGGCGGACGGGCTCTTTGATTCCGTTGGCATCCAGCCTAAATGAACGGCTGGCTTCACTTCTGACTGCCTAACTTGTAATAAGTCAGTCGGAAGTGAAATTGTCAGTCTTGGTTGGAAAGCCTCCGACCTAAGGTCGGAAGCTTTCCAACCGAGATCATAATCCGCCCCTTTGACTGTAAAATATAACACTGGTTGTGGAAACATCATGATGATCAGTCCACAAACCAAACAAGATATGTACGCCTAATAAAGAATCAGAAGAGTGATTAAAAATCGGATACTTGACAACCTTCTAGAAGACTTCTCTATGACTGCTAGCCTGCTGCAACTTCTCTCCATCATTCATTCTGATTTCCTATTTTCTATTCAACATGGCTTTTTTCCTTAAGTTTAGCTTCGCATCGGTTTTGCCTTATCTCTACGAGTGAGTTTCAGAGCACCATGGAATCGCCTTTTAGCAACTGAGCAACTTGAATCAAACAATCTATGTGATTTAGAAGAGTTCATTTTGGGTGGTTTTATCAAGAGCTTGTAAGTTAGTTCACAAATAGAGAACAAGCATTTGCAATGCAATAGGTCTCGCATTAATTGCGTTTGAGCTATTGGCATTGCTAAATATTGCAACACCAATTGCAACAAAAGTCTATAAATAGTAGGCCCAAAAAATGTGGATTTTGTTTTGTAGCAATGGTGGCATGCTGCGCTTTGGATGAATACGTTTAAAAGTAAAGTGCGCCATACTGTGATTGATACAATAGTTATCTGTGGATGCGTTAACAATTGATGTGTGCACTAATGGCTGGTGGTGTGTGTGCCTGTAGAAATTGTGCACTGAAGGCACGTGGTGTGTGTGCCTGATGGAAGTGTGGACTGCCGGCTGGTGGTATGTGTGCTTGGGGAAGCGTGCACTGACGGCTGGTGGTGTGTGTGCCTGGTGGAAGCTTGCACTGACAGCTGGTGGTGTGTGTGTGCCTGGTGAAACAGTGCACTGATGGCTGGTGGTGTGTGTATGCCTGGTGAAAGCGTGCACTGACGGCTGGTGGTGTGTGCCTGGTGAAGGCGTGCACTGATGGGTGGTGGTGTTTGTGCCCGGTAAAAGCATGCACTGACGGCTGGTGGTGTTTGTGCCCGGTGAAAGTGTGCACTGATGGTTGGTGGTGTCTGTGCCCGGTGAAAGCGTGCACTGACGACTGATGGTGTTTGTGTCTGGTGAAAGTGTGCACTGACGGTGTGGTTGTGTGTGTGTGTGGTTGTATGTACTGCATAGATGGGAGGCATGCATTGTTAGTAGAGACATATACAGGTGACAGAATACGAATAGTGATTCCTGGGAAGAGCATGCGGGATAAGTACACGAGCATATACACAAGTCGGAAGGAAATCTGAAGGTCGTAATCCATGTGTATTCACCGTGCAGCGAGACAATGCAGGGGAGGCACGAGAAGACATGGGGTACACACAGTGAGGTACATATATGGGTACACAGGATTCAGAGATACAGAGAGGGGTACACAGGTATGCTCACAGTTTAAAAGGATACTTGAAGGTCGTGTTCCCTTTGTATGCTCAGTGTGTGCAGGCACTGATCACACACACCTCTGGCTAAGTATACAAGAAATTCGAGTAGCTGTGCACTGAGGTGTGCAACATTGCAAAGTTTTCGCCTGTGAACTTTCTAAAAGATGTTCACAAACCTCCAGGCTTCACAAACTTTGAAAAGTTTGCAATGGTAAACCAGCATTTACTGGAATAAAGTACCAGCAGAGGGAGGGGGGGTAGGGGGGAGAAGCATTACACAGAGGAGCCTCACACTGAACAGCATAATATAGAAACAGAGAGGACAGAACAAAACATTATCAATGCCACTAAACAATTGCAAAGTGTAAAACAAGCACCAGAATGCAACGGGCAGGTCTGCTGAGACGGAATGCGTCACACATGGGATAGCAGCGGGTCACACCAACCTTTAACCACTCGCAGACCCCTCTCCTCCTCAGCCCCACAGCGCCCTCCTCGCAGCCCACGCGTCGCATGTCACAGA
Source organism: Lissotriton vulgaris (assembly GCF_964263255.1). Lineage (NCBI taxonomy): Eukaryota > Metazoa > Chordata > Amphibia > Caudata > Salamandridae > Lissotriton > Lissotriton vulgaris. The sequence goes on from NC_141685.1 coordinate 878,583,600, forward strand.
GCCCATGCAGATGTGCCATTGTCTTTCCCATAATTATCGTCAGTCACACAAGCGCTCCCTCATTCCGCTTTTCGACCAAGTAAAACCGTGAATAAACACTGCCTCAGCGCCTTGAGGACGCATTGGCGCTGCAGGACTCTATGAGGGCTGGGTTCTGGGCGCGTTCACGGAGCTCACTCACTTCAGAAAGCCTCAGTGACAGACGGGACAGGCAACCATACTTGTCACCAGTAACCTCCCTGTCCGCACCTTAATCACACATAAATGACAGCAATTCGAGTCAGTCAGACGTATCTCCAGCCTCCCTCCTCCCCTTCAATAGTGCTGCACGGACTGCGCCTCCATTACCAGGGCCACTTGAATGATGACATGATTTTGGGGCTGCCACTGTTACCGCATAATTTGGGATTTGCCAAGTCATCCATCATCCACAGATTTTAACAAACAAAACATCGTTACTCAAGCGGATCACGTGGGTGCCTTCGCGGGCGCCAATGCTCGACCCCAACTCCGCACTGCCCTGCTCCTCTTCACCCCGGGTCTCCGAGTTGGCGATCTCCGCCGCTCCTTCCTCCTCTCCACCGGCCTCCTCCTTCCCCGGGAGCGCCTCACCACGCACGAGAACAAAAACCAAAACCGAAACCTAATGGCTAAAAAGTCACATGAACTGTTCCCGAGGCGCGCGTCGTGACCCGATTCTTTCTGCCATGCTTTCTATGGCAGAAGCTCACGCGCGTGACCAAATACCATTGGACAATGCTGCGCGTGGCCATCTGTTATCTCCACTCGTTGTCGGCTGAGCCGACGACTATAGTCTCGCGGCGAGAAACCGCTTCACGCGCTTTCACCAGGGTGAGACCTAAAAATGATCTAAGAGCAAGCCCATATTCTAAAGAACTCAGCAAACATATCAACACTAGGGTTTTTAATAACTTGCCAGGATCAATCAAGTTCAATTTCATGCACCAGGGCCTAAACTTCTAGACTTAAACTGAAAAGTGACCTGTAGAGGATTGTGGTCACTATATCCCATTTCAAGGTCAGCGTGGTCGACAATATTATTATGCAGTTCCCTGGAGACAAACACATAATCAATGATTGATGAACAACCCCTGCCAGTAAATTTAGGAATATTTGTAGCATTTAGATAGAGGGATTAATGAATGTTAAAAACATTTTGTTCTATTGAGAGTTTGTGTAAAAGAAAACCACAGTGGAAAGGGAATTAGTTGTGTTGGACTCAGTTGCAGCCGCTGCAGGTAAGAGCAGTAGGGTCGGCTGGAGGGGATTTTAAGAGACGACCACAAGAGAAAATTAATTATTTGTTTAATTTTCCCTTGTGGTCGTCTCCGAAATCCCCCCCTACCCCCCACAACCGGCCCCACCACCCCACCGCTCTTACTTGCAGCAGCTGGTTGGATTAGAGCCTACTTTGGCAATTAAGTATCCCCTAATATTAATACAGGGTTTCACAAAGCGCCTGAGTTATTAAATATCATAATTCTGTCAACCTCTCTAAAATGGTTAGTAAGATAGGCAAAATCACCTGGGGAAAAACGGTTGTATGACAATACAACGCCGCCAAATACCACCCATGCCTTTATCATGCATTTTTTACCATGCAAATGCTTACCACACATATGCCTTTACCAGGCATGGAAAGTCTATTTAAGGTAAGTATAGGTAAGATAAGTGTTTCATTTATATATTTATAAATTTTGTTTCCTTATTATAATGCTATATATATGTATATATATATAATATATATAACTACACACATATAATATATATATATATATTATAATATATATATATATATATATATATATATATATATATATATTATATATATATATATATATATATATATATATATAATATATATATATATATCACCTCCACGTTGGTTCCAAACTCGGGACTTTGCAGCGCTCGTACATGTGCGTTGTCCTTCGGCTGAACCCACGCCGCTTAATATTCCAACAACTTTCCCCACCAGGGGAAATAACGGGTCGCACAACCAGATCAAATGCGCTATTGCCCTGTGTAACTAAAGTAATAAAAGGAGATTGCTGTAAACTCCATCTGGTTGTGCGACCCGTTTTTTCCCCTGGTGGGGAAAGTTGTTGGAATATATATATATATATATATATATATATATATATATATATATATATATATATATATATATATATATATACACGCACATTTATATATTTTGGGTGACTCCCAATCCCCCTTTTTTAATTACGCTTACCACCCAATACCCTTACCCACCCCTAAACCCTAAAAACGCCTTTACTATGCAATACCCCCACCCACTGCAAACCATAAAAATACCCTTACCACCCAATACCCCTACCAACCCTTGAACCCTAAAAACACCCTTACCACCCAATACCCACACCCACCCTAAGCCCTAAAAATACCCTTACCACCCAATCTCCTTACCCAGCCTTAAACCCAAAAACACCCTTACCATCCAATACCCTTACGCACCCTTAAACCCTAAAAACACCCTTATCACCCATTACCCATCCCTAAACCCTAAAATACCTTTGCCACCCTATACCCCTACACCTAAAACTTAGAGTTTGTATATATATATATATATATATATATATATATATATATATATATATATATATATATATATATATATATATATAAATATATATATATATATATATACACATACACACACACACACACATTTATACTTATCGTAAATACACTTTTCATGCGTGGTAAAGGCATATGCATGGTAAAACTTTGTGTAGTAAAAATGCGTGGGAAAGGCACTACGTGCCACAAAACGTGTTGTAAAGGCTGTTTCCTGGGAAAACTGTCATTGGCAAAGTTCAGCAATGGTATCTTACTACTCTCTACCCATTTTAGATATAATAATTGTATACTCATACTAGAAGAGGGAATTTTCGCCCCAGTACATTTGACTGAGCCCTCTGGCCTAGCTGCAATACCCCCCTCCTCTTCCGGAGGGTGAGGGTTAGCAAAAGTTGCATAACCTGTAAAGATGTCACAAAGGATATCTTTAATCGCCTAGGTTACTTGACATAAGATACCACTGTATTCTATAATTAAAACTCCCTATACTTAGCCTTGAAGGCAATCCTGCACTGTTCCAAGAAAGTAAGCCAAATTGAAACATGTGTGAACGATCACAGAGGGTGCACTACATGGAGCTGTGTTATTAGAACAACAGAGTTAATGGCTGGGGGACCAACATACACCTCTCAGAGTTGAGATGAGTGATCTAGTCAGTCAGTGACAAACTTCCAGGCCTCTAAGCTAAGAAAAACTATTCTGATCTGACACTGGGCCAGCAAGGCAGATAGATACAGACTTGTACAAGCCATCTGGGTGAGATGATGAATAAAATGGAGGGTTAGGCAGTTTGCTAAAATAGGCGCGTGGGACAGCCCTAATTGTTAGTTGTTAGTATAGCCAACAGGATTGCGTTTGAAAAGTAAAACCTCCAGAACTGTGTATTACTGAAATTAATGACAAGACAGCCACCCACCAAGTCTTTAGGAATTGCCCAGCCTAGGATGCGCGTTGCGCAAAGAGAAAGTTGACATGCTAGTGTGACTTTACTAGAGAGCCAAAGCACTGCCTTGTTCTTAAGTTGGATGAAAGATTCATATTTATGCGGTGCTAGAAGAGGGACATTGGTCAAGATCAGCACACAAGGGCACTATTCAAGTGAAGATATATATATTTTTTTATTTTTTTTTATTTTTTAAAACCTTTATTTCAAAGCAGTGCACACAGCTATTCAGTCTTACATCCCTGAGGCGAGGCAGCAAAACGGAGCAAAATAAATCAAAGTGCAAGAATCATTACATCAGAACGAATGAAGGTCAATTTTTAAACTTTTTAAACAGATGTGAAAGAGGGGAGAATAAGCGCCGAAACTGGCGCAGAGAAGAAGGCAATGGAATTCAAAGTACAGTGAGGCGTAGTGGAGGGCCGGGAAGCACAGTGAGCACAGTAATAATCAGTGTAGTAAAAACACTAGGAATGTAGGGGGAGGGAAACACAGGATAGCAGGATAGTAAATCTCCAGTTGGAGTCATAGGCAACGGTGATAAGTGTTCTTCCTGTGGAGCGGAATCCGGAGGTACGCAAATGTCCCCTCTGTATTCGTTCCAAGCCCCCCATATTTTCTGCCACTTTTTTGGTTTACCCCTGGCAACATACACAGTCTTTTCCCGGAACATACACCAATCCATGTTGGCCTTCCATTGTACAACCTTCGGAGCCGTTGCAGCCCCCCACATCTGTGCAATGTCCCGTTTCGCGACCATATTACCCAGGGTCACCCATTGGGTCTGGGCCACGGTATGGTCCATCGGACCCCATATGTTCAGAAGGCATCTCCTGGCTTCGGCATGCGCTTCCACTCCAGTTACATCGCTCATAATCAAGTGTACCTGCCGCCAGTAAGAAGCTATTACAGAACACTCCCATATAATGTGCATGAACGTGGCGAGGGCACCACAGCCGCGCCTACAGAGGCCATCAACAGAATGTCCCATACGCACGAGTCTGGGGCCAGTGACATAGACTCTGTGCAAGATTTTAAGCTGCACCAGCCGGAGACGGGAAGAGATAGCGACCTCCCTAGGAGAAGATACCGCACTCTGCCAATCTTCGTCGTCAATCTCTATCCCGTCTCGCAACCACTGGTCCCTTACTCCTAGGAGGAGGTCTGTACGGACGTTGATAAGTTTCTTATATGCCAATGAAATGGCACTGTCTGGCATGTGGCCATCTAGCACCCTATCCTCCAAAGGAGAACTATCAAGAACCGCCTCATCCTCCGGCATGGCGGACAGTAATGCATGCCTCAGCTGAGCATACCGTAAAAATTCCGTTCCACCCAGCTGATATTCTGCCTGTAACTGGGCAAAGGATTTTACCTCGCCACGCAACAACATGTCCTCCACCCTGGAGATGCCAATCAGGTCCCACTTATCAAAGCCCTTGGTATGCCACAGTCTACCCAATATGTCCGAGTCGTAAAGTGGGGTCATCTTCGTTAGCCTATCTTTCCATCCCTGTGCCTTGGTAACCGCCCTCCAAATATGGACAGCGGTTTTCGTTGGACCAGACATCCGCCAGTCAAGAGACCTCGAGTAGAGTGCCCTATGGTACTTCCCTCCGCCCAGCGACCACCGATCCATGGCATATCCCGGATTGTGCACTGGACCATATAAACCATGATTAATGGCCGCTAGCTGGGAGGCCCAATAGTACCTCCGCACGTCAGGCAGAGCTATCCCCCCATCGTACCACGGCAGCGTGAGCTTCGTGATAGCAATGCGAGGGCGACCATCCCAAAGCAGGGCGTGTTGTAAGCTCTCGATCTCACCGAAGTATCGGGCTGGGACCGGATCTTGAGTGTTTTGGAGGGCATAGAGGAACCTGGGCAAGGACATCATTTTAAACAACGCCGCGCGCCCAAGCAGAGAGAGCGGGAGTTTACGCCACCCCTCCACGTCTCGCCGAAGGCGGAGAAGAGGGTAAGCAAGTTATGCTCATAGCGCGCTTTAGGGTTAGTGGAGATATAGATCCCCAGATATTTGAAGCCCTGGCTCGCCACCTGTATGCCGCAACCTCTCGGGAGGCGAGGCGTTCCCCCTTTCAGAACGTCCAAATGTGACTTAGACCAGTTAATAACTAAGCCGGAGTACTGACCAAAAAGTCGCAGCACGTCGCAGGCCACAATGAGGGACTTGCAGGGGGAAGTGAGGTATAGAAGAATATCATCTGCATACAGTGATACTCGGTCCTCGAAGTCCGGGGACCACCGAATACCATGCAGATCGGGGTGGCCACGTAACCAGGCCGCCAACGGCTCGAGTGCAAGAGCGAAAAGGAGGAGTGACAAAGGACACCCCTGCCTGGTGCCCCTCTGAAGAAGAAAGGATGCTGAGACTCGACCGTTGACCGCTACATTAGCCAACGGATCAGCGTATAAGAGTTTGACCCACCCTACAAATTCCGGGCCAAAACCGAGCTTCGCCAACACTGCCCACAGGTAACTCCACTCAAGGGAGTCAAATGCCATCGTGGCATCCAACGATGCCAGGACAGCCGGCTCCTCAAGCGTATGGGCCCTGCCAGGACGCCGTGAAGTCTACGTAGGTTAAGAGCAGTGTTGCGGTGTGGAATAAAGCCCGACTGGTCCGGGTGCACTAAGTCGCCGATGACGCCAATCAAACGGTTGGGGAGCATCTTGGCTAGAATCTTAGGCTCCGCGTTCAACAGAGAAATGGGGCGATATGATCGGCACAAATCTCTTGGCGTCCCTTCCTTATGGATAACCACAATGGTGGCCAACCTCTGGTCGTGGGGAAGTAAGCCAGTCTCCCGCGCCTCCAGGAACATGTTCCGCAAGTGCGGGGAAACCACATCCGGCTTGATTTTATAAAGCTCTACCGGAATACCGCTAGGGCCAGGCGCCTTGCCAGATCACAGGGAGCGAATCGCGAGTGCAACCTCGTCTGCGGTTATGTCCCTGTCTAGATCGTCTCGATCCGCTTCCGACAGGCATGGGAGGTCGATATCAGACAGGAGAGCGCCCGAATCAGCCTCAGACCGGTCCGAGACCGAGGAGTAAACGCCCCGAAAGTAATCCGAGAAGGACTCAGCGATAGCGCTCGGGTCAGTAACCAACAAACCGTCTTCCCCTAATATCTCCGGGACGACGCGGCTTGCCCTCTCTTTCTTATCGAGCCAAGCTAGTAGCTTGCCCGCTTTGTCACCAACGTCGTAAAGCCGACCCTGTTGTTCCCTGCCCATGACAAGAGCAGCGTCGGTGGCCAGGTCCCGATACTCCAATTGCTTAAGGGAGAGGTTATGTAGCAGCTCGGGCTCAGGGCCCTCCTCCAATCGGGAGTCTAACTCCATAATCTCTGCCTCAATGTGCACCATGTCGGCGTCCCTGTTCCTACGAGCTTCCGCTATGAGGGCAAATGCCTCACTCCGCAAGACCGTTTTAAACGCCTCCCATAAGGTGGCAGCCGATGCAACCGATCCCACATTCTCGGTAAAGTAAAGTTCAATAGCCTTGGCCAAAAGACCACGCATCTTTGGGTTACGGAAGTACCACGGATTGACCACCACCGGTCGCTCCGTTACAACAATATTGAAATCGAATGAGACCCACAACGGGGAATAATCCGATATACCCCTCGCCAAAAAACGGGCATCAGAAATCGCCGGTGCGTGAGCAGCCAAGGCGAGAACGTAATCAATCCTTGAGAGGCTACCATGCACGCCAGAATGAAAGGAGTATTGGCTTTGGGTGGGATGGAGGAGTCTCCAGCAATCGACCAACCCCATAGTATCAAGAAAAGTAGGCAACCACAGTTGCGAGCTACAGAGGTCTCTAGGCGGATGTCGGTCCAAGGATCCAGAACAAACAGAATTAAAGTCACCCCCCACAATAAGCAACCCAGCTGGCAGATTCAAAATGGCGCTTCCAAGGTCTTGAAAGGTGTTATTTTGCAAACCCAGAGGAACATAAACCGAAACCAGTGTTAAGACACGCCCTTCCTACCGCCCTGCGACGGCTGCGTACCGCCCCCTCTCGTCCACAATAGTGGAATCAATCTCAAAAGGAAGGGACGTGCGCACCATAACTCCCGCCCCCCGGGACCCCGAAGAGAACCCCAAATGAGCCACCATCTTGTAACCCTTTCTGTTGAGCGCACGGCACGTGTTCCCCACCAAGTGTGTCTCCTGCAAAAGAACAATATCAGGCATATGTCTTTTAAACAGTTGCAATACCACCCCTCTCTTAATACGATCACCCAAGCCATTGACATTCCAACAAAGAACTTTCAATGTCCTACCCCCCATCATCGTGTCCCAAGCCGTCACCAGCCCTCAGAGGCCCCACCAGTACATGTAACAAAACATGGCATACGAACCATTGCCTAAGAGAAAGAAAAAAGGAACAAAGAAAGCACACAAAACCAACCCCAACACCACCCCCCACCCTGCACCCCCGCAGCAGACTAAAAAGCCCCCCCAGCCAGCAGTGTGCCTGTCGCCCCATAAACTAAGCTACAAAAAGACCCTAGAGGAGTAAGGAACCCCCCGCAGTCCCCCCCTGCCACCCTCCATGTGAGAAAGGATAGTCACATTAAAGTGCAACAGCATTGGCTTAGTCGGTCACAGTCAACGGGCACACCAATCGAGAAGGTAGTGCGAGAAGTACTATTCCTGAGGATCAGGGCCACCAGATGCGCCTTCAGAATGTTCCTCCTGCTCCTCCCGCCGGTGCGGCAAAGTGTCCAGCCAGTCGCTCGCAGACTCAGGCATATCAAAAAACAATGCGCAGTTTAGCGGGGAACAACATAGAGTATTTCAGCCCCAAGTCCCTGAGGCGCCGCTTTACCCCCGCAAAACTTTGACGTTGTCTCTGAACAGCCCTGGTGAAGTCCGGGTAAAAGTTCACATCTGCATTTTGAAACTTGAGAGGCCCATGTCGCCTCGATGCCTGAAGGATCGCATCTCGATCTCTGAAGTTGAATAATCGGGCGATGATGGGTCTCGGTGCGACGCCCGTCTTCGGAGGGCCGCCCGGTATTCTGTGGGCCCGCTCAACCGAGAAGAAGTGACTGAGGCCTGCTGGAGCGAGATGAGTCTTAACCAAGTCCTCGACGAAGAGGTCAACAGCCGCCTCCTCCGCTCCCTCCGGCACACCAATAATGCGAACATTCTGCCGCCTGGCACGTCCTTCGAAATCCTCCAGCCGCCTCGAAAACTGGTCGTTAACCGACCGCAAGTGGCGGACCTCCGCTTGCAGGTCCGAGACATCGGTAGTGAGGCTGGAGGTTTTGATATCGAGAGATTTCACTCGATCATTCGTTTTGCCCAGGTCGGCCCTGATCAAATTGAGATCGATAGCCAGGGTGTCCACCTTGTGTGTCAGGACCTCATGTTGTTTATGCATCTCAGTCCTGATGCCTGCGATCGCCCCCATGATATCGCGAAGAGTGGGTTCCGACCCCTCGGGTGAGTCCGCCCGTAGGGAGTCTTTAGATTGAGCGACCACAGTGGGCGAGGTCCTTTGCTGGGCGTACCGGTCAATTTTGTTGGTCTGAGGTTGGATCGTCTTCCTACTGACCCGGTTCGCCGTCCTGTCGGGATCACCTCTGCCAGCCATGTTGAATCCGGGCAGAACAAAAGGCAGCGGGGCGATGTCGCTGTGAGCCCTCAGATGGGCGCGGAGCGCAGCCACACTGAATGCAAGTCAACAGTAGGCAACTCCGCGGCTACGTTCACTCCGCAAACTGAAGCAGGAGGTGCTCACTCAGCATCTCAGTCATGCTACGCGTCGTCTCGACCGTCGGTCATCTCCAGGACAATGGGGCATCCCTGGCACAAAGTTCAACACAACATAACTCTGCCAAGGAATGTCGGATTTGGAAACGGAAAGCGGGTCCCGTGTCTACGACCACTCGCCAAATGAAATCCACAACCGTGGATCAGGATTTCTTACAGGATATATGCGGAGGGTCGGAGGGTCTGCGGAGCTCCGAGCTTACGTGGCCATCTTGCTTGCCCGCGAAGCTCCTCCCCGAAGATATATTTATTAACAATAATTAAAGAACCCAAATCATCCCCTTCATTACTTGAGTTCTCATGGATGGTAGTATTTTGGATTTTAAGCTCTGGACATAGGGCAGGAAAGTCAATTAGCACCATCAAAAGACCACAGTCTTGCACAAAGGTATGTGTATGGAATGGATTTACTACACTATTGCTAGCGGAATTAGCAGAGCCATCTTGATGTACACTAGTTGGCATAGTAGCCACACTAATGACCTGATTATTAGTCTTGTAGTCTATGGAACATCAAACTCATGGTGGTACAGCGGTGGCAGTCCAGCTACTTCCAGACCAGCGGTCCAACTGCCCCATTACAAGTTGAGAGGTCAGACCTCCATTGCACCACCACAACCTCCAGTTAGCAGAGATGCCTGGCAGTGGTGCCGCAGTCCCGCCAAGCATATTACTAATTTACTCTCCACCACAGTTGTCATGGCGGTTCCTCCTTCATGACATCCGTGGCATAGAGGAAACAGGGCCCCCTGTTCCCTCTGGGCCATGGGGTGCATTCAGGGGGGCATATGTTGTGCCGCCCTGAGTGCATGCACCTAGTACCTGCATGGCATGGACTGCACCAGTCCATATTGGGCAGGTACTGCATTTGAAGTTCTCATTGCAGTGCCTATTTCATAGGTACTGCCATGGGAACACCACAGAGTCACCCGCCAGTGACTAAAAAAGTCATATCTGGTGGGTGGTGCGTGGCGATCCCGCACCCGCACCACCAAACTCGTAATCAGCCCCTAAGATTAAGAGTGCCTAAAGAAACCTTTGTGTACACACAGAGGAATTAGTAAGTGTGGTAACAGAGTTCTAAATTTGGGTTAATCTATATAAAAAAAACATTAAAACTAGGTTAAAAATTTGTTGCACTTTTACTAATAAAATTGTCCATTAGGACGTGCAGGTGAGAGTCGGCAACTAAAGTTTCATGTTCTGAGATGGGGCGTTGGGCACGCAGCTGCAGGTTGGACAACTGCAGAGGTTTCTGTAAGATCATAGTCAAATCTGTGGGTTATGTTCTCAGGACGATGCACTTCCTGTCCTTTATCGGATGCATAACCGCAATGCCCAAGAGTTAGCGGAGGCTGAAAGAACTGGGACATCAAAGTCTCAACAACACATAAAGTCATCAACAGCTCTGTCTCTTTTGTGAATACCCCCAACAAAATTATTATTAGTCGTTGAAGGACCCTCACCCGCCAATGAATGTGAAGGCATCTTTCTCTTCCCCATCTACGTTAAATGCTAAGTAGCATCGACACCGAGAGAACTGCCCAGCCTGGCCTCCTCTGGCCTCTGAGGGGCCTAAAACAGGCCCACCTTTGGCCCAGACTTTGCCCTGGCACTGTTCGAGCTTGTCCTATGAATGCTAGCTATAGCACGATGCAGAAACTGAGGGTTCCTCCTCCATCCCCACCCTCAACAGCGCTCTGGGAGTTGTGGTTCCTGCACTCAGGTCACAATAGCAGTCCAGTAATGTCACCGTTAACAGGACATAGAGGGGCACTAGAAATAGCATGATACAGTAAGGATTCCTCCTCTGTCCACACCTTCAGCGGCATTCTGGGAGTTGTGGGTCTTCCACCCCAAGTTCACAATAGCAGCCACACTTGTAGAAGATCCACGTTTCATATGAGGTCAGCAAATTTAGGACCAACAAGCAAAAGGTAACAGTTTAACAGGAGCGCACAGCGTGTGTAAGTAAGTCCAAATACAAATCTTGTTGGTGCTCAAGGTGGGCAAGAGTCTTTTACCAAGACTCTCATTTGTAGCCAGCAAGTGGCTAAGACCTGCAAGAAAATCCACCAAGCACTCAAATGTACAATCAAAGTCCACAATAGTTAGGTAGATTTTTAGATTTCTTCAGAAATACTTCTTTTTATTCCATCATCCAATGTAACTGAAATTCTCAACACAGCCAACACGTGTTTCGTCTTTGTCAGTCTTTGACATTCAGACTTCTTCAGGGCTGCAACCAATTACAATAACCTATGTTTAGGTCACAATACCAAATGATCTTATACATCAACCAAAAAAGTCCACAAATACAGTATCCATTGGTGTATTAACTTTTAAACAATTTAAAAAGTCACAGAATAGCAAGTGAGGTAGAAACAGTAAGGCTAGAAGCAGTACCTAATACCAAGAGAAAACCTGAATCACTCAAGTGTGACAGAACAACATTGCCCAGTTGGCAGTACCAAAGTTTGAAACCCGTAGTGAAGCAAAATAGGTCAATATATTGTGGAGTAGAATCATACCCCTAGAGCTTCAGTACTTCATAAACGTCACCGTAAATAGTTCTTCACATCTGTCTAAATGAAATTTAAACACCCCGATCACAAGCCATTCTCATGGGTTCAATAATCAGCGAAAAGAGCCAAACAATATTAAGACTCACCCACAAAAGGTAATATGTATCATGTAGCACGAATAAACAATATCTTCCTCATGAATATAGTATGTAAATGGTAAGTTCAAATAACGCATAATTCAGCCAGTAACTGCAAATAAAAACGTAACAGTGAGTGCCTACAGTTCACTCTGGTGGCAACATTATCTCGACATACCACAACATAACAGTCACGACCACTGCCTTACCTATCAGTATAGAAGGTGAAGTGCTCCCATATTCAGAGTATCAATATAAAAGTATCGGTACATCAACTGAAAAATAATAAATATCTATGTCTCAGTAATCGTACACAGTCGTGAACCATAGCTACAAAACGCCACTAAATGTCAAAATTCCAATTTAGTATTCACGCCAACTCCGCAGATTCAGCGCAATGCTTACCGTGTATCAGTAGTAACCGGCCATCAGTTTTTCCGCGTGCTACGCGGGTGCCATCTTGTAATGGCTTTAAAAAGTGTTAATAACTCGCGCCATCTTGGAGTGGTAAGGTCGTCCCAAATAACTAAATATTGCACTAAAACTGTCACCACTAAAGAAAAAACAGTAACACCAACGCCACTTTCAAATTAGATTCGTATCTCTTTCAACTCGTTACTAAGCATGTATTCATATAGTAAGATCGTGACTTGTCAAACATTGGCAAAAACCACAACGCAGGTAATAAGAAAGAAACAAGTATAGGATACAGCCATACATGTGCGAATACGTCACCCGCAAGTTAAATACCTATCTCTTAACACTCATAAATCGGCATGTATCGTATCTTGTCAACATTGGCAAAAAGCGCAACCAGCAGACAAATAGTACCGCAATCATATCTCTTAGCGTCATGCCCCAATCAGAATAAGGCTAATTACGGGGTAAAAGTAATACAAATAATATTAGCTAATTTATCTCACTCGTCTAAAAGCCAAAAGTAAGGGAAGAGGTAAGCAAGAGGGCATAGTGTAAAGAAGAAAGTGAATAAATAAGGCAAGGAAAACAATTAACACTGTACATCAGTGTACATCTTACAGATTATTATATCCAATTGACATTCTGTAAAAAATGGGAAACCAAAGACCAGACACAAGTAACAGTAAATATCATCAGTCATGTCCTAAATAGTATTCAAATTCGTGGTCAATATTTAAGCCTAGTTCCACAGCTTTCAATTTCATTAACCACATAACCTCTCTGCGTCGCAATAGTAATTGTCTATTTCCACCCCTGGGATCGCGTTTAACATGATCAATCCTGTGGTAAGTAAACACATGTTTGTCTTTTTCATGATAGTTCCTGACCATGTGAGAAGCTATGGGATAAAAACTGAGCCTAATTGGCTAACTGATACATCTAAAGGTTTTTACAAATGTGGTAAGTGCAGTTCGTGCAGATGGGCCAAACCAAAAGTAAAAACCACTTGTTTGTTCTCCAGCTTTTCTCAGTTACAATATATTGGTCATGAGGCTTTTTAACGGCTAAACACCTGCACTTAATTTCCGTATTACTCACCAGCTAGAAGAAAATTGCATTACTTACCATTCGTCTGCATCATTATGACTCTTCTTAACTGGCTTCTAATTTGGCAGTGTGTCCCAGGCGCCAGTTCATGCATCACTTCCATTCTTTGTGTGGCGCGTGAACCAAGAACTGATTGATTTCTCTTAATTAGTGTCCATCTGCTACTTGCACCTTGTTTGAGGGACTATTCGTTTTTTTACAATTTGTTTTATAGCACAAACTCAATCCGTCCGTGTTTTACATATTTACATAAGTACAAATGACATTACACAAGGTCACATTCATGTGTTTTTTAACATGTGCTTTTGGGGGCTGAGTTCCAGGAGCTTTGTTCTTAAAAGCAATTGTGCATGGACAGCATCTTGTGTGCATTTATTTTGTCCTTCTCTCTACTCTTCTGCACTCCACTCTAATTCACTTCAATTCACTCCACTCCACTCTATTCCACTCCACCCCAGTCCATTCTATTCTATTCCCCTCTGAACCACTCCATTTTAATCCACTCCACTATGATCCACTCCAATCCACTTTAATCCACTCTAGCTCACACCATTCTGATCCACTCCACTCTAATCCACTCCAAATCACTCCACTCCACTTTAATCCACTCCAAATAATTCCACTCCATTCCACTCTAATCCACTCCAATGCACTCCAATCCACTCCACTGTAATCCATGCCACTCTAATCCATGCCACTCTAATCCACTCCATTTTTAACCCAATCCACTGCACTCAAATCCACTTCACTATTATCCACTCTAGTGCACTACACTCTAATCCACTCTACTTTAATCTGCTCCACTCCAATCCCTTCAAATCCACTCTACTCTATTCCCATGTACTCTAAGCCACTCCACTCCATTTTAATCCAACCCACTCTAAATCACTCAACTCTACACTATGACACCTTATTCCAATCTATACCACTCTACTCCACTCTACAATACTCTAGTCAACGCCACTCCATTCTATGACACTCAACTCTACAACACTCTACACCACTCTACTCTACAACACTTTGCTTAACTCTACAACACTACTTCACTCTGCAACACTCCATTCCACTCTATGACACTGCACACCCCTAACCTTTAGCCATGCCGAACAGCAGCCCCACAAGAGTACAACATAGCTAAAACACATTGTCGAAACGAATAGCTCTCGCATAGGCAAGACCTGTTGACTTTGCCAATGCATGTTTAGATTCCATTCCATTTAAATCTTTATTCGATCCATTAATAAACAGATCATAAAAGTACAATCTCATAACAGATTTTATGATAAAACCATTTACATAAATACCAAAATATCTAAAATGGTTTTTTTAAAACAATTAAAATCAGATTAAAACCATAATTGATCCATCCTTAGAAATTCATTACGGCAAACTTCTTACCCTTCTATTTCTCCAGCAAGCCCATAAAAAGGATGCTACCACAAAACAAACGTAAGGGTTAGGCAAGGCTTTTAGAAAATACAGTGCAACTTTACATTGAGAGAACTTTTGACACCTTAAAATTGGGAGAAGGAACGTTTCCCTTTCGATACGATCAAATGGACAAAAGAACAACAAGTGTAATCAGACTGGGGGGGTGATTGTCACACGGGCACTGACCTAATTCTGAAAGCTTGAACCTTTTTTATGGAAAACCCAACATTAGTGGGATTAGGTTCAAGCGGAATCGCAACAGGATAAACCTGTGCTGAGCCACTGTGGCATAGTTAAGATAAAAATAGCCTTCCCCCGGTCTGGGTGGGAGTCCATTATATACTATGAGCGACTGTGAACACCTGTTCTTTTTCCATCGTTCCGTAGAGGCCTTTTGTATAAATAGATCACTTATTTCCCATTTGGATACCTTGGTACATAATGAGAGGTTCCTAAATAATTCTCCCTGCCCAATTGCTTTTAGTTCAGCCTGAACATATCTAAGCCAGACAATTCTGCTGTAACCCTTGAGCCTTAGACAGTCCCTGATTATGCGTTGCGTCAAATCGACGGTATCCCTACGGCAGATTGAAATCCACAAACGGATAGGTGCTAACCTGATCGAATCACACAGGTAAGGGAGGCCCAGTTCAAAATGTAAAATATAATTAGAGGTAGAGGGAGGAAACAAGACCCTGGACTTAAAAAAGGCATCTTCTGCTTTCTGAAGCTGATCTATTTTGGCCATTCCCCAAACTCCCACCCCGTAGGTAGCAGCTGCTTTTGGCTTCGCTTGATATATGGTCTTAATCATTTCCAGTGGGCTGGCTCCTAATTTTCTAGCAAAGCCATTTATAGCTTGACGGCCCCTTTCCATGCCTAGGGCTCTGGTTGCAACCAAGTTATTCCATGACTGTTTACTGTCAAACAAAATCCCCAGATAGGGAAAAGAGTCAACCACCTCGATTTTCTTAGAGGCCAGATGGAAATATGGAGCCTTTGTGCCTCTCGGAGCTCCTGCTATAATGATGAACGATTGTGACTCATTCACTCTGAGATCAAGTGAGGCCATAAATGAGGTATAGGAAGATAGCAATTTTTGAAGGTCTACCCCAGTCCTTGCGATCAAAACCGCGTCATCGGCGTATGCCAGTATGGGGAGTGAGTTGTTTTCGACTTTGGGGACATCTAAAGACAGTTCAGACAGGGCCGCCTTCCCCCCGTTAGTGTAGATGGAAAAAAGAAACGGGGCGAGGACGCAACCCTCTCTGAGGCCCTTTTCTATTTGAAATGAGCGTGTACATTCCCCATTTTTGCCATCTCTCACCGAAGCAGAGGCATTGGAATATAGCTGTTTCGATTCCCATCTGTATTTATCAATATATCTTTTTTTCTCATTTTAACTGTATTCATCCATATTTACTTTGCCTTCTATGAAAACATTAGGGTATGATTAAATATTCTGCACAAATACTGATTCAGGATAACTGGTGCGGTAATACCGTATATCAAGTTTTTTAGCCCACACAAATTATTGAGGTAAAACCTACAATGATTAAAGCATGCAAACACAGAACATTCAGGGATTGTCTACTTCAAAATGGCGGCAAAAAAGCAATAATAACAGAACTTGGAAATTGCATGGCAGCAGTGCACCTAGTAAATGCTATAACTTATATCATCAGTATTTACTGGGCACATAATTTCCACTTAGATTGAGCAACAAATGTAATAAGAATTTAAGTATTGGCTAGTATTTTTTCTTTTAAAAAAAAGCAATAACCCATTCGATGCTATCTGTCGGCCAATGGCTGTCGCGAGCAATACCTCCGTAGGGCTGCGCACGTCCGTTGGCCGACGTGGCCCCGTCCACTCCGCTAAACTGCCGCACTGCGGCGGAATTGTCGCTGCGGTTAATCGATTAAATGAACACGCACTTGGATGGGTTTATGATGTGAACGCTGTAAGCTGCCATATACTAAACCATTCAACAGTAAATATTAGCATTGACAGTACAAACACGAGCACATCCCTAACAATATAAGCTATCTTGGTCCTTTATTATATCCCAAGGCTGTTACTGTGAACAACTAGTCACCGGGTAAACTTGATTGACAGCATCGAAAGTTACTTCAAAAAGACCGAATTAGTAATTTTTTCAGTTTTAGGAACCGAAGTCTACTCTACGCTTTGCAAAGGTTCAATGGTCATATTTCATGAGTTATTTCCCGTATTCAAAGCAAGCACAAGGAGATGATGGATGTAGCACTGAAACATTTCAGACACTCACCCCCAGTTACAGATCTGGGTTGAATCCATCATTGCTCTTTAGCTCACTCCGCCACCTCAGTTCAGACCCAGCTATGTGCAAATCAGTCTTGACCCTGCGCCTCATGGGAGCAGTCCAGCCCGAACTGCCACGTCAGGTCTTCCCTGAACCAGAAACAAGCATCCTGGGACTGGTTTCGGGGTAACACCCCTCACCAGCCAGGCTAGCTTGAATCCAGTGGCAAAGTGAGCAAGGAACCCACATCTGGGCATACCCTACCAACTTAAGGCGAACAAAGCAAACACAAGGATATGATGGACTGAGCACTGAAACTTTTCAGTCACTCACCCCCAGTCACAGATCAGGGTTGAATCCATCATCATTCTTTAGCTCGCTTCGCCACCTCAGTTCAGACCCAGCTCTATGCAAATCAGTCTTGACCCTGTGCCTCATGGGAACAGTCACTAAACTGAAATAAACAACTTGTCAAGGGGAGGGGGGGAGGGAATTGATTTCTTGTCCCAACAGAACAGTGAAGACAGAACTGTAAGCCAGAAATATGCACTGATATCCTGAAAATGTGATAATGAATATGTGTATAAGCAAAATGGCAATAAAATTTGTTTAAAAAAACAGAGGGATTTTAGGGTTTAGGCGTGGGTAGAGGTAAAGGAAGGTAAGGGTGAATTAGGGTTTAGGAATAGGCAGAGATAAAGGGTGGTAAAGATGATTTTAGTGTTTAAGGGTGAATAGAGGTAAGAAGATTAAAGAGTGATATTAGGATTTAGGTGTGGGTAGAGGTAAAGACAGTTAAGGGTGAATTTAAGGTTTATGGGTAGGTAGAGGTGAAGGGAGGTAAGGATGATTTTAGGGTTTAAGTGTGGGAACTATAAAGGAAGGGAAGCGTGATTTTAAGGTTGAGGTGTGAGTAGAGGTAAAGGGCAGTAAGAATGATTTTTAGGGTTTAGGGATAAGTAGAGTTAGTGTAATTTTGAGGTTTAGGGATGGGTAGCGGTAAAGGGCGGTAAGGGTGATTTTAGGGTTGAGGGGTGTTCTGTTATAATATGCAGATTTGTAGAGCGCACTATCACCTGGGAGGATATACTGGCGCTGAGCAGGTGCGAGCCTAGTCAAACTTAGGGCCTAGTGGGACTACTCAAAAAGCCAGGTCTTTAGCTTCTTGCAGAATTCAAGAAGTGAGGAGGAGCTCTTATGTGTTGTAGCAGGTCGTTCCCCACTTTAGGAGTGATGTACGAGAAGACTCAACATCCGTATCAGGTTTTCCATATGAACTACAACCCCACTTATACACAGGAGCTTGTGGACGTTTCCCTTGCACTTCGTCAGCTATTAACTCTTCTGCACTTTTAACAACCATTTCGTCCATTGAAAGAGGACAACCATCCTGAACTTCGTAGCAACGACCTCCAATATCAACTGTAAATGGTAAACTATTTTTCTGGAAGTAACTTTCGTCGATAAAAAAAGGCTCACTAGTAGAATTATGTTTCCAATGTCCACTAAAGATTTTGCAAAAGTTGATTCTGTTCACAAGTCTCTTTTTCCTACTTTTGACTTTCAGCACTTTGACTATTTTAGCCAACAGTTTGATTCTCTTCAAAATCAGAATGAATAACTTCTGTTTTAAATTGAAATCAGTATCCACTATACTTTCAATATGCTGCTTCTCTTTGAATTGCAACACTTTCCTTTTATATTTGCAGCATATTTTCATTAAATTCTGAATTACTCTAGATCGAAAAAGTCTCTGATGAATTTCTTGAAATTGCTTTTGTCTCCTCATGTTTCCTTTTCCTGGTATTTGAAATTGAAGTCTGCTTCACCTTACTTGAAAAATTCTTCTTTTTGCTTTGTGTGATTGTTTTTCATTAAATGTTCCTAATATTTTTTTCACAAATTGTCTAGGTATTTTACTAGAACAAACAGTGTCTTGTTTTAGTGCTACGAAAACACAAGCTTTGCCTGGCTCACTTAGTTCTCACCCCCCTCTTTATTATGAACATAAAAGCTTTGCAATTACTTTTATATTCCTATACTGTGCTTCACATGGAAATATAGAACTTCAGGTTCTCATCACCCCAAATTAGCTCTCTGGTACACTCTCTCAAATGTAAAAATTACAGGTATTCACTATTTGTGAGTCACGCCACTTTAAAGCAGTGTTTCTATATACAACTGGACAAAACTTTATGTTTCTAAATTATCGTCTTACCCTGAAAAGCTCCTTTCCATTTCTTTCGCTCGATGAACCATTGTTTAAAACACCACCAGAGAAGGGTGGTGAACTATGCTCCTCAAAGAGCAACTCAAAGCTTTGGTGTTCTTTATAAGAAACATCTGCCTGTCAATGCTTATCGCCAGCCTTTTTCGACCCCTTAAGAGGCTGGGTCGATGAGTATAATACGCTGTATTTAGGATCGGGCGGAGAGTGCACGGAAATAAGGACGGATAGTTGAATAAAGGGCGAGTGGATGCATGGCCAGATGGATGAATGGATAGGTAGATGGATGGATGTATCGATGTATGGATGGAAGGATAAATTAATGCATGGACCAGGACTTAGGATAGACGGGTGGGCTGATAGATGCTTAGGATTGGTTCTGGGACAGATGTATCTATGGATATAGGCGAGTGGGCTGATAGATGCTTAAGATAAGTGCAGGAACAGATGTATCTATGTATATGATTAGGAATGTATGCATCAATTAAAAGATGGTTGCATGGCGCAGTGCTTAGGATGGATGGATGGATTCTGGGCTTTAATTGGGCCGACAACCGGCAGTTATTATCAGGGAGCCTCCAAAAGGGTCTCTATCGGGCTCTCTTTTCGGCCCTCGCAAAGATAGTCAATTTTTTAAATGTTTTATTGCACTACAGTGAGAGCATGCACATCGATGTACGCATGCTCATTTTGCTCACTATTGAGAATTGGAGACATCATGCTACATGAGCCACATTGTAGAAGGAATTGAAATCGAAAGGCGATTTTCTAAAGCACACAATGCTACTTATCTTGATTTAGACCACGTCCCTACTTGCATAGCCCACACCCCTTTAAGAGGTTCGCCCTCCTATTAGAGCACCCCCAGTTTATGTTTTCACACTTAAAACCCTGACTGCACCATAGTAACAAAGACAGACTCTACGCTTCCATTGAAATCTACAATGGCACCAAGTTTCATAATTTGACATCAACGTTGGCAACCTTCTACCACAGTGCAAGAGTGTCTATCAGCACGAAGATTTGTTATCCAAAAAAATGTTGTGTGATTTGTGTAGCTGTCTACTGGAACACTCATCACCAAAAGGTATTAAAACATGGGAATTTGCCAGAAAAACATATACCATACCATAAAGGTTTTAGTAGTATTTGTAGTATTCGACAGGAATTTATTGATATAATGCGAAGTTTGGTACGAGAATATACACAGAACAGTATTAAACAGAAGATTAAGTTGTTACAAGGACTAGGGGCCATATGTATGAAGGTACCAAGTAGCGATTCTGTAATAGCGATTTTTAAGAAATCGCTATTTCAGAATCGCTAATTGCTATGTATCAAGTAAATCGCAATTTTATAGCGATTTCTTGATATTCCTTAATTACGAATTCGCAAATTGCGAATTCGCAATTAAGGAATACTTTCCCATTCATATCTATGGGTCACGAGGCCCATAGGAATGAATGGGAAATTTGCGATTCGCAATTTGCTAATCGCAAATTGAGAATATTTTCAAGGGTGCAGGGGTGTCCAAAGACCACCCTGTTGCACCCCTGAAATATGCATGGGTGCACATGTGGCGCACATACATGCCCTAAGGGCATGTATGTACGTCACATGGCACTTTGAAAAAATGCAAAAATATGCATTTTTTAAGGAATTAGCAACTTACCACCAACTAGAAGTTGGTGGTAATTTGCGATTCCTTACGGCCAATATGCGATTTTTTTTGGCTTCTTACATTGCATTTAAGGAATCGCAAAATGTAAGATTCCTTAAATGCAATTGCAAAATAAGGAATCGCAAATTTTGCGATTCCTTATTTTGCAAGCAGATTTCCTTGATACAATATATTAGACCAAATTGCATTCGCAAACACCAAAATTCTGCGAATTTCAGCGTTTGCGAAGTCAATTTGGCTTGATACATATCGCCCTAGATCCATGTAATATAAGAAAATATATTGAGAAATATGGGCATTCTCTGGCTTGTCTTTCAAGAAAAGTTTGTAAAAGTGTTTTTCATCATTTGAGGATGTTAGCAGTACACTGTTCAGAGGTTTGTAATGAAACTGTACTATATAAAAAGGCATGTGTTATGTTTAAGTGAACTGAATACATGTCTTTTATATGGTTCTTTATCGGATGTTCAAAAAAAGTGTGATGATATTGA
The DNA here is from genome assembly GCF_964263255.1 of Lissotriton vulgaris. Taxonomy (NCBI): domain Eukaryota; kingdom Metazoa; phylum Chordata; class Amphibia; order Caudata; family Salamandridae; genus Lissotriton; species Lissotriton vulgaris. The sequence goes on from NC_141685.1 coordinate 878,605,284, forward strand.
AATGCAAGTAGGAGTCCGGACGAGCAGAGGTGTCTGGAGAGTTTGAGAAAGCAGATGCGATTGAGGTATGCTACCAGTGTTATGTAGTACCTTGAAAGTGTGAGTGAGGAGTTTGAATTGCACATGTTGGTGTATGAGGAACCAGTAAAGTTCCTTCAGGTGTGGTGTGATGTGATGTTAGTGCAGAGTGAGAGGTTGAGATGGATTCTGGTCACTAAGATCTGAATAGTCTGCAGCATTCTGGAGAGTTTTTATCGATCCCAACACAGAGGGTGTTTCCATAGTCCAACTTGTTTGTTACCAGGGCGTGCATGACGGTTATTCGGGTGCTGATTGGGAGCGACTGAAAATCTTCCTGAGCGTTTTCAGGGTAAGGGTGAATATAGAGTTAATCAGTGTATATAGGTAAAGGGGGGTAAGCGTGATTTTAGGGTTTAGGGATGGGTAGGTAAGGGTCACTTTAGCGTTCATTAAGAGGTAAAGAAGGTTATGAGTTATGAATTTAAAAAAAGGTTGGCTTGGGCCACCACAAAGTAACATTAAAAAAATCTGTGTGTGTAAATATATATATATGTATATATATATATGTATACATATATGTGTGTGTGTACAAGGATGGCTAGAGGTATACATATACACACGCAGACCCACAAAAATGGTAAATGTCCATGATGTAATGCCAAGCGTGGTATTACATGCATGATGAAGGCATTCGTGGTAATTTCATTCATCCTTATAATAGCACAGGATGTGCCCCAAAATGTGCCTTCAGTTGTAAAATATATTACAGAATTTACAGTCACGAATCATTTAGAAATGTATACCTATTGATAACTCTTAAGTACATGAATAAAATACAAGACTGCAAGGTGTAGATCAGCGATGACAGGCCTTCTCTTCCTAAGGTCATGCTTAAAACCTATGAAAATATTTCTGGAGCACTGCAGGTCAAAAGCTCTGCAATTCAATCCGAGGTGGCGGCACATCTCCGCAATAGAGTCGATATCCGTCCACTCATCCGAATGATTTCGGCTTTGCCTTCAAGGAAGACACATGGGTTTCAGAACAAGAGCCTGTGGGGAACAAGGTAAATAAACAAAAAACAAGCATTAACAATGCAATAGGTCTTGCAATTACATTCTTTTGAGCTATTGACATTGTTAATGGTAATGCCTTTAAAAAAAATGAAAAGGCATTGTTATTTACAAAACCAAAAACAACACCTATTGCATTACATTGCGCAGTGTCTGAATCTATGTCCCCCAAAACAAAGCCTGCCCTAAGAAGATGGCCACCCCAAGAGTCTGCACTATAGCATACCACACAGTGCCTGTCATACCATGAAGATAATTAATTAGACATGTTAGATCAGATTTTGTTGATTTTCTCTCCAAAGAAGAGGTTGATAGTGTAGCATATGTTGGGGGATAGTGGGTTAGATTCTCACCTGCAACTTATCCCACTGTCCATTCTGGCTACTGGGTTCTTTTTCCATTGTTCCACGTATTTCTTTATATCACACGAGCCACAAAAGTGCAAAATGGCATCTAAGACTTCTCAGAGCCTGTTCACTGTTAATACATGCCAACCCTAGATGAAAGACTGAGGAAAGTACTTGTCTCATAAGGCAGTTATCTAATTATTGCAGTACTGGAAATAAAATAGCGGATTTGGACACCTACTGTTGTGTACATTTTATGTTACCTTAAGTGTGTGTGAGAGACACACTCTCTCTCAGCTGCACAGTTCTTATATGTCTTTTTCAGTCTATGTCGGTAGCACCAACTCCTACTTTTTACTCATTCAGAGTATGATTCTCAGTCATAATGTTGGCGATGTTATTGGAAAGCGTCCTGATGAGCATGGCATGTGTTGTAGAAGAATCGCAGACTGACATAGGTTACTTTTGCAGGAAACATGGCTTTATTTGATAGAAAGGGGACACGAACAACACATATAAAGAAGATACAATGTACAACAGCATGCATGCCCAGATCTCCATCCAGTCTGCCCATCTTAATTCTGGGACACCCTATAGCAGCCACAAAGCCTCATAGTTTGAAATGTTATTGCTTCCATTCCTTCCTATGGGCCTAGAGGCCCATAGGAATGAATGGGAAGACATTCTCAATTTGCGAATCGCAATTAGCGAATCGCAAATTGAGAATGCGATTTCAAGGGTGCAGGGATGCCCAAAGAACACCCTGTTGCACCCCTGAAATAGATCTGTGCACATATGTTGCGCACACACATGCCCTTAGGGCATGTGTGTGCGCAACATGAAACTTTGAAAAATGCACCTTAGTGCATTTTTCAAAGTTTTTGCAAATTACCATGAAGTTAAACTTCATGGTAATTTGCGAGCCCTATTAGCGAAATCTGTATTTTTTATACTTTAATGCATTGCATTTAAGGAATCTCAATTTGAGATTCCTTAAATGCAAGTAATCTCAATTTTGCGATTTCTTAATTTGAGATTTTTGCATTTGGGATGATTCATCCCAAATGCAAAAATACCGGTCGCAAAGGGGCAGATTCTGAGAATCTGCCCCTTTGCGAGCGGATTTTACCTTGATGCATAAGAGCTTACACTGCGTGCCTGCCAGACCCTCCCCAGCAACGACTAGATGAGCCCAAAGATGGTCTGCAGCGGGGGCTCTGTGACCGGCCAATAGCAGCAGACCATGCTTGACAGCAACACCACGTTTGACAACAAAGGGGTGGGGGCAACAGCACAGGGATGAATCCCCAAACCAGAAACTGCTGAGGTATGATAGCACTATGAGCAAAGCAGTGACAGTCCATTGGTGACGCAAGAAGCATGTGACAACTGCGGCAGGTCAACTAATGCATTGTACCGAATATATTTAGCAGTGGCATGGCCAGGCCGATCCATGCATGACAATGGCCGCCCATGTTTTAGCATTAGTGACAGTAAGTAGTAACATACATAACAAAATCCGTGAGTAGGCGCAGTACAAATGGAACTCATGGGAAAGGATGTGGTGAAACGGCCAGAGCTACCGACTTGCAGGACAGCTATGGCAGGCCCAGTCTTCATATTTAAACAATACTAAAACCTTGAATATTTAACCGTGTGTGCAGCTGTGGAAGGCTCTGGGCCAAGCACGCAGGGTTTAGACACTTTCTTCTCGAGCCAATGCTGAAACTTCAATCTGTTTTTGAAAGCCAAATGTGCATGGAAATTAAATCAACTTCCAGTGGTTAGTAATAGGGTGGAGGAGCCTCCACATTTACACGTCATAAGGGGCGGGCGGCCCTATGTTGAGATCAATCCCGTAATGCGACATACCACAAGCCACATTTTGATTCCGTATTTATCAAACATAACGAGTACAAGCTACTCTGTGGAACACACACGCATATTACAGCGCCGTATACCATTGGAATTAATTTGCCCCTGTGCCACCCGCTCCTTAATCAGGGTTAATCAACCCTCCAAAACGCCATTCAAATATGAGGATGCATTGAGGGTCAATTGCATCTCATCAATATGAGTAAGAAAATCATTAAACATTGAATACATTTCGTAATAAGCAGGTGTCTGGCAATAACACGTTCCCATTTGCATGAAACACTACGTTGCACCACAGATTACATTTATACGGTGGAATTAGAGGGCATACATAAATCACGAAAAACAGAAATAAAAAAAATATGGGAGGAGGCTTTCCAATTGCCTGAAATTCTGCTCCAGACACACGGGCAAGGGTACCAATAGGTGCCCTTACTCTCACAACAGCTGCGCATAACTGGATCTCTCCATTCTAGTCAGAGGACTAGTTTGACAATTTCTTTTTTTTTTTTAAACACGTAAACGAAAAATTACATATGCCAGAAACTGGTACGTGTGCGGTTCTTGTGTTTGAAGGACCACATCGATTACAGCATTTGCACAACACAAGGCTTGTTGTAGAGACGAAGGACACGCCAACACTACAAACATGCGGAGCCCTACCACTGCATCACCATATACTGACGAGAGTTGAAAACCACTGCAGTAAGAAAATAATTTGCGTGAAAGCAGGGTCTGTCTGAAAGCAAGGACGGAGAAAATCAGTGGTGCTTGAGGAGCGGGGGAGGGAGCGCGGCAGTGAGGAGAACGCGCGCTGCTGCGCGTCCTGGCCACCGGTGGGAAATGGCGGAGCAAAGGCGGGACATGCACCTGCCTTTGCCCAATTGCGAGCATTATTTTTATGAAAAAAACATGCTAAACCCAATGGCAGTCGGCGAAAGCCTGATCACACGCACGAGCGTGTGAGCAGCTTTTAGAAGCCCAAACAAAAGGGCTCTCACTGCGCGAGCACTGCTGTACACTGCAATGCAGGCGTGAACCCTAAAAACAGGAAGCTCTGCACAGTTTGGTCAAACTTTGATGCTAACACATTTTGGACAAAAAAGTTGAAGTTCAATTAACGCGCAGAAGTTAAGAAAAAATTGACTGCTGTTTTACTCTTCGGCGCCTCTTGCACAAAATAAAATATTTTAAACCCCTACTCAGGCCATACACAGTAGAACATCGTTTTACTCTTTGACTCCTCTCCTACAAAGCTGGACAATGTTTTAGTGTCTTACTTAGGCCTGCTAGAGTTCCTGTTAGGCAGAGTAATATTTTACCTCTTCCGTTTGTTTCATGAAAAGTAGAACAGTGTTTTTCTTCAACTTATGCTGACTGAACAAGAACAATATTTTACTTCCTGGCTTCTTTCCTACATGTATAGAGGGATGTTCTATTTAGTTCAGCTTGTGTACTACTCAAAACAATGGTTTCCTTCCATCTCACTAGAGCTGAACAGCGCTTTGCTCTACAACCGCAAGCAATTAGAATACAATGTCCTGAAAGGTAAAAGTCAATAGACAATTATTCATAGCATGCACATAGCATTACTTGGGTGGGCAAGAAGGAGATAACTCATATTTTTTGTCAAAAGGTACTTATTCAGCTTTATGTGGTAACATTCATTTCAAGGTCGGATATACACAGTTAGAAACAGCACTGCATAGAATGTATTGACAACCACATGGGACTTGGTGCAACAAACGTGAATAAATAGTGCAGGTGGCGACGCAAGTGAGAGAAAACAGCGTAGTCGGCGCACTGTGCATAAAGTGAAAACTATTTACAGTGGGTGGCTAGAACGGCGCATGTGACATTGTGATATCAAAGTGGGCACAGTTAATTTTGGTTCAGGTCTCAAGCCACTAAGCAAAAGTGCGCCTATTAGTCAGGCTGTTGAGTCGACAGCGTTTCGATCCAGAGAAATTAGGATCATCATCAGGACTGGTTATCTGAATTAGGAAGTGCTGTGGAGAAAGGGAGCATATATTAGGGAGGGTGGGAAAAAGAAGGGAAAGGGATGTGTCCAAATTAAGGAACTGGAGCACTGTTTACCTTCGAAGGATCCCAGAGAATATGAATCCTTAAGACCTAGTAGAATAGGGTGGTTTGATGTAGCTTTGGTATAAGGCAGCTTGGTGAGTCACCGGTAAATTGGTGTCATCGCCACTGAGGCATGAGGTAATTTATGTCTTTGATGGTGGGCCGTGCTGAGAACAAAACGAAGGGAAACAATGAATGGGTAGTCGGGGTAAAGTGAAAACGGTTGGTCGGAGTATTAAATTTGGTCCCATGGGGAGGGCATTTACATACCTCGCTGCTGAAAAAACAGCGTTTTTTTGGCCCTGTGGGTTGGCCTTGCTCCGGTAAAAGACTGGTGGCAGGATCAGCGTTGCAGCCGGCCGAATTAATTGACCGCGCTGTGGGTCGGCGCTGAGGGATAAAAAGGGGAGAGAGTGAGTAACCAATATCCAGGGTATTGGTTTTGGAGGCAGAGTAAGGGGGATTGCACCTTATCTACCCAGTCCTGACTTGGTCTATGGATTATACTCCTGTCTTGTTTGAAAGATTGCTCTACAAACAGCACTTAATTTGTGAAAAAGTAAGTGCCAGTGTCCTTCTCAGGAGGACAATGCCGCTTGCACCACCCATTGCCCTGCATCTGTTGTTAATGACAGTACCAACACAACTACTGACATTTGCGCTCCTACAAGTGTGACAATTCAGGATATTCAAGGTCACCCAAATCTATAAGAAAGGTGTGGGTGGCAGGAATTATTAATATATATTGAATTATGAAACACTTTTGTGGTGCTCATCTTAAAATTAGGCAGACAGTGCCGCCATGTGGTGGGCTTTCATTAGTACGGTGTTGAGAACTAGGTGCAGGTGCCCAGTACCGGAAACCACCAGTTCAAATTAAGAACAGTCTATCACTCCTTTCAAACAAAGTAGATCAGCGTTTTGCTTTCTAGCTCACATCTTAAAAAGTTCAATGTTTCACTGTACGACTCCTTTGGCTCAAAGTAGGGCGACCTTTTACTTGTGCAGGTTGTCTACTCAACTGCAACTTTCTTTGTTACTCAGAAAATCTTAGTTTTTAGATATGTAAACTGTACACCATTATCAGTAGTGATGAATTTGGGCCAGCAAAAGGTGCTCCTAATTGGCCTCTTGGTCACATTGCACTGCATGAACAGCACTGACATTAGACTTTCTTTCCTTGGGCCAATCTTCTCTTATAGGATAGGACAGTATAGGACAATATTTATAAAGCGCACTTATACCTGAGGGTGTCAAGGAACATGAACAGCTTCTCCTAATGTCCCAATAGCATCCTAAGTGTTGCAACACTCTTCACTAGATCCAATTTAATTTCTTCTGTAACGGAGTGGTAAACAGATCCTTCCCCGCAAATCAATTTTCAAGTGTTCTACAATCCATGCATAAGCCTCCCGCTTTATAGTCAAGCATTCACTGTCAGCACTAGTCAAAGATCTGGATGTAAATGCTACATTCTTTTCTTTACCATAACTTTTGCGAGTAAAAAAAGATCCAGTAATGAGTCTGTGGAGCTGATCTTTGTGAATGTTCTTTGTTCAGAATGAAAGATCGAAAAGGTCTGAACCCACAGGAATCACGATTAGGGAAATGTTTCCTTTTCATCCGACTATCCCTAAACAGCCTAGAGCATCACAGTGATTATCTATCCATCCACTCTAAGTTTACTAGCAATTAACACCTACTTTGGTGCATTGAAGTTTCTTCACAGAGGGTTGTGGGAAAGCTACAGAGAAAAAGAAGGCCACCATGGGGGCTGTCCCAAAACTGGATAGAATAAACAAAGCTACCCTGAAAGGGTCTCCAGGGCTGATGCTATTGCGCCTCAATTCACTAATTTTTACATGCACCTGTAACCTGTACGCTGCGTGGAACCGCCTACCAGACACACAGATTATTCAGTGTGTGTTGTACCTGCCCATCAAGAGGCTATCGCTGACTGATAGAGCAACGCTTGATGAAGACCTTACTCTTGAGGAACTAACGGCTGCCCTGGGTAATCTGTAGTCTGGTACGACTCCAGGTCTCAATGCGTTCCCGAGTGAATTATTTAAATTATTTATCGCCAAGCTGGGGGACCCTCTGATGACAGCCATAAAAAACCAGTAGAAAAAGGACTACTTCCACCTGACTTCTGCAGGGCGGAGATTGTGGTGATCCCCAAAAAGTGTTTCACTTATCTCCTAATTTCTCTTATGAATACAGAAGCCAAGATCCTGGCCAAAGCTCTAGCCAACTGCCTGCTGAGAGTTATAACCTCCCTGGTCCCCCGCAAGCAGATGGGCTACATGCCCAGGCGTGCACCCAGGCATATCATTTGTGGTGTGTGTAATGGGATTGCCCTTGCCAACCTCCTGGATGGCATAGTTGTGCTAATGCTTGGATTGAATGGAGATGCTTATTTGCACTCCTCCACTGGTTACGCTTGGCACCCAAGTTTAAAAAAGAAGTCATACTCCTTTACACGGATCTAACCACCCATGTACGAGTGGGTACTGCGCTCTTCAGAGCCTTCACTAGGTGTGCATCAGGGGTGTCCACTGTCGCAGCTGCTTTTTGTGCTAGTCATACAACCCCTGATTGAGTGGCTTTACATAGATGCACAAGTCTGGGGATTTGAGTGGGAGGGGGACCCATGGATAGGGTCACGCTTAACGGTGATGATGCACTGATCTTCTTGGCGCAGCCGGAGTCCTCTGGCTCCTGTGTGCTCTAAATCCTCGGAATCTTCGGTGAGACGTCAGGTCTCCACATCAATAAAACCAAGTCTACCATCTTCCCTGCTCCCCCCTCCCCCCACTCTCAGAACTTGGGATGGGCCGCTGGCTTCCAGATAGCCAAGTTTAGCCACAAATATTTGTGAGTTCATGTCTCCCCTGACCCTTTCCCGGGTATGGGAGATGAATATCCGCCACTTCTAGATGCACTGGCAGCGGGCAGCAAAACTTGGTCAGACCTTCTGGTGACCCCATCATGGGTGCTCTACTATATTCCAGGCAGTTTCTCCCCCTGGTTCATTTATTACCTTCTAAACTACCTGTAACCCTTACGGCGTAATTTTTACGGATGGTACATTCCATTTTATAAAGTTTCTAAAGGAATCATGGCACCCCTTGCATAGTTCTCACTAAGGGCCCCATTAGAATGGCGGGTGGACTTTGTCCGCCCACCATACCCTCGGGAAACGGGACTGCCCACTGAGGGTTGGGCGATCCCGCACTCCCGATTATGATACGCTCGCCACACTGGCGGGCGCATGGCGCATCTGCAACATTGCGGCGGGCGGTGCAGAGAGCACCGCCAGCTGCAATGCCACAAAGGCAGGTTGTGCGTTTTCAATGTACAACGTGATAGGCACCGCTCGGTGCCTGCCACGTTGTGCACCCCCCACCTCCCTGGAGTCCCTGGGGGCCCGCAAGCAGACTTCGCATGCCTTTCCGTGGCGCATGTTCACGGCCACATTGTAATATGGCTGGCAGTGTGTTTCAGACACCGCCACCATATTGAACCCTTTACCGCCTGGTCGACTTGTCAACCGGGCGGAAAAGCGGCGGACGGTCTTTCCGTCTGCTGCGGACCCCCCAGCCATTGTATTATGGTGGGGGATCTTTGCTGCAAGGATGGCGGGCGGATCGCCCCCGCCCGGCCAGCGGTGGCTACCGCCGGGCCGGCCTGGACGATCCGCCCACCATCCTAATGGGGCCCTTAATGTTTTAAATCCACATATGATGGGAGGGATCGCCACCGCCAATAATGAGTCTTATTACCGAGCATCCCACCTAAGAGTTATCAATGAATGGTGGTACGATACCCTGGAAGGCCCCACTTTTGCATCAGAAAAGTGGGCACTCCAGAGCACCCCAATCCATCACCTACTATATGGGGGATAGATGCAGTTCCTGCTCTCCCTGGCGACATGGGTGGTATTTCACAGCTGGGGGGGTTGGAGGGGACGATGGCAAAGATGTGATGCAAACAGAGGCTTACGGCACAGCCCCCACCATGGGTGGGAGATTTGCTGCATCGGGTGGTGGTGCTATCAGGCGTCTCCAAAAGGGATGCTGTAGGTATTTCAAATCTGGGGGATTTTATGGAGGGTGTCACGCTAAAATCATATGCCACCCTCCAGGGCGAATTTCATCTACATCGCAGGCAGTTCTACCACAATCTCTAGTTGTGCCACTCCTTGACGCTGCACATTTGAAGGTTGGAGAGCCTCGCTGACTAAAATCCCCTTGAGGCCAAATGACTCCTAGTAGAATTGTACACGCATAAATTCACCCAGGTACAGCGATCCCTAATTCACCATATACCCAACTCTTTCAGTACCATACGCACAGCCTGGGAGCGGGACATCTGGACCTTGGCGGATGAAGAATGGACAGAGGCAAGGCCGTCCCTAAGATACTCAGCATTGTGTCCCGACTACAACTCATACAGCTGAAATACCTCTACCGCACAAATTTCACACATCACAAACTCTGGGGGTTGGGAAGGGTCGCCTCCCCCTACTGTCTTCGATGTGCAGAGTCGGAGAGTACCTTCCTGCACACAGTGTGGGAATATGCTTCAATACAAAAATACTGGACTCGAATTCTGGTCTGTCTGGGCCACGCATTGGAACGCTCCCTTACATGAGGATCCTAGATTGATCCTCTCCATATATTGGCAGACTTTGAGGACGACTGATAAACAACCATCTTCCTCTGGCTAACCCTGACTATAGCTGAAAGGGATATTGCTTGTCACTGGAAGGATACCACACCACCCCGATAACAGAATGGATTGGTACCTGAACAGTATACGAAGCCCGGGTTGCCCTCAAGAATACATTAGAATCCGTAAGCGATAGGCTGACTATAGCTCCAAGGCTTGTAGATCTAGACTTGATACAGAAGTTTGGACTTATGAAGTTCCGAACCACTGAATTGGCTTCTGGCATTATTTTGGAACTTGCCTCTTTGGACATTCATGGGACCTCCAGGTTGCAGGTGGGTGAGTGGGGAGTATGCAGAAAACATTGTGCCTTCTTGTTATATGTTTACCACGTTGTGTGGTGTTGATATGTTTCTTTGCTTTCATCATATAAGAAACTCAAAAAATGTGTAAAAAATAAATGAATGAATGAATGGGGGAAGGGTGATACCAAGCAGCAACATATCAAACATGTGGCATTGGAAAGAAAAGAGGCTTAAGAGTGCTCTCCTGAGGGAGAACAAAGTGCTGATGAGCCGCACAGAAAACCTCGAGAACCATGTAAGAGATACTACCTCACAAATTTAGGATCAACCGTTAAAGGCTACATGTAATACTTGCTGGTGAAAAATACGGCATGGTAGAGGGTGGACTCCAACCTGAAATTGCTGAGTACCACTACATCTGATTAAAAGAGCGCTGACACAGGAGGTGAGGGAGCCCATGATCAGGATGACCATTTCACTCCGCGTCATGATTGGGACAGTTTTTGGGTCTGGGCTTTTGAACTGAAAATCTTTCCTTTCAGGTTTGTTAGTATAATTACTTCAGTGAAAACAAACCAAGACCACAACATTAAGTTGTAACAAGAAAGTCCAGGACTGGAAACGGTCTCCATAATCGGATGACGGAAGGTGGCCACCCACCCACAATCATCGATCGTCTTCAAGATGAATTGTTCGGAGACCAAATCTTGGGTAGGGTTAGGATAAGTGGAAGAGTGTTGTATGAGAACCCACTGGTCTTGATTCAGGGTCAATTGTTGACCGTGGTACCAGAGGAGAAGTTCCTAGAGGAAGCTGACTAAAGTAAATGAAGAAAATAAAGTAGTTTCAGTTCCAGAGGCCAAGACCCAAATCAAAATATGTGTTTGTTCATCTGCTAGTGGGACTTTGGTACTTACATGCAGTGTTGGGCAGTGCCTCACTGTTTCAACACTGTACGTTATAGAAAAACAATAAAGACATATCCCAAAGGACCCAAATCTACCACCCCTCTTGTATGGTAATGAGACAGCCACCATTGTAGTAAAAATATAAAATGATTATTTTTAAATATTAATTGCACAGATATGTTTTCAGCCAAATTGTCCATCCCAACATCCCTCCTGGGGTTACCGGTTAAGCCACAAATCATCTTAAACAGCACCAGCAGGTCTCTTTGTGGGAGGGCCCCACATATGTAGGCCACCTACTGCCCTACAGTGGGACCTTACAGGGTCTCCCCCTTGTGGGGCCTTCCTGCCCACTGGTGTTTGTGGGGAGATTGTGAACAGTAGGATGGTGGGTAGGCCCAGCTCCTCTTCATCATACAATTATTCTACACCAGCTGCTCCAAGATAGGGCAGTCCATTTTTAAAATTTTAGTGACTATTAATTCTGGAGGCAGGAATGTGTACAGAGCTGAATAAATAAAGGGGCAGTCTAGTTCAACCTATAAATGTACCATTAGTGTAATATACATTTTTTGTTTTGAGTAGTTGCCAGGGGTGAAATTGTGTGTTCATTGTGCAAAAAGATTAACACATGTTGAAAGGTTGCGGTAATCATAGACATCTTTAGTGTAACAGTTTTTCTATTCTATTAATGCAAAGTAAATACTTAAGGCAAAACTAGCAGATCTTTTTATTTTAATCCACATACATATGTCCAGCATTAGCTGGAGGGCAAGAGTCCTGGCCTTTGCATACAAACCAGCAGTATAAAAATACATATCTCATGGACCAGTGAAATTTGGAAAATATTTCATGGCTTTTGTGAAATATAACTCTCATTATCTTCATAATGACATCACCCTGCTGTGCTTTATTATTTTAATTGTTTAACCACATTCTATTCATGACAAGTAAACAGGGCCTGAACATTTTGTGCCTGATCTCAGAGCCATTTTCAGCCACACATTTTTGTTTTTGGCCGAAAATGGCTTTATAATACACCCCCGATGTGAACAATCATACAGGAGTAATTACTGAGCAAGATGTTGGGAGGGGGCAAAACTAGGCTCGGCTTCCCAAGTGAGTTTGTGGACACCCACAAACGTGCTAGCTAGTGGGCGTTCACTAATTCCTCTCCGATCTATTCCCATGCTGGCCATGGTGGTAGATTGGCTCAGTGGCTAATTTTTAAAAAAAAGAAGTCCCGGGGCTCTCGTCAGGGTGCAGCTTGCACCAGCCCATTTCTCCTGTTAGCGTCGCCTAAAACAGAACCAACTACTAACCATGAAACCCTACAAGTGAGTAGTGGATGTGGCGTAATGGCCAGAGCTGCCGATTACGGACGTGGGGAACCAGGTCCGACTCTCGGCATGGCTCAACATCCTGTGATTCTAGGCAAATCACTTAATCTTTCCGTACCATGTGTCCTTAGCTGGTGCTATAAGCACTGGAGTTGATGATTAAGTGTTGGTGCTGAGCACTGGAAACCACCGGCTCAAATTAAGCACTGGATTGGCTCCTGCAAAAGGCCGGACTAAAACCTCTTCCAAGGTGGGAAGGCGAAAGGTCCAACCCCAAACTTTATGAAGTGTAGAAAAAGGGGTTTTGCCAATGTTTTCCTTGTGTAGAAAAAAAGGAAAAATGTGCACTTGCAATAGTCCACATTGGGTGAAATAGCAACGTTCACAAAACTCACATGACTCACCTAGCAAGTTGTGACTAGCTCATTTTTTTCAAATCTACTATTGCTGAGTTTTTGTTTGAATAGGGAAAACAATTATAAATCTGCACATGAGCACAAAGGTTCAGGTGCAAAATTATATATAATTCTCTTTGGGAATTGAGCCCTGCGATTCCAATCATCACCCATTGTTAGCGGTGCCTTGCAGAGAACCGCTTCAATAATTTCTCGATCTAGTAAAGCAAAGTATGTTTTTCTAAAATTCTACATAATTATTTTTCTTTTCTTTTTACACATAGGCAGCAAACAAAATCATCGAGTAGTTCACCTACTGTTTTCAATGAACATTTTCCTCTGTTTGAAAAAAACACCGATTTTAAACTAACCACCCTAAAATAAACACACACTATTAAAATACATTAGGAGTAATGTCCGAAATATATTTCCACTTTGGAATTCAGGGGTCATTTACAAACCACTCAGCCTTCGGCCTGTGGTATCCGAGATCACCAGAGCCCCTCAACCTTGTGGTATCTGAACTCACCAGAGCCCCTCAACGTTTTAACTTTAGTTAAGAGTCAGTTTGAATTAATAAATGAGGAGTCTTTCTGGTCTGTTATTAACTTTGGCACGGTTCGAAGAATCTGTGCAAAATTTGGCACGGAAATAGGACAACTGACTAGGTCAAGATTTGTGCTGAAAGGGACAGGGTAAATCAGTAGGGGATATTTAAAATAAATGAAAAACTGTATCTTATTGCTGTGTCTCAGTCGTCTCTCCTTGCGTCGGAATGGAACAGGAAGCAGCCAAGCTCCGCTGAATTGCAGCGTTGTGATTGGTCTGAGCGCTGAGGTTCAGCGCTCAGCCAGGGACTGGGGGCCTGGACATGTTCTCCTCTTAGTAGGGAGCTATCACTCCTCCCCTGCCCTGCTCTGTAAGCAGAGCAGCCCGCTTCATCACGCAAAGCTGTGCAGCAGGACAAAATAAAATGATAATAATGTTACTTTATTATCATTTTACTTTTACTTTCTTTTACTGCTTCAAAGCATTGGAGCGACGCTCATCCGCCTTAGTGGAGGAGTCGCCACTGGGGTAAATGTTAAACGTGACAATCAAAACATTTGTGTTTCCCCTTCTAGCTTCTTTCAGAGTTTTTGCTCTCCTATACAATGAAACTACTGGATGGAATAACATCAAACTTTGCAAAAACTTTAAACTTTAATCAGGGCAGGGCCTTTCTCGGGTTTGGTATAAATCCTATTAGTAGTTTTTGAGAAATATGTGTTATAAAACTGTGCTCGGAGAGTTAAAGCAAAACACTTTAAAAACCTGAAATTCAGAAGTTATGCTACGAGATGGTACCCATAGCACCCACCTCTGCAGTCCTCAGTTAACCTTAAATCGCATCCCAACATACACTGTTATCAACATGAAGCATGGTGTTTGCACAAAATATCGGAGAAAAAATAGAGTGTGTACAAAATATTGTGTCAAGACTGTCGAGGACAAAAATATTGTGGCGGTACGTTTCTACGGGCAAGTAAACTTTACCTATACTTACCTCCACATATCTGTACCTTAACGATCAATTTATCTTTAAGGTATGTAGATATGGAGTGAAGAATAGTAAATCTATACCTACCTCATTGGATTTACATTCTCAATATTTTGGTCCATATTTTTGACACAATATTCTGTCCACACGATATTTGCTTCCTCGATATTCTATCAGATGACCATGAAACATGTGCCCCTACATCCAGCACCATATTAAACATTATCCACCATAACGATTTACACCTTTAATAAAAAAATTCCCACCCACCTACTTATTTGGTCTTTTATTTACACCTCATTTGCATCTTTTGAAAGTTATGGCAGGGGTGGGATTAAGAGTAAGAACTTAAGCGTAGTTCACAGCCCGATTTCTACTGTGAACCGTAACTCCCACCCAGCCATCAATTTTTTTAATGTGCAGATAAGTCGTTGAGCAGTGAACAGGAGGGTTCAGAGCTAAGGTTGGCTGTGTATGACACTGGTGGCAAACCTGTTCACTAATGCCAAACGCCTGTGTGCTGCTGCTTTTTCCCTTTGTTTTATCTGGTGTTCGCAAAGAGTACGAGTGTCAGAAAAGGTGACACTTCGTGGGCATGTGCTAACAGTATTTTTGTTATCGCAAAATTCTCAGTTTTTGTCCCATGATCAAAAACAATTTTTGAAACATATGCAAAATTGGCACAAGCACTCGAATGAGTTACATTTTTTACATTCATTAAAAAATGGGTGGATGAAAATTCACCAAACCAATAAAATACAGGAAGGGCCAGATGTACATAGACTTTTGTTTACGATTTCTTAATAGCGAATTATTGCAATTTGCTTTTAGGAAATCGCAAACAGCTATGTACAAACTTGTGTTTTACACTGTTTGCAATTCCCAATGGGTCTCAAGGATCCAGCCTCATTTATATTTATGAGGCAGGTCACAATATGTGACCCATTGGGAATGGCTGACACTCACAGGGATGCTGGCCAGCTGGGGTCAGCAGACCATTATTGTCTGTGACTGCTTTTTAAATGAAGCAGTTTTTATTTTGAAATAAAGCCCGTTGTACATAAAGGATAAGGGGATGCATTCAAAAAGAAAAATGACAAATGTTCTTTTCATTTTTTAAGAGTAAGCAATGGTCCGTTGGACTAACTACTGCCTGCTCTTAGAAAAGGCAGGCGCACACATTCACAAAGGAGAAGGGTCCCATGGGGACCCCGTCCCGTTAGCAAATGTGTTACCACCAATTTAAAGTTGGTGGTAACTGCAAATATTTTGCGACCACATTCCGGGTCGCAAAACATTTCTACATACCATTGTAACTCGCTAATAGGAAGGGAGGATATTGGCACACCCCTTCCTAATAATGACTCGCAAACCCTATTTGCAATTCGGTAATAGCTCAGCGAATCGCCAATAAGGCTTTGTACATTTAAACATGCCTTTTTCATGTCGCAAACGTCCCGATTCACAGAAAAAAATCTTTGTACATCTGGTCTCAAATGATGATAAAAGCACCTACCCATTTTGGACATGCTTGTTTAGCTATTTCAGAGTTAGCTTAGGAGAAACGT
The DNA here is from genome assembly GCF_964263255.1 of Lissotriton vulgaris. Lineage (NCBI taxonomy): Eukaryota > Metazoa > Chordata > Amphibia > Caudata > Salamandridae > Lissotriton > Lissotriton vulgaris. Next base: position 878,621,415 of record NC_141685.1, read on the forward strand.
TGCTCCAGGAAAACCCATATTATAACCAAAAGCGACAAGTTTTAAGACATCCTTTAGAGCTTTTGAGTTTCAGTAGCCAGTCAGGGCCTACTTTGAGATGTTGGTTCCCGCTGCGGCTCACAGCACTAATTTTTATGGACCAGCACATATTATTCCTTAACGGATATTTACCGAGAGCAACAGAGGGAGAAACACACATAGAGGAAAGGAGGTAAAAGAAAGGTAACAAAATTGTCACAAAGGGGGAAAGCTGGAACCTGCAAGAGTGAAATAAAGGGACAAGGAGTGTCGGGTAGTAAATTAAAGAGGCATGAGGTGGAGTCAAAAATTCATAGCATTGGTAGTCAGTGTGCTGTCCTGCTTTTTGGGTTGGACTGTTCCCATGGGGAACAGGGTCAAGACTGAGTTGCATATGGCTGGGTTTAAACTGGAATGTCATAGGGAGCAAAAGAACGAGGCCGCGGGCTTCTGAGCAGAGCTCTGAGCAGCAGCACTCATTCCTTTACAAGTTAACCACTGTCAGCACCCATTTTTTCACACTCAAAAGCTGCTTTGACAAACCACCAGTTGTGTATACATCTACTCCCCTTGGCTAGCCGGCCTCAAATGAGCCCCTTATAGATTATGCAGGCCCTTGGCTGCACAAGGCTGTAGACTCACACAACAGTATCCTTGTGGTGGTCGGTACTGTTGCATAAATGCTGGAAGAGGGGGAGAAATAACATTTACATTTGCTGAGCGTGCAAAGAGAGATGCCAATTGTCAATCTATGCCTTCAGTCAAATTTCTGCTTATTCGTTTATTGGTGTGTACTTTTCATTCTCTAAACTACAAAGTGAGCGGATTTTGTAAAGTGAACAGTGTGACGATTTGGCTAGCAGCTGTAGGATGTTATTTTTCCAACACAACACAATTTAAGTTATTGTAAATGGACTGTACAAATATTTCAGCCCTTAATAAAGTACAAATGAAGCATTTGTTTTGTAATTCTGAAGTGTGATGGAAACACACATTTTAATAAGATGGAAACAAATCATGACACTTTACTTAGTGATGGGCATATAATAATTATTCACTGAAGCCAGATTTCCACACATTATCAGTAAAACTGAAAATGTGGTGGTCTTTTCAATGAAAAATGTGTTGTCTGTAAAAATACAGGGCACGACCAAACATGCTTAAGTAATGTATTAGTGGCTGTGTGCTCCAAAATGCACTACCAGCAACATACCACACTCTTACCCCTCTCCTGCCAAATGGGCCTGGCTCATTTACTGCACTTGATCTTTGTGGAATGACTTGGGTGATGTAACATTGACAGCACTACCCCCACTCTGAAAATTGTTTGCGCACCACTGTACTGTGTGTATAATTTTGGGCACAGCACTGTGATGGTTGAATCTGGCCTGAGTATTGGTCTGAGTCCAAGTTGAGAATGGAAAAATCGCTCAAAGCACCTCTCTTGAGCAACAATCTGTGCTCCTGTGCGACAGCTACAACAGGTACGAATGAGACCAGGGTTCGGTATTGCTACTTAACATGCATTATCCTACTTAAGACCAATAACTGCAAATACATGCTTGCTGATTAGTCAAGATGGTAGCCCGACTGTAAGAAAACAGGGCTTTTTTTTGCCCACATGTGTACTGCTAGATGCTGTTTTTTGACTCTGACAGTGTACTGAAGCCTGCCAACCAGCCCCAGAGCCCGTTCTCTCTCCCTAAAGGTGACATATGTAATTGCCATCCCCAACGGACCAAGACCATTCCCCCTTGTAAGTCCCTGGTAAGTGGTACTGTGGCACCCGGGACATGGGTGGTAAAGGGGTAGTCAGGACCTGCAGCAATGATTGTGTTACTCTGAGTGACCCAGGCAAACAGATGACAACAGGCCTGCCATTGCAGACTGCAGGAACAGTGTTCACTGCTCCATTTAGACGTTGTCCTCACCATGTGTGACAGGGTCACAGCACTGCTCTTAAGTATATGTCAGTCACCCTGAGAGAGGTCTCCTGTGCCCAGGAGGCAGGGTGCAGTATATTAAGAGTGTATACATGTAAGTGCAGGTTTATATGTCTCTATATTGGCTTTACCATTAAAGTACATTAAATGTGATAGGCGGTCCATAGGATAAAACGGGACACCGGGTTGCTAGCTCCAATATGGTACAACCTAAACATGTCGAGTGTGTTTTAACACAACATGTGTTCTCTCGCCTGACATGAATCTGGTGCCAATGGAAGGCTAGCATGCTCCCAGGTGGCAAACTAGTGGTTGCCCACCTGGTTACCCTAGCTGACGTGGTGGCAAGCCTGGGTTTTCTAACCACAGCTGCCACCAAGACTCAGAACAAAGACTTGGGCATGAAGGAGGTCATGCTTACCCCCGCCCAAGTGGGCTAGTGAAGTGGCACATCAGAGTGGTGAGCTTCATAGGCTTCGCTGCCTCAGAAATGCTTCTGGGGTGTCCCCTTGAGGAAGACACAATCCTCCCCCTTGGCCCAGGTGTGTTTGGACCCTGGCAATGCCTGAAATTAGGCATGCATGGGGTATACACCTCCAGGAAGGCTGGCCACACCTCCAGGGTAAGCAGCCTGATCTGTACACCTAAAGTTAATTTCTGCCAGCTTTAGGAGGGCATAAATAGGAGGATCTGGAGAGAAAAGCTGACCTACACCCCCGGATGTGGTCACCTCAGGGGCAGATTAGCTGCAGGGACTAACTGCACATTGGCTACTAGATCCCATACCACAAACTCCCCTTAATCTAGGATTTAAGGGACCCTCCCCTGACACCAGAACCTCAGATCTGAACCATCTACTTCAAAGAAGGACCAAGAGGAGACAAGTGCACTAACAACAGGACTTTGCCCACCAGCACAAAGCAAAAGAGTAATATTGTGTTCCTGAGGCAAGGGACTTGGAACTGAGTGAATGTTCCTTTCTTTGGCTAAAACTGGACACTCCCGAAGTGAGGGACCATAGTGGAAGCCAGAAGTACACTCAGACTTCCCTGGATTGGAGGGACAAGTGCCCTGCAAAGTACAGGTAAAACAACGCTCTGCATTTAAGAATGGCTGGCCATCTGGCCCTCCGAGGGATTGCCCAAAAGTAAATGGTGAAGTGCATTCTGGGAGTCGTAGTCTGTCTTTCACCAAAGTTTCAAGCCAGTACCGCACACCCTTAGACTGCAAGACGTCATAGTTCCTTTCCGTTAATTTACCGCTACCAAGGCTTTTTGGTTACCAGTCCGGTAACTGAGTGAGTGAGTGTACACTTGTAAAGCGCATGGCTACCAAAGGCCTCCCAGCGCTAAAGACAAGCCAACACCAAGGCAAACTGACCCCCTAACTTGACGCTACATCAAGAGGGGACTTCACAACACCTACGACCTACATCAACAATGACCCTGCTCTTGTGTATTTGCATCCTCTTTTTGGTGGCGTTGACCCTATGGTAAAAGCAGCTTGGGTGAGACTCCAGTTTTAGGACCACTAACAGCCAGGTCAATCACTGCACCCGGACTCCATAGGCCAGGTAAAATTGAACTGACTGTTGGGCCCTGGTCCTGGGACCCCAACAGCCTCTACCATGCAAGGGTACAACGTAATTCGACCCCTAAGTGACTGATTGCCACTAGCAGATTTATTATTGACCACAATGTTAAATGTCTGCACTTTTAAATGCATTTATTTTTTATGCTTTAAAAATCTATAACTCCAGTTATATGTATGCTATTTAGTTTGTTTTGGAGTCTACATTTACATAAGCATATGCTCTATTTGTATAAATTATTTTTTCCTGAGTCTTCACCATTACTTATGAACCCTTATGGTACTGAAAAATACTTAACACATGTTCCTCCAGTAATGCCTGACTGTTCCTTCATAGCGCTTCGTAACAAAGCACCCTGAAGATTGGTGAACAAGCAGCAACTATAATGAACAAACCCCACCCACTATCAGTTCTCCAGCCAATTGAATGGAACTCAATGATTAATGCAGACACTCACATTCCAAAGAACAGATCATTCTGAGGGAAGAACCAAATAAAGAGAAAATACAGGGATGCAGACAGCAGACTCCCAAACTGCTGTTACTTGGTTCAACGTGTTGTTGAGTTTCTTACTCTGTAATCTGTCAAAGGCCTAGATACCCCTGTGCCCTGGTGCACAATATAAAAATGTTAATTAAATATGAAGACTCAAATACATACTATAGCTGTCTCCGTGCCTCATCCCCAGCTTCTTTCCGCCCACAAGAACACAACCCCCAGAAGCCACCACGACTAAACCTCGAACTGCAGCAAAACTAAGTTCTGAGAACCTTCCAAAGAACTAAACATCACTCGGGCCCAATTCACAAAGCACCCCTGATAAGTACATATTCTTTAATTCTACATCTAAGTCAATCTCCTCATGGGGTAGTGGGTATTCTAAGGTGGGGACTCCTGCAAGTGTTGGTGAACACCCCAAGACTCTCGCGTTTGTAAGAATTCACAAAAACTTTGCAAATAGTTATCCACCCTAAAACAAGTAAGGCCGTTTTCTTGCTGAGACGGGGGAAGGATCACCATAAAACTGGTGGAGGTATCAGGATGAGATTTGTTCAAGGGACAGACATAGTGGAGGAAAGCCCCAAAATACATAAACGCGCTAAGAGATAACATTCATCTGTTCCAAAACATATACTTAAAACATTGCAGAATTTGAAAAGTTTTATATGTTTGAGTACTGATGGGAAGCTGTGGCAACCGTTGTTTCCCAGACATAATACTGGAATTCTATGTGAATTACAAGAAGGTCACACATTTTCAGCAGAAGTAGGAGCAATCCCACTGGAGCAAAGTTCTCATTTTCTCTATGAATCAGTTTGAGAGAATGTATTAAGACCATGCCATATCCAGGAAGGAAATTAATCTGATATTAACTCTTTGGAACTAGGAGGCAAATAGTATGGTGATGTCACAGCAATCCACAACTCTGTCGCCTGTAGACCCAGATACACTACCTGTACCTCTTGCGGAACAAAACCACCATAACCAATCCTGAAACTGCAGTAAAGCTACGTTCTGATGGCCTTCCAAAGATCTAGTGCCACATGCATCAACAGAAGGAATTGCGATTCCTAAATAGCGATTTTTAAGGAATCGCTATTTAGGAATCGCAAAAGCCTATGCATGTAGAAATCACTATAGAAATAGCGATTCCTACACAATCCGTAATTGCTACACGCAAATTGCTAGTCGCAATTAAGGAATGCCTTCCCATTCATTCCTCTGGGCCTTCAGGCAATAGGAATTAATTGAAGATTGCATGAGCAATTTGCGAGTACCAGTAGGTACTCTCAAATTGCTCATGCAATTTCAAGGGTACAAGGCTGTCAAAATGACACCCTGTTTCACCCCTGAAATTGATCTGTTTACATATGTTGCACACACACATGCCCTAAGGGCATGTGTATGCGCAACATGAAACTTTGAAAAATGCACAAAAGTGCATTTTTCAAAGTTTTTGCAAATTACCATGAAGTTCAACTTCATGGTAATTTGCTACTCCTATTAGCAAAATCGCAAATTTTTTAACTTTAATGCATTGCATTTAAGGAATCTCAATTTGGGATTCCTTAAATTGTGATTTTTTGCATTTGGGATGTTGCTTCCCAAATGCAAAAATACCGGTGGCAAAGGGGCAGATTCTGAGAATCTGCCCGCGAATCTGCCCGCTAAACGTCACTTAGGGCCCAATCCTCAAAGCTCACAGGATAATTACATTTTGTTTAATTCTATATGTAAGCAAAACTAGTCATGGGGTTTTGGGCTTTCCAGGGTGGGGGCTCCTGCCAATGCTGATGAACACCCAAGATTCTCAAGTTTGTGTGAATTCAGAAAACTTTTGCAGACAGTTACTGACCCTAAAAACAGGAAGGCCCTATTCTGGCTAAAACAGAGGAAGGATCACCATGAAACTGGTGTTTCATTGGGATTTGTTCAAGGAAGAGAAATATTTTTCCTGTAGAGAAACCCCCCCAAAAACATACACGCAATAAGATATAACATATCTGTTCAGAAATATACTCTTAAACATTGCAGAATTTAAAACAGAATTTTTGAAGAAATCATTTTAGGTATACACCCCCATCAGATCCTTTCAATCAACAGGTGCCAAGCTTCTGGTCGTCCCTAGAACCAGGGTAACCAATTGGGGCAACAGATGTTTCCCAGTTCCCACTGTATGTAAGGCAATACAGTGCATTCCTGTCCTTTCCTATGCGCTGGCACCCTTTAGGCAGCCTACTGCCAAAGCTGGCACCCTGCACCATGCTGCAAGGGTGCCTATGTTGCATGCAGTATTGTTTTCATGCAGGAAGGGGCACTTTCCTGCACAAAAGCAATCCTGAGATCACACATAGAAAGAGAAAGAAACGAGGAGAATTAGAGATATTTCTCCTTGTTATGCCTAACCTTAGAAGGTGTAAGCTTTTGGCACATCCCTTGTTTTACAAGTTCTTGGAAATCTGTGGATGTGTCAAAATCTATGGGAGTTGCGTGGGAACACCCACACAATGCCCATGGAACATGGAATGCCTATCCAGGGCAGAGTAACAGAACAAAGCGATTTGTGTAGCGTTGGTTTCTCCAGATTTTTGAAGCCACTCAGAGCCACACAAAGTTTCTTTGCATGGCTTAAACAATCTGACTTAGAGGTTTGCGTCATGCATTTACCATGTTGCGTGGTGCAAAAGTGACGCAAGTCTCTTATCAATAAGGCCCTTAGTGCAGCCATGGTAAGGCATTAGCTGAGATCAAGAAGTCACCAGTACAGCAGTGGCATTGTTTGAGGTCCTGGAGAAAGTGGCACGGGTGCAGCAGAGGCATGGGTAGTCCAGCCACAATATGCCATAGTCTTAGGTCCTGGAGTGATCAGACTCTAGTATAGTGGTGATGGCAAGTGTCTAGTCACAGTGTGGTGCTGACTGACAATGTCTAGCATGGTCCACCGAAGATTACTTTTTACTTTTTTTTAAAGTTGTGTACTAATCTTGTTGAATCACAATGACAGACATCCTCAGCCATTCTTACAGGTATTCACAAGCCTGCTTTGGCACCTGATAAACTCTGCAGTCAGACTTGTTTCAGGTGCTACAAAGCTTCAGCATATTTCACCTAACTCATGAGAACTGCACTGACTCCCCACAGAAGCCAAAATCAAATTCAAGTTTTCCTGCATTACTTTTAAGGTCATCCACCTTCAGAAAACACCCAACTTGCTCCCGTCCGATGGGGCAAAAAGCCTCAGGTGTAGACAGGTTTTCAGACTTGAATCGAAGAAATGCAATTCTGACCAAGGAGCCAGTCAGTCTTTCAGTTTTGAAATAAAACTCAAAACCTAGCTATCTAGGCTCTACCCTGCTCTGCATTCACTTCCATGTTTCTTTCTTAAGTGAACCTCAGCTCATCCCCTTTCTTCCCAGTACCCTGTTCACTCCTCCATAAGTGTCCCCTGCCTACTTGCCAATTTAAGCCCACCCCCTCCTCTCCATCCCTATTCTTCTCTCACTTGATCTCACAATCCAGACTTTCTCTCCATTGTCTATGCTGTGGTCTATTATCTCAGGCCTTGAAAGTCTACTGGAACACTGGCTAAGGCGAGTCAGATTTGATTAGGTCGAGCTATTTTTAGGACCTCCTGGCCTGTTCTGGTGAGTGAACTTAAACTGGAAAGGAACAGGTGTTCTGTCAATTCAGAAAGTGAATGGGCAATAAAGATGCTTTATAATCTGGTTTTTATTTGGACACATTTGTTGGATGTTCAAGGAAAAAGGTCAAATGTCAGTTTGTCTTTTTCCTAATAGGTGCTTATCTTATCCTGGAAAATAGGGTTTACTGTTCTTTCTCTTATTACAGTTAGTGGTTTTTTTTCAATTGAGCTGTCTGATAATCATTGTGAAACAAAAAGCTGTAAGATGTCGGTTTTTTTCTAACATAATATTTAAATAGCTTGTAAATGTATAGTATAAATATTTAAAAATATATCAGGAATTACGAAACACATTTTTTTTGTAATTCAGAAAATTCAGAAGTGAGTTGCTAACAAAGATTTCAATAGGAGCAAAAAAAAAAGGAGCAAAATTAATCAGAACACTTTACTTTGTGATGAGAAAACGGCAAATATTTGCAGAAACTCAATTTCCAAACTATCTAGCCTCTACACAAGAATAATTCCAACTCTAGAAAATGTTGGACTCCTCAGTGGGGAATTAACCTCAAGGGAAACCCATAAATCACTGTGGCTGCTACATGAGGAACTTGTTAAGACCTTGGCAACAGATCTCTTTTCCAAGATCCATACCAGAGGTGCGGGTTATCATCGTTCCACATGGTTTAATGCCACATGTCCCAAGGCAAAGGGGGATCTCCTCTCTTCCATTAGACAGGGTAAAAGTAGACTAGAGATACAGACCAGAAGGCGGGCATACAAGAAAATGGTCAATAGTGCCAAGATGGAATGGGACCAGAATAAATGGGAGGAACTCTCTAGTTTACTGGTCATCAGGGACTCCCGGAAGTTCTGGCGTATTGTCAACACGGGGTCTCCAGATTTAGTACCAGCAATAGAGCCAAATATCGCACCAAGTGTCTGGCAGGAACACTTCCAGTCCCTTTACACAAAGGAAACTGGAGTACAATGTCATTCGCCCCCATTTCTCACAAACCATTCAGAGGGGGATTTTTTACAGAAAAGGAGGTTAGAGATGCGATTGCGGACCTACCACTGGGCAAAGCACCAGGCTTGGATGGTCTTCCAGGTGATCTGTTTAAACAGGAACCTGATGTATGGGTCCCCTATCTATTGTTATTATTTAATGCAGTTCTGGGGGGCATGGATGTGCCTTGCACTTGGCTGGGAGCAGAGGTTGTTCCTATATTCAAGAAGGGCTCGCCTCTGCTCCCATCCAATTACAGGCTCATCAGCCTCATAGACGTGTCCCAGAAGCTTTTTGGGAGGCTTATACTAAACCGGCTTCAGAACTGGCTTGAAGAATTTGCTATTCTGAGCCCATATCAGGCAGGTTTTAGAAGGGGAATATCCACAACAGACCAAATATTCCGTCTAAATATTATCTATTGGAGGACTGCCCTAATCGAGGGCGGCAGCTTGTACACCGTGTTTGTGGACTTGCGAGCCGCCTTCGATCTGGTCCCAAGACCAAAACTATGGAGTATCTTGGCAGGTATGGGTGTCCCAGCAGAAATTTTATCCATCTTAATTAAACTACACCACAATAACTATGCACGTGTCAGGTGTGGCAGGAATGGGGACCTTACAGACAGATTCCCCGTTGACAGAGGGGTAAGACAGGGCTGCGTGCTTGCACCGACCCTGTTCTGCCTCTTTGTGAACGGGGTAATCGCCCACCTGTCCGGAATTGCAGATACTGATGCTCCTAAACTAGATGGCAGTAGGGTTCCCACTATTATGTTTGCGGATGATACCCTGCTGCTATCGAAATCCCCCATGGGAATCCAAAGGGTATTGGATGGTTTTCTCGAATTTTGTACGGAAAGGGGGCTCGAGATCAACGCACAAAAAACAAAATACATGATCTTAAACCCCACTCCCTCAACACGCCCCAACCCCACGCTTGGCTCAGTCCGCTTAGAGAGGGTCTCAACGTTTGAGTACCTGGGGGTAACCCTAAATGAGAAAATGACCTGGGAAACACACAAGACCAAAGCCAACATGAAATATGTGCAGTTAGCGGGTGGCATCTCAAGGATGGTTAGTAACTTTACATACCGCCCACTCGGTCCAATTATCCAAATTTACAAAGCACAGGCACGGGGGGCAGTTACATATGGGGCAGAACTGTGGGGCCATACCACTGCACAAAAATAATCATCCACAGAAAGGAATATGCTACTTACCAGTATGCATCTGTTCTTGGCATAGAGGGCTGCAGAGTGGTACATTATGAATAGATCGCCATCTGGTGTTGGGCTCGGATGATTGCACTTTGTTTTTCTCTTGGAGAGTCTTTTGTATCTTGGTGACTCCTCCCTTGGTTGGTAGTGCGCATGGGCATCGGCTCCATCCTTAGATTGTTTTGCCATAGTAGGGTTAGATGGAGTAGTATGATAGAATACAGATAAGAATGCCCATGTAAGTGTATCTAAATAAGATAATGTTGGAACAGACACAGGTTTCCGGGGAGGCTGGGAGGGCATGTACCACTCTGCAGCCCTCTATGCCAAGAACAGATGCATACTGGTAAGTAGCATATTCCGTTCGAGGCATATGGGCTGCAGATGGTACATTATGAATAGACTATACAGCAGTTCTCTCCCTAGCTGTGGTTGCCCGTGTCTGTTGCAACTGTCTGAAATAAAGTTTTTAATACTGCTTGTCCCACTCTAGCTTGTTGTGTTGTGTGCACATCTACACAATAGTGTTTTGTGAAGGTGTGCGGTGTAACCCAGGTAGCTGCTTTGCATATGTCATCTAGTGGAATGTTTCCCAAAAATGCCATAGATGCTCCTAGTTTACGTGTAGAGTGAGCTCTAGGAGGAACAGTTAATGTTCTCTTTGCTTTTAAGTAGCATATTTGAATGCATTTTACAATCCATCTGGCAATGCCCGCTTTAGAGATGGGATTGCCTTTATGTGTAGGAGAAAACGCAACATATAGCTGTTTTGTCTTTCTGAAAGTTTGTGTTCTTTCTATATAGTACAATATTGCCCTTCTAACATCCAATGTATGTAGGGCTCTTTCTGCTACTGTTTGTGGTTTTGGAAAGAAAACCGGTAATTCCACTGACTGATTGATGTGGAATGCTGAAATTACCTTTGGTAAGAATTTTGGGTTTGTTCTAAGAACCACTTTATTTTGGTGTAACTGCATGAATGGTTCTTGAATCGTAAAAGCCTGCAACTCACTTACTCTTCTAAGTGACGTGATAGCTATGAGGAAGGCCACCTTCCATGTGAGGAATTGTATTTCACACCGATGCATAGGTTCAAAGGGTGGCCCCATTAGTCTGGTAAGCACTATGTTGAGATTCCAGACTGGGGAAGGTGGTCGTCTTGGTGGAATGACTCTTTTGAGTCCTTCCATGAAAGCTTTAATTGCTGGTACTTTAAACAGGGAAAGATGTTGCCTGTTTTGTAGGTACGCCGCTATGGCTGCGAGATGAACTCTGATAGAGGTATATGCTAAGTTACATTGCTGCAAGTGTAGTAAATAGCAAATGATTTGTTTAGTGGATGCGTCCAGAGGGTTGATGTGCTTACTGTTACAGTGTATAGCAAACCTTTTCCATTTTGCTGCATAGCATGCTCTGGTGGTAGGACGTCTTGCTTGTTTAATGATTTCCATACATTCTGGTGGTAAATCTAAATATCCAAACTCTATGACCTCAGGAGCCAGATCGCTAGGTTCAGTTGTTTGGGATCTGGGTGCATTATTTCTCCATGGTTCTGTGTAAGATGCATGGGTAATAATCTTAGTTTTTGATGTGGCACTTGTGAGAGTTGTAGTAGCGTGGTGAACCACGGCTGTCTTGCCCACGTGGGTGCCACTAGTATCATTGTCATTGAGTGTTGCTGCAGTTTCCGAACCAGTAACGGAATTAGTGGGAGAGGAGGGAACGCGTAAGCAAATTTGTTGGACCAATTTATCCATAGTGCATTGCCCTGGGACCGTTGGTGTGGGTACCTGGATGCGAAGTTTTTGCATTTTGCGTTCTGATGATTGGCAAACAGATCTATCTCTGGTTGCCCCCATTTTTGGAAGAATGGCTGCAGTATTTGGTCGTGCAGCTCCCATTCGTGTACTTGTTCTGACTGTCTGCTTAGGATGTCTGCTATCTGATTTTGAACTCCTGGTAGGTGTTCTGCTAACAGATAGATCTTTTGAGGAATGGCCCATCTCCAAATGTCCTGTGCTAGTTTGGATAGTTGGAGAGAGTGTGTCCCCCCCTGTTTTTGAATATAATACATTGCAGTCATGTTGTCTGTTCTGATCAGGACTGCCTTGCTTGTTATTTGCATTTGGAAAGCCTTTAGTGCTAGAAATACTGCTAATAGTTCCAGGTAGTTGATGTGCAGTTTCTTTTGCTGCACACTCCACTTCCCCTGCACTGTGTATTTGTCCATATGCGCTCCCCATCCGGAGAGCGATGCGTCCGCTGTTATTATCACTTGTGGAATTGGCTCTAGGAACGACCGTCCCTTGGAAATGTTTTCTGTGTTCCACCACTTCAGAGAGCGATACGTCCGGTCGTTTACCAACACCAGATCTGTAATCTGACCTTGAGCCTGATTCCACTGTGTCGCTAGACACTCCTGTAGTGGACGCATTTGTAGCCTGGCATGTGGTATTAGCAGTATGCAGGAGGACATCATGCCTAACAGTTGCATAAACACTCGTGCTGGTAGTGAGTGTTGTGGTTGAAATCTTTGTATTAACCCGACCATTGTCTGTATCCTGATTGGGTTGGGGTATGCTATTGCCTTTTCTGTGTCTATCGTAGCCCCCAGGTATTGCTGAATCTGGTTTGGTTGCAGGTGTGACTTTTTGTAGTTCACCGTAAACCCTAGGTGGTGCAGCAATTGAATTGTCTTCTGTGTGTTGTGGAGACATTCTTCTTTTGACTTGGCCTTTATTAGCCAATCGTCCAAGTATGGGAAGACATGTATTTGTTGTCTTCTTAGGTGTGCTGCCACCACAGCTAGGCATTTTGTGAAAACTCTCGGTGCTGTTGTGACACCGAACGGAAGGACTTTGAACTGATAGTGTTGTCCTTCTACTACAAACCTTAGGTATTTTCTGTGGGCTTTGTGAATCGGGATATGAAAGTAAGCGTCTTTTAGATCCAGTGTAGAAAGAAACTCCCCTTTCTTCAGTAAAGGGAGTACTTGTTGGAGCGTGACCATGTGGAAATGCTCCGAATTTATGTAAGCATTGAGAGGTCTGAGGTCCAATATTGGTCTTAGGGACCCGTCTTTTTGGGGGATTAGGAAGTATAGAGAGTATACTCCTGTCCCTTGTTGGTTTTTTGGGACCTTCTCTATTGCATGCTTTTGTAGAAGTGCTAGTACTTCTTCTTTTAACAATGTCAGATGATCTTGACTCATTGGACGCTGTTTGGGGGGGATGTTTGGTGGGGTAGCTGTGAGTTCCAGGCAATAACCATGTTGGATAATCTGTCTCACCCACTTGTCTGATGTGATGTTTTCCCAGACAGGTAGGAACTGTGATAGACGTCCCCCGACCGGTGTTATGTGGTCTGGGGGGAGTTCTATGAAGTCACTGTTTTGGGGTTGAGGCGTTGCGGTTGTTATTATTTCCGCGGCCTCTACCTTTGTTGTTGTTACCCCTGTAATTTCCTCTTGAATTGCCTTTGGGTGATGTAGGTGTGAAAGAGGTGGATTGCTGATTTGTTCCTGTATTCTTTGAGCCCCCTCTATAGGTGGATCTACGAAAAGAACCTCTTTGTGTTGGCTGTTGCAAAGCTCCCATTGACTTCGCCGTTTCTGTATCTTTTCCATTTTTTCTAAGGTCTCATCTGTGCTTGAACCAAACAGTGTCTTTTGATCAAATGGTTGGTTTAGTAGGGACGTTTGTACTTCCTGTTTGAATCCTGAGATTCTAAGCCATGCATGTCTCCTTAACATGACACTGGTGTTGATGGATCTTGCTGCAGTGTCTGCTGCGTCTAGGGCGCACTTAATGGAAGTATTAGTTATTATTTTACCTTCCTGTATTAACTGATCTGCCTTTTTCTGATGTTCTTTGGGGAGATGTGTGATGAGTTTTTCTAATTCATCATAATGTGCCCTGTCATAACGTGCAAGTAGTGCCTGTGTATTGGCTATACGCCAGCTATTTGCCGCTTGTGATGCTACTCTCTTGCCTGATGCATCTATTAATTTTGACTCTTTATCAGGTGGAGGAGCCTCTCCTGTAGATAATGAGTTTGCTCTTTTACGAGCGTTTGAGACTACAAGCGAGTCCAGAGGTACATGCCCTTTGATAAATATTGGATCCTTTGGAGCCGCCTTATATTTTTTATCAATTCTTGGGTTTAATACCCTAGCCCTCACTGGGTCTTTGAATATTTCTTCTGTGTGACTGAGAAGACCCTTCAACATAGGAAGAGTACCTGATGTTCTTTGTGCATTAGGTAGCGTCTCTAACAGGAAATCCTCTATTTGAGGTTCTGTATGTATATCTACTTTATGATATTTTGCTGCCCTATTAATGAGCTGTACAAACCCTGTGTTATCATCAGGTGGTGAAGGCTTTGAGGGATATAACTCTGGGTCGTTGTCCTCATCTGACCCTACGTCATAATTTTCCCATGGGTCATCCTCATCTGGGATGGTTTTGTCATCCCCTTGAGGTTCTCCCTCCCCTGGATCACTGTCTACATCAGACTGAGGTGTAGATGGTCTTGGTGTGGAAGGTGTAGGAATATTTGGCATAGTGTGAGGAATAGGAGAAGAGGGTGTGACTTTAGGTCGAGGAGAAGCAGGAGGAGTTGTATTTGTCCCCAGTGTTCTCTTTTTTGAAGGAAGAGATTTATCTTCTGTCTGTTCATTCTTTCTCTTCTTCGTCACTACTTTGCCAGTTTGCGGATCGATAAACAAAATCTTTTGTTTGGGATCTGTCTGTTGCTCCTGAATCGGTACCGAAGGCCCTGGTTCCGAAAGGTGCTTATGTTTTCGATCGCCGGTGTTCGGTGTTTTCGGCACCGAGTGTCTACTCGATTCCGACTTCCTGGGTATCGAGTGAGTCTTGGACGACGAATCATGTTTCTGTTTCGACATGGAATGTTTCGATACCGAGCTTTCCCTTGTATGGAGCTTCGGTGTCGAAGTCGATGTCGACCTTTTCTCGGATCCGACATGGTGGGAGGCCGAGTGTTTCGGTTTCAGTTTCGTTGCCGGGCCCGAGGGCGGGGCGTCGGAAACTTTTTTCTGCGGTTTGACCGGGCTCGAAGGCGGGGTCGTTACCGCACGGGGTCGGTTTTTCGGTAAGGGGACGTCGTCACTCACGGTTTGTTGCACGTCGAGTTCTTCAACATCCGACTGGTCCCCTTCCGACCCCGACTGATCCTCTTCTTCCTCAATTTGCTCGTCTCCGAACAGCTCCGGGATCGCCTCCGACTGCATTCTGGAAACCTCGTGTCTTCGAGCTCGACGATTTCTAATCGTTAGCTTGGAGGAGAATGCTGCGCAGGCCTCGCAGTCCCTGGATTCGTGTTCAGGCGATAGACAGAGGTTGCACACCTCGTGTAGGTCCTTGTGTGGGAACTTAGCACCACACGTTGGACATTTTTTGAATGGAGTCCTTTCCATGGACTCCGGGCTTGACTGCGTCGAGAAAGGCCTCCTGTTCGTCGACGTAGATCAAAGTTTTTTCTTCGATTTTGAATTCGCAACGCGTCGGAATGGAAATGAAACGCGTTCGATAACAATACCGTCGAATTGGAAAGGGAATACGCGCCGATAAATCACTTTTCCCTGAAGTTGATCTGGAGCGTCTCGATCCTCATCCGAACCCGATGGCGGAAAAAAACAATCTAAGGATTGCGCACTACCAACCAAGGGAGGAGTCACCAAGATACAAAAGACTCTCCAAGAGAAAAACAAAGTGCAATCATCCGAGCCCAACACCAGATGGCGATCTATTCATAATGTACCATCTGCAGCCCATATGCCTCGAACACAAATTTATCAGGCAGATGGTAGCTCTTCCCACAAGCACCCCACTGCTTCCCTTGAGACTCAATCTAGGCCTCAGGCCAATTGCAGATGAACTGAGACTCAAGCCATTAACGTTCTGGCGACGACTCTGGACCAGCATGGACCTAATTAAATACAGGGCTGAGCTGCAGGAGTTCCTAAACATACCAAACGCTAGCTCTATTCCATGGTTAACCTATATAACAAGGTCGCTCTTTGACAAATTCATTTATCCAAAACAAAGACCATTACTCGTTTGAATGTGTTTTGGATGGTATGACTCCAGCCCTCGCCAGGAAACTCTTTTTGCAATGGAGGTATGGCACCCTACCTTTAAGGTCATTTACAAGTTCATGGTCTTCGCCGCCGAACACTGGATGATTCTCAACTCATTAAAGTTGAACGGTGACAAAACGGAGGTCCTGGTCTTCGGCAAAGACCAGGAAATGTGGTCAGGTGAATGGTGGCCCTCATCTTTAGGCATCTGCCCCACACCCACACAATCTGCTAGGAACCTAGGCTTCATTTTTGACACCCGGCTCTCCATGGAACTGCAGGTGAATAGGACAGTGGCCACCTGTTGGGGTGTCATCAGGATTCTGAAAAGAATCGCGTACTATCTTTCCCCACAGGCACGAAAACAGGTTGTGATCGCCCTTGTTGGCTCAAGGCTGGATTACTGTAACTCACTCTATGCCGGGGCCAACAAGGGCCTTCTTCAACGCCTGCAGGTTGTGCAAAATGCCGCGGCGCGCTTCGTTCTGGCCTTGCCGTGGATGTCCTCGGCAAGGAAGAGTCTCCATTGGTTGCCTATCCCTTTCAGAGTCTCTTTTAAACTTCTCTGTCTTACTTATAGCGCCCTGAGGGCAGGCCCGACTGATGCCTTGGGTTCTTTGCTCTCTAGGTATGTTCCAATCAGATGTCTTCGCTCGCTAGAGCTTAATCAACTGGTAGTCCCACGCGCTAGGATGGCAAGATGGGGGAGCAAGGCCTTCTCCATCCTTGCACCTCAACTTTGGAACACTCTTCCCTTGGAGATCAAACTACAGCCCTCACTTGATCTTTTCAAGAAAGCTCTGAAAACTTGGTGTTTCACCAAAGCCTATCAGTGAGCTCGTGTCTCTGTTTGCCCGCAGCTAATTTTTTGAGTTAGGCGCCTTGACGCCCACTGGGCATAGTAGCGCGTGAATAAATCACATTTCATTCATTCAGAGTTGCCCGGCATGTGCTCACCCCCAGGAAAATGAATTACATGTGATATTTTTCTGCGAGCCTTACCGAAAAATTAGGAAATATTGGCTTATTCCCCTCCTTAAAAACATGGGTTTTAGAAACTTTTTACGCGCATACAGAATTCTGAAGACTGATCTTTCCCCACAGATAGTGTTTGCAATGGCTAAGTATTTAATGGCAATGTGGTTGGCACGTTCGCGCTTTCTCAAACTGGACGCGGACTCTTAATTGCGTTCTTTTAAAATTTTAAATGCTAACTGATTTGAGATAATTTAATTTAGACCGCAAGATCAATTTTAAAAATTATACTCTCGAACTACTGTATACATTTTTTGTGATGCAATGTATGTATATCTTTTATGATCTTATTGGTCGAAATAAAGGTTTCAAACGCAATTTCCAAACATTATTGTTTGTAGGCTATATCATTTATAAGTACAACTGCATGTCAGTGGGAAATGTTGTGGCCATTTCAATGGAAATTGTGCTGATTGCATGACAATGTTCTACCTCTTCATGCTTTAGTTGTGTATTTATTGAAAATGTTAGTTTTTAAATATGATTTGAGAAACATTCCTGCCCCACCCTGATGACAATGCTGTTAATGAACTAAGAGGCAAGTCAGGGGTCATGTGCATCCCCTATATGGCTAGATCTGTATTATATATGGAGAAAAGTTTAGTGTATTAAATCAAACAAAATAGGTTTTTGTACAGCAGACATGCTGAACTCGTGTATAAGAAGGTGCTCTCATGTGACAATGAAGAAAATGGTGGCTTAGTGTATTACAATATTTGCCCAGGATCACATAATTTGAAACATGTGTATGTGTCAAGAGCATTACAGTTAGGTCGAGTAAATTATTTAAGTCACTAGACCAGCAGGTCTGGTAAAATGATTATGATTTTTGGAGGCCTGCACCGCTAAGACTGATTCTCATTTTTAAATATGCTACATGATTAGTTCTGTTTCCATTTCTGTTACGGGTGACTTATTTTTCTCTGCTGAGTCAGCTCAGTAACACGTTCTTCGTCCTCCATGGTTAATTAACTCAACAAAGCACACCGACATCTCCTTTTTGGTAGAGATGTGCTAGATAAAAATGTAAAATAACGAAATATCCAGTAGTTAAAAACAGAGGGTATTAATGTGCAAGGCCAGAGACCTTCTTTACTAACCTCGAGGCTCAATAAGTTTCTTCTCATTTCCTGTGTGTGCATTCAGGACACTGACTGAGCTACTAAAACAGCCGGGCAATGGACCATCAGAGCTGATTCCCGATTCCCGCCGGCCTAGCATCCAGGTGCAGATCACCGAGGTTATCCCTCACACTTCACCCCGGAACAGCATCGGTGAGTTATTTCTACTCTTAGAGGGGGTAATGTATACAACACCACATAGTGAAGGCCAACTCTGGAGGGGGTTTTTGCCATGGTGATCTAGAAGTGTGGCATCTACCTCACAGTCATACAAATGAGTCAATTTCAAATTAAATGTGTATTCATGAGCTGTAAACTGCAGACATTACCATTATCCTTCTCGATGGTTTGCATCCTATCAATCACCCACACTCAAGTGCCTTTCTTCCTGTGGTGGCTTTCCGTCTTTGTCATGTTATCTTGCGACACATTGGATCGCAGTGTCCAAATTGTTGTATATATGATAATTTGCAGCAATGACTAACAGAGGACTAAGGGAACTCCAGAACGAAGCACGCTTTCATCTTGTCACTATCTCATCCAGTGAATTTACATTCTGAGAATTGAGGCCTTTGCATTCTGGGACTTGAAGCCTATGCATTCATGACATGCAGAGAAATAAAACAAGCATTTACAATGCAATGGTTTCGCCTTTGGAAAAGTTAGAGCTATTGGCATTGCTCATGACATTTCTTTTTTTTTTATTTATAAATAAATGGCATTGTTATTTACATTGCCAACAGCTCTCTCAGCCCACACAGCTCTCACAGCCCACACAGCTCTCACAGCCCACACAGCCCACACAGCTCTCACAGCTCTCACAGCCCTGGGGAGGAGAGGTTGAAAAGTTGCAGCACTCCGCCCATCATCTTGTTGTGTTTACAAACTATACATAAGACACACAAGCCGGAACACAGGTCATAAACCCAGCACAGTCCAGATAAGACATATAGGTGTGAATTACTGAGTTTATCTGAAGCAGCACTGTACAGGACACGCCATGCACTATCCAACCAGCCCCAACTGGATATAGTCAAATTCAACAATACTTCATACCACCAGCATTTACTTTGTGCTTGGCAATAGGCACACCTACCATCCTGGAACACACACGTATACAGTACAGATCCCTGGTCACAACCCTCAAAGAAGATTAATTTTAATTCACAAAATATTAACGCATTTGCATATTCTCCTAACAGGAACATACCAACTCCCACTACTAATTTCATATCCTGATTAGCCAAATCAGACTTTGGTCTGGAACTATTTAGAAAGTCATTCCTGCACGGGAGGGGGAGAGAGAGAGAGAGAGAGAGACTTGAAGACAGTGAAGAGATAAGAAGGCAAGTAAGAGATAACAAGAAAGCAGAATTAATGAGAGGGAAGGAAAATGTCTCATCCAAATGCTTTACTGATAAAAGCATAACACAATCCTATATTTACGCCGTCAGTTAAAAAAAAACTTTACATTGTGCAGAGACTTAAAACGTGATTTTATGCTTACGTACTAAAAACAAGATGTTAAAGGGACATTTGAACCCCTGGATTCTCTAAAGTGCACACTGTGAAATCAAAACACCAGTTAACAGTGAGGACAGGCTGGGAGAGGGCAGGCTGGGAGAGGGCAGGCTGGGAGTGGGCAGGCTCGGAGAGGACAGGCTCGGAGAGGACAGGCTGGGAGAGGACAGGCTGGGAGAGGGCAGGCTGGGAGAGGGCAGGCTGGTAGAGGGCAGGCTGGGAGAGGGCAGGCTGGGAAGCAGAGAGGGTCTTACCTGAGAAGTCTGCCAGCGCGGAGCTCTCCGGGGCGCAGAGCAGCAGCAGGGCCCAGCAGAGCAGGGCGAGGGGCGGGCGGCTGGGGCTCGCAGAGGTGTCTCCTGGGGCAACCGCCCAGGTCCACCATGGTGCGGCTCCGAGCCCCAAGCCTCTGGTGGTGGTGCTGCCCGCTGCCGAGCAGAGCCGAGTCTCCGGGGCGTAGAGCAGCAGCAGGGCCCAGCAGAGCAGGGCGGGGGGCGGCAGGGGCTCGCAGAGGTGTCTCCTGGGGCAGCCGCCCAGGTCCACCATGGTGCGGCTCCGAGCCCCAAGCCTCTGGTGGTGGTGCTAGTGCTGCTGCTGGACACGACTTTTACGTAGCTGCTGCTTTGTGTTAAGAGTAATTGTAATAATCTTGTAACTTAATTACGTAATTTGTAAACCCATAAATAGTTTACCCTTGACAAACGAGCAGAGTGGGCGATGCAAGTAAAATGTTAAAAGAGTCGGTGGCCGAGCAAACACTGAGAAGGGAGATGGCAGAAGGGAAAAGAAGTTTGTTAGTCACTTCCCACAATATTAGCTGACCATGGACGGCACAAGAGGCCTCTGGGGACAGGGGGCTGCTGGGGGTCCTTGTTTTGCTGGCGCAGGACGGTGGGGTCAGGCATGGGCTGGTGGGGGGTGCCTGCTGGGCGACCTAAGGGCGGGTGGGGAGGGAGGAATGCGAGGAAATGCAAGTTCTTGTGGCCTGAGTTGCAGTGCTGTCTGAGGGCAAGAGGTCTCGTGCCACACTCGGGCAAGGGGGCATCGAGTAGTTGACAATGGAGTGGATCCACTCCCGGACTTGACCCGATGCGGTAGGGGGGGGCTCGTAATTAAGGGGTAACAAAGGTTTCGGAAAGTGAAGGGACGAGGCGGTGTCTTGCGGGACAGTGGCGCGCGGCAGGATGGTGCGGGGGCGCCGCGGAGCTCAGCACAACATCAATAGGAGCAGAGGGGAGGGGGCGATGACAAGAAGATCAGGCGCGAAGCAGGGGATAGGCGGGCACAGGGCATGGCCTGGAAGGACAGGGGAGGGGTGGTATTTTATGGGGCGGGCAGGTTGGGTTGCGATGGGGATGGACATGCGAGAGATTCATGCGGATGCATTGGGTGCTGTTTATACAAGTTGGTAACAGCATTAGAAGAAAAGAGTGATGTCAACGCGTAACTATGACTCATTCACTGCCGATTAAGGTGCAGGAACGCCAGGTAGAAAAGACACTTCACTGGTTTCTAAATATTTATTTGTTTATGCATTTTTGTGTAGCGCGGACTTTGCCCAGGGGCGTCGGAGCGCTTCACAGTGGGAACAGAGGTGATGCATGATGAGAGCATTGCACGAGAGCAGATTGCAGAGGCAGACATGGCGTTACATGGGGTAGAGGTGACGGTTGTGAGCAAGCATAATGCATGGGGTGGTAGGGAGTGCACAGGAGGAAGGGGTGACGGGCGTGCAGGTTACAAGAGAAGACGGGCCCACGCGCTCTCAGCACTTCCTGCCGCCTCCGCTGCACAATCAAATATCCCCAAAGCGCTCCTGGCAGAACAGTATATTAGCCCCTCTCTTGCGCTGGGATCGGGCAAACTCTCTTACCCTGGTCGTCCGCTGCTCCGTCCTCTTCGATTCGAAGGACGCCCTCTTCTTCTGATGGCAGGGCTTCTCCGGTCCCGACGTAGGCGCTCGACCAATCACAGCGCGGCCTCTTCGCCGAGACCCTGATGTCGTCAGCTCCGTGGTCGATCGGCCAATCACTGTGCGGCTCCCTTGGCGAGCTCCCGGTGACGCGGTGATGCTGGAAAAGCGCTCGGCCAATCCCGGATCGCTGATGACGAGATGACGATCTTGAAGACGAGCACCACGCCCATGGAAGAAAAGACGAAAACGGCTCCAGGAACGCCTCCGAATCTGGTCCGCGTTGACGGACAGATTCAACATGCATGCCCGACAGACTGAAAATGACAGGAAAGTGGACATATATCACCAAAACCGTAAAAATGACCGGACGAGACCACACCTATCCATAACAATGAGAAGGCCGGTACGTGACACACTCACACACACAAATGATCTACTCGTGTCAAGATAAAATACACTGACACCCAGATTCCCCCGAGCTTTACGTGAAGCTATTGGATTTACACAGACTCGCATGCCCATCCATCACCTGAAAGTATATATAGATACAGATGTCATATCACAATCGGCAGACCACACGGTTAACACTCCCCCGTGAGCATGTCATGTGTGGGTGGGAGACACATGTCCATCACCATGAGCTTATCCGTAGGCGAAACACACATCAGAATAACAATAAATATACCCACAAAATTATGCACAATCGCATAACACTGAAAGGTGAGGATTGCACAGCTCAAATACCCTGCACATGTGCAGAAGAACCACCCGCAAACCAATCAGCATATCAGATGCACAACCGATGATCCTGAGCAGATGCCATGGTGACACACATATCTATCACCAGGAGCATAGCAGGGGTTAAGGGTGAACACATCCACCCAAGCATGTTGGGAGAGGATGATTGTGCACATTAGTAACGCATGTGCAGAAGAGAAACCGAACATCTCCCAGCAAGTCAGGAAAGGACATTGACACGGTTGTTGCCTCAAATTGGGTACAGTACGGTGGGTTGGTTGGGGGGAAGGGGGTTTCGCATTCTTGTAACCCTCGGCTCACAGGACTATGCTCATCTCTAAACAACACCTTAATCGCGAAGTACTCTCCCCTAGCACGAAGTAAATACGCCATCTCGCGAACACGGATGGCTGAGATGTATAGCCCCAATACCCTCAATGTGTCTGTCCCTAACACAGAACATGACAGAGGGTGGATGTTGAGCATAAGCTCACCTTAAAATAGCAAGGTAGCAGCTCCTTTACATTCACTACCATCCTGAGCATGACTGAAGCACATTCATCCCCGCTCCATCGACATGTCAAGTGAAGGAGTCGACACAACATTCTCCCGAACATAACTGAATTGGTGTACACAAACCACCATTGCCGCATATAAATAGAACATGCGAAACAACGGGGAAATGAAGGGTGTAACCATATATTTTCACCAAAGTAGTAGTCATGGAAGGAAAATCACATAGCCAGCTTCCCCGTGGAGAACAGGAGGCCCATTTAAGCCTTCATCCAACCCCTCCTCCACACCCGAGTAGAGCAACAGACCACCCCCACCTTTTCGCCGAGTACACGAACCCGCCCGGGGAGCGGCGCAGCGAAGACTGATCCGCCTCCATTAATGCAGCAACCACTGCCTTTTACCACCCCTCCCCACCCTGCGCAAATACTGCATAGTGGATCTGTGTGTACACTGCCAGGAAGGATGGCAGCTAGCGGAGGCGTTTGCTTGAAATGAGTGCAGGAGAAACAAACCACCACGCGCTGCAGTAACAGCGTCGTACACCTGCCTCACTCCCCGTCCCAAGGCCCTTGGCCTCCTAATCGGGGCCTCCCCGCCTTCTTACCATGGTGCCGCGGTGTGTCGGGCGCTGCGCTCTCCGGGCCAGGGGGCCGTGACTGGGGCCGTGAAGGGAGCCATTCACTCGGGAGGGTAACGGCCAGGTGGTGTCTATGGGGAACAAGCACCACGAGCACACGGACATCGGGAGGGGGGCGGGAACGGGCACAGGACAGCAGGGGGGGGGGCGGGAACGGCGCACGGACAGCGGGAGGGGGGGCGAGAACGGCGCAGCTCATTTATAAACAAAATGCTCCTTACCTGATTGCCTTGTGGGAACTCGAATCTTGCAGCCAACTCCAACAACAAACACTTGTAAAATGAAGAAAACAGGCCGACTCAAAAAAATAAAATAACACACACCCACCGCCGCAATGACGATCCGAAGTGGGTGGAGAGCGAAAAAATCACGGGAACGCCCCCGAATCTGGTCCGGCCTTGACGGACAGATCCGGCTCCCAATGGCTAGCCTCCATTTATGGAGCTAGCCAATGGGAGCCGGGGGACGTTCCTGAAGCACATATAGTAAACAATAGATTTCTCTGGGGCGGAGCTAAAGCTCCGTGCCCCAGACGAAACCTAAACATACTGGACAGTCTAATCACTGCTTGGGCAAACTTGAGGGCAAAGTATCAACTTTGATTCTTGTTTTTAATTGGTCATCAATGTAACTCTGAGTCAGTTTATAAGTGGTCTGTGTTGCAATTTAGTCTTCTGATGTTGCCTGGTTCTACTCACGCGCTGAATTTAGAATTAGTTTTGGATGAATCTTCTGATTTCTGAAGGAAGGACTGGATCTGGTATAGAATCATTGACAGAATTTCTTGCACCACATCAGCCTTCTGTCGGAGGAATTTCTGCGTGTGTATTCTCCTCTGGATTTGGTACTTCCTGCTAAAATTCTGAGGATTTTCGTCCCCCAAGCATTAAATCTGAGTTCACTTATGCACATCAAATTAAGTTACCTTAGTTTTAGAAATATTTTTGAAAAATAATTTCTCGAAGACATTTGACCATGCCAGTCAATAGATGCTCATACCCAGAAATCAAAAATAAACACATTTACATGCACTGGTCAATGCTCAGTTTTGGTTACAAAGAATAAATAGAGTGAAATATTTAATACATTCTTCATATGTAGTTAAAAAAACTCTCTCTTTATTATAAACGTCTACAAGTCTCAAGCACAATTTATTGGTTTTTAATAGTACATCTCCATTTCATAGGTCATGAGTTTAAATATCCATAAAATGGAAAAATATTTAACTGGTTAATGAGTGGCACTATTCAATTTTTCACAACTGTGCAGCTGACAGTATTTTGTTATTTTTGCAAGTGTACTGGATTTCTCAATTCATATCAGAAACAATCCACTTCCTCTATCTTTGTTAGTGTTTTAACAAATGAATGATCTTTTGTAACTTAGTTCTTTAGTTGTATTTGTTCACTACTCACAACAATCAGTCAACCTTAAAGACATCGATTTACCATTATCCCACAACTCTAAATCAGTCCTCTTTCTTCAATCATTTCTATATCCAGCGTGACGATCATATTTTCTAAATTAAATGTTCTGGTTACATAGCCTCTATTCAAATATATCTTTAGAGATTTGTGGGGCATTGAATACATTCAATGTTAGTATTAATATTCATTTAGGTTTACATTTTACAACAATTTAAATTGTTGGTATACATTTTAACCATATTAACTTTAAATTTAAGATGTAGCTTTTAATACACTTATTAGTTGGTTTCTGTCGGGTGACTGTTTTACTTTTAAGTTCTAGTAAGTTTGGTTTGAGTTTACTTTTTAAATACCTTCATTGTCTTTTTAGTTTTAACATTCCTTGTTCATGGGTTATATTTTTTCAATGCAATAGGTTTTCGATTTTTTTGGTGTTGAATTTATTTCATTTTTGGTTCATATTTATATCTTTGCATTAACTTTAGCTTTGCATTAGTTCAGAGTTCTACTTTCTGATTAGTAAGGTTTACCCTTGCAGTTTATTTTTAACAAATTAGAATTAATGTTACTTTTTGCTTACAATGTAGTGCCTCATTACTTTAATTTTAGGTTTATGTCTGTGTTTTGAAATTGCTAGTTTTTATGTTCATGTTTTAGTCAGCTGTAGCATTTGCTCACTACTTTATTTTAGATTTCTGTTTAATATTACTTCAGTTAGTGTCAATGTGATTTATTTAATTCAGTTTACCCATACATCACATGTGTAATGCTGTGTTCCTTCATTCCAGATCGCGCCTCTCAGGGAAGTGTGGGGCTCGGGTCCCCTCTCATAGCCCCAGCCGTGATTCCTCATAACAACAGAACACAGATGGTGGGTAGCATGGTAGCCCCGGGGCAGGAATATGGACAGTATGCCACACTCAAGACAGCGGGTAAGTGGACAATAGAACAATATCTTGCTCTCAGTCAGTCCTCTCTCAGAAGAAGCTAATGGTCCATTGAGTGTATCCTTACTGCAGGGTGTCCCGGGGCAGAAGTAACCCATAATTTGGCCTGGGCGAAATGTTAATCACGCAGGAGTTTTCAGAGTAAATTCAGTAATTACGCATTACTCTTGTGATGCGAAATTATATTATTACACCAGCTTGAGAAATTAAGTGTAATTTGGGGCACAAATCCTACCCCAGGAGCACAGGAACAACAAATAACAAATTAAGAGAGAGCGAGCAGCCGCTGTCTAATGCCGTGCATGTCGGCAGCATTTAGTGCATCCTTGGGCCCACTTTGGACACAATGGTGCATTTTGCACTAAGAAAATAACACTAAATGCTGGTTTACGCTTCTCCCATAACTCTGCATATTAATTACGAGTAATTGTGTGGTAATTTTGAGTAATTATGCTAGAGAACTATGCCAGTTACGCCCACCCCACCCATAATCCAACAGGTTGTATGATGTAAAAGATTTAGCGAGAACTCAGCTTGTCATGGTTGCACTTTTATGCATGATGCAAAGAGGCTCATGAGTCATTGAGGCTGGTCCCAGCCTTCTGCTGTTAGAGGGCAAAGTAATCTCAGTGGTCACCACCTGAGCCTGATCTTTGTGCAAAACCTCACTACCTAAACCTGGTGTTTGTATGGAAGAGTGTCTTGGCAGGCATTCATTTTTCTTCCGCTCCTTATTTCTATATGGAAATGGTCTATGATGGGTTGACACATTCTTACATTGTTCTCCTCTTACTTCCACAGATGGTGGCAAAGATGAGTATTACAAGCGCTTTTCATCCATGGACATGTCATCCATGGGCTCACCCTCCTACAAGACCATCTCGCTTCACCCCCAAGATGGACAGGATGGCAGTAGCACCTCTTCACGGACAGGCCCCTCCACACCAGTGCAGAAGTGCAAAGTGGCCAAGACCAACACTCACCCAGTGGCTGGTTCAGCCTTCCAGGCCTGGGAGCCCCCAGCCCGCCAGGAGCCCCGTCGGCAGGGTTATGCCAATAAGCGCCAGTTCAGCATTGAGAAGCTGCCAGCACTCTTCAGCCAGCCTGGGCACTATCCTACAACCCCTAGGTACTACGGTGGCAACAGCAAGACAGAAGTGACAGTGTGAGGACAGACAGCCATTTAGTCCTGCCCCTGGACAACCCCCAAGGGAAGGCACTGCAGACTGGTGGGAGGTCATTTCTGACAAGCCAGATGGGAATGGAGCAGCAGATTCCGATGGGAGGGGAGAAGAAAACAGGAAATTGGTCAAGAAAAGCTTAAACTATATAAGTGCTGTTTAGCCAAAGATTTGCTAACGCTCTGCACAAGAGTGAGCCAATGGGAGATAACACACACAGCACTATAATGGGCCAAAGGGGAGACTTATATGGAACAATGAGAACATTTAGGATATGTCAATTGGCCAAGGGAGAATATATATACTAATCTTTATAGGCCAATTGGCAATAGTGACTTGTCAAGTCTGTGGGCTAATGGGGGTGCAGATGGAACATGCTATAGGGCCAGTGATGAGAATTCCAGGAACTAGTATTTTGGAGAACAATGCAAATACAAAAGACAAATGAGCAGCCTCTATGAGAGCAACTGGACAAATTAATGGACAAAAGAGGAGAAGAAATTAGTAACTTCAATATGGAGAAGACCATTGGCATAGAAGACTGTGATAAACCAATGGGCCACTAGAGAGGCGTTAAGGGGCCTATCAAGGGACCAATGAAAAACCAGGCGGCAAAGAGGGTAGAAATAGATTATGTTTTCTGGTTAAGAGGTCAAAAAGAGAAGACAAAGGAATACTCCACTTTCTCGATGGGGAGATGACCGGGGACATGTCATTGGACATGGATGTGCAGAGCACTGGGACAAATGAATGGATGAATTACAAGACACTGGGCATGTCAATAAAGACTAAAAAAACATGGATCACACCAATGGGAGGAAGCCATTGAGATACGGAGAAGACTTTGGGTATTGTAGTGAGTCAATGGTAAGAAACAATGGCACAAATCAATAAGCCAATGGAGAGGAAACATTGGGGCTGTCAATGGATTATGGCAATACAACAAGCGGATCCCATGATAAACTTTAATGGGCCAATGGGAGAAGACGTGGGGGCTATTAAATTAGCCACAGACAGAAGAATGGGCAATGTGAATGAGAAGAAACCATGATGGACTTTAAAGGGTCAACATGGAGAAGATTTTGTAGAATTCAATGGGCAACAGACAAGCAGACTCCAAAGGTCAAAGATGGAGCAAACTCTGGGCATGTCTTTCTTCTTCTCGGGTCACTCTGAAAACATTTAAAGGAGGGTCATAATCAAAAATAAAAAAACAGACTTGTGGCCAGCAAGCACGAGAAACCTGACATTTTGAGGGAACAAACAGGGAAAGAGATGAGACCCTCTCGGAAATTATATGGGGGATCCACACAAAACTTGGTCTTTGTGGTTATTAGTGCAGGAAAGTGTGCCGGGTTGGTGTACAGAAAGAATGGGCCAACACGCTTGACACATTGAATGTGTGAAGAGATGTTGCCATGAGAAACGTCAATATACTTGCACAGGCCCAATTCACGTGCATAAGGCTTGCTCAATGCCCATCTTTTATTCTAAAGAACATGGCTACAGGCCCGTCTTCTGTTCACAGAATGCTAGCTCCAGGCTAGAGGGCTATCTGGTTTTCACAGGATGCTTGCTAGGGGCCCTTCTAATGCTCCCTATACGCTCATTGAGGGCTGGCTAGCCCTTTCCCGAATGCTAGAGCTCAGCAGAGTATCAGCTGGCTTTTGCCCCCAATCTACAGCAACCAATGACTTGTAGACCCAGTATGCTGGCACTTATTGCCCAAATTACTGACTACTGTGGAAGAGGCACACTGGTTTCCTCCCTTTGCAGAGCAAGAAGACAGCTCACAATGGATACCGGATGAACGAGAATGAAGTCCTGAAATGCTTGTATGTTGTGCTGCAGATACCTTTCGCCTGGCGCTGCCAGGGCGAAGGTGGTGCAGGTGGATAACAAAAAGAAATAAGTGATAACCAAGGATTGTTTATTTTGGCCACCGGCGGCTTCGCACAATACTTTGGTGAACCAATGTTGACTTTCGGCCCTGACTAATGCTCTTTCAAGCCAATTGGGTGGTTTTCTGTTTTTTACCCTGCAGCAAAAATTGTGTCCTCCTGCCAACATCCTGGCTAGTGATATTTTGACACCTTTCCTTGGTCTGTCGTCAATCACGTGTACCAGGCCGCGTTGAGGATTGGTGTCCTGGTAGGGAGGCGCTGGACCTTCTTAGCAACAGTGTCCATTTTGTCTTAGATCTTAGAAAAGTGAAACAAGCCAAAATAAAAATCACGAATAAAGTTATAAAGATATTTTTTCTTGGTTTTGATTCATGTGTGTGCTCATACCCCGCATGCCTTCAGAGTCGGAGGGTGAACCCAGGCACAGCCCTGGAGAGGAGCGAAGAAACAATGCCGGCTCATATTATAGACCTGGCTTCATGCTGTTGTGCAGCGTGAAATGGACAATATTAACAGACTAATGATCAGTGGCAGAACCAAGAGACAGTGTAGGGGGTTGAAGGACTCTGGAGTGGACAGACCATTGGGTCAGCAAGCTATGTGACATATCCCTACCTCACGTTAGATGTATCGTCATCATTTTCAGAGCCTACATTTCCACCAAGAGAACTCCACTCCATTTTCGTTTCCCCACAGGTAAAGAAATCTTTCCAGCTATGGATGAAGAAATCTCAGTCTTGCTATCGCTGAGGACAAAAATCCCGATTTCTACAAAATAGCAGCCTGCACATACGATTCAGTGAGGAGAGTCCACCTTTCACTAAAATACCAGACCCTTGATTGAAGCATGTCCAAATGAGTTGTCCATCCCTCACCCAGCTTCGTTCTGATCAAAAGAACGCGTCCTGGTTGGTCATTGGATGACCAACTAGAAGCTGGTCCATTACAGACTTTACGCTGCCTCGATCTGGAGCCGGGCCACGCTGGACACATCCAAAAGGCCAAGCTCTGAATTTCCTGCAAGGATCCCTTCTGGGATGCATGGGCAGCAATCCCTAGCTGGGATTTTCAGAGTTCTGAATCCTTCTAGAACAATCCCTTGAGTTAACCCTCAGAGGAACAAAAGAAACTTTTGGGGGCCTCATAGTCCCCTCCGCTGGTGGAGACATCACTAACATGCTGCCGCCTAAACACCGCAGACATACTCTGGCAACAAATGTTATATTTAAAAAGTAACATCTCATACAATTTTAGGAAAAACTTTAATTCGAGTTTAGATGACACATAGAATTGACTGCATCCAAATCGTCAGGAAGGGGCAACAAGAGTACTTACAAGAGCAAACAAAACATCATCTGTGGCCCATTCGACAACAAAGGCTATGCCAGGCTATAAGTGTACGACCTGTTGTCTCACATTTACATCCTCTAAATTAGGATTCAGGTTAAGGTGCTTATTAGAGTACAGTTAAGGGTCTGTGGTTTTACTCACCCCCCACTTGGCCACCATCATTGACAGGCCTCATGATCTCTCCTGGTAATACTCGTATCAGTCTTTAGAAGCGGGCCAGAGATCCTTTCTGCATTCGGTAGACGGGAACTTCAGGAAGGGAGACTGGTCTGTCTCAAATGACTTGATTTTATACCCCAGTGTTAGTATGATTTTGATCATTTCCAGGAATTCCCATACTCGTGTTAGCAAGTCTCTCAGTCATGAGTGTGCTTATTTTCCCCATAATAGAAATATGGGTCGGATCACAGTTACTGTAGACATGATCAACTTTTTTCCCATTTGTGATCTATCGGACCAGGATCCTTTGAAATGGAGACCTAGGAGGACTACTTGTGGGTTCCTTGGCATAATGGTTACCGACTGATCATTCATTGCCTTCAGGATTGTTTCTCAGCACTTGTCATATTTTGGATAACGCTAAAATATATATAGCAGTTGCCTTGTTTTATGACAATCTTTCTTGTTATCTCAGTTATGCATTTTCTGAATTTGATACCATCACATAGTCACTTTGTGCCTGGCCTTGTGCCTAGCCTTCCTACATACTGCCACCCTTGCTTTGTAAAAGATTTTTCTCCATCGTCCTTCGGAGATCTCTCTACCTCTCACTAATTTCCCTTAGTCTCAAGCCCAGGGTCTTACATACAAGCTTGGCCAAGATTATCATCCCATAGATATTGGAGATCAGCCCCTAGTCCCCGTCTCCTCCTTTCATCCATTTCGTAAGTTGTAGATGCAGTAAATTCCTCCCTGAGCAGTAGTTGTAATGCCCAATTTCTAAGTTGTATATTTTTTTATGTGTTTAGCTTTGATGAGACCAAATTCTCTTTTGAGCTCCTCGATCACGTTGATTCCCCCCTCCTTAAATGTGGAGCCTAGCATGAAGCACTCGCGCTCTCTTCGAACCCTGTGGCCACCTCTATCTTGGCCTGCTGTGAAGCTGGGGGTTGACACATAGTTGTGAAAGATGACAGGTAAGAGTTTAATCCCATGGACCTGGTTATCTTGTCCCCTATCCCTAGTATGACTCCAGTCATCGCTGAGGAGACCAGTCCTAAGGGCAGTCCTTAAACCCGGATACCTTGTTAAAAGTCTCTAGTTCCCTCATCAGGGTGGGCAGGAAGTCAAGTGGGCCTTTAATTGATAGACCGCAAACACTGCCATTTAGAAGGTATAGCTACAGTCCTGAATACCTTGATAATATTGCCTCTCTGCACCTGTTCTGCAAATGGTCCTAGCATCGGGTGACAGGGCATCCCTATCATGTGCCCCTTCAGATAGCTATGTCCTAAGATGCAGTTTTGCTCACTTTCATGGAGGCCTTGGATTTTGATAACTGTGTTGTAAACTGTGGACTGAAGCTTAGAGAGTGAATTAAGCTTCTCGTATATGTCCAGCAGTCCCTCTCAAATGCCTTGTCGACATCTACATAGAGGAGCATACGTAGGGCATACTTATAGGTGCAGTAAATATTTCTATTATATATAGACTTGTTTTCATGTTGCCTCCCCACTGGTGACCCATCTGCCATTCTTAAGTCCTCTGAGATGGCTGATTTCAAATAGAATTTATAATTGGTGAATACAGCAACATCATCAATAACTACTCTCTTAACCTATCCCTGAAAATGTTTTGTGCAGAGTACAGCAAAACTTGTTTTCTTATGCAGGCATGAGGGAACATACTGTAGGGGAAGCCACCTGAAATGTAACCTTGTCCAGTCCCTTTTGACGAATTGGGTCACTTGTAGAAGACAAATCTCTCCCTCAGATTCCAGAAAGAGATTTATAGTCAATAGCTATTTAGCGGGGGTATAAAGCCATTTAACACTGAGGGTCTCACTTTTTTACCATGTTAGAGAAGCTTTGATTTCCAAGCTAGCAAGTTAGTGCAAAGCCCACCGAGGAGTGTTGTGTGGTACTGAAGGTGTGTGAGATCGGAATACAGTACATTACAGTGCGATGTATTACATCGTGTGCTTTTACAATGCGGTTGTTACAACGACCACGTTGTTAGTAAGCGATGCATTTACATCGCAAGTCATTAGAAGGACTTGTTTTTGGGGGCGCGCTGGATTTAGGAATAGTATTATTTACTATTCCTACTCCAGTTTACTATTCTACAGTAGGGAAGGTGTTGGAATTCATTTCCAATACCTCAGCGCCCCCTACAGCAAGTTGTTGTAATGACTTGCGATGTAAATGTATTGCGTACTAACAACCCAGTCAATGTAACAACTGAGTTGTAATAATCTTGCGATGTAATGACAGCGATGTAAACGCTGCTCCTGTGAGATCGGCATGCACATCACAACATTGGTGTCGCTTCTTGGATTGAATATCTCGCGGACTAATCCTCGCCCCTTCTTCCCAACCTCCAAGGATCATAGTAGGAAAAAGGAGTCAAAAGAATAACCTCCAACTTTCTACATTCCCTATAGTGTCTGTACATCATGATCATTGAGGACTTTCATCCCTTACTCCAACCCTAATCTCATCAACAATACACTATTTTGAACCAAGGGTACAAGAAGATTCATGGGTGCATCTGTGAAGGAGAAGGTGGCAGGTGTACCGGGAGCATCTTCATCAACATACTCAATTGTCGGTCCACTGAGCTTCTTCACATGATGCACCCCCTCCACTTTTGCTTTCTCAATATCTTTGGGGGAAGAACTTTTCCCTTGCATCCACTGACATACTGATTGTCACTTACCTCAATTCAGTCTGTTATCACCCATCTCTGTGCTTTTGTCAGCTTCACTTAGGCCCAAGATCTTCCATGCCCCCCGAGGCAGCATGTGCCTGCTTAACCCATTCCTACATGAGGGCCGGGAAAACAGAGGGCGACCCCATAGGTAGGTAATATATCACAATAAGGTCACAAATTCAGTCACAGGCGTGAATGCTCTCCTCCTCCTCAATGTAAAAGTAGCTAAGCCATTATATAGTTGCCCTTTGTGGCTGTTGTAGATCAGCTCTTTAGGTCTTGCCAATGTGTTTATCGCTTTCTGTTCCCAATAGAAGTTGTCCCTGGTTAGGATGTCCGGAGCGCCTTTCTTTGCAGCCCTGATCTCACCACCCTATCCGTGCAATCCAGTTTATATCAGTGCGTCATCGTGTCTACCTTTAATGGTTTGGACAATCGTTTTGATGAAGATCTGACTGTCCCTTCCCTCACCATTTTTAGGCACTTCCCTTATGCAAATGTTGATACGCTGAGATCAATTTCCTAACTCGTCTAGCTTTAGGATGATCTATTGTTTCCCCAGCTACATTAGTCTACTGCATATATGATATTGCTCATTGACTTACTCGTTCATGGTCTTTTCAATGTCTTCAACTCAATTGCCTGGTGAAGTGATATAATTCTTGCAAGTTTTTAGATCTGCCCTTATTCTACCAACTTCCCTCTTAATCACTTGGAGGAAATACTATGCGAAGTCCTGAGGTACAGGGGCCACCGCAATACAGTCCACTTCCCGCTCCGAGGGATGGCCTAGATGTGGGCCATTGACTTGTGTATTTTTCTCGCTTTTAGCTATGAGCATCTCTATTACTGACCCTCTATGGCCTCAGCTAGTATTCATAAGTGCTTATGGATTTTGTTGCACAGTAGTCTCTGAGATCACTCTTGTCTCAATATACAAGGGCTCCTGCAGTTGGTTGATTAACCTGAGGGCATACAGACTGGCGCCTTTGCTTCTCATGATCCCTACAGCAGGCTTCCAAAGAAGTGTGGCTTCTCTCTTCTCCCAGGGGGCCTTGGTTGTGTCTTAAGAGTAAAAGACTATTCACTATAGCGATTGCTTGGTGGCTTCCTGTCCATGAGGAGTCTCACCATGTGAGGGTACCACCTCCACTGGGAGTCGTCCCAGTGAGGCAGAGTGTTTATTTGTTGTGCATCTCCATAACTTCAGCCATGACCTTCAAAGGGCTCATGTTTTCCTCCTTCAGTCCCTATTCCAGTTACTGCATAGAGCCAAGTGGTGGGCCCTATGTGGCCCGACAATCCAAGCTGACCCGTTCTTTTCCACCAGCCGTTTTGTCCCCAGGAGCCACCCTCAGACCCCAACTCTGGACCACCTCACTCTTTGAGAAAATGAGTGTATCCTGTCTTTATTCTTGTGGAACAGTGGTTGCTGAGTTATTATTATTATTGAATAGCGCTTAGCTACCCATAGGGTTTCCCAGCACTTAGGAGCATGTTTCACAGACTCAAAGAGGAGCTAGAATAACCAAGGGGCATATTATCAAGCCTGGGCGATAAAATTATCGCCCCTTTATCGGCAGGAAACTGCCGATAAAGTGGCGATAATAGGCTTGATAATATGCTCTATCGAATTCCAATCGAAGCACATGTTAGATGTCTATCACAATTAACATGAGCTTCGATTGGAATTCCATAGAGCATATTATCAAGCCCATTATCGCCTCTTTATCGGCAGTTTCCTGCCGATAAAGCAGCGATAATGTTATCACCCAGGCTTGATAATATGCCCCCTAGTTTTTAGATCCTTGCAGAAAGTGTTCAAGGAGGTGCAGCCTCTAAGTGATTCAGGTAGAGCATTCCATAACTTAGGGCCCAGAAAAGAGAACCAGTCGCCACCCATCCAGGGGCGCCTGACTCTGGCCACTGTGAAGAGGGAACGGTTGCTGGATCGCAGAGAGCATGGAGGACGGTATAGGGCGACTAGTTTTTGCAGGAACCGCAATCCCGTGTTGGAGTTGAATTTGTACATGAAGCTAAGAGCCTTAAAATGAATACTCTTGTCCAATGTGAGCCAGTGGAGATGGTGGAGAAGATCAGAGACAGAGGAGTGTTTGGGAAGGCGAAACAAGAGCCTGGCGGCTGAGTTTTGGACCACCTGCGGACGTTTAATCACAGACGTAGCAGCCCCCAGGCACAAAATATTACCATAGTCCAGCCTCGATAATTTCATGGCATGAAGGGCCCAGAAAAGTGAATACATGTCCAGGGCAGAAGCAGCACTCACTGAGGTCCCTGTCAGTCATGACCCAGTATGAAATGTAAAACATAAAAAGCACAAGTCCTCCAACACTGGCAGGTGTTCTTAGAAAATGTATAGAGACACTAGTATACAGAAGCAAAACATAAAGGTTAATCGAAAAGATCTGTCGATAAAGAGGGTTGACGCAAGGTCCCGCTGTAGAGGTTGCTTGTTGATTATTCTTTTTATATTACATGAGGCTGGCTTGCACCTCTTGCTGACTTTAGGCTACACCTAAAAGAGCAAACCATAAAAGAGGCCATCCCAGTTATTAGTCAATCACTTACAGCTGGTTTCTAGCAGTAAGGACCGCATGGATCTCATCCTTAGGGAGCTAAAGAGAAGTCAAGAAAGATTGGCGAAAACACAGATGTTCTGCTTTCAACGCAATGGCCATCAAGAGAAGTAGGGAACTATCACCCGGGGTAGGTTTCAGCAGTGGTAAGTCTCAGAACAATGAGGGGACAGGGGGACGTTTTATGTCTGTCAGAGTTACCCCCAAAAATTTATAGTACAACCATCGCTGCCCAGTATGGGGATTGCCCAAATTGCAATAATGCCAAACATCCTTCAGAAAATTCAGCAGCAGTAAAAACTGGTTTAGCATCCACTATGGGACATGAAGGCACTTTATTGTAGAGGCTGTCAAAAGGTTATGGAGAGCTAGAGAGGCAGGGACAACAAATGTGTGCATCCTTTTGAAATTTCCTGTTGGTTGTATGTCAAACTATCCCATTTTTTATTGACCTCTAATAGTATTGCGTCCAGAATATTGACAACCAACAAATCGCAAGTATATCATAAGTGTAAATAGGGAAGTTTAGACTCCTCTTACATTACCATGACCAAACATATCTCATCAATATGAATAGATGGGGAGTTCAGAATAGTAAATGTACACTTTCCTGTAAAACTATATCTAGATGATATACTGTTAGTTGATATTCAGGGTCGGACTGGCCTATAGGGCAAGCAGGCAATGTCCGACAATCTGGTCCCCTAGGTCGTTGTGTGGGCCTGTCTTCTGGCTGTTTTGGGGATTATTTTCTGATCTTCTCGGACGGTTTTTACTGTTGCTTTCCCTTATATCAAAAAAAACATTTGTTGCAGCAAGGTCAAGCCCATGTTGTCTTCAATGCTTTTCAAAACACTTATACAGCTTATCTTTACAAGTTCAAAACTGCCCCAGTTTGGAAGCATCGTCACTTTTTAACTTCCTAATTCACTAATGGGGGCCACTTTTATTTTGGTGCTCAGGCCTATTTTCTGTCCTAGTCCAATCGTGTTGATATTCTGAACATGATATTATTGCAGGTCGATGAAACTCAGTGGAGTGGTAGAAAGTCTTACCGCTCTTGTGCCTGTCCATGTACTGAGGCTGTCACATTCATGTGCTTAATTTTCATTCCTGGAATTGATAAATATATATGGACTGGACGTAGGGCACAAGTCAGGGGTGGACATGAGTGGAAGAAGTCCCCATAATATGTTTTAGAGAGGGAACGCACATCCCACCAATCCAAGGCCAAGGTAGGACAGCCAAAGCCCATGTATTCACCACCAAAGCTGTTCCTGCATGCATCACATTATATTGTTGCATACACTGGCCTCACGGTGTTTTTGAATCTTCAGTCTCGCTATACTTTTCTAACGCAAGCATTAGCCCACTAAGCCCAAACATATTGGCTTTCCCAATACTTGTCTTTCAGAAGGGCACGGGAAGGAGTCCTCTCTCAACTGCTTCACAGCAAGGATGTGGGGAGCTGAGGGAGGACAGGAACTGCCTACCATTTGCACTTTCAGATTTGAACTGGGCGGGAATGTCGGCAATGGTTTGAGAAATACTTTTTTGTGCTCTGACGCTGATTTAAACATAAACTTGCAAAGCTGATAGGTCTAGCCTTGCTGGATGGTGCTTTTTAGGTCGAGCCTAGGCAGCGCTACTCTGCGAGTCATGCTGTATTCGAATATGGAGTTGAAGCTCCGCCCACTCTACTACCATATTTTTAACTGGCTAGTGTCATTGTCCTTGGTAAATGCTGGCTTCTGATTCGTCAATAGGCTTGTTAGTCCCTCCTCAGTACTGCCTTGTCTTCATTTGTAACCTCCCATGAGGACTGTCCCTTTTACTTCTGTTAGAGGGCATGTCTTATTTAGTCTGCAATCAGTATTTTCTTTAATGAGTTTCTCCTACTTCAGGCATGACATGCTTTTCTGCGACATTCATCACGCCATGCGCCCTTTCACTTTCGAAGCAGCCGGGGACAATAGCAGCTACTTCTTTGAAATGAAGTAGGTCTTGCATTTACAAGAGTTTCAGCTATTGGCATTGTAAACAACAATGCCTTTTATTTATGCGGTAATTATCAACACAGACAAATAAAAGATACTGTCATATACAATGCCAATAGATTAAACTCTCGCAAATGCGAGACCTATTGCATTGCAAACTCTTGTTGCTAATGCTGTGGAGCATCGGCAACAAAAATAAAAGAGGTGTGATGATGCAGCCACAGCTGGAGGCTGAGTAATTCTGTATGAGTGAGCGTTCTTAACGACGTAATCACTCATGTGTCACGTTGCATGCCCACACACCTACAGAATGGCACAGGCACAATTTTCTTTTTTTATTTAACATTTCAAGATGGTGGATGCCACTTGGATTGGTAAAATTAAAAAATTACATTTCATTTGCGCTTCTTAGAATGTGGAGCAGCCCTCAGCAAACATCAATAAATAGCAGCTGGAGAACCCTCAAAAAAATGAAAAAATAATAAAAAATCTACTTAAAAGGATAGTTGGGGTAGGTGAGCAATAGAGCAGCGGGTGCGGATGGGGCATAAGGAAATAATGAAGGCATGACAAAGCACATTTTGAAAAGTAGAGCAGCCCGGCGGCAAATTAAATACATTTTACTGGAACCTGGCGAGACATACGATTGGACTTATCATCGTCCTGTGTTTTATGATTGATATTGCTTCCAACTACCAGTGATATTGGGGTTGATGTTTTGTAACCGAGATAAACATCATTAAAAGAAACAGGACGCTTTAGATTAAATATAAAAGACTGCAGTGGCTAAAAAGTTTCTCCGTTAAGACGCTTTTGTCTGAAGATAAAACACACTTATACAAGTGAAGCAAGCCTTGAGGAAGCCCAGGAGGGCGAAACGTGCGTCGGCTGCTGTTGCTTCAAGAAATAAAAAGTGATTTTGGGGATAGTACTTCAGCTGCGGATCATTTACTGTGGGCTGTGTGTGCTGAATAGCATATATGGAATTTGACTTATGTTATGTTATGTTATGTTAAAATGGCTTTTATAGAGCGCACGGATACTCAAAAAGAGTGTCCCGGCGCTTTTATTTAAGGTAGGCTGCAGTAGACTAACATAACACATTAAAAGAGAAAGTGTCACAGACAGAAAGAAAACAACAAGCATGCAAAAGGCCTACTGGGTAAACAACCAGGTATTAAGGTCCTTTCTAAAAGCTAGTAAGCTGGTGGCTCCCCGGAGTGTCAGAGGCAGAGAGTTCCACAGCTGTGGCGCCAGTAGTCCAAAGGAGCGACCTCCCAAGCGCGCTCTCTTCACTCGCGGGACAGTCGCCAAAAATAGGGATTCTGACCTCAGAGAGCGAGCCGGTCGGTAGAAGGCAAGTCTCTTTTGGAGGTACTTTGCTCCCGTCGCATGGAGGGCCTTGTATGTTAGGGTCAAAGCCTTAAAGGCGATCCGCTTGCGGATTGGGAGCCAATGCAGGGTCTGGAGCAAGCCCGCAGCACTAGCGCGTCTGTTCAATCCATAAATCGATTTGGATGGATGGATGGATGGATGGATGTTTTTGTAGATAGTGCATTCTGCACCAAGGAGTAGAGTAACTATATTTCGGTGTGCTCTGGTATCTCTGCTATAATACTGCGCAATAGTCTGGCCTCCAGTCACTGGCCTCTCTTCCCACCATGTATCGTGTTGTGAGCAGGCTGCAAGTGAATCTGTTTGGTGCCATTATTGATCAGGTTCACTTCATTCCGAGAACTCTTACAGCGTTATTTCCCATGGGTTCCGAATCTTGTATAGCACCTCTCGCATTTCAGTTGAATCTGTCTATGCTATGTTCTCTAGGCTGGCTACCAATTTCATCGGCTAGACACAGCTTGGAGCCCTCAGCCTGACAGGCTGCATAATTGTCACTGCCAGCTACAAATCCGCTCCTTGGAACGATCAGCAGATAATCCACCCAACTTCTCATTGAGAAAAGTCATTTCAACTTCTAAGACTCTTTCGTGCTTGCACTGCTCCTAAAATGGATGCTCCCTGCGGCAATTCAGTGGCCAGAGTCGCACTTCATTCGCTCATTCACCTTAGAGGTGTGGAACTTTTCTAATTCCGAATATATGTCTTCTCAAGATGTCACATGAATTAATGAATAAATCAAAGATTTATAGAGCGCCTGGGTACTCCATAGAAGTGCCCACTTCTAACAACCACATGCAGATGACAGCATAGCACTACTACTACAGGTAGTTACTGTGGGCCAAGCAAGCTTGCAAGTCTTGTTTGCCGGTGCGGCAAGCTTTGTTGGCCCCCCACAATTACCTCCTTTTCCATGGATTTCCTCACTACCACCCACCAACAGTGCACCTCATCTCTTCATATCCCTCGCTCAAGTTTATTGTTTTTTTATAGTACTACTCCTCCCAATATAGGGCCTCAGAGCGCTTTACATCACACACATACACATTGTACAAAGACAATGATTACTACAACTGTAAATCATTGTATAGGAAATGAGGGCTACAAGGTGTACGAGTTGCATATCGTCAAGACATTGAATATTAAGAGTGATTGTAATGCAACGGTTGGGGTTGAAAATATAACTACTCAAAGGCACCTTTATTTAGCATCCGTTAAAAATAATGAAAGATAGAGAGGAAAAAAACAATACATTTCTAAACCAATGATTTGACGTTTGTGTTCAGCTGTTTGATGCTGGTTAATAGCTCTCAGTGCTATAGTACAAGAATTGTAATTTATGCAAGTAACAATAGGATCTCTATGGCAAAATCATGAAACCACAAGGGTATCTCCATGGAATACAAATATGTGCTCTGCTAGATAATTGTGAATGTTATTTCCCCCTCCTGGGTTCACCTTTCCCAGAGGTCCTGGTAGTTCCGGTGGTGGGTAGCTTCCGCATGTTTTGCCATGGTAGTCAACTCTGAGACTTTGCATGCTTTTAACAGGTGAGGTGCTCAATGCCCTGCAATCATTCCTGTTATTTCCCTGTCCAGATTTCCCTTTACCAGAGGTCCGGGTATTCTGCAGGTGGGAAAAACGAGAAGTATGAATTGTTGGGGACTAACGTGGAAATAGGCCTTACCTGCCAAATCCTATGTGTTTTTCCATAGCATTCAACCCTGAGACTGTGTGTGCTTCTGTACTTGAACTAGGTGACATCTCGGACATTTTCAGAAATATTTCTGCTGAACTCATAATTCCGAGGGGCCCCGGTAAATCCTCTTTCCTGCCCCTTCGGGATTAACAATCCTCTCCACCGAGGGCCGGGTCTTCTTTCTACTTTTAGTTATGTATTATGCTAATCTGCAATTGCTCGAAATTTCACAACAAAACAGCTTCCGCTCATCTCCTCGGGCCTGACTGTCATGAGATGGTGACCTCAATGCATGCAAAAGAGAATAAAGAATACAGTTAAGCACTTTTTATTCATGACAATATGAGTGACAATCGGTGAAACATGAGCCCTTTTGGAGCCATTCTTGAGTAGCACGTGGATGAAGTGCTCATTTTACTAAACTTACACTTGTGCGGAACCTAAACACTGGTGCACAGATTATTGTGCCAGTTCACTTGAACAAAGCAAACTTGTCTCAACAATTCATCTAGTCATGCCCAGCTCCGAAGCCATGCGAGCCACCAGGAGTCCTCAGGGGGGTTATGCAGTGACCCCCAGTAGGCCAGAACTAGCCATGACATGTTTAGAGTCATGTTTTTGGTTTGCTCATGATGAAAAAGCTCTAGGATGCTAATGTGGAATGGAACCCATCACTCTGTAAATGCGTTGGTTTAGATCAGTTGCAGCACACTGAATCAGTTTGTCCCTTGGACGTAGCTGAATTGAGTGGGTTGGGAGTGGAATCGTTGCTGTGCGTGGTCGTAGGTGGTCAGTGTAACTGCACACACATGGTGAGTAAGTAACATTGCTATCCTTCGCAGATCCGCACGGGAGTGCACTACAGTGCCATTAAACACGGTTACAGCGCTGCTAAAGGCAGGCACTGCTGAGTGACAGCGCAATGCGCCGGTGCTAAATGGACTAAGCACACGCGTGTTTTACAGCAATTGCGCCTGAAATGCGTTCCTCGGTCATTTTTCCTTAGACAAGCAGCTTTTAAAATGTAGGTCTCTTCTTTCTATGAATGTTTTGCCGGCCCAAAATTGGGTGATTGCTCCAGCTGTTAAGTGCTCTGGGAACAGGCCCTAAGCACACGGAATATTGGTTGAAGCCATTGATCGGATCCCTCTGCGCCCGCCCAGATATAGCCCTTCACGGCCATCAGCCTCCTCCATCTAAATGATGTGATGTCTCATGACAGCAGGGCAGGGTCGGCCACAGAGATTTATCTGCCTTGTGCCATTAACGTGTAAAAGGGTTAACGGGCTCACGGACAGCGGGAGGGGGGCGGACAGCGGGAGGGTTAACGGGCTCACGGACAGCGGGAGGGGGGGCGGATAAACAGGCTCACGGACAGCGGGAGGGGGAGCGGACACGGACAGCGGGAGGGGGGACGGACAGCGGGAGGGGGGGCAGACACGGACAGGGGGGGGCGGGAACAGCACACGGTCGCCAGGAACGGGCACTCACCTGGACTTCTTCCGGCGGCCGTGGTCGGCATGGAATCACGAAAACAAACACCTAAAAAAAACAAATGAAACTCTGCGCACCGCCCGATGACGATGCAAAAAGGGTGGAGAGGGAAAAAATCGCGGGAACGCCCCCGAATCTTGACGGACAGATCCGGCTTCCAATGGCTAGCCTCCATTTATGGAGCTAGCCAATGGAAGCAGAGGCGGGACTAAGCCCCACACTGTAGGGACATAAGATTTCTCCTGGGCGGAGCTAGGAGCTCCGGCCCCAGGCGAAACCTAAAAATGTATGATGCGCCCGCCAGTGTGGCTGGCGCATCATAATTGCCATGGCGGGACCGCCACTCACGTCGCGGATGGTCCCGTTTTCCACAGTGATGGCGGGCGGGCAAAGTCCGTCCGCCATCCTATTCGCCCTCTTCGTTTCTTACTGAGATATTTTCATTGAATGTCAATCTTTTTTTCCTTGATGTGCCTTATTTCCCAAGCTTGGTTGCACTCTGCCCTCGTCTGTTTGCAGCCTCAATTGGGAGCAGGACCTGATCTCTGGCCAGGCTCTGAAGCCAACCCACTGGAAGCTAGCGACGCATAGTCTGGAGGTGCCGGGTGAGGTTCAGAGAACATCGCTGTGCATAAGCAAGAGGTGATGTAGGAAATGGGAAAGCAGACGCCATCACACACATCTTCCTCTTGTGTTTCAGCTGGTTCTCTGTGTCCTTCACTCATGAGGGCGGGAGGAGGCAGGTTTTTAGTGTTCTCGGGAATGCCATGCAACAGTCAGATTTTCTTATTCTTGAAATGGGATGTAACCGGACCACATCTGGAGTCTGATATGAGGATGCATGGTGGTCCTCCCTGGGACAGACGAACAATTGGTTGAACTTCAACCACTACTTGGAATCCTGCCTTGAGAGGACTCATCAGTGGGTTCACAGGAGCAAAAATATGTTGGTTCTAAAACTGTATTAAAGCTATTTTGAATGAAGACACTGCACATCAAACTGGACCCAGACGAGTTATTGACGCTATGATAATGACAAGTGGAGGAATCAGGATTGATTCCCCCTCTTCTATGGCTTGCACTTGGGTGAATGATCGCTCCCAGTGGAATCCTTGCGTTACTTGCTTTATATTGGCAGTGTCCACTTAGTAGGTAGATGATTTGACAGGTATAAGGGACGTCCACATTAATCCAGTCATTTTTGTGGACATTTTTGTTATTAATATTTGGACTGGATAGCAATGTTTTCAATGGATTTGTAAAGTGGATCCTATGTCTGAATAAGGAAAGTGTGATTGATTTGAGACACACAGGATTCGGCCAGTTTCCAGTAGCATCAGCAAAAACCATCAAACGTGATCAGAAAGCGCTCTGTGCCTTCCTTCAGTGAGATCTGAGGGGCAAGGAATGGGCAATGTCAATAGGCCTGGCTTATAACTGAAAGTGTCTCTTCTGTCCCTGGGGAGTTTCAGCACTCAATAAGGCACCTTACATGCATTGTCACTCATCGACCCACCCTCCCACCGGCTCCTTCTTGCATTCACTCTCTTAGCCTTCCACAATAAAACAGACACTCAAACACAGAAGTACAAAAAAAGAAAACATGCTGCCAACTAAACTTAGCAGGCATATGCTTGCCATACAAAAATAAAATGAAACATTGCAGCAGGTGTTCGTCTTGCAATCATATTGTACACAGTGTACCACTGCGCACTTTACAGTGCCCATCGGCCCACCCTACACCGACAATGGCTCAGTCAGTCACAGAAAAATAACATTATATTATTGTTTTATTATCATTTTTTTTTTCTGTGACTGATTTTGACCAGCTGGGCGACGCTCCGCCGCCATTATGGAGGAGCCGCCCCTGGTTGCACTGTGATAACCCTTGCTGGGCCCTCTTAGGAGAACCTGGCTTATGTGGTTGCCTGCCAGGTGCCTGCAATAAAAAAACACATGCAAAGCCCTACATACATATACATACATAGAGGATTTTGAAGTCTGCCATCTTCTGTATGAGGGTCATTCACATCCTTCATCTGCCCATGACAGCATACTGCATGGAGAAATGGGTAAGCCCATTTTTAGGGCTCGCCTGCTGTGCGCATGCGCACAGCTGGCAAAGCTCTATAGGGGCTTATCCAGTGTTTAACCACCACTGGCGATTCCTTGCAGTGCATGAAGCGCGTGCACAATGCCACCAGCCGCCTACCTGCCTGCCTCATATTACCACATCAAAGGCAGCCCTCCCAGCGCATTTGTCACCCCCTAATTATTCACGGCCTGCCGGCCGTACTTTCAGTTTAGTCTCCTTTTATAACTTGTTTAACTTGCTCGCATTTCCCTCCTCCCCCTTCTGGGTCCTTATCTCCTCGCATTCCCCCCTCCCTTCTCGCCCAGCCCTTTGATGCTCTGCTGTAGTCGCTGCCTCTAAACCTGTCGTCCCTTCTTTCACCCTCTCGCTTCCCCCTTTCCTCTCCATTGACGATCTCCCTCATGTGTGAGTGCTACCTGAGCTTGTGGCCTGTACCCGTCATGTCTCCCTCCCTACCATAAACTG
The DNA here is from genome assembly GCF_964263255.1 of Lissotriton vulgaris. Lineage (NCBI taxonomy): Eukaryota > Metazoa > Chordata > Amphibia > Caudata > Salamandridae > Lissotriton > Lissotriton vulgaris. The sequence continues at coordinate 878,666,338 of NC_141685.1, forward strand.
TTTATTTCCTGTATGCAGCAAACTCGTGACCCACACGGACCCTGGCCGGAGCGGGATCCAAGCTCAGTCAAGCTCAGATGGGCGCGGGCCTCCAACCAGCGCAAGTCTAATATATGTCAACGGGGACCGCGTTTCAGTAATAGGTTGTCTTATTCACGACTCGAAGCAAGCACTGCCCTATAATCTACTACTATATATTCTGCGGACGCGCGACGGAGACGGAATAACAAAAAAAAATACCTGTTTCTGCGACGAATGTTAAACAGTTCGCCAACGAGCCCCTCACCCCCCCGCTCTCCCCCCTACCCCATCTCCCCCCCCCAAACCAGCAGCCACGCGCTCTCATTAACTGCAGGCCTAATGAACAGGGCCTGGATTTAAAGCATGAGCGCAGATAATTCACGCGCCGATAATTAGCGCCTAGCCCTGATTACAGGAGCTAGCCGAGGCCCAAACAAAAATGCGCTCATTCATAAAGCATAAGCCGCGGCGCCCCCCAACACTGCCGTTTCCACTTATCTTGAGCACTCACCCCTCAGAGTCAGCGCGGTACAAAAATCATAATTACAACCAGTGCGTTGGAACTAAAAGGATTAAAATTTAATGCATCAGGAAAACAAACACCAAGCTATTTTTTCCGTACCATTTGCCCATTCTTCTTATGCAAATTACTTTCCCGCATGGTTTATAAAAAATATATTGCATTAAATAAAGTCGATCTTTTATTTTTCCAACGGTATGATATGTAAGCTGAAAAATATCTTTCAACACAATAACTCGCTTGGATGCTTTGCTGCCACACATTAATGTGTACCGGGCAACCATTTCATGTGTAGAGTTCTTTAGAAGAGTAGGGAACACCCCAGTGGCACTAAACATGATGTCTTTCTCGTACCCGGAAGAGAGGGCTAAAAAAAATCCCCATGAAAGCTAACGAGAGCCAAAAAAAAACAACAAGATCAGGGCTCCTCCGGCTACACTCGCAGTCTAGCGATGGAGCGCGAGAGCTTCAGGGGACCCATACTGAGCACGTCCGGATAGAGGGAAGGGAGCACGGGAAGGGCATTATTTCAGAGTTTGAGATCATATCAGAATGCACATTTATATCAGACTGTGAGTTCATGATGATTCATAGCGTGAGATTATATCAATCACAAAGTGAAATTATATTCGGGTTGAGGCTTTATTATCCAAAATATTATTTTATATCGTCATTTCAGAATATTTCTATACTAATCTGGGTATGAGGTAATGTTCATTTCAGAGCACAAAAGTATATTTCTGTGAGATTTCACTATAGTGTGAAGCTGTCAGGAATAGAAACACTGTATAAATAATACAAACAGATTAGCTACTTCCTCGCCCACCCAGAAAGTGCTAAAAGCCATTGTTATTTGTAATATCAATACATCTAAGTCACGTAAATACAAAACATGTTGCATTACAAATGCTATAGGTGTCACATTTGCGAAAGTTATAACTATTGGCATTGTAAATGACAAAGCTATTAATTTAGCTATTTTAAAAAATAACACATAAATAAAAAAAATGTCATTTATAAGACCAATAGTTCAAACTTTCCTAATGCGAGCCCTATTGCATTTCCAATGCTTGTTTGCCATTGGGTCTTTTGACCTGTAGGTAACAAAAGTTTGTCTGATCCCATGCATACATCTGCCTGGAAATGTGTGTGCTTTACTGTCTGGGCTGGCGGCCCGTCCTTTAGCTTTCCATTTTTCTTTAGATGGGTCAATTTTTTATAACTTTTTTTCTTAATTAGACCCTTTTCATTTCTTTCCCTCTTTTTTTAAGGGTGGCCTGCAGCTCCGTCACAACAGTGCAACTGGGACACTTGTTTGCATATTATTTCATCTGCTGTGTGTTGCATCCTGTGTTGCTACTATTTCTAAAGTGGATGGGCGTCATGGAATGGTACACAGTGTGTCAAACAAACAAGGAGGGAGGGTAAGAAAACGGAGCCACTCTTAGACCCCCTAATACGTAATCTCAAAACAGCAAAAGAGTGAGGCCAAAGATAGTAACGAACAGGCAGAGAGTGGCTCTTTGGCCCCACTCTTTTGTTGTTTTGATATTGTTCCCAGTGTGCCATTGCTTCACCATTCCAAGATCGCCATCATATTTAGAAGCATTCTTTTTGCAATATTGGGTCAGTTTAATACACAATCCTCTCTATATTTTAGCATGTGAAGATGGCACCCAGTGCAATGTTTACTAATTGCCAATCTTGGAACAGTATTGTTCACAGTGTGCCATTTCTTTTACTACTTAGGATGGCCAACAAGTTGCTTCTATACATGGCAGCTATGTTGAAACTTTAAAACATCAGTTTGGCCAGCCGTCTTAGGCAGGACAAGCCAACATGCGCACTTCTACTTCTACAACTTAGCTGTTTTGCACAGCCGAGTTGGAGAAACAGCAAAGACTTTCATGCACTGTCTGAGTGGCAGACCAGGCCACTCAGACCAATCCTGAAGCTGCTCTCATGCTACATATAGAATGAGAGCAGCGTCTTGATTAGGCGGGGAGCATGTGCTTTCACAGTGACCGCCGGGAGCAGAATACCATAGAGGCGCCCATCGGCGTCTGGGACAGGTACGCTTTTTTTATTATTATTTCCCACGCCATCCCCCCTCCACTCTACTATTATCTAGCGAAGCAACCAACCAAAAGCATTGCTTATTACAGTAATCTGTGCGATTACATGTAATAAAATGCCTGTAAAGGCATTACCACAGCATAATAAAAATGCACCTGTAAAGGCCTATTTGTTTGACATATGATTTTCGCAATAAGAAAGGACTACTAACTTCGACATATATTTTTATAAGAAAAAGGTCAGGCCTAGTCAGGCCTAGAGCCACAACCAACTGAATCCGGCTGAATTGAGCCTAAGCTATTCTAGAAGGCAAATAGAGCAACACAAGCACGCTTTTCTGCTCAAGCACCCACATTCTTCCCAATCGAAACCTGTACTCAAGTGTCCGAACTGTTGTGCAGAGCCAAGACCTCTCAGCAATCAGAGATTGACAAATATGTAAAAAATTACAATCGGAAAACAGTAAACCACCCTTCCTGAAACAGAATAACATAGTGAAAATTGTATATCATGGGTGTTTGTGACAGGGGGTGACCACACCACAACCCTTGCTTAGTGTGGTAATCTGCAAGAGTCCCTGTAACACAATCCTTGTCTACAAGCTTTAATAACACGTAACGGCAATCCACGGTAAAGGCCTGCAGGCGTTAACATTTGCTTTAAGTCAGGTCTCTTACCTTTGCTATAACGTTTCTTAATGAACAGATCGGGCCTATGACATTGATCAATGGCTTGCCTCATTACCAACTCAGTCTTGCTGTATTGAGCATACGCTTTCCCATAAGGCATAAAGTTCAAAACAATAACAGTTTTTCAGTGGAAATACACAGCTTCTGCACAATGAAAACCTGTACTAAAGGACCCCAACATTTGGTAGTAGCTAAAGCCCCTCTCTCAGCACTGCTTCTGCAGGGAAGGCGAAGCGTCGCACCACTAACTAAATTGCCCCAGAGATGGAAAAAAATAGTAATAAAGTCCATTTATTTACCATTTTATTTTTTCAAAACCCTGTCCAGAGCCGATCATCAGGACGGGAGGGGCGGGGCTTTCTGATTTCTGCTGCTGCCAGTCAGGCAGCAGCAGAAAGCAGTGATAGACAGGGCACTTTAAGTTTTAAGTGCGCATGTCTCTGTGGCCAGTCGTCTTGCGATGGCCAGCCAGACATTCACATTTTTAACCTCTCTAACCGAGCTGTCTAAAACAGTTGGGTTAGAGACAGCATAAGGCTCTAGTGTCTGCGGGGGCGCAGAAGAAGGCCGCTCCCTCCAATCCTGGTGCTTTTTTCATGCTGCATGAGAGCAGAGTCACGATTGGTTACTGCAGTTTCCTTGGACCCACATTGGAGCCTGCCTGCCAGGAGAAGAGCCGAGTGAGGAGGACGCCGCACTAGGATGGTAAGCTTAATGAATTTTTTTTTTCTTATTTTTTACTTTTCTTTTTGTCCCAAACCATCTCACCCGCCCTCACCACACTTTGTACAAACCAGCCGCTACTGGGATTCTGATTTGAGTTGTTAAATAAAGGTGCCAAGCCCTCGAGCTGATGTGATCATGGGCAGAAATACTTCTTTCCTTATGATCACGTATAAACATAGTAATTCTTTCACTCTAACACTTGTGCATAATAATTGTCAGATTTAATTTTTTTTATAATTCAGACAGATGCACTTAGAATTTGTATTACAAAACATAAGATAGTACATATGTAAACTCCAAACCCAGTTGAAAGACTGATAATTAAAACAAGCATTGGCATAGCCAATAATCCTCGCTTTTGGGACCTTATAAGTATATAGTTATGCAGCACACTATCCTTGGTGCAACAACATCAACTGTTGCATGGGTAAACACTTATAAGGTCCCAAAAGCAAGCTTTATTGGCTATGCCAATGCTTGTTAATTATTATTCCACAGCCACCAAACATTAACTGGTTACCTAGTCCCATTTGGAAATTACACGTATAAAATGCAATAAGGTAACTCCAATGTCAGTCTATGGGAGAAGTACGCCTTGCAGTAGTCGAAAACTAATTTAAGAGTTTTTTACTACAAAGACATTTAAAACTCAAAGGTACATGCCTTACTTTTTAAATACACTGCACCCTGTCATCTGGGCTGTTTAGGGCCTACCCTACGGGTGACTCAACTGTATTAAAAAGACAGGTTTCGGCCTAACAAAAGATTAATTTTAAGCCCTCTTTATGCTACCCCTTCCTGAACCCTACATACTTCTATATACCCATCAACGCTTACTCAGAGACACTGCCTGCGGAAAGCAGGGGGGCCTAAGGGTAATATACTGGGAAGAACTAGAAATCAAATTACTGATTCCCAGATAATTTCCCATTTCTAAAGCGACTCTCAGGGTCACTCTTGTGATCCCTGGTTTTTTTTTATCACCACCTTCCTCCAAGCAGTTATCAGTGCCTGCTGTATTGGGAACACTAGGGTGGAATTAGTGGGTGATATGAGTGAGATCTTTGTAAGGCCCTTAGTTGCGTCAAGCAACATGGAAAACCTTACCTCTTTAAAGAGTAAAAAGAACAATATTAGTGCATCAGTAGAAGGACTTTCAGGACTACATTCAGTTATTTAACTAAAGCAGAACTGGGATGCATTGAAATTAGGGAGAAATGAGCATCACAACACTAATGGAATTTACGGAAGGTCGGATGTTTTGTTGCTACACCACAGTTCTGCAATAGCATTATCATAACCAGTTATCATTACATTTTTGTAAAATTTAAAGGTAAATGTGCAGGCACTCTTTCTTTTTCTGCAATTTTAGGAGCAAAATTAGCACCAGATGTTGCTTGTGCTCTTGTGCTAATATGCATGCATTACTTTTCTCTTACTGCACAATTAGTTTTAAATGCACTAAAAACACTTTTCACACATTTCACAGTTTTTTTTACAGCTTCCCACATACTCTAAATGACTCCCCAAGAAGTATGGCAGTGAATGAAAACATCACTAAATCAAAGGAGAGAGGGAGGACTAGATAAGCTAGTCTGAATCCCCGCTTTTATATATCCAAAATCAAGAGAGACTAGCTAGGTTTATACAGGTAAGACTCAAAGGAGTACGTATGTCAAGGAAAAACCAGTAGGTTTTATTTGAAAGCCCTCACCCACCAACCTAGTTGGTGGCATGCTTCATCATCGGGCCCCACCACAGTGGCACCTAACGTGCCCCGGGTGTGCTTCGACGCCAGGTTACTGCGGAGCTGGTATAATTGCTGAGTGTGCAATGTGGTGAGTGTGAAGGTGAAGATTAAAAAGCCATACAAAAATCCCAGCACCCGAGGGTAAAAACTATTTTAATGAAACTGGGTATCTGTTGGCAAGTTAAAAGGCAGACGGACACAGTGGAGTATGGATTATGACCTCCAGTGTCCTGTGTGGTCTACATGTTTCAGCCTGGCCTTTCTTAATTTTGAAACAGGCTTTCCTCAGGACCAAGTGAGTATGTGTGGGGTTATAAAATTAATTTACAGTGAGTGTGTTTAGGATTTTATGTGTAGCACGCACTAAGGTGCTATATGGGTGAGAAGGGGATTCCCTCTCGCTTTGACAGTAGAGAAAAAGACCGAAACTATCGATCTGGTTCCTCCTTGGACCTGTAATCCATCCGGGCGCCGCAGAAGGATTACAGGTCCAAGGAGGAACCAGATCGATAGTTTCGGTCTTTTTCTCTGCCAGGCGACCCAAGGAGGCTTTGATCAGCTAAATACTGTCAAAGCGAGAGGGAATCCCCTTCTCACCCATATAGCACCTTAATGCGTGCTACACATAAAATCCTAAACACACTCACTGTAAATTAATTTTATAACCCCACACATACTCACTTGGTAGACCACACAGGACACTGGAGGTCATAATCCATACTCCACTGTGTCCGTCTGCCTTTTAACTTGCCAACAGATACCCAGTTTCATTAAAATAGTTTTTACCCTCGGGTGCTGGGATTTTTGTATGGCTTTTTAATCTTCACCTTCACACTCACCACATTGCACACTCAGCAATTATACCAGCTCCGCAGTAACCTGGCGTCGAAGCACACCCGGGGCACGTTAGGTGCCACTGTGGTGGGGCCCGATGATGAAGCATGCCACCAACTAGGTTGGTGGGTGAGGGCTTTCAAATAAAACCTACTGGTTTTTCCTTGACATACGTACTCCTTTGAGTGAATGAAAACATACAGCAAATATTAGTTCATGACCATACTAAATTGCTCATAGTAATGGCCTATCTTGGTACGATAAACTTCCCTGTTTTCACTTTATATCGCAGCAGTCAGGGGGTCATATTTTTTGCAATTCTTTACAACATGCATAGAGTTGGCTTTGGCTTAGCTCCACTCGGGAGGATTACTCTTTCATTTCATGCTATCAGCTTGGTGATGTATCATTTCGTTTTAAAGGAAGTGCTTTCATTAGAACGAACATGGGATTATTCTAAATCTAAAAACTAAATTCAACTATGCTGTTTGGCACATTCACTTCTGTTTCTCTTCTATACATTCTACACAGAAAGCAATATTTTTGCTTCTTTTTCCGGTTGGCTAGGCTGTAGCGTGATAGCATACAAAACACGGGAACAGGATTTGGGAGTGCCTGTGTTTACATTGGTTGGTACATTAAAGCCAGTCCTATTGGATTTGCTAATGTTCGTTCTATTATATATAGGGGGATACATGTCATAACGCACAAGCTGCAAAATGACTGAAAGCTTAAATTGGAGCGCCCAATAATCATTTTTAATTGGCTCATCATCTACATTCCCAGAGGCACTGTGCAAATTGGCACTGATTGCTTTACCTAAAAGAAAGAAAAGCTTGGTGTCTCTAAGTTCTCTTTTTATTTAAAAGCAAACAGAAAAGGAGAAGAAGCCACAAATGTAACCATTTTGTAACCAAACGTGCGATGATAAAACCAGACTGAGACGACATTTGCAACTATGTGCGGGCGGCGTTTTCATTTTGGAAAACTGTAGAAGTTTCAAACCTCTGTCTACATAATGACAGTCTGACGTTGAATTTACAAAAGTGAAGGAGGAAGTGAGCTGAATTTACATTTTAACTAATAGTCAACAAAGATAATTCAACAAAATAAAAAAACAAATTAAAACATATTTCGTTTAAACACTGTGCAGTGCAAAAGCGAAACCTCGCCTACCTTCCAGAAGCTACTTGGAACGTTAAATGCGAATGGCGGCATGTGCTCAGTGTCATGCGCTGTCATTGGTTACGATGCAGAAATACTGTTGGTTTCTCCTTGGAACTGAGGCGCACGCAGTATTTGGCCACATTTCTTTTTTACGGAAGCTCAACCAGTGCTGAAAATTTGTGAGGCGTTGACAAAACCAATAGGTCTGGCGTTGGCTGCCAGTCATTTGGGTTTTGTTAATGCATTGCTTTGTCTTCTTTTTTGTAAAGTTTAATTGTTGGTGGAGGTCCTGGGCCCTAGCGATTAAAAGGCCGCGCGGCCACCTGTGAAAGTGAAACTGATCACGATCGCGGTCAAGGGAACATGAGATGAAGCTGACGAGGAGGGATTTTTGTAAAGTTTATTTGTTGGTGGAGGTTCAGGGTCCTAGCAATTAAAAGGCCGCGCGGCCGCCTGTGAAAGTGAAACTGATCACGATCAAGTGAACATAAGATGAAGCTGAAGAGGAGGGATTTTTGTAAAGTTTACTTGTTGGTGGAGGTCCTGGCCCCTAGCGATTAAAAGGCTGTGCGGCCGCCCGTGAAAGTAAAACTGATAGCGATCAAGTGAACATGTGGTGAAGCTGACGAGGATGGAGTGGGAGAAGGTAGGGGGTAGGGGAGGGGATTCACGCGCTGTAGGGCCGTAAGCATTAATGAGCCATTACAGAAAGACAGATGGCAGCTGTGTACGTCCAAGCGCGCGCAACCGCACGCTGGAGGCTGGCAAAAGCCTTTGGGTAGCACTTTGAAAACCAAAGTCACAAAAAAGGGGGGCCCCTTAGGATTGATGCACACTTCTCACACCATTCATACGCAATTCATACACAAACCGCCTCTTCACCAGTAGGATGTCAATAGACACAGGGGATGCAATCAAAAAGATAAATCTAGAAGAATACAGATCTAAAAAAAAATACAAATGTATTCATTAAAAAAAGGAGAACTATACATATCATGATACATTAATATTGCTGACGTGGACAAAATCATAAAATTCAGACCATGTAATCTGTAACACAGTATAATCTTTGTTTTAAAAAACACATTTGTGTACAAAACTCATTAATACACCTAAATACTCTGGAACATCAGAAGGAAAAACAAATTTCTATTTCCAAAATAAAACTGGCAGATCATACATGCATCAATTGTAACAGCTGTAAATGATTTCTAAAAAATGCTGAAATTTGGAACAATTGTCACCCCAGATTTTACACAGTTTTCTTCAAAGAGCATTGACGCGTTTCAGCAGGCGCTTATTTATGGCCAGCGCCTTCTTCAGGAATTTTTTTTTACATAAAAGTCCCAATTCCAGTAAACATCCTTAAATTCTGGGAATACAAAAAGTCTCCAGAAAGCATTGCCACTGGGTGCTCTAAATCATCAGTACCTTCAAGCAGATAGAAAGCTCAATATCATGTCTAACGGTTACTGGATACTGGTCACCCGTCGCTATCTTATATCAGGAAGTATTCCAGAACTGCATAGTTGAATACAATCTGTCCCTGTTTAATGTCAGCCACCACACATTCCTCTGTTACGGATGTAGATTAAAATATCCCTCATGGAGATCACGATCACTGACCCTCTGAGCGCGATAAGCGGCAGTCACGTGGACACAGATTGGAGGGTAATCCTCAAATGCGATCTTTCTTTTATTAGTCAATCCCCCATAGGAGTTGTGCTCATAAAACCCCCTGTGCACGATAGTCAGCAGGTACCGATAAAAAAAACAGTCCGCGGCTCGGATCTGTTTGTTTCCAACAGCTTTTCTCAGGGTAAATACCTCCGACAATCAGCACTTCGAAAAGCCAGTTACTAAATGTCTTGCCAGTGCAGCATATGCGCTGGCTCAGGTGAGACCTAAAAAGCAAACATTAGTTCTAAATGCCAGTATCTTTGTAACGTAATCAAAGTTAATTTTGTTACATTCTGAATCATACTAGTATGCTTTAAAATTTGGCAGAGTGGGAGCACTGCTATAAATCAACGTGCCTCCCACTGTATTTAGAATTAGTGGAGGTGCTAGGATTACACTGGTGGAGACTCCACCTGCTCCAGCGGTACAAACCATGGACCTGGTGGCCAATCCCACATGAGTCCAGCAAGTCACATATCCGGTAACCCTTCGCATTGTGGGCAGGGCTACCGTCACTCATTTTACCTTCAGATGTAGGCCTTGTGAGGCATGGTAGGCACGGCCAGGGAAAATTCATAATGGCCTCCATGCACAGGGAGAGCACTACTTTATGTATTGCTCGGAGAAAACAATTTTCTGTATTTTTTCTTTGAAAAAAAAAGGTTTTCCTAGCTTTAAACATGGAACAGACTCAGGAAAATGTCAGTACTATTAAGGGAGTCATCATGGCATTCGCTACCTTTGCAGTCCAAAGTTCCCCTCCAGGCTTGCAGGAGTCTATAAATACGGCAGAAGGGGCTGCACCAGGGGGCAGAGGTAATGGACCCCACCCAGACAGTTAGATAGTCAATCAATCAGGATCTGCAGAGCGCAGCTGTCTCACCCATGAGGGTTTTGAGGAACTTTCGGATCATGCTGCTTGTTCTCCTATTGGTTGAACATCCAGGCCTTGAGGTCCTTCCTGAAATGCTGGCGCAATGGTGAGGCTCTGAGGTGCAGGGAGAGGTTGTTCCAGATCTTGTCCGCCAGATGGAAGAAGGACCGGTCTCCTCTGTTTGTACGGCACATGCGACTGGTGGCAGCTGCGGCGAGGGATCGGGATCGGAGTTTCCTGGTGGGATGGTGAAAGGTCACATGTTGCATGAGGTAGGCATGTCCTTCATTGTGTACTGCCTTGTATGCGTGGGCAAGTAGCTTGTACTGGCATCTCTTCATGACTGGTAGCAATGAAGACTGGTCCTCATTTAAAATATGACGAGAGGTCTCCCAGGTCAAGAGAGGGATGCCCTCCGCTGACCTGCTGAATGACTGGCTCCAGTATTTGGAAGTCTCCACCAAGCAGTCAATGACCTCTCCGCATTCAGTAGGGTAACAGCTGCAGCGATTCCACCACAGGCCATTAACAGCAAGGGTTTTTGTTTGTGGGAGTTTGTGATTGAAAAACAAAACAGAAAAAGTCATTATGCACTAAGAGGACAAGAAGGCAATTTCCTTTGTTTCCTATATGGGAACACCAAGCTATTTTAACGATCCCGAATAGGAAAAATGTATGATGGAACAACCTCCCTCAAACAGGTGGGCGTTCTGTCATATATTGCGGGTTGTCAGTCGAAGGCTTCCAGACAGAGCCTGCCCAACAGCAAACGGCGCACCAGGGGAGCACAAGTTTTCGCGGACAGGACATCCACTGCTTTTTGGTAGATGCCCCAAATCTGCCGAACTCTAAATGAGCAAAAAGAACAGATGATGGACGGAATGTTCAACAAATCAAACATTCACTCCCAGGCACAGATCTGGGTTTAAACCATCATTTTTCTGCTCACAATGCCACCCCAGTTCAGACCCAGCCATATGTAAATCAGTCGTGACCCTGCTCCCCATGGGATCAGTCCAGCCCAAACTGCCAAGTCAGGTCCTCCCTGGACCGGAAACAAGCATCCTGGGACCAGTTTTGGGGTATCACCCCTCATCAGCCAGGCTAGTGGTACAGTGAGCACCTGACCCTCTAAATGAGACTCTAAGTCACAAGTTGTATGGATGAAGGTCATTTAATTTTTACTAGGGTCAAGGGCGATATTTTCACTTAAGGCATGATGTTTTCAAAGAGAAACTGATGACTTAGGATGGGTCCTGATTAATAAACTGTCACTTGAATTCTAACAATTAAGACTTCAAGCCACTGCAAGCCAACCAAGAACCAAAGCAACGGAGTAAAAGGAAAAATCACTGGCAGGTAATAGTTCTGGTTGTACATCTAATGTTTAATTAAATCAAACTTGTACAGAAAAGGCGAGGTCGAAGCAATGAAGGAAGGAAAAGGCTGGGATGTGAGCATGTAAGCAAATATTTTATTTCATTTCTTTTCATATGAATGCTTGTTCCTTGACTATCTGTGTTTACATACCTCACTTCAAAGGATTTATAGATATATTGCAGTGAATATGTGCGATAAATATTTGGATTCTGTTAATTTATTAATTACTATTACAAAAAAAGTCAGGGCAGGATTGGCAAAACTGCTACTGGGTATTGGTACAGGATTAGTAGGGAGCGCTGCGGCAGGGCAGGGCTGAGGTGCATTGACAGAGCTCCCTGGGGTTCCGGTACGAATGAGCAGGGAGCGCTGCAGCAGGTCAGGGCTGAGGTGCGTTGGCAGAGCCCTTGGTGGGTCACTTTACAGGATTAACAGGGAGCGCTGCGGCAGGACAGGGCTGAGGTGCATTGGCAGAGCTTCCGGGGGTCTCGGTACGGATTAGCAGGGAGCGCTGCGGTAGGTCAGGGCTATGGTGCATTGGCAGAGCCCTTGGTAGGTCACTTTACAGGATTAGCAGAGAGCGCTGCGGCAGGGCAGGGTGGAGGTGCATTGGCGGAGCCCTTGGTGGGTCACTGTACAGGATTAGCAGGGAGCGCTGCGGCAGGTCAGGGCTGAGGTGCATTGGCAGAGCTTCCGGGGGTCTCGGTAGTGATTAGCAGGGAGCGCTGCGGCAGGGCAGGGCTGAGGTGCATTGGCAGAGCCCTTGGTGGGTCACTTTACAGGATTAGCAGGGGGCGCTGCGCCAGGACAGGGCTGAGGTGCATTGGCAGAGCTTCCGGGGGTATCGGTACGGATTAGCAGGGAGCGCTGCGGCAGGGCAGGGCTGAGGTGCATTGGCGGAGCCCTTGGTGGGTCACTTTACAGGATTAGCAGGGAGCGCTGCGGCAGGGCAGGGCTGAGGTGCATTGGCGGAGCCCTTGGTGGGTCACTTTACAGGATTAGCAGGGAGCGCTGCGGCAGGGCAGGGCTGAGGTGCATTGGCAGAGCTTCCAGGGGTCTCGGTACGGATTAGCAGGGAGCGCTGCAGTAGGTCAGGGCTATGGTGCATTGGCAGAGCCCTTGGTTGTTCACTTTACAGGATTAGCAGGAAACACTGCAGCAGGTCAGGGCTGAAGCGCTGCAGCAGGGCTGAGGTGCATTGGCAGAGCTTCCGGGGGTCACTGTAAAGGATTAGCAGGGAGCGCTGCAGCAGGTCAGGGCTGAGGTGCATTGGCAGAGCTTCCGGGGGTCTCAGTACGGATTAGCAGGGAGCGCTGCGGCAGGACAGGGCTGAGGTGCATTGGCAGAGCTTCCGGGGGTCTCAGTACGGATTAGCAGGGAGCGCTGCAGCAGGGCAGGGCTGTGGTGCATTGGCAGAGCCCTTGGTGGGTCACTTTACAGGATTAGCAGGGGGCGCTGCGCCAGGACAGGGCTGAGGTGCATTGGCAGAGCTTCCGGGGGTCTCGGTACGGATTAGCAGGGAGCGCTGCGGCAGGGCAGGGCTGAGGTGCATTGGCAGAGCTTCCAGGGGTCTCGGTACGGATTAGCAGGGAGCGCTGCAGTAGGTCAGGGCTATGGTGCATTGGCAGAGCCCTTGGTTGTTCACTTTACAGGATTAGCAGGAAACACTGCAGCAGGTCAGGGCTGAAGCGCTGCAGCAGGGCTGAGGTGCATTGGCAGAGCTTCCGGGGGTCACTGTAAAGGATTAGCAGGGAGCGCTGCAGCAGGTCAGGGCTGAGGTGCATTGGCAGAGCTTCCGGGGGTCTCAGTACGGATTAGCAGGGAGCGCTGCGGCAGGACAGGGCTGAGGTGCATTGGCAGAGCTTCCGGGGGTCTCAGTACGGATTAGCAGGGAGCGCTGCAGCAGGGCAGGGCTGTGGTGCATTGGCAGAGCCCTTGGTGGGTCACTTTACAGGATTAGCAGGGGGCGCTGCGCCAGGACAGGGCTGAGGTGCATTGGCAGAGCTTCCGGGGGTCTCGGTACGGATTAGCAGGGAGCGCTGCGGCAGGGCAGGGCTGAGGTGCATTGGCAGAGCTTCCAGGGGTCTCGGTACGGATTAGCAGGGAGCGCTGCAGTAGGTCAGGGCTATGGTGCATTGGCAGAGCCCTTGGTTGTTCACTTTACAGGATTAGCAGGAAACACTGCAGCAGGTCAGGGCTGAAGCGCTGCAGCAGGGCTGAGGTGCATTGGCAGAGCTTCCGGGGGTCACTGTAAAGGATTAGCAGGGAGCGCTGCAGCAGGTCAGGGCTGAGGTGCATTGGCAGAGCTTCCGGGGGTCTCAGTACGGATTAGCAGGGAGTGCTGCAGCAGGGCAGGGCTGTGGTGCATTGGCAGAGCTTCCGGGGGTCTCAGTACGGATTAGCAGGGAGCGCTGCAGCAGGTCAAGGCTGAGGTGCATTGGCAGCAGGCGCGCAACACCCATTGGGCTGAATGGGCTTCAGCCCCCCCCCCCCGTCGTCATCTTCAGCCCGGGCTGCCAAGGTTCAGATGACAGCCCGACACGCTTTCCTGATTTATTATGTAAAATAATGTAAGTATGAAAAGCGTTTCCCCACTTTCATTTGTATTAAGCCTCCTCTTTTTTTCTCGGATGCTTTAGAATCCGAGATTGTATTTTTATAGTGACCCCTGCAGAGAGGCCCAGAACCAGCCGGAGGCAGCCATCCTCTGACGCTTTCAACAACCCTCCCTGCCCCCTACCTTTTGTTTTCTTCAGCGGGGTGCCACCGAGGTGATTTCCTTGCCTGAAGCAGGGATTTCACCTAAGCACGTTTGATGTGCGGTGCAGCATGGAGTGTGAAGATGTGCACAGCAGGGGGATGCGACGCCAGCAGGAATTCCTTTACAAAGGAAAAGCGTCACCTGCACTGGCCATCCCTTTCCCCCTGCTGTGCACATCTTCGCACTCTCTGCTCCAAGAGTCCTGCTGTGTGAGCTTGTGTTTCATGACTCACCTCTAAAGTGAGGCCCCGCCTGCCCTGCGCATTTTGGACACAGTTTGTCGAGGGCCACCTCAACTGATTTTTTTTCTCAGGAGCTGTCCTTACTTGTATCCAGTCTGTACTTGGAGCGTTGCCCAACCCGCAGATCTGCACGAGGAGAGGAGACACACTGCAATGGTAAATGTTAGAGGGCTGTGTTAAAAGCACCACACTTGCGTCCTGTGGGTCCTGTACAGGCATTTTTCATGTGCCCCAACGCTGTGGGCAAAGTACATCCCAGGTTTACACGCATCTGTTTCCCGACTGAACACAGTGAATAGGGGTGCACGATAGTGCTGCTTATTGCGTCCTATGGTCCCTTCATTGGTTGGGAGTGATTGTTGGGGTGGAGAGGAGCTGTGAATGTGCGTAAGCACGGATATAGCACCTAGTGGGTTTTGGCACTGGTGACAGTGCTTGTGCTGGCTATGAAAGCGGCACATTGCGGTAGGGTGCATGGAAGCACCTACAGTTGGTACCTGGGGTTGCGCTGTCGCCAGATGCTGGCAACAGTGGCCCAACTTCTAATAGGAAGGCGCTACCAGATGAGCAGAAAGTAACTCTAATTTAATGCTTGACTGGTCCGTTCTATAATCAATCTGATTTAATTATTTTTAACAAATCTTGCCACTGGAGGGCGTTACTTGGTTGGAAATAACATGTTGGGCCCTGGTACTCCACAAGGTTTGTGCATCGATGGATGTAGGTGCTTGGATTCGGTTTTTGCACTCCTGTGTGGGCTGTAGGGTCACATGGTGAAGTGAGAGCAGAGATCCTGCGTTGAGAATGATGGCTGTGAAGTTGTGCGACACCTGGTGTGTCCTCACCTTACACCAAAAGTGTAATGAAGGTGGTGGTCAGGAGCGCGTGCTAGGCCTCAGTTCAGCTGTGTGGGCTTGGAGCAGTGATGCCTCAGATACCTGCCCCCATGTCTGCTGAGTGCGCTGGACAGTGGTACCATGGAAGGGAGGTACTTGCAAGTGATGCTGTTGCAAAGCAGATCGTAGCCTCATTTTCAGCAAGTGGCCTTGAGGCGGTGGTGCCCCTGGCATGTTCTTGCAAGAGATGAGATGCTGATGTGAAGCAGAACAAGTCCCCTTATCTGCTGAGTGGCCCGACCAGTGGCGCCACAGGTGTGGGGGGGGGGGGGGGTCCCTGGGATGTTGTTTGAAGCATATGGGGCCCATTTCTAATACATCCAGTCAAGGGGTAGGTTGGCCTTTCTAAAGTAGTCCGCAGTACTGTAACAACAGATGATGGCCAAATATATCTACCATGTCCTTGGTTTGGATTGGTGGTATGCGTATTGTAATCAGGTTCGTATGTTTATTTGTGGATTTTTTGTATATTTTCACATTTTTCTTCGATTCACCCTCTATCTCAACAAAGACCGATAATAACTGCAAATCTTAAACATTCACTGTGCAGTAATTCAATTGTTACATCATCATAATACACAACCTAAGAACATAAAAATAAATAAAACAAATTTTGTTGTGCGCACTGCATTGCATTTGGCGATGCAGTGCATGCAACGAAATTAGTTTTATTTATTTTTATGTTTACTTACCTGTATTTGGCTGTATTTCATAGTTTACTACCCCCCACCCTGCCCCTTTCCACCCCACGTCACCGCCCGGCAGCACTCCCACCACTGACCTCTACTGGTTCTTTGTAAGAATTTCCTCCATCTGAAGCCAGGCCCAATTTGTTAAGCTGATATATAACACCAGGCTTGTTCCCAGGCCATAAGTCTAGACTAGGATAATTACTTTCTCTTTTAGTTTCATTTCATATTTTGTTTACTAGACAATTTGGCTTGTGTGTGGTCTCATTTTGTTATTTTCTTCATTCTTCAGTATTATTTGGCCATTTGTTAAACATGTACGCCTGGAGCCTCTTGGTGCTATAGATATGAAACTGATAACAGATTCAGCTTGGTGGAAAGAATTATAGAGTGAAAATACAGGTTTTTTGCTTTTTCCTTTATTTCAGGCGGGATAGTGGTCGGTAATGGTACAGAATAATCTAACACCTTACACAAACACACAAGTACAACACCATTTGAAAGTCTTAGTTTATTAAATGCAACTTTATTCTACATAGATTCCCTTCCTTATGCATTTAGATACCTTTCATGTACTTACGTATCTTTATATTGGTTACTTTGCACTACCCTAGATCTCACCATATATCTCTCGCAATATTTTCCCTACCTCCACTCTGACTCATCTCAAACCTCTCTCTACTACTCTCTCCAATGCACTGCCCTATTTCTAACCCTATACCTCTATCAGTATATTCTCTACCTACACTCTTTCATTCATCCTAAACCCAATACTCTTCTCTCCTCTACCCCTCCTTCCATCATCTCATACCTCTTTTACTATTCAGATCTCCCAAGCAAGCCTTTCTAAACCCTTCCCTCTGACTCTTCCACCTCCATCCAAAATCCCTTCCTACTGCTATGAACTCCCCAAAAAAACACATTCTAGACCCTTCCTTTTTCTATCCCTCCACTATTCCTTTTCAATACAAATAAAAGACTAAGATTTAAACCACTCAGATTAATTTCATATTTCCCTATATCAGTCCCCACTAATTCTGTTTGGGTTCCAGAGTAGCGTGCTACCCACCAAAAAGCGCTTCAACACCTCATATGGGGTAGTAAGTGCTATATAAATGCAAACCTTTTCCCTCTTCTATCCCTGCGCTATGCTTCTCAATCCAAATACCAGACTAACATGTCCAGTGCTCAAATTACTTTCATATTTCATTATACTAATTCACCACTGATCCTCTATGGGTCCCAGAGTAGCGTGCTACTCTCTGAAAAAGCTCTTAATCGCCTCATCAGGGTTAGTGAGCGCTATATAAATGCAATTATAATAGGAGCTGCGCCAGCCGAAGAGGTGAGGACTGGAACTTTGACAGGGATGCAATTACCAAGTTCTGTGTTTTTGCAGTATCAACAGCCTGGCAATTGACCTGTCTTTTGAAGAACAGCAAATGTAACATGATATTATCAAAATGTAAATGCTTTATTATTTCTCATGCACCCTCTGAATTCCAGCATGGTGATGATGGGGGTGCTGCTGCACAGCATCCCACCCGCCACTACTTCCACTGCCTATACATTAAAGCACCATGCTTTAATGTCTGTGCTGCCAATAAATTAATGTTTGTTGGTGCTATAGTTTGTAACAACACTTCAAATGGACACATTTCAAAATCTCAAATTCCTTCTCTGTCTTTGCGGGGTGGACAGAGTCCCCTTTTTTGTGTGAATTATATCTGTGAGAGAGTAGCATGTTGTTCTGGGCTCTTTTGACCCAGTTTCATGGGCATTCCATTAGAAAAAAGGTTGTAATTTTAACCATCTACATAATATCGTTGTGAGACAATTTAATGTATTTGAGTGACACTTTATTGCAAGATGAACACATCCCTTGTCTGTTATATAAATGGTTCACATTACCCTCTGTTCTCCAATTGAATTCTCATAAAACTGATTGTTGTCTAGTTTCGAATGCAGAATTTGTCATTTCTTTTTCTTAGCTTGGCCTGAGCATTACCCGATCCTGATTGTCTGCCATTTTAGCCCCGCCCCCGTTGATTAACATGTTAACCACGCCCCTCTGTATGTCATGTTAGCCCCCCCCGAACTTAAGACCTAGTTGCGCCCCTGATTGGCAGAGCCCTTGGTGGGTCACTGTACAGGATTAGCAGGGAGCGCTGCAGCAGGTCAGTGCTGAGGTGCATTGGCAGAGCTTCCGGGGGTCTCGGTACGGATTAGCAGGGAGCGCTGCAGCAGGTCAAGGCTGAGGTGCATTGGCAGAGCCCTTGGTAGGTCACTTTACAGGATTAGCAGGGAGCGCTGCGTCAGGGCAGGGTTGAGGTGCATTGGCAGAGCCCTTGGTGGGTCACTTTACAGGATTAGCAGAGAGCGCTATGGCAGGTCAGGGCTGAGGTACATTGGGAGAGCTTCCGGGGGTCACTGTAAAGGATTAGCAGGGAGCGCTGCAACAGGTCAGGGCTGAGGTGCATTGGCAGAGCCCTTGGTGGGTCACTTTACAGGATTAGCAGGGAGCGCTGCGGCAGGTCAGGGCTGAAGTGCTGCAGCAGGGCAGGGTTGAGGTGCATTGGCAGAGCTTCCGGGGGTTTCGGTACAGGATTAGCGGGGAGCGCTGCGGCAGGGCAGGGTTGAGGTGCATTGGCAGAGCTTGGGGGGTCTTGGTACGGATTAGCGGGGAGCGCTGCAGCAGGTCAGGGCTGAGGTGCATTGACAGAGCTCCATGGGGTTCCGGTACGGATTAGCAGGGAGCGCTGCAGCAGGTCAGGGCTGAAGCGCTGCAGCAGGGCAGGGCTGGGGTGCATTGGCAGAGCCCTTGGTGGGTCACTTTACAGGATTAACATGGAGCGCTTCAGGAGGTCAGGGCCGACAGGCTGTAGCAGGGCAAGGCTTTGGTGCATTGGCAGAGATGCTTGTAAATGACAGCACAGGATGTTCTGCAGAAGTTCAGATTTGAGGCGCTTTGGCCGAGAAGCATAAGGGTGGTGGTGTCGGATTATAAGGGTGCTCAGCAGCAGGCAGGGCCGAGGTGCATTGGCAGAGCTGTGCACTGGATGCATTCTGTGTATTATAGCAGAGATCTTGGGGGAGTTGCTGGCTGTTTGAGGAGCAGAGATGTGGGAGTGCGGGTGGGGAAGGGGGAAAGAAAGGGGTTTGACGACCATCCACTGAAGTTTATAATTATCAGCCTCACGGATCCTGCCTCTGGCAGCAGAAAGGACCTGAAACCCATTATTAAGCAGACATGTTCAGAGGCTGACAGCAGCCCCCTCTGCAGTAAAACACAGGCTCGAGAGCAGAGAGTGTGTCAGTGCCCAGGCTCACAGTGAGCGTGGGTCTGCGCCAGCTCGTGCTCGGTTTCGCGCCAGGCTCGTGCGTGATCCCAGCTGTGGAGCGCGCGAACAGCTCTGTTGGACTAAGACTCCCTCCCAGGGCTGGCCCTAGCGCTGGTCGCGCATGGTGCAACAGCCTTTTTTGGCGCCTCCCATCATTTCCTCCTTCTCCATGAATTCCCTCACTACCACTCACCAACAATGCACCTCATCTCTCTATAGCTCCTTTCTGACAAACATTTCGGGGCATATTACCAACGTGAAGCGATATTTATCGCTAACGATGCTTAGCAACAAATTTTTTAACGCTAAGCATCGCCCGAAATTTTCGCAGAGATAACTTGCTATTAGCAAGGTTTATCTCAGAAGTGATAAAAATCCTCATGCTAACTGCCAATTGAGAGATTATCGCTGGAAAACCAACGATAATCTCTCAAAGTTTGGCGTTAGCTTGATGATAGTGGCTCACAAACTTAGCCATGATATCCACCTTCCATAGGATATCATGGCTAAGTCAGGAAAATACCAGGTGTAAAAAAGCAGTGCTAACCAGGGTTAGCACTGCTTTTTTTATCACTAACAGGGTTAGCGAAATCCTTGATAATAGGAGAAATGTCGCTTAACAATATTTCTCCTATTATTTTTCTCTGGAACGCCCCCGTTGCATTCATTAGCGATGCAACTGGAAGCGTAGAGAAAAAGGGTGCTAACATGCAAATTTGCGTGTTAGCACCCTGTTGCTAATAGGGACATAATTTTATCTCTGCTTTCTTGGCTTTTAAAGCCAAAAAAGCAGAGATAAATCCCTTGATAATATGCCCCTTCATTTTTTTAGGACTACTAGTAGTTTACTCACACTCCGTTCTGTGATCTGCATGGTACACGTTCTTTGTAGCAGGCACATTAACCCTCTGCACTGTGTGGGTGACAGGAGTGCCCCTGAGAGTGCATGGTGTGTGATGCAACAGTGTGAGAGGAGTGACTACAGGGTGTGTAGGGTGACCATATGAATTTGGGTGCGGATGGAGGTGCAGAGTGGGACGAATGAATGTATGGTTAGTGATGGGTTTGTTTGAGTGAGATTGCAGAGTGAGCAGTGAGGGGGACTGGTGAGTAAAGTGTAGGGTGACCAGAATTGTAAAGCCTAAATCCGGGACATTTCACAAAAATAACAGAAGAACTACAGGTTTACTTCAAGCGAGTGCACAGAATGACAGCGCTCCTCAGCAGAGAATTACAGAACAGGTAGTTAGACCATACATAAAATGCAATTTTTAAACCCAGAAGCTTGCCTGTTAATTAACTTGCTTTCTAGAAACAACTGCTAACTATCCCTGCTTTGTACGACACAAAAAACACCTCCTGCCGACCCTCTCTAAAAACAGGGACTGGAGCTAAATTTCCTGAAATCTGCCTGGACAGCTGTTGATAAACCGGGATCGTTCGGGCAAATCCGGGACGCCTGGTCACCCTAGTAAAGTGTCTCATGAGTGCATGGTGAGTAGTGTGCTCGTGTGACTGCAGGGTGAGGTACGGGGTGAACCATGCAAGTGCATTGTGAGTGCAGAGTGATCACTGCGAGTACAGTGAGCGGTGTGCTCATGTGACTGCAGGGTAAGTGGAGGGAGAATGGTGTGAGTTCATGGCGAGTGGCATAAGTGCAGTGTGGTCACTGTGAGTGCAGGGTGAATGGTGTGAGTGCATGTGATCAGTATGAGTGTATTGTGATCGCTGTGAGTGCAGGGTGAATGGTGTGAGTGCATGTGATCAATATGAGTGTATTGTGATCGCTGTGAGTGCAGGGTGAGTGTAGGGTGACCAGATCTTGAGAACCAAAAACCGGGACATTTTTGCAAAAATAGAAGCAGGACTTCAATTTTACATAAATGGAGCGGTGCACAGTGGCAGCTCTTATCAACATAGAAACACAGAAAAGCCACTAAGAAAATAAATAAAATGTAATTTCTAAAACCAGCATCATACCTGTTAATTAAATGACTTACTTATAACAGCTGCTAACTAACACACTCACTGATTTCAGTCGACCCACTCTAAAAACCAGGACATTAGCGAAAATTGGCAAAATCTGCTGGGGCAACTAGTGAAAACCCAGACTGTCCTGGCAAATATGGGACGCCTGGTCACGCTAGGTGAGTGTGAAGGTGAAGGGTGAGAATGAGGAGTGAGTTGTCTGAATGCAGGGAGCATTCCCAGACACTTGAAGTAACTCAGCATATTATTGAGGGCTGGCGTAGGGTTTCAGATATAAGTTAAACTATTGGTATTATGGTATTATTCAGGGTCAGGGCCGGACTGGTCATAGCGGACACCGGGTGTTTTCTCAGTGAGCCTGAATGGTGTGGGCGTTTTTGTACAGGGGGTCGGTTTTGCAGCAGTGCTGCAATATCGGTCCCTTGTACCAAAAGCTGCTGCAGTGTTTTCCACGCGCACCAGCCTAGTGATTATGGTTGCCAGCTCATTATATTTATGTCCCATGCTGTACAAAAATAAGCAGTTACCTAAAGCCTATTTTCAGCACTTATTTGTGCATACTTGGAACAGCAAATACAAATAGAAAGCATTTTTAATTGTGTTCTAGGGCTGACTGAATGATCCATGACTGGCAATTAAAGGTAACAAAGACAGAAAAGTCACATTACAAATAAATACATACTATTGTGTTTATACGCCTATCATTGTCAAGACGAGGCTTTTGCAGGCTCTTTAAGCAACAAATGGCTGGTATTTTTCTTTTGGCAACCCTACTTTATATTCCTTTTCATGAAATGCATTTTCACACTACAGCACTAAAAGTTAAATACAAATGTAAGGAATAGGCACAGTTGGGGCCCAAGGGGTACTGGAACCAGAAACAAAAAGCAAGCCTTGTAAACTAGTTTACAAAGATATGTAAATATGCAAATAGTCTTTAAAAACCTGTGAAAAACTTGCGGTTGTGAAAAAAAAAAACCTGTGAAAAACTCGGGCGTGCCGGAGATAAGACTTCAGACACTGCCCACCCGAGTCCAGATCAGCTCAAGCTGCATCAGCCCGGTCTGAGACACAATGACGAGTTGGGGGCTGAAGCCCTTTCAGCTGCTATGTAACACTGCACCGCAACCCTGAGCTGAAGCACCCCTCCACATGCTTGTTGTGGGCTCGCCACGCAGCTCTGTTAATGCACCAACACGCTGCCTAAAACACCCCTCTGTATACCTGTTGTGGGCCCCCCACACAGCTCTATTAAAGCACCAACACCCTGACCTAAAGCTCCCCTTGGTATACATGTTGTGGGGTACCCATGCAGCTCTATTAATGCCCCAACACCCGGACCTAAAGCACCCCTCTGCATACCTTTTGTGGGGCCCCCACGCAGCTCTATTAATGCCCCAAAACCCGGACCTAAAACTCCCCTTGGTATACCTGTTGTGGGGCCCCCACGCAGCTCTGTTAATGCGCCAACACCCTGCCCTAAAGCACCCCTCTGTATACCTGTTGTGGGCCCCCCACACAGCTCTATTAATGCACCAACACCCTGACCTAAAGCTCCCCTTGGTATACATGTTGTGGGGTACCCATGCAGCTCTATTAATGCCCCAACATCCGGACCTAAAGCACCCCTCTGTATACCTTTTGTGGGGCCCCCACGCAGCTCTATTAATGCCCCAAAACCCGGACCTAAAACTCCCCTTGGTATACCTGTTGTGGGGCACCCACGCAGCTCTATTAATGCCCCAACACGCTGACCTAAAGCACCCCTCAGTATACCTGTTGTGGGGCCCCCACGCAGCTCTATTAATGCCCCAACACCCTGACCTAAAGCACCTGTCTGTATACCTGTTGTGGGGCCCCCACGCAGCTCTATTAATGCCCCAACACCCTGACCTAAAGCACCCCTCTGTATACCTGTTGTGGGGCCCCCACGCAGCTCTATTAATGCCCCAACACGCTGACCTAAAGCACCCCTCAGTATACCTGTTGTGGGGCCCCCACGCAGCTCTATTAATGCCCCAACACCCTGACCTAAAGCACCTGTCTGTATACCTGTTGTGGGGCCCCCACGCAGCTCTATTAATGCCCCAACACCCTGACCTAAAGCACCCCTCTGTATACCTGTTGTGGGGCCCCCACGCAGCTCTATTAATGCCCCAACACGCTGACCTAAAGCACCCCTCGGCATACCTGTTGTGGGCCCCCCACGCAGCTCTATTAATGCCCCAACACCCTGACCTAAAGCACCCCTCTGTATACCTGTTGTGGGGCCCCCACGCAGATCTATTAATGCACCAACACCCAGACCTAAAGCTCCCCTTGGTATACCTGTTGTGGGCCCCCACGCAGCTCTATTACTGCCCCAACACCCGGACCTAAAGCTCCCCTTGGTATACCTGTTGTTGGCCCCCACGCAGCTCTATTACTGCCCCAACACCCGGACCTAAAGCACCCCTCTGTATACCTGTTGTGGGGCCCCCACGCAGCTCTATTAATGCCCCAACACGCTGACCTAAAGCACCCCTCGGTATACCTGTTGTGGGGCCCCCACGCAGCTCTATTAATGCCCCAACACCCTGACCTAAAGCACCCCTCTGTATACCTGTTGTGGGCCCCCCACGCAGCTCTAATAATGCACCAACACCCTGACCTAAAGCTCCCCTTGGTATACCTGTTGTGGCCCCCCCCCCGCAGCTCTATTAATGCCCCAACACGCTGACCTAAAGCACCCCTCGGTATACCTGTTGTGGGCCCCCCACGCAGCTCTATTAATGCCCCAACACCCTGACCTAAAGCACCCCTCTGTATACCTGTTGTGGGGCCCCCACGCAGCTCTAATAATGCACCAACACCCTGACCTAAAGCTCCCCTTGGTATACCTGTTGTGGGCCCCCCACGCAGCTCTATTAATGCCCCAACACGCTGACCTAAAGCACCCCTCGGTATACCTGTTGTGGGCCCGCCACGCAGCTCTATCAATGCCCCAACACGCTGACCTAAAGCACCCCTCGGTATACCTGTTGTGGGGCCCCACGCAGCTCTATTAATGCCCCAACACCCTGACCTAAAGCACCCCTCTGTATACCTGTTGTGGGGCCACACAGCTCTATTAATGCCCCAACACCTTGACCTAAAGCACCCCTCTGTATACCTGTTGTGGGGCCCCCACGCAGATCTATTAATGCACCAACACCCAGACCTAAAGCTCCCCTTGGTATACCTGTTGTGGGCCCCCACGCAGCTCTATTACTGCCCCAACACCCAGACCTAAAGCACCCCTCTGTATACCTGTTGTGGGGCCCCCACGCAGCTCTATTAATGCCCCAACACGCTGACCTAAAGCACCCCTCGGTATACCTGTTGTGGGCCCCCCACGCAGCTCTATTAATGCCCCAACACCCTGACCTAAAGCACCCCTCTGTATACCTGTTGTGGGGCCCCCACGCAGCTCTAATAATGCACCAACACCCTGACCTAAAGCTCCCCTTGGTATACCTGTTGTGGGCCCCCCCCAAGCAGCTCTATTAATGCCCCAACACGCTGACCTAAAGCACCCCTCGGTATACCTGTTGTGGGCCCCCCACGCCGCTCTATTAATGCCCCAACACCCTGACCTAAAGCACCCCTCTGTATACCTGTTGTGGGCCCCCCACGCATCTCTATTAATGCCCCAACACTCTCACCTAAAGTACCCCTCCGTATACCTGTTGTGGGCCCCCCCACGCAGCTCTATTAATGCCCCAACACGCTGACCTAAAGCACCCCTTGGTATACCTGTTGTGGGCCCGCCACGCAGCTCTATCCATGCCCCAACACGCTGACCTAAAGCACCCCTCGGTATACCTGTTGTGGGGCCCCACGCAGCTCTATTATTGCCCCAACACGCTGACCTAAAGCACCCCTCTGTATACCTGTTGTGGGGCCCCCACGCAGCTCTATTAATGCCCCAACACCCTGACCTAAAGCACCCCTCTGTATACCTGTTGTGGGGCCCCAACGCAGCTCTATTAATGCACCCACACCCTGACCTAAAGCACCCCTCTGTATATCTGTTGTGGGGCCTCCACACAGCTTTATTATTGCCCCAACACAACGACCTAAAGCACCCCTCGGTATACCTGTTGTGGGCCCACGCAGCTCTATTAATGCCCTAACACCCTAACCTAAAGCACCCCTCTGTATACCTGTTGTGGGCCCCCCACGCAGCTCTATTAATGCCCCAACACCCTGAACTAAAGCTCCCCTTGGTATACTTGTTGTGGGCCCCCACGCAGCTCTATTAATGCCCCAACACTCTCACCTAAAGCACCCCTCGGTATACCTGTTGTGGGCCCCCACACAGCTCTATTAATGCCCCAACACTCTGACCTAAAGCACCCCTCTGTATACCTGTTGTGGGCCCCCCACGCAGCTCTATTAATGCCCAAACACGCTGACCTAAAGCACCCCTCGGTATACCTGTTGTGGGGCCCCCACGCAGCTCTATTGATGCCCCAACACCCTGACCTAAAGCACCCCTCGGTATACCTGTTGTGGGGCCCCCACACAGCTCTATTAATGCACCAACACCCTGACCTAAAGCTCCCCTTGGTATACCTGTTGTGGGGTCCCACGCAGCTCTATTAATGCACCAACACCCTGACCTAAAGCTCCCCTTGGTATACCTGTTGTGGGGCCCCACGCTGCTCTATTAATGCCCCAACACCCTGACCTAAAGCACCCCTCTGTATACCTGTTGTGGCGCACCCACGCAGCTCTATTAATGCCCCAACACCCTGACCTAAAGCACCCTTCTGTATACCTGTTGTGGGGCCCCCACGCAGCTCTATTAATGCCCCAACACGCTGACCTAAAGCACCACTCGGTATACCTGTTGTGGGGCCCCCACGCAGCTCTATTAATGCCCCAACACGCTGACCTAAAGCTCCTCTTGGTATACCTGTTGTGGGGCCCCCAAGCAGCTCTATTATTGCCCCAACACCCTGACCTAAAGCACCCCTCGGTATATCTGTTGTGGGCCCCCCACGCAGCTCTATTAATGCCCCAACACACTGACCTAAAGCACCCCTCTGTATACCTGTTGTGGGCCCCCATGCAGCTCTATTAATGCCCCAACACACTGACCTAAAGCACCCCTCTGTATACCTGTTGTGGGCCCCCATGCAGCTCTATTAATGCACCAACACCCTGACCTAAAGCACCCCTCGGTATACCTGTTGTGGGGCCCCACGCAGCTCTATTAATGCCCCAACACGCTGACCTAAAGCTCCCCTTGGTACACCTTTTGTGGGGCCCCCAAGCAGCTCTATTAATGCCCAAACACGCTGACCTAAAGCACCCCTCGGTATACCTGTT
This sequence comes from Lissotriton vulgaris, assembly GCF_964263255.1. Lineage (NCBI taxonomy): Eukaryota > Metazoa > Chordata > Amphibia > Caudata > Salamandridae > Lissotriton > Lissotriton vulgaris. Next base: position 878,693,328 of record NC_141685.1, read on the forward strand.
GTGGGCCGCCCACGCATCTCTATTAATGCCCCAACACCCTGACCTAAAGCACCCCTCTGTATACCTGTTGTGGGCCCCCCATGCAGCTCTATTAATGCACCAACACCCTGACCTAAAGCTCCCCTTGGTATACCTGTTGTGGGGCCCCCAAGCAGCTCTATTAATGCCCCAACACCCTGACCTAAAGCACCTCTCTGTATACCTGTTGTGGCGCACCCACGCAGCTCTATTAATGCCCCAACACCCTGACCTAAAGCACCCTTCTGTATACCTGTTGTGGGCCCCCACTCAGCTCTGTTAATGCCCCAACACACTGACCTAAAGCACCCCTCGGTATACCTGTTGTGGGCCCCCCACGCATCTCTATTAATGCCCCAACACACTGACCTAAAGCACCCCTCTGTATACCTGTTGTGGGGCCCCCAAGCAGCTCTATTAATGCCCCAACACGCTGACCGAAAGCACCCCTCGGTATACCTGTTTGGGCCCCCCATGCAGCTCTATTAATGCACCAACACCCTGACCTAAAGCTCCCCTTGGTATACCTGTTGTGGGGCCCCACGCAGCTCTATTAATGCCCCAACACCCTGACCTAAAGCACCCCTCTGTATACCTGTTGGGGGCCCCCACACAGCTCTAATAATGCCCCAACACACTGACCTAAAGCACCCCTCGGTATACCTGTTGTGGGCCCCCCACGCATCTCTATTAATGCCCCAACACACTGACCTAAAGCACCCCTCTGTATACCTGTTGTGGGGCCCCCACGCAGATCTATTAATGCACCAACACCCAGACCTAAAGCTCCCCTCCGTATACCTGTTGTGGGCCCCCCACGCAGCTCTATTAATGCCCCAACACGCTGACCTAAAGCACCCCTCGGTATACCTGTTGTGGGCCCCCCACACAGCTCTATTAATGCCCCAACACCCTGACCTAAAGCACCCCTCTGTATACCTATTGTGGGGCCCCACACAGCTCTATTAATGCCCCAACACCCTGGCCTAAAGCACCCCTCTGTATACCTGTTGTGGGGCCCCCACACAGCTCTATTAATGCACCAACACCCTGACCTAAAGCTCCCCTTGGTATACCTGTTGTGGGGCCCCAGGCAGCTCTATTAATGCCCCAACACCCTGACCTAAAGCACCCCTCGGTATACCTTTTGTGGGGCCCCCACACAGCTCTATTAATGCACCAACACCCTGACCTAAAGCTCCCCTTGGTATACCTGTTGTGGGGCCCCCAAGCAGCTCTATTAATGCCCCAACACCCTGACCTAAAGCTCCCCTTGGTATACCTGTTGTGGGGCACCCAAGCAGCTCTATTAATGCCCCAACACCCTGACCTAAAGCACCCCTCTGTATACCTTTTGTGGGGCCCCCACGCAGCTCTATTAATGCCCCAACACCCTGACCTAAAGCTCCCCTTGGTATACCTGTTGTGGGGCCCCCAAGCAGCTCTATTAATGCCCCAACACCCTGACCTAAAGCACCCCTCGGTATACCTGTTGTGGGCCCACACAGCTCTATTAATGCCCCAACACCCTGACCTAAAGCACCCCTCTGTATACCTGTTGTGGGGCCCCACGCAGCTCTATTAATGCCCCAACACGCTGACCTAAAGCACCCCTCTGTATACCTGTTGTGGGGCCCCACGCTGCTCTATTAATGCCCCAACACTCTGACCTAAAGCACCCCTCTGTATACCTGTTGTGGGCCCCCCACGCAGCTCTATTAATGCCCCAACACCCTGAACTAAAGCTCCCCTTGGTATACTTGTTGTGGGCCCCCACGCAGCTCTATTAATGCCCCAACACCCTGACCTAAAGCACCCCTCTGTATACCTGTTGTGGGCCCCCCACGCAGCTCTATTAATGCCCCAACACCCTGAACTAAAGCTCCCCTTGGTATACTTGTTGTGGGCCCCCACGCAGCTCTATTAATGCCCCAACACCCTGACCTAAAGCACCCCTCTGTATACCTGTTGTGGGGCCCCCACGCAGATCTATTAATGCACCAACACCCAGACCTAAAGCTCCCCTCCGTATACCTGTTGTGGGCCCCCCACGCAGCTCTATTAATGCCCCAACACGCTGACCTAAAGCACCCCTCGGTATACCTGTTGTGGGCCCCCCACGCAGCTCTATTAATGCCCCAACACCCTGACCTAAAGCACCCCTCTGTATACCTATTGTGGGGCCCCGCGCAGCTCAATTAATGCCCCAACACCCTGACCTAAAGCACCCCTCTGTATACCTGTTGTGGGGCCCCCACACAGCTCTATTAATGCACCAACACCCTGACCTAAAGCTCCCCTTGGTATACCTGTTGTGGGGCCCCAGGCAGCTCTATTAATGCCCCAACACCCTGGCCTAAAGCACCCCTCGGTATACCTGTTGTGGGGCCCCCACACAGCTCTATTAATGCACCAACACCCTGACCTAAAGCTCCCCTTGGTATACCTGTTGTGGGGCCCCCAAGCAGCTCTATTAATGCCCCAACACCCTGACCTAAAGCTCCCCTTGGTATACCTGTTGTGGGGCACCCAAGCAGCTCTATTAATGCCCCAACACCCTGAGCTAAAGCACCCCTCTGTATACCTTTTGTGGGGCCCCCACGCAGCTCTATTAATGCCCCAACACCCTGACCTAAAGCTCCCCTTGGTATACCTGTTGTGGGGCCCCCAAGCAGCTCTATTAATGCCCCAACACCCTGACCTAAAGCACCCCTCGGTATACCTGTTGTGGGCCCACACAGCTCTATTAATGCCCCAACACCCTGACCTAAAGCACCCCTCTGTATACCTGTTGTGGGGCCCCACGCAGCTCTATTAATGCCCCAACACGCTGACCTAAAGCACCCCTCTGTATGCCTGTTGTGGGGCCCCACGCTGCTCTATTAATGCCCCAACACTCTGACCTAAAGCACCCCTCTGTATACCTGTTGTGGGCCCCCCACGCAGCTCTAATAATGCCCCAACACCCTGAACTAAAGCTCCCCTTGGTATACTTGTTGTGGGCCCCCACGCAGCTCTATTAATGCCCCAACACCCTGACCTAAAGCACCCCTCTGTATACCTGTTGTGGGCCCCCCACGCAGCTCTATTAATGCCCCAACACCCTGAACTAAAGCTCCCCTTGGTATACTTGTTGTGGGCCCCCACGCAGCTCTATTAATGCCCCAACACCCTGACCTAAAGCACCCCTCTGTATACCTGTTGTGGGGCCCCCACGCAGATCTATTAATGCACCAACACCCAGACCTAAAGCTCCCCTCCGTATACCTGTTGTGGGCCCCCCACGCAGCTCTATTAATGCCCCAACACGCTGACCTAAAGCACCCCTCGGTATACCTGTTGTGGGCCCCCCACGCAGCTCTATTAATGCCCCAACACCCTGACCTAAAGCACCCCTCTGTATACCTATTGTGGGGCCCCGCGCAGCTCAATTAATGCCCCAACACCCTGACCTAAAGCACCCCTCTGTATACCTGTTGTGGGGCCCCCACACAGCTCTATTAATGCACCAACACCCTGACCTAAAGCTCCCCTTGGTATACCTGTTGTGGGGCCCCAGGCAGCTCTATTAATGACCCAACACCCTGACCTAAAGCACCCCTCGGTATACCTGTTGTGGGGCCCCCACACAGCTCTATTAATGCACCAACACCCTGACCTAAAGCTCCCCTTGGTATACCTGTTGTGGGGCCCCCAAGCAGCTCTATTAATGCCCCAACACCCTGACCTAAAGCACCCCTCTGTATACCTTTTGTGGGGCCCCCACGCAGCTCTATTAATGCCCCAACACCCTGACCTAAAGCTCCCCTTGGTATACCTGTTGTGGGGCCCCCAAGCAGCTCTATTAATGCCCCAACACCCTGACCTAAAGCACCCCTCTGTATACCTTTTGTGGGGCCCCCACGCAGCTCTATTAATGCCCCAACACCCTGACCTAAAGCTCCCCTTGGTATACCTGTTGTGGGGCCCCCAAGCAGCTCTATTAATGCCCCAACACCCTGACCTAACGCACCACTCTGTATACCTGTTGTGGGGCCCCCACGCAGCTCTATTAATGCCCTAACACGCTGACCTAAAGCACCTCTCTGTATACCTGTTGTGGGGCCCCCACACAGCTCTATTAATGCACCAACACCCTGACCTAAAGCTCCCCTTGGTATACCTGTTGTGGGGGCCCCACGCAGCTCTATTAATGCACCAACACCCTGACCTAAAGCTCCCCTTGGTATACCTGTTGTGGGGCCCCCAAGCAGCTCTATTAATGCCCCAACACCCTGACCTAAAGCTCCCCTTGGTATACCTGTTGTGGGGCCCCCAAGCAGCTATATTAATGCCCCAACACCCTGACCTAAAGCACCACTCTGTATACCTGTTGTGGGGCCCCCACGCAGCTCTATTAATGCCCTAACACGCTGTCTAAAGCACCTCTCTGTATACCTGTTGTGGGGCCCCCACACAGCTCTATTAATGCACCAACACCCTGACCTAAAGCTCCCCTTGGTATACCTGTTGTGGGGGCCCCACGCAGCTCTATTAATGCACCAACACCCTGACCTAAAGCACCCCTCTGTATACCTGTTGTGGGGCCCCCACGCAGCTCTATTAATGCCCTAACACCCTGACCTAAAGCACCCCTCAGTATACCTGTTGTGGGCCCCCACGCAGCTCTATTAATGCCCCAACACCCTGACCTAAAGCTCCCCTTGGTATACCTGTTGTGGGGCCCCCAAGCAGCTCTATTAATGCCCCAACACCCTGACCTAAAGCACCACTCTGTATACCTGTTGTGGGGCCCCCACGCAGCTCTATTAATGCCCTAACACGCTGTCTAAAGCACCTCTCTGTATACCTGTTGTGGGGCCCCCACACAGCTCTATTAATGCACCAACACCCTGACCTAAAGCTCCCCTTGGTATACCTGTTGTGGGGGCCCCACGCAGCTCTATTAATGCCCCAACACCCTGACCTAAAGCACCACTCTGTATACCTGTTGTGGGGCCCCCACGCAGCTCTATTAATGCCCTAACACGCTGTCTAAAGCACCTCTCTGTATACCTGTTGTGGGCCCCCACGCAGCTCTATTAATGCCCCAACACCCTGACCTAAAGCTCCCCTTGGTATACCCGTTGTGGGGCCCCCAAGCAGCTCTATTAATGCCCCAACACCCTGACCTAAAGCACCACTCTGTATACCTGTTGTGGGGCCCCCACGCAGCTCTATTAATGCCCTAACACGCTGTCTAAAGCACCTCTCTGTATACCTGTTGTGGGGCCCCCACACAGCTCTATTAATGCACCAACACCCTGACCTAAAGCTCCCCTTGGTATACCTGTTGTGGGGGCCCCACGCAGCTCTGTTAGTGCACCCACACCCTGCACCGGAGTCCCTGCTATTCAGACATGAGGGACCCGAACATTCCAACTGAAACTCGCCCTTCGCTCGGTCAATGCACCTCATCCCTGGCCTTCTCCTACCTCTGCCTTTCCGGTTCTAGGAGGACCTACCCCTAGCCAGTCCACACTGACCTGCAGCACCGACGCTAAAGCAGCACTGGAGTCCAGGGCCTGCTTTACCTGTGCACCTCACCCTGGACCTGCAGCACTCCCTACCATGTCATCAAAGGACTAGAACAAGCCCATGCAGCCACCCCCCCCAACGCCCTACAGGAGCCCCCCTTTCAACCCAAGACCTGTGAATACCTCTGATATACGGCAGTTTTGGGGTGAGCCTCAGGGGGGCACCATTTTGCGTTACAACCCTGTAGGTTAGTACTGAGATGCATGCACTGCCAAATCACCTCTGTCCTGGCCTGGCGAACCCCCTTTACTGAAGAGATTTTGGCAGCTAAGCGCCCCATTGCCACACTACCTCAAGTGTTTATAGTTCATCAATCATATATTGCCCACCTAAAATGACCAGGTACCAATTAGTCATACATTAGATATATTTAGGCATAATTGTTGCGTATACACACGCAGGAAGCCAGTTGCCAGTAATCAATGGCTTAGCATGGATGGACGCCTTTCTCAGACTCTGGATTTTTGAAGTATGCTCTCAACTCTACCTGTGAGTTACGGTGAACTCAAGTTCATTATTGTTTTAAAATCCCTTTTGGAACCTTTGTGACATTGTTCAATTTTAAAACTATCTACAATGACTCACTACCCTACTCTGCCCTGATGAAGCCTGTAACAAGGCGAAACGTGTTGGCTGCGTTTATCGATATTCTGAAAAGAAGAGTTTGATTAGAGGAAAAACAAACACAAGCAAAGGACCTACTCGTCTTATTGCCTCCAGTTGTTTTATTGAATCATTTTCTTATGTATACTCTGTTTTGTTGCCTCTAAATTAAGCCTAAATAAAAGCAACCCCAATATGTCAGCACTGGGACCACGGACTGCTCTGCCAAAGCCCAAAGCACCTCAATTTGGAATTTTAATGCCCCTGTTATGTCAGTCCCAAGTCCCACGCATTACTTTCACACGCACCTCACACCAGGCCGGCAGCAATACTGTTTCTACCGGTACGAGCCCTGTGCATCACGGATATTTCTGTAGCGCAGCATCCCACCGCTTAAAAACAAGCCTCGGAGGAGAAAATTAAGTACCGCTCCCTGCAGCAGCTGCCGCGGGCCCCGTCGCCCTCCTCCCCGGCCCCCGAAAACTCGTCACTCCTAATAACAGTGATTAGTCCTCGGAGGGGGGCTGACTCTGCGACAGCAGCTCGAGCGGAAGGGACGCGGAACAGCCCGTCACCCCCTCCCTTCGTGGAGCGGAGGACAAGGGACCTCAGGCAGAGTGGGGGGCGCAGAGACCCAGAGAGGGGACATGCAGCCCGCGAGACGCCTGTAACCGGGCCCCGACATAGAAGAGGGGTTCAAGCGCCGCCTACTGTGAGACCGCAGACTCCCCCTCAGACACAAACAGAGTGAGGGCCGCAAGGCCAACACCCCTACCATCACCATCACGTACACAATCCTTAATTGAAAAAAGAAAAAGAAATGAAGTGCCAGGGCCCTTCTCAGGAGGCCACTGCCCCATGTGCCACCCATTGCCTCTGCCAGCGGTGCCAATGCCAGCACCAACACAACTACTAACAATCCCATTCACAAGTGTGACAAATTCAATTCGGACTACATCAGGATACCCAAAGATATAAGAATGGTCTAAGAGGCAGGTATTATTAATTGTAAATGTATATTAAATTATTAAACAATGGGTGGTTGTATTCACATAAAACTTAGGCAAACGGTGCCACCAATTGCTGAACGGTCGTAAATGCCAGTGTTGAATTAAGTGCCAGTGCCTAGCAGCGGCAAACACCGGCTCAAGTTAAGTAAGCATAGCAGACACCCACACAGAGGCACCGAAGGAATCCCTATACATGGTAACAATTTGTGACCATAAGGAGGTAGGATTGTTAGGTGCTCTAAAATGGCATTTGTTGTGCTGGTGGGCCCAAAGGCTTGCTCCCTATGCGTAGACCTTGCACTGACACGTATCCCGGACCCACCACAATAGCCTGCGCAGGACACAGGCGTAGTGCTTGAACGAAGCCTTTAAGTAACAGCCCCCACTACCATGCACATGCTAGGGGTTTATCCAAAACACCCCTCCATCACTTCACATGTTGGAACCACCCATATCCTAACACAACATTTCTTGTCAACCCTGATAGAACAAAGTGTACCACAACTAACAAAACCTGCACCTAAAAGAAAACCAAAAACACAAACAAAACCAACGCAATTCCTGTTCATGACTGCAGCCCACAGTCAACTTATCTGTGCTCGGCTCTCTGTGTTGGCCGGCCCCTTGCCTGTCAGGATCAGTTCAGCATAAAGTCTTTGAATCTTGTTGAGTCAACTAGATATGGTCTGAGATGGTACCAAGCCACCCTCCTTTGACAAACCACCAGACTGCCCTCCTCTAGCTCTTCCCGTTGTAGACAGACTCCTCCAGAGGTATCTACTCCTAAACTGGCTCCCGTGCTACCCTCATGAGAACCAGAAAATCTGTTAACTTGATTCCAAGCATCTGCCTCGGAAGAAAATCCAGTGGAAATTGTAGAAGGACCTCCCGTGCACTGTGATCATTGTCCCTTGAACTTGGGTAGAGGAGTTGGCCTAACGGTTAGGGCGGTCGACTTCGAATCTGGGGAACTGGGAACAGCAATGACGCTGAACATCCTGTGATTCTGGGCAAATCACAATCTCCTTGTGCCTAACAAAAATGAATGTGTCCTCATGTAACGCAACCGGTGCTATGTAAAGCGCTCTGATACCCGATTCTGGTCAAGTTCGCGCTATATAAAACTTTGTTAATAAAAAAAACCAAAAAAAAACATCACTGACCTTCCATGGATTAATTTCAAATGACAGCTGAAACTTGCCCCCCCGGATTTCAATACCGGTCAAGTACCAGATCGCCAACCTGTAGATGCTTCAGCCAGGCCCTCCATTTCACAGATGTTTTGTCATTCTGCACCTTACGCTGGTACAATGCTTCTGCCGCCCCGTCTCTGACAGGCGACGGCATCACAAGGTGAGGAATGGTGTCGCCTACCATCCTATTCATGCACACTGCGCTGAGGCTCACTGTGGTTGTGCCATGTGATGTAAGCCTATACTCTCGTAGGAATGCATACAGGGCTCATTCCATATTCTGGTTATTAGCTAGCACAATCCGTGTTTAGTGTTCGCATGAAGTGTTAAGACTTTCCATTGGCCTGAGGCCATCGAGGAGTGATACTCTGGTGATGAATACCTCTGGATTTCAGATAGTCCGCAAATTCCTGACTGAAAAACGGGGGCCCATTATCCCTATAGAGTTCAATCAGCAAACCTTGAGTATCCATGATCTTCTCCAAAGAGAGCACTGACAAGTGGCCATTAAAGAATACCTTGAAAAGTCATCAATTACAACCAGCATGTGCCGCTCATCAGGTAGACTTCTAAAGTCAGCACTAGCTCTGTGCCATGGAAATGGGGAACTGCTCTCCGTGAGAATTGGTGCAGACGGATCTGTTGGCAAGCAGCCGGACACTGCGGGCAGTGGCGCATGATCTGCTCAACCCTTTCATCAAGTCCAGGGAACCGAACCTTGCACCAAAATCTGGATTTTGTTTTGACTACCTCTTTGTGAGTTGTGTGGATTAGATCCACCAGTTGCTTCTGCCACCGTCCAGGTATCACTAACCGGGGTCCGCTCAACAGCCTTCTGGAGATGCTGCCAGGTCATGACGTATGTGAAAGTGACAAGAGGGTCTGCCAAGCCTCAGTAGTTTGATGGAACAAACCCAGAGTCAGCGCCTTCCCATTCCCTAGTGTCACAGCGATAGGGCCACTTGGAGACATTCGTCCACTCTTGTTGCATTCACAATCTTGTCCACTGAAATAGGCAGAGGACGGGACCGTTAAACAACAAACTTCACATACTTCTCAACTTTCTCCACTCTGGACTCCACACAAATAGAGGTTGGCCTCTCTTGTCTGGAGGGATAGTCTGCAGCATTTTGTGCCCCCGGCTAATAGTCCACAGAGAAACAGTACTCCTGCAACTGGAGAGTCAACTTCTCAATTCTCTGAGGCAGCTTGGAGGAGGAACCAGTGAAAAGGGGAATAAGTGGTTTGTCGTCCGTGTGTACTATAAATGGGTGACCATAGAGATATATGTTAAAGTGTCTTCATCCCAAATGAATAGCTATTGCCTCCATATCAATATACGAGTATCGATGCTCTGTCTCGATCAAGGCAGGACTGGCATTCACTATGAGGGCCCATTGACCATTGTCCTGTTTTTGCAATAGTATTCGTTTAAGGCCAGTGGGGCTGGCATACACCAAGAGTTCTGACTCATGGCGAGGATAAAAATAGGCTAACGTGGTGTTTTCTGAGAGGGTTTGTTTAGTTTCTTGAAATGTCCCTTCTTAGACAGGCCCCATAACAAGACAGCATTCGCCCTTGTCAATTCTCAGAGCAGGCGAGTGAGTTAAGTTCTGAATATAGTGACTACAAAGTATCACCATCCCTAGAAAACTGTGCACCACGGTGACAGTGGTGGGAGCAGAGGCTGACTGAATATCCTTGACATTTGCAGGATCAGGCACGACTCCATTCTCAGAAAAACAATATCCCAAAAAAACAGATTCCCCTTTCCCCTCTGAAGGAATGCACAAGAGTGAGCCCATTCTCCAAAAGTCACTGAAATGTTGCTCTAAGTCTGTTGAGGGGTTCTTCGAGGGGGTGCATGCCCCAAGATGTCATCACTGACATTAATGACACCTGGGAGCCCTGCCAGCACCTCCCAGATTGTATCCTGAAATGCTTCAGCAATCAGCAGCACTGGATACCCTGAATCTGAGGCGTTTATACCTCCTCAGACCCACATGGGTGGAAAATGTTGTAAACGCTATGGGTTCGGGAGCTAACATCAACTGATGATATCCGGGCCATAGGTCAATTTTTGAGAACCACCTTGATCTGGTAACCCCCACCACAATATTATTGACTGTGGGTGTTGATTTGGCGGAGGTAAGGCATGGATTGGCCCAATGTAACAGTGCTAAGGCTCCAGGTCCAGACAAGGTTCCAATATATTGCTTCTTGGAACACCCAGACCTGTGGAACCCCTTGCTAACATCTTTAATGCTATTGACAAGTTGGACCCACCAGAGTCATGGGCAAAAAGTCTAATAATCTCTATTTATAAGAAGGGTGATAAGGCCCTACCGAATAATTATAGACCCATCTCCTTGCAGGATAGCACAGCCAAACTAATCAACCGGCTCTTATTGAATAGGTCAGAGGAGTGGGTAGAAGACAGTGACGCCCTTATAAAGACACAATATGGATTTAAAAAAATGAAAAGTAAAGTAGGCCAATGTCTTAATTTAACCTGTTTGCCGCGGCAGCACTTAAGGGGTTAAGCATGATAATTGCCAAGTATACTGTGGCAAAAAAAGTCCAAATTTACATGGCCTTTATGGAATTCTCGGTACAAAAGGGGGTGGTGATGGACGGTGCATCTGAATCAATCAAACACTCACACCCAGTCAAAGGATCTGGGTTTGATCCATCACTGTTCTTTAGCCCACTCTGCCACCCCAGTTCAGAAATGGCTATATGCAAATCAGTCTGACCCTGTGCCTCATGGGAACAGTCCAGCCCGGACTGCCAAGCCATGTCTTCCCTGGACCGGAAAAAAGCTTCCGAGGACCGGTTTCTGGCATTCCAGCCGTCTTCAGCCCGGCTTGCTTGAATCCAGTGGCAAAGTGAGCAAGGGACTCACGTCTGAGCATACCCTGCCACACTTATGGCAGCTAAAAGCGGTACAAAAGGGGGTGGGGATGGCAGTTCGGGCTGGGCTGTTCCCATGAGGCACAGGGTCAGACTGATTTGCATATAGCCATGTCTGAACTGGGGTGGCAGAGTGGGCTAAAGAACAGTGATGGATTAAACCCAGATCTTTTGACTGGGTGTGAGTGTTTGATTGGTTCAGATGCTCCGTCCATTACCACGCCCTTTTGTACCGTTTATGGAATTCTCGGCGGCCTTCAACTGTCTCCCCCATTCAAAGTTATGGCAAAATTATGGAAGACATGGATATAGATACATTCATTATTGATTTCATCCGACACATTCACTCTCAGGTCACGACCTGTGTGCGTTTTCGGAAGAACAGAGAGTGTACTTGGTCTTTCAGTATCTGCTTGGGAGTTAGAAAGGGGTGTGTCCTGGCCCCGTTTTTATTTAAATTATATACAAATGGGGTGTCAATAAGTCAAAATATTATGTTTTGGTAACAGGGGGCACTCCCGAAGAAACTCCCAAATTTTAGATTAGTTCAAGCAATATGAAGGTTATGGACACATTCTCCAACTTGGGCATTTTATTTGACCGAAAGTACATCTGAAAAAATATGTTAACTAGCAGAGAACTCTAAATGGAGAAAAGCATAGCATCCATTTATTCCTTGTTAAAAACTGGGATATAAACCCAATCCTCAAATACTGCAAGTGTAAGTACCTAAAGCTACCTCAGTAGCCGCATATGGGGTAGAAGTATGGGGCTTTGCAGAGATTGCTGTCCTGCAGTGATAAGACAATGCTTTTGTTAAAAGGTTAATAGCTCTTCCAAGCAGTTGTTCAAACTATTTATGTCATACAGAGCTGGATGTCCCATACCTCTCGGATACATCGGCCTCTCACCAATCTCACTGTGGCATTCCATATGGCGTAGAACTACAGTTAGTCTGAACCAGATCACATTGAAGAGTTGTTTAGAGCTGGATTCAGCTAACAAGATCATGTGGCTGAAGCATGTTAAACACACATTGAGGGATATTGGTTTATTAGAGCTTTACGAGAACCCCACTAACTGTGTGTTCATCTCTAAAGCGAGGATTCGAGATTTTTTTTCTCCGTAAAATTAAATCAGAAAGAAAGGAGGCCGCTGGCAATAAAGAAACAGTGAAGGTATATTTTATTTCCCCCCAAATCCCCAACTTATTTATTCTTAATTAACCACTGTGTCTAACGCCCAGTCAAGGTTTATTCTAACGAGGTTTTGATTAAATTATATCCCTTTGATTTTGGGTTATTCCCGTGATGTATATTCTGTAGATGACCTGACATTATGTCCCTGTGACGGGAGGTCTTTACACGCAGATTTGCACATACTTTTCTCTGTTCTTCCTATACTGTCCAGAGGAAGAGAGTTTTATAATTCTCATTTTACGCATGTTTAATTTTAGGAGATGTAGACCTGCACTTTACTTTTTTCAAACGTTTGGGTTTGGTGATCCTCTGGGGTGTTACTCACTGAGGTCACTCCTCTGGGCTGCACAAAAGATAAGGCAAGCCGGGACATTTTATGAAATCTTTTTTTAGAATTTCTTCCATCCTTTTTTTATATTTGCTGTTCATGTAATTTTAATGATTGGTTTTAGGGACGGGATAGTTTAAAAAAAATGTAAGATGATCTTTAAAGTTACTTATTTTATTTGTATTTATTTTATAAAGTTTTATATTGCGCGAACCAGATCCCGAGGGATATCAGAGCGCTTTACAAAAGGATGAAAGGGAGAGAACTACTCCAGTAGCCATAATAAGTAAGAATGCCAAACAGTTGTAGTCACAAAAATCACATACAGGTGATACACTACGAGAAGAGAGGGAGAATACAGCTCCAGTAATGATATCAGATAAGGATATCAAACAGTTATAGTCACAATAATCACAGACAGGTGGTACACCGCGAGTAATGAAATAAACAGGTCAATAACAGGCTGCTACGGGGGGCTAATCTTACATCCGAGAGGAGCAGAGAGCAAAAACACAGGATGGTAAAAAGGATGTTGAGTCAATCAACACCTGTTGTAGGATCAGTGGTTGCGCACGAATGCACATCGGCTAAATTAAGGGAAGAATTTGTTCATTAGGAATCTTTTGGCTTCAAGTTTGAAAGCAGTTATTGATGATATTCTGCGCAAATCCGATGGAAGAGAGTTCCAGATCTTTGGTGCAGCACCTGAGAAGGCTCAACGACAAGTTCTCTTTTTATTCATGATACGTGGTTTCAGGAGATAGTTGTTAGCGCTTCTTGAAGGTCTCTCGCCACATGATAATTCAAGCTTTTGTGCTAGGTACCTGGGGGTGTTGTCGTGCAGGGCTTTGTGTGCTAGAACGATAATCTTTAACTGGATTTGTGCTTCGTAGGGCAACCATTTAAGAGACTTTAGGACTGGGGAAATGTGCTCATTTAGTTTGGTACCAGTAACTTATTGTTAGTTATTCTTGCTGGTTGATACATGTTATTGTATCTGAATTCTAAAATGAATTTTTTCGCTTCTGTACTTTATATGCTATGAAATATAGCGAAATAAAGGAAATTGATTATTATTATTAGGACTGTGGGTCTCAAATGTCTTTCACGTTTAATCGCCATGTTGCGCAAAAGCATGTCCTTGCAAATTCTAACCTCTTTTCAGGTTTCTTGGGTTTCCAAGCAACCTCTCTCTGAGACACCCATGGAATAGGGCTTTTGACTTTCTCAATAATATTGGCTTGTTCCATTGTTCTTCATCAACATTGGGATGTAGGTGAAATGCCACACGTTGATGTCGCAGGGCAACTGATTGGACTGAATCATCAATATGGAGGTGTATCATGAGACTCTTTAGGCATCCAATACCCTCAAATAAATGTCCAAATTCAGCCAGCATGGCTTAGACATTAAACAAATGCACCTTGAATGCATAAGAGACTAGCTGGAGGCGCTCTGCCATATGGCAACTAAGCAGCATCCCAGTACCTCCTTTTGTGACAGCACTTTTGGCTCGTGTTGTGCAGGCCTCATGGAAGACATCCGTTGTGAATACCCCCGCCAGCAGGAGGGGTGATAATGAGCCAAAAGTATACAACTGTGTTTCTGCGGGAAGGTCTGTAATATGTTCTGCGTCAAGATATTGATGGAGACACACGTGTCGATCAGAGCCGGGATTTAATGACCAGCAATGGTAAGCATGCATCGCTGTGTACATCGTCTGTGTCGCTCTTCCTGTTGCATGGCATGTATGACGTGCACTGTGCCATCCAAATTATCATAGTCCATGTCCCACTGGTCTTCCTGGGTCACTGGGATGTCTATGACATTCATTGATTGAGGCTTCTGCACCTATTGGGATGCAGTGGAGGGACATACCTTGGCAAAATGATTGAGTTTGTTGCATGTGGAATATCTTTTCCCTTGCGCTGCATAGTCTTTTTGATGAGGGTAAGGGCCTCTGCACTAGTGACACACCTTGAGATTTGCAGCTGACTTGGGACGAGCCTTCTTCTCCATACCAGCTTTGGCGACAAAGTTGACTGGTTCATATTTAACAGGTCGTTGTAGGGCTGCCTCCATTGGTGCGATGTTTGCTTTGGAGACTTCTCTAGAGCGGTCCATAGTGAGCATATTAGCCCTGGTCATTCCGGGAACTTGGAGGATGTTCTCCCTTAGTTTGGCTGAGCAACAGCCCTGACTAAATTGAGCCTTGACCTAGTCATCAGCATCTGGCAGTGTGCATGTGCTGGCCAAATACTTTAAAGGAGCATAAAGCGAGTCCACAGATTCCTCTGGCTGCTGCCTGGCCTGACAAAAGAGAAACTGCTCATAGACAGGATTTGCAAGTGGTGCAAAATGGGTTGTTAGGGCTAGTTTCAGTGTATTGTACTTGAATGGTGGGACAACTTTTACCACTGACTTTCCAATCTTGTGGATGACAGCTCCCCAGAAATATAGGCTCATGGGGCGTATCCTGTCATTGTCCAATGCTACAGCAGCAAAGTAAATTTACAACAGTTCCACCTACGCCTTCAATTTTGCTGCCTGTAAAGATGGGAGTCCAGCAACTACAAACGGCTTAAGGACTGGGACAGACGCCATGGGGACCCACTTGCTGCTCCCCGACAGTGCTGGAGATGGGAATCTGGGAGAGAGACAGGCACGACCCTGCCACAGTTTAGGAAATAAGGGGGCCCCTGCCTAATCGAATGAACCCTGGCAAGGAAACAGCATGTAGGGGTAAGGTCAGAACAGAAGTGCACCGGGTTATGTGCCTGGTTGAAAAAGGGGAGGAAAACTAACTAACTAATGACTGGAGACACTCTGGTGTAGATTTCTTATGATATTTTATTTTTATAGCATCTTTTTTTCTATTTTTTTCTGAGCAAATTGTTTTTCTTAATTCATTATACGTGCAAAATATTGTAGGTAAAAAAGACAACACAAGTGCAAATAGTGAGAGACTAGACAATTTGATTGATTATTAAAAAATACAGAAGTGCATTCCTTTTCAACGCGTTTCGGCGTGAGCCTTCTTCAGGAAGTCTGTATTCATGCACCAATATCTTAAATGGCGGATAAAGCACGAGCGGTAGTTAGTATACTGGAGTATGAAAATGGAATCAGTCCACCTGCTGGTTTATGGTTGTCGGGTAAGTATTCTGACGGTGGTTTATGGATGCGTAAACGATCAGTCCTCCTAAGTTCACTGATTATATCGGTTGATTAGCATGGTATTCGCTCCATTGAACTGACTATGCGAAGGTATATGGTACCATCAATCAGAAGACGCTGGTTTTATGCGGGTAACGTGTCCACCCTCATGGATCCAGAGAGGGCTCCATCTATAATTTTAAGAATCCGTCCATCGCCCGATCGTCTGTCAGCAGGGTCCGCCAATTGGGTGGACACGTTACCCGCATAAAACCAGCGTCTTCTGATTGATGGTACCATATACCTTCTCATAGTCAGTTCAATGGAGCGAATACCATGCTAATCAACCGATATAATCAGTGAACTTAGGAGGACTGATCGTTTACGCATCCATAAACCACCGTCAGAATACTTACCCGACAACCACAAACCAGCAGGTGGACTGATTCCATTTTCATACTCCAGTATACTAACTACCGCTCGTGCTTTATCCGCCATTTAAGATATTGGTGCATGAATACAGACTTCCTGAAGAAGGCTCACGCCGAAACGCGTTGAAAAGGAATGCACTTCTGTATTTTTTAATAATCAATCAAATTGTCTAGTCTCTCACTATTTGCACTTGTGTTGTCTTTTTTACCTACAATATTTTGCACGTATAATGAATTAAGAAAAACAATTTGCTCAGAAAAAAATAGAAAAAAAGATGCTATAAAAATAAAATATCATAAGAAATCTACACCAGAGTGTCTCCAGTCATTAGTTAGTTAGTTTTCCTCCCCTTTTTCAACCAGGCACATAACCCGGTGCACTTCTGTTCTGACCTTACCCCCACACGACCCTGCCACAGGCCACACTGTTCCTCTCAACAGCTATGGAGTAACAAAGTTGGTTCACTACCAGAAAAACAATTTGTAATCAGAGCCCCAACTAAGGTGCAGGGAAAATACCAAAAACAGCCATAGCCAGGAGTAACCAGGGACTGTTCCACACGCAGGCATCACCGCATCCCTTGTTACCCAGATGGATTGGTCGTGAGAGTCCTCTTCTATGTGACGTGGGCATGACTCAAGCTCCCCCAAGGCCGGCTGAGCAAGGTTGGGTCTCCAGCTGCGTAGAACAGGGTTGGTGCACAAGCCTGAGGAAGTCTGTGTGGGTGTGGCACCGCCCGAACAGCATTAGCATGGGCAGGGCCTGCCGCTGCAGGTGGCAAAATCAGAGCGCAGCCTCCCAGACGTCCGCTCACATGTGACACCTCCCAGTTTGGCCGAATGATGAGAGTGGGGCAAGACGCTGACCACCCGCGAGCCAGAGAGGTGCCTGCAGCAGGGCTGGCTTGGCACACCCCAGAGGGGCCACTGGAGCAGAGAGTATAGCCGCCACAAGACAGCTGGGAGCGCTCTAACAGGCGGCAAGGCACAAAAGGCAAGCTGGTCACACCAAACAGCAGGCAGGTAGAAAGCTTGAGCTAGCAGATCAGCCAGCGGAGCGGCCACAGGGGTCAAAGTACTCTCCTCGTCACCAACTGTTGGGGAAGCGGGGGCAGCACAGACCACTGACAACTGGGTTGTGTGAAAAAGTCTGCTTATTGAGACAAGTGCGCATTACAGCATAACCTGGTCCTTTGCCTTACAAAATTATATCCCCACTATACATCATTACTCACTTAAGATCAACTTCCGTCACCCCTAAAAGAGCCCTCTCCTGATGACCACTTCAAACTTGAATAAAATACGTGCATCAGAGCTGCTCAACTGAAAGTGGGACCTTCCCCTTTTTCTACCTCAACTACCATTTGAACCTCATTGAACTTCCTACCTAATGTTTTCACTTTCTATGTCGTCCAGGCGTGAACTTCCTACCAGCGCTTGAACAAACCACGACGTCTAGGCCTCATGCCTTTTATTACTAAGCCCCCTGCATGTGACGGCCAAAACCACTACCCTACACACGCTAGGGGGGTTGTCCAAAACACCCCTCCCACACTGCAGATGTTGGTACAACCCACATCCCAACATAATAGTAATTAGCGCAATGTTAAAAACACAGTTTGCGGAGATTTAGTAACTCCACACTCTGTTTGGAGTGTGAAGTTTTCCAAAACTCAGCCTACGCAGCGGTGCAGAGTTCAGCGGTGCAGGCTGAGACTTACCTGCCCCCAGATCGATGTCTCCTCTGTTCTGCTCTTGCTGCTGGGCCTGGCTCCACTACTTCCGCTGCTCCGGGAGAATTTCAGGAAGCCTGCATGCCTCCTGCAGGCCGACCGACACGACACCATGGGGGTCGCTTGAGTGGGCCCGCGTTATTGATTTGAGTGGGCACGGGTGTTGGTTTCCACGGAGAGGCCATGGATGGTGAGATGCGGCTTGCCGCAAATGTTTGAGCGCAGTGATTGTATTAGTTTCTTTCCGATGGAGCCCAGACAGTGCTGTGGTGCTTTGGTGAACAGAAGTTTCTATCGTGATTTATTATTGAAAGTAAGGAGTCAATGCTGAGTTAGCTAAGTGAGGTAGGACTGGATCCAGTTAATAACATTTCACAGTCTTTAGAGACTGGTGCACATCAAGAGTGAATCATAAGAGTTATTAATGATTGAGTGCAGTCTTTCCTCACACGGAGATTCACGCCGTTGTTCGAGGGAGCTGCAAGTGACCGTGAGACGTCTGTAAAGCCCCCCCCCCCCTCTAAAGCCTCGTGGGGTAGGCAGTGTCCCGCCTTTGCGGGATCGGTGATGCCTAAGAGGGGAGGTTTAGGACTTCCTCCGGTATTTGGGCAGGCTCACATGGTTTTGTGACTGAGAGATAGAAGTACTGGAGGTAGCGGACGGCCATTTCTTCGGCCAACTGCGATGCGTTGTCAATATCCGGTGAGTCGGATCGTCCCTTTTCACCCCAGTACAAGGATCCCAGACCGGAATCAAGCATCCAAGGACCAGGGTCAGAGCTGATTTGCATATAGCCAGTGTCTAACCCAGGGTGGTGTGGAGTGCAAAAAAACGATGGATTTAGGCCCAGATCCTTGTACTGGGGTGAATGTATGACATTGTTCTACATTCTGTCCATCAACTGTGTTTTTTGCAATTTTCACCCCCAGTGTGCTGGGTATACTCAGACGTGAGTCCCAGGCTCTCCACACCACTGGAGTCAAGCTATCCAGGCTGATGAAGGCTGATAGCCAGAAACCGGTCCTTGGATGCTTGATTCCGGTCTGGGAAAGACATGGCTTGGTAGTTCGGACTGGACTGTTCACATGAGGCACAGGGTCAGAGCTGATTTGCATATAGCCAGTGTCTAACCCAGGGTGGTGTGGAGTGCAAAAAAACGATGGATTGAGGCCCAGATCCTTGTACTGGGGTGAATGTATGACATTGTTCTACATTCTGTCCATCAACTGTGTTTTTTGCCATACATAGGATGGCATGCAACCAGTGCTGGCAGCATTGCTGAGGCGGGCCAGATCGGATTCCCTTCCTCTCCGTTAGTCTGATGAGGTCCTGGCGTGCTGTACGCTATGGGTACGTGCAGAGGAGTATCGCTGCAAGCATGCTGGAAGGTTTTAGAGACTAGGTTTAGGCTGTAACTTCAAAGGGGCTAGTTTCAGACCCGGCATCGTCCAATAAGGTTCACAACAGTAGTTGGGACTTCTTATAATGGTGAGCCCGGACTTTGGGTGGGCATCCTCAGACCCGTTTTAGTCTAGGCAGGTGACTTGGGAACCTTTTGCCTTCCTCCATTTCCTGTGGCGATCTCCTCTCTGAGTCAGGCCCACAGCGAAGCATTACTCAAGAGCTCACTCTGCAGCTCAGGCTCTTCACATTAGGAACAGAACAGATACATGGGAGCACTATAGGTGAACTCCTTACAAAAGCAACGCTAGGTTACATGAAGCAAAGTGACAAACGTGGGCAAATAATACAATGAGGAGCTAACGGTGCTACACAGGAAGAAAAACTGACAAGAGTGCAAGTTTCAAAAGAGTACAAAGTACAAGTAGAGGTATAAGACTGCAATACATGGCAGACAGTCAAACACAAGAACAAACGTTACGTAAGTAATGGTGGATCTTGTGCAAGTACCGGAAGCAAACACGATGTAAGAGGTAGCAAACAGTGTGTTACAAGATAAAAGTGACGTGTGCATGTTACAAAAGAGTACCAAAAACAGGTAGAAGGATAATACTGCAATAAATGGCAGACTCTCTAACCACAAGAACACTATGGGAAGACACTTTCATTGTCAAGGAGAATAGAACTTGCTATAATAAAAGGCCTTCCTTCAGATAATGGAGAGGGCATGAATTGTATTTGGAAGTGTCTTTAAAGGAGGAGAACTTTGAGGTCAGTTTGAAGGCCTGGGATGAGGAGGTGTTCCTGGGTAAAATAGTAAGGGGAAGAGTTAAGATGTGATACTAAATCACACACACCAAAGTGCAATGGTCATTATCAGACTTAGCATCTGAATAATTGACTTAGTGTCAAGACACGATACTACACTACTACCTCTGGCGGTACGCAAGTGTTTGCTACACCCAACTCCTTCCGGAAATGTAATATGGGCAAGCTAGTTCTCGTAACTGACAAACAGGCTTGTCCTTGGTAACGTGGGGGGCATTGATGGCCCCTGCCTCATTGCACAGAATATATATTGGTATATGAGGGGGAGCAGGGCTTCTAATGGATGTTTTATGTCTCACATGCAGGAACCGCGCTGGAGAACCGCCTGACTCACATGGGGGGCCACCTGAACTATCAACAGGTATAAGGGTCATGCACACTGGGGGGGGGGGGGGGCAGTGAGCTAGGGTCTGGTACACCCAGGTTCTCCCCAGGAGTCACTACTGTCCCTGTCGTGGGGCGCGCAGGTTACGCCCCATGGAAGTAATACATTGGTAGTCAACTGGTGAATCTGAGCGGAGAAGGTACTTCCTGTGCAATAAGGGAATGTTTTTCTCTTTTAAAACAACTGATGAGTCTGGGCAATTTGTTGATTTACTAGGAAATGAATTGGGTTGTTCGCTCGGTTAGCAATGGCAGAGTGTGGGCAAATGTTGCATCCCCTGTGACAATATTGAAATGTGTTTTCTTTTAAACAAATGGTGTGTCTGGGCATATCATGCATCCCATGTGCAATAATGGAATGAGCTCTTTTGTACATCAACTGGAGCGCAAGTAAGGGGCTCTGATCCTGGCGATTGAGTTAGCAATAGGCTTACCGGTTAGTACTGGTTAGGGGCTGTTTTCATGGATTTATTCTCTCTTTCAGAAACGCACGGGTTCCATTTTATAATGGTCAAACCACGCATAGCAGTCTGGCCTGCCAGGGCTTGGAGCAGGACAATCGGATCAAGTACACAGGCACCACTCTGAGAAGGACAGGTGGGAACGGAAGCAGGAATTGCCAGGGCGTGCTCCGGGCCAGGAGCCTGAAGGCTGTTCCTGGTTAAGTGCTCTTGGTGGGCAAGGTGGCAACTCAGTTCAGACTTCTTGTAGGGGAGAAGTAGATGCAGTGTTAAGTGTAGCGGTTGTGCAATTACCATGACCCTTACGCTTCATCCCAGTGGTGCTCAATTACCTTATTCAACTACTGGCCTCAACTCATAGATGACAGGAGGGATAACCACATAGGTAGATTGGCAGAAGACTGGTATGGTAATCATTAGGGGGGTGCCCAGGGGTCTTTTCCAGTAGTTATCTGAAGGTCAGGACTTGTGACACACTATAGGGTTTGCACACAGCAGGGCCTGTCCAGGTGGTCAGGGGCAACGGTATTGTCAAGTCTGGACTTCCGTAAGAGCGACTTTCTGGCCCACGCTGAGACATTCACATAAGTTGCATAACAGCATCACCAGTTTCTTACACTCAGGCCCATTGGCAATATCGTGATGCGGGATCAATTTGCACAGAATTTTGGGCCTGATTTAGCCACACATACCTCCTCCAGTCTGACCCCGCTAGGACCTTCTAGTCTGGCTCCGCTTCTGGTCTGGCTGATACAATAAGCCTCTAACTTGTCTAATTTCTCTGGACACAGGTTGGTGCATTTATGGCCATGTAGGCGATTGTTTTGACTCATTTTACTTGAACGGTCAGGATGTGGGCAGGCAATATTTAACAGTAAAAAATTCAACAACTTGTATTGACACGCAGTGGAGGGCCCTTGGCTAAGTCCACTGGTAAGCTTTCACCTAGACAGTATTTTATTTGATGGTTATTCAGGTACTAAAGTAAAGTTTCCTGTTGCAGTTTTCACACACCAGGAAGTACGAGTGATGACGTAACAGTTCCCCTAGTTGCACAACATGTATATACAGTTGCATACGGTGCTTGTTAAAAGCTTCATAGGGTCCAACAAGTGCCAGGCAAAGGGGGACGAATAGAACATGTGATAAACACGAAGAGATACTCTACACAGTGTTAGAAGGGACATTGCCTATGCAAAACTCAAATTGGCCTTATACTCATCTCAAAGAAGCTAGCGGCCAGACAGTGGGCTGTCCAACTAATGGAATAGGTTAAGTGTTGCAAGCATGCACCAAGAGATGGACCCTTGAGATCATCCAAGAGAGACAAAAAGTCCCGTCCTATAGCCAGGCTTTGGCAGAAGCGGCCAGCAATTTTATGGGTTTGGGTGCAATATGCTGAGAGGAGCATGGGGGCAGATCTTAATTTGGCAAATATGGTTGAAGAAGGATTGTTGGGCGTTCCCACTGCTCAAAAACGGGGAGGTATTTGTTCGTGGGTTTCTCCTCTTGTTCCACGGCAAATATGCGAGGACACCTGTGCTTAGGGCATATACCCCATGGCAAGATAGTCACCAAAGGGGGGGGATTGGCCTCTGACAGGTCTACCAGGACAGGGGTGGCCAATCACAATAGCTGTAGCTTGTAAAGGTGATAATGTTAGAAACACAGACTGGGGTGTCCTGGGCCATAAACCCCTCGCCTGAACTGCGGGGGGGCAGCGGGCTGTAGGTGTCTTTGAGGGACGGGCTAGGATATTATAGGGCTGAAGTGCGTGACACAGCATTTGCAGGGACACAGATAGGTCCCAGCGAAGCCACCAAAAAGGACTATAGCGAAACATGTGACGCACAATCTTGTAGTTCGACACCAATACTGGTGTAAGTATCAAGGGTCAAAGGTGGATAACAGGGTGCGGGCATCTGTAGCTCAGCACTTCAGGAAATGGTGCAGGTTCTAATGACGGACACCATACACTTATTCCCTCAAACCTGTTGTGACACATTTGCTGTGTGCACCAGGGATAATTTAAAATAACAAGGGAATTGTCTCGTCAATGTGGCAAAGTACGAACCAGATTAGAAGACCACAATGACCACTCGGTGCAACTTAGCATCCAGGGGGACAGGTAAATGTCAGTGGTCGGAAATCACCCCAGGCTCCTGTGGCAGGGAGCTTGGCAAGGGAGGCGATGGAGCCTGCGCACAGGAAGTTCTGCGCTATGCGTAATTTCACGGGCAGAGGAGACTGGGCCTCATTAGGCTTAGGTGCTACACGCCAAATTCACAGGGTGTTTTGAGAGCGAGGGGTACATCTGCCCATTATAAGCACAGACTGGTTCTTGCTGGATAGGGGAGAGGCCCTAGAAATAGCAGGATGTAAGTACGAATGCCGGCCTTGGTGGGGGGCCCTGGCTGCGACGGTCGCCACACCCAGGGCTGTGGCGGAGTTACAGGGCGATCCAGAGGCGGAAAGGTACTCAGGGGTACCCTCTTCAGGAGCACAAAGGGTGCTGAGGCCTAATATCCCCAGGAAGTCTGTGCGGTGGACCCTGGGGTGCGACGGCGCCCCGTCTATCCATGGGCGGTTGGAAACCTGTACAACCGGGGGTCGCTTGAACGCTCTGCCCCTCGTAGGGGGGGGCGTGAGCAAGAGGGTGGGCCGATGGTTCACCGGAAGTGGGAGTGGCTATCCCCTCACCACAACCGCTAAGCAACGAGTGGCTAAGGCCACGATGCAAGTTGGCCCATCAGGTGGTAGGCCGTGATGGGCGGCTTGCCTTTGGATCGCCTGTAAGATAACCCACCATGTTGGCATATGGGTATGCTAATAAACCTGCAGCAATTTTCTCCAACAAAAGTTGTCTTGTCTGCTTATTTATGCTACATGTATGTTGCTACAGGAAGGCTGGTGAGTGGGCCAATATTGGAACTAACGCAGTACGCATGCACACTGCAGTTCTTCCTGAAATTCTCCTCGAGCAGCAGAAGTAGTGGCATGCCTTCACACAGTACGCCATGCGCACTGCAGTTCTTCCTGTAATTCACGGACTTGAGAAATGTTAGAGCTCCTTTCACATTCTAAAGCTGAGAGGAAGCTTCTATCAGAGGAGAGAGGAACACGCTCGCCACTCACTCGGCAAGGGAAGGCCACAAGGAGCTTTCTCATGGTCAGGGTGCTGGGAGAGTTGAGGGAGCGCTGGTTTTCAGCTCTGAACGGGCTCTGTAGGGGGTGCTCAGAAAACTCGTACCATGTGGAGAAGTGGAAACAGTTCTCTGTGCTCTGGTTCAACTGAGTTAAAACAGGGAGTGCAATGGTGTATTTATTTTGTGCTCACGCTTGACCAAAGTTACACAGACCTTAGTGCGCTGAGCCCAGCTCAAGCGACCCCAACCCTCTATAGAAACGCCCATTGGGTCAGAGAGACCGGCTCGCAGATGACTGGGGTGGATCCGAAAGGCCAAATGTCTGAGCTGAGCAGCAGGCAGAGCCAGCCTCTGCATTTCTAATAACATGTTCACTCCCTGACTCATCTCGGAGGCAATGGTGCCCCTCCCACCCCCCCAATTAGGGCAGAGGAGTTTGCCCCCCCCCCCCCTGCTGGCAGTGCATAAAAAATTAAAAATAAAGCGGTAATAAAATGAATTACCGTTTTATTTTTCATTGCTCCTAGCCCAAGCAGTGTTGGGGAGCGGGGCAGCTGCTGGCTGGCTCCAGGAGAGTGGTGCTCACTAGACCAGTTTACACTGCCCAAGTCACTTTGGCCGGCTGTCCTGGGACGGCCAGTCTGACATGCGCAGTGTAAACCTCTCCACCTAGCTGTCTCAGACAGCTGCACAGAGAGTAGGCATTGTGTAGGTGTAATACATACATGTGCTAGGGCCTACGCGTGACATTTATAAAGAGGCGTGAGGTAAGTTCCTTCATAAGTGCAGACAACCAAGAGCGATCATCACACGTTTATATATAGACTTCCGGTCCGAGCCCGGGCAGAAAGGCTGTAGTGTGCTACAATATATTGAAGTGGCCGTGTGGCTCACTGCAATCATAGGCCTCTTGTGCCTGCTGGAGCGTCGAGGCAGCCCACTGTATCCAATCCTGGTGCTGCTGTCATGCTGCTCATCTGCAGCATAAGAGCAGCGTAGGGATTTGCAGAAGGGAGTTGCCTGAGGCTCCATGAGGAGTGCCTTCAAGCTGACTCTAGAAGAAAGAAGAATGTGGAGCATAACACGGGTAAGTACATTTAAAACAAATTATCTCTTTCCCCCTCCCCGGGTTTGTCTGTCGCGCCACTCCAGTGTTGAAGCTCACGGCCCGCCACTGCTTGGAAGACCGCTGGATGGCAGGCAGATGAGCCGCAGATTTAAAGAACAAAAAGGTTTAGGAATGGTATGTAAAATCAGTAGGCCTGCCTAACAAGTAGTTGCCTAGTGTTGGCAAGTATGCCCCCAGCACTGTTAGAGACAACAGAGAGGGCGTAGGTAACCCCCCCAAAAAATAAAATTTAACACAGGAAGAGAAGGCCGCAGAGACCATAGGCTCCCACAAACACATACAGGAAAAGCAAGAGCCACATAAACCCTCAGATTCTCCCAGACCACTCTACACAAGACAGGGTGTTAAGGGCCTGCTGGAGTTGGGGTGACCAACTGGCATGGGTACAAACTCAGGAGCCCATTAGGATCGCAGACGGACTTGCGTCCGTCCGCGACCCCAGAGTAGGAGGGAACCTACGCATGGCATGCGGAGTTCCCTCCTGTGCAATTAGGATGTGACCGCCACCCTGGCGGTCACATCCTCTATTTTCAACATTGCGGCGGGTGCGCCTTCAAGCTGCACCCGCAGCAATGTTAAAAATGCACGCATTGCATTTTTATGTAGAAAGTGGCAGGCACCTCGCGGTGCCTGCCGCTTTCTGCATACAAATGCAGGGGGGTACGTAAGGTACCCCCCCATGTGCACCCCCACCCCCTTCACCTAGGGGGCCTGCAACGGGCCCCCGCAGCGAAGTTACACATGCTTTTCAACGGCGGAAAAGCTGCAGCGGAAAAGCATGTATCAGAGCCCATCCTAATCTGGCTGACGGTGTCTGAAAGACACAGTCACCATATTAGTGCTTTTCCGCCGCGGTTGTAAGCCACCCGCGGCGGAAAAGCTGCGGACAGAAACCAGGACCCACCAGCCATCCTAATGTGGCGGTGGGTCTTTGGTGGGTCCGCTGCGGATTTTCCGCATTCTCCAGGCCGGCGGTGGCTTCCGCCGGCCCAGAGGATGCGGAAAATCCGCAATCCGAATAAGCCCCTCAGTACAGTGAGTGTAAAAATTCAGGAGAAAGGGTCAAAATTCAGAACAAAAATTCAGGACAGAAGGTCAAAATTCAAGACAAAAAGTAAGTTTTACAGACACATCAGATGAGGTCGCACAACAGTATATAAGCAAGTAAATAGACAGCCAACATAAGTACAAGTCGAAATAAGTGTACATTTGGTTGTGGCAATCGTGCACTTCACGTTTGGTTTGGTATGCCCGCACTTTGAGCAACTGTGAATGTCTTTTTGTGGTATTTCATATAATCATAATCTATTTATATGGTTACTGCACTGGGTTGTCCAGTCTGATATACTGTTTACAGTTCATGGTCCTGAGCAGGCATGTTTGGTGAGAGAAGTGGTCTGAAAGATTTGCTTGGATGGACTTTGTTACTAGCATCTCATATCTGAGTGCCACTGTGAGATGTAAACAGCAGACATAGAATGCAGCTAATTGGGACCTGCAGTGCTGGACTAGAGTGCAGTCCTCCGACTGGCCAGCTTTATGTGCCAGACCGCTTCAGGTGTTCCATGTCTGTTCAGCTGGCGAGGACTGGTTTAGGAGCTGGTTCAGTACTGAGTGATGGCTAAGACCCATAGCGGATAGGTCTTGTGTGAGGGTAGGAGCATTAGGCAGGAACAAGGAGATATTAAGCAGCCTGCATGAGCTATAACTGGAAGCAGACTGCTGAGTGTTATGGTATTATTGTGGGCCAGAACGGTTAGATATGAGTTGACCCTGCTATATAATGCCCTGGCTAGCCATATATCAGCCCTCCTTAATTTACCAGTATATGGGAAATAGTATACTGATTCAGCTGTTTCATTTCTGTGAAGCGTAAACTGCAGGTGCACAGAAGTGTGCTACAGATGAGAAACTGTATACGTTGTTGAGGTATTATTGTAGGGCAGAAGAAGGCACTCTCTTTTACATGCAGAACATTTTCCATTGAAAAGGAAGCATACTGGCAAGTTGCAGTTTTACTGATAAAACTATATAGCACACTTGTCCTTATCGTATTTTATTGTACCTTATTGTATTGTCCTTTATTTTTCGAAATAAAATGATTTGAATATAAAAAACTATATAGCACACAAATAATAGTGTGTGGAAATGTGGTTTCAGCAAATATGTATCATTTGACCATCACCAAGTAAAGTGTCTTGATTGTTTTAATCCTGTTAAAACTCTGAATTACAGACAAGTGGTCCATTTGTGGTTTCCTAAATGCTGATATGTGTTGAAACATTTGCACAGTTTATTTACAGGTACTTAAAAGTTGTTGTGTGTTACAAAAAACCTGACAGCTTGCAGTCTTTGTTTTCACATGCCCTTTACCACTACAACAAGACCGTCAACTAGTCCACCTTACTATTCTGCCTTTGACTGCAAAGTTGCAAAGTTAGAGAATTCTGTAAACACCACTCCACATGTTAAAGGAATAAGCAGTAATTTGTTAAACGATACAGCCTGACATTTGCTCTCAATTCTTGAACACATAGCACTGTGATGAGCCGAAAACAAAATGTAAAGGCATCTTTATTGCCCATTCACCTTGTCAACTTAAACTCATGATAAGGCTGGGTAGTATGTGTGATAGTTTACTAGACTTTGTGCACTTGGTCCTAGGCCTGCTGTGCAAGGGTTTGAAGTTCATACATTAGGGTGTTCTTGTGGGTGGTGCGACTTACTGAATTAGGTACATGGTGGCAGAGGAGGGCTTACCAGATAAAAGCATATGACGTTTATACGCCTCTGTAAATAAATAAATTATCCTGGCTTGTCTCGAGTGGGTCTACAGGTGAATCAGAACGTTGGCATCCTGCGTTAAGGGCATTACCCACCACCGGCTAGAAAATGAGGAGTACATTTCTGATGTGCATCATATGTCCAATTTAAACATTCAGACACCTTGTTTTCAAATTGCATAAAGTTCCTACTATTATACAATGGGAAGGTAGAGTGGTTTAAACCTGGGGAGATCAGCACGGACACTGGAAGTTATTTTGATATGAAAGATAGTTAAGACATCTGTGCACTAGGCGGTTTTCAGATCACAGTAAGTTTAGGAGGGCTTTCATCAATGACACTTGGTGCATACTCATATACCACTGAAGGTTGGACGTCCTCGGATGGTGGAGACAGTTAACTCCTCACACAACAGTAACTATGTGAAAAGTAATGACAAATCCATGAGTATTCTCCCATTCCATTATGTCCCACCTCAAGCAATCCAATACGTATTGCAGTACCCATATCGTATTTTATTCTTGTCACACCAGTCAGAGTCTAAACTGTTAATTCACATGCTCCTTCATGAGACTCTCCCAAACACTGATTGCTTAAAGCATATCTTTTTTGTATTAATCCTATTATTGGACTCCAAGCTACCTAGAGGATGTCCTAATACAATTTACTTTAGCCTCAACTACCCATCTTCAAGCCATTCTAGGCCAATTAAAAAAAAACTGCTTCTGCAAGTGCACTCCATGTTACTGCAAATATTCACCAAACAGTCTCCCAAATAGCCCTCACACACTCTTCAAGCTATACTAAAGTATAGTTTAAAAAATACCATGTGCAGGGCTAGCTCAAAACCTATTGTGGCATAACTCAACCAAGAACTGGCACATATGGAACATCAAGCAGTAGCCTATCCATAAAAGGGGTCAGAGTGACAGCAGCATTGACATGCAGTAGCAGCCACAACACACTGTCAACCATCATACAGTAGCCTGGTCACATTTCACCATCAGTCAGCTCACTAAGACTAAGTAAGTCTTCAGAGAGACGCTAAGTTACACCAGGAAAAAGCATAAATAGGGCTACTGGCTTTATGGTATTTGTTTTTTTAACATTTTCGTCTGTATTTATCCATATTTATTTTTTGGTCATCTTATTGGTATTTATCCATATTTATTTTGCGCTTTGAGAATAAATGGAGCGGCAAAATGGTGTGTTTCCACGTTTTTTAAATTCCTCGACGTCCACTCATACATGGATGCCTGACACATTTTAGAAAATGAAGCAGCCATGTATTACAAAAGGCTACATTTGCAGGTACATATTAGCTTTATGTTACAAAATATGTAACCATATGCCTGTAAGAAAATCTCATCCTGTTATTTAACTCTCCATGCTGTCTATCTGCTCAGCCGTTGCCTTAAACTCATGAAATACAGCATTTAGATTCTCTCACAGGCAGCATCATTTTCAGTATTTTTTCGCTTTTAAAAATAAATACAGACAGGAAACACATTGTTTTCTGTTTGCATTTATCTGTTTAAATCAGGAAAACCAGAAGCCTTAATCATAAAGTAGCCGGACAGCCAGAGAATCAGCCTATACCAACCTGATCAAACCATGAATCATCATTCACCAGCTTGAACACACAGAGTACCATTTCTCAGCAGTCTGGACACAGTAGACCTCTGGACACCACCCTGGTCACTCAACCATCCATATGAGAGTAGACTGGCCACACTATTGATTAAATGGTCATCAGCAATCACCAGGCAAATAAAGTTGGCGGCATGGGGAGCCACGAAAAAGCAACATGAACACACAGTGGACATAATGATGGAGAGCTCATCGTGCAGTTCAGGAAAGGTAGATTCATAGCATGCTTCATGTTTTTTTTTCACAACAGGTGCTTGCTTCATGTTTAACCTTGTAAAAAATATATTTTTGCATCCACTACGGAATACACCACCATCGCATAAACTTTGCTCTACATAAACTGTTGAGGGAGTGCTTGGGCATAATGGTTTGAAGAGTTTTATCCAGCCTTGCAAACAAAAGTACCTCGACCCCTGGTTCCACACCAAGCTAGCAGTCATATTTTAAAAAACTGAGGCCGGAACTGCAAAATAAAGATCAAGTCACACATCTTTTAAGGCTGGCAGAGCTAACTTAACTCAACCAAAGCACTGGCCTTCAGTTTAATATTCTCAGCCGTTTGTTTGCTATGGGGACTTGAACATTCTGTTGTAGCGCATGTAAAGATTAACCAAACTTGCAAGTAGATTGAAGCATGGAACTAGAATTATTCAATTGTCTGGCGCTGCAATTTACGCATAGTTATAGATTTGCCCCATATTCCGTTATCTGCTGCATATTCTGCAGATCGCAGCTCAAATTATTCAAAAGTTACTAAAAACACAGCAGCACATGTTTCCACGCATTGGAAAGCCTTTTGCAAAGGGTGACTGGTCACCTTTCTGTTGCTTATTGCTATATTTGGGTGTTAAACAAGTACTAATGAGGTGCAACCTATGCTCAGACAGTGTTAACAAGTTTAAAAATGGCAACATATTTAAGTAATACTTTTACAAAATGTGTTGTTATGCCACATAAATTGCCGTTTCTTGTTATCTTGCTGTATAATTTACTCAACTGGGCCTTATAATTTGGCCCTTTGAGGACACATAATTCTAGTGGCCCTGCCTAAGACAATGAGGACTACAATGTGTAGGAGTCACATGTCATCCATACCGGTAGGCATTATATGGTAATACTGCATAATCTGGAGAAGTACAAATTTGGGATTTAAAACAAAACATAGTAGTTGGGGTTGTGTTTACCTATTTATCAACCTTAGAATAATTAAAGATTAGAGAAAAACCATAAGGCTGTACACCAGTGCCTTGCAGTTTCCATGCTGCTATTTGATTTTGGTTCATAGTTCACTCTGCTATATCAGGATTGTATTTTATAAATGCAATTAACAAAAGGGTTCCTGTGACAAAAACAGTAACCCACTGAGCTGTCTACATAAAAAAAAGGTTTTATCTGCATTTAAACATTGTGCTTTGCTGGAGGCACACTATCCCGCTGTGCTACTTTATGAGTCAAAACTCAGCCAAGACAAAACTCAGATCTCTAGGCCCATTATCATTCTGTATGTGATAATCCCCGGCAATCAGAATAATAATGGGCCGAAGCAGTCTGTGCCAGGCAGGGGAGGGGCTGCTGCAGACCTGTCTAGTGAGAGTTACAGAACTCTGAGGCTTCTTGCGAAGGGTGGGCGGAGGGGCAGCACAGCTTGCTCCAATGTCCAGAATAACAGACAAAAGGCATCCATGAAAGAAAAGACATCATCACGGACAAGAAGCCCAAATAACAGATGGTACATGAAATTTACTGACGGTTGGTCACCC
Source organism: Lissotriton vulgaris (assembly GCF_964263255.1). Lineage (NCBI taxonomy): Eukaryota > Metazoa > Chordata > Amphibia > Caudata > Salamandridae > Lissotriton > Lissotriton vulgaris. The sequence continues at coordinate 878,725,032 of NC_141685.1, forward strand.
TAGCTAGAGTGGGACCACAGGCACCGGGAGAACACTGGTAGCAAGGACTGCCCCAGCATACACAGGCACAGGGAGAACGTACACAGGAGGGTCAGCTGCTGCACCAGTGCCCAAACCACCAAAGGGGCCTCTTGCGTCTGCTAGAGCGGATAAGGGGAGTTTCTGGTAGCTAATCTGTAGTTAGGTGTAGTGCTTCTGTGGGCAGGAGACTCTACCAGAATCAATGGAGGCTATTCTGCCCGAGGACAGCCTTTCCAAGGGGACGAGGTCAGGGAAACCTTTTCCTATTTCTAAAGTAAGACTTTGCTCAGCTCAACCCTAGGAAAAAACAAGCATTGGCCAAACCAATAGGTTTCCGCTATGCAACATCTATTGGCTTTGCCAATGTCTTTTAGCCATGTTGTACAGCTGAGTGAAGCAGCATGGCAGAGTAGAGTGGTGAGGAACAGAGTGATGTAGAATAGAGTGGCAAAGAGTGGGGTAGAGTAGAGTAGAGTAGACTGGCGTTGAGTGACTTAGAGTGCCGTGGAGTGGGGTACTGGAGTGGAGTAGAGTAGAGTGGAGAGGCATGGCCTAGAGTGGAGTGAGATAGAGTGACACTGTGTGGATTGACGTAAAGTGCTATGGTGTAGAGTAGAGTGCAGTGGCATAGAGTGGAGGGGTGCAAAGTGAAAGAGTGGCATACAGTGGTGTACAGTACAGTGGCTTCGAATGGAGTGATGCAGTGGCATAGAGTAGAGTGGCATGGAGTTCAGTGGCAAAGAGGAGAGTGGTCCAGAGTACTGTGGCGTAGAGTGAAGTGGTGCAGAGTATAGTGGCATAGAGCGGGACAGAGTGTAGTGGCATAGAGTAGTGCAGAACAGAGCAGAGTGGCACAGAGTGCAGTGGTTTAGAATGGAGTGATGCAGAGTGCAAGACTGCAGTGGTGTAGAATAGAGTGATGTAGTGTGCAGTGGCATAGAGGAATGTAGTCAAAAGCCTACGTCAGAGCCTCGGTTCAAGTTCTTTGGGTCCTTAATCTCTGAACAGAAGCCACTCTCATGGGGTTTGTCAATGTGTTACAAAGGCAATGCACTGGTGATAATATATTTTTGAGATGTTAGAAGAACGCAGCAGAAACAATGTTTTACTCGGTAAAATATATTCGGGTGACCAGAAATAATGTTGCAGCGTTTTTTATGTGGAAGGCACTAACAGGCACATGCATCAAGCGATTTAGGAATCGCAAACGGTGCGAATCGCAAAATTCGGCCGTTTGCGATTCCCAAATCACTATTTGGGATGCATTATCCTAAAAGTGAAGAAATCGCTATTTTTGCGATTTTTTTAAGTGCGATTGCTTTTAAGGAATCGCAATTTTGCGATTCCTTAAAAGCAATGCATGAAACTGAAAAAAATTGCGATTTCGCAATTAGAGAGAAAAAATTACCATGAGGTTGCGATTCCCAAATCACTATTTGGGATGCATTATCCTAAAAGTGAAGAAATCGCTATTTTTGCGATTTTTTTTAAGTAGATTGCTTTTAAGGAATCGCAATTTTGCGATTCCTTAAAAGCAATGCATGTAACTGAAAAAAATTGCGATTTCGCAATTAGAGAGAAAAAATTACCATGAGGTTGGACCTCATGGTAATTTAGCGAAATGTTAGAAATATGCAATTTTGTGCATTTTTTAAACTATCATCTTGTGCACACACATGCCCTTAGGGCATGTGTGTACACAACATATGTGCATTGTTTGATTTCAGGGGTGCAACAGGGTGTCCTTTGGACACCCCTGCACCCTTGAAATCACAATCTCAATTTGCGATTAGCTAATTGCGAATCGCAAATTGAGATTGACTTCCCATTCATTCCTATGGGCTTCTAGGCCCATAGGAATGAATGGGAAGGGATTCCTTAATTGCGATTCGCAAAATGCTAATCGCAATTAAGGAATTTTAAGAAATCGCAATTTATTTAGCGATTTCTTAATGCATTGGCATTTGCAATTCCTTAATTGCGATTCCTTAAAAATCGCAATTAAGGAATCGCAAATGCCGAGATTGATGCATGTACCTGTAAGTCACATTTTACAATTCAAGGACATGCGCATTCTGTGCCACAATGATGGACCTATTTGCTGTCATAGATGAGCTGATTTGCTTACATTGTTTGATAGGTGGATGGGAGGGAAAAATCAACATGGAACGGGGAGTGGTTGGGAGGGAAAAGAAGCAACATGGAACTGGGGCGGGTGGGAGGGAATAGAAGCTAGATGGACTGGGATATGGAAGACTGACTGAAAACACAAGCACTCATATGGAGCTCTTGAACCCAAAAAAAGAAGCTTAAAAATTGGGAGCAGTGGAATGACACAAGTACTTGGTGCATGCTTCAGGGGAGGGCCAAACTCAAGAAGAGGACATGACTCCTGCACCCATGACTAACAGGAGTGAAGCAAACGAGAATGACGCTGAAGTTAACCATTGATTAGCTATGAGCAGGCTCTAGGCCCACTGTATGTATACAAAATGCCTTGAAGAGACAGCACATGAGGTGTCTAGGTGAAATCTAAAAACGGGTAGACCGATCTTCTGGTTAATGTGGAAACGGGACACAGATCAATCAAGGTTTAGAGGTCAGTAGACAACCAAAAAGTAAGTCATGTGCTCCAACCTATAGCTTGAGAAGATGTGAGTGTACATTTTGATCTTCTGAAATGGCTGGAATAACCACACTCGAAGAAACTGATGATTGGGTGTCACTGTTACAGCAGTGTCTGCTCTATCCATGACCTAACCAATTGCTTTACTGTGACTGAGCACTGGATGTTTCTGCTGCATCAGGATCTGCTCCCTGCAGGACCAAGTCGATGTCACACAGTGACAGGACACTGGAAGTCACTCCAGCAAGAGGGTTTGTTTCTCCAGGACCTCAGCTAATGCTGTACTGAGAGTTTACTTTGGGTGTCACTTCTGCACTAGAGTCTAGTCCCTCCATGACCTCAGCCAATGCCATGTTGTGATTTGGCACTGGGTCACTCCAGGACGCAATTAATGCTATCTGGAGTTTAACTAGTAAGTGCCAGTGTTCCATCTGTGTCTGCTCACTCCTTTCAGTACTACTCCTTCTAGCCACTGGATGTCACTGCTGTACCATCATCGTTTGCAAAGCGCTTTGAGAATGTGGAAAATCTACAAAGCTCTTGCTGAGTTATAGTACGACAGACTTATGTATATGGCCACTCTTTTTCCTAATAGTGTGACCTCACAGTGTAGTGAAAAAAATAAAAGTCTATAATACTGACTCCTATGTGTCGGTTTCACTATATGGTATTCATTTGCACCACCTAAAGTATATCGGACAAACCAGGTCGCAATATTTGTCCTCTTAAGTAATGGGTCTATTTTGGCGAATTTGGGACAAGACTTTAATATGGGGGTGTGAACTCTCTGTAGGAAAAATAGATTTCCAGTGCCGAGGTTAAACATATTCAAGAAAGTACATGAAGGCTGGAAAGTATGGGAGCCCAGAGGCTGAGGACTGGAAGAACAGGCTTTAATCAGGAAATTGGAAGTCAGCAAAGAGAAACTAGAAGATAACCAAAGTTCTACAACAAAAGGGAAAACTATGAGACGCCAGATAAACTATCATAAATGATAGCTGGTGTGCTCCTTGGATATTGATCTGTCTGTGAAGTGAAAAGACCTTCTACGAAAGCAAGGAGCAGATTAATCTCAGAGTTCAGGGAAGCACCCAGCAGCTCTTATGGAGAAGGAGTGCTGGGTGGTTCTCTGTGCCAAAGGCACAAGCCCTGGAAGCTATGACAACCAACATTATGGTGTAATCAGAAGACAGGGGAACAGAACAATGAACACCAAAGGGGAAAACGGGGTTGGAATCAAAGTCAGGAGCAGAACTGGAATACAGGTTAGGTACAGGACTGGAATGCAGAGACTCAAGGCAAGAAAAATAAACACAGAAACTGGGTTCAAAAAAGCAGGACTGGGCAAAAAAACAGGCCCAGGACTGGAATACACATGATATGATATGATATAGTTTTTGTAAAGCGCGGCTTACACTCCAAGGAGCATCTTGGCGCTAGTGATAAGAGTGTCATCGGAAAGAAAGAGGGAAAGTGCTGGCAAAAAAAAAAAGGGGGGGGGGGGAGTGCTGAAACTAAAAAGAGTTAAGTTAAATTAGTTTTAGAACTAACGTGTCAGGTGCATTAAAAATCCAGGTTTTGAGGGCCTTGCGAAATAGGATTTCAGAGGGGATCTGACGCATCTGGGAGGGGAGTTTGTTCCAGGCTCTAGCTCCCAAAAAACCTAGCGATTTGCCACCTTTGGTTGCGAGCCTGAATCTAGGGACCACCAGTAGGTTCAGGTTGGAGGACCTGAGTGATCGAGAGGGGGTGTATTTTCCAAACCTTTGGGACAGATAGGAGGGACCCGACTGGTGGTAGGCTCTGAAAGTGATAAGCAGGATTTTAAATAGTACTCTCTTATGAATGGGCAGCCAGTGTAGGGTTCTAAGTGCTGCTGAAGCAGATGACCTCCTGGGCAGCCTTAGTACTAGGCGGGCTGCGGTATTCTGCACCATCTGCAATTTGTGCAGGACGCTTTTGTTGGAACCTGCATAGATGCTATTGCAGTAATCCAGGCGGGATGTGATGAGGGCCACTGCGATTGTCTTCCTGGCCGTCAGGGGAAGGAGGTCGAAGAACCTTCTCAAGCCCTTGATGATGTTAAAGCAGGACCCTGCCACGGTACCTGCTTGTTGCTTGAAAGAGAGGGCTTCATCAAACCTAATCCCGAGGTTGCGGGCTGATTTGATTGTGTTTGGCGGGACCTCAGCATCTTGGGGCCACCACTGTTTCGGGCAGAAGAGGTTATCTTGACCGAAGGGGAGGATTTCCGTTTTTCCTGAGTTACACTTAAGGTGGTGGGTTCTCATCCATTCAAAAGTGGCGGTGAGACAGTCTTTCAGGTTTTCTTCAGCTGAGGTAGTGTTGTCTTGAACCAGGATGAGCTGCGTGTCATCAGCATACGATATTGTGCTGATGTTGAAGGAGCTGATGAGCTCTATCAGGGGGTCATATATAAGTTAAAAAGAATTGGGCTTAGGCTAGAGCCCTGTGGCACCCCTGTGGTTAGTGCCTTCTCGCCTGATCGATAGTTTCCCAATAAAGTGACTTGCTTTCTATGGCTAAGGAAGTTTTTTAGCCAGTTTAGGGCGGTTCCTGCAATTCCCAAGTTTGCCAGGCGGCCAATTAATACGGGATGGGAGACCGTATCAAAGGCCGCCGACAGGTCGAGCAAGATCAAGACGGCTTTTTTGCCTTGGTCCATTGCTGTCTTGAGGGTCTCTACCGTATGTAGGAGGGCTGACTCCGTGGAGTGTTTTGCTCTGAAACCTGCTTGGCTAGGATGTAGTAGGTTGTTGTCCTCCAGAAATGCGGTCAACTGTTTGTTTACTGCTGACTCTGTGAGTTTAAACAGTAGTGGAAGCAGCGATATAGGGCGGAGGTTGGAGAGTGTGGTGGGGTCGGCAAGGGTTTTCTTTTGGAGGGGTTTCACGGCAGCGAGTTTCCATTCAGAGGGAATGGCAGCGGTAGCAAGGGAAGAATTGATAATATTGTTTATAGTGGGATTCACAGTGTCCACTATGGTTTGGAGTAGCAAAGGGGGACACGGATCGAACGGGGAGCCTGACTTGGTAGAGAGGATAGCTTGGCGAGTTTCCTCCATGCTGACCGGGGCAAAATTGCTTAGCTGCGGGTTTTTGTTTGTTGCTGGTAGATTTTCCTGTAGAAGGGATTCGGGGGGGTCTGGAAAGTCTTTAATTAGGTTTTGAATTTTTTGTTCGAAATAGTCCGCAATTGAGTTGCACAGGGCGGGAGAGGGTGGAATCTCTTGCCTAAGGATTCTGGGATTCATGAAGTCATCGACTATTTTGAAGATTTGCTTTTGATTGTTGTTAGACTTAGTGATGGCTTCAAGGAAATGTTCTTTTTTAGCGGTTTTTATCATTTCATGATAATGTTTCCTAGCAGTTTTGTAATCTAGGAGTTCAGTGTCGCTATAGGTGCGACGCCATTTCTTTTCGAGGGTTCTAACCTCTGAGCGCTTGTCTTTGAGGTGGGGGGAGAACCATGGGGCACATTTTTTGTTATGCTTTTTTTTGACTATTTGCGGATTGGGGGGTTTGCCGAGATTTGTGATCCATGTGCAGAAATTACTGTAGTCTGTTTCAGTGCAACCAGTGGGGAGGGGTTTTAATTTCTCGGCAACGAGGTGCAGATTGGGGGAGTTTGCTAGTTTTTTCCAGTCTGTCTGTGCCTGAGTGTCAACTCTTGGTTTGGGAATGTTTGTCCTTTTTTTAAGAGCGAGGTTGAAGGGGATTAGCCAGTGGTCAGTCCACGTTTGCGGCAGAGGAGTTGCTGTAGTAAGGGTAGTGAGATTGGTGCAAATGCAGTCCAGGATGTGGCCTGCTTTATGCGTGGGCTTCTTGGTCAGTATTTCCAGTCCCAGAATATCGGTGAGTTCATTGAGCCATATTGTGTTAGGGTCGTTAACTTTGTCCAGGTGGAAATTTAAGTCGCCCAAAACTGTGAAATTGGCGTATTTCATGGCGAGAGTGCTGAGTGCCTCTTCAAAACTAAGTGAAAAACCGTTCTGTGGTCCTGGTGGGCGATAGATGAGGGCACCGGCAAAGGTGTTCTCATCATTTATCTGGATACGGAAACCTAAGCTGTGAATACACAGATCATAATACAAGGAGTTTACATGCAACAGGATAGATCAGGAACAGTAAACAATGGTTATCACAGAAACAAGACACGAACACAACAGATAGAAACTAAATCAAAAGTCATGCCCTGGATCACAACAGCAAGGACACGACTAAGGATGAGGAGACTCAAAAACCAAGTAAGTGCCATCTATGGTGGAAATCGCAACAACCCCTTCCCTAGTCCGACCGCAGTCGCACTTACCTTTTGGCACGCCGCACAGAATGCCCTGGGTTGACGAGGCTAGATTACACGGGCTACTCCCCTGTGGGACACTGCACAGCTGGGTATCCTTGCTAAACAAAAGGGCTTTAATAAGTGGGATCTAATTGGTCTAAGGTGGGAGACCTGTGGGCACAAGGTGCGATGATTTCATTCACAGGTTTGCAAAACGAGTACCAACTTGCGTCCACTGAAACCTACTCGTATCTACAAATACGCCACACCTTGTAGAAAGCACTGTCAGGGGCGAGGAACTCCCTGAATCATCCCTGTTTGAAGATCAATTATTAGACGAACACATGCCCAGGAAGGCGATCTCCCTTACCTATCGTAAATTGATAAATAACTGCCCTGATACATTGGCTCATTTGCGGGAGCTCTGGGAGCGTGATCTTGAGGGTTTGGAGGACAATGAGTGGCCCGAAGCGTTGGCGTCCCCTAGGGGGGAGGCCATAAGATCACGGTTCTGCCTAGTTCAACTAAAAATCCTACATAGATGCTATCATGCATGCACTACTATGGCGAAGATGGGCAGGGCAGAGACCACACTGTGTCCTACGAAATGAGCCCGGGAGGGGACGCTTTTTCTTATGATGTGGTGCTGCCCGTTGCTTCAGGAGTCTCGGGAGTCATTGGTTGCCTCTTTAAATAATATCGGTGGGAGCTACATGGGGTATCCGTGAAGTGGTGCCTCTTAAATGTATGTGACGCAACTGACCTTACCCATATGGACCAGTTCTATATGACACTGGAGTTGATGGTGACTAAACGCAATATAGGGTGAATGTGGGTGCGGAGCTAGCACCACATCTGAATGATTGGAAGAGAGACATGGATTGGTGCATGCTAGCTGAAAGAGTGGTATATGAAAGTAGGAGCTGTCCGAATAAATGTACCAAAATGTAGGGGAAATGGAATGACTATCAGGGTGAAATAAGTGCTTCAATTGTAGGTACCAGTCATGATGTTTTATGTCAGGGGCACCTAGACTTTGCTGCTGCCCCATGAATGGATGGGAGGTGGACGGGGAGATGGTGGGTTTCCGGAAATTGCTACTGTATACATATGTATTGATGCAACAATGTGTAATGTTTAATGTCATTGCTTTTGTGTTTGCTTTACTTGTAATAAAAAAAGAATAAAAAAATGTAAAAAGTTAGTTGCAAGCCGCTGCACTCTGCGCACACAGGGCTGAAATAGCCCGCAGCTCGGGGGAGGAGCGCAGGTGCAGGGAGAGAGCCAGGGGCAAGAAATCAACGGGGGGCAAGAAATCAACGGGGTGCAAGGAATCAGGGAACCACCAATAAAGGGAAGACAGAACTAAGTCTTGGAAAAGGGAAGACCAGGGGAACCAGGAACACACAAGACAGGAAATAAGAAAGAATGAAACAGAGTGTGGATCAGAGCCAAGAAAGAGAAAAGTCCAGAATACAGATATTGAGGTGTCTCAAAAACTGTAGGATCCAGGAACCAAGCTTTTGAACAGGGAATCACCACCAGAACATGATCTAGGAAGGTCTGATGGCAGAGGGAACTACAAGGACCATAATGCATCAGGGAAGTGGAACAGAAACCTGGACTACAAGGTGAAGTGGAACGAAGTATGGTAAGTGTTGATGTGTATGTTGACCTATATAGATGTAAAAGCAGATTTGCGAAGGGCCCCTGTGAGTGACATCTAGTGGCATTATGGTAGAATCCTGACATAAGGACGTTCATTCAACGTAAATACAAGGTTAATACTGTTGAAAGGCTTAAATTAAATGTCAAAACACGATTCTGTTTATGTACAGTTTCACTCCCAATGCCACTGCCTTCGAACAGCAGAACAACAAACAATGACGTCACACCAGAGGCACTGTGATATTTCTGTTTAATAGGACCTTTCTATTTCTTCCACATGGTGTGACGTGTTAGCTGGGCATAAGTCTGATCATTTTACCTACTCTTCAAACAGTGCCTTAAAAACGACTAATTCAAATCGTGCCTTCGAAACACTCAACTCGCCATATCCCTCCCCTCTGGAAACTCACCCTTCTTCACCACAAGGAACCAATCCTGACCACATCCCACCAACCACCCTCATTAGCTTCCCAATCTTGGTATGCGGCTTCCTGATATGGGCAGCGCTCTGTTGCCCATTGGTCGCATTCGAGCAATAGAAGTTCTCATACATACAAAGAGAATATTTGCTCTGAAGTTCTGTGGTCAAGCGGTGTGCTCAACTCTTTGAGATGAAGCTGTCAGTGTCAAACAGATGGTCTATGCACAACAAAGCCCCAGATTTTGGAGCAGCGAGTCATGGCACTGCTAGACAATTCCCATAAAAGGCTCAAGAATGGACTGCTGAGATTCCTAAAGGTGGGAATTTAGTTGTTTAGATCTGGTTTTCTAAGTCTTTAACACACTGACTCTTCCACCACCAAAGCCAGGCAGCTACCGCACTGCACTTTCCATTGCGATGTCCACAGTACTCTGCAGGGTTTTTGTGGTCACAAGGATGGCAGCTCCCAGGTCCGTGGCGGGCAGTGGGAAGGCGTGGTCAGTGCTTTCATTGTTGCTCGTGCTGCACTGGATAGCCACCGGGATGAACGGTGGCGCAGTCGCCTGCGCGGGCAATGCTTCTTCACATCCAGATTGCTGTGGTATGACATTCATACAGGCCGTCAATGATCCCTTTTCCAGCTGGTCCTCGAGCGCTTGTATGGATCTACTGTTACCTGTGACCAAAAACACAGAGATAAGAGTTGAGGAGAGATAAGAGAATAATTTAACACACACTTTGACACCCATTTAGGCAGAGTCTTTGCTAAAGGAACTCTCACAAATAAATGCATGCCACAACAATTTTTCTATTTTAAAATTCACTAAGTCACATGTAGCTTGTAGGTACTATGTTAGGGGGTTTCATCAAGGGAGAAAAAAATTAGGTGCTGCAAGAAGGCACATAGATGCTTTATGGTGTATTTACATTACAATGCATGCAATTTTTTAGGGTGAATTGTCACCTGCACAATTGCCCTGATTTCACGGTCGCACAGAAAAATTCAAGAATAAAAAACAAGCAAAGGGGGTTATTCCCCCTTTCAGCCCTCTATTACACCTGCCACTGCCCCCATGTGTAGAGTTGAATGGCTAGCACTTCCCGAATGATGGGAGCTCCAGGGATAGTGACAGCTCTTCTCCTTCTCTTTCAGCTGGTGCCACTGCATCTTGAGAACATGCAAATCGCGCATGACTGTTTGGCCGGCCCAAGATGGCCGACCAAACCGTCATGCACACTTACAGTGTGCCCACCACTCCTTCCCCTGCTCCTCTGTGAGAAGAGCAGTCCGCCGCGCAAAACTGCTTCAGCAGGTGAAAATAAAATAATAATAACATCATGTGATTATCATTTTAGTTTTCCTTTTCTGCAATGCTGAAATGGAGGAGGGAGGCGCTCCTCCGCCTTAGAGGAGGAGCCGCCACTCTGTGTTATGTTGCTCAATTTTATGCATTTCTGATGAATTATCGTAAAGACTTTTAATAATTGTACAATTCATAACCTCTAAAAATGTGTTAGGTGATATGGACTGAGCTTAGTAGTTAAATGAAATATTTCACAGCTTTATAGTCTCTGATTTTTAGAAGCTGGTTTATTAGTCGAGCAGGGTAGGTAGCTATTTCAGGTAATAATCACACTCCTTGTCAGGGTGAACACTTACAGTCACCATATTAACCTGAGCTTAATCACCTAGTAGCTATGGCACAGAGCAGACAGGCGTAACATCGAGGCAATGTGTAAAGTATGTATTCAGTACCATAACAGTAATACAGTTTAAATACAAAATAATAAAAATCTGAAAACAAATTTAGAAAAATAGAGTAAAATTGAATAAACAAAAGGACACCAATTAGGCTAGGTTTAAGTACAAATAGTGCCAAAAAAAACAAAGTGGGGTATAGCCAGATAGGTGAACATGGCAGTCGAGTTTTGAAACCGCTCCCAGCGGCCACTTAGTAATCCGACAAAGTCGCTGGGGCGATTGCCAACCATCTTTTCTCCAAGGCCCTTAAAAATAACCGAGACAATATATGACTTCATGGTGGATTCTGCAACAGCTGGCGAAAAAGGACTCGGTTGGTATTTACAGACTCAGAGGCCCGTCCTGTGGCTGACGGCCTCTTCCTCGGCCACGGACTAGAACCAGCATGGCCTGTACATACCCTTGCTGGCTTGGAGACACCGTGGAAGGGGGCTGGATTGGCCTCCTCTGGGCCAGAGAAGTCGTGGGGCGCACCTAGCAGGTGAGGTTCCCACCCAGAGAGACAGAGACACAGAGATAGTCGGCACCCGGAGTGCTAGATTGGCATTTTCTACTCTTCACTAGACCCTGCTCCTGCACTCCTGGGCTCCCCTCCTGGTGACCCTGCCAGCAATACCGCTGCGCGACAAGCCATGGCTACAACCCTACCTGAGATGTTGCCCATATTCTTCCCAAGGCCCCCAGAAACAGCTGAACGGGTCAGAAGGATCCCCTTGCAGAACTCAAGGTAGGCACCTGCGGACTGAGGGGGATCCTGACGTAGATAACTTCTCAAGCCCCTGTTGTTGTGTGCTACTTCTGAAGGTTGCTCCCTCACCTGTGTCCTGCATACATACCCACTGGACAGGGGCAGAAGGGCACCATCGCAACACAGCAAGTTGAATGACCAGGCCCTTTCCAGCTCTTCCCTACTGCAGGATTGCAGGCACCCTCCACCTCATGAGGGGAGCTCCTGCATTTGGCGATGAGGGTGATTTCTCCTGATTAGCACTGTATCAGCTCTCAATAAAGAAACCCCGCATGTGAGGTAATTTTGAACTATCCTACTTCTCCAACTGGACTCTTGCAACAAGGTAGGTGACCTTCCACTTCCTCCCTTTAGGGACTGTGCTCACCTACCAATGCGTGGTGACTCACGTGGATCACCGTTGAGTGGCCCGGTCCTACCAGGCCTATACCCATGCTCCTGTCCTTCTCCCTGGGAGTATTTGAGACATCTCCCAACCTCACACAGTGCGAGGTATTGCAAGGTATGATGTATTCCAGAGATTGAGCCCTCGTCCCATCCAAGCATTGCTTCCTGGGCTGCTCGTCCTGCGACCTTGTGAGGCTCCCATCGTGCACTCTCTTGTGAGTTCTGAGGTGCTTTAAGCAGGCCTGTGTTTCCGATTGCATAACTAGAGGACTTATCTCCCTGACATCTCACCGCTTACTACTAGCAGACATGGGGTTGACTAAATCAGTGACCGCTGTCAGTGAATCCTGTGCAAGCTTTTGATCAGACCACACCGCAGATATACTCGGATAAATAGGACACAATTCTTCCCAGGCAGCTCTGGAGGCCAAGGTAGACTCCACTGATGTTGGTTCCCTCCGAAATGATCACAGGAAACTAGCGGCGAGAGTGTCCCAAATAGAGTCGACCAAGGCAGAGCTGGTCCCAGCTGTTCAGGATCATCACCTCCTGCTCCAGGATCTGACCAAACTTCTGTGGTTCGGGGAGGGCCAGCAGAGGACGCAGAAGGCCACTCTATGTGGAATAACCTCCACGTAGACTACTAGAGGGGAAAATATCTAATATAGTTAACTGAATGCTGGCTCAGATCATTCACCCCAGCACAGAATTTTACTTCTTACTTTACAGAAGGGCGTACTCATTGTGCGGCCGCCAGACATCCAGCTCTGGGTGCACCCCCCATACCTTCCTTCCCTGCCTGTTACACAGGAACAAAGTGTTGCAGTCAGCTTTTAAGGCAGGGTGCATCGAGTTTGAAAACAGAGAGGTACTGCTATTCCCAGATAATACCCTTGTGGTTCAACAACAACACGCCTCTTTCTTGGGCTTCAAGAGAAAGCTCAGAGTCATGGGTGTTAGGTATTCCTTCCTCTTCCCTTCCAAACTAAAAATCATATTGGATGGCAAAACGTTCTTTCTCATTGAGCAAGAGGCCATGTGGGACTGGGCCGAAGGGTACAACTCTGCCTCACTGTGTTCGGTGCACTCTGTCGGACAGGCCCATGGCCGGGGAGCCAGGTGCTTCAGCCGGGGACTGGGATTGTGGGGATGACAGCTTCCTCTTCAATACCCTCTCTGGAGAAGTCTTGCAACAGCAGAATGGGTGCCTTAGCAACGGCAAACACATTTAGGGACACTGCTCCACCTCTCTTTGGCTCATAATCATCAGGCGGAGGCGCTTATCCTTCTCACCAGGCCCCCTGATCTACTAAACTTCCCCGCCATTGGTAACTCCCCCAAATGACAGATGACCTCCTCTAAAGTGGAGACTGTGCCCTGAAATCGCCAACTTTACTACTGTCTGCTGGATTCTTTCTAATCCACCTGCAACTGAAGGGGTCTGCATTCTCGTTACTCACTTCACTTCGTTCTCAATAGACACTCCCCCATTCCTGTGGTCGGGGTCCTCTTCCACCCTCCCTACCCCCCGTCCAGGACTTGAAGGAGCTCTACTGGGCTGGCCTAGTCCCCTGTTTGCTAACCCAGGTGCCCTCCAGCCAGGCTCACGCTCCCAGCTCAGAACCAATTGTTTTTAGTCCAGTTTGGGTGTCCAGTTGTTTGCTGGCTGCCAGGTTTGGTTATTTCTTTCCCCATCAATTTCACAGTTGAGTCCTACCCACCACTTTGAGTGCTGTGCAACTAAGGCCTGGGGCAAACTATCTGCATTACTAAATCAGCGAGCACTTATCGGTTCCAGACATCCACGCTCAAGCAACTCCTTTGTCTTGCACTCTTCCGTATATAGCCTAATCACTTGGAACATATGAGGGATGTACACACCTAGTCGCAGTCACAAAATACACTCCTTTTTAACCTGCAATGTGATGTGCACATCTCCTTTGTACAGGAGAAACATTTCCTTTTGGTGAAGTGCTCATGACTCCAGAAACACTGGCGGGGTCAGTATTCTCCAGTGGATACTGAGCCTATCTATGCCAGAGGAGTGGCTATATGGATCTGTACAGGGGTTCCATTTTCAGCATACTCATCAATTATGGATGCTGAGGGTACATTTGTGCTAGTGGAGGGTTGTTTAATGGTACACCCCTAGGTCCACGCTCCAGACACAAACCTAGCAGTATTTCATACTAGACTCTGGATTTCTAGACCCTCGGCCCATCTTCCTTGGATCCTTAGTGGAGACTTCAATGCAGTCTTAGACACAGGCCTAGACAAATCCTTTCACCCATTACCACAAACCCCAACAACAGCTAATGCTTGTTCTTTAAGAGACTGGCTGTATCATTAGACATTAGCTGACGTCTGGAGGTGGGATGAAACCAGACTCCGCCTATATTCTTCCTACTCATCCCTGCATGACCTTCAGGTGTGCCTCGATAGCATTGTCTGCTGGTGACATCTCTGCCCTTCTTTTTCCCAATCTGATTACTTGGGAAGGCTTATTTCATACCATAGCCCTCTGGTGTCCACATTGTGATGGGGACAAAAGTTGTTTCCTATTCCGACTTCTTGGCAGCTCCAAGGTTCTACCCTGGAAGAACCCCACACTTACAGAGACTCGTTGGCATCCTGTATCAACAACTACTTTGAGACGAACAACGATGGCCCTGGAACTGTACACAACATCCTTAACTGACAGTATCCTTCCATAATCCAAGAGGGAGGCTATACTTGTCCCCATTTTAAAGTCCTGACTACCCTCCAATGACACATCCTCGAATAGGCCTGGACCCATTCTTAAATCGGACTACAAGATACTAGGCAAGAGCCTTGCTTCCCGTATCCTCTCAGTCCTTCCTCAAATCATACATCCAGATTAGAATGGATTCGTACCTCCCAGAAATACCTCTCCAAACCTTGGCCCCTCCAATCTGGGCAGAGCTGCCGTGCTCAGTTTAGATCTGGAAAAAGCATTCAATACTATTCGGCAAGAGTAGCTCTTTGAGGTCGTGCACCACTTCGGGTTTGCCCCTCATATTAGTCACCTCATCAAAATACTTTAAACTCAACCCACAGCACAAGTCCAAGTAGGCTAATCACTCTCCTGCCTTCGCAATACACGGTGGTACTTGGTAGGGGTGTCTAGTCACCCCTGTTTGTCCCTCCCATGGAACCTTTTTTGCAACAGAAACTGCCATGGGGGGTTGCCTTGGGGAATTCCATTGCCTGATGAGATCCAGACAGTTTGTCTCTATTTTGATGATCTCCCCGTATATGTAAAATATTTCCAAGATACTACTACGGGGCTCGTGTAAATCCTGGATAATTTTGCTGCTAAATTTGGCCTCCGACTGAATTGGTCCAAGTCTTGAATTTTTCCACTCACTCCTGGGCTTCCGGATGGCCAACTAGACCTAAGGAGGGGTTCTCTGCTCTGGGAGGGACACATGTTCCACTACTTTGAAATTACGATATACCACGCAGACCCAGATCTGTTAGTGGACACTCTCACAAGTGCAGAGAAGTCTATCTCATCCCAGATGTCCTTCTGGAAATCCCTCCCCCTGGCCCCAATCAGGTGCATTACCCATTTGTAGATGATCCTCCTTTTGTGTGTCCTTTGTTTCTTTACAAACCTACCACTAATTTCCCCTATGCGTTTTTTCGAGACCTAGACACGCTATTGAGTGAACTTATTTGGCATACTGGCAGGACCGGACAGGGAACCAAAACCGCCCTGGCAGAGTGCTCCCCCCCCCTCCCTTTCCCTCCCCCCCTACTCGGTGGGTTACAGGGGCCGGTTTTCAGCCGATTTTGGTACAGGGCCGATTTTGCAGCTATGCTGCAAAAACGGCCCTGTAACAAAAACGCCCAACACCGCACCCCACCCGTGCGGCGCACTGGGGGATTGCCCGGGCCCGCTATGGCCAGTCCGGCCCTGCATACGGGTAGGAAGAGGTAGGCCCTTGCAAAGCTCAGGGTTCTGGCAGACACAGGCGGAATGGGAGCATCCCACTTTGAATTTTATTATCTCACGACACTAATCCATAGGTGCATCAATGGCTTTCTGGACTATCGCTACAGGAAATGACTTCTGCAAAATCTCTGTTATTTCAGTGAGAACTGAACACCATCCTGCTCACTGATACTAGGTGACAACTGTTAGAATTGAATGTGTCATTGCCCCATCGCTTATGCTTTATACTGTGTTATGTTAGCATTCATGTAGCTATTTGTATTGACCGCAATTGCATATGCGTGTAACCAGCCCCTTCTAACTTTGTGCGGGTAAAAGTTTGCATCTGTGACGCTATTTTCTTCCATGTAGCCGCCATATTGCGCTGTGATCGAAACCAGGCCTCTGTGCACCTCTCTGCTTGCCTCAGCAGAAAGCTGCTGTTCAGTTGTGTCCTCTGATCGTATTTAAGGTTGAAACCCAGATGTACTAATGAATAGCTTATTCTGCTTCTGCATGCCACTCCCTGGTCGTAGTTATGCTCCTACACTAGAGAGCCAAGACCGAACAAGGAGACCTTGGGAGTCTGATAACGTGTACCCATTCTGCAGGTGACTACTCATCCTTCTGTGCCTTCTTTATTTCAGCCTTTGCCCAAGCTGCATTTTTACACCAGGGACGGGACTTGAGAGGTGTTGGAAAGCTTATTTTGTGTTACCAAGTGCTCTGAAGGCAGTCCCTCGACAGCTATCCCATGAGGCTGGTCAGATCGGACTCCACTGCTACTAATGAAGGAGTTAGTATGTATTCTCCACTGTTGTCCCAACACTTCATTGCTGGGAAGGCCAGGAGGTGGTCGCGAGTGAACCTGGTGGCCCATTTCGGGTCACTTCCTTCACAACACTCACATTCTAAACTATTCTGAGTGGCTATAATTGCCCTTTAATGCTTACTAAACAGACAGTTTAATATGCATGGGCTATCCCTCTTCTGGGTCTGTCGACACCCACGGGGCCACTAACTGACAGGAGTCTCCACTCCTGGAATGACGTACGCATAACAACCATAGGAGACCTCTATGATCAAAAGCAATGGCTTTCTTTTGGAACTTATGGACAAATCTGATTTACATGCAGAACAATTCCTCTTATATAACACTATTCATTAAGCAATTCAGAAGACATGGCCTGCCCTAAATGCACCTACTCCAAGCTATACATACCATGGGACATGGCAGGCGACACATTACATGGTTTTATAAGGGCCTTTTACCTCAGGAATTATTAAGTGGAATTCCCTGAAGGACAAATGCAAAGTCGACCCAGGCAGGGTCTTACACAATAAAGAATGGGCATGTGTTTCCCCACATGGTCACCAGAAACGCAAGATTCAAACTAATACAATACTACATATTGCACCGAGCCTATCGCTCTCCTGCCGCTCTTAATAAATCCTTTTGTCCACTTGCCCCCATTGCCACACTGTAGCGGCTGAATTCAAGGTCATTTTCTGGTCCTGCCCCCTCCTTAGTCCCTTCTGTCCCTGTATAGTAGAAATGCTTTCTTCTCTCACTGCCAAGCCAGTTCCAATAAACTAGCCACTAATAGCGCTGGGAGTCTAGAAGCGCTTCAAAAAAGGCTGGGCGGCTTCCAATCTTACAAACTTGGATTTACTCATTGCTTAGAAAGTGATTAATTCACTACAGAAATCTAAAGCCCGTCCCTTTCTGAGCTCCTGGTTTCAAGCCCTCATATGGGGAGGTGCAGAGAGCTTTGTACTGTGAAGAAATGAAGCCAAGGGGCTTAGGAAACATTCATTGGCAACGACCTGGGAATCCCATGCAGACCGCTTAACAGCCATTATGGCTGAAAATGCTTACTCCTTATACCCTCTCAGCACCTTCATCCACCAGGGTGATAGTACCCACATACTATGGGCGGATAGATGCTGGTGAAGCTCTTCATATAAACTAAGAATTACACATCTCTGCCTTTACTGCTAACTCAACAGGGAGATGATGCCTCTATCTACTTGGCCTAGTGGCTTAACTGTGTTACCTGACTCCCCCTTAACCTCACACTCCTCCCCTTCGCATCCCCCTTTATGCCCCAGTTTGTGTTTGCTCGACTTGCAATATCTGTTGCTATCCATGCAATATTAGTGAACTAGACACGTCTTATTTTTTAATGTGAACCTTTCCACTACCATTAACTTGTATGCTGAACTGTGTATACTAAAGTATACAAAAAAGTGATGGATGGAATGCTTGGATTAATCTCAGCCACTGGTAATTACTCGGGCAGCATCCCAATCCATCATTATTATGCACATCATGTCACCTCAGTTTGGACCCAACTACATGCAAATTAGTCTTGACCCTGCTCCAATCGGAACAGCCCAGCCTTAACTGCCAAGTCAGGTCCTCCCAGAACGGGAACACAAGCACCCCAGGACAAGTTTTGTCATAGTTATGGGCACATCCACTGGGTACAGATTGGTCCCAGTGATACAGTGAGCATGGGACCCACTTCTGGGCATACACGTCCCACTTAGGGCCATAAGCTAAAGTATACCAGTAACCCATGATTCAAGCATTTCATCGCCAACTCAAAGCAGAACTTTCTCATAAACTAACCAGAGGACCCACAAACGCATGCTCTCTATTCTTTTTAGTTACATGTCTGGGGTGGACATCATTTACCGGGGTAGAAGGAAGGGGAGGTATTCCTGTAAGCCAACCAAGGGGGTCGCATAATTGTGGCCATGAATATTTTCTCGCCTTCTCTCATTCCATATTCTATGAGGGGAGCTTCTGGCTGATCCTTCATCATTTATATTCCCCTTTGGTTTCTTAAAAGTGGAACTTTCTTTTTTCACTAAATGTGAGAAACCCAGGTGATTTCGTTTTTTAATGTGACACAGTGGTATTACCAAAATCCCACTGGTAATTATTTATTGTTGCTTCCAGCTTGATGTGTGTTGTACGGGTCTAGGCACGTTTGTGCACCTTCAGGTTTAATTGCCTCTTAGGAAATGTGCAGTTTGTCAATATAGCACCATGTACTGGTACACAGCAGGTACTAGTGCGCGCAGAGGTATTTAGACAGAAAAACAAAATAAGACCAACAGTTTATACCGTAAGTTGCTAAGGCTCACACGATACGGTCAGCTAGAGAAGGCTCAATTAGAACCTATATCTTCTAGTTCAATATCTTAGCCAGACACGAACACTATATAGTGAGTTATCCTTTAAGTAGAGCTGATATTTTTAACATGTTTTTCATGCCTGTTTGTTTGTTGCAGCCAAATCGACTGGATTTGGCAAACATAAAAATATATCAATTCGTCTTTCAACACATTAACTAAAATAAAATAACAGAAAATAAAATCTCATAGCAAATGTAAAAAGGTTGAAACATAATTCTGTCTTGCTGTGCTTTGATCAATTGACATCACCGAGCATATATCCTAGCAGCATTATTGCATCATTGCCTCATGCCTACTGTCTACCAAATGGCTATGCTCAGGAAGAAGCAATTAGCAGCCCTTGCTAACAAAGTCCTCATAGAAGTCCAAAAGGTAGCACTGTCTTCATCCTCCTCGCTTAAGTGTCTGTGTCTCCACCTCCCAGCTGCAGGATTACAGGCCATGTGCTTCTTCTGTCTGGGGAACTCTCCTCATCCACCATCATTTGCCATGCTAAACCAGGGACATTCAAAACAGATCCAAGTGCCTTCAAATCTCAAGCTCTCCTCTCACACACATAACAGCAGAGCTTTACTCAACAGGGGTCAGAAGACCAGCCTCTCTGACACACACACCTTATTCCAATATTTAATGCTAATGGCTTACAGAAGCCTAGAAGCGGACAGGCTGTTTGTAAATGTAAATGTAGTGCTTATATAGCGCACAAATCACCCCAAAGGGGTCTCAAGGCGCTGTACAACCCTTCCTGGCCTTTCCCTGTGAAGTGCCCACTCCTGGGCACCCCCAAGGTGAAGCCAGGCATCCTAGCGCTGTTGGGGCCGTTGTGGAGATTAAGCAAGCTATTGCCCAGAGTTACAGAGTGGGACCCATGATTAGAATAGGCACCGAGGCGAGAATTATCAGGTCCGGGGAAATTGAGCCCAAGACCTGCCGAGGCGGGAATTGAACCCTTGTCCGGGCCAGACCTCTGCATCAGGGTCTGCCGCTCTAACCATTGAGCCACACTTCTCCACTTCTGTCACTTTATACAGCCTATCCAAGTACCTAATATAGCACTTTCTCACGTTCGATAATGTTCTTTCTTTGTACAGTTTTGCGTCCTTAGATTGCACGAATTTGCAAAGCTCATCCATTATAGTCCTAAACTTCTGCAGGAAAAGGTCACCATGCCTTCAAATGCCCAACTGTTGCCTCTTCTTGTTTTCTTTCAAATGACCCCTTCCTTATTCTCCATCCTCTGCATGCATTCTCTCTGTGGGTATAGCCTACTATAAGTCTTATGCATGTTTGATTTAATCTCAATTATTTTATTTTCTAGAAAATCTCCACAACTCATTTCATAGATCACAACCTCTCTTTCTTTGAAACCAACCCCTGCAATCAAACAATATCTAATCTCCTTTAGACTATCTGTTAATCCCACCATAATCTACATGAACTAACAAACCTCCCACTAATGATAACATCTAACCCTATCATTTTATCTACTAGAACGAAAAATTGCCAAAATGTATGCAATGATTTCTTTGGCAGCACAAAACTAATCCCAATACCCAATACTAACCACTGGATTATCCACTAACCTTGGGTTCTTGAGCAGCACACTGCCCAGCGTAAAGTACTTCAATGACTTCTCATGGGTAATAAGTGCTAAATAAATTAAATTACAATACGTAGGACAGGGTTTCATGGACCTGCTGGAGTGGGACCACACACACTGAGATCATGTGAGCCGCAGGGTTCACAGACTACCTACACAAGCACAGAGAGTGAAACCGGATAGTCCTTTGCTCCACCATGACACAGACACCCATAGTGGGGGCATGACACATAAAGAGTGGGGTCCACAGGAACCCCAGGTTCACACTATGTAAGGGTTTTCCAACAGCATCAAGGGAGAAAAAAGTGACCCGCTCAAGAAGTAGGACAATGTGCAGATTAAATACTCCCAGTCTGAGCTATCTACAGAAAACCAGCACCCTTACCAGCCAACAGATTATGTTTGCCTGGATTCTGAAAACTTTGGGTAGAATAGATGACATTAACCAGCAGATATCTTCTGAGAGGGTGATAGGCAAGTTTAGAAACGAGCACTGTATATATGTTATGTTATTTGTATTTGTAGAGCGCCTGGTTACACTGACCAAGTGTGTCCCTGAGCTATGGTAACAGCAAAAAAACAAAAGCAGCATCTAGAATAGCCTGATGACATAACAGATTAGACCACAGGAAGCAGATGGGTCTTCAGACCTTTCCGAAAAGTGGATTCAGATTCCTCCAACCGGAGACTCTTAGGGAGATTATTCCACAACTGGGCCGCCAAATACCGAAAGGAGCGGCCGCCCATCCTTGATCTCCTAATCTTGGGGATATGCACCATTCCTCTCCCACTTGATCTACGCAGCCTGGTAGGTACATAGGGAGTAAGAAGGTCGTGCAGATACACAGGGCCCTTCTTCTGTAAAATCTGGTGGCTCACGCACATGGCCTTGAAGTTCAATCTCTCCCTGATGGGAAGCCAGTGCAAGGAGGCAAGCGCTTTCTTTGCAGACGCTCTCCTTGGTAACATAAGAACAAGTCTCGCAGCTGCATTCTGGATACACTGCAATCTCCGTATGCACTCGTCGGTTGCACCCAAATACAGGAGATTGCAGTAATCCAGGCGCAAAGTCACCAAGGCATGTACCATGATCTTCCTAAATGCAATGGGAAGGGTATCAAGGGTCTTCCATAGACCTCGTAGGATACCGAAGCAAGCGCCGGTCACCTGCCTAGTGTGGTAATCAAAGGCCAGCTTATCGTCCACCCATACACCGAGATTCTTCGCTTGTTCACACAGTGTAGGGCCCAACGTCTGAGGCCACCAAGCCGATGACCAAACTGACTGAGCCTTTCCTATTACCAGTACCTCGGTCTTGGTACCGTTCAGCTTCAGACAATTACCTGCCATCCACTCAGCCAGTTCTTTCAGGCAGGACATGAAATTAAAGGCAGCACCGGACCGAGCCTGAGTCAAGGAGACCACCAGCTGGGCGTCATCAGCATAGGACAGGGCATTAATCCCAAACGTATCCGCAATTTTTGCCAGGGGGGCGACATAAAGATTGAACAAGGTCGGACTCAGGGTAGAACCCTGAGGCACCCCCTGTGTCAGTTTGATGTTCCTGGAGTAGTGAGCCCCTTGCATAACTTGAAAGCTACTCTCGGTCAGAAAAGATTCCATCCATTTCAAAGCCCCATCAATAACACCCCCACTCTTTAAAGCCTGCAAAAGGTATGGTGGGTGACAGTGTCGAAAGCAGCACTAAGATTTAACAAAATTAGGGCCATTGTTTTTCCGTCGTCCACATGCTTCCCAATGGTCTCGGTGGAGTACAGTAGTGCCGACTCAGTGGAATGGAGGGCACCAAAGCCAGACTGAGAGGGGGGGAGGAGGTTGTTCTTACAAATGTGCGCTGTAAGCTGTATGTTAACAATCTTCCCTGCTACCCTAGCAAAATAGGGAAGCAGGGAGATTGGTCTCAAATTGTCCAGTTGCTCCGCGCTAATATGGGGCTTCTTTTGCAGAGGAAGCACCACTGCATCCTTCCATCTGTTAGGAACCAGTCCTGAGCTAAAATACATACTGATGAGATGTCTGATAAAAGGCTCTAATATGTCCAAACTCCCTCTAAGCACCCTGGGGGTCGCTGGATCCCTAGGTGACCCTGATTTAATAGTAACCGCTATCTGTTTGAGTGTCCGGAACAGGCACAACAAATTCATGGAGACATTGTAGTGTTGGAACGTCCACTTGTTCCTCCTCCCCTCCCACGCTTCCACGAGCAGAGTCGTGGAAAGAGGAGTAGAGCTGTTCTGTCTTTGCAGCAAAGTACTCAGCAACCCGATTGCAGGATTTCTCAGATCCCACAACCGGTGGAGCAATAGATGTCAAGAAGGACATTTCTTTAAAAACCTTAAAAAGTTCTTTAGTAGAGTTTCAGCTGTTTGAATTCTCTCCTTGAAATAGGCTAACTTTGCCTTCCTATGAGCGAATGGTATGACTTAATACAAATGTTATATTCCTCTTCCACGAGGACGGAGGAATCTTTCCTCCATCGTCTTTCAAGACGCTTGCACCTTGATTTGGCAGTTCTAAGTTCTTCTCCAAACCAGGGTGCACATTTGCGTCTTTTAGTGGACACCTTATTAGACCACCAGGGTGCGGTACAATCAAGAGTGTCAGTAATGCACCTCCCTAGTGCTTCACACGCCAGGTTTACATCTAAACCAGAGGGTGGTCCATCTCTCAGAAGGGCCTGATTAAAAGCCCCCTGAGAGAAACCAACCCACTTCCTGCTTTTAAAACCAGTTTTAACTTTCTCCTGTGCTTTGGGAGCCGGAAGCTGTATCGTAAACGGTATCCAAAAGTGATCCTTTATACTATGAGTCTATGTTGCTCCACAGAGACCAGGGCCACAGATGCCGTGGGGCCTTGAGGAAGGAAGCAGCCCCTCGTATTGGTCTGAAGATAACTCATCATAGTTAGAAGATGGGGAACTGTTTAGGGGAGACCATGTGGCGTTACGGTCAAAAATGCCATCTTCGGAACTGGGAAACCTGGTTCGACCTCTGCATCGGTTCAACATCCTATGATTCTGGGCAAATAACTTAGTCTCTCTGTGCCTTAAATAAAAGAATGTGACCTTGTGCAATGTAACTGGTCCTCTAATACATATGGATCGAGTTTGCGCTGTATAAAACTGCAACCAAAAAAACCCAGTTCTCAAAATACCTTCCTCAGAAGAGTCGGCTCTTGTCTAATGGTCCTGTTTAGGAATCCCCGGCCCAAACACTCATCTCATTATGAATGTACCATGGGCAAGGTGGGGACTTCCCATTCTAGGCTTCCACACTGCCTGAAACTCAAGATGAGGAACTGAAAGTGTGAGGCAATGCAGATGGGCTTATTAGACGCACATGGAGATTGAGCATCCCCTACCTCTGCTGCCCTGCGTCTCACCCTCCTGTCTATGAAAGTGGTGTTTGAAGGAGGTGGTCTCTTACCCTTCTTGTCTGCTACTCTTCTCCACCACAACAGGACAAATAAAATCACCAACCACAGCAAGGTGGCCACCGAGAAGGTGACCACCACTGCCATCACTGGGAATGCAGCAGGTGGAGGGGAGTAAGTTGCCATGGGAAGCCTTGGAGATGAGTCTATTCCGCTAGGGGCTGGTGGAGGAGAGACTGTCGTACGCGGGACCCCACAAGCAGAAAGACCAGGAATAACCTCTGGAGAAGGTGTCATCATTGGTGAGATGACTGGAGGAACTGACACTGCATGTGGCCCCATCTTGGAAGGAACAGTTGGAGACACCACAGGCCTGGTGTTGACAACAGGGGTCACAACCCGCTCTTCAGGCACATCAGGCCCATCACCTGCAAATAGAAAAAAAAGTGGAGCTGTCAATGGGGGTTGTAATTTCATAACGAACACTTTTAATAGATCATTCAAAGACATCTACTCACAAACTATCACCACTGGTGCTCCAGTCTACATTCTCAGCACATGGCTAGATGGGCTAGGAGCCTGGGCTTCAGCCTTGTGCTCCTGAGCAGGTCAAATGTATAAAAAACTGAGAACCTTCAGATTCTTATGCTCGCAATCCAGCACTTCTCATTGGCACAGGTGCACACAGTACATTCACCCAAATGCTTACAATCAAATTAGTTCACAGAGTTCTCTAGAGAGCAAGCTCAGTCCTAACATTGGTGACAACAGGACTCATCGTGTATTTCTCTGACATATACATCACTCACACTGGAAGAGCAAGCGTCCGCGTATCCTACTTCAGGAAGGTGAGAGGCGCAGTTTGCATTAGCCAATAGACAGTTTTCCCTCCAGATCTGGAGTCTCCGCCTCTCTCTCAGACCCATCTCCATTTCAAGTTATTAGAATCTAAGGACAAGAAAAGCTCCTGCCTCACAAAAGAAAACCGCTATTGACCTGTGAGGGGGCATAAAGATGTGTCTTTCTTGGGCACCGTTTCCCACGTAGGGCAGCCCACCAGCCTCTAAGAAACTGCATCGCTTACCTCTCTAAAGTATTACCCTCAGAACTGAGTGGCAACACCAACCTAAACCTCAGCAGCAGTGAATAGGACTTTATCAGGCTTCAGCTGCACTAGCATTTACTCCCTTCATTTACTGTTTCAATCAGGACCCTTTGGAATAACTTTAATTCATTATTTTTAGAACACAGTCTATCCAACAGTTCTTTCCCATAAAAATAATAGATTATTTAACTCCCTTCAATGTAGTGTATGTTTAAACACTCCAATGGCTGGTGTGGTGCCTACATGCCCAGTTTTTCCCCACAGTGCTGGGAGATGGTGGAGACTTCATGCAAACCAATTTTCAGGTCTGGCTGGCACCAGACCTTATTTAACCAACAGAAAAACACTTTCTAAAGAACTAATGAGAATGGGGCACTGGCTCTACTGCCATGTTGATATAATCGAGAAGGGCATTTGATTGGACAGAAATAAAAGAGAGTGCTTGTATTGTCTTTTTGCCTTGTGGGAAAAACAAATGCCTAACATGCAGGACTGATCTGGTTATGATGTCAAGCCAATATTAATCCTTTCAGTGTGGGTATCGGCCAATGGCCGACAACCAAACTACCTCCCCAGTGCATCTGTCAGCCTTGGCTGAAACTGGAGCGGAATGTAAAAGCCCCTCTGGTGCTCTGCAGCAGATGGAGTCCTTGATTTGATTTTAAACTCTGGCTCATCGGGAAGAGCTTCTCGAGCACTAATTGATTAAGGAGAGGTATTGCTGGTAAGGGGAGCATCTCTCCTTTCCAATGATATCTCTGCCCAGTGGATCCCTGCTTGGAGATCGTCTGAGGAGAGCGATCCCAAGCAGGGATCCACCCACTAGGCCCCAGGTAAAGGGGGGGGCCTTAGGCAAGAACTGGTATTCCCCCCACCACTCTCAATAGTTTCAGTTATCTGCTCCCCTGGGGTGGATATGTGGGAATACCCCCTATTTGGACGGGGCTGGGGGAAATCACACTAATCCCCAGGTGAGAACAAAAATTTAAAAAATTGGGTTGATTGGTTTACCGCAATCAACAGAAAAGGAGCAATTCCAGAAAAAGATTACTGCTTTGTATGAAGAAAAAAGGAAGCAATTAATTTTTTAAGAAGACTCCTCACTCACCAACCTAGTTGGATATATGCTTCATCATAGGGTTCCCACAGAGGGGCCGAATGCCTCCCAGGTGTTCTGCGACACCTGATTACAGCGGAGTGTTTTTTTTGTGCAAAGTGAGTGATGGGTCAAAAGTGATTTAAGATTGTCTCTATGAACCCTAGAAATGTAATGGTGGGGTCATAGGACAAGATCAAAACGTAGGTGGATTTCCTCTATGGTTATATTGGCCACAGACATCCGTGGTGTACTTGTAACAAGGTCTACATGTTTCATCCTTCTCATGCGTTGTCGCAAGGCTTTCTTCATGACCTGTGAGGACAATCAGGTGTGCACTCGCTAAGGTGCACACACGTTGTGTAAGGTTAACCGCAAACTTATGGTTCAGCTTGTAACGATTCATTTTAAGACGCAATTATGTGGTACCCCATGGATCCTGCCAGGGGGTGTTGCCTTTAGTCAAACCTTCGTCAAGGTTATCGATTGCTAATGGCACCTGTTGCAGTCCCGGCCTGGGATCCGTTGGATCGCAACAGGTGCCATAAGCGGAAGCTGACCTTGACAATTGCTTTTCTGCTGAAACTTGTTCAAATGCTGCCCAAGAGATGGTAATGACCGGGGCAGCCCTAGCAAACCCTTCCTCCCCTAGTGATTACAACAGCCTGGGCAATGGCTCAGCTAATGACATGGACAGATGGATAATGATAGCCCTATGGAACATGGCTGCCCTGACAAACAAGCTCGACAACCCAGACTGACATACTCTTCCTACAGGATACTTGGATAACTGACACTGTGGCTGTTGATGGCTTTGCTACTTTTTTCACCCCGTCCCAGGCTCCATAGGCAGGACGACGGGAGATCTTATTGCTTTCATTTCCCTCAAGTTATATAGATGAGCTTGTGTTCTGTTCATTACCAACTCATCATGTTACAGTGTTTAACTAGGCAGAAGCTACTGCTAAACATCTATAATAATGTTTTTGAACCAGGTAATGCTGCTTTGGCAAGATCATTGTATGAGGACATTGATAGTTGTGTAAGCAACATAAGAGGCAGTTATGTGATTGTGTTTCTGGGGTATTTTAATATGAAGCATTGTCAACTATCTGCTACCAAGTCTTGTGGGCTGATGGATAATGATGGGGATTGTATTACCCAATTTTTCCACAGCCTGTTGGGTGATGAACTTAACTAGGTGCTCATGAAATACAATTTAGTATTTGTCTTTCGCTCCCTGAGTGCTGACCCAATCATATCCCCCACTTTTATTGGGGGTGTGGGGGCAGCCATAGCCTCATCGACTTAATTACATTCTCGAAGGATACAAGACATTGGGTAGCAGACTATACTCTTGCAGAATCTCCCCTCGGTGACCATAGACTTCAGGCGCTATCAATCAGTGACTCTTTGCCAATAGGCAGTTAAAGGTTAATCCTCTGCCATTGCGAGCTGGACAAAAGGGGAAATGATTCCTTCTTGTCTGCTCTGCTGGGTGTAACAATATAAAACTTTTTGACCTGCTTAGGTGACAACATCACCCCTAGGGGAGGGCCGGAGCTACTAACAGGGTTCAACAGAATGTGCGACACGCCACACAACATGCTCCCAAACACACCCAACAACAGAAAGCAAAGCAAATGGTGTGATGCCAACTGTACCAAGGCCCAAAACCAGCTGTAAGCAGCGATAAACTGAGCCCTTAGGAACCTAGAACGCGTCTGCAACTGTAGGACTCTGTATAAGAAGCCCTTAAGGGCCCGGAAGTAATCCATCAGTGAGGAAGAATATCACTCCCTAGTACTAGCTAGCGCACTAAAGGATAGCACAGCCTTTTGGGCAGTGGTAAACAGTAACTACTTTGAAAAAGCCCAGGAATCTGGACTTGCACCGTGATTTCACTGGAAAACATTTCACTCATCTCTACTCAGACCCTACCTCTATGGAGGTTTCAACCCCTGTAGAAGTTGATATAATCCCCGAGTTTTATCTTCTTTCTCTCAGCCTTCAGACATGTCATCTTTTGGGCTGGAGATTGAACTGAGTAAGGTAATAGCAGCAATAGGCAGAATCCCTGTGGGGAATGCTCCGAGACCGGACAGGATACTGGCTGATCTTTTTGAGGCCAATATTCCATTGTGAGCACCACTTTTGACAAATGTTTTTAAAACCATATCAGTAAGAGGTCCATCGACAGCCTGTTCCCACGCGATCATTATCACAATCTTCAAAAAAGGCTGAATGGGTACTCCACAGTGCTACCGACCCATATCACTGATTAACTCAGCCAGCAAGATAATGGGACGAATCCTGCTGGAGCACCTGCAAGCCTGGGCAAATAAACAAGAAAATTTGCTTTTGAGTCTCAAATTTGGTTTTTGCCCTGGCCTAGGTACAGTTGAGCAGTCCTCAATTTATACCTTCCGATGAGTAAAATACGGTGGCCAAGAAGGGCAGACTGTACCTAGCCTTCATGGATCTAAGCTCAGCTTTTGATTCTATAAACAGAACCAAGCTGGGGAGCATTATGCTAGATCTTGGGGTGGAGCAAAACATTCTTACCTTCCTGAGAGATCTTCATATAGCGATAAGGCCAGTGTCAGATGCCTTGGGGGGAAGATAACAACCTTTTAAACTAGCCAGAGGCGTATGCCAGGGTTGCATTCTGGCCCCCTTCCACTTTTCTTTATATGCAAATGGCTTAGAGGAACAACTGCTGGCTCAATACTGATTGTCCACGAATAGGCAATGGAAGTGTACCGCACTGATTTATGCCGACGACACAGTTTTAATAGCAAGAACAGCAATTGGCCTACAGCGATTGCTTGACCGTTTCTGCACCAGCTTGGATCATGTTGTTAACCAGGCAAAAACTCATGTAATGGTCAGCAGCAGCCCCCCCATTAGGGCAGAGGAGCGTCACCCCACTGCTGGCAGTGCATCAAATGTGAAAAATAAAATGAATTATCATTTTGTTTTTCATTTCTCCCAGCCCGATCGGTGTTTGTGGGCGGGGCTATAGCTGCGGACTGGCAGCAGTGGAGAGGTGCCCACTCCACCAGTTTACACTCTGCAAGTCACTTGGGCCGGCTTTCTTGTAACGACCAGCCTGACATGCGCAGTGTAGACCTCTGTACCTAGCTGTCTTAGACAGCTGGGTGGAGAGCAGCCACAGGCACCCAGTGCCTGCCGGAGCATTGAGGCAGCCCACTCCAGCCAATCCTGGGCGCTGCTCTCATGCTGCTTATCTGCAGCATGAGAGCAGCGTCTGGATTTGCAGAAGGGGGTTGGCTGAGGCTCCATGAGGTTCCGTCGCACTGACGGTACTCATTCAAGAAGAAAACAGGAGGAAGAAGAATCGTAGGTAAGTGCATTTTTTATTTTCTTATCTTTTGGCCCACTGACAGGAACTGTGAGTAACTTGCATTGCCTTGTGACTCAACTCCAGAGCCCTCAGTCACGGCCCATTTTAAATCTGTTAACGAGCTAAGATTGAGAGCTTTAGCCTTTGAGCCTAAACAAATTGTGATTTATTGCAATGCCCATCACTGCGTTTGGCTCTCCGTTCACTCCTTGCTCCTCCACTGTTGAGGGTCCCGACCTCCACTGGTAAAAGGTTTTGGATCCAAAAAGAAGTAAAGTATTGCTTTCAAAGTGAACAAGAATAAAGTCAGTACTGTCTCCACGTTCCCTTATCTCTGGATACCATTTCAGGAGAAACTTACTTGGGGTCCACTGAAGATTAAGAGGGCAGCTGCTCTTGAAAAAAACCACAGAGGCGTTTTTCAGTTTTGCCTCCAACATAGGAACTAAGCCCATTGAAGAGCTTGTCACCATATTTTAAGCCAAATGGTGTACAAATGCCAGCTACAGGGCTGGTGTTTTGGGATATAGTGACCAAACAGGGTGGAAAAGAATTGAGAATGGTTTTATCAAGAGGCTATTAGCTGTCCCAAAATCCACCAGCTCCTTTATTTGCCACTCGGTACCTGGGCTAGTGTTCATCAATGACATTATTAAGTTGCAGCCACTTCTATGGTTTAAAATTTGGACAACGACCCAAACCTCTTTTAACTGAATGGTTCCCACTGACTGCCTTAAACTGGATCATTGTCTGAAAATTCCCTGGATTAGGTACATTTACAACACTTGCACTAGCTTGGATTTGATACATCTTTTCAAGACCCAAGGCATATTTCAGGATAGGTTCCTGAACACGTTGAAAATCATGTTTTATTTAGGTCTCACGCCTAGCGTTGCACTGCGTAGCAGTGTCGCGCTGCACGAGACATTTAGTAGGTGAAAAACAGGGATGTGAGGCTGCTCTAGGAATGGCACACCCACAAGCGTGTTCCTTTCAATCTGTGGCATGTTATTGGCCTTTGCGTGCATGGTTTTCTGAAAGCCAGCATGCAATAGGCCAAAGGTGGGCGCGTTGCTCCGCCCACGGCCTATTTGTGTCTATTACGCGCTTGGTGCGCGTAATAGACACCAATAGGCCATGGCTCATAGTGGCGCGCGCGCGTGCACCATTCGCAGGATTTTTCTTTTTTTGAAGCAGAAGTGAAAGCAAATGCTTTCCCTGCCACTTGTTTTCTTCTGTGCCTGGGAATTCGAGTTGCCCATATGCTGCAGGAAGGAGACAGGAGACCTGCGGGGTCTAGCGGGGCACCGTTTTATTGAGGTGGCTCAGGTACAAAGCAGAGGCATTGAATGTCCAAAGCTCCAAGGAAGGCGTTGTAAGACGACCAGGCCTATGCAGTCCTTCATGTAGCTATACTGTACCTAGAGGGCAGACCATCAGTAGGTAGTACTGTTTCTGTGGGAATAAACCCACTGATCTTTTGTTTTTTACCCTCAAGGTCTTAACCTTTTCCGGAACCGGGGCACGTTGGAACTCGTGGCTTTTTCTTTACTCTCAAGTCACTCCATTCCATATGAGGCCGTAGAATTATTTCAGACGCCCTAAACCACCCAACCACAGCCCAGACTGTAATATTCCATGTCGTGCCTCAGTCACTCATTATCCCCCATGCCGATGGAACCCCCACTCCTCTCATCGAAGCGCCTCGTAAGGCGATCGAGTGGCTTTAAAGTGCCTTCATCGCTCAGTTGGTTCAACTATTACCTCTCTGTGTCCCATGAGTTCCCATTTTTTCCAAGTTCATCGCTGAAAAGCCAACAAGACATTCAGGTTATTGTACTTTTGATTGTACTTTTCCAACATTTGTAATGGTGGGCATCCTAACTTGAGATTTAACACAAGCTTACTTTTCCATTTAGATTAGTTCAGAAAACAGACTGCTGCTGCGAGAGGCTAGCTTTGAGTCTGATTTTTTTTGCGTTAAAACTATCATTTGGATTGTTTTTTTTGTGTTGGGTTGGTTCACCTAACAGTCAATGCGATTCAAGTGTTAGTTAAGTGGGTTAATATCACAGATTGTGCCCCTCCACTTTAGATTTTGAGAGAATATGGTTTCGACTAAGAAGCTGCCACATGGTCACATAGCCTTAATGTTTCTTAGTGTAAACTACTTGAAATCGATCGTCTACAGGTCAAGATGCTGGATTCCTTTAAACCAAAACGTTTTTGATATGGGTACCTTTGTCTGGCTTGGTTTCTGCTGTGCATTTTTGGGGGTACTTGATTTCTTTGTATGATACTACCTGTAGTGAGTTGTTACTTGCATGGTAAGGATTATTTGAAGTGAACATCTAGACGAGCTGCTACTTTCAGATTCTGAAGGCTATGGTGCCCAGGCCACTTAACACAAATAATTCCAGTCTATAAACTAACGTAACAATTGGGAGTGGTATGGGTATAATATTTACACGTCTTCAGAATACGTTGCACCATCCTAACATGTTTTCAGTAAGTGCCTGCCCGATCAGGCTATTGAATGACCGGGCGAATTTGGAATTACGGAGTGAGCGAACACAACACAACCCGTCCATTCCACAGTCGGTATGGTAAAATGCATGTTTTAGATATAGGTTCATTGGGGACTTTTAATTATTACAGTGCATGTGGGTGATTATTGCGCCTTATGGCGTTTGAACGCCATTGCTCCAGCTTTAGAGACTGCGTGACTGGCAATGCGAGGTGAACCCTCTTAAGCCGAGCAAGTACAAGCAGACTAATACAAACGTGCACACGAGGTGCAGGCCTGGGGATGAGCCGACCCAGCTGGCTGACTGCTTAGAGCAAAATTAGCTCCATAGAGCTCTCCTGCATACATTACTAATGGGCCTTGAATTGTCACGACCCACACTTCTGCCTCAAAGTTCGTTTTTTACCCTCCAAGCGGTCCCAGGCCGTATATGCCACTTGACTCAGGGTTTCCATGTATAGTTTTTCGTGCAACTCGCATGGTGTGATTATCCGACGGTCGTATTGCTCCTTTTCGTAACGACACAAAGGGTGGCATGTTTTTATTAGATTAAAATCCAGAAAGATCGTGGTGGTGTTTAATTGCATCCCTGCCTGAAAAATGAACATTAGGGGTATGTATATAAATATACACTTGTTGGAACAATAATATGCGAAACTTATTAGGAAAACAGTATTTTGTGCCTGGTTGAAATTACTCGCTTGAACATGTTAGTGTGAACGAGCCCCTACACACAGGAGTTATGGGCTAAAATTAGATTTTGACGGACTGCGACTATTTCATGGACAGCCAATACATCAACAGTAGGTGTCTTATGTAACACTTGAATGTTTGCTCTGGTCTACTGTGCTTAGAGGTATTTAATCTGATATGAATTTGCACATAATTTAGAGCACGGGGATTGCTTGTCTCGTGCTACCAGGTGGGGTTGCATAGTGCAATCTTAAATAATTACCATAGTCAGATGGCTGTCTTGTGCCCCCATGTTTTATAGGAACCTCAGTCAGGGTTTGTTTCTTGATAGGAATTCATTGACAGCGATGCTTAAGATTTCATTAAAATGCTAAAATGAACTGCAAGCCCCGTAATGCAATGTATTGTTAGTTGAAAAGTCAACTGTCTGTAGGTGGCACTCGCCAGCTTATGAGTTTCTTGGGCCACTGCAATGAAATACTTGTGAGTGCTCAGTCTTTTCACAATTGAGTCTTGGGTTCTTTCAACCTTTTGGAAAAATCTTCAATTTTTGCAGACTCCGAAACTCTGCTGCCAGTTTTTAAGTGCCTTGTGTGTTCTGGTGGTACTTGGTGTGGGTGTTCAATGTTAACAGGCGGTGTCAAAGTTCTAGAACGTGCTGCAGGAATATTTATTGCGATATGGCACTGCAGAGGCAGTCCTTTCTAAGGCGAGCGCTGTAGGCAATGCAAAGTCCCCGGCTTATCAGTACAAATTCAACTTTCGGTAGCCTGTGGAAACTTCCAATACTTTCAGACAGGTTGCTCAGAAGTCTGAATTTAAATAGTGCCTTGAAGAACTTGTGCATTTGAGAAATTGGAGGAATGTTTTTTGTAGGCGTGTTTTAATATATAGCTATAAAATGATCTCTCCAAATGCAGTGTCTGAAAGAGTTGCAAATACGATCCACACGTTTGATTGAATGTGCATGTGTTTTCGTCGTGGGTTAAAATGAGCATTGTTTTGGGCTGTTGTGACCAAGGTTTTATGATTGTTTTTGTGTGAACTATTCTTCACTTTATTCTAGCTGCTTACTTAAGAGGCTCCATGTATGTGTTAACTGCTCAATGATTGCTGTGATGTATGTGGCCCTGGGAGGCCAGGCTCGTACTCCAGAGCTGCCTTTGGAGCACTTTCAGACACCTCTTTTCACCAACACATTCCTTTTTATTTGTTTCAGATATCGGGGCGGGCTGGGCGACCTCCTGTGGTTTGACAGATGATTTCCCCCTGCAGACACAAACATTTAACCACCTCTCGCGTCTTTCTTCCGGCCTTGCATTTTATAATGGCCTAGTATATTCAACGTGGTGTTGTCTGTTTTAGTGTGCCCTGCACTGTCCTGTTTTCCAAACTGCATTCGAAAAGGCTGAGTTCCCTAATCCACTGAGCTGCTGCAATGCAAAATCTTTTTAACGATGTTCTGTGGTGTAAAGATTCACAAGAGCAGGGTTATACTTTAGTCGTACTGGCCGAAGATTCTCGTAGTTCTGAAGTTTCTCAGCTACGTGTGGGATTAACTCATTCAGTCCAGGGCTTTGCTTTGTATTATGGGACTTGCAGTCCCATTTATAATTTTAACAGCAGAGCGACAAGTTCCTGAATACAACAAGCATTTGCAATGCAAAATATCTCGCATTTTTAAAGTTTGAGCTATTGGCATTGCTAAATAATGCAACACCAATAGCTAAAGGTTTAATAATGCGAGACCTATTGCATTGCAAATGCTTGTTATGTCAATGTAATGACAAGAGATTGCAGTTAGAAGCCAATAAACCCACTGTTCATGTATACACTGAAATTTGTACTTGTGGGCGGGTGTGGTCTGGCCACGTAGGAAGATGGCCGCCTAACTGTGAGGCTCTGCTCTGGGTCGGCACTCAAATGGATTGAACATCTATTTGCAGGTGTCTAAGGATGTTATTTTGGCATTTCTGAGTAATCGGAACATTGAAGCTGTCAGCTGTGAAAATTCCATCCTGCTAGACCATCTCTAACTGGCTTTTCTGAAGTGTTGCTTGCCAGGCCTAGCAGAATCCTTGGATCCCAGGTGCTTGCGTAACCTGAACTCCAGATGACCTCACTGCTAATTGGGCAGTGACTCCAAAGACACAGGAAACATTCCCGGTCAAAAACATTTTTTATTTATGAGGTAAACCAGTGTTCCATTGTTTTAATCTCCCCATCGGGATGATCTGCCCCTTCACATAAGCCCCATAGGGGGAGACCAAACCAATGGGGGAGATCATCTAGAAGGGAGGGGGCATTTACAGCACAGTTTGTATGCTTTAAACAAAAAAATGGTACGTTTAAAAGACCGGTAGCGGGAGTTCACAGCTCCAATGGGTGACTGTCATTTGTAATCAGTAGTCGTTGTTGCCTGCTGCTCTCAGTAGACCAGTCTTTGCTTTGAGGGTGTAAATGCAAACCCCCACTGATAGAAAAACAAGCAGAGGTGACGAGAAGGGTGGGGGGAGAAGCGTGAGGGTAGGTCAAGCAGAGAAGCCTGAATAAAGTTGACGAGCAGGGAGGGGGAGAAGGGTGGGGGAGTGCGAGCAGAGGAGCCATTAGAACAAGGCTTAATGAGATAAGAAAGGCAGATGGCGGCGGCGCTCGTTCACGCGCACATCCACGCAAGCTTTAGGCCAGGAAAAGCTTGTGGGTAGCACTTTGAAAAGCCCCTTACTATAAGTGTGGCAAGCAGCGCATGCGCTCCTCTAGGCTCGACCTAAAAAGGAGTGTGCTTGACTGATAGACAACTTTGCCAACCTCGGACTCAGACAGCTCATGACTACACCCATCTACGCCGAAGGCCACATGCTTGACCTCATCTTCTCCGCAAGCTCCCACATCTCCTTCAACCTCACCACCAAACTCCACTGGATCGACTGCATCCACTTCAACTTCAGGAAGCCCACCACACACCGCCGCACCCAACAGATGCCTCGCAGATGCTGGAGCAAAGTCACCGAAGACCAGCTAACCACCACCCTCGCCCAGAACCCACCCGCTGACCCCACCGACCCTGACAATGCCGCCCACAACCTCAGACAGTGGATTAACGACTGCGCCAACACCCTCGCCCCGCTCAAGAAACACTTCAACAGCCACACCAGCAAGACAGCAATCTGGTTCACCGAAGACCTCCTGGCCTCCAAACGAACATGCCAAAAACTG
This sequence comes from Lissotriton vulgaris, assembly GCF_964263255.1. Taxonomy (NCBI): domain Eukaryota; kingdom Metazoa; phylum Chordata; class Amphibia; order Caudata; family Salamandridae; genus Lissotriton; species Lissotriton vulgaris. The sequence continues at coordinate 878,761,132 of NC_141685.1, forward strand.
GAGAAGAACTGGCTCCGCGAACGAACACCGGACATGTATGCAGCCCACAAGAACGCCACCCGCAGACATCATCACCTCATCAGATCTGCCAAAAGGGCCTCATTCAAAGACTGCCTAGATAACAAGGCACACAACAGCAAAGAGCTCTTCATCATCGTGTAGGATCTCTCCAAACCCGGCTCCAACACCGACGACATCCCACCTTCGCAAGACCTGTGCGACTCGCTGGCCACCTTCTTCCATCGCAAGAACGCGGACATCCACAACAGCTTCAACGTCACGACCACCCAGACAACTACTGAGACCTCTGCCCCCACGACCACCTCCCGCACTAACCACCTGCTCTCCTGGACCAACATCAACGACGAAGACACCAGCAAGATCATGAACATCATCCACTCCAGATCATCGCTAGACCCTAGTCCGCAACACATCTTCAACTAAGCCAGCACAGCCATCGCACCCCATCTCCGGAAAGTCATCAACATCTCCTTCGAGACAGCAACCTTCCCGGAGAGCTGGAAGCACGCCGAGATCAAACCCTTACTCAAGAAACCTATGGCGGACCCTAAGGATCTCAAGAACTTCCGGCCCATCTCCAGGCTCCCGTTCCCGGTGAAGGTCATCGAGAAAACCATCAACAAACAACTGACCCTCTACCTCGAGGAGAACAGCATACTGGACCCATCCCAGTCCGGATTCCGCAGCAACCACAGCACTGAAAAGGCCCTCATCACTGCCACCGACAACATCAGAACCCTGCTAGACAACAGAGAAAGAGCAGCCCTCATCCTCCTGGACCTGTCAACCGCCTTTGACACGGTCTGCCACCGCACCCTATGAGCACGACTACACGTCATCGCAATCCAAGAGAAGGCCCTGGACTGGACCACATCCTTCCTCTCAGGCAGAATACAAAGCGTCCGCCTCCCCGCATTCCGCTCCAATGCCACCGACATCATCTGCGCCGTACCCCTGGGCTCATCCCTCAGCCCAATGCTGCTCAACATCTACATAGCACCTCTCGCCCACGTCGCCCGACAACACAACCTCAACATCATCTCCTATGCCGATGACACCCAGCTGATCCTCTCCCTCACCAAAGACCCCCACACCGCTAAAACCAACCTCCACGAAGGAATGAAGGCTTTCGCTGAATTGATGAGGGACATCCTCTGATCCACCACTTTGGCCTGGGACGACTCCTGGTGGCCGACCACTCTGGGAACAGCCCAAACACCCGCCAACCACGCACGCATCCTAGGGGTCATCCTCGACTCCACCCTCTACATGACTAAGCAGGTCAACGCCGTCTCTTCCTCCTGCTTCAACACCCTGCAGAATCTACAAGTGGATCCCCACCGAAACGAGAAGAACAGTCCCCCAGGCCCTCATCAGCAGCAGGTTGGACTACTGAAACGTCCTCTACGCAGGAACTTCGGCCAAACTCCTGAGACGGCTGCCCAGCATCCAAAACGCATCTGCATGTCTGATCCTCGACATCCCCTGCCGCAGCCACATCACACCACACTTTAGAGACCTGCACTGGCTCCCCGTCAACAAGAGGATAACCTTCAAGTTCCTCACCCACGCACACAAAGCACTCCACAACACCAGACCAGCATACCTCAACAGACGACTCAGCTTCTGCACCCCCACCCGCCAGCTCCGCTCCACCGGCCTCACCCTCGCCGCAGCCTCCCGCATCCAAAAAACGACCTCCGGTGGCAGATCCTTCTCCCACCTCGCTGCCAAGACCTGGAACACCCTCCCCACCCACATATGGCAGACCCAAGACCTGCTGACCTTCAGAAGACTCCTCAAGACCTGGCTCTTCGAGCAGTAGCAGCACCCCCAACCATCATCGCCTTGAGACCCTAGCACAGTGGTTCCCAAACTTTTTTGACCCACGGCTCCCTTGACCCAATGGCTGTTGGCCACGGCTCCCCATTATGTTACTTTTTGATTTGGGTGGGGGGGATGTAAGACGAGCCTCGGCTCAGTACCTAGAAGCAGTTAGCAACAATGCTGGCTTCAAACAGGAGAATAAAACACTGGAACAAAGAAGTGAGTAATGTGCACCTTGCAGTTGTAGCCTTCCTGTAACAAGGATTAGAGACAGACAAAAGAACAAGCCCCGTCTAGAAATTTCTTCACATTGAACAACATAAACAGCAGTCCCGCCTTTGCCCCTACCATCCACTGAACAGCAGTGTTCCAGAAGAACTTATCAGCATCACTTTACTAACAGGGCTTTCATTCAATTTCTAAAAGGGTGCCCTGTCTCCCTTCTCCTTCACATCAATGTCTGTGTCTCTGCATTCCAGCCACAATCAATACATCCCACTGTCCGGAAAAGCTTTATCAACCCTCCATCTTTTTTTGTGCTGAACAAGATGCCATCCAACATAGATCTCACTGGTCCCAGCACTGAATTCTCACCATACACACACTAACAAACATGCACCATGTAGTAGCATATACACACACTGTATGCAAGCATGTGATATCAGAACAAGAATCTAGGGTTCACAGAAAAGCAGAAATTTGCATGAGGTGTTGGTAGACTACATACCCTCTCCCTGGCACAGATAAACATATCTGGTCACTCAACCGATTTACAAAAGCCAGGGACGCGGGCACCACCTCTCTGTGTAACTTATCCAGAAGATGGAAAGTTGTTTTACGCCTGCTATGAGGGCAATTATTGTGCACCCCTCAAAGTCACAACATAGGTTCTACACCCTGCAGTACATGTTTTCTATGTGGGCAACATTCCCATTCCAACAATCCCCATGCTAATAATTTCAAGCTGCTGAACACCAAGTTGAGAGGTGTTGTAGGTCTCTGTGTTTGGAGAAAATGTGTTGTAGGGCACAAGGCACTGAAATCTAAGGCTACACTCGAATATCATGGAGAATTATAAGAATTAGAAGAGATGCAGGGGGAAAGGTAAGGTTGAAATTCGTGGCAACAGAAGACTGTGCCAAGTAAGAAGGCCTGTGCTGGGCACAGCTGTGATATGATAGAGTTGTTGTGAAAGGAAAGAGACCAGTAAGGTAAGGGTGGTGTGTGGAGCAAGGCTTGGTACAGTGGAGCCCTGGGATAGGAGTTTTTATTTATTCATGTCGACTTTTATACCTCAATCGTGGCCAAAATATTATAAGTGCTTTACACAAGCAATTGTAAAGTTCAAAGATAAAATAAGTAAATCACTTTTCTTAACCCCAGAAAGATGTGTATAAAACTTAATTGGGGACATAAAGTAAGAATTGGGTTACATACAAAAAATAATATATATTAACAGAAGAACCTGGAGGCAAAGATCTGTAATTAAAAGCATTTTATGAGAAAAGGAACTAAAAACCCTCTTACCCTGTCCAGATGTGCATGAAAGGGGTGAACACGGGTCAGAGCATTTTTCCCTCATAGTACAGTTCGGGTGCAATAACAAGTTGAGGGAGGCTCTGGGGTTCTCAGACAGAGTTATGGTTGGCACGGGCAGGGTTCTTCATCTGTAGAAGGGCGCCTCTTGGATGTACACACCCGATGGGTGTTTTTCTCTCACGTCCTCGCAATCAGACAAGTTCCTAGCGTTGGAGCGCTTACACTTCTGGGGTCTTCTTAATAGGGCATAACTTACAGATTTTGGTGCTCTGCGCCCAAAATTCCACATTTACCGGTATTTACCCTTAATTCCCCTCCTGTAAAATTTGACAGGGGTCACTTGCCGAAATTTACCTGGTGAAAATTGTGTGGATGTGATAATTACCAAACCAGAAATTTGACAGGGATTTGAAAAGAACAGCCCACTCACAACGAGGCCCGTTATTCCGGCACACATCACAAACGTTTGTCTCTTGGCTCTGTGAATAGGGTTTATCACTGAGCTATGTGGACCTTCAGGCGCAACAGAGGTTAGGTGAGAATATATTTTCAGACAGATTACTGACGTCATCAAGGAGACGGCCAGTGAAGTCGTTTGGCGCGAGCACAGTTTTCCCCTTCCCGCTACTCATACTTTCCCTTAGCTGAGCCAGTCTCCACTTTTATAGCTAAAGTTAATGCATCAAAGTGCCTCATGTTTGTGTGGCATTACTTTTTTTGGCTCATTCATTAAAAAATATATTTGGAGAAATGGCTAAAGTGTTCAGGGACATCTGAGTGCTCTCAAAAAGTCGGTAGGTCGTTGGCTCGAGGGGGGTTCACACTTCAGTGGTGCCTCTTGTGTGCTCACAATTAATGTTCAGGCATGGATGTCAGCGCAGCCGATCTCCCCTCCGTCTTTTCAATTGGCTCCTGTCCTTTGTAAATCGTATCTTTTGATACGTGAATAGGCTTAGAAGTCCCTTCTTAGTACCTCCTTTTCTTCTGTTGTAACCTCCCATGAGGACTGGCCCATTACATGTGTTATTACAAATTCAAATTTCAAAGCTTTATTCGACAGCATGTCATAAAAGCAATTATTCATCCTAAGACTACACTATAAATACTACAAAGTTAATACATCATTTATTTAAAACTCATGTGTTATTACTCAGGGTGTTTTAATTAGAGTCTGTGAGCACTGTTTCTTAAACGACTCTCTCCTGTCTGCTGTGCTGTTCACTGCGATTGAGCAGCTTAATTTGACTGCCCACTTAATCTCTCTGTGCCGTCAACCATCCACCCCCACTGCACTGCTTGCCTGCCCTCGCCTCCGCTCCGACATTGATGTTTTAAAAAAAATAAAAATTAAACTAGTATATTTTAGCGCAGCCACGGGGAAGATTAATTTACCCAGGAACATCCAACGCCGAAGCTCGAACACGGATTCCCAGCTCCCGAGCATGCAGCTCTGACTGGTGCGCAACATCATGTCAATCTGGGATCCATGTTGGAACCTTCCTTTGTTCGCCCCAAAGGGACCATTACGTCAAGGGACTTGTGTTTTATGCACATTATCATGTATTCTGTTTACACTCCTTCTGCTGAGGGCCACACTTATAGTGGCATAAATGACTGACGGATGATATGCCCAGCATCACGGGACCTTGCCGTCCTTTGCACGGAGATCACATGACCTGAGGCGATATTTCTGGCCAACTTTGCTTTTAATATGGCATACGTTTTCATCCGTTAAAGTTGTTCTCATAAAGGGTCATGTTAGCTCTAGCTTTGAGGGCTCTTTATTTATAAGGCCGAACCCCACATGCCCTGTAAGGTGGATGCCGCGGCACATCGCTTTATTTTATTCTGGAGAGCTGCCTGCACATTGTTGCGAGTTCCTGAGGTGCGTGTACCACAGCATTTTGTTTTTAAACCTGGTGACTCCGTTACATATTCTACACGAGTACGTGTATGTTTTTTCTCATTTTCTTTTATTTGTTTGATGTTCTGCTGGTGTGTGCAGTACAAGGAAGCGACCCTGTAATTTTTTTGCCGGCTAGTGCGCTACTAAATAAAAGTTATTGTAATTTATAATGGCAATAGCTTAAACTTTTGTAAATAACTTTTGTGAAGATTACTACTTGTAATAATGCAGTATTTCATGATTGCACTCGGAAGTGTAGAGAAATATTGGAAGAGTATCATGGCAGCACTTCAATGCATCATTGGCAATCGCCGCAGAAGAGAGAATTATTAGTGAAAGGAAGTAGTGCCGTAGAAGACAGCACACGACCGATCATCTCGCCACCACCCAGTGGTCCTAATCTCTGCAAGCTTCACACCTGGAAGGGGAAGCAGGCGCCAACAGGAGCCAGAAGCACCTCGCCACCATACAGTAAATAGCTTCCACTGCATGCATGCCGTGCCGCGAATGTTAGAAAAGCAAACAAATAGAAAAGGAAGGTGGCGGTCACCATGTCTGAAGGTATAGCCAAGGTAAAAGCTGCACAGCCGGCAATGATGTAAAGGCAGCCGCCGCCTTTCTTTTCTATTTAATTGCGCCATTGTTAAAGTTAAGGTGCGGCTTTTTACCGATGTTGAAAAGAAAAACAAAGGATGAAAAAAAGAATTATTTAAAGTACAAGCGCAACGTTTCAGTGCTTTAAAAACATGCATTTGTTAAGTCGCACGACACTTGCTAAAAAAAAGGCCATTGCGGGATAGCATGTCCTGCCTGCAAAGGTATGTCATTTAAAGAAAACAAGCTGCACCCAGCCCTGGACGCACGCCTTTGCGGGTCACTCTGGTCTTTTCTTTCTGCAGTACAGTTCCTTCACTCGCAGCAGTCACAACACCAAGTGTGGGAATAGGCTCCTTACGATGCCTTTGATGGGTGTGGAAATCGGCTGCCAGCTCCCTGCCCTGCTGTCCCTGCCTGCCTGGCACCACTGTCGCCTCCGCCGTTCACAGCTTGGCACCACTCAACTCAGCCCTGGCGGTCCCTGCCTCAACCGCCCCAGTTGCCAATCACCCCCACTGCGGCCGTTGCCTCGAGGTTGCAACGCGGACAGCCGCAAAGACCACGAAAAGGGAGGGTCGGTATTCCTCTCCTCTATCAAATGTCCAGCAGAGGTCCAGTGGCTCCTATGGGCAGCAGCGAGCACAGCCCAGATGTCGGAATGCGATCAAGATGGTCACCATTGTAAATGCATGCCATCAATACAGTCAGAGTTAATAACAAGTAAAATAACTTCACTGCGCAGCACCTTCTCTGTTGCGCAACCTGTGGGTTAAGAGCCACCCGGCCTCTACCGCGTCACATCGCGTTGCCAACTGCATGGCCTCTGGTTCGCTGCGGTCCCGTGACCACGCGCGCACAGTCTCATCTCCCCGGATTCCTGTGCGCGCTCTTATCAGCCGTGGTGGTCGCTGTGACTGCGACAGACTCCCTCCCGCGGAAAGAAGCTGCCCGAAGAGATTACCTGCCGAGAGAGGCTGCAAAGTTACACCCGGGCAGCGCCGAGGTCTTCGCTCCTTCCACAGCCCGAGTGAGTGGGTGGACGGTCACCGCAAGGAGTCCTACAGCCCCGGTGAGTGGGGGATGGGAGGGAACGCCTGTGTGTCTGCGCGCGGCTGTATGTGTGCCCCCGAGTGTGTGTATGTATGTGTGTGCGTGCGTGTGTGTGTGCATGGGTGTATGTGTGTCTTTGCGCACCTCAGGGAATCTGAGGCAGGGGATGGGCACGGCGCCGGCCTGGACGTGCGCACCCACGAGGTACAATCGACGCGTGTGCCCGACCCCTGTCTCAGATTCCCAGGAGACCTGCGACAATAGTTGTCGAGTTAGACGCATGCTTCGCATGCGTACTCTAGCTCGACCTAAAAACTGGCAAAGTACAACCTTCTTTGCTCTCTTATTGCGTTAAACCTAAGGTTGCTCTGGACAGGTGTTGCCGCTTCACATAAACAGAGGCACTCAGGGGCATGAGCCGTTCTCTGCAGCCAATCCTTAGTCATTAAAAGATAAGGCTGATGAACCTCTGCCAATCAGTGCTGGGACAGTTTTGAAGTCCCAGTCCGAGCACGTTCTCGTAGCAGCGCTTAAAGAAAGCTGTGGTCCTGCACTGGTTCTCGGGGCTGCAGAGAGTTCATTTACACACTTCGCACATTTAAACTTCTTCAGAGCATACATAATTTTCCACGTTCCCAAGACATGCGCGGCGCCCCTGGCAAGTTCTAACGGCGACCGTGGTGCCGAGTTTGGGAACCACTGCCCTAGCGGGTAAGCAGCGAGCTTTACAAATGTTATGATTGATTGATTGTGCTTCAGTACCAGGGTTGGTTGAACAGTCCTTTAGTTTTCCATTTTATCCTTGTTCGAGTTCCCTTTTATTTCTTTCTCATTTAATCCGTGGTACACTGCATCTACAGCCTCTAAGCTAGTGGCCATCTTGGAATGGAATGTTCCATAGCGTACTATTGTTTTGACCATTCAAATATGGCCAACATATTGCAGCCATGTTGAAACTTTTAAACAAAGATACACTATGTACAATACTGTTGCGGGACAACCGCCCACTGCTATGTTTCATTTGATTTGTTATTGCAAGCAAAAGCCTGTCGAGTTTAGGCAGCATCATATTTCCTTTATACCGTTATTCTTTTAATGTATGTTTCATATGTTTGCCTAGTTAATGCATGTTTTTATTGTGGATTGGAAACTGAATAAATGAAAGAATGAGTGAATGGGTGAACGATTAGACGTATAAGTGCAAGGATGAGTGACATTGGGCAAGGATGATGACTTATTGCATGACTAAACACACCAGTGAGTTCAGAGATACTTTCAGTTATAATCCAGACCTAGTGACATTGCCAATGCTTGACATTATTTTATTTTAAACCCTTTTCTTTCTATGCCCTTTGAGGAAAGGGCTATAATCTTCAGGTCAACTGCTTCTAGAAGGCCTAAACGGTTTGAAAGCACATCTACAAGGAGCACTGAGTGGGGACATTTACCTCAGAAACACACTGGAAGTGGACGTTTTTGCCCTAATATACAATGAGCACAAGTGCGTCACCCTAATACAATGAGTTAGTGTCACCCTCAGGCACAGGGTGCTCCGGTGTCACCCTAAGTCACATGAAACTCGAGTGCCTCAACCTCACCTGAGCCTAAGTCTAGGAGCTTTGTTGACTGTCCCAACCTTACACATGAAGTCCCTGTCTCACCTTATGTGTGTGTGTCAGCTGAATTCCTAATGCCCTCACCCCAGCATTTCTTTTATTAATATGTAGATGCTAGACAAGCCCTTGCTAAGAGATGAAGGTGTCAGGACTTCAGTACTTCGCATCTCTTCCTTAAACCAAACTAGTGGGAATGGACTCTAGATCTGCAGACGTTTTTTTAGGAGAACTTTTTCCTGCCCCAGTTGAGCATTACTTTTGGAAACATGTTAGGATTAACTCTTGAAAGGCATGAGGAGGCATCCTGGGGGCTGCCTTAAAGTCTCCTTTATTGCGAAAGGTAGCTTTAAGTCACAAATTCAGATTCAGCCGTGGAGGAATTACCACAAAGGCGTCCAGAGGATAAAAGACCATTCACTGAGGCACTGGCATCCACTGATCTAGTCTGATGGGGCCTTCAGAAAATGCTGTAGGAAGCTGGTTCTGTATATATTATACCAGAGTAAGGTATAGTGTGCACAGAGTCCAGTGAAACCCCAAAGGTAGGCAGAGGTAAAAGTAGAGAATGCCTTACTCTCTATTTGTGGTAGTGTGGGCGAGCAGTAAGGCCTTATCAGAGGGTAGAAATGATGTAACACACTCAAAGACTGAACTAGACCAATGTTCTTTGTATAAAATATTATTTAGTTATATTTTATTTTCTAGAACAAAGCCAGGCCTGGTACAGATAAAGTATAATGATACTTTGCAAGAATAATGCATGTAAATACAGTTTGACTGCAGTTGTAGGCAATTGGATTGGTTACAAGTAAGTAATTTGTTTTTCATGGAGTTTAAATTACTTTACAGATTACTTTTCAAGTTACTTTTCTTATTACTTTTAAAGTTACTTTTTCTACTCAGTGTGATATGCCTAGATATCACACTGGGACATTTCCTAGAGAATATGTAAGTAGATTAGGTTTGTATATTTTTTGCAGTTTCTTAGAGTTTCATACAAACCAACTCAACACTTAGAACAATTTTCACAAGAAAGCAGTCAATGCAACCCTTTTGGAGGAAATAAAGTGATTGGTTTCAAGGTAAATACTTAGGTTTGGGAGTTGGCTTTCTGGGGTTAGAACCAAGGTACCCCGAGAGTCAAGGATGCAATCTCAAAGCACCCTCAGCAGCACTAGGGTGACCAGGTGCAGAGGGCTGACGGCCAGTGTTATCCAAAGGGTGGATAGGGCCTCCGGTTGGTGTCTGATCACGAGCAGGCCATAGGGTTGTGGGAGCAAAACTCCTAGACTTAGGCTCAGGGCAAAGGGGGATCCGAGTTAGCACACAAGGTGCACCCACAACTGCACAGGGGCGGCCGGGTGCAAGGTGCTGTTTTGGCATTGGGTGCCCTGTTGTTTTCAATGGGAGTTGCCGGTTTTGGATTTTGGCTGCAGTCTGGGTCCAGGAAGACTTCCGGGAAGAGACAACAGCTGGGCAGGTAAGCTTGAGGGCTCAGGACATAGGTGCACCCCAGGTCCTCTTCTCCAGAGTGCAGGGTGACTTTTGAGATGGGATTTCACTTTACTGGCCATTTGCGGTTAGGGGGACTCTGTGCAGAGGCTACAGGTGACATTGGGGAGTCCTGGAGGGGTCAACCCATGGTGGAAGTGGACACTGGAGTGATAGGGGACCTCGCTGGGACTCGGGCCGTAGGCGTCGGATGCAGTGGTACTTTCAGACGTCAGGTTTCTTTGTCCTCTGCAGGCTCAGCGTCTCGTGGTGGCAGCTGGTGTTTACCAGTCACGGAACCCACCAGAGGCTGGTCGTTTTTTAGGAAGCATCTCTAAGATGCCCTCTGAGTGCATTGTATAATAAACCCCACACTGGCATCAGTGTAGGTTAATTATGCTGAAAAGTTTGATACCAAACTTCCCAGAATAAAGTAAAGTCATTATGGTGCTGTGGAGTTCGTAATGATAAACTCCCAGACCATGTACTCTTTATGGCTTTACTGCACTTACAATGTCTAAGAATTGCCTTAGACACTGTAGGGGTACAGGGCTCATGCACCTGTACCTTCACCAGTGCCATAGTGCACCCAACTAGAGAGGTGGCTGACCTACCATTGGCAGTGGGATGTAGGAATGTCACACAGGGATGTGTGCCATCTGACTCTTCACTTTCCTCTACACCAAAACACGGAGCCTGCAATAGCAGTGTCTGTGTGGGTGTGTGTGGGTGTGTGTGTGTGTGTGTGTGAAGGTATGGGACCTCTACGGGTGGCACAATATGTGCTGCAGCCCTTAGAGGCCTTCCCTGGTCACAGTGCATTTGGTACCCATGGTACCTTTTACAAGGGACATACATGAAGCCAGAGAGGTGTCAATTGTGGATACAGAGGTCCAGTTTTGGGAAAGAACACAGGCCCTGGGTACCTGATTGGTAGGGACCCAGGGCACATCAAGTCAAAGGGCTTCAGAAATCTGACAAAAAGGGGGGTGGTTACTGCACAGCCAGTGGTTGTGAAAAGATGACACGAAGATCCCCAATAACCTAGATAAAGTTAAAGAGCTTGCATCACATTGGTGGCTCAGCAGGACGCCATTTCCTAAGGAACTGGTGATCCTGTATGGGAAAGAGGAGGATTCTGTCACTCCGGCAGGGGAACTACAGCTACAACAAAGGGTCTCAATGGCCAACCTCCCCAACTCCCAGAGACGGAGAGGTAGGAGCTGACTACGGGCAGGCCCCACTGTCTGAAGTGAACAATGGCTGCCTCACACAAAGCCAGCCACCGCCCTGTAGCACCAACACTTGGAATCTGGTTAGGGTGACCAGCAATGTTCCCTCTAATTTTTTTCCTCTGTGTGCGGCAGTGGAGGGTCTCTGTGCACTGCAACCATGGCTATGTGCGCCAGGAACCAGACCGCGCGTGCGGTGCCAAATGTCACTCAAAACGTTTACTTAAAATAAAAAGTGAAAAGATGGTGCATGTTCACACATACAGTGCCACAATAAGGGTCTTAACTCTTAAGGGCAGTTTGCAAATTGGATAAACACGAGAAAGGGCTCTGATTAACATCAATACTTTAACAAAAGCCCACAATTGCTCTTGCAGCCGCGCATTACTAACAAAACAGTAGAGCCAGTTTAAAAACACAGCGTGTACTTGCAGAATGTACACGCTGTCTTTTTAAACTGGCTCGACTGTTTTGTTAGTAAAGCGCGGTGCGGGGGAGATTGTGGCCTTCTGTTAAAGTATTGATGTTAATCAGAGCCCGTGGACAACAATAGTTTTTGCTTCACGATATTTATGTATCACAATATTTTCCCCCGATATTTCTGCCTCCTGATATTTACAGCTCAATATTTTGTCCAATCACCATAAAACCATTTACAATATTATAACCTCTACCATCTCTCATAAAGTACAGTAAATTTATTAGAGCATGAGTCTGGAGTTTGTTGCCTTTAGACCCCAGATTCTACACATAATTTCCACTAATGCCCTCTGTGTTAAGAAATACGCCTTGTAGAGCACATACCCAGTCACTAGTGAGATGAATGCAGGCAGGGATCCTGTGTCAAACCTGTTTTTACATTCTCACAGCCTCTGACCTTGTCAAGACGATCTTGGCCATTTATTAATCCCAGCCTTAAGGGGTCTGTTTAGAGATTTCCGAAGCAGAGGTTTTCACTTGTGTCTTACAGAGGCATGAAACCTAGTGCAACCCTTACCAAGCTGGGAATAAATAGCCTGTGGTACAGTGGCCCTGGTATGAAATAAGTGGTAGAGCATGCCCTCAAGAAGTATGCCTTCTAGGGTAACTATCTCAGTAAGTTGTTGGTCGCTGAGCCATGTAGCAGCCCACTGTAATTTTGCTGATAAGCAATGTAATTCAAAATCCATGTATATGGCTTTGCCATTGTAATCTCTAGCCCAAATACAGTCTCAAAATTGTGCTAGGACACAGTGATTGGGACCATGTGAACCCTCAACTAACTTATGAACAGTAGGCCTGTCCATGGAAGCCTGGATCCAATGGATTGTCATCCACAGAGGAATGCCCAAAGATGGTTCTCAACTCTAGTTTAGACAAAGGGTTCCATTGCCTGCACAAATAACAATGGGCAGCCCTGTCAAGTATCACACATCAGCTATGGCTCTAACGCATTTCAGTGTGGTGGTCTGCATCACCGCACTGAAATGCAAAGTCACGCATAAATGGGACAGCAGCTGAGAGCTCCTCGCTGACAATTATGCTGATTAAACTAAAAGAGTGGCAGCGCGCTGTGTCATGCACGCTGCTCCTGGGCTTGGGGGCTGACAGTGACTGAGGTAATAGCTTCTGCTAACTCACTTGGCTGTTACAGTTTATTAAAAGAAGATGGTTTCCCAGTGCTGCATTCATTGCCACGACTGATGTCACGAGGCAGTGCTGTGTCCAATAGGCGCGCTGCCTACTGAACTACTTTGAAAGTCAGCAGTGCAGTATTATATTTATATAGCGGTCCCAACCAAGAGTACCTGCCTGAACCCGCGGCGTAGGTATATAGTAGTTCAGCTGACTTGCTGTGGCTGCTATTAATAAATACAATTAATGCTTCAATCATTCTGAGTTGCCTGCGCCCTCTGCCTTTGGTGTACTGTGGCTGAGAACTGTGCAGTCACGCTGTCTGCACCGCTCAGTTTTCTGCTGCCTGCCGTTAGTGTACTTTAGTTCAGTGACTTCATAGAGTTTCTAGTTGCTCAAATGGATGTCATTTTAGGTTTCCCTTGTCTTTATTGCGTGACTTTGCTCTCGAGAAAGTGACACTCATAATCATTGAAATGTCACTTTTAATTACACTGAATTATGAAAATGTCACACGCAATTTGAAACCCAGTCCTGCCAAGAGTCACGCAACAGGTGTGACGCTCACGCATTTCAGTGCGGTGATCCGCATCACAGCACTGAAATGCATTGTCACGCATTTTGCCACCTGATGCTGCCCGGGCTCTCTCTGCTGCTCCGAGGTGCGCCTGCTTCGAGTTCTAGTATCCGCGTCAGACTCATCATCATTACACTGCAGGGGGGCCGGGCTGCCCTCTGAGTAGAATACTGCACCTGTCAATCTCACCGACCGTGACACCACGGGGCGGGATTACATTTGGATGTGCGGCGGTAGAGTGCCGTCACGTCCGGAAGAACAGGAAAGCGGCGGGGGAATCTGCGAGAGTGCAGGCTGCTCACGAGATAGTCTCTCATGCCAGTGCGTGCCCATCCCACCTGTTGCCTTGAAAAGACACAGGCCGCCTCAGAGCCCGACTCGAGGGCTCACTCATCTCTGGCCTGCCCTGTGAGCACTGCCTCACAAAGTAACGCTATGGTGTGGAGCGGCGGCTGCAGTATAAATAAACTAGTGGCTACAGGGAGGGGCAATGGCAGTGGTGCGCTGCTGCCACCATGACCGTCCGAGTTGTGTTATTTCTGTCAACAGACGAGTGAGTCCCGACTTACATTACGTTATGAAAGTTAGACTGTTGCAAAGGGCAGCCTGCTATGAAATTGTTTAGCAGTCACACTAGCACATTTAAATTTATTCGAACCCCTCTCGTTATGCACATGCTCTTACTGCATCTAATCTCCATGACAGCGTTTTTGTAGAAACGTTTACATTTTATTTCCAACAGGCTGTTTTACAAATACTGACTTTGCTGACATTTACAGAAACGTCCTTTTGTTAGTAGTGGTGCGGCACTGACTGTCAATGAGTGGTGCATATCTGGATCTTTGTTGTGGTTAACAGTAGGATCAGCTTAAAAGGGACTCTAGATGCTTTAGTTTCTGGTGCTTTCCAGCGGTTTTTACATCTTCTTCAAGTGTCTTGTTTCTCAAATGGGTGTAATTGCATATATTTATATGTTTTCCTAGTCTTCTTTGCTTGATTTTGCTTGCAAAAAAGTGTCACTCATATTCGTTGGAATGTCACTCATAATTGAACTGAAATTATTAAAATGTCACACTAGGCAATCTCAGACCTTGGCAGCTATGGAAACCTTGGAAGCTATGAATGGGGCAGCCCAGTAACATGCTGCGCTCTAGAAGGTATGATGCCGGATGATTGTTGGCTTTTGTTCAAGTATTGATGTTAATCAGAGCCCCTTCGCGAGCTCCGATTAAGATCAATACTTAAACAAAAGCCAACAATTGCTCTCGCAGCCGTGCATTACTAACACAACAGTAGAGCCAGTTTAAAAACACAGCGCGTACTTGCAGAATGTACCCGCTGTGTTTTTAAAGTGGCTCTACTGTTGTGTTAATAAAGCGGGGTGCGGGGAGATTGTGGGCTTTTGTTAAAGTATTGATGCTAATCAGAGCCCGTGAAGGGCCTCTGATTAACATCAACATTTACACAAAAGCCCACAATCATCCCGCGCTTTACCAACAGCCACATAGCACCATGTCCCAAGAAAGCCTTACCTGTACTCCGTCCCGACTCCGGCACGCCGCAATTCTAAAGTGGTTGTTTTTTCGCGCCGCTCGCTGTTTTAAAGCAGCGGCGCGACTCTCTTGCAACGTTTTGGCTGTGTGCGCGCTCAACTCACCGAGTGCGCGGCAACGTCTGGAGAGGTGCGCGCGCGCACGTTAGCGGGAACAGTGGTGACCAGGCGTCCCGGATTTGCCTGGACGGTCCCGGTTTTTCACCAGCTGTCCGGGCAGATTTCAGGAAATTTAGCTTCTGTCCTGGTTTTTAGAGAGGGTCAGCTGAAAACGGCGGGAGGTGTTTTTTATGTTGTACAAAACAGGGATAGTGAGCAAATGTTTCTAAAAAGCAAGTTAATTAACAGGGAAGCTTCTGGGTTTAAAAATGGCATTTTATGTATGGTCTAACTACCTGTTCTGTAATTCAGTGCTGAGGAGCGCTGTCATTCTGAGCGCTCACTTGAAGTAGAACTGTAGTCCTTCTTCTATTTTCATGAAATGTCCCGGTTTTAGGTCTCGCCTGAGCCAATGCGCTTGCGCATTGCTCCAGCGAGATTATAGTAAGCGGAAAAGAAAAGTCTACCAAAACGGCTGCGGATCACATACAGTTCATGTGATCTATGCGTGTGCACGGAGCTAGCCACATAACACACCACCATTTGTCTGTGCCTCGGCATCAGACTTCAAAGGCTGCTGCTCCCCCGCCCCGCATCAGACTTCAAAGGAATGCGCTCCCGCTCCCCCGCCCCCCTGCCCCAGCAATGCCGAGAGCTTGTTTCTGGACGAAAGTGAAAGCCTACCGTGTTTGTTTACAGTAGCCTTGCTCCTCAAATGCTGTTGCTGTGTTGCCATCCCTCTAGGGACACAGCTTGAAAACACTTGACTTGCTAGCTGCAATGCTACATCCGCTATGCTTTGCCTCTAGACACGTTGATCCCTCGCAGACTGTGCTGACTCTGCCCTTCCTGATTCTGAAACTGACCAACGCAGTCTCTTCTCTCTGTCTTATGATGTCTGCGCTGCCACCATTTACTTCGGAGCCTCACCCTCACACACCCTCATCCTCACACACCCTCACCCCGGTCACCCTCACCCTCACACCCCCTCACACACCCTTACACACCCTCACTCACCCTCACACCCTCACCCACAATCACACACCCTCACTCACCCTCACAACCTCACACGCCTCACCCTCACTCCCTCACACCCCCACACACCCCATCACTCAGGAACACCACCACATCACTCAGGGACACCACCACATCACTCAGGGGCACCGCCACATCACTCAGGGACACCACCACATCACTCAGGGACACCACCACATCACTCGGGGACACCACCACATCACTCGGGGACACCACCACATCACTCTGGGACACCACCACATCACTCTGGGACACCACCACATCACTCAGGGGCACCACTCAGGGGCACCACCACATCACTCAGGGACACCACCACATCACTCGGGGGCACCACCACATCTCTCGGGGGCACCCCCACATCACTCGGGGGCACCGCCACATCACTCGGGGGCACCGCCACATCACTCAGGGACACCACCACATCACTCGGGGACACCACCACATCACTCGGGGACACCACCACATCACTCACGGACCACCACCACATCACTCGGGGACACCACCACATCACTCACGGACCACCACCACATCACTCAGGGACACCACCACATCACTCAGGGACACCACAACATCACTCTGGGACGACACCACATCACTCGGAGACACCACCACATCACTCTGGGACACCACCACATCACTCACGGAACACCACCACATCACTCACGGAACACCACCACATCACTCACGGAACACCACCACATCACTCGGGGACACCACCACATCACTCGGGGACACCACCACATCACTTGGGGACACCATCACTCGGGGACACCACCACATCACTCGGGGACACCACCACATCTCTCTGGGACACCACCACATCACTCGGGGACACCACCACATCACTCGGGGACACCACCACATCACTCTGGGACACCACCACATCACTCGGGGACACCACCACATCACTCGGGGACACCACCACATCACTCACAGAACACCACCACATCACTCATGGAACACCACCACATCACTCGGGCACACCACCACATCACTTGGGGACACCACCACATCACTCAGGGACACCACCACATCACTCTGGGACGACACCACATCACTGGGAGACACCACCACATCACTCTGGGACACCACCACATCACTCGGGGACACCACCACATCACTCACGGAACACCACCACATCACTCGGGGACACCACCACATCACTCGGGGACACCACCACATCACTCAGGGACACCACCACATCACTCGGGGACACCAACACAACACTCGGGGACACCACCACATCACTCAGGGACACCACCACATCACTCGGGGACACCAACACATCACTCGGGGACACCAACACATCACTCGAGGACACCACCACATCACTCTGGGACACCACCACATCACTCTAGGACACCACCACATCACTCTGGGACACCACCACATCACTTGGAGACACCACCACATCACTCGGGGACACCACCACATCACTCAGGAACACCACCACATCCCTCAGCCCAACCACATCATCACTCAGCACCACAACAGCACTGTCCTTGATTGCTACCAACAAGCATTACCATAGCCAATAGGACTCACATTAGGAAAGTGTAAGCTATTGTCTTTGTGAATAACAATGCTATTAATGTATATATTTTCAAAGCCAACACATTAAAAAATTGGCATTTACAATACCAATAGCTCACACTTTCCTAATGTGAGACCTATTGCATTGCAAATGCTTGTTGGCTTTACAATTCTGGTCACCCTAATGCTGGTGGACTGCGACATCAATCTCTTAAGATGCATTTGTGAAGCCAACGCGCGCACAAAAAAACACACACACACGCACAAGTGTATGAGGTATTCCTCAATGAGGACCTCGCAAAACGCCAAAAGGTATGTATTCGATGTAAAAGGGGTTAGTAAAATGTGCTTGCAGCTCAATAGGAAATTAAAGTTTCACATTCTCAACAAATCAAATCCGGGCGCTCCAGCAATGTCCCGAGTTTAAATGAACGAGAGAGAGAGAGAGAGAAGAGAGAGAGGGCGAGAGAGAGAGCGCCTGTGCCCTGCGGTGCTTACCTGGCTCATAGTTCACGCACGTCCTGATGAGTTCATCATAGTACATGGAGGGGTCCATGCAGGTCCGCGCCATCGACACTCCGAGGGACAGCCGTCTCTTCTCTGTCGGTCTCGTGGGCAGCCTGCAGTCACCCTAGCTGCCCTCTCGCTGTCAGTCTGTCTCTGGGGCAGAAACAGTCAATCTCTTTTTAATGGAGGGGATGCGAGATGTGCCCACCCTCGTATGTCCAAGAGCTGTCAAAATGATACCGTGTTCTCGGTATGTCTCTCCACTGTATCTAGTCACTCTCGGAAGAAGTATGTCTGCCTCCCTACAATTGGGACTGTCTCTGATGAGGTCAATCGCCCTTTGAGGTGTAGGCCCTTCTCTCCACGTAACAGTTCGTCCCTAATGGAGTCTGTCTGCCTCCCCGGTGAGCTGTGATTGCAGTGCTGTCTGTCTGAGGCGTCAGACTCACTGAAAAGCTGTTTATCTCATGTTCAGTCTTGCTAGTCGGTGCATATATTGTATTCAGCCTGTCCCTCATGCAGAGGGCTGTCAGTCTCACTGATGCCGAGTTGTATCCTCCTGTCTCTCTTATGTATAAGATTGTCAGGATCTCTGTTCGATGGTGAATGTCTCTCTTATATAGAGTGCTGTCAGTCTGTCTCTCTGATACAGAGTGCGGTAAGTCTGTTTGCTGTGACCGGTCTGTCGAATGCAGAGTGCTGTAAGCTTCCCTCTGAAGCAGATTGTTGTCAGTCTGTCTCTCAAATGCAGATTGCTGTCAGTCTGTCTCTCAAATGCAGATTGCGGTCAGTCTGTCTCTCAAATGCAGATTGCTATCAGTCTGTCTCTCTGAAGCAGATTGCTATCAGTCCGTCTCTGATGCAGATTGCTGTCAGTCCGTCTCTCAGATGTAGATTGCAGTCAGTCCGTCTCTCAGATGTAGATTGCAGTCAGTTTGTCTCTTTGATGCAGCCTGCTGTCAGTCTGTCTCTGTGCTCTCTGGTGCAGAGTGCAGTCAGTCTGTCTCTCAGATGCAGAGTGCTGCAAGTCTGTCTCTCGGATGCAGACTGCTGTCAGTCTGTCTCTCTGATGCAGACTGCTGTCAGTCTACCTTTCTGTGATGCTCTCTCGGTTAAGCTGCCAGCCACTCTCTCTGGTGCAGAGTGCTGTCTGTCTGCTTGATGCTCCCGCTTTCTCGCTCTCTCATACTGAGTAAGTGGTCTTTGCTCTCAGTACCGAGACTAAGAGGAAGTAAATGTCCCCTTGACGTCACTGCCCTCCCACTGCACCCCAGGGAATGAACCGAGCAGGCCTAGCCCGTGGGAGGGGGAGAGGGGGCTCAAAGGCAGGTTGGAGATGCATTGGTAGAGCGTAGGGTGGTTGCAAGGGGAGAGGGGAGCTAAGATTGGGGTTCAGGCCCACACAGGTGCTTTCATCCATGTACTTCATAGGTAGGTGGTGCTGCGAATCACAACTGAGGTGCACTGGCCGAGCTGCACGTGGGTCTCAACGTTAGAAATAGCTGCACGCGGCGCAGATCGCAAAATGGGTTCACTGCAAGAGCTGTGTGGTCACTGTGGTACTCTCAAAAATGGAGTATTTACCGACAGATCAGGTCTGAGGTGCACTGGCTGAGCTAGAAGGTTCCTCTGGGCCACACGTAGGGAGGAGACTCCGGCGAGAGAAGTGAAACTCTGAACTCGACGGCACACTTACAGGAAAGAGTGCGGTACGCGTCACTGCGCACGGTGGCTCGAAGCACGCCGCGCCCACGGCGGAAAAACCCACCTCGACACATTACGTGGTGAACTTTCACTTTGTAACAGACAGTCGCCGTCTACCTCTGTGCCACAGCATCGCACGCGCAGTCACATCAGACAGCTCTGACCAGAAGCCACAGAGTGTGGACGTACATTAACTTTGTTGAGGATCACACAGTTCGAGCAGGGAAGGGCGGGTTCCCTCTCTTGCAAGAATGTTTATTCTACAGCATTGCCTGGAGCAGTGCACACCATCTTTGTTTCATTTATGCTTATAAGGAACTGTGGTGCTACCAAGATGTATGTAGTAGGATTTACAGATAGCTGAAAACCTTGTGTGTCTTTCTCTGCTATACAAAGGGGTGGAAACTTTGTGTTTCTTCCTCTGCTATACATAGGCCTGGACACCTTGTGTCTTTCTCTGCTATACAAAGGGCTTGAAACCTTGTGTTATTTCCCTCCCATACAAAGGGCTAGAAACCTTGCGTGTCTTTCTCTGCTATACAAAGGGCTGGAAACCTTGTGTTATTTCCCTCCCATACAAAGGGCTAGAAACCTTGCGTGTCTTTCTCTGCTATACAAAGGGCTGGAAACCTTGTGTTATTTCCCTCCCATACAAAGGGCTAGAACCCTTGTGTGTCTTTCCCTGCTATACAAAGGGCTGGAAACCTTGTGTGTCTTTCTCTGCCATACAAACAGGGCACAAGTTCTAAACAAGCATTGGAAATGCAATAGGTCTCGCATTAGAAAAGTTGGAGCTATTGGTCTTGTAAATGACAAATATTTTATTTATGGGTTGGTTTTTAAAATAGCTAAATTGATAGCTTTGTCATTTACAATGCCAATAGTTATAACTTTGGCGAATGTGACACCAGTAAGCCTGTCATTTAAACGTGCGAACATTAAAAGGTAAAAGTGTGGCAGCAAGTGCCAAATAAAACAATCTGGTAACAAAAACAGAAAGGGAAAGACGGGAAAAGCTAAGAAAGTTTTGCAAGAGGTCTGCTGCAACAACAATAAAGGTGCTTCACCAAGGTCTGAAAGCGCCACCAATATGAAATAAAGTCGCTTCGGCATGCTGTGAGGAGGAGGCGTGAGGGGTGGGCATACTGTGTGGGGAGGCGGGAGGGGGCTAAAAGCACAGCTGCTATGAAATAAACAAGCACCACCAATACTTTATGTATGTCTGACTACTAGGTAATGGAAAATGCAAAACTGCAAGTCTTCAATATCAAGGTACGCTCAGATTGAGTAAACCAGAGAATGCGAAATGCAGGAGACAGAGGTAGGGAAGAGAGTGAAAGACGGACATGCTGATAAATGGCAGAGCATTGAGATAAATCGAGATGCCACGTCCTTTAATGGATATCGCAATTCCCTCTGCGATTGGTGTGTAAAAATGTATGCTTTTGAGAGCACTAATAGGCTATAACCTTTGAATCACACCCAAGCTCCTCTCAAGGATTGACCATAACAAGATTTCATAACAAGTGGACAACTGCATACACATTTATTTAAATCACGCATAGAACAGAGTGGAGTAGATTAAAAAAATGTTTTCAGCTTCCTTGTTACCATTTCGCCAGGAGATGGGATCGGGAGTTTAGTGTGGTGACACTGAACATGCAGCAAAGACACGAGCAGTAAATAAACAATGATTAATAATAAAAACAAATCATACACATTCGAACGCTAGCAAAGAAAAGGGCAAAAAAAACACACTGCGAGGGGCATGAAGTAGTGTTGGGGGTACGGCTCTGGGAGATTAAGTGACGTGGGGGCAGCGCCTGTATCAGCTGCATGCAGTCTGCGGAAGTAGGAGATGGGGGAGGGAAAGCGCTAGCGGCAAATGGTGACCTGCACAAGTCGGATGGGGGTCGGGGGCGCGGGGGAGCAACATGTTGTAAAATATTCCGTGAAGTTGTTGAGACATCGGGGGAGAGCATTCCTTTGAAATCTGAAGCTCAAGCTCTCGGCATTGCTGTGGCAGGTCTGCGAGTGGGGAGGGGGGAAGGGGGAGGAGAAACGAGAGACACCTGGCGGCCGTGAAAGTGAAAGCAGGGGGTTAATCAAGTTTTTAAAAACTTAACAAAAGCATACAAATGAACTCTGGAACACAAAAAAAAAGCAATTTTTCTAGTCAGCAGAACTGCCAACTGCCAAAAACAAAAGAGACATATCGCTCTCTAAACATCCAGCTTCAAGGAACCAGGCGGACCAAGAACAGTAGGTAGGTTTCGCAAGGTGGTATGAAAATGGCTACATTAACGCGTAGACAGGACCGCTCAAGAAGCCAAGGCAGGTGACAGTCTAGCGGTTTATGCTGCCTCTCCGTGACCTGTGACACCTACAGCCACAGCATGCTTCGCAGGACAGTCAGCCGCGCACTGCCACTGAACTGTGCCCTGGCAACGTCAGCTACCACAGCTCCAGGCAAAAGAGCTACATAAAACAAGCAAAGCCAACCAACAGGTCTCAACCTGTGTTTGGCCGGTGCTTTTTGTGGACGATATAAGACCCATAATACTACGGCGCCCCAGTGTAAACACAGTGTACATATTGGTACTATCCACATTAGGTCTGTGGGCGAGACCTAAAAACGCATTAGGAGGTAACTGCATGGGATAGAACTGGTTTTGTGGACTTCGATGTTGAGCCCGTCAGAGAAAAGACATCCAAAATATATACAAATAAAAAGAAAGCACTGGCAGAGGGGAAGCTGGTGCCATGTCATTTTTTTTTATTGCAAGCATACACTACCAGAAACAAAAATGTTAACTATATGCTTGCAATAAACATGTTAATTTAAAAATAAAGCAAGCTCTGCATAGGAGTTTAGCATAACACCACGGGTGCTTCCTATCAGACACGGTACTCGGAAAAGATAACCCCTTTCTAGTTTTAATTTGCAGAGGAAAATATGATACTTATTGGCACAAATAAAAAAGGTTCTTATTGTAACCCGAAGAGATCATTTAAACCCCCCAAAAATATGTAAAGATTGAAGAAAACGATATTGTCCCTGCAGCACTGGCAGTGAAGCACACTTGAGGCAGTTGACGTGAGGAGACAAAATGCTATCAGAGAATAAGAGCCGATTTGCCCAAGTACGGTGACTCATTGCCCCATATTGTATGATGTAGCGAGATTGACAGTTAAAAAGATCAATGGACGACAATTACTGACTCAGAGCCCCTCTAGGTATGCGCACATGCATCTAATATTTTAATTACAAGCGAGGATGAGGAAGGATTGCTTTAAGTGGCCGCTGCCAGCCACAACAACTAATCTTAAAGCAGAAAGCTATACACGACCCCTCCCCCTCCTAGCCACATAAGAAACTTGCCTTTAACGTCCCCACTAAATTAATGGGAAAAAAAAGAAAAGGAGACACGGCCTGGCGGCCGTGAAACTGAAAGCACGGCCGGCCGTGAAAGCCTTTGTGCAGCAGGGGGTGGAGCGGGAAGAGCTGCTGGCGGCACCAAGCTGGGCAACAGATGGCTGGCGATTTGATGTTGTGCACGCGCATTTTAACTCATTGCGCTTGCGCATTCAGCTAAAAGCGCACATGCCCTGCATCAAATCGCCAGTCTACTTAAAGTCTGTTTAAGCCCCTATAGTCTTGCAAGCTCAATGCGCATGCGCATTGACAGGCGAGACCTAAAAAATAAGTGGGGGGATGCTGTCACCGGAAGTGACATCACAACAGGAATCTCATGGGTATTCATATGCCTTTAGATGAAAGGTGGTCTGCACCCTACCTCGCGGGGGCTGCCGGTGCCTGTGTTTAATGCCCCCGCAGTGAATACAGGTAGACAGACGCTCTGAATGAGCTCCGATCTCGATCCAGAGAGGCACAGAATTAAGTTCAGCTTTTGAGCAGGGGGGGCGGCGTCCACCCGGTAAAAACCCGGTAAAATAAGTGGGGGGACGCCGCCCACCACGTGGTACCCCGGCTCAAGCCCTGCATAGAAAGGACTGGAAACCTTATGTTTCTTTCTCTGCTATACAAAGGGGTGGAAACTTTGTGTGTCTTTCTCTGCTATACAAAGGTCTGGAAACCTTGTTTTTATTTCGGGCCATATGACTTAGGCCCTTAGAAGTGCTTCAAGCTGCCTTTTGACTGCTAGTCAGTGCATATTTTTGTAGTAGCCATCCCTAGTGCAAGAAAGGTCAGTTAATTGCAGTATACTTCTTCTATTCTCAAGTGGTACCTACTCATCCCAAACCTGCTCCTACTGCTATGATCTCCAAAAAAACACTCTTGACCCTTCCCTCTTCTATCCCTCCACTATCCTTTTCAATCCAACTAACAAACTCACATCTGCCATTGCTCAAATTAAATTTGCCGATAGTAGCCCACCACTAATACTGTTTGGGTTCCGCAGTAGGGGACTATTCTTCGAAAAGCACTTTGATGCCTCATCAGGGGTACCAAGCACTATAAAAATGCAAACCCCTCACTCTTCTATTCTTCCACTATCTTTTTCAAACCAAATAACAGACTCACATGTCCACCGCTTAAGATTAATTTAATATTTCCCTATAATAATTCACCACTAATCCATTTAGGGTTACAGAGTAGCGTGCTACTCTCTGAAAGATACCTCAATGCCTTGTGAGGGGTAGTAAGCAAATTACCATAGACCAAGTTATTAGGGTCTGGCAGGGCTTTAAGTGGGATCAAAAACAGGGATCTCTCAAAAGGGTGTGGTCAATGTTATTAAGGGCGTGGCTTAAAAACACGTAAGCTAAAAATCTGTGTTTAGCACAGTGTGCTGCCCGACTTGTATTTTGCTGTTTCTGTCATTCCGTCCAGATATGATACAAGTCACATCATACCTACAACTCAGGACTATTGGCTTTGTCAATGGTTACTAGTTTCATAAGATAAATAAGCAGCAATTATGGCTTGTACATTATATGGAAAACACTTCCACTTAAAACCCTGGTGGTGACACCAGGACAATGTTGCTGCTCCTGAAATTCAAAAAGAGAAGGGAAATCCAGAGAGAAAATGACTCTCTTTAAAGGATTTCCCTTCCCCTACAATGCTCACCACGCGCACATCGATATGCCTGCTGTCACTGCAGTCCGGGGGAAAAAAATGGACCGCCTGTGCCAGGGCACAAAACAGAGCCCGTTTCGAGGCCTCCTTAAAAAAACTGCTGGTGCTCAGACCCGGTGAGACCCAGCCCACTTAAAGCCCTGGGGCCTGCTATCCTGAAAGGCAATCATCCATGCTTAGCTCCGCTCACACCCTTCTATGGTTCTCTCAGTGCTTTTTCAGAAGTACCACCCCTGTTTCGGGAACAAAGGTTCAGTAAACTGGATCTCCATCTCCAGATGTGTTTCTGCGATACAGGCTACAGTCTCTGCCTTTAATTCATCTGCATGGGCAACGCCATGGATGAAACAGCTTCCGACTAGACATTTTCTGGGATTGCTGTCTCATGTCAAGCAGGGCCGGCTCTAGGCTCATGGTGGCCCTGAGCAGGGAGCGTAGGTAGGGGGCCCCCGGAAGAACGCAGGTGCGGAGGCCAGTGAAGAGGGGGGGTGCCAGGGTGTTTGGAAATGGACCAGAGCCGGAGGCCGCCAAATCCCTGCCAGGAGCTGCCACGCAAATATATATCCATCCTCAGAGGAATATTATATTAAGGATATTTATTGGCGTGGTGGGCCCCTGGGGTTTGGTGGCCCTGTGCAGGTGCACAGCTTGCACATGCCTAAGGCCGGCCCTGTGTCAAGCAAACGTACTTTTAAAGGTCTTCCATTTTAAGGTGATTTGCTTGGTGCCGATCAATTCCGCAAGATGGGTCAGTGAAATTCATACTTGTTCTGTTGACCCTCCATTGACTGTACTGTAAAGTCCAGTCTTTCTCTGCGGCTCCTCACCTGACTGCGCCATCACAACGCAAGGGCTTTTGAACCAATGCCCCCCAGTACACAGCTCTCCCAGAGCTATCTGACGCGCCGTTTATCCAGTGGGTAAGAATTATTTCCGAAGAATGTTTACACTTTTTACTGCAGTCCAGGCGGCGTTTTCTGGCCTAGTGGACTGCCTAGAGCTACACTGGCGAAGCAAACATTAAGAAAGCTGTTTGATGGCGAGTTTTCCGTCAGTGCTTATTTGAGATAGCAGAGCAGCATATTGCCCCTGGAAAGTTCTGAGCAGAATCGATCCTACCAAGTTTAGTACGGTATTTGTTGGCAGGCCTGAAAACCAACTTTAGCCCTCGCAAAAACATTGAAACTACACTGCAGGATACAGTATTAGAATGGGGCCACAGAGCATAGGTGGGGTCACCCAGCTCATCTCCCTAGCCTGCAGCTCACAGAGGGGCAGATTGACCAGTCCGCCCCTAGGGTGTAAGGGAAATCTGCAAGGCAGCCATTGTGTTGGCTGTGCAGCATTACTAAGCAGGCCCTCTTGTGTGGATTACGTCACCTCCGGAGTTCCTGATAGGCGTATTTCCCCTACAGAAGAGCTTCTGCTGAAGATATGAGGTTCCCGTTAACCCGAGGCTGTAGCAGATTCGCTTTTAGGGGACGGGAGGCGGATTATACCAACTCTTCTCGCTCACAGCAGCCAGCCTCACTCTTCAGCTACACGAAGTCCTCGATGCTGCCGTGACCCCCCCTCCCCAAATGCCAAAACCCCCCTCCCCCTCCACCCGCCCTTTTACAAAACGAAACTTGCTATGAGAATGAGCTTTGAGGGGAAACCACCATCACTCATTGGGGGTGGTTTCTTTTAAGTGGCGGCGGGGGTTGGACGGAGGCTCCTTCCTGTACAAGACGAGCTTCAGAGCTCGAGAAATGACGCTGCTCTGCTCTCCGAACAAGAGGCAGGTGCGTGCCTATGCGCAGGCGGGTGAAGGCGTGACTGAGGGTGAAGGCGTGTCCGAGTGCGAGGGCCCTCGCATCCCCGGCCGCGCGAACGAGTCTACGGAGTGCAGTGAACCAACGCGTGGAGACTCGAGTCGGACAGCGCCCTGGGCGAGGGCGGAGAGAAATCTGGCACCCCTACTGATGGAAGTGAAATCGATGAGGCAGCACGGGGCCTCTTTTCTGTTCACTGGTCAGTACCTGGACCAGCAGGGACTGGCATCTGGACACAAACATCCCCTAAAGCTCACCTAAAACACCCATGGCTGAGTTGCCTCACGCAGATGATGGTTTTGTTGATGTGTGCCAGCAGGGGTCAGAGAGGGTGAAGGGAGGGCAGGAAAAAACCCTTCTGAGAGGGGTGTTAGAAACATCCCCGTATGATAATAAAAGACTGGAATCACTTTAAAGTGGCTAAGCACAGAGAAAGGAACAGGCAGGGAGAAGGATGTAGCCTTTGCAGGCTGCCTGGGGTCCTCGAAGGGGACCCTCCAAAGGGGGCAGCCGCCTTAGTGCCACACGAGGCAGCCGCCCAGTGTTGGGGACCCCCTAGGTGTCCGCGCGCACGCGTCACATCTGGGCAGGAGGCGAGGTACAAATACCTCTCCCGCCCACTCGGCGTCCGGATTACTATCAGAGCACATTTTGCTTTCATAGTTAAGAGGGTACAGGTACACTGACCATAGGTTCACTCCATGTTCTCCGATTCACAGTGGCATGATACAAGTTGCTTCAGTTAGGCAAAATATCCTTGGGAGCGGTCAGCCATCAAGGGCACTAATGTCCCAATTTTGGCCTAGGAAGACAGGCGGGTGTGGTGCTCCCTTGTAGGGAGAAGGGCACATTCCGACCAGGCTTGGCTGAAGGGTATTCTGTTACACCCAGCTGGGAGATAGATGTATGGCCCAGTGGGTCTGATCGCCCCTTGCCTGGCCCTTCGGGAGAGGGGTACTGTGGTTCATGCGGACAGCATGACCCTTACCATTTTGGGGTGGAATGGATATGGAAGGCATGATTAAATGTCAGGCTTGCGGGTCTTGGCAGGCAACTTTGCAAGAACTCTTTTGAAGGGGCAGCAAACCCAGCGTTCAGGGTAGGCTTGCCAGTGGAGCCCATCATGCAGGTGGCACAAGGAGAATCCCAATGTGTTCAAAGGAACATCCGTCAACAGCCACCCAGGGGAGTGGCCGGATGACAGGTTAAGTGTTTTATGTACAGGCGAATGGTGAATATACCATAGGCACCAGAGGTTTATTGTGGTGCAGTTTATTAGGCAAATATGTGCAAGCTGGATTAGTTGTATAGAATGGTGTGCAGTGCTCAACAAAAGGGGTTTTGCAACCTGGCATTTCTTCAAGTTACCAGGACCAATGGTCTGGGGGGAGGGCCTTCCGGGCGTCCTGTGAGTGGGGGTCCCAGGCATGCGCTGGAACAGCTTGCTCTAGAGGCTACGGCACAGACTAGGGGGGTGTCTCCCCTCTCAGCAATTTTGGCCATACACCTGGGAGGCAATGACTTGACTTTCCTGGGTAGGAGGGCACGGCTGCCAGAAATGAAACACCCCTGGAGTAAGTTAAGCAACCAACTGTGGGCATGTGTGTTATGATGACCAGAGATAACGCCACTGTTAGTGTGGCGTGGGACCGGTCATGGGTTGTAGTAAGAACATACATGCAAGATGGTGAGTTGCACACCTATTTACTCAATTATTCTTTAGCAATGTCATTCCTCGTACTCTTATAATTATTTCTGCTTGGCGTGCTAGCTTCCTCTGCGCTCTGTCCCATTGCGCTGCAATCAAGATACGAACACAAGAGAACCACGTGTCGATTCCCATCAAACTGCACAACCATGTGTTTGAACGAATCCAATGAATCAAATCATAAAATTCTACGCTTATACCACAGTTTAATTAATCTTTTTATCCTTTTTAGGTTTTGCCTGGCGAAAAGATGCGCTCTGCGCATCTTTTTTGCGCAGGCGAAAACCTCTTGAGATGTATACGGGAGACAGGAACGGCCTCCGTCTTTCATTGGCTCGCTCCATAAATGGAGGCTAGCCATTGGAAGACGGGCCTGTCCGTCAATGCCGGACCAGATTCGGGGGCGGTACCGAGAATTTTTGGCTTTTGGCTACGTCACGCGACGTCAGCCAAAAGCCGGTAACGCCCCCGAATCTGTTCCGGCATTGCCGGCACCCGCCTTCCTGCTCCGGCCGTCTTCTGCGTCTCTCCTCCCCCTTTCCCGCCCCCTCCCGCTTGTTTCCTGATGCTGGTTTCTAGTGGCGTTTAGTGGGGTCATGAGACTACTCTTTGCCCTGTTTGTGATTTAACAGCGTAATCTCATGTACTTTTTTGAATTCTGCATAGGAGCAATGCAGACGAACAGAAGGGCATTGCGGTTCGTGTTATGTGCAATTCACTGCTAATTTTTAGATCAAAATCCAAACTGCTATGGTTGCATTTCATGATAAAATATAGCAAAAAATGCTGGATTTTGCCTTTTGTGTAATTTTCATAAAAATGTGTGCAATTATGCAACAGTAAATTGGGAAAAAATCGCTCACTCCTATTTTCAGTGTCTCTGACACCACCTCTGTAGCCCTTCTGGTGTCTTTTTGAAAGAGGTCTAATTGGTTAGTTTGTCTCTCGGAGCGACTCTCCTTGACCCTATTTAGGTTTCGGTGACTTGAAAGCTGCATGTATGACCTTGTTGGTGTTTTGTAGTTTCGAAGCTCTTTCCTTGACCCTGTCGATATTTCACCGGTGAGCTCGCTACCACGAGTCTTCAGCAGACTGCTCTCCTTCATGCTGTCTCGAGCACCAGCTATCTACCAAGCGCTTCTGCGTCATGCCCCCCCCCACCCCTTGCCACATCTCTAATGTGCTCTCTGCCACGCCCCCTCCTTCAGTCGCACCCTGCCCTTTCATATCATGCTCCCCCACCCATAACCCGTCGGTAACACCCTCCTTCCTACGACCCTACCTCTTAACATGCTCATGCCGCTCTCCACTCCCTACCACGCTTCTTCCTGTTATGCTTCCTCTTTTCTGTCAGGCGACCCCCCCAATTAATAGCCTCTTGCCTGCCCTCCCTCCATAAAATTATTTTTTCCCGCCTTTACTTCATCCATTCCCGATCCTGCCTCATCGTGTTTCTTCAATACCAAGGACAATGTTCCACCCTCCTTCGCGCCCCTCTCTGTTCACCCCCCCCCCCTCATTCTCCTCTGCCGGGTCTCCACTCAGACCTCTCTCTACCATACTTCCTCCTTCCTTCATTTCCATCCTGTCACCATTTCTCTCCCTATCAGCCCTTCTTCCTCACACGCCCCCTCGCGGCCCTTGGTTGCCAATCACTGTCACGCTCTCCGTCCCTCACCTCACACCTTGTCTCGTCCATCGCTAGCTCCCAATTTCCCTCCCTGCTCCCTGTCACTCCCTCCACACAAGGAAGTAGTCCATACTGCCTTCCCATCACGGTGCTCCGTCACACCCTAGTCCCTCCCTGTCACGTTGTCCCATTCCATCACCACATGAAGTAGTATCGCTGACTTCACCCTCCCTCAACCTCTAACCCTTCCCCTCCCATGCTATCTCCCGCCAGACTCTCGCGACCATACTCCCTCGCGCGCTCCTATCGCTCTCCCTCGCGTCCCCTGACCTGTGTCAATGGTGCAGCAGGTGCAGTCGCACCGGGGTCTGGGGCTCTGTGTGGGCCTGTCAGTCCCACAGCTATGGGTGTGTTTCTTTCCACTCAGCACGTGAATATGGGGCTTACACTATGGCTCATGGCACTCTTCCACCAGTGGCATAGCTGGCGTGTCATGTACTGTAGTTCAAAGAAGGAAATGGACCCCTAACTGTGGAACACAGAAATTGTCCGGCATCGGCGGGGCCTTTAGACCTCTGTGTCCCGGTGCCACTGCACCTGCTGCACCGGTGGAAACTGACTGCTGCGCAACTGCCCAGGGCTCTTAAGAGTCTCCCAACTGTTCCCACCCCCACTCTTGCCCGCGCGGCCTCGCCCTCTAGCGCCCCCTCGGTTGTTCGGCTGTCTGTCGGTGGACGTGGTACGGCGGCGCTGCCTCGGTAACGGAGGGCCTTGTGCTCGGAGGGCTCCTCGAGGCCTTTCGAGCAGAACCCTTAATTGACATGTCTCCGAGTAATTTATGTCTTGCTTTGGAAAAGGTCACGAGGGGTTTGAGTATAAATGAGAAATCAGGTTGGTGTGTGCGCATTGGCTGGGGGTGGGGGGATACACGTGAATCATTCACGCATGGATG
Source organism: Lissotriton vulgaris (assembly GCF_964263255.1). NCBI lineage: Eukaryota > Metazoa > Chordata > Amphibia > Caudata > Salamandridae > Lissotriton > Lissotriton vulgaris. Next base: position 878,792,240 of record NC_141685.1, read on the forward strand.
TCTGAGAGACCGGCTGACCCTTCGTGGAAGGGCACCGCGCCCCCACCGGCGAGCCCCGCCCAGCAGCATCCAATGCAGGGCGAGTCGCACCCGTAGCGCGCTTTGCAAAGGACGCGCAGTGGAGTTCACACATAGTGCTTCATTCTATAGACCATGCTTCCCGTGCTTCTATGAGCATTCATGAGTATCTGCTGCTGCCTCTGTGATAGTATGCGATATCAGTGTTATCACATAATGTGCTCTATCGCGTCATTCTTGATAGCGCACGTGGTGTCATCTGGTGGTCATCCACGTGATGGCAGTGGGTTGTGAATCTTATCACACACTGTCAGCTGTGAAGCAATTATTTCTATCACGTGGTGTATGTAATATCATTATTTTATATTATGCGGTGCCATTTTTGGTTTAACGCATCACAAGCGGTTCTCTTTCAGATGGGCCTTGATATCGCGTGGTGTGATTTGTGAAGCAATTGTCCATATTTTATATTTGTGATGTCACTTTTGAAATTATGTGTAGGGGCGTAGCTTCCATTGGTGCAACAGGTGCAGTGGCACCGGAGCCCAGAAGTCTTAGGGAAATCAAACCCTGATTATTTATGTATTTTGCAATATAAACAGCTGACAGCGGGACAATTTCCTACCTTGCCCCAGGGCCAATGACACACCGGCTGCGCCACTGATTGTGCTGTAATATCTGGCGCCCGTCTTATTTTCAGATGGTCTTATGAGCGATCTCATTCTTGACTGCAAGTGATGTTATTTTTTATGTCAGTCTTGAAATCACACAGTGACGTCAATCCTGGTGGTGTTGCTTGCAATCTCGCCCTTTATATAACATGTGGTTTAATTTTTGAAACCAGTCTTGATAGTGCTTAGAGCGCCACTTGTGATGCCTTCGTGGTATCGAAGTCGCTGTTATTTGTGATCACAATATTTGTAGTATATTTAGTGTTGTCTGTAATGCCTTCATTCACAGCCCGTGTGACGTCAAATGTGACGCCATTCGCGGTATTGTGATTTGTAAAATACGTCTATTTATTACGGGGTGATTTTGTTTATGGCGCAGCTTCATGCCACTTGACTGTTATCTCAAATAACTTTGAGAAACCATAAACATGCAAACTGCACAAACAACAAGCATTGGCAAAGCCAATAGGCCTGGCGTTGGCAGCCGGCCTTTTATCAAATTTTGATTATGTTTGGCCATGGTTTTTGCACAACATTATTGTGCTGCTGGAACCTCATCAATCTAAAAAAAATATATTGGCTAAAGGCAAAAATGTTTTGGTAGCAACTGCTGGCAGGGAATGATGGTGGAGGGGCGGGGAGAAGGGTGGAGGGGGGACACAAAAGAAATACCACTTACCTCTTCCGGGGGGCTCTGTGTGGCTGTGTGTGTGGGGGGCTCTGTGTGGCTGTGTGTGGGGGGGGGCTCTGTGTGGGTGTGTGGGGGGCTCTGTGTGTGTTTGTGTGCGTCATTTGCGAGAGATAAAGCTAGTGGCATTGTAAATGACAATGCCATTTATTTATGTTAAAAAAAAACATAAATAAAAATAATGTCAAGAGCAATGCCAATAGCTCTAACTTTAACAAAGGCAAAACCATTGCATTGTAAATGCTTGTTTCTCCTTTTGTTTGGTCAATTAATTTTACTCATTTCAGTTGCTCTTTATGTCTTTCTCCAAAAAGCACAAGATGACGTAAGTTTCCACATGTCACGTTTTATTGCACACACGCCCAATGCATTTCGGATATAAAACCCTTCTTCGGGGGCATCTATAAAAAATATACAGATCACTAACACTTGCCACTATTATCTAAAGTTTACTAAGAAATGCTCCACTCCTTTAGTAAACTTTAGATAATGGTTCTGGGGAACATGGGGTAACGCAGGATGATGTTTATCTCGCTATCGTTGGTAATAGGTATATCCAGAATGTACAAACAAGCGCAGGCAATGTACTTATAGTTTAACATTCACAAGAGTACATGTAGTCATTAAACTGTATGATTACGATGATAGTGGCAAGTGTTAGTGATCTGTATATTTGTATATTTTTTATAGATGCCCCCGAAGAAGGGTTTTATATCCGAAATGCATTGGGCGTGTTTGCAATAAAACGTGACATGTGGAAACTTACGTCATCTTGTGCTTTTTGGAGAAAGACATGAAGAGCAACTGAAATGAGTAAAATGAATTGACCAAACAAAAGGATAAAAAAGGATAAAAAGATGAATTAAACTGTGGTATAAGCGTAGAATTTTATGATTTGATTCATTGGATTCGTTCAGACACATGGTTGTGCAGTTTGATGGGAATCGACACGTGGGTCTCTTGTGTTCGTATCTTTTAGTAAGAACATCTCGCAAGACAGTTGACAGAGCCAGGCGAAGGGTCACTAAACAAAGGGGTTTGGGGTGATCAGGCATGGCCTACTGCATGCAAAAATCCACAGGGAGCTTTTAGAGTTTGGGGTGCCTTCGTCCAGAGGGTCAGCAGGGTGTAGGTAAAGATGCCTATCTTGGTGGGGGGCCCTGGTTGTGACGGTGACCACACCCAGAGCTGTGGCGGAGTTACAGGGAGATCCAGAGGCTGTAAGGTAGAGAGGGGTACCCGCTGCAGGAGCACAACAAGAGTGCAAAGGCCAAATATCCACAGGGAGGTCCTCGCCTTGGACACTGGAGGACCGACGGCGCCCCGTTAGTCCTACAGGCGATTGTGGACCTGAGCAACCGGGGTTGCCTAGAACGCTCCGCCCCCTTCTGGGGGCGTGAGCAATGGGGTGGACTGGCGGTCCACCGGTGGGAGGGGTTATCCCCTCCCCCAAATCTGGCAAACACCAATTGGCTACGGCCAGGGTGTGATTTGGTTCATCAGGTGGGCTGCCTGCCCTGGGATCACCCGTAAGATAACCCACCATGTTGGCATATTTATTATGCAAATAAAACTGCAGCAATTTTCTCCACATAGAAGGTGTCTTGTCTGTTTATTTCTCCAGGAGATTGCTGTATGGGGGAGGGGGAGTGTTGCAGATATTGCTCTATGCAGGCTGCTTTGGGGCCACAAAGGGGATCCTCCTAAGAGGGCGGCCGCATTAATGCCACATGAGGGCACACAAGGCAGCTGCCCAGTGTTGGAAACCCCCTAGGAGTCCACGCGTCCGCATCACATCTGGGCAGGAGTGGGGGGCGAGGTACAAATACCTCTCCGCCCACTTATCATCCTCTCTACCCACTACCCTGACGCCGTTTCCCTCCCTACCGCTTACCTGGCATACATGCAGGGTGTGGGGAGGAGAGATTTTCGAACTTGTTATTTTGTGTTGCAGGCAGAGTTACAGGGCGATCCAGAAGCTGTAAGGTACAGAGGGGTACCCGCTGCAGAAGCACAACAAGAATGCAAAGGCCAAATATCCCCAGGTAGGTCCTCGCGTTGGATTCTGGAGGAGCGACGGCACCCCGTTAGTCCTACAGGCGGTTGTGAACCTGAGCAACCAGGTGTTGCCTGGAATGATCCGCCCCCTTCTGGGGGCGTGAGTAATGGGGTGGACTGGCGGTCTACTGGTGCCAAACACCGATTGGCTATGGCTACGGTGTAATTTGGCTCATCAGGTAGGCAGGCGGCAAGGGGCTGCCTGCCCTGGGATCACCTTAAGACAACCCACCAGGTTGGCATATTTGTTCTGCAAATAAACCTGCAGCAATTTTCTCCACAAAGAAGGTGTCTGTCGTGGATACTCCTTTAAGATGCTTCCTTTTTCCGACATGCTGCATGTCATTTTGAGCAAACCCATTATTTGTGCTGTGACGTTGCTTAGCAGGCATGGTGCTGGAATGTCTCCTCTTAGTACATGAATTTCTTCTGTAATCGTCTGGTCATTGTACGTCAGGTTGTCTGTAAACTTTCCCAGGTTCGTTACTGGCTTCCTTGAGCCCCATGTGAGCACTTCTACTCTCGATGGTTGCAAAATTGGCTTTCTTTTTGTACTCTGATGCGCACATTATGTTGCACGTGGCACCGCTGTCGAGTACGAACCTGGCTCTGGGGGGCTCTATGTCTATCGTCACAGACTCAGTCTTTTTGATTTTTTTCTTGTCTACCAGGCATATTCTTTCTTCTGTTATGTCGTCATTCGTGGACATGAGGTATAGTCATTCCACCTTTTCTTCTTCTTCTTCACCTCCTGACTCCAGCGATGAGCTTCTGGTCGTTGTTTCAATGTGCCTTACATGCCTGTTTGTTGTCATTCGTGGCCTTGTGGGCCGCCCTCTTTCGCTTCTGAACTGTACTCCTTGGCACACACTGGCGAAGTGATTTCTGCGGTTGCATTTTCTGCAAATCTGTCCAAATGCTGGACATGCACCTCTGTGTGGGAACTCCAGTCCAAATTTGTAGCATTGTGACCCTTGTTGTTTCTTCGCTGGGTAGTCGTTCTGTCCCTTCTTTCAGCTGCCAGCGCGGCCGTTGTCTGTGATGCGATGTGCCTGCTCGACACGTCTCTCCATTTGTTTGGCATGCATCTTTGCCCTTGCTTCTGCTCTCGCAAGTGTTAGAATGTTCTCTAATGATGTCGGTTCTTTTAGTATCCTTGTGCGGAATTCTGTGTCACGACACCCTTCAATGATTCTGTTCGTTGTCGTATTTGTCGAACTCACAGTGAGTTACTAGCTTACTTAGCCGCGTTGCGAAATCATCCAGTGACTCATCAGGTTGTTGGAAAGCTATGGTGAAAGTGTATCTTTCAAAATCGACATTTCTTTGAGGATCACATTTGTCTGTCAGACACTTTATTAGTTTCTTGTATGTTGATGTCTCGCTTACCGGCAAGGTCACTAATAGCTCATCGACTTCCTCACCCACCAGGTTTAGGAACAGGCCTAATTTCTTTTCTTCTACTACGTCTGTTGCTTCCATATATCTCTTGAATCTCATGATCCACCGCTCCCATCTTATTCCCACTTGCGGCTCCGATACATTGAATGGGAGTGGTCTTCGGTATTGTGCACTTTGTCGTGGCTCTGCCATTTCTCTTTTCTTTGTCTTTCTTCTTTGTGCTCTTTCTGGCACTTGTCTTTTGTACTTCTTTCTCTTTATTTCTATCTTTCTTGCTCTTAGTTTGTTCTTTCTTTTATTTCTTTATTCTAGTCCTTTTCTTCCTTTCTCTGAGCTTTTTATTGCTCTTTATTTACTTGTTCCTGTTTAATCTGTGCTTCTTGTATCTTTCTGTGTGTTTATGTCTTCAAATTGGCTCTTTTTTGGCCTTTTCCCTTCTTTGCCTGACTTCAAAATGGCCGGCCTCTTTTCTCGCGTGTCTATTGGTCGAGCCCGCCTGACTCCAAAATGGCCGCCGAGACTGTCACGAGAGCTTGCGCCAATTTCAGTCTCTTTACCTTTGCGCGCTTGCGTCCAGCGCTTACCAGAATCCGGCGATTCTCTCCTCGCAGCAGTCGGGGTGGGCTCCCGCGCCGCTGCTTCTTATCAACGGGCCACTATTCATTCTTTCTTCGTTTCGAGGTGATCCAGGGTGGGCTCCTGGTTGTTCGATGTCGTTCGGTGTCCACATCAACGAAACAATAAAACCTGTCGCTCAACATCACCGGCGAGTGCCGATACACCTACAACCACAAGTTGAGGAAGAAATTGAGTCATTACTGAAACAGGACATCATAGAGCCAGCACAAGGGCCGACACCATGGGTGTCACCGATAGTGGCTGTGCCGAAGAAGAACACATCAAAGATCAGGATCTGTGTCGACATGAGGATACCAAACACGGCTATTGAAATGGATGACATGATCAGCTGCCTCACAGGAACAAGAAGATTCTCCAAGCTAGACCTGTGCAAAGGGTATCACCAGCTGGAACTAGACCCACAGTCCCGATATAGAACAACATTCTCCACGCACCTGGGTTTATTCCGATACAAACGTCTACGTTTTGGGATATCATCAGCAGCCGAGATATTCCAAGAAACCATCAGACAAGTAATAAGACCAGTAAAAAACAGTTTAAATTACAGTGACGACATCCTGGTTTTCAGCAAGTCAGACGAAGAGCATGACAAGGCGCTAAGAGAAGTATGCTCCCAACTGGAGGAGGCCGGACTGACACTAAATGAAGAAAAATGTGAATTAGGACGAGATGAATTGGTGTTCTTTGGGCACATCTTCTCAAAAAAGGGCATGCAACCGGATCGCAGCAAGGTAGAAACTCTGGAGAAAAGAAAACAACCAAGCGACGTGGCAGAAGTGAGGTCATTCCTTGGCCTCGCCAGCTACTGTGCGAGATATATCAAAGATTTTGCAACAGTGAGCGCACCACTGAGAGAACTGACAAAGCAAGGACAAATCTTTGCATGGACAAAAGAATGCAGCAAGGCGTTTGAAGAAATAAGGGAGTCGGTGACGGCGGTCGATCATCTGGCGTATTTTGACCCCCTGTTGTGCACAGAACTGACAGTAGATGCAAGCCCAGTAGGATTGGGCGCAATATTGGCCCAGCACAGACCAGGAAAAGAGTCACCACGATGCATAGTGGCTTATGGAAGCAAAAGCTTGTCGGACATTGAGAGAGCATACTCTCAACCAGAAAAAGAAAGTCTGGCAGTTGTGTGGGCATGCGAGCATTATCACATGTTCGTATACGGAAAGTCGTTCACAATAGTAACAGACCACCAAGCGCTAATAACAATCTATGGGAATCCAAATGCCAAGATACCACCCAGGATAGAAAGATGGGGAATCAGGCTGATGGACTACAATTTCAAAATCATACACAAGCCTGGAAAAGAACACAACCCAGATGACTACATGTCCCGGCATCCTCTGCCACACAAGGCTGAGACCACGACAATGGCGGAGGAATATCTCAATTTCATCTTGAGAAACAAAACGCCCGCCTCCATAACAATGTCAGAGCTGGAACAAGAGACGAAACAAGACCAAACTATGCAGGTAATTCAGAAGGTAACGAGACAACAAAGATGGAGGCACATAAACAATAACAGCATTCTGGATCATGGAGTAATCAAAGAAGAACTACTAGAATTCAAAAAAATTAGTGAAGAACTATCTGAGACTGAAAATGGAATCCTGATGAGAGGGACAAGGATCTTGATGCCCCGGACGCTGAGGAAAAGAACAATAGAACTGGCACACGAGTCACATCGAGGAATGGTGGCGACCAAGAAAATGCTGAGAAAAAGGTGTGGTTTCTGGGACTAGACAGGATGGTGGAAGACATTGTCATGCGGTGCCACATCTGCCAAGTGACGGGCCCGCCACCAAGGCCAGAGCCGCTGCACATGTCTTAACTACCAAAGGCGATGTGGACAGAATTGGCGGCCGACTTCTATGGACCACTGGAGACAGGAAGCTATCTACTTGTCATCATAGACGAGTTTTCACGCTTTCCAATTGTAAGGCAAGTGACCTCCACGTCTGCCAACGCCACTCTACCGATAATGGATGAAATCTTTGCAGCAAGGGGTTCACCTGAAACATTAAAAACTGACAATGGACCGCCACTCTCGGGAGAAGAATTCCGACGGTTCATGGAATATCTTGGGATCAGGCACCGGAAGATAACACCTCTGTGGCCTCAAGCAAACGGGATGGCGGAGCGGTTCATGGGAACCATAAAGAAAGCAGTCCAAAGAGCCAAACTGACACAAATATCAACAGGACAGGTGCTATGTCAAGTGCTGAGGGGTTACAGGAACACCCCTCACAGCTCCACGGGCCGGTGCCCGGCAGAACTAGTTTTAGGAAGATCAAGGAAGACTAGGCTGCCACAAGTATGGAGAGGCGAAGGAAAAGATAAAAGAATATGCTGATCGCCGGAGAAATGCATCTGATCCAAAAATAAAAGAAGGAGACACTGTAGTGGTGCGGTGAGACAACAAAGAAAGTCTGACAGCACATTCTCTAAAGAACCACTGACTGTGAATAATGTAAAAGGGCTAATGATAACAGCATCGGCAGGCCAATACCGAATAACGAGAAATAGGTCACACTTCAAGGAATTGAAGACGGAAAAGGAAGAAGCACCAACAGAAGTAATGACAGCCGAGACTGAAGAAACTGATGAACAACGAAGCGGTGACGAACAGCGAAGTGGAAGTGAAACAAGACCAAGAAGAATGTGCAAGAAGCCGCAGAGACTAATTGAAGAGATGTAAAGAGACCAGATCTCTCTCTCTCTCGCTCTCTCTCTCTCTCTATATATATATATATATACGCATCGAAAAAAAAAACATTGTAACAAAGGGGGAGATGTCGTGGCCGGACAAGCAGGGCACTAGGACCCAAGGGGTCAAGTGACCAGGAGCTGGACACTGGACACCACATCCGGTCGTGGGGGCGGAGGGCAGAGAGCCACGAGCAGGGAAGACGTGCATATGCGAGGCTGACGAAGTGATAATAAAAGTTGCAATACACAAGCTACCTGGCTGTCGTGCACTTCTTTGGAGTGGACTCTGGACGAACACCACAGTGTCTTGTCTGTTTATTTTATTTATCCAGGAGATTGCTGTATGGGGGATGGGAGGTGTTGCTGATATTGGCACTATGCAGGCTACCTGGGGTCCACGAAGGGGACCCTACTAAGAGGGCGGCCGCCTTAGTGACACATGAGGACACACAAGGCAGCCACCCAGTGTTGGGGACCCCCTAGGGGTCCGCGCTTTCCGCGTAACATCTGGGCAGGAGTGGGTGGGGGTGAGATACAAACACCACTCCCGCCCACTTGACATTCTCTCTGCCCACTACCCTGAGGTCGTTTCCCTCCCTATTGCTTACCCGGCATACATGCAGGCTGTGGGGGGGAAAGTTTTTCTAACTGGTTATTTAGTGTTGCAGGCGGAGTTACAGTGCGATCCAGAGGCTGTAAGGTACAGAGGGGTACCCACTGCAGAAGCACAACAAGAGTGCAAAGGCCAAATATCCCCAGGGAGGTCCTTGCGTTGGACCCTGGAGGAGCGACGGTCCCCCATTAGTCCTACGGGCGGTTGTGGACATGAGCAACAGTTTTAACTCTCTGCCCCCAAGCAATTCTCACACCTTTAGCCTGAAATGGGCTGTAGAAGAGGTGCTTGTAGGTGCCTGAGAGGAGGAGCTGTGGCCCAGGAGGAGTCTGCACAAACAGCTTCCAGCTCCCCGAATATGTCACGTATGCAAATTAGAGGGGCCTCACACATTCCCTTTCAGCCGAGGGCCAAAAAAACCTAGCGCAGGCCCTGCATGTAGAGATCAGATGGGTATGGCATACAGCAGAGATAAGGAGATCCACACAAAGAAGCGTTTTAAAGCAGCGCTCAAAGTGCATTGAAAAAAGTATGAAAACTGGGAAGATGCTCACAAACGGGAGGCTGAGGGAGTGTGGGGATGGGGTGAGTGAGTGTGGGGGTGTGGAGGGGAGAGGGGTTCAGGATGAGAGTTTGGGGGCTGGGTGAGTGAGTGTGGGGGCAGGGCGAGGAGGTGGGTGAGATAACCCCCACACTGTGCCCACTCCAAACTGACATGCAACCATTACCTACATACATACAATGAACTGCCAAAACGCGTTGTCTCTTGTTATATTGTAGTCGATGTTGGCCGCCATTTTATTTTCATGTGTAAAATAGCTCTTACAGTACAGTGCTCTGGTCATAATGCTATGACCATGGCCATAAGTCATAGTCACGGACTGTCATAAAGTACAGGTCCATAAATCATCCTATGACAGTTCGTTACCTCGCAGCTTTAGTAGTCATAAATCATTCTTTCCCGGTTTTGGGGTCATAAGTTGTTCTGTTGGTTTTCACGCCGTTTGCATGTGGGGGTAGACTCTGCCTGGAGTTAGGCCCCAACTCACTACCTATTTTCCCTTATTGTGCCCTGCCATCCGGCGGGTCAGGACGCGAGTGTCATCTACTTTTGTTACCCCCTTTTCCAGCCTCCTTTGTGCGTATTTATTTTATGCCCAACCTGCCAACGCCATAGGTTGGCCCAAAACACTTACATCCCTTCTTCTGATAGATGTACCCCATTCTGTGCATAATACTCTGGGTGTCCTGGGTTGATCAGACTGTACCTGATGCTCTCCAGGCCCTTGATCCTGCCAAATTTTCTGACCACTATGTTCAGTTTCCTCCTTGAGTTTTCAACTCCTTATTTGACTCTGAGCCTCGCCAAGCCAGCCTGGTGATCAACTCGGACCATATGATGGTGGTGCAAATGAACAGCTTGGTTGCCTCCATTAGTCCTGTCTGGATAGCGTGGAGGAGGTTGAGGTTCTGTAAATTCTGAACCTGGGTCATAAAGGTCGTGGTTCTGTTACGATTTTGGTAACGGCGAACCGTAAACAGTGAGCTCAACAAGTATGAGTGTTTTCATCATGTTACACCGATGGATTCGCTGTGTATTTGAAGATTTCGTTCTGAACCCTTGGGTTCCATTTTGTGCATGGCAGCCATTTTGTGGTTGCCCTCACATAGGCCGATGACTTTAGCTGACTTTTGGATGACCTGAGTGAACTGACACTGTTGCCTGAAGCTGACCTTGTTAGACCAGTTTCTTGCCCAGTAGCTGATCAAGATTAAGGATCAGAGCACAGGAGATAGTAAAGTTTGGTATACACATACACGCCCCTTATCCTACCTCTCATCTGTTTCTGTTCCTTCTTTTTTATGACCTGTTTACGATATGGGTTGTGGTGTTTTATTATGGGTTTGTCCAGCTTGTGTAAGAAGGAATGTTGGGTTTTTGCATGCTTGCAAAAGCTAGGACTGTCCCCTTTCTTTTATGCTGAGTTTTGTAACTCTAAAACATATATAAGGCCTCTGTTCTCTGTATTCCTCAGAGTACCTCATTCATTTGCTACGGCTTCTGTGTGACGTGGCCTCACTTATTAAATTTAATAAAGATGTCTTTTCATATTTCAGCTTCTGTGCCAAGTTCTTTATTGATATTAGTAGAACCCCTGAGAATGAAGATTTTCCATTTCCTCAAGGTCTCTCCTTCCTAGTTGCGCAAGGTCGTTCCCCCCTAGATGAATCAACAAAAAGTCAGGGTGCCATGCAGCCGCCACCTGCAATTCTCCTAGAGTTGCTGAAAGCTGGTCCCATCTCATCCCGGGCTGCCCCACCAACGGAGGCACATGTCAACTGGCGTGCCCCTCCACTTATGACCTCAGCGCAGCCACCAGGTGTGCATTCAGGATACATATGAGTGGCCAACCACTGATACCAGCTAGGGGCGCCTCCCTGCTGAGGCAACAATCACATTGACAGGTGGCACAGCTCTCTGTGCATCCTTCCCCCCCTTTTTATATTATTATTTTCTTTTACAATAACTATGTCTTATACCCGTTCGACCGCCACCTGACAACGCCTTGTTCCGGCCTCTGACATCCCCTGCTGCGGAGCTGATGTTGCTGTCCCAATCCTAAAGCAATGTGATCCAAATTCTTACACGGGAAGCCCTGCCCTTTCCAAGGCCTGGCACTGAAATTTATTCAGGAGATTCCCATTTCTGTGTTTGAATAGTGGGCCTTCCCCAGTGGGGCGTGTCGTCATGTAGGCCAAGAAGTAGCAGACCGAACATACCTAGGGTCCTCAATGCAATCCAGCCGCACCGATTCACCTCTGCCTGCCTGATCTGTTTTTGACCGTCTTAACAGCAGCTCTACCTTTGCTATTCCAGGTTACAGGTTGGCTGCCTGCAGGCATCTTACCGCCAGGCCACTTTTTGCTGTGGCCCGAGCTCACTGAACCTAAATGCCCCAAAGAATGCCGTTGCGAAGGCCGCCTTGAACATTGTTGCCTCAAATGTGTCTGTAGCCACCTCTTCAAGAGTGTTAATGAGCAGGGTCAATTTCTTAAAGTCTATGGATCACCGGTGTCAGGTTTCTTTCCTTCCGCGCGCTTCCAACATTTCATTGCTGCCCTGATGTAATAGGTGGCTGTGGGGTCAAACCCTGTGTAAATCTTTGAAAACTGCACTATCGCTGACAGTTGGGCCTGCGTCCAAGATTTGAACATTTTTCCAGCGTACGTCTACTGTATAAAACGTTCCACTGCCTTTGTTGTCTCCTCTGTGTCTCCCAGTGTCTTAAGCCACCCAGTACTTCTAGACCGTGGATCCAGTCAAAGTTCACGAACTGCTATAGTGAAAACCTTGTGTATCTTATCACTTGTCCCTGTGGGTTAAAATACATAGGGATGACAACTCGTAAGATCAGGATAAGAATTTCCGAACACAAGAGCACCATTAGTGTAGGAGACAAGCAACTAAACTCACGAACCACTTATTAGAAGCACGTCATCCTTCAACTGCGTTCCAGTGGACTGTGATAGAACAGCCTCCCATCCCTACGCATATAACTGATGTATCAAAATACCTTTTAGTCAGGGAACAGAGATGGGTATTTAAGATGGGCACCAACCAGGTGGGTTTGAATGATGACATACCCTGGTCAACCTTCTGACCTTAATAGGTTTCTTTTGATTATCTAGGGTCTGTAATATATAATGGGAGTGTGAGTGCCCTTTTTGAACATGAACCTTCACTTATATGGAAGACGAGTTTTCGTCCCCCACACTGACACCTTTTGTCACTTAATGTGATTGAACATGTTCGACATAATCTGTGGATGAGTGATGACGTGGAGACTCTACACCTTCCCACAGTTATAACATCTTTGATGAATGGCAAGACATCCCTGTAAGGTACAATCATCCTTTCTTTAATTTGAAGATATCTGATTCTGTACATTAGTAGAAATTACATTATGGTTTGCTACAATCAATCCCTATGTTGGGATATCCCCTTACCCTCTAAAAACTCTGTGGGTATCTTAAGTGTTTACCTCATCATCAGGCATTATTGTTAGTAACATCGCCAAAAGATTCCATTGGATATATAACAGTCTATTGTGGTTCTTGGATGATCTTATGTAAAGTCTTTTACAACATGTCCCAGTTGTCTGGCGTTTTAGCTTTATGACAAGAGACCCTGGGTTGAGTGTCTAATATTCATTCGGGAGATCGTGGTCTTGAACACGTCCGAAATGAAAGGCATGCAGTATATTTATTCGTGCCTTGAAGCTTGATCGTTTTCTCAGTCTTCAGCGATCCTAACTAATAAAGTTATTTAAAGCTTGTATGCACGGAGTGTTTACAAATTGCAGTAAGCCTACCGACAAATATGGCATCCTGATTGGCGATTAGTCTGTTTTCTTCAACCAATCAAAAGAGAGATCACATCACGGTCACGAGAAACCATCATGTGAGCATTGAAGGACCAATCAGACGACACAATATAACGGGTCCCATACCTTCCGCCGGTACCCCCCCGATCGGCTTGGATGCCGACGCTGTAGTACCGACGGACAGGTGAGAAACATGTACCGTGGCCTCTAACAGTTTGGAAATGCTTTTTCCTTGAGCGTGTGTGTGACGAGCCAAGTGGGTGAGATAAAATGTGTGTGCCAGTGATAAGACATGGACAACGGACCTCATGGAACTGGAACGAATCTTTCATTCCGAGCGGTTCACCGGGTCATCTTACGGTCTGAAATGCCTCTTTCCTGCTTTTGTGTGCATGACACGCTGAATGGGGGAGATAGTATGTGAGCCAGTGATAACACACGGACAACGGGCCACACTAGACTTCACTTTTTCGTGCGGTTTTTTAACCACGAAGTACAGACTTGATTCTTGAAAACATAGATATATAAACAATGTGTGGGCTTCGTTTACCCCAATCTTTTCGAGATTAGGGAGCAACAACAAACTTATGGAGCTTTAGTCACTGAAGCGTTTACTTTTGTGATGGCACACTTTTAGCCGTTTATATATATGCTGTTATGTATGTGTGTTTAGAGTGAGCAATCTCCTGGTCTGACTTGCGCTATTTCGACCCTTGGAGTAAAATGTTAGCTTGAGTGTATTAATATGTGCATATTTACATCTCTTTCTACCTCAGAGCAGTGCTTCTCCTCTTTCCTGAGCCGTGGCCAGGTGGGGTGAGGTCTATACCTCTTACAAAAATGGTAAGATGGGGCTAAATTTCTTCATTGGCAGCAAACAGATTAGGTCCAATGATTATATATATATATGCGCTTCATAATTTTTTTAGAGGCATTCAGTAAACTGTGTTGTTACTCATTATTAATCATAATTATGTATTTAATGTTAAAGTGTTTTTTCTAACAGAACACCCTTGACTGCAGTCTTCAAACCTTCTCTGTTTCCTCTTTTTTCAGAAGTCATGTTAAGAGGGAGCAGAACACCTATTGAAATCAGGTGACCTCTGTATCTTATTTTGATTTTGAGCACTTATTGCATTCACTATCACTTAGTTTCCAGTAGCTATTATTAACATGGTCCTGAAGAAAGCAATGACAAATATGTGTAGAATTTGCTGAAACATGTCGACCACAGTAAACATCTAGACGGTCTTTATACATTTGTTGACTGTCATTAACTACTACCTTTTAACATTGGAAGGCAGGGTAACACCAGAATAAAGTTATAAGTACCCCCCTATCCTATTTTACATTCACCATTTTTGCTTATTTTTACACTTTTTGAGCACTGCAACATCAGACCCCAAGTTTTGATATTTCCATCCTCAGAACTTGAGAAGCAAGACCGTAGTTAGACCTTACTGTTCGGCGGTGGAGCTCCTTCCTACATCAGGACCCCCGACTGCTATAGTTGATTGGCTATCCCAGCAGTGGTCTTGGTGGAATCCCAAATGATGAAGGGCGGTTCCGTGTGGTGACTGATGGGCATCCCTCCTTGATCACCATGGGGATGACTCTCCTGTTTCTGATACAATTGGTTTGAAGTTGCTACAGGGCACCCTGTTAGTATACACTGTGTGTTAGACCCTCCAATATATTTGTTGTGATATGTATATAGGGAATATGTTGGAGCATGGTCTTTAAAATTCCCTTTGGTCCCAACTAACTGTTTATTGTTTTTTCTCTATTAATTAAAACCTTTCAATAAATTCCCTCCTGCATTGCTTCTCTTTTACCACTAGCGGGATGAGGCTCGCCAACCCGCTGGCTCTGGTGATCAATGATGGCCTTACATCTGACTCTGGAGCTTGTCCTGCCAGAGTCGGGTTGCCTGCCCTGCTTACACTGTCCCAGGCCACCAAAGGGGACACTATTCCCTCACCTGTACCCTGCATACCCTGGCTTTAACAGCCCGACTCTACCAACTTCACTGATGTGCCCGTCCTGCTGCCCTTGCAATCGCTATCGCTGTGAGCATCCTGGATCTACCAGGTGCCATGGGAGCTCAGATATCCCCCTCCTCTTTGCTCCTGTGTGTCTGCTATGGCCTGACCCTGTGCACTTAAGCCACTGAACAACAAGGGGGCTATTGATTTTAAACATTCTTACACTATTGTGCTGATATGCTCACCACTTGTTGCCATGCTGCTGGCTTCAGCGCTAGAACCCACCATTGCCGGGGTGGCTACAGACGGCAGGTTGGCCTTCTTGCGCCCCTTCTTCACCTCCGCCCTCTTTGATGTTTTCCCTGGGGGTCTCTGTTGCTTCCTGGTTGCTGGCATACCGTTGGTGTACATTGGTCCCTCCTTTTGCTGACTACTTGGCCCTTCCCCCCTGTCCTTGTCCAGGTGCGGCAGCAGCCAACTCGTCCCATGTACCTCGGAAGCAGCCCTGATCAGTTGCAGCAGCTCTCCCAGCACCCCTGGCCACTTGCGCTCTGGCTCTCCATGCTCATCTGTAGTGGCCGGGCCGCCTGAATGCGATATGTTCTGGAGAGGCTGGGTCGCGCCATACTCTAATCGGGCTGCCCCTAGCTCTCTGTGTCGCTGCTTGATGCCCTCTGACACCTGTAGCAGGGGTCAGCGGGGTGCTGCCGCTCTCCTTATGCGCCAAAAAGCACTGTTTGAAATTTTACCACCTTAGGATACTTTGAAAGAATTGGCAGGATTCAAACCCTTGTCCTGTTTTTTTTGTTTGTTTTTTGTTATGTTGTGGCTTCGAACCCTTGTCCAGTGAGTGCCTTTGCCACTAGAGGCACACAAAAAACTTTTGCCACCTTGATTTGCCATACCTCGGTGGCCTGCGGCTGTATCTTTAAAGTTCCCCCTCTTCTGTCCAGCCCGATCAGCACTCCAGCGGAGGACGGCAGAGGGGGAGGGGCTTCAAACTTCATTGGATTGCAGCCCGAACCCATAAGGACTTGGGCACAACGGGCTCCAAGGACACAGCCATCGGTGCTTGGGGAGCTCGGCTGCGGCAGTCACCGCTGTAAGTAGTAACGTACAGCCGCTGAGGTCCTTCAAATCAAATTCCGAAACTCCCCAGCTCCATGTGGTGAAAGAAATGAGCTATGCTGGTGGAGCGGTGCCCTTATAACCCCCTGCTGCCCCTTTTGGTCAGCGGCAGCTTCTCACATAGCCCCCCATGTGGCCTGGTATTTCTTGCGCCCTTTTTGGCACGCCACATCTTGGGGGGGGGGGGCGCAAGCCCCCTCCCTTGTTTTTTTGGGCGTGCAGCAGTGACCCAAACCACATTGTTCGGGGCCACAGAAGTCCTTATGGCACCGGCCATTGAGGCCCTCTTCAGGGGCGGCCTCTGCGAGAGTGTAGGGGCAGGGTGAAGGAGTGTGGGGGCAGGGTGAGAGAGCTTCGACGCACAGACCACGCACCCTACCACCGAACCAGCACCCGCCACCACCACCCTCTGCAAATGGACCCCGATCAGCACCGAAGACACCACCCGCACGATGAACTCCATCCACTCCGGATCACCAACCGACCCGTGCCCACACCACGTCTTCAACAAAGCCGACGCCACCATCGCACCCCATCTCCGAGACACCATCAACTCCTCCTTCCACACCGCCACCTTCCCGGAGAGCTGGAAGCACGCGGAGCTGACCGCCCTCCTGAAGAAACCAACGGCGGACCCCACCGACCTCAAGAACTACCGTCCCATCTCGCTCCTTCCTTTTCCGGCCAAAGTCATCGAGAAGACCGTCAACAAACAGCTTGCCGCCTTCCTCGAGACGAACGGATCCCTCGACCTCTCGCAGTCCGGGTTTTGGGCCAACCACAGCACAGAGACCGCCCTAATCGCAGCCACCGACGACATCAGAACCCTGATCGACAACGGGGAAACAGCGGCCCTCATCCTCCTGGACCTCTCTGCAGCATTCGACACCGTCTGCCACCGCACCCTAGTAAAGCGCCTCAGCAACGTCGGAATCCGTGAGAAAGCGCTGGAGTGGATCATCTCGTTCCTCACCGGAAGAACCCAGAGAGTCCGCCTCCCTCCGTTCAGATCCGAGGCCACCGAAGTCATCTGCGGCGTACCACAAGGATCTTCACTCAGCCCAACCCTCTTCAACGTCTACATGAGCCCCCTCGCAGCCATCGCACGCCAGCACAACCTCAACATCATCTCCTACGCCGACGACACCCAGCTCATCCTCTCCCTCACCAACGACCCCACCACCGCCAGAGCCAACCTACACGAAGGGATGAAAGACGTCGCCGACTGGATGAGAAACAGCCGCCTTAAACTGAACTCAGACAAGACAGAAGTCCTCATCCTGGGATCATCACCCTCCGCCTGGGACGACTCCTGGTGGCCCCGGCCCTGGACACCGCTCCCAAACCAACGGGCCACGCACGAAACCTGGGCTTCATCCTGGACTCCTCCCTGTCAATGACAAGACAAGTCAACGCCGTCTCATCCTCGTGCTTCAACACCCTGCGCATGCTCCGCAAGATCTTCAGATGGATCCCCACAGAAACCAGGAAGACCGTCACCCAGGCACTCGTCACCAGCCGACTAGACTACGGGAACACCCTCTACGCCGGAACCACAGCCAAACTTCAAAAAAGACTCCAACGCATCCAGAACGCCTATGCACGACTCATCCTCGACATCCCCCGACACAGCCACATCACCGGACACCTGAGAGACCTGCACTGGCTCCCCGTCAGCAAGAGAATCACGTTCAGACTCCTCACCCACGCACACAAGGCTCTCCACAACCTGGGCCCCAAGTACCTCAACGACCGCATGACCTTCTACACGCCCACCCGCCAGCTATGATCGACCAGCCACGCACTCGCCACCGTACCACGCATCCACAGAGCCACCGCCGGAGGAAGATCCTTCTCCTACCTGGCAGCCAAGACTTGGAACTCCCTCCCTACCCACCTTCGGCGAACCCAAGACCATCTCTCCTTCAGGAAGCAGCTCAAGACCTGGCTGTTCGAGCAGTAACCTACCCCTCCCCCAGCGCCTTGAGACCCACCCGGGTGAGTAGCGTGCTTTACAAATGCTGTGATTGATTGATTGATTGATTGATTGTGGAGGCAGGGTGAGAGAGTGTGGGGGCAGAGTGAGAGAGTGTGGGGGCAGAGTGAGGGAGTGTCGGGGCAGAGTGAGGGAGTGTGGGGGCAGGGTGAGAGAGTATGGGGGCAGGGTGAGAGTGTGTGGGGGCAGGGTGAGAGTGTGTGGGGGCAGGGTGAGAGTGTGTGGGGGCAGGGTGAGAGAGTGTGGGGGCAGGGTGAGAGAGAGTGGGGGTGGGTGAGGGAGTGTGGGGGAGGGGTGAGGGAGTGTGGTTGTTGGGTGAAAGTGTGTTGGAGTGGCGGTCAAAGGCATGGCAAAAAAAATCTGTAACTTTTTTTAGTCAAATGCAAGCTAAGTTAATCAGTAGGAAATGCACTACTGTACATTATCTATTAGTTAATGCCCTGATTAGTTACCGGTATTCTTTATTACTCCTAGTGCGGATGTACCCATCCCATTCATTACTTATGAGGGGGAACCAACTCTCGAGATTGACAAATAGAGTAGGAAAATGGTGAAAGGTGATCCTACCCATAGACATTAGCCTATGAGGGTACAGACTACCCAGCATTTCTGCTGAAACACCAAGCAACCTCCAACATCTGAAGGTCTCAGTAATCAGGAGGGTGGGAGGGTCGTGTGGAATGGGACAGGGACATATGGACTAGGAGTAATGAAGATTACCGGTAAGTAATCAAGTCATTATCTCTACATTCTCCTGTCCCTGTCCCATTCATTACCAAAGTGGTCCCAGCAAGACTTTCAGACTTCACATGGCCCATACATAATGGGCAGGTTCAAACCAAAATGCTGCAAACACAAAAAGATTCAAAAAAGAAGAATAGAAATCACAGAAGAAATCAGGGCAAGGCCGAGTCCAGAACAACTCGCCTAAATTCCTATGAGCATGCATAACATTTTCCAGGCGATAATGGCAAACAAAAGTATTTGAACCAGCCCAAGTAGCTACACAGACAATCTCAGCAATGAACACACCCCTTGTCTCAGCCCAGGAAGAGGAAAAACTCCTATTGGAACGCCCCTGAATGTCACCGTGGGGAGGACATCCCTCAAACAGAGTAAGCCAGAAAATTGGCCTGCTTGATTCACCTGCTAATGGAAACCAGGGAAGCCTTCTCACCCCTACGAGATGGCCCAAAGGAAGCAAAGAGTGAGTCATATTTGCGAAAGGAGACAGTCATATCCTAATAGATATGCAACACCTTTTTCACATTCAAAAGATGCCAACCCTACTGCTGAAAAGCCTCAGACACTTTCAAAAAAGCTGGCAACACCACCTCCTGAGTTTGGTGGAAAGTCGTAGCCACTTTAAGCACAAAAGAGGGATCCAAACGAAGCACCACACCATCCTCAAAATAAAAGAAAAGGTTCTCTTGCCATGAGAGCAGCAGACTTCCCAATCTTCCAAGCCGAAATTATAGCTACAACAAAAATACTTTCAGGGTAAGAAACTTAACATCAGCCTGCTCCACTAGCTCAAAAGGAGAAGCTGTCAGCGGACACTGCAGGGATATATAAAGACCCTTCTGGTGCTCCCCTTTATTTTCTTTTTACCTCAGGCTGCTCAAGACGAATGTCCTGAGCAGCCAGAGTGTTTTCTTTTCTGTTCCTGTAATAATGATTAGTGCACAGGGCTGACGTCATTACAGGCAGCCGATGGGTTAATTTTACTTTAATTACATCAGTGCTCAGGGGTATATCTCAGCACCTCAAGCTTTGATTATCTTGGGAGAGGTAGTGTTGAAAAGGGGAGAATCTCCCTTTGATATCTCTGCCCAGTGGATCCCTGCTTGGGGAACACCACAGGAGAGTGATCCCCAAGCAGTGATTCACCCACT
The DNA here is from genome assembly GCF_964263255.1 of Lissotriton vulgaris. Taxonomy (NCBI): domain Eukaryota; kingdom Metazoa; phylum Chordata; class Amphibia; order Caudata; family Salamandridae; genus Lissotriton; species Lissotriton vulgaris. Next base: position 878,812,435 of record NC_141685.1, read on the forward strand.
AGACACCAGGAGTTTGGGATAACTGTCCCTTGTGCAAGGGCTTGTGCGCTCCCACCCCCTAACAATATCAGTCGTTCTGCCAACCCTGGGGGGCGGATGGGGGTAATTACCCCTGATCTCCCTCCCCGGTGTGACAGAAAACCAAATAGACCACTGATACACAAGGTACCACCCGGGGGTAGCCTGTGACCCTCCTGACATTCACATGCGGCCCCCTGGTTAATAGCAGCACTAGGCTGCTGTTTACTTCAGAGATCACTAACATTCAGAAATATGGTAAATACATGGGGAAGCTTTTATTTACAAGCTAACTGAAGTAAAGGAAAATACTCAAATAAAGTATTCTGCAACATTTACCACCCACAAGTCACAATTCCATCCTGCTAGCATCAATGCGGCCCTCGGGCTCACCACAGACCATACTTTGCGGCCCCACAGACAATGTTTGTGAGTATCTATGCACTAGACAGTAGGGCAGATTATGAAAAAAATATATAGGGGTGGGGCTGCACACCATGGGCAAGGCCAATCTATCACCCCCAGAAAGTATAGTGACATTCATTCTGCTCCACTAGGGAGCAGATGGGCATAATTACCCCAATCTGCTCCTTTCGGGAGATGGTGGGGGGTGTTTGCAAGAAAGTCACTAGACATCAGGGATTTAAAAAGAAATATATATAGGGGTGGGACTACCCTCCATAGGTATGGCCATGCCTCACTCCAACAAGAAGGCAGACAATATTTCTGCCCCTGGGGGGATGGATGGGGCTTATTAACCCCAATCTGCCCCTGGGGCAAAAAGCCCACTACATACCAGGGTAAATAAAAAAAAAACTAGGGATGAGGACTGCCCACCATGGACATGCCTTCATCCCAGAAAGGTAACAAACAGTCTTTCTGACTGGTTGGGGGATACGGGGGTAATTACCCTCAATTTGCTCCCCCAGGGAGCAGACAACCCACTAGACACCTGGGATTGCATTAATGCAGTATTTTATTCAAGGGTAGCAGCCCCCCATGGCATATGTCTGTGCTCTCCTCCGCCCCGGGGCCCAATACACTTTCTCCCCCCACGGTGGGTATAAAGGGTTATTCACTTCCAATCTGCCCCTGCGGAGGGGCAGATAGCTCATTAAACACCACACATTTAAAAACTGTGCCAAAAACAAACAAAATGAGGGGTGGCCTACCTTGGCATTGAGCCATTGCTCTGCCCGAAAAGGGGCAATAGTGTCTTTCTGCCTGACTGGTAGCAGATATGAAGTTTGTCCAAAAATGGTGTTGGGTGTCAAATCTGCTCCTGGTGGCAGAAAGCCCACTAGACACTTGGGATTTTGCATGTGGGGCATACATAGGGCCTGTGGTGTTGCACTCTGGCATTGCCCACAACCCCACCACAAGAGGGACAAACCAGCCTTCCTGCCCCTCCCCCGGGGCTAACAGGGGACTTGCTCCTAACTTACCCCTGTGGGAGGCGCCTAACCCACTAGACACCAGGAAATTCGAAATGACACCAAAACAAACAAAGGGCGGGGCCTACCCTGGCATCGAGACATACTCCAGTTCAAGAAGGGACAATAGTGTCTTTCTGCCCCCCTGTGGATGATGTATTTTTCATTTTCATTATAAAAGTAATGAGGTAGGTCTTGCCCATCCTGACATTAGGCCCTATCCTCACCCCTAAAGTCTCAACAGTCTTTCTGCTCTCCTGCGGACTAGAATATCCCATTCCACAGGCATGAGAGAGGACATTTGATTCTTTTGGGTGTTTTTTTAACATATAGAACAGGAGAGCGGGGCTAAATATAAATATTGTCTCATTTGCCATGGTGATGCTGCACTTTTTGGGCTTAGGTAGGCTGCCTACTGAAAGAAATGACCAGGTCAAGACATTTCAGAAAACTGGACATTGAGGGGAGTCCAGAGAGGTGTACTTCACATGGATCCAATGCCGTTTTTTACCCACAATACTTTGCAAACCTCAAACTTTGCCAAAAATCACACATTTTGCTTGCAGTTTTAGGATGTAAACTTCCGGAGTCAGCAGGGATCCACAAAATTCCTACCACCCAGCGTTCCCCCACTTGTCCTGATAAAAATGCTACCTCAGTTGTGTGGCTGGGCCTATTGACCCTGACAGGAACTGATCAAACCTGGGTAAATTAAAGTCCCACAGTGGAATTCCCATTGACGTTGGTTTTATCCGTTTCTGTCATGGGCTTGTTTTTGGATTCCTCTTGATTCCGGGAGTTTCCATCACAGAAATATAAGTAAGATGCGTGATTTTAGCCAAAGTTTGAGGTTTGCAGGGCATTGCGGCTAAGAAAAGCCTGTGGAATTCACACAAGCACACCACAGGGGAATCCCCGGGGTGTCTAGTTTTCACAAATGTCTGTGGTTGGTAGGTTTCCATGGGTGGCAGTCAATGTTCCCTCTAATTATTTTTATCGGTGTGCAGCAACAATATGTTTGTGGGCACACTTTATTTTATATGTGCCCATTTGTGAGTAGAGATGAGTCAAAATATAAGCAATCATGTGGGCAAAATATTATGTGAAAGGGATCTTGGCAATTGCTGAGGTGGGTGTTAGAGGTACGAGGCTACAAATATGGAGTTATGAGGCTGCAGCCAAGATCCATATAAACATCTGTCCATTAACATATATCGTCTGCTGATTTTACAGTCTAGTGACATAAATTTGGATACTTATTTTGGTTAAAATTAATTTACAGTGAAAAAGTTTGAAGTTGATGCCTACCTGCTCTGTGACCAATACAATTATGTGCTGATATGCTGAGAGTTCTGTTTATTTTAAAGAAGTTCAGTTATTAAGAGGTTGGTTCACCTCACCTCACTAATGGTTCAATACACAAACATAAAGAAAAACACACAATTCAGTTTTAACTCAGCACATTAAACAAATGGTTAACATTGTTAGTGATAAATATGTTCAATTAACAGCAATTACACCTGGAGTGCACTTGCGTATCATTTTCTCGATTGAGGAAAATCCCAAGCATCATTTTTGAAAGTCAGGGCCGGACTGGCCGTTGCGGGCACCAGGCAATCCCCTGGTGCGTCACAAGGGTGGGGGCCGGTTTTGCAACATAGCTGCAAAATCGGCCCTGTAACAAAATCGGCTGAAAACCGGCCCAGCAAAGAGCTCGGTCGAACCCCTAACCTCCCTTTGGGCCAGGGCCGGTTTTGGTTCCCAGTCCGGCCCTGTTAAAAGTCCAATATCTTTAACACTGAAGTACTTAACTAGTTAGGCCGGCATATAATATATAACATACTATACGAATTGCAGGAATTTTTCTTAATGGAGAGACATGCATCCTGAGGCCATGTAGTATGAGCACATGGTAAAGCTGAAACTGAAGCTAGGCTTTAGAACATAACTGAGGTGTGCTAAATAGGAGGTCACCTTCTAATACAAGAAGTGTGACATCATCTGCAATTTAAAGAGGTTTACCTGAGGACGGGAGATAGTGCTGTATTGATCTTATTAATTTGATAAAACAGTCATTTTTCTTAAGGCCAGTATTATCGTGGGAACCGCATTCCCTGACCCTTGCTGGTTTTGTGGTACAAACAGAGAATCATGCAAAAATTGCTAGGAAGCTACCACTAATATGTACGCAGTAGGTACAGCCCCTTCTGTAGGAGGCCTATTTTGTGTGTAACGCCTTCAGCCAATCCTGGGCTTTTTATTAATGGCACATTTGTGTTGGGAAATATGATTTTATACTTACAATACTAAAAGCAAAGCCACAAGTACAGGATGCAACTTGTTGCCAACTTAAAAACAAAAGCTAGTTGAACATGCCACACATGTCACAAATGACACTGTCACCTGGTAGCTGTGTTTCTACCCCCCCAACAATAGTTCTTATCTTTTAGGTATATCTTAAAAATGTCACTTTTTCGTTTTAAAAAGCTGTAAAAAGTGCTGCTTTTGGCATGGTTACCCCTCACTGTTTGCCTGACTCTGAATGCTACTTTAACTGAATGTGCACTGGGAACCTGCTAATCAGGTTCCCAGTGCTGTGTTTGTACCCAAAGCTGGTCATTTCTTTCCACAATTGGCACACCTCTGGCCCACATATAAGACCCTTGTAAAAGTTACCAGTGATACCAAGGGCATTGTGACCAGAGAGGGTCTCTAAGGGCTGCAGCATGTATTGTGCAACCCTAAGATACCCCTCCCCAAAACATGCACACTGCCACGGCAGCCTATGCGTTTTGGTGCAACTAAAAGTGAAGAGTCGACCTGGCACACATCCCTGTGTGCCAGGCCTGCCAGCACTGACAGAGGCAAAAGTAAGTCACCCCTACAACACTCCTTACAGCCCCAAGGGAGGGTGCACTGTACCTCTTGTGAGGGCATGCCTGCATGAAGAGATATGCACCTATAGTGTCTAGTTCTATTCTTAGGCATTATAAGTGCATAGTCAAGCTATACTAAGTACATGAGCTGGAAGCTTGTCAATATGAGTTCCACAGCTCCACGATGGCTTCACTGAATCCCAAGATGCTTAATACCAAACATGTTCGATTAATGAGCCCACACTGATGCCAGTGTTAAATCCATTAATAAATGCACTCAGAGGGCACCTTAGAGGTGCACCCTCAAAAACCTACCCGACTTCTAGCGTGTAGCTAACTGGTCTGCACCATCCTACCACTTCCAGACATGTTTCTGACCCTCTGAGGTGGGAGCCTTGTGCTCTTGTGGGTCAGAAACAAAGCCTGCTGTGGGTGGAGGTGCTTCACACTTATCCCCAAGCAGGAACAGTACAGTACTCAAGGATGGTGAGCCTGAAAAGCTTCCTTCCCTTTATTATGCTAGCCAGGGCCTCTCCAGCAAGTGGAGATGCCCATCCCCCTGACTGGTGCGAAAATTAGTAAATAGGAGAGGCGTATCCCCTCTCAGCCAGGACCACCTATAAGGTGTCCTGACCTGAATTGCCCCCTCCTTAGGAAATCTTCCATATTGGTTGTGAGGATTTTATCCAATCGGATTAAGGGTATAACCACCCTCTCCACAGAGAACGGACATACTAAGGGTGTTGCCCATTGGCTACTACCTGCCAGTACCTGTAACACCACTGAAATGTGATCCTCAGATTCCTTGCAACCTAAAAAAGAAGACAGACCAAATAGCTGCACCAGCAGTGAAGACTTCAGACGACAACTGACTTGGCCCCAGCCCCTCAAAGAAACCTGCACCAAAAAGCGACTTGTCCTGCAGACCCAGTGACCTCCACAACCCTGGGAGGACTGCCTGCCTTACCTAAAGACCATGAAGAGTACAGCGGCCCGGTACACAAAGAAACCCCCGAGAAGAGTTCCAGTGCCCTGCTGAACTGCACAACCAGACCTTCGGACCTACCTCTGCACTGACGCCTCCAGCCAGAGTCGAATTGGACCCACTGATCCTAAGAATGTTCCCTAGCGGTCCTAAGCTCGAGTCCACCTAGAGTTACCTCTCCTGGACTCCACGAGGACTCCTGCAGCCTCAACATATAAGGTCCTACGCCCGCTCCGGTAAAACTTCTCTGGTGTCCAAATACACTCCTGCACCTGCAGCCCCTGGCCTTTGGGAGCTCAACCGATGGTGTCCCTGAGTTCGTTAGCGCCCAAACTTACCTCCAGAGCCACCGGTTTCCTCTGTTCAGCTCCCTGGTCCGAGCCTGCAGCCTTTGTTTAAAATGTTCATTGCTTTGTATTGGGCACCCGATGATGTGTTGGCACTCAGCACCCGGCCACCTCTGTGCCGCTAAGGGTGTGTGGTAGGTGCTGCCTTGTGGGACCCCCAGAGCTGGTCCTCACCCCCAGAGATTCACCCCTAACTCTGATTTTCCCGTTTGCAACTGACACCTCTTTGCGTGCACCAAGTCTCCACTGACTTACATTGATCCCCAGTGACCAAATTTGACTTTTGCAGCCAGCCGCCCCAGTGGTTGTGCAGTCTCTACATTTACCGGACCGTTGCTCGATGTTGGTCCTAAACCCAAAGACTGGATTTGTAAGTTGTGTACTTACCTGTGAAATTGCATGATTGTTTTCCTTCTATAGATTAAAACATTGAACTGTTCGAAAAATGTAGTGTCCACTTTTTATACTTAAAAACAGTGATTTTCCAAAATGTATTTTACTGCAACAAAGTATCTTTGGTTCTAAGTAACAAACATACAAAAAGTAATATTTTTACAAACTAGTGGTCTCGGATTTTGTCACTGAGTATGTGTAATCATTTCTTGCCTGAGTGTGTACTACAAATGCTTAACACAGCCGTCTGATAATCCTAACTGTTCGACCACACTGCTACAAAAGAGAACATTAGTATTATCTGCTTGTAGCCTCTGTAAAGCCTCTGGGGATCCACTGGACTGTGTACACTATACCTTACTTTGGTATAGTATGTGCACGTTAATTCTTTAATTTTTTTCCTATAGAACATGAATTTTGGGAAAATGTCAGAGGGAAAACTGCCAAGAAAACAGTCATGCTTTATCACTCTTTCCCTCAAAGCAACATGGTACCATAATAGCTAATCTTAAGGGCGCCAATGAGGTGTACTGGCTTTATTGTTGCTTTTAGTACTGAGAGACCGGTTTCCAATCTCGTTTCTGACTTCACTAGATGTGTGATCCTGAACAATGTCAGTATCCAGCCGTCTCAGTTCCCTCTCTGTAAAACTTAGACCTAAACAAATACCACTCTTTAGTACAATATCATAACTATATTTAGTCATGTTCCGCGCTTAATACTTTGAAAATGAGTTGCATGTTCTTCTTTTGAGTGTGTAGTGCTTATCTATATTGGAGGTTGGGTGCAAGATCTTCAGCATTAAGGTGTTTACTTTCAGCTTCAGGGATGCTAATAGGGAAAAAACGTGATTATGGAGGGATCTAGTCAAGGACGTCATTGGGAGTAGTCGGGGAGTAGTCAGGGATCGCAGCTGTGACCGCTAGCTTGCTCTCTGCTACTTCTGGAACTTTCCTTTTCCAAAATATTTGCCTCTTCGGAGGGTATGGGGCACAAGGAAATGCCAGGAGAAGCAGGGAGCAAGCTAGAGGTCACAGCTGCGACCACTGACTACTCCCAGATGATGTCCATTGATATAGTCTTTGCTTTCATCTGGCTTTCCCTGTTTGTACGCCACAATAATGCAAATTCCTCTTCTTAAGATTGATAATTGCTGCCTTGTGCCAGTGCTCTCTGTGCACGGCAAGATGATCAGGCTGAGCAGCGGCCCAAGCTCACATGTTAAAGGGAGCACAGGTGGTGGCCCAGCACAGCCCCAAACACAATTGCTACACCCATCACTGATCTCTCCAAGTAGAGCTTTCTGGCCTTTTGTGAGGTGGTCTCTTGGCCCACCCACTCAAGTGGGGTACCATTGCTACCGGAAGACGTTTGTGGACCTCTGAGTGGTACAACATTTGTAGTTCTCCACAGATTCCGGAACTTTCTTGCATAGAAATGTGGGGAAAATGTGTGTTTTTAGTAAAAGTTTGAGATTGGCAAAGGCTGGCTGGATAGAAAAATCTGTGAGAGACACACAAGTTATCCCACTCTGGATTCCCCTAGGTGTCTAGTTTAAAAAAAAATATTCAGATTTGCTACGTGCCGGCTGAGCAAGGGCCCAAAAACCACAGCGATACACTTAGCAAAAAAGGGCCAGTCTTGAGTGGAAAAATGTGATGTGTCCATCTTGCATTTTGGGCTTTTTCATGTCACGGGCACTAGGCCTAACCACACAAGTTTGCTACAGTTTTTATTGGGAGACTTGAGGGAATGCTAGGTGGAAGGGAGTTGTATGGCTCTCAACAGATTCTGCAAAAAAAAAGTCAGTTTAGTGTGGAAATACGTGATGTATCCACGTTGCGTTTTGGGCTCTTTCCTGTCACAGGAACTAGGCCTACACACACAAGTGAGGTACCATTTTTATTGGGAGATTTGGAGGAATCCTGAGTGGAAGGATGTTAGTGGCTTCCCACAGATTCCAGATTCTATGGCAGGACCGGAGGCTTCGGATTATGCCTTCTTCCTTTGCTTTATTACTACACACTGCAGCAAGAAAAACATCAAACAACTACATTTCCCATGAACACTTGGGTAAAAGAAAAAATCTGAACATTAGTCCTTCGTTAGTGTCAGCACTCCGGCAGCTACCATCATGCACTGCTGCTGCTTCCTCTTCCTCTTTCTTCGCTGCGCAGCAGCAAGTTAAGTGGTTTTTTTACTCTCCTGGGTTTTGGGGGCTGTGGTGTTAGCGGTTTGGTATTTTGGCTAGCGCTAACGTATTTCCTCAATATCAGAGTCCCCTGATAATCGCGGGACGCTTTTAGCGCTCTTAACGCGATTTCGTGCCCAGTGACAGCACGGTGTGGTCCTCCCACCGCTAGGGAGTGAGCTTTTCACTCTGTGACCAGCGCGAGGGAGGGATGCTCTTCAAAGCGTTTTTTCCCGCGTTTGCCACAGGAGGCTGGTCTTGTCCCCTGCCACCCGGTCAGACATACTTTGGGGTTTGCAAATTTAGGTTTTCCCCCTGAATTGGATGCCCTGTGTGGGTTGTACTGCTACTTCTGACACCCTGAGGAGTCGAAATCAGCACCAGTCTGTTGGTGCGGTGGGATGCTTTACCGGGTGGTGCCCTGTAAATTGAAGGGCTGCAGCGTCCCCAGGGCTAACCCTCCTTAAATTGTGTGCCTTTCGTGCCCCCACATTATCTGGGCTCCCTCCCAGGTCGAAATTAGTACCCGTGAGGGTCCTTGCATAATTGCTGTGCCATATCCCGGTTACCCTGCAGAGCCTAACTTACCTCATGATGCAGGGGGACCAAGGCCAGTACCCAGAGGAGGACCCCCTGAACTACGCCTCTTGGGATGCCGATTTTTACCACACGGTGGATGACTCCATTTATAGGGCAGTTGATCGGGCCATGATTCCCCTAGAGCAGCGCCTCACAGCGCGGATGGATGAGGCGTACGCGAAACTTGCGGCCCTTATTCCCGCGCCGGCCCCAGCGCCTTCACCCTCCCCCCTCCTAATAAGAAGCCTTGTACTGAAGGGGTTGACTCTGAGGCTTTTGCTAGGGTTAAAAGCGCCTTTATGGCGCACGCGGGATCCCAGCCCATCCTTGTGCCCCCAATGGAGGTTCCACCCCCGACCCCACGCACTATGTCCCCGGAGCCACAGGAGGATGGGGATTCTCCGGATGGGGACGAGGAGGCTTGCTCCTCTAGGTCGTGGCTTCCGTCCCAAGCTGCCTCCTCCGCGGGACCTTCGGACATGTTGGACCCGGACGATATTACGTGGATAAGGACGCTCGCAGTTGCCTTAGAGCGGAATGTCCTCGCCCCACCTTAGACGGTAAGGTGGCGATGACCCCAGACATTGATCCGAAGATGGTGACATTTTTGTCTAAGTTTGTCAAGGAACCTAGGAAGGGTATAGATAGGTACTGGCGTACCTGCCAGGACAAGTAGTTAGATGCGGTGGGTCCCATGACCAAGATTCTGGACATGGCCGAAGAGGCCAAGGTCTCGGGGGATCTTATATCCCCGGAGGTCCTTTCCAATTGGGCGCAGCGGGCCATTGTTTTTCTTGGTAATGCGAATTGCGCCCTCTCTATGGAGAGAAGGAGGTCACTATTGATTAAGATTGACCCTAAGCTGGGTGACCTCGCCTCCTCTGAGGCTGGTGCAGTGGCGCAAGGGGGATTGTTCGGGGACACTTTCATTAAGGAGCTCGGCAAATTTGTGGCCACGTTTACTTCTCTGGACAGAGCACAGTCTACTATAAAGAAAGTTTTTGCCCCTCCTGTTTTTGAGAGGGCAGATGTGGCAGGGGGCGCTCGTTCGGTCGTGGCAACAGCTCCGATCGTGGGCAAGGCTCCGGCCGCGGTTAGTTTCAGGACAACCCCCGATTCAACAATTTCAACCCGACGAGGGGACAGAGATTCCGTGGCCGAGGGGGCCAAAGAGGCCAGCAGCAGGGTGCTGGAAGAGGTGAATGTGCTACCCTCAGCGAGTTTGCGGGTAGGGGGGCGCTTGGCGCAGTTTTTCCCAGCATGGGTTTCCCTTACAAGCGATACATGGGTGCTGCAGACGGTCCAGGTCTACCCTCAGCGAGTTTGCGGGTAGGGGGGCGCTTGGCGCAGTTTTTCCCAGGATGGGTTTCCCTTACAAGCGATACTTGGGTGCTGCAGACGGTCCAGGGCTTCCAGCTGGAGTTCTATGGTCGTCCATGTCAGCTGCATCGTCCCCACCCCACTACCTTCTCTCAGCGAGATGCAGACTTAGTGCGCAAAGAGGTTTCCGCCCTCCTCCACAAAGGGGCGATCTGTTGCGCGCGAGAGCATCCCGGGGGTTTCCTCAGCAACCTCTTTTTGTTCGACAAGGTCGACGGGGGCCGTCGTCCAGTCATCAATTTGAGAGAATTCAACGAGTGGCTGGTGTATCGCCATTTTAAAATGGAGGGGATTCACCTCTTGAGGGATGTTTTGCTTCCGTCCGATTGGTGGGTCAGGCTCGACTTAAAAGACACCTATTTTAAATTCCGATTTTTCCTCCTCATCGTCGTTTCCTCCAGTTCAAGTGTGACTGTCAGGTTTACAAGTTCACCACGCTGCTCTTCGGGCTCTCCTCGGCGCCGTGGTGCTTCACAAAGGTGCTGCATCCGGCGGTGGAAGCCTTGCGGGCACGGGGTATCAGAATGATCGTGTACCTGGACGACATGCTGTTCATGGACCAGTGTCCAGAGCGGCTAGTGTCCCAACTGCAGGTTGCAGTCGACCTCCTTCAGGGACTGGGCTTCGTTATCAACGAGAAGAAGTCCCTTCTGGTTCCCGTCCAGTGTGCCACCTTTTTGGGGTTCAACTAAGACTCGGTGTCTTCCACTTTGAGTCTTCCCGCCAGGAAGATGGCAAAGATCAGACACGAGCTATGCCAGACTCTGGCGAAACCGCTCATATCTCTGCGCCACTTGGCGCGATTCAGGCCATATTTCCGGGCCCTCTTCATTATCGGGCAATGCAGCGTCTGAAACATATCACCTACGGAAAGGCCTGACGTACTCTCAGCTGATTCCTCTGTCGGAGGAGGTGAGGGACGAGATGGAGTGGTGGCTGACACACATGGAGGCCTGGAATGGCTGTGCGATTTTTGGATCAGCCCCGGACATAGTTATCAAGTCAGACACCAGTCGGTCGGGCTGGGGGGCCAGGTGCGGAAATTTTTCCACAGGTGGCGCCTGGTCCGCCCACAAGCAGTCGTTACATATCAACTGTTTGGAGTTGCTAGCGGGGTCCTTTGCGGTCCAGTGTTGGACGAGGAAAGAGTGCAATTGTGTGTCCTGTTACGGATGGACAACGTGTCGGCGGTCCAATATATCAACCATCTGGGGGGGGGACCAAATCCAAACTGCTAGCAGACTTTGCGAGGGAGTTTTGGCACTTTTTCCTGGACCATCAGGTGTTGGTCATGGCGGAGTATCTGCCGGGTCGGCAGAACGAAGTGGCAGATTGGCACTCCCGGCACCTTCTGGATGCCAGTGTGTGGAAGCTGGACCTTCAGGTCTTCTCTCTGTTGGCGGCCAGGTGGGGTCCCTTCACAGTGGACCTGTTTGCGTCGCGCCTGGATCATCAGCTTCTGAGGTACTTCAGTTGGCGCCCGGATCTGTTGGCGGAGGCAACAGACGCTTTCCTCCAGGATTGGTCGGGCGAGAAGGGGTATGCGTTCCCCCCCGTTTTCCAGGATAACGCGAGTGTCAACGTTGCTGCGTCGACAGTTGGCAGAGGCAGTGTTGATCACACCATGGTGGAGGTCTCAAGTTTGGCTTCCAGTTCTTCTGGAACTTTCTTGGGATTTTCCAATCCTACTCCCCCACTCTAATCACATTCTGCTCAGTCCGGACGGGGCTCCCCACCGGTTGGTCCAGGAGGGATCGCTGAGGCTGATGGCTTGGAGGATCTTCGGCATCGTTGGATACTCCCAGGCCTTTCGGGAAAAGCAGAGGATCTGCTCTCCAAGGCATGGTCTGATGGCACAACCAGGAGGTACTGATCAGCCTGGCATAGATGGCGTCGCTGGTGTGTGCGACGGAGTTTTGATCCCATGGGGGCAGATGTAGTCCACGTTCTTAACTTCCTGGCCGGTTTGGCGGAAGATGGCCTAGCCTATCGGTCAATCAACACTTTCCGTTCCGCAATCTCGGCTGGTCACGACTTTGTGCAGGGTTCCCCGGTTGGGGAGCACCCCTTGGTGTGCAGACTTCTGAGAGGAATCCGCCTCTAGCTGCCTCCCGAACCACGTTATTCCGTCCTTTGGGATGTAAACAGGGTTCTGAACTTATTTCTGTCTTTGCAGCCAAATAGATTTCTTTCTCGTAAAGAACTCACAGCTAAGTTAGCAATGCTTTTGTGCTTGATATCCTGCAGAAGGGTCTCGGATGTACGAGCTCTTGACATTACTGCCAGGGTTTTTTCCCCCGTCGGGGTGTCCTTCACAGTGAGTAGGCGGACTAAGTCCCACACACAGGTTATTTCGTACCCAGCCTTTCCGGATTCCCCTAAACTGTGTATAGTGCAGTGCCTCCGTGCTTTTGAAGATATGACTGATGACACTCGCCCTCCAGGCGAAAGACAACTTCTCATTGTCCTACGCAAACCGTACAAGGCTGTTTCTTCCCCAACAATCGCCAGGTGGGTGCGTTGGGTGATATGGCTGAGATACCCGCCACCCCCTCTCAACACAATCCCCAAAAGGAGGGAAACCGGAAACAGTTCTTAAAGTTTTTGGATGTGGGAGGGAGTGACCCTCCCGGCCGTATTTATTAAAACAAAAATTAAAACATTAAACGTTTCATGTTATGTACAATTTCATTATCACATTGCGATGTTTGGCTAACCTTAACATATTCTCTAATACAGAGGTTCTCCTAGCCGAACTAGCATCCTACAAAAACATTCTCTAGAAACACTGAAATTGTACATCCTAACGTTTAAGGGCCAACGGCAAGGTCATAACCGGTGTCAAGATCCCTAACCAGACTTACCCCTCCCACTTGGGAGGGGCGACAGCACAGAGGCTTACCTCAAGTGCAACTACTAACAATTTCCCTTGACTTGACGGGGGCACTTAAGACTCGACGCCATTTAAAGGTCGTTCGAAGACTTGTGTGTGGTATCTAGAAGGTATCGTGGACCTCTCCCCACCCCACACAACTTACCGCATCTGCCGTCGCAGATGACACTGGCCCCGGGAAATTCCCCCAGGAGGGGGCTGTAACCCCTCCTACAAAGGAAGGGGCCTTGACCGCCTTTCCTTTACTTCCGGCGACCCGCCCTTAGACGGGACCGCCTCCCCATTGAGGGGCCAATGGCCACCTCTCCCGAGCGCTCCCATCCGTGTTGGGTGACGCCCACTCATAGGGATCTACCAATTAGTGCTCACCGATCATGACCTTACCGCCTACCAAAAAATAAATACGACAATTCTTACTCAACCTAAGAAAACATTGGTCGCTACGACCGAAAGAACATGCTTAAAATGCAACACTACATCAAATCATTTTAATCGTAACAACTTACACGATATTCACCATACTTTATTATGATCAACAACAAACTGATACTTTCACAGCCTGTAAACGAAACGGAAAACATACTTATAAAATTCACTTTATTGCACAACGACTTGCTGTCCTCAGGGGCTGGTGGGTGGGTCAAAATTGGCTCTTCGTTCTGTCCCGAGCTCACGGGTAGCGAGGAGGTGCAGCTTCGGAGCACAAGAACAAGAGGACGTCTTCTGGTCTTGCGTCTCTTTTTATCCGTCTTCAGGGCGGGCGAGAACCCGCCCCTGCCTGCCCCTAGGGCGGGGCTGGCTACGTCGGTGTCTAGGCCAGCCCACTCTAGGGCGGGAAAAGGCGCGCCCCGGCTACGCCGCTTCGGGCATACCAGCCGAGACGCGCCTCCCGCCCAAAAATGGCTTCCCGGGGGGATCGAGGCACTCCGCCATACGTTCGGGGGGACCGAGTGGTCGCCCCTTTCCATATGGCTGAGATACCCGCCACCCCCTCTCAACACAATCCCCAAAAGGAGGGAAACCGGAAACAGTTCTTAAAGTTTTTGGATGTGGGAGGGAGTGACCCTCCCGGCCGTATTTATTAAAACAAAAATTAAAACATTAAACGTTTCATGTTATGTACAATTTCATTATCACATTGCGATGTTTGGCTAACCTTAACATATTCTCTAATACAGAGGTTCTCCTAGCCGAACTAGCATCCTACAAAAACATTCTCTAGAAACACTGAAATTGTACATCCTAACGTTTAAGGGCCAACGGCAAGGTCATAACCGGTGTCAAGATCCCTAACCAGACTTACCCCTCCCACTTGGGAGGGGCGACAGCACAGAGGCTTACCTCAAGTGCAACTACTAACAATTTCCCTTGACTTGACGGGGGCACTTAAGACTCGACGCCATTTAAAGGTCGTTCGAAGACTTGTGTGTGGTATCTAGAAGGTATCGTGGACCTCTCCCCACCCCACACAACTTACCGCATCTGCCGTCGCAGATGACACTGGCCCCGGGAAATTCCCCCAGGAGGGGGCTGTAACCCCTCCTACAAAGGAAGGGGCCTTGACCGCCTTTCCTTTACTTCCGGCGACCCGCCCTTAGACGGGACCGCCTCCCCATTGAGGGGCCAATGGCCACCTCTCCCGAGCGCTCCCATCCGTGTTGGGTGACGCCCACTCATAGGGATCTACCAATTAGTGCTCACCGATCATGACCTTACCGCCACAGGTCCGGATAGTTGACCGGCTATCCGGACCCCCCACAAAACTCCTACCTAAAGGTCATGTTCTAACGTTTTTAACCAAGCTAAGAAGTCACCTATGAGTAACTCATTCCCCACCCTCGACAAATGCACACCATCCCCCAGATACATACTGTCATCATTAATACAACTATGCGAGATCGAATGCAATGTCTTGGAACGGAACAACCTACTCACTTTGTTATTCAATTTTCTAACAGAATGATTCAAAGCAGGGATCGAGATAGCCCCCCGCCACACTTTTCGTGGGATCATATGAGACCACGCAATTATGCACCCCGGAACTCTCCTCGCTAACCAACTTACCGTGGAAAGCATAGCCTCCAGGAGAAGTCGTCTACCGGTGGTGACCAAATCATTGCCCCCCAAATGCACTATGACTATGGACGGCGGTGACCTCATCCGCTCTAACAAACCCTCAAAAAATTCCTGAAACTGGTCAATACAGAGACCGCCCCTTCCGTAGAAGGACACTCTGTACCCGTATTCCCCAGGTACGTGAATCATGTCACCTGCTTTGAATACGTCTGCGGCCCGTCTCACGTATGAGTGGCCCACGACCCACACCTCCTTCCTCACAGCCGGTGACGTGCGACCGCTGGCCTGGTGTTGGGTCGACTGCACAGTCCGCCCTGCCGCGTAGGCTTGCGCAACTGAAAACAAACAAAAGACAAGAAGCGTGAGTACATGATTACAGCTTCACAACATGTGCAATCGCACGTACCTCTTATAACAATTGGAGGACCAGCGCCCCACACGTTTCACTTGTTCTACATTAAGACCCCTGGCTGTAGCTTCAGTGGCAGCCCCTATTCGAAAGGAATGGGTCCCAAATTCGCCCGGGTCCAAGCCCGCTGCGGCAATGGCCATTGCAAGCACCCGCTGAAACTGAAACCTCGTCAGCGGGGTGGCGTCTGCATGCCTCAACAATGTCCCCCCCCATGATGCCACCCTTCGTGCTAGGTAATCTTCTAAGCACTGTACCGGACACATGGATGACTCGGGGTTCCTGCGAATGATCGTGCAGTCCCCTCTCCCATCTTGGTCAGTCTTGGACCTGAGAAAGGAGACAATCATCGCATCACCCCTGATCTGAACATGTTCCCTGCACACGCCCCCCGTCACATCCTGTTTGTTCCTTGCAACTAGCTCACTAACTCTCATAGCCCCGTGAAATGCCAGCGTAAATGCAGTCCGGAACAAACAGGTCTCGAAAGGGGACGAGCATGTGTTAGGGAGTGTGGCCAGTAACTGGGACAACCTGTCTAGACCTATCGGTCGTCTTACGTCTACTCTGCGACCCTCTAGGCGTTGCCACCCACGCAGCGCTTTCTGTACTGTAAAAGACGCTGTTGGGTCCAGGATGCCATGGGCCCTGGCAACAAAAGAAATGGCGGCACGATGCCTTTGGGCCGTAGCCACCGATTTCCCAGCCCTACGTAAGGACATCAGAAAAAGTACTACCCACTCTTCCTGACCCCAAAGTCCCCCTCTCTCTGCCCCCAAAAAGGCTAAATAGGCCTGGAACGCCCCTTCATATGCCTTCCTTGTCCTGGGTGCTAGACTCTCTCCCACGAGGTGACGAAGTTCGGGGCACCGAGAGACCAGAGAGCTTCGGGGAAGGGTGCCGGCTCCGGGTCCGCTGAAGGAAGGAAACCCGAGAAAGCCTGCATGTGAAAACGAGACAGTGCATCAGCGGCCTGATTCATCACCCCTGGGACATGTTTTGCTCTGAATACCACGTTCAGTTGCATACACAGTAGGACAATTTCTTTGAGCAGCCTCAAAATCAATTTACAATGGGCTGCCTGACTATTGATGCATTCTACCACGGTCATATTGTCGGACCAGAACACGACAGAATGATCTCTGAACCCTTCTGGCCAGGTTCTCAGGGCCACCAGAATGGGAAATAGTTCAAGGAAAGCAATATTACTCGTTAGCCCCTTCTCGTGCCACCATAGGGGCCACCTTTGAGCAGACCATTTTGTGCCGAAGATGGCGCCAAAGCCTATGCTTCCTGCTGAATCTGTCCATAGCCCAAGCTCTTCTGAGGACACGGCTGGCTTGTTCCAGACGACTCGGCCATTGAAGTCCGCCAAAAATGCTAACCAAATCCGCATGTCCTGGCGGACCTCAGCCGATAACCTCGTGCGATGATGACCCTCCTTTAGGCCAACCATCGCTTGGGCAATTGAGCGGGAAAAAGGGCGAGCCATTGGGATCACCCTCAAGGCAAAGTTCAACTTTCCCACTAATTGTTGCAACTGATGCAGTGTAACCTTAGATGCATTCAAACATACTTGGAGGGCTGCCCTGAATTTTAACACTTTGCTAGCTGGTAAACGGAAACACCCCTCCCTTGAGTCCAACTCGATCCCCAAAAACTCGAGGCAAGTCGTGGGACCCATAGTTTTACCCGGTGCCAATAGCACGCCAAAATGACCCATCAACACACAGAATTCAGCTAAGGCCTGAGCACATTCGGGATTTCCGGCGGGACCAAGGAACAAAAAGTCGTCAAGGTAGTGCATTACATTTCGGAAACCCGTTTTCTTAGTGAACACCCATTGCAGGAAAGTACTGAATTGCTCAAAATAAGCACATGATATAGAGCATCCCATTGGCATACACCTATCCATGTAAAATGACCCCTGGAACCCGAATCCCAAAAGACGCTGATCGTCTGGGTGTACCGGGAGCAACCGGAACGCTGACTCGATATCTGATTTCGCCATCAATGTTCCGGGCCCCAGGCGATTCAAGATGGCTACTGCCTCATCAAACGATGCGTATCGCACCGAACAAACTTCTGGATCAATTGCGTCGTTCACCGAAAGGCCGTGTGGAGCAGACAAATTATGGATCAAACGAAACTCACCTGGGTCCTTCTTGGGGACCACCCCTAACGGAGAACAAACAAAATCCGGTACCGGGAGTACACTAAACGGGCCGGCGACCCGTCCCCGGCTAACCTCTTTCTGAATTTTTTCTTGCACCACAGATGTATGTTGTAAAACAGAAAGTTGATTTTTGCAAATCCCTACACCCTGAAAGTCCCCCACCGGGATGCGGAAACCATGTGAAAAACCGTTCCGCAGCACCCCAGCAGAAGTACGATCCGGGTATTCACTGAGCCAGGGAATCATTGCCAAGGTATCAATCGGGGTTGGTAAAGGCGCCCCTCGGACTAGTTTAGACCTGTTTGGCGCCTCCCTTACCCCCATTCTCACCAGTTCTGGCTCTGCACGATGACTCAGGATGGGACGACCCACACGTACTACACTCATGTTTGAATTTACACGATCCCGGAGGTCTGGTACATTTCCCTTTGTTGAAATTAAAGCAGAAACCCTTCCTCCCTGTATTGCCTGCGGGCCTCGACTGATCGTCGGTGCTCGTACTTGGTCGAAAGGGCGTCCCCACATTTTGGCGGGAGTAATCTACAACATTGCTCCCAACCAATGGCATCTTTAACATTCCTGATTCTTTCATTTTATCCCATGTTACAGAATCGTAACAATCCCAAGTCAAACCCTTGTTATGTTCCTTTTCTTTCCTGAACAGATTGTCATAACAAAACCAATGGTTACCTTGATACGCTGTCGAGTAACCCATAATTCGTGATTGATAAATGGGAAATTCAGAAAGCAACTCGGGCCTACGTTCCCCCAAAATCGATGTAAAAATACCCCACGCATTGCCCCAGTTGCCAATATTCTCATTTACCTTAAAGGCGGCCATTTTTGCGCGCCAAACACTCGGATGCATTAGGTCCTTCTGACTTTTAACATGCTCCACCTCATAATGATCAACAAGCAAGGAGAAAATATTCACGTACTCCCCAGCCCAGATCTTTTCCTTTATAGCTAAAGGCACATGTTGTCCCAATCTCTCTCTACGAGAGGGTGCTGACTCGTCCTTTGCAATCGGCAATGGCCGCTTACCTGCACCGGACGCAGCTTCGGCCGCTTGCGGCTTGTCTATTCCCGCCAACGGCGCAGTCACTTTAGCTGCATCTCTCTTCTCACGAAGCCCTTTTATCAGCGCCTGTGCCTCGGCAGCCGTGGCGCCATCACTACTATCCCCCAACCAAGCTGCTAGCTGTGCTGCCAGCTCGGGGGGCATGTCTTCTTTGGATGTCGGGGTGACGACAACGGGGATTGGATTCCCCTCCATTGGTACTGGGGTCGGCGCCTCGAGCGGTACAGAGGGGACCGGGACGTCTCCACCGGCTGGAACCCTTCTTGGCCTCTTAGGTCTCCCTCCAGCCGGCGCAGGGCCCGAACCCTCCTCCCCGTCCCGTTTCGCCAACCGTTTCTTTATGTCGGACACCTCTTTGCAAAGGGCCCGCACCATCTGGTCGGTCGTCATTCTCTTTGCGACTTTCTTTGGCATTTCTCCGACGAAGTATCTAGAAGACAAAGAAAAAGATCAAAACGCTCAAAATTGGCTCTTCGTTCTGTCCCGAGCTCACGGGTAGCGAGGAGGTGCAGCTTCGGAGCACGAGAACAAGAGGACGTCTTCTGGTCTTGCGTCTCTTTTTATCCGTCTTCAGGGCGGGCGAGAACCCGCCCCTGCCTGCCCCTAGGGCGGGGCTGGCTACGTCGGTGTCTAGGCCAGCCCACTCTAGGGCGGGAAAAGGCGCGCCCCGGCTACGCCGCTTCGGGCATACCAGCCGAGACGCGCCTCCCGCCCAAAAATGGCTTCCCGGGGGGATCGAGGCACTCCGCCATACGTTCGGGGGGACCGAGTGGTCGCCCCTTTCCATTCAGGAGGTGGGGATCGATACCAAGCAATTGGGTGCTCATTCAGCGAGAGGGGTGATGGCCTCTAAAGCGTTTGCCCTTTGGGCTAGGTTGGATAATCTGATGCGAGCGGCCGATTGGTAGTCAGAATCCACCTTTAAGAGGTTTTATTTTAAGCCAGTGTTGGAAGTGGCTCGGCTAGTTGTCGATAAACTTTGAACTGGCATAATCCGAAGCCTCCGGTCCTGCCATAGAATGAGAATTTGCCTAGCCTTCGTGCTGGTAAGTTCCAATTCTATTAAGGACTCAGACGTGAGGGTTATCCCTCCCAATGACTTCCAGGAAGTGGACCCTCCCCGTATAGAATGTAAGTAAATCTTTCATGGAAGGTTTCTGCTGTTATGGCTGTAGTTGCTTTGCACTGTTTTCTCTTGCCATGTGACTTTGGTTGTGTTAAGTAGATGGTCGGTATCTGACATTGCGATTTTTGCAGGGAATGATGGTCCCAAACAGGATGCGTGCGAATGCTGGATCATGGGCTTCGCATGAAGGAAGAGGAAGCAGCAGTGGTGCATGATGGAGCTCCCGGAGTACTGACACTAACGAAGGACTAATGTTCAGATTTTTTTGCTTCCCAAGTGTTCATGGGAAATGTGGTTGTTTGATGTTTTTCTTGCTGCTGTGTGTAGTAATAAAGCAAAGGAAGAAGGCATAATCCTCGCCTCCGAGTCCTTAATAGAATTGGAACTTATCAGCACGAAGGCTAGGCAAATTCTCATTCTAGGTAAAAGAAGCTGGTGGGAGCCATGCAAGTTACCCACTGTGGATTCACCCAAGTGTCCCATTTTCAAAAACGTGAAGGTTTGGTAGGTTTCCCTAAGTGCTGGCTGAGCAAGGGCCCAAATTCCACAGTAACTGACACTGGGAAACAAGCATTGACAGAGCCAATAGTTCTTGCCTATGCAAGAGCTATTGGCTTTGCCAATGTGTTTTAGCCATGTTGTACACAAGCGTGGCTGCTGTTCAGCATGGTTTAAAGTTAGTGGCGTAGAGCACTGACGCGTGGAGTGTCAGAGTGGAAAGGCGAAGAGTGGAGTAGAGTGGCGAAGAGTGGAATAGAGTGGAGTAGCACAGAGTGGAGTAGCACAGTGTTGTGCATTGGACTAGCATAGAGTGGAGTTGCATACAGTGCCGTACAGTGCAACCCCACATTTCTCGAGGGGTTGCTGTCTTTTGACTTGAGGGTGACGCTGAGTGGACCGAGGAGTGGAGTAAGAATCTGAGGCCAGGCTGCAAGGTAAGCAACGGCACGGCAGTGATCGAAAAGTAATGAAACTTAGTGTTCACCTAATTACGACGTGAAAAGTTCAGAGGTATTTTTGCTCATTGTGACCGGCTCTGCTGCACTCTCCATCAACACTACTGCATCTCGCTGCACACGGTTCTACTTCATGCTGCTGTGCTACACACTTCACCACTACACACTACGCTTCCCCTGGCCTGCCCCCTTCCTCCCCTGAGGCACCCCACTATAGACTGCACCATCCATGTACTGCTTCCCTGTGCACAGCTTGACTGCTCCCTGCATAGTGAGTGACTTGTGACATGCTACCTACTCTACTATAAAGCAGACCACTTAATTAAGTGGCTAGGGGGATGCAGGGCTACCATTTCCACACTGCCCCTTTCCCCACAGCTGCATTTGGACTTGGAGCACTGGACCCTACATCCACAGCAGCTGATGGTCCAGGGCAAGGAGGGTGGTTGGAAGGGTGTGTGATCATTTTGGTAGAGCCATCACCAGTGTTCTTGGGTCTAGTGATTAATATCACCGTAGTGCTGTTGAGAGCTGACCACATCTGTGCCAGTGGTATCCATAGTGGTGATTTGGGGGATTCACAGGTTATGTCAGAGCTAGTGCTGTGCACAGTTGTTCTATTGGTGGGTGTCTGATGGTGGTCTCTGCTCTAACGTTGACCACTGTGTACAAGGGCTAGTGTTATCCGCAGACCGCGGCTGGTTGTACCCAGTGATCTAAGTGCTACTTGTGCCCAGTGTGGGCTTGAGTGGTGTGGAATTCCCAGGTAATGTCAGGGCTGGTGGTGTCCACAGCAGTTCTTTCAGTTGCAGTCCCCAGTGGCCTGTGCATTGATTGTGTTTACGGTGGTGCCTCTACAGGACGTCCCCTGTGATCCTAATTCCAGTGCGACTGTTGCCCACAGTGGTGCAATGTGTCTGTGCACATAAGGACATTGACTGGTGAGTGATGTCGCACTTTAGTATATGAAAGCAATGACTAGCATTGATGCAGGCTGTTGCTTATTAAAAATAAAGTAGTATATGCCAAATGTATTTGAGGGTATATCCTAGAGAAAAGTAATGTCATTCTTTGGATATTCTGAATGAGCAGCTACCTACGTTATTATCATATGGAATCTCTTTATTCTTTATTGCTGTCATAACAAAACTTTCAGAACATCCTTATTAACATTCTTGCTTTCTCAAATTTGCTTGAAAATGCTCCATTTGCCCACTCTTTTTTCTAAATTTTCTCGGGGGAGAACCCCCGAATCTCCTTATGACAGGAGAGCTTGCCAACTAAGCTTGCTCACCACACATCACTCATGACAACCCTTTACGCCCCACCACTTTCAAATCTCACCAGCCGCCACTGGCGTAGAGTGTTGCAGAGCATAGTGGCAAGGAATATAGTGGCATAGAGTACAGCAGCATAGAATTCAGCTGCGTACAATGCAGGGTCGTAGAATGCAGTAACGTAGATTACAGCATTGCATAGTAGAGTGCAGTGGAGTAGAGTGCAGTAGTTCAGAGGACAGTGGTGCAGGGTAGAGTGGCATAGAGTACAGTGGTGTCGAGTAGAGTGGTACAGAGGGCAGTGGCGTAGAGTGGTGCAGAGTAGAATGCAGTGCCATAAAGTGCAGGGGCGTTCAGTGGAGTGATGGAAAGTAAAGTGGCATAAAGTGCATTGGCTTAAAATGCAGTAGTGCAGAGTAGAGTGGCGTAGAGTTCAGTGGCATAGAGTGCAGTGATGCAGAGTAGAGTATCGTAGGGTGCAGTTGAGTAGAGTGGTGTAGAGTGCATTGGTGTAGAGTGCAATGGAGTAGAGTGGTGCAGAGTAAGGTGCAGTGGCATAGAGTAGGGTGCTGCAGAGTAGAGTGCAGTGGCGTGGAGCAGCATAGAGTGGACTGGTGTAGAGTGCATTGGCATAGAGTGTTGCAGAGTATAGTGGATTAGAGTGCAGCAGCATAGAATTCAGCAGCGTACAATGCAGCATCGTAGAATGTAGTAACGTAGATTAGACTGGTGGATAGTAGAGTGCAGTGGTGCAGAGTAGAGTGGCATAGAGTGCAGTGGCATAGTGTAGAGTAGCTTAGAGTACAGTGGCAGAGTGCTGTGGCATAGAACGGTGTAGAGTGGAGTGGCGTAGAGCGCAGTGGTGTAGAGTGGAGTTATGCAGAGCGCAGTGGCCTAGAGTGCAGTGATGCAAAGTAGAGTTGCAAAAAGTGCATTGGCATAGAGTGTAGTAGTGAAGAGTAGAGTGACAGAGTTCAGTGGCAGAGAGTGCAGTGATGCAGAGTAGAGGGTCAGAGTCAAGTGGTGTAGAGTGCATTGGCATAGAGTACAGAGGAGCAGAGTAGAGGCAGTGGCGTAGAGTGCAGTGGTGTAGAGTGTATTTGTGTGGAGTGCAGATGTGTTGAGTGCAGTGGCGCAGAGTGGAATGGCACAGTCTAGATTATTTCAGAGTAGAGTGAAGTGGCGTAGAGTGGAGTGGTGCAGGGTAGAGTGCAGTGGCTTAGAGTAGAGTGGCGTAGAGTGCACTGGTGTAGAGCAGATTAGAGTGGTGTACAGTGGATTGGCGTAGAGTGCAGGAGCGGCGACTTGAGTGTTACAGAGTAAATTACCTTGATGTAGAGTGTATTGACATAAAGTGCAGTGGCGTAGAGTTCAGCGTTACAAATTGGTGTGGAGTGATGTAGAGTGGAGTTGTATTGTATTGTATTGTAATTGCATTTATATAGCGCTTACTACCTCTGACGAGGCGTGGAAGCGCTTTTTCGGCAGGTAGCATGCTACTCCGGGACCCACAGAGGATTAGTGTTGAATTAGTATAGTGAAACATGCAAGTACATTTTAAGTGGTGGATAGGTTAGTCAGTTATTTGGATTTGGAATGATAGCAGAAGGATAGAGTAGGACAAAGGTTTGTATTTATCGCTCGCTTGTTGACGCATGCCATTCAGGGAGCCTATAAAGGATTAGTGGTGAATTCACATGGTTAAATATGAGGTAATTTCAGTGGTGGATATTAGTCTGTTACTTAGAGTGAGAAGGATAGCGGATGGATAAAAGGGGAAGAAAGATTAGCACTTGTTACCCCTGATGGGTGTTGAAGCGCTTTTTTGGCGAGAGCATGCCACTCCGGAACCCATAAAGGATTAGTGTTGAAAATTAGTATAGTATAAATACGAAGTAATTTGAGTAGTAGGTATGTTATTCAGTTATTTGGGCAGTATATTAGTATAGTTGAATATGGAATTTGAGAAGTGAACATGTTAGTCTGTTAATTTTGATAGAAAAAGGGTAGTGGAGGGATAAAAGAGTGAAGGATATATTTTTTTTAAGTCAACTGATGGAAGGATCATTAAATATTTGTTAGTGATAAAAGATGGACTGTTAGGTGTAATTACAGCAAGGAGAGTGTGTCTGAGTGGGATGTAGTTATTTATGGTGTTGATTGGCGTTGTGTTAGTAATGAGTGTATTGGTTAGTGGTATAGGATAGAGTTGTGTACTGTTTGTGGGTGATGATGGATATGTGTGGTAGTTGGGATAGTAGGGTGTGTAGATGTGGTTTGGTTGGGTTGGTTCTGCATGCTGGTACATTAATCTGTGCATAGTGTTGTGCGTGGTGTATATTTGGTGTGAGTGTGTTGCTCTGTTTGTGATTGTGGATGGTGTGGGCTGGGTATTGTTAAATGAGAAAAAGGGCAGCATTTCTGGCCCTAGTCCCGACCCGTCTCTAACAGGCTCAAACAGGCAACTACCCTTGTCCTCTCCGCCCTTAACAGGCTCAAACAGGCAACTACCCTTGTCCTCTCCACCCTTAGCCTCGACGCCCTAAGCCTGGCCTTTTTTGTAGCCCTAGTAATCAGGTGACCCCTTCAGCCCATGGGAACCCTAGCCCTAACACTATCCAATCACAACACTAGCCCTAACATCTAGAACCAATAGGAGACCAGGACCTTGCAGCCAATCTTAACCCTAGTCCAAGCAACCAATCAGTTGAAAAACCCTGATCTCTACGTCCAATAAAGGCTTTAGCCCTACCACTAGTCCCAACCCAAGTCCAAGCAGCCAATGGTACAGGTAGCCCTAGTCCCTACTTCCAATAGAATGCCTAACCCTACTCTTAGTCCCACAAATGGTCCAACAACCAATCACACCAGAAGCCCTAAATATCTACTTCCAATTAAAGGTCTAACCCTAGCCCCACCCTACTCCGAACAACCAATAACATAGGGAGCCCTAGTCCCTACTTTCAATAGAAATCCGAACCCTAGCCCTAGTCCCAACCCTGCAATGATTGAATCACAGACCGAGACACCAATCAGAACCCTCAAATACCCAACCAATGAGGACATTAACCCTAACCCAATAGAAACACCAGATACAACCACCAATCAGTGTACACATGTGCCAACCAACAGCACACCATATAAGGTCCCAGCAACCTCAGACACTGTTTGCTGGCCAGGGAGTGCAGTGCAGTGATGTAGAGTGGTGTAGAGTGCATTGCCAACAGTAGAGTGGTGCAGAGTAGAGTAGAGAGGTGTGAAGTGGCATAGAGTGCAGTGGCATAGAGTGGAGTGGTGCAGAGTAGAGTGTATGATTCTAGAGTGCAGTGGTGTAGAGTGCACTCTGCATAGAGTGCAGTTGTATGGAGTGGGGCAGAGTAGAGTGCAGTGGAGTTGAGTGGAGGATGCATGGTGTGGTGGCCCACTGCTATTGCAGACAACACATTTTAAATTGAAATGACCATTACATTTGCTCAAACACAGTTTTAGAAATAAACCTATACAGTGCAAAAAAAATAATGTGTGGAAATGGCATCAATTAGTGTATTAATTTGATCATATTAAAATATTTGTTCCCAACACACTTTAGAAGTACAAAAAATGTGCTTTGTTTATGCCTTCCTAATTCTGATTTATTCTGAAAATACTTGACATTTTATTTAAATGTTGCATGAGAGCAAAAAAACCTTTCCTATCCCCCATCCGGAAAGATTGCCACATAAATCCTCTCACTTTAAAGTCAAAGAAAAGAAAACACCAAGTTGCTTCAGAAGACAGAGCTTGATATTTTACCTCTGTCTTTGAAAACATAACAAATGTGGCAAGATAAGGGCATGATTTACAGGCCTGTTTACAGAAAGGAGCACTCATGTTGGTGTTATAAGGCGTTGCTTTTTGGGAGGGACAAACTCACCCTGGACAGCCTAAACCAATACAGCCAGAAAATGTGAGTTGCATACCACAAAACCAATGGTAAGCAACCAGCGGAATGCATTCCCAGGGAAGCTTTCTGAATGTCCCCAAGATGTCTTCAACGCTGCGCTGTCTGGTAGGCGTCCAACTAAAAACAGCAGCCCTGCCAAGTACCACGCATCAGGCGTTAGACTAAAGCATTTCAGTGTGGTGATCCACATCACCGCACTGAAATGCAAAGTCACGCATTATAGCACCTCTTCACCGTCACGTCAGAGCACTGCTATATAATAATGTACCATACAAGCTGCAGTGGCAGCGAGCTGGGCGTGCTGTTTCTGGCAGACTTGGGGGCTCTGACATAGCCGCAAAAGTTGCACAGTGTTACAATGTAACACTTAGGACACATGCGTGGCATAAGCGTTCACTGACATCAGGACGTCTTAGTGCCTCTCCAATGTCCATAGAGAAATTGTACACAACTTTAGCGGGTGGCATTTCTCAAAGTTTTCGTGGTCAAAGGCGCTCTGCCGAAGCAGAAATACGCCATAAAACCATTTGCACACACTTCCAATCAGACATTCTACATTACATCATGTTCAAAAAGCAGGATTTTATTTGAATACAAATCCTGCTTCCACGCGTAAAACTCTGGCACCGCTTTAGTACTTAGTTGCCTGGATTTCAGTAATGCTTTGCTGATCTCTGTCAAAGAATCTGCCCTGAACAGTTTACAGGTGGTGCAGAACACAGCTGCCTGCCTGTTATCCAGTGCACCCTATCTAGCTCCCTCACTTCGCCTGCTACGCAAACTGCACTGGTTACCCATACACAAAAGAATCCAATTTAAAATCTGCTGTGTGGTGTTTTAAGGCCTAAACCAGTTGGGTCCTACATATCTTGCAGACAAACTTGTCAGACACACCCCATCACGTACCCTTCGTTCAAATAGGAAAGGCCTTCTTGTCATCCCACACATCGAGCAAACCAGATTGGGAGGCAAATCGTTCTCCCATCTAGCCCCCCCAACTCTTGAACCAACTACCCTTGGACATACGCCTCTGCACTAATTATCTGAGCTTTAGGAAAAAACTGAAAATCTCACTTTTTTAACACTCAGTGCCCCACCTGTATACGTCCTCAGCGCGGAGATACCCCATCTGGGGTGATTCATGCGCTTTACAAATGATATAAATAAATAAATAAGAAATTTTGCCCTTTAGGGGCGCAGTGACAATGTTCATCCTGTGCACGGAGC
The DNA here is from genome assembly GCF_964263255.1 of Lissotriton vulgaris. Classification (NCBI taxonomy): domain Eukaryota; kingdom Metazoa; phylum Chordata; class Amphibia; order Caudata; family Salamandridae; genus Lissotriton; species Lissotriton vulgaris. Next base: position 878,839,801 of record NC_141685.1, read on the forward strand.
CATACTTTGTACAAATCTTGTTTTACACACAGTAACCAAAGCTCATGCTTGTAAGAAATCAGTAAAAAGAGGGAAAACATGACAAATGAAGAAATTTAACTCACACCTTGAAGTCCAATTGACATACGATGACACAGATATGTGATATCAGTAATAAAAAAATGTGTTTTCTACAGTGCTCGAGGTCATACAATCCCTGGAGCTTTGCAGCACTATAAAGAACAGCACGCCACCCCACACAATCTACATTAGAATAAAATGAAGACCTGAGACCATATCCATTGATGGGCCCTGCCATTTTCACACCGATCCTTGCAGCAGGGACTTAAACCTACTTGTCCATATTACCCGGTGCCGATCTCAGTTTAGTGCCACTTGCCCCAAGCACTGAAGATCAAGTTAAAGGCTGCATTTTGTTTTCCAAAAGCCAGTAGTAGTAATAAATAACAATAAAAGACAGCAACATAATTTTACAAAATGTAGTAATGACAAAGGTAACAAGCATTAGCAATGCAATAGGTCTTGCATTTACGAGAGTTTCAGCTATTAGCATTGTAAATGACGATGCCTTTTATTTATGTGTTGTTTTTAAAACAGATAAATAGGTTCATACACAGGCTAAAACAGAAATAAATATATAATAAATATTTATAGCAGACCTAGTCCAGCTAGTAAGGAATCCAAGGTGATAGACCAGTTAGATCAGTTCTTAAGTTCAATTGATCCAAGGGCAATGGTGATTGTGGGGGGCGACTTTAATCATAAATTCGAACCGGTAGTGGGATTTGAGAACATCTTTGAAGAGCAGGATATGGCAAATAATATCCCTCTTTTGGAAAGTAGCCCGGTAGTACCCTGTAGAGTTGCCGTTGCACAACTGACAAGATTGGTATCAGGGCATGGACCCAGAGCTTGTAATGGCCAATTACCTTCTAATAGCTAAATGCCGCCACATTTAATAGGGGTAATTGTAAGAGTAGTATTGGCTACATATTGGTATGTCTTGGCCTTTGGCCAATTTTACATGACTTGGTGGTTGAAGATAGAACTGATAGTGATCATATCCCTTACATTTGACATTAGTGGATCACTTGTTTCAACCAACACCTTTGAATAATGGAGATATTAACACCATTGCTAATGAGCCATTAGTAAGCAATAATCGTAGAGCGTTAAAATGGCATCGATAGGGGGAAATGATGAGGTCATGAAGCAGATCTATGACATTTTTGTAGACATTATTTCTCCACATGTTGATTTGCCTGCAGCAGAGTTTCCAATACTGAATATACATTATGCATTGGTAGATGCACTAAAACCTATTTTGAGTAGGATTCCGAAAGAATGTAAAAGGGGGAAAATTGATACAAGTAATTTAGACAACCCCATGTACAATAAAGAGTGCTGTGAGGCCAAAAAAGAACTTATTCTGGCCTCGAAAACAAAAAATGTTGTGGCCCTAAGGGAGAAAAGGAAAAAATATAAGAGATTACTAGTAGAAACTAAGAAAACCTGGAATATAATATCTGGACTGAATTGATTTGTGCAGCTAAAACCAAAGACCATGCTGGCTTTTGGCGACTGATATCCAAAGGTAATAAAGCTGGAAGATGTAGTAAGGATCTTTTTTTAGATGCCAATACTTGGGTCAACCATTTTTCTCGTCTTTATTCAACCTCTGCGAGTGATATAACATTCAATCTGCAAGCTTATGTAATAATCCCAAGTATAGCCCCCCTTTATTTTAGTTTGGAAGATACTCTGGTAGTAATAGATGCAGTAAAACCGGGGAAAGCACCAGGCCCAGACAAGATACCAGGAGATCTATTAAGGCATGATAAAATTGTTTTGGGCCCTTATATTAATTTCCTTTGTAATTCAGTCGCCGCAGGGGCATCAATACCGGAATCATGGAAAGGGGCTGAAATTACTACTATTTTAAAAAAAGGTAACCACCAAGACCCCTCGCACTATCTACTGATTAGTTTAATAGATGTTTTACAAAAAAATTGTGCTCGACAAATTTTAGGAAAAAAAATGAATGGATTGAGGAGAATTGTATTTTATCGAAGCATCAGGCTGGCTTCAGAGCCAATACTAGCACAATTGACCAGGTCTTTAGATTTCTGTGCATAGGCTGGAAATATACAGGTTTTAAGAAGGGACATCTGTACATTTCCTTTGTCGACCTAAAGGCCGCTTTGACCTCAGCCCTAGAAACCTACTTTGACTTTGGAAATCCCTAAAGGATCAAGGGTACCAGAGGAAATACTCATGCAAATAATAGGATTGCATGAGGATAATTATGCCAAGGTTAGATGGGGCCCAAGGGGTGAGCTTACAGAGCAAATTAGAGTTAATAGGGGCATAAGGCAGGGATGTGTGCTGTCACCCACCCCATTTTCATTGCATGTAAATGATATTCCAGAGTATTTATTGGGCTGCGAACCTGATTCTCCCAAGCTAGGGGGGGTGCCAGTACCTGCCTTTTTATTTACAGATAACACCATTTTAATTTCCCAAACTCCAAAAGGTTTACATGTTTAATAGATACTTTTGGTGTATACTGTGATACTAAGGGCCTGGAAATAAACTCCAGCAAAACAAAATATAGGGCAGTCAACCCACATAAGTCCTTTAAAAAGATCTTAACTGTTAAGAACTGGAAGCTGGAATATGTACATAATTTTAACTATTTAGGTATACCTTGGACATTAAAATGACTTGGAAACCGCAATTAGAGAAAAGTAAGACCATCTTACTTCAAAACTCTCTACCTGTAGTAAAGAAACATGAGAGCAGTATCTCCAAGGCGATATCCCCTGACCTTGAGGTATATAAATATAGGGCACAATCGGCATCCCTTTACGGGGCAGAATCATGATTATGCCTTCCATTGCGTACACCTCTAATCCTGATTGTTATGGACCTAAATATTGAAGGTATAGATCACCAAACTATTTTAAGGGCATTGTTGTATTGGGTGCAACTGTGGTCACGGTAGAACTTGCCCATTATAAAGAAGGGCTGCAGGAAATCCTAAGGTTCCAGTATGGTATAGGGTTACAGTGGCTCAAGGACATTCATTGTTGGTTCCATAAATTAGGGTTTAAGCACTTTTGGGAGGAGCCTTCTAAATTTACTAAGGCTTCTAAGAAAAGATTAAAAATTACCTTCTGGGCTTATAGCCAAAATAGTGTGTCTCATAGCTCAGTGATTGGCACATTAACAACACAGTTTCTTCTTATGAAACCAACTCCAAGTTTTGAGCCATTCTTGAACGAAGTGTGACCACAGCTAGCAAAATCATTATATATGAAATTTCGATATGGTGTCCTGCAAATTAATTCAAACACATCGAAATGGGTCTGTAAACAAGGAGAGGACATATTGAGTGCTGTGTATTATGCCAATCGGCCACAAGAGAAAATGACCTACATATACTATTTTTCTGCCCTGTGTATGTTAAATCCAGGAAGAAATGGATCAAACCAATTTGTCGAAATTTGGCCATTAGGTCTTGCTTTGAGGTAGAAAGAATATTGAAAACTGACATTTCACAAAAGGTTGTTTTTAGCGTCAGTGAATACTTGTTTGATGAAAGTATAATAAGAGCAAAGGAAGGACTGAAATGTTAGTGTACTGTACTTGTAATGATGTCAATATATTAATTTTGCATTTGCACTTTATATATTAATAAGAGAATAAGTCGAATGTCATGCCAAGAATATGCTGCACCTAAAGCATTTGCACTTTTTAATTAGACTCCCACTAGGAAGTTGTACTCAACAGACACTGAATATTCATCCATAGTCCTTGGTTATCGACAATGTAATTTGATTATGAACTCCTCAATTTTTTTTATATATTTAATAAGTTTGACTATTTTTAACTATATGTATTCTGTTAAAAAAAGAGAAAAAAGGTCTTGTATTTAAATTGTGAATTTTTTTACTTATGCAAATGGTCTAGCTGTACCTATGAAAGGGATATCTTTTATTATTATAATGTGTGATTAGTCATTGTATATCTTTTATGGGTTTTTTTTTAACCCAAAATAAAAAACAGATAAATAAAAGAAACTCTTGCAAATGCGAGACCTGTTGCTATTTGAAAAAATAGTGCTTGGAGGCTGCAATTAAAGCCTACCGGGTAACAACACTTGTAACAGGGAGAGTCGCAACGGGAGGTTACAAAATGAGACAAAGCTGTACTAAGGAGGGACTACTAAGCCTAATGATCAATGAACAGCCACAATGACACAAGCCAATGATAAATATGGGCGGGTGGCGCTTCAAGTCCCTACCTGAATACAGCATACCTCGCAGAGCAGCGCATGCGCTGCCCAAGCTCGACCCAAAAAGCAATCGTTTTACATGGGAATTACTTAATGTCAAACGTACGGCTCCAACTGCTGGCACAGGTATAGAATATAAGAAACAGGCCTATGTAGATGGGATTAGGCACAGCCTTTAAACAATAAGCAGTAACTCAATACCTACAAGTTATCTAACAGCAATAAAGTGCACTGCATGTTGATTCGCTAGACAGATGAAATATCAAGGCAGACAAAGTGTCCCAAGATGGAAATACTGGTCTGTCTTTCTGTTCCATGATGCAGCCCTGCCAAGTACCATGCCTCAGGCGTAACGCCTTTCAGTGTGGTCCCTCGTCTTCATTGCTTGATTCTGCTCGCGAGGAACTGTCACTCAGAGTCGTTCAAATGTCACTCATAATTACACTGAAATTATGAAAATGTCACACATAGCAATCTAAAAACATTCTAGAAACAGGTAGTTAGTCAGCTTGTTTATGGGTAAAATCTAGGAGGCCCACGCTACCAGGCACTTGATGCAAGGCCCACAGCAACTGTTAACCCCCCTGAGCAGGAATAATCAAACACTGCTTATTGTGAGTGTGCTAATCACCATTATTATGAGAAACATGCATTTTCATACATATTGGTTAAGATTTCAGAATCTGTATTCCTGCCGAGCAATCTAACTCCAAGTTATATTCAAAAACAAAAGATATATTATTAATCAAAATTAAATGACAAGTATAAGAGCAAAAGTCCAAAATCACATCAAATAGACATTCAGACACCCGAATCTTGAAGTACGTCAGTCCGTGTTTAGATTCCAAATTTCAAAGGTCAATCCTGATTCTCAAGTCTTTTATTCAATCAAAAGCGTATTCTCAATTTGAATTTCAAAGTTCATTCCAAATTCTCAAATCAGATTCCAAATTTCACAAAATTCAAAGAGCGTCAACACGTGTTTCGTTGGGCATTTATCTCATGCCAACCAACTTCCTCAGGGCTGCAAGCCAAATTAATACAAGATATAAGCTTGTGTGATGACATATATCAATAATAATAGCAGCCCACTAATTAATAAAGAGTTGAGTTATACTACATAAAACACCACCTAGGTGAATAGGAAGACACAGTACCCTCGTTTTAAGTGACAATTCGTAACATAATCACTTCATGTGGATCCCGGTGTCAAATCATACGCAACAGCAAAGCATTCTGGTATATCGCCAAATTCGTGTTAGAATTTTTTACCTAAATCATAAACGAGTATTCTTCAATCTCAGATTATTTCAATGGGCTTATATCCTAAGAGTCAACAGTACCTGGAATAACACAGGGAGGCTTTTAGCTCTGTCACCACTAAAATTCGATATTTATTTAAACGCTATCCTAGTGATAAATCTAAAGTCGGTAAACGAGTCCAAATTATTTCCACTGTCAGCATACATATAATGCTTTTCAATATATAGTTCGCTATAAAATTAGTTGAGATTTATAACGTTTCTCCGTATTCATTCATTACTTAAGAAATTCTATCCTAGCAAAACATAAAAATAGCCGAATATTAGTACCTTTCGACTTCTTCACTCCCACGTAATATATTATGCAAGATGATGAGTAAGTACCTCAACGAATCTATCAAAAAATAACATAAAGAATTCACAGATTCAAGATCCAACTGACTTAGATATATTTAAACAAGTGTCAATAGCTAAGTGCAATTTCCCTTACCAATATCTTTAATACTTTAGCGTCAAACGATCTCCTTTCGTAATATCACTTCCCCTTCAATAATCGGATTCTGGGTCTACAGAGGAAAATCAAAATATCAGAGTCCTTTCAAAATATGTGTTTATAAAACGGGGGTCGCATAAGTAACGGAGCGGCTTCTTACCTATATCCCAGTGTGACGGCGCGGTGTATATCTCCACCATAGATTGTCGGCGTGCACCGTGGCCGCCATCTTACTTAAGTACCGGTCAGAAAGTACTGCAGCTTCATGTAAAGGTGGCGAGTTAATTCTCCGCCATCTTAACGTGGAGAGTGAATCTATATGGAGGAGCCAAATTTGACCTCCCAAAGTGATTATTCTGACCATTATGGTCAGTTAAGAGTAACACAACTATGTAATTAATAGATGAACGAGATATTAATTGTCTCTATTCCTAATAGTCAAAAGATCGTAATCGGATAAAAGATCAGCAGAAGTTGTTAATAAAGTCCGTATTTCTAAAGTAACGGGGCTATATTAGTCAAGGTGGGGGTTTCGTTCACCGCCATCTTAACATGGAGAATAAATCCATACGGAAGAGCCCGTTTTGCCTCCAAAATAAATATTCTGACTGTTATAATCAGCTAAGGGTAGCATAGCAGTATATTCAATGAAATATTTGTAATCTTAATTCTTTATAATAAAAGATCGTAATGGTTAAGTTGATCAACATAAATTGTTCAAAAGGTTCGTATTTTCAGAAGAGGCAAGAATAAATTGTTCAAAAGGTTCGTATTTTCAGAAGAAGCAAGAATATATTCGGTAAATTTCTACCTCAAAGCGGAACCATATCGGTTCATAATATTACTGACATACATCCAAATAAAGTATTTGCATCCCCAACTAATCGTATTATAATATAATGAAGACCGAGTAATTTCTCTAATTCGAGACATCTCCCCTGTACCGCCAACCATATAAATTCCCAGTAAACAATGTAAATTAATATGGATAAGTTAATTCTCCATGTTGGTTCAATTATTAAGTGGTGACAAAACGTTCAGCGTCCCGTGTCTTTCCAATAACAATAATTACAGTTGGAATTTTATCAAAGCTATAGGAAATAAAGGTATTAATCTTTATAATAAAGGGAAGAGAGTGGCGGCATTTACATTTGAAGGGCCCAAGTATCATATGAAATTCATTTGTCACAGTTTCACAAATAATTCAAAAGGAGCCAAATCAAATACAGTTACATTCATTAGGTTAAGCGACATAACTAATCTCCCAAAAAATACTGTAATTCAGTATCCAAATTAAGCCCATTTTCCACAGCCCGAAGTACCATAATCCAACGTGCCTCTCTGCGTCTGAGTTTCAGTACTCTATCTCCTCCACGTCTGTCTAAGGTCACTTGTTCAATACCATGGTAGTAGAATTTGTGCTTTTCAGTATCATCTCTATTCTGAATAGAATGTGAGGCTATGGGGTACCTTGTGTCCCCATTTTTAAGTGCCCGATAATGTTCCACCATCCGGTCTTTGAGCCTCCTTACTGTACTCCCTACATAAATCTGACCACAAAGGCAGGCAATCACATAAATCACAAAGGTAGATTCGCAGTTAATAAAAGAGTCTATGTGGTGGGTACCTGTATCATTGTAATCAAATTTCAAAACCTTTCTCTTTGCCCACCAACATGAGCTACAATTGCCACAATGATAAAAGCCTTTGGGTTGAGTACGTAACCAGTCACTATGACTCAAACCTGAAATTGCTTTTGGGTAGCTCGGGCTTACAATATTGGCAATGGACATTCCCTTTCTGAAGGTAATACTAGGTCTCTCCATCAGAAAAGGTTTTAGATCCTTATCAGAATAAAGCATGTGCCAGTATTTCTTCATAATACTGAAGATTTTATTGCTTCCAACACCAAAGTTTGTGATCATTCTGATAATCTGGTTATTGTCTTTAGCATCATTCTTGTCCTTAGGTTTAAGTATCACATCTCGCTTAAGTTTCTGTACTCTATTAGCAGCCTTGTTAATAATAGTACTTGCATAACCTCTATTTTTAAACCTCATCTTCATGTCCTTAACATTTGCATCAAAATCAATATCTTTAGAACAGTTTCTCCTTGCTCTAATCATCTCCCCATAAGGGATTGAATTGATTTGGCTCTTGGGGTGGCAACTATCAGCTCGTAAGAGTGCGTTGCAACTGGTTTCTTTACGAAACATGCGGCTGAATAGTTTATTTTCCTCTACAAAAAGTTCAATGTCTAAAAAGGTCAATTTCTCTTTATCATAATATGTGGTAAACGACATATTAAGATCATTGGTATTGAGATAGGTAAAAAACGACTCCAATTCCTCTGTCGTACCCCTCCAAATCAACAGACAGTCGTCAATGAATCTTCCCCAATAGTATATGTGATCTATCCATCGGCTGGCTGCCCTTAGGGCCCCAAATCCACTCCGCCTCCAGTCTCCCCATAAAGAGGTTAGCGAAGGACGGAGCAAATTTAGAACCCATCGCAGTCCCAGTCTTTTGTTTATACCAGGAAGATTCAAAGAGAAAGTAATTGTTTTCCAAGATCATTCTTATCATTTGTAGCAACATAGATGTATGGTCCAAATACTCAGCTGGTCTATTGTTTAAAAAGGTTTCAATTGCCAAAATACCTTTTTCATGATCGATGTTTGAGTATAAGGATACTACATCTAAAGTAGCAAGGATCATGCCATCGTCCCACACTATATCATTCATTATGTTGAGGACATGTTTAGTGTCCTCAATGTGCGATGGTAAATTACGTACAAACGGTCTTAAGTATGAATCAACAAATTGAGACAGTTTCTCTGTAGGCCCTCCTATGCCCGAAATTATCGGTCTGCCTGGCGGTTTATGTCTATCCTTATGCACTTTTGGTAAACAATACATGCACGGGGCCTTAAGTGATTGTATTTTAAGAAATAGAAATTCGTCATGGTCCAAGAGACACTTATCATACCAATCTTTGAGTTTAGTATTGATTGTACATTTAACCATCTCTAAAGGATTAGCAATTACCTTCTCATAGTATTTACTATTTCCCAGTTGAGATAAAACCTCATTATTATAATCAGTACGATTCATCACAACAATGTTGCCACCCTTATCAGCGCTGCGTATTATTAGGTCTGGGTGGTCAGTCAATTGACGGAGTGCTTCCCTCTCATCTATTTTTAAATTGTCTGAAAATAACTTCTTATGTTGTCGTTCTTTCTTAATCAAGTTATCAATCTCAAGGGTAACAGATTTATAGAATGCATCAATAACATTACCAGAGGATAACTGAGGTGTCCATTTCGATTTATCTTTAAACCCACTTCCGGATGCTAAACCAGAATTAATCTCTAAATCTCTTAAAAGAGAGTTCATGGTCACAGGATCATCTTCTGATTCAGTAAGAGATAACAAGAGTTTCGTGTCATAAAGGTCTTGGATAGTAATCTCAGTCAATATTGGTTTATTAGTTGTTTTCACCCTAGCGTTATCTTTCAAAGAAAAAAACTTTTTTAACTTCAACAAACGTACAAACTTATACAAGTCAACTTTTGTTACATACCAATCAATATTCTTGGTAGGGCAGTATCCAAGACCCTTCTTCAGTACATTACTCATACTCACAGACAATTCAATAGAAGAAAGGTTGATCACTTCAATCTCTTTCGTTCCTGTGTTTATTTCCTCCACGATCTTAGTCTCTCCCTCATCCCTGGGACCACTTCTCCTGCGTCTGCCACGGCTCCCTTTCCTTGTCTTACTGTTTGTGCATTGCCAAATCTCCCTCCTGTGTCTCGGTTTCCTCTTTTGAACCTCTGTACTTCCACTAAAAAATGATTGTTATTAGTGGCATCCCCGCTCTGGGCAATGGGAGCTCCTGTAGTACCCCCATCGGTAGATATACTGCTTGATGAGGTGTTGACAGCTGAACTCAAAGGTGTCACATTCCTCCTATTATTCTGACTTTTTTGGAAAAGATAATCAAATTTACGCGCAAAAGTAAATACCCTACCAGCTGTATAATCCTGTTCATCTCTTTTCAATTTACGCGCCTTCCTCCTTTTAATATCTGCCTGTAAATTAGTCAAGATCTCATCTAACATATTATAATTCTTCATGGTTGCTTCAGGTAAGTTTAATTGCTTGATTTCATCTTCACATGTTTTAATCTCAATTAGTAGTTTGTGGTAAATAAATTTACCTAGTCAGTTTTTCCGTATAATTATCATTACAAGACAGCTCATTCAAATGAGAGGCAGAGTCCGTGGTATCTGAGTCATACGGGTTTTAATGAAAACCTCGAGGTTGGAGATCATGTTCCGTCACCACTAGGGTTTGGGAAGGGACAGTCAACGTTTTATTAACATTACACATTATATATAGTAAAGTAACATCATTGAATCCAATACAGTAGGCGTAACAGGTGAAAAGAAGAAGATAAGAACACATGTGCGTAGCAGGGGGGCGTGAAATAAGGCGTGTAATAGGCGTACACGGAGGCGTATGATGTGAACGTAATGTAGACGTCACAGAAAGTGTCATAAGTGGGTGTGTGCACAGAGATAATCTGCAGAGTCAGCAGGAAGTGCGGATGCGCGCGCAGCTAGCATGACGTGACATGGTCGTGTAACTGGGGAGAACTTTAACACTAGTAGAGGAGACAGAAGTCTGGGATGTCAGAACGACCTGGACCAATAACATAACTGGTATCTTATGTTTGGAGGATGTATTATCTGGAGTAAAAGGTCTCTCGGGCAGAGGCTATTCTATACTGAATGCTAGTGCGTGCATATGTGTCTACGTGTAGAGTCATTGGCCTACTATGGCAACGGGAACTGTAAATTACTTGCATGGAGACAGGAAGGCTTGCTCTTTGCTCTGCAGCCGGGGAGATGTTTACCTAAATCACTAGACAGGAATGTATTTTCGAGGAGGCTGAACAGATAACTTGAAGGCAAAATACTGTCTTGGCAGGCCGGCCAGGTTGAGCCAGGCACCGCTTCGCTTGGCAGGAAGTAAGGCAGGGGTCAGGGATACGTATCCATGCTGCAGCTTTCAGAGGCAGAAAGCAGAAAAGGCTCGGAGACAGAAATCAGGGCCTAGCTCGGCAGAGCCAGGAAAAACGTAAAAGTGTACCATGTAAAGACGTTGGCATGGCATGGTTAGGAACTGAATTATTGATCCATTCATGGTGGATCTGAAAGAGGACATGTTAACGTTGGACGCAAATGTTTTTGCGTCTTCATATTCGGCCATGGAGGGAAATTACATGTACTTGAAGCACGTACATGGAGACGTTGGGGTACACGTTAGGGGACATACTTGACCATAAAAATTTCAATTACCTCATTCCCTCCTTGTCCCCTACGTTCCCTTCAGGATATATCAATCTTCATGAGTCCATCTATCTGTTCATATAACATCATTTGCTCATCTTTTTTCATTCGGGCACGAGAACGTGGACTTGGATGGGGAATACATGATGTGGCGCACAAGCCGCAAATCGCTGGCCCACATTGTAGACATAGACAACAACTGAATACTATGAGTAGGGCTATTCCAAGGAATGATAGGACTTTCCATCCCCAGGCTGATATGATGCTCCAGAGCCAACCGGACCAAGTCCAGGTGCCTGGATTCTGGTGTATCTGACTTGCAATCTTGTGGAGCCGGGTTATGGCTCTATATACTGATGGTGCGTTATTAGGAATGAAAACACAACAACTGGATCCGATGACTCTACAAGCCCCGCCCCTATCTGCCAGGATGACGTCAAGGACGAGACGAATTTGAAGAACGACAAGTCTCATAGCAGACTGCTCTTCTGTTAAGTTACCTAGGGCAAAAGTAGTTTCGTTTACTACTGCTTCAAGGGTTCTGGTCAATTTACGTATCAGTTTACTATTGGAGACAGTTCCTAAATAAGGAAAGAATCCTTTATTGAAATCTGTGTATTGTTCCCATGTCGTTTCAGTGTAATCGACAATCGGGAGATCTCTCTTGGGTCTAACATGAATGAGATGAGAATTTCTATGGTAGTCAGGTGGGGCTAGAAAAACAGGTGGCAATAGGAATGCAATGTAACAAGTACCATCCCAGTCTAGAGGTAAACGTATATAAGCTGTATGGCCACAAATGAAATATGAGTGTCGGGAAGCCTTGAATGTAGACTTGCCTTTATCACTGAATTCAATAACTGTATTACAATCGCTGTGTCCTAGATGTACTGAACCTTTCTTTCTAACGCATAGGTCACCCTTCACTGGTAAAACTGATATTGAGGGTGAGTTTGAACTAGTTTCTGACTGGACATTCAAAATCATGAGGCTAAGTGTAAAATTACCTAATCCATATACTTCGTTTTCTAGATCGGTACCTGTCATTTGGGGAAGACCCTCCTTGTCTGGGAAACATGCCTTATTCATAACTGTATTCAGGTCTCCCCATATCCAATTACCGTGGGAAACTTTGGACTTACTATCTAACGAGGACATTAATGTAAACCATGCCCCACATGAACCATTATGTGTAAACGGGTAAGGAAAAAGAGGCAGGGCTCCCATCATTTTCTGGTAGGGAGGGAGTCGGCCACATACCCAGCAATTAGTGGCATTGCTGGTCTGGTGGGAATGATGTAACATACGGATGAAAGAATTGTTACGCAGTGCAAGTCGATAAGAACGTTCGTGCGGGGGCAGATCACTAAAGGTGCGGTCTGCAGTGTCATTGAAAGAAGAATGTGCTTGTATAGGAAAATATACATGTAACATATAGCTTAGGCATATGATCGTAAGACTCAGAAAAAACATGACAAGTAAAGTTACAATACAACGGCTTCGGAGATTCTTGCAATATTTCTGTTTTTTGATCTCCTGTCTATCTCTCTCACTATGTGGGTCTAGCTTGTACATGTCAGGAACCTGTCTAACCCCTTCACCCGAGGGGGACTTAAACAATTAAACTGTCTGACTTACTAGACCTCAACTTTAATTTGTACTCCTGGGACGGAGTTTTCTCTACCAGGGGGAGTTTAGTATCAACGATTGGAATGCGGCAGTCCTGGGAAACAGTTTTTGGCGGAAGTCCATAACATTTCTTGACGTGGCTCGAGTGGAGCCAGTTTTTCCTTCCTTCGAGTTTCACTGCAGTCCTTGTGGTCATCAAAACGATCTTAGGTTCCTTCCAGCGGGGCTCCAGAGGGCTCGACCGGTCAAAGTTGCGGACGTATACGTAATCACCAGGGACGATCTTGTGTGGCTTCACCTCGGTGTTGTCTGGAAAGGCTGCTGCGACCTGTGAACGACATGATTGTAGTGCAGACATCAAGGAAGCAAGGTAATCTGTCAGCATATTACTGTCAACATCGGTTAATTTACGGGGCAGAGGCGTCCCCCACATATTCGGTGGCCGGCCAAAAACCACCTCATACGGGGATAGCCCTGTCCTAGAATGGGCTACCATTCGCATATAGAAAAGAGCAACTGGAAGGGCAACAATCCAGTCCACTCCTTTTTCTGCACAGACCTTGGCAAGACGTGTTTTCAGAGTCTGATTGTGTCTTTCTACTAATCCAGCTGCTTCGGGATGCCGAACACAGTGGAACTTCCATTGGTAACCTAACAAAAGGGAAACTTGCTTCATGAGCTCGGACGAGAATGGCTGTCCGTTGTCTGAATACACGACACGAGGCAAACCAAACCTCGGGAAAAATTTGCGAACCAACTGCTTGGCAGTGGTCACGGCAGTGTAATCTGGGACTGGATATGCTTCTGTCCATCGGGAAAGAGCACATACAACTACGAGGACGTACTTGAATCCTCGACATCTGTCCATTTGGATATAATCCATCTGGAGGACTTCAAAAGGGTGATCAGGAGGATGAAATCCACCTTGCTCTACGGGAATGCCTTTACCTGGGTTGAACTGACAACAGATCATGCAAGTACGCACTTTCTGTTTTGCGGCTGCTCGTAAATGCTTATTGAACCAAAGGTTTTGAATACTGTCTAACATGGCTTTTTCTCCTAAATGTGCAGGACTATGTGCGGTGTTAATGATAACTTGAACCATAGAGTCGGGGAGAAACCATGTGGCTTTTCCCTTCGTCCTCCATCCCTGTTCTGTCTGGATCCCTCCTAGTTCTGTCCATTTCTTGATTTCGTCTGGGGTAGCATGTGTCTGTATGTCAATTACGTCTAGTGCGGGATCCCTAACTGTCAGGCAATGTGTTGGAACTACTGTCTTTGTCATAACAGTCTGAGTATGAGTCTGAGCTGTATGCTTGGCTGTTCGATCTGCCAGGTCGTTACCCTGGGAAATGGTATCTGTGACTTTCGTATGTGGCTTACACTTCATGATGGCTATGGCTGTAGGCAAATGTATTGCTTCTAACAGAGCTTGAATGAGGGGACCATGCTGTATCTTGGCACCGTGGGAAGTTAAAAAACCTCTCTCTTGCCAAAGGACTCCGAAGTCGTGTACAACTCCGAATGCATAACGGGAATCTGTGTATATGTTAACTTTCAGGTTCTTGGCTCGAATACAGGCTTGGGTCAGAGCAATGAGCTCTGCTGCTTGGGCAGACAATGTGTCAATACGATGTGTTTCTATGACTTCAGTTTCAGTGGTCACTGCATACGCGGCCACCAACTCTCCTGTACTTGTTCTCATACATGAACCATCCACATAAAGTGTCAGGTCTGGATCTGGTAATGCGATGTCTGTCAAGTGTTGTCTGGGCTTCGTCATAGTGTTAATGACTTCTACACAGTCATGTGACATAGGATCTGTTGTATTTAACGGTAAAAGTGTAGCAGGATTCAGCGTATTGCAGCATCTGATTTCTATGTGTGGCTGGAATAATGTCAATTCATAACGTCAGTCGTGCTATCGTCAAGTGCTGAGTCTGTGTTCGATTTAAAAGAACTTCCACGGAATGTGGAACTTGTACTGTCAGTTGGTGTCCCAATACTATGGAATCACTTTGTCTGATTGCTAGAGCTGTTGCTGCAACAGATTTCAAGCACGCAGGCAGAGCCTGGGCTACTGGATCTAATGTACTGGAAAAATAAGCACATGGTTTGTGTGAACCAGCTTGATCTTGGGTGAGTACTGACAAGGCAGTACCTTCGCGTTCTGTGACAAAAAGTGTAAAAGGCTTGCTGTAACATGGTGTCGCTAAAACAGGTGCTTGACATAGGGCTTTCTTCAAATCGTCAAAGGCTTGTGTATGTTCCTGAGTCCAAGGGAGGACAGTCGATGACGCTGCCTCCTGGGTTGTCAACTGTATAAGGGGCTTGGCTAGATATGCGTACTGAGGAATCCATTGTCTACAGTAAGAGGTGAGGCCTATAAAGGCCCGTACTTCCTTTTGTGTCTTGGGTTGTGGCATATGTACAATTAACTGGATGCGGTCAGGTGTTAGCTGTCTCCCCCTCTTGGACAGCAAGTGACCAAGGTACACAACTTCCTGAACACAGAATTGCAGCTTCGAAGGAGACACTTTGTGTCCCTTGTCGGCCAGAAAATATAGGACTGTCAGAGATGCATGTTCACATTCTTGTTCACTTCGGGCGGTGATCAATAGATCATCTACGTACTGAAGTAGGGCAGTGTTAGCAGGCATGTGGATACTGTCAAGTTGTCTTTTCAATGCTTGGCTATAGATACTCGGACTTTCCATGAACCCTTGAGGTGCACGTGCAAATTTAAAGCTTCGGCCATTTAAACTGAATCCGAAAAGGTACTGGCTTTCCGGATCAATGGGAACACTAAAGAAGGCATTCTTGAGATCGATTACAGTAAAGAACACCGCTTCAGAATCAATAGCAGTCAATAGAGATGAAATATCTGGGACCACTGGATACTGAGGTATGATACATTTGTTAAGCTCTCTAAGGTCAATCACTAATCGATTAACTGGAGGTGAATTTGGATCAGTACGTTTGAGAATCGGTATGATTGGAGAATTACAAATATTGGAGTCAGTTTCTACAACTACTCCTTGAGCAATAAGCTCGTCAATAATTTTTAATAAGGCTGCTACAGCCTCAGGTGGCAATTTGTATTGTCGGATTCTGGGCAAAGCAACACCTTCTCTAAGAGTAACTCGATATGGGGTAATATGCATACAACCTACATCAGTCGGACCTTGTGCCCATAAATGCTGTGGTACATTCTGTAATCGGGGATCAAAATCTCTCAACACATAGTGACCCTTGAAGTCACGTAGAAACAATCTCACTCCTTCCGGAGAACAACAAATTACAGCTCCTAGAGCTTTAAGCGTTTTAATACCAAGCAGGTTTTCTGGACATGATTTCGTAAGCAATAAATCTGTAGTACGGGATAATGGACCAACTGCAAGGAGAACTGGTTTCGATACTTCATTAACAATAGGTTTTCCTGAAAATCCAAGGGAAACATTCTGTGAGCCTGAGAGGGGTGCCCCTGGAACCTCGTCATGACTGATGGTAGTTCTGCTTGCCCCTGTGTCAATCAAAAATTTTCTGTCTTTTCCTAATACCTGACTATGTACATAAGGACCCTCTTGATCTACAGGAATCTCGATGAGAGGCAAACCTACTTCCCTCTCTAGGCTATTTCATGAATACTGTTGGTAATCTGGATACTCTGATTGTGCATACTGGTACATCTGTTGTGTGACGTGTTGTGTTGCGGCAATGGGTTGAGGTTGGGGAACAGCTACTGTCTGTTGCTGTGCATGTTGTGGAGCAGGTTGCGGATTCTGTTGAATATTCTGTTGAACATATTCTGGTCTAGGCTGACGTGGTCTTTCTTTCGTTTTGCCTGTAGCAATATTGTGTTTCAGAACGGCACACTCATTTATAAAGTGACCTGGCTGCTTGCAATAATTACAATTTCCTTTAACAGGACCTGTAGGACGACTAGTCTGTGTATTCTGAGTGTTACCCCTCTTCTGACCATCTGCTGGAACAGACTGGGCAACTAGTACTTTCATTTTAGTATCTTTCATGCGTCTCTGTTCATGATCGTGTTCCTCTCTGATTCTATTCTGGTGGTACTGTAACATTTGTAACATTTGGGAAGGCGTATTAGCTTGCCATGTACTCTCGACTTTCAATACTCTGTTCTTAACCTGGGGTAAGGAATTCTCAACTAATTTGGTCACGAATAGATGTGGGAACGACTCGCTACTTGTTTTCAGGCCACTATTAATAATAAAACATTTCTCGAATCTTGAATAAAAATCACTAGTGTCTTCGTCTGGTTTCTGTTTGCAGGCTGAGATTGCATCCCAATCTTCCTTTTTAACCGTCAATAATCTAGGCAAAACTTGTACTAACAATCCTGGTAATGCTTTAGTCTTGTCCCCAAGACCTAAACCTGGGGTACGTCCTTTTTCTTCATCTTCTAATTCAGTCCAATTAATCTTTTTATCTCCCACCTCCCAATCCTTCTCTTTCAGTTTTTCATAAATCCCTGCTGGCAACAATACTTTTAATATTTTTAGAATGTCTGAATATGTGTAATCACCCATAAGTAACATGTCTTTCAATTCACGGTGAAACCCTGCAGGATCTTTATCGTGACAAGGTACAATTTTCTTCATTTCCAATAATTCCATTTTAGTCAAAGGAGTGTATACAAACACTCGTTCAAGCGTATCATCTGGCTTCCGGATTGGGTGTACTTCTCGTAAGGGATTCTGTCTGTCTAGGTGATATGGTTGTCTAACTGGGGGTGGAACGGAAACAAGACGTGGAGTCAGGAACGTACTATATTTGTGACGTTGTTCTAAAATGATATCAATTAAATCAGTACCTAGGCCTCTCCATCTTCTCAGGAGTAAGTCTTGCAATAGATTATACAAGGGACCTGGATCAGATTGTTGGTTTTCATACTGTATAACGAGATGTTGGGTCATATATATACCAGCTAATCGCTGTTCTTCTGGAGTAAGACTTAAAAACGTTTGCACTACTAGATCGTCTTTATATATACTGTCATCCCCGGCCCATTGGACTGCTGACCGGGCAAGTTCCTGATCACGTAAGGTAGTGAGTTCATGATAACCTATTCTTTCTTTCAGGATTTTATCAGTAACTTGGAATATATGTTTAAGAGAACATTGCTCTGGTATCGGGGTAAGGTAACGTTTCTTGCTTTCTAGACGAATGGGTCTGTCGAAAGGACTATTTAAAGGATACTGTTTAGGAGGCTTCGCCCTACCTACATACGCTATTATATCTTGAGATGGGTCTGTATTCTCTGGCTCTTCCTCCTCTGAGGAGTCTTTTTCGTCTGACTCGGCTGTCCTATCAGCCTTGCGTCGGGCATGTATGGCTACTATTTCTTTACGGATCTTTCTAGACATGGCATCTATACATTTCTCTTTGTCATGCTTACAATCTGCAATATTCTGACTCCATTTGGTCAATCCTTCCATTTCTTTTTGAGAATATCCTGGCTGATCTTGTTCCCTGATCAAACAATTAATCAAAAATCGCAATATTAACCCTTGTGTCTCGACTTTCTGATATGCCACGGCTTCACGAACACGTTCTGGACCCTCCCCCGATCGAATAAAGTGATATATTTTGTCTAGATGTTCTGGCATTTCTGGTAATGTCATCAAATAATCTGTAACACGTCTTAAACGTAATGATGCTAACAACAGGTCCCCTTGTTTGCCAGGGACCGGATCGTATCTACAATCTCCAATTATTTGTTTGAGCTTTTCAGCTGGGCTTGCTTTAGGTGTACGCTGCATTGCTAATTCTCTCATTGTCAAACGGTGTACCTGTGGCGGGGTTCGGTTGTGGCCTCCTACGGCACCTCCCGAAGCGGAAGCATGAGCATAGCCTGACGTCATTGCGTGTGGGAAAGACACATTTAACGGGGTCGACTGAGCCGCGTCTGTAGCAAAAGGGTTAAGAGGACCAGAAGTAGGGGGACCAGTAACAGCAGCAGAAGGGGAAGTGACAGCAGGTGCAGGAAGTAATCCTGGACGTGGAGGGGTCGTGACTTGATCAGCAGGAATATGCTGTGGCAGATTATTATTAGCAGGATGTACGGGTATATTGGTATATGCGGGAGCTACATCATCTAAATAGGAAGAAAGGAAAATATCTGCTGCGGTCTTATGGTGACGTACTTTAGTCGGAACCATGGTGGTGGCAAGTTACAGGGTACTTCCGGGGTCGCCTTAGGCAGGCCCTCGGCAAGAACTGGATACATGCCTGTAATGAGTGCGTTTCTTTGACGGTCTAATTGTTCTGATCTGACCTGTTCTCCTTCTTCTAGTAACTCTTTTTCTTTGGCTTTCTCGGATTATTCTCTACTTCTCTCTGCTTTTCTGAATTCTTTTTCTGTTCTTCTATGCGATTCTTTACGCCACAATTCTATGGCATCTTTCTGAGATTGTCTGGCTTTCTTTTTCCATAATGCTTCTTCTACTCTCATGATGCATTCAGCATCCCATGTTCCTGAAACAGGCCATCTAAACTTCTCTTCCAAGTGCTTAGTGTAATCGACCCACAAGTCTAAGTACAGTATGGCATCTAAGCCGTGCTTGTGGTACATAAAGTGCCCTGGAGTGTCCCTAGGCGGAACAGGCACTGCTTCTTCGAGAATCCCTTTCCTAGTTCCTATCTGACGTAACTTTGAAAATAACGGCATTATTACTTTGACTCGAACACAATAAACACAGTGATGAAAAGCAAACTGTCAATCATACCACGACATAAAACACATTAAAACATTTCGAATAGATACTGTCTAGTACATAAAACACAATACTTGGAATTACGTGAAATAATACTTGAAGGCTTGAATTCTGAATCACTGAATTACTAGATGCACTGCTAAACAGTACAGACCGGTCCCATAAAGAGACACGTCATACCGCGCTCACCTAAGTGAACACGTACGGACCAGGACTGTGTACCCAGACCTGTCTTTACCGGACACAAGCTAATGCACCCGTCTAGATGCGTCCCTAGCAACGGTACTCACCGGGAGCAATACTTGAACTGGAACTTGAAGGCCTCGGACTTGACTGGACTCTGGACTGGACTGCTACTGCTACGCATGCGCCTCGGTACTTCGGAACAGGTGGGCCTCTGGATACCTCGGACACTGCTACTCTCGGCTGGGCTCTGGTCGGGATCCTCCGCACTCCTCACCGCCTCGTCTGGATGTCGACCGCAGTCTCCGTCACCTCCGTAGGCCTGAGGGAGATACAGGAAAACCTGCAGATGCGCATAGGTGTCCGTCACGGCTGTGGCAGGGGGCAAGGCCTGCGACGCATCGCCGGCGCGTGGGGTGGGGGAGGGGTCACTGTTCGGGCGCCAAATTATGTGGTAAATAAATTTACCTAGCCAGTTTTTCCGTATAATTATCATTACAAGACAGCTCATTCAAATGAGAGGCAGAGTCCGTGGTATCTGAGTCATACGGGTTTTAATGAAAACCTCGAGGTTGGAGATCATGTTCCGTCACCACTAGGGTTCGGGAAGGGACAGTCAACGTTTTATTAACATTACACATTATATATAGTAAAGTAACATCATTGAATCCAATACAGTAGGCGTAACAGGTGAAAAGAAGAAGATAAGAACACATGTGCGTAGCAGGGGGGCGTGAAAGAAGGCGTGTAATAGGCGTACACGGAGGCGTATGATGTGGACGTAATGTAGACGTCACAGAAAGTGTCATAAGTGGGTGTGTGCACAGAGATAATCTGCAGAGTCAGCAGGAAGTGCGGATGCGCGCGCAGCTAGCATGACGTGACATGGTCGTGTAACTGGGGAGAACTTTAACACTAGTAGAGGAGACAGAAGTCTGGGATGTCAGAACGACCTGGACCAATAACATAACTGGTATCTTATGTTTGGAGGATGTATTATCTGGAGTAAAAGGTCTCTCGGGCAGAGGCTATTCTATACTGAATGCTAGTGCGTGCATATGTGTCTACGTGTAGAGTCATTGGCCTACTATGGCAACGGGAACTGTAAATTACTTGCATGGAGACAGGAAGGCTTGCTCTTTGCTCTGCAGCCGGGGAGATGTTTACCTAAATCACTAGACAGGAATGTATTTTCGAGGAGGCTGAACAGATAACTTGAAGGCAAAATACTGTCTTGGCAGGCCGGCCAGGTTGAGCCAGGCACTGCTTCGCTTGGCAGGAAGTAAGGCAGGGGTCAGGGATACGTATCCATGCTGCAGCTTTCAGAGGCAGAAAGCAGAAAAGGCTCGGAGACAGAAATCAGGGCCTAGCTCGGCAGAGCCAGGAAAAACGTAAAAGTGTACCATGTAAAGACATTGGCATGGCATGGTTAGGAACTGAATTATTGATCCATTCATGGTGGATCTGAAAGAGGACATGTTAACGTTGGACGCAAATGTATTTGCGTCTTCATATTCGGCCATGGAGGGAAATGACATGTACTTGAAGCACGTACATGGAGACGTTGGGGTACACGTTAGGGGACATACTTGACCATAAAAATTTCAATTACCTCAAGTTTCTCAATCTTCCGTTCAGCATTATCAATAAGTATCCTTATCAGGTTACATGAACTAGTAGTTAACTCATGCTCCCATTTGTCCAATAAATGTGGCTCTAAATCTTCATATGTTGGTATAATAGTGGATCTCAAACCTCTGGGAATGCGGTTAAGGGTAAGGTATTGTTTAAGTGTCACCGCATCCCACCATTTATTCAATTCTGCTCTCTTAAGTTTCTCTAATTTCACGAATTTGGCTCTAAGACCTTCTTGTCTTGCTGGTGTAGTAGAGGCTACTGCTACATTCACAGATGAGCCAGTGCATAGATTGTTAAATAGATCTTGTGCTTCTTGTTCCCGATTCATTATTATTTTTCAAGCCACTTGCGGCAGCCCTACCCAAGATTTACTGATAAACAAACAGAAATGGTAACATGGACTAAGGGCGCACAGCTACGAGTATGGCTAATTATAAGGTTCCAAGTTGTTTTAAGCGACTGCTACTAGGCTGGAAAGGAAGGTTACCAGACTTCCTTAATTATCCTGGACTGGTCCAAGATGTAAACTGAATCTGTATTCCTGCCGAGCAATCTAACTCCAAGTTATATTCAAAAACAAAAGATATATTATTAATCAAAATTAAATGACAAGTATAAGAGCAAAAGTCCAAAATCACATCAAATAGACATTCAGACACCCGAATCTTGAAGTAAGTCAGTCCGTGTTTAGAT
This sequence comes from Lissotriton vulgaris, assembly GCF_964263255.1. Classification (NCBI taxonomy): domain Eukaryota; kingdom Metazoa; phylum Chordata; class Amphibia; order Caudata; family Salamandridae; genus Lissotriton; species Lissotriton vulgaris. The sequence goes on from NC_141685.1 coordinate 878,862,099, forward strand.
TCCAAATTTCAAGGGTCAATCCTGATTCTCAAGTCTTTTATTCAATCAAAAGCGTATTCTCAATTTGAATTTCAAAGTTCATTCCAAATTCTCAAATCAGATTCCAAATTTCACAAAATTCAAAGAGCGTCCACTGCAGCCAACACGTGTTTCGTTGGGCATTTATCTCATGCCAACCAACTTCCTCAGGGCTGCAAGCCAAATTAATACAAGATATAAGCTTGTGTGATGACATATATCAATAATAATAGCAGTCCACTAATTAATAAAGAGTTGAGTTATACTACATAAAACACCACCTAGGTGGATAGGAAGACACAGTACCCTCGTTTTAAGTGACAATTCGTAACATAATCACTTCATGTGGATCCCGGTGTCAAATCATACGCAACAGCAAAGCATTCTGGTATATCGCCAAATTCGTGTTAGAATTTTTTACCTAAATCATAAACGAGTATTCTTCAATCTCAGATTCTTTCAATGGGCTTATATCCTAAGAGTCAACAGTACCTGGAATAACACAGGGAGGCTTTTAGCTCTGTCACCACTAAAATGCGATATTTATTTAAACGCTATCCTAGTGATAAATCTAAAGTCGGTAAACGAGTCCAAATTATTTCCACTGTCAGCATACATATAATGCTTTTCAATACATAGTTCGCTATAAAATTAGTTGAGATTTATAACGTTTCTCCGTATTCATTCATTACTTAAGAAATTCTATCCTAGCAAAACATAAAAATAGCCGAATATTAGTACCTTTCGACTTCTTCACTCCCACGTAATATATTATGCAAGATGATGAGTAAGTACCTCAACGAATCTATCAAAAAATAACATAAAGAATTCACAGATTCAAGATCCAACTGACTTAGATATATTTAAACAAGTGTCAATAGCTAAGTGCAATTTCCCTTACCAATATCTTTAATACTTTAGCGTCAAACGATCTCCTTTCGTAATATCACTTCCCCTTCAATAATCGGATTCTGGGTCTACAGAGGAAAATCAAAATATCAGAGGCCTTTCAAAATATGTGTTTATAAAACGGGGGTCGCATAAGTAACGGAGCGGCTTCTTACCTATATCCCAGTGTGACGGCGCGGTGTATATCTCCACCATAGATTGTCGGCGTGCACCGTGGCCGCCATCTTACTTAAGTACCGGTCAGAAAGTACTTCAGCTTCATGTAAAGGTGGCGAGTTAATTCTCCGCCATCTTAACGTGGAGAGTGAATCTATATGGAGGAGCCAAATTTGACCTCCCAAAGTGATTATTCTGACCATTATGGTCAGTTAAGAGTAACACAACTATGTAATTAATAGATGAACGAGATATTAATTGTCTCTATTCCTAATAGTCAAAAGATCGTAATCGGATAAAAGATCAGCAGAAGTTGTTAATAACGTCCGTATTTCGAAAGTAACAGGGCTATATTAGTCAAGGTGGGGGTTTAGTTCACCGCCATCTTAACATGGAGAATAAATCCATACGGAAGAGCCCGTTTTGCCTCCAAAATAAATATTCTGACTGTTATAATCAGCTAAGGGTAGCATAGCAGTATATTCAATGAAATATTTGTAATCTTAATTCTTTATAATAAAAGATCGTAATGGTTAAGTTGATCAACATAAATTGTTCAAAAGGTTTGTATTTTCAGAAGAGGCAAGAATAAATTGTTCAAAAGGTTCGTATTTTCAGAAGAAGCAAGAATATATTCGGTAAATTTCTACCTCAAAGCGGAACCATATCGGTTCATAATATTACTGACATACATCCAAATAAAGTATTTGCATCTAGGTATTCCTATTCCCAACTAATCGTATTATAATATAATGAAGACCGAGTAATTTCTCTAATTCGAGACATCTCCCCTGTACCGCCAACCATATAAATTCCCAGTAAACAATGTAAATTAATATGGATAAGTTAATTCTCCATGTTGGTTCAATTATTAAGTGGTGACAAAACGTTCAGCGTCCCGTGTCTTTCCAATAACAATCATTACAGTTGGAATTTTATCAAAGCTATAGGAAATAAAGGTATTAATCTTTATAATAAAGGGAAGAGAGTGGCAGCATTTACATTTGAAGGGCCCAAGTATCATATGAAATTCATTTGTCACAGTTTCACAAATAATTCAAAAGGAGCCAAATCAAATACAGTTACATTCATTAGGTTAAGCGACATAACTAATCTCCCAGAAAATACTGTAATTCAGTATCCAAATTAAACCCATCTTCCACAGCCCGAAGAACCATAATCCAACGTGCCTCTCTGCGTCTGAGTTTCAGTACTCTATCTCCTCCACGTCTGTCTAAGGTCACTTGTTCAATACCATGGTAGTAGAATTTGTGCTTTTCAGTATCATCTCTATTCTGAATAGAATGTGAGGCTATGGGGTACCTTGTGTCCCCATTTTTAAGTGCCCGATAATGTTCCACCATCCGGTCTTTGAGCCTCCTTACTGTACTCCCTACATAAATCTTACCACAAAGGCAGGCAATCACATAAATCACAAAGGTAGATTCGCAGTTAATAAAAGAGTCTATGTGGTGGGTAACTGTATCATTGTAATCAAATTTCAAAACCTTTCTCTTTGCCCACCAACATGAGCTACAATTGCCACAATGATAAAAGCCTTTGGGTCGAGTACGTAACCAGTCACTATGACTCAAACCTGAAATTGCTTTTGGGTAGCTCGGGCTGGAGGCGGAGTGGATTTGGGGCCCTAAGGGCAGCCGATGGATAGATCACATATACTATTGGGGAAGATTCATTGACGACTGTCTGTTGATTTGGAGGGGTACGACAGAGGAATTGGAGTCGTTTTTTACCTATCTCAATACCAATGATCTTAATATGTCGTTTACCACATATTATGATAAAGAGAAATTGACCTTTTTAGACATTGAACTTTTTGTAGAGGAAAATAAACTATTCAGCCGCATGTTTCGTAAAGAAACCAGTTGCAACGCACTCTTACGAGCTGATAGTTGCCACCCCAAGAGCCAAATCAATTCAATCCCTTATGGGGAGATGGTTAGAGCAAGGAGAAACTGTTCTAAAGATATTGATTTTGATGCAAATGTTAAGGACATGAAGATGAGGTTTAAAAATAGAGGTTATGCAAGTACTATTATTAACAAGGCTGCTAATAGAGTACAGAAACTTAAGCGAGATGTGATACTTAAACCTAAGGACAAGAATGATGCTAAAGACAATAACCAGATTATCAGAATGATCACAAACTTTGGTGTTGGAAGCAATAAAATCTTCAGTATTATGAAGAAATACTGGCACATGCTTTATTCTGATAAGGATCTAAAACCTTTTCTGATGGAGAGACCTAGTATTACCTTCAGAAAGGGAATGTCCATTGCCAATATTGTAAGCCCGAGCTACCCAAAAGCAATTTCAGGTTTGAGTCATAGTGACTGGTTACGTACTCGACCCAAAGGCTTTTATCATTGTGGCAATTGTAGCTCATGTTGGTGGGCAAAGAGAAAGGTTTTGAAATTTGATTACAATGATACAGGTACCCACCACATAGACTCTTTTATTAACTGCGAATCTACCTTTGTGATTTATGTGATTGCCTGCCTTTGTGGTAAGATTTATGTAGGGAGTACAGTAAGGAGGCTCAAAGACCGGATGGTGGAACATTATCGGGCACTTAAAAATGGGGACACAAGGTACCCCATAGCCTCACATTCTATTCAGAATAGAGATGATACTGAAAAGCACAAATTCTACTACCATGGTATTGAACAAGTGACCTTAGACAGACGTGGAGGAGATAGAGTACTGAAACTCAGACGCAGAGAGGCACGTTGGATTATGGTACTTCGGGCTGTGGAAGATGGGCTTAATTTGGATACTGAATTACAGTATTTTTTGGGAGATTAGTTATGTCGCTTAACCTAATGAATGTAACTGTATTTGATTTGGCTCCTTTTGAATTATTTGTGAAACTGTGACAAATGAATTTCATATGATACTTGGGCCCTTCAAATGTAAATGCCGCCACTCTCTTCCCTTTATTATAAAGATTAATACCTTTATTTCCTATAGCTTTGATAAAATTCCAACTGTAAGGATTGTTATTGGAAAGACACGGGGCGCTGAACGTTTTGTCACCACTTAATAATTGAACCAACATGGAGAATTAACTTATCCATATTAATTTACATTGTTTACTGGGAATTTATATGGTTGGCGGTACAGGGGAGATGTCTCGAATTAGAGAAATTACTCGGTCTTCATTATATTATAATACGATTAGTTGGGAATAGGAATACCTAGATGCAAATACTTTATTTGGATGTATGTCAGTAATATTATGAACCGATATGGTTCCGCTTTGAGGTAGAAATTTACCGAATATATTCTTGCTTCTTCTGAAAATACGAACCTTTTGAACAATTTATTCTTGCCTCTTCTGAAAATACGAACCTTTTGAACAATTTATGTTGATCAACTTAACCATTACGATCTTTTATTATAAAGAATTAAGATTACAAATATTTCATTGAATATACTGCTATGCTACCCTTAGCTGATTATAACAGTCAGAATATTTATTTTGGAGGCAAAACGGGCTCTTCCGTATGGATTTATTCTCCATGTTAAGATGGCGGTGAACTAAACCCCCACCTTGACTAATATAGCCCCGTTACTTTAGAAATACGGACTTTATTAACAACTTCTGCTGATCTTTTATCCGATTACGATCTTTTGACTATTAGGAATAGAGACAATTAATATCTTGTTCATCTATTAATTACATAGTTGTGTTACTCTTAACTGACCATAATGGTCAGAATAATCACTTTGGGAGGTCAAATTTGGCTCCTCCATATAGATTCACTCTCCACGTTAAGATGGCGGAGAATTAACTCGCCACCTTTACATGAAGCTGAAGTACTTTCTGACCGGTACTTAAGTAAGATGGCGGCCACGGTGCACGCCGACAATCTATGGTGGAGATATACACCGCGCCGTCACACTGGGATATAGGTAAGAAGCCGCTCCGTTACTTATGCGACCCCCGTTTTATAAACACATATTTTGAAAGGCCTTTGATATTTTGATTTTCCTCTGTAGACCCAGAATCCGATTATTGAAGGGGAAGTGATATTACGAAAGGAGATCGTTTGACGCTAAAGTATTAAAGATATTGGTAAGGGAAATTGCACTTAGCTATTGACACTTGTTTAAATATATCTAAGTCAGTTGGATCTTGAATCTGTGAATTCTTTATCTTATTTTTTGATAGATTCGTTGAGGTACTTACTCATCATCTTGCATAATATATTACGTGGGAGTGAAGAAGTCGAAAGGTACTAATATTCGGCTATTTTTATGTTTTGCTAGGATAGAATTTCTTTATAAATCTCAACTAATTTTATAGCGAACTATATATTGAAAAGCATTATATGTATGCTGACAGTGGAAAAAATTTGGACTCGTTTACCGACTTTAGATTTATCACTAGGATAGCGTTTAATTAAATATCGAATTTTAGTGGTGACAGAGCTAAAAGCCTCCCTGTGTTATTCCAGGTACTGTTGACTCTTAGGATATAAGCCCATTGAAAGAATATGAGATTGAAGAATACTCGTTTATGATTTAGGTAAAAAATTCTAACACGAATTTGGCGATATACCAGAATGATTTGCTGTTGCGTATGATTTGACACCGGGATCCACATGAAGTGATTATGTTACGAATTGTCACTTAAAACGAGGGTACTGTGTCTTCCTATTCACCTAGGTGGTGTTTTATGTAGTATAACTCAACTCTTTATTAATTAGTGGACTGCTATTATTATTGATATATGTCATCACACAAGCTTATATCTTGTATTAATTTGGCTTGCAGCCCTGAGGAAGTTGGTTGGCATGAGATAAATGCCCAACAAAACACGTGTTGGCTGCAGTGGACGCTCTTTGAATTTTGTGAAATTTGGAATCTGATTTGAGAATTTGGAATTAATTTTGAAATTCAAATTGAGAATACGCTTTTGATTGAATAAAAGACTTGAGAATCAGGATTGACCCTTGAAATTTGGAATCTAAACACGGACTGACGTACTTCAACATTCGGGTGTCTGAATGTCTATTTGATGTGATTTTGGACTTTTGCTCTTATACTTGTCATTTAATTTTGATTAATAATATATCTTTTGTTTTTGAATATAACTTGGAGTTAGATTGCTCGGCAGGAATACAAATTCAGTTTACATCTTGGACCAGTCCAGGATAATTAAGGAAGTCTGGTAAACTTCCTTTCCAGCCTAGTAGCAGTCGCTTAAAACAACTTGGAACCTTATAATTAGCCATACTCGTAGATGTGCGCCCTTAGTCCATGTTACCATTTCTGTTTGTTTATCGGTTAAGATTTCAGTTTTGAGTGCTATTTATTAAACTTTCTTTCCGATTTCTGACTCAAATTTTGCTGGCATATTTTCATAAAATAACGTGCACGTTCTGGGTAAAAAGGCGAAACTGAATACTTTTAAATGTCACCGTTGATTCTTGCATCATTTGACCCAGTGCATTTTAGCAATGATCATGGCCCGGTGTTTGCACGCTTGCTGCGGAATTCACACGTCCTCTCTCTGGGTGCAGCCTACGTGGCAAACCACATGAACTCGAATCCTTAAATTGAATACTCGGACTACCCTGCTGACGGGTTTAATTATTTGAGCAAGAAATGACTAACAGCATCGCTGCTGACTGAGGGAAATGAATGGAAAGTTAAGGTTAGTACGGACTGCCCCTTGCGTGTGTTTTCAATAGACATGACCTTGTGAAAAGATAAGGCAGGGTTTTGGCTTATGTGTTGTGCCTCGTGAGGCCACGTCTAGCATGCAAGTCTTTTCATTAAAGGGGCCATCCGGTGTAGGGAATACATTTAGTTCTCTTTACCAGTCCTGCATCTATTTCACTAACAACAAATATTCTACAAGTGTTCTTTGTTTAATGACGTCTGTTTTGGGATTTGGGCACTGTAGGAAATGTTCGCCTTTTGCTGCACCCTATATTTTTGCTGACTTTAGAACTCTGAACTTTACCCCTGCTAATCAGTAGAAAAAGTGGCTGTGTTCCTAAGCATTGCTGAATTGGAATACTCCGAATTGACATAGTTCACTTACCTATAAGTGCCTAGTATTTGGTACTAAGTGTACCAAGGGCCTGGAAGTTAAATGCCACTAGTAGGCTGCAGCACTTGTGCCATCCACTAGAGTGGCAGTGCGAACATGGACTCAGGCCGACCATTATATTCTGACTGTAACATTGCAAAAACTGCAAAATAAACCTTTTTGAGAGGTCAAAACTTAACTTTGAAATATTAATAAGTCAGTCCTATGAAAGCCTTGTATTCCACAAGGAAGGGTGCATGGTATTTAAAAATGCAGTGACTAGCAATAAAAAAAACTATTTTACCTGTAAGAAGGTTGGTTAGCCCATAATGAAACACTAGGACGCAATATTAAATGCTAATACTGTATCTCGGGAATGGTACTAGCTAAAAAAATAATGAAACAAGTGTTTTTGATAGTTACTCAAATCCAATTGAATGGTGAAATCAGATTTTTTTTATAATAAGGAATTGTAACTTTTTCCTAGACCGGTCACAATGAAAAATAGTTTTTGGGTGGTTGTCATGGTAAGGCCATGTTAACATTCAAGTTCTACACGTCCTACTAAATACCATACACCCTGCCTTAGGGGCTACAAGGCATACATAGAGGTGACATTGTGGTTCAAATCTTGCCCTTGGTGAAGATGTAAAACAGCTGCTAAATTATATTCCTTATTATTATACTACACTGGTACCCACGCCTTCCAACCTATAATATAAAGAAAATCAGACTCCGCTGTATTCGGAGACAGGAGGAAGGAACTGTTGAGACAGCGTGACATGTGGCACAAGCAGGCTGGTGAAAATTACATGGACAGGCTACTGCGTTTAAAAATAAGTCTCTTTATTATCGACTCAGGATACCCCTTTCTCTAATAATTACCATCTCTGCTATGTATTGCCTCCATAATTAGTGCTTCAGCATATAAAAAGAGCATTCAAGACAGGGTCACATAAGATATTCTCTTGGCATGACCATCATGGTGATGACATCACGCAGCCACAAGGCTGGCACACAGGTATCAACATGTCCCTCACTCCCAAGCCTGAGAAGAGAAGGACATGACCTCCATTGTGCATACCAGGCTTAGCGTCCAAAGCGCATCCATTTAAAAAGGGCCTAGTCAATGGAGCACGTGACCCTACAGTTGCTGAGTGAATTAAAACATGCATTTTCAATGCAATAGGTCTCACATTTGCGAGCATTTAAGCTATTGGTATTGTAAATGACAATTGACAATGCCTTTTATGGATGTGTTTTAAAAGCAACACATATATAAAAGGCATTGTTATTTTTAATGCCAAGAGCTCAAACTCTAGCAAATGCGAGAGCAATTTAATGGTGGCTGCGTCCCTTTTTTTAGACGCTGCTCGCATATTCAGGTTACAGTGAACAGCGCCTAAATAAAGGGGTGCGGCCAACATTAAAGTGAACGCGCCTATGGTGCTTTCACCCAAACTGAAAAAAACAATTCTTTCTAAAAGCCTCTGCAGCACGCCTGCAAAAGTGAAAGCGTCTTGAGCTGGTAGTAAAATAATTAAATAGGCGCGGCCGCTAAAGTGACAGTGGACCTTGCCGTATATTAAATATTTAACAACAAGGGGTGGTGATGGACAGAGTTTCTGAATTAAGCAGAATACTCTCACCCAGTCAAGAGATCAAGGCTAGATCCAACACCGTTTTTTAGCTCACTGCACCATCCCAGTTCAGAACCTGGCTATATGCACATTAGTCTGTTCCTGTCCCAGTGCATGATGGGAACAGGGCAAACCAAACTACCAAGCCAATTCTTACACTGGGAAGGAAACAAGCTTCCGGGGACCGGTTTCTGGCATTTCAGCCGTCGTCGGTCCGCTTGCTTGAATCCTGATGGTGCAATGAGCAAGGGACTCACATCTGAGTATACCCTTCCACGCTTAGGGTGGACAAAATATTTAACAACAAGGGGTGGTGATGGACAGAGTTTCTGAATTAAGCAGAATACTCTCACCCAGTCAAGAGATCAGGGCTAGATCCAACACCGTTTTTTAGCTCACTGCACCATCCCAGTTCAGAACCTGGCTATATGCAAATTAGTCTGTTCCTGTCCCAGTGCATGATGGGAACAGGGCAAACCAAACTACCAAGCCAATTCTTACACTGGGAAGGAAACAAGCTTCCGGGGACCGGTTTCTGGCATTTCAGCCGTCGTCGGCCCGGCTTGCTTGAATCCTGATGGTGCAATGAGCAAGGGACTCACATCTGAGTATACCCTTCCACGCTTAGGGTGGACAAAATATTTAACAACAAGGGGTGGTGATGGACAGAGTTTCTGAATTAAGCAGAATACTCTCACCCAGTCAAGAGATCAGGGCTAGATCCAACACCGTTTTTTAGCTCACTGCACCATCCCAGTTCAGAACCTGGCTATATGCAAATTAGTCTGTTCCTGTCCCAGTGCATGATGGGAACAGGGCAAACCAAACTACCAAGCCAATTCTTACACTGGGAAGGAAACAAGCTTCCGGGGACCGGTTTCTGGCATTTCAGCCGTCGTCGGCCCGGCTTGCTTGAATCCTGATGGTGCAATGAGCAAGGGACTTACATCTGAGTATACCCTTCCACGCTTAGGGTGGACAAAATATTTAACAACAAGGGGTGGTGATGGACCCTTTCTCACTGCTCCATCAGGATTCAAGCAAGCCGGGCCGAAGACGGCTGAAATGCCAGAAACCGGTCCCCGGTAGCTTGTCTCCTTTCTGGTGAAGAATTGGCTTGGTAGTTTAGTCCGCCCTGTTCCCATGATGCACTGGGCCAGGGACAGACTGATTTGCATATAGCCAGGTTCTGAGCTGGGATGGGGCAGTGAGATAAATAACGGTGATGGATCAAGCCCTGATCTTTGGACTGGGTAAGAGTGGTCTGCTTAATTCAGACACTCTGTTCATCACCACCCCCTTTTCTGAATCGTATACTAAATAGGCGCAGCCGCAAAAGTCAAATTTGACCACGCCGCATATTGAATAATTAAATAAGCGTGGCCACTATAGTTAAAGCGGACCACGCTGTAATTTGAATAAATACATTACTTTAAAATAAAAGCGGGAGGGTGCTGCAATGTCGTGGGTGGAAAAGGGGAAGAGCATTAAAGAAAATAGTGTTCACCGACTTTTAAAGCAGACCATGTAACAACACCAGTAAAAAGTCCAATCGTTACGGGAGGTAACAAATGCAGACAACGCGGTACCAAGGAGGGACTAACAAACCAAATAACGACTGGGAAGCCAGCGTTTACGACGGACAATGACACAAGCCAATTCAAAATATGGGCGGAGAGTTGGCAGGCCTTCATAGCCATACTCCACTACTGTATGCCTCGCAGCAGCACATGCACTGACCTAAAAAAAGCTGGGGTTTCTCAGTAAATTGGCAGATTTTGCAAGCTATGAATTGCACCTTCCGACATTCATGCAATCATTGTCAATTGAACAACTTGTGGCAAAATGGTCACCAGCGTTATTGTACGGTTTCTCCTCAACTGTTCAGATTATCATTATTGTGTTTAGAAAACACGAGCCCACTTATAAGCAGTGTTGGTAACAGTGTAAGAACTGGCTATTCTGGTACCTGTTTTAGAATCTGCATAGGGCGAGGCAAACGTTTCTTTCTCCTGCTATAGTAGGTGTCTACTTTGCCACTGCACAAGTAATAATCGACAAGGCATACCAACAGCAGCATCCTCCCCCCTCGATCCCCCCCCCCCGGCCCCCCAACACCCATCTATTGAGGTTTGTGGGAGAGAAGGCACTCTTGTGGTAAGAAAAACATACAAACCAACCAAACAGGGTTTGCCGAAAGAAAAAAAATCAATACTTACATTTTTAGATCTTATTTTTAATATGCAAATATTTTATGGTATTAGTTAGCGCCTACCAAGGACATGAATTGACTTGCGAAAATGTGACCACCAGTTCTGCAGGGCTGCTAGTCCTGTCCAAACTAGAGGCTGATTTACACCGTATGCAAAATCAATATAGGGGCGTTCACCAGATTACGGCACGTTCACCACGTCTGACTGATTAGAAAGTTAACAATACCTTATCACTGCATGGAAAACAAACACGGCAATTTCTAGGCGCAATGCCAGGCAAATTAGAGGAGAAACTGTATTTCCTGCAAACATGCTCCAAGTTTGAATGCAAAGTGCTACATGCACATGTCTCTGGAGCGTAACATCATCACCATATAGAGGATTTTTTCATAACAGGTTGAGCAGGCCACTCTAAGCGAGGAACTTGGCGTTTTCTAGGACTTGCAGGTTTCCTTTTCTTAATATACAGTGGAACCTAAATGTCACAGCATGAGTATGTGCTGTGCCTTTGGCTAGAAAGCAATGCAGGACACGAATCACACACTGTATTGGGTCTTCTGGTAACAGTGGACTGTGAAATGCAGCAGTGTTTGACATCTCCTTCTGAGCTGTAACAACATTAGGTCAGGGTGACAAGTTACGGACATCAGGACACGAAAACACACCGATAAACCAAGAACAGATTATCAGATGAATCGAAATGGGAGCCGCATAAAAGGGTTCTAAGCTTTTCAGCAGCCCAACAGAAAGCTAATGGTTCTCTTTCAGTCACACTGTAATTGAGCTCTGGTTGTTTAATGGAATGAGAAACTAAAGCAATGGTTTGCTCTTTGTCTTTTTTATCCACTGCAACAACACAGCACCAAGAACAATCTGGCTAGCATCCACAGTTAAAAAACATTTATTTCCAGAAACGGAAGGTGAAAGACCAGGCGCCGAAATAATAAGATTCGTGACTTTTAGAAAATCCTCATTGCCTAGATTTGACCAGACAAATGTTTCACCTTTTTTAAGAACTTAGGGGTCGATTAGGATCGCGGACGGACTTGAGTCCGTCCGCGACCCCAGAGTATGAGTGAACGTCCGCATGGGCTGCGGCGTTCCCTCATGTGCGATTAGGATGTGACCGCCACCCTGGCGGTCACATCCTGGATATTTAACATTGCGGCGGGTGCTGCTTCAAGCAGCACCCGCCGCAATGTTAAAAGTGCATGTGTAACATTTACATGCACAAAGCGGCAGGCACCGCGCGGTGCCTGCCGCATTGTGCATGTAAATGCTGGGGGGTACCATAGATACCCCCCATGTGCACCCCCCACCCACCAACACCCTGGGGGCCCGCAACGGGCCCCCAAAATCAAAAGTACACATGCTTTTCCACGGCGGAAAAACCGCAGCGGAAAAGCATGTTTTCAAATGCTTCCTAATTTGGCCGGCGGTGTCTGATAGACACTGCCAGCCAAATGAGAGCTTTTCCGCTGCGGTTGTAATCCGACCGCGGCGGAAAAGCAGTGGACAGAAACCAAGACCCACCAGCCATCGTAATGTGGCGGTGGGTCTTTGGTGAGCCCGCAATGGATTTTCCGCCTCCTCCGGGCCGGAGGTGGCTTCCGCCGGCCCAGAGGAGGCGGAAAATCCTCCATCCTAATCGGCCCCATAGTCTGCACTATAAATGCATAACCCTGGATAAAACATGAATATTCGCTCAAACCCAAGAAAGAGCAAAAATGATCATTGCCTCCGAGGGTAGGAGCATCCTAAATTGCTTGAATCAATAAAATGTTGATCTAATACCCTGGCACTGAGGGAAGGACCCCATTTATTCAGTAGTTGAGTTTTACATTGACATTTATACTTTCAGAGAGTGATGCCAACATTCCTGAACACAGAACTTTCTCTAAAATCAAATTGCGTTCGCTGGCTGCGACACAACCAGGGTAAGGGACACTAGGCTGGTTACACCTGTGTACATGCGTGCACATATGTGATGGCTGTATTTGCGTGACTCCTGTTGTGCGCAGCCCAAGAACAGGGCACAGGTAGGCTTGCGCTGAAGGGACTATGTAGAGTTGGGTAGTGACCACAATAGGCCTTATAATGTGGTAGTACATACGTAAGGGATAGTCAGTATGCTTTACTGTTTGACTTTAGGGACACTCATTATACTCCTATGGAAAAGGCTACCTTAAGGTGAAGCTCTCGTTCTTTTTGGGTTAGAGACTCCAGAGTCACACCGATGTACACTGTAACCTATGTAAAAAGAACACTTCTGTTGAGTCCAAAAGCATATCTGTACAGCTTACAAGTCATCCAAGAATGTCATATTTCTCTGCCTCGGTTCAGGATCAGAGCCCAGGCCTTTTCTCACCCTGCTGGGCTGGGTTAATTACTTTTATTTCGAGCTGCAGGAACAAAGGCCTCACCTCTCAAAAGAAGCATTTAACAGTGCTTAATCCGTTGCATGCGTCAGACGGCTGAGAGCCGTCTGACGCCGCAGTTGGCGTGTGCGCAGGACGGCTCCTGGACGTCCTGGCACCCACCCATGGGGGAAGCGCTGGCGGAGCAGGAATGCCCACTAGACACCAGGGTTTTATTTTTTGGCAATTTCTCAAATGTTGGGGAGCAGCCTCTTGGCGGCCCTTTCTGCCCCACTTGGGAGCAGATCGGCCTTTCTACTTTCAGGCCCACAAGGGGGCAGAAACCACTAGACACCAGAGATAGATGAATATATTATTGGTGTTGTTGGGGACCGGCCCCTTGGGCAAGGATCGCATCCCCCTTTAGGGGATGTTTATTGTGGCCATTTCTGCCCCCATGGAGGACAGATTGGCCTTATGCTATTCGGCCCATCTGTTCCCAAGGGTGCCAGAAGCCACAGGACACCAGGGATTTTATTTTTGTTGGGCTATACTTTTGTTGTGGGGAGTGGCCCCTTGGGCATGGGTTGCTCCCCTTTAGGGGGCGATTGTTTTGGCAGTTTCTGCCCCCGGGCAGATCCGCCTTATGCTTTTAGGCCCACCTGCCCCTAAGGGGGCCGAAGCCACTAGACACCAGGGATGTTAGTTTGAACATGTTCTTGTTGTTGGCGAGTGGCCCTTTGGGCATGGTTGTCTCCACTTTAGTGGGTGGTTATTTTGGCAGATGCTTTTAGGTTCATCTGCTCCCAAGAAGGGGCAGAAGCCACTGGACACCAGGGATTTAACTTTTTGGCAATATTTTTGCTGTGGGGAGGAGCTCCTTGGGCAAAGGTCAATCCCCTTTAGGGGGTAATTATTTTGTCTCTTTCTGCCCCCCTTGGGGGAAAATCGGGCTAATGCTTTTAGGCCCACCTGCCCCTAAGGGAGCAGACGACACTAGACCACCTGAGATGTTTGCTTCACTAAGTTGTTGTTTTTGGGGAGCGACCCCTTGGGCAAATGTTGCTCCCCTTTTGAGAGTGAAAGTTTTGGCCATAGTTTTAGGGACAACTGCCCTCCAGCTTGGCAGGTGGATTGTGTGTAGACTGGCACACTAATTGCATATGTGATTGTAATGTTTTATTTCTCTTTTTTATTCTAGTGCAAGGCTTTTAATTCCGCTGATGCGATTCCTGTTTGCGGTTTCAGCAGTGGTTGATCTGCAGTTTGTGTAGTCGCATGTGTTTGTTAAGAAAAACTTTTTTTTGTGGGTTTACTCCAAATGATAATTATTGTCATGCATGCATGAATTTTTTGTAAGTCATGTCATAATAGCAACATATTTAGCTTATGTTTTGCGTGTGAAATTCTCTTTGGATTTGTGCAGTGTGTATTGTGTTCTTATGTGTAATTTTATTTTCTTTGTTAGTGGGATATTGTTAGTCCTTGCTGTGTCTGTGAAGAGTAGGTGGTGGTGAATCTAGCTGTTTCTGGCAAGTGAGTGGTATTGTTTTTGAGTATATAGGTCTAAGTGATAAAGCCACATTTTATTACTTATTTTACAAAGTGTTTGTTGTTGTTGACTTGTTTGTCAAGTTACCTTTATTAGTAAGGATTATGGCTAGCAGCAGGCTTACTGCTCAGCAGGTTGTTGGTATGCTTTTTGAATCTTCCTCTGACCATGATGATGGAATCATCTGATGATGAAGCTACTTTTATTGCAGAGGAAGCTAGTCTCAGTGCAGATGAAGTGCCTGTTTTAGCAGAGAACACAGATGTGTTGATGGTGCCGCAAGAGGCATTGTGACTGCAGCCTTCCCATTGGAAGTGCTGGACTTTGCTGATCCAAGCAAGGTCCTGCCGGTGTTGCCTGCCTTTAGTGGTCTTGCAGGGTGTAGAGTGAATTGTGAACATTTTTTGCCTATACATTTTTTTCAGTTATTTATGGACATTGTATTTTTGGCTGTGATTGTTGAGCAGACTAGTTTGTATGTTGAACAGTATTTGAGGGACAACATTGCCAGACTTAGGCCCGCTCCAGAGCTACCTGCTGGACTCCAACAAATCTGGATGAGATGAAGAAGTTTTTGGGTTTAACTTTTTTGATGGGTTTGATAAGGAAGCTGTCTCTGTCTTCATATTGATCAACCAGTTCCTTGATGGCAACGGCCATATTTCCTGCAATTATGAGTCGTGATTTACTTTTGCTTTGGATGCATTTTGTTGATAATGCTTCAGCGTTGCCACGAGATCATCCTGATTGTAAACTTCTTTTTAAGATTAGGCCTGTCCTTGATCACTTTGGACAACAATTTTCAGATATCTATGGTCCAGGGACAGAAATAGCTGTTGATGAGTCTTTGGTCCTGTTCAAGGGCCGTATGGTTTTTAGGCAGTACATTCCTAGCAAGAGGGCATGTTATGAAATTAAGATGTATATGTTGTCTGAGAGTAGGACAGGGTAGGTCTGGGGTAATATCCAGGTGTAAACTGGTAGGCATTCCACTATTGACCCCCCTAATTGTCTGTCTACTTTTGCAGTTAGTGAGAAAACTGTGTGGGAACTAGGTAGAGGAATTTGTAACAAATGTCACCATTTGTAACTAGATAACTGCTATACTGCTGTGCAATTGTTTAGGGAATTGTTCAAAGTGGACACTCTTGCTCGAGGCACAATCCGCTCTAACCGTAACGGTTACCTTAAAGAGCTTGTTTGTAAAAAGCTTGAGAGGGTTCACTGCAGTGCCTTGCATAGTGGTGAACTGCTAGCTGTGAAATTTGTGGGCAGGAGGGATGTCTACATGCTGACTACCATCCACGGTGAAAGTATTTCGCGTGCGATTGTTTGGGGTCAGGTTGCTGAAGAGCGGAAACCTGTGTGCAATGTAGACTACAATAAGCACATGGGTGGTGTAGATAAGAGTAGATCAGAGATTGGAACCTTACACTGTTATTCGCAAGGTTTACAGTTGGTATAAGACGTTGGCCATACATCTCGTCAACTTAGCAACTTTTAAGGCTTTTGTTGTGCTCAAGGATTTTTCTCCAGAGTCAAGGATGGCTTTTGTTCAGTTTCAGGAGTCTGTGGTAGGCAGCCTCGTTGTAATGGAACAGGCAAGTTTTCTTGAGTTGGAGTGGTGGAGGATGTGGCTATATTGAAAGATCGTCACTTTCCTGATTACATTCCTCCCACGGCATCAAAAAAACAATCCCTGTAAGAGATGTAGCGTCTGTTTGCGAAAAGGTATGCAGAAGGAGAGTTGCATGCACTGCGCTGATTGTCCTTCTCATCCTGGGCTGTGTGTGCCCACATGTTTCAGATTGTATCACACACACAAGAGTTTTTGGGTGCAACCTTGAGTGTAAAAGTGAACTGTCTGGTCTGTATTGCTTTATAGTTTTTGTTCAGTTTCACGGTTGGCATTAATGTGATGTATTTAGTTACAGCTGTTGTGCTTGTAGATATAGTTTGGTATCTACTTCCAATTGGCTTGTGTTTTCTGTTTTGTTAAAAAAAATGTGATGGCGGTGTGCATGGACTGGCGTTTGGCTGGGGGTGTACATGGACTGGCGCTTGGCTGACAGTGTGCATGTACGGGGGCTTGGCTGGTGGTGTGCATAGAATGGTGCTTGGCTGGCTGTGATCGTAGACTGGGGCTTGGCTGGCAGTGTGCGTGGACTGGCAGGGTGTGTGGACTGGCGCTTGGCTGGCAAAGTGCATGAGCTGGTGCTTGGCTGGCAAAGTGCATGAGCTGGCGCTTGGCTGGCGGTGGGTGTGGACTGGAGCTTAGCAGGCAGTGTGCATGATTGGTGCTTGGCTGGTGGTGTGTGTGGACTGGGGCTTGGCTGGTGGTGTGGATGGACTGGGGCTTGGTTTGTGGTGTGCGTGGACTAGGGTTTGGCTGAGGGGGTGAGTAGTGACTTGCTGTTGGTCATTACACACAATGCTAGCCAAACATCACTGCCCACATTACATCAATCAACAGCTGGTGTGATTGCTGTGTCAGTCATGTGGGGGGTATGAACCTGATGGGCCCTTGAATGGCACTGTCTGTTGATGTGAATGTTGCAATGTACTGGGCCTGTGGCTGGCAGCGTGAATGGTCTTATGTGTGTCACGTAAGAAAGCTATGTGAATGGCCTGAAAAAGAGGTTGGTGCCTTGCCGTGGCTTTACAGCTCACGAGCTGTGGGTCATTGGTTCAGGTTTTCAACCTTTTAATTTTTAACAGTACATTTCCTTTTTGTGAAATCTCATGTTAATAAAATGTTACGCTCTGAATTCACTCACCCTCGTGCCAAATCCAATCAGTATGTGTGTGTACTTAAGGAATAGTTAGTTGTGAAGTAATATTTGTTTTTTCTGTCTTTCCGTGTCAGGGTGTACATGGTCTCTCCATTGTCTGTTGATGTGAGTGTTATAATGTGCTGGGCCCACGCTTGCGGTGTGAATGTGTGTGTCAATAAAAAATGGTGTGTGAATGGACTGTAAAGAGGATGATGCCTTGACATGGCTTTACAGCTCACAAGCTGTGAGTCACTGGCTCAGGTTTTTAACCTTTAATTATTAAAAGTGCATTTAATTTTTGTGAAATCTAGTTATTGGAATATACATTTTGAGCCTTTCACTCACCCTCATGCCAAATCCAACAAGTATGTGTGTGTACTTGCGGAACAGATGGATGGGCAGAAACATTTGTCTCGTCTGTCTTTCTTTGCCAAGGTGTAGATTGTCTCCAACTGTAGATATTTTTGTAAACTAAAAACCCTGGGGAGTATGATGCAAACCTCAAAATGTGACTATAGTCACACATTTTCTTTGCATTACTGTGCCATAATCTTCAGGAATCAGAAAAAACACAAGTGAGGTACCATTTTTATCGGGAGATTTGGGGGAATGCCGGAGGCGTGGAAATCTGTACCTCCCGTAGATTCCTGAACTTTCCATCACAGACATGTGAGGACAATGTGTTTTTTGACAAAGTTTGAGTTTTGCAAGCAATTCTGGGTAACAAAACCTGGTGAGAGTCACACAAGTCACCACCTCGCCAGAGCTGGCTATCCAAGCAGTAGTGCTTTGTGAACGTTTGGACCGAAGCCAAACCAGTAGCCTGGCAGATGCCCAAGACCAGCACTCTACATGCCAGCACAGTAGTGGCAACCTTGGCTCTGGTGCAATGAATCTCAGGGCTTCCAAAAGCTGTTTCATGGCCAATCCATAGCAGATTTGTACAAAAATGACAATCCATTCAGAGATGGTCTGTTTCTGCACTCCTCTATCCTTCTTTGTTACGGCGAACCCAATGAAGAGCTGATCATTTAGTCAATGGTCCCTGATGTGATCAATGTAGAAGATGAGAACGCTCTCTGTGTCTAGGCGATGGACTCTTTTTTCTCCTTGGATGAAGGAGGAGGGACAAAGAACACCAGAAGAGTGATAGACTGCCCAATGTTGAAAGGTGTAACAACTTTTGAGAAAAACACCACCAAAGTGCTTAGCACTAGCTTATCCAGAAAGAAGATGGTGTACTGTTGATGGGCAGAGGTTGATGATAGCTCACTCACGCAACAAGCTAACGTGATCACTATGAGGAACACGGTCTTCAGGATTAGTAACCTTACCTTGGAGAACAACTGTGTACTGGCTACAAGTGAGTGCACGTAAGAAATGTGAGAACCAAATTCAGATTCCAATGTTGCATCAAAAAGGTTTCGGCAAAAACATGTGGGTCAGTCCTTTGAGAAAAAACAACAGGAGGTCAAATAGCTGGCCTTACAGGGGCTGGATATGCCTAAAAGAACACTACCCATCAACAAACTTCTCAAAATGTCCCACACAGATTATTTTTGTGGAGGGACGCCTGGCCAGCTGATTTAATCAATATGAAGAATTTTTGGAGATGTAAGTGCACAAATATACAGTGGGATACAGTCCTGTATCCAGTACATATAAAACATATAAGACCTGTACAAGGGGAATAAGGATCGTAACGCTGTCGACTGTTTATGTAGTTATACACTAGCTTTCCATTGTGTTACTAAAGGGTGTCTACTACTTAAGGACAGCTAGGTTATTGTTATTCTAGTTACCAGCGTCCCTTCCCCACCCTTATTCCCCTTGTACATGTCTTATATGTTTTAAATGTACTGGATACAGGACTGTATCCCACTGTATATTTGTGCACTTACATCACCAAAAAATTTTCATATTGATTAAATATTTGCCCGGCTGGTCACTTTCCTCTTTATAGCGCACATTGTTGTCTATAATTATTTTGCTTCTTGACTAAAATGATAAGTTAAGGACTCTTGTTGTCTTTAGAGAATTATCACCCCAGGTCCATAACTACCTAGAGGGTTCCCCTGTTTTTGTAAAAACTGTGGGTTCCCAGTATGGCCCTGTCATGGTCACAGCCTGAATATCCTGGGATCATTGAG
This sequence comes from Lissotriton vulgaris, assembly GCF_964263255.1. Lineage (NCBI taxonomy): Eukaryota > Metazoa > Chordata > Amphibia > Caudata > Salamandridae > Lissotriton > Lissotriton vulgaris. Next base: position 878,881,932 of record NC_141685.1, read on the forward strand.
GTGGAAGGAAAGCTCGAAACAGCAACATGTCCAGGATAGCTCCAATAAAATAGAGCCTCTGTAAAAGATCCAGGTGTGATTTCAGCACAATGTTGGAAAAACTTTAAAGAGAGCATGGACTTCTTGTAGGAAAATTAAGAAATTGTTCTTAGGTAGCCGTTGTGATGTGGGTGAAATGTTTGGAAGATTGGACAGGAACGGTAGGGCACCTCCATATCGGACAATTTGAAGCACCCATCGGTCTTTTGTGTTGTTTAGCCACCAGTGGAGGTAGTAACTTATCAGCTCACAAACCAGGTGACAGTGTGCCGCTAGGGGCAAGCTGAAATGGGTTTTGCAGCAGAAAGGGTCGGCACGGGATTGTGTAGCTTGTTGCCCCTGGAGGCCTTAACGTTGCCAGGCAAACCTCTACCGCAAAATGAATGGAAGGTCTGCTGTTGCTGAGGCAACATTTGTAGTGGCTTCTGCAGTATCCCTCTTTCAAAGCCTCAAAAAAGGCTTTATTGTTATAGAATTGCAGTTTCAGCGGTGTAAGGCCAGGAGATGTCTCTGTTGCTTTGCTTTCTTTGAAACACTCCAGTGCAGTCAGCCTTATCTCCAAAGAGATGTGTGCCATCAAATGCCATGTTATGAACGATTGTTGGACACCACTAGATCTTATCAATGTGTGGCAGCGAAAGCACCACACTGGTACCAACTGCCTTACCAGTTAGTAGTGTCCAAGCCTAACTGAATCACATACTTGTTATCTTCACCATCCCAAATTATTTGTGGGAGGTTGGCACAAAGGGACTACGGGCACAATACCACTCACCATGCCCACAATAGGTGTGAGTAACCCTCCAGAGGGTAACTTCGATTTCCATGGTTCCAAAGTGACTTGCCCTTGCTGGAGAACCTCAGTAAGTACATTTATTGTTATCTCCACTGAGGGAAGCTAGGGGTCAATAACCTCGGACTCCCTTTTGATCACCATAGCAAAGGATGCAGGGTCCTCCATAGTGGGGCCAAGTGGAGAAATCAGGGCACTGTCAAGTGAAGTGTCAAGTTCACTGCCTCCTGGAGGTCCAGAAATTGGTTTTCATAGTCATATTTGCAATTAATCATTGCCGTCATTGTTCTCATGTGGTTCTGTGTAAGAAAATCTTTGCGGTAGCAAAAGCATATCCGAATGGGGTTGCACAAGAGGTGGAGGCAGACACCACTTCAATCAAGGTTGCTGTGGATTTACTTCCCTTTTCAAACGGACTTTGGGTTCTTCCTCTGACACCGTCAATGCACGTAGAACCGGCATGGCTTTCAGTGCTGCAAGTGGAGTTGGAGTGGGCATCGACCCCAGAGAGTGGACACACCCCAGATAGGAATCAAAAGGCACAGTCAGCGACTGGGACGGATTCACCTGTGGTAACTGGATTGGAGGCCTCCTCTGATCGTTGGGGCCCAAAGGCAAGCAAAAGGTCTCCTGAAGAACCCCAAACTCCACAACACTGCCTCCTTTAAGGCTTGTATCAGCTACAGGATCGATGATGGACCCAGTAACTCTAGCTAGGCCAGGACTAGAGAGGGGACCGGTGCCATGGTGGCTGACTGAGACCTGGAGGTACCCTGATGTCTGTGCAACTTCTGACAAGAGCAGTAGGAAGAAGGGGCGCCATGCTTGGACCTCTTGTGTTTTTAACCTTTGGACTTACCAGAGGATTTGGAGTGGAATAACAACCTCTCCCTGGAGCGGACTCGGGACCAAGAACGCATCTATGTTTTAGACTGAGCTTTCAGACGTTTCTTTCGGTGCTTGGAGACATAGAGCTTGGCTTTGTCATCTTGGGTGGTCTTCAGATTCATGCGAGCATATTTGTCATGTGACTTCGAGTCACACAAGGACCCTAGACACCAGAGACTGACCTCATAAGGGTCCATCACAGACATCTGTCTGTGTATATCCTTGCAGGGTTTGTCGCAAAAATGAAGGAACTGAGGTCAGGATGCTGGGGGGCGCCTGTACAGGCACTTTACATGCCACTTACAGTGCGGACAATGCCAACAAACTCATGTGGAGCAGAACACCACCACCTACCACTGCGCAAAGGAATTGCACAAAAATGTCCAGATCCATTCGGACACCTGGGGAATATTCCAAGGTAAGGAATCTGTGGCTAGAAGTCTCTATCAAATCTGTCATTCTAGGTGGAGACATGTTGCTGCACACTGGATAATTTTGAAACCGGATAGTGTCAGAAGGTGCAGAAGGAAAGGCATTGACAGACATGCAGATGTGGGGGTTACATTGTGACCTCCAAGTCACTTCCATGGGAGGACTGACCTGACGCAGTGCAGCACAATGCCACCTACTACGTGAAGAAAGTGTGGTGGAAAACAAATCCAAACTAAATACAGAACAGTGCTAGGGGAGAAATCTGCAGTTAGAAATATCCATCAGAAATGGCCCTCGTGTATCAAAGGCTTTAAGGGAAAGAACATGACAAAAAATAAATAGACTAATGACAATAAATATGAAGGGGTGTGCTATGAAGAGCAACTAGTCCTCTGGTTCGAGGAGGGGGAATTGAAAGAGAACTAATAAACGTGGCTGTATGTGTGTGTGTGTTTCTGGGCAGCTCTTAGTGCAGTTGTGCAAACGTGGCCAGGAAAAGGCTGCTCGTTAATGAATTACTGTTTTTTATTTATTGTTTAAAGTAGATAAGTCCAGGGACAGGAGAGGTTGGAACGGTCTCCAGAAATTGCTGGGAGGTGCTGAAGTGTACAAGAGCTAGTCTTTCTTTTTTACTCTTATCTCCACTATAGGTATGATTTAGCGCGTGAGCATTTTTCTTTAAACATTCCTGCTAACTGTATGTAATCGTGAAAGTGTATAACGATCAGCTCAAAAAAGTGCATGCTGTGACATGCTCCTGGACTTTTGCTGAAAGCGTTACACCACATTGCACAAAGCTAATAACTATGAATACCTTTGGTACCTGATCTTTGTACTACTGGCTGTCCTGGTAACTCGGATCTACAAACCCCTTGGTTAGTTCTGTGATAGTAACAGGACCTGCAAGGAAGACTGCAGGAAAAAAAATCAAAATGCTTCCGACCACCTTTGAATTTAGCATTTTAGGTCAATGCAGAAACATCAACAACAAAAGACCTGCCCCTAGTTAATGTGAAAACAAACGTTTTCCATATAGTTTAACTGATACCTGTGATCGGATATCGCCTACGGTGGATAGGTTTGCCCTCCAGCTTCAGTGTGCTCAACAAGTCACAGATTCAAGTATAAAATACGTGTGGTATCGTGGCAACCAACACACCCTCTTTACAAGTGAAATAAATCTAAATCCCTTCCTAAGAAAAAACTTTCAAAAACGTTTTTTTTTATAAAGTTTTTTCTTAGAAAGGGATTTAAATTTATTTCAATTGTAAATAGGGTATGTTGGTTGCTACGATACCACACGTATTTTATACTTGAATCTGTGACTTGTTGAGCACACTGAAGCGGGAGGGCAAACCTATCCACCGTAGGCGATATCCTATCACAGGTATCAGTTAAACTATATGGAAGACGTTTGTTTTCACATTAACTAGGAGCAGGTCTTTGGTTGTTGAAGCAGTATTGAGTCGGGGCGACCTGTTTAAACCCCTTCTTTCCCCCTACGGCTCCTATTAGTTTACAATGCAGAAGCATGATATAACACATAGCAATTGCAGTAACAGTGGTATCAAAAGCAATACATCCGTAAGGAGTTGGAAGCAAAAGGAAACACCTATGGCAACACCCAGGAAACATAAGCTGAAACTGCAAGACCCTCCCGGTGCAGCATGAAGCAAAGTGAGCAACTCAGGGGGTTGTGGGGAATTAGAAAGCCTCATTATGAAGCCTGTAGGAAGACGGTGGATAGCTGCAGAATATCAGCTGGCTTGCTGCTGGCAAGCCACACTAAGCAAACACAAGGAGATGATGGATGGAGCACTGAAACCTTTCAGACACTCTCCCCAGTCACAGATCTGAGTTGAATCCCTCCACGTTCTTTAGCTCACTTCGCCACCCCAGGTCAGACCCAGCCATAGGCAAATCAGTCTTGACCCTGTTAAATAGGTCTTTCGTAGGAATATGTCTTATCGCTTTTAAAATATCAAATGTTAATATTGATCTGCTGCAATCTTAGACTCCTGCCCATTTGAAGCTTTTTTTTTTTTTTAAAACACTTCTCACACTGGTTAAGCTTCGATCTTGACTGAAAAATGCAAGCGGAGCCTACATGCAGGATGCACTGTTCCTAGGAGAAAATATTCTCACAAAGTAAACATATAATAAACTGCTAGTAAATCAAAAGATATATACCTAGATATTACCAACATAAATTTTATTTTTCACAGTGATTATTCAGTAATAATCCTGCCTTTTCAACTCATCTTATAGATCATACAATGATAACTTTACATAAATCTATATGATTGATAACAATAGCAAAATACAAATGTATGTGTGACTTGATGAGCCACTATAATTCAAGTTCATCCATATGTAGAAATGACATTAAATGTAGTTGCTAGTTGTCGCCCGATGCATTTCGGGAAGCCCTGTTCCCTTCTTCAGGGGCGAGTACCTAGAACAAATATAATACAGAGAAATGTGTGTGTCAAAAAAACTGCAGTTGCAAATAAATACACACTGTACACAGAGAGGAAAAAAGAAATCACTTTCAAATTTTGTCATTAGGAAGATATTCAATCGTTGAAGCATATCAACTGTGTTGAGCTAAAAAATCATAATGCATATCCCATAGTGTACACACGTGAAAACATTCATCTTATGTTGTTATACTGTCCATCTGATAGTAGAACAGAATGTTAATAATCCAACGTAAATATACATAAGTAGAAAACACTGCTCATTATTCACGAACAATAACATATAAAAACAACTAAGTATATGTGTGTGGTCTGTGGATAAACTGAAAAAAAAAACCAGGCAGATTCCCTGTAAAATAGACCAGTATGTGTCATAACCTGTAGAGACGGTCACTCAGACTGAATAACCATCAGCGCGTTTATACTGAGTTCAATAAATACGTACGAGCAAATAGGAGAGTGATAAACCTACCAATAGACGGATGGTGAATGATACGCTATCTGGGTCTTTCCCTGGTTTGAGTCACGTGAAAACACTGTAGAAACATGAAGTAAATGGACGACTTATAAGCTTGCGGTGTTCCATAAAAAAGGTCATCTAAATATATTAAAAATGAATGGCTATGTTGAGATCGACATGGGCCTAAAAACGTGCGCTAGGAAAGCATTAACAAAAGTGAAAAAATAGGCTCTAGGAAATGACCTAATGGTGCTGGTGCAGGCAAGTCCCCTGCAATGGAAATGCAATAACACTGACCGTGAGCAAATAAGCAAATAAAAAGAATACCTGGAGATTTAATCCAGTGAGTTATACTTTGCAACGGACCGTTCTGGGGGATGCGTGGAAAGCACTTCTCATTATACAAACGGAATCTACCAAAAAATGCAAAGACAGCGCTAGAGACTTTATCTACTACACTTGTGACTGCTAAGGCTTAAGCACTGAAACGAGCCTTACCGGTTCAGAGGTGAACTCGGAAATATCCTCGTGAAGTTTAGGGTCGGCTCCTAAAAAAATAACGTAACACTGCTTAGACAAACCGATTCCCGCTGCTGGGGAAAAGGAAAAGTAAAATGCAAGCGCTGCCCTGATTCTTACCGAAAAGCTGAGGAACGCGACGACACACGCGACGGTGGAATCCTGATGCGAAAATTAGCGGATGGATACCATACAGGATCTTAAATAGTTCCTAGGCGAGCCACGTGTGAAACTGACAGAACTGTTGGGAAATGGAGTGCTAAACACTAACGAGGTGTAATGGAAAGACTACAGCGACAGGGGCTTGTACAGAGAGAAGCAACTCAAGATGAAATGACCCTCTTTGAATCTGATCGGTAACCCAAAAATAGAAAATCAATTAGAGTTTAAATATTTACAGACACAATACAAAAACAAATCTGTAGGAAATCAGTTTACCCAAAACAAACAGTGATGTGCAACATAAATAATAGCCTCTATCTGGAGAATACTGTGTAATTCATCACAATAACGAGAGACCACAATCTCAGGATACAGATGTATAATGTCCTGACTTCAATGATGCGAAATGTCCCTCTACATGCGTAGTTACATTCTATTTATATGGCGGGTGATAACTAATTCTATCAAATGGTGAAACTAGATGCACAGATCTATAATGAGCATATAACCTGGTAAAAGCATAAAAATGTGGTAACTTTGTCATATCGAGATATCTAAAGGAATGCAATAATGTAAACATAAAGCAACAAAAATAACACCATAGGTGTGGTGCTCCTAACTCAAGAAAGCGAACTATACATGAAGCTAACTGGGGACAGTATATACTGTGTGATGAATGTGGGAATTCAATGTGACAATACATGTGCAACACAAGCTGAAAATGATCAACGGATACTAGGACTCATAGGAAACAACTGTAATCGACCCTGTCATTGAGACCTGTGGGTATCAAGGTGGTGAGATATTCAATCCAGTATATCTCCCTTTGCAGTAATTTGGCGTTGTTGTCTTGGCCTTCTATTTTAGGTACAACTTCAATGATTTGCGCTCTCAGTTGGGCAATATTGTGTTTGAAATCTATCCAATGTGTGGCTACTGAAGTAGTTCTGTTTTTGCACCTGAAATTACTTTTGTGCTCAGTAAGCCTTGTCTTGAATTTTCGTGCAGTTTTGCCTATGTATAATTTACCACATGGGCATTTTAAGCAGTAAACAATATTCATGGTGTTGCAATCCCCGGAGTGACGTAACTCAATCTTTTTGCCTGTGGTGGGGTGCGTCATGCTATTACCAATTATGATGTTATTGCAATGTACACAATTATGACAGCGCATTGTGCCTGAATAAGGTAATGTTGCTACTTTGATATTGCATGTCCTCAACTTGTCCATTAGATTCTTGCCTCGAGTATAAGCAAAAATAGGTTTGTCGGCAAAAATATTCCTGAAGTCACTTTCATTTTGTAGCAGTTCCCATCTGCTAAGAATAATTCTCTTAATTTGATTGGACACAGTGGAAAATTTAGACACAAATGTAATTCCTGACTTCTGTACTTTTGGAGGAGGATTAAGTAGTATTTGTCTATCTACCGTTGACAGTCTTTCAATAGTGTGATCAAGCACTTCTGTGGGATAACCTCTACTCTCAAACCTGTTGCGATGCTTGGGGATTTGTGCATTAAGTGCATCATCATCAGTACAAATTCTTTTCAGTCTCAGAAAGTGTGAATAGGGTAAGTTGGTAATAAGACTCTTCGGATGGAAACTGGAAAATAATAAAGTACTGTTACGGTCTGTGGGCTTTGAAAAAATGTCAGTGTGCAACCTCCGTGACTGGTCATCTTTCTTAATCAGTACATCTAAGTAATTGACCTCAATCTCACTCATAGAGTGCGTGAATTGTATTCTCAAGTTCCTGGTGTTAAGTTCAGTGATGAGTCTCTGGAGTTCAATGGTATCTTTACTCCAAATCAAAAAAATGTCATCGATATATCGACAGTATTGGACAAGACCCATTTGCCATTCTTCATTGGTCAAAATATATTCGTCTTCAAACTTGGACATGAATATATTTGCATAGGCTGGAGCCCCAGAAAATCCCATGCTCGTCCCTGTTAGTTGGCCATAGAAATTGTCTTTCCATCTGAAATAACTGTTATTTAAACAGAAATGCAGTAATTTCAAGATGAATATACTTTTGTCCTTTGGGAGATCCAGTTTCAGCAATGCCCATTCGGTAGCATCCATTCCTTCCTGATGATTAATGGACGTGTATAGTGCGGTAACATCTATGGTACATAATGTCCACTTTCGACTATACATGCTTTGGATGGTCTCAATCTTGTTGAGAAAATGTGTGGTATCTCTGGTGTAAGTACACCATGTTTGCACAAATTTTTGGAGATAATAGTCCAGATATTTACCTACTGGATCAAAGATAGATCCACACCCCGCCACAATGGGGCGGAAGGGAGGATCCGTAGGATGTTTGTGAATCTTCGGCGTCATATAGAGACGCGGTCTCTTGGGGTTAGCAGTGGTAAGAAAAGACTTCTCTGCATCGGTGATGATGCCATCTTGTATGGCTTGCTGCAAGTATGATTGTAAAATACTTTGTAGGTTGTTGGTAGGGTCAATAGCCAAAATAGTGTATGTATGGGGGTCATGAACATGATCATCAACTTTGCGTTCATAGTAGTCAGTGTCCATAACAACCAGGGCACCTCCCTTATCTGCTGGTTTAAGGGTAAGCGTTGCATCTTGTGAGATTCCCTGAATCGTTCTATGTTCATATTGATTAAAATTGGATTTACCCGAGGATTTGTAACGGATCTTATTCAGGTCACGTTTGACAGTTTCCTCGAAAAAATCAATGATCTTGTGCGACACAGGGGCTTGAAAGGTGCTTTTTGGACGAAAAATACTTTCATCAGTGTCCATGTTGACATCTTCGCATACTTGTAGGACATTGGAGAAGTAATGACGAAGTCTTAGTTTGCGTGTCAATTTGTAAAGTGCTACCTTGGTGTCTAACAACGTAGTGTCATTGGTGGGTACAAAACTCATTCCTTTATTGAGAGTCATAAGTTGTTGTCTAGTTAGATTTTTCGAAGAAATATTGATGATCAAACTACACTCTTCCCACTTCTTAATACTTTTCCCCTGTCCTCGCCTGGTGGGTCGTTTACGGGTTCTGCTGTCAGTTGTTCCTGTAAGTTGACCGAGGGTGGTGGTGGCTGTCCTAATAGTGGAGCCTGGGATAAAAAAGACATAGTAGTGGCTGAAGGACCAGGTGCTGTTGTGGCTCTCACTGATTTCTGGGTGGATGGTAAGCTACGTGTGTCTGGGGTGGTGGTAGAAACCGGTAGTCTGGTGGCGGCTATATCTTGGTCTGTGGTAATACTCTCTTCACTCGATGTGTTGGCTCTAGGTTTGGAAAATCTTTTTTTGGCGTAAATTTCGGCCCACGTATAGACCTCGTTCAGTTTGTAATCTATCGTATCTCGTCGATACTTCCTAATTTTGCCTTCTTGCAATTCTTTGTTGTATCTATCAAGCTTGTTGTTAAGGTCTTCAAGAGTGTTTTTCCAGATTTGTGGATCAATGCATGTTTCCAAGTCTTTTTTGAGATCAAAGATTTCTTCATCCAGATCCCTGATAGTGTTCGACAGCTCTTCTATAATCAACAAAATGAGATCCAGCGAACATTTATTAAGAATGGCGAACCATTTATCCATGAACTTAGAGTTTAAGTGGAATCTAAACAGCATAGGTCGTAAAGCTATCCTCAGGCCTCGTGGGATTCTTTTGGCTCGATGGTATTGTACCAAGGTTGAGGCATGGAGTCTTTGATTCAGTTGTCTACGTGTAAGATATTCTAGTTGTTTGAGTCTTTGAATAGTAGATCCTCCCTGTGTATCAACTAACTGTATTTCTTTGATAAGCGCATAGATACCCGTAGCCTCTTCACTAGAGTATGTCAAGGTTTCGGCTCTATTCTCTGTAATGCGTGTTATGTTGTCAAATGATGCCATGCTCGTATCAATTGATGCAATATTAAACTAGAAATGGTGCTACCTCTTGGGAGCCAAAAACGTGATAAGTCAATTACAAAAAAAGAGGAGCACTCAAGTTTATGTCAATTTAACCAAATAAACTAAGGGTGCAAACTGCAAGACTATGTTGGCTACATAGTACCAAAACAATGACTGAAAAATGCAAGCGGAGCCTACATGCAGGATGCACTGTTCCTAGGAGAAAATATTCTCACAAAGTAAACATATAATAAACTGCTAGTAAATCAAAAGATATATACCTAGATATTACCAACATAAATTTTATTTTTCACAGTGATTATTCAGTAATAATCCTGCCTTTTCAACTCATCTTATAGATCATACAATGATAACTTTACATAAATCTATATGATTGATAACAATAGCAAAATACAAATGTATGTGTGACTTGATGAGCCACTATAATTCAAGTTCATCCATATGTAGAAATGACATTAAATGTAGTTGCTAGTTGTCGCCCGATGCATTTCGGGAAGCCCTGTTCCCTTCTTCAGGGGCGAGTACCTAGAACAAATATAATACAGAGAAATGTGTGTGTCAAAAAAACTGCAGTTGCAAATAAATACACACTGTACACAGAGAGGAAAAAAGAAATCACTTTCAAATTTTGTCATTAGGAAGATATTCAATCGTTGAAGCATATCAACTGTGTTGAGCTAAAAAATCATAATGCATATCCCATAGTGTACACACGTGAAAACATTCATCTTATGTTGTTATACTGTCCATCTGATAGTAGAACAGAATGTTAATAATCCAACGTAAATATACATAAGTAGAAAACACTGCTCATTATTCACGAACAATAACATATAAAAACAACTAAGTATATGTGTGTGGTCTGTGGATAAACTGAAAAAAAAACCAGGCAGATTCCCTGTAAAATAGACCAGTATGTGTCATAACCTGTAGAGACGGTCACTCAGACTGAATAACCATCAGCGCGTTTATACTGAGTTCAATAAATACGTACGAGCAAATAGGAGAGTGATAAACCTACCAATAGACGGATGGTGAATGATACGCTATCTGGGTCTTTCCCTGGTTTGAGTCACGTGAAAACACTGTAGAAACATGAAGTAAATGGACGACTTATAAGCTTGCGGTGTTCCATAAAAAAGGTCATCTAAATATATTAAAAATGAATGGCTATGTTGAGATCGACATGGGCCTAAAAACGTGCGCTAGGAAAGCATTAACAAAAATGAAAAAATAGGCTCTAGGAAATGACCTAATGGTGCTGGTGCAGGCAAGTCCCCTGCAATGGAAATGCAATAACACTGACCGTGAGCAAATAAGCAAATAAAAAGAATACCTGGAGATTTAATCCAGTGAGTTATACTTTGCAACGGACCGTTCTGGGGGATGCGTGGAAAGCACTTCTCATTATACAAACGGAATCTACCAAAAAATGCAAAGACAGCGCTAGAGACTTTATCTACTACACTTGTGACTGCTAAGGCTTAAGCACTGAAACGAGCCTTACCGGTTCAGAGGTGAACTCGGAAATATCCTCGTGAAGTTTAGGGTCGGCTCCTAAAAAAATAACGTAACACTGCTTAGACAAACCGATTCCCGCTGCTGGGGAAAAGGAAAAGTAAAATGCAAGCGCTGCCCTGATTCTTACCGAAAAGCTGAGGAACGCGACGACACACGCGACGGTGGAATCCTGATGCGAAAATTAGCGGATGGATACCATACAGGATCTTAAATAGTTCCTAGGCGAGCCACGTGTGAAACTGACAGAACTGTTGGGAAATGGAGTGCTAAACACTAACGAGGTGTAATGGAAAGACTACAGCGACAGGGGCTTGTACAGAGAGAAGCAACTCAAGATGAAATGACCCTCTTTGAATCTGATCGGTAACCCAAAAATAGAAAATCAATTAGAGTTTAAATATTTACAGACACAATACAAAAACAAATCTGTAGGAAATCAGTTTACCCAAAACAAACAGTGATGTGCAACATAAATAATAGCCTCTATCTGGAGAATACTGTGTAATTCATCACAATAACGAGAGACCACAATCTCAGGATACAGATGTATAATGTCCTGACTTCAATGATGCGAAATGTCCCTCTACATGCGTAGTTACATTCTATTTATATGGCGGGTGATAACTAATTCTATCAAATGGTGAAACTAGATGCACAGATCTATAATGAGCATATAACCTGGTAAAAGCATAAAAATGTGGTAACTTTGTCATATCGAGATATCTAAAGGAATGCAATAATGTAAACATAAAGCAACAAAAATAACACCATAGGTGTGGTGCTCCTAACTCAAGAAAGCGAACTATACATGAAGCTAACTGGGGACAGTATATACTGTGTGATGAATGTGGGAATTCAATGTGACAATACATGTGCAACACAAGCTGAAAATGATCAACGGATACTAGGACTCATAGGAAACAACTGTAATCGACCCTGTCATTGAGACCTGTGGGTATCAAGGTGGTGAGATATTCAATCCAGTATATCTCCCTTTGCAGTAATTTGGCGTTGTTGTCTTGGCCTTCTATTTTAGGTACAACTTCAATGATTTGCGCTCTCAGTTGGGCAATATTGTGTTTGAAATCTATCCAATGTGTGGCTACTGAAGTAGTTCTGTTTTTGCACCTGAAATTACTTTTGTGCTCAGTAAGCCTTGTCTTGAATTTTCGTGCAGTTTTGCCTATGTATAATTTACCACATGGGCATTTTAAGCAGTAAACAATATTCATGGTGTTGCAATCCCCGGAGTGACGTAACTCAATCTTTTTGCCTGTGGTGGGGTGCGTCATGCTATTACCAATTATGATGTTATTGCAATGTACACAATTATGACAGCGCATTGTGCCTGAATAAGGTAATGTTGCTACTTTGATATTGCATGTCCTCAACTTGTCCATTAGATTCTTGCCTCGAGTATAAGCAAAAATAGGTTTGTCGGCAAAAATATTCCTGAAGTCACTTTCATTTTGTAGCAGTTCCCATCTGCTAAGAATAATTCTCTTAATTTGATTGGACACAGTGGAAAATTTAGACACAAATGTAATTCCTGACTTCTGTACTTTTGGAGGAGGATTAAGTAGTATTTGTCTATCTACCGTTGACAAAGCCCACAGACCGTAACAGTACTTTATTATTTTCCAGTTTCCATCCGAAGAGTCTTATTACCAACTTACCCTATTCACACTTTCTGAGACTGAAAAGAATTTGTACTGATGATGATGCACTTAATGCACAAATCCCCAAGCATCGCAACAGGTTTGAGAGTAGAGGTTATCCCACAGAAGTGCTTGATCACACTATTGAAAGACTGTCAACGGTAGATAGACAAATACTACTTAATCCTCCTCCAAAAGTACAGAAGTCAGGAATTACATTTGTGTCTAAATTTTCCACTGTGTCCAATCAAATTAAGAGAATTATTCTTAGCAGATGGGAACTGCTACAAAATGAAAGTGACTTCAGGAATATTTTTGCCGACAAACCTATTTTTGCTTATACTCGAGGCAAGAATCTAATGGACAAGTTGAGGACATGCAATATCAAAGTAGCAACATTACCTTATTCAGGCACAATGCGCTGTCATAATTGTGTACATTGCAATAACATCATAATTGGTAATAGCATGACGCACCCCACCACAGGCAAAAAGATTGAGTTACGTCACTCCGGGGATTGCAACACCATGAATATTGTTTACTGCTTAAAATGCCCATGTGGTAAATTATACATAGGCAAAACTGCACGAAAATTCAAGACAAGGCTTACTGAGCACAAAAGTAATTTCAGGTGCAAAAACAGAACTACTTCAGTAGCCACACATTGGATAGATTTCAAACACAATATTGCCCAACTGAGAGCGCAAATCATTGAAGTTGTACCTAAAATAGAAGGCCAAGACAACAACGCCAAATTACTGCAAAGGGAGATATACTGGATTGAATATCTCACCACCTTGATACCCACAGGTCTCAATGACAGGGTCGATTACAGTTGTTTCCTATGAGTCCTAGTATCCGTTGATCATTTTCAGCTTGTGTTGCACATGTATTGTCACATTGAATTCCCACATTCATCACACAGTATATACTGTCCCCAGTTAGCTTCATGTATAGTTCGCTTTCTTGAGTTAGGAGCACCACACCTATGGTGTTATTTTTGTTGCTTTATGTTTACATTATTGCATTCCTTTAGATATCTCGATATGACAAAGTTACCACATTTTTATGCTTTTACCAGGTTATATGCTCATTATAGATCTGTGCATCTAGTTTCACCATTTGATAGAATTAGTTATCACCCGCCATATAAATAGAATGTAACTACGCATGTAGAGGGACATTTCGCATCATTGAAGTCAGGACATTATACATCTGTATCCTGAGATTGTGGTCTCTCGTTATTGTGATGAATTACACAGTATTCTCCAGATAGAGGCTATTATTTATGTTGCACATCACTGTTTGTTTTGGGTAAACTGATTTCCTACAGATTTGTTTTTGTATTGTGTCTGTAAATATTTAAACTCTAATTGATTTTCTATTTTTGGGTTACCGATCAGATTCAAAGAGGGTCATTTCATCTTGAGTTGCTTCTCTCTGTACAAGCCCCTGTCGCTGTAGTCTTTCCATTACACCTCGTTAGTGTTTAGCACTCCATTTCCCAACAGTTCTGTCAGTTTCACACGTGGCTCGCCTAGGAACTATTTAAGATCCTGTATGGTATCCATCCGCTAATTTTCGCATCAGGATTCCACCGTCGCGTGTGTCGTCGCGTTCCTCAGCTTTTCGGTAAGAATCAGGGCAGCGCTTGCATTTTACTTTTCCTTTTCCCCAGCAGCGGGAATCGGTTTGTCTAAGCAGTGTTACGTTATTTTTTTAGGAGCCGACCCTAAACTTCACGAGGATATTTCCGAGTTCACCTCTGAACCGGTAAGGCTCGTTTCAGTGCTTAAGCCTTAGCAGTCACAAGTGTAGTAGATAAAGTCTCTAGCGCTGTCTTTGCATTTTTTGGTAGATTCCGTTTGTATAATGAGAAGTGCTTTCCACGCATCCCCCAGAACGGTCCGTTGCAAAGTATAACTCACTGGATTAAATCTCCAGGTATTCTTTTTATTTGCTTATTTGCTCACGGTCAGTGTTATTGCATTTCCATTGCAGGGGACTTGCCTGCACCAGCACCATTAGGTCATTTCCTAGAGCCTATTTTTTCACTTTTGTTAATGCTTTCCTAGCGCACGTTTTTAGGCCCATGTCGATCTCAACATAGCCATTCATTTTTAATATATTTAGATGACCTTTTTTATGGAACACCGCAAGCTTATAAGTCGTCCATTTACTTCATGTTTCTACAGTGTTTTCACGTGACTCAAACCAGGGAAAGACCCAGATAGCGTATCATTCACCATCCGTCTATTGGTAGGTTTATCACTCTCCTATTTGCTCGTACGTATTTATTGAACTCAGTATAAACGCGCTGATGGTTATTCAGTCTGAGTGACCGTCTCTACAGGTTATGACACATACTGGTCTATTTTACAGGGAATCTGCCTGTTTTTTTTTTTTTTTTTTCAGTTTATCCACAGACCACACACATATACTTAGTTGTTTTTATATGTTATTGTTCGTGAATAATGAGCAGTGTTTTCTACTTATGTATATTTACGTTGGATTATTAACATTCTGTTCTACTATCAGATGGACAGTATAACAACATAAGATGAATGTTTTCACGTGTGTACACTATGGGATATGCATTATGATTTTTTAGCTCAACACAGTTGATATGCTTCAACGATTGAATATCTTCCTAATGACAAAATTTGAAAGTGATTTCTTTTTTCCTCTCTGTGTACAGTGTGTATTTATTTGCAACTGCAGTTTTTTTGACACACACATTTCTCTGTATTATATTTGTTCTAGGTACTCGCCCCTGAAGAAGGGAACAGGGCTTCCCGAAATGCATCGGGCGACAACTAGCAACTACATTTAATGTCATTTCTACATATGGATGAACTTGAATTATAGTGGCTCATCAAGTCACACATACATTTGTATTTTGCTATTGTTATCAATCATATAGATTTATGTAAAGTTATCATTGTATGATCTATAAGATGAGTTGAAAAGGCAGGATTATTACTGAATAATCACTGTGAAAAATAAAATTTATGTTGGTAATATCTAGGTATATATCTTTTGATTTACTAGCAGTTTATTATATGTTTACTTTGTGAGAATATTTTCTCCTAGGAACAGTGCATCCTGCATGTAGGCTCCGCTTGCATTTTTCAGTCATTGTTTTGGTACTATGTAGCCAACATAGTCTTGCAGTTTGCACCCTTAGTTTATTTGGTTAAATTGACATAAACTTGAGTGCTCCTCTTTTTTTGTAATTAAGCTTCGATCTTGACATCCAACACAGTTCCAAATTGTCATTGTATAAAACATATGCTGAAGCTATTGTATATAAGAAAATGCAGCAGTATATTCATTTTAATTTAAAGCATGGAGTCAGGCGAAGCATTATACTACTCAGTCTTGGGATACTTCCTTTAAAATCATTTACCTCCAAGTGGTCCCCAAAAGTAAAAGCTAGTAGTTCCTGTGATCTGTGTAATGGTGGGGTGGAAGACTTGGAACATGTGTTGTAGAAGCTAAAAAGAGGTTTATACAACCAATTCGAACAAAATGTAAAATTAACTCGTTTCAGGACCTGCTCTCTTTGTAAGGCACTGTCTAATGAATTTGTGTGTTATAATATCTTTACATTTTTGACTTTTTTTTACTTTGTACTAGAATTAAATGTTATTATTTTAAAGGTAATGTTATGTTTTAAATATTTATGGTTCTCAGTTGAGAACTAAATCAAATAAACTTAAACTTGAAACACTCATTTTTGTCAGTCATCAAATTCTCCTCAGACCTCTTACTTATAGGAGTTATTCAAAGGTGTGTTGCAGAACAATTAGCTGGTGCATTTTGTGTGTTGTACTGATGAGAATTCAAGATTGAAACCTGAGACTTAAGAGTCTCTAGCTTCATCAAAAAGACTTCTTGCAATTCCTTGTGGAGCCTTGAGTTGAGTTCCTCCTTTCGATTTTCAGACTGTCAACTTACAGTTTCTAAAGTTCGTGTGTATTTTCTGTAGAATATTACCTTTTAGTGTCTCCCAAGAATTCTTACATTAACCTATTATAAGAGAGAGTATAAACGCCTTCGTTGTATTAGGTAGCTTGCCACATCACCATTCGATTCTGTGAAATTTCCATCAGACAGGAGTGCAGAGTGAACATCCAGAAGGCAGTATTAAAGACTTCAGAGGCAGTCTTTCTTTCATCCCTATCCCCTTTCTCCCCTGTGGAAACACAGCAATGTGATTGACTTTTCCTTGCATGTAAACACAGGTGGAAATTGGGAACATTCTTCTGCTCCGGTGGAAATGCTGGCACAAAAATTAGCTCCGACACCCCCACCCTTAGATACTTCTCCTGGTCCGGCTCACCCCTTCACCCCACTAGTGTGGCCCTTACTTTAACTATTGGCATTACTGAGACAACTCCTCCTTGTGCCTCTGTAGACCTTGAAAGCATCTGAAAAAGTAAGAGTGGGATTCTCCTCATGCTGCTATTCTTGCAACAACAAAAAAAGGAAACAAGTTAAGTCTCCGTTCACCATATCTTTTTACACAGAAATCTCATTTCTATTAATAGTGAAACTGGAAGTAGCATCGGAAGAAATTCTAGAAGGCAATAGTGCCTACTCGTGTACAACTAGAAAGAACAAATGTCTCTGGGATGTAGGGAAAAGTGCTGAGCTCGCCTGGGTCAGTGAAAACAGAAGTATAACATGGCTGCAGGAACCCAGCACCTGCTTCTTCTCTCATCCTCTTGCTTGGCTCCGAGTCACGACTTAACTCGAGTTTGCCTCCGATTGGGAGCACTAGAGGGGTTTGGAGCACAAACCCCGACCCGACCTAAAGCATAAGCCTCTTGCATCCCAGCAGGATGAGGGAAAAACAACATTGTAAGCAGAGATTCGGTTCGGGTTCAAACGCGTGATTCAACTGCTGTCCTCCCTCATTCGTGAGGAGGAGTCTTGGTGCAGCTGGAAACCCAGCCCTGCCTTAAAAAGTACACTCCTACTGCTTACGTCCCCACGAGTCTTGCTCGTTTTAATCTTTTTACCCAGAATATCTACTTTGCGCACATTTATTAATATCTACCTTGCGCACATTTAATTTAGTGTACACACAGACACCACCCCCACTACTCTTTAGGCTAAGCTGGTGCTGTTACTTCCCCTATACGTCTTAGTCCCAACTATAATAATGATAATGTATGCACCAACTCTCCCACCTCCCCGCTCCACTGCTGGGCACTGCCTCCCAAGACAAGGGAAGACCACCTCTCTCGTCGCGCACACACAACACCCAAAGTGCTCCCCACACATGTCACAACAAATACAACACTTCGAAAACGCATTCCCTGGCGATTTAGTAAACTTCCTGGACTACGGCAACTCCCTCTACGCCGGAACCACCGCCAAACTCCAGAAGAGACTCCAGCGGATCCAGAACGCCTCAGCACGACTCATCCTGGACATCCCCCGTCGCAGCCACATCTCCGGACACCTGAGAGACATGCACTGGCTCCCGGTCAACAAGAGAATCACCTTCCGTCACCTCACCCACGCACACAAAGCCCTACACAACCAAGGACCAGGATACCTCAATAGCCGCCTCAACTTCTACGCTCCCAAACGCCAGCTTCGATTGACCATCCACGCCCTCGCCGCCGTCCCCCGCATCCGAAGAGCCACCACAGGGGGACGGTCCTTCTTCTACCTGGCCGCCAAGACATGGAACTCCCTCCCCACCCACCTCCGCCTGACCCAGGACCACCTCGCCTTCAGGAAGCAACTCAAGACCTGGCTGTTCGAGCAGTAGCAGACCCCCCTCCCCCAGCGCCTTGAGACCCTCTGGGTGAGTAGTGCGCTATATAAATGCGATGATTGATTGATTGATTCCTCTCCAAAAATGTGCCGAAGCACCACAGATATGAATAAGAAGTGCTATATAATTGTATTTGTACAATGCATACCTGGTACAATTTTACTTCGTCCCCCGTGTATGGAAACAGTGGTGCGATGCTGATGGTTTGAATTGTGTGTACTATCCTGCCATCTAGTGTTGCAATCTGAAAATGAAAACTTTATTTTCTGATCTTCAGTCCGTCTGTGCCTTTCTCTTAGCTTCTCGACCTCGTAGTTGTTCCAGCTGATGGTGGTGGTAATGTACCTGCAGCTGTATGGCCAGGGTCGACCGGGACAGAAAATAGGCATGAGCAGGGCAGGGGCGAATCATAAACACCCCCACCTCCGACGCAGGGCTGCAGCACTGCGAGGCCCAGGAGAGGGCATCTCTCCCCTGGGCCTACACGAGCACCAGTTACATTTCACGAGGACACATTCTTTTTTTGGGCACAGGGAGATTAAGCGACTTACCCAGATTCACAAGATCTTGGCTCGGACCATTATGGGCTTCAGGTTACGACAGGACCTTGAGCTGGGCCAGAGCAAAGAGTACATACATCCTTGGTGTCTATTTCTCACATTAAGCCTGTTTCAAAATGCCATGTTGACTGAAATGTTGTCAGCCCAATGGTCAAGTTACAGGAAGTATTATTTACCCAGGATCAAATAGTCTGTTAAATTAGTATACCCAGGAATGCAGTACAGGCTATTTATCTAACCTCTGTACTGCATTTGGGTGAATAGACCGTGTGACTGTGCACCTCTCTCCTCCCAGGTAATATTCAATCTTTTGTTTTTTGAAATCCCACCGATTAGCAGTTTTTTTTTTTACATTGAATCAAAATACTTCCAATCTTGCTAAAAAGAGAGCAATAGGCAGGGCCACTGGAATTATGGAGCAGGAGAGGACAACACAACGCATCAGGGTTAAGTAAATTATGCAGCAAGAAAAGTAAATTTATGTGGCGTAATGCAGCCCATTTGATAAAGTATTACTACACTATATTGTCATTTTTACATTTGTTAACACTTCCTAGTCATTGGTTGCACATCATTACTACCAGTTTAACACCCAAATGTAGCAATAGCAACAGAAAGGTGACCAGTCAAGCTGTGCAAAGGGTCTACCACTGTGCGGCTGAACCGTCTGAGCTAGAAACTATTTTGTTAAAATATGTAGATTATGCAGCAGATGATGGATGATGTGGTAATTGCGGAAAATCTATAAGTATGCGAAAAACTCTGCAGCTACACAATCACATAATTCCAGTGGCCCTGGCATCAAATTCAGAAAAGTGATTACCCAAGAGCACAATTTGGCCAAATGGGAGGCCAGGATTAAAAACCACATTTCCTGGTTCCAATATTTCCAACTAGACCACAAATGGGATATTCAGTATTCTGATGGTAAGAAGGGGTCTTTCTTTCAGGGAATTGTCACTCAGTTATAATATCGAAGCGCAGTGAGAGAAAAGTCGGAACGTTCACTATAGTGTGCTGGTCTGTTGCACTGGAATTGGCTGCAGCAAGCGACATTGGTCTGCGGGGAAATTCGGGAGATCATGATGGTGTGCTAAACACAGTAAATATACAGCGTGGGAGAAATACGTACGGCCAAGATAGCATGGCGCCACCAGGGAAAATGGCGTGACTCGACCGTTGTACATCGCTCGAAATAAGCAGCAGACACCCGCCGAGTATTTAAATCTTTGTTCTGAAGGCGCCAAACCTTATGAAATGCCCCTGGTTCCTCCGGTGTTATATATGTACCTCTGCAGCGGCGAGGGGACATTCGTGGCCTCCAATAACTGAGCGCGAACACCCACCGCAAGATGGCGGCCCCTCTGCGCTGCTTGCCTGCTCCACAGCGCTGGTGTTGGGGCGGCCGTTGAAACCGTCACACTGCGACAGACAGGTGGACCTCTGATTTGAATATGAGTAATAAACATATGGTCTAATACTGGATCTGCGCTGTTACAATAAGGGCATTTATTGTGAAGTACGACGCAGTAAAGGCAATAATGGTGGTTACCCTGTAGGAGTGATGAGTGATGTGAACTGCGGCGATACGATGCTTCCTGCGACTCTGTGAAGGTATATTGCCCATTAATATGTGTTACTGCGCTACTGGCTCTGGATGGGTTAACTGTTTGTTATGAAGAGGCATATCTGGCATGTACAGGCTAAAACGCAAGTTATGCCCCATTTGCATTTCCTTCAATTGGATGTGATCCTTGGTATGGTATCGCGCTACTGATGCCCTAGAACATCTCATCACCAGTGTTTTCTCATTGCTGCTGTAGGACATCCAAAGGCCAGTTTCGATAGCGTACGCCATTCTTGGGCCAGGAATCTCTGCACTCGATACCAGACGATCTGGTGGTATTGCTGCGTGTGGGACTTGTGGATGACAATCTGAGGCTAAACAATTCTCTCTGATAAATAAAGTCCCTCTGTCCGAACTGCTTCCGACGAGTGGGTTTACAGCATTTCTGCTCCCTGGCGATTGCACTGACGTGTACTACTACACTGAAGAGGTGTGGGCTGTTGGCGGGAAAGGCCTACTTTGCGGGGTGCAGGTAGTGTGCGGAGGCCTCTCCAGAACAACGTGGCCGGGACTGTTTGGTGCCATCTGCGAGCAGCACTTTCGTTCCTAAACATGGGCAAGCCAGATAAGCAACAACCTAAGCTCACGTTTGACTCAAGGCGGCAGCCAAAGAATGCATCGGCGCACTCCGATACTGAATTGGAAACGGAAGCTACAACTAGCAACGCCATGGAATCCGTTCTTAAAGCTATCCAAACCAGTCTACAAGACATCAATGGAAAACTGGATCACCTCATTCAATGCGTAGACAACATGGCGGCAAAATTAGACAAGCAAGGAGAACGATTGGATGATGCTGAAACTAGGATTGCTGCAGTTGAGGATGAGGCACATGACACGACCAGTAAATGTGCAGGGATGGAAAAGGTACTGGAAGTGATCAAAAATAAAGCCGAGGACCTGGAGGAAATAATGTTCGAATTGCAGTTGTGCCGGAATCCACCAACACCGGCCGCATGGAAGCGTATGTTGAGGAGATGCTTGGTACAATCTTTGGGGCGGAGCACTTTTTTTCAGTATTTATCGTGGAACGGGTGCCTAGGTCACTAACGCAGCGTCCACCACCGGGTGCGTCTCCACGGCCAATAGTGGCTCGCCTTCTGAACTACAGAGATAGAGACATTGTCCTTCAGTTGGCTTCGCTAGTGAAAAGCAGCAGGTGATGTAAAAGGGTAATAAACTGGAGTTTTACCCGGACTTCACGATAGAGGTACAGCAGGCTCGTAGGGAATATGCTCAGGTCAAGGCAAAACTGCGTGAGCTGAATGTGGAGTATGCCATGCTTTATCCAGCGCGCTTGAAAGTGACCTGTGATGGGCGTACAACGTTACTTCAGTCCCCAAAAGCTGCTCAAGATTTCATCAAAAAGCTTCACACCAAACGTAAAGAAGAGAAGCGTGCCGAACAACAACAAGATTCAGACTAAGATGGCATTATCCAGAACTGTCTCCTTGCCTAGCGCTGGCCGTCCAGAGGTAATCATGGGGCTCCGATTGGACCATCTAACCTTGGTGGCCTGAATGTTGCAGACTTCACCTGAACGGATATGTTTTTATGCGGTGAGTACTGGACAGGTTAAAGACCAAGGTATCTGTCAAGTTGCAAGGTTCTGGGCTGCTCCTGACTATTGTACTCCAGGAGCGAACTCTTGTACCTGTTGGAGTGGAGGTCACGATGTTGGTGGGCCATTGCGAACAATCTATGCTTCTAGTAGCTGACCTAGGATTCCTCTGGGTACTTTGCGTGAGGTTACTGCATATATCGTGAAAGTACTTGTCATTGGATCCTGGGATGACTTAGGGTGGGGAGAACATTATTATATTATTTATGTACATTATTATTTCTTTTTCTTGCTGACTTGCTGCCCTCTCCGAGAGACTGTTCTATGATTTTTGATATTAAGAATGTGCTTTTGATATATGCTCTGCTATGGATGGTTGGAGCGGACTTGGTGGCGGTATAGTAGGTTGTGGCATGTGCTCAAGACTAGGCCTCTCATATTTCACCTGATTTATACACTATGCTTCAGACCTGTAACAGAGCATTGGAAGGGCCGCCCCTTTCATACCATGGAGCGTCGTCATTGCAGCACGTGACGGACAAAAAGAGGTGATTCGGCTGTAGCGGTGTCCATCTGATGCCGAACTGCCCTTTGAGCTGGACTGTATACTGGTATAGGTGAATTGGCATTTCTGTTAACTAACTGCTTGCACAAAAAAAAACATATCACGTTCCTCTGAAGGAGGCATCTTAGTGCGTGCTCACTGTTTTGACATGAGGTACGCCGGTGTGTACTTCTAAAAGGTACTGTGACATGGGACTGCATGTAAGGGTTGAGTTACCGCCAACTTTCTAACAGTTTACTTGATTACAATTAGTCTGCACTCGTAGTAGAGTCCTGACCGCATCCATTAACTTGGATGGTGTTGTGTGACCATGGCGGACCCTCACAAGGGAGTTCCACAAGATGTTTTGGTTGGGCTGGGTGGTTTCTGTCAGGGTTTGTCTTTGGCATGATTGGGATGCTAAAGTGGGTGGGGGGTGGATGGGCAGGGGTTGGGAATCGTTCTGCGGACCAGAGTACTTGAGATGCATCGCTGATATCCAAACTGCTTATGTTTTACATGATGTGCTACACATTCTACCACACAGCGGTTATTGCAGACAGATTGTACCCGTACTGGAAGTCACAACCAAACGTGCTGTTACTGTATATACCAGATATGCTCACCACTGAATCAAAACACACACATTTAAATTTGCTCAAATGGAACATTAGGGGGCTTAACAACCCCAAGAAAATAAGGCAAATGTTCGCATAATTTGATAGATGGCATATCAATATTGCTCTATTGCAAGAAACACATATTGCTCCACGAACGGGTGATCATTTGGGTCGTAAATGGGCTGAATCTATTCATACCTCAGCGTATTCCTCGTATTCCAGAGGGGTCGCGATCCTGGTGAAAAAGGGTACAAATTTTGCAATTGAGGACACGATCACGGACAATCAAGGGTGCTATATAATTATCACAGGTAAGCTTCGAGGGCAACAGATTGCACTCGTCAATACGTATGGCCCAAATACAGACAAGCCTAATTTCTATCATGAGCTTTGGCAGAAATTACATGGGGTGTTAGGTAAGACTTTACTTTGGGGGGGGATCTTAATTTAGCGTTAAATGAACGTTTAGACAGATCGGGTACCACAACAGAACCACACCGCAAGGCGGTAACTAAGGTAGGAAAATGCTACTTACCAGTATGCATCTGTTCTTGGCATGTAGGGCTGCTGACATTTATATCTTAGCATAGATCGCCGCCTAGTGTTGGGTCCGGATGCTTGCACCTTGTTGTCTTGGAAAAGTCTTCGAAGTATCACGAGATAGGTGACTCCTCCCCTGGACTACAGTGCGCATGGGCATCTTCTCCATCTTCAGACTGTTTTTCGCTATTGTGGCAAAGATGGAGTATAGGAAAGAGAGAGTTGACCATGGAAATGTATGTAAAGAAGATAACCCTGCAGCTGTGACAGGCCCCGGGGAGGAGGGTGTGCGATATGAATGTCAGCCGCCCTACATGCCAAGAACAGATGCATACTGGTAAGTAGCATTTTCCGTTCGAGGCATGTGGGCTGCTGAATTCATATCTTAGCATATACCGTATAGCAGTTTCTCCTCTAGCGGTGGTCGCCCGTACCAGCTGCAGTGGTTTTAAAAAAAGTTTTAAGGACAGCCTGGCCTACAGCAGCTTGTTGCTTAGCTTGCAAGTCAACACAGTAGTGTTTAGTGAAAGTGTGTATTCTAGACCATGTAGCTGCCCTACATATGTCTTCTAGGGGAATATTTCCAAGGAAAGCCATGGATTCCCCCATTTTGCGCGTTGAGTGGGCTTTTAGGGAACTGTTAAAGTGCACTTTGCCTTTTGATAGCATATTGGAATGCATTTAACTATCCATCTGGCTATTCCTGTCTTAGAAATGGGATTACCCTTATGTTGTGGTGAAAAGGCAACAAATAGTTGCTTTGTCTTTCTGAATGATTTTGTTCTGTCAACGTAATATAGCAGAGCTCTTTTAACGTCTAGTGTGTGTAGAGCTCTTTCAGCTACTGACTGCAGCTACTGACTGCGGGTTTTGAAAGAAAACTGGCAACTCTATAGACTGATTGATGTGGAAAGTGGAGATAACTTTTGGCATACATTTAGGATTTGTACAAAGCACTACCTTATTGTGGGGCATTTGCATGAAAGGTTCCTGAATGGTTAGTGCCTGGAGCTCACTCACTCGCCTGAGGGAGGTAATGGCAATTAAAAATGCCACCTTCCATGTTAAGAATTGTAATTCACATGAATGAAGTGCTTCAAAGGGTGGTCCCATGAGTCTGGTAAGTACTATGTTTAAGTTCCAGACTGGCGAAGGTGGATGCTTTGGAGGGATAATTCTTTTAAGTCCTTTCATAAAAGCTTTGATAGGTGGTATTCTGAACAGGGACACATGTAGTCTGTTTTGAAGAAATGCTAATATAGCAGCAAGGTGTAGCCTTATGGATGACGCTAGATTACATCTTTGAAGATGTAGCAGGTAACATGTTATGTTTTGTATGGAGGCATCTAATGGATGTATTTGGTTATTATTGCAATAAATTACAAATCTTTTCCATTTAGCTGCGTAGCATGCTCTGGTAGTGGGGCGCCTTGCTTCCTTGATAATGTTCATGCAGTCTGGAGGCAAGTTAAGATATCCGAACTCTTAAGACCTCAGGAGCCAGATCGCTAGGTTCATCTGATTAGGATCAGGGTGTCTGATTTCTCCATGGTTCTGTGTTAGCAATTGTGGCGAAAGGCGCAGCCTTTGGTGAGAAACTACTGAGAGTTCTAGGAGCGTCGTGTACCATGGCTGTCTTGCCCATGTGGGAGCAACCAGGATCATTGTGAGTTACTGTTGCCTTAGTTTGCGTGCCACTAATGGAATCAGTGGGGTTGGTGGAAAAGCGTACGCAAATCTGCCTGACCAGTTCATCCATATTGCCTTGTGACAAAGGGTGTGGGAACCTGGCGGCAAAGGACGGGCATTTTGAGGTTTCGTTTGTGGTGAACAGATCTCTCTCTCTCTCTCTGGTTGTCCCCAGTTTTGGAAGAATGGTTGGAGAACTTGAGGGTGAATCTCCCATTCGTGTATTTGTTGGCTGTGTCGGCTTAGTAGATCTGCTATCTGATTGTCTATTCCTGGGAGGTGTTCTGCCAGGAGAAAAATGTTTTTGGGAATTGCCCACCTCCATATGCTCTGTGCTAGTAAGATATCTGCAGAGAGTGTGTCCCTTTCTGTTTTTGGATGTAGTACATGGCTGTCATGTTGTCCATCTGGATTAACACAGCCTTGTTGCACAAGTATTTCTGAAAGGCTTTCATTGCTAGAAATACTGCTAGTAACTCCAAGTGGTTTATATGTATTGTCTTTTGCTTGATTGTCCAGAGACCTTGGACTGTATATTGAAGGAGATGGGCTCCCCAACCTGTCAGTGATTCGTCCGCTGTTAATACTACTTGTGGAAGTGGCTCTTGGTTCAGTCACCCCTTGGAAAGGTTTTGTGGGTTCCACCACTGCAGAGAGTTGTAAGTGCAACTGTCTACCAACACTAGGTCTTTTATCCTTGAGCTTGGTTCCACTGCCGTGCTAGGCATTCCTGTAAGGGACGTATTTGAAGCAGAGTATGAGGGACAATGAATATGCAGGAGGCCATCATGCCTATAAGCTGCATGAACACTCGAGCTGGCAGGGAGTGTTGTATTTGAAATCTTTGAATGAGAGCTTGTATGTTGGCTATCCTGGATGGATTTGGATATGCCTTTGCCACTGAGGTATCTATTGTTGCTCCCAGATATTGTTGTATGTGGGAGGGATTTAGATGTGACTTTGGGTAGTTTATGGAAAATCCTAGACTGTGCAGTAGCTGGATTGTTTGAGACGTATGGCGTGCACACTGTGCGTATGAGTTGGCTTTTATGAGCCAATCGTCGAGATAGGGGAACACATGGATGTGTTGCCTTCTGAGGTGTGCTGCTACTACTGCTAGTCATTTTGTAAAGACCCTTGTTGCTGTAGTTACCTCGAAGGGGAGAACTTTGAATTGATAGTGGTGACCTTCTATTGTGAACCAAAGGTATTTCCTGTGAGCTGGATGTATAGGGATGTGAAAGTATGCATCTTTGAGGTCTAATGTAGCAAGGAAGTCGCCTTGCTGAAGTAGTGGGAGTACTTGTTGTAGAGTGATCATATGGAAATTCTCTGAGAGTATGTATTGGTTTAGACGTCTGAGGTCCAATATTGGTCTCAGGGATCTGTCTTTTTTGGGAATGAGGAAGTATAGAGAATATACTCCTGTCCCTTGATGTTGAAATGGGACTGGCTCTATGGCACCCTTTTCCAGCATGGATAGCACCTCTTGTTCTAACAGCGTGATGTGTTCTTTGTACATTGGGCAGTGTTTGGGCGGTATGTTGGGTGGAGTAGAAGTGAGTTACAGGCAATAACCATACTGGATAATTTGTCTCACCCACCTGTCTGTCGTAATGGCATTCCAGACTGGTAGGAATTGTGTTATTCTTCCTCCGACTGATGTTAAGTGGTCTGGAGGGAGTGTGAACAAGTCACTGTTTGTTGGCGGTGGAGACTCTGGTGTTATTACCACCACGTCCTCTGCCCTTGTTATTGTTCCCTCTATAACCTCCTCTATTGGAGCCTCTATTAAAGGTGCCTTGTGTAGTACTTTTAAATGATGAAGAGGTTTGGGATGCGTTGCCTCTGCCTGAGCCTCGAAAAGAGGAGCGACGAAAGGAGCTACTAGACTGTTGAAATTGAAGTGCACCCATGGACTTAGCGGTGTCAGTATCTTTTTTCATCTTTTCTAAGATGGTATCAACGGCAGGGTCAAACAGGAAATCCTGGTTAATGGGTTGATTGAGTATGGTAGATTGCACCTAATTTTTAAAACCGGAGATGCGGAGCCAGGCATGCCGGCGTAGCAACACACTAGTGTTGACAGACCTAGCAGCTGCATTAAGGGCGCATTTTATGGATGCGTTGGTGATGAATTTCTCTTCCTGTATTAGGTCATTTGCTTTTGCCTTATAGGGTTCTGGTAGGTGTTGTAATAATCTCTCCAGTTCATCATAGTGTGCTCTGTCATAGCGTGCTAGGAGAGCTTGTGTATTGGCAATTCTCCAGGTCTTTGCTGCCTGAGAGGCCTCTCTTTTCCCTGAGGCTTCTAAAATTTTTGACTCCTTGTCAGGAGGGGTGGCATCACCTGTTGTTTGCGAATTTGCCCTTTTCCTCGCATTAGAGAGTCTAGTGGTAGCTGAGACTTGATATAAGAGGGGTCTGTAGGGGCTGGTTTATATTTCTTTTCAATTCTAGGCTTGAGGACACGCGCCCTGGCTGGGTCTTTAAAGATGTTTGGTGCATGCTTTAGTACTCCCTTCAGCATAGGAAGTATACGTACACTCTTCTCTGATGTTGGGAAGGTGTTAAATAGGAAATCCTCCACTACAGGGTCATTGTGCATTTGTACGCTGTGATACTGAGCTGCTCTGTCAACTAGCTGGTTAAAAGCGACAGGGTCGTCAGTAGGAGATGGCTTTGTGGGGTATGTCGAGGGATCAGGTATGGGTTGTGTATCATATGGGTCATCAGGGTCATTCTGATCGTCCCATGTGTGATCCTGGTTTCCTTGCTCATTAGGGTCTATAAAATCCTGTTGAGGATCTTCACCCATGTATTCTCCCTCATCATAATGTGGGGGTGTAGGAGAATATGGAACATAAGGCATGTCAGGAGTGAAAGGAGGAGGTGTGAAAGGTCTTGAAGGGGATGTCCCAAAGTCCTTTTTCTTAGGAGGAACAGGAGAAGGAGCTTCAGTGTCCAGTCTTCTCTTGTTCTTATTGTAAACTGATATGTGTCCTGTATCAGGTTCTATATACAGTCTATTTTGGTCTGGGCTCACTGGATCAGGATGAAAAAGTTCTTCTTCCACTGTCCGTGGCTTTGGCGCAGATGATTTTGGATCGCTCATTTGCCTGTTTTTATTTTTCTGTTGAGCTTTTTTACGCTCAACGTCATTTGTCGGCTCGACTGCTCTTTTCGGCTCGGCGGCCTTGTTTGACTCGAGGACCTTCTTCGGTTCGACGGTCTTTTTCGGGTCGACTGCCTTTTTCGACTCGGTGTGTTTTTTCGACTCGACAACTTTTTTCGATTCGACTGGCTTTTTCGGTTCGACGGCCTTCGGCTCGACAGCAGTCCTCGGATCGACGACTTTCTTTGGGTCGATTCCCTTTTTCGGGTCAACGGTCTTCTTTGGATCGACAACCTTCTTTGGGTCGACAGTCTTCTTTGGCTCGACAACCTTCTTCGGGTCGACGGTCTTTTTTGGATCAACGACCTTCTTTGGCTCGACGGCATTTTTGGGATCGACAACTTTTTTAGTGTTGGCGCCCGTTCTCGGCTCTGCGGCCATTTTTGAATCGACAGCCTTCTTGAGCAGTGTTTTGCTCGATCCCGGGGTACCAAAAGGCTTGGGCATGGTCTTCGGAGCCGAGCCGGAAGGTGGGGCTTCTGAAGCAGTGTTTCAGTCGCGGCTAAGGCTTTTAGGCGATGCTTTGACCGGAGCCTTGAGTGGCGGTGGAGACCGGGTAGGTGCTTTGGTACTCATGGTTTGCCCTGGTGGGATGTCGTCATCGGAGTCAGACTGGTCTTCTACTGTGACTAGCTCTAGGTCGGAGTCCGCTGCCTCTGGGAGTTCATGTTCGTCTTCGAAAATGTTTTCCAGTTCAGGTGCCTGTCGTTGCAGCTCTTGTCGAGCAGCTCTTTGGTTCTGGATGGTTTTCTTCGACCGGAACTGAGCACAAGCTGGACAGTTTTCTTCGTTGTGCTCCGGAGATAGGCACCTGTTGCATACTGTAGGCTTATCGCTATGTGAAAACTTGGATCGACATTGTGGGCATCTTTTGAACAGGGTCCTTTCCATCGGCAGGAAGCCCACGTGGCGTCGAAAAGGCCCAGCGGCCCGCGTCGACTACCAGATAAAGATGGAAAGAGTTGACAAGTCGAGGGGTACCGAGCGGAAACAATACTGTCGAAAGGATAAGGTTTTTGACCTTGGAAAGTTGAAAAACTTCGGTCCCGAAGTTGGAGTTGTCGAAGTGCATCCAAACCCAATGGCAGAGGAAAAACAATCTGAAGATGGAGAAGATGCCCATGCGCACTGTAGTCCAGGGGAGGAGTCACCTATCTAGTGATACTCCGAAGACTCTTCCAAGACAACAAGGTGCAAACATCCGGACCAAACACTAGGCGGCGATCTATGCTAGGATATGAATTCAGCAGCCCACATGCCTTGAACCTAGATATTATGTTAGAAATGCAGTTACATGATATTTGGAGGGGCCGAAATCCAGGGCGTATGGGAGCAACCCATGCATCGGCAGCCAACAACAGTTGGTCCTGCATAGATTATTGGATAGGGTCGAAAGAGGTTTTGCTATGGGCTAAGGATATAACGCACCTACCCAGGACATTATCCGATCATAATCCTGTATTGTTGTCGGTTAATGTACCATTCTATGTGCCGCCCCCTTACAGCTGGCGATTCAACGCGAAGGCACTATCAGACTTATTATACAAGGACCCTATTGCCACAGCCATTACAGATTACTTTTTGTTAAACGAGCCCACCACTGATGATCCTGGGTTATTATGGGAGGCGTTCAAGGCTACAATAAGGGGGGGTATGCATCAGTACGAATGCAGGTATTTTGAAAGACATACGGGGACAACTTTCTAGATGTGAAAAACAGCTGCAATCCTTAGATCGCGAAAACGAATTCACACAATGTTCACAAACGCTAGGGATTATTAGAAATGTCATGACAGAGTATCAATCATTTGCCGAGGACGAACTAAAGTACATAGCGAGGCGTCCTTCTGCTAGGGCTTTCGGTGAGGGAGGAAGGCCAAGCAGAGTACTGGCATCGAAGATCTGCGAAGGTCGCTCCACCCAGGCTGTCCTGCAAATTAGAGGCAAACTTTATAAAACCTTCGTGGACATGCTAGCTCCTCATTTAGTTGCCATGTATGGGGACGCGTTTGATAAAATGGTACCCCCCCTTCCCTCAGAGAAGCTGTTATAATTGCCCTTCTTAAACCTACTAAAGATCCTGATTGTTGTGATTCTTACCAACCGCTTTCACTCCTCAATGTAGATTCCAAAATATTGGCCAAATTACTAGCTACCAGATTGCAGCCCCCTTATGGCCTCCTTGGTCATCAGTCTGATTTTATACCGACTAGATCAACTACACACAAAACTAGGACATTGTTCACACTCTCCCATTACCTGACACCTACAACGAAGGCAGCCGCGGTCATGCTAGATGCAACCAAGGTTTTGATTCTATAGAATGGTCCTATTTACTGACTGTTCTCAGGAGGATGGGCTTTTCCTCTATGTTTATTCAATGGGTCCAACTACTGTACACACAAGCAGTGGCTCGGGTTCGTGTTAATGGTTACGTATCGGACACAATCACTATAGCGCGGGGGACTAGGCAGGGATGCCCTCTCTCCCCTTTATTATTTGCACTAGCTCTTGAACCTCTGGCGTGTAAAATTAGGCAGGGATATCATTACTTAGCTCTTCAGTTTCCACAAAGGCCCCTACATATTTCCCTGTATGCGGACGATATGATGCTTTATGTCCGAGATCGGAACACAATTTATCTCCATTGTTGCGCGAATATATTAAATCTGGGTGGCAATCAGGTCTTCAAATTAATTGGACTAAATCTTTAATTCTCCTGCTTACGGACACCACGCAACCTCACCCCACAGAATTCCCTTTGGAGTGGCAAACAGAATCGGTACGATACCTGGGGGTTTGGTACCATAGGGATCCTGAGGTTGTCATACAAACTAATTATAGTAGAGTGATAAGCAAGCTTGAAGACAAAATTGATCGCTGGGTCTAACTGCCATTATCACTAACAGATAGAATGGCTATAGTTAAAATGGTAATCTTACCGAAGCTCCTCTATCTTTTTAATAATATCCCCATCTCCCCCCCCAATGGCGGTATTTCGTCGCTTATCATCATTAGTGATGAGGCTAATATGGGCAGGGAAACAGGCTCGAATAGAATGGCGAGTCTTAACACTACCATACTCCAGAGGTGGGTTTAAAGTGCCCGATTTCCTGCTATATTATCTGGGCGCGCAGGCGCAGTATACACACTATTGGTATCATCAGATTCCCTATTTAACACATACAGCAATTAAGGGGAAGCATTGCCATTTCTACTGCAGGCGATAGTCACTCACCGTAGGCCACCACTACACTCCAAAGATATTAACACAATCGACACAATGAATACGGCTTGGTGGAGGCTGGGAGATTAGCACGAAAGTTACCTTTATATGCACCTGCGCTAGCTATTTCATCACCCCGCACTTTCGGTTACTGGGGAAGAGGTGGGCATGCGACTGCTGCAACAGGTGGGCATAGACACTAATGGAGATCTTTACCACGACGGGGTCTTCAAAACGCTACAGGATCTCACCTATATAAGCAATCAAACATTACTGTTTCATTTTACGTATTATAGGCTCCAAGGGGCGATTCGGAATTTATATCCCAATTATCCATCTGAGCCTCCGCAGTTAAATACGTCACAATTGATAATATCCTCCCCTAATAACGCACATTTAGTATCTAGGTTGTATAATGTAGTGCAAGAGGAGATTGCCAACACAACGAGTAAAGCACTTTCAAGGTGGAATGAGGTACTGGAGGAATCAATCACGGAAGAAGAATGGCAGATTGCCTATTCCCTTACAGAAATGTTAACTCCCAACGGTAATTTAAGGATACTGCATTACAAATATCTACATCAAACCTATTATACCCCGGCTAAACTATATAAATATGGTTTACGTCAAGATGCGAGATGTAAGCGATGTGGAACTGATATGGCTGATTTTGTACACCTTGCATGGTTCTGTCCACAAGTACATGAATATTGGAATAAGGTTGCTGAAACGCTGGGTGAGATGGTGGGGATTGAAATCAATTGCACTGTTAAAACTTGCTTGCTGGGGCTCCTGCGTTCTGTCCGAGATGCTAATTGTAATTTTTGCATGGTTGCCTTACTCCTGGCTAAATGACGGATTTCTGTGTGTTGGGATAGCAAAGACACTCCCAAATGTAATCAGTGGCTCCGTGACATGGCTTACTGCCAACACACATTAAAAACTTATGAGGAAGAATTGCCCACTGGAGTGCGCCCAAGAGACTATTGGAAATATTTAACAACACACCCGACTGCGTGAATGTATGTATGTTCTAAATCTGTAGCTTCATTTTTTAACACTGTGTGGTGCTTTATATAATTACTATGATGTCACATTCCTCATGCAACTGGATGAAGGATGCTGTAGTACGATGGTTCGTAAGTTTGGTTATCGCAGGACTGTTGTGAATCTGTTGAAAATGCTAATAAACAGAATTTAAAAAAAACTCAATAGATTGTAGTACACAACAAGGAAAATAAAATAAAAATACAATGAGAGGATTTAATAGACAGCATAAGCAAACAAACAGCCAACTTTGACAGAGGGTCTAGTCCTGTACAAGAGAATAATTAGCCAAGTTCAGTAAGCGAAGAGTTAAGGTATTTGTTGAGGAGGAGGAGGAGCTTCAGGTCTCTTTTGAAGCAAGGGAAGGAGAGGTTGCAGCGATCGCTAGGTAGAGAGTTCCATATGCTCAGTGAAATTCCAGAAAAAGACTGAGACTTAGGTGATGTTTTTTTTAGATTGGGAGGTAGGAGCAAAAGTGTGTTTGAGCTTGTCAAAGATCTGGTAGTCCCAGCTTTCATGTTTTCTAAGTAGTTGGGTGTAAGTGGTTGCTTTGTGGATGATACAGGCAGTCTTGTAGGTACATCTTCCTTCAATGGGAAGCCAGTTGGGGCTCTTGAGAGTAGGAGAGATGTGTTCAAACAGGTTACCATCTCTAATGAGCTGGGCTGCCATGTTTAGAACTGATCTAAGGGGGCGTGAGGTGAGGAGTTTTCAACATCCCTGTAAGAATGGCATAACCTTTGCAGGATGACTAAGGACCATGGTTGCAATGTCCAGGGAAGGTGACTCTCCACCACTGTGCCTTGCAGCACCAGACCATGGATGTGAGGCCCAGGGGATGGGCCAACACTTTCATGGCCCTCACAGCTGTAGATCATGGTGGGATGGTCCATGGGAGTGAACACCATTTCCCTGAGATTGCAGTACTGCACCTTTGTTGCACGGCCCATGGTAAATGGCTCCCCGATTCTGGGCCCTCTTTCCTGACCCTCGCAGCACTAGACCATGGTTGCAAGGCCTAGGGTAGCGGAGGTCTCCATGCTATGCCTTGTTGCTATAATGTAGCTGTGCTAAACCTAGGAGAGCAACCCTCTCCCCTGGGCCTCGCAGCTATGCTTATGTGCTGTGAGGCCCATGGGTTAGTGGGCTCTCTCTCCCCTAATCCTTTTGGCACTACACCATGTCTGAGAGGATAGTGTGGGCCTCTCCCCTAGGCCCAATAGAAACTGTCTAACCGCTCTGTACTATAGTTCTGAGCACGGGTCCATGTCAGGGGCATAGCCATCAGTAGTGCAGCAGGTGCAATGGCACTAAGCACAGAGGTGTTAAGTGCCCAAAGTTACCAAATTATGACTTTATTTTACTGTGCAGCCAGTGGACAAGGGTTAGGGGGCGCTTTTACTTTCCACCAGGGCTCATGGCACCATTGCTGTGCTACTTGCCTCTCTTCCAAGGGCATTGTATCTATGTTCCAGAGTTGCAAGGTCCCATGGGCCCATGCAGCCGTCTGTGGCTGGACACTTAGGGGAGAAGACACAAGCCCATGAGCCTAGCAGCACAAGAGTGTGGCTGTGAAGCTCATGGGAGAGAACCCCTCTCAGGAATGTAGCTATCGGTAGTGCAGCAAGTGCAGTGGCACCAAGGCTCGTGGACGTTTGGGACCCAATGCACCCAAATTATGGCTGTGATTTACTATCCAGCATCATTTTCTTGCATAGGGGCCCATTAGTATGCTACTGGTCCCTTCTCCCATGCACCGCACAGCCATGATTCAGAGCTGCAAAGGCCATAAAATGGTCCTCCTCGGCTAGGTCTCTCAGCAATGGTCCAGAACTTGGAGGCCCAAGGGAGGTAACCTGCTGTCCTGGGCCTTGTAGCACTGGTCCATGGCTGAAATGCCCAAGACAAGAGGAACCTCTGAAGAATGTCGCTGCAATGGTGCAGCAAGTGTAGTGGGACCAAGGCCTCATGGGATTATGGGTCCAATATGCCCAAAATATGGCTGTATTTTACGGTCCTCCAAAAGTATACAAAAAGTGATGGATGGAATGCATGGATTAATCTCAGACACTGGAAATTATTCGAGTGGCATCCAATTCAATTGTTATTTTGCACACCATGCCACCTCAGTTTGGAACCAGCCATATGCAAATCAGTTTTGACTCTATGGAAATGGAACCGTGCAAACCAATCTGCCAGACCAGGTCCTCCCTGAACTAGAACACAAGCTTTAGTTAGGGCTCATCAGCCAGGTACAGTTTGGTTCCAGTGACAGTGTGGATGGTACCCATGTCAGGGAGACAAACTAAAGCAAACAAAATAGTTGTATTACATTGCTGGAATTAATCCCAGCCACTGCTGAGGCTAGTTCCCCCACCCCGTTCCCCTGAGATCAATCGAGGCCCACCATGGTGGCATCACCCCCAATTTGAAAAACCTCTGCTTACACCATTTGTCTTTATATTGTGTGCCCTTCCCCTTTGAGGGATTTTACTAAGTCCACGAGGTAAGGATTTTTTGCTCTATTTTGCTATTGCACAAGAAATTCTGTTGAGATTTTTTTTTGCTCTGGTTTGGACATGAAAATACTGTCCATGGCGGTAAAATACTGAGACACAACCTTAGAGGTCTGGACTCCCTCCCATGGGCCTTGCAGCAATAGTCCGGCACTGTGAGACCCAAGGATTTGGGCTAGTTAGTTGGCCAGGCTCATAGCATTATTTAATTGCATTTGGAAATGTGCTTTTCAGGTGTTGTTCCAAATATGAACAAATCAAATGAAAGATCTCTCTTTTTTTAAATATATTTTTAACACATACAAACATCACACCGCTTTTTGCATCATTATTCACATGCACTTTTCTTGATTTTTAAACATTGGCACCTGGCTTTGACCTTTGGATACTCTTACTCAGCAGAATACTCATTGTCCTTTCAAACATATGCTTCCTACTACTGATATTGTCCGTAGTATGCCAGTTTGATTCAGTTGTCGATTCAATTCTATTAGTTGTGCCATTATTTCAAACGTTGCTTGTAACTACCCTATCAACTATTACTCCATCCCCTATGTCCCTACCCTTTCCACCGGTGTGTCAGTCTTAGTCACAGTTAACAAAACAGATCATAGTACGCAATATGTAATTGGGGAGTGCCTCTCCTCTGCATCTGAGCCAGATGGTCTGGCCAAGTTCAATCCTCTTTTTCGCACTCTTCCCAAAAGCGCAAATAGCCCCACTATGGTCCCTCCAATCAGGATGTGTCCGTTTGCATATCTGTTGAGTCCCCGACAGACCCCGTATCCTGTAGCAACAGCAGCCCAACCATAGCCTCCCATGCTTTTGCAGCCTCCTGCGCCTTATCATTTTTGGCTCTCTTAGCATGCTGGAACCGTATTGTACTCTCACTAGCTTTAACTAGAGGTTAGTTCTGCCCTCTAACGCTCGATGCTGGGACCCTGCTTGGATTTCCAATGCATTGCTAACTCCCTTTTGGCTAATAGCAACTCCAGGTCTAGAAACTTACTTGTGATTTTCGTCCTAGCCGTATGAGGAAATCAGTGTAGCATGCACACCCCCATGTCTGGTTCTATTTGCCTGTCCGTTATCTCACATAGGGTATTTCGCATTCCCTCACAATATGTTGCCAGTTGTGAGCAACTCCACACCATGTGGATAAATTCTGCCTCTGAGTTGCAACGGGTGCACCTAGCTGTATCGACATTAAAATACTTATTAATCCTTGCCAGAGTCAAGTACGCCCTATGCAAAACATAGAAGTGGATAAGCTGAAAGCGAGCATTGCGCATGCTCTTCCACGCTCTCGCCACTATCTTTGACCATGTTGTGCCAGGGATCTTCCTACCCAAGTCAGACTCCCATTTCCTTTGCAACTGGGTCAATGGTTGCATCCCCTCCTCCACCTGTCGCCTATATAGGAATGTTATAGCTTTATAGGTCCCAGATGCCATCACCACGTAGTGGCATGCTAAAGAGGTCTGCGGTTCCAAAAACCCTCCTCACCAATGGTGCTGGATTGCGGTTACTAGGGCTGAATGTAGTAAGAAGTCACCTCTGGTAGGTCATACCTATCTTGCAGTGTCTGATAAGGTAAGAGATCGCCCTCCTCATAGAGGTCCCCCATCACCTGCAGCCCCTTCCTCCCATTTCGCCAGTGCCAACCAACCCCCCCCTCCCCCCCAATATGGTAGGGCTGTGTACATACCCAAAGGAATCTTAGGTGCGTAAGGCATGACCCCACCACTTCATTGACACCGTATCCAGCACAGGCGCAGCACCCTCTCCTCCTGGGTCAGTGAGCTAAGCCTCAGTCGTTGACAGAGTAGAAGAAATGATAGCACGTGTCGCGGGATCCTCCGGCCTGTCGTGCCCTCTGGCCACTGTAGTTGGGCTGCCAGGTAATGGAGTTCAAAGTCCGGGACCACCCAACCTCCCTCGCCCCAGGGTCGCATTATTGTTGTCAAAGCCACCCGCCTTCTGCCATTACCCCATATACCACCCCCCCCCCGCCAAGGAGCGGAGCGTTATGAAAACTGAGCCTGGTATCCAAATCGGCAGTGTCCTGAAATACAGCAGCAGAGGTAAATGCTACCATCATTAGTAGTGCCACTTGACCCGCCACTGACAACGGCAATGTACCCCAGAATGCCTCATTCCCTTTCATCCCTCGCAGCGCCCTTCCCACATTACCCTCTAGCAGGTCCTCTTGCGTATGGTATATATTAGTCCCAAGATAAGGCAAGCAATAAGGCTCCTATAGTATTCCTCCCACCCTAATATGGCTCGCCGCCGTCTGCTTCACAGGAAACAGGCTAGTCTTTGCCCAGTTGACCCAGAGCCCTGACACCTCGCCGAACGCACGCCGCAACGCCTTTGCTCCCGTCAAAGCCTCTTCTATATTGGCCAAAAACATGAGCAAATCATCCGCGTATAGCGAAATATACTGCGTGTCCCCGCGCAGTGCCAGACCAGCATAGCACTTCCCGGACCTGGTGTGGACAGCCAGCGGTTCGATTGCAAAAGCAAACAGCAATGGGGACTGTAAGCACCCCTGTGGTGTGTCTTGCCCAACTGAGCAAGCGAATGAAAGAGTTGCCCCGGTTCGCACTCAGGCCGTCGCTAAACTATAATGTATCCGGGTCCACATAACGAAGGCCTCGCCCAAGCCCATCACTTGCATAACCTGAAATAGGAACGGGAACTCCAGGCTATCAAAAGCCTTTTTAATATCGACCAAAAGGACCTGCGCAGAAGGCACCACACTGTGGTACTCCTCCAAAATGCGAAGCAGCCGCCGCCGCACGTTGCCAGATGTGTTATGCGTGGGAATGAAGCCTGCCTGGTCCTGGTGGACCAGCTGTGTCATGCACTCGCAGCAAGGATCCTGCTCAAAATTTTATAATCAGTGGTCAACATCGAGAGTGGTCGATATGCAGTCATGTCAGATGGTTCTCTCCCAGGTTTGAAACAAAGGGATAATAATAGCCTCTCGAGTAGTTATCTGTAACTGTCCCACTTTCCGAGCCTCCTGATACATCGCCAATAATCGTGGAGCTAAGCAATCTACATCCACCAAATAAAATTCTAGGGGCAAGCCATCCACCCCAGGAGTTTTATTACATGCCATATGCTTAATCGCGCACCGGATCTCTCCAAGTGTGATCTCCTGCCCCAATAGGTCTGCCTGCTCTTCCTTCAGCCTAGGCATAGTCAAGCCAGACAGAAATATCCTATATCATCCTCATCCTGTCACAGTTTACAGCGATAGAGTCTGGTATAGTAGTCCAGAAATAGGCTATTTATCCCTTGCTGTGTGTGCTCCACTTCCCCCGTCGGGGCCATCAATCCCAATATAGGTGTCCCTCGGGGAATCGGGTTAGCTAGCCACACCAACAATGCACCCGCCTGATCCCCCTCTGCATGCACCCTCGCTCGGTATGCTCTGTGATCAAATGAGAGTAACCTCTCCAACTGTGCCACCACCGCCTCTCTGGCCTCCAAGACCTCCTTCTGTGACCCCAAGTCCTCAGGTCGCACCCTTTCAACCTCACGCAACCTGCGCTCTGCTGCTTCAATGTCGCTTAATAGCGTTTTCCACACTCCCAACATTTGGTAATACATAGGCCCCACACTACTACCTTGAAAGCATCCCATTCCATTGCTACTACTGTTGCTGTACCCTCATTTTCAGCAAAATACTGAGTTATTCCCGTGCCAAGGTCCTCGCAAAAGGCTGGGTCTCCAAGCGCTTCCGGTCGCAGCCGCCAAGTCGGTATTACCGCTCTCTCTCGGACCCATCTTATCTGTATGGTTATGATCCGACACTGTCCTAGTTAGGTATTCGCTATGAAGAACCCTGGCATGGATGTCAGGTGTGCATAGTATTGCATCAAGTCGCACATGTAACTCATGAAGGCCAGAGTAATAAGAGTAGTCCCGTTCCTCCTGATGATGCTCTCGCCATGTGTCTACTACCCCCCAGTTAGTCTGCCATGCACATCAAGCCTTGGAGATTCTATGTACTGGAGCATCAGGGAGCGGAGGGTGGGATCTCTACATCTGCTATCGCGTTAAAGTCTCCTCCCATGAATACCGAGCCGGTCATGTAAGGTGCTAATTTCCCTGACAGGTGACCAAAGAAAGAAACCTGATCCACATTTGGGGCGTAAATGCTACCTTATGCCAGATCTTCGCCATTCAAGCGACCTGCCACCATCACAAACTTCCCCTCTGGGTCCACTAGTTGCATCACTTGAAATGGGATTCCCGCTGTGACCCATATCAATACACCCCCAGCGAAAGCCAAATAAGTCGTGTAAAACAGTTGTCCCCTCCATCTACGCTGCAATGCTAGCCTCTCAGTCCGGGTGATGTGCGTTTCCTGGAGAAAGGCTATGTGGGTTCCCCTTCTCACCAATGCACCTAGTACCCATCTAAACGTCTAATCTACTCGCTCCTTCAGTGAAAGCCAGGAACTACACCCACACAAAATTAGGGGAGTGGGTCCGGAGCCTCAGAGGGTCGACCTTCCAATCTTCCTACAGCTTGCTCCGTACCCCCCAGGAGAGATAAGCGGTCCCATCTGGGGCAACACTATGGTGGGACCCCCATAGTACATACTCATCTGGCCGTATTAGTCCCTCCAGCCACCA
This sequence comes from Lissotriton vulgaris, assembly GCF_964263255.1. NCBI lineage: Eukaryota > Metazoa > Chordata > Amphibia > Caudata > Salamandridae > Lissotriton > Lissotriton vulgaris. The sequence goes on from NC_141685.1 coordinate 878,922,332, forward strand.
ACACTCGGCCGCCAGCTGGGGAGGGGGGGGGGGGGGGGAGAGAGCACCCCAGGAGCCTGGCCAGCCGCCTTCTCCACCACACCACACTTCCAGGCAGTCCATAATGCTATGCGTCAACAATCTCATCCGCTGTCCCAGCTGTCCCATGTGGCAGGCACACACTTCTTGTGTCCGACTCTTGAGTCCGATCCCATCGATCCCTTCTCCAATTCCGACGCCACCTGTGATTCCTTTGCACTCTTGTGCGAAATGGCCTTGACTGCCTGCAAGACAGCAGAGCATTCCTGCTCCGTTTGCGTCTCCATGGGTTTTTGAGCTGCAGGGCGGTGTCTGCAGATGCGCCTCGATCGGCACGCCCGTGGTCCCTCCACCTGTGCACTCGCACCACGCTCGCTTCCCCAGTGCCCGCTCTATATGACTCCAGCCAGTTCCATGCGTCCTCCGGGCTGTCGTGGAAATACTTCCATGGCTATTCTAAGGCTTACCGGAACCTCAGAGAACACTGGAGGCCCTCCTCCCGGAGTGCCTTCTTAATTTCTAGAAACGAAGCTCGACGGCGCTGCACTTTGAGTGTATAGTCCCGGAACAGTGTCACTTTACCGTTTCCCACCTTGTACTGACCCGCAGTCCGGGCCTTGTGCAACAGTAGGTCCATGTCTTTGTAGTGGAGCAGTCTGGCCACCACTGGTCTCGGACGTCTCCCGGGGGCCAGAGGTCAAGCCGGGACTCTATGTGCTCTTTCCAGAGTGTAGAACGATGATAGCCTTCGGGTGCCACCTCCTTCTTCAGCCAGGCCTCCAAGTAGTCCACCATGTTAGTCCCTTCCACTCCCTCCGGCAGCCCTACCACTCGGATATTATTCCTTTGGTTCCTCCCTTCTGCATCTTCCACTCTGCTCCAGGGTTTGCAAGCGGCGCTGGACATCCGTAATCTGTGCTTCCATCGCTTTTTGAGCAGGTTCTAGGGTCTCCAGATTAACTTCTGTCTGCTTCCCACTATCGGCAAGTTTATCATGATCTGCACGGAGCAATCCCAGTCCCTGCGTCACATGTGCAATGTCCAACTGAAGAGCCTCCTTGGTGTCAGAAATGGCTTGAAGTATTTGATCCACTTGTTGTTGCATCATCCCTCTCGGTATGCTGTATAGGCTGTTCCTGCTTGGCTGGTCGCCTGCTTCTTCTTTCAGCTCAGGGGCACCCCCACCTGCTTCCCACTGGGCTTCACCAGTAGCGATTGTGGGGTAGATTCTGGTGCCACGGCAGTCCCCCCCTCGGCTTCCGTTATACTCTCTCCTTACTTGTGGTGAGCCCATGCCACCAAGAATTGAGGCCGTCGCCACGGATTCCGCTCTCTCTCCTCACCTTATAAGCTTCAGCTCCACGGCTCACATCGCAGGCTCCATCAGCTGCTGTTTGTTCAATGCGCTCGCTCTTCTCGCAGTTGTCGCCCACTGCCACCGGACAACACAGATCGGCGCTCCACCGGATAGCCAGGGCTCCCTCGTTCTTAATGTAATCTCCCTCCGGTCAGGGAAAAAGTCCCGCACACCTCTGTGGCTCTATCCAGGGGTCCCCCTGCTTTGCAAGCGCCGCCGCCCCGTCTTTGTCGCTGTCGTGCAACTATCCTGTGTTCGATTCCAAGTGCTGTGTCCCAGTCATCATGCCACCCTTCACTGCCTCACGTTGGCGGCCTAGGTCTGACAGCTCACCGCGCTACTACGCAGGCTAATCTTCTAGGTATTGGGGTCCTTGCTACAGGGCTCCCATATGAGTGTTATTGCGGCTTCCAGTTCCTCCCAGACAGTGACTGTGCGCTCTCCTTCTCAGCTCCCATCCCAGTGCACCATTCCTCATCCAGTTTTGCTGCTTGCAGCCGCTGGAGCCCTCCCCACAGTCCACTCTTCAGGTGCCCCCATAAGTTTCACCTCTCCTCGTTCGATCCGGCCCAACCTCCCCGCTCAGCTCTGCGCGTAGCGCTAATGTGCTCAGGAATACAGTAGTCCAAAATAGCGGCTCGCACCTCTCCCCAGCAGTTCATCCACTGCCCCTCTTTCGTTTTGACGCTTCAGTGTTACAGGCCACTGGTTAGAGCACCCTCTCCAGCTCCTTATGTTCTGGTCTCTCCTGCTATTTCGCTCCAATATTTGCCATCAAACACGTCTGCCTGCAGGATCCGCTTCCTCTTTCACCATCTGTCAGGCCCCGATGACTCTTTCAGCCCCTTCTTGCCGATGCCCTCAGCAGCCCCTGGGGTCCGCTCCAGCTCCTGCTACTGCCCGAGGCGAAGAGGCTCATCAGCCCTCCACCACGGGCACACACGGCAGCGTTCAGCGTTAGGTAATATCCCGCTGGCACCCTGTTCTGCCAGACACTCAAAGCAGTGGTCCGTCCCTCTAGTCCGCTTGATGTTCAGGGCGCAAGCGCTGCCCCAGGCTCCCCCCTCCGTGCTCCTCGCTGTAGTGCAGCTGCCGGGTCTCCACAGCGATCTTACTCATGCAGCAGTCATAACCCGCACCGCTCCCGTACCTTCGGCCACTGCAGTCCGCGGCAGGGACAATCTCCCTTTGTTCACTTCTGCTGCAACAGGCTCCGGTCCGGCCCCCACTGCCATTAACTCAGCAGTAGCTCAGGGAGTGGCTCCGACGATCAGGTCCTGCAAAGTGTTGCCGCTCCAACGATCGGGTCCTGCAGCGCGTTGCAGTTCCCCTGTCGAATCCGAAGCCTCTTCTTAGTGCTTCCTCCGATCCTGCATCTTCATAAGCGCCGCCATCTTGAGCCCTCCCCAAGCAATCCCGTCGCCTTGTCCGTTCTCCAGCTAGCGGGCCTCAAATCTTTGCAGTAAAGTTGCTGCGGTAGCCCCCAGCGCCATACTGTCGCCACCTCAAGCGCTTGTTCCAACGTCTCAATACAGGACAATTGCCGGGGTCAGCGGGAGCTCCAAGATCACACGTCTTCCCTCATCTGCTCCGTGGCCATGCCCCTTGAATCTCAAATCAGTTGACTGAATCTGTATGATGCTAATTTACAAAATGAAGTGCACTCTGGAACCATGCAAGTGTATACTTAACAATTAGTATCAGAACATTTAAAGAATTCAGGGGACTTTGATAGAAACGGTGTAGCCATTGCTCACAGCACATGACATCAAACCCCTTTAGTCTACATTAGATTGTACTTTTGTAGTTTCTAGTATTTTACAGTGACATGGGGGGATGCCTTTAATAAGTGTCAAGCTGTTTTCAACTGCTTCTTTTGAGTTTATATCTTTTGCACATACCTTATCTTGAACCAGGTATTTGGGAAACCATCTCTGAATTGTAATCCACACTAGCGCCCTATTAAGGGCATTCTACCTGCTTCAGCACACCTCACTAGGGCTTGAAGAAATATAACCACATAATTTCACCATGATGGAACTCCAGTTTCCCTTTGCCAGCCCACACAATCTTCAAGCCCAGCTGCAAAGACATCACAATGTATTAACAGTCAACAAAGCAGCTGACTTTCCTATCACTCATGGACTTTGTGCTGCTCATTGAACCTGTTCAGTGCTCCACTGTCTTTTAGCTAGGTCTGCACTATGCAGCTGACACCCCAACCTTTTTGGATGACAAGCTCGCCATTTCAAATGGCTCTTTACACACCCACAGCAAAGACACCTTCAGACAGAAGAACAATTGTTACTTACCTGTAAACAGTATTGGTGTCTTTCATAGATTCACATGCTTGAATATTCCCCGTCGTCGAAGTGGGAGTCCCACGGTAAATAAAATAGCAATAATGCTAAATATATATATAAATATATATCAATATATATGTACACATAATATCTATAACAATAAAGAAAGGGAAACATACTAGAAAACTCAAAAAACAATTCCTACATAGGAATGCATGGTAAAGAGAAAAACTATTTGCAACACATCAGTGTCATTATGTTAGTCCAAATTACAGCCAATCAGGCGCCAGCACCCTCTAGAACCTTCTCCTCAGAAGCTCAAGCCCTCAGATTTTCGTAGCACAAGTAACCAAGAGAGCATGAGGAGAAGAGAGCCTCTGAGGGGAGGAGGGTGGGTCGCATGTGAATCTATGAAAGACACCAATACTGGAGAACCACCTGTTTACAGGTAAGTAACAATTGTTCTTCTCCAGTATTAAGGATGTCTTTCATAGATTCACATGCTTGAATAGAATAGTAAGCAGTAACCTCCTAGAAAACTGAGATTGCTAGGCATAGAAGGAAAAAAATCAAGACAGTACTAGAATATAATACAGTCATATAAGGCATCATAGCAATCACAGGAAAATACTAAGGAGGAGGGAACAGAGGCTCACCTTACTGAAAAAGATGGCGAAGCACTGCCTGTCCCACTGCGGTATCCGCTTCATTGATGGCATCCAAACAGTAATGTTCGGTGAAAGTGTGCCTTCTGGACCATGTCGCTGCACGGCAGATTTGATGAAGAGGCACACCAGCGAACAAGGCGGTGGATGAAGACATCGCCCTCGTAGAATGGGCCCTCACTGAAGCTTGCAATGGTTTGCCCGCTTGTTGGTGGCAGAAAGCAATGGTTGAGGAAAGCCACCGGGCAATAGTCGGCTTAGAAATTGGATGACCTTTTCGCATTCGTCCGTAGGCAATGAAGAGTTGGTCGGACTTGCGGAATGAGGCAGTTCTGGAAATGTAAAATTTAAGACATCGCTTGATGTCCAGAGAATGCAAGCGCTGCTCCGCCGGAGATTTTGGATCCGGAAAGAAAGTTTTGAGGAATACAGGCTCATTCAAATGAAAATCCGTAGGTACTATAGGCATGAAAGAGGGGTTGGTCCGAAGTGCCACCCCGTCAGGTTTGAACTGTAGATAAGGAGGCTTGATAGTAAAAGCATGAAGGTCGCTCACGCGACGAGAGGAGGTCAAGGCCAGCAGAAGTGCAACCTTCCAAATGATGAACTTGATATCCGCCCTGTGGATAGGCTCAAAAGGTGACTTCATAAGTTGAGATAGTACAACATTGAGGTGCCAAGCTGGAGGAGGGCGACGTACAGGTGGAAACTTGCGGAAAAGCCCTTTGAACAATTGTCGTATAATTCGTGATGAACAGAGGGATGAAGAGCCATCATGTCGGTAACGAGATATAGCAGCTAAGAACACTCTCAGAGTAGCATGAGAGAGACCTGACTGAGCGAGGCTCAAAAAGAAAGGAAGGAGCTGCTCGGGAGTGGAATGGATGGGGTGGATATTGGCCGTAGCGCACCAATGACAGAATCGCTTCCATTTAAGTTTGTAAGTCTTGATGGTAGACGGAGCTCTGGCATGAGCTAGAATGTCTCTGCACTCCTGGGATAAGTTTAAGCCAGCGAACTCAAGGTGTTCAGGTTCCAAGCCCACAATTGTAGCGTTGAGGGATCTGGATGACACACTAAGCCCTTGTCCATGGTTAGAAGGTCCGGACGAGAGCGTAGAGGAATGGGCTCGCACAGGGACATAAGGAGTAGTTCCGAGAACCATGCCTGTCTGGGCCACGAGGAGCAATCAGCAGGATGTGGCAGGGCTGCCTCCGCATCTTCCACAGTACCCGTGGAATTAATGGGAGCGGTGGAAAAGCGTAAGCGAATAGACCGCTCCAAAGGGCATTCCCGCGGGACTTTGGATGGGGATGCCAACTTGCATAAGATGGGCATTTCCGGTTCTCCGGTGTCGCAAAGAGATCCAGATCCGGGTGACCCCATTTGCGGAACACACGATCCAGAGTCGGTTGATGCAGCTCCCATTCGTGTGTCGAGGAAGTGGACCTGCTCAGAGAGTCGGCTAAGAAGTTGGACACGCCCGGAAGGCGGACAGCTGTCAAGGTGATGTGATGGCGAAGAGCCCAATCCCAGATTGACTGGGCCAAGCGGGACAGAAGCGGAGACCTGGTCCCCCCCCTGCTTGTTCACGTAGTGCATACTGGTTGTATTGTCCGTTTGGATTAGCACTGACTCTCCGTGAACAATTGGGAGGAAGGACTTGAGTGCCAGAAAAATCGCCATCAATTCTAGCCGGTTGATATGCCACGTGCGTTGCATCGGCGACCACTTGCCCTTGATGAACAGGCCTTGAAGATGAGCGCCCCACCCCTCCAAGGAGGCGTCCGTCGTCAACGTAAGGTCTGGAGCCTGATCGAGGAAGGACACACCCATTTCTAGATTTACTGGCTGCGCCCACCAACGCAGGCTCTGTTTCATGCGAGCTGTGACGGCAACAAGGTCGTTGAAAGATCCGGAGACCTGACGCCACTGTAAGTCCAGTTCTTCCTGAATGGGACGGGCGCGCAACCTGCAATTTGGGATCAGTCCGATACAAGATGAAGCCATTCCCAGGAATGATTTTAACGTCCGAACAGAAACGGACTGTTTTCTTCGAATAAGGGAGACCAGACGAAGAATCTTTAGACGCCGTTCGTCCGAGATGAACGCTTTTGAGAGCTGCGTGTCTAGGATTGCTCCCAGGAAAGTTCTGATCCGCAGAGGTGCAAACTGTGACTTTTCTTCGTTTATGGTCAATCCTAGAGACCGAAACACTTGCTGGCAAAGGTGCGTGTCCCGATCCAGCTGATGGTGGCATTGAGACTTGAGCAGGCAATCGTCTAAATAGGGAAAGATCTGAACTTGTAGACGCAAATGAGCCACCACCGGGGCCAGTACCTTTGTGAACACACGAGGAGCTGAACGCAGTCCGAAGGGTAACACCCTGAACTGAAAATGTAGTGGCCTCACTTTGAAGCGTAGGTACTGCCGATGTCGTTTGATTATTGGAACATGAAAGTAAGCGTCTTGAAGATCTATGGTGGTCATAAAATCCTCGCTGGATAGAAGACGCAGAACTTCTAGTAGTGTTAGCATTCGGAATGATTGAGACTTTAGGAACTGGTTGAGAGCCCTCAAATCCAGAATGGGTCGCCAATCTCCGTTCTTCTTGAGTATGAGGAAGAATCGAGAGTAAAAACCTCTCCCCCTTTGATGTATAGGGACCACTTCGACTGCACCCTTCAACACAAGAAGACGGACCTGATGGAAGAGCTCCTCGAGATGTGGAGGAGGTGGGCCATGAGGTGGAGTGCAAGGAGGAATCTCTGTAAACTCCAGGGTGTGACCCCGTTTGACAATGTCCAATACCCAGCGGTCCGAGGTGATCGAGGACCATTGGGAATAAAACAGAGAGATTCGCCCTCCAACCGTTTGAGAATGGCACAAGTCATTGGCGTTTCTGTGTGGTGCCACGATAGGATGACTTTCCTCTGTAAGGTCTGGAGGTTTGCTGACGAGACTGCTGGTTGGGCGTGTATCGTTGGCCGCTCTGGGTGTAGGAGCGGTATGGTTGCCCTCCTCGGAAGAAGTGCCTCGTCCGCGCGCACCTCGAAAGGCCTGCTTCCGAAACTAGAGCGTGCCCAAGGACTTCGCCGTATCGGTGTCCTTCTTGATGGATTCGAGGGCATCATCGATATGGGATCCGAACAGTGATTCCCCATCATAAGGCATATCCAAAATTCTGCTTTGGACTTCCTGTCGGAAGGAGGTGGACTTCAGCCAACCCTGTCTGCGGAGTGCGGCCGCACTTGCCAGGAGGCGGAAACCTGTGTTCGCGATATCGACTGCACAGTCGATGATTTCTTCCGCTGCCCTTTGACCATCGCGGAGAATTTGCTGTGCGTCAGACTTGGATGCATCAGGTATGAGTGCCATGAAATCTGCAATATCTGACCACATCTGCCGGTCATAGCGTCCCAAGATGGCTAAGGCATTGGCTGCTCGGACAGAAGTTGAGGCCATTGTTGAGAACTTGTACCCAATAGCATCTAATCGTCGACCCTCTCCATCCGTAGGGGAAGTGATTTGGGACGCTGGATTCCGAGCTCTACGCTGTGCGGCCTGAGTCACAACAGAATCCGGTTTGGGATGAGAAGTCAAGCAAGCTGGAGAGCCAGTGGGGGCATTGTACTTCTTTTCAAGGCGTGGAATCTGAGCAGGTAAGGAGTTAGGAGCTTTCATTAATTTAATTCCCTCTTTCCACACAAACTCAATAATAGGAATAGTGTGGACCTGCTTATAAGGTTTGTCTTTAAAGTCGTAGAGAAAGCAATCTTCATCGTGTTATGACCGTGGAAGCTTGAAACGCTGTGTTGCTTTATCCATTAAAAGATGGAAACTGGCAATATCAACTGGTGGCGAGTCACTTGAAGTACCAGGTTGAGGAGAAGGCGTTTGCGTCCTATAATCGTCCCATTCGGCCATATCCTGGTCACCTGCTTCATCATCTGTTTCATCAGGAACCTCACCATCCTCCCGTTCTCCGTTCGCTTCATCATCCGCATCCTGCGGATATACAGTGGTATGGATGCTAATAGACCTTTGGATCCGGGACGAAGTTGTAGTTGGTACGACAGGTGGCAATGAAGGTGGAGGTAGCACCACAGGAGCGGGAGATTGTGCAGGAGTAGTTTGCGGACTAGCCGGAAAACGACGATTGTAATCATCTAGCATATGCTGGAGATTAGAAATTAAAGATAAAGGAATGGTGGCCACAGGTGTTTCTTCGAACTGTTCCTCTTGTTGAAATTCTGGCTCACCGCCATCATCAGAGTCTGTGTCCTGACATTTAATAATGAAATCAGAGGGACTATGTGCTGCCCCAAACGTGTCTTCTTCATGCTCTGAGTCTGATGTAGTAGCAAACATCGGGGAAGGTGGTTGAAGCTCTGGTTCTGAGATCTGTTGGCAGGGTACTGCAGAGCGAGAATGAGAAGATTTAGATGTCTTCAAGGGTACCAACGGCACAGAAGCAAAAGAAGTTGGTGCCGTCGTCGACGGAGCTGTGACCGACGACGAGGCTGAGTTGGTTGTAGTGGCCGGTAACTTTGAAGAAACCTGCGTCGACGGAGAGGTCGTCGACGAGGTCGTCGACGGTGTCACCGTCGACGATCGATCCAGTGTGGGAGCAGCCGTCGACTGAGTCATCGACGTCGGGCGTGTCGTCGACGGGTTCGGCATCGTCGACAGGCGAGTCGTCGTCGACGACGGCTTCGACGTCGATACTGGTACTGACCCCGTCGACGGGGCCCTCGTCGACGGGTCTGTCTTCGTCGACGAGATCTTCTTTGTCGACGAGATCTTGGTCGACGGCGCCGTCGACGACGATGTCTTCGGAACTTTCGTCGACGAGGATTCTCTCTTCTTCGTCGACGAGATAAGAATCGTCGACGAGACAGGTTTAGACTGCAACGAAACCCTCGTCGACGTGACGGCCGTCGCCGAAACCATCGTCGACGATGAGAAGGCAGAAGTGGTAGTCAGAGTAATAGTAGACGATGCAGGCAAAGCCGTTCTCGTCGACGGAGCGCTCGTAGACGCTCTCGTCGACGGAACGCTCGTAGACGCTCTCGTCGACGGCGGGCCAGAGAGAGGTGTGATGACACCTTGAGAGGCAGCCAAAGACGCCTGAGAGCCAGGTCTCATGGGCGTAGAGGTGGTAGAAAAGGTAGTAGAGACTGCAGGAGCCACAGACAGGGCTAATTTCGGCTTCTTGAGGAAAGGAGAAGGAACCTCCTGAACACTACCCCTCTTTGAGGCTGAGGAGAAACCGGAATGTAGACTCTCTGCGTCGGACACTAAAGAGTCCTTGTCCTTCAGACGCTGCAGCCAAAGAAGAAGACGGCCCTCCCTGTCCTTAAGGGTTTTGGTAGAAAAGGTTCTACAAAACTTGCAGCTGCCAGTCTCATGATCCGGATATAAACAATAAATACACTTCTGGTGGGGGTCCTTTTCAAAAAGACGGAGCTTCCCACAAGAAAAACATGGTCTGAATAAAGACTTCTTACTTGACATTGTAGATTTCTGGAATTAGAAGATAGAGATGAGAACAAACTGAGCAGAGCTCAGGGAGACTCCCTTCACACGATGTGCGGTAGAAAATCTGAGGGCTTGAGGTTCTGAGGAGAAGGTTCTAGAGGGTGCTGGCGCCTGATTGGCTGTAATTTGGACTAACATAATGACAATGATGTGTTACAAATAGTTTTTCTCTTTACCATGCATTCCTATGTAGGAATTGTTTTTTGAGTTTTCTAGTATGTTTCCCTTTCTTTATTGTTATAGATATTATGTGTACATATATATTTATATATATATTTAGCATTATTGCTATTTTATTTACCGTGGGACTCCCACTTCGACGACCGGGAATATTCAAGCATGTGAATCTATGAAAGACACCCCTAATACTGGAGAAGATCTGATTAAGAGAGGGGTGAAAAAAATAGCCTTTCCCATCTATGCACCAATGATCTGGAATGAAGATAGCCACATATTCATCTGGACAGCCCAAACCCAGCTCAATTTAGAAAACAGCTAAACACTCAACTTAAAAAAACATCATTATGCTGGGACAGTCACTTCAGCTAGGTTTGTGCTATAAAAATCCCACATACTTACTAAATGCACTAATCTGGAAAAAAAATGGTTAGCATTTAATTAAAACTTAGAAGTGTTCAAGAGACAGGTCAAACCTTTTAAAAAAGTGTGACTAATATAATGCATTTCCAGTTAATCAAAATTTTAAAAAGATGTTCGCATTTTAATAGTGATAAAATTAAAGTTTATTGTTTTACTGAAATTCACACCAATAAAGCTGCTTCTTGCAAGGTTGCTCAACAATAGTCAATTAATGGCACTTCCTGTGATTTCACGCTGTATGCAAATTAGAGGGACCTCACATGTTCCATGTCTGACCGGGTTCCCAAAAGTCCTAGAACCACTGGGCCTGAGCACCAACATAAAAACGGCCTCTTTAAGCAAAATTAGGTAGCTAAAAAAAAAAAAAAAAATTTTTTTTACTACATTTGCTAATCTGGCAGTTTTTATCTAAGCGCTACGAGGCCTCAGGGTAGATACGCGCTATAGAAATCTAATTTCATTCATTCATTCTTGTAAAGACACACTGTATAGGTGTTTTGCAAGGCACAGGATACTGCAAGCATTTTTGCATGCTGCGGGCAATGTTTGTAATTAGATCAGGGAAGTCAACCATAAAAACCGGCCCACTCGCTCATAAACCAGGCCTACAAGCAAGCAAATAAACCAGTCCACACAATGACCTGTCAGACTAGCCCTTATGGCACTGCTAGATTGCTCTATTGGCCTGTTGCATAGTGCTACACAACCCATTACGAGTAACCCTGGGCAAGGCACTACGCTACGTTCGCGTAGTTTGCGCAACTTCGCACTAAGCGAACTGCACATAGCAAAGTGAAAACATGCGTAGCGTAGCGGAGTGCAGCAGTCATTTTTTGTTTGCTCGCAGTCTTCAACGTCAAGTTGGCGACCGCGAGCAAGCAAAATGACATCCTTGCAAGACTTTTTCCTTGTTCACGATCAGCAACATCAAGTTGCAGATCGCGAGCATGGAAAATAAACCTGCTGGCAGGATTCTCAACGCGGGGAGGTCAGGTTTCTCATTGCGAGCGGTCGTGCATGCTCGCGACAGCTCGCGATGAGAAACTACCAGTCCACGTTGAGAAAGCTGCAGCTCGAGTAAAAATCTACTCGAGCGGCAGAAAAGTACAGCTCGCACTGTGCAAGATGCCGTTTTCAATAATTGCACAGTGCCAGATGCTTGTCCGCACTGTGCAATCATTGAAAACGACATCTTGCACAGTGCGAAAATGCTACTACGCATTTCGCGTAGTGCTACTTCGCGAACTACGCCCATCCCGAATTACGAGGCGCCAAAGGGTACGGTCGGATGGATGGCATACTACACCATGAGTAAGTAACTGACTGGAAAGGTTTTGTACTTGTTGAGGGCCTATGTGTGAAGCTGTTTTACCCCCCTCCCCGCCCCCTCCCTCCAGAAAAAGACAACACATTTAAAGGAACAAGCTTTGAATTTTCAACCTGTCGAAAGGTTTTGTTTTTTTGGCATTTCATAATAGAAAAATTGGGATTAAGAAGGAAAAAACATCTGTCAGCCGGATACTTTACTACCCTTTTTGTAACTCAATACACTTGTACCGTTTTTTAAAATATACAATTAGAAACCAGTTGTCTAGATTTTAATTTTTTCAATTAAATATTGCTTTTATTAAGAAAATAAATTCGATTGTCAAAAGAGCTATACTTTGTTTTTCCCCAGTGTTATTAATTTTAAACAAAAGCTCTTTTATACATTACATGTGCTCTATCATTGCATGTACTCTATTTAAACTTGCTAGCCTCACACAGGTCTTTCAAGTCCAAGTTCGCCTGCGGGATGAGCACAAGGGCACTACACACACTCACACAAACACACCCAGCTCCTTTTGCCCAAGCTGCTCTCCACGCAGAACACTGTACAGTAGACATTGTGTGAAGTGTCAGTGTTGCACGGCTTCGTGTATGGTGCGCACGGAGCACGTGACAGCATGCGGCAACTACTTCCTGGAGGTGAAGTCTGACTGAAACAAGATACCAGAGGGTCCCAGAGATCCAGTTAAGAACATTCCATGTCAGCAGAGCTCAAGCGACGTCAGGTCACGCTGGTGTGCGCGTCGTTGGAAGTTCCATTCACTGTGCAAAAGCCATGTGGCGCAGCTCTAGTCCCAGGGGGTGCGGGAAGGAGACTCCGGGAAGGTACGCAGAGCTTGGTGGTACGACAGGAACCCTTGCGGTGCCAACGACTCGACTCATTCTGGTAAAGAGGGGCTGGGGCGCTTGAGGGCCGATCCCAGATATAAGGCAGAAACCCCCGGCACGAGCCCGGCACACACTCGCAACATCTGGAGCAGCTGCTGGGCAGTGCTGGTGCGGCCCAGCTCCGACTGAAAGGAGAAGAGGAACAAAGTGAGCCAAGGTTTGATGGCAAAGACCCCCAACCCTTCAGAGGTGCCCCCCCCCCCCATCAATGCACGGATTCTTGAGTCAATATGTAACTTTTTAATCAGTACAACTACTCTTCTGGAAAACTATGACAATGCAGGGTGGCAGCCTCCATCTAATATTTGTTGATCTGAAGTCTGCCTTCGACCTTGTACCTCGGGAGAAACTTTGGAAGGTGCTGCGCGACCTTCGGATCCCTCCTTAACTTCCAAGTGTTATAGAGAGGCTACACATGAAAAAAGTTGCACAAGTGCGACGCGGAAAATATGGGGAACTCACTTCCCGTTTTCCTATCCAAAAGGGGGTACGACAGGGATGTGTTTTTGCCCCTACTTTATTTTGTCTTTATCAATGGTCTTATTGACCATCTTAAAAAAATTGAGACCAAAGATGCCCCCAAGTTAGTCTCCGGGAAGGTCCCTGCGCTGATGTTTGCAGGCGATACCCTGTTACTTTAAAAAACACCAATGGGTATCCAGCGCACTCTTGATGGCTTCGCCAATTTTTGTAAGCTACGAGGGCTTGAGATCAACCTAACTAAAACAAAATATATGATCTTCAACCCTCCCAACACAACCCGCCCAAACCCTTCTTTACACGGCATTCTTCTGGAAAGAGTGAAGATATTGGATTATCTGGAAGTTACCCTGTCAGAGCATTTTGAATGGGGGCCACAATTGGACAAAGAAAGACTCTTGCTAATCCAGATAGTGGGCGGTGTAATGAAACTGTATAGAACCTCAGCTTTTAAACCAGCCGCCCCTGTGGTGGAAATCTACAAAAGCAAAAGCAAGGGGTGCCACATTATACAGGAAAGCGTTGTGGGGGCATTGCCCTACTACTAACTTGATGACGGTGGAGAACAACTTCATGCGACAGCTTATAGGCCTACCCTGTAGTACCCCCCCTTACTCCCCTTCGCATAGACCTGGGTATTAGGCCCCTTGATGAAGAGATTGCCCTGAGATGCTTAACCTTCTGGCGGAGGTCATGGGTGACCCCAGAGTTGTCAGTATACAGGACCTCTTAGCCATATGCACCATCAAGAAAATTCCATGGCTTTGCCACATAAGGGACCTTGCCTCTAAGTTAAGCAAGGCAGACCTCTGGAGAACACCCAAGACATCATATGCCATGATTTCTAGGTTGGAACTAGTCAAACACTATAGACTAGACAAATTAATGTATGTTCCAGAGAGCACCTCATGTAGTCGTTTGACAGCAGAATTCCTGCTAGCAAAAGATGTATACAGCAAGGAAAACTTCCTGGATTCCATACAACCCCCATTGGCCAGAAAATTGTATGTGCAATTCAGACTAGGGACTCTTCCACTACTAGCGTTCACTAGTAAATGGGTGAAAGACCAAAGGGGTAAATGCCCTGCAGGTAACTATAAGGAGGAGTCTGAACTACATGTTCTGCTCCTCTGTCCTGCCTTTAAGCTGCCGCGCAAGCGTTGGTTATTCCAACTATGCAAGAATTTGGGCTTTGTGCACTGCATAGAGGCCAACAGAATATTAAAGTATGACACCCACCCACCCACCAATTGTCTTTGCTGTATCACGATTCTTAAATTGCATATGGCACATCGGGCGGGCATGTGTAAAGTAGATCCCATGGTGAAGAACAAATGCACTGAATTTGCGCAGGTCGAGTAACTGTACTCATGCTTGGGGATTTGTACCTCTGATCTAGAGTTTTAGCCTTTGTAAAAAATTAAGATTACAGATTATCTTCGGATGGCTGCTTTTATTCCGTTTTTAATGGGTTGAAGATAGTTTTATACATAATTTTATATCCCTGCTGTTACTCTTATGCACTGTGTGGTTTTTTTTGTTCTCTTGTGGGATGAACTCTGAACAAGAAGATGATTGGGAGTTATCCACATTTTTAACTACAAGTGTACATTATCTGTTTTATTGCTCTTGCACTTTCATGGCCCTAGTGCCGAAATAAAGTTAATAAATGGAATGGTTAATCTGTAACACACCACGAGTAACTGTTGTACACAAAAGTAGTGATTCCTACCACCATGTTACTTCTCTTACCTTATGTCATTCCCTTTGCTCTACTGTTAAGTGCTCCGACAAAACTATGCGCTATATAAAAACGCATACATAGCCAACTCGTGAGGCACCTCGTTCCCGCTAAAGTGGACACCCGAGCCCCCAGCAAGATGCTCTCCCTCACACTCCCTCCGGATTCTTCCACCTCCCCCGCTCAGCCTCCACCTCGCCCCCAAAACGTTTTAAAACGGTCCCACCTCCAGTTCAGTCAGGAGTAGTATGCTGAGGTGAGCGTCCGCCATCGCCTTCACCGCAGACATCTCCACAATGCAGTGCTTCACTCGCCCACCTAGCACAACAGGGGAGGGGATTGGGTGTGACAAGAAAGTGATGAATAGGGAAGATAAGGAAGGTGATGATGGGGCAGGTAAGGAAGGCGAGGGTGGAAGATAGGTGACGGGGCCGGAAGAGGGAGCAGACATCGGAAGAAAAATACAGGGGACATATTCAGCCAGCTCCTGTTAAATTGATACAAACGCTTACAGCATCAGTGATACAAAGAGCAGGAGCGAAACTACAGAAACAACAGCAACAATACAGTCAAGGTTTTATGTCCTACTTAAGACAACGCAGGGTCAAGTCTGATTTGCATATAGTCAGGTCCAAACTGAGGGGGCATGGTGTGCAAAATAACAAGGGATTGAGATGTGGCTCGAGTAATTACCAGTAACAAATTAATGAATGCATTCTATTCGTCACTCTTGCAAACTTTAGTGCGTTGCCCTAAGCGGGACGGGTATGCCTAGACATTGGTCCCGTGCAGACTGTCACTGGAACCCAGCTATACCCAGCACAGGAGCCTATAACAAGGGCAAAACAAGTTGCTTGTGTTCCACTTGAGGGAAGACCTGGCAGTTTCGGGGAGACTGTTCCCATTGGAGCAGGGTCAAGAACTGATCTGCATATAGCTGGGTCCAAGATGGAATGTGTGCAAAATAATGCGGCCCTGAGTAATCACCAGTTGTTGATATTAATTTAAGCATTCCATCCATCTCTTTTTGTATACTTTAGTAATTAAGACACGGCCTTCAGCAGCGACTCATTTTTAAATACATTTTTCAATGTTTTTTAACTGAATGTAAACAGATTTAGGCAGAAGAAAAGGAAGACAGAAAAGCACATTAAAAAAACTCCAATAACTAACGAAACAACCATGTTTGACAACTCATCGTAATGCAAATGTTGATTGTTCCTGTCTAATTATCAACGAGAGCTGGTATTCCAAACAATCTTCTGTTGCCACTGGATAGATATTTAAAACCCTCAGGTACATTTAGCAACAAACTAATCCCTAAAATCGGACTGTTTTGGACTCCTCACCTGAGAGATGCTAGGAATTCTGATTTATTTCCTCTTCATTTTGCTGTGAAGAACAGTCTCTGACTACTCTCGGACACTCTATTCCATAATTACTGCAGGGGTATCACAAAAACTACACCAATAAGTCCGTTGACTCCCCTTCATCATCACTGAAACTTCCCTAGTATGAAGCCTACTGCCCACATCTTGGATCCGATCCCTTCCTCCCCAATCAAAGATCATGTTCCTCATCTTACCCCTATGGTCCTCAATAATCAACTCATCCATGTCACAAGGAGCAAATAAATCCAAAGTGCCTGAAATTAGGTCCGATTACTCCACCCCTAAGGAAAAATTGAGCCGGTTCAGAAGACCAGAACAATTTCCAACCGGTGACTAGACAACCCTTCTTGGTCAAAGCACTAGAAAAACGAGTACTATCTCAACTCAGTCAGCACACTGCAGAATTTGTCTCACTAAGTTCCTGCCAGGTTTTAGACCTGGGTGTCATATAGAAACTGCCATTCTTAATATAATGGCTGGCACACTGAAGTGACATATGGGGACTGGTGGTACAGTCCTGAGCTGATTCTCATCAAACCCCAATAACTGCTGCCAACAAATTAAATGACTCTTTGTCAACCCCTGTCCCAATCCATCAAGGATTTCCTCAGAGCTCCATTGTTGCACTAACGCTCTTAGACCCCTTTCACCAATACTACAATAAATCAATACCACATATTTCCTACAGATGGATGACACAGCATTTTTTTTTGTAAATATCTTTTTATTGCAGCAAGGTAAGTGATACAATCAGTGCTTTTGTGCCATCTCCGTTGTTTTTCAATATATATGCAACTTCCCCACCCCTGTGTCACACAGCCATTTAGCTCACACCCCGGAGGTTGAGCGGCGATTTCATGGATAAAGAGCTGCGCTGGGGAATTCTGCATTGTCCAATAACTACCAGATGTACGGGAAATGGCAGTGCTGCTTTTCAGGCCTTCCCCTCCCTCCTCTGCGCCCCATGTCCGAATGAACCAAGAGCCACTCCTTACCATTACGGAACAACCAGCCCCCCGTCCCCCCCAACTCTCCCGACCCCTCCTACCCCCCTTCCCACTTCCAGAACCGCCCCCCGCCCCAGTCCGCACCCCCACCCCCCCAGGCGTGCTAGAGTACCACCAATACGAGTCCTCAACCCTCCCGACTAGTTCAGATCCGAAGTGAGCCATCAGGAGCTATCAACAACCAGCTGTCATTCATCACAATGGAAATAGGGGAGCAAAGGAGGGGGCCTAGGTCACCCCTCCGTCAGGCAGGCGCTCCGCCGGAGCTGGGCTATGCGCCGGGGTGTCCTCCTCGTCCATGTCCAGAAGCGTGAGGTCTAGGACCAGCCTCTCCCATGCCCTGGCCCTCTCCTGAGCCGCGTCATTGCCTGCCCTGAGTGCGGCCTGCATACGAAGCTCTCCCTCACACCTGGCCCATTTATGTAGCTCAGCCTTCCACCGCTCCCCCGTGGGGCCCCTGGTCGCCTTCTATTGGGACGTGATGGCCCGCTTCGCTAGGAGGAGACCCAGGTCTAGAAACTTGCTGGTAACCTTGTTTTTTGATGTGTGTGGGAACCAGTGTAGGATGCAGTGTGCCATGGCGAGTTGTAAGTCCCTCTCCGTTACCTCCCTTAGAACATCCACTACCTCTCTCCAGAAGGAACCCAACTCAGGGCAGGACCAGAACATGTGTTGGAAATCGGCTACGTCCGCCGGGCAACGCGGACAGGACGCCGGATGGGCTGGGAAGTACTTATGTAGTTTGTCAGGGGTCAGGTAGGCCCTGTGCAGGACATAAAAGTGCACCAGCTGGAACCTAGCGTTGCGCGTCCCGTTCCGGGCCCGTTCCAGTATACCATTCCACGCCTCCTCAGGGATCTCGGTCGCCAGGTCAGCCTCCCATTTCGCCTTCAGGGTCAGCAGTGGGGCGACGGCCTCCGAGACCATGCGTCGATACAGGCATGTGACAGCCTTGACCGTCCCCGCCATCATCACTACATACTGGCAGCCCAGAGACAGTGGCGGTTCCGTCATGCCCGTCTTCCAATGTTTGCGGATCGCTGCCGTCAGCGCCGCGTGAAGAAGGGAATCCCCCCCCGCCAACTCGAAGCGGTCCCTAAGGAGATCGAAGGGCAACAGCACCCCGTTCTCGTAGAGGTCACCCATGGACGACAGCCCCTGCAGGTCCCAGCCTTCTAGTCCGCGCCACGAACCACCATGTGGAAGTGCCCCGCAGAGCTTGAGTGGGCTTTCAGGCGCATATGGAACCGCGATACCACCCCTGCGGCGATACCTGTTCCAGCATTTTCGGGCTGTCGCAAATTCCTGAGTGAGGTGGAAATCTCCCATCGGGAGTCCCAGGACAATCCGGGATAACACCTGGACCGGGCCCGCCGGTTCCCCCGAGCCGTCCTACCCTCTCCTGGCTCGAGCCACCCACTGCGCCAGCCATTGCAGTTGCGCCGAAAGGTAGTAGAGCTCATAGTCTGGCACTGCCAACCCCCCGTCCGCCCGAGGGCGGAGAAGCGTGTCATGTGCCACCCTGCGTCTGCCCGTCCCCCACAGAAAGCCGATGACCATCGTATGCAGCCGCCGAAAGTAGCTCGCCGGGATCCAGATCGGGAGAGTCCCGAAGAAGTAAAGCAGCCGAGGCAAGGTCACCATCTTGAGAAGCGCCACTCTCCCCATCAGTGACAATGGGAGCGTGCTCCAAAAGTCAAAATTCCCTTTAGCGTGCCTGATTGCCGATCCAATATTTCCCTCAAGGATATCCGCCCTATCGTGGAAGATAGAGGTGCCAAGGTACCGCAGACTCCTCTCCTCCAACGTCACTCCCTCTGTGGTTTGTGGGCATGCTCTTCGTGGGCGGGCTGGGAATAGGTGGGACTTCGCCCAGTTCACTCGGAGGCCCGACACTCTGCTCAAAGATTGCAGGAGGGTCTTAGCTCCACGCAGGGAGTCAGCCAAGTCCGCCAAGAACATCAGCAGATCATCTGCGTACAATGCGATGTGGTGCACTTGTCCATAGACGTCTAGTCCCCGAAATGCTCGGCCCAGCCGGGCTCGTGCCGCGAGGGGCTCAACAGCCAGGGCGAACAATAGGGGGGAGAGAGGACATCCCTGGTGGGTGCCCCTGCCCACCACACACATCTCATAGATAACCCGCCCAGTTCTGACCCTCGCCGTCGCGTTCTGGTAGAGCAGCGAAGTCCAATTCACGAAGCCCTCACCGAGGCCCAGCGCGCGCATGACGTGGAAGAGGTAAGGCCATTCTAGGCTGTCAAAGGCCTTCTCCATATCGACAGCAAACACCACTGCCTCGTCGCCGTCATAGGTGTCAGCCTCCAGTATATGCAGGAGCCGCCTCACATTAAGCGCCGTGTTGCAGGCCGGGATAAAGCCCGACTGGTCCGCGTGAACCAGCATGGGCATGTGGGGGAGCAAACGTGTCGCCAAGATTTTACTTAGAATCTTGTAGTCTGGGTTGAATATGGACAATGGGCGATACGCCGTTCTGTCCCATGGTTGCTTGCCCGGTTTTAGCAGGGGGACGATGAGCGCCTCACCGGTGGTCGCAGGCAGGCTACCCAGCCTCTTCGATTCATTGTATAGCCACGTCAGCCGGGGCGCAAGGAGATCAACATAGGTGAGATAAAATTCCGTTGGGAATCCATCGGTGCCCGGGGTCTTGTTCCTCGCCATGCTCTTGATGGCGACTCGCACCTCTCTCTCCTCGATCTTGTCCCCGAGTCGCTTCGCGTCCTCCTCCCCCAGCTCCGGGAGCTCAAGATCCTCCGTAAAGGCCTGGAATTCATCCAGCGAAGGGAGGACCCTGCTGCGGTAAAGCTCCGTGTAGTAATCATAGAATAACCCATTAATCCCTTGTTGGTCAAAGCGCGCCGCCCCCGCGTGGTCTCCGAGTTCTAGGATGGCCGAGCTCCGGCGAGCCGGATTGGCCAGCCAGGCCAGGAGAGCTCCCGACTTGTCACGTTCCGAGTGCGCGCGTGTAAGGTAGGCCTTGTAGTCGAAGCACCGGAGGCGCTCCACCGTCGCTGCCACCGCCTCTCGCGCCTCCAGCAGGGCTTCGTGTGTGTCCGGTCGTTCAGGCCTCGCCCTCTCCAGCCCTCTTAATTTCTCGTCTTCCCTCGCGATGTCCTCTAGCAAGGTTCTCCGCACACCCGACGCCGTCGCTATGCATTGGCCCCGCATCACCGATTTGAAGGCGTCCCATTCCGTCGCGGCCGAGCCTGCCGTGCCCGCGTTGATCTGGAAGTACGCGTCGATGCCCGAGGCTATTGTGGTTCGGAAGAGCTGGTCGTCCAGCGCCTCGGGGCGCAGTTTCCAGGCTGGGATCCTCGGGCGGTATTGCGACCAGCGCAGCCGCACGAGAAGCGGGTTATGGTCAGAGATCGAGCGCGTGAGATACTCACTGTGGCACACCTCTGCATGCACGTCCTGGGAGCACAGGAAGGCATCTATGCGGACGTGCAATTCATGTAGAGCGGAGAAGAACGAGTAGTCCCTGTCCGACGGGTGGTTAGCCCTCCACGAGTCGACCAGATCCCACTGGCGTTGCCAGGCGGAGCGCGCAAGTGCCAGTTTGCCAGCTGGTGCATTTGGTAGGGGGGGGGTGCGATCTGTCCAGGGCAGTGTCAGTCACACTGTTAAAGTCTCCGCCCAGGAGCAAGGGTTCCACTAAGAACGGGGCCAGTTTGTTGGACAGCAGGGAGAGAAATTCAGGCTGGTCCACATTCGGGGCGTACAAACAACCCAAATTAAGGTCCCTCCCATCCAGCTTGCCCCGCACCATTATGTATCTTCCCTCCGGGTCAATTACCTGTTGTGTGCACTGGAAAGGTACCCCCGCCCGTATCCATATGGCCACCCCCCTAGCATAAGCAGAGTAGCCAGTATGGTAGACTTGCCCCCTCCACCGTCGCTGCAGCGCCTTCCCTTCCTTGGCTAGCAGATGTGTTTCCTGGAGGAAGGCGATGTGAATGCCCCGCCTGACTAAATAGGAGTGGATCTTGTGTCGCCTATGCATTGTATGCATCCCCCTTACGTTCCACGTGAGACATTTGTAGCCTAAGTCGGATCCCATTGTAGAGTCCATCGTACTCCATTTACCCCTCAGTGACCCCCCCCCAGCACGCCCAGGTCCCCCCCCCCATTCCCCCCCCCCAACCTGTTTAAGCAAACTACCCCAACTCCCACACCCCAGGACAGACAACCAACATGGAAACCCCATCCAAACTCAAGTATCAAAGGTGTATCACAGTAGAATAGGGCTAGGGTGGCCGTGACGCCGACCCCAGGCAGGCCCGAAGCCCCCCGCCCCGCCCCCTCCAAAACACTCAGGAGAGGCCTCCCGGCTCTTCCCTCCCCCCACATCGCAGTGATAAGTCCCAGGAGGTATCCACACCTCACTGCTTAGCGTCCGGAGGCAGCCCCCATCCGCACCCCAGTACCTTACATTCGTGATCAGTGTCCTGCGATCCAGCTTAGCCAAGGATTCCATCTGCTGTTTGGGGAGTCACCACCGGCAGTTCCGTCTCTGAAAGCTCGTGTCCACTGCTGGAGCCAGGGCTGGGAGCACTGACCTTCGACTGTTCCGATGAGCTACTGGAGGGGCTGGCGTCTCCCTGGCTGATGGCCGCCACTGCCAGCACCGCCTTAGCTCTCTCCTGCTGCCACCCCGATGGGGAACCAGAACCTCGCGTCGGCGTCGTTTCCGTAGAGCGCCTCCTGGGCGAGGTCTCCAGGGGGGAGGGGGGGGGGGGGGGGGGATCTGCGCTAGACTCCCCCCTGGCATCCAACCAACTCCAGGCCTCTTGAGGTGTTAGGAAAAAGTGGGTGTGCTCCCCAGCAATGACCCTCAGCCGCACCGGGAACAGCATGGCATATGGCAGCTGTAGCGACCTCAGTTTCCGCTTGACCGCCAGGAAGGAGGCCCTTTGTCTTTGGACGTCCCTAGTGAAGTCGGGGAAGACCATGACCTTGCTGTTGTCGATTCCTAGGTCCGGCAAGTCCCTTACCCTCCGGAGGATGTGGTCCCTGTCTCGGAAGTGCAGGAGACGCAGTACTATCGGTCGTGGCGGCCCTCCCGGCTTGGGAGGGCGCACACGGACTCTGTGCGCCCGCTCAATGGCAAAAAACGGGGAAAGTCCTTCTGGGGCTACCTCAGACTGCAGCCAGCCTTCCAGGTAGGAGACCGCATCCTGCCCCTCCACTTTTTCTGGGACCCCCACAAGGCGGAGGTTATTGCGTCTAGAGCGTCCTTCGCTGTCCTCAGCTCTGAGCTCCAGCACTCGTACCTTCTGCGCCATCTCCGCCAATGATGTCTTTAGAGCAGCTACATCCCCGGGCAGATCTATCAGGGTTACCTCCGTGGTCGCCACTCGCTCTTTTAGCTTTCTATGGTCATCCTTCAGCAAGGTCAGGTCTGATCCGATGGTGTCCATGTGCTTTTCGAGAGCTTCCCGCGACGCCACAATCGCCTGCAAGATGTCCGCCAAGGACGGATCCCGTGGGCAGGCCAAGCTCCCCACACCGGTCCCCGGTGCATCTTCTTCCACGAGGTGGCCCGGGTCATCCAACTTCAGGGCATCAAAGCCCTTCTTCCTGCCTCCTCGCACCATGCTGGCGGGCAGCTAGCTTCGTGTGCCCCTGTGTTGGTCGCCGGCGAATCAGGGTACTCCCGCTCTCCTCACCAGGTCCGTCGCAGACACTCAGCCCTTTCGCGCCTATGGGCCCTTGTCAGGCGGGGCTCACAATCGTCAAGCAGCGCGAGGGTTAGGCCCCACTCCACCCGGTCCGCGGGGCACCAGTGCTCTCGGTTCGGTCGCTGGACAAGGTCACCCCCGTCTGGGCGTCCCAGACTGCCTTCGCGCCTGCAAGTATCAGTCCCGGGGTGATTCCCGGTATGCGGGCGTCTCCGGTCAGGCAGCCGCCTCCTCCCGCCTCCTATTCGGGTGCCTCTCAGGAGTAGGTGGCCAGGATCTCCGCATCCAATCTCCCCACCATCGACCGCTGAGCGTCGCTAGCCTGCTGGTGGTGTGGGCTCCGCGCTTCCCCGGGCGGGGGGGCCCCCGGACTATCCCACCATCGAAGGGCGGGTTCAGCACCCAACGAGGCCCCAGGGACACCGCGATCGTCAGCTAAGGCAGGCACTGTCACTCGGGCGGCGCCATCTTGGGGTCAGGCAGACCGGCCACCCCTCGCCCTCCGGTCCCGCTCACGCTGTGGCGCCCGCCAATGCCTCTCACCTTCAGTGGTGTCAAGGGACCTCCTCAGGCAAACGGCCAAAAACCCCAGTGTCCCAGGGCTCTCTATCGCTCCCAGGTCTCCGCCGCCAAACGTTTCAGGCCGGGACGGTGGCCGCCATTTTGGGCGCTCGTTCCTCCGGGTGCCGCGCTCTCCGCAAGAAGTTCGGTGGGGGCAGTTACGTGGGCCCCCAGACCTCCAGGTTTACCCCTCGTGCTCCCGAGACCCTCCTGTGTGCATTCGTGGGCTCGGGGTTCGAGCCGGGGCGCAGGATGTGTGGTGGTGCGAGGCGGGCGCGGAGGAGCTCCGGAGTCCCGCTTCCACCTACATCGGCGCCTTAGCCACGCCCCCCTCATGGATGACACAGCATTACATAAAAACCTCAAATCAACTGTAGATGCTGTACTTCACCAATAGCACACTGTAAAATATTCAATCTTGGCTTCCAAACACTACAAGCTAAACCCGCTGTAGACTGAATTCCTCCTCTTCTCTCCCCCTCACAATCATCCCCCAATCGAAGGCTGGCTCAGCTGCCTTGATGTACACAAATGCACTCTCAAAATCATGGACTTCACAATATCCCTTGGTAGAACTCTGGGCAAAATCCTAAACATGTGTACACCACATTGTGTCCAAAAGCACATCATACCCACTAAGATTCCTAAAAATAAAAAAAATAAAAACCTTCATCCTGCCGCCGTCCAAAATGTTGTACATGCACTTGTAATTTCTAGGCTTGACTATGGTCACAGTATACTAGCCAGTAGACCAAAATCTCACCATGCACCAATGATGGTCACACTCAATGAAGCTGAAAGGCTAGTCTTGGGAACCAGACACTGACTATATTAATACCTTACTGATCAAACTAAAGAGGCTGTCAATTGAAGCCCAATGAATTTTCAAAGTAAACTGCATTGCTCACAAAGCACTTCACTTTGTTACCCCCAAATTTCTGGCCTGCAAACTCGCCCGTTCTGCAGCAGCCGCATTCTGCAAAGCTCAAACATGCTACTCCTTGAGCCGCCTAGATTAAAGAAAGAGATCCCACTTGCGTTCATTCGTTGGAGATGCTACAAGGATTTGGAGCTCACTAACCCCAGAGATCTGCACAGACCCCTTAGCTACTTCCTTCAAGAGTGTAAAATCAATTTTGCATGAAAGAAATCTACTGAACTGACCAGCTGCCATCCCTTGAACCCCTCCAGGATGATGAACCGACTTTCTCCTCATCTGACCATTGTAAATTTACTATATAGTTGTACTTTTACTCGAAACAGTCTCTCCTGTATCTAATCATTGCAAATTGACTCCGTTGTACATGCACAAAACTGTAACCATGTATTACTCTTCTATACAGCACAGAACTCTGATACTCCCGGGTCATGTAAGCCCTTCATAAAGCACTCAATAAATGAAAACATTTAGCAGAAATTAATTGAAGGAGCACAGTGTCCTGTCAGCATGGTGCTAGTTATATCTATCTATTAGATGGACCCATTAACCAAAATAAATATGTAGACATTTCAATACAGAGGAGGACTTTAGAGCTCACCCCCGGGAAACCAGTGTAGAGCTGTCCTTAGGTCACACATGACCTCACTTTCTTAAACCAAAAGATCAGCTGGACAGCCACATTTTGGAGGCGCTGTAAGAAACTAGTTACTTACTAGTACACTATGGTTCTCCAGTATTATCTTTCATAGATTCACATGCTTGTATCTTCCCTGTCGTCATGGTGGGAGTCTCACGGAAACAGAATGACCAAAGTATGTATCATAGAGAAAAACTGCATAGAAAATCCCATAGGGAATGACATAATTTGGTAACCAGATCTCCTTATTGTTTGGTCCAGAAATCAGCAGAAGGCCCTGACATCACACTTCCCAGCAGAGCTCTCGTACCTCGGATTTCCAGCCCCAAGTGAGAGACATGGATATACCCAGTGGTAAAACGTTGTACCTGAGAAACGGGGAGGTGGGCGGGCGCATGTGAATCTATGAAAGATAATACTGGAGAACCATAGTGTACAGGTAAGTAACTAGTTTCTTCTCCAGTATTGAATCTTTCATAGATTCACATGCTTGTATCAGAGTAGCAAGTAGTACAAAAATCTCACAGCGTTTCCAGGATAGAACCCCAGAACTCTGGGCTCTGCTCCTAAATTTTGTGATGTATTATCCATTGGACACCATCCAGAACTAATAAATAATCTCTGTAAACTATTAAGGTGAAACGCATTCCACATAGAACGATACTAATTTAGTGCGTAATTCAAACATTTGTTCATATATCATTATATTCATCTATATATACACATGTATACAACTAAGTATATATAGCTCGAACAGAAAAATACCTTATTGAAATAGATGCAGAAGAACTGCTTGTCCCACTGCTGTGTCCTCCTTCCACGCAGCATCTAGACAGTAGTGTCTAGTAAAAGTGTGAATGCTCGTCCAGGTCGCTGCTCTGCAGATGTCTGGCAGGGACACTCCTACAAACGAGGCCTCTGAGGTCGCCATCTTTCTGGTGGAATGTGCTTTCACCTAGGAGCCCAGGGGTTTCCCGGCCTTTTCGTGACATTTGATAATAGCTGATGTAATCCATCTTGAAATACTTAACCTGGATAATGCCAGACCTTTCCTCAGCCTAGCAAAGGCTAGGAACAACTGCTTTGTCTTTCTGAATGATTTCGTTCTGTCAATGTAGAACTTTAAACATCTTTTGACATCTAGAGAGTGTAGGGCTCTCTACGCTTCTGTCGAGGGATTCCCAAAAGAATGTAGGTAAAACTACCGGTTCGTTGAGATGAAATATTGTAGGAACCTTAGGAATGAATCTTGGGTTGGTCCTTAGTATCGCTTTGTCTTGCCGAAAATGGAGAAAGGGTTCTGCAATTGAGAAAGCTTGGATTTCGCTAACTATCATAGCAGATGTGAGAGCCAACAGCAATGCTGTCTTCCACAATATGAATTGCAGATCTGCTTTATGTAACTGTTCCAATGGAGGCTTTGTGAGTTGAGATAGTACTGTATTAAGATGCCAAGGGATCAGAGGGGCTGAATCGGAGGAAACGTCCTTTGATGAATTCCTTGACCACCCTTTGTGACCAGAGCGAAGGTTGATTTGGAACTCTTCTATATCTTGAAATTTCTGCCAAGTGTACTTTTAAGGAGGCATGAGAAAGACCTGCTTTAGACAAATGAAGAAGATATGGCAGAATTTGTTCCGGAGAAGCTGTGAAAGGATGCAAAGCCTGAAATGCACACCACTGGCAAAATCTCTTCCATTTTGCCGTACATGTTTTGTTTGTTGAAACTACCAGAGATTGAGACAGTATGTCCCTGCACTCTCACTGGTTGTCCGGCTCAGAACATCTGCCTTTGTGTTCTTTATCCCCTGAATATGTTGGACCTGAATGGAGATGTTGTGAAGTAGGAGCCATCTCCAAATTTCCTGTGCTTGTGTCGAGAGTAGCTTCCATCTTGTACCTCCTTGTTTCAAGAGGTAGAACATTGTTGTTGTACAGTCTGTCTTATCATTACAGTAGAATCGTGTATCCTGGGGAGAAAAGCTTTTAGATCCAAGAACACTGCTTTCAGTTCTAGCATGTGGATGTGTAACTGAGCCTCTTGTTTGGACCAGTGACCCTGAATCTCTAGGTCCTGGAGATGTGCCCCCCAGCCTTGCAGCGAGGCATCGGACGTCATTACATAACTGGGACGTTGGGGTTCGAATGTCAGACCTTGTATTTGATGCTTTCTGATCTTCCACCATGACAGAGCTTGTCGCATTTGAGGAGATATGGAGATCCGATTCTCGAAGGACCCCTGGGATTGTATCCACGGTTTGTCGAGGAGTTCCTGTAAAGGTCTCATCTGCAGACGGCAATTTGGTACCAATGGGATACAGGAAGACATCATCCCCAACAAGGACTTGTATATTCTCACTGAAGTGTACTTTTTTGACTGCAGAGTTGAAGCCAGAGTTAACATTTTCCGAATCCGCTCCTCTGATGGATAGGCTTTTGCTTCTTTTGTGTGAAGCACGGCCCCTAGAAATTGAAGGGTTTGTGAAGGCACTATGGACGACTTTACCAGATTGACTCACAGGCCTAGGCGATGAAATAGATCCATGCAGCATTTTAGAGAGATCTGGACTTTCCTGTAAGATGATCCTTTTATAAGCCATTCGTCCAGATATAGGAAGATTTGATGCCCTTGTAATCTTAGGTGAGTAACGACTGGTGCCATGCATTTTGTAAAGCCCCTTGGGGCCGATTTTAGTCCAAAGGGCAACACTTTGAATTGGTAGTGGCACCCCTCCACTACAAAACACAGATACTTTCTGTGTTTTACATGAATCGGGATATGGAAATAAGCATCCAAGAGATCCAGGGATGCCAAGGAATATTTTTTGCGTATAAGCAAGAGAATCTCCTGAAGTGAGAGCATGCAGAACGGGATTTTCTTGATGAACTGGTTCAGATCCCTCAGGCCTAATACCTGTCTCCATTTTGATGTTTGTTTTTTCTTTATCAGAAAGAAATGTGAGTAAAATCCTTCTCCTCTCTGAAGACCAGGAACTTTCTCTATAGCCCCCTTCTGTATCAGAGATAGAACTTCTGCTTTGAGAGCTGGAAGATGTTGCTGCTGTCTGAAGACAGGAGGTTGATTTGGGGGTATCTGTACAAATTCCAGGGTATGGCCTAGATGAATTATATCCAATGCCCATCTGTCTGTTGTTATTGACAGCCAATGTTTCTAGAAGAGAGAGAGAGAGATAATGGTCGTTGTCGGGATCTGACACGGTGGAGGGCGCCCAGATGAAGTCTATTAGATTGCTTTGCTTTTCCTCTAGTAGGATTCTTTCCTCAAGATTGCTGGTGTAAAGAGGGATTTGGGGAACGATATTGTCGATTAGAGGGATACTGGCTATAACTTTTCTAGCTGTATGGCTGGCACCTGTTTGACTGGTATGAAGATCTTTGTCCGAATTGTCCTCTAGCTCCTCTCCTCCGAAAGGACTGGAATCTGCCCTGTTGAAGAGACCCCAGCCCCCGCGCTGTGTCTGTATCTGCCTTGATTCCTTGGAGAGCATCATTTATGTGTTTACCAAAGAGATTCTCCCCGTCGAAAGGCATGTCAACGATTTTTGCTTGCACTTCTGGCCTAAAAGAGGTAGCTTTCAGCCAACCTTGCCTTCTGAGGGCCACCGCTCCTGCCATTTGACGAAACGCCACTGAAGAGATTTCCATAGCAATATCAATGGATTCAGAGGTCGCCTTAGCCCCCATCCTGTAAAATAGCTGCTGCTTCTCTTTTTTATCCTCTGGCAGGTGAGCCAACAGTGGCGCTAAATCGGACCACTCCGTCTGTTATAACGACTGATGAGAGCCATAGCATTTGCCGCTTTGATGGTATATGCTGCCATTATTGCAAACCGCTTCCCTAATCCATCCATTTGTCTTCCTTCCTTGTCAGGGGGAGCTACAGATGTGGAGATAGGATTTTCAGAGTGTCTCTGTGCTGACTGCATTACCACCGATTCTGGGCGTGGGTGTCCGATCAAACACGCAGGCGAAGATTCCGGCATCCAGTATTTCTTTTCAATCCTAGGAACCGAGGCCGCCACCAGTGCTGGCGTTTTCAGGATTTTCAGACCTTCATTCCAGATATGCTGTATGATTGGAATTTATCTAGCCGACTTCCTTGAATCTTCTTTGAAATCATATAGGAAACATTTGGTTTCCTGTACTGGCATCTGGAGCTCAAATCTTTTAGCTGCTTTCTCCATAATATCATGGAATCCTCCGATGTCCTGTGGAGGAGAGCTCTCTGGAGAAGGTGATGGCGAAGGTGTTGTTGGCAAAACATATTCATCCCATTCTACACGTACTGGGGTGTCATGAAGAAGTTCTCCTTCCTCTGGCAGCTCTTCTCCATCACTCCCTGTAAAGTCATCTCGTATTGTGACAACTGGAGATCGCAATTTTTGCACTGCAGGTGTAGGCTGGGCTACAGGCACTTGAGCAGGTGTGACTGGAGTGCTTGCAGCATGGACATTAGCTTCAGGAAAACCTGTAGTAGTCGATCATGTGACGTAAGTCCGTCACCAGAGAGATAGGCATTGAGATGGATTCTTCTCTCTCATCAGCTTATTGTTTCTCCTCTTCCTCGTAGTCATAACTCTTGAAATTACTCATATCTTTTTGATTTTGCTTGAGGACGATCCTTAAAGGAATAGAACTCTTGAACCTCCTGGCCTTCTTCCTCATCAGTCTCTTGGCCCTTAATCTGCAGCTGAGAGGGACTGTAAGCCACTCCTGAAGACTCCTTATCTGACTCCTGCATTTCTAGCAAATTTGGCAGAGGCAGCAGAGAAATTTTTGTCCATGCCGTAAATTCAGAGGATTTCTTTACCGTCGAAGAGTGGAAAGATTTGATAGAGATCAAAGTCTTTGACTTTTGTGATTTAAAATCTGTCGTTGACTAGGCCACCATCGACGAAGCTCCAGTCGTCGACGACTACACCGTCGACGAGGTCGTTGTCGGGGGTTTTAGTCCTTAGCTACATGTTTGGGGTGAAGGCAGTATAGGCAGTCCTTATGTCGATCTTCAGAAAAAAAGCCTAGCTTTTCCACAGGATCTGCAGGGCCTGAAAAGCCTCTTTTTAGAGCTTTCAGCCATAGTAAGATACTAGGCGAAGCACAGTACCTTAAATCCAGAAGAAAATTCGACAGTTGAAAAGGTCAAAAGTTCCCTCAGGAACAAACTGAGCAGAGCTCAGGGAGACTCCTTCTCACATGAAGGCCGTTGGAAATCTGGGGTTGGAGAGCTCTGCTGGGGAGTGGGATGGCAGGGTCTTCTGTTGATTGGCTGAGTTTTGGACCAAACAATAAGGAGGTCTGGTTACCAAATGATGTCATTCCCTATGGAATTTTCTATGCAGTTTTTCTCTATGATACTGCTTTGGTCATTCTGTTACCGTGAGACTCTCACCATGACGATGGGGAAGATACAAGCATGTGAATCTATGAAAGATTCAATACTGGAGAACCACTGTGTGGAAGACCAGAGTAGAGGGTGTTTCCACATTAGAGTTTTGAACTTAGCCAAACTACTACCACCAGTTTATCGAAGTTATCCAGTAGAAAATGTATTACTCTACGCAACTGATGGATTCTAAATCATCTGTCACTTTCTCTGCTTATGGAATTTATCACGCATCTGAATTCCAAACAAATCCGAGGTTTAACAGTGGCTTAGAAGTTGGCAGTCAGCCAGCCAAAGGTTCTGGGGTGAGCGATGAGTAAGACAGTGTGTATTTGAAACAGAACCTCAGGTTTATTCTCAGTTAGTTTCAACTAGTTATTTCGAAACCAATCACAGACATGATTCGATGATTGCCAAGTCCAATAGCAGCAGTGATACAGAAAGCAACAACATAAGAACCATTAGGAGCAGCACTCAATATAGCACAAACCTGGACAGCAGCAGATTTACAGACAGGAGGAGCAGCAGTAATACAGACCACTGCAGTGCATTGATAAAGGCAGCAACAGTGATACAGATGTAAGTCAGCAGCAATACGTATGTACAGCTGCGGCAATAGAGAACCATGCAAAAGCAATACAGTCAGACACAGCAGAAGCAATACAAACCCACAGAGTCGAAGTAATATAGACATACCCAGCAGAAAAGCAGATAGAAACAGAAAGAGAAAAACTCCAGCAACATTATTAATACATACAAGGGCAGTAATAATGACAGGAACAGTAGTAGTAAGAGACAGCAGTAGCAGTAATACACTCTTATAAAGCAGCAGAAATATAAACACAGACAGCAGCAGTAATTGCGGCAAGAACACCACAGGTATTACACAGAAACTACAGCAAGAAAGACAGACCTGTTAACCCCTGCAGCCTAGATTGGTAGTCTTTTTTTAGATTTGATATGCATTGTTTTGTAGTATACATTAAAAGTATAAACATAAAACTAAACCGTGCCACATATGAAAGAGTATCCAAGTGAGTCATCCCTCTTGATCAGTACATCCCATTGTAGACGTTTGCATTCGTGCTCCCACCCTTAGGGGACATCCAGAATGGTTAGAAGGTAGGTAGTGAGGGGGCCCCATATGTCTTTAGATCGTGAAGGTACCCCTGCTCTTGCAGTTTGCCTCCAGAATGTGCGACTGTTCCTGGCCTTTGCATGGCTGTTCCCTCTTATACACCCCTCCTACCTCACCAGGTGTTACTACGAAGCTCCATACACACCTCCTACAACAAGAAAGCACACCTTGCCCAAGAAGAAGCTGCTGTCCAGGTGGGCAAGTGAAGACTTCACTGTCGAGAAGCTGCAGAGAAAGAAGATCACAGTAAGAGTGAGAGAATCAGTGGGGCCCGCAAGAGTTCACACACATTTGACAGTCCAAGCTGCTTCACCTTTACCCTTCTCTCCCACAATCCTGGTATCACCCTGCCACCTCATTCAGAAACTCCTGCTCAACCTGCTTTATTGTCCGTGCTTGGTTTGTGTAAGTAGTTGTAGGTGGTGGGCACTGTGAGAAAGTGGCTCTATATGTACTGGACCAAAGTACAGTGCGTATAGAGTCCACAATCCCCAGAGATATAACAGGTTAAAGTCAGGTCTGACCTTACTCTCTAAAGTGGTAGCTTGGTCGAGCAGTAAGGCAGTACTGGAGGACAGTGTAAAGCAGGGCCAAAAGAATGACCTGGGCTTAGTCGTTCTTGATCTTCTTCAGAACTGTGGACAGGAGTGGTTTAGGCGGAAAGGCATATAGGAGGCCTGTGTTCCACTCAAGACTAAAATTGTCTCCGAGCGCGAGTCACCTTAGAAACTCAAATGGGCAGAAGAACTGCTGACAATGTCTGTTCTCACTGGTGTTGAACAGATCTAACAAAGACTCTCCCCACTGCTCAGAGACCTTGCACCACCTCTGGATGGAGACGCCATTAGTGATCCACTAGGCATCTTCGTCTGAGTTTGTCCATTCTGGCGTTAAGAGAGTCCGTCAGAAGTTGAACCACCAGGGAAATGCCCTGAAGAAGTTTGCAGAGTCGGGAGGATGGCGGGGGCATAGAGGGGGGGGGGGGGGGGGGGAGGGGTATAAGTAAGGAATCATTGACTAGATAGAGTCAACCAGAGAAGGCGTTACCGAAGGTAAGTAACCTATCCAGCTGATGGAGACTTGTAGCCATAGATTCCTCTACTTAGAATATATTCTTTATCTTACAATAGATACCCAAGTAATATCTTCCCAGAGGTGGTTCTGCGGACCAATTTTACACAAAGAAGTTCTGCAGGACCAAACAGGCGAAGTGCCCGTCTCTATGGGCTTGACCATCCTGGCAGTAGTGCTGGAGAAGTGTCCCGTCCACTGGCTTCACCCAGATCCTCACACCAGTCTATAGGGCTTCATAAGGCTGGTATTTTTCAGGGTTCAACGACCCCTCCCATTCCTACCAGAGTCCTAGCCTCTGGCCTTGATGACATGGCTTCAGTCGCAACAGGAGCCTGCGTCGGAAGACGCCCTTCCGGCTCCATGTTAGCGATGGGTCCGCTGGGAGGGTCTACCTCAGCATCAGGGAAGGTCAGGATGGTATGACCGAACTCCTTTGCGGATCCTTGGGGCCAGACTGCCACTTAGGGCCTGAGCCACCAGCTTGAATTCAGAAGGGGTCCCTTCTGAACCTGCTGGGTCCAAGGCACACCAGTGGGAACCGGCCACCCAAATGTCAGGTTCCTGGCCTCATAAATCTCGGAGCTTGGCAGAGGTCGCTCCTACTCTAGGAAACTTGGGGAGATGCGGAGCCGACCCAGACACTGACTAAACCACAGAGCCAAGCCATGAGTGGCACTGCTCCCTCGTGAGCCGACGTGAAGTTGAAACACACTTCAACTTCTTATGCAATCTCGACTTAACAGAGTGGCTCAACGACTTAATATGCGACAAAGGGTCTCGGACTCAGTGACCGGGAGCTTCCTCTCGACTAGGACCTTTCTCATAACCGGGACTTCGATCATCGCCTTAAGCTGCTAGAAGCTTGATGGATCCCTCCCTCAAGGCCTTCAGGTGCCAGCTTGCAATGTGTCGGAGAACCATACACAAAAAGAATGGATAATCCCAATATGTCAATCTATTGGGGTAAGCCAATGCGCAGTAACCATAAGAATGTTGAGGTCCCATACTAGTGAGGCAATCAATTGTAGTCTGAAAAGATTTACTTGCATCACTTGGTACATAAGAAAGAAATGTATTGATAAGGGGGATGCTTGGGCTTCATTAATACTTTTATGCCTGGTTTATTAATTTTGCATTTTTCATATATTGATTTTTACTCACCAATGAAATTATGATGAGGATTGCTTTAAGCATTGTATATTAGTGTGGGGTTTTTATGCCAGAATGGATGTTCTGTAAAAATAACAATTTTCAAATGAGCTTCTGTTTTAGACATCCTAATGAAACAGATACATTTGATTTCTAAGTTTTTTATTGCTTGTAATATTTGTCTTTCATGGTCTCAATCAACGGAAATAAAGACATTTAAAACCTCAAGATATCAGATACTCAGTCGGGCACTCTGGACAGGGGAACACCCCTGTACACCAAGCAGGGGATATTCCTGCTCAAATATTCTTTAAAACAAATTTTTACCCAACAAGTGACAACCAACCAATAACAATCATACAAAAAGATTGAAATTAAGCATGTGGCAAATGCCTAAAATAAAAAGCACACATTTTTCTACATGAGTTATTTCCCGCAATTCTGCCACCAGATGGATTTAACCATTGTTACCCAGGAGCAGACTATGAAATCCCACTCTTCGTGGTCTCACCTTACCTGAGCTGGCTTTGCAGATTTACCAGGAAGACAACCAAGTCTATCCGCGGGCGTTGATGATCGCCCTCAGGTGGAAGTGGCAGAGACTTTGCCAAATGGCTGAAAAGCGAGAGAAGGAGATTAGCGAAGTGCAGTAAAGTTCCCTGCAAAAGGTGCATTAACTGAAGTAAACCACCAGGCTTTTACCGGCATCAAAACCAGAGGCCGGCTTCCTACAAACAAATCTCAGGAGTGTAAATTAACCTAGTGAGCAATGTTACTGGGTTGAGAAGGAATGACCGGCCGGAGAGATACGTCCAGATCTGTGCAACAGATGCATTAACCTGCTAGTGGGTGTCAGCCATTGGCAGACAATGGGGAGGTAAATAAAGGCCCCTCTCGTGTGCTGCACCAGAGGGTGTCCTTTACTTTTTTCAACATCCGGCTGCTTTGGAAGAGCTTCTCGAACAGTCCGATTTAGGTCTTTTTTTTATTTTTTTTTCTCCACTGTAATGACGATCACTGTGCAGGGTACGCTCAGGTCATTACAGTAAAAATTAAAGCAAAACAAGCTGATGCGCTTGTTTTACTTTCACTGAATCAGTTCTCAGGGGAGGGGGTGGGGGGGTATGCAACTGTTACCACGGATTTTTTACAACGGATTCCATTACCACAGATTTTTTTACAACGCAGGTCATTTTACAACGGATCCCTTTACAACGCAATTCACTACAACGCAGATACTATTACATCGTAAGTATAATTATAGGTAAGTTTATAATATTAATATATAATGTAAATAATTAGGGCTGGGTTTGGGGTACAGGGGTATTTTTAGGTTTTAGGGCTGGGTTTGGGTTTTGGGGTACAGGGGTATTTTTAGGTTTTAGGGCTGGGTTTGGGTTTTTGGGGTACAGGGGTATTTTTAGGTTTTAGGGCTGGGTTTGGGTTTTGGGGTACAGGGGTATTTTTAGGTTTTAGGGCTGGGTTTGGGTTTTGAGGTACAGGGGTATTTTTAGGTTTTAGGGCTGGGTTTGGGTTTTGCGGTACAGGGGTGATTTTTAGGTTTTAGGGCTGGGTTTGGGTTTTGGGGTACAGGGGTATTTTTAGGTTTTAGGGCTGGGTTTGGGTTTTGGGGTACAGGGGTATTTTTAGGTTTTAGGGCTGGGTTTGGGTTTTGGGGTACAGGGGTATTTTTAGGTTTTAGGGCTGGGTTTGGGGTACAGGGGTATTTTTAGGTTTTAGGGCTGGGTTTGGGTTTTGGGGTACTTTTAGGTTTTAGGGCTGGGTTTGGGTTTTGGGGTACAGGGGTATTTTTAGGTTTTAGGGCTGGGTTTGGGTATTGGGGTACAGGGGTATTTTTAGGTTTTAGGGCTGGGTTTGGGTTTTGCGGTACAGGGGTATTTTTAGGTTTTAGGGCTGGGTTTTGGGGTACAGGGGTATTTTTAGGTTTTAGGGCTGGGTTTGGGTTTTGGGGTACAGGGGTATTTTTAGGTTTTAGGGCTGGGTTTGGGTATTGGGGTACAGGGGTATTTTTAGGTTTTAGGGCTGGGTTTGGGTTTTGGGGTACAGGGGTATTTTTAGGTTTTAGGGCTGGGTTTGGGTTTTGGGGTACAGGGGTATTTTTAGGTTTTAGGGCTGGGTTTGGGTTTTGGGGTACAGGGGTATTTTTAGGTTTTAGGGCTGGGTTTGGGTTTTGGGGTACAGGGGTATTTTTAGGTTTTAGGGCTGGGTTTGGGTATTGGGGTACAGG
The DNA here is from genome assembly GCF_964263255.1 of Lissotriton vulgaris. Classification (NCBI taxonomy): domain Eukaryota; kingdom Metazoa; phylum Chordata; class Amphibia; order Caudata; family Salamandridae; genus Lissotriton; species Lissotriton vulgaris. Next base: position 878,958,505 of record NC_141685.1, read on the forward strand.
GGTATTTTTAGGTTTTAGGGCTGGGTTTGGGTTTTGCGGTACAGGGGTATTTTTAGGTTTTAGGGCTGGGTTTGGGTTTTGGGGTACAGGGGTATTTTTAGGTTTTAGGGCTGGGTTTGGGTTTTGGGGTACAGGGGTATTTTTAGGTTTTAGGGCTGGGTTTGGGTTTTGAGGTACAGGGGTATTTTTAGGTTTTAGGGCTGGGTTTGGGTTTTGGGGTACAGGGGTATTTTTAGGTTTTAGGGCTGGGTTTGGGTTTTGGGGTACAGGGGTATTTTTAGGTTTTAGGGCTGGGTTTGGGTTTTGGGGTACAGGGGTATTTTTAGGTTTTAGGGCTGGGTTTGGGCTTTGGGGTACAGGGGTATTTTTAGGTTTTAGGGCTGGTTTTGGGGTACAGGGGTATTTTTAGGTTTTAGGGCTGGGTTTGGGTTTTGGGGTACTTTTAGGTTTTAGGGCTGGGTTTGGGTTTCGGGGTACAGGGGTATTTTTAGGTTTTAGGGCTGGGTTTGGGTATTGGGATACAGGGGTATTTTTAGGTTTTAGGGCTGGGTTTGGGTTTTGGGGTACAGGGTTATTTTTAATATATATTTACAAATAAAAAAATTAAAATTAATTGTATTAATATATTTTTTATTAATTAAATAAGAAATAATTACATTTAATAATTCAAAAATAATTATTTACATTATATATTAATATTATATACTTACCTATAATTATACTTACGATGTAATGGTATGCGTTGTAATAGTATCTGCATTGTAGTGTATTGCGTTGTAAAGGGATCCGTTGTAAAATGACTTGCGTTGTAAAAAATCTGTGGTAATGGTATGCGTGCTAAAAGTACGCGTTGTAACATCATACATCCGGGTGGGAGGAATATCACAGCCCCCCAGCCCTGATTCCAATGGTAGAGATATAGTTGGAAAGGGGTAATCTCCTCTTTACAAAGGTACCTCTGCCCAGTGGATCCCTGCTTGAGGACAGCCACAGGAGAGCAATCGCCAAGCAGGGATACCACCACCAGGCATGGGCAAGGGATTGTGCTCTCACTCTTTCTACCCCCCCCCCCCCCACCCCCACCCGGGGGACAGATGGGGCAATTAACCCAGTCTGCACCACCCCACATGAGGCAGAAAGCCCACTAGACTCAGGGTTAATCCATTTGTTGGAACTGCAGGAGCAGGGGCTGCCCAGTATAGGCACAGTCATGCCCCCATCCCAAAGAAATGGGTGGAACAGTCATTTTGCACCCCTGGGGGCAGATGGGGATAATTACCCCAATCTGGCCCCCAGATTGGGCAGAAAGCCCACTGGATGCCAGGGATTATTTTTATTTTTTTTAATATAGGGTCAGCAGCGGCTAATCCACTATGGCAGAGAAGTGGCGCCCCCCCCTGCCAGCAGCTGCAAAACTCAAAAAATAAAATAACAGTTTTATTATCGTTTTATTATTGGCACAAACAAGTCTTGGGGGCAGGGCAGACAATGACCCGCTGGAGGGGGAGTGATGGGCAGCACTGCTATCAGTGCACAAGTCTGTTTGGCCGGCAGTCTCAGGAAAGCGAAACTGACATGCGCACTGAAGCAGTCTCCAACCCAGCTGCGTTGTCAGGTTGGAGACAGCAAAGCACATGTGTCCAGTCTCTATGGGATAGATTTATATCAGTGAGCAACCCAAAATACCATTGAGGGCGTGGGGGAATATATGAAAGGGTAAGAAATGCCTTCAAGGGAATTTGTTTATATAGATCATTAAAAAAAAATAACTTATGAAGACAATTCAATGGTCCTCTAGTCCTCGGGCGCCAGGACGCTCCTTAGCTGGAGCATCTGTGCGCCAAATAAAAACCACATAACATAACATAACATAACATATCAATTCTAGATCTGATTCTCTGTTAATTCCATGTACCTGTAGGCCTGTTGATATATATTTGTATGCCAAATTTCTTACCTTTTTAACTGAAAGATAAATTCAAGATTTTTTTATACACCCGCCTATTGTTTGTTCTATTATGTGTGTTTTATGTTGTTTAACATTGTGTGCTCCTGACCCAAATTAACAGAGAATCAGATCTAGAATTGATTTCACTAGAGGACCATTGAATTGTCTTCATAAGTTATTTAAAAAAAACTATCTATATAAACAAATTCCCTTGAAGGCATTTCTTACCCTTTCAGTCTCTATGGGAGCACACATTCACAGCGCTCAGGACAATCCTAGCACTGCTATTAAACAGGACAGCAGCATCAGGACTGGCCACAGAGGATTCTATGAGCCTGTGCAGTGCAGGAGCAGAAGAGCACAGAGGTTGCGACGCGGCAAGTAAGTGGTATTATTTATTTATTCTCCCCCCACCTCACTACTCTGCCCTGACACTAGACGTCATGGTATAGGGATGGGGACTGCCAAGCATGGGCAGGGCCATGCCCCCACACCCCAAATAAATGGAAAATTAGACATCGGGAGGGGGGGGGGCACACAAGGCACCCCACCCTAAATAAATGGAAAATTAGACATCGGGAGGGGGGGGCACACAAGGCACCCCACCCTAGGCACACAAGGCACCCCACCCTAGATTCCCCCAATTATCTAGTTTTAAAAACTCTGCAGGTTTGTTAGGTTGCCTTAAGTGCCAGCTGAACTAGCGCCCAAAATCTACAGTTATCCACTTTGCAAAACAAAAAAGTCAGCTTTGAGTGGAAAAATGTGATGTATCTATGTTGCGTTTTGGGCAGTTTACGGTCACAGGTACTATGCCTACCCACACAAGTGAGGTACCATGTTTATCAGAAAGCATGTGGGAGCATAGAATAGCATGATATTTGTTATTAGCAATTGGATTTCACTGCATTTGTGCCATCCAAATGTAAGCCAGTGTGTAAGAAAAACATTTTAAAAATACCCTCTAAATCATGAGTTTGTTCAGGCACCCACAAATTAAGAGTTGTACAAATAAGCACTGCTCCCAAACTTCATACCTTGTGCTCATTTCAGAAATACAGGTTACCTTGATACCCATTTTTCACTCTATGTATGTCACTACTCAGTTCACCATGAAAACCATTGTACGGTGCAGCTCAATTGTTGAATCTGGGTACCTCGGGTTCTTAGAGAACCTCCAAATCTTATATATCCCCACAACTAAAAGGGTCTAGCGAACAAAATAGTGCAAACCTTTTGTAAATCAGCCAAAGTGACAAAAAGTTCGATTAAAAAACTGTAAAAAATTGCAGTTTCTTCCTACTTGTTCTCAAGATTCCTTTATTTCAACAGTTGGATTCTTTGGGAAAACTTGAGGGATCTACACATATGCCAAAAGTAATTTTTGATTCAGGTCTGCATGTTCCTGAAAGCTGGGAAGATGTGACTTTAGCACATCAAAATGTTCATTGATGCCATCTTTATGAAAACAAAAAGCAGACACTTCTCCAGAGCACTTTATCAAACACAAATCTCAGCTGCACGCATGTTAACCCACTTATCTGTTCTATTGGCATTAGAACCAGTAACCTTCAGTCAGTATACACAGATCTGATGGATCAGCAATCTCAGCTGTCTTATTGGGTGGCAGCATGCTGCATTACTTACATTTTCAACTCAAATGCCTTGGGTTCTCTCAGCATTGCCTCCACTAACAGCTCCTGCAGATGTTCATCAGTTCCGACTAGCTGCCACGAAGAAGAAGAGAAAATATATGAGCTTCTGTCAGACCGGTTCTTCCCTCAGGTGTATGTACTATTAAAAAGGATATAGAAAAGGCAGGTAGAAAAGGCAGGTAGAAAAGGCAGGCAGATCATATAATCCCTCAAGGATTTCCAGACATATCATAAACCATTAGTTTGTGATGTGATAGAATAGAAGGTAATTTATGGCGCCATGCATCTGTCAAGTGGAATGAGTCAAAGAGGTCTGTGAGGGTCTATAAAGAATGAGATTTGGAAATAGCTACAGAGCCAGTGGAGTCAAGCTCCGGCTGACAGGTGAGATTCAGGTCGCCAACCATTAAAATATAGTCAGTCGGGTATTGGCTAATCTGTGATAACAAATCAGTAAATGATCAGTGAGTCTGTGTTTGGTGCGTAGATATTGATTATTAACACTGTGTGGCCTACCAGCTCGCCCATCACAAACTATTATCGACCTACAGAATCCGCGGTAGTCTGTATCAGTCAAAAGGGAACACTTATGTATCAGCCAAAAGGGGACACTTATGTATCAGAATGCACACCCCACACAAGTAGGAACTGTAGTGGGAAAAATAGCAATGCATACCCCATGTCGCTGCGTAGCTACAGTCAGGTTGGGGGGGGGATGAGTCTCCAGAAGACTAGCCACTGTATCCAGTGGTGACACAAAAAGCGAGGACCTACTTACCCTTGTGGGGATTTATTCACACCTCTAATATTCCTGGACATGCAGGAGAGTGAGAAAACCTGTACTCTGGTAGTGACTGAGGGCATTGTGTTGAATGCTAATAATGTGTATGAAGAAAGCATGTAAGGGTAAACCTAATTAGTACCACAGCAGCAGAAAGGCTTCAGTAAAACGATGCAAATATACATATATAATACCCTGCTCCCACTCCAGCCAAGACATAAGCTGGAAAACCCAAATAGCCCAAAAAGTAAACAGAGAGCCAAACATAGTGGTATACCCCATTGGGGGGTGTCAACACCCATATGAGCAAAGCCCGGGAGGCATAGTAATGTGTAATGATAATTATTGAACACATTAGCAACACAGGAAAAAAAAATAGCATAGCAAAGGACCATATATTGCATAATACAACAATATGAGCCAATGGAGGGTCAACATGAGGAGCAACAATGAGAAGGTGACCATATTTAAACATCAGCAAAACTCACTTGGGACAGGTTACTAGGAGTGTGCCCTAGGTGAAGCGGGCGCCGAGTCTTCAGGAGCCGTTGCGCCAGAAGGAGATTTACCAGGAGTGCTTTTTACAAAACTTTTTGGCATCTGCAGGGGTCTTGAAGATGTGGAGTCGGCAGTCCAGTTCCACCTGGAGACGTGCAGGGTAAGGCATCCCATATTTTCGTGCCAACCTTTTGAGAGTACGTCTAGAATCAGTACATTTGTAATGGGCCTCTTGCACTACTGGAGTATAATCAGGATATAACGAAATTGTGGATCCCTAAAATTGTACGGATCCCTGGTCACAGGCCATATGTATTCTCTAAAGGTTAAAAGTCTGGCAATAATCTGTCAGGTTGGCGCCCCAGGAACGGGCCAAGGTCCAAGTGTCTGATGTGCTCTTTTGTCTATAAATTTATCTGTAAAGGACTTCCTGTTGAAGAGTCCACCAATAGATGTTCCAGAAAGGTATCCAGCAGTCCTGTGTTGGTGGATTACGATATGCCAGCTATACGAATATTATTCAGTCGGGACCTCGCCTCTAAGTCCTCATTCTTAGCTACGGTAGTCTTAAGGAGACGCTTCACTGTCTTGGAATCGCCAGCCTCAATTTCTGAGATCCTGCACTCCGCACCATCGAGCCTCACATTGTGGCGAACCAGGCATTTAGACATCGCATCAAAACATCTTGCAAGGGTGTCAAATCTGGAATCAATACACTTAAAGCCAGCCCTTAGTTCAGTCATAATAGTATGGCGAGCCATCTGACGGGTGGTCCGCTATTGCTTAATCCGAGGTACTAGTAGATTCGGAGGACGAACATTGGTGGCGCGGACCCTGGCAGGTGCAAAGGTAAGCTGCTTTTGCCTAGGGTCACAGCACCCCATGTTTTTATGTGCACTGTTCCTGCCAAGACAGTGGTGCCAGAGTCAACTGTAATAATGGAGAGTGCAGCGAGGAACAGTCAAGCGCGAGCTAAAAGGTGAAACTAGATAAGCAGCCGATATTAAGGTAGTACGGGGGAATTTAGTAAATAACAGCACTAATGATAGTCAGGTACACCATGCAGCATACCCATGGAGTTGATAAAAAAATACATGATTCGAGGGGCGCGGCCAGCCAAGTCGGCAGAGCGGACCTAAACCGTTGAAGCGCCGTGGCGAATTTCGGAAGAAAAGTCACCCAAACGAGCAAATGAAGGCACATTTTTAACCCAGGAAATGTGATGAGAAACCAGAGTCTACAGAGGCACTAAGAGCTCGTGGAGCTACAAGGCATTCCCAGGGGACCCCGGGAAGACATTGAGGAGGGCGGCAGTCAATAGAAGGGAGCTGCATCCATTAGAGGGTCGCTCCCTGCGGAGGAAGACAGCGGGACAGAGGGGGTGACGGTATTGAACGGGCACCGGGAGCACAGGTGAGAGCTCCTTCTGCGCCAGTGAGATGTGGCGCACTACAACTGCACCCAGCTTCTCAAGCGTTGCCACCCCCGGGCGGGGGCCTAGACCTATTCGATAGTGGGAGCAACAGGAGAATCAGCGAGGGACCTCTGCACCTCCTTGTCCCTGCCCTCCCACCCACAACCGGACCAAGGGAGGCACTGGGTGAGCGTGTGGAAGCTGGCGCCTGACCCTAAGACGGCAGCCCAATGAGGGGTAGACAAACCCGAGGCACGGCGGGCACCGGTGGAGCAGGTGGAGAGTTGTGGCTGGGAAAGAAACAAACTGGGCAATGCAGGCATCCAGGGGCCACACAGGGCAGTGACATGAACCCTTAGGCGCCTAACCTCAATATGGCAGCCACCTAAGAGGAGTAGTAGAGCACCAGGCACAAGAAGATGCCCAGACAGCAACAGTGGCTGTATATAAAAGTCAACCCTACAAGGCACTGAAGGGATCTAGGGGCAGATGTATCATCACCATCATTTGCGATTCTCAAATAGCGATTTTTTAGAAATTGCTATTTGAGAATTGCAACTTGGGATGTATGTAGAAAATCGCTATTTAGCGATTTCTTAAAATTCCTTAATTGCGATAAGCAATTTGCTAATCGCAATTAAGGAATAATTTCCCATTCATTTCAATGGGCCAGGAGGCCCATAGGAAGGAATGGGAAGTTGTTCTCAATTTGCAATTCGCAATTTGCTGATCACAAATTGAGAATAATTTCAAAGGTGCAAGGGTGTCTTAAGAACACCCTCCTGCACCCCTGAAATTTACATGTGGCGCACATACATGCCCTAAGGGCATGTATGAGCGCCACATGGCACCTTTACAAATGCCAAAAAGTGCATTTGTAAAAGAATTCGCAAATTACCACCAACTACAAGTTGGTGGTAATTTGCGATTTCTTAGTGTGAAATCGCAAAACTTTAATGCATCCAATGCTTTTTGCGATTCCTTAAATGCTTGCGCAAAATTAAGGAATCGCAATTTTTGCAATTCCTTAATTTTGCGATGCGCTTTTTTTCATACATCACATTTGCCCATTTTTTTGTTGCAAACGCTGATTTTTTAAGAATCGCAGCGTTTGCGACAAAAAAAACGGATGATACATCTGCCCCCAAATCCCTTGCAGGAACATAATCAAGGCGTGAGAGACAGCCCTGACAGGGGAAAATAGCCAGCGGGGGACCCCCGACTGGCAGAGGGGGAAGGACCATGCGCAAACGCACCCATTACTGCCTGTGGAGATAGCCACATTTACTTGGAGAATATCCACAATAGGCAAAGGGACGCAGGGACCAGGGGGCCACACCGGAAGCACTCAAGATGCCAGACTGGGGACGATGAGCCTACAGACCCACACAGGCCAGAGTCCAGCTGAAAATCATTGACGGACTGGTAAACATTGACATAGAAGAGCTACGCACACAAGAATATAACACGAACCAAAGCATCACTTGGCTCCGCAGAGGTCGCTCAGTGGACACTACGGACCCTATGACACATAAAACGACGCAAACAGTCTCCTGCTACTGTACCACTACAGAAACAAGAGGGCATCCAACAGAAGGCATACAAGAAGGAGAGATGGAGCTCACCAAAGAGGACCTGTCCGCCTCCTTGAGAGAGCTCCAGGAAGAAATTAAGGAGAACCTGAAGGGCTCGATGGAGGCTCTGCGCTCAGATATCAAATTCAAATTAACAACGCTAGAACAAGATGTCGACTCCGTGGGCAGTCGCACTCTAGAGGTTGAATTCAAGGTGCAGGAACTGGAGTATAAAATGGTGGGGTGGAAAACACGACAAAAGGGCTCCAAGAGCAGTCACTAACCTAAAATGTGAGGATCTCGATAACAGGGCTGGGAGAGATCATGTTCACCTGCGGAACCTAGAAGAAGAGGCGGAAGGGGCAGATATGGAAGCATTTGTCTTGGGGATGTTCAGGGAGGTGCTTGGTCCAGGAAGCATGAACATAAAAATCAATAGGGTGCCTAGAGTGGGACCACAGCCATCTGGAGGACAGAAGCTACCACAAGATGTCCTAGCTAAGTTACATTCCCATAAGATGAGGGAGGCAATCCTACAAGCAGCACGCTCAAAAGAGAAGATATCCTTACAGGTCTTCAAGTGTGATCTGTATCAAGATGTGCCACAAGCGACATTGGCGCACTGGGAACTACTTTTACCAGTCACGGATAAGCTAAGACAGGACCACATAAACTACAGATGGACCTACCCCTTTAGAATCGCCTTCTCCTTATATAATAGAAAACCACCATTGTACCGCATATGCCGAAGCAGCAGGACTTCTGGGCCTAGCACTCCAAGAGGAGCCGGGGAACAGCGCAACAAAAGGAGACAAGGAGAAAAATCGGCAGAGACAAATGGTGAAGGACAATGGCGGCAGCAGCAGAAAAGAACAAAAACAGAAAAGAACAAATGGCCCAAGTGGGTTGGGGGGGGGGGGGGAATAATCAAGCAGATAGAAAGACTTGACTGACCTCTGAACTTTTGCCCTAAATCCATCGATAAAGGCCTGATACAATCGTGCAGGAACTCTCAGGTGGCTGAAAATACCTGAGAGCAGTGCGAAGAAAGTGGGATCTGACAATTTGGAGGGAGAGACAAGACAACTCTTTGGGGAAGGGGGGGGGGCGAATAAGACTACTCAAAGTCTAGCTCTGCAGGTGGGGGTCCGGGCACATCTCATGGGCATAATTTTGAGGCTGGAGGGCAATCTGGGATGAGAGGGGACCAATATCCCACCAATTTGATGACAAACAGGAGTGACAGTGGAGAGAGCTCTTCGAGGGTGGGGGCATACATTACTTGGAGCCTTCCTTGATTTCACCTAGGAGCAACTGACTTGATCATAACACTCAATAGCTCACCAGGACTGGTCATGGACAAATAGGTTCACAATAGTTTCACATTACATGTTCATTACTAAGGTATTCCATGAGAAGTTGGGTCAGGTTGACCCCAAATGTTCTGAATTTGAATGGTTTTGTTACTACATATGGGTGTACCCGGATGATCTCGATCTCACATGGGCCATGTATGAAAAGAACAATGGGCAGGACATGGTGAGATTGGGAGAGGTGGAAGGGAGGCGGCGGGGGGCTTGAAGAAGCTCTGAATCTATAGACAGTAGGCTGATACAACAACCCACCCCTTAAAAACAAATGGTGCTAACCTTGATCACGTGGCTTAACTCCCCTGGCAAACATGAGAAATTATGGAAATATCCAAGACTAGTGGCATGTTGTGGCGCTACAGGAAACACTTGAAAATGGTGGAGGAGCTCAGTTTAAAACATAGGGCAGATCCCATTATCACTCCTCAACCACGACTAAACAGAACAGGGTAGCGCTGCTCTTTCATGTATCCTTAGGATTCAAACAGGAAAGAAGCCAAATAGATTTAGGAGGGCAGGATAGTGATGGTCAAGGGGAAACTGCAGGGCCGTCGCTGCACCTTTGCCTCAATCTATGCGCACAACTCTAATTAAACCACATTAATTTCCAAGGGCTTATCGTAGTTGGGAGGATTTCGCAGAGGGGGCCATTTTCTTGCTAGATTTCAATTTAACGTGGGATACGGGCATGGACAGAACACAACCTCAAAGGGCAAGCTCTAGTACTTTCACCAAAGCCTTGAAGAAAGATTTCTCAGCACTGTTACATGGTGCACTATGCACCCATCATATAGGGACTACACCTTTTCTCATATGCACAGGTCCTATTCGATGATCAACTACATCCTTGCAAGTAAGAACCTAACGGAAGCACAGCAGACCACCTCTATGCACCCGATCACGGTGTCAGATCATGCTCCATACACACTAACACTGGCCTAGGATAGTTCCCCCTCAAAATATAAGAGATGGTTTTTCTCGGTGGCTCTTACACGGGACCACCTGCTGCGCGATGACTTACGCAAGTCCATTAAGAAATACTTTCTTAGAAATTACCCAAAGGACACCTCCCAACCTACAAACTGGGATGCCTTCAAGGCATTCCTTAGAGGTCAATGCATCACACTTCATGCAGAATTGATTAAGCGCAAGAAAAAGTGGCATTGGAGGCAGAATTTAAGGAGGTTGAAAGGAAACATAAAAGAAAGCCCATTTTGAGCCTGCAAAGAAAGTTAACTGCCCTCGGGGCAAATTGAAAGCCATACACAACAATAGAGCAGAGCTATCCCTAATAGGACTTAAATGCTCCACCTATGTTGAAAGGCAAGAAGTTGGGAGCACACCTGTCCAGACAATGGAGGATAAAAAGGGAAAGACTATATAGGAGATATACAGACACCAGGGAGGGGCTGGACATAGCGACCGCGGAAACAGACAGGCATACGCTTTTGGCCAATTCTACCAAAATGTATATCAGGTTGAAAGCTATGAAACAACTGAACAAGCGAGATACCTTGAAGAGGTAGAGCTCCCGAGAGGGTCAGCAATACAGAATGACAACTTGGGAGCTCCGATGACCTCGGAAGTGGGGAGTGACACAGCTGATCTAAAACCAATTAAATCCCCGGGTCCCGATAGCCTAATGGCCCAGTTCTATAAAACCTATTGGCTGATATGATCCCACAACTGTTAACCTTATATAACTCAATATGAGAGTCGAGGAGGGTGACAAACTAAGGGGGAGGCACTCATTTCAGTATTACCCAAGCCAGGTAAGGACCCTCAATTATGCGATTCCTACCGACCGACAGCGCTCCTCAACCTGTATGCAAAAATCTACTCTAAAATATTGGCCAATAGGATAGAATCACTAATGCCAGAACTCATTCACCTGGACCAATCCGGGTTTATACCCAGCAGGCATACCCACGACAACCATCGGAAAGTCTTTCACCTGGTGGAAAAGGTAAATAAAAAAATCATACCAGCGGTCCTCTTGCCGCTAGATGCCGAGATGGCCTATGACCGAGTAGATTGGCTCTTTCTCTTCCAGAACTTGAGGAAGTATGGGTTAGGGAGAGGGGGACTCACCAGGTATGCAACCTCACCCCACTTCTCTTTGCCCTAAGATAAACGGTATCTTAGGTGGAGGAGACTAACAAGATCTCTCTTTGCAGACGATATGCTCTTGTCAGTCGCAACCACAGAATCCTCATTAGCAAGGGTAATGGAGAAGCTGCAGCGGTTTGAACGGGTAGCTGGTTTACCAGTTAACCTTACTAAGTCTTACTTGCTGAACCTCACATTAACACAGGGGGAAATGGAAGCTTTGTGGAGTTCACACCATTCCAATTGGCTAAAAAGGAAATTGTCTACTTGGGAATAAAAACAACACCTAGGCTCCAGGACCTCTTTAAGGCAAATTTTCCACCACTGTAACTAGTGACTGCGTATTTTCATAGATGGGCTCCCATGCATCCTTCATGGCTAGGTCGAATTCAGGCGATCAAAATTATGACATTGCCTAAAAGTTTATAGCTTTTTCAGGGCCTCCCGCCGCATTAAAATCACTGTTCATATGTTTTATCTGGGGAGGAAAAAGGGCACGGCTATCAATTGAACAACTCCGGTTTCCCAAAAATAAGGGTGGCATGGCACTACCAGATATGAATCTATATTACAAAGCACTACAACTCCGAGTGATCACAGACTGGTCATCCAGGGCATCCGCCTAATGTGTTTTTAAGTACACCTACTAAGACTACCCTCAAGGTGTGGGATGGCATCCACAGGTGGTCCTCCCTTACCATCTTTCCTTCGCCCTTCACACCCATACACTACAATATAAAGTTCCCACCATCTTGTGTACCAGGACCCTTTGATGCGTGGAAGGGGGATGCCATACGGTTTCCGATATGTTCCACAATGGGGACATTCGAACATTGCCAGAGGGAGTTTAGCTTCATGGCCAACGAATACTACCACTACACCCAGCTGCGACACTGGGTCCTCACCCGGGAGTTCAAGAGGCCGCAACTAGAGAGCTTGTACCAAAAGAGACTAGCACAGCTAGAAAAGGGTACAAAAGGCACCATCTCGCACCTCTATAGGATACTACAGTCCTCAATGCATACTGAGCAGCCCAAACACAGGCTATTTTAGGAGCACACTTTGGTGGGGGTGGGGGGGGGGGGGCATTACGGAGAAGCAATCAGACAAGCTATATATGGACATACACAAATTCAAGCACTCAATAAAAATGTGAGAGACCCACTATAAAGTACTTAATGATTGTTATATGTACCCTACAAAACTAAAAAGGATCTTTCCAGAGACTTCCGATTCGTGCTGGAGATTGTGGTCTCGAAGGGGATTTTAGGCACATCTGGAGGGACTGTCTAACCTTACGCCCATTTTGGATAGAGATTTTGGCACAAATTAAGGAAATACTCGGTTACCTCATTCCATCTGATCCGGGGGTTGACCTTATTGGAGCTTAGAACTGACACTCAAACGCCAAACGGTTGGAGACAGAACCATTCTCTGGCTGTGTCTGGAGGGAATCAAAATAGCAGTAGCAGCGGCGTGGAAACAGAAGGAGGCTCCATCCATGACCTTATGGCACGCTTGTTTATGGCAGGCTGTCACTATGGAGAGACTGGCTAGCATACTAGCGGACCCCTTTAAGTACTTAAGAGTACACATGGGGGTCGTTGGTGGAGTATTTATCACGGGGGCTCCCATTGTGTGTGTGCCCTACACGTACCAAGGCGCTACAACTCTTCCAATTTTAGATCCTGAGGTGGGGGGGGGCGAGTGTGTGGGGCTTGGGAGGATGGGAGGATGACGTGGGGAAGATACCTCTTGGTAACCCTTTGACCACACTATACAACCCATGCACCTGTTCGCTCTTCAGGGACACTCTATTCACCAGGTTTGTTTTGGGGGTGCAGGGAGAGTTAGGATGGATTCTGATTTTAGTTGGATACTGTATGAAGACAACCAATGGTGCTATTTCACTGTTTACTTTGAAGCGGACTGTAAACATCTTCTATGACACGAAGCAACTGTACCGTCTTACAGCCCCATAGTTTATAACATGAGAGAAGAGATGGAATTGCACTATGTGATGTAATGATATGCTTTTGAACCATTTCAATAAAAAGACTGTTGACAAAAACAAATAAGACTCAAATTGCACAATAGGAGCAAATTCACAATGGTTGCATAAAATGACTAAATGCGCCAGGCCAGCCAATATTTGCAAGGGTAAGAATGTGAACCTCAAATATGGAATAAATGGCAAGCACTGCAGCTCCAGAAGTCCACAAAGTGGCATCACAGCTCAGACGTAATCAAAATTTAGTTACCAGACGTCCAAGAGTAGAAGGAACCAGGAGGGTGGAAAGGATGATCCCAGGTATGATTATCAGCAGTGCAGGGATAAGTGGGTAACGACTGCTGTATTTAGCTGATGGGGCAATAGGCGGAAGGCTGGGGCCGCATATCAGCCCAGCAACAGCGGGGGCAGAGGTCTGCTCTGTAGCACCACGCACAGAAGCAATGTTGCACCGTATCTCCTCATCAGGCCACCGCCCGAGCAGCAGGCACCTCTTGTGTTGCATGTGCCCAGCACTGTAGAAAGTAGGCTGCTATATTAGGCGGGCCCATCCAGGTGGCTGAGTAGAGTGGCAGGCCCAAGGCAGCACAGTTATAGGCCACACACCGGGACCGCAGGCCAGTGAGCACGCCCAGCACCCAGGTACTCTGCGATGGAGTGGGATCCACCCAGATGGTCCACAGTCAGAGACCCCACACAGGGCCCTCCGTCGTGTGTTCCGGCTACGGCACCGAGCTAGCCACAACCCCATCCTCTCGCTCGCCAGTGAGCCCTGTCTCCGTGGAGCCTCCGAAGGCCGTGGTATGCTGGCCACTCATTGAGAAGCAAGCCGGGGTAGCATCCGATCACGGAACCAGTTCCGATCACTCCAACAAGCAGCAGTCCAGACTGAGTTCTGTGCCGCTGCACATAGGATGCAATGTCCAATATAGCAAATATTTTGGGCAATGCTCGGCAGAGCTCCATGCTGTGTGGCCCATCTTGGCTTGGCCACGCCCCTTCACTTGAGTGGAATATATTTTGGGGCCATACCTCAAAATGGGGTTAGTGCACAAATCAAGCTTGCAGTCCTACTGATTTACTTGCACCATTTGGGTAACCTATCTTCACGCCATACATGAGCAGAGTACGATTTCTGCTATTGCAGCGCATGCTGCATTTGAATAACAATTCTGCTGCATTGTCCCGGGACCATCTAGACCATGACAGGTTGTTCAAAATTCAGCCTGTCATGAAACATTTGTCTGCCAGGTTTCCATAGAGTTACACTCCTGGAAAGAAGATGGCAATTGTGGAGTCCTTGATCCTGAACAAAGGGCGGCTGCTGTTCGAGGGGCTACATTGAAAGCAAAAGAGCTCGTTTTGGCATGGAGTTGTACATGCTGTGTGAGAGCTCCACTGGCTATGGGTACAGCTTGAGAGTGTAAACTGGAAGGACTCAACTCTAAACCCTGTAGATTGCCCTCCCACGCTAGGAGTCAAAAGAAAGATTTACAGGAGATGGTACGGCCACTTCTTCACAAAGGTTATAACCTTTATGTGGACAACTTCTATACAGGAGTAGAGGTGTTTAGTGAGCTGTACAAACCTTGCACTGTAGCGTGCGATACAGTTCATTGTCACCGCAGAGGATTCCCCCAGGAGCGGATGTGTAAGAAGCTTCAAAAAACCCAAAGCACTGCGTTGCATTCCAACAATCTGCTTGCAGTCAAGTTCTCTGAAAGGCGTGATGTGTATGGGCTCACTACAATTCATGAGGAGAACTATGTCTCCTTCACGGTTTCGGGCCAGATAACCGAAGTTCACAAGCCCTCCTGTATACTTGATTAAAAGTACATAGGCGGAGTGGGTAAGATAGACCAGGTTCTTCAGTCATACAGTGAGAGTCATAAAATTCACACCTGATATAAGAAGATATTTACCCAATGATACAGATGGCAACATACAATGTGCATTTTGTTTTTTCACCAGGACACCATGGGAAGACTTGTGTCTTTCCTTGACTTTCAGTTGATCATTGAAAGTCTTACTACAACAGAAGCAGTAGCCTCCACTTCATATGCTCTGGAGGACATGGCAAGTCTGCAAGGTCACAGTTTTTCAGATCGCTTTCCTGGAACACCTAAAAAGACTTGACCTTGTCGTCAGTGTAGAGTCTGCTCTTAGCAAGGAAGGAAGCAGGAGAGTCGCGTTTACTGTCTCCAGTGCCCATTTCTGTCAGCCCGGTGTTTCCTACTTGCTTTATGTTGTACCATACTAAAGTGAAGTATTGGGACATTGACTGAGGTCGAGCTGCCATATCGTAAACCTTTCAATGGTTGTGCATGGATACCAACCTTCCATGGGACACTACTTCACTACGTGCAGAATTCATGGTCTTGCTGATGGCCTGCTCAACACCTGCATTTGCCGGCAGAACTTGCTAGGTGTTCTGTTCGCTGATTGACAAGTGCATTACAGGCCCTGCAATGCGCATAGCGGTGGCCGGAACATAAGTACCATGTGTGGCATAAACAAGGTTTTGAAGCGTAAATAAGTATACAACACAAGGACCACCCCGATAGCCCACGAGAACCATAGTAAGTGTATTAAGCCAAACAAATGTTTTGTGGGACTCATTCACCAACACTTCTACTTGCTTTGAAAGTTTGCAAACTCATCTAGTAACCTGCATCATAATCAATGTTTTTGAAAAAAGGAAACCGGACATTATCGTGCATTATGATGATGATGATGATATCACATTTTTAGTATTAGGACAATATACATTTCAGTATGTATCAAAATTAGTGCAGAGGACACAGTGATCAAACAGTGAAATAATATGTAAACTACAACATAGGACAAGACACTGAACAAATTCCAAGTTTGTATATGATTTTATATCAAATAAACGGAAGCGCACATCTTATCTGTTCATATATGGTATCTCTAGCAAATCAGAATAGGTTTTGAAAGCAACTTAGGGAGGGGATGTTGACAATTAGACCTGTAGTTAGTCTACATATTAGATCACTTAGTGTGCATTTCGTTGTCTGCACTAATTTGGATACAGAATATAATTTATATAGTCCATATACACAAAAAAGGAAAATCATCATCATTCAAGATATTGTGTCCTGAACCCTTTATCAATACCAATGATTAGGATACAAGTTACTAATTCTAAAAGTAAAAGTGTCAGCGAATGAGTCCCAAAGGATATTTGTTTGGTTTATTACTTTAGGGAACTTGGGCAGTATTCCCCAGAATGCTTACCTTAGTTTCAAAGGTAGATATGCTCATTCAGTTCCAAACTAGACAACCAAGGGAGTCCAGGGGTGCGTGACTAGCATGGCTCTCATCAGGTAGTTTTATCCTTAAACCCTTCCAAACGTTAAACGTTGGTAAGGAACAAACAATTTCTTAAGATTTCTGTGATGGAAAGACCTGGAATCTGTGGGGAGCCACCCTGAGTTCCAGGCCTTGAGAAATCTACTTGCATACTTGCTATGGCTAGTCAAATGTTGTCAGGGCAACCTATTTAGAGGGCTTACTGGCCCGTTCTGGCAAGCTGATAAAGAACAGATGTTCTGCTCACTCAAAGTGAATGAGCAATAAAGATTAAATCCTATTTTTATCTTGTCATACTTGCTCTGTGTTAAAAGAATGAGCTCACATCTCAGCTTATGTCTTTTTACAATTTGCTGCTTTTTCTATGCTAACGGTTGCAGTTTACTTTTCTTTCTCTGACTGCAAAGTTGAAGGATTTTGAAAAGTGAACGGTCTAACAATGGTTCTGTACAACCAGTGTGAAATGACAGGCTTTAGGAGGTCAATTTTTTATTTCTAAAACAACATTTAAGGAGCTTGTAAATTAACTGTACACATATTTCAAAACAAACTTCAGTAGGTAGAAAAGAACATGTAATTTGTAATTCTGTGTGATGGACAAGATTTTAATAGGATGAACAATCTGGGCACTTAACTGGATGTGAAAATGATAAATGTTTTTGCCGAAACCCAATTTCCATGTGTTAGAAGGTCGTTCTGACCATCTGAGCCACCTGGATTTTTCGCTTTTGGAACACCTAATTGTTGAGCTTTTACGGTGGGAGAGCCTCATAAATTCGGACACACCCACAGGGAACTCCTAATGAAAGAGACTGCATGTGGATTTTACAGGTGTTCCCCTGGTGAGAGAAGGCTGCTGCGCGGCAGCCAGAGTACCGGGCTGGTTACATGCAGACACGTGTACATGTGTGTGCACACATGTAGGGGCTGCGCGGAAGAGATTCCAGGTGTGCGCAGCCCAGAAGCAGGTACATATAGAATGGTGTGGCAGGAATTATGCAGAGTGGGGTGGTGACATGGAATAGGCCTTGTACAATGGGAAGATACATGTTAGGGAAAGTCAGTGCGCTTCACTGTTTTCACTGAAGGAACACTCCATTATTCTCCTATGAAGATAGGGACCACATGGGGTAGTTTCACTTCCCTAGGGCCTACAAATTCAAGACACGCACCAAAGTACACTATAAGTTGTGTGAAAAGATGAATTCTGCCAAAGCCATATCTGTACTGCTTATGGGTCATCCAGAAAGGTCATATTCCAGGGAAGATCGCTCCCTGCAGAGTTCATACTCTTAGAGGCCACAAGGCGAAGGAAAGTGCTCCCAGTGGCTGGGGAGGGCCACCAGAAGCAGAAGAGGCCAAGCTGGTGATAAATCGATCTCCTGGGGGATGAGATATGCCCCCCCCCCCAAGAAGGCAGGTGACCTTTGACCTCTGGCCTGACCGACTACTAAGCGCGTGGTGCTCACCACCGGTCTTGCATGGGCACCCTGGGTGGGTCAGGTCCCAGGAGCTGCCCCCACAAGAAGTTAATTCAGGGAGCGCTGGCGTGCTCCCCGTGAAACTGCCCAAAAGGGGTTGCAGAAGTCCATCCTGGCCCCAGATGACACATAAGGGAGGGGAGCGCTGTCGCGCCCCCTTGCGGAAGAAGAGAAGCCAGGGAGCACCGTCACACTCCCCATGAAGAATTTTCAGGAGCCCGAGACCCCAACTCCAGGCCCAGTCGCCACGAAGACAAGCCGGGGAGCTCTGTTGCGCTCCCCGCGAAGCTGTACATGGAACCCAGATCTTCAACTCTGGGCCCAGAAGCTACAGAGGTAGTCGGGGAGCACCGTCGCGCTCCCCGTGAAGACTGCCATGGGGCCTGGGATCCCACCTCCGGGCCCAGTGTGCTCCACGAAGGAGGGGGGAGATAGCCTGGCTGATGAGTATTATGAACCCAAAACCGGTCCCAGGATGCTTGTTTCCGGTCCAGGGAAGAGATGGCTTGGCAGTTCGGCTGGACTGTTCCCATGAGGCACAGGGTCAGACTGATTTGCATATGGCCATGTCTGAACTGGGGTGGCGGAGTGAGCTAAAGAATGGTGATGGATTAAACCCAGATCAGTTGACTGGGGTGAGTGTTTGATTTGCTCAAACGCTCCGTCCATCATCCCCTTTTGTATCGCTTTGTTCGCCCTAAGTTGGCAGGGTATGCTCAGACGTGAGTCCCTTGCTCACTTTGCCACTGGATTCAAGATAGCCTGGCTGATGAGGATTATGAATCCGAAACCGGTCCCAGGATGCTTGTTTCCGGTCCAGGGAAGACATGGCTTGGCAGTTCGGGCTGGACTGTTCCCATGAGGCACAGGGTCAGACTGATTTGCATATGGTCATGTCTGAACTGGGGTGGCGGAGTGAGCTAAAGGATGGTGATGGATTATACCCAGATCAGTTGACTGGGGGTGAGTGTTTGATTTGCTCAAACGCTCCGTCCATCATCCCCCTTTGGTATTGCTTTGTTCGCCCCATTCCGCCACGGCAGGAGGAAGGCTGGGGGTGGGGGTGGCGAGATCCGTCACACTCTCCTGAGGTCCAGCGGACCAGCAGTAGCCTCTGTGCCTGCACGCAAGAGCGAGCAGGCCAGAACAGTGGTGCATGCTCCCGCGGCAGCACGTGAGGATGCTGGCTAGTCGGGGAGCTAGGGGGAGCCGCCGGGAGTGGGCTTGCCGAGCGGCTCTCCAACGAGGCTGCAGTGCGGGGTGCCCGGGTGAGACAGGGCCCCAAGAAGCAACGCGGCAGGAGCATCCGGGGGTGGGCTCCCGAGCTGTGCTACACCTACCTGAAGAAGGTGTTTGGGTGGGACCGGCCCTCAACGAGGGGCTAATGCGGCGCAGGGCCGCCATCATGGGCAGCGCAGCTCTCTCCGGAGCAGCAAGGAAGCCGCTCATCTAAAATGCATGAGATGGGGGAAGAGCGCCCCATAATGCTTTGCAGAGCCTGGACATGCCTGCATGAAAACATGCCTATTTTCTGCATGCGTGGCACCAGGAGGGCGGGGTCACCGCCAGGTGGGTAAAGAGGTGCTGGGGGAGCTGCAGGAGCAACGCAGTATCCCCCAGCGCGAAGAGGTGAAGTCCCACCCTAAGTCTCTGGGGGACTTGCAAGAAATAACCCCTCAAGGGCTCAGCCAGGCGTCAACAGCATTCTGTGGATGGAACTTTGGTTCTTCAGATGGGGGGGGTGTTTGGGACTGCACCAAGTTGTGAAGGCTGAGCAGGGGAGGTCTGGAGAATTGAATCACATGGAGGTGTAATTGCACCAGAAGTGCATTTAACTAATGTTATTTCTTTCGAGGGACTGAAGGTCACATGTGTAATGTGAAGTCGTAAGCAAAGTAGGGTTATGTGGCTGGACATTCCTGCTAGGGTGTCTGGCTTAATCCAGTGATTATAACGGTTTCCTTTTAGGGGCTTTAATTGCAATGCATTATGACTGTTATCAGCTATAAGTACTGTCATTTTATGTATTCTTGCAGCTGCATTAGGTGAAGGACAACCCAGACTGTTAGCCCCTAAGATGTAGAGGTGTATACTGTATGGTCAGTATGAGATGCTCAGTCAGGGTTATGTATCACCAGGGCAGGTGTGCCCATTTTAAAAGTGTGTAGAGATAATGGGGTGGGTCGCCACTGGGATGGTGCCAGTGGGCAAGGCCCTCACTCCAGGTTATGTTCAAACCATTGAATTAGGGTGCAATATGATGTGCATACATGGGAGTGGTAACTAAACGACCCCACTTCCCCGGTGGGAGGGGTGGAAATGTTATGCAATGCTGCAAAGTAAGTCCAACAGCTTATGTATTTGTAAATTGTTGCATAGTATTGAGCAGTGTGTGTGTTTAATAAATGTACTCTTCCTTTTATAAAGCAAAGTACCGACTGGACAATCAATTATTGAGTGTTATTCCTGCGTACTGGTAAATGGTGATTACTAGCCCACACCACCTCCCTTGAGTAAGCCTTAGACTGCTTTGCAACGCTACCCTCTGAGAGTCAAGCACCTCATTGGGGTGTCTGGTTCCAAGTGAACGACAAATGTAGTCAGGTTATTTGTGCAGGCCTCGCAGATACTGCCTCGCTTTCAAATACCATGTATTATTGTTCATATGCTATATAGTTTTATCAGCAAACTGCCTGCTAGTGGGAATGTTTGAGGTCACTTCAATGGAAAATGTGCTGCATGTAATTGACACTGCGCTGCCACATCATACTTTAAAAGATTTATTAAATGTAAGTTTTTAAACATGAATTCAGAAACATTCCTGCTGCCGCCCTGATGACAATGCTATGGGTGAATCTAGAGGCAAGTGAGGGTGCTTGTGGGCTAGATTCTTATTATACACCGAGCAAACGTTTAGTTTATTACATCAAACAAAAGTAAGAATTGTTTTTACAGATTTGAAGGTGCTCTCATTTATGATAAGAAAAAGGAGATTCTGTAAAATAAAACATTCACCAAGGATCACACAATTTGAGACCAGTTTACGGGTCATGTACATCACAGTTAGGTCAAGTAGATTATTCAAGTCACTAGACCTGGAAGCCTGGTAACTATTATTTTTTGATGCCTTACATCTCCCAATAACAACTGTACCGAATTAATGTGGGTGGGCCAAGAGACGACGACACAAAATGCCCTAAACACTACGTTGAGAGATAAGCTATAGGGGTAGCTGCTGTATTTGGGGCAGTGCTGTGAAGCCATCTATGAAAACCTACCAACCAGAGAAATGTTTGTAAACTATACAACCAGGGTGGTGTACCTTGTGTGGATCCCACAAGGTATTCTTACCCACAATGCTCTGCAAACTCTGCCTCAAATCACGCCTTTCCCTTTCATTTCTATGATGGAGACTTCTGAAACCGACAAAAATTTACACCACTCTATTAGTTCAGAATCACAAATTCATAATTACAAACAAACAAAAATCATTCATTTCTGCTTTCCTAATTCGGAAATATCAGCACATTTCATTTTTGTTGTGTGCTAGAAAAAAATAACATCCTCAAGCCGGTTCTCTCATATAGGTACACATAAGGATGCACGGTCATATAAATTCTCCCACTTTGAAGTCAGTGAAAGAAAAATACACCCAAAACTCTCTTGGAATGCAGAGCCGGACATTTGACCTCGGTCTTTGAATGCACAAGCAAATATGACAAGATAAGAAGTTTTAAAGTCCTGTTTATAGAAAGCGGGTACTTGGAAGGATACAGTAAAAAAAGATGCAAACGGGAGGGACGAACTTATGCTGGACAGTCTAAAAAAAATAAAGTCAGCAGAAGGAAAGCAAGTAAATGTGAGTTACGAACCACAAAGCCAATAGTCAGCAATAGGTGAAATGGATTTCCAGGGAAGCTTTCACAATGCCCACAAGAAATGGAGCTTTGACCTAAAAAGGGTCAGTTTTCAGTGGAGAAATGTGCTGCAGCCATCTTTTGATTTGGGCTATTTCCTGTCACAGGCACTAGGCCTACCAATGCAAGTAAGGTACCATTTTTATTGGGAGACTTGTGAGATTGCCAGGTGGAACGAAGTTTGTTGCTTTGCGCAGATTCCAGGACTTTTCATCACAGAAATGCAAGAACATACATGCAGGTACTTGCATGCCTATCTGTTGGTACAGCAAAATAATAGGAAGTGTTTGGGCCAGTCCTGATCTCTTATAGTACGGGCTCCTGAGTTTTAAAAGTATTTCCTATGGTTGCAAGATTCCCATCTCTGGGATGGTACTACAGTCTTGTGGTGAGCAAAAGACATGCAAAGTTAAGGTCAATTCTACATTGGTCACGGTAATCTTTCATTTGTCACAAAAAACGAAAATGATGAAAGTTAGCCTGATAAAAACAAGCTGACAAAATTTCATTTTAGAGAAAGGTAAAAATGACTAAATGCATTCTTCACAAAAATATATTTTCATGGAACAGATAACGGGAACAATAACAAGAGAAGGACGGCCGCACAGGAAAGGGCATACGCTGCTCACAGCAAGAACCAGGAATCTTTTACCTCTTGCTCGGGCAGCTTGTCAGGAATGAAGAAGAACCTATGCATCCAGCTGCAGACACCAGTCCCGTACTGTAGAGGATGTGGCTTCACGGTGAGAATTGCCGACTTTGGAGCTGAGGAACCAGGTTTGAGTATCGGCAGCAGCTCAACATTGTGCGATTCTGGGCAAATCACAATATTATTGTTTTAAAAAAGGCAATTGCTGAAATGTGCGAGTGGAGAATGAACGCCCTCATCTGATCCTGAACTTAAAATGCCTACATCTGCTAAAAGAACCACAGAGGACGAAAGATCATATGGCGAAACAGCCGGAGCTGCTGCCTTTCGAGCTAAGGAGCAGGGTTCGAGTCTCTATGTCGACTCGACATCCGATTCTGGGTGAATTACTCGATTTGCTGTGCCAAATGTAAACAAGTAGTTTAAGTGGGGCAGTGCCAAATGTAAACAAATAGTTTAAGTGGAGCTCATATAAAGCGCTCCAATACTATAAGCCACTATAAATAAATTAAATGTCGGTGGGAGTGGAAAGCGCAGAAGCTGAGAGAGGCCAGCGGTGTGTTCAGGGTTTTCATGCCCGGGAGGATGTGGATTAACGGTCAGAGCAGACGACTTTAAAGCTAGGGAACCAGGTTCGAGCCTGTGATTCACTGCAAATCTGCCCGTGCCTTTAAAAAAAATACTGTGTCCCTCTGTAATGCAACTGGTTCTCATGCAAAGCACTCTGATACCTTGGAGTCAAGTACGCGCAATACAAAACTGCAAAAAAAACTATGCATCTCCTCAAACTACGTATTCGCCGAGAACACGCGACAAAGTGGTACTGGTACCCCACAAAATCATGGTGGACATTTTTGTAGCCACGGGGAAAACAGTGGAGTCAAGCGCCCTCTGCCCATGTCTGCCATGGCTTCACCACAACCAATAAAGAACAGATCGTGTTTTGGAACAGAGCCGAATTGCTTTAAGAAACAGGGTCATGTGGTATTTGTTTGAAGTCTGGCCAGGATAACAGGATGTGGCTTAATGGTCAGATCAGCCGAGTTTGAAGCTGGGGAACCAGGTTCGAGCCTGTGATTCACTGCAAATCTCTCCGTGCCTTAAAAAAACTAGTCTCTACATGAGAACCATTTATAACTAGGGGGAAAGGACAGGAATGCAATGCACTGCTTAAATACAGTGCTTCCTTCCCTTTCACTTGGGCCATAGGGCTGAGCAGCGTCACTGCAGCGCTGCGCCAAAACCCCATAGATAAGCACCTCTCTATGTAAAGCAGTCACAGTCACTGTGAGATGCGCTGCACGGGCTACACCTAAAATGGCAAACACTGCAATATTTGTGAGTACACTAACCCGACTGTTGCCATGCACTGCATTTACCACAATGCACCTGGGGAAAAATGTGTGCCGGGTTGCCAGGCAGGGAGTTCCCCACCCCCATCTTTAAATCTCTAAAGCAGTTTTGTGTATATCAAGGTTAAAGCCAGATTTGTGGTTTCAAACTTGCGTGATATTCAGGTGCGCTCAACCCTCCTGCTGTGACCCCAGCAGTAAAATAAACAAACACAGCAGTAAAAGTGCCCCGTAGCAGCTAATGACAGGACGAAATTTACTAATGGTGAGATAACAGATGAGCACACTGCATGCTCTCGGCCATCTCTGGCATCAGGCGCTGTGTGGTCACAGGTTAGCGCGGTAGTGATGTCACTAGCTAACTACAGGGGAGCCGAGACCACAACCAGACTGCACCCCTGGGCCTAGTGTGCATGGGCTTCAGACAGGTGCTCCATAATCGTGGCTGGGGCCCGTAAACCGGTGTTACTTTTAAAGCCTAGGAGCGTGGGCCTAGTAGTTTCACTTGCACGTTCATAGTGCAGGTGAAAAATCCCACCCTATAAAGTGTGGGCCACGCCCAGAGACTTCTTTGCGAGAAAAAAATCGAATTACTATTTAAACAAGGAGAAGAAGAAAAGAACATTCAAATGCCGAAGACTCCTACCAGCAAGCTCTGTGTACTCCGCGTGGGAGGTGGGAGATTCGACATTCAGTGAACTGTGAGCGTCAAACGCATGCACCTACGAAAAACCACAGAAATCTACCCAACTAAGAACTTTCACATCAGTGCATTTTATTTGCAGAGTTTTATAGAGCGCTGGTTAGACCCGAGGGTATCAGAGCGCTTTACGTGAGGTTAACGTTACAAACAGAGATACAAAATAACATCAGTTACTAGAACATAGAATAACACACAAACACGTTCATGGAGCATAGAAGGTAGTGGGGGAGCATCAGGGGGCTAGAAAGTGGGAGGATGTTGAAAGAGACACGGCCTGGCGGCCGTGAAAGTAAAAGTACGGCCTTGGGCAGCAACAGCAGGGGTGAATAATTAGGGGGGGGGGAGAAATGCCTGAGGCCGGGCGCACGCTGGGGAAGCTTCAGATGCCTGTGGTAGGGAGGCTGATGGCTTTGATGTGGACGTGCTTTCCGCACGAGTGCACCACACGAAATGTCCGAAATCCGCGAGGGTTTTAGACCTTGGTTTGCCCTCTATACTCTCGTCTATTATCCCTTGCGGGATTAATAGGCGAGACCTAAAAATCAGGAAGTAGGAGTAGGCAAGCGATATGCCAACCCTCCCTGGGTGCTATAAATCATAGCCTACACAAACTTTCCTGAACAAACCAATTGTTATACAGAGGCCAGAAGTGTCAGGGGAGCTTGTAAAGACTAACGAGGATGGTGAGGACTAAGAAAAAAAATTGAGTTTAACAGTACACAATGAGGTAGTATCCCTACGGGCCAGTAACCATTCAATTGAGCAGATGAAGAAGCCACACATCTAGTTGATCCGCCCACAATCTTTTCTGTAATAGATACTTTAACAGGTGATTTGTCTAATACTTCCACTTAAAGATATCTTAAAGGCTTAACTGCCCTGTTTTACACCACTGAAAGTGACAAAAAAATGGTCCGACTACCAAAATGAATTTGTACTTTCCAGATAAATCAAAACTGCCCTTTTAGTATCGAAACGCTTTAGCAAAAGTTCTCATTAAGTAGAGTTAGGCAAAATGGTAGCTGATTCACAAAGGTAAACAGACGAAAGTCTAACTTTACGACTTTCGGTATTCACAAAGGGCACTGAAGAGCAGTAAAGTTAGACTTTTGTCTCAGTTGAACTTAAGACCAAAACGTACGCTTAACTGAGACAAAAGTCTAACTTTACTACTCGTAAATGCCCTTCGTGAATACCGAAAGTCGTAAAGTTAGACTTTTGTCTCCGTTTACCTTTGTGAATCAGGCCCTCCACATTTCCGCCTAAAAGAATAGTCTTACAAAATCTTCAAATATGAAGGCTTACATAGCAGAGCTCCCAGTTCCCCAATGGTCCTTGTAAAGTTATTGTCACAAAAATACCATCTTGAAGGTCAGAAAATGTAAATTCATTCTACTAACTTAAGAGGCCTAAAGTGAAATTTTAGTAAATATTTCAAAACCAAAAGGTAAGTTACAAGGGGAGAAAAAAGAATGGAGAAAAGTTATAAAGAACAACAGAACCAAGATAAATCCAAGATATACTGCATTTGAAAAACCTCCCACAGTTCAGGAAAAGTCTTTATAGCAGCAAACAGTCAAACTTTAGTGAAACCTAATAAACAACTATTGTAACACCACATTAAAGTCACATTCTACAGAAGAACCTCGCAACACCACTGTAAATTCTTACAGGGCTTTGAAAAGGATATTAAGGTTGACCAATGCCTAGTCTGGTGGCAAGTCAAACCTAAATGTTCAGAGTCTCTCGTATCAACCCTTTTAAACTTCAAGCCAAAAGGTGCTAATGGCTGAGAAGGAATAGACCCATGGACAGGGACGGGATAGAGCGAGTAAAACAAGAAGGAACAAAGATCTGAGGGAAGAATGTTACCACTACTATTACTTTTACGGATTCCCTCTGAATTTTCACAAGCAGAGATGTCATGACATTAGGGAAAAGCATAGGGTTGAAGAGGCGGCCAAGAAATAAAGAAGGCATCCACTGTCCAAGCACCTGAGCGGAACAGACATTTGTCAATGTAATGTTCTCCTGAGCTGCAAAAAGCTCTAGAAGTGGGTGATCATAATCCCCAGCATATCTCTCTAAAAATTCCTGCAAATAGGCACAGATATTGAGATGTTACAAACTTCCTGCCCAGCATCTATGTTTGAACATTCTCCTTCCATCTGATCAGTGGCATAATACAAAATGATAGGACCTCCCTGCAGAATGTGATTAGGGGCTCCCAGAGTCTCCAATTTCTCACATATCTACATTGGCCTTGGTCTGAATCGGAGGCACCTTAAGGGTTTGGGGGGGTGAGAGAAAGAGGGGGCTTGAAGGGTTGGGAGGCCCTACACTGTAGAGGCAGCAGGCGCCTGCACTCCACCTCTGCATCTGATGTATGTGGCTGAGATGGGGACAAGAAATCTCTGCCCACATCCTATCTTCATTGCTACAAGATTCAGGGAGGACAATCTTGAATATCCATTGTCTGTTTACGTGGGCCATTGCTACTTAGTTGTCCATTCGTCCCAGCCCAGGATGTTGAATAACATCCTGAAAGTGTTTGAAGGCTTTCCAGATTGTGGTCAGCTCTCTACAATTCTACGATTGTTACCTCATACACAGACCATTTTTCCTGTACTGCAAGATCTAATGAATCTCCCCACCTTGTCAGACTGGCAACTGTAGTCAGTACACAAAAATACAAACTGAGGAAATCCCTTGGATAATTAAATGATTCAGTCTTAGCCATCACTGCAGTTGAAGAAATATTTGCATTGTGACTGCAAGCGTCTTCTCGTAATGCAATTACAATGGTCTCCAGAACTTAAGAAGTATCAAAAGTCTTAGATGGAATCTAGTTCAGGTACTAAGAAGACACAGGAGGCCATGTGCCCCTATACTATCAATCAATAATTTTGTTGTTGCCTGTTTTGGAGGCAGTACACCAGCAAGAGCTTTGAGCAGACATTGAAATTCTCATGAGAAATACACCACAGAGTATTAAAATTATCTACAAAGAACAGTGTACACTATGCAAAACTTGCCCAAAGAGGGACTATTCACTTGAAGAGAGGAGTTGGCCTAACGGCTAGTGCTGTCGACCTTGAATCTAGTGAATTGGGTTAGAGTCTCGGCAACGACGCTGAACATCCTGCGATTCTGGGCAAATCACTTTGTCTCCCTGTGCCTAACAAAAAAATTAATGTGTTCTCATGTAACAAAACTGGTGCTATGTAAAGCGCTCTGATACCCGACACCTTCGGGACAAATAATAATTTATATATATACACACACACACACACACACACGAGATCGGAAGATGCTAAAGATCAGACTCCGGTAACAAAATGAAGGATAGCCCAACTGCTGAAGCAAAAAAAGCATATATGCATAGGTTAGTACCTGGTGCACACAGTCTTCTATGCTAAGTAGAAATGGTCATGCAGAGATGCTTACAATACTTAGCATGTGGTACGTAAACTCTTTGCTCTGCAGGAAATTCTGCAGTACCAAAAAATTTGTGTGGAACATAATGAACAAAGGTCAACTGTCACCTGCAGATGTGGGAGTGGCTAACTGCTGCAGAAAATAGTTGCGTCCTAGACTCTCTTCACTGGCTGCCCTGATTTCCCCAATTTGTTAACTAAAGGAGAGCCAAATGGGAGCTGCAGGGTTGTAGGAGCAAATCCAGGACTTCCCTGCCACGAGCAGAACTCGCCTGGGGGTGCAGACGGGTCCCACAAGTTGATCTTGCGACTCTGGCCAGGGTTGTCAAGGAGCAGCAAAATGGCAGAAGCCACCACACTACTGAACTCTTTTGTCCGTGTCAGGGGGCCCTGACTGGTCATATTGGGCAGTGTCGTTGCTAGACCTGGGGTGGACCAAGAGGCACAGAAGAGGATAGCTCCATAACACAGCCAACAGCAGTACCAGCAGTGAGTTGATCTGTGACTGCGACAAGCGCCCTCCTTCCTGGCAGCTGCAGTGGCGTAGCTCCCCTGCGGGTGCTAAGTCATAGACGCTTTCTGTGGAATGGCGCAAGCTGCCCGTGGCTTTACTGGAACCCACTCTGAGAGCCACTGGTGGCTTGGCGACACTGCTGGTGTCTCCTGGGAGGCCCCAGGCTGTGGCACACACATCGGCAGACCCCCAGAAGCAGTAGAGTGAATGCAGGGGCCGGGGGTAAGCAGGCCAACTTTATCTGCTCGGCGAACGTGTGCTAGCCTCTTGGAGTTAGTTGCAAGCTTCAAAAGTAGGACAAATGACTGCAAAACAGCACATGTCTGCATAACTCCTCAATCATAGCCCTTTAATATCAGATTGTCGCCTACCGGGGGGGATGTAGTGGACTATGCTGCAGTGGTGGCGTTGGGAACCCGAGGGGCACATACCTGCCTGAGTTGCACATTACGGTACAGGACTCACATGTGGATCATAGACATAGCTGGGGCTGCCCCAGCCATGGTGTAAAGTGAACGGGCTAGCAATGAACTATAAACAGAACGAAGACTTACAAGGTGGTCGACTCGAGAACCACAACTACTGTTTTCTGCCCGCCTGGTGAGGCCACTCATCTGACCTAAGAGTCTGGCCTATTGTTCCTGCCTTTGCACCCTCTTCACTTGCGAGTCTCATGGCATGCCTGCTTAGTAAGTGTCTACTGCCTTAGACAGTACCACGCTGCTTGGCAGTAGGTTAATTGGAGAAGTACTATGTTGCCTGTGCTGTGGATGCTCAGCTGGGTGGATGGTGGAGTGCACGGGTCTCCACTGAGTTTAAAACTTAACATGGGAAAAGAAGCTGTAGCTCCAGCTCGACCCCTCCTAACTGTTCATGCAATGAGTGGCAATTCTGCTGTACTGGTGGGAGGAGCACAGGAGGGAAGTGGGAGAGGTTAGAATGTTTCATGTCTCAAAGATCATCTTACACCTTTCTTTGTTGGAACGTACAAGGCGTGGGGTCGGCTGCAAAGAGGTATAAAATCATTTCCTATCTGCGGCATAGAAAAATAGATGTGGCTCTCTTACAAGAGACGCACCTTATCAGTGGGGAGTTAGATCCTTTGAGAAGGAGATGAATGAGTCTGGAATACAGCGCAACCTTCTCCACATATTCCTCTGACACACTGATATGGATTAAACCAGGGACTCCCATGGACATTACATCTGAACATAGCGATAGAAAGGTATGGCTATTTCTGGGGACGTCTAAATGGAGCTGAGCTAATGTTGGGAAGTATATGCGCAGCAAACCCTAACCAAACAATTTTATTAATCACTGGCTCCACTGATGGTGCTTGAACCATCTATGCCATTGCTCCTGTGGGGGTGGCGGGGGGTGAATTATAACATCATTGCTGACCCAGCCCTGGATAGATCTACCCCACCCCTCCCAAACTCTCAGACGGTAAAACTAGCAGTTGAGTTCCAGAGATGGTGCTTACACTGGGGTTTAGTAGATATCAGGTTTGCAAGACATGCATGCCTGAAAGAATACACGTTAATCCCCAGTCTATGATCTGCATGTACGCCTGGATGGCTGGCTGTGCGGCCCAGTTGTCCATAGGGCTGTCACCAGGGTAGAAGACTTAGCGCACACACTAACTAAAATCCAGTACTTCTGGGTTTGGCAAGGGAAGACATAGCTATGTGATACCCAAATGGAGACTGACAGCCAGCGGCGCACTCTAAATTATTAGAGCAAAGGAAAGAGATTGCAATAGTCACATAGCAATTGCGGTCCCTCAATTGAAGCGAATACCTAGAGAGCTTGCATGTGGAGTGCGGTAGGGCGGGTAGGCTGTTGGCCTGGTTGATCTGCGAAGACAAATGTAGTCATGCCACCATCAAAATAAAACACAGCTAAGGTCACCTAGTGTACTCGCAGAATTAATTACTGGACGTCTTCACATCTTACTACCAGGACTCTTCTCTTCTGGTTCTAGATGAGTTCTTGGGTACAGCACAGCTCTCATGATTGGGCAACAAGGACCAGGATGTACTGGGAGGTCCCATTCAAGAGGAAGAGTTCAAGGCTGCAATTGCAGACCTAGCAAGGGGCAAAACACTCGGTACAGACACCCTACCTGCTGACCTAAGCTGGAGACTTGATCCCATGACTTGCTGCAGTTTATGCCCACTCTTTGGAAGTGGGGCATCTACCAGCTACCACCTGGGAGGCTTCCTAGTTTCAGTGCCCAAGCCAGGAGGGGACTGCTCTGAAGTGGGAGCATATAGGTTTATTGATGTTAAACATCAGCTTCAAAATGCTGAGCAAAATACTGGCAGGGCAGCTGCATGTAAACCTTGCTGCACTTATTCATTATGATAAGAATGGTTGCATTCCACAGCGCAACACCTCCTCCATCTGCGGAAAAATACATCTGTAGTGCTCTGGCCCCCTCAGTGGATTTATGTATGGTCTTTGACATACTAGGCTCGCCCTACCTGCACAAGGGGATTTGGAGAATGAACTTAGGACCTCGATGGATGCAGTGGGTTGCCCTGCTTTATGCAGATGCGTGAGCTCGAGTGAAGGTGGGTGGTGGCATCTCTGCATCCTTTTTCTGAGGACTCTGAGCGCAGTGACACGTAGGAGACTACGCTTTTCGAGCGCTGGTAAACTAACGATTTGCACACAATTTTAAAGTGATTTAATGTGTTTTTAAACTTGTAAGCACTCACTTAATTAACTGTAAAGCGCACTTGCTCCCCGGTCCACCGCCAAAAGTTTGGTTTGAGTGGAGGGACGGCGCCACGCCCACCACGGAGGAAGTGATTGCTACTTCCGGGGCCCAACCAATCAACGATCTGCAGCTGACTCCGCCCCTGCCCATATAACCCATGTGTCCTCGGCCGCACAGCGGTCACGCGCAGCGGGAGCGCCGATGTCGCGCCGAAGTCAAGCCAAAGTCCTGCCCGTCTGCGCCCGTCCGCGACCAGACACGGCCAGTGGCCACGACCCTTGGCTCTTCCAACCACTCCCACATTACCTACTCGAAAGAGGATTTTTTGGCATGTATTCCTCCTATATGCTCCAAAGGCAAGCTCATAAATTGTATACATACCCCTCTCACATGTTCTGAATGCAACCTTCGTCTCCTTTCCTTACCCTCTGAAATTGATCTGGAAACTGCCGACTTCCCACCGATACGGCATATACCAACTCCTACTCAACCCTTAATTGACCACTCTTTTATCAGTCTAAATTGTAGGTCACTACCTAAACATAAAAGGGATATTTTTGATCTACTCACAGCATCACAACCAACTGCACTTTTTCTCACTGAGACCTGGCTGACTAATAGCTCGGGTCCAGACATAGCAGCTGCGCTACCCGCTAACTACAGCTACATTAGCAAAAACAGAACACATAAAGAGGGAGGCGGTATCGCTATTATTTTTCAAAACTCTTACACATGTCAATGGATAGATCTTGACATCCCCAATTGTGAAGCTGGATCCTTTAAGCTCATGTTATCTCCAAACTTCACATTATCCGGTGCTCTAATATATCGAGCCCCTGGCACAGCCAGCACCTGGGCAGCCTCTTTTCCCGAGCTCATTGCACCGTTTCTATTAGAGGCAACTAACTTTCTGATAGTCGGTGACTTAAACATCCATCTAAACGACATCTCTAGTCACACCAGCACCAATTTTATAGCAGACCTATCGGCCCTAAACCTCACCATTCACAACGAAGGTCCAACCCACAAGGCAGGAAATCTCCTTGATCCAATCTTCTTCAACCAAGACAATATTGTCTGCAAACCACCAAAACCTATCCCCTGGTCTGACCACTACCTAGTGGAATTTACAATAGCAATGCCGCGACTGACCGCAAGGAACTGGAAAAAGCTGGACACTATCAAGCTGAATACTCATCTTAATGACACCAGGCCCCTCACTAATATAACAAACATAGAAGAAGCTACAGCTATTCAAAACTGGCTCAGCTCTGCCATCAACACATGCCTTCCACAGAAAAATAAAAAACAAATTCCACTTCATCCCCCGGCTCCCTGGTTTACAGATGCACTTAGACTGGAAAAAACGGCCTGTAAAAATCTAGAGCGCAGATGGCGCGCCCACTATGATCCTGCACAAAAATCATTATATAAAGCAGCCCTTCTGAAATATCATGCCAACTGTGCATCAGCTAGAGCTGAATTTGCTAAAACAACCATTGAAAATGCTCAAAATCGGCCCAAAGCACTTTTCAAAATAGTCCAGGAACTCTCTGGCTCATCCTGCCAACCGAAAGCTCATTCCCTGGACTCTGCACAATGCAATGCTCTGGCTGAATTCTTTAGGAATAAAATTGATAAAATATATGAGGAGTTCAAAGATCCAACCTCTCTCCCATCAGTTTCAAACTCCCCGGTAAGCCTGTCCAAATCTGAAAAGGCTAGCACACACCCCTCCTTAGGTGTCCACCCCCAGCATCTAGCCAACTGGGTCCCCCTTAACCTGTCTTCATTGCACAAAACTATAACAACTATTAAATCTGGCTCTCCCCTTGACCCCTTCCCCCCCTAAATCCTCCTTTCACTCGACACCCCCTCCCTTACGCTCATTTTAGAGCTCCTAAACGCTTCTTTAAGAGAGGCCGAAGTCCCCAAGGCATGGAAACATGCCATGGTTTCACCTCTTCTGAAGAAAGCCACCGCAGATCCAAACGACCCCTCTAATTTCCGTCCAATTTCGCTGCTACCCCTATTCTCCAAAATTTTGGAGAAACATATTGTCTCCCAACTCACCCACTTCACAGAATCTAATCACCTCCTTCACACATCCCAATCGGGATTTAGGGCAGGATTTTCAATGGAATCTACCCTACTTGGGGTTCCCGAAACCATACGCCGGCAAGTTGATGATGGGGAGACCGTGGCACTTATATTACTCGACCTAAGTGCCGCATTTGAAACGGTCTCCCACACCATCCTCCTTAACACCCTGCAAACCTGTGGCATTACAGGACCGGCCCTGGCATGGCTTAAAAGTTCTCTCTCTGATAGAACTTTTCAAGTCTTCTCCGCCACATCCTCTTCCAAACCCCACAATCAACCTTATGGGGTTCCCCAGGGCTCGATACTCAGCCCCATACTATTCAATTTAGACATCAGTCCCCTTGCCACCTTAGCCAAACAATCTGGGTTGACGATCTACTCATATGCTGACGACACCCAGATTGTTTATTCACTTTCAGCGAATGCACATTCCAACCCATCCTCCCTCCATTCGGGCCTTAACAACATTGCCAATTGGATGTTTGAGAATAAGCTAAAACTCAATGGAGGAAAGACGGAACTACTTCTGTTTGGAAAACAAACCTCCTTGTGGGGCCCACAGCATTGTCCTCCTCAGATGGGACCCACACCCACCCCCTCTAAAACCGCTCGCAACTTGGGCATTATCTTTGACGAGCACCTGTCCATGAAACAACAAGCGGTTAGAGTGGCAGCCACTTGTTTCACCATACTCAAGTGGCTCAAGAAAATCAGGTGGATGCTCCCCCAGAATACACTAAAAAGCGTAGTCCAAGCTCTAATTACATCTAGACTGGACTACGGCAACATCTTATATCTGGGAGCATGCAAAGATGTTACTAAGAAACTGCAAACAGTGCAAAATGAAGCTGTGAGACTGATATGCATGTTACCGAAAAAATCCCCTACGTCATCTGGTCTCCGGAGTCTCCATTGGCTCCGTATTGAACAACGAGCAAAATTTAAAGCTCTATGTTTCATGCATAGAATCAAGGCTGGTAAGGCCCCTGCCTATCTGAGCTCTCTGGTTCAGCAATACGCCCCCCCAAGAATCCTACGTTCCTCGACCCAACACAAGTTCCAGGTACCTAGGATCAATCGAGTTAGACAGGGTGGTCGCTCTTTTTCCTACCTGGCCCCTCCCTGTGGAACCCCCTCCCAATTCAGCTTCACACAAATGAATGCTACCTGCAATTCCGTAAGAACCTGAAAACATGGTTGTTTAACCAATAACTCTATTTTCATTAGCTCACTATTCTCCTCTCTGTTACTTTGTTTCAGTTTCATTCCTAGCGCCGGGAAACCTTAGGGTAGCTGTGCGCTCTACAAAAATAAATATAATAATAATAATTTTGAGTCTACAGGGAAATGTGCCAGGGTTGCCCCCCTATTCCCAATTCTCTTTCCATTGGTGGTTGAACCTTTTGATAGTATGAGGGAATTCCCTGGGGGATACAGTTACGAGAAGTGCATATTGTGTCCCTATATGCGGATGATATACTAATTTACCTACGCGACCCAGACTTGGGTATTCCATGGTGCATGTTCGTGCTGGAGGAGTTGGGTGAAGCCTCAGGCCTTAAAACCACTGGGAGAACACATAGCCCTTCGCAGTGTTTCCTGGTTGGGCTAACGTGAGTCATGCCATTTCGAATCAACACATCCAATGGGCACCCGCTGAGCAGAAATATTTAGGGGGGTGGTGTACATTTCAGAGTGAGGAGAACAAATGGTAAGCATATTTGGGAGCTGCACTGAGGGCACTTTTAGGCTGTGTTAAATGTTTGTGTTCTCTAAAACTCCTCATTATAGGAAGAGTTGCTTGTAATAAGATGGCGACCCTCCCCAGGATCATGTCCTACTTTACTAACCTCCTGGTTTAGATTCCCAAGAGTTGGTTTAAGACTGTTGATGCTGTGCGCTGGGAATTAGTGTGGGACGAAATAGTATGTTATTTGCCACTCTACATAGACCTACCACAAAGGGTGGCCTTGGTGTTCCGGATATGGAATTATACTTATTTCAGGTGCAGTTGCAGTGGCAGGAGGAGATATGCAGGATCTTAGGGGGGTTTGCTGAGCACCAACGTAGGGTTACCCTGGTCACCTGGATGCTGGGACAGATCACGCAAGGCAATCCGCCATCACAGCTATTACATTTTGCGATGAAGCCCTGGGTTCTAGATTGCAACATCCAGAGTTCCATGCCTTGGCGATTCCACAGGTGGGACTTCCTACCAGCAGGGTGGGTTACTTCACAGCTTGAGGTTGGCATAGAGACTGCGAGGGCCTGCTACGTTGAAGGCACTTTGCATACACTGGAAAAAGTCGAGGAGTATGGCTGCGGTATTCTGTATAGTCTGCAGTCTCTGTAGGGGGTGTGCAGCGATTCCTGCGTAAAGAGCGTTGCCGTAGTCCAGTCAGCTGGTGATGAGGACTTGTGTCTCAGTGAGTCTTGTGTGCAGGGGTAACCACCTAAAGATCCTACGTACCATGCGCAGAGTACGGAAGCAGGTGGAGGAGAAAGTGTTGATCTGTAATTTCATGATGAACTTGTTGTCAATGATGAATCCGAAGTTTTTAGCGTGACTGGAAGGAGTGGGTGCAGGCCCTAGGTCTCATGGCCACCAGGAGTCATTCAATGTGCTGCTGCTGTTGCCAAAGATCAGTACTTCCATTGTGTCTGTGTTCAGCTGCAAGCAGTTGTTATTCATCCAGTCGAGATTTTTGTAAAGCATCTGTGGAAGTTAGTTCTAGTTGTGGTCGGGTCATTGGTGAGTGAGAGGATGAGTTGGGTATCATCCGCATAGGAAGTTATGTTAAGACCATGGGATCTGCTGATGTTGGCCAGCTGTGTCATATATGCGTTGAAGAGCGTGGGGCTGAGAGATGAGCCTTAGGGGACATTACATGAGATCTCCTTGGGTTCAGAGGTGAAAGGAGGCGCCTCTGGGTCTTCTGGGGAGGAAGGAGGTAATCCATCTGAGCGCATCCCCTTGGATGCTGATGTGGTGGAGTCTATCAGCGTATGGTGGGATACCATGTCAAAGGCCGCTGAGAGGTCAAAGAGTATTAAAGCTGCTGTTTCTTCTCAGTCGAGGAGGGCTCAGATGT
This sequence comes from Lissotriton vulgaris, assembly GCF_964263255.1. Classification (NCBI taxonomy): domain Eukaryota; kingdom Metazoa; phylum Chordata; class Amphibia; order Caudata; family Salamandridae; genus Lissotriton; species Lissotriton vulgaris. The sequence continues at coordinate 878,995,171 of NC_141685.1, forward strand.
CATCGGTAGTGTGATTGTGAAATGTTACGGTGGCGATAGAAGTGTTGAGTAGGGTTTTGCTCCTGGCTGATCCTTTGGTTTCCGAGGGTGAAGATATGGTAAGGGCAAGAGTCGGTTGGAGTTTCTGAGCGGATGAATTTCATAGTGGAAGTGGTGTCCTGGGTAGAGAGAAATTTCCAGGTGGTGAGTGTTTGGTTTGTGTCAGTTACAGTGGTGGCGTATCCGTTGAGGAAGTCCATAGGTGCAGGTTGGGTTTGAAGTTTCTGTATATAGTTGCGATCTTGTGGTGGAAGAAGTAGGAGAGGTGGTCTCACAGCTCATGTGAGGGTGTGATGTCGCTGGCAGCCGGGTTGCAGAATTCCTTAATGATGTTGAAAAGTTCCTTGGGGTTGTTGGCGTTGGCTTGATGCGTGCGGCAAGGGATGTCTTCTTTGTTGCCCTCAGCACGGGGTGGTAGAGGTTGAGGGAGGTCTTGAAAGCAGCCCTGTCAGAGGTGTCCTTGCTGGTGCGCCATCTCCTCTCTAACTGTTTGCTGTCTTATTTCACTGTTCCAAGTTCTTCGGTGTACCATCTGGTCTTTTTGGGGGATTTTCTCTGGAGATTGCTCAATGTGGACAATGCTGTCTGCGCAATTGGCGATTCAGGCGTTTACGTTTTTCACTCCCTGTTCAAGGTTGTCGGCGATAGCAGGGCTAAAGGTGATGAGGGCGTTTGCCTAGCTGGTCTATGAGATTTTGTTCCACATGCGGTGAGGGGCGGAGTTGGTCTTCTTGAGGGTGGCTGTGCGGTGGCTGGGGATGCTGAAGTGGACGATGGAGAGATTGGTTCATGTGAGTCCTGTGACATGACTGTATTTGAAGCAGTTGCTGGAGGTTAAAATTGGGTCCTGGGTGTTCTGCAGTGTGTGTAGGGTCGTGGACGATCAGGGTCAATCCGAGGCTGCTCATACTGTTGAGGAGGTGTGCAGTGTTTGTCATTAGGATCGTCGATCTGGAAATTTAGGTCACTGAGGAAGATGTAGTCCTTGGAGGGTGCCTCTGATGGCTGTCATGTTGTCAGTGTGGAGCTTGAAGTTGAGATGTTCCACGGGGCGCTGGTACATTGCATGGTCTTTGTGGACGATGGCTGTTCCTCTTTCCGCGTTGGTGGTGCAGTCCGATGGCTGTTCCTCCTCCCGCCTTGTTGGTGCAGTCCTGGTGAGTGATTTTATATCCGTCTGGGATCACTGTGGCATGTCTGGGGTGGATGTGGTGTTGATCCAGGTCTCAGAGAGGAAGAGAACGTAGGGTGAGAGGGTGGTAATGAGGTCCCATAATTCAGTGGAATGTTTGCATAGTGAGCATGCGTTGAGGAGGGCGCAGGGAAGTTGGTGTTTTTGTTCAGGTGGTGTCTGTGGTGTGTTCTGGGTGGGGCTAATCTGTGGGCTGATGTGTGTGCAGTGGCAGTGGGTGTAGGTAAAAGGTTCTACTGTGGAGCATAGAACGGCACAGTGGCTGTGTTTGTAGCAGCGTCTTGGGCCGAGGGTATAGAGCTTGGCGATGGTGTAACTTCGGGGGCCAGAGGGCCAGGGGTCGTGGGCTGGGCACAGTCCAGGTGCAATAGAGCTCACCTTTGGCATGCCTTCAGCATGCCAGTGGTTCACCCAATGCACGCAGTCACACTGCAGCCTACATGAAGTAGGTCTGGAGTGGGTGAGGCTTCTGTTAGAGGGAAGAACAGAGAGTGGAAAAACCCAGGCAGCTGAAGTGTCACTGAATCTGTCTGGAATAAGCAGGAACTGAAGGCAACAGGCAGGTGGCAAGCTAGGGGGCCATGTGCCTATTACTATGCTACATAAACCAGCAACAGTTTTGAAAGACAAGTGTCAGTCATAGTTTGCACTATCCACTCTATTTAGCCATGGGTTGACTTTAACCCATTTCCATTTATGAAAATAAACATCTAGATTAACAGTCCTGAAGCTCATTTTCTTCTTGAACAGTTTCCTTGGACGACTGGTAGTAGGGGTGGAAGATTGATGATCCTGAAGCATCTGAAGGTTTTATGTAAACAGATGGAATAGGAAGAGCTTACTTTTTTTTACAGGACAGAGTACATGGGTGGGTGCACTCTTTGACTGGATGAACATTATCAGGCTGCAGGGAGCAGTTGCAGGTTTTTGATTTTAACCTGGTTTCACTTTGCTGAAGCCTACAGGTGTCTGCGTGCATTCCCAAATGCAGATTGCATTGCCATTTCATTTACCTTTAAGGCAGGGGGTTATATAGAGTCTGGTAATATTTTCCAGAAAAGGTGGTGACTCTGCCTATCATATGGTGGGTGTTGTGTTTATACTGTATTGCATATTTCCAGTGCGGTGCCCACACTGTAACCAATTATGTACTCTCCCTCTTCCCGTACCCCTCCCCTTCCCCGTCACCAGCTGAGCGTTCTGGAATATTGACAGAGGCCAGCTGATGACCCTCCTGACAGGACGTGCTTCCCTGCTCTCCACTCCTGACCAGCTGTGTTTGACTTACTGCTTAATAAAAGGGTTAAACTTCAAATACTGCAGCGTGTTCTTAACAAATTTGCGACGAGGACTGGCACAGCAGAACCCACAAGCATACAATGGTGACACCTCGGATGAAAATGAATGAGGAATCTTTGAGAAGAACAGTCACAAAGTAAGAATTCACAAAAAATAAGGTCAGTGTACAAGCGGAGAGCGTGTATTAATACGATTAAAAGTATTAAATAACGGGGTTGACAACGTGAGAAATGCCTGCAGCAACTTAATTGTTAACAGCTAAAATTATACATGACGAATATTTCCTTCTAACATTTAAGGAGGAATGTGCATATTGTCAAAACGTCTAAGAACCGTTTAATTCTATGGCAGGACGGAGGCTCAGATTATGCTTTCTCTATTTCTTGACTGAAAAAACACAGCAGCCAATCAGCACACAGTAAAGAAAAAATGAACTACAATACCCATGATACCAGGGCAACCATGAAGTACACAACAGTATATAAAGGGTCATAGAGGTCACAACTTCCTCATTCTTTGCTGCTTCGCAGCCAGTTAAGTACACTTTCTACTTATTGCTGTTTATTCTGTACATGTTATATTGTTCTTGAGCTTACTGTGGATCGAGTCCTTCCTCTCGGGCAGAACACAAGCAGTCCATTTGGGCCCCTTTAGGGCCCCCAAGGTGTCCTCGACTTGCAGAGTCCCTCAGGGCTCCTCCCTTTCCCCTCTGCTATTTAATTTATACCTGCGGCCTCTGATCTACTCACAGAAGAGGTGGAACATCGTGGTATTCAATTATGCCGACGATTTACAAGTTATTTTCCCCCTCAACTCCCCCGACGCTGCAAACTGTTTCCAAGCTGTCATGCTTCACATACAGCATTGGATGAACCAAAATCAATTCAAGCTAAATTCCGGAAAAACGGAGCTCATCCTCCCAGGTAACAGCTCTGCACATTGGGGCCCCCAGTTCTGTCCTATAGAGCTGGGCCCTCCCCCTGTTCCAGCCAGCTCGGTGAAGAGTCTTGGGGTAGTCATCGATGTTGAGCTTTCTCTCAAAGCCCAAGTGGGGGCGGTGATCTCCTCCTGCATGTTCCAACTGCGAAAATTCGTAGAATTTCCCATCTACTCTCGCATGCAGCATTGATGCAGGTTGTAATCTCCCTGGTGCTGTCCCGCCTCGATTTTTCAAACTCTTTGTACCATGGACTTCCGCAATCTCTGCTCCGCCGTCTCCAAATCGTACAAAACCAGGCCGCCAGACTCATTTTTAAAACCCCAAAGTGGCAATCCGCTAAACTTCTACTGCGTAAACTACATTGGTTGCCTACCGAACAAAGGGCAGCCTTCAATATCGGCTGTTTGATATTCAAATCCCTTCACTGCACCAGCCCTGCCTTTCTTAACTCCCTGATTGCGGAGCACCGCCCGGTGCGCAATCTCCGGTCGGCGTATCTTCACTTGTTGGTCCCTCCGACCATAAAACTTAAAAAGTTTGGCGGCCGTCGGTTTGCCCATTTGGCTCCCAAGTTGTGGAACTCCCTTCCCCTGCCAATTAAATCAAGTCACTCCCTATTGAACTTCAGGAAACTCCTAAAAACCAGACTCTTCACTCTGACCGGCTAATCTACCTACTGTACAATCCCTGCACCCTCAGCGCCAGGAAACTTACCGTGTCAGTGCGCTCTATAAATTTCGCCTAACATAACATAACTGTTTATATCGCCGCTGTGTCGGCTTGCTTGCCCTTCCCGCTTTCTAGCGCGTCAGCTGCTCATTTCTTCAGAATTTTTCATTGCCGGTTTACTGTTATTATCGTCGTTGTTTTGGGGAGCGTGTGTCACCTCCCTTGTGCAAGCGCGCTTTGTCCGCGCCTGTTCTTTTCTGTGGAGCGGGAGTTTGGGGAAACGGGAGACGCTCGCGCATCTCTCCTCTCGACAGGCGGCTGTTCGCGCATGCGCGAAGCCTTTGTTTACTTTTGCCTCACGGCCCTACGCTTCTCTTGGTCTGCGCCTTTCTACAGAGTGCAATTTTGATGGCTGTGTTACAAACATGCCAACAGATCAACATGAAAATAACGCAACACAGATCAAGGATCAGGAGAAAAGTGCTGACTGCTCCTATGGTCGAACATTTTCTGTCTGCCAATCACAGTGAAAATGAATTCCAATGGACTATCTTGATAGGGATTGACCCAAAACACCGGTCTCCCTGCATTGAAAGTGCTTTGTTACGTAAAGAAGCTTATTTAATCATGAAATTTGACAGTATTAATAGGGGACTTAATTGTATGAGCGAATTAAATAGAGTGTAACCCACATTCAGTAATACATCTCACTTGGTAGCTCCACACGATAGAAGGACAACATTCTTTATTTTTGGCGCGTCGAACACGTGTTATAAACATACAATTAAATATGTATGATTAAGTGTAGGAAAGGCTCGGTCATTTAACATAAGGCTCATTGACCGCGTCCACAAAATTCTGGTCTTGGCAATACAATTCCCAGAATGCACTATCAAGAATATGGGGCAGACCACTCACGCGATTGGTTGAAATGACGGTCACGTGATTATATGACCCGGTAAACTAACAAAGCTTTTTCCCGCTTGTCTTTCCCCAAAACTAGAGTTGGGAGATTGATGAAATGACTTCATAAACCCAAAAAGGTGAGCGACCTTTGTAACCAATTCAGGTTAGCACAGCGTTATAGGTGTAGAGACCGGGGACTAAATTTGTCCCTTTTTTTCCATAGCTGCGCGGTTGTAAACAAACAGCGACTAGAATGGATACATGACAAATTCTTTCGTAGTTTGCAGCTCTTGACCGCCCAAAGAGTGAGTAGCCAACTGTGTTTGTTTGGACGTTATGCCTCCGTAAAACACGTAGACACAAAGTTTAAACCGCCTTCACTCGTTTTTTCAGAATTAAAAGACCCGTGAGTGTCCTGAATCGAATTGAACAGTACTGAAAACATAAGTGGATTTCATATATACACCACCAACAAGGTAACTTTCCCTATAAAACTGCCGCTAATTGTAATTCAAATGGCTTTTTGGATACAGTACCATTAAGAAACTGATATTTTGTTGCAGAGTGGCACCTACTGCGTATAAACAGAGTTCTAAGGCCAACTAACCTACATTGGCATCATACAGGTATGTGGCCAGGTACTGAGTTAATAATAAAATGAGCATTGGAGATAGTGGGGAAGCTCTCTAAAAAATATTTTGTTGTTTTTTGTCATAAACAGTTTTCTTTGAAGCAAAGATTAATCCAGCCCTGATGAGAGTCCGGTAACCCATAAACCAGAACTCGAAACGCGTCGGCTATGATATTAAGTGGCAATGGAATCAATGAATAACTTAAGTCCTCGAATGCTTAGAGTATTAGAATCATTTATTCTCTGAGCTAAAAGGGTTTTTAGTTGTTTAAAGCTTTTCAATTTACTTTTTTGATAACTAGATGTGATCAATTATGTATATATCACTGTTTTGTGACATAGCATTTGTCGTGTGTAAATGTATCTAATATAAATTTGTTGTGATATAACACAGGTTTTGTTTAAATGTATTGAATGTATATGTGTAGTTATATGCACAATGAGACGCAATTTATTTGTTGTTGCACTGTTTGTACCAATGTGACATTCTGTTTAGTAGATGATGTGTTCTTTTTGTGATTTAAAGTAAAATCTTAAAATAAATAAATAAATAAATAAATAAATAAAAAGGCAAAATTCATTGCCAAGATAAACGTATTAATTTTCGTTTATCTTAATATATATCAGTAATGTTTTTGAAATAATTTGAGGTTTAGGTAAAATGTCTTGTTGTTTGATATTGAGGCTTTACCTACCCTCTAATCCTCAGGGCCAAACCCCCCCTGTCCATACAATTCAATATAAGGCAGAGATAAAGAGGGCATGCTACGTGCAGTACTAACTACGCCAGATGTATTTTAAATTAAGTAGCCCATGTGTAGATTCTATCCTGGAACTGTTCAGAGCAAAATTCTTTCCATCTATTCGATATTGCTTCTTTTCATATGGCTCTAAATTAAAAAAAGATCCGGAGAGAGTCTTGCCCACCGCAGTCTGATATGGTTTGGGGCTTCCAAGTATGTTCAAGTCAGTCAATTAAGATTGGAATTTAGGCTTACTAATTTAACTAGGATGGGCGATTTTACTTTTCATTAAATAGTGTCTGGGGAAGAAAAAGCTGTAGTAGGCCTGCTCAAGAATTTCTCAGGGAAGTAGCGTTGTACTGATTTAAAAATGCATATTACAAATGTCATCACAAATCTTACCAGATATATAAACGATTCAAGACTTAACAAAGATTGGAACAGTCATCAGAGCTACATCTCCCTCAAGGTAATGGCCAAAGAGTCACTTGAAAAATCTGAGAAAAGAATTACATTTATTCAAATCAGGTTCTGCCTTCTCTCAGGAGACGTATGAGAGAGCTGGAAATAACAAGGCTCAATGCACTGTAAATATTATTGCGGTTGTAACTATACTGGTGAATCATTCCCTCTTAAACTCTGTGTCTCCTCTTATTAGGGCTCAGAATTAGTTTATTAAGGCCCTGTTTCTTAAAATTGGAGATACACACTATTAATGAGGCGACTGCATTGTGTGTGCTGGGTCAAGATGTACAGCAATTCTGCAGATTGGTGAAAAATTGTGACCTTGCTATCGGAGAACTTGAAAGGTGACGGATAGAACCCATGCTCTGGCTCGTAGGAAGGGAACCATCCCAGATTAATGCTCACGGTCACTAATGAATTGGACACCTTCTTTGAAGATTTCTTTCAGAACGTACCTAGCCATACATTGTAGCATTTTTAATTTCCCTATGAATTCCCAATATTTTTTCCAAGAAGCCGAGGAATATTTATATATATTCAGTATGGCTTATAAAAATATTGTAATCTTGGTTTTCTGTGGGAATCGGCACCTGTGCACTATTGTTTTGACCCCTTTTGCAAGGATATTAAAAACGAGGGAGAGGGAGTGAGACAGAGAGAGAGGGAGACAGAGAGGGAGTGACACAGGGAGTGAGGGAGACAGTCGGATGGAGAGGGAGTGAGACAGAGAGGGAGTGAGACAGAGAAAAAGTGAGACAGAGAGGGAGAGCGAGGGAGTGAGACAGAGAGGGAGTGAGACAGAGAGGGAGTGAGACAGAGAGGGAGTGAGACAGAGAGGGAGTGAGACAGAGAGGGAGGGAGACAGAGAGGGAGTGAGACAGAGAGGGAGTGAGACAGAGAAGGAGTGAGACAGAGAGGGAGTGAGTCAGAGAAGGAGTGAGACAGAGAAGGAGTGAGACAGAGAAGGAAAGGCCACCTCCGCCACTGATTCCCTCACTAGTACCCTTTAACAGTGCCCTTCAAGTCTCTGTGTGTGGGGGTGGGGGTGGGGGTGGGGGTGGGGGTGTGTGTGTGTGTGTGGGGGGTGTGGGGGTGTGGGGGGTGGGGGGGTGGGGTGTGTGTGGGGTGTGTGTGTGTGGGGGGGGGGGTGGGGGGGTGGAGTGTGGGGGTGAGGTTGTGTGTGTGGGGTGTGTATGTGTGGGGTGGGGTGTCAGTGGGTTGGTGTGTGTGGGGTGGAGTGTGTGTGTGTGTGTAGGGCCCGAACCCACCATAGGTGGTTCGGGCTCGCTCGCTGCGCTTCCTCGCGTTACTGTGTCCCTGAGTTTTTTTTCACAAAAGGGTGTGTCACCAACATGAAAAGTTTGGAAAGCTGTGCTGTAATACAAAAGGTTAGGAATGTTCAGTTTTCCATCAGAGAAGGGGTGAAAGACCATTTAGAAAAATTACTCCATGATGACATTATTGAGAGAGTGGAATCCTCAGAGTGGGTCGCCCCAATGGTTGTGGTGAAACACCCCAATGGGCGGTTGATATTGTGCATTGATCTCCGCGATCTCAACGAGTACATCCCAGTAGATCAATTTCCACTCCCGCGAATTAATGAAATGCTAGCATGTACCAAACAAAGTTAAGTATTTCTCTACAATAGATCTCAAGGCGGTATACCATTAGATTCCCTTGCACTCAGAGCAGAAGCCTAACCACCTTCCATCACCCCTTTCGGGTGTTTCAGATTTAAAAGAGTTCCCTTTGGATTGGCATCTGCTGCAGCCGCCATTTTCCAGAGGTTAATGCAGAAAACTTTCAAGGGGGTGGAAGGCATTCTGCTATTCCAGGATGACATATTAATCATGGGGAAAACAAAAGAAGAACACAATAACAAACTAATGCAAGTACTAGAAATCCTGGAGAAAAAGGGTCTCACGGCTGAATATAACAAGTGCAAGTTATCACGTTCAGAGATTAGCTACCTAGGACACTCTATATCAGCAGAGGGAATCAAACCAAAAAAAGAACTCCTAAATGCAATTTAAAATGCCCCGGATCCAAAAAATAAAGATGAACTGCGTTCATTCCTATGCCTAATAGAATTCTATTCAAAATTTATAGGGAAGTTTTCCACAAAAACATTTGTATTTAGACAGTTACTTAAAAACAAGAATAAATTTCTATGGACAGAAGACTGTAGTAAAACATTTAGTATGTTAAAACAGGATGTATTCACTGCCCCACCTTTGCAAGGATTTGATCCAATGTTGAAAAGCATAGTAACAACTGATGCCAGTGGGAGAGGTTTAGGTGCTGTCCCAACCCAAATTGATTCAGAAGGTACCGAATGCACCATAGCATTTGCCTCGCGTTCCCTGACTCCAACAGAAGAAAGGTATTCTGTCATCGAACGTGAGGCATTGGCTTGTGTTTGGGGACTGGAACACTTCCAACAAATTTATATGGGGAAGCAAAGTTATCTTAAGAAGTAACCACAAACCACAAACAAAAGTTTTAACCACAAAGGGTTTGTACACAGCTTCCCCAAGACTTGCAAGGATGTCTGTGAGGCTATTGGATTTGGACTATAAAGTACGGTATGTACCAAGCGTAAGAAATGTAGTAGCCGATTTCCTGAGTAGGATGCCAATTTTGGTACAAGAATCCAAATGGGAACCTGATGAGGAATTCTGGGTTGCAAGTGTCCATTTGGAGAAACATGGCATTTCAATGGAAGAATGGTTAAATGAACAAAGTAAACATCAAACATTATGCACTGAGTATAACAGGATAACGAGTGGTTTGCTGTTAAAGAAAAATGTACAAAAAGAAAATGTTACCGTACTTGGAAGTGAAGGAAGAGCTCTCAATTGAAGAGGGATGGATTTTAAGGAGTGGCAAAGTAATTCCACCAGCCAAACTACGACATGACATCCTAGAATTGTGTCATAAAGGACATTTGGGTATTGGCAAAACGAAGAACAGAATCAGGAACTCATATTGGTGGCCAGGGGTGGATCTTGCCACACAGAGAATAGTGAGGGACTGCATACAATGCAATAACTCAGACAAGTCAAAGGTCACATTCAGACCCCCACTCCACCCCATTCCCCAACATGCCAGGAGAGAGAATAGGAATAGACATCATGGGACCCATAACTGAACAGGGGGAACAGGTTGTAGGAGAGCAGGGTCTGCTTCCTATGGTTACCTCCACTTTTTGCTGTGATTCTCTGTTTTTTCGACTTTAGTGTGGCTGTGGACCTGCTAATCGGGCCCACAGCCCAACCTTTTCTCTCTCTAAATTGATACCATGTACTTTAGGTACATACCAGATTGGTTACTGGGTCACCCTTGTGAGCCTCTGTATAGTGTACCATAGGTACCCAGGGCATAGGTGCACCCTAGGCCTACCAGGGGCTGCAGCATGTATTGTGCCACCCCTGGTTTGCCTTCCAAACTGACGCCACAGGTCTGTTCACACAGCCTGGGTAAGGTGGTGTAATCACCCCTTACTTAGATATAGTATACCTATATTTACAGATAGACGCATACACCTATAAGTCACTCCTATGGCAGGCCTTAACAATCCTGGAGGCAGAGTGCTTGGTTTTATGTGAGAGGGTGCCCTAGCAGGAGCTGAACCGCTCTGCAGCTTTCGGAACCATCTCCATATAGCTGTTCTATGATATGGCCATACCATATACTCTTAAGTGCATTATTATCCTCGCGGTTAATGCTAACTTTGGTTTGGCTTTATCAAAACATGTCGTGTAAGGTGTCAAACACTTTGGAATACTACCACATCACAAAATGGATGCTGCTGCCACAGACACGAGTCTGCCCTCCTGCTGCTGGACGAAACTCCGGCAGGGGAGGCCTGGACAATAGGTTTCCTGTCCAGGGAGGTGCTGGCACCTCCCCAGACAGGCTTTAGTGTATTGGGGCAGGAGGGCTGCATTCAGTGAATGCTTTCCGGACACTGCCTGGGGCACACAAGGTGCCCCATGCATTTCCCAGTTCAAACCGGTTGCTGGGGCACTCTGCCCCAGCTCTGGCGCGAAACTGGACAAAGGGAAAGGGGTGTAACCACCCCCTTCCCAGGTCCACCCATAGGAGGGACCTTAAAGGTAGTCCAGCCCCTAAACTTAGTATAAGTATAGGAACCCAGTCCCTAGGATTTTAGATTACCCTGGACGAACCCCTGAAACATATATCCTGGACCTTCGACATTCCATTTCGACTGGAAGACAGAAGATATCTCCCTTGTGGTCAAGGAGTGACCACCCTGTTCAAACAGGCACCAACAGCAACTTTGCGGGTCTGCATTTTCGGGGCTCCTGCCGGATCCCGAAGAATCTGCGACACAGGACACGGGACTTCCAGACATTTCTGACCCCGACCTTCGCTCACAGCAAAGATGAAATCCCGTGGCGTACACGAAAGACGTGGGACCGCAACTCCTGGACATCCCGCATTCTGCAAGCTGCATCTACTTACCGAGGTATCTCGTGCATTAGGCTGCTTGAAGCCCCAGACCCGAGCACCATTTGCACCGAAGCTCAGAGGCCCCCACTCCACGAGTGACCCGTGGGCCCCGCTTTTGCATTTCAGCTCGACACGTCTTCGCAATTCCTTGCCTGTTGGCTAGTGAGCCCCCCGAAGACTTTTCTTTGCATCTAACTTGCTTTCCTGGTTGCTCCAGGCTTGCTCCAACTTCCCTGCAAAGGAGAAATTCCTCAGACCTTGCTGGTCTGCACCCAAGCCCATCTCGACTTCCTGCGTGGGTTGCGTTTGCCAAGGCTTGTTGGGTCCAATGGGGATACCGACGCCGCAGTCATCTAGATCCTTCATGGATAGCTCCAATCCAGCTCCTGGTCATAGTCTCCTGGTCCTCGTGGCTAAAGAGACAAGCTTCACCTCCTCACCTGAAATCACCCGACATCTGGAGGCATCTTTCTATCGCCGCCCTGGTCACTGGCAAGTGACCCAGACTCTGTCCCTTCTGCTTTCAGGTTCTACAGATCTTCGATCCACCCTTGGATCCACCCAGACACTTTTCCTCTGGTCGCCTGCAGCACTTCTTTGCAGCTCTCCATTGAAATAGACAACGAAACCCGACACCAAAAGAGACCTATGCACCCGGCTTCCGTGGTTGAGGTAACACGAGTACTCTGGTAGTCTCGAGGGTATTGGCCCTCCTAGTGTCCAAGTCCAAAGGGTTCCATCGTAGTTTATTAAGAAATGTCCTTAAATTGTAAATGTGTAACTTGTTTGTTTCCCATAGAAAGTCGCTCCAGTGGTCCTCCTACTTCCTAACCTTTGGTTATTTAGAGTAGCCCCAGCGATTCCACAGGCCCCAGGCCTGCTTTCTAATTCTCACGTGGTTCTTATACCACTATTTTAGTATATGGTTTGTGAGACCCCTAGGGCAAAACGTATACTGTGCAACTTATCGTATGCCAATTAAGTAACTTGTATTGTACTTTTACCTCTGACCTCATAAAGAGTGCAGAGGGGTTGTGTTTAGAATAAATACATATATATTTGATATATACCTTGTGTGGTGTGCTTTCATTTGGTACTAAAGGGATTATAATTGGTAAAACAACTCGCTTAATTCGCTTTCTGAAGTCTTAGCCTGAAGACTGCTCGTCACTGCTACCCCTAGGATAGCTTTCTATAAGGTTGACTTTACAACCACCATCAATAAGGGTCGATTAGACTGGTGCAAGGTGCCCACTAGAATTAGTGGACATCATATGCCAGGCTAACTTCTCACACAGGTTTATGCCATAATAATAATAATAATAATAATAATAATAATAATAATAATAATAATCACTGCTCGAAGTGGCCAGAAGTGGGTTTTGTAAACAAAACAGAAACCCAGGGTATTCTACAATTTCTTGCCAATCTATACTACTATTATAAAGAGAGAACTGTGTCCTTTGAGCCAGGTAAACTCGAAAAGTACACCACCAATCCAAACACCCAAGACATCTTTGAAAACCTCAGGGCAAGCAGAAGGACATAGACTATATTAAAAAAATATATATATGTTCTTTAAAATATTTAGGAATAAAAAAATGTAGTCCCTTGCAAGTAGCACCGGCCGCGACATGCGTGATGACATCGGGAGCGCGGGGAGGAGCGGCGTTCAGGAGCAAGAGGAAGAGCGGCGGACATGAGCGCGGGGAGGAGCTGCGGACAGGCGGGGAGGAGCGGCGGACAAGCGGTGAGGAGCGGCGAGAAGCAGAGGAGCAGTGGAGCGGTAAACTCAGCAGCGTGGGGAGGAGCGGCGGCTGAGGTAAGTGAAGCAGCCACGGATGCGCACCGAGGGACGGGCGGGGGCCATGAGTGCTCGCAAGCCTTTTACTCAAAGTCGGGAAGTAGGGGGAAACGGCGGACAAGAGCCGCGGGTGCGCACCGAGGGACGGGCGGGGCCCATAAGTGCTCGGAAGCCTTTTCCTCAAAGTCGGGACGTCGGGGGAAACAGCGGACACGAGCGTGGGCAGAAGCGGCCAGGAGCAACAAAACCGGAGCAAGGAAACACTGTAAGTACGCTCTGCTGCTCCCGGCCGCTCTGCTGCTGCGATGCTGCCCCCAGCCCCCTTCTGCCCCGGGCAACGCCGGGGCGGGCTGCTAGTGTGTTCATAAGAGAGGGGCTGACCAAGTGCATTGTCAGTGACAATGGCCCCCAGTTTACCCGAGTTATTCATCAACTATTTGAAAAGGAACAAGATCACACACAAAACCACATCGGTTTACCACACAGCCGGCAATGAGCCGTAGAAAGGTTTAATAGGGTCATTAAAAGGTATTATACAACTAGCCACCAACAACAGTCCGGTGTGGAGAAACGAAATCAGCAAAACATTGTGGGCATACCGCATAACACCATGTATTAGCACCGGTCACAGCCCATTTGAACTAATAAGAGGGAGGACGCCCATTTCCAAGGACAATGTAGGTTGGCAAACAGCGGCTGAGTGGTCACCAGACAGGGTCAAACGCAGATTGCAAAAGACACAATTAGAGTGTAAGGCCCACTACGACATGAAACACGGCTGCAGGGCCGGCCCTAGGCATGTGCAAAGTGTGCACCTGCACAGGGCCGCCAAAACCCAGGGGCCGCCACGACGAGGATCAGATCGAAGGATCACTGGCACTGCAGGGGCGTAACAAAGGCCCCTGGGGGGCCTCCTGCGCTCCAGGGGCCCCTCAGCGGAGCCTTCATTAACGCCCGGCCGCCCTACCCATTAATTAAATGGTGCGTGCAGCCGCGCACGCCACGGCCAGGCAGCGTCTTCATTAATTTAATTGTTGGCGCAGAGGAGTAACATAGGCCCCCTTCCCTTGTCCGGACGGTGTGGGCCCCCTCACTCAGCTGAGCCTTTATGAACGCACGGCCGACCTCCTCATAAATTAAATGATGCCGTGCGTGCGCGCGCACGCCCGCCGGCCTCTTAATTCATTACACGGCTGGCGCGCACGCACGGGCCTCTGAGGTTTTTCATAATTAAGTGGTGCATGTGCGGTAGCGCTTGCACGGTTATTTCCGGCCGCGTTTGCGCCGTCTTCAGGGTGGGGCTGGTGACCTGTGACCACAACGGTGATTTTTGCAAAGTACCAAGGCACAAAGCTGTCGCTGTACTAAAGTCACCCGAAGGGCCCAGGAGTTCAACACTCGAGAGAGAGTGAGAGGCAAAGTGAAAACCTGCAGAGATCTCAGATGTTTGAACCGCGTGTGATGTGTTTTCAGAGAATGGTGATAAATAGAGGTTTCAGCAGCTCACTGGCCGCCTCGTCTTCAAGACACTATATAGACGCTGAGGCTGGAACCCTGCCAATGTCCGGAGTGAGTCCGTGCATCCTGGCAGTGCAGGGACGAGCTGGCAACACATGAATGAGTTACTTCAGAAATGACACTGGACAGGCCTCTTTCAGTGCCAGCGCCGTGTGGTATTTCCCGGGCTCGGCTTTAGGTCCTGCCAAGAATACCTTACCTGTGGATCAGACCCGATTCTAGAGGGTGGGCCGGGTAGGGCCTGGCCCACCCAAACATGAACCTTGGCCCTAGCAGTGACGTCAGGCTGACCCCTTCAGCTGTTTGTCAGATCCAGCTGTGTCACAGAGTTTGAACAGAGCAGGTAAGAGAATGTGTGGCTATTGCTTCATTTTTTAGAAATCTGCGAAGGCCCAGCTAGATATATACTTTGTGTATGCTTCGAGGATGTGTGTATATTAGTTAATATTCAAAAAGTCTGTGAGGGCCCAGTAAGACACATACTTAGTGTATGCTGTGTATATTTAATTTATATTGTTGTATCGTTATCATGATGGATGCAAGACACAACTACTAAAAAGCAATATTTTGTCTGTTCCTAATTTTTAAATGCAGATAAACTGTATTTTATCTGGATGTGGATAGCTCAGTGGGTTACTTGCAATACAGAAGTTACAATCCTAAAATAAGACAGTGATCTATAAACTGACATCAGAGAGCTGCATACAAACCTGAATAGTATACTTAGAACCTTTTTTTGTGTGTTTCAATATAGTTAGCATTTCCCTACTCTCTCATTACTCTAATGTTGCTATAAAGAGTTTGTTTGGGCAGATATACAATTTAATCAGTAGGCTACACTATGAGTAGCGCTATACAACAAATGAAATTGAATATGAGAGAGGGGCTACGGAGAGATGACACTGTTGGAGGGTGGCAATGAGAGAATCCACGGAGGAGGTCATGGGGGGCAGGGCTACTGAGCGATGAGCGGCACTGGTGGAAGGTGGCAATGAGGGAATCCAAGAAGGAGGCCATGGGGGACGGTGGGCGATACAGAGAGATGAGGGGCACTGGTGGGGGGTGGTAGTGAGGGAGTCTGAGGAAGAGGTTATGAGGGGGTGGGGCTACGAAGAGATGGAGTGCACTGTTGGAGGGTTGTAGTAAAGGTATCTACAGAGAAAGAGGCCAGTGGTGGGGCACCAATAAATAACTCTCCACATGTTCTGTATACACACAGAAGCAATCCTTGTATCATAGTAACTGTTGGCAAGTAGATATGATGTAATCTATGGCTTGTAGACTACCTACAGAAGCGACAAATTGGGACCGTAGTGGCCCACCCGAATGTACCCTTGGCCCACCCAAATAAAAAATCCTGGAGCCAGGCCTGCTGTGGATCATAAGATGCCCACTGTCAGCCCTCCACCCTCAAGAGGACACCAGGTGAGTCAGACCTGAAGCCGCTCTCTGCTCCTCTGCATTCTGGGTGCTCCCAGAGGCACGTGGCAAAACCTGGGAGAAGTTACAAGGGTCATGGAGCGGGCGACTATCAGTCATGTGTGAATACATTTATACAACTCCTGACATCGGTTCTAAGCACCTCTGAAGAATAATCGACGAAGAAGGCGCAGGAAGTATGGAGGCATGCCCAAGATCACACAGCGCGTCACCGGAGGCCAGAATTAACAAGCATTTGCAATGCAATAGGTCTGGCATTTACACGAGTTTAAGCTATTGGCATTGTAAATGATAATGCCTTTAATTTATATATAAAAACAAAAATGAAAGGCATTGCCATTTGCAATGTTAATAGCTCAAACTCGCCTAACTGCGAGACCTATTGCATTGCAAATGCTTGTTTTAGCAAGTCAATGCCCTTAAATCGAATGTTAATGACAAAAGTTTGACCAATATTGCCAACATAGACGCCCAGCTCCTCAACGAGTGGTTCGGAAAGATGGTCTCCTCCATTGCTCCGGCTTCACGAGCATTATCAAAGAGAGACTCCCCCTCAGCGCCCTAGTTCTCGCAGGACCTAAGAAAAGAGAAAGCAGCTTGTAAAAAGCTGGAAAGGTTTTGGAGAGCAAACTACGGCCTGGAAGAAAGAACGATATATAAGGAAGCCTCCAAAAAACTGCGGAAAGCCATTAGGAAAAGTAAAAAACAGTTTTATGCGGACTCTATTTTTCAGGCAGAACAGTCTGGCAAACAGATTTTCAAAGTGGTACAGTCGTTTTTTAAACCCAAGTGTATTGAGAGGGAGGTTTCACCGACAGCTACCCTTTGCGAGCAAATTTCCGAGTTCTTTGACCAAAAGATCAAAAAGGTGTATGAATCTTTTGGACCAGAAATAAATACGCTGAAACAGGACCTCGCGATTAAAGACGAGCCTAGCGAGACCTTCACCCAGTTTATGAATATTTCTCTGAGTGAGGCAAGAGAAGAACTTATTCGATGCAAATCCGGATCCCCAGACAACCCATGCCCAGCAAAATTATGGAGCTCTATTGCTGAGTTTGTAGCGCCTACACTACAACACATCTGGAACTCATCCATCACCTCGGGTATATTCCCAGATGTCTGGAAACATGCCACTCTCCTCCCACTAAAGAAAAAGCCTAATGGGGATCCAGAAGACCTTAGTAATCTTCGCCCTATATCACTTTTAGCCGCCCCGGAAAAATGCTAGAGAAAGTCATACAGCGCCAACTAAGCAAATTTGTAGAAGTAAATAAGGTACTACATGAGACACAGTCAGGCTTCCGACCCGGCTTTAGCACGGAAACAGCGCTTATTGAGGTAGCTGAATCAGTAAGGTGGTCGATGGATGCAGGTAACTCAGCAATGCTGGTACTCCTGGATCTGTCGGCCGCCTTCAACACTGTGGACCACGCCAGACTACTCAGGCGGCTGGCCGAGATAGGCATCCAGGACAAAGCGCTGGGATGGATTCACTCCTATCTGTCCCAGAGAACGCAAAAGGTGGCACTAGGGACGATTTCTTCAGCCTCTAAGGCCCTCAGTTGTGGAGTTCCGCAAGGGTCGGCCCTCAGCCCCCTTTTGTTCAACATCTACCTTGCGCCTCTCTTTACGTTGATTGCCAACTGGGGTGTCAAGGCAATTTCTTATGCCGACGACACCCAGTTGGTATTTCCGTACTCCGAGATGACGCAGGAGTCCTTTTCGAACTTCAAAGGCTGTCTCCAAGACATTGCCCATTGGATGAACACAAATAAATTAAAATTAAACGCCAATAAGACCGAAGTGATCTTCTTTGGCAGAGGCCCCACCCCCGCCTCAGAACTTTGGTGGCCAACGGAGATGGGCCCAGCCCCCTCACCCAGCCGCTCCGCAAAAAACCTTGGAGTTAGATGGGACGATAGCATGTCCTTCACCTCCCACATCCAACAAGTCGCCGGTTGTTGCTTGAGCAAACTGAGAAACCTCCGAAAAATCCTGAGACTCCTCCCGGAAAGCTGCCGGAAAACGGTTATTCACGCCACTGTTACATCTCGGCTGGACTACGCCAATGGACTCTACCTTGGCCAACCTAAATACCTGACGCAAAAACTCCAGGTAGTCCAGAATGCGGCTGCGAGACTGTTACTGCGAATTCCTCTCAAGCAGTCAGTCTCTCCGCATCTTCGCTCTCTGCACTGGCTGCCAGTTACCAGCAGAATAAAATTTAAAGCACTTTCGCTGGCGTTCAGATCTCTGCATGGCTCCTGCCCAGAGTATTTGAAAAACCGCCTCCCAAGATACGCCCAAACACGCGCACTTTGGTCCAACTATCGTGTTCAGCTGGCCGTCCCACTTTCGAAAAAGGCTCGACTAGGCGGTTGGACTTTCTCGGCAAACGTCACCTCTCTTTGGAACACTTTACCTCAAGAAATTCAGCAGGCTCCTTCTGAACCCTGCTTTAGGAAGATGCTGAAAACGTGGCTCTTCACCCAACCCCGCTAGCTTCCTTTTCTGCCTCTAGGTCAACTATGTTCCTCTAGCGCCGGGACACCTCCAAGTGAGGTAGCTGTTCGCGCTCTATAAAATGCAGTATTACAACCTCGAATATTTTATGGGTTTGGGAATCGTACGTGTAACAGCATAAAATACTTTAATGCTTGAAAATGCCTGTGTGTATAACTCACACACTGGTATGCCACCCGATAACTATTGCGCCATTGCTGAAATTCAGCACAACTTTGCTTCTAGCAATATGTTTTCCAGCCTATATTTAACTGGCAAATAAAAGTGACTTGTACGGTACATTTTAGTTAATTTGATAAACTATGGGTCCAGTTAGCAATTTCACTATGGCTGTCATTCTGAAAATGTTATACTATTTCATACCCTTGAATCTTTTTGTGCCAGCATTCCTGCCCCGTCCTACATCCCTTCTGACTAACAATCTACTCCTGTGTTTCTGGGCCTCTTCTCTCAGCCCTGCATACAAGATGCTCATGAATAATACTGTTAGGCAATATCCTTAGAGAGAGGTGTAGGGGGTGGGCTGACATGGAGCAAGGAAATAGAGAAAGAGAAATTAGGGGAAACATCTTGATAAAGGGACAAATGCAAAAAGTGATTATGAGCGAAAGAAAAATTAAGAATGTGAAATAGCAGATGGGTATATAAATAAAGACAAAGAAAGACTGGAAGGAAAGAAACATGAAAGGAAATAAGAGAAAAGGCAGGATGGAAGGGTGAAAGGAATGATGAAAGAATTAATTAATAGAGTAGTAGAAGAATTGATAGAGGGAATGTTGAAATGATGGCTGGAAGAGTGAAAGATCAATTGTTTCAAGGGTGAATGAATTGAAGGGTGAATAATAGATAGATTAGGAAGAGTGAAGGATGAATAGTTTAAATAATGTGTAGCTTGATCCATGGATATAATGATTGATGGATGCATGAAAGAAAGGCTAGAAATATTTATATATGTAAGGACTACAGCCTTCCGATCGCATCCACCTGTCAGGGATGGTGCACAGCAGTGGAAGCATATCCCGCCATAAAAATGCAAACAGCCCTGCGTCATGGTCACACACAGAGGAAAGCTTGCATTCTGAGATATAGTTGCCGTAGTAGTTTATTCAAAAGTTTATTCAAAAGACTGAAGTGTTTCTACCGGAACGGTCTTGTGGTGTTATTTCTGATATTTATATGTGTTGATCGTCTTCATTGCTTAATTTTACTTGCAAGAAAGTGTCACTCAGTCGTTGAAATGTCACTCATAATTACACTGAAATTATGAAAATGTCACACATGGCAAACTGAAACCTTGGTAGCTACGCTCCTAGCAGCCCCTGTTTTCCAGTCTCCAGGGGCCCCATCAGTGCTGTAGCGCACTGTTGCCTCATAACAGTCCTACTTCATAAATTGTACATTTACTGTTGTAGTATGAGAATGCATTTCATGAAAAGGAATATAAAGTAGGGTTGCCAAAATAAAAATGCCAGCCATGTGGTTGAAGAGCCTGGAAAGACCTCATCTTAGAACTAAATAGGGTTATAAATAAAAACAGTATGTATTCATTTGTAATGTGACTTTTCTGTCTTTGTTCCCTTTAATTATCAGTCATGGATCTCATAATTCAGGCAGCCACAGAAGACAATTAAAGTGCATTTTATTTATATTTGCTATTAGAAGTATGCACAGATAAATGCTGAAAATGCGGCGTTAGGTGACTGCTTGTTTTTGTTGGAGGGGCAAAGTGGTAGGTGGTGGGCCGGGCCGCTGGGGGGGCCTCATTGTGCTTTGCAGGGGGCCCCCTCAAGTTTCGTTACGCCACTGTGGCACTGGCGGCCCCCTGGCAGGATTTGGCGGCCTCCGGCTCCGACCCCGGTCCGCAATCTGCACGGGATGGGTCACACACAGTAATCACTCAGCCAGGTTGAATTCCCGAAGCCGGCGGCCCGACCCAGTTATGCATACCACCAAGCAATGGGACTGTCTGCAGCGTTGTTTTAATTTCAGTCAGTTTCACTTACTTGCCCATGAGCCAGCCAGCAGTTTGGGACCCAGGGCCGTCAATCTTAGCCCTACTACCAATGACGTGACGGCCCTGGGACAGTCAGCCCCCTCGCGCTGTGCGCAGTGCGCAACTCTGACGCGTCATGGTGGGCACGCTCCAGTATGTGTTTAAAGTACTTACATACGCTGCCATATTTATCACGTCTGAATTGGAACAAATTTTTTGCTAAGCAAGGAAAGACGGCCGGTTGGTTCCAGGTAAGGCGACACCCATACAGAAAGAGGGGTCCGGGTGGTTACTGAAAGACCCACCCCTCTGAGCATCAGGTTTGAAACGTGTAATGTTTGCAGTTTTATATAATCCGAACTAGACCCGAAGGATTTGGGGTGCTTTACATGAGAACGTTAAATTACACAAGTTCACTTATGTTTTTTAACACGGAAGAGACAAAGATGATAGCACCAGCCCACCACTCTTTTATAAAACGCGCCGCTAGCGTTTATGTTTCGTACTGCTGTTTATTTCTGCTCTGTGAATGCTGATCACGTGAGTCTGACTTTAAATGTAGGTGTTGGTAGGGTAGGTACACAACAGGTAGCAAAAGATGCATCCTATTGCTTTTGCTCTTTA
Organism: Lissotriton vulgaris; assembly: GCF_964263255.1. Classification (NCBI taxonomy): domain Eukaryota; kingdom Metazoa; phylum Chordata; class Amphibia; order Caudata; family Salamandridae; genus Lissotriton; species Lissotriton vulgaris. The sequence continues at coordinate 879,016,436 of NC_141685.1, forward strand.
TTAACCCGAGTCCTTTTGCCACACCCTTACACTGCCACGAGTATGACCTTTGTGCTCATCTGTTTGGTTTGACATTTCTGCTCAGTCATGGTGAAAAGTCTAATTTTCAAAGGGCTGTTGTGGCTATTGTACTGCATCATCAGTTGTACCAAATTTCTATGTGTTGCTGGTGCCCACTTTCTTGTGTGGTCTACCCTAACAAAGACCCACAAATATATCACTACGTGAAGAGTGGGAAAGGCACACTCAATTATTATGGAGTTTTACATAAATATGCTGTTACAACAAAGTGGTTTGCTTAAGTAACGTCTTGATAAATGTCTTCTAAGTTCATATAATTAAATTACTATACACACCATCCAAATATAAAAAAAGTACACACCATCCAATTAAAAAAGAGAAGTTTTTTATAAATTTTTCAAAAACATCCATAACATCCAAAGCGTTTCGATCAACTGTGGAACTTCTGCAGGGCTTATTACTATGCAGGTGTTTATCGTTTAAGGATCTGGTTGTCTGTGTACTCCATATAGTGAGATTTTTTTTGGTAATGCCCTAAGCAATATAAGGAATATCAGGAATAGGGCTCCTATGTCTTCCTGTTGGTCAAGTATTGTGTAACATCGAGTATTGAGCAAAGTATTGAACAGAAAATAAGAGGTGACCACTCGGAAAAGGCAGATTTCCTATCAATCAATCAATCAATCAATCATATCATTTGTAAAGCGCACTACTCACCCGTGAGGGTCTCAAGGCGCTGGGGTGGGCTTATTATGTCCAACGTTACGTCAAACTCGGCACCTTCAAGGTATAAATATGCCCACACTTGCCCTAGCAAACACACAGTGCTTTGGAGCAGTTCGACTATCTACTTGCTCGACGCAGCTCCGAGCTCGCTACAGTAAGTGCAGAAGGAAGCCGACCCTGCTAGCTGGCACACACAATTAAGTCTAGTATATTCGATAGACACCTAGTCGACTTAATTCCTACGTCAATTCTATAGTATATGCTATTACAATGCGCAGAGCCTATTGGGAATATAGGAACTACACAACAACGTGACCTATCAGAGTCCTAATTTCTTTAGGAAATATCCTTTGATTTGGTAATTTGTGGTTTAAATGAAAATGACACATCAAAATCTTTCACCAGCTGCCACTGCTGACCCCCTCTTCCGGGGCCCCCACCTACGCTCCCTGCACAGGGCCACCATGAGCCTAGAGCCGGCCCCGACGGCTGCAAACACGAAAAGTTATCAGTGGGAGAGATGGTGCAGGTTGAAACTAGCTGGTTCATTGCCAAGGGTGAAAACACGTTTTCACAACCCCTCATGGTGGAAAAGGTGTTTTGTAATTCAGCTCTATTGAGCGATGGTTGAGTGTGGCATTTTTCAAGGTTAGCCCCAGGCAAGCATAACAGAGCTTTTGGAGAAGGAAAGATGGTATAAAGAGACACAAAGAGGGATGGAGGTGAATTTTGGGAAGATGGGGACGATGGAGATGTTCCACCGAACACCCAGAGTTCAGCCTCAATGGGCCGCAGAGAATGTATACCTATCAATGATGGAAAATAATGCACAAGAACAAGATGTGGACGCAGGGTTGTACCCCCGAGAAAACTGAATGATTTTTTGTGTGACTAATTGCATTTCAGTTTATTCAGCTTCCTCAAGGAGAGAGATGTGTTGTGTTCATACTGGATTGAATATTTCCAGTCAGGGCCGTTTCTACCATTAGGCCAGACTAGGCGACCGCCTAGGGCGGCAAAAGGGGGAGGGCGGCAAAAAACATGAGTTCGATCACTAAGCATGCCCTGCTGTCCTAACTCTTCTGGCCCCCAGCAGTTCAAGAAGCCCCTAGAACTCGACCGCTCAAGAGTTTTTAATGTTAGTTTCCCAGTACATCCTGTTTCTAGGGCCTGTGAGTCCTCGCACTCTCTTCCTTTCCTATCTCCGTTACCTGTCCCTCTGTACCGCTCATATCTCTCCTCCACTTACTATTCATTCTTTTAACATTTTGTGACTCACCAGCGCCAAGAGCGTTTTGAACAACACGTATCGCTACATGAATACACTGACAATTCCAGGAGCCTTGGTTTTAATGAGAAAACACAAGCGTAGACGTTCAATAGGCAGTAAACTCTATACGATTACCTATTTTTTTGTTAAAAGTTTTAACATTGTGTAAAGTAATCAAGATAAAGAAAAGGGTTGTGTTTTGTGCTACACTCCAAGCGAGGGATAAAAGTACTGACCAGCAGAGGTACATTTGGCTCGAAGGAAGATTTAATGAAATGCGTTCATCTCCGCCATCGGGGTCAAACGTGTGCACACCATCTCAGATCACTCAGAGGCAAGAATGGAAGGAATTTTGAGAGAGGACCAAAAGGTTGTAGAGATTTTGGAAACATTTCCCTCAGATGTGCGTGACAAGTCAGGAGTGATTTCCCCTATTTAGAAATATTAGATTTTTTACAAAATCATGTTATTTAAACGCAAGCTCTAGTCAGTGTTACCTTCAATATTACTTACCCCTTTTGTACCTACAATGCTAAACTGAGCTGCTTCTTCGTGCTTAATATATATTTAACTGTGATAGTCAGCGAAGCTCGTATTATTGCTTCGGGAACTGCTCTCTGTTACTCAGAATCCATTGCATCAACTCATAATCACCTCAGAGGCGCTACATTAATGTTGTTTACTGAAAAACTCAGAACCACCAAAAGATTCTTTTGGTGGTTCTGAGTTTTTCAGTAAACAAGAGTGCAGAGAGGACGACGTCTTTGGGCGCTATGATGTCATGGGTATTCGATATCCAATTATTAATTTCCTTTGCCTTTAACGATACAATTAACAGAGTAAAACAAGATACCTAGGTCCGACGCCCCAGTAAAGCTATCTTGGTTCATTTTAGCCCATGAGCGGGTTAGAGATGGAGGAATAGTATTTTTAAATTTATTTTGAGTGATAAGGGTGTTAAAAGACAGGGACAGCTGCATGATGTGACCAAACAAGAGGAAAAGGCCTTTCAACACTAATCAAATTATGCTTGGTAGCGAAGGGTTTGAGATTGTGTGCAGCCTATCTGTGGCATCTTTAAAAAGTTGTGGTAAGCCTGTTGGAGTCTAGAAGTTTAGAGCTTCTGGGTCCTGTGATTTTTCCTGGTGAGAATTGAAGTAGTCAAGAATAGTAAAACTGGGACTTTGAATGATAAAAAGGTGCAAGCAAGGAGAACATGAAGTGAGTAAAACCTGATCTGAGGCCTGGGGGAGGCAGCTGTGCCTGAAATGGCATTTATTTCACATTATAACACAACTCTACCCAGCTAAGGTGTCGGTGCTCTTACACAAGAGCAGAATTTGAAATGTAAGAACTAAAGTAAACCAGTTACATGCGGTAAGGGATGTGTGAAAATATCCAAACTGGCAGAAAGTGGGAGGGAGAAGAGACGAGAAAGCAGTGAAGTGTAAAAAGGTGAATAAACAGGTGGCAGGTTTGGGCAGTGGGGAGACTAAGGTGCAACTATTGAGAGCAAGGGAGGGGGCGGCATTTTTCAATTCTCGCCTAGGGCGGCAAAACACCTAGAAACGGCCCTGTTTCCAGTGCAGTGCCCGCAGTGTAACCAATTCTGTTCTCTCCCTCTTTCCGTACCCCTTCCCTTCCCCGTCACCAGCTGAGCGTTCTGGAAGGTTGACAAAGGCCAGTTGATGACCCTCTTGACAGGACGTGCTTCCCTGCTCTACCCTCCTGGCCAACTGTGTTGGACTTACTGCTTAATAAAAGGGTTAAACTTCAAATACTCCAGCGTGTTCTTAACAGTGGGATTCACCTTTAACGCAATTACTACGACGAGGACGAAGCAGTAATGAAAAATTGCCCCCCATAATCCTCAGAAATGACTGAGAAGACTGAAGGACAGGGTCCCGAATCTAGCCCTCCCTGATAACTGAGGAACCTGTTCTCATTAACACTGAATGCCCCATCCCGCGATCCCCTATTACACTTCAAGCCCGGCCCCCTCACCAGCAAGACTGCCTCATTCAGCGCAGGTAATTTGTCGAAAGGCCGCAAAGTCGTCATATCTCTAAGTGGCTCCCGCTGAATTTTCGAACTTCTCCACACGCCTCTACGCGCTTCTCTATTCCATAGTGGTGCACGCTTACGTTAGTTCTATTCGGCATCCATATCTGCTCCAGGCACTTGTGTGACAATTGTGAAAGTTAAGTACCTCGTCCCTTCACTGACATTTACAAACCAGCTGTGACAACAACGCCCAATCTACATACGTGTTTGCTTGTGCCAAAACAAGACTGCTGTCCTCTTTATAGGACATTCTGAAGCCTGTGAGGGTGATGGCGCCTGACTATAAAATGGCCGATTTTCACCGAAACAGATAGAGGACTCGAACAACGGAAATGCAGGCGTAGCTGAAGGCTTTGAAGCGTCGTAGTTCTAACAGTACAAGTCTTCCTGACCACCTCACAGTCTCCCCGGGCCAGTATTTACAGTATATCCTTCTGTTGGTTGGTTAGAAAGACAGTTGACCTGGGTCTCATCCAAGTTGTAGGGTAAATGTAAAAAAAGAACCTGAAACCGCAGCTTAAAAAACATATTTTAGGCACAGTGAGAGTAAATTATCGGCTGCACATTATTTTTAAGGACATATGTCTACTGAAAAAACCCACATATAACGACATGCAATTGACTAAAGCGCAAAACCTGACTAAACGTGTCAAACATACTATTGTGCATTTGGCACAGCAGTATTTTCAAGTGAATTAAACCAATTGGTGCTAAAGTGTATATAGACCACAACTTACAGAATGGGCAGATATGTGAAAAGAAAATTCTAGATTGGTGCAAGGGCTGCAAGGAGTTACTAATGCATACATGTCAATGGCAGGCGTATTTTGTAAAACGTGCGCCTTCGGATGTTATGTGGTTGACATCTGCAGTCTAATTGTCGCAGAAAGATACATTCTTTCTAAAACGCTGCTGGGCTGCGGCGACGGGGGTGGGGGGGGGGTGAGGGGAGGGGGGTTAGAGGGAGAGATAGAATAGAGACTGCGCAAGTCTAATTGTCGCAGAAAGATACATTCTTTCTAAAACGCTGCTGGGCTGCGGCGACGGGGGGGAGGGGGGTCAGGGGGGGGGGGGCGTTAGAGGGAGAGATAGAATAGAGACTGCGCAGCCTGCTGCTGCGGTAGTTGCCCTAGCAACTGAAGATGTGGGATTCAGTGTCCTGACTGTAGAAAGGATAGAGACGGGGATACGGATTACAGTGTGACACAGCCAGATGAAGAGAGATGTGAGACCACAGAGAGATAGCACATACCGAGGAAAGACCCCGCTGGATGAGAGAGCTTCCATCTCGCATGGCTTAGCACCATCCAAGTATCCACCGCTGCATTCGGAAGTCCCGTAGCCTGGAATTGGTATTAAGTATCGGTGCTTGAATACCTATGGGTTTTGATGTCTTATAAATGCCTTTCATTTGACTTGACCTGGGACACAGAAGAAGAGGCTCTGCGCCCCAGACTATGGCATTGGCTGGTCATTGATTGCCACCCGTTGAGGTCACCATCCTGCTCGAGCATCCTGAAGAAAGGACAACTGAAGGTGATGGCGCAGCATCACGCTCAGGTGAGGAGGTGGATGGCAACATATTGAAGATTTAGCAATAGCTTACCCATCACGTACTGGAAAGAGCTTTTCCACTGCGCCTGTTCACCATCTAATTGCCATTGGAAAGAGCGAATCCATTACTTCTGCCGACAGCGCAGTCATCATCACAGAGAAGGTATCAGTCGCTTCTGCAAGTGGCCCAGTCTTCATCAGAAGGTGCTTATCTATCAGACGAGGATCTTTGGAAAGAGATTATACGTAGCCTGTGGCAAAGTCACCATTGGACAGAGCCTGCATATCACTTCAGTCGGCTTTGCAAAAATCAATGAAAGAGCGAACAAATGGTCCTGTTGGGCGATCCTTTCATTATTCATTGTAGCTGCCAAAGCCCCTCTGGGAATCAGAACGTCCTATCAATCGCTCCTGCTTAGTCCTATGTTCTTCGCTTTGCTACTGCGGGCTAGGCACAGGGTGGTACCCACAGCTGAGGCGGTAAGACCGATTGAGAACATCTTATCATGAGCATCTACCTACCTATAACCATTCATGTTCCAGAACTGCTAGAGCAGGGTGTGCTGTGTGCACTGGCAGATTTGGGTTTTGGACCCAGCGCTGTTGTAGCATGGAGTGTTTTAGGCCCATGAAGAGGGAAACTGGTAGAACAAGGAGTGTTGCAGGGAAGGGTTGAAGTGCATCATCAGAGCTTTCTGTGGGTTTCAGTATTCAAATAGTTGGGGAGTTGCAGGGCTGGACTGAGGTGCACTGGGGCAGGCGTGTGCGAGCTTCGGTACTGGAAAAGCAGAGACTGCTGTAGATGATGGACTTGAATTGCCAGAGCTGTTTGTGACTCACACTATCAGAGTAAAGAATGTGGTGCAGAGCATGCTTGAGGTCTCTTCGGACAGCTGTTTGTGGGTCCAACCACTCGAATGCCAGCGAGTTCTGAGAGTTCGGAATACCGTGCACTGACAGAGCCTTGTGTGGGTGTCAGTGATGGTACAGTAGGGGGGCATGTTAATTTCCCGGTGCTTTGTTACATCTTGGTGTGTGGGTTTTAGGATGACACAGCTGGAATGCTTTAAGTTAGAAATGAGGTGCATTGACAGATCTGCACGTGGGTTCCAATAGTGAAAGAGCAGAAGTTCTTCACATCAGAACTGAGGTACATCGGCAGAGCTGTGTGCCGATGCGAGTACTGACAAATCAGGGGGTGCTGCAAGTCAGGCCTGGTGTCTTCCACGTCAGGGTTGAGGTGCAGTGACAGAGCTGTTTGTGTGTTTCAGTACTGCACAAGTAAGGTGTGCTGCAGGCCAGTTTTGGGGCGTATTGATAGAGTTGTGCCAGGGGCTAGAGCAACAGAGTGTCCATCTGCCAGAAGTGAAGTGCTTTGGATATGCTGTGAATGGAAAACAGTGTTGGAATAGCAAACGGCAATGCATCTCCAGATTGAGGTGCATATGCAGAGCTGTGTATCAGTTTCACTGCTGAAGAGTCCGTGGCGCTGCAGACAAGATGGAGGTTTATTAGTAGTCTTGCACCTGAGTCCTAGGCTTGAACACAAGTGAGTGCCGTAGGTGAAAGCTGAGGTGCATGGCACAGCTGCGTGTGGGTCTCAATGCTGGAATTCTGGCCAGGTGTGAAGGTCTGAGGTGCATTACTACACCTGCGCGAAGATGTCAGAAATTGTTTTCGATGCATTGGCAGAGACTCTGTGGTTTCTGGTACTTGAATAGCAGGAGGTGATGCAGGTTAAGACTGAGGTTCACAGACAGAACTGTCATTGACTTAAATAGTATGTGGTTGCCGCAGGTTAGGTCCGAGGTGTACATTTGGGAAAGTTGTATTGCAGTGAAATACTGACTAAATTGAGATTAGAGTGAGGATGAGTGTTACAAGAACATTTGTAAATTAAAAGGAACATATTGGAGTTCAAGGATCACAGCTTAGAGTGACGAACTGGCCAAGTCACATGGGTGAGGCACAATAACTTTTAAAGTAAAATGCAGTAGCAGTGACGACAGAGTGAGGCAGAAGAGCTACCAATTTGAAGGAAACGTGGAGGGGGCCCATGAATGGGGTGAGGTGCAGTGAAGTGACCTTATGCTCAGCAAGTTGTAGTGAGGTATACACTGACCCCCTTGTCTTATCGAGTGGAGTGAAATGAGTCAATGGCTTGTCTTTTGCAGTGAGCTAGAGTGATCCCATGGGCAGTGCTTCATTTTAGCCAGTGGTTTCTGGTGCTCGACACCAGCCCTTAATTGTCAACACTGGTTCTTATGGCAGTCTGCCACATAGTGGCACTGGTTTATTTTTTATTTTTAGGAGCACAACTGTTGTTGTTTAACAATTAAACATACATAAAAATTACTTATACCTGCCAGTTGGGCGATATGTATTAGTCATTGTAATGTATATTTAAAGTCTACCTTTTCACACTTTATATGAGTGTGATGGTTAATAGTGATAGGGCTGTCATCAGTAGCGCTAGTGGGAGCAGTAGGTGGTGCAAGCCGCAGTGGCCTCCTGACAAGGGCCCTGGCACTTCTTTTTTTACAAATTAAGTACTGTCCATAAGTATAGGGCAGAGTCCAGTTACGGGTATGGGGCAGGATGCAGTTATGGGTATGGGGCAGGGTGCAGTTACTCCAGGACTTTTAGAATGAGTTAAGGTACAGTAACTCTGTAGCTTGGTTTATGCAGTGAAGCTGAGTGACCCCTCCCCCACCGCAGGTTGGAGTGAATTGCCCTAACCCTTTGACTCATAGGCTAGATTGAGGTGGAATCACACATCACTCCTATGTTGTAGTGATATCGTTGGACCACCTCAGCTCTTAAGTCTGAGGAATCAATTGGCTGTATGTGGGGTAAATTCCCAAATCTGGTTCATAAACTGCATTGAGGTACAGTCGTACTTTGGCTCAAAGAGTTAGAGTGCAGCAGAGTGAATTTATTGCTGATATATATATTTCAGTGAGGCACAGTAACCAAATGGCTCACAGAGCAGAATGATATAGAGAAACTCATCAGGTTGAGAGCAAGGTAGGGTAACCCTATGGATATTGATTATAATTAGGTAGATTCACCCCCTGGTTCATAATCCAGACTGATGTAGACTGGCTCCATTTCTTGTAGATGGGAGTGCAGAAGCGGGATATCCCTGGATTACCTTGACTAACCCTATGACTTGTAGTCTGGCATGACGTGGTCATCCAATGGGAGGGTTTACATTGGGTGACGCCTTGGTTTAAACACTGGGTTGAGACAGAGTTACCCAGAGGCTTCTGGAGTGGACTGAGCTGCAGGTTGTAGATTAGCATGAGGTATAGCGACTCCAGCCATAAACTGTAGAGATGAGAGACTCCTTGAATTGTAGATTGTCAGGAGGTAGAGTCACCTCTTGGCTCATAGACCGAGTGAGGTTCAGTGACCTCTTGGCTTGTAGATAATAGTGAGGACAGGAGACCCCATGTCTCGTAGACTGGAGTGAAATAGAGTGACAAAAAGGAATTGGAGTGAGGGAGATAATCACCTGCCTTATAGATTGAGGTAGAGTCACCCCACAAGATGGTGTAAATTAAGTTACTTGTTGGCCGGTGGACTGGTTTGAAGTAGAGTGACCTCATGGATTACTGAGTGCCATGTGGAAGAGCCATCCGTGACTCATAGATGGGAAATTATTAAAGTCGTCCATTGTCTTGCAGACAGAAGTGAAACGTGTATTCTGCCATGGGTTGTAGACTGGATTCAGGTAGAAGGAACTATTGGTCAAAGAGTGATGTGATCTATAGTAGTTACCCCCTGGCTCGTAGGCTTGATTGAGGTAAAATGGCCCTTCGAATTGAAAATTGGTGTGAAGACGAGTGACACCATGGCTTGTAGATTGGGGACAGGTAAAGGGACCTTATGACTTATAGACTGACCTCATGAATTGCAGATTATTATTATTATTTTCCAACAACTTTATTGGGTTTTACAAAGCTCTGCCTATGGCGGAGATACAACATGACACAGGAAAGTATTCAGGGTGCCCCTTAGTTTAGTTACAAAAAGTTTGTTTTTATTTATTTATTGTGGATGAATTCCCAATTAGTGTAAGGTAGATACACCCCGAAGCTCACAGACTGTGGGTAGTTAGGGTTAACCAGTGGAACATAGTCTGGTTAAACCTAGTGTGGCCAACTTGGTTGAAGAATAGAGTGAGGCAGAGCACCTTCTTGGGTTACTTACTAAATTGAGGTATATTAGCCATAGAGGGTTGTAGTGAAGTCGAACGATGTCCTGTGTCACAGACTGGATAGAGGTAGACTTACCTTATGACTCTCCAATTCTTTTCATGGCCCTAACCCTGCCTGTCTTCTCCCTGCAGCCATGCCTCACTTCTTGGACTGGTTTGTGCCGCTCTACCTCATTTTCTCCATTCTTATCCTGATGGGCTTCGGTGCTTGCATCTACTACTTTGAGCCCGGCCTTCAGGAAGCCCACAAGTGGCGCAACCAGCGGCCCATCGTGAGGCGAGATCTCCGCAAGACTATGATGGTGCGGGACAACCTGGCCTTTAGGGTGCCTGATGCCTGAAGGAGGGCATGGGCACTCCCATCTAAGTAGTACAGAGGTTCATGTTCATGGACGGTGGCACAGAGACTTCTTTGGTGGTAGCAGAAGATCCTGGTCGCTCTCGGTGCCTTGGTGACCTCGCCCAACAATTTTGTACCAATAGTTTGCCCATCTTTTGTCATCTTTAGCAATGTCCACATTTCCTGGTCATTAATCGGTGTCTTGTTTTATCATCCATTTCCACATCTGATCCTCAGGCATCTCTAATAGATCTTCTCATGACTTCTCTTGTTCCATTCTTCTGGTTGATTCTCCTCTTGTTGAACTCTCTCTCTCTTTACGTGTCTCATCCTAGTGTTCATCTTCAGCCATGTGAACTCTTTCAGCCTTGTTCAACCATGTCTTTTATTTATGGTCATTCTTCAATTCAAGCCCTTCCAGTCATCTCCAGCCATTCCTCGCCTTTTTGGTTGTCTTCTGCTGTGACCAAACCTATTAGCCATCTTCAGCCATTTTTAGTTCTGGCTTAGTGATGGCATTAGCTGTCTCACCAGCAAAGAAAATCATAAATAAAAAAAAACATACATACACAAAGAGGCTTTAGGTCAACCCTCTTCATCCGTTTTCTTTTGACCCCCACAGCATCTAGCATGGGGCAACCAACTTTAGTCCTTGTCCCTTTTGCACCATGGGTAGCAGAATTGTGCTGATCTGATGCGCGCACGACTAAAAAAAGTGAATTTTTTGGGCTTGTGGCTCAATACTTTACCCAGTTAATGCCCTTTTCTTTCCACTCTTTATCCTTTTTTATTAGTCATCCTTGTATTTTAAACTATTTGTCTGGAGTACAGTACCATAGCAATACTAATCATACTTTCCTTTGGTGTACATTAAAGCTAAAAAGGATTTCTATACCTGTTCTAAGTACACCTAAAATTATGTATGATGACCAATTTATTTAAAATATCTCATTTGTATTGCAAGCATATAGCTACCAGATTTAGGCACGTACACATATTTTTTTTATGTCATCATTCTATTTTTATGGCGTGTGCTTGCATTGAAACATAAACAAAAATTAACCATGGCTCCAGCTTGCCACGGTCAGAACTATTGGCTTTGTGGAAGGTTGATTATACACCTGTTTATTATTCTTCAGTCCTAACCCTCTCAGTCCTGTCTAAACATGCTGATTACCTTCAGCCCAGCCCAAACCAATCACTCACCTTCAGTTATGCCATGTCATTTTGGGTGTCTTCACCTGTGTCTCATGCTTCAAGCTATTCTCTGTTCTGGTTGCTATACAGTCGTGCCCAGCCATATCTCTTCCGAAACATCCGGCGATTCCTATCACTTGTTGCGATGGCAGGGCTTTGTGGCTCTCTTCCACCATATCCCACCCTTCCAGTTATCAACTGTTATGCATTGTCCTTTTGTTTTTTTTCAACTTTGACTCATCCTAAATGTCATCATCCATCCTATTGACCCTTCCCATCATCTCGAAGCCCTGACATGGCCACATGGCTCTCTTCCACATTATCCAATCGTACCAATCAGCATTGTCTATGTCTGCCTCTTACAGTCATATTCTACTACTCATTTACGTATGTAGTGTTGTACAGCACCACACACACATTATCGTCTCAGAGCTGAAGGAGAATTCCATGGGGATTCATCTGGCACTACAGACATGTCCCAATATCGTGATTTCAAGTCTGCATTTAGAAAGAGCAGGTGCTCTAGAACTTGATCAGCCCTGCTTGATTTACTGTTAAAACTGGTCAATTGTAACAGTAAATCGTATGGTCAACAAGTTTAGAACAAAACTGTTTTACAAACTGTAACAATGTGGTAAACGCTTGACCAGAGTGAGACATGGAATTTAGTGAGCAGGTCAGGGTTTTGGTAGATGACAGTGGCACCTGGTCTTCTGACAAGGCAGCTGTGTATCATGATGAGAGGGTTTTGGTGTGATTGAAGAGGGTTTACTCAACATGATGGTGTGCTGCTTAGTTAAAGGTCAATTTGAAGAGGTGGGTCCCTTGCAGAACTTGAAGAAGTCACTTCACCACATCCAATCCATCTTATCGTGTTCTGCCATGTAGCATTCATCAGGTGATATTCGGCCATGTTTTGACCTTCTGTTTCTCGTCCACACCTTCCAGACATTTTCATCCATGCCTCGTGATCATTATGTGTCATGTCCAACTCTTTAAGTCATCTTCAGAGAAGTATTGCTCTTGTGGTCCTTTTGCTTCATGCTCAGCCTTTGCAACTACTTCAGCCAAGGATTGTATTTTCGGTCATTATCATTCTGGTCAAATCCTTCACGTCATCTCCAGCCATATCCCATTCATGATGTCATCCTGCACCATTTTCGCCTTGTCCGCTCTACTGCAGAAGAGTCTTGCATTTATGATTGTCAGTCTTGTGTAACCTTCCTGGTCATTTTCAGTTATGCCTTGTCTTTTAGGTCATCTTTCACCAAACCTATCCCTCATATTTTCATTTTTCCAAGCATTATTGTTTTCAGAAGTATATGTACGTTATTGTCATCTCCAGCCAAGGAAAGCATTGTAATAATCTACCTCCATATCTTGTTCTTTTAACCATCTATAGCATGAGTTCCAGCCTATCAGGATAACATTGATGTTTTTTTTAGCATGCATATCATTCTCCCCATAGCTGACTGTTCAATCGTTGTATTCTTTTTGTCACCTACAGTCTTGTCTGTAGGTTCTGGTGATTGTCTGATGAGCTGATGTTATGCTGAACCCTTTGTGCCCTCCGTGCTCCATTCAACACTTGTAGACATCTCTTGTCATGTCTTCCATCATCATGTAAAACAGTCTTAACCATCAGTCCATGTTCTGCTTGGATGATTTGGTCTGGCCAACTGCCCATCTTTTCATCAACCTTTTGCCTACAATTTCTGATGTTGGAGTGTATTGATCAATGAGTGGCATTGCAAGTAGTCTTTATTATTCCTCCAATTCAGAGACTGATTGGGTCGACGGTTAGGGAGAAGAGTCTTTTCCAAATCAGGTTCACCTTAGACAGGCCTCTCGGTCTGCTGACAGAGCCAGTCACATGCTGGTCTAACTTCCAACAGGTGAGTGGATTTACCTCGAGGCCTAAAGGATATCATAATCACCAGTTTGACCCCTGTATCCATAGGAATTTCCCAACCATTGATATCAATAACATTCAGTGATGTCTGATGGTGTTGTGGTTGCCATCTGAGGCTTTACTTTAGAACCACAGTCAAGTGTGCAACAATAAACCTCCAATTATTGGACGTGTCACGTGGGGTCAGTAAGATCCATAGATGGGCGTCCTCAGATCTCCAGAAGAGCTTTTAGTACTGTGCCCGCTTGCGGTAAAGGAGCCTGAGAACTGATGGTACACTGGTAATCAGGTCGTATAGCTGTGTGAGGACTCTGTGAATATGAATATATGGGATATATGGCAGAATTTCATAAATCTTTATAGTAACGACCTTCAAAATGAAAAATCCTTTAGTTCCACTTTGTTGTGAAGTCACCCTGCCATGACCTCCATCTCATCCTGGATAGTTTACTTTTCTAACTCCAGCCTTAGCAATGAGGTCATGGGAGACAAGGGAAGGTGACTGTAAATCGTTCAATCATATACATGTTTTGTCAACGTGAAAATTGTCTATTTGATTGGTTGCCTGCGGTCCACAAATTGCATAATTTGGTATTTCTACGGCATGAATGTAGCCGAGGAGGAATGGAATGCAATGGCAATGCATATTAATAAGGGTACGTAGGGAATATATAGCCAGAGGGGGCAATTCAAGACCATTAAAATAAATATCAAGGAAGGGATGGGGAGGCCTCCTTTTGCAAAGACAGTGTCTGGAAGCACACATCAGGACCCCCATTAATGTTCGATGAGATATTGCATGCACCTTTGTGCCTCAAGTCTGGCTATGTCTTAGCTCCTTGTGTTATGACCAACTGAAATTGTTAATTTTGCCAGCCAGTGCCAAATGTTTCAAAAGCATAAGTGCAGGGGTCCAAAATTATAAAGAGACGCCAGCTGATGGCATTACTGAAAGCGGTGTTTCCGAATCTCAAGGTAGACCTTCAGGTAGGCTGATAAGGTCATACTTATTTGGCTTTCTTTGGACTACTGTCCACGTATCATCGTGTAACTTCACAACTCACGTCTAGACGCTAGTTAAGCATTTCCAATGCTTGAACCCTTTTCAGTGGACTATGAATCCAACAGGACACAAATCACTACAAATGGCAGTCCGTTGAAATTAACAGTGCTACATTTAGTCACACACAAGTTGAAAATATGCAAACACACAGAACATGTCTCACACAAAAGAACTACAATCACCAAGAGTACTAAAGCACTTTCCCATAGACTGAAAAAATAAATAAATCATTAAAAGCAGTAGTCCCAGGGTGCCCTTCTGAAACAAAAACCCTAGGCCTAGGTGAGACATCATCTACAAAGCTCTATTTTTGTATACATCGTGCCCTGGGGACTCGAAAAAAAACATATTTTTTTAATCCCTGTAATTTGTACTAGCCCGGTACTCAGCTCTGCATCACTATGGTTTAAGGTTAAAGCTTTATTACTGTTGTAATTAAAATAATTTACAGTGAACTGTGCTCTTCAATGGCTTTGAAGGCAACGGTAATTAATTTTTCTAAGGCTCTACTCTGCTCTCAGTCGTTAATAACTTTGTTTTTATCACAGCACAAAATGCCCCAGTTTGCTTTTTCTGGGTGCTAAAAAGTAACTTGATTTTCTTCTTGCTAAGTTTAGTGCTCAGAATGTTGGCATTTAAAAGGTGTGTAAACTCGAGTTGGCATTCTTTTCGTTGTCCACCTCCCCTCTGTGCACAAGTGGCATTATCGTCAAGGTGGCGGACATGAGTGTTTCTACGTTCATGTTTAAAAACGATCACTCACACTACAGTGATATGATCTGATGTCCTGAGGGGAAACACTTGCACATGTTAAAGAAATGTAGTTGTTTACATTTTGAAGACATTTCATCATATTTTGACATGATATTTGTTGCATTATTTGCATGCCAAATATTTTCAGTGCTCAGATCGTGCATGGGCTCTTGGAGCCCAGAAAGACCCATGGCTCTGCCCAGGCTCGGTACCCATGTTAAATTCTGGGCCACCCACCTCTAAACCTAAGACCATGTACAAGCAGCTCAGAGGCTATGTTTCAGGGACAAAGGCTGGCCGCAGGCCTTGCCCAGCCCAGCCCACAGACCCTGCTGCGCGCCATCTTGGTGGCACATGGTTATTGCAGCGCTTAGCTGCAGCCGGTGCTGTCTTAACAGCATTATAGCCTCCCGGGCAAAGCAGAGTACTGGGCCCTGCCTACACAACCACTTACAGGAATACAAATGTTTAACGGAAAATTAGTGTTAAATTCTGATCTACATGTGGCCCCTAGGCTCGTGGGGGCCCCGGACAAATGCCCAGTGTGCCCATGCGTTAAGACGCCACTGGCTGCAGCCACCCAGTGCAGTCAGAACCACTACGCATGGCTAAAGGCGAAGCACAGACGTTCAGTGGCAAAGGGACCTGTGCCCAGAGCCGGCTGCACACAGATGAAAGCCACACTCAGCATCTTCGGCCGCACTGGGACTGTAGCAGTATCTGGCTGCAAGCTGACTTTGTGCCACATTGAGCAATGCACCAAGAGAGAACAGGATGATAAATATACCTTTTATACAATACATCAAATATACTCTTGGAAAAAGAATTTGAACATGCATCTTGAACACAATCCACTTAGGCCAAAACAACAGGTAAGGGAGACTTAATTTACTGCTGCTTTTGTTAAAGTATGAGTTTTTATCGTTGTACATTTCAGAGGGGCAGGCGGGCTACAGACAGTGACTTCCAAACAGCTTTTAAAAGCAATATTAGGTTTTAGTGCTTAGCTAAACAATAAGAGGCAGATTTTATGGGTCTGGGAAAATTACTAAGGTAGGTATACCACCTTCGTAAAATCAAACGTATTTTAGCAACATCTAATCACGTTAATTACTCAGTGATGTTTTGGTTAATTAGGTTAACTAATGTGGACATCCTTGTCTGAAAATGAAAAACAATTATGGACAAAGCCAATAGGTTTGACACTTGTATTTGAAAGCTGGTATAAGCAGTAAAAATGCCTGATGGAGTGCAAAACAAAAAAGGACCGCTTTGTGTGTAAAATGCATGCATAGATAAACAAATGTGAGATGCCAGCGTACTTTTCAGAGGAAAAATTGTCCCCCTGTACATTCCAATTAAGGCGGAAGAACACTCCTAAACAGCCAAGAGAAAGAAGATGAGACTGTGGTCTGAAGCAAGATGTGATCTACAAGCCAATTACTAAAGGTTCTTGAGTCAAAGAAGCAAGTGGCCGAATGGCGATGAACCAAAGCCCCTTAAAGTATTTGTAGAATATAATATGTTGGCCATGAATGGAACATCAAACCTAAGAAACATGCAACATATCAGAACTACTCTGTGAAATAGCCATTAGTGTTGGTAGCAATTGTGGATCATAATTAAGTATTCACGAAGGCATGTCTTTTGATTTGCTGTGATGTTGCAAACCAAAGATATATCACTTGTCAAGCGCAAACCATAATTGAATCAATAAAAGACGAGCATTAAAATCTTTTGTCTATTTTTGTGCTTTTTAATGGTGTACCCAATATTTGTTATTGCATTAGTGTTGTCAAAGACAGCTATATCTATCGTTTTGGCATGTTTCCTTCATTTGCCTTGCATTTTTGCGTTACATTTTTCTGTAATTCTCCATTTTGTTTCCTAAATAAAAATCAGTCTCCTTTTAATAATACATTTTCCTTGAATGGTAGGTAAGTTACTTCTGAATAACCTTTATATTAATAGTGGGCGTACGTATGTTTCTTCTAATCACCAGGCTTTTTCTTTCATAAAGGTTTCGCACTCTTGGAGTTTTGTGGACTTTCCATGACATCACCTTTTTGTTTTTTTAACTCAACAGATAAACCCACCGCATTCTTTAATGCATCAAATTACTTAAGTAAGATGCACACATAACTGTAATTGTCTACTGTCAGAGTACATTTGTAAGGTGAGTATTTAACCTTTTGAGGACCAAAATAATGTTAACGATTTTTTTAAAAACTTCGTGTCATACAGAGAAACCTGTTTATGCTGCTTGTCTCCTAGCTAGAAACAACTGGAAGGGTCACAATTTCCCAAAACCTTGGCAAAGCCAATAGCCTTGATTGTTGTATGGGGTGAGGATTATCCATACATACGCCAAACACATGTCACACCTAGTGAACTAAAACGGAGGAAAAAGTAAGTGAGAAATTGATGAAACAGTAAAAAGGTGGCTTTCTTTTCTGTAGCATCCATGTTTCAAGCGTTTTTGTTAAAGCTCACTCCCCAGTGCTCCTGGACTGCTCACCAACTCATTTCAAGTACAAAACCATCCCTGATGCGTTCCAGTGCAGGTGGACGAACACATTCAAAAAGCCAAAAGAAAAAGGGTGCTACTAAAATACTCCTGTGGTCTGACCCAAAATGTGATTGACAGTGATTCAAGCAAATTGATAAAGGTTCCAGAGAAAAATTATTCAATCTCTGAAGGAGGCTGTTCCAAAGCACATTAAAGCAAGTATAGAAAATACCATGTTTGACATAATGGCGAAGCAGTAGAGAGCAGGGCCACAAATACCAGTGTGTCTTTCCAGCGTCCTGTACTCTAGCTTATAGCTCCAGACAAGATTTTTAATGAGTTAAAATACTGGACTAGTCTTGGATGAACTTGTATGGGAAGCTAGGTGTAGTGAAATGTAAATGAAGAAATTCCAGAATGAAAGAATGAATGTATGAATTTTATTCAACAAGTGAAAGAGCTTGTGCGAGGAGCGGTGACTCCGCAGAGTCAGGGTGTATCTCCCCGTTAATCGGTCTCTGAAGTCAGTTTTATATATGCTTGACATTCTTGTAGTGCGTGTGCCTAGCAACCAATAGGAAAGGAATACAGTATTTAACAACTAGAACCACAACATCTCCCTTTTATGGGAGGGATAAATAAATAAATTCATACTCTTTAAATGCAATGGTTAACTAGGATTTATGATGACAAGTGTCAGCTCCTTCCACTCCTCTATGCACAACAGGGAAACATAATGAATAAGGAGTAACAAGGAAGAAGTTATTATAAGAACAAACAGACTCTATTCAGCTGAGCTTAATAAGTGAGGTCATTCCTGGAAGTGTGAACAATAAAACTCTGTTATCACTAAAAACTGCCTGGTTGATGTTGTGTCCCCCAACATATTTGAGGAAATTAAATCAACATATTTGAGGCAATATGACAGTCATATCCATCCCTCACATAAACAAATGATGATGCTTCTTTCATGAATAATGTCTTTAACTGGTAACTTAGATGCCAAAGCCTGTAAAATTACGTCCATGAGGAACTGTTAATTCTTCCAATATGTCCTTGGATTATGGAGAATATAATGGAGAGTTCTCTAGACAAGCAGAGTATCTTCGGTGGGGAAACATGAGATTAGGAAGTCCATAACTACAGCAGAGCCACCCTTAGAAACATTCAATTCTTTGGCCACGTGCAAGATGTTCTCAAACAAGAAGCATCCAATAAACTGTTGACCGGGTTTTCACTTCAAACAATACTGTGTCTTAGCACATTGCATAGAACCATCTATTTTCAAAATGAACACATTAGACTGATGGACAAAATCATCATTAAATACTATACATTTGATATCACTTTCTTTATGAACTTCTGAAATGCTGTAATAATTCTCTGCACGGTATAACCTATGAACACTGACATCTACTATGTGGGTATGCATTCTTATTCTCTGCGTGAAAGTTATCCTACTCCATATCAGATTTTAGATCTATAATATACTTACTTAAATAGTATAGAATTCGTTACTGGTTTCTGATGGAGGAGAAACAAGAGAAATGAAACCATCATCTAACACAATGGGATCATCTGATCCGGGTTTTAGGATTATCTTAAATTTGGCAAGATCTCTCCACCCTACTATGTTTCTACCCCTTTCTGCCACATAAACTTTGGTTTTGATACTTCTACTTTTTATGCTCAGAATATCTTCAAAATAACCGAACATATTAATCTTAAATTCCCCGAATGCTGTAGGATTAACTTCTGATGGAAATAAATTCACATTAGGCCAATACTTCAAATATTTGCTGTCAGAAATTATTGTAAAGGGCGAACCCGAATCTACCATGATATTGAGCTCAACTTCGCCTACCTTTGCAACTCCTATTGGACCCTTTGTGTGACTGTCGCCGTCATCTAGAGCTAGAACAATATTGGAACACATATTCTCATCAAAATCATCTACCACATTAATGTTTGTTCTAACGTTGTATTTTTGGTCGAATTTCCCACACACGTTTGCAAAATGTCCTACCTTTTGGCAGCTTGTGCATCTTTTCTTACTTGCTGGGCAACTTACGGAATCGGCTTTATGGTTAAGAGAACCACATCTAAAACATACAATAGGGGAAGAATTGGAATTATAGTTAGAACTGTAAGATTTGTTAGTACTGATTTCTTTCCGCCATCTGTCGTTTACATAAGAAACATTAGAACATGAAGCTTCATTTACTTTGGCCAATTCTTTTCTGCCTTCAAGTGAACGTTCGATGCCCTTGGGGATATCTACCACCTCCGTCAATGTAGGTTTTTTACAGGCAAGTAATCGCTCCTGAATTTTATGCTCAAAACAGTGAAATACAAATTGGTCGCGGATGTACATATCAGCCATGTCGCCAAAATCGCATTTAGTGGCTAACACCCTTAAACTACCAATGTACTCTTCTACATTTTCTGACTCTAATTGTTTCCTCAACGCAAAACGATGTCTGCCCACCATAATGTTCTCTTCCTCGTCAAATTGCTTTTCTAATCTTTTCACAGCCTCCTGAAATTCATCAAGGGGAATAAACTGTCCCGGAACAGGTTCATATTCTGGTAGGCTTTCAAACATTTCTTGGCCTGCATCTCCTAAAAGTCCAAAAGAAAAGCTTTTTTCCGTTCAGCGTCATATTTCTTGCCATTAATTGCAACCAAATAATTTTCGAAAGCCTTGTACCATATCTTCCCTTTCATCACCGGTTTACCTGGAACTTCAAGAAAATGAGCTGGAGCATTGAAAATACTTTCACTGGACATGACTTGATTTTCTTCCCCTGACTCTCTTTTAATTCTGACCTCAATTGTGATGCCAGATTTTGACTATTAATTGGAATTAAATTGAATGGAAACACGCTAACTATAATACTGTACCAACTGTACTTGAATAGTTCACTAAACTTGAAATGTTCTCAATTCGAATTGACAGGAAGAAAGATAACACTTTGAATGTGGCAGGTTACGAAGAAAAGAAGAGTCTAATTCACTCATTTAATAAGGAGTTCTGTCAATTTTCACTTTCTATACTAAACAATTATAACAGTTTACCTTCTGTTCTGCTAAGCGCTGGAAATGCGACACTTTGTTCACTTTGAATTAAATTAGGTGAAAAACATGCTTTACGATATGTGCTGCTGACAGAAAACTAAATGCTACTTCAAAATGGCTTTTTCTTAACTAAGAAATCGATTTTTTTTTCAAAGATACAATGAACAATGTAGTGAATAAAAATGAATATTTAGTGAAAGAAACTAACTAACATATCTTGCATGTACATATGATCATGAAGTAAAACGCGTTTTAAAGTACCACAAAAGATTTCTCGACTCGGAAGTTCTTCCTATATGAATCTCTAATTGAGAACAAATCTCATGTCTATGTCAATATATTGTTTACCTTTTAATTTTCTTTCAGTTTCCAGCTTAAAAGCACGAAGATTTAGCAACAATGAGTAACCATTACGAAGTAATTGTAGTTTTTCCGATGAAACTGAGGAAAAAGAAAGTCGCTTCAAAATGGCGTCACGTATTTACTCTGAACGTGATGACGTACTCACTCTGCTCGTCAATTACGACTGATGGTGATACGATAGCAGCTGTGGTGACAATACTACCTCAGCTGTACTTGACAGTTGACAGTTACCGGGCTGCCAACAAAATTCTATAACGGTGAAAACTTGCATCCGCCTCACAACTGACTCAATCCAACGACTGATTTACCACAGCTGCGCTGCAATACATATAAGAAATAATCACAGACTGCCACTCGTTTCCACTTAAAACATGAATCTCCGCACTTGCCTGAAATATTTCTGTTGACAGCCACTCAGCTCCGACGCGCTCCCTCATAAAATCCGGAATGCAGATTTATGAAGACAAGTCGATTTCTGTCCGTGAACTCAACACACGAAAAAGAAGCGAAATTACAAATAAGAACTGCTTCTTTTTAAGAAAGTACAAGTAATACCTGCCTCGAAACGAAGAATTGTAATCCTGAAGAAATTCCTCCACAAGCTCTAGATAATATCGATCCCGTACCTCGTCGCCATTTGTAGTGAAATGTAAATGAAGAAATTCCAGAAGGAAAGAATGAATATATGAATTTTATTCAACAAGTGAAAGAGCTTGCCTCGTCGCCATTTGTAGTGAAATGTAAATGAAGAAATTCCAGAAGGAAAGAATGAATATATGAATTTTATTCAACAAGTGAAAGAGCTTGTGCGAGGAGCGGTGACTGCGCAGAGTCACTGTGTATCTCCCCGGTAATCGGTCTCTGACGTCAGTTTTATACCTGCTTGACATTCTTGTTGTGCGCGTGCCTAGCAACCAATAGGAAAGGAATACAGTATTTAACAACTAGAACCACAACACTAGGAATAGCAGCATCAGTTCCTGGCTTGCCTTTTGTAAGCCCTGGCACATCTCTAGCTACCCCTGGTCTCTAGGATCACGAAAACAGCAGCAATCACAGACGGTTAACAGCTGTGAAAACCCTATGTCTTTTCTTTTCTGTAGTGTCCACGTCTTTCCCTTCCCCTCGATCATCAAATAAGTGGGGACTTACGGTCAGGGAGATCAAACTTGGGATAGCATGAGCTGTAAAAATGTGCAAGATGCCACTTCCTCGACCTTTGGCATTTCCGTGAATCAACATCTTTGATTACATTTGGAGTCCATTCAAGTTCCAGGTCACATACAGACACACAGAACATTAAAGCCCAGTAAATATCCGTTATGTGTGTAACGGTATTCAGGCAAAATATTATATTTTTTTGTCCTCATTTGCCTGCCCTCCTCTCAGATAGCTGCCAACCGACTAGCGTGTCGCACTCTGAGGTACTCGAGATTTTACCATTCGCCCACTCGGTGACATGATTCAACAAGATTGGCAGAAGATGAATCTTGAGAGGAGGAGGTGATGGATGGGAGTCGACTTGCACCTACTCCAACTAGGTATTTAAACCTGAAGGACCAATGATAAAGCAGAGGGGGGGGGGGGCCTGGTCCTTGGAGTAAAATAGGCATAATCATACAACCGGGGGGAAAAAAATAAAATAAAAAATAAAAACAACCCCCGGGCACTATCTCCACTGGACCAACAGGTCCCAAAAAGCCAAGTTACGTTTGCTGCAGGTTCTAGCCAAATCGACTTTAGATGTTTCGTACATAGATGACAACCAACTTACATGCAATGGTGCCGTATTTTCCCCCCAAGCTTTACAGATTTGTCTCCTGGCCAGCAAAACTGAATAAAAAAAGAAGGACTTTGCCTGACCAGTCATGCTAGCATCCAAACCAAAGATAATTAATGGTAGTGTGATGGACAGAGAGGTGTTTAAAATTGAGTCCAAAGTTGCTTTCACTTCCTCCCAGAACCGAGCGATGTAAGGGCATTCCTTGAACATGTGCACGTCTGGGGCCTAGACGCAGTTATATTTATTGCATTTCTTTCCTGGGAGGAATTTAGATAATCTCAAGGGTGAGAAGTAGGCACAGTGTATCGTAAACAGCTGGTTGCGTCTCAGCCATGCTGGTTTAAAAATTTTGTATAGGAGGGTGAATGATCTCGTCCAAGTTTCAACGCTCTGTGCGCCTAACTCTTCTCCCCACAACTCCTCGGGAAGAGTAAACTCCCCATCAGCTTCCTCCAACAAACTCCAGTACCACTGGGCCACCTCTTTGCCCCCCCCCTTGTCGTTCCACCAGCTGTTGGTCTAGGCTACTGATCTTCCCAAGTGGAATCCCTTTCCTACACAAGACTCTGGCCCAGCTATCCAATTGTAGGTACTTAAATCTTGAGAACCCAGGGTCCAGCTTTTCCCGCAACTTCTCCCAAGACCTCAACGACCCTGCAGCCAACAGTTCTCCCCATCTTGTTATCCCTCCATCCCTCACCGGGATCGCTAACCTGTCTTTTAGACATAGTGGGATACCCGGAGGGTCCCACACAAGTGCACAGTTAGAAAAGTAGGGCAACCCAAATTTATTCCTAATCTGTACCCAGGTTTTCGCCAGGGACAGAAGAATTTTTAATGGTTGGTAACACCGCTCCTACCAGCATGGCTTTAAACATTGTCCCAGTGGATGCATTCAATGGTGTTTTTAAAAGCATTCTCGAATGGGACAACTGAAAAGCCCATGCGTAGTACTTGAAATCCGATAAGACAAGCCCCCCTTTTCCCTCCTCCTCCTCAACTTCTTCCATGCCAGCCTCGACGATTTATAATTCCAGATGAAAGAATTTATCTCTCTCTGGCACTTATCTAAGGTTTTAGCATCAAAGGCCAGGGGAATAGTATTAAAAATAAATGTAAATTTGGGGAGAATAGACATCTTTATCAAACTCAACCTACCCAGTATGGTAAGTGGGAGATTGGACCAAGATTTTAACAACTTCCTACATTCATTATATACTCTCTCCAAGTTAACTTGAGTTATGTCCCCTATTTCTTGAGTCACACGAATACCCAAATACCGCATAGAATTGGTCACCTCCAGCTGCAAATTGGGGTTATTCCATGCCATGATACTCCAAAATGCGACCGAATTCTTCAGCCCTCTTGATAACCACAGGGAATGATGCCACCGGATCAGATGTTAAAGTGAGGATATCGTCTGCATAAATTGCAACCCGCCTCTCCCACTCCCCAAATATAAATTATGGAAAATTTTCATCTCCCCGTAAGAGATGAGCAAATGATTTGATGTATAAATTAAAGAGAAGGGGAGAGAGCGGGCAGCCCTGCCTCGTGCCCCTCATGATGGTAAAGGATTCTGTTAAGGCACCATTAATAAGCCGCCTTGCTGATGGAACATTATACATAAGGGTGACGGCCCAACAAAATTTTTCGTCGAAGTTAAACTTCCTCAGCACTGCGGCCAAGTAGGGCCAACTGACCCTGTCAAACGGTTTGGTTGCGTCTAGGATAAGAGTGGCCAATTGAAGAGAAAAAGCCGAGGCAATGTCTTTTGCCCCCACCAAATCATATGTCAAATCAGATAACTGACGCCCTCTAATAAAACCCCTCTGGTCATGGTGGACGATTTCCCCTATAACTGACCCCAATCTTGCTGAAATAATGGTGGCAAAGATCTTATAGTCACTATTCAAAAGTGATATTGGTCGGTAGGACCCACACTCAGTTGGGTCCTTACCTGGTTTGGGGATCAAATCTATAGTCGCCTCACCCCAAGATTTTGGGGGTGCTTCCCCCTTCCTAGGAATCCCATTAAAAAGGGCAGTCAGTGTGGGGGCAATAGCATCACCCAAAGCTCGGTATACCTCCCCTGGCAACCCATCAGGGCCTGCCACCTTCCCCTGTTTGAGTTGCCTGACAGCTGTTCTTACTTCGGCCTTAGATATTTCCATCTCCAGGCATTCACTCTGTACTGTGGAGAGAGATGGCAGGGAAATCTGGTCCAACCATGAATTCCTTGCCCGCTGATCATTCGGGGTGTCCTCCCTATAGATCCCCTCAAAAAAATCCCTGAAAGCAGTGCCAATCTCCTGATTAAAGATCCTGGCTACACTCTCCCCCTCAACCTTGATTTCTCTCATGTAGTTTTGGGCTTGGTCTGTCTTAACCTTCCATGCCAATATTCTGCCCGCTGCTTCCCCGAACTCGAAATGAGAGATCTTACTCGCCTCCCATCTCAAATCGCCTAACCTTTTTTGCTCATCAGGCGACCCTATTAATGCCCCAAGCCTTCCTTCGATCAGCTCCATTTCATTCTCAAGGTTCTTAATCTTCTCCCGATAAATTCTATGCCGATATGAGGCTCTGTTTGTTATACATCCTCGAAGGAAGGCTTTCAGTGTCTCCCAGACCGTTACTAGGGTCGCGGATTCCAAGTTAGTCTCCAGGAATACAATGGTCTCAGTTACCAAGAAACTGACTTCCTCTTCTTCCAATAGGATAGTACGGTCAAATGACCAAGATGGATGTTTAATCTGGGCTTCAAGTTTAAGAGTGAACAAGAGAGCGGAGTGGTCTGAGAGGTGGGAGGGAAGATAATTTATCCCAGACAGTAAATTCTTAAGGCAGTAGCTAAAAAGCGCATAATCGATCCTTGATTTATGCTTATATTTGAGATTCCTGAAGGACACCCCTAATTTATTCCCTGCCCTTTCCCTCCACAAATCTGTCAAACCTAGCTGTGACATAATTCCTACAAGCATATGTCTAGATTTTGAAGACATGCAGGCTCTAGAATTGGTAGACTTGTCAAGTTTTGGGTTAAGCACGATGTTAAAATCCCCCATCCAGATAATTGGTTCTTGAGAGGTTATCAGATGGTTCCTTATTGATTCCAGATAAGACGGGTCATCAATGTTGGGACCATAATACCCAACCAGTATACACACCCAACCATCAATGGAGATTCTCGCCAGGAGCCATCTCCCACTCTGATCCTCCTTATAGTCCAGAATCTGGACCTTTGCTGATTTTTTACAGAGTAATAATACCCCTCTTGTATTAGCATTATGGTCAGTGCATATAAATGTATCTACCCATCTTTGCTTTTTTAAGATCGTGGTGGCTTCTGCCTTAAGAAGATGTGTCTCCTGAATGACAATGATCTGCGTGGGGCAGTCTCTTAGATATTGTAGAATACGCTCTCTTCTACTCCCCACACGCAGACCATTAACATTCCAGGACAGACATTGAATTGATGTCTGTCCTCCTCCCCTTACACTTGATACTAAAAAAAGGCTGCAAACATACCTAGCTAGGACATGGACTAAGGTAGGAAGGCATGACTCCCGAGGTTTTTTTTCTTCTTTCCCCCCCTCCTCCTCCCCCCTCCCTGGCCCTGAAGAACCCTCCCATACTTACTCCGGCCAGGTGTAAAGCCGGATTTGCGTCCTCTGACACCCTTCCCCTTTTGCACCGCTAGTACTCCTTGAACCCTCCTTGAGCAAACAAACTTAGGTATAATTGTTTTTTCAGATACCCCAACAAACCTCATTCCTTTTAAAGCTCAGTGCATCACCCCATTTTATGTGAACAGGAGAAATAGATTATAATTTTTTTCAAGCCTGTTTGCGCCCATCCGGGACCAGGGGCCAGTACACCTGCCGGTTGGAAGTCGCGCCCAAAAATTAAATACACTGCTGATGAATTATTGAGACTGATGCCGCCTATAATGAATGCTTGTAAATACAATTTATATGTAGATAAGGAGGCGTTGACATGTGAGAACTGCAACAAGGACTTTACACTGATAAATACTAACACACAGCAGACGCTAAAGGGGTCCTTCCTCCTGTTAAATTGTCAGTCCCTAACTAAACACAAATATGAGATCTCTGAAGTACTGAAGGAAAAAATGCCCAATGCCATGTTTCGCACTGAGACTTGGCTCAATGATAGCTCTACCCCTGATATCCTGGATGCACTACCAGGAGGATATGGGATAATAAGACAAGACCCTGACAAAGAGGAGGGGGGTATCGAAATAATTAATAAATTGCCAATGAAATGTTGTTAGACTTGGCATCTTTTGGCGTGTTTCACCTGAGTTTTTTGCTTTCTGACCTTCCGGTTGTGACTCTGTTTGTGCTGGCTTAGTGTTTCTGCTCACTTTTCTCACTGATAATCAGTGGTAAAGTGCAAGTGCTCCTGTGGTAAAATGTGTTATGGATTGGTGTTTCCATGATTGGCCTGTTTTAATTATGTGTCAGTCCCTAGTAAAGTGCACTGCGTGTGCCAGGGCCTGTGCATCAAATGCCATTGGTGGGCTGCAAAGAACAAGGGTGGTGTGGCCCCGTGGGAAAGAGGGTAGGTAGGGCCAATATAATGAGAAAACAGGGTAATTTTTACCTAAGCCTCTGAAATGATTTAAACACTGAATGTTATTAGGATAAACATAACTTTATTTGTTTACCCAGACAATTAGTTTTGTCATTGGTTTTTTAGATTTTGTCTTGTTTTTTTATGAACAGAAAGGGAAATTGCCATCAACCTCACATATAGCCATATGTGATTTACATTACATTGTGCGAATATTTACAACAATTAGAACACAAATTATGTGAAAATAATGTGAAAATAATGTGGAAAAACATTTACATTTACAGAGTGCTCAACATTATACACACACATGGAAAATGAATTGACCAAAACAGTTCTTTTGGCAATACTACGGCTCAAGGGTGAACATTATTCAAAAAAAGACCCCTGGCCAATCGCGCTGACCTAATCGATGAAGCTAAGCAGTTTCAAATACACCAATAGTTCCAAATTCTAATATCAAGTGTACAAACAAATGTCCAAATTTAGAGAGCCGACGCGTTTCGAATCCTGTTAGCTGAATCACAGGAATCTCATCAGGGCAGTATAATTCTAGTCCAAGAGCACTATTTCTAAAACAGAAAGGGGAAAAGTGCGTTTTAATCAAAAAGGAAAGAGTAGTCCTCAAGCCATTTATTATATTGATTGGCATGGCGGGAGGCGGCATACCTTGTACACAAGTTATCCAATATTGCTCTAAAATCATTGAAGACGGTGTCATATGCTGTGGGTCCGCGCTGTAACCGAGCGGGAAATTCGTCAAAACGGCACGTTTCGAAAGCAAAAACATCTATGCTAGTATGAGCACAGGGGACGGAGTTACCTTAGACTTTCTCAGTCCGGAGGCAAGCTGCCTGTTCCAAGATTAAACCTGTCGTTATCCAGAATGTTTATCTGTGGGATTTAAATTACGCCAATCAGTTTGGAGTCTCTTATAGCTTAAATTCTAAACGTAACTGACAAACAACGCGGGACTTACTTATGTCTGTTTACAGAAGCGCTAATATTCCTCTCCGGGTTTCCGCCAGTAGTGCTGTCAGAAAGGAAAGGGGAACAGGTCACTACGGTGGATATTGATAAGCGGGTGTGAAACAAAGGGGGAGTCTCACGCGGCGCCAAAGCTTACCGGCGGTATTCGTGGTGCGGCGTCCCGCGTACACACTGCTGCACGGCCCGCTCTCGGTGTAGTTGTCCGAGGCTGTGCCTGAATTGGGTGTGTGTGCAGTGTTATTGGAAATTAACCAATCAGGATCTCGCCGGTCCGGGTAGTATTATGGTGCCTTATGGGGATTGTAGTTCCGCTAGTTGGATCCCGTTTATTAGGATCTGTTGATTTCACTTAAAGTATTCAACCCTTTGTTGACACTATCAAATTTTAAAATGAGGTAAGACTCTTTTCGCAGCAGCATATTTTCAACCTCGGACTGATGTTTTGCTTCTATCTTTGCCAGTACTGTCCATTTGAAATCAGTTTCACCGTGATTTTTTTCCAAGAAATGGTCTACCATTGGTGCGGACAGCACTTTCTTTTTTATTCGGGATCGATGTTGGGTAATTCTTACATTGACTGCCTGGCTCGTTTTGCCAATGTAGACTCTGTCGCATGGACAGACCACAGCATAGACAACGTCTTTAGTCTTACAATTTGTAAAAACCTGGTGTTTCCATTGTATGCCATTGTGGGAAAAGACACAGCCTTCAATCGTGGTTGTACATGAAACACAATTGCCACATTTATGGTGCCCACATATTGGTTTTAAGTTCCACTGTGTTATTAAGTCACTTTTCTGTGGCGGGATGTAACTGTCCGCTTTGATCAGCTGTTGTCCTATGCTCGTATTCTTGCGCATTGCGAAAATTGATTTGGCTAGGGGATACTCCAAAGTTTCTAATAGATGCCAATTTTTTAAAATGATCCGTTTGAAATGGTTAGTGTGTTGATTGAAGGTGGTAACACACACTAGTTTATCTGACTCACTTTTTTCTTTTACCTTGAGTAGAGACTCTCTCGGAGTGAATCTGGCTCTATTCTTAGAATGTTTTAGAAGTTTTTTGGGGTATCCACGTTTCGCCAATTTGCTGCAAAAGGATGTTGCATGCAAGTCAAAATCAGATAATTTTGTACAATTTCGTCTGATCCTGAGCAGCTGCCCGTAAGGTAAGTTTTCTTTTAAACTTTGTGGGTGTGAGCTTTGATAGTGGAGAATTGTGTTTCGATCAGTTTCCTTTTTGTGCAAGGACGCCGTCAGGTTTGCTTCACTGGCACTTACTGTGACGTCAAGAAAGGTCATTTTTTGTTTACTGGAATTTAGGGTGAATTTGATGTCTCGGTGACGTGAATTAAGCCAAACATGGAATCCATCGAGGTCGGTCTGGCTCCCCTGCCACAGGAGCCAGACGTCATCGATATATCTTAGCCATTGTTTGATATTGCATGAAAAGGGATTGTCGTTGAATATGAATTTATGTTCATATTGAGCCATGAAAAGTACTGCCAGCTCCAGCGCATAGGGACAGCCCATGGCTGTCCCCTTGATCTGAATGAAGAACTCATTCTCGAATTTGAAATAGTTGTTCCGTAAGGTGATTTCTGCCAGTGACACGATGAATGTAGTGGGGACTCTGTGAGGTCTTTCACGCTG
The DNA here is from genome assembly GCF_964263255.1 of Lissotriton vulgaris. Taxonomy (NCBI): domain Eukaryota; kingdom Metazoa; phylum Chordata; class Amphibia; order Caudata; family Salamandridae; genus Lissotriton; species Lissotriton vulgaris. Next base: position 879,046,532 of record NC_141685.1, read on the forward strand.
ATCTAGATATAACTCAATCACCTCCAGTGCCTCATCCTGGGGGATTTGAGTGTATAGCGAGGCAACATCTAGTGTTGCCATCAATTGGGTTTCTGCATTGAATGCTTGCCCCTCCGTTTTAGTGAGAAAATCCATTGTGTCCCTCAAATATGATTTGACATTTGGAACGAAGGGCTTTAAAAAGAAATCAATGTATTTTGAAAGTGGCTCGAGTGCAGAGTCACACCCGGAGACTATTGGTCTTCCCGGAGGCATCGTGTCGTTTTTATGTATTTTGGGCAAAAAGTACAGAACTGGCGTTCATGGAGATTGGTGGGCTGCAGCATGGGATTGTGCCACCCACACTAACGGCCCGTAAAAGGTAACTTAGACCCGCCATTGCGGAGTCTGCGTGCAGTTTGTAACTTGGCCAGTGCACACACTTGACAGTCCCTCACCTTCCCTTTTCTTACATGTCATCCACCCCTAAGGTAGGCCCAAGGTACCCCTGTGTACCGGCTGCAGTGTATGTGTATTTTGTATTTGTATTTGTGTTTATATAGGGTATAAATCACCCGTAGGTCTCAGAGCGCTTGCAGATGTAAAAAGGAGTTACTGGGAGCCAGTACGCTAGAAAAGCCATGTTTTTAAGAATCTTCGAAATTTTAAGTGGTTGGGATCGGTTCTAATGTGGAGGGGGATAGCATTCCAAGCGTCAGGGGCTCATTTGGAAAAGGACCTGTCGCCATTTCTGACGGTGTGAACTTTGGGGCCAGATAGGAGAGACTTGCTCGTGGACCGAAGGGTTCTGACCGGACAGTAGCTTACAAGTTTCTTCTCTAGATATTTAGGGCCGTGTCCATTGGTGGTTTTATGGACTAGGCAGCAGATTTTGAATTTAATGCGCTTTCTTATCGGGAGCCAGTGAAGTGTTCTAAGACTGGGCCCCGAGGGTGTGCGAGGGGGGAGATCAAGCACCATTCTGGCTGCGGTGTTTTGCAGAACTTGGAGTCTAGCCAGGAGACTCTCATTGATGGATGCAAGTAGTGCGTTGCCATAGTCCAACCGGCTCATTATTAGACCTCGGACTAATGGCATAGGCGAGGAGAGGGGGATCCATTTAAAACAATTCTTGAGGTTGAGCATCAGTCCGAAGCTTGTATGCACTATCTTGTTAACATGGTTAGCCATGGACAATTTGTCGTCGATTGTCACTCCCAAATTTCGAACCAATGACTTGGGAGGGGGACAAGGTCCTACCGATGGTGGCCACCATTCGTCAGTCCAATAAATGTGGGCATTTCCAAAAAGCACGATCTCGATTTTACCGGCAATAAGCATTAGGAAGTTGTTTGTCATCCATTCCTTGATTGCGATCCTGCACTTTTAGAATCTGAGTTTGGTGTTGCTAGGGTTGGGGCCCAGAGTGATCAGTAGCTGCGTGTCGTCAGAATAGGACACGGTATCAAAGCCGCGTGCCCTGATTACTCACTCTTGGGGGGATACATATAAGTTGAATAATGTCGGGCTCAGGATTGATCCCTGGGGCACCCCCTTGTCATTATCCTGGCAATATGAGGTAAACGCCCCGATTTGCACTTTTGAGCGTCGCTCAGTTAAGTCGTTTTTAACCCAGATAAGGGCTGGACCTTCGACTCCCATCTCTGACAGACGTCCTAAAAGGACGCTGTGTGAGATGGTGTTGAAGGTCGCCGACAAGTCGAGCAGGACCAGTATGGCTGATTGGCCTGCATCAAGGCTCAGCCTAATATTGTCCACAATCTAAAGCAACGCCGTTACTGTGCAGTGGTGTGCCCTGAATCCTGATTGAGATGGGTCAAGCAGCTGGTTGGCCTCAAGATGTTTACATATTTGCATGTTGACTAAGGATTTCATAATTTTAGCGAACATTGGTAAAAGGGAAATAGGGCGGTAGTTAGAGAGTTGCTTAGGGTCGGCGTTGTTTTTAAAAAAAATTGGTCTTATGATGGCTTCCTTCCAGTGGGAGGGTACATGCCCTGGTGTGAGGGGACATGCCCTGGTGTGTTTGGCATGTACTAATAGTGAACTACGGACAATTTCGTTTTTCGATATTGCAAGGGTACCTGTTCCCCATAAGACAGGATGGGGAGTTTGTTTATATCCTCTTATAATCATAACTCGCCTGGGGAATTAGGTAGGAAAATAAAGTTTATTATGCCTGAACTCAGAATCTAAAGATGCATCTTTTAGTGAAGGTGATTTTTACATTCTGGGGCCGATTCCGATCCGGTAAAATCCCCCACGAATCGCAGGACGGTCCGTTTTTCCCATACGATTCATACACCTACAAAGTCCCCGTACGTACGATCAAGTACGATCCTAACCCAAAGCATATCTACATACGAATCGTACCAAACACCATACGAACCAAAAATACATACAATTCATATCCGGGTCGTGCTGTACGCGCCGTCCGTAAACTGGCAGCAGTCTCCGGACCAGCAAGTACGATTCGTCTCGGCGACCCTCCGTACGACCCTATTTCTACGGGAGCTGAAAACTACCGTAAAAGCAGAGTTCGGCCCGAACCGCACCCAGGTATGTGACAGACACGCCATGAACCCCATCGACCGTGTCATCCCAGTCCTGTATGCCTACGACCTGGTGCATAGAAACCGACGAAGGCGCATACGGTGAGAACAACGTACCGCAACAATGGAAGTGTACATGTACGGTGCGTCACACGCTCGCGTATATCGCCATTGCAATAGTGATATGAGCCGCACACATGCCGTGAATGTTGGGGTACGGTGCATCACACGCTTGCATATATATCACCATTGCAATAGTGATATGAGCCGCACACACGCCATTTATGTTGGGCTACGGTGTGTCACATCTGAGGGGTGTATGGATATCACTCCCAGCAGTGCCCAGACATAGAAGAGGGGTGTGGATATGACTCCAGCAGTGCCCAGACATAGGAGGGGGGTGTGGATATGACTCCCAGCAGTGCCCAGACATAGGAGGGGTGAGTGCAGAGGACTCCCAGCAGTGCCCAGACATCGGAGGGGGGTGTGGATATGACTCCCAGCAGGGCCCAGACATAGGAGGGGTGTGTGGATATGACTCCCAGCAGTGCCCAGGCACAGGAGGGGTGTGTGGATATGACTCCCATCAGTGGCCAGACATAGGAGGGGTGACTGCAGAGGACTCCCAGCAGTGCCCAGACATAGGAGGGCGTGTGGATATGACTCCCAGCAGTGCCCAGACATAGGAGGGGGTGTGGATATGACTCCCAGCAGTGCCCGGACATAGGAGGGGTGAGTGCAGAGGACTCCCAGCAGTGCCCAGACATAGGAGGGGGTGTGGATATGACTCCCAGCAGTGCCCAGACATAGGAGGGGTGAGTGAAGAGGACTCCCAGCAGTGCCCAGACATAGGAGGGGGTGTGGATATGACTCCCAGCAGTGTCCAGACATAGGAGGGGTGAGTGCAGAGGACTCCCAGAAGTGTCCAGACATAGGAGGGGTGAGTGTAGAGGACTCCCAGCAGTGCCCAGACGCAGGAGGGGGTGTGGATATGACTCCCAGCAGTGCCCAGACATAGGAGGGGGTGTGGATATGACTCCCAGCAGTGCTCAGTTATAGGGGGCATAATCATCACCATACAACAACAACATGGGTGTATGTTTACATCCCTAATCTGTGACAGTCCTGATAGTGCCAGAGCAACACATCACCTACAGCAGTGTCCCACTCCATGGAGGATGGATTTCTGTCACACACTGCGTGACACACCACGTGTGGGTGTGATGTCAGATCCCACATGCATATCCACCCATGGAGTTTGCAGGCAACCTACACACCCTCCCATCATTACTCTATAGTGTATAGTCATGTAACCACCCACCAAACAAATAGAGCAAAGAGGAAAAACACACTGTCATGTATATTCCGTGCCTGTATGAATGTCCAGGTGGTGAAACGTGTACTCTCTCATGGAAGGAACAGGGTTGAAACACCTTAGATACAAAGCACTAAATTGTGAGTTGCGTGCACAAATACCCTGCAGAACAAATCCAAACATAAGGGTGAGGCTGTGATCATACATCTGTATAGTGTGCAAAAGGCTGATGGTGTCCATGAAGGCATTACTACATACTAAAAACACAAGTACAGTGAGTAGCATGGATGGCACAGACTAATGAGCACAACTCATTTGTGAGCAGGCATGGCCATTGCTGAAGGGAATGTATATAAAAATAGAAAATGTGCACAAAAGTCACCACAACAATTGTGCAACTGTCTGTACCGAAGATCTCATGTGTCACTGAGGAAGTTACACTCTTTTGGACAATGTCTGTAGGCAAACTGAACACACACAAATCAAGATAATTAGCTGCTACATTGTGATGGCACATAGATACCATGGTCCACCTCATTACCATTAGAAGATACACACCTTTCACAATACCAAAACATTACCATGACACCAACTTCTAGGCACACAGCCCCTAAAGCAAGTACCTGAAATGCAATAGTTCAGAATAAAAAATAAAATGCTTTATTCAGCTCCAAAACGAATTTTAGTTCATAAATGAGTCCAGGCTCAAAAGAAGGCCAATGGCCAGTCCAGAATAACTTTTTTCCGGCATCTGGAATCTTGTGGAGGTTGTCACCCCAAAACTTGCCTGCACATGATGGAGGTAAAGGTCAGTGGACCCATGGGTGGCATCATCTGGGTCAGTGACCGGCACCGCAGGGACAGAAGAGGGAAGGGTAGATGTTGTGGGTGCAGGGGGGAGGACTCCTCCTCAGTGGGATGTGCAGCGCCATAGCTGGAAATGTACTCTGCACTGCACACTGCTGCCAGGTCTGCCAGACTACCACCTGCACCCGGGGACACAATGGGAGTGGAGGTAGAGGGCTCTGAGTCTTGCGGTCTGCGCCTGTGGCTGCATGCCTGCCGTCTGACCCCAGTCCCTGTGGGTGTGCCTGCATCCCCCTGAGATTAGTTGTCTGGAGATCTGCGCCTAGACTTCAGTGGTGGTGTGCTGGGTGGCTCTGTTGGTGCGCGTGATCTTGTGTGTCTGCGTGTTCTGTTGACAGGTATGGGAGAGGGGGATGTGGATGGCTCTGAAGGAGTGAGGGGGACTTGCCACTGCAGGAGGGCAACTGCTGCCGTCAGTGAGGAGTCTATGGACAATAGACTCCGACGTTGCTCAGACATGTTATCTGACATGCCCTCCATGAATGACAACAACTGTGTCAGTATCTGGGTTTGACCATGGAGGACAGTCAGCATTGATGTCTGTCCAAAATGAATCTGCCGGAGTAGGTCCACAGACTCGCCACTGAGGGCAGCAGGGGAGACAGGGGCAGGGGCTGCGGTGCCGGGGACGAAGGAGACATGGGGTGCAGCACGGACAGAAGGAACATGAGCAACTGGCAGGGTGGAGATGGGTCTGGAGGAGGTGGGGACAGACACATTGGTGGAAGATGCTGTCGCCGCGTATTCCCTCTCCTCCTGGGAGTCAGAAGCCGAGCCGTCTGCATGATAAGAAGTGTCCCCTTCCAAAGGTCCGGCAACCTGACTCCCCTCACCCTCTGTGCCACTGGCTCCCTCCAACTCCTCAGCGCAGGTGGCACTGCGGCTGTGTCCCTCCTCCTGGTCCGTGCTTATGTCTCCTCCTGTGTCGGTTAATGATGCTGTTGGCAAGGAGAATAAACAAAAATGCATCAGTCACCTGTACACATCTGACAGATGAACACAAATGTATTTGTGCACATTGGAAATCATGGCATGCATCATGAGTAGCTGCCACATAACTCAGCACATATTTCAAACTAGTACTGCACAGTTGGTATACACACAATGCTACTTGAACACAAGGATCCAAATAACAGACCAGGCCACAACTTGAGTGAGAGTCACAATGAGGATGTTCTGTTTGTTTACAAGAGAGCTGATCTATACAATGAAGTTATGCCACCTCAAGACCACAAAGAAATAAACAGTTGTGTTTCCCCTCAGGGCAAAGTAACACACCTCACTCCACACGGTTACACCACTCCCAGAGCCCAGAAAGTAGTGTTTGTTGAAAAGTAATGGCATAAAATCTTAGCAGCTTGGTACTCTGCACACTTCACATATTCAACTTGTATTGCATGTTCAAATTGTCCATCTTTTGATCATAACACGTATGTGCCTGCATGAAAGATCTCTCACATGGAAATGCACACAAACAACATAGACACATTTTTTGAGACAGCTTGCACACTTCAAGATGAAATACTGTTAGAAACAAATGGTGTGGACCATATACCATATACATGGTCCAACGGAGGGTTTGATGGATTGACACACATTAGTCTGTACAACTGACAGCAAAGGAGTCTCAGGCACTCAAGACCACTGTGGGGACATGTCTATGTAGATCAAGGCACACCATTAACCACCAACACTGGCCTCATTCAAAACCTGCCAGCTCATTCAAAAACATTGCACATGTTGTGTGGTGTGCACCACCTTGTGAGATAACTATAATGCAGACACATAAGTGTAACCTACACATTTTCTCATATGAACACAATCCAAACATTAACAACTCTCAACAAGTGTTGGGAGTGACTAGGGACATTGATCAATGTGACATTACTTCAAATGTGTCACTACTCACAGGGGCATCTATCACCAGATCATACAGTTGTTAGCACATGACACACACTGGCTGTCATGTGAAGTGGCCCACATGTCCCAAATCACAACAATGATTAAATAATTTGCCTGCAATTGCGAAGATCCAAATCATTGCTGTATTGTACACACACTGTTAACCACATGGGAAATGTGAGCACTGTAGTGTGCGCACAAGGACAAAACTGTGCAGCACCACAACTACATACATGTTGCATAAATCTTTGAGGAACAATCATCTCTGTAAGCAAACAACATAGCCTGTAAAGACCCCAATGACAGCACTGTCCAGCATCACAGGGGAAGTGCATGGTGATAACTCTAACTCACAAATGACATACACATTTCACAACTGACAAGGCCAAACAGGCAGGCCCATCACACCTTTCCTGCACAAGACCCCCATCACTCCATTAATGTGTTTGAAACAGCTCAATAAGTTAAACAACAGAATCAGGGTATCAAAAACTGTGCAGTAACTTTTTAAAATGTACAGCAAGGTCACCTTCTGTGGCTGGCAATCCATATTAGTCACAAACAATCAGCAACAGATTCTTGAGAATACGCACACAGGCACTGCCCAGTGTGAGTATGCAAAAGCTACATCTTGTATCCATGGACAGTGTGCAGATGTAGCTAACACATGATAAATACAAAGTATGACAGGGACCAATGCCACTGAGGCACACGCATTCTGAACCCACATACAATGGGCATAATGTTGGATGACACACATGATTAGGCGGCCATGGGTATTGAGGGTACTGTGGTGGGCACACAGATCTGTGGGTCAAGAATTAGCTGACTGTCTCATGAATAACGGTCTTGCATGCTGGTAGGGTATGAGTCATATAAATTGCACTCATGTTGATACTCATGACCAGTGTAAACGACTATGAATGCCAAACACAGTGCAGAAATCGTGGCACAGGCAAGGCTACAACACATGTCACAGACCTCCCTCCCACATGATGCGCAAATCAATGTGCTGTCTAATTACCTTGCACCCTAGAAGTACATGTGCAAGATTTGAAACATACAAACCAGGGGTCACATGTGGAGGAGGGGAAGGGATGGAAAAGAGCAGCTGATAAATATTGTGACCTTACACTACAATGCGCAAATAGCCTGTCTGACCAGACCCCCCAACTGTGGGAGTGTTCACAGGCTTCAGAGCACCTGAAGTACCATGTGACATACAACACTACAAACAGACATGTACCTACCCCTCCTATCTGCTGTCCATCCTGCAACTGCCTATGGAGGTCTAGAAAGACCACTTCCAGGACCCGGAGCATGTGGGGGGTGAGGTGACCGCTGCTGCCATGCCGGCGTGGAGCTTCCAGCTTCAGCTGGACCCGGGCAATATGGCGGGTCCAGCACCGGATGTCCTGCCACCTCTTCCTGATGTTGATCAGCCAACGGCGAGGGCCCCCCACAGACCTGACAGCCCTGACAATGTCCAACCAGTTCTCCCACTTCTCATAGGCAGTTACCTGTCAGGAAGACAAAGTGAAACAATATCACTACACCTGCTGCATGTCCCTGACACACACACTTGCACTACATTGATGTGAACAGGGCATAGGATGCTGACAGGACTTGCATCATTGTCCATCTGATTTTGCCCAGTGGGCACCCACAAATGCACTACATGCCTTTGAAAGGCAAAATATGGCATACGAGGTTCAACACACTCACTGATCATGGCACACACTGTACAACACATGCAACTGCAGGGTGTTGGACAGCACGTGACATGCTGTCACATATCCCACTACACCTACGAACCCTCAGCAGACCACACATATACACCCTGGCACAGATCACTTGCCTGTCAGTCTCAACATTGTATACAACCCTCACTTTGCACATGTCACACTTGACAAAGAGTTGCCACAGGTGTTGGGCTAACTGTGCAAGTCATGCACAGAACACTGCATACCTGTCTCATCAGATGGCTACAGCTGCTGCATACGCCATGCAGCTGTGGTGCAAAACATCACATACACACTCAGCCAGGTGACAAGGAACATACACATTCTTCAATGTCCATGAGTTCAAACACAGCATATGTACAAAATCACCACTGGTACAAAAAACCCAGAAACATCAGTGAGTACATTCAGCTGTCACTCTGGGGTGAACACTATTACAAATCATTAAATTATGCCAACTAAGCCTGCACGGTGTGGCACAGCAGAATGTGTAAATCAGTATGCATTGAATGTCACAGTTACCATAAAGCAAGTAAGGAGTAAACACACTCTTACTACAACATGCTCTGCATGGGAGACACCACAAAGTACACACTCTGCACTCACTGCCAAACCACAGTGCATGTCTGATCCACAAACACATAATGGCTGTAGTGACACTCACGCAACATGTGCACAGTCAAAGCTAGTGCAGTCATCACTCACCTGCTCCCCTGGTCTCCCATACAGCTTGCTGTAGTTTGGTAGGAGGACATCCAGAAGGGCCTGGTTCTCCTCCTCACTGAGTGCAGGTGCCCGCTCCATGGTCAGAAAAATCAGAGTCCAGGGAATGCAGAGACTGCAGAAGTGTGGTCCACTCCAATGTTGTGCAAGCAAGTGCTCTCTCACAGACACATGCAGCCTTAAATCAGTGCTGCTGAGGGACTTTCAGTATCAGGAGTACCGTGTGATAGGCCACATTACTTAGCAGCCTACGTTTCATCCAATCACTTTTAACATAAGGCCCTGACACACATTTGCATGGTTCAAAATTTGAGCTTCAGCTCCACAACAACATTGCATCATTGTATAGTTGTGCCCAACTGACCTTTGCAAGACACCTGTAGCACACACTCAAATCTCAGTATCCATGACAACCAGCCTGCATTCTGGCCCCACTACTCGTAGCCTAGGTGTCCTCTATGTATTGTTTGGGATCCACACACAAGTCCGGTGCGTTTCATGTCGCGTATGGCACTTTTTTAATAGTGAAACGCTGCACACACACGCACGCAATGTTGGGGTATAGTTCCCTGGCATATGGCACGATTACAATAGTGAAACGCTGTGCACACACACACGCAATGTCGGGGTACGGTTTGCTCGCGTATGGCACGATTACAGTAGTGAAACGCTGCGCACACACGCACGCAATGTCGGGGTACGGTTCGCTGGCATATGGCACGATTACAATAGTGAAACGCTGTGCACACACACACGCAATGTCGGGGTACGGTTTGCTCGCGTATGGCACGATTACAGTAGTGAAACGCTGCGCACACACGCACGCAATGTCGGGGTACGGTTCGCTGGCATATGGCACGATTACAATAGTGAAACGCTGCGCAGACACGCACACAATGTCGGGATACGGTTCACTCGCGTATGGCATGATTACAATAGTGAAACGCTGCGCACACATGCACGCAATGTCGGGGTATGGTTCGCTGGCGTATGGCACGATTACAAAAGTGAAATGCTGCTCATACACGCACGCAATGTCAGGGTATGGTTCGCTCGCGTATGGCACGATTACAATAGTGAAACGATGCGCACACACGCACGCAATGTCGGGGTACGATGCGTTTTACACAGTGCGTTTCACACGCTGATGTGAATGCAAGGGTACAGTGTGTTTTACACAGTGCATTTCACACGCTGATGTGAATGCAGAGGTACGGTGCGTTTTACACAGTGCATTTGTAAATGTAAATTGATAATTGTATAGCGCACTACTCACCCGCAAGGGTCTCAAGGCGCTTGTACGAATACCGCTGTGGAACCCATCCTGGCTTTCCATGTGAGGCGTCCACTCCTGGGCACCCCCAAGGTGGAGGCCAGGCATCCTTAGCGTTGTGGGGGCCGTTGTGGAGATTAAGCAAGCTATTGCCCAAAGTTGTAGAGTGGGACTCCATGTCTGGAATAGGCACCGAGGCGAGATTTATCAGGTCCGTGGAATTTTTGAGCACAAGACCCGCCGAGGTGGGGAATTGAACCCTAGTCCCGGGCCAGACCTTTGCATCAGGGTCTGCCGCTCTAACCATTGAGCCACACTTCTCCACTTTCACGCGTACTTTCACACGCTGATGTGAATGCAGGGGTACGGTGCGTTTTACACAGTGCGTTTCACACGCTGATGTGAATGCAGGGGTACGGTGCATTTTACACAGTGCAATTCACACGCTGGAGTCAAAGCAGGGGGATGGTACCTTGCACACGCTCATGTATGGCAACATTACAATGGTGATACAAGGCGCACACATGGCAGGGATGTGAAAGTACTGCTAACACAAGGATGTCTATCAAGTTCTTGTCATTGCATACTTACATGAGCAGGCCCTAGGTGTGCCAGGCACTGATATATCACAGCATATCAGTTAATGTTGCACAATTGATGTGTGATGACCTGTTGACACATGTGATGTGTGATGGGGCACTATGTGGTACACATCACCTTTCCACTTGTCCCATTGGTATCATCATGCACATGTTTTCATGCACATAAGCACTGGAATTGCACAGTCATCACTTCCGGAACCTGTCTCATGACGCCAGGGACTGTGGCAATTTCTTACTTGTCAATTTAATGCTAATCAGGTCCCTATGTAACAATGTAATGTGTGTGTAATTTTGAAGATTGAAGTTGCAGTTTGGGTCCCGTATAATGCATCTGCTGTTGGTGCATCTATAATGGGTCTGTGTTGTGACTGACATGGTTTTGCATGTACGCACACCATGGCATATGTTCCTTTTTAATAGCTTTTGTGTCTGATGGCATCATACATCATTGATCCACATGCATACATGTCTGCATCATGAAAATTGCTGTGGGGTTGCATTGTCACATACACACCTCATTAGCAAGTTGTCTGATATGTCCAATAGATATTTCATGTGACCTGGGTCTGTGCCTTGCAGTCAGCTGTCTGTATGGGATGACAACCTTATAATGCAGGTCTGGTGATGTGTTTCACTCCAGTGATATATTGCTCTGTTCACTCAGAGCAGCCCAGCAGTATTTTAGTGTTCATGTAATGTTTTCAATCCAAAAGGTCAGATGTATCTTGGTTATTTTTGAAGTGCCAGGAAGCTGGCATGTGTGTGCAGGATATATTGCTTACACCACACCCCATAGTACCGTGATGTGTAGTAGCAGTGTTGCATGTGCTATGTACATTGGAATAGTTTTTGGCTGACAGTTATTCTCCATTCTTCAAAAATATGTCCTGCAGGGCACCGGCCTCTACCAAGGCCTTTTCCCGACTTGGAGACCATGAGGGAACGTGATTGCATCCTTCGTTACAGATTCACTCGAGATTTGATTCAGAACTTGACGGACAGGCTGGAACCACATCTCCAACCGCGACACAGGTATCCAACTGCGCTGACACCAAAGCTAAAGGTGATGGCAGCCCTATATTTTTTTGCCACAGGTACGTTTGAATTTACTATTGCAGATGTGGGGAGTATGTCCCGAACCATTTTCAGCCGTGTCCTACGTGATGTCTTAGCTGCCATGTTAGAGCACATTGATGAATTCATCAAATCTCCAAACCCAGAAGAGTTGAGAGATGTCATGGGTGAATTCTATGCCCTGGGAGGGATGCCACGTGTCATTGGGTCCATTGATGGTACACATGTGGCTTTGGTGCCACCACAGGCTCAGGAGCAGGCCTACCGCAATAAGAAGCATTATCACTCAATAAATGCCTTTGTGGTGTGTCTTGCTAACATGCTGATTTCACATATTTGTGACGTTTTCCAGGATCGTGCCATGATGCATTCATCATGAGGCGTAGCAGGGTACCACACATGATGCTGCAGCTGCGCAACGATCGGGCATGTCTTGTTGGTGGGTATACTCTGTTTGTCCTGTATGTTTAAATTTTTGTTTGCTGTGACGAAATCGCTTTACCCGAATTTCAACACACTGTATATTTGTAGGAGACGCAGGGTATCCCAACATGCCGTGGCTAATGACACCGCTCCGCAACCCAAGGACAGCTGCAGACCAGCGGTACAACAATGCACACGGGCAGACCAGGCGAGTGATTTAGCGAACGTTTGGACTCCTGAAGACCCGATTCCGGTGCCTTGATAAGACTGACGGATCACTCCCATACGCCCCGGTCAAGGTGTGTAACATCTTCATCGTGTGCTGCATGCTGTAAACATGGCAGTAGAGAAGGCTGTGCCACTCATCCTGGATCCTGAGGAGCTGGAATATCCACCCGTTGAGGACGAAGGGCTTGGCCACGATGAAAGTGATGAGGAGGAGGAGGATGATATCCGGAGTCAGCTCATACGCAACTTCTTCTCTTAATGGTGAGTCACTGGGAATTTGTGTGCAAGTTTGTGGCATGGAGTGGCATGTGTTGCATACTGTGTGTCCAGCTGATTGTATGCGAAAACACTTTGATGTTTGTTGTGATGTGTCACACAAGTGATGATGTCATGACACACGCATATGTGCAATGAGTGAATTTGTAATTTACATGTGTACTACATTGTGATGTATTTTCACATGACCATGTCTGTATGCAATTCTTATTAATGTGTTCCCTTGTGTGCCTGTATTTCCCAGGTCGCTCTGCCTGTTGTCTGTTCGTGTCTTCTTGGTTCTCCTGCTATTCATCTTGATGATTGCAACGTGTGCCGAATCAGCATTCCATGCACAGACATGTGGTAATGTCAGTTTGGGTAAGATATCTGAACATGGTTTTTTGGGTTGGTATACTGTGCGAGTGTGTGGGAGCTGTTTCTGTGCTTGTTGTTGAAGCATACATACATGTGTCATTAACATGGATCAAGATGCCTGTTACAACACTACCATGACGGGACAGTCACCCTTCTTGTCAGTCATCTGTTGTTGATTGATGACTCTGGTGAATACATCAATGTGTGTAAACCATGGTCCAGACACATTTCAGATGTCACCGGTTTACATTGTGTGTGACATCACAACCACAGGTTCTGTGTGGAAATGCAACCTCACTGTGTGCAGCAGGATGTGTTTGGCACATCACATTTATGTTGTGGGCCAGTACAGTTTTGTTTACCTATTGACATGTTGTGAAGGTGTGGACCACTGTATGTCCCACATGTTCTGACAAATGTCCAGTGAGTCTGTTCGTATGGATGCATTGCCCCCTGTGCCAGTATGTAATGTCACTGTCCAGTTGCTACATCAGTGTCGGTGGAGAACACTGCTTTACAAGCCTTCTTGGTAACTATTTGTCAACTTTCTATTCACATGATTCCAGGAATGTTGGACTGATGACGTAGCAACGTAGTGGTGTTGGTAATGTAAACACTTCCCTTACACCAGTCGGTTGACGTTAATCGCAGCAAACTCTTGTGCCGTGCTGCATATCCTGGTCACGGTAGGGGTGGTTTGCTGGCTTTGTTCCTCATTACTCTCTGTAGAGTTTGGTCACACCTGCTTGTCATGTTTGGCATTGTAAGGCACAGTTTGAAGAGCCAATGATTGGCTCTTGCTAAACTTCCTTGTCTTTAAATAATCCCCTTCCTCATTGCATTAGCTAAGTACGGCTCTAGCGGGTGGTCTGTATCTTACATTCATGACCCTCACTGATTCCCAGGGCTGACTACAGTTATTTGATTTGTGTGAGTAGCACTGCTACACATTCAATTCACTGTATTTTTTAACCACATTCATACACTGTGAGTAAGTTTGTGAGCGCATGTTTCTAATTTCATTGAAGCAGCCTGGTGAGCGTTAGACCCCCTTCATTAAGGAGACAAACTCTGCGATAATTTTATGTGTCCCTGTTAAAACCTCAGATGTAGTATCATTTCTAACCTGTGCTGACAGAATTGGATACAGTGGCTGTGTTTAAAGTACACAGGTGTAACTGTTACAGTATACATCATGAGTATAATGTGATTCAGTGCCAAGAACTGTTGATTTGTTATGCTTGTTTACCTTTGTTTCAGATCTCCCTCCATGCTGTTCCCATCTTCTCCTTCCCTCGCCTGATCACCCTTTAGAGTCTGTCATTCATACTCAGACCAGAGGGCTATCTGGAGATGGACCCCTTTCAGCATCGCACAAATCTGAGGATTAAAGGTACCAACTGTCCCTAGCAGTCGTGTGGAGATAGTTTCAGCAGCATTACAGGTACCCTAATTACAGTACAGTTATTTCCTTCTGAGCATTGCCCCTGGCCATGTACATTGGCTAAATCAGCATGGCCTCACAACACACTTGAACCATTTCAGTTGTAAAAGTATTCCTAAGTGTACATTGTGCCCCATTACTGTCACCGCAGATGTCTTTCCAGTGTGCATGCCTCATCCATGGCATACTTTACAATGATTGTGGTTATGTGTACTGGGGGAACATGCATGGTGTTTGTAATACCTCATGGTCAATTATGTGATTTAGAAACATGCTTGTGTATGTATTGTTTTAGCTTAGAACCCACAATGGTCAGGCAACACATGCTGATGCTGTTTGTCCTCTGCCCCGCTTGGCCTTTTGGTCCCTGATCCTGTGGCCATCATATTTAGTGATTGTTCACCCATTTCCTAGCTGTGACCCATGAGTAACTAGACACTCCTTCCTTCCCATACACATGTAACATGCTGCTATGCAAATATCCTTGTCTTTGTGTGCCACTTTTCCATGGTGTCAGAGCCTCTACACAACCTCTACACAGGAAGTAGAGCCAGACTCCAGGAGGACATGTGCACACCCAGGGCGCATTCGCACACCTCATCATCAACATCCCTTGCCACAGACGCATGACCGTCCACCTGAGATACCTACTAGAGTCAAGACTGACCCTTGACCCTGCTTGCAGGCCAGGTCGCCCCCCTTCCACCAAACAGCTCCACCTATTCCCTGCCCGCTACTGCGTGAAGCGTGACTTTGCACCTGCTGCGCCCACCCTTCCACTGTGCAGTTGCGGTTGCCTACTGCACTTTCCCCTGTGATTAGTAACTTGTATTATCTTACTCCTACGTGCACGCTGTGCTCTTTTTTCCATTGTAGCCGCTATGGCGTGCACATGCAATTTTTTCACCCACCTGCCCCCTTCCTTCTTCGCACCCCTTCCCACTGCTGCCCCTGCAGCAACGCCCCCTCGCCACCATGCTCCAGACTCCCAGATGCACCTCCCTCCCTGCTTTAAAATGGCGGACGCTGTGCGGCTGCGCAGCGGACGTGCACAGTGTGTGCGCCTCTGGCGCACAGAAGGTGCACCAAAATCAAGCCCATCTGCGCCCGTCTGCGCCTGGACCGCGCCCTGCACACGAACCCCCGGACCCCAAAGCCACCACAACACCAGCCTGGAGTACGACTCCAGCACCCTCCACGCACACAACCCCGGACGCGATAACTCCTGCTACTGTGCTACCCCAAAGCACACCCAAGGGAACTTCACCTGCCGGAACTGCAGCTTCAACAGCATCCGTCCCACCAAACCATCGAACAGAGAACCCACCACCTCCAATGCATCCTCCTCCTCACCCACTCAGCTCGCAATGACGCCATTGAACTCTGTGCTCTCCTAGACTCAAACACCCCGACGTCCCCTTCCTGACTGAGACCTGGCTGAACGTCACCTCGGCACAAGACATCGCCATTGCCATCCAAGAGGGCTACCAAATCTCCCGCAGGGACCGCATCAACAGAGTGGGAGGGGGAATCGCCATCATCCACAAAGACTCCCTCAGAGTGACAAACAACACCAACGACACCCTCACTACCGCAAAGCATATGCACTTCAAGATCCACACCGACCCCAACACCACCCTCAAAGTGACACTCATCTACAGACCACCCGGACCCCCACCACAGTTCAGCGACACTATCGCCAACCTCATCAGCACCCACGCCCTCGCATCCACAGACTACATCCTCCTCGGGAACCTGAACTTCCACCTCAAAAACAACAATGACGCCAACTCCACCGCCCGGATCGACAACCTTGGCAACCTCAGACTCAAACAGCTTGTGACAACACCCACACACGCCACTGGACACACACTGGACCCCATGTTGTCTGCAAGTCCCCGCGTCTCTGTCAACCACACCACCAAACATTACTGGACTGACCACAGATGCGTCCACTTCACCTTCAGGAAGCACACCAAACACCACCGCACCCAACAGTTTCCATGCCGCTGCTGGGGCAAGGTCACCAAGGACCAAGTGACCACCACCCTCGCACTGGGACCACCCACCGACCCCAACACCACCACCATCAACATCATACAGTGGATCAACAACTGCCCCAACACCCTTGCCCCACTCAAGACCTCCGCAACCAATCACAACAACAAGAAAGGCACTTGGTTCAACAAAGACATCCGGCCCTCCAAACGCACCTGTCGGAAAGTGGAGGAGAACTGGCTCTGCAAATGAACACCAGACAGCTACACAGCCCACTAGAACCCCACCCACAAACACCACCAACTCATCAGGACTACCAAGAGGACCGCCTTCAAGGACCGCCTACACAACAACAGACACAACACCAAAGAGCTCATCAACATAGTGAAAGACCTCTACTACCCCATCTCCGACACCAACGACATTCCACCATCACAAGACCTGTGCAAATAACTGGCCACCTTCTTGCACTGCAAGATCACCAACATCCACGACAGCTTCAACACCAACACCCCTCCTCCACCACCAAGACCACCACGCCTGCCACCCCCACACGCACCAGTCGCCTGACCGCCTGGTCCAACATCAGCAGCGAAGACACCAGGATTGACCATGTACTCCATCCACTCCGGATTCCCATATGACCCATGCCCTCACCACGTTTTCAACAACGCAAGCACAGCCATCACACACCATCTCCGAAAAACCATCAACATCTCCTTAGAAACCGCAACCTTTATAGAGAGCTGGCAGCACGCAGAGATCAACAGACTACTGAAGAAACACATGGCAGACCCCCATGACCTAAAGAACCTCCGGACCATCTCCTAGCTCCTTTTCCCCGCAAATGTCACAGAGAAGATCGTCACCAGACATCTGACCCGCTACCTAGTAGACAACAACATCCTGGACCCATCCGAGTCCGGCTTTTGCAGCAACCACAGCACCGAGACCGCCCTCATCGCCACCACCAACGACATCTGGATCCTGATGGACAAAGGAGAACCAGCCGCACTCATCCTTCTGGACCTATCAGCAGCCTTCGTCACGGTCTGCCACTGCACCCTAACAGCACGCCTCCATGAGGCAGGAATCCAAGAGATGGCCCTGGCCTGGACCACAGTCTTGGTGGTCTTGGACCCTTCTGGTCGAAGACCACCAAGATCAACTGCGGCGTCACACAGGGATCATCCCTCAGCCCGGCACAGTTCAATATCTACATGGCACCACTCGTCCACGTCACTCAACAACACAGCCTCAGCATCATCTCCTAAGCCAACGACACCCAAATGATCATATCCCTCACCCGAGACACCCACACCACCAAAGCCAACCTCCACAGGGGAATGAAGGCCATTGCAGAATGGATGATGGACAGCAGGCTGAAGCAGAATGAAGAGAAGACGGAGGTCCTCATCCTCAGCACCACCCCATCAGCCTGGGACGACTCCTGGTGGCTAACATCGCTAGGAACAGGCCCAGCACACACCGACCACGCACACAACCTGGGGGTCATCCTCAAAACCGCACTCTCTATGACCAAGCAAGTCAACGCCGTCTCCGCGTTATGCTTCAACACCCTGCGAAAGCTCCGCTGGATCTTCAAATGTCACCAGACTGGACTGCGGGAACACCCTCTACGCAGGACATCAACCAAGGTCCTGAGACGGCTGCAACACATCCACAATGCCGCGGCACAACTGATCCTCAATGCCCCCCAACGCAGTGACATCACACCCCACCTGAGAGGCCTGCATTAGCTCCCCATCAACAAGAGGATCACCTTCAAGGTCATCATCCACGGACACAAAGCCCTACACACCGCCGTACCAGCATACCTCAATGACCAACTCAACTTCTACACCCCCACCCGAAGCCTCCGGTCTGCTAGCCTCACCCTCGCCACTCTTCGCATCCAGAAATACACCGCCGCCGGCAGATCCTTCTCCCACCCCTCCACCAAGACCTGGTGCACTCTCCCAACCAACCTACATCAGACCCAGGAGCTGCTGCCCTTCACAAAACTTCACAATACCTGGCTCTTCCATCATTAGCAGCCCCATCCCCTCCAGCGCCTTGAAACCATCAAGGGTATGTAGCGCACTTTGCAAATATCCTGTTTGATTGATTGTTTGAGAGTCCCACTGTCAACTGCAGGCAGACCTTCATACTCCTCAGCCACACTCAGTAGGCACTACACAACCACAAACCAAAAAGAGAAATATGGACGTCTCCCATCCAACACCACGTTGCCTGTAGTCCGTCCAGCCACCCTTGCAATGGGCAACATTCATCACTTCCACAGTACAACTGCATGCAGGTGATAGTTACCCCACATCAAGAAACAGACCTGGTAGTCCCTCCATGGGCACCAACACATTACCCATGACCTGTACACCTTCATGAGGATCTTACGTAACTGTCTGTCAGAGCAGTATGGCAACCCCGCCCCCCCCAGCAGATAGTAACCAACACGTGTGAGTATTTTCCTCCATGGATGTAGTTGATCATACATTGTGACCTATGTGTGTCCACAACCAGACTCAGATCCCAGTGTATGGATGGCTTGTTTGTTCAACACTCTGGCATACTTTGACATATCCCGACACGTATGTTGTTGACTCCGGGAAAACATACTTCAACATCAATAAGTATTGTGTTTTTTTTTCAATATTCTCCATCTTGTGAGTGAAATGTGAGTAGGTGCTAGGTGCTGTACAAAAATGGGGGAATCCAAAGTTCACAGAAGGAGATGTGATGCCTTGCAGTTTCAGTCAACAGAGTCCAGAGCACCGTGTTTGGCATCATTGGTGACACTGCGACCAGCAAGTGCATGTGGGAGAGTGTGACAGTCAATAAGGTGATGCTGTTGCACACAAAGGCAAGATGCCAGACCAGGTGACCTGGGAGATGTGCATGGCCCTCTGCCTCTCAACGTCTTGGACGACCCACCTTCCTTGGGGGATCCTCATATGCGGGCCTTGACAATGCCTGGGACTCTCCGTCGGATGATTCCACCTCCTCCTCCCTCCCTGTGCCTGTTGGCAGTCTTTGCCTGGATGTTTCTAGCCTAGTGACACAGGGAGGGTGCTGCATGTTGTCAGCAATCCGACGGAGTGAATGGCTTATGTCCCTCTGCACCGCCAAGAGCTCAGCCAGTCTTGCCTCCATCCGTCCTTGGTGTTGTCGTTGACTGGTGTGTTGCTCGGCGTGCTGGTTTTTTAAAGCGATGAAGGCCCCCACTCCCTGGCTGAACTCCCTGGTATCCCGCCGGTATCCCTCCATGATGTTTCTGCGTTCAGACACACCGGGCCCGTCAGCTTGCTGGTCAGGTTCTCGCCTCCGCCTTGTGCCACTCCTACCACCCCTGCCCACACGAGCCCGGGCTGCTGTTGTGGGCACATCGGGTCGACGGGACCCCTGAGGGTTGACAGTGGTGGTGTTGTCTGCCTCCTCCTGGGTGTCCGACGAACCTTGTCCCTCATTTTCAGACTGGCTCAGTTGTGGATTGTGGGCAGGGCTCCGAGCTGTCTGCTGTGATGTGGCAGGAGTGGGTGTGGTGGTTGGCGCAGATGCCCCTGATCCAGCTGCTGCACGGGTTTGGGATCCAGAGGTGCCAGGTTGGTCTGTGTCATCCATGGAGTGGTGAGAGGTGTCGCTGTTGGTGGGATCAGGGTCCTGTGGAGCCTGCGAATGTGATCCTTCTCCCCCTGGTTGGGGGTAGATTGTGCATGTTGCCCTGTGGGTGTGATAGACAGACGAAGTTAATGTCATTTAATGATAAAAATAATTTTTATATACATTATCGTTATCACTGCTACACCTGCTTTGGAATTTTCACACTGTTCACTTGTGGTGTCAGTTTGATCTGTGTTCAGGACACATTTTAATGTGAGTGTCTATTTACAATGAATGGCACAGCCAGGTATATCAGCAGTGATTTTGCAGTCATTGTGCAGCACACCTATGCCAGCATGGATGCAACACTTTCACACTGTGGATCACCATAGTGTGATAACAGTACAGCTGCGTCCCACATCTGTGCCATGGAAGTGGCACATTGCTTGAGTTGTGTCGCTGATGCAACGCAGATCCAGCAATGCTCTGTGTGGCCCTATCTGCACAATACTGTGTCAATACTTACGTCAGCTTCAGGCATGCACAGGATTTTGAGGCAGCATGTGCATAAAAGTGGCTGAGTGAAATTTTTAAGATTTCACTCAGCCACTTTTGGGAGGTGTTGATGTGCCGTGACGGGCAGCCACCGCACATCACAGCACGAACACACCATGACCAGTCCACATACTTCCGCCGCAGGGCTTTAGAACGTGACACATCTCCCAGGTACGTCACCTTGTCAATACCCAGCACCATTGCAGTAATATTTGTGCGTCTGCTGCGTCTGTAAGGTGTAGCTATGTCATCGTGGTATAAGTGCAAGTGACTTGTGATACAGGCCTGTGCATTTTTTGCTTAAATGCTTCATCAGATCGGTATTTGCAGTGTTACTGGATGGTTGTGACAGTGGGCCACTACATTGCCTGTCCCAGCTGGCTATGTGTATGTAAGGGGTGTGTGTGACAGGCTGTGCTGGTAGTTGGAGTGTGCGTTAGAACTGGGCCTCACTCATGGTGTGGCTGTCCCCCCATGGAGCATGCTGCCATAACCGTGGTTGTGAGTTCCAGTTTAAGATATCTGACCTTGTTGTACTGATGTTAGTGTTTGCACTGGTGACAGGATGACCTTGTGCAGCATACACCATGGCCCAGTGTCAGATATGTTGTCAGTACTTTCTCACTCCCTGTACATTGAGCATGGTCCATGGGTGTGTACCTGGACCATATGGGATGATCGCAATTGGGCTTGTTCGTATACAGTAGTGGTGATAGGGTTGTCTAAAGTTTAACCTTCTTCAACATCCCCCTTGCAGCCTTCTGGGCATGAGCCTTGCATCCACCCCCATGCTGTTGACCACTGGTAGGAGTCCTCTGCACCCACCCCTCCTATGTCTGGCCTGTGCTGTGAGTCATATCCACACCCCTCCCTCCTATGTCTGGGCACTGCTGGGAGTCCTCTGCACTCACCCCTCCTATGTCTGGACACTGCTGGGAGTCATATCCACCCACCCCTCCTATGTCTGGGCACTGATGGGAGTCATATCCAGATTCCCCTCCTATATCTGGGCTCTGCTGGGAGTCATATGCACTCACCCCTCCTATGTCTGGGCACTGCTGGGAGTCATAGTCACACCCCCCTCCTATATCTGGGCACTGCTGGGAGTCAATCCACACCCCCGTCCTATGTCTGGGCATTGCTGGGAGTCCTCTGCACCCGCCCCTCTTATGTCTGGTGACTGCTAGGTGTCCCCCCATTTCACATGAGTTGCTGTATACTCACCAGGCTCCACGACTCCTGGAATTCCATGTACTCCCACCGGTGGTAGCAGGGCCATGACCTTCTCCTCCCAGAGCTGGTACTGTACTGGCCTGCGGGACCACCACCTCCAGTGAATTGGCTCGTACCACCTGGCCTGGCAATCCTTCCTGGTGCGCCTGATGGGTGCAACAGCATTGACCCTTTTGACGATCCTCTCCCACAGCCGGGTTTTGTCAGCTATGCTGGTTGGTCTGACCAATGCGCCAAAAAGCTGTGGCTCTACTTTGATGACTTCAACTGCAAAGATCTCCATCTCCTGGTTTGTGAACTTTGGATTCTTTGGTGCAGACATGTTGTGGGGCGAATGTGATTGGGGGGGTGACGGTGTGTATGGATGGGGGATTATGGGTCTGAAAGTAAAGGGGTGTGTGGATCTGAGTATGATTGGGGGTATGTGTGAAGGTGGATGTGTGAGGTTGTTGGTGTGTTGTCAGACTCTGTAGGTAATTGTGTATGTTGCAAAAAATGCTGGTTTGTGTGTGTGTGGGCCCTTTCATTTGTGGGTGTGGCTTAGTTTGAATTTTTGGGTGGGTGTGTTAGAAGGGGTGGGTCTGAGTTGGGCCCTCTGTTTGCCACTTTGGATTTGGACAGGACATTGCTTTTCCAATGGTTTGTACACAGAAGATATGTTTTCTGGTGTTGTGTCACTCTTTTGCACACTCCTTGTGCTGTTTTAGGGGTACGCGTGTGCTTTTTTGAGGTGGGTTCATTTTGTACTTAATTGTGTGGCTCTCTCATGCGCGAAGTATTTACGGGGTACGCGTGCGCTTCGTTGAGGGGGGATCGTTTTGTACTTTTTTGTGTTGTTCTCTTATACGCGACGTATTAGCGGGGTATGCGTGCGCTGCATTGAGGGGTGGTTCGTTTTGTACTTTTTTGTGTAGTTCTCTCATTAGCGACGTATCAGCGGGGTACGCTTCGTTGAGGGGGTTCGCTTTTTATTTGATTGTGCGGTTCGCTCATACGCGATGTTTTACGTACAAATCGCAGTTCATACGCGATGGACTTTCCCGTACGAATCGCGTTCACGGTCTCCGATCAGGATCGTACTTGGCGGGTCGTACGCCATGTTTACAAATCGTAGGGTTCAGTAGCCGAGTCCGTATCGTACGGTTCTTCGCTACTTTTTTATACAGTTCGTAAACATTCGGAGTGAATCTTTGGAAACGGATCGTTCTCCGCAATTCGGACGGCTTTGTACGAATCGTACGGAAACGGCTACAAATACGAATCGTAGGACGGTTTTCTTTCCCGAATCGGAATAGACCCCTCTGTGTTTGAAAATACCCCTATTAGAAAGTACGTATTTTCTAGCTCAATCATCCTGTGTGCCTCTGCTGGAATGTGAATTGCCTGTCTGGGTTTTAGATGACAGAAGGCTGGGGAGCAGGAGTGGCTCCAGATAGTCTAGGTGGGTCAGGAATTGGCTGAATAGACCTGGGCTGCAATTAGGGAAGGGGGAGTAGATTTCCTTGCACCTCAAAGGGCCTGGTCTGCCTTTGACCATGTTGTCTCCACCTCCTGGCAGGAGTCACACCAGAGAAGGCAGAACTGCTTCTGGCTGGGCACAAGCACTCTCTGCCTAAGAGACCAAAGTATTTTGGGATATAAATATTGGGGCCCAGACCCCTGACTTTTAGAATTCTTTTGGATCAAGAAGACTGCCAAGAAGAAGAGCTGGAGAAGCTGTGAGGAGGAACTACCACTCTACTGTGTTGGCCTCCAGTTGCTGCTTCTGTTTTGGGCAGTGAAATGACTGGACTGAACTTTCTGCAATCTACTTTTGTGAGTTTCTCCAAGGGCGTGAGGTAGAGCTTGCCCCCTTTTCAAGAAGTCTCATGAACAGCAAAAACTTCAAGCTCTTCAGTCCTCAGCACTGGGGACTGTGTGTCTTGTGCTGCAACAGAGGAAAAAGCAACCCAACGCTGTCTATGACACCGCTGCTGACTCCATGTCCTGAATGCACCACAGAGGACACTGCCACAACGCGGCACCGCGACCATGGTCTCACCGATGACGCCTGCTGATGCCGCCACCGAGCCGCTGCTTGCACCGCAACCTGTGGGCACGGGGATCTGCAATGCCTTGCTTTACGACGACGCCTTGGTATCCCCAACAACGCCGCTACACAACGAAATCTACGCCCCTGCTTGCACCGTGGTTTGAGGGCACTGCTCGTAAAGTTACACAACGCATTGCCCCATCCCGCACCGCAGCCTTGGCCTACCGACGCCAGCACCATCGACTCCAGTTTGTCAGCCGACGACAGCGCTTCAGCCACGACGCCGCCGCTGCTTGCACCGTGACCTGCCAGCACTGCGACGGAGTTGGGGCAATGGGGTGTTGGATGGGAGACATCCATGTTCGTCTTTGGGGCTGGGGTTGTGGAGTGCCTCCTGAGTGTGGCTGAGGAGTCTGAAGGTGATCTTGCAGTTGACAGTGAGCCTATTGTAGGTATCTCAGGTGGACGGTCATGTGGCTGTGGCAGGGGATGTTAAGGATGAGGTGTGCGGATGCACCCTGGATGTGCACAACTCCTCACGGAGTCTGGCTGTTGTTCCTGCGTAGAGGGCGTTGCCGTAGTTGAGTTGGCTGGTGTCGTGGACCTGGGTAACTGTCTGTCTTGCCTAGGAGTGGATCTATCAGAAGATCATTTGCAGCATGCAGAGGGAGTTGCAGCATGAGGTAGAGATTGTGTTGAGTTGCATGGTTATTGTGAGCGAGGAGTGTACGATGAACACCTGCTTGCATGTGTGAGCACTGTGTGCTGGTGCGCTGCCCAGGTCAGTGTGACACAAGGATTTGTCCCACCTGTAAGGGGACAATCCTCAGATGATGACCTCAGTCTTGTCCAAGTCCTGCACCAGGTGGCTGATGTTCATCCATTTGTCAACACACCTCATGCCCTCTTGAAGGTTGGATCTGGGAGTAGCTGGGTCTCTGGTGAGGGTGAGGAGCAGCTGGGTGTCAATGGCATAGGTCATGATGATGAGGTCGTGTGCGCATGTGATGGTGGAGAGGGGGGTCATGGAGACATTGAAGATTGTAACGCTGAGAGATGAGCCCTGGGGCATGGGCCCGATGACCCCAGTGTACTACGTGCTGAAGGGGGGAGGCGGACTCCCTGGGCCTTGCTGATGAGGTACTTTGCGATTTCATCCTGGGCCCTCCTCTGGATCCCAGTGTTGGAGATGTGTGACCTGACAGTGTGATAGCACATGGTGTAGAATGCAGTTGAGAGGTCGAGGGGGTGAGGGTGGTGGTCTCACCATTGTTGAGCAGGGTCCAAGATGTTGCTGGTGGTGGCAATGAGGGCTGTTGCAGTGGGGTGATGACTGTGGAAGATGGAATGGGGCGGGTTGCCTGGAGGTGTTTGTTTGGAGGGAGAGGGTCAGTTGTTCGTTGACTGTCTTCTTGATGACATTTGCCGGGTAGGGAAGCAGGGTGATGTTCCTGGCGATCCTGCGGTACTGCCATTCATTGTTAAAGAAGGGCCTGGGTCTCTGCATGCCTCCAGCTCCCATGGAATGTGGCGTACTCAAAGGAGACATTCATGATGTGCCGGAGGTGGGCTCCAAGGATGGGGTATGCTGTGATTGAGATGTTGTGTGGGAAGGGTCCTGAAAGAGAGCCGGAGTGGATTGTGTACATGAGCCGGGTGGTGTCTTTGCTGCTGACAGGAGTCCAGGAACTAAGGGGGGGGGGGTATGTCCTGTGGATAATAGCGCTGTCTGCCTCTGTGTGGCGAGTTTGTCATGTACGTCAATGAGCTTGCAGTGGTAGAATGTTGCGAGGGATCCTCTTGGCCTTGCAAGAGTGGGATGTCTTTTGGATGGCGAGCTGGGGTTAGATAGTTCACACACAATGCTGATGAGCTCATTGATGTTGTGTGTGTCGGTGCCTATGCCCTACCTGAAGGATTTCCTCTTGTCCATGCTGATGATATGGTGATATCTGTGTGGCGGGTTTCAGGGCTGAAAGGTAACTGATGGTTGTTTGTTTCGCAAGGTTTGCACAAGAGTCCAGCTACACCTTGTATGAGTCCAGTAGGTCTGCCTTGTCCCAGGTGGCTTAACTGTTGTTGTACTTCACAGGAAAGTCCGCCAATGTGGCAAGAGTGTTTGATCAGTCGCTGATCCGGTGTGTGAGGTTGTAGGGTGTGGCAGTGGCATTGGTTGGAGTGTCCTGGGCGAGGGTGCCACACAGCTCGTCTGTGGTGACTTAGGTCAAGCATCTCTGGGGGATCTGTAGCGGAGTGTGGGGCAGGGTGTTGCTTGTTGGAGAACTGGATGCAAATGTTGATGTACCAATAAAGGATGGTGGTGTGGTTGTCCTCCAGCCAGAAGCTGCTGTCCCCCTGCCACATCTAGTCTGTGTAGGTGAGCGCTTGCGTGCTGATGTAGTTGTTGATGGCCTCGCGGAATTGTGGGTGTAGGCCTGGAGATCTGTAGATGAGTGTTAGACTGAGGGTGGTCAGGGGGTTGGTGTGAAACCTGAAGTGCAGGTGATTCACAATGCTGAGTGTGTCCTTTTTGTTGTATGTGAGTCTGAGGGTATACTTCTGTATGAATTGCAAATCGTCCTCCTGGATTGTTGGTGCGGTCCCTGCGGGTGATCTTGTATCAGTCTGTGATGGCAATGTTGAAGTTGTGTGCTGAGGATGCGTTCAACCAGGTTATTGTAATGAAGGGGCGATGGGTGGGGCTGGAGTGTTGAGGAGGTAACAGAGTCCAATGGCGTGCTGGTGGATGGAGCTGGTGTGCAGTAGGAGGCAAATGACCTGGTTGTACGGACATGGTCCGTGAGGCGGGGCAGCGTTGTATAGGCAGTAGGAGTTGCACACACAGCATGTGAAGCTGTCGTGTGTGCACTTAGGGGTTGCCTGATAGCAGGTGGTTGATTGTCTGGTGTTCATTGTTTGGAGTGTGGCTGGAGCATGAGTCTGTTGTGTTACGTGGGTCACTGTGCACGTTACAGGCGCTGACGGTCCTGTCTTTGGCACGGAGGTGGCGCAACAGTGGCACAGACAAGCTGCTGCCTACATTAAGAATGGGTGGAGGGAGGAGCATCTGGGAGCCGTGTGGGTTGCAGAATCAGGGCACTCGGTGGTGCGGTGCCGCAGGGGAGGCAGCAGCAGGAATAACCTGACGGCGGAAGGGGTGAGACACCAGGCAAAAAGTAGCACACAAAGACAAGGAAGTTAGAAAGGCACAGTGTGACAGGTGTATGGAAAGGAAGGAGTGTCTGGGTACTCATGGGTCACTCAAAGAAAATGGATGAAAAATTACCAAAAATGACGGGCACAGGATCAGGCACCAAAAGGCGAAGCTGGGCCCAGGACACACAGCGTCAGAAGGTGTTGCCTGCCCATTGTGGGTAGCAACCTGCACAAATACATACACAACCAACTACTTAATGCACAATAGGGATCTTTAGCCACGAAGAACTGCATGCATAATGGCAAAATACACATACTCCCATATGCACAATCTTTGTCAATTATTCCATAGATGACGCATGCAAAGTGGCAAGAGATCTGCACTGACAGTGATGAGGCACATTGTACTGTGGTGAACACATTTACCACAGAAACGGATCAAGTATGTGTTGAGGCCATGCTGCATGAGCCAATGTCCATGGCCAGTGCCATTGCTCTGAATAAATTAACAGTCATGTAATGAGTTTACCTGTACTGCTGGTGAAACAATGTGCACAGTTGTGCCTGTGACTGTCAGGGCCTTGAATCCTCAGAAACGTGCGATGCTCAAAGGGGTCCATCTCCCAATAGCCCCTTGGTCTGAGTAGAAATGACAGGCTCAAAAGGGTGATCAGGCGAGGGAAGGAAAGGAAGGGAACAGCAGGGAGGGAGATCTGAAACAAAGGTAAACAAGCATAAGGATTCAACACTTCTTGTCACTGAATCACAGAATACCTCAGGACCTATACTGTAACAGCCACTGTAACCTAGTTGGGATCACAGTAATGAAAGTGCTACTAGATCTGAGGATCACACAAGGACATAACTACAGACTTAAAAAGAAGCATGTTCCATACGTTTACATGTATTTATCCAGCAGTTATGAACATACCCAAAAAAGTCTTAACAGCCACGTAACTGGGAAATTTGAGCTTTCTTTTGGACGAACTCTACAAGCCCCTGCTTCGAAAACAGAGATGAACAATGCACATGAATTCATAGCACATGGAAAGGTGATGAAACATCATAACACATCAAAGATTATGTTGTACGAGTTGCAAAAGAAATGGCCAATATTATGATCCTGTTCCAAGGATTTTGCAAGTAGAACAGGGATAACAGAAGACAAATAAAAGGTAGCAGAGTATTGCAGCAATATGAAGGGGGTATGACGCTCGGCAGGCTGCATCAAGGCAAGTTAAGCCATGCGGTAATCCTGAAAATAACAGTGTATGAATAAGGTCCAATAAACAGAAATTCAAATGCGCTGCAGCGTGACTCACACAAAGACAACAATCCGTATTTACCCCAGGGAATCAGTGCGGGTCAAAGAATGGAAATTACACATCCCCCGCAAGAGCCTTAAGAAGCTCGTCCAACGAGGGAGAGAATTAGGTAAACACAAGGAAGCCCCGCAAGAGCCAGTCATCGGCTCGTCCAACTGGGCTTTGATATGCCAAACAGAACAAGCTGCTGGGTCTAAACTCAACAGAGAGAGTAATAAGGAGCGATGGCACAAAATCACCCCTACCGTGACCAGGATATGCAGCACACCACAAGAGAATCCTGGAATTTACAGCACCCAACTGGTGCCACGGAAGCGTTTATATTTGCTACAGCGCAACGTTGTGACGTCATCAGCCGAATTGTTCTTGGTTTCATGGGAATAGAAATTTCTTCTCAACTTACAAAGAAGGCTTGCAAAGCAGTGTTCTCCACCGGCCCTGAGGAAGTGACGTGACAGTGACCTAACATACTGGCACAAAGGGCAATGCATCCATACGAACAGACTCACAGGACAGTTGACAGAACATGTGGTACATACGCTGGCCCACACTTTCACAACATGTTTGTTGGAAATCAAAATGTACTGGCACACAAGATTAAGTGGATGAGCCAAACACATCCTGCTGCACACAGCGAGGCTGCAATTCCCCATAGGGCCTGTTGTTGTGATGTCCCACACAATGTCAACACGTGGTATCCCCAATGTATCAGTGGCAAGGTTTACACACATTGATGCCTTCACCAGAGTCCACACTCCACTACAGATGACTGTCAAGAAGGGTGACTGTCATGTCATGGGAGTGGTGCAACATGTAATTTGATCCATGCGGATGAGACATGCATGAATGGTACTACAACATGCACATAAACAGTTCCCACACATTCCCAAACCATACCAACACAAAAAAGCCTGTTTGGATCTCTTACCGAACTGACATTTACACATGTCCGTAAAAAGGAACGATGATTCAGCCCACGTTGCAATCATCATGGCGAATAGCAGGAGGACAAAGATGACACGAACAGACAACAGGCACAGCAACCTGGGAATGACAGACACACAAGAGTTCACCGGTAAACATCTTTGCAAAAGACATGGGCAGTTACGAAACAGGAACTATGTAGGACATGGCCCCAGTCCATTCCTCCCACTGCTCCCACCTGTCCCCTCCCCCTACCCTTGCCCCACCTTTCATTAGAACCTGGCCAGCCTTCAAGTCCAGGGGCCGCTATTTCGGCTCATCTTTTAAACACCAGATCAGCTGTGAAACATCAATTAGAACTCTTTGACTTTTTGGATTGCCACAAACCGGATCTGTTATTTTTGACTGAAACCTGGTTCTGTCCTGATTCCCTTCCTAACATCCTTGCATCACTACCCTCCACTTACTATGCCTTACGGGCCTATCGACCGCCGGGCAGGGCAGGTGAAGGTGTTGCTCTGATCATCCGGTCGGACTTCCACTTCCAAATTCTTTCCTGTCCGGTTATTTTAAGGGAACTGAGTGCTTGGTAATGCAATCAGCCTCTTTTCAAACCCTCATTACTTGCGTCCTCGTTTATCATCCCCCTAACTCTGCCCCCCACTTTTTAACGGAGTTTGAGGAACTACTGGCCACATTAACAGTCAACAACTCTTCTGTTTTGGTCCTTGGCGACTTTAACTTTTGGCCTTCTGATCCTGCAGAAGACGCAGCATCTAGGAATTTCACAGATTCCCTCCTTAGCCTAAATTTTATCTCCCACGTATCCGCTCCTACTCATTCAAAGGACCACGTCCTAGATCAAATCTGGTCATTGAACATTTCGGTCTCCCCCTCTACCATTACACCATGTTTGTGGTCCGATCACTTCTTGATCTCGTTCACTTTAGACCTTCACCGGCACAAACGCCCAGCCCTTCCCAGGAACATCTGGGCCCGCAACTGGAACAAGGCCGATATACCTGCCCTCTGCCTCACTCTTCAAAATTCCTACCCGGCCCTGGAGGAACTCTCCCCGTCTTCCCAGGCCACCACCATTAATGACTGGCTATCCAGGTCCTGCAATCAGGTAGCTCCCCTGAAACGCTTTGCTGTGAAACGTGCCCATAACGTTAACAAATGGTTCACCAATGAACTTATGGGAAAGAAGCTAGCTGCCCGCCAGGCTGAACGCGCATGGAGGCGCTCCTACTGCCCAATTTTAAAAGCTCACTATTCACTTCTGCTCAACGCATATAAAAAGGCAATCCTCTCAGCCAAGACTGATTACTTTTCTGACAAAATACTTTCATCGGGAAACCAGTCTAGAGAAATTTTCTCCACCGTTCATGAGCTGGCCCTGTCAGACAGAACCTCCCTAAAACCTTCCCCTTCCCAAGCCCTCTGTGATTCCCTAAATAACTACTTTGTGGAGAAAATTGAAGCCATTAAGGCCAACATACCCCCACCTCCCCCGCTCCCCCCGGCCTCTGAACCCCCTCCCAATAGGTTTCACCTAGACCACATCCCTCAACTGACTAGAGAGACGTTTTCCTCTCTAGCGGTGAAAGTCAAATCTGGCTCCCCTTCAGACGTTTGCCCAGTGCCCATCCTGAGAGAAATCTTCCGGGCTTGCCCTTCTCCTCCCTTGGCATTTCTGAACGATTCACTCGAGATTGGTACAGTCCCAAAGCTTCACAAATGTATTAATTTATTTTATTTATTTTAGGTTTTTATAGAGCGCGTAGTCACCCTCGAGTATCCCAGCGCTGAAACCTCGGACTCCTAAGGAGGGGGAGAAGGGAAGCTGCTGGTGAGTCAGGGGAAAAGTAGGGTTTTGAGGGACTTCCTGAATCGTAGGAGGTTTGGTTCAGCTCTGAGACTCGGGGGGAGCGCATTCCATTTTTTTGCTGTGTTGACAGAGAAGCGGCGGCCACCTGTGCGGGCCTTCTTTACCCTGGGAACAATAATAAGGTTTCCCTGTTCTGACCGGAGCGCTCTCGTCGGTCTGTATGGAATGATCCAATTATTCAGAATAGGGGGGCCTGCGTTGTGCAGAACCTTGTGGGCCAGGCAGAGGGCCTTGAAGACGACTCTTTCCCTCACGGGGAGCCAATGAAGTTTCCTCAGAGCTGGTTTGGCTGATGTTCTGGCTGGGGTATTCGTGAGTAGGCGAGCTGCGGCATTCTGGGTCTTTTGCAGTATTTGGAGGGTGGCTTCCGGAGCTCCGAGGTAAATCAGCCATAATCATCCCCCTTCTAAAAAAGCCCGGTGCCGACCCTGCTTCCCTGACTAACTACCGTCCTATTTCCTTTCTCCCTTTCTTGGGAAAAATCCTGGAATGCCACGTCGCCTCTGTCCTCAGCTCCTTTGTGGAGGACAGTGGTTACCTGGCTTCTTGTCAGGCTGTATTTCGCCCCCATCACTCTACCGAGAAGGTCGTGGTCTCGGTCCTGGACAGTCTCAGGGAGGGAATGAATGGGGGCCGTCCTCAGGCTTTGGTCCTCCTAGATTTGTCTGCTGCCTTTGACACGGTTGATCATTCCATCCTTCTCACCCGTGTCAGGGCAGCGGGCATCAGGGGGTCTCCCCTGGCTTGGCTCACCTCCTTCCTGAGGGACCGCACCCAGGCCGTCCATCTAGAAGGGTTTTCTTCTCCCCCACGTAAGGTGCATTGCGGTGTCCCCCAAGGCTCTTCCCTCTCTCCTCTTCTATTCAATCTTTATATTTTCATATTTCTGCTCTACAACAACTGGAGGTCACTGTCTTCAATTATGCAGACGACCTCCAGTTGATCTTTAACCTCTCACACTCACCTGAATCTATCTCTAATTTCCAATCAATCATGATTTTCATCAGGGACTGGATGAACTTTAACCACCTCAAACTCAACCCAGACAAAACTGAGCTGGTTCTGACTGGTGGTGCATCCAGTCCCTGGACTTCTATGTTTTGGCCCCCTTCACTTGGTTCCCCCCCTTCACCCTCTCACTCTGTCAAAACACTTGAGATCACGTTAAACCAAAACCTTACTCTGCACTCTCAGATCAGTATGGTGGTGTCTTCCTGCTTCTTCACTCTTCCTACTATCAGGAAAATTTCTATATTCTTCCCGCTCTCAAACTCATCATGATGGCAATGGTCTTATCACGGCTGGACTACGGTAACATCCTGTACAATGGCGTTCCGGCTTACCCTCTCCGACGCATAAGGCTGGTTCAGAACCAAGCGGCATGTCTCATTTATGGTCTCCTTAAATCCCATCATGCCACCTCTGTATTGAAGAACTTGCATTGGTTGCCCATTAGTGAGAGGGCCCTTTTCAAACTGGGCTGTACTGCGTTCCAGGCCTGTGCTGGAACTGCCCCAGCCTTCATAAATTCGGCAATCTCCAGCTATACGCCAGTCAGAGAGCTCCGCTCCTCCTCTCAGTCCCTTCTTTCCGTCCCTCGCTTCAGGAAGATGAGGATGGGGGGGGTGAAGTTTGCGGTCCTCGGCCCCACTTTCTGGAATTCCCTCCCCCCCAATGTCCGATCCATCCCACTTTACCCTGATTTCCGTAAGGCCTTAAAAACCTATCTCTTTCTGCAAGCATTCCCAGCCTAGTCCTCCCACAGCCGCCATCCGGGTTCTAATAGTCCTTAGCGCCAAGAAACCGCTAGGTAAAAGCGCGCTTTATAAGTGTTTTTAAATTCAAATTCAAATACATATGCAAATTTCAAGGAAAGTCATTGCACATTACTGTGTGGCATGTCATCAGCACTTGCGTGACACATCAGAACACACATCAAAGTAACTTTGCATACAGTCAGCTGGACACACACATTGCAACACATGCCACTCAATGCTACAAGCTTGCTTACTCATTCCCAGTGACTCACAATTATGAGAAGTTGGGTATGAGTTGACTCCGGATATCATCCTCCTCCTCATCACTTGTATGGTGACCAAGCCGTGATCCTCAATGGCTGGATGTTCCTGCTCCTTAGGATCCAGGATGAGTGGCACTGCCTTCTCAACTGCCATGTTGTGCAGCATGCAGCACACAATGAAGATTTTAGAGACCTTGTCCGGTGCATATGAAAGGGATCCGCCTGTCTTATCGAGGCACCGGAATCAGCTCTTCAGGAGGCCAAACGTCCTCTCAATCACTCGCCTGGTCTGCCCGTGTGCATTATTGTACCGCTGATCTGCAGCTGTTCTTGGGTTACGGAGAGGTGTCATTACCCATGGCATGTTGGGATATCCCGAGTCCTC
The DNA here is from genome assembly GCF_964263255.1 of Lissotriton vulgaris. Classification (NCBI taxonomy): domain Eukaryota; kingdom Metazoa; phylum Chordata; class Amphibia; order Caudata; family Salamandridae; genus Lissotriton; species Lissotriton vulgaris. Next base: position 879,080,447 of record NC_141685.1, read on the forward strand.
TACATAGATACATCATGTGAATAAGTGGGTCAGGAGATGCTGCCAGAGCAAAAGATACTGAAACACACAGGACAAACAGAGTTAACCCACCAACAAGACATGCCCGCTCAATGTGCAGCTGCAGCATCATTTGTGGCACCCTGCTACGCCTCATGATGAATGTATCGTGTGCCGATCCTGGAAAACGTGCACAAACGTGGGAAATCAGCATGTTAGCAAGACACACCACAAGGGCATTTATTGAATAATAATGTTTACGGTTGCGGTATGCCTGCTTCTGTGCCTGTGGTGGCACCACAGCCACATGTGTCCCATCAATGGATCCAATGACATGTGGCATCCCTCCCAGGGCATAGAAATCACCCTTGACATCTCTCAACTCTTCAGGAGTCGGAAATTTGATGAATTCATCAATGTGCTCAAACATGGCTGCCAAAACATCACGCAAGACACGGCTGAACAGCGTCTGTGACATTTCACCTACATCAGCTATGGTTAATTAAAACGTACCTGTAGCAAAAAAATGGAGGGCTGCCATCACCTTTATCTTGGGGGTCAGCGCAGTAGGATACCTGTGTTGCAGTTGGAGACGTGGTGCCAGCTTGTTTGTCAACTCCTGAATCAACTGTTGAGTGCATCTGTAACGTCGGATGCAGGCACGTTCCCTCATGGTAGCCAAGTCTGGGAATGGCTTGGGTAGAGGAGGTGCCCTGCAGGACATATTTGGGAAAAATGTAGATTAACAGTCAGTCAACATCAATGGCAATGTACATAGCACATGCAAAACTGCTACTAGACATTAGGTCACTATAGAGTCTGGCGTGTGTGAGAAGGTGGCCTGATATGCAGTGCTCACTATTCTAGTGAACACTATGTATCAGTCCAGCAACCCTTATTGATGATTGGTTGTAAGTCAACCTTATAGACCAGCTATCCTAGTAGCGTGGATACGAGCAGTCTAAGGCTAAAGACTCGAGAGGGCGTGTTAAGCCAGCTGTTATACCACATATACCCCTTGAACACCAAGTGAAAGGACACCACACAAGTGTTATGAAAATAAACAGGTATTTATTAAGAATCACAACAGCCCTGTACTCTTTATGAGGACAGGGTACTAAGCACAAACCAAAACTCTTACAAAAATACTTAAGTTAGCACAGTATATACAAATGCCCGAGGGGCACGGAAAACCATATACTCTGAAAGTGGAATGCGAAATTACTAGCAGGTAAGTACAGTACTACTAGGCTTTGGAATCGCTAGGACTTGACTATAGAATCGTTAGATTACTTCTAGGAGACCCAGGGGACTCGGGTGCAGTGTGTGCACTCTCACGCGAGATGCGGGACAAAGTCTATGGTAGCTAGGAATTGCAAAGTTAGTGTTCTCGGGCGAACCCGACCTGGTAGGAAGAAAACGAAAGTGGATTCTGACCCTTGGATACTGAGGCTATGCTGGGGCACCGAAATGCCGAAGTTACCTAGCCCAGGGGCTGCAGCTGCATAGGACTCAAAGGACGTCGGGAATCCTCGTTGACGGACCAGGAGCCTGGAATAAAGAAGTTGCTGGCAGGCGACCAGTGAAGAAAGTTCGGTGGATCCAAGCCTGGATCGATGGAAGATGACACCTGAAAGCAGAGGGGACCAAGTTCGAGACTACTAGCCAGTAGTCAGTGGGCACCAGGAGGGCACCGGATGGTAGCCACCTCGACAAGGCGAGTGGGTGACGCTGTGCTCGAAGATCTCACGGACCAGGAGGCGTTGTCGGTGACCAGGAAGGAGGATCGAGCTGTCCCACGAAGATAGAAGCTGTCGGCGTCGCTGGACCCAGGATTGGGCAACAAAGCCTTGGCAAATTCAAGCCCATGCGGTGGACCTAAAATGGCGTCTGGAGTGGACCAGGAGGGTCCGGGGTGCCTCTCTTAAGGAAGGAAGCAAGGGCCAGACTGGAGCAACCAAACCAGCAGCAGTGATGTCGTCGGGCGTCGTTCAGAAGGCCACAAGCCAGCCGGCTAGTAGCCAAACAACGCGGTGCACAGCAAACAGCAGAAGGGCCCCACGCAGATCGTGGAGATGCAGGGAGGCTGATCTTGGGTGCTGGAGCTGCGCAGGGTTGGGGCTTCTCGGACCCCAAAGCACTCACCAGTGGAAGACTTGGTGGGCTTGTTACAAAGAAGTCGTGCAGTCTTGGCGATCGTCGGTCCCTCGAGGTCTCGTCGCACTCACGGTTCTCAGCTTTGCTGTAGAGGTGAGTAGAGGTCAGAGGTGCCAGGGAAGCCGGGTCTCGTCGAGCTGGGTCGTCGGATTCGTGAAGAAGGACTTGCAGCAGACCGCAGTGTTCTTAGGATGGTGCCTGCGGATGCAGGGTGACTACTCCTTAGCCACAAGGGAGAATCTTGAGGAAGAAATCTTGAAGTCCTTTCGCAGAAAGTCGTGTCTTGATTCCAAAGATGATCTAATTTTAACAGGGGGCCCGCTCCCATCTTTATACTAAAAAAGGGGGCTGACCCGGTGACTAGGTCCTGCCTATGGGTGGGACTAGGAGGGGGGTGGTTACACCCCTCTGCCATGCCGGATCCAGGACACATATGCCAGCTTGCTGGCACTCCTATGAAAAGCCAGATACACCTGTTGATTGACAAATCAACATGACATGCCCTGAAATGAGCTGCTGGGCCGGTCTGAGTGAATAGCCCGAGATATCACTGGAGTGACACACGTCACAATACCTGCAGTGGAAGGTTGTCATCCCATCCAGACAGCTGACAGCAAGGCACACGCACAGGTCACATGGAATGTCAAATGTACATATCAAACACATTGGGATTAAGGTGTACACGTGACAACAAAACAACACAGCCATTGTCACAACGCAGACATGTATGCCTGGGGAAATCTGATGTCTGATGCCATCAGACCCAACAGCCGTGGGAATACACATGTGGCATGGTGTGCGTAGATGTGAAACCATTGCCATCTCAACACAGACCCATGTAATATGCAGTTTACGGAACACAAACAGCAAGCTCAATGTTACACATGGCACACACCTGACATAGTCACATAGGGTCATGCTGAGCTTGACATGTCAGTTGACAAAGTGCCCCAGTCCCTGGCATCAGCAGACAGGTGCCGGTAGTGATGACTGTGCCATCTCAGTGTTGCTGTGCTTGACGAATGTATGACGTTACAACGCATACTTTTACAGCGCAACATCCATTACAACGCATTCCATTACAACGCATGCCATTACAACGAATATTTAAAAACTACCTTTACAACGCATTCCATTACAATGCATACTACCTTTACAACGCATACCATTACAACGCATACCATTACATTGCATGTATGGTAAGTATTTGATAGTGTAGGGGTTAAAATTACTATTCTAACTCCAGGGGGTGCAAAAGTAGGGTAAGTGTTGGATAGTGTAGGGGTAAAGATTACTATGTGAAGTAGTGTAGCTCACTGGTTAGAGGCGGCAGACCCGAGAGCAGAGGACGGCCCGGGACCAGGGTTCGATTCCCGGCGAGGCAGGTTTCTGGATCAGGGTCAGCGGACTCGATAATTCTCTCGCCTCGGTGCCCACTCTGATCAGCGATCACACTCGGCAACTCTGGGCATTAGCTTGCCTCATCTTCACTAACGGCCCCACCAGACCGCCGGGGATGCCTGGTCTCACCCTGGAGATACCCATTAAGGGACCATCTCTCAGGGAAGCCAGGAAGGGTTTCGCAGCGGTCGAAGCGCCTTGGGACCCTACGGGTAAGTAGTGCGCTATATAAATGCCTATACATTTACATTTACATTTACATTTACATTTACTATTCTAACTCCAGGGGATGCAACAGTAGGGTAAGTGTTGGATAGTGTAGGGGTAAAAATTACTATTCTAACTCCAGGGGCTGCAACAGTAGGGTAAGTGTTGGATAGTGTAAGGGTACTATGAGTTTTAATGGTATACGTTGTAATGGTATGAATTATAATGACAGCGTTGTAATGACATGAGTTGTAATTGTATGCGTTGTGGTGTCATGCCTGGTAATGGTTGCATTGTAATGGCATGCGTTGTAAGGGATGTTGCGTTGTAATGACTGCGTTGTAATGGTAGTGCATTGTAAAAGTTGCGTTGTAAAGGTTGTTTCCCTGCATGACAAAATCGGACAAAAGATACACATGTGACAAGTGTCAAGGTGATGTGTGCCACATACTACCCCATCACACATGACATGTGTCCACAGGTAATCACACATCGATTGTGCAACAAGATTTGATGCCCTGTGCTATGTCACTGGCTGCCACACCTAGGGCCTGCACATGAAAGTATGCAATGACAAGTACTTGATAGACATCCTTCTGCGAACCGTACCCCTGCATTGGCATCAGGGTGTGAAACGCACAGTGGGAATAGCACTGTACCCCTGCGTGTGAAACGCACTGTGTGAAATGCACCGTACCCCTGCATTGGCATCAGCGTGTGAAACGCACTGTGGGAAATGCACCGTACCCCTGCGTGTGAAACGCACCGTGTGAAATGCACCGTACCCCTGCATTGGCATCAGCGTGTGAAACGCACCATGTGAAACGCACCTTACCCCTGCATTGGCATCAGCGTGTGAAACGCACCGTGGGAATAGCACCGTACCCCTGCATGTGAAACGCACCGTACCCCTGCATTGGCATCAGCGTGTGAAACTCACCTTGGGAATAGCACCGTACTCCTGCATGTGAAACGCACCGTACCCCTGCGTGTGAAACGCACCGTAACCCTGCATTGGCATCAGCGTGTGAAACACACCGTGGGAAACACACCGTACCCCTATATTCGGGGGTGTGCCGATCGTATCACTATTATAATCGTGCCATACGCGAGCGCACCGCACCCATACATTCCGGGCATGTGTGTGCATTGTCTCACTATTGTAATTGTGCCATAGGCGAGCGCACCGTACCCCTACATTCCGGCCATGTGTGCCCATCATCTCACTATTGTAAACGTGCCATACGCGAGCGCACTGTACCCCTACATTCCGGGCGTGTGTGCTCATCGTATCACTATTGCAATGGTGCCATACGCGAGCGCGTGAAACGCACCGTACACGTGTGTGGATCTCAAAATTACTTAGGGGACACATAGGGGACGAGTAGTAGGCCCTGAATGCATCCTGGGTGTCAAGGATACTGAGATTTGAGTGTGTGCTACAGGTGCCCTGCAAAAGTCAGTTGGCCCAAAAAATACAATGTTGCAAAATTATTGTCGAGCAGAAGCTCAAATTTTGAACGATGCAAATGCGTGTCAGGGCCGTATGTTTAAAGGTATTGGAGGAAACGTACGACGTGAACAAATCTGACCTATCACTCTGTATTCCTCGAACTGAAAACCCCTCAGCAGCACTGATTTAAGGCATCATGAAGCCCTGAGAAGGTACTTGCCTGCACAACATTGGAGTGGACCAAACTGCTGCTGTCTCTGCATCCTCTGGCATTTCATGGGTCATACTATGGAGAGGGCCCCAGCTTTCACTGAGGAGGAAAACCAGGCCCTGCTGGATGCCCTTCTACTACAGTACAGCAAGCTGTATGGGAGACCAGAGGAGCAGGTGAGTGCTGACTGCACTACCTTTGACTATGCACTTGTTGTGTGAGTGTCACAACAGGCATTGTGTATTAGTGGAAGACAGTAACTGTAATCAAAAGGGTCCACCTCAAGGGGGTTTTAGTGTGTATCCTAATGACTCTGGAATACACACACTTGTTTAAAATACCCCTCACACACCAAAAGGGCCCTTGGTGTCATGCTTCATCATCGGGGTCTTCCCGCTTGGCTGCCGGACGGGGCAGTGCTGCGACAAGCGACTACGCTGGAGCACCTTTTTAATTGTTGGTGCTATGTGAGTGAATTGGAGTGAGTGTCAGTGTATGTAGTTAGATGCAACGCTGTTTTGTGTTTGTGTGCATACATCTGTGTAGACATTTTGCCTGGGATAAGGGTGTGTCCACAATGCAGCAATGATTTTCTTCATCACAATTGTAGGCCCATTAGCTTAAGCATTGTCCTGAGTTGGGACGTGTGTGCCACTCCACACGACAGCCAGTAGGTTTTATGTGCAAGCAACTGTGTCATCAGGGAATGGGAGTGAGGACTGACATAATTCAAGTTGTGTCACATAAATGATTGTACCTTGGCACTCACAACACTTGGTAAGAGTTGATCATGTTTAGAATGTGTTAATATGACAAATTGTGTAAGTGACACTTATGTGCCTGCATGATAGATGTCTCACAAGGTAGTGCACACAAAATGACATTTTCACTTTAATGTAAGACGCTGGCACCTTTTCAAAGAGGCCAGTGTTAGCGATAAATGATGTACCTTGATCTCCATATACATGTTCCCACAGTCGTCTTGGGGTCTTGAAAGTCCTTTGTAGTCGATTATACAAATTAAGGAGTGTCAAGACATCAAGACCTCCATTGGACCATGTATATGGACAATCTACAACGCCATTTGTTTCTAACAGAGTTTTATTTAGAAGTGTGCCAGCTTTTTCAATGAATGTGGAAATGTTTTTTAGTGTGCATTTCCTGTGAGACATCTTTCATGCAGGCACATAAGTGTTCTTTTCACAAAAAGGCAAATTACCACATTCAATACATGTCGATTGTGTAAAGTTTTGTGAGTCCCAAGGTACCAACATTTATTTGAATTAATTTTTTGACCAATGTACTTACAGGGCTCTGAGTGTGGTGACACCTTGGTGAGTGAGGTGGGTTAGTTTGCCCTGAGGGGCACCACTACTGTTTATTTCTTGGTGAACAAGAGGTGGCATCACTTAATTGTATTGATCTGCTCTCCTGTAAACAAACACTAGCTTCTCTGGATATTTCTCATTCAAGTTGTGGCCTGGTGTGTTCTTTGTATCCTTGTGTCCAAGTAGCATTGTGTCTATACTAACTGGGCAGTACAAGGCTCAAAGATGTGCAGAGTTATTTGGCTGTTACTCATGATGCATGGCATGATTTGCACTGTGACCTATTGATTTTGTGCCCATGTGTCAGATGTATACAGGTGACATGCATTTCTGTTTCTTCTCCTTGCCCACAGCATCATCACCAAAACAGGAGGAGACAGCTGCACGGACCTGGAGGAGGGACCCAGCCACAGTGCCACCAGCCTTGAGGAGTCGGAGGGAGCCAGTGGCATGGAGGGTGAGGGGAGTCAGTCTGCATACCTGTTGGAAGGCGACACATCCTACAACGCCGATGGATCCGATTCTGACTACCAGGAGGCGGGGGAATACGCCGTAACACCTAGCAGCATCACTGTGTCTGTCCCCGCCTCCTCCAGAACCATCTCCACCCTCCCAGTTGCTCCGGTCCCTTCTGTCCATGCAGCCTCCCATGTCTCCTTTGGCCCTGGCACCGCAGCCCCTGCCCCTGTCTCCCCTGCTGCCCTCAGTCGGAGTCTGTGGACTTACTCCGCCAGATTCAGGTTGGTCAGACATCGATGCTGAATGTCCTCCATGACCACACTCGAATCCTGGCACAGTTGTTGTCGTTCATGGAGGGCATGTCAGCTACGATGTCTGACCAATGTCAGATTATGCAGTCCACCCTCCTGCAGCGGTCCGTCCCCCCCTCCTTCGGACCCATCTACACTCCCCTCTCCCATACCTGTCCAAGGCACATGCAGGAAGACACGATCACGCACACCAACGGACACAGGCAGCATACCCCCACAAAAGTCGAAGCGCACACCTACTTGCATGCACACTCAGGGGGCTGCAGGCACATCCACAGGGACTGGGGTTAGACCGCAGACACGCAGCCAGAGTCACAGTCCGCAACCCTCACAGCCCTCTACCTCCACTCCCATAGTGTCCTCAGGTGCAGGGGTTGGTCTGGAAGAACTGGCATCAGTGTGCAGCGCTGAGTATCTGTCCACCTTCGGCGCTGCACAAGCCAGACTGAGGAGGATACGTCCACCCCTGCACCCACCACACCTACCCTTCCCTCTCCTGTCCCTGCGGTGCCTGGTCCTGCCCCCGATGATGCCCCCCAAGGGTCTACATCCCCTTAAATCGTCCATGTGCAGACAAGTTCAGGGTAGACGGCCTACCCAACGTCCCCCTACAAGGACATTTGTGTGGACTGGCCATTGGCCTTATTTGAGCAGGGACTCATTTTTTGCACTTATTATTTGTTGCAGCTGAATAACGCCTTTTATTTTACGTTCAACACTATTGCATTTCAGGTACTTGATGTTGGTGATGAGGGGCCTGGAGTTGGTGTCATGGTAATGTTTTGGGGTTCTGAAAGATGTTTTTTGTTGATGGTCATGAGGTGGACTATGGTATCTGCGTGCCATCACAATGTCTCTGCAATTAATCATTGGTTGTGTGTGTTCAGTTTGTCTAGAGACATTGACCCAAGGAATGTTCCTTCCTCTGTGGCACTTGTCATCTTCACTTCAGACAGTTGCTCAATTGTTGTGCTGACATGTGTGCACATTTCCTTTTTTGGTGACGGTTCCCTTCAACAATGGCCATGCCTGCTCACAGATGTCTGCTGCTCATTCATCTGTGCCATGCTTGCAACTCACTGTACTTGTGTTTTGAGTATGTACAAATGCCTTCATGGACACATTCACCCTTTTCACCACTATGCATCACAGCCTACCCCCTATGTTGGGAATTGTTATGCAGGGTATTTGGGCACATGACTCAAAAATGTGTTTCTTGTATCTGAGGGGTTTCAACCCTATTCCTTCCATGAGAGACTACATCTTGGTGGTCTGACCACCACCTGGACATTCATATCAGTCCTGGGATGTGCCTGACAGTGTGTGTTCCCTTTCGCTCTCTTTGTTAGGCAGGCTGTTACATGACTATACACTATTGTGTCATGAAGGTAGGGTGTGTATTTCGCCTGCAGCCTCCATTGGTGGGTATGCATGTGTAATTTGACATCATCACCCACATGTGGTATGTCACGCAGTGTGTGAAAGTAATCCATCCTCCAGGGAGTGGGACACGGCTGTTAGTGATGTGTGTGGTCACAAATTAGGGATGTGCACATACCCCCATGTAGTTGTGGTATGCTGATGATGATGTACCCCCCCATACTGTTGTGCACTGCTGGGAGTCCTCTGCACCCATACCCATACTGATGGGCACTGCTGGGAGTCATATCCACCCATCCCTTATATGTCTGGGCACTGCTGGGAGTCATATCCACCCACCCCTCATATGTCTGGGCACTGCTGGGAGTCATATCCACTCACCACTCATATGTCTGGGCACTGCTGGGAGTTCTCTGCACCCACCACTCATTTGTCTGGGCACTGCTGGGAGTCCTCTGCACCCACCCCCATACTGTTGGGCACTGCTGGGAGTCATATCCACCCACCCCTCATATGTCTGGGCACTGCTGGGAGTCCTCTGCACCCACCCCCATACTGTTGGGCACTGCTGGGAGTCATATCCACCCACCCCTCATATGTCTGGGCACTGCTGGGAGTCCTCTGCACCCACCACTCATATGCCTGGGCACTTCTGGATATCATATCCACCCACATCTCATATGCCTGGGCACTGCTGGGAGTCCTCTGCACCCACCCCCATACTGTTGGGCACTGCTGGGAGTCCTCTGCACTCACCACTCATATGTCTGGGCACTGCTGGGAGTCATATCCACCCACCGCTCATATGTCTGGGCACTGCTGGGAGTCCTCTGCACCCACCCCCATACTGTTGGGCACTGCTGGGAGTCATATCCACCCACCACTCATATGTCTGGGCACTGCTGGGAGTCAGATCCACCCACCCCCATACTGTTGGGCACTGCTGGGAGTCCTCTGCACCCACCACTCATATGTCTGGGCACTGCTGGGAGTCCTCTACACACACACCCATACTGTTGGGCACTGCTGGGAGTCATATCCACCCACCCCTCATATGTCTGGGCACTGCTGGGAGTCAGATCCACCCACCCCTCATATGTCTGGGCACTGCTGGGAGTCCTCTGAACCCACCCCCATACTGTTGGGCACTGCTGGGAGTCATATCCACCCACCCCTCATATGTCTGGGCACTGCTGGGAGTCATATCCACCCACCACTCATATGTCTGGGCACTGCTGGAAGTCCTCTGCACCCACCACTCATATGTCTGGGCACTGCTGGGAGTCCTCTGCACCCACCCCATACTGTTGGGCACTGCTGGGAGTCATATCCACCCATCCCTCCTATGTCTGGGCACTTCTGGGAGTCAAATCCACCCACCCCTCATATGTCTGGGCACTGCTGGGAGTCAGATCCACCGACCGCTCATATGTCTGGGCACTGCTGGGAGTCCTCTGCACCCACCACTCATATGTCTGGGCACTGCTGGGAGTCATATCCACCCACCCCTCATAAGTCTGGGCACTGCTGGGAGTCAGATCCACCCACCCCCATACTGTTGGCCACATGGGGTTGATGGCGTGTGTGTGCCTTGTTGTATCACTATTGTGATGGTGCCGTACGCGAGCGAGTGAGACGCACCGTACCCCAACATTCCTGGCGTGTGTGCGCATCGTATCACTATTGTCATGGTGCCATACGCGAGCGCGCGAAACGCACTGTACCCCAACATTCCTGGCTTGTGTGCGCATTGTATCACTATTGTGATGGTGCCATACGCGAGTGTGTGAAACGCACCGTACCCCAACATTCATGGCGTGTGTGCGCATCGTATCACTATTGTCATGGTGCCATACGTGAGCGTGTGAAACGCACCGTACCCCAACATTCATGGCGTGTGTGCGCATCGTATCACTATTGTAATGGTGCCCTACGCGAGCGCGTGAAACGCACCGTACCCCAACATTCATGGCGTGTGTGCGCATCGTATCACTATTGCAATGTTGCTATACGCGAGCATGTAAGACGCCCCGTACAAGTACACTTCCGTTGTTGCGGTACGTTGTTCTCACCGTATGCTCCGTCGTCGGTTTCTGTGCACCCGGTCTTAGGCTTACAGGACTGGGATGATACGGACTATGGGGTTCATGGTGTGTATGTTGCGTACCGGGGATGGGGTTTGGGTCGGACTCTGCTTTTACGGACGGTTTGAGCTCTCGTAGAAAAAGGGTCGTACGGAGTGTCGCAGAGACGATTCGTACTTGCTGGGCCGGAAACTGCTGCTTCTTTACATATGGACGTCGCGTAATGCCTTTTCCGGATACAAATCGTACGTATATTTCAGTCGTATGGCTTTTAGTACAAATCGTACGGAGATCTGCGTTGAATCCAAATCGTACTTCATCGTACGTACGAGGACGTTTCAGGGTACGATTTGTACGGTAAATATGCTCCGTACGGCTATTTGTATGGGATTTTAACGAATCGGAATCGACCCCTAAGTAAGTATATATTATATATTTTATGTATATGTTTAATTAATGTTTTATTATTATATATGTATTATTTATTAGTTTTAAACATTATTAAATATTTTTCACTATGTTTCTTTTATTTATTAGTATTTACTTTATTTTACACATTTATTTTTAACAGAAAAATTAAGATATTTTTAATTACGATATTTTTAACATTGATATTTTAGTTTCGATATTTTTGTACTTACCTTGTTGTAGATAGGATGTCGATATACTTGCCTTCGATATTCCAGTGTCGATGTTTCTGTAGGTCAATATTCTGTGAGTCGATATTCTGTCAGTGATTCCATTGTGGAGGCTGCACGCAGTTTGTAACTGCCATATCGACTTGCACACACTTGCCATCCCTCACCTTCCCTTTTCTTACATATCGGCCACCCCTAAGGCAGGCCGAAGGTACCTCTGTGGGCCGGGTGCAGTGTATGTGAAAGGTAGGACATGCCCTGGTGTGTGTGGCATGTCCTGATAGTGAACTACAGCCAATTACATTTTTCGCTATTGCAAGGCTAGCTGGGGAGTTTGTTCATAACGTCTTATAAACATAACTGGCCCGATGAATTAGGTAGGAAAATAAAGTTTAGTATGCCTGTACTCAGAATCTAAAGATGCGCCTTTCAGTGAAGGTGATTTTTACATTCTGTGTTTGAAAATACCCCTTTTAGAAAGTAGGTATTTTCTTGCTCAGTCATCCCGTGTGCCTCTGCTGGAATGTGAATTGCCGGTCTGGGTTTTGGATGACAGAAGGCTGGGGAGCAGGAGTGGCTCCAGATAGTCTAGGTGGGTCAGGAAAGGGCTGAATAGACCTGGGCTGCAATTGGTGAAGGGGGAGGAGATTTCCTTGCATCCCAAAGGGCCTGGTCTACCTCTGACCATGCCGTCTCCACCTCCTGCCAGGAAGTCACACCAGAGAAGGCAGAACTGGTTCTGGCTGGGCACAGACACTCTCTGCCTAAGAGATCAAAGGATTTTGAGATATAAATATTGGGAACCAGACCCCTGACTTTTAGAACTCTTTTGGATCAAGAAGACCGCCAAGAAGAAGAGCTGGAGAAGCTGTGAGGAGTAACTAACACTCTGCTGTGTGCATTGCTGTGTTGGCCTGCAGTGGCTGCTTCTGTCTTGGGCAGTGAAAGGACTGGACTGAACTTTCGGCAATCTACTTTTGTGAGTTTCTCCAAGGGCTTTAGGTAGAGCTTTCCCCCTGTTCAAGAAGTTTCAGGAACAGCAAAGACTTCAAGCTCTTCTGTCCTCAGCACTGGGGACTATGTGTTTTGTGCTGCAACAGAGTAAAAAGCAACCCGACGCCGTCTACGACGCCGCTGCTGACTCAGTGTCCTGAAGGCACCACAGAGGGCACCGCCGCAATACTGCAGCGCGACCCTGGTCTCACCTACGATGCCCGCTGATGCCGCAACCGAGCCGCTGCTTGCACCGTGACCTGCCAGCACTGCAACGAGCACCGCCTTAACCTCGCACTGTGACACTGGTCTCACCAACGACGCCATCTGACGCCTCCACCAAGCTGCTGCTCGCACAGCGACCTGACGGCACTGCAAGCCGCACCGCAGCACTTCGCACTACAGCACCCGTCGCCTGCCGACGCCAATGCTCCTGACTTCAACAGAGGGGAGTTCGACCTGCAATGTGTGTGCCTTCAAGGACCCCAACCACTCCTGCACCGACCTCTGGAACTAAAGCCTGTGGACGCCACGCTTTCAGAAGCTCAACAAGAGGTCACCGCGCCATACATTTCTAAAAGGTACCATACCATAGCTGGCAAGTGACACCGCGGTCAGCCAGAACTGTTTGGATTTGTTTGTTTACGACGCCCTGATAGCCCCTGACGGAGCTATCGACATCAAGGAACTATTTTTCAAGCATATTTTGATAATTGAAGATTTTTAAGTACTGTATTGTGGATTTTTTTTATAGTTTTTGGTCTCTTCTTAAATATATGAAAATATTGGATATTTTTCTAAACTGGTGTGGTGTCCTTTTGTAGTGCTTACACTGTATTACTGTTGGTTATGTTCAAATGCTTTACACACTGCCTTTAAGATAAGCCTGACTGCTCATGCCAAGCTACCAAGGGGGTGAGCAGGTGTGTGAGTGTAACTCCCTTATCCTGACTAGAGTGGTGGTTTCTGCCAGACTTTGGCACATGCCCTAGCCGACCAAAAATCCAATTTCTAACAAATGCTGTATACAGGAAGCCAACTTAGAGAAGTGTGAGTGTCTTTTTTTTACTCTCTCAATAACAGATAATGACACCATAGTGGGATTTCTGACTTATCGTCCACCCGGCCCAGAAAGGCAGTTCATAACTAGTCTGGGGGAAAGACTGATACATACAGCGATGAGTCACAATAAACTCCTCGTGTTAGGCGACCTTAACATAAATCTTGATGAAACTGAGAACCTGGAGGTACAAACTGCTTGTAAAGACGTCATGATGTTTAACTTAGCACAAAAAGTTAGCACTCCAACACACCAAGTGGGTCACAGCTTAGACCTAATATTCACAAATATAGTAGATATCGAAGTGGGAGCATCTTTGCCAGTTCCCTGGTCAGACCATCATATAATTCCTGTCCTCATTCCCCCACAGGGTCCCTTGGTCGAGAAGCCTATACGGATAGTCACCCACAGGAAATGGGTCCATTTTAACCATAATACATTTACAAAGGCACTGCTAAAAAATGAGCCTAAAATGGATAAGGACATAAACATAGCCAATGGACAAGTGGAAGCATGGATAACAGAAGCACTGAATGAAATAGCGCCATGGACCACAGTAAACACTGAGAGGGCGAAGGCATCAGCACCATGGTTCACTGAGTCATTAATAATGGCCAAACAAAAGTGTAAAGAGTTGGAACGCAGATGGCGTAAGAACTACTGTATCAAAATCAAGGAGGAGTATAAAAGAGAACAAAAAATATACCACACATTGATTTAAAAAAAAGCTTTTATTTCTATACCAGAAAGATTGAAAGGGCAAATTCAAAAGAAATGTTTGCCATCTTAAAATCCCAACAGTCAAGTGAAAAATTAACGGAGCCACCTACTACCTCGGTGGAGTCCTGCAACAGAATTGCTGATTTCTTTGCAGGGAAAGTGACAATCATTTATGACATCTCCCCCACGGATGCACGTCAGGGCAGAAGCTCCGAATGCACTGTGGATACAGTATTTAAGGGAGAAACCCTAGATGAATTTAAGGTGCTAGAGTCAGATGAGATGAGAAAGCTAGCTAAGGGAATTAATTCTGGATCCCCGAAGGACCCAACACACCCAGAAATCCTGATGCAGGGAAATAATCGCATTATGCCATTCGTCTTGGAGCTAATCACCTGCTCCTTCCAATTGGGGAAGTCTTCTATGAATGGAAGCAAGCCATGGTCCGCCAGCTATGGAAAAAGCTGCAAATAGACCATTCTGTGCTAGAGAAGCAATGCCCCATCTCGCTTCTTCCCTTTGTTGCAAAAATAGCAGAAAAAGTAGTAAACATACAGCTTAGCAATCATATCGACAGAAATGCCCTATTGCACGTCTTGCAATCAGGTTTCAGAGCTGCACATTCTACTTAGACAGGCCTGCTCCTGGCCACAGAAGCCCTAAGATAACACGCTTTTGACACCGTCTCCCATGGCCTCCTTCTCCAAAGATTTAAGGCATGTGGTGTTAGGGGTATGGCCCTACGCTTGATGGTATCTTTCTTGTCGTCACAGAGCTTCCAGGTTACGTAAGACGCACATACATCCAAGAGTTTGCCCCTATTACAAAGAGTCCCTCACAGCTCAATTCTGAGTCCCACGTTGTTCAATTTATACATGGGGCCTATTGCTGATATAGTGGAAGGTCACAAGGTGTCCATTGTATCATACGCTGACAATACTCAGCTAATTGTCACACTGCCTCAAAACCCAGAACGCACTGTCCACCAATTTTCCCAATGTTTAGAGGAGGTAACAGCATGGATGTCCAATCATTGCCTAAAAGTCAATGGCAGCAAAACAGAGGTGTTGATAGTGAGAATGGCTCCCTCTATCTGGACATCTGCGTGGTGGCCTGAAATGCGTGGCTAACATCTAACCCCTAAAACAGAAGTCAAAAACCTTGGAGTGTGGCTTGACACAAAACTGACTTTTGAGAGTCAAATCCGGAAAGTTACAGGTAAATGCTTCAGGACATTGAAAGCCTTGAGGAAGGTCCTTGACCTATTACCGGTCAATGCCAGGAAAACTATAGTACATGCCGTGGTCACCTCTCAGATCGACTACGGAAATATCCTATACCTAGGTGCATCGCAAAAAAAGGCTAATGAAGCTGCAATCGAAACAAAACGCAGCAGCCCGCCTAGTGCTGAATCTCCCTAAAAGAGCATCTACAACAAAAGCCCTAGCCAACCTGCACTGGTTACCTGTGGAGAAAAGAATATTGTTCAAGACAATGTGCTACTGCCACCGAATCTTAGCAAAAAAAGGTCCTCGGTACCTTCAAACAATGATACTAGCCTACACACCCAGCAGGAACCTGA
Organism: Lissotriton vulgaris; assembly: GCF_964263255.1. NCBI lineage: Eukaryota > Metazoa > Chordata > Amphibia > Caudata > Salamandridae > Lissotriton > Lissotriton vulgaris. The sequence goes on from NC_141685.1 coordinate 879,096,428, forward strand.
GATCCGAAGGAAAGGCACTAGTAAGTGTACCAAGAATAAGTAAGGCTAGGATGGGAGGTCGGTCTTTTAGATACCTGGCAGCTAAGCACTGCAGCGTTTCTCAAGGATCCTCGCTCAGCCCCACCCTCTTCGACGTCTACATGAGCCCTCTCGCAGCCATCGCATGCCAACACAACCTTAACATCATCTCCTACGCTGACGACACCCAGATGATCCTCTCCCTCACCAACGACCCCGCCACCGCCAGAGCCAGCCTCCAGGAAGGGATGAAAGACGTCGCGGAATGGATGAAGCTCAGCCGTCTGAAACTGAACTCAGACAAGACGAAAGTCCTCATCTTGGGACCATCCCCCTCTGCCTGGGATGACTCCTGGTGGCCCTCTGCGCTGGGCAACGCCCCCAAGTCCACGGACCATACACGCAACCTGGGCTTCATCCTGGACTCATCCCTCACGATGACCAAGCAAGTCAACGCCGTCTCGTCATCCTGTTTCAACACCCTGCGCATGCTCCGAAAGATCTTACGGTGGATCCCCACCGACACCAGGAAGACGGTCACCCAGGCCCTCATCACCAGCCGACTGGACTACGGGAACACCCTCTACGCTGGAACCACAGCCAAACTCCAGAAAAGACTCCAGCGCATACAGAACGCCTCTGCACGACTCATCCTGGACATCCCCCATCACAGCCACATCTCTGCCCACCTGAAAGACCTGCACTGGCTCCCCGTCAGCAAGAGGATCACGTTAAGACTCCTCACCCACGCACACAAGGCTCTCCACGACATGGGCCCCAAATACCTCAACAGCCGCCTTACATTCTACACACCCACCCGCCAGCTCCGATCCGCCAGCCTCGCTCTCGCCGCCATCCCACGAATTCGCAAAGCCACCGCCGGAGAAAGATCCTTCTCCTACCTGGCAGCCAAGAAATGGAACTCCCTCCCCACCCCCCTACGGCTGACCGAGGACCATCTCTCCTTCAGGAAACAAATCAAGACCTGGCTGTTCAAGCAGTAGCGACTCCCCTCCCTCCCAGCGCCTTGAGACCCTAATGGGTGAGTAGCGCGCTCTACAAATTACTTGATTGATTGATTGATTGAAGCACTGGAACTCATTACCAGTTGACATAAGAACATAAGAACAGAGCCCTGTGAAGCTACTTTCCGTAAAAAGCTGAAGACATGGCTTTTTCCCACTGGTTAATTAGAATAGACTCCCGAGACCTCCTGATACATGCCCAGTGGCTGAGTGTTCAATGCTTTACTTTCAACCATCTGACAGTCAGCTACTAGTGCAGGGACACACCGGTGGTGTAACCATGCACTCTAAAAATGGATAAATAAATAGATAAATGAATTAAGGAAGGAGAAAGGAGGGCTTTAGAGAGGGGTAGGGAGGGCTTTTAGGAGGCAAATGCACCCTCCCACAAAAGAGTAAGCCCCCTGGTATTCACGGCTTCCTTCTTTAGCTACTACAGCAATAAAGGACCCAAAACAGTCGTAAATATACTCTAGTTCAGATGTGGAGTAATGCCAGGACCACACATGGCCGACCATTCTTACTGAAACACCCTCCCATAGAAGTAACGGAGGAAGGGACATGAATTAAAACCTCACAGAGAATAATGTTAAAATAATGTAATTTATTTAAACTGTTTAAAAATACAAATGCATACCATTTAATATCAAAAAGTCTAAAACTGAAACATAATTATTTATTAAAAAATATTTTATTAACCTTTTTTACATCTAAACAATAATGCAACGTTAGTATTCCTTTAAAAAAACGTGATTACTTGTTATTAATTCAATACATCACTTTTAATAATGTTAATAAATAGTACAAATTTATGATTCTCTTATTTGAGGTGTGATTTTAATTTAAACTTTTGAATTTTATTATAAGTTTAATTTAATAGATACAAAATAATTACATTTTAACTTCAAATGAAGTTATTGATGCTGTACCTTTCATCAGCAGTGTGATACATAAAACCGACTGTGTGCTAAGGTAACGTCAAACAAACACCTCTGACCCTGATGGGGGACGCAAACCCGCCCCCCTCCCGAGCTCCTCTCTCTTCCTGCTACAGACACCACAGCATGCTAACCAGCAGACCAGAACCAGCCACAAAACAGGTAGTTACCATGATACGATCCGTAGGCTCTAAGACCTTCCCCTCCTCCCCAATCCCCCCCCCCCATCAATTAACTCTTCTACGTTTTCCCCCAACACCCACGAAGTCGACCTACCCGTATTGGGAACGCAATCATAAACACTATATAAGAAGGTTTATGGGGATAGAGTTAGGGTCTGAACCCCAACCCACACCTCTGGGAAACCCAAGTATACAGGCACCAAGAAATGTACCATTGCATGTAATAGCCCTACTGAAGGGTAATCCCCCAGTTCATTTCGCTATTTCTTACCTGTGATGTAGACTATATGATGGGAAGGTTGTTCCGTGATGCAAAGATACTAATCAAGTGCCTGCACTCACCTGTCAACATGTGTTAATAATGACGTGTAACTATGTACCATGAAATGCAAAACTCCCAATAAAGAAATGTAAACGAAAAAAAAAGGTCTGTGAAGGAAACTAAACGGAAAAAAGAATTGAAACGGAATCTTGTCAAGAGATATTTCTCATAGTTGGACAGGTAAAACGATAAATATGGTTGCATACCTTTATCAGACTGGACTGCACAGATTTGGGAGTTAGAAGGTTTTAAGATCTCAGTTGAGCCACGGAGTTCTCTTAGGTGACGCAAACAGATCCTCTTTAGCTCTTTTCTCGAGATGTCCTCCATGCTAGGTGGGTCGTCGAAGAAGGAGCTACGTCCAAGATCTTTAAAGAAATTCCCCACATAGACTAGCCATGGAATCTTTCGCCAATTTGTTAGATCCATACAGTCCTTGATCAAGGAACGTGTTAAATGGCACTCAGCTTTTGTCCATATGCGGTGCCATAAAAGGATTGGTTGGAATCGTATGGTATCAATGATATAGTCCATGCCTAGCTCTTTATGAGAAGCGTAAGTCGGGCGCTTGGTGGGAGCGCCAACAAATATTTAACGAACCCATTCTCTATAGTCTGGATTGGATCTATTGGGCCATAACCCCAAACTCCTGCGCCATAGGTGGCCACGCTGTGGCACTTTCCGTAGTAAATCTTAAGCAGTTCCGTAGGTGCTGGTTTACCAAGTTTCCTGGAAAAGGAGACCAAGGCCTTTGTTGCTCCCTGGAAAAGGAGTTTTCTGCTGGCCGTGGCCTGTCGCCAGCTTAAGGAGTCGTCCACCAATATGCCTAAGTACGGGTAAGCAGATGTTTTTTCCAGCCTTGTTTTTTCAACAAAAATTGGTTTGGGATTCTTGACCTTGGGGCCAATATGCATAATAAAAGTATTTTTTATGTTGACTTTAAGGCCAAGAGAACCCATGAAAGAACAATATTTATTAAGTTGATTTTGAAGTTGGTTCAGTGTTCTGGCAAGGATGACCGAGTCATCTGCAAATAGCAGTGTTGGTATTGGGCGATGATTAATCTGGGGTAAATCCTGGCTCCCTTCTACCATGGCCACTTCAAGACCGTTGGTATAAAGATTGAACAAGAAGGGAGCCAGTACGCATCCCTGCCTGACCCCTTTTCTGATGGAAAAAGATGGCGAAAGATCGCCATTGACTCCAAATCTGACACACGCCGTTGCATCAGAATAAAGTTCTCGAAGGAAAACAATGAGGGCTGGGTCCACCCCAAGGTCCCTAAGGATAGCCCAGAGTTTGGAGTGCAGGACGCAGTCAAACGCTGCACTGAGGTCAACGTACACGAGAAAGATATTACCTCCTTTGGCTCCCGCGTACTTCCCGATCAGGAGGGCAAGATTCAGGGCCTGCTCCACAGTCCCAAGGCCCCTCTGGAAACCATATTGCAGGTAGGTCATGATGTTATTGGCTTGGGCCCAGACTTGAAGTCGATCCAATACCACCCGACCCGCAACTTTGCCCATGGAGTCCAGAAGGGAGATAGGCCTGTAGCAGGCGGGATCGTATCGATTGCCGTTTTTAAAGATAGGGAGCAAGATAGATGTCGACCATGAATCTATCAACCCAATTGTTGTTGCTGCAGCCAAGACCTGGATAAGAAGTGGGGACCACAGTTCGAAGTTGTGAAGAAAAAAGTCCAGCGGGACGCCATCAGGCCCAGGTGCTTTGCCGGGTTTAGACGCTTTTAGAGCTTTAGCGACCTCCGCGTGGTTGAAGTAGATGTTAATCGGGTAGTTGTTACTCCCCGACTTGCTTCCTCCGCCCTGGTCTTCCCCAGGAGTGTCTGGTTGAGAGTTCCCAAAGATTTTTGAGAAATAGGCGACCCATTCATCTACTGTCACTGCAACGTCTAAATGCTGCCCCGTCGATGAATCAGCCAAAAAGGGAGATCTAATAACTCGCCAAAAAAGGGCGCTGTCTTTATTATGACAGCTGTCATGTAACTGTGACCAGAGGTTTTGTTTAATTTCCCTCCTGCGTTCCACTCTGGCTAAGTTGTAAAGTTTCCTTAAGTTGGAGATTTCCGAGATGTCCCTCGTGGTTCTACGGAGGGCTGCCTTTAGATTTGAAAGAGCCTTACGACACTTCGTATTGAACCATCTCTCGGTAGTACACTTATTGTTTTTATGCTTGCCTGTGAACTCCTCTCTGATTACCGCCAAGAGTTTCTGGAAACTAGCCATGATTGTTTGGGGGGTGGAATCTGGGGTTAAGCAGTCAAGAACCCAGGGTCTAGCTTTTTCAAGAACCCTCCCAGTGATTACGGCTGGATCTATCTTTGCCCATTTAACAGTGTAACCATTCACCTTTTTCATAGTTAGTGAACTTTGTGTTAACTGGCTGGTGATGTTAGAGTGTAAGGAGACATTTTTGGGTGCAACTGTAACACTGATGGGAAAATGGTCACTACTAACATCAGACCCGGTGTGAAAATTTACCACTTGGCCCTTCAAACTCTGAGAGGCCATGATGTAATCAATAGTAGTTGAGAACTCCTTACCATGAAAAGTTCGTAAAAAGTCAGTTGGAGGTTCTACAAGATCATTGGCGAAATCAAGCTCTAATGAAAAGAGGGACTCATTTAGTTTGTTTCCGCAAATGGAGTGTGCAAAGTGGGGCAGTGGACTACCATGCTCATCCAGTAGGCCACAGTTTCCATTTTTGTAGTTAGTGCATAATGGGAGATTAAAATCACCACCCCAGACCACGTATACTGAGGTTGTCTGAAGCTTATTACGCAAGGTTATTAAAAAAGTGGTAATTTCATTAAGGATATTTATACAATCCATTATTCCAAGATTATTATAAAAATTGACCAAAAGTTAAGTACTATTTTTATTAAAATTTAATTGTAAAATTTGATAGCTCGGGGCTTCTTTGGACCTGCATATCGTTATGGGAGACAGAGTATTGGCGACATAAACTACCAGTCCACCCTTTGGTGTACCCAGGACACCCTGGCTGGCTGAAATGGGAAATGTTTTGTAACCCACTAGATGATATGGGGTAGTTGACCACGTTTCTTGGAGACAGACTATCTGATGTTCATACACCATATCTAACCATGGCTGGAAAGACTTTTTAGTGCGTAAACCTGCAACATTCCAATACAGGATTGAAAAGCTCAGATTTATGGTAAGGAGAAGGTCGTTTGGCTGAGGTGATAGGGTTTCAGCTAGCAAGAGGTCGGGTGCACGCATAAGCGAACACTCCGAAGAGGCCACAATCTCTGTCCTGTTAACAGAGTCCTTAGTCTGATGGGAATTTAGGACGTTTATACCGGTAGAAACCACCGGAGGTCTATCCATCATTGTATTGGGGAAGACAAGAGAAGCTTCTTGCGTAGTTCTGACCTCGTTAGCGATTGGGATGGTCGGAGTTAATTGCGAAAAAGTATGACATTCAAACAAGTCTAATTGTGTTCCAGGACCAGATGAAACACCAGAAGCTCTAGGGGCATGGTTCGCACTGGCTGCGTTCGCTAACGGTCAATCTACCATTTCCAAGCAGTCATAACAATTTCTAGTTGGGAAACCTTGCCAACCCTCCATAGGAAAGTGGGTCCTACCTGGGTACCAAAACTGTGTCTGCCAGTCTCTGCTCCCATTTCCATATTTATGACCCACATGATTCCAGGGCCCTTCTGATGGTTGTTGCCAGTTTGAAGTAGGGAAATATTGATAGGTGTTCACTGGAGGGTAAAAAAAGGAGAGACGTTGAGCATCAATTCCCCCCTTTTTTTCCAGTGTTGGCCAGGAGCAAATATAGTCAACTGTGGTTGGATCGTCACAGTTTACTAGGATGCAGTCACCTTGTATTGTTTTACGTTCATCCCCGATCCAAGTTTCTCTATGGACTGTCGAGATTCTACTTGAGTGACGGGGTTGTAACGGCCTATTTAGACTGAGCCACTGCAAAACCTTGTTTTTAAGAGACCAAAAAGGTTCATCAGTGCCATCAGATAATTCAGGAACACCAGTGAGAATGACCGTATAGGGGGATGCCTCGGGTGGAAGATGTATGGGGCGCCTAAGCCGCACTCCCCTTTTTTCTACCTCCGAGGATTTTAATCCCGGCGTTTTGGGTGGGGGAGGTGGCTGATTTTTGGTGGCAGCTTGGTCAGAACCTTTCACAGATCCTAAGGGAATCTGGGACGGGACAGTAGCCGTTCTGGTCGTGGCCGAGCCTGCATCAGAATTTGACTGGAGAGGGACTGGTAATATATTAGGCTTAGGTTGCGTGGTAGAAGCCTTAGCAGCTGTAATCTGCTTACCACAGGGACCTGGTTGGGCCAGTTGAGGAGCTATTATTGGACGTTTAGATTTCACCCTCCCCTGTTTTATTTGAACTAAACTGGACTGTGTGGGTGGCGTAGCGAAAAGCGTTGCTATCTGTTTTTCAAGGTGCCTTAAACTAGATTCCAGGGGTTTTAAGTGGTGCATGAGGAGCTCCCTGATACTAGCTAATAAAAACGGGGTGGTGTTACAAGTCCTACAAGGACCCCCCACCTGGCCCGTGGTGAAGAAATTATTGGGTAGGTCATCTAAATTAATCGCTGGAGGGTTGTTAACCTTTAGTACATTTAAGCTAGAAAGAACAGGCTGCCCCTCCCGGGACTCTAAGGGGGCGTCAGATCTGGCTAGACTAACGTTTATCTTGTCGTTCCCCCGTTTAGGAACGGCACCCTCCCTAACCCCGCAAGACTGATTATCTGGAGATGTCTCCTGCATTTGGCATACCTCTAAGTCTGGGGTGATTTCAAGGTCCTCTGACATGAGGGAGTCTGACAAAGATTAAGTTGCTGAGAGATCCACCGAACAGGGGACTGTGTGGATTTCTGCTACGGTTGTAGATGGTAACAACAAAGGAGTATTGGGGCCTTGCTGGATTGGAGAAACCGCTGAGGCCAAAAGGCCCATGGAAGAGCGTTTGGCATTCACAAGGTCTTGGGATACCCTGCGCTCCAGCAGGGAAATACTCTGGTCGATGACCTCATTAGTTCGTGAAATAAATTGATCGATCGGACCTGTGAGCTGGGCAACACTCAATGCAGATTTAGTTTTACTCCTGCTGCCTCTAGTCATGTTGGCCTAATCTGAGGGTCACACTATTTTCCAAAGATGCCTTATGATGAACGAAAGGGGGGTTGCCCGGTCCGGTCTTTACCGGTCACTAACGGGCAACAACGGGGCGGGCCCGCCCTTGGCCCGGGATTCGCCCGGCGTCCCGCGAGGCGGGGCCGGTGATGCTTTTGAGCACCTCCTGGCGCTCTCACAGTGACGTGGACCTCAAGGGCTCATGGACTATGTAGTCCGCCCCTCGCCAGGCTCCACTCTGCGGCCCCCGCTCTAGATGTTGATAGAGACGGCGGGGCGGCGGGAGACAGGCGGAAGGTCCGCGAGTGTAGGGTGATGAAAGCGCTGGCAGATTATGCTTGGAGAAGCTCCGTGGCAATATCCATTCTGGCACAGGTATGGAAAGGAAATGAGTCCCCCGCTCAGTGAGGCCGGTGATGCTTTTGAGCGCCTCCTGGCGCTCTCACGGTGACGCGGACCTCAAGGGCTCATGGACTATGTAGTCCGCCCCTCGCCACGCTCCACTCTGCGGCCCCCGCTCTGGATGTTGATAGAGATGGCGGGCGGCGGGAGACAGGCGGAAGGTCCGCGAGTGTAGGGTGATGAAAGCGCTGGCAGATTATGCTTGGAGAAGCTCCGTGGCAATATCCCTTCTGGCACAGGTATGGAAAGGAAATGAGTCCCCCGCTCAGTGAGGCCGGTGATGCTTTTGAGCGCCTCCTGGCGCTCTCACTGTGAAGCGGACCTCAAGGGCTCATGGACTATGTAGTCCGCCCCTCGCCACGCTCCACTCTGCGGCCGCCGCTCTGGATGTTGATAGAGACGGCAGGCCGGCAGGAGACAGGCGGAAGGTCCGCGAGTGTAGGGTGATGAAAGCGCTGGCAGATTATGCTTGGAGAAGCTCCGTGGCAATATCCCTTCTGGCACAGGTATGGAAAGGAAATGAGTCCCCCGCTCAGTGAGGCCGGTGATGCTTTTGAGCGCCTCCTGGCGCTCTCACGGTGACGCGGACCTCAAGGGCTCATGGACTATGTAGTCCGCCCCTCGCCACGTTCCACTCTGCGGCCCCCGCTCTGGATGTTGATAGAGACGGCGGGGCGGCGGGAGACAGGCGGAAGGTCCGCGAGTGTAGGGTGATGAAAGCGCTGGCAGATTATGCTTGGAGAAGCTCCGTGGCAATATCCCTTCTGGCACAGGTATGGAAAGGAAACGAGTCCCTTTTATATATTATTCTACATTTTACAAGAAATATATATAGTTAAATAACATTAATATTTCACATGAACTATTTTCAATTTTTAAAAAAAAAGTTGAATAATCTTTTCTATATACTTTACTTAAAGGAGATCTCTGGCGCAATTGCAGAGGTTTTACCAGGCATGGGGAATGTCAAATACGGGTGTAAAGTCACAACTGATAGTAACTTTATGGTCATATTTGATGTTTCTACTGAATCTGTCTCCTATTCCTGGGAGTGAGGACATATATGTGTATACTTTTGAGTAACTTTACACTCGTTGGTGAATAGCCGATAGCAGTAAAGTTATTCAAAAGTGCAAGAGTACATTTGCTTGTAATAAATGTAATGTACAGATTTACCTTTGTGAATTGTCTCCACTGATAGGGAAAGGCAGGCGGAGAGACACAGGGAAAGAGAGAGAAGTCGGGGACAGGCATTGAAAGGGAGACAGAGATGAAGAAAACCAGGGAGAGAGGGAGACAGAGAAAGACAAGTTGAGAAAATTAAAGGCAGGGAGAGACAGAGAAAGATGTGCCAATAGAGAGAACCAGGTTGGTAGAGAGAGAAGGACTAGGAAGACAAAGGCAGGGAAAGGCATAGAAAGGCAAAGAGAGAACCAGTGATAGATAAAGAGAGAGACTGGGGAAAAGAAACACAGATAAACAGAGAAAGAGAGGGAAAGAGAGAGAGAGACCGGAAGAAACAGTGAGGGATAGGGAGAGAGGTAGGCAGAGACAGTTCAATAGACAGGAGAGGTAAAACGGAGAGACAGGTGGAGAGGGAGACAAGGAAAGGCAGATAAAAAAAAGGGGAAGTGAGAAAGAGCATGAGAAAGAGAGAGACTGGGAAAAATGGACAGACAGAGAGACAGGTAGGGATGAGCAATAGAGACAGGGAGCAAGTCAAAGAGAAAGAAAGAAAGACAGGGGGAAACATTGACGAGAAGAGACAGAGCAAGGCGGCGCGTGATAGAGATACACAAAAAAGAAAAGGGGAAGTGAAAGAAAGGTGGAGGAAAAGGAACACCCTGACCAGAATCCATTGATCTATATTTTTGACTATCTACATCTATCTGTCTGTCATTATTGGTCTCTAGCTACCTCTATCACTCCTTCTGTCACTCGCTCTACTTGTCTATATGTTTGAGCACTGATCCACCTCGCTATCTTAGACTACTGCTATCTCACCTTCTAGCTCTATCTATCTATCTATCTATCTATCTATCTATCTATCTATCTATCTATCTATCTATCTATCTATCTATCTATCTATCTATCTATCTATCTATCCATCCATCCATCCATCCATCCATCCATCCATCCATCCATCCATCCATCCATCTATCTATCTATCTATCTATCTATCTATCTATCTATCTATCTATCTATCTATCTATCTATCTATCTATCTATCTATCTATCTATCTATCTATCTATCTACCTATCTATCTATCTATCTGTCTGTCTGTCTGCCTGTCTGTCTGCCTGCCTGTCTGTCTGCCTGTCTACCTGTCTATTTATCTATGGAAAGGGTGGAAATTGCACTTGTTCAAGCAAGCAAAATACACCTCAATCCCACAGTTGGGTAATAAGATCAGCTCTATTTGGGGTACAGCTGGCATCTCACACCTCTTTTCCTTGGAGCCGCTGCACCTGCTCCACAATTGACAGCTATGTTCCGTCTACATGTCGATCATGCAATATCTCTTTCTGTCTCTAGTTGTCTGTATCTGTTTCTGTCACTCTAGCTCTCTGTCTCTGTCCGTTTCTTGGTTCTCTGAGCCCTGTTGGCTCTCTTCCGCTGTACACTTCTCATGTCCCCCTCGGTGCTTCTGTCCGAATCACACATTGCTTCCCAGCATCTTCAGCTCAAAAGCATCTACATGACCAGGTGATGAGTGTGAACTGAAGGGGACAGAGCTCCAGCTGAAACTCTCCTGACTGTCCTTGTGCCCCGCCACCATAACTTCTAAAGATTGTTCCACTGACCAACAGAAAGCAGGGTTAACCTGTCCAGCTGATCCTGCAAGGTGGGAAAGGCTGGGTGGGCACTGGTGTCCCTTTCCACTCATGTGCTCTGTACAGTGGTTAGGAGGAAGTTGTGAGGCCCTTTGAGATGGGGGAGCACAGCAGCCCGCCTGTAAAGAAAGTGCATACTAGAGCATGCAGAAGTAAGAGTATTGTGAGGCCCTTTGAGATGGGGGAGCACAGCAGCCCGCCTGTAAAGAAAGTGCACACTAGAGCATGCAGAAGTAAGAGTATTGTGAGGCCCTTTGAGATGGGGGAGCACAGCAGCCCGCCTGTAAAGAAAGTGCACACTAGAGCATGCAGAAGTAAGAGTATTGTGAGGCCCTTTGAGATGGGGGAGCACAGCAGCCCGCCTGTAAAGAAAGTGCACACTAGAGCATGCAGAAGTAAGAGTATTCGTTGAACTGTTTCTGGTGCTACCCTGTACACATGTGCCCGTGCAGGGCCTGTGAAACCAGCGGATGCCTGAAGGTCTCTCTGTGCTTGGGTGTTTGTGCTTGGGGCCCAAATCCAAAAGCATAATGCCCTGGAGGCCCCCGGGTAACCTTTTTCCAACAAGACCGTGTGGCATTATGGTAAATAATGTTTTGATTTTCCTTTCAATGCACATAATTCAGCCACGAAGATTAATAAAAAACCACCTTCTTTAAAGGTATCGGAACACCCCGCATCTGAGCTGAAATCATGCAACTCAAAAGCAAATCACCTAAACAGGTCCGGACTGGGCTTTTGCTCCATCGGCCCTTTCTCTGGTGGATTGACGCAACTGGAGGCCAGTTTTAAAAGCCCACAACAGCGCTGCTGCCAATGCTACTTTCCCCGGTTCCCTGAGATTAATTGCAGAAGGCACAGGGGCTTCCTCGATCCATCAGGGTTGGTAAAGCTCAACTACTCGCCTGTGAGAGGGATCAAGGCACTGGGGGGGGGGGGACTGCTTTGAGTGCTGGGTTCATCCGAAGAGCCAGGTTTTAAAGTCCTTCCTGCGCTCAAGCGATGTGGGAGATTGCCGGAGGTGGATGCGGAAGCTTTCCAGACTTTAGCTGCGAGGTAGGAGAAGGACTTTCCTCCCTTTCTGGTCTTAGTGATACGAGGGACAGTGGCCAGAGAGAGCTGGGCTGATCGGAGGTGTCTTTTGGGTGCGTGGAAAGAGACGCGGCTGTTTAGATACGCGGGTCTGGTGTTGAGAAGGGCCTTGTTTGCATGGGTGAGGCTTATGAAGGTTATTCGTCTTTCGAATTGAAGCCAGTGAAGATCACGGAGGTGTTGGGCGATGTGACTGCCACAGGGGATGGCGAGGATCAGACTGGTTGCGGCGTTCTGAACAGTCTTGAGCTGGCGAAGGTGTTTCTTATTGATTCCGGCGTAGAGAGTGTTGCCGTAGTCCAGGCTGCTGCTGATGAACGTGTGTGTGACAGTTTTTCTGGATTCGATTGGGATCCATCTGAAAGTCGGCTAGAGAAAGATGGGGGGGAGAGAGGCATGGAGAGATAGAAGCAATCAGGGAGTGAGAATGGATGGAAAGAGAGAGCGAGGAGAGGATGGAAGTGAGGTTGACTCACCTCTACACTCCACAAACTTTTGGCAGACAAGGCAACCACGACCTGGAAAGATACACAAGATACAGTGACTTGTACAAGGGCACACTAGTTGGTGAAACGGGAGCTGGGATTTGTAGTCAATTTCTGGCTCCACGTTATTGTACTAGTATTAGTCAATAAAACGTCAAATACAGAATAATGAAACTTTAAATCATAATGAAGTAAATGCAGGGCCCAGGGCTCAAAGATCTGATCTTGTTGGTTTGCACCTATGTTTGGAGTAAAGGTGTTTAAATAAACAAAATATTACTAGAGTATTCTGTTGAAATGGTGAAAGTTGCAATTTCTGATACATGATTCTGTTATTGTTTTATGAATTCATATTTACGTCAAAGTGGGAGAACTTTTGCAAGTTTTTCCAACACTATGCATAGCGGGTGGCCACCATTAACCTCTTATCGGATGTCCTCAATGCGGTAATGATGTGAGAAACTAGCTCCAGCTGTGAAGGGTGATATGGGACGGGGAGGCATTTTTTGTTGTTGTGTGTCTTGAGGTAAAATACTAGCAGTGAACAAAACATTACACTTTTTAACACGTGATTATAATCCACTCTTCCATCAAAGCTTGGGTCTTTATAGAGAAATTGACCACAGTAATTTACATATAACACCCATGGGTGCAGTTGCTAGTCACTAAACCGAACTGATAGTCATACCAGCCTCGGAAGAATGAGATGCTGAGTTGACCATGCTGGAATTTGAATCTGCACATGGATGATTTGATCTTGATTTGATTTTGAATTTATAGAGCGTGACAATTACCCTAAGGCGTCAAAGCGAGCGAGTTACAATAGTTCAATCTGGACATAACCAGGACTAATGCAACCTGCTTAGGTGGAGACAGGGATAAGAGGAAAAAAATTCAGAGTATCCTTATTATCCAGAAGGAAGTTGCCAGAGTGCGATTGGCCTGGGCATTGAGTGTGAGTTCAGTGTCTAAGAACACTCCAAAATATTTGGCCTTCTCCATGATCACAAATAGCTAGATCTTAGCAGTGATTCCGGCATACACTGAGCTGTATTAAAACATTAAGTAAGGGGGGCGTGGCCAAGATGGCGGGGTGAGCGGACGCTTCCTCCCGTAGCTCCTCCGGCACAGCTCAGCCTGAGCCCTGATTTCTGCGCTTCTCTCCCCCCGCGGCTGCACCGCGGGCGAGAGGACTGTGCCGGAGCTCGAGGGGCACATTTTGGTGCCACTCTGATTTCTGTGGCCCCGGGGGAAGTTCCCGAAAAGTTTATTCAAAGATCGCTCCGAGGAGCAGAGCCCGGGTCGCCCCGAGGAGAAGAGCCTGGAGGCGGAGCGTAGTGCGGCGCTGTCCGCGCGCCTTGGCTGGCCCGAGTGCTGAAAAGCGGAAAGCCGGAGATCCCGAGGGAGCGGACTAGACGGGCTCCGTGGAGTGAGGTGGCTTCCTAGCCGGTGCCCCGGTGGCGGGCACCATTGCTGGGCGACGGACCTTAGCCCTGCACCGGCGGTCTCCCCCCTCCCGGGGTCTCGAAGGGTGACGACTTGCGAACTCCGCGCCTGGAGGCGCTGGATGGCGGAATCCGAGCAGTGCCCGAGCCGGGCAAATCCACTGGTGGTGGAGGGAGGCATCGGTTTTGTACTTTCCGGACTCATTGCCATTTGAGAGTCGCCCACGGACTTGCTGGCCCGGGCTGCCTTCTTGGGTCCCACCCTCCCGCCATCTTGTCTTTGTGTGGCTGGGCCCAGTGACCCCGACCCGCGCCCTTCTCACACGGGAGCCTCGGCTCGTCCTGGCACCAACTCATCTGCTGCCCTCCCTGGGAGCACGAAGCGGGAGGCCTACACTTCGGACGTTGCTGCCTACCCTATTGGCCCGGGGGCCGTCTTGCCCAGGCTCAGACCGCCATCTTGTCGCCTGTGACGCACTACCCTTGTCCTCGGCGAGGGCCTCACATCTGGTGCCCGCGAGCGGCGGCGCTCGCCTACAGCAACTGACCCTGGGCTTTGCCGGGCCCCAAGATGACTGGAAGACGTGGCGCGGCACGAGGAGATCGCACTTTGCCGGAAATGCTCGGCAGGACCCAGCAACTACGCGACAGGACGCAGCCGTCCCCGGGGGCCTCCCGGGCATCAACGGACGCAACTGTGGGCGAGCCGCCAGTCACGCGGTCCTTCATGGAGGACTTATTCAGCTCCCTCAAGGAGGAATTTCAAACTCTTAAGACCGAAGTGGCTGGAGAGGTCCGGGAGGTGCGCAGGGAGGTCGAGGGCCTGGGCGAGCGGGTCGATGCTGTGGAGACGGCGGCTCAACGTCGCGATGAGGAGATAACCCATCTCCAGCAGGACGTCCTCCGCCTCCGGGAGCAATGTGTCGAGCTCCAGGCCCACTCGGAGGACCTCGAGAACAGGTCCAGGCGGAACAACATCCGGGTGCGGGGTGTTCCATCCGCGGATGAGGGTACGGACCTAGTGGCTTATCTGCAGGACCTGTTCCGCGACATCTTGGAGGAAGGAGCGGATTTCCCAATCCGCATTGACAGAGCACACAGGGTGGGCCGCCAACGCCAGTCATCGGCACCCCCGCCTGATATCCTGGCATTCTTGCCGGATTTCCCCCTAAAGGAGCGCATCATGATGGAGGCCCGCAGGAAGCAACCATTGACCTTCCGAGAACGACCTGTGGCGCTCTATCAGGACCTGTCCGCTATCACACTGCAGAAGCGCAGGTCTTTCCGCATCGCTACGGACTTTCTGCGGGAGCACGAGACTGCCTATTCCTGGGGTCACCCCTTCCGTCTTATCTTTTGATGGAATGGGGTGCTGCATCAGCTGCGCTCCTTACAAGATGTCTGCGGAGTGCTGGGCCTTACTGCTACGGAGGAGGAAGGGGCTACACCCGCATGGCGGCGCCCCGAGCGGCGGGGCCGACGGAGGTCGAGAAGGCGCCCATCGTCAGCGCCAGCGAGTCGCCCAGACTCGCCCACCATCAGAGCTGAAATGGCGGAGGCCCTGAGGACTGCGGCCAGGAACTTGCCTGAATCTACTGGTGTGGCCTTAACGGCCTAACTTTTCTCCGGGGGGAGAGGCTCTTAGCTTTACCGATGCTGGGCTGGGGGCTGGGGGGGCGAGGGGGGTGGTGTGTGGCTGGACGTCCACTTGACTGTTTTCTGCAGACTCGCCCATTTGGGCTAGACTGAGACTATGGGGTGCTGTTTTCTGCTTTTTGTTTTGGCTGGTTGCCATGAGTGGGTTTTGGGGGGGTTTCACTGTTGGTTTGTTGTGGGGGGGGTCCCGTCCGAAACTGTCCGAACGAGTGCGTTGCCGCTTCTGGCCTTCCCTGTGCCCCTGCCCCGAGCGCCACCTCCGCTGATCCCCCGCCTGCTGCATAGCGCGTTGTTTCCCTGGAGGCGATGCCGCCCCTGAAAGTAGTGACCCTTAATGTTAAGGGTCTGAATAACCCCGTGAAGCGTAGGGCGATCCTCTCCCTGTTGGAGGGGTCGCAGGCGGATATCTGCCTCCTGCAGGAGACCCATTTGCTTCCCAGAGATTGCCATAGGTTGCGCTCTGCCAAGTTCCCCACGCAACTCTTTTCCTCTGCTGCGACTAAGACCGCTGGGGTGGCCATTCTTCTAGCCAGTTCCTTTAGGGGGGAGGTGTTGTATAAACATGCTGAGCAGAAGGGGAGGCTTTTGGCGTATCGCATGCGCTTCGGAGGTGTTGCCTTTACGGTTGGTTCGGTTTACAGCCCCAACGACCACCAGGATCGTTTCCTGGAATCGGTGCTGGTGGACGTCACTGCCTCGCCCGATCGCCATATTATCTTGGGGGGAGACCTGAATATGGTCTTCGACTCCACTCTAGATAGGTCTGCCCAGCGCTTTCCGCAGACAGGGGAGCTTTCGAAGGCGGTACAGGACCGGATGGCGGAGATGGACCTGCATGACCTCTGGCGCACCATGCATCCCACCGTTAGGGACTATTCGTATTTTTCCCACGCACACCGCACTTATTCGCGGTTGGATTATCTTTTGGTGAGCGGCCCGCTCCGCTCGGCCGCCACGGTGGCGGACATCGGGGTCTTGTCCCTGTCCGATCATGCGCCGGTTTCAGGGGTCTTTGCTTGGCCGGCGGCCCCCCCCTCTAGAGGGATGTGGCGGCTTCGGGACACGCTTCTCCATAAGAAATCGGTAGTGAAGCGAGTGGAGGAAGTCATCCAGGACTACCTGACCCACAATAACAACTCTGACACGTCCCTGGCTACGCAGTGGGCGGCTTTGAAAACAGTCGTCAGGGGGGAGTTTATCTCCATTTCCTCGGCGGAAAACAAGGAACGCCAGCGCAAGAGGGAGGAACTGACGGCGCAGGTTAGGGAGCTTGAGCAGGTCCACCGCCGAACGGGGGCTCCTCGTGTTTGGAAGCAACTGAAGGCGGCACGGAAACTCCTCTCTGCGTTGGATCTAGATCGGGCGGAGTACGCAGCGCTGCGCCTGAAACATGACTTTTACACCGGCGGAGACAGGTGCGGTAAGCTCCTGGCCCATAGGCTCAGGGCTGCGCAGCAACGCAATGTGGTGAAGGGGCTGGTGGGAGTGGACGGGGTCCCGGTTTCCGGTGACGCGGAGGTGGCAGATACCTTTCGCTCCTTTTACGAGGCACTGTACGCTTCAGAACCTTCCCCACCGGGAGAGGCTGAGGCCTATTTGGAATCCGTGACCCTCCCGGCCTTGGACCCCTCCCAGGCGGACCACCTGGAGAGGGACATTCACGTGGAGGAGGTCATCTCCGCGATCGCACGGCTGAAGCATGGTAAAGCCCCGGGCCCGGATGGCTACACGGCCTTGTTCTACAAGACCTTCTGTCCCACTGTCGCTCCTCTCCTGGCTCGCTTGTTCAATTCCTTCTCCGAGCCGGGTGCCATCCCACCGGACCTCCTCTCGGCGACTGTGTCGGTTATCCTCAAGCCGGGGAAGGACCGGACCTTGTGCGGCTCGTACCGGCCCATTTCGCTCCTAAATGTGGACCGCAAGCTTTACACCGGAATCTTGGCGGCCAGGCTGTGTCTACATCTACCAGGTTTGGTGGAGGCGGATCAGGCCGGTTTTGTACCCGGTAGGCAGACGGTCGACAACACGAAGAGGGTGACGCACGTGCTGGAAAAGGCCTCACGCGTCCCGGGGGAGCGGATGCTGCTATCGGTCGACGCGGAGAAGGCCTTTGATAGGGTTCATTGGCCCTACCTCGAGCTGGTTCTTGGGAAACTGGGGATCGGCGAGAGGTTCCGCACTATGGTCTTTAACTGCTATAGGAGACCGTCGGCGTCAGTACGTGTCAATGGACACAGCTCCAGCAGCTTCGCCATTGAGCGCGGCACGAGACAGGGTTGCCCCCTCTCGCCGCTCCTCTTTGCCCTTTATATGGAGCCGTTTGCGCAGAGGATCCGCGACAACCCGGACGCTATTGGGGTGAGGATGGGGCAATACACACATACTGTCAGCTTATACGCGGACGATGTCTTGCTGACCCTAGATGACCCCAGGCGGTCACTCCCTGCCTGCTGTCCAGGAACTGAACGCTTTTGCCCGCGTCGCGGGCTTTAAAATGAACATGGCTAAGTCGGCTGCACTGGATGTGTCGCTCTCTGCCGACGCCAGGCGGGACCTTCAAAGTCTCTTCCCTCTGCAGTGGTCCTCCTCCACGGTGCCTTATCTGGGCATTTTGCTTGCTCCCTCCCTGCCTGCCATGGTCGCAGCGAACTATTCCTCTCTGGGCAAAAAGATCAAAGAGGAACTCGGCCGATGGAACAAGGGCCTACTCTCGTGGCTGGGCCGTATCGCAGCGGTGAAGATGACGATACTGCCCCAGATCCTGTATCTTTTTCGCGCTCTACCTCTTCAGCCCCCCGTGGGTTGGATACGGCAGACGCAGGCAGACATCTCCCGCTTTGTGTGGCAGGGCCGTAAGCCTCGGATGAAGCGGGTCCTCTCCATGCTTGCCCCGGAGGCGGGAGGTCTCGGAGTCCCGGACCTCCGGAAGTACTTTCAGGCGGCGCAGCTCCGGTACCTGGTGGAGTGGAGCCGGTGGGAATCGGACAAACACTGGCTCTTTCAAGACCAGGCAGTTGCAGGCCGTACCCTCCAGGAGGTCCCGTTCCTGCGGCGCATTCATCGCCCGCCTAATCTCTATGCCTCCTTTATCACCCGGGTCCCGCTAAGAGTGTGGGACGCGGTGTGTGAGCTTCGGGAGCTCACCACTTTTCCATCGCCGTTCACTCCCATTGCTGGCAACCCGGACTTCACTCCGGGTCTGGAGCCGGGGGCCTTTTCCCACTGGGTGAGTGCGGGATGCAGAGCGCTTTTCCAGATCTACGGACCGGAGGGCGTGCTCCCCTTCCAGCAGCTCCGGCAGGAGTTTGGCCTAACGGAAGGGGACAGACTGCGTTATATGCAAGTCCGCCACTGGGCTCTTCAACCCCCAGTGCGTGATGTCGCCGCCCGTTCGATTACGCCCTATGAGCGATGGTTGGTAACCCGGGCCTCGGACGCCAAACTCATCACTGATTTGTATAAGTTTCTCCAACCCCCGCCGTTTCATTACCATAACCCAGGGAGGGAGCGCTGGCACAGGGAACTGGGCAGGACCCTGAGCCACAAGGAGTGGGACAAGATTGCATATCGGGCGAGGCACTCTGCGTACCACACTGGGCTGACGGAAACCTTCACTAAAGTATCCACCTATTGGTACTACACCCCGGAGCGGCTCTACGAGATGCGCAAAATAGGCGATAAGGGTTGCTGGCGCGGCTGCGGACAGGAGGGCACCCTCACGCACATTCTCTGGGAGTGCCCGGTGCTGTCGGCCTACTGGAAGGAAGTCTTAGATGAGGTGGATAGGCATTTTGAGATCGAGCTTCCGCGCTTCCCCGCGTATGTCTTGCTTGGCCTCCCCAATGACCTGATGTACCCGTTGAAATCCCGCAGAGGCAGGCAGATTGCGATTGCGCTAGGCTCCGCCGTTCAGAACATACTTGTACTTTGGCGCACCCCCACTGCCCCCTCTATCACTGGTTGGTTGCATAGGCTCTGGCAGGTACTGGGCATGGAGAAGATGTCGCTGACGGTGGCTGGGAATGTTGACCAGTTTGAGGAGCTTTGGCATCCCTTTTTGGCTCTGCTGTCCACGGAATTTCGCGAGCTTACGTGTCCACGGTACTTGCGCCTCCTTAGGCTGACGCCGCCGGCGCCAGCGGCGGAGTGAATGTGCGGATTGGGGGCCGAGGGTCGGGGGTGGGAAGTGGAGTTATATGCTTCTAATGCTGACTTTCGGACGGGGATGTTGGGGTGTTGTTTTCTTTCCTCTCCTTCTTTGCTTTTCTTTCTCCTTCTTTTCTGGGGTCAAGGGGCTGGTGGAACGGTATGCTTCTCTTTACTGTGTCGCGGAGTCCTATTCTGGCTTGGCCTTGCCTAGGGAATGGGGGCCTACAGGGGGGTCGTTCACGATGCCTTATCGCCTTATGTCTTTGCCTTGTTACCCTCTGGGGCATCCTACCTCCCTCTTTTTCTTCTGACTCGCTGCAATGTTTTACTTTTTGTACTGTATGTTTACCTGACTTCCTGATCCCCTCCCCGTGTTTTTTATTTATGCCTTAATAAAATACTTTAAACCTAAAACATTAAGTAAGGTATGTTCACTAAGCTTGAAACTAAAACATAGGGGGGAAACACTAAGTGGGCTGTGTACACTATTCCTACCTACTGTAAGCAGTGTTCGCCGGGGAAAGACAGAGAATATTAGATGATGTGTAGTCATCATTCAAATATTTTGCACCTTTCGACGGCTGATGTTTTTTTATTCCTGCTGAACTATAACTTGTCTCCCAGCGAAACTCACATAATTATGTGACTGTCATCCTGTAACGAGATGCTGTTTCTTTCAGGAAATAAATACATGCCTAATCAAAACCGTGGCTTCCTTTGGGAGATGCGTGGCCAAAGGGGCATTTCACCACACGGGAGCCAGGGCGGGGTGCGGCTTCGGGAAGGTCCCAGTGGGATGCAGGCATCTGGGTGGGCACCGGGACCTACGGGCAGGTCAGAATGTTCTGGATGCCGCGGAATGTTCTAGAAGGGCTAGATGGAATGCTGCCGACTTGTCAGAATATCCCTGGTGAGTGCGACCGGGCTGGTATGCTGGGATCCCCACCCCCTGTGGGAGGGCAACAAGCGACCTCTTCATGCCAAGCTCGCTCGGACAGCTGGCACCTCGCCCGGAAATGTCCGGGGGGTGGGCAGTGATGAACAGGGCACTCGGTGCCCTTTGCAAAGAAAGCAGTCCTGCCCCCTGACCCTCCTTCCTGCCCTGCTGTACTTCACTGACACCAGGGAGTGCCCCAGAGGCAGGGACACGATGGGCAGGGAAAGAGGGGGCCGGGGGCACTGACTGCACCCGCCCATCTCCGCAGAGCCAGGTAAGACCTCACCTCACCTCATTGAAGGGCTGGCTTTAAGGCGCTCGCGTCGACGCTGCCAGCCAGGGTGACCTGTCTTCAGTGCTAACGTCACGTTCTGAACAGGCCCGCGCAGAGGGTCGCTCTATCAATTATGGGTGCATTTTAGAGGCCGGGAATGGCTGTTGTAATTTCTTGCCGTGAATAGACACACATTTGCAATACAATAGGTCTCGCATTATAAAAGTTTGAGCTGTTGGCATTGCTAATAATAATGCAACACTAGCAGCTCAAAGATTCAGTAATGTGAGACCTATTGCTTTGCAATTGGGTTTTTTAATTGTTTTTTTTTAATTGTTTTTTTATATAGCACGAACTTGACTGAAAGGTGTATATTTATGTTGCATTGAGTATAGTGTAATTATGTGTTGTGTTATTATGTGGTACAGAGTGGTATTGTAGGGAGTGTATTTATCTTGCATTAAGTAGAGAGTAATTATGTGACGTGCGATTATGTAGTACTGAGTGGTACGTGGAGTGTATTTATGTTGTATTGAATACAGTTTATTTATGTGATGTGTAATTATGTGGTATTGAGTGGTATTATGTTCAGTGTAGTTATGTACTCTACTCAATGCAACATAAACAAATACACCCCTTATACCACTCAGTACCATACAATTACAAACCACATATTTACACTCTAATCAATGCAACATAAATACTCTCCACATCATAACACTCAATACCACATAATTACACAACACATATTTACAACACATATTTACACTCTACTCAAAGCAACATAACTACACTCAACATAATACCACTCAGTACCACATATGATTGTTTCAAGGGTTGTGGTCAGTTTCAGATATCGTACTGCAGTTAGTTTCACGTACTGTGATCAGTTTCAGGTATTGTGGCTGATTTGAAGAACTGTGGTCTGTTTTATGTTGTGTAGTTAGTTTGAGGCAGCCAGGGGCTAGTGTTGCATTATTATTAACAGTGTCAACTGAGACAGAGACGAAAATAACGAAAAGGCAGAAATAGGCACTAGAAAGATGCTGGTAGAGGGGGCAGCGAGAGGTGGCAAAGTATTAAAGAATGATAAGGAAAACAACAGGGGTTAGGGGTACAATCACTTTTGAGTAAAGAAAATGAGAGAATAAGCAAACCATCTGGCTGCAGAAGAGCAGTCTGCAGCCAGGCACCGTGGAGTGGTGTGGCTCACTGGTTAGAGGCGGCAGACCTGGAAGCAGAGAACGGCCCGGGACCAGGGTTCAATTCCCGACGCGGCAGGGTTGTGGACCCGGGTCAACTGACTCGATAATTCTCGCCTCGGTGCCTACTCTAACCAGGGATCACACTCGGCAACTCTGGGCATTAAGCTTGCCTCATCTCTACAACGGCCCCCCACAGACGCCGGGGATGCCTGGTTTCACCTTGGAGATACCCAGAAGGGACCATCTCACAGGGAAAGCCAGGACGGGTTCCCCAGCGGTCTTCAGCGCCAGGACACCCCGAGATGGGGTAACAGTGCACTTTACAAGTATCATCATTACATTCATGCATTACAGAGCTAAGAGAAACATGGGGCGAGCGAGAGAGCACGAGAAACCAGCGGGTGGAAGATCCCCTTTAAAGAGCATAGCAAATAAGAAAGTAAATGACACATCGGGATGAGTACGAGAAACAGCAGGGATACGATCACCTTCGAGTAGGGAAAATGAAAGAATATGTCAAACATCTGGGTAGGGAGGAGGAACGGCAGTGTGAGTAAGAGAAGCAGCAGAGGGTGAGATGCACAGGTTTGGGAGAGGGGCATTAATGGGAGAACCTGGGTAGACACTGGAGACAGGCACCGGGGAGGCTGAATAAACAGGTCAACAGGGAGCGATATAATTGAAAGAAGGATAGAAAGCGAAACAGAATGATGTACAGAGAGGGACGCCCAGAATAAGGGAGTCACAGGAATGGTACGGAGCCAGAAAAACAATGGGAGAGATGCAAGGAGCAGAGAGAAGAAAGGCAATCAAGCATAGAGGCATACAGGAAGAGAGAGACAGGAGAGAGACAGAAACCAGGAGGGTCCAGGGTGAGTGGCAGCGAGGTGAGGAGTGAGTGCCAGGGAGATGAGACGTAAGAGTCAGGAGGGTCAAGGGTGAGTGCCAGGGAGGGGAAGGGTGAGTGCAGAGAAGGGGAAGTATGAGTGCCAGGGGTGAGGGCTAGCTGCCAGGCCAGGGGGGTGAAGGAATAGTGCCACGGAGGGGAATGTTGAGTGCCAGGTCAGGGGGATGAACAGTGAGTGTCAGGGAGATGAAGGTTGAGTGCCATGGAGGTGAGATGTAAAAGTCAGGAGGGTCAAACATGAGTGCCAGTGAGGGGAAGGGTGAGTGCAAGGGGTGAAGGGTAGCTGCCAGGCCAGGGAGATGAAGGGCTAGTGCCATGGAGGTGAAGGGTGAGTGCCAAGGGGGCGAGTAGTGAATGCCAGGAGGGACATGGGTGAGTGTCAGGGAGGTGAAGGATATGTGCCAGGGAGGAGAAGTATGAGTACCAGGAGGGTCGAAGGTGAGTGTCAGGGAGGTGACAGTTGAGTGTCACGGAGAGTCAATGCTGAGAGCCAGAGAGGGAGAAGAGTGACTGCCAAGCCTGAGGGGTGAAGGGTGAGTGCCAGGGAGGTGAGGGGTGAGTGACAGACTGCAAACAGTATGAGCTGTGGTCTAGAAGGAGGTGCAGAGATCATCATCCGGTGTGTGCCAAGCTGGGACGCACCAGTGCCAGGTCAGACTTGAGTGGATGCAAGATCCTCTGAAAGGCGGGTGCAAAGTCACTCGTAACCTTAGTACAGGAGTGTGGTGCGCAGGAGAGAGTAACATCTTCAAACAAGAAACTATTCAAAATCCTGAAAACTCCACTTTATGGTCTTGCAACCTTATGTGGAAAATAATTAGCAAATGAATGGGCTTATGAAGCTGACTTGCAGCTTGTTACAGCAATTTATTGAGATAAAGTTTGCATTGCAAATAAACCAAAGGTAACACAATTTGAATTAGTAACGGTAAGATTCGCAATGAACTAGCAACAAGTTGAAAAAGCACCCCAGACTTGAACCGAGGATATAGAATAATAACAAGCATTTGCAATGCAATAGGTCTCGCATTAGTAAAGTTCGAGGTATTAGTATTGTAAATGACACATTTTTTATTCATGTTTTTGTTTTGAAAATAGCAAAATTATTAACTTTGTCATTTACAATGCCAATAGTGTTAACTTTTGCAAACGTGACACCTATAGCATTTGTAATGCAATATGTGTTGTATTTCCATGACTTAGATGTATTAATATTAAAAATAACAATGGGTTGTATTTTTTTCAATAATTAATACGTAAATAAAAGTTATTGTAATTTATAATGGCAATAGATTAAACTTTTGCAAATAACTTTTTGGAAGATTATGTTTAGTGTATTTTATTGTGATGAAAATACAAGAACAGAAGTGAAATATTAACATTTTTTTGTGACATTTGTAATAAGGTTTGAAACATTGAGAGAACATATTTGAATCAGTTCTTGTTGAATGCTTGCACAGATTGATGCTGTGGTTGCTCTGAATGATGTTGTGGCAACGACGAGTGATGCTGTGGCATTCAGTGATGCAGTGGTAGCGCATAGTGATGTTGGGGTGCCACTTTGTGATGCTGTGGTGATGCGATGGATAGTGAGGGCGATAGATAGATAGAGGGAGGCTGAGAGATAGAGGCAGGGTGAGCGATAGAGGCAGGACAAGAGGGCGAGGGATGGAGTGTGGGCGAGGGATGGAGTGTGGGCGAGGGATGGAGTGTGGGGCCCACAATAGCACTTGACATGTACCAGGCATACCACGCGGCCATGTAAGTACCATGCCTCTGGTGAAGGGTTCTTGGTACCCTTATGAAGCCCACCCCTGCCCCTTAAGGGGCGAGGATGTGGTCTAACGGCCAGCGCTGTAGACTTGGGAGCTGGGAAAACGGGCTCGAGTCTTGGCGTCGGTTCAACATCCTGTGATTTTGGGCAAATCACTTAATCTGCCCGTGCCAAACAAAAATGTTGTAATGTAACTGGTGCTCTGCTCACCCAAAGCGCTCAATATATCCGGGATGAGTTTGCGCTATATAAAACTGCAAAAAATAAATACCCCTTTGAGACGGGTGAGGGGTGGAGAGATGCAGAGAGGAGGTCTGAGAGCGAGAGGAGGTCTTAGAGGGAGCGGTACAGAATAGAAAGGAGAAGAAGAAAGATTACAAAAAATGCAAACGGGGTTGTTTTCTGGACTCTCATCTGAAAAGGAATAACGCTCCTCCTCGCGCACTCCATTTGTTACAACAAAAAGCTAACTTCCCTGCGTGAGGGGTCGTTAAGATTCAGTGCTGAAACACTAGCTACGGAAATGCTGCTGTGAAATGGGTTACAATTCTTCCCCGAGCTCCTGGGGCTTGTTGGGAAGACTGCAGCAAAGCTGCTTCCTCTTCCTGCCGGCTTTGAAGGAAACAGGCTAAATATAATGAGGCTGTCCGAAGGCGCGCAGTCTGCACAGTGCAGATGATGGCTCGGGCGGTCAGGAGGGCCCCTGTTTGTCCTGATAACAATGGGGTTAACCCTGCCTTGAGGCGGGACGAAGGAACCCGTCTCGGTATCTGCAGCCTGCGTGCTGGAAGTCCTCACTCCGTATGGGTTCCTGTCATTGTGAATGCCCCAAGGGCTGGCCTGTATTACTATAGATAATGAGTGACTCACGGGCTCCAGCCCCTATACCCGGGCCTCGGCCACCTTATCAGTCCAACGCGAAGGACCTCAAATTACCGAGCACCATAAAAGGGCTCCCCAGCCTTCCAGGCGCTACTGAAGAGGAGGGTGACAGAGGGCCCCGACGCAGCTACTGGAATGTACTATTTAGCTGGGGAGGGGTGCGTGTCACAGAGGGGTCACCCCGACCGCTTAAATGCGATTTTAGGACTACAATACTTTATACACGAGACAAACTTCGAATTTCGAAATGCGTGTGTAGTTTGACATAGCAGGGTGGGGTGGATAAGGTTGAGCAGCCAGTGATTTAGACAGGGTTGGGGTGAGAGGAAAAAAAAGGCCAGAGACACCAAAATAAAAGACCACCACACCCACCATTAGCGAATCAGATTGCTAAAACAAAAAAAAGCTCGTATATTTGCAACTCAACAGTTTTTAAGATGTAAAGGCATGGTGTTTTGCAAAGTATGGGCTACTGCCAACATCTGCGCTCCATGCAGGTAATATGTGTGGTAATATTAGGGAAGCTGGCAGTAAACAGCCTAGTGAAAAAAAGGAAAAGAAAACAAGCTCTTGGCATTGCTGTGGGGAGGGGGGGAGGAGAAATGCGAGACACGGCCTGGCGGCCGTGAAGTTTGAAGCAGTGGGCGGGGGAGCCCTTTGAAGTGAAGCTCTCGGAGGCAGGCGGCTCGGGAGCGAGGGAAAAGCGCGTGCTTGTGTTCACGTGAACTGTCGGAAATCCGCCCGATGGTTTGAGAACTTTTTTGCCCACTAAAATTCTCCCCTATCCATTCCTTGCAGAATGGGATAGGAAACCCCTTAAAAATGGGGGCAATATTGGTCTCCTTTTCACAGCTGACAGCCAAAAAAACAGGGTGTTGTGGAGGACTCGTATTCTGGTGGAATCAGAATTTGTAAAAGAGTCAATTTTTCATAAAACTTTTTTTTAAAACAACTCTTTTGAACACACTAGAGGATAGTACCATGCCACTGCCCTTCTCCTAAGACACAACCTCTGTGAAACAAACCAATTAGAATAACTGTTTGCTGTTTAAAAGTAAGTGGGGCACGCATGCAGTTTAGTATTCTGGTTATTGCTTGGAGGAAGGATAAGAAACCTAGTTACCTTTGTCTGTACCACTGATATCTATGTGGATCGGAGAAAATGCATGGAGTGGTATGGTTGACAGGAGACGTGCAGGCTGCTTAAATATTGTAGAGATTGAATTGTGAAGCACTAGGAAACAAGAGTGAATGCTGAATAAAACTAGAAACGCGAACACTTTCATGGCGAATGCGGCCGTGAAAGTGAAACTGATCATGTGAAAGTGAAACTGATCGTGACCGCGCTACCTGGCTTAGAGGAGGCTGACAGGCAGTGAGTGGTTGTGGTTGTGTATGTGTGGTTGTGTGTGGTTGTGGTTGTGTGTGTGGTTGTGGTTGTGTGTGTGGTTGTGTGTGTGTAGGGGTAGGTGTGGTTTTGGGTGTGGGTGTGGTTGTGTGTGTGTGGTTGTGTGGGTGGGTGTGTTTGTGTGTGTGGTTGTTTGAGTGTGGTTGTGTGTGGTTGGTTATGGTTGGTTTTGTGTGTGTGATTGTGTTTGTTTGTGTGTGTGGTTGTGTGTGTGTGGTTGTGTGTGGGTGTGTGTGTGGTTGTGTGAGGTTGTGTGTGTGGTTGTGTGTGTGTGCATGGTTGTGGGTGTGTGTGTGGTTGTGCTGTTGTGTTTGTGGTTGTGTGTGGTTTTGTGTGTGGTTGTGTGCGTGTGTTGTGTGTGGTTGTATGTGTGTGGTTGTATGTGTGTGTGAGTGTGTGGTTGTGTGTGTGTGTGGTTGTGTGTGTTTATATGTGTGTGGTTGTGTGTGTGTGTGTGGTTGTGTGTGTGTGTGTGGTTGTATGTATGGTTGTGTACTGGTTTTGTGTGTGGATGTGTGTGTGGTTTTGGGTGTGTGTAGGGGTGGGTGTGGTTGTGGGTGTGGTTGTGTGTGTGGTTGTGGTTGTGTGTGTGGGTGTGTGTGTGTGGTTGTGGTTGTGTGTGGTTCTGTGGTTGTGTGTGTGATTGTGTGAGTGTGTGTGCATGGTTGTGGTTGTGTGGCTGTGTTGCTGTGGTTGTGGTTGTGTGTGTGGTTGTGTGTGTGTGGTTGTGTGTGGGTGTGTGTGTGGTTGTGTGAGGTTGTGTGTGTGGTTGTGTGTGTGTGCATGGTTGTGGGTGTGTGTGTGGTTGTGCTGTTGTGTTTGTGGTTGTGTGTGGTTTTGTGTGTGGTTGTGTGCGTGTGTTGTGTGTGGTTGTATGTGTGTGGTTGTATGTGTGTGTGAGTGTGTGGTTGTGTGTGTGTGTGGTTGTGTGTGTTTATATGTGTGTGGTTGTGTGTGTGTGTGGTTGTGTGTGTGTGTGTGGTTGTATGTATGGTTGTGTACGTGGTTTTGTGTGTGGATGTGTGTGTGGTTTTGGGTGTGTGTAGGGGTGGGTGTGGTTGTGGGTGTGGTTGTGTGTGTGGTTGTGGTTGTGTGTGTGGGTGTGTGTGTGTGGTTGTGTGTGGTTCTGTGGTTGTGTGTGTGATTGTGTGAGTGTGTGTGCATGGTTGTGGTTGTGTGGCTGTGTTGCTGTGGTTGTGTGTGTGGTTGTGTGTATGGGGTTGTGTGTGTGTGTGTGGCTGTGTGTGGTTGTATGTGTGTGGTTGTGTGTGTGTGTGAGTGGGTGTGGTTGTGTGTGTGTGGTTGTGTGGTTGTGTGTTGTTGTGTGTGTGGTTGTGTGTGTTTATATGTGTGTGGTTGTGTGTGTGTGTGTTGTTGTGTGTGTGTGGTTGTGTGTGGTTGTATGTGTGACTGTGTGGGTGGTTATGTGTGTGGTTTTGTGTGTGGTTGTGTGTGTAGTTTTGTGTGGTTGTGTGTGTGTGGTTGTGTGTGTGTGTGGTTGTGTGTGTAGTTGTGCATGTTTGGTTATGTGTGTGGTTGTGGTTGTGTGTGTGGCATTGTGTATGGTTGTGGTTGTGCGTGGGTGCGGTTGTGGGTGTGTGTGGTTGTGGGTGTGTGTGGTTGTGTGTGTGTGCGTGGTTGTGTGTGTGTGTTGTTTTTGTGGTTGTATGTGTGGCTGTGATTGTGTGTGGTTGTGTGTGTGTGGTTGTATGTGTGTGAGGTTGTGTGTGTGTGGTTGTGTATGTGTGGTTGTGTGTGTGTGTGGTTGTGTGTGTGTGGTTGTGTTTGTGTGTGTGTTTGTGTTTGTGTGTGGGTGGGTGTGGTTGTGTATGTGGTTGTCGTTGTGTGTGTGTGGTTGTGGTTGTGTGTGTGTGGTTCTGTGGTTGTGTGTGTGTGCGTGGTTGTGTGTGTGTATGGTTGTGTGTGTGTGTGGTTGTGTTGTTGAGTTTGCAGATGTGTGTGTGTGGTTGTGTGTGTGGTTGTGTGTGTGTGGTTGTGTGTGAGGTTGTGTGTGTGGCTGTGTGTGTGTGTGAGTGTGTGTGGTTGTGTGTGTGTGGTTGTGTGTGTGGTTGTGTGTGTTTATATGTGTGTAGTTGTGTGTGTGTGTTGTTGTGTGTGTGTGTGGTTGTGTGTGGTTGTATGTGTGGTTGTGTGTGTGGTTGTGTGTGTGGTTTTGTATGTGGTTGTGTGTGTGTGGTTGTGTGTGTGGTTGTGTGTGTTTGGTTGTGTGTGTGTGGTTGTGTGTGTGGTTGTGGTTGTGTGTGTTGTGGTTTGTGTGTGTGCAGTTGTGGGTCTGTGTGGTTGTGGGTGTGTGGTTGTGGTTGTGTGTGTGTACGTGGTTGTGTGTGGTTGTGTGTGTGGTTGTGGTTGTGTGTGTGTGGTTGTGTATGTGTGTGTGGTTGTGTGTGTGTGGTTTTGTGTGTTTGTGTGTGTGGTTGTGTGTGGTTGTGGTTGTGTTATTGTGTGTGGTTGTGTGTGTGTGGATGGGTGTGTTTATATGTGTGTGGTTGTAGTTGTGTGTGTGTGTGGTTGTGTGTGTGTGGTTGTGTGTGTGTGTGGTTGTGTGTGTGGTTGTGTGTGTGGCTGTGTATGGTTGTGGCTGTGTGTGTGGTTGTGTGTGTATTTGGTTGTGTTTGTATGTGTGTGAGGTTGTGTGTGTGTTTTTGTGTGTGTGTGGGTTTGTGTGTGTGGTTGTGTCTGTCTGTGTGGTTGTGTGTGTGGTTGTGTGTGTGTGTGTGGTTGTGTGTGTGGTTGCGGTTGTGTTAGTGTGTGTGTGGTCGTGTGTGTGTGGTTAGGTGTGTTTATATGTGTGTGGTGTTGTGTTTGTGGTTGTGTGTCTCATTGTGTGGTTGTGTGTGTGGTTGTGTGTGTGGTTGTGTGTGGTTGTGTGTGTGTGGTTGTGGTTGTGTGTGTGTGGTCTGTGTGTGGTTGTGTGTTTATGTGTGTGGTTGTGTGTGTGGTTGTGTATGTGGTTGTGTGTGGTTGTGTGTGTGGTTGTGGTTGTGTGTGTGGTTGTGTGTGTGTGGTTGGGTGTGGTTGTGTGGTTGTGTGTGTGGATGGTTGTGTGTGTGTGTTTGTGTGGGTGGTTGTGGTTGTGTGTGTGGTTGTGGTTGTGTGTGGTTGTGGTTGTGTGTGTTATGGTTGTGTGTGTAGTTGTGTGTGTGGTTGTGTGTGGTTGTGTGTGCAGTTGTGTGGTTGTGTGTTGTTGTGTGTGTGTGGTTGTGTGTGTGTGGTTGTGGATGTGTGTGGTTGTGTGTGTGTGCGTGGTTGTGTGTGTGGTTGTCTGTGTGTTGTTGTGTTTGTGGTTGTGTGTGGTTGGGTGCATGGTTGTGGTTGTATGTGTGTGGTTGTGTGTGTGTGTGGTTGTGCGTGTGTGTAGTTGTGTGATTGTTTGTGGTTGTGTGTGTGTGTGTGGTTGTGTGTGGTTATGTGTGTGTGGTTGTGTGTGGTTGTGGGTCTGGTTGTCTGTGTGCGTGGTTGTGTGTGTGTGGTTGTGTGTGTGTCTGGATGTGTGTATGGTTGTGTGTGTTGTGTGTGTAGTGGTGTGTGTGGTTGTGTGTGTGGTTGTGTGTGTGAGTGTGTGTGGTTGTGTGTGAGTGAGAGGTTGTGTGTGTGGTTGTGTGTGTGTGGTTGTGTGTGTTTGTGTGTGTGGTTTTGTGTGTGTGTATGTGGCTGTGTGAGTGTGGTTGTGTGTGTGGTTGTATGTTTGGTTGTGTGTGTGATGTGTGTGGTTGTATGTGTAGTTGTGTATGGTTGTGGGTGTGGTTGTGTGTGTGTGTGTGGTTGGGTGTGGTTCTGTGTGTGGTTGTGTTTGTGTGTGTGGTTGTGTCTGTGTGGTTGTGAGTGTGTGTTTGTATGTGTGGTTGTATGTTTGGTTACGTGTGTGGTTATGTGGTTGTGTGTGGTTGTGTGTGGTTGGTTGGTTAGGTGTTTGGGTGTGGTTGTGTGTGTGTGTGGTTGTGTGTGGTTGTGGTTGTGCATGTGGTTGTGTGTGTGGTTGTGTGTGTGGTTGTGTGTGTGGTTGTGTGTGTGGTGTGTGTGTGTGGTTGTGTGTGTGTGGTTGTGTGTGTTGTGTGTGGTTGTGTGTGTGGTTGTGTGTGTGTGGTTGTATGTGTGGTGTTGTGTGTCTGGTATGTGTGGTTGTGTGTGTGTGTGTGTGTGTGTGTTTGTGTGTGTGTGGTTGTGTGTGTGTGTGGTTGTGTGTGTTTATATGTGTGTGGTTGCATGTGTGGTCGTATGGGTGGTTGTGTGTGTAGTTATGGTTGTGTGTGTGGTTGTGGTTGTGTGTGTGGTTGTGGGTGTGTGGGGTTGTGTGTCGTTGTGTGTGGGTGCGTGGTTGTGTGTGGTTGTGTCTGGTTATGTGTGGGTGCGTGGTTGTGTGTCGTTGTGTCTGGTTATGTGTGTTGTTGTGTTTGTGGTTGTGTGTGTGTGGTTGTGTGTGTGGTTGTGTGTGGGTGTTTGGTTGTGTGTGGTTATGGTTTTGTGTGTGTGGTTGTGTGTGTGGTTGTGTGTGTGTGTGTGTGTGTGGTTGTGTGGTTGGGTGTGGTTGTGTGTTGTGTGTGTGGTTGCGTGTGGTTGTGTGTGTGGTTGTGTGTGCGGTTGTGTGTGCGGTTGTGTTTGTGTGTGTGGTTGTGTGTGGTTGTGTGTGTGGTTGGGTGTGGTTGTGTGGTGGTGTGTGTGTGTGGTTGTGTCTATGTGGTTGTGTGTGTTTGTGTGGTTGTGTGTGTGGTTGTATGTGTGGTTGTGTGTGGTTGTGTGTGTGGTTGTGTGGTTGGGTGTGGTTTTGGGTATATGTGGTTGTGTGTGTGGTTGTGTGTGGTTGTGGTTGTGCGTGTGGTTGGGGTTGTGTGTGGTTGTTTGCGGGGGGTGCGTTTGTGGTTGTTTGTGTGTGGTTGTGTGTGCGGTTGTGTGGTTGTGTGTGGTTGTGTGTGTGTGGTTGTGTGAGTGTGGTTGTGGGTGTGTGGTTGTGTGTGGTTGTGTGTGTGGTTGTGTGTGTATTGTTATGTGTGTAGTTGTTTGTGGTTGTGGTTGTGTGTATGGTTGTGTGTGTGGTTGTGTGTGTGTGTGGTTGTGTGTGTGTGTGTGGTTGTATGTGTGGTTGTGTGGTTGGGTGTGGTTGTGTGTATGGTTGTGTGTGTGGTCGTGTGTGTGGTTGTGTTTGTGCTTGTGTGGTTGGGTGGTGTGTGTGGTTGTGTGTGTGGTTGGGTGTGAGCCAGCCTGCGCTATTAACGGCGCAGACAAGACCTTAATGATGCTCTCTCCGTGCTCTCGGAGATAACAAAGGCACGGATTCCAGTGCAGTTAACAAATGCACCGACCCCGTGGAATTTGACGCTGGAAGTTTTTCTTAATTTGGCTCCTAATTTCCCTTAAAGTGCTTGCCTGGGTCATGTACACGCAGGGAACCTTTGAACAAGAACATCAAAGGGGCGCTGCGAAAGTGATCGTAGGGGAAAGTGAAAGGAAAGTGATCGCGGGCACTTAATGAGCATGACGAGGTTTGCCATATGGCGCCCCTGCTCCAAACGTGCGCCCGCGCACATGCAGTAGCTCTAGGCTGGCCATGGTAGCCTTTTTTGAGCCATCACTAAAAGTCTCGCCAGAACAGCGCATGCGCTGGGTCAGGCGAGACCTAAAAAAAGTGTCTAAGCAAGCTCAAGAGGGTTACAATGAAGAGATGGGACAAGAAGTGGGATGAAAAAAATAATTGTGAGACTAGAGTGCAAGGCGGAGTGAGATTCCATCAGGAACAGGGGCGTAGCTACCATTGGTGCAGCAGGTGCAAAGGCATGGGGACCAAGAGCCAGGAGGATCCATTGACCGCTAGAAACCTGGGATCAGAGTGTGACATCATTTCAACGACAACACTCAAGGAACAGGGGCGTAACACAGGCCCGCGCAGCCCCCGCGGTGCGGGGTGGCCTCGGGCCCCCATGCTCCAGGAAGGGCCCCTTAGCAGAGTACTCCGGCCGGAGAGCCAGGGCCGTAGCCAGGACACAGGCAGCTTGTGCAGTATTATTACAACTCTTTAAATTAAAATGTGTACAATGTAAAAAGAAAATATTCAACCTTTGAAATGCAGCCTTACTAAAGAAAAATAACGTCTGCAATGAGGCCCCTTTGAAAACACAGCAGTTGTTGTGATGCTGATAGCAGGCTGCTGAAGCAGGTTGGCGGTTTGTCCAGGGTATGACCTCTGAGAGAGGCGGAGGCAGATAGATCACGTGCATGAAAAGTTTAGTTAACTCCCCTCAGCATTGTCTCTGCATGCGTGCTGGGATTCTGACCTGACTAGAGAAAAAGAGCGGGCAATTCCAAAGAGGGACGGAAAGTCTCTCTCTTTGCCTGTAGCCTGAATCTTTCCGACACACAGGAAATGGAACGGAATCTTTCCCCACACATGACATCCTCTTTAAAACTGTGGTGTGGGTAAGTTTTGCATTTCTTTCACATATGCACTCTGGCAGAAAGGAAACCAATTGACAACTTTCCTGATATATTGCAATGAGCAGTAAATACAACAAAAGTAATGTTTGAAATGCATAGTTAGTCCTGCAGGCGCATGCCAGAAATCCTTGCATGTTATAGCTTTGAGCGCTAATGTACATTTTAAATAACAACAATCGACTTCACTGTCAGTATGATAACTGCAATTGGTGTTTTAATGTATTCCCAAAACATCAGGTATTACTTTCACACTTCAGAATTGATGCTTGCACACTTATAAATGGTGCCAGTGGGCCCTATTATGTGTAACACAATCAACCACTCAAACTTTTAATCCAATCGCACTTTGATTTTCTGTTTTACCACAGAAAATCATGGCTGTGAACATCAGTTCATATAAGATAGTTACAGGAAATCAAGGACAGCTCTAAAGCCTGCTACATGACCCAATGCTCCTTGGTAGATTTGCACACCTGTCCCTGCTAGCAGTATGTACATGTTTTGTGAAGGAGTCTTGAAATGATGATTGCTTCCTGTCTCTCTATTTTGTGAATGTTAGTGAGGTTTGCACAGTTGTCATATCTAGGGTATTTATTTTGTAAAGTGAGTTTCAGCACCTGAAAACCCTGAGGTAGTGCGCTCTACAGATATGCATGATATAACATTTACTTCCAGTGACTTACCTGTTTTAAGAGCTGCTGCCCATGCTGCTCATGTTTTGTGCAAGTTTTTCACTCATCTCCTACCATTCTCTAGCTATATTGTGAGAGCGCGTTCTCCTGCTACTTCATATAACTATGTGAAGGACACTTGCACAACTCCTTTCTGTGATGCACCATGTTGTGGGAGAGATGCCTGCCCAACTAATTTCCATGGATCAGCTGCTTTTCCTAAGAGTAATTTTTAGGGTCCAGCCTGCGAGAGCACGCGCTTCGCTTACAAGACACTCTTGTCTAGAGAAAAGGGCTTGGATCCTGCCAGTTTCTTACCGTTTGGCTTGTGTGGCCCTCTTCTTTACAGCCTAGTAATTCATCACTGGATGCCTAACAAAAATCCCCAGCAGGACAAATGAAATTGGAAATTTTAATTTGTATAGTTAACTTTATTTTATTTTGGCAAGTCTTCTTTTCTCACTTTGCACTCATGTTTTATATTATTTTTGATCATGGGCGCTATTCTCAAAAAATTGGGATTATGGTATTGCAAAGCGACATCCTTTCTTTCTAATGTGACATTTCTGAAAGGATGCTTTAACACATAATCATGCAGGACACCCAAAACCACCCCACTCAAATCCGCCCTACTCAATTCAATCCACACCAGACCAATCCAATCCAAATCACTCACCCCAATCCAAATCACTCACCCCAATCCAAACCACTCACCCCAATCCAAACCACTCACCCCAATCAAATCCACTCCATACTTCCACACTCCAATCCACCCAACCCGCCCCACTCTAGTCTGCCCCACTCCAGTCTGCCCCACTCCAATCCAAAACAATCTGCCCCACTGCAATCTGCTCCATTCCAGTCCTAAACAATCTGCCCCACTGCAATCTGCCCGATTCCAGCCCCAAACAATCTGCCCCACTTCAATCCAAAGCAAACTGCCTCACTCCAACTGCCCCACTCCAGTTCAAACCACCAAACCACCTCACCCCAATCCACCCACTCCAAACCAATTCACCCCACTTTAATCTGAAACAATATTTCCCACTCCAATCTGCCCCAATCCAAAACAATCTGACCCTCTCCAATTTGCTCACTCTAAACTGCCCCACTCCGATCCAAAACAGTTTCCTTCATTCCAATGTGCCCCACTCCAATCCAAAACAATCTGCCCCACTCCAATCCAAAACAATCTGTCCCACTCCAATCCAAAACAATCCAACCCACTCCAAAACAATCCAACCCACTCCAATCTACCCTATCCCAATCTGCCCCACTCCAATCCAATCCAAATCAATCCGTCTCAATCCAAAACAATCTGCCCCACTCAATCCAAAACAATCTGTCCTAATCCAATCCAAAACAATTTGTCTCACTCCAATCCAAAATAATCTGCCCCACTCCAAAACAATCTGCCCCACTCCAATCCATCCCACTGCAATCTACCCTATTCCAATCTGCTCCACTCCAATCTAAAACAATCGGCCCCACTCCAATCGGCCCCACTGCAATCCAAAACAATCTGCCCTCTCCAATCCAAAACAATCTGCCCTACTTCAATCCAAACAATCTGCCCCACTCCAATCCAAAACAATCTGCCCCACTTCAATCCAAACAGTCTGCCTGCCCCACTTCGTTCCAGATCAATTTATCCCACTCCAGTCCAAAACAATTTGCCCCACTCCAGTCCAAAACAATTTGCCCCACTCCAATCCAAAACAATCTGTCCCAGTCCAATCCGCCCACTACAATCCAAAACAATATTCCCTACTCCAATTGTCCCCACTCCAGTCTGCCCCACTCCAGTCTTCCCCACTCCAGTCTGCCCCACTCCAGTCTGCCCCACTCCAGTCTGCCCCACTACAATTCAAAACAGACAGCCCCACTTTAAACCACCCAACTCAAAACTAAAATAATTTGCCCACTATAGTCCCCCACTCCAATCTTCCCTACTCTAATTTGCCCCACTCCAATCCAATCCACCTCACCCCAATCCACCCACTCCATCCTAATTCACCCCACTCCAATCCACTCCACACCAATCCAATCTAGCCCAATCCAGCCTAGTCAAATCTACTCCAATCCAATTCACCTTATCCCCATCCAAGCCACCCCACTCTAATCCAGTCCGCTCTAATTCACTCCACTCCACTTCATAACAATTTGCCCCAGTCCAATCCATCCCACTCTTGTCCAAAACAATTTACCCTACTCCAATCTGCCCCACTCCAATCTAAAACAATCTGCTCCACTCCATTCCACCCCAATCCCAAACAGATTGCCCCACCAGTCTGCCCCACTCCAATCCAAAACAATCAGCCCCACTCCAATCTGCCCCAATCCAAAACAACCCGCCCCACTCCAATCTGCCCCACTGCAATCCAAAACAATCTGCCCCACTCCAATCCAAAACAGTCTCATTCATTCCAATCTTCCCCACTCCAATTCAAAACAATTTGTCCCACTCAATGCAAAACAATTTGCCCCACTCCAAAACAATCTTTCCTACTCCAATCCATTACACACCAATCCCAAACAATCTACCCTATTCCAATCTACCCCACTCCAATCTAAAACAATCTGTCCCAATCTCAAACAGTTTTTCCCACCAGACTGCCCCACTCCAATCCAAAACAATGTGCCCCACTCCAATCCAAAACAGTCTGCCCCACTCCAATCCAAAACAGTCTGCCCCACTCCAATCCAAAACAGTCTGCCCCACTCCAATCCAAAACAATCTGTCCCACCCCAATCAGCCACACTCAATTCCAAACAATATGCCCCACTCCAATCAACCCCACTCCAATGTGCCCTACTCCAATCCAAAACAATCTGCCCCACTCCAAATTCTAAACATTCCACCCCACTGCAATCCAACCACTTTACCCTAATACAATACACCCCGATCCAATCTAATCCATCCCACCCAAATCCAATTTACCCCACTCCAATGTAATCCACCCCACTCCATTTCATCCACCTCAATCCAATCCAATCCACCCCAATCTGTTCACCCCACCCAATCCAATCCACCCCATGCACTCTAATGCACTCCAATCCACCCCATGCCAATCTAGTCCACCCGCTCCAATTCACCCCACCCCACTCCACTTAATCCAACCCACTCTATGCCAATCCAATCCACCCCAATCCACTCCAGTCCAGTCCACCCTACTACCTCAGTCCACTCTACCCTATTCCACCACACTCCACTCCACACCACTCTACGGTAGTGCATTCTGACACTGCACTCTACAACACTCTCTGCCACTGAACCAGTGAACTCTACTCAACTCTATGACACTCTACTTCCCCTACTCCACTCTACTCCAACAAATCCAGTGTACAGGACACTACTCCCCCCACTTCACTCTAGGACACTCTGTGCCACTAACTTGTAGCCAACCTGGACAGCAGCCACACTGGCGTACAGCATGGCAAAACCACATTGCCAAAGCCAACAGCTCTTGTATAGGCAAGACCTATTGGCCTTGCCAGTGCTTGTTATAGGTGCTGTCTATATTGTGCCTTTTTTGTCCTGGTCTAGGGAAAGCTTGCACTGCATCTGCCAATGTTTCTATGTTTGAAGAAAACTTGCAAAGGTACTTTTGTGTTTTACCTCTACTCCTTGTGTGAGCGAAGCTTCTAGTCCTGCTGTACGGTATACCTCTTCTCTGTGTGATGAAATCTCACCTTCTAGCCTGTGTTCTATCTGGTTTGTGTTGCCAAGAAGCCTACAATGCTGCTATTTGTGCAGTACGATTACTTCATTTGAGTTAAGTTTAAAATGCTGCTGCTTCTGTCCCCTGCTCCCTATGAGAGAAACCTTATTTGTTGCTGCTTTCACTTTCTGTTGCAAATATTTTAATAATTTCTTTGCCCCCAAACCATTGAGCTATATACACTCAAACACAGTGTCCTACGTAATCTGGGTGAGAAACTGACTTGACTGGGCTGAAGGTAGGCATGAGCGAATTTTGCGGATCTCGCGTTCGCGAATTTTGCGGATTTGCGGATTGGCAATCCGCAAAATCCGCGAATTCCCGCGAATTTGCGGATTTTTTTTTTTTTGTGTTCGCCCGTGTTTCTGCCAGTTCGCGAGGGTTTTTACAATTTCGCAATTTGCGAACTTACCTGTCGGGTCGCAAGTTTTGCGAACTTGTTGTTTCTACGTGTCCAGCCTGTTTGGGACACTCTTCTTCATCACTGCCACTCTCTGTCACCACTGCCACTCTCTGACTACTCATGCCACCCTCTGGCCCACCCATGCCACCCTCTGTTTCATCACCACACCCTCTGGTTGTCCAGTGTACATTATTTTCGGCAAAGCAAAGCACACCTTCCCTGCCTCAAGTGACCTGAATTAATTTGGGGCAGATTAATGTGTCACAGAATATTTTTTTAGCTGGCACCTGCTTCCTTAGTGCGCCCTGATTAGTGATCTTTTGCACTTGCTAAGTGCTTTCATTGTTGCAAAATTAGTTACAACACCTGCCCTGCCCCAACTGACAATAATGAATTAGGGGCTGATTAATGGATTTTAACTTCCAGCCTGGCTCCTGCTTGTCTCCCTTAGCTGTAATTCAGGACCTTTGTGGCATATGTGTAACTATTCTGAGGTTCAGAGCAGGGTCTCATAATAGTTTCAACTGGCAACTGAACTCTGGAGGGGCCCCTCAGGAAGCACTACAGGAAATGGCTACTAATGATGAGCCTGAACTTTTGAACCTGGTAAGTAGTTACTTTCAGTTTTGCTAAGATCGTATTTCTGCAATTTTTGCACTTATTCGCGGGGCGCGAACTCACGCGAACAGTGCGAGCAGTGCGAGCAAAATCCGCTGCTCGCGGATTTGCGGATTTTGCGGGAGATTCGCAAATCTCGCGGATTGCGGATTTCCCGAAAATCCGCAAAATCCGCGAGCGGAACGGATTTTCCGCCCATGCCTAGCTGAAGGACCACAGTGATGGACTGCAAAGAACAAGTTGTGAGAGAAGAACAAACACAATGCCGTCAAGGAAGAGGCTGGACAACAGGCAAAGATGGGAGGAAATAAATGAAAGTGGGAGAGGAAAGGAAAATGAAGTGACCCCTTAATACGATAGACCTTTGCAACTACTACACTATTTCTCTCTTTCCCATTTCAAAATAAGCTTTATATTGGACATCTTGGTCTCAAATAATAATAATAAATAATAATAATAATAAGCATTTATTAAGCGCCTGGCTGCACAAAACTGTGTGTCCCCGCGCTGACTGCAAATGCAACCCATCAAGAAAGACCATGAGTCGGGCGAACTGAGTTAATTTTTGGGAAATAGATGAGTTTTAAGTCTGGCTCTGAACCTTGTTTCAGATGGCTCCATCCGCAGCTGGATTGGCAAGGCATTCCAGAGCTTGGTGGCTAAATAGCGGAAGGATTTTCCTCCCATTTTAGCTTTAGTGATGCGGGGGATTTTAAATAGCATCATGCCCGCTGATCTAAGATCTTTGATCGGCCTATGGATGGTGATGAGGCCTCTCAAATAGCTAGGGCCTTTGTTTTGGGCAATGCGATGTGCATAGCAGAGAGTTTTAAATATAATTCTCTCTTTAACAGGGAGCCAGTGAAGCTTGGCAAGCACATTTTTAGTGGATGTTCTCCGAGGGAGACCGAGCACCAGTCGTGCTGCAGAATTCTGTATGCATTGTAACCAGTATCGCATAGCACAGTATGGCCTCCCCCGTCATGTATATGCAGACGTTCTTCTACACCATAGAATGGGGCTGATAGTGCTGTTGAATCTGGGTAACATTAGAGGAGAGGTGTATGCTGGCTGTCAGTGTCCACATTCTTTTCGATCTGGTTGCATCATTCACAATTAACATCTGTCATAATGGATTTTATAGAGGTGGGTATTCAAGGCAGTCTAAACCAACATTGCTAAGACAGTGCCTTGAATACCTACCCATGCTTGAATTTAACAAAATCTCAGCAGCCTCGGTTTCCCAGGTTTGCTTGCTGTAAGAACTTGGAGTATTGGAGTATTGGTTGAGAGAGTGAAAACCCACCTCAAATAATTCACAAGCCTTATCAGCATAAACCACTAGAGTCACTAACTAAACCTATGCTTAACTCTCTGGTAGCTTGCCACACAACAGTCAGTCTTACCTTTGAGGTCATGTGTAAATTATGTATGCAGTACTCAAACAGTAATAAAGTGAAAACACAACAAAACAAAAATCCCAAGCCAATTTAGGAAAATGTAATAAATTTTAATGAACAAGACTATACCAAAGCGATAAAAATCCAATAAGTAGAACAGGAGATACGAATAAGCGTCAATCGTGGCCATCTGATCGTGTTAGACCAGTTCAAAATCAAAAGTTAATGATGACCGTGATGGAGCGAGGGTCGGATGCAGGGACTAGGTTCCTGCCAGTGGAAGGTTTACGTGGAAGGTTTACCTTCTGACTTAGAAAGTTTTATGGGGAAAATGTGGTCTCTGAAGAGGCAAGCTGGATTTGAAGTGGTGTTTGATGACGGTGAGTTGCTTATGAGCGGAATCACAATGTTGTTGTTGATGAAGGCGGGTTAAGCGAGAGGGTGAAGTTTGAAGTCCATGCCTCGGATGGCCTCAAGGTTGATCGGATGCTGTTTGACATGGATCCTGGTGTGGCCCTCTCTACGTTCAGCATCCCAGCACAACTGGCGATTTGACATCAATGACAGGAGCTCCGAGTCCCACTTCTTGCAGTTTAGGGACAGGAGAAGTTGACTTTAACACCAGCCAAGGGTCTGTGTATAATTAAATTGATTTACTATACCATTATCACCATTTGTGAATGCTTTGCACTTGAAAATGAAGCCATTTACCTATGTACGACTACCCGTCTGGCTTCAAATCATGCTGTAGCTAGGTAACTACTACCGTACACGTCGTAAACAATGCCCTCCAGATGAATGTTACCACTGCCTCCTGATATTTCTGGACCTTTCCGCTTCCTTCAACACACCGATGATACACAGTTTTACTTGAAAGTCTCCTTCACTTCTAACATCCAGTGCCTCAAACACTGCCTGCATACCATGCAAACCTGGATGCCCAGCCCCTAGCAGAAGCTCAACCCAACCAAGATAGAATTTCTGTTGTTTGAAAAAGCACCCACACGCAGTGTGCAATTTCAAATCTTGCATACTGTACATTTCCCCTACAAATACTACTTTGGAAAGAATATACGTATTGTGCACAGCTTTGTGTTTCGTCATAGCTGAGGGCCAGGCCCCCCCGAAAAATATAATTCTGGCTACGGGCATGCGGAGAGCTCCTGATAGTGTCCAGAAGGGCCCCCTTCACGTACCTTGCAGGGGGGCCCCCTCAAGTTTCGTTACGCCACTGTCTAGGAA
This sequence comes from Lissotriton vulgaris, assembly GCF_964263255.1. NCBI lineage: Eukaryota > Metazoa > Chordata > Amphibia > Caudata > Salamandridae > Lissotriton > Lissotriton vulgaris. The sequence goes on from NC_141685.1 coordinate 879,138,026, forward strand.
GATAGGGTGAGACTGTGACATTACTACAGGAACCTGAAAGATTACCTGTGAAATTGCTGCAGGGACCCGAGGTGATTATTTTAATGTGAAACCGGTAATTGTTGAAAAGTTTTTTTTTCATTTATGGACATTTTATGAGATCATCTAATGTCCATACAAACATATTGATTGCAAATAATTTGTAACACCAAATTATGAAATATCCCTAAACTGGAAAAAATCACCAATGCTATGTACTTTTACAGTCAGCCCTGCTTATGATACCATTGCAGGCATACATAATAAAATGGTGGTTGCGTTTGCATGTACTCCAATATATTTCTAAAATATATATTTCTCTGCCTGGAAAATGTAGCAATTAATGGAACTTGGTGAAAATTGTGGAAAGACAACAAACACTTTCGTAATATGATATGGTGGTGGTTACAGGTCTATATTGATACCACAGAACTTTTCTTAGACTAGTCATCAATATTAAATGACTGGTTATCCTATGGAACAATATATTTACGTACCCTTCACAGCCCAACTTTGTCTTAGTTCATTTAATATTTTGTATGTGACCTTTTTCCCAGCGTAGCGCAAATCATTTGTGAGGGAACGAAATTCCTTATACACCTTACAAGTTTTTGGCAGGATGCACTACCCTTCTGTGCATAATCCAGGGGAAGCAATGCTCTTTTCCATCTCTCGCCACCCCCACCAATGACCACATGCACAGGAATATGAGGGCCATTGGTAGAAGTGGGGAAAGGGGCCTGGGATGAGAGTGAAAACAGAGACACCGAAATCCACGACTCTGCCTTGTCACCGCTGTTGGTCAAGGAACTCTACAAAAAATAGAGATATCTTAAGTAACTTGGCATTAAGGGTTCTAAGCTTCACTGTAACTGTAAATGGATATGTTTTAGCAAAGTCTTCGTGTAACCAACTCTCCTTAATCATTGTACTTCAATGTGAAACTGTTAAATGTTGACAAGTATTCATACAAAGAATAAGCAACTCAAATATAAATGTACATTAGAGCTTTCCCTATAGGCCTGATTTAGTGGATGGACACTCTATTACATACATGACAGTTATCCTGTCCACCTTATTACAATTTCCTTAGCAAATAAAGCACTTGTAATAAGGCGGACGGATGTGATGGAGTAACCCATCCGCCAAACTCTAAATGAGTTCCTGTGTTTGAAAAGCTACCTTAACCTTCGTCACTACCCACTCTCTTGTGGAAGAAGAGTTATGGGCAGGGCTACTGGATTTATGTTATTCTGCGGCCGCAGCTATTTTAGCACAGTTATTGATTTGCTGCATTTGCCCCATAATCGACCATCTGCTGCATAATCTGCAGATTTAAACAAAAAATAGTTTCTAGCTTAAACGAATCAAAATGTACAAATACAGTGGAGACTTGTTCATGCGTAGTGGAAGGCCCTTCGCAAAGGTTAACTGGTCATCTTTTAGTTGCCTTTTTCAACATTTCTTTTTCAACTGACACTAATTAGGTGAAACCTTTGCCCAGACAGTATTAGCATGTGCAAAAATGACAAAATAATGAAGTAATCCTAACAAAAAATGTACTGCTTTATGCTGCATAATTTGCCTTGCTGTAATTTAGTCAATCCTGCCACATAAATTGATGCAATCCCAGTGGCTCTGGTTATAGTTTCTACTTGGATTCTGTAGAACTGCAAAATAATCAAAACTGTTAACATTCTGTTGTTCCCCACTCTAAGCAATTAGTATGTGTATACTAGAACCCTAATGTCTAGTACATAACATTCATATACACATATTGTGAGTAAATGGGGCGGTTTATAAGGTGTGGTTGTCCGACCTCACAGTGTAATACACTTACCAACCCCCCTTAGATTTCGTTTGTCAAACCTTTAGCTTAACTTTAGGTAGTTGTGGCTCAGAATAGCAGGGCTGATACAAAGGAACAAGTGTAATGCATTTAAACAGCATAAAAACAACTGAAGAAATTGACAAGACACCAAGGAAATCATAAACCATTGTATACAAATAGACTATATTTTTATGTATTTTTAGACACCAGAATGAAAAACATCCACTGGAGGGTTTAGGAGATATAGAATTTACAAGGTAAAGTAAATCGGGTTGTTTCACTCAACCACAAAAAGCACTGGCATATTCGACAAATTTCACACTTAAAAACTTTTTCACCAAAATCTTTGCACTAGTTGGAATGTAGTCACTTACAGTTACTGTAGGTGGCCAACTCCAGTAGGGAGCCAGTCAGGGGGACCAACCTGGTCCTTAGAAACAGTTACCTCAGTAGGTGAAGCATTCTTCAGTCAGTTCCAGGTAATTTTAGTCTTTGCAGGGCTTTTCTATGGAAGTGCTCCCGATGCAAGGGATGAAGGATGCTGCAGATGCTTAAAGGATGCTGTGAATGCGATGCAGTCGATGGCAACTCAGAAATTGCTCTCAAGGGAGGATGAGGTTTGTAGCCAATGGCTACCTGGTTCCCTTTGCCTGATGACCACCTCCTGCAAAGTGTGACCTCTGGGCATTCCAGGATGCACCATTCTGCCCAATTCCAATATGGATATGGCAGTTCCCCTCTCTCGGTATGTTGAGATGCCTAGCCCAACCTAGAGGTGTGGCTACCGAGGGAGCTACGCGCCTCTGGAAAACCGATTTGGCAAGTGGTTTCTCCTCTCCTGTCCCAAGTGCCAGCCTATCTGCCTGAACAATGGAGAAGTCCCTTTCCCAAGTGTTATCCATTTGCCGATCAAAGTTGGCTTCTTTGAAGCTTTCCTTTTGGGCTAACTCCCATGTAGCTTCCTGCAGGAGGAATGGCAGAAAGCTGTCTTGGGGACAGGACTCTATGTGCAGCCAGTATGTGCACAGGGGACTTAAGGCAACAAAGTGGCAACTTTGTTAAAGTTGCACACTGCAACTTGTTATATTAATTTACACCTGAGAATCAAGCCAGGCTTAATGTAACAAGTTGTTTGATACCTTGGATGACCCACTTTGGTCGCACAGTTCCAGAGTTAGCACAGCTGAAAGGTCAGTGTGTAACTCTGCTATAGCCAATTGGGTGACCAAGCTTTACCACAATAAAAAACAACAGTTCTGTATTATCACTGTCAAAATATGTAAGGTCACATGCTTTGCCCATTGTACCCTGCTCCAGGTTTCAATAGACTTGACACAGAGGTGACTTACACATATACCAGGGGGACTCTCAATTTACATGCCATGGGTACCCAGGGTATCATTTACTAGGGATTTACAGGTAAGCCAAGTGGGTGAAAGCCAATTCAACATACCAGTTTACGGGCCAGGGCACATGCACTGAGGTCTGGTTAGCAGGCCTCAGTGTACTCTCAAAGTCCAAAAACCAGCAGCATCAGTCCAAAAACGTGGGGATGACCATACAGAGAGAGGCATCTCCTTACATGCTCCCACTCCCTAGCTGAATGGTGATGAGCAACTATCCCTTGTCCTGGTGGTTCTCATCATCTAAGTGGAAGAGCCTGGAAAGGCCATCTGCATTTAGATGGTCAGTCGCAGGTCTGTGTTTCACTGTGAAGTCCATACCCTGTAGGAAAAAGGAACATATCAACAACTTGTGGTTCTCTCATCTGCATCAACCATCTAAGTGTCCCATTATCAATTTGAACTCTGAAGTGAGTCCCAAGCAAGTAGAGTCTCAGCTTCTTCAGGGACCAAACCATAGCAAAGGCTTCCCTCACAATGGCACTCCGACGCTGCTCCCTGGGGACGTTCAAAGGCCTCAGTCTGAATAATGAATTCCTTACTGAAGTCAGGAGCCTTCTGTACAGGTGCTGAGCACAGAGCTTCCTTTAGGGTGTCAAAAGTCTTTTGACGGGGCATGGCCTGACTGGGAATGGAGTGAGAAGCGAAACATCTGAGGTGCTGGTTCCCGTGGGCCCTTAGAGCATTTATAGGCTCCCCTTGCAAGGCCCATTACCAACCTGTGACATTCTGGCAGGTAAGGAGTTGGGCCGTTCTACGAAATGCCATCCTAGAAGCCAGTACTCATAAGAGATATACACTTCTAACAAAAAGGGAACAGGGTTCTAGATCCAACAACAACAACAAAAAGTTCCTTTCTATTAGAACACTCTTATTTGTACATCACTCTATTCATCTTAATATAGGGAAACATTCATACGCCTCTCAGCTCTCTCTTTATCTATACAGTGAATCCTGATTGATGTAAAAATGTCTACCTTTATTTGTCAAAAACGATTAAAATACAATTCAGAAACATTTATTTTCTACCCCAATATAGGAAAATCCCCACTTACATTTCAAAATTTGCATAAAACAATGTGCATAAGATATATCATCACAGTACATTAAAAACTATATTATAAATGTGATTAAGAATAATATCCTATTTGGTTGTGTCTGAATGGCGCAGATTTCTCAATCTTTGTCTATTAAACAAATCCTTGTTTGTCATGGATATAAGGAAGAAAACTTAATATAACTAATTACTGTCTGGTTTTGATACATCAACTTAAAACACACATTATTTCATAAACGATAATCAATTACAAAAAATATCAGTGTATGTATCGCACAAGAGTATAAAATGTCAAATATTCTATCACACAGAAATGTTGACGCTGCGTTTCGGTGGTTTATAGTTGATTGACCCCGCCTTCTTCAGTACAAAGTAATACAATCAATCAGATTTTTGTTTAAAAATGTATGTATATAATGATCACTCTTAATGGAAGTCGATGTGGGTGGTCACTTTTGTAGTCTAGCTGGCAAGTCATTCATTAGTCTTGATTTCAAGACAGTTACTTAAGGTTCCTTTAAGATTCTTCACTGTGGACCATTGTCAATATGTATTTCCTAATCTTCTCGACAACAATAGTCTTTTTAGGGGCGTGGCTTGAGCGCCGATGGGAGAGGCAGCGTGAGCTGATAGCTCCGGACCCGATCCCTCAAATATCCTGTTTTAAACCCGAATCTGGCTGCAATCTCCGAGATCCGAGAGTCGGAGAAGTAAAGGAAAGGAACACGGACAACCTCGGAACACCCGGTGCCTTCTGCACGACCCAGGCGAGAACGGTGAAAGACGAACGGACTTGGGAGCAGCGGCAAGATGGCGGTGGAGGCTGGTGGGTACTAGTGTGCCGCGACATGGAAGCTTCTGAGTGCACCGGCGTAGGAGGGCGTGAGAGGGCAATACAAGCCCCAAGACCCGAGAAGCCTATACTGCGGCTCCTGTGGTGGAGTGGGCGAACACATTGTCCCGGACACTCCGATGCCCGGACTATTCTCCGGGCCGAAAGGGAAAGCCAAAATGGCAGCCGGGGGACCGTCCACCCTCTAAGGAGCGGAACCAAGCAGCCATGAGCCGGGAGTCCTGCTGCGAGCGAACTGGGCGAGAGAGAAGGCACAGAGGAGTGACGTCTATCAATGCTGACAGGGAGGCGGAGTGCCGGTGAACAGAGGAGCACCTGGAGTTCAGTCAACACAGCGTAGGGGGACCGCAGGCCTCGGAAACGGACAACGGAGTGGCCCAGGGTCCCTAAGAGACACGGCAGTGGGGACAGCAGTGCGGAGCCCAAAGCGCTGGACAAGGGGGAAGAAGACCCAGCTGCAGCACCCGACTACAGTGCCCGGGTAAGTGTGGTGGAGTGTGCCTGGAACCTGTACTGCGGAGGTGGGAGCGGAGGACAGGTACACGACACCGCATGAGCGAGCGCAGGGGCTGGAGATCAACAGCGGCAGGCTGAGGGAGCGTCCACAAGACCCAATGAAGCAGCGATATTGAGAGGGCTGGAAACGGACCCTGAATCCCACGCGACCAAGAATGAGGAGAGAACTTCTAAGGGTCTCTGTGCTAGGCAACAGGCAATTGGTGTAATTGGAGGCAGGCACATTGTCTGGGACTGGGAAGAAAGGGGCCCGGTGCCCCGGCATGATAAGAGAGCGCTGCTGAAGGCCGGGAGTACGGAGCTGTCGGCTGGCAGGCGGGAGAGCTCGAAGAACGGCCAGGGTGCGAATCCAGATCTGGGTAGTTCACGCAAAAATAGCAGGAGATTCATTAGGCCCCGCAACGAGAGTTGATATCGAGCACGGCTGATAGCAGGCGGTTAGGGCCTTACAGAATTAGACCACAGGACACCAGGGCTGGGGTGGGGAATCATTCAGGGAACCACACTGCCAGCAATTGATTCTACGCGGCACGCACTGTTGGAACTCTAAAAAACAATGAGCTTACACACAGTGTGCTTCCTCACAATTAGGGTATTGGACATCGCAGCAGCAATAAGTGAGCCCTGGTACACCGTTGTAACACATAGAGTACAGAGAGATGACCGACTGTGGTAATGAAACCGAAAAACAGGAAAGAGGAAGCGACGGGGCAGGATGCCACTAATGGAGCAGAGCGAGGACCTGAGGAAGCCTTGTCGGACTCGGGGCTGCGTCAACATCTTGACAAGATCCTAGAAGCCATTGCGGCAACGAAAGTGGCCCTACAGCAGGACATTGCGCAGGTTGCAACTGGGCTAGGGCTTCTGCGTGCAGACCACTCGAAGCTGGCGGATAGGGTGAAAGCAAATGAACTGGCACTTCAGGACCTGAACCCGGCCCATGCAGCTATGGAACTCAAACTAGGGCTAGCTCTGGAACGCATAGAGATATTGGAAAAAAGGGCAGAAGACTCCGAAAGTAGGAACCACCGCAATAACGCGTGGTGGGCCTGCCGGAAAAAACAGAAGGGGCCGATATGATGACTTACTTGGAGTCTTGGCTTAAAACAGTAGTTACCCCGGAGGGACTGTCTCCCTATTTTACGCTGGAGAGGGCACATAGGTTCCCGGCTAGGCCTTCGCTGCCTAGCCGCCTGCCAAGGCCGGTGGTGGCTAAGTTACTCCACTATAAAGATAGAGGCACGCTGATCCAAAGAGCGCAAACAGCAGGACCCTTTACAGTAGAAAATAGTAAGGTCACAATATTCCCAGATTATCTGCAGGAGATTCAGAGACGCAGAGCTTCTTATCTGGAAATTAAGAAGGAACTCAGGGATGAAGGGATCCAGTATTCATTGATTTTTCCAGCAAAATTAAGAATTATTGTGGACGGTGCGACGCAGTTTTTCTTTACACCCGCAGATGCGTGGACGTGGCTTGAAACGTACAGAGCGGGCACTGATCGTGGAGGTCGCCGACACCCTGACCCTTCTCAAACATCCCAAGTGCGTAAATCTCAACGAATACGGAAAAGAAACAAGAGTCTGCGGAAACAGCAAAAAAACGCAAATGGCGACAGACAGACAGGGGGCGCTGGCAGCGACGGCTGAGATAACTGGATCGCAGAGAACAGAGTCGGTGGTGGGAACAGAATCAGAGGAAGAAAAGATGAGATCGGACACTGAAATTTCAGAAACGGACAGGAACAAGGGCCCTGCAGTCACACCCGGAACAGCCGAAGGCATGGTTATCTCACAGGGAAAAAACGGGCTCCCAAAGCAAGCGCTTAGAGACCGTTGGTGATAATGCGCTATATAAATATAAATTACAATTACAATAATCAGCTCGAGTGGACTCTAACAATTGGCTGGCCACCCTGGACTGGTTGTATGTGTGGTAATGCCTGTGGGTGGCAGGGGGCAGGGCAAATGTAGCCAATTACTGAATAGGATCAAGGGTGGCGGGGCATGAGGCGAACGCTGCAGCCTGTCAGTACTGAGTCACCCCTCAATTGCCCTTCCGGCAATCTGTAGTGACTACTACAGAACATAGTTGTGTGTATTGTTGTGAAGTTTGGATGGGGACTGATAGATTGTTATTAGGTCCTGTTCTGGGGGGGAGGGAAGTGGGTGTTGAATGGGACGTTGCTGTATGGGGGGGTAATGTCGGTGTTGGCGGATGTGATACGAGATTCATGAAGCTGGGAGATAGTCACAATGGGAACGTTACCTGATTTACGATGCATCACATGGAACGTAAGAGGTCTGAACACGATGACAAGGCGCCATAAGATACACGCATATTTAGTGAGGAGGGGGATACAGATAGCCCTACTACAAGAAACACATCTTACTAGAGCAGAGGATCAGGCGCTGCAGCGTAGATGGAGAGGGCAAGTCTTCAGCACAGCATACTCGTCATTCGCTCGGGGAGCACTCATCTGGGTGAGAGCGGGAGTCCCCTTCCAGGCCACGAGACACGTTTTGGATACAGTGGGCAGGTTCGTAGCGGTGGAAGGACAGCTATACGGGAGGGACATTGTGTTATGCAGCATATATGCTCCAAACGTAGATCAAGCACACTTCTTGGAAAGCCTGTCGGGAACACTGGCGCACTCTTTGGCGGGCTCCGCCATAGTGGGAGGTGATTTCAACGCAATAACAGACATAGATTTAGACAGATCGCACCCTCCGCTGCCCAACTCACCAGTTTGGAGGCTAGCCAAAAGCAGGTCAGACGGGCAAGAGAGATGGGGGTTGATAGATACATGGCGCAGGCATCACCCCAGAGATAGAGACTATTCCTTCTTCTCATCCATACACGAGCTACATGTTAGGATAGACACAATCCTATGCTCTCACACAATCGCCCACGTGGCAGCACATTCTGAATATCTCACACAAACTATTTCTGATCATAACCCGATGTTACTGTCGCTTAAATGGCTTCGATCCCTGCATGTCGGCTCCACCCGAAACGCTGGAGGATCAGGTATTCCGTACGGAAATACAAGAGGGCATTGAACATTACTTTGAAGGAAATCAAGGGACGGCTTCCACTAGAGCAGTTGAGTGGGACGCCTTTAAAACAGTCATGAGAGGGATGTGTATCAGCAAATACTCTGGAGCGAGGAAGGTGGTGCTTAATGATGTGATGAAGGCAGAAGACAAGCTGAGGGCAATAGAGAGACGAAGGCCGGAAGAGTCTGCGCTACAAGAGCAGCTACTCGAAGCGAAGGAACAGGTAGCGGGCCAAGTCGAGAGGTTGCGAAGTTTTGACCACAAGAGCTATGTGGCGAGAGTGCATGCGGAAGGGGACAAAGTTGGAACACTGCTAGCACGGCTGGCGGACCCAATCCCAAGGAGTGTCCCGATCATGAGTATAGAGGATGACAAAGGCCTTCTGGTCCATTCACAAGCGGAGGTGCTTGCTCGGTTCCTACACTACTATGAGACCCTATATAAGAGTGCGTTGGAGGCAGAGGATGTGGACATAGAGAGATATTTGGCGGAGGTTCCGCTTCCACAGTTAGAGGAGGAACAGGCAAACATATTAGGGCAGGACATCACACTAGCTGAAATCCGGATCGCAATTAAAACATGGCACAGAATAAAACGCCAGGAGTAGATGGGCTACCTATAGAATTGTACGCTCTATACATCGAGATTTTGGCATCCCGCCTATTGGAGGTTTACAAGGAGGCTGGGGAGCTGGGTCACCTGTCAACGTCGATGTGGGAAGCACTGATTATTCCGCTACTCAAACCGGGGAGGCCGGATATAGACGTGGCCTCTTATAGGCCATTATCTATTCTGACAGTGGACTATAAGATCTTGAGCCGGATATTAGCAACCCGACTCCTGCCGTACATGACTACGCTGGTTCATACAGACCAAGAGGGGTTTATCCCTACTAGGCACACTGCTTCGAACATACGAAGATTATTAAGGGTGATAGCTGAGGGACAGCCTGATTCGCGATCTCCGGCGGTCCTCTCTGTTGATATGAGAAGGCGTTTGATAGCCTGGAGTGGGAATTCCTACACAGGGTGCTGGAACGGTTCGGACTGGGTGAAAGGTTTGGAAACTGGATGAGAGTATTGTACTCCTCTGCGACGGCCAGAGTACGACTGGAGGAGGTAATATCTACTCAATACCCAGTTCTAAGGGGGACGAGACAGGGGTGCTTGCTATCGCCACTATTATTTGCGCTGGCAATAGAGCCTCTTGCGGTCCAAGCACGATCGGGACAAATCTACCAGGGGTTGATGCTCAACAATGCGCCGCAGTATATTTCTTTGTATGCGGACGATTTGCTCATTTTTTTGGAAAACACCTGGGAGGCAGTGCGAGAAGCAGCCTCTTTGCTCGCGCACTACGGGAAGGTATCGGGCCTTAGAGTGAACTGGCGTAAGATGTGTCTATTCCCGTTCCGACCGGGGCTGGAACCGCTGCTGTCAGTTGAAGAGATTACATGGGAGCCGGCGTGCCTCAGGATCTATCATGATAACGTAGATTTGCTGGAAGGGAATGTGGGGCGCTGCATAAAGACCCTGAAGGGATATATGGCGTTCTGGTCCACGCTACCTCTTTCGGTAGTGGGGAGAGTAGCTTTGCTCAAAATGGTGGCCTTACCCAGATTGCTCTACTATTTCCGCACACTTCCAATTTGGATACCGCCGCGAATATTTAAAGAACTGCGGTCCTTGACAATAGGCTTTTTGTGGGGCACCGGGAGAAGGCGTGTTGCACTGGCTACTCTGATGAGACCTAAACTAGAAGGCGGGATGGCAGTACCCGATTTTGAACTTTATTACCTGGCGGCACAACTGCAGGTTCTAACACAGGGAATTGTAGTGGAATTCAGGGGCCCTGAAAATAGGCGAGGACAGGGAATACAGCGTCATATACTATCTTACATAGTTTTACAGCAGAAAATTGATTTGAGAGACCTCACAATGGAAGAGAGGACACTGAGGCTGTGCTAGAACAGGAGCCAACGGAAAGCCGGTGTGGCCCACCCATACGCTCCAGGGATTCCACTGGGAATGCTGACGGCACTCCCGCATGGAGGGGACTGGGCTCCCCTCTTAGAATGGGAGCGGCTGGGAATCCTCATGGTGGGGGATTTGTACATGGATGGGGAGCTGATGCCCTTTCAGGCGTTACAAGAGATGTATGATCTCCCGAAGGAGGCTTCCTGATTCACGCAGCTGTGACAGCAGCGATTTGGAAGCACTGGAGAGGCGGGCAGGTGGAGCCTGTGACCACGATGGCCTGCCAATATGTTGTAATGGCAGCGGGTACCATTAAAGTGATCACTTGTCTCCAATCTAGGATGTTGCATGAAGGGGTGCGACCATTAGCAAAACTAAAATTAAAATGGGAAGCGAGCATTGGCCGACCGATTCCAGAAGCCACATGGGGCCACATTCTTAAGAGGGCATGGAAGGGGAGTAGAAATGCGTGGTTCTAGCAAGTACAATTTTTCATACTACACCGAGCTTACCTGACTCCGGGGAAGATTAGGAAATACTTTCAGATCCAGGATGCAGCATGCCCTAGATACCTAGAGCGGGATGTAGAACTGGAACAAATGCTATGGCACTGCCCGAATATGGGGAACTACTGGGCAGATATAGGGGACCTCTTGAATACAGTCACAGACAGACAGCTAGACTAGGACATGGCGACCTGCCTACTGCACTGGTTCCCGCACACAGCCAAAGCTAAAATAACCAGCAAGTTTATTGATTTAGGGCTATTATTAGCTAAGAGGGAGATAACCTGGCATTGGAAATCGAGGGAGGGGCCTTCAAGCAGGCGCTGGCGCACAGAGCTCTGTAAGTGGGCGAGGAGTGAGAGTGTCGTTAGATTCCGCCAAGCTAAACGGGAGGGAAATGACAAGGCAATGGAGATGGCGAGAGCATGGGTGGCGCTGGTCCAAGTTTTGCTGGAACCACAATCGGAGGAGGGCGATGATTAAGGAATAAACGGGTATGTGGTCATCGAAGATGAACAATGAGGTGAATAACTGTCTGTACTGCTAAATATGTGATGAGATATGGAAATTTGAACATGCCCACACCACCAAGAGTAAGGGGGGAGGGATCTACAGGGCGAGTTGGGAGTTACACACGGGGACATGTTTGTTGGACATGGATGATGCAAGAAATGCTTTAAATTGTATGATGGAAGAAAACCAATAAAATATGCTTTCAGTTGAGCTTTATTTCAATTGAGCCTCATTTTCTTACTGCAGTCACAGCTTCGTGAATGGGTCTTTGTACAGCAACACTGGCTAGGGAACAATTTGTCTCCTGTGTGGCCCTGCTCCAGGAGAGAGGCGCCATCTTGACTAGGTGCCGTAGACCTGCACTAAGTCTCCTGGCGGAGCCTCGCAGGGGAGCCTTCCACCCAGCATTTGAGACCTCTGGGGCGATCGCAGCGGCCCGCATGGAGGCCAGGTGATTGCGAAGAGCCTTCACTGTGAGCTACACTTGGGGGCAGCTGCTGCTCCTAGCTGGGCCCAGAGCGGACCCGGGACAGCTCATCCCTATGCGGCTCAGGGGGCCGGCTGCTGGAACACCCCCTTCCAGCATCTACAATCAGCCGATCATGCGACACTTGGGGCCCAACCGCAACCTGTGCAGCGCTGCCTTCAGAGTGAAAGAGGGGGCTGGAGCACAATAGGAGTTGCGAGGCCTAGCACGCCATGTTGCACGTTTTCACACTGCATGATCTGGACCTGTGACCAGCCTCATTGCCAGCTTCTTGATATCCAGGTTGGGTGGGCTTCTGACTGTCCCTTTCCTCACAGAGACACCGTCTGGTCCCAGGGGGCCAATGCCAACTGGGCAGGCCCGGTGCTGCCATGACCTAAACAGTAACTGCAAGACTGAGAACATGGTGCAGCGGAGGTGAGCACTTAACACTGCCCTAATACAGTCCTGGGGGAGCGTGATGGCGTTCAAACCTAATAGACTTGCACATTTGCCGCTCATCTATTTCCCTACATGCATGCTGGTGCCACTACCTGTTCCCAGCATGGGTGGAGTGTGGTGCGGGCGGCAGGGATGCTGCCTCTTGCTCCCAGGGCAGAATATTGATTTCTGAGTCTCCCGGTCTTTGGCATATTGTGGAGGTGGCTGGGACGTGTGGTGGTGAGGCCCACCAGAGCAGATCGGTGCAGTCCTGGCCTGTCCCCTAGCTGGGGCCTCCTGAGCTGGCCCTGGTGAGTCACCACCTTCTGCCTTTGTTCTCGACCCAATGGGGTGGGAGTCAACTACTCGCTGCCAAGGTTCTCCTCTTCACCGACGGGTGAGTGTGTGCCTTACTCACCTGTTACCTGATGCCTGAGACATCTTTGCTGCACTCTACCTCTCCTGCTATGGCCTGAATCCCATGTGGCTGTGGGAGTGGCAGGGAGACACTTAGGGTCTCCCTGCCCACGGAGACCTCATCATCCCTGCTATGCAACCCTCATACGTTTGCCCTAGTTGGCTTTTGAGGATTCTCTGGAAGAAGTGTGGACTCAGACCTACACCAACCTTGACACCACCTGTGGAGAATGACTGTGGTGTGGGGACTTGCTGGCCTGCACCCCATATCGGCTGGTGGTGGTGGTAGTACAGCCTATCCCTTCCAGACTCTACATCACAGGGGGCTCACATGTACTTTGTGCTGCGGACAGAGGTAGACTTATCTTTGGGCAAGAGGTGGGCATTGCGGGGTATAAACAGGGTGCTCTATGGCTGCCCCCTGCCTCTGTATGGTGCTTTTCCCCCCGATTTGGGTGAGACTCCTGGGCACTACATCTTGCAGCTGGCCTCACCTTTGGGGTTGCCCTCCTCCGCAGCTATTGTGGATCCCCAAGACCCCATCTCCTGTGCTCACGGTGGAATTCTGTTACCGTCTCCTTTGAGTTCCTTCAAAACTGGCTCCCACAATAATATGCAGATGGGCAAATCCTCCAAAGACTGTCTTACAATCTGTTTATGGGCCAATCCTCCTCTCAAGGCATGGCCACTAAAGGGAACCCTCCACACAAGCCCTCGAGGCTGCAACTGTCAGCCGATTACCCAGGACCATATAGCCCAATTCCTAAACGATATTAAACAAGAAATTGCATCCTTAGAAGCAGATTTAAAAAGTTGCATGCAAGATCTGCGCTGAGATATGGGACACAATTAGATAACCTCGAAAGCACAATGGACTCCCTCACAGAGGATCAGGAGTGGCTTATGTGCCGTGTTAGTATCCTGGAAGACCAACACATCGAACTCCAGGCCAAGCAGGAAGATTTAGAGAATCGCAGTCACAGGAACAATCTCCAAATCCAGGGTGTCCCACATGGCTCAGAGGGTGATGATATCATGACGTTCACCATGGAGCTCTTCCAGATGACTCGGGGTGACACAGGGGCATTCTCTCAAGAGTACACTTTTTTTGTGAAAAGGAGGCTATTCTTAAAGCAGCTAGAAGCAAGGCAGACCTGGTCTTTTTAGGCCATACCTTGCAGATTTTTCAAGTGATACTTAAAAGGAGGAGAGATTTTAAACCAGTCACAAAGAAATGGACCACAAATATCAATGGACTCACCCTTTTGGCTTACTCTTTCAGCTTAATGGTAAACAGAGCTTGGTGGGCTCCCTTCCTGGGGCCAAATGCCTTCTGGGCCTTCTGGGTGGGGCACCTGGGTCGGAGACCTCACCCCCGCCTCCTGAGCAGAAGGATCAGTGGTGCCCAGAATAGAGCATGGTGAGCAGATGCAGCAGAGAATATCTGGGTAAGGCGAGGGCCCTCCGAGCAGCAAAGGAAGACAATATATTCCACATTCAAAACATGAAGTAGGAATTCTCTCAACACTCCATCTCTGAAAATTGACTGTAACTGGGACAAACGGATGCAAAATTTAATCAGGCAGCCTGTATACGTCGTCTTATTAAGGACTTTTTCTTTCCTTTTGCATGGCCCGCGGGCTCGGGCTGTGCTTTTTGTTCTTGCATTACCCTGCATTACTCTGCGTTCTACTTATAGAGTGGACACATGGTCACAGATTGCTTTGGTATTGGCTCTCCCTTGCCTGTCTGGCCTATTCCCGCCTATTGGGGTGCTTCTCCACTTGAGGAGACACCTCTACGGATCCGAAGGAACTTCCTCCCCTGTCCCAGGATGGGGAGGCCACCATGTTAGGCCCCGTTGGCTGCTTCAGTTCTTTTGGGTTTGAGATCCGTCCTACCTGTCAAACCTCAGGTGTGCTTGAGAGGGATGTTCTTGATCTGAGATTTCTTGATCTACTGGATGTGTCTGCGTATGTCTTGGCAAGTCCAGGACTGTGAGAACCCTTCTGCATTTGCCTCTTTTCTCGCTACAACATGGGGTCTCTGAATCCAACTAAACTTCTCTCCCTTAAAGTGAGGGGATTACCAACCCCAGTAAACGAAAACAGTTATGGGGCTATCTTTTTCACCAAAATCTAGACATAATCTTCCTACGGGAGACCCACCAGCTCCGGGAAGATTGCCCCACCATGAAACATCCCAATATCTTTACAAATACTGGGCATACACAGATAGTAAGACACTGGGCTGGGTATCCATTTTAAGAAGGGGTTTAACACTAAATTGCAGCCTGTGTGAGTTGGTGCTAACACCTCTCACACAACAGATATAAGTTTCCTTATATCTGAGGTCACTCCACTGTAACCTGTAAGTGATCAATTTAGTCAAAAATTGAAACCAAATTTACCCAGGACTTGATAAATGATTGTCTAAAACTTGACCACTGTTCACGTATACCATGGCTCAGACATATCCAATACTGGTATAAAACACTTTATGAACTTGACTCCTTTCATGAGCCGGAGTGGCTGCTTCAATATCTAAAAAGGAGCTTAAAGAATCCTTTTTAAAATATAAAAGTAACGCCAGGATCATCGAATGCACGAAACAAAGCACTTTTACTCTGTATCAGGAATATAGCATAAGCTAAGGGTTCCAATCATATCTAATAGTAGTCACAAGAAGCTCCCATTGTTTTGTATTACCTCGCTTACGCTTGGGCATTGTGCATCACTTAGTGGCATTCCCCTTGATTAAGCAGCATAGTACCTCCCTATGCCCTTGTGATGGTACTTCTAAGCAGAGTAGTTGTCATTTTATGCTGTTTTGTAAATTTTATATTTCTTTTAGGAAATTTTATCTAAAACCCATCTTTTTAAAATATGAGGTACAACCCACTAAGACAGCTATGCAGATAATGTTTAACTTAGAAAGTCCAGATGTATGTTTTTATATAGCCACATATATTTTAAAATGCATATCTGCATGGAAATCGATTATTGTATGAATATGCAGTACAAATAGTTCTTATGCTACTGTAAATGGGAAAGATGGCATCTTTTTTTGGCCCTACTATGTGTTTTAAGGTCATTAATGATGGAATACTAGCGACACTGTGAATTTTTAATCTGCGTCTTAAATCTACAAGCACTTTATTAGCGCAAGGTTTGCACATGTATCGAAAGTTGAAAATTGAACTTTATTATTGCGAATTTTGCACATACGTTTTTTGAAATTGTACAGTATGTGTTTTTTTTACCGACCAATCATGTACTTTCTCCACTGAATGTTAGCATATGTCACTTTATTGCGAACTTTGCACATGTATCAGAAAGGTAATCCGTATTCTACTATGTGTATTTTTGCTCAAGAGTGAGTACTATTTGTTGGTACTTTGTACCTGATGATTTGGGATCTGATTTTGACACTATTGGGCTAAATATTATTGTACATGTAATATTATGTTTTATGTGTTGTTATTTTTGCTGCTATATGATTATATATATATATATATATATAACTACTTCATGTTCCTAAATCGATATTACCAACAAGTCAGGGGTGTTGCCATGGGGGCCTGTTTCTCTCCCAGTTACGCCTGTCTCCATATGGGGTACTGGGAGAGACAGGTCCTCAGGGGCATTCACCATGACACCTGTACCCATCATATCATCAGATGGTACAGGTATATCGATGATATCCTTATGTTTTGGCGTGGGACACGTGAAGAGGCAGTCAATTTCATTGAAACCTTAAATTCCAACTCATTTAATTTGTCTTTCACGTCTCACATCAGCCAGCAGGTGGCACACTTTCTTGATGTTACATTAGAGGTCAGCCAGGGCAGGCTTGAAACTAAGCTGTATAGAAAGCCCACATCGGGCAATACCATCTTGCATGCGGGAAGTCATCACCCCCCACATTTGATTAGAAGCATCCCCTATGGGGAGATGCTTAGAATCCGTAGGGTGTGTAGCACGGACTCCCACTGCAAAAGTGCACAGGCTGCTAGCAAAGAAAGATTTCTTGCACGCGGGTACAGCGAGCAGCTAATAGATACAGCCATTAGAAAAGCCAAGGCATTGTCGCGCACTCAAGCACTGACCCACAGGAAAGTGCAGAAAAACACTGTTGCCAACACAGAGCCCCCTATCAGGCTTATCTGGACCTACAATAGTCAGCACGGGGCGCTCAGAAAGATTATCAACCAATACTGGAATCTTATCAAATTAGATCCAGTTATTGGCGAGCACATGCCTAACAAACCAGCTATTACATACAGGAAGGCATTCTCTTTGCAGGATGCGCTAGTTAAGTCTAGCCCTGAGGTAATACCACCCAAAAACTGGCTAGCTGCCAGTCGAGGGTTTAGGAAGTGGTCCAGCTGCAAAGCTTGCTCTCAGGGGCTCAACAAAACTGAGTTCCTCACAGCATTTTCGTTAGTACCCCGTAAGATCAACAAGCAACTAACGTGCAAATCGGAGTATGTGGTGTATGTGCTGGAGTGCCCATGTGGCCTGCAATATATTGGTAGTACCAAATTGCAGGTCCACAAAAGGGTTCTCCAGCACATTAGAGCTATCAATACCAATGACACCGCCTACCCGGTTGCACGGCATTTTAGGGAGTTCCATGGTAACAACAGCAGTCTCCTTAAATACTATGCTATTGACTCTGTAGGACCATTAAGGAGAGGTGGTAACCGGGATGGGATCTTGAGGGCACTTGAGACCAGATACATCCTGGAGATGGATAGCAAGAGCCCCAATGGCCTCAATTCCACGGAGGACTTTTACACTTGTTTGTAAATAATACAAATTTGAATAAGTCTCTTGCTGTAGTTTTACCCCGTCTCCGTTCAGATAGTGTATGGGCATTTCCTGTTTCTGTTTTTGCAGTCACCTGCACTAGTGAAGGTGGTGTTGGCCTAATTTGTAACTAAAAAGATGACTATATATGACATAACACACTAGGTCATCTAAAGCAGTTTGAGATATATGGTTGCTATATTCCTCAGAAAATAAATGTCACCGAATTTTTTAACGTAATTTGAAAAAAACATGTATTCACTTAGCTTATTTTGCACTTTTTCTTAGCATGCACATTAATGATGGGTGATTGGTGTTGTAGATAGATAATTCTCGGAAAGGTATGGGGAGATGTCAGAAGGTATATAAAATAGTGCCCTGCATAGCCGGCCGTGATGACAACTATTACATGGTATTCTAGTAGTATGTTGGGATAGGGGTATAAAATCTATGGTGTATATAGATGTAAATATATTAAATGTGTTGTATATATTTTAAACATGAGGTACAACTGTTATATTGTGCATTGAATGGGTGTATTTATAGCATTTATGCTGGCAGCTTTATAATGACTCTATCATAATGACATCTGATAGACGTTTGCCTTTTGCACTTTATGTAAATACATGTAATTATGTATAGCTTGTTGTATATACCTCGTTTGCCCTTTGATTACCCCAAATAATTTTCAAAATTGTCGGAATTCACAAATGTATTTATACAGTTATCAATGTTCTAGGGCTTATCTGTTTCTGACAAAAGATTCCCCGCCCTAAAAATTGCAATTGCAAACACACTTTCCGTCGCAGTTAGAACACTCCTACTGCATACAAAATAACCAATCAAATGCTTCCATCATTGATGAATGTGCCCTTTAAATTTCTTGCACCTCTCTCAGTGCGCCATGTGACCAAGGCCTCTGTGTAGGCCGAAACGTTATGCTGCCGTGGTGTGCTGATGAATAAAAGAAACTCACCTGCACTCTGGGTCTTCCGTGTTCTTTCCTGTGTGGTGGTCGGTTATTGGAGACTGTCGCAGTGAAAAGTGCAGTGCGGATATATATATATATATATATATATATATATATATATATATATATATATATTTTTTTTTTTTGTGACATGCATAGCGGGCCAATGGCTTTAAAATGGCGATTTCGATTTTGCACTAACGTTACACTGACGAAGCCTGCAAAGGCGAAACGCGTCTGTAAGGGGTGAAGGGGGTCTTTTGGAGAATGCTTATCACTGCACTCAATGTGGCAAGCAGACTCCAGGCATAGATTTGCAAATTTTGCAGCACAAAGGTAGTACAAAGGCAAAGCAAATGCAACATCATATTACTAGTGGGACACCCGTCCTCCACACAGGAGCAACACCATATGAATATACGGAATGTCACAAGGCAATCCTTGCAAAGGGGCTATTAATGCAACATCTGAAAATTCACATTGGAAAGTAACTGAGGCACTAAATGTGAATAGCTACTGATCTGATAGTTCTTAATGGCAGAAACAACTTTTTTTCAAAGCATTTTTTTGAAGGATGAACCTAAAGAGTCAACATGCATTCCATGAAGAAACTGTGTCTGTCTTCAGTGTGACAAGACATTCATTAAAAAAGGAATCACTGACACTTGATCAGAAACTATATGCTGGGGAGAAGCCATTTAAATATTAATAACATGGAAGAGCATTTCCTTCAAACACTCTCTGATGAGGTACCAAAAAGGCCACGTGGGTGTAAAATGTACTGATTGTGAAGTCTTTCATTTGAAATAGTCATCAGTTTCTACAAAACAAATCAACACCTGCATACAGATATAGGGGGCCGAAATACATTAACAAAATCTGGAGCAAAAGAACAGAAATAGTGGCAGTCATCGTAAATGCCGAAGGATTAGTCAAGAAAAGGTCCCAGGGCAACTTGCCTCTTGCCCACAGAGGTGACAATGTGATAACTCCAGAGAGCATAAAACTTTCCCAGAATGCAAATGTTACAGAAAATAGCTGGATTTCTTTCCCTGTTCTGGCCTACTATGGCATGAGGACTATTTTAACTACCTTGTGGTGAAACCTGTCTCTGCCTATTTACTCAGTTATATGATATTTGTTCCTGCAGGCCTTCAAGGGCTCGTATCCACAGTTTTGGGGACATTTGTGATAATGCAATTCAGAGTATTTTATCTTAGAACTTATGTTCATGCTGTTTATTGTTGACATTTTTTTTCTTTCATTGATAATACTGCACAGGAGAGGACAAGTGGAGTTGTCGAGGGATCCGCCAGACACGCCCACCGCGGCTGGCCACGCCCCCCCTCCTACGTACCGACCCCACTATAAAACATGAATCCTAGCATGAAGCGCAGTGGACGAGCGCAGCGGGCGCGACGAATGCGCGCCGAAGGCGCGCATAAGGCAAGCTCGTCTGCGCTCGTCCGCGCCTCGGCAGCGACTGGAGCGGACTCCCAAGCTCTTGCCCCCCAGGCCACCACCACCCATCCGCATCTAACTCGTGAGTCCTTACTCCGTCTCAGAGATTTTGCTCATGAAGGCCATTTCTCTTTCACAGACACTGCCCACCCTTTGCATGATTTCGCCTGTAAAGGTTTACTGTCGGGTGGCCTGCTGAACGTTAGGTCACTGCCTAAACACGCCAATGAAATCTCTCAGCTCATTGATAACCATCACCTCGATGCACTATTTCTTACCGAGACATGGACCCACTCCGACTGTAACATTGAATTGGACTGGGCTTGTCCACAAGATTTTAAAATTTTACATCTTCCCAGACCCAAGGGTCGAGGTGGTGGAGTCGGCATTATCTATAGAGCCTCCTGGTCCATAAAAACCCTTGATATGGACCCAGTTGCCGGTACAGAAATACTCGGCCTCTCAATAAATTGCCACTCTGGAATAACCTTCACGGCCTTGATATGCTACCGCCCTCCGGGAGCCTTCAACTCCATGCAGCAACAGTCGCTTCTTACCACCCTCACCAATATGGCTACCACCCATAACAAGCTGATTATTCTGGGCGATTTCAACCTCTGGCCAAATGGCAGCCTGGACCCTGCCCTAAATAATCTTATACTTTCCTGTGAAGGTATGGGACTCTCCCAACTGGTCAATAAACCTACACACTCTGCAGGGCACCAGCTTGATCTGATTTTCTCCTCTCCCCAGCTAGTATTCCTGAGCGACATATTGCCTATGTGCTGGACCGACCATGCACTTATTAAATTTCACATAGCCGGCAGCAGAGCCAGCAGGCCGCCACTCAGAACCTCCCCCGATTCTCTGTACAGAGATTGGAAAGCTCTGGACAAACTAAGACTGGCCGGCCCCATATTCAATGTCGAAGACAGTTTTTCCACCCTTCATTCGGTGGAGGACAACTACATGGCCCTCTGCACAAGGATTTCTAACACCTCGGAACACCTTGTCCCCCAGACAAAGTGCAAACCTAAGAGAAGAGCACCAGCCCCCTGGTTTGATGACTCATTGAGAGCCCTCAAATTAGCCTGCAGACAATCAGAGAGAAAATGGAGGCAAGGCTATTCGGATACCAACAAATCTCTCTGGAAAGACAACCTCCGGGCATATAAAACTGCCATTGTCCAAAGTAAGGCTAACTACTTCTGCTCTACCATCGCCAACGCCACCAATAGTTCGAAAAGTATCTTTCAGATACTCAAAAACCTAACCCACCCAGACTGTGCCACAATGACGCAGCCTCCTACTCAAGCCCTCTGTGACAATCATGCAGCATTCTTCATTAATAAAATTAACACCATCATTCACAATTTGAAGACCCCCCCCTCGCTGGGATGTTCCAACAGCCCGGGAGCTAGCACCAGCATCCAGGACTTGACACCCTTAGGCTCCATCCCTACGGCTAGGTTACGGGAATTCCCCCCTATTTCTGAATCTGAGTTTGAAAGACTGGCGCTCGGAATTACCTCGGGTTCCCCGCTTGACCCCCTGCCTCCAAAAATTTGGAAAAGCTTTGGAACAGAACTCTTCGGCACTTTGCGCTAAATATGCAACCAGTCTTTGCACTGCGGATATGTTCCAACCCCTTGGAAACAGGCGCTCGTCACTCCGCTCCTGAAAAAGCCCTCCTTGAGCCCTGATTGTCTATCAAACTACCGATCCATCTCCCTCCTGCCATTTCCAGCGAAAGTCGCCGAACGATGGGTCAGCTCCTGTCTCTCCACTCACCTGGAGCAGAACAACTTCTTGGATGATCTCCAATTCGGTTTCCGTCCAGCCCACGGTCCCGAAACAGCTGTCTTGACAGCCATGCAGGATCTTCGCATGCGTGCAGACAGGGGCCAGCCAGTAGCATTGATACTGCTGGACTTGTCTGCCGCATTCGATATGGTCAACCACAGGACGCTGTTGGAGAGACTCGGTGAGGCAGGTGTGGATGGCACGGCTCTGCTATGGTTTCATTCCTATCTGCGGGACAGGAGACAGGCTGTCTCCCTCCCCCCATTCCAATCCGCATTTGCACCTGTGCCCCAGGGAGTTCCCCAGGGCTCCTCCATCAGTCCCATCCTTTTCAACGTGTATCTCAAACCTTTGATCACGTTAATTAAGTCGTTCAGGATAAAAACGATCAACTATGCTGACGACACCCAGCTCATTCTCTCCTGGGAGGGAGAAGACTCCATCCCCTTAACTTCCTTCCACGACTGCCTAAGAGAGACGGCTGGGTGGTTGCACAGGAACTCCCTACAATTTAACTCCTCCAAAACAGAGGTTCTGTTTTGCGCTAGTAACAACATACCTCGCCAGTTCCCGAGTGATTTCTGGCCTCCAGAGACAAAGGGACAAACCTCAGCCAGTTACCTCGGTCCGCAACCTGGGAGCCATGCTCAATAACAAGCTGAGTATGGAAACCCAGGTCGCTAAAACAGTGGGGATCTGCTCAGCTCTTCTACGTTCCCTGCGTAAAATTATGCCACTCCTCCCTGCACAAGCTCGGGCGTTGATAGTCAGGTGCACTATTCTCAGTCGCCTCGACTATTGTAACGCATTGCTCCTTGAGTCTCCAGTTACGCTGCTAGACCGGCTTCAAAGAATTCAGTCAGCCGCTGCCAAGCTAGCTCTCGGTTGGACGAGGAGATCTTCGGCCACAGCGGCCCTAGCCGAGCTACATTGGCTACCTTTGCAGCAGCGTGTGGCTTTCAAGTCCCTCTGCATTGTCTTTAAGGCTCTGCACGGACTCGGGCCCAGACCTCTGCAAGCTCTGTTCCTGTGGTACACTCCGACCAGAGACCTGCGATCGTCCTCGGCCTGTCTGGTAAAAGTGCCCAGATACAACAAAGCCAGAACCGGGGGCAGATCTTTCAGGGTCGCAGCGGCCAAATTATGGAACAGTCTGCCCATCGACATACGCCAAATCTCACAACTCCTTCCCTTTCGGAAACGGATCAAGACCTGGTTATTCCCCTAAATCTTCCCGCTTGCTATTTACTTTGGTTTCTCCTCAGTAGAGTATTCTCCAGCACCAGGAAGCCTGCAAGGTATCAGCTGCGCTATACAAATACTCAAAATAAATAAATAAATTGGTGTAATAAAATCTGTGAATCGGATACCAGTGTGCCAGCCTATCTTTTTCTGACACCTTTATGGGACAACAGAAACGTGCAGCTATATCGAGGCGTCTCACCAGCGCTGGCGTTTGGGCACCCGGAGAGTAGCGGAGCGACGGCGGTGAACGAAACCGTGCTACAAATCAATATGACCGTTGGCCCCGAGGCGTACTAAGCAGAACGTTTGCCAAAACATCGGAAAGAAGTGTAACAGCTCAGAAGCTGAAACGGCACACGGAAAGCGGGAACAAGCTGATTTGCCGTGCGGTGACTGGAAACGCTTCAGCGGCGGCTGGCGGGAACCAAGAGCTGACGGCGAACCCGGTGAGTGAACGCCGATTGAATTTTCCGAAGGTACGCTTAGCCTCATCTCCGAAGGTTCCGTAACAAGGTACACCAAACCCCAATCCAGAGTGACGTAGTCACCACCCCTTCGTTAAAACTAACTGCACACAGCAAAACCAGTGCAAAACTAAGAATGTCTAAAGAGGATGGCATCGCAGGAGAAAGGGAGTCGGCTGCAAAGCGTGCTAAAGACACTTTTTTCGAAACTCGAAAAAACACAGGAACGAGAAGTCCGAAAATGGTGGGAGGCCACTTCATTAGAAAGGTACATAGAGTGTGGTAGGATCCCAAGAGGGTTACGGATTTACACTGTACCCTCGTACGAAAATCCGGATCCAGGGCTACTTAAAGACTGGGCAGAATATACTGCAGAGTCAGCGAAAGGAATGGTGCGTATTTTGATCAAATACGCATGGAGCGACAGAGAGAAATGTCTCAAAGAAATAGCTGACATTGAAGAACAAATAGCAAAAGAAAAAGACTACAAAGAAAAAGAAGAATTAAGGGATGCCATCAACAAAAGGATTAAGGATTATGAACTAACCATCCGAAAAAGAAAGCAATCCAAATTCCTCAGAGACGAACAAGATTACCTCACGGGAAGAATCCTCACATTCGCGAAAAAGTTCGATGCCACTAGAAAACGCATGGCACAGACGAATGCAACACCAGCAAATGAGGACACTGAGGAATCGGAGGTCTCGGAAGGAGAACAAACGGAGAGCATCAGAGGGAAAATCACGGCAACTGAAACAACTGAGGATCCTTTTTTCGACGAGTTCGAGGTGATCAAAGAAACCCGTCTCCGCCCCCAACAGAGAAATCATCCACCAGCACCTCAAAAAAATCAAAGAGGAGGACGCGGAGGGGCAAGAGGAGCAAGAGGTGGAGGCCAACAAGCGGCAGCATCCCCAAGAGTAACCAGGAGTGGATTGAACCGCAGAAGATAACGGACAAACAAGATAACAACATCATCAACCTGTCGAAAAGAAAGCTAACGGATGACAAAACTTCTATTCTCAAGAAAGGCTTAAGCTTCTGCCCAGCTAGTGACTTTGATTCAGTAAAAGTACGGGTCGATTTATTCAAATATATAAGGAAACTCAAGTTTAAGAAAATCTTTCTCTTAAACCTTAAAAGTGACCTTATAGAACACAACCTTGTAGATCAAAGTGAAAATCAAAACGAGACCCAAACATGCGAAGAACTAGCTGACATACTCCTGCGGTAATAGAAATTTTTAGGTAGCCAATGTGTCCCCCACTCGCACCCTATCCATGCACCCATGTTCCTTGTATGTCGTGTAACTTCCTTCCCGTACATGCTAGAAAGACGCATATGCATTTGCGTCCAACCTGAACATGTCAGCTATCCAGTCCTACATGAAAATCCTGTTAATTAGGCTTCTAGGCCTATGGTGCCAACGTCTTTACATGGTACACTTTTGAATCTCGCACACGTTTTCTCCATGTTTCCTGGCTCAGTCGAGCTAGGCCCTTAAACAAGGCTCCGAGTCTCTTCTCTTCTGTCTCCGAAAACTGTATGCATCCCTGACCTCTGCCTTACTTCTTGCCCAGCGAAACGGTGCCCGGCTCAGCCTGGCCTGCCTGCCAAAATCGTATTTTGCCTACAAGTTATCTGCTCAGCCTCCTCGAAAACACATTCCAGTCTAGTGAATAGGTAAACATATTCCCGGCTGCAGAGCAAAGGGCCCGGCCTTCCTGTCCTCCTTGCAAGTGATTTACAGAACCCGTTGCCATGGTAGGCCCATGGCCCCGCGCATTGCACCAAGACACGTATGTACGCACTAGCATTCAGTATTGAATGGCCTCTGTCCGAGAGACCTTTTACTTCAGACACCACATCCTCCAAACATGAGATACCAGATATGCTATAGGTACAGGTTGCTCTGACATCCCAGACACCAGTCTCCTCTACTAGTGCTAAAGTCAAAGCCCCAGTTCTCCCCAGTTACACGTCATGCTAAGTTGCGCGCGCATCTAGGTCATAAGTTTCTGCTGATCCTGCAAACTTTCTCTATGCATCCACCCACTTGTGACGTTTCTTGTGACGTTCCTCTGACATGTCCAGTGCACGCCCACGTGTACGCCTTTTTACACGCCTCCTGTTACGCACATGTGTTCTTATCTCTCTCTTTTCACCTGTTACGCCTACTGTATTCATTTCAATTATACTGTTTTACTATATATAATGTGTGATGCTAATAAAACGTTGAATGTCCCTTCCTGAACCTTAGTGGTGATGGAACATGATGTCCTGCTTCTCGAGGAGCATAATTAAAGCCCGTATGACTCAGATACCACGGACTCTGCCTCTCATTTGATTGAGCTGTCCTTATTGATATTTAATGTATAGAAAAATAGTTCGGTAATTTTATTTACCACATAATCTGGCGCCCGAATAGGTACCCCCCTTTTCCCCACTCGCCGGCGATGTTACGCAGGCCTTGACCCCTTCTACAGCCGCGACGGAATCCGTGCACACCTGCGGGTTTTCCTGCTATCTCCCTCGGGCCCACGGAGGAGACGGAGACTGCGGTCCGGCATCCAGACGAGGCGGTGAGGAATGCGGAGGATCCCGACCAGAGCCCCGAGTCGAGAGAGCAAGGTCCGAGGTATCCGGAGGCCCACCTGTTCCGAAGCGCAAGCGTAGCAGCCAGTCGCCGTAGCAGTCCAGTCCAGTCCAGTTTCCGAGGCCTTCAGTTTCTTGCTTCCCGGTGAGTAAGTACCGTTGTTGGGAACGCATCTAGACGGGTTCATTAATTTGTGCCCGGTCAAGACAGGTCTGGGTACACAGACCTGGTCCGGACGTGTTCACTTAGGTGAACGCGGTATGACGTGTCTCTTTATGGGACCGGTATTGTCTGTACTGTTTTAGCAGTGCATCTAGTAATCCAGTATTCTAGTATTGTATCTCGAGATTTTCAGAATCCGTGTTTTCTATGTACCAGGTAATATCAGTCTGACATGTTTTCAATGTGTTTTAATGTCGTGGTATGAATGATTGTTTGCTATTCATTACTGTGTTTACTGTGCTCACGTTCTAGTTAGTCCAATCATGCCGCTGTTCTCAAAATTACCACAGATAGGAACTAGGAAAGGGATACTCGAAGAAGCAGTTCCCGTCCCGCCTAGGGACACTCCTGGACATTTTATGTACCACAAGCACGGCTTAGATGCCATACTGTATCTAGATTTGTGGGTGGATTACACTAGGGATCTGGAAGAGAAGTATAGATGGCCTGTCTCAGGGACATGGGATGCTGATTGCATCATGAGAGTAGAAGAAGCATTGTGGAAAAAGAAAGCCAGACAATCCCAGAAAGATGCCATAGAATTGTGGCGCAAAGAAGCGCATAGACGAACAGAGAAAGCAATCAGAAAAGCAGAGAAAAGTAGAGAAGAATCTGAAAAAGCCAGAGAAAAAGAGTTACTAGAAGAAGGAGAACGAGTCAGATTAGAACAATTAGACCGTCAAAGAATACAGTTATGAATAAAATATGTTTTCCAGACAAGGAAGGTCTTCCCCAAAGGACAGGGACCGATCTAGAAAATGAAGTTTATGGATTAGGTAATTTTACACTTAACCTCATGATTCTGAATGTGCAGTCTGAGACTAATTCGGACTTGCTGTTTATTACAGTTTTGCCAGTGAAAGGCGAATTATGCGTCAGTCAGAATGGTTCAGTACATCTAGGACACAGTGATTGTAATACTGTGGTCGAATTCAGTGATAAAGGAAAGTCTACTTTCAAAGCCTCCCGCCATTCTTATTTTATGTGTGGTCAGACAGCCTATGTACGTCTGCCATTAGATGGGGATGGGACGTGTTATATTGCGTTCCTATTGCCATCTGTTTTCCTAGCCCCGCCTGATTATCATCGAAATCCACATCTTGTGCATGTAAGACATAGAAGGGAGATCAAGACCCCGATTGTCGACCAGACTGAAACAACATGGGAGCAAT
Source organism: Lissotriton vulgaris (assembly GCF_964263255.1). Lineage (NCBI taxonomy): Eukaryota > Metazoa > Chordata > Amphibia > Caudata > Salamandridae > Lissotriton > Lissotriton vulgaris. The sequence continues at coordinate 879,165,826 of NC_141685.1, forward strand.
ATACAGATTTCAATAAAGGATTCTTTTTCTTTGTAGGTCCTGTCCAGAATAGTAAACTGATACGCAAATTAACCAGAACTTTGGAGGCAGTAGTGAATGAAACTACTTCTGCTTTTGGTAACCTGACCGAGGAGCAGTCTGCTATGAGACTTGTTGTTCCTCAAAATCGCCTTGTCCTTGACGTCATCCTGGCCGATAGGGGCGGGGCTTGTAGAGTCATCGGATCCAGTTGTTGCGTGTTTATTCCTAATAACGCGCCATCCGTGTATAAGGCCATAACTGGGCTTCATGAAATTGCTCACCTGATACACCAGAATCCAGGCTCCTGGACCTGGTCCGGTTGGCTCTGGAGTGTGATATCCGCCTGGGGATGGAAATTGTTATCATTCCTAGGAATAATATTGGTCATAGTATTCAGTTGTTGTCTCTGTCTGCAATGTGGGCCAGCGATTTGCGGCTTGTGCGCCACAGCTTGTATTCCCCGTCCAAGTTCACGTTCCTGTTCCCGAATAAAGAAAGAAGAACAAATGATGCTATATGAACAGATAGATGGTCTAATGAATATAGATATATCCTAAAGGGTGTAGTAGGGGCCAAGGAGGGAATGAGGTAATAGAAATTTTTAGGTAGCCAATGTGTCCCCCACTCGCACCCTATCCATGCACCCATGTTCCTTGTATGTCGTGTAACTTCCTTCCCGTACATGCTAGAAAGACGCATATGCATTTGCGTCCAACCTTAACATGTCAGCTATCCAGTCCTACATGAAAATCCTGTTAATTAGGCTTCTAGGCCTATGGTGCCAACGTCTTTACATGGTACACTTTTGAATCTCGCACACGTTTTCTCCATGTTTCCTGGCTCAGTCGAGCTAGGCCCTTAAACGAGGCTCCGAGTCTCTTCTCTTCTGTCTCCGAAAACTGTATGCATCCCTGACCTCTGCCTTACTTCCTGCCCAGCGAAACGGTGCCCGGCTCAGCCTGGCCTGCCTGCCAAAATCGTATTTTGCCTACAAGTTATCTGCTCAGCCTCCTCGAAAACACATTCCAGTCTAGTGAATAGGTAAACATATTCCCGGCTGCAGAGCAAAGGGCCCGGCCTTCCTGGCCTCCTTGCAAGTGATTTACAGAACCCGTTGACATGGTAGGCCCATGGCCCCGCGCATTGCACCAAGACACGTATGTACGCACTAGCATTCAGTATTGAATGGCCTCTGTCCAAGAGACCTTTTACTTTAGACACCACATCCTCCAAACATGAGATACCAGATATACTATAGGTACAGGTTGCTCTGACATCCCAGACACCAGTCTCCTCTACTAGTGCTAAAGTCAAAGCCCCAGTTCTCCCCAGTTACACGTCATGCTAAATGGCGCGCGCATCTAGGTCATAAGTTTCTGCTGATCCTGCAAACTTTCTCTATGCATCCACCCACTTGTGACGTTTCTTGTGACGTTCCTCTGACATGTCCAGTGCACGCCCACGTGTACGCCTTTTTACACGCCTCCTGTTACGCACATGTGTTCTTATCTCTTTCTTTTCACCTGTTACGCCTACTGTATTCATTTCAATTATACTGTTTTACTATATATAATGTGTGATGCTAATAAAACGTTGAATGTCCCTTCCTGAACCTTAGTGGTGATGGAACATGATGTCCTGCTTCTCGAGGAGAATAATTAAAGCCCGTATGACTCAGATACCACGGACTCTGCCTCTCATTTGATTGAGCTGTCCTTATTGATATTTAATGTATAGAAAAATAGTTCGGTAATTTTATTTACCACACACCCACACAAGAAACTGTGCTCAATACTACAACAGTAGTAACGCCACCAGAGATTAATACCACGCAAAAACGTGATCCTAGCAATATGAAAAACAAGTCAAAAAAATTGCCGGTCACAAACTATGATGCTATTGATCTCTTTAACGAAGCAGTGCTGGAAGATCTAGACAAAATCTCATCTGGAAAAAAGAACAAAATAAATCATAAAACATCTAATATAACGAAAAGAGAATGGCAAGCAATCAGGACACTTAAAGAAGACACAACAATTGAAATCAAACCTTCTGATAAAGGAGGAAATATTGTGATCTTCGACCGAGAACATTACCTGGCAGAGGCACATAGACAGTTAAAAGACAAAGAATTTTATACCCCCATACAGAGATCTGAGTATAACAAAAGCATTTTGACTTTCCACAGCATGTTAGACAACTGGCAGAAAGAAGGTATGTTAACCATGGATGAGTACCTCTTTCTAAAATGTGAAGCGCCAATTGTACCTACATTTTATCACCTGCCGAAGGTGCATAAAGATGCCAAAAAGCCTCCAGGATGTCCTATAGTGTCCTCCATCGGAAGCCTTCTCGAAAACACTTCCAGATTTGTAGACTCTTATTTGGCTCCCTTCATTAAAAACCTTCCGTCCTATCTGAAGGACACACAAGACTTCCTGAGTATTATGAACAACATCACATGGGATTCCGGAATGTTGTTAATCACCTTAGATGTAGTTAATCTTTATACCTGCATCAACCACGAGCAGGGCCTATTGGCCGTGAAATGGTTTTTAGACCAAAAACCAGAACATTTCCGTAACCATAACAACATGATTTTGTCTATGATTAGATTTTGCTTGTTTAATAACATTTTCTTATTTGATGGGATCATGTACAACCAGAAACGGGGGACCTCAATGGGTTCGTGCTTCTCCCCCAGCTACGCGAATTTATTCGTGGGCTGGTGGGAGAAGCACGAGGCATGGAGTGACTCTAATCATGAATGGACAGAGAAAATCTTGATGTGGACTAGGTACATAGATGACCTGTTCATAATCTGGCAAGGGGATCGTCAGTCAGCAGAAGAGTACATCTCCACCCTAAACACCAACACTCTCAATTTGAGATTCACTAGCACAATCAGCACCAGTAGCATCAATTACCTTGACCTTGAAATTTTTGTACATAATAATGTCTTACAAACCCGCCTGTACAGAAAACCGACTGCGGGAAATGCGGTCTTACATGCCAGGTCATACCATCCGAAAAGTCTTGTAAAAAATGTACCATACGGCGAATTTCTACGCCTAAAGAGAAATTGCTCTCTTGAACAAGACTACAACCAGGCAGTAACTGAAGCTCATGGTAGATTTGAGAGTAGGGGATATAACAGCAATATCTTGAAACAAGCCAGTAGTAAAGCCTCTGGGATTAATAGGAGGGATCTCCTTGTTCCCAAACAAAAAACTGAGGCACCTGATGAGGTCCATATGATAACGGAATTTAACACCAAATCAGGCGAAATAGTGAGCATTTTTCAGAAACACTGGCACATACTCACTGCTGACAGGGTCCTCAAGAAAATCTGCCAAAGAGGCCTTTAATCACTTACAGAAGATGTCCGTCTTTGGCAGATCATTTGGTCCATAGCCATTTTAGATCCTTGGCTCAACCCATCAAAATTTCGAAATCGGTTGGTTTCTTTCCCTGTCTTAAGTGTAAGGCATGCAGATTCAGTAGTAAAATATCTGAATACCCAAACCGTACAGGCGACAACAAACCCAACATTAAGATCAAGCAGTTGCTTAATTGCAACTCAGAATACACTGTATATTGTCTCACCTGTCCTTGCAAGCTGTGATACATTGGCAGCACTATTAAACCAGCGAAACTAAGAATTCTTGAACACATGCGGGCAATTACAAACAAAGATAAATCATATCCTGTTGCCCGACACTTTGCTGAACACCATCAAAGCAAGTGGGAAAAACTTAGTTTCTACTGCATCGACCAGGTCCCCAAATTAGAACGAGGGGGTGACAGAGACAAGGCCCTACGTATTTTGGAGTCTAAACACATCATTAGCTTAAAAACTACGACTCCGTGGGGTTTGAACAATAATGAAGAACTTTGGGTTCATTTATAATCTGTAAATTGCCTGGAATGTGTGGATAAGATGGTATGAGGATGAACTGAAACTATATAACATCTCCATCTTTTCCAACAAACATGTCATGCCTGATTAACACTGTTTGCACTGTTGATAAAATTGCCCATTCAGGGCTTAATAACTAACATCAAGCATATTGAAAAAAACAATTGTGGGAAACATTTCAATTGCTGAATACATGAATTTTTGCTGTGTCAATGTATTGATGAGAAAAAAAAATATTTTTATAACATAACGTTAATGGTTTTTAATGAGCACTATGCACTTTCACATTAGTCGCCTCTTTTTAGCCTAAGATTTCAATGTAATATGTACATTACAAGATGGCCGCCAAATTGTTAAACAGATAATGTCCCTCTTTTATGTTTGTGACATGAATAGCGGGCCAATGGCTTTAAAATGGCGATTTCGATTTTGCACTAACGTTACACTGACGAAGCCTGCAAAGGCGAAACGCGTCTGTAAGGGGTGAAGGGGTCTTTTGGTGTAATAAAATCTGTGAATCGGATACCAATGTGCCAGCCTATCTTTTTCTGACACCTTTATGGGACAACAGAAACGTGCAGCTATATATATATATATACCGAATAAAGCATTTTGAAATTGAAAAAACATGTAAGTCACCCGTACGGCAGGCTATTCAGTCCTGAAGGCAGGGTGCGTGAATATAGGTGTGAAGGTGCACCTGCATGAGCAGAATGCGCCTACAAGCCCCAGAACCGAATCTCTAGGCTTTGTAAGTGCGATCAGCCATTTTAATATATGTTGTGGACATCAGTTAGTACAAGATGTCTAACCATATAGAGGTTGCACTGAATCTGGTCATGTTTGGTATCAAACATGTTGGAATCATACCCCAACACTAATTCCACTGTTGGGAGTATGATCCCACGTAATGGGGGGGCTACCTTGGGGTACCCCTGTACTCCCGGTCACACCCTTTCAGGGTCTAACAGCAAACTAGTGCTGCTGCCGACCACAGACACAATTCTGCCGTCCTGCTGCTGAGCTGAACTCGAGCAGGAGAAGGTAGAACAATGGGTTTCCTATCACAGGGAGGTGTGACCACCTACCGGACAGGACTTAGTGTATTGGGGTGTGGGTGCTTGCCAGCACCACCAGACTTCTTTGAAGTGCACATTTGGTGCCATCCTTGCATATTCCAGTTTGAGTCAGTTCAGGGAGCCCTTCGCTCCAACTCTGGTGTGAAACTGGACAAAGGACATGGGAGTATCCGCCCTCTGACCTGCGCCTCCTCTGGGAGGGACCCATGAGTTTTTCCAACCCTTCCCTTAGGGTACTTAAGATCTTACCTATGAATAGGTCCTCTGATTCATCATAGGACTTTGCTGGATTTCTCCTTGAACTGAAACTGCACCAAGGAGGACTCCTGCTGCTCCTGGTCTCGGTGTTCTGAAAGTCTTCTTCGTCGTCTATGTATGTGCTTCAACCAGGTTATTCGACAGACCTGTAGGCATCAAGGACACCCAAAGTAATCGCGCTTGAAGTGAACGAGTCACTCCCCTGCATCTGCACATACTGCAACAAAGCTGACTGGTCCTACGGACTTCCCGAGGCCCAGCAAAGCAGGTTGTGGTTCTTCAACTCCCTTGAGGCTTGACCTACCCTCTCTGCAATTTGGAGGCCGGTATCCCTCATCAGAACCCCTGGGACTGAAGCCCTATGCACTTCGCTGACTTGCTGTTGCCAAGGCTTGTTGACTCTGCACTCCAGAGATCTTTGGGCTACAAGAAGCTCCAGCATCTCTTTCCTCCAAACTCAGTGTCCTCACCGCATCCTCTGCACCTTGGGCCTTCGTTCTTGGTGAGCTGCTTGAGGCCGTCTTGCGACTCCTGTGCTTTGGCCTTTGGGTCCTCCTGAGGGTCTCCTCCTGCTTTAGTGGGCTCCCCTGCTTGCTTGGGCCTGCTCTGACTCTCCTGCTGTTGGTGAGTCCCTTAGACCTTGCTGGTCCTAATGTTGCTCCTTCTTTGTTCTCCACATGACCACCTAGTCACTGACATCTGACATGAGACCGCTTGTGCACGGCTCCTGGTCTTCCTCAGTGCCATCTGGTCCTCACAGCTGCAGCAACAAGGTCACCATCAACTCCTCTGAACCTTCTGATATCGGTGGGCATTGCTCTTCCATGCCTCCTAGTCACTCCTGAGTAGCATAGACTCTCTCCCCTCTGCTTGCAGGTTCTTCACTTCCAGAATCCACATTTGGATTCCACCGTACTTCTTCACTTTTTTCTCCAGGGGCATCTTCTTCCAAGATTTCCATTGCCGTCTATGGAGGTTTCTGACATTTCTTCACTCTTATGCACCTGGCTTCCCTGGTGTAGATAACCAGGTCTCTGGGGCATCCACGGGTGTGGTGGCTCTCTAACCTTCCGTCCTCCAAGGGAATTCTTCGGGGTGTTTTGGGAAGGTTCCTTCTTCTGCAAAACTAAAACCTCAACTTTTCCATTGACTTACATTGGGCTCGCAGCTGTGTTACCACTCTGGATGTGGCCCCCTTGGGGATCCTGAGTACTTACCTTGGATGGTTTCTTGTGTTCCCGGCACCTTTGGGTCTTCTGATCCAAGTCCAGTCCTCTTCTGCAGTTTGCATTCCACTTTCTTAGTATATAGTTTGATCTCCCCCTGGCGACCACTGCATTTTGTGCTACTTACCTTATTGCATTTGAAGTATTATTGTGTACTTGTGTTGATATCTCCGGGTAGGAGATATACCAATGTGTTAGTGAGTGTTGTGTAATAAATAGAAGTATTTTTATATAAACATTGTGTGGTTCTTTTTCATTTAACTTACACCCTAAGGTTAAACTGGTAAAACAAGCTGCTTAACCACTTAAACCACAGCATGATCTAACAATGGACTGGCTTTGTTATCTTTTCAAGAGTCACGCACTAGGTCTATAGCGCCGAGACGCCCACGGGCATTTGTTCGCGCTCTACATATATCATAAATAAATAAATAAATAAATAAACACCCCTTCAAGATAAGCATTAAGGCTGATCACCTCAGCTACCACTTTGAGAGCTTTCTATGGTTATCAAAGACCACTAAAATCACCATACGGGGTTGCCTGGATTAGTGCAAGGTGCATCACTTAAATAAGTGTCCGCCATATACTAAACCAGCCCTCTACAATCCACAATCACCAAGATAATTATTTTTCCTGAGGCTACTGGAGGGTCTAAGGGAACAACAATTGCAATCCCCACATTCTCAAACAGAGTCCCCACCACAGACAAGGGCGGCTCCTCTGCTATGGCGGCGGAGCGTTGCCCCACTGCTCTCAGAGCAGTGGAAAAAGGAAAAACAAAATGATAATAACACGCTATCATTTCATTTTTAGTACAGGCTACTGGAACAGGTTAGGGGGGCAGGGCTGGGGTCACAGGTAGAAAGAAATATGTTTTCACCATAAGTGTGCATAACAACAGTCCCCTGCACACGCTAACAGTATAAAGAGTATATCAATAATAATGTAACAAAATTCTTGATTCTTTGCTAGAACCTTTGATTCAATTTATTTTTCAAAGCGTTAGCCAACACATGTTTCGTGGCGCTCTACTGTTGTACGCAGTGACTTCTTCAGGGCTAAAATCTCATTGTGCAGATCCTTAATTTTGGTTGTGTTTCCGTTCCGAAAGGGATTCAAGAGGTCCTATCTTTGACACACAGTAAAAACTCTGAGGGAGCCTGTGTCCGATAATAGTAACTTCTATTCAGTGTATATGTATCCTTCTTGTATTCTCAATTTGAAAGTCCCTTAAATGGAGCCTTTTGGTATACAAATATTTCAAACGTGAAGAAAATAGGTGAAGTGGTGCAGTAAAACCATTTGATAAAGGTTTTTTCAGTCTCAAGCACCAGCAGCCATGTCCTTGCAGGTATCCATACAGACCTCCTGGAACATCAGAGCTCCCTCCGGCGTGTGCGCTGGAGACCTCATTTGAGTGTGCATGACAGTTTGGCTGGCAGTCTTGGGCTGGCCAAACAGTCAGGCGCACTTAGCATTTCTCCACCTGGCTGTGTTGCACAGCCAGGGCAAGAACAGTTCCAAGGCAACCAGGAACTGTCTGAGTGGCCAAACAGGCCACTCAGACCAATCACAATGCTGCTGTCATGCTGGTGACAGCAGCATCGTGATTGGCTTGGGGGAGCCTGTGTGCTGCCAGGAGCCAGGAAGAGAAGAGGACAGAGGAGAATCTGTCGCCACAATCAGGTAAGTGATCTTTTTTCCATAGGAGCCGCCACTGACCACAGGTAGTGGTATTAGGGAAGTCTTTGGTTTACCCCCTTTCTTGCCACTGGCTTGGCAGTTGGGGCAGGAGCAACAAGACTCCTTGACCTATTCAGACATCTGGGGAAAGTAAAAGTCATTGAACAGACTCTCCCAGGTTTTGGTATTCCCCAGGTGTCCAGGTAAGGCAATATAATTGGCCAGGTCAAAGAGGAACTCACTGTACTGCTGAGGGACCACCAGTCTCTTGTTGCCCCAGGTTTGCGGTCCCTTGGTTCGCTGCACAGGAGCCCCTCCTCCCAGTATACTATATGGGTACCACTGGTATCCCCTTCTGTCTGACAGCTAACTGGTGTAGGTCGTCTAGAGTAGGTCAGGCCCTTTGTCCATTACACAGGCCCTCCCTAGAGGGACCCCCTGTTCCATTGCATTCTGCCAGCACTGACATGTTTCCCGGAGAAATGTCTTCTTCAGGCACCATGCCTTACCACTGAGGTTTGGGCTCTTTCTGGGCCGGGGGACCTTTGGAGGCTCGGTGGCCTGCCTTCCTGCCCCTCTGCATAGCTTTGGGGACCTTGTCCAGAGTTTCATGCTCTCCTTCAGTGCCTTCTAAGCTCTTGTAGTAACACACACCAATTCAGGTACACCCAGCATGGTAGCATGGATACTCCTTTCTTTTTCTGGCCAAGCAGATGTTTCCAGGTCATTCCCAAGCAAACACTCTAAAGGGATGGCAGGGGACACAGCTACCTTCTTTGGGCCAGTAACTCCTCCTCACTCAAATTTAACCAAAGCCATAAGGTGTGACTTTGTGACATTGTCAGCATTGACAATCCTGTGCAACTCTTCTGGCAGGATCTGGTCTGGGGAAATCAGTTGGGCCATATCTATGGTCACACTGGCACCTGTATCCCTCAGAGCCTTCACCTCAACCCCATTGATTTGTAGCCATTACTGGCTTTTCCCAATACTTTGAAGACAGTGACCCAAAGGTTCAATATTCTCCCCACCCAGGGACACTAAAGGTGGCTTCTCTGTACCCTTTGATGGCAATCTACCACCCCATCCCAACACTGGCCAGTACTTTGGACTAGTCACAGGTGGGTGCATTTTTGATGCACACTGCATCTCACCTCTTGTGTCCAAGCAAATTACAGTCAAAACCCACCCCAGCCTGCAAGGGGTCAAACTTCTTTCCCTAATAATCCTTCTCCTTTGAGTGGGATGTGGCTCGGGGCTCACTCACTTTGGCATCTTTTGGGGGCTCTTTGAGGCAATCTTTCCTTTTATTCTTACCCCCTCTTTCCTCTGAAAGGGAGCCTGACCACTTTTCTTCTGGTCACCTGCCAGGGACCTTTTTTGGGATCCTGGTACAAACACACCCATAAGCTGTCCACTAGATACTGGTTCAACTTCTCTGAGTGACAATTTGTCAAAATGTGCTCCTTAACAATAATTTTGTGGAGCCATTCAATTATGTCTACTTTGTTTCCTTAAATTGAACCATCCAGTGCCATAACTGAAGTGCCAAAAAAATCCACCCCTTTTGTGCTATCCTGACTTTTTATCTATACTCTTCAGGAGTGAGACCATCCAACTCCACAAGTGCTGCCTTCATGTGTGAGTAGGATTCTGCTACCTCATACTCAAGTGCAAGCAGTCTATCGTTAACAGCTACTGGGACTAACTCCCAGCGTACTGCCCCTAGTGTTGTATACCCACTTTCCTCATCTTGGGAGTGCTCGCATATGAGGCAAGTCACTTATATATGTAATTCTACTGCACATATCTGGGGACAATCCCTTTAGGCAACCTTAAATCAGGAGTACCCCTGTTAAACCCCCCTGTTACCTTTCTGTTGCCACTATCATCTTTGGGGTCTTAACCAAGTTTGGCCCTCCTCTCTTCCAGGTCCAGTCTTCTTTCACCACCCAAGGCTATGGCTCTTTTCTCTTGCAGGGAGCTCTGGCTAGTGATGGATACTGCTCTAGTAGCCATCCCTGGTCTGGTGTAGGCTGGCAGGTTGCCATTTACTCCCCCCAGGATGTTGTTGACACTGTCCTCCGCATTATCTCCTTCCCTACTACCTTGGGGCAATTCCCTCTCCAGGCATGGAAGTACTCTGTGGGCCTCTTCCCAAGCTTTGAGGGCCCTGATCAACTCATTTTTCCTGGCCTTGACTCCAATATTGATCTTCCTGTCCCTACAGAAGGCTCTCAGCTGATCCCTCTTGTATAAGGACAGTTTGGGCTTTCAACCTATATGTTTCCTTGCTGAGAGAAGTGGTTTCTAAATGTTGAGAAAACTTTTTGAAAACGTTTTCAAACCTCCTCAACTCTTTAGTAACTTTGCTACAGCTTCCAAAACCTTTCTCACTCCTTGAAAAAGTATTTTTGGAACATGACATTTTGAAGTCAACAGCCACTCAACAACTGCTTGGGAGGAACAATAACTTATCTTTTTATGTCCTCTCTAGGCTAATTCTCAGTCTCTTAACTTCAACAACAGTATGGTACTACTAAACACAAGTTCTGGATCCCACTGCTTGGCACCAATGTGAGGAAACGGGGTGTATTATATGGTGTGGTTGTGAGACCTCACCATGTAATACACTTACCAACCCCTTTAGGACCCGTCGGTTTCATTTGTCGAACCTTCAGCTCAACACTGGGTATCTGTGGCTCTGAACAGTAAGGCGTACAAAAAGGAACAAGTGTAAAGCATTTAAACAGAACCAAAGCAAGTGAAGAAGAAATTGGCAAGACAATAAAGAAATACGACACCAATTTATAAAAATAGACTGTATTTTTAGACACCAGAACGAAAAAGAGCTTCGGAAGGGTTCTGGAGATTCATGGCCCAATGTACAAAGAGCCTCCGCACTCGTGGCATAGGCCCCGCAGTCGTGCAGGATCTCCGCACTTGTGGAGGGAACTCTGCAATGAGAAACCGCAGTACGAAAATCCCGCCACGACTGCGGAGCCTCCACCACGAGTGCGAGGCTCTTTGTGAATCAGGCCCATAGCATTTACAAGGGGTAGTAAATCAGATTATTTAACCAACCCCAGTAGGGAGCCCGTCAGGGGACCAACCATGCCATCAGAAACAGTTATCTCGGCAGATTAAAAACAAAAGTGTAGATGCAGTAGGATCACAATGGTCCTTATATCTATTCCTTCACCATGTTTCAACCACATATAAAAATGCCTCAAGGTCAGTGTTTCTCATGAGAACAACACAGCATTTGTTATTTTTACTCAATTCAAAATCACCCTATATATTGTTGTTAAATATTAATTGAATGTTTAGAAAATAACAAATATTTTGTATGCATACATATACTCACTTATTTCTAGATATCATCATCTTTTCCAGTAAAATGAAGAAAGTGAAAACAGGCGAAAAATGTAAAGTCAACTAATTTTCATAAAACGATACAATAGGGATTATTTATTTAATTGTTTCATTGTGCTCCCAGTGAAAGTGCCTAAAATCAGTGTACAGACTGCAAAACAACACACATTTTTTTTTTTTTTTTTTTTGGTGTAAGAGGTTTATTTGCACTTAATAGATATGCTAACACCATACATTTGCTTCGCCTACAACCATCAATGGCCGGCTGATTGCGTGTATGCCCAAATGGGCTCGCTGGAAAATAAAACAAAAAAAATATTACACAGCCCATCAGCCGACATCTCGAGGACCGGCGGCGTATTACAATGCAAACATAGTAGTAGTTTCCAGTGCTACATTCGTTCGTCACAATGCCAGAGTTCTTACATTTTTGGTATACTTTTCTCCCAACTTTACTTAAAATTAACCGTCCATTAACTTAACTCAGTAGTGTCTATCGGTATTAAAAGTTCTGTGTCACAGCATCCTCCCTCCCGATCCATACCACGTTATTGGTGTTCATTAGTATAACCCCCTTCACATTTCGGCCCTAGTTGTCATCATTTACCTCCCGTTCTGCCTCATGCTGCGTTACATAATCTCTGTAGTATTCCCAATAGTCCCTGGGCCTAGATCTGGCTGGGAGATCTTCTTCATATGTGATCAGAGTATCGTGGCAGTACGCCATATCCTCCAACCAGCTTTTAAGTGTTGGGCTTCTGCTACTGTTCCAGTGCAGGGACACCCTTCGTTTAGCCAGCAATAGCGCTACTGCGCAGAACTTACGCTTCCGTGCTCTGAGCTGTGGCTCGATACCTAAGAGGCAAATCCTGGCTTCACATAGTAGGGAGGTACCCAACATAACGTTCAACGTTTGTATTACTTGTTCCCAGTAGCCCGCCACTTTACGGCAATGCCAAGCGAGGTGCATGAAGTCCGCCCCCTCCTGTTTACACCGTTTGCACCTTGAGTCTTCCTGTAACCCATACCTAAATAGTTTGTGAGGGGTGTAGTACACTTGATGTAGATATTTGTAATGTATCAGCCGTAGGTTTCCATTCGGTGTCAGCATGTTAGTCAGCATACAAGCAGATGCCCATTCTTCCTCAGTGAGTGGTGACACTAGGCCCTCACTCCATCGCTGCCGTGCTTTGTCCGTTCCCCCACCTATCGCTCCCTGTAAGCTCGTGTATAGTTTGGACACTAGATGTGATGCCGTGGGTGTGGTGAGTAGGAGTTGCAGGGGCGCTAGTGACGTCGGTTCCTCCGGGTGTGCTGGGTAATGTTCCTGTAGGGCCCTCTGCAGCCTATAATAGTTAAACTTGAATAGTAGGGAGGGGTTACTTATGTATTGCAATGCATCTAAAGGTTGGAATACCCCGTTTTGATACAGGTCACCCATTTTGTCTATACCTGCCCATTTCAACAGATTCATGCCTGCTTGTTCGTGTGTGACGGAGATATGCGGGTGGTGGGCCAGCGGGAGAGCCGGAGCGTATAGCGGGAGAGCGTTAGCTGCCTTGCCCATCAGCCTCCATGCCTCCGTAGTGGCGTCTACAGTGTTAATGTCTCGTTCATGCAGTTTGGGGCGTTTGTGTAATAATATGTTCGCCAGTGGTATCGGATCCGTGTCTCCTGCCTCCACCGCAACATGTGTGAGGAAGGGAACTTCGTGGTGCCAGTAATGCGCGAATTGCGCCTGGGCGCATAAGTAGTACAGATAAAAGTCAGGCACCTTGAAGCCCCCTTTCGCATATGGGAGTGTCATTGTGTGCAACTCCATTCGAGCTTGCTTCCCGGCCCAGAGCAGACTAAGTACCAAGGTGTTTATACGTCGAAATACTGCCGCCGGCGGCTTAATTGGGATGTTATTGAAAAGGTATAGAAACTTGGGCAGGAGCACCATTTTCACTATGGCGGCCCGGTCCGCTAGGGATAGTGGGAGTTTATTCCAGCGTTTTACTTTATCTTCCAAGGTCGCTATAACTCGCCCATAGTTCGTGCGTATGACAATCTCCGGGTCCCTGTGAAACCAGACTCCTAGGTACTTCGTAGGGTCGTCCTGCCATTCGAGCGGGTAATCTAGGGGCGTAGGACGTGTGCTGTCAGTTAGTGCTATGATAAGTGATTTGTCCCAGTTTATTTGTAAGCCTGAGTGGGTCCCGAACTTTATGTACTCCCTCATTAGTGGATTCAGGTTGAGCGCTGGCTCCTTGACATAGAGCACCATGTCATCGGCATACAACGATATGTGAATGGGGCGTGATGGCATCTGTATGGCCGAGTAGTGATGGTGTTGCCTAATTTTACAGGCCAAAGGTTCCAGAACCAGTGCAAAAAGCATTGGTGATAGCGGGCAGCCCTGCCTTGTGCCTCTGCATATTGGAATTGGTTCTGAGATCCGTCTATTTATGCGGATTCTTGCCGAAAGGTTGGTATATAGCATTGATATCCACCCAAGGAACATCAGGGGGAACCCCATGCGCACCAGAATTGCCTGAATGAAAGACCAGCCTATGGTGTCAAACGCCTTGGCAGCGTCAAGAAGCACTGCCACTGCTTTCGTGTCAGGGGACAAGTAGTGTGCCAGGGCGAACAGGGTGCGAGTGTTATGTGTTGTGGCTCTGTCAGGAATAAACCCAGATTGGTCTGGCCTGATTAGGAGGGGCATAAGTGGTTTAAGTCTTTCAGCAAGTAGACTGGCGATTATTTTAGTGTCTACATTCAGTAAGGACAGAGGGCGATACGAGTCGCATTTATCGTCGTCCTTACCCGGTTTTAGGAGAGCTATGAGCAGGGCTTCCCTCATGGATGCAGGCAGTGTCTGGGCCTCATGTGAAGCGCCATACAGTCTCACCAAATGGGGAGCGAGCACATCTACAAATTCCTTATAGAATTCTGATACGTAGCCGTCAGGTCCTGGCGCTTTGTTGTTCGGCAACCGCTTGATAGTGTCAGTAACCTCTTCCACCGTGACAGGCCGCGCTAAGTAGGCCCTGTGGCCATCGGACAGCCATGCCAACTCCACATCCTCCATATATGCCAGTAACTCTTCTTGTGTGGGCGAGGGTCGCGCCGCATACAGGGTGCTGTAATGCGCCATAAATTCCCTTATGACCTCCTTGATATCGGTCACCTTTTCCCCCGTGCTCCTACTTATGGCCGTTATGTTTTGAGGGGCCCGCCCCGAACAAATCTTGTCTGCTAGTGCCTTACCTGGTCTACCTCCCTCTCCGTAGCGCCTGGCTGTGGCCCTTTTTGTGGTATATCTGAGTTCGTCAGCTGCGAACTGTCTGTGTTCAGTCAGTAGTGATTGTATGTTTCCCAGTACCGCAGTGTCCCCTGTGTGTGTGTATATGCGCTCTTGCTCTTGTATAGCCTCTTCGCGAGATCGAAGTTGTTGTCTGATGTCCTTTAGTATGCCTGAGGACGTGCTGATGCATACCCCCCTGATCGTGGCCTTGAACGCCTCCCACAGCAGACTTGGATCGTCCGTTGTTGGGCCATTAATTTCAAAGTAGTCTACAATCGCTGCGTGTATAGTGGTGACATATAGTGGATCCTTCAAGGCCGCCGCATTAAAACGCCAAGTGAATGGCGGTGGCTCGTACAGCGGGATCTCAATCTTCAGCAGAACTGGGTTGTGATCTGACAGTGTCCTGGGCGGATGTGAAACGTGTTTAACCCAAGATAGCACCTCTCGTGTACCCAGCCAGTAGTCTAGTCGCGCCCAACTATTGTTTGCTGCATTAATGTGAGTCGCAGCTGTGATCCCCGGGTTGCTATCCCTCCAAATGTCAGTCAGTTGAAGGTCCTCCATCGCCTCCCCCAGCATGTGTCGTGCATTACCATGGTGTTCAGTGGTGTGTGCCGCTCGGTCTAAGTGGTCTTGTAACGTTACATTGAAATCGCCCCCCCACAGCACATGCTCTATATTTTTATCTGAAATTTTCAGCCATTGGCGTCTGTAGAACCCAGGGTCGTCTACGTTGGGACCATAAGTGTTCAGTAGCAGGATCCTCTGTCCCCTAAGTTTTCCCTCCACCATAACACTCCTACCTTCTGAATCCCTGTCCACACTTGTGATTTCAAAATGGGTCCCTTTACGTATGAGGATACTAACTCCTCTGGAGTAAGTTGAGTAGTTCGAGCTTGTTACCGATTCTGCCCACCTGTTACCCAAGGTAGGTGCGTGTGTGGGGCCCATATGTGTTTCCTGCAAGAACACTATATCTACGTGCAGCCTGTCAAGATAGGCAAACATTTGTCTGATCTTTTTCGGATTGCCTAGCCCCCTGACATTCCATGTGAGTAGAGCCAATGTGTTAATTCTCGACATTCGTACTTGAGCCCATCTGAGCATATCGCTCGAAGTGTGACCGCCTTGTACGGTACCGAGTGGACAGGACATGTTGGATCCCATGGTGTGTATCGCCCGCCCGAGTAGTGAAACAGAGGTTTGAACCTGTGTGTGCTGGTACGGTCAAGGAGTTCGCCATGCTTCTCAGACACAGAGTTTGTGATTCGGACATTCCCTTTCCCCTCTCTATCCCCCCACCCACTTCAGCCCCCAAACTGTGCCAAAGCCATCCCGTAACAAACATAACTTTCTTTCGAAAACTCAGTGTGGGGCGCACCCTCTCGGGGGTGTCGCCAGGTACACACATCTCCATCCACGTAGTGGACGTGGGCAGACGCCCCTAACGGCTGTAATGTCATGTGTAATCCCTTTCACCCTTTTCCCCTCACCCGCCATTCAAGGGATGAGTAAGTCATCCAGTAACATTAAGCAATGTGCGCCGTTGTACCCCAGTGTCGCTTGCCACTATAAGTTCGAGGCAGTGTTGGCAATAGTGTTCAGCACAAAGGCCTGCCAGTGTTCGCGGCCCCAATGTCATAGTCACTGCCAATGCAGCCATGTGGACCATCGACCATTCAGTGTTGCAGTATGTTCATCAGAGCTCACCAGCCTTACACATACTCACTGTGTGGTAGTCCGTCGTGGGTTCTCTTGTCTTGATATCAAGTTTGCAGGCCTTTCAGTCCCACAGTTTCCGGGCTAGTGCCCCGGAGCAGGTCGACGCTGGCCGTCCCGATTCACCTGATGTCCAGTGCATTCTCTCGTCTGTGCCGGGGTGCATCCGGGTATTCTGCTCGCCTCTCCTGTTATTCCACATCGCTGGTAGAATCCGTCCTGTTCTGTTCCTTCCGTCGCTTCCCTTGTTGCTTGATAAAATCATAAGCCGCCTGCACTGATGTCAATATAACCGGCTTGCCCAAGTTTGTGATTTTTAGTTTAGCAGGGTACAGCATTGCGTACTCTAGGCCTAGGTCGCGTAGCTTCTTCTTGATCGGAGCGAACTCTTTCCGTGCCTGCTGCACCGCCATGGTATGGTCGGGGTAAAACTCCAGAGTGTTCCCCTGATGTGTGATCTTGCCCATTTCCCTGGCGAGCCGAAGGACTACGTCTCTGTCCCTGTAGTTGAGTGTTCGTGCTATG
The DNA here is from genome assembly GCF_964263255.1 of Lissotriton vulgaris. NCBI lineage: Eukaryota > Metazoa > Chordata > Amphibia > Caudata > Salamandridae > Lissotriton > Lissotriton vulgaris. Next base: position 879,182,929 of record NC_141685.1, read on the forward strand.
ATCATTCTTGGGGTGGCTCCCGGTTTCGGTACAGGTGCCAGGGAGCGATGAGCTCTTTCAATCAGGAACACCGGTGATAACTTGTCCGCGCCAAATATTTCTTTCAAGAGTGATTCGATATAGGTTTCCATCTTTCCAGTGTTGGTGGATTCCGGCAGGCCTGAGATTCGGAGGTTGTTCCGCCTGGACCTCGCTTCCTGATCCTCCACCTTCGCGCGCAAAATCTCCACTGTTTTCTCCAGCCCCTCGTACTTCTTCGCCGCGGTTTTATTCTCATCCTCCATGTCAGAGATACGTTGTTCCGCCTCCACTAGCCGCCCGTCGTGTTGTTCTATTTTGGCCGCCATATTATCCACCCTCTGCACCACATTGTCAAGTTTACCGTTCATTTCTTGCAGACTTTGCTGGATTGCGCGGAGCACCGATTCCATGGCTGACCCTTCCGCCAATTCCCCTTCGCCTTTAACTTCAGGGGTGGTCGTCGCGTTTTTGGGCTGCTTCCTTGCTTCAAAGGGGAGCTTGGACTGTTGTTTGTCCGGTTTTCCCATGCTCCGCTGTCGGCGAGGCGGGGTGAGGTCTGCCGTATGCGAGTCGCAGGCCGTCCGTGTATTTTGTCCTGCCGGTGTCTGGGCCCCCCACCTCGCGGTGCGTCTGCTCATCGACCTGTGCTGTGGTCAGGAGCGTCGTTGAAGTCGCTGCCCACTCGTGGGATAGGTAGCGATGATGTCTGTAGGAGGCTCCCTCCCTGTCCTCTGGGTGCTGGCCGGCTGTGGAGTGCTGCTCGCGCTGTTAGCGCCTCATGGGGATCGCGATGTGTTCCCGTGCCACCGGTGCCTGTCTCTCCCTTCCTGCGTGTGTTGAGCTGTTTGGCGCGCAATTCATGCGGGGCAGCGGTCCGATTCTAACCGAAGCAATCCATTGGCAGGCTCACCTCGTGTGGTTGCCGTCCACTTTCCGCTGGTGTGCCTCCGTGTGCTGTGGTCAAATTTCGCCTGCCCCAGGGGTGGGCAACAGTGCCGGTCCCGTGCGTTCCAGCGCCGCCGCCATCTTGGATCTGCTGGAACGCACCGTTAATTATCGCTTTTCGTGCCGTAACCGCTCGTTATTGCGGTGTCGCGGCCCTGCAGTGTCCTCCGCCTCGCCAGTCCTCCCCGTCACCTTCTCGCTGGGTCTTTCAATGTCGGGCAGGCGAAGATCTCCGTCATTGCCGGTGAGCACACGGAGCGGCCATTTTGAGCGAGCTCCGGCAGCTCTTCGCTTTTCGGCTGTTTACTCGCTGTGGGTCGTTCTGGCAGCTACCTCCGCTACACCATCACGTCGGCTAAACCTTCCGACATCCGATGCTGCGTTGTGATCGGGTGTAACGGCTAACGGAACGGGTGAAAGGGCCGGTATTGTCGCGTCCGCCCGGCGGAGCCGACAGTTCAGCCAGCCATCCCGCAGTGCGCCCTCTAGCGCCCCCCCCAAAACAACACACATGAAGGCATTATTCTGTGAATCAGGATACACCAGAGAAGCCTATCTCACTTTAGATTATAGATAAGAGAGGTTCATGGGATGGAGGGGAGACTTTCCATGTAGTCAGACAACAGGGTCTAACAAAGAAAATTAATAAATATTATATCCCTGGTACTCCCTCTTTTATCAATCCCTAGAAACTGAGCGCCCCATTTAGAGTCTGTTACCAAAATGTTAAATAACTGTAGACAACTAAATTTGTTTAGACTTGACAATGAGAGCTAGGGGGGAGGGGTGGGGGAGGGGAGGATTCTCCGCACATTGGGGGGGTGAAGGGGGGGAGGGGAAAAAAAAAAACATTTACAGGCTGAGGAGGTAAACTCTCAAAATGATTTCAGAATTTTCTTGATTATTAATGATAATAGAAGTTGGCAATGTATGAGGATAAGTGTCTCTAGACAACATTTTGGACAATCTGAGTTAAGTTTAAAATTTAAGGCCTAACTGCCACATGCATCAAACTCCCGTTTTGCGTTTCCAAATTTGCGAATTTTACAGAATCGCAAATATGGATTCGCAAAACGGGATGCATCATAGAAAGTGCAAAATATTTCCGATTCGGTAAAAATCGCAATTTTTACCGAATCGCAAATATTATGTGACTTTAAAATTGCGAATTCGCTATTCCCATTGATTCCTATGGGCCAAAAGGCCCATAGGAATCAATGGAAATTGCGAGTGGCACTTAGAAAATTTCATGGGTGCAGGGGGGGGTCCAAAGGACCCCCCCCTGCACCCCTGAAATGTATTTTTAAATGGATGCTTCACACACACATGTCCTAAGGACATGTGTGTCTGTAACATGACATTGTTTAAAATGTAAATTAGTACATTTTAAACATTTTTCGCAATTTACCACGAGGTTCAACCTCGTGGTAATTTGCACTTCCAAACCTTGTTCTCGCAATTTGATTTCAGAATGATGCATTGCATTTAAGGAATCGCAAATTTGCGATTCCTTAAATGCAATCGCATTCTGGAAAGTCGCAAAATCAGCGAATTTCATTAAAAAATAATGATGCATCTGAAAAAGCATTTTTGGAGTCGCAAACGGCCGATTTTAAGGAATCCCACCGTTTGCGACTCCAAAAATGCTTGATGCATGTGGCCCTATGCTTTTTCGTTTTTCACTTTACCTTTTAGATGTATGAAATAAAATGCTTAGCCTGGAACGTAGCAGGGCTTAATAGCAAAAACAAAAGATGTTTGATAAAAGAAGAATTGAAAATGCATAACCCCCATGTCGCCCTTTTAACTGAGACACATATCGCAGGGAAAGATAAGAAACTACTTAACCAGCTGGGATACGACATTATATCTTGTTCTGCCTTTGGACAATCTATAAGAGGCGTTGCTATTTTAAAAGATAGACGATTTAGGGCTGAAACTTTACAAACCTCTTGTGGCAAGGACGGTAGATGGGCAATAGCACAGATTAGCTTTGAGAATATCAAGTATGTTCTATGTGTGGTTTACGGATGCAACACTGACGACTCCACCCTTTTCGACCTACTGAATATTAAACTTCTGGATTGGGAGGGAGAACTCATTATCATGGGGGATTTCAATTGCATTATGGATTACAAAATAGATACAACTAGAGCTAGCAGCCACCAAAGGATGCATAAAACTAGTCATCTATCCTTGACTTATGCCGTATACATAATATTAAAGATGCCTGGCGCCACTTGTATGCAAACAAACCAGGGTATACTTACTTTTCCGCACACCACAAGCTTTGCTCAAGGTTAGACATGGCACTAATAAGCGACAATTTATTGAAAAATAGCTCCATGGTTTTATGTCCTAGAATTTCATCTGACCATAATGCTATAATATTGATTTTTAAAACAACAAACACCAGAGCCACTCCTCGGCCATTTTTTTTTCCCAGACATCTGATTTCAGATACGCGCTATATGACGCAACTTAAGTCACATCTAACCGAATTTATAGATATAAATACAAATTCAGCCCCACCCGCTATAGTATGGGATGCCTGTAAGGCAAGTATTAGGGGCTTTACTCAGACTTACGTGATTGGACAAAATCTAGAACTTAAAAAAAATAACGATTTCTTGCTGTCAAAAATAATTATTCAAGAAGAACTGCTATCATCTGCGCTTAGATCTAATCTATTAACAAGCACAGAAATTGGTCTTAAACTCTGTTCACTTAAAAATGAAACCAAGACTAAATTTATACTCAAAAGTATAAACAGTTTACATAAATTTAAAATAACACAATATGAGGGGGGGGATAAAATTGGGAAAATACTAGTTTATAAAACCGCTTAGGACAGGGAAAACTCCATAATTACTAAAATAAGGGGGGCAGGCAATAAAATCTATACCTAACCACAAGATATCTTAGAACAATTCGCCGACTTCTATAGAAACCTATATACTCCAGAAATGGTGCCTAATTTAGATAGCATACAGAAATATCTTGAAGATCATGCCACAGATACATAACATAGACAAGAGATAGATTCACTCTCCGGTGATATAACAATGTCTGAACTACACCAAGCTATTGCTTCATTACCAGGAGGAAAAGCGGCAGGGGAAGACACTATACCCTTAGAAATATACAGATTATGCCTAAACGAACTTGAACAACTACTATTAAAAGTTATACAGTCTGTAGGCTTAGACGGAAAGACACCTAAATCCTGGAACAGGGCAAAAATATTTTTTTTTTTTTAAGAAAGGCAAACCAAAGGAAGAGAGAGGGTCATATCGCCCCATTTCTCTAATAAATAGAGACGCAAAAATATTTGCAAAAATTTTAGCACTAAGACTTGCTCCTATCATGCCTCAGATCATCAACCCACAACAACATGGCTTTATAACTGGGAGAGATACCACCATACACGTTAATATGGCCATCACTGCATTTGACGTAGCAGAGACCAAATCCACCCCACTCGGTATGATTCTATTAGACGCTGAAAAAGCTTTTGACCGAGTGGGGTGGGACTTTCTCTGGTGCGTACTGTCCAAAATCGGGTTCGGGGGCCAATTTTTGAAGTGCATAAAGGCATTGTATGACAACCCAACCGCATACACCAGCTATGGGGGGTTGGTATCCTCAGATTTTTTGATCCAGCGAGGAACCCGCCAGGGCTGCCCTTTATGTCCTCTTTTATTTGCTCTCTCACTAGAACCTTTTTTGTTTGCCCTTCAATCACAAACTCAGATTACACCATTTAGATCAGGACTACAAGAACTCAAAATAACTGCATATGCAGACGATATTGCGGTCTATACAGAAGACATAGTGGAGGCACTAAAGGGAATAGTATCAGAGGCCGAGAAATATGGAAAGTGGCGGGATATAAACTCAATCTACAAAAAACACAAATAATAGCCAATTATACTCCAACTGTGATTGTACCTGAGATTTGCCATACTGCTACATATCTTGGGGTTAAAATAACGGCTAAATCACAAGAAATTAATAATATAAACTATAATGAATTAACTAAATCTACCAGCCTACTACTAAAAAAATGGCACAGACTACCTTTAAACTTGATCGGCAGAATTAATCTGATCAAGATGAAGGTATTGCCCAAATATGTGTATCCTTTTAGATCTATACCACTCGCGCTAAATAATCAATTTTTTAAGAAACTTGATGGCATATTGAGTAGCTTTATTTGGGGGTACAAAAAAGCAAGAAGATCATTGAAATATATGAAAAATAATACGAATGAAGGAGGGCTCAATTTTCCAGACTTTAAACTATATTTTTGGTTCGCTTTTTTTATTCGCCTTCACTCTCTACTTAATGAAGAAGGGACTTTGTTTTTCCACTCTTTTATGTTAAAATCTGATTCGAATATGTTTCTGTTTAGAACTAACGACCCTAATTACTATAAAAGGGTCAAATTTAAGACCGCAAGAGACATAATAAAGATATGGGGCAATATACTTTCATTTTGCAATACTAGCTTTTTTCACTCGAAACTTCCACTATGGGGTAACCCAGGACTTCCAAGCATATTTAACGATAACACTGCACGCGGCTGGCTTAGATCTGGTGTAGTTGTTTTAGGGGACCTATATGGCCCACAAGGATTTCTGGAATTTAACACTCTGAAAATACTATACGATCTGCCTGAAAATATGAGATACAAATACATGATTATTTGATTAATAAAAAACAAATCATTGAGGCTACTGAATGTGACATATTGACTAGTCTATATTCACTAAAAAATAAATCTGTAATAAGTGAAGCATATAGATCTCTTAACAACTATAAATCAAACGACTGTATCACACTGGCCGGCAAATGGGGAAGAATACTGGGCACAAACATAACATCTAAACAGATAGAGAGTTCTCTGACAAATATCAACAAACGAGTATGATCATCTAGCTTAAGACTTCAACAGTTTAGAACAACCTGTATGCTATATTATACCCCGGAAAGAATCTCTAAATGGTCATCTAACAACACCCACAGTGACCGCACAAAATGTCCTAAATGTCTTACAGACGCAGCTGACTTGGTTCATATGTTATTCTCGTGCCCCAATCTCAGGACCTTTTGGTGTGAAATTGAAAATGTTCAGATTCATTTACCCACGTTAACGGCCACTTCGGTTCTATTAGACACTTACCCTGTCTCCTTTCCACAGGCTGCTCTGGCCACGATACTTATATCTTGCGCTAAGCTAACTCTGGATAGAGCTTGGACCAGCCCAGAAACACCTAAGGTTTGGGACTGGTGGGCATTGGTAACCGAGATACATTCTATGGAATTAGCTTTAGCAAATATTAGAGGTATTCGTTCTTTGAAAAAATATGAAAAAAATTGGGGAACGTTTATAGAGCGATAATGATATACTTTGATCTCTCTCTGGATTTAGTGGAAATATTACTATGAATTGATGTTGGATAAAACTTTGTATCACTGCTAAAAAGAAACTGCTATAACTTTTGTTTATTCTATCAGGTGGCTTAGTCTCCCTTTTTCTTCTTCTTTCCTTTTTTTTTCCTTTTTATAATAACTTCTGACCTACCCGCTTTATTATATGCTTTACATGATTCATATATGTTAAACTTATGTATTTATGTTTCATGTACTTTTGCCTCATCAGCCTGTTTACAATAAAAGAGAATAAAAAAAATTAAAAAAAAGACTTGACAATGAGATGTTTCTGTTTGTTTGAGTATTTTCACAGATCCTTAAAATGGAAGGAAATGAAATTCCAAGACGTGCAAGGAAAGCAGCCACCTTTCCCAGGACATTTTCCCAGCCCACTCGCTTGCCCGGGGCCTTACCCCTCTGGGGGCGTGAGGGGAAGTCTCTGCTCACCCCAGTAGTTAAAAGTAAAATTCACGTGGACTCCTTCGTCCCCACACAACGAGGCACCGGCACCAACATTCCTGTTGGTAGGATCTGGGGTTCAACCCGAGGGTCCGAGAGGCTTGAAGCCAACGGTGATGCTGCTGAGAGCCGCCTACCAGTGGCACCATCTACAACTCCAAAGGTTATCAGACTGTCACGGACTCTGCCAGCGGATGAGGCCTATGGCACAAGGATGGGCACAGGGAGGAAGGTGAGCTCCATCACCGTGAAGCTCAAGGTTAATTCTGGCCCCACCTGGAGGGCACCTTTGAAGGAAAACTCAATGGACTCCAGTGTGGAAAGCGAGGAAGAGAGGCAAGGTATGGGGTCTTCTGCCCAACCCACAGAGCCGAAGCAAGTGCCAAGGTTTCCAGCAGTGCCAAGATCCTCCGCACTGTCAAATGAATCAAGCAGTAAAGGCCAACAGGAAGTGACAGAAACTGAGGCGCAGAAGCCCCACCGACGGCCATACAGTGCCGGGGCACACCATAACTTCAAGGGTGTCCCACAACGCCTTCCTCTGCCTACATGGTCTTCAACAGTAAACCAGCACTCAGGGCCATGGTGGCCCAGTGTGCAGCTTGGGAGAGAAGCCTACCCCAGGATGCCTACAACTGACCGGGTCAGAACTCCGACACCGCCAGACAGCAAGGCGAGTGTGTGCCTGAGTCTCACCAGGACCACCCCAGTACCAGAAGTAGAGCCGTCAAGGAACACTGGCCTAAGCGGGCTGTGGCTGAGAGCTGCTGCTGCTGAGCCTCACTGCCGCCCGCCGGAAGTGGATCAACGCGGCAATGTGACAACATCCTTGGGTAAGAGTGAATAGAGCGGGGAGCAGCGGGGTTGTCTACGCAAAGCAATTAGAATGTTGTGTGTAAGGTAAAAGAGGCTCCCTGCATCGATTACCCATTCCACTCACAATAACTCCTCTACTCTAACATTACATGGCAGTACTCACATTACATCGCGCCACTCGGGATTGACGAGGCCTCCCTCTCACAATAACTTCCTCTCACAATCATATTACACAACGGTACACAGGCACTGATGGCAGCAACTCCCACAACATCCGCCCGTCCTGTCGCATAATGCCAATATCAGCAACACACCCCACCCGCAAACACAATATAACGAACACACAAGGCACATTGGTTGTTGGAGAAAACATTGCTGCAGCTTTATTTTGCATAAGAAATATGCCAATATGGTGGGTCAACTTGAGAGAACAACTTTATTCAATTTGATACACAAACCATAAAAGCATATAAATAACAATCATTAAAAATGTTTCACAGGAATACGTTTGGCTAAAATAAGTTAAAATAAAATATCATTTGCGTGATTCCATGATTTACTCTGTGTTAACGGGGAAATAAAACTCCATCATATGCTCAATCCCCCCTTGTTATTCGTAGCTTTAAAGCGGCTCTTAAAAAGTTTACCACACAATAGAGGGTAAAAACATCAGTTGACATTTATAAAAAACAACAAGGCTACCCGTGCCTGCCTGATTCTAGCTTTCCTTAACAGGCCTTTGAGAAACGATTACCTGGGGAAGGCGCAATACGGGCAGAGTAAAACTAAATGAAGGGTGTCATGTGGAGACCTATTGTTGCAGCTGCAGGGCCCTCTCTCCTCCAAATGTAAAATAAAACCTGCCGGTACTGCCAATAAATGATGGATGCAATTTAATCTAAAGCGGGTGATCAAAAATCGGTCATGGGCATTTGTCATTAGTGTTAAATTTGGTTCTATGCCCTGTAATGTTTTAACTAAGATATGATCTCTCACTGAGTGTTTCCCCAATTCAACGGTTTCGCGCTGCGCCATAGCAAACTTTAGGTTCAGCGCTTTAACATCACCTTTGTCTTTTAGTCTTATTGTTTCTGGTTTGTCAAACAGATCTGTGCACCCTAAGTTAACAAAGGAATCCCTAACGCATTTCAACCATGGGATTTCCCGCGGATACTCTAGGGAGAGACAATCCTGCACTTCCAGCCTTGTCAGACCCACGTCTGCATTGGTCCAAATCTTCAACCAACATACTAAGGGCTTCACTCCTACACTATCTGATATGTACCTAACCCCCAGTTCCTCGTATGTACAGTATGCTGGCGTAGTATGTGGGACCTTCAGCATCCGCCTTAGATATTTATTCTCTTCCCTTTACAATTTGGTGGGCTTAAGAAATCCCCACATCTCGCTCCCATACAAGACTTTAGCGCAACAGATGGAGTTATATAATTTTAAAAACGCGCCTGGTGTCCAACACCCCAGCCTCTGAGCATAATTTGCATTTGAACCTATGTACCTGCTCAAAGTCAGACACTTTTCCTCTATTAAATGTTTGAAGTTCAGGAGGTTGTCAAAAAGCATACCCAAATAGGCAAAGGCTGGGACTTTGCCTAAGGTGTATGAACCTATGGTGTAATTATATTTTTTACTAGGCTTCTTTCCCATCTCCATTATATATGATTTTGTGAGATTAGAGGACATGTCCAAGAGATCCATGAATTTCACAAAGCCGTCTATTAAAAGCTGCAAACTTTGTGGGGTACGGGCAAGAAGCACCGCATCGACTGCGTACAGCAGAAACGGAACTGTTCTGTCACCTATTCTTGGTATATCAGCCTCGATGTTACGCAAGTTGGCATCGAGCCTGTTAATATATATGGTAAACAAGAAGGGAGCTAAAATGCATCCTAATCTAACCCCACTAGAACACTTAAACAACTCCGTAACTTTACCCTCTTTTGTGTATTTTACAGCTGCTGTTGTGTTGGAATGCAGTGACTGAAGGATATTTATTATTACTGTGTCTACCCCAAGGTCCCTCATTAGATTCCACAACTTATTGCGATTCACATGATCAAAGGCCGCAGTGAAGTCCATGAAGGCTAAATATAGCACTCCAGCCTTTGCTATAGTATATTTTGCGGTGATAAGGTACAGGTTGAGACACTAATCTACAGTAGATTTTCCCGAACGAAACCCATATTGCACATCCATGATAATTTGTGTCTCTTCTGCCCAATCCATCAATCTGTTTAAAATCACCCACCCCAGGACCTTCGCTGCGACATCTATCTAAGATATAGGCCGATAACAATGTGGGCTGTGCCTGTCGCCCTTCTTAAAAATCTGTACGATAATAGCAGAAGACCAGGATGCTGGCATAGTTGTATTTATTGCTGCATTCAGAACCCTAGTTAGGAGAGGGGCCCAAATCTCTGAGTTAGACCTAAAAAGGTCCGGTGCAATCCTGTATGGCCCCGGTGCCCTTTTCCTTGTCGGGAACAAGGCACCGGGGTCAACTTACGGGCAATCAAAGTGCAGGCATCAGTGACACCACTAAGCTGCCCTGCCCACCTGATGAGCCAAATTGCACTGTGGCTTAACCAATCGGTGCTAACCGTTTTGGGGAATTACCCCTTACATCCTGTGGACCACCAGTCCACCCATTTACTCACGCTCCTTGAGGGGGCAGAACGTATCCAGGCAAGCCCCCGGTTGCTAAGGTTTACAACCATCCGAAGGACTAACAGGCACAGTTGCTCCTCCAGGGTCCTGCCTTAAGGACTTCTTAGGGTTGTTTGGCATTTGCACCTTTCTTGTACTCCTAAAGAGGGTACCCCTATGTACCATTCAGCCTCTGGATCACCCTGTAACTCCGCCATAGCTCTGGATGCACCACCCATCACACCCAGGACCCCCCACAGTCAGGCATTTTTACTTGCACCCTGCTGATTCTAGGGCATCACACAAGTCCAACAGAAACAGGTCCCTGCCCACTCTAGACAAATGGACTCCATCCACAGCAAAACATCCCATGGTCTTGGCATGCAAGAGTCAATGTCTGATGAAGCCAAAATCCCTCTGTGCCGTGAATTTGTGCATGGCGCTGTTTACCCTCCTGTGAGAAATTTCCACGGCCTCTCCAGACCTGGCCCCTTGCCAAACTAACGTGAAGTGATCTTGGACCACCATAATTCACTTACTCATAGTGGATTTCATTGTTTGTAGCAGAACCTTTCTACCCATGAAAGTCAAATCATTGCCTCCCAGGTGGATGACCAAAATGTTAAGAGGGGATCCACCTCCCTCTAGTCTGTGCCGCAGCTTCTTCAGCAAGCTGTGCCAATGCATGCCTTGGAACCCCAACCAGACTATTTCATTGAGGAAAAACCCATGCTTCCAATTCCAGCTTTCTGCCCATCGCGCCACTCTAGCAATGCAAGAATGGCCGATCATCCACACCTTTGATCCTGGCAAACTAAAGAAATGCAGAGTTGCAAAACACATTTTATTGAAAGCACTGCACACAATTTCAATCACATACTATGCAAGATTGAACATTATTTGCTCAGAAATCACACTGCACACATATTAGCATATGGTGCTCCAAAGTGCACTCCCTGTTCTGTTTTAACCATGGATTTATTTACCTATCCGTAGGCTTGTTTGATGGCCTGCCCGGAGTTGAAACAACTGCTCTCTACTTTGACCGCAGCTCAGGGTGAAAACCCTATGGTGCAATGTGCCAATACAGGCCTACTTGTTAGGAATTGCCTGGTAGTGCATTACCCAACACCGCCCAGTCACTGATTTCAGAATACGCTGGAAAACAATTGGAGTTTGCCTCCCAGGCCCACAGTGTATTTGTTAACAAGTTATGGTTTGTGGCCAATACTATCCCATTCTCTCTGCCAGCTGGCCTCCTCCTGTATAGGTGTTCACGCCAGCCAGAATTCTTACCCAAATGGGAATGCAAAACAACTGCTCTTCGTAGCCCTAGTTCTGTCTGAGCTAATCCATGTGCACTGCGTGCAATATAGTGCCTAACATTCAGGGTTGACTAAGCCTTTGTTTACCCCCGTTCTTGATTATTCCCAAAATTGGGGGTTCACACTGATAACCGTGTCCTGCACCAGCAGTGGAATTTACCTGCTTCTTCAAATTTTAATTGTCTTGCATAATGGATGTGTCAAATATTCTTAATACGTTGTAGCCTTTTTGCGCTTTCACCCTTGTTTCCCCCACTTTTGGGACAGCAGCACACTTGTTACATGACAACTTCCACAACCAGCCTAGCTACTATGGCTATCGGGGCAGGGAATTTATTGCTTAACTGAAACAACCTGTAACATGCCCTTGGTTCCAGAGTGCACATACTTTGCTGAGTGTGACCAGACATTTGCACAGACCTTCTTGATTGCTGAACCATGGCGAACACATTAATGGTGTCAAATCTGGTTTGAGGGAATGTATGTATTGTGCCCACTATTGCAGTCACTGGAGACAACTTATGCAGCCCACCAGGCTTGCTTAACTGCCGTCCGATCACAGATGCACCATACCTGCTAACCAGCTGTAACCCTTGGTGCTTAAACCAGCAATAGACCTAGGTCACTTAGTTCACCCTGGAATTGGTTGCCCTCCACGGAATCAAAGCTGGGTTCGGCTTACATACTGGTCACCTTGTAATTCATGGTGAAACATTTTTACCCCGCATAGCCAGAGAGTCTTGCGTATTATTAATCCAATGATAATGTCGGAATCCCAGATTCCCAGTTTCATGTTTTGCCGCAGCCCACCTTTTGTTGGTCCGCTGGACCCCTCTGCCTCCCTGCAAGTAACTGTGTTACTTAATACAGCTCCCTTAATGCACTTGCCTATCACTCAAAGACACCTGGCCACAACATGATGCCCTGCAGCTCGGTGAAGAGGATTTTTGAGCCAAATGTACTCCAGTCCGTGTTTCCAGCATTTTCCTTTGGAAAGGCTCTAGTTTGTGTGAGGTGTGTGTGTCACTGTCCTGGCAAGGCATACCCAATAGCCTGTTCCACCTTGGTGAAGTCTCAACTAGCCGATAAGCTCAGAAATATGTGACAATCAGCAACTGAATCCTCATGTACTTGCTATGTATCCCTCCTTTCTTACAGGAATTTTGCCTTTTTCAGTATAATCTGTGGTGTTTGCCCCCAGATTTCCCAGGCTGCTTACTGTTGGCCATGTGAGCAGTCACTGTCGTTAATGAGGGAATCTCCCGGTTGCAACTTGAAATTATACACCGCCCGCGTTAATGTGCTACGTTGTAAGCGATTAAGTACTTAACTTATATGTCTTCCCCTTGAAAAGATACAACAGACACTCGGTCATGAGAACCTTAATAAGCCCAACATTTTAACATGGACATACCTCTAAATGAGAATGGTTCCACACAATCATAAGGCCAGAGATACACATATGTTAAACCCATTTACTGTTTTTGGCACCTAGTACCCTTCTGGTCGGTGATACAGAACCTTCTACCCAGTATGAGCGGACAGTCTTGCATAGCCATCACACCACCTGTGCCCCTTGAATCACCCTCCATCCTCCTGTGCAGTAGTCATTTTGCTAAAATCCCAGGGGTCCATGGAATACTCTATAACCCTCATTTCCTCTGCACTAATGTCAGGCACCACTTGATGTTTCACACACAAGGGGTCACGGTTGCAAGAGTGTGAAATTGTCTTACCAGAGTGGCCACCCCAGGCTATTATACTTTTGTGGCCGTCCTCGCCAAGCTACCTGCCTGCCCAGCTTCTAGTGCTTGTACCAGAGGGCTTCGCAAATTTGCATGTCTGTATACTACAATCTGTCAATTAACTTCCTAGAGGATGTTACCACGTTACTCACCTAAATGTGCTTCATTGTAAGTGACCCCCATTGAACTTAAGACGGCAACTTAGTGCTGTGGGTCGTCCAAATGTTGCCTGGCTGTGGTGGAATTGCACCCCCATGTGTGGCAACACTGTCCTGATCTGCTCCCACTCCCCTGGCTGTGTAAATATTAGCAGTGAGAGTGGCCCATGACATCAATGTCGGAATCTAAGATTCACAGTTTATGTTCTAATGCAGCCCACCATAAAGTGGGTCCTGCAAGGACCCTTCTGCCTTACCGAGAGATACCTAGATACTTCTCCCTTATTGCACTTGCCTGTAACTCACGGAAGGGGGAACATCCTTTACAATGCAACTTTTACCACGCAGTGCCTTTACAACGCAACTTTTACAACGCAAACCATTACAACGCATTGCGCTGGGGGGCGCTCTAGGATAGGGAATAGGTTTAATGTACCATCCAACACCTTCCCTACTATCCACGGGGACTGGAGTTGGAATAGTAAATTAAACTATTCACTATCCAGCGCCCCAAAGCACTATGCGTTGTAAAGGCATGCGTTGTAAAAAACGCGTTGTAAAGGCATGTGTGGTAAAAGCATGCGTTGTAACGTCATACATCCTCAAGAAAGGCACCTATCAACACGTTCTTGCAGCAAGGCCGCGAGAACAAGAGTTCCTCTTTTCACATCAAAGAGGGCAGCTACCAGTACCAGATAAGCCCTGGCCATGAAATAAGTAAGGGTCTGCAAACCAGTCCTTTCACATATCCTGATCACAGGTCAAGCCCCCCACTGCGAGAATGATTCCTACCTTCTCGCCAGGCCCTCCTGGTCACAGCAGATTAACATTCTGCTCTATCTCTACCGTGGCAACATTCCTTCCATAAAGTAAATAAAGACAGAATGTGATCACCTATGGTGGTGCAAGCAAAGAAGTGCCAAGTCAACAGAAAAAAATCACTGCACTCTCCCTCTCCCAGCAGTATGCACACGTGGCATGCTGCCTGGAGATTGGCTGGGACGGAGAAGGGCCCTTCCACATAACTGTGTCTCTCCTCCCTGATTGTGGATCCCTTTTGGTACGTGAGGCCCCACGCCGCCTCACCGCACAGAAAAGAAACCCGATGCTGGCTCTGCTCATTGTAGAGTAGTGCAAGGACCCCATCTGATGAGGGTATCGTAAGGATGGGAACACTAATTGGGTCATAACACAATTTAAAGGCATCACTCTGGACTAAGTGTGTAGTAGAGATGACCATGCCTCGTCTTGTGGGGGCTTGAACCCTTGCCTTTGAGGGGCCCCTAACACCAATGCCGAATCCCAGTCTTTGGGCTTTCGCTCAGTGAAAGGGGCGGGGGGGGGGGGGGCAACAACAGTGCGGAGGCGCCATCTGGTGGCCCAGTCACCTTATGGCCCTATATCAGTGCATAATATGTAAAGAAATAAGTGCCTGAGCCTTTGTGAAGAGGCCACCACAATTTGCACCACACATTGCCACTGCCAGCGCTGGCAATGTTAGAGCTTACCCAACTACTAACCATCACACTGCTGCAAGTGTGACAATTCAGACTGGTCAAGCCCCCAAAGCTTTAAGCATTGTTTGGGTGGCAGATATTAGTTGTTTTGAACATGTATTGAATTATTAAACAACAAATTGTCTGCTCATTTTTAAATGAGCAGCTGTCCTAAGTGCCGGTTCCCTCATTTAAGTGCTGGTGCCGCGCCCCGGAAAGCACCTGCTCAAATTATGAACTGCCCCATATAGAATTTAAAATTACGATGAAATCTGTGCATTAACTGGAACGCTCAATGCGCCATCGACCAGACAAATGAGTCCTCCCCACACCATTGGGCAGACGTTCAGATGTTGGTAAAACCAGTATCGCCTTCGCTGAAGAGACCGTCTTTTGATCGCTCCAAGCTACGTGACTTTTGCCCCGATTCCCTTTTGCTTTTCCTGTCTAAGCTACTTCAGACAATAGCGTTCTTACACTTGAAAGAATGTGAAATCTAAAGGGATTATTGACAATCAACAAGCTGTGTATCCCCCAGGTTGCAGTATTGACTCTACGCATGTTTGTCTCAGGGTTTCGAATACT
This sequence comes from Lissotriton vulgaris, assembly GCF_964263255.1. Classification (NCBI taxonomy): domain Eukaryota; kingdom Metazoa; phylum Chordata; class Amphibia; order Caudata; family Salamandridae; genus Lissotriton; species Lissotriton vulgaris. The sequence goes on from NC_141685.1 coordinate 879,198,579, forward strand.
CAGTGGTGGATATCATCTATCCCTGAGCCAAAGCAACCGCCAACGCCGCTGTTTTCGGGGAGGCCCCAGGTAAGGCACAGCTCACTCTGGTCAGCTGCAGGACCCAAGCCAAGCGGGAAGGACATTGAAGTCTATAATATAAAATATAGACTCTCGCACCCGGGGACCTTATAAACAATGCTATCTTGATTTTGGGTGAAGGAATATACATTGATGTGCCAAGGATAAAAGTGTTGCGTGCTGGCGCCGGGACTCAACCCTGTTCCTTTATTTCAAAATAGTTCACCTCTGCACTCTTAAAACATCCCACTACCTGCACATAGTATACTCTAGCAGCATGCATACCAGACCCCTTCCACTTGAAAGGGCCCATAAACTCACTCCTGATGCATGCTCAGGGAAACAGGTCTGGACCTAGCTCGACCCAGCGGCCCAATCAGGTGCACTTTAGAATGGGGGTACAGGGTAACCGAATACTCAAGTGACCGTACAGGATGCACAGATAGGTAGGGCCTAGCCCCACCTGATGGAGTGCAGTGCCCCGGCACCCTACACATGTAAGAGAAGCACCCCCACACAAATAAAATACCTTTGAGAGAAGGGCTATGGAAAGGAGGGAGGCACTGCACTGAAGGTTTATGATAGTGAGGGAAGCATAGCGGAGCCCCCGCCAAAATTGTAAACCCCCCTGGCCGTCCAGTCATTTCTGTACAAACAGTCAACTTAAATTAGAGACACCAGCGACTTCTTGACAAATTATCAATTTAGAATGGAAAGACGGGTACCGTCTAATGTCTCCGGACTTAGTGTCACTATATACCAGAATGATACACTGGGATGATAAGGGTACTAAAGTAGTATCCTAGCGAAGGTATAACCAAGACTTTTGCACCTTGCTGCCGCCGGGAATACTTACCCTACTACAAGAATAAGACCAGCGATAGTAGCAGAAAATATTTAAAAGTTAGGAGGGCTTTAGGATCAGGAAACATGCATAAGCAAATGCCGGTTGCAACACCAAACCACTGATACCCGCTTGGCTATCTAGGGTCGTTAGAGCCCATCATAGTAAGACACCCTATGCATACAACCATCCTTTGAGTCATCCTGACAGGAGATTCCAGTCAGGGACCGGTGTAGAAGCATGACATGCAGTGAAACACAGTGTGAGTAATTGGCCTTGCACCCCAATGGGGTAATAGAGCAGGAGACAAGTGCCTGGGTCCGTGATATATACAACGATAAACCAGAGTGATATTAGCCCTGCTTCTGAAAGCCCAAACATTAGCGCGACCGCCAGACATCTCCACATGTGCGCCGACATCGGACTGGAATCAAAGGATCCGAACTTGTAATGAATGACTAGAATTGTCAGAAAAAACGATATCCAGGCAATAAAATATCATGCCCGCGATTAACGCCTGTCCATGCAAGTTAACAACATACCATCCCTCTCCAGTCCAGCAAACACCACAACGTAAGTATCACCTCTGAACCGACACCCGTGGTGTCGAAACATCCTGCCCTTCTACACCACGTGCAAGTCTACAAAGATAGGTATGATCGGCGGCCAAACTAGGGTTTGAGCGAGGGAGCCGTGGAGAGAAGAGCACATTGTAGGATAGATGGCCTAAAGGGCAGTCCTAAAAGATTAACTCTCACGACCAGGGGTCTGGTCGTTCACCTTCTAACAAATGACTGAGTGTGGACTAAAGATCACCGCAATACTCACCGACCGCCACAACCAGTGGCCGACCAGTGGCTAACCCAGGGCATCAAATAGCGTGTGCCAGCACGTTTTAATCAGGGCAAAGCGTGTTTCAACAACTAGGGAAAACAACGTGAATAGGATTTATTACCCTGGTAGCGAGCCAGAGACCCAGGCCTCGGAGGGGTAGGGCGCATTGTAGTGCCTAAAGGGGGACATGGTGTGTAAGCCACGCAATCTAGTCATGTGTACGCTAGAGCGGCTTATAGTAAGATACCATTTGGACAGGATGTTGCGCATCAGCCTCGACTTCCCCCTATGCCGGGCTCCCAAACCGGACCAATTTGGCGTACAGGGGGGGGGTCGATGAATTTGAAAATATTCTAACTGCACATCCTACAATATGAATACTGGAGACGTTTAGGCTTGTGCACTCGCACCTGTTCATAGAGACTTATAGGGAAGGCACAACCGATGCGGGGTGAAATAATAAAGAAGTAACATGAATAAGGGTTAGCACCGCACGGCTGATCCCCATTCAAATCGTATAGTGCCCTTCCTTATGAATAGCTTGTCAATTTCATAACAGGGGTACATGTGAACAAACCAGAAAGGTTATTTCGGCCAAGCAGAATTACCTACATAAGTATCTGTGCAACACTTTCAGATTGGGGCCCGGGCCTCTTGGTTTGTGCTTTTCTGCTAGGCTGACATGGCTACTCTACACCCCTCATTTACCGGGCAAGAGGCATCTTAAAATTCTGATTTAGTTAAGAGGCCTAAATATTTGAGGCTAGAACTGGGAACTGAGCTAGTACTTGCTCCCCTGGGGGGGAATGATGCGTCTTTGGAATACCATGAAGCTACCTCATAAATGACGGACAATATTGAGCATTTCTTTTACCACAGGCAACCACATCAAAGAACATATCAAAACACGCCGAAGATTTCATAAAGACATAGCATTCTCCCACCCACAGCCAAAGCTTGATACATCTGCGGTACACTAACAACGTGCTTCGTAAAGGAATAAATAATTTAGCCAGAAGACAATCTACGTATCCGGCACAGGTGAGATCTAGTGTTCCCGGACGTTGTTCCTAACAACCGTACTGAAATTGCAAGTAACTCCCTTTCAAATCACACGACGATAATGTACTTCGCACGAGACAATACCTACCCATAATCACTGCTGTATGTGACAATATAAATGTGGTGAGACTTAATGTAACAGAAGCCAGATGACAAAATTTACGCTGTACTTACAAAGGGGGGAAACTAAACATGACTAGGACCCTATCTGATAATACTACCTAGTAGGAGGCCTGATGCAACGAATCGGATAACTGAGGCCCCCTCAACACCACGCCCCCCTGATTGCCAGCATACATACCTCACAAGGAGTGATTGCAGGAGCTGCCTGGTCAGCGCGGCACCGCAAGTGCGCAAAAGGGAGGGGGGCAAACAAAGGAAGCGGAATCTGAAAGAATAATGGCAAAATTAGGTATAGAAGCCCACACCAAAGTGCTGCGTGGGACGGAAGCAACAGTCACATGCTTAAGAAGCTGACCCTCGTGACTAACACCGCAGGAGATAGACAAACCGGCTGCATCGCAAGCCAGGCGTCTAGGAATTTCCCCGGCCTAGTGGACAACTAGTCATTACCAAATTGCATTGTAGCGACGGGCGTGGAATGCACCAAACCCCCCACTGCAAACACGCAGACAAGGTCCGTGCGGAAAGGCCCGCCCAACACCCCCGGCACGGGGCGAGGGGCGGGAGGTGGGGAGGGGGGGTTCGGCGGATGCGGCAAAGAACCCGGTGCACCTGCGCTCTGCGAGGCCCGTCGGTAGAAATGTCGGAGCCCCACAGCACCCTGCAGAATCCCGCCAGGTCCCGCAGCAGCGCCAGGCATAAGGAAAACATCCGCAAGATACACGAGGAAGAATGGGTCCCTAAGTCTGAACCGCAGCTAGCCGGAACGGTCTGCGCACAGCAGGGAGGCGACCCACCTTCAGCACCAAGCCCCAAGCGGCACGTGGCAGTTCCCCCACTGCCCCAGACCCACCCGACAGCAACCAGGGCCAGGCAGTATCTCCGAGCACCACCCACCCCCTCACATGCGCACCATTTCTGCGAAGGATGGCAGTGGGGGGGGGCTGTGGTGGGAGGCAGTCGGAGGAAGAACGTGTAGAATATCGCAGAGCAGACAAACTTTATTTGTAAGTAAAGTCGCAGACTCAAACCCACGTCTTTCGACATTCAAATCGAGGTTCGCATTACCGTGCTCCTAACACTTGAGCCACGGGAACATTGTCACAACGAAAGAAACACAGTATAAGCAATTAACGAAATCGAGGCAAACACCCGTAGGGTCATTTCGGCCGCCGAGGCCTGACCTCTGACTAGCGTTTGGACTTCATTGACTTTGGCGTAAAGCGTGACAAAACACGATAATTAACACGGTCCCGAATCAGCAATTATCGGTATAAACAAGGCATGAACACGCATCGGGTCATTACAGGCGTCCAGGCTTGACCTAAGACTCTCGTTCGTAACTTCATTAACTTTGGCATTAAAGCGTGAGAAACGCACTGCATCCATCGCCACCATAGTGACCTAGTCGCAAATGCCGCCCCACTCAGGGGCCCATATTATGCCTTCTCAAACCCTCCTCCGAATCGAGCAACATTGCGTACAAGACGCCGAAAATTCCCACACAACATCACCTTAAAACCACACATGATCGCAAGCTCTGTGAACACTTGGAATGAACGATCGCATTTCTGGTAGTACGTGCTTAATGATGATGCGGATAAAAGGGCTGATCCCTCACATCTCCCCCCATCCACGTCAATGCATCTATATGAAAAGTCTATTTGCGATCGCCAAAAGCCCACGCACCACACAGCATGCTGAAACCCTTTGCACCCTTTCCCACTCGACATGAAATCACCGTCGGAATTGGAAAACCGCACTACCACGTAGTGCTCGAGGGCACCGCGTCTAGGCACGCACGTGGACAACGAGGGGCTAGAAGAGCGAATCCTAAAGCACACCACGATCCCCAACCCGGCCCGAGTGAACGACGGGAATAAACGTCCAACTCAGGGGCCCGGGTTGAGGCTATCAGATGCGCCAGATACCAAGTGCATGGGGACACGGGGGAAGCCCGCTTACCCTACCCTGCGGCCACAGATGTGATGGCCGGGGAGGAGCGGCCAAGGGAGCGGCATCAGGCTGCAACGAAACAAATACCCCCACCGACAGGCCCACCACGTGGGGCTCCCCGGGCCCGCCCGCACCCCGAGAGCGAGTGCGGGAAAATTACCGGAGTAGCAACCCCCTACCTCCACAGCGGCCCGACGCCAACACAAAATTAACCACTGGAATAACCTGACGAGGATGGGGATGGACGGGGAGCGGGGGGGCTACCCCCGGGGCCGCACCATTGACCCCACAAGTCCCCGGACCAGGGAACCGCCTGCAACACTTCTCCGTGGGAACGTGGCCCACCCAAATCCTCCCCACTCACCGCAGGCAACGCAAACAGTCAACCGGAAAACCCATCGTCTCGACGCAAGACCAGACCTCTGAACGCGACGAGAGGCGAGACAAAAGAGTGTCCCAACATTGTACCGCGACGTCCGGAGCGGCAAAGAGGCCTCCCCTAAGGGGCAGAGGTCTGAAGTACTCCAGAAGGCTCCTCCCAGCATCACATACCAGCCTCCACCAACCAGGGGAGACTGCCTCGGGTGAGGAAACTGCTGAGTCATACGGGGGCGGGACAGCCCTCCGTGACTAGGAGCCCGCCCTCCTTATGGCCACTGCGTGGCCTCGGGCAGGCACATTGATGTGCCAAGGATAAAAGTGTTGCGTGCTGGCGCCGGGACTCAACCCTGTTCCTTTATTTCAAAATAGTTCACCTCTGGGCGACCTATAACTTCTGCGAGATCAGGAATCATGGTGCTTTTCTCCCCATTACCTTTAACAAGGACACGGACATCCCTTCTGGTGTACTCCTGTGAAGGACGAAGCCATCGGACACACCGAATCGCAGGATGTTGAGCCGACTGTGACACTTAAACTTTGTTTTAAGCTTATATGCCCTTTGCTGGGCGTGCTCAATTGGAATTAAGTCCCTAGCACATACCCCGGCAGATGCCTACTCCATCTTTTGAGTTGCCGCCTACCTGTGCCCCAGATTGCAGTGAGCAGAGTCCAGAAAGTGGAAGGAGGCAGACTAGTGCAGTCTCTTCCCCAAAACAAAAGTTGGTAAAAAATGTTTCCCCTTTCTGTGATACTCTCTTTGCCTGTGGTTGTTACAGTTTAAAATTGTAGTTTTAACCTGCCTGTGATTGCATATTTTATCACCTGTTTTGTGTTTTAATCTTGTTGTTTTTCCTGCCCATGATTGCTTCCATTTAACATGTTGAATTGTGGGATTTGTAGTCCAAACTCTGTACTTTATCCCTGTCATTCCTGTGACAATTCAGATTTCACTCCAAATTTCTCCTTTGCTCTGTGCTAAGACCTGTATGTTAAAACAGTGCACCCCCAGTAACCATTTTGTGTTCACGAGCCAGTGAAACCAGCCCGCCTGCCCCTCCCCCAGCAACAGGGATTTTCTGCATCAGAGGGTGTTTATGTGAGCTGTTTAAACTGTGTTTACTAGGGACTGTGCACTTCGTTTTTTGGCCAGGAAAGGGGGTAAAGTTTTATTCAAACAGTATTGTTAGATTTCAAGTTAGTGAGGCCTTTACCTGCAGAAGTCCAAAGTGTGGATTGAGCCTGTCTGTCTCCTAGGAGATTCTGAACCAGAGAAGCAGCTCCCCAGTCCCCACCCCCAGGCCTGCAAACCCAGGACTGGGGATTAGCTATTCAGCTACCAGGCAAATCTAAGCCCTCCCCTCACACCTGCCCAGGCCCCTTAAGATTTAGCTGGGTGAACCCCAAATCATTCTCCTCCATCTTGTGAGTTGCAGCCTACATGTGCCCCAGATTGCAGTGAGCAGAGTCCAGGAAGTGGTAAGGAGCCAGACCAGTGCTGTCTCTTCCCCAAAACAAACGTTGTTAAAAAAAACGATTTTCCCTTTCTGTGATTTCTGTCTTTGCCTGAGGTTTTTACCGTTTAAAATTGTAGTTTTAACCTGCCTGTGATTGCATATTTTATCACCTGTTTTGTGTTTTAATCTTGTGGTTTTTCCTGCCCATGATTGCTTCCATTTAACACATTGAATTGTGGAACTTGCAGTCCAAACTCTGTAGTTTATCCCTCTCATTCCTGGTGACAATTCAGTTTTCCCTCCAAATTTCTCCTTTGCTCTGTGCTAAGACCTGTATGTTTAAACAGTGCACCCCCAACCACCATTTTGTGTTCACAAGCCAATGAAACCAGCCCCCCTGCCTCCCCCCACCCCAGCAACAGGGATATTCTACCTCAGAGGGTGCTTCTGTGAGCTGTTTAACCTGTGTTTACTAGGGATTGTACACTTCGTTTTTTGGCCAGGAGAGGGAGTAAAGTTTTATTCAAACAGTATTGTTAGATTTCAAGTTAGTGAGGCCTTTACCTGCAGAAGTCCAAAGTGTGGATTGAGCCTGACTGTCTCCTAGGATATTCTGAACAGGAGAAGCAGCTTCCAACTGCCCGGCTAGCAAACCTTGTCTGAGGTCGCTGGGACCTTATATGGTCTGCTAGTGGTTGGTACATGTGTACACTGATTGGTGGTTGTATCTGGTGTTTCTATTGGATTAGGGTTGGTGTCCTCATTGGATTGGGTATTTGAGGGTTCTGATTGTTTTCTGGGTCTGTGATTCAATCAATGTAGGGTTGGGACTAGGGCTAAGATCAGGATTTCTATTGGAAGTAGGGACTAGGGCTTCCTATGTTATTGGTTGTTGGGAGTAGGGTGGGACTAGGGCTAGGGTTAGACCATTCATTGGAAGTAGCGATTAAGGCTTCTGTTGTGATTGGTTGCTGGGCTAGTTGTATAACTAAGAGTAGGGTTAGGCTTTCTATTGGAAGTAGGGACTAGGGCTTCCTGTGCCATTGGTTGCTTGGACTTTGGTTGGGACTACTGGTAGGGCTAGGGCCTCTATTGGACGTAGAGATCAGGGTTTTTGAACTGATTGGGTGCTTGGACTATGGCTAAGATTGGCTGTAAGGTCCTGGTCTCCTATTGGTTCTAGATTTTAGGGCTAGTGTTGTGATTGGATAATGTTAGGGCTAAGGTTCCCATTGGCTGACAGGGTCACCTGATTACTAGGGCTATATTAGGCCAGGGTAAGGGCGTCTCAGCCCGGGTGTCTTGGTTAAGGGCAGAGAGTACAAGGGCAGTTGCCTGTTTGAGCCTGTTCGGGACTGACCAGGACCAGGGCCAGAAATGCTGAACAATATACTTACCTCCTTAATGTATCGATATACTTTCAATGTACTTATGGATCTATATATTTATCACTTTCTTCTAATTTAGCATTTCCAATGCACTACCCTATTTCTCAGCCTATACTTTTCTCAATATATCTTCTAGCCCAACCTTCTGACTCATCTCAAACTTCTTTCTACTACTTTTTCCAATGCACTACCCTATATCTCATCATATACATCTATCAATATATCCTCTACATCCACTCTCTAATTTATCCCAAACCCCTACCACTACTATGATCACCAAAATAACCCTTTCTAGACTCTCTCCTACTCTACCCCTCCTTGCATCATCTGACACCTCTTTTACTATACTGGTCCCCTAAAACAAACCTTTCTAAATCCTTCCCTCTTTTCTACCCCACCCCAACCCTTCTCAATCCAAATAACTGTCTAACATATCCACCACTAAAATTACTTTCATGTTTCACCATACTAATTCAACACTAATTCTGATCGTTCCGAGTAGTGTGCTACTTGTGCTTCAAAACCCCATCAGGGGTAGCAAGCGCTATATAAATACAAACCTCTCTCCCTCTTCTATCCCGCCACCTACCCTTCTCTACCCAAATAACTGAATAACATATCCACTACTGAAATTACTTCATATTTTACTATACTCATTTTCCACACTAATCCTTTATGGGTTCCGGAGTGGCGTGCTATTCACCAGAAAGGCGCTTCAACACCCATTAGGGGTAACAAGTGCTATATGAATGCAAACCTTTCCTCCCTTTTTATCCTTCCGCTATCCTTCTCAGTCCAAATAACTGACTAATATCCACCACTGAAATTACTTCTTATTTCACCATATTAATTCACCACTAATCGTTTATGGGCTTCCTGAATAGCGTGCGTCAACACCCCATCAGGTGAAACAAGCGCTATATAAATACAAACCTTTTTCCTCCTCTATCCTACTGCTATCATTCCAAATCCAAATAACTGACTAACCTATCCACCACTTAAAATGTACTTGCATGTTTCACTATACTAGTTCAAACTGATCCTCTCCCCGCAAATGCTGTCAAAGACCTAACTCCACTCCTTCTGCCTCTCTGGTCCAAGATCATAAACAGCTCACTTCAACAAGGTTGCATCCCAGACACCCTCAAAGTTGGTCAGGTAACACCCATTCTAAAGAAGCCCACAGCCGACGCTACGGACCTGAAGAACCAGGGTTTAACCCAGCGGCGTCAGGGGCACGCCTAAGATCTTTGAGTTCACCTGTCTTGGTATACAGAGACACGGAATACTTCTGGATGGCATCAGAGACCAAGTTTATTAGCTGCAGCTAGTAACAATGATCCTAGAAATACATCACGGTGTAAATTCTCAGGAGACTGCTCATTTACTAAGGCGAGACGTCTTCTTTTATACTCAATATTCACATTATAAATGTACACCCACTGCACAAAAGTCTAGCCAATAAGGTACATTTTTTAACAAAGTATCACATAACAAAAACTCAATTAAAGTATCCCAACCCAAAAGTTAATTATTAGGAATGTCCCAAATTCAATCTCCACAAGCCAGACAAACCTATAATTGAAAGCATAACCCATGTAAGGAAGAAACATAAAAAAGAAACGGTAACAGATGCTGAACAAGATAAGGCATGTGCAAGGAAACTAAAAGTTAACGATGTCCTGAACATTGATTGGGAATCTCAGACAAAGATCGATCAGGGAAATTGGCTTTGCGAGGTCAGTTTCAGGTGAAGAGGTCAGTTTCTTACAGTTCATTTCAGAGTCAAAAAGAAACCTAGTTAATGTATACACGAACTAAGAAGGCCAGGCTATTTTATTCGCCAAGCTACCTTCACAGGCCTACGTGAGGGCAACACAAAATGGTGGCACAGAACAAAATGGAGTCAGACTAGGGAATTACAAAACCTCAGAACCTCCTTTTGCCATTACGTGGGCAATAACTTAAGACTCATGTTAATCTGAATCTAGGTCTATGTCGATATTCATTAGGTCATCAAGGTGTTGCTGTAGCATCATCTTATTATTCTCTACTTCTCTCGGGACAGGTCTCCGAACACACATAGTAGCACAAAGACTACAAATGGCGGGACCACACTGGATGCAAAGACAACAAGAGAAAAAGATGGTTAAAACTATACCAAGGAATGTCAGAATCTTCCATCCCCATTTGGACAGCAGTCCCCCAAACCATCCCGTCAATGACCAGTCTCCTTCGTCTACATGGATAGACTCAGAGATTTTATACAACTTAGAGATGGCTTGGTACACTGTAGGGGCATTATCTGGTATGTAAACACAGCAACAGAATCCAATCAATTTACATACTCCTCCTCGATCTGCAAGTATGATGTCTAATACCATACGGTTCTGCAAAGTCATAAGGCGGTCCACTTGAAGTTCAGCTGTAACATTACTAAGAGCACCTGCTGTCTCATTAATAGTAGCTTCAACAACGCGGACAAGCTGTCGATTATGCCTACTATTGATCATAGGACCCCAAAAGGGCAGGAAGCCCTTGAAGAAATCTCCTACTTCGTGTGCTGCAGTATCTTCCTGACTGAAGACACCTCTACCATATCTTGTTCTATGATAGTCTGAAGCAGTAGTGTATGTAGGGGGAAGTAGAAACGCCACATAACATGTTCCTGAAAAATCAGGTGGTAACCATTTGTAGGCTCTGCCATGACAAACAAAATATGTGCCTTTAGCTGGCACAAACGGTGGAGAAGTCCGAGATGAATAGATATAGGTTTGAGCACACACACTCTTACCTAGCTGAGCTTTCGGATTCCGACCATAACCTTGCAAACAGAAATGGCCCCGGTGGGGTACAATCCAAATAGGGGGAGACCTTTTTCGTCTCTCCTTCTCTGTCAAGCTGGTACTATATCCAGTTCACGTTCCAACCAATGTAAGCCTGCACATCATCCTTAGGGATAGCATTATATGCATCAATATCTCGGATCATAGCTACTATTCCCCTTATCAAGGCACTATTGCTCGAGTTATCTTTAAGGGAACGTAAGGGGCGTACCTCATTTGCATAGATAAACATGGTCTGAAAAGCCCACACAGACCCATTAAAAGAAAAAGGCAAAACCAAATATGGCATACCTTTATCTGTCGTATGAGGCATAAGACCACCAAATATGGCATACCTTTATCTGTCGTATGAGGCATAAGACCACAAACCCAACAATTAGTGGTATTTACTACTAACTGATGCTGATGCAACAACTGTATAAACGAGTTGTTGACAAATTCTGATCTCCTTATCTGTTCATGTTCAGGCAACGTATAAAACTGTTGCAAAGAAACAGTAGTGAAAGAAAGCATAGGTTGGGAGGTGGGTGCAGATGTCTGTTGTGTAGCATAGACAGTCCAACCCACACAAGCTAATGTGATCCTTAAAAACATCAAAAAGCACAATATTATAAAACATTTGCTATGTATCTGTACAAAATCTTGTCTTAAGATCTATTCTCTCAACATCTCTTTCAGTTACAACAGACTCCATCCTCTAACGTGCTGCTCGCGGCAATTTTCCTTCTTCACTCAAGTGTGCGTCCAGGCGTCCTAGACATCCCTAGAACCGCAGACCTTTCGTCAATACACGAGCCACCCCTTAAGTCTTATACCGCGACCCTGCAGCTGAACCCGGATGGTGGTTCGAAAAAGAAAAAGAAAAATAGTCTCTTGTCTGAAAGAGTGTAATTCACAAAAAAATTCAGATTTTATTTTTCCTTTTTAGACCTTAAGTTGTACCAGGCACAGTTTGATCCTGAAAGAGTGTCTCTGGGTGCGTAGTATCAAGTCTCAAACACGGCGGCACAGCTTCTTGCAAGACTTCATCATCCGCACGTTCTGACTGAGTCCATTCCAGATGTGCATCGCTAAAAGGTACAAATCTCGGAACCCTTTCACTATCGGAATCGGCAACACCTTCCCGGACCCACTTATCGTACGGTAAGGGCAAAGGTATCTTCTTGCAATGGGTACCATGTACCCAGTTTTTCTTGCCGAACACCTTAATAGCGTCCGAGTTGATAACAGGACTTGGTATGGACCGGTCCATCTTGGTTCCAAGTTCTTTGACCTCTGGAAATTCCTGGTTAGAATCCAGTCGCCAGGTTGAATCGCGTGGCCTGCGTCTACAGAAACTGAAGGCAAAGTGTCATGGACCTGTTGGTGAAGAACACGCAATTTAGCAGTCAAATCACGTAAGTAGTCAACCAACATAGGGTATTCGATATCACTGTACTTCTTAGGCCTCGGCACACCCCAGACATTCGCCGGACGTCCAAAAACAATCTCGTATGGGCTAAGTCCCACGCGAGAATGTACTGTTGTTCTTGTGGACAAAAGTGCCAATGGTAAGGCATCGGGCCATGTAAGACCAGAGCTCGCTTGCACCTTGGCCAACTTCAGCTTCAGAGTGCCATTATAGCACTCGACCAGGCCTGCTGACTGGGGGTGATTCGCAGCGTGAAATTTCTGTTTGATACCCAGACCCGCACATACTTTCTTCATAATCTGACCCACAAATTCACTTCCATTATCACTCCATACCATCCTCGGCAAGCCATATCTGGGAAAGAATTCTTTGAGCAAAACCTTGGCTGTAGACAAGGCAGTATTATCCTTTAGGGGATAGGCCTCTATCCATCTGGAAAAGGCACAAACAACCACAAGGACATACTTCAAGTTATTGCATCTTTCCATAGTCTATCTGCAGCACCTCGAACGGATACGTTGGAGGAGCAAAATGACCTGCTGGAGTTGGGGTTCCCGTTCCAGGATTATGCATCAAGCAAATCATGCAGTGTTTAACCAAATTCTCAGCACACCTAGGAATTCCACCAATCTGCCATACCGGAGCCAACAACTTACATATCCCTTTTGAACTAATGTGAGCCAACCCATGAGCCATAGTAACCACCGGAAACACATATGCATCCGGTAACAACCATCGCTGGTGCTCTGACAACTCAACCCAACAGCCTGTTGAATCCAACATTCCCGTACCCTCTCTCCACACATTCAATTCTTTCTCAGTAGCTTCTGCCTGAATCATTTTCACACTTTCTGTTGTATCTTCACACATTCCTCCTTCCACAACCCATCTGGCAGGACCTGCAACATACATCCGACTCGTCACATCTTTCACCGTTTCTCTCGCTACTTCATCTGCAAACGCATTCCCTCGACCCACATCATCCGTAACCTTCTTATGCGCACTACACTTCACTATCGTAATTTGGGTCGGCAAAGTAAGTGATTCAAGAAGTTCACTCACTAATTGTCCATGCTGAATTTTCGTACCATGGGAAGTAAGAAATCCTCTCTCTTTCCACAAGCGACCAAAACTGTGAGCCACGCCAAATGCGTATTGGCTATCAGTATAAACATTCACTCTCTTTCCTTTTGACAACACACACGCTCTAGTCAATGCTATCAACTCCGCTGCTTGCGCTGAATTCTGTGCAATACGTGCTGTTTCAACAATCGTGTGCAAAGTTGTGACAGCATATGCTGCAGTCGTCTCTCCATTCGGAAGCTTAAAGCACGAACCATCTACCCATAGGGTACCATCAGGATTCGAAAGAGGAGTATCTTTCAGATCAACTCTACCCTTCGTTTCCTCCTCTGTCCAGAGAAAACAGTCATGCTGTTCCTGAGCATCTGTCTCTACAAAAATTGGCAACAATGTAGCTGGATTAAATGTGTTGCACCGCTTGATGTGCACATGGCTAGCCAAAAGCGTCAATTCATAACCTAACAAACACGCACTGGTAAGATGGTGAGTCTTCGTTCTATTCAATATAGTATCCACTGCATGTGGGACCATCACAATCAATGTATTATGCAATACCAAACCAGCAGACTGTCGGATAGAAACAGCCTCTGCCGCTGTAGCTCTTAGACAACTAGGCAACGCCCTAGCCACCGGATCTAAAGTAGCTGAAAAATACGCACATGGGCGATGCTTGTCTCCAAATTGTTGCGTCAGCACTGACAACGCACAACCTTCTCTCTCGTGTACATAAAGTGTAAAAGGTTTACTGTAGTCGGGGGTACCCAACACCGGAGCAGAACACAATGCATCGCGCAATTCAGAAAAACTCTTCTGACATTCGTCAGACAAAGGAAGAGGGTGTGGTGTGTCCTTAAGAGTAAGTGCCAACAAAGGTTTCGCTAGCAAAGAAAAATTCGGAATCCACTGTCTACAATACGAGGTGATACCTAAGAAGGCACGCACCTCTCTCTGTGTGCATGGCACAGTCATTTGGGGAATCGCTTGAACACGCTCTGTGGTCAATCGCCTTCCCTCCTTCGACAAGAGATGACCTAAGTAGGTCACTTCTTGGCGGCAATACTGCAACTTCGAAGGTGACACTTTATGATGAAGGTCAGACAGGTGTCACAACAAAGAAAGAGTAACTTCTTTACAAATCTCTTCATCATCAGCAGCAACCAACAGATCATCAACATACTGGATAAGAGTAGCACCAGAAGGCAATGCAAGAGTATCAAGCTGAGTTTTCAAAGCTTGACTATAAATGGAGGCACTCTCACAATAACCTTGAGGAGCGCGCTAAAACCGGAAATTGCGGCCTCCTAAAGAGAAGCCAAAAATATCCCTACTTTCCTCAGCAATCGGAATACTGAAGAAAGCGTTCTTCAGATCAATAACAGAAAACCAAGCAGCTGAGGCAGGGATCACAGTCAATAAAGCAGTAATTCCCGGGACAACAGGAAACTGTGGCACAACGATCTTATTGACCTCTCGAAGGTCGATCACAAACCGATACACAGGTGGCTGAGAAGAGTCAGTACGCTTAAGGACAGGCAGTACAGGACTGTTACACACATTACCTCTCGTTTCTTCAACCACACCTTTCTCAACCAAATCATAAATAATCGGTAAAAGAGCTCTTTCGCCATCACTGGAAATTTTGTACTGAGGAATGCGACGTAATTTAGCATTCGACTTAAGGGTAACAACGTAGGGTGGAATCTGCAAGAGACCAACATCATTGGGACCTGTAGCCCAAAGTGCATCAGGGAGAGAACGCAGTTCCAGTGGAAGGAGCTCCTTAGACAGATACATCGGGGAAATCACTTTCTTACCCACCGTAAGATGTACTCCCGAAGGAGAACAATGTAATGTCGCATGCAATCTTTTCAACAAGTCCAAACCCAACAGATTCTCGCCACAGCCAGTCGTTAGAATAAGGGGAGCCTCCAATTCACAGGGACCAATAGAAAGGGGCAAAGGACAAGAAACCGGGTTACGAACTGGGGCGCCAGAAAATCCTACTGAAACATTGGTCAAGCCAGACAAAGGTGCGCCAGGGAGTTTAGAGTGCATGATAGAACTCTTTGCTGCACCAGTATCCAAAAGAAAAGGTTCTGCCACACATGATGTAATCACTTCAACATAAGGTCCACTCTGGTCTACTGGAACTGACACTACTCCCTCTCTTTGTCCATGGCTGTCCTAACTATAATTAAAACCAGCACTCTCACTTCTAACATAATAATCATCAATGTAGTACTGAGCGGACTGGACGGTCGGAACATTCTGTTGGTCAATATAATTCAGAGAATTCTGAGGGGAAACGGAACGGTCATTCTGGGGAAACCTACCACGTCCCCTACCCCTAGGTACTTGTTGGAAACCACCACAACCTCTCAGACCAGGCATACCATTTGCACGCTGTAGCAAGATCGGGCAACTATTCTTGAAGTGACCTTCTTCTTTACAATAAGCACACTGATTAGGGCCTAGCGGGATGCGCGAAGTAAAAGACTCAGACTTCTGCAACAGTTTCTGAAACTGTGGGGGTTGCTGAAACTGGGAAGGATGCTGAAACTGACGCTGATTAGGGCAAGGCGGATAAGCCTGCTGCAGAAGAACTTTTGTTTTTAATTCTCTAGTCTTCTTCTCTACTTTATCCTTCTCATCTTTATCTCTATTTTCATAGTATTGTGCAGTAGCCAATATCTGGGCCGAAGAAGAAACAGCCCATGAACTCTCAGATTCCTTTAACTTATTAGAAAGTTCAGGAAGTAAATTAAAAACAAACTTATCTACAAACAACCTCTGACCACCTTCTGTACTCATGTCCTGACCACTATGATCAATGAATGTTTTCTCAAAACTAGTGAAGAAATCAGACACACTCTCGTCTTTCTTTTGTTTGCATGCTACTAACTTGTCCTAATTCACCCGCAGAGGAGGCATCATAGTTTTCATTAAATTAATAATCCTACCAGGTAGTTCTGCAACTAAGGGTTCAGGTTTGGCACTTCCTACCTGCCGACCATCTGCAGCAGTAATATTAACCCACGTATCTCCTAACTCTGGCGCGTGATCCTCGTGACGGTTCTTCGCCCACAAGGGTTGAGGAGCTACATTACCCATCAACATATCTATGTCAGCTAAATTTGTAACACACGCATCAACTGTCTGAGACAACTCCTTGTAATAACCAGCAGGATTTTTACGGGGGTCAAGCAAGGTCTGCTTAAGAGCTAGGACCTCAGCTCTCTTCCAAGGGACATGCACTCACACTCGCTGAAAATGAGCCGGTGCAGCCGCAATACCATGAGCGGCATCAGCCACAACTGCATCTCTCCATACAGGGGGAACCTCTCTCATAGGATACTGCTTCACTTTTCTCCTAACAAAAGGGTCAGGTTCGAACAATGACTGAGGTGGAAGTCTAGACCTCAAAGTGAGTAGTGTCTCTACCGCTTCCTCAACATCGGAACCCACTATCGTCCCTTTAGCAAATTCGGCCTGAACATTAAGCAATTCCAACTCATTATCTTCCCACTCCTAACGAAGGAAGGTACACATAACATCAAAAACATACCTTTTTTTTGGTGCCTCCCACTGTAGGAAGATATCCATAACCACTTGTGGATTGTACCTGGAGGTATTCAAAACCCATCTACGAGCAAGGAGATCTAACACTGCCCGCTCTTCGGGACGAGGGAGCTGACTACGTCTCTGCTTACGTTCAGAAACAGGGGTCATATTCAGTGTCCCAAAGAAAGGAGACAAAAGACTAGTGACAGTCTCAGTCATTTGTTGCTGAGCAGAAGGAGAAGAAGTTGACATGAGGACAGGAGACAAAGTGTTTTGAGGCGACAGAGATGTAGGGATAGAAATAAGAGAGGTCGAAGATAAAGGAGTGTAAGGTAAAAGAGTTTGAGGCAAGGCTGGTGGCAAGGCTGGCGGCCCTGGAGGGGGCTGCGCCGGGGGAGGAAGAACCACCTGTGAAGCAATGGGTGGCTGAACAACAACAGGGGGTTGAACGACAACAAGGGATGCAACAACTGGAGGTAACGGAGGTGCAGTAGCACCCTGCACATAAGGGGGTGGTAATCTCAGTAAATGTGGCATCAAAGGATCCTTTTCAGGGTCTTCAGTCACATTTGAAAGGGGGAGTGGCAAAGCCGGGTAACATTTGTCAATGGCCATGCAATGTTGTCTATCTGATACTTCAATCGCACGATCTTCTTCATCTTCCTTAAACTGCCTAGCAGCTTGCATTACCGATATATTCCTTTCCTTCCTATCTCTCTTAGCTTGCTTAATTTCTCGCTGTTTGGCTTCCTTATGCCAAAGGCGGAAAGAGTCAAACATCGCCGGCCGGGCAACTTCTAGGTTATCTAAAATATCTGATTCAAAACTACCATGTTGGGGCCATCGTAAAACACCATCTTTCCTTTTATAACGGACCCATGCTTCATTAAAGGTAATGGGACCTACACCATGCTTTGAATAGAGCTCATAAGTTGGAGTTCCAACCGGAGGTATCTGACACGAGTCCTCCAATCGGGAATCCCTATTACAACTACAACAAAACCATTTCCTAAATTTGCTAAAACCAGGCATCTTTTAGCTCACTAGTCTTGCTTCAAACTTCAAGGGGTTATCAAAAATGATACACTCGCAAATATACGAACCCCTCGGCTTCGACTATTGCAATGGCCGAATCAAAACCAAGAAACAAAACAAAGTCGTGGGAGCGATCCAAATGTCTGTCAAGCCACCAGAAGACCGTCTAACGTCTCGCCTTGCAAATTATCACAAGAGGGTCCAAGACAGGGTGACAGTCAGGGCAGCAGTCCTTCGCAGCCGTCGGAAAGGGGAAGCCTCGCAGAAAAAAACCTTCGGTCCACGTCTACATGCAGGGGTCGATGAAGTGGCGGCCGTCCTCCAGATTTTTCCTCACGGTGCTCCTCACAATCTTAGAGCTTGGACCAGTACCGCTGAAGTCGCCCGACGTTGGGCGCCAGTTGAAGAACCGGGGTTTAGCCCAGTGGCATCAGGGGCACGCCTAAGATCTTCGAGTTCACCTGTCTTGGTATACAGAGACACGGAATACTTCTGGATGGCATCAGAGACCAAGTTTATTAGCTGCAGCTAGTAACAGTGATCCTAGAAATACATCACGGTGTAAATTCTCAGGAGACTGCTCATTTTACTAAGGCGAGACGTCTCCTTTTATACCCAATATTCACATTATAAATGTACACCCACTGCACAAAATTCTAGCCAATAAGGTACATTTTTGAATAAAGTATCACATAACAAAAACTCAATTTACAGTATCCCAACCCAAAAGTTAATTATTAGGAATGTCCCAAATTCAATCTCCACAAGACGGACAAACCTATAATTGAAAGCATAACCCATGTAATGAAGAAACATAAAAAAGAAACGGTAACAGATGCTGAACAAGATAAGGCATGTGCAAGGAAATTAAAAGTTAACGATGTCCTGAACATTGATTGGCAATCTCAGACAAAGATCGATCAGGGAAATTGGCTTTGCGAGGTCAGTTTCAGGTGAAGAGGTCAGTTTCTTACAGTTCGTTTCAGAGTCAAAAAGAAACCTAGTTAATGTATACATAAACTAAGAAGGCCAGGCCATTTTATTCGCCAGGCTACCTTCACAGGCCTACGTGAGGGCAACACAAAATGGTGGCACAGAACAAAATGGAGTCAGACTCGAGAATTACAAAACCTCAGACCTAAACAACTATCGCCCTATTTCCAATATTCCGACCTTGGCCAAACTTCTGGAAAAATGTGTTCACCTACAACTAACGAGGCATATCGATCACTTTGACCTCCTTAACAAACATCAATTAGGCTTCCGTGCAGGTCATAGCACTGAATCAGCCATGACCCACATAATTGACGACGCGCTGCAAATCCTGGATCAAAATGGATCCTGCTTACTCATCCTGCTAGACCTCTCATCAGCCTTTGATACGGTCAAACATGAGAACTTAATAGACCTCCTGGAACATAGAATGGGTTTATCAGGGGCAGTGCTAAACTGGTTTTCCTAATTTCTTCAAAATCGGACACAACAATTCAAAGCCAATAACTCCTTGTCCAAGCCTGTCCCAGTAACCTTGGAGTCCCGCAAGGGTCCTCACTATCCCCGACACAGTTTAACCTTTTCATGGAACCACTCACCGAAATTCTACATGCATCTAACGTGCAATATCACATGTACGCCGACGACACACAACTATACCTTAAGATTCACACCTTAGGCGACAAAAAATTGCTTAATGCAACGCTTAGGAATGCCCAAACTTGGCTGGCAGAAAATCATCTCAAACTGAATGCCCTAAAAACCAAATTCCTGCTAATAGCTCCACCTGCCCAAGTCCCCAAAATGCAAGAATGGATGAAACATCTTACGGCATTCAACGTTCAACCTATCATCGTGGACTCAGCGAAATCACTAGGAATAACTTTTGACAGTAACCTCAATATGCAAAAACACATCAGCAATGCCACAAAGGGAGCAAACTTCCAGATAAACACACTGAGGAAACTGAAACCCTTCCTACCACACAATGACTTCAAGCAGGCAGTAAAAGCTCTAGTTATACCGAAAGTGGAATACGGATGTGTCTCTCTTTGTGGCCTACCCAAGGCATCAACAGCACCGTTAAGAGCTTCAATCAATGTAGCAGCGAGACTTATCACTGGTTCTAAAAGAAGTTCCCACATCTCCCCGGACCTACAATCCTTGAACTGGCTACCTCTGGAAGCCAGAATTCATCTGAGTAAATGTGACATCAAAGGATCCTTTAGCATGTATGACGCACAAAGCCATGCATCACAATGCACCTAGCTATCTGGCACAGAAACTGAGGATCTCTGGTGGGATCAGATCCTCAAGAAGTGCAGAAAACCTACTACTGAAACCACAAAAATTCAATAAGAAGAAAACATATAACCGAACCTTTTCTGGGATGGCACCCAGGATATGGAATGCCTTACCCCCAGAAACCAGACTTAACCCCTCCACTGCCTCTTTCAAAAAAGATGTAAAATCGATTCTCATGGCCAAATTCACCTGAAGTAAGGTCTACTGAAATCTCGAGACCAACCGCAACCTGACTTTGATAAAGGACCACCTAAACATCCTAGACATTATATCTTCCTCCTGTCTCACTCAATGAGATAGATTGTGCGTTGCACCTTACTATTTTGCTTTTTATAAAATGTTTTGTATATGTGCTTTGATTTTCACTGATGTGTTGTATCAGTAACTTTTACTGACTGTAAAGCGCTCTGATATCCGCCAGGATCTTGTACGCGCTCTATAAAACTTTCAAAATAAAAAACAAAATAAACACTAATCCTCTATGGGTCCCGGAGTAGTGTGCTACTCGCCGAAAAAGCGCTTCGACGCCTCGTCAGGGTTAGTAAATGCAATTACAATACAATACAATACAAGCCGAGGTAAGCCCCGCAAGCCCCCCCATTGTTGACAACTCGGCGGCTGCCCACCGGTCCCAACCGGTCCCTTAGTGAAGGTCGAGTCAACCAGGGCCCGAGACTGCCACACCTCTGCCCAGTGGCTTGCGCTACCCCCTAGTGGACCACCAGCAGCAGACCATGGTCGAGAGCTGCAGGCCGGTAATGTATGACGGCGGGGTGGGTGGGCTTTGGGCGGGGGCAATTCTACTCCTGCCACCAGAGTACGGGGAGGGGCCACACAGGGACAGCGGGATCCCAGAAGTGTGGGGGAGGCGACTCGCCGCAACAACACTGACGCAAATCCGGACTCGACGCGACCAGAGGCGGCTTGACCCAAATTCCTCAGTGTGATGTCTCGGTGCGAAAAGGATCCCCAGATGGGTGGGGAGGTAGATATACCTGCCCCCCTACCCCCCAATGGCCTGCCAGACTTGACAAAGGTAGCGCCGGGCCCGGGTTGGGTTCCAAACACTAGACCTGTTGGGTTTGTGTCCTCATGTGGCACTAAGGTGGCCGCCCTCCTTTGGGGGCCCCCTGCATGGGCCACGGGCAGCCAAATTACACAGAAGTAGACAGCAATACATATACACACCCTCACACAATAATCTCTCCTACTCTTCTCATACACACCCTTGCGCAATAACCTCACCTACTCTCATACACACTCGCACAATAACCCCTCCTACTCTGATACACACCCTCACACAACAACCCCTCCTACTCTCATACACACTCTCGCACAATAACCCTCCTTCTCTTCTCATACACACCCTAGCATAATAACCCCACCTCATCCCATAAACACTCGCACAATAACCCCTCCTACTCTCATACACACCCTCGCACAACCCCTCCTACTCTCATACACACCCTCGCACAATAACCCCTCCTACTCTTCTCATACACACCCTCACACAATAACCCCTCCTACTCTCATACACACTCTTGCACAATAACCCCTCCTACTCCTCATACACACCCTTGCACAATAACTACCTACTCTCATACTTACTCTCGCACAATAACCCCTCGGACTCTCATACACACCCTCGCACAATAACCCCTCCTACTCTCATACACACCCTAGCACAATAACCCCTCCTACTCTCATACACACCCTAGCACAATAACCCCTCCTACTCTCATACACACTCTTGCACAATAACTCCTCCCACTCCTCATACACACCCTCGCACAATAACCCCTCCTACTCTTCTCATACACACCCTCACACAATAACCCCTCCTACTCTCATACACACTCTTGCACAATAACCCCTCCTACTCCTCATACACACCCTTGCACAATAACTACCTACTCTCATACTTACTCTCACACAATAACCCCTCGGACTCTAATACACACCCTCGCACAATAACCCCACCAACTCTCATACACACTCTCGCACAATAACCCCTCCTACTCTCACACACCCTCACATAATGAATAACCTCTCATACTCATACACACCCTCGCCCAATAACTCCTCCTACTCATACAACCAAGAAGCAGTCGGCATTGAGTACATACATGCTTACACGAGAACCAATCCTCTTCTCACATTACAAAGCAGCAGTCATAGTGCCAATATCAGCAACTCACCCCAACCGTAAACACAGCAATACCAAATAAAGAACACACAAGACACAGTAGTTGTTGGAGACAATATTTCTGTAGGTTTATTTCACACAAGAAATATGCCAACATGGTGGGTCAACTCACGGGCGATACAAAGCAGCAGTCAGTGTTATTGTACAGCTGACTCTTGTCTCTTCTCCCTCTGTACACAATAACCACTCTTCCCGCCTCAATACAGCAGCAGCTGATACTAATGGCACACTCACTTCTACGATAACCCCTCCTCTTCTCACATTACACAGCAGCAGACAGCATTGGTGACACACACCCTCGCACAATAGCCCCTCCTACACTTCTCATACACACCCTCCCACAATAACCCGCCCTCCTTTCTCATTGTGCTGTTGCCTCGAGCTAAAGCAACCCTTTCCTCGCACAATCCCACCGTCTCCTCTCGCACATTACCCAGCATCAGGGTAGCCCAACCTCTCACTGTGGCCCGCCTCCTCTCGCATTACACAGCAAAGCTCAGCAACCGTGACCCAGTCTCTCCCTTGCCCCTTTTCCCCGCCCTCTCCTCCCCTCGGGTCTGATGGATGACAGAAGGTGGGAGGGGGAGAGTGGGCCTGGGTATCACTGGAGTCACGTGACCCGCTGTCCTTGCGGCCCCAGCATCTCCATCTTTGCGTCTCCCAGCAACCAAGGAGGAGGAGGGAGAAGAGAATGAGGAGCAAAGAGAGGAGGGAGGAGAGGAGGAAGGGGGGCAACTGAGCCCGCACAATAAGCCAAGCACCTGCGAGAGACGCAGGAAAGACGGATGAATAGATGGATATATAGACATTCCCATCGAAAGTCTGATCCATAGATCCATTGATCAGCAGACGGAGGGAAGAGGATACATGTTCAAAGGTGAGGATGCTGCTGGGGGGGGGTTGAGGTCAGTGTGGAGAGGCTGCGACCACAGCAGGGCCCTTGGCTCACACGGTGGGTTTGTGTTTACAGGCATGCGGGAAAAGGGGTCAGGAACAGGTGATGAGTCTCTTGTTTCATGGATGCGCCGCCCGTAGGTAAGAGAAACGTGTCGGACACACCCACCAGACCATGGGCGGAGGCGCGCTCTTTGTTCGCAGGATGGCTTTAGGGCGCATTGATGGCAGCTACGGTGGAGCGATGTACCAAGGAGAAGGGGGGAAGGCCAGGCTGAGATCGGATCCAGACACCCAGTATGCGGTGGCTGTTTCTATGAGGCAAGATCGCCTGAGGTGAGAGTAGGGACGAGGCTGCCTGTCAGAGGGCCCAGGTCCCAGACACGCAACCTGCCAGCATGCCTCACGTCACCCCTGGGCCGAGGGACTGATACTCCGCCTGCCAGCCAGACTCAGAACACAGGGTAGGAGAGACGCAGAGGCTCCATGTCAGGCAGGCTCAGATCACCTGAGAAGAGACGGGCAGAGATACAGCAGCAGGATCTGCCGCTTCAAGGCACCTAGCGCCTTGAAGAGGCAGACAGCCTGTTAGTCAGGTGCAGGAGCCAGCGGAATTCAGGCACCGACAGACCAGACGCTGCCTGCCAGCCCAGCTCGCATCATCTGCGGGTCGGGGCCAGACATCTCCTCTCGGCATAGTGCAAGACAGGCACCGAGATGGAAACAAAGCTGAGAGGGGCGTGATACCACGACGAGCTGCCTGTCCACCAGTCTCAGGCCATACCCAGACATCCAGCGTGCGGTGGGTACAGGGACAGGCAGCCCA
The DNA here is from genome assembly GCF_964263255.1 of Lissotriton vulgaris. NCBI lineage: Eukaryota > Metazoa > Chordata > Amphibia > Caudata > Salamandridae > Lissotriton > Lissotriton vulgaris. The sequence goes on from NC_141685.1 coordinate 879,222,841, forward strand.
GATCACCCGAGGCGAGGTAAAGACAGAGGTTGAGGCCCAGATCTAGAGATGCCGAGGATGCGACAGAGACAGGGCTGTCTGTCAGGCCGGCTCAGATCAGAGCCCGGTCCCCAGGCTGGCTGCTAGCGGCTGCACTGGACGCCCGCACGCAGCTTGGCAGACAGCGAGTCTGCCTGTCCCCAAGGCTCAGGGCCCCTGGGGTAAGACAGCCGTAAACCAGACACGGGGGCCGAGAACGAGACACCTGACACCGAGGCTCAAGGAGTCTGCCGCCCTGCTTTACATGACGCCACCTCCTGCAAGGAGCCAGAGGCTGCCAGCCGCCAGACTCACTCCGAGGCGCACATCTGAGGCCCGGAATGCACGGAGGCAGTGCAGAGACTGCCTGTCACTCCACTTCGGCTCTCAGACATCTGGCTGTCAGCAGCATAAAGCTGTATGCCGGCACGAGACATCCGTCTGCAGCAGGCAGGGGCATGGGCGGCCTGCACACTCTGCTCCCGCTCGACACAGGGTACCTATATAGGCAACCCTCTCCACCTTTGCAGAACCTAGCATGCAATTGGGATAAATACATCTCACAATACAATTTTGTTGGCAACAGTTTGCTGCAGGTTTATTCCATACAAAAGCATTTCAACGTGGTGGGTTAACTTACGGCTGATCCAAGGGCAGGCAGTGTTGACTAACCTACGCTGCCCTGCCCGCCTGAAGAGCCAAATTGCACCGTGACCCAGGGACATCTTAAGGAATTTGGGGGCCCAGGGCCAAACATATCTTGGGGGCCCCTGTTCAGAACAGTATTGAATTTCTGATCCTATTTTAGCTCTATTATGCCATCTTTGGCCAGGTCAATGAAAATGCACAGACTCACTCTTCTAAATTCTAAATGTGTTTATTTAAAAAAATTCAGGGACAGTGATGTGTGTTTTCAATATTGTAACACAGCAGCAGCTCACTAATATTACTGCAAATAATCTCTCGAGACCCCCTCCCATTTCTCATACATGGGGTCTGGTTTTGATCTGAAATATTTATGGATGTTTGATGAAACCTAAACACAACATTTGGCTGCAAAATGCCCGTAATAGACTCTCACACATAACCCACATTAAAAATAAATTAAAGGTAAACTGTATCTAAAATAATTTGTTTAAAAATTAGTCAGTCATCAGGGCAAGACTCTGCAGAAAAGAACTGGCTCTGTAAGGGGGCCACTTGATAGGCTGGGGCCCTGGGCAAGAGCCCACTTTGCCCATGCGTTAAAACATCTATGCCGTGACCGATCCAATCGGTGCTACCAGTTATGAGGGGATTCCACCCTTGAATACCACAAATCACTGGTCCACCACTTTACTCACGCCCTTTTAAGTGCGGAGCATTGCAAGGCAAGCCCCCGGTTGCTCAGGCTTACACCCGCCTGAAGGACTAGCGGGCGCCAAAAATTCTTGCTCCAGTGTCCTGCCGTAAAAACTCCTGGGGTTTGGCACAGCAACCCTTTTGTGCACCTGAAGAGGTACCCTTCCACCTTCTGATCACCCTGTAGCTCTGCCTGCAAAACAAATGAAAACATTAAACAGTCCTTTCTAGCTGTGCTTACCAGCCAACACGCCTGGTATGCGGTAGGGCGGGAGACTGTGTGTGCTGAGCCAAAGAGGGCGCCAGATGGACGGAGGCAGGTATAAGTACCTCACCACTACCCTCTGTGCACCCGAAGTGATGCAGCCGGCGTGCCGGGCTGGGGAACTCCCCCCCGGGGTCCTCTCAACTAGAGGGGTGGTGGTGTGCCTAATGTGGCACTAAGGTGGCCGCCCTTATGAGGTGGCCCACTGCGTGAGCCACGGACACCTCATACTCCCAGGGCCCAGCAAGCACATTTGCTCAGACAGAGAGTGAGATAAAATGCAACCCAGGCCCAGACGCCTGAAACACCAACAGGCTCACCCTCAATGATCCCAAATGTTACACTCGTAAAAAAAAAGTTTACAAAACTAATCCTCGTAAAATGGGATTTCATAATTTCACATCCTTTGATTTGGTCAAGATTTCCTCAAATGACATTTTCAGTGCCTCAGTCTCTAAATACATTTATGATTTCACAATCTATAGAGGAAATTTCAAACTTCTATCTTTTTTATAAATCTTCTTTCGAGCCTCTAAATGTGCTCTTTTTAAATGTTGTTTCCAAGCTGCTATTTTTCTAAGACGGTGTATAGATTTGTTTCTCCTAAAAATGAAAACCAGTGGTCTCTTTGAGCATAGGAATTTTCAACATATGATCCTTCAACTGGAATTTCATGATGTCTGCTCCTTCACTGTATGTACTCCTTATTTAATTTTTTTCAAAATATTTTTCAATATCTTCTTATAAAAAAATCATGATTTCCCAGTTTTTAAAGTCAATTTTGAAATTTCCCCTCTTTTAAGTATTTCCAACAGTACCATTTCCCAACTTTCCAAACCATCCTTCTGTATAAACAGATTTTTTAATTTTGTCTCTTAAAAGGGGATTTCAATGATCGATTTTTAAAGGTTTTTAAACATCTTCTTTGTCAAAGGGTAATTTCTCCTCTTTCAATCTGTTCAGGATTTTCTTTCCTTCGAAAGGATTTTCAATGTTGTCTTAAAAACATTTATGATTTCCAAGTTTTGAAATAAAATTTCATACTTAAACCCTCTTTAAAGGATTTGCTATTGTCCATTTTTGTTCGATTTTAACTAATGAAATACACACGAAAAATGAAGGAAATCTATCCCAATTCTTTAATGACTTCCACTGGTATACCTTAATGTTTCCTCTCTGAAGATAGTTTACAAGTTACTCTTCTCCCAGGAGCAGGCTAGTTATAGAGATTTACCTTGTATAAGATATTTTTCGCATTCCCATTTGTAAATGGGATTTCACAATTGACCCATTTGGTCTTTGATGCGGGGTGCCCAGCAGCAATCTTTTGAAGAGACTACTTTTCTTTGGTACAGTGGAACTCTGAGTGGAATAATGCTATTAAACCTTTTACTTCACAAATAAGTGGAACTGGAGAATTGGCTTGTTGTCTCAGGACTTCGTGGATAGATAGCAATTCATTGCTAGGGCGGAATGAATTTAGTGTATTGGCACAAGGACACAGAACATGTGTGGGACTGGGCATGTTTGGGTATTTTTTACTTGAATACATAGCCTGTTCAATTACATAGCCGTTTCCATTGGTACAAAGTATAGAGTCTGTCATTCTATGGTAGAATAATTTTCTTTCACCACATTTCGGCTATGACTGGGCTCAAACTGCTGTATCTGACATCTAGTTGTTATGACTAGGAGTATATACAAACATATTTAGGGAATGCCTTGTGCATATATAGGCTGAGGGGACTGGATTGATAGAACAGCTGCAACAATTACTCTCCCTCCCCTTGCAGGGTTGGCAGAGCCCAGGGCAGAGCCGGTCATGTCGGAGCAGGTGCCAGAGACCCGTCCGAAGCCGGCTGTTGCCATGAAGCCCACGGCAGGCCTCAACCCGAACCTCCTTGGCTACATTGGCATCGATACCATCATCGAGCAGATGAGGAAGAAGACCATGAGGACTGGCTTCGACTTTAATATCATGGTCGTAGGTATGAATGAAGGCGTGGAGGGGCTGGATGAAAAGGATGGCCCAAATGGAAGGGTTGGGGCTGTAAGGGAACAACAGGACACAATATCAGCAGGATGGGAGGACTGGGGTAGGTTGGAAGGTACATGCAGAATCTCCAGGATGGGGCAATGTGGGAGGGGCGAAGAAAGGTGGGTCGGTCCGGGTAGGTTGGAATTGAAGTGCAAGAGGGGAAGAGTGAGGCAAGATGAGACTGATGAAACAAGAGAATGCAGCAGGATGGGAACAACAGGGCTAGATTGAAAGTACAGAGCAGGGTAGAAGAAGTATGGAAAGACTAATAGGTAGGAGAGATGGAACAGGATGAATAGGAAAGGAGGTGTGTAGCCAGATGGGAAGAACTGACATGGATGGGAAGGGTGGGATAGGAAAGGAGGGATTGTGCAGGAAGAGGAGTAATAGGACAGGAGGACTTTGACCCAATGGACAGGACAGGTTAAGAGTAAAAGGCAGAATGGTAGGGGAAGAATGGCCCAGTTGGTGGGTTAGGAGGGAAAGGCAGCCTGGGAGGGACTGTGCAGAATGGGAGGTAGATGTAATGAGATACAGGAGGGGAGCAGAAGGTACAAGAGGGGTGAAGTGGAGGGGAGTAACAGGATGGAAGTGACAGAACAGGAGGGGACAAGAATGGATGGACTAGATGCAAGGGACCTCAAGAGAGGGACTAGATGGAAGGAACATCAGAAGAGGAGCAGAATGGGAGGGAACGGAACCGGAAAGGAAGGGCGTGGGCTGGACAGATAGAGAGGGATGAGAGGGGTGGAAGAGGCAGGACAGGATGCATTGAAGAGCAGTGCCACAGCAGGAGGGACACTAGGTAACAGATAGGCTGGCACTACAAAGACACATCACACTGCTAACATCACTATATTTGGTACATTTCCCTGAAAACACTTCAAACCACTGCCTCCCGCTGCAAATGTGTACCAAGAATATTCATTTTTTTATACTTTGATGTGTCGTCCTAAGTGGCATGGGTATGCCCAGACATGGATCCTGTGCACACTGTCACTGAAACTAAGCTATACCTGGCGGATGAGTCCATAACTGGGGCAAAACCAGTCCTGGTTTGCTCCTGTTCGGGTTGATGGAGGAATTTTCTTGGCAGTTCAGACTGGACTGTTCCCATTGAAACCGGGTCAAGGCAGATTTGCATATAGCTGTTCAAACTGAGGTGGCATGGTGCTCAAAATAACGATTGGTTGCGATGTGCCTCGAAAAATTACCAGTGGCTGAGATTAATTCAAGCATTTCATCACTTTTTTGTAAAGTTTGAATGGGAAATCAGGGAACCGCACTGCATGTTAATGATGTACAATATTCACAGAACTGTGTGTGAGGATGCCAGGAGTACAAGAAATTGAGAGACACTTGGATAGAACAGGTTTATGCAGGGTTGGATTGGCTATTCTGTCATTCAGGCATTACCTCAATAGGCTGCACGCTCAATGTTGCGCTGCGTGACATGGATTGGGCCTGAGAAATTACCAGTGGCTGAGGTTATTTAAAGCATTCATTCACTTTTTTTTTTGTATGATTTGAATGGGAAATCAGTCAATCTCACTACATACTAATAATGTACAATGCTCAGAGAACTGTGTGTGAAGAAGCTATATGTACGAGAAATCGAGAGACACCTGGAAAAAATAACGTTATGCAGAGCTGGATTGGCCATTCTGTCATTCAGGCATTACCTCAATAGGCAGCAGGCTCAAAGTTGCTTTCAGAGCAGGAGGTGCTGCTGTGTGTCAATCATTCCACTTGCCCCATTCTAATCTTGCCCTCCAACAAGGGGTGGGGGTGGTGCTTAAACATTTGTGTTTGGGATGATTGTTGACTGAATGTAAGGCAGAAGAAAGTGGGTCGCTTACGACCTGTCCCTGGAACTGTGTGAAATACTACACCAAGGTAACGAAGAGATTATTGGGCTGTTGGTGCACAAATGTTACAATCTGCTCACCCAGATGCTGGTGCAGCTGCCACACTCCTAGTAGTCACTGCTGCACTTAGGGCCAGATTTGTCATTATAGTGCATTTGTGTCACTCATCGTGTTGCAACAGCAATACAGTACTTTAGTCAGATATACTAAGCAACACAAGACCACCTTGCAAGTCCCTGCATTGTGTGGTAAAGCTGGAGTCATGCAAGGCGGCGCAAGTAGTCGCCTTGTGTTATTCAGCCCTGGGAGGATGTCCCATGGGTGGAGCATGGGTGTTCCCATGCAACCCCCATGGATTTTGGCGCATTCCCAGATTTACTAAGACTGGTAGATGTATCAAAATGCCACACCATCCTGAGGGGGGTTGTGCAATGAGGAGAAATATCTTTAGTTCACCTTGTTGTTTCCTCTTTCTAAGGGAGCTGCAGAATGCAGCTCCCTTAGAAAGAGGAAACAGGCTCTAAGGATAGTTTTTGTATAGGAAGGTGTCTCTTCCTGCACGGAAACAATCCTGCATGCAACACAGGCACCCTTGCACCATGGCACAAGGGTGCCTGAGCTGGGTGCTAGGCAGCAGATTGTGCGCCAGCACAAGTAGAGGGCAGGATTGCGCCATATATTCGTAAATATGGCACATTCCTGCCCTCTCCCTTTCAGGCAGTGCAGCGCAATGCAACAAGTTGTCCTGCTGAGTTGTGTTGGGTGAAATATTGATACATTTGGCACTTAGTCTTACTGTCAGGGTCAGCAGTGACTCTGGGGTGTTGGGACAAATATTCTCTTGAGGTAGTGCATCCTGCAAAGACACAGCACACAATTTTGTAGTAAAACAGCACGTGTAACTGAGAGCCCCCCAAGCCAATAAGCCCCATATCTAACCCTAACTATAAGACACCTTTAAAGCTCTCAGCGCAATGCAATCCCCTGTCTTCCACCCCATGCATCAACTGCAGCAAGACATAATAAAGCAGGCTCCTCCATGGGGAATAGGCATCGCCAGATGCTGGTTCTGTGCTCGCTGTGTATTGGTACAAGAGTGCAGCTTACAGATGAGCCCATCATGGCTGGACCCTGTGTCGGGTTGCTTATAGTCCCATTTTAAGTGGATGTGGTCTAGCGGTTTGGGCTGGTCTATTCCTTTAAGGGTGTTGCCTTGCAGATTTGCACACGATTTTCTATGTCTGGAGTGCTCTTGCAAAGCTGAGATGCCCTAGGCGCACTACCAGTGTATTGGATTGAGATGAGCGCTTCAACTCATCACTCTTGTGTTGTCTAAGCCAAGAACCCTAAGTAGCACAGTCATGCCTAGTAGTGGGTCTCTGATACAATGTGTCACAAGAACTCAAGCTACATTTTTTCCCCGTTCAGAGGAGTTGCCTAATAAGTTTTACTATTCCCTATGGGGCAATGAGCAGACAAATTTGGTAATTGTATATGCTTGGTCCCTATCTGAAATTAGCACAGATAAGCAAAACAATTATGGACTGGAATTTACCTAGAGCAATTCCCAGTGGTTCATACTGATTCAAGCATTTTCACACTAAGCTTTTTCTTGACTACTTATTTTATTGTCTCGGAAAAACAAGGAAGGATTATTTTGGTCCACACTCGTATAAAGAGTGCAATCCTTAATTCTGACTCTGTTTCCTAATATAGCGTTGCCCGTCTACATTAATTCTGTGTCCTCTGTCTATATGTCACCACAGTGTCCCTTCAGTACTGTAGCCAGCTGCCCCCCTAGCATCACCCAGCTTTTTGAACGGCAGGAGGCACGTCACAACACCTCCATGTATGTTTGCTACCTATGACACATGACCATAGCCTAATCTTACAAACTCAATTACCACAAAGCAGTATTTTTTTAGCATCAATTTCCAGGCATTCATGAAGTCACATTTATTCTTAGCTGTATCTCTTTGAGCTGTTTAGTACCATGTCTCATTTCTAGTCCCAAGACAGCAAGCAATGAAGTGATAAACAGCAGTAGTGGGAGCGACAAAGCGGAGAGGGTACTTTGGGCAGCGCACAACATAAAGGAATTATTTTTATTTTCTCCTCTAAAATTATTTGTCTGACTCTTTTACCACCTCTTGTGCCCAACTCCCCACCCTTCAGGTCAAAGCGGACTAGGTAAGTCGACCCTAGTGAACACCCTCTTCAAGTCACAGGTGAGCCGCAAGTCATCCGGCTGGAGCCGAGAGGAGAAGATCCCAAAGACAGTAGAAATCAAAGCCATTAGCCATGGTAAGTGACCGAAGGGCCACACCGGTCCCCAGCTGCTCAAGTAGGGGTACATGGGGTCAAGGTGAAAAGACAAGGTTTCCATAAGACCTAATCAGGATCCTCCCTCAGGCCATTAGGAAAATGAAAGTACTGGGCAGCCACACTGTCTTCTAGAAATGCTGAAAATATGCGGACAAATTAATCTATTTGGGGGAGGGGAATTACCAAAATAGATTAATATTCTTCTGAACCCACACATTCTAGGGAGTATAAACAGGGCAATTTACATAGAGAGCATCCACTACTCATTATTTGTATATGGGCTCACATTTTCTTCTGTCTCTGCTATATCTGTCCTACACTATGAACATATCATACCTCTGGTTTCGTTGTATGTATCATATACATGTCTACACATACCATTTCCATTGTTCACCTCCTACATGAAGCACAGCATTTACTCTTTCAAAGCCCTTAATATGCATCTGATAATCAAAACAGAATTTCTCTAGGATTCAATGTAAAACATGTAAAAGATCTGCTACCTCACACACTAATCCCATGATGTGATCAGATCACTACAAATTTGCTGGTGCGACTAGCGATTGCTACTATTCTGAAGCTACTGGGGCACTAGAGAGTTTAAATTTAGCACTCTGTATTTGTCTCCTGATTCTGTCTCACAGTTATCGAGGAGGGTGGCGTGAAGATGAAACTTAATGTTATCGATACTCCTGGCTTCGGGGATCAGATCAACAACGAAAACTGGTGTGTTTCCTTTGAATTGCCTTACTTTTTCTCATCTACTTTGTAAATTAAACTGGATACATTATCTTGCATGCCTAGAGCATTTTTGGAAATAATCTGTCCCCATGAGAGGATTTTTTTATTTCAAAACTTTTTTGATAAGATAATAATGAATACAGAGCAAAAAAAGGATGTAATAAAAATGTACAAATCAGCGAAGTACAGTGCAAATTTGTACATAGTTCATGTTGTCACAAGGTGGAAGGCAACATTACATAACTGCGTCATTGTGGGGGATAGTATTACATAATTGTGTTTCTCAACATCAGGGACTTATCTCCAAGATAAAGGAGGGGAAGATCCTGGAAGTAAAATCCATAATGTCTAACATCATGCCCCGTCTAGACTCCCCTGCTCTCAGCGTGCACGAGGTTCCCGCTTTGTTTGCCCAAACTACCAACGCCTTAAGCAAACTATTCTTAGTTCGTCCTGTGGGCCCAAGGGGCAACGCAAGAGGTGGACCCAAGGGTATTGCGGGCTGGTTCTCCCCTGCCTGTCGCACTGCCAAAAGTGATCTAATTAAGGCGGTGAAAGCCAAGGATGCAGGTCTGATTAGTATTGCAAGGAGTAATTACAGAAGGGCAATATCTAAGGCCAAGGCTGAGCACGAGAATCAGTTTTGGTATGACCTTAAGGTGGCAAGTTTAAAGAAGGACTCAAAGGGATTCTGGGACTTAATAAGAGCTAGGGACAAACCCGTGGACTCGCTTATATAACAATATAACGGTAGGCGCATGGTTCGATCACTTCTCCCAGCTCTACACTATGGCTTCGGGTACTGAGGTAACCCTGACTGAACAGTCCCCCATAGATTGCATTGAGCTTAATGAGGAACTCCTGTTTACATCTAAGGAAGTGGTGGAGGCGATTAAACTTCTTGTCCCCAACAAGGCAGCGGGCCCTGACGGTCTACCGGGGGACTTGCTCCGCATCAATCCAGATGAGTGGGGGAGACCTATTGCTTCCTTACTGAATGCTGGCTTGGCTGGTGCAGTTCTCCCGGATTCATGGAAGGGCGCAGTGGTCGTCCCAATTTTTAAGAAAGGGAGCCGGGAGGAGCCAGCTAACTATCGCCCTATAAGCCTCCTGGACTTCACACAGAAGGTAGCAGGTAAAGTGGTTTTAGGAAGGGTCTTGCAGTGGGTAGAGGAGAAGCATATCCTTTCTGACTACCAGGCTGGCTTTAGACCAGGTATGGGGGCAATAGAGCAATCATTCCGGCTTATGATGCTTTATTGGAAAGTGGTTCTACTGGGCAAAGGCAGTCTGTACCTAGCATTTATAGATCTGCGGACTGCCTTTGACCTGGTCCCGCGTAGCCAACTTTGGAGTGTGCTCGATGCACTGGGAATTCCCCCATACTTATTAAGCATGCTGATAAAGCTGCATGCTGACAACTTTGCACAGATCAGGTGGGGTAGCCAGGGACAAAAAACATCACGTATTCCTGTAAGTAGAGGGGACCGCCAGGGATGTGTGCTAGCCCCCACTCTGTTTTCTCTGTATGTCAACGGAGTGGTGGAGCACCTGCTACAACATCCTGCATACGCACCATCCCTGGCTGGCAGGAGAATACCCACCCTCTTATTTGCAGATGATACCCTCCTGATCTCCAAAACCCCAGAAGGCCTGCAGACTCTTCTAACTAGCTTTAAGTCCTTCTGTGATTCTAGGGGACTAGTTATCAAGACAGGGAAGACCAAGTACCTAGTCCTAAACCCCCCAAAGAAGACCGTCAAACCACCTACCCTTTACTCAGTTCCACTAAAGAGGGTCAAGGAGTTCGATTACCTTGGTATTCGTCTCTGCGACTCCATGAGTTGGAAATGTCATCACCAAAAAATGCTGCTGAACCACAAGAGGGTGGTGAGGGCCCTCCTTAAGGAACAGCGTGCCTCAACCCTCAAACCCATTACACCGGTACTTGACATCTATAGGGCAAGAGGTGTCAGTGCAGCTCTTTATGGGGCGGAACTCTGGGGTGTGGAGAATGTGGACCAGTTGTCCCGGTCAGAAAACAAATTCCACAAGGACTTAATGGGGCTCCCCTACAGTACGCCAACTCTACCACTCCTCCTAGATATGGGTACTCGGCCTATTAGTGACCAGGCGAGGTTGCGCCCTCTTCTCTTGTGGGTGTGTATTTGGAGAGTCCCTGAAATGTCCAGCTATGCAGAAGGTCCAAAAGAAATTCTTTCTACGCCTGGCTGGTCTAAGATCCGCTGGTTAAGGGAAGTCAAGCACCTTCTTGCAGACCTGGGCCTTGAAGACACTTGGACCACCAGAACTGCCCCGCCCAAGCCAGCTTTGAAGAAGTTATACTGGAGTTGGGTGTTTGATGGCATAAATAGTAATGCTAATTTGTGTAGGTCCACTATGGATTTTCTCTTGGTCAAGGAGGTGCACTTTTGCGAGCCGTATCTGGATAATATTCTAAAACCCTGGGACAGGGCTCTATATTTTAAATTTAGGGTAGGCCTACTCCCAGTTGGGAATCTGACCTCCAGGTGGAAGGTCCCAGCACAGACAATTCCCTTCTGCCCCTTATGTGAGACTAGGATAAAGTCAGTTCCCCACCTGTTGTTTGAATGCCTGGCCTATGCAGTTCCTCGCCGCAGATGGTTGAAACCACTCTGTAGAGAGCTTGGGACTAGATCCCACAAGGAGGCCCTACGAATTTTGAAAATGGACCCGCGGCCCCTGTTTGCATGTGGAATGGCGAAATGTTTAGGTTGGGCATGGCGTATTAGATCCACTAGGCTTTTGCATCTTGTTTAATATGTATTTTTAGACTGTTCTTATGTAATTTATTTGTGCCATTTGTAATATGAACTGTATGCTTTCTATTTATGCATTGGCTTTTCAACAGTTTTTATCTATTTTTAATGCTTTTTAAGATATGCATCATATCGAAATAAAGCCTAATTGACTGACTGACTGATAAAGGATTAGTCAATACAATTTTTAACATAGTTGGAGATTAAATTGGTAGCTTGTGGATGAAGTCCATTGGAGAACAGGAGTGTCTACAGCATTATAAATAAAGAGACTATAGAGTATAGAGGGAGAAGAAAGAGAATAATGGACGGAAATAACTTTAAGGTTTGAGCAAGCACCAAGAAAAGTTGGTGTAAAGAATGCACTTTATGTTGATTTTAGGAGACGGGGGTCCTCTGTAAAGGACTTGTATAGGATGTAACTATGAAGATTTATGGGGATTGAGTTTTTGCAGGACATTGTCTACGGTGTTCCATATATGAGAAGAACCAACAGATACCTTGGGGGCGCAGGGGATTGAAATAATTTGAATGCACCTCAAATATAATCGACCCATGCCCACCAGGTATGTATCATGCTATGGTTGGAGGATTTCCAGTTTGATAGTATATGTTTCAAGGCAATGGTTCTTAAGAGACCCATAAGTCTTAAGTTTGTGTTTGACACATATGGTGAGGTTGGGGCATCTAAAATCCCCAGTGGTGACCGTCACAAAGTCAAGAGGGATGTTGGTTCTGAAGACGTCCTTGAGATAGGAGGTTTAAGGCATTCCGCTAAGCTGCATTTGCATTTCTTAGTACCTAAAGACAGAATACAACATAGGGCTTACCAGCAGACCCATAAAAATACAGTTCTACTTCTTACCATCATAAAAGCAGTGGATGATATCTGCCTCTCCTGCAGTGTGTGTTGAGATGCCACTTTAACTGTAGGGTGACCTTTCACAACCACAGGCAAAGCATCTTTTGTGCTGTCACTTTAGGCCTTAAGACCTGTAAAGCCGCAACACCTATTCATAACCACCAGAAGGTAGAGATTGATATCTTTTACTCAGTACAGTGATTGTAATAGCTGCTGTTCAATATTTCTCCCTAAGAGAGGAGAAAGTAGCATTTTTGTCAGGGTTGTGGAAACCTCGTCGCAAGAGGGCAGAGTGTGGCCTCTCTTTTACTGAAAGAACTGTGAGATCCAACGTAGACACTGTTTAATTTCTCACCATAAAGGCAGACTGTGACCTCTCCCACCACATAAAGAGCCAGGTCCTTCTATAGCACCTATCTCACCCTAGAGGGTAGAGCATGCCATCTCTCCTACTTCAGAAGTAGCAGAGACATTCTGCAGTTCTACAGCATACCCCCTGAGGGCAGAGGATTCCATCCTCCCTGCTGAATGAAGTGCGACATGACCCTATGTCGATACAGTTCCACTTCTCACCACCAAGGGACAGAGCACAACATCCCATGTATTACTACTATTTCTGATGGATATATCTCTCTGCAGATTGCTCAACTTATGAATACCGTTTCCAGGCTTTAGAGAGGTCTGGATAACTTTTCCACAGTAATGGCTCTCTAGCACAAGAAGCAGCATAGGAAGGAGATGTAGTTTTCTTCGTCGTGGAAATGATCCTGTTTTCTGGACTATCTGGAGTCTCTATGACTTTCCCCAACTCCGGGCTCTAATTTGATGTTGGGTAAACCTCTGGGCCCCAAGCAGTCGTAAGCGGAGGTTCCTGGTCCTTCAGCTGACCCCACGCTGGTTGAGGCCTTCTGTCTAGTGATGGTGGATCTTTTTAGAACTCACTGGGCGACTTCCCAAGAGCAGGCAGTTCCTGCAGGCTTCGCAACTTTAACAATTCTGACATCGACAAATGCCAATGCCCTGTCTCTATGGGTTCCAGTTCTAAAGCAAAGTCTAAAATGCTGAGGGTGGTGAGGGTACTGTCCTCATTCGTTTTGGCCCTTTTTGGCACAGAACTTGAAGTTCATAACAACCCCCCCAAAGAACTGACTATGGTGCTTTCTCTATCGACAAGCAGTTGACAGAGAAAACCATCAATGCAGCAAAGGAGTCTGTCAGTGGGGATTTTAATAAAGAACAACTATGTGAGCCTCTTCCCAGTGGCCAAAGGTTGCACATTTTGAGATTTTTGGTTTAGATTTAGATGCATTTAGTCCATGGCCGGACGGATAGTGACAACTTAGAAGCTGATCATCTCCAGCCACCTTACTATACTGGTACTGGCATTTACTTAGACCAAGGCCAGTGGCTTGGATAGTTCATCAGAAGAGGCAATTTCCCTCCCCTCCGATCCGGATTTGAAGGTTTCTTCTTTCAAAGCAAATGTTCATAAGACAGTGGATGACTTGGAAATGACTTGCCTTCTGTGAAAGTGAAGTCAAACCTCCTGACGGAAATCTTGCAATCCCTCACAGGTTCTATTGTGCCCTTGCGTCCGTTCAATTAGGCTATACTAGACTCTTTAATGGATGTACTGGAGAAACTCATTTTAGTCCAGTAGTCTGTCGACTGATCATCAGATGAGGCCTGTTCAAAGTGACCTGCACGTTTTGGCCTCGCATCTGCCACAGGATAGACTGGTTGTTCAGGCATCATCTACTAAGCAGAGCTAACACACCTTCACCACGGGTCCCCTAGATAGGGAATCAAAGAAGTTGAATGCCTTGGACTGCAAAATGTTCCCTTAGGCTGTTTGACTCTCTGCATGCCTAATGCTACTTGCCTCTTAGGCCGATATATATGTCCTTGCATTATGGAAATGGATGCAACTTGTGTTTGTAAGCTTGCAAGAACACATGTAGAAGCAATTTGACCTGGTGAGTTCTGGCATATTTGCATCACAACAAATCCTAAAGATTGACTTTGATGCCACATACAACCATGCTCGACCCATGGGTATGGCTGTCATGTCGCATCAACATGTTTGGATGCATTCTACTGGATTTCATGGAGATTTCCAGGCACGCTCATGGATATGCCCATTGATGGTGAGCTGTTTTTTGTGAATAAAGCTGGAAGTTTCAAGAACAGTAGGGCTACAGCTCGAACCCTATGCCTGGCCGCCCCTGTGCAGTAATTACACCACCAGTATCAGAAACCAGGCCTCCCCTGTTCAGTAATTACACCAACAATATAGGAAGTCCTGATAATGCAGCAGTCTCAGCCCATCGAGATGCCAGGACAAATGTAGTACTGCTTTCAAGGCAGGAGTGAACTAAGGGTGCTTCATTATCAGCAGTAGACCCAGTCCCTATTGTTCTCTGAGGGCGTTGTCACCTCCAAAGCCCTTAAACTTCTCCATCACGTCATCATCTTACATGATCAGGAGAGTTCCCCATTTTATCACTTAGTGGAAAGTAATCATGACGGGGTGCAGGCTGCTCTAGTTGACCCACCAGAACCACACATATCCCTGCCTATCCTCCCCAATAGACCACTTCCTTCCTAAAGAGTGCGCTCACCGGATAACACCTCGAGGTCTTGGAGGCAGAAGTCCTCCCCTTGCTGGAAAAAAGCGGGCTTATAAGAAGAGCCTCTGAAAGAGAGGGCCATAGGATTCTAATCACATTGCCTGTTGGTCCTCAAGAAAGCCTAAGGCCTATCCTGGACCTCCACTTTCTGTATCTAGTCATTCAGTAGAACCAGATCAAGATGTTGTCCCTGGATCATGTCCAACTCTGGTTGGTGTCCTTCGACCTCCAAGACACTTATTTTCATCTTGCAATTCTCCCCACTCACAAGCTCTACCTATGGTTCCTGGTAGGGACCCAGCACTCAGTCGGTGGTCCTCCCCTTCCGACTGATAACAGCTGCAGGCATCTCAGCGAAGGTGCTGGTGACTGTGACAGCTTCAATGCAAAAGTCTGGAGCCCATGTATTTCTATACTTGGATGATTGGCTGGTGAAAGTGGAGTCCCTGACACTGGTCTAGGAACACCATCAGTGGACATGGACTCTCCTCCATGAGCTGGATTTTTAACATCAACATTCAGAAGTCTCACCTAATTCCTACAAAGAGTTTGACTCATGCTAGATGGTGGATACATACCTTCCAATGGTTTCTGAGTAGGCAGTGGCTGCAATATCAAAGACGTTTCTTGGCTCGAGTGTAGATTTTCCATTCAGTGCATCTGGATCTGCACTGGTAGATGGATGCTCCAGCCTTGTAAGGAGTTGCCCATTTACTCTGCAACAGGCTCAGGTTACAGTGGTAATGGATGCCTCCTCGCTGGGCTTGGATGCTCACCCAGGCAACATGCTGGCATCAGGCCTATGGTCCATGTCGGTGCAGCAAATGCATATAGATGTCCTAGAGCACTGGATGTCCCACCTTGCCCTGAACACTTTTCTTCCTTCCATTTCAGGGAGCAACAACCACATTCTGTTGTACACCATTACCAGCTTTCTTTATTCCTGCAGGTAGGGCAGTGTGGAGTTGTAGACCTTAGGTTGAGAAGCAATTTCACCTGTGGAAATAGGCGCAGTGACAAGAATTCTTTTAAGCAGCTCCCCTAGCAGTCTCCCTCAATGTGAGAATGGATGCTCTCAATCACCACTTACTAGAGGACCATGAGTTGGAGATACACCCTGAAGTGATGAATGATATTCTGCAGACTGGGGTTTCCATGCGTGGATCTCTTTGTACCAGCCAAGAATAGGAAAAGACACCTTTGTTCAGGCAAATTGACTTACCTCTAATGGTTCCCCGTGGGATACCTTCGGGCTTGACTGGTCTCAGGATGTGCATTATGTGTTTCAATGGATCCGCTTCTGTCAAAGGCCCTGCAGAAAGTGTTGGAGGATTGAGAAAAGCTGAATCTTATCGCCCAAGACAGGGCGAAGAGGATCTGATGAGCAGATCTGTTGTGTTCACCATTCAACTGTCTCCAAAGCCGAGTGGAACCTTATAAGGAAATGCATTTTTTTGCATGAGCACCCTCAAAGTTATATATATATTTTTACTGTGAGAGTGCTCTGAGGCCTGCTAACCAGACCTCAGTGCCAGTGTTCTAACAGCTTAAAAGGGCGTGTTGAATTGGCTATCCCATATAAGCAGCAGCTGACGTACTTACCGCTTTCCCTAACCATATACGTAACTCTTACCTAAGGAAGACCTATGGAGCCCTGAGGCAGCGAGCTATATATTATTAAGTAGGACATATGCTTTTAAACTGTCTTGACAGTAACACACCCAAATTGTCAATTTGCTGTGGACGAGTTAATAACCCCATAGGCTAACGCAGAGTTACCGGCTGACCCTTCAGCCCAGCTAACTTCTGAATGGGACTACTTACATGGGTACTTCAAGGTATTCAATTAATTGTGGCATTAAATCAGACTTGATTCCCAAGTCGAATTTAATGTCACTTCTAAAGAAAAGCAACTTTTAGAAAGTTGCCACTCTGTAGCCCAGTTGTCCAGTGGCCTCACGCAGTTGCTGGCCACCAAACAGTGTTCTGCACTCCTGGGGAGTCTTTTGAATGACTCCAAAGTGTAGGAACAACGGTAGCCTGCTACAGAGGGAGGTGTGATCTCTCCCTTGCTGGATGCCACTCAGGGTGTTGGCCCATAAGGCAACCTTCAAAGGTGAAGCCTCTTTTGGTGGGCAAATGGCAATCACACTACTGAGGGTTTGCCCCTTTGTTAAGGTAGACAGGCTGGCAGCGGGAACAGAGGGGAGACCAGTGGTCAAACCGGTTTTCCTGTAGGTGTGTAGCCCATAGGTAGCCACACCTGTAGGTTGGGCTGCCAAGCTCCTAACAGCCAAGGAAGGGTGCAGAAGGCTTGATGGACAGGTAACTGTCAAAATACTCCTTAGTGGTGCCCCTGACCTTCTCTCTGCTGGATTTGGTCGCCCTAGTCAGGCCAGAGTAGCCCAATACAACTCTTTCAAACTTTTTGAGTTTCCGAACTTTACGGTTACCAATTGCCGTTTGCCGTTGTGACTAAAAGTATTGAGATTTACATTTACTTAAAAAATCTATATCACTGGAACCCTCTGGTGGATTCTGTTAATCTTGGACTCTAAAAATGTCTTTCATGACTTTCCTATTTTGTTGTTCAGTGCTTCTAAATGATTTAAATGTGTTTCTTTGTTTAAGCCTTGTTGCTTCAAGCCACAGCTACCCATGGTTGAGCTAAGGGTTTCCCAATGAGCCTGACTGAAACCAAGACAGTTTTTGCGAGTGTATTACACTGTAAGGTTTCACAACTATACCATATAATACATCCAAATCCTCCCAAGCTGCTTTTGCAGCATGATGGTCAGGTCCTCCACCCCAACTCCCAGACACTGCAGGTACATATGTGGAGACTGAGCGGTGTCAATTAGTCTTTTTGATTTCCTGATGAGGCAGCAGATGCCATCTTAGCAGCCAGGAAGCCTACTACTAAAACTATCTATGGAGACGGCTGGTATGTGTTAGTTTAATAGTGTGAGTTGGAAGGCTTCTCTCCTTTAAGCTCAACTTTCTGATGTTTTGCGTTCCTCATTTAGTAGAGCATAACAGTAGTGACAACTAAGGGCTATCTGGTGACTCTGTCTGCTTTCAAGTATCTGCCTAATCAATCAGATCAGTTTAGATTGTCGCTACAAGTTTTTGAAAGACTTGTTTTATTTGATCCTTTCCACCCCATTATTGTTCCTCAGTGGGATTTGATCCTTGTCTTAACTTTTTGGATGGCATCTCTGTTCGAGCCTATGCACAGCTGCCTTGACTACTTACACTGAAAACAGTTTTGTTGGTGGTGATTCCTCCTGCATATGGGGTCAGCAAACTCCAGGTCTGATACGTTCATCCATCCTTCATAGCTTTCAATCCAGAGAAGCTGGTTCTTCGTACCTGCCAATATTTTATAACTGTATTGGTTTTCAATCCATGAGAAATATTGTTACCAAAGGTAAGTCATTTTCTTATTTCTTACACGTTTGCCCTGACTATGTAGTTATGTGACCTCTTATTCATCTTTCTATTAAGCCTTCTAGCTCACTCACTGATCACACAGTCTTTTTTACCTCCTTTCAGCTGGGAACCCATTGAAAAATTTATTAATGAGCAATATGAAAAATTTCTGAAAGAAGAGGTGAACATTGCGCGGAAAAAGAGAATTCCAGACACCCGAGTACACTGCTGTCTATACTTCATATCGCCCACTGGACATTCGTAAGTATCACAATCTCAAACGGAGCACTATAAATCTACCCAGCAGCTACTGCTCCTATAGAATAATCCCTAACCCACCACTATAAACACAGCATCTCCATTGCAGGACTATGTAAGGGCAGCACACCACTATCACCATTCTGTATCATGCATCGTATGGATGTCTGATAGAATATCAATTGCAAAAATGTCATGTGGACAGAATATTGTGTGGAAAATATTGAGGACCAAAATATCAATAAGGTAAGTGCAATAGGTAAGTATAGATTTACTATTCTTAACTACACATCTATGTACTTTGAACATATATATATACTAGCAGCCCGCCCCGACGTTGTCCGGGGGCAATCAGGCTGCTGCAGGCAGTCCGCCAAACTTTACCGCTCCTCCCCGCGCTCCAAACGGCCCGCTCCAGTCTGCCAAAGTTTACCGCTCCTCCCCTTGCTTGATCCTCCAGGAGCAATCAGGCATCGCGCAGGCAGTTCGCCAAAGTTTTCCGCTCCTCCCCGCGCTTTTAAGTTAACCGCTCCTCCCCTTGCTTGACCTACCTCAGCCCGCTCCAGTCCGCCAAAGTTCACCACTCCTCCATGCGGTCCTGTCCGCCGCTCCTCCAAGCGCCCCTGATGATGTCAGCACGCACGTCGTTAGCGCACACGGCCGGCGCTACTTCCAAGTGATTACTTTTTTTTGGAACGTATATTTTTTAAGGAACGTATATTTTTTTGTGGTATATAGCCTATGTCACTCTGCAAACCCTGACAATTCCAATGATGTATTGGGTGTTTGGATTGGCGCTGTGGTTCCAGAGTTTACCCGCCTCAAAGGTTCACAGTTCTCGCTTTATAATAGTAGTATAGATATGTATATATATTGTCAAGGTACACATATGTGGAGTTAAGTATAGTAAAACATTTTATTCCCATAGAAACTTACCTTTAGAATATTTTTGCCATCGATATTCCTTATACAATATTTTGTCCACAAGAAATTGTTTCCTTGATACTTTTTACAAACACCATATAGATGTATGACATATGCTATTGTAGCCACAACTATACATTAAGGGCCAGATGTAGGTCGGTCGGTAACGGCCGAAAATCGGTATTTTCGGCCGTTACCGACCGGTATACAAGATTTGGCATGTAGGGGGCATTATTTCACCGAATCGGTAAAATTACCGATTCGGAGCCACCCATATGTAGGTGGGACTCTTCAGAGTCCCAGGAGCCTTAACGAATCGGTATTTTACCATCAAATCCAATTTGATGGTAAAATACCGATTCCGGTGTGCATGCACATGTGTGCATGCACACCTATGCCATGTGACAGGCAGACCTGCCCTTAGGGCAGGTATGCCTTCCACATGGCACCCGTGCCTGTTTTGGGGGTGCCAGAGGGTGTCAAAGTGACACCACCTGCACCCTTGTGAAATTCGGTATTTACCGATTCGGTAAATACCGAATCGGTAATGCCCATTCATTCCTATGGGCTTCAAAGCCCATAGGAATGCATGGGCATTACCGATTCGGTATTTACCGAATCGGTAAATACCAAATTCATCCGATTCGGTATTTCAGCACATCTGGAATACCTACATGTCGGACCCATTGATTTACCGATTTTAAATTACCGAATCGGTAAAATTCGGTAATTTAAAATCGGCAAATCTTTCCTACCTACATCTAGCCCTTGGTACAGGGCACCATACGCACTCTCGACTACTATCCGCCTCTGTGTATCACTTACAGGACAATATGGGACACAGCCCACTTCAAGACGACTCTAAATATCATTTGAAGGAAAGTATGCACAAATGCCACTTCTACCATCATTACAAAGAATACTATATATACCAGATATATTACATATCATCGCTAATATAAACCACACTATATAGGTACACACACACACACACACAACCCACACTACCACCATTATATATCACTTTTAGGACAATATAAGGACATCACACTTCTGCAATTCTAAGATAGCCTTTATAGGACACTGCACACATACTCATTATCTGCCTCTGCTATATGGCATATGTTATATGTCAATGTTATAGGGCCCTATACACTCCTCCCAACACTAAATATATTATGAAGTGAACTGATATATCATTCGGAACCCTGTCCATGCATTCCACTGCTGTCATTTTTATATATCTCCTACAAAAAACACACACAACTTCATACTACCATTGAATATCACTCACAGCACAATTTAAATGCATCCCCCATCTGACACCATTTTGAAGCAATTATATACACACAGACACCAGCATACATCATGTACACAACACTATACACACAAAGTGCCATGACAAAATTGTGTATTTGTGCTTTCTACTAAGTTGTCATTCTTACACATTCCACTGCTGATACCATTGCATTTTATTTACAGGACTCTGTGCATACCTACCATTGTTGTCACCATTATGTATCGCTTTCAGACCACTACACAAACAAATAAATATCCTATTTCCGATGCCCCTGTCCTTCTATTACAGGACACCACCATACATACACTCCACCACTGCCATTACTATGTATACATTAAAGGAATCCTAAGTCTATGTACCCCAACCACCACTTTAAGCATAAGGCTTGGCATTGCATACCCCACTATTTCGTATGCATAACAAAAATATTGCATCTTCTACATTGACCTAATCAATACACCTCAAAGAAAGTCTCGGCAAGTAGTTGTGAGTTAAGGATAATAATTAGACTTGCATTTACGATGTAGTGATAGGGGATTTGGTGGATAGAATATTAATCTAGGGTGATATCATCAACTTCTATATAGTGTTATATGATCCTGGGCACAATATTTCTATAACACCGCTGCCTCCGGTGTTGCTCAAACACTGGCCGTGCCCATTCAACTTGAGGATGCTAAGTTAGTGGGAGGTGACTGTAAGACAAGAACGAATAAGTAGGCGAGGAGCTGCCATACTGGGGATGTGATGATGGAAAAGAGGAGGGTCCACGCTAATCTTCTCCTTTCTCCATGTGCAGCCTGCGACCCCTTGACTTGGAGTTCATGAAACACCTGAGCAAAGTGGTGAACATCATCCCAGTTATTGCCAAGGCCGACACAATGACCCTGGAGGAGAAAATGGAATTCAAACAGAGGGTGAGGAATATGCAGCTGCTGGGATGGGATGAGAAGTGGTTATGGCGTTAAGTTATTGCCTCTGTAGTGATGCCTCCTCTGACTGAGAGGGATGCTTAACCACACTGCCTTTTCAACATGGACGCTCTCTATTTAGGTGACACTGACTGAATTAAGGAAGGCAAATCCACTCCTGTTGCCCCTGCCTTGGTCTGAAGCACACAGGTTATATGACACCCGCACTGGTGTCCTTCCACTGACTTCTGTCCAAACAACAAGCTCATTTCCGGAAACAATGCTTTATATATAAGGCCCTCCACAGTTGAGCACAATACCATCTCTCCATTAATATGAAGCTAAACTGCCAGACTAGATACCTAAATTCACCTGTCAAAATCAGCGATCCATCTATCCAGACAGATACAAACATCATAGAGCTTTAACTTCAGGCCTACAAAGTTCCTCCTTCTGGAGCACCCTGTACCAATTCACCTTGAAGCAGACTTATTGGGATTGAAAAAATGTCTGAAAACAGATTTGTACCAACAGCTCTCGGACATCACTAAAAAGGCCTCTGAATATGCAATGAGCCCACCTCTAGACCGAGAGCAAACCTCTGATTTCACACATGGGAAAGCACTTCGAATATGTCTCTGGAAAGCGTCAGTGCTAAATTATAACAGTAAATGAACAAAGATATCTAGCTCTCAAACACAAGCTTCCTACTCTACTTGAAACTCCTATCACATTATATTTTCATAGTAACATAAATCCTTGAGGTGGCTGCAGTTGTATCTTTATTGGTACAACAATAATTATTGATAAATTAATGTACCTGTATTAGTGCTTAATTTGAGCTTCTGGTGCTCAACAACACAAAAATAAGTAGGAGTAAAGGAACTACGCTATAAAGTTTAGTGGCAAGAATTGTCTGTTTGAAAAACTGCCCTCACCCACAAATTTGTGGCATGCTTCAGCATAGGCTTGCTAAACAACACCCCTGCGCAGACCAACGGCTGGGGTGGAGCAAAAGGGAGGGGGAAGACAATACAAACATGAATAACAGTAGGGATCAAAAAAGAAATTTATAAGTGCAGATTATAGAGTTTTTACAACTCTCGGGAATCCACTTTACTACTTTATTCCCAAATTTCTCGGTCAGGATTAAAAAATAAAGTAGCATGGTGGTGATAGGGCTGATTAGTAACCGTTTATCCCTTTTATCTGCATGCATGTCAACATGTTTCTGCCGGTTAACGTGTCTTTACGGCATTCGTCAGGACCAAAAGAACCCCTCTATGTTACCCTCCTTTCCTACCTTACTTCAGCACTTCGCCAAAAGACCCTCTTTGGTCTAGAGTTGTGTAATCACACTGCAGTAGTACCGAGTTTCACAGTTGTTGAAGCTCGAAAGGGCTTGGGAGCGGTAGAGGCTTCCTGTAGTCAAGCATTTGTCAAGGTGACGCACCCACCCGCAGTCAGTCTCTCAGTACACCTCTCGACACCGGCACTGAATTGTCAAAACTGGCACTTATGACAGTCTGCCACATGGTGGAACTGTTTGTCTAAATTATAAATGAACACAACAGTTGTTTTTTCATCCAATAAACATTAAAACTTACCAATACTTGGCTCCCAAGCCATTCTTATAGCCTTGGGGGCCTCAAATAGTCTGAATTGTTACATTTGTAGAGTGCGATGTTTAGTAGTTGTATTGGTTCTGTCATTGGTAGCACTGGCAGGGGCAATGGGTGAAGTGGCCTCCTGACAAGTGCCCTGTTACTTAACTTTTTATATATTAGGCACTGACCTATATAGATAATACGTGCTCTTATAAAACATCCCGATATACATACTTTGTCCTTGATTGGCAAAACTAAATATCAATTATTCCAAAATGGCATTAAAGCTAAAGGGATGTAGAAAAATGCTGTTTGGAATGAAGTAACTATGTTCCCTTTTTCTTGGGCTATGAAGCCTTTAAATGTATTACTGACAATTGTCCTAAAGATAGCCTTGGAATAATCTCAGCAGCTGAGATATGTTGATATGGTAGTTCTTGATGTAGAACAGATTGAGGGGAATAATTTTGCAAAATTCCTTTTCCACATTTGTTGATGCATTCCTCAGTAATGGCACAGAGGCATTATATCTCAGCTGTGTGGAGAACGAACAGGATGGTGTTGCCTGGAAGAGATTAAGTAAAAAACGGTGGGTAACCCAATAGACCCTTGCAGGCTCGGGCAGATACTGTAGATTAAGAAAAGTGCCAGCATGGGAATTTGTTCAAATTTTTTTTTTAACAAAAATCAGACTAAAGTGTCATTTGTATCAATTGGTCTGACCCAACCTAATTGGTATCTGTTCACAACTATTCTGTTTGTCTGACCAAGAGACAAAAAAAGAGCAATAAAGCAAAAAACAGCAACACAGGGAATCTTTTTTATCAAAAGATATTTCTTTTATATATGTTATTTGTTGTTGAAAGGGTACATATCAACCATTAAAATTGATCAAAATGCATTCAAATGAAAATGGGATTAACATATTATTCCTACAATACATCTGAATAAAAAATCCAATCCAAGAAAAATAATAAATGACTCCTGTTTTTCTCAAAGTGAAGGTCACTTGTGAAATCAACAACAGATGTAGAAATGGACTCTATAGTCGACGTTTCGGTCTTTTGTCGTTTACTCCTTAAGACCTTCTTCAGGACAACAGATATTTGCATATAGCGGTGACCCCCTAAGAAGACATAATGTAACACATTACTATCATGTCCCTGTGATTTTACAACGTATTGAAAAAAAAGAGAACACATATAACCTGTGTGCAAAAGATAACAAATTATTTACAAGGAAATTCAATTGAACAAGAAGTCAAATAAATTCATTATGATGAATTAATCATCAGACCTTACTACTCTTTGTAGTATATCGGTTTCGACATGTTTCATACAGAAACTTACTTTTACAACTGATCCTGATGTAATTTCCAACAGGTAGATTCTAAACAGGCTCTCTACGGCAGTCCTGATTTTCTAAAACTGAAAATGGGTATGTCAAAACTTGAACTAAAAATACAACCATATATTGCCCCAGTCGGTTGGATGTTTACCTGAACAATTTTACGTCACGTAAAC
Organism: Lissotriton vulgaris; assembly: GCF_964263255.1. Lineage (NCBI taxonomy): Eukaryota > Metazoa > Chordata > Amphibia > Caudata > Salamandridae > Lissotriton > Lissotriton vulgaris. Next base: position 879,247,685 of record NC_141685.1, read on the forward strand.
TGGTCTGCATATCAGGGTACTTTTTCTCACAGCCAGGATTTTCTGATTCTTTTATAGATTTTGTTTCTCTCTTTTCACATTAGAGAATCTGAAAGATCAAACGTTTGTATTTTCTACTGTTATTTTCGCTCGGACTAAGCAGACTTGAAGCACTTTCAAATAAATGCCTATTGTCAAATTAAATGGCGTTCTGTGGTTCAAAAATGCATCTTTGCAACGCACCATGAATCTTAAAGGTGCGTCCTATCAATATGCCACAACTCGCGACCAGACTCTGTCCCATTCTGAGTAAATAGTCAATCAGATATGTATATTTATAACAGACAGAAGTATCTTGTTGGTGCATCATGATTCTCGACTGCACTGTATCACCATAAGAATATTACATGTTACGGTGAGCGCATTATAACCAGCAGGAATAAAAGTAAATGATCTAAGATGTCACTGTGATACCAACCTATTTACAAGTTTAAATAAGGGGTGAATAACAGCGTCTTAACGATGCACGCACTTTGTACACCGCATCTCTTTAGAAAAATTGCACTTCGCAATGTGCTTTAAAAACAAAGGAGATATGTGACGAATCTCACTTTGAAAAGACTGTATAGGTGAGGATAGCGGTGAATATATCACACCAAACGACAGTATTCAGTCTATATACTGCGCATTGTTACTGTGGTTAATTTTAAATATAACACATGGCAGTAAGCGTTTTTATCAAAGACAACAATAGATGTGTTATGTCTTATGCCAGAAACAAACTTGTTTCCAGAAGCAAATGCCTAAGACTTTATGAACAAAAGGAAGGCATGCTGGGATCAAAATCGTCTCACCAAAGTTAAACTGAACACATTCACATTTGTTATTTGCTTGCTTACTTGCAGAAAGTACTCCATGTCGGAAAAAGTCCTTCCAGATCGAGATGCACTAATCTTACAAAGTCACGCGAGAACAGCAATCAACGTGACTTCGGCTTGCTTCGCTTTATAAAGGCCTTCTTCTAAAATGGTGGCCTACAGAGAAACGCTGCAAAGTATCGGCCATATTGAAACGGCAAAGATTTTATTAGTTTTATATCCTACAGAGAGGCTACAGCCCAACTTTAGAGTCCTTTTCTCTGCTTTTTATATATTCAAATTTGCAATTTAAATATGTTCGACCCATAAGTTGGACTCATTTTTAAACCGATTGATCAACATTGCGAAACCGATTTGTAACTATTATATAGGGCATCGATGTTGTAAACGAAGTTAAAACTAGGTGATCAATAATTCAAAAGAAATTGTGACTAGATTTTAACGTCCTGGGACTTCGGGTAAAAGGTCTTCATTGGTAACAGTCAGACACAATTTGCAAAATGCAAACATTAGTTGCGAACTCACTGCTAATGCTGTCGCTGAACGATGCGCTCACATTCTGACGAAAGTGTCAAACCTACAGTGACTGTCCAATCCAAGAAGAATATTTCTAAAGGAAATTATTTCTAGAAGATATTAAATGTCACACTCCTTGTGCTCACAATCTAATTTAGGTGACAGATGACTGTCCAATCCAAGAAGAATATTTATAAAGGAAAGATATTAAATGCCACATTCCTTGTGCTCACAATCTAATTTAGGTGACAGATAATAATATGCCAAAGATATTACATATCACATTCTATGTGCTCACAATCTAATTTAAATTACAGATGATAAATTGTCTACAATGGACATTACAACAACCCTTCATGTCACATTCTAGGTGCTCACAGTCTGATTCAGGAGACAAAAGGCAGATGCATATCTTTTGGTAAAAAAGATTCCCCGTGTTGCTGTTTTTTGCTTTATTGCTCTTTTTTTGTCTCTTGGTTAGACAAACATTATAGTTGTGAACAGATGCCAATTAGGTTGGGTCAGACCAATTAATACAAATGACACTTTAGTCTGATTTCTGTTAAACATTTTTTGCACATCTCTGGAAGAGATTAAGACAGAAGAAACAGTTTTACAATTTCCAGGTTTATAAAACTCTTCTAAAATGTTTTACAGTACCTTTCTCTTTGCTTGAACATTGTTATACCTTGCTAGGAATAACTAGTCATACAGCTTTCTTGCTTTATCTAAACTAATACTAATTCTTGAGACACGTTTGAAGAGAGGCTTGATTGTTTCATAGAGATGACTTACAAAGGATAACCTGAGGTCAAGCGAATTTGTGTGTATATCTAGAACCAGCCCAAGATGGAGCCCATGAATTCAGTGTAGTCACAGGCACAGCTCAATCGAGAGATCTCAGTAGTGTCTAGATATCAAAGAATTGGCACCTCAGAGAGAAGAATATTGTATTGTACTATATTGCATTATTTATACAGTGCTTACTACCCCTATATGGGACACTAAGCGCTTGCCTACATGGACAGCAAGCTATGCTATATAGGGTGTGTGACTGAAAGTTTGTTGGCTTTGTTTTGTGATCCTTTATGTGAAGTGTTTCCATGTCAAGCATGATGACCAACGAGGTGTGGTTATCCAATTCTGGGTTACAGTGCTTAGCAGTGTGGTGTATGATGAGCTGTGAGAGACAGATGCACAGTTTGTAGTTTTCAGGATGTTGGAAGCAATGAATAGCCCTGTAGGTCCCTTTATGGTATTTCATATGATCATAGACGGCTTAGCTGGTTATTTTATATGGTTGTCCAACCTGAAGTTTTGTTTATGATTTTGATTCTGAGCGGGATGGGCTTGGGTACTATCAGCCGATATCTGAGTGCCACTGTTAGATGTAAAGACATAGTCATAGTGTATAGTTACTTGGCCTTGCATTGGTGGACTAGATTAAAGTCCTCCAAAGGACCAGCAGGATGTGACAGATCTCTTCAGTTGTTCCATGCCTGTTCACTTGGTGATGGATGGTTTATTGACTAGTACAGTACTGGTATTGGAGAAGCCCCACCGCAGATATGTCTTACGTAAGTGTAAGAGAGGTAAGTTATATTTGAATGCCAACAGCTGAGAATGTTGGTATTACTATTTATGTGGGTCAGAAATATTATATATGAACTGACATAACTATATAATAACTATGTGAACCGTAGGTTAGCTCTTTTTTGCTTACCAGCATATAGAATGTAGTTTGCAGGTTGGGTTGTAAGCTGAAGATTGAACTTGAAGGGGCAACTGTCTTTCCGGGTTCTATATCAGAGATGTGGGATGATATAGTTATCGTGGAAATTGCCATGTTTTCAACTGTCTAGTGAAGTGTAAATGCTTTTGGATGCTTCACTGTACTCAATTTGCATAAATGTTAGGGTTGCAGAATAACATGCCTGACTAGCTTTGATTCCAAATCATGCTTCTTTTTTCACCACCCTACACTTCTTGTCTCTTTACCTCCTCCCGCAGCGTGATTTTCATCCCTGTTTTGTAACTCTGACACAATTTTCCAATGTTTCATTGTCTCTTTCCTTCTCCATTTTCTGCCTTTCTCAATTGCTCTGAGTCAAAGTCTGTTGATAAATAGTAAGTCCTGGTCCCCCCAAAAAGTGCCAGTACCCACCACTTGCTACCAGCAGCACAAATTAAGCACTACGAGGTCAGTTCCCAGGACTCTCCTTCTTACTCCTCGTCAGTGTTTTTACTGACAGGCTCTCACCTCTTTAGCTTATTTCCCGCTTTGGCATTATATGATTTGCCTCTCACCCCTGTAACTAGGTCTGTGACCCCTGTGGCTTAGCTTCTCAGAATTCCGACGTTGACTCAGCATTCTACTGTTTTTTCTCTCACGTCTGCAAATTGGCCCCTAACCTTTACTGCAACACCTTGCACCCTTGTGGCTCCCTCTCTCACCCCATCACTCTTTAGCTGGGCCTCTTACTCCGGCAATGTATCCTCTCACACCTGTCGCTTGTATTCTTACACCTGTGTCCTTTTTTGACCTCCCAGGTGCGGAAGGAACTGGAAGTGAATGGAATCGAGTTCTATCCCCAAAAAGAGTTTGATGAGGACCAGGAGGACAAGTCGGAGAATGACAAGATCAGAGTGGGTCCAGAAGCAATTATTAAAGTACTGTAAACAATAACCGCCCCAAAATCTGGGCATGAAGAGGGTTGGGCTGAGGGAGAAGAAAAAGGGTAGTGGGTAGGGGAACTAGAGGACCATCCTTAGACATTAGGATAGGGTACGGCAGGGCAGACTGAGGGGCAGCTCCTCCATGTGGGCGGAGGAGCGGCGCCTCACTGCTTTCTCGCAGTGCGAGAAGCAGAAACATAAAATGGTATTTTAAATACCATTTTATGTTTCTGCTTCTCACACTGCGCGAAAGCAGAAGGGTATGCCTGGTTAGGGGTGGGCAGGTGGGCAGGTCTGCTGGAGTCCATGGGAGGAGTGCCTTGCCCGCTCTTAGTGCGCTGACTGTTTGGTCGGCCCCAGGGCCGACCTAGCCAGTCATACGCACTAGGCATTTTCTCAATGTAGGCTGCATGCAGTCTACATAGAGAAAATAGCCTCCCCGTAGACGCCTGTGTGGTCGGCGTCCCTGCCACTCACAATGCTGCTACTGCAGCATTGTCATTGGCTTAGGGGAGGGAGGCTGCCTGTGGCTGCTTCCTGTTCAGATGGACGACACAGGACGGGCCGGAAAACACAAAGGTAAGTTAACTTAAGTTTTTTGTTTTTTTAAATGAAACCTCCCCGCTGTGTGACCCCCTCCCCGCTTGCACCCCCACCCACGAGTCATACCAGTTGCGACTGGCCAGACTTCAGCTCTGTTATACAGCATCACAAAGAGGGGACAACTACTACATCTCTCAGGATATCACCACATATTGGGGCAATTATCACTCCAGCATGTGGGGGTACATTGGAGGCAGCCATGCGAGACCTCCCACAAACAGGGACACAGTATTAACTTCACATTTTAGAACCACAGCCCACTTTTTAGAATGCCAATGGACATGAGGCGGGCGATTTTTATAAATGTTACTAAATAATTGTGTGGCAGCACACTGTCATATACACACAACACATTTTCCATTGAAATGGCCACTATATTTGCACATATATACAGTTTTACTGAAAGGACTACATTGCACACAAATGATAATGTGTGGAAATCGGATTTCAGTGAATATTTATCATTTGTGCTTCACCAAGTAAACTGTTTTGATGTGCTTTGATCCTATTACAATCTTTGCCTTAAACGCACTTCAGAATTACAAAAATATGTGCTTCATTTTTGCTTTCCTAACTGCTGAATATGCACAATTCATTTACAGGTATTTACAATTTGTTCTGTGTTACAAAAAATGACATCCTACATCCTTTCTTTACATATTCTCTGTACCCAAGCAAGTTAGTCATATAATTTACTCCACTTTTCTTCTGACTGCAAACTGAGTGGAGTTTATAAACACCTGTCTTTGAAGCGCAGCAAACGTGACAGGATATATACAGGCATCTTTATTTATTGCTCTGACTTTTACGACCCACCAATAATTTGCTCAGGATCCACAAGTGGGTTCCTACCCATAGTTTGGGAAACACTGTCCTAGACTCCAAATTTTCTATTACCTCCCGTCCCTCCCTCGCCTTCCTTCCATACAATTGAGGCTCCGCCTCACACCCAGACCCACCCCCAGCATAAAAACTCTGCCCGCCCCCTCCTCCACCTGTTTTTTTTGTCTCCCTAGTGGGACTTACCTTCAGTTCCTCCCTGTGGCGGTGCCGGGTAGTCTTCGTGCTGGTTCTCTGCGTCGACGGTGTCCTCAGCAGCGTTCTCCTGGCTGTGTCTCCTCTCCTCGTCTCCCTCGTGGTTTGGGGGCGGAGCGGTGACTCGGGAAGCCGCAGCGTTGTTGGGCGGTCCTCCTGTGGCTGGGGCTGTGTTTCCGGGTCGGGCTGTCATGGATGCCTCCTCCCGGACTACACTCTTCTGGATGACCTGGTAGGACGGGTTGCTGCCCGTTTTTGTTTTTCTTTTTTACATTTGCAGGTTGTAATGAGGGTAGGGCCTGTTTTGGGCGGGTTTTCAGGCCAGGGCTGTCATTGGTTCCCGGTTGTGATTTTTTCCCTTCATGTAGCAGCGTGGGGTTTTCTGCTCCTTTGTGCTTCTGCCATGGGTCGCAAGCGGGCGTTTAAGTGGAACCATGTGGTGTCTTCTTCCTCTTCCTCCTCGCCTGAGGTTTCTCCTGTTCCCTCCAAGCGCCCTCGGTGTCGGGGCCTTTCTGGGGGTGATGTGCCTCTCATGTCCAAGGAGGAGGTGCAGGGCATGATTGAGGCGGCTGTGTCTAAGGCTCTCCAGGCTCGTCCGGTGCCTGCGGCTTCTTCTCGTCCACGCTCACTGGATCCTGCGAGGGAGCTTTCCTTGACGGATGATGATGGTCCTTCTACCTCCTCGGGTGGGAAGTTTATCTCCAGGGAGGAGAGATGGGATCATCTGGCTCATGTGCGGGACAATTTAGGGTTCCCTCCTTTCCAGCTGGAGGCAGATGGTAATCTCTTTCCTCAGTATGCTTCTCCCTCCAGGTTGGGCATGCCTTTTCAGGGTCCGGTCAAGGACATGGTGCTGAGGGAGTGGCGTGAGGTTGATAAGTTGCAGGTCCCTCGCTTCCTTCAGAAACTTTACCTTTTATAGGGGGAGGACCCCTTGCCTCACAATTTGGAGCTGGACTCTATCCTGGCCACTCTGATTGGCAAGACTGCTATTCAGCCTGAGGACTGTACCCCGGCGGATGCTACTGATAAGAAGGTGGATTCTGGCCTTAAACGCTCCTTTGCTGCTGGGAACCTGGCGCTGAGGGCTAGCCTTTTCTCTGCCTACTCTGCGCAGTCTTTGGTTCAGGATTTCGAGAAATTGTCTGCGGCGGTTCAGGAGGGCTCTGAGTGCTCTGATCTCCTGGCTGCTATGGAACAGCAGGCTAGGCTATTGGCGGACATTTCATCGGATGTTATAAAGTCTTCGGCTATGTCCACTGGGGCTTTGGTGGCGGCACGTCGTTCCCTCTGGCTCCGGTCCTGGAAGGCTGATCCTGGGGAGAAGGCGGCTCTGCTGAAATTGCCTTTTGATGGTCTGGCTCTGTTTGGGGACCAATTGCCTGCCATGATTTCGAAGGCTTTCAAGGAGCGGAAGCATGCCTTGCCGTATAAGGGCGGGGCGGCTCTGTCTGGTAAGCCTTGGAGTAGGGCCCCTCGATCTTCCCGAAGCGTGATTCTCGTCAGTCTTTCCGCAGGCGGCGTTTTCAGCCCCGTTTTTCTCCCAGGCACGCTGCCTCCGCTCCTAAGGGCCCTGCCAAGAAGGGTCCCTGACAACTACTGTCTGGCCGGTTCCCTGCCGGTGGGGGGTCGTCTTCGGCAGTTTCTTCCTCGTTGGCAGCAGGACGTTTCGGATGGCTGGGTCCTGGACACTGTGGGTCATGGGTACGTGATAGACTTCCTGCAGGTTCCGCCGGATTCTGGGGTTCGGCTGACTCCTCTGCCTGTCTCCGGTCCCCGCAGGGCGGCTCTGCTGGACGGGGTGTCCTGTTTGCTTGCCAAGGCTGCCATCTGCCGGGTTCCTATCGAGGAGGTGGGGACGGGGACCTACTCCATTCTGTTTCTGGTTCAGAAGGTGACCGGGGGCTTTCGGCCTGTCCTCAATCTCAAGTGGGTCAACGCCTGGGTTCGGCCCGTACACTTCCGTATGTTGACCCTTCAGGCCATCATTCCTTTGGTTCAGCCTGGCGACTTCCTGGCATCCATGGATCTCGAGGAAGCTTATCTCCACGTCCCGGTTGCCGCTGCTTCTCAGCGTTTCCTGAGGTTCGCTGTGGGAGACGCCCATTTTCAGTTTTGCGTACTTCCCTTCGGCCTCAGGTCTGCGCCCAGGGTTTTCACAAAGGTCCTGGCGCCTCTCGTGGCTCTCCTTCATGCGGAAGGGGTTTTCATTCATCCTTATCTCGACGACCTCTTGCTGCATGCTGCGGGGGAGTCTCTTTTGCTCTCTCACATCGGGAGGGCCTTGGAGGTTCTTCAGGGACACGGATTTTTGGTGAACTGGGGAAAGTCTTCATTGGTCCCGTCTCAGGACTTGGTGTTCATCGGGGCTCGTTTTCAGACTTTGCTCGGCCATGTTACCTTGTCCGACAAGCGCCTGGTGTCTCTTCAGTCGCAGGTTCGGGCCTTGATGTCCCGGGAGGCTTCTCCAGCGGTCCAGTGGCTGCGGGTGCAGGGACACATGGCTTCCGTGGTGTTTTTGGTTCCATGGGCTCGTTTTCATCTCCTCCGCCTGGCCAACTGGATCCTGTTGGGTTGGTCTCCAGGGTCTCAGAGTCTATTGTCCCTGCTGCCCATGACGGACCGGATCCGGAAGGAGCTTTCCTGGTGGCTCTGCCGCCATCACCTCCTGGCGGGGGTTTCTCTGACTCCCCCGGCTCCGCTTGTGGTGACTACGGACGCCAGCCTGTCCGGATGGGGTGCTTGGCTGGGGTCGGAGCAGGTTCGGGGGTTCTGGTCTCTGCTGGATTCCCGGAGGTCCTCGAACTGGCGGGAGATGAGGGCGATTGTGCTTGCCCTGGTGTACTTTCAGGACTCTTTGTGGGGGCATTGGGTGTTGGTTCAGACGGACAATCTGGTGGCAAAGTCCTATGTCAACCGTCAAGGGGGGACCCGGTCCAGGTCCTTGAACTTGATTGCCAGCGTCCTCTTTCGGTGGGCTCAGGTCTGGGTGCTGGGTCTGTCGGCTCTCTACATTCGGGGGGTGGACAATGTGAGGGCGGATCTGTTGAGCAGGGCCATTCCGTCGTCTCGGGATTTCTCTCTTCTTTCCGGTGTGTTCCTCCAGTTGGTGGGTCGTTGGGGCCTCCCTGTGGTGGACCTGTTTGCGGATCTGGGGAATGCCAAGGTGGTGCAGTTCTGTTCTCTGGGCAGGTGTCCCGGGTCTCTGGGGGTCGACGGCTTGACCTGTCCTTGGCCTCGGGTCTGCTGTATGCCTTCCCTCCCTTTCCGCTGCTTCGGTCCTTTCTGGTGCGGGTCCGGAGGGATTGTGCTCGGGTGTTGTTGGTGGCTCCCTATTGGCCTCGGGCGAATTGGTTTCCTCTCCTGACCGAGTTGTGTTGCGACCGGGAGTGGGTCCTTCCGGTGGTTCCGTCTCCGTTGGAGTTTCCGGCCCTTCCCCTGGATTCTCTCCGGAGGTTGCACCTGTCGGCCTGGCTGTTGAGCGGCAGGGCTTAGCTGGGTTGGGGGTTCCTGCCCAGTTGGCGGTTACTTTGCAGGCGTCGCGTAGGTCCTCCACTCTGCTGTCCTATGCCAGGCATTGGCGGGTCTTTTCGGTCTGGGGTGCTGGTAAGGGTGTTGACCCCACGCTTGCTGACCTCTTTTTGGTGATGCAGTTCCTTCAGGATGGGGCTCTTCTGGGGCTGTCGGAGGCTTCTCTGCGGGTGCAGTGGGCAGCTATTCAGGCTTTTAGGGGCTCCTGGCGTAATTTGCAGGATGAGGGGGCTCTGATGCCTCGTTTTTTTCGGGGTCTGTTGAACTTGTTTCCCCGCCCTGTTCGGTCCTTCCCTTCGTGGGATTTGCATCTGGTGTTGGATGTCCTGTCTGGTCCTCCCTTTGAGCCCCTTGAGGGTCTCGAGTTGCGTCTCTTGACTTTTAAAACTTGCTTTTTGGTCGCTATCACCTCTGCAAGGCGCTTGGGGGAGTTGGGGGCCTTGTCTTGCAAGTTTCCTTTTTGTAAAGTCTTTTCGGATCGGGTGGTTCTGGTTCCCGTTCCGTCCTTTGTCCCTAAGGTCAATTCGGCTTTTCACCTCAGTCAGGAGGTGATTTTGCCTGAGTTCTGTCCTGCTCCTTCCTCGGCTGAGGATTCTCGCTTGCATTGTTTGGATGTCCGACGGGCCTTGCTGTGGTACCTCCATGTTGTTGAGTCCTTCCGGGTGGGGGACTCTTTGTTTGTTAACTTTGGTCCGGCTCGGAAAGGGGTTAACCTTCTACGGCCTCTTTGAGTCGTTGGATTAGGTCCACGGTCTTGCTGGCTTACCATCTTAAGGGTGTGGTTCCTCCTGTGGGGGTTCAGGGGCGTTCCACTCGCAGTATGGCTGCTACGGTGGCTGAGTTGCATGGGGCTTCTGTGGTGGAGATTTGTAGGGCGGCGACTTGGTCTTCTCCATCTACTTTTGTCCGCCACTATCGAATTGCGAGTCTGGAACATTTGGATAATGTTCTGGGCCACAGGGTCTTGTCCTCTATGCAGGGCCAGGGATGTTGATCTGCTGTGTTTTTGGGCACTGTATTAAATTTTGGTGTTCTTTATCACTCAGGTGTCCGTCTCTGTTTTCTTCTGCTTGCTATGTCCTCAATTGTATGGAAGGAAGGCGAGGGAGGGACGGGAGGTAATGCTTCCATTTCTAACGATAATGGCATTACTCCTAGTCCTACTCCCTCGCCTTCCTTCGAGGACCCACCCTCCCTCCCGGTGCGGTTCAACTGAGTGCTAGCTCGGCTTGTTTACGTACAGGTGGAGGAGGGGGCGGGCAGAGTTTTTATGCTGGGGGTGGGTCTGGGTGGGAGGCAGAGCCTCAATTGTATGGAAGGAAGGCGAGGGAGTAGGACTAGGAGTAATGCCATTATCGTTAGAAATGGAAGCATTACCCCACACAATGTATGCCCTGATATCTACTGGCAGGACTGGAAACTGCATGTCAAAGCTGATCAATTTAGGCCCTTGTTCAGTTTCTGAGTGCAGGGAGCCAAACTAACCAATTCTCATCTCACCCAAGATCCTTTATTCCGCATGAGGAAATTAAACAGGGAAAGGGCGCATGATATTTGATGATGTAATTGCCTGGTAGGAGATTCAATCTTTCCTATTTATAAAGGCTCCAACGGTAACCAAAGAACAGGTCTTGCACATGCTACTTGTACAATTGATTCTATCAGGCACTTGGTAAAGGTTGTGATTTAAGTGATCACTTACACCTGTGGGTAGCCCGCCAGCCTGCTCTTGTGTTAAAAGCTTTCACCATTGCATCCCCCTCATAATTACAGATCCCTGCAGTGTTACTAAGGATTGTTTTGACGAAGTGCTTCCAATCCCTTTAGTGGAAGCGCTGTTACCAATACTGTAATGCGAGGCAGGACACAATGTCATGCCCGTCTGCCGAAGGATAATTTTTGTTTGCAGGAAAAGCACATATGTTAGTGGGGTTTATTTTTTATTTACTTACTACCCGTTATGCCGACTCACAAGTAGGGCAACAACAACAAAACATCCACTTCTGTCTGTCTAGGGAAAGTTTCATTTCTGTTTCCATAGTTTACCTCCAGGTGTTATTTGGCCTGCCTCTCTTCTGTTTGCCTTCTGGGGTCCAGTGCAGAGCCATTGCTGTGATGGAGTCTTGTTCTCTTCTGATGGTGTGTCGTATCCATATCCATCTTTTTTTCATAATGATGGTGTCCATGCTCCCTTGCTTGCATCTGTTGTGTTTATTTCTACAAGAGAAACAAGCAATGGCCCTGATGCGCATAGAGATTCCTCTATGCGTGTAGGTCTATTGCTAATGTTTTCTGACTGTATCTGAATTGGTTGGCATGGCGGTCTGGTCAGAAAAAATACGCGGCAGAAAACCATCTCTAAATGAGCACTGTGGAGAATGGACCCAGTGATTCAGGTTTGGCGGAGTGGGAGCCAAGCAGATTTAAGGTTGCCGCATATTTTTTCTGACAACTTTTTTGGCCGACAGACTGTACTGCTACAATTTTCAAAAGGTATATTTGCCCTGAGAAGGTAACTAGTAGATTCACACCTTGGTACCTGCACCAAGGCACGTGATTTATAGTCGGTATGTTTCGTAAGATCCAACGATTGCTCTAATCAATGGAAATTGGTTTTAATAGTGTGTTGTAAGACATTCGTTTTGAATTTGCACTTTAATTTTTCTTAGTAACTAGACTAGATTATATTAAGTCAAATGGTTGATGCACAGACAGTAGCATTTTATGAACTGTGTCCAGGTTGTTTTAAGTTGATATGAACTGAGATCATTTTTACATTATGTGTTGTAAATGTAAATGTTTTGATTGTTATGGAATAGACTGCTGAACAATAAACTTACCGTTGATTTAAGGCTGGACTTCCACTATGCCAAATCTTAAATGACTCCTTTAGTCCACAGAGAAGGTGAGACTTTATTGCCCATGGGTGCTCACTAGAACTTCCAGAATGTCATAGATGCAAGTTGGCCGTCTACTTGGGAATCAAGAGTTCAAGCAGAGAGACTGTAGGGAGGGCTGGAACCTGTCCCCAGTCTAGGGCCAGCTAGTGTTGCCTCAATGGCAGAGGGACGGCTTCCTTATGGGGGTGATACAGGCCCTCAAAGAAAAAGACAAATGGAGCTCAGACTGCGGTCAACACAATGACAGAGCACCAAGAATGTATGAAGGCAAGTTTGTTAGCATTGATAAGTGTGCATTGTATGAATTGCGACTACAGTGTGTAGTTGGTATTAATTATTCTAGCTGCTGGATCTATCTCAGGGTGGGTTGCAGGGACACACACCTGTTACTGATGTGGATCCTTCTTCTGTCTCCAGCAGGACAGCATGCCCTTCGCTGTGGTAGGGAGTGACAAGGAGTTCCAAGTGAATGGGAAAAGGGTCTTAGGCCGAAGGACCCCCTGGGGAATTATAGAAGGTAAGAGGCTAGTACCACCCCATTTCTATTCTAGAATAGGGTTCCACACACATCACTCCCAGTGTGCCTCATGCCTCATCTGAAGTACCCCTGCTATCACACCATTGGGCCCCACACACAGCTCTGACAGTGCACCTCAAAGCTGACCTGAAGTACACCTGCTATTACACACTGGGTCCCACACACATTCCGGCCAGTGCGCCTCAAGCCACACCTGAAGTACCCCTGCTGTTACAACATTGGTACCCACACACAGCACTGTCAGTGCACCTCTGTACTGCCTCCTTCGAACACTTGCATGTTTATGATGTCACAAGTACCTATATCGTTCAATCTCACTTGTACTCTCATTTCTAATTTCAGTGGAGAACTTGGCACACTGCGAGTTTGCACTGCTGCGGGACTTTGTCATCAGGTAAGTGCAAAAATTTGTGCTGCGTCTTCGAGCAGTTCAGCTTATTTGAACACTCAGGTGCTAATACAATCCCAGTGGTTGGCGCTCTCTGCCTAATTGACTTACTCTATAGGTAGCAGCATGTTAAACAATTGCATTGCCTATGTATTTGATTGAGGTCATTTCCTTGCCCATAAACTGGGTGCTCACTCTACACTTCTATAGCTCTTGGGTGGAAGGGTGGAAGTCATAAGGATGCATACCTACTCAAGTCCGGGAGGAACCACGAGTACACCGGGCCTCACGTACAACGCTTTTATGCACTCACAAAGCCTGCAGTGCATAACCTTGCAAGATCTGCGAATACAGCGCAAACTCCTCAGTTGCAATGTAGTTGCAGTGTAGTAAAGGTACTTTGAATGTGAAGACTGGCATCCATTCTCAGTAGTAACTGTCCGTAAAGGACAGCTTCCACTTTGAGAATTAGGGCCACTGGCATTGGGGGAGCAGTCAGCAGTTCTTTTGCATTATGCCTATGTATTTTAAATTTCCAGCTCCTATCCCTTTAAGGTACGGTGGCTTCATTGTCAACATTGAGCATATGCGAATGGGGGGGTGGAGTGCTGCTGTCTCTTTGAGGCCTCCGTACATGCATTCGCAAAAATTCAGTAGGATTAGTCGATGGAATCCTGCCTCCTGAATTTTAATGTGGTAGGGTTTATGCGCATCGTGACAAATGTAATTTGTGCGTTGTGACTGATGACGACATCCGTTGTAATGCAAAAACAGTCAAGAGAAAGAACGCAATAGAACAAGTTCACTGTCAGTAAAGTTCACTGATCTCTAGGTGAAAAAGTTCAGCTTGTCACGCTTCTGTGCCAATAACTAGGGGGCTACACATTACTCAAAACTCTCACAAAGATGGCACCCAATTCAGGTATTAAATAGCACACATACTCACCTGCCTTCACAAAGATGCCATCAGGCCAACTAAAGAACAACGGATATGCCCTGATACCCACACATAAAGATAGCACCAGGTCAGGCATAAAATAACACATACTCTCAGAGGCCCCACACAAAAATTGCCCCAGGTAGGGTCTAGAATAAAAGGCTTGCTCAGCTTCCATCTCACGATGATGGGGCCAGATCTGACGGAGAATAAAGTAAAATGATTGACCTATAATCCCATTTCTGCATTATTGGAATCTTTAAAGAAAGCATAAACATTAGAACAGTCCCGCAAAGGTGTGAGCATTTTGGAATTTTTGCGCATATATAATGAAATAATATATATAGAAATTATATGGAGTTTTTGAATGCAGACAAATTAGGCAATCTGAAGGCTGAATTTTCAACATTTAATTTGCTTTATTTTTGAAAAGCAGTCAGTGGGACTACCAACATACTTAAAAGCAAACGTGCTGAATAATAACTTACTTTCCTGTATAATGCTGAAAAGGCAACCTGGCAGCAAGCTAATAAAATAAGCATAAAGATGGCCTCTAAAAGATCCACCGGCTTCCGTATCACATTGTGCTTTTTAGGCCTCGACTACCGTAGGCTGCGCACGTACGCAGTCTCACTGGCGAAATATAATGACTCTGAGTAGCGAGGTTAAGCCCCTCCCCTCTTCTCCATTGGCTGGCATCCTAAACAGCGGCCAGCCATTGGAGAAGAGGTCCCAGTGACGACATTCTTTCGATCTAAGCCCCGTACTTTTCGGATTGTGGGGCGTGTTTTTGACTTTCTTTCTCGCCTCTTCTCCATTGGCAGAACAGTCAAAAAAACGCCCCCCAGTCTGAAAAGGACGGGCCTTACAGACGCAGCCTGGTTCGAGGCAGGTCACTCAGGGAAGAAGCGTCGGTGGCGGCAGGAATTCACCCTCAGGCCACTACAGTGGGCCGCTCCCGCGTTCCTCCCAACGCTCGTGTGCCACCGCTACTTTTTGGCTGCCCTATCAGCTGATCAGTGCCCCGGCAGCACTGTTTCGCATGTACCTGATGCCGTTAGGTCTTGTGCGTTTCTCCCGCCGATAGACTTTTCGCCGGGGGGGGGGGGGGGGGGGGGGGGCGTTCACCGCCGCAGCGATGAGTGTGTGCGCGCTGGGCTCTTTGTGCGCCCTAATCGCCGTTCAGTCCTGTGGGCTTGCCGCAGGTGGGACCTTCACTGCCGCCCTCCACAGCAATGCGTGTAACCGCCGAGCTCTGTTATTTGACCCAACAGCTGCTCAGCACTGCGGGCTGCTCCCGCCGATAGCCTGGTGCCGAGCAGGGGGTGATCTTCACCGCCGCTCTCGGTCCGCAATGTCCTTCGGAGTGCGGTGTCGCAGCACGGCAGCGCCTCGGAGACCAGAGGAAGGGCAGGTGAAAGGGCCAAACTCAGGCATGGGGGCAGGGGGTGGGAGGTACAAGATGAGTTGGGGCCTGGCATGAAATGCAGGGTCTACTAGTAAGATGCACGCTTATCTCGCCGCAGAGGGCGAGGCAGGCAGTGCTGACGTGCCGGAATGGCTGTGGGCTCATCCCTGCACTTAGCGCTTAGACAGGATAATCTAGGAGCACTTCACTCACAGCCCGAGGGTTGGGAAGCGGCATTCTTGCTGGTGGGAGCTGAGTGGGGGCAGCCCCCCTGACGCGCGGGGTTAGCATCCAAGAATGGCGGTCAAGCCATGCGTCTGTCGAAGGTGACCTGGTAGGTAGAAGAGGCCATCTGCAAATCTGTACAGGCCACACATGTAAACCCTACTGGGAGTTAGGACTGGACATGTCCCAATGGCTGTCAGTAACAAGGAGTTCGAGCTTGGCATGCGTTACCCCTGGGAGTCATGAAAGTACGGGACCTGTTCTAATCCGAACCAGCCACTGAGAGTCAGGGCTGGACATGCCTCCACCTGCCACAGGGACCCGCAACTGTTCTATCATGGCTGGCAAGATGGCCAAAGGGACGTGAACCGTTCAAGCTCCGTCGGCCGCCTCGCTGATTCCTAGCGCTTCTTACAGGCACACAAAGCTGGAACTCGCAGGAACGAAGGTGCATCAATTAAGGGAGGAAAAGGATTGACATGTAACTTCCGACAAAGGTGCAAATTATCTAAAAGCTCCAGACAGCTAATCGAGTGTAGCGATTCACGGTGGCGCTGGACTGCGGGGGCCCCGTTATTAAGAGGAAACCGGGAGTGCAGGTCGAGTGAGGAGGAGGGAAGACGGATTCCCGGTGAGTGAGGGAATAGACACTCTGGGAGAAGCGAGTGCCGGCAGTCACACCAGCCGAGTTACAAGCAGAGCTCGGTGAGGCAATTAAGCTGCCCCCCCCTCGGGGACTCGCCAGCATTGAGAGTTAGATGCCGGAGTAAAGGGGGACCGCTTATTTGGCCACAGGGCGGCAGATTGCAGCAATTAGTTCGACACGCCTGACCCCAAGATGGCGGATGGGGCGCCCGGCACAAGAGTCAATTCAGAAGGCTCCCCAGAGGGTACTGAAGTGAGAAGGGGAGACTATTGAGTGTTGTTTTTTGCTAATAACATAATTAAGTGGTGTTTCTGCTTGGCCTCTGGAAAGCAGGTGTTTGATTTATTTTCTTGCTGCAGCGTTTTTTATTTTGCAGTCTCCTTTCTCTTATGTCATTATGTTGCAGTGATGTCGCAGTCTGACGTCAGTTCCACTTGCCATCGCGGTCTGTAACATCTGAGGGAACCGGACGTCACACCGTGAGACTGATGTTGGCTCATGACGTCACACTGTGAAATGCCCTACAAAAACTTCGTATTCGACTATGCTACCACTGCAAGGACATGACTTCAGTCTGTGGATCACTTCAGAAACCTGACGACAGGCTGTGACATCACTGCAGATAATGGCAATATTTCTAGAATTTGCATCAGACTCTGATATTACTTCGATTATCACTTCAGGAACCCACTTCTGGGCTGTGACATAACTGTAGGAACTGTGCCTTAAACTCAGATATTTTTACACAACCTGAACACCAGACTGTGACATCCCTGCTGTGTGAGTGTGTGTGGCTCTGTGTGTGTGTGGCTCTGTGGGTGTGTGGCTCTGTGTGTGTGGCTCTGTGTGTGTGTGTGTCTGGCTCTGTGTGTGTGTCTGGCTCTGTGTGTGTGTCTGTCTCTGTGTTTGTGTGTGGCTCTGTGTGTGTGTGGCTCTGTGTGTGTGTGTGTGGCTCTGTCAGTGTGTGGCTCTGTGTGTGTGTGTGTCTCTGTGTGTGTGTGCCTCTGTGTGTGGCTCGGTGTGTTTGGGTGGCTCTGGTTGTGTGTGTAGCTCTGTGTGTGTGTGTGTGCGGCTCTGTGTGTCTGGCTCTGTGTGTGTGTGGCTCTGTGTGTGTGGCTCTGTTTGTGTGTGTGGTTCTGTGTGTGAGTCTGGCTCTGTGTGTGTGTGTGTGGCTCTGTGTGTGTGTGTGGCTCTGTGTGTGTGTGACTGTGTGTGTGTGTGACTCTGTGTGTGTGGCTCTGTGTGTGTGTGGCTCTGTGTGTGGCTCTGTGTTTGTACCTCTGTGTGTGTGTGTGGCTCTGTGTGTGTGGCTCTGTGTGTGTGTGTGGCTCTGTGTGTGTCTCTGGCTGTGTGTGGCTCTGTGTGTGTGGGTGTGTGGCTCTGTGTGTGTGCAAATGCAATAGGTCTTGCATTTGCGAGAGATTAAGCTATTGGCATTGTAAATGACAATGCCATTTATTTATCTGTTTTCAAAACCAACCCATACATAAAAAGTTTGTCATTTACAATGCCAATAGCTCTAACTTTTGCAAAGGCATGACCGTTGCATTGTAAATGCTTGTTACAGGTAGCTGCCTCAGAGTTTTAGTGCATGTGTGACAAGGAGTAATGGGTCTCCTCCCTGTATCCTAATCATCCTACTGAAAATACCAGGGAGGCGGGTGAGTTGTTGATAACTTTAATCAAGATTACTGCAAAGCAAAACCATGATTAAAAGTAAGTAACTTTCCCTTCCGGATAATAGGGTTTCCACCAAGAGTCGTAAACATTGGACGGAATAGAAAGTTCATGCCCTAAATGTTCCGCAGACATGGACGGTGATCACGCAGATTCCTTAGTGTTCCTTGCCACACTTTTATGTGTGTTTTAGAATCGGAGTCTAGTCGGTGGTGACTGGTGTACACAGATCCCTTGGTGGCCACCTTGAATATTTCAGAAATCGAGCATTTATAAAGAAAGCGGTAGTGGCTACTTTTCCTCTTATTGAATGAATCCAAGGCTTACATAGCCAAGGTTTTAGCCAAGGTTTGTTAGCCAGTTGATACCATAACACAACACAGACTTTAAACCATCTAGAAGTAAATTGATTAGAAGATGGTAACCCATGTTCTCACGGGATTGTAAGTCAAAGGGTTGCTTATTATTTACACTGCCTTTTGTTTTGTCTTGAAGAAGCCCAAGGACACCCCTAACATCTAAAGAGCGCAGAGATCTTTCTGTTGGGGAAGATAAGAGTTTTAAAGAAATCTGATAATTAGTGTAGCTTGTGTGGAAGTCTGAAACCAAACTCAGAAGACATGACTGATGTGCACATCACTACTTTGTTAGAGTGGAAAACCTTCTAAGGTCCTTCTGTACATAAAGCCTGAATCTCACTAACCCTGTGGGCTGAGGTTACTGCTGCTTGTAAAATAGTTATCCTGGGCAAATGACGCAGAGGCTTTATGTACAGCTTTGAATGGTGGAGCCATCAGTATTGGCAAACAGCATTAAGATCCCACTGATAACAAGGTCCCCTCACTGGTGGATACGTACGCTAGAAATACTTTATACAGACATTGCAAAAAAGGATGCCTGAGATAGACTATTTCTGGCTGAAAGGTATATCTTTGTGTGACTGCCCAACTAGATACAGAAGGTATGGGAACAATGCTTCTTCTTGGCAGGTGATGGAATTGTAGTTCGCCTGCTACAGCAAAAGTAGAAACATTTCTATTTAAAGGCTTAGGCTGTTTGAGTAGTGCCCTTTTTGGCTCTTTCGTAATGTTCATATGTTACACATTTGGTAGCCATACTGCTAAATTCAATGATGGCAGGCTGGGAAATTTGCCACCAAGTCAGGAAACAGGTTCAGAATGTACAGTGCCCTCAGTACTACCACTCCATAGCAGCACCCTCCCCATATTTCTTGCCTGAGAGCACACAGTTTTGTTAGCATTAATATATCCAGGAGAATTGGTGAAAGTACAAGCTGAAGTGCTATACGGGGTCATATCAACTATCTGAATCAGGCTATAGTTAATTGTCAGGGTTTCATGCAAGGTCTTAAGGGCTAGTTAAACTGCTGTGGGTTCCGACAGTTAGAAACAGTAAACCTCCAGATGTGCTCCCCAACCTGTTATTGAAGCACATGTTACAAAAGAGTGAGTGAGAACATCCCAATGGAAATGAACTCCTAACAAAAGATCACTGCACGCAATGTGAGAGACTGCCTTGCTGCTTGAGTCAAAATCTATTTTGCTTTCCAATTGCATTATAACTAGCTTAATTGATCCTCCGTACATTGCTGAGGAGGCCCCACATTCACTCTGGGATTCATCACCATGAAAAAGCAAAAGCCATTGAGCCAAGGATAGACAAGACCAGACATACTGACTTGGGGTTGTTGTAGCTGAAAAAAATTGCAAAAGTATGGATGATACTGTTCTTTCTGAAGTAAACAATATTCCATGATTGTTTAGTGTTGTATAGAAATTGTATAAGATCTTCATTGGAGTCAGAGATGACTTTCGGAAATTGACGTGGAGCTCAACAAAACTGAAGAGACAGAGAGTTTTCTGGAAATAAAGTACAGCCTTCTGTGGTTTGTTGAGCTTCATCAGCAATTAATTCAAAAAAAGATAAACAAAAATGTTGTTTCCTCAAGTCTGCAACCTCCAAGGCCATGCACCTGTAAATGGTGCGAGATGATTGTTGACGTGAGGTCAATTGAAATGAATTTGTTTTGGAATGGACATTTCCCCACCAGGACATAAGGAACTTTCTGGGCTTCCTCGATACTCAGGTGTGAAATTAGGCACTGTGAAGGTCTGTTGAACACAAGCCTCCTTTTTAGGACACGCTGAGTCAGCGCGCATGCGCTGCTCGGAGAGACTTTAGTAGGTAAGTTTTCAAAGTGCTGCTGGCTGGTGACAAGCTTGCGTTCACGCGAGCGTGCACGTGCGAACCGCCAGCCTTCAACGCCATCTGTCTTTCCTCTTGCTTGCTCCCTGCCTCCGCCCCTCCCACCACCATCGCGCTTACAAAAGCATTCATTATTCTTCCACACACACACAACCACACCCAACCACACACACACAATCACACACACACACACACACAACCACACACACAACCACATACACAACCACACACACAACCACAACCACACACACAACCACACACAACCATAACCACTTACACAACCACACTCACACACAAACACACAACTACACACACACAACCACACACACACACATACAACCACACACAACCACACCCACAACCACACCCAAACACCCACACACAACCACATGCACACATCCACACACACAACCACACACACACAACCACAACCACACAACCACACACAACCACACCCACAACCACACACACACAAAACCACACACACACAACCACACACACACAAACACACAACCACACACATAACCACAAACACAACCACACACACACAACCACACGCAACCCCACAACCACACACACAACCTCATCCAACCACACACACGACCACACACACACAACCACACACACACACACAAACACCCACACACAAAACCACACACACACACCAACATACACACAACTACACACACACACAACCAAACACACACACAACCACAACCACACACACAAACACAACCACACCCACCCACAACCACACAACCACACACACAAACACACAACCACACACACACACAACCACACACACACACACACAAACACACACACACACAACCACACACACACAACCACACAAACACACCAACATACACACAACCACACACACAACTACACACACACAACCACACACACACAACCATCCACACACAACCACACACACAACCACAACCACACACACAAACACAACCACACCCACAACCACACAACCACACGCACACACACAACCACAACCACACACAAACACACAACCACACACACACACAACCACACACACACACAACAACATACACACAACCACACACACAACCGCACACACACAACCACACACACACACCACCAACCACACAAAACCACACCCCGCCCCCTGGCCACTCACTGCCTATCAGCCTCCTCTCAGCCAGGTTGCGTGATCGCAATCAGTTTCACTTTCACGTGATCACCATCAGTTTCACTTTCACGGCCGCGTTCGCCGTGAAAGTGTTCGCGTTTCTAGTTTTATTCAGCATTCACTCTTGTTTCCTAGTGCTTGACAATCCAATCTCTACATTATTTAAGCAGCCTGCATGTCTCCTGTCAACCATACCACTCCATGCATTTTCTCCGATTCACATAGATATCAGTGGTACAGACAAAGGTGACCAGGTTTCTTTTCCTTCCTTCAAGCAATAACCAGAATACTAAACTGCATTTGTGCCCCACTTAGTTTAAAACAGCAAACAGTTATTCTAATCGGTTTGTTTCACGGAGGTTGTGCCTTAGGAGAAGGGCAGTGGCACGTGCATGGCACTATACACTAGTGTGTTCAAAAGAGTTGTTTAAAAAAAATGTTTTATGAAAATTGTACTCTTTTACATATTCTGATTCCACCAGAATCCGAGTCCTCCACAACACCCTGTTTTTTTGGCTGTCAGCTGTGAAAAGGAGACCTATATTGCCCCTATTTCTATTATACAGTATCCTCTGTTCAATTCTGGGGTGCTTTTTCAACTTGTTGCTAGTTCATTGTGAATCTTACCGTTACTAATTCACAATGTGTTACCTTTGGCTTATTTGCAATGCAAACTTTATCTCAATAAGTTGCTGTAACAAGCTGCAAGTACGCTAAGTAAGCCCATTCATTTGCTAATTATTTTCCACATAAGGTTGCAAGACCATACAGTGGGGTTTTCAAGATTTTGAATAGTTTCTTGTTTGAAGATGTCACTCTCTCCTGCGCACCCCACTCCTGTACTAAGGTTACAAGTGACTTGGCACCCGCCTTTGAGAGGTTCTTGCATTCACACAGGTCGGACCTGCCAATCGTGCGTCCCAGCCTGGCACACAAGGGGTGATGATCTCCGCACCTCCTTCTAGACCCCAGCTCACTACTGTTGGCAGTCTGTCACTCCCCCGTCACCTCCCTGGCACTCACCCTTCACCCCTCAGGCCTGGCAGTCACTCCTCGCACCTGGCACTCACCCTTCTGCCTCTCTGGCACTGAGCATTGACTCCGTAAC
The DNA here is from genome assembly GCF_964263255.1 of Lissotriton vulgaris. Taxonomy (NCBI): domain Eukaryota; kingdom Metazoa; phylum Chordata; class Amphibia; order Caudata; family Salamandridae; genus Lissotriton; species Lissotriton vulgaris. The sequence goes on from NC_141685.1 coordinate 879,270,121, forward strand.
ACTCAACTGTCACCTCCCTGACACTCACCCTCGCCCCTCCTGGTACTCATACTTCCCCTCCCTGGCACATATCCTTCACCTCCCTGACACTCACCCATGTCCCTCCTGGCAATCACTACTTGCCCCCATGGCACTAGCACTTCACCCCCTGGCCTGGCAGCTACCCTTCACCCCTTGCACTCACCCTTCCGCTCCCTGGCACTCACCTTTGACCGTCCTGACTTATATCCCACCTCTATGGCACTCGCCCTCATCCCCCTGACCTGGCACTCAACCTTCATCCCCCTGTCCTGGCACTCAACCTTCACCTCCGTGGCACTATCCCTTCACCCCCCTGGCCTGGCAGCTACCCCTCACCCCTGGCACTCATACTTCCCATTCTCGACACTCATCCTTCCCCGGCACTCACCTTTGACCCTCCTGACTCTTTCGTCTCATCTCCCTGGCACTCACTCTTCACCACTCTGGCACTCACCCTTCACCCCCATGACCTGACAGTCACCCTTGTCCCTCCTGGCATTCACTCCTCACCTCGCTGCCACTCACCCTTTACCCTCCTGGTTTCTGTCTCTCTCCTGTCTCTCTCTTTCTGTCTGCCTCTACACTCGATTACCTTTCTTCTCTCTGCCATTCTTTTTCTGATTCCAGAACCTTTCCTTTGCCTCCCTTCTTCTGGGCGTCCCTCTCTGTGCATTGTTCTGTATCGCTTTCTACCATTCTTTCAATTATATCATTCCCTGTTGACCTGTTTATTCAACCTCCCGGTTGACTGTCTCCAGTGTCTACCCAGGTTCTCCCATTAATGCCCCCTCCCGAACCTGTGAATCTCACCCTCTGCTGCTTCTCTTACTCACACTGCCGTTCCTCCTCCCTACCCAGATGTGTGACTTATTCTTTCATTTTCCCTACTCGAAGGTGATCTTATCCCTGCCGTTTCTCTTACTCATCCCGATGTGTCATTTACTTTCATATTTCCTATGCTCTTTAAAGGTGATCTTCCATCTGTCGGTTTCTCGTGCTCTCTCGCTCGCCCCATGTTTCTCTTAGCTCTTCTGCAGCCAGATGTTTGCTTATTCTCTCATGTTCTTTACTCAAAAGGGATTGTACCCCTAACCCCTGTTGTTTTCCTTATTATCCTTTAATACTTTGCCACCTCTCGCTGCCCCCTCTACCAGCATCTTTCTAGAGCCTATTTCTGCCTTTTCATTAATTTAGTCGGTCTCAGTTGGCACTGCTAATAATAATGCAACACTAGCACCTGACTGCCTCAAACTAACTACACAACATAAAACAGACCACAGTTCTTCAAATCAGCCACAATACCTGAAACTGATCACAGTACGTGAAACTAACTGCAGTCCGATATCTGAAACTGACCACAACCCTTGAAACAAGCATATGTGGTACTGAGTGGTATTATGTTAAGTGTAGTTATGTTGTATTGAGTAGAGTGTAAATATGTGTTGTAAATATTTGTTGTGTAATTATGTGGTATTGAGTGTTATAATGTGGAGAGTATATTTATGTTGCATTGATTAGTGTGCAAAATTTGTGGTTTGTAATTGTTTGGTACTGAATGGTATGAGGGGTGTATTTATGTTGCAAGGAGTAGAGTACATAACTACTCAACATAATACCACTCAGTACCACATAATTACACATCACATAATTACACTGTATTCAATACAACATAAATACACTCCACATACCACTCAGTACTACATAATTGCACGTCACATAATTACTCTCTACTTAATGCAAGATAAATACACTCCACAAAGTAGCACTCTGTGCGACATAATAACACAACACATAATTACACTGTACTCAATGCAAATAAATACACACCTTTCACTCAAGTTTGTGCTTTATAAAAAAAACAATTGCAATGCAATAGGTCTCACATTAATGAATTTTTTGAGCTGCTAGTGTTGCATTATTATTAGCAATGCCAACAGCTCAAACTTTTATAATGCGATACTTATTGCATTGCAAATGCTTGTTACTGTGGTGGCAAGATCCTGTGAAGCGCCAACATTTGAAATTTTGTTTCCCGATCCATTTGTGGGCCACTTTCAAGCCCAGTATTATCTGAATCCCTTTTTTGGATCTTGTTCCTGCATCAGAAAACACCTCAAGTATGTTCCCTTCCCTTTTTGAGAGGGTAGAACAGGGTCTATTGCAACTCTATTGCCTGCTTCCTTGGCAAGGTGTTTATCTCTTCATATAATAGACGTAATTGAAATGTGGGAGCCGACGTTCGGGGTATTGCAGGTGGTGGTGAATGAAAACATAGAGCGTAACCATTTTGCTCAACATTCAGCACCCATCTATAATTGGTTATGCTTTGCCATTCTTAGAGCTGACCTGCGATGCTTCTCCGCGTGAGTAGTGTATAGCGGAAGAGCTCTTAAGACATCATTGTCTTGCTGTACCGGAGGTTTCCCGTCAGGATCTAATGTCTGATGGTTTCCTCTGAACCTCCATGGTCTTCGGGGTTGCGAAAATGGAAAGGCGGGGCCGACATCGGCCCCGCCGCACTTATGGCGGGGCGCACCGGCCACCACTCGCCCCCGGGTTCCCTGGTGATCCGGAAGTGATTAAGTCACTTCCGGGCCACAAAGGGAACAAAGGCCAGGCAGGTTAGACCCGGCTTGGCCGGCAAGGGGTTTAAAAGGCTGTGCAGCACGGTAGTCGGCCTCTTTGACTCCTGCGCGCCATGGCCTGCCCCTTCCAGCCTCTAGGAGGCTGAAATTAATTTTCCCACCCACCATCCCCTAAAGCAGATGATTGTTATTGTGTGTTATGAAGGTTTTCATAATTTGGTTACAATTGTTTATGTAGGACAAAGTTTGTTCCTTAGAACTTTCTCCCGTTTTCAGGTCATCAATCGTCGTATTTATTATTATGCCTTGGTCAGGCGATAAGGTCATGATTGGTGATCAGTTAATTTAAGGTCCTTAGGGGGGCGGCGCCATTCTCAAATTGGGTCGCCCAAAGGGAGAGACAAGTGGTCTCTCATAGAACTCCAGGGGCTGGTACAGCCTGTTGGGTACATGGGTGCGGGGGAGACAGTCACGCTTTCTCTAGGCTCTTTAGTCACCCCGCACGTGAACAATGACGCCAGTAAATGGCGCAGAGATGCAAGGGCCCCCTTTAATGGAGTTAATGGAGCGTACGGGGTAACCAAAGTACCCTCACGGTAAGCGGGCTCTCTGCGCATGCGCACTTCGACAGAAGGGCGTGGTTTAATAGGGCGTACGGGGTAACCGGGGCGATAATGTGCCCCTACAGTAAACGGGCCCTCCTGCGCACCCGCACACTCCGACAGGAGGGCGTGGTTTAATAGGCCGTTCGGGGGTAACCGGGGACGGGATGTGCCCCCACGGTAAACGGGCCTTCCTGCGCACGCGCACTCTGACAGGAGGGCGTGGTTAAATAGGGCGTTCGGGGGTAACCGGGGAGGGAATGTGCCCCCACGGTAAACGGGTCCTCCTGCGCATGCGCACTCCTTCAGGAGGGCGTGGTTTAGTGATAAGGATCTGACACCAGCTATTGACCTTGCCGTAGGCCCAAATAGGCACGCAGAAAATTAACTTGTATAATATGAATTGATATGTTAGTTTTAGATAGGAAATACCTTGTACTAGAAATATGTTAAGGTTAGCCATCTGAATACCTGTATCTATCAATTGTAAAATTTTCTCCGTAATTGTGTTGTTTATTTAAATGTTTCTTTATTTTGTATATTTTAATAAATACGGCCGGGGGGTCGAAAGATCCCCCGCCTTCCAAAGAAAGCCCTTTCCTGTCCTATTAATAATATTATGTTGGTTAACGGAAGGGTGGGGGTCCTCCGGCAGTCCCTGGCCATACTGGCGCTAGGAGATAAAAGTCAGGGATATGGAAACGGTTGGCTATCTAAGGAGCAGTGCTTATTGTTCAGTTTCCCTTTTCTGTGGCCTCTGGAGCTGCATATCCCTCGATGTTTTCCTTTAGTTAAGGTTAAACTAGGCAGTTAGGCATTTTACAGTTTACTTCTTTAAGGTTGGTTCGTAGTTCCGGTTGAATAAGTATTTTTAAAAAGCACACAAGTGGATTGCAGAAAAGCATTTAGGCTTTAATAGAGTGCAGGCATTTTCTGTAAAATGTATTATTTTTTTTAAATGTTTTAATTAAGTATATATATATGATAAAGGTGTTCCGGGATGGACGAGGCTATTCGGGGCTATTCTAATCTTTGAAACTGCAATAAAGATTAGGGTGGTGCAGAACACACATGCTCTGATGGCAGTAAAGTTAGGCACGGAATGACAGACATTCTCTGATGCGCCCTAAAGATGGCACCAGGTCAAGCACAGAATATAACACAGGCTCGGATGTCTCTTGCAAAGATGGTGCCATTTCAGGCATAGACTAAGAGATATGCTCTAATGTCTGCTCCTAAAAACAGCGGAGAGATCAGCAAACCTGCTCAGCTATTCTTGTCCCCCAACCAGCACTGAAGGCAAATATTCAAAACAGAGAACTCTGGGTAAGGGTAGGAGCTGCAGCCTCAGTTTATGAAAGTTGGAACAAACACACTGATTAATTAAAAAACTTTTACTTTGATCTCTGCACTTTTTCGTAAATATTTCAGAAACACTAAAGGTTGTATGAATTAATTGAATTAATCAAAAGCTTCGCCACAGACCAGGAATATTTGCCAATCGTATCAGTAAGTAGGGGACAAAATGGGGCAACAGGAGATGGATTTAATTGCTTATTGATGAAAGTCACTCACAATTCTGGCTATATTTACAAAGTAAGGTTCTGATCATGGTTACCCAACACAGAGATCAGCTTGGATTAACTGAGGGTGTAGAAGTAGTGGACAATGAGGGAGAAGATGTATGTGCATAAACAGCTTATCAACCAGTGGCAGTATGGCCTACACAAATGCCAATAAATGCGTACACAAAAAACAGGAGCGACACAAGTGACAAAAAAGTATTATGCGAACTATGTAGAGGAGTTCAAGATATACCCCATGCGCTAATTACCTGCCCCAACAAAGTCTTGGTAGAAGCTTGGCATCGATTTTTATAAAACTATATGTTTTAGATCTAATCTATTTACTATCAACGATCTGATCGCCTTAATTAGATCACCCCCAAATGAATTTGTTTGTTACAATTCGTATACATTTAAACAATCTTTTTTATCACTATTTAAAAAAAGAAATTATGCAAATGGTTTTATATATTTATAATAATGTATCGATTTTGTATTCATTTTAAATTGTTGATCTCTGAAGAGGTCTTAATCAATAAATTGAATTGAATTGAATGGCACTGGTTGATCACAGGTTGTCACGATGATACTTGCTACGTATACAGATAGCATATAGGAAGTTCCTGGCTGTATGAGAGTGAGAGCTCAACTTAATACCCACTATAATCACACTCTTTCTTTCATGGATGCCTGTTTTCCTAGGACGCACCTGCAGGACCTGAAGGAAGTGACGCACAACATTCACTATGAGACTTACAGAGCCAAGCGCCTGAACGACAATGGCGGACTCCCACCTGTCAGTGAGGACTCGCACGAAAGCAGCATCTGAAGCCCCCCAGAGACATGCCTATCATCACCTTTCCCGGCCCCTTATCCCAGACCCCGATGGCATTGGTCAATCACCGGCTGTCTCACTAGTGACTTGCACACCTGGACTTGCACAGATTTTTGCACGGATTCCATATCATTCGTGTCTTTGTGTTGGGGTGGTTAAGGGGCGGTGGGTCGAGGGGGTGCAAATGAGTAGGGTTCCTATCTCCCACTCTTTGCTAGTGGCAAAGGCCAAACCCAGGAGTATGTACAGGGATCCGAAGAGTGGTCTCATCCATAGCACATGCAGGAAGAACAGGTTTGCTGCTCGAGCCCTGCAATATCCTGCAGCCTGAGGGATAGCTCTGCTATCTGAGCCTGGGAAAACTTGGCGACCCAAAGGACAGATGTCGCTTGAGGCCTCAATTCTTTGTAACAGTGGGATTATTCCACTGCCTGAGGGTGTAAAATGTAATTTAAGGACTAGCCCCGTTGTCGCGGGTCTTTGCTGATCCCATCTCTTCAATCCTGCCTATCTCTGTTGTACCACTGTTGTTCTCTTCTCATTTCCAGTGGGTTTGGCCCCATCAGCAGCATCACTTGTGAGCAATTTCTAGGTCTTTTTTTACCTCGTTTTTGTGATGTTTCCAAATGTGCCAAACTGTCCCTCAAACAGTGCACGGGGACAGAAGGACTGATCACTCCTCTGTGCAACATAACTTGAAACACAAGTGAACGTGGAATAAAAGGATCTCCTCTGCACATGTGGCTTCGGTGGGATCTGTGCTGTGAGGTGCGGCCTGACAGAAAGAGGGTTCTGAAAGTGAAGTGATACATACACAGCACAGTGATTTCCACACCAAGGGAACTAGTGTGAGACAATCACAGCCCAGCATGTAAGTACAAGAACACATTTACTACCAGTAGGCATGATCTCAGACTATGTGCGTACCCCTACTTTACATCTTTGTTCAGAGGTTTTAAGAAGGCACCATCCATATGTATTTTGCTCAGCCGTCATGCCAGATCTTTTAATTGGCTCTGATTGGCTCTCATCAATTAGGTGACACCCCTTCACATGAAGTAAGCAACATTATCATGAATTAGGCAGCCACCAAACGATCCCGCCTGTTAAATTCTGGCTTCGCCTGCCCAGCGGCTACGCCCTATCATGCCCTATATGTTTCAGGTACTTCCCATTGGATACTAAGGTCTGTTGCGTAAATTGTGCTGTAGGGCACATGCTGGCTCAGTGATAAACTTAGTAATACAAAAGAAGCAATGGTCCCCATGACGGAGCCTATCAGCTGTGGGCAGAGGTCTACTAGCAATCACCATCTGCATCCTCATGTGGTGGCACAAAACGTAACAATTGCATTTCTGGGCAGTATGTAAATGTACAGGAACTTATATAGCGCAAATCACCGAGCAGTTTCTAAGCGCTTGCTTAGGGAACCCGTCCTGGTATTCCCCTGTGAGATAACCCCGGCAGGGTATCCGCAAGGTGAAAGCCAAGCATCCCACCGCAAGGGGCCGTTGTGGAGATTAAGCAAGCTATTGCCCAGAGTCGGAACCCATGAATCGAGTAGGCACCGCAGCAAGAATTGTCGAGTCCATGGACATTTTAGGACTCAAGACCCCGCCGAGCCGGGAATTGAACCCTGGTCCCGGGCTGATCTCTGCTTCCAGGTCTGCCTCCTCAAACCAGTGAGCCACACTTCTCCACTATGCAGATCCATCCTTGCGCTCCTTCTTTCCAAAGCGTATGGAATGTATTCTAATTCAGAAGGATCCGCCTCTGGTACAAACAAATAATTAGAACCCACCATTTCTGAAAACACAAATAATAAAATAAAACATTTAGTGGGAAAAAAAATTAGTACACGTACAGGTTAGTTGAAAGTAACAGAATCCCCATATCCTAGAAAAGGTAAAATAATATTACTTTTTAAAGAAAGAAACGAACCTGAAACTTGTTTTATGAAGGAGACCCGCGCGGACATCATAGCAAATGCCAGTAAAAGAACACAGTTTTTAACTTAGAGGTGATGCACCCAAACCCCATTAAGAAGTGAGGGAACGGAAAGGTTCCCCAGGTGCAGCTTCAGCTGTCTCAGTCAGGGCTAACCCTCGACCTGAGGCCCATCTACCAATGGGCTACTTGTTCTCATAAACTGCTTAGGGGTTTTTAAAGCTCCGATATCAAGGGCGCACTGCCTCAATTTCTACGTTACTGTGTGTAGTTCAAAAAAGTTGCTGTGTAGTGCGTAAAGAGCAGGCGGAAAAACACCCTTAACCGTCTAAAAAGTCAAAGACTATACAACAATTATACAGCTGTGCTCTCGCAACTACATTAAGGTGTCACAAAATTAAGTACAATAACAGGTATGATCAAATGAACAGAAGCAGATTCTTTAGTGTGTTTCTTGTCCCAGCAAGGAGATGATTTATTGCATCCAGACTTGAAAAATGTCACAATATGCCATATTGTGACATTTCTCAAGTCTGGATGCAATAAATCATCTCCTTGCTGGGACAAGAAACACACTAAAGAATCTGCTTCTGTTCATTTGATCATACCTGTTATTGTACTTAATTTTGTGACACCTTAATGTAGTTGCAAGAGCACAGCTGTATAAGGGCTACTTGTTCTCAGTCACCAGGTCAAAGTGATTTATTTATTTAATTCACCCATTTTCTTTATAGCGCATGGTTACCCAAGGTATAGATGTGTTTTATAATTAACCCTTTCGATGCTGATGACGAGCTCAGCTCGTCATCACCCACGGGTGTCGTGTGCTGATGACGAGCTGAGCTCGTCAAAGTGCCACTAAAATGGCATTTTCCAGCACTGGGGGGGAAAACGCCCAGCAGCCATGTGGTTAAACATTAATGCTACTCGGGGTCTTAAATAGACCTGAATGTGCATAGAATATACAGAGGCACCGTGCATGAGGCAAGGATTAACATAACAGGTTCTGGCAGGTGGGAAGGGAGAAGAGCGGTGGAGAAGGTAGTCATGAGGAGAGGAAGTATTGCAGAGGGAGGGGGGAGGAAGTGGAGATCTGGAAGGGGGAAAAGGGGAAGGAAGAGGAAGTGACTACAAGAGCGAGGCTGGAGTAACGTTGTGTAAGTGGTTGATGTAAGTGATGGTAACCTTGCCATAATTAGACCGAGGAGACAGCCATTGGTTAACCTTGCCGGGGACCGCCCTGTGAAACACGGCGGTCCGAGACAGGAAAACTAAACAATGGCTCTGTGAAAATTAGGAGAAGTATGGGAAGAGGGTATTTTTATAACAAGCATTTTCAATGCAATAGGTCTCGCATTTGCTGGCGTTTAAGCTATTGGCATTTTAAATTACAATGCCTTTTTTTAATGTTTGTTTAAAAGCAACACATATATAAAAAGCATTGTTATTTTTAATGCCAATAGCTCAAACACTTGCAAATGCAAGACCATTTTAATGGTGGCTGCACCCCTTTTTTTAAATACTGCTCTCATGTTTAGGTTACAGTGAGCAGTGTCTAAGCAAAGCGGCGCAACCAACATTAAAGTGAAATCTCTATGGCACTTTCACCCAAAGTAAAAAAAAAAAAAAAATTCAAAAGGTTCTGTAGCGCGGCTGCTAAAGTGAAAGCGGCGCAGACACTAAAGTGAAAACCGACTGTGCGTATATTAAATAATTAAATAAGCACGGCCGCTATAGTTACAGCGGACCGCGCTGTAATTGTACTAAATACATTACTATTAAAATAAAAGCGGGCGGGAGCTGCGATGTTGTGGGTGGAATAGGGGAAGAGCATTAAAGAAAACAGTGGTCACCAAATCTTAAAGCTGACCATGTAACAACTCCAGTAAAACGCCTAGAGGAAACAAATTCAGACAAGGCGGTACCAAGGAGGGTCTAACAAGTCTATTCACAAATGAAAAGCACCCATTCAGCAAGGACAGTGACAGGAGCCAATTAAAAAGATGGGCGGGGAAATGGGGGGAGCTTGTATGCCATACCTCAACATAGCCTGCCGCAGAGCAGCGCATGCGATGCCCAGGCTCGACCTAAAAAGGTTTACAAAAATCAAGGGAGAAGGGATGAAAGAGTAGGAAGGCATAAGGAATGTGGGTGGGAAAATCAGTGGAAAGCGGAAATGGGAGCATAAGAGGTAAACGCGCCCTTTCCCCCTGAAGCAACAATTTAAAAAAAAGTCAAGTGTAACTCAGTGACAGGCCATAGGAAGGGAAGGGGGTGAAGTGAAAAATGACCTGTGCAAACCATGTACAGAAAGATAACAGAGTAAACCCATTTTAAAGAATAATGGCATTTAAAGCCTTAATAAAATATCCATTCATCTTGAAAATTGAGAATAAACAGTCTAGTGGACATTGCTTCTCACACTGGTATGCAAATAATTTGCTTTTCAACGAAATCATAATTAACTCCACTGCTTGGAGCTGAGGGTGCACCCTCCATTTGCAGGTAGAGGAGGGGGATGTGAATTAGGTTGACAAAGTGTGTAAGGATACAAATATTGTGCTTCACGGATGCAGCACCTGAATAACAAGTTACTTACCTTCAGTAACACTTTATCTGGTTGAGACCCTATCTTACTGCAGATTACTTATTTAACCCCTTCCACACTCATGACGAGCTGGGCTCGTCATGGTGTAGCCTCCTCATACACTGATGACGAGCCCAGCTCGTCATAAAACAATACAAATAACAAATTCCCAGCACAGGAGGGGAATTGCCTTAGCAGCCATGGAGTTAAGAATTATCCCCTGGCGTCAAACTGGATCTGGAAATTTTCAAGCAGTACCGCTACGCACAGGTAGATGGCATCTGTTCGGCACCGCGCCAGCATCGCCCGCGCCGGAAGTAACGCACGCAGTACCTATATAGGCAGCACCTTGGTGCACTGATGTCAGTTCATTTTCACAACTTTACATGCCAGGAAGCGCGAGCCACGATGGATACTGACCATGGGGTGTGTATTTAGCATCACAAACGTAGGTACCACAAATGTCACTTCCGGCATGGACGCAGCAGATGCGGAGCTGAATTACACCACCTACCGGCGTGCAGGGCTACTGCCTGAACATTTCTGGATCTAGTCTGACGCCTGGGGATACTTCTAAGTTAAGTAATATGTGGCTAGAAATGTTTAATAGATATTAGAGAACTTTTAAGACCATCCGTGGTGTAATTATGACCACTGCGCCACATATAAATGGGCACTCTTATTCATTACAGCCTAAGTGATAAGGTAGAATATTTCCACCTTTTAAGCAGGCCCTGTAAAATGAGTTGTCCTTCCCCTCATGTACTGTTTCTGCTGACTATTATCATATTCAGCTGTGTGTCCCACAACGGTAAGCGCTAACATATGCACCTTGTCTTATAGGGTTACATATCACTGAATTAGATAAACCTCTTTACCTGATTTGGTTGCCCTTGTAGTTTCCTCAGAAGTTACAGCCAGACAGGAAAGGATTATAGTGCTGAGAGTCTTTAATTCACCGACTGTAAACTCCCAAACAAAACTAAATCCTTCATTCACCTAAAATCATACATTTTCCTCATGCCTTGCTATGGATGTAATTTAGTCCTCATCACACACTTGATAGGCTGTTGCTCGTTTTAGACTACATAGTAAAAAGTTTTAAGCCCTGCTTTTGACAATTTTTTGGCTGTGTTGGTAAACACGATTACACAAATCAGTTCATGTTGATGGGGAGCTAACCTTGTATTGGAACACAGCAGGACAAACGAGTACAAAACTGTTTACTTCTGCATTTGCCAAGCCTTATTTCTCCTTGCAATATACTGAAAAAGTTGACCGTATTCAGCCCTAACAATTGGCTATTGACAGTGTCCTCCACTCAAGACCATACTGGTAGATTAATTCAGAGACTAATGCATACAAATTCATAGTAGCCCACTTAGCTGCCACACAGATCTCTGCACTGGGCACATGCATTTGGAAAGCTTTTGATCCTGTATGAACTCTGGTAGAATCAGCATGAAGGCTTAGAGGAGGATGTGACTATGCTGTGCTACATGCTTTGCAGTATAAAAAGTTACCTACCGGTATTTGTAGTTATCTTTCAGGGTGAAAATGCATTGTACTCATAAACAGAATGATCCCACCCAGACACAGGATGGCGATGCACATATTGTAAAACAATTCTAAATAACACTTTCCTTTGAAAGGCCATTAAAAAAATCCATATTGTTGTCAGTTTATCTACTCGTTATTTTGGCCAAAAAGTCAGTTACTTTTATGTTACATAGGCAAATGTATATTAACAATGCCACTAGACTTTAAATAAGTTACTTTTCCCCTGAACAGCTTTTAAAGGTAAAATGAAAGATGGGAAAGGCTCCAGCACTCATTAAATGGAAAATGACATTACTCCTTTAAGAGAACATATATTCCATCTCTCATCATACAAATACCTCAGTTTATTTTTTATTGAGTTTTCAGATTTGATAACATGAGAAATAACTTTCCTATTCTTTCTGAAAGTGAGGAGGGCAGATTGATTTTGCTTTTTATGAAGAGCCACCTGAAGGTGAACCAAGATTACATACAAGTGACTTAGCTTTCTCCTTCAGGAACCCTTCATTGACAGTTACAAGAGTTCAACCAGCAACAGCAAGCCCATCCCTTGGAAGAAGGGTGGAAAGAATGGTGAAAATCATGCACACCTCAGAGAGATCCATCACGGAGGCATAACATACTTCAGTGCTTTCCTCAAGATAGTACTGTCTGGTAAAAGTACCCCCAGATCTCCAGGTGGCTGTTTTTGCAGATCACTGTAATAGGAACATTTCTTAAGAGCTCAGTAGTCACTGCTCATCCATCTGACACCCAGTGTATGATGTGACCATTCTACTTGAGAGGATGGGTTCCGAAAAAATGTTGGTACAGGAATGGGATGGAAGTCTGAAACTACCTTGGGAAAGACGCCTGGTTGAGTTATCATGACCGCAGTGCTCTTGTAGAACACCATGTGAGGTTGATTTTTCTAGGTCTATGGACTGAAGGGGTAGTCATAAAAAACACAGCTTTCCAGGTCAAATGTGTAAAGGAGTTTTACCAATTGGTTCTAAGAGAGACTCATAAGCCTCGAGAGTACTATGCTTAACTCCAACACTTCAATGTTCTGTAAATACTGTTTAGTGGGTAATTTGCAAAAAACAAGTTTTGCGGATCTCGTCAGGACGCAGCTTGCACCAGCTCTTTTCTCCTGTTAGCGCTAACTAAAACAGAAACAGCTACTAACCACAAAAGTGGAGAGGATGTGGCGTAATGGGCAGAGCTGTCGACTTCGGAGCTGGGGAACCAGGTTCGAGACTCGGCGTTGGCTCAACGTACTGTGATTCCTGTCAAATCACCTAATCTTTCTGTGCCTACCATAAATGAATGTGAATATGTCCTTAACTGGTACTCATGAAAAGCACAGGTGTTGATGATAAATTGCGGGTGCTGAGCACCAGAAACCACCGGCTCAAATTAGGCAGTGATGCTGTTAGACATGGCTTAATTGAAGAAAACTGCAACAGTGAGCTGATCAAGGAGAGTACATAATGTAGTACCTAATGGTTTGTGAGGCCAAACATTCTCCTTAGGAAATTGTTTGTAAATTGCCATTGAATCAAAGATAATGGAGAATTAAGAGTGTGGTTGCAGCTATTGCGCACCACGAAGTACCCAACAGATGTTTCAATTGAGAAAAAGTCCAGAATGAAACAACATTTTACCATGTCAAAGTGTGCAATAAACAGATGCAACCACCATAAAGAAGAGTTTTAGCTGTCTAAAAACATTAGTTATTTTCCTTTTCTCTGAATTAGCAGGAGCAGGACACACCCATTTGAGACAAAAGCTCCACTGACATAAATATGCTTATTTTTAAGTGGGAAAATGTATGAACTTTTCAGGAAGAGGCTTGTCCAAATACCTCTCTTGAGCATATGCATCGATGTGCAGCTTTTTCTTCTCATTTAGTGGGGTCAAAATAGGTACCAGATGCAGAATGTCTTACACATGGATGAATGACCTGATTAAATTAGTCCAAACAGTTTTATGGCAAAATTAGATCGCCATATTGTATGAATTCAAGAACCTGGCTTCTAATTTCCGTGTTGGAGGTTGAGGTGCAGGATCTGAAGCTAGAGCTTGCCAAGGAGATCTGGCCTACAAGACAGACTACTGTGGTTGTCCCACGAATGAAAATGAGATCAGTGAACCACCATTGGTGTGGCCACTCTCAAGCCTAACTATCACCATTAAGGCTTTGGAGTGTTTTAGTTTTAGCATAACCAACAATATCAATGGTATCAGATGAAACTTGCAGACTCTTCTCTAACCAATCCAGGGGGCGTAACACAGGCCCCCGCAGTGCGGGGGCCCCCAAGCTCCAGGGGGCCTCCTCAGCACAGCACTCTGGCCAGAGAGCTCCTGATTGAGCCCAGAGGGGGCCCCTCCACATATCTTGCAGGGAGGCCCTCTCAAGTTTCGTTACGTCAGTGGACCAATCAAAGTGGCATCCATTTTGTCCCTGGTTTGTAGTACCTGAAGGTGGGGTCTTAGTATTTGCTGGTTTCTGAGGCTGCAAAAAGTCCACCAAAGGAAAAACCTATTTGCAGTAGATGCCATACATCACTTCATTGTTAAGGACCCACTTGTAGTTTTTCTGAAACATTCTACTGAGAAAGTCTGCTTCTACATTGTCTACATCTGGACAATGAACAGCAGTGATTTGTAGATTTCTGGGTATGTGCCACTTCGGAATCGCTTGTTCTTCAAGGGATACGATTCTGAATCTCATTCTGTATGTCAGAAAATCATACCCAGGAATATTTCTACATAAATATTGTGTCCTAAATATTGTTTCAAAAATATTGTCCTATTGGGTGTAACTTTTCTATTAACGTTAATGTAAATAATAATTGGGACACACTTTTTATGTCAGACAATATTTTAACAATGATATTCTGGTACCATACCTTGAAGTATTACAGAATGGGGTTATCAGGTGTTGTTCTAACCTGATTCGCCCTGTTTCTACACAACAGAACTAAAAAAATCAAGGTTAACCAAACCCTCTCCAATACCACTCCGGTCACTTTAGGAGCCCCACCCGGGTCCACCTTATCACCTACTCTGTTCAACCTCTTCATGGAGCCTCTAACCAAAATTCGCCAATGTTAAATACCACATGTACGTGGATGACACCTAACTGTACCTACAAATTTCCTCCATTTAAGATATCCGTCTACTCAACACAACTTTACAAAAAAAACAACAAATGGGCTTGCCAGAAACAACCTTAAACTCAACACGCTCAAAACGGAATTCCTCTTAATGGCCCCACCAAAAGGATCACTCAACATCAAAGAATGGACCAAACATCTAACAGCCTTCAATTTCCTTCCACACATTATAGATTCCAGAAGATCACTGGGAATAGCACTCAACAAGAATCTCAACATGAAAGAACAGATCAGCACAGCCATCAAAGGAGCCAACCTTCAAATCAACATACTAAGAAAAAAGAACTTCCTCCCCCTAGACAACCTCAAAACAGCTGTGCAAGCACTAGTAATCCCCAGGTTAGAATATGGAGGTGCTACCCAATGTGGTCTTCCTAGATCTAAGCTGGGTCCACTAAAGACATCCCCTATTTCTGCTGCAAGGCTCATCGCTGGATGCAAGAATTACAACCACATTACTCCCGATCAGAAGGCACTGAACTGGCTCCCATATGAGGCAAGGATACAATTGAAAATTGCTTAATTGACACATAAAAACACAACACTTCAACACACTGAAATACATAGCTGACAAACTGGAGCTGTCTGGTGGCTGCAGATCCTCTAGGAGCGCCAGCACCATATGGTTAAAACCTCAGACATTTCGTGAAAAGAAAACCTACAACCAAGTTTTCTCTGGAATGGCCCCTAGTATTTAGGACTCCATTCCCCCTGAAATCAGACTGAACCAGTGAACCACTTCATTAAAAAACGAAGCCAACCTGTGTTTGATTAACAAAACTGCCCTATAACTTCTGACTTAGCATATGGACAATTTGCTGACAGTGTCTCAACCAGGGCTCTCACTCGTCGTCGTTGACGTCTAGGTGTTTAAGTCACTGACCTCCCAATTTGCAACAGGTATTGACAGCATTTGTGTTGTTGGTTGTCATGTTTTCTTCTTGCCTAACCAATTGTAAAGCCCTCTGATACCCTCCCAGGGTCAGGTCTACGCTAAAACGTTATAAATAAAATAAAATAAATGTCATACTGTCCATTTAAACTAAGAGTGAGCTTATACTGAATGTTGATTGACCACTCTGAGTTCCCCAAGGTTAACATGACAATACATCGTTCTGTGACTGTCACCGGATTTGAAAGTGATACATTCGAGCTTCCAAGCCCATCAGACAGATATACATTATAACTGTTTCAGTTGGGATATCCTGATCAAAAGAGGCACCCTTACAGATTGTTCTTTGCTTGGCACCACCATATTCGAATGACTGGGTGGCTGCAGAATTAGTCTAAGCTCCCAGGTGCTGGAGTATTGGGACCACTAGTACTCCAGGTACAGCTGATTTAATATCTCCTATGGAAAGAAGTCTTTCCTCAGAATGAAACAATCTAACGTCTTGAATGTGCAACGCTGTATCCAGATAAGTAATGTAAATAACTGACATCAGCTTGGTGTGGCATGGCTGATATGCAAGTCTATGCACTAGAAAATGGTGAATGTCATTTGGGAATGTTGCAGGGCTTAGGCGTTGATCAGTAAGTTAGTGAGGTGTGAACAGACAGATACTCTTAATCCTGAGGTGTGAGGCCTCTACTACCATGTATTTGGGAAAGGCCCATTAGAATGGTTTCAGGGCAAATAGAAGAACCATGTATTGGTAGTGATCATTTCCTACTATTAACCACAGGGATTTCTGATGACTTTGTGCATAATCAGGATTTGATGGAGGACTAATCTAATGAATTTGGCTTTCTCTGTTTGTTTATTTACCACAGGTTTAAAATGGGTCTGAATGGTTTCAAGGGTCCTTTCTTTTGAACCAGAACGTAACTGACAGGTATACATTTTCTTCCCTTTATGAGAAGTCAGGACCCTCTCCACAGACTGAAAATCTAGCAGGATAATGACTTCCTGTTGAAGTCTGCCCCAACGGTATTGGGCTGATGTTTTCGGAAGGGACAATGGCTTGAACCTTAAGAGATAAGCCAGTTTTTACAATATTCAACACCCATCTGTCCGTCATGATCTCTTACTACTCTTGACAAAACTTCACAATAATCCCCCTTACCGGCAAGCGAATGGAGGAGGGGGAAGCACGGATTTCAGTAGGATTGTTTTCTGGAAGTCCAGATGGTTGATGGGCACCTCTTGCCAATGTACATTGTTAGTGTGGCTGTCTGTTGATGCAGAGGCCATTCTGAGTCATGCAATCTCGTGTAATTAAATTGCATTTATGCTTCATGTATTGGTAACTGCAGTTTTTTTTGTTTTGAAGCTCACTTCTTTGAGGGCATCGATTTTGAATTTTATATTTGCACCGCCTCATAAGCATGGCTTTCATGTAGTGTGCCGTCGGAGATGGGAAGATTCAGAATATTTATTTAGTTCATGCAGAATGTACATCTCATTGTCAAACAGTGACAATAGCCAATGGGTACTAGGTCAAAGGAGTCTGCTACTGCACTATTCATCTAGGGCCAGATGTAGGTAAAATAGATTTACCGATTTTTAACTACCGAATTTTACCGATTCGGTAATTAAAAATCGGTAATTCTAAGGGGTGGATATGTAGGTATTCCAGATGTGCTGGAATACCGATTCGGAAGAATTCGGTATCTACCGATTCGGTAAATACCAAATCGGTAAAGCTCATTCATTCCTATGGGCTTTGAAGCCCATAGGAATGAATGGGCATTACCGATTCGGTATTTACCGAATCGGTAAATACCGATTTTCACAAGGGTGCAGGGGGTGTCACTTTGACACCCTTTGGCACCCCCAAAACAGGCTCAGGTGCCATGTGGCAGGCATACATGCCCTAAGGGCAGGTCTGCCTGTCACATGGCATAGGTGTGCATGCACACATGTGCATGCACACCGGAATCGGTATTTTACCATCAAATTGGATTCGATGGTAAAATACCGATTCGGTAAGGCCTCTGGGACTCTGAAGAGTCCCACCTACATCTGGGTGCCTCAGAATCGGTAAAATAACCGAATTTTTATTTTACCGAATCGGTAAAATTACCGAATCGGTAATTTTACCGATTCGGTAAAATAATGCCCCCTACATACCTGTCACCCATTTACCGATCGGTAACGGCCAAAATCGACACTGTGATCCGCTTATAGACATCTCTCTGAAATCTACTCTCTAAGGGCCAGATGTAGGTAAGTAACATTTACCGAATCTTAATTACCGAAAATTACCGAATTTTACCGATTCGGTAATTAAGATTCGGTAAATGTGAGGGGTTGGTATGTAGGGAATCCAGATGTTCCCTTTTACCGAATCGGTAAAATTCGGTATTTACCGATTCGGTAAATACCGAATCGGTAAAGCCTATTGATTCCTATGGGCTTCAAAGCCCATAGGAATCAATAGGCTTTACCGATTCGGTATTTACCGAATCGGTAAATACCGAATTTCACAAGGGTGCAGGGGGTGTCACTTTGACACCCCCTGGCACCCCCTAAACAGGCGTGGGTGCCATGTGGCAGGCATACATGCCCTAAGGGCAGGTCTGCCTGTCACATGGCATAGGTGTGCATGCACACATGTGCATGCACACCGGAATCGGTATTTTACCATGAGGTTTTATTTCATGGTAAAATACCGATTCTGTAAGGCCTCTGGGACTCAGAAGAGTCCCACCTACATATGTAAAATACCGAATCGGTATGAATACCGATTCGGTATTTTACAGATTCGGTAACTTTACCGATTCGGTAAATATACCGAATCGGTAAACAAGGTCCCCCTACATCTCATTGACCCATTTACCGGTCAGTAACGGCCGAAATCGGCCGTTACCGACCGGTAAAGGCCACCTACATCGGGCCCTAAGCTTCTTTTCAAAGCAACAGGGGCTGTTCCAAAGCAATACCTCAAAATACCTAAAAAGGTAGCAGTGCTGTCCACTTTCATAGCAGTAAAGGAGGTACCACATTCATTCTTTTCAGTAGCGGCTGTTACCAGACCCCAGTGGGGGGGTTGTGGGGACAAAAAAGAAAAAAAAGAACCACTTACCTCGCTACGCCTCTCCACAGTCCTCTAGCCTCTTCTATCTGTCTCGGGTCCCAGCAACAGGAAGCAGCCAGGTTCCCAGGCTCCCCATAGCCAATCACAATGCTACATCGTGATTACAGCCTGGTGGGGAAGATGCAAAGTGCGCAGGTCTGTCTGGCCGGTCCAAGTGTCGTGCCAAGCAGTCTTGCGCACTTAGGAGTGCAAACCAGTCCTCCCCTTGTCTGGCCAGCCCCGCCCGAGAGCCAATGACTACAATAGGAAAACTAAAGTGATATGTTATGAAACAATATGTTATTATCGTTTTATTTTTCCTCTTGGGCAGTAGGCCGACACTCCTCTGCGTTAGTGGAGGAGCTGCCAGTGATTCTTTCCCAAGAATACAATGATTAGATTTGCTTGTCTGGAAGGTCCTTTGACAAAGGAGCATTAGCATGGTTTTATGTTTTTTCTAAGCAGCAGAGACAATGGCCAAATCAGGCTGAGGACTGTACCTAGAAAAAGGGGGTATTTCAGTTGAAGTTGTGTAAGAGTTTGTGGGCTTGTGGACAAAAGGGTTGCGAGACCAGGTCTGTGTAATGCAGGCTTTATTTTAAACAGACGCCGTCTCCTTATAGAAGCCAGAGTTAAGACACATTAAAAGTCCTTCTTGAATGGTCCGGTTCACTGTAGCTTCCTTGTGTACGTTGTCGGGACAGGTCGGGTCTTAGTCCGACAGTCTCCATTACATAAAGAATACAAAAAAAGAAAGGGGGCGAAAATCAGCGTCCTGAATATGAGAACAACTGAGGGGTAGGGAGTGAGGGAATCACGCATGTTATTTCTATCCTAATTAGCAGAGTGCCAGTGCTCGGGGAAACGGGAGTAGCAAAGAGGGGAGATAGAGTGCAGCGAGAACACCACTCTGTGAGTCAGGCTTTTCCCGTTTTCCGACCCACCCGTAATCCTACTCCGTACCTTTGTTAGTCACGCTTCTTCTGAATCGTGGCTGGATGTTGCACGGAAACGTTGGCCCTTTGGCTGCTTCGGTTCACTCTAACCTTCCTGCACTTCAGGTAACGGAGTTCTTTTCTCCAGAGCGACTTCCTCGCTTCTCCAGTCTGCGTTGGATGGCCCTGCGTCGTTCGGTCCTCCCGGAAGCGTTCTCCTTCCTGGAAGGGCTGTCTTCCTTTCTTGTTGGCCAAGAAACGCCTACCATTCAATTTCAGTTCTTGCATCTGTAGGCACCGTGTGACATTCCTCCCCCCTAAGATTCTCCCGATCGGGGAGAGGAAATACTCGGGAGAAGAAATCCGCAGTGGTATTGTCTGAGCCTTTCTAGTGTTGAACCCGAAAGGCAAAGGGTTGAAGTGATAAGAACCTCCTAAACACTCTGGGGTTGTTACTCTTTTTGCCTGCCATCCACTGGAGGGGAGCATGATCTGTGAAGAGTGAAAGGGCGTCCTTCCAAATATTAACATAATTTATCTATCGCCCATTTAATGGAGAGGCATTCTTTTTCCACAGTAGGGTATTTAAGTTCGCGAGGGAACAGTTTGCGGCTTATAAATAGTATGGGGTGTTCGGTACCATCTGAGGTTTCCTGCGTTAACGCAGCCCCTATGCCATAATCTGAGGCATCTTTGTGCAGGGCGAAAGGTTTGGAAAAATCAGGTGAAACAAGTACCGGGCTGGAGGTTATGGCGCTTTTTAACCAATGGAAGGCTTTAAGAGCTCTTTCGCTGGGATGGAGGAGGGCTTCATTCTTGCTGTCTTTGCGGAGTAGGTTGGTTAGTGGAGTTGCAATTTCTGAGTAGTGTGGAATGAAGCGTCGATAATACCCTAGGAGCCCCAAAAAGGCCCTCAAGTCCCTTTTGCATATGGGGAAGGGTGTTTTTGAGATTGTTCGTACCTTGTTTGACTGTGGGGCAATCACGCCATGACCCAGGACAAAGCCCAGACATTTGACCCGTTGGAAAGCCAACCTTGATTTGTTTGAGTTGATGTGTAGGCCTGCATCCCTTAAGGAGGTTAGAACGGAATGGAGATAGAATAGTTGTGTCTCCTAAGTGGGGCTAAAGACTACAATGTCATCCAAGTATGCTGATGCGAATGATTGGTGTTTTCGCAATACTAGATTCATGTGGCGCTGGAAAGTGGCAGGCGCCCCGTGTAGGCCAAATGGGAGAACCGTAAACTCGTAAAGGCCTTCAGGAGTCACAAAGGCGGTCTTTTTCCTATCGGACTCCTTAAGGGGGACCTGCCAATATACTTTGGTGAGGTCAAATGCGGTTATGTAGGTGGCATTACCCAATTTTTCTATGAGTTCGTCTACTCGTGGTATGGGATAGGCGTCAAAACGAGAGATAGAGTTCAATGCCCGGAAGTCCATACAGAAACGAGTGGGCCCATCTGGTTTTGGCACTATGACTATGGGCGAAGCCCACTCGCTTCTAGATGGCTGAAGGACCCCGAGTTCAAGCAACTGTTCTACTTCTCTTTGTATGGCCTCTCTTTTTGCTGCGGGTATTCTATAAGGTCTTAGCGTTACTATTTTTCCTGGGTCTGTCTCTATGGTGTGTTCTGTTAGTGACGTCTTCGCTGGTAGATCTGAAAATGTTGGGGAAAAAGATTTCAGGACCTCAAGGGACTTCTTCGGATAGATCAGAATTGATTACAAGTTGTTCTAGTGTGTGTTTAAACTGTTGTAGGGTGGGTACTACTAGATGGGCATCAGCCGGTTGAGGTCCTGGCCACTTTTTGAGCAGATTTATATGAAAAGTTTGTATTCTGGCAGGTCTTATTTGCACCTTATAGCTCGTCTTACCAACAGCTCCAACGACTTTGTAAGGTCCAAGCCATTCAGATTTGAATTTGCAGGTTGAAGAGGGTAAGAGTACCAGGCCCAGTCTCCCACATATAACTTCCTCCACTTCTTTCCTTTATCGTATAGTACCTTTTGTTTTGCCTGCTTCTTTTCTAGCTGGGAATATGCCAAGTCTTGGAGTTTCCCTATCTTGTTTTTCAGATTCTGTGTATATTCAACAAACTCCTGGGATTCCTCTGGTTCTTCCCTTTCCCAGGCCTCCTTGGTAACCTCCAGCAGAGACCTGGGTTGTCTCCCGTAGAGCATCTCAAAAGAAGAACACCCTAATGAGCTTTGTACCTGACTTCGTATCACATACATAGGCTGTCCGGAATTCGGTTAAAACCGATTGTCAACGAAAGTACACTACCGGCTGAAAATCAGCTGACTCGGTTTAAACCGAGTATCGCTGATTTTTTACATTAGTTGCCTGTACAGTTATTGCACTGTTTGGCCACTTGAGGGCGCTAAAGCAGTACGAGAAAATAATCCAAGCTACCGTCGGTAATTGCAATAAACCGTCCGCCCTCCTCCCGCTGTTCATGGTGTTGTTTGGTCCCTTCCTCCTGCTATCTGTGGCCTTGCTTTCCTGTCCCGTCCTCTTCCCAGTGTCCATGGCTTTGCTGCTCACCATCCCGCTACCCTGCTGTGCTGACTGTTGACCTATGGAAAATTAAGTTATGCTTTCCCTGCCGAGATCGGACCCGCCGGCTGGACACTGATCACTGCAGCAGGCGCCTTGATCACAATTCATCTGAGCTCTGCTATCAGGTAGGGTAATTAGAGTGCTCCTAGCTGTGCAGTTGTCTCCACACCTCCTCTGCCCCCAGTTTCTTTTGTTGCCGATTGCTCGCCGTCAGTTGTTACGAAAGGCACCGTACACAGCCCAATGGCTTTGGTTCAGTTGTTCACCCTGTACAGAGGCGCAACTAAAGTCGAATTCAGGGGGGGGGGCTAAGAAAAAAATTTGTTGGGGGGCTGATTTTTCCAACAAAAGGCAGAGTGGAACTGCAAGGCTCTAAGCAGGGGGGATATTAATGCCACCTTAACAAACAAAAGGTCTTTAAAAGACCTGTTAAGTGCTCGGGTGCGGATGTGTGTGTGCCCAGGAGCCGTCTGAGCCAGGGCTGCCACACACGATAGACGGGGGGGGGGTGCTGGGGGGGGGGGATTGCAGAAGGCTGAAGCCCTTTGAATTCCATGGGCGTTGCGCGCCTGACTCTGGACATTTATTCGAATCGAGGCTCATGTTACACCAACAGAGCGCAACCTCATGTGCACGTGACCAGGCCATTAAGTTAATCAGATAAGTCCCTGAGGAAGCCAGAAAGCAAGACTTTATAAAAGTTACACGAAAATGTGAAACTTGAAAAAAAAATTTTTTATCTACAGGGCAATGATCAAGGTCTCATTTAGCAAAATGTGTTTATGAATGCCAATATTAAAAAATATAAACAATGGAGAATCTGTGAGGAGCCATACACGGAACAAAAAAATAAATCATAGGCTGAATTCCTAAAGTAAGTTACGTTTTACCTGCTGGCATACGCCCTTGCATATGGTGCAGGTTTACACCTTTCGTGCATTCTCAGGGTTTTACAGAAGTAGACCTGGAACCCTAGCTCCAACTAAACTTGTGTGAATTCGATATTTGCATGAGGAGATATACATGCGTACATTTGCATATGAAAACTTTTGCTCACTGATTTCAAATTCCCTTTCCCTACACCCCCTTTTCCCCACCATGGAAAAACTTTTACTGCCGCCCTTGTACATTTCCTGTCTTTTCCACTGTGGAAAGAGATTTCAGACGAGTTGCAAAATAGCCTTAAAGATGTATGTTTGAGGGTGTGCATCCTGGGCTGACACATACGACGGGGAGGGGGGGGGGTTAAGGGAGGGGGCTGAAGCCCTTGAGTCCAATGGGCGTTGTGCGCCTGACTCTGGACATTTATTGATATTGGGGCTCATGTTACACCAACACAGCGAAGTTTTAGGAGTGCAACCTTATGTGCACGTGACCAGGCCATTAAGTTAATCAGATCACTTAAGGAAGCCCTTGCCTCACACACCAGGATACTTCTTTTGGACGTTGGCTCGAGGCAAAGACAGCTGTTGCACGAATGAGCATTGTGGGAGGTGCAATGTGATTAAATGGTGCAAACTGACGCAGCATTTCAGCTGCTTTTGCTCGTCTTGCATGAAGGATGGGGCCTTTTAGTTGTTCTACATCTTCCAGGAAGGCAAGCATGTTTTAGTTGGTAATGGTTAGCAGCATTTCATGAATTCAATGTACGTCTTACAGGAAGGAGGGCTTAATGCGTTTCAGTTAGTACTGGCGCTCATCATTTCAACTTTCTTTGCATGTCTTTTCCCCCTTCCACTCATAAAAATGAATTTCACTATAAACCTCGCCTGTTAATGCCGCGTGAATAAGAACAGAGATTAGGAAATATTAATAACATGCGCAGACAGGATTTTGGGTGCATTTAAGGTGCCATCAGTGCATTCTATAGCACCTAGAGGCAGCCTCAGGCCAAATCAAACACCATACAGGT
This sequence comes from Lissotriton vulgaris, assembly GCF_964263255.1. Taxonomy (NCBI): domain Eukaryota; kingdom Metazoa; phylum Chordata; class Amphibia; order Caudata; family Salamandridae; genus Lissotriton; species Lissotriton vulgaris. The sequence continues at coordinate 879,294,412 of NC_141685.1, forward strand.
AACCACATTGTCCTTAGAGTATACACGCAAACCGGGGACATATTAGAAAGTGCAAACACAGCAGAGAAGCGAACCTCTATTTAAAAAAAAGAATATAAAAGAAAGTCAAAAGATAGGGGTCCATTACAATATATTAACTAGTCACTAAGGGGGCATTGCAGCATCGAGGCACATCACAAAAAGGGGTACCTTACAATGTACATGAAAGAAACAAGTGAAGGTTTAGTTGTGAAATATGGGTAGCTCAAAAGAGGAATGCTGAACAATGTGCTGGAACCCCAAAAGAAGAGTTTTATAACACACAAGTACAGCGCAAAACATGCTGCTTTATACCTCAAGAGAACCACAAAAGCGGCACATTCTATATAGGGGCACATAAAAAAGGTACATTCGAATGAATATATATATATATATATATATATATATATATATATATATATATATATATATATATATATATATATATATATATATATCAGTCTTGTGATCGAAATGAAAGAGGAGAGGAAAATAGTACAGATTTTAACTTTAAATAAATGAGATTGAAGCATGAGCACAAATAGCCACTCAGTCTGACAGTTTCAGTCTGCACCTTTATATCAGCCAGTTTTCCACCAGTCACTGAAACGTGTGTGCACACTGAAACATGTGTGCAGATCACAATTATAATTGTTTCACCTGATCACTGGGCATTTACAGGTTATAATCTGATGCAAGAGTTCGATTACTTACAGACAAACAAATGCAGAGCGGTATTTCCCAAAATATTGGGATAGCAGAGACACCTCGGTGATCATGATCCTGGAGTTTAAAGTGCTTGTTATCCATCACAAGCAAAATGTGCTTATATAGCACATGCCATGTTTTTTTTAACCAAATCTGTGAGTGACATGAGTGAAATAAAGATACCCAACAGCAGCCCCCCCCCCCCCCCCAATCAGCTGGGCACCACCACATTGCAGAATATGAGACTACACAAGATAATCTGATGGGTTAAAAGTTGAAAATTACAGCTATAATGAAGATTCTGTATTCTCAACAGCTTGCAAACAACATATGCATGAATATTGGCAGCAATGACCAGGGCGATGGGTGGTGCAAGCTGCAGTGGCCTCCTGGTCAGTGCCCTGGCACTTAATACTTTACAAATTAGGCACTGCTAGTCATACAATCAAACACATGGTAAAGAAGTGGTGGTCCAGGGGACAAATAAAAGAAGGAGGAAAGCCATTGAACAAAAGCACACAAATGAGATTGACAAAAAAGCCAACCAATGATCAGCAATGGGCCGCCCCAAAGCCTACTGTAAGTATTGGTATAGTACACACTAGGTCTTTTGACACAAACAGCTAAAGCTGTGGAACGGCAAGACCTAAGAATGACACACTATTCTGAATCCACAAACTCAGAAGTGTTTTCAAAACTAAAGAACTTCAAATAAAACGAAAACTGAATTTTCCAATGCAGCGCTTATTTCCACTTTTATGAATGTGGATAGATATACAAGCATCAGGCTCTAAAATTACATCATTTGGCAACTTAAAAAAAAAAAGAGTGCAGTTTTGTCATAACAACTAAGTGAATGACGAACCTCTCAAAGTTAACCACTCCTCTTTGGGTAACAGTTCCACCTCTTGTTTACATTCGAGTGGCTTACCCATTGAAGGTCACAGCCCGCCCCCTGGGTCCGACCCCAGCTTCAGTCCCATGGAGCACCCCGACTGGCTCCACCTCTTTGTTCAGTCTCACTCCTTGTTCAGCTGGCTTAAATGTCCAGAGAGGCATCAGATCTGTCCTGGCTCAGACACTCCTTACCTCTCATACAGTTACTGAGGACTCTTAGGCTAGCTGCCATAGGGCAGCATGGTTCCTACAGACACCAACCTAGAACCTACAGTCTGGCCCAAAAAGGAAAAGGAAGGCATGCGCTGCAGGGTTAGGGCTGCCCCTGGTGTGAGGAAGATGACTCTGTGAGGATGGTATGGATGAGCGTCAGGAGAGTCAGAAGAAAGAGACAAGTCCTACCCCTTCTAAATAGAATCAAAAAGGGACCATGGGATAGGGTTGACCAGCACACAGAAGGGCGAAGACTACTCGTGAGATGGAGCTGGAAGGTAAGACGAGGACAATGCCTTCAAGCACAGGATTGCAAATAACAATGCCTTTTATTTTTGTTTTTGTTTTTGAAACATAAATAAAAGGCTTTGTCATTTACAATGCCAATAGCTTAAACTCGCATAAATGCGAGAACTATTGAATTGCAAATGCTTGTTAAATCTGAGCTGCAGAATTAAAGAACAATGGAAAGTATTTAATGACTTTATTAAGCTTCTGAAATGTAGAGCAGTATACAATTTCTGAAAAAAAATTGAAAAAGCAATCATAAAAGCAAAGCGTTCCATAAACACCGGCAAAACACTGTTTCAGTTGTTTTTTACGGCACGAAAATGAGTAAACACTGAAAAGCACAGTTTTTTTGAGGTATGGAAATAACTGGAACACACTGAAAAAACACCACCAGAATTTACCAGAAATAGAAACTGAAAACAGGAAAGCCTACACATACAGAACTAGGGGAAGTAGCTCTGTATGTTATTATGTGATCCCATGCCTTCCCGTCATTCTGAAGCAACTTCTGGAGAACTGATTTTAGTGCCCAATTGTATCGTTCCACCAACCCATCAGTTTGGGGGTGGTACACTGATGTTTTTAAGTGTTGGATATTTAGGGTTTTACAAACCTCTTTCATACGTCGGGACACAAAGGGGTCCCTTGGTCCGTTAAGATCTCTCTGGGAAACCCCACTCTTGAGAACAACTCGACCAGACGTTCGGCTATGCTAGATGAGGTGGGAGCTTTTAGGGGGATGGCCTCCGGATATCTGGTGGCATAATCTACCAAAACTAACGCATATTGGTGTCCTTTTTTTGTCTTGGGGAGAGGTCCTATGAGATCCATACCCACCCTCGAAAAGGGCGTCCCTATGATTGGGAGTGGCTGTAGGGATACCGGTGTAGAACGATAGGTGGTCTTCTTTTGACAGTTTTTGCACTCCTGACAGTACCTTTTCACCTCTCGATAAACCCCTGGCCGAAAAAATGCCTTACCACATTTTGGGATGTCTTCTCCGCACCTACATGACCTGCTGTCAGGTGAGAATGAGGAAAAAAAAGGATTTGCTCTCGGAAGGCCATAGGGACCAGGAGTTGAGGTTCGTCCCCCTGTGATCCTACTCTATACAAAAGGTTGTTGATAATAAAAAATGAGGATACATCAGAGGGGTGTTGGGTTTTTGATATTGAGCATCTTGCCAGGCAATTTGCAGAGTGGGGTCGTTGAGTTGAGCGAATTTAAAACTCCTGTCCATGACCCATGGGTCAGGTGATACTAAAGCAGGCAAGGTTTTGTCTTTTCCCTTTTCTCTAGTGGTCTTTGCATGGACCTAAGGAACAATTGCAAGAACCCGGGGTTATCTGTTCCTATGATGAGATCTTCTGGCAATTCTTGTAGTACCCCAACTTTTACAGTGTAAGAGTTCCCTCCTGCCGGGTTGAGTGTGATCTTTGCTACAGGATATTATTTAATATCCCCTTGTACGCACCTAATGTGTTCTACTGTCTCAGGGAGATACTGAATAGGATTCACTAGAGCCTTCTGTATCACTGATTGTCTACACCTGAGTCTAATAAGGCTTTTACAGCTCTCTCAATTACCACCACACTTACGTAAAAGGCTCCTCCCAATTCTGCACTGTAGAGAACAGATCTCGCAATATACCCCACTTCCATGGGCTCCTCGGTTGGCTTTTTCTGGGGACATGCTTCGCATTCAAAACACTGCGGTCCTTTAGGGGCAGGGCCCTCAGGTTTCAGGAGTTTGGGTCTGGAGTCTTCTACTGGAGGGGGTTGATACGTTTTCCATACAGTTCTCGGCAGAGGGGCTTTGCGTGCTTTTTCGTGTTCTACGTTTGTGGTTCTTGGTTGGGCACTTGCAAATGTGGTGGCCATCTTCACAGCCTGTTCAGTAGTCAACTTGAAGTGCTGTTTTAGCCACCTCTGGGTATTATAAGGCAGGGCCTCTAGGTACTGCTCTTAAATAGATCTTATCCATGATTTCTTCTTTAGTATTGTCCTATGGTTTTAACTATTTATCGGTGGCTGCCTTAAGTCGAAAGAAAAGGGTCTTGGGGTTTTCCCTGGGACGCCCCTTTCCCTTCTGAACCGCAATCTGAAGGCTTTTTCATCCAATCCTAGGTGGTCCAGTATTATTTCTTTGATGGCTGGATATGGAGTATTCCCATATGCGTTAGCTACCTGATAGGCAGCTTGTGCCTTACTGGTTACTAATGGCGCAAGAAAAAATGGCCACTTTTCTAGCGGCCATTCACATTCCCGAGCAGCCCTCTCAAAATTTAAAAGAAAAGAGTCAGGTCTTCCCCCGGTTGATATTTCTGTAGGGATACTCCTGCTGGTCCAGGGGAACATCCTGTGGTCTGGGGAAGAGCAAGGTGAGCAGCCATCACTTTTTGCAAGTTCTCCATTTGGGATGCCATTGAATCTGAGAAGACAGTGCAATCTGCATGTGCTGAGAACATCTGTCTTTCGACAGCCCATCCCAGTTTTTCTTGGGCTTGTATAAGTTGCTGGATCAAATTCTCCATTATTGTAGTACTAATGGAGGGGTTGCCCGCATTCTCCACCACTTGTAGGCTTGTGGACAAAAGGCTTGTGAGACCAGGTCTGTGTAATACAGACTTTATTTTAAAACAGACGCCGTCTCCTTATAGGAGCCAGAGTTACGACACATTAAAAGTCATTCTTCAATGGTCCAGTTCACTGTACCTTTCTTGTGTGCGTTGTCGGGACAGGTCGGGTCTTGGTCCGGCGGTCTCCAGTACATAAAGAAGACAAAAGAAAGAAGGGGGACGAAAATCAGCTTCCTGAATATGAGCACGACTGAGGGGCAGGGAGTGAGGGAATCACGCGTGTTCCTTCGGGAAACACCCTTTACAACGAGGTGTTTACACTGCACGACCTTTACGAAGCAGCCTTTACAACGCAAGTCATTACTACGACTTACGCTGGATGGCGCTCTTGCTTAAGGAATAGTTTGATTTTCTATTCCAACACCTTCCCTACTGTTACGTGGGCTGGAGTTGGAATAGAAAATTAAATTAATCCTCAATCCAGTGGCCTCCAACGCAAGTCGTTGTAACGACTTGCGTTGTGAAAACCGCGTTGTAAAGTACCGCGATCAAAATGATCGCTTTGTAGTGACGTACATCCGTTCCTTCTATCCTAATTAGCAGAGTGCTCCTGCTCGGGGAAACTGGAGTAGCAGAGACGGAAGATAGAGTGCAGAGAGAACACCACTCTATGAGTCAGGCTTTTCCCGTGTTCTGACTCACCCCGCAATCCTACTCCGTACCTTTGTTAGCCACGCTTCTCCTGAAGCGTGGCTAGATGTTGCACGGAAACGTTGGCCCTTTGGCTGCTTCGGTTTACTCGTTCCTTCCTGGACTTCGGGTAACAGACTTCTTTTCTCCAGAGTGGCTTCCTCGCTTCTCCTCTCTGCGTTGGATGGAGGCTCTCGTACGGTTCTCCCTGGAAGCGTTCTCCTTCCTGGAAGGGCTGTCCTCGTTTCTTATTGGCCAAGAAACTTCTACGTCATAACAGAGGGCATTCTGTTCTCAGCTTGGGATTTGTTTAAAGGGCCCGATCCCCAAAGCTGTAGCACTTGCCTCTGGCGTGGAGAAGGAATAGGAATTCCATTCCTCCTGTGGAGAAATAAAAGAGATAGTAATAGCGGGCGCGGACCACCATTCAATTTCAGTCCCTGCTTCTGTGGATTGGTGTCGTTACAACGCAGGCTATTACAACGCCTGCTGTTACAACACGGTTTTTACATCGCATACCACTACAACGCATAGTGCTTTTAAGCGCTGGATAGTGATTTATTTAATTTACTATTCCAACTCCAGTCCCCGTGGATAGTAGGGAAGGTGTTGGATAGTAAATTAAATATATTCCCTATCCTAGAGCGCCCCCCAGCGCAATGCATTGTAATGGTTTGCGTTGTAATGGTTGCGTTGTAATGGTAGTGCGTTGTAATAAATGCGTTGTAAGTGATGTTTCCCGCTTCTGTAGGCACCGTGTGACAGAGTTGTGTTTACAGCAGCAGGTACTTACACAGACCTGATATTAGATAAAATAAAGGTCCGGAGGAGGTGTGGTGGTATACGGTCTTAAAAATAACCAAAGTCTCAAGCATTTGCAAACTGTCTAATGACTTAATACAGAGAACTCAGAGTGACTGTAGGCCCCACAGAGCCACAACCAATGCTTTACCAAGGCTTGAACAACGCCCTTGCACTAACCAATGATCTCCGTTCACCCGGAGCAATACTCCAAATCAATTCTGTAACCACTTTTTACAAATTGAACTGAGTTCCTGTTTGCTCTACTTGCAAAACAACGATTTGACACTACCTTTTGGGCCTACACAAAACTGTAGAACGCAATACTTGATTCCTAAGGTACATATAAATAAGGTCAGCACCCATTCATATTTGGCGGAGTACTAGGCAGGGTTTTACCCTTTCACCTCTACTTTTTACCCATGCAGTAGACCCTTTAAGGAAACAAATCAAAACAAATTGTGGAGCCCCAGGTTTTAAATGGGCAATGGGTATTGAAGATAATGTGTCATTGAACGTAGATTATCTGCTTAGATACATGGGCAAACTAGATATCTGGGTCCACAGATAATTATAATTCGGACTCTAGATGCATTTGGATGCTTATCATGTGAAAGTGGTAGCAGGGACGAATCGTGGGGGAATGGAGTATGTGAGCACTCATCCACACAACAACCCAAGGGAACCAATATTTAGACATGTCCTGAAGACAGCAACCAAATGTGGGAAAGAACCACAAGGTCGCTGTCTGAGAAACTCAAGAAGGAGCTCCCCTACTGAAATACCCTACTGTTGATCCTTATGGACAGGAATTCAGTGTTTAAAATGGTTTCTCTACCGATTATATCTTATACCTGTAGGAAGGTGTGTGTCTGTAGCAGTAACTCCCCACATTTTTTCCAGACTACTGAAGCACTTTGACTTGACGTGCCCTGGGTCCATGCCAATCAGAATCCCAGGGTCTGTGTTCTTTCCCAAATCTGTACCTTGTACCCCCAATTGGCACCTCTCTGGCCATATGTCAGTCCCATATAAAAGCAGTGGCGGCTCGTGACATTTGAAACTGGTAGGGCCGCTATTTTCAAACGTCAAAACTTTTGAGTCAAATCTCAGCACTACTTCAGTATTAAATATTTTTGCTTTGTCTTTGGTGTCTCTGTGTTGTGGTTGTTGTTGTAGTTTAAAGAAAAAAATACACATATTGGCTGGAATGCTCTAAACACATTTGTAAGGCGCATGTGTTAGGAAAAGCCTCATGGCACATAGAATGGCCACAAAGCAGATTGGGGAGAATGAACCAAAGCTTTCTATCCCTGAGATAGAAACGCCTCCAACTGTTGAAGGGATGGAATTCGTATTTTCCCCTCCAATATCTGAAAGAGCCTCATTTAGAGGTAGGTGGATGTGGGAAGCCTGCCAGAAAAATGGCAGATACCGGTACACCAACCTTGCATTACCACATCGAATTTAAAGGTGGTGGAAACACAGGGTGGCTGGTGGTGAAGCCTCAGCGTGGACCCGCCATCGGAACTCTTGACCTGACAGCATGTCCAAGACAGGGCCATCAAGTCAAAGTGCCAGTCAAAGGTTTCCCCTGTTCCGGCTCTGCCACATAGGCAGTGAAAACAACTAATGCCCCACCCACTGGGAGAAAACACTCTGCATAGCAGGACCTTTGATAGTTCTCTTCCCATAAATAAATCCCCATCATTTGGGTTTGTTTTTGGAAGTAAAAATAAATGCAGAGCATGCCAAAAAAAAGTTAACGGCATCAGCTCGGTATTTAACAGTGATGAAAGGTTATTTGCAGCACCAGCGAATGTATCTCACAGAGGTTCCTACCAGGTAGGCAGACATTTCTAAACATGATTGGAAGTTTTCTGCCATGGGGGTGGCGGGCTGAACTCCTGCTGACCTGGCGGTCGCCGACCAGGGTCTGACATAGTTTCCATGAATTACAATTTTAAATTGCCACAGCTAAATTCAATCGGTGTAGGCTATCGTCATATCAATCAGCATTTTACGTCACCAAAAATGCCTTCGTTAAACATCATCACACTGCAGTATTTTAAGGGTTTTCAACAGTTTAGCTGGGCCTATTTTTTTTTACAAAACGTCCCATCTTTGCAGCAAGTAGCATCACGAGCTTGAATGCAACCTCAAGCAATACTTCTGAAGAGTAGGATATTGTTACGTGAAGCAGTTCATTTACCATCGTCTACGTTCGAAGTGCCGGCCATTACTGAGATTTGGAATGACCTGCATTGAAAGAAAAGTTAACGGTCTTCACCGCTGACAGTCTTCTGCAAGTTGGGGTTAAATAAATATAAAAAAGTAAAAACTTACCTTGGCTTCCCAAGTCCCGCGCTGACTCCCGACTCGAGCCCCGAGACTGCATGCAGACTCCCGCTGTCCTGGATTTGAATGCCGCCGGCGCCGCTGCATCTGACGTGGTGTGGGCTCTCGAAGGCTGCAGGCAGCCTCCCTCCCCTCCATGGCAGCCGGCGCTGATTGGTTCGGCCGGCTGCCCTAAATGCGTCATTTCTCCTAGTCTGCATCCTGCAGAACGGAGAATGGGAGGTGGCTTGGGGGGAGTGGCTTGCCCACTGTTGCTAATACTGTCTGTTTGGACAGCCTCTCAGGCTGTCCAAACAGTCCGTATTATCAACAGTGGGCAAGCCCCTCCCCCAAGCCACTCCCCCCTGAGGCTCGAGTTAGTAACCAGGAAGAAGTTCTGCTGACTGCTTTCTCGCCGTGCGAGAAGGGCAGGCAGAAACAAATGGTAGTTATAAATAAGTAACTACCATTTGTTTCTGCCTTCTTCTCGCACTGCGAGAAAGCAGGGGGGGCGGCGCCCAAACGCCCCCATGGTAGAACCGCCGCTGTATAAAAGGTACCATGCGTGCCAAGGGCATGGTTGCCATGGAAGGCCTCTAACAGCTGCAGCACTTATTGTGCCTCCCTTAGAGGCCCTGTACCTTTACACACACACTGCCATTGCAGGCTGTGTGTTTTGGTGCAGAACAAAGTGAAGAGTCGACATGGCACACATCCCTGTGTTCCATGAATACAACGCACTATCCTGGAATAGGTCAGCCATCCCTCTACCTGGTTGCACTATACAAGTGATGAGGGTACAGATGCATGAGGCCTTTACCCCTACAGGGTCTAGACCAATTCTTAGACATTGTAAGTGCAGGACTACCATTAAGAGTCTATAATGCTAGAAGTTTGTCATTAAAACTCCACAGCATCATAATGGTTTTACTGAAAACTGGGAAGTTTGGTATCAAATGTCTCAGCATATTAAACCCACACTGATGCCAGTGTGGGATTTAATGAAAAATGCACTCAGAGGGCATCTTAGAGATGCCCTCTAAAAAACGACCAGCCTCTGGTGGGTTTCCTGACTGGTACACACCAGCCTGCCACCATGAGACATGTTTCTGGACGCCTGGAGTGGCAGCCTTTGCTCCCTGAGCCTAGAAACAATGCCTTTCCCGGGCGGAGGTAGTCACACCTCCCCAGCTCAGGAAGAATCATCTGTGGTAGGGGTGCTTCAAAGGCTTTGCCGCCTTTGTAATGTGACCCCCAGTCTCTCCTGCTATCAGGAGCAGATCCACTTCCTGTCTCTGCTCCTTTTCAGTGGGAAGACAGGCGTGAAAAATTAGAACTACCCAGAAGGTCTACCCACCTCTGCCAACCCCACCATTCAGGTGGGGAGGCGAGGTGAGGCCCATCTCTCTTCAGTGCGCGCCATCCTGCAGTTGGCAGGCACTCTCCAATCAGGATTAGGGATTGTGCCCACTCCCCCACTTGGGGTAAGCACACCAAGGGTATAGTCACCCTAAGGTCAATAGCTCATTGGCTACTGACCTCAAAACCCCTAAAACGCCCCATAAATATAGTATGTAGGGGGCAGCCTTGAACCAAGAAGACAGATTACTGCAACCTACGAAGAAGGATGAAAGAAGACGCCCAGCAGAGGAGACTGCAGAGAAGAACTGACTTGGCTCGAGCCCTGCTGGCCTGTCTGCAGTTTCCCCGGTGGGTCGCTAGATCCTATGCATTCTGTATATATTAATGTAAATGTTAGAGGGGATTACACCTATTAGGCATGCTTGGAGATCACAGCAAGTGGCACGCGCGATCCTTTCTCTCTCGGGTGCTGCTTGCTCAGCATCCTCCAACAGGGTCCTTTGGGGGGTCCCTCCAGCCCATACCCACCCTCCCTGTGCTTCACACCTCCTGACACAGCTCTCAGCAGCGCATCGCTCCTCCCGTCTCGCAGCTAAAGCAAACAGTGTTGCCTCCGGCTAAGAGCAGGCAATATTGCCGGCTCTGACGAGCTAGCACAACAGCGTGTCAAAACACGCCAGATGACACACAGCCAAAACATGCCCAAACTACATAACGAAAGCAACAGGACACACAAGTGAAAATAAATGTGCAAATCTAACTTTGACTGCACAAACAGGAGTATGCACAGGCGTCCGAAGAAAACTCTTACCGACTCCAAATAAGGGCGTTTATCTCTTTGCTTCACCATTCGCTATCTAGTTTAACTATTTTTTTCCATTATCAGTTTTGCTTTTTTCTCTATTTTAAGCCGCTGGCTCCTCTTGGTCCTGCTGTTATTTTTTCTGTCCAAACTGTCGTCCCCCCCCCCCCCCCCCGGGCTGAACAATTATTTTCGTTGTTGCTCTACGAGGTTTAATTTTCCAAAATGATCTTTTCTGCATTTATTAGCAGAGACTATGCTTTCTAGGCGCTAGTTCTCAGCCAACATAAGGTTTCTCAGTCACTGCCTTACCTGTTTTTTAAAAGCATGAACCGGATGTGTTACTCTACCCACAACCCGCAGAGTTAATTCCTTCGGCCTGTCCAGCTTACTGCAGTCTTCTTCACTTGGCTCTGAATAGATGGCCAAACCCATTTCATACATTTAGAGTTCCTTTCGGTATGACTTGAGCACAGTGCAATCAGTTACTCCCTATCTCAGCTCCCAACACCTGCACCCGGAGTCCATCTGAATATTAAACAGAGGCGCTACAAGAAGGCATTCTAGAAGGAATGCTAACTTATACTCGGGGCACATGTCCTAAAAAAAGAAGTGGGCAGTATGCATGTGACATCGCGGCGTGTGACATCATGAAGCGTGACATCACGATGCATGACATTACATGTGGCATCACAGAAATTGACATCACAGGAAGTGGCATCCCAAGCCACGACTTTAATATGTATGTGTGATATAAAGCTCTCTTACACTCTGCTTTGGAATGAGTAGCTCTATACAAGAAAAAATTGTGGTACTTAAATTATTTCAATGCCTACTCAGGGGTAGTAAGTGCTATATAGATTACATTTATTTTGTGTAAATACTGGGAGAGACCAACACATCTGACATTTTTACAGTGCATGCATATCTAATAAACAGAGTCTGAACAAAGTGAAAAGCTGCCTCTCTTAAGTATGTGTGAAGTACTACCTTTGTTTACTCTTGCAGCAGTTGCTTCTAGGTGTGAGGCTCCTGACTGCACCCAGCCAGGAGACTCCAAAAAAAGGAGGCCTGATGACCCCTCAAATTCACCCTTTGTTATGAGCCCAGCAGGAGTCTAAAATAAGAAAGGCCCGTCCCACCTGTACATTGGTGCTTGATGTAGATGGAAAGCAGAAAACGTGCAGGCGCTAAAGTGTCCCGGTGTTTCGAAATTGTACCTGGACGAGTTCAGCACATTAGTGGGGCCCAATGTCTTGGCAGGGTGGATGGCGTTCACGCTGTGAAAATAGTGGGTGGACGCTGTCCACCCACATGTACCCCCAACACGTGCCCTGGAGAGTTCTAGAGTGTGAGGGGGGGGGGGGGCATTTTGCTTAGCCCCCTAACATCCTTCTTCTGCTGATTGCTGTATTTTCTCCCCCCCCCCCTCCCCCCCCACTCTGTAAGATAGGAGGTGGGAGGTAAGAGGCAGACAGCAATGTCGGGGGCAGAAGGCTAGGTGGGTGAGCTGGACATCGTGTCCTTGTGCTTCAGTGGGCATGTCAGTATGCAGCAGAGGCTTAGGCCCCAGGCCCCCTCGGAGGCGCAGAAGCAGCCGGCATTGGGTCAGTACGGCTTGCGCCTCCAGGAGGGGAGCCTGCTCTCTGCACACTTGTTCATCTATTGCCAACCTATTGCTTGCCACTCAGACGTCCTATCTTGTCCTGATCTCTATACCCTGCCTGCTGTTAGCCGGCAAGTTATTACTCCTATCAACTACTATTACTGCCACCTTTGTTGTATACTCCCCTGTCTGAAAACGACCAGAGATTCATGAAAACGGTCCAGCTGGGTTGCTTGTGTCTTTTTGCAGTTGCACATCTGACGCAGGTTGAGCGTTTTCCTGAAACCTTGATTAGGGTGTGTGAGCACATTTCTTTGGACTGTTTTGCAGCAAATAAGCTCGCAGGTATAGGTTCTGAAGGAGGCTTTGGGGGACTACAATGACTTTATAGAAGAAATTGCGCTCTGGGCGAGTAATTTCCTCTTCTTCTAGCCAAAATTCTAAAGTAAGAAAATCTGCTTGTGGCGCTTGAAGGTCCCAAAAGCGGTACAAAAGGGGGTGGTGATGGGCGGAGCATCTGAATCAATCAAACACTCACACCCAGTCAAAAGATCTGGGTTTAATCCATCACCGTTCTTTAGCCCACTCTGCCACCCCAGTTCAGACATGGCTATATGCAAATCAGTCTGACCCTGTGCCTCATGGGAACAGTCCAGCCCGAACTGCCAAGCCATGTCTTCCCTGGACCGGAAACAAGCTTCCGAAGACCTGTTTCTGGCATTCCAGCCGTCTTGAGCCCGGCTTGCTTGAATCCAGTGGCAAAGTGAGCAAGGGTCTCACGTCTGAGCATACCCTGCCACACTTAATGCGGCCAAAAGCGGTACAAAAGGGGGGTGGTGATGGACGGAGCATCTGAATCAATCAAACACTCCCACCCAGTCAAAAGATCTGGGTTTAATCCATCACCGTTCTTTAGCCCACTCTGCCACCCCAGTTCAGACATGGCTATATGCAAATCAGTCTGCCCTGTGCCTCATGGGAACAGTCCAGCCCGAACTGCCAAGCCATGTCTTCCCTGGACCCGGAAGCTTGTTTCCGGGCACAGGTTCAGACTGATTTGCATATAGCCATGTCTGAACTAGGGTGGCAGAGTGGGCTAAAGAACGGTGATGGATTAAACCCAGATCTTTTGACTGGGTGTGAGTGTTTGATTGATTCAGATGCTCTGTCCATCACCACCCCCTTTTGTACCGCTTTTGGCCGCCATAAGTGTGGCAGGGTATGCTCAGACGTGAGTCCCTTGCCCACTTTGCCACTGGATTCAAGCAAGCCGGGCTGAAGACGGCTGGAATGCCAGAAACCGGTCCTCGGAAGCTTGTTTCCGGTCCAGGGAAGACATGGCTTGGCAGTTCGGGCTGGACTGTTCCCATCAGGCACAGGGTCAGACTGATTTGCATATAGCCATGTCTGAACTGGGGTGGCAGAGTGGGCTAAAGAACGGTGATGGATTAAACCCAGATCTTTTGACTGGGTGTGAGTGTTTGATTGATTTAGATGCTCCGTCCATCACCACCGCCTTTTGTACCGCTTGAAGGTCCCTGCATCATATTTTTAAATCCAATTCAGTTATTACTGTTTGTTACAGAAAATGCCTAAAGTTGACTTCAATGGTTCTGAACCCGTCACAAACTCCATGAAATTAGAAGGGAAAGTGATTTAAAATGGATCAATCTAAAAGAGACTGCAATCTAAAAGAGAATCTAGGAAGTATGGTGTTTGATCGCTGAATACTGTGACTCTAGAGTCTAGGGTGAAGGCACAGGCAATCCCTATTCCAGAAAATACTGGGTGGAATATATCTCACAGTTGTATGCGAGTAATCTTTGTGTGAATGAGGTCTCATTTTTGGTGTATGTGTCCCTTCTGTGGATGAGATAGTGGGGTTTATAAAGAATGCTAGAACTTCCAGCCCTTTGGGAACGTACGAGGTTCCCACTACGGTGATTAAAAAGGAGGCTGCAGCTTGGGGATCTTTCCTCGTCCCGCTATGGAAAACCCACTGGCCATGGAATGGTAGTATCAATGTACTGTTGTGTAAGAAGGGCCCTAAATCCTCCCTGGCAAGTTTTAGACAGATAGTATGGCTGGACGCTTCTGACAAATTAATCGCCAAGAAGATTATACTTTGTCATTTGCAGCAGTGGCCACAAGATCAGAATATTACTCCTCTGGAACAAGCTGGTTTTAGGAGGAACTGTCGTACACGGGATAATATTGCTGTTCTTCAAACTGTAGTGGAAAAATACGCCTTTTCCAGGGGTATGCCGGTATACACTGCAGTCATTGATTTCTCCACAGCTTTTGATAGCATAGATTGACAAATGATGTAGAGGAAGCTACTTCTTTTGGGTGTTCCGCACTACCTTCTGGGTCTTAATATTAAGTTACACATGGATACCTGGTTCTGCTGAATTCTGATGGGAGGGACGCAGGGTTTATCCAGTAATTTTAGGAAATGCCAAAAGTGGACATTGCCCTTTAGAGCCTCAGTGCGCTTCCCAGATTGCCCTCTCGTATGTCCTTGTCAGAATGATATATGTTAACTCACAAATAGCGAAGAACATAGGGCTCTCCCTGAATGCCATTCTACGTTACTGTTCTCTGAGGATCCTGCATATATGGAGACATCAGAAAGGCACACGTTTTATTGTAATAGGTGCGTGAGCTTGACACCTTCACCAGTTCTCCCAGGATCTCAATGCTCCAGGAATCTCTGGCTCTGCGTTCCTAAGATACAAGAGCATACATCTGCATATAGCAAAATGACGTGGTCTGCGTTCTCCAGGGACTCCTTTGCCAATTCCTTCCTTCCTTTTTTAGCTGTACAGGCAAATGGCTCCATCGCCCAGGCCAAGAGAATTGAGGTTAGTGGGCATCCTTGACGAGTGCCCTTATGGACCCCACACACTTCTAATATGCACCATCCCATCCGATCTTTAGCCCTGGCTCCTGAATACATTTGTGTGACCCATCAGCCCAAGTCTCACCCCAAGTTTATTCATCCCTCACTGCTCTCAAATATCCCCAACTTATAGTGTCAAATGCCTTGCATATGTTTATAGACAGCACTCGTGCTGTGGTACCGTGTAGGAATTTCATGTGGCACCCTGATCAATCTCCTAATATTTGAGGAGGCATTGTACTGGGGAATAAAGCCACATTGATCTTGGTGATCAATGTCGTCTGATGTGGATGTAGTTGGTTGGACAACACTTTACTAAGGATCGTGTAGTCCAGATTGAGCATGGATAGGGTTCAGCACGCTGTCACATACAACACGTCACACTTGGATTTAGGGACTGCGACTATCAGGGCTTCACTGGATGTATCTGGTAAGACACCCCTCTCCAATGCTATCCTGTACATGGCAGCTAGTTTCGAGGTCAGCTGAGCCATGTAGGTCTACTAAAATTCCACTGGCACCCAATGCTTTCCCAGCCTTTTCTCATGTGCCACTGCTTTAATGGCTTCCCTAGTTCAATTTCTGTAATCAGTTCCCCCAATCCCACACTTGCTTGGGTATTCAATTGTGTTAGTTGTACCCAGTCTAACAAGGACTCCAGCTCTACCTCTGGAGCTTGTGGTTGCTCAGCATGAAGTTCCCGGTAATGCTTAACAATCACTTTGTGTATATCACACTGCAATAGCATGATCGCGCCCATTTTCCTTGTCTAACGTTGCTCCCAGACAATACAGAACCTGGATGGATGTTACGGAGTTCTGGATGTTAATCTGCAGCCATAGACTGAGAAAAAGATACTTTGTTGTCTAAAAGTTCTGCGCCACAATTTGGAGGCTGTGAGGATTTATCAGCCATTTGTCTACGTACGGGTAGAATAATATTCTTTGATGTTAATGGTGGGCTGCTCCTACTGCTATGCATTTTGAAAAATGTTGTGGGCATATTTCATACCAAATGGAACCCACTAGTGTGATGTTCCTACTATAAAACGTCTGCATTTTTTCATGTGCTTCTTTGCGATTGGAATGTAGAAGTAGGCGCCCTGTAGATCTACCGTGCTCCTCCAAACTGTTTGCTTGAGGTGTGAAAAAATCCAAAGAAGGGCCAACAAACATCATTTTCCGTTTTTGATCAACTTGTTGATCATACATAGATCTAATATTGGTCTGAATTCCCTCATCAGGCTTTTTTCCTGAACCAAAGAATATCTCGAGTAAATCTCTTTCCCCTTGTGTGAGGTAGGGACATGTTTGATTTCACACTTGCTCAGCAATTTGAAAGTCCCTTTTCACAGGCTAATTGAAACCTCGATGTTGGCTTTTGGGCAACAGGTGTGGAGGTGCACTGAAGAGCAAAACGTAGCCATTTGTCAACAGTTAGGACACACCTAACTTCTGTGATGTTTTTCCATGCTCCTGGATGAAAAAATACCACTCCATCACCGAAGAGGGTGGGATGAGGTGTCAAATAAGGCTATTAGGGGTGTTGGCTGGCATTTTAATTTAGACCATCTTGTTTGTTATGGATATTACTGGCTCTGTTGCTGATGATGCTGCTATGAGGGGATTACACCCTGGAGGGTAGTATTTGCGGTCCCGATTCTTGTAATGAGATTTCAAGAATTCCCTTCGTCTCCTTGAGAGCTATAGCCTTAAGGATCTCAACTCCATATTTCATCCTTACCTTCTCTCTTCAGAAGGCTGCACCTGAGTATAGGGAGCTTGAGAATCTTGAGTTGTGCATCAGGTTTCAGCGCAGTGAGGTGTAACCAGGATGAACAGTGCAGGGTGACAACAAATCAGTACCCAATACTGCTACCTCCACTGAGTCTATTGCGCCACTAATAACCAGGTTGGACACCAGAGGGAAAGTTCAGGAAGAACCAGGATAGGAGGATGTGGTATGCTGGTCAGTGGCAGCTTGAGCACAAAGGTGTCAGGTAGACCTTCCAGACCAAGGTCAGGAAGTTTAAGAACTGTGAGTAACAGTGGTCAGTTGCCTTGCAACTGATTAAGTGTATGGCTCTCTATTTCGAAGTCCTGCATGCCATTGCTCCTTGTCTGCTGCTTTGTTAATCCCCCTTCCCCTTCCTTTTTTCTTCCCCTTTATAGTAATCTACCTTGCTGGTTATTTGCATCTGCTCTTGATGTCAAGCACACCCTATTACGTTCCATACTAATCTGGCTGGTGTATTCAACTGGTGCCTTCTCACGCAACACCCTACTGACCCCATAGCTGCTGCACCTTGCTTAAGCCTCTATGCAGTCCTCAGGCTTTCTAGGTAACCAGCAGGTTATTGGTACACTTGGCACATTAGCAGCAACTCCTTACTGTGAGCCTGGTAAGTCTCAGACTGGAGTGGGGTGTGGCTGATTGTATCAACGATCTCCTATTTCCTTTTATTAGATGGTACTGAGAGATCATGTGCAAATGTATTTGTGACTGAAGAATTACCAATACCTGTGAAGCTGGTACTGAACTCCGAAGATGTCCTTTGCGTTTCTGTATTTCTTAACCCCCAAAGCCACGTCACTATCCAAGTATCAAGTGTTTAGGATTTGCATCGGAATCCACCACACATAGCCTCTAACTCTCCAAACTCACATAATGGAAGGAGAGGTCTTAATGATACCCTTGACTGAGGTGTCTCCCTTATCACAGACACCAATGGTTGAAATGTCTCCAAGGGATATTTCAATTTAGAGGCTCTTCTCACTAGTACATCATGAAAGGATGTTATAGGATCCAGTGGAGACTTTGGAATGTGAACCTGTAAAAGATTTGGGTGTGAATCACCAACACCTGAATGCGACAAAGAACGTCACAATGATTGAAATCTGTATCATCTACTCCAAGTAGGTGGAAGTGGGGAGCCTGAATCCCTCAACTTAAACTAAGAAGTTTGAGGAGGATCATTTTCGCCCGGAAATGTTTGTGGTGACAGAGGTAGTTTACAAATGAGAAACATAATTTTTAGGGGCAGAGGAAGACTAACAGGCTGTTGTGGAACTTGTCAACTTTTTTTTCTCTATCACCCTTAAATGATCCAATTTACCATTGAATCGTATTTCCTTTCTAGCCTTAATGGGTTTAATGACATTTTTTGTTGTTTAAAACCACAATACTTGACAGAATAGGGTGCAAGAAGACACACCACACATACTTGTATGGATCTATGTCAGTTTTCTTTCTCCCACAGGATGGATATTTAACAAGTAGAAAGTGGACTGAGGCAGAAAAGAGGAAAAATGCTTAGCTCAGCTTGTCAAAGCACATTGAGTGAAAGTTAAAAGGAGATAATTCTGAGAGAAATTTCATCGTACAAAAACTGTGTCTTTTCTGATTATCTCAAAATTCTTCAGGAAGCCTTTTTTGCCTCCCCCGGACATCACCTCGGGCCTATCTTTATTCAGTGCAAGGCAGTGAATTTTTTTATTCTTGTGAGTATTTTTTATCCTGGGCCAGAGTAGAAACTTTTCTCAAAATTGAAACCCGCTCCCACAGATTCCTCATGTTAGAATATTCCCTAGGTGCCAGATTGGATCTAGAAATGGTTTTCATAGCAGTGCTCCATGGAGAGGTGCCTGTCGCAGGACCAATTGTGTTCAAGCAGAAACCACTGCATCTCAGCTGGGCCCATTAAAACTTCAAATTATATTGCAGAGCCCAAATATGCCACAGAGGACTAGGATTGAGCTACAAACATCGGGATCTTAGCCTGAATGTTCTGAACTCACTGCAACAGAAGGAAAGCCCTCAACTCCATTGTGCCCAGAATTGTTCCAAAGAATGGAAAACTACGTGAAGGAGTCAGGTGAAACATCATCTCATTGATAGTGAACCCCAATGATGTCAAGAGGTTCACCATTATCTGATGTGGTACATGACAGGCTATGGTGAGCCCTACTTCAACAGCCAGTCAACCCAGAACTGGATTACTAGTATCCCTGACCTCTGAAGATGGGCAGTGACCATCCTCATCACTTTGGTAAACACCAGTGGGGTGCTGGTGAGTACAAAAGGGAACACAGAAAACAGTCTTACCTTGGAATGGAGATATTCTCTTTTGGTTCTGCAAGATGGGTACATGAAAAGAAGTGTCTCGTAGGTCCAAAAACAGCATCCATTCACCTGGCTCCAGAGCAGACAGAATCTGGTCAGCGTGAGCATTTGAAATTGCAATTCCACAGGAAGGCAATCCAAGACCGAAGGTCCAGAATAGGCCTAAGGACCCTGTCCCTCTCCAGAACAAGAAAAAACAGAGAAGAACAACCCTGTCCTACTTCAGAGTCCTAACCTTTTTAATAGCACCCTTGCAGAGCAACAACTGCAACTCCTGTAACATAATGAACAAGTAATTGTCTGAAATTCGCTCTGGTGTGGGAGAAATAGTGGGTGGGGAAAAAAGGAGGGCCATGATATAGTTATTCTGAACAATTTTCAAGACCCATCTGTCGGCTATAGCAGATCGGCAATCTGGGAGGAAAAATTGAATCCTGCACCCCTAAATGAGCATGGGCCACTCAGGGCAAACTAAGACTAATTCCCCTGCTGATCTGCATGCTGCCTACCAGACCCAGGTCCACCTCCTCAAAAGGACTGGGTTATCTGTTGCATAACTGTTTGGAAAAGCTGTCTCTGTCTATATGCCAGCCCTACAGAATAGCCTTTAAACTTTCTGAATTGATTTAAGAACTTTTTGGTACGGGTCAGGAAACTCAGGAGTACATCGTAGCTCTGCTGTCCTTAATAGAGTCTGCCAATACTGATAACATTATTTCAAAGGTTAAACTTATTATCCACATCAAGATAAATAATTCAAGATAGGGTATTGCTACTTATTCGCAGTTTTATTTTATAGAAATTCAACGTTCATTACATAATTTATCTTTTCATAAAAAAGAGAAGCATTAGAAAAATCAAGAACACATCGTACTACATTCGATAGAAACTTCAATCATCCCAAAACCTCAATCATGTCACAGTCAAAAACATTCAACCCATTCATACCTGAATGACATCACACACACCACATACTGATACTACAGTGAAAAAGAAATACAAACTGGATCTGCAGAAGTTATACACTAATTCAGTACAAATATTTGAAAACAGTACAATCCAATGAATCTGTCGAATTTTGCACCATTCATTTGAAATTAATACAATGATAGGTAATGTACAAGAAATAATAAGGAGTCCAGGAGTGGTAATAGCTCCTAGATGCTCAAGCAGACCAGTGGAGACATGACCTACGCGTTTCGAATCCCCATGTATTCGTGAGGGATTCTCATCAGGGCCTCAAACACTGCAAAAGTGAAGAGAGAAAAAACATAAAGAGAATTTTTAGAACAGAAAAAGTGAAGTATTACTACTGTGTGAAAAGTGGTTGATTCTGAGAACACATCAGGAGTCTCACTTAATAGCAATACACCTGTAATAGGCTGGCGCTGAACTATGATTGTAACTATGTGGTAGAGTGGTCTACAAAAAACCCTACTAAGAACCAGATGGTTTACAGTGCTAGGGGTTTTTTTTTTAACCAACTTTCCTAGATCTAGATTCCTCAGGATAGGGACAGTACCTAAATTTGACACTAGATTTAACCAAATACTTACCACCCAATTGACGAAAAAATTGGTCACATGGGGGTCAGGTAGGGATAGGCTTCTCTGAAATAACAAAGCCTGGAAATAAAAAATTGACAGGATTGACTCTGGCATCTGAAGTGAAAACTGAGCAATTTGCATGGCTGATAAAAGCAGAAGGTCTTACCACTGAAGGGAAAAATGTAAACGTTAGTGGCTCGAGGGAATCAGCTAGTGACGCGCAACGAATGATGGCTGCACCTACAAAGAGGAATGGAATGAGAAGACCCTTAATGTGAGGCAAATTAGTCTACGACGCTACAATGGGTTAGAACTAACTGAGTGGAAAAATGAATGAGTAGAAGTGAAATACCTCATGTGGAATAAATCCCGCAGCGGAACGTATCTGGCAATTTTCTTTATGGACCGAGTGCAGCGCTGGGCGAAAAAGCGAGGTTTTCCTGCAATGGGGGAGAAGAATGAAAAGATTGGTACCCTATTAATGAGCCAATAGCACGGGGCCCCAAAGTAATGTTAAAATTAAAGTGAAAAAAATCGAAAGAGCGGTCCCGTGCTTGCATCACCTTTAAATAGAGGTTTTTTGGCATAGATGTTTGAACGGGAATTATCTCCGTGGGAATACCAGGTTGGGCAGCGTCAGCACATCCTGCTTCTTTGCGAGTGCTGAGAAAAGATGACAGAGAAAGGCGCGATTACTCGCAATTCTACACGGTAGGAGCCAGAACTGGGGACATTATAAAAACTTAAAAAGGGGGCCAAGACAAAAAGCTTAAACCAGGGGGTCCCCCGGCAGCACTTCTTACCGGCAGGCTTGGGTTCGTCAGCGTCTCACTTGGCACTAGCTTCCCGCGCAGGCGCGTTCCCCTGCCGTCCAGCTCTCTCCTTTATAACGAGGAGATTCGACTGATGCCTCGTAGTTTGGGGCGGTCCGAGGGCTGCTACCTGATCTAATAGGTCTAAAAGGCGGAGGAGGGGAGGGAGGGTTTTGTTATCGGCGTCGTAGAGGAGAGTGTTGAACTCCTAATGCTATTCAATGGAGCATGCGCAATACCGAACCACTACCTCTAGAGTGGGAAGACGCACTAAGCGACTTCCAATTCAAAGCACTGGGCTCGAGTGGGATACATGATGAATCACTTATACCAGGGACAACTCCAGACTTAAAAAAAAATCAGTATGAATGAAATAAACAGTGGAAAAAGCATGTGTCAAGTAAAAAGAATTGCCCTATCCCTATGTGCTCTTTCGATTTTTTTCACATTAATTTTAACATTACTTTGGGGCCCCGTGCTATTGGCTCATTAATAGGGTACCAATCTTTTCATTCTTCTCCCCCATTGCAGGAAAACCTCGCTTTTTCGCCCAGCGCTGCACTCGGTCCATAAAGAAAATTGCCAGATACGTTCCACTGCGGGATTTATTCCACATGAGGTATTTCACTTCTACTCATTCATTTTTCCACTCAGTTAGTTTTAACCCAGTGTAGCGTCGTAGACTAATTTGCCTCACATTAAGGGTCTTCTCATTCCATTCCTCTGTGTAGGTGCATCCATTATTCGTTCCGCGTCACTAGCTGATTCCCTCGAGCCACTAACGTTTACATTTTTCCCTTCAGTGGTAAGACCTTCTGCTTTTATCAGCCATGCAAATTGCTCAGTTTTCACCTCAGATGCCAGAGTCAATCCTGTCAATTTTTTATTTCCAGGCTTTGTTATTTCAGAAAAGCCTATCCCTACCTGACCCCCCTGTGACCAATTTTTTCGTCAATTGGGTGGTAAGTATTTGGTTAAATCTAGTGTCAAATTTAGGTACTGTCCCTATCCCGAGGAATCTAGATCTAGGAAAGTTGGTAAAAAAAAAACCCTAGCACTGTAAACCATCTGGTTCTTAGTAGGGTTTTTTGTAGACAACTCTACCACATAGTTACAATCATAGTTCAGCGCCAGCCTATTACAGGTGTATTGCTATTAAGTGAGACTCCTGATTTTTTTTTTTTTTTTAAATATATTTTTATTGCAGGAATCAGTAAATCAGTACAGTAGCGACCAGCATTGTATTATAAGCAACATATACAGAATAAAGCCCACCGGCCCCCCTCCGTAAAGTCTGTACACAGCCAACTAGCCCATAACCCTGGGGTCGGGCGGCGAAATGCAACAGGGGTCAGTAGAATGCTGGAGCTGGTCCGGATAACACACTGTCCGTCATCTGCTTTTCTAAACAAACCCAAAACCCCCAAAATAAACCCCCCCCTCGAAATACCTATTAACTGCGAAACCCCCCCTCCCCCCCCCCCCCCCACCACCAGCGCCAGGGAGCTCATCAACATAGGATCCACTACTTGACCCACGGGGAAGGTAATAGGACTGTCAATGCTGACGTTCATCGGGACTCGGGGCGAGTCGCTTCTTCACTTTCGGAGTCGCTGGGGGCACAATAATCCCTGAGGGCCTGCACCAGTGTTTCCCACTCCAACGCGGCCTCCTGCGCCTTCTCATTACCCTGCCTCCAAGCCAGCTGGTATCTTAGCGCGCTCTCACCCGCCGCCCATTTCAAAAGCTCACTGTGCCATCTGCTGCCTGCCGGACCAGCTCGTGCCTTCCAGTTCCTGGTCACCTCTCGCTTAGCAAGGAGGAGCCCCAGGTCGATAAATTTACTGGAGATTTTATTCCGGGGGGTATGGGGGAACCAGTGCAAGAGCCCTACCGCCGCATCGAATGATAAGTGCCTCCCCGTCACCTCCTCCAGAGTCGTCGCTACCTCCTGCCAGTAGGACGTCAGTCCTGGACAGGCCCATAACATGTGTAGGAGGTCCGCCTAGGGCATTCCGCTGAAGCCGTGGCAAAATAACGCCTGATCTTTACCGGGGTCAGGTACGCTCTATGGAGAACATAATAGTGGACCAGTTGGAAACGGGCGCTACGTGTACCCTTCCAGGCACGTCTCACCAACTGGGCCCAGGTCGTCTCCGGGATCTCTCTACCAATGTCCTCCTCCCAGCGGGTCTTCAATGTGGTGAGAGGAACCAACCCCTCGGCAATCAACCTGCCGTAGAGGCAAGTGACCGCCTTCACCGTGCCCGCCGACATCATTACGTACTGGCACACCTGAGACAAGTGGGGTTCCTCCAGCCCGTTCTGCCAGTGCGCCTGGATCGCTCGCACAATGGCCGAGTGCAGCAGAAAGTCGCCCCGGGGGATCCCAAAGCGGTCAATGAGATCCTGAAAGGACAGGAGCGCTCCGTCCTCGTACAGATCACCGACGAGCTGTAAACCGGAATCCTCCCAGGCCGCCAATCGTGACCAATCCCCTCCGTGGGGGAGGGCCGTCAGCATCCCCAACGGTATTTCAGGCGCATATGGCGTTCGTAGGTGGCCTCTGGCGTGAGCCCGATTCCAACACAGTCGGATAGTCCGTTCCTCCATCGACAAGTCCCGTAGGACCAAGCGTTGTCGCAGCGCGATAAAGGAGAGGACGTGCCTGGCCATACCCGTCCCTCTACCGTCTTCCGGGCCCCTGAATTCCCTGGCTATCTCCTGGGCGAAGGTCTGGAGCTGCGCCGCCAGATAGTACTTCTCGAAGTCCGGCACAGCGAGCCCCCCCTCGTCCTTCGGCCTCATCAAGGTATTGAGGGCCACCCGCCGCCGGCCCGTTCCCCAGAGGAACCCGACCACCATAGAACGTAAGCGACGAAACGTGGCCGGTGGGACCCAGATCGGCAAAGTTCGGAAGTAATACAATAACCGGGGGAGCGCCACCATTTTGAGCAGGGCGATACGTCCCGCCACTGAGAGCGGCAGCGTGGCCCAAAAGTCCATGCAACCTCGGAGTGCTCGAATGCAACGGGCAATGTTCCCATCTAGGAGGTCGGGTTGGTCGTGGTACACAAATACCCCAAGGTATTTAAAGCAGTCGGGCTCCCATCTGATCTCCCTACTTAGCGCAGGGGTGGGGGTACCCCTGCGCATCGGAAAGAGACAGGTCTTAGACCAATTCACTCGGAGGCCTGAGACCGCTCCGAACTCCGTGAGCGCCAATTCCGCTCCCCGCAAAGCGTCGATCGGATCCTCCAGGAAGAGCAACAGGTCGTCCGCATATAGCGAGACATAATGCGGGCCCGCAGCCGTCCATAAGCCCGTATAGTGGGCTCCCGAGCGAAGGTGCATCGCCAGTGGCTCCACCGCTAGTGCAAAAAGAAGCGGGGATAAGGAGCACCCCTGCCGCGTGCCTCGTTCCACCGGATATCGCGATGAAATCAATGGGCCCGATCGGACCCTGGCCGAAGCGGAAGCATATAGAACCGCAGTCCATTTGACAAATCCCTCCCCGAGGCCGAATCTCCGTAACACCGTGCAAAGGTAGTCCCACTCTAGGCTATCAAAAGCCTTCTCCAGGTCCACCGACAAGACTACCGGGGACGGGGCATCCACAAATGGTTCCCCAAGCAAGCGGAACAACCTTCGGATGTTCATAGTCGTATTCCGCCGTGGGATGAAGCCGGCCTGGTCCTCATGCACTAGGGAACTCATATGTCCCAGCAGCCTCGAGGCCAAGATGCTGCTCAATATTTTGTAGTCCACCGTCAACATTGATAGGGGACGGTAGGACCCCGGGTCAGATGAGTCTCGGCCCGGTTTGAGGAGAGGAACCACCAACGCTTCACACATCGAGCCAGGGAGTCGACCCAACCTCTTCGCCTCCCTGTAGACCACCAGTAACCGAGGGGCCAAGAGGTCAGCGTAAGCTGCATAGAACTCCACCGGAAGGCCATCTAGGCCCGGGGTCTTGTTCCTCGCCATCCGTTTGATGGCCCCGCGGATCTCCCCCAAGTCGATATCAGAACCCAGGGTTTTCGCCACTTCCTGTCCTACTGTGCGGAGCTCCAGTGGGCGAAGATAGTTATCAAGCCGGTCTGGGTCACGTGCGGAGCGACTGCGGTATAAACTTTCATAGTAATGCCGGAAGCAACTAAGAATCTCCGGTTGGGTGCATACCTCGGTCCCATCTGCCCTACGCATATTTGTCGTCGTCTGGGACTGGCGCGTAGGGTTGGCCAACCACGCCAGCAACGCACTCGACCTGTCTCCCTCCGCAATAGACCGGACCGTATAGGCCTTATAATCAAAACAGCGGAGCCGTTCGACCTCCACTGCTACCTTCTCCCTCGCCTCTACCGTTTGTGTTTGCAATTCCGGGTGTCCGGGGCGGCTAACTTCAAGCTCGCGGAGTGCCCGGTCCGCTGTGTCTAAATCAGCCAGGATAACGCGCCTCATGCCCACCTTCTTAGAGATACAGTAGCCCCTCACCACTACCTTAAAAGCGTCCCATTCGAACGCCCTAGTACTCGCGGAACCGCCGTTGGACGCAAAATAATCCGATATTCTCTCCCCTAGGTCCACCTTGAAGACACTGTCCTCGAGGATCTCGGGACGCATCTTCCAGGTGGGTACCGCCGGCGTCCCAGGAAACCAGCGAATGTCCAGCAGGAGGGGGTTATGGTCCGAGATGGTCCTCGATAAGTACTCTGATCGGACCGCTGCCGAAACTAGTTCGGGCGAACCAAGAAAGCCATCTAGCCTGACATGCAACTCATGGAGGCTCGAGAAATATGAATAATCCCTAGACGCGGGGTGATGCGCCCTCCAAATGTCCGTCAAACCCCAGCGGGTCTGCCAATCTTGACGCCCCTTAGCCGTGCGACGGACCGGGGAATCGGGGAGCGGGGGATGCGAGCGGTCTATGTCCACATCCACTACGGAGTTAAAGTCTCCCCCCAACAGGAGGGGCCCGGCGAAAAAGTGGGCCAACGAGCCCGATAACCTGGAAAGGAAGGCAGTCTGGTCTACATTAGGAGCGTACACACAGCAAACGTTCAGGTCCCTCCCTCCTAGAGTGCCTGAGATGGCCACGAAACGCCCCTCTGGGTCCAACACTGTCCTCGTGACCTGGAAGGGGACCCCTGCCCTTATCCATATTAGCGCCCCCCTGGCATAAGCAGAGTACGCCGTGGAAAAGACCTGCCCTCGCCATCTACGCTGAAGCGCCGCCCCTTCCGCCTTGTTCAGATGCATTTCCTGCAGCAGCGCCATTTGCACTCCCCTACGCACTAAATAAGCATGGACCTTGTGGCGCCTGGACATAGTGTGAAGCCCCCTCACGTTCCAAGTAACACATTTCAAGTTAGCAACATCAGCCATTGTCCCAGAGTGTTCTTGCACAGTCTCCCCGTCCGGGTCCCCGCAAAGAAAAAGCATCAATCCTCCCAGCGCTGATGGCGGCCATTTTCCCCAACCAAAACCAAACCACCCAAGAACCAACAAAGCCCCCCCCCACCCACCCCAGAACAGGACCCAAACTGCACCATCTAGATCCCATCCAAACCTCGTCGTACATCAACCCCAGAACCCCCACTAGTCCTACGGTCGCCACCGTAGGAAGGCCTTATGGGCCAGGTGCGGGCTGGGCGGAGGCAGTGGGCCCTCGTCGCCCAGGCCACCAGGACTATAGCAAGACCCCACCAGTGTCAAAACCTTCCGGGCAAGAGCAGAGGCCCCCCAACCCTCTCTCCCTCGCTGTCAGCAATAAAGGACGGCAACCGCCTCCCCCCTGCCGGGCCCCCACCCAAAACAAGGCAGCATACCCCGTTACCCTTGTCCATCCAGAAGGTCCTCCACCGATTTCGGTGTGATCACCGGTGTATGGGTACTATCTGCCACTGAATCCTCCGAGTCCGATGGTGCCCCCTGAGCACCCGGGTTTTCTTCCTCCTCGATGGCTTCGTCTCTTGCTCCCGACAGTTCCGACAGTACTTCCAACACTCCCCTCCGTTCCGATGATGTCTCCGCAGTCGAGGGCCCTCCCGTGCGGCCGCGGCGATTCCTGACCCTCTTGGATCGCCTCCTTTGTTCCGGCTCATCCGCCTGTTGGGTCGAGGAGCCAAAACCATCTTTCCCTGTCCGGTACAGTTCGAGCCAGTCACAGACCTCCTCCGGGGTGTCGAAGAACTGGGATTTGTCGTCGACAATGATGCGGAGCCTTGCAGGATATAGGAGTGAATATTGAATGCCCTCACTCCTGAGTTCGCGCTTAACCGCTAGGAAGGAGAACCGCTTGCGCTGCGTCTCGTAGGTGTAGTCAGGGAAGATGTTCGCCTGACTGTTCGCAACTTGGAACGGGCCATTGTGCCTGGCGGCATTGAGGATTAAGTCCCTGTCCCGAAAATGCAGCAACCGCGCCACCACCGGCCTCGGGGTACGTCCCTGCTGTGGGGGCCGTGCTGGGACTCTGTGGGCCCGTTCTAGAGTGTAGAAGGAGGACAGACCCTCCGGGACCACCGTGTCTCGGAGCCAGGTCTCCAAGTATCGCACCATGTCGCCATCCTCGATTTTTTCCGGCAGGCCCACCACTCGGATGTTATTCCTCCTATTGCGGCCTTCCGCATCCTCCGCCCTCCGTTCGAGGGTCTCGATTCGGGATAAGGCGTCCTTTATCGTCGCAGCCAAGGTTCTCTGCGCCGGCTCCAAAGTTTTCACCGTGCCCTCCACCTCCTTGACCCGGTCTGAGAGTTTGCCATGGTCCGCCCTGAGGAGGCCCAGGCTCGTCGCCACCTGAGCAATGTCCTGTTGGAGGGCCGACCGCGTAGCCTCTATCGCCTCCAGTACACGGTCGAACTGTTGCTGCAGTGGCGCGCTACCAGATCTTTTTGGGTCCCCATGCTCTTCCTTGTCCTGGGCTTCAGAGTCCGAGGTGGTCTGGTTGGATCCCTTGGCTCCTTTAGGTTTCCCCATGCTGCCAGGGGCACTCCGTGAGGGTCCCGGAGTAGGTGTCTCCGTGTACAGGTGTCGATCACGACCTTCCCGGGTGATTGTCCTCAAGTCGGGTATGGGCGATCTCCTTCTCCAGA
Organism: Lissotriton vulgaris; assembly: GCF_964263255.1. Lineage (NCBI taxonomy): Eukaryota > Metazoa > Chordata > Amphibia > Caudata > Salamandridae > Lissotriton > Lissotriton vulgaris. Next base: position 879,323,189 of record NC_141685.1, read on the forward strand.
GCCTGTGGAGACTCCGCCGCTTCAGCTCACGCCACCGCCACGGCGTCCGAGGGCACCGATGAGGGGGCGGAGACAACCGTCGCCGAGTCGGGCAGACCCGTTCACCCACTATAGCTCCGGGGTGAGGGCCACCAACTCCCTCGGTTGATCTGTGGCGCCAGAGTGTCGCGCCTCCCATGTAGTTGGACTGGCCAGGAAACCGTAGCTAGTTGCGGAGTCGCGAGGCGGACCACCGCTTGGATCAGAGGGCATCCGCTCCCGGTGCCCTTCAGTGCGCGGGCACCCGTCCGGCCGTCCAACCGAGTATGAATCCGTTGACAAAAGGTCCAATCCCGTCAATGTCCAATGTCCAGAACAACCGAGGATGGTGAAGCCGGGCGCCAGTCGACACCCGCGACACCTCTTCAACTCAGTAGTTTCGCTCAAGGGGACAAAGGAGTCCGGGCGCCATGTTGGGTCGCACTCCGCAACTCCGCAAACTTCGGCATTTCTTCGGAGCAACCCTCGTCCAAACTCCACCAGGGCCCCCGGCAGGGTGTCGTCGCCTCGCTCAGCCGAATGCGGGGTCTGGGGTGCCCCGCAGCCTCCGAATTTCAGGATAATCTCGGGCTTAGTCCCGGAGCCGAGCTCTCAGGCGACCATCGCCATCGGCGCCCAAGCCACGCCCCCGTGAGACTCCTGATGTGTTCTCAGAATCAACCACTTTTCACACAGTAGTAATACTTCACTTATTCTGTTCTAAAAATTCTCTTTATGTTTTTTCTCTCTTCACTTTTGCAGTGTTTGCGGCCCTGATGAGAATCCCTCACGAATACATGGGGATTCGAAACGCGTAGGCCATGTCTCCACTGGTCTGCTTGAGCATCTAGGAGCTATTACCACTTCTGGACTCCTTATTATTTCTTGTACATTACCTATCATTGTATTAATTTCAAATGAATGGTGCAAAATTCGACAGATTCATTGGATTGTACTGTTTTCAAATATTTGTACTGAATTAGTGTATAACTTCTGCAGATCCAGTTTGTATTTCTTTTTCACTGTAGTATCAGTATGTGGTGTGTGTGATGTCATTCAGGTATGAATGGGTTGAATGCTTTTGACTGTGACATGATTGAGGTTTTGGGATGATTGAAGTTTCTATCGAATGTAGTACGATGTGTTCTTGATTTTTCTAATGCTTCTCTTTTTTATGAAAAGATAAATTATGTAATGAACGTTGAATTTCAATAAAATAAAACTGCGAATAAGTAGCAATACCCTATCTTGAATTATTTTTCTTGATGTGGATAATGAGTTTAACCTTTGAAATAATGTTATCAGTATTGGCAGACTCTATTAAGGACAGCAGCACAAAGAAAACAGTTTACACCTCCGGGACACAGTGAGGTGAATTACCTCCTCCAGTATTCTTACCCTGTTAATGTTGAGTATCCACATAAACGTGTGGCCTGAGATCTTTATTTCACCTCTTTTTCTAAAGATAAAAAAAAACCAAGAAAAAACCAACCGCTGTAAGGAGGTCTGCTTAGTTATGTATATTCCTTCCTCGACACTGGGAGACGGCACAAACACTTACCCTCATAGCGCAAGTTCGCGTGTCTGCTGGACGCCATTTGGATTCCTCCAGCGTTCACATAGACACGTGATAAGGAAGTATTAAATGGATAGGTCTCGCAAGAACCGCGAAACAAACAGGAGACTACAAAAAATGTCATGTGATGCGGAAATATTAAATAACAAAGTCTCGAAAGGAATAACAAAAACAAACAGGGGACTAAAAAATTCCCCGGAGGCTCAGAGAAAACAAATATCCTCTGTTACAAGCAATGGGGCCGATTATTTAAAAGGGCAAACATAGTATACCTTAAATAAAGGGACTTTCTCTTAGACAGTGATTCCTAAAGTTGAAAGACCAAAGGCAACTCCAATGTGCTAATTATATAAAAGTGATATAATGAAGTCAAAAAAATTGGAAATAAATAAAAATAGAAAAATAGGGGGGGCATGGCTAACAGCCGAGCAAGATGGCTGCTTAGTGAAGGAGCTCCGAGGACGATATAGCCCTTGGCGCTAATCCGGCCATTTATCCGGCACATAACTGTACTTCAGGGGCCTGAGCAGAGGTCTAGGACCGAGCGGCGGCGATAGGCGAGACTCCGGGTGGAATCTGACACCGGGTGCCAGCGATAGCCGAGAGTGTCCTGCAGCGGCCTACCACCCACGCGGAGACCGGGGCCTGGAGTATCTCGGAACCCGGGAGCGAGGCAAGAGGGCGGCGGAGCGAGGCGAGCGGCATACCAAGCCCCGTGAACGCCCCTAGCAACGGCACAAACAGACAAGACCCGGACAGTCTGTAGAGGCCTGGTAGCTACCAGCGCCGCAGGGGTTGCAGCGAGTGGAGCAGCAACAGGCGAGGTAAGGCCTGGTGGCAGAGACAGAGCCGGGGGCTCGATTTTTGGAATGTCACAACTACTACCGACCTTAGGGGCCCAAGACTTTGCAGAAGCCGTGAGGGCACACATTGCTGCTAGAAGGGGCTTGAGTGGCACCAGCCCCCCTGCCCTTCCTGTTGGTGATTATTTAACAACGCTGCAAGACTGGACAAAATATTCGGCACTGAGAGCCCCTGTGACTGACTAACACAGGGCTGGCAAGGGGCATAACATATGGGGGGCGGGTGGTGCAGGCTGGAGGTCGAGAATTGAACCAGACGCAGAAGCAGGACAATAAGTACTGCGTACCTCGCAGCACTGGCATGCCCGCACATTCCACATTAATTCAGACGCCAGTACATGTAAACTTGTCCACGCCTAGCAGGCTACGAGGTCCACAAGCCCGAGAGACAAGATAGCACTGCGCATTGCATTAACCGAACCACCGTCGAAGACACCATGGCGGGCAGGGGCCCACGGACTCAAAATACGCAGGCCAAATTGGACAAGTACGCATACGACAAAGGTTTTCCACCACTTCCGGAAGGGCGCACTTCTTCAGGCAAAGTGGCAGAGGGTGAAGGGGCGAAAAAGGTGACGCTGAGGATATTATGGCGGCCCTTTCGAGTGTCCAAACTACAGTGGGGACGATCTCCACTGACGTCACCCTATTACGAGCAGACTTCCAGAAAATGGCGGAAAGAGTCACAGAAGTAGAGAAAGTCACCAAAACCCTGGTGACGGATACAACGGCAATGCAGAAGGCTCTGTCCCGACTCGAGACGGAAAACAAGCTACTAGCGGAAAAGCTCGATGACCAAGAAGGGCGCACATGCAGGAACAATGTCTGCATTCTTGGTATTCCAGAAAGTGAAGGTACTCAAGCAATGGACCTCTATGTTGAAGACCTGGTGAAAACGCGACTACAGCCCAAAGGACTCTCCAGTTTCTTTTCGGTGGAGGGAGCCCATAGAGTTCCGGGCGGAAGGCCTACGCCGGAGGCACCCCCGGACCAGTCCTCTCCAGACTGTTTAACTTCTGAGACAGAGACACCATCTTACAAACTTCAAGAGTCTCCCCACCGATTCGAGTCCATAATTCAACGGTCTCCTTCTTCCTGGATTATACAGCGGCTGTCTCCCAGCGCAGACGAAGTTTTCTGGAAGTAAAAAAAGTGCTATGGGCGCAAGAGCTGCCCTATTCCATGCTATTTCCCCCAAGGCTCAGAGCAGTGGCGGAGGGCAAGACATGGTTTTTTGAAACGCCAGAAGAGGCATATGACTGGCTTCAGGGTTGGCGACGAGTGGATAGACAGCGTCGTGGGAACAAAGACCACCACTGCCGTGCAGATGAAGAAGATACAGGCAGCCAAACTATACGACGCCCGGACCCAGACTGCTCACCCCGGTCTGACACAGAGACTATCAGTGAAGGATAGGACTACCAGCAACATAACACCAGGGAGAGAGTTACCATAAATGAAGAGCCACAGTCGCGCCGACTTTGGACACTGGACTGAAGCAGGCCATGGAGGGAAGGGAGGGTTGATGCTTCCTCTTGGACTCCTTACCCCCGTCAAGCAGGTACTATGTTTTGGGTTGGAAAGAAGCACTCTGCTGAGTTGTGGTGGCGGGTGGTTTTGAGTCCGTTAAGCAGGAAGGCAGGGTGGGAGAGAGGGACAGGGGGTTGGGAAGTTTGGATTATGTTTATCTTTGTTCTAGTTTGTAACAGCACTGTTGGCAGGGCAGAAAATAGACTGACCGGCAGGTATTCCAATGATTTAGTTAGGCTGCAGTTTACGGTATTTACGCACCGCACCAATGGTAACATGTACCCACACTGACCGTACCCAGGCCACGACCCAAGAAGCACAAGTAACCCCACTTGTGTTAGTAACGTGGAATGTCCATGGACTGGGGGATAAGATAAAGAGGGGACTGGTACTGCATGCCCTGAAACGCCAAGGCCCCGCATTAGCACTACTGCACGAGATGCACCTCACGGGCATGGCATGTAAGGTATTAGATAGATGGGGGTACAGGATGGTAGTACACTCAAAGTTCTCGTCGGGTTCTAGGGGGACGGGCATCCTGGTGCGGAAACATTCTCCCTTCATAGTCCTCCAAACCAAGACAGACGATCAGGGAAGGTTTGCAGCACTGCAGAGTTAATGGGAAGGTAGACTTATTAATGTGGCATTGGTATACATTCCACCAGCACTTCACGCAGTGGCGTTCCCAGCGCTCAGCGACTTTCTCCTTACACTGCCGGAAGGAGACCTTATCATCGGGGGGGAGGGGAGGGGGGGGGGGGACTCCAATGCCAGAATGGACGCCACCATAGACAAATATCCGGTTAAGTCACGGGCACCTAAAACCTCTCGCTTGCAAAGCTTCGCAGAGGCAATAGGGCTTGTGGATGTCTGGAGGCGCTCCCATCCCACAACACGTCAATACACGTACCACTTCAATGTACATAACAGTCTGTCCAGAATAGACTATTTTATGATGCTAGACACCAGCCTAGCAAAACGTTGAGGAAATAGCGATCAAACCCAGGGGCATCTCTGATCACTCACCAGTGGTACTGACTTTTTCCTACCGCCAAAAGTCTTGTCGGAGGATTTATCCTATGTATCCTGTGTACCTCCACATTCCCAATATCAGAAATGACCTCCGTAGAGCCACAAAACACTTCTTTGAGGAAAACACTGCATTGGTTAGTTCACCGTCAATAGTGTGGGAAGCTTATAAGACTGTCCTTAGAGGGCAAGCAATAGCATCTATCACGGGGCACAGATGGGCAAAGCAGAAGGAACTGTTAGACCTAGAGATAGAACTGCATGCAGCCGAAACGGACCACTCAGCAGATCCCACAACGAATACGGCACACATTCTGCACCTCAGACAACAACGATACAGAGACTACTTACGAGATAAAACAGTGGCTAACCTTGCAGCAACACGGCATAAAATATATGATGTAGGGGACAAGGCGGGGAAACTGCTGGCTTGGCTAGATAGGCGTGAGAATAGCACTAGGGGAATACGGTAAATACAGATGGCAGAGGGGCGACTCACAACAGACCCCGGGGACATAGTAGACACACTGGCAGAATATTTCCGAGAGGTTTATACACCGACATCGGACATGTCAGAGGCTGAGGTAGCAGCGCCCTCAATAAATATAGAGATGCCGACACTTACGCAGGAGGCTTCCCTGGAACTGGAGGCAGACCTTACGGACAAAGAGTTACAAGTAGCAATCCGTTCGCTGCAGTCGGGCAAAGCACCTGGACCCAACGGGATCCCGATAGAATGGTATAAACAGATGGCAGAGACTGTCTGCCCGCATTTATTGGCGATGTACAACGACAGCCGTGAGAAGGGTGAACTACCGCTAGACCAACGAATAGCTACAATAGTGGCAATCCCAAAAGCCGGTAAGCTCCCGTCCAAATTCACCTCCTACCGCCCAATAACTCTGCTAAATGCAGAGGCTAACATTTTAGCTAAACTATTAGCCAACAGATTAATGACACATTTACCACACTTAATCCATCCGCATCAATCTGGCTTCATGCCAAATAGAAACACCGCACTAAACCTCAGACGCCTACATGGAGCGCTGGCCAAGGCGCTGTCTCTGTCCGAGACGGCAGTTATCTTGTCCCTAGATGCAAAGATGGCCTTTGACATGGTAGAATGGCGGTACCTCTTTGCGGTCCTTCCGCGTCTGGGATTTGGCCCTAAATTTTGTGCATGGATCAGACCTCCTATATACGGGGCCTCTAGCTTGTGTAACGGCTAACGGACACCTATCAGGCGAGATACCATTGGCGAGAGAGACGGGCCAGGGATGCCCCCTGTCACCGCTCCTATTCAAACTGGTGCTGGAGCCCATGGCGCGCTGATTAGAAGTGCTCCATTACTAAAAGTAATCCGATGGAGGGAGGGATGGGAAGACCGTCTCTCTTTATACGCTGATGACATACTGGTGTACCTCACAGATCCGAACACTTCATACCGGAGCTACTTGACATATGTGATAACTTCAGAAAGGTGTCAGGGTACACAATAAACTGGTCCAAATTTGTCTTATATATACTGAGGGAGCCTGCACTGCAGCTTTCTACTGATTGCCCGCTTGTGATCGCGAGGGATTCATTTAAATACTTAGGTATACATATCACAACGGATGTAACATATTTCTTCTCCAAAAAACCTGATGCCCCCTATGGAGTGCTTACAGACAGATGTGATACATTGGGTATCCCTGCCCTTGACACTCCTGGGTAAAGCGGCGTTGTACAAGATGATGGCCCTACCCCGGTTTCTCTATGCCCTTGAGAATATGCCCTTTCCAGTCCCGCCCTGATACTTTAAACAAATTGCGGCACAGGTGTCCGTACTTCTCTGGGGTAACAGACCAGCACGAATAGCGCAGGCGAAATTACATAGAAGTTGGTATGATGGTGGGATAGCACTCCCCGACATACGGTTGTACTACTGGGCGGCACACCTCAAGGTCATTAACCAATGGATACATGCACCACAGAATGACCCAGCATACAGGGCAGATAGGGCCCAACTGGGAACGAATAATATGCTCGCAATCCTATATAACAAGGGGCAAGCAATGAAACTGGAGGGCCCCACAAAACATACGGCCATGCTGTAGCACACAGCACAGACGCTGTTGGGATGGAGGGGGGTCATTACCAAACTTATCCCACTCTGGGACACTAATCAATTGGGACAGCTGCGAAATAGCAAGGGATTTGAACAGTGGGACAATATAGGCATCTCCACAGTGGGGGATTTGTTGGATGGAGGGACTGTAGTGCCATTTGCCCAACTCCAGCAACAATACGAATTATGCCCGACTGAGGCTTTCAGATACACACAAATAAGGCAGGCATTGCTGGCGGTGCTCCCACAAGATACTGAAGTCCACGAAGCCTCCCCATTGGAGGACTGACTGCTAACTGACCACATGCCGAAACGCGCCACATCCTTCACATACAGAAAACTGATCAACAATCTGCCAGACCCGACAGTTTCTCTACGGGGCAAATGGGTGACGGACATGGGGGACATAGATGACACAGAATGGCAGGAAGCCCTGGCTTCGCCCAAGGAGGTAGGAATCCCTGCAAGGCTCCGGTTAGTGCAGCTTAAGATCCTACATCGAGTATACTATACCAGGTGCACACTACATAAAATAAAGAGGGCGCAGCATCCATATTGCCTCACAGAGTGTGGGGAAGAGGGTTCTTTTCTACATACAATATGGGAATGTTCAGCAATAGCTGATTACTGGCGAAAAGTACTGCAAACAATATCACAGGCGGTGGGAGTGTCACTTCTACCAGAACCGCGCAGATGCTTACTCAACATATGGGAGCCTAACCATCTCACACGTCATGGACAAACGTGGGTCACGCTGGGACTCATGGTAGCGAAACAAAACATAGCACAAAAGTGGGGTGCAGTGGAAATGCCTTCGCTGGAGACCTGGTGTATGTTATGTTATGTTATGTTATTTTTATTTGTATCGCGCACAGCTGCCCCAGCAAAGGGGCGTCCTGGCGCTTTGAGAAGGTAAACACAACACAGCATTAAAAGCGGGCAGAAAGGAGAAGAGACACAACAGATGAGCTAAACAAATCAAAAGGTCTTGATAGCCCGTCTAAACTGAAGGAGCTCATCGATGGCCCGGATTTGTGGAGGAAGAGAATTCCACTAGCTCGCTGCCAGGACTCGAAGGGAGCGGCCACCAATTCTGCTCAACTTAAAACGTGGGACCACTGCTAAGTTCTGGCCTAGCGATCTAAGAGTGCGAGAGGGGACATAGGGGATTAGCAGTTTCTCCAAGATTTGTGGGGAAGTACCCTTGAGGATTTTAAATGCAAGGCAGAGAACCTTGAATCTAATCCTCTGCTGCACAGGGAGCCAGTGGAGAGAGCGCAGGGCATTGGACACCGAGCACCGCCTAGGCAGACCTGTCACCAGTCGGGCCGCAGTGTTTTGAACCCGCTGGAGCCGCAGAAATTCTGACTGGTTAACCCCCGCAAATAGGGAGCTGGCATAGTCCAGCCTGGACAGCACTGATGCTTGGACCACCAGCTGTCTTGTGGGTGCATCAAAGAATTTGAGGATGGGTCGAAATCCTCTGATGATGCCATAGCAAGAAGCCGCCACCTTCTTGGTATGACAGATGAAACTCAGAGAAGGATCAAGCCACACCCCCAGGTTTTATATCTCTGCCGCTGGGAGGGGAGTCACACCCAACTCCGAAGGCCACCATTTGTCACCCCACAAAGCCACCTGTTTACCAACCCCCATAATCTCCGTCTTCTTGGTGTTTAACTGGAGACAGTTGGAGTTCATCCAGTTAGCCACTTCCCGCAGACCATCACAGAACCTGGGAGCCTCCAGGTCTGAGTCCCCACTCAGTGTGACCGCCAGCTGCGTGTCATCTGCGTAAGAGACCATGGTCAGGCCCCACCGCTTGACGACCGCAGCCAACGGTCTCACATACAGATTGAAAAGGGTGGGACTCAGTGATGACCCCTGTGGGATTCCCTGGTCTAACGGGTAGGATGACGACTTACCGGGCGGGATCGCCACCTGGAATGACCTATCCGTAAGGAAGGATCGAAACCAGTGCAAGGCGGAGCCAGAAACGCCCGCCTCCTCAAGACGCCGAATGTAGAGACATGGATCTCACTATGGTGACTGAAAGGACAGTATATACAAATCGGAGATACCCCCGGAAATGGACTAAAATATGGGTGGCCTGTAATGCATACCGGGGAGACATCTGTGACCCAATACCCGAATCTGACGAAGATAGCTCGGATGAGGAATAAAGGGGGAGATGGGGGAGCAGTATGGATTGAACTGCTGAAGGGATTACTCTGGGATATCCAGACTAATATTGACTTCATAACAGGAAGTATCCGGAAATGTGTAACCTAACTGTATTATGTGATTATTTGCATTATGTCATTCCTGCCTATGTGTTGGATGAAAACAATAAAAATAGTTTTTAAAAAAATAGAAAAGTGCCGCCACTCCTTACAATCTAAACAAATTTGAGATGTACAGTATGCCAAGCAAATACATATCTGAATAAACAGCCTAGATTTCATCTCTATCGTTAAGATCAGATACCGCTGAATGATATTTTTCCATTAGTCTCGCTTCCAATCGGTTCAGTTTTGTTTCCACTTCTTCCAGATTAGTTTTACCCAAAGTACATAAAACTGTCCATTCGATAACATTTTCTGAATGATTGTTAGCTTGAAAATGATGAACAAGTGGGGCTCCTTGCACTTTACATTTCACTCGTGATTTGTGTTGTAAAATACGTTTCTTCACGATTTGTGTAGTTGGACCTATATAAAACCTATTGCAGGGACATTTAATACAGTAAACTGTATTTTTAGAATTACAATTAGAGAAAGTTCTCTGCTGGTGAATCTGGCCATTTATAACGACCTCTTTTGAGTCTCTTGTCAAACTGCATGGAACACAGTTTTGACATCAGTAGTGTCCCACTACTGGTGGTAAATTCAATAATCCCGTTAGATCTTTATTAACCGGAACTGTCTTTCATGCTGCTCTCACTAAATGCTGTCTCACATGTTTTCCTTTTTCAAAAGCAAAAAGAGGTTTTGGGATACCTAAGTGTTCAACAACGTTTCCAATTCTTTGACTCAGCTTTTTTTAGGTCTCGGCTAAAAGACGCGCGTAAGCGCGTCTCCGCCGAGATCTTATGTCAGCGAGTAGCAGTCCCAGGAGACAGTCCTGGCCACGCGCATCCTTCCAGGCGATTTGTAACTGGAACGCGCGCTGTGGCCAGGCGCTGTCTCCTGGGAAGCGCAAGCACCACACACGCATGCGCATACACACACACACGCGCCCATGCACGCACGCACATACATACATACATACAGAGACACCACCCCTGACTCATACACACGCGCGCGCACACACACAAGTGCACCGAGGCCCCCCCTCCCCCTCCCCCGCCGTCACGCACATACATACACACACACACACGACCATACACACACACAAGTGCACCAATCGCGCTCCAGACCCCCCTCCCCCGCCGTCACCGTCGCGCACATACATACACACACACACACACGAGCATACACACACACAAGTGCACCAATCGCGCTCCAGAACTTACCTTACCTCAGCACGCGGCGCCCAACCTCCTGCTGGCGCGGCCCCGGGGCTCTACACCGCTCACAGGAGCCCCGGGCCGCGAGACGCTACGACTCCGCCTGCCTCCTCTTCCGGTGTGAACGTGGCCCCGCCCCCGTCACAGGCGACCGTGCCTGACTTCCGGGGCGGCCGCGAGTTCAATGATGAAAGACGCTTTGTTTACATCACCCATTGATTGAACTCATGCAAGAAAATCGCTTGCCGTACTGCCAAATTCTGTCTCTCTCTCGTTGAACCCGCATCAACATTTTGGATTAAAGCATACAGTGAATTCCAACAGCCCTCAAGCCAACGTGCGATAGAATGTGAACGTTTATATTAATCGCTTGCCGTACTGCCAAATTCTGTCTCTCTCTCGTTGAACCCGCATCAACATTTTGGATTAAAGCATACAGTGAATTCCAACAGCCCTCAAGCCAACGTGCGATAGAATGTGAACGTTTATATTTTAACATATTCAGAAGGACGCGACCACAGAGTTAAAAACAAGCATTGGAAAAGCCAATAGGTCTCGTCTACATAAGGTATTGGGTTTGTCAATGCTTGGTGGTGGTGAGTGGTGAGTGCAGAGTGGTGAGTGCAGAGTGGTGAGGGCAGAGTGGTGAGGGCAGAGTGGTGAGTGCAGAGTGGTGAGTGCAGAGTGCAGAGTGGTGAGTGGTGGGTGCAGAGTGGTGGGTGCAGAGTGGTGAGTGCAGAGTGGTGAGTGCAGAGTGGTGAGTGGTGAGTGCAGAGTGGTGAGTGCAGAGTGGTGAGTGGTGAGTGCAGAGTGCAGAGTGGTGAGTGCAGAGTGGTGAGTGCAGAGTGGTGAGTGCAGAGTGGTGAGTGCAGAGTGGTGAGTGCAGAGTGCAGAGTGGTGAGTGCAGAGTGGTGAGTGGTGAGTGCAGAGTGGCGAGTGCAGAGTGGCGAGTGCAGAGTGGCGAGTGCAGAGTGGCGAGTGCAGAGTGGCGAGTGGCGAGTGCAGAGTGGCGAGTGGCGAGTGGTGAGTGCAGAGTGGTGAGTGGTGAGTGCAGAGTGGTGAGTGCAGAGTGCAGAGTGGTGAGTGCAGAGTGGTGAGTGCAGAGTGGCGAGTGCAGAGTGGCGAGTGCAGAGTGGCGAGTGCAGAGTGGCGAGTGCAGAGTGGCGAGTGGCGAGTGCAGAGTGGCGAGTGGTGAGTGGTGAGTGCAGAGTGGTGAGTGGTGAGTGCAGAGTGGTGAGTGCAGAGTGCAGATTGGTGAGTGCAGAGTGGTGAGTGCAGAGTGCAGAGTGGTGAGTGCAGAGTGGTGAGTGCAGAGTGGTGAGTGCAGAGTGGTGAGTGCAGAGTGGTGAGTGGTGAGTGCAGAGTGCAGAGTGGTGAGTGCAGAGTGGTGAGTGGTGAGTGCAGAGTGCAGAGTGGTGAGTGCAGAGTGGTGAGTGCAGAGTGGTGAGTGCAGAGTGGTGAGTGCAGAGTGGTGAGTGCAGAGTGGTGAGTGGTGAGTGCAGAGTGCAGAGTGGTGAGTGGTGAGTGCAGAGTGGTGAGTGCGGAGTGCAGAGTGCAGAGTGGTGAGTGCAGAGTGGTGAGTGCAGAGTGCAGAGTGGTGAGTGCAGAGTGGTGAGTGCAGAGTGGTGAGTGCAGAGTGGTGAGTGCAGAGTGGTGAGTGGTGAGTGCAGAGTGGTGAGTGGTGAGTGCAGAGTGCAGAGTGGTGAGTGCAGAGTGGTGAGTGCAGAGTGGTGAGTGCAGAGTGGTGAGTGCAGAGTGCAGAGTGGTGAGTGGTGAGTGCAGAGTGGTGAGTGCAGAGTGGTGAGTGCAGAGTGGTGAGTGCAGAGTGGTGAGTGCAGAGTGGTGAGTGCAGAGTGGTGAGTGGTGAGTGCAGAGTGCAGAGTGGTGAGTGCAGAGTGGTGAGTGGTGAGTGCAGAGTGGTGAGTGCAGAGTGGTGAGTGCAGAGTGGTGAGTGCAGAGTGGTGAGTGCAGAGTGCAGAGTGCAGAGTGGAGAGTGGAGAGTGGTGAGTGCAGAGTGGTGAGTGCAGAGTGGTGAGTGGTGAGTGCAGAGTGGTGAGTGCAGAGTGGTGAGTGCAGAGTGGTGAGTGCAGAGTGGTGAGTGCAGAGTGGTGAGTGCAGAGTGGTGAGTGCAGAGTGGTGAGTGCAGAGTGGTGAGTGCAGAGTGGTGAGTGCAGAGTGGTGAGTGCAGAGTGGTGAGTGCAGAGTGGTGAGTGCAGAGTGGTGAGTGCAGAGTGCAGAGTGGTGAGTGCAGAGTGGCGAGTGCAGAGTGGCGAGTGCAGAGTGGCGAGTGCAGAGTGGCGAGTGCAGAGTGCAGAGTGGCGTGTGCAGAGTGGCGAGTGTGCAGAGTGGCGAGTGTGCAGAGTGGCGAGTGTGCAGAGTGGTGAGTGTGCAGAGTGGAGAGTGTGCAGAGTGGCAAGTGTGCAGAGTGGCGAGTGTGCAGAGTGGTGAGTGTGCAGAGTGAGTGTGCAGAGCAGTGAGTGCAGAGTGGTGAGTGTGCAGAGTGAGTGTGCAGAGCAGTGAGTGCAGAGCAAGTGTGCAGAGCATTGTGTACTGTTGAGTGCAGAGTGCTGTGTATTGGCAATGTTAATGACAATGGCCATTTATTTTTGATTTAAAGAAAAAAAAAGAAATGTCATGAGCAATGCCAATAGCTCTACCTTTAATGATGCCGAGACCATTGCATTGCAAATGCTTGTACTTTATTTGCTTTCGGATCATATGTGAGGACACACGTTAATGGGGTTTCTTTCTCTTTAATTTTTGGCACCAGAAGTACTTCTCTCGGTGTGTACCAAGCTCTTTTTAGGGCAACTTTAACCAATTTTTTTTTGGTAACCCCGGGCCACCAGTTTTTCTTTCAATATCTCTGCACTTTTGAAGTAGTCCTCTTTTCTACTACAATTTCTCCTCACACGGAGAAATTGGCCATACGGCAAATTCTCCTTTAACGTGCGAGGATGACAACTCGAGAAATGTAGGAGTGTGTTCCAGTCTGACGGTTTTGTGTACAGACTAACTTGTAGATGACCATTTTCTTGTTGGATATATACATCCAAAAAATTAAGTCTATTTCGATCACTAGACTGGGTGAAATTAAATTCCTGGATTCTTGTATTTAACCAATTATGGAAATATTTTAACAGAGAATCCTCCCCGTACCAAAGGCGCAGGGTTTTGTCAACTTGGAAGGCATTTGCTTCTTCAAACCAGAGTCAAAGCTGGTGCCTGTAGAGGTGTGAGGGTCAGAACCACTGAAATCACCAAATCCATAGCAACAGACCCATGAGGCGGTCAAGGGAAAGTCCCAACCACTAATACAGATGGCTAGGCAAGAACATAAAAGAGCATTGGAGCTAGCTAAAAGGGAGTGGGAAGATGCCTACTGGTCAACTCTCAAAGAAGCTAGCTCTAAAAAAGACTCGAAATGGTTCTGGGATACCATAAGAGCCCGTAATAGACCAGATAGTGATCTGATAACTTGTAATATCCCAAGCCAGGCGTGGGTCGATCATTTCTCTAAACTTTATACCAGTCATGATGATCTTGATGAGGGTGGGGTGGCTCTACCTTTATTCACTCCAAATTATGTAATCCGGCATACCGACTTTGACTTTACGATCAAAGAAGTGGAATATGCAATAAGCACTATTATTCCACAAAAAGCGGCTGGTCCCGATGGCATTCCTGGTGACCTCTTAAAGTCTGACAGTGCAAAATGGGGTAAATTGATTCACTCCCTCCTTGTTGCCATTTGTAAAGGTGCCCCCATTCCCTCATCGTGGAAAGGGGCCGAGGTGGTCCCTATCTACAAGAAAGGATCGAGGGAAGATCCATCCAACTATAGGCCGATCAGTTTGTTAGACATTGGCCAAAAAGTAGTCGGCAAAGTCCTGTTAGTCAGAATCTTAAATTGGGTAGAAGAAAACAAAATCCTTTCTGACTTTCAGGCAGGCTTCAGAGTGGGAACTGGGACGATTGAGCAAGCCTTCAGGCTCATGATGGTGTACTGGAAGGTGGTGGTCTTAGGCAAGGGCAGTCTTTATCTCGCGTTTATCGATTTAAAGACTGCCTTTGACCTTGTACCTAGGGAATCACTGTGGAAAGTACTCGCTGACATGGGGCTGCCCCATTATTTGCTGTCCCTACTTGTTAGGTTGCACCAAGATAGCTTTGCCCAAGTCAGGTGGGGCCCTGGAGGGGAGAAAACGGGTAGTATCCCGGTTGAGAGAGGTGTCCGCCAGGGATGTGTTTTAGCTCCCACCCTTTTCTCTCTTTACATCAATGGGGTGGTCGAGCATCTCCTGAAACATCCTTCTGATGAACCATCCCTGGCCGGTGAACGCATACCGACCCTCCTCTTCGCGGATGATACGCTTTTAATTTCTAAATCCCCAATGGGACTCCAGAGACTTTTGGACAACTTTCAATCCTTTTGCACCGAACGAGGTCTAGTAATAAACACAAATAAAACGAAGTACCTTGTGCTGAATCCACCTAAACGACAAGTTCGTTCTCCCACTCTGAACGCCGAGCTCTTGGAAAAGGTAGAGGTCTTTGACTATCTTGGGATACGCCTATCGCATAAAATGGACTGGACCCCTCACTTGGATAAAATGCTGATGAGTCACAAAAGGATTACAGGAGCCCTTTTGAAAGAGCAACGATCCTGCACAACAAGGCCTATAGCCACAGTCCTCGAGATTTATTCAGCTAAAGGTGTTAGCTCTGCCCTCTATGGGGCCGAACTTTGGGGTTCATCAACCACTGATGCTCTGCAGAGATCTGAAAATAAATTCTGTAGAGCAATTATGTCCCTCCCACAAGGCACTCCTACACTTCCCTTAATGCTGGACTTAGGCTGCTCCCAGATTGATGATGTTGCAAAATTTCGTCCATTACTGCTATGGGCACGTATCTGGCGGGTGGAAGAACTAAGTGGATATGCCAGAGGTCTAGCAGAAATCATGTCATCGCCAAGTTGGCACAAAATCAAATGGCTGAGAGACATGAAGAGCTTATTAACAAAGTTGGGCCAAATTGAATCATGGTCGAATAGAACTTCACCCCCGAAGCTAGTCCTCAAAAAGCTTTACTGGGACTGGATTTGCTCACAAAGGAATTCTAGTACCACCTTGGGCAGGCTCACAGAGGATTTCCTGAGGTTTAAAGATTGCCCTAGACGGGAACTGTACCTTGATGTAATTAGAAAACCCTTTGATAGGGCCTTGTATTTCAGGTTCAGAGCGGGAACCCTTCCCCTTAACTCTTTCGCTGCTAGATGGAAATCCCATATGGAAATGTCCGAGTTATGCCCAGCTTGCCTCGCCAAACCGGAGTCATTGGCACACCTCATGTTCGAGTGCAGCGAGTACGCAACTCCAAGGAGGGTCTGGCTTAAAACTTATGCCGACAGTTTGGCACTAGGAATCATGAGGCGGCAATTAGGATACTTATATCCGATAGTAGTGTACCCTATGCTTGTGCCTTAGCCAAATTTTTATCATGGGCCTGGGCTATTCGAGCCAAAAGGCTAAAATTAACTGTTTAATTCTATTTTTTTTAAAAAATGTGTGTTTTAATTGAATGAATTGCCATTTTTCTCGATTTAGCAATCTGTAAAAACTCAATTAATTAATTGGCTAGCTTTACTTGTGCAAACAATTATTACTGAAATTTACTGTCCTTCTTATTGTTATGCACACAGACAAAAAAATCTTTCTTAAATCTATTACTGTTTTTACTTGTACTATATGATCTACTGAGTTGCTTTTATGATAATTGTTTTATCGAAATAAAGCTTTTTTGACTTGCAAATACATATCTGAATAAACAGCCTAGATTTCATCTCTATCGTTAAGATCAGATACCGCTGAATGATATTTTTCCATTAGTCTCGCTTCCAATCGGTTCAGTTTTGTTTCCACTTCTTCCAGATTAGTTTTACCCAAAGTACATAAAACTGTCCATTCGATAACATTTTCTGAATGATTGTTAGCTTGAAAATGATGAACAAGTGGGGCTCCTTGCACTTTACATTTCACTCGTGATTTGTGTTGTAAAATACGTTTCTTCACGATTTGTGTAGTTGGACCTATATAAAACCTATTGCAGGGACATTTAATACAGTAAACTGTATTTTTAGAATTACAATTAGAGAAAGTTCTCTGCTGGTGAATCTGGCCATTTATAACGACCTCTTTTGAGTCTCTTGTCAAACTGCATGGAACACAGTTTTGACATCAGTAGTGTCCCACTACTGGTGGTAAATTCAATAATCCCGTTAGATCTTTATTAACCGGAACTGTCTTTCATGCTGCTCTCACTAAATGCTGTCTCACATTTTTTCCTTTTTCAAAAGCAAAAAGAGGTTTTGGGATACCTAAGTGTTCAACAAGTTTCCAATTCTTTGAATCAGCTTTTTTACTTTATTTGCTTTCGGATCATATGTGAGGACACACGTTAATGGGGTTTCTTTCTCTTTAATTTTTGGCACCAGAAGTACTTCTCTCAGTGTGTACCAAGCTCTTTTTAGGGCAACTTTAACCAATTTTTTTTTGGTAACCCCGGGCCACCAGTTTGTCTTTCAATATCTCTGCACTTTTGAAGTAGTCCTCTTTTCTACTACAATTTCTCCTCACACGGAGAAATTGGCCATACGGCAAATTCTCCTTTAACGTGCGAGGATGACAACTCGAGAAATGTAGGAGTGTGTTCCAGTCTGACGGTTTTGTGTACAGACTAACTTGTAGATGACCATTTTCTTGTTGGATATATACATCCAAAAAATTAAGTCTATTTCGATCACTAGACAGGGTGAAATTAAATTCCTGGATTCTTGTATTTAACCAATTATGGAAATCTTTTAACAGAGAATCCTCCCCGTACCAAAGGCGCAGGGTTTTGTCAACTTGGAAGGCATTTGCTTCTTCAAACCAGAGCCAAAGCTGGTGCCTGTAGAGGTGTGAGGGTCAGAACCACTGAAATCACCAAATCCATAGCAACAGACCCATCCCTGGAGACTGGCCCAAATGTGAGTGGCCCATCTGGAAAACATACAGCATGCCCTTATGAAAGACCTGAACCTGTTTAGGGTCAGTAGATGTAGTCAAAACACCAGTTTTACGGTGTGGCCTGGAGCATGGCCCAGCAAGTCATTTGCTGAGAACTCCTGCCAGAGCAGTGAATCCGAACATAATCCTGCCATCCTGAGTTACAACCGAAGCTGGCTCTAGGAGATGGCCACATAATGCTGATTGATAAACTGCTGTCCCTGAACCATATTCACTGACAAGAAGACACAAACCGCAGCAGAATCAGATCGGCTGGAGCCCTGCAAGAAGGTGGCCCGCCTATCTTGAATCTCCCCAGAGGCCCGTCCGCGGCTGTGTTTGTCTGTCGAGTGGACTGCAGCGGAGACGGCCCCCAGGAACTTGGTATTGTGTAACCCCCCCTCTCCGGTGATAAACATCTTTGAGTACTGAAGTGGCCGCACAGGTGAGAGGACAGCGCAGCAGTGACCGTGAATATAAGGTTGTGGTGCGTGGTATTGGGTGAAGCCAGTGCGGAGCGGTGGCCCCATGAGGAGAAGGGCAAACAATAGCGAGAATCCTGGTAATGGAGGACCGAAGGCTGACGGATGGCCCATGAGGTGAGGCGGCTGTATAGAGCAAGACCGACGGCGGTCAGACTGCCGCGGGAGGCTAGGCGACCGTTTCGCTTGAGTCCGACAGCCCCAGATTGTATAAGGAGTGGGGAACTGCGGGCATGGCAAGGAGGTGCTATGGTTGGCTTATGAGAGGCCTGTGACTGGCGAGTACCCGCGACCCCAAGGAGTCGGAGGGACAACTGCTGCGGGACGGAGGTTGGACGCCCCTCCTTCTTATCGCCACATCGAGGGATAGGAGCCTCTTAGCCGGAGTGCTGCTGCGGGTGAGACGGGCCACATGGTAGAGGCCAGGTGTGACTGCCGGGTCAGGGTTCAGGAGGGTGGGTATCGCTGATGGGATGGCGGGTCTGTTGGGCTGCCATTGCAGTGGGGTGAAAATAAGTGCCCCCCCCTCAACTGACAGAGGGACACTACTTTCTGGATTCTTATGGAGGACTGGCAGTATCAATGGGAACTGGCCAAAACACAACATTCTAGACCCTAATAACTGACACAGAAAAGACACCTTGGATTGTTTGCAGGGGAGGGCTCTGGGCTGGTGCCGAGAGGAGGGTTCGAACTGACTCATGCAAATCTACAGGTGGATGAGAAGAGGAACAAGGTAGGAGGTGAGTGCTGGCGAAGAAATAGGCATCACTGCGGACACGACCCCCATGTGTCTATGACCTGATGCCACATACTGGTCCCTGGTGCTTGTGCCGGAGGGACTCAAGTGGCTATCTCCCTCCCACCCGCCCTAGTGGCCGGTTGCCTCCCCCTCCCCATCAGTCTCTCAGCTGTCAAACAAGGGGCTCCATGGAAGTTTTGCAGGGAACCATCTCTAATATTCACCGAACCTACCTCCCGACCATAATGATTGCAAAAAATAAAGACCCCAAGCACCCCCGACAGATAAAGTTGGACCACTTCACAAAAGTACTGAATGCCCAGGCAGATGCCGCTGAGGCTACACAACCCTTGCCAGACATAGCAGTGCTACTCCAGGTGATATAGTTCTCAAGGAAGAGTTGGAAACCAAAATAGGAGAAGTGTGCTCTGAAGTAGCGCTCTTACGCCAGGATATACGCACGGTACTGAGGAGGGTAACGGCGGCAGAGACTCGAGTCTCGAGGTATAAGATGCAGTATGAGACCTCCAGAAGGGGATGACAGAACTACGCTGCACAAATACGGATGTACTATGGTGCCTAGAGGATGCATAAAACAGGGCCCAGAGACACAACCTCTGCTTTATGGGTTTTCCAGAGGAAGTGAAGGGAGCCAATGTGCTTACGTTCTTGCCGACCTAGCTCAAAGACGTTATCTTACACAAACACTTCTCTGACTGCTTTGTCAAAGAGCTGGAGCACCGGGCATCAAGTGCAAGGCCGACTCCCAGGGCCTCACCCAGACCAATCATTGCAAAATTCCTTAATTTCCTAGACAGAGACATGATCTTGCAAGAGGTGCGCCACAAAGGAGAAGTCAGACATGCAAATGCTAAAATTATGGTGTACCCGGATTACAGCCGAGAAGTCCAACGTCAAAGACAAACTTTTGACTCAGTCAAAGCGGAGCTCAGAGTACTCCGAATACAGTATGCGCTCCTCTTCCCTGTGAAATTGAAAGTTATATACCTATAAAAGACACCATTTTTTCAAACCTCCGAGGAAGCATGGGCCTAGGCTCCTGAAGACAACTCAATTTGGAAAGACAGTTGATGCAATGCACGGAGATGAGACCCAGGGTCTCAGTGTGGAGGAAGCTCAAGGACGGAACGGAGACTGAGGCGCACTGGTGGCGGGACACCATACACCTTGAGATCGGCAACCCAGGACAAGATACACCTTGTTAATTTGGGAAGTGACCAGGCCCAGGAGAGGAGCGGGCCGCAGTCAGAACCGACTCTCTGGACGTTCACTCGGACTCGTAGGAGACCTGGTTGTCCTTGGGGTGAGAAAGCTTGCAACCGGTGGCTGCTGAAATAGCTGCTTTGGAGCAGGATGCAGAGACTGGATTGCAACTGCAGCTGAACAAACCGACAGATCCGGACCCGCCTGACACAGGAACTGGCACTTAACTACCTGCAGATGGGGCTTCAACTGTATACCTAATGCTCCACACACCCCTAGCGTAGGGCTGTGAATTCATGTTGATGAACATTGTTACTTGGTTTATATGTTCTAGGAACTACAGTGTTGGGTACTGGGTAGTTTCATGGGGGGTGGACGACAGACCTCTCCATCTTCTCCGGCATGCTGCTATTTCTCCTGGATGAAGTGGTATGGTGCTGAGGGGAGGTTGCGGGGATGGGGGGGTTGGTTGGGGGAGGCACGTTATGGTTACATTTTTGTTACTGTCTTATGTTGATTGCGTGAACTACTAAAGGACAGAGACACAACAGGGTACATGTAGGCATTACGAGCCGGTTACACACTGGTAGCTCAATGTAAGAATATACCCTTTGGCTAAAATGACCCCAGATGTGAGTCTAGATTTGATGGCATTGACATGGAATGTCAACGGTCTGGGTGACAACATCAAAAGGGGTCTGGTGACGCAATATATTAAGAGGTTAAGCCCAGATGAAGTGATGCTCCAAGAGACACATTTGCAAGGCACACACTGCAGATTCCTTGGTCAGGGTGTATCCGTGGTGTTGAGGCATGGAGGTTATTCTACTGGGTCATAGGGTGTGGCCATACTAATCAAGAGATCTCCCCCCTTTCGGGTGGTACGTCACTGGCTATACCCCATGGGACGATATGTGGGGTTCACGGGACAATGGGGAAGGCGAGATATAACCCTAAGATGTGTGTATGCGCCAAAGAGAGTCCAAGCATCCAAGCTTAGCAAGGTTGTAGACATCCTGCTCGGGACACCAGCTCTCCACATGTTAGGAGGTGATTTTAATGATGTTATGAATTATTTGCTTGTCTGCTCCGGATGTGACGGAGGTTCATTGGGTGTTACCCCATTGTCACGATTTGCTAGTACTCTCAGACTTACCGACCAATGTTGACACTGCCATCCCCAAGTTAGACAGTACTGCTAACACTATGGAGCACATAATGCATACTCCGGGTTAGACTATATCTTTGTACCTGAGGATGAAATAAGCGAGGTGGGACAGGCTGAATACTTGGCAAGGAGTCTCTCAGACAACTCCCCACTACTGGTGAAATTAGGAACCCGGGGCAATAGTCACTGCAAAGGATGGTGACTCTGCGCTTGGGACCTGCGGGATGGTATGGTACTAAGAGGAATAAGGAAGGATTCAGAAATCTACTTTCTCGAAAACGAGAATTCAGTCTTTTCCTGGTTAACAGTATGGAAGGCCTATAAGACAGTGCTGCAGAATAAAGCTCAGAACTGTATCGTGTGGGAAAAAAAGAAGGTTAAAACGCTGGAAGAACTAGAACAAAAAATATTGAGCCTTAAACGACAAGCAATCCATGATAAAGACCCCAAACTACCCCGACATCTCGATACACTGCGGTGGGAATATAGAGATTTAGCTATGGACAATGCCAGGAAACATAGATAGGTGATGTTACACCGGTTCTATGAGGTCGAGGGCAGGGAAGCTACTGGCTTGACTCAGCAAAAAAGAGGCTCAGTCTAGGTGGATAAGGGACATCGTGGACAGCCGGGATATAACTCCCATCACTGATGCACTCATTGCCAAGGCATTAGCTGATTACTATACGGTCTTCTACGAAGCACGCCCATTTAGAGACAATGCGAAGACATAGAAATACCAGGTGGCCATCCCGGCCCCAGTGTTGGGCGATGAGGGAACGACAAAACTAGAGGCCGACCAGACGTTGACAGAAATACAAGAGCCAGTGGAAAAACTGCGACATGGGAAAACCCCTGGCCCTAATGGTATCCCGCAGAGTTATATAAGAGGTGCATAGCTTTATTGGACCCCCATATGTTACATCTCTACCAAGATTAGTACAAAGAAGGCATTTTTCCCCCTGATCTGCAGTCCGCCACAATAGTAGTGATAGATAAAGAAGGAAAATCCCATGATCGGTGTGACTCATACCGCCCTATCTCTCAACTGAATACCGAGAAGATTTTAGCCACAGTCTTATCGATGCATCTCCTTAAACCTACTACATCTCTAGTGCATGATGACCAATCATGTTTCATGCCAGGCAGCTTCACCACTACACCTTTGTAAAAGCCATAATTGGCTGATGAGGGTTAGAGACTGTGATGCACAGCACTTATTTATGCGCAAAAAAGGTTTTGATATGGTGCATTGGCCATTCCTTGACTGCACATTAGCACCATTTGGTATCAGGTCTAAATTCCAGAGCTGAGTGGCGTTACTTTATAATAAGCCCACTGCAACAGTTAGTGTAAATGAGGTGTCGTCTTAAGCCTTCCCCACCTGCCGGGGAAGGAGGCAGGGGTGCCCACTTACCCCGCGTATCTTCACGCTCATCCTGGAGTCACTGGTCTGTGCCATCTGGTGCCACACGGAAATCAGAGGTTTCAAACTTATCCTAACAACGAGGGGGAGGAAAACATTTTTCTTTACGCAGAAGACGTCCTCCTCTATATTACAGACCCATCCTGTTTAACACCATAGAAGAGTATGTGAGGCACTCTGGGTACAGAAGAAATTGGCACAAATCCACGGTGACCAGCCCAGGTATGTTCCAGCCATGGCTGTCCTTACTCAGTGACTTAAAAGTGGTTCCTGATGGATTCCAGTATCTGGGCACTTTAATCCGCTCACATAGAGAGATATATCGACAACGTAACCTTGAGAAGGTCATAACAAAATGTAAGTAGGATGTGGACAGGTGGAGAGACCTCCCCCTGTTTGCAGGGAAGGGCTATTATTTTAAAAATTATTGACCCAACTGCTACTACTATACGCACGCCAAAATACATATCACACGCTCCCACTGACAGTGTTCACTGGGTTGGAGGTAGATATCTGATCCTTACTGTGGCAAGGAGGTTGCCCCAGAATAGCATTAAAAACACTACAACACAACACCTACAATGGTGGAATTGCGCTGCAAGCCATAGAGGACTATTACTGGCAGCGCACCTAATACCTTTAAATGAATGGATACACAGGCCATGGGATCATCCCATATATAGGCTTGAGAGAGAGGTGATGGGACCTCACAAACAGTTACTCTACCTCTAAGGTGGCAACGGAGTTTCCATACTATTGCCAGAGACACAAGTTACCCAGGAAGGAAGTATGGAACAGAGCAACAAGGGCAATGGGGTGGGCACGCTGAATCACGAGGGCTACACGACTCTGCGGGGGGAGTGGTCTAGAGAACTGCGCAAATTAAAGGGAATTGGGACCTGGTACCTGGTGCGCATCTTCACAATAGGCGACATGATGGAAAGGGATGAACTTAAACCCTGGTCCACACTTAATGCAGAGTACGGGCTTCACAGATCCCAATTCATTAAATATGCGCAGTTACGCCATGCCTGGCAGACAGAGGGTACATTGTGCACTGACTTACCTCAATATGCACCACTGGGAGGGAGACTGCTACAAGAGGAACTCATAGAAAAAGCTGTTTCCATCACCTATAAAACGATATATAACAACATGCTGGACACCCATGAGAGACTGCGCGAGAGATGGGAGAGGCTATACTTCGTCCAATATAAAATCTTACGTAGAACATATTATGATAGAGAGAAATTGCACAAGATGGGTAGGGTGGAGTCACAATTTTGCCTTAAATGTTAGGGGTGATTTCTACCACACAATATGGGCATGTCCCATTTTACAGGTCCATTGAGGAGACACTGTTGGGAAGCTGGGGAAGATTTTGGAGGTATCGCTGCCAGTGGACCCTGGTTTTGTCCTCCTGGGGATCCCGAGTGAGGTTGAGGTTAACATAGCCCAGTTACTTTTTGCCTCATTGAGTCTGGCAGTGGCCAAGCTAGATGTAGCAGAATGATCGGGACTGGAGGAGATTCCCCAGATTCAGGAGTGGAAGAGGGGGCTGGACCTCTATATGGCTGCTGAACGAACAACATATACCAGTAGTGGCTGCCCCAGAAAATGTACAGATTATGGGACCCCTGGAGACATTATCACGGGTTAGACCTGTTAGACAATACACCTGCATCCACATTATCAGTAACAGCCATGCTGACACTACTGCACATGGAAGTTATCACTAGACCAAAAAAAACACCATGTTGTAATTGCCATTAGGCCAGGATATGGAACAGGGGTTACCAGATTTCAATAATATTTATGGTCATTCAATGGGTACACTGGTTTTGAAGATATGCTGTCCTTGCTAATTGTACTTCACTCGACAGAGTTTATTGTTATAATGATTGCATTTCTGTTATCTACAACACGCAAATGAAAATAAAAAAATAATTACATTTTTTTAAAAACACCAGATTAACATTCTTTGATACCGAAACCTGCTATGAGACATGGAAGACACAGGCATTGCGAAAAGTGTTGATTCTCCGAACGGTCTGGGCGCAGGACTGTTTTCAAGAGGAAATACACTTCTCCTTCCTTTGGCAAGTTTTTATGGAAAAATCTCTTGGGAGATGGTCACTGTCAGAAGACTTACCTGAAGCAGACATGGACCGCTTTGGGGTCTACCTATGGTTCTTGTCTAAAAATAACATGGCCTCCCATTCTCGGATGGGGTTCAGATCCCTCAAAGAGCAGGAGTAAGGCTAATGGATCGGTTCAACTCCGTGACACCACATGCATTTGTCATGTGGATCTGACAAAGGTATCTTTTTGAGGGATTTATTACAGATTTTCAACCCTTATACCTTGAGAAGAGGCATTTGACCTAGTTACTGACAAGAAGAATGTACAGTGAATCACAGAGAGCCTGAAGCCTGAGTTGATGATGTGTGGAAGTCAGAAAATGAAACTAGTGTGTTAGTCAGTGGTTTATATGTCCTGGTGTTGTGTCTAATTCCAAGATCCCAATGAGGCCTCTTTAGCAGAAAGGAAGCAAAGGAGTAAAGAGAGATGCTCCTCAGGGTAATTAGTTTTCTCAATGGAGGAGCAAATGGTGTTGTATCGCCATCAGAACAAGCATTGGCACAGCCAATAGGTCTCGCATTTGGGACCTTATAAGTGTTTAGCCATGCAACAGTTAATGTTGTTGCAGTAAGGATATTGTGCTGCGTAACTATTATTATTATTAAATTGAATTTCTAAGGCGCACAGCTACCCAGAGGTTTCTCGGTGCCCAGAACAAATTGCAAACAGAGAAGACAGCATTTGAATAGCCTGGTCTTAAGGCCTTTGTGGAAGCTTTTGTGGCTGAGTTCATGGCGGAGTGAAGAGGGTAGCGAGTTCCACAACATTGGGGCCAGATAGGAGAAGGAACGTCCGCCCATGCGCGATAGTTTAAATCTGGGAACTAAGAAATTGGCTTGGGATGAGGAACGGAGTAGACGAGTAGGAAGATATGTCTGCAGTAGGGAGCATAGGTAATGGGTTGCTGTGCCTACTTTAATCTTATGCATACAGCATAAGGCCTTAAATTTAGTCCGGTGCCCAATCCTGAGTCAGTGAAGGTCACGAAGAGTGCCTGTGATGGAGGATGTTTTGGGTACAGGACAAAGTAACCTGGCCGCGGAATTCTGTACCACCTGCAGCTTGCATACTAACTCCCTATTTGCTCCTAGATAAAAGATGTTGCCACAGTCCAGCCTCGACATGATTAGGGCCTGGATAACCATTCTTTGAGTGGATTCGGGCCGCATCCATAGTATCTTACGGAGCCATTTAAGAATAGTGAAGCAGATAGATGTGGTCTTAGCTGCTTGCTGTTTCATAGACAGCTGATCATCAATCACTATGCCGAAATTACGTACAGATTGCACCAGTTTAGGAAGTTCACCCATTTCTGGCGGCCAGTGGTGTGCGGCCCCAGAGATCTTTATCTTTTCCCATGATCTCTTCTACTTTTTTGATGAAAAACTTCGCCAAACTTCACACTGTGCTTCATCAAGTATCTGGGGTATCGGTTGACAAGTTGCTCCAGAGAGATCCCCAACTAATTTGAACAGGACTTTTGCATTATTATGTGCTGATGTAATCGTTTTTTTCACATATTCAGCACGCGCTGCTTTACATAAATACTTATAAGGTCCCAAAGGCGAGACCCATTGGCTATGCCAATGCTTGTTTCAATTACTGCTTGGACATTAAAATAGATTAAAGAGCAGAAGGGGTGGAGTGTAGCGGGAATACAAAAAAAGGTCAGCTGGGTGCACTTTGATGAAGTGATGTGTATTGTGAAATTAATGTCTTGATGCCATTTACTTTAAATAAATAAAAAACACAAAAACCTGAACCTAGGGAGCACATTGAGCGAAAGTTAATGACACCAACATTGTTTGCCACATCTCCTCTCGACTTGGCTGCTGCCAGTGCTTCGTAATTGGACTCCTGCATAGAGTAAAGGTGTGGAGTGGAAACTGTGTAGGTTTTCCAACCAATTACCTACGTGACAGCTGTGGTTAGGGAGAACATTAAATTCGCCTTTTGCCAGGTGTACTTTGCTTTTCACTGAGACAGAAATTAGAAGCATATGATTTAATACTGCAGAAAACTAACAACGGCAAATCAGAATAGAACTGAGCTGTCAAACTGAGAGGCTTGTGCGAGTAGCAGAAGCAGCCAGTGTTTATGGGACACTGAGAGATCAGGGTTTAAAATCCATAAACGCCCTTCCCTGTGATGTCAGTCCTACACTCATTTAGCAAGTGTTGTTTGTACAGGTTTCGCAGGTACTGGCATAAGTCACAAGAGGGACATTTAACAAGCGTCTACTGAATTAGCTTGGGCGAGCTTTCCAGTGAGGTTATTAAAGTATTGGGGAGGCTGGAGACCGCCATTGCTGAGGGGCGTGTTTACGAGGCTGTACCAGGGTGCGTGGGGAGTTACCCTTGGCCAATCTCCTATTGTGGGTCAGGCGGTACAACCATCTCCGTGCTGCGTTTAACAATCAGACGAGGCTACCCATGAGGCATTTAAAGTGTAGCTACATGTCTGTAAATCTTCATATAACACACTCGCCCTCCAGACATCCCTTGAAAGCCTCGCAATAAGGGGAGAAGTGGGCTGCATGTAGGCTGCTTTGAGGATTGGGTAAATATCTACAGGTGTGCACGGAAGAGCACAGCAACCCAACTGTGCTAAAAGTAGAAGTTGTGGTAATATTGAGCTGGCTGGCAATGCCGCTTGGGCACAGGATCAGACCTCTCTCTGCGGGGTGTAGGCAGGCATTTTAGGCATGTCACTGTGGCCGCGAGAGAGTGGTCACCTGTATCACTTTGCACGAGGGAAGTGAGATATGCCACTGTGTCTGCTGCATGAGCGTAGTCAATTGTGGTACTGTGAGTGCACAAGCATAGATGTGCCTCTGAACCTGCGTGAGGTTAATGAGATGTTTCACTGTGCTGGCACGAACGGGGTAAACTGGGATTTTGTCTGCACAAGGGTGGTGTCCTGTGTAACAGTGTTTGCGCGAGAAGGATAAGCTGTGCCATTGTCTGTGGGAAGGGTACGCAGGGGCACACAGTGGCAAATGGCAAGAGATGCATGCATGGTACTGAAGTTGTACAGCATGTATGCATACGATTTATGCGTTTAGCTGACGTGAGGATGATCGGGCACACTATAGTTTGAAAAGATTGAGGAGTCATTCGAGCAGAGAAGTAAACGGCGCATAGAAAACTTGAAGCATGTAAACGTGCTGCTATTAAATAGAGCGTGGAGCGAGCCTATGAACGAGATTAAAATTATGCAGGTTCAGTAGATAAGAATAATGAGGCATAAAAAGATAGAGTTTAGCCCAAGATCAGACGTTTTTAATGTTGGGAAGTCCGGAGTAGGCACTCATTCTGCGGCCTTCACAGCAATCGATGAAGACAGCACAACTCGTTAGAAACTATTGTACACTGAGGGAATAGGAGGATCGGAAGGGGCGTAACTTTCCTTCTGTGTGAAAAAGGGCGACAGATCACAGAAGAGTCAGAGGTAGATATACACACTAGTATGGGTCATTAGAATGTTTGGAGAGAGGATGAGGTAGGGTGGAGACCATCGATCCCAGTGTGAATTTGATGGAATTCGATGAGACCACAGTGGTGTAGTAGAGTTTATGGCTAGTGTGCACTTACAGATACCCTGTGGTTGTCTGTGTGAGGGCACATCATGAGTCACCCAAAGGGCATGTATGTGCTCGTAGGAATCTTCTCTGCCTTAATGAAGAGTACACAGCAGCTCTCTTTTGTGCGAGCAGCCACTGTGCAGGGAGGGGGGGACTGGTTTATTGATAGGGCGGCGTGCGTGATCCCTACGAAGTCCTGTGTGATGTAAGGGCACAAAAACAGAAGGATACTGTGTGATTGGTGGACTCTGCCTGTGGGGATCACGACAGCACTTCGGGTAGACATTTGCACACATTTTTCCTAGGGCTTGAATTGAATTTGCGCAGGGTGGGTGTAAGGGAAGGATAGTGGCAGTCTGGTCTGAGGCACCAGTATTGAAATGCATTTCACAAAGAAGACATTATTGCATTGCATGGACGGCTCACTATTTTACCAATGCGCATTGAAAAACAAGCACGGGTCTTGTGTGCGCGCGCGCTAAAAGGAAATTATAAAATAGCATACGAGTGGTGCGCTTTAGGCCACACAAAAAGTGTGTGGTCGGATTTTTGAAGCCCACTTATTAAAAGTCTTGCCAGAGCAGTGCATGCGCTAACTCAGGCGAGATCTAAAAACTGTGGTCTGGGCTGGGAAATGAGGCTGACAAGCTCAGAGAAGGAACTGAGAAAACTACCCATTTTAGATGTTTAAAGACCGCCACCTCCAGTTGTCTAAAATAGGCCCCTCCGTCTTACATTCAACTCGAACAAATTTCATAGCCAACACCAAAATTACGAAAATAGTCTCAATTCTGTATTTTTCTATTCCAGAAAGAAAAAAATAAACTCTCCCAACCCCCACCCTTTCCCTGTCGACACTTTATGCATCTCGATCTCAACAGGTGCAAAGTCTGTCGTTTAAAAGACAATATCTTTCAAGCACTACTGAGGATCTCCTGGGTGAAGGTAGTGCTGCGCGCCCACTCCTCCGGTGTGGAAGCCGCAGGTCCCACAAACTGTTAATTTCCGTAGCACAGGAAGAACTAACACATCCAGCGACTTCTGACCTGCAATGCTGTGTTATGGGTGTGAAGGCGCTATCCTCCAACTCGCCATGCCAAACTAGTCGGTCGGTTGCTCCTTCGGGGGCTGTTACGAATTCTATGAGTGGTGTCCCAAACGAGCGTAGCTGCGTCATCACGGCGAATTAATGTGCGCGCATCTCATTTAACTGCGCCCTCCTATTTTTGTGCATCATTTGTACAGTTATTGGGCACTTAAGTGCAATGTCTCAGTTGGTTAGTTCAAGATATCATACGTGTCTATTAAGTTATCCTTGGTGTGGTGAGTTAAGGTTGTATCATGTGAGTGTCCGGTCATGTTGCATTATACATGCAAGCGTCAACTTATTCTGCTGCGGACGCATCTCAATTTTCAAAAATCGTTGGAATCCTATGTGAGGCACTGCAACGCACGGGTAGAAAACAAAAGAAATAGTGTGCCCTCTGCGCGCAACCTACAGAGCCTTGGTTCTGGGAGAGCAGTTGTAGACGAATCAGAATACATCTAGGTATTGATATGGGGAGGAAATTGTGACTAGAACGATCCTATCAAAGTAGTATCATGTTTCAGCCAAGTCACATGATGTCACGGTGACAGTGACAGACTAGCGTCGCAGGAAATTGTTGCTCGCTTGGCCTGCTTTTCTTCCCAGAAGCCGCAAGTATTCTATCGTCTATTCTCACTGAAACATGACTGCGTCATGAGAGACGGCTGTGGTAGAAACTCCTGGAAAGCAGGGAGGGAGCCGTTGGTAGTGTCCGTCATCTTTGCTACCCTCCACTCCACACTTGTTGTCACTTCTCACCATGCCTACATAAGGGTGTCTGGCACAGCAGCATTACCACAACCCACTCTGCTGGAGTTCTCTCCGAGGACACCTCAGCGGGCATGCACCTTCTCCCCATGGTGAGGGGTCAGAAGAAGTGGGGAATGAGGTGCCACATCACTACTCCAGAGGGGTCTATTGCCACTGTGAAGACCGTGTTGGTAGTCAGCCCGCGAATTAGGTGTCCTGCATACACATCTGTTGCCTGTAGGGGGAGAGAGACAAGATAAGCCAATCAAGGGTTAGTCTGGCGAGGTTTTTCAAGAACCATACAAATGTATTTCAAGAACCATACAAATTGCCCGCGACTTACACAGCACTCATTCCCTTACCCTCCTCATTAGTCTGCTCTTGACTCACCTTCTTTTGCACTTTTAAAGGCGTCACTCATTGTACTTCCATCCATATCTTACTTTTGTTTACACTCTTACCCCTGGGCGTCTCCCTTTGGCTATCCTTCTCTTGGCACTGCACCATGAACTCATTCGCTACATCCAATAAAGCTATATTGTTGAAACTATCTTCATGCACCCTGGCTTCTTTTAGGTGCTACCAATAGCTGGGAACCAGCAAAAAGCCAGGATACTTTCGATCACCGGCGTCACCCTAAAGAGGAATAGAGCCACACCCTCAAAGTAACATCACTTCTGGACACAGGACTTAAGGGGCCCCGGGCCCGGTCCAGAGGAGTGATTTTTCGTCCAGATCACATGCCCAGGAAATAACATCACATCTAGGTAATGTAACTAGGATGTGATGCTGCTCACGAGCCCTAACCCATAAAGGCCATATTACCAGGATGTGTTGTCACTTATGACCCGTGACCCAGAGGGCTATGTGACCAGGATGTGACAACTCTAGGCCATCTGGCATCAGAAGGCCTTGAAACAAGGAAGTGTTAACAGTATGTCTTCTCACACAGAAGCGGCCTAAGCCCCCTAGAAGAGATCTCAAGGTATAACCCACAATGGCGTATCCAGCTGAGGAAGTTATGTAGATGATTGAGTCTCCCTTTAGTGTGACAGATACATATAAGGAGCTCCTGAAACCGTTGACGCCAAAGACCAACACTCCTACATGAAAATGATCCACCCTACGTCATGAAGAGATTCAACTACTTACCTCAGTGTGAATGCTATCTATAAATATTACTGCAGTGTGACACGAATGGCAATGAAGGATTCCTCAAAACAGAATGGGTCTAAAGATGAGGGTCACAATGTTACGGGCTTTTTATGAGGAACTCTGCCAAAGGTTATCAAATATTAGCGTTAATAAATTACAGCAACTGATATCTTCTACTAACGGCTCCACCAGGAGTGATGCATCCAGCAATGAAATACTATCTGTAAATGATATCAATGAAATGGAAGATGTAGAAAAATCTCTAACGGCTCCTAACTCACTGATATATGAAAATATGTTTTTGGGGATTAACTGAATTCTGATGGGTTTGTTATACACCTACTCTTCTACCTCCGGTAATTGGACACACACGCTGTGGATCTTGCAGTGTATGTCATTTGACAAATAACACCAAATGTATTGACATTGGCTTAACGTATCCTTGGGAACAGAGGACCCATACGAATTGTAATTCAGATGGGGTAATCTACCTGATTACATGTCCCTGCATGAGGCAATATGTTGGGATGACCAGACGAAAAGTAAAAACTTGGATATAGGAACACCGGAGCACTGTGAGATGTGATAGATCTAATACGAGACTGACTGCCCATTTCCTTGAAATGGGACATACGACGGAAGACTTAAGATGGACCATTAGTGAAAAACTACAGTGCAACTAGGTTGGTGGGGATAAAAATAGAGTACTATTACTGCGTGAACAGAAGTGGGTTTACCGACTTAAAAGCAACATAGTGGGATTAAATGATGACATCCCCTGGCATGCACTTACTAGGGGATTTTCATCCCGGGCACCGAATCTGTCGATGCTTGAGTAGTAACACCTCTCTCTCAACCGTCTCCAGATTCGATTTTAAGCCTCAATGCCAACTGTAATAAGAAAACACTCTCCCGCTGCTTTTGTTATGATGAACTATGAATGGCAGAGTATTCCTATCTGACCGCCCCGGTACCAATACACATGAACCGATGGAAGGGGACCCCATCCTGCTGTTCCCTTTTTGGCCGAGCGTATTTAGCCTTTTTCTCTGTGTTTTGTTTTATCTTTTATTAATGACCAGGTTTATGGGGTGTGGCTTCCCAGGGTTTTGGCATTTATTTGAGAGGTCTTGATTATGTTTGGGCACATCTCAGCGCAATCATTGGCATGATTATCTTGATGATACCTCAAGATTGCCTCTACTCACGATCTCTCCATCCTAAGCTCCACTCTCGACTCCATTCAAAACTGGATGTCAACTCATCAACTGATTCTGAATCCCTCCAAAACTGAATTCCTCCTCTTCTCCTCCTCACTCTCTCCTCCCCCGGTTCAATCTTGGATGGATCAGATGAATCTACTAAACAATAAACCCATCATTGTCGAAAGCGCCAAATCCCTTGGTGTCATACTAGACAAAAAACTCAATCTAATTCCCCACATCAATTCCATTGCAAAATCTGCTCGATACCAACTGCGCCTTCTTTGGGGAATCCGTTGCTTCTTCCCAGAGCAGGACCTTTTAACCCTGGTGCAATCACTGGTCCTCTCCAGACTCGACTACTGCACTTCTCTTCTTACTGGTAGTAGTCGAAGTTATGTGTTTGTGGAGTATATTTCTGTTGTGTGATAAGGGCTATTAGGAATATCTGGTATGAATGGTTATGTACTAGAGTGAGATTTGGAGACCTAAAGACTAATATTGATCTCTTTGATTTTGCCTCGCTATTATGTAGGAGGGGGGTGGACATACATATATGGCTCAGGAGATGCTTGTATGTCCCTGTGGCAGGGGTGTTGGTTGTAATGAGATCTGATGTGACTAGCTAGAATCCTTCTAACATCCAAGGATATATATGTTTTATTTTACAGTACTTGGATCCCGTGTCAGAGGAACTGCCTCCACAATCCAGGATTGCTGTATTTGTGTACCCTGGTAATTAACCAGAATAAGGTAACAGGGGTGCTTGACTGGGACTGATAGGAGTCCTGAAGAAGACTGTCGTGACCCGTTAGTGTGGGCACACTAATCACGGTCGAAACATGTTGACTTTGGCAGTCTAAGGAGGGTTGTTGTGAGTTCCTAATATTCTCTTGAACAAGCCCATCCTTCTTTATTTTTATCCTGTCCGTGGGACCCGGGACTAAAGTGGATAAATCGGTTACCCACAAGCCAGTTTTAGGTTTATTTTTCACTGCACTTATTTCTATCACTGTTCCCAGTCTGGATTGGTAGCACTTTGTACTCACCCATTTATGATTATAGTTTATGTTATTTGTCTACCCCTTCCCTATGCTCCATTCTGTGCGTGGCTACGCCAGGGTGTTTTGTAAGCAGACCTGCTGATGAAGCATATCACACACAGATGTGTGTGTGAGAGAGGGCAGTTTTACTAACACTCTTTGTGCCCCTGCATGCGTTTTTAGTCTCGGTTTCCCCTCTACGCCTCTTGGTGCGAATAGGTTGTAGAAGGGGGTTCGGGGTAGATGAGTAGTTGACCCTCTCCCCTTTCCTTTTGTGTGAAATAGTTGTTATACAAGAGCCAAGCTCAGACACCGATACTGGACAGCGGCGGCCCGGCCGCGAGCAAGCACCACCCCGGATAAAGAGAAAGGGGGCCACGAGGATAAGATTCACTAACCTCAATGCGGAGTTTCTTAACAGGATTGAGGGCGGAATCAGCTGGCTGGGGGTTCATTTCAGGACCCTTACACGGATGCAGTGAAAAGTGTGCTGAAATGTTTGACTGAAATAAATGCACTTCAACTCCCACAATGCGTGTCCCATAGTCTCATTGGAGCAGTCCCATACAGGGCGTGGCATTTAAAGGACGCAAGGGAGTGAGTGCAGCACGTTCCTGTTATGCTGTGCCTTTGATAAAGATTTAATTCGAAACGCGTCAGGCCATTGACAGGCTGCAACATTTTTAATCTGCCGAGCCGATTCTGCTCATACCTAGAGGAAGGCTGGTAACCTTCTTGGAACATCGTGTGCTACTCATGGGCTTACCAGCGTTGAGGGATATATATATATATATATATATATATATATATATATATATATATATATATATATATATATATATATATATATTTATATATATATATATATATATATACACACACTAACAGCCGGTCCCAACGTTGTCCGGGAGCAATCATGGCTCAGGGCCCCCGCCCGCCCTGACCTTGTGTAACCTGCCCACGTCACTGCTCACGTCACTTTTTCCTGCTGTAATGCCCCGTTTGGTACCTGCCCACGTCACTGGCCACATCACTTTTTCATCCTGTAATGCCCCATTTGCTACTCGCTCCACTTTGTACGCTTTTGTCACCTGCACACGTTTCTTTTTCCTCCTGTTAACCTGCCCACGTTACTTTTTCCTGCACACGTTTGTTTTTCCTCCGGTACCTGTGGCTCGCTCACCGCTCCTCCCCACCGCCGCTCCTCACTGTCTGCCCGCCGATCCTCACCGCCTGTCCGCCGGTTATGTTCGCTGCTCCCCTGATCTCTGCCGCTCCTCATCACTGCTCCTCCCCGCGCTGATCTGGGCTGCTGCTGTACGCCGCTCCTCGCGTGTACGCCGCTCCTGAGGTCAGCACGCACGTCGCGGCCGGTGCTACCTTGAAGGGACTACTTTTTTTTTTTTACTTATATTTTGTAATAACGTATTTATTTTTAATTTATATAGCCTATGTCCATCTGCACACCCTGAGGATTACAACGATGTATCGGGTGTGTGGATTGGTGCTGTGGTTCCCGAGTTTACCCGCCTCAAAACCTCAAAGTTCTTCCTTTAGAATAGTAGTATTGATATATATATACACACACACATTACCAGAGGCATGCATTTTTTTTGTTTCCTTAATAACTTTAGCACTATTTGACTAAACCTTCATGAAGCTTTCCAAAAGAAAGTTCATCCAGCTAAGCTCCTTCCTGGAAAGTATTGTGGTGTTCCACCAAAAGAGGGGCATAGAAAAAGGTGGCATCTCAATGCATCATTTTCCCATGTTAATTTTCATAGGAATTCTTGGGAAACAATACAGAAAAGAAGCTGAATGTAATTACACAAACGTTGGCAGAAAGTTAAATCTTTACTCTGAAAACGTGCTTTTCTTTACCTGGTGTAAACCTGTTCAAACATTTGAGACATTTTCACTGAACGATGTGCTGGTGTGGTCAGGAAGGGGTTAAAAAATAGGTGTATCTGGACGGTTGGTCCAGTCCTACAGGACTTCTATGGTTCCATAAATGAAAACAGGGAAAGTTTCTTACCTGTAATCATAGTTCTCTTCCAGGGGAATCTTCATTAAAGTCATAAGCACTGCACTGTCCCAACCACGCGCGAGACCCCGGAGCTCTTTACAAAATATATATATTTATATATGTGCAAGCTCCTGTAAGTGACAAAAAGCGCATCAATATAGACAACAGGCTTAGCAGCCTAAGAAATTGCCAAAAATGGCCAAATTTCATTTAAGTTTCATTTTAAACCCTTTCAAATAAATTAAAACAGTCACTAGATGTAAAAGGTTTTGCATCATTGATGAGGCAGGGGAGCCTTATTCCTCCTTTTTTACATGCATCTCTATAACTAGAGAAAGGTAGGTAAGTAATTCTAGGAGTCCTGAAGAGGACTGAGTAACCCATAGGGCATTTCTGTATTCGACCGACACATGTTGGCGCACAAGGGATGCAGGAATCATCAGATTTCCACTTAGCACCTTGGAGAATTATTTTTTTATCATAATACAAAACCCGTTGAATAAACAAAGTTTAGTCTGAACAGGACCTCTGCAATAGTCCAGATAATTATACACATTACAGCTCCCAGATTCGGTTGAGCTCACAAGGGTGGCAGTGACCTACCTATGTGAGAAGAGACACCAATGATAAAACATGCCACAATTTGGTGGGCTAGGTTTCTCTTCTTATTATCTTTAATGATCCTGTACGTTAGAGTTCTAAATATGGGTACGATTAGTCCCTAGCTTTCGCATTCTGTGATAAAGAGGGCTGGAAAACCCTTCTCAAGCAATAACCAAAGTCCTTGTGAGAGTGAACAACAAAAGTCACTAAATTGACCTTTGCTTAACTGTCTGGTAGCTTGGCACAAAAGCTGCCAGGCTTAACTTAGAGGCAAAGTGTGAAGTATGTATGCACCACACAAACAGTAATAAAGTGGAAACACAGCACAATAGAAATCCCAACCCAATTAAAAAAATAGTATACATTTAAAAAAATAAAATGAGACCAAAATAACAGAAATCCAATCAGTTGAACAGAAGATATGCAATTTTAAAGGTTCAAGTAAAGATAGCGCCAAGAAGAAAGCACTAACTGTAGGTATCTGATCGCCCTAGACCAGGGCAAAGCCACAAGTTCAAGCTGGCTGCAATGGAGTGCGAGCCAGACACAGGTACCGGGTTAGTCCTGCTGAAATAGTTACCATCTCAAAGTTCAGCAAAGTGTTTCTAAACCTCATGATTTCACAGGAGGAGCGCAACCGATGCCAGCCATGGGTTCAGGACCTGTGGAGGCACCTCTTGCGGATAAGGAACTCACTCCAGCAGAGGTCACAGGGCTCAGGCAGGTCGACTTGCCTGAGCCCTGGCAGGTTCAGTTGCAGCAGGTCAGATGGGCAGTTGCAGAGAGGCCTCTGGAACTTGTTGTGTACCTATAGCTCAGAAAAGGAGGTCAGCTAACTGGCTCTTGGTGTCACTCTGGTTGTCTTTGGTTAGTAGATGATACTCTCTTCTTCAAGCAGCAAGGCAGACCTCAAGCAGCAGTGCTGCCCTCTGAAGAACAAGAAATGAGTCAAGCAGCATGGCAGTCCTCTGGTAGACGCAGGGCAGCCTTTGAGAAAGAAGGCAGGCCTCAAGGGGCATGGCAGTCCTCTGTACAAGGCATTTCTTCTGAAGTCTTCCACAGGCCCAGGAGTGTACTGATGAGTAGCTCAGTAGGTCAAATATTTATAAGTGGTACCACCCTTTGAAGTCGTGGGCATCTTCTAACCTCTAACCACCTATACATCTGGTTTGGGAAAGTTTCTTCCTTTCAATTTCTTTCCTTCACCAGGCTCCAGAAAGGTCTAGGGTGACAAAAGGCTGGTATCAAGTTCCTTTGTGAGTGCGCCAGAGGCAGCTCTTTGAAATGTAAGTGGAGCATGGACCAGCTCCTCCTCTCCCATCATGACAAGATGGCTCTCTCCCAGCTACACCTAGGTCCTATTGTACACTGCCTTGGCCCAATACACATTCTTGATGGGGAGCAATTAACAAACTTAAGCTGCTGGAAACTCCTAGAAGGCCCCAGAGAGTTTAGGGCAGACAAATGGCAACTTTATAAAAGTGGCATTTTCAAAAGGTTCATCTAAAATCCGATTTTACCATTAAAGAGGATTTTAAATTACAATTACAGTCTCAACATTACATTTCAACCTGCTCCAAAACAAATGTTAGCACTTATTAAATGTAATTAGGTAACTCAATGTTATCCTATGGGAGAGGTAGGCCTCACAGTAGTGAAAAAGGAATTTAGGAGCTCTTCCCTAACAGGACATGTAAAACGTAAAAACTTATGTCCTAATTTTTAAATACAATAAGCCATGCGCTTTAGATTGTTTAGCGCATACTTTAGGGGTGGCTTATATGCATTAAAACGAAGGTTTATGTCTGGCAAAAGCTTTATTTTGCCTGGTCAAATTTGCAGTTTAAAATGGCAATATAGACTGCAATGGCAGACATAAGACATGTTTTAAAAGGCTACTTTTAGTGGTTGGCACAATAAGTGCTGCTGCAACCAATACCAATTAATTTACAGGCCCGAGTACCCCCATTACCATATAAGAGGGACTTACAAGTAAATTAAATGTCCCAATCAGGTGTAAGCCAACTGTTCCATGTTCTGGGGGAGAGCACAAGCACTTTAGCACTGGTTAGCAGTGGTAAAGTGCATAGAGTCCTAACAGTCAACAAAAACATATTCAGAAAACAGGAGGGGGGGGGAGGCAAAACATGTGGGGTGACCTGCAGAGCAGACTAAGTCCAACACATATGTTTCTTAACAGAGCCACAATTCCTGCTTTTCTCTTAGTTGAATGACTTTGAGGTTTACTACAGAGGGATTTATTCACCAACTGGTAACATAATAGATAATAATGCACGAGACAACCCACCTGGAAATGGATTGTTTTGAAGTGGAGAAACCAGCTCCAAGAGGACTGAGGTATACAAATTGTTGATCAGATTGTCCGATTTCTCTTGTCTTATCAAGATATAACTTTAATACTCTTTTGACATCTAATGTATGAAGGACTCTTTCCCCTGGATTGGATGGATTTGGTAAGACGGTTTGTAAAGAGATTCTCTGATTTACATGAAAATCATACAATACCTCCAGAAGAAAGGAAGAGAGTTCTCATAACAATCCTATTCTTATTAATGACTGTCTAAGGCTTATTTGAGCAAAAGGCCAGAATGTTGCGGCCTTTGCATACAGACGTAATGGCTGCAAGGAAGGCTGTCTTCCATAATAAATGTTGCAGAGTCGCTTTGTTTATAGGTTCTAATGGAGGACCCATTAGATTTGGAAGTACCGTATTCAATTCCCATGGTACAGAAGGGTCCCGAATTGGAGGGAAAAAGTACTTAATACATTCTATGAAATCCTTCCCTACAGCTACCTTGAAGAAAAAAGTTTGTGAAGGAGATTTCATGAATGCAGATCTGCTGCAAGATCAACTTTGATGGGGAAAAGGGAAAGGCCAGATCTTGCCAGGTGCAAAGACTATGGAATAACCACTTTCTCTTGGCATGTAAAAAAGTTATGGTTATTCCGCATACATCAGATGCAGAATCTCTTCCATACCCAATGCAGAATGGCTTCCACTTAAAGAAATCTGATGTTCTGGAGTAGGGTATCTTTGGCTCTTTTAAGATATACATACAATCTTACAGAATATGTAATTGTCTGTATTTCAAGAATTCAGGAGCCAAGCCAGTAAGTTCATCAATAGTAGGTTGGGATGTAGGATCTGGCCCCAAACTTGTAGAGAAGGTCCAGTCTGCACAGGAGTCTCCTATGTGGTCTCTCTGAAAGATGAAGAAGATCTGTGAAGAACTCCTGCTAATGCCATTCCTTGATCACCAGAATCATTCTTTCTTGGATCATCATCTTTGCCAGCAGCCTGTTGCAAATGTTCCGATCTCCCAGAGACAATATTCTTGTATGTGTTTCTCCCTGCTTGTTCTAGTAACACATTATAGTTGTATTGTTCGTCTGAAAAAAAGTGAATTTGTTTTGAATGAAGGTAGGAATAATTTTAGAACTAGAATGACTTCAAGGGGTTGATGTGATAGGATTGTTCTTTCTTCGTCCATGTCCCTTGCACCTGTAGATAGTCTATGTGAGCATCCCATCCAATAAGGGATGAACCTGTTACCATAGTCTGCAAAGGCATGTCTTGATGAAAGGGGAGCCTTTGCACAAGGCCTGTTGATATGTCCCAACGTGGGTATGATTGTATAACTTGATGGGATCATGTTAACTAGTTCTCCCAGCTTCCTGATTTCCAGTTCCATTGATCCTCCAGGCATTGTTTTAATAGCCTGATATGGAGCCTGGCATTCGATGTTAGAAAAATGCATGATGCAATTGATCCCAGTAATGAGAAGATTTGACGTGCTGTTGGATAGAGTTTGTGGTTCAGACTGCAACATTTCTGTTGGACAGATTCTAATCATTCCTCCGAAGAAAATGTTGCATGTCCCTCCTAAATAGTGAATATTTAGTACTGTGATTATTGTGACTTCTGGAAGTTAATTTTTATCCCCATGTTCTGCAAGAGGTTTACTGCCATATGAAAATGTTTCCTCACTTTATCTGGAAACTATGCCTTTATTATGCAATCATCAGAAAAGGGTAGAAGAAAATCTTCTGTTTTGGCAGGTATGCAGCCACCACTGCCATGCACTTTGAAAAGGTGTGCAGAACCAACTTGAGGCCGAACAGAAGAACTTTGAACTGGTTGAACTTGCTAGAAGAAATCTTAGGAATTTCCTTTATTTCTTAATGATAGGAATGTGGAATTATGCATCCTAAAGATCTATTGCGCACGTTCAATCCCCTTGATGTAATTCTGGGTAGATTTGGTGCAAGGCCATACCCTGAATCTCTCTCTCTTTTATCCATTAGTTTGTTAGGACCATATGTATCAAGCTAATTTTAGTCGCAAATGCTGCGAATCACTAAAAATAGCGTTTGCGATTAAAAATGAGCAAATACCAATGTATGAAGCAAAAATTCATCTCAAAATAAGGAATCGCTAAAATAGCGATTCCTTAAATTGCGTGAGCTTGAATTCTGCGATTTCCATAGCGATTCCTTAATTTGCGATCATCCCAGTTAGCGATAATCGCAAATCTGGAAACCGCAAATAAGGAATCACAATGGAATGTATCAAAAAAATCGCAAATTGCGATTTCACGAAATTCGCAATTTTTGAAATCGCTATTACCACCAAGTGGGAGCAGGTGGTAACCAGGTGCAAAGTATTTAAGGAAGCCCACAATGCAACAGACTCTTTTCCACAATGTCTGGGCTCTACGTGATAGCGAGGAGGCGAAGACTGAGAGCTGCTGCGCAGAGGAGGAGACGCCAGGAGCGGATATTCCGTGCGTGCATCACCATCTACCAGCGCACTGAGGAGGACATTTACACCACTACAGACTCGAGGAAGACAGTATACTAGAATTAATTGAAGAACTCAGACCCTATCTTGAACACCCCACACGCAGGACACAAGCCATCCCCACTCACATCCAGGTCCTGTGTTCACTACACCTGCTGGCTTCAGGTAGTTTTCAGGGGGTGATAGCCACAGTAGGAGGGGTGTCACAAAGTGCCCTGTCGCGCTTTTTCCATGCATTCCTCGACGCCATGGCACAGAGGATGTAACACCACATTTACTTCCCCATCACCCCACAGGAACTAGCCCAGACCAAGCACGACTTTTACAATATTGCCCAATTCCCCCACGTCATAGGATGCATAGATGGGACACATGTCGCAATATCCCCTCTCAAACAATGAGTACGTATACAGGAACCGGCAATGCTACCATTCACTTAACATACAGGTGGTGTGTGATGCAAAAAACATAATCACTGGCATAGTAGCAAAGTATCCAGGCAGCACACATGACGCGTTCATCTTCCGTCACAGTGGGCTATACCGTAGACTCTCAAGAGGTGATTTTGGCGAGGGGTACCTACTAGGTAAACCATTTACATTTCAACCCACAGGTGACAGTGCTTATGCAATCCGGGATATCATCATGACATCTAACCTCAATCCTGCTAATGCTGTGACTGAGTGTGAGTGTTTGATTGATTCAGATGCTCCGTCCATCACCACCCCCTTTTGTACCGCTTTTGGCCGCCATAAGTGTGGCAGGGTATGCTCAGACGTGAGTCCCTTGCTGACTTTGCCCCTGGATTCAAGCAAGCCGGGCTGAAGATGGCTGGAATGCCAGAAACCGGTCCTCGGAAGCTTGTTTGATTGATTCAGATGCTCCGTCCATCACCACCCCCCTTTTGTAATGCTGTGGAGCGGCGATATAACTGAGCACACATTTCCACAAGAGGCACCATTGAACCAACTTTTGGCATACTGAAGAGCCTATTCCGCTGCATACATAAAAATGGAGGAGCACTCTAGTACAGCCCCGAAACATGTTGCAAAATAGTGGTAGCATGTGCCATGCTGCACAACATCGCCACCAGGAAAGGTACACCAGTGGAGTTGAGCGAATCTGAATCCTCTGACGTGGAGGGGCCTGGACCTGGACGCATGGCAGCTGGTGTAGCTGGTGCTGCAGCTGGGCGCCAGAGGCATGTTGAGATTACGCGCAACTACTTCTAGGTAAGAAAGAATGACACAATGACAACTCTTATGTGTGTAACTGCGTTTTATTTGCAGGAGAAACAATGCCACACATCCTTCATGGCAACTACTAACACTCCTAATATCATGCACTTGTTTAAGTCACAGTGCAACAATTAAACCGGAGTGATTGCAAAGTCAAGTCTTTAATTTGCATCTGTCTCCCCCTTCATCCAACAGCTACACTGGCTGCCGGTGAGGAGCCGCATCAAATTTAAAGCTTTATGCATAGCTTACAAAGCTATCCACAACCATGGCCCCCTATTCCTAAAACAAGCCTTCCGCCCGCTCGAACAGCAAAGGACATTACGTTCATCCTCGGCTCACCTGCTAACAGTCCCCCGCACAAGAAGGGCCAACTGGGGAGACAAACGTTTCACTGTTGCCACAGCCAGATTGTGGAACACACTCCCTCTCCACATCAAATGTGCACCAACTCTGCTCAACTTCAGGAAAAAACTGAAAACTTGGTTGTTTCAAGCCTAACTCCCCCCTTCTCCGACAGAGAGTTCTGCAACAATAGCGCCGAGACACCCTCGGGTATTTGCGCGCTCTAAAAATCGATATAATAAATAAATAATAAATAAATAGTTGACCTCTCCCAATGCTAACAAAATGTTTCCCCTGCTGATTGTTGTTGTTGCACCGCTCTTTCTAATTGTACGTTGCAGGCCTATTACTCCTGCCACTACGGCGCCTCTCCAGGATGGGTGGTGGGGTGTTGCTGCTCCGCACTGACTGTGCGTCCTCTTCACTGGGAGTTAGAACTCCAGGGCCTGTAGTACGGAGGGCCCGCAGCTCGTCAAGAGCAGATGTTGCCTGCAAAACTGCTGTAGCGATGTCCTGGATCCCATGTGAAAACTCCTGCTGCATTACAATGCTGCGCCTGGTCTGGATGTTAGTGGCAGAGGCCAAGCGGTTGATGGCCCATTTATAACGGTCCATGCGTTCCAGCTCTCGGCGCCTAGCAGCACGTTCTGCGCGCAGCTCATCACACAGCGCATGCATGGCACCCCTCAGTTCGCCTTGTATTCCCCCGAGCTCTTCCCTCATCTCGCGTT
This sequence comes from Lissotriton vulgaris, assembly GCF_964263255.1. Classification (NCBI taxonomy): domain Eukaryota; kingdom Metazoa; phylum Chordata; class Amphibia; order Caudata; family Salamandridae; genus Lissotriton; species Lissotriton vulgaris. The sequence continues at coordinate 879,366,641 of NC_141685.1, forward strand.
GTAATGCCTTAATGTTTTTTGCTTGCAGGCGCTGCACTTGTAGCATATTCAATTCAAGGCCGGCAAACACCGACTCTCCCTGGTCTCCGAAGCTGCTGGTGTTGCGATGCCTGCGCCTGGCTGTGCCTTTTGGGCCTTGGCTTTCTTGTGGACAGGACTCTTGCTGTGGCCGTGCGTCTTCAGGGTGCAAATCACCATTGCTCTCCTCTGCCTCGTCGTCCATTGGTGGTAGTGGCCTCACTATGTTTCTCCTCTGTTTCTTTGGAGGATTGACAGGGCTGTCCTCCCCATCTGTTCCTAGCTCCTGGCCTGCGTCTCCAGAATCTGGATGTTCGGTGAGTCTTCCACTGCCTGTAGGCAGTGTAGTTGATGGTGCTGTGGACAGAACAGCACACATTTATTAACTTTACTCATTTGCAATGTGAAAATAAATTATTTCACAGTTTGGGATTACATTACTTTTTTATTTCCCTTTCCTGACCTGCACATGCAATATTTGACTAGCGTGGCTTATTAACACAACTTTGATTATCATGTGACTACATCTCCCAAGATGCATTCCTCTGTCTGCCTGTGTACCTGCTCTGGCATGAAATTTGGTTTCCGTGCCCCTAGGTCGCTGCGGGGGGGTATGGGGGGGGGGGTGTTTGGGGTGTGATGGCATGCTTCTTAACTGGTCTGGATACTTGTTGATCAGAGCTGTCTAGGTCAGCCACGCCCGTCACGCTCTCTGGTTGCAGGGTAACCTCCACAAGTTCCTCTAGAGGTGTGGATTCCGCAACAGTTAAGGTCCCTCCACCGGTGCGCCATGACTGCTCCAGCCTGGCAGCCAACTTCTCTTTGGAGTGCTAGCGCAGGTCGTAGCAGCGCTTGGGTAGTACATCCACACTCCGGTGTGTCACTCCCAGCGCGTTCACTTTCGCCTGTATGGATGCCCAAATGCGTCTTTTACGGGTCTCTGGAACCTTGAGGGAATTCTTTCCATACAGCAAATCGTGATTTGGAACCATCTCCTGTATCAATGTCTCCAGTTCAGCCTCAGAGAACTTTAGCTTACTTTTTCTGGGTGTGTCTCCATCCTGCTGCTGCTGCTGTGTTTCTGGCATTGCCATGTTTCCACTATCAGCCATGGTGTTTCTGTAGCACTGTTCACTCTCCCACTCTCCCTCACTGTGACTCTCACTCGGCACCAGTGATTCAGATTGGCTGATTTGCGAAATTCGCTAAATTGCTATTTTTTCCGTTAAGGAATCACAATTTTGCGATTGTTTGGAATTAAGAAATCACTTTTTGGTTATCGCAAATAAATAGCGACTTTTCCCGAATCACCATTTATTAGCGATTTCTTTCATACATACCTATTTGAGATTCTGAATCTGCGATTCGGTAAAAATCGCAAATTCGGAATTGCAATTCGTATCCTTGATACATATGGCCCTAAGTCTCATATCGAGAATGGTCTTAATTCTCATTTCAGACCTTTCTTTTGCACCAAAGAGAAACAGGAATAAATTGCTGTTCCTTTTTGGTAAGAAGGTACTTGCTCCACTGCATACTTTTGAAATTGGGCGTTCACTTCCTTGTGACGCAAGTCCTGATGGAAATAAACGTTTTTTTCTTAGGTGGTATAGTAGGGGGAGGATATATGAACTTGAGAGAATAAAAGTAGGGGGTCGAGAAACCCAATAGATACTATGTGAATCATTATGATCCGTTCAATGCCATTTTCAATTTTTTCAATATATCGTACGGATTGAGTAAGTGCTGAGGGAGGGGGGAGGGTGGGGAGGGAGTTTAGGAGTTGGGAGTTGCACCATTGTGCACGAAAACGGAAAATAGAAATGTTGGGTCTGTATTCTTGTGGACACCGTACTTATGTTATGATCAATATGCAATATGACGTACGTTATATAAAGGTGAATTTTGAGCTGTCAGAAATTTTCACCCAAAAAAATGAACTTGAGAGAATATCCTTTCTGTACAAAATTCAAGCCCCACTAGCGTGACGGATGGAGAGGAGGAAAGGAAGGCCTCAATGTTTCTGGTGAGGTTTCCTTGCAGAGGCGGATGGATTTGTTGGCTTCCAGACAACTTTCTGGGGTGAAAAGGCTGCCTTAGCCGCTGCTGCTGTTGTTGCTGCTGAGGCTGCCACTTGGGGGTCGAAACCTTCTGTGGAAAATACCTTCTATCAGAGGTTTTTAGCATCTTCTGCATTAGTTCCTCTTTTCACGACCTACAGCATTCAGTGTGTCCAATTAATGAATTGAATTGAATTGAGCTTTTATATAGCGCAACTGTCACCCTACGGGTATCCTGGCGCTCAGACTTAGAAAAATCAACCTACACGCTAACGAGGCAACCGTAGGGGCAGTATTAAAGGTCAGTCCTAGGGAAGAGCCAAGTTTTCAGGCTCTTTCTGAAATCCGTCAGCGAGTTGGCCTGTCTAATGTTCTGTGGCAGCCCATTCCATAGTTGGGCGGCCACCACGATAGTCCCTCCCCCCAATCCTGAAGCGCCTAAATCTAGTAGTCGCCAACAGGCCTGTACTAGAAGATCGAAGCTGCCTTTTTAGATTATACCAAGTAAATTTCTCTTGTAACAGGATAAGACCTAAGTTGTGCACAGCTCTAAATACAATGCAAAGTGATTTAAAATTTACTCTTTCGTTGATGGGCAGCTAGTGAAGTTCTCTCAAGGCCAGCACTGTTGAGGACCTACGTTGTCTATTCAGCACCATCTTTGCCGCCATGGACTGGACTCTCTGCAACCCCTGAAAGATGTATTGCGGCGCTCCCAGATACAGGAAGTTGCAGTAGTCCAGCCTACTCAGCACTATGTTCCTCACTACCAAGGCGCACGTATTTTTAGGGAGTAATGGAAGGATCTGGCGTAGCATACGCATCAAAGAAAGGCATACCCACACAGTCTTGTTAGCCTGTGATTCCATTTGAAGGTTGCTGTCCACCCAGACTCCCAAGTTTCGCACCGTTTTAGCTGGAGTAAGAGGTTCCTCTTCAGGTGTAAGCCTGAACTCCAGGAGGTAACTGTTGGGACAATCTGGCCGTGGGGCAGTAAACCACCTCTGTCTTCCCACCATTAAATTGTAGGGAGTTACTCCTGAGCCATCCAGCCGTCTGCTGCATACACTCCTGGAAGAGGTCCATCGACACTGCTTGTCTCCCCTCAAGGGAGAACACCAGTTGAGTGTCATTGGCATAGTTGACCAAATCAATGCCGAAAGATTTAATTATAGGGAACAGAGGCTGAAGGTAGATGTTAAACAGGACAGGGCTGACCGCAGAGCCCTGCTGTACCCCATATTGCACTGAAGACTTACTAGAGGTGAAAGGTGCCAGATTCACCATCTGCTGTCTTCCTGATAGGTAAGATCTCAAGCATTTTAAAGCCTGACCTGACACCCCTATACTCTCCAGCCTTTCCAACAATATTACATGGCTCACCGTATCGAATGCGGCCGACATATCGAGTAGCACCAAAATGGTGTCACTCCCATTGTCAGCTCGCATCTGCAGATTGTCCAGTACAGTCGCCAAGGCGGTCTCTGTGCCATGACCTGGACGGAATCCAAATTGGTCCCTATCCAGCAGATGGTTGTCCTCCAGATAACAAGAGAGGCTTTTCCTGACTACTTTCTCCAGGATTTTAATTGGATAAGGCAAGAGAGAAATAGGTCGAACATTTGCTGGTGTATTGGGGTCTAATGATGTTTTTTTTAGCAGAGGGGTTACTACTGCTAACTTCCATGCCCTTGGAACAACTCCCACTTCCAAAGATTGACTGCAAATCTGTTGTAACCAGGGCCTACAGTTTTCCAGATTTTATACTGAAGAGGATCAAGTGGGGAGTCAGAGGCCACGCTGTTAGCCAAGATTTTAAAAGAGTCGGCAGTAAGGGCGGGAAATATGTCCAGGGAGATATTTGCCCGGACCACTTCATCTAGTCCCCGGGCAGAATTATCCAGGTCACTGCTGTTATTGAGGTCAAGGTCTCTGACAATTTTCGCAATTTTATCTTTAAAATGAGCAGCAATCTCCTCGCAAAGTTCTTGCGAGGCAGCTACCTTCTTGCTTGTGCCTATTGGGCATGAGAGTTCCTTGACGATTTGAAACAGAGCTTTTGTACTATTGGAGGCTTGTAGAATGGAATTAGCATAGAAGTTTGATTTGGACAGAGCAATAGCCTTTTTATATGTGGCTGATACCAGCTTCAAAGCTATTTTATCTGATACAGAGTAGGTCTTCCTCCATTTCCTCTCCGCTTTCTTACAGGTCGAGCATAGTAATCTTAATTCCTCGCTGTACCAGGGGGCTGAGGTTTTCTTCCTATTTTTTTAAACTTTTTATAGGAATTATGGGGTCCAAACTATTAGTTATGTGGCTACAAAAAGCTTCATCAATCAGTAGTTTATAAAGCGCACTACTCAACCGTGATGGTCTACTGGCGCTGGAGGTGGGGGGGGGGGGCCATAGCCAGCCCCATGTCAGTCGAAGAGCCAGGTCTTGAGGTCCTTCCTGAACGTGTGGAGGGTTGGGGAGCGTCTGATGTTGATAGGGAGCTCGTTCCAGGTTTTGGCTGCAATGTAGGAGAAAGCTCTCCCGCCGGCTTTGCTTTTGCGGAAGCGGGGGAGCGGAGGTGTCTCTTGGGTACGTGGAAATAAAGTGGGTGAGAAGGGCACATTCTTATTTAATTTGGGCTACAGTTGATTTATATGTGTGCTGTGATGGGAAATATGCCTGCGGAGCATATGAGATACAACAAAACAAGTGGCCTAGTTCCAAAGTGGCAACTAGGACTCCCACACACACTACGAATGAAACAAAAATCAAAATTCCTCTGATTGATTTTCATACGATATGAATTTCTGCAACAAATGTTTGCTTATTCTTGTGTACGAGAAAACACGTTACATTATAACGAAATCATAAAACAGCAGACTTTTCTGTGTCACAAATTCCAGAACCCAATGCATTTCGGGACACTTGGTCCCTTCATCAGGGGTATTTATCTTCACACAGATGAGTACCGGTGTTGAGTTCAAAGCTGCTCTGTACTGAGCAGACCAAACTGCTATAAGGCAGAACTGTTGCACAGTATAGAGGGTGGGAAACACACTTTGTATGCCCGAGATCGCGTTGATCGACCACAACCGGTAAAAAAATTCTCTCACCGACACTCCTACACTGTCTCCGAACTGGAGCATAGTGCCGCTGTGTAAATACTTCTAAATCACTTTCCAACTTCCGACGGTGAAATTCACTGAATTCCTGGCATATGCATCACCCCGACCGCGCTGCTTTCCGAGCAATTCACTCTCAATGTGTACGTGGAAACATACTCGGTCGTTGAGGTATTTGGGCCCGATGTTGTTGAGGGATTTGTAGGCGTGGGTGAGGAGTTTGACCGTGACCCTCTTCTCAACGGGGAGCCAGTGGAGGCTTCATAGGTGTTCGGTCATATGTTTGTGGCGCGGTGTCCCCAAGACGAGCCTGGCTGCGGCGTTCTGGATTGTTTGGAGCTTGCTTAGAAGAGTTTTGTTGATTCCGGCTTAGAGGGCATTGCTGTAGTCTAGTCTGCTGGTAATGAGTGCATGGGTGACAGTTTTTCTGCAGTCGGGGGGGGAGGGGTCCATTTGAAGGTCTTACGGAGGATGCGGAGGCAGTTGAAACTGGTGGAGGAGATGGTGTCGAGGATTATGCTGAGGTTCTGAGCGTGGTCAGTCTGGGTGGGCGGGCTTCCGAAGGCGGGGTGTTAAAGATTGCAGGGATCGCTGTTAGCATGAGCTGAAAGCCATTTTGTACTTGGCAGCCATCTTAGTTAGCCATGTGCTTGCTATGTGCTTTCTCCCTCTTCCAGAGCCTTGCACATGCTCAGAGGGGCCTAGCTAGTAGAATGCACCTGCTCTTATGTTGTAACGGTCAGGCTATTCTTGCTGATGTAAGGAGAACAATCTCTCCTCCCACTTTGTAGAGCAAGCAAATCTTGTATACCCATATTAGTCATTTTGCATGCTTACATGTGCCAGGACCTCCCCTTGGTTTTATGCTGACTAGTATGTACACCTATGTAAGAAAACAACAGGAGAAAACCCATAAACCACGTTGGGATGGGTGCAATATGTAGATGAGGACAGTTCCCAACAGGTATTATGTAGAGACCGTTTAAAAGATGTATGCAATAAGCATTACAAAGAAGGAAGAGCCAAGGAGTCAAGAAAGTTTTTCATAAACAGTGGTATTATTTCCAAATTGGTCGAAGGTCAATACAGTTAAAGTAGCACTGTACAGAGTGGATCGTGTGACAACCCGGTGACACTTGGTGCAGGTGCTATATACAATAAGTGACAAGTGAGTGTGCAAGTGTTTAAAATGACAGCAATTACGACGCATTAAAACAGAGTTTACAACATCAAATGATGGCCCCAGTGGAGACAAGTAATTGTTCACTTGAAACAAAGTTATTAAGATGGGAGCACAAGATGTGGAATGCGTCTTTAAGTTCGAGCTGTCTAGTCGACGGCGTTTCGATCCCTGTTGTTCGGGATCCTCATCAGGACGGGGTTGTCGATGAGAACAGTGGTAGTAGCTTTCCAAGGATGGCAAAATCCAAATCCTGGGTTAAACCTCAGTGTTTCACGATAACTGGATGATTCTTCCATCTGGACAGCGAGCGGCGTAGGCGAGTCCTGAATGAATCAAGGAGGATGGCCGTAACCGGGGTCTGCTGTCACAGCGGGTTGCAGGCAATGAAGCTGTCATTTTAAACACTTGCACACTCACTTGTCACTTATTGTATATAGCACCTGCACCAAGTGTCACCGGGTTGTCACACGATCCACTCTGTACAGTGCTACTTTAACTGTATTGACCTTCGACCAATTTGGAAATAATACCACTGTTTATGAAAAACTTTCTTGACTCCTTGGCTCTTCCTTCTTTGTAATGCTTATTGCATACATCTTTTAAACGGTCTCTACATAATACCTGTTGGGAACTGTCCTCATCTACATAGTATGTACACCTAAGCATATATAAGGCCCCTGTTTTCTATACTCTTTAGAATGCCTCCTACAGTTACCTGAGGGTACTGTGTGACGTAGTCTCCCTCATCTGAGGTCAATAAATGTTTTCTTTATATTACAGCTTCAGTGCCAATCTCTTCTTTGTTGGTTTAAAAGAAACAGGTGCATCATTGAACCCCTTAGGAGGTTTATATTTCTACAAATGGCGCTCAACATGGACCTCATCAGAGAAGCGGCTATCCAGGACAGGAGACAGGAATCTACTGAGGAGTACAGGACAGGACTCTACTGAGGAGATATCCTGTACACGGAGATTCTCTGTCTCTGCAGCCCAGTATATTTCTGGTCTTCTTGGTTTGATCCTCCAAATGTTTACAGCTCCTGACTGAGAACATTTTTGGCGTGAGTATTCTAAAAACGACCGATAGGTCATTCAGAACTTGGCAGTGAGAGGTTGGAGATTTGTGCTTAGGAGATTTGTGCTTTGGAAAGGTTGTTGATGTGATTTGTTTTGGTATAGGCCAAAGATGATGGAATATGGAAATATATGAATTGCAATTTGTGTAGGGAGGTAATTAGTAGATTTTTCTCTAATTTGTGAATTATATGTAACAGCACATTTTGTGTTAAGTGCCACTGCTGTATAATATTGCATATTCTGCAATAATTTTGGCATGCCTGTTTCAAGCGCACATGGAAGAATGTGTTGCTTTTTGGAGGTACCATAATAGGATTTGAACCGAATCAGCCGGCTCCGAAGGGATATCTAAATAGGTTTAGGTATAAAAAACTGATTTCTTCCTTGGTGACTACGTACCACATGGAATTAAAATATGTACATGAAAAAAGGATCCTGGTCTGTCTATAAGTGATGATATGCCGGGCGATTCTTTTTGTGTTCTGCCAGCCAAAAATAGTGAATTTGGTGTATTTTAGCTTCTTCAAAATGGAACAGTCTTTGGGCTGTTTTTTGTGCAGTTTTTTTGGGCTACTTTTGAGAAGTTTTTCTTGTAAACATGACTTACAATTAGTATTTACAAAAGGTTTGGTTTCAGTACAGTCTGTGGGCTGTTTTTTGTTTCAATCCTAAGTGTTGATATGTGAGTTAATCGTGTGTTTAAATGTCTATGTAGTTTGTGATCTGACATTGGTGGTACTTGTGTGAGTAAGTAGCGATTGCGCTCTTTGTGTAAGAATGGCTAGCCTTAAGCGGGCTGTATTGTGTGTTCTGAGTGTATGACCCCTTTCTGTGAATGTCTGGAATGAGCTCTTTGTGTTTGTTTATCTTTTTTGTTTGCTGTCATCATTCTATTATGAAAAATGTCATTTAGTTACTTACATATTAAATAAAAAATTTAGAAATGAATTATATAACTTATGCTAAATAGCTGCATGTTACTATTAAATCGACAGAGTAAGACACTATAGATGTGTGCAAATTGAACAATGCTAAAGATAAAATTAGAATTCACATTCAATCGGAATAAAATAGGCCTCAAAAACGAAATTGTGTACTTTGTAATAATTATGACTGAAATACTAAATGTTACAGCATTTTCCTTAGATATATTGTATCAGATATTAAAAGGCATTCACATCATCTGAGTAAATTGGTTGTTGCTGAACTAAACACACATAATAAGAACAATAGATTTTGACTGCCCTGAAATGTCTGATTTTTAAAGAGACTGACTTTTAAATAGACTGTGACCTGCTTACATTTCAACACTAGAAACAAATTATTTCAAACAGCTGTGTAAATAGCACATGGCTGTTTCTGATCGCAGGCCACAGAAAGGAATGCTGAGTCAACTAGATCTTAAGTCAGTGCAAACATGGTATAAAAGCCTGCATTCCAGACTGTTGTTTTAAAAGTTACAAATACAGTTTCATTATTTTGGATAACAGAGAGTAAAATTGAAAGTAGGGATTTTCCTTTCTTAATGCCTTTTTACATAAGCACATCCATGGTTCTGATGTTACATAATACTAACGGTCCTTTAAAAAGTGTCGCAGATTTTTCATGTTTCAAATTAGGCTTCTGTGCTTAGGGTTATAAATGAATGTGTTTAAATATGACTGGGAAGGAATGAAGCTTGCTTTTCATATGTGGAACCATAAAAAGGGTTGGAGTTATTAAAAAAAATTGATTATATGAAAAAAACATTTTATTAAAAATAAGTGTATTAAATTTGTTTTTTCATCTTTATAAAGCTTAATAATCATACTGTAAACTCCTAGCATTAAATCTGAATTTAAGCAGCGTTGTACCGCAATTGGGTGGGAGGGGGGGTGGGGGGGGGGCTAAAATGGAAAATGTCACATTACCCAGGCGTACAAAACTCATTTATGTAAGGCTTTACCTTATACATTTCTGATTTCCAGTTCCTAGGCTATCTAGAGAACATTCTGGGGATTCCAATTATGCAAAAATATTGTAGGATATTCATTTTTAAGTCCCCCAAACCCCAAAGTCGAAATTGGGTAAATTTCACTGTCTAAAAGCAGTTCTGCCACTCAGAGCAGCTTTCAAACTGCTCTTAGGCTTCAGTAACTGCACAGATTTAAGTATAACACAAATAGCTGACCTCTATACTGCTAGAAAAGTATACCGCACACTGCTTACAATTGAAAATACATATAAAACCCAGTAGAAGTTATTAAGCGTAATTCTAAATTACTGGAAAACAGGAATAACAGAACTGCCTTTCAGCTGTGATTCTTCATAGTTGCTTTGAATTGGAAAAGCTGCATGGAAAGTCATGCGCACCAAATGGGACAGCTGGTAAAGGGTTAAAGGTCGAGTTCTACATTTAGAAGCCTAGCAGGACTCAGAGCCAAGTTTGCTTTGACATTTTGACCTCTGCCAATTTTTAAAAGACAAGATGGCTGCGCCTGAAGAGAAGGAGAAGTTTTGCTTACTTTTTTTTTGGCAAAAGCAAGTTTTTATGCATTCATATGAACAGAAGACAATATAATGGTATAAGTGAGTTCTGATTGACAGATAGCTCTGCCATGTATATAGCACTAATGCTTTTAGAGCTGAGATAATATGGCAATGGGATTTAGTTTGTATTCATTCACCCTCATGCTACAACTAGTATACTTGCTAAAGGGATTGGTGGTTGGTTATTAATGTTTCTAGCTAGCTCAATGTTCTATTTACCTCCTCCTAGTTTGTTTATGCCCAGTTGCTACAAATAGGGGTTGATACTGTTGACAGAAGTGAAACCTGTTTCAGGTTTCCTACTGTCAAAATGGGGGAAGGTGGCTAGCTCCTCTACAAATTAAGGGTGGGCAAATTTATGTTTTCTCTCTCTATTTCTCACTTGGTTTTGAGACTGTCTAAGCTGTCTGTGAAATAGCCATGAGACATTTAATTGGCTATTCAGTAATACTGTTTTAAACACTGTTAGCATTAATAAAATGAATACAATATATATGCTATGTTACTGCCCATTAGATTTGATGTTTTTATGAAAAGAAGAGTAATCAAGATTGCTGTTCCCTAATTTGACTTTCAAGGGGAACTAGATGTGGGTAGTTTTTGTTCTAAAATTCTCAAGTGATAACACCATTATTATTAGCTAGTCTGTGTAAATAAACTGACAGTCCTTATTAGAGATGATGTTGCATAGTTTGGGAAGATGCCCATGTGATTCTTAGCAAACATTTTTGAAGAAATATTGTTTTATAGGAGTTTGTCACAACATGTTCTGCTGGAGAAAATGTACCCACTACGTTGAAGCTTTTTTTAGTTCTTTTTGTAATAAGAATCCCTGCTAAATTAGCAGTGTTAGATTTTGCTGTTGCATCTATAACATGAGAGCATGGTCCTAGGCGTACAATGTAGGTGCTTTTATTAAGAGAAATCATTTTAGAAGTGTCTGCGGTCCTGCACAAGTAATGTAAAATCTATGAGTAAAAGTGTAGAACATTTTCCTTTTTTCTTGAGGGTCTTCAGATTAGTAATATGGGAATACACAGATGTAAGGATTTAAGGTATGTCTGTATTGTTTTTCTCTTTTCCTCAGAATTTAGTAAATGAACACAGACTTCCTTAGCTGCTTCAAATAGAGTAATAGGTCCAGGGATTTTGTTTTACTCTCAGATAGATGAAGTGGTTCTTGGATGCCTTGCTAATATATGGGGCGTCCCAAGACTAGGAAGTATTCTGAGACTATCCTCTATGTTGATAGATTATTTATGTGCCTTGTCTAAAGACCTTTTGTTCTGTCCACAAATAGATATTTGCTGCCTTACAACTATTGCCAGAGGGGCTCGGACATCAGATCCAGCTTGGGGAGTCAGCACCAGTCCAGCTTGAAGTCAAGGTGAAGGTAACCAGCACAGGCGTTGCTGGCACCTAGGACCTCATTGAAGGCGGAGGCCCTGGGATGTGAATTGTGTACCCCTGCCACTGTATTGGGCGAAAGATGGGGTCACAAATCAGTAAGGAGAAATCTGAGATCAAGGTTTTTGATGCCCAGCTGAGAGAGTCACAGACCGACCAGAACGGCAAGGAGGCTTTGCTTGAGGTGACCACTTTTGAAACATGGGTTGCTTCAGAGATCCTAGAATCAGGCCTCTGAATCCTGGTCCCAAAGTAAATGCAAGTTTGCACCTTTGTTTGTTGGTCAAGAGATACCTGGGCACACTGGATGCAATGTCTGGCCCCAACAAAAGAGCAGTGCGCAGTAGAGTAATATAGGAGTTAGGGAAGGACTTGAGTTTAGGGTACAGGTGCTGTGTATCTGGTGCCTGTTAGATTGAAGTGAAGAAAACTGGTGCACTGCCCGAGACACTGGACAGGATCACTGAGGGCATTTGCCCTGGGGGGTGATTGCCCTATCCTGAAAGAAGAAACTTTTCCCTTGGCACTGGGCTGTGCTTCCTGAGTTGCTAGTTGTGCAGCTCCACCGTGGAAACAACAAGAGCCTGCCTGTGAGGCTCAAAGGGACACAGGGAGAAGACTCCCCTCTGGCTGGTTGTACAGCGGCTTTAATTTCCCAAATACTTCTTTTTGTTAGCGATGTGACTTTGCCCTCCTCCTAAAAGTACATTAAATTTATGTTCTAGGCCTCATAAAGGGAACACTGGAAAAGTCTATAGAAAATGTTTTAGATATGTGCTGTTGACTATTCTGAAATTGAAATGGATGGTCAATGAAATGCATAGGAGCCCTGAAAATGTTTTTACTAGATTGTTCTAGGATTTGCTTTTGCTTAGGGCTGGAAAAAAAATTGATAATTCAGTTGTGATAATAGTCAATACTCTCTCCTGCTATCTGTATATTAATTATGACCCAATGCTTTGTTTCCTTTGTACTCCTGCTTATACCTTATATATACCCGCTTAATGAAATGTTTAGAATGAAAAATGCCCACCTAGGAATGATTTATGGTATTGATAAATTTATGAAAATAAATGTGCAAATATTTTCTATGTTCCTACTGGATCATAGGAATGGCGTTAGCTCATGCTAAAAGGACTATCTGTTAAAGATTGCAGGGATCGCTGTTAGCATGAGCTGAAAGCCATTTTGTACTTGGCAGCCATCTAAGTTAGCCATGTGCTTGCTATGCGCTTTCTCCCTCTTCCAGAGCCTTGCACATGCTCAGAGGGGCCTAGCTAGTAGAATGCACCTGCTCTTATGTTATAACTGTCAGGCTATTCTTGCTGATGTAAGGAGAAAAATATCCCCTCCCACTTTGTTGAGGAAGCAAATCTTGTATACCCATATTAGTCATTTTGCATGCTTACATGTGCAGGACCTCCCCTTGGTTTTATGCTGACTATGTAAATCCAAGCATGTATAAGGCCCCGGTTTTCTGTACTCCTTAGAATGCATCCTACAGTTACCTGAGGGTACTGTGTGACGTAGTCTCCCTCATCTGAGGTCAATACATATGTTTTATTTATATTACAAATTATGTGCCAATCTCTTCTTTGTTGGTTTAAAATAACCAGGTGCATCAGTGAACCCCTTAGGAGGTTTATATTTCTACCGGGGGGCCACCAGGTGTTGTCCCAGGCAGAGGTGCAAGACTCCAGGGTGAGGACCTCGGTCTTCTCGGAGTTGAGCTTTAGGCAGCTGTACTTCATCCAGGGTGTCACGTTCTTCATTCCTTCCTGGAAGCAGAGTTTGGTGTCTTCGGGATTCTTCGTGAGTGAGAGGATGAGCTGGGTGTTGTCGGATTAGGATACGATGCAAAGCCCGTGCTGTCTGACGATGGCGGCGATGGAGGCTAAGTAGATGTTGAAGAGTGTCAGGCTTAGTGAAGATCCTTGGGGTACTACGCAGATGATGTCAGTGGGGTCGGTAAGGAAGTGGGGGAGGCTGATCCTCTGGGTTCTGCCGGAGAGGAAGGTTTGAATCCAGTCGAGGGCGGTTCCCTATATTCCTGCGTTGTGGAGTCTGGTGGCTAGTGTGCGATATGAGACATGTCGAAGGCTGCGGAGAGGTCTAGGAGGATGAGGGCCGTGGTGTGCCCCTGGTCTAGCAGCATGCAGATGTTATCGGTTGCTGAGAGGAGGGCAGTCTCGGTGCTGTGGAAGTTAGACTGGGAGGCGTCTAAGATGCAGTTTTCTTCGATGAAGGCGGTCAGCTGGGTGTTCACGAATCTTTCGGTGACTTTGGCTGCGAAAGGGAGAAGAGAGATGGGTCTGTAGTTTTTCAGGTCGGTTGGGTCGGGCATTGGTTTTTTGAGGAGGGGTTTCACCTCTGCGTGCTTCCATTCGTCTGGGTAGATGCCAGATATGAGGGAGGAGTTGATTGTTTGTCCTAGTTCGGGTGCGATGACAGCGGCGGCCCTGTGGAAGATGTGAGGAGGCAGGGGTCCGTTGGGGTTCCTGAGTGAGTCTTCTTCATGGTTGAGATGAGCTCGACGGACCCAGGAGGTGATGGACACATTTTACGGCGGTGGTGGGGCGGGCGTGGTGCTGTTTTCTGCTGGCACGCTGAAGTTGTCATAGAGGGCCTTCATTCAGGCATCCTCATAATCTAGGTGATCTGAAAAGCGAATTCCCCCAAAAATAAGGCGTAAGATACGCTCTTTCGCTTTTGGTTTTATGTATGTCAGCCTCAACCAGGTATTGCATCTTAGTCAAATTCCATGAACAATAGCCATGGATAGATAGGTCTGAAGCAACAGTTGCTAAAAGTACGACCTGATTTGAGACCATCATGCCATCTTGTGAAACTGCCTGAAAATCCTGTCTGCTTTCCTTTGGCATCTTTTTTGTAAATCTTTGCAAAGATTCCCACAAAGATCTGTCATATTGGCACAGTAACTCAGTTGCATTACCGTTTTCGTGATGGTGAGACCTGTGCCACAAATTTCCTTCCCACAGAATCCATATGCTTACTCTCCTTGTTAGGGGGAATAGTGGATTAAGGTGTAACAGCATGAGATTCATTTACAGCATTAATTATCAATGGATCAGGAGTACGGTCCAGCCTTAAAAAGGGAGGGCTTGATCCAGTACCATATATGTTATCATTCTGGATGGTGCAGACTTTATAGAATTTGGAATTAGAAATAGCTGAATGACAGGTTCTAAAAGATCTGGAATCAAGGGCAAAATAGCTCTTGACAAAGACCTATGGTGAAGTGTTTCAAAAATCACTGACGCAGAGGTGGTAGGCATTGGGATAGGGATGTTTAATTTGGTAACTCCTCTTACTAAAATCTCATTAAATGTAATAATAATAATAATTTTGTCTATTGGTGATACTGTAGCTGGTAGAGAATCTGAAAGTGTTGGAAAATAATCTCTAATGGACAAATGATCTGTAGATTTGACACTGATGGTGAATGATTTTGCCGCCTAGTGGTCCTGTGCGAAGTTGATCTTTCACTACGACGTCTGTTGTGCCTTCAAGGGCATCTAGATTGCCTTGGGGATCTCAATTGTCTTGTGGAACCAGATTGTGTTGTAGATCTTGATCTTCTTGGAGATCTAGATCTAAGGCATCTCCTTTTTTGTGGAGTGTCTTTAGGTGCAGGCTTTGATAAAAAACCTGTGGGACCACTGGTGACCATGGGTACTGTGGCAAAACAGGAGTAGCCAGTGGCACTGGTGAGAAACGCAGAGACGCAGACCTTC
The DNA here is from genome assembly GCF_964263255.1 of Lissotriton vulgaris. Taxonomy (NCBI): domain Eukaryota; kingdom Metazoa; phylum Chordata; class Amphibia; order Caudata; family Salamandridae; genus Lissotriton; species Lissotriton vulgaris. The sequence continues at coordinate 879,381,789 of NC_141685.1, forward strand.
TGAGTCAGGGGGTGAGGAGAGACTGACCTATGGTGTCACATCCCACATAGGTGAGCATGTTCTGGAGTACTCTGAATCAGAAAAAGGTGGTATTGCCCATCATTTAAGGTGACAGAACCACTTTACTGTATGTCTCTTTGTTGGAGACGCCGACAATGGAGATCTCGATATTGAATAAGAAGCTTATTAAGGTTTCAACAGTGATAGTCATAATATTGATTTCCTTGTTGCTAGTCTCGACATTGATGAAGGTCTCGACGTTGACGGAGGTCTTGGTCTCTATGTTGATGGTGGACTCAACATTGACTTACTGTGTCTTGTTGACATCAAGGTACCATGCAAGTAAAAAGCAAGCATGTGGCCACAGTACCTGTTCTCGATATCAGAGGTCTTGACGTTGTTCAGGAATGTGTTTTTCATGTGATTTCTAATTTTCTGCATTCTTTTGATCTACCTGATGCCATCATCCAATGAGTGTGCTAGTTTGTTTTACAGTTTACATAGTGGCGGGTAACTACCATATTATTTTTCTACGTTATTTTGTACAACGCTTGTTCTGCTAATGAGTTTAAGTGTTTATAAAATGCATGTTCTCCTAATACACCATAGCTGTGTAGAGGTACTGAACACATTATAAATGTTTTCATTCAAGAGTAACTCTATGTGCAAGTGACAGCAAACTTGCATTCATTATGGTCCACACAACTTTTTGGTACTGCAGAAAAAGTCTGTAACAGGAGAAAGATTCTACGTAGTAGAAACTAACTTTTGTAAGCAGCCTTGAGTTATTAGAGAGAATTTACACTCTTCTTAGAAGATTCTTTTTAATACTCTGTTATATTTCTCATGAAACAAATAATAACTCGAAATTGGCACCTTTTGGAAAACATGGAGATTAAATTACAGCGCCCCCTGTTTGTAATGCGGAAAAGCAAAAGCATTGGGCAGGAATTAGTAAGAGCTGACATCAGTACTAGGGAGGTGAAAAAAGAACTACTCGCCCAATGGGGCTTAAAACCAGTGGAGGGGCACCACAAATGTGGAATGTGTGTTGCCTGTGCAAGCACAATAGAGGGAACAGAATTCAATCATGAAAATGTTAAATGGAAACTCTTAACGTTCTCGAACTGCAGGACAAAAAATGTCATATATGCGGTAGTCTCTCCATGCCAAAAAATATACATTGGCAAAACCAACCAACAAATTAACCACAGAATTACACATCGTTCCAGAATTAAGAAGAAGGTGCACACAGCCCCAATGGTTGACCATTTTGTGACAGAAAATCATTCAGAGCATGATTTTAAATGGACAGTTCTGATGGTAGTAAATACATCCAGACTCACTGCAGACATCGACTCCTTATTATTGACTAAGGAAGCGTACCTAATCATGAAATTTAATAGCATTCTAACGGGCCTTAATGAAATGTCTGAGTTATCCAGAGTGGTTTAAGCTCTGTCATTAAATTGCGTTTATATTTATCTGGAGGCGGATATAAGATTGGAATTGACCACACTATGGTGTATTCATAGACTTGGACTGACTTGGGGTAGTTAAATACCAGAAAGATGTATATATATATAGTGGAAGCGTGAAGTGTGGGGGCACCCTTGGTATTTTTTCTTTTATGAGTATGAAGAAGAACATACAGCGAATTTAGAGTACAGCTTGCTAAATAGTGTATTGCTAAGCATGCTACTTTATGAGTATAAAGCCGAGCACAGCCCCTTTTAAAAAAAATTCTATGCTAACATTTGAAGACCTAATGGATTTGAAGGCACGTATAGATTAGTAATTTGAACTGCACGAAAATACCAGGGACCGCAATTGAACTACAGCTCCCAGCATCCTCAGAGGCGCATTGAATAGGTTAACAAGGCATCACTTTCGGGTACACAAATTAGCTGTTGCCTGCAGCGAGGACGCTTGACTTTCTGGCTGATACGAAGTTGAATAGGTAAGAAAGGATCCAATAACTCATTGTAAATGCCGTAATATTTACCGTGAGCTTGAGAGTAATTATGGCTACGGTGTTTTATAGTGCGGGGGACACTCATGACCGAGGAAGATTCCGGGTGACTAACATAGCCAAGAAGGAACGCGGGGACTCGGGTGTTTCAGAAATACAGAGGTGAGAATACGCTGTGGTAGCGGTTTATAACTTCCACCGTTTGAAGTAGAGAATGCACATTAACGCGGGCATTGGCCTTGTTTTGTAACAGGAGCGGCTGAAAGAAGAAGATAGCCGTGTTCGAAATGCCGCCATAAATAGACACAGGTATGCCAAACTAAGGGCTATATAAAATGTCAGAAATGAAGTTAGATGGGAGAATATCGCAACAATATATACTCTCTTCTCCACAGAGCTGACTCAGGCCCTGACCCCCTGTATTACCACGCATTGGGAAAGATTGACTGCTTGCACGAACCAGACGTAGATGCAAGGTAGGCTTGGATACAGTGCCCACTGTTAGAACCATGAAATTGAGCACAGCAGACACGATTAGTGAACTAGAAGATTGTTTTTTACAGATTAATTACGCCTTTGGCTGCTACCCACACTTTGGAAACCACTAAACATCCACAATTTAAGAATCGTCTAGAAGGTATGTGATGGGACCTTCAGGGATTGATAAAGGCCGCGAGGAAGGGCAGAAGTACTATTGCTGATTAGTTTTTATTTTATTTTCTATTTGCTTCATAGATTATCCACCTTTGCCCATAATAAGAAGCCCTGATGAAAGCCCGTGAAGAATTTATACGTGGCTGGAAACGCGTCTGCATTTGGCATTTTTCTTAAATTGAAGGAATTAATTAAAGCATCCTCTTAGATTGAAGGAATTAATTAAAATCTTTCATGGTGCTTTACAAATAGGCAAACACTGGCCATGCTGCTTGTTGTGATGAATTATATCGAGCAGCATGCTCTTTTGAATTGAAAAGTGGAGCAATTGTTGTACATAAGTGTGTTTATGTTGTCAAATTGATTTTGTCTAAAAGTATTTGTATATGTGTGTGTATTTAAAGTGTTTTCATTGTATAAACTATATGTGTTTCTGAGAATAGAAGAGATTTCCTATTCAGAGAAAATATTTAAAATTAAAAAAATAAGAGGTTGAATAAAATAACCTAACCACTAAAAGAATATAGTGTGGTTTTCTGAAAAACAAAAAGTGGGAATCCAGGTACTTTCTTGTGTATTTTGTTTGGAGAGGAGTGCACAAGGCCCCCCTTCCCAGGCCGATATCTGCCCCAGGGACCCCATTCCCCAAAGCCTGGTGTGCTTGTTTGGGGAAGAGGGCATGTGGCCCCCCTTTGGGACGGATTTCGTCCTGAGGACTCCATGTCCCAGGGCACTGCGCAGTTTTTAGGGGTTGGGGGGGTCTCCATCTCCAAACTCCGTCTCCCAGCTGCACTTTATATGGGGACAGGGGTATGTGGCCTGCCTCCCCAGGCCAATTTTGGCCTTGGGGACCCCCTTCCTATTTAAATAGGATAAGCACCATGGCTGCACCCCCAAAGCGTCTAATGGGTGGAGATGGGGAACTGCACATCCCCCTTCTTATAGAAATAGTATTTTGACCAAGTTGTGGACTTCTTGAGGCTTCTGGGGGCTCGGGCTGGCTGGGGGGGGCAACGCAACCCTTCCCCTTTATAAAAGGAGCCCTGGTAGTAGGCTCCCAGGGGCATAATGTTATTATATGAGGCCTGGAAGCCATTTTTGTCCCTACCCCACAAGAGTCTTGCAGGATTGTGGTGTTCTTTACAATTTTATTTCTTTTTTGGCCCCAGGGGGGTTCCTTTGGCCCCCTAGGGGGTCAGGGTATTCCTACCTTGCCCTCTTATATTATTGTTTTAGAACTTCAGGACTGGGGCTAACTCCCCGAGTCCCGTAAAGACTGCCAGCAACATTTTTCTCATGTTGCTGGCAGCCAATTAGAGCGCTTGCTCTCACAGGAATTTTGACGCCCATGAGAGTGAAATGGCCCAAGGGAAACAAAACTCCCTGTGCAAATCAGTACACTCTATTTTTAAACTGGTGCTCCTGTGAGAGTCTCGCAGGCTCACAAGCACAACCGTCCAAATATCTATATTTTCTGACCCCTAATATCTCAAAAACTACTGAATGTATTTACACCAAATCACAAAAAAATTTGGGGACCAAGATCTAGCATCCTGCCAAATTTGGTGTAATTCCGTTCAGCAGCTTTTGCTGTATTCTTGTTTAATGAAGTCTATGGAAAATGCATGGGGATTTTGCGTTTTGGGCCCCTACCCTTTATTCTCTCTCCTTGCTTGACGGATCACCGTAAAACTGTCCAGGAAGGAGTTGAGATGGATGACCTTTTGTTTTATAAAGTTTTATAAAGTTTTGTGGAGATTCATCAAACTGGGCCAAAGTTATTAGCAAACCAAAAAACACTCCATTAATGGAAAAGCAGACCTAACTATAACTACCTATATCTATGATAAAGTGCTCTGGGATGCCACGCATCATGGATGGGACAACTAAGTGCTTATTACTATTGATTAGGAAGAAAAATATGCGTTTCTGATTGGTTGAGAGAGATTATTTTCCCGTTGGCTTTTTTGGTCCAACAGGACTGGTACAGGTCCTGCAGCACCAAACAGTCTGATAGGCTGGTTGCACTTTGAAGAAAACGTTTGCAGCTACCATTACAGTACATGAGGTCTTAGTCTAATGTCCTGAACAAATATAAAAAAAATAAGAGATAAGAGGGCACTCTAACACCCTCACATTCATGTGGAGGACTCAGCACGACTACCCTAATAGGCCCAAACAAAACTGTACCATGAGTACTCCTGCGGGACCCAGCTCAGCCCTCCTGTGAGGCACCACAGTACTCATGCAGGAGCTGTACTGCAGGACCCTGCAAGTGTCACTGGGTCTAGCTTGCATGGTCCTGCAGTACCATGGAGGTGACATTTGCTCATTGTACTGTGGCAATGCAAAAAATAAAATAATAAAAAATAGAAAACATGTACTTGGGAGGTGGGGGTCTGCTGGGAGGGAAAGTGTGCTCGCAGGGGATTGAGTCAATTACATTGCCATAGTATAGGCCATGCTGCTAACCCCATGCTGCACACTGCTGATGCCTGCGGGGGATGGGCGCAGGGACTGGCTGCAGGCCTGGCCCTCCTGCCACCCCCTGCCGTGCATGGCTAAAGGCCATGTACAATAAAGGTTTGGAAGCCTGTGTGGAAGTTGGCTGCACAGGGTTGTTTGCATCCCTGGAATTGGGCCAACCCCTCGCAGTGCTCAGTGGAAGGCTGAGTGAGGTGGGGGTTGGGCATCCTTAGTGGGTTGGATGCAAGGCCTGGCCAGAGGACAGGCTTAGTGGCCAACCTATCACTGTGAACAGCTGAAAACTGTGCTCAACAGAGTAGTTGTGTGAATATGAACAAAAGAACACAGAAATTCAGTGAAAAAACAAAGGTTAAAGTCACATTATAGTTAGGTTTATTAATAAGATTATAGCTTACTTTTAAAAACAAACCTAGAAAGTCAATGAAAAAAACTAAGATTAAAGTGACTTTATATTTAGGTATAGTAATAAGATCTAACTTTAGTTGAAAAAAGGACCCCACTAGAAATTCACTGAAAAAAACAGGTTAAAGTGATATTACAATTAGGTATGGTAATAAGATTTTAGCATAAGGCACACAAATTATGGAAGGAATTCAGAACAAATCAAACACACTGTAAAGCACCAGATAACGTAATCATCAACATAATTTTCTAAGCCATGCATGGAAAGGTGGGGTTAGAAAAGCACACAATACTAAAGAAGTTCCCTCAGGACCTATATACTTTTCATTATAAACATAGTTTACATACATTTACTTTATTCATGCACAACAATAAGTAGAACTAGTGAACTTCATTTTCATTTCAGTATTTTATTTCATCATTCTTTTGTATATCATTTGTACTTCTTATAAATTCATAATTTTTTATTTATTTATTTTCATTTCTTAAAAATATTTTCATCTTTTTTTTGGTATATATTGTTTTGTGAAAAATACATATTACAACATACACAGAATTGAAGGAAAAAACAAACCCTGGATCATACAAGAAGTACAAATGATATACAAAAGAATGATGAAATAAAATTCTGAAATGAAAATTAAGTTTACTAGTTCTACTTGTTATTGTTGTGCATGAATAAAGTACATTTATGTAAACTATGTTTATAATGAAAAGTATATAGGTCTTGAGGGAACTTCTTTACTATTGTGTGCTTTTCTCTCCCCTCTCTTCCCTGACCTTAAAGTAACATTAGAGGGGTCCCCTCTTATAGGTACCTGGAAAGGTGGGGTTACAACGCAAGGGCTTTACTAGTGTGTTTCGCCTGCTTAAGATTCAGAAGGCCTAATGGTTTCACTTCTTGATCAGAGGGCCTTCTAAGGTCAGAAGACCTAGTGTTATCACATCCTTGCCACATGGCCTTCAGGACTAAGAACCATGTGTGACATCATACCCTGGTCTCATGGCCTTCCACAGCCAGGGCTAATGGGTGACAACACATCCTGGTATCTGGTTACATGGGTCTTCCAAGGTCAGGGTTCATGGGTGGTGTTACATCCTAATCACAAGTCCTTCTGATGTCAGGGTTCATGGGTGATATCACTTCCTGGTCACAAATGCTCAGATGTGATGTTCTTTTCAGGGTATGTGATCCGGACGTGAAGTTCCTCCTGGAGGACCAGCCCAGAACCCTGAGAGTCCTGTCTCTAGGGCATTGCACCAATTCCTTTTTTGGGTTGATCGAAGGTATTCTGGCTTTCTACTGACACCATTCAATTACTCTGTTCAATGCATTAACCTTCCTTCACTTTTAATACTCCAACTTTGCTCACATTCATTTGCATGATCCTCTCATGCGAACTGTTTGCACACTAACCTTAGACCTATGCTGCCATCCCATTGCTGCAGCCCTATAGTCACCTCACTTAATGCACTACATTGTCAGAATCTCTTTATTCACTGCCTTTCGCATGCCTACATTAGTCTCTAACTTTCTCTTATCTCCTTTCATGCGATTCCCTTAGTGTACTGTCATTTGCTTGCCTTTTTTTGCTTCCTTCCTTTTGCTGCCATTTACATGCCCTGCTTCATGTGCTACCGTTGGCTCGCACTAGCACACAGACCTTTGCACGCTTTACTTACATAATACATATTTGTTCATCACCCACAGCTAACCATCCTTTGTTTGCCTATATTAGTAAAAAGCCATTTGCTCACATACTGCAAAGTTCTGCTCACCTTGCTTTAGTACCCCCACACATGCCAATCGTCATTGTGACCCAACAACCATAGACTACCACCCAGTAGACAAATCAAGCATAGCCCGAGAAAGAGCCTCTCAAAACCAGGTATAGACCTTAGAGTTTGGTAATTATTCTGGACACCGCTTCCCATTTACTTAAATGATATATCGACACCTGGATTTTCTGACATTGTAAAAATTGTTGCTATCTAACAAAATGATACAAATAATCCTATACATATCATCATCAAGACACAATTGATTTTTCTACTTACATCGTCACTCTGTGGACAAACAAGAAGTTGGTTGTACTATTGTAAAGTTAACATTTTAAATTGTGCAGATGCATTAACAGCAACTATATAGCACATATGCTCTAAACCATGGAACCGCTTCACCACATTGTCCCAGCCACGGTATCCGGGGGTCCTTAAGGCTACACTCTGAAACTGTACAAATCCTGAGCTAGGACTGATGTCATGCTGAGGTCTTCCGGGCGACACGTAGAGTCTTCTTAGTTCGAAGAAAAGGCCTCATATCCTCAGAGGCAGTGCCAAGTTCCAAATTGGAACAGGACGTCAAGCAATGCTCTGGAATATAATTCAGCAAAAAGGAAAAAATAGAGACATTTCCCCTAAATCACCTCTAAAGTGGTCTATATATATTTTATATGGACGTAGTAAATATAAGGTTAGGGTTAAAGAATTCTGCCTCCCCGGAAGAGTCAGCGTAGCCTGAAAATGTTGGGAGAGGTGCTGTGCGGCAGCTGAGGAGAGAGACAGCCACCGTGGCAGGGCCTGCATGTGGTCATAACACAAGGAGAAACTCCTTACAGCTGGAGTTTTGGCTCACCAGAAGCTCAGTTCCCCTTCAGCCAGCCCTATGCCCAGCCTCAGAAAGAGGGTCTGGACCATCCGCAAGTCACTTCCTCCTATTCCAGTGCATCCCATGTCCATTTTCTACCGTCTAATAAACCCCACTGCTAAACTGTCGCACCCAGATGATGACATGCTATTTAGACAAGTCAAATGTGCTTGAAACTGGGAATTGCCCACCTCATCTGGGAGAAATTGCACAAAAGAATCTCACAGCGGGTGGGAAAATAGCAAAGGCACTAATCTGATATACAGTTAGAGTACTGCTCGTCCACATGTAAGTGGCTAATGGCATCACACCATTTTGAGGGTCCCAATCTCAATGCTCTTTCCTTTTTAATTGTAAAGAGAATTTTATTGGTTTTCAACACGTATACTATGGTTGGCAAACCATACCATCAACCCTGCTAGTCTGCTGTCAATGCTCTTTACTTGCCTTTGTTGGTACAAAGCTGTTGGCTCACCTACTTTCAACTAGTGTCCTAAGCACTCTACCATTATTAGCTTGCTCTGTGAACCCCCTTTTAATCACCTATCTTTTCTTTCTTTAGTAAATCACTATTTGCGTACCTTCTTTAGCACACAGACTTGTGCTCAACTCCTTTTGTACCCAGTTTATGACTTTTCACTTTGTTACCTTTTTTTAAACAACCCTTTGCTTGCACGTTTTAGCACCATGCCTTTTGCTTCCCCTCTTTGGATAGTACCCTTAGGGTGTCACTGTACATAGTGTACCACACATATGCTTGGTATCTTTTAGCCCATACCTTTGGCTTCCAACATTCATGTGCCCCTCTTTGTGAGACCACTTTCACACTTTCCTTTGCACCCACTAGCATACAGCCCCAAGCCACTCCTTTTGCATCTGACCTGGTACAGCTTGGACTTCCGGATGTTTAGTCTGGCCAGAGTGCAGTTGTACAGGAAAGGTCGTCCCACTCGGCGGTTGAAGAAGACAATAGCATAGGAGTCCCACTCAAGAGGTCGCACAAACACTTCAATCTTTGTATTCTCCTAGGGAAGGAGAGAGGCAGTCTGAGCTGGCAGGATGGGAGTCAAGCAGAAAATGAGTACAGATTGTCCTTGAATGGGCTACAAAAACCCTCCAATACAACACTAGTCTCTATGGCATCACTCTACTGGAAGGGGAGAGCTGTTCCAGCAATTGCCTTTATGGTGCTCTTCAACTGGAAAGTCTACACCCACCAACCAAGTTTTTAGCCACTCCTCACTAACCTCCATACCACTCTTCAGGACTGCGCCAATTCCTGGACCCCAACCCTACCCATTGTTATCCCCTTCCTTCATTAACTATCAGTCCTCGATCCTCCTTCACAATTGCCAAGGGCCTACAAGGTCTGATCCTACCTTCAGCCACTGCTGGCCCTAGTTTTCCACACCAGCCAATCACTGATCCCTAAGCCCTACCTCTTGGTTCAGCACACGCCGGCCCTTAATCCCCAGCCCCCTCCTTTACCATAAGAGTGTAGTGGCTTACAATAACAGGCCTGTGTCTTACCTTCAGCACCCACCTGTCTTTCATCTCCAGCCACTGATTCTACCTTCAGCACCCACCAACTCTAATCACCACCCCAACCTTCCACATTCAGCAACCACTGACCTCTTGGTCCCCAGCCCTAGACTCTACCTTCAGCCTGCAATGGACTTTGATCCCTACAGCCCGCCTCTACTTTCAGCACCTGCTAGCCTCTGAACCCAAAACTCCGCCTCTACCAAAAGCGCTTTAGTCTTTGATCCACATGGCCTGCCTGCACCTTCAGGACACACCAGTTCCCAGAGCCCTCGTCCCACATCTACTTTCAGCACCTGCCACTTCTGATCCCCATCCTCACCTCTACCTTCAACACCCACCAACACTAATAGAAAGCACCAGTTTCTACCTTCAGCACCGACCATCCTCCAATCACCAGCCCCAACTTATACCTGCAAAAAGTGTGGGCCTCAGTTCCCTATCCCCATACCCTATCTTTAGCACCCACTGGCCACAGATTTCCAGCCCCTGCGTCTGTTTTCAGAACATAGCCTCTGATCTCCAGTACTTCCACCACTATCTTGAGCACCTGCCAGTCTTTGATCCACAGCCCCAACTGTACCTTAGATATGTTGGCACGTCTCTAATTTCAACACCACCAGTTAGTGATCCCCAAATGCAAATTTTACCTTCTGCATCTGCCAGCCTCAGAACCCCAGACCTGGCTGTACAATATTAGAATGGAGCCATAATATACCCCCACATCAGTAAATGCTAAATAAATTGATCTCATTTTGGGTATTCCAAAACATGAAACTATCAACAGTGTTTTGTAGTCAACATCAGGACAGCGTCCAATGACAACCGAGAAGTGATTACTACTTGTCGAAATTCTTGTGTGGAGTTTTGTGGTTCTAAACAGGCCACTGTAGACGGATGCTGTGTCTCACATTTCTCCAATGTAGATGGTGAGAATGTAGTAAGTATATTTTTGTCCAGAGTACTTGAAAAATCATCAGAAAGTCACACAGCAGTCCCTGTCTTTTACGTATATTCAATGACACTGCCCAGATGAAGACCCCAAAATCATTCACCAAGAATGAAAAAAGAAGTTTATTATCTTTGGTAACTATCTTTCTGGGGCATACTCTAACCACAGAATCCTCACTTTGTTAATCTCCCCAGGAAGCAGACTTGATCCAGAAACTCTTTAAATAACTTCAGTGCATTGGAGTATGGCGCCATTGGCCTCCATTGAAATACCATCCCACTACTGAACCTAGTGACAATGAACTGCATGCAGGCGCCATCCCGCACGCTGACGTCAGTTTAATCACTGTTCTTTTCCACTCTCTGTGTGGCTGACAAACTGAACTGGCAGTATGCAAAAAATAATGTTGTACCTTATTACTCCGAAAGGTTTCTTCCACAGACCAGAAAGGCAGAAATCTGAAGTGAGATGGGGCATCCACAAGAAGTTACTTACCTGTAATCTGTCGTTCTCCAGTATTGGTGTCTTTCATAGATTCACATGCCTGAATCATTCCCCGTCGTCGGAGTGGGAGTCCCACGGTACATAAAAAAGCAATAATATGCCACAAATATGTAGTAAATACCAATATAAACAAACCAGGAAGTAAAGTAGCCAATGCTACAGTAGAAAAAACTTCCACATCTATGACTATCCCAGTCATTTTGTTTGTCCAAACTACAGTCAATCAGGCGCTAGCACCCACCAGAATGTACTCCCCAGAGACTCAGGCTCTCAGATTTTCTCGCGAGGAGTGTAGGTAAACCAAAATAGCCTAAAAACCTCTGAGGGGAAGGTGAGCGGGTTGCATGTGAATCTATGAAAGACACCAATACTGGAGAACCACAGATTACAGGTAAGTAACTATTGTTCTTCTCCAGTATTACGGGTGTCTTTCATAGATTCACATGCCTGAATCAGAGTAAATAGCAGTACAACATTCCTTTGCTCTTAGACGCTATCTTGTATTATCATGCATATGACAATGGTACAATAATATATAAACATAACATAGGCGTCTAAGAAAGCATAGAGGAGGAGGGCAAAACAGAGGCTCGCCTTATTTAACCCCTTCGATGCTCATGACGAGCTCAGCTCGTCATGAGGCACAGTGGAGCTGTGCTGATGACGAGCTGAGCTCGTCATGAACAAGGGGCTTTCCAACAATTCAGCACCGGAGGAAAATTGCTCTAGCAGCCAAGGTGTTAAAAAGATTGCGCAACACTGTTCTTCCCACCGAAGTATCTGCATCGCTGCTGCTCTCCAGGCAGTAGTGCTTGCTGAAAGTATGTGTGCTGGACCAAGTTGCCGCTCTGCATATGTGGTGCAGAGGCACTTCAGCAAAGAGGGCCGTTGATGACGAGACTGCTCTTGTAGAATGCGCTCTAGGCAAGGATTGTAGTGGTTTTCCTGCTTGCTGATGACACAAACCAATTGCTGAAGACACCCAACGAGCTATAGTCTGTTTAGTTACTGCGTGTCCTTGTCGCATTTTGCCATATGCTACAAAAAGCTGATCTGTCTTACGCAATGTAGCCGTTCTCTGAAGGTAAAATTTGAGGCATCTCTTGATATCCAGAGAATGTAAAGATCTTTCTGCTGTCGTTTGTGGATTAGGAAAGAATGTCTTTAAACACACCAGTTCATTAAAGTGAAAGTCAGATGGGACTTTTGGTATGTATCTTGGATTTGTGCGAAGTACAACTGAATTAGAAGTAAACTGCATATAAGGGGCTTTGATGGTGAAAGCTTGAATGTCACTGACTCTTCTCGCTGACGTTAAAGCCAACAGAAGTGCCACTTTCCAAGAAAGGAATTTCAGATCCACCTTATGAATGGGCTCAAAAGGATGACGCATGAGCTGAGAAAGTACCACATTCAAGTACTGTCATATGGATACTTCGTTACATATATTGCGTTAAGTTAGCATGAGTGTATTACATGCCTAACAGCCATTTTTCCTTCGGCTTCAGTTTTGCACACGACACCTACTTGTTGTTGTCGCTTTCACCCTAGAAGCGGTGATGTGATTTATTTGAGAATAATATGTTATTACTATGCTATCAGTTTTGCTTGGTACACTTGGTACAACTGTCTGCACACTGAGAGCTGCACACTCTAAGAATAACCTAACACAAGGTTGCTGGGAGGCCTGATCCTCGCACCACATTAGACATAACACTAATAATGTTGATGCCAACATTGGGCTCTACGCGGGTTTAAGATAGAGTTACAGGGAATGAATCAACACACTTGGTGCTGCTCATGAAGAGAGCTGGTAGCTGTTGATGTGATCTACTCCTACTGACATTTAGAGGTATGGGTCCGCCCTGCTAAAACCCGAATGAGACCTTCTTAGATATAATATAATATGCTAAATAGGGTGCGCAAAATATAGGTGATACAGGTTTCTATAGATTTTGCATTGTAACATGCTATCACCTTTTGCTTACTATGGATTAGTGACTATGCTGATAACTCAGATTTTTATAATATGCATTTTGGTATTATACAAGATACTGCGTTTGAGAACCTTGCATTGAATAATAAATATTTCAAACTTGCACGTGTGTTCTTTGACTCTCAGTTTTGGTTTGAAATGATTATATAACGAAAGAGTGTTCATGTGTTCCACGATTCCTGAGGTATTCTAAAGATCATGTTCTGGTTTGTCTAAGACATTGATCATTTCATAATGATCCATGAGACACTGTAGCTAGCTAGGTAAGGGGATTTCTGATACTGAGATGAGTTTTGGATCATCCTAACTCACTGAGGTTCTAGATCTCTATGCACAGTTCTGTGGGAGAACGGAAACCCTGCTACATGGCGCCCGTACGTTGTTGGCCTTATATCATGACACTCGAGTAGTATATCATTCAAACCTTAACACCTTCATTCCCGTTTCCGGAAAACTGTGGTGTCGGAAAAACCTACCTATTTTTAAAATAGGTCTTTTCAAGCTTGAATTCTTCTAAAACGGTTTCTTTGACTTACTACCCAGTTGTGCTACAAAGTGTTCTTTGTCTTTTTCTCTTCCTGTGCTAACATGGCCGTGGACATCCCGCAGCATAGCCGCATTGCGGTTCGTGACCACTTGCGGGCATATAATGTCCCTGTGGATGGCTTAGCTGTGGTTCTAGTGGTGAGTGCGGAACATGCGTACCCGTACGAATTATTTTATTCATGGGTGACATTTCCGGCAGTGGACGCTAATTCTGGTGTGTTCCATTCATACACTGCCTCGGCAGTACCGGTGGCTTATGCTCCGTACAGGGCACTGGAAGTACCTATAGATGTTTGGCAGCACGGAGTTTGGTTTGGTGGAGCCCTACCCCATTCTTTGACCACTCCGAGGTTAGGTCCTTTGTCCATTCCGGGCACAAGTTGGCCCGCTTTGGGTGGATTTACTCCTCATCCTAATCGCGCCACTTGTAATGTGGGTGACCTGCGGCGTCTTCATGAAGTCGCGGTTGAAGTGATTAGGGCGCTTGTTCATTACATTGGTCGTAATGTTCATGGCGCAGCCCCTGCGGGTGCGCAGCTTCGAGCGGAACAGGCTGGTTTGAAAATCAGTCCTGTCATGGTGAATTCCGTGATGGGCAAGAAGCCCCAGGATAAGGATGATTTTCCTTTCTGGCTTGCCGAGAAATTCGACCAGCTGGAGGCTGTGTTTCCTAATACGACTCCTGGTGAAAAACACCGGATTCTTACGCTCAGTTTACCGAAAGATTTAGCCCCTGAACTTGTTGACTGTGAAACATGGGGTAAGACTTTTGCAGCGGTTTATTCGAGGTGCTATGGCACCCCGACTGTGTCCAACCTGTCTGCGGTCCTTAAACGTGTTCAAGATGATCACGGACCAGAGTCGGCGGTTGAATTGGGTATGCGCCTGAGTGGCTCCTTTGATGTGGTTTGCGAACTAATCCTTGCGAATGTCAAGGGAGATGCAGTGAACTTTCAGGTGGCCAATGCTCTGGCGTTAGTTCCCGATGCCGATAAACCCCGTCAGTTAGCAAGGATTATTGTGGCGGCTTATAAAATGGTTGGCCGCACTTCTAAGGGTGTAAAGGCTTTTTCTGAAAAGGAGAAGAAACAGCCCCAGGGACAGTCTTCGGAAACGGGTGGTCAACCCAAGTCCAAAAAACAAAATTGGCCGAAAAAGCAGAATCAGGGTAAGCAGCACCAACAACAACAGCAGACACAGGTTTCTAGTCCTGCGCCTTCGCTGCCTGCGCAGTCGGATCGAGTTTATGATTTGCGCGATCGCGCGACGATTAAATCGCCTGTAAGATTTCAGGCTTCTGACCAACGCTCTCCTCGTTCCTTTCAGGACTCATCGGCTCCGTCAACCGGTGGTGGAGGGGGCGGCAGGGGCAGGGGTGGCCAGCAAGGACGTGGTCAGCCCCGCCCGCGAGGTGAAGGAGAACAGCAGGACGACTCTACGCCCAAGAGATCGCAGTTTGCCAAGAAGAAGGTCGCAGCCTTAACGGCGCATCGATATGCCCCAGATAGTGAGAACGCGGCTTCGGAATCTGACGTGGGCTCTGACCTTGCTGGACAGCGCGGCGGAGATTACCATAGTGAGAGAGGCCCTCCGTCCACTGTTGAAGGTGACAGCGACTGACACTTATGTTGTGATTGAAACGGCTGATACACATGTTGCTCCCCCTGAACGTCTTTTTGAAATTGTCCTGTTGATGGAAGGTGACATGCAGCGAACTGTAAAAGGGGTATTTTGGGAAAATCTTTCGTCTACGTATGACATTTTACTTTCGGAGGCTGACTGGCCCCCACCTTTTGTTCTCGCAGCTCCGCGAGGGGAGGAGGTGATCCTCCCCAGTTTCGCGCACACTGTATCGAGAGTGGAAGCGCTGCATTTTGCAGAAGAGTGGGCTCTGGCGCTTGCGCCGGCTGTGTACCGAAATCAGTGTGGCTGGGATAAATTGTCCCCTAGCCATGAGATTCCTTTACGGTCTCAGCCGCAGCCACAACCTCAGTATCCCATACGGCGTGAAGCTGAAGCTTCTGTCGCGGCTATCCTTGAACAATTGGAATATCAAGGTGTAATTGAAACGTGTGTGTCACCAATGAATAACCCCCTTTTTACTGTGAACAAGCCGGACGGCTCATATCGTCTGGTTTTGGATTATCGGCATTTGAACTCGCATTGCCATAACTGTGCAGTACAGAATACTCACGGCTCTGCCCTAGTGAATAGTCTTGAGCGTAAACGGTTCAAAACCACGCTTGACATTTCCAATGGTTTTTATGCACACAGATTAGATGGTCCAAGTTCCCAATGGACCAGTTTTACGTGCGGCGGTGTACAAAAAATGTTTAATCGACTCCCAATGGGCTATAAGAATAGTCCTGGAGTATTTTCCGCTCGCATAGTCTCTCTTTTGGAGAGCTTCGATCCAGTTGCTTGTTCTTATGTGGATGACATTTATCTCACAGACAACGATCTTTGGGAGCATCTGTGTCGAGTAAACAGCATAATTTGTAACTTTGCAGACATGGGTTACAAGTTTAACTTTGCAAAATTACACATTGCGGAGTACACAGTGTTGTTTCTGGGTTATGAACTTAACCACGAAGGAAAGGGGTTGGCTCCTCACTTCCTGGAGAAGTGCGCGCAGTTGCGCTCTCCGACAACGCTGAAAAAAGTACAGTCTTTACTGGGTTTTTTAAATTTCGGGAGGACTTACATTCCGGAATATGCCCAGCGTATCAAGCCTTTGTATGCTTTGATACAACCATCTTTTTCCAAATAATGCTGGCTGCCTGAGCATTCGGCGATTCTGCAGTCACTGCAGGCGGATTTGCTTGCGTCTGATTACTTACAGACTCGTGATAACCAGACCAACCTAGTGATAAGAATTATCCCTGGGGCGGTGGGTTTCACGTACCTGACTTTTAATGAAGGGGATACAGTACCTATTGCTTATAAGTCACACTTGTACACTTCGGCTGAACTGCGTTTTTCAACTGTGGCGAAAGTTTTAACGGCTGTACAGATGGCAATTCTTAAGGAACGTGCCCTGTCACAAGGAAAACGCATGTTGGTTGTTACCCCGTGTCCTGCCTTGGAGGCAGTCACGAAAGCCAGTGTACCAAATTCTAAAGCTTTGCACCCTCGGTGGATTCAGTGGGCTACATCCTTGACATCCCAGGATGTCACGTTTATTTTTGACGCCGCTTTGCGGTCGCAGGAGTATTTACAGTATGAATTTGTTCATCCTGCTCCTTTAGCGATGCGGCCGTTGGAGGATTTCCATTGTATCATTTACACTGATGGTTCGGCGCAGGTTGCGCATGGCTCTAAACATGCCTACGTTTCCGCATGCGCCATTGTGGTCGGTGCCATGGTGAACGATGAGTTCAAGTCCAGTGTCGTGCACACGCAAACACTAGGGGACTGCACCGCACAATTAGCAGAGCTTCGTGCTCTGATGCTCGCATTGGAGTACGCTGATCCTAGTGTGACAACTTTAATCGTAAGTGATTCTTACTACTGTGTCCAGTCTTACAATGAGAACTTGTTCTTTTGGATTCAGAATGATTTTCGTGATTCCAAAGGTAGCACAATAAAACATAAAATGATCTGGGTCCGAGTGGCGGAACTTAAAGAGAAGCTGCCGCTCGTGTTTGTGATTCATACTCTCGGCCATCAGCGCGTGGGGGTCCACGCTGTTGGAAATTCGCTTGCTGATAAGGCAGCGAAGTCTGCGGTATCAAAATTCTTAGTTGCAGCAGTCACAAGGTCCAAAAGCAAAATAGATGATGACATCTTGGCGGCTGTTGCTGCCACGGAGAAGGGAGGTAAATATCCTGCGGGGTTCCCTTCGAAGTACACATACCACTTAAGTCCCGATAAGGTTCCTTATGTGAAAATTCCTGGAGTTGGCGAACGTCTAGTTCCCAACTCGGATCGCAGGGCTTCTCTGATTACAGCGGCTCATGAAGGTGTGGCGTCTGCGCATGCGGGCGTCTCAGCCACTGTAAATCAGCTACAACAAAGGTTCTGGTGGCGGGGACTGTACAAACAGACGCGCGATTATGTCCTTCTGTGTGACATTTGCCAGCAGATTAAGCCTTCAGCTGCTGCGCGTCCGCCTCAGACACAGTTGTACATCTCTAATAAACCGCTTGGTTGCGTTTATTTGGATCACTGCGGTCCTCTTTCTTCTGATACTGCGTATAAATACATCTTAGTAGCAGTTGACTCATGCACACGCTTTGTGTGGGTCTGGCCACATCGGAGCGCTGATTCACGAACTGTCATCAAGGATTTGCGAGTCTTTGTGGGAATTTTTGCCTGTGGTACTTTCCATTCGGACCAGGGTCCGGCTTTCGCCTCTAAGGCGTACAAGGATGCTATGGTTTCGTTGGGGGTCCAAGTCAAGTTTTCGAGTCCCTACAAGCCTGAGGGCAATAGTGTAGTTGAACGAATGAACCGTGACTTAAAGCAATCTTTGACAGCTCGAGTTATAGGCACTGGCAGAAACTGGCTTGCCCACCTCTATGGCGTGTAGCGTGCGCTTAATAATCTCCCTAGAAGGTCTCTGGGTGGGCGGACCCCATACGAAATGCTCTTTGGTATCAAGATGTACGTCCCTGACCTCGATGGTTTAGACTGCCAGGCCCAGGCCGCGGCCTTTGACGTAGATGAACATTGCAATGTTTTACAGGATCTACAAAAGACCAGAGACAGTCTTGCTAAGGAACACTTGCCCTCCACGTCGGATGATGCTTTGCAGATCCCGGTAGTTGGCTGGCTACCCCAAGTTGGAGAACTGGTTCGTGAGAAGATCGATAACAAGAAAGAGTTTGGTCCCTCATATCGAGCTCAGGTTCGAGTTCTTGGAGTGAAGGGCACAAGAACAGTCATATTACCACCACTTACAGGTCGTAAGGAGAACAGATTTATTTCTATTGACAATGTCAAGGCACACAGGGTGGCCGATTCTTCATAGCATGACACCGGCTGTATCCTGTCCTTCCATGGTGAGGCACTCTGTGCTGGCTATTACATCTGGTGCAGAACAGGAGGTGTCCCTCGAGATGCCTGCTATATCCAGTCCTTTATTAAATACTATTCCTGTTACTAGCATTGATGAGCTGACCTATGCATATCCTGCTGATTTATCAATGCCTGATTTACAAGCTCGTTTGGCTAACCAGTCCAGATTCTCTTTTAACTCTGATTCGGAACTTTCAAAGAAACCATCGACTATTGCAAAATATACCACGTTATTTAAAAAACATTTTTTAATTCCACCTTGGATTTATGTTTGGCTGATACTATTTTCATTTTATCTTTTTATGTCAATTGGTTTTGTGTTTTATTTTTTCCGCCTGATCGATGGCCATTATGTCAAAGAAAGAACAGGAATTCGGTACCTTAATGGAACATTGGCCCCTCTTTCCTCCTCACATTCAGCACACAGACTAAAACGAGACTTAAATACAGTAGAAATTACTGCTTGGCCTGTCCTTGATGGGATTGTGTGGGATGCGGTTAGGTTTCAGATTCATGGCCCCACAGAAGTTATTAATGTTCCGAATGTGCTTAGAGTAAACATGGGGGATGTGATTAAACAAAATATTCGTTCTGATGATTGGGATCTTCAGGCCGTAGAAGCATTGTTCTCTGATTTGAAATATTATGCGGCCTTTGATGCTGAGGATTTGTACTTAGATTCTGTCAATTATGGTGATTTGTTTTGCTTTCAACATTATGGAAATCATTTCTTACATAAAACAAGTTCCAGGAGGGTTCCTGTGAATTACACACAGTGGGAACATTGCCCTGCTCCTTTACAAGGGAGCTCTAGTACATTTCTGGGAAAATACTCTTATTTTACAGACTTTAATCAATCGAATCCTGAGTCGTTTTATTTTAAAGTGACACAGAAATTCATGTCCAAAGTTAGACTTACCGATACAAAATTGCTGTATTCGAAGTCCTTTCTAGACAGGTTAGCTATAGATGGCTATGAGTTATGGAAGGAGGTTATTGACCTTAAATCGGTTTGGGGTACCAAAGATTGGCAGGTACAAGGCACTGAGGCTTTGCATCGTGCATGTCTCATCCCGAATCACATGTTGTTTTTAAATTCTACCATTTCCCAAACAACATGCTTTGGATTGGCTACATCTAAAAAATTAAATGCACCGACTATCCCTGATTTGGAAGAATATTCAGGTTGGAATAATTTCACTACATTGTCCATAAGTGAGGTACAAGCGCTATTGCACAATTCCTCCTTTAATATTACCAGTTTTGATCCGGAGGGGTGGCTTTTGTGGCAAAGAAGCTCTGATTCTTGCCAACGTCGTTTTTTGGGTTTGTCTGAAGGTTTTACACAAATCAGGCCAGATCCCCGTTTTGAAACAGATCACACTGTTACTACTTATTCAGTGGGCAAATTGTGTCAGAACTGGTTACAACATTCCACTTTGGCTGCAGTTAAACTGCATCTGTCCCAGTTGAATGAGAATATAGAGCTGAATGATTTTATAAAAGGCCCGGCTAAGGGTAGGTCTAAACGCTGAATTTATGCTGTGTACAATGAAATTTGGAAATTTTCACAGATTGAGGCAGCTAAACGCCTGAGAGCTATTGATCAAGCAAATTTGGAAAAAGTGCTTGCGGTGGTCGATAACAGTATTAACATGCTTTCTTCCAGAATTTACTTGTTGGATAATATTGTTTCTTCTGTTGTTGATATTGTGCATGATGAAGTGTCCACGTTATACCATGGTCAGAATCAATTACGCTCTGTAATGCAGTTTGCATGGACCCTACA
Source organism: Lissotriton vulgaris (assembly GCF_964263255.1). NCBI lineage: Eukaryota > Metazoa > Chordata > Amphibia > Caudata > Salamandridae > Lissotriton > Lissotriton vulgaris. Next base: position 879,402,299 of record NC_141685.1, read on the forward strand.
GACACTTAAGTCTGGTCGAGTTCCCTGGAGCTCATTGAACGTTTCGTCCCTTTTTGCCCCTTTTAATTTGACTGAAAAGCAACGCCTGCTTTCAATGCGTGATGCATCATTTTCTATGTTACATATTGAGAGGCTAGAATCCTTACCTTTCTCTGTTGCTGAAACCACTACTGCTACATGGCTTATTCATGGATTAATTACATTACCATTTCCTTTATAAAAATTTACTAATTGTATGCGGTATATTGCTATAGGACGATATGAACCACTAGGCAATGCATTCCTCCATGAGGCGTGGTCATTACCATACACATACAGATGTCTGAAGGATGGAAAAGAAGTAAATCTTAATGGTGAGGAATGCACACAGTCACCTGACCATTCATTAATATGCAGACACATCCAGTTACACGGTTCTTGTAATCAGGACCGGCCAAATTTAGCATGTGTTTTAAAAGGCACGCCAGTTCCAGCAGTAGTTCCCACATTTACATTATTGACAAATGGTAGTTATTTGCTTTTAAACAACGAGGTAAGTTGTGGGTTATTAATTGGTGTAGCTTATGTGGTAACTGTATCAGAGCGTGTGGTGTGTTGCAAAAACGTTTTATACCCACCCACGCATGGGTCTTCAGATGTCTCCATCTGGCCACGAATACCAACCTTGAAAGCGAAGTTCAATGGTTTAAGCAGAATAAGGGCCCTTTTGTCTCAAAAACAAGTGACCCTGAGTTCGGCCGGGAAAATTATGTCCTTCACATAGCTAACACACGCACAGAGGTGCAGGCACTTGTAAATACTGACTTGCCGTTTCATTTCTGTGAGCTGGTGCACCAGATCTTTAATGCATCTTCCACGACTGGGCTCGCACATTTTTTTAAATTGGTTAGCAGTGGCCCCGTGACTACATTTGTGAGAAAATTTTTGGTATCCTTCCCACTTTTTTCCATTCTATTTTTTCAAGTTTGTTTGATGGACTACCTGTTTTACTGGCTGTGGCTGCGGGCATTTTGTTATTGTTTTTCTTTATAAAACATGGATGCCCATCCTGCGCAAGAAGCCGTTCAACGCCTCCTGACACTGTGTCGTAATCGGATGCTTAATTACTATGGAACATTGCCGCTTGCAGCATTGAGCATGGCTTATAGATTATCATTTCGGTTCACTGACTTCACGTGTGTCCAACCTGTGTTTCATTGCCTGAGCTGCGAGTTCGATTGGGCCATTGATTTGTGTTTATGCTTGAAGACCGCTCCTGACGTCGATTTTGATCAGCTAATGCGCCCCGTAGTGGCTCACGAGTTGATTTGTTCTGGCGAAAGAGTTATGGCCTTGGCAGCGATAAATGGAGTACTGGGTCAATGGGAGATCTCTGCAGCGGCGCATGCCTTTCTGACACACAGCGTTCTGGTGAACCCACCGAGTTGTCCTCTGACGTTACAGGAGGATCCGATGCTGGAGGAGCACGTATGTTCTTTCCCATTGCTGAATTGGATTGCTGAACTATTTTCGGATGATGGCAGTGATTTCATACTGGAGGCTGTTGCAGCTTACTTTGCATATACTGTCCAATCGTGAGATGACTGGGAGGATTGCTTTGTTAGGGAATATGACTTTCCCCTTGCTGAATTGGAGGGATGAACTGTGTTCGGATGATGGAGAATTCAATCATGAGATGTCGCAGATAATGACATTGATATGGCACATGACTTTGGATATCGGATAAGTGCCTTGTTTTTTCTTACAGACATTTGAATTGATGCGACCTGGTCCTACATTTCATATTTTGGAGACCTGGCGGATAACTTTTGATCTCGAAAGTTTTTATTTTTTTATTTTTGAGGCCACTGTAGGCATTGATACATATTCATTCATACATATTTTTTTAGCTTATTTTAGCTCAAAATTATTGAACTTGGCTTTCATTTTATGTATTTGATTTAGTATTGACTTTCCCTTATATTTGACGGTGCTCGGATCATTGGGGGGGTGTCATATGGATACTTCGTTACATATATTGCGTTAAGTTAGCATGAGTGTATTACATGCCTAACAGCCATTTTTCTTTCGGCTTCAGTTTTGCACACAACACCTACTTGTTGTTGTCGCTTTCACCCTAGAAGCGGTGATGTGATTTATTTGAGAATAATATGTTATTACTATGCTATCAGTTTTGCTTGGTACACTTGGTACAACTGTCTGCACACTGAGAGCTGCACACTCTAAGAATAACCTAACACAAGGTTGCTGGGAGGCCTGATCCTCGCACCACATTAGACATAACACTAATAATGTTGATGCCAACATTGGGCTCTACGCGGGTTTAAGATAGAGTTACAGGGAATGAATCAACACACTTGGTGCTGCGCATGAAGAGAGCTGGTAGCTGTTGATGTGATCTACTCCTACTGACATTTAGAGGTATGGGTCCGCCCTGCTAAAACCCGAATGAGACCTTCTTAGATATAATATAATATGCTAAATAGGGTGCGCAAAATATAGGTGATACAGGTTTCTATAGATTTTGCATTGTAACATGCTATCACCTTTTGCTTACTATGGATTAGTGACTATGCTGATAACTCTGATTTTTATAATATGCATTTTGGTATTATACAAGATACTGCGTTTGAGAACCTTGCATTGAATAATAAATATTTCAAACTTGCACGTGTGTTCTTTGACTCTCAGTTTTGGTTTGAAATGATTATATAACGAAAGAGTGTTCGTGTGTTCCACGATTCCTGAGGTATTCTAAAGATCATGTTCTGGTTTGTCTAAGACATTGATCATTTCATAATGATCCATGAGACACTGTAGCTAGCTAGGTAAGGGGATTTCTGATACTGAGATGAGTTTTGGATCATCCTAACTCACTGAGGTTCTAGATCTCTATGCACAGTTCTGTGGGAGAACGGAAACCCTGCTACAGTACCATGATGGAGGTGGACGCCGAACAGGCGGGAACATACGGAACAGACCTTTAAAGAATTGCTGTATTATTCTAGAGGAGTACAGAGAATTAGACCTATCTTGCCGGAATCTGGAAATGGCCGCTAAGAACACCTTCAGTGTGGAATGGGCTAAACCAGACTTAGCCAATTGGAGAAAGAACGGTAAAATTTGTTCTGGTCTCGCTTGAAGTGGATGCAAATGAGCCTCGCGACACCAATTACAAAACCTTTTCCATTTTAACTGGTAAGTCTTTATAGTCGCAGGTGCTCGGGCATTGGCTAAGACCTCTTTACAATGCTCTGGGATATTTAAATGAGCAAATTCGACGTGTTGAGGAGCCAAGCTGCTAACTTCAAGGAGGCTGGGTCCGGATGACAGATTTGACCCTCCTGCATTGTTAGAAGATTCGGCAGAGTCCGCAATTGTATGGGTTTGCACTCTGATAGAAGTAGGAGCTCTGTGAACCAATACATACTGGCGAGGCCACCTGGGTGCGATGAGAATCAGACGGCAAGGTTGTTGTTTCATCTTATGAATGACTCTGGGAATTAGAGGGATCAGTGGAAATGCGTAGGCAAATATTTGGTACCAGCTCATCGAGAGTGCTTCTCCGCAAGACTCCTTGTGAGGAAACCTGCTTGCGAAGAGTGGGCATTTGCGGTTCTGCCTCGTCGCAAACAGGTCCAGCTCGGGTTGACCCCACTCCTGAAAAATTCTGTCTAGAGTGGCCTGATGAAGTTCCCACTCGTGATTTGTTGTTGTCGCCCTGCTGAGTGAGTCGGCGAGCACATTGGACAATCCTGGAACGTGTATTGCTGACAGAGTGATCCCTTGATGTAAAGCCCAACTCCATATTTCCTGGGCTTCCTGTGAGAGAAGGGCTGATCTTGTGCCCCCCTGCTTGTTCAGGTAATACATACTCGTTGTATTGTCGGTTCTGACAAGTACCGTTGATCCGTGAATCACTGTTTGAAAAGATTTTAAAGCCAGGAAAATTGCTCTCAACTCCAAAAGGTTGATATGCCATCTCTTTTGTTCTTTGCTCCATTTGCCCTTGGCTGGCATTCCCTCCAGATGAGCTCCCCAACCTTCCAGAAACGCATCTGTGGTGATGGTGTAAGCTGGAATTTCCGTTAGAAAAGAATGTCCTCTTTTCAAATTGCCTGTCTGTGTCCACCATGCAAGAGCGTCTAGCATTCGGCCAGTTATGTGGATCTTGTCTTCGAATGACCCTGTCACTTAAATCCATTGAAGATTGAGCTCTTCTTGAAAAGGACGCATGAGCAGACGACAATTGGGTATGAGAGGGATGCAAGATTATAGCATCCCTAGGAAAGACTTGTAAGTCCTTACTGAAACGTACTCTCTTTTCTGCAAGTCGAGGGCCATCTTGCAAAACTTGTACTGTCTTTCTTTTGAGACAAAGGCTTGGGTGAGCTGAGTGTCTAATGTCGCTCCTAGAAATGATATGCTCTGTGATGGAACAAGGTGTGATTTTTTGAAATTGACTGTTAATCCCAGGTTTTGAAATAGTGAGAGACATTTCTGGACATGCATAGTAGCTGTCTTCAAAGAACTGGCCTTTATAAGGCAGTCGTCCAGATATGGAAAAATCTGGATGCCTTTTAAACGAAGATGCGCCGCTACTGGTGCCAACATCTTTGTGGATACACGAGGCGCTGACCGAAGTCCAAACGGGAGAACTTTGAACTGAAAATCCCTGCCAGCCACTCTGAATCTTAGAAATTTTTTGTGCCTGTGGAGAATCGGTACATGAAAATAGGCATCCTGAAGGTCCAGGGAAGCCATATGGTCGTTTTGGGACAGAAGCTGAAGGATTTCTTGGAGCGTTATCATTCGAAAAGATATCTTTTTGAGATATTTGTTGAGGGCGCGCAGATCGAGGATGGGACGCCATTCCCCTGTCTTTTTCAGAATGAGGAAGAACCTTGAGTAGAAGCCTCTTCCTCTCTGTAACTGTGGAACAATCTCGATTGCACTTTGCCGAATCATAATATTGATTTGGGACAGAAGCTCCTTGATGCGAGCTGGTGGGGGACCTTTTGGAAGTGAATTTGGAGGAACTTTGATAAACTTCAAGGCGTGACCTCTGGTTACAACATCCCGAACCCACTTGTCTGTTGTAATCTTTGACCAATTGAATGAGAAATGGGATATTCTTCCTCCAACTATTGATGGAATATTTGTCAGAGGTGGCTACAGGTGACTGTTCTCAATGTCTCTTAGCAGAATCTTTCCCCCGGTAGGAAGATCTTCTCTTGCCTTGTGAATAGTTGCCTCGTTGTCCATAAGTTTGTTGCCTATACGGCTGGTATCGCTGATTACTCTGTGAGGACTGGTAAGAGCGTTGCTGGGAAAATCCGCCTCTATTCGAATAGGACCCCCGTCCTCTGGCGCCACGAAAGGACGATCTACGAAATTGTAGCGTTCCCAGGGATTTTGCCGTTTCTGTATCTTTTTTAATGGCCTGCAGGGCTTCGTCCACATGTTGCCCAAAAAGATACTCCCCATCATAGGGCATGTCCATGATCTTTGCTTGGACTTCCTGTCTGAAAGTAGTTGACTTCAGCCAGCCTTGCCTCCTTAGCACAGCTGCTCCTGCTAGCTGTCTAAAACCTGTGGACGCGACATCCACTGCTGTGTCGATCATTTCTGCCGAGACGCACTCACCCTCATGAAGCACTTTCATTGCTTCCGATCTCTCTGGCTCTGGCAACTTTTCCAAAAATGGAGATATGTCTGCCCACATCTGTCTTTCGTATCTCGCCAAAGTTGCTAGCGAATTTGCTGTTCTGACAGTAGTCGCAGCCATTGTGGACACCTTTTTTCCAATAGAGTCAAGGCGCCTTCCATCTTTGTCCGGTGGAGCATTGACCTGAGAGGCTGGAATTTTAGATCTATTTTGTGCCGCCTGCACAACTACAGATTCGATCTTTGCCTGTCCAACAAGGCATGCAGGGGATGTCTTGGGTGCCCTGTATTTTTTCTCCAGCCGTGGCATGACTGGAGGTAAAGAATTTGGCGTGGACATGATTTTTATGCCTTCTTTCCAAATAAAGTCAATTATTGGGATTTTTCTTACTTGTTTGTGTGGTTGATCTTTAAAATCATATAAAAAACAGTCTTGCTGCGCCACTTCCATAGCGATCTTAAATCTTTTTGTCGCTCTATCCATGACCAGGTGAAAACCTCCAATGTCAACAGGTGGTGAATCCGCTGTGTGAGGAGCAGTTGGTGATGGGGTCTGTGTCTGATAATTATCCCACTCCGGCATTTCTGATTCTTCATCAGCTTCCCCTTCCTCTCTCTCATCATCATCATCATCATCAACTGTCTGATACGTATGCTGGGATTGAGCTGGAGATGGAGGGTCATTAGTGTGAGCCTCAGGTATTGGCGTCAGTGACGATTGTCTAAGTATTGTAGAAATTGAGACATGTTCTTGCGTCATTGGAGTTGCCGGACGTGATTTTGCAGACTCTGATGGAGGAAACCTGCGGTAATAATCACTCAGCATATATTGTAAATTATTAATAAGATCTACTGGCATTTGTGCCGTAGGTATTGGTGTAGATGTTTGACCCCTTTGTGCTGCAACGAACTGATCGTCCTCCTGATCATCCTCTTGCATCTTGATGAACAATTCCGAAGGACTTCTGGCTACTCTGAAATTGCCATCATCATCAGAAAAGTCTTGATCTCCTTCCTCATCTGAATATAGTAACTGGTCAGGTAACTTCAAAGGAGAAAGAGGCTGCAATGTAGAGCTTCTTCTTTGTAGTAGTGACGCTCCTGACGACTGAGAAGCGTCATAAGCAGTATGCGACGTAGCAGACCACACCTGTATATCTGTACATGATGATAAAAGTGGCGTCGTTGGGCCCATCGTTGACAGTATCGTCAACGGAGGTTTGACCTGTGTCGTCGACGGAGCCATCAGTGGCGCGGTTGTTTTCGTCAACGATGCTCTCGACGACGATGAAGTTCTCGTCGACGATGAAGTCGTCGACGATGGTACATCTGTCGTCGACGGAGGATTCTTCATCGACGGTGCCGTCTTCGGCGACGATGAACTTTTCGTCGACCGCAGGGATGTCTTCGTCGACGAGGGATCCGTCGACGGAGAAATCTTCGTCGACGGGCTTAGCTTCGTCGACGATGAGCTCGCCGACAGCATTATCTTCGTCGGCGACGACGAAGGAACGTCGACGCTCGATGGTTGGATGGTCGTCAACGAGATGGGTCTTATCGAAACAAACACCCTCGTCAGCGAGGAAGACGCCGACGTCATTATCATTTGAGGCTTTGGAGACGAGAAAGTAACCGTCGACGTAGATGCAATACTGTAGACAGGACCTGTCGACGGAGCCGTCGTCGACGATGAGTCCGTCGTCGAGGTTTGAATCTGAGGTGATTTTTTGTCTGAGTGTCCTTTAGATGACACAGGCTTAGCAGACTTTTTCAGGGGCGATTTTAATCCAGAAGTAGAAGGTGCAGAAACCTTTTTCTTTGAAGAAGAAGAAGAAGAAGAAGGCAGGTCAGAGACCTTAACTTTTTTCTGCATCTTAGCCCCAGGAGAAGAACTCTTTTCCTCAGTCTTTCTCTTTCTTGATGACACAGAGGAAATAGAAGCCACACTTCCTACCTCAGAAAGAGCATCCTCCTTTCCTTTCAGTTTCTGCAACCACAGCAGCAAACAACCTTCCCTGTCTCTGAGGGTCTTCTGTGGAAAAGTCCTGCAGATTTTACAGTCTTTCACCTCATGTTCAGGGTATAGACAATATATACACTTCTTGTGGGGATCTTCTTTAAAAAGCCTAAGCTTTCCACAAGAGTCACAAGCTCTAAAGAGAGACTTTGAAGACATTCCAATTCTGAAGAAACACTGGTAAAGTTGAGAAGTACTGAGCAGAGCTCAGGGAGACTCCCTTTCACACGACGTGCGGTAGAAAATCTGAGAGCCTGAGTCTCTGGAGAGAACATTCTGGTGGGTGCTAGCGCCTGATTGGCTGTAGTTTGGACAATACAAAATGACTGGGATAGTCATAGATGTGGAAGTTTTTTCTACTGTAGCATTGGCTACTTTACTTCCTGTTGTTTATATTGGTATTTACTACATATTTATGGCATATTATTGCTTTTTTATGTACCGTGGTACTCCCACTCCGACGACGGGGAATGATTCAGGCATGTGAATCTATGAAAGACACCCCTAATACTGGAGAAAGAGTGTTCCTGAAGTAATTTCGGCCCTGATTTAGACTTTAGTGGGCAGGTACCCAGCCACAAACTTGACGAGTATCACGCCTGCCTTATTACATGTGCCATAGGATATAATGCACCTGTAAAAAGACAGATGGGATATCAGTGACGTTTGGAACAGAGCAATCCCTCCGCCAAACTCCAAAGAAAGCCATTATTCTTCTCATGGATGTTATTCTAAAAAGTCCTCTCCACAGAATGGGAAGGTGGGCGAGGGGTGAAGATTCGGCAGTTAGACAGAGTAACCACCAGAAAGAGCGTTACTGAAGGTAAGTAGCTTAGGGTCTGATTTAGAGTTCAGCAGACAGGAACTCTATCACAAACGTGATAGACAGATATTCCATCAATCTTCTTACCTGTGCCACGGGTTATAATCAGGGCCACTAGAATTATGCTGCATGGGACAACCAAATTATGCGTCTGGGCTGACTAAAGTATACAGCAAAAAAATCCATATAATGCAGCACAAATTGTGGTAGTACTGCTTCATTCTTTTGTCATTTGTACATATTGTAACACCGTTTGGCAAATATTTCACCTTACTGGTACCAGTTTAAAACCTAAATACAGCAATAAGCAATTGAAAGATGACCAGTCAACCTTTGTGATGGGCTTGTCACTGCGCTGGGACAGGTGTCGCCACATTTTTAGTAACTTTTGATTTGTTTCAGCTAGAATTTTAAAAAAAATATGCAGATTATGCTGAAGATAATGGATTATGGCAAATCCATAATTGTACAGAAATTGTGGCGGCTGCAGTATCACTCAAATCAGTGAATATTATGCACTTGTAATAAGACTGACATTTGTGATGGAGTTACCCACCAGCCAAACTCTAAATCAGGACCTTATTCTTCTTGTGGATATTATTCTAAAAAGTCCACTCTACAGAATGGGAATGTGGGCAAGCGATGAAAAATGTGCAATTAGACAGAGTATGTACTTAAAAGAGCATTACAGAAGGTAGGTAGCTTATTCTTCCCAAGGATACTTTTAAACAAAGATTTCTTACATTATGAATTAATACCAAAGCAATGCCCTTCCAAAAAGGGGGGTGTGAGGAGTGACAAATACACCAGGAAGTTCTGCAGAATCAAGTTGGCAAAATGGCCCTTGCTGCAGACTTCAGAACTGATGAAGTAATGCCTGGATAAAATATGGAGAGGTGCCTCTGTGGCTTCCTAGTAAAAGTTCAAAACCAGAACCTCCCCTAGCTAAGACAGTGGTTGTGACTTTAGCCCTGGTGGAATCAGCCCTAAGACTCCTTTTTCACCAAGGCATAACACAGTTTCATGCACAAGGCAATCCACCAGGTTAAGGTCTGTTTCTGGACAGCCATTACCTTCTTCACATTGGCAAATTCAACAAACAGATGATCATCTACCTGGTATTACTTAGACTTATCAACGCAGAAACAACTGTGTAGCCTCTTTGATGGATGTGGCCACAACCATAGATGGATGTGGCAGACAAAAAAATGTAGGGAATATGGTGAACTGGCCCATGCTAAAGAGTGACACCACATTTGAGAGATAAAAAGAAAACAAGTTACTTACCTGTAACTTCAGTTATCCAGTATTGGTATCTTTCATAGATTCACATGCCTGAATCATTCCCCGTCGTCGAGGCGGGAGTCCCACGGTAAATAAAAAAGCAGTGCCAAAAGCAATTTGTAGTAGTAGGCCCTAGAAAAAAGGCCTGAGGCCTATATTATAGTAGCCTATCTACATCATTATGCTAAAAGACCCAAAGTCTTTGCTCCAACCAATCAGCTCACAGCACCCTCTAGAACCTTCCCTGCAGAGCCAGCTCTCCTCAGATTGTCGTAGCACAAGTGGGAACAAGTATCCCAAACTTAGAGAACTGACTCGCCGGGGAGGAATGTGGGTGCATGTGAATCTATGAAAGATACCAATACTGGATAACTGAAGTTACAGGTAAGTAACTTGTTTTCTTATCCAGTATTGGGGTATCTTTCATAGATTCACATGCCTGAATCAGAATAGCAAGCAGTAAGCCAGGCAAAGACGGTTGGGAATGGTGAGAGACTTATTACAGTGCACCCCCATGAATGTATCGTCAACAACCAACAAACGCCTAGAGATTGATCTATTAATAAATCATGTTCAAGTTCAAAATTGAAATTATGCATTTTCTTTCTGGAAAGAAATCTTAAGCATCATACAAAAATACACAACATGTTAGCATATGTCTGCATATTTAAAAACAATCTATTGAATTGCATGTACTTTATATGAAATAAGTGAACATCAGTACCTGAACATACTCCTTATGGAAACAGGTGACGTAAAACAGCTTGGCCCACTGCCGCATCATCCTGATTTGCTGATTGCAGGCAGTAATGTCTTGTAAACGTGTGGACATTCTTCCATGTCGCAGCACGGCAAATGTTCTCAAGCGTCACTCCTGCAAACAAAGCCGCAGACGCTGCTACAGCTCTTGTGGAGTGAGATCGAACAGATCTTGTCAATGGTCGATTAGCCTTGACGTGGCAGAATTGAATAGCGGATGCGATCCATCTTGAAATCGTGGCTTTAGTAACCGCTTTCCCCAATGTAGTCTGGCCATAAGCTACAAACAGTTGATCTGATTTTCTCAAAGTCTTGGTTCTCTGAAGATAGAATTTTAAGCATCGTTTGATGTCCAAAGAATGCAATGTCTTTTCAGCCGGGGTTGACGGGTTTGGAAAGAAAACTTTCAGCTTGACAGGTTCATTTAGATGAAACTGGGAAGGCACTTTCGGTATGAACGTTGGATTCGTTCGCAAAGTGACATAGTCCTGGGAGAAATGTAAAAAGGGCTTCTTTATAGTGAAAGCTTGAATTTCTCCCACTCTTCTTGCGGAAGTTAGCGCCAGTAATAAAGCAATCTTCCATGTCAAGAACTTTAGGTCGGCTCTATGGATAGGCTCGAACGGATGCTTCATCAGCTGTGATAGAACCGTGTTGAGCTCCCATTCCGCTGGTGAGGGCTTCACTGGGGGATAAGCCCGGAACAGACCCCTCATAAATTGCTTGATTAGCGATGAAGAGCAGAGTGATTGAGAGTTAGTCATCTTTCTGTACCTGGATAAGGCCGCTAAGTGGACCTTTATTGATGAAAAAGAAAGACCAGATTGCGCTAAATGCAATAAATAGGGTAATATCTTTTCTGCCGGCGCCTCTATAGGGTGTAAAGCACTAGAGATGCACCATGCGCAAAAACGCTTCCACTTGAGACGATAAGTTTTTAATGTACTCAGGGCTCTTGCCTTCTCTAAAATGTCTCGGCAGTCCTGAGGAATTTGAAGATGTTCGAATTCTAGGAAGTTAGGAGCCATGCGTGCAATTTCAGCGATTGAGGATCTGGGTGAAGTACCTGGCCCTCGTTGCGTGACAGTAACTTCGGAGTTACACGCAGTTTGATCGGTGGTTCCTGTGAAAGTAGCATGAGTTCCTGAAACCAATACTGGCGAGGCCACTTGAGAGCAATGAGGAGAAGGCGACAACTCTCCATTTTCATTTTGCGCACCACTCGTGGAATCAGAGGAAAAGCGTATGCATAGGTCCCTGACCATCGCATCGAAAGGGCATTCCCCCTTGACCCCTGTTGAGGATATCTGCTGGCGTAGTACCGGCATTTCTTGTTCTGTTGGGTCGCAAATAGGTCCAACCTGGGTTTGCCCCATCTCTGAAACACATAGTTCAACTGGTCGTTGTCCAGTTCCCACTCGTGGCAATCTGACAATGTTCTGCTCAGTTTGTCTACCAAGGTGTTGTAGAGGCCTCTGACGTGCTCCACTTTGAGAGTTATGTTGTGAACTGTTAACCATTTCCATAACTCTTGGGCTTGTTTGGATAACGTTGCTGATCTCGTTCCTCCCTGCTTGTTGATATAAAACATGCTTGTGGTGTTGTCCGTTCTGACTAGAACCGAGGATCCTACTATCCTGGGGAGGAACGCTTGAAGAGACAGACAAATGGCTTTCAACTCTAGACTGTTGATGTGGCATTTCTTGTGTTGCTGAGCCCATTTTCCTTGCACTTGCAGGTCCTGGAGATGACCACCCCAGCCCTCCATGGACGCATCCGTCGTCAGAATAAAATCCGGAGGATTCTGCAAGAATGAGAGCCCCTGTTCCAGATTGCTGATCTGAGACCACCATTGGAGTGCATGCACCATCCTGTTGGTGATTGTGATGGTGTCCTCGAATGAACCTGTCGCTTGATGCCATTGACAGTTTAGCTCCTCTTGCAGTGGCCGCATCTTTAGACGCGCCAATGGAATGAGGTTGATGGCTGAAGAACACATCCCCAGAAGTGATGCAAATAGGCGAACTGAAAGTGACCTTCTTCTTGCCAGTTTTTTGGCCAACGCTGCAGTCGGAGCTGTCTCTCTCGAGATAAGGATGCCTTGCATTCCACTGTGTCCAAGCAAGCTCCTAGGAACAACAGGTTTTGTTTTGGATCCATTTGAGATTTGGTTTTGTTGATTGTGAGGCCTAGCGATGCGAAGAGATTGCGGCATGCTGTAATGTCGGATCTTACTTTGGCTTCTGATGGACCTTTGACTAGCCAGTCGTCCAAATACGGGAAGACCTGCACTTTTGCTGCCCGAAGAGCTGCTGCCACAGGGGCCAGGCACTTCGTGAAAATCCTTGGGGCCGACTTGAGGCCAAATGGGAGAACTTTGAATTGATAATGGGCGCCGGCCACAGTGAAACGGAGGTACTTCCGATGGTTTGGGTGGATTGGGATGTGGAAGTATGCGTCTTCCATGTCCAAGGAAGCCATGTAATCTCCCTCGTTGAGGCACCTGAGAATGTCCGAGAGGGTGACCATTCGAAATCCCTGCTTCTTGAGATATTTGTTCAGATTGCGTAGGTCTAAGATCGGTCGCCATTCCCCTGTTTTCTTTTTTATGAGGATAAAACGGGAATAAAAACCTGCCCCTCTCTGATGATTTGGAACTTTCTCTATTGCGTTTTTGAGAAGCATAGCTTGCACTTCCTTGAACAATAAGTGAAGACGAGGGGGAGGGGGACCCCTGGGCGGAGTTGGTGGAGGTTTGGTGATGAACTCTAGGGTGTGACCATGTTGGATCAAGTCTAACACCCACCGATCCGTTGTTATATTCTGCCATTGCTGTTGGAAAGCAGATATCTTCGCGCCCACGGGAAGGTAAGGGATTGGAGGTGGCGCCCAATTGCTCTCACTGTTTCTTGTGACTGTCTCGTCCTTGGTTGTTTGCGCGCCTTCTTCCTCCTTGGCGAGAGAAACCAGCCGATCCAGATTGTCTGTAAGAGGACTGATAGTTTTGGCGGTATTGTTGTTGATATTGCCTGCCTTGCTGGTAATAACTTCCTCTGGACGAATAACCTCGTCCTCTAGCTCCTCTGAACGATCCTCTTTTATATTGCAATGATCCTAATGGCTTTGCAGTATGTCAGTTTTAATCGTTTGGAGAGCCTCATCGACATGCTTCCCAAAGAGGGACTCTCCATCATATGCCATGTCCAGTATTTTCAATTGAACCTCCGGACGAAATGTAGTGGCTTTTAACCACCCTTGACGTCTCAGGACAGCTGCCCCAGCCAACTGCCTGAAATTCGTATTTGCCATATCTAGAGCGCAGTCGATGGATACTTCCGCTGCCCGCTCTCCTTCCATTAGAACTGTAGACACAATCGGAGTAGAAACAGATGTAGTGGATATCATATCCATAGAAGAAGAGGTTGAAGTAGAGACAGTGGTCACTGGAGAAGAGACAGTAGAAGTCTTACTCACAGTTTTCTTTGCCGGATCGTTGGTGGCTGAGGCTCCAGAGACAGAATGTTTGGATCTCTGTGAAGAGCCTGAAGTAGAGTGGGAGGTCTTAACATGCTTTCTCCCCTGACTTGTCTTATCCTCTTGAGACCTCGCCCTCTTGCTAGAGGTAGAGGCTCTGTCGTCATCATCCGTGGAAGAGGATTTAAGCCACAAAAGGACTCTGGCCTCCCTATCCCTTAAGGTCTTGGAAGGGAAGGTAAGGCAGATCTTACAGCTTTTTGCCTCATGCTTGGGATACAGGCAATAAATGCAGTCCTTGTGTTGGTCATCCACATGGACCCTCTTCTTCTCGCATCTCTTGAAGAAAAAACGGAGTCAAGACTCAGGGAGACTCCCTTCCACACGACGTGCGGTGAAAATCTGAGGAGAGCTGGCTCTGCAGGGAAGGTTCTAGAGGGTGCTGTGAGCTGATTGGTTGGAGCAAAGACTTTGGGTCTTTTAGCATAATGATGTAGATAGGCTACTATAATATAGGCCTCAGGCCTTTTTTCTAGGGCCTACTACTACAAAGTGCTTTTGGCACTGCTTTTTTATTTACCGTGGGACTCCCGCCTCGACGACGCGGAATGATTCAGGCATGTGAATCTATGAAAGATACCCCAATACTGGATAAGTAGGTCTTCTAAGAACAAGCTTATCAGGAAGGTAGCACACGGAGGCTGAAATGACACAGCTTGCAACTTGATACAACTTGACTTCAGAAGCAACTGGCTCGAAAGGAGTACATAAAAAGAAAGCGAGAACTAAATAGAAGGTACACTGCAGCATAACAAAGGGGGCAGGGGGAAACATGTGAAAACCCTTTCAAGAGGTATCTTAATGGTAATTTGAATAAAGAGTGCTGATCAGGCAAATGAAGAAAGGCTGAGAGGATAGACAAGTGACCTTTAACAGTGCCCACAGTAAATCATTCTGTGGCCAAAGTCATCATAAACAAAAGGACATCAGACAATATAGACTATAGAAGGTCAGCTTGGTTTTCCTTACACTAGCTGATGAACTTAAAGCAATGACCCGATTAAATCAATTTTGTGGGAGGGCGGCAGGGCAGTCAAAATAACATCCACCACCTCCAACAGTAGATCACAACTGCTCAGTAGGTTCTGCTCAATCACCATGTATGGAGGTGTAAATTAAGGAGTTGAAAGACAAAAACCTATGCACACTCTAATCATAAAACAATGTTGTCATGGTGCACAAAATAGCGAAAATTGAGACAAAGCGTAGTATTCATCAACAAAACACAGATTTCTTGTAATCAATTTTTGGATAGTGTGTCTTTAATGTTCATCAGAACCAGCCGACACGTGTTACGTCGCGTGTGGGACAGTCTTCCCGTGACTCTTCAGGGCTGGGGGGGATACAAACGGAAGTGATGGGTACAAGATGCTCACATACATTTGTCAAATGGTTTGTGACATGACACCATGCACTGGAAAATTGCCAAAGGAATTCACTGCACACGTGATAACACAACGGCGATATGAGGGTGGTTGAAAGATAGAAAGAAATTGGTGGTGAAACAAAACAGAAGCATCATGCGAGTAATCGAACAGAGAAGTGTTTTAAGGACGAAAAAGTGAGATTGTAAGAACGATCTGAGAACACACAGGGGGGAGGGGGAGGGAGGAAGAAACAAACTCCCACCGAAGCCTATGAAACGATGGAAGGAGTGACCTGTACCGGAAAACATGCATGTATTTCAGAGCAATAATATACTCGAAAAAGACCATACCTAACGAAATATGAAGTGTCGTGGGGGGAGTCTAGAAAAGGGTAAAAGTACAAATATTAAAAACTCTAACATTCTCCTTACAACTGATGGTCCTAAAAATAATAGTAAGGAGAAAAAAGAAAGGCAGGTGGGGAGTGCTGGTGTGCCATAGGTAAGGTAGTGGGGGAGTGGCGGGTTCGGGCAAAGAAGGTGTAGGAGAGTAGGGTCTGCAATCCTATGATCACCCGGACTTTTTGCTTTTGTTTCACTGGTTTACGACTTTCTCGGGCTGTGGGCCTGCCAATCAGACCCAGAGCCTAGCTGTTCTCTCGCTAAATTGCTGTGTGTACCCTAGGTGCATTACCCAATTGGAACTGGGCCACCCTGTCAGACCCTGTAACTCAGGGCCACGGTGTACCCAGGGCCTACCAGGGGCTGAAGCATGTATTATGCCACCCCTGGATGGCCATCTAAATCTGACACAACTGGCTGCACGACAGCTGGGGCAACGTGGCGTACTCACCCGTTGCTGTAGGTATAGTATCCCTATACCTAACCTTAAAATGGACACCCGAGTTCCTCTCAGTCACTCCTATGGCAGGCCTTGACAATCCTGAAGGCAGAGTGCATGGAACCGTGTGAATTGGGCTCTGGCACGAGCCGAGCCCGGTTGCAGCTTGCGGAACCAAGACCAATGGCTGTTCCATGATAACGCGTATCATATCGGTAACTTCAGTATCGCGTTATCAAGACATGTCGAGTAAGGTGTCATACGAATCGGGATGCTGCCCCCTCACCAATTCTGGCGACGAGGTTAGCATTCCGCCCTTCTAGAGGGACACGACATGTACGTAACTGTGAACCCCGGTTAAAGTTAACTGAAGCCTCAGCTCCACAAAATGGACGCTGCCACCACAGACACGAGTCTGACCTCCTGCTGCTGGGAGTTCTTCCAGCGAGGAGAGCTTGGACAAAGGGTTTCCTGCCAGGGGCGGTGTTCGCACCGTCCCAGAAAGGGTTTGTGTATTCTGGGTAGGTAGGGCTTTGCAAGAAGGTGACTGCGGAGTGGCACCCCGGTGCTCACTACGCATCTGCCGGCTAGAACCAGTTCCAGGGGCGCGCAGCCCCTGACCTGGGGAAAGTCCAGCAGGGGGAGAGCGGTGTAACTACCCCCCTTCCTGGTCCCACCCCTAGGGCAGGACCTAGTCATGTACCCACCCCTTTCTTTAGGATAAAGGCCGGAGCGGGGACCCTTCCAAATTAGATCATCTTTGAATCAAGAACTACTTTCTACGAAAGGACATTCGAGACTCTTCTCAAGATTTCTCCCTTGTGGCTAAGGAGTAGTCACCCTGCATCCGCAGGCACCATCTAAGAACTCTGCGGTATGCTGCACGTCCTTCCTCAGGAATCCGACTGCCCAGCTCGACGAGAACCGGCTTCCCTGGCACCTCTGACCTCTACCCACATCGTCAGCTCAGCTGAGATCTGTGGGTGCGACGAGACCTCGAGGGACCGGCCATCATCAAAACCTGCACGCTTTCTTAATCCAGCACGACCACCGAAGGAATCCTCTGGTGAGTGCACTGGGGTCCGAGAAGCCCCGATCCTGAGCCGATCCAGCACCGAAGTGCAGCCTCCCAGCATCTCCACGATCTGCGTGGGGCCCTTCTGCTCGCCGCTCAGCACGTTGTCCGATCACTAGCCGCTGGCTTGTGATCTCCTTGACGACATCCGACAACCAACGCTGCTGGTCTGGTTGCTCCAGACCGGCCCTTGCTCCCTTTTCCGAGAGGAGCACCCCGGACCCTCCTGGTCCACTCAAGACGCCATTTTAGGCCCACCACGTGGCCCTGAAATCTGCCAAGGCTTGTTGCCCCAATCCTGGGCCCAGCGACGCCGACAGCATCAACCTTCGTGGGACAGCTCGCACCTCCATCCTGGTCGCCGACAACGCCTCCTGGTCCGTGAGACGGCAGAGCCTAGCGTCGCCCACTCACCTAGTCGAGGTGACGGCCATCCGGTGCCTTCCTGGTACCCTCTGACTACTGGCTAGTAGTACGAACTTGGTCCCCTCTGCTTTCAGGTATCATCGATCTCTGATCCAGGCTTGGATCTCTACGAACTATTCTTCACTGGACGCCGGCCAGCAACTCCTTCCTTCCGGCTCCTGGCTCGTCAGCGAAGACCCCCGACGCCTGTAAGACTTATGCAGCCGCAGCCCTTGTGGCTAGGTAACTCCGGCATTTCGGTGCCCGCATAGCCTCCTTACTTAAGGGTCCTGAGTCCCTCGCTTCCGACTTGCCTTATCGGGTCCGCCCGAGACCACTAAACTTTCCGTGCCCTCGGGCACGTGTATTGATTGTGCACTTGAAGTATTTTCCTAAGAGTTTTGTTCTGTGCTTAGTACCCTGTCCTCATAAAGAGTACAGGGCTGTTGTGATTCTAATAAATATACTGTTTATTTTCATAACACTTGTGTGGTGTCCTTTCACTTGGTGTTCAAGGGGTATGTGATGGTATAACAGCTGGCTTAACACGCCCTCTAGAGTTTAGCCCGAAGACTGCTCGTATCCACGCTACTAGGATAGCTGGTCTAAGGTTGACTTACAACCAATCACCATAAGGGTCGTTTGGACCGATGCATAGTGGTCACTAGAATAGTGAACACTGCATATCGGGCCAACTTCTCACATTGGTGAGCAGCGGTTGGGATTTGAGCTTGCTGTTGTTTTACCACGCGCATCCTAAGAATATCTTGTGAAAGATCGCATAAGTACTCCAGGTACATATAACTTAGCTTAGAATACTCTGAGTTCTACTGAACCAGCTGTTGTAGCTCCGCAAGGCTTAGCACACCTTGGCTACAACTCTTAGCAAGGGATCAGTAGGTAAACATATAGTGTAGGTAGGTGCATCACTTACACCACACTAGAAGCAGCATGTCAGACAAAGGAGGAAACTCTGAGTCTCCCCTTGTGTCAGTCGACCTTCCACAGGTCACCTCCAGATATGCTGCACTTAGCTTCCAAGAGATGCGACAGATCTGTACATCTTGGAAGTTAAAACAGGGTGCAAACCCTACCATTCCGTTTCTGATTGGTCTCTTGGAGACTTATGATGCAAGGAGGGCGGGTAACACCGACCCTTCTCATCCAGAAGTGGATATGCCCCCCCTCGAGGGAACCACAGGTGACCCTGACCTTATCCATCTCTCCGCAGACGGTGAAGAGGAGGACGAGGAGCCGGAGACATCTGGGGACGAGGCACACAAAGGTCCAGTAATAGTTAGTCAGCTAACACAGGAAAACTTAAGCCGGCACGAGAATGGTACTAGGAGACCCCTGGGGCCTCTCTCGGGCCAGCTTAACATTGGGAACGGACGAGTTAGGTCTCTGTCGAGAGGCTCTAATAGATCCGTTCGAACCAATGGCTCTCGAGGCTCTGCTCGAAGAGGGATGACGTCCCCTCAGAGGAGAGTGTACGAAGCGAAGGAGCGGGAAGTCAATCTGCGGATCGAGAGGGAAGAACTTGCCCTAGCCAAAGAAAGACTCGCCTTTGCTCGAGAGCAAGAATTGAGTGGGACGATTCCCACTGGTGGCAGCATTCCCCCACGGGAACCCAGGAGTTTAGACACTAAGCACCTGAATAAGATAGTGCCCCCCTTTAAGCAAGGGGACGACATCCACAAATGGATTACTGCTTTGGAGCGGGCCTGCACTGTACAGTGCATCCCCCAGAGTCAGTGGGCAGCTATCTTGTGGCTCTCCTTTGAAGGTAAAGGTAGAGATAAGCTCCTCACTACTAGAGTAGAGGACGCTAACAATTACCAGGTCCTGAAGAACACACTGATTGATGGGTTCGGCCTAACCACTGAGCAGTACAGGTTGCTGTTCAGGGATACCCAGAAAACTCAGTCTCAGGATTGGTCTGATTTCGTTGATTGTGCCACTAAGGCTTTGGAGGGCTGGTTGCTGGGCAGTAAGGTTACTGATTACACAGGATTGTATAATTTGATCATGCGAGAACAAATTTTAAATAATTGTCAGAACCAGTTGTTGCATCAGCACCTTGTCGACTCGGATCTGACCTCTCCCCAAGAATTGGGAAAGAAGGCAGACAGATGGGTCAGAACAAGGGTTAAGCAAAACCAGGGCCAGAACCAGGGTGGTCAGAAGAAAGCAGACCAGAAGGGTAAAGATTCGAAAGGGGAACAAAATGACCAGAAGTCTTCGACAGGTCCCCAACAACCCAAAGAGGGGGGGGGGTCAGGCTTCCCAGAAAAAGAAGAATCAAGAAGGACAATCGAAAAGGTGGTGCCAATACTGTAAAAGTAAAACTCACTGGTTTAGTGAGTGCACCAAGAAAGGAGGGCAGACTCCTGCTACTGCAGCCCCTAAGGCACCTGTGCCCCCTAGTACAGCCAGCAGTAGTAGTGCGCCTCCCAAGGGACTAGTTGGGTTAACCTTGAGTTCTGAGGGGTGTGACAACTTAATTGGTACACTCACTCAGGCTGTCCTTGTCTGTACAGGGGATGTGGATATATCCCCTGATGTCAGTCCCAATACTTTGGGCAAATACCGACAGACGCCTTTAACAAATGGAAGAATGGCTCAGGCCTACAGGGACACTTGTGCCAGCGTCACCATGGTGACGCCTAACTTTGTGGACCCTGGACAGATCATGCCAGGTACAGATTTCCTGGTGACCAATGCCAGCAACGTCACTACCAGTCATAGTATGGCGATTGTTGATTTCTCCTGGGGAGGGGTAAATGGCCAGAAAAAGGTTGTTGTTAGTTCAGACCTCCCAGTGGATTGTTTGTTGGGCAATGATTTGGAGTCATCGCAATGGTCAGAAGTGGAGCAACGGACTCACATGGAGATGTTAGGCTTGCCAGCACACGTGTTTGCTGTGACCAGGTCACAGGTCAGACGATGCCCCACTGAACAGGTGCTGGATCCTGGAACAACGGACCAGACACCTCCCAAGAAGAAGAGCAGTCGGGTTAAGGCCTCGCCTTCCCCCTTGCCCCAGGTCGAGGATCAGGTCTCAGAGGAGGCTGACCTCCAGGAATTGCGGGAAACTGAACCTAAAGAGCTCGAACTTGATCAAGTTGAGTTTCTGGGCTCAGGGGGACCCACACGAGAAGACCTGGGGAAGGACCAGTTAGACTGCCCTTCCCTTGAACCCCTCAGACAGCAGGCTGCTGCTGAGGCTGCTGGGAACGCCACAGGTACCCACAAGGTATACTGGGAAGATGGACTCCTGTACACTGAGGCAAGAGACCCCAAGCCTGGCATGACCAGGAGGCTGGTTATCCCCTTGTCTCAGCGTGGTTTCCTCCTTACCTTGGCCCACGAGATTCCCTTAGCAGGACACTTAGGCCAGACGAAGACATGGGACAGGCTTGTCTCGCACTTTCACTGGCCTCACATGAACGAAGATACCAAGGAGTTTTGCCGCTCCTGTGTCACTTGCCAAGCCAGTGGTAAGTCAGGTGGCTCGACAAAGGCCCCCTTATACCAATGCCTGTGGTGGGGGTGTCCTTTGAACGGGTGGGGATTGACATCGTCGGTCCCATGGAACCACCAACAGCATCAGGGCACAGGTTTATACTGGTGGTAGTGGATCATGCCACCAGGTATCCTGAAGCTATTCCCCTTAGGACCACTACGGCCCCCGTGGTGGCAAGAGCCCTAGTTGGAGTATTCTCCAGAGTGGGCTTCCCTAAGGAAGTCGTCTCCGACAGAGGTGCAAACATCATGTCGAGCTACTTAACTGCTATGTGGAAGGAATGTGGTGTCAACTACAAGTTCACTACACCCTATCATCCACAATGCAATGGGCTTGTTGAGAGATTCAACAGGACCCTGAAAGGGATGATTCATGGACTACCTGAAAAGCTTCGGCGTAGATGGGACGTCCTGATCCCCTGCCTTTTATTCGCTTACAGAGAAGTCCCGCAGAAGAGGGTTGGCTACAGCCCTTTTGAACTTTTGTACGGGCATCCTGTAAGGGGACCCCTGTGTTTGGTGAAGGAAGGATGGGAGAGACCTCTCAAAAAGCCTGCAACCAGCATAGTGGACTATGTGCTTGGCCTCCGCTCGCGGATGGCTGAATACATGGAGAAGGCATCCGAAAACCTTAAGGCCAGCCAAGAACTCCAAAAAGCTTGGCATGACCAAAAGGCTGTCTTGACTGTTTACCAGCCCGGACAGAAGGTGTGGGTGTTGGAGCCAGTGGCCCCAGCAGCACTCAAGGACAAATGGTCCGGGCCCTACACCATCCTGGAGAAAAAGGGAGAGGTCACCTACCTGGTGGACCTTGGAACTCCCCGGAGCCCCCACAGGGTGTTCCATGTCAACAGGCTCAAAGCATATGTCGACAGGAAGGACATGAGTTTGCTCATGGCCATGGATGAGGGACAGGAGGAGGAGAGTGACCCTCTCACCGACCTGCTCACTCAGAACCCTGACGATGGATCGGTAGACGGTGTTGTCTTTTGTGGCAGCCTCTCCGAGCATCAACAGGAGGATTGTAAACAAGTTCTTCAATCCTTCCGGCATATGTTCTCTCTAACACCCAGTCAGACCAATTGGTGCACCCATGAGGTCGACACTGGTGACAGCTTGCCCGTCAAGAGTAAAATCTACAGGCAGCCCGATCACGTTAGAGACTGCATCAAGAGTGAAGTGCAGAAAATGTTGGAGCTGGGAGTCATTGAAGCCTCGGATAGCCCTTGGGCTAGTCCCGTAGTTCTAGTGCCGAAACCTCACACCCCGGGCGGTAAGAAAGAGATGAGGTTCTGCGTAGACTACAGGGGTCTCAATGCAGTCACTAAGACTGATGCCCACCCAATACCAAGGGCAGACGAGCTTATCGATAGATTGGCTTCGGCCAACTACTTAAGTACGTTTGACCTGACAGCTGGGTATTGGCAAATCAGGTTAGCTGAGGACGCCAAGCCTAAGACCGCATTTTCTACCCCTGGTGGGCATTATCAGTTCGTGGTGATGCCCTTTGGTTTGAAAAATGCACCTGCCACCTTCCAACGGTTGGTGAATCACGTCCTCACTGGGCTGGATGACTTCTGTGCGGCGTATCTCGACGATATCGCTGTCTTTAGCTCCACCTGGGAGGATCACCTGGTCCACCTGCGGAAAGTGTTAGAGGCTCTGCAAGCAGCAGGTCTCACTATCAAGGCTACCAAGTGCCAGATAGGGCAGACACAGGTTGTATACTTGGGCCACCTTGTCGGTGGAGGCCAAGTTCAACCACTGGAGAGCAAGATACAGTCAATCAGGGACTGGGCTCCTCCAACCACCCAGACTCAGGTTCGAGCTTTCTTGGGCCTGACTGGTTACTACCGGAAGTTCGTCAGAAACTACGGATCGATTGTGACCCCGCTCACTGAACTGACGAGTAAGAAAATGCCCAAAAAGGTTCAGTGGACAGCGAGCTGTCAAAAAGCATTTGATGACCTAAAACAGGCCATGTGCACGGCACCTATCCTCAAGAGTCCAGACTACTCCAAACCATTCATTGTCCAAACAGATGCTTCTGAGTTGGGTGTGGGAGCTGTTCTATCTCAACTGAATTTTGATGGTAATGACCAGCCCATTGCTTTTATAAGCAGACGGCTGACCCCCAGAGAGAAAAATTGGTCAGCTATAGTGAGGGAGGCCTTCGCTGTGGTGTGGGCCCTGAAGAAACTGAGGCCATACTTGTTTGGCACTCATTTCAAGATTCAGACCGACCATAAGCCCCTCCTATGGCTAAATCAGATGAAGGGTGAAAACCCCAAACTGCTTAGGTGGTCCATTTCCCTACAGGGGATGGACTTCACAGTGGAGCATAGACCTGGCACTGATCATGGCAATGCAGATGGGCTCTCCAGGTATTTCCACTTAGAACAAGAAGACTCACCTGGTCAAGGTTAGCTTATTGTCCCAACGTTTGGGGGGGGGGGGGTCATGTAGGAGAGTAGGGTCTGCAATCCTATGATCACCCAGACATTTTGCTTTTGTTTCACTGGTTTACGACTTTCTCGGGCTGTGGGCCTGCCAATCAGAGCCACAGCCTAGCTGTTCTCTCGCTAAATTGCTGTGTGTACCCTAGGTGCATTACCCAATTGGAACTGGGCCACCCTGTCAGACCCTGTAACTCAGGGCCTCGGTGTACCCAGGGCCTACCAGGGGCTGAAGCATGTATTATGCCACCCCTGGATGGCCATCTAAATCTGACACAACTGGCTGCACGACAGCTGGGGCAACGTGGCGTACTCGCCCGTTGCTGTAGGTATAGTATCCCTATACCTAACCTTAAAATGGACACCCGAGTTCCTCTCAGTCACTCCTATGGCAGGCCTTGACAATCCTGAAGGCAGAGTGCATGGAACCGTGTGAATTGGGCTCTGGCACAAGCCGAGCCCGGTTGCAGCTTGCGGAACCAAGACCAATGGCTGTTCCATGATAACGCGTATCATATCGGTAACTTTGGTATCACGTTATCAAGACATGTCGAGTAAGGTGTCATACGAGTCGGGATGCTGCCCCCTCACCAATTCTGGCGACGAGGTTAGCATTCCGCCCTTCTAGAGGGACACAACATGTACGTAACTGTGAACCCCGGTTAAAGTTAACTGAAGCCTCAGCTCCACAAAATGGACGCTGCCACCACAGACACGAGTCTGACCTCCTGCTGCTGGGAGTCCTTCCAGCGAGGAGAGCTTGGACAAAGGGTTTCCTGCCAGGGGCGGTGTTCGCACCGTCCCAGACAGGGTTTGTGTATTCTGGGTAGGTAGGGCTTTGCAAGAAGGTGACTGTGGAGTGGCACCCCGGTGCTCACTATGCATCTGCCGGCTAGAACCAGTTCCAGGGGCGCGCAGCCCCTGACCTGGGGAAAGTCCAGCAGGGGGAGAGGGGTGTAACTACCCCCCTTCCTGGTCCCACCCCTAGGGCAGGACCTAGTCATGTACCCACCCCTTTCTTTAGGATAAAGGCCGGAGCGGGGACCCTTCCAAATAAGATCATCTTTGAATCAAGAACTACTTTCTACGAAAGGACATTCGAGACTCTTCTCAAGATTTCTCCCTTGTGGCTAAGGAGTAGTCATCCTGCATCCGCAGGCACCATCTAAGAACTCTGCGGTTTGCTGCATGTCCTTCCTCAGGAATCCGACTGCCCAGCTCGACGAGAACCGGCTTCCCTGGCACCTCTGACCTCTACCCACATTGTCAGCTCAGCTGAGATCTGTGGGTGCGACGAGACCTCGAGGGACCGGCCATCATCAAAACCTGCAAGCTTTCTTAATCCAGCACGACCACCGAAGGAATCCTCTGGTGAGTGCTCTGGGGTCCGAGAAGCCCCGATCCTGAGCCGCTCCAGCACCGAAGTGCAGCCTCCCAGCATCTCCACGATCTGCGTGGGGCCCTTCTGCTCGCCGCTCAGCACGTTGTCCGATCACTAGCCGCTGGCTTGTGATCTCCTTGACGACATCCGACAACCAACGCTGCTGGTCTGGTTGCTCCAGACCGGCCCTTGCTCCCTTTTCCGAGAGGAGCACCCCGGACCCTCCTGGTCCACTCAAGACGCCATTTTAGGCCCACCACGTGGCCCTGAAATCTGCCAAGGCTTGTTGCCCCAATCCTGGGCCCAGCGACGCCGACAGCATCAACCTTCGTGGGACAGCTCGCACCTCCATCCTGGTCGCCGACAACGCCTCCTGGTCCGTGAGACGGCAGAGCCTAGCGTCGCCCACTCACCTAGTCGAGGTGACGGCCATCCGGTGCCTTCCTGGTACCCTCTGACTACTGGCTAGTAGTACGAACTTGGTCCCCTCTGCTTTCAGGTATCATCGATCTCTGATCCAGGCTTGGATCTCTACGAACTATTCTTCACTGGACGCCGGCCAGCAACTCCTTCCTTCCGGCTCCTGGCTCGTCAGCGAAGACCCCCGACGCCTGTAAGACTTGTGCAGCAGCAGCCTCCTTACTTAAGGGTCCTGAGTCCCTCGCTTCCGACTTGCCTTATCGGGTCCGCCCGAGACCACTAAACTTTCCGTGCCCTCGGGCACTTGTATTGATTGTGCACTTGAAGTATTTTCCTAAGAGTTTTGTTCTGTGCTTAGTACCCTGTCCTCATAAAGAGTACAGGGCTGTTGTGATTCTAATAAATATACTGTTTATTTTCATAACACTTGTGTGGTGTCCTTTCACTTGGTGTTCAAGGGGTATGTGATGGTATAACAGCTGGCTTAACAGGCCCTCTAGAGTTTAGCCCGAAGACTGCTCGTATCCACGCTACTAGGATAGCTGGTCTAAGGTTGACTTACAACCAATCACCATAAGGGTCGTTTGGACCGATGCATAGTGGTCACTAGAATAGTGAACACTGCATATCGGGCCAACTTCTCACAGAAGGGTTTGACAACTGAGAACTGAAAGGATGCTCACCGCTTCGTCGGTGATAATTCCGACCCAACAAGGCTCAGGACTGAGTGAAGATGCTGTGATCGGAGAATTCTAATAAAAAACAAACATAGAGCTGGCCTAGTGAGCAGCTCAAACCAGAAACACATATGCACCAATTATTAAGGACTAGAAACGGTCATCAACCGTGAAATGAGATGATAGCTCACCTAATTAAAATATGATCCAAGTAAACGAAATGACAAGGTAATTGTAGAAAACGACACTCCAGATGTGTGGGTAAACAAAATAATGGAGAATCTGAAAGGGAGATCATTCAAAGGGATGAGAATACATCCACCTGTATAAACTGTGAAAAGTCAATTGGACTATGTGTGATATCACTAGTAGCGAAAGCTGATGTGCCGGGACTTGCTAGAATTATTGCGCGTAGTGCGCGCAAAATATTATGCCAAAACATTATTAATCTAACCAGTTGCCAACGTGAGCAAATAAATCGTGAAATATGACGTAAGTGGAGTAAAGTGCCTGATAAAGTGTTGACTGCTCACATGTCTAAAAATGCAATAACATCCGGCAACGAAAATATAGTGCCTAATGTCTATTTGTTAATCAGTAAGACTAGTTGTGCGTAAATCTGGGTGGAGCTAATGCCGGAGCGGTGATATGCCGTCAAAGTTGTCTAGGCTTTAGTGACACGTTCCAAAAGGTTCAATGGAGGTGAATCATTAAATATAATTTCAGGGGCACATACTAACTCAAGGTAGAATAATTGCCTCCACGGAGAAACGGTATAGACGGAGGATCAGTAGTGAGCAGGAAGACAACGTCCTAGGAACATAAAAAGGGGGTCGAACGTCTAAGACACATACAATAACTTAATGGAGGCGGCATAAACAAAGGCTGCAGAGTTATGGGTGGGCAAGGACTCCAACTTACTTAGAAAAACAGACGGGTGCATCTCAGGGTCGGATTGGGATCACAATTTGGCCCGGGCACTGACGAAAAAAGTGGCCCACATTCATGAGGCGTGGCCCATATTTAAGGGGGTGGCCCACATTCATGGGGCGTGCCCATTCACGAAAAACCATTTGCACAGACAAGGAATGAAAGTGGGAGGATACTGTTCTTGCGCAGGACACACGGCCACGTTGACAAAGGCCTACATGCTGATCAACTAAAAAAAACAGCAAGGCCCCTTTCTGTCACAAAATTATTCGAGCCCTTCAGCGCAGGAGCCCCTGAAAAGCAGGAAAGCCCCTGCTATTACGAACCAACTTAGCCCTCCCCCGACCTTCAGCTCAGGAGCACATGAACAGAGGTAAGGCCCCTGCAATTAGTAAATTAATCAGCCCTCCAGGCCTCAGGGCAATGTCCTGGCAGGGGAGCACAAACGCAGCTGCTGGGTCATCCAAGGTAGCCAGGTAGGCAGGGGGAGGCTGAGGTGAAGGGTGCGAGTTCCAAACATCACCTGGCCCCCATAGCGAGACCCATTCTTCCTTGCCCACTAAGCCCTGAATGTGAAGGGCTGTGGGCGAGGTGTTAAGACAAACACTGTTTCTGGGCTGCTTGGGCCCCAGGGGGGCCAGTGTGAAAATGGCTCATAGTTCTTCAACTGTCACACCCGCCAGGTAATTGTCCAAGCTACCATCCTCTCTAGGCTGGATTATGCCAGCTCCCTCCTACTGGGCGCTAACCTGGCGGAAACTACCAGACTTCAGAGAGTGCAGAATGCTGCCGCCAGAGCGTTAGTAGGTCTCCCCCGCCACTCCTCAGTGGCTGGCGCTCTGAAAAAACTACACTGGCTCCCGGTGGGAAAAAGGATTCAGTTTAAGGCACTTTGCCTTGCCTTCAAAATCCTTAAAACCGCCTCCCCCCCGATGTTGCGCCCCCTCCTGACGGAATATATTCCTGGGAGGTCACTTTGTTGAGAAGGACAACATCTGGTGGTCATTCCCCGTACCAATCTAGCCAGAATGGGCGGTCGATCCTTTAGCCTGCTCGCTGCCAAGCTCTGGAACAGCCTCCCGGAAACTATCCGTGGCATGCAGGACCTTCTGGCTTTCAGGAAAGCCATCAAAACCCACCTCTTTCAGTAACCGCACCTCTTCCCTTCTGGTGCTTTCTTCTTTTTCTGTCTTTAGCTCTGCTCGCAGCGCCGGGACGCCCCTTTGCTGGGGCAGCCGAGCGCTATACAAATCCCAAATCCCAATAACATAACTGAGCAACACCTTGCAAACAATCACCCCTCCCCAGCTCAGCCTCTGTGTGATAGCTTGGGAGGGCAGGGGGTGAAGGAGAGGCCACAGCTGATAATCGCTGTACGGCCGCACAGCGAGGCTGCTTTCATTTCTCTGTCTCTGTCTCAGTGCCCTCTGTGGGCCGTTTTTTTTCTCCCCTTTCCTAGTTCACCCTCTGTGGACTGGGAAAGGGGAGAAAAAACCGGCCCACAGAGGGCAGTGAGACACCGGCTCTTCGGCCGATGCCCGAATGCCCGCCTTGCCAATCCGCCCCTGGTGCATCTGAATAACCGTTCTCCGCGCTGTGTCCTGGGTATGGTCACAGCGACCTCTTCTGCCGGAAGTGTTAATATTTGAAAAAACACAAAAGCCCGAGAAGAGCCCGAATATACAAGGCTAGACTGCCAACCCAAAACCTAAGGGATAGGCGTCTGGCACAAACGAGAAAGATGCGTCTCGACAGAGCGTTGACTGGACCTATTACGTGGTAAGAGTAACACTAAAGTCCCATAGGTGGTCCACGCATGTGTAGAGAGAGAAAGAATTGTTCGCAAGGTGAATTTAAGTGTCAAGCGAGGTCCCTAAAAGGTTTGAAGTGAAAATCGAACACATGCAAAGTACGTTTAGACATGCTGAGGCGGTGTGTCAGTCACCATATTAAGCGTGCCCGGCATACATTAAATACATTTAGCAAACAGTATGAATAGTAAACAGGGAACAATGATAGATGCGTTATGGATTAATCTCCAGCTAAATACAGTTAGATCAAATGAATCTGACCTCGCAGAGGCCACACAATCCGAAAACAATATAAACGGTTGTAAAGTCACTCTCTAAATGTGATAGAACTACACGAAACCCAGTGAATTACAATGTAATGCATGACAAAATAATAAAATATCCGTTCTTGCTAGTCTGAATACATTGTCCTGACTGGATTGTTACAGCAGTTGACCATCAAAAGATAACATACAGAATCTAAAATGGCTCAGGTACTAGCCATCAGAAATCACATTCTATTACTTGATTAGACGTGTTCATAGCCATTGAGGGATTTCACAATCTTACTTGTTGAACGATGTGTCTCGTCCACATAGTTGCTATTGATTCATGAAGAGGTCAAAACGAAATATTCATTACATAGTGTTTCATTAAGAACAAATGTGAACAACTCTCTAAGACCTGGAGAGACAGACATATGACATGGTGCTTGTAAAGATTTAGCAAGTAATTATTAGTGCCCTGGAAACCACCCTCATATCGCCTTTGTGTTATCACGCGTGCAGTGAATTCCTTTGGCAATTTTCCAGTGCATGGTGTCATGTCACAAACCATTTGACAAATGTATGTGAGCATCTTGTACCCCATCACTTCCCTTTGTATCCCCCCCAGCCCTGAAGGGAAGACGCAACGAAACACGTGTCAGCTGGTTCTGATGAACATTAAAGACACACTATCCAAAAATTGATTACAAGAAATCTGTGTTTTGTTGATGAATACTACGCTTTGTCTCAATTTTCGCTATTTTGTCCACCATGACAACATTGTTTTATGATTAGAGTGTGCATGGGTTTTTGTCTTTCAATTTGTACATAGCGTCAGCCCTTGCTGACACTATTTCGAGGGGTTACAGGGCTCATCCCCTCAACCTATTTTGCACCTCACAACACTCATAACTTTGCGTCAATACTTAGCTGTGTGCCCTTTCTCTTGACCCTTACTAAAAACCCTACCTTTGTTGCGTGTAAATTAAGGAGGTTCAGGTGCAGTACTCAAAGTAGAAGCCAAAGAGGGGGCAGAGGGGGCAGATGCTGAGGGTAACCAGATCTGAGTACCAGACCCCTGGCCAAATCCATTCCCAACAGAATCAGCTGCACTTGGTAGTGACTGATTTCCTTCATGATCTATGTGATCAGCATTAGAGTGCATATATTGGGCCACAGTCATACGGAAGGAGGACCACGCTTCCTATAGACCACTAAGGAGGAAGCTTCATAGCGAAAAAGTATGGACACTGAGTACTTTCGGAGGCAGCGGATAGAAGGTTAACCCCATTGGACGAAGATAATGTGCACCACATTTGGATGCAGACATAATTCGTAATCAGCAAGATGAATCCCACTGAGCTTCTCTTCCTGTTGTTGAGGGACGCTGCCAAGTGATTGACCTTGGGAAGGAAACCATGAAGCTCCAGCCATTCCACAGTGTCAAGGCCTCTAGAAAGAGGACCTGTGACACTCCAATTTGCTTTTAGCAGCACTCTTTGTCAATCATGTTGCCCATTTGCACCCAGAGCAACTTGCCTTTGATGGAAGGCAGAAAGGCCTTGTGGGCCAGTGCAATGGCATTCAGCTCCAAAAGGTTTATATGATGGTACTGCTCTGTCAGAGATCAAATTCTTCTGATCTCTTCTTCATGCAAGTGAACTCTCTAATCGGAAGATGAAGCATGCAGCACATCGTGACCTCTGGTGTGGCAAACAATTTGTTGCATGTCAGGTTGACTTTCTTGACCCACCACTGAAGTTCGCTGGCAGCCTCGCCATAGAAGTGAATCCAGCTGTAAAGGCAAACCAAATGCTCTACGCGTTGTAGACATAAGTTCCATGTGCCAATGAGTGTGGGGCATCAGAAAATAATCAAGACACCAGAAAGCCAAACACATCAGAACTATCGAGGCTGAGACAATATCTATCTCTTTGGGATACATCTTCAAGAACTGCCACAATGAAGGGCAGTCTGTTAGATGGAGAAATGTGGGATCTGGACTAATTACTGAAGAAATAAAGACCCAACAAATGAGACACCATCTTCTGCAAGTTGTCTGACGGTAGCTGAGACAAGCCCGACTTCCACAGCCAGTCATCGACCGGCCAAAACTTTACTGCCATTCATCTCAATCCTTTGTGTATCCCTGCCAATTGGGGCTAAACGGGCTAAAGGAAAGAAGTTCATATTAACTTTGTTTGAGAAGGTCTGAACAACTAGGATGTCAAGATGCTGTATTAGGAATTTTATATCACCTGTGTCGTCACTCAACTGGCTACTCTCAAAGGTGAGGCCGAAAAAGTTTTGACCAGGCTACCATAACAGAATTAGTCAAGTTGAAAGACAGCAACAGTTCCTCAGAGTAAGACCCAGGCTGCATACTATCCTTCAAGAGTTTAACCTTTATCTCCTCTGTGGGAAGTTGTAATTCTAGTACCTCTGCAGCCCTATGAAATACCATTGCAAAAAGCACCCTCTTGTGTTGAGGACTAGAGGCAGACTTAAGTCTGGCTCTGGTAAAGTATCCAGGCCAATGGGGTTTTGAAAGTCAAGATATAAGTCGGCATTCGTATAATGAGGAGGGAGCAATCGATCTGTATTTTAATCCTCATCCTCATCATTAGGGACATGCTCAAAGTTCTGTGCAGCATCAGAGTTTAAAAAAAAGGAACCTCCAGCCTCAAAGATTCTCTAGTCGAGGTAGAGGAACAGGGGAGAGCCCTCTTCAACCTACAGTTAGTGCAGCATTAGGTGAACCTATGAAGAAGCTGTTTCTAAAGCAGAGTTGTTTTGGGGGCCAAACCCAGCAAGTCTGGTAAAAAGGATGTCACCAGTGAAGGAACACCCGTGAGGCATGTAGAAAAGGAGCCAAGGCCTGTCCTGGCTCTGAAGGTTGTGTGGACTGAGGTGGCACTGCAGTTAGTTGGTGCGGGAGGATGGCCCTGGACCAGAAGGCAATCTGGAGACCCTCGAATGATCAATGGTGCAAGAAGGCATGCCAAAGGGACTTGGTGCGATCTTAAAAATGCTGCACTGTGGCCTCTTTTAAGGCTGCAATTTGCTGCAGGTTAGAACATAGCTCAGAGAAAGCAGGAAGTATTCGCTCCACGTTAAGTATTGGATCCAAGTCAGAGTTCAAAGCTGGAATCAGGTTCTTCAATCACTGGCCTAAATACCATTCCTAGAGCAGAAGCATCTCAAAGTCAAAGAGCTTTCCATGGACCTTTTGTGCTTTTCCTCAATTTGACTCTTAAACTTGGTTTGGACTTACCTCAAGATGGTGAACGGGGCCAGGAATGGCCTTGCAACTTGCAGTAGGATTGGCCTTGTTTTGTTCTGTACGGTAACATAGAGAGTGGCTTCTCATTCTCTGAAGGTCTTTGGATATTAGAAGGAGCATTTGTACCAGGACTTAGAGGCATGTTCGGCGTGGAGGCACACAGTCAGACGTAAGGCACCTCTGTGAATGACATCTGTTGACAACAAGTCTGACACGGCTTGAACCTTGTTATTTTAGGTGGCCACTTCCATGCACATTGCCAGAAACGTTTAAGAACAAACTTCGGTAACAGTACCGAAGCTACGGGTTCACAATAAAGGTCATTACGAAAGACAAAACAACATCAGTGTGCAGGGGTGGCATATTTTGAGGCAGAACACAGTCATAATGGAGGCTGACTGTGACACCCTCCAATACACAGGAGTCATTGCGAGAGTTTCCCAATCCAGTCTGGCACCTGGGAAATTCACAAGGTGAGGATCTGCACTTAGAAGTATCCATCTGAAAAATGTGCAGTTAACTATAAGTGATATTGTGTCCCCAAATACTCTACAGTCAAGACTTTTTGCAAAATGTTTACTCACTAATATACTGTATTATTGTACCTCATGTTGTAAGATATAACCATGGTCACCACTTGTAAACCTTGCAGCACCTTGGGTATGGAAATCAATTTTTGTTTCACAGTTTTCTACTGTGCTTAAACGACACTTTCAATTATGACATTATTCATTTCCTTTGAAATCACGTGGTCTGTGCAGAAATATATTTGAATAATGCCCTATGTCCATTCTGGATCAGTTCTAAGAGTTAGGGTAGTCATTAAATTACCTACTTCTACCTTCCGCACCTGCTGACCTAGGAGTCCAGCTTTCGCCTCTACCTTCAGAACCCATCAGACTCTGGCAGCACACTCAGACCTGTACCTTCAGCAACCGCTTGCCCTGCACTCCCAGCCCTTCAAAACTCGTAAGCCCAGAATCTCTATGCTCCATACCTACCTTCAGTATTCACCACAGTCTGACTCAAGTCCAGCCTCAGAGTCACAGATCGCACCTCTGCAGTCTGCCACTGCTGGCCTCTTATAACCAGGTCTGCCTCTACTTTCAGAGCCCTAAGACCCTGGATTCCTAAGCCCGACTCTAACTTCAGCAGTAGCTGTCCTCTTAACTTCATCCCTGCTTCTACCTTCAGCATCCACCAGCCCTGGATCCCTATGTCCCCATCTCTACCTTGAGCACACGTCGGCCCTGGATCCCCAGCGGGTCCTGGTTGATCTTGATAATCAGGCGGTTCTGAAGGATGTCACGATCTTCTATGGAGATGGTCCGCAGGTCATTGGACATCAGTAGAGGTGCCGCCATCACAGCCCAGATGGCCATCTGAGACTTGGACTGTTCAGCACTGAGGCCATAGTTACCAATGACCAACTGTATAGAAGGTGAGATGCAAAAGATCAGGGAGGAAATAGAAAAAAAAGGAAAGGTTTTTTATATGTGATTGTGCATTTCCTTCAAGGGGTACTTAATTGAAGTCATGAAGTACTGAATAATCACAGCAACATGTGGGATCCCAAACCCTTTTTTATAAAACATATATGTCAAAGAGTTTCCTTTAGAAAAGCCACTTTTTTTTTCCAAACACATTTTATTAGTCTGCACAAATATATAAATGCAAAGCCCCGATCACCGGGTTCTGTTGCACACAGCAATGAAACGAGCACAGCAGTGTCAGACATTTTCATACGATACGAACATCCCCCACCCCCCACCACCCCCCACCCACACAGGTTGCGCTGCTACCACATACCAGTTTACTGAGAACAATAGAAGAAACAATGATCACATGCTAAAACCACCAGAGCACTACTAACGTGCTCCAACACTCCTGAGTGATTAAAATGTCAGAGTGGAGTCGTTTTCCGAGGGGTGGGGGGGGTTCAAGGTCCAGGCCCCTGTAGTACGCCCACCTTTTCTAAATCCGAAAGTGCGTACGGGGGCATCCCCTAGCTAGGAAGATAGGCTGCTCCAGCCCCATACAGAAGTCCATGCCATTCCTCCAGGCGGCTAGGGGCGGGGCCAGAGGCGCCTTCCAAGCTTTAGCTATGTCAAGTTTGGCCAAGGTCAAACCAAGCAACAATAGGTAACGTTTCTATCGATTGCCCCCAACCCCCTCCATAACATGCAACAAGGCCAGTTTTGGTTCTCTAGACAGTTCCCACGAAAGTACTTCTGTTAGACATCGAAAGACCCCAGTCCAGAACCTATGTAGCGCCGGGCAGTCCCATGTTGTGTGCATAAGTGTGCCTACCTCAGAGCCACATCGCAGGCATTCAGGGGACCCTATCATGCCCGCCTTCCACAGGCGCTCCCTGGTGAAGTATGTGCGGTGGCGGTATTTGAATTGTACAAGTCTCAGACGTGTGGAAATCGCCGCCCCCCTGGGACTCGCCAGGGCCTCCATCCAGTCTTCCTCCTCTAATTCCCCAACATCCCCCACCCACACCTCCAGCAACCTCTGTAGGTCCGGGGGAC
This sequence comes from Lissotriton vulgaris, assembly GCF_964263255.1. Lineage (NCBI taxonomy): Eukaryota > Metazoa > Chordata > Amphibia > Caudata > Salamandridae > Lissotriton > Lissotriton vulgaris. Next base: position 879,437,332 of record NC_141685.1, read on the forward strand.
AGTGTTGCACCAGGGATTGGTATATACAGGACAGTTTTTTGTCTGGCAGTTCCCCCATAAACAGCTGGGCTTCAAGTGGGCTAAAGTCTGGAAGGGTGTCTATGTCCGTCAGGTATGGTGTCAGTGCATGTCGAAGTTGGAGGAAGCGAAAGAATTGAGAACGGGGCATCCCAAAGTCATTCTGCAGATCTTGGAACGACTTCAAGGTATCGCCTGACATCACGTCTCCCAAAGAGGAGATTCCTATGGCCTCCCACCCGCCGAAACCCCTGAGGGTCAGCAGTTGGGGTAAGTGACCATTGTGCCAGAGGGGGGTCTCTTGAGTGAGGACGTTCCACCATCCCATCCGGCGCAGCGCCTGCCGCCAGACGGAGAAGACCAACTGCGTGGTGGTTGGAAGATTCAGCCGAAGCGGTGCAGAGTATAGAAGGGCATGGATGGACGACAAACCCATCAGGTGGCGCTCAACAGCATATGCTGGATCCCCCCTGTCCCCGTACCACCAATCATTGAGGACCAAAGATGCGCGGCTTGATAATACGAAAGTATATCAGATGTAGCGAGGCCCCCAACGTACGTGGACCGAAAGCATGTCCGTAGTGCAACCCTGACAGTCCCACCCTCCCACAGGAACCCGCCCAGTGCCGAATTAACTTGCTGAAACCAGCGAGGCGGAACGGGGTAGGGATGATTCCGTAATTGATATACAAGTCGTGGGAGCGCCACCATTTTAAATATGGCCGACCTCCCAAATATGGACAGTGGCATGCGACCCCATGCCTTCATATCCTCCCGCGCGTGATCCCACAGCAGGGCAAAGTTACGAACGCGGGAGGGAGACACCTGCATTCTCGGAAAGAAAGACTCCTAGGTACTTCATTCCTCCAGGGGCCAACTGTAAGCCCGCTGCCCAGTCCCCCACCGGTCCCCCGCCGCCCAGCACCCACAAGGTGGATTTACCCGGGTTCACATAGAGGCCGGAGGACTCCCCGAAGATCTGCAATATACGCAGCAACCGTGGCCCGACCGATCAAGATCTGTAAGGAAGAACAATACGTCGTCAGCGTATAATGCTATCTTGTCCGTAAGGTCCGGGGACCAGCGAAAGCGCTTGAGCTGGGCATCTATGCGCACCCACGCGGCTAAAGGCTCTATGGCCAGCGCGAACAGGTATGGGGAGGGGGACACCCCTGTCGCGTACCCCTCTGAACCGGAAAGGGCCGGGACGCAGCCCCCCCAACTCGCACGGAGGCCAGTGTACAACAGCTGCACGTAGGCTAGAAAGCGAGGACCTATATTAAGGCAGCGTAGCAGGGCAAACAGGTACGTCCAACTTAGGGAATCGAAAGCACGATCCATGTCTGCCAGGAACAAGGCAGCCCGCTCATCTAGGTTTCTCCAGGCCGAGACCGCCACCTGAGCAAGCCTGATATTGTGTCGGGTGGCCCTCCGGGGCATAAAGCCCGCCTGGTCAGGGTGGACCAGGTCCGTAATATGGGGCTTAAGCCTATTGGCTAGGGCCTTGGCCATGACCTTGGCTTCCGTATTGATCAGCGATATCGGGCGGTAGGATGCGTGGCTCTCCGGAGGCCGTCCCGACTTCAGGAAGACCACCACCTCGGCATGCCTCCAGTCCGGCTGGAGCACCCCACTGTCCCACGCTTTCTCGATCACCGGGCACAGGCGTGGGCCCAACTGCACATGAAACCATTTAAACAATTCACAGGGGAACCCGTTGGGGCCCGGTGCCTTACCCGGGTTAAGCTTGCCTAAGGCAGAGCCCAGCTCCTCATCCGTGAAGGGCCTATCCAACAGATCCCGGACCTCGTCCGAAACCGACCGCGGGGGGAGGTCATCAATGAACCGCTGAACAGTGTCAGCCGGTAGGCACTCCAGGGGTGCGTACAGTCCCTCAAAATATGTTGCGAAGCTCCCTGCGATAACCAACGGCTCTGAGATCGGTGATCCCGCCGGGTCCAACAGCTGGGGCAGTGGCTGGGCATGGAGAGTGCCCTGACACAGGCGGTGTAGCATCTTACAGGACTTGTCCCCCCATTGGTACACCCGACTACGAGTGGCAAGCCAGGCCTGCCTCGCCTCCTCGAATAAGACCGCCGTGTATTGCTGCTGGGCTAGGACCAGTCGCCGCCGTATCAATCTACCACTCTCCTCCCTACTCCTGCGCTTCAGTATTTCCAGCTCCGCCTCTCGCCGCACCAGATCCCGCCGCCTCTCTGCCCGAGCCGCCATGCACCAGGATATGTCTACCCCACGAAGGATAGGTTTGAGGGCCTCCCAAAGGGTCGTCTGGGAATCCACTGAGTTATGATTGGTAGTCAGGTAACTGTCAATTTCCCAAGACATATGTTCTCTATAGGGGGCCTGTAATAGCTGCCATTCAGACGGGCCTACTCTAAGGGTAAGGGCCACCGGCAAGTGATCCGACAGAGCTCTTGGTAGGATATCAGAGGCCACGATCCTTTGTGCCAGACCCCTAGGGACAAACAAGTAATCCAGTCTGGAGAACGATCCATGCACTGAGGAGAAATATGTATACTCTCGGCTCGCACCGTGCCTAAACCTCCAGACATCTGTCCAGTCCAATCCCGTGGTGAGGGCCCAAAGCTTGGTGGGGGGTCCCTCTACATCTACATCTGCGTCAGTTGTCCCCCTCCGCCACCGATCCAGGCGCAGATCCATCACGTCATTCCAGTCACCCCAACCACGGTCAGGGTGTAGGGCATGCCACTCCAGAGGGACATAACCTTCTCCACCAGAGGCCACTGTAGCGGCGGTGGGCGTAGACACTGCCAAAGGTCACCCTATCTCCCCCGACCCTCCCCTGGACGAAGATGTACCTACCCTGTGGGTCAGACCAACTCTGCTCATGTGTAAAGGAGATTCTGCGATGTATGAGGACTGCAACCCCCGGGAACCCCTTGTAAAGCCTGCGTGGAAAACATGTAAGAACCCAAAGCGTTGGAGGCAAATCGCTTTTGTCCCCAGTAGGTGGGTCTCCTGGAGAATTAAGACATCTACCCTGGCTCTCTTGACATAGCGGAGCACCGCCCCCCGCTTCACCTTGTCCAAAACCCCCCTCACATTCCAACTCACAATACGCACTGTGTCTGGAGCTACCTGCCCCCACTCTTAACAGGCGACATTTGACAATGGCACTATATGAGCCACGAAGGCACCAACGGTCTAGCATGCACACAACCCAAGATACAGACAGCAGCAGATTAAGCGCAACCAAAACCCCGACATCCCAACTCAACCACCAACTCCCCCCCACCACCACCCCCCACCCGCACCTCCCAACTTGGAAGCACCTGTCACGGTCGGATCGCGGCCTGGTCCCCAACGGGGAACCGAGAGCCACCCCCTCCAATGGATCCCCTGAACACACCCCATAACTAGGGAGAAACCCGCCTGCCCCTCATACAACTCTTCCACCCCCCACCGTCTTCCCCATCAACCAAGTTCACCATAAGTCAGCAGTCTCAATAAATCAGTTCAGCATGTTCCAGGACTTCGGCCCCAAATGTCTCCATCTTATCCAACATCCCAGCCGGTCAAATGTACCTTACGTCAGCCATGTAATAGGTCCGGAATCAAGGGTCCGCCTGAGGTAGGTCAGGGGCGTCCTTCTTGTTCGCCGCCGCACCCCCGGATTTGGAGCGCTTCCGCGACCTGGACCTCCAACTGCTCCGGCTGCGGGATTGACGGGGGGTCCGCCCCTGTGCCCCGCTCGATGAAGAATCCGAGTCCCGGCCCGGCGGTGTATGCACCCTAATTTTCACTGTTTCATCAGTCCAGTGGAACACCTCCTCCGGGGTATCAAAGATCAGAGTACGTGACTGATAAACCACTCTCCGGCGGGCTGGGTACAGTAGAGCATATAAAAGTTTAAGATCCCGCAGGAGTGCCTTTGCCGCCGTAAAGGACTGCCTCTGCTGCTGGACGAGCCTAGTATAGTCCGGAAAGATAAGGATCTTGTGATTGTCATACATGAGTGGCTCCTTCTCCCGTGCCTGACATAGGATAGAGTCCCTATCATGGTAGTTTAACCCCTTAAGTGCTGCTGACGGCCAATGGTCGTCAGCAGCGCTACCTCCCCAGTGCTGCGCACGACCATTGAACGTCCATTCAGCACTAGTTCTAATGGACAGCGCAGCACTGGGGAGAAATGTTTACAAGCAGCTAAGGTGTTAACAATTTGGCGATCAACCCTACCGACGACTTTTGTGTAAGGGCCCTGTGCGCCCGCTCCACCACAAAGCATTTGGAAAGATAGTCAGGCGGGAGCCAGCCCTCTAGCCACTGAGTCAGGAACTTCTCCATGTTGCCCTTCTCGCAGCCCTCCGGGAACCCCACGAACCTCAGATTGTTCCGCTGGGCCCGTCCTTCCGCGTCCTCCACCCGGAGTGCCAAGCCCCTCTGGAGTCCCTCCATGCTGGCCACCTTTTTCTTTAGGATCGCCACATCATCTTCTACTCCAGTTATCCTCGTTTCGGCCTCCGTGATGCGGGCCACAGCGTTCCGTAGATCTTGGCGTAGCAGTGTGACATCTGCCCCCACAGCCCCGATCTTCGCATCCAGCATATCTCGCGACTGGGTGATCGCCGCCATAAGTGCGGCATTGTCCGGCCCTGATGCTTGCTGGCTTCCGGCGGACCCAGCGCCGCCATCCGGTCCCGTGAATTTATCAATCGTACCCTGCTTTGAGGCTCCACCACCACTTCCGCCTCTGGTCATGGCGGACCGCGTCGGGAGTATCTACCCAAGTTCTGCTGGGGTCAGGCACCTAAATCGCCAGGAATCTTCGTCGACGTCCACTCCACCTTTCAGCACTCTGCTGCTCCCGGAATGGCCCCGCTCAATCCTGTATACCGGATCCCACACCCACCTTGACCCACCGTGGATTTAATGGCGGTTGCGTTGTCTTCACCTGGGCAGATATACCAGAGGGTCGTGCCATGGGGGACGTCCGCGCCAATGGCTCCTCTCTCGCCCTCCCAAAGCACGCCACGAGCGCGCGAGCCTTCAGCCTACAGAGCGAGCCTCGGTCCGGTCTTTAGGTCCCTCCGGTCTTGTCACAGGTCATCCGTTGTAAATATGTCCCAGGGTCTCCGTCAGGCGCCTCCAATCCTGCCCGACAACTTTGGCCTACAGGCTACACCTTTACCACGGTACGCCTGTGGGATCAGCACCCCAATGTCTCAGCAAAAGACCCACAGGTTCAGCCCAAGTAGAATGGGATCCGCTACACCGGGAATACAGGTCAGGCGCGTCCAGACTGCAGTGCCGGCGTCACCAAACACTATCCCCCAGCTCAGGGTCATCAACTAGGCCCCACGCCTCTGGGGCCCCCCCACGTGCTTACCTACCAAAGGGAGCGTCTCTGGCGTCCAGCGCCTGCCACAGTTGTCTTTAGGGCCATCACTGAGGATCAGGAGCAGAGCAGGACTTCCATGCACCTCCGGGTCCCGTATCTGAAGATGCAGCCGCCGACAATGTCCCGGACCCGGGGAGCACCAAACTCGAGGCCCCGGCTGCGCAGCGCCAAACTGGGCCGAAAAGCGTTTCAACTCGTCTCCCGGCGTCCGGGACTCCGGATTTCTGAAAGTGTCCTCCGAGAGTGCCCCGCAGGTTCCACAAGCTGGACCGCACTTTTGGCAGCGGTAGGAGTCAGGGAACAGGATATACTGGCGGATAATTATCGGGCTAAGACGGAGCTCCTCTAGGCAGCATCCGCCATGTAAGCCCGCGAAGCCACGCCCCCAGAAAAGCCACTTTTTGAACTTAAAATATTATTTCTTGGAAGCCTAACTCAAGGCACTATCAGCCAAATGTTGTTTATTTTTTTTAAAACTTGATTGAATTCAAAAACGGCAAAAACTGTAGAATAAGTGACAAGAAAAACTCTTTTGCGCACCTTTTGTTTGGAAGAAAAATGAGAATAAATTGGGGCAATGTAACTATAATGTCTGCAGCCTTCAGGGTTTGATCCATGGACTATAATGAAGTAGACACCACCAGTTGCCCTTGACACCCTATCAGTGGAAATAGCTTCAGTTTATTTTACGGGAACTGGGGACCCTAGCTATTGCACAACAATCTACTTTATTACTCGATTGACTAGGACAGAGGATTGCGTCTGACTTCAAAGAAGTGCCCCATGAAAAAGAAGAAAAAAGTCACTTACTTGTAACAACAGTTATCCAGCATTGCTATCTTTCAGAGATCACCTGCTTTAATTATTCCTTGTCATCAGACTGGGACCCATCTGCAGCCAATGTTAACATAGTATGGTGCACATAAACCTAAATAACACTAAACCATGAACTATCAGTAGTCTAACCACGTGATTTATCTGCCATAACTTTGGCCAATGAGATGGAGAAACCCAAAGTTCCAACTTCCCATAGAGGATCCAAATGTTAGATTTTCAAAACTCATTAAGACCTCATGCAAGCATAGGAGACAGGGCTGCATGTAAATCTGAAACATACCAATGTTGGAGAACTGTAGTTACAGGTAAAATGTTTCTCTAGTATTAGAATTTTTACATATTTACATACATGAATCACAACCCCTAAAGAAGTATCACAATCAATATAAAAGTTACAAAAAGAAAATAATGCTCACTTTAATGAAACAGATTGCGCAGAAACACCTCTCCAACTGCCTCAGATTACAAGTGGATGTGGAGGAAGCAATGCCTCGTAAATGTGTAGGTTGAGGCCCATATTGCTGCTTTGCAAATGTTTTTCATGGACACTCCAGCATAAAGCACAGCTGTGGCAATCATGACTGTGTTGGAGCTAGTCCATACGGCCTTGACATGGCAGAAAGCAATGCAAATCAATGAAAAGGGAGGGACCAGGATGTTTTGAAGGTCCAGCCACCCGTGCTCCTAACTCTAAATATTCATACAAATATAGGGAAGCGTTTTCCTAAAGTGGGAAAGGTCCCGGAAAGTAACGGTGTCAAATCAGTTGGTTCTGGGGAGTCTTCCTGTTTGGAAGATAAAGCCCTCACACATCCTCACAAATGGGTGTCATGTTTCATTATTGGGCTTTTGCTCCTCGTAGGGCCGGCTCTGAAATGCCCCACGGGCTTTATCTTCCAAAGAGGAAGACTCCCCGGAACCAACTGATTTTCAAACCTTACCTTCCCTTACCTTTTCCACTTCAGGAACAGCCTCCCTATATAGATATATGAATTGAAAGCAATGCAAACCATGATCCATCAGACTAACCCTGGTTTTGATATGAGAAAGTCCTTGTTTGAGTTGCTGAAGAAAATGAAAAGCTGACTTCCCTTGCGAAACTTCTTAGTCTTGGTTTGTAGATTTCAGGCATTGTTTAATGTGCAGAGAGTGCAGGACCCCAACTACGTGGGAAGCGGGATGAGGAAAGAATGTTGGCAATTGAAATGGAATGACCCCAACACTTTGGGCATGGAGTGAGGATTTGTGACGAATGTCACTATGTTCTTTTCAAATTTGATGTAGAGAGGTTGTGCTGAAAATGCTTGGGTCTCGTTTATTAAATTGGTGGACTCCTGGCCAAAGAAGAGAACGTGTAAAACAGCCCTCTCAGACATTCTTTCACCACTATGGTGGAGAGCAAAGATGGATTACAAGAAGTTCTGATATATCTGGAGACAGACTCCAGATCAGATGTCTCCAACCAGTCGACTGTCAGCTAAAAGTATCTTACAGACACCTTCAGAGTAGCTTGCAGGCTTTATTTAATTTTTAAATAAGCACAGGGTCACATTTTCCTCTTAGAGAAGGCCGTGTTTATTTTACATTATAATCATCAAGCTGCAGGACCTGATCATGAGAAGTGCTGTCTGTGGATTGAAAAAATGTAATAAAGATTATGGTGACTTGTCACACAGACCGATTTTAAAGGCATTTGAAGCTATGATCCCCCCACAAGTCCTTTATGGTGCAGAAGTGCTCTATCTGAGTGGCAAAAGGGAGTGGGACCGGGAAGAAGGAAAGATACTTAAAATGCTGCTGTCTTTACCTAACGGTTCCATGGTTCAAGCAATTAGATTAGAGGTAGGACTAATGGCATGGGATGTAAAGTCACAAATGTCCTTGCTAAGATTCTGGAACCGTCAGGCGACTGGTGGGGAACAGAAGGTCTCAATTTGGTGCAGAGAGGAAATTCAAGTAAGCAGCTTATGCAGGAAAACCCTCCAGTCAGTAGCTGTGCACTTAAAATTGAGACTCGAACAACCTTTGCTGGACTTAGCCTTTACTAAGAAAATGCTTAGAGACCTAGGGCTCCAATACTCTAGATCACAAGATCTGGATTACCTGAAGTTAAAAAAATCGGTTAACTGGGTAAGGGGCGAATGGGAAAAGGAGGCCCGGTTTCCATATTTGGATTTGTTGAACAATAAATGGCTAAGATACGAAATCATGAAGGTTTGGGTGGGTTTAAATCCATGGAAGATTGATGGTAAAATAAAAGCGGCCCTGATCCAACCAGATGGTATTTGTAAATGTGGCCTAGGAGTAAGAAATGATATTTTACATATATTGCTAGACTGTACATGGATTTTAGCTGTCCGAAAAGTGTTTTTACGTCCAATATTTTTAAAGTACAAGGTGAATACACGTGCGGATACTGTTGATGTCCTTACAGAACTGTCTTTCTTGGAAATTACAATTGCGTTGGGAAGTTTTTGAAAGCAACAAGAGAATCTGTAATGGAGGCAACGAAGGAGGGTGGGAGAGATTAAGATTTTAGGATTTAAAAAAAATACTGAGAATCCCAATATATTGTTTCTATGGTTTTAAATTTGTATAGAGTGTCTAAAATGAATTGTGGTGTATTTATCTTATCGCCATGTGGATCCATTGTATTATGTATGGTTTATAGACTATTGTCTAAATAAACTTTGTTTATCAATCAATCAGTGCTCAGTCAGATTTATAATCCAGACTGGGGCACAGAGGTGAAGAACTGAAGCTCTGAGGTATTTAACTCTTAAATAAAAGTCCTTGTCAACTGAATACTGCAGCCTGAGAACAAAATGATGGTTCTGGAAGAAGAAAATAGGCCACAATTGTACGATATAGAATAATTCAAGAAAGTATGCAAAATAATTTTTGCTTGACGCACTTTAACACAAAGTGCTAATATTGAGTTGTTAGACTTAAAACAGGGGAAGAGAGAACTATTACATTCAATTATTTCAAAGATTGGTATTAGAGGCTAATTAGCCTAAAGTAAAAAGAGACTATTTTCTTTACAGGCTTAAATGAGGAACTGAAAGATTTGCTGTCCTAAAATTAAGGTGGACCTAAGGATAGAAAATAATGAATTAATTTAATCATACAACCATATCATAGGATGTCCGAAAGAAGAGCTGAGAAAAGAAGAATGGAATACAGAGTAAGATGGCCTAATAGAAATATCTCAAGAGAGCACGTTTGTTCTCCATCCCCTGAACCTATGTAGATTGGTGCTGTTCATCAAACTCTTAGCAAAGAAGAAAACTAATCATGCAAATCAAAAATATTTTTGTTTATATTGTGGTTCAGACATTTTATCAAACTATGCATAAAAAAAAGAAGTTGAGCAGGAAAATAAATTGCTCAGTGAAAGTAAAGGATGGTCCTTGCACAGCATTTCTTCTGTAGATACTACCATTAAAGAAGTATTACTAAATACTTTACAACCTGGAACAGTCTATATTAGTCTTGATGTATCCTTGTGGGAAAATTACATATTTTCTCACAGTTACCGCCAGTAATTAATTCATTTGCTACATGCAACTTCACAGACCGGAGAGTTAGTTCATCATTTAGGTTTTAAACCCCAAAGGAAAGAAAAAACAGAACAGGTTAGAGCTGTAGACTGTACGTTCTTTACTTCTGCACAGACAACACATTCCACTGTTCCCATGGAAGTTATTAGTTTAGACATGCATAAGAAAACACTCTCATTTGATGTTTTTGGTAAGCCCCATTTCAGGTGATTTTGGAGATTCCTTGGCTAGCCAAGCATTACTCATCTATTTATTGGGTAGAAGGCACAGGTTTTTTTTCCTCTTCAGCTTGTCAATAAGTATGCAAGGCTGAGGGTTCGAATGAATTGAAGGAGGAAGTCATATATGGCTATGTACATGCAGCAACCATCCTTGCAACTTTGGAATGAAGAGAAGTTGAAGAACCCGAGAAGATGATCCCTAGGGAACATCATGACTTTACTGAGTTATTAAATAAACAAGAATCCAAGTTAAGAAATTACCACCACATAGACCATATGACTGTCATATTGATTTGTAGCGAGGAGCCAATCTCCCTTGTTGTCGACTCTATGCTCTCACCGAGCAAGAGACTGAATACTTAAGAAATTATTTGGATACATATTTGGCATATGGATTTATCAGACACTCCAGTCTCCTATATCATCACGCTTATTCAAAGTGTTGAAAAAAGGAGATTTTCGTCCATGTGATGATTATAGGGTCCTAAACAAAGTAACCATTAAGTACTGTTATCCACTTCCCTTGATTTTAGTCCTGTTGGATCAAATAAAAGATGCGCAAATGTTTACCAAAATAGATCTAAGAGGAGCTTCTCATCTAATTCATGTACGATGTGGTGATGAGTGGAAGACGGCGTTTAGAAAACAATTTGGTCTATTTGAATATCAATTAATGCCATTCAAAATATGCAAAGCACCCACAGGTGTTCAATTTATCAGTGATGTCCTCGGGGAATATATAAACATTTTTGTCATTGTATATATTGACAAAAGCGTAATTTTTTCAATAGATCTTGAAGATCATATCCATCATGTACGTCTAGTATTAGAACAATTAAGTGAAAATCATTTATATTCCAAAGAAGAGATTTATTTTTTGCTATGTCTACACATTGGAATTTATAGGATTCACTGGGTCCCTGGAGGATCTGAGGATGGATGACAGGAAAACCAGAGCAGTTCTGGATTAGCCAACTCCTAAATCAGTGAAAGATATTTAGATGTTTTTGGGTTTCACTAATTTTTATGGTTGATTCATCAAAGATGTTTCTCAAGTTGTCTCTCCAATCACTAAATTGAGGAAAATAGGTGCCAAATGCTATTGAAGTCCTGGTGTTTAATTAGAGTGATGCTCACAAGGACTTTGTACAACTGAAGAAACGATTCTCCTGAGATATAGTTTTAAGATAACAGATACAGGTTTGTGGAAGAGGACACCTCAGCTTTCAATGTTGGAGCAGTATTATCCCAACAACATCCTGACCCTGGACAGCTGCATCCTGTGGGATAACTTTAAAAAAACTGAACACCTCAGAATGTAAATATACAACAGCTAAAAAGGAGTTTTGGGCCATCAAAGCAGCATTTTCAGAATAGCAACATCATTTATTTGGAATTAAAATACTTGTTATTGTTTTCACTGACCATCGAAATTTCCTATTCCTAAAATCATCCATAATTCTTACAGCCAGACAAACAAGATGGTCTCTTTTCTTTTCAGAATACAACTTTGTCATAACATTTCAACCAGGACAATTAAACATGAAGGCAGATACCTGTGATCAAAACCATTAGAAAAATGTACAGGAATGAATAAGGAAAATTAAATTAATCCTGCAAATATATTTGTAATCATTTCAATTTTTGATCAAGCTAATGAGGAAATGTTTCCAGAAATGACAGAGAGGGCAGAGGAAGGCATAAAAAAGCCACTTAAAGAGGAATTACCAAGGTATGATAGAAAAATGTCACCTTTCTATAAACACCATAAGAAATCTAATTTTAAAGGAAAAACATTAATCACCATGGGCAGGTCATACAGGAACCAAGAAGACTATGAATTAATTTAAAAGAAATCTCTGGTGGCAAAATATGGAAAACGATATTAAAGAGGTTGTATTCATATGGGATATTTATATAAGAAATAAAAATGATCATCAAAAAGCATTGGCCAATTAAACCCACTAGAAATGCCATCATAACATTGGCATACTGTAACTATTAATTTTCTAGAACATCTTCCTTTAGTCAACGGATTAACTACCATCTTAGTGATTGAGGACAATTAAGAGAAACCCATCAGCATCAGAAACCAGTGAACAATTGTTACAATACATTGTCCAGTTACATGGTCTACCCACCATAGTAATACCTGACCGACGGTCACAATTCATATCTAAATTCTGGATGGAATTTTGTATAAAGCTAACATTTGAGATCTGATAATCCTCAGCCTATGATCCTCAGTCAGAAATAATGAATCAAGAAATAGAAATGTATTTAAGATGTCACATTAAGGCTCAATCACCTTGAGTGATTCATTTATGACTTGCAGAATTCTGCCATAATAACATCGTTCATCGCCTATTGGCTTTACTCCTTTCTTCAGTCTTCAAGGTTTCGATTCACGCTTCATCAAAACATTATAAAATAAGAATCCATAAACCCATCTGCTGAAGAAAGAGTACAAACACTAGAACAAAATACACAAAGATCTACTAGAAAACCTAAGAAAAGCCAAGATGAATTACAGAAAACAAGCAGAAAAGAAGAAGAGATGCTTCAAAATATCAAATGAGGAATACAGTCTGGTTATTTGCCAAGCATAAAAGATTTCATGGTCCACTTTCAATAAGTGCAATTATCAGTCCAGTTGCTATGAAGTTAGCACTTCAGAGACCATGAAAAACCATTCAGTCATTCAAGTACCTTCAATAAAACCACGTAAAAAGAGAGGTACTCAGATTTGTTGACCTATTTTACCTATCATTCAAGACTCCAATATACAATATGAGGTAAAGTCTATTTTTGATTCCTGTTACACAAAAAAGAAACAGCAGTATTTCATTAACTGGAAAGGTTATGAGGTGGAGGTAAGATCGTGGGAACCTGCTAAAAATATTCATGCCCAACTCACAGATTTCATGAAAGGCCCCCTGAAAAACCAAGACCACAGAATACATATGAAGATGGACGGGTGCTGTCAAGATCGTGGGTAAGGTTAAAGCGGAATACAGATGTGGGATAACAGACTGTAAAACAAGCATTGGAAATGCAATAGGGCTCGCATTAGGAAAGTTTGAGCTATTGGTCTTATAAATGTTTTTTTTTATTTATGTGTTATTTTTTCAAATAGTTAAATTAATAACTTTGTCATTTACAATGCCAATAGTTATAACCTTCGCAAATGTGACACCTATAGCATTTGTAATGCAACATGTTTTGTATTTACGTGACTTAGATGTATTGATATTACAAATAACAATGCTTTAAATTTTTTTTAATAATTAATACTTAAATAATGTATTTAATTTGTAATGGCAATAGCTTAAATTTTTGTAAATAACTTTTGTGAAGATTATGTTCAGTGTTTTTTATTGTGACGAAAATCCAAGAACAGAAGTGAAATATTAACATCTTTTTTGTGAATTGTAATAAATCGTGAAAGCTTGAAAACAGCTTGAAACATTGAAAGAACATATTTGAACCAGTGATGCTGTGGTCGTGCTGAATGATGCTGTGGTTGCGCTGAGTGATGCTGTGGTTGCGCTGAGTGATGCTGTGGTTGCGCTGAGTGATGCTGTGGTTGCGCTGAGTGATGCTGGGGTGGCACTGAGTGATGCTGGGGTGGCGCCTAGTGATAATGTGGTGGTGCTGAGTGATAATGTGGTGGTGCTGTGGTGGTGCTGAGTGATGCTGATTGATGATGTGGTGTTGGTGAGTGGTGCTGGGGTGGTGCCTGGTGATGCTGTGGTGTTGCTGATTGATGCTGTGGTGGTGCTGAGTGTTGCTGTGGTGGTGCTGAGTGGTGCTGAGTGATGCTGTGGTGGTGCAGAGTGGTGCTGTGGTGGTGCTGAGTGGGAGATGGGGAGAGGGAGAAAAAGGAGAGGAGGGAGAGGGTAAAGAGAGGTAGAGAGGAGAGAGAGGGGGGAGAGGAGAGAGAGGGGGGAAAGAGGAGAGAGAGAGGCGAGAGAGGGGGAGAGAGGAGAGGGAGATGGAGATGGAGACGGGGAGAGAGGAGAGGGAAGAGAGAGAAATGGAGAGAGGGAGAGGGAAGTGAGGGAAGGGAGAGAGGGAAAGGGAGAGAGGGTAGAGGGAGAGAGGGAGGGTAAGAAGAGAGGGGGAGGACGAGAGCGAAGGACGGGGGGAGAGAGAGGGGAGGGAGAGAGAGAGGAGAGCAGGCAGAGGGGGAGATGGGGAGAGGGAGAAAAAGGAGAGCAGGGGGAGGGTAAAGAGAGGGAGAGAGGAGAGAGAGGGGGAGGAGGAGAGAGGAGACAGAGAGAGGGAGAGGGTGAGAGAGGAGAGAGGAGTGAGGGGAGAGTGAGAGGGAAGAGAGGGACAGGGATAGAGGTAGACAGAGAGAGGGAGAGTGAGAGAGTGAGGGGAGGGAGAGAGAGAGGGAGGACGAGAGGGAAGGAGGGAGTGGAGTGAGAGAGGGAGAGAGAGAGAGAGGAGAGCAATAGAGAATAAATGGAGGCAAAAATCAATGCAGGCAACATTAAGAGTCAAGGATGATGATGTACGATGAAATATAATTCAGGTTGAAAAACACAAACACATGAAAATAAAACTTTGAAAAGATTCACTCAAGAATGAGGCTTTTAATGCTAAATCAATAAGATAGTGAAGCAATAAGTAACTAACTTTAGTTCAATACATATGTAAGAAAAATGGAGAGTGAAGGAATGAGCACTGTAGTGTTATGCTTGAATGTGAGTTGACTACATTAAATAAGGAGATGAAATGAGGGCTGCAGTGAAAATATAGTCAAGGGGAAACCTGATCCTAATAAAAGGGAAAAGTAGAGGCAAGCATAACGCGGCAATAAATGGCAGGCACTGAAACGGAAGAGAAGAGCAAAAGAAACGTGCTGGAAGCCGTGAATCAAGTTAAAACAAGCAATGTCCTGAGCAAATGGTGGGAGCCTGAAGCAGTGGAGTGGGAGAGGTGAGGGGGGAGTTACGGGGAGATTAAGGGACAGAAGGCAAGCAGATGAATCGACAAGGGCACGGCCTGGCGGCCGTGAAGTGCAGGCGGGGGGCGGGGGGCGGGGAGCAGAGCCTTTGAAGAGCCAGAGTCACGGCCTGCGGCCGTGAATAAGTGAAGTGAATAATTAGGGGAGGAGAACTGGCAGGCTGATAGGCAGAAGGCTCAGGCAAGCTCGTGCACGAGGCGTGCACTTTACAAAATCCGCTTTTGGTGAGACCCCCTGGCCTTAAGTAGTGATATAGCTGCATTAGGGCTCTTTTTCCTATTCCAGCGGAATAGGAAAGGGGCGAGCCCTAAAAAGGAAATGAAATCTTACTACAAAATTTCTTAACACAGTTCCATTGCAGCAATTTGTTTGCAGTGATGCCTTATCCAAGACAATGGTCACTGTGGACAAAGTTGCCACAAAGTGAAAATGCAACTCAAACAAAATATTGTGAGGATTGGAAATGTCACTTCACAAGATTTCATGTTAACGGACACCCTGAAGCTTCAGTATAAAAGGATAAAGCAAAGAGAATCAAATTACTTCTAAAAACTTGCATCTGTATTCTTGAAAACCTTGGAATTTTTGAAGTCACATTTTGTTATTTGTTGCCTTGGATATCTGCTTCTTTTGCTACTACTATTGGTCTTGGGATTCTGGTAGGAGGGTGTACTTTCACACATAACTGTCTTTTGCTGAACTTTAATACTCTATTGAATGGTTTTGTTTTTGACTTTATTCAGCATTGGATCCTGCTGCTAGCAAATAAGAGCTCCAAACAAAAGCAGTGTTTCTATTAAAGTTATTTTTACAATTATTTCAGAGTGTGGGACCATAAACATTACATCCCTGATTAATTACTCCGTCAAACAACAACTACAACACATGTAATGATAATAGTTCAACAGTATGTATTGAGAGGCGAAAACAATATGTAAATCACATTTGAAAAGCATAAAAGGTTGCTTAGAAATGTGAATCAGCGACAGGGCAGTGGCTCCAGTCATAATCATGTGCACCATTAGTGAAGGAACGAAGGCACATTATAAAAACATCTCAGTGGCTGTATGATTTGAGAATTAAGAAGTAGGTATACCACCACTAATCCTTTTCCACTAACACATGTTAGAGGTTTTAAGAGGTATGCCAAGACTAAACTTTACGTCAACGTTTCAACACCTTTGGCGTGATTCTGAGGTGTCATCATCAGGACAGAGAGAATTAAAAACAGCAACACAATGAAGGAATAAATAGGAAGCCACAAATACTGGGTATCAATTGTGTGGTAAAGGAACGACATTTATGATTGAGGTGGGCTTACCTATAATTAAGTTGTGGCCCATGCAAAAGTGAGAGGGCAATCACTCAAAATACAGAAGTAGTACACAAGAATATGTGCACAGAAGAAAGATATATACTCCTGAAAGTATAAGTTAAAAATCTGAGATTAGACCCAAATCTTCAGAGGATGTTGAAATGTATTTGGAGAATGGGAGAAATACAAAAGCTCACTCAGCAAGTAAGTAGAATATGTCCCAAACAAGCAATCCAAAAATAGGGAGTTCTCCTCAGCAATATACTGACAACAGGTGGGGAGGAATGCACAGTCCACAGTTAAAGAATTATAGGAGAGGCGAATTAAGACAGAGAGAAGGGAATGGAAGAGGCATTACTGCTCATCAGAAAGAGCAAAGTACATCAAGAAGCACCAGAGCTCATTGCATCAATTTAGAAGGTCAAAAACAGAAAGGCCTATGAATCAAAGAAGAAATGGAACATATTATTAAGGGGACGAGCGAGGCCTTAAGAGTCTACAAACATGTAATTAAATGAAGCAGTGCTCTTACCAATATCCATAGAGGGAAAAATGTGAGATCTTACAGCATGAGTGATCGCAAGGATTTAGTGTTGGTGCACACAAAAGCTGAATGCACACCCCCTGAAAAGCTTACTGTGTGCAGAGACCATTTATGGGGAGAAAATATTAAAAGAAGGACACAAACCCCTGCATGCAAAACCAGACCACTCTTGAGTGTAGGCAGGGCCAGTTTCTTGAATGAGAAACTAATGAAGGACAAGAACCCTACCGAGGCAAAACCCCAAAATGTAACATGGAAACACAGATTTTTAAATACTTGAGATCCAAGGGCAAAATAGCGAAAACATGGAATAAGGAAGTACAGTGAACAAAATTACCCACCATGCCCACAAGTAGGTATAGGGTAAATTACTTAAATTCACAATAAATCACAGCACCACTAATGTGCAATTGTCAAGTAATCCAAGCATACAAATCAATGTCATCAAAGGGATCTAAAATGTCCATAAATGTCAAACATAGTTATGTGCTTGGGCTAGCATATCTAGTTTATAAGAGACATTCAATCAATTTAATACGGAGTCACGTCTGTCTATCCAACTGCTTACCAGAAACTGTAACTGAGTTACTATGTCATCTCCTCAAGATTTTGGGGAAACATCTTTAGTGATCCGTCAACTGATTGTTTTGCTTTATGGTGCAATGAAAGGTAGTGATCAACCATTGGTGTGTGCATTACTTGACTTCTGGTTTTAGTCATGTGCTGGAGAATTCATGCCTTAGTCTTCTAAGTGGTTTGTCCTGTATTCACATATATCTTCTGGCTGGGGCACCACTCAGTGTAAATCACATTAGTAAAGTTAGAGTTAGTGTGTAGAGGTAAATAGATTTAAATATTTCTGTGGATAAAAAAATCCTATGTTTCTAGTGTATTTGCATTCAGCACATGAACCACCTTTGAAATGTTCTGTTACTACCGGCAGTAAAAACATGGTGGTGGTGTAATCACTAGGTGGAGTATTGGGAGTATATGCCTTGACTAGGTGATCTCACACGTTTTTACCTTCCTTGAAGGAAAACCGTGTTCTTTCAAGGTATACATTTATAGATCTCAAGATGGACCAATGCTTTTTTATAACTTTTTGACGATTGTTACTTAAAGTATTGCACACAATACCACATGTTAATTTACTTGAAATAGGGGGTTGTATTCCTAACTCTAAGTAGTCCTTCCCTGTTGTACAACCATGATCTTTGTTGGTTTAAGTCTGCAATTTCCTGGGAAGTTGATGACAATGAAACAGGTTTTGTGGGTGCGCAGCAATTCTGAAGAGTGCCCTGGCACTAATGCAAGGGAGAAGGGGATTAGTTCTGAGAGAAGAGCCAAGTTTTCAGCTTCTTTTTGAACTGCTGTTCAGATTCAGTTCGACGGAAATCAAGGGAAGTTTGTTCCAGGCTGAGGGGCCCAGATAGGAGAAAGAGCGCCCGCCTGCTTTAGAACGGCAGATCCTGGTACTATGGCAAGTGCACTACTGGAAGTACGCAACTTCCTGTTAGAGAGATAGGTGTGTATTCTAGATGAACGATAGCTAGGACCATAAAGATGCAGACCTCTGTGGGTCAAAACCAACGTTTTTGCAACAAGATGCGGCTGTCCACTGCGAGTCAATTTAGAGAGCGAAGATGTGAAGACATTTGAGTTCTCAGCAGAAGCTTAAGAATCAAGCGAGCAGTTGCATTTTGTACTACCTCTTATTTATTTACTAGGTACTGTGGAAGACTAAAATATAATGTATTTGTGTAATCCAGTCCAGTCATAATGAGTGCTAAGATGACGAGGGAAAGAAAATACAGAAACCTTTTTGCACTACATAGGGATATAGATGCGTTAATTGATAAATATGAACTATTATCCCTATTAATAAAATCACCCGTCCTGAACTCCACATCTACCTCGACACACAAGTATGTAGTCAGGCAGCACCTGCGACCTAGGCCCAAGATCCCTGATTGATGGGTCACAGGTGGGAGGGTGCATGGCTGGCAGGCAAACACAGGACAGGAAACTCTTGCAACATCACTATGGTCAAGGGCAATTTGCCCCCAATAAAGCACGCATGGCCCAAAGGGGTATGCGTGCTTTGGAAAACAACATAAAGTCAGATGCTACATGAGCTAAGAACACATAGCCAATCAGGGTCTACCACACATAGTGATCATGAGCTCCCCACGCCAGACATCTGAACACATGAACCACTGACCACACCAGAGCTTAATTTGAGCCGGTGATTTCTGGTGCTTGGCACCTGCACTTAATCGTCAGCAATGGCGCCTATATTGCGAACTCGGCCCAAATGTGATTTTCAGGAGCAACAGTTAAGTCGACATTCATTTTTTGCAGGTACAGGGAGATTAAGTGATTGGCCCAGAATCACAGGATGTTGAGTTGGTATGGCAGATATGTTTATGGTTTAATGTAAAAATGTATAAAAGACTAAAGCAAACCCAATGTAAATTGAGATAGTCCTCAGCCCTTGTGCCTGTATTGTCTCCCTGCCTAGTTGTTTAATTAAACAAAATTGTTCCTGTTTTGCCAAACACCTCTAGTCTTCTGTTTTTTAAGGAATTCGAACCTGAGCAACAACGTAGCAGGCCAAAGCAGGTCCCAGCCACATCATTAACTGGATTTTGAAATGATAGCTGGTTGTAAAACTTTAACCACCTGAGATGAGGACACACTCAAAGATAAAAATCTGCCAGTCTATTGAAAAGATGCGGCCAAAACAGGGAAACTCATTCTTATCCGTATTGCACTTTAGCTGAGATATACGCATCTGTTGGAAGACTGCAGCTAAATAAGGCTTGATAGACTCTGGTGTGATATCTTCTCCTTTACTAAAGGAGAAAAGAAATGGTGTGTCATCCGCACAGAAGAATATTTTGGCACCAAAAGATTCCACCATAATAATAATCCACATTTGTAAAGCGCACAATCACCCGTAAGGGTCTCTCGGCTCTGGGGGCCGTCCGGAAGATTAAGCAAGCTATTGCCCAGAGTCACATGGTGCTGGGCTAATCTGCGCCGGTGCTGGGGATCGAACCGTGATTCCCAGATTCTGGAGTTAGTCGCCCTAGCCACGGCGCCACACCTCTTCCCATGGAATCCAGCAGACTCAAGCAGAGGTTAAACAGCGTGGGACTCACGGATGAGCCCTGAGGTACCCCGACAGTAAACCTTTTGGTACCAGAAAAGAAGGGGGGCGTCCACACTTCCTGACCTCTATCTTCCAACAAGCATTTACAATGCAACGGTCTCGCCTTCGCAAAAGTTAGAGCTATTGGCATTGTAAATGGCAATTCTTTTATTTATGTGTTGGTTTTGAAAACAGATAAATAGATGGCATTGTCATTTACAATGCCAATAGTTTAATCTCTCGCAAATGCCACACAAAAACGCACAGACCCACACACACCCACACAGAGCCCCACACACACACACACTGAGAGAGCCACACACACACACACAGACCCACACACACACAGAGCCACACACACACAGACCCACACACACACAGACCCACACACACACAGACCCACACACACAGACCCACACACAGAGAGCCACACGCAGAGCCACACACACACGCAGAGCCACACACACACACATAGAGCCACACACATAGAGCCACACACACACAGAGCCACACACACACAAAGCCACACACAGAGCCACACACAGAGCCACACACACAGCCACACACACACTTACAGCCTGCGAGAGAGGGATAGAGAGGGACAAACTGATGTGCACATGTGTATAGAAAGATGCTCACCCCAATCGCACTCTCCAAACTCGACATGTTATGTACAAAATGCCACATAATTTTAATATCGGTGCTAGGACAGGGATGCAAAGGGTACTTCAAACCTTTCATATTGTACCTAAACAAAAGGGGTCACATTTACTGTCCAACATAGACATTCCGCGTTTTACAGAGACGCTCCTGACATTGATTGCATCCCTAATCTGGCACCCACTTCTGCAATTAGAGTCTGCAAAGAAGACCCCCAAAGACCAAGCTTTCCCTCACAACCTACAGCGCCAGAGCTTCTTGGGTGAATAAATACGGCCAGCCGGCTCCTGGTCAATTAGGCCAGAAAAGGAGGGGCGGGTGGGGGGGGGAGATTGAGTGGTTGGAAAGCAAAAGGCACATAAACATACTATTGTGACCGACAGAGTGTGAGTGACTCGAACTCTGCCTAAACTGTGGACTTTGAAATTGCCAGGCAGAGTCTCGGCTGACGCACTTGGCTAAAACGTGTGAGTTTGGGCCCGCTCTTAAAAGACCAATTCTCGGTTCCCTCGTGCATGAAAAGTGGGAACATTAAAACAGGCACATGCCCTGACATCCACCCCCTTATTATACTGAATACAAGTTCCTTCACATATGCTGATTCCGATAACCGTCTGCCCGCTGTAGAGCCTTCTTCGAAAGGGAAAGCAAGACACTGGCACATGACTTGCTGATCGCCAGATGCTCGCGTCACTTCAACTCGAGGGGTCCCTGTTTTATCCGAGGCCAGCTGTAAACTCTCACGAGAGCTCGAGCTGTAGGGTACTACGGCTAGCTAAAGTGTTCATTTTCTCGCCGGACCTTTCGCACATTTAGAAGGCAAATGTTCCCCCTGGCGCATTTGTTCTTTGCCAATGGACCAGCCACAGACCTGCCACTCGGACTCTGAGAAGAGGTTGACGGGTGGGCTGACGGCTGGGGTCTTTGGGGGTAACAAACATTCGCCACAAAAAAAGCAGAGTGGGAAATCAGGCAATAAATCTATCTCTGTAAATACGTGTCTGTCAGTAGCTGGTTTATTTGAGTTTTTCTGACTCGTGTTTGTGTTATCCACCCTGTCACGGGGCCTCTGCGACTAAACAAGCCAGTATTTATTTTATTTACTTCTGCCCAGAACTTGGTAGGTTGGAAAATTAAAACCGTGGGCTCTTCAAGTTTCAAACATATTTATTTATGGCAGAAAAATTCGGAGGTAGAGTTCGGCGCTCGCTGAGAGGCCACAGCTCGCCCTCTGCTCACAGTCCACTCACTCCAGTCACCCACGCTGTTGATTAAGTGCTCCCACAACAGCCCCCTCAGTCACTTGGCGTGTCCCGGAGCCCCAGAGTGTCCTGCTCGCCCCGGAGTGTCCCGCTCTGCGTCCTTTCAGCCCCGGTCCAGCTGCACATTGTCGGCCGCCGGCCGCGCTGGAATCGATGCAATCTGCGTGTGTTTCTTGTGGGAGGAAGTATTTTGAACCTTTCAACTCAATAGTCAGGACGTTGCACTCAATTCTCCTGTCATGCAACTTAACCATTTTTCTCACTGATATACTTCGTCATTTCTGAAACCAAAAGATTCGCTGGGGAAGGCTGTCTCAGTGTTTTGGTGTCAACGGGCGCCTAGATTTCCCCTGACGTCGGCGCCCCTTGTTAGCCCTGTCTGCAGTCAGGCCCCTTATCCATATGGTTCCTTCTGCATCCATGGCGACGCGTTACTTTTTCAACCATTAGTTAGTAGGATTGGGGAACAGATGGTGCGCGTATAATGTCCCTGCGTGAAACTCAATGACTGCGTTGAGCACATTAAGGCAACGCCCGCTGTCTATAGAGTTATTTTTGATTGTGTTTTTTTCTTACCATGTTGTAATATCATTTCAATGACCTCGCTCATGCAGTACAATCAAGTTTACTAACTGCGCCCCCATGTGGCTGGACAACAAACTGCGCGTTGTTACGCCTTCAGACTGTGTGCAGCTTCTCCGCGGGACCCGTTTGACCCATTCACTCTCATTCTCTACGCTGTTATTGTGCCTGCTTGGAAGCCAGCTGCACAGCATGGGACCTCAAACGGACAAGACGAACTGCCAGCCGCAGAGAGGAGGAGGAGACATGAAGTCAGCGTGTGAGGCACTTCTGTGGCACAAAGATGCTTAGGGCATGTGGTTTCCTGTTAACTAGTATATAAATCAAAGTTCTGTCACGGGATAGTGTACTTAATACAATAGACTGACCTGACCTCACTTTTTAATGGAACGCGGGCGAAAGGTCATGCTATTATAAAGTAATTGACACAGTAGATGCGAGAAGTCGACGGGCCCCGGCGCCATCTTCGGAGGAATGAAACAAAGCAAACCTTGGCAAAAAAAACCAAAAAAAACACCGCCGGAATGATGTCACAAAGAGGCGGAGAGGGAAAAAAATCGCCGGAACGCCCACGAATCGCCTCGGACAATGACGGACAGATCTCTCTTCCAATTGGCTAGCCTCCATTTATGGAGCTAGCCAATGGAAGAGAGAGGCGGGACAAAGCCACATCCTGTTGTAACATAAGATTTCGCCTGCGTGAACGCTGCTGCGCAGCGGATGCCAGGCGAAACCTAAAAAGGATTTCAGCCACTCCAGAGTATTCCCGATAAGCTCCGTGACTTCCAGCAAGGCAGTCTCCGTACTGAAATTGGGCCTAAAATCTGACTGACTGGGGTTTAACAGGTCGTTCATTTGTAGGTAGTGTGAAAGGTGCTGGTTGACCAATATTTCCAGCAGTTTAGACAGCGCAGGCAACAAAGAAATGGGTTTATAGTTCCTTGGCACACTAGGATCTGCAGTCGTTTTGTGCCTGTTTCCATGCTGATCGGACAACCGCCTAGGGATATCCTCTTTCCATTAAATGATTTATCAAAATTGATTCTCTTAAAAATCTGTTTTTGGGGTACAATTCTGGATCTGCCTTAGTGAACTTCATATCAAAGGAAACATTATTGAGTTAAGTGAGAGAGCGTGGTAATTCATTAGCGTCAACTTTCCAAATAATGAACACATCAATATTTGTCTGCCAAAGTATTATGCTCTCTGTGTATGGATTACTGATGTTAAAAATATGAAGGAATTAAGTTATCCATGTTAAGGATGGCTAGATTAAGCACAGAAAAAGCACTCATTGCTACCCCTTTCACCTTAAAGTAGTAATAACTTTGACATTTGAAAATATTTTTGAAATTTTAAAAACTTTTTCATTGGGTTATAAGATAAACAAGAATATTACGCTCAGCATGACATCCACATACAACACCACTGTACTGTATCAGACTAAAATATCTGCGTATGAAATAATCCCAGCACAGAAGCCATCAAAACCATAGACATTGAAATAATAGTAACCGGACCCATCACTTAGCATCAAAAAATTTGAAATACAACAGTCTGTGCCCCCCAGGCTTCCCTGGATCCCACGGCCTCTCTTCATGCGGTTCTAGATGGATCCCTCTGTGCTCCGCCCAGGCCCCATATCTATAAATATTTCTGAGGACATCCCTGTGACATATGAATTGGGCGCTCCAGCCCCATACAATGGCCCATGCCCTCTGCCCCCACCTCCATCGCAGGCTCTTCCGCATCCTTCCATGCCCTAGCGATGTCTCTCTTGGCAACAGTTTAGGCCGGCCACATGAGCACCCTATGGTATAGTGTGCCCCCCACAATCAGTAATGTGCAGAAGTATAAGTTTGGGATGCCCAGGGACCGCCCATCTCAGCACTCCCTCGAGCCTCCTCAGCTCATTTCCCCAGTAGTGGGCCACTCCAGGACAGTGCCAGAACGTATGGGGCAAGTAACCCAGCGGACCACCGCATCATCGGCAATTGCCGTCGGAATGAGACCCATCCTGTGAATTCTGGCTCTGGTGAAGTACACCCTATGAAGCACCCCAACAGAATCATCTGGAACTGGGATGCTATCACTGACTCTATGGGGGCCTCCACTGCTTTCTGCCAGTCATAATCGTCTAGTCAGCCCAGGTCTCCCATCCAAGCCGCTCGAGTCCCCACAGGGGATACAGCTCGTTGCGCGGTAACATTTTATGGAGCTCCAACATCTCGTGCTCCTAGAGGTGTGCGAGTAGGATTTTGGCCTCCAGTGGGGAAAACTCGAGGATGTTGTCTAGTACTTGCAACATGGGGAGAAGAGCATGCCTGGGCTGGAGGCTATGAAAAAACTGGGTGGGATGCAAGTCAAATTCATCTTGTAAGTCCAGGACCAGTACTTAATCCTTCAGGAAATGAGATGTATGGGAGCAGTCAAATTTGCAAACACCAAGATAATGGTATTCCCAGACTACTCCCGGAAGGTGCAAAAGATGCGCAGAACTTTTGATTCAGGTATGGCAAAACTAAGAATACTGTGAATCCAATACATGTCACTTTTCCCGGCAAAGCTCAAGGTCATCTTTCAAGGCATCCCACAATTTTTTCAGATACCGGAGGAGGCATGGTACTGGATTGAGGAGCATCCCATACTAAAGCACACACCAAGTTCATTTGAGAACTCTCACAGAGGAACCCCAAGGGATCGTTCTATAAACAACTTACAGAAAAGAGAAGGAGTATTCCTTGCTCAATGAGTGAAACGTGTGTCCGGAACAGACATGATAATCCAACCCTCAGAATCAGAGGAAGACCCAACCCAGGACAGAACCAGAAAGAAACAAGCTAAGATTCGGGAGCCGACCGCCTTTGATTTAATGGATAAAGACTACTCGGCTGATGCAGAAAGCGACCACCCGCTTCTTCAAAATATAAACCGGATGTAAACATCGAGTCGAGAAGTCACCAACCAGGAGACAACGCAGCGACAATAACATAAGCTTGGCAAAGAAGGATGAGATCCGGGGGACTGCCGGGGGCAAAGCCACAGGGTGACGTCAATCAAGGCCCAGAGACACTGCCAAGTCCAGCCCCTGAGTCGCCAAGACGGGTATTGTGTTAAAAAAAGTTTCTTTTTTTGGGTGGGGGCTTTGTTTATTAATGCTTAAATCACATGGGGGCAGAGATACAGACCTCTTGGACTTTGCCTGCGCCTTTTTCAGTTCTATTGAGGGATGGGTGGGGAAAGGTGGAGAGAGTGGGGGGGTTGGTTGGGAGTTTGATGTTAGATTTGTTGCATGTAGTGATGTTGTTTGTTTGTAGCCAGTCACTGGGAAACCAGGAGAGGGGATGGGAAAGAAGGGTGGCAAGAACCGACATGAGACTAATTCTAGCCATCCCAGGAAACTACTTAGTTATGACCAAGGGATAAGGGAAAATAGTCAGTGTTGATGTGGAACATTAATGGCCTAGGGAACAAAGTCTAGAGGGAACTAGTAACAAGGTTCTTTAAAAGACTCGAACCGGACATAATCCTTCAGCAGGAAACACATTTGATGGGAACGCACTGCGCCTCCCTGGGAAGGGGGACATATAGCACACTTGCCCATGCAGGATTCTCCTTGGGACCTAGGAGTGTCGCCATACTAATCAAAAAAACTATCCCCCTTTCAAACAAATAAGATCTGGTTGGATCCTCAGGGCACATTTGTTGCAGTACACGGGACTTGGGGGCAGAAAACACTCACATAAATCAGCATGTATGCCCTCGCGTCTACACATGCAGACTTTATACATTTTGGCTGAGATATTGCCGGAGTCCAGACCCTCCACCCACATAATCGGAGGTAACTTCAATGATGTAGTAGACGGAAAAAGTGTAACTTCAGAACCACATAGGCCTACCCCCCAGGCCGAATTTCTGACCACCCTGGGCTTGACTGATCTCTGGCGTCTAACACACCCAGTGGATTGTGCCTAATCCTTCTGAGGAGCTCATAGAGTTTTCTCCAGACTAGACTACCTCCTTGCACCTGTGGGTGAGGTAGAGACAGTGGAGAGGGAGGAATACCTAGCGAGGGGTGTTTCAGATCACTCACCACTGTAGTTGTAGTGGGCGGGGGACTGCGTAGAAGTAGACAGAAGTGGAGACTGAGTGCATGGGACTTAAAAGACAGAGAGGTAGCCGACAAGATCCGAGTAGACTCTGAACTGTATTTTAGGGAGAACGAGGGGTCAGTAGCCTCGGCGGCCACCTTATGGAAGGCTCACAAGACAGTATTATGGGACAGAACGCAAAATACAATCGCCCTGAAGAAGAGAGGCGAGTCCAGCGAGATTGAGGCCTTAGAGCACAGATTTTTAGATCTGGAGAGATACAGATTCAAAGGATGAAACTCACAGGCTTCGACAAATTGCGATAACAAGAAAAGAATTCAGAGCACTTGCTGAGCAAGAGGCAAACACCCTGTTCCAGACCACACAAAATCGACTCTATGAAGCCGAAGACAAAGCAGAGAAACTACTTGCTTGGCTGGGTAAGAAAGAAAAGGAAGCAAGATCGGTCGCCATGATACACGAAACAGAGGAGACGCACACTACGGCACCCGCCATAGCAGTAGAGTTTGCTAAATTTTACACAGAACTCTAATAAGCCAGGCCACTTGCAGATGAGGTACAAATCAATAGTTATCTTAGTGCAACCCCTAGCCTCACACAGCCTGGGCGACAAGAACTTGATAAGGACATTTCCCTGGCAGAAATAAAGGGAGCAACCAGCAAGTTGAAAACTGGGAAAACCTCAGATCCGAACGGGCTACCAGCGAAATTCTTTAAAGGCAATGTCAGTTTGTTGGCCCGCATCTTTTAAATCTGTATGTGGCTGCACTACAGAAGAAAATGCTTCCACCAGATTTATGTAAAGCTACAGGGGTAGTGATTCATAAATCGGGCAAACCCCCAAACGACTGCAGGTCATATCGCCCTATTTCATTACTCAATGACGAAACAAAGAATCTGGCCTCTATCCTGGCCATCCGCTTACTTCCGGTGATAACCTCGCTTATACACTGCGATCTTTCTGTATTTATGCCCAGACGAGCCACACGATTTAATCTCCATCGTCTAGCTAATTGGCTAGATACTGTGAAAGAAAGGTCAGCCCCACATGTATTTCTCCCACTGGATGCCAAAAAGGCTTTTGACGCTGTACACTGGCCATACATGCAACAAGCCCTGTTAAAGTTTGGATTTGGGCCCATCTTCATGGCCTGGGTACAGCTACAGTACACTAATATGAGAGCCAGAGTGAGAGTAAATGGTAAATTATCAGAAAAATTCCCAAAAGAGAGAGGCACCAGGCAAGGGTGCCCCCTATCCCCCTTACTATTCGTTCTAGTGCTAGAACCAATGGCATGCTTGATTAGGGCCCACCCTGAACTGAGAGAGTTCAGAAATGAAGAGGGATACATCCCAGAAGAACGCATCTTGCTCTATGCAGACGACATACTAATGTACGTCATTAACCCCAACAAGACACCTCCCCTGATATTTGAGTTGTTCGAAGGATATGGCAGATATGCAGGATACAACATCAACTGGGATTAATTCAGTCTGTACACAGTGGGTGGAAGTCTGGACACTCACACCCATCGAGCTGCCTAAGAGTAGTTCAAGAGGGATTCCGGTACTTAGGTTTATATGTAACCACCAATGTAAGTTTGAACCTTAATCAGAATATCAAACGGGTTTTAGAGCAATTTCACGATGATGTGAGACAGTGGAGACAGCTAGCTTTGACGCTCTTGGGCAGGACAGCAATATTGAAGATGATTAACAAGGTACTATGCACACTTCTGTGGGATGGGGGCATCCGAGAGTAGCGCTGAAGACACTAAAGCATAGTCAATACAACAAGGAATAGCCCTACCGGACATACAGTCATACTATAGAGCAGCACACTTGGTGATAGTCAAAGAATGGGAACACAGAGAGGGAGGACACCCAACCTATGCCTTGGAAAGGCTACAATTCCATAGGTACACACATCAACACTTTGTATATGGGATTGCTGGACTAAGTCGCCTTTTGCCGCCCACCTAAGGAGCAATAAAGGCATGCAGGAGAGCTGAAAAGCAAAGGATACTTTGGGACGCCACTTTGGGAGGGAACAAGACTGAGAGAAATAAATAGGCTTCAGAGTTTTCAGCATTGGCACACAAGACTGCGAAAAATAAATAGGCTTCAGAGTTTTCAGCATTGGCACACAATTGGGATCGCCAGACTGGGTGACATAGTGAAAGACAGGGATCTGATTTCCTTCACTGCACTCAAATCAGAATACCAATTGAGTGACACGCAGAGATGTAAATACCTTCCATTAAAACACGCTTGGAGGGTGGAAAAGATAGATGTATCTGATATCCCTGAATTTGCACCCCTAGAAGGTAGAATATTACAGGGCGAGATGCCCAGCAAGGCAGTCTCATGGACCTATAGAACTCTAATTAATAATATCCCTGACAACTTCAAATCCCTCAGATCTAAATGGGAGACCACCACAGGAACAATGGAAGATAATGATTGGGAAGCAGCTGTGATGCACCCACGAGAGGTGGCCATCAAGTCACGTCTTCATTTGATACAGTTCAAAATACTACGCAGAGTGTACTTAGACAGGGCACATCTACAGGTAATGGGCAGAGTGGAGACACCTAATTGTCTACGCTGTAGGGTAGAAAGAGGCACATGCATACACACACTGTGGGAATGTCAACAAATTAAATCTTATTGGTCTCCGGTATTGAAAGAGTTGAGTGAGATACTGGGAGTGGTTCTCTGTGGGGCATCACCAACCTACCGACACTGGCAGAGTGGAAATCGAGCCTAGATTTGTATATGGTTGCTGAAAGGGCGACAGATAAGGCGAAAGGATGCCCCAAAAAAATATTTAAAATGTGGTCCCCCTGGTTGAGCTTCTATGGACTCGAGATAGAGGAGGGAGAGGGAAGACCCACACTGACACACTAAGGTACCAAGGGAGAGGGGGCGGGATTGTCTGTCCTCACCCCCACGGATACTCATATGGTACAGAATTACATTGCACTGAATATTCTGTGATGAGCAACAACCAGATTGCAAACTTCATGAATTTTTTGGCTGCCCAGTATTGTTAATTTACTACACTAAATAGTTATGTACTGACTATGCAAAATGTGTTTCCCAATGTACTGGCAAACTTTGTGAAAAAAGAGTTAAAAAAAAAAATGGATAGAGCTGCAATACATGTACTCTATCTTGTGAACCCTAATTACATAATTTACATGCCCCCGACATCGACAAACCTACTTTCCATTTCGCTATTAAAGTATTAAGTGGAAGAGCACCACTCCGTAAAACCAGGATTACTCACTCCACTTAATGAGACATTTAATATAGAAGAGAAGGTTGCACAGACCCTAAGCTGTTCCCAATATTATATTTTCCAACCAATTTTAAATCGGTGTAGTGCCTATTAACACAATTGAGACTTATTTTCTTAGTTTGGATCTTAAGAAAAGGAAGTACCTGACCTTGGACTAGTTTTTTTAAAAAGATCCTTCCTACAATTAAAAAAATTCCTAAGCAATTTAAAAATACCTACTGAAAGTCAATACCATGACCAGATTTGTATCAAAATAGGAGACCATCAAAGCCCCTAAATGAGACATTTGACGCCTGTAAAAGTTTATAACCTCATCACATTACATTTGTCAAAGCACCCACAAAAGCATTCGATAGACCACGTGATAGACACATAATAGTCTGTAATGGGGTCTGGCTTGAGAGACTGATTATTACTGCGGAGGATTTACTTATTATTTTTACTTCTTGGGTAGCTGTGGTGTTGCTGTTTTAATAGTATCTAAAATTTCACCTCTGCCAATTTAAAAAACTCAGGTACCAATGGAAGGTGGGGCCTCCAGATCCCACTGGAATTTTATAAAACTTTTTATCATCTATTAAAACAAAACATGATAAAAAGTTTAGGCAGGCGCACGGGAGATGCTCTATACTTGAGTCCTGGGCCGAGGCAGCAATAGTAATTTTTTTAAAGAAAGGCAAACCTCGGCAGGAACCTGGCTCATACAGACCTATCACACTCTTGAACAGTGATTCTAAGATCTTCTCAAAAATCTTTGCTTCACGATTAAGCTCAATCATTTGTACAGTGAGCCACCCACAACAGCACAGGTACATACCCGGTAGAGGAACCATTGAGCATGTGCGAAGGGTAATAAGATTATTTGATGCAGCAGCCGTGTTAGCAGACCCTATAGCACTGATATTTCTAGACGATGAGAAAGCGTTTGATAGGTTCTCCTGGGACTATCTGTGGGGCAGCCTCAAACAGTACGGGATAGAAAAGAGATTCATGGGTTTATATAAGAATCATGTGGCCGTGTTAGAATAAATGGAGGTTATACGGAACCAATACAGATCACAAGAGGTACCAGGCAGGGGTGTCCCTGTTCCCTGTTACTCTTTGCTTTATATATCAACCCACTGATCCAGAGAATTGAAGGGAACAAAGCAATTAAACCAACAATATTTCGGGAGCTGGAAACCAAAAATTCTTGCTTAAGCTGATGATCTGGCTGTTGTTACACCTGATCCCCAGGCTGCAGTTATTGCAATTGGCAAAGAAGCTGTAGCATTTGGGTTAATCTCCGGGTAAAAGCTTAACCAGCAGAAAACTCAAATAGTTGCTAACAGCTTGGTTGTCTCGGAGGATACACGGGTCACAAACATGGCTACATATTTAGGAATAAATATTATATCTGACCTCGAGCAAATAGTGGAGGCAAACATCGCCCCGGAATATGG
Organism: Lissotriton vulgaris; assembly: GCF_964263255.1. NCBI lineage: Eukaryota > Metazoa > Chordata > Amphibia > Caudata > Salamandridae > Lissotriton > Lissotriton vulgaris. Next base: position 879,468,701 of record NC_141685.1, read on the forward strand.
AAAGGCAAAAATGACCTTGACAGGTGGCGCAATCTTCACCTCTTGATTGCAGGCAGGCAGATGTAATGTAATAAAGATGTTATATCTGTTTAGGGACATCCCCCTTAAGTTTGCGAGCTGTTGGTTCAAAGGGATGGATAACATGCTCAACAGGTTTATCTGGTCAAAAGGTAAGACTAGAAGGGCGCTAAAATTTATGACATTAGCAAGGGAGAAAGGAGGATTGGGGGTCCCGGTAGAAGACTCTATTACTTGGCCAGCGCTTTACAATATATGCGGGTGTTGCTGGGTGGGCAAACGGAAGAGCAGAGGAACTTATATCGGATGGAAGATGTATATGTACTATTGATAGGTGATCCCTCCCAGGGCTGCTTTTTGAATGACAGTGAGCCAAGCTAGATTTAAAACTTTGCAGACGCATTTAAGATCTGGGCTGCTGAAAAAAGAAAAATTGGGCTTGGCAGACTGAACTATTATACACAACTTTTTAAAAATCCAACAATGCCAGAGATCTTTAGGGATAATATTATGTCAAGATGGGAGGATACAGGTATTTGTGTGATAGGAGACTTGCTAGATGCGTTGGGGATACTATTGTTTAGTGAAATTCAAGGCAGATATGGGATACACACTAGGGATTTTTTCAAATATCTACACATTCAGAGTTATTTAACGCAAAAGTAGGGGCTTCAACAATAATAGTGTTGTGGATACGGTTTGGTGTGATGAGGGGTGCACTATCAGCCACATTTACTCGAAACTGATTTTGTTTACCCACGATGATCTCAAAAGATATGGGTCTAAATGGGAACAGAAGCTGGGTTCACCACACAATATATTTTTAGATTCATTGGAACTTGGAAGGACTGTCCTCCTTTCCGCAGGTTTGCAGGCACAACATTACAAAACTGTGATTTTATTATACTACACCCCAGCTAGAATTGCACAATGGGATGGGCAGGATGAGATAACATGCCCCCGCTGCAATAGTACTGATGCCAATATAGTGCACATATTTGTGACGTGTCCCTTATTAGGTACCTGACCACGTGAAATTGAAAAGTTCCTGAAGTAATCCCTGAACATAATAACGAACATCACCACACAACTCATAATGATGGGAGTCAGTAACGATGAGGCATCAGAAGACCACCGTCATTTCCTTTTTATAGCCATGGCAGTGGTCAGAATATGTATCGCTTCAGCTTGGTTGGATCCCCTGGCAACCGGATTTCAGCAACGGCTAGGGAGGCTATTAGCCACCAAAAATTTAGAAAAAGGAGTATATGAAGAAAGGGTTTGACAGCAAGAAGACTGGGCCCCCATCAAAAGATGGAAAGAAGGAAACTAAATGTATATAGTATATTACCAGCACTCTAGTGGAACATTGTAAAGATAGATGCTCAATCTTCCAGGTTACTCATAATTGTCTCCTATAACAATGAATTTGTTATCTTGTAACCTACTTAACTTGATTCATAGTTTTTTCCTCTTTTTTGTTGTTTTTTTGTTGGTGTTTCTTTTTTGTTTTACTTGTCATTTGTTTAACACCTTGGCTGCTAAGGGGTTTTCCCGCTGGGTGCTGCAGTCCCAGATTTATCATTGTTCATGACAAGGTCAACTCGTCATAAGCACAGGGCAGGTAAAACCCATGACGAGTTGACCTTGTCATTAGCAGGGAAGTGGTTAACCCTCAGATCGCTGTTTGTCTTCTTTTCAATCCTCATGAAATTTGTATGCATTTAATTTGCTAATGATAAAATGAAAAAATATTTTAAAAGCAAAAGGAAGGTGGGGCCTTAATGATGTGCTTGGTTAAAGGGTCTCCAAAATTACAGACGCCTTGTCTGAGCTTCTTCTAGACATCTTGAAAAGTGGTTATATTGGTAACTGGGGACATCCTCGCTAGAGATCTAGCAGGTGATATGGGTGGCTAAGATGATCCGGAATCTCCATTATGTGAACAAGCCCAAGAGGATGACAATGATGGTGATCTCTGTAATTTTCGTATCCTGAGGATGTACAGAGAACCTAGGTCTCTCTTAGGAAAATGAGAAGTTTGAGGCTGTGTATGCTGACCATGTAGGAGGCTGGCTTAGTATATGGTGCACACTTATTTAAGTGAATCACCTTACACTAGTCCAGACAACGCTTATGGTGATTTTAGTTGTCTTAAACAACCATAGAAAGCTCTCTGAGTGGTAGCTGTGCAGAGAAGCCTTCAGGCTTAGTCCAGAAGGAGTGTTAAGCAGCTTGTTCTACCAGAACTAATTATATAGTGTATGTTAAACGAAAAAGAACCACACAGTGTGGTTATAAACATAAATATATTATTAACACTCTGTTGGACCTGGCCCTTTTGGCAGGTTCACCCTGAGACTTTTTGCTTTTTCCTAGCCTGTTTCTGTGACCTGGTGTTGGTGATTTTAGGCCTCTGCGCACTTTTTCACTGTGGTACAGTGTAAAGTGCGTGAGCTCTCTGTGTATGTGAGTGACCTGCCCTCCCATAGGAATGAATGGGGAATATGTATGCCCATGGTAGTTCCTGATGTGTGGGGAGTGCAGGGTCGAGTTTGGTATGTGCGAACTCGTGAGATTGAATGCTGCACAATGGTATATGCGGCATGATTGTGTCTAGTGTAGAAGTGCCACTTCTAGAAGTTGGCATATTTGTGTAATTTGTGTCTGGCGTGTGATTGGCTGAGGCTGGCTGGTGAGCCTGGCTCCAAGAGTCTGGGAGGGTCTGCCCCGGTGGTGAATGGAGTGTTTAGCATGCTGATGTGAGGGGAGGAGTGAGCCTGGGCCTGCTTGTGGATTGACCGTCTGGTTTGAGGGTCCTGAATGAGACTGGGTTTTCCCCACACAATGCTGGCTCCACCCCCTGGGGTGCGTCTGATGTCCCTAGCCTGGCCAGTGAAAGGAATTCCCTATAACCAGTTCTAACTGGTTCTCACACTGCCTGCACCCTGCTAGACAAAGGAATTTACAGTATAAAAAGGGGCTGTGTCCCCTTACAATTTGTTCTTGTTTTTGGACTTGAATCCTGCCAGGGGCGTGCTGCTGCTTGGACTCAGGAGAAGGCTTGCCTCCCTGAGCCCTGCCCAGACCCTGGATTCCTGATGGATGCTGGAGGACTCTTCTTTGCAGGGAGCTGTTTTGCTCCACTTTTACTCCTCCAGTACTTTTGGGCACCCCTTGACCTGGCTCTCCTGCCCCCCTTCACTCATGGGGGCTGCTTTATTGCTGAGAGCGCTGGGAGAGCGCTTTATTTTGTCCCATAGCGCTTGAAAGCGCTTTTTGCTGAAGTGCGAGCGTGTCGCCGTCACGCATTTTGCGTGAGGATTGGCAGATGCCTACGCCGCGACTCTGCCCACATTTATTTAATTATTTAGCGAGTGCCCACCTCGCTTCTATGTTTATTTTGAACTTCGAGGGTGCCCACCCCTCATTATTGTCTCTGTGAAAGCACCGCCGCAGCCCGGGGGAAAACTCCGGAAGAAGAGGTCCGGCCCACCGCCTGGTTGTGGGCGGGGCCCGGAGGACGTGTTTTCCGCTTCCCCCTGCCTGGGGGAAGCCTTTGCCGGTGTTGCCGGGCTCCGTGCCCAGAGGGAGACCGGAGAAGAAGATGGCGGCGGCCGCTGTGAGGCTCCCGTGACCGAGAGGGAGCCCGAGAGAAGAAGAATGAGCCTGGAGCCACGAGGGCTCCGCCTTCCGAAGTCCCGGTCCCGAGATGGGGGACCGAGTGAAGCGTGGTGCAACCCCCCGCCCCGGAGAAGCAGCTGGTGAGTGGCGCTGCCGGGGAGGAAGGCGGGGGAGGAGAGAGCACCAAGAGGAGCCCCAGGGAGAGTCCCGGTGAGTGCGGGGAGCGCGGCCGCATTAGTTCTTGAGCGGCCCCCGCCTGATAGGGGGCCGCTCCAACGAAGGGGCCACATTTGGATCTTGGGAGCCCACGAGGCTCCAGAGGGGCATTGTTGTACCTAAGAGCCCCGAGAGGCTCCCCGCCCGCATTTGTAATTAGGAGCCCAGAGAGGCTTGTGGTGCCGCATTTGTTCAGAGCCCTGAGAGGCTCGTGGCCGCAATTACCTAGTTTTAGAGCCCAGCGAGGATCGTGGCCGCATGTACTTTATTTGGAGCCCAGTGAAGCTCTGGAGGGCATTTTATATTTGGAGTCCAGAGGGGCTCACCACCCACATTATGTTTAGAGCCCAGTAAGGCTCTTGGGGACACAAGTGTTTTCAGAGCCTGTGTGGCTCCAACGTTCTGCGCAGTGTTTTCAGGGCCTGTGTGGCTCCAACAGTTGGCGCAGTTCTGTTCTAGGGTCAGTGAGGACCCTGTCGCAGTTTTGATTCCCAGCTGCCCAGAAATTAGTGGGCAGCTGCACCATTTAGGTCTTGTGATTGTTCCCAGGTGCCCAGCAAGTAGTGGGCACCTGCAACGTTTAGGTTTTGCGCCGGTGGCGCATCCCTGACTGGCGCTGCTTAGCAGCGCGCCCTGACATTCTGGACACAGGGCTCCTTAGTCCCTTTATCAGATGGGAGCTGGTATGTGATTTTATTTAGGCGCAATGTGATTATCTATGTGATGGTAATTGCCTAATATGAGTTTGCGCGATGTGATGTGGTGGTAGGAAATGTAATGCATTTAATATGATTACGCACCTTGATCTTACACCTCAGAATGTTTTTAGGCATCATGTGTTTTTGCGCTATTGAGTTATGTTCTGGCACCTCTGAATGTTTTTATGCATCATGTGTCTTCCTTGATTTTACACCTCTGAATGTGTTGGTTTATGCATCATGTGTTTTTCCTTCCCTGCACCTCTGAATGTGTTTTTGATGCATCATGTGCCTTGTTATTACACCGCTGAATGTATGTTTTATGCATCATGTGTTTTCCCTCCCTACACCTCTGAATGTTGTGATGCATCATGTGTAATGTGTTCTTGCTTATACCCCTAATTGTATTGTGATACTTAGGTGGTTGTTCTTTCTAGTACAGGAGGTCCTAGTGAGGTCCTGGTTCCCTGCGTGACATTCTCCTAAGGTGTTTAGGGTTGCGTATGAGGTACTTACCTGTTACCAGTAGTTACTGGTTGTGATTTATATTTGCTAATTTGTGCTACAGTGATTTTATATCCTATATTCTATTTTCTACTAAGTGCTGATTCTGACAGGCGCCCACATGGCCCTGTCCTGTGTAAATTATCCCTTGTGAATATTGCCCGTGCCAGTTGACACAATGTACATGTGTGATTCTATCTGATGTGTTTTGACAATACAGAAGTTATTTTTATATAACCTTGTGTGGAGTTCCTTTTGTGGTGTGCCTAGGATGTTGTTGCTGTTGTGTGCTGGCGCAAATGCTTTACACGTTGCCTCCGGGATAGGCCTGTCTGCTCGTGCCAAGCTACCAAGGGGGTGAGCAGGGGTTATCTTGGCGAGTGACTCCCTTGCCCTGACTAGAATGGTGGTTTCTGCCTAGCTTTGGCGTCAGCCTTAGCCAACCAGAAATAGCCAGTTCTAACATTGGTGGACAGCGGTGAGGATTAGGACTTGTGTTTGCGCAGTGCCACGGCGACCGCTGTCTACATTACAACACTCTGCATTTTTTAGATAGTCACATGTTTGGGATTATTGTTTGTGATTTCGTTTTTCCTCAACAGTGTCATTTTCAAATGGTGTTCCTGCGCTTTATGTTTAGTGGCAGATGAGAGAGAATAACAGGGCGGGACGCCAGTAGAGGGGGAGGTTCCCTTAGATAAGGAATCCCTTGCTGGGTCCAGTGCCCAATCCCGGTTCCTGTCCCTGTGTGGGTAGATGGACGAGAGGGAGTGTGGAGGAGATATGGCTAGCTCGGGAGGGTGGTTATCCCCTGAATGTAGTGTGTGTGTCTGGATTCCCCAGTATGGTAGGATCCAGTGGTGGCAGCTTAAATGTGTCCAGTGCATGAAGTCCCATTCCCAGTTCCCAGAGTATGGTGCCTGGTGCTCAGTAAGAGGGGTACAGGTTGAGAGTCAGAGGCAGTGAGGAACTGGCTCACCAGTCTGGAGGGGGAGTGTGTGGATGAGTGGTGTGTTGAACTGGAGGAGTTGGTGTGCGTTTTTTTTTAAGGAGCTTGCACGTGAGGTGTACCTCTGGTGGTGTGCAGGAGGTCCTGCAGAGGCACTGGATGAGAAGGTGGATGTCTGGCGGTGTGCTAGATGTCTTGCAGAGGCATTAGGGAGTGAATCTAAAAGTAGTGGCTTGTGTATCTGATGATCCTGTGTAGGGGAAGAGGTTCATGTGTAACCAAGCTAGGTCCCAGAAGGATGGTAGGGGTGTAGGGGCTCATGTCCTGTCTCAGTGGAGGCGGAGTGAGTGTGGGACGGTGTGTCCCACGTTGGCCCGAAACCCTATGTCAGGGCCTGGAGGGTTCCCTAAGGGAGCGCCAGGTCAGGGGCCTAGGCTGTACTTACAGGTCATTTGAGGAGGATCTTCCTGTGTCTAGAGGTTGGGGAGTGTCTGTAACCAGAACTCCGGCAGTCCTGGTGTTGGGTAATACCACTCCTAGTGTAGGGTGCAGAACTCTGGAAGGGGGTGCAGAGGGACGGTGTACTTCTGACCTCAGTGCAACCTGAGGGTTTAGATCCTAGGTTGGAGGTTAGGAAGCTTCCAGGTCAAGAGGAATCTCTACCAAAGTGGATCAGCTAAAGAGAGTGAGGGGGCTGCCCTTGCTGTGTGATCTGGGGCCCACCTGCAGTTTGTTGTTTCCACTAAGGTAGAGGAAAGGGGACTTTGCTGTGTGCTGTGTCCCCCCACCTGCTTGAAGAGGAACTGTGCTGTGTGCTTTGTACCTCAGAAGTGAAATAGTTTCCAGGTGGTAGACCAGTGATGGAGTAAGGTCCTGATCTGGTAGGAGAATGGTGTTCTGGTGTGTGCTTCCCTGTGAGGGTGCGGAAACCCCAGAAGTAGAGGTAGGATGGGGCATTCTTGCCCGTGACCTCTAGTCAGCCTGAGGGTGTGGTCCCTAGGTTGTAGGATCAGTGGTAGATGTAGCTACACTGAGAGGGAGAGTGGAGAATGGCTACTGTGTGCCAGGGGTTACTGCCCCCCACTCTGTGGATTGGACAGGACCTGTGACATTTGGATGGCCTAGGGCCTAGACCTGGCCGTGGACAGCTACAGAGTACCAGTGGGGTATCCTAGTTGGGTCAGAGAGTTCTGGTTTGGAGGTAACCATGTGGGTTCAGAGTGGCGAAAAACCGGAGGGTGTACCTGCCGTGCGGGTCCATGTCGGTGTTTTGTCGCCCAAAGCAGGGAAGCCCATCAGTGGAGTGATTGGTCTACCTTGCGTTTTGGCTGGAAGGGGGTTGTGTTGGACCTGGCCCTTTTGGCAGGTTCAGCCCAATACTTTTTGCTTTTTCCTAGGCTGTTTCTGTGACCTGGTGTTGGTGATTTTAGGCCTCTGCGCACTTTTTCACTGTGGTACAGTGTAAAGTGCGTGAGCTCTCTGTGTATGTGTGATGAGTGACCTGCCCTCCCATAGGAATGAATGGGGAATATGTATGCCCATGGTAGTTCCTGATGTGTGGGGAGTGCAGGGTCGAGTTTGGTATGTGCGAACTCGAGAGATTGAATGCTACGCAATGGTATATGTGGCATGATTGTGTCTAGTGTAGAAGTGCCACTTCTAGAAGTTGGCATAATTGTGTAATTTGTGTCTGGCGTGTGATTGGCTGAGGCTGGCTGGTGAGCCTGGCTCCAAGAGTCTGAGAGGGTCTGCCCCGGTGATGAATGGAGTGTTTAGCATGCTGATGTGAGGGGAGGAGTGAGCCTGGGTCTGCTTGTGGATTGACTGTCTGGTTTGAGGGTCCTGAATGAGGCTGGGTTTTCCCCACACAATGTTGGCTCCACCCCCTGGGGTGCGTCTGATGTCCCTTGCCTGGCCAGTGAAAGGAATTCCCTATAACCAGTTCTAGCTGGTTCTCACACTGCCTGCACCCTGCTAGACAAAGGAATTTACAGTATAAAAAGGGGCTGTGTCCCCTTACAATTTGTTCTTGTTTTGGACTTGAATCCTGCCAGGGGCGTGCTGCTGCTTGGGCTCAGGGGAAGGCTTGCCTCCCTGAGCCCTGCCCAGCCCCTGGATTCCTGATGAATGCTGGAGGACTCTTCTTTGCAGGGAGCTGTTTTGCTCCACTTTTACTCCTCCAGAACTTTTGGGGACCCCTTGGCCTGGCTCTCCTGCCCCCCCTTCACTCATGGGGGTTGCTTTATTGCTGATAGCGCTGGGAGAGCGCTTTATTTTGTCCCATAGCGCTTGAGAGCGCTTTTTGCTGAAGTGTGAGCGTATCGCCGTCACACATTTTGCGTGAGGATTGGCAGGTGCCTACCCTGCGACTCTGCCCCCATTTTATAATTATTTAGTGAGTGCCCACCTCGCTTCTATGTTTATTTTGAACTTCGAGGGTGCCCACCCCTCGTTATTGCCTCTGTGAAAGCACCGCCGCAGCCCAGGGGAAAACTCCGGAAGAAGAGGTCCGGCCCGCTGGCTGGTTGTGGGAGGGGCCGGGAGGACGTGTTTTCCGCTTCCCCCTGCCTGGGGGAAGGATTTGCCGGTGTTGCCGGTCTCCCGTGCCCAAAGGGAGAACGGAGAAGAAGATGGCGGCGGCCGCTGTGGGGCTCCCATGACCGAGAGGGAGCCCAGAGTGAAGAAGAATGAGCCTGGAGCCACGAGGGCTCTGCCTTCCGAAGTCCCGGTTCCGAGATGGGGGACCGGGTGAAGCGTGGTGCAACCCCCCGCCCCGGAGAAGCAGCTGGTGAGTGGCGCTGCCGGGGAGGAAGGCGGGGGAGGAGAGAGCACCAAGAGGAGCCCCAGGGAGAGTCCCGGTGAGTGCGGGGAGCGCGGTCGCATTAGTTCTTGAGCGCCCCCCGCCTGATAGGGGACCGCTCCAACGAAGGGGCCACATTTGGATCTTGGGAACCCGCGAGGCTCCAGAGGGGCATAGTTGTACCTAAGAGCCCCGAGAGGCTCCCCGCCCGCATTTGTAATTAGGAGCCCAGAGAGGCTCGCGGTGCCGCATTTGTTCAGAGCCCTGAGAGGCTCGTGGCAGCAATTACCTAGTTTTAGAGCCCAGCGAGGCTCGTGGCCGCATGTACTTTATTTGGAGCCCAGTGAGGCTCTGGAGGGCATTTTATATTTGGAGTCCAGAGGGGCTCACCGCCCACATGATGTTTAGAGCCCAGTAAGGCTCTTGGGGGACACAAGTGTTTTCAGAGCCTGTGTGGCTCCAACGTTCTGCGCAGTGTTTTCAGGGCCTGTGTGGCTCCAACAGTTGGCGCAGTTCTGTTCTAGGGTCAGTGAGGACCCTGTCGCAGTTTTGATTCCCAGCTGCCCAGCAATTAGTGGGCAGCTGCACCGTTTAGGTCTTGTGATTGTTCCCAGGTGCCCAGCAAGTAGTGGGCACCTGCAAAGTTTAGGTTTTGCGCTGGTAGCGCACCCCTGACTGGCGCTGCGTAGCAGCGCGCCCTGACATTCTGGACACAGGGCTCCTTAGTCTCTTTATCAGATGGGGGCTGGTATGTGATTTTATTTAGGCGCAATGTGATTATCTATGTGATGGTAATTGCCTAATGTGAGTTTGCGCGATGTGATGTGGTGCTAGGAAATGTAATGCATTTAATATGATTACGCACCTTGATCTTACACCTCTGAATGTTTTTAGGCATCATGTGTTTTTGCGATATTGAGTTATGTTCTGGCACCTCTGAATGTTTCTATGCATCATGTGTCTTCCTTGATTTTACACCTCTGAATGTGTTGGTTTATGCATCATGTGTTTTTCCTTCCCTGCACCTCTGAATGGGCCCGATTCACAGAACTAGCTTAAGACAAAATCTTAAACTTACTACCATTTTCGTATTCACAGAAGGCACTTATTCATTTTGGTATTCAGAGAAGACACTTACTCATTTCGGTATTCACAGAAGTTAGGAGTCCTAACTTTGGGACTCCTAAATGCCTTCTGTGAATACCGAAAGTCCTAAAGTTAGGATTTTTCTCAGTTTAGGAATAGTAACGTTAGGACTCCTAACTTTAGGACTCCTAAATGCCTTCTGTGAATACCGAAAGTCTTAAAATTAGGATTTTTCTCAATTTAGTAGTAGTAAAGTTAGGACTCCTATCTTTAGGACTCCTAAATTCCTACTGTGAATACCGAAAGTCTTAAAATTAGGATTTTTCTCAGTTTAGTAGCAGTAAAGTTGAGAAAAATCCTAATTTTAAGACTTTCGGTATTCACAGAAGGCATTTAGGAGTCCGAAAGTTAGGAGTCCTAACTTTACTACTACTAAATTGAGAAAAATCCTAATTTTAAGACTTTCGGTATTCACAGAAGGCATTTAAGAGTCCTAAAGTTAGGACTCCTAACTTCTGTGAATACCGAAATGAGTAAGTGCCTTCTGTGAATACCAAAATGAGTAAGGGCCTTCTGTGAATACCAAAATGGTAGTAAGTTTAGGATTTTGTCTTAAGTTAGTTCTGTGAATCGGGCCCATTGTGGTTTTGATGCATCATGTGCCTTGTTATTACACCGCTGAATGTATGTATTATGCATCATGTGTTTTCCTTCCCTACACCTCTGAATGTTGTGATGCATCATGTGTAATGTGTTCTTGCTTATACCCCTAATTGTATTGTGATACTTAGGTGGTTGTTCTTTCTAGTACAGGAGGTCCTAGTGAGGTCCTGGTTCCCTGCGTGACATTCTCCTAAGGTGTTTAGGGTTGCGTAGGTGGTACTTACCTGTTACCAGTAGTTACTGGCTGTGATTTATATTTGCTAATTTTTGCTACAGTGATATTATATCCTATATTCTATTTTCTACTAAGTGCTGATTCTGACAGGCGCCCACGTGGCCCTGTCCTGTGTAAATTATCCCTTGTGAATATTGCCCGTGCCAGTTGACACAATGTACATGTGTGATTCGATCTGATGTGGTTTGACAATACAGAAGTTATTTTTATATAACCTTGTGTGGAGTTCCTTTTGTGGTGTGCCTAGGATGTTGTTGCTGTTGTGTGCTGGCGCAAATGCTTTACACGTTGCCTCCGGGATAGGCCTGTCTACTCGTGCAAGCTACCAAGGGGGTGAGCAGGGGTTATCTTGGCGTGTGACTCCCATGCCCTGACTAGAATGGTGGTTTCTGCCTAGCTTTGACGTCAGCCTTAGCCAACCAGAAATAGCCAGTTCTAACACACTCATTAACACATTGGTATATCTCTTACCTGGAGATATCAAAACAATACACACAATATTTCAAATGTAAACAGGTAAGTGAGCACAAATACACAGTGGTCTCCAGGGGGAGACCAAAGCATATACTAAAGAAGTGCAATGCAAATTGCGACCAAATTCAACACTTGTACCAGAAGACTCAGAAGAGCTGAGGACCCAAGGAACCACCCGATGTAAGTACCCAGAAACCCCATGGGGGCTGTGTGTAGAGTGGAAACACAGCCACGTACTCAATGCAAGTCAAAAGGAAAAGTTGTTGATGCCGTTTTTAAGAAGAAGGACCCTTCCCAGTGGACCCTGAAGAAACCCTGTGGAAGACAGGTTGGTGAGTCACCCCACCCGTGGATACCCCAGGAACCAGGAAGCCTACTCCAGGGAAGCCGGGTACATGGGTGCGAAGCAATCTCAGAAAAAGCCCTAGACCATAATGGAGAACTTCAGTAAAGATGCTGCTGGCGAAGAAGGTGAAAGAGTCCGGTGGAATCCAAGGATGGATTCTTAAAGAGAAGAACCTGCAAGCAGAAGGGACAGAGTCTATGCCACTTTGGAGTGACCAGAAGACCAATGACCACCGATGATGGAAGATGCAGGAGTGATGACGGTGACCTTGTCGCTGCAGCTGTGAGGACCAGGTGACGCTGTGGAAGACCAGGAGCCGTTCACAAGCTGTCCCACGTTGGAAGTCAAGAACTAGGGGGGCTATGTTCAGCCGGAGAACCAACAAGCCTTGGCAGCAGCAACAGACGTGGTAAACGAAAAAGGTGCAGCCTTGAGACCAGCAAGGTCCAAGGGACACACCAAGTGCAGCAGAGGCAGAACAGGCCCTGAACAAGCAGGGCAGCACACTGAAGTCAAAGAAGACCCTCAATAGGACCCAAAGACCGAAGGCACAGGAGTCCCAAGAGGATCTCAAGTAGCTCACCAAAGATGCAGGCCCATGTTTCAGAAGATGTGGTAAGGACAAAGATCTTGGCAGAAAGAGATGCTGGAGGATGGAGCTTCTTGTAGCCCGAAGATCTCTGGAGGACAGAGCCAAAAAGCCTTGGCAACAGCAAGTTCTGTTCTAACGGTTCAGACGAGGGATACAGGCCTCAAAATTGCTGAGAGGACAGGTCAGGCCTCGAGGAAGTTGCAGAACCACCACCTTTGGTGCTGAGTCTTTCAGAGTCGGTGGGACATCAGGAGCAGCAGACTGGTCAGCTTCGTTGCAGTGCCTTCAGATGCAGGGTAGTGACACCCTCAATCCAAAGGGAGATTCCTTCCAGTGTCTTTGATGCCCACAGGCCTGGAGAAGAACCTGGATGAAGCTCAGGTAAAGACGATGAAGAAGACTTGCAGAAGAGCAAGATCAGGAGCAGCAGGGTCCCTCCTAGATGAGGGGCTGGACAGAGGGGAGTATAATCCCATGTCCTTAGTCCAGTTTCGTGCCAGAGCGGGAGCCAAGGGCTCTCTGAAGTGGCTCAACACGGAGTATGCAAGGAGAGCACCAAATGTGCCCTTCAAAGCAATCTGGTGGCGCTGGCAAGCACCCCCCACCCCAGTCCAATACACCAAGTCCTGTCTGGGAGGTGGCCACACCTCCCTGTGGCAGGAATTCTATTGTTCTACCTTTCCCTGCTCTAGCTCAGCAGCAGGAGGGCAGAATCGTGTTTGGGGTTGGCAGCAGCACTGGCTGGCTGGCAGACCCTAGAAGGCCGTTACTGGGAGCACATGATTCCAACATGTTTGATACCAAACATGCCCAGGTTCAGCACAGCCAATATATAGTTAGCGATCGCGTAATGACCCATGGCTCACTATATGTATCAAAATAGCTGGCCGCACTTACATAGCCTGGAGATTCGAGTCTGGGGTTTGTAGTGGGTGTCATCCTGCTTGTGCAGGGCACCTTCACACCTATAACCTAGCACCCTGCCTTCAGAATTAAAAGGCCTACCTTAGGAGTTACATAGGTTTTAAGTGCAGTGACCTCAGATATAAGGAAACATATGTCTGTCGTGAGAGGTGCTGGCACCAGCTTACACAGGCTGCAATGGCAGGCCTGTAGTCACAGTTTGAGTGGTCTCTCATGGGTGGCCTAATACATGCTGCAGCCCATGGGAAACCCCTGGTGTACCTATGTCTTGGGAACCTTAGTACCATATACTAGGGACTTACATGGGGACACCAGTAGCCAATTGGTAAGGTACCAAAGTACTTACCACAGTCAACTTTAGGATGAAAGCACAGCGACTGGGGTCCTGATTAGTAGGATCCCAGTCAGACTAGTCAGAAAACAGAAAAACACCAGCAAAAAGTGGACGTAACCACGAAAGCAGATCCTACTTTACTACAAACCAGGAGAACACTGTTGTGGTAGTGGAATTTACCTAATCTATCAAAGTGAAAGTGGCCACCATACCCTTCATAGAGACCAAGGCAGATTAGGAGGTTGCTGTAGGGCCTGAAATGGGTCCTCATCCAGAATGGAAAAAGAAGGAGGCCCAAACGACTGCAGAGATATTTCTGTAGTTGGTAACAGTCTAAGCCTTTTCTTAGGCAGCTCAGTTGAAAATGTTAAAAGTTTCGACATTGATCTAACTGACATGAGATGGTGTGATGGCAGTAAAGCCGTCCATGAATGTTGCGAAAAAGTTGACTGTATATTGTGGATCAATGGCGAGAGGATGCTGCGATGTATCTGGAATGCTTTAATGGCAATGAGATGGCATTGTGTGCTTTGAGTACCTTGATATTGAAGACTTACTAGAGAAGTGATGGTGCCTTATTGTTGAGTCGGGGTTTGGTGGCAAATATGATGGGGGTGATGCTTTTGACAGTAAAAGCAAACATGACCACTGACAGGAAAAATTACAATTGTGATGTCTTTTTTCCTATTTTTCAAATTTTTATGACCTACTCTCTCCCGTTGTGCATGTCCTTTACAGTTGGTGCCCCCGTCCCACAGGACATGTGAGAATGATTCACCAAGGACTCATTCTTCAGGAGAATGTACAGTGAATAGCAAATAAATTACTGTGTCTTCACAAAGGAGAATAGTGATGATACAAAGCTGCAGTCTCGCTGTAACTTGAGCTTTGAGTCCATGTCACCATGTTCGGGTGCTAATCTGTCACTGTCCGTTGTCTCTCTCTGGATTTATCTTACCCCAATCAGCAGGATTAATTTGTCCACTACTTCAACAAATTGTTTTGCTTCCAATTTCTGGGTGCCTCATTCTTAGCACTAACCATTTATAAATGTTACTAGATTTAATGCAATCCCCTGAGGGTGCCGCCTTCCACATGCCAATTGTCTTCATCCATAGAATCTCTTCTTGCCCTTCTTGGACATCATTAAGTAACTCCAGAGGTTGAAATGTTATCAACAATAAGAATAAGTCTTTGATTAGCATTTGCTGGTATCCTTTACCCAGACCATGGTTGTTTGTTTTACTCTACATATACAAACTGGATTTGTATTGGGAGGTGTCCCTTCACTGTGGATTCACCCTGGACAATGAGCATTTTTCATGTGTCGTCTTGCTACTTGATTTTTATGACTTATTTGTACAATTTGATTTCTTTGATTGAATTGGCCTTCACATATCCACTGGCTAGGTCAGTGTTCTACTGATTTAAAAAGCAACATTAATTTTTTGTAGTTATACATTTCCTATTCATTCTGCATTTTCCTTATGAATGACTCCTTGGTGGACCACTGTCATACACATTTACACAAATTCCCCTTGGCATATTTTGTTGATCTTGTTTCTTATGACCGTCCCAGAGGAAGCAGAACCTTCCCTAGGGGGCTTTTCTTATCTTTTCTCGCAGATCTTCCAGCTAGACTCATCGTCTAATTCCTTCTCTACCCAAAAGGCCCCTCTTATCTCTGAATAGGTACATTCATCCCTGTTTTTCTGGAGGATACCTTCCTTTAGTTCTAGCACCTAAGCTTAACATTATTGCTTACTCTGTGCCAGAGAAGTGGCAAAGCGGTATCTGGGGATGGTAGCCCTCAATGGCCTTGTGAGGTAAGATGTTTGAAGAAACCACGCCGCAACACATTGTCCTCAACATCAAAATCTCTTTTTGAATCTCCTACTAGTCACTACTTTTAGTGTGTGATCTGAGCTTTCCATATCTTCCAAAGATAGATTCCTGGCACCTCAGGTTTTTCTGCTTATTTATTTAAGAGTTTTATATAGCGCTGGTCAGACCCGAAGGTATCAGAGCGCTTTACAGCATTCGTAACGAGGGAATCACACAATATAACAGTAGTATACACATTGACTCATGACGCATCGGAAGTCTCAGAGCTCTGTACAAGGAAATCACATAATATAGCAGTAGCATGCACATTGACACAAGACGAGCCTCTTTCAGGGAGGGGGTGATAGAGGAAGGTGTCAGGAGGTGGAAGGGGTAGAAGTCATTAATGTCAAAGTGTGTGTGCTGCAATGTGCAAGCTACTGTGCATGGGCGGTAGCTATCCATACGGGAGAGATCGGTTGAGGAAGAGGTCTTTGAGCTACCTTTTGAATTTTAAAAAGGAGTGGGTAGTTCTGATAAGGACTGCAATGGAGTTCCAGATTTTGGGCGCACTTCCTGAGAAGAATCGAGATGCGTTTTTTTGTTTGTGAGTTTTCGGAGGGATTAGGTGTAGAGTATTGTTACTCCTGAGGCTCCTTGTCTGACCGGCCTTCCTGAGTTTGGAAGCCAGGTAGGCGGGTTTCCCTGTGTGCAGGGCTTTGTGCGTAAGGCAGGCAATTCTGTTTATTAAGGTGACCATTCTAGCTGCTGCATTAAAAGAGTTGATCTGAGGGGAGCTAAGTGAGATTTTGCTGTTCCTGTGAGGACTGCATTTCCGTAGTCCAGTCTAGACATCACCAGGGATTGAGTAGCTTGTTTGAGGTCATTGGGAGGGATGAAGGGTTTTATTTTATTGAGTAGTTTAAGGTTGAGGAAAGCGCTCTTTGCGCTGCTCTTGAGGTGTTTAGCCATGTCTAATTTTGGGTCCAGAGTTATTCCCAGCGATTTTACAGAATAGGCCAGGGTGAGGTTGCAGTTGAGAGCATCAATAGCTTTTAGCCATTCTGTGATTTGGGTGTTCTCCTCCTTGTTGGAATTGAGGAGGATTTCCGTCTTGTCTTGGTTGAGTTTCAGGTGGTTGAGTGAAAGCCAGGGTTGGACTTCTCTTAGAGTGTTGTTTAGTCTATGAATGTCATCAATGGAGGAGGTTTCAAGATAGATCTGGGTATCGTCCACATAGAGGTGGAAGGATGTTGTTTTTTTTTTAATATGGTGGTGAGGGGTTCCATGTAGATGTTGAAAAGTTGCGGGGAGAGCGCTGATCTTTGGGCGGACAGGGAGTGGGTCAGATGAGAAGTTTTTGATTTTTATTCTTTGGGTGCAGTTCTGGAGAAAGGAGGTGAACCACTGTAAGACCACCTCTTCCCCTCCTACCCTTTCTTGAAGTACCCTAATGAGTAGTTTGTGGTCAACTGTGTCTAAGGTTGCCAATAGGTCCAGGAGTATGAGTAGGCAACATTGGTCGGTATCGAGTGACTTGTGTATATCATCTATGACATTAAGGATCGCTGCTGTAATGCAGCCTTTTCTGAAACCCGATTGGTGAGGGTCTAGAAGGTTGGTGATGTCCATGTGTTGAGTAAGTTGGAGGATCTTTCCATGATTTTAGCTAGGAGAGGGAGATTGGAGACGAGTCTGAAGTTATTCCGATCGTTTGAGTACAAGCCAGTTTTTTTTAAGTAATGGCATGACTTGACCTATTTTGAGGCAGTCAGGCATGACTCCGGTACTCAGGGAGCTGTTTATAATCTTGGTGCAGAGCGGGGCTAGGGTGAATTTGAGCTTTTTGGCCAGTTGGGCAGGTACGGGATCCAAAACATGTGAGGAGGATTTGGAGCTGGAAATCATTTTGATGATCTCTGCTACGGAGATAGGGTTGAAGGGTTTCCAATTGTTTGGGGGGTGCTTGGGTGAGATATCTTCTGTCCCTGGAGATGGCTGCTGTAGGGGGGACTGCAGTGATCGTCCAGGGAGAGCTCAATCTTGGTGATTTTGTCATTAAAGAAATTGGCAAATTTATCACACAGGTCTTTGGAGGCCTGAACTGAGGATGAAGGGGGCTTGGAAGTTTGTTGCCTAATGAGATTGAAGAGTTCTTTGGGCCTGTGTTTTGCGTTGTCTAGAGCATTACAAAAGAAGGATGTTTTTTCGTCTTGATGTGTTTTTTATATTTCCTGCGTACTGATTTGAGTTGATCAAGGAGGATTGTGGACGGGTTGTTCAGCCAGAGTCTTTCTGCAGCTCTTACAGCCACATGCATCAAGCGATTTTTGAGTCGCAAACGGTGCCAATCGCAAAATTCGGCCGTTTGTGATTCCAAAATCACTATTTGGGATGCATCAATGCAAAAGTACAAGAAATCGCTATTTTCTGCGATTTCAGGAAATGCGATTGCATTTAAGGAATCGCATTTTTGCGATTCCTTAAATGCAATGCATGAATGTTAAAAAAAATTGCGAATTCGCAAATAGGGGGAGCAAATTAACACGAGGTTGAACCTCGTGTTAATTAGCAAAATCTTACAAAAATGCTCAAAAAAGCTTTTTTGAAAGTGACATGTTACACACACACATGTCCTACTTGTGTAAATTCCAAGATATACCCTTTCCGAATGATGATGAGAGCCCAAAGGTCCGATGTTATTTTGGACCAGTTCTGAAGGTATTTGGTTACCCTGCCTCCAACTTATGACTTCTTGGAGGAGGGTCCAGTAGGAAGAGCCAGGAGGCCGCTATTGGCGCTTTGACGAATTCCGTCCTCACCTAGCCTGTTTCCCCTTATTGTAAGGCCTGGAGTAGTTAGAAGATTGGCCTTGTCTCTGTTGATAAGGCTGGCGGTACTGCTGGGAACCTGAGCCCGTGGATGAATAACGCTGCTGTTGATAGGATCCCCTGTAGTTATTACCTTTGCCTCTGGAACCCTTAAAAGGAGACTTGCGGTATTGAAGGGTACCCAAGGATCTGGCAGTTTCCGTGTCCTTTTTGATCTCCTGAAGAGTGTCATCGATTAGCTTTCCAAATAATGCTTCCCCATCAAAGGGAAGATCCAGGACTTTCTTTTGAATCTCCGGTCGAAACCAGGTAGCCTTCAGCCACCCCTGGCGACAGAGGACTGCCGCCCCAGCCAAGAAACGAAACGCTGTTGTTGCAATGTCCATGGCACAGTCAATGATCTCCATTGATGTTGCCTCTCCCTCCTGCAAGATCTTCTTTGCCTCTGATGTTGATTCTGGAGGTAGCTGGTCCAGGAATGGAGCAACATCACACCAAAGTTGGTGGTCGTATCTACCCAATATCGCCAGGGCATTGGCAGCTCGCACCAGAAGACTCGCCATCGACGAGAATCTTTTCCCAGCATTATCCAATCTCCGCCCTTCCTTGTCCGGAGGAGTTGTTAAGGGAGCAGAGTGGTTGCGGGATTTCCTCTGCGCTGCGTGCGAAATAACTGAGTCTGGTTTGGGATGGCCCGTTAAGGCCGCCGGCCCATCGTCAGGTGCTCTGTATTTCTTATCCAGACACGGTAGCACAGGGACCACCGTCGCTGGGTTTCTCATAGCCTTCAGGCCTTCCTTCCACAGATGATCTACTATAGGTATGGACCTTGTTGTCTTCCTGAAGGGTTCCTTGAAGTCGTACAAGAAACAATCCGTGGCCACCGCAGGCATGGCCAATTTGAACCTGCCAGCTGCTCTTTCCATCAGCTGATGGAAACCTCCTATGTCCGCTGGCGGGGAATCTACTGGATCCGGAACTGGAGATGAAGAATCCGGAATGATGTATTCATCCCATTCAGTCGTATGTACAGAGTGTTGATCCGAATTTTGATCCTCATCCGAGGAATCATCATGGGCATCTGCCGGCCTGGAAGGATCTTGCGGAAAAGATGTCTGAGGCTGAGGGGACACCTGAGCAGGTAATCCAGGAGTAGCCATTGAGGCAGAAACCAAGACAGGCGTTGCAGGCGCTGCCAGAACCAGAATTGGCCTAATAGCCTTAGAATTTTAGTCCTGCAGGAATGAAGATGGTACTGTAACCATATCCTGCCCAGAATAATGTTGTGACTGGACCGCCTGATGATGTCCACCATACTCCTGGTTATATCCCCCTTCAGAGTCCGTCTCTTGACATTTGACCAGAAGTTGAGAGGTACTATTGGCATAGCTATATGAGTCCTGGTCATCTTCATCCAACTCCCCTTCCTCAAAGAGCAAAGCTGGTGGCAAGGGGGTTACTCTCCTAGGAGATGTCATCTCTGGCGTTATTCTTGTCACTGAAATTGTAATCCTTTTTTCAGATGACAATATCGTCGACGATTCTGTCGACAATGGTTGCACACACGTCGACGAGATTGGTGTCGTCGATGTCGTCGACGATGAAACTATCGACGATCCAGCCGTCGTCGTTGCTAAAGTCGTCGTCGCCGATGCTCTCTTCGACGACACCGTCGTCGTCGACGTCGTCGACATCATGATCGTCGGCGACGCTGTCACTCTCATCGTCGATGCTGTGGTACTCGTCGACGTCTCCGTCGTCGGCAAACCTCCCGTCGACGCTGATGAACTTGCCGTCGACGCTTCCTTCTTCGACGACGATCCCTTCGTTGACGAATCCCCCGTCGACGAGCTCGTCGACAAAACCAATTTTAATTTCGTCTTCAATTTTTTCGTCGATGGAAACTCCGCCGTTGACGCCTTTGTCGTCGAGGACTTGGAACTCCTCTCAGAAGACTGGGAAGAGGGTTTCCTAAAGGCTGGGTCAGTCTTCTCACCCTTGGAAGGCGTAGATGGTCCTACCCTCTCCTTTTCACCTTGGGGAGATTTGCTTGGACCCTGGTCCTCAGACTCACTGGGGGTCTTTTTTGAGGCCTTAGAAGGACGCTCCACAGAAGGAGAAGGGAAACCCCTACCCCTTTTTACTGACCTTCTTGAGGAAGATGCTGAGGCCGTATCCTCACTGTCACTGGAGACAGTATCCTTCCTGGATTTCAACTTCTGGAGCTATGTCAGAAGATTACCCTCACGGTCCCGGAGGGTCTTGGTTGAAAAGGTGCAACAGATCTTACAGTCCGCAGCCTTGTGGTCAGGATAGAGGCAATAGATGCAGTCCTTATGCTTATCCTCAATGAAAAGCCTTGTCTTGCCACAGGTGGAACATGGCTTGAAAAGAGCCTTCTACTTCTCCTTGTCAGACATCCTGGAAGGCAGCTAACAATCTTAAGTGAATCTGAAAAGAATCTGAAGAAAAAACCTTGAAGAAACTCTTTGAAGAGTAAAAGTTGAGCAGAGGTCAAAGGAGACTCCCTAAGCACAACGTGCGGTAGAAAATCTGAGGCTCTGAGGTTCCTTCAGGAGGGTTCTAAGGGGTGAGGCACTTCTGATTGGCTGATGCCTAAGTTTGGTCTCTTTTACAAAAAGAGGGTGATATGCTACAAAAGGGAATGAGGCCTAGGCCTTTTGCTTTCTCTTTTGTACCTACTGCTATGGTATTTTTGTTACCGAGACTCCCATTCCGACGACGGGGAATGATACAAAAGCATGGGAATCTATGAAAGTTCCAATACTGGGGCAAAGCTTGTCTATAAGGTTGACTTTACAACCACCATCAATAAGGGTCTATTAGACTGGTGCAAGGTGCCCAATAGAATAGTGGACATCATATTCCAGGCTAACTTCTCACACTGTCCAGATGCCTGAGAAGTTCCAAAGGCATCTCCATAACCTCTGACCATGTTAACTTACCCGTGTCTAGAAGAACACGTTATTTACCTTTGGTAACACCTTTTATAGTAGAGACTCTATCTAGCTACAGATTCCTTACCTTACAAAATTCACCATGCGCCAAAGTGGATATGGAAAATCTTAAGCTGTACCCTCTGCTCACTGATAGGCGGTGGTGATGACCATTCTAGAAGTTATGTGGTCATTGCCTCTACAGGGGACATCCCATCTTGCAGACATCAGTTACTTTTTGTGAAATTCCTGCACTAGAATCACAGAGCCACGGGGGAAGTCGATGGACCATTGTGCAGCTATTAAGGGCCTACAGAGACCATTTATACAGAATAAACAGTTCACAGAAGCAGGAAGGACAGTATGGAATCTGCAGCTAGAAAGAGTCTCTACTGTAGTGTAGTTCTTATATTCCCAATAGTCTCTGTGCATTGGAATAATATATCCTAGAGATGTGACATAGGACTGAGGTCAGTATGTCTCTATCGAATATTCTAAAGTTAATTGTGAGTGCCAGCTAGCTCAGAGGTCACTAGAAACTTTCTCGAATACACAAGAAGGGATTTGTTTCTGACAACCACATAAACATGACAACATCGTTTCCCTAGGACTGGAACAAATAACTTCAGAGTTGTGGAAACAATAGATAACTATTTTACTCAGTCAATTGTCGTGCTTCGTTTCTACAGAGCTGCAGAGAAATAGTGAGACGGGTATTTTCAATAAAAAGATTTATTGAACAGTCTTCTTTCTCAAGCAAGAGAGGTGAACTGCTACAATCGTTAGACAGAATGCAAAGTATAATGCATACAGCGAGAATAGTATTATAAAATAATACTGTAAAAGCATTGTCTAGTGCTTTGACATATAAAAGTACATACATAATTAACACAGGCTAAAATACTCAACTGGTGCTTCTAATATACGCCTATCCCAATGTTCCTAACCTAGGTCTAGTACCAGGGAAGAAGTAAGTGTGGTCTTTAGCATAGGTTTAGTTTTTTGCCGAGAATTGCCAAAGGTTTCTCTAGGTTCTAATCAGCTCCACACCTTAGAATGAAGGATGTTGGTATCTCTGTCTCAGACTCGATTTCCCAACACCCCGCAAGGGAAGTCAGAAACACTGGAGCTGGATTTCTCGGCAGAGGAGGACAGCTTCTTGTCAGTGCGTCAGCTGGAGAGGTAGCTTCCTTCTGCACTTGCTGTAGCAAGCTGCGTCGGGCAAGTAGGTAGTCGAACTGCACTGAACCATACCGTGCTTTGCTATAGCAAGTGAAGGTATATTTATACCTTGAAGGTGTTTAGGAATGCCAGCTTTCACGTAAAGTCAAGTATATGAATGTCATGGATGACCCCTAATGCATTCAAGCATAATAAATGAGTTTCTTGGAGAAATCAATATCCAGGCTAGGGGAAGTCCCTTCAGCTTAAGAGTCTAGTTTTACAAGAAATCGTTGTGACGTTGATGAACGGATGGAAGTAGCCATGCCTGAATTTGGGCAGCATGGGCTATGCCTAAATAAGGGCTTGATTTCTATGCCTATATAAGGGCAACGATAATTGTACCTGTATAAGGGCATGAATCAGAAAAATTTGTTCGGTATCTAAAACGCCATACAACACTACCAGATAAGGCACTACTGAAGGTAACTCATTTTTCCAGCTGATAGAGACTTCACGCAGATTTCTTACCTTAGAATACAGATCCATGAAATACCTGCCTGTTGGAGGGTCTGCAAACAGGTTTAGACAAGTAGGAGCTGGAGGCCTTAACAAACAAAGTGCCTGTCGCAACAGATCTGGATGTCAAGGCAGTAGTGTTTGGTAAACATGTGAAGAGAAGCCCACGTAGCAGCCTGACAAATATCGAGGATGGGGATGCGAGAGCTAACGTATAAGTCGCAGCCCCTGCTAGGGTTTCAGTGAGCCCACAATCCCTCCAGGGGTTGCTTTTTGGCCAATACGTACCAGATATTATGCAGAGCACAATCCACCTGGAGATGGTCAGTTTCTGCATGACATTCTGTGGTTTAATCAATGTAGAACAACAACATTTTTTTCAGTCCAGGCGATGGAGTCTCTCCTTTTTTGAAGGTTGAGGCAGAGCGAAGAAAGTCAGCAGTGTGATATTCTGGTGCACATGGAAAGGCATCACTACCTTCGGCAAGGAAGAGGCATGGATGTAGGGAACCAGTTTGTCGGGAAAGAAGTTTCTGTATGGAGGGTACACAGAGAGAGACTGAAGTGTGTTAATCCTTCTGGCAAATGTAATGGCCACTATAGAAGCCATTTTGAAGATCAAGAGACGCAGAGAGCAACTATGCATAGGCTCGAATGGGGATCATGCCAAAAATGTTAAAACCAAATTCAGGTCCCACTGGGGCATAATGAAGAGCTTAAATAGGGATGGTTGAACTGGCAATCTTAAGAAAGCTAATATGGCTGAAAGACACCCTTTAACTGTGTCCAAAGCAAAGTCTTGGCAGGCTAATGACAGAACAAAATACCTTGGACAGAGGTGAAGGGAGGTCAAAATCAGTCAGCTGCCAACGCTCAGTCTCCACGCATGAAAGAGGAGCGTGCACAGGTTTGGGTGCAGGACCCTATCCTGCTGCTGCAACTGAAAACCCTCCTGAAGTAGGAGCTTGATGAGGGGACCGATGCATAGAAGTTCTGGATATCGTACTCTCCATGCCCACTCCAAAGCCACCAGAATGACTTGGGTCCAGTCGTTCCCGGTCTTCTTGAGAACTCTTTGCAGCTGTTGTATGAGTGGGAAGGCGTGCATGAGGCCCGAATTTCACTTGAGATGTAATGCATCTCCAAGTGACACCTGCTTTGGAAACTCCAGAGCACAGAAGTACTGACATTGCATGTTCTTCGTGGTGGCGAATAGATCTAACCAAGGTCCTGCTTAGTCGGGCGAGAGACCCCTGCCACTACTGCAGATCTTTTGCAGTCCATTCCAATACCTGAACCAGGTTGGAGAGATTTCCCTGGTGCTGTGCCCACTAAGACTTCAGTTCCCATTGCAGAGCCACATATACCAACCGGAATGTTATACCAGCAGTATGCAGGAGGCCATGAGGCCCAGCAGCCTCAGAGTCAGTCTCAATTAAACCCAGGATAGAGGCTGAAACATTGGAATCATAAAAAATATATCAAAAGGGGGAGTGAAGAGGTGGTGCTTAACGGCACCAAGGTGGGCGCATCCTCCTCTCCTGAAAGTACAGATCATCAACAAAGTCCACCTCACGTAGAGTTAGTGTATATCCTGGTGTTCATGGAATACACAATGCGTGTTAAAATACCCCTAACACACCAAAAGGGCCCTTGGTGCCATGCTTCATCATCGGGGTCTTCCCGCCCCGCTGCGGGACGGGGCAGTGCTACAACAAGCGATTACGCTGGAGCACCTTTTTATTGTGGGTGCTATGTGAGTGAATAGGAGTGAGTGTCAGTAGGGTCAGGAGTGATAAAAAATAAAGTGATGTTGAAAAATACCTGGCCTAGTGGTAGAAAAAACTTTTTAATAGACACTGGCTGGTATTGTTAAAAAAGTGATGCGGAGAGATAAAGCAAGTTATTGGGCTTACTTTCCTGTGCGGGTCAACATGTTTCGGGGCGTCATGCCCCTTCGTCAGGACCGGGGTCAGATCCCCCTGTCACTCACTAATGTTTTACCACAGAAAAATTAAGGTGTATGTACAAAGAAAAGTGTTCCAACTCCTACTTCTCAGCAAAAGTGCAGAGTCCTCGACGTAGGTACAGACCACAAACACTGCGATTGGTATTAATTCAAGGGTGGTTTATTGTTCTTCTGTCCCCAGCATGACGCGTTTCGGCTGCAGCAAGGCAGCCTTGATCACATGACTAAAAAGAACCAATAAGTGTACTTATATACTGTGAATGCTCCCAATCAGACTTCAATGCAACGTAAACATGGAAGAAATACTTTGTAAACGGAGTTGTTATCTCAAATCCCATCAACAATGTACGATGGTCCATATGCAAAAGGCAAATTCATTACATGGTAAAAAATATATATCATTGTAAACACTTGACAAGGCAAATTAATATATTTACATACTATTTACAAATAAATATATCCTTATATACTGATGCCTGTGGAATAAAGTGCATTGCCCATCAAATTAATGATTCACTCCAATTCATGTATAAATGTATTCTAAAGTTGCAAAAAGTCTCACATATAGGGAACGTGCAAAATATGCTGTTATAAAGTGCAATTTTAGTGGTAATGTGCAAAATAGTGCTTATTAAAACCGAGTGCTATACTCTAATGTTTTAAGGGAGTGCATTGGTGGTGGCACGCTAATTTAATCTCTATTGATGAAGAGTTGCATGCCACCCACTAGCAGAAGTAAATGTGTGTAATAGTCACAGTAACATCAAAAAACCTTATCAGACAACGCATGTAATGAGGCACAACGTAAACATCATGGCAAAGTGCTCAATGTCTGATAAGAAAGGCTTACAACATGGGGTATGGGGCCCAACGGGTATGAGTACTATCTCAAGTGAATATTATGGCATAGTGCCCTTTTCACTGTTTAGAGGACAGCTTAATCCCAACGAATACTAGTTTGAGAGTGAAATAACAGGGTGACTAATATAACTTACTGTACTGTTACCTCTAGAGGAAACAGTAAAGGTCCTCCCCTGTATTCAAACCGTTAGGGATTCTGGTATCGAGTAATACGATGTACTTACTCTCAAGCTGCCTTAACGCTTTCTCCCTGTTTCCCCCTCTGATATTTTTCGGCACCGCATCAATGATAAAATATCTCAAATCATTGAGGTTCTTATTGTGGACCAATTCGAAATGCCGGGCTACCGGATAGTTGCCATCCGAATTGACCACAGCCCGTAGGTGTTGCAGAATGCGGTTAAAAGCCTGCAGTTTGGTGCTACCAACGTACCTGAGGCCACAGGTACATTGGAGCACATATACTGCAAAGTCCGTGCGGCAGGTGTAGTGATCCCTGATCTTGATGGGAGTAGGGTCAAAAGCAGAGCAATATTCACTGGTGTTTACACCAAATTTGCAGGCCCTGCAAGATATACACTTAAAAAAACCGCATTTGTTGGAAATACGAAGAGGTTTTATTACTACCTCCGGACTAGATTTAACCAACCTATCCCTCATAGAAGGAGCTCTTCTAAACACCACCCCTGGTTCAGCTGGTATGAGGGGGGCCAGAGTAATATCGGTCTTTAAAAGGGGCCAATGCTTCCTCAGAATTCCTCTCACTTTTTTGTGATCATCATTGAAAGTGGTTATCAGGCTGATGTTGTTAGTCTGGGTCTCAACCTCACTCTCAACTAGACTAGGGGTAACAACCCTACTAATGGAGGCTAGATAATTATCCCTGTCTAGCTGGTTGGCTCTGTCTTTCGCCTCTAACAGAAGAGCCACATCATATCCTCGGGCGCAGAATCTTTCCAGCGCCTCATTCTGGCATCTTTCCAAATCTGATGGGGTGCTGCAAATTCTCCTCATCCTAAGAAACTCACCATAAGGAATGCTTCTGATCAAATGGTTAGGATGGGAGCTACTCGCGTGCAGTATGGCGTTGCCCGCTGTAGCTTTCCTGTGCAAGCGTGTGTTTACTCTCCCATTTTCAATGTAAATCTCCACATCAAGAAATTGGATGACTTGTGTACTAATCTGTGAGGTGAAACCTAAATTGAGGTTATTTACATTAATCAAATTGACGAATTCATTAGCTGACTCCAACGACCCCCTCCAAATCATACATATGTCGTCAATGAATCGCCAAAAATGTACCAAACAGTTGGGGAAATGATCGGCAAGTACTTTTTTGAGGACATGCTCCTCCCACCACCCCACATGCAAACATGCGTAGGTGGGAGAGAAGCATGCCCCCATAGCCACCCCTCTCAACTGCTGGTATACCTCACGATTATACAGAAAGTAATTATTGTTCAGACATAATTCAAGCATGCTCATTAACATATTACTATGTTGACTGTAAGATATACTCCGTTTGTTTAAATAATATCTTACTGCATTTAAACCGTCATTGTGCGAGATGCTAGTGTACAATGAATTAATGTCTAAAGCAATCAAAACAAAGTCATCAGTAGGGTCAGGAGTGATAAAAAATAAAGTGATGTTGAAAAATACCTGGCCTAGTGGTAGAAAAAACTTTTTAATAGACACTGGCTGGTATTGTTAAAAAAGTGATGCGGAGAGATAAAGCAAGTTAATGGGCTTACTCTCCTGTGCGGGTCAACATGTTTCGGGGCGTCATGCCCCTTCGTCAGGACCGGGGTCAGATCCCCCTGTCACTCACTAATGTTTTACCACAGAAAAATTAAGGTGTATGTACAAAGAAAAGTGATAATGTTCTCTTTATCAATGTGTATAAATATAAATTATAGATATACGTATCCCTAGCTTATCAGAAGTTTCCGTGTTCATAAACATGGAAGCCACGGACGAAGGAGGAAGCACCGATGTGTTGGGGGTTGATTGGACCCTCAAAATAGCCTTCGCCCAGTCTTGGCTCATGGGGCACTGACTCCAACCTTCCTAAGCTTACTACATCAAAACTTCTGATAAGCTAGGGATACGTATATCTATAATTTATATTTATACACATTGATAAAGAGAACATTTGAAGCACCCATTTGTCTGAGGTGATTGACTGCCATCGGGGCAGGTGGTGCTTGATTCTTCTGCCGACCAGTTACACCTGATGGTGAGAGGGCATATTAAAGGGGCTTGGAGGCTGCGTCTGCCGGGGTGGCAAACTGAGCAGATATGTGGCCTTGGGGTCCTACTGGGTTTGTGGGAATCACGTCCGTGGCCACAAAAGGACTAGCTAGCCTGTTGGTCTGGTGGATGGGCTAAAATGGATGCTGTTGGTAGCCCCTACCATAGCCACGGAAAGGGCGAATGACAGAGTGGGGCTGGAGTAGGGCTGCGGAGAGTCCCAGTAACCAGGCAATGGCCTTTCTGTCCTTACGGCGTTCAAGCGCAGAATCTGCCTTATCCCAAAAAAAGTGAGTGGCATCAAAGGACATTTCTATAAGGGATGCCCTGACATCCCCTGAAAAGCCAGTAGACCTTAGCCAGGTGTAACAATGAAGTGCCACAGATACAGCAACCGCTCACCTTAGCAAGTCAGTAGTACCCAGTCTACAGCATATGGTGAACTTTGCTCCACCTTCCCATCGGCAACAGCCTGGGTCAGGATGGCTCGGGCCTCCTCCAAGACCATGGGGCGCACTTGCACAACCAAATCTCATACTGTGTGGGAATACCATCTCAAGAGGCACACATTTTTCACAGACTGCAGTGCAAGGCTGGCGGAAGAGAATATCCTCTTACCGAAGGTGTCCAGCCTCTATCCAGTGGTGTGGTAGGAAAGATTTACTAATTTTTCGTAAAAGATATCCCTCCTGGAACCTGGCAAGCTCCCTATTTGACAAAAAGGATGGGGGGGGAGGTAGGAGACAAACGACAACCAATTAATTGGATGGGGGGTTCTGAAAAAGGACAGAAACCCCAAAGGAGTGTTCACCTGTCTACACCTGGCTAGTTTAGTGGTGTCCCTTGGTTGAAAGATGAGAAGGGAGGCAGACCATTTTATTATTATACCCCCTCACTCACTCTAATAGTGACATGCGTCATCATTGGGCTCACTCTGGCTCCTAAAGGTCAGGGTGGGCTCTACTGTATTTCAGGGAGCACTTATGAAGATATTTTGGTATGGGGGCGTAAGGTTTAGATAAAATTCCTCTCCCACTCTTAAAGTATCCTTTATTGGTGGAGTGGGAGGGAAAGGTTAAAAATGAATACGGTAGGGTGGAAGGATATGATGGCCCTATGACCCTAACTGATCACCAACATGTTTCATCCCTAATGCTGACCTATTTATGGTCCCGGGCTTTCATCAGGGTGGGATGCAAAGAGTTCACTTCCCCCAGAGACGTGAGTGCAGAGTTGTCATGCAATTAAATGTAATACACTACTATATATATATATATGATGTTATTATTTAGGGACAAGTCTGATACCTGCCGCTGTTTTCTTTGAGGTATTTTCCCAGTATAACAGGAAGTAAGCTCCCAATGGGGTGCTTAGAGGGGAAGCCTTATAGTCACACTTTTGTCAAAGGTCTATACCAATTGGAGACCTAATGTGCCCCGCTCCCTGCAGGGGAACCTGGCAGGGACAGGACATTCAGAAGGACCCCTTGGGGAATTCTTACCATCTGTTCCAGGAGGGGACAACTCCCCCTAAGTGCTTGGAGGATTACAGGTTGTTGTGGAAAGTCAGGGGACTTTTATAAGCATCTCAGGATCTATGGTCCAAAGCCTGAGAGGAAGGCACCAATAAAAGATACAGGTCTGGCTGGGGTGGATGGGTGAGCTGGTGTGTGTAAAGTGATGATGATCACGTGACATCAGGAGCAGTTTTTATCTTTAATTTTTTGTCCTCTCTGGTAAGTAATGGAATGGCATACAGGTCAGTAAATACTTTCCGCTCAGCTACATTGGCAGGTCATCTGCCCATAGAAGATTTCCAGGTGTGGGAGCATCCTTTAGTAAGGAAATTGATGTGGGGAGTGAGATTGTCAGTCCCTCCAGTCACCCAGGTATTCCACCCTGTGGGATGTTAATTCGGTCTTCAATTTGCTTCTGTTTTGGCCAAGCAATAAATACCTATTGACGAAGCAATTATCAGCAAAGCTGGCCATGTTGCTGTATTTAATCTCCTGTAAAACGGTGTCTGATGTCCGAGCCCTGGATATTACATGTAGGACTATCATTCCAGAAAGGGTAACTTTCTATATTTCAAGATCAACAAAATGTAATTCAATGATTATTTTGTATCCAATGTTCATGGATAACCCAAAATTGAGTGTGATCTGCTGTGTTAAAGTAAATTAAGCATTGACAGAGAAAGTTCACCCAGTCGGGGAATGGCAGCTTCGCCTACCATAGCCCGATGGGTGAGATATGTCATGCAAGAGGCAGATATTGACAGGTTAGTGTTCGGAGCACATTTGGCAAGAGGTGCTATGGCTTCCAACACTTTTTCGGTGAGAGCTTGCATCAAAGATGTAGTGAATATGGGCGATTGGTCATCAGGCTCCATGTTTAATATGTTCTATTTTAAACCGATAGTGGACATGGCTACCATGGTGGTAAATAAGATTTGAACGAGAATAATTTTCGCCTTCAGTCCTGACATAGAATATAAGATTTCCTACCTGTCATAACGGAAAGTTTCAATTCTATTAAGGACTAGGCTGCAAGGATTATTCCGACCCAATCAAGGTCGATTATCCCTCCCTGGAATGTTTTTACAGATATGTGAAATTTGGGAGTTTTTCTCTTAAGAATAAGTATGTTTGGGTTTTTTGTAAGGACAATGTTCAGTAGTTATTGAGATGATATACTGTAATGTTATCTGTAAATGAGGTATTGCAGGTTGCTTCTAATGATGATTCATGCAACTTGACTGTCATTTTTATAAGTGTGAGAAGGTTTTTACAAGTCTGGTGTTATGTTTTAGGGAACAAAGGGCCATAAGTATCAAGATACCAATTAGCGATTCTGTAATAGCGATTTTTAAGAAATCGCTATTTCAGAATCGCTAATTGGTATGTATCAAGAAAATCGCAATTTTTTAGCGATTTCTTGATATTCCTTAATTGCGAATTCGCAAATTGCGAATTCGCAATTAAGTAATACTTTCCCATTCATTTCTATGGGCCTCCTGGCCATAGGAAGGAATGGGAATTTATTCTCAATTTGCGATTCGCAATTTGCTAATCGCAAATTGAGAATAATTTCAAGGGTGCAGGGGCGTCCAAAGGACACCCTGTTGCACCCCTGAAATAAGTATGGGTGCACATGTGGTGCACATACATGCCCTAAAGGCATGTATGTGCGTCACATGGCACTTAGAAAAATGCATAAATTGGCATTTTACAAGAAATTCGCAAATTACCACCAACTTGAAGTTGGTGGTAATTTGCGATTCCTTAGGGACAATTCGCAATTTTATTAGCTTCATACATTGCATTTAAGGAATCGCAAAATTTGCGATTCCTTAAATGCAATTGCAAAATAAGGAATCGCAAATTTTGCGATTCCTTATTTTGCACCGGATTTTCTTTCATACATCCCATTTAGCATATTTGCATTCGCAAAGGTCGAAATTCTGTGAATTTTGGCTTTTGTGAATGCGAATTTGTATGATACATATGGCCCAAAGCCTCTAAGCAGGAATGAGCAAATGTTGGGAGGAATCTTTACTATGGAATGCAGCTCTCACAAGAAGACAAAGGGGGCATGAACAGAGTTGATGCACTATATTACAATGACTGTTTATTGATTGGTTGAGGTGTTTTTTCTCTTTTCCTAATGGTTTTCTGGGAAATGTAGTTGTTTATCAAAAGGCAGCTCTACAGAATAAAGTAAGGAAAGATAAGCATAATTCTCGCCTCCGAGTCCTTAATAAAATTGAAATTTTCTGTTACGACAGCCAGAAAATGTTATATTCCAGTGCGCTCCTGGCTTCACACAGCACGTCTGGTCGGAAAATTGTGACACCAGCCCTTAAAATATCTTTCTAGCTATCTCCAAACAGACTTAGTGCTTATTAAATATATAGAGTACACCAGTGTTAACCTATGGGAGAGATAGCCTTGCCAGTGGGAAAAAATGCTTTTTAGGGTTATCACTCCCAGGACATGTAAAATATTGCATCTATATGTCCTACACTTACATAACATGCACCCTGCCCTGTGGGTTTTTAAGCCCTACCCTAGATGTATAGGTTTTAAAAAGGGAGGATTGTGCCTGGAAAAATTTGCAGTGGTCACCCTATAGACATGTTTTGCAGTGCTACTGTATTGAGTGGCACAATGAGAGCTGCAGTCCATGGCCACCATTTAATTTACTGTCCCTAGATACATGTTGTACCATATAATGGGGACTAATAAGTAAATTAAATGTGCCAATCAAGTGTATACCAATTTATCATGTTTAACAGGGAGCGCACAAGTTCTTTACCACTGGTTAGAGGGGTAAAGTACAGAGTTCTACATCCAACAAAAATAGGGTTAATTAGAAAAGGCAAAACAATCCTGGGTGACCTTTTTGGAAGATCACCTATTTGGCACACACCTTCAGCAGAGAGATGTCGCCAAACATTAGATGTCAGGATAGCTCTTAAATTATATCTTGACAAAGCAAACAATATAAGGATATAGAAAAAATACTTGTAAACTATGGTCTTTTACGCACAGATACAGTCACTTCTAATAGTAATTGTCAAGATAGATAGTCTCCCGCATCCTATTATGCTACCAAAAACCGAGTAAGAAGAGACTATCTGTCAAACCAAACGCCCATTCTACCAGTGGTAATGGGTTATGGATGCCTTATGAGGAAATGCACCCATTGCAGAGAACTGTAAGGCAGTAATACTGTCTCGACTCAGATTCGAGAACAGACACCCATGTAGGACAGGAATCATAGAGAAATCATAATGCATAGTTTTTTTGTCTTTTTTTCCTCTTCTGGAGTTCTTATTAAGGATGGGCTTGCGATTCTATTCAATCTTAAGATTATCGAAGGAGATCCCCTGAAGGAGAAGGAATGGCTTCTTACCTATAATCCTAGTTTTCCTTCTGAGGAATCACTCTTTACTCATAAAAGGGCTGAGTTGGGGGCGTGGCCAAGATGGCGAGGGGGTAGGACGTGGCTCGCTCGTCTTCCCGTCCCTGTCTCCCACCCGGGGCGCTTCCCGGTGCCGTTTATGAGCTCTAGACCCCTGGCTGTGAATGGGGCAGCTGTGGGAACACAGGTGCCTGCTTTTCTGCCGACATTGGCTGCGGAGAACATACGAACCGGCGCCTCGAGAACACCGCACCCCGAGATCCAAGATGGTGGCCCGGACTTCGTGAAGGATCAGGAGGGACGGTCGGAGTGCCGATAATGCTTCAAGCGACTGCCTGGGAGGCCTAGACACTACGTGGCCCGCGGCATGTCCTTCCCGGGGCAGCACAATTGCTTATCTACCCGAGGCCTACGGTGGGAGGCAGAGAAACGGAAGCGGAGCGGCCGAACTTGCAACTTGGAGAGCGGCCTCCAGCCTCTGCCAGTGGGCCCGTACCGGAGGCGTGCGGTTGGCTACGGAGCCTTCTGCAGAGGTGAGCAGGCTGGCGACCCCACCCCTGGGATACAATTGACTGGGCGGGAGCACGGCACATCCAGCGCAAATACTTGTAAACTATGGTCTTTTACGCACAGATACAGTCACTTCTAATAGTAATTGTCAAGATAGATAGTCTCCTGCATCCTATTATGCTACCAAAAACCGAGTAAGAGACTATCTGTCAAACTAAAGACCCATTCTACCAGTGGAAATGGGTTATGGATGCCTTATGAGGAAATGCACCCATTGCAGAGAACTGTAAGGCAGTAATACTGTCTCGACTCAGATTCGAGAACAGACACCCATGTAGGACAGGAATCATAGAGAAATAATAATGCATAGTTTTTTTGTCTTTTTTTCCTCTTCTGGAGTTCTTATTAAGGATGGGCTTGCGATTCTATTCAATCTTAAGATTATCAAAGGAGATCCCCCGAAGGAGAAGGAATGGCTTCTTACCTATAATCCTAGTTTTCCTTGTGAGGAATCACTCTTTACTCATAAAAGGGCTGGGTTGGGGGCGTGGCAAAGATGGCGAGGGGGTAGGACGTGGCTCGCTCGTCTTACCGTCCCCGTCTCCCACCCGGGGCGCTTCCCGGTGCCGTTTATGAGCTCCAGACCCTGGCTGTGAATGGGGCAGCTGTGGGAACACAGGTGCCTGCTTTTCTGCCAGCATTGGCTGCAGAGAACATACGAACCGGCGCCTCGAGAACACTGCGCCCGGAGATCCAAGATGGTGGCCCGGACTTCGTGAAGGATCAGGAGGGATGGCTGGAGTGCCGATAATGCTTCAAGCGACTGCCTGGGAGGTCTAGACACTACGTGGCCCGCGGCATGTCCTTCCCGGGGCAGCACAATTGCTGATCTACCCGAGGCCTACAGTGGGAGGCAGAGGATACGGAAGCGGAGCGGCCGAACTTGCAACTTGGAGAGCGGCCTCCAGCCTCTGCCAGTGGGCCCGTACCGGAGGCGTGCGGTTGGCTACGGAGCCTTCTGCAGAGGTGAGCAGGCTGGCGACCCCACCCCTGGGATACAAAACACTGGGCGGGAGCACGTCACATCCAGCGCAAATACTTGTAAACTATGGTCTTTTACGTACAGATACAGTCACTTCTAATAGTAATTGTCAAGATAGATAGTCTCCTGCATCCTATTATGCTACCAAAAACCGAGTAAGAGACTATCTGTCAAACCAAAGACCAATTCTACCAGTGGTAATGGGTTATGGATGCCTTATGAGGAAATGCACCCATTGCAGAGAACTGTAAGGCAGTAATACTGTCTCGACTCAGATTCGAGAACAGACACCCATGTAGGACAGGAATCATAGAGAAATCATAATGCATAGTTTTTTTGTCTTTTTTTCCTCTTCTGGAGTTCTTATTAAGGATGGGCTTGCGATTCTATTCAATCTTAAGATTATCAAAGGAGATCCCCCGAAGGAGAAGGAATGGCTTCTTACCTATAATCCTAGTTTTCCTTCTGAGGAATCACTCTTTACTCATAAAAGGGCTGGGTTGGGGGCGTGGCAAAGATGGCGAGGGGGTAGGACGTGGCTCGCTCGTCTTACCGTCCCCGTCTCCCACCCGGGGCGCTTCCCGGTGCCGTTTATGAGCTCCAGACCCTGGCTGTGAATGGGGCAGCTGTGGGAACACAGGTGCCTGCTTTTCTGCCAACATTGGCTGCAGAGAACATACGAACCGGCGCCTCGAGAACACTGCGCCCGGAGATCCAAGATGGTGGCCCGGACTTCGTGAAGGATCAGGAGGGATGGCTGGAGTGCCGATAATGCTTCAAGCGACTGCCTGGGATGTCTAGACACTACGTGGCCCGCGGCATGTCCTTCCCGGGGCAGCACAATTGCTGATCTACCCGAGGCCTACAGTGGGAGGCAGAGGATACGGAAGCGGAGCGGCCGAACTTGCAACTTGGAGAGCGGCCTCCAGCCTCTGCCAGTGGGCCCGTACCGGAGGCGTGCGGTTGGCTACGGAGCCTTCTGCAGAGGTGAGCAGGCTGGCGACCCCACCCCTGGGATACAAAACACTGGGCGGGAGCACGTCACATCCAGCGCAAATACTTGTAAACTATGGTCTTTTACGTACAGATACAGTCACTTCTAATAGTAATTGTCAAGATAGATAGTCTCCTGCATCCTATTATGCTACCAAAAACCGAGTAAGAGACTATCTGTCAAACCAAAGACCCATTCTACCAGTGGTAATGGGTTATGGATGCCTTATGAGGAAATGCACCCATTGCAGAGAACTGTAAGGCAGTAATACTGTCTCGACTCAGATTCGAGAACAGACACCCATGTAGGACAGGAATCATAGAGAAATCATAATGCATAGTTTTATTGTCTTTTTTTCCTCTTCTGGAGTTCTTATTAAGGATGTGCTTGCGATTCTATTCAATCTTAAGATTATCAAAGGAGATCCCCTGAAGGAGAAGGAATGGCTTCTTACCTATAATCCTAGTTTTCCTTCTGAGGAATCACTCTTTACTCATAAAAGGGCTGGGTTGGGGGCGTGGCCAAGATGGCGAGGGGGTAGGACGTGGCTTGCTCGTCTTCCCGTCCCCGTCTCCCACCCGGGGTGCTTCCCGTTGCCGTTTATGAGCTCTAGACCCTGGCTGTGAATGGGGCAGGTGTGGGAACACAGGCGCCTTCTTTTCTGCCGACATCGGCTGCAGAGAACATACGAACCGGCGCCTCGAGAACACCGCGCCCCGAGATCCAAGATGGTGGCCCGGACTTCGTGAAGGATCAGGAGGGACGGCTGGAGTGCCGATAACGCTTCAAGCGACTGCCTGGGAGGTCTAGACACTACGTGGCCGGCGCATGTCCTTCCCGGGGCAGCACAATTGCTGATCTACCCGAGGCCTACAGTGGGAGGCAGAGGATACGGAAGCGGAGCTGCCGAACTTGCAACTTGGAGAGCGGCCTCCAGCCTCTGCCAGTGGGCCCGTACCGGAGGCGTGAGGTTGGCTACGGAGCCTTCTGCCGAGGTGAGCAGGCTGGCGACCCCACCCCTGGGATACAATTGACTGGGCGGGAGCACGTCACATCCAGCGCGAACCTTACTTTAAAAGAAACCGCCGGGCAATAGCTGAATAGGACATTCCTCCTCATTGACACGCGGGCGCGGCTCTCGCCGAGTGACCTGGGACCACTGAGGGCCCCGGTGGGGGCTTGGGTACTGCACTCGGTCACGCGCATTGAGCGGGGGGCCCGGCGCCCGCCAGTCAGATTAGGAGAGGGCCAGACGAAGGCCCAGCAGAGGTGCCAAGGCCGTTGGGTGCTCTGCTCCAAGCACAAGAGAGAGGCGGCGACTGGGGGCCGAGCTGAAGGAGGAGGAGGCCGATACCTAGGTGGCCGGGCAGGCTGAGGCGCCATTCCACTGCACTGGAGGGGGTGAACCGCTACAGGACTCGACAAAGCCCGTGCATGGCTGAGGGCCAGGCACCGGGGCCCCCAACCTCACGGCCTGGCCCATTGAGGAAAGTGTCCGGATGTGGGCGGGGCTCAACAAGCGGCAAGAGAGGCTGCACTGGTGGCATCACGGACACTAGAAGTTCCACGCCACCGAGAGAACTGGGGAGGTCACTCCAATAACTTTGTAAATTGAAATGCGACATCCCAACGCCGCTCTTTAGCGGGACACGCAACACTCTGCTTCACCTGCAACACAGGGTGCTGACCCAGATCATCTCACACGAGGCGGCCTCGCACCGTACCCGGCCAAAGGGAGGTACCAATGCCGAGAGACATGTGGATGGGTGCCCCCCTAAACTTCCTCCACAAGCAGCCAGGGCAGGGCCCCAGTTGTCCCAGGCAAAGACCCACAACCTTGGACCACCGCCCCACGCTTATAGCTACAGCCTGGACATGTCTACCACACGGGGGAAGAAGGACAGGAACGTGAAAGACATGTTCACCAAGATGACAGGGGCAAGCGGAGGGGATGGCCGCATCTCCCCTGCTACATCCAGAGGGCAGGAGGCGGAGAACACGGATGAACTGGTTACAAGGGCCTTCCTATCACAACTGTTCTCGGCTCTGAAGGACGACCTACAAGCCCTCAAAAAAGACTTCGCCGTTTAGATGAAGGAGGTGCGGAGATACCTGGACGCAGTGGGAGAAAGAGTAGCTACAATGGAGGACCATAAACAATCCCGGGATGAGGAAGTGGACCAGCTACAGCAAGAAGTGATCCACCTGCGGGCCCAACAAATTGATCTTCGGGAACACGCAGAAGATTTGGAAAATCGCTCCAGTAGAAACAACATACTGGTGAAGGGTGTTCCTTCCAACGTGGAAGGCACAGACATCACTGGATTTCTCCAGGGTCTCTTTCGCCACAAGCTGTAGGAATCTCAGGACTTTGTAATCAAAATAGACAGGGCTC
Organism: Lissotriton vulgaris; assembly: GCF_964263255.1. NCBI lineage: Eukaryota > Metazoa > Chordata > Amphibia > Caudata > Salamandridae > Lissotriton > Lissotriton vulgaris. The sequence goes on from NC_141685.1 coordinate 879,506,405, forward strand.
ACAGAGTCGGCTTGCAGTGGAAGGCTTTGTCGCCCCCCGGACATCCTAGCATTCCTGCCAGATTTTCAGCTTGAGGAGCTCATCTTGAGGCGAGCAAGGGATGCACAACCACTAACGTGTCAGGGCACTCCATCGCCTTATATCAGGACTTAGTGGCCATCACGCTGCAGAAGCGTAGAGACTTTCGACCAGTCACGACCCGCCTTCGCAACCAAGGTGTTTCCTACTCATGGGGGCACCTCTTTTGCATCATTTGTAAATGGGATGGCAATCTACGGCAAATCAGATCACTGCAGGAGGCATGTCAGGTCCTGGGCATTGACCAGCCCTCATCAGCTGAATCCTGGGTGGCGACAGGAAAGGACAACAAGAGAAATGGCAACGAGTCAGCAGTGGGGGACCCCCTCGAAGCCAAATCCAGAGACATGCTGCAGGAACACCGGGCGGTGTTGGCCTCTCTAAAAGCTGAATATGGATCCGGAGCAGGCGAATGGACTACTCCGGGGGTCAGATAATTGGACTATAGCAATGTCGGGGCAGCGGGCGGGCGGGTGGGGGAGCACTGTTGGCCACGTGATGCACCCTACAAACTGTTTCACCAAGGAGGCGCGGTCATGTACTGCGACTTCTGGACAATTTTCGGGGAACTTAATGTTGGGTTTGTTGGGGTTAGGGAGGGGGGCGGGGGGGGGGGGGGGGGCAGCGTCCGATTTCCGTAATGAATCCTTGCAAGGCGTCCTGGGGGCTCCCAAGTCCTTTATGCAAGAGTTCCTATACTGGCAAATACAGCTTAAAGCTACATAAAGCTGCTCTACTACACGGGGGGACATACCATATCACATTGGGGCTAGTTTAGCCGGGCCCGTAAATACCTAATATGGCTACGAAGCCTGTGAAAATACTTATACTTAACGTCAAGGGGCTCAACAACCCAGTGAAAAGGTGCGCAATCCTATCCTACTTACAGCATGCAGAGGCCGACGTGTGTCTCTTACAGGAGACACACCTCCTCCCCAAAGGTAACCACCGCATGCGCTCAAGGGCATTTCCCCATAAATATTTCTCTTCAATTAGGGAGAAAAAGGCGGGGTGGCTATTCTCATATCTAAGCGCTGTAAGGGGGTAGTAAAGGAGAAAGTGACAGAGCTGAAGGGGAAGCTCTCGGCCTACACTCTTCAGAGTACATCCCTAACTCGGGGCAAAAGAGATTTCTTCAGGCTGCCTTAGCAGACATAATGGCTTCACAGCACGGTATGACACTGGTAGGGGGGGGCCTAAACATAGTCATGGACTCCAATATGGACAGATCGCAAGCGTCTTACTTCTATGGGGGAGAGATCTCGAGGGAAGGGAAGGTATGGCTGTGTGAGATAGGATAGATAGACATCTGGAAGGCAGCCATTCCCATCTCGAAACAATATACATTTTACTCCCATGCACATAAGTCTTATGCCCGCTTAGATTACTTCCTGGGAACTGGGGAGGTTTATACGGTGGTTGAAGCAGTGACCATTGAACCCATGGCCCTGTCAAGTCAAGTTAACATTTGTATAGCGCACTACTCACCCAGAGGGTTTCAAGGCGCTTGAGGGAGGGGGGATCGCTACTTATCAAATAACCAAGTTTTGAGTTGTTTTCTGAAGGAGAGGTGGTTCTGTGTAAGGCGGAGGTGGGTGGGGAGAGAATTCTAGGTTTTGGCCGCTAAGTAGGAGAATGATCTTCCTCCCATGGTGGTTCTTCGGATGCGTGGAATAGCGGGGAGGGCTTGATTGGACGAAGGTAGTTGGCGGGTGGGGGTGTAAAAGGTCAGGCGTGTGTTGAGGTATCTGGGTCCTTGGTCGTAGAGGGCCTTGTGTGCGTGAGTGAGAAGGCGGAATGTTATTCTCTTGTTGACGGGGAGCCAGTGAAGGTCTCTCAGGTGACCGGATATGTGATTGTGGCGGGGTATGTCTAGGATGAGTCGGGCGGAGGCGTTCTGAATGCGTTGGAATTTTTCTGTAATTTGGCTGTGGTTCCGGCGTAGAAGGTGTTTCCGTACTCTAGTCGGCTTGTGACAAGTGCATGGGTGACCGACTTGCTTGTTTCAGTGGGGATCCATCGGAAGATCTTTCGGAGCATGCGTAAGGTGTTAAAGCATGATGATGAGACAGCGTTGACTTGTCTGGTCATCGAGAGGGAGGAGTCTAGAATGAATCCCAGGTTGCGAGCATGGTCCGTTGGTTTTGGTGCGCTGCCTAGGGCTGGTGGCCACCATGTGTCGTCCCATGCAGAGGGGGATGATCCTAGGATGAGGACTTCCGTCTTGTCAGAATTCAGTTTTAAGCAGCTGTTCTTCATCCACTCGGCTAGGTCTTTCATTCCTTCGTATAGGTTGGTTTTGGCGGTGTTTGGGTCTTTGGTGAGGGAGAGGATCAGCTGTGTGTCATCAGCGTAGGAGATGATGTTGAGGTTGTGCTGGCGTGCAATGGATGCGAGGGGGCTCATGTAGACGTTGAAGAGGGTGGGGCTGAGCGATGATCCTTGTGGTACGCCGCAGATGACTTTGGTGGCCTCTGATCTGAAGGGGGGGAGGAGGACTCTCTGGGTTCTTCCGGCAAGGAACGAGATGATCCAATCCAATGCTTTTTCTTGTATCCCGACGTTGCTAAGGCGTTGTACAAGGGTGCTATGACAGACTGTGTCAAACACTGCGGAGAGGTCCAGGAGGATGAGGGCAGCTGTTTCCCCGTTGTCGAGTAGTGGTCGGATGTCGTCTGTGTCTGCGATGAGGGCGGTCTCGTGCTGTGTTTGGCTCGGAAGCCGGACTGTGAGGGGTCGAGGGAGCCGTTAGACTCGAGGAAGGCAGCGAGTTGACTATTGACGGTCTTCTCTATGACTTTGGCAGGGAATGGGAGGAGCGAGATAGGGCGTAGTTCTTAAGTTCAGTGGGGTCTGCTGTAGGTTTCTTCAGGAGGGCACTGAGTTCGGCATGTTTCCAGCTTTCTGGGAAGGTAGCGGTGTTGAAGGAGCAGTTGATGATATCCCGGAGTTGGGGTACGATGACGGAGTCGGCCTTGTTGAAGATGTGGTGAGGGCATGGGTCGGTTGGTGATCCGGAGTGGATGGAGTTCATCAAGCTGATGTGTCTTCAGTGCTGATCGGGTGCCATGTGCAAAGGGTGGTGGTGGGCTTCAGTTCGGTGGTAGAGGGAGTGGGCTGGTTGCCGAAGCTGTTATGTATGTCAGCGATCTTGCTGTGGAAGAACGAGGCTAGAGAGTCGCAGAGGTCTTGTGAGGGAGTGATGTCGTTGGTGTCGGCGCTGGGATTGGTAAGCTCTTTAACGGTGCTGAAGAGTTCCTTGCTGTTGTGGACATTGTTGTCGAGTCGATCCTTGAATGCTGATTTCTTGGTGGATCGGATCAGCTGGTGGTGTTTGCGAGTGGCGTTCTTGAGTGCGGTCATGTCGTCTGTGGTTGGGTTTCTTCGCCAGGCTTTCTCCAGGGTGCGGCAGTTCTTTTTGGAGTTCTTGAGGTCGTCATTGAACCAGGAGGCTTTTTTGCTTCCTGGCTTGTTGTGATGTTTTTTCAAGGGTGCCAATTCGTCAGCGCAGTGGGTGATCCATTGTGCAAGATTGATGGCTGCTTCATTTGGGTCTGATGATCTGGCGGGAGGGTTTTGGTTTAGCGATGTGGTGAGCTGGTCGGTTGTAATTTTGTTCCAGTTTCTGCGGGGGACTTGTTGTGTGTGGTGGTGGGTCGTGGTCTTTCTGAAGTTGAAGTGGACGCAGCTGTGGTCCGTCCAGTGGAGTCCTGATGCGTGATTGAAGGAGATGTGCTTGCTGGAGGAGAAGATTGGGTCGACCGTGTGTCCGGCGTGGGTGGGATGTTTACCAGTTGTTTGAGTCAGAGATTGGCGAGGTTGTCCAGAAGGGTGGTGGTGTTGCTATCGTTGTTCTTTTCCAAGTGGAAGTTGAGGTCCCCTAGGAGAATGTAGTCCTCGGAGGGGAGGGCGTGTGGGCTGATAAAGTCAGTGATGTCTTCGCAGAATTGTGTGCGGGGTCCTGGTGGTCTGTAGATGAGGGTGCCTCTAAGTGTGGTCTTGGGGTTGGTGTGTATCTGGAAGTGAAGGTGTTCGGAGGCTGTGAGGGGGTCATCGGAGCTGGTCATGATGCGGATGGTGTTCTTGTGGACGATGGTGATGCCTCCTCCTGTTTGGTTGATGCGGTCCCTACGGATGATCTTGTAACTGTCCGGGATGGCTATGGCGATGTCGGGCACTGATGAGGCGTTCATCCAGGTTTCTGTAAGAAAGGCGACGTCCGGTGTTGTGGTGTCGAGTAGGTTTCATAGTTCGATGGCATGTCTGTGGACCGAGCGAGTGTTGAGCAGGATGCACTTCAGGTGATTGTTGTTTGAGCTCTGTTTGGCGTTTGTGGTTGTAGATTGGTTTTTGATGCTGCAGAACTTGCAAGATTGGCAGGTGAAGGGTCCATGGGTGCGTCCTGGGGCGGCTTGGTGGCAGTTGGGGAGTCGGCCGGTGTTAAGTGCAGAGAGGGTGGCGGCGTCGTATGTTAGGCGGGTGGAGTGGTTTTTGCGTGGACCAGGGGGTCTAGCGCTGGGCGCGGTCATGGCGCGGACGGGCGTAGACGGGCTTACCTTTGGCGCGCCTTCAGCGTGTATAGGGCGCGTCCGCTGCGCGTAAATTGCACTGCCATGAATGGATGGTGGAGGGGGGCGGAGCGAGGGAGGAGCAGCTGGGAGGCGGGAGCGGGGAGGCGAGTGGGGAGGGGATTGGCTGTGGATACTGTAGGAAGCGGGGGTGGGGCCGCGGGGGAGTAGCGGCAGGGAGCGGGGAGGAGAGCCGGGCTGGGGCACAAAATGGCACCAAACAACAACAACAACAATGCAGGGCGAGATCGGGGCGCAGTCTAGCACAGATACTGAACAAAGCGGCAAATGCGATACCACAGTAATCAAAGCAGAGCGAGGGGCACAGTCTGGCACAGGTACTACTACAATCTGCAAATACGATACCACACGAAGCAAGCAGGGCGAGGGCACAGTCTGGCACAGGTAGAGGACACCACAGGTAGAGGATATCACACGAGGCAGAGAAGGGCGAGGGCACAGTCTGGCACAGGTAGAGGACGGCCAGGAGCGGGTGGAGCGACCGGTTCTGACTGACTGACGGTACAGGTACTAGTGACTCCACGAGCCCACCAACCTGGAACCTGGAGACTCAAAGAAAATATGCTCCATCACAAAGTGGTGGAACAGCAACTTAGTACATGCATTAAAGACTACCTCACCCTTAAAGACACCTCAGACATAGCGGTCACGACATTATGGGAGGCGATGAAAGCAGTAGTATGGGGGGAGCTAATAGCAATCGCGGCTGCCCAAAATAGGGAGCGCAAGGAGGTGAGATCCACCCTATTGGCTTAGTTGCAGGAACTGGAGTGCATAGCAGGACTAAGGCCCCTAGGGTATGGAGACAACTTAAGGCAGCCAGGGCACAACTAGCTGCATTAGACCTGGATAGGGTGGAATACCCTGCAGTCTGTCTAAAGCATTCTTATTACATTGGGGGCGGACCGTACGGCCGGGCTACTGGCGAACAGGTTGCGAGCCCAAAGACAACGATCAATTGTTTCCTCATTGCAGAGGGATGGATTGGGGGAAGTCAGAGGAGATCAAGAGATAGCCCACGCATTTTGGGATTTCTAAAAGAAGCTGTACACAGCGGACACACTGCCTGATCACGACACCACAGCCTACCTACAATCCGTCACTATGTCCACACTGACCCCAGACCGGGCATCGTCATTGGACGCCCCCATCCACATAGAGGAGGTCATCACAGCGATCTCGTGCCTCAAAGTGCTTAAGTCTCCGGGCCAGGATGGGTTCCCCTCCCTTTTCTACAAATAATTCTGCGCCATCTTAGCCCCGATTTTAACAAGGCTGTTTAACTCCTTAGGGAGTGCCACTCCTATCCCAGACACTATGCTGGCAGCAGCAATAGTGGTCTTGCCCAAACCAGGGAAGGATAGGCAACAATGTGGCTCGTACCGCCCAATCTCTCTACTTAATGTAGATTTTAAATTCCTTACGGGAATCCTTACATTTCGGCTGGGTCCCCAAATGTCAAATCTGATAGAACCCGATCAAGCAGGATTTATACAATCCTGACAATGCAGCGATAATACAAAGAGGATACTCCATCTCATAGATACAGCCCACCAAACGCAAATGGACAAACTCTTGTTCACAATAGATGCTGAAAAAGCGTTTGATCAGGTGGACTGGGGGTTTCTGGGACACACTATGACGAAGTTTGGCCTGGGGGAGAGTTTCCGAGATTGGGTGGGCTGCTGTTACACTAGACCCACGGCTTGCATTAGAGTTAATGACATCTCCTCTCGACCCTTTGACATCCAAAGAGGGACCAGGCATGGATGCCCGTTGTCCCTGCTACTGTTTGCTCTGTATATAGAGTCTTTGGCGTAGAAAATTAGAGATAACCCTAGAATCAAAGTAATCTCAGTTGGGGGGGAAACACACCCCTTCAGCCTCTATGCCGATGAGGTACTAGCAGCACTGAACGAACCACAGATTCCTCTTCCCCCCTTTCTTGAGGAATTAGACATATTTAGTCGGGTCTCTGGTTTCAGGGTTAACATTGGTAAATCTTTAAAGCTAAACTTAACCCCGGCATCGCTCACATCAGACACCACAGACGCCTGGCCGGCCGGCATGAAATTTGGACTTAGACTTAGCAGCCACGGTCCAACAAACAGCTCAATTAAATTATGATAAGTTGACATGAAAGGCCAGAAAGGACCTGGATGCCTGGAGCAAGCATAATCTTTCCCTCTTGGGGCTGGTAGCTGCGGTCAAAATGTCCTTGCTGCCGAAGGCGCTATACATGTTCCAAACTCTACCAGTTTTATCTCCTGAGGGAGTGATTGCCTCACTGCAACGCAGCATCAACCAGTTTGTATGGGCGGGGGCACGACCACGGATGAGTAGGGCCTTAGGGTATATGCGCCCTGAAAAAGGAGGCCTGGGAATTCCGGACCTTCTCAGCTATTATAAAGCGGCCCAGCTGCGATACCTGGTGGAGTGGGCAAGGCCAGAATCGGAAAATGGTTGCTCTTCCAAGACACGACACTGGAGGTTATCCCATTGTGGAAAGTCCCCTTCTTAAAGAAGCCTCAGTGGCCAAGGGGCCTGATGGGCTCACGTTTACTAAATCAGTGATACAAGCCTGGGACGGGGTGGCGACAACCAAGAAACTCACGACTTTTCCATCTCCTCTGACCCCCCTGTTTGGCAATAGCGAGTTTACCCCGGGAATGTCCAATAAATCATTTAGGGAGTGGCGGGATACTTCATGTCGCTCGGTGAGCCAACTATTTGATCTCTCAGGGGTGCTCACGCTCCCCCATTTGAAATTAGAGTATGGGATTCCCGAGTCCAAGAGACTGAGTTTTTTTTTTTTAAACCTTTATTGGGAGAGAAGAAGGAAGTCAGGTAGAAGCAGTGATGCACATTCAGATTCGATACACGAGTAAAGCACATACATATACAAGTACATTTCAGCATCAAATATCAATAAGCAGTGGTACATGTCTCGTTCAGAATGCGGTGCATATGATGACAGCAGATCGAAATCGCGCCAGAGGGCAGCGTACAATAAAGACACAATGTCCAGTGAGGGGTCTCAAAATCGTGAACAGTAATCCCGTAGAGTGCAGTGCCAATGAATCACAACGGAGCAGTTAGCGCTTCCCCCGCACCCATATCGTGCAGCTCTGAAGAGCACCTATCACCCACGCCCTACCATCCATCAACCAACCTTCGTTTCTGTGATATTTGGACAACCAAGCCTAGTCAACCATCTTTCCAGCAGGGCACTGGGTTAGCATACCCCGGAATGGTGAATGTATTGTAAAATATGTACCGCATAACGTCTGGGAAGTGGTACGCCCCTAACCCACTCCAACTCGATCTTCACTCTCTGAGTCAGTATCTCGCACAACCCTGGTCAGTAAATAAACCTGCAGTGGGCTCCAGAAATCTTTAGGTCTAGAGTTCACTGGCATCATGTCAGCATATATATTATACTGATCCTGACAAAATGTGACATCATCCAGCCACTCCTTGCCGTTTCGCCAATAGTAGAGCCACATCTGTAAATCTACGATAAGGTGCCGGTACCTCCTTAGTGTACCCTAGCAGCATCACTATGGGATCAAATTGCACCGCCTTCTCAGTCATGACCTGCAGGGCCTCGTGGACCTGTGCCCAGTATTCATATATGGCTCCACACTCCCATGCCAAGTGTAGAAAATCAGCTCCCTCTGCCCGGCACCGAACACATCTATCGTCCTCTGCCAAGCGGAATCTGAACTTTCTGGCCGGGGTGTAGTAACAACGCTGTATAATTTTATAGTGAATGATCTTCAGAAGGCAGCTAGAAGAGATATTAGCAGTCACGCCGCAACAGTAAGCCCATTTCTCATCAGGGATGTCAACTCCAAGTTCATGATTCCAATGTCCCTGCGCCCGAGTAGTCGGTGCCCCTTTCTGTTTCCTAATAGTGCCGTACAGCTTGGAGACCAAATGACGTCCGTCCGACACCAGCATCGCATGTAACGGTAGAGCCACTCCCGGCTCCCTCGGGAACTCAGGCAGCAGCGTACGCAGGCCCTGTCTAAGGCGGATATAATAAAACACATCCAACGGAGAGGGTGCCGCATCCGCAAAAAATTGTTCACGGGTACGAAACCTGCCCTCACGGAACAGACCCCCCCATGTAAGCATACCAAGTCGTTTACACATGCGTTGAAACCCTAGTTCTTGTAGCAAGGACATTGCAGGATGATAGACCAGAGGAAGTGCCGGTGAGTAAAGGAAAGTTAGATCTAAGTCCAAGAGACTGAGTTACCTGCAGCTGAGGCACTGGGTCCTTCAACCAGGGATGAGGGAACAAGGGGGTCGTAAACTCACCAAATACAAAAATGGTTCATTACTAAGCTCACCGATAAGGGGTTGATCTCCGAAATGTTTGATATGATTAGAACTGGCCCACATCCACTAGTAACTCCTAGTCAGAAGCGCTGGGGGTGAGAATTAGGAGGCGACCTTACACAGAAAGACTGGGAAGGAATTTACTATTAAGCGAAACACACCACTCGAAATGTAGCTAGTATTGAGACAGCTATGAAAATAGCTACCTATTGGTACCTTACACCGGCACACCTCCACAGAGGCAACCCACATAGGAGTCCCACTTGCTGGAGTTGTTGCGATAATGAGGGAACACTGCTACATATACTGTGGGATTTTCCATTACTGTCTAACTATTGGCCTAACATATTTGATGAGGTAAACAAGCTCTTTGATACTGAGATCCCTAGGCTTGCAGTATACGTAATTTTGGGTCTCCCCAATATGATCAGATTTCCTCTGAAGAGCATGAGAGGGCGCGAGATGGGGCTAGCTTTGGGGGCAGCGCTGCAAAAACATCTTGATCACTGGGGGACCACCACTTCTCCTACATACGTGGGATGGCTCCACAGGATATGGCACATCGTAGGGATGGAACGCATTTCGGCCACACTGAGCGGCTCCGCTGACACCTTTCAGACTATATGGGGCCCATTTCAGCGCCGGGAAACCTACGGGTAGCTGTGCGCTTAAGAAATGTAATAATAAATAAATAAATAAATTTCTAAAGCTGCTATTAGCAGAATTCAATGAAGTCACTCAGACCAAATATCTGAGAGTGTTGCAGCTTTTGGACCTGGGGGCAGAACGGCCTAGAGGGCGACGCAACTGGTATGGGACAAGGACTGGACAGTCATGATTTTTGAATATCGGACGGGGAGGGGGGATGTTCAAGTTAATGGTTTGATTTTCTTACAATGCAGTGCATTATTCGCTCTTACAATGTTGCACAATTTTCATGGTGTGCAAAATGTTTTCTTTGACATACGAACTTCTGCGTACTGTATGTTATCTTGCACTTTTTCGCCTCTGCCTTTGTATTGTTTTCTGATATTGAAAATGTCAATAAATACATTTAAACATAAAAGGGTTTAGTTTAGCAATTTGGAGAAGTACCTTTTGATTCATTAAGTGGATGGCAGGTACCCAGAAGTTTGGGAGTAAGAGCAGGCTGGACGTAAAAGTACCATCATTTTCACATGCCACCCTTTGATCACGGGCACTCAGGTGAAACTTTCCTTGCCCTGAGGTCAACCTTGCACTTTCAATTCTGGAGACACATTCAAACTCAACAACCCAAAGACCTTCTTCATATAGCCGCAGCTAATGCCAATGGTAAGCTGGTAAAGTTGTGCTAACAAAATCAGTGTCAGAATCTAAACACTACTATTTCTGTACATACCTTTTTCAGTTAGAAAGGCTGGCCCTCACCAGATACTGTACGTCCATAATAGGGTTGAAATTATACAGGGAAATTTAAATTCTGTTTGGTGTTTTCTGAAAATCTTCAGATGTTATGTAAGAGGTCCCTGGACCCATCAGATACTCAAAATATTTTCTTTATAGACCTACTGCATATGTTTTAGTCAGACTGTCAAAGGAAAGCTGCCTTGGATTTAAGATGGCCATCTCTCAACTTCTATCATTTCTGCAATGATGAATAATGGGCAGGTGCCAAATTTGCCAATGCTGAACATGCCACTGCATGATAAATAAATGAAGTCAAAGAGACATTTTTCCTAGCCACATTTTTAAGAAGGATTCTTCTAGCCTCCTTGTTTAAGGTGAAGCCCCAGGTTTAGAGTGTGGTTTTGCAGTCTCCATTTGTTGGCAGCCCTCCTTATGAAGGAAGCAAGAGCCTGCATTTGAGTCAATACTCAATCTATATACAATGTTGACATGCAGTGACATCATGCTTACATGACAGACTCAAAGTGCATCAAAAGTGCCCGTCTCAAACTGCCATTTTGTTGTTACACTCACTACATGTAAACTTCAAAAGACCGCGGTTTAAAGAAACTGCAAGGACACTTAAGGATATAGATTTTATCAAATATGTCGTAATTTGCTGTAAAACACCTGGGGGCAGATTTATGAGGCCGTTGCGCCTCTTTGCGCTGCAATTGCGTCATTTTATTTGACGCAACTGCGGCGCAAACAGTGCGCCCTATTTACAACGTGACGCATCTAGGAGATGCGTCACGTTGTAAAGCACTGCGCCATAAGGAGGCGTTCCTGCGCAGGAGGGGCGTTCCTGCGCAGGATCGCCTCCTGAAAGTGGCTGAGTGAAATCTATGAGATTTCACTCAGTCACTTTCAGGGCAATGCTGCGTCAAAACCCTGCGCCTGCTTGAAGCAGGCGTAGGTCTTGACCCAGCATTGTGTAGATGGGGCACCCCCGAGCCTTGCTGGAGCTGCGTCGCGCTTGCGACGCAACTCCAGCAATGCGCCACATTTCCGGCACAGATGCGTCACGCATCTGTGCCGTTTTTGCACCATGGTGCGCCGCATTATAAATGCGGCGCACCATGGTTGGCGGAGCTGTGGCGCACTGTAGCGCACGTTAACTGGCGCATCCCTGGGGATGCGCCAGTTAACATAAATCTGCCCCCTGGGCTATAACTGACCAACAAATTAGAATTAGAGACAATGTTCAAAGTTCCAAAATCTGGTGAGTGGGAAAACGGGTTAAGAGGCAGCCTTGGAATTCAGCATTCTGGGGGTAAATGACCAACAAAGCTCAAATATTTAAAGAGCAGCGAACACATTTCTACTGTAAAGACTACATCATGAAAAATATTTAAAAAAATAAAACATTTTTTAAAGGTGTTGAACATTATTCAGAGGGTCTGTATAACTTCCATACGTTGAACACATAAAGTGGGCCAGTCTTCGAGAAGCACAGGTAGGACACCAACAGAAATTATGTGCATAAGCAAAAGATGAACAGAGTCTCACTACTATAAGAGGGAAGAATAATGTAAGGTTGAAATGTTCAGGAATAGTTCTGTGTGTATCAAACAACCAGAATAGTAGGGGGAGCTGCAGGTTAAGAGTGAGGTGCACTAGCAGAACTGTACATGGGTCGAAATCCTAGAACAGCAGTGGTGTTTGAGGCCTGGGCTGAAGGCAACAGATAGAGCTCTATAGTTTCAGTACTGGGATGATGTCAAGGGTGGAGTGCAATGGCACAGTTATACATGAGTGCCAGTACAGGAATGGTAGTGATGTCACAGGTCAGGATTAATGTGCAATGGAAAAAGAGAAGTGGAAAAGACTGTGCAGTCCTCAGAAGGTTCCCCTAAAGTAATATGAAGCACTCCCATCCTCACACACCCCTGCCCACCCTCACCATGTCTGGGTCATTCCAGTGGCCAGGGCCCGCTACCGGCTGAAGCACATCCTGGTGCAAGGCGTACCAGTCCACAATTTTCAGGACGCTGCTCCATGAATCAGTGATGTCATCGAAGTTCCGCCACATGTTGCATATCTGTTCCAGAAGTTTGTAATCAACCTGAAAATGGAGAAACATAAAAATGAGGGAAAAAGGGGGACCTTTATACTCCAACAGTCCTATCTCCAGTAAAACAGAATTGCTATGGCATGAGAAGGTATAGAAGGATAAGTTACTTACCTATAATCCTAGTTCTCTTCCAGTGGTGTACTCATCAAAATCATAAGCACTGAATATTCCTGCCCATGTGTGGGGACCACGGAGTACATAATATATATATATATATATATATATATATATATATATATATATATATATATATATATATATATATATATATATATATATATATATATATATATAATGCAGTCTTAACCAAAACAAGGCTAGACAATGCTTCCATGAATTGTATTCTTTTAACTCTCTTTATTTCAATCATAGGAGGAAAATCAGGTGAGCAAAGAGACAATCCATACTTTATTTATTGAACTGCACATATGGCAATGGAACAGGATAGGCATTGTTAGCCCAGAGGCTGCATTGGAAACACATAACAGAAGAAAAAATGATAGAACTGGCACTGTGCCTTTAAGGCTGCCATGACCCCTTGCCTCCCATCATGCCTCAGGGGTGACAGTTAGGTCAGTTGTTCTTTACAGAGACCCGAAGATAAGGGCACAAAGAGATGACTTATTGCTTGATCATTTGTCCGGGGAGGTGGGCGGGTTGATTATGACTTTGATGAGCATAACTCTGCAAGAGAACGAGGATTACAGGTAATTTATCCTTCTCTTCCAGAGGATCCTCATCAATTGTTATACACACTGAATTGAATAGAAAGCCCATCCACTACCTCTGTGGACAGATGACCAAGAATCAAGAGCTGCTATTCTCTGCACTGAAATACATTTCTCAAAGAGGCCTGGCCTACTTGAGTGTCTGCTCTCGTATCCAAATCGAGACAGCAGTGTCTCGTGTACATATGTAACAACCTCCAAGTGCCTGCCTTGCAGATTTCAGAGATAGAAACATTATGAAGCCGGGCCACATTAGCTGCCTTTCTTCTTGTGGATTGTGCCTGGGTTGTAACTGCAAGGAGTTTGTTGGATATCTGGTAAGCCAATTTGATACAAGAAACTATACATCTGAAGACCGAACGTTTGGAGGCTGGAAAACCTGTTCCAATGGAACCATAATTAACAAAAATATGATCAGATTTCCTAAGGGCCTTAGTCTTGTCTAAGTAGAATTTCAAGACTCTTTTCAGGTCTAAAGAATGGAGAGACCTTTCAGCTGATGTGGTGGGATTAGGAAACAATGTGGGTAGTGAAATGGTCTGATTAATGTGAAAGTCATACACTACTTTAAGCAAAAACAAAGGGTGAGTTCTCATCACTACCCTATTGCTGTGAAAGACTGTGTAGGGCTCTTTAGAACAATGGGCTTGGATTTTGCTAACTCTGTGAGCCGCGTGATCACTACTAAGAAATCAGCTTTCCACGTGAGATGCTGTTGCGCCCCTCTGTGTATCGGTTCAAAAGGTGGATCCAGGAGTTTAGAAATTACCAGACTGATTTTGCTGGGGGGGGAATATTGGGGGAAGGGGATTGAACTGATGGAAAGACTTTCTTTAACCCTTGCAAAAAATCCTTAACCGCTGGAAGAACGATGGCTGGGAAGGTGACTTTCTATACGCCGTAATGGCTGCAAGGTGTAATTTGATGAAAGCCAACTGTAAACCTGAATTGTCCAAGTGTAGGAGATATAGTAATATCACCTCCTCTTGCCCCTGAACAGAATGGCAATCTTTTTGTACACACCACATATAGAATCTTTTCCGTTTAAACGCAAAGGAGCATTGAGTGGAAGGTCATTTTGATTCTTTTAAAATATTCATGCACTACTGTGGAAGTCTTAGATGGCCATATTGTAGGAACTCAGGAGCCATCCAGCCAAGTTCAGCGAGGGACAGTTGGGGTGATGGATTCTCCGTTTCAGTTTGGAGAGGAGATTTGGCCTGCACAAAGCCTACTGTGTGGTTGCTCTGAGAGGTGTACAAAATGCGGATACCACCACTGGTGTGGCCAGTCCTGAGCGATCAGAATCATTCTGGCTCTGGAGCGGTACAGGTTGGTTAAGACTTTCGGGAAGAGAGGAATTGGTGGAAAAGCATCCAAAAAGGGCTGGACCAATTGATAATATCTTGACACAAAGTCTTGCCATTTTCTGTTGGTGTAGTTCGTGAAGAGATCTATGCCAGGCTGACCCCATTCCCTGAAAAGATCTGCTATTACGTCGTCATGCAGAACTCAGTCTTGATGGTCAACAAAATGATGGCTTGAGTTTTTTGCTCTCCTGGTAGGTCAACCACTATAATGGTGAATCGTCTTGGCAGGAGCCAATGCCAAATCGCTTGAGTCTCCAGGGATAGGGGGAGGGATCGGATCCCTCCCTGCTTGTTCAGGTAGTACATAGTTGTTGTATTGTTCCTTTGGACCAATCGGTAGCAGGCCTGAATGGAGCCGTAGCTCCAGCATATTGATGTGATATGCCTTGGTCGGCCACAAACCATGTTTGAAGAGGATCCATGTGGGCCCCCATCCCTGGAGAGAAGCATCTGTGATCAGTGTCTGCGTTGTCGAGGTCTGATGGAATGAGATTCTCACCAGAAGATTTTTGCGATGAGTCCACCAAGGGATCGAAGCCTGGCAGACTGGGAGGGACTGTCAGTCATAAACTTTATTTCGGTCTTATGACCATAAAAGCAGGAGTACAGACAATTCATAAAAACAACGTTATTAAATACATACTGAGAATGCAACGATAATTAGTTAAAATTGATGCTAAAAATACAAGTGACACAAAGCAGTGGAGCACAAAAATGCAACGGGGGCCAATCTCGAGAGAGTGGTAAACAACAAGACCCACCATAGAACAATTAATTAGTTGTTTGCATGGTGCTAACATGGTGGAAACAGTAAAAACATGACTTACACTTTAAGACAGGGAATAGATATATAAAGATTTAATTAACTTGTTACAAGGTACATTACAATGTCCAGAATATTGGGGGGCGGAGCTTGCCTGCAACCGCGATGGCCGCCTAATCCCGGAGCTCCTCCGTCTCTGACCTCTATCCTTTAACTATCCTACGAGTTGAGCCCTACTTTTGGTGTCCCGCGACATCTGGGAGTGAGTCCCGGCGGTGGATCCGCTTGCCCGGCCGGTTTCCTGCTGGTCAGCTCCATGGACGCCACGAGACTCGTTGGGGTCTGGTCCGCGCTGAGGCCCGGTGAAGCAGCGGCCTGGATTGCGTGACACACGTGACTGGTGCCGGGATCTCCTGGCACAGCTGCCCCCGGTGATGTCACAAGCTGGGGAGAGATTTGGAGGCGCCACGGGGCAACTGAGGTGTGCAATCCCTGCTTGTTCAGGTAGGTGCGGGATTGCGGTGGTGGGAGCTCCGTTTACGGGCCCTCCCCCCACTTCCCCCCACGGAGGGCCTTGCTCGCCTCGTCGGAGCGCAGGGAAGGCCTGCGTGAAGTGCGGCGGGCGGCCCCCGAGGGCCCTGGACCCCTCCTGCTGTTTCCCCACGATTCCTGGGGCATTGAAGTCCCGTGTGCCCCCTTCTAAGGCCTGCCAGGGGAGTGCTGAGTGCGAGGCCGGCACTGCGGCACAGCGACTAGCTGCGAGCTGCCCCCTGACGTTCTGGAGCACTCTGGTGCATCACCCACAATTCCGGACCGTGGTGGGGCGAGATCCTGCCTATTGCTCCTGCGTCCCCCATGTGGACTTGATCTTCTGGACTGGGGTGCCTGAGGCCTAGGAGTGTGACGGCCGCCATTTTGGACTGGGCCCCTCGTGCTGGTCGACAGGCAGGCTCCCAGCTTAGTAGGTGACAGTCCCTTCCTGAGGGGTGGCCTGACCAGTGGGCCTTCTTCGCGGCGCGACCCTGGGTGGCGCCTATAAGCACTGCTGCCCTGGTACGGAGCCCAAGGTCGGGCTTGGCGATCCCTGGCCTCGCTTCTGTGGGGACCGTTGTTGGCCACTCGAGCAGGAGCATTGGACGGCCGCTTGGCGACAGGGCTCCCCTGCTATCTCCTTGATCGGCCCCCTTGGAGTAAGGTGCCCCCATCTACCTGCATCGCTGGGCGGATAGACACTGCGGAGGGAGATTTGGCGGTCCCATCTCACTATCTACGGTCCCTGGAGCCAGGCTCTTTCTTTGGAGGTTCGACGCCTATATTCTGCGCATGTTTGCCTCTACAGTGGGTGTGCTGGTCCGAAGGCCTGATCTGCGGCTCCTGGCAGTACCCGTTCAGTCTTCTGGCTTCAGGGTGTGCACTCCTTGCTACCATGGGCCGTTTGGACAGGACACAGCCCAAGATATCTTTTGCCCCCAGGGGTCCCAGGTCAGTGGAGGATGCGGGGAGCAGCGGTAATGTGGAACGCGATGTGACGGAGGAGGCTCAGCAACAAGACTTGCGGGTCTTGATCATTGCTATGGAGAAGAACCTGCAGGGGGGAATGACTACTCTAGGGGCCAAACTAGATGCCCTCCTGTACCGTATGGACCGAATGGCTGAGCGGCTGGACAAACATGCAGAGCGACTTGACATGTCGGAGAGACTAATTACTGGGGTGGAGGAGGCCCAGTCCTCCCAGGACGCTGAGAGTAAGCAGATCGGCAGAGCTATGCAGGCCCTACTTTATAAAACTGAGGATTTGGAGGCCCGCTCGTGGCAGTGTAATCTCTGCATCACGGGCCTTCCGGAGACCACACAGACTGGGAACATGGAACTCTTTATCGAGAGTCTACTGAAGAAACTTCTCGGGGGACACAGCCTTTTCCGCCATGTTCGTGGTCGAGAGAGCCCACCGTTCGCTAGGCCCATGGCCTAATCCAGGGACCCCCGGCCTATAATTGCTAAACTGCTTAACTACCATGACCGTGATATGGCTCTGAAATTGGCCAGGGACAAGCAACCCCTGCAATATGAAGGCTTGGTGCTTTCATTGTATCCGGATTTCACCGCTAGAGTACAGGAGGCCAGGAAGCAGTTTGCCCCAATGAAGCGTCAGTTACGAGAGATGGGAGCCGACTACACAATGCTCTATCCAGCGAAGCTGAGGATTAATAGGCGAGGGCGTTCTATGATATTCACGGATCCCAAGGTGTTGCAGAAGGCCATGAATGTCCATGCGGCAGGGTTTGCGACGCACGCTAGAGGCGTCCTCACGTGGTTTAACCCAAGGTCCTCGCTGAGGTGGGCCCCACTGTTGACGGATAGTGATGGGAGGTACACAATCACTGGCTGCTACGGCAAGGGCTTGGAAATGTGTGTAGTGAACACGTATGGGTCCAACTACAACCACCCGGACTTTTACACTGCACTCACTGCGAAGATCGCACCACACTCAGAAAAGCTAGTCTGCTGGGGCGGGGAATTTAATATGACGAGACGTCCGGGGCTGGACAGGTCGGATGGCCCGACTCGATTGCCATCTGCTTCTGCTAGGACGATAACTGTGCAACTTACTAACCTGGACTTGACTGACGTCTGGAGGCACATGCACCCAACACTGGGAGGGTACACTCATTATTCAGCTCTGCACAATATTCATACACAAATTGACTACTGGTTTGTCACGTCCCAACTCCTTCCCAGCATACAGTCTATCCTGCCGCGTGCTTACTCGGATCACTCTCCACTTTTGATGGCCCTCACCACACCGAAGCGACGGATCCCTCCTTTTGCTTGGCGCTTCCCCCCATTTTCCTTACTGGATGCCCTCTTTAAGGAGGAACTGACGACGGCTATTATTCCTTTTTTTTTAGACTAATGTGGGCTCTGTTGATTCCTTTCAATCCGTCTGGGAGGTGTTTAAGCTCTTCATTAGAGGTGTCGCTATTTCTAAGCATGCAGGAGTATTGAAGTCGATCAGGGGCAGGTTACAAGCCTTAGAATCTAAGCTCAAGGACTTGGAGATGCAACGACTCCAGGCGAATGACGAGGTCCTGACCCAAAAACGATAGCTGGGGATTTACAGGAGTACAATGAGGAAGCAGATGCTGAGGTTAAACATCTGGGCAAATGCACAACGGCTTGGTCCTATTGCGAGGTAGAACGTCCGGGCTCGGTTCTTGCGCGGCTTGCTAAGCGCGCCAGGGATAGGACTACCATTCAGGTAGCGGAGCGCTTCCGGGAATATTATTCACAGCTGTATGCGTCGAGGGGTCCGGCCTTTGAGGAAAGCATTAATGACTACCTTATTCATATTGAGCTGCCGTGGCTACCTAACCTGAATTCCTGGCTCGACCATTCGAGCGGGAGGAGACTGTCCTTGCGCTTGCTGCAATGAAGGGGGGGGGAGTGCTCCTGGCAGCGATGGCCTCACTGTGGCCTTCTACAAGGCGTTCTCGGACCTCTTGATTCCCCATTTGCTCACTCTGTTTGATGACATGACAAACTCGGGATCCATGCCTCCCACTATGAGAGAGGCGATCATCGTTGCAATTCTTAAGTCTGGCAAGGACCCGGGGGACTGTGCGTCGTATCGCCCCTTATCCCTTATAATGTGGACGCGAAGATTTTTGCCAATCTTCTTTCTAACCGTCTTCAACCTTTGGTTACCACTCTGGTGGCTCCGGAACAGGCAGGCTTTGTTCCCACTCGCAACCTCACGTACAACATTTGAACGGTCTTTGCGGCTTTCCAACATACTTGCCCAGAGGTTCTGGCGGTGGCCGTCTTTTTGGACATGGAAAAGGCCTTTGACTTCGTCGAGTGGCCTTTCTTTCGTCATGTCCTGGGTCGGATGGGCGTAGGACAACTGTTCCGGCAACTGTTGGAGGTGTTATATACTGCTAGGATACGTATTGGCACGCTAGTCACGGATCCTATTCGGATCAGCAGGGGGACAAGGCAGGGCTGTCCCCTTTCCCCGATCCTGTATGCGCTTGCAGCTGAACCCCTTGCCTGCGCCTTACGGGAGTACCACAGCCATAGGGGCATCCGTTTCCCGACATATAATTTAATCGTCTCCACGTATGCGGACGACACTCTTCTGTATGTCCGGGACTGAGTTACGCATCTCTCTCCGGTTCTCCGTGAAATTGTGTTGTTTAGCTCCCTCTCAGGTATCCATGTTAACTGGAACAAGTCTATTATGTTTCCTCTGACACTTGCCACGGAGAAATTCGACCCGGAGTTACCTCTTCTGTGGACGACGGACACTGTGCGCTATCTCGGGATTCGCCTGTACACGGACTCAGAGGTACTCCTCAGGGAAAACTACGGCAAAGCTATATCTAAATTGGAGGACGATGTCGAGAGACGGATCGCCCTTCCGTTATCTCTACTGGGCCGCATCTCGCTCATGAAAATTATAGTCCTTCCACGCTTCTTATTCTTGTTTAGTAATGTGCCTATGGTCTTATCGTCACACTTTTCCGGCGGTTGCCGACGCTAATGGTGCATCTTGCTTGGGTGGGGAAACAACCTAGAGTTGCTTGGAAGATCTTAATCCGTCCATATGCTGTGGGCGGCCTCAACGCCCCGGATCTGGAGCTCTACTACAGTGCTGCGCAAAGTGCTCACGACTATTATTGGAGACATGGCCCGAAGGATATCCCTCACATTCGTATCGAAACGACTGTCGGGATCCGTCTCCGTTGCCCACCTTATTGGCGCGGCCGCGGGACCGCTGGACGGGAATTCTGGACTCCTTGACCTCAGTCACGCACGCCTGGCACTACATGATGGATATTCAGGCGTGCTCCCTGTTATATGCCCCGAGTGCTGCGATAGAGTGGTGCTCCTGGCTGGCCCCGTGCAGAGAGAAGGGAGTGACATGGAGGAACCGCCGACGGTCATGGCGTATGATTACGTGATCAACGCCAAGTCCCCGGCTAAACTGATAACTAATTTATACCGCATTGCCGTCTCCGAGAGGACGACGGAGTATGCGAAAACGAGATTGGCATGGCAATTTGATCTGCAAATTGAGCTCCCGGAGGAGATGTGGCAGTATTGCTGCACTAGCACCAGAAAGATCTCTTTGAACTGACACCATAGACTCCTAAATTTTACGTTTTTAAACAGATCTTACTATACCCCAGAGAGGCTGTATAGGTATAGGCTTAGAGAATCCCCGCACTGCGAGTGATGCGATGCACAGGTTGCTGACTTCCTGCATCTCTCCTGGTCCTGCCCTGCTGTCCTTTCCTTTTGGCAAGCGGTATATGGGGAACTTAACAGGATGGTTGGATTGGCACTAGTCCCGGATCCGCTTTTAGCTCTACTGGGCTACTCGAAACCCCTACGTCTGGCGCATAGGCAGCTTATTGATATGGCTTTCCTAATAGCTAAATGGTGCGTTGCGCGCGCTTGGATGAGAGGCCCTACCCCTACTCTTAAGTCCTGGCAGAGAGAATTGACATACTGCTGAACGCAATCTGAGCTTTATAGTGACTTGATGCCCCCGCGCAGCAGGACCAGGAACTTCTGGTCCTTAGTGCTGGACGGTGCATTGACGCAGGATGAGACGACTGAGGTTGGTGGTACAGGAGGGGCTGACTCGAACAGTGGTGCAGAACAGTTATGCGGGTCGCCAGATGCCGAGATTGGGCAGTGTCCTGACTAGATCGCCCCGTGTGGGTCATAGTGTTGATACCTGGGCGCGGGTGAGACAGTACCCATCTGTACTCTGGTGGTCCAGCTCCTGCTACGGATGCCGGGAGGGCTGGTCCTTGGATGTTACCACGTGATATGTCTAGTGCCGTATCCCTGTACTGACTTGCCTCATGATTACTGTGTTTTTAACGAAAAAAGCTGTGTTTTACTTGTCTCTCAATTGCTGCCAGAAATTATTGTCACTGCTGATGATGCCTTGTTTTTGGGTTGCTTTTCTTATTTCAAAATGCCAATAAAAATAAATAAATTAAAAATTAAAAAAACACAATGTCCAGAATGTTAATGTTGTAGGTTCAGGACAGACCTTCTTATAGTCCACATAGTGCCAAGAAACTTTGCTACAGCGCAAACTACTACTAAGCTAGCGTGAGATTTTAAGATGCACAGCGCCTCTAGATGGCAACGGATACCAAAGCATTTACAAACGGGAGCTAACCATTTGGCTCTCTGCCATTTGTACAGTGGGCAGGCAAAAAATATATGACCAATCGATTCCAGGGCACGAGGACAGTCTGGACAATATTGTAAATCAGTGGATGGTGAGCGCCAGGAAGCTGTAAGAGCCTTCACTGGAAGTGAACCAAATCTAAATTGCATAAACATCTTCCTATCCTGAGGGATCGTGATAGCATCCAAGTAAAATTCGCATGAGTCAAACTGTTTGAACTCCATAAACTCTGTGGTTAAACGGCCCCAAGACAAATATGAAATGGAAGACTGGGCCACCCAATGCCAATAATATTTCTTAAGTGATTCCTTGATAGGCAGCTGTAGGAAAATATGATCTGCTTCTTATGGTTACCCCCACTTTCTGCTAAATGTGATACTGTTTTTGACTAGTCTGACTGGGATCCTGCTAATCGGGACCCTAGTCTATCTGCTTTCTTCCTAAACTGTTATGTTATGTGCTTAGGTACACTCCAGATTGGATACTATGGGTACCCTTGCCAGTCCCTAGTATATGGTACCCATGTACCCAGGGCATAGGTATCCCAGAGGCCTCTTATGGGCTGAAGCATGTATTATGCCGCCCATGAGAGACTATGCAAAATGGAACTACAGGCCTGCCATTGCAGCCTGTGGAAGTTGGTGCATGCACCACTTACTTAAGATATATTTTTACGATATCTAAGGGTCACTACACTTAAAACCTATAAGTCACCCCTATAGCAGGCCTTAACAGTCCTGAAGGCAGAGTGCTTGGTTCCAAGTGATAGGGTGCCACTGCATGAGCAAAAGAAACAATTGATGGACGGAATGCTGGACAAAGTAAACATTCATCCCCAGTCACAAGGATCTGGGTTAAATCCATCATTCATTTGCTCACCACACCACCCCAGTTTGGACCCAGCCATATACAAATCAGCCTTGACCCTGTTCCTTGTGGGAACAGTCCAGCCGGAACTGCCAAGCCAGGTCCTCCCTGGACCAGAAACAAGCTTCTTGGGCATTCGTCTACTGAGCCCCGGGTCACTCCTTAGTAACCCAGACTCTGTCCCCTCTGCTTTCAGGTACTCTTCGACAAGAATCCAACTTTGGGGTCCAATGGACACTTGTCTTCCTTCCAGCAGAGGCTCTTCTTTGAAGTTCTCCATTGGGTTTGACAACGGTTTTCGACACCACTTCGGACCTATGCACTGGGAAAGGTAACTTGGGTACCTCGGTATCCAAGGGTGGGGTGGCTCTCTAACCTTCTATCTTCCACTGGGTTTCTTCGAAGTCCACTGGGAAGGGTCCTTAAACTCTAAAACTTCAACCGTGACTTCCCCATAGAATAGTACGGAGCACGCGCTTGTGTTACCACACTGCACCCGTACTCCGTGGGCTCCCTACTTACTCACCTTGGGTGGTTCCTTGGGGTCCCAGCGATTCTACGTCATCTAGACACTGTCTTGACTCAAGTTGTGGACCAACCCATATTTTAGTATATGGGTTGGTCCCTCCTGGACCTCACTGTGTATTAGTGCTATTTACTGCCATTTCTGTGCTTAAGTATTGTGTGCTTTGTGATTATCTCTGTGTAGGAGATACTGTGTCGTACTAGATAGTGTGATAATAATAAATACATATTTTTATAACTACTGTGTGGTTCTCCTTTTATTTAACCAATACTATAAGGTTAAATTCTGGCAAAACAAGCTTCTTAACATTCCGTCAAGACTTAGCTTGAAGGCTGCTCTCCATAGCTACCACTGGATAGCTTTCTAAGGTTATCTTTGACCTCTTAAATCACCATAAGGGTTGTTTCGACTGGTGTAAGGTGCCCACTTTAAGTAGTGGCCAAAGTAGAGAGAGGCAGAGGTAGAATCTAGTTTTATCCTCCTGACAGTTACGTAGTTAGACAAAAATCGAGTATATCGAAGAAAACCTGCCCTTAGGGAATTAGGTAGGATACAGCAAAAATTTGTTGTACTCCCTTGTCTTTTTTCTAAAGACCCCTCACCCACCAGGGTTGCCCCTAGGTGGCATGCTTCATCATTAGGGTTCCTCTCAATCCTCTACGGTTTGAGGTGTGCTGCGAATTAAGTAGGAGCACTTTTTATTGTAGACTATGTATTGTGCAGTGATGTGGAGTGGAAAGGGAAAGGGAAAAAAATTCTAAAAATACCTAACTAGTTGGCCACTCTTTTATTACCGCCCCTAGTTGGTATGGTTAAAAATCAGGGGTCGTTTACTGAGAAGAAACCTGAACCTACTGAGTCTGGTTGTCTCAGTACAGTGTTTTTGTCAACATGTTTCGAGTTGTTCCCCTAATAGCTCTTCATCAGGACTCCACGGGGTCCAACCTGTGTGTACATCTCCTAGTGAATCCTCTAATAAGAAGCAGTGCTTTGTTGCGGTTTTTAACATCGTAGACGGCAGTCGTACGTCGACGGAGATGCCCGCGACGTCAGTCTGCTCTTCTTCGCTGCTGGAGACATTTTCGACACCAAGCTCGACACCGATGGAGAACACAGGAATCTTACTTCTAGAGGTAGATCTGGTTCTACTTTTCTTGTGTTTGGAGGGTGATCTTCCTCTGGATCCAGCAGCCATCTTCTGTATCTCCAAGAGACCATACAGGCGGATTCTCTCTCTATCTTTGAGAGTGTGCCTGAATAAGTTCTTACAAGTCTCAAGAACATGTGTCTCAGGGAGACAGGGAATACAGACAGCATGTTGCCTGTTTTAGCCTTCTTTTTGACAGAAGAAGGGCAAGGATCAAACAAGACAGCCATCTTTTGACAGAAAAATAGGTATATTCTGTCAGAAAATAATAGTCCATTACTCCAACAGGTATAAGGCGTTGAGTGAAACAGGACAATAAGAAGTGATGAGCCGACTGAAAGCTGACCTAAAAAAGTGGCAGTCACTCCCCCTCAACCCCTTAGGGAGAAGCGCACTCTTTAAAATGATGGTCCTCCCGCGCTTTCTCTATGTTTTGCAGAACACCTCCCTCCCCCTCCCCTGCGCCTGGTTCCGCGAGCTAGACGGGCTTCTGACCCGCTTTCTGTGAGGGAATGGTCGTCCGCATCTATCCCTGGCACACACCAGAATTCCCTCTTATGATAGGGGATTGGGGGTGACTCACCTCTTCCTCTACTACCTTGCCTCCAAGCTCATTGTTGTTCATGACTGGTATGCGGGCGGCTGGTCCGACCCAGCATACCGGGTGGAACTCGAGGAGACGGATTTTCCCCGCATCCAAGCCGTTTTGTATGGCAGCCCTGTGCCGCAATCTATGGCACCCATTACTAGAACGATCTTCATGGGGCAGCTCTGCGCTACACGGGGTGGAACCACAAACTCACTAGGCAAACGCCGTTGTGGCATGGCACCTGACTCCGGGAAGTGGCAGCCTTGGACGGATTACGTCGTTGGGATCTGGTTGGCATCTCGGTTCTGGGGGACGTTTGGGTCGGGGACCACATCCGGGCTTTCGTGGACCTACAGCGGAACCATGCCCTTTCTCACACCCAGCACTTTCGATACCTACAGCTGCATCACGCGCTTCGAGCACATCACCCACTGTCAGTCCCCCTCCCAGAATTCAGTCCACTGGAGGCTCAGGTGATGATGGGGAACTTGGGGAGGGGCGGGGTGTCCCGCATCTATTGCTCCCTGGTTAAAAATGGCCCTGCGTCCCTGGATGCGCTGCGCTCTCGCTGGGAGGGATAGGTGGGTCCCCTGGAGGAGGCAGACTGGAGGGATACCCTTATGGCGCCTAGAACTCTCACCACGACTGCCAAGCTACATCTGGTCCAAATTTACTATCTGCATGCGGCCTACCTCTCCCCTGAACGCCTTTTCCGAGCCCGCCTGCGACCCTCCCCAGACTGCTTGAGGTGAGGCTTGGCGCCCGGGGATTTCTAGCATATGGTGTGGCTCTGCCCCAGGTTGACAAGGTTCTGGAGGGGAGTGGAGCACGAGCTCACGCGTGCCCTGGGCTGGGAGGTTCCCCACAAGCCATTGCGGCTGCTGCTGGGGGTCTTTGACGGTCTGGATGGTTCCAGGTCGGACAAACGCCTGCTGGGGACGGCGACAGCGGTGGCCAAAATGGATATAGCTAGATACTGGTCCCGAGCCGCGCCGCCTACCGTGGGGGGATGGAGAAGGGAGGTTGATTGGTGCGGGACCCAGGAGGAGGCCCTCTTTGAAGCCAGGGGGGCAACGGAACTGTTTCAGAGGATTTGGGGGAAATGGTTCAATCTACTTCCACCGTGAATGGGTATGTATTGTGCAAATCCTGCCTTTATATCTGGTGAGATCAGATTTCTACATGGACTGGAGAAGGATGACCCGACCTGCATTATTGAATGATGAGCTACTGTATGTGTTGAATGAGCTGCACCCAATGAATTTCCTTTACTGTTTTAAATGCCTAATAAAGTTGATCAAAAAAAAAAAAAGATGTGATGAATTCTTGACAAAAAAGCTCAAAAAATAACCGCTCAAACGCCAGGGTCCAGGCTGAAAGAGCCGGAAAGAAAAACGGACCTAACTATCACCGCTGAGTCATGATGGGAGGCAAGGGGTCATGGCTGTCTTAAAAGCACGGTGCCAGTTCTTTCATTTTTTCTTCTGTTATGTGTTTCCAATGCAGCCTATGGGCTAACAATACCTATCCTGTTCCATTTCAATTTGCGCAGTTCAATAAAGAAATTGTCTCTTTGCTTACCTGGTGTTCTTCCTATGATTGAAATTTAAATTTACAGAAATAAAAGCAGATATGTGTTGATTGAAACAAATGCAATTTACGGAAGCACTGTCTAGCCTTGTTTCGGTTAAGGCAAATTACTGCAATAACCCAAACAACAGCTCTCAAAATATAGCAGGTTGTGAAGGAATGAATATCTCGGCACCAGGGCGAAGTCCCTTTAAAGCACCATCCACCTTTGTGCCAGTTATGCCTCGCGACACGGTAGACATATTCCATGACAGGGTAACTAATTGAAAAACCGCTATCGCAAGTCCAAATCCCGTGTTAAAACTCAGAACTACCGTACACAGTATTTCCAACTAATGGCCAAACTAAAGAACTATTCCACAGTGGTCATTATCAAATCCGACTCTGGCGCAAATATTGTTTTGTGGGGTAAGGAGGATTACAAAGCAGAAGCATATCGGCACCTTAACAACCAAGACTGCTACAACACAATCAGATGAACTTACCGCCTGGAGAAGAGAGGGCTTGATATCAAAGGATGAATTTAACTATTTAAATAATGATTTTCCTGTGATGCCCACCATCTACTTCATCCCAAAAGCTCACAAAGGGGTTAGCCCTATCTGAGGAAGACCAATCATCTCTGCTAAAAACAATATCTTTGAGTGCACTTCCAGCTATGTTGATCATTATTTACAAGAACATGTCTCCCTACCTATACATGTGACTCTAATGATTTCCTTTCCAAATTGAATGCACAAATATGGTCCGACGATTATCTATTCCTTAACTATTCCTTACCTTAGATATAACTACCCTGTACACAAGCATTAGACACGATGATGGTTTAAACGCTGTGGATTTCGTTTGAAAAAGAGACCCATGTCTATGTACCAACATAACATTGTGTTGCTTAAAATGATTCAATGGTGTCTATGCAATAATGTGTTTACATATGATGGTAACATCTTTCAACAAATGCAAGGTGTGGCTATGGGGGCATGCTTCTCCCCTTCTCCCCTAGCTATGCCTGTCTCAATGTGGGCTGGTGGGAGGAGCATGTCCTACAGGTAGAGCACAGGACCTCTAGGGAAAACCATATGGTGCAAATGTGGAGATGCATAGATGATGTTTTTATAATTTGGAAGGGAACACCGGCAAAAGCTGAGAAATTTGTAGATGATATCAATTGCAATTCTATGAATTAAAATTTTACTGCACATATTGACCATAATACCACTAACCTTTTGTACATTACTGTATATATTGAGAAGGGCATAATTGAAACATGTCTCTACAGAAAACCCACAGCCGATAACACACTTTTACAGGTTACGAGCTTTCATCCACGGCATACCATTACTAGTATTCCCTATGGAGAGTTCTTACATATACGTAGAGCGTGCAGTCCAAATGAAACACTTGAATTACATCAGAGTGCAGCCAAACAGAGGTTTATTGAGAGAAGTTACAATCCAACTAAATTAGATCAAGCCCTAAAGAAAGCCAACAGCAAAGATAGACAGTTGCTGTTGAATCATAACTGTGGGGATATATCAACTGATACTTCTTCGAGCTATACCTCAGTTGAGAGTCCTGTATCCACCAATACAGAAATTATAACCTGTAGGCTTATCACCACCTACAGCAAACAGGCCAATGCCATCAATGGCACCATTAGTGCACAATGGCCTATAGTTCTACTTGATGCTACTCTTAAGCAAATATTGCCAACTACACCCAGTTTAACTTACCGTGAGGCATATTCTATGCATAAGGACATAGTAAACATCAGTGCAGCACTTGCTGTGCATGCAAATTCGGAGTCAATACTGCCACTTACTCCACTGCCTTTTCAGACATCCCAGTTAAACTTAAAGGTCATTTTACATGCCCCACCAAGTATGCCGTTTACGTCCTACAGTGTACATGTGGGTTACACTACGTCGGTAGCACTAAGCTACAGGCTTAAGCGCGCATATTATAACATTTGCGCGCAACGGTAAATTCAGACCCCACATACCCTGTCGCTAGGCAAATCAAATGGAACACAACAACAATCTAAATGTTCTTAAATACTATTTCATCGACAGGGTACCCATAAACACACAAGTTGGTAATCGAGAAAAAAAGTTGAGACAACTAGAATCTCAATATATAGTTGAACTCAATACCAAGTCCCCTCAGGGTTTAAATTTATGTGAGGATCTACACAATTACCTGTAGCCACATGCAGTCTACCAACTTTAGTGTCCCAGGGTTTTCATTCTTATTTGTTTCAGCGTCATAGTAGGCTACATAAGCCATGGTGTCGTTTGTGCAGCACCACTTATGAATTGCCTCCATGAGGTGCTTCCTTTGCTCTGCGTTTCGTAGTGCAAGGGGACTCCCAAGCACATTATAAGAATGAGTCGTAGATTTTCTACTATCTGTGTATACATACATTCTGTTGTTTATATAATCGTTTCGGCTGCTATTTGTATTTTTATCCCCACTTTTTTCTTCCATGCACCTTTAAGACTATATACATTTGCACTATTCATTTGCACAATAGCACTGCACTTTAGACCAGACGATGATATGAAGGATTTTTTCTTATTATATCGCCATAAGTCGAAACACATCAATTATCATGTTTACATTGCAGTATTTGCACTGGTGATATTGACTTCTTTATTGAAATTCTTATATGGCAAAGAGAGGTGTTTTTTACTACGTAGCATATTTTTGAGTATATTTTTTAGGCAATTTTAGTCCTGCTTTTATTAACCAAATTTAGCATATGGTATTACTGCATTTGTGAGTTCTATACATTTTGTGCTTTTAAATGGTGTAATCATGTTATTTATAAAATTGATGACATGTTTGATTTATAATCTTTTTAAGCAGTACTGCCTGTCATTACTAAGTGTATACTTTTATCAACACCATACAATGGTTGAAGTTTCAACAAAACACCTATGCCATAGTATTTCTTCTATATCTATTTAAGTTGCAGGCACGGTGTCACATGGTATTTTGGTATCCAATAAAACTTTCACTATTACGGTACGCGATCATGTGACCAAGGCCACTGCGTTGGCTGAAACGCGTCATGATCGACTTCACCGAGAACTGAAAAATAAAATGCTGCACTGGCAAATTAAGCTCATCAAGTTGTCTGTTTCTCTTGACATGCGCAAATGCACATAAGAGTGGTAATTGTATATATATATACATAAGAACTGCTGAAATTACAGAGGCCGATGGATGAAAGTAAGGGGCACAAACATTTTTGATTTTGCATCATGTTTCTCTACTTCACTGCACTGAGGCTTCGCTCTGCGGCATTATGGGACTGGTAGTCCACTGTTATTCGCACGAGGAAGCACGAGGTACAGATGAGCCAACCGCCACTGGGTAAGGAGGAGCTAACAACTTTGGTAAAAAGTGAGAAACATGAAAGTGGGACTTGAAGCATTCGACAAAGGCACCACGCCGAAACTGGTCATGCAAGCCTGTTATTAAAATTGGAAATCTAAACCCTGCTGTGTCCTGTCATATCTAATCCAGCCTGGAGGAGATGTTTTGAAGGAATATTACCGCGTTCCCTGTGGCGCGCATGCAGGACCCTTTCTAATTTGTGGCCAGGAGAAAACATGGGAACTTGTTCTGAAGGTAGCCGTGGTAACGGAGAATTTTCCTGGCCCTCCATCGTTAACCTCTGAGGAGTCACTGAACTGACAGGAACAACGTGAGACGACATCACTTGAACTGCGCCCATAAGAACTGCTGAAATTACAGAGGTCGATGGATGAAAGTAAGGGGCATAAACATTTTTGATTTTGCATCATGTTTCTCTACTTCACTGCACTGAGGCTTCTCTCTGTGGCATTATGGGACTGGTAGTCCACTGTTATTCGCACGAGGAAGCACGAGGTGCAGATGAGCCAACCGCCACTGGGTAAGGAGGAGCTAACAACTTTGATAAAAAGTGAGAAACATGAAAGTGGGACTTGAAGCATTCGACAAAGGCACCACGCCTAAACCGGTCATGCAAGCCTGTTATTAAAATTGGAAATCTAAACCCCGCTGTGTCCTGTCATATCTAATCCAGCCTGGAGGAGATGTTTTGAAGGAATATTACCGCGTTCCCTGTGGCGCGCATGCAGGACCCTTTCTAATTTGTGGCCAGGAGAAAACATGGGAACTTGTTCTGAAGGTAGCCATGGTAACGGAGAATTTTCCCGGCCCTCCATCGTTAACCTCTGAGGAGTCACTGAACTGACAGGAACAACGTGAGACGACATCACTTGAACTGCGCCCATAAGAACTGCTGAAATTACAGAGGTCGATGGATGAAAGTAAGGGGCACAAACATTTTTGATTTTGCATCATGTTTCTCTACTTCACTGCACTGAGGCTTCGCTCTGCGGCTTTATGGGACTGGTAGTCCACTGTTATTCGCACGAGGAAGCACGAGGTGCAGATGAGCCAACCGCCACTGGGTAAGGAGAAGCTACCAACTTTGATAAAAAGTGAGAAACATGAAAGTGGGACTTGAAGCATTCGACAGAGGCACCATGCCGAAACCGGTCATGCAAGCCTGTTATTAAAATTGGAAATCTAAACCCCGCTGTGTCCTGTCATATCTAATCCAGCCTGGAGGAGATGTTTTGAAGGAATATTACCGCGTTCCCTATGGCGCGCATGCAGGACCCTTTCTAATTTGTGGCCAGGAGAAAACATGGGAACTTGTTCTAAAGGTAGCCGTGGTAACGGAGAATTTTCCCTGCCCTCCATCGTTAACCTCTGAGGAGTCACTGAACTGACAGGAACAACGTGAGACGACATCACTTGAACTGCGCCCATAAGAACTGCTGAAATTACAGAGGTCGATGGATGAAAGTAAGGGGCACAAACATTTTTGATTTTGCATCATGTTTCTCTACTTCACTGAACTGAGGCTTCGCTCTGCGGCATTATGGGACTGGTAGTCCACTGTTATTCGCACGAGGAAGCACGAGGTGCAGATGAGCCAACCGCCACTGGGTAAGGAAGAGCTAACAACTTTGATAAAAAGTGAGAAACATGAAAGTGGGACTTGAAGCATTCGACAAAGGCACCACGCCGAAACCGGTCATGCAAGCCTGGTATTAAAATTGGAAATCTAAACCCCGCTTTGTCCTGTCATATCTAATCCAGCCTGGAGATGTTTTGAAGGAATATTACCGCGTTCCCTGTGGCGCGCATGCAGGGCCCTTTCTAATTTGTGGCCAGGAGAAAACATGGGAACTTGTTCTGAAGGTAGCCGTGGTAACGGAGAATTTTCCCCGCCTTCATCGTTAACCTCTGAGGAGTCACTGAACTGACAGGAACAACGTGAGACGACATCACTTGAACTGCGCCCATAAGAACTGCTGAAATTACAGAGGTCGATGGATGAAAGTAAGGGGCACAAACATTTTTGATTTTGCATCATGTTTCTCTACTTCACTGCACTGAGGCTTCGCTCTGCGGCTTTATGGGACTGGTAGTCCACTGTTATTCGCACGAGGAAGCACGAGGTGCAGATGAGCCAACCGCCACTGGGTAAGGAGAAGCTACCAACTTTGATAAAAAGTGAGAAACATGAAAGTGGGACTTGAAGCATTCGACAGAGGCACCATGCCGAAACCGGTCATGCAAGCCTGTTATTAAAATTGGAAATCTAAACCCCGCTGTGTCCTGTCATATCTAATCCAGCCTGGAGGAGATGTTTTGAAGGAATATTGCCACGTTCCCTATGGCGCGCATGCAGGACCCTTTCTAATTTGTGGCCAGGAGAAAACATGGGAACTTGTTCTAAAGGTAGCCGTGGTAACGGAGAATTTTCCCCGCCCTCCATCGTTAACCTCTGAGGAGTCACTGAACTGACAGGAACAACGTGAGACGACATCACTTGAACTGCGCCCATAAGAACTGCTGAAATTACAGAGGTCGATGGATGAAAGTAAGGGGCACAAACATTTTTGATTTTGCATCATGTTTCTCTACTTCACTGAACTGAGGCTTCGCTCTGCGGCATTATGGGACTGGTAGTCCACTGTTATTCGCACGAGGAAGCACGAGGTGCAGATGAGCCAACCGCCACTGGGTAAGGAAGAGCTAACAACTTTGATAAAAAGTGAGAAACATGAAAGTGGGACTTGAAGCATTCGACAAAGGCACCACGCCGAAACCGGTCATGCAAGCCTGGTATTAAAATTGGAAATCTAAACCCCGCTTTGTCCTGTCATATCTAATCCAGCCTGGAGATGTTTTGAAGGAATATTACCGCGTTCCCTGTGGCGCGCATGCAGGGCCCTTTCTAATTTGTGGCCAGGAGAAAACATGGGAACTTGTTCTGAAGGTAGCCGTGGTAACGGAGAATTTTCCCCGCCTTCATCGTTAACCTCTGAGGAGTCACTGAACTGACAGGAACAACGTGAGACGACATCACTTGAACTGCGCCCATAAGAACTGCTGAAATTACAGAGGTCGATGGATGAAAGTAAGGGGCACAAACATTTTTGATTTTGCATCATGTTTCTCTACTTCACTGCACTGAGGCTTCGCTCTGCGGCATTATGGGACTGGTAGTCCACTGTTATTCGCACGAGGAAGCACGAGGTGCAGATGAGCCAACCGCCACTGGGTAAGGAGGAGCTAACAACTTTGATAAAAAGTGAGAAACATGAAAGTGGGACTTGAAGCATTCGACAAAGGCACCACGCCGAAACCGGTCATGCAAGCCTGTTATTAAAATTGGAAATCTAAACCCCGCTGTGTCCTGTCATATCTAATCCAGCCTGGAGGAGATGTTTTGAAGGAATATATATATATTTATTTTTATGTACTCCGGGGTCCCCGCACATGGGCGGTAATATTCTGTGCTTATGAACATTGATTAGGATCCCCTG
Source organism: Lissotriton vulgaris (assembly GCF_964263255.1). NCBI lineage: Eukaryota > Metazoa > Chordata > Amphibia > Caudata > Salamandridae > Lissotriton > Lissotriton vulgaris. The sequence goes on from NC_141685.1 coordinate 879,539,614, forward strand.
AAAGATAAGCACTATTGGGTAGCTCAAGATAAGTTACTTACCTATAACTACAGTTCTCCAGGGTTGTTATATTTCAAAGAGCCACATGTTTGAATCATTGACTATCGATGATTACAGCTATGGATTCACAAAATACGGAGAACAGCACCTCGTTTTTACATGCTAAATCAATTACAGCCACAGTAGTCCTCTGCAAGTATAACGAGGGCACGCTTGATGTGCTCCTACAGGACACAGGATAGAACAAGGACATCACTGGTATCAAGGGGCAGATCTCTGAATACACACCAGTTTAATTTAAGTCTATGACAAAAATCAAAAACAGGATAGCACATAATCACAGTCAGGCATTCAGAGCAAGGGAAGAATAATGAACATCAGGCGGTGGCATTTATGTTCCAATATGAATCTTTATTATCTCCATGTACTTTGAATATCTCCACCTGTGTGCGTAATCCCTGGTCACTTTTTACAAGGGAATCTTTATTCTAAAAAGCAGGTTTAATGCCCTTTATAACTAAGCAAATATATATATACATATTCATTTTTTGGTCAACAAGAGGGCATAACACATAATTACACATACATCATGTTCGGGTTTCTCGGACGAATCGCGTCATGTTGCCACCCATCTTGGAATAAAGCACTTCTTTTGCATCATACATCCCTGTGGTCTGTACCTGTTTGTGCTCGTGTTCTCATCGGGATCCTTGTGCTTCAGGATTGTGGAGTTCGATATATCTATACTACTATTATAAAGAGAGAACAGATATCTTTTGGCAAGGTAAACTCGGGAACCACAGCGCCAAACCACACACCCAATACATTGTTGTAATCCTCAGGGTGTGTAGATGGACATAGGCTGCATAAAATTTAAAAAAACGTAAATTAAAAAATTAAACTTTAAAAACAAAGTAGTCCCCTAAAAGTAGCGCCGGCCGCAACGTAGCGCTGGCCGCTAGCGATGTCTGCAACGTGCGTGATGACGACAAGCAGGGAGGAGCGGTGACGAGCAGCGAGGAGTGGCGGTGAAGTCCGGAGCAAGGGGAAGAGCGGCGGCTCAGGTAAGGCAAAGGCAAGGCGAGGCGGGAGGCGGGAGGCGGTCTGGGCAATGTCGGGGCGGGCGTGTTAGGCAAAGGCAAAGGCGAGGCGGGAGGCAGGCGGGAGGCGGGAGGCAGGCGGGAGGCGGGCAGTGGGAGGCGGGTGGGAGGCGGTCGGGGAAGGTTACATGAAGAAACGGAAACGTTGGGTATTTTGAATTACCACAGCAATATTTCAGGCGGGAAGCGGGCGGGAGGCGGTCTGGGAAGGTTACATGAAGAAACGGAAACGTTGGGTACTTTGAATTACCACAGCAATATTTCACTGAATATATTGCCTTCTCATGTGTAAGCCTACGGTCTCATGTAACATCGAGACTCGATTACGCCAACCTATTATATCCGGGTATTACGGCCAAAAGTCTCAACCGTCTCCAAGTATTGCAAAACGCCACAGCCCGGCTGGTGCTGAGGCTTCACCCTCTAAAGCCGCCTTGAGGTCCCTTCACTGGCTTCCGATCCGTGAAAGTATTACCTTCAAAGCGTTATGCATGTGCCATCGCATCTTTGGAGGTAGAGCACCCGGCCCTCTGAACAGCCTCATCACCCCCTATAGGCCAGAGCGGATGCTTAGATCCTCCGGCATGGGTCGGGCTGTTGTCCCCAAAATCCGTAAAGCTCGGATGGGGGCAGATCTTTCAGGCGCCTTGCAGCCAAGAATTGGAGCCTGCTACCCACTGAATTGCGCCTCGAACCTTCTGAGACCAAATTTCGAAGAGCCCTCAAAACCCATCTCTTCTGTCTAGCACTTCAGTAATATCCTGACCCTCTCACAGGCTTTTCTTTCAGCGCGGGGACACGCCGGAGCTTTCCCAAAATTCCCAAAAAAAAAAAAAACATAGAAGCGAATCGCTAGAATAGAAGCCCCCATAAAGCATTTTGTTTTGTCATAGAATGAACACCCCTGGCATGTGCCAATGCATATTCCATCACATATATTTCCTTAACAAAAATCCACCAGTTATTTATAGAAGGAGGACACAGACTAATCTATAGCCGGGCGATTACCAATCTTGCAGCAACAAGTAGAATCAGAAATAGACAAGCAGATCCATAACTCAGATTCTTTGAACCAATCATGATTTCCCTAACGGACAAAGATGGATCTGTCCCCAATCTCTAAGAGCATACATGACCCACCTACTGCCAGAATATACCCAATTTTGGATATGTAACAAACATATGCGTCATACTTGCTGCATATCGGTCACATCTAGAACATTTTGTCCGAGCGCTGACTGAACCTGGCCGAGCCCATTTAGCTATTCTCTCTGGCGTATAATACAGCAGGCACACAGTGCGCACAGTGCGAAAGCGCACAGTGCGAAATAGTTGTAATCGCAAGTTTATAGAATTAACTGAATCACCAATAGTGATAGCTTAATCAATAGCCCCTACCTTAATAGCTTTTCCCAAGATCTTGCTCCACCTTTCCGCCAGTTTTTCGCCATCACCTTGTCTATAACCGATAAAACATTTATGCATATGGCTTATGAAAGATTTTGTCTGCTCCTTATTCAAATGATCCCAAACCTCTGAATTAGATATTTTTGTCAGATTTAAGTGCTTCAACAAAAATTCCCTGATTTGGAGATATTTAAAAAACATATAATTCGGAAACTTAAACTGTACCTGTACCTCTCAAAAGATGCCAGACCGCTATAAACAAAGAGATCCCCAAGGGAAACAATCCCATAAGTAGCCCAACATTTCCCGGCAGCGTCTTGAAATACCTCTGTGAATATCGGGTTACCCCATAAGGGAAGTCGATCATGATAGACTGATAAATTACATCTAGAAAAGATAGCATGCCATATGTATGTAGTATCTCTTATAGTCCTAAATTGGATCCTTTTGAGTTAATTTGGGTCATTGATTCTATATAGATAAGTACCACTGTCCTCTGCCAACATAAATTGGTGAAAAAAAGTAGTGTACAGCAGATTTAAAAGACTGCGAAAACGACCAGCAAAGGCAGACCAATAATACATTTTAAAGTTGGGGAAATCCACCCCTCCCTGTTTATATGGAAGCTTCAACAAATCAATAGCTCGCCAAGCATTTTTGTAGCCCCAAATAAAGCTCCTTAAAACACCCTCTAATCTCTTTTAAAAAAATGTTGGGCACCCGCAGGGGAATAGATCGAAATAAATACAAAAATGTTGGTAATATCTTCATTTTGATAATATTAGATCGTCCAATAATGCCAATAGGGAGTTTATGCCAGCTCTTCAAAAGTTTGACTGTGTCTTTAAGTAAAGATTCATAATTCAAAGAAAATAGCTTATCTATCCATGCAGAGATTTTGACCCCAAGATAGGTGGCCACAGAACAGACCCAAGGATTACAGCGCTAGGTTTAAAATTAAGGATAAATTGAGTTTTATTAGTATTTACTTTATACCCGGATACAGAGCCAAACCTAGCCGCCTAACCCTTGATAATCTTAATCACTCTAGCTGGCTCAAGACTGCAATATCGTCTGCATAGACGATAACTTTAGGCTGAGTTGCACCGGATATCAGGGCATGATTTGGGAATTAGATTGTAAAGTGAAAATAAATGGTTCGATATATAAAGCGAACAGCAGAGGTGAGAGAGGACAGCCCTGCTGTGTACCCCGAAGGATTGGAAAAGTTGATGATTGTAAACCTAGATATATCAATTTGGCTTGGGGTTTGAGATACAGAGCCTGAATCCATTGTTTATATACTCCCTTAATCCCAACCCTTGTTAATATAGACTATATAAAATCCCACCCCACCCTGTCAAAAGCTTTTTCAGCACCTAAGAGCATCATACCTAGAGGTGTTGACCGCTTCTCTGCCATATCAAAAGCGCAGACTGCCGTGTTGACATGGGCGGTTGTATCCCTCCCTTGAATGAAGCCATGTTGATGAGGGGAAACCACCACCGACATAATAGGGGCAAGACGGATGGCAAGTATTTTTGAGAATATTTTAGTGTCCGCATTATATGACCCCCGCTGCTCAGGAGGTTTATTTTTTTTCAGAAAGAATACTATCTGAGTCATATTCCAAGACTCCGGTACCTCTCCTTTGATGCCAATGTGTTGTATAACAGATCTAAATGGTTCAATCAATACATCTTTAAATAGTTTATAAAATTCGAGAGGTAAAGGATCTTCCCCAGTTGCTCTGCCTGATGGTAGGATCAATATTGCCAGTTCTATCTCTTCCCTTGTGATGTAATTTTTCCAATGAACTTGCAATCGCCTCGCTCAGAGCAGATAAATATCTACCCTGCACGTAAAACTGATTATTTTCCTCTCTTGGTGTTATATCTGAAGTATATAGATCCTGATAGTAAATATAAAATTGCTCTAAGATCTCCTGCAATTGTGTATAGAGTATGACCCTGACCCTTTTGTTCTTCTAATATACGTTTTGGCACGATCATCTGCGACCTTATGAGCAAAAATCTTACCTATTTGCTCACCATACTTGGATTGTGTACAACAATATCTATCAAATCTAGCCACTATTCTTTCTCTAAATACCTTTTTTGTAGCCACTCTAAGATCTATTAGAGACAGAAATAATTGTTCTTGATTACAGGTACCCTGCAAAACTGCCTCTGCGTGTTGCTCTTCCAATCTCCGCATGGCTTGGATAGCCTCCTAAATGGCAGTTTTCCTTGCTTTATTCTGTTGCCATAGATATTGTTTAGTTGTTCCTCTGATAACTGCTTTCCAGGTGTCCCAAACCACCAGTGGAGAAGCAGACCCAACATTTTCTTTAAAAAAAAATTCTAACTGTATCCTAGTAAGAGCAATATATGCACTATCCGAAAGCAAGTATCTTGGGAATGAAAAGGGTCTAAGTATCTTATCTCCTGCTAACATCTTAAATTATAGTAATATAGGGTTGTGATCGGACATAACACGTGGGCATACTTCCACAGCCGATGTCAGCATTATTTGATCCGAAACCCATGCCATATCTATTCTTGAATACGATTCATGGGGAGCAGACTAGTACGGGTACCCGGGAATGGCTGGATACAAATACCTCCATGCATCCCTAATGAGCTGAAACCGACCTAATTCGACAATTGCAGCCTGAGTCTTGCACATTCTCATAGTAGCCTCACGTCGGGTAGTATCAATACTGTAATGCATGATTCAATTGAAATCACTGATTACCACCCTTTTTCCCTCCCAATTTAGCATTTTCATGTTCAGTGAGTCAATAACTGAGGAGTCATCCACATTAGAACCATATAGAGCAGGGGACGCGCAAGTGCGCAAATTCGAGATGGCTACCGTTTTGTAAGCTCCATGTCATAGGGGGCCCGTTCTCATCGACAAAATCTACTATTCCAGCCAGAATTTACCGGAAATTAACTCTACAATCTTCTGAGGACTTACCTGATGCCGTGGTGACTTTCCTTAATGTCTTTGAAGTCGGTATAGGTATTTTTCTTCCTCCTGGTTCTGCTGCCATCATTGCCTTAAGGTACTGCCCAGAGTTCCTGTCAAGGGGCGGAGCAAGTGTTCAGGAAAGGGCCTGGCTTTGGCCTAACCACACCCACAGTCTGTTTTAGCTGCTGCACCAGCTTTTTCCTTGCAGTATATTTTTCTGCATTCACATTATTTCACTATACTTTGTATTTATTTGCTCCACACTTTTTTATTATACGACAATGGGAATAAAAATGTGCAGAATCCTAATAATAAAAAGGAAACATTACATTTCTCCTCCTCCTGTAAAATCTAAAGTGGTGGAATCTAGTGAGCCCTCATTGGCAATAATTCTTGACAAGCTTCATGCATTAAGTTTTGTAGTGTAGTTCCTATATTCCCAATAGGCTCTGCGCATTGGAATAATAAGTCCTATAGATTTGACGTAGGACTTACGTCGACTAGGTCTCTATTGAATATATTAGACTTAATTGTGAGTGCCAGCTAGCTCAGTGGTCACTAGAAACTTTCTCGAGTTCGCAAGAAGGGATTTTGTTTCTGACAACTGCATAAACATGACAACTTTGTTTCCCCAAGATAAAACTGATCTTCAGAGTCCTGGAAACAATAGATAGATATTTTAATCAGTCATTCGTGCATGCTTCGTTTCACCAGAGGTGCAGAGAAATAGAGAGATGGCCGTTTTCAATAAAAGTATTTATTGAACAGTCTTCTTTCTCAAACAAAAAGAAATGAACTGCTAAAATCGTAGACTGGTTGCAAAATATAATGCATACAGTAAAAAGAGTAGAATAAAATAATATTGTAAGAGCATTGTATGGTTCCTAGTAGGCATGAGCGAATTTTGAGGATCTCGCGTTCGCGAATTTTGCGGATTTGCGGATTCGCAATCCGCAAAATCCGCGAATTCCCGCGAATTTGCGGATTTTTTTTTTTTGTGTGTTCGCCCGTGTTTCTGCCAGTTCGCGAGGGTTTTGTACACTTTCGCAAATTGCGAACTTACCTGTCGGGTCGCAAGTTTCGCGAACTTGTTGTTTCTACGTGTCCAGCCTGTTTGGGACACTCTTCTTCATCACTGCCACTCTCTGTCACCACTGCCACTCTCTGACTACTCATGCCACCCTCTGGCCCACCCATGCCACCCTCTGTTTCATCACCACACCCTCTGGTTGTCCAGTGTACATTATTTTCGGCAAAGCAAAGCACACCTTCCCTGCCTCAAGTGACCTGAATTAATTTGGGGCTGATTAATGTGTCACAGAATATTTTTTTAGCTGGCACCTGCTTCCTTAGTGCGCCCTGATTAGTGATCTTTTGCACTTGCTAAGTGCTTTCATTGTTGCAAAATTAGTTACAACACCTGCCCTGCCCCAACTGACAATAATGAATTAGGGGCTGATTAATGGATTTTAACTTCCAGCCTGGCTCCTGCTTGTCTCCCTTAGCTGTAATTCAGGACCTTTGTGGCATATGTGTAACTATTCTGAGGTTCAGAGCAGGGTCACATAATAGTTTCAACTGGCAACTGAACTCTGGAGGGGCCCCTCAGGAAGCACTACAGGAAATGGCTACTAATGATGAGCCTGAACTTTTGAACCTGGTAAGTAGTTACTTTCAGTTTTGCTAAGATCGTATTTCTGCAATTTTGCACTTATTCGCGGGGCGCGAACTCACGCGAACAGTGCGAGCAAAATCCGCTGCTCGCGGATTTGCGGATTTTGCGGGAGATTCGCAAATCTCGCGGATTGCGGATTTCCCGAAAATCCGCAAAATCCGCGAGCGGAACGGATTTTCCGCCCACCCCTAGTTCCTAGACCATAGATAAATACATACATAAATAACAAAGGCAAAAAAGTACTCAACTGGTGCTTCTAAAATACGCCTACCCCAATGTACCTAACCTAGGTCGAGCACGAGGGAAGAAGCAAGTGAGGTGTAGCATAAATTTAGTATTCTTTGCCAAGAATCTATCCAAGATTTCTCTAAGGGTCTAATCAGCTCCGTATCTTGGTTTTAGAATGAAGAAGGTCAGGCTCAGGACTTGATTTCCCAACAACCCGCAAGGGTAGCTTGGAAACACTGGAGCTGGATTTCTCGGCAGGAGTAATGATAGCGTCTTTCTCAGTGCCTCTGCTGCAGGGGTGGCTTCCTTCGGCACTTGTAGTAGCAGGGTGAGTCAGGCGAGTAGATAGTCGAACTGCTCCAAACCACTGTGTGTTTGCTATGGCGAGTGTGGGCATATTTATACCTTGAAGGTACCGAGATTGACGTAAAGGTGAGCATAATAACATCATCAAAGAGTCTCAGTGTGAGGAAAAAGGGTCTGATACCTCAGGAGCACTACAGGATCCAGAGTTCCCTGGGACTCTGCAGACATGGGGCAACTACCGGTCACGCGGGAGCCGGGAAGATGGACTACCCACCTCTCGTCTTTCTTCACAGACCTCTTTTGATATCAGTGAAACCAGTGAGGGCGGAGTTAACACCGGAACAGATAGCGCCGGTTCCTTGAAAACCTGGATGAGGAGAGAGGAGCGGGCGTCATCCAGCGGAAGCGGAACCCGAGAGGAGGAGCCGAACGCGGAAGTACCTGAGAAGTCGGAGAATTGGGAATGCAAGGAGGACGCCGTGGACGAGGATGGAGAAGACGACCACTGGACGGAGGATTGGTGGCGTCCACCGGAGGAAGCTGAGGAGCGGTCGTAACTCTGGAGAGTTACGGCAGGGTCGTTGAGTCATACCGAGTAATACCGATTCAGTGTCATTCGGGGAGGGCGAACTCTAGGGTGGAGGCAGGGAAGGGTTTGCAGAAATACGGGAGAGTGTTGTTTGCTTTGTTTCCTCTGTTATCGGGGTATTACTACACTGACTTTCTCCCATACCACCGCTATATTCGTACGCCCTGACAACCTGAAAACCTTGTCTGACAACTGATAGGAATCCTTTTCCTCCTGTTTGTTTTAGTATTAAAAAAAAACCCATATCACCTTTGTTTACTTACCACAAGACCGCTTTCAAACCACCGGGTGTTGGTGATGGTAGTATAGCCCCATACCACAATATTACTGACGACCCTCAATCTTTCTTTCTCCTAAACGATGCTCCGGATTCGTACACCATCACGGAGAGGGAGGAGTCTCAAGACACGGCCACTGGCCCTATACCGGAAGATACCAAGACCCCTGGGATAACTCCTGAGGATTCAGAAGAAGAGGACACTGGTTTTTCCCCATCACTTCACCCCACTGTACTTCCTGCTAATAAATCAGCCACTGTCAGACAATATATTCAGCCTCCTTGTTTATATATCCGCCCTCCCACACTCAGTTCTTTGAAAACTCCAAAGTTCTTGGGCAAGTCAGTATTCGAGCAAGGGGAAGTCCCTAGCTGCTGAAGCTGAGTTTTCCAAGAAATCGTTGTGGATTTTCGGAACTAGTGGAAGTAGCCCTGCCGTATTTGGACTGCATGAGCTATGTCTACATATGGTTATGATTTTTATGCCTATATAAGGATATGGTGATTTATACCTATATAAGGGCACTAGCAGCCCGTCCCAACGTTGTCCGGGTAGGAATTGCTGCTGGCCAGTAGTATATTGTTTTGCAGTAGTAGTAGTAGTGCTTTATTGTACAGTTAATAAAAACCATTACAAATAGCCATCGGCAATAAAAGAAAGCAGATTATAAAAGACAGTTAAAAACAGTTAGAAAACCAAAAAAAACCCATTGTTTTGTAGGATTTAGTTATGATAGCATTTCTTATCTGTGACAGGCCTGTGAAACGCTTCGATTCACAGTGCACTGCTGATGCACTTAAGAGTGCGCGGTCAGTAGTGTGTAAACTCGAGTTTCCCTACTTTATTTTTCCTTGCAATATTATACAGCGCGAACTCGACAACATGGCATGAGCACAATTTACATTACAGAAGAACACATTCATTTGTGGTAGGCAGGGGGAGACAAAGCGATTTGCCTGGAATCGCAGGATGTTGAGCTGATGTCGAGATTCGAACATAGCTCCCCAGCTCTAAAGTTCGCAATTCTAGAAATTCTGGCGGGAGGTGTGTCTAAAAGTGTATGTCGGTGCTGGCCATCAATGAGAGAGACCTGTGCATTTTTCAAATGGGTGGTGAAAAAATATGAGTATGTTGCTGGAGATGTGGGCCGCCGTGCCACCAATGTACTTACCGGGGGAGGGATAGTCCCTTTCTTGCTATTTCCGTGGAGGCGGGCCTTGTGTCCGTATGTGCGTGGCGCGAGGCCTGTGCGCAACGGAAGTGGAAAATCTCCAGTGTGCGCTTCAGGCGTCACCGGAAGTTAAGGCGAGATTAGATTTCCTGCACAATGGCCCCTGTTTGCGCTCCTTCCGGCCCTTGGGAATAGCGCCACGCCTGACCCCCATACAGTAAAGCAGGTGCACATCACTGGGAGCGCGGGACAAGCACACCCGGAGCTGGAATGTACAGAACCTGGGAAGAAAATACAATGAAATATTGGGCACAACGCACGCTTTTTTTTCGTAATCCCGCACACGCCCCCAGCACACGCCCACAGCACACCATATGAGACATGGCATGAAGGGCGGAACGTACCACACGCCCCCAGCTTTTGTCACGCCCCCAGCACACGCCCACAGCACAACACAAACACGCCCACAAGGGACTACTTTGCTGGCACGGTTCTTTTACCTTTTGAATGTATATGGTGGGCGTCTGCATAGCCTATGTCCTTCTGCTGCAACTGCCCTTTCCAACGCTGTATTGGGTATTGTGATTGGAGCTGTGGTTCCTGAGATTACCTGCCTCAATGGTTTGGGCTCTCTCTTTATTATATTAGTATAGATGAATCGGGAAAATTACAATAGAGTCCTAAAATGTTATACAACACCCACTCCACGTTATCATGTTCAACTAAGTTCAAGCACTAAAACTTATAATCTAATACATGTGTTTACAATCCCACCCCAAAATACATAGTTCAAGTTCAAGTTCAGAGATTTGTATAGCGCACTACTCACCCAGAGGGTCTCAAGGCGCCTGAGGGAGGTTGGGTGTATTACTTATCGAATAGCCAGGTTTTTAGTTGCTTTCTGAAGGAGAGGTGGTTTTGTGTGAGGCGGAGGTGAGTGGGGAGAGAGTTCCAGGTTTAGGCCGCTAAGTAGGAGAAGGATCTTCCTCCCATGGTGGATCTATGGATGCGCAGAATTGCGGCGAGGGCTTGATTGGAGGATCGTAGTTGGCGGGTGGGTGTGTAGAAGGACAGTCGTGTGTTGAGGCATTCGGGTCCTAGGTCGTAGAGGGCCTTGTGTGCGTGGGTGAGGAGACGGAACGTTATTCTTTTGTTGACGGGGAGCCAGTGGAGGTCTTTCAGGTGCCCGGAAATGTGAGCTAGACGGGGTATGTCCAGTATGAGTCTGGCTGAGGCGTTTTGGATGCGTTGGAGTTTTTCTGTAGTTTGGCTGTGGTTCCGGCGTAAAGGGTATTTCCGTAATCGAGTCGGCTAGTGACCAGTGCGTGGGTGACTGTCTTTCTTGTTTCGGTGGGGATCCAACGGAAAATTTTTTTGAGCATGCGTAGGATGTTGAAGCATGAAGATGAAACGGCATTGACTTGTCTGGTCATCGAGAGGGAGGAGTCTAGGATGAAGCCCAGGTTACGTGTGTGGTCTGTAGGTATGGGTGCTGTACCCAGGGCCGGTGGCCACCATGAGTTGTCCCAGGCAGAGGGGGATGATCCTAAGATGAGGACTTCTGTTTTGTCCGAGTTTAGTTTTAAACGGCTGTTCTTCATCCATTCGGCTACTTCTTTCATTCCTTCGTGTAGATTGGTTTTGGCGGTGTTAGGGTCTCTGGTGAGGGAGAGGATCGGCTGGGTGTCGTCTGCGTAGGAGATGATGTTGAGGTTGTGTTGTCGCGCGATGGATGCGAGGGGACTCATGTAAACGTTGAAGTGGGTGGGACTGAGTGATGATCCTTGTGGTACGCCGCAGATGACTTCGGTGGCCTCTGATTTGAATGGGGGGAGGCGGACTCTTTGGGTTCTTTCGGCGGGGAACGAGATGATCCAGTCCAAAGCTTTTCCTTGTATTCCGACGTTGCTGAGGCGTTGTATGAGGGTGCTATGACAGACTGTGTTGAAGGCGGCGGAGAGGTCAAGTAGGATGAGGGCAGCTGTTTCTCCGTTGTCCAGTAGTGTTCGAATGTTGTCAGTTGCTGCGATGAGGGCGGTTTCGGTGCTATGTTTGGCTCGGAAGCCGGATTGTGAAGGGTCGAGGGATTTGTTGGATTCGAAGAAGGCGGCGAGCTGGCTGTTGACGGCTTTCTCGATGACTATGGCGGGGATTGGAAGGAGCGAGATGGGGCGGTAGTTCTTAAGTTCAGTGGGGTCTGCTGTGGGTTTCTTCAGAAGGGCACTGAGTTCGGCGTGTTTCCAGCTTTCCGGGAAGGTGGCGGAATTGAAGGAACAGTTGATGACATCGCGGAGATGGGGTGCGATGATGGAGTCTGCTTTGTTGAAGATGTGGTGGGGACATGGGTCGGTTGGCGAACCTGAGTGGATGGAGTTCATCAGGCGAATGGTGTCTTCAGTAGTAATTGGGTTCCAGGCGCAAAGGTTGTTAGGGTACTGTTTTGGTTCAGAGGTGGGTGGAGTGGACTGTTCTTCGGACTGGTTTTCAAAGCTGTTATGTATGTCGGCGATTTTGTTGTGGAAGAAGGAGGATAAGGAGTCGCAGAGGTCTTGGGAGGGAGTGATGACGTTGGTGCCGGCGGTGGGGTTGGTAAATTCTTTGACGCTGTTGAATAGTTCCTTGCTGTTGTGAGCGTTGTTGTCGAGTCGATCCTTGAATGCTTATTTTTTGGTGGAACGGATCAATTGGTGGTGTTTGCGGGTGGAGTCCTTGAAGGTGGCCAGGTTGTCAGTGGTTGGGTTTTTTCTCCAGGTTTTCTCGAGGGTACGACATAACTTCTTGGATTTCTTAAGGTCATCGTTGAACCAGGGGGCCTTGTTTGATTTGATGGTTTTTCAAGGGTGCTAATTCGTCAGCGCTGTGGGTGATCCATTGTGTGAGTTTGGTGGCAGCTTGGTTTGGGTCCGAAGATATGGTCGGAGGGTTTTGGTTAAGCGATGTGACTAGTTGGTCGGTGGTGATTTTGTTCCATTTTCTTCGAGGAATAGGTTGTGGGGGGTTGTGGGTCGTGGTCTGTTTGTAGCTGAAGTGGACGCATCTGTGGTCCGTCCAATGTAGAGCTGTGGTGTGGTCGAAGGAGATGTGTTTGCTGGAGGTGAAGATAGGGTCGAGCGTGTGTCCGGCCAAGTGGGTGGGGGTGTCAACAAGTTGTTTGAGTCCGAGATTGCCCAAGTTGTCCAGAAGGGTGGATGTGTTGCTGTCGTTTTTCTTTTTCAGGTGGAAGTTGAGGTCTCCCAGTAGGATGTAGTTCTCGGAGGTGAGGGCATGTGGGCTGATGAAGTCAGTGATGTCTTCGTTGAGTTGTGTGCGGGTTCCTGGTGGTCTGTAGATGAGGGTGCCTCTAAGTGTGGTCCTGGGGTCGGTGTGGATTTGGAAGTGAAGGTGTTCGGCGGTAGCGAGGTTATCGTCGGAGCTGGTCGTGATTCGGATGGTGTTCTTATGGACGATGGCGATGCCTCCCCCTGTGTGGTTGGTGCGGTCTTTTCGGATGATTTTGTAAGCGACTGGGATAGCTATGGCGATGTCGGGTGCTGAGGAGGCGTTCATCCAGGTTTCTGTGAGGAAGGCGACGTCTGGTGATGTGGTGTCGAGTAGGTCCCAGAGTTCAGTGGCGTGTTTGTGGACCGAGCGGGTGTTCAGCAGGATGCACTTCAGGTGGGTAGGGTCGGAGCTGTGTTTGGAGTTCGTGGATTTGGTCTGGGTCCTGACGCAGGTGAATTTGCAGGAGTGGCAAGTGAAGGGTCCATGGGTGTGTCCAGGGAGAGCCTTGCAGCAAAGTGGTTTGCGACCGGGGTTAAGGGCAATGAGGGCAGCCGCCTCGTACGTAATGCGGGTGACGTGGGTTTTGCGAGGACCAGGGGGGTCTGGCACTGGGCTGAAATGGTTGCACACGAAAAATTAGCATTTGTACTGAAGGTATTTAAAAGCAATGATTTCATCGTTAGCACATAATATCATATTGGGAATGCTAACTGAATGAATCACAAAATTATATTTATGAAATGGCTCTTAGTTACAGAAGAAAAATCGAGACCATCCCACAGCATAATATACAAGTTGTTTTTGTTTGCCAATTATCTCAATATTGTTTCTAGGAAGTGTTCAAAGAATTCTTGTTCTCTAAGAATAGTTCTACTTTAAGCAGATTGCTTTGTGCCAAAGTTCATTGTGTTTTTGAAAAAAGTCAAATCAAAAGATTTGAGTTCTTTGTTTTAAAAAAGTGAAGGGCGAATTTCAGAGTTGAAAGAACGCTGTGTGCTAACTTCAAAAGTTATTCTCGGTGTCCGGAGAAAACATTAATTTGTCTAGGCTGGCAAAGAAATCGTCTACCAGTAGATGAAAGTTGAATCACTTCAGTAAGTAGGTCAATCGTACACAGATGAGAAGCATCGCCGTCAGCGTCAGTCGCATTAGCAATGTTCGCAGTTGATGGTACCTGTGTGCCTGTTCGTCCGCGTATCACACTTATAGCTGGAACTGCTGGTGAGATCTCAATGAATGCTGTTATCAGGATTGGTAGCCATTGGGGTCAACACAATACATGAGCCGTTACCGGACCCAGTAATGCTTCGACATCCGTTGGCATTGCCGATGGAGTGTTAGACAGATATCTAACACTCATTCCTCTCCACAAAGCAGGCATCGTAGAACAGGTACGATGCAATCTTGCCAGATTTGTCTGAATGACAGGAACTACGTGGTATTCAGATCTCTCAAACAAGCCAAGCCAAGGACCTGTGTTATGCGTTCACGATACTGCATTGCCAGAAGAGCATTCTCCATGGTAATTTGGGTATCGCTGGAGACTGGACTTGCCATAACGAAACAGAAGGAATAAAAATAGTATCCCTGCTACATGTCCCAAAATGAGAGGCAGGCTGCCGAACACACAGTGCACGAAGTTAGGAAAAATGCCCAGGACTGCTTCAAAGGGTGCTAACAGTCCCGAAAAAATTGTCTTAAATACATGTACAATACCACTGGTATCAGACATTTTTAAGATACGACCTAACATTTCTGCAAAATGTTTGGGGCAGTTTGTTGATAATAATGCATGTATCTCCGCAGAGGACCTTGCAACTTGCAGATCATAAGTCTCTCTGGACGAGGTCAGTGGCACAGTTTTCTGTAAAAGAATGGCTTTCATTCTGCTTAAAGAATCCATTCGTATAAAAGAGATGTTCAGTGAAAGCCATAGTGGCGACTCCCCGTCTGTCTTAGTTTTTGGAAACAATACTTGCATACAACAAGTGACCCTGGATGACACACTAACGAGATAGGCTGTCCCTGGCATCATTCCACAACAGCGGTGATCATTCAGCATTATGTAGCTTCCATTGGAAAGCTGACTAAAATTGGATCTATCACTGCAGGTGGCATGATAAGTTGTTTGAAGAACCCTCACAGGCTCCATATAAATTAATGCCTTGACATAGAAGTGTACCGCTTAACGTGGTTTTGCAATTTTTACCACTAAGAAATACCTCCTTTCCCCCACTCCAACATTTGTGTGTGTATGGTAAATCCCAGGTCAACTTTATGTATTCTTTACCCAACCTTTCATACATGCCTGCTGGTATGTGTTTCAAGCAATACTGAAACTGGAAAATCGTCACTGGTATTGTGATGGTGCCATGTATTATCCATTAAACGGCTGGCTTCTCAGAAACGGTTAATGGTAATCTCTCCAGTTTTTCTATGCTCAGCACCGTATAGTCTGCTCCCCTTTGTGCCAAAGAGATTTGTTTATCTGTAAGGTTAAATACAGAAAGCAATGACGTGGTGTTGATTAGACGCCAAGGCACATAGCCAGAATGAAGGTTTTGTAACGTCCAGCCCAGCAGCACATGAGGCACAGGGTCAGACTGATTTGCATATGGCCATGTCTGAACTGGGGTGGCGGAGCGAGCTAAAGAATGGCGATGGATTAAACCCAGATCAGTTGACTGGGGGTGAGTGTTTGATTTGCTCAAACGCTCCGTCCATCATCCCCTTTTGTATCGCTTTGTTCGCCCTAAGTGGGCAGTGTATGCTCAGACGTGAGTCCCTTGCTCACTTTGCCACTGGATTCAAGATAGCCTGGCTGATGAGGGTTATGAACCCGAAACCGGTCACAGGATGCTTGTTTCCGGTTCAGGGAAGACATGGCTTGGCAGTTCGGGCTGGACTGTTCCCATGAGGCACATGGTCAGACTGATTTGCATATGGCCATGTCTGAACTGGGGTGGTGGAGTGAGCTAAAGAATGGTGATGGATTAAACCCAGATCAGTTGACTGGGGGTGAGTGTTTAATTTGCTCAAACGCTCCGTCCATCATCCCCTTTTGTATCGCTTTGTTCGCCCTAAGTTGGCAGGGTATGCTCAGACGTGAGTCCCTTGCTCACTTTGCCACTGGATTCAAGATATCCTGGCTGATGAGGGTTATGAACCCGAAACCGGTCCCAGGATGCTTGTTTCCGGTTCAGGGAAGACATGGCATGGCAGTTTGGGCTGGACTGTTCCCATGAGGTACAGGGTCAGACTGATTTGCATATGGCCATGTCTGAACTGGGGTGGTGGAGTGAGCTAAAGAATGGTGATGGATTAAACCCAGATCAGTTGACTGGGGGTGAGTGTTTAATTTGCTCAAACGCTCCGTCCATCATCCCCTTTTGTATCGCTTTGTCCGCCCTAAGTTGGCAGGGTATGCTCAGACGTGAGTCCCTTGCTCACTTTGCCACTGGATTCAAAATAGCCTGGCTGATGAGGGTTATGAAACCGGTCCCAGGATGCTTGCTTCCGGTCCAGGGAAGACATGGCTTGGCAGTTCGGGCTGGACTGTTCCCATGAGGCACATGGTCAGACTGATTTGCATATGGCCATGTCTGAACTGGGGTGGCGGAGTGAGCTAAAGAATGGCGATGGATTAAACCCAGATCAGTTGACTGGGGGGGAGTGTTTGATTTGCTCAAACGCTCCGTCCATCATCCCCTTTTGTATCGCTTTGTTCGCCCTAAGTTGGCAGTGTATGCTCAGACGTGAGTCCCTTGCTCACTTTGCCACTGGATTCAAGATAGCCTGGCTGATGAGGGTTATGAACCCGAAACCGGTCCCAGGATGCTTGTTTCCGGTTCAGGGAAGACATGGCATGGCAGTTTGTGCTGGACTGTTCCCATGAGGCACAGGGTCAGACTGATTTGCATATGGCCATGTCTGAACTGGGGTGGTGGAGTGAGCTAAAGAATGGTGATGGATTAAATCCAGATCAGTTGACTAGGGGTGGGTGTTTGATTTGCTCAAACGCTCTGTCCATCATCCCCTTATGTATCGCTTTGTTTGTCCTAAGTTGGCAGGGTATGCTCAGACGTGAGTCCCTTGCTCACTTTACCACTGGATTCAAGATAGCCTGGCTGATGAGGGTTATGAACCCGAAACCAGTCTCAGGATGCTTGTTTCCGGTCCAGAGAAGACATGGCTTGGCAGTTCGGGCTGGACTGTTCCAATGAGGCACAGGGTCCGACTGATTTGCATATGGCCATGTCTGAACTGGGGTGGCGGAGTGAGCTAAAGAATGGTGATGGATTAAACCCAGATCAGTTGACTGGGGGTGAGTGTTTGAATTGCTCAAACGCTCCGTCTATCATCCCCTTTTGTACAGCAGCATTATAGAACATAATTGAGACTGGCCATGTTGTAACATTAGCAGGTCTTGTTCCATTATGTCTATGGCAGAAGTTAGATTCTGGACGACAGGGTTGTTAATCCATTGTCAACTACAGAGAGTGCTTTTTCTAAATTAATACGATCAATTTCTCGTCTTCGCTCTGCAGTTTTCATTTCTTTCTATGCTTCATTGTAAGCAGCGTAAATACCGGCATATATAAAACGTTTATGACGTGGTTTGCGAGGTCCAAGTAAGAATTCTCTCAAATCAATGTCATTTTTAAGTAAAGTTAATTGTTGCTTTATTTCTGGGAGTTTGGATTTTTGTAGCCACTCAAGGCACAGTTTCCCTACACTGTAAGTCGTTATTATCCCTGGATGTTGTCTCTGGATATATCTTGGATCTGGTCTAGTGTCTGTAAATCCTTGTGTCTTGTTCAGGAATCTATCTTGACAGTTATTCGTGTCTGTGGGACATATTAACCATTTTTTCCATTCAGGGTTGGAGCTAGGTGGCGCTCGAGCGGAATGGCAGCGATTCCGTGAGGCTCCAGCTGTCCGGCTTTTTCTCCTAAAATTATCCTGTTCTACATTCCGCTGAGACGACATGGACTGTTGACCTGGTTCGACTTAGGGCCAGTGGTGCCTATAACCTGCTTGCATCAACAGTCCTGTGGCAACTGGAGGTGATATTGCTGCAGTGCTAAGCCCACGGAGTGACCTGGTCCCGCTGTGGAGCTTGGGGCGGAGAGCGGCTATTACGGGAGCGCCGCGGTCTCCATGTGGTGAGTGGGCCGCATGGGAGGAGTGCTCGGACGCCAGAGTACGGCTGAATGTGAACGGCTGTGGAAGAAGGAAGACACATCGCTGGACTCCAGCGGGCTGCGTCGCGGCCTCATCATATCGGGTTCTTGCGGCTGACTGGTGCTGACGGGTGGAGGAGTGCAGACACTGTGTGGCATTAACCGCGTTTCTAACATGGCGGCTGCCCTCATGGAGGCCCATGGGGATCGCGCCTGAGGCTGGTTGCTGTTATCAGTGCCCATCGGCCCTAACTGCTGCAGATTTGATGGTGAAGATCAGGGGGCACTTTATCCTGATCGTCTAGCCTGCCGAGTGAATGAAACGGATGGCAGATAGTACGCGGGCACTACGACTACATTAGTGGGAGCGGGACGTGTGAGGGTGATCACCAGACACTCGACCTGAAACGTACTTGAGAGGTGTAAGGGGCAGAAGAGGTTGTGGCCTGACACTGGCTGGAGGGAGCTCAGGAATAATATAAAAGGAAACTGTTAGATGCTATTGGCGTATGACACTGGGCCTAACGATCCCGAGAGACTTATAAAATGGCGGCGGACACAGTGGGTGCCTGAGCTGATCCCCCTGCGGGTGGCTCATTAAATTCATGCTGCCTGGAGGTCGTCGCGATTGCTGTGTCTGCCTCTGGGACTAACAAGTGCAAAGCTAAAAGTACGAGCGGATCTTTTTCTCTTGAGCAGTTTGGATTCCTGTGGTAATTCGAAGGGTGCTTGTCTAACATTGGTGTGCGGGAGCTGACGGGAGGGACACTGCAGACATTTTGGCACAGACTATGCGGCTTGCTGCTCTGCTGCCAGGACGGGCCTCTCATGAGGAGGTACTATAAGGTTAGCCGGCTCTGTGCTGAGGTGCCTGGTGGGGTGCGCCATGAGCAGGCTGGATTCTCGTCAACCGCGCTTCACTTTCGAGACAAAAAGAAATCCCAAAAAGATGCCTGAGGAGGAAGTGACTAAGCCGATGGAGGCATCGTCTGATAAAAACACTGGCACAGACAGCGAGTTGCACACTATACTCACAGAAATGCGGCAGGGATTTGCAACAATAGCGGAGAAGGTAGATACGCTCACGACTCGCATGGTAATATCACACCAAGCTGGACAACCACGACACCCGGCTCAAGGAGGCAGAGCAGCGGATCTCTGACTCTGAAGATGTAACGGAACAATTGAAAAAGGCAGTGACTCAAATGGACAAGCTTATGCGAATCATGGATGCCAAGAACAAGGACATTGAAGGACATTGAACCTCGCAGCCGCCGGGACAATGTCCGAATTTTAGGCGTGCCCGAAAGTACCAACACGGGGCGCCTAGAACAATATGTTGAAAAAATGCTGATGGCAGTCACCGCTAATGGGGCCCTCTCAGCTCAATTTATAGCGGAGAGGGCGCATAGATCGCTTGGCCCGCGCCCGCCGCCGCTCCTCGCCCTATTACAGCGCGCCTTCTTAATTATCGGGATTGCGATGCGGTCCTGAAGATGGCACAAGAGACGAAACAACTTAATTACGGCGGAGCCTCATTCACCATATTCCCGGACGTCACGGCACGGGTGCAAGAAGAGAGATGGAAGTTTAACGGAGTAAAGCAGAAGTTGCGGCAGGAGCAGGTGGACTATGCTCTATTGTATCCTGTGCGTCTACGCATCACCCACCAGGGAAAGCCAACTATCCATACTACGCCACAGTCAGTGGAGAAATTCTTGAAGATGCTGAAACGGCGTAAGAATGTCCCGGATGAACAAGATGGACTGGAAGAGCAACCACTGTCGGATGTTGAGTGAGCACAAGTAGCTTTGAAGGGATGTACCCTGTGTGGTTGTGGATGTGTAATTATCAATGTGGAATAACTGCAAGACCAACACCGCTGGAAGACTGTAATGTATAACAGAGTCTGCTTTATTGGGTTTTAGTGCCTGTTGTTGATGATTCATATGCTAAGTTTGTTATGGGGAAAGTAGTATGTTATGTGACCTTAACCGGACGCCCTTGCTGGTAACGGGGACTAATAAGAGCTGGTGGTTCCCTGACTGGAAGCAAGGTTTCAGTGCGTCACCTGGAGGTAAACCCCAATGAGAATACCCCTATTGCGTCATGGTTTGGGTTTGTTGGGGGGGGGATGGGGGAGGGACGGTATATGGCTGGCATGTTTGGGATGCTCAGTGGGAGTTGGGCGGTGGGACTGGGAAAGTTTTTTCCATACAGAGGAGGCAGGTCATGAGTGTGGTCCGGGTACGAATAATGACTGGAGAGGCAGAAATGTATCTGACTGTGCTACAGGGCAAATTTATGGCATGTAAGAAACAGGATGGCAGGGACATGGAGAGACTCGTCCTTAAAGATTATGACATGGAATATACGAGGGCTGAATGATGCGCGGAAAGGCAGGAAAATTATGGCATATTTGTAAAGACATCAGGTGCACATCGCACTGTTTCAAGAGACACATCTCCAGGCTCACAGCACATTCGCTAGCAGATGGGCGAGTGTCCGGTTATTTTCCTCATACTTGTCGTATGCTATTGGCACTGCCATACTGATTAAAAAATCAATACAGTTTCTAGTTTTGGGAAAGGTACTTGATCCCTCTGGGAGATATGTTATTGTATGGGGAAGAATGGGGACTGACACTGTGAATATAGTGAATTGTTATGCACCCAATATTGATACGTCGGAATTTTTTACAACACTGTGGGGTCGGATTGTAAATATTGGATCTATGCATCTTATTTGGGGGGGGGGGGGATTTTAATGTTGCCATGATACTAGCTCAGGATAGGGCGGATGGAGTGGCACACTACAAGAGCCGATGTAGAGAAGCCCTGTAGGGTATTATGGAAGAGGGGGGCTTACTAGATAACTGGAGATTTGTTTAGCCACTGCGGAAGGAGGGGACGCACTTCACGTATTGCACTGGCACATGGGCAGGACCTCGATTATTGTCTAATCTCTAGGGGGCTGAGTATGGGTCTGAAGGGGGCTGAACATCTAGCCAGAACATATTCTGATCATAGTCCTGTATTGGTACAATTGAACATGCTTGGATGTGCTAGACTTAGGCCACAGTGGCATCTTCAGCCTAATGCATTGTTGGATGAGGTATTGAAGATGGAACTTGGAGAGGAAAAAGCGGCGTTTTTTCCCCCCAACAAGGGATCGGTTGACAGCGTCGAAGTAGTGTGGGAGGCATTTAAAGTTACGGTCCGAGGATACTGTATTTCTAAGAGCTTTGGGGTCTTGCGAGATATACAAAGGAAGATACGTACATTGGACCGAGAACTGGGGGGGTTGGAGGCCCTCATGGTGCATGGGGAGGCAGGACAGGCACACATGGACTTTGGGGTCAAGTTGTCAGAGTATGACGAAGAGGCTGCGAGGGAGGCTAAGTTTCGGGGACGGCACTGGATAGCACGTAGGTACTGTGAAGGAGAAAGACCAGGGAAGGCATTGGCGGAGATCACTAGGAACCCACGCTTCAGTAACACCATATTGGAAATTAATAAGCCAGAGGGAGGACATGCCTAGATACTGCGGGAATCTTGGAAGTGTTTGCGGCACATTATGATCAATTGTACACCACGCAGACTGTGGGAGAGGTGGAGTTTGAGGATTTCCTGGGGGATATTGCCCTTTGCTGGTTAAGCGACGTACACAGGACCTTTTTCAGTGCCCCGTTAGAGCTGGATGAGATAAGGGAGGCGATAATGTCACTCAAAAACGGAGTTGGACGGTCTCCCCGGTGAATTCTATAAATGCTACATCGACATTATGGCTCCCGTGCTCCCGGAGGTGTTTGAGGAGTCGCTAGAGGAGGGGCTCCTGCCCCGCTCGATGCTGGAAGTGGTAATTACTTCCCTCTTGAAGCCTTGGAAAGCTCCCACTGTCTGTGACTCCTACCGTCCATTGTCGCTGATTAAATGTGACGCAAAGATTTTAGCTAAAGTTTTGGCCACTCGTTTGTCCCTCCTGATGACAAAAATTATACTCCAGGATCAGGCTGGATTCGTCCCCGGTAGATCTACTACCCATAACTTGCGCACTCTGTTCTCTCTGATACAAACTGTGGCGCCTGATTTTCCTGTTGTTGCGATTTTTTTGGATGCCTCAAAGGCATTCGATTCGGTCGAGTGGAAATACTTATTTGCTCTGCAGAGAATGGGTTCCCCAATTTATTTATATCTTGGGTGCAACTACTATATACACAACCTACAGCTTGAGTCCTCATTAATGGGAATCTCTCCACCTCACTTACTATAACGCGGGGTACTAGGCAGGGGTGCCTGCTCTCCCCTCTCCTTTTTGCCATGGTAATAGAACCCCTAGCATGTCAGCTACGTCAGCTCCATCGCGATAGCGTGTTTAAATGCTTCCAGCCCCAAATTGCGATTTCTCTCTCTGCAGACGATTTAACTCTATACGTCACAGACCCGCAACAAAATTTAAACCCTCTACTGCGTGAATTTGTGGTCTTTGGTAGATTATCAGGAGTGCAAATCAATTGGGGCAAATCTCAATTCTTCCCACTTACTCCTGCTGTTCCTGAATTCCCCCTGGACTTCCCCCTGGAATGGTGCCATTCTGATCTTCGCTACTTGGAGGTCCAGGTGTCTAGAGACAGGGAGGAGACGCTTCGACTTAACTATGGTACTGCGATTACTAAGTTGATTTCCACCGTTACACAGTGGATCTCCCTTCCCTTATCCATGGCTGGTAGAGTCTCGCTAATCAAAATGGTGATATTGCCAAGTTTTTTATATCTATTTTTAAATATCCCTTATTATCCGGGTGCCTTTTTCTTCAAGACATTGCGAACGGTGCTGATTCGATTGTTCTGGGGTGGAAAACAGCCGCAGCTCAAGTGGTCGGTCCTGGCGCAGCCTTATGATAAAGGAGGCTTTGATATTCCAGATTTTGAAGTATACTATCTAAGTGCGCAGGATCATTACGCCTATCACTGGATGGCACCTACGCCTTTTTTGCCCCAATTAGCAGCGGAGGACTGGGTGGCGCATCCCCTACCCCTGAGTGGCCTTATACATGGCCAGTTGAGGCTTTGGAGACACCACCCACGACAGTGACATGCACGATTGATGCTTGGAGGCGAATAACAACACTCTTGCAAATTACATTGCTTTATTCGGAGCGAATGCCACTAACCTACCATCCCAAACTGGTATTGTTGCAGGAAAAGGGGTTCCAAATGCTCTGTCTGCGCCTCAAAGTCGTTACATGGGGTGATCTGTTTCTGGAGGGACAGTTTCGGTCCATGACCCTGTTTTTTGGGGATACACGTCCCACACCACTCGAGATTTTTTATTATGTATGGCTGCGCCAGGGAATGAGGGATATCCTACCAGATTTTCCCAGCTAGAGACATTGGGCCTTGCAAAACGGATGCCCCGGCTTGGAGCTCAGCTTGAGGTAGCTAGGCACGGCAGGAGTAACTGTGGCCACGGGAGAGCGGATGGCCTGGGACACAGGGGATCTGCAGTGCATGGGATCACAGTGTTCTTCTCTAGAAAATGCTGCTTACACAACAAGCACTTCCAAAAGAGCTCTGATACATTGGCCCTTTTTTGGAGGGAGACAACAGGGTGTAAACCTGTGCTTGGCCGCCCGGACATCAAGAGGTGGCCTGGGCCCTGAGAGGGGAGCCATTGGTTGGGGCAGGAGGCAGAGAGAAAATCAAGGGACTTATACCAGACCATCGGGAGAACCACAGTGCCCTGGACCAGATAACATACATATCGCAATCCTGAGTGGGATAGCGACCGTGGGCAAGACGGATAGGACCCAACCAAAGATAACCTTTGAGAACACCAAAAAGCAATCAGACCGAGGAGTGGAGGAACAGCTCAGGACTCAGGGGCAACTAGCAGAGGGATGTATGACGTTACAACGCATACTTTTACAACTCCTACCTTTACAACGCAATTTTTACACCGCAACATCCATTACAACGGATACCATTACAACGCATGCCATTACAACAGATTATTTGAAACTACCTTTACAACGCATTCCGCTACAACGCATACTACCTTTACAACGCATACCATTACAACGCATACCATTACAACGCATAACATTACATTGCACTTAAAGTAAGTGTTGGATAGTGTAGGGGTTAGAATTACTATTCGAACTCTAGGGGGTGCAACAGTAGGGTAAGTGTTGGATAGTGTAGGGGTAAAAATTACTATTCTAACTCCAGGGGGTGCAACAGTAGGGTAAGTGTTGGATAGTGTAGGGGTAAAAATTACTATTCTAACTCCAGGGGGTGCAACAGTTGGGTAAGTGTTGGATAGTGTAAGGGTACTATGTGTTGTAATGTTTTGCGTTGTAATGGTATGCATTGAAATGACTGTGTTGTAATGGCATGCGTTGTAGTGGTGTGCGTTGTAGTGTCATGCGTTGTAATGGTTACGTTGTAAATGCATGCATTGTCATGGATGTTGCGTTGTAAAAGTTTTGTTTTAATGGTAGTGCGGTGTAAAAGTTGCGTTGTAAAGGTTGTTTACCCTAGCGGAGTAACAAATGTTGTAGTGCAAGCCATGTTCACAACTATACAGACAGCTCTCTCAAATATAGTTGGGAAAATCGACTCTCTAACATACCGGGTTGACAGAATGTCGGAGCGCCTGGATAAACACACAGAAAGACTAGAGCGCCGGATATCCGAGGCCGAAGATACGCAAGTTCAAATGGACGCGAAGCTGGTGAAGATGGATAAACAAATGGCGGTTCTGACGGCAAAAGCCGAAGATTTGGAAGCGAGATCCAGCAGAAATAACATCCGTCTGATGGGAATATCAGTGACAACAAACACAGGCTCAATGGAACGCTGAGTGGAACAACTGCTCATCTCCATGTTGGAACGTGAAACGTTTGCCGAGATATTTATTGTCGAAAGAGCGCACAGGTCGTTGGCGCCAAAACCGCTGGCAGGTTCGCGACCACAACCGATCATAACGAGGATATTAAACTACAGGGACAGGGATTCAGCGCTTCGGAAGGCCAGAGAACTGGGGAAACTGAATCACGAAGGTATGGACATATCAATATACCCCGACTTCACCGTGTCTGTGCAGGAGGCGCGAAAGAAATTCTGTCCGGCAAAACAGAAACTGAGAGATCTTAACATACCATATGCAAGGCTCTACCCGGCAAGGCCAAGGATCTCAGATGAAGGGAAGGTGAACATCTGTATTGACCCGAAAGATGTACTGAACGTTCTGCAACAGAAAGGACACTCACGACCAAGACGGAGATCTCCACGAGGGGAACAGGAAGAACAGTCTACAACATCAGACGTTGAATGACAAGGCATTACAGGGACTGAGGGGCTTCATCATCTGTACGCACGATATGAATGGATCCTGAAACTCAGGGCCGGAGGACGAATAGCGCCTGTGGCCAGAGATCGGAGGGGGGGGGTTTCTTCCCCCTTTTCTTCTTTTTTCTTGACGCCCGGCCGAGGGCGGCTCACAAACATTGAATGCAGCTAAGGGCAAGCCAAGACGACATGGTTGGATACCTGAAACAGTTGACTGGGCCTGAACTCTCCCTACGCCCAAAATACGTTGTACTGCTGTTGGGGCATCGCCTGGTGACTACTCACTTGATGTAATATGTTATGTAACGTTTTTCTTTTCTTGATGTATATGCTTTGCGGGGCATCCGCCCATGTGGGGACAGCCCACAGGAAACGGGCTGGCAAATCTTGCCCTTTTGTGTGCACCACACTAGTTCACTGTAAGGTGGTTTCTTTTCCTAATTTAGCTTTTTCCCTTTTTATTGTCCCCTCCATTGATATCTACATGGTATGTTGGGTTGGGTATGGCTCCGCTGTAAGGGACAGGGCAGAGTGGGTGGGGATGGGAATGGGAGAAGGTAGAAAATGTCTGGTCGATGAAAAGAAGCTGTTCGCATGGTTAATACAAGAGGTAAGCAGAGAGCATGGCAGCCCCAGGTAAAGACGGGTAAATATGGCTGACAGAAACATGACTACTCGAAAACTGATGTTTGTAACATGGAATGTCCGCGGGTTTTAAAACCCTCAGAAGATACGTAAAGTGTTAGCGTATTTTGATAGACATGGCGTTGACGTATCATGTATACAGTAAACACATCTCACATCCACAACTGAAACACGGGTGGTTACACAGTGGGCATCATATCGCATGGCGTTATCATACTCAACATATGCCAGAGGGGTCTTACTGCTTATCAGGCGAAGTACCCCAATCCAACTGATTCAATCGATGAATGATGACCAGGGTCGCTATGTCATAGTGCAAGGAAATTTTGGAGGTACGGTGCTAACGATAATTACATCCTATGGCCCGAAATACAGACGACCCTGGCTTCTATGCTGAGATATGGTCTAAACTTAGGGAATTCCTGAACGCACTGGTACTGTGGGGTGGAGGCTACAACACATGTCTAGATCCTGCCCTCGACAGATCGACTGGCAATGGTTACCGTAAACACACGGCCAAGGCCTTGAAATATGGTCTGGCAACATGGGGGATGGCGGACATACGAAGGATGAGACATGAAGATTGCAGGGAGGGAACATGCACCTCTACAACGCACAACACGTGGTCCCGGATAGACTACTGGCTGCTGACAGCAGAAGCCTGTACATGGACAAAGTGGATCAAACATTTACCTAAGACACTTTCAGATCATTGCCCAGTCTGCCTTACGATTGAGATTCCTACAGACATACCCCGACATTTCACATGGAAATTACAAGGAAGTGCCCTATTGGACCAGGTGTTCCACAACGAGCTCCACCATGCAATAAGCGATTATTTTAAGTTAATCACTGGGTCGGTAGATAATGTGGGAACATTATGGGAAGCATTCAAAGTAACAATTATGGGTCATTGTATTAGCAAGCATGCCGGGATCCTGAAAGATATTCAACAGCAATTAACTATTATAGAAAGAGACGTCAGCACACTAGAAGCAGAGCATACGCAGACACACGACCCTAGTCTATTGGGGAGAATAAGGGAGAAGATGGATGATTACCAGAAATACGCTGAGGATGAGGTGAAATACAAATCAAGACGATACACAGCGCAAAACTACGGGAGGGCGGTAGGCCGGGACGAGCATTGTCAAGCAAGATTAGGCCCTCGCACGCAACATCATTCATAACTCAGATCAGGGATGATACAGGCCAAATGCTATACGACACAACATCCATATCAAACTGTTTCAGGAACTACTACTCACAACTTTATGACAAACACACAACCACCACAGCAGACGAAATTAACAACTATCTTCAAGATGTAGCCACGCGTGGTTATCAGACACTCACCGGAAATTCTTAAGTCACCACATAACTAAAGATTAACTCACAGACTCATTACCAAACAACAAAGCACCTGGGTTAGATGGACTGCCTGGGAAATTCTACAAAACATATAAAGATCTATTAATACCACACTTGGCTGAAATGTACGAAAAAGCGTTCGAAGAGGGTAAGCTCCCTACTTCACTGAGGGAAGCGCTTTTAGTGACACTCCCTAAACCGGACAAGGACTTGTCCAGATGAGATTCATAGCGCCCTCTGTCTTTAATAAACATCAATGCCAAAATCCTAGCTAAGGTTATCGCTACCAGGATACAGCTCCTACAGGAGTAGATGGTATTACCCGACCAAGCAGGATTTGTGCCAACTAGATCTACTACTCAAAACATACGTACCATCTTTGCCCTATACCATCATCTGCATCCGGAGCTGCCAGCGGCAGCAGCTTTGCTAGACGCTGCGAAAGCTTTCGATTCGGTGGAGTGGACATTTATGTTCGTGGTGCTACGTAGGATGGGCTTTCCGGAGCACTTTTTGCGATGGATAGAGATTTTATATCATGCCCCAACTGCCAGAATTAGGCTCAATGGACAAATATCTGACCCTATCGAATTGGGAAGAGGGACGAGGCAAGGCTGCCCGTTGTCGTCGATATTGTTCACTTTGATTTTAGAACCCCTTGCTTGCAGGATACGATAGTATCACCGAGACGCTGCTCTTCAGTTCACATTGCGCCCCTTAATATATCACTGTATGCAGACGACATGGTACTCTTTACACAACACCCCAGTGCACATTTAAATAATCTCATTAGAGAATATATCCGCTTCAAACAATATGTAGGACTGCAAATAAATTGGGACAAACCAGTGGTCATACCTCAACCAACACTAGACTACCCCCTAAAATGGCAAACCGAACCGGTTAAATATCTGGGAGTGTGGATACATAGGGACCCTGACCTAGTCATAATAGAAAATTACGGAATAGCAATGACTAAACTAGAGGAACAAATAGCTAGATGGATACAGTTGCCCCTGTTAATGGTAGATAGAATTGCACAACAAAAAATGATTTTCTTGTCCAACTTTTTATATTTATTTATCAATATTCCTGTTTGGCTCACGTAAGCCTTCTTTAAGAAATTGAGATCGGCAATGCAACAGCTAACATGGGCAGGCAAGCAGGCAAGGATCAGCTGGACTACACTGACGAAGCTCTATCATATGGGAGGTTTCGGGGCACCAGATTTACAACTGGATTTTTATTGTGCACAGGCGCAACATGCCCACTACTGGACGCAACCACAAGCGTATACTCCACACGTAGCAGTAGAGACAGACAGCATACAACCTACTACATTGGTTGTATTTGTTGCTGACCCAAGGCCTCATACAAACAGGGACGGGATCCAGCCCGTGTAGTGCACTTCAAACGCATGGCACGCATTGGCGCGAAGAGCGTATAAGCTGCCGGCACTTCCCATTGCCAATCATCCCAAACTATCAGTGACACAGGAAAAAAGATGATGCAGCTATTGGGAGATATGAAAATAACCACAATGAAGGAGGTCTTCCCCAATGGCAGATTCATTCAGCACTCATAATACACCAATGAAGGTGTTTGCCCACATGCAATTGCAAGTGGCGGTTAAGGAACTATACAACACTTACCCAGAGGAGCCACCAACATTGCATGCACTGCAAGCCCTACTAATAACACCAACACGCCGTAAACTAGTCACCCGCCTGTACAATGCATCTCATTCAGAACACAGTGGGGAAGACAATAGATCGCTCACGAGATGGGAAACACTGATAGGGGATAAGATAGATGAGCGGGATTGGGAATACAGTTGCACACTACTGCAATTACTGACGTCGAACTGTAATTTACGGATTATACATTTTAAATTCCTACATCCATTTTATTATACCCCGGCCCAGCTCCGCAGATATGGCCTTAGATCACACGATAGGTTTCATAGGTGTGACGCCATGAACGCAGACTTTCTACACTTGGCATGGGCATGCCCACGAATACACAAATATAGGAAAGAAGTAACGGGGCGATAACTACAATGCTGACTGCTTTGGTGCAAAACACGCCTTTTGTGTGCTTGCTGGGGATATTTAGAGTGACCCCAGTGAGATGGCGGAAAGTCTTAGCTGTAGCACTACTGTCAGCGAAACGAAGAGTTGCCATTCGGTGGGGAAGAATACGTCTTCCTAGATTTAAAGACTGGATTGCATACATGTCATATTGTAGGGAAACAATGGAGACGTATGTGGAGGAACTACCGCCGCCATCACGGCCCTGCAAATTTTGGGAACCGCTAAAACAATAATTGGTGACAATAGAGGAGGCAGACTAATATTCGTTAATTGATGAATATGTGTGAGACAAGTGTTATTTATTCAAATTCGGTCCCCTTTCCTTTTTAGGTCGAAGGACCTATAAGCTACTTCCAGTCCGGAGATTTAATGTTTCTTAGTAGGGCTTTAGAACCCGCCTCCCTGCCCCGTTCGCTTCCATTGGCTGGCTTCCTAAACGGAGGCCAGCCATTGGAAGAGAAGGGAGTCACTCCAAACAAGCCCTGTCTTTTTCGGATTCGGGCGTAAGTTTTGCTGTTCTTTAGCTTGTGACGTCGTCCGTCACTCAGGACAGCAAAACACGCCCCCGAATCCGAAATTTGCGTAGCCATGAGGCAGCCATTTCTGGCCGACCGCCGTCGCCGCCTCCTCCCCAAACAGCCGGTGAGTGCCGTTTTTCTTGATTTCTCTGCTGTTTTCTCGAGCATTCTCCATTTTAATTTTGTCTTTAGTGTCAATCAGTTTGCAGCGGAAATTGGGGACCCAGGCAGAGCACCTCAGCGGGGTCCGGCGCCTTGTGCTATCCAAGAGAGATTACCGTGTCTCAAGGAGGATTACCCGTACTCAGACGCACTGCCTGTGGGGGACTGAGGGACCGGAGGATCTGGAGGTGGAAGAGCCTCGCATGGACATGAGCGCCCTGGTAGGAAGCACCTGGTGTCCCCCCGTACGGACCAGAAGAGCGCGCTGAGTGCCCATGTGCCGGGGGAAGCAGGAGACCATGATCCAAACACGTAAGTCCGCGAGCCAGTGCTGCGTCCTGCCGGTCAGCCGAGGGTGCCTGGGAGCTCGCGCTTACTGAAAACCCAAGCTGTAAGCAGAATATAGAAAACCTACACTCTGAAACAAAAAGCGACAGACTCCCAGATATACAGCGGGTATTGCAGCATCGTAACTAGCAGTGCCACTGACTGCCCGACTCTGCACAGCTGACAGACTCGCTCTGATCAGTCGGGGTTGCTGTGAAGCCCACTGGATGGTACCTTAGTGGTTTCACGACCAAATGAAAAAAAAAAATGAATGGCTGCGGGAGTTGGGATCACACAGGGCAATTGTTTGCCACTAATGTACTGTCTGGGGGAGGGGAGATCTGGAGCCGCGAACTGTGCAGCTGGGCTGCTTTTGGTCTGCCCATGAGTTTTGTTTGTGGCACGTACAGCAGAAAGCGCTCAGTATATATCACGTCCAGGGCTGCCTGGACGACTGCTGCCCTCCAGGGATCTCACCACTGTACCCACAAATGTGAAATGTTGTAATCTTTACTGAGTCCCTTCTCCTTAAATTATGCCTCGTTGCTGAATCCCAGTTTCGGGGTGAGGCAAGCCTCCCTCGAAGTCTCTCCGATGTTGCCATGTGAGCGCTGGATGGCAGAGGATGCAACATTTCTCCTACCTTGTCCCCACCACCAGTGAGTGCTTTTTCCCTTTGACCACTTAATGCGTTGATAACATGAATGCACTAGGACGACTTGCTAAAATAAATATACCCAACCAGCCTCTGTTAGCTCGCTGAAGTCTCTGGAGCTGAGGGTATAATCACAAAAGGTTGGGTTAATGTGTGCCTTCAGTAGTTTGTGCGGTCCCGTGTATATTTTTGTATAGGCAGCGTTCTCACCAGGATCGTGCGAAATAGTTGCATGTTTATATTTTACTAGTGAAGCTTTCAAGGGTTTGTATTTTTTGAAGGCTTGTAATAATGAGCAATGGAGCACCTAGAGGTGATAGTGTGTGCTTGTTGTGAGTTATTCGCCAGAGGAGCGACTTGTTTGAATTAAAGGAGTTGTACTCAAGATTTTGTAAACCGCGTAATAAAGTTTTTCTTTTGCAGTGCGAACGAAGGTGGTGTAGTGTTTTCAAGACGTGCATACAAAAGCAAACTGAAAGAGAAAGGGACATTTTTCAGCGTACTTATTGTTTCATATAGCGCCACCTTGATCCTTATCAGGGCTGCCAGAGCAAAACCCTTTATGCTCTACTCAAAGAATTACGCGAGCAGACTAACACTATTACCTTGCAGCATTCACAGCTGTGGGACAAAAATGTACGGTCTCAATCGAAGTGCAGGCTATTACAGTAATTAAATTAGCATGTTGGGTCAGTTATCGAGCACGTCAGTGACAGTCAACATTTGGTCTCAGCACCACCTCTTCCCCGCGCCCGCAGTTGACGTTTTGTATGCTCTTCAGGGTAGTACAGACTCCCCCGCCACCAAGTTTCCCCCTGCTCGTTTCAGCTGAATTCTCTGACATCCCACCAGCTCCTCGCCTCAAAAATAGTGCATATAAGGTATATTTCTTGACGTCACGTTTGTTCTCCTTTTATCGACATCGAGAGGATGAAAGACCGGTCCAGCCGTTTTAACATTGAAAGCTGTGATCAGATTGCACTGGGTACCTACAGTATTCGAGTTTTATCTTTCTGCAGCTAATTACTGGGTGACAGCCCTTTTTTATTTTTTAATACATGGGTCGTGTCGTCAGGCTTGGTAGCCAAGATACAGGGGGGTGAGGAAATTTGACTAACTGGTAAAATGGAGAAGCAGTGAGTCCCCTGGGTTTACGATCTCTACGTTGGCTGCCATCCCTGGCATTCTGATTTTTTAAAATACTCCTCTTATTGTGTTGCCAGTGTTTACAGCAAGCACACGCTATAGCTGGTTGAGTGCACGGTGCCTAGTAGCGTTGACGCTTAGAAATGTCATCGTATTCTGTCTAATCCCTTGACAGTTTCGTATGAGGATGCACATCAGAGGGCAGGCACTGCTCCTGGGAGTCAGGTTTCAAGTCTCTGCCTCTGTAGTCGAGCAGAAAGCAGCTAATGGGCGAGCAGCCCCTGAGAGTAAAGCTCTCAGCAGCTCCGTCTGCACCAGGCTCCACTTGGCTTTAGGCGGAGCCTGCCAGCCCTCGAGGCAGCGTTCAATCACCCCATTCTAGTGCACCCCGGACAGCACTTTGAAGTCTCCTGGAATGGGTGTATAATGTTAGGCAGGTGTTTGGGGTACTCTCCACGTCGCCCCTGTGGCTTGTCCAGGGTGGTGAAGAATGGGGTGTATGTGAGCCCTGCATGTAGCCCTTGAGAGCTCTGCCTTATGCACCCTGCATTATCTCCTCGTCCTGTCTTCCTCGCCACAGTAATTACCCATGAGCCTCCGGCTCCAGACACAACTCCAAGTATAAAAAAATGCTTTAGTCTCCCTCTCCCTCCTCCAAGATGGCCCCCAGTGGCTCCAGCCAATCCTATAAAGGGATACAGATACAGCCAATCGACCTGTTCTTTTTTTCTGCACTACTCCGAGTGCTGTCTCCCTGCTGGTCAGGTGAGTGGGGCTGGGGTCTTGTTTCAGCAGCCCCTTATGTCCGTTGGTATTTGGAGGGGGGAAGTTAGTCTAATTGGTATCTGTAATTATGTGTTGTTTTTAATTAAGTTGTGTTTTTTCCCCCTTTCTTTGCCGGGCGCCTTGTCCTGCTATAGCGGACTTCCTGGTGCTTTTGGTGTGAGCGAGTACGTCGGTGTTCTCGCTTCGTGTGCCATGCCTGCTCTTCCCGCTGAGCGGGGAGTTTGTTTGTGTGGCTCCTTCCCGTCCGCGCGTCCTGTTTCTTGGACGTTGCGCAGTCGGGTGATTTCTCCTATTGCATTTAAACGCTTACCGTTTGCCGTCGTCTTTATCGGCTGCGGGAGGCTCGCCTGTTTCTCTCGTGATGCATCCAGTGTAGGGAGTGGGGGTCTCTTTGGGAGACGCGCACTTGACTTCCTCTGTGTTGTGATGCATTATGGGCGGTTATGGGAGTTGGCTTTGGTTGCTTAGCGACCTGATGCTTTATGTTACGATCGCGTGTTTCAGTGCATTGCTGGTTTTTTCACTTGGTCTTTGGCTATCTTGGAGAGTGGATCTTTGAGTTTATCAGCACATGACTCCTTGGAAGCTTCTGGTTCTGGGATGTCTGTTCCTTCTATGGATTTGCTGCAGAAGATTATCGATTCTGCGGTGGCTGCTGCCTCGCAGGACAGGGTTGCTGTTCCTCCTGACGAAAATGCGCGTGTTGATGACGTCCCGGCTGTTGACTCTGACGCTGGGGAGGATGTTAATGTTGGGTGTCGTTTTGTGCTGGGTGCGGACCTTAAAGAGGTGCTGTGTCACATATGCAATAACTTGGTTTTTCCTGGCTCTATTGTGCCTATGGAAGATGATTTCTTTTCCCAGTATCAGCGTCCTGGGCCTGATTCTTTGCCCCTTCATTCTTCGGTGTTGAAGGTGTTGGAAACTGAATGGAAGGATGTAGTCAAAGGCTCTTTTCCTCGTTTCCTGCATTAACGTTATCCTCTGCTGGATTTTGCTGTGCAATTTCCTTCCTCGGTCAAGGTGGTTTCCTTGATGGCCGGTATGGCGTCGCATGGGGCTGTGGTCTCTGAGGATTCTTCTCCTGCTGACCCTGTTGATCGTAAGGTTGAGGGTGCTGTGAAGCGCACTTTTGCGGCTGCCACTTTTTACGGATTTTCAGTCTCTATCGGAATTGTTGGATCAGGGGGAGGATGTTTCTTCTACCCTGGCAATGATGGGGCGGCGGGTTAGCCTGCTTTCATATGTCTCTTTTGACTCTTTGGGAGCGGCTGCCTTGGCTGCTGGGTCTTCTGTCGCTGCGAGACGTCAGTTATGGCTTCGTTCCTGGAAGGCTGATGCTGCACAGATAAGTCTCCTGATGAGGACCCCCTTTTTCTGGGGTTATGCTTTTGGTTCACCTCTGGACGCGATTGTGATGGAAACGGCGGAGGACCGTAAACTCCTTGCTCCTGAGTGGGCTGGTCGCTTTCGTTCCTTTGGTTTGCAGAGGGCTTTTGGTCCTTCTAAGAGGGGTCGGGCTGGTCTGCCCTTTCGTGGAGGGGGGCGTGGTTGGGGTGCTCCTTCCTTTGTCACGTCCCGGTTCTCTGGTGCTTCTGCCTCCTCCACTCCCGCTTCCGAGTCGTGACTGGATCGCTCCTGGTGTAGGTCCGGTTGGGGGTCGCCTCACTTCCTTCATGGACTCTTGGCGCGAGGCTGTGTCAGACCAGTGGGTTCTTCAGGTGGTTTCAGAAGTTGTGCGTCTTGGGTTTACCCAGACTACCCCAGACTGTTTCAGATCTACACCTCGTCCCAGAGACCCTCTAAGGCTGTTGAAGCTTTTGGAAGGCAGAAATGCGGTGATTCCTGTGCCCGGCGATCAGTTGGGGTTGGGCGTGTATTCCATCCTGTTTCTGGTGTCCAGACGCACCGGGGATCTTCGGCCGGTGATGGACCTGTGATGGGTCAATACTTTCATCCCTCACCAGATATTCAATATGATTTCGCTTCAGTTGATCCTTCCTCTGGTGTCTCAAGGCGTTTCCTAGCATCTTTGGATTTGAGGGATGCTTCTCTGCATGTGCCTGTTCGTCCCGACTCTGAGCGGCTTCTCCAGTTTTGCGTCCTGGGTCGTCAAAACCAATTCCAGGAATTACCTTTTGGGCTCTGCTCTTCCCCTAGATTCTTTACTAAGATTCTGGCTCCTCTTATTGGACATTTACATGGGGAGGGCATTAGTGTTTTTCCTTATCTGGACGACAATTTAATTTCTGCTTCTTCTCTTTCTAAGGCGGAGTTGCATGTCCAGAGTGTGTGCCATGTCCTGGAGCATCGCGGGTTCCTGGTGTTCATCCTTAGGGGGCGTGACATGGGTGTTTCCTTTGGTTGCCTGGCAACCTCCAGCCTTTTTTACCGGTCGAGGATTTCTAAACATTATTCGGGTTCAGGGACTGATGTCTGCATCCTAGTTGACCGTACCATGGGCTCGCCTTCACATGTATCCGGTGGTGTCCCTCGTTTTTGTTGCATTGGGACCCCTGTTCTCTGGATTTGTGTGTTTTGATACCTGTGTCCGCGGATGTTCGAGTGGTCTTGGATTGGTGGTTGGACGTGGGTCTTCTGTCCAGTGGACGCCCATTTCTGGTTGTTCCCACCCGGGTTCTCGCTACCGTTGCGGGCCTGCTGGGTTGGGGGCTACTCTGGGGGATTCATCGGCTCTGGGTGTTTGACCTCGGTCTGTTTTGTCTTGTTCTTCCAGCTACAGGGAGCTAATGGCCGTCCTTTTTAGGTCTGTTGGCCTTTTCGGATCTTCTTCTGGTTCACCATGTGCGAGTCCGGACGGACATTCAGGTGGTGTTGTCCTATGTCGACCATCGAGGGGGGTGCAGGGTTCGTTCCCTCTGTTGCATCGGCCGTCGGATTTGTTATTGGGCCGAGTTGATCCTGGCGTCCCTGTCTACGGTTTACCTGCCAGGTCCGGCGAACACTGTGGCAAATTGTCTGGCCGGGTGTTTCCGTCCATGGGGTCTTTGTCCCTCACATGATTGCTGTTCGGGTGGTTACGCTGGATGTTTGGTTCTCCGTTTGTGGACCTGTTTGCTTCCCAGTACGATGCTGAGATCCGCTGCTTTTGCAGGATTATGCCTTGCCAGGATGCCTGGTGAGTGGACGTTCTGTCGTTCCTTTGGCCAGAGGGTCTGTTGTATGCCTTTCCCACGGTTCCCCTGATTCTGATGTCTTGCAGATGATCAAGAGGGAGGGGTCGTTTGTCCTTCTGATTGCTCCCGGTTGGATACGTCGCCCCTGGTATCCCCTGTTGCTGGAATTGGATGTATCTCCGGGCTGGGCGTTACGGTTCGTGCCTTATCCTCTGTTGGGTTCTCTTCTACCTCTGACTGTGTTCCGGTCCCTGGGTCTGCGGGCCTGGCTCTTGAGAGGGGATCGCTGTTGCGTGCAGGTTGTTCTTTTGCGGTTGAAGGCGTCATTCAGCATTCTCGGAGGCCTTCTTCTCTTCAGTCCTATGCTAAGCGTTTGGTTAACTTTGCCTCTTAGTCTGTGCGTCACGAGCTGTCGTTGGATTCTTTGGACCCTGTTCGGATTCTGGATTTTTTTGGATGATGGTTTCCCTTTGAGCTTGGCCATTTCCACTCTCGGGGATCAATGGGCCGCCATTCGGGCATTTCATGTCCTGCCTTTGGTTCGGATTTCTCCTTTGGTGGCTCGACTTTTTAAGTCGCTTTCTTTGCAACATCCCCGTCCTATCTTATGTTCTCCTCCTTGGGACCTTCCTCTGGTATTGCGTTCCTTGCAGTCGGCTCCTTTCGAGCCTTTGGAGTCGATGAGCCTGAAGTTCTTAACACTCAAAGTGGTGTTTCTTGTGGCTATTGCATCTGCCAGGCGTATTGGTGACCTGGGTGCCTTCCTGGGGTCTGCTCCATTTTTGGTCATTTTGGCTGATCCTGTGGTTTTGCGCCCTCATCCTGCGTTTATTCCTAGGGTGGGTTCTTATTTTCACCGTTCTGCTGGAGTGGTTGTTCCGGTTCTTTGTCCTGATCCTTCCTCGGCTGAGGATTGCCTTCTCCACCTGTTGGATGTGCGTCGTGCATTGTTGGTTTGTTTATCACGCACTTCTTACTTTTGTAAGGTTGATATTTTATTTGTCGATTTTGGTTTGTCTCGTCAGGGCCTGAAGCCCTCCCTGTCCACTGTCAGTCGTTGGTTTACGGAGGCCATACTGTTGGCTTATGGTTCTCTTTCTGACCTTCCCCCTCTTCCGGTTCAGGGTCGGTCCACCAGATCTGTTTCTGTATCGTGGGCCACTTTTACGGGGGTGTCCATGGAGGATGTTTGCCGGGCTGCCGCTTGGTAATCCCCGCATACTTTCATGTCCCATTGTCGCCTTCAGATTGGGGGTGGGGGTTCTGTTTCCTTTGCCTCTTCTGTACTGTCGGCTGGGATTCCTTGAGGTGTATGTTTCTGTGCAATTTTTGTACCTCTTGTGATTGAAATATGTTTCTATGCATGATTTCTGTGGAGTGTTTTTCCTTGCATGAAGCTGATTGCTTTGGTATAGGCTCATGGGTAATTACTGTGGCGAGGAAGACAGGACGAGGAGGTAATGCCCCGGTTACTTACCAGTAATCTTCATTACTCCGAGTCCATGTCTTCCTCGCCACAGTATAGTTCCCTTCCCTCCCGGCCCTGGTGGTGGCTTCAACTCTGCGGCTTGGTTTTTCAGGTCGATTGGCTGTATCTGTATCCCTTTATAGGATTGGCTGGAGCCACTGGGGGCCATCTTGGAGGAGGGAGAGGGAGAGGGAGACTAGAGCGTTTTTTTATACTTGGAGTTCTGTGTGGAGCCGGAGGCTCATGAGTAATTACTGTGGTGAGGAAGACATGGACTCGGAGTAATGAAGATTACCGGTAAGTAACCGGGGCATTAGTAATGCTGTGGTTGTAGTATGTCTCTGCTAGGCCGCGGTGAGCCACTGCAAGTTT
Source organism: Lissotriton vulgaris (assembly GCF_964263255.1). NCBI lineage: Eukaryota > Metazoa > Chordata > Amphibia > Caudata > Salamandridae > Lissotriton > Lissotriton vulgaris. The sequence goes on from NC_141685.1 coordinate 879,577,819, forward strand.
CTTACCCTTTTATTGAATTAATTGAATACCGTGCTTCAAGGTGATACACTGCATAATGGCATTGTTGCTTCTGCATTTTTCGTTAGTATTTCTTGCCCATTTAAGAACCCTCGAGTTAACTACAAGGTCCAATAATGTTTTATTTTAGTAGTCTATAAAGGAGGGAATATCTCTTCATTCCCAGTCTCACTCTGCATTAGGAACATATATGAGAAGGATGTTGAAGTAGGACCACCGTGTTGCATCGAAGGCACTTTGTTATGCTTCTGGGCCATCACTAGCGCAACAGAATGATGCGCTGCTTGCAGCTGCGCCGCGCTCCGGCATGTGAGGGTACTGTGGATAGGAGCATTTGTTGTATTTTCACTTGGGAATTAACACAAAAATGAAACTACTCATAACACCTTTTTTTAGTCAGTGTTTTTTTTAACCATTTTTACTATCTTTCATTTTTTCATGTACTTTGAGTCATTATCATTTTTTTTAGGCGACAATCTCACTTGGCCCCTTATTTTCAGATGATTGTTTGCCCTTCTCGCACCATCTGTTGGTGCAGCCTGTATACCACAGCCCAGTTGCGGAAGTTGTCAAATGTCCATCAAAACATCCCTTGCTCTCTTGCATATGAAAAGTAGCATACTTTACCTTTAAATATTGAGATGCACTCGGGTTTTTTGGTTGGTGACACAGACTGTTGGCTCCTGGTCACTACCAGTGAATAAGCAGACAGTGAGGGAGCAGGTCTACACAACAGTTGGCCCAGTGCAGCAGGTTTTGGGGAACAGCTTGTCATTCATTAACAACTGCCGACTCTGGAGCTGGGGAACCAGGCTCGAGTCTCGGCATCTGCACAACATCCTGTGATTCTTGGCAAATCACCCAAAAATGATTGTGTCCGGTGTAATGTAACTGGTGCTCATGCAAAGCACTCCAAAACATTCGGGTCGAGTTCGTGCTACATAATACTGCCCAAAAAAATGGTAATGAATACTGGTAAATTCTTACTTTTTTCTCCATGGTGATATATTTATTTTCTGAGAACCCGCGTCCATGCTCCCATTAAATATGGGGGTGATTAATGGAAAAGTAGAGGAGCAAATCTGTGTGTTTCCAGGGTTGGGGACTTTATGCACGAGGCAAGTAAATATCCAGAAACTACAAAGTGTGAGCATGTTCACCCTGCTTTTGAAACGTATCTGGCAGGAGCAGGGTTTTTCATTTACTTATGCAGGGTGCCCCACCAAACAGCCCTTGATCCTACTTTTAATGCTAAACAGGCGAGCACTGCATTTCCTCCGCCATACAAGTTACTGCACCTTAAATACATAATATTCCACCAGTGCTCATTCTGTGAGCAACGAGGTAAATAAGTAAGTAAATTTCTTTATTGTTCGGTTAATTAAAACCATTACAATGTAAGGTATGGTACAGCATTTAAAACAGAATTCTTAAAATATTAGCAAGGAAATAAATGGGAAAAGGAAAGGAGTTAAAAGAAAAGTTTACGTTATAAGAGGTTTGAGATACAAGGAGTCCGGCCGGTCATAGCAGGATTTGGTGTGATACAGATTTATCTATCAACAGTGATCTTAATGCTCATAAGTCAACAAATTAAGCAGACCGGGAATAACGGTGAGCTCACTAGGCCAAGGAAGGTCTCCTTAGTTCGGGAAGGACGCCTCTCTCGCTGACATTTTTCAGAGCCGGGACCATATCATAGGTGCGGCATTGCTCCTTCGTTTCTTGACTTGGGTCACTACCTGACCCTTAGCTGTTACGCTACGTTAGCGGTACACACACTTTGGACCTCTTAAACATTGGACCGTTTACACCGGGCCACCGTTTTAATACGAGAACTCTTGCTGAAGACATCACGATCCTTCCGTATTGACTGTTTCCTAACTTGGGGCTATCAATAGCACTTGCAACATATTCAACTTCACCGCACCGACTGGGACTACTCGAGTTCATCTCTACTAGGGCTGATTTTTCCCTAACTAAGGAGACCTTCCTTGGCCTAGTGAGCTCGCCGTTATTCCCGGTCTGCTTAATTTGTTGACTTATGAGTGCTGCCCCCTAAGAATACTAGCTTGCCCTGACGAAGTTCCTAAAGGCAAAAAATGGGAATGAAACGCGTTGGCTGTGCCTTTGCTTCATGAATACTTTTGAATAAAGAAGAAGACATTTACAAATTACTTTCTCTATTGACTTCATTTGAGTGCACCTTCCATTTTGTTTCTTTGCATTGTGGTAAATTGCACATCCTAAGGCAGCGGATGTTGGAAGCGATTGCACCACCTAACCTCAAGAACTTTAAGATCCGTTGTGCTTGACCTTGTCTGCTGCTTTTGGTCTTTTGTTTATATTGCTTAGAACTGCGTGTAACGTGAAAAACACGGCCTGGCTAACTCAGTGTATCACCCTTTTCCGATTTAGGAAATTAGTCCGTTAATGATGCATACTTAAAGTGCCAATTAAACAACTGGTATGTGCTTTACACATGGTTTAGGTTATAGAGCTGCGTGTGTTTTGGATTCATTCTCAGTGATGAAAACTGAACCCTGTCAGCGTATACCTGCCCCGCCATCTCACCAACTGTCAAGAGAACAAACAGGGTCTTGACTCCTAATCAGCAAGGCTGAGTCAATATGAACTAAACCAACAATACAAGTGCCAGTACTGAACTAAGTAAATTTATAATCACCAAAAACGATCTGTTATGAATAAAACATAGCAGTCTATTATACCATTTGTTACTAATTTAATCAAGTAGTTTTTCAAAAGTTTTTCATATTTTTCAAACAGAGATTTTTGTGCATATCAGAAGTATATACAAAATGTACAGCTAAATACAAATATTTACAAAAACAGATCAAAAACAGTTTTATTATACATTCACACTAATACTTTCATACTCCACGCATACAACTTCTATCACTAGGGCAAAAGACAAAAAACAAATACCTCTGAGGTATGGGTCCGTGTCAATATTACATTAAATCATATAATACAATATACATTTGTCATTTATGATATGAATAATGCTGGCATTTATTGCCCAAACAGATCATTTTATATTTCTAGCTCAGTATTTTAAGCTTTTTGACTGACACTGAACCTATAAAGGTCGACGCGTTTCGAACCCCCTTAATGCAGGGTTCTCCTCAGGACCAAACACGATTTCTAAAAAACAAAGAACAAATAAACCAAATTAACCTCTCTATACAAGAGACCTGCGTTTAAAGAACAGCCACCAACCGGCTTCACCCCGCCTACCTTAATTCTCCTGTATGTGTAGGAGGGCAGTCAGAAGTGAATAAGTCTACACATAAAAAACATAAAAGGAATCACATATAAGTCGGGTTTGCAATGAAGGTACTTACAGTTGGTGTTTTGATTATCAGGAAGTGGGCTCACCTTCACCGTCGTGAATTTTGGCTTTGAGTGCCTAAATGGAAAGGTAAAGATTAGTGGTGTCCATGTGAACATGGACGGCTGCTTTGAAGAAAAATAGTTTGCGGGTTTCAGCTGCTTACCCGGTTTCGGCGTGATAAACATTCATCCGGGACTTGGCTTCGACATTGATTTAAATACGCCCATAGTTTCGGAGTTTGAGAAAGGCTAAGTCTACAAATGAACTAAACAAAGTGACAGGTTTAGTCAGGTTGTTACCACGTAATTGCCAAGTAAAAGTGATAAAAGTAGCGTTCTCACGTGTGCCGCCGAACGTGTTGCTAAGTAAATGGAGACAGCGCGTCCTTAGTCTGTACGGAAACGTACTTCCTGGTTCTTCTTTTCAGATCAAACGAATCCTTAAAGGGCCCGCAGCGCTTACCGAGTGCGATCAGTTGTTACTAAACCTTGAAAGTCCAACAGTATTTCCCGAATGCGATCACTTTGAGTAAATGATATTTCCATTGTACACGGAATGTCCAAAACCAAGCATTCTTTGATGCATCCAGCCAGTGTTATGGATGTGTCACCAACGTGGGCGCCTTAGTGTGACCGATCATAGAGCAAAGTATTGTGGTTAAGGTAGTTCCCTAACAATAAGTTCACTGTTACAGACATGTTTGGTTTGCAAAAACTATCGTTGAAACATGATGCAATCTTGAACATAAGAATATTACCCAGGGGTCCCCCTGTAAATCTCGGAGATTTCGTTAAGGCCCGTTGTGGCTGTGTTGTACTTCATTATTAAAAATGCTTCTCGCTGGGCTAGTTTCAACTCCATATCCCCACCTCGCACATCATGATCAATTTTAGAGATAATCGTCCAACGTAAATCGCATTCTTTGTGATCATGTGTGGACCAGTGATGGACCAAGGGTGCATTCGGTACCTGTTTCCTAATCCTTGATTTATGCTGTGTGATTCTTTGTCTCACCTCCTGTGTCGTTTTTCCAATATAAAGTTTTGGGCATGGACACCAGACACCATACACTACGTTTTTTGTTAGGCAATTTGTGAACGTTGTATGTTTCCAATAGATTTTTTCAAAACAGAAAACATTCCCTTCTTCTGTTGAATCACAGCAAGTGCAATTCCCGCACTTATGATGACCGGAAATAGGATATAATCCCATCATGCTTCTTAATGTCACTTTCGGGTCCTTTGGCAAAGCTGCCATTACTATGTGATTGGCCACACTTTTTTCTTTTTTATAAGCAAAAAGAGGAGGATCCTGTAATTCGCAGTGGAGATCTTTAACCAGATGCAAGTTTTGCAGTACTAGTTTGTGTAATTGATGTGTGTTGGGTCCAAAGGTTGTCACGCAAACAATCCTTGTCAACTCATGTCGTATTTTCTTTTGTAACAGTGTCTCTCGAGGGACCCACCAAGCCCTTTTCAAGGAATGTTTTAAAAGTTTTTTAGGATATCCCCTTTCAAGTAAACGGTCCGTTAGGCTGTTGGCATGTTTGAAATATTCCTCCTTATTGGAACAATTTCGCCAAATCCTTAAAAATTGACCGAAGGGCAGGTTTTGCTTGAGGCTCCTAGGGTGGTGGCTAGTAAAATGTAATGCCTTATTTCTATCAGTGGATTTACGGAATAAGGTTGTGCCTAGTATGCCCTCCGTGGAGTATACTTGGACGTCCAGAAATGTGATACTTTTATTGGATGCAATGTGACTGAATTTGATGTCTTCTGTCCTCCCATTGAGCCACATCAAAAAATCGGTCAATCTCTCATGTGTTCCTGACCAAATAAAGAAGACGTCGTCAATGTAGCGCATGTATGCTGTGATGTATTCAGCAAAAGTATTATTGTTATATATGAATTTATCTTCATATAAACCCATGAATAGGACAGCTAGCTCCGGCGCAAAGGGGCAGCCCATAGCTACCCCTTTGATTTGATAGTAAAAGTCTGTGTCGAATTGGAAGTAATTTTTTTGCAACGCAAATTTTGCTAGTTTCAAGATAAAGTTAGTTGGCACTCTACTGGGTTGCTCTCATTGGTCTAAAAAGAATTCCAAGGTTTCTCACACTTGTTCTTGGGGGATCTGTGTATACAATGATACAACATCCATTGTGACCATCAGTTGGTGCGTCTCGTCAAATTTGATGGAACTAATACGATTAATGAATGCCATCGTGTCCTTGAGATGGGCAGGGACTTGGTCAACCGTAGGCTTCAAAAATGGTCAATATATTTAGATGTAGGCTCAGTAAGAGATTGGCATCCTGAAATTATTGGACGGCCGGGGGGATTGTTTGGATCCTTATGTATCTTGGGTAAGACGTAAAATATTGGAGTTCTAGGATTTTTATTTTTCAGGAACTCCAATTCTTTTGGTCCAAGTACTCCAAGATCAAATCCTTCTTGCAAGATTGCAAATAATTCCTGTTGTAACTCCTTTACCGGGTTATGATTAATCTTTTTGTAGCAAAATGGATCGTCTAACTGCCGTTTAACCTCCTTTTTGTACCTGTTGACATCCCAAAGAACAACTGCACCCCCTTTGTCAGCCTGTTTTATTATTAGGGATTTATCGTTTTTAAGTGAAAATATAGCATCCTTTTCACTTTTCAAAAGATTGAACTTAACAAATTGCTTCTTCTTTTCAAGAGCATTTATCCCAGATAATATAGCTTTCTCAAAGGTGACAACCTGTTTGGGAATTTTATTTGTTGGTGGGCAAAAGGTGGATTTTAAGCGAAGACCCGTAGCTTCAGTATTCTCAATTAAGGGAGTATCCTTGAAAAAAGTTTTTTAACGTATTTTTCTGCAAAATTCACTTGCTTCCAATTTCATTTTTACAAAATCCGTAGGTCGAACTGGCACAAAGGAGAGCCCTTTTTCCAGTATTGTTATTTCAGAGGTTGATAGGACTCAATCTGATAGGTTAAATAGGGGCAACGTTGTTAGCTCTTGTAATATTGGCGTCGCGTCCTCATCTCCCATGGTTGATTTCCTTGGCGCGACAATCGTGTTTGGTCCTGAGGAGAACCCCGCATTAAGGGGGTTCGAAACGCGTCGACCTTTATAGGTTCAGTGTCAGTCAAAAAGCTTAAAATACTGAGCTAGAAATATTAAATGATCTGTTTGGGCAATAAATGCCAGGGTTATTCATATCATAAATGACAAATGTATATTGTATTATATGATTTAATGTAATATTGACACGGACCCATACCTCAGAGGTATTTGTTTTTTGTCTTTTGTTTTTTGCCCTAGTGATAGAAGTTGTATGCGTGGAGTATGAAAGTATTAGTGTGAATGTATAATAAAACTGTTTTTGATCTGTTTTTGTAAATATTTGTATTTAGCTGTACATTTTGTATATACTTCTGATATGCACAAAAATCTCTGTTTGAAAAATATGAAAAACGTTTGAAAAACTACTTGATTAAATTAGTAACAAATGGTATAATAGACTGCTATGTTTTATTCATAACAGATCGTTTTTCGTGATTATAAATTTGCTTAGTTCAGTACTGGCACTTGTATTGTTGGTTTAGTTTATCTCACCAACTGTGGCATGGTCGCATTTGTTGGGGTCTCTCCATCTCAGGAGATGTGCCGGAAGAGCCCCGGAAACCAAAACACCCGGCTGTACTTGCTCTCCTGCCCCCTGGTTGTGCTTGCTCTTCTGCCCCCTAGCTGTGCTTGCTCTCCTGCCCCTGCCCCCTGGTTGCTTGTGCTTGCTCTCCTGCCCCTGCCCCCTGGCTGCTTGTGCTTGCTCTCCTACCCCTGCCCCCTGGTTGCTTGTGCTTGGTCTCCTGCCCCTGCCCCCTAGTTGCTTGTGCTTGCTCTCCTGCCCCTTGTTGCTTGGGCTTGCTCTCCTGCCACTGCCCCCTCGCTGTGGCTGCTCCCGTACCAATTCGCTGTGCTTGCTACCCTGCCCCCTCGTTCGTTGTGCTTGCTCTACTGCCCCCTGTGTGTGGGTGCTAATGCAATAGGTCTCGCATATGCAAAATATTAAGCTATTGGCAATGTAAATGACAATGCCATTTAGTTATGATTTAAAAAAAAAAAATGTCATGAGCAATGCCAATAGCTCTACCTTTAATAATGCCGAGACCATTGCATTGTAAATGCTTGTTTCCCTTGTTTCCAATCGCTAAGAGAGGGAGATACGATCTGAGGGATTACTAACATGAGTTCACGTAATGTAATAACAAAGAACGAAAGCTTAGCTAACTTTGATAGGCTAAGGTTTATAGCACTGCAATGTGAAGCAATGAAGAGTTCACCACTAAACCTGTCTGCCCGACTTGATGGAAATTATTAATGTATGTCTATGCATAAATATGACATGTTATGTAACCTGTGAATGAATACGCTATACTGTTTATGCAACTCACATTGTTGACCAGACAAAATAAACAAATTAAAAATATATATATTTTTTTCCTGTGTCCATTCTTGTGCTCTCCTTCTTAGGCGGTACCATAGAAGATAGAGCAGTAGGATGGTGATTCCTCGCAGGTGAATTAAAAACGGAATCGGAAAGAGGATAAGCAAGTAGGAACAAGTGTCTTGGTTCAGTGGCTTACATTTTTTATGTAAAGGCATTGGAGCTGATTTTCCAAGGCTGGAGTTAAGAACACTTTATATAGTCTGGAAGCAGAGATTGAAGACAACATGGCTGCAGGATAAGCTGCTTGTGTCGGCGAGTATGTTCTGGAGAAATCTGAATGCAGTATATGCAGAACACTCCTCTTTTTCATCTTTTTTCTCAAATCACAGAAATGGGAAAATACTTGCTTGACGTCATCTACCTAGACATTAAATGCTTCTTTGATGATGACTTGCATCCTGACTTCAATGCGGACTTGTGTTTCAACTGCTATGTAGAATTACATCTAGTGAATGGGACCTCAAAGGGTCCTCAGACATCAACTTGTGATACCTCCCCATGTCCTCCTGCAGGATATTTAGGCAAATCTCTTTATCCTTCATCCTCTTAGACATCTTTTGCCAGAAAGGACAACAGTCACGATGATGGAAGAGGTAATGATGGCCTGCCTAAGCCTTTTTAAGTCCACAAGAAGTGAAGTAAAAAATATTTTTTCCCGTCAGAAAAACTGAACTCTGTCCCTAAAGACCTCTTGCTTTTTGTAAAGTTTGTAAAGGGTTTTCTTTTTTCTTTTTTGAAAATAGTGATGGTTCTATTTTTATTTTTAATTGGCTTCTTTTTTTCAAATTCTTTATTCGGCCAAATAAAATAGACCATAAAACCACATAACATCACATACAAATCCACAGTGAGTCCTAATTGACATTGATTTAAAAACAATCAATAGTGAGATTACATCAGTGCATTTTATGTCTCAAAGTTCATCGTGTAATCAAGTTAAAAAAGACACTAACTGACACAGCCACAAATAACATAATTATCAAACAAGATAGGAGGACAAAAACCTCAAGTAGGGTCTGCCATGTGCCCCTAGCTAAGACTAAAAATTAGAAAAGAAAACACCTCAATCTAACACCATCTAACAGAAGGGGGGGTTCAGTGAAAGCAGGTTAGCCATCCATAACTTTTTCTGGCCTGAATGGGTTAAAAAGCGCACACAAAGTAAGAAATTTCGTAAGAGCTCAAAAACTGTAAGTGGGGCAGGGCTACTCAACACTGTCGAAAACCTAACTTGCGTAGCAAAGGCTGGATAAAGTGCTTACATGCTAGACTGTACGATCTGCAGAAAAACAAAGTGCAAAAGTGATTGTGCAGATTGATTACAGCAGGGGCAGATGAAGTCTGTATTATCAGCAGAATCAGGGGGATTTTAAAAAAGCTGTAACTAATAAATGGATCCTTTCCTGAAATGGAAAAGAAGTATCTCTCCCATCTTGTGAGGTCTAACGACAGGTGCACAGGAGGTAAATCTGGTAAAAAGGATCTGTAGTAGGTCAAAACTGAAGATTTTGCCTTTGGGTTCTTTTCGTGAAGAAAATAATCGAAAATTGGTCAGAATATTCTGTTATAGGCTCTCAAAAATACTTTGATTTTACAAACTGGCTTTTCCAAAAGAAAGATTTTTTAATGTAGTTTAAAAAATATGCTCTAGAATTCCTTGTTTGAGTAGGCCCAATCAGTACCTATGACTAGAATTGTTAGACCAGGTACCATTGGCGTGAGTCTCCCTTCCATTTTTCTGATTGACTCCTCTGCTTTCGATATGCTTTGCTGGTTTAGATGCTTTGGGCACTGTGTCACTGCTATTCAGTGCCTCAGTGCAAGTGCTCCCTATGTTAAATTGATTAATTGATTAGTGATCCCATGATTGGGTTATTTTATTTGATTTACCTGTCAGACCCTAGTACAGTGCACCATGTGTGCCCAGGGCTTGTAAATCAAATGCTGCTAGTGGGCTTGCAGCACTGGCTGTGCCACCCACAGAAGCAGCTTGTGCAGTGTGTCTCAGGCCTGCCCATGCAGAGCCTATGGCTTGTCCAGTACTGCCATGTTGACTGGGCAAGTGCACTCACTTGCCAGTCCCTAAACCTTCCCTTTTCTTCATATCAGACACCCCTATGGTAGGCCCAATGGCAGGGTGCACTGTAAGTATAAGGTAGGACACGCCCTGATGTGTGTGGCATGTCCTAATAGTGAATTACAGACATTTTCGTTTTTCACTATTGTAAGGCTACCAATTATCCATAGGCCAGAATGGGCAGTTTGATTATTACATCCTATAATCCTAACTGACTCAGGGAACATGGCAGAAGAACAAGTTACTTACCTTCGGTAACGCTTTTTCTGGTAGATACAGTATCTGCCTGTGGATTCCTCACCTTGTGAATATCCCCTTGCGTCAGCAACATTCGGAAATTCTTTTTGTAGCCTCGCGCCGACGTGGACTTGGACGCCATAGAGACACGGCATCGCACGCGACTCCGCTGATGTCACCGACGCCCATAATAGGCCCACGCCGGCGTGATGACATCAGTTCCGCCCTTTTTTCCGTGCCTTCGAGGCACACGGACGGACCAATGACAGTAGAAACATACATAGTATACACAGTACACGAAAGTCAAGGTAGCACACACACAGTGTGAAGCAAATGTAAGAAAACATTTGAAATGACACATTTTATTTTAACCATAAAACAAAAACAATACAGTTTCTCTGGTAAAGAAGAGTGGACAACGGGGAGGCGGGTGGGCCAGTGAGGAATCCACAGGCAGATACTGTATGTACCAGAAAAAGCGTTACCGAAGGTAAGTAACTTGTTCTTCTGATAGATACATCTGCCTTGTGGATTCCTCACCTTGTGAATAGAGTCCCACAGCAGACCCCACTCCCGGAGGAGGGTGTCCACTCTCCTAAACCAGAAAGTCCTGGAGGACAGAGCGCGCAAAGTGACCGTCCCTCCTCACTTCGGTTTCCAAGCAGTAATGCTTCGCGAAAGTGTGGAGGGAGGACCAAGTTGCGGCCCAACAAATATCCTCTACAGGAACACCTCTAGACAAGGCAGAGGTTCACGACTTAGCTCTTGTAGAATGAGCGCTTATACCCTCTGGAGGCTCCTTACCGGCCAAAGAGTAGCAGATCTTTATACAGACAATGATCCATCTTGAAAGAGTTCTCTTATGAACCGCTCTTCCTTTTTTGCAGCCAGCGAACCCAATGAAGAGCTGGTCATCCACACGACAGTCTTTAGTTCTGTCCAGGTAAAAGCTCACCGCCCTCCTAGGGTCCAGACGGTTTAACCTCTCCTCCTCCTTGAAAGGGTGCGGTGGAGGATAAAAGGTAGGGAGGGTAATGGATTGTCCTAGGTGGAAGGGAGTCACCACCTTAGGGAGAAAAGCAGCCCTGGTCCTAAGAACCATTCGTTCAGCATGAATGGTCAAGAAAGGGGGCTTGGAACTAAGAGCTTGAAGCTCACTTACCCTCCTTGTCGAGGTAATTGCAACGAGGAAGACTGTCTTAAAAGTCAAAAGCCTCATAGGACACTTGTGTAAGGGCTCAAAGGGAGCACCCATCAAGTATGTTAAAACAAGATTTAAGTCCCACTGAGGTACAATAAAGGGAGTAGGAGGGAAATTATTCGTTACATCCTTCAAAAATCTTAAGACTATAGGAGATTTGAAAAGGGACGGCTGATCCGCCAAACATAGAAATGCCGACAAGGCCGAGAGATAACCCTTGACTGTGGCAACAGCAAGCCCTTGCTGCGCCAGAGAGAGAGCAAATTTGAGAATATCAGATAAATGGGCTTTCAAAGGGTCTACAGACTTCTCTCCACACCAGGTGACAAATTTGGACCATCTGTAGGAATAAATGGATTTAGTGGAGTCACGCCTAGCCGATAAAATGACATCCACCACATCGTGTGGAAGAGAAAAGGAATTCAGGTTGCCCCGTTCAATCTCCAGACATGAAGGTGTAATGTCTGGAGGTGGGGGTGTAGAACCTGCCCCTCCATCTGAGAGAGGAGGTCTGCCCTGAGAGGGAGACGGAGCGGCGGGTTAGAGGAGAGGTGGAGAAGATCTGTGTACCACACCCTTCTTGGCCAATCCGGGGCGACCAATATGACTTGGGCCCGGTCTTGGCGAATCTTCTTCAGAACCCGAGGAATCAAAGGTATGGGGGGAAACGCGTAAAGAAGTTAGCTTCCCAACTCAACTGAAACGCGTCCCCCAAGGCTCCTTGACTCGGATACTGGAGACTGCAAAAAGACGGGCAGTGAGCGTTCTCGTGAGTGGCGAACAGGTCCACCCGAGGAGTTCCCAACATCTGAAATATGTCTTGAACTACCTCCGGATGGAGCCTCCACTCGTGGTCGGCCGAGGTTTGCCGACTGAGAGTGTCTGCACGAACGTTCAGAACTCCGGCCAGATGATTTGCCACCAGACAAATCTGATTGTCCTGAATCCAGGACCAGAGCCGCAGAGCCTCCCTGCTGAGACACTGCGACCCCACTCCTCCCTGCTTGTTGATGTACCACATCGCGGTCGTGTTGCCCGTCAGGACTTGGACTGACCGACCACAAAGGGAAGGGAGGAAGGCATTGAGTGCAAAACGTATCGCCCGGAATTCCAGAAGGTTGATATGAAGCAACCTTTCCTCTGGAGACCAAAGACCCTTGACCTCCAGGTCCCCCAGGTGAGCACCCCACCCTAGAGTGGATGCATCCATTATTACTGTGGCCACCGGAGGAGGCAGATGGAAAGGTTTCCCTTGAGACAGGTTGCCTTCCACGCCCCACCAAGACAGATCCGCTGCAGCTTCTCTGGAGATCCTCACTGACTCCCTGAGATCTCCGTTGTGCTGATACCACTGCCTGCGGAGGCACCACTGGTGTGCCCTCATGTGCCAGCGTGCATGGTTGACCAACAGAATGCATGAAGCCATCAGACCGAGCAGATGAAGGACCTTCAGGACTTGAACGACCGCTCCATTGTAGAATAAAGGAATCATTTCCTGAATGTCGTGAATCCTTTGAGGAGGGGGGAATGCACGACATACAGTTGTGTCCAGTACAGCACCTATGAACAGGATGCGCTGGGAGGGCACCAGGTGAGACTTGGGTACATTTATCAAAAAGCCCAACCTGTACAACAACTGGGTTGTCTCCTGCAGATGCTGGAGCACTCTCTCCGACGACTCTGCTTTGATTAGCCAGTCGTCCAAATAGGGGAATACTGAAATCCCCGACCTTCTGAGATGTGCTGCCACCACCGCCATCACCTTGGTGAAGACTCGAGGCGCAGTAGTAATTCCAAAAGGAAGGACCGCAAACTGATAGTTTTGCGACCCCACCGTAAAACGGAGATACTTCCTGTTCGACCCCAGGATTGGGATGTGAAAATACGCATCCTGTAAGTCGAGCGACACCATCCAGTCTTCTTCCAGCAGCGCTTGAAGAACCTGAGCAAGGGTGAGCATCTTGAAATTCTCTTGTTTCAGATAGAGATTCAAGATCCTGAGATCCAGGATTGGACGAAGTCTGCCATCTTTCTTGGGAATCAGGAAATACCGGGAGTAGCATCCCTGACCCCTTTCCTGCTCTGAGACCACCTCTATCGCATCCTTTCTTAATAGAGTCTGCACTTCCTCCTGTAGAAGCAACAGATGTTCCTCCATGCAAAAACCTTGGCAAGGAGGGTAATTGGGAGGGAATTCCCGAAAGGGAAGGGCATACCCATTTTCTACGAGATTGAGAACCCAAAGATCTGATGTAACCGATTCCCAATCCCGTAGAAAGTGGGTAAGCCGACCCCCTACCGGACCCGCATGATCCCGAATGGCGGATCTAGGGCTGCTTTTCTGAGGCTGGGGGATTGGAGGAGGTGGAGGAGGAAGAGGTCTGACGTCCACGTGAACAAGTTCTTTGCTTTCCCCTGTAAGATCTGTACAAGGTAATCTGCTGCTGCTGTTGCTGCTGCTGCTGCTGACCTTGTCGGTAATTCCGAAAGGAAGAGCGTCTGAACTTCCTGGCCGAAGAAGCTCTGATCTGGAGACCTAAAGATTTAGCAGTAGCTCTACTTTCTTTAAACCTCTCCGAGGCCGAATCAGCTTTCTTGCCAAAGAGACCAGATCCATCAAACGGCAGATCCAGCAAGGCCGCCTGAACATCTGCCTAAAAGTCTGAAGATTTCAGCCAAGCCGATCTCCTAGTGGCAACCGCTGTGCCCATGATACGTGCCACCGAGTCTGCAGTGTCCAGACCACTCTGTATCACTTGGCGTGCCGCAGCCTGTGCATCTGATAAAACCTCCTCAAAATCCTTTCTGTTGGCATCAGGGATCTTAGGTGCTAATGTACGCATAGCATGCACATACCTCCCCATAAGGAAAGTGGCATTAGTTGACTTCAACGCCATACTTGCAGAGGAGAAGGTCTTTTTAGCCACCTGATCCTGTTTCTTTGCCTCTTTATCACCAGGCACTTGTGGAAAGGCACTCATGTTCTTTTTGGAACATGCAGCTTGAATGACTAGACTCTCAGGTGATGGATGAGACGTCAGAAAAGCAGGGTCTTCAGGTGCAACCCTTATTTTCTAGCCACACTCTTAGATACTGCATTAGCTGACAGTGTTTTTTTCCACACCTCCATAATTGGTTCCGTTAAGGCATCATTAAACGGTAGCAATGGTTCCACCACAGAGCTAGGTGAATGTAAAACTTATGTTGAAAGATTGGACTTAAACTCCACCGTTGGTTCAATTGCAGAAGTTCTGCCGCCTTCCTCATCACCACATGATAGGGCTGGACGTCCTTTGAAGGCACATCTGAGCCTGAAGGCAATTCCCACTCTGGAGAGAAATCCAAGCTACCAGTGTCAGCCAGATCCTCAAAACAGTCCTCCTCCAGTTCACCTTCCTCCATATCAGGATGAGATTCTATATACCTTTGCTCCTCCAAAAGGCGTTGTGCCTCCCTTCTGGACCTCTCCTTAACACGCTTCACAGTCGGATCCACCAACGACCCCAACGGAGTCGGGACCGACGTCGGTATCGAATTCGAAGGCCCAGTGGGATGCTCTCGAGGTCGATCTGGAGCGGGCGACGCCAGAACCGGCGTCGACGACCTCGGCGGAGCCGGGAATTGCCAATGCGGCGTCGGAGCCGGCATATAGGGCTTGAATGGAGCAGGAGGATAGGAGTGAGGAACTCCTAAATTGAAAGCCAGTGGACCCGTGGGACCCGAAGGTGCACCAGAGGGGTACCACGCCCTTGTAAAGACGCCATAGATTGCGTTTAAAAACGCTGATGGGTCCTGGCCTAGGGTTGGGAAGGGTGGCTGAAAACCCTCAGGCTGATCTTGTGGAAGGTGCAGAGTCGGCTCTTCGATAGACGCAGAATCCGCATCCACTTGACCTTCTTCCTCATCCCGGGCCGGGGATGGCGCCGGAGATGGATTCGAAGTCGGAGCCGGCGACTGAACCCGCGACTCCGCAGGTGAGGCCTCACTTTCATGATCAGAGACTTCAAGCGTGACCACCTTCGAACGTATCTTCTTCGGCGACCTCGACCCGGACTCCTTACCAGAATGACGTCTGGACTCATGCCTCTTCTTCTTATGTCTCCTCCTCGACTTCAATGCATGGTCTGAAGGTGACTTCGAAGTTGACTCCTCGCGAGATCTGGATCTAGACTTCGATCTCGACCTCGACCTCGCCCTATGAGAACGAGACCTCGAAGATCTTCCCTTGCCAGCCTTCAGCTTCGCTACCAGGAGTTTGGTCTTTCTTTCTCTAAGGGCCTTCGGGTTCATCTTCCGACAAGATGAACATCCATCCACATCGTGATCAGAGCTCAAGCACCAGATGCAGTCATCGTGCGGATCCGTTATGGACATCATCTTCCCGCACTCCCTGCAGGGCTTGAAGCCGGTCTTCTTTGTCGACATCGCGAAGAGACAAGAAACAATGAAGCAAAAAGCAAGTATAAAGGCAACAAAGTCACCAGTTGCCTACTGAGATTCCCGAAACCATTAGCGTCGACGACGCGGAAAAAAGGGAACTGATATCACGCCGGCGTGGGCCTATTATGGGCGTCGGCGACTTCAGCGGAGTCGCGTGCGATGCCGTGTCTCTATGACGTCCAAGTCTACGTCGGCGCGAGGCTACGAAAAGAATTTCCAAATGTTGCTGACGCAAGGGGATATTCACAAGGTGAGGAATCCACAAGGCAGATGTATCTATCCGAAATTCGAGTTTAGCACCCTGAACTCGGAATGATAAAATACATCCTTTAGTGAAGTTGGTTTTAACATTCAGTGTTTGAAAATACCACTTTTAGAAAGTAGGAATTTTCTTGCCTACCTATCCAAGCCTGCCTCTGCTAGGTTGTGTATTGTGTGTCTGGTTCTGTGAGTGACAGGGGCTGGGGGATTCCAGGAGACAGGGTGAGTCAGCACAGGGCTGAATAGAGAGATCTACATGCAGATAGGTGGGAGGAGTTGCACCTGGGAACTGAATAGGGTTGTGCCTTCCCTCCACAATAGTGGCTCTACCTCTTGTTGTGTGTCTGATGTCTCTACCCTGCACTGTGAAAGGAAAGAAGGAGTCATGTAAACAGAGTGCTCCAGGACTGACCAGAACTGGTTTTGACTGGGCAAATGCCTCTCTGCCTTCAGAGAACAAAGAAAAAAGTAGTATAAATATGGGGAACCAGACCCCAAGACTTTATATCACATCTGGAACAACAAGATGAACCTCTGCCAAGGAGAAGAACCAAAGGAAGCTGTAGGAGTTGACTGCCTCCCATGCCAGTGTGCTGTGTTGCTGGGTTGGCCTACAGTGGTGTCTTCAGTGCCAAGTAGAGGAGAAGGAACTTTGTGTGTACTTCATCATCTTGCAGAATATTTCTCCAAGGGCGTGAACTTGTGCTTGCCTCCTGCTGAAGTCTCAGGGACAAAAGACTTCACCACCAGCTCCCCTCTGAATTTCCTTGCTGGGAATTCTATCTGCAGAAGCCTGCGTGTCACTGGAAGCGCGATGCAACGAGAAGAAGTGTGTCGTGTCGCGTGGCATCGCTGGAGAAACGTGCCGCCGCCGCATCTCACCAGGAGCGTGCCTTCGTCATAGCTGTCCGCTGTCGCATCACCGGAGAAGCATGACGCCACCGAGAAGGTCACCATCGCATCATCAGAGAAGCGTGTCACAGGGCCTGTCACGGCTCCAAAGTACATAGTTGTGGCAAGGCTGCCAGGGCGTGTAAGCATCGTCTTCGCATCGTCGCATCAACGGCGCCATCTTCTTGCAACGCACCGGATTATCGCATCGAGGTGCCATCTTGCGCATCGCAACCGGGGCGCAGGACGAGAATCTACGCATCAGCTTCGCCCCGGTAAGGATCAAGACGCATTCCCTACTCTGCGCAAGCATTGAGGCGCAACGCATCATCTCCCCTGAAGCACCGAACCGACGCATCTCCCACTCTGCGAGCCTTTTGCTTGTTTTGCGTTACACATCCAGGTACTTTTGGGAGAACTGTGTCGCATTTATCACCAACTTGAACTAAGTAACTTCTACCATCTTTTTGTCAATTTTGAGTACAGCATTGTGGATTTTTGTCGTTTGTGGTCTTGTGTTAAGCCTATAGAAAGAATACTTATTTTTATAAAAACCTGCGTGGTGTCCATCTGTAGTGTTTTCACTGTATTACTGTGTGTATTCACAAATGCTTAACACACTGCCTCTGAGATAAGCCTGTCTTCTCGTACCAAGCTACCAAGGGGGTGAGCAGGGGTTATCCAGTGGTGTAATCCCTTTCCCTGTCTTAGAAGCAAGGGTCCCTATTTTGTCAAAGGTACCTACCTCTGCCAACTAGAGACCCCCAGTTCTAACAATAATGAAGACTTCACTAGAGGAGAACCATTAGTTTAAAATATTTAGCTCCCAAGAAAGGCGTGGGTGCCTCAATGGTGGATGTACTTTTCTACAACCTTCCAAAAAAGCTTAAGTTAATCATGGCATTCTGAGTATTCCGATTTTTTTTATTGTGACGGTGTTTTCTTTTAGGCTATATTAGCAGCTAAGTACACATTTATGGATGAGAAATTTAATCCAGATTTTGCTAAATATAAAAAGGTAAAGTAGCATCTTATTTTCCTGAAATGAGAGGCGGTCAACAAACTTCTCAGTTCACCAGAAGCAAGACCTCTTCCACTTTAAAGTGTTTAATTCCTTGTAGAGGGTTTTAAGCCTCATTATGAATATCCATGCATCCAGGACAAAGGACCAAATGGCCCCACTGGATGAAGTCAGGAGCCAAGCTGCTAAGAGCTTCTAAGAGAAGAGATGTCAGTTTGTGGTACATTGCATGCTCAAGACACACGATCTACACGATCCACATTATGTGGTTATTTGGCTAGGTGAAGTGGGTTTGTGAACCACCATTATCTCAGTCAATGCTGGGTTATCATCACCATTCTCCTCCTAGCTTGTTTTACTTTGATGAATACTTTCAGAGTGATGTGGTACGAAGGTCGCCAGTCAATTATAAGATTCCCTAACAATCTTCACCCATTTAACATTGATGCAAAACCTCAGCATTTCACGTTGTCATCAATAGGAAAATAACTTCTTGGGGATGGAACAATAGATCAATATATGATTGAAAACATTTTCATTAATGGTTCATTCCTGTTCTTCTGATCCATCATTCTCCTCCTAGCTTGTTTTACTTTGATGAATACTTTCAGAGTGATGTGGTATGAAGGTCGCCAGTCAATTATAAGATTTCCTAACAATCTTAACACATTTAACATTGATGCAAAACCTCAGCATTTCATGTTTTCATCAATAGGAAAATAACTTCTTGAGGATGGAACAATAGATCAATATACGATTGAAAACATTTTCATTAAGGGTTCATTCCTGTTCTTCTGATACTCTTCTGATGTCGAAATTGTGATTACTGCAGGTCTAGTGTAAGTTGCTGCAACACAGAATGGCAGTAGGGTTAATGAAAAGGCTGGTTGAATGCCTATGAAAGTTTAGGATATTCTCAGCAATTTTCAAGCCTTACTTCCTTTAAGGTGTCTGTTTCTGCCTTCATCTTGTGTACTTTATCGACTGCAGGAAAGTCAAATAGTGATGAACCCGAAAAAGGCAACTTTAGCATCTTTCATTGTATGCAACATGACAACACAGATAAATGAATGGTCTGTGACATCAAATCAAGAGCTTATTATTTAGTTGGATACAAAATCCTTTCATTGACAACTTACCAAAAGGCATGTCTGTCCTAACTGGGTAGAATCTTTGTAAACCAATTCATGATATCATTGAGGGAACTATAATCCCTTCCAAAAAGTGCTCTTGAGCTTGCTGCTTTAAGAGTAGTGGCCAATGTACTATACATTATCTTCTCAACTGCAATCTTATGATTTTACTAGTCCAACAGAGCAGTGGCAGATAATATATTTTAAAATCTCTTTTTTTACTGTTGCAATACTTGCTGAATCTGGTGGCGGGTCTCCTCGCAAATAGAGTTGTGCTCAGGTAGAAGATATTTTGAGATATATCGTTATGTTGCTGTCTGAGAAGTGGAAGGAGATGCTAAAGAACTGCGACTAAGCAGCATTAGTGACTTTAATGGTTTTTTATGCTGAAGTGTTTAAAATATCATAAAAAAGCTTACCTGTGGGACAGTGGTATGCTAAGCATTGTAGCCTTTGCTAATACCTCATTTCAAGTGAGGACGTTGGGATATAGCCTTTTGGAAAATTTCTAATCAGTAACTTAGAGAGGAATGATGGCTAAAGCTGTTTTCCAGATCTGAAGAGGGTATTTTATCTATGTTGGTATTATCTATCAGCTGAATCTGTGATTTCCTGATGGGATATCTGGATCTGTTACTCCCTATACTGCCATCTTCTCCAGAAGAAGTGCATGAGCTATAACTTCTTAGAAAAGAGGTGGGATGCAGTGCTATTGGTAACAGGGCACCAAAAATGGCGGAGGAATTGCAATAGGAACTGTCTGTAGATCAGCTGGGATAACAGGCTGGGGACCATTTGTGGTACCACATGTGGAACAGTTTGAGGTATGGATTCAGATGCTGCCAGAGCAACAGTCCAAGGAGTACTCAGAGGAACTGAGTGAGTGGTTAGGTAGGCATACATGAAGTAGACTGTCCTAGAGCTTGAGAAAGGTTGTCCAGTATGATTGCAATACAAATTCTTTTCCTTGGTGAACCTTCTGCTGAAGGTGTCTATTTATGCTCTCTTGGTGCATAAATGCAGTGGATCCATCGGCAGAACTCATCCCCAAAGCCAAAACGGCAAAGAGCCGCAAAGAAATAGGGCCAGTGAATGCGATCCAATGCCTTTTCAGCAACTATAGAGAGGAGCAAAGCCTCCCTCCCGAGATCTTTGCATTTTACCAAAATATTAGGAAGGCACTTGGTACTATCACTGCATTGATGCACCAAAATAAATCAAGCTTGGTCCGGCTCGAATAAACCTGACAAGAGTGGATTTAAGTGATGTACCAAGATACCAGTAAATAGTTTAGCATCTATATTCAATAAAGAAATGGGTCTATGAGACCCACATCGAGTTGGGTATTTGCCGGGTTTCAGTATAACTGAGATTGCGGCTTCCAGCCTAGAGGGCGAAACAGAGAGCCAGGGTCTGTGAATGAATTATACAACTGGGTAAGTATGGTTGCAAGCTCTTGCAGAAAACCTTGTAAAAGAGGGCACCAAAACCATTAGGTCCTGGGGATTTCAATAGTTTCAGGTGGGAGAGTGCCGAGATTATTTCGTCAATTCCTATTAGTTGGTCTAAAGCTTCTCGCTCGGCAGGAGGAAGGGTAGTGAGTTTAGCCTCAATAAGGTAAGGAATAGGGTCTCCCTGAGGGCCATCCACTGTAGAATATAGAGAGCCATAAAAGCACCGGAATGCAGAGGCAATCTCTTCATCGGAGCGAGCAGTAAAATGAGGTCTCGAGGGACTCTCCCTGATCGTACATGCAAGGGTTTTGCTGTGAAGACAATGAGCTAGCATTCTCCCGCACCGATTTCTGTCAAGATAGAATGCATGTTTGAGGCGCACTAAGGCGTATTCTGCCTGATCGAGATCAAGATGTTTAAAGAGGAGACTCTGTTTCTCTGGCTCTATAAAAACCGTTGGGGGTGCCCATCCGCTTATGAATGGCCTCAAATTCGGAGACCGGTTTCTCTAAGATTAACCGCTTATCTCGGATTTTCGGGTTCTCAGCTGCTGAGAGAGCAATACGTTCTCCTTGAACTACAAGTTTCAGGACCTCCCAGACGGAGGATAAAGGGACCTCGCCAGCATTGTTAGCCCAGCGGTAGTTGGTAATCAGACATTGAATAAAGTTTACTGTCGCTGGGGACTGCAGCAAAGAGTCCCTGAGATGCCAATGAGAAGGCTGTGATTGAGTCCTGTTGATTTGAATGGATAGTTAAAGGGGGGTATGATCTGATAGCGAGGGAGGGTCAATGACAGCTTCCAAAACGAGGTCCAAGAGCGTCGGGGTTACAAGGAAGTAATCTATGCACACATAGGTTATATGGGCCACTAAGTAAAATGTATAGTCTCTAAACAGTGGGTGAAGATGGCGCAAGACATCTTGTAATCCACAATTTGACATCCACTGTAATCCTGAAGCAGAAAAAAGCTCCACTTTGGTCACAGCAATGCCTAGGTTAGTGTCCATTACTAAGTTCAGGTCACCCCTGATCAAGATGGCGGAATCTGGGGACCGGAGGACGAGAGTAAGGGAATTTAGGATGAATGATTCCTGAGATTCAGCAGGTGCCTATATGTTTACTAAAGTAAAATTAAAGGTACCCGATTTAAGTCTGACTGAAAGAAGACGCCCCTTGACTTCAAAAACTGTATCTAGAATCTCCCCTTTAAATCCAGAGGAAAATAGGGTGGCCACCCCTCCCTTCTAGGAGAGGAAAGAGGACCGGATCTGGGGTGGGAATCACAGGAAGTGAATTCAAGGTGCATCTTTTGAGAGTAGGTGTGTCACCTGGAGAAGACCAATTTCACTGGTGGACTTTTCTACAAGTGAAAGCCCAGCAGACCGTTTGATGGGACTGTTAAGGCCCGCACATTGAGGGTGGTTAGCTTAAGAACCTGGAATGCGAGCAAAGGAGAGTTCCAGATCGTCCAGGCTAGGGACCAGAGACTGGCCAGTATGGAGGAGCAAAAGAAAAAGGAAAACCCCAACAAAAAAAACTATCAAAAAAGAACATACAAAATATAAGTTGAACAATTGAAAAGATCCATCATGGCTGTGTGAATATGCGGAAATGTGAGCCAGATTTGGGCAGGGAACAGCAACCATAGGCACAGGAACGGATGATGCCCAAGGAAAGGACAGCAGGTCATCACTTAGATCGAGGTGTTCAACGCCCCCGTCCCCGCCAGTTAGGTGCCCTTCTGCAGTACGTAGTAGTAGTATGGGAAAGAAGGTACAAGTAGTTCAGGATGTGTTGGATTTGTTAGTGTCTTCCATCAACGGCTTCAGGACTGATTGTCTTTCTTGAGCCATAGTAGCAGGGTCTGGTTTCGTAGTTGCGCTGGAGTTACCAACCCGCCACCAGCGGGAGCGTTTAGGAGCCAGGCAATCTGGTGAGGCGGTGCGATAAGGATTCTCGGGAATCGGTGATACCTAGTACATTGCATGCCTCAGCTAGAGATCTAAGTTTATACAATTTGCCCTCACTGCAAAATATAAGGTGGGCAGTGACGGGGCAGAATTTCTGTATTTCTGGAGAGTGTTAGCTGTCAGATCTTGGTATAACACTGGAGCGTGTCCTTGAAACTGAAAGGGCCTCCATACCTTATGAAGAATAGTTTCTTTCCATTGAAAATCGTGCAGACAGACTAAGATATCCACAGGCGGTGCTTTATCTGATCTGGGCAGGTCCATGTGGTGAACTCAGTCTATTGTGATTTCAGTATTGTCCTCCGGGGTGCCCAGGATGTGCCAGGACAGGGCCTTGACATATTCTCTCAGATCACATCCTTCGGCCAGAGTGGGGACCACTTTAATGCGGATATTGTTTTGCCTAGGGGGATTTTATAAATCTTCGGGATGGGCCTGAAAATTGAGGTGTGGGTCTTTTAACCTGAGAACTTCTTGTTGGAGCCATTCTACTTCATCACGGGACGAGTCGACGACCTCCCCCAGGTCACTGCGACCTTTACAAAGATCAGCCAAGAGATCTCTTTTGACTGCTTGTAAGTCATCACAAAGTGAGGCAAAAAGAGCTTCTAGAAATGATTTTGTCACTGGGACATCTGGGTCATCCGACTCGGTGTGAGGATTCTTAGCGAGCATAGGTGTCTTGTCTCCCATGTCACTCCCAGTGGGCCTCGTTAGCATGTACTTAAGGGAGCAATCCTTCTTTGTCCTGGCAGAGGATATGGCATATACTGACCTCTTTGAGTGCAGTAGTCAAGAGATATCCCCTTACACATCAGCAGGCATGCCCCAAGGCCAGAAACAGGTCGGTGAGCCGCAGGGACCCTCCGACAACAAGGTAGCACACAGAAGGTAAGCAGTTGGAAAACTGCCAAGGTCAGGGACCGCCCGACGCAGAATCTTAATGGGGGAGCTCCTTCACAACCCACAAGCCATAGTTATGAAATCAGAAGGGCGCTCAGAGTATCAACAGACTTCCAGGTGGTTTGACAGACTAAAAGTCCCAGCAAAGATCACAGCTTCCTGTAGGAAATGTTGCCAGCTCCGAGGGAGCTGCAGAGGCGTCAAAGGCAATCAAACCTTCCAAGGACAGGATCCGGTGCTCTGGAGATGAGGAGTCGCTCAGTATGGGACAGACCCAGGAGAGCAGGGTATCAGACGTGCCAGACTACAGTCCAAACAAATCTCCCTTAAATCAGCCGGCAAGGCCCAGGAGTAGGCCTGCAGGTATAGGGGCAATGGGAATCTGTGAAGACCCAGTGTTGTGGGGGCGACACCTGCAAGCCCCAAAGAGGAACGCCCCCAAAGCGTCTTGAAGGTACTCAAGAAAGAGGGGGCCCCCCAAAACGTCAGTTCGCTTCAAAATGCCCAGCAGGAGTCACTGTATATGGGGGTGGGGGAGGTTTAAGTGACACAAAGCTAGCCGCCCTGGGTCTGTGCCTGATAGCAGTGGGCCCCATCAAGATTTTCAGGGCCACAGTTGTAAGGCAGACGCCGCCCTGGAATCCACGTTGGCCGGTGCCGGAAAGGGCCGAGACAGGCCGCCAGGCCCAAGCACAAATCAGTGCCACCATGCGGCCGCCTAGTGCGGCCCTGCAACACTAGAGAGCTGCCGGCTTCCTCCTCCTCTAGCCCACTGGGGCTCTCCGCATTGATGATCCAGGAGAAAGGGAGGAGAGGGAACTCAGAAGAGCAATCACCCTTGTCCAGGCTAGAAAGCAGTACCAGGCCCACTGGGCCACACACACCATGTTCACTCATGGGTCCATCCAGTTTCAGCCGCCCTCACAACAATGCCAGAACACCACTGCACTTCACCTCCTCTGCGGTAGTAGCAAGGGCCACGCAGTCGCAGCAGAGGCGGCGGCGCGGGACAGCCTCTGGCTCACGGCACAGCTAGGAGACCCCACAGAATGCCGTCAGGCCGCTTCCTATCAGCCACCTCGGGCAGCCACCTCAGCACCACTAGGCACGCTGTTCGCCCCTGAACAGGGCTGGGTGGTCCGTCTACAGGAACGGGCAGATCCAGGTGATATTCGGTCTCGGAGGTCAAGGGAGGTGAGAAAAAAACGCAAGGAAGGGTGCTGTAGGCTATAGAAGCGGCGGGGACAGAGAGACTGGGAAAGAGTTTCACTCATCTGCAATCTTGGCCTCGGCCTCTGCTAGAGTAGTTTCAGAGGTGATTTGGAGATTTTCTGTTTAAAACTCTTTAGTGAAATTGTAAAATAAAATGCTTGGAGTTAGGCAGAGTTCATTTACAGGGTAAAATAAAACAGATTTAAGAAGAGAGATTTCTTTTGTAAAAAATGTTCAGGACCCTACACAGAGGCAAAGATATTTGGGGTTCTTGGATATCAGCAAAGATCCCATGATAGGAATCTCAGTTCCATTTCCATTTTATCCATGCTATGCTTTCTGGCTTTATAGGTATTTGCTCTGAATTCTCTCAAAAAAAGAGATATGTTTACGATGTAGTTAACTTCATTTCCTGCTAGTGAATGGGAACCAAGGTTGTTGCTAATATCAGGTATAATATGAATTGGTATTTGTATATTATTCATACTTAGTTATTATGTCACTGCATTTGGGCCGGGCCTTACTGTTAATGTTTTGCCATGATGCAAAGCAATTGTAAATGTACACATCACGTGCCGATGTCAGTGTTACATCTGCTGTTACCTCCAATTGACTTGATGCACGCTTTATAGACCTTAGCCCTTGGTGAGTGGATGCAGCCTGGTGCTGCCTGAGTAATTGTCCATGTTAGTATACCTGCTGTCACTGCAGTGTTAGGATGCCAGTTAAACTGAATGGTACAAACACCAGTAGGCCTTTCCCTCTAGTTCAGATTCGATGTTGGTAAACCTTCCAACGTTTTCAAGGCTACGATGCTAGCCAAACTGCGTGGCGTACCATGCAGTTCTCTTTTGGTAAGATCCAATGTTGCCCTCATTTTAATTTGTCTCTGCTTAATTTCTGCCTTTCCTGTGACTGCACGTCTCTTTCACCAAACGACCTCCCATTAATGTCAATAGAAGCAACAATATTCCTTAGACATACCTTAGGTGGGAGTCCTCCGCGATATGCTGGCCAGCTGCACGAGAAGGCAATCGGACGGCCTGTGGCAAGTAGAGCCCTGGACATCCTGGAGTACCCTAAGAAAAAATCAAATATGTATCAACCGTGTTTCAGGAAACGAAAATGTCATATTTCACTGTTTGCAGTACTGTGCAAGTAAAAGTTAGAGAACAGCTATTTGTACTTACATGTAGTTGAATGAAAACAAAATTATCCATATTTTAAAAACTGGAAGTAAAGGCCAAATGGAGCCTCAAATAGGTTGAGGAAACCTAGTGCTAATTTCAAACTGCACCTTTAAGAAATTCAAAGGTAGCAGGCCTATCTTCTGTGAAGTGCAGGGTCTGTGAGGGAATGCATGTTGGAAGAAATACTGTGAAAGGATCATCCTCTGAAGACTTTACTTCTGATCTTTTGGAAATCACATGGAGGGAGGAGGGAGGTTTGCAGATACAGAGAAAATACCCAACATTTCATCTTTCACTATTATGGGATTCTCTCTTATACCCGTAAAGAATAAGTTACTTACCCACGGTAGCGATGTATCTGGTAGAGACAATTCTAGCCACAGATTCCTTAACGTAGAATTATCCCCAGGCGTGAGACTGGATCCGTAAACATTTTTGCCACAGCATTTCCACGTGCCAGGGGCAGTACCACGTGACCCCGCCCTGACGTCGTCCGCGGAAGTGACGTCAGCGAGGTCACATAACCCCCCCCCCCCCCCCGGCGGGTTTTCTAGGGAGAATTTTTCCACGACAACGCGGAGCCATCACAAACAAAACTGTGAGGAGAATATGGTAACAGTGTGCAAAAAAAGCAGATAAACAGAAAGGAAAGAAACGAAAGGTGAGGAGCAGCACCATTTGGAAAGGTGCCAGGCACTGTGGTACTGAAAGTAATAGAAGTGAAAGATCAGAGCACCGCTCCGAGAAGCAACCTTACAAGTGAACGCGATATCCTCCCTGGAGGCAGAAAAAACATGTGAAAAATGTCATAGCAGACGACAGAAAGTCTGCAACCACAATCTATAACAGTGAAAGGGTAACAAGTCCGGAACAGATGAGTAACGACAAATTACCCCAAGAAAACACCATCAAGGAGGGTCGTATCCCTGTAAAGAGCTAAGGGCTGAGGCACAGCCAAGAGACCCCAACTCAGAGGACTTCAGAGGAGTCAGAAACCCCAAGCATTAAAAACGGGAGAAGATTATGAGTAGGCCCCACACTGGAATAACCAGGGTGTAGGAATGCAGAAGTACACATGAACCTACCGTCCAATTATCAGAAAGGAAAGAGTGGAACAAATAAACAGAACAAAGCATCCCACGAGGGAGGAAATGAAAGAGGGCACTCGTAGAAGACAAAACCACCCAGAGGGAGGCGAATGCAGAAGACCAAGCTGAAGATCCTCGCAGAACGGGGAGGAAAGGCGGGCCGTGGAGGAATCTGTGGCTAGAATCGTCTCTACCAGATAGATCGTTTCCGAAGGTAAATAACTTGTACATCTGATAGAGACTACTAGCTGCAGATTCCTTAACGTAGACTAGATCCCTAGCCATACTCAGAGGGGAGGAGGGTCTGCGAGAGAAAATTCACCAGCTTGGAAGAACACAGGGCCCCAACAGGGGATATGTGATTGGGACAGGAAGGACGGCCCAGTCCCCACCAAGCAGAAGTAAGCAAGAACAAGGAGAAGGAAAGGCCAGGATACCACAAGCCTACCCGAGGGGCAAAAAGCACTAGCCAGAAAACCCAGAGGGACAGACGGCACCAAAATAGTACCAAGGAAGAAAAGAACCACCCGCAAGACCCAAAGAGAAGAGGTGGAAACGGCGGCAGAGCCCGCCTCAGGAGAACACACCCAGCGAAGGGGACAGCTGAACGGGCAGCAGCCCCTAGGCAGGGGACAAGGCAGAAACGGCCCCACAGCCGAGAAGCGCATTTGTGAGAAGGAAGACACAGTCGCACAAAGCTCCAGCAGAACAAGGGGCAGGAGCACACGGGTACACGCTGAGGCCCACGGAGGAGGACCATAACAACCAGACATGCGCAGCAGGCAGCTAGTAAGTACTACGAAGTAGTGTGCCCAGAACAGCGGCCCCGGGTAGAAAGAACATGTAATACAGACCCAAATCTGTCAACCAGAACCCAGGAGAACACCAGAAATGTCCCAGCCCCCCTGGGCCACCAGGCAGAGGACCAGGCCAATACATCGGACAACAGGGTGGAAACACCACGACACAACGGCATAGACGGCATGACAAGAGTCAGTCTGGCGATCCAGAGGCCGAAGAGGGAAGGTAGAACGCACAGAAGCAGATATCCCACAGGAACAAAGGGCAGAAGAAAAAGAGGGAACGCACCAAGCAGTATACAGTGACGCCAGGAAAAGCGAGGAACCGGAGAAGGTATCCACACCCGCAAAGCTTAGGACAGAGCTATACAATAGCCAACAAGTACCCCACATAGGGTATGACACGCCCCAAAACAAAACAGGGGTACACCTCTTAGGGAATCCTAGCAGAGATCAAGAACATAAAATACCTGTGGATATCACTGCAGGCGGCTTACCAATCAGCCCAAAAATACACAGATGGTCCAACCTGAGGACATATACGGCTTCACTAACAGCCAAAAAACACACACCACAAAAGCTGAAGGGCTGTACCAGCAGCCAAAAGTACAGAGGGGCCGACGGAAGGACCCTGAAGGCATTCTAAGCCACACACAGCACACAGACGGGCCAACCGAAACACGAGGCCCAGAGAGAAAGATGGGATAAACGCCTCCCCTCAGACACCTGAGGGCCGACAAGCCGAAGCTTACGGAAGGGGAGGAGGACGGAGCCCTGCAAGGAGTCATTGAACGGCGGAGTCCACATGGATGTTTTATAAAAGAACCCCATCAAAAGGCAGGTCAACAAGATGCTCCCGAATATTCTCCGGAAATATGCTATCCCACAACCAAGCATGGCGGCGGAGGGCCACAGAACTCACCAACATCCAAGGCCGAACGGAGAATAAAGACAGCTAACTCCCAACCATCCAGCACAAGGTGCCGCAGATCAGCGTGGACACCTTCAAGGGAGATGCGAGACAGAAGGGACTCCGTGGAATTCCATAGGCCAGATGTAGCCCTGGCCAACACACAAAGTGTGTTGAGCGCACGCAGCGCACCACTAGTGGACGCGAAAATGTTACGCCCCCAGGAGTCCAACCACCAGGCCGCCCGTGACGGAGGGAGCAACACTGAAGGCAAGGAAGGAAAAGCAGTCTGCAGGACAGGGCACTGAGCAGAAGGGTGGGAAACAAGACAGACTGGATCGTGCGGGGCAGGGTGGAGAGGGTGGAGGAGCGGCTGAGGCACCAATAATAATAATAATCTTTATTTAGATATAAAACATATCTTTAAAAGAATTTACAGTTCACAGGCTGACCAAAACTTCTAGAAAATAGCAACACAGATATTGATATAAAAACACAATCCATTTCCAATCGTTAAAAAAACAGGGATTTTGTCTCATAAAATGTTTTTAGAATCACAAAAGTTAAAACAAGGCACCAGCTTACATTGATTATCGCCAGATTATTTTTGACCTTGCTAAGGATAATGCCAGTTTTTACTGATTACGATGAGAGAAAAAGGTTAAGCACTTTAACATGGCCTCCTTAAGTTAAAGATGTAATATGCTTGCTGAACAAGTTTTGTAAATTTTATATTTAGCACTGTATTTTCCGGATTTACAGCTGCCATGATGGCTTGCCTGCAAGTCCGAACCCCCAGCCTGTTCCATTCTAATTTTAGTCCGGACCTACGTTCTGCGTTAAGGGCTGGGCAGAGGCAACTTACATGCAACATGGTTTCCGCTGTTTTCCCACACCCTCTACAGGAAAGATCTTCCGATGTACGTCGCCATGGTGGGAGGTCCTGCAAGAAACGCCAGTCGCCCATTCGGATGGCAATAAAGCCGCGTTTCAAGTATAATGGGTATGTGCTGGCCATATAGCAAACTGGGTCTGGGTGTCTGTAGGAATTTATCATGGCCCAGGCATGACTACGTTTTAGAAAAAGTGCTTTGTCAGTAAGACAGGAGGTCATTCTCACACATTTTTTAATAGCTTTTTTAAAAGCTATCTGGCCTGGGTTTAGAGCCCACAGGTCGCTTGCTGACATTTGCTTAATGGCATCTGTGAGAAGGCGTCCATACAAACCCCCCGGGTTAATCTGGCTGATTTCTTGCCAGACAAGGGATTCTAAAGTGCCTGGCTCAGCTTGCCTTAACTTGTGACACAGGTTAAGGTATGTCCCATTGGCAGAGGCCTCGTAGTTTAACAGCCCCATCTCCAACCTTATCTGTGCTGCTGAGGCGTTATTTGGCAGCCGGAGCACCCTTTTATAAATTTTGGTTGTCTGTTGGTTCAGGGTTGTGTTCATTTTGCCACAAAAAATCTCAATGCCGTAGGATAAAGTAGGGCCAACCTTTGCTCTCAATACCTCCAAGAGGGGAGCCAAGGTTGGACCGGAAAGATCTTTCGCAAGTTTACCTATTGAGACCATCAGGGTCACTGCTTTGGCTCTGATCTCTCCTCGCTGTTTTTTGTAACCACATTTTGAGTCCAGGTGGACGCCTAGGTATTTATAGGACTGGCCAGTTTCTAGACTGACATTATTGAATGACCAACCGCCCCCTGTATGTCGTTTCTTGCCGAATGTAACTACTTGCGTTTTCTTTAGGTTAACCTCGAGTTGGTTGTTGAGGCACCAGATTCCCCGTAGCAGGACGCCCCCAGAAGAGAGTTGTGGAGCGAAGCTTCAAATGGAAGAAGCGGCTCCCCTCCACCAGAGCCCGGTGGAGAACCTCCAACAAGTGGCCCGTTGGGATTGGAGCGACCAGGTTGCCCATTTGTAAAATGCCGGTGGCCGTGGAAATGGCCCGGACAAAGGAAACACTCGCCTCCGTAGGGCATTGTGGGGGCAAGAGCAACTCTTCCGTGGGCGAAGGCTGCAAACTAAGCCACCCATCCCCGTGCCCTGCCGGAGGAAGAAACGGCCAGCCCCTGAAGGATGGAAAACCCATGGACGAGTGAGGGGCCTGAGGGGCCTCCAGAGAAGGCAGAAAAGCCTGCGGGGCAACCAACTGCGAGGTGCGGAAGAGCAAATCCGGCGGTTCTGGACACGGAGATGGCGTAGAACCCGCCCTGGAAGCTGCCGGTAAAAAGGCAACAACGCGGCATCTAGTCTCTGGTGAAGAGGAGACAAGGAGACGACAATCCTCCGGAGAGGAAGGAACCTCCGGAGAAGAGTCGATGATCTGACGTCGGGACAGTGCCCGGGGAGTCCGCAATGGGCACCGACTCGACCTCGATCTGCGCCGAGGTGTTCACCATGGCTGCCGAGTCGGCCTCCACCACCACGTGCCTCACAGGAGACAGGGGCGGGGACAGCGCCGAAGTGGGCAATGAATGGCACCGAAAAGGCACCGGCTCGACCTCTGTCGAGGCAGCCGCCTGCGGAAAGGACCGGGAGGGACCCGGGGAGGCGCACTGGGTCCCGGCCTCCACCCGTGGCGCTGTCAAGGTCGGGGAGGAAAGGCGTCAGCGCCGGAAAGGCGTCGGCTTGGCCTCCGATAAGACAGCCGCCTTTCCAGAGGACCAAGGGGGACTCGGAGACGAGCCGTAAGTCCCGGTGACCTCCTGCAACACCACAGGGAACCCCGCGGGGCTTTGCGGTGAGGCGGGGCGCCATGGGTCGAAGAGGGGAATCCCGTGGGCCCGCACCTTGACAACACCACCCCTCCAAAACCTGAAGCCAAACTCGTCGGCTCCGGGGGCAAATCCGTCCGCGAGTACGCGGAAGGCCCGCGCAAGGCGAGGAAACCGCAGATGTCTCAGGAA
The DNA here is from genome assembly GCF_964263255.1 of Lissotriton vulgaris. Taxonomy (NCBI): domain Eukaryota; kingdom Metazoa; phylum Chordata; class Amphibia; order Caudata; family Salamandridae; genus Lissotriton; species Lissotriton vulgaris. Next base: position 879,609,387 of record NC_141685.1, read on the forward strand.
GAGGAGGGGGACCCAAAGAAGCCTGCAGAGCTGTAGCGTTGGCCTTCATTTGGGCCCTTGTCACCCCAAGGCCAGGAAACGGCGGATACGGGGGCGACGGGCGAGGGCACACATCCCGAGTAGAACCCGCGCCCTCGGTGACAAGCTGCAGGACTTACTGGCGGGCAAGCGACGCCCGTGGGGTGAAAGACGATGTCGCAGCCGGAATCGGCCACTCCTGGACCCCTCCGAGGTAGAGGACGGACGCTGTGATGAGACCGATCTGGACAATCGGCCGAAAGCAATTTCATCCGGCACTCCCGTCGGGACTTCGGCTTGAGATGCTAACAAGCGTCGCAGTCCGTAGATTCATGGTGCTCCCCCAGACACTGCAAAGAATGCATTTTTATGAAAATAAAATATGAGCCAATGTACTGTTGTGTGAGTGTACTAGATAGCTAAGGGATCTAGTGGCTATAGCTTGGGCGGCCCCAACAACCATTCGTGGTTGAATTACGTGAATCAGTGTGCCAAGGAAATATTTGTTCTTACTGCTCGCTCAGACACCACATACAAATAGAGTGGGGGTCCGTCGCCGACATCTGACGCGTACAAGAAGTACATGCCTTGAAACCCGAAGGCATTGTACACAGTTCCCAACGCAAAAGCGTTAAAAGAGGCCTGAAAACAGGTCAAGGGAACACACTCCGGATCGGCGTTGCACGCGGAAACAAAGGAAACTGATGTCAGCGTGCCGGGGTGGGGCTTATGTGTCCTCGCTGACGTCACGTCCACGGGCGACATCAGGTCGGCCCCGGCGCGCGGGGATGCTGTGGCAACATTTTTTCCGGATCCAGTCTCACACCTGGGGATACGTCTATGTTAAGGAATCTGCAGCTAGTAGTCTCTATCCGATCAACAGAATAGGAAGCTACTAAAAGCACAGCGCCGGGCAGGAAAGGAATTAAATCTCAAATAAGGAAGTATGGCCCACCATGGTATGGGTCCTGGAGGCAGAGTTAATGCAGTACATTTTGGTTAAAGTTTGGATAGACCTCTAGATTGCTGCTTTGCAATTATCTGGAATGAGAAAATTTCTCATTAAGGCTGTGATAACCACTTTACCCCAATCAGAATGCACTCTAGGCTTACCCAGAAGAGGTCATTTAGCGTTCTGGTACCATATAGTTAAGCAGATAATATCCACCTCGTTATGGTTTGCTCAAATGAAGCCATCATAGTTTGAACCACTTCAAATTTTACAGCTGTGTTTATTTTACTAATGTCTTTGTTCTGTCCAAGTAGTATTTTAAAGCTCTCTTCATGTATATGGTATGGTAAACTCTTCGTACCACAGAGAAATGGTCCAAAAAGAAAGAAGGAAATTAAATTGTTTGGTTGACATGAAAATCTGATATCACTTTGGGAAGGAAAGAAGGATGGGTTCTTAAGGTTACCTTGGTGTGGTGGAAAACTAAATAAGGTTAAATAGACAGAGCTTCACGCTCACTCATCTGATCGACATTATAGCCACGATTAAAGCTACTTTCCGGGAAACATGGTATAAGTTAGCATTGTGCATGGGCTGAAATGGAGGACTTGTTAAATTGGAGAGAAGAATATTAACTCCTGCGATGCTCATGACGAGCTCAGCTCGTCATGAGCCACGGTGCTCGTGTGCTCATGACGAGTTGAGCTCTTCATGACCGTTAGAACGCTCGCATGCTGGGCTAATTCCCCTGCAGTGCGAGCGTTCTATGAAAACGGGTGTGGTCATGACGAGCTCAGCTCGTCATGAGCACACGAGCACTGTGCTGCATGACGAGCTGAGCTCGTCATGAGCACAGGGCGCTGTGCGCGCCCCCCCTCCACCCAGCACAGTGGGGGAATGTGCCCAGCAGCGAAGGTGTTAAGTTCCATGGACGGAAGGTTCTTCTAAAAGCAAAGCAGACCTTTCTAAGCTGTTCATTGAAATGATTAATTACTGGAATGGTGAAAAAGGATGCCTGAAAGGGACTCTTCCAATATTCAGTGATAGCAGTCAAACGCACTGTAATAGGAGAGAAATGAAGGGCAGATTTTGTAAAATACAGGAGATATGGTAAGACCGTTGATCTCTTGATAAATTCTGGGCGCCACCTGCTTCTGAAAGCAACATGCGCAGATTCTCTTCTATGTGAAAACATAAGATCAGCAAATGGGTGGGTTCTTTGTTTCTTTCAGTATGTTCATGCAATCATCAGGTAGATTTAGAAGGCCACTGTGCAGGTTCTCAGAAGACAGACAGCCCAAGTTAAATGAAAGAAACATATTCAATATTCTCCGTGACATCCTGGAGTGTAAATTCAGCTTGTGCGGTAGCTCCTTGATAACCTGCAGTGACACGCAAAGTAGATCCAGATAACACTGTGTCGGCCAGTGCATGACAATGAGTATCATTGTCATTTCATACTGCATCACCTCGACAAAGGCTTTAGAAAGCAGAGGAATCAAAGGAACAGCATAGGCAAATGTACCCGACCAGTCTATCATAAGGATATTGCCCTTGGATTTGCGTTCTGGGATCCTGGTCACAGAGGGTGGCATTTTGTGCTTTCTCTGGTAAATTAGCAGAGTGCTCCCTTCTCGAAAAATATCTTGTAAATGGCAGTGTCAAAGCTCCACTCATACTGTTCTAAGAGATGCCTGCTGAACTCATCAACCTTCCAATTCTCTAGTCCTGGAAGGTGAATTGCTGTCAGAGAAATGTTCCTTGCAAGTACTCAGTGCCATATTTATTGGGTTTTCCTTGAAAGAACCCCTTTCTTCATTCCACTCTGCTAGATGCTATAGTTAGTGTCTGATGGTCGTGCTGTCTGCATGGATCCAAATTAACGACACCGAACTTGATTGAAGTAAGGACTTTAAGGCTAAGTGAACTGCTCTCAATTCTACTATTTTAATATGAGAGCTTCTCCATCAGTGACCAAATGCCTTGAGTTGAAAGATCTCCCATCTGGGCAAAACAGCCTTACAAGTGTTTGTAATGGCGACAAAGGAGAATGATGTTTCAGGAATGGTATCCGGTGTAGTATGTTGCTTTCCTTGCACCCCCATCAAAGACACTGAATGTCAGAAGGAAATAATTGTAATTTTTCTTCCCAATTTCCAGTCTTCTGACACTATCAGTTTCCCATACATTCTTGTAGTTGACACATATGAAGCCTGGTACTGGGGACTACAAAATCATATGAGGCCATGCCGCCCAGGAGAGAAGAGACTTGTCTTGTTGATCCCAGTGTTGTAATAGTCAAAGAGCAAATCTTCGACAATACAGATAACAAACTTTCTTCTGAAGGAAACACTCTTGCCAGAACTGTGTCTGTTGTTGATCCCAAGTATTGAATCATTTCCACCAGTTTCAGGATCTATTTTGCTGAGTTGATCTAAAGACCCTACTCAGACAGAAGGAACATAATTGTGCCCACGTCTTCCTGGAGTTTCAATACAGTACTGACCTTCACCAGCCATTTGTCTAGTATTAGTAGATGACTATTCATTTCCTTTGTAGATCTGGAGTTACTACGTACCTACACTTGGAGAAAACTATGAGAGCCAATTTGAAGCCGAGAGGGAGAACATGATACTGGTAATTAGAGCAACCGATCTGAAAGCGAATGTAAACAGTGTTCTTTTCAGTTGGTAATGTCGAAATAGGTGTCCTGCATTTCTGTTGCTGCCTGATGGTGTGGGAAATTCTGATTGTAGGAGAGTAGGGTCTGCTTCCTATGGTCACCCCCACTTTTTGCTGTGATACTCTGGTTTTTCAACTTTAGTGTGGCTGTGGGCCTGCTAATCAGACCCACAACCCAGCTGTTCTCTCTCTAAATTCATACCATGTACTTTAGGTAACTGGGTATTGGGTCACCTTTGTGAGTCCCTGTATAGTGTTGAACTCAGAACAAGTGGAAAGTTGCACAGCTGTGATTTGATTAGAAGGGTTAATACGTTAAAGTACACAGTTCAACAGTTCATGAGGTTTGCTGCCCGGGAGACATCTCTTGTCAAGGACGTCCAGTAAACATCAAGAAAGTGCTTCCAATAGATATTGGAAGCATCCCCTGGCGCTCCACTCTGTGGAAATTTTGATTGATTCAAGAAGAAAATTTGTGCAAAAATTATTTGAAAGAAAACTTATTTTATATGCATAAGTTCAAGTTATGGAGCAATATCCATTCAATCGTAAAGTTCATTAAAGCTCAAATTCAATAAATCACATTTGCGGGTCCAATGCATTTCGGGCTAATTGCCCTTCATCTGGGAAGTCCCTGTATAGTGTACCATAGGAACCCTAGGGCATAGGTGCATCCAAGGCCTACCAGGGGCTGCAGCATGTATTATGCCACCCCTGGCTGGCCATCCAAATTGACACAACTGGCTGATCACTCAGCTGGGGCAAGGTCGTTTAATCACCCCTTGCTTAGGTATAGTATTCCTATACCTACCATTATATATAGACACATATATACCTATAAGTCACTCCCATGGCAGGCCTTGACAATCTTGAAGGCAGAGTGCTTGGTTGTATGTGAGATGGTGCTCTAGCATGAGCTGAGCCTGTCTGCAGCTTTCAGAACCATGTCCTTATAGCTGTTCTATGATATAGCCATACCATATACTCTTAAGTGCATTATAATCCTCGCGGTTAATGCTAACTTTGGTTTGGCTTTATCAAAACATGCTGAGTAAGGTGTCATACGCTTTGGAATACTACCCCCCCCCCCCCCGCCAGTCCTGGCGGCGGGGGTAGCATTCCACCCTTCTAGAGGGAGAAGACATGTAATTGTAGCTTTACCAGTTAAACAGAGCCTCAGCATCACAAAATGGATGCTACTGCCACAGACACGAGTCTGACCTCCTGCTGCTGGACGAAACTCCGGCAGGGGAGACCTGGACAATAGGTATCCTGCTTTGGGAGGTGCGAGCACCTCCCCAGACAGGCTATAGTGTATTGGGGCAGGGTGGGTTGAAAGAAATAAGACACTGCCTGGGGCACACAAGGTGCTCCATGCATAGCCCGGTTCAAACCAGTTGCTGGGGCACTCCAGCCCCAGCTCTGGCGCAAAACTGGACAAAGGGAAAGGGGTGTAACCACCCCCTTCCCAGGTTCCACCCATAGGAGGGACCTAGCAGGTAATCCAGCCCATTAGATTAGTATAAAGCTAGGAGCTGTGTCTAGAGACATTAGATTATCCTGAACTGAAATTCTGAAACGAAACTTTGGATCTTCGACATTCTACTGCAACTAGAAGACTGAAGAAATCTCCCTTGTGGTCAAGGAGTGACCACCCTGTGCAAACAGGCACCCTTAGTGACTTGCCAGTTTGCTTTGTCGACGCTCCAGCCGGAGCCCGAAGTCTTAGCGACGCAGCCTCTGGACTTCCAGACTTCTCTGACTCTGACCCAAATCCACAGCAAAGCTGAGACCCGTGGCAGACACGAGAGACCTGGGACCGGACTACCTGCAGTACCTGCTTTTTACTAACTGTGCAGCGTCCTCGAAGTTGTGCATTGGGACTTGAGAAGCCCCAACCCCGAGCCGTAAGTGCACCGAAGCTCAGCCCTCCACACTCCACGAGTGCCGCGTGGGGCCTGTGCCTGCATTTCTCCTCGACGCATCTTCGCGGTTGCTAGCCCGTTGGCTAGTGGCCCTCCTGAAGACATCCTTTTGAATTAACACTGCTTGCCTGGTTGCTCTGGGCTTGCTCCTGCTTTCCTGAGAAGGGGAAGCTCCCCAGACCTTGGTGGTCTGAACAGAAGCCGATCTTCCCTTCCTGCGTGGGTTGCCTTTGACAAGGCTTGTTGACTCCAATACGGAAGCCGACACCATCAACAGCGAGATCCTTCGTGGGACAGTCCGTATCCAGCTCCTGGTCATCGTCGACGCCTCCTGGTCCACGTGGCTGCAGAGATAAGCTTCGCATGTTTACCTGAATGCATCTCGACATCGCCTGGTTCCTTCCTGGTCACTGGCTAGTGACCCAGACTCTGTCCCCTCTGCTTTCAGGTTCTTCATTGCTCCGATCCATCCTTGGATCCATCCGGACATCTTCCTCCTGGTCGCCTGCAGCATCTTTGTGCAGCCCTCCGTAGGATTCGACGACGAAACCCGACACGGAAGAACACCTATGCACCTGGCTTCCCTGGGTGAGGTAACTCGAGTACTTCAGTGCTCCCGTGGGTAACAACTATCCAAGTGTCCTAGTTTAACTGGGTTTTCCCGTAGTCCATCTGGAAGTATCCGAAATCAACTACTTTGTAACTTTTACGTTCCCACTGAAAGTCTATGGTAACTCGCGGGTGTGTTTAGACACTGCACACGCATCCTGTGGGACTTCTACTTCCTAACCTTTGGTTGTCCAGTGTAGCCCCAGCGATTCTCTAGGCCCTAGGCCTATTCACCTTTCCTGAAGTGGTTCCTATAGCACTTACTTAGTATATGGTTCGTGAGGCCACTAGGGCAGAATTGTGTTTGTGCAACTTATAGTATGCTTATTGAGTAACTTGTGCTGTATCTCGAAGTCTAACCTCATAAAGAGTGCAGAGGGGTTGTGTTAGTAGTAAATACATATATATTTGATATATACCTTGTGTGGTGTCCTTTCATTTGGTATTCAAGGGGTTATTATTGGTAAAACAACTGGCTTCACATGCTCTCTGAAGTGTTAGCCTAAGACTGCTTTGTCCATGCTACCACTAGGATAGCTGGTCTATAAGGTTGACTTTACAACCATCACCATAAGGGTTGTTTGGACTGATACAGGGTGCCCACTAGAATAGTGGACATCACATATCAGGCCAACTTCTCACATTGGTGTGCAGCGGTTGACATAAGAGCTTGCTGATTGTTTCACCATAATATCTTGAGATATCATTTGAAAGATCACATTAAGGTACATAGAGGTACATATAAATCAAGTCTTAAATACTTAAGTTCTACTGAACTTAGTTGTTGTTGAGCAAAGGGCCTAGCACACCCTGACTACAACACCTAGAGAGGTTTAGTAGGTAACACTTAGGGTAGGTAGGTGCACACACCACACCTCACTAGATCATGTCTCTGAGAGCAGAACCAAGTGGATCTCTCCCAGTGGAGGCAGATCCTTTAAGGATACCTTCCAGATATGATACCCTAACCTTCCATGATTTGAGGCACTTGTGCACATCTAGGAGGTTAAAACAGGGTTCAACCCCTACCCTCAAGCACCTGATAGAGCTCATGGAAGATTATGATGCTAAGAAAGCTTCTAGCACAGGTCCTCCAGGCAATGCAGAAGAGGGTCAGCCCTCAGCAAAGGATTACCCTGATCACAATCTAGATGAGAGTGAAGTAGAGGAGGACTCTGGGAGGATGACAAGGGCCAGGTCCAAGTGGGAGTACTTAGTCAGGCCAATCTAAGCCTACATGGGACTGGAGAGGGCATAGTACCTTACATACCCCCAATCAGGCTTAACTCTGAACACAGGAGGAGGAGATCCCTATCCAAGGAGTCTCATCACTCTTGTGTCTCACTAGGGTCAGATGTTGTCAGGAGAATGTCTTCCCCTGAGAGAAGAGAACATCAGGCCAGAATGAGAAAAGTCAATCTGAGGATTGAGAGGCAAGAATTTGCCCTAGCCAAAGAGAGACTTGCTCTTGCAAGAGAGCAAACGCTAAGTGGGTTAGAACCCACTGGTGGCAGCAATATCCCTAAGGATAAAGATAGGTCCTAAGATACTAGAAACCTAAGTAAGATTGTCCCTCCCTACAAGGTTGGGGATGACATCCGCAAGTGGATAACTGCTTTGGAGAGGGCTTGCAAAGTACAGCAGGTACACCAAAGTCAGTGGGCAGCAATCTTATGGCTATCCTTTACAGAAAAAGGTAGAGACAAGCTCCTCACAGTCAGTGATGAGGATGCTACAACTACACCGTCCTGAAGAGTGCTCTGGTTGAAGGGTTTGGCCTAACCACCTAAAAGTATAGGTTGCTGTTCAGGGATACCCAGAAGACACAGACTCAGGACTGGACTGATTTTGTAGATTGTGCCACTAAGGCCCTGGAAGGCTGGTTGCTGGGTAGTAAAGTTAAGGACTATACAGGATTGTATAATTTGATCATGAGAGAACAAATACTTAATAATTGTCAGAACCAGTTATTGCATCAGCACCTGATTGACTCTGATCTGACTTCTCCCCAAGAATTGGGAAAGAAGGCAGACAAATGGGTCAGAACCAGGGTGAAGCAGAAAAACCAGAACCAAGGTGGTGATCAGAAGAAGCCAGACCAAAAGGGTGGGGATCAGAAAGTAAAAGACCAGAAGTATTCAACAGGTCCCCAAAAAGCTTCTACTGAGGGGGGTTCCAAGAAATCCAAGAAGAAAGAAAGCCAAAGAAAACCATGGTGCAATATCTGTAAAAGTAATACTCACTGGACCAGTGATTGCACGAAAAAGGAGACAGCTCCAGCCACCATTGCCCCTAAGGCAACTGTTCCCCCTAGTGCAGCTAATAGTGGTGGTTCTCAACAGAAGGGTGTAGTAGGGTTAACCCTGGGAACTGAGATGGACTCTGGCCTAGTCAGAGTACCAACTCAAGCTGTTCTTGTCTGTGATGTGGACATGGCTATGTCCTCTTCTGTGAGTCCCAATAACTTGGGCAAGAACAGACAGACACCTTTAATTAACAATAAAGTGGGTCAGGCCTACAGGGACACATGTGCCAGTGTCACCATGGTGACGCCTAACTTTGTGGACCCTGGACAGATCATACTAGGTGAGAATTACCTAGTGACCAATGCTAGCAATGCCACTACCACCCATAGTATGGCAATTGTTAATTTCTCCTGGGGAGGGTAACTGGCCTCAAAAGAGTTGTTGTAAGTTCAGACCTCCGTGTAGAACGTTTGTTGGGCAATGATATAGAGACTTCAGTTAGGTCTAAAGTGGAGTATAGGACTCATGCAGAGATGCTGGGCATATCAGAACATGTCCTTGCTGTGACCAGGTCACAGGCCAAAAAATGCCAAGCTGAACAGGCCCTGGATCCTGAAACTATGGACCAGGTGCCTTCCAAGAAAAAGAGCAGAGGGGTTAGGGCAGTGCCTTCCCCCTTGCCTCATGAAGAGGATCAGATGCTCCAGGAAGCTGAGTATGAGACACAAGAGGGAACTGTCCTAGAAGAACTTGAGCCTGATCAGGTTGAGTTTCTTGGGACAGGGGGACCCTCAAGGGCAGACCTGAGGCAGGCGCAATTGGACTGCTCCTCTCTTGAACTCCTCAGATAGCAAGAAGCTGCTGAGGCTGCTGGGAATGCTACAGGTACCCACAGAGTGTATTGGGATGAAGGGCTCCTTTATTCAGAGGCTAGAGACCCCAAGCCTGGTGCTTCCAGGAGGTTAATCATACCTTTGGCATTCAGGGGCTTCCTTCTTACCTTAGCCCATGATATTCCCTTAGCAGGACATCTTGGCCAGAAAATGACTTGGGACAGACTTGTCCCTCACTTTCACTGGCCACACATGTCAAAAGATACCAAGGAGTTTTGTCGCTCCTGTGTCACCTGCCAAGCCAGTGGCAAATCAGGTGGCACCACAAAGGACCCCCTTATACCACTACCTGTGGTGGGGGTTCCCTTTGAGAGAGTTGGGCTAGACATTTTTGGACCAATGGATCCCCAAACAGCCTCTGGGCACAGGTTTATTCTGGTGGTAGTGGATCATGCCACCAGATACCCAGAAGCTATTACCCTAAGGACCACAACAGCACCTGTTGTGGCAAGAGCCCTCCTGGGAGTTTTCTCAAGAGTGGGTTTTCCGAAGGAGGTTGTCTCAGATAGAGGTGCAAACTTCATGTCTGGGTACCTAACTGCAATGTGGAAAGAGTGTGGAGTGAACTATAAGTTCACAACACCCTACCATCCACAGTGCAATGGTCTGGTTGAAAGATTCAACAAGACCTTGAAGGGCATGATCAAGGGTTTACCTGAAAAGCTTAAGCGAAGATGGGACATCCTTCTGCCCTGCCTTCTGTTTGCTTACAGAGAGGTCCCACAAAAGGGGGTTGGCTACAGCCCTTTTGAACTTTTGTTTGGGCATCCTGTAAGGGGACCCCTATGTTTGGTGAAGGAAGGATGGGAGTTACCTCTCAAAAAGCCTAAACAAGACATAGTAGACTATGTACTTGGTCTCCGCTCCAGGATGGCCGAATTCATGAAGAAGGCTTCTAAAAACCTTGAGGCTAGCCAGGAACTTCAAAAAGCCTGGCATGACCAAAAGGCTGTGCTGACTGTGTTCCAGCCAGGACAGAAAGAGTGTGGGTGCTGGAGCCAGTGGCCCCAGCAACACTCCAAGACAAATGGTCTGGACCACACACTATTGTTGAGCAAAAGGGAGAGGTAACCTACTTGGTTGATCTTGGGACTCCCAGAAGCCCCAACTGGGTGCTTCATGTCAACAGACTGAAGGCATATGTTGACAGGGCAGACATGGGCTTGCTCATGACTACAGATGAGGGACAGGAGGAGGAGAGTGACCCTCTCTCAGACCTGCTTTCTCAGAACCCTGATGATGGTTCAGTTGATGGAGTAGCCTTGGCAGGCAGCCTCACTGACCAGCAGCAACAGGACTGCAGACAAGTTCTACAGGCCTATAGACATATTTTTTCCCTGACCCCAAGTCATACAAACTGGTGTACCCATGAGGTGAACACTGGTGACAGTCTGCCTGTGAAGAGTGAAATCTACAGGCAACCTGACCATGTCAGGGACTGTATAAGGACAGAGGTCCAAAAGATGTTGGAACTGGGAGTTATTGAGCCCTCAGAGAGCACCTGGGCCAGTCCAGTAGTCCTTGTGCCAATGCCTCACACCCAAGATGGTAAGAGAGAGATGAGGTTTTGTGTGGACTCCAGAGGTCCCAATTGTGTCACTAGGACAGATGCCCATCCAATACCCAGGGCAGATGAGCTCATTGACAGATTGGCTCTGCCAAGTTTTTGAGCACATTTGACCTGACAGCAGGTTACTGGCAAATCAGGCTAGCTGATGATGCAAAAGCCAAAACAGCATTTTCAACCCCAGGAGGTCATTACCAATTTGTGGTGATGGCCTTTGGCTTGAAGAATGCACCTGCCACTTTCCAAAGGTTGGTGAACCAAGTTCTCTCAGGTCTGGATGACTATTGTGCAGCTTATCTAGATGATATTGCTGTCTTTAGCTCCACTTGGGAGGATCACCTGATCCACCTAAGGAATGTTTTGGAGGCCCTGCAAAAGGCAGGGTATAACTATCAAGGCTACTAAGTGCAAGATAGGGCAGAGTAAGGTTGTGTACCTGGGCCACCTTGTAGGTGGGGGTCAGGTTCAACCACTGGAGAGCAAGATCCAGACCATCAAGGACTGGACTCCTCCAACCACCCAGACACAGGCCAGAGCTTTCTTAGGCCTGTCTGGTTACTACAGAACGTTTGTTAAGAACTATGGGTCCATTGTGACACCACTTAATGACTTAACCTCAAAGAAAATGCCAAAAAAGATTCAGTGGACAGTAAGCTGTCAAAAGGCATTTGATGACCTGAAGCAGGCCATGTGCTCTGCGCCTATTCTAAAAAGTACAGATTACTCCAAGGAATTCATTGTCCAAACAGATGCTTCTGAGTTGGGTGTGGGAGCTGTTCTTTCACAATTGAATAAAGATGGTCAAGACCAGCCCATTGCTTTTATTAGCAGAAGGCTGACCCCTAGAGAGAAATGTTAGTCAGCTATTGAGAGGGAGGCCTTTCCTGGGGTTTGGGCCCTTAAGAAGCTGATGCCATACCTGTTTGGTACTCACTTCAAGATTCAGACAAACCATAAGCCGCTCTTGTGGCTAAATCAGATGAAGGGTAAAAATCCCAAACTGCTCAGGTGGTCCATTTCCCTACAGGGTATGGACTTTACAGTGGAACATAGACCTGGAACTGACCATGGCAATGCAGATGGACTCTCCATATATTTCCACTTAGAACATGAAGACTCAACTGGTCAAGGTTAGTTTAATGTCCCTGCGTTTGGGGGTGGGGGTTGTGTAGGAGAGTAGGTTCTGCTTCCTATGGTCACCCCTTCTTTTTGCTGTGATACTCTGTTTTTTCGACTTTAGTGTGGCTGAGGGCCTGCTAATCAGACCCACAGCCCAGCTGTTCTCTCTCTAAATTCATACCATGTACTTTAGGTACATATCTAATTGGGTATTGGGTCACCTTTGTGAGTCCCTGTATAGTGTACCATAGGTACCCAGGGCATAGGTGCATCCAAGGCCTACCAGGGGATGCAGCATGTATTATGTCACCCCTGGCTGGCCATCCAAATTGACACAACTGGCTGATCACTCAGCTGGGGCAAGGTCGTGTTATCACCCCTTGCTTAGGTATAGTATTCCAATTCCTACCATTATATATAGACACATATATACCTATAAGTCACTCCTATGGCAGGCCTTGACAATACTGAAGGCAGAGTGCTTGGTTTTATGTGAGATCATGCTCTAGCATGAGCTGAGTCTGTCTGCAGCTTTTGGAACCATGTCCTTATAGCTGTTCTATGATATAGCCATACCATATACTTTTAAGTGCATTATAATCCTCGCGGTTAATGCTAACTTTGGTTTGGCTTTATCAAAACATGTTGTGTAAGGTGTCATACGCTTTGGAATACTCCCCCCCCCCCACCCCCGCTCCCGCCACTCCTGGCGGCGGGTGTAACATTCCACCCTTCTAGAGGGGGAAGACATGTAGTTGTAGCGGTTAAAGTTAAAAAGAGCCTCAGCATCACAAAATGGATGCTGTTGCCACAGATACGAGTCTGACCTCCTGCTGCTGGACGAAACTCCGGCAGGGGAGGCCTGGACAATAGGTTTCCTGCCTTGGGAGGTGCAAGCACCTCCCCAGACAGGCTATAGTGTATTGGGGCAGGGTGGGTTGAAAGAAATGAGACACTGCCTGGGGCACACAAGGTGCTCCATGCATAGCCCGGTTCAAACCAGTTGCTGGGGCACTCCAGCCCCAGCTCTGTTGCAAAACTGGACAAAGGGAAAGGGGTGTAACCACCCCCTTCCCAGGTTCCACCCATAGGAGGGACCTAGCAGGTAATCCAGCCCCTTAGATTAGTATAAAGCTAGGAACTGTGTCTAGAGACATTAGATTATCCTGAACTGATACTCTGAAACGAAACTCTGGACCTTCGACATTCTACTGCAACTAGAAGACTGAAGAAATCTCCCTTGTGGCCAAGGATTGACCACCCTGTGCAAACAGGCACCATCAGTGACTTGCCGGTTTGCTTTGTCAACGCTCCCGCCGGAACCCGAAGACTTAGCGATGCAGCCTCTAGACTTCCGGACTTCTCTGACTCCGACCCACATCCACAGCAAAGCTGAGACCCGTGGCGGACACGAGAGACGTGGGACCTGCTTTTTGCTAACTGTGCAGCTTCTGAGGCGTACTCAAAGTTGTGCATTGGGACTTGAGAAGCCCCAACCCCGAGTCGTAAGTGCACCGAAGCTCAGCCCTCCACACTCCACGAGTGCCGCGTGGGGCCTGTGCCTGTGCCTGCATTTCTCCTCGAGGCATCTTTGCGGTTGCTAGCCCGTTGGCTAGTGGCCCTTCTGAAGACATCCTTTGGAATTAACACCACTTGCCTGGTTGCTCTGGGCTTGCTCCTGCTTTCCTGTGAAGGGGAATCTCCCCCGACCTTGCTGGTCTGAACAGAAGCCGATTTTTCCTTCCTGCGTGGGTTGTCTTTGCCAAGGCTTGTTGACTCCAATCCAGAACCCGACACCGCCAACAGCGAGATCTTTCGTGGGACAGTCCGTATCCAGCTCCTGGTCGTCGTCGACGCCTCCTGGTCCACGTGGCTGCAGAGACAAGCTTTGCATCTTTACCTGATTGCATCTCGACATCGCCTGGTTTCTTCCTGGTCACTGGCTAGTGACCCAGGCTCTGTCCCCTCTGCTTTCAGGTTCTTCACTGCTCCGATCCACCCTTGGATCCATCCGGACATCTTCCTCCTGGTCGCCTGCAGCATCTTTGTGCAGCTCTCCATAGGATTCGACGACGAAACCCGACACGAAAGAACACCTATGCACCCGGCTTCCCTGGGTGAGGTAACTCGAGTACTCCGGTGCTCCCATGGGTAACAACTATCCAAGTGTCCTAGTTTAACTGGGTTTTCCCGTAGTCCATCCGGAAGTGTCCGAAATCAACTACTTTGTAACTTTTACGTTCCCATTGAAAGTCTATGGTAACTCGCGTGTGTGTTTAGACACTGCACACTTATCCTGTGGGACTCCTACTTCCTAACTTTTGGTTCTCCAGTGTAGCCCCAGCGATTCTCTAGGCCCTAGGCCTATTCACCTTTCCTGAAGTGGCTCTTATACCACTTACTTAGTATATGGTTCGTGAGGCCCCTAGGGCAGAATTGTATTTGTGCAACCTATACTATGCTTCTTGAGTAACTTATGCTGTATCTCAAACTCTGCTCTCATAAAGAGTGCAGAGGGGTTGTGTTAGTAATAAATACATATATATTTGATATATACCTTGTGTGATGTCCTTTCATTTGGTATTCAAGGGGTTATTATTGGTAAAACAATTGGCTTCACATGCTCTCTGAAGTGTTAGCCTAAGTCTGCTTTGTCCATGCTACCACTAGGATAGCTGGTCTATAAGGTTGACTTTACAACCATCACCATAAGGGTCGTTTGGACTGATACAGGGTGCCCACTAGAATAGTGGACATCACATATCAGGCCAACTTCTCACACTGATGAAAACCTAGCATTCAAAACATATCCCTTTTGACCAATTTCTTGGCATACCTCAGGTCCAGAATGGGGCGAAACACTTAAATTTGAGTGAAACACAAAACAACAAGAGTATATTCCTTAGCTTTTTCCCAGCTTTTGTCCATAGCTCTTTTGCAAAAAAACGTTGTTACTTTTTGAATGAGATATTTGAGGATTGATAAGTTAAAAGATTTCAGAGGTGTGGAAGCAGAAGAATGGAGCTTGATTTTGTAACCAGATTTCACAATGTTCAGCAGTCAAAGATCTTTTGCGATGCTCTACCACCAGTCAGGAAAATGGTTGGACATGTTTACCCCCGTAGGACGTTGTACAGTGTTGGCAGGGATTGAAAGTCTTTGTCTTGTCGCCAGTGGAGTCTTCTCTGCAGGCGAAAAATGCTGATGAGAACCTTTTTTTTTTTAGTTTGCTTACTTATATAAAAATGTTGCTACTGTGATTGCTGTTGCTTTTAATTCTGCAGCTGCTGTTGGCTTTTCCAAAAAGAAATATGACTCTTTTGCTGACATCTGCTATACCCCTTATACTATACCCTGGGAAACTATTTCCTTCATTCCAGACCCACAGATTTAAATGTTTCTGCTTCTGCCTTTATATGTGTTAGCTCCTGGCCTGAATGTTTGCCAACGGGAAGAACCAGAAAAAGGCAAATCCATTAATTTTTTGTTGGTTCCGTGGTGTCAAGTCTAAACCATGACAATGACATGGTAATGAGATGCCGATGAAAGGAAGTTAGTTAACTATAATCCTAGATCTCCTCTAGATGAAACTTCATTATAGTCAAATGCAAAAGAAAAAATTGATGGACGCAATGCTGGACAATGCAAACATTCACCCCCAGTCACAAGGATAAGGGTTTAATTTATAATTCTTTTGCTCACCACACAACCCCAGTTTGGACCCATCCATATGCAAATCAGTCTTGACCCTGTTTCTTAAGGGAACAGTCCATCCCGAACTGCCAATCCAGGTCCTTCCTGGTCCGAAAACAAGCATCATAGGGACTGGTTTCAGGGCTTCACCCTTCATCAGCCAGGTTAGCTTGAATCCAATGGTGTAGTGAGCACGGGACCCACGACTGGGCATACCCTTCCCTCTTAGGGCGACATATGCAAAAGAAACAATTGATGGATGGAATGCAGGACAATGCAAACATTCACCTCCAGTCACAAGGATCAGGGTTTAATTCATCATTCTTTTGCTCACCACACCACCCCAGTTCGGACCCAGCCATATACAAATCAATCTTGACCCTTTTCCTTATGGGAACAGTCCGGCCCGAACTGCCAAACCAGGTTTTCCCTGGACCGGAAACAAGCATCCTGGGACCGGTTTCAGGGCATCACCCTTCATCAGCCAGACTAGCTTGAATCCAGTGGTGTAGTAACCACGGGACCCACGTCTAGGCATACCCTTCCCACTTAGGGCGAAATATGCAAAAGAAACAATTGATTAATGCAATGCCGGACAATGCAAACAATCACCGCCAGTCACAAGGATCTAGGTTTAATCCATCATTCTTTTACTCACCACACCACCCCAGTTTGGACCCAGCCATAAGCAAATCAGTTTTGACCCTGTTCCATATGGGAACAGTCCAGTGTGAACTGCCAAGCCAGGTCCTTCCTTGACAGGAAACAAGCATCCTGGGAGCGGTTTCAGGGCATGACCCTTCATCAGCAAGGCTAGCTTGAATCCAGTGGTGTAGTGCGCACGGGACCCACGTCTGGACATACCCTTCCCACTTAGGGCGACATATGCAAAAGAAACAATTGGAAGGACGGAATGCTGGACAATGCAAACATTCACCACCAGTCACAAGGATCTGGGTTTAATCCATCATTCTTTTGCTCACCACACCACCCCAGTTTGGACTCAGCCAAATGCAAATCAGTCTTGACCCTGTTCGTTAAGGGAACAGTCCAGCCCGAACTGCCAATCCAGGTCCTCCCTGGTCCGGAAACAAGCATCCTGGGACTGGTTTCAGGGATTCACCCTTCATCAGCCAGGCTAGCTTGAATCCAATGGTGTAGTGAGCACGGGACCCACGTCTGGGCATACCCTTCCCATTTAGGGTGACATATGCAAAAGAAACAATTGATAGACGGAATGCAGGACAATGCAAACATTCACCCCCAATCACAAGGCTCAGGGTTTAATTCATCATTCTTTTGCTCACCACACCACCCCAGTTTGGACCCAGCCATATACAAATCAATCTTGACCCTTTTCCTTATGGGAACAGTCCGGCCCGAACTGCCAAACCAGGTTTTCCCTGGACCGGAAACAAGCATCCTGGGACCGGTTTCAGGGCATCACCCTTCATCAGCCAGACTAGCTTGAATCCAGTGGTGTAGTGACCACGGGACCCACGTCTAGGCATACCCTTCCCACTTAAGGCGAAATATGCAAAAGAAACAATTGATTAATGCAATGCCGGACAATGCAAACAATCACCGCCAGTCACAAGGATCTAGGTTTAATCCATCATTCTTTTACTCACCACACCACCCCAGTTTGGACCCAGCCATAAGCAAATCAGTTTTGAGCCTGTTCCATATGGGAACAGTCCAGTGTGAACTGCCAAGCCAGGTCCTTCCTTGACAGGAAACAAGCATCCTGGGAGCGTTTTCAGGGCATTACCCTTCATCAGCAAGGTTAGCTTGAATCCAGTGGTGTAGTGAGCACGGGACCCAGTCTGGACATACCCACTTAGGGCAACATATGCAAAAGAAACAATTGAAGGACGGAATGCTGGACAATGCAAACATTCACCACCAGTCACAAGGACCTGGGTTTAATCCATCATTTTTTTTCTCACCACACCACCCCAGTTTGGACCCAGTCTTATGCAAATCAGTCTTGACCCTGTTCTTAATAGAATAGAATAGAAGTGGCATTTATAAAGAGCATGACTACCCGTGGGCATCCCAGCGCTGGAAGTAAAAAGAGGCCTCTGAAGCTTATCTGGGGAAGAGCTAGGTTTTCAACAGCTTGCGAAAAATCAGATGATTAGTTTCTTTTCGTAGCTGGAGAGGAAGAAAATTCCAAAGCTTGGCGGCGTTATAGGAAAAAAGCCGATCTCCGCTCCTGGCTCTTCTAATCCTTGGTACAAAGGCCAAGGGCAATTCATCCGATCTTAGGGGCCTGTTGGCTTGATGGGATTTGGCTAAAGGGGAGATGATCTTTGGTCCATTCCCTTCAAGCAATTTGTGAGTGATACAAAGAGCTTTAAAATGGACTCTCTCCCGAATGGGTAGCCAGTGTAAGGCTTTCATGGCAGGTTTGGCTGACTGTCGATAGGGAGTTCCCATGAGGGTTCTTGCCGCACAGTTCTGAATCATTTGAAGCTTAGAAAGTACTGCCTCTGGGGCACCCAAATAGAGTGCATTACTAAAGTCCAAGGGTGATATAATAAGTGCTTGGACTGCAAGTTTCCTAGCTTGAAAAGTGAGTAGAGGCAGCACTTTACGAAGCATTCTGAGCATGCTGAAACAGGCGGCGACCACCTTTCTGGCTTGGACTTCAAGGGTAAGGTCTGAGTCCAGCCAGAACCCCAGGCTCTTTATATTTGCTTTGGGAACAGGTGCTGATCCCATTACCGTCGGCCACATCTCAATTGGTTTACGAAATGGCGAAAAACCAAGGACAATAAGCTCCGTCTTGTCCCCATTCAGCTTCAGATGGGAGTAATGCATCCATTTGGCCACATCTTCAAGACAAGTACAGAGGCGGGGCAAAAAAAAAAATGACAGATGCGGGATGTGGATGAGTCAGACTGGTTAAGCGAAACCACTAGCTGAGTGTCATCAGCATATGTTACAATATTTACTCCATAGGGCTGTATGATCTCTGCCAGTGGGGCCATATAGGCATTAAAAAGTGTTCGGCTCAAAGAAGAGCCCTGTGGGACTCCACATGAAAGGGGCCAGGGTTTGGACGTGGTTTCACCCTCAAATACTAGGAAGGATCACCCTTCCAGGAATTACCTCAGCCAGGTTAACGCTGTTCCGGTCACCCCCAAACTTCTAAGAAGGTCAATCAAGATACGGTGATTCACTGTATCGAATGCCGCGCTTAGATCCAATAAAATCACAGCAGATGATCCTCCAGAGCATCTGAATCAATCAAACACTCACACCCAGTCAAAAGATCTGGGTTTAATCCATCACCGTTCTTTAGCCCACTCTGCCACTCCAGTTCAGACATGGCTATATGCAAATCAGTCTGACCCTGTGCCTCATGGGAACAGTCCAGCCCGAACTGCCAAGCCATGTCTTCCCTGGACCGGAAACAAGCTTCCGAGGACTGGTTTCTGGCATTCCAGCCGTCTTCAGCCCGGCTTGCTTGAATCCAGTGGCAAAGTGAGCAAGGGACTCACGTCTGAGCATACCCTGCCACACTTATGGCGGCCAAAAGCGGTATAAAAGGGGGTGGTGATGGACTGAGCATCTGAATCAATCAAACACTCACACCCAGTCAAAAGATCTGGGTTTAATCCATCACCGTTCTTTAGCCCACTCTGCCACCCCAGTTCAGACATGGTTATATGCAAATCAGTCTGACCCTGTGCCTCATGGGAACAGTCCAGCCCGAACTGTCAAGCCATGTCTTCCTTGGACCAGAAACAAGCTTCCGAGGACTGGTTTCTGGCATTCCAGCCGTCTTCAGCCCGGCTTGCTTGAATCCAGTGGCAAAGTGAGCAAGGGACTCACGTCTGAGCATACCCTGCCACACTTATGGCGGCCAAAAGCGGTACAAAAGGGGGTGTAATGGACTGAGCATCTGAATCAATCAAACACTCACACCCAGTCAAAAGATCTGGGTTTAATCCATCACCGTTCTTTAGCCCACTTTGCCACCCCAGTTAAGACATGGCTATATGCAAATCAGTCTGACCCTGTGCCTCATGGGAACAGTCCAGCCCGAACTGCCAAGCCATGTCTTCCCTGGACCGGAAACAAGCTTCCGGGGACTGGTTTCGGGCATTCCAGCCGTCTTCAGCCAGTAAGACATTGTTCTGCATTCTGTCCATCAACTGTGTTTTTTGCAATTTTCACCCAGAGTGGGCTGAGTATGCTTAGACGTGAGTCCCAGGCTCTCCACATCACTGGAGTCAAGCTATCCAGGCTGAAGAAGGTTGATAGCCAGAAACAGGTCCTTGGATGCTTGATTCCGGTCTAGGAAAGACATGGCTTGGTAGTTCGGCCTGGACTGTTCCCATGAGGCACAGGGTCAAGGCTGATTTGCATATAGCCAGTGTCTGACCTAGGGTGGTGTGGAGTGCAAAAAAATGATGGATTTAGGCCCAGATCTTTGTACTGGGGTGATTGTAAGACATTGTTCTGCATTCTGTTCATCAACTGTTTTTTTGGCAATTTTCCCCCCGAGTGGGCTGGGTAAGCTCAGACGTGAGTCCCAGGCTCTCCACATCACTGGAGTCAAGCTATCCAGGCTGAAGAAGGCTGATAGCCAGAAACAGGTCCTTGGATGCTTGATTCCGGTCTAGGAAAGACATGGGTTAGCAGTTCGGGCTGGAGTAAAATAAATTGATACTTGTATAGCGCACTACTCACCCGCAAGGGTCTCAAGGCGCTTGTACGAATACCGCTGTGGAACCCATCCTGGCTTTCCCTGTGAGGCGTCCACTCCTGGGCACCCCCAAGATGGAGGCCAGGCATCCTTAGCGTTGTGGGGGCCGTTGTGGAGATTAAGCAAGCTATTGCCCAGAGTTGCAGAGTGGGACTCCATGATTGGAATAAGCACCGAGGTGAGAATTATCAGGTCCGTGGAATTTTGAGCCCAAGACCCGCCAAGGCGGGGAATTGCACCCTGGTCCCGGGCTAGACCTCTGCATCAGGGTCTGCCGCTCTAACCATTGAGCCACACTACTCCACCTAACCATTGAGCCACACTTCTCCACTGGACTGTTCCCATGAGGCACAGGGTCAAGGCTGATTTGCATATAGCCAGTGTCTGACCTAGGGTGGTGTGGAGTGCAAAAAAACGATGGATTTAGGCCCAGATCTTTGTATTGGGGTGAATGTAAGACATTGTTCTGCATTCTGTCCATCAACTGTGTTTTTTGCAATTTTCACCCCGAGAGGGCTGGGTATGCTCAGACGTGAGTCCCAGGCTCTCCACATCACTGGAGTGAAGCTATACAGGCTGAAGAAGGCTGATAGCCAGAAACCGGTCCTTGGATGCTTGATTCCGGTCTAGGAAAGACATGGCTTGGTAGTTCGGGCTGGACTGTTCCCATGAGGCACAGGGTCAAGGCTGATTTGCATATAGCCAGTGTCTGACCCAGGTTGGTGTGGAGTGCAAAAAAACGATGGACTTAGGCCCAGATCTTTGTACTGGGGTGAATGTAAGACATTGTTCTGCATTCTGTCCATCAACTGTGTTTTTTGCAATCAAAATTTATTAAACGGAAATCAGAAACACCCAAGCTCTCTACTATGAGAAGATTATAGCTTCCTCTGCTAACTCCTCTAGGGAAACCTTCCAAATTGTCAAGAAATTAATGAATGTCCCTTCCCTGCCTGACTCCTCTGCCACATCAGACCAGCGCTGTAACTAAATGGCGGAATTTTTCCATAATAAAATTAAGAATATCTATGGATGTTTCTCTTCCACTGAATACACCAATTTTATCTATCATGATAAGCCCAACATAGAAGGCAAGGAAACAAGTTTAGCGGCTTTTCCTACAATGGACTACAACTGTATGCTAGCGACGGCTGGTCGAGTAAAAAGCGGATCACCTAATGACCCCGCCCCACTTAGTATTCTTAAGCAGGTAGCAGAGAAAGTGGGCCCGGTCCTTCTAGATGTGGTTAATTCTTCTATTGTATCCGGAGTAGTACCCCCTCTCTGGAAAAAAGCTATGGTTAGAGCTCTTTTGAAGAAACCCACTTTAGATCCTGACTGTTTGGCCAACTATCGTCTAATTTCCCTTCTCCCGAGAATCAGCAAAATCTTGGAGAAATATGTAAATATCCCTCTCTCTGCCTACTTAGAATCTAACCATCTTCTCCACCCAACCCAAACAGGATTTCGTCCCGGCCATGGCACAAAGACAGCGCTCTTAGCTGTCCTGGAAGAATCAAGAAAAATTCTTGATTCTGGAGGATCATCTGCCGTGATTTTATTGATCTGCCGTGATTTTATTGGATCTAAGCGCGGCATTCGATACGGTGAATCACCGTATCTTGATTGACCATCTTAGAAGTTTGGGGGTGACCGGAACAGCGCTGACCTGGCTGAGGTCATTCCTGGAAGGGCGATCCTTTCAAGTATTTGAGGGTGAAACCACGTCCAAGCCCTGGCCCCTTTCATGTGGAGTCCCACAGGGCTCTTCTTTGAGCCGAACACTTTTTAATGCCTATATGGCCCCACTGGCAGAGATCATACAGCCCTATGGAGTAAATATTGTAACATATTCTGATGACACTCAGCTAGTAGTTTCGCGTAACCAGTCTGACTCATCCACATCCCGCCTCTGTACTTTTTTTTTTTTTTTGCCCCGCCTCTGTACTTGCCTTGAAGAAGTGGCCAAATGGATGCATTACTCCCATCTGAAGCTGAATGGGGACAAGACGGAGCTTATTGTCCTTGGTAATTTGTCATTTCGTAAACCAACTGAGATGTGGCTGACGGTAATGGGATCAGCACCTGTTCCCAAAGCAAATATAAAGAGTCTGGGGTTCTGGCTGGACTCAGACCTTACCCTTGAAGTCCAAGCCAGAAAGGTGGTCGCCGCCTGTTTCAGCATGCTCAGAATGCTTCGTAAAGTGCTGCCTCTACTCACTTTTCAAGCTAGGAAACTTGCAGTCCAAGCGCTTATTCTATCACACTTGGACTTTAGTAATGCACTCTATTTGGGTGCCCCCGAGGCAGTACTTTCTAAGCTTCAAATGATTCAGAACTGTGCGGCAAGAACCCTCTTGGGAACTCCCTATCGACAGTCAGCCAAACCTGCCATGAAAGCCTTACACTGGCTACCCATTCGGGAGAGAGTCCATTTTAATGCTCTTTGTATCACTCACCAATTGCTTGAAGGGAATGGACCAAAGATCATCTCCCCTTTAGCCAAATCCTATCAAGCCAACAGGCCCCTAAGATCGGATGAATTGCACTTGGCCTTTGTACCAAGGATTAGAAGAGCCAGGAGTGAAGGTCGGCTTTTTTCCTATAACGCCGCCAAGCTTTGGAATTCTCTTCCTCTCCAGCTACGAAAAGAAACTAATCATCTGAATTTTCGCAAGCTGTTGAAAACCTGGCTCTTCCCCAGATAAGCTTCGGAGGCCTCTTTTTACTTCCAGCGCTGGGATGCCCACGGGTAGTCATGCTCTTTATAAATGCCACTTCTATTCTATTCTATTAAGAACAGGGTCAAGACTGATTTGCATAAGACTGGGTCCAAACTGGGGTGGTGTGGTGAGCAAAAGAATGATGGATTAAACCCAGGTCCTTGTGACTGGTGGTGAATGTTTGCATTGTCCAGCATTCCGTCCTTCAATTGTTTCTTTTGCATATGTTGCCCTAAGTGGGTATGTCCAGACTGGGTCCCGTGCTCACTACACCACTGGATTCAAGCTAACCTTGCTGATGAAGGGTAATGCCCTGAAAACGCTCCCAGGATGCTTGTTTCTTGTCCAGGAAGGACCTGGCTTGGCAGTTCACACTGGACTGTTCCCATATGGAACAGGGTCAAAACTGATTTGCTTATGGCTGGGTCCAAACTGGGTGGTGTGGTGAGCAAAAGAATGATGGATTAAACCTAGATCCTTGTGACTGGCGGTGATTGTTTGCATTGTCCGGCATTGCATACATCAATTGTTTCTTTTGCATATTTCGCCCTAAGTGGGAAGGGTGTGCCTAGACGTGGGTCCCGTGGTCACTACACCACTGGATTCAAGTTAGTCTGGCTGATGAAGGGTGATGCCCTGAAACCGGTCCCAGGATGCTTGTTTCCGGTCCAGGGAAAACCTGGTTTGGCAGTTCAGGCCGGACTGTTCCCATAAGGAACAGGGTCAAAATTGATTTGTATATGGCTGGGTCCAAACTGGGGAGGTGTGGTGAGCAAAAGAATGATGAATTAAACCCTGAACCTTGTGATTGGGGGTGAATGTTTGCATTGTCCTGCATTCCGTCTTTCAATTGTTTCTTTTGCATATGTCACCCTAAATGGGAAGGGTATGCCCAGACGTGGGTCCCGTGCTCACTACACCATTGGATTCAAGCTAGCCTGGCTGATGAAGGGTGAATCCCTGAAACCAGTCCCAGGATGCTTGTTTCCGGACAGAGGGAGGACCTGGATTGGCAGTTCGGGCTGGACTGTTCCCTTAAGGAACAGGGTCAAGACTGATTTGCATTTGGCTGGGTCCAAACTGGGGTGGTGTGGTGAGCAAAAGAATGATGGATTAAACCCAGATGCTTGTGACTGGTGGTGAATGTTTGCATTGTCCAGCATTCCATCCTTTTAATTGTTTCTTTTGCATATGTCGCCCTAAGTGGGAAGGATATGTCCAGACGTGGGTCCCCTGCGCACTACACCACTGGATTCAAGCTAGCCTTGCTGATGAAGGGTGATGCCCTGAAACCGGTCCCAGGATGCTTGTTTACGGTCCAGGGAGGACCTGGCTTGGCATCTCAGATTGGACTGTTCCCATATGGAACAGGGTCAAGACTGATTTGCTTCGGTCTGGGTCCAAACTGGGGTGGTGTGGTGGGAAAAAAGAATGATGGATGATTGTTTGCATTGTCCAGCATTGCATCCATCAATTGTTTCTTTTGCATATGTCGCCCTGCCACGGGACCAGCTGTGAGGCATCATGTGGGGGAGGCAACAAGATCGGCTGGGAAGTGTTGCCTGGCAACGGAAGACTCCGCGAAGCCGAGCGGGAGGGGCTGTCTCGCTCCTCTCCCGGGCAGAGCCAGACAGGATCAACTCACCTTGCATTGGTGGAGTAATGCGAGCTGGAACAATTAGATGTGTTCATCGTTGTTCGTGCCTGGAATAAGGTAAATTGTCAGAACTAGGGTGGCTCGTGATTAGCTCTTTGGCATTTTCGCTACTGCACTTGCGCCTTTTGGGGCAGCCCAAATGAAAATCCCGGTAATGCACTCCCCTCTCGCTATAATGAAACTTCTAGGCGTGTGCACACACTCTATCCTGCACAAAATGTGCATGGAATAACGTGCATTGAATGGCTAGTCCAGGGGCGCACTTTCTTTGGGGGAGAGGGGGAGGACATGTAGTCGCTCCAGCGGGAGATGTGCTTGGGACGCACGTGGCCGTGCATGTTGTTCTGCATGATCACTGGA
Source organism: Lissotriton vulgaris (assembly GCF_964263255.1). Lineage (NCBI taxonomy): Eukaryota > Metazoa > Chordata > Amphibia > Caudata > Salamandridae > Lissotriton > Lissotriton vulgaris. Next base: position 879,634,551 of record NC_141685.1, read on the forward strand.
TCACTACGTGCAGCTAGTGTATGAGAATCCAGTGACGTGCGTAGGAGCTGCATTGGGCTTGTCGGGTGTAGGCAGCTTGGGGGATGCAAAGAACTGGAGGATCCTCCAAGCCTGTCCCTGCAGGGACCTGTGGCATTGGTAATGTAGGGATCTGCAGGAGGTTGAACCTGGCATGGGTTGGGGGGCCGCACCATCCATTTGAGGGGTGCCATGCACGCGGAATGTACCAACCTGCACCCATTCCCTAGGAAAGCATGCGGAATGTACCAGCCTGCATACACTCCCTAGGATGCGAGTGAGTATATGAAGCTGCAAGGAGTGTATGGCGCGAGGTGCTGCGTCGCGCCCACGGGGCATGCATACCATTAGTTAAGCGCAGAGAGTAACTGCACCCGGCGCTCTGCTGTAAGGAAGATGTGCTGATGTGTTCAGGCACAGTTTCCTGACACTGTACGAGGGCGGTGGTGGCCTTGGGTAGTAGATACCCTGTTGGGCTGTATATGTCTCGCCCGCCCCACTCCTTCCTGTGCATCCCCGGTGTGCCTGAATGAATGATTGATTAATTGAGTGAAAATGAGTTTGTGCAGTCTGTGGAGGACAGCCGCTCTCCTCCTCCCCTGGGACACACGATAACCGTTTGCATAGGATCACAGTGTTGAGAACATCAAATTTAAACATGAGGATTGAAACTCCAGTCAGTTGGTTACAGAGTGACAGCTATTAAAAACATCGCTTAGGAAAGGGTAACATTAAGGTGCAGCGCATGCCCTGCTCGCCTGCGAGAGTCCAGGCGTGTATTATATTGTCACTCAAAGCTTGGCTCTTGACTGTCTGCCCAGGGCGAGTAAGGTGCCCCGCCCCGCTAGAGAAGTAAGATAGTCTGTTATTGAGAGAACACGGATGCGTGTTTTTCGTGTAAGAAGTTTAACTGCAGAAAGTAATGCGTGGCTTTAACCTGGACCTATAAATCTGCGCCTGCGACTCGTTACGACCTGTGCCCTCTGGTTTATGGATCTAATACTGCACGGAGGTGAGTGTACGTGGGCAGTCTATAAGAGGAATCTAGCCCCCCACCTCCATCCTCTTCTTTGGAATGACCCCACCCCCTCCTAGGTGTGATTACTGTTGTCTGAAGCTGCTTACACTTCTGTTAATGGTACCGCTCTTTCTTGTTTTGAATGCCAATAAAATGTTCTGTATGTGTGTGTGTATATATATATATATATATATATATATATATATATATATATATATATATATATATATATATATATATATATATATATACAAGAAAAACTCGTCCCAATCCACAAGACTGCCAAGTCTTGCACAGCTCTGGAAAAACGAAGAGAGGAACCCAGAAATGGTGCCAAACAAGTGCGTTTATTAAAGCTCAATCTCGCTCAGCATGCCCGCCATTACGCGTTTCGACAGTATCCACTGTCTTGATCACATGATGTGATCGCAAAGTTACATGGGAATTTATCCATCTAATCATTGACACAAAAGGTGGACTAAATTGTAACCACCACATTCAAGACATAACATTCCTTCAAAAGGGTACATGGAAACAAAAAAAGGACTAAAACAATATTGTATAGTCCAGTTCCATCTTGAATACAACCCATAGTGGGTAAATAAACTGAAGTATATACATGTGCAAATACGCAAATAAATAAACATGTACAAAAACCTCATAAATATATACATATAAATATATAGATCATAAAAACCGATGTTAATTTCATGATTTAAAAAAAGAACTGTGTTCACAGACCCTTTTCGAAAGAACATTCAGAAAATATATCCCAAGTGGGAATTTCCAATAAAGTGTCATGTGCTATATGTAAACAGAATCACATGTAAACACACATAATTCAAAATATCAAATTCCCTTACTGTAACAAGGAGCAGCCATCATCGCAAAAGTGCAAATAAAGAATATGTAAAGTGTTTGAGTGCAGATAAATTATATCTAAATATTTAAAAAGGGAAGAGCCCCTCCCTATTTGAGTATCTTCAGACTGACAGATGTTAATACACAGCTGCGACCGGTAATGCAAAACAATTCTATTGACTTTAAATTTTGTAATTATTATTATCAGAACAGTACAATACAATAACTAGACAGTATAGTTAATCCCATCTCTGGTACAGGTACAGAACACTTTCTAATTGGAACTATAAACAGGTATATAGGTCCTCACTGGCGTTAAGACCTCCAGGAGCACGACTATTAAGTTCCAAAATGTACTGAGTTTCAAGTACCCTGAGTAGCCCATCCCTATTTCCCCCTCTCTTGATGGGTGGCACATAGTCTATAACAAAATAGGTAAGGTGTTTGGGATCACTCCCATGCACCGCCTGAAAATGGCGTGCCACAGGGTAGGCTTGCTCATTATTGGTGATTGCCCTCAAGTGCTGCAGTATTCTCCTGTGAACCGGCAGCCGGGTGCTCCCTACATACCTAAGTTCACAGGGGCACTGCAGCACATAAACGGCAAACTCAGTTTTACAGGATAACTGTTTAGTTATTAAAACAGGATCCTCCTTGAAAGGAGTGAGATAGCGTGTTTTGTTGCATCCATTTTTACAGGCTTTACAACGGGAACATTTTAAAAAACCTTTTTTCAGATTCATGAAGGTCTTAGATATCGGGAGTTCCAAATGGTTCTTCACTAGCCTGTCTGACATTGAGGTAGATTTCCTAAAGGAAAACTCTGGCCTTCTGCCCACTGAACACCCAATGACAGGATCCCCCGTCACTAGGTTCCAGTTGCGGCTGAAAATCCGCCTGATTTCACTGTGTTGTCGGTTATAAGTAACCACAACCCTAGAGCTTTCTTTGGATGTTTCATCTGACACAGCATCACTCTTTGGTTTAGGTGCTAGAACCTGTGCCCTTGTCAAATTATTGGCACGCTCCATGGCCCTGGTGACAGTTCTTACTGAATATCCACGTGCCAAAAAGCGCAATCTGCTTTCATCCATGGCTCTAGTACATTCCCTCTCATCACTGCAAATTCTTTTAATACGAAGCATCTCCCCGAAGGGGATGCTTTGTATCATGTGATGCGGGTGCTGACTTGCCGCATGCAGGATGGTGTTGCCTGCAGTTGGCTTTCTGTATAATCGTGTGGCTAGTTTACCTTCATGTACATAAACCTCTATGTCAAGGAAACAAAGCTGTGTTTTACTCATGGTTGAAGTAAATTCCAAATTAAGATCATTACAGTTTAATTTCTCTACAAATTCTTGGGCTTCAAGCATATTACCCTGCCACTGCCAAATAAAAAAGAGGTCGTCTATATACCTCAGATAGACCGGTACATTCCTCTCCATAATGGCCTGATGCTGCACCATGAGGACCTGCTCCTCCCACCAGCCCATGTACAAGCACGCTAGGCTGGGAGAAAAACTGGCCCCCATAGCTACCCCTCTGACCTGCTGGTACACTTGGCTGTTGAACAAAAAATAATTTTGCTCCAGACAAATCTTGATCATGGCAGTGAGCATGGAATTGTGAGCAGAGAAATTGATGGATCTCCTATTTAGAAAGTAATTTACAGCCCTAATACCGTCCAAATGACGTATAGACGTGTATAGGGATGTGACATCTAAACTCATGAGCACACAATTATCATTCCAAACAAAATTGTCCAATTTTCTGACAAAATCAGAAGAGTCCTGTACATAAGAGTCCAAGCCCTTAACACTGTCCTGTAAAAAATAATCAATGTAAGTTGACATTTTTTCCGTGGAACTATTAATTGCAGAAATTATGGGCCTGCCAGGAGGGATTTGCGTGTTCTTATGAATTTTTGGAAGCAAATAAAATGAGGGTATAACCGGGAATTCTTTCTTCAAAAACCCAAGCTCCTCTTTAGTTATTAAATTGCGACATTTCCAGGCAACTAGTTTGGCATTCTGATCCTCCCATGCCAACCTTACTGCTCCCAAATTGCTCCTCCTGTAACAAGAATGGTCCTGTAGCTGTTTTTCCGCTTCTTCAATATACATTTGGCGAGGCCACAATACTATGTTTCCACCCTTGTCAGCTTGGCGGACCAGAATAGTGTTGTCCGACTCCAATCTTTTCACAAGGGTATTATAGCTCTGATTTAATTTGTTAATCACTCCACGTTTCTTATTTGTGGTGATGTAGAGCTGTTTCAAGTCTTTGGTTATTAAATCCTGATAAACATCAATATTGTCATGCGGCAATATGGGAAGAAACACCGATTTGGGTTTAAAAGGGGTAGCCCCCGCTATTTGATCAACTCTTGACCTTACCAGAGGCAACAATGTCGAGGGGTTCGTCTCCTCCTGCAATCCCCATATCTCATCAAAGTCCTCTCTATCCCCTGCCTCCAAGGTAATAGAGTCCATTTCCGTTGCTCCAGATTTTTTCTTCCTCGCCGGTTGCAATTTAAAATATTTTTTCAATTTTAATTTCCTCACAAAGCGGAAGGCATCCATTCTCGTATCCGCATAATTAAAGTTACACGGAGGACAATAAGACAAACCTAGACTTAAAATATTGGTCTCCTTTGCAGTTAGTTTCAATGTGGACAAATTCATTATTGAGTTGGGGCTGCCGCCTGTGTTTTTGTCGCTTTTTTGTTGTTCCAGCGGCTTTTCTTTTGACCGCTGTTTGCTTTTGATTTTGTTGCACCGTCTCCTTTCGCCTCGTTTCCTGTTGGCCCTTTGGCGTTTTGACCGCCAGTCTGCCCTCTGGATCTCAATGTGTCCCGGCGATCCTGACACATACAGCTCATTTCCTGGGCCTTGGAGAGTGCTGTAAACCCCAACGGCATACTTCTTGCCCCCTCATTTTCAGACTCGCTGCCCACAGAACTTGCATCCGAAGAGGAAGGAACATTTAGAACATTATCAGGTGCGACCACACGAGTTTTTCTGGCCCTCGCCTTGATGTTTTCATAGCGCTTGGCATATGTGAAGATTTGCCCGTGTAAGTAATCCAAGCGATCTCGCTCGAATTTGTAGGCTTTGCGTTTCTTTATTATGTCTTCTTCCTTACTTAGCCTAGTTTGCATTTCAACTCGCATTTTATCCGTCGCTTCACTTGTTCCCATACCTTCTATTTCCTCTTCCAATGTTTCAATTTGCGTTTGCAATTTACAACGATCTGATTCCGCATATTTCACCAATATTCTCATCAGTTTAGCCGATGACTCTAAGTTTGCCTCCGCCCACTCAGTGAGCATGTCCGGATCAGGTGTCTCATAACTAGGGGCTAAGCTGATTCGTAACCCTCTAGGAGCCCGTCCTTCCTGTAGGTACATGGTTAACGACTTGTTCTCCCACCATTTAGACTGTTCTTTGATTTTTAATTTTTCCAATTTTCTGTAAAGATCCCGAATTGTCGGATTTGCATTTATAACGGTCACTGGCCGCGTAGAGTCAGTACCCCCAGCCGGGGGCTGTACAAACACGAGGCCGGCGGCCTCCTCTCTGCTCCGCAATACATCCGCGGACATGCTTGTGCTGTAACTTGTATAATTGGAGCCACACTTGTTGAAACAGAAAGACGCTCACAAAAGGCAAATTACTTCTCGCTAAGTCGTGAACGCCACTCCAGGCACCTCCCCACCGGACAATCTTCCTTCGCCTACCTCGTAGGATTACCGCTGTGCAATTAGTTCTCTCGAAACCAAGCGCCGCGATTCCAGAAGCCAAGGCAGGATTCTTCAGCGTCCAGGGGTTGTAGGCGGCTAACTCCAAGCCGAAGTTCGTAAAGACATATATATATATCCGTGTGTATTTTCAGTACACAACTTTCCATCTTTATGCGGTGCTGTCCTTGCTGGCAGCAGTGGCTTTTTGGGAGGGAGAAATCTGTGTGTCAGGCGTCTAGGTTCTGCATTCTGGTGCGATGGGGATAATTTCAGTTGTATTTGAATCAGTCGCATTTTTCTTTTCGCATCTTTCTTACTCTCTGGTCACTCCTCCTTTCCTTCCTTTTTCCATCCTTTCCCTCTTTCTTGGACTTCTCGCTTCACATCACGCGTACTAGATAACTTTTGTTACTTCAGTGTTTTCTTCTCGTTTTGTTTTATGCCCTGCATGCTCCTCCCTACATTCTGTGTTTTGCCTTCTCTCGCCCATGCTCTCTTCCCCAGTCTCTTTTGTGCACTCTTCCTAGAACTGTCTCTCTTTCCTATCATTACTTTTAAGTTCCTTTCTCTTTCTTTCTCTTTTTTCCGCTGTTGTTTTTTGTAATTTATTTTTTCTTTAATCCTACTTTCTTTATTTATGCATCTTTTTAATAAGTGAAATAACCAACTTCCTTTGTTAACGTAACATTTTGACGGTGTTTACCATTCTGCACCAGATCCGTGGAAAATTAAACACATTATTCATAAACGATGTGTGCATTGTGTCTTTGTGATTTTTTTACTCTGCTCCACATTTACTCAATTCCCTAAAATGTGCGGTACTGGACAGATCACTACATTTCCTTGTGCATCGTGTCCACTACCTGTGATTTTTGGTTTGTGGACAGTCACAAAATCGACAGCACAGACTTTCAGTGAGTGTTTTTGCTTTTGTCCGTGGCAGTTCAGCTTCAGCGCCCGTCTGTACTGCCCCATCCCCATCACTTCATTATTGTTGTCTGAAAAGCAAAGCAACCGGATCCCAGCCAAGCCGAAACCCCAGTAAAACGCCCTGTACCACGTTGAGGGAGTTGGAATTTCAAGTCCATTTCATGTTAGTTTCCAGTTTGGTTTCAATTTAGGTTTTCAGTTTGGTATAACATTGTTGTTGTTCGTAGTGCCACTTAAGAAGTGCTTCATTTTTACATCTGTAGAACTGAACCCGTGACCTACAAGTAACACATCACTTCATGGGTCTCTTAGCTTATTACATCACGTTAAAACTTCAGAACACATTTACCAATCCTGGCTCAGGCGCTTTGGTGGCGGGTATGGGGCTATGAAATATTAATTTGGGTGGTGTGAAGAGGCCACCTCTTTGGGTCTACAAAAAGAGGTCTACGCATCAGGTGTGCTTTGATATGTAGGTGCAGAAATCATTCAATTAACCATATGCCCCAGAAAGTAAAAGCATTGTACCTGCTTCCACTAGTCAAACTAAAAGCAAACAAGCATTTGCAATGCAATAGGTCTCGCATTTACGCAAGTTTAAGCTATTAGCATTGTAAATGACAATGCCCTTTCTTTGTTTTTAAAACCAAAAGATAAATAAAAGGCATTGTCATTTACAATGCCAATAGCTCAAACTTAAGTAAATGCGAGACCTATTGCATTGCAAATGCTTGTTGAGTTAGCTGTAGAGCCGCTAGATCAGAGATCAGTTTGGTTGCAAGCTTAGAATTTGTATCATCGAAATGAATGTTAAAATCTACAAGAATGGTGAAATTAGCGGTGGAATTTGCTAATTTGAAGACCGTGTCTATAAGTAAGTCACAGAATTGGCCTTTGGGTCCTGGGGGGCGATAAATCAAGATCCCTGAAAAAGTTAAAGTAGGTGTAAAACCTATTGAGAAATTAAAGTTTTTGCAATTTGAAAGAGGACTCCCCAGGATTCTGCAAATAAAATGATTCTTTAAAATAATGGCAATTCCACCCCCTTTGCCATGAGTTTAATCAAGTCTCTGTAATGTGTATCCAGGAGGGAGAGCTTGTGCTATATCGGGATCAGTGGTTGTATTCAGCCAGGTTTCCGTTAAGAACAGAACATCCGGACTTTCTTCCATGAGGAGCAGGGATATTTCCACCGAGGGTTTTGGTAGGGAACGACAATTCAATAAAAAACTTGATACGGTTTAGCTGCATATAAATTGGTAGGACCAAGGTCCTGGAAATTATGGGAACGGTGCTTATATCTATGGTTCCACCGATCAGGAGCGATGGAATGAAGACAGGCAGGGTCTAAAGATGGATTTATAGACTTAAGTAGATTTGGGCTATACCGTAATTTTCCTGCTGTGGAACAGGCAGGGGTTCTAGCCCCTGGTCCCGGAAGGGCGTGGATAGGCGCAGACGGGCTTGCCTTTGGCGCGCCAGCGGCGCGGTCGCGTCATCAGGCTTAATATAGCCCTTGTGATCTGAGCGACTAAAGCGCTAACTTGCAAGATGGCGGGCAAGTTATGTTGCAGGAGTTCCCCCCTCAAACTCCAACTGATACAAGAACAATTCGTGCAGTAATGTGATTTGTGCTAGCAGGTAACGATTTAAAATTCTATTAGCAGCATTATTAAAACATAAAAAATAAAAAATTCGGTAATTGCGGTCTTTCTATTCTATTCAAAAAGCGGTTCTCGCGCCAGCAAAGATTCAGGCAGCTTTTTTCTCGCTAAGTGGTCGCGTCATCGGGCTTAATATAGCCCTGGTGATCTGAGCGACTAGAGCGCTAACTTGCAAGATGGCGGGCAAGTTATGTTGCAGGAGTTCCCCCCTCAAATTCCCACTGATACAAGAACAATTCGTGCAGCAATGTGATTTGTGCTAGCAGGTAACGTTTTAAAATTCTATTAACAGCATTATTAAAACGATTCTAAATTCGGTAATTGCGGTCTTTCTATTCTATTCAAAACGCGGTTCTCGAGCCAGCTCTTAGGTGAGGGACCGGGGTTTCGGACGTGTTCGAGGACCAGTTCCGCCTCGTCACACTGCACCTGCTGCTACCTGGTTGCGGGCCCCATGGGACATGTTCACAGCAAGAGCCCGGAAGGACAGGACCATTAAAGACCTGTTCACCCCTACCACGGCGGGGAAGCGAGCGGAACCCAATACGTTGGGACAGCGGGCAGGAACCGGCAAAATGGCGGACAGCACTCCTACCGCTGGAACACCGTGTATCGCGGAGCCCATCACTAAGACTTTTCTAGAATCCCTCTGCAGTGGCCTGCAGGAGGACAGTTCGGGTTCCGGAAGGAACACGGAACTGAGACAGCATTGGTAAAAGCCTCGGGTGAAATTCGAGAGATCATGGATTCGGGAGGCGCGGCAGTGCTTATCTTGTTGGACCTGTCAGCTGCCTTTGACACGGTCAACCACGTCATCTTGGTCGACCGTGTCGCAGCCCTTGGAATTAGTCATCTGGCTAAAGATCTTATAGCCTCTTTCCTAGTCAATCGTAAACAGGCAGTCAAATTGGGCAACTACTACTCGCCCACTTGTGAATTGCTCTGTGGGGTCCCTCAAGGATCCTCGCTAAGTCCCACGCTTTTTAATATCTACATTGCGGACTTGGCGAGGATCATTAAATCTCATGGGATGCGATTGACTACCTACGCGGATGACACCCAACTTGTGTTGGCAGTACACAAGAACGGTCCAGTGGTAGCAGCGAAGTTTCAGGAGGGGCTACTGGATGTACAATCATGGATGCACAGTAACTGCCTGAAACTTAATGCAGAGAAAACCGAAGTTATGACCTTCGGTAAGATCTCCCCCGAATGGTCCTCAACATGGTGGCCCAGTCAGATGGGCTCCCCCCCGGTTCCTGCTGTTAAGGTTAGGAATTTGGGAGTTATCTTCGATAACAAGTTATCATTTGGTTACCATGTAAATAAGGTGGTCTCTGCTGCATTCTTCGTGCTGAAGAAAATAAAAAAACTCATGCCATACCTGCCTGCCTCGGCAGGGAAAACACTCATCACCACCTTAGTGTTTTCGAAGCTGGATTATGGATACGCCCTCTTCCTTGGTACACACAAATACATTCTGAATAAACTACAGTCTGTGCAAAATATGGCAGCACGGATCCTACTTAATATGCCCTGGCGACACTCCACTTCAGTAGCCATACGCCATCTACACTGGCTAAGGGTGGAGAGCAGAATCAAATTTAAGGCTCTCTGTATCGCCTATAAGGCCATCCATCAGACTGGACCGAAGTTCCTAAAGGAAGCTTTTCAGGTGTACATACCTGGAAAGGATCTAAGATCAGCGGCAAGCTGTCTATTGCATGTCCCCCGCACAAGAACGGCCACATGGGGAGACAGACGTTTCCTGGTAGCAACCCCCAGACTGTGGAACACACTCCCCTTGCACATTAAAACAGCACCAACACTCATTGCCTTTCGCAAGGCCTTGAAGACATGGCTATTCAACCAATAAGTTCACGCCCTGAATTTTGTGCATCCCAGAGTATCTCACTGCGCCTAGACACCCTAGGGTATTAGTTGCGCATTAAAAATTCCATAAATACATTTTTAAAAAAATTCACGCCCTGAAGAAGGAACTACAGGAGGAGATTAGAGAGGTCCGCCGCGACACGGATGCTATAAGAGAAAGAGTAGCTGACTTGGAGACTAAGAGCGATGGGCGCGATATTGAAATAGAGGCTCTGCAGCAGGAAATCATCTGTATACATGATCAGCAGGTGGACCTTCAGTCCCACGTTGAAGACTTAGAAAACCGCTCCCGGCGGCACAACATCAGGATCCGGGGGACACAGAGGACCTTTTCTACTTTACGCAGGGCCTATTCAACCACGTCCTGGGTAGGCCAGCAGACTCTGCCTTACGCATTGTTAGGGCCCACCGGACGGGTCCGCCCAGGGCCGCCTCAGCCCTGCCGGCTGATATCTTAGTCTGCATACAGGACTTCCGTACAAGGAGGAGATCCTAAGCAAAGCTCGACAGATGGGAACTATCTCCTTGGTGACCACTCTCCGTCCTTATACCAGGACTTGGCGGCCATCACACTTGAAAAACGTAGGTCCTTCAAGCTGGTCACCGCTGAGCTGAGACGGCGCAACATTTCGTACAGTTGGGGCCATCCCTTCCGGCTGGTGTTTAAGTGGGACAATAAGGTTTGCCAATTGAGGTCCTTCCGGGAAGCGTGCCACCTCTTGGGCATCGAGGAACCGAAGGAGGAGGAGGGCCCACCCTCCAGGGGGGCAACGGGGCGGACACCGCCGGGCAGAGGCGGCAACAACGGAGGAAGCGCAGGCCGAGACGTCCCCCCGCAGGGGAGATCAAGGAGGGTCAGCGATCGGCAGTGGAGACGGCGGCGATGGAGTTGGCGGCAACTGACAACGGTTGAAGATCGGACACGACACTCTGAAGCATCCCTAAGAGCGGTTGGGATGGGATGAGACGGGTCGGCGGCGAGAGGGGAGACAATGGATCCAAACACATTCCCCCGATACTGTTCTTCACTGTGAATCGACACTAGTGGACAATGGACAAGACTATTTCCTGTATCCTTCAGGCTGGGGAGGGGGGGATTTCTAGTTGGTTTGCTGGGGGTAGGGAGGGCTGGGTGATATTGGTTGGGAGGGTGTTGGGTCCATGGTTTGGGAGAAGGGTGGGGCGGTCTATACCTCAGTTTATTGGTCATTAAGGGGGAGGGACGGCACTGGGTGCCCCAAATGGGATCACACGGGTCCACACGGGTCCGCTTCCATGGCGGCTTAGTAGATGCATTTCTCCAGATGGTGATGAGTGATTTGGTTATTCTCACTTTAAATGTGAGAGGTCTGAACAATCCAGTAAAGCGCAAAGCGGTCCTGCTCCAACTAGAACATTCCCAGGCGGACATCTGCCTCCTACAGGAAACGCACCTTTTAGCCAGGGACTGTAACCGGCTTAAGTCTGGTAAATTTCCCCTTCAATTTTTTTCCTCATGCCCGGATAAAAAGGCGGGAGTTGCGATTCTGGTGGCACGAAAGTTTAAGGGTAAGGTTCTGGGCAAACTTGCTGAAATTAAAGGTAGACTTTTGGTCTACAGGTTTGCGATGGGGTACTTGACCTACACGATTGGCACGATCTATGGGCCTAATGAAGGCCAAGAAAAGTTCCTGCATAGGGCGCTTACTGTCACTACTGATACGACAGACCGCTACCTCTTGCTAGGTGGGGATTTGAATTTGGTTTTTGACAATTTGCTAGACAGGTCCTGTCAAAGCACTGCACAGGTAGGAGCGCTATCGGCTGCAGGCTTGGCCCGCGTGCGGGACTTGGGGTTAGTGGATCTTTGACGCATGCTTCACCCCGGGGAGAAGGACTACACATACTTTTCAGCTGCCCATAAAACGTATGCGCGCCTAGATTACCTGCTTGTCTCCACAGCTACCCAATCGCTTGTCACCAGCGTTGATATAGGTACGGCCTCTCTTTCCGACCACGCGCCGGTCACAGTCACCCTCTCCGGGCCAACGGCACTGCGCTCCAGCAGGGTGTGGCGTCTCCGGGAATCATTGTTGCATAGGAAAGTGGTGGTCACCAAAATCCAGGGGGCAATAGCGGATTACCTTACCCATAACAGCAACAATGACAGCACGTTGGCTACACAGTGGGCAGCGCTAAAGGCGGTTCTTAGAGGGGAATTTATCTCTGTCTCGACAGCGGAGAGCGCGGAACATCAGGCCAAGAGGGACGAGCTTACCCAGAGGACTAGGGAATTGGAGCATATTGACAGGAGGACAGGGGCCCCGAGAATATGGCGGCAATTGAAAGCTGCCCGCCAGCAGCTTGCGGCCTTAGATCTAGATAGGGCAGAATACGCAGCCTTGCGACTGCGTCATGCGTATTACACAGGGGGGGACAGATGCGGGCGCCTCCTGGCGCACAAGTTACGCACGGTCACCCAGAAACGGGAAGTTCAGGAATTGAAGGGGAGGAATGGTTTACCTGTCACTGGGGATTAGGCTATAGCTGGGGCCTTCAGTGCTTTCTATGCAGAGTTATACGCGGCTGCCCCACCAGACCCAGAGGCGGAAGCAGACTTCTTGGCGACGATCCCACTACCGATCCTGACACAAGATCAGATTGACTGTCTAGAGAAAGACATTTGTCCGGAGGAGGTGATTTTGGCTATTTCCCGCCTCAAACTGGGCAAAGCTCCTGGCCCGGATGGATTCCTGGTGAGCTTTTATAAAACCTTCTGTGGCCAGGTGGCCCCACTGCTTGCTAAACTCTTTACCACTTTTGCGGAGGAGGGTGCGATCCTGAGGGACTTGCTAGAGGCATCTACAGCAGTCATACCCAAACCGGGCAAAGACCACGCAGATTGCGGAGCATATAGGCCTATCTCTCTCCTAAACGTGGATCTTAAGCTTTACACTGGGATCCTCGCCTCCAGACTGGGACCATGCATGGGGGGGCTGGTTGATCCAGACCAGTCTGGATTCATTCTGGAGCGACAGACCTCTGACAACACCAAGAGGGCCCTCCCCCTCCTGGAGAAGGCTGCTCGCACGAAGGGTGAATACATGATGCTGGCTATCGATGCCGAAAAGGCATTTGATAGGGTACATTGGCCCTATTTGGAGAGAGTGTTAGTGAAGGCCGGCATGGGGCCCAAATTCCGAACTATGGTATTATTAAACTGCTATAAATTCCCTTCTGCTGCGGTCCGGGTCAATGGCTATACGTCTCCGCGGTTCACGATCGAGCGAGGCACCAGACAAGGATGCCCGTTATCCCCCCTATTGTTCGCCCTCTATATGGAGCCTCTGGCGCAGCTAATTCGGCTGGACCCGAGGGTCCAGGGGATCAAGTCTGGGGGCGACCTCCACACCATAAGCCTGTATGCTGATGTACTGATATCGCTTGCCGACCCCCGGAACTCTCTCCCTGCCTGCCTTGACGATCTTGCTCAGTTCGGTCGAGTCTCAGGCTTTAAAGTTAATATGACTAAGTCCGTGGCCCTCGATCTGTCACTGGAGCCCGCCACGTGCTCCGGCTTACAAGACGCGTTCCCCGTGCAATGGGCCTCGGAGGCGGTCCCATATCTCGGGATAAAACTCGCCCCTTCCCTACAGACTACCATAGATATTAATTACTCCCAACTGAGACAGAAAATCAGACATGAGTTGGGACAGTGGAAATACTACCCGTTGTCATGGCTGGGCAGGGTGGCAGCCGTCAAGATGACGATCCTCCCTCAAATACTCTACCTCTTCCGCACAATACCCCTTACTCTGCCGAGAGGCTGGATAAAATTGATGCAGTCGGAGCTCTCACAGTTCATATGGAATGGGAGGAAACCCCGTCTGAAGCTGCAGATAGGGATGCTTGCACCGGAACACGGAGGAATTGGGATTCCGGACCTAGCTACGTATTTTCAGGCGACGCAGTTACGGTTCATGGTAGAATGGGTCCGATGGGAATCTGGGAAACACTGGCTGTTTCAGGTCCAGGCGGTCGCCTGGAGGACCCTACAAGAAATTCCCTTTATGCGCCAAGAACACAGGCCTCCTAACCTTTAAGCGTCCTTGATCACGCGGGTTCCGCTGGAAATTTGGGACCGAGTGGGAGTTCCCCAGGGTCTTACCACCCTCCCATCACCCCTCACCCCCATCATTGAGAACCCGGATTTTCGACCGGGGATGGATGGGTAGGCTTTTGGTTGCTGGAAACCAGCTGGCTGTCGCGCTCTCCACCATATCTATGGCCCAGAGGGAGTAGTCCCTTTCCCACAGTTCCGTCAGGAGTTCGGCCTGCCGGAATCCGAAAGGCTCCGATATTTCCAGGTCAGGCACTGGGTGCTTAAAACCACTGTGAGAGCCGTAGCAGATAGGCGCCTGGCGGCTTTTGAGCGTTGGCTGATCACTCGCACAACGGACAAGCAGTTAATCTCGGATCTCTATAAAATGCTCATGCACAAACACAGATACACCTACAGCGCGAGTAGGATGCGTTGGGAGCGGGAGCTGGGGAGATCCCTTACTCATAAGGAATGGGAGGGAGTGTACTACAGAGCGCGCCACTCGGCCTACCATATGGGGCTCACAGACACTCTCACGAAGGTAGCGACCTATTGGTACTACACCCCTGAACGCCTGTATGAGATGGACAGTAGCAAAGACCCCTTATGCTGGCGGGGTTGTGGTCAGGTTGGCACACTAGTACACATACTCTGGGAGTGCCAATTCTTGCAGGAATACTGGCGTCGGATCTTAGACGATGTAGACGCTCATTTTGACACAGTCATCCTGTGCTTTCCTTCTTATGTCCTTCTAGGGCTGCCTAATGCGCTGACCTACCCGCTAAGATCACGGAGGGGTCACTTGATTGCCATCGCACTGGGGTCGGCAATACAGAACATTGTGGCGCATTGGCGATCTGAGCAGATTCCTACAAACCAGGGTTGGCTTCACCGCCTCTCAATGGTCCTGGGCATGGAAATGCTCTCTTTGTCCAGAGCTGGGGAAGGGGCCCGCTATGCTGAGCTGTGGGGGCCATTTCTAGCTCTATGGTCTGCCGAGTTTGTGGAGGTAACTTGTCCGAGGTATCTTCGATTGCTGAGACTGACAGAGACCGAAACCGAGAGGAAAGAGGCTGACCCTGCCCTGTAGGTTGGAGGAGGCCAATGGGGGAAAGAGGAGACCATGGGCCAAGAGGGGAGGGAGTTGGGAGGGGAAAGGGGTGTTGGGCCATAGAGATGGGGGGGGGGGGGTTTGCTAAGTTTTGGGTCGGGATGGGATTGTTAGAGGGGTTTTTCCTCTTTCTGAGTACGTCAGATGACGGAGGTGCGACGCACCTTTAGTGGACTGAGGAACGCTTTGGCGATAGGAGAGTGCTTGTCTGAAGGTTGGTTAGTACCAAACTACATAGCACTGTTATGGGATCTGGGCCTAACTACCTGGTAGATCTGGTGGCAAATAAGGGTCGCTTTCCAGCTTTACTGTGTTTCTGACGCGGCCGGCCCATGCTGGGTTGTAGGCGGCTTGCTGTGTATAATCGCGATTCTGCATGCTATGGCCTTTGTTTGGTACCCTCCCACCACACTGCTTTGCCTGTCAGCCGTCGGGCTGACCCGCGGCCTCTTACAGCTTTATTGTACTTCTGTCTTGTTGCAAATGCTCAATAAAAACATTTCATACCAAATCTTTTATCTTAGCAATGCCAAGACAAGATGTCTGTTGAACTGTGTCATTTAGGACCATCATTTGTTCTGGGATGATGCAGGCTCTGAACAATGCTTCTAAACCTTGTACCTGCCAGTCTTTTGTGCCCCAAACTGTTATTGTCTCAATGTTGTCTTTCCAAAAGTCAAAGCCTAAGGTGGACAATTGTGCATAAAAGGCAGCAGAATTAATTTGTTTAGTATTTGTCAACATACTTTTCATGCCTGTCTTATTCATATTTTTAAAGTAAAAACCTTCTAGGTTTGTAACATTAAAACCTGTGAAATATGGAAATTGTCTAAGAAACGTCTTAGAACTACCTTTTGGAGGTGTTGGACAATGTTCCCATTGATTATAAGTTAAAACATTTCTAGGGTTTGCAGATTTATGCAAGTAATGATGGCCAAAATGATTAAAACAATACATTTCTTCATAATTTGCTGAACCTTCTAGGTATTCATGTTTTGTAAATGTTGCTGAAATTTCTAAGTCTGCCATCATGTTATTGACAGTCTCAAAGTCCCAATCATGAGAAAATGTGCTTGGTGAGACAAAATCACTCAAGGAAACCTTAAATTGATGAGGAATCTTTAGCAGCTCAACAGGGCCATAAATGTCATAATCAGTTGTATCCCATACTATTCCACCAGGTAGTGGAACCGCTGTGATGCTCACTGATGACAGCTCTCGTTGTTCACGATGAGATGATTTGTGTGGCTTCAGGAGCAAGTTGATGTTCTTACTTGCTGTGTCCATTTTAATGTGCTTTCCATCTATCAGCTTTCCCAAACCTAACACAAGAATGAGCCATAGCAGGAGATAAAGTACACCTAACACAATCCAAAGTTCAACCCATGGTGAAACCAGATATGTATTTGTAAGCTCTTGACCAAGTTCCTTTACTTTTTCCTTGAAAGATTTCTTTGCTGGCGTAGTTTCAGGTTCACTGGGACCTCAGAAAAGTTATCAAAGTTGATAACATAGCCAGAAGCAGTTCTGTCAATTGTTGGTATCGCATCCGGATTCTTTGAGATCGCTGGAGTTGCTTGTACCCTTGACATGTTTGTACAGTCAGATGCTACATCATTGTAGACGGGAGTTTCTTGACGAACTGTTATTTGGGTATCAAGAGGCACAAGTTCCATAGCTTTGTTGCATAGTCCTTCTTTTCTCACTGCAGGTTTATCAAAGGTGATAAGTCTTTCAGTTTGAACCTCTTGGATAGTAGCAAGATTAGGTCCTCTGCTACATCTTGGGAGTCCACTGGGCCTACTAATTATTATCGACCACATGGTGAGGTTTTACCAGGTCATTTGACACAAACCAGTTCTCCTTTTTTCCAGCATGGGGCGGCAGTAGTACTGTTCTTGATCCGTGGATTGCTAATACAGGTACTGGTTTTCTGTAAGAAGGCCCAAATTCCTTCTTGTCCGCTATTTTCTCCCTGACCAGATCCCCAATCTTTGGAATCCAGACAGGTCTTGCTGGGACAGGTGGTTTTTCTTCAGTGGTCGTTTGTTTTTCGCTGGTATTGCTTAGACTTCTTGTTTCATTTAAGTCCTGCAAAACATCCAAACGATCTTTGATATCAAAGGGTTTTTGTTCCACCACTGAAGTGTGACGATCGAGATCTTCAACCAACATTCTAGTACCAAAAAGGATTTCATATGGAGTGATTCCACCCAGAGAATTTCTTGGCAGGTTATTAAGACTACGTTGGGCATTTATTAGATGTTTGACCCACCCATCACCCGAACCTAATACCCTAGCTGTTATAGATTGCTTTATGTCACGTTTTTTCTTTCCAAGACCGAATTTCCCTCAGGATGGAATGGACTCGAAAACCGCAATGCAACGCCCAAGCTGGCCATGGCCTACTTGTAAGCCGTAGAGCTAAACGCAGGACTCTGGTCAGAATTTAGTGTGCCCATTGCGTATGCGCCGATAAAGACTCACAAATCTTTTATAAAGGTTCGAGCGTCAGCTGAGCGCTGAGGCCACATCCAAATGAATCTTGTCTTAATATTTGTGGGACCGCATTCGTCCATGGTGACGTCTGCGTGTAGAAAGCCTAATGCTGTCACAGTGGTATCTGTACTGGGCTGGCTACTTTGTAATCAGGATTTTGGTGGTGTTCAAAACTGTGGTCTCTGTTGCAGACAACACAATTAATTCCAAATTCGTAAATGTGGAGACTCATTCCAGGCCACCAGTACGTCTTTTCTAGTTCTACTAGCGATTTTGAGATCCCTTGATGTATCGGACCCTCTCCCATATGTGCTTCGAAAACGAGAGCACCTCTCCGGTTCCTGTTTGGAATTACCCTATCCCCCACTCCCGGGATTCGAGCAAAAGGAACAGAGTTTGCATCAATTATGTATGTATACTTGAGTGGATAATTGAGAGGTAACGTCGCTCCACTGCCTTTGCTCGTGGCATTGACAGCGAGCATGGTTTCACTGTCTATCGTTGTTTTCGAACGATTGATTGTAGCTACGGAAGCCGTTTTCACAGCTGCCTTCGCGGCTTCATCAGCCAGTGCATTCCCTGCAATCTGAACGCCATCACCCTGATGACTCAGTGAATGAATCACGTGAGTCTTTTGTAGTTCTTTCTGTAAAAGAACTACTTGTTCCCAAAGCTTTTTATGCTTGATTGTGCCACCTTTTGCATTTTTAAAACCATTTTGAACCCAGGTCTGCAGATATTCATTGTAATTCCGGATGCGGTTATACGATTCACACACTATTAGTGTGGGGAATTCGCGATCGGTATTTTCAAGCGCCATCTTGAATGCCTGTAGTTCAGCTCCCTGAGCTGTACAGTCTCCGAGAGATTGAGTTTTTGTGATCATAGGTCTGAATTTACCATTGTGCCAGCGACCTTTAACAATCGCGCACGCAGCACTATAGGCTTGTTTACCCCCAGTTACGGGCTGTGCTGATCCATCTGTATATATTATACAGCCATAATGTTCTAGAGGTAGAATTTCAGTAGGCAGAGGATATTCTTGTTCGTATTCGAGAAATTCTTGTGTCTTCAAGTAAGGGTCAAAAACGTCTTCAATGTCTGTTGCAGCAAGAGAATTAACCCATTGTATCCATCTTGGATGTAGAGCTTTTGCATTTGGAATGCTTGCCTTCGTCACTGCCTCTAAGGCAGGTACAGGTGTAACAACTTTAATGCGTTTACCCTGACCGAGGGCTCTCTCCTTTGCTACAGCAGTCTGAACCGCTGTCAGACTTTTTTCTGTTTAAGTGAATTTCATTTCAGCTTGTGTGTACAAGTGTGATTTGTAAGCTATTGGTACCTTTTCACCTTCATTAAAGGTTAGGTGTGTGAATCCGCATCTCCCTGGGATGATTTGGATAACAAGGTTGTGTACATTGTCGCGTGTTTGTAAGTGTGTTGTTGCCAACATGTCTGTTTGTACTGAACGCAAAATTTCTGTGTGTTTTTGAGTCCGATTAGTTGGTTTGAAATCAGGTTTGATTAGTTCGTAGAGAGGTTTAACCCTTTCTGCGTAATTCTGAATGTAAGTTCTTCCGAAGTTTAGGAACCCTAGAATTGACTAAGTTTTTCAGCATTTTTGGAGTCTGTCTGTTTAGCAGGTGGTGCTCCGTATGGACAGTTGTGTTTATTAAGTCCAATACACCTGTCTTTCTGTCAGGTGTCCGGAATTGTATCTGGGGAGAGTGTAGAGGTTGTCGGGAACTGCCTCAATATGTAGATGCAGAAAGTTCTATGGTTCTTGGATCCTGTAGCGAGCGTGTGAGCATTGTGCCACTCTGTAGTACAGCTCTAGATCTGGGGCATTAAGACCGCCCATCGAACAGGGCAAGGTTAATGTGTCCCACTTAACTAGCAGTTGATTCCCTGCCCAGGAGAGTTTAATACGTAAAGAACGGAGACCTGTAAGGGTCGGACCAGGGAGAATCATCAGGATATTCAAAAACAAGAACAAGAATCTAGGGAGGAGAGGAGGAGCCAAGATGGCGACTTGAGCAGACGTGTAAGCTCCCGGCTCCACCAGCTCTCTTCCTCCGCGCTACTATCCTGATCCCTATCCTTGTGGTTTGTGGCGGCGGAACGTCCGCTATGATGTGCTGACCTGCAGCATCGTTCCCGGGCTTCTCGACTCGCCCGGCAGCCGGAGAAAGATGCGCAAAGGGTTTTTAGCCTTGGCCCCGTGCTGAACCGCCGACCGTCTCCGAGTCTGGGAGGCTTGATGAAGACCGGGGCTCCCGTGCCATACCGAGGACGTACAGGTGGCACCATCCCCCCGGGACGGAACCCTGACGGCGCTGCCTGCCACGGAACAATGCGAGCTGTGCCCTGTGCGTGATCGCTGTGTAGAGCTGCTCCCCAGGTACAGCGTCTTTGTCCGAGGCGAAGTACGAGCGGAATAGATTGCACAGCCATGTTTGGCGAGTACTGGCTGACGGCTTCCCTATCCTTGTGCTACGGCATGTAGCTGCAGGGTTCTCATTCTCGAGAGCCCGATCTGATTCATTTGTGTTGGAAGTGAGACTGTATCGCTGCCTGTCCATGCCGCACCCGCCTCGGCTGCTACTCCGTGGCCCTACCGACATGGCTGTACCTTGTACCTCGGGGAGCGTGAGAGAGTGCCCGCCCCAATCTGCTGCCTGGGACACCCTGCGCGTGCTGGGAGACTGCCCGCCACCGTTTCTCCCGGATTGGGATGGCGAGGGGCTACAAATACGGCTCTCTACTGGGTCCATCCTGGCCGCCCTGTCTGACTTTCGCTCGAGAATGCACATGGATTTCCGGGCAATGAACGACTGCATAGACAAAATGGTGCCTGATCTGCGACGGGAGCGAGATGTCGAGAACCAGCTGCCCTTGGAACTGTCTCCATTGAACTTTGCTGAGGATACAATGTTTCTTTTTGCCCGCGGATGTGATTTGACTGCTTCTGCCTCCGCCTACGCTCAACACCGACCGCCCGGTGGACTCGCCTGTGATAATTTGTTTCCCCCGCCTCCGGGGTCTGTTACATTGTTGCTTGCACCTTTGTTATTGCCCCAAGACTTGGACATGCAGCCTCCGGCCCTGCCGATGGAGTTTCCCTCGTGTCCTACATTTGCTAAGCTGAAGAGCCTGTGCGTTCCGGATCGACGAGGGAAACAACTCATGAAGGACAAAGGACTATATGGTGATATTCAACGGCCATTTTATGCTTCCACTTTACTCTCCTTCTTTGTGCGGCCATGTTGTCTTTTGTTCTCTGAGGGGGCGGGCTTTCTCCAGGAACTCCAGTTGGGAACGCATCCGAGATCGGGCCAGGGCTAGATTGCTCTTCTCTGTTATCGATTGATTGGCTGGTTGAGCTGAGGCTATCGCTGTTTATGCAATTGTACAAGTCACGCTTTGCGAATTGTTTTTCCCCAATTGTGTCTGCATTGCTATTCCCTTCTTTGCTGTCATAAACAGGGTGGGGGTCGATATTTCGGCTGCGGGGCTGGGATCGGTTAGAGTTGCTTCTCCTTTCGTTATACTCTTCCCCCACTCTTTATTTCCATCTCGCTCCTTAGTTGTGAAGGGGATTGATATTTTACGAGGGGTGCGCCCCGGGGGGCATCTGGGATCGGGCTAAGGTTCGGCGGGCTCTTAATTGCATTGCCTTCTCGCTACTATCTGTGGCTGTGTCTTCTTCCGGGGGACGGAAATATGGGGCCACCCAAGATCGGGCCAGGGCTAGGTGATCTCTTTAGTGTTATAGACGCATCGACGGGCTGGGGTGAGGACGGGTCTGCCCTTTGTTTGATTCTTCGCAGATTTGGGAATATTTCCCCACCTACAGTTCTACTTGGAACCACTGTTTTGCCGATGATACTTTTGGTGGGGGATGCTCATGGGGCTGGTGGGGACCGGGAGTATGTTTAATTTTTCTTCTCCTCCCACTTCTTCTGAGAATTGGGGAGTGGGATGTCTCTTCTCGCTCCCTGTATTCTCTTTCCCACTTGGGGGTTCTCTTGGGGCGACAGGCATGCCTATTGGGGGGGGGTGGGCCGTGGCCTTCCGCTGGTATGCAGGGTGGGGGGATGGGATGTGTTTTCTCTTTGTTTCTATGGCCCTCTTTTTCTTTTTCTCTTCTGCTGTTCCTTTTTCTCTACGTTTCCTTGCTTCCCTGGGGGTCGGGGTTCAGCGCTCCTTGAATGATGATAGCTATCCTGGTCATTTATTAGCCTCTACTCTCTTTGTATTGATGTAATTTGTACTCGACAAAATCATAAAATTAAACCTTTACCTATCCTTTCACTATGGTTTGCGGCTCCACACGACACTCTTTGCTCAGTGATGGCTTCAACGGTGTTCTGCCCTATTAGCTCCTTTTTCTCCTTTTTCCATATGTCATAGCGGCCGGCCCTGCGGGGTTGTAGGCAGACGCTGTGTACTGTGCATTTTATCAATAAAGGTTTTAAAAAAAAAAAAAAAAAAAGAATCTAGGGAGGACAATCATTTTCATTAAAGAGATACGCCCTACTAACGAAAGAGGCAGGCGGCACTACCGCGGCACATCCTCCTCCGGTCTAGCAATAGCTTTTCCGTAATTATCTGAGAATACTACGTTTGGGTCAGTATCAGGCCCGGACTGGCCAAAGCGGGCACAGGGCAATCCCCCGGTGCGCCGCACGGATGGGGGCCGATTTTGTTACAGGGCCATTTTTGCAGCATAGCTTCAAAATAGGCCCTGTAACAAAATCGGCCGAAAACCGGCCCTGGCAAAGAGCTCAGCGGCACCCCCAATCCTCGGGGGGATGGGGGGGCGAGCAGTTTGCCAGGGCCGGTTTTGGTTCCCAGTCTGGCCCAGGTCAGTATGCACCTGAATGCCAATACAGTGTACAGAGTCTGTGGTCCACTGTAATGGGAACACAGGCTCCACAGGGGTCATAGCTGGAGTAAGCGGGAAAATGATAGATTTTGACCAATTGACCTTAAGGCCTGATATAGCCCCAAAAGTAGTGACCTCAATAAGCACCAATGTAAGATTTTCATCTGGGTCTCAAACATATAAGAGCATATCATCTGCATAGGCAGAGATAATGAGCCAATATCTAGGGAATTGCAGCCCTCTATGTCCGTGATACTCCCTTAAGGCGCAAGCCAATGCCTCAGCCACCAGGGCATATAGTAGAGGTGAGAGCGGGCACCCTTGGTATTGTAATAAGAGGAGTTACCATATTGCCCACCCTGACTTTAGCAACTGAAGCATTATATAAGACACCCACTAGCCGCAAAAAAAGTCTCCCACACCAAAGCGTCTGAGCACTGCCCTAATAAACGCCCACTCCACAGAATTAAACACTTTTTCTATGTCCAAAAAGACCGCTGCAGCTTTGATCTCTGGATTTTTGTTCTGGAAAGCAACAAATACCATTCTGAGGTTATAAGTTAAGCATCTCCCCGGTACAAAACTGGCTTGCTCTGGGCCGACCAGTATTGGTACTAGGGGGGTAGACGATTAGCCAGTATTTTTGCAAACAGTTTAGTGTCTACGTTTAATAATAAGGGTCTATAGGAGGAGCATTCGTTTGCCGGCTCCCTGACTTAAGTTTAGCTATTATCGGGGCGTCTCTCATAGTAGGTGGCCTCCTATCAGCCTCCACCCTCTCTTCATAGAGGGTGATTAAGTGCGGTATTAGTAAGTCCAAATATGTCTTGTAAAAAGTCACAGTTAGGTTGTCGGTGCCTGGAACGCTGCCTTCCCGCATTGAATGCAGGGCTCTAGGAATCTCGCCAGCCTCTAGTGGCGCCATAAGGTACTCTCTATGCAAATTAGTGAGCCATGGCATTTGTATATGCTCCAAATAGTTCTTCATGCTTTCCTCATTCAGGTCTAATCTAGAGCTATATAAATCAGTGTAGTATTTGTGAAATCTCTCCGCTATAGCATTGTCTCATGTATCTGACTCCGATCTTCCCCCAGAATCTCAACCATTGTGTTAGTTTCTCTTTGGCGGCGCTGCATAGCTGCCAGCACAGCACCAGGACGTTTCCCTTCTCCAAACTTGCTATGGCATACTTGCCCAAATGCTTCACTTCACTGTCAGCTGTTTCCTGGTACACTTCCAGTGTAGCTTTGATTTCCTCAAGTGTGTGTGGTTCTCCCCTCAGTTGGAAATTGCACTCTAGCCCCGCTAGTCTCTTTTTCAACGCAGTAAGTCTATCTCTCAGTGAACAAAGAACCCCAGAGTGTTTGGATATGGCAACCCCTCTTATAAAAACCTTAAATGTTTCCCAGATTGTGGAAAATTGGCAAATGAGCATTTATTTTTTGCAAACAACTCTTCGGCTATAGAGGCTATGTCTGCCTTAAATAAAGGATCCAGTAGGGAGCATGGGAGAAACTTCCAAGTGAAGGGTGCGCTGTACCTGATGGGTAAGGCCAGGTCTAGGAGTACAGGGGAGTGGTCCGAATATTTGTGAGGGAGAGGTACACAGTCTTTAACATTAGAGCTAAGTGATTTAGAAGCAAGCCAAATGTCTATCCTGGTGTGAATGTCATGTGGAGCAGAGTAATGAGAGAAGCCTGAGGTAGCAGGGGAGCACCAGCATGTCTAGCAGGCCTAGTTGATCAATAATGTCTTTTATAGCCCTGGCTGCAGCAGAAGGCCTCCGATGGGGGCACCTTGAACGATAACAGGCTGGGTGCAGTACGCAATTAAAATCACCGCCCCAGATCAGTGGGAGATCAGGCTCTTTAAGGATACGCAAGACTATTGTGTGATAAAAGAGAGGATTGTCATAGTTCGGGCCATAGACATTCACTAACTTGACATTTAACCCGTCTTTGTAGTATCTAGAGATGACAAATCTACCACATGGGTCCATATCCAGTTCTTGTAGAGTAATCCCAGACTTCAAGTTAACCCACCTGAGCACACCCCTAGCGTGTGAAGTGAACCTTGCTGCATTAAAATTGCCCCGGAGCTTTCTATGTTTAGGCATACAACTCTTGGGGGCCAAATGTGTTTCTTGGATGAATGCAACATCTAGGTGGTGATGATTGAGATAAGCTACTACTTTGCTTATTTTTCTGAAGTCTTTTAGCCCCCTCACAGGAGACAAGGACAACAATCTAATTCTGTTTAGCAGTCGAGGTGTTACATCATTTGGAGGAGATTTATTTGTCATAGTGTCCCTCTCAACGTTTTAACTCCTTGCATTGCCAGCCAACACAGCAAAGCCTGAACATTCCTCTTTGTATTTGCACTTGTACCATACATGCCCTCCCTCCCACGCTATGCAGTCCCCAACTAAGCATAGTCGAAAAATTACCCACCCCTCCAGTTAACCAAACCCCAGAACAAACTCCGCCCTCCCACACCCAAACATAGATTCATTAGCCAAAAGGTGAGTAACACACGGGGCAGATGTTCACGGCATCAAACTTATTCCGGCCTTCAGGATCATGAACACATCTAAAATGCTACCCCTCAGGGGCTCTCCAGTGTTTGTTTAAATCAAATCTATGGTAGGACTCAGCTAAACTTGTAAAATTATCAATGGCCATCTGGTTGCATCATCTAGGGCTTACTTAGAGTCTTAATAACTTAGCCTGCTACTCTGGCATAGCCACAAATACCAACCATATCAGGAGCATTAAGCAGTCTAATCAAACATAACTATTAGTTACACGTTTCCATTTGCAGAGTTTAACTGTCTAAGCAGCAGCCCCCCGAGCAGCAGCTCCCGCCTCAACACAGTCCGATGGTGCTAAGAGTCGATGCAACCAGCTAAATGTCCAGTTGAGTTCAATGTTCATCCAGCTCCGGGCCCTCATCTCCTTTGGAAGTTGGCGAGCCCAAGGACTCCCGGCGAGGGACTCCACTATCCCGCCTTTTTATGAATTGTAGTACCTGTTTCGGGTCAGTATACATAAGTGCTTTTCCTTCAGCTTGTATGCACAATTTAGCCGGGAACAGCATATTGTAATCGAGGTTAAGGTCGTGAACTCTCCGCTTAATCAGGAGAAACAGTCGTCTTGCTTCCTGGACCTGCTGAGTGATATAGGGAAATGTCCATGCCCTCATATTGCAATGTGCGCGGCTCCCTGGCTTTACATAAGGCTGCGTCCAGGTCCCGGTCCCTGTAGTTAAGCAGCTTGGTGATTATGAGTTGTGGTGGGGCCCCCGGGACAGGTCTGGGCGCAAGGGAGCGGTGGGCTCGCTCTACAATGAATACAGTTGAGAATGTATCTCTGCCCAGGAGGGAGACCAGTAACTGTTCCACAAAGAGTTCCATATTTGGGATATTGGTCGATTCCGCTATTCCCACCAGTCTTATGTTGCTGCGTCGAGATTTCACTTCCAGTTCTTCGGCTTTGGCCTGGATCACTTGTAATAGTTTATCCATTTTATTGTGTGCCTGGGAGCTAATTGTTAAAGAATCTTTAGCGTCTGACACACGTTTTTCCACCAGATCGAGCCTCTCAGTATGCGCATCTAAGTGCTTCGACATTCTATCCATGCAAAATGATAAGGCATCTATCTTACCATCTATCTTGGTCAGATTTCTTTGCATTGCTGCTAGAATCTGCTCTAGATGGGATCTTCCAGTGTCTCTCCATCCTCAGAACCAGACTCAAACACAGCTTTGTCTGCATCCTTTGTCTGCCCTTTTCTCATGGCTGAAACTATAGTTTAGATTGTGATTTGTCAGATCTCCCGATGTCACCTTCCTCGGCTCTGACCGCTCCCAAACAGCAGTGTGGGTGTGCGGAAGCAGATAAAGCGAGGCAATATATCTATACACTGCCCTCCCAGCCTACCAGTGCCTGGTTATCCACAGTCGAGGGCTTCGCAGAGGGCTGTCAGGTTTGTGGCGTACTACAGTGGTGTGGTGTCCCAATGCCGTCAAATAACAAAATTCCTAAGCTTATCAAGTTGGCCAGGAGTGCCCACATCACATCAGCTCCTAGTATCTGTGCACCCCATAGCAGATGTATCTCTGAGAAGGCCAAGTCACATCAGCTGAGAGGCCACTGTCCAGGCCCCATCATTCCTGCGTTAGGATGCTCCAGCACCGCTCCCCCCAAGCCACACGACCCATAGGTCAGCTCTTGTGTCCCATCCAGTAGGGTGAGCGTTGCACTGTGCTTTCTGTATCCTCCAGTTAATCAAGTTCAATAGTCTTTATTCAATAATTTACAATCATAAAAGACACAGTACATAAATAAAAGTGTCAGTAAAAAGGTTACCACCATTAAAACATACAATTCATACAAAATTTAATACCAAGCATTATCGAACTCCTGACAGATACTATAAAGTTAAAAGCGATAAAATCAAATCATATAAGGCATTTCCCTGCAGTTACTCTTTGAGGGGAGGGTTGTTTACGCTAACACACTCAAGTACTAAATCTAGTTCCTCATCGGCCTCCAGTTTTTTCTTCCTCAATGCCCAGGACCAGCTCAGAAATGTTGCCATGGCAATGACAATATCTGCGCGAGTGTTCATTAACAGGATGCGCATGACTGTCATACAAGATCTAGAGCCAAGATTGGAGCACAATGGCTTGAGCCACCTGCGGCGAGGGCCCTTGTAAGCCGGGCACACAAAAAGTACATGAGTTATTGACTCTTCCCAAGTATGTCAAAACGGGCAATTAATGTTCATGGCCTTGTTCCGTTTTGCAACAAAAGGTCTTAGCGGAAGAGTATCCACACGGAATTGGTGATATCATTTCCTATCACCAGTTTTTGTAATCAAATTCCAGTTTGGTTCTGCTTTCGTTACAAACTTATGGTCAAAGAAAATACCTGTGAGCGAGGTACTGCTCACCTTTGACAGGGTCTTCTTAGTTATCATGTCCCAGTAAGACTCTTTATAATCGATTTTACTTGAAAATGAGTTCCCAACTGGGTCATCCCACAAGTGGCTAAGGCCCATTTCATACAAATTATACTTTATCTTCTGTAACCATTTAATTTTAGAAGTTAAGTCAGCATTCCTGACGTGCATCAATGCATTAGCGTAGGGTGCCAGTTCTGGGGTGGTACAAAGTCTCCTCCAGTAGGCTAAGGGTCTAAAACCTGCAACCTCATCAAAGGAAGTACAACCTAGGTCTAAAAGCAGAGGCTTAATAGGTGTTGATTGGGGGAGGGCAGTCAGGGTTCTTAAAAACTTGTTTTGCTCTTGAACAATGGGTAATAGATTTTCTAACCCCTAAAGTTCAGCGCCATAGATAATGGAGGCTCTGATTTTCCCATTATAAATTGCTACAGCTGGCCCTACAGACTTAGTATATGACAATCGATGTTCTTTTAATAGGGCTCCAGCTAGCTGGTTGTGCCTAAGAATTAATACATCAAGTTGAGGGGCCCAATTCATCTTCCTACCTATTGTTACCCCTAAATAAGTAAAGGAATCGGTTTGTTCTAGTGATACATTATCCATTGCTACTCTGCCATTGATACATGTATGTTTATGCATTACCAAGAACTTCGTTTTATCAACGTTCACTACAAGTTTATGGTCATTGCAGAAAACTATAAATTGATCAAGGGCACGTTGCAGACCAGACTGAGTTTTATATAAGATTAACGTATTATCTGCAAACATTAATAATGGAAACCGTGATCCGGCAAGAGATGGAGCATCAGTTGGAAAATTTGAATAATATGTGATAACCTTATGTATAAATAGGGAGAACAGGGTAGGAGCGAGGACACACCCTTGCCGCACACCTTTATTGACTGGGAAATGATCAGATAATTCACCCTGCTGCCCCCACCTTACTTGAGCATAATTTGCCTCATGCAGTTTAATAATAAAACTAAGGATTTCTAGGGGCATCCCGGCCTCCTTTAATGACTCCCACAGCTCATAGCGAGGTACTAAGTCAAATGCTGATTTTAAGTCAACAAATGCTGCATACAGGGTTCCCCCTGCTAAAATCACTGTAGACCAATAAATCATCATAAATCGAAAAACTTGATCAATGGTGCTGACATGGGGTCAAAACCCGCTTGGTAGGTAAATAAAACATTCTGATCTATAACCCATTCATTAACTCTACCTAAGACGAGTCTCACAGCAATTTTTTGTAGTGTATCAATTAGGCTGATCGGCCTATAGTTGCTGGGACTGGCACAGTCTCCCTTTTTGTGTATGGGAATGATTTCGACCCCTCGCCAAGTGTGGGGTATTGACGCACCTCTAGCAATAGCATTTACGAAGATAGAAATATATTCAGTCCAAATCTTCCTATCCTGTTTGTAAAGGTCAGCCGGAATACAATCTGGGCCAGGAGCCCTCCCTGCAGGGACCCTGTTCAGAACTTTATCTATCTCTCCTTTATTAAATAGTAAGACTGCCTCGGCATTGACCTCAGGGTACTTAGTGCCAATGCTAAGTGGGAGAGCAAATTGGCCTTGGAAATACTGGACCCAGAGCTCGGGGGGAACATTGTTAACTGGTATGGTTCCAGTCGTACGACTGTCCCATCTGACCAATTCCCAAAATTTGATCCAATTCTTACAGTTAGAGGTATTAGTCAGACTAACCCATCTAGCCTCATCATAATCTTTCTCCGCCTTCAGTTGTACTTTCTTATAGTTTGCCCATGCTACTTTAACCTGTTGATAAACTCTCATCTTTATTGCATTTGAGAGGCGCCGAAATGCAGCAACACAAGCCTCATTATACCACTTATACGATTTTTTTAAAGGAGTCTTATGCGGCTTTCTGATTTTTGTAAACAGTGTCTTCAGTTTTACAAAATGATCCTCATGAGCCTTCATAAGGTCTGCGGGACAGTTACCCTTGGTATCTAAGGAACACGTCAGTGCAAGAGTCTCTTCAGTGGATGACCTAATCAGCTTTTGTAAACCTTCATCCTCTGAAGCCACTGCCCATTTTAGCCGGCGGCAGTCTTGAGACATGATCACCTCACCTATTGTGGAAACAATATCAACCATTGGGGGATCCGATCCAATCATACTTAGGGTCAGTAGTAATGGGTCATGATCACTCTCCGGTCTGTGGTAAACCACCATATCCATAAGTCTAACCCAGAGTTCTAAACTTATAAAAATATAATCAATCCTACTACTTCTGATCCCATATGAAAATGTGACACAACCTTCCGCATCAGAAGGGGTTCTCCCGTTATTAGCTCTAATCCCACGCCCTAGGGATAGGCTTTGTAATTGGAGTGCCGCCTCAGTTCATTTGTTAATTGGTGTCAATGAAAGGAGAGGCACCCCCTGTTAGACCTGTCTGGCTTTTTGGCGAAGTCCCTCCTAATTTTTATTTATTTTGTCCCCTTTTTGCCCCTGTGGAAAGGTCACCGTACCTGCCGTAGCTAAGCGACATCCTCGCGCGGGGAGGGGTCCGTCTAACATAGATGATGCCTTGTTCCCTCTCCATAGGACTTCTTCTCTATCTCTCCCACTGCAGGGTTGCCGAAACCAGAAACCGGAAGATCGACACCCGGATGCAGTTCAACCGGAACCCGGAAGTCCCGCCCCCGACTACATCCCGGAAGGTATAAAAACCAACGAACCTCAACGAAGGGCGTTCCAACCCGCGGACTTGTGGCAGGAGGCAGCAAGGAAGGAACCGGAGCTGAGAGGGAGAGACGAGGAGCCGGAGCTCCAACCGAAAGACGTGGAGGAGGACGGCGACGGCGACGTGTGGTCTGAGGACTGGTGGAGTCCTCAGGAGGTTGCTGGAGAGCGGCCGCAACTCACCAGGGAGTTGCGGCGGGCCACGTGAGTAACCGTCATCCATCTCCGTGTGCCGTTTGTAGATAGTTGTAATTAAGTGTAAATAATATAGCCCTGCACCTACTAGAGCACGAGAGCACTGTATATATATTGATAGATAGGTCCCCACCTTCCTACACCTCGAACACCCTGTCAACCCTTGGTCTTCCCTCCTATTCTTCGGCCTCTTTCACCTCCCCGTCCTACCCGTCCCTCACTTTCCACTTTCTGTGTCCCCACCTCCCGGTGTCGGTGATAGTTGTACAGACCGAGAGGAGTGCAAGACTAACGGTCCTCTATTATCTTTTCTCTCGCCCCAAACCTCCGGGGCTCACCTGCAGAAGTCAAAGACCCACGGCAGTACCGAGAGGGAAGCCTTACCCTACCCGGAGGACGTCAGGAGCGGACGGAGCCCTTCCCTTCCCCCACCGACCGGAAGACATCTCTACCTCTGACTTTCCCAGGAGAACTCCATCGATCGCCCTGTGTTCAGAGACTTATAAGCCTTCCCTACCTGTATCTACAATAAACCTCGCTAAACATAGCGCACTATATCTGGCCTCCCCGCCTGTTATTCCGGCCCGCCGAATCCCACACCCCACAAGTGGTGTCAGAAGTGGGATTTCCCGGAGGCATGGAGGCCGCAGTCAAGAAGCTGGCCGAAAGCCAGGAGCAGCTCGGACAAATGATGGAACGCTTCCTGAAGACCGCCGAGGACGACCGGGGCCAACTCCACGACGTCCTGAAAGGGCAAGGGACTGCACAGGACCAGGCTCTAGGGAAGCTCACGGAGGCGATGGGACAACAGAGGCCTCTGGCTCCATTACCATCGGTCGTCCTCCAGAAATATGCCGCGGGGGAAGACCCCCGACTTTTTTTTCACGAATTTCGAAAGACTGGCTCAAGCCGCCAACTAGCCTGAAGATCGCTGGGGTCATTACTTGGGTCCGTTGTTGACCGGGGAGTTACAATCAGCCTATCAACAGGCCAATATACAGGGGCAGACGCCGTATGCCGACATAAAGAAATGCATCCTCGAGCGTCTGGGGATAGACGAGGAATCCTATAGGATCCGCCTACGGCAAGTACGAGAGGGGCCCCAAGAAACTCCTCGGGCACTCTCATATCGCATTCAGGACCTGACATCCTGGTGGCTGAAAACCACCACGTCAACTAAGGAGGAGATAGTCGCTAAAATAAACCTGGAACAATTCCTCGCCTCCCTTCATCCGAGCACCTAAAAGTGGGTGCGGCAACATGCTCACCTGACACTCGAACGAGCAGTCGAGATAGCCAGTGCCTACAGGAAAGCCCAAGAAGTTCAGAAGAACAAAGAAGAACACCTCCCTCGGAGCTCGCATGGAAGCCACATCCGGCCTCCTCGACCACCCGTTCCCCGAAAAGCAGAACCTGCTCCTTTCGTACCCTATCCTATGATGCCTCGACCAAACCCACCTGGACCCCAATGTTACCACTTCGGTGGTTTTGGACACATTGCCCGTCACTGCCCCCAGAAGGAGGAGCCTATGGAAATCGGGGTGACTCGGAATTATGTGTGTCTCACCGCGGGAACCTCATCCCCACCGTTTAGGTGTCCTGTGAAAATCAACAACCAACCCCTTATGGCGCTGGCCGACACTGGATGTAGACACAGCGTAGTGCGACCTCAAGACATGCCGAAACCTGAAGGACTGGGTTCTTTGGACCCAGCGGTGCCAGGGCACAACACCTGAAACCTTCGTGGGTAACCTGCTCCGGCGTACAAGTCACAGAGACACGGGACACTTCCTTCGGCGTCAAAGAGTCAAGGTTTATTTACTGCAGGGAACACAGAAGTCACAGGAAGTACATCGAGTGTAGTTCGGGGAGACTGCTTCAAATTGTATTTGTGGATCGCTCCTTTTATACAGTTTTTACCCATAGGATAACATGATACACAATAGTTTACAACCTGGTTCCCACAAGTCGCTCTCAGAGGGGTCGCTTAGATCACTTTGAAACACACAAGATCCGGAACATAAGTGCGGAAACATTTGGCGGTTCCCAACTGTAAAAACCCATCTTCCCACCATTAGCAAATTCCAATCAGCAGTAAAGTAGATCGAAATAGGAACGAAGACAGGTGCAGAGGAAGACGGAGACAGTAGGGAGATCGGAAAGGGTGTAAAAGGGGAGTGTCGAGAAGCACGAGATACAGGCATCAAAGGGACGTGCCTAATGAGATGCACGACTGAGACAATAAGCCCGTGCGGCAAGATGAGCCTCGAGCGGCGCCATCTGCCTTACAGTAGCATCCCCCTCGTCATAAAGACACTTACAAAGAACATGCGTCTTCCGCCATATCTTGGGAGTCCCAGGGTCGCGAAGCGGACAGCGTCCGTTCGCTGGCTACTTGAGGGCAAGAGACAAAATGGATGCCGTATCTAAGATGGAACCCGTGGGTACAGATGACAAACCCACATAACAAACGAACGGTTTAAGTTAGCACAGCGAAACTGCGCACACTTACAAAACTCGTCATTTGCGGTTCATAGATACTAGACTCGACCATATTCGTGCGAGTTAAAAACACCACTTACAATTGTCACGGAACCTCAGACGCTCCTTTTGCCCTCATGTAGGCAAGCACTAGTCGGAATCATACTCGATATTCATCAGACCATCAAGATGTCGTTGTAGCATAGCTCTGTCCAACCGAGTCCCCTTGGTAACAGATGGTTGTCTCATACACGTTGTAGCACAGAGGCCACATAAGGCAGGACCACACTGCACACAAAGGCAACACGTGAACAGGAACACTACCACAACCCCGATGATCGTCAGAATCTTCCAACCCCAAGTCGACACCAGGCCCCAAAACCAACCAAGTAGCGTCCAATCCCCTACATCCACGTGTATGGATTCGGAGATCTTGTGCAACTTCGAGATGGCTTGATAGACAGTAGGAGCATTATCTGGAATGAAAATGCAACAGCTCGAATGGATCACTTTACATACCCCACCGCGATCTGCTAAGACAACATCTAAAACCATACGGTTTTGTAATGTCATAAGTCTCTCCGCCTGAAGTTCTGTGGTGATATTACCAAGGGCACTGGCAGTAATGTTAGCTGTCGATTCTACCACTCGAGTCAAATGTCTCAGGTTCCTACTATTAACCATAGGTCCCCAAAACGGGAGGAAACCCTTGAAAAAGTCTCCTGCCTCTTGACCGGCAGTATCCTCTTCGCTAATTACGCCTCGTACAACTCTAGTCTTATGATAATCGGCATCTACAGTAAACGTCGGAGGCAACAGATTTGCAACAAAACATGAGCCCATGAAGTCTGCGGGCAACCATGTGTATGCACGATCATGACAGATAAAGTATGTACCCTTGGCAGCCAGAAACACAGGGGACGGGGACATTGGCAAAACGTAACTTTCAGTGCAAGCACTTACTCCAAGTGAGGCTTGCGAGCCACGACCCACAAGACAAAGATTACCAGTGTGGGGTACGACCCATATTGGAGACGAGCTTTTAAGCTGCTTTTCATTAATGAACATACTATATTCCCCTCTACTTAGGACCCTATAGGCTTGTACCTCTTCTTTAGGGATAAGAAAAGGATCATGGATCTCATCTTCCATCTCCTCTATTGCCATCGATAGCACCCACTGATACGAGGTAGGACCAGCGTTGGGGGAACGTTGTTCTGGAGTGGGGTGGAAACCCAGTGCGCTTCGAAGCATTGTTTGGAATGCTCGAGCTGACCCTTGGGAACTATACGGTAACACCAGATATGGAATTCCCTTACCCGTAGTATGTGGCATCAACCCACACACCCAACAATTAGTAGTGTTAACCACTAACTGATGCTGATGGAGGAGCTGGATAAAGGAATTGTTGCGGAATTCTACACGTCTAGCCTGTTCGTGTTCTGGTAACATATGAAAGGAATGAGGAGAAGCAGTAGAAGTAATGTTAGGGTAAGGAGTAGGAGTAGGGGTAGGAAGTAAGAAGTAAGACATAGTGTAATACACCCCACCCGCCAAAAATGCAGAAGCAGTTAAAAACAAAACAAACAACTGGGATACAAAACATTTCGTACGACTAAGTTTCTGCAGCTTGACTCTATATGCCTGAGCTCCTTCCAAATCATTCAGCTTCGAAAATGCCATTTCCCTACGACCGTCCGCAACGTTTCTTGACGCACTTCGTTCTGTGCAGCAATAGTCAATCCCCAGGAGTTCCTAGGAACCGACGGTCTTTAACCTAGTGTCAAGACCTACTGTCCAGAAGGAAGTACGCGCGCGGCCCTACGGCCCTCAATACACAATATGTATATATTAGCACAATATTTCTCAGCTGTGGAAGAAAAAGATACAAGGAAGAAGCTTGATATATATATATATACAAAACAATTTTCAATGATACGAATGTTCAAAGTTGATCATGGGAAACGAAGATATTGCAGTTATCAATTTCAGCAAAGCAAGCAAATTTTTATTTGTCCTTAGTGTGAGATCGCAAAGAATATCGATGTTTCCCGGGACGTGTCTGCACGTCGAACAAAGGATCTGTCGAAGAGACAGCGTCCTGCTGATCAGTTCGTTGGTCTGGTCTTGAGTCTCTTGCTGACAAATGTTCAACAATGGCTTTCTGCTGCGCTGAGGGTTCTCCAACAAGCTGTGCGTCGCTAAAAGGTACAAACGCCGGCAATGTTTCTGTTTCTGTTGACGCAATGCCTTTCCTTACCCACGGGTCTGCCGACAAAGGAATAGGGACTCGCTTACAATGGGTAGCATGTACCCAATTTTTCCGCCCCTCAAGACGAACGGCAGTCCTCGTGGCCAGGAGCACCTGGTAAGGTCCGGTGAAGCGAGGGTCCAGATTGTTTTTTCGTGAAAAATTTCGGGTAACCACCCAATCTCCGGGCTGGAGCTGGTGGCCTGGACCCTCCGTCTGCGTCGGCAAGGCGTCGTAAACCTGTTGATGAATTAACCTCAGTTTAGCAGTCAAGTCATGTAAGTAATCAATCAACATCGGAAACTCAAGATCAGAGAATATTCCTGGCCTAGGAACCCCCCACACATTCGCAGGACGGCCGAACACTATTTCATAGGGACTGAGCCCTATTCGGGAGTGTACAGTCGCCCTAGTTGACAGTAATGCTAGAGGCAAAGCATCAGGCCACGAAAGTCCAGTCGTAGCTTGAATCTTCGCTAATTTTAGTTTAAGGGTGCCATTGTACCCTTCAACCAATCCAGCTGACTGGGGATGATTGGCGCTATGGAATTTCTGATTTATTCCAAGGCCCTTACACACACTCTTCATCACACTTCCAACAAACTCACTTCCGTTATCTGACCACACGACTCTAGGCATTCCATACCGAGGAAAGTATTCCTTCAGTAGGATTTTCGCAGTAGACAAAGCAGTATTGTCTTTGAGGGGATAGGCCTCGATCCATCGGGAGAATGCGCAAACCACAACCAAAACGTATTTCAGGTTATTGCATCGCTCCATATGGATGAAGTCCAATTGGATCACCTCAAAGGGATACAAAGGAGGAGCAAAACTGCCAGGGGGAGTTGGGGTTCCTTTGCCAGGATTGTACATTATACACACCATACAATTCTTCACCAAACGTTCAGCACACTTAGTAATTCCATCATTCTTCCACACATCAGCCAACAACTTGCAAATACCTTTCGCGCTAATATGTGCTAACCCATGTGCCATTTGCACAACGGCCAGTACATACGCATCAGGCAACATCCATCTTTTCTGATCTGACAAATCAATCCAGCAACCATTCACATCCAACCTTCCCGTACTTTCTTTCCACTTCATCTTTTCAGTGTCGGTGGCCTCATTCTGAATTGCTTTCACACTCTCTATAGTATTCTCACACATACTTGATTCTGTAGGCCACCTAACCGAATTCGTCACATACATTCGAGTGCTAAGGTTCCGGGCAGTCTCCTTAGCAATCTCATCTGCAAACGCATTACCACGACCAACATCATCCGTCACTTTACGATGCGCACTACATTTAACAATTGCAACTTGAGCAGGCAAAGTCAATGCATCCAAAAGATCGTTCACAAGCTGGCCATGCTGTATTTTCGTGCCATGTGACGTCAAGAAACCACGTTCTCGCCACAATCGTCCGAAACTATGCGCTACACCGAAAGCATACTGACTATCGGTGTACACATTCACACGTTTACCTTTTGCTAATACACATGCTCTAGTAAGAGCGATCAGCTCTGCAGCTTGGGCAGAATTCTGATTCAATCTCGCAGTCTCAACAACAGTATTCAATGTCACCACAGCATAAGCAGTAGTCACATCACCATTCGGCAATTTAAAACATGACCCATCCACATACAGGATGCCATCCGGGTCTTCCAATGGGGTGTTTTTAAGGTCCACACGACCTTTTGTTTCCTCCTCTGTCCGCAAGTAACAGTCATGTTCTGTTACTGCATCTGACTCTGCACTAATTGGTAACAAAGTTGCCGGATTTAGGACATTACAACGTTTTATCTGAATGTGGCTTGCCAAGAGCGTCAATTCGTACCCAGATAACCTCGCACTCGTCAAGTGCTGAGTTTTCGTACGGTTCAAAAGAGTATCGACTGCATGCGGAACCATCACCGTAAGCATATTATCCATGACCAATCCTGCTGATTGTCGGATGGAGACCGCAGCTGCCGCAGTTGCTCTCAAACAACTCGGCAATGCTCTAGCTACTGGGTCTAAGGTCGAGGAAAAATATGCACATGGACGTTGCTTACCACCAAAAGGTTGCGTTAAGACGCTTAAAGCACAACCTTCCCTCTCGTGAACATATAACGTGAACGGTTTACTGTAATCAGGGGTACCTAACACAGGAGCCGAACACAATGAATCACGTAATTCAGAAAAACTTTTCTGACATTCTTCCGTCCATGGTAAAGGAGTCGAAACATCCTTGCACGTAAGAGCCACCAATGGTTTCGCTAGCAATGAAAAATTAGGAATCCACTGCCTGCAGTACGATGTGATACCTAGAAAGGCACGCACATCTCTTTGGGTTTGTGGCACAGCCATGCGCGCAATCGCTGCAATTCTCTCTGGGGTCAATCTCCTTCCCTCCTTTGACAATAAGTGACCTAGGTAGGTTACTTCTTGACAACAATATTGGAGTTTAGAAGGTGACACCTTGTGATTTAACTCACAGAGATGTTGCAGCAACGACACTGTAGCAATTTTGCAAATGTCCTGAGTATCAGCAGCCACCAATAAGTCGTCGACGTATTGGATTAAAGCCGCACCAACCGGCAACCTAAACGCATCTAGTTGACCCTTCAAAGCTTGACTGTAAATCGATGGACTTTCACAGTAGCCCTGAGGAGCGCGTTTGAACCGGAAGCTACGTCCACCAAGAGAGAAACCGAAAAGGTCCCTGCTCTCTTCGGCAATCGGGATGCTGAAAAACGCATTTTTCAAATCAATCACCGAAAACCATGAAGCTGTAGCTGGAATCAGAGTCAGTAGCGCCGTAATGTCAGGCACAACAGGGAATTGAGGAACCACAATTTTATTCACCTCCCGTAAATCGATAACAAAACGATAAACAGGCGGTTTGGTAGGATCAGTACGTTTAAGAATGGGCAGTACAGGACTATTGCACACGTTTCCCCGAGTTTCTTCAATGACATCTTTCTCGATCAAATCATAGATGATCGCTAACAAAGCTCGTTCACCATCAAGGGAGATACGATATTGGGGAATACGTGGCAATCGCACATTCGATTTCAACTGAACAACATAAGGGGAGATATCAAGTAGGCCCACGTCATTTGGACCCGTCGCCCACAAAGATGCAGGAAGAGAACTCAATTCCGGTGGAAGCTTATCGAGGGACAAGTACATGGGAGAGACTACCCTCTCTCCGAACGTAAGCTTTACACCCGCAGGAGAACAATACAAAGTCGCATACAAGCGTTTAAGCAAATCCAGACCCAAAAGATTTTCGCCACAACCAGTAGACAAAATCAATGGAGCTTCGAGCTCACGTGGCCCAATTTTAAGGGGCAAAGGGCGCGAAACTGGATTGCTAACGGGGGCGCCAGAGAATCCAACGGAAACATTTGTTAAGCCAGACAAAGGTGCGCCAGGGAGTTTCGAATGCATGATAGAACTTTTCGCTGCACCAGTGTCCAACAGAAAAGGCTCAACGACGCCCGATGTAGCAACTGCGACGTAAGGCCCTCTCTGATCAACCGGAACTGATACCACTCCCTCTCCTTGTCTTTGGCTGTCCTAGTAATTACTATCGTCAGGTCCCTGATCGACGTAATAATCGTCTACATTGTACTGCGCAGATCGTCCTTGCGATGATCCACGTTGATCGAAACAGTTATTAGAATTTGATGAATGGTCAGAGCGATCATTCTGAGCACCACGACCTCTACCACGTGATGCGTGCTGTGCACCACCACGACCTCCTCTGGACGAATTACCACCACTACGGTCATTTAAAGCAGGACAATTGAATTTAATGTGTCCCTCCTGTCTACAATAAGCACATTGATTGTACCCTAATGAAGATCTCTGAAAAGATGAATCATTACGCGGCTGCGATCGATTCGATTGCGACTGCGATCTATTCTGCTGAGGCGCATTCTGATTAGAACGCGGCGGATATGCTTGTTGTAACAACACTTTAGTTTTCAGCTCTTTCGTCTTTTTATCGGCACGGTCATTTTCCTCTTTTTCTCTATTTTCGTAATATTGTGCCGTAGCCAATATCTGAGCTGAGGTAGAAACGGCCCATGAACTTTCTGAATTTTTCAATTTATGGCTCAAGTCGGGCAATAAGTTCGATACGAATTTATCCACAAACAACCTCTGTCCACCCTCAGTACCCATATCCTGCCCACTATGATCGACGAATGTTTCCTCGAACCTCGTAAAGAAGTCTGAAACACTCTCATCTTTCTTCTGCTTACAGGCTGACAACTTGTCCCAATTTACCCTCATAGCTGGCATAAGCGTTTTCATTAATGTAATGATTCGCTGGGGAAGAAGTTCAATCAACTGATCGGGTTTAGTAGCAGCCACTTGTCCAGCGTCTGCCGCTGTAATGGCAGCCCAATCACCACCTAATTCATTCGCGTGATCTTGGTGACGAATCTTGGCCCATACCGGTTGCGGTACGACATTGCCAAACAACATGTCGATATCGGCCAGATTCATTATCGTAGCGTCTACGAGCTGCGATAATTCTTTGTAATACCCCGCAGGATTTTTGCGAGGATCAGGCAAAGTTTGTTTCACCTGAAGCACTTCCGATCGTTTCCAAGGGAGGTGTATCCACACTCTCTGGAAATGTGCTGGTATTGGAGCATTAGCATTAGTATTATCAGCGGGTACCCAAACTGGCGGAACTTCACGCATAGGATATTGGCCAGACCCATCTCGTTGTTCAATGTCCTCAACGAACAATGCATGAGGAATAGGAGCGGGACGAAGAGATAGCAACCGCTCAATAGCACGTCGGACATTAGTGTCGACTATCAGTCCAGTTGCGAACTGAAGCCGGAGTTCAGACAGGGCGGTCAGCACCTCGTCAGGCGCATTGGCCGCTATCTGATCATGTAAGAACTTGCACATTTCATCAAACACATATCTCTGAGTAGGTATGTTGAATTGATCAAACGTTTCGAGGACAACACGAGGTGGATTTCTAACAGGGTTTATCATCCAACCCATCGCCATATTGTATAGCGCAACACGTTCTCTATTACCAGGAAGCTGGCTACGTCTCTGTGGACCATCAGAACCTGCAGACCCAAAAACAGGTCCGAGCGACTGAAAGAAGTTTGTCGCAAGGGGAGAATCACGATTACGAGTAGAGGGAGAAGAGTAAGACACAGGACTAACAAGAGAAGGAGTAGAGACGTTAGCAGCAACAGGGGTTAACAACACAGGAGCAGTAGCGTGAGCAGTAGCGGGAACAGGAGTATGTGGAAGCGGAGGAGCAGTAGGAATAGAAATAGGCAAAGGAGCAGGAACAGTCGGAAAAGCAGGTGCAGGTTGAGGAACTGGTGGAGGAATAACAGGTGGAAGAACAGGTACGGCAGGGACCA
Source organism: Lissotriton vulgaris (assembly GCF_964263255.1). Taxonomy (NCBI): domain Eukaryota; kingdom Metazoa; phylum Chordata; class Amphibia; order Caudata; family Salamandridae; genus Lissotriton; species Lissotriton vulgaris. Next base: position 879,675,262 of record NC_141685.1, read on the forward strand.
CAGGAGCTGCGGTACCCTGTACGTACGGAGGTGGCGACTTCATAAGATAGGACATTAAAGAATCCTCAACTGCCTCTTCCTTCTTATCCGACTCCGTAGGCAAAACAGGATAGCATTTGTCTATGGACATACGCTGTAATCTCTCAAACACTTCCTTATCCTTATCCTCCTTATCACGCTGAAACTGCTCAGCTTTCTTCACTATAGTAGCAACAGTATCTCGCTGACTACGTTTATTTTGTCTGATCTCTTTCTGTCGGGCTTCTTTGCGCCAGAACCGAAAGGCATCAAACATGGCCGGCCTTGATTTACGTTCGAACAACTTTATTTCCAAATTATCTAAGATCGACGCTTCGAAGCTACCGTGAGGTGGCCAACGAAGATCGCCGTCTTTCTTTGTATATTTGATCCAATAATCGTTAAAAGCAATCGGGCCTAGCCCATGTTTGCTATATAAGTCATATGTAGGAGTTCCAACCGGAGGTATCGGACACGAGTCCTCCAGCAGGGAATCCGCACCACAAGGTCTAAAGCAACTGAACAAAGTACTGCGACCAGGCATCTTGCACACTAGCCGAGTTTCACAAACTTCAAGGGTTACGGGATTTCGGGATTTACCAAGTCCCAGCAAAGAACTAAACCCTCGGTCTTTGGCGGCTGCAGTCGTCAAACAAATACAACAACAACAAAGTACGCTAGCAAAGTGTCACCGACAAAAACACTCACACAGCGTGTACAACAAAGACACCCGCTAAAGTGTCTACAACAAAAACACTCGCTAAAGTGTTTACAACAAAGACACTCGCTAAAGTGTCTACAACCAAGAACTCTGGGAGCGACCCACAAATACTTAACTCAAAGATCAATGGCGTCCTCAGGAAGGCCCGTCAATCGTCTCGCTATACCAAGGTCTACGCCAGGCGCCAAAACAGGTCTACAGTCAGGGCAGCAGTCCGTCGCAGCCGTTAGGAGGCGGGAATCTTCGCGGGAAAAGTCTTCGGGCCACTTATTTCGACAACAGGATCGATGAAGCGGGGTGCACCTTCCCTCGGAGATTTCACACGAAGTTCCTCACGATCGTCGGGCTTGGACCGGTACCACTGATGCAGCCCCACGTTGGGCGCCAACTGAAGGACTGGGTTCTTTGGACCCAGCGGTGCCAGGGCACAACACCTGAAACCTTCGTGGGTAACCTGCTCCGGCGTACAAGTCACAGAGACACGGGACACTTCCTTCGGCGTCAAAGAGTCAAGGTTTATTTACTGCAGGGAACACAGAAGTCACAGGAAGTACATCGAGTGTAGTTCGGGGAGACTGCTTCAAATTGTATTTGTGGATCGCTCCTTTTATACAGTTTTTACCCATAGGATAACATGATACACAATAGTTTACAACCTGGTTCCCACAAGTCGCTCTCAGAGGGGTCGCTTAGATCACTTTGAAACACACAAGATCCGGAACATAAGTGCGGAAACATTTGGCGGTTCCCAACTGTAAAAACCCATCTTCCCACCATTAGCAAATTCCAATCAGCAGTAAAGTAGATCGAAATAGGAACGAAGACAGGTGCAGAGGAAGACGGAGACAGTAGGGAGATCGGAAAGGGTGTAAAAGGGGAGTGTCGAGAAGCACGAGATACAGGCATCAAAGGGACGTGCCTAATGAGATGCACGACTGAGACAATAAGCCCGTGCGGCAAGATGAGCCTCGAGCGGCGCCATCTGCCTTACAGTAGCATCCCCCTCGTCATAAAGACACTTACAAAGAACATGCGTCTTCCGCCATATCTTGGGAGTCCCAGGGTCGCGAAGCGGACAGCGTCCGTTCGCTGGCTACTTGAGGGCAAGAGACAAAATGGATGCCGTATCTAAGATGGAACCCGTGGGTACAGATGACAAACCCACATAACAAACGAACGGTTTAAGTTAGCACAGCGAAACTGCGCACACTTACAAAACTCGTCATTTGCGGTTCATAGATACTAGACTCGACCATATTCGTGCGAGTTAAAAACACCACTTACAATTGTCACGGAACCTCAAACCCGTCGGCCCTTTCACAGGATCAGTAGCCATCAAATGCGTACATGGAGACACCAAAAGCTATCCCACAGCCCGAGTCACGGTACAAACCAGTACTGACCACGGAAGAACCCTGAATGTAGGACTGATCCCTAACTTGCCAGAACAAGCCATTCTGGGTAGTGATTATAGTGGTCTTCCCCTTCTCCTAAAAGACACTACCGACTCCTTGGAAAAATGGTGGAAGGAAGCGCCTTTTTCCCAAAACCACCCCTTTGGTCCCTCCTCCGAGAAGCAGACCAAAACCAAAAACCAAAAGAAAAAGGAAAGAAGGAGGTACACAGAAGCATATCCAGTCCAAGAGGCACTGCATCCCTGGGAAACGGACCGTGAATTTAGAGCTGCACAGCAAGAAGATCCCATCCTGCAAAACGCCTGGGGGCAGGCGCTTGACAACGAGGACCCGCTACATGTAGGTCCCTACTTCTTCCGTTCTAGGGGCCTATTGTATCGAAAAACAGACCCCCAGAAACCTTCACAGTTGGTTATTCCAGTTCCATTCCGGGACAAGGTGTTGTTCCTTGCGCATAGTCATCTCCTGGGTGGCCACTTCGGGGAAGAGAAGACAGGACAGGCAATACTCGAAAAATTCTACTGGCCGGGCGTATATAGCCAAATCAAACAATATTGTAAGGAGTGTGCCATCTGTCAGAGGAATAGCCGCTACAGACCCCCAAGAGCACCCCTCCGGCCCCTCCCTCTCATCGACATACCCTTTAGCAGGGTAGGAATGGACCTTATCGGGCCCATGTTGCCCTCCAGGAGCGGTTGTAGGTATGCTTTGGTGGTGGTGGACTATGCCACCCGCTTCCCGGAAGCTGTCGCTCTGAAACATCCCACCACCCAGAACATAGCGAAAGCCCTGGTATCTATCTTTTCTCGGGTAGGATTTCCACGAGAAATTTTAACGGACCAAGGAACCCCGTTCGTGTCCGCCTTGATGCGTCAGGTATGCTCCCAGCTAGGTATCAAGCAGCTGAGAACCTCAGCGTACCACCCACAGACGGATGGGCTAGTGGAACGCTACAACGCCACCCTGAAAGCTACTCTGAAAAAGCTGTTGGAATTGGAAAGCAAGCGGTGGGAAGAGATGTTGCCCCTGGCACTGTTCGCTATTCGGTGCAAAACCCAAAGTAGCACCGGATATTCCCCATATGAACTGTTGTATGGAAGACCTCCCAGAACCCTCCTAGATATGGCCCGCGAGGCGTGGGAGGCAGAACCGGATCGTACCCGGCCCCTTCCCGAGTACGTGGAAAATCTAAAGACCCACCTCACTCAAGTCCGGGACATTGTACGGCAACACATGGAAAAGGCCCAAACATCCCAAAAACAACAGTACGATAAAGGAGCCAAGAAGAGGGTCTTGGCTGTTGGCGATCTGGTGTTGTTGCTACTGCCCTCCTCTGACCACAAGCTCCTAGGGCAATGGCAGGGTCCATTCACCGTCCTTCGTCAGGTGACCCCCGTCACCTACGAAATAGAGACCGAGCCTACCAGAGGAGTTAGGCAAATCTACCACATCAATCTCTTAAAGAAGTGGGAGGGGCCCCGACCTGCCTTATCTGGTGAACCAGTGCATAAACCCCTGTCCTTTGAGGGTTGCATAGACCCGGATCTACCCCCGTCCTTGACAGAAGAACTAAAATCCATGTTGTCTCCAGTACAGAATGTCTTCTCCTCCCTGCCAGGACGTACAACCCTAGTGGAACACGCCATCCAAACTGATCCAGGGGTAACTGTAAGACAACGGCCCTATCGGGTCCCGGAAGCACGCAGAAACATCATAAAGAAGGAAACAGAACAGATGTTGCAGATGGGCATTATCGAGCCGTCGGTTAGCAGCTGGAACTCACCGATAGTACTGGTCCCCAAACCCGACGGCTCGGTGCGGTTCTGTATAGACTTTCGAGCAGTAAACAAAGTCTCGCGATTTGATTCCTCGCCCCCTTCCACGGGTTGACGAGATGGTGGAAAGAATAGGAGCCGCAAAATACATCAGCACGCTCGACTTATGCAAGGGGTACTGGCAGATACCCCTGAAGGAGGACGACAAACGAAAGACTGCCTTCTCTACCCCTGAGGGCTTATTTCAGTTCAGAGTAATGCCTTTCGGCCTACATGGCGCCCCCGCCACTTTTCAGAGGGCCATGAACAGGGTCCTACAGCCTCACTCCCTCTATGCTGGGGCTTATTTGGATGATATAGTGATCCACAGCAACACCTGGGACCAACATTTGGGGCACCTCCGGGCGGTGGTGGCCGCTCTGGGCAACAGTGGGTTTACTATAAACCCGGCCAAAACCACCTTGGCCGCCCAAAGCGTCAAATACCTGGGCTATCTTTTAGGGGAAGGTCTCATCCGACCCCAAGACAACAAGATAGAGGCCATCCGTTCCATACCCTTCCCTCAGACCAAAACAGAACTCCGGGCCTTTCTGGGGCTTCTGGGGTATTACAGACGGTTCATACCAAACTTTTCCCAAACAGCTGTCCCCCTGACCGATCTGCTGAAGAAAAGTACCAAGACAGATGAGGCCTTAAGACATCCCTCAGTACCCTTACTGCAGGCATTCGAAACTTTAAAACAAGCCTTAGTATCCAGACCAGTCCTTGTAAGCCCTGACTATAGCCAACCCTTCATCCTCCAAACAGACGCCTCCGATCAGGGGTTGGGGGCCGTCCTGTCCCAGAGAGACCCCAGTGGGAATGAAAGGCCCATTCTGTATATAAGCAGGAAGCTCTACCCCAGAGAAATGAACTATGCCTGTGTAGAGAAGGAGGCCCTAGCTATAAAGTGGGCAGTGGACAGTCTCCGTTATTATCTGGAGGGGAGGGAATTCGTGCTCTACACGGACCATGCCCCTCTGGCGTGGATGGCCCGCAACCGAGGCCATAACGACAGGGTCCTTAGATGGTTCCTTTCCCTTCAGCCCTATAGGTTCACAACCGAACATAGGAAAGGGGCGGAACAGGGGAATGCGGATTACCTCTCTCGCTTTCCCTGTGCTTCCACCCCTACAAGAAAGACAGCTAGGGAAAGGGGATGTGGAAAGGTCACCGTACCTGCCGTAGCTAAGCGACATCCTCGCGCGGGGAGGGGTCCGTCTAACATAGATGATGCCTTGTTCCCTCTCCATAGGACTTCTTCTCTATCTCTCCCACTGCAGGGTTGCCGAAACCAGAAACCGGAAGATCGACACCCGGATGCAGTTCAACCGGAACCCGGAAGTCCCGCCCCCGACTACATCCCGGAAGGTATAAAAACCAACGAACCTCAACGAAGGGCGTTCCAACCCGCGGACTTGTGGCAGGAGGCAGCAAGGAAGGAACCGGAGCTGAGAGGGAGAGACGAGGAGCCGGAGCTCCAACCGAAAGACGTGGAGGAGGACGGCGACGGCGACGTGTGGTCTGAGGACTGGTGGAGTCCTCAGGAGGTTGCTGGAGAGCGGCCGCAACTCACCAGGGAGTTGCGGCGGGCCACGTGAGTAACCGTCATCCATCTCCGTGTGCCGTTTGTAGATAGTTGTAATTAAGTGTAAATAATATAGCCCTGCACCTACTAGAGCACGAGAGCACTGTATATATATTGATAGATAGGTCCCCACCTTCCTACACCTCGAACACCCTGTCAACCCTTGGTCTTCCCTCCTATTCTTCGGCCTCTTTCACCTCCCCGTCCTACCCGTCCCTCACTTTCCACTTTCTGTGTCCCCACCTCCCGGTGTCGGTGATAGTTGTACAGACCGAGAGGAGTGCAAGACTAACGGTCCTCTATTATCTTTTCTCTCGCCCCAAACCTCCGAGGCTCACCTGCAGAAGTCAAAGACCCACGGCAGTACCGAGAGGGAAGCCTTACCCTACCCGGAGGACGTCAGGAGCGGACGGAGCCCTTCCCTTCCCCCACCGACCGGAAGACATCTCTACCTCTGACTTTCCCAGGAGAACTCCATCGATCGCCCTGTGTTCAGAGACTTATAAGCCTTCCCTACCTGTATCTACAATAAACCTCGCTAAACATAGCGCACTATATCTGGCCTCCCCGCCTGTTATTCCGGCCCGCAGAATCCCACACCCCACAGCCCCTCATACCCTTATTAATTTTTGTGTCTACTGACTTTTTGTAGGAGTTGGCCAGGGGGATAGGTGTTCTCTCTCCCCCTCATAATCTTTTACCTCAGGCCCAGAGGCCTGTTCTGACAGGAAAGTTGGCACCACCTAAAATGGTGGCCACCAACTGCCCCCAACTGTCACCAACAGAACTTGGCCATAGCTTAACATAGGGCATTCCAGAACCTTCTGGTCCATTCTGGACCACTGAGAGGGCAGCCTATATAAGGCGGAATGCTGGACAGCCATTTTGTCTGTCAGTGAGGAGCAGCTAGAGTGAAGGCTGAGGTCTAGTGGGGGTAGGATTCTGAAGGGTGGTTCCCTCTACAAGAGTAGCCCTCTGTCAAGGTTTTTCCACCTCCTTTGTCCTGTTGTCCTAGCCAAGTTAGCTCATCCTGCTGATCCTGGACAGATAGATTAAGGGGTTAACTTTAGCAGTCCTGGGAGCTGAGCTGAGAGTTCCCCTGTGCCCCTAGTCTGCCCAGTAAGGAGGAATAGGGAGTTGGTGCTGTGAGAGAACAACCTGGCTTTATTCTGAAGGAGCCCCCCCCTCACCTCCTCCTCGTTTTGGTGAAGGAAGGGAATAAATCCATTGAACAACTGACAGCATTCCCTACCATCGACTGGTCCTGTGGCGTGTGGCCAATCCCTCTGCCAGCTGAGTAGAAGGTGTGAGGGGAACTGTGACCTTGTTATCTCCGATCGCGCTCTGGGTCAGCACCCTCCCGGGATCCACTGAGCCTGGGAAGCCTGGCGAGGCTTCCCTTTGTGAGCGGGACCCCAGGGGCATCGTTCGTGTTGGAGTCGCGTTGCCTGTCCTGAGAGGAACCGGAGGCGTTACTGCGCACGCCCCGCCTGTGCCGCTATCCCCGGAAGGAGGGGCCGTGAGGTGAGCAGGCCCGAGCGAGCAGCGTCCCTCCCTGGAGCAGGACCCGTGGGAGGCGGCCTCGGCGAGAGCGCTCCCGCGCATGCCCATCGGAGGAGTGTTTCCTTCGCGCTGCGCTGAGGAAAGGCGCCGGAGGGTTCTTCAGCTCGCCGTGTGTCAGGTCGCTTCCTCCTGCTTGTGCGCCGCGTGGAAGAGTCGGCCTGAGCAGGGAGGGAGAGCGAGGAGGCCTGGCAGCGGTGAAGAGGGTTGGGGTCTGCCCGGAGGGAATTTCCAGCGCGAAGGTAGCGCGGGGGAGCAGGCTCACGTTAAGGAGTCAGCTGAGGCGTGGGAGCCTCTCTAGCCTTGTTTTTCCCCCCAGCCCCTCACGCCAGAGCGTTCTTGTCCCCTGAAACCGAACCATCTGCACATCTGCCTGATAAACAAGTAAGGAGGAGTTCTGAAAGGGGGAGAGTGACGCTGGTGAATAACTTAAGGAAACCTTCAGTGACTGGGTATTTTGAGTGTAGTGCACTACAAAATCTTCCTATTCAACTACTTTTGGGGCTTAACTAAATTCTGATGTAAGTGAATCTAAAACAAATGGTATCAAAAGAGGTTTAGGAGAAAATCTGTACTGTTGTCCATGCAAAGGGGTGTTGCTCTGATCTGATTTAAGTGCTGCTCTTGCCAACCTTTAAAGCAATGCTGTGTTAAGAGATAGTATAAGGTGCGCAGAGTACAGTAAATGTATAGCTAACTATTAGGAAATCTAGTGATGTGATGTGAATTTTTAAGGTCAGTCATCCTGCTTAAAAAAAAGGAATGCTAATATTGTGATGATATCTGCTTTGGTTTATAGAGAGTAGTAGTTTCCTCCCAAGATTCTAGCGGAGTAATAATTAGCCTGATCGATTCTAAGGTACAGCTTATCCTAATGCAAAAGTGTGATAGGAGTTCCAGAATATAGTAACTGCTTTAAAGACAACGTGCTGATCTGCTAGTAACTTAAAAAGTGTAACTGCTGAACCTAAAAGTGACTTGAAATGTTTTGAGCTATTTATACGTGAGCTACTTATATTTGACAGCAAAGAAGAATATTATTTTTATATAAAGCAATACGTATTTTCATATAATTTTGGTGTAGTGTTTTCTTTTTGAGTGCTATTGCGTGGAATTACTTTTGGGTGGTCTGCAACCTTTACACTGTGCCTCTGTTATGCTAGTCTTGCCCTAGGCCATTCCAACACCCCCCAATTCTGATCCTCCTCCATACTAAGGCTTCAGTCATCTATGCCTAATGGCTCGAATGTACAGTTAAAGTCGCCTACAATAACCAGAACACTTGAGCTATCCAAGCTGTCCATAAATGTGTCTAGGTGGGCAATAGTTGGTGAGACTTTCCCACCCGGTAACCGTCTTGCATACACATTAATTAATATAAGGTCCAGCTCACCCTTTGAACAGATCTTGATAGGAAGGATATCAGGACTGTCTATTGACAGTTCCTTAATTTGAAGCGTTTTCTGTTGCTTAACCCATATGGTCAGTCCCCCACTAGGTCTCCCTTTTCTATTTGCGATTGCCGCCTTACCATAAGCCAAATAACCTGGGCGGCAGATTGTATCTAAAGACCAAGTCTCCTGTAAGGCAATGAAATCGTACCCCTCAACAAAGCGCGGCCAATCAGAGGACATGGTTTTATAAAGCAGGCCTGCGATGTTCCAAGATATCACGGAAAATACAGGGTGATGCGAGCTCCAGGATCAACCTGTGCTAGTGGCAAGTCCATGGGCTGATTCTTAGCCTCCAAACATTGGGTACTGCTCACTAGATCTAAATCAACAGTAGGGGAGCAAACAGGACTTATTACCAGGGTCGGAGTAGGTGGTTGTAGTCAATCACATGAATCTAAGTCGGATAATGGGGCGAATCTATTTGGAAAGGGGGCCTCTTGCGATCTATTGGCTATTCCATGGGGTGCCCAGGGTCGCCTGTCCATCTCCAGGCGATTCAAACCATTAATATAAGTGGGCCCTGGTTTATAGAAGTACCCTAATGGTACAATGGACACCCTATCCCTAAATCTAATCTTCATCCCACAGAAATTGTGCAGCAGGAATTTTGTTATTAAAGTTGACAACAACACAATCACCATGCCCTTCCTTCCTAGAAGGACCAATCCACGATATCCATCTGGCCATAATCATAAACCTATCAATACCCTCCTCCCAAAACCAAACCTCCCTGAATCGAATATTAAACCAATGCAAAACTTTACACAATAATTGGTCTGTGGTTTCAGCATGAGTTTCCCGCAGGAATGGAACATTTTTCAAAACAACTACTAGAGGAGTTGCAGCCGGGGGGAAATTAAGAACTAAGGGGTTGGTTTGTGCAGTATTATATCCCAAACATCTCAGTCCATCTGTCCTGTTGAGTATACAGGCTTGTGGATCCAGGGGGCGGATTTTACAGTTATTATCACTTTTTAGAGCTATTGTATCTCTGCCATCACCCGAGGTGCTCACTGTAGATTGAGCAAATTCACTGGATTGATTCCTTGGTTCGTCATCAAACCTAAGCACAACAGCTGGCTTTGTAGATGTTAATGGAGCTGAATTAGTCGGTATCCTCGCACAACTGGTTTCAGTTATTTTACTTGTACGCTGTATTCTCAGTACGTCCGAAGGAGCCACCATATTCCCCTGGTTACTGTTTATATTCATGGCTGTTTGCTTAGGTTGAGCAAGAAGGCCCTCAAGAGCAGAAAATCCTGTCTTGACCAGGGATTCATAATTGTCCAATCGTTCCTCTATCCCTGGTAATGGGAGTTAACAGGGTTGTTAATGTACTCTCGAGTCTCCTCCACAATTCGTGGTCACAATTCATGTTAGAACCACCCGTGGAGGCAAAATTAGAATCCAAACAAACCGGGGCGGCATTATCGGAAATACTGCCTTCGTCAGCTAAAACATGACTTCGAGATTTATTTTGCCTAGCCACTTTTGCCATACATGGCCTTTGTGGGCCTCCTCCCCGCTTCCATTTCATTGCTAGTTCGAGAGTCGGTTGATTAATGCTGTTGTTTTTGATCAAGGACCTGGCAGATGCTCGTGTAGACTTGCAGGCGGCAATATTAATTAGGGCAGATGGCGAGTTTGCAAAGTCCTCTGTTAGCCCAGGGGAATTAGGCACATCAGCGCTCTCGTCATTATAACTCGAGGGTATGATAAAATTTGCAGCTAGATGAACTGGTGAACAAGCTGAAATTATTGTGCCTAAAGACGATCGTTTATTTAAAAGCGGATCAAAAGATAACCAACGCTCAGTCATCTGGATCTCCTTTTCCAAGGCAGAGGTGGCCCTTAGTATGAACTGATCAAGCGTCCCCGCCAAGCTACTACCATGAGGTGCGCCTAGCCTCTTCCCTTTGCGTCTGCTCATCTTGGTGTAACTATGGATATCCAACAAGGAACAAAGATAGTCTTACAAGGTTATGGAAGTGTTATCAGGACTGACCTTGCACGATGAGCAGATTTAGAGATGGTGGCCGGCCCGGCCTCGTCCAGGTTTAGACGGGCCCGCCCTTCGCCCGGGCTTCACCCGGCGCGCCCGCTCGCGTCCCGCGTAACGGAAGTCCTAAGCTCACTTTAAAGGTGGCGGTTGTGGTGGGCAGGGCGCGTGCGGCTCCTGCCGCAACGCGCGCTGAGTCCTCGGCTCTGGCATCCGTAGATGCAGGCAGCAAGGCAGGCTTTCCATTTCCCGCACACGGAAGCGCTAACCCTCGCGTTAAAGGTGGCGGTCGCGGTGGGCGTGGCGCATGGGACTCCCGCCGCAACGCGCGCTGAGTCCTGGGCTCTGGAGTCCGGTAGATGCAGGCAGCAAGGCAGGCTTTGCACTTCCCGCACACAGAAGCGCTAACCCCCGCTTTAAAGGTGGCGGTTGCGGTGGGCGTGGCGTGTGCGGCTCCCGCCGCAACGAGCGCTGAGTCCTGGGCTCTGGAGTCCTGTAGATGCAGGCAGCAAGGCAGGCTTTCCACTTCCCGTTAATCACCTTGCATGTCTCCGAAGGCAGCTTGGGAGGTGTAGTGCCCCAGGCGCAGCAGCAACTCGCTTGGATTGCAGGAAAGTATTGGCGGGATCACTCTGTAGCGGCGACCCTGAACGCCCGTGGTCTCCGCGACCATAGATCTCCCAAGTCGAAGTCCCAGTGAGGCCTCTAACCTCATGCTAGGTGCAAGCGTAGCTGTATACCACGGGGGAGGCAGCCGAGACTTCTATTTTGGGGAGGAGGGAGACGCTAGGCCCGTCGCGACCTCCTACCTTTACTTCGGCCGCAACTACAGTTCGGCTGCGGCCCAGCCGGAGGAGGCTCAGGGTCCCTTCCATGGGCGATCAGGCTTCACTTTTCTTGCAGGCAGCAGCAAACCTCGGCGTCCCCCCAGTTGTACCTCCTCACCACAGGCAGCACAGGCAAGTCCCCGGAAGTCAGCAGTCCCGGGGTGAATCTTCATCAAGCCGCCTCGCTCGCCTCCCAACTGCACAGGTCCCGCTCCGGCTGCCTCCCAGGATCCGGCAAAGCTACACCGCGGGGCCAACATCACTGTCACAACCAGTATAGCATCCGAGCCTGCCAGAGGGGTAAGCGCCTTCTTCTTATCGCCTGATGTTGCAGGATTGTGGAGGATAGTAAGCCATATTACGGGAGCTTTACTCTAGTGTGGACATCTTGGAGCAAGGCAAGCTCCGCCCCCCTTGAGCAAGCAATTTTTTAAGTCCAGCCTACCAACCATTGTCTCTGCTCTAGTATCTATACAAAGGTGCTTGGTGAATGTGTAGAGATTTCTAAGTTGCAGCTTAACATATTTCTAGCACTAGTGGCATTACTCAGTGAAGCTGAAGTTGCTGCTTTCCCTCTCTCTCAATGAATGATCTTTTTGTTTCCCTGGCAAGGGTCTGTTGGCTATCTAGTAACAGACAGATACATAAAAATGATCTATGTCAATATTGATCATTTCAAGGATGGAAAACGTTTTAATAATAGGTCACAAGTACCAAACAATTGTGAAGGTTCACCTAACACTTTAGTTTTCGTTTAACAGAATTTTAAAACTCGCCAGATATACAGACTGTGGGGGGCGTGGCTTGGCCGCAGAGCGGAATGGCTGCTTGATCTTGCAGCTCCACTGGCCGAGCCGAATATTCGGCAACCATCCGAACTCCACACACTGAACCTTGTCCTTGCTAACTGTGGAGGACTGAGTGGACACCCCCCTATCGCTGTTGCGGGCCCTGGCCTGTGGTGCGGCCTATGCAGTCAGCTGGAGCCGGGGCCTCGAGTTGCGGCTCTGATGACGGAGGAGAGAGCGGCGGCTTGGGTGCTGTCTGTGTGGCGCCGCGGGAACTGAGGCCGGAAACGGGCACCCACACGACTCAACTACCTGCTTCTGCGGGACCACTGGCCAGACACTATCGTGGCAACAGAGGTGGGCGATCGCTGGCGGCACAGTCGACCGACTACGGACGCCATGGAGAAACGGTGAGCCGGGACAGACCACGCTCCGAAAGCACAGAGACTATCACTAGCAGCACCGCACATGGGGGGCTGACGTGTGGTGTATGGGCGATATCTTGCAGTTCTTAGCCCATGACGGAGGGTACGTTTGAGACCCGCAGAGAATTTGGCAGGCGCGTCGGTGGCGCCAAAGGTGATATACATTAACTGTGGACGCCATGTTGTGTTACTGAGATCGCCGAGACGGTGCAAAAGGAATCAACAGCCTCTTGTTCTGCTCACATGTTTCCCGGCTGACAATATATTTGTCTCCCAGGTTCCGAAGATATATTAGGACGATCTGGCCTGTATATCCCCTTGGTGCTTAAAATACACATTGCATTTCGGGGTCGCGCTGTGAATGTCGGCGGCACACATGATTGCAAATCTGCGTTCTGTACATAATGGACATATGTGAGGTCCCATGATGAGCCTTGCGATCCAACAGTAGCTGTGCCCGGACATAGACCCTGCTAATCCGCGTTGCGGCTGGGCGGTCCTGCCCGTACTGCGAATCCTGGGCCCGTTTGTGACCTACCACTGGTCTCTATCATTGTTTCTGGCTCTGATTCTGGTGAGTGCCACTGCGCCCGTGTGTCGCACTGGACGCCACAGAGGTCTTGTCCGTTCTCCATGCACACTGAGGTGCGGGCGGCCTGGGGCGGTGGCGGGCATACTGCTAGTGGTCTTGCGGTGTGACTTGTGCTCGCCTTACCTTGCTTTCCAATATACGATCACTGCGCAGCCGGCTTGGGCCTTAGGGGAAATGATGCAGATGTAGTTGTGCTGGCAAGACGACGGCCGCTCTGGGCGACGCCACCTGGGGCTCTTGTTGTGGGCGGATGTCACACCGTATGGCCTCCTTTTAAGCGGAGTGGCGCCTCCTGATCACTTACAATGGGCAAGCCAGAGACCAGACAGCCTAAACTAACGTTCGATAAAAAAATTAGTAAACAGCAAGATGCGGGCGCGCAGAGCGTGAGCCAGCTGAGGACGGTGCTCAGGCTCAACTGCCGGCGGAGGACATTAGAGCCATGTTTCAAAAGCTGAAGCGGGCCTGCAGGTCATAGATTCCAAAATGGACACTCTCGCCGATCGTATGGATAGGATTACACAGCGGATGGACAAGCAGGATGGGAGGGTCAGTGTGCTGGAAACGCGTGTGACCGAAACGGAAGAAAGTCACACTGAAATTGAGAAGAAAGTGAAGGGTATGGACAAGGTTCTGGTGCTGATCCAACAAAAGAACAAAGATTTGGAGGCGAGATCGAGACGTAATAACATACGTATCACAGGCATTGCGGAATCCACAGACATTCAAAACATGGCACAATATGTGGAGACTATATGTTCAGAGATCTGTTTGGGTCTGACTTGTTTCCCATGTTTCACATTGAAAGGGCACACAGAACACTGGGTCCTAGGCCCAAGCCGGGTGCTCCAGCTAGACCCATCCTCACACGTGTGCTCAACTATAGGGACCGCGACATCATCTTGTTTCTCGCCAGGGAGAAGGGGTCAATTCAGTACAATGGCAATAACATTGCGCTCTACCCAGAGTTCACTTTGCAGGTGCAGGCGGCCCGCTGGGAATTTATCCCGGCCAAGAAAATCTTCCAGCAGATTGGCACAAAGTATGCCCTGATATACCCGGCCAAGCTGCGGGTTCAGGGCCCTGGCAGACCCACTTTCTTCGTTGACGCTGGCGCTGCACTGGCATATGCTAAACATCAGGTGAAAGAACACCGTAATCAGAAAGCTCCTGAAGAAGAATCATCAGACAATAGGCTAAGCGACATTGAATGATGTGCCCAACTTGTTGCGGTGTGGTAAGATGTTTGATATATGACGCTCTGAGGGCTAAGGCTATACCATGATGATCATAGAATGGGAACCTGCTGAAACGATAGCCGGGAGGTGTCCACTTATAACCAGCACTCGCACACCCACTGAGTTTTGCTTGGGGGTCACACTTACAAGCGAGGCCTTGAGGTATATGCGTGGCGTAGTCAGTTCGGCCACCCTGTCACAAGCACAGGGGTGGATTGCGGTCACTCAGCACGCCCCAAGGGATGAATCCCGTGTTTTGGACTATGTCCTTGTTGTTTGCATTGATTGGGGCATTAGGGGAGGGCTTACCACAACCTGATTGGGGGTTGGTGTGGGTGGGGCGGGTAGGGAAGTTGGGGTTTGGATGAAGTATGCTCAACCAGTTTGGGGGGTTGGACCGGGAGGGAGGGATGTAAGTTGTTTGCTTGTTTTATTGCCTGCTCTGCCTCAGTATCGCGCTAGTCCTGCGTTCAGCTCACTCGCATATCCCGGATCTGCCTCCTCGAGGCGTCTCTATGCATGTCCCAACGGGGTGTATACCCTGACTTGATGTTCTTCACCAGGCAGGATGGTGGCACTGGGGAGGTTGGTTCAATTAAACCTAGTTTGTAATGGGGGTCCCTGCTAAGTCCATAAACTGATTATCTTGGAATATTAGAGGGTTGAATGACCGACATAAGGCAAGGTTGATACACTCTTATTTGATGCGTCGTGGGGTGGATGTCTGCCTGCTGCAGGAAACCCACTTAGCCTCTACTAATACCAATATGCTTAAACATCATCGATGGGGGGAGATAGTGGAGGCGTCTTTCTCCAATTATGAAAGAGGTATGGCTATCCTCATCTGCAGGGGATTGCAGTGGACAACACGCACATCAATTATAGATAAGAAGGGTAGATATATCTTGTTGTTGGGAACGCTGTGTGCTACCCCTGTACTGATTGTAAATGTGTATGGTCCCAATTCCGACAGCCCAAATTTTTTTAGCGATGTGTGGCAGAAAATTCAGTCTTGTGGGCAGGCTGCACTAATGTGGGGAGGCTACTTCAATGTGGTCCTATTCCCTATGTCTGATAGACAGGGAGCGGTGCGCAAATACCACCCTCACACTGAAGCACTGTTGAGAGATTTGATGACTGAGGAATGCTTGGTAGATACTTGGAGAGCCCTGCACCCAGATGGACGAGAGGGCAGGTGTGTGACTGTGCACAGGAACGCCTGGTCAAGGATTGATTATTGGTTGATGTCCAAAGATATGCATGCAAGAGTGTTAGCAGCGGATCACTTGCCAAGATAATTTTCCGATAATGCGCCTGTGCGAGTACAGCTGGGAATACCACCGCAATATGTGCAACCTTTCAGCTGGAGATTTCCTTCGAGAGCATTACTGGACCAAGTGTTCAGAGAAGAACTGAGGGAGAAATTGTCTGAGTATTTTGAATTGAAGGAGGGGACGGTGGACTCCCCGGGTGTCCTATGGGAAGCGTTTAAGGTGGTGGCGCGTGGCAGTTGCATGGGGCTCAAGACGGGGGTACTAAGGTCCATAAGGAACACGGACAGACTGGAGAGGGAAATTGCCAGTTTAGAAAGAAGAGATAGGGAAAACCCAGCTCCTTCCCCCCAGGCTGAGATTAGAGCTAAACTTACAGCGTTTCAAGAAGAAGCGGAAAAGGAAACTGCATATCTAAACAAATATGCCCAGGCACGGAGATATGGAGAGGGCGATAGAGCAGGCAAGACATTAGCTTCGCTACTGCGAGCACCGCGTGGGTCAGAATACATCACGGAACTAAAAGGGCTGGATGGACGGATGGTGAGAGAGCCGCAGGTCATACTCCACACAATGTCGGAATATTACAGAACACTCTACACAACACGCACGGACCCCAGTGATGCGGATATTGCAGATTATTTGGACACTATTGCACTGGCTTGGTTCAATGACGGTCCTAGACAATACATGGACCTGCCCATCACAATAGAGGACGTAAAAGGTGTGATCGCTGGCATGCCGGTTGACAAAGCCCCGGGCCCAGATGGGTAACAGCTGCCTTTTACAAAGAATACACAGACAAAGTAGCTCCCAGATTGCATCATGTCTATATGGAAGCCACGGAGACGGGAGCGCTGCCGCCTACACTCAGGGAAGCCATGATAGTAACTCTCCTCAAGCCAGATAAGGACCCATCGACCCCAGAGTCCTATCGTGCCCTATCCTTGATCAATCTGGACGCGAAAATATACGCTAAATTCCTGGCAGAAAGAATTAAACCTATGCTCCCGCAAATAGCGCTATCTGACCAGTCGGGATTCGTCCCGGGTGTGCAACGTTACATAATTTGAGAGTCCTCTTCGGTCTGCTTCATTACTTAGACCACAGGATACAGGTGGTGGCTGCTCTGTTAGATGCCACTAAGGCATTTGATTCCCTTGAGTGGAAGTTTTTATTTGCATTGTTCACCCGCATGGGGTTCAGTCCGCTATTCATCCGACAAATCAAGCTCCTATATACGTCTCCCACAGCACGTGTGAAAGTAAATGGACAGATTTCGGGACAGATTGACATATCGAGGGGCACAAGACAGGGCTGCCCTCTGTCGCCCCTTCTCTTTGCAATAGCAACTGAACCCCTTGCGGCACAGCTGCGGCAAGACCACACGGACCGCAGTATCGGTTTCACCTCCAGGGGTCTGCTCATCTCGATGTAAGCAGACGACATGACAATTTATATGGTCAACCCGGCGGACAACTTTGACCCGCTCATGCGGGAGTTTATCAGATATGGTGGTCTCACGGGCATAAAGGTCAATTGGTCCAAATCAGTGATGATGCCGTTAACTGACTACAGACCTGCAGATTCACTCCGGTGCCGGCACGCTGATCTGAGGACTCGTGCTGGATCGGCGGATCACAGATGACCGCCCAGCGCTTCTGGACCTGTATAGCCCCCGTGCAGGTCACCATTCAATCACTGACGATCATCTAATATCGTCCATTTTTTCAGCACGCCCCAAACAAGACAGCCAAGTCCTGATGATGATCCTTATTTACATGGATCGAAACGCCGTCGACTACAAAGCTTATTAATAGGCGAATTTTCTATATTGTGGATCCTAAAAACAAAAAATGGAAATATAACATTGTATCTGTGATTTCACTTTGTCACATGATCCGAACCACTCACTGTAGATAATTTGCACCCTCTCACAGTGCGCCGTTTCTGCTGTTTCACTTCTTCACTTGCGTCGCCACCTGCACCACAGTCACCTTTGTAGAGCACCAAGTTTCTTTTTGGTTGTCATCTAATTTGAATATATGCAGTGCTGCTTATAACTGTATTATTCCGACCATAATTCTACTTCATAAAACAAGATGATTTACTACCTTGCTTGAAAGTGTATTAGAGAGTCTCCTTTTTCCCTTGCTAGCAATGCAATGTGCATGCATATTTAATTGACTGTTTATTATTTCCTATTGGGACATTGTTTTTCATTTATGCCGTTAACTGACGGCACAGCCAGATGTGACACGGAATTTCCCATAGCCTGGACGGATGACAGCGTTAAGTATCTGGGTATATGGATCAGCAGATCAGTTCAAGAAATATGGATAGCAAATTATGGCAGAGTAGTGGACTGGGTGGAAAGTAAGGTGCAGAGATGGAGAAAATTGCCACTCTCCCTGACGGGACGCATAGCTATAAGTAAAATGGTAATTCTGCCCAAACTGCTCTATTTGTTCGTGAATATCCCCATGCCCCTCAAAACTCATTTTTTCAAACGGCTACGATCTGCATTTTTGGAGCAGGTGTGGGCGGGTAGGCAGCCCAGGGTCTCTTGAAAATTACTGACGCTTCCTTTTGGTCAGGGCGGCCTGGCCGCTCTCGACTTTGAACTATATGCCTATAGTGCGCAGGCGCAGTATGTGCACTTTTGGCACCATCCCATCCTATACCAGCCTCATGTGGCGATTGAGATTGATATAGCCGCTCCGACTCCCCTTAATACGACTGTATACCACCCATACAAAAGATCCCCATCGAACATAAATACTGTAGAGGCGACGAGATGGGCCTGGTCGAAAATAGCTAAACGAGCCGGCCTCGTGGAGCTATATGCACCGTCGATGCCGCAGGGCGGCAACCCTCTTCTGGGGCCGCTTAAGGACAAAGCAGTGACAGAAAGGGCACACAAACACGGTCTAAACTTAGCTAGGGACTTATATCCAGATGACGAATTTCTGACGCTACAGCAGATGTGTGTCTCGGGGGCGCCAACGGCTTCTGATATGTTGCTGTTCTACCAGTTGCGGGCGGCATGCAAGGCTCGTTACACAGAATTCCCAAAGGCCCGCCCTCATTGCCGGCGCTGGAGAATCTGTTATCTAATGGCTCCCCTCGCAAACTGATCACCCGCATATATAGTATAACACAGGAACACTCACCAATATTAACGAGCACCCCCAGAACTGAGTGGGAACAGGAAGCAGGCATGGCCATTACTGAAAAGCAGTGGGGCTTCTGCTGCGCACAACTTGAGAACTTATCTCCTAATTATAGGCTGAGGCTCATCCATTTCAACTACTTGCACAGAACCTATCGCACCCCGAAGCAGCTCTGTCGCATGGGCCTCCAGCCTGATGCGAACTGTTGGAGGTGCGGGGCCACGGAGGCACACTTCTTTCATCTGACTTGGGAGTGTAGGCAGGTGGTGCTCTACTGGGAGGAAATCTTGAGACACATAGGGCGGATTGTCGAATTGGAATTGACTTTCAGCCCATTACTGGCACTGTTGGGCTGTGTTATGGAGATCTCAGGTGCTTCGCGGAAGCTAACAGCCTTACTGCTGCTGCTGGCCAAACGCCAAATCGCATTGCATTGGAAGAAGGTTGCTCCTCCTACGGTGGCGGGCTGGATACGCTCAGCAGTATATTGCAGAGACCAATTGACTAATTATTGGGACCATATGCCAAGCAGGTCGAGACCAGCGGATATTTGGGAACCATTTGCATTGTGGCTGGAGCAGGGTGGCGCGGAGACGTGAATATCCGAGATGGAATGGAGTTGAGTAGGGGAGAGGCGCCTGTGGGTCTGAATGTGGTGGAGTTGAGGTCCCCTTATGTGATTCTGGGATTATTGCAAGACCGGTGTATGTTGTTTAAAGGTCATTTTAGATAGGGACGGGTGGCTGTAGACAGAACTAGGTATATCAACACGATATTACAGTGCTTTGGTAGGGTTTTTAGCAGGCAGGTTTGGTTTGGGGATTTGTTTCTAATGTATAATGACCATTGCTAGACTAGCCTGTTTAATAATAATGTATGTTTTCACACAACATGATGTTTCACTTTGGTGTTACTTCACAAACGCCACCGGACCGGGAGGTTGTCGGTAATTGGCTGTGTCATATAACCAACTGCTTGGACATTTCATGCTGCCGGCCTCCGGGTTGTAGGCTTCAAAAGCTGTGTACATGATGGATATGAAAATAAAGGTCTTTAAAAATTAATAAGAGAAAAGAAAAAGATATACAGACTATGAACAGCTCCCTATGCTGTGGTACCAGGATGTTGTAAAAATATTGCAACGAGATTGAGTTAAGTAAAAACATGAAACTATCTTCAGAAGGAATGCTGGATTAGTCTTTAAAGCAAAGGTACTCATTTACTGAATTGAATTGAGAGTGCTTGGATTTGGCTACCCCTATGACCTGATGTGATTGCAATTAGGAATGCAACTTTACATAAAGGACGCTGCAGAAAGGTTTTGTGTATGGGCTAAAAGGAGGAGGCAACAACTTCCAAGGAAGAGATTGTGTCTGAATGAGACGTAAAAGCAAGTCTACACTTTCTAAGAAATCCTTAATAACAGTAATTGTGAAAAGATATTTTTGAAAGAGACCCTTTCCATAGGCTATGATGGCTGCTAAATGCATTCTTAATGCTGAATGTTGCAAGCTTATTTGAGCCTGCTACAGTAGGTACAGTAGAATCACCTCTTCTTGGCAGAAGACAGGGTCTGCATTCTCTTGGTGGCCCCATAGGAAGACTCATTTACATCTGGAAAAGTAACACACTCTCATGTGTGGCCCTTTAGATTTTTTCAGAATGTCCATGCAGTTTTTCAACAACTTCAGGAGAGCATTTTTGATGAATTTAGGAATCATTCTGTCAAGTTCGAAGGAATTAGACTAGGCTGGAATAGTAATTTCTTTAGTTTGGTCAGGAGATTGGGCTTGCATGGGAGCCGCGTGTGAGGTGCTCCTGGGGCTGTAATGTAGATATTTGTACCACCATTGCTTTGGCTAGTCTGGAGTAATTTGATTGCTGAGGTTTTATAATCACAGTTGGAGTAACTAGGATCAAGGGTAAATGTATACAGCCTGACCATTTCCTCAAAAGGTAATTTCCCTATGGAGTATGACTCCAGTATTTAGAGGCACAATTTAAAATGTTTGCTTTTTCTGCTGTGTCAAATAAATCTATTTGTGGAAATCCCACTCTGTGAATATACCTTCTAACACCACATTATCCAGGACCACTCATAATTGTCTTTGCAGATTCTGCTCTGAGCATCTACTTGACTTTTTTCAACCCTCAAAGGTAGATCGGCGTTACCAATAGTACCTGGAAATTCACCATTTCCATATTGTTAGGTCCTCCCTTTGGGTACGATCTGTTTCCTCCCTGTTCGTTCAGGTTATACATAGTTATACTATTGTTTGTCCTGAGCAGAATCCTGTCCATCATCAGCAATGGAAGGAGGCCTTAAAGGTGAAGTGGATGGCTCTGAATTTTCCATGTCGGATCAGGTCTTTTAAGTTACCCAAAGGGGCTCCCCAGCCATGCAGAGGTACATCTGCTCCAATGACCTGAGTTAGAGTCTCTTGAGTGAATAGTACTCCTTGTTAGAAGCTGGTTCAATCATGCCACCACAGATTAGACTGAATTGCATCTGATGATAGTTTTAAACTGTCTTCCGAGATTCCATGTGTTTGATCCTACTGACATTCCAAACACTGTTGAAGACGCTTCATATGCATCCTGACATTTGGGACTATGAGAATGCATGATGCCTTTAGGTCCAAAAGCGATTAAATCTGCCTCAGTGTGGGACTGTAATTCTTCTGTTGAACAAGACACTTTTGACTCAAGGATATCACTCTCTGTTACGAAAAATACAATGTTCCTGTTTTCTTGTTTACAGTGTTTCCCAAGTAATTTAGAATTTGAACTGAGTTGAAGGTTGATTTTTGAAAGTTCGCCCCAAGATCCAGCTTGTACAATAGGCATATAATGGTTTGGAAATTTAGAAGTATGGATTGAGAACAGCTGGCCTCGATTATCCAATCCGCCAGGCATGGGTAAATAAAAACCCTTTATTTCCGAAGAAATGTTGCTACTATAGCATGCATTTGGAAAATGTTGTGGAGAAGTACAAATAAGTAAATGTATGTAGCTAAAAAGACTGATTCAATTTTAGGTTTGGCTTGTCTACTCTAGCTGGGAATCAAGTCACAACTCAGAGCAGACACCCTGTGTATGTAATTGAGGAGAAAAAGGAAGTTCAGGAACTGATTAACAACACATGTAGCGATGAGCACAGGGAGACATCACTGGACAGCAGGAAGTCCGGAGAATATATTAAAGAAATTAAAGAAAAGTACAGAGTGGTATTCAATCATGACTTTGGGATATTTAAATGATTTTAAACACAACATACTGCTGATGGAGAATACTAATCCAATGAGACATTGGCTGATAAATGTTCCACTGATGTATAGAGAATCACTAAAAGAAATGTAATATTTAGGTTAAAAGAAAATGATTGATTTAACTGAATTGTTCTCCTAAATGGTGTAAATTGTAATTTTTAACATAGTTCTAGTGATTAACGCCTATGCATTGACTTATTCAGTCTGAAAAATGCTATTTGGATTGATAGATTTCTAATATCACATTAACTCAACCGAGGCTACAGTTTTCACAACACTCAATCTAGCAAGTACATATCATTTTGAACTTGAGGAACATCTGAAGCACTTCCATGACCCAATAAAGAATGTTTCAATATTGAAGAATGTCATTTGAGCTAGCAAGCTGAGCATCTGTCTTCCAGGAGTTGATAAAGGATACTTGGGAAGGGGTTACAAGGCCGGCAACCTTTCAAGATTACATTTAAATTTATGGTAAGGATGAACAAGATCAATAAGAGCTTGAGGGATGTGCAGGGAGTTTTGATGGAAGAAGGAGTGCAAATAGAGTGGAATATTTAGGTCAAAGAATTAAACCTAAGAGAAGGAATTGTTTCTTACCTGTACTCGTAATTCTTTTTCAGGTAAATCTCCATTGAAATCACAAGCACTGAATAGTCCTGCCAACATGTGGGGATCCAGGAACACTGTTTTCAAGTCATCTTTTGTGTAGTATATTCGCCTTACTTTGGAAAGGCCAGAAAGTAAATGGGACACAAGATTATAACTTAGCATCCTAAAGCAGGCTATTTTGCCAATTCCATCAATTTCCTTTACAAGATGGAAGAAATTACATCAAACCTTTAAAACGCCACTAAATGAAAAAAAAGTGGCATTTTAAAAACATCCTTAACAAAGTCTTTTAGTTTTCTTTTAATGTGAAAGCTAGGGAAGGATAGGAATGCAACTATACAGTCTGCAGCAAGCTAAGAGAGACAATAGAACATTGCTCCTTTTTAAGGGTGCCCTAATTTCCAGTATCCCATCATGCACTGTAGGTGGCAGTTGACTCAATTATTTCTGACACAATAGGTTATAGAGGAAAGTATAGACCAAACTTTATCACTTCCATTGAAGAGGAGGGTGAGTTTGCTCGGTGATCACTGACAACAACAGGAGAATGGGAGGAACTCAATTGCAAAACATGTGTTGCAAAACCGTGTTGTTTAATATTAATTTGTGATTCTCTTGAATGTTTCTGCTCAGAGTGTCCACTTGAACATTCTGGATGCCTGGCAGATGGACAGCTGTAATCCTGAGATTCCTGAACACTAGCCATTTCCAGAATATTTGGGTCTCCGAGGACAGTGATGTGGATCTCAACCTTCCCTGCTTATTCGGGTAATGCATGGTTGTAGTATTGTCTGTCTGGACAAGGAGGACGTTCGTCTTGAAGGGCGGAGGGAAAGCCTTCAGAGCTAGATGTACCAATCTGAACTCTGGAAGTTTGATGTGGTAAACCGGTTCCTTCGGACACCAAAAACGTTGAATCTGAAGGAGATCCATGTGGTCCCTTCAACCTGATAGGGAGGCATCTGTTACTATTATCTTCATGCGATTGTCTTGATGAAAACTCATAACCTTGAACAATTTCTCTGAAAGACACCCCCAGCTTGTTGAAATTTGGCAGAGATCGCTGTTAGCATTTAGCTGAAGCCATCTTGTTTCAGGCAGCCATTTTGTCAACCATGTGCTTTTTCATTCTTCACTGTTACTTGCCCTTGTGCTGTGCTCGAGAACTGACTATACTTAGCCCCTGCTACTCTGCACCTGCTCTAGTCTGTAACTGTCAGGTTGTTTTTACTGAAGTCAGCAACTGTTGGCTCTTCCTTTACCGTTGGCTGTGTATTCTTTTGTATGACCATTTATGTATGTAACTCTCCTATGTGTGCTTGTACCGCACTCTTTTGAGCTCCTCTGTGGGTATAAAAGACCCATGGTGGTTCTACTCCTTGTCCCACTTCATACACTACCGAAGGGTGTTGTGTGAATGTAGTTCAACCTCATGAGGTTAATAAAATATCTTTTTACTATTTCAGCTTATGTGCCAACTTCTATTTTATGGTCTGAGGACTTGTGTGCAGAGAAGGGCGTACCCCTAGCACTGGTAGGCCTTGCTGAGGTCCACATGTACAAGCTGAGCACTTGCTTTGCGTGTGTTGTTAGTGTCACTTTGTCTTCCATTTTCCTTAGAGCTGGTCCCACTGACCTTCCAGATTTTGTTGCAGAGGTCTCAAGTTCAGGTATACATTTACCGCCAGAAAGATGTAGAATGTCATGGATACTAGGAGAGACACTATTTGCCTGTCTGTTGGAAGGGCGGTTTTCTTCACATTGCAAAATTTCTGAAAGATAAAGGTCTCTCTTCCGAAGGAAACAGTTTTGTGTTTACTGTATCAAAAAAATGTTCCCAGGTAAATAAGGGATTTAGATGCAGTTCAATGGAGACGGCAGCAATGTGGTACTGTTGGCATGCTTGCTGATATCTTGAAACTGCAAAGTCTTCCATGCATTTGGAAAAGGTCCCAGTGCAGACTTCAGGCCAAAAGGAGGGACTTTTTATTGGTAATGGTCGCTACCCGCTGTAAACCTTCAGAATTTGCAATATTCTTTGGCTATCTGTATGTGAAAGAGAGCTCACCTTATTGGATTAGATGACGTAACACCTCCTGTCTCACTGCTGCATCCCTCTGCAATGTCGAATTCAAGCAGTGGTGCTGCATAGACGTGGTCTATTTTTCCATGTTGCTGCTCTACAAATGTCTTGAAGAGGCACAAGCAAAAAGAGCAGTTAATGTAGAAATACTTCTTGTTGAGTGAACTCTTACTTTAGCCAGTAAAGGTCTTCCTGCTCTAAGATGACAAAAAAGGATGGCTGCCTAAATCCAGCGCTCAATACTTAGTTTGGAAAGCGGAAAGCCTTTTCAAGGGTTACCATTTGCAACCAGCAACTGGTGTGATTTTCGAAACTATTTAGTCCCGTCTATGTAGAGTTTACGACATTTCTTCCCGCCCCATGTATGTAATGACCTTCCTGTCACTTGATACGGTCGACCATGTCATACTGATTGACGGGCTCCATTCTTTAGGATTTAGGGGTTTAACCCTGGCCATCTTAAAATCATTTGTGTCCGAAAGGACGAATTTGTGGAATTGGATACATTCTCTTCAATAACTTTTTAGCTTCCATGTGGGGTCACCCAGGGCTCATATTTGAGCCCTATGCTTTTTAATCTATAAGTTACCCGCTTGGTTGAGCTTATCAAACAATTTGCATTCTCAGTCGTATGCGGACGACAGGGCCAGACTGGCCATAGAGGGCACTGGGCGTTTCTCCGGTGGGCTGCCAGGGTGGGGGCCGGTATTGGGCCCCTGGGGGAGTGTTTTTGTTACTGGTAGTCGGCAATATTGGCCCTCTTTAACAAAATTGTCCGAAACCGGCCCTAGCAAACAGCTCAGCCGCACCCCCTCTGCCCTCCAGGGGGGGCTGGTCGAGCAGTTTGCCATGGTCAGTTTCTGTTACCAGTCCAGCCCTAGAGGACGACACCCAGATTGTGGTGTTGATGGAGAGCAACCCGGAAGTTACTGCTAGTAGGTTCCACAGCTGCATGCTGGGGATCAGCAACTGGATGTCTGACCTGGCATGGCAGTCCGGTCTGAACTGTTCCCATGGGGAACAGTGTCAAAACTGATTTGCACATGGCTGGTCTAAACTGGAATGGAGTGGCATGCAAAAAGAAAATTGGTTTAACCCAGATCTGTGACTACGGGTGAATGCTTGATTATTTCAGCATTCCATCCATCATCTTTTCTTTTTGCATTTGTTGCCCTAAGTGGGAAGGGTATGCCCAGACGTGGCTCCCTAGCTCACTACGTCACCAGATTCAAGCTAGCCTTGCTGATGAGGGGTGTTACACCGAAATAGTTTGCAGGATGCTTGTTTCAGGTCCAGGGAAGACCTGACCTGGCAGTTCAGGCTGGCTGTTCCTATGGGGAACAGGGTCTAGGCTGATTTGCATATGGATGGGTCTAAACTGAAATGGTGTGGCATTAAAAAAAAGATGGATTTAACCCAGATCTGGGATGGGGGTGAATGCTTTGTTAAATTAGCATTCAGTCCATCCGCTGTTCTTTTTGCATTTGTCACTTTAAGTGGGAAGGGTATGCCCAGATGGGGATCACGTTCTAGCTGCGCCACCAGATTCAAGCTAGAAGTGTTGCCCCAAAACAGGTCCCAGGATGCTTGTGTTTTGTTCAGGGAAAACCTGGCCTGGCATTTCAGTCTGGACTGGTCCCATGGGGAACAGGGTCTAGACTGATTTGCACATGGGTAGGTCTAAACTGGAATAGAGTGGCATGCAAAAAACAATGGATTTAACCCAGATCTGTGACTGGGGGTGAATGTTTGATTAATTCAGCATTCCATCCATCATCTCTTCTTTTTGCATTTTTCGTCCTAAATGGGAAGGGTATGCCCACACATGGTTCCTGTGCTCACTATGTCACCAGATTCAAGCTAGCCTGGCTGATGAGGGGTAATACCCCGAACCCAGTCTCAGGATGCTTGTTTCTGGTCCAGGGAAAACCTGGCCTGGTAGTTCGGGCTGGATTGTTCCCATAGGGAACAGGGTCAAGACTGATTTGCATATGGCTGGGTCTAAACTGGAATGGCGTGGCATGCAAAAAAATGATGACTTAACTCAGATCTGTGACTGGGGGGTGAATGTTTGATTAATTCAGTATTCCGTTCATCATCTGTTCTTTTTACATTTGTCGCCCTAAAATTTAATTCAGGCAAAACCGAGGTGTCCTGTTGGGCAATAATACCTTATTGTGGTCACCTACTTCGGGGCCACAGGAACTGGGCGCACTACCAAAACCGGTTTCTAAAGATAGAAACGTGGGCATTAACTTTGATGATATATTGTCATTCGTCAAAAACATCAATGCGCTGACATCCTCATTGTTCAATCTTCTTAAAAATCTTGAGGCAAATTTTTCCATTCATTCCCCAAGATATGCAGAAATTGATGGTTACCGCACTTGCGCTGTCAAAACTGAATTTCTGTAATGGATTATATGTTGATGTACAGCAAAGACTAACAAGTAAATTACAAGTTCTCCAAAATGCCGTGGCGCACTTGATACTTGGGATTCCCAAGTATCATTCTGACTGCCGAAACGATGGCTCAACTCCACTAGCTGCCTATTTGTATGCGCATCGAGTTTAAAGCGCTGTGTATTGCTTTTAAAGCTCTGAACGGTCTCAGCTCACAATATTGTAAACAAAAATGTACCTGGTACCGTCCAGCTAGAACTTAGCGGTCTACCTCACCTTTCAATGTGATGGCTCCCGAGATAAAGAGAGCTTGTTGGTGAGGTAGGAGCTTCATTTACTGTGCAGCTAAAAGATAGACTTCTCTTCCTCTTTCTCTGAAAAATTGTACAGATCTTCATTCTTTTAGGAAAGCCCTGAAAACTTGGCTTTTGAAGTAAAAATTTCTTATGAACCCCTTCTCAATCTATTTCTTTTCAGCTTCTCTTTTCGGCAGTTAGCATTGCCTAGGCGCACTCTGGTAGTAGTGCGCTAAATAAAAACATTTTTTTTTCATTCATTTACTTGCTGGGGGTTTGGAAATAATATTTTTAAGACAACTGACTCATTTGAAAGCAATTCTGCCAAAACCTTCAGAATGTATCAGGGGTTAGTCCTCAAAATCACTCTATCATTTCTGAACTGCATAAATGGTTCTTCAATTGTGAAAGCATATATTTCAATAACTGTCCGTGCTAACATCAAGGCTAATACCCGTGCCAATTTCCCTGACATAACTTTCCTCTCAGCTTTGGGAATGAGTCTGAATGGAGCCTTCATCAATTGTGGAAGCAGTGCTGCCATGGTGGAGGAGGTTGTCTTATTAGAGGGAAGACACTAAAAACCCCTTTAAGAAACTCTTTGATAATCCTACTTGACCATAAAGATGGCGAACCAGATGATCTCTTAAAGAGTGATATTGCAGATAAGAACACTTTTATTGAAATATGAACCAAACCTGTTTTAACTAAATATAACAGATAAGGTAGAACGTACTTTGGTACTGCTGTTATAAGATGAATTGTTTACTTTTGGCACCATAAACATACACACTTCCATTTAAGTTGGTAAGTTTTGTTGGCAGAATCCGCTCTGCCTTTGGAAAGAATTTCTGTATAGTCTTGTGGGACTGTCAAGTATGCAAACTTGTTATGTTCAGGAGCCAGCCTGACAATTGTAAAGATTTCGTATCCAGATGAAGTAATTGGCTATGGTTCAAAGTCAACAATTTGGAAAAAGAATATGACGTTTCTCTTACAGGAGAAGTCTTTGGTGAACCAATGTTGTCTTGGCCATTTTGGAACAATTAGAATTATTTGGCATGGTGCTGTCTTCATTTTATCAAGAATTTTTAGGACTAACGGGATCTGGGGAAAAGTGTAAACAAAGATCCCTGACCCTCTTACTGAAAATACATTCCCCATGATTCTTGTTGTGCATGCCAACTTGCGTAGAATCAGCATTTTTAATCCTGCAAAATAGGTCTTGATTTGGCTTGGCCCATTGACCGAAGACACAGTCTAGAGTTTCTTGGTGGAGCTCCCATTCATGGCAGCTGTTTTTCATTCTGTTCAATGTATCCGCTACAACGTTGCCCGTTCCTGGAAAATGTTATGCTTTGAGCTTTATTGTGTAATGTAATGTAATGTAATGTATAGGCATTTATATAGCGCACTACTTACCCGGAGGGTCCCAAGGTGCTTTGACCACTGCGAAACCCTTCCTGGCTTCCCTGAGAGATGGTCCCTTAATGGGTATCTCCAGGGTGAGACCAGGCATCCCCAGCGGTCTGGTGGGGCCGTTAGTGAAGATGAGGCAAGCTAATGCCCAGAGTTGCCGAGTGTGATCGCTGATCAGAGTGGGCACCGAGGCGAGAGAATTATCGAGTCCGCTGACCCTGGTCCAGAAACCTGCCGCGCCGGGAATCGAACCCTGGTCCCGGGCCGTCCTCTGCTCTCGGGTCTGCCGCCTCTAACCAGTGAGCCACACTACTTATTTAGTGTTGAAGCTGCCATTCCCACATCATTTAGGCTTTTTGAGACAAAGCTTGAGATTTTGTACCTCCGTGTTGGTTGATGTAATGTACTGTGGTGGTATTGTGCATGCAGATTAGTCTAAATATTCTTTTATTCTGGGAAGAAAAGACTGAAGACTCAAAGCTACAGCCTCGAGTTCCATTAGATTTATGTGAAGATTAAGGTGGTGTGGAGCCCACTTTCCACTGATCTTCAAGACCTGTCATTGAGCTCTCCATCCTTCCCGGGGGACATCTGTTGTGGCAAAAGAAATTGGTGATTTGAGGTAGGAAATTAAATCTGGTTGAGTGATTTGTCTTGTTATCCCACCAAGGAAGAGCTGTCTTCATGTTTGAGGTCATTTGGATTATATCCTTGAAAGAGCATTGAAACTGTATCCATTGTTTGTCCAGCAGTTGTTGTAGAGGTTATTTTTGTAGACCGTAAAATGGGACTAAAGGAATGCAAGAAAGCGTCATCCCTAAAAGGGACTTGATCACGTGAACTGAAACAGACTTTATTTTTAGTCATTTCTGTGCTACAAGTTTATTCCTGGTTATGTTTTCTGTTGTTAAATATGCCTTGTCCTGCATGGTGTTTAAAATGGCACCCAAGAATGTTGTAGTCCTCGATGGTCAGATGATGACTTTTGTGAATTGACCGTAAGACCCAGTTTGTTGAATAGACTCAGACAGGCCCTTTGTTCTTTTGCCGTTGGTTGATGAGAAGGTGCTTTTATCAACCAGTTGTTGAGGTATCGGAGTACCTGATAACCTTTCTGTCTTAAATGAGTAGCTACTTTCTGTCTTAAATGAGCAGCTACTAGGGCT
The DNA here is from genome assembly GCF_964263255.1 of Lissotriton vulgaris. NCBI lineage: Eukaryota > Metazoa > Chordata > Amphibia > Caudata > Salamandridae > Lissotriton > Lissotriton vulgaris. Next base: position 879,705,393 of record NC_141685.1, read on the forward strand.
AGGCATTTTGTAAAAATGCGAGGCTGATTTTAGCCAGATCCAAAATGGGTTTCCATTCTCCAGTCTTTATCTTGATTAGAGAGAACAGTGAATAGAAACCGGTACCCTTCTGGTGTAGTGTAGTTCATATATCCCTGATAGGCTCTGGGCATTGGAATAATATACACTATAGTTTTGACATAGGACTGAGGTCACTATGTCTCTATCAAGTACATTAAACGTTATTACTTGTGTGTGCCAGCTAACTCAGAGGTCACTAGAAACTTCTCGAATAAACAAGAAAGGATTAGTTTCAGACAACAGCATAAACATGACAACTTTGTTTCCTTTTAGAATCGGAACAGTCTCAGAATCGTGGATACAATAGATAACAGTTTCACTCAGTCTATGGTGCATGCTTCGTTTCTGCAGAGTTTGCACAGAAATAGAGAGACGGGCATTTCAATAAAATGGGTTTATTGAACAGTCTTATTTCTCATGCAAGAGATATGAACTGCTACAATCGTAAGACAGAATGCGAAGTATAATACGTACAGCGTTAGCAGTCAGATAAAATAATACTGCAATGGCATGGCTTGTAGCTATGACATATATTCATAAAAATACATACATAAATAACACAGGATAATATATTCATCGGGTGCTTCTAAAATAATCCTACCCCAGTGTACCTAACCTAAGTGTAGTACGAGGGAAGAAGTCGGTGCTGTTTAGCTATAGTCTAGTTTATTCTAGTTTAGCCAAGAGTTGCCAAAAGTTTCTCTAGGTTCTAGTCCGCTCCATACCTTAGAATGAGAGCGGTTGGAATCTTTTCCCGGGTCTAGAGCTCTAACACCCCGCAAGGGGAGTCAGAAACACTGGAGCTGGATTCTCTGCGAGGAGGAGGACAGCGTCTGGTCAGTGTGTCAGTCGGGGACTTGACTTCCTTCCGAACTTGCAGTGGCGAGCCACGTCGTGCAAGTAGGTAGCCGAACCGTTGTTTGCCATGGCAAGTGAACTTATATTTATACCTTGAAGGTGTTTAGGAATGCCAGTATTGACGTACAAGTCAGGCATAAGAACGTCATGCATGAACCCCTAAGGAATAGTTGTTCATGCAAAATAAATGAGTTCTTGGATTAATCAATATCCAGGCAAGGGGAAGTCCAAAAGGCTTAAGAGTCTGGTTCTCCAAGAACTCGTTGTGACGAAGGTGAACAGATGTAGTTGACCATGCCTGTATTTGGTTAGCATGAGCAATGCCTAAATAAGGGCTGGATTTATATGCCTAAATAAGGGCAATGTGACTCGTACCTATATAAGGGCATAAATCGGGAAATCTATATACGGTATCTAAATCGACACACAACACCCACTCCACTTTCGTATGAACGACATTACTAAATCCTAAACATGTTAAACATATCTAAGAGAGTTTCGCATGATTTGCTGAAAAGATGTCCAAAAACATATTTCTAAAAAATGCATTTAAAAGTGTTGCTGTACGCATTAAAGCAATGCTTCATTCTAAGCATATGTAGACGTTTTGAATGCTGCATGAATTAATCATAAACATATATACATGATGAAATGGCTCGTGAATACAGAAGAAAAGGGCCAAAACCATTTCATTTCAGATGACATAATCATTTATTGTGGACAAGGTCATTTATTGTCTCTGGAAGTATTCAAAGAATTCTGTCAAAAATGAAAAATAACGATTTTGGAAGAAAAAAAAATTATCATAGGAAAAAGTTCCAAAGTTAGTCCCTTGTTTTTGAACAATGAAGGTCCACATTTTAGGGCGAGGAGTGAGGGGAAGATGGTGGCCGAGTAGGAAGCTCGGTCGGAGGGCTCCCGACACACCCGTGATAATCGCAACAGGGTTGGAAGACAAAAGCCCAAACATGCAGAGAAGAATGCAGAGAGGGAAGAGGAATTACATATTCTGAAATACACATTTCTGAGAGATATAGCGGCACATAGCGTCTCAAAACCGCCTAAAAAAAACCAAAAACTACTATAGTCGGAAAGTGCCCGTTATATGGTGAATGATAAACCAAGAAAAATACCAATATTGCCACTTTGTTTGAATACTGGATCTCGGGTGATCTCTCGAATGACTGAATTAAGCAGTAATTCTCAATGAACCATGTTTCAGACTGAATCGGTTTTGTTTTATTTTTTACTTAAATGCATGTATCAGTTCAATATGCAATTTTTTGTTTTTTTGATTCAGGGAACATTTCTTTAGTTCCACAATGAGCACAGATTTGAAACAAATAACAATACGTAAAAACAATAATTAGACAGCAAGATCACAACTCACACTCGTCATTCATACCACACAAAACAATCAAGATATAATACAATTATTTACAATCTATACCATGTCACAATTGAAATACAGACACAGCATTGGAAATCAGTAAGTTCACAATGTTATTATTTTCTGAAATGATCAAAGGTTCCTAATGCTGAATAGAAGAGGTCTACGCGTTTCGATAACCCCTGGTTATGGGGAAATCTCATCAGGACCGTGTGCCTGTGAATGGAGAACGAGATTCGGTCAGAAGGGGGGACAAAACCAACTTCTTCACAACGCTACAGTGGGAGAAGAGAAAACTAATCATACCTCTAAGTAGCTGGCTTTGCTTTTGTGGTTATCACTGTTGGTAAAAAATGAGGTGGATTTTAAACCTCTAAAGTGAAAGTGCCAGAGAGGCAATTATTCAATCTCAACAAGAACATTCACTCGTGTCTACTTACATCGTGTTACGCCTACTGCGGCTGTTTGTTGAACTTGAAAAAAGGGTCGGGTTGATGCGGGTTGTCCCAAATTACAATGGCGCCACCCTTGTCCGCCTGTTTTATTATTGGGATACATGTGAACTCCCTGCGCTTAACAAATAACAAATAACAGTAAGTCTCCTTGTTTTAAACAATAACAAAAGAAACCGAGTTGCTCCCCCCAAAAGTTTAAAAACCATTTCCTCTACCCCTCAGCTACCCGCATCAACCCGACCCTTTTTTCAAGTTCAACAAACAGCCGCAGTAGGCGTAACACGATGTAAGTAGACACGAGTGAATGTTCTTGTTGAGATTGAATAATTGCCTCTCTGGCACTTTCACTTTAGAGGTTTAAAATCCACCTCATTTTTTACCAACAGTGATAACCACAAAAGCAAAGCCAGCTACTTAGAGGTATGATTAGTTTTCTCTTCTCCCACTGTAGCGTTGTGAAGAAGTTGGTTTTGTCCCCCCTTCTGACCGAATCTCGTTCTCCATTCACAGGCACACGGTCCTGATGAGATTTCCCCATAACCAGGGGTTATCGAAACGCGTAGACCTCTTCTATTCAGCATTAGGAACCTTTGATCATTTCAGAAAATAATAACATTGTGAACTTACTGATTTCCAATGCTGTGTCTGTATTTCAATTGTGACATGGTATAGATTGTAAATAATTGTATTATATCTTGATTGTTTTGTGTGGTATGAATGACGAGTGTGAGTTGTGATCTTGCTGTCTAATTATTGTTTTTACGTATTGTTATTTGTTTCAAATCTGTGCTCATTGTGGAACTAAAGAAATGTTCCCTGAATCAAAAAAACAAAAAATTGCATATTGAACTGATACATGCATTTAAGTAAAAAATAAAACAAAACCGATTCAGTCTGAAACATGGTTCATTGAGAATTACTGCTTAATTCAGTCATTCGAGAGATCACCCGAGATCCAGTATTCAAACAAAGTGGCAATATTGGTATTTTTCTTGGTTTATCATTGTTCTGGTGAGGCTTGTCCTTATTGCCAGTAAGCCCAGACCCTGTATATGGTGTTAATACGTTATATGGTGAAGACAGAGCCTCTTACCGGTGGATCGTGACTGATATGGTGCTTCTCGCTGGACTTTCCCCTTTCCCTTGGAGCTTCAGAGAGAAGAGAGAAGCTTGGTGTTCCGCCATTGTTGGCGGGGTCTCGGAGGTGAGCAGCGCGCCTCTCTGGCTGGTTCCTCGGAAGACCGTCGGAGCAGAAGAGAATGATGGGAGGTCCCGGATTGTCGGCGGAGGTTTCAAGGTAAATAGCGGAGTGGGAGCGGGTGGAGTGTTGGAAGGTCCCGGAGCTCGCCCCTCAGCAGAGAAGTGGAGCGCTGCAAAGAGTGCAAAGTCGCGCTGCCGCCGTGCCGCCGGTAGAGTGAGATTCCAGTTCCGGGGCACGAGCGACAGAGCCAGAGAACGGAGGCAGCAGCGGCTCGAGAGGGGGAGCGAGGGAAGTTCTGTCTTGACAGTCTGCATAGCGAGTTACACGAAGGGGGAAAAAAGAACTTGGAGGAACACGTTACTGCAATCAAGAGAGCGCTCAAGAGAGGCAGAACTGGAAAAGTTCAAGTGTAATTGCGAGGAAAGAGCGGCAAAAAACCACTTAAGTGCAGAAAGTGTTTGCATATTGGAAATATTGGAAAACCCACATGGTAAAGTTCAACAAAAAACTTCATGTTATAACTGTAAAGCTCAACAAACAACCCTATGCCACAACACAGATTATAACTTCATTAATGCCAATAGTTCTGATAGTCAGCTATATCAATATCTTCTGCTGTGTCAAACCTACAAGCATTTTCAACCTTGCCAAGTCATAAATATAAACATAATAGAAAAAAACTCAAAAACTCAGCATATGAGTAAAATCACAGAATTAACACAGGAGGATATAGAGGTGAAAACGTCTCAAGAGTTAAAAACCCACTCAGAAAATCAAACTAAATTCAAAATTGATGCAGAACCACAGAAATCAGAGACCCAGCCTAGCACAGCGAAATCTTTCTACAGTTTACGGAATAGAAAGTTCTTGAGCCAGGAGCAGTTCCCGAAAGGTATCACTCCGAGAGTGAGTAGAAAAAAACAAAAAACATCACTCAGAGGCCACCTAAAGAATAATCAAGAAAAGAAGAAAACAATTTGGAGTCTATTCAGAAATCCAAAGTCAAAATAAAAGTCACTCCCTCTCTTAGGTCTTACTTTAAAATTCAGCAACAAGAATTGAACTCAGAACCCCTCAGCGAGCCTCAGAAGCTTCAGAAGTTTTGGAAAGTGAGAAAGAGATTATAATAACCAAACTTATAACTAAACCACTGGATAGCCGCTTCTTAAGAAAAGAGAAACAGCGAGCGGTTCCCACCCTAACTGTGAAATTGAATACAGGCAGTGGAAAGAAAGGAAGAAAACCTCGAACTAAGAAAAAGAACATAGTAGAAAACATAAGTTTGGAAGAGATCTGGAAAATTAAAGAAAATAGCTCGGAAGAGAGAGCGGGAAGTCATATGGCGGAGGGGGGTGCAGACCCTTCTGCTGCAGCAGCAAAAACAACGGCAGAGATAACTGAAGAGGTTGTCTCTTCTGCTGCAGCAGTAAATACAACTGGAGAGGTTGAGGATGATGACTTAAGAACTGTAGAACCCAACAAGGATATAACAAAAACTCATACAGATGAACTACTTGAAAAAATATGGGTGGAAATGAAAGAGAAATTTTCCATATCCGAGTCAAAACAAAATAAAATACAGGAGGTTTGCGAGAAATTGGACAGCAAACTAAATGCACTAGGCGACAGAGTGACAGCAGTAGAAAATGAAGTCATTAGTTTGGACAGAAGGGTGGAGAAAAACAGAAAGGAAATAAACTCCTTGAGATTGGAAAATAAAACCATGAACGAAAAATTGGAATCCTTGGAAAATCAAGCGAGGAAAAATAACATAAGGATTCTAAATGTGCCAGAGAATCAAGAAGGCAAGGATGTTAAAGCATTTGTAGTTGCACTTCTGATGGAATATTTTCCATGGGCAGACAAAGGCACTCTAGACGAGGATATACAGCGAGTACACAGAGATCCTTATGGAAAGAGCAAAGAAAGGAAAAACCCTAGAAAGATCCTAGTCAATTTTAAAACATATATGCTGAAGGATAGGATCCTGGGGGAGGCTTTGAAAAAAGGGACGTACAACAAAGACAGTTGGAACTTTAAAATAAGATCTGATATGTCAAAAGCCTCTCAGACCAGACAATGGGAACTGGGAAACCTAATGTCTGAGCTGCAACAACTAGGTGCCACGGTGCAAATGAAATTCCCACCCTCACTACGGATTATGTGGAGAAACAAAATGCGAAATTTAAGAGAGCCTGATGAAGTAAAAAATTTGATAGAGCTAATCAGAGACCAAATACGTTCTGAAGAACCTCTGAATTAAAAATTCATATAAAATCACATGGATCATGTAAATCATATAACCTTATATATCCTGTATAAACACTGATACACGGGAAAAAATAAATAAATAAATAAATAAATAAAATATAATGAGAATACATAGAGAAACAGAACTAAACTATAACTAAGGACAGGACATAGAGTAGAATAAAAATGAAGAAGCTATAAACCAACCAACAATTTTCTTTTTTTAAAAAATGTACATAGGTAAAAATCACGGAGGTGTGATTGGGAAGCCAAAAGGGTTATGAAGATAACCGAAAGAGAAGAAGAGGGAGGCTTCCCCGGGGAGGGCAACTTTAAAGCACAATCTAGAAAATATAAAACCATACAAAAAAGGGTGGGGAGCAAAATAGGGAAAAAAAAACAAAAAATCCCTCATCTGCGAAAACTAAAACAACTAAAACAACTAGGAGTAAAACATAACTTCATAACAACTAAACAGAAAAAATGGGGAATACATCTAGGGATGTAAAAATTCTATCTTGGAATGTAAATGGGTTGAGGACAAAAAGCAGAAGGAATAAAATCCTTGAGTATATTAGAACTGAGAAAAGTGAGATAATAATATTACAAGAAACTCACCTATTAAAAGATGAATGGGATCAAATTATTAAGAGTTTATGGTGGGTAGATACATTAATATGCACAACACAACAATGTAACATTAAAGGAGTAGCGATCATTCTTAAAAAGTCCCTAAAAGCTAATATAACCAGTTCAGAAGTGGATAATAAAGGAAGATGGGCTATAGCTAATATCAGAATAGGAAATTCTCCCATTACTATTGCAGGGTACTATGGTCCGAATTTGGACGATGCTGATCCGTTGAGAAAATTATACTCACAACTGCTACTGGCCACCTCCCCAATAATACTGGGAGGTGATTTTAATCTGGTAATGGATTTAAAACTAGACAGATCACCACCGAGTAGACACATAAACTTAAAGAAAATGAGACAATGGATCGTGTCTTATAAAAGGGATCTCAATCTGGTAGACATCTGGAAAGACAAAGGAGAAAAATCACAACCGTTCACACTACACAACAAAAAACTGGGACATAAATCCAGGATCGACTTCTTTTTGGTCAGCAATGAATTATCAAAAGAAGTGAGAAAAGTATCCCACTTACCAGCTCACCTGTCAGATCATTCAGCTGTACAATTAGACTTACAATTTACAGAAAATATAACTGAAAGAAGATTCACAGTCGAAAGAACTTTGTTGGAAGACGAAGAAATTATAAAGGAGCTAGAAACAGAAACAAATATCTTTTTTGAGTTAAACGCATCTGGCACCTCAGAACAAATAACGTGGGACACTTACAAAGCTGTCATAAGGGGTAAACTCTTGAGTTTAGGGGCACATAAAAATAAACAACTAAAACAAGAGATCTCAGACTTGGAATCAGAGATCAGCTCCTTAGATATCGCTATATCCAGAGAACAAGAGGAAGAAAAAAAACGAGACCTTCTAAATAAAAGACAGACACAAAAGGATAAAATAGATCAAATTTTGGAAGACAGGTTGCAGAAAAAATGGGATTCTAGCAAGCTAGCGAAACATGAATTTGGTGAGGGCTGCGGAAAATGGCTAGCATGGAAGCTCAAAACGGATCTAGCGAAAAACAAAGTGGAAAGTGATATTCCCGATGATCAAACAACTCCTACTACTGATGAAAATGTTATTAAACACGAATTCTGGAAATTTTTCAAAGATCTATACACGGAAGATATAACTCCCTCGGATCAAATGATTAATTCTTACCTTAAAGAAGCAGCACTTCTTAAACTTGCAGAGAATGAAAGAGAAGAGTTAGAAAAAGAAGTTCAAGAAGAAGAAGTGGCAGAAGCTATTAAAAGTTTAAAAAAGGGAAAAGCAGCAGGACCGGATGCCTTACCAAATGAATTATACATAAAACTGAAAACCTCTGTACTCCCTCATATAACCAAACTAATTAACCTAATTTTAATACAACAGAAAACTATACCAGACTCCTGGAATGATGCCATAATTACAGTTATCCTGAAACCCGGCAAGAACCCTCATAAATGCGAGTCATATCGCCCAATATCATTATTAAATGCGGACTACAACATTTTTACCAAAATAATGGCAGCTAGACTAGGGAAAATACTCACAAAATTGTTACATCAAGATCAAAAAGGCTTTATTAAGGGAAGATACTTACACGAAGTAACACAAGAACTCCTAATTGCAATAGATATCGCTACAACTGAGAAAATCCCTCTTACCATACTCACTGTGGATGCCGCAAAGGCTTTTGATAGAGTTAATTGGGCCTTTCTTGAGAAAGTTATGGTCAATAACAATTTCGGACCTCACTTTATCGGTATGGTAAATCAAATTTATAAACATCCAAGATCAAAAGTCCTAATCAATGGTAGTTTAACAGAAAATATAAAGATAACCAGAGGAACGAGACAGGGATGCCCGCTTTCTCCTTTATTATTCAATTTATATATTGAACCATTGGCAAATGAGCTAAGAAAGAACAACAAAATCACTCCTTTTAAATACGACACATGGGAGAAAAAAATTGCTTTATATGCGGATGATTTAATGATCTTTACTGATGATTATACAAAAGCTAAAACAGAAATTGAGAAATCACTAAAGAAATTTGGGATAATCTCAGGTTATTTGGTGAATCAAACGAAGACAGAGGTCATGACATGGAATACGACTTTTCAAAGCAATTATATAAAAAACGAAATAAGGTACTTAGGAATTCTAATTAATCATGATATAATGAAGACTGCAAATAGAAATCTAACCAAAGTTGCCGGAGAAGTAAGAAAACTCCTTGAGATATGGACCTCTCTACCGTTGAGCCTGATTGGGAGATCGAATATAATCAAGGTGACCATCTTGCCAAAGTTTACATTCCTATTTAATGCGATACCAATGGAATTTGGAAAATCAGATTTAGCTCGAGCACAGAGAAACTTAACAAGCTTCATATGGGCAGCAAAAGGATCAAGGATAGCATGGAAAAAGATCAGGAGAAGTAAGAAAGATGGTGGGCTAGCTAGCCCAGATTTGCTGGAGTATTGCAGAGCTTTTCAATTCAAAAATATCAAAGTACTACTAAAAAACTACGAATAATATCCCGCTTACTTCAAAGTAATAACAAAATCAGAAGATCATGCGTTGTTTAAGTTTGGACACCCCAAATATTTCAAAAAAATAAAGCTCAATATATTAAGGGATGCAGCAAAGATGTGGACACAAATTAGAGGCATCCTAAATATATCGTATTACAGTAAGTGGGCTCCTATCTGGGACTCTCCTGGAACCCCAGAATGCTTAAAAGACACTCTTGCACTGGCATTAAAAAAAGCTGACATCATATATTGGGGACAAATCCTAAATGGTACAAACTTAAAAACATGGATAGAACTACAAGAAATGTCAAATAATACTCTATCTAAATTTAAATATTACCAAATGCAAAGCTGGTCTAGAACTCTGCCCAGTACAAATGGTAATGAAAAATTGGAAGATGACATGATTAATACAGCGCGACTACCAAAGGAAGTAGCAAAGTGGTACTGGGCTCTGATTGTTATTGTTATTGTTATTGTTAGGTGTATTTGTAGAGCGCAACATTCATCCTGCAAGGATATCACGGCGCTGGAAAGAATAACAGTAAAACCCAGGCAGTAGACAGGAAGCCTATTGTTTAATCTGATGTGGGGAATAGTGCGGTTTTTAGTTTTTTCTTGAAGGTGGGGTAGGAATCCGTGAGTCTGAGGTTGATGGGTAATTCATTCCAACATTTCGCAGCAATGTGAGAGAAAGCACTTCCGCCCATTCTGGATAGCTTAATCCGAGTGGTGGCTGCTTTGGCTGAGGCTTGTGAACGTAAGTTCCGCGCTGGGGCATAGAACTTAATTCTATTTCGTAAAATGTAGGGGCCAGTATTGTGAATTGATTTATAGGCAATACATAGCATTTTGAACGTGGCTCTTTGTCTCATGGGCAGCCAGTGTAAGGCTCTCAGACAACTTGTGGCTGAATCGTACTTTTTCTTATTGCAGACAGCTTTTGCTGCGGCATTCTGGACCAGCTGTAGTCTTCTAAATAAGTAGTCCGACATACCTACAAATAGTGAGTTGCCATAATCCAGCCTGCTCACCAGTAACGACTGGACTAGGATCTGTCTACATTCAAGTGGAATCCAGGGGAAGACCCTTTTCAACCTTTTTAGTATGGCAAATCCTTTGCCACATATTAGGGAGACATGGCTTTTCATTGATAGGGTGGTGTCCATCTGAATTCCTAGATTTCTAGCAGATGATGTAGGGATTGGTGGAGAACCTAAAGTAGTTGGCCACCAGGTGTTATCCCAGAGCTGTTTGGCCCCACCAAAGAGTAGAATTTCTGATTTGTCAGCGTTCAGTTTTAAATAATGGCCCTGCATCCAGTTGGATAGCTCTGACAGGCAGTTGTGTAGTCTGCTTTTGGCTTCGTTATCTCCATTTAGGGTAACCATCAGCTGAGTATCGTCAGCGTAGGAGCAGATATTAGTGCCCCATTTCTTGCCAATCGACGCCAAAGAGGAGACATATACATTGAACAATGTTGGGCTCAATGTGGCTCCTTGGGGGACTCCATATTTAATCTTACGGGGGGTGGAGGTAAAGTTGCCTAAACAAATAGACTGGGATCTGTTTGATAGAAAGGACTCCAGCCAGTTTAGGGCTTTACCTTGAATTCCTTTTGCGGCAAGTATGTGAATTAACAGTTTATGGGACACGGTATCGAATGCCGCTGATAAATCGAGAAGTATCAGGGCAACCGTTTTGCCTTTATCGACCTGCATACGAATGTCGTCCATTACGGCCAGTAGCGTTGTTTCTGTGCTGTTATTAGATCTGAAACCTGTTTGGGAGGCGTCGAGGAGTTTGTTGGTTTCTAAATAACTTGACAGTTGTTTTGTTACCAGTCTTTCTAAAACCTTCGATAGAAAGGGGAGCTGTGAGATGGGGCGGTAGTTGGTTGGGTCATTTATATCCGCACCCGCCTTTTTTAGTAATGGAATTACTGCTGATTTTTTCCAAACTTCGGGAAAAACAGCTTGCTCCAGAGACTTGTTAAGAACTTTTGTAACTGCGGGGCCAATTATGGGAGTCAGTTGAGAAAAAATAAAGTGTTAATGGCCAATGATACTAATATCAACATGGAAACCCAAATATGGGGGAAAGACATTGTAACCACAGATTTGGACTTAATTTGGGAAAAATCAGTAGATAAATGCTGGTCTAACTTGAAATCTGCCGCTCTGAAGAGGAATCATTTGTATACAATTCATAGGGCTTACTGGACGCCAAAAAAACTCTCCAAATTTAAAAACGCTGGAATAAAGAAATGTCCAAAATGTGGCGAGGAAAAATCAGACGATATCCATATGTTTAAAAACTGCCCCCAACTGAAAGAGTTTTGGGATCAAGTCGGTAAAACCATGAGTACTATCCTGTCCAAACAACTAACTGTGAGTATTACACTTATTCTTTTTGGGATATTAGACCCAAGTAATGAAGGTGGGCTTACTAGGGAGCAGGAAAATCTCCTCTTTGTGTTAATAGTTCTCGCAAGGAGAGAAATTTGTATTAAATGGATAGAAGCCTCTAGCCCTACTCATACAGAATGGCTGAACTCGGCAATAAGAATTAACAAACTTGATAAGCTAAGAAATGTGAGCAAAAGATTTAAGTTTTGGGATAGTTTTGAAACTTTTGTTAACCCTAAATAAGATCTAAACTTAAGTCCAATGATTAAAGCGATACTTCTTCTGGTGGACAAGTATGGTACTTGCTGAGTAGTCAAGTTGGCTAGCTCCCCCAGATCCAAACCAGAAGCTTTGATATGCAACGAGTAAAGGAAACTCCTCATATCATCTAGAGGTCAAAACTCCCCAGCCAAGAGAGAACAAAGGGGCAGTGTCGGAAAAGAACAAAGAGGCAGACACCTGATACTCCACAAGCATACAGTAATCGCAAGATGAGGACAAAAAAAATACAAAAAAAAAACAATGAAGGTCAAATTCAGAGTCTCTGAGTACACTGTGTGCCAAAATCAAAAGTCAGTGTTAGGGCTCGGAGAAAACATTAAATCTTCTAAAACTGTAGACAAAAAGTTGTCTACCGTTGTAGGTGAAAGTTGAGGTCTTGTTATTAATATACTACTGGGAAGGGGTAGACGGGTACTGCCGATCCAATTGTTGATGATGTTTGAGAAAGGGGTGTTTTCTTCTCTGTTTCTTTGTCTACTTGGCCCCGATTGACGATATTGCACTACTTACGTCCCTTCATATGTCATTCCATCAATCCTCGTCTGCCTATGCCAATGCTGTTACTGCCTTGATCATAATTGATGTGTTGCTTGCCGCTCTCTCTCTCACGATGGCATATTCATTTTCGTTATGTTTGAAAGCATATATATCTCTTTGCATTATCCTTCCACACGTGCGATTCACATGTAGAACTGGAAAAAGGAAAATAAGACTTCTAGAATGTGTTGGACCATTTGTAATATTATTGGTCACGTCCTCCAGATGCCTATTCTGTGTAATGACTACTCAAGTTTTCAATGTAATCGGTTTACTATGTGATTGTATGCTTATACGGACCAATCTGATGCTAATAAAGAGATTTAAAAAAAAAAAAAAAGTTGGATTACCTCGTTTAGAAGACTAACCTAACCGCACATAGATGAGAAGCATTGTCTTCCGCATTGGTTGCATCAGCAATGTTCGTATCGGACGTTACCTGCGTGCCTGTTGTTTCCTCTCGTACCTCAGCAATAGCAATGTGCGTCTGTGAGATCTCAATGAATGCCGTCATCAGAATTGGTAGCCGCTGGGGACAACACTGAGCATGGGCCGTTACAGGGTCCAGCAGAGTATTGACATCCGAAGGCATGACTGATGGGAGTGTTAGACAGATGTCTAGCACGTATTCTTCACAGCAAAGTAGGCAGCGTAGAACAGGTAAGATGAAATCTTGCCAGATTAGCCTGAATGATAGAAACCATGTGGTATTTAGTTCTCGTAGACAAGGTAAACCCAAAATTTGGACGATGCGCTCACGACACTTCATCTCCAGCAGAGCTATCTCCACGGTGAATTGGGTGTCGCTGGTGATTTGGCTTGCCATATCATAGCAGTAGGAGCAAAAATAGGATCACTGCAACAAGTGCTGTAAGGAGCAGCAGTCTACCAAACACAGAGTGCACGAAGTTTGGAAAAATTCCAAAGACTGCTTGAAAAGGTGCTAACAGTTCAGAACACACGTTCTTAAATACATATACAATACTGCTCATATCAGACATGTTTAAGATATGTTCCACAATTTCTGAGAAATGTATTGGGCAGTTTGTATTCAAAAGGGCATGTATCTCGGCAGAAGTCCTTGCGACATGTAGATCATAGGTTTCTTTGGCCGAGGTCAGTGGCACAGTTTGTTGCAAAAGAATGGCTTTCATTCTGCTTAGAGTATCAATTTGTATAGAAGAGATGTTCAGTGAAGGCCATAAAGGCAACTCCCTGGCTGTCTTGGTTTGTGGAAACAATACTTGTATACAGCAAGTGACTCTGGATGAAACAGTCACTAGATATGGGATACCTAGCAACATGCCACAGCAGCTGTGATCATTCAACATGAGGTAACTTCCATTCGAAAGTTGGCCAAAAATTGGATTAATCACTGCAGCTGGTGAGCCTTGCAGGTGACAGGATAAGTTTGTAGTGGAATCATCACAGGCCCTGTGTCTGTTAATACCCTGACAAAGGAGAAAACCGCTTAGTGCGTTTTCACAGTTAGTACCGCTAAGAAACACTTCACGTGTGTATGGTAAATTCCAGGATGTCTTGATGTAGTCTTGACCCAACCTTTCATATTTGCCTGCTGGTATATTTTTTCGGCAATACTGAAAATGGAAAATTGTAACATGTAGAGTAATTTTACCATGTATAATCCACTCAGTAGCTGGTTTCTCTGCCACTGTGAATGGTAATTTGTCTAGTTTTTCAATGCTCAGCAAAGTATAGTCTACTCCCCTTTGTGCCAGTTTCATCTGTTTATCATTGAGATTAAATTCTGAAAACAGTGACGTAGTGCTGATTAAACGCCAAGGCACATAGCCTGCACACAAGTTTTGTAGCATCCAGCCTAATAGCATGATAGAACATAATTGAGACTGACCATGTTGCAACATGACCAAGCCTTGTTCCATGATGTCTATGACAGAAGACACAATGCTGTCCAATGAATATATCCTGGATGACGGAGTCGCTAACCCATTGTCTACTACAGAGAGAGATTTCTCTAAATTAATATGATCAATTTCTCGTATTCGTTCTGCAGACTCTGCTTGGGTAATCTTCCATATTTCGTTATAAGCAGCATAGATACCGGCATATGTGAAAAGTTTTTGACGCAAGTTTCTTGGTCCTAGCAAGAATTCCCTAAGGTCTGCGCCATCTTTAAGTAAAGATAAGTGTTGTCTTACATCCTCAAGTGTAGATTTCGGTAACCAATCAAGGCATAGTTTCCCTACACTGTATGTTGTTACTACCCCAGGATGCTGTCTTTGAACATATCTCGGGTCTGGCCTATTGATTTTAAAACCTTTTGTTTTGTTCAGGAATCGATCTTGACAGTTGTTTGTGTCTGTTGGCCAGAGCAACCATTTGTTCCAATCTGGATCTGATCTGTTGTAATGCAAAATATTATGTACGTTGACCTCCCCGTGTAGTGCTATTACTTGCAGGTATAGGTATGGTTGGTGTGTTCATGTCTTTGATCTTGGCTAACTCAAGGCAAGACGTTTGTTGGACAGTGTCATTCAAAAACATAATTTGTCAGGGATGAAACAGGCTCTAAACAAAGCTTCTACCCCCTGCATCTGCCAATCTTTTGTACCCCAGACAGCTTTTGTCTCGATGTTGTCTTTCCAAAAGTCGAAACCCTGTCTAGATAGGAGGGCAATAAAGGCTGCAGAATAAATCTGTTTTCTATTGGTTAACATATTTTTCGTCCCTGTTTTGTTCACATTTTTAAAATAAAATGATTCTGGATTGGATACATTGAACCCTGAAAAATATGGAAACGTATTCACAAAAGTTTTTGAGCTACCCTTTGGAGGTGTAGGACAATGTTCCCATTGGTTATATGTAAATACATTTCTAGGAATAGCAGGTTTGTGCAAGAAATTATGACCATAATGGCTATAACAATACATTTGTTCATAGTCTGATGAACCTTCTAAATATTCATGATTTGTAAATACTGCAGACATCTCTAGATCAGACATCATGTTATTAACATTCTCGAAGTCTAAATTATCAGTAAAGGTACTAGAGGTAATAAAGTCACTTAATGAAATCTTGAATAAGTGTGGAATCTTCAAAAGCTCCGATGGGCCACAAATGTCATATTCAGTTCTGTCCCAAACTATACCATCTGGTATAGGAACGGCTGTGATGTTCACTGCTGACAAGTCTCTTTGTTCACGATGGGATGATTTGTGTGGCTGGAGAAGTAAGTTCACTCTTTTACTTGCTGTGTCCATTTGAATATATCTTCCATTTATCAGCATAACCAGAGTTATTACCAGAGTTAACCAAAGTAGAAAGAAGAATATTCCTAAAACAATCCGTAGTTCAATGCATGGTGAAACCAGATAAGTCTTTTTCACATAAAGAAAAACGTCTGCAGCTTGTTCTTTGAAAGTTCTTTGTGCTGGCGTCGTTTCAGGTTCGCTGGGATCCTCAGAAAATGTATCAAAGTTAATGAAATAGCCAGAGGCAGTTCTGTCAATGGTTGGAATTGCATCAGGATTCGTTGAAATCGCTGGAACCACTTGATCACTTGTTACTTCATTGTAGACAGTGTATCAGGGAGAACTGTTATTTGGGTCTCAAGAGGTACGAGTTCCATAGCTTTGTTGCTTAGTCCTTCATTTCTCACAGTAGAATCTTCAAAGGTGATGAGTCTCTCAGTATGAACCTCTTGGATTGTAGCTAGAGGAGTGCGTCTGCTACATTGTCGGAGTCCACCTGGCCTACTGCTAGGTATCAGCCACATAGTGTGGTTTGATCAGGTCAAGGGACACAAATATTTTCTCCTTTTTACCAGCAAGAGGCGGAAGTAGTACTCTTCTTGATCCGTGGATTGCTAGGACAGGTACTGGTTGTTTGTAAGAAGGCCAAATTCCTTCTTGTCTACGATCTTTTCTCTGACTAGATCACCAAGCTTTGGGATCCAGACAGGCCTTGCTAGGACGGTGGTTTTCCCACAGTGGTGGTTGGCTTCAGGAACACGTTGCTTTGCTTCGATCTTATTTCATTTAAGTCCTGTAAAACAGCCAAACGATCTTTGATATCAAATTTCTTATTTTCCACCACTGTTCCATGACAATCAAGGTCCGGAACCAACATTCTTGTCCCAAATAGGGCCTAATATGGAGTGACACCTCCTAGAGAACTTCTTGGCAAATTGTTTAATGCACGTTGAACTCCATAAAGATGTTTGACCCACCCATCACCTGAACCTAATACCCTAGCTTTTATAGACTGCTTTATGTCCCGCTTTTTTCTTTCCACAACAGAATTTCCCTCAGGATGGAATGGAGAAGAATACTGCAATTCAACAGCCAAACTGGCCATGGCTTCTTTGAAACTCGAGAGCTAAACGCAGGGCCCTGGTTGGAGTGTACTGTGCCTATTGCGTATGTGCCGATAAAGACTCGCAAATCTTTTATAACAGTTAGAGTGTCAGCCGAGCGTTGAGGCCACAGCCAAAGGAACCTAGAACACGAGTCCACTGCGACCATAATATATTTAGAGTTACCATCCCTTTGTAAGGGACCGCAGTGGTCCAGGTAAACACAAGCTAATGGTTTATCTGAAATTAACAGGGGCGTCTGCACCGGACGTTTCACAGTTGGTATATTTCACCGTTCAAAACATAGTTTCTGGTCTGTTTCCTAATGTCGGGCCACCAGTATCTTTGCTTTAATAAAGATACTGTGGCGGAAACACCTGCATAAGCAGAGGCGAGCCCTTCATGTGCCGCTAGGATTAGTCCTAATCTATGTTCCATGTTTGGAATTACCCAATCCCCCACTCCAAGGATTCGAACAAACGGAACATTGTTTGCATCAGTTATATACGAATATTTGAGTGGAAACCCTTTAGGTAACGCTGCACCACTGCCTTTGCTTGAAGCATTGACAGCCAGTATTATTTCACTGTCTATTTTCGTTTTTGAACGAGTGGTTGCAGCTACGGAAGCCGTTTGCACAGCCCCTTTTGCTGCTTCATCAGCCAATGAATTCCCTTCAACGTGAACGCCATCACGTTGATGACTCAGCGTGTGTGTCATGTGAGTGTTTTGTAGTCCATTTCGCAACTGAACTACTTGTTCCCAAAGCGTTTTGTGCTTGATTGTGACACCTTTTGCATAATTGAAACCATTTTTAAGCCAATTCTGTAAATATTCATTGTAAGATTGAACACAGTAAAAGGAATCGCACACTATGAGTGTGGGGAATTCACGATCCTTATTTTCAAGTGCCATTATGAATGCTTGTAGTTCAGCTCGCTGAGCTGTACAATCTCCTAGAGATTGCGTTTTTGTGACCATAGGTCTGAATTTGCCATCTCACATACGACCTTTAACGATCGCGCATGCTGCACTATAAGCTTGCTTACCCCCCGTAGTGGGTTGTGCAGATCTGTCAGTATAAATTATATATTCATACTGGTCTAATGGTAGAATTTCAGTAGGCAGAGGACATTCGTGCTCGTATTGCGGGAATGCTTGAGTTTTCAAAAAAGGATCAAAAACGTATTGCACATCAGTTGTAGCAAGAGAATTAACCCATTGTATCCATCTCGGATGTAAAGCTTTTGCATTCGGAATGCTGGCTTTTGTAACTGCCTCTAAGGCTGGTACAGGTGTTACGACCATAATGCATTTTCCCTGTGCTAGGGCTCGTTCTTTTGTTACAGCAGTTTGTACTGCTGTCCGAATTTTTTCTGTTGATGTAAATGTCATTTCTGTTTGTGCATATAAATGTGATTTGTATGCAATTGGTACTTTTTTCACCTTCGTTAAAAATTAAGTAGGTGAATCCGCATTGACCCGGAATGATTCGGATCACTGAGTTGCGTACGTTTACGCATGTTTGTAAATTTTTTGTAGCTAACATGTCTGTTTGAAGTGAACGCAAAATTTCTTTTTGTTCTTGTGTCCAATGTATGGTTTTAAAAACAGGTTTGATTAATTCGTAGAGAGGTTTAACCCTTTCTGCGTAGTTTAGAATGTATGTTCTTCCAAAATTTAGGAAAGCTAGAATCAACTGTAAGTTTTTCAGCATTTTTGGAGGTTGGGGCAGCGCACATTTTTCTAAAAAGTTGGCTGCCAGGCTTTTGCCTTCACTTGATAGTTTATATCCTAAAAAAAAGAGGGTGAGATGGGCAATTCTTGATTTTTTAAAATTGAATTTATAACCCTCAGAGGCGAAACCAAGTATAATGGTGTTCACCCTGTTCAAGTGCCTGTCCAGGTCATCGTCAGTCAGATAGATATCATCGATATATGACAATGCCTTGTCATCATAAGTCTGTAATAACTCTGTTACCCTTGCTGAGAATAGCCCTGGGCTATTCTTGAATCCTTGAGGGAGACAACAGAATTGACGCTGTGTCCCCATTATTGAGAAAGCTGTCAAATACCTACTTTCAGGTGCTATGTTTTGACAAAAGAAACCGTTAGAAATATCTAATGTGATTTTATATTTTTTACGCACAATGTTATTCATTAATGCTGTACTGTGTGCATTTTGCACTGCAAATGTTTTACAACAAGAGTTTAGGTGTCTGTAATCTAAAACTAGACGATATGTATTATCTGGTTTGGAAACAGGAAACAAAGGATTGTTCATTGATGAGGTGCATGTTTCAATCACCCCCTAGTATTCAAGTTGATCTAAAATCTCCCTCACCTGTTTTTTAGCTTCTTGCCTAATTGGGTACTTCCTTTGTGCAGCTGCTTCAGTTTTTAAATGGATCTTGTGGTGAGGAGAATCCTCATCCCATCCTACATGATTTTTGTATAATGCTGGGGCTTGGGCAACTGCCCATTTCCTGGCATAAGTATATTTTAAATGTACTGGGACATGGAGGAGAAGGCTGGCATAATGATGTCTTCGCCATGTGGGCACTACCTGACAAGTTCTGGTGGCCAGTTCCGTTCTGCTAGAAGTATATGATAATACTTTGAAAGTTGCTCCCAAAGAAGTGCTTTCACACCTTGGTATGTCTCTCTCCATCCGGAGTGTTATTTCATATAACCTATGTGGAGAACTAACCCTAGTGTCTGCAGTTTTAACATGTCTTCATTCAAGTCTACTGTCTCCAGAAGTCCCTTCAGGTTCAGGCGAGCTATTGTTACTTCTGCTGCACTGTCCAGCATTGTCTGAGCCTATTCTCCGTTCTTGAGCTGTGTTCTCAGAATCCTCGGCATATCTGATTTTTAGACCTGTTACTTTCTTCCTGGAGAATTGAGGTTTTGTTTTGTTTTTCTGAACGTGTTGATTGCCTTTGGACTTCACGCGCTCTTCTCTGTAGTCTGACAGTCATCTTCTTTCGGATGTGTGTGACAATATCTGAAAGGTACGAGAGGAACGTGTATCAGTATTTTGATACCTGTCAGGTTTTCTCAAATTATCCCTATTCCTGAGGTTATACCTCCTTACCTCTGATTGAGAATCTTTCTTTTTTGAATGTTGTTTGCTATTTTCCCACTTCTTTTTAGAAGGATTGTTTTTCGTATAGGCCTTTTCAGGACTTTCAGACAGTTGTGGTTTAACTGTATAATTCTATTAATCTTTGTATATTACTAAGTAATTCATCGTCCGACATTGCTTCAATGTCAGGGTCAGGGGTATAGCCGGCTGAAATCGGCCATGTTGCTCCTGGTCTACCTAGTGGACCGAGCCTGGTAATGTGATTTAAATGTTTTAGGGTGCCTTTAAACCAGAGCTCATGCTCCTGGTTTGTGAGTGGAATTGCAATGTCCTCGAAAGGAATATATTCCTCAGGTGGTTCATCTTCTTTGTAGAAGTGAAACACTTTTGTTACCGGATTTGATTGTGGGAATACTATCCATGAGTAGAATACCTCTGTCTGGTGAGATTCATGTACCTCTATCACAAAAACTGCTCTACCACCTCTTGGTGTTAGACCATGTCTTATAAGTTTTAAAGTTATGGCTCTCCTAAAATTAACAGGAATGATTATAGCATTCTCGTCAGTTTCGTCAAAACTTGTAAAATTAGAAGCTGCTTTGGCTTGATCTGCCACTGCTCCAACGGTTTTGGTGTTATTGTCGTTATTAGTCATTGTTTAATGAAAATTGCAGAGCAAATTTCAAGGGAACAAAGATAAGGTGCACAATATTTTGGAACACTGTATCTTTCAACGATGAACAAACCAAAAAAGCTAATACATAGGATTTTCGTCCTACTCAGCTATGGCGGATATTATCCCTTACCCACTCCAGACGTCTTATGGAGTATTACTAGTAAAGGGTCTCTGAGAAAAGCACGACTCAGTTACTTCAGAATCTAGCGTTAAATTAGTACATTACCAAACCATTGGGAGCCTTGTAGTGTAGTTCCTATATCCCCGATAGGCTCTGCGCATTGGAATGATATACACTATAGTTTTTACATATGACTGAGGTCAGTATGTCTCTATCGAGTACATTAAACTTAATTACTTGTGTGTGGCAGCTAACGCAGAGGTCACTAGAAACTTCTCGAATAAACAAGAAGGGATTAGTTTCTGACAACCGCATAAACATGACAACTTTTTTTCCCTTTAGAATGGGAACAGTTTAGAATCGTGGAAATAATGAATAACAGTTTCACTCAGTCAATCGTGCATGCTTCGTTTCTGCAGAGCTTGCACAGAAATAGAGAGACGGGCGTTTCAATAAAAAGGGTTAATTGAACAGTCTTATTTCTCATGCAGGAGATATGAACTGCTACAATCGTAAGACAGAATGCAAAGTATAATACGTACAGCGTGAGCAGTAAGATAAAATAATACTGCAATAGCATGGCTTGTAGCTATGACATATATTCATTAAAATACATACATAAATAACACAGGCTAAAATACTCATCTGGTGTTTCTAAAATAATCCTACCCCAGTGTATCTAACCTAAGTGTAGGATGAGGGAAGAAGTAGGTGCTGTTTAGCTATAGTCTAGTTTAGTCTAGTTTAGCCAAGAGTTGCCAAACGTTTCTCTAAGCTCTAGTTCGCTCCATACCTTAGAATGAGAGTTGTTGGAATCTCTTTCTGTGTCTTGATCTCTAACACCCCACAAGGGGAGTCAGAAACACTGGAGCTGGATTCTCTGTGAGGGGGATGACAGCGTCTGGTCAGTGCATCAGTCAGGGACTTGACTTCCTTCCGAACTTGCCGTGGCAAGCCGCGTCGTGCAAGTAGGCAAGTGAAGGTATATTTATACCTTGAAGGTGTTTAGGAATGTCAGTATTGACGTACAAGTTGGGCATAAGAACATCATGAATGAACCCCTAAGGAATAGATGTTCATGCATAATAAATGAGTTCTAGGAGGAATCAATATCCAGGCAAGGGGAAGTCCTAAAGACTTAAGAGTCTGGTTCTCCAAGAACTCATTCTGACGAAGGTGAACGGATGTAGTTGACCATGCCTGTATTTGGTTAGCATGAGCAATGCCTAAATAAGGGCTGGATTTATATGCATAAACAAAGGCAATGTGAATTGTACCTATATAATATCATAAATTGGGATATCTATATACGGAATCTAAATCGACACACAACACTGTGTTGTGTGGTACTTTTTTCTATGGCTCCTTTGCTGAGTATGGTTAGTATTTCCAATGGAAGCAGACTGAGCCAATGAAGGGATGTTTCCAGTGGAGGCCTATGAGGCAGTTTTTGGTTGAATTCTAAAGTATGACTGTAGGTAAGTAGATCCAGAACCTACCAGTGTGTTACTATTGGTTTCCACTGTCTTAAATAATTTGTGATTCAGCCTCCTATTGGCGTAGGGGATTGTGTAAGGGTAACCGGCACATCAATATCGTCATGGTTTTTGAACAGTGTCTCTTCCTTGGGAATTTTGTTTCCTTCGGGGCTTGCTTGGTATAAGGTGCAGGTGGCGGCTGCCTGTATTGCTGTTGAGGATATTGTGGTACATATTGCTGTTGAAAGGGCTGGTATTGTTGATTTTGATGCAGCGGATTTCCTCCTCTATAAGAGAGTAACCCTCTGTCTCCTGCTCCTCAAAAGGGCATTCGCCTAATTTCTAAAGTGCACAGTGATTTTGCTGCGTCTGCGTCTGTTTTGATCATCTGCAGGCCCTCATCAACATATTTCCCAAATAATGCCTCTCCATCATATGGCATGTCCAGGATTTTGCTTTAGACTTTGGACCTGAAAGAAGTGCCTTTTAACCATTCTTGCCTATGAAGAATAGCCATCCCATCAGCTGGTGGAAACCTGTAGAAGATTTGTCCATCGCACAGTCTATTATCTTAAATGAAGTTCTTTCACCCTGGAGTGGCATTGAGATGCTTGTGTTATTAAAGAGACTAGATTTGGGTGTCCAATCAAACAAGCTGTTGAATATTTTGGTGCCTTATTTTTCTTATCCAATCTGGGCCACACAGCAGAGACAGTTGATGGATTCTTCATGACTTTAACATCTTCCTCCTAAATGATATCCACAATAGGGATTGTCTTGATGATTTTTTAGAAGGCTCTTTAAAGTCATACAAAAACCAATCTGCTTTATAGGCACTGGCATTCAAATCTTTCTGCCGCTCTTTCCATTGAAATGTGAAATCCTCCATTGTCGTTGGGAGAAGAATCCACAAGTTGTATAGCAGGTAGCTATGGAGTTGTAACTACAGGTCAGGGTGGGCCTTAGCCCACCCATAGCACCGAGGTTCACCACTACACTTCTTGGTCCTGATGAAAGCCTGACTAAATGCTCACCCATAGGCAGAAACATGTTGACCACACCCCTGGGATAAAACTGCACTTTCAATTTAGTTGTTTATCCTACACTTTGTTTTCACCCATGTCTGATTGGTAAACCTAATAAAATACTTCTTTTTGACACAATCTGGACATTTTTAACTCACTAAATTCACCCTTCGCCAATCACTTAACCAGCTACGCAGTAAACTGGCGTTGCAGTACACTAGGGTGGCATTGGGCCACTCCTGGTGGGGCCCGATGATGAAGCATGTCACCAACTAGGTTGGTGAGTGAGGGCCTTCTGAAAAACCTAAATTGGTTCTCTTCACAGGAAAACTCATAACTGTGAATGATAATTACATGCTTGCTCTTCTTTCTTCTTTTTGAAAAAACACATCTTTGTTGATTTTTTTGATTTATGTCGAGGGGAGTAGGAGTGCGTATCTCTTTCTCTTCCTCTCTTGTTGATTTAAGGATCAACGAGATTGGTCCGTAGTTCTTGGCCAACAGTGGATTTTTCCTTCTTTTGGTAAGACCGCAATTACGTCCTCAGCTGGTGTATCTGAGACTATACCCGTTTTGGTAAATAGTGTGTACATTTTGAGAAGAGGGTGTAGGAGGCTGGCTTAGTATATGGTATACACTTACTTAAGTAATGCAATTTGAACTAATCTAGTCAACCGTTATGTTGATTTCAGTGGTCTTTGATAACCATAGAAAGCTCTCAAAGTGGTAGTTGTTGAGAGCAGCCTTCAGGTTTATCTTGAAGGAGTGATAAGCAGCTGTTTTTTCCAGTTTAATGGTGTAGTGTTGGTTAAATTTAAAAGAAACACACAGTGTATATATAAAAATACTTCTATTTATTACACAACACGCACTAACACATACATTGGTATAGCTCTTACCCGGAGATATCAACACAAATAAATACACAATACTTCAATTGCAATATGGGAAGTAACACAAAATACAGTGGTCTCCAGGGGGAGACCTAACCATATATTAAGGAAGTGGAATGTGAACTGCAAAAGAGGACGGGATTCAGAGCAAAACACCCAGAGGAGCCGGGGACACAAGGAACTACCAAAGGTAAGTACCCAGAGACCCCAATGATGCTTTTAAGAACCTGTGCACAATAGGGGATTTGAAGAGGGATGTCTTGTCAGGCAACTTCGGAGAGGCTAAGATAGCAGAAAGATAGCCCTTTAAGGTGCCCAGAGCAGAGCCCTGCTGGACAAGGGAAAGAATAAATGGAAGAATCTGAGAAGGAGGAGCAGAAAGTGGGTCAATCTGATTTTCTGCACACCATGCCACAAACGTTCCCCAAAGGCAGGCCTATACCGTTTTTGTGGAGAGACGTCTGGCTGCCAGAATAACATCGCAAACTTCAGGTGGAAGGATGAAAGCTGTCAACTGTTGCCACTCAATCTCCACGCAAGAAGGTGGAGTGTGGACAAGTTCAGGTGGAGAACCCTCCCCTACTGCTGCGGCTTAAGATCATCCCGAAGAGGCAGCCTGACGTAGGACTGATGGCCATGCTCAACAGCTCGGGATACCAAACTCTCGGAGCCCAGTCCAGAGCCATGAGGAAGGCTAGGGCCTGGTCATTCCTGAACATCTTAAGAACTTGGGGCAGGAGTGGTATGGGCAGAAAGGTGTAGAGGAGGCCTGAGCTCCAGTCAGATGAAAAGCGACTCTGAGGAAAAGCTATCTTGGAATCCTAAGAGTGCAGAACTGCTGACATTGAACGTTCTCGGAGGTGGGGAACAGATCCAACCAAGGCTCTTCCTACTGCTGAAGAGACCTTGCACCACTTCCGGATGGAGATGCCATTCGTGATATGCTAAAAAAACAACACAGGGTCTTGACTCCTAACTCAGCGAGGCTGAGCCAAAATTAACTAGAAGAACAACACGGAGGCCAATGCTGAGAGAAACTTTAGACCAAAAAGGGGGGGTTTATGGGGGTTTGAGAAAAGCAAAACCACCTGCTTGATTTCTTTAGCAACGTATCAAGATTTATTCTTTTGCAATTATTTTTTGCTTTGTTTTGTACACAATTTTTTAGTGCAAGGAGAAGCCAACAATTTCATATATACAATAAATACAACAATGAAAAAAGAAGAACATAAGCATTTCAAGCATTCAATCATACATGGCCGTCCAGTCATACGCAGACATTCATACACATAACAAAATGATCAATAAACCAAGAGAAACAAATGGATCCACGTATCGGTCACAAATAAGTTGGAGAAAATCCCTTTGGGTGATGCAATTTAAAAGTCTTTTTAGTGAATTTACACCGGGAAAGTCTTTCTCTCAAAATTAGCGAAGGTACTCTGTCCTTAACACAGCACATAAAGACCTGATACGGGGGTAGAGTGGTCGACGCGTTTCGAACCCCACTTGTTAGGGGGGTTCTCCTCAGGACCAAATGGTTCTGAAACAATAATAAAAGGGGTGCTTAGGGAGGGGTTATCACAAACAATTATAATGAGAGACTCAACAGTCCCGTGAGTACAACAGCCTACCTTAGCCAGTAAACCAAACAGTCATCAATATTCATAAGCAGCGAGTCAAGAAGTTTGAAGGTGGAATGCTCACAGTGGCTGTAACCAAAAAAGAAATAACCGTGCTATCTTTAGTATCAAGCACTCACTGTAATTCATTCAGTCTATCCTAATGTGCAGCTGGGCGGGGCTCTTACCTGGGCTTCGACCGGCTACTTGCTTGCCGGTGCGTCCATACTTCTCCTTCGTTCTAGGGGAAGGATTTCCTAGTTTCTAGAAAGGAGGGAGGGGGGACGGTCAGTAATGGCTTAGGACTGATCAAATGCGCTAGCGCGTGGGTTAGTAACAAAGCGTCCGCATCAGACTGGAGACATACCGATTGAAGGAAGGCATCTGTCCTTGTTTCCGTAATGCGAGTTGTGAAAAAAATCGCCGTTGGTTGAAACTTGAACTTCCTGTTTTATAGCCCCAAGTCGTTATGGGACTTGTAGTTTGTTTGGAAACAGCAGACAAACACTAATGGAAATTGCCAAAGGCATATAAACTGAGCTGATTAGAAAGTAGATCTAAGTGGTGTTTTTATAGATTTCAGCAATCTCATTCAAGCCTTTTAAGGCTGTATTGAATTTCATAATGAGTAAAGCCTCACGTTGAGATAGTTTCGCGTCCAGGTCTCCTCCCCTTGGATCTTTTTCAATTTTTGAGAGTACTGTCCATTTCAAATCAGTTTGGTCATGTTTCATCCTGGCCCAATGGTTGACCAATGGGGCATTTTCTACTCCTTTCCTGATCCTGGATTTGTGCTGGGTAATCCTATTTCTGACTTCCTGTGTGGTTTTACCAATATATACCAAAGGGCACGGGCAGACAATGGCATAAACTACATTTTTGCTTTTGCAATTTTGTAAATGTGTCATGCTTCCAATGGATGTTGTCGATACTGAAAACAGAATCTTCGATTGTTTCATTGCAACAAGTGCAAGTTCCGCACTTGTGGTGGCCCTTGGTTGGCGGGAGTCCAAATAGGCTTTTCAATGTTGGTGCTTTCGTTTTGGGGAGGGCCAAGCCTGATTCCCGAGGGCTGTATCCTCCAAGGTGGGGTTCCGCCGACCGAGTCTGCCGGCCTACTGTTGGAGACTGGGTTCCCGGCAGACTCGGGTCTAGTCAGCCCCCTGCAGAGGCAACCCACAGCGCAAAGAAGGCGCCGCATCGACCCGCTATCTACAGAGAAGATAGATAAAATAAAGAACTCTCTGAACCCCCGCCTAGAAACAGGTGCCCAACTCTAGGAAGGCTCGCCATACGCTTAAATAGAATTGTCTACCTCTGCGACCCCTGGACGTTGGAAAGAAATACACAGCGCTAAGGAGCAGGCATCCCCCGGCTCGATAGATGCCAACCGTTGTCTTTGATTGTGTGTGACCCCCGGTGTATTGGGAAAAAGACAACGCTGATGTACCGGTTATACCGGATCCGAATCGACCTGAAGTCCTGCCTATGAAAATCTATCACAGTGGTGTTCCTGCATTTCATGGTGCCATCAGATGCCTGTTATCTTTGAATAAACATAGTAAAAATTACATACAGATTTGTATCCTTGTGCCCCTCCCAGTATACTGCCCCTTGCCCTGACGAAGGTGCGGCCTCATTGGCCTGTCACCGAAACGCGCGTCGGCTTGTGTCTCCAGGAATACGGTTATTGTCCTTACTACATCAGGACCCGTAGTTTAAACCATCTACCTGGACTAACACCCCGATCCATACAACACATTAACCATCTATGTGTTGTACTCGCCAGGATTAAAAGAATGAATGGTAGAATGAATGGTGAGTGATACTAAATGAGAGAATGGGAAGAGATTGAAGTGAATGAGACAGTGTGCGTGAAGTGTGGCCGGTACTGGGTAGGACAGTCTCCCCTGCTGTTGTTGTCCCCATATCTATGTTTGTCATATTTATGATACAAATGAACTTGTGATACAGAAATTTCATTTAATATTTATATCCTTGTTATCTTTAAGAAAAATAAAAAAATATGTATTTCTAACATGAACTCTACAGTCTACTTGATTTGACCATGTGATCGTTATGTTTAGTGTCAACCCTTAGGTTAATCACCCCTTTACATATATCTGTTGGACCCTTTAGCTGGGGCCTTTATATCCTGATGCAGGGTGTTCTTTCTTTCTATTTAAACTGGTTTCTTCCCCCCACTTCCTGCCTATATCCTAAAGCTACCCACGGGGAACCCCCTTCTTTGCTTACTTGCCTCACGCACAAGGCCTGTGGGTACCATATCCCGAGGCCTGCAGAGGCTGGGAAGTTCCACGCTACGGTAGCTGGGCAGGTATAGACACGGCTGGAAGTCCCTTCTCTGGCCACGAAAGGAGGAAAAGGCAGATTGGGGGTGGTGAGGGGCCTTGAAAGGCCCTAGGACCTGGCCATAACCCTGCTGTCCTTAAAGTGCTCCCGCTCTGAATTCACCTTGTCTCCGAAGAGACGGGAGCCATCAAAGGGGATGTCCATAGGCAACACTTGAACAACCTCTGCAAAGCCAGTTGTCCTCAGCCAGGCGTAGCACTGTAAGACCACAGTCGATAAAACCGCTCTGCCCAGCAAGTCGGTGGTATCCAGTCCACAACGGATCGTGAACTTAGCTGCATACTTAGCTGCATCCCTCCCGTCTGCAACAACCTGGGTGAGTATGGTTCGGGCCTCCTCCGGAACCATGGGCAGGGCCTGCACAATCGAGTCCCATAGAGTATTGGAGTAATGGCCCAAAAGGCACACTGAGTTCACAGACCGCAGTTCCAGGCTGGTGAAAGAAAACATCTTCTTCCCTAAAATGTGCATCCTCTTGGATTCTTTATCTGGTGGGGCAGTAGGGAATGCACCAGGATTTACATGGGAGGTAAAGGCATGGACCACCAAGCTCTCTGGGAAGGGTGCGTGTGAAGAAATTGGGGACGCCTGGAGTGGGGCGGTGAGCAACCATCCTGTTCACAGGAGCCCCAGTGCACAGGACCAGGACCCAAGAGGAAGTCAGTATGGCCTTTATTGAAAGGGAGAAGGTGTTCTGAGGGGGTCGCTCCAAGCTGAAGTACCTCTGTCAAGATGTTTATCTTGACTGCCAATGAGGGCAGGTCAAGCTCCAGGACCTCAGCCACCCTCCTCAACACCAATGCAAAGGACACACCCTCCTCCGTAGCAAGGGTAGGGGAGAAATCATGCCAGTATCTGGCGAAGTGTCCAGTCCACTGGCCTCCGCCAAGTCCTTACACCAGGCCATTTGTGGATCTAAGGGCTGGTATTCCTCAGGGTCCAGCGAGCCCTCCCAATCCTCCTCGAGTTGTAACTCATAGGAATAGGGCTCAGGATCCAGGCTGGATGGTATGGCTTCAGTCTGTGCCAAAGTCAGAAGACGCACCTCCGAAGCACCCTGAAGGCATGCGGGCAGGTGTGGACTGCTCAAATATGAAGTGCATTTTATCATAAAACTCGTGGAGTTGAGCGGGGTTGCTCCCAGAAACTAAGCGAAGGGTTGCGTCCACCCAGGCACTGGCTCAACCACGGAGCCAGACCTCGAACGTCGACGCTACCTCGTCTCGCCGGCCAATGGACGAGGTGAAGTCAAACACCTCTTCGACTTCTTACTCTTTTTCTTTTTCTGGGACTTACCATAGTTCCCTGACGACTTGGAGAATACAAGGATCGTGACTGATCCCGGAAACGTCCTCTCGAGGTGGGTTGAGGGGGTCACTCATCGGGCGGCTAGGAGCTTGAGGGATTGCTCTCTTAAGGCCTTTTAGAGTTCATGGCATGGCAATCGGCACAGGTCTACGTGTGGTGGTCACGTTTCAAGAACCAGAAGCATACAAGTTGGAGGTCTGTCACTGACATTTGTCGATGACAGATGCTTCTGGGCTTGAAGCTGGTCTTCCTAGTGAACATCCCTGCCACACTAGGAGAAGAGGTACCTAGATACGTTAACCAGTGCTGTGGTTGACTTTTCCAGGTTTACATGTAGTCCTAAACAGCCTAATATTTCAACAGTGAATTTGAAGTTCTTCTGTGCTTGGAGTACCGCATGAGCCATTATTAACCAGTCGTCTAAGTATTGGGAAACAGCATTCATATTTCTGCAAAGGAAAACCGTATCTACCGCCATACACTTTGAAAAAGTTCTTGGAGCAGTTTTGAGGCCAAACTGTAGAGCTCTGTACTGGTAATGGAAATATGAGAAAGAAAACAAGTTACTTACCTGTAACTTTAGTTCCCCAGTATTGGTAACTTTCATAGATTCCCATGCTTTTGTATCATTCCCCATCGTCGGAATGGGAGTCTCGGTAACAAAAATAACATAGCAGTAGGTACAAAAGAGAAAGAAAAAGGCCTAGGCCTCATTCCCTTTTGTATCATATCCGCCTCTTTTTGTAAAAGAGACCAAACTTAGGCATCAGCCAATCAGAAGAGCCTCACCCCTTAGAACCCTCCTGAAGGAACCTCAGAGCATCAGATTTTCGTAGCCATTGTGTAACAGTCACCATATCTGCTGAAGGCTGAGCTTTCCTCGGGGAGGTGGGTGGGCGCATGGGAATCTATGAAAGTTACCAATACTGGGGAACTAAAGTTACAGGTAATTAACTTGTTTCCTTGCCCCAGTATTGGAACATTCATAGATTCCCATGCTTTTGTATCAGAGTAGCAAGCAGTTAGCAATAAAAAACACATTTTGTGGCATAAATATACCTTGTAAAAGCCACCAATACATGAAGATACAAAATGTGCAAATAAGGAAGGTGGGATAGAAAGGAAAGCTCACCAATTAGTGGAAGAGGTTTCTCAGTACTGCCTGGCCCACAGCTGTGTCTTCTTGTTGCAAGGATTCCAAGCAGTAATGCTTTGTAAAGGTGTGCACGCTGCTCCAAGTCGCAGCCCTGCAAATGTCTTTGATGTGCACTCCTGCGAAGAGAGCTGTTGAAGAAGCCACTGATGCTGTGGAATGCGCTCTAACTTTGCTGGTCAGTGGTTTACCAGCTGCAGCATGGCAATGTAGAATGGCACTTGTAATCCACCTCGCAATACCTTGCTTTGATAGAGGGAGGCCCTTGCAAGGACCACCAAAAGCAATGAACAATTGGGAGGATTTACGGAATCCTTTGGTGAAATCCAAATAAAATTTCAAGCACTGTTGTACATCCAGAGAATGCAGTGATCTCTCAGCTGGTGTAGTAGGTTGAGGAAAGAAAGCTTTAAGAATAACCGGCTCATTCAAGTGGAAGTTCGAGGGCACCTTGGGTATGAATTTCGGGTTAGTTCTCAAGATTACTGTATTCCTTTTGAACTGGAGAAACGGCTCTTGGATCATGAGAGCCTGCAACTCCCCAATGCGTCTTGCTGATGTGAGGGCAAGAAGGAGAGCCAATTTCCAAGAAAGGAACTTCATGTCTGACCGATGTATTGGTTCAAATGGGTCCTTCATGAGTTGAGTGTGGACCAAATTCAATTGCCAAGTAGGAGGCGGAGGCCTCACTGGGGGGTAGACACGGACAATCCTTTGAGAAATTGTTTCACTATCCTGGAAGACCAAAGAGAAAGTCCAGACTCAGTATGTCTGTACCTAGAAATTGCTGCCAAATATACTTTTATGGATGAATGGGCCAGCCCCGTCTTAGCCAAGGACAAAAGATACAGCAGAAGTTGATGAGGTTCTGAAGAATAAGGGTCAACCCCTTCCTTTCTGCACCAAATACAAAATCTCTTCCACTTGAGACGGTAAGTCTTGTTCGTGGAAGGGACTCTAGCCTGGGAGAGAACTTCTTTTATTTCATTAGAGATAGGAAGATTCATAAATTCTCGCTGCTCAGGAGCCATGCTGTCAGGTGCAATGGCTCTGGATCCGGACGCCAAATTTGTCCTTCGGACATTGTGAGAAGGTCTGGAATGGTTCTCAAGGGAAGAGGAGGAGCCAGGAACAACAGATGGAGTTCCGTGAACCAGAACAATCTTGGCCAAGCAGGGGCTATCAAAATCATCCTGCATGGTTCTACTTTGACCTTCTTGATGAGCCTCGGGATCAGAGGAATGGGGGAAAGGCGTAGACAAATGTCCTTGACCAGGCTATCGAAAGAGCATTCCCCAATTATCCTCGGTGGTGAAGCCTGCTTGCATAAGACCGGCATTTCTTGTTGGTCGGTGTAGCAAATAGATCTATCGCAGGTTTGCCCCACTGTTGAAAGATCTCGTCCAGAACCCACTGGTTCAGTTCCCATTTGTGACTGATGGAGGTAAATCTGCTTAGTCTGTCTGCATTCTCGTTGAAAATCCCTGGTAGGTGTTCTGCCTGTAGTGATATCTCTTGAAGGATCGCCCATACCCAGATTTCCTGAGCTTCCTGAGAAAACGGAAGAGACCTGGTTCCTCCTTCTTTATTGACGTAATGCATGGCTGTGGTGTTGTCCTTCCGGATGAGAACCTTTGAACCTCTTAGGCGAGGGAGAAAGGCTTGAAGAGCCAGTTTGATTGCTCTGAGCTCCAAGAGATTGATGTGGAGCCGACGGTTCTGAGGAGACCAATGTCCACTGACATGCAGGTCCTACAGCACTGCTCCCCAACCATCCAACAACGCATTCGTCGTCACCACCTGAGGAGACGGATCGCTTACGAAGGATAGACCTTGGGACAAGTTTTCCTGCTTTGTCCACCACAAGACCGCTTTTTTGATTGCCGAGGTGATGGTCACCTTGTCGTCGAATGACCCGTGAATCTGTTTCCATTGGATGTCCAGTTGCTCCTGAAGGGGACGCATCCTCAATCTGCAGTGTGGAATTAGAGGAATGCATGAAGATATCACCCCCAGAAGAGATTTGTAGCGGCGTACTGAAAGACACCTTCTTCTTTGTAAGTCTAGCGCCATGGTCTGCAGTTTTCCCTGCCTCTCTAAGGTTGGGAAAGCTTTCTTGAGATCCGAGTTCAGAATAGCTCCCAGGAAGCGTGCTGTCCTGGACAGGACCAGAGACAACTTCTCCTTATTTAAAGTGAGACCTAAATTCAGAAACAGGTTGGTAGATGCGTCGACCGCATCCCTCGCGGCCTCCCTGGACGGAGCCTTCAGTAACCAATCGTCCAGGTAAGGAAAGACCTGAAAGTGATTTTTCCGTAGAAACGCTGCTACCAGTGCCAGCACTTTCGTGAATATTCTTGGGGCTGAGCGAAGACCAAAGGGTAAAACCCTGAATTGAAAGTGGCTCTTGGCTACTGTAAATCGTAGGAACCTTCTGTGTGCTGGGTGAATCGGAACATGAAAGCATGCATCTTCGAGATCGAGCATGGCCATAAAGTCCCCCGGATTGATTAGACGTAGTATGTCTTGAAGTGAGATCATCCGGAAAGACGGGAGATGAGATAGGTGTGGAGCTCCCTGAGATCTAAAATAGGGCGCCATTACTCAAGGGTCTTCCTTACCAGAAAGAACGAGGAATAGAATCCCTCTCCTCTTTGGGTGGAGGGGACCGGCTCTATAGCACCCTTCAGGAGCATTTGATGAACTTCGAGCCGCAGAAGACGCAGATGTTTTGATGGAATGGCAGCAGGGGGCTTGGATGGTGGGATTTGCGTGAATTCCAAAGTATGGCCCTTTCGAATGATGTTTAGCACCCAACGGTCTGATGTTATCTTGGACCAATTCTGAAGGTATTGTGATACCCTGCCTCCTACTGATGATCTTTCGGAGGTGGGCACAGTAGGAAGAGCCAGGAGGCCGCTATTGTCTCTTGGACGCTTCACGTCCTTGGCGAGCCTGCTTCCCTCTGTTATTAGGTCTTGAGAAACTCGAGGACTGGCCCTGCCTTTGCTGATAAGGTTAGCGGTACTGTTGCGAACCTGAGCCATATGATGAATGCCTTTGCTGCTGATAAGAGCCTCTGTAGTTGGTGCTTTTGCCTCTGGAACCTCCAGGAGCTTTACGGTACTGAAGCGTACCCAGAGATCTAGCAGTCTCAGTATCTTTTTTATTATCTTGGAGAGTGTCATCAATCAATTTTCCAAATAAGGCTTCTCCATCAAAGGGAAGATCCAGGATCTTATTCTGAATTTCAGGTCTAAACCAAGTCGCCTTAAGCCATCCCTGGCGATGAAGGACCGCAGCCCCAGCCAAAGAACGGAATGCCGTCGTGGCAATGTCCATTGCTCAGTCAATGATTTCCATTGAAGTTGTCTCCCCTTCCTGCAAAACTTTTTTAGCCTCATTCTTTGACTCTTGAGGAAGGTGATCCAAATACGGCGAAATATCACACCATAGTTGGCGATCGTATCTGCCCAATATCGCCAAGGCATTTGCTGCCCGCACTAGAAGACTCACCATTGAAGAGAATCTTTTCCCTGCGTTATCTAACGTCCTGCCCTCTTTATCTGGAGGAGTTGTCAAAGGAGCTGAGGGGTTGCGTGACTTCTTCTGCGCCGCTTGAGAAATAACCGAGTCTAGTCTCGGATGTCCAGTCAGAGACGCCGGACCATCCTTAAGCGCTTTGTATTTCTTGTCGAGGCGCGGTAGCACAGGGACCACCGTCGCTGGATTTTTCATCGCTTTAAGGCCTTCATCCCAAAGATGCTGGACAATAGGGATAGATCTTATTGTCTTCTTATAAGGCTCTTTAAAATCATATAAGAAACATTCAGTGGCTACAGAGGGCATAGATAGTTTGAATCTTCCAGCCGCTCTCTCCATCAGCTTATGAAACCCCCCTATATCAGCTGGCGGGGAGTCCACCGGATCCGGACATGGAGATGCTGGGTCCGGGATGACCTATTCATCCCATTCTGTATCTTGATCCGTCCGGTCATCAAAATTCTGATCCTCATCCGAGGAATCATCATTGGTGTTCAATGGAATTGAAGGCTCCTGTGGAACCGGGATCTGTGGCCGAGAGGACTCCTGGGCCGGCAATTCTGGAGCAGCCATTACCGGAGCCGCAGGGACAGGTAAGGCTTGCGTAATCGGAACAGCAGCAGGTTGTGAACACCTAGACCTGTAATCCTGTAGCATGCTGTGAAGGTCCTGTAAGAGAGACGATGGTACAGACACCATGTCTTGTCTTGAGTACTGTTGAGGCTGGGTAGAATGATGATGATACCCACATTCCTGGTTGTACTCTCCGTCAGAATCCGTCTTTAACCAGAAGCTGGGATGGACTGTTTGCATAGCCATAAGAGTCCTGATCATCATCCTATGATTCATCCTCATCCTCCTCTAAAAGTAGAGCTGGAGGCAAGGGGGTAACTCTCCTAGGAGATGTCATGTCTGGTGTAATCCTGGTCATAGAAATTAATCCTTTTCTCTGACGATAAAATCGTCGACGATCCCGTCGACAATGGTGCTGATAATACTGCCATCGTTGGCCTCGTCGACAGAACAGGCGTCGTCGTCGAAAAAACACTAGAGGACGAGATGGGCGTCATCGATGCCGTCGACGACGAGACCGTTGACACTCCTGCCGTCGTCGTCGTTAATGTTGTCGCCGTCGAAGCCCTGTCGTCGTCACTATCGTCGACAAACACTTCGTTGTCGCTGTCGTCATAGACATCTTCGTAAACGTCGCTGTCGTTGTCGACACCCTCGTTGACGTCGCTGTCGTCGTAGGAATCTTCGTCGACGCCGCCATAACTGCCGTTGACGTCTCTGTCTTCGTCGACGATCCCGTCAACGTAGATTGCCCCGTGGACGAGCTCATCGACGGTACCATTTTAAGCTTAGGCTTCAATTTCTTCGTCGACGGAGCCTCCGTCGACGATGCCTTCATCGTCGACGACTTGGAACTTCTGTCAGACTTTCCAGAAGACTGAGAAGAGGGCTTTTTGAAGGCTGGAACAGTCTTCATACCCAAAGAAGGCATAGATGGTCCTACCCTCTCCTTTTCACCATGGTGAGGAGATTTGACTGGACCTTGGCTCTCAGACTCTCTGGGGGTCTTTTTTGAGGCCTTAGAAGGATGCTCCACAGAAGGAGAAGGGGAACCCCTACCCCTTTTGATTGACCTTTTAGCCGATGACGCTGATGAAGAGTCCTCGTCACTGGAGACTGTGTCCTTTCTGGACTTCAACTTCTGGAGCCATGTAAGAAGCCTACCCTCACGGTCCTGGAGGGTCTTGGTTGAAAAGGTGCGGCAGATCTTGCAGTCCGCAGCCTTATGATCAGGATAAAGACAGTAGATGCAATCCTTATGCTTATCCTCCACAAAAAGCCTTTTCTTGCCACAGGTGGAACATGGCTTGAAAAGGGCCTTCTTCTTTTCTTTATCTGACATCCTGGAAGGAATAGCTAACTATTTGAAGAGAAAACCTGAAGAAAAACTTCTAAAAGAGTAGAGATTGAGCAGAGCTCAAAGGAGACTCCCTAAGCACAACGTGCGGTAGAAAATCTGAGGCTCTGAGGTTCCTTCAGGAGGGTTCTAAGGGGTGAGGCTCTTCTGATTGGCTGATGCCTAAGTTTGGTCTCTTTTACAAAAAGAGGCGGATATGATACAAAAGGGAATGAGGCCTAGGCCTTTTTCTTTCTCTTTTATACCTACTGCTATGTTATTTTTGTTACCAAGACTCCCATTCTGACAACGGGGAATGATACAAAAGCATGGGAATCTATGAAAGTTCCAACACTGGGGCAACTGTGCTTTACATTTTTACTGAATGCGGAAGTAAGCATCTCTTAGATTCACACAGCACATCCAGTCTCCTTTCATCAACTAAGGATAGATTTGATGCAGTGTCAACATTCAGACTTTTTGACATTTGATATACTTGTTGGCTTGCCTGAGATGCAATACAGATCAGAATTCCTGTTTGGGGACTTTTTTTGGGTCCCAATAAATAATTTGAATACATACATTTCCTTTGTTGTGACAAAGGAACTGTCTCAATTGCTTGTTTTTGGAGAAGTGATGAACCTCCACATGAGCTGGGGTAGTTGATGTTGTGGGCCTTTTAGGTGGAAGTGAA
Organism: Lissotriton vulgaris; assembly: GCF_964263255.1. Taxonomy (NCBI): domain Eukaryota; kingdom Metazoa; phylum Chordata; class Amphibia; order Caudata; family Salamandridae; genus Lissotriton; species Lissotriton vulgaris. The sequence goes on from NC_141685.1 coordinate 879,742,217, forward strand.
GGCAATGAAGATGTGAACTGAATGGTATCACTGTTCTGTATAATATGTAAGACCCACTTGTTTGTTGTGATTTTTCTCCACTCTTTCAGATGTTTTGTTACACAACTCCTCCTTCATTTTCGCCATTTCCTCATTTGCAGGAGGACCAAAGACGACAGACCCTGATAAAGTGAGGTTCAATATTTTTTGTTGAGCATCAGGCTTTAAGGTAGTAAGACAAAGACAAGAAGTGTGTCTGAGGGAAATATAAAGGAGGTAATTAGTTGCTGTTGGATCTGTAACACTTATTATCTGATTTGATATGAGTTATCCTTCGTTTAGAATTCCCAAGAAGTCTTGTTTCTTTTCTTTTGGTAAGTAATTTGCACAATTTTCTAAAGATTCCCAAAGAGCTTTGTCATGCATTCCTGTAAGTACAGAATCGCTAGCTGTTTGTAGAGCTATAGCAAAAGGCACACAGATTTTTCCTCCTATTGCGTTCATCTTTTTGCTTTCTCTCTCTGGAGGAAGGAATGGTTTCTAACCTGTAACTTTTTTTACTTCGCAGGGGTATTTCCATGATAGTCATAACGCTGTATAGTACCGCTAATGTGCTGGGACCCCAGAGCAGTTGTTATATATATATATATATATATATATATATATATATATATATATATATATATATATATATATATATATATATATATATATATATATATATATATATATATATATATATATATATATATATATCTTCTTAAGTGTAGATTTTCGCCTTTCTTCAGGAGGCCTGCAAAGACACTTAAGAAAAAGAGACAGATTATGCAGCCTATTTACCTAGGCCACACTGGCCAGGTTCTTCATCTTGAAGAGAAAAAAGGGGCCAGAATAAGCACATTTCAGATAATTTTAGTGTCACTCAGTATGAATATCTCTCCCAAACCATTTTTTATGATAGAGATGAAAGGAGCAGGGTAGAGTAGCCTCATAGGCTGCCATTATATGTCTAAAAAAAGAACACTGTGCCTTTAAGGAACCAGGCACCACCAGTATCCCATCATGCATAGCAGGAGGCAGTTACTTCCGTTCTTTTTGGAGGTTTCTGATAATAGATATGTAATAAAGGAATTCCTCTGTCTAATCCGCCGGGGAGAAGGTAGGGTCACTTCTGACTATCATGGAAATACCCCTGCAAGAGAAAAGAAGTTACAGGTAAGAAACCATTCCTTCTCTTGCAAGGGATTTCCATGTATAGTCATAAGCGCTGAATAGAATAGCAAGCCCATCCCCAATTATTGCGGCAAACCAGACAGACGATAATGCAAAGAACCTAGGAAAAGAGATTTCTGAGTGAAGCCTGCCCTACTTGAGGGTCTGCTCTAGCGTCAGAATCTAAGCAGTAATACTTTGTGACTGTGGGTACTGATTTCCAAGTAGCTGCCTTACAGATCTCTGCATTGGGAATATTGCGCAATAAGGCAGTAGTGGCTGCCTTCTCTCTGGTGCAAGGAACCTTAGGTTTTGCTGAGAGACTGTTAGCTTTCTGATAGAATAATAAAATGCAAGAGACTATCCATCTCGAAATGGATTGTTTAGTAGTAGCTTACCATAGTTGACAAACAATAATTGACTGGCGAATGCTCCTAGTTTTATCTGGATAAAAGTTAAGAACTCTCTTTCCATCCAGGGAATGAAGGGATCTTTCTGCTGGAGTAGAGAGATTCTGGAAGAACGTTGGAAGATATATTATTGGATTGACATGAAAGTCTGATATAACTTTGGGAAGGAACTTAGGCTGAGTTCTCAAAACCTTCAAGATTATTCTTCTAACAACCTCTGCTGCCAGAAAGAAAAATCATCAACGATTCCTTAACTACCGGAATATTTCCAAAAGAACTCAAAAAGTCATACTTACGCCCTTTACTGAAGAAAAAAACCTGGACCCATTGAACCCTGACAACTACAGACCCATTACTAATGGACCTTTCCTGGGCAAACTGATAGAAAGAGCAGTGTTCGCACAGATGTCACAATTAATTGAAGAGAATGCCATACTTTCAGACTTCCAAACAGGCTTTCGTCCAGAAAGAGGCGCAGAATCTGCCCTCGTTGCCATCTGGGATTACCTGAGGAACACAGTTGACCGCAACTGGGTTGCTGCACTACTCCTCTTGGACCTCTTGGCTGCCTTTGACACAGTTCACCATGACACTCTAATACAAAGACTCTATGAAGCCGGTATAGAGGGGACTGATTTAGACTGGATCACGTCCTACCTTCAAAACAGAACTAATGTCATCCATACCCCACCTTTCTCGTCCAAACCGTATTCCACAAAAGCTGGGGTTCCTCGAGGCTTTATCATCTTGCCAATTCTTTTCAACATCTACATGAAGTCATTACCGGTACTGATCAATCAATTTCAACTCAAGTGCTATAACTATGCAGATAACATGCAAACACTCCTTCAACTGGAATGCCCCAAAGACAATGGAAACTCGCCAATTTTCAGTTGTCTCACAGCCGTGGATCAATGGATGACTTGGAGCCATCTCAAATTGAATGCTACCAAAAAGGAAATACTCATGTGTGGTGATTGGAAACATTATGACCCGTGGAGGCAAGATGGCGACCGCGTCGGTCGTGTGAGCAAGCTGCTCCTGCCTGACCTCGCGGACATCGGTGTCTGACCGCTGATACTGGGGCAGAAACACACCAGAAGTTGCCGGGCCACTTTTACTTCGAGCGGGAGCTCTGAATTTGTTTTGAAACTGAAGGAAATTCTTTTCAAAAAACACTTTTGCAACGTGAACGCTGATGTGCTCACCTTTGGTTGCGGCGCTGATTGGAGCCGGTGCTGGACCGCGAAGACTGCAGCAACTGCGGTGGAGGCTGTGGGCGGTTCTCGCAAGACGACACACCTGGTGCGGCCGGACTACGGATTCCAGCGCCTCTACCGGAAAGTCGGCGTGCTCCCTCAGAATGCCTCCCAAAGGTCGGAGAGGTCGCGGCCAAGGGGCCGCTGGATCTGAGATGCAGGGGGAGCCAGAATTACCACAGAACTCGGGCGCGGACAGTGCAATAACACCAACGCGAGCTCCCGCTGCGTCACCTAAAGTACCAAGTGCAATGAAGGATACCACTCGAGGGGAGACTCGTGTCAAAGAGCCAGATAGAACTGGGAAAGGCACTTCTCGTCTGAAGGAAAACGCGGAGCTTGAGACATCTAAGACTTCCAAGACAACTAAAGGTATCCCCGAGTTATTTATTTCAATGAAGAATAAGGAGGCTTTAAAATCAGCGAAATCTGTTCCGGCTTTGGACCATGTTAAAGACTCTGTGCCTATTGAATCTGTAGAAGCATTAATTGAGCGGGTTGAAAATGGGCTGGGGTTGGAAGTGCTCCCAGATAGCTTGGAACCTAACAGTGCCCATTTGATTGAATTAGATGAAGGGGAGGCGGGAGAGATTGAGGGGAATGTGATAGAGGCACTGGAAAAAGAGCCAGAAGAGGAGGCAACTATAAATGAGAATTTAACTTCAACCTCTGCACAGGTTAAGTACATGGAGAGCACAGACTCAGCTGATTTTTATTCCTTGACGGAACACTCTGTGTCATCTACCGAATACCTAGCCCTTGACGGAACACTGTGTCATCTACCGAATACCTAGCGCAGCAACATGCTACGCACATGAGTATGGCTGAAGGAAGTTTACATAGTAGTTTTGAAAATGAAGATCAAGAGTCTGAGCAAGCGGATGGCCACACAGTACGTAGATTGCGTTTAACGCGAGAGGGGGAAACTATGGAAGGAGATAAAAACCGTAGAATGGGTGCATCGTTTTTAGGAGAAGAGCAAACTGAAGAAATTTCACTTGATCTCATATATAAAACTATGATGTTGCATAGAGATGAACAGAGACAGGACAGCTTGAGAGTTCAGAATTCATGTAAAAAACTTCAAAATTCTGTCAGACGTTTGACTAAATCGCATTCGGAATTTCTGGAAAGAGCAACCGAAGCTGAGGTGCGCATTTCCCCGCTGGAAGATGAGGTAACGCAACAGAAGAAGGCATTGGCAACACAGCTTGCTAATAAGGATGATATTAACTGGAAACTTATCGATTTAGAGAATCGCTCTCGCAGAAATAACCTGCGATTTTTACAAATTCCAGAAGGAAAGGAGGGTTCAGATCCTCGTGGGCTCATTATAGAGGTTTTGAAAAAATCATTTCCAGACTCCACAAGATGGGATTGGAAAGAGCACAGTGGTTCCCTTTTAATACCAGAGAAAACCATCAGGATCACCGCGACCAAAAACCAAGAGCTATATTAGTGGCATTTAATAGTTTTTTGGCGCGAGTGGAAATATTTACAAAAGCACGCCCAGATAAGAAGATCAAAGCTCTTGATTGTGATTATTTTGTTCGTCCTGATCTTTGTAAACAAACTGTGGATTTGAGGTGGCAATTTCGACAACTTATACCAGACTTTCAATCTAAGGGAGCTCAAGCCTATTTATGTTCCCTGCAAAAATGAAAGTTGTGTATAGAGAACGCACTCATTATTTCATGACGGCACTAGCAGCTAAGACCTTTATGGATACAATGTAACTATGTTATTTAATTGAAATGAGCATATAATAGGCCTAATTTTTCTTGATTTACTTATGACTCAAGGACTCAAGGTACTCTTGGCAAGCTTTATGTCTTTTTCAAAGGCCTCTTATCAGTTGGTTGGCGCTTAAGTCTTATTCTTGAGTTAAATTAAAGTGAATAATATGCTCGCGGGCAAAGGCAGGTAGATGGGGGCAAGCTCGCATCAACAGGACCATAAGACCTAAAGCCTCTGTAAAGGGTTGGGGAGGGGGGAGGAGGGGGACACTTCGGTGGGGGGGGGGGTGCAAGGGTGGTACACTGGGGGGGTGCAGGGGGAAAAGGGGGGAAAAATGTTCTTGAATACAGCGAACTGCGCACAGAGAATGATATTTATGACTTTGTTGCTGTTTTAAATACCCAGCACTTCAATGTTTTTGCTTTGTATGATTTACTATGGTTATTGTTTCTGTATGGACCTCCATGGTTGGAGGGGAAGAATATGTCTTTGGTAACCCCGGAAAAATCGAATTATACGACAAATGATTTCTAAACGATTAAAAATTTGCTCTTTAAATGTCTCTGGCCTAAACAATGTGACAAAAAGACAGAAAGTTGCAGCTGAATTAAGATATATCGCACCACATATAGTATGTTTGCAGGAAACTCACATACCCTGGTCAAATAGAGGTGTGTTAAAAGAACTTGGATTTTCATTAGTCACTACTACAGGACAATCTAGTTTGATACGGGGCGTGGCCATTATGTGTAAGGGTAATAATGTAGTACCAGGTAGAGCATTGGCTGACAAAAAAGGAAGATGGGCAATAGCTGAATTTAATGTGGAAGGTAAAAAACTGACGCTATGTAATATTTATGGTGCAAACTTGGATGATCCAGAAGCCTTAGCTGAGATAAATTTGGAATTAACTACTTGGCCTCAGCCCATAATGATTTGTGGGGATATGAATATCAATCTGACCAATAACGCTTTGAAGGATGGGTTCGCCAAGTATAATGGTCGTAAACCAAAAGTATATAAGGCATTATCAAACCTAGTGCAAGATCACGGGTTGGTGGATGTTTGGGGGTATATAAGACCGCAGAATAGCGGATATACGTTTTATTCTTATCCTCACAAAAAATTGGTCAGACTCGATTATTTTTTTGCCCCTGTTTCAGTAATATAAGGAGCGATAATTACTGTATATCCCAGGATCTCATCAGATCACTCTCCGATAGTACTGTAGATAGGCATGGCGTTAATCAGTTCTAGACAATCTTGCTTTACATTTGATAGAAAACTGGTTGCTAATAGTGATTTTAGAGATCACATCGGGAAGTGGATCAAATTATTTTTTGAAGAAAATAAGGGATCTACCTCGCAGGCCATAATTTGGGATACTATTAAAGCCGGATTTCGGGGAGAATGTATTAGTTTCTCCTGTACGAATCATAAAAAAGCGAGACAGGAGCTAGATAGATTATATTCGCAATTAAGTAAATCTGAAATATTACTGATGCAGGGGATAGTAAATGGGGGGAGCGATTTAACTACATTGGAGGACACCGTGGCTAAGGATAGAGTGAAAGTATTAGGATTCTGGTCTGTAGAAAATGCAAGGAGATTTCTCACATCTAAGATGGAAAAATATGAATATGGTGAGGCAATTGGGAAAAAATTAGCGTCCCAATTACGAATAAAAGAATCAACTAGAAACATTGTTCAAATGCTGGATTCTGCTGGGGTGGCTCATTCGGAACCACAAGAAATACTTAAGATTTTGCAACAATTTTACTCTGAGTTATATGAAGGACCTGCTGGCGATAGATCAGACTGGGTGGCAATGTTAGAAGAGGGCTTAAAAAGGATTGATCCTATAGAGGCACAGTGGCTAGAAGAAATGATTACAGAGGAAGAGGTGGAAAAAGCAGTTAAAAGCCTCGCAAATGGAAAAGCTGCAGGTCCTGATAGAATACCTAGTGAAGTACATGTACAATTCTATCAAGACATTAAAGAGGAGTTATTAAAAATTATGCGAGATGCTCAGTTGGGATATCCACCAAAATCGTGGGCAGAAGCCACCATAGCAGTCTTTTGTAAAAAGGGTAAATCACCAGAGTTAGTAGGGTCTTATCGACCGATATCACTGTTAAATGTAGACAATAAAATATATTCTACAAAATTAGCCAATCGGCTGACCCAATGCATGACCTCCTTAGTCTCATACCATCAACATGGCTTTATCCCTAGAAGGGGGACGGTAGAGCATGTCAACAAAGTTATCTCTTTATTTGACATCGCTTCTGTGAAAACGAACGATCTAGCGCTGATTCTGCTCGACGCGGAAAAAGCGTTTGACCGTGTGCAATGGGGATATCTGTGGAGCTTAATGAGAGAAATGGGATTTGAGCCAAAATGTATTTATGTAATTCAATCTTTATATTTACACCCTATGGCAAAGATATCAGCTATGGGCTTACTTTCAGATACTGTTAAAATTACACACGGCACACGACAAGAATGCCCTTGCTCCTCTCTTTTATTTGCCCTTTACATAAATCCCTTTATAGAGTTATTAAGTCGAAACATTTTGGTTCCTACTTATAAAGTCCAGGATTATAATTTCTCGGTTTTTGCCTATGCTGACGATATTGCAGTGGTAACAACTAATCCCGAAACTGCAATAAAAGAAATTGAGCGTCTGGCGAAGGTTTTTGGGACAATAACTGGATATAAACTGAATGAGACAAGAACTCAAATCCTTTGCTCTGAAACGGTCACATGGCAAGATCGCAGGGTGGTAAAAGAAGTAAAGTATTTAGGTATTTTGATAAGGGCAAACATGACGGAATTAGTTCAAGTAAACTGGAATACGCTAATGACTAAAATTAAATTATCCCTGGATAGGTGGGAGCGGTTATACTTAACTATTATTGGTTGATCAAATGTTATAAAAATGAATATATTACCAAAAGGTCTATACCTATTCAGGTCCATACCTTTATAAATCACTAAAGATGAAATTCAGGCATTGCAATCTATGTGTGGAAAATTTATATGGAGCCCCGGAAGACCTAGAAGGGCAATGAATTATATGACTTTACCGTACTTAAGGGGTGGGATGGGGGTCCCAGATTTTTTCTTATATTATGTAACTTGTTTTATGTTAAAGATGAGGGTTTTGATTACTGGAGAGCAAGAAACAGAGGTGGCTAATGGCCCGAACATTTTTGATATTCAGCTAGGGGCATTTGCAAAGCACTCCTTAGTTAAAGAGATTGATGGGAGTTATTACAAACGAACAAGGTTTAAGGTAACCCTAGGTGCATTTAAGGTTTGGAAATGGTTTATAAAAACAATGGGGATAGGAAGAGTATCGTATTACACCCCTCTTAATGCACATAGGATTTTACCTGGAATTTTCTCAGATAAAATGACTTCAAAATGGCAACAGAAAGGAATCAGGTTCTTAGGAGATATGGTAAATGAGGACGGGATTTGTAAATCTTTTGAAGAGATCAAGGAAAAATATTTGTTGCCTAGATGTTATTTTTTCAAATACTTACAAATCCGTGATTATTTAAATCGAAGAGGCACAAACCTAAATCAAAATAAAGCTATTGAAGGAATCCAGAGATCTGTAAAAATCGGAGTGATATATCAATTCTTGGTCTCAGCTAAGAAGGATGATATGGAGAAAGTTAAGTCGAAATGGAGAGACTCTTTGGGAGATTCAGAGATAGAAGTTGAGGACCTTTTAATATTATCAAAGGAGGCCTTAATGTCCGCAGATCTGAAAGCTCAGTTTTTTAAAACTCTATATGATCTATACTACACTCCTAAACGAATGGCAAAATGGGGAGGTGGAAATGAAGGTAAATACTTCCGGTGTGGGGAAAATGATGCTGGGGCGACACATATTTTTTATAGCTGTGTTAAACTCCAGGGCTATATTGGAGACCTGGAACAGTTCTTGTCTTTGGTGATTAAAACAAAGGTTGTTATCACCCCAGCAATGGTGTTATTAGGTAAAATCCCAAAAGACAACTCATCTGAAGCACTTTTTCAATATCGCCATTTCATTTTCTTTGCAATGACAGTTGTACGCCTGTGCATAGCCACGGAATGGTTAGAGGAAAAACCACCGGACTTTCATCAATGGCGTGCTAAAATGCTGAGTCTATATAATCATGAGTGGAGCTTATTCTCAATCAAAGTACTAAGGAAAAAAAGACAAGGTATAAAAATTTGGAGTGCTTTTAGGGATTATTATGAATAATGAGTTTTTTTTCATTTGGATGTAAATATATTTGTATTTCTTCTCATTTTTTTTAAAAGTAGTTTTTATTGTAGAAATAGAATTCGCATACCAGTATACACATTTTCAGTACTGTTCGGGCCATTTAACTACATACTTTCATTTCTTGTTCACAGCCTGCAGGCCCACAACCCGGAGGTCGGGCGGCGGCAATTAATCGACACTCCTTTGTCTGGTTGCTGTTGTTAGGATCATCCTCATCACAGTAAAGAGTGTATGTCTACTTTTCTTTTCCTAACCGAAAGAACTCAATTAACTTCCCCTTAAACTATCCCTCAACATTTCTACTTGCCCACCCACCCCTCCCCCGCATCATCCGCTCCCAGGGTCTCTTGCTGTGTCGAATCTAGGGTACAATCTTGGGCCATGTGTTGTCTAGGTGTGTGACGTGCTCGGTGTTTCCGGGGTGTAATCCCTGTCCGTGCTGAGGGTTTCTTCGTCCTCCGTTAGCATTCTATGCCTAAGGGCTTGTACTAACGTCTCCCAGGCTGCCGCCATGTCCAATCCTCTAACATCTGGATTCCGACGTGCTAATTGATATCTGTGTGTGCTGTCACAAGCTGCCCACTTGAGGAATTCGTTATACCATCTCCTATGAGTAGGGCCCGTCCTCGCCTTCCACTGTCTTGTTATTTCCCTTTTAGCTATTATCAGCCCCATATCAATGAATTTACTTGAATTTTTATTTTTGGGCGTGTGTGGGAACCAGTGCAGAATGCACACCGCTGAATCAAACTCAATGGTTCTTTCCGTTACGTCATTCAAGGTGTCCCCTATTGCCTGCCAGTACGCCCGGAGGGCAGGGCAGGACCACAGCATGTGTTCCAACTCCACTCCCTCCAATGCGCACCGGGGGCACGCCGACTCAATTACCCCAAAATACTTCTTGATTCTGCCAGGGGTCATGTAAGCCCTGTGCAGCACGTAGAAATGAATGAGCTGAAATCTCGCATTTCTCGTGCTATTTCGGGCTCGGCGCACTAGTCGGGCCCAAGTCATCTCAGGAATGTCCTTGCCAAGGTCAGCTTCCCATTTGGTCTTTAGCGCCGTGAGGGGCGGCAGATTTTCGCGGAGCATTCTAGAGTACAGGCACGTTACAGCCTTAACCGTCCCAGCCGCCATCATAGCATACTGGCAAGCATTGGACGTCCCGGGCTCAGTCAGACCCCCTTTCCAATGTGCCTGCATTGCTCCAATCACAGCCGAGTGTAGGAGGTAGCCCCCTCGTGGCAGATCGAACCGTTCCTGGAGTTCCTGATATGGGAGGAGCGCACCATCTTCATAGAGGTCCCCTACAACCTGTATTCCCGCGTCTTCCCAGTTCTGCAGCTGTGACCAATCTCCCCCGTGGGGCAGCGCAGTCAGCATGCCCAGGGGTATTTCCGGGGCATTGGGGTGTCGTATCCCCACTCACCGCTGAGACCGGTTCCAGCAAAGCCGGAACGTTTGTTGCTCCAGTGTCAGGTCTCGACTGGCGATCCTCTGCTGTAGGTATATAGGCCAGAACATGCCGTGGCATGCCTCTCACCCCGTCGCTCTCAGGGCCCCGGTACACCCGTGCCACCTCCTGCGTGTATATCTGCAGTTGAGCGGTGAGATAATAAAGCTCAAAGTCCTGTACTGCGAGTCCCCCCTCGTCCTTCGGGCGGGTGAGCGTCGCCAGCGCCACTCTGCATCTGCCTGCCCCCCACAGGAACGTAGTCAACTGAGACTTGAGTTGGCGGAAGAAGGAACTAGGAATCCAGATTGGGAGTGTGCGAAAGTAGTATAGTAATCGCGGCAGGGCAATTTGTATTTCTTCTCATGTGAGAGATGTTGGAAATGTGATTTGATTGATTTGTATTTTCCTGCAGTATTGCTGTTCAAGAACAATAAAATATATATAAAAAAAAAAAGGAAACATTATGACCCGCTTTCAGCCTGGCCTGATGAACTGGGATCACCGCCTAAAGTATCGAAGGAAGGAAGAAACCTCGGAATGAACATGGACTCCAAGCTATTGATGAATGCCCAAGTGGAAAAACTAGCAAGATGAAGCTTTGTTACTATAAAAACTCTGCAACAAATCTTCCCCCATTTGGAATTTCCACACAAGGTCCAAGCTACCATCTCCCTTGTTCTTTCCAAACTCGATTACACTAATAGCCTCTACCATGGATCACCTTTAAGGACTATGAAAAGACTACAGCGGATTCAGAACTCGGCTGCCAGACTACTCGTCCATATCAAACCGCGAGACCTCATCTCCCCTACCTTGAAAGCCCTGCATTGGTTGCCTGTTGTCAGAAGATACATGTTAAAGCTGCTTTGATTCACCCACAAAGCCATACATGGAATGGGACAGCTCTTCATCAGGAATAAAATCACAAAACACATTCATCATAGGAATATCCTCTCTAGAGTGGCACCTCACCTCAAAATCCCAAGATACAAAAAAAACATGGGTGTCACATTCTTCTCTGTTCAAGCAGCCAAAATATGGAATTCTTTACCCCCAACCTAAGATCCACCGACAACCACCTTATCTTCAGAAAACTACTCAAGAATTGGCTCTTTGGCATATAAGCACCATACGCAAACAGAAATATACAGCATATCCCTCTGTATATAAGCATTTATTTGTACTATAGATATGTACCTATATTTGTATTGCTTTGTATTAACATGTTGAATAATTGTTTGTTAAACAAATAAAAAATAATAATAATTACATACAACACTTCAGCGGGGCGTGCCAAGATGGTGAACACACTTTGAGAGTGCTCCCGGACCCCTCCGCCATCCGCCCGTAATCCTCACCTACAACGAGCCATCCAGCCTTGAAACTTGCTGTGTGTATGGCGCGGTTGCCCTGGCTGTGCCCCCAGGAGTGCAGAGCCTTCTTCGTGTCGTCCTGCTGCTGCGAGCCGGCCCATCTCGCCTCGCATTCCAAATGGCGCCCCTACCCCTGCGGGTGATCGAGGCACTGGCTGCCCCCCGAGGTGCCCTGCCCAGCTCTGCGTTAAGTCTGCTGTGTGAGCGGGAGGCGCCTCAGCCGCATATTCTGCTGGGGAGCGGCTGCCTGCCCTGAGTGACTCCTCTCCCCGCCTCCTGGTCTCCCCCTGGTGTGTGGTGCCTCGGCGGCCTAGATTTGGCTCGTGCCCCGAGATCCTCCCAACGGTGCGGCCACTACATCGGCTGCTGTGTCGGGCAGCGGAGGTGGAAAACCGAGGCTGCAATCCCATTGGCACCGGAGGACCCTCTGAAGATCCTGAGGTTGCTGTGCAGGGAGCTGCGGAGCGGGTGAGTCCCGGCGGCGATGGGGGTCCAGGACAGTTGCTGGGAGCCCCCCAGGTGACTCCTATCCCTGCCTCCCGGTCTCCCCCATCAGCACTGGCGGAGGCGGGCTTAGTGTGTGGCGCCTCAGCGGCCTAGATTTGGCTTGTGCCTCGAGATCCTCCCAACGTGTGGACGCGACATCAACTGCCGCATCGGGCAGCGGAGGCGGAAGACTGAGGCTGCAGTCACATTGGCACCGGAAGAACCTCTGAAGATCCTGAGATCACTGTGCAGGGAACTGCGGAGCGGGTGAGTCCTGGGGGCGGTGGGGGTCCGGGACAGTTGCTGGGGGCCCCCCACACGTGCGGTAGGCCGACAGAGGTGGGGGCTGGCCCTGTGTGGCCTTGTACTTTGTTTGGGATCCCCCCTGGGCTGGGTGATGCCTGAGCCGCCCCCCCCCCTGACATTGCTGATAGCCAGGGGAGACGCCTGTGCCGTGTGGCGATCCCTGGGCTGGGGTGACCTGGAGAAGATCCTCAGCCACATTAATCAAGCGGCGGGGGTCCTTATGTGAGCCCTTCACCCTCTATTTGGCCCTGGATTATCATCTCTGTGGACTGCATTGGAGCGGGGCAGGCGGGTCCCTCCCGGGCCTGTCACTCATCCTGGTTCACCCCCATGGCCCTACCAGTGACTGGAGATCCGACACTCTGGGCAGTCGATCACGCGCAGAATCTCTCCCATTGGGTTGGGGTTTGGGACGTCCCCCCCATCTGTGCCATCGCCTACTGCACTGTTGGCCTAGAGGGGGTGAGGCTATCTGCAGATTCACCAGGTGTAGTTCTGGCGAGGTGCACTGTGGCCCTGGCGGGTGGGGGCCTACCTTATCCGGAGTGGCGGATTCGGCTGCACATATCGGGTGGCGGTGAACTGGTCCGGGCCTCATCTGCGCACTGGCTGCTTTCCCTGCTTAAACCTGGCCAACTTGAATAGATCTGCCGGTCCCCTGCTGCGGGGTCCGCCTGTGGCTCCTCGTAGTGCCATCATGGTCAGAACGGATAGGTCAGCAAAGACCCCTGCCACTCAAACAAAAATGGATTGTTTCACCACCTCGGAAGTGGGGGCGACCGGGGGAGCCGCAGAGCAGGAGCCCCCTCCATCCGCTGACTTGTCAACTATCTTAAAAGCCATCCAGGCCTCACAAACCTCGGTCGAAGGCAAGATTGCGGAGGATTGCGTGGACATGACTCTCATCCGGCAGGACCTCCGAAACGCCATGACTCGCATCAAAGAAACTGAAACCCGGATCTCCACTGTAGAGGACGATGTCCAACAACTTAAGGGGCAGGTGGCCCGTCTCCAGTCGCGCACGCAGGAATTGCATCGCCGAGCAGAGGACGCAGATAACAGGTCCCGGGGCAACAATCTTCAACTGGTGGGCTTCCCGGAGGGGGCAGAGCGGGGCCGCATGGTGGACTTCCTGGAGAAGTGGTTAAGATCGTGGGTCCCTGAGGGATCTCTTTTCCCATGGTTCGCGATTGAGCGGGCCTACCGGTCTCTCGCCCCAAAACCGCCAACAGGCGCTGCCCCCCAACCAGTCATAATGCGAATCCTTAATTTCAAGGACTGTCGGAAGCTCGCAAACAGCAGCGGCTCCACTACGAAAACCATATAATTATGATCTTCCTAGGTTATACCCGCGAGGTCCAGGGTCAGTGACGCTCCTTTGGCTAAGTTAAACAAAAGCTGAGGGCACTCAACATCCAGTATAGGCTCCTTTTCCCGGCGAGCCTGCGAGTAGTGTTCGCTAACAAGATCCTGTTCTTTGACACTCCTACAGAGGCTTGGGCAAAGGAGGAGCGCCCCTTGCGCATTGTTGACCAGCCCTCACTTTTAAGGGGTGATGAGGAGCCGGTCCGGTCTGCACCTTTCGTTCCCCAACTCAGCACCATCGCTCCCGCAGGCGCCGTGGTCAGAAACGGGCACGGTCGGACTCTCCACCGGGCCGCTCCCCACGACAGCCAATACTGCTCTCTGATGGATCCTCAGCTGGGAGGCGCTCTGGTTTATCTGGACACCTGGACCGAGGAAGTGCTTTGCCCTGGCCTTCTTTGACCGATCTCTCGGACACGGACCTGTCACGTAGACCTATGCTCCTGAAGGACCCTGCCTGACTGGTCTCTGCCTGCCGGGCTTGGCTCCGCAGCCGTAGACCGCACTCACAAATTTGAAACATTTCTTCCTTCCCGATGGACTCATTTACGCACATCCTGACATGAGTAGGGGTCCTCCACGCTTTCCCATTTCCAAGCGTTGTAGTTTGGGTGTTCACTCATTACTTTATTGTTGGGGCGACAGATGCTTCCATTCCTGAAGTGTAGGGTGTGGGGGGCCGTTGTCCCGAGTTTTTTCTTACATTTTGTTTTCCTTTGTTCTTTAGTTTTGTCACACCAGCACTCGCACAGCTCTCTAACTTGCGCTCAGTGTGACATGCGGAATCCACTTCTGACACCTTGTTAAGCCCGTTGACGTCCATCTTTGTTGCCACACCCCACTTAGGGGCTTACTACCATACAATTACACCCAGCAACATGCCAGACACACCTTCCTTAAACACTTCCCTGTGCATCATGTCCTGGAATGTTAATGGCCTCTTGGATCATTTCAAAAGCATGGCTGTCTTATGCTAAGCACAGCGCCTAGGGGTGGACATTTTGCTGTTACAGGAAACACACCTGTTGGGGAATCACTGCCCCTTTTTAGCCGCGATACGGATACAACAGGACTTGGCATTCAGGGTTCACTCGGGGCTCCCGAAGGGTGGCGATTTTGGTGAAGAGCTCCCTTCCCTTTGTGACTATCAGGATGACCCTCGATGCCCAGGGCACCTTTGTGGCCCTTAGTGGCATGCTGAATGGTAACCCCCTTAACCTTGTGTCACTTTATTCTCCTCCCACAATGCTGACGGCTACCCTAACCAAGTCTGCCAACCTTTTGGCATCCTTGCCCCTGGGTCCCATTTTCTTTGGGGGCGACTTCAATGTGGTCTCTTCACTGGACCTTGATATGATCGGCCCTCCTTCCCCCAATAAGATTGCACAGGCAAAACAGCTGATGGCTTGGGCTGAATCCTTGGGTTTATGTGAAGCTTGGCGTGTTTGGCACCAACACTCCAAACAATCTACACACACCTCAGCGGCACACCACACACAGGCACACATTGACACCATCTTCGTTCCATCGTCGGACCGCCTACTGATTCAGGGTGTCTCACTTCTCCCAAGAGGCATCTCTGACCATTCCCCGGTGATGCTCTGCATGGGTCCCCCCCGCCTTTGCCCGGCAAACATGGAGGCTAAACGCCTGGTTCCTTCAGGATAAGGAGTTTCGGAAGGTGGTGGGGCTGGAACTTAAACATTACTTTATTTCTAATGAAGGGTCTGTGTCCTCCCCAGGTACCCTAAGGGAGGCAGGCAAGGCCACGATTAGAGGGATCACCAAGGGACAGCTCAAGATCCAACGTCAGGCCTAATTGGAACAAATTACTACACAGGAGGCGCAGGCTCAGCGCCTGGAGCCTACCTCTGCCCGATCGCCCGATGCTTGCGACACAAGACTTATTACCCGGCTTCGCTCGGAGATCAAGCAGTTGTCGCTGGATGGGGCCAAACTCCTTTGGCGCTCATCCGTGGCCAGGGTGTATGGTTGGGGCGACAAGAATGGATTACTCCTTTACGGCCTTGCCACATACGCTAGGGTGAACTGCAAAATTACCGGGATCATGGCGCAAGATGGTTTGATGTGCCATTCCCCAGTGGACATGGCCCGTGCCTTTGCCACCTATTATCATCAACTCTATGAGGCCAGACCTCCCACCCTTCCTCTCTCAGACCTGCTGGTGGTAGGAGGTGGCGGCCTTCCATGTATAGACCCTGCTACGCAAGCTGACCTAGATCACCCCATCACCCGTAAGGAGGTTGGGGAGGTGATTGGCCTTATTTCCTCCGGCAAGACACCGGGTCCGGACGGTCTCCCCCAAGAATACTATGTACACTATCGGGACATGCTTGTACCCCACCTTGCAGGACTGTATCAGGAAGCGGTGGAAAAGGGCTCCTTCCCTCATGAGACAGACAAGGCCACCATTGTGGTTCTGCCTAAATCTCAGTCGCCCTTGTCACGTTGTGCCGACTACCACCCTATCTCACTCATTAACACAGAGGTCAAACTGTTTGCCACAATCTTCGCCCAGCGGCTTAAACCCCACTTGTCCACACTGGTTCATCCCGACCAATGCCGTTTCATGCCCTCACGCGGCACCCGGCATTGTCTTTGTAGACTGCAATCTGCCCTGGCCCACCGTCATCTCCTCACCCCGTATCTGGCAATTCTCCTTGTAGACTTTGAGAAGGCCTTTGATTCGGTGGATTAGGGTTTCTCGGAGATGTTTCGGAGAGGATCGGACTCGGTCCCCGGTTCCGGGCCATGGTCAAGGTTCTATACCCCCTCCCGCGAGCTTGTGTCCGAGTAAATGGGGTCCTATCGGAGCCCTTTTCGAATCGCAGGAGAACGTGACAGGGCGGTCCACTTTCCCCTATGCTCTACGCTTTGGTGGTGGAGCCCTTGGCGTCCCTGATGTGGTCGTGTGAACACATGCGGGGATGGGAGTGTCCCAATACTGAGCCAGACAAAATTGCTCTCTATGCAAATGACGTCCTCGTCTATTTAGAAGACCCCGCACGGTCAGGTCCACATTGTCTTCACATTTTGCATTCCTTCGAATGGGTCTCTGGCCTCCGGTTGAACCCTGACAAATCAGTTCTGGTTCCCTCAACTTATCCGGGGAATGCTTCGACTGGCAATCTGACATACCTCTTCGCCGCCAATCCTTTAAATATCTGGGGATCTGGATGACCCTACTCGCTGAGCTGAGCAGGGCACTTAACGTTACTCCCCTGGTGAAACGTGCCAGGGCGGACCTCCAGAAGTGGCAGTCGATGCCCCTGAATCCCATGGGGATCCAGGGGCAGAAACTCTTTTTAAAATGATGGTGCTTCCCCGCTTCCTTTACGTTCTTCAGAAAACACTCATGTGTTTTCCTACGACCTGATTCGGCGAACTGGATTGTATAGCCAATAAGTTTCTGTGGGGGAAAGGTAGCTCCTGACTGGCTCCAAATACCTGCAGGATCCCTTCGTTAGATGGGGGTCTAGGAATGACTCATCTCTACTTATATTATTTCACCACGTGACTTCTCTCCATACATACATGACTGGTTCAACAGGGGTTGGTCAGATCCAGCTTCCAGACTCGAACTTGGAGAGCTAGGGCTTGCCAGGATTCAATCCATGTTGCATGGGGCCCCTATTCCCTCTTGCCTACCAGAGGTAACGCGCTCTGTGTTGCTAGCCTGGTGTGCTGCACTGCGGCACACCAAATGGACACACACACTGACTCAGTGTACACCATTGTGGCATGGGACCTAGCTCAAAGAAGTTAATGAGCTGTAAGGCTTCAGGGCATGGGACCTTATAGGTATTTCACAATTGGGCGATGTATGGGTGGGGAACCACATGCGTTCCTTCGGAGACCTCCACTGCACCAATCACAATTCTAAATGTATCTGCAACTGCGACACGCCCTCCAGGCACACCTTACAATAGGTACACGGCTTCCTGACTACAGCCCACCCGAAGCTCAGATATTGTTTGGGGACCTGGAGAAGGGTGGCATCTCCTGTTTTTATCATATACTGATTAACAATACTCCCACTTCCTTAGACCAACTGCGGGCTCGGTTGGAGGACTGGGTTGGCCCCTTGGAGGAGGAGGATTGGCATGATGCCCTTACGGCTCCTAGAACAGTCACCGCATCCGCTAGGCTGCGCCTGGTCCAGCTCTATTATTTGCATGCTGAATATCTCACCCCGGCGCGCCTCCATCGGGCAGGGTTTAGTCTGACCCCAGCCTGTACTAGGTGTGGTCATGATCCGCCCGACTTCCTTCATATGGTGTGGGCCTGTCCCCGCCTGGCGCGGTTCTGAAGGGAAATTGAAGAGCTTACCGAAATCTTGGGGTGGGAGGTTCTCCATGACCCAAAGCACACAATCCTGGGCATCACTGATGGGTTAAATGGGTCTCGAAATGAGAAGGTGTTTTTAACTACAGCTATGGTAGTCGCCAAGAGAGACATTGCGGCCTCATGGCAATGCCCTGAACCCCCGAGTGTCGGACGTGGCGGACTGGGGTGGACTGGTGCGCCACACAGGAGAAAGTCATGTATGAAGCTTGTGGGTGTCCTAAGAAGTATCGCAGAGTTTGGGGGAAATGGTTGAGGGAGGTGGTGTGGTCATAGAGGGGACTGTCAAATTTCAAGTGTGTTTTAATGGTGTCTGTTAGATGGGTTGCGCAGATTCGTATATGTAATCCTGGATTTTCATGGATAGTGCTGAAAGGTTGGTGTATTCTTTCTGTAAAGCAATAAAAATGTGTTTATCAAAAATAAATACAACACTTCAAAACCAGAGTTTATTGAATATATCTTTAATCTACTAATACTAACTTCTTTAATGCATCTATATACCTTCCATGTACTTGGATCTATATATTTATTACTCCCCCCCCCCACAAAAGTTATATGCACTATTCTAATTCTCACCCTATACCTCTATCAATATCTTTAATCTGCATATACTTGCTTCCTTTATTCATCTATAAACTTTCCATGTACTTATGGATCTATATATTTATTACTTTCTTCTAATTCAGCATATCCAATGAACTACCCTATTTTCAGCCTATACCTCTCTCAATATATCTTCTACCTCAAGTCTCTGACTCATCTCAAACCTCTTTCTACTACTCTTTACAATGCAATAGCCTAGTTCTCACACTATACCTCTATCAATATATCCACTACCTCCACTCTCCACATCCATTCATTCCAAACCCCATACCACTACTATGATCCCTAAAATAGCCCTTTCTATACTCCCCCTTACTCTACCCCTCTTTGTACCACCTGACACCTCTTTTACTATACTGATCCCCTAAAAGAAGCCTTTCTAAACTCTTCCCTCTGACTCTTCCCCTCCACATCCCTTTTACTTATCCCAACCCTCCCACTACTGTTATGACCTAAAAAAAAAGTCTAAAGCCTTCACTCTTCTATCCCTACACTATGCTTTTCAATAGAAATAACAGACTAACATGTCCACTTCTCAAATTTCATATTTCACTATACTAATTAACCACTAATTCTTTATGGGTTACAGAGTAGCGTGCTACTTGCCGAAAAAGCGCTTCAACACCCCATTAGGGGTAACAAGCGCTATAGATATATGCAAACCTTTGTCTCTCTTGTATGCCTCTGCTACCAATCTCAATCCAAATAACTGACTAACATCCACCACTCAAATTACTTTCATACTTCACTATACTAATTCAACACAAATCCTGTAATGGGTTCCGGAGTAGCATGCTACTCGCCAAAAAACAAAAGAAGCACTTCAAAACCCCATCAGGGTTAACGAGCGCTATATAAGTGCAAACTTTTGCTCTCTTCTATCCCTCCGCTATCCTTCTCAATCCAAATAACTGATTAATATCCACCATTCAAATTACTTTCATATTTCACTATACTAATTCACCATTTATCCTTTTGGGTTACGGAGTAGTGTGCTACTCACCAAGAAAGTGCTTCAACACCCCTTTAGAGGTAACAAGCGCTACATAATTACAAACCTTTTTCCCCTCTTCTATCCCTCTGCTATCCTTCTCAATGCAAATAACCGACTAATATTCACCACTCAAATTATTATCATATTTCACTATACCAATTCACCACTAATTCTTATGGGTTCCAGAGTAGCGTACTACTCGCCAAGAAAGTGCTTCAACACCCCATTAGGGATAACAAGCGCTATATAAATGCAAACCTTTTTCCCTCTTCTATATCTCTGCTATCCTTCTGAATCCAAATAACTGACTAACCTATCTACCACAAAAATTACTTTCATATTTCACTATACTAACTTAACAATAATCCTTTATGGCTTCCGGAGTAGCATGCTACGCGCTGAAAAAGCACTTTGACGCCTCGTTAGGGGTAGTAATCGCTATATAAATGCAATTACAATACAATACCTTGTTCAAATGAAAGACAGTGTAGGGTTCATGTGAACAAAGAGCTTGGATTTCACTAACCCTGCGGGCTGAAGTGATCGCCACAAGGAAAGCCGTTTTCCAAGACAAACGTTGGAGATGCCTTGTGTATGGATTTGAAAGGTTCCTGCATAAGGCGTGAAAGTACTGTATTAAGCTCCCATAGAGAAGAAGGGCGTCCGATGGGAGGAAATACTTAATTAAAGAGATTCTAAACAAGCATTTGCAATGCAATAGGTCTCGCATTTGTGAGAATTAGAGCTACTGGCGTTGTAAATGAAAGTTCTTTTTACCTATGTGTTTTGTTTTGGAGTGTAGTGGAGGTGTGTGGTGTAGAGTGGAAGTATGTGGGTTGCATCAGAATTGTTAGTTGTGGAATTATGTGTTGGGAAGTGTATTTGTATAGTGTAATGATGTGGCATGGTGAATAGATAGTGGTGACAGATGCAGAGAATAGATAGAAAGGAAGAATGTGAGGGATAGGTAGTTCCTGTAGGAAGTGGCTATTGAACTTGAGACAGTGAAGCAGAAATAGTGTGTGAGAAAGATAGAAAGAAAGCTACAGCAGGCCATAGACGCGTAAAGAGGAAGGTGTTGTGTAAGCAGAAGACACCCTAAGAAGAGGAGGAGAGTGTGGGTTTGAGGGATGGAAACTTTGTAAAGTCACAGGAAAGAAACTGTGCTTGACAACCTGAGGTTAACCACATGAGAGAGGCAGGAATTGTGTGTGAGAGAGCAAGAGAGATGGGTGAGAGAGAGAGATAGAGGGACAAGTGGAAGGGGCACCTGGGTGGGAAGAGGTGAACTAGTGCACAGCTTGAGGAGGTACAGGATAGTAGTATATGTGAGTAAGCAGTATAGAGAGAAGACAGGTAGTGTATGGGACGGATGAGAGAGGCAATGGTGTTGTGAGATGAGAGTGGGGAGTGAGAGATGAGAGGGGTAGTGGGAGTGGGAGGGAGATATGACAGTGTTAGTAGAAGTGCAAAGGAGAGAAGTATTGTATTGGAATTGTTTGTTGTGGAATTGTGTGGCAGGGATATGTGTGGATAGTAATTAAGTATAAGTGTATTGGAATTATGTACAGCATTTTTTATTGCTCTTTTACGTGTGGTATTCCGCACCTGTGAGAAAGATAGTGTGTTTTCAGTAAATAAGCTATGTGCACACATGCACAGTTTTTTACTGCAAAGTCGGCCACATAAGCTCTACTAATACAGCTCTCACAAGATCTGAAGATGAATGCAGGTGAATAATATACTGATGCAATGAAAAATAACCATCTTTCAAATATTTAATGAATGTTGTTTCTTCCCCTTTCAAGCAGAATGTCGCATTTACAGAGTAATGAATTCAAGATCCTTTTTCTGTGCTTTTATTTATTATGCTGCAATATCAATTAGCTCTAGAGATGGGTGTGCACTGCCACAGCTGAACAGAACATGTGTACATGTGCGTGGCTTGATCTCACAGTTTGTACGAGTGTGGGTGCGAGAGGGTGAATAGGAAGTTATGTTATGCCTGTTGTGTGTGCATTTGATTGTGTACGCGCCCGTGTAAACGTTTTGTTTTTTAGTGTGTATATAAGAGACTGTGTGTGTAGAGAGTTTCAAAGCAATGTTGTGTTTGGATGGTGTGCATTTGTGCATCTGAATGTTCATGTTTACTTTATGCTCGTGTATGGTTGACAGAGGATGTGTGCGGAAGAATATGGCGTTGCCTATGTACTACTGAGAGCCTATTCTTGAATGTATATGTGCACGTCAGCACCAAAAATAGATTTTTTTTTGGCTGCAAAGATCGGCTCCCTGTCCCGCCTAAACTTCGGTGGTTTAACAGACACAGAAAATGTAGGGAAATAGAGTGTTTTGCACAAAATAGCAAGCATTTACAATGCAACGGTTTCGCCTTTGAAAAAGTTAGAGCTATTGGCATTGTAAATGACAACATTTTTATGTATGTGTTGGTTTTGAAAACAGATAAATAAATGGCACTGTCATATACAATGCCAATAGCTTAATCTCTCGCAAATGCCAAACACAAACACACAGACCAACACAGAGTCCCACACACATACATACACAGAGCCACATACACAGACACACACACAGCCCCCCCCCCCCCCGTCGGGACGAACCCTCCAGGGCCAGCATGGACGGGAAGTCCTTGCAGTTTGAGATGCCGGTGGAGTCGGTGATGCAGGTCTTCCACAAGTTGGACCAGAAGGTGGCCGTGGTGATGACCGTGCCGTCGATGCTCGACACCTTCTAGTAGTCGGTGGGCAGCGTGGAGCAGACCAGCACCAAGCCAGACAGGGCCAGCAGGAGGGCCACGATCTCCCTCGCCATGCTGGACATGGTCACCGGCAAGGATCACAGGGCACAGGTGTCAGAGCTGAGGGCACGGGTGAGGGCAGAGGGCACATGGGTAAGAGCTGAGGGCAGAGGGGTGAGAGCTGAGGGCACAGGGTTAAGAGCTGAGGGCACAGGTAAGAGCTGAGGGTACAGGAGTCAGAAGCGAGGGCCTAGGAAGAGCTGAGGGCACAGGGCAGGGTAAGAGCTAAGGGCAGATGGGTAAGAGCTGAGGGCACAGGTAAGAGCTGAGGGCACAGGAGTCAGAAGCGAGGGCCTAGGAAGAGCTGAGGGCACAGGGCAGGGTAAGTGCTGAGGGCAGAGGGGTAAGAGCTGAGGGCACAGGTAAGAGCTGAGGGCACAGGGGTAAGAGTTGAGGGCACAGGGGTAAGGGCCAGCAGGAAGGCCACGATCTCCCCAGCCATGCTGGACATGGTCACCAGCAAGGGTCACAGGGCACAGGTGTCGGAGCTGAGGGCACGGGTGAGGGCAGAGGGCAGAGGGGTAAGAGCTGAGGGCACAGGGGTAAGAGCTGAGGGCACAGGGGTAAGAGCTGAGGGCACAGGTGTAAGAGCTGAAGGCACAGGTAAGAGCTGAGAGTACAGGGGTAAGAAGTGAGTGAGGGCCCGGGGTGAGATCAGATGGCAGAGGATTTAGAGCTGAGGGCACCTGCGAGGGCAGAGAGCAACGCAGTAAAGAACCTTTACCTGCGCTCATATTTACTAAATTATCTTATCTGAATACTTTATAACTCATATTGCACAAGTGGAATTTGCTCGTCCTTCACAGTATGCTTAGCAGGGGTCAAATCTGGTAAATGGTTCCGGTGCTGAGTAATTGTGCACAGACATTAGTAGCGGCCAGCGAGTATGAGAATGGTATTCACACTGACCTTCCGGTGCGAAAAATACACTAATGACGTGTATTGTGCAAAACTCTATTGCACCATTTCAAACCTCCATAGCACTGACGCCATGACCGCAATCAGATCACCAGATGTTTATCACATTGTGTAAGTGCAAGAGACGTCACACCCGTCTCCGCCTCCCTGGGATTAATCATTGTCTGAGAATGGGGAAGCTGATCTGGATCTGCTCCCCCTTACGATCCGGGGCAACAAGTGAGTGCCTTCTTATGAAAATCCTGGGCCTGCTGAGGAGTGGTAAAGACATAATGTTTTCCCCGGTGTGTGACCCGCAGATTGGCCGGATATAGCAAGACATAAGGAATACTGGTCTGCTGCAACTTTCGTTTTACAGGTTACGAACGTCTTGCGTAAAATCTGGGAAAATGGAAATGTAGTGACCGTCATAGTTTAGATCTCGCTTTTCCTGTGTCATTCGGAGGATAGCATCACTGTCATTGTATTTCAAGAGAGGAGCACTTATGGGTCATGGGGTAGAGCCCGGAGGGGACTAGCAGTGAGCGAGCAGTGGGCTCGCTACACTATCAGGACTTTAGAAAAGACAGAGGCAAGATGGCGTCAGTGTGAGTGGTCCCTGAAGGAATCGCTCCGTGGACTCCAAACCTGTGTGATGAACTGCGCCTAGCCCAGCCGGCTTCTGCATCGTATAGAGAGAACGCTGTGGAAGATGAGGGGGGCTGACAGCCTATAGCCTATAGATTTAACCTACAACTACAACTACAAACCGATGACCTACGATCGGCCAGGCAGCCCCGTGGTGAGGTAAGGTGAGGTACACAGCGAGGTACGTGAAGGGGTGCAGTCTCCAATCCTCTATCACCGTCTGAACCCGCTTTCACCTTCTAAACCCGCCGCTGCTATTTCTGCTATTGCTGCTATTTCTGCTTCTGTTGCTGCTGCGGGAGGAGGCATGAAAGCATGAAAGACTCACCGGACAGAGCGGCCTGCAGAATTGGCACTGTGGCGGGATGAAGTGCATGATGAGTGCGGCAGTTGACTAATGGGTGTGAAAAGACCATAAAAGCCCGTAAAAGTACTGACTAAGCTCATGCAAAGTTATTTAAGGCTATTTGCGCCCTCAAGTGGAAACAAACATTTACGGGACTTGCCCTGGTTGTGACTTAAGGTTAGCTCTGCTCCGTTCAAGAAACCGATATAGATGGTTTCTGATGGTCGTAGCGCAAGTCTTGTGGCCGTGGCTGGATCAGTGGGGTTGATGAGTCATCCTGAGTGTAACATCGGCTCAGCTTGCAAACAGTAACATTGTAGCGCTGTAATAATTTCAATTACCGCAACATCGTGAGGGGGTGTATTCGGAAAACGATAAATTACAACAAACACAAACATAAACACTTACTCAGCTACTGGAAAAAGCTCTGCCCTCTGCCCTTCTCTGCTCTGCTCGCTCTGCTCGCCAGCACTGTACCACAGCCATTTTCTCTTCTTCTACCTCCGAGGCATCGATCACAATCAATCAATCACTCGCTCTACAACTCTGCTGATCTATTAAACCCCTGCCGCTCGGCTGGTCTGTCTTCGGGCCCAAGTCTGACGATCTGCCACGCTACTCGACTTTCGGCAGGGAGTCCAAACTACTCGGATGTCAGAGGAGGCTGTTGCGGGAAACATTAGTAGCCAGCAGCGTGCAGGGTGCGAGAGGTTTGGCATAGTCAAAAACAAAAAAAAACAAGCATTTACAAGTGGGGCCGGAGACACGGACAGCGGGAGGGGGGGCGGGAACGGGCACATGGACAGCGGGAGGGGGAGCAGGAACGGACACACGGACAGCGGGAGGGGAGGGGAGCACTCACCTGGACTTCTTCTGGCGGCGGTCGGCCTGGAGAAATGACCAAAAAAAACCCTTGAAGAAAAAAAAATAACCCACTCTCCACCGCCGCTATGACGTTCTTAAAGGGGCGGAGAGCGAAAAAATCGCCGGAACACCCACGAATCTGGTCTGATAATGATGGACAGATCTCTCTTCCAATGGCTAGCCTCCATTTATGGAGCTAGCCAATGGAAGAGAGAGGCGGGACAAAGCCCCGTACTGGCAAAACATAAGATTTCGCCTGGCGAGCCAGACGAAACCTAAAAAGGAACAGCAAATTAAATATCTAGAACCCCCTCACTTGAAACATTAGCAGCCCGAGTGGAGGAGAAAAGCACACGGCTGAGAACACGCAGTATGTCCTTGGTAATCTTCAATTTCGATGGACAACACAACCCCAACCCACTCTGTGGGCACAAAGACACATTTCTTTTTTAAAGCACGGGGAGAAGAAGTGAATTGCCCCAAAATACAGGATGTTGAACCTGGTTCCCCAGCTCCAAGGTTGGCAGCTGTAGTCATTACGCCACCTAAAGGCCCATAGTAATGAATGGGGAGTTACAGCTAGATTCATCATAGTGCCGAGTCCTTAATAGCGATTATTAAGGAATCGCTATTAAGGACTTGCAAAATGGGATTCATGTAGGAATCGCTAAATAAATTGCGATTCCTACACATTCCTTATTTGCGATTAGCAATTTTCTAATCGCAAATAAGGATGCGATTTCAAGGGTGCCAGGGGTGTCTAAAGGACACCCTGTAGCACCCTTGAAATGTAATCTACATTGGTTTGCGCACACACATGTCCAAAGGACATGTGTGTGTGTGTAACATGCAACTTAGAAAATGCATTTAAATGCATTTTTCTAAGTTTTCGCTATTTACCACGAGGTTTGACCTCGCAGTAAATAGCGGCCCAAAATAGCGATTTTGTAATTTTTAAATGCTTCTTGAATTGCATTTAAGGAATCTCTAATTGAGATTCCTTAAATGCAATTATTCGCAAATATGCGATTTCTAAAAATGCGATTTTTGCATTTGGGATGATGAATCCCAAATGCAAAAATAGCGCTCGCAAAGGGCCAGATTCTCAGAATCTGGCCCTTTGCGAGCCGTTTTCGACTTGATGAATCTGGCCGTCTGTTTGGGACATATTTGTAACATGGGCGGCTTCAGGAGAAAAAGTCCTAAAATAATGCATCAAAGTAAAGCTAACAAACAGGCCAAAAGTGCTTCTCTTGTGTAATATATCTTCACTTGAAAGGCACAGAGAAGGGTATTTTTGGACTTTGTGTTGCTATATGGCATCACAGTTACAGTGCTTATTACCTTGCAATATAAAAACAATAAGATTGAAATCCAGCAAAAGGCCTATAACATACATGTAATTAGTTACACGAGGGAGATGCAATTAAATATGTGTGACATTGTGTCATTTAATATATGAAAATGAAAAGTAGTTCATGCTTGAAGTTTAAGCATTCAAATGTATATTTCATTAAATAGTGTTTTAGCGCATGTTGTGTCTCAAAATCTTCATACAACTTTACTTAGGATCGTAAATATTGCATTGGATGCGTTTTAAATGTTTTTTTTTTATTGTTGAAAAAAACATAATCATTTATTTTTTTCTGTTGCCATTTAGGTATGGCTTGTGACGAGGATAGTGGCAGTTGGATGTGTCAGTAGCTGGGGATGGCCATTATAGGTGAGAGTATCACGAGTCAAGTGGAATTAGGGGAGGGGGCCTCACCTCTTAATCCAAGCGCGCACCCTCTCCTTTTCCCATTGGTTACCCCGGTGGGATCCCAGAAGCTGGTGTGTGAAAGGAGCATGGCCCCTGCCGTTGGCAAGCCTCCAAGTGAAGAGATTGTGCTTTTAAGTGGCATGAGGGCAATGGTTGCGTTTGGGGGCATAGGGGCAATAGTTGCGGTAGGAGGGACGCTGTTAGACGGACCGGGAGGGTCGGCCGAGGATAAGGGGAGAGGTCTCCGGGGAGAGCCGTCTCCAGCGATCGTACAGACAAGTAACTTCCCCCCCACAGACGGACACCACACCAGGATAAGGTTCAACAATACTTTATAGGCAATTCTTTAAGTACGGTAAAATGGTACAAGGAGGTCTGGACTCAGGGGTCCCCTCGATTCTGGTCTCTGGATTGGGAAAAGGGTAGCGGGACAGTCTTGTTTTCCAATAGATGAAAATAGCTCTCAATCCTCGAGCTCGGCGTTCTAGATGATCGGGCCGCGGCGGAGCCAGCAGGTCCCGAGATGGATGAAGGAAGCGACGGTCCGCGGCGGAGCCAGCAGGTCCCGATGAAGATGGTAGTTACAAACGGTCCGCGGCCACGCCAGCAGGTCCCGACGACGATGAAGATTTACGAAGGTTGCGGCAGCGCCAGCAGGCAGGACGATAGTTCGCAAGGCAGAGCTACGGCAGCGCCAGTAGTCCGTCAAGGATGAGTTCTTCTCTGCGTCTCTCGACTCCAGGATACAACTGCCTTCCTGCTCTGGAGCTGCCCCAGTTATAGGGCTGGTGCCCTTTGATGTCCGGACCCTCGCACTTGGAGGTCGGGGGGTCCGGGATGAAGGGGTCTAGACACCCAGCAGGGGGGTGGAGCCAGCGCCCGGGGAGGTTGTGGGCGAGCGGCACCTGGCGGGGGAGAGCCATCGACACCTCTTTCTCCCATTGACCTGCCAAGTAGTCCGCTCACCTCCTGGGTGGATGGTGGTGCCGGGATGTCGGAGGCCTGGCCAGGCCCAGGGTTGGGGTCGATCGGGGGCCACGCGGCCTCGTGGCGGAGTGTCCAAGATGGCGCCCAGGCTGGGCGCGCGGGCCAGTAGTGGATCGGGCCCACGAGGTCGATATGTTCAGAGGCAAGGGTCCCGGAGGGGACGGAAAGCGGGAAGTGGTGGTGTGTGACACTTGAGGGACCGGGCTCGGGCCTGGTCGGGCAGAGGGGGGAGCGGCCCTTCACGTGGCCTGTCCAACAGACGCCTCCGGGCGGGATTCTGTAGTCAGCTGGTGCTCACAAAAGTCAGTTGGCAGGAAGGTGGTGTTCCCCACGCTGTCTTCCACAACAGGCGATGCCCCTGATCTGCAGCTGAGTGGAGATTGGGAGAAAGAGGACCCAGGAGGGTTGTGAATGGCGTGACGTTTGCCCGATGTTAAAATGGCCCTGTCTTGTGAAAGCCTTGGTGATGCACCCGTTTTAACATTATTATAATACAAAAATCTGAAAAAGATAAGTAATTGAAAAAAAATTAATAATTTGGGCAATGCTGCTTGCCGACAATTACTTTCAATTAACTTGTTTTAGATGCAGCGAGACGCAAGGGAGATTTTGACGTGTGAAGTCTCTTAAAGCCTACCATCTGTAACGCGTGCGCAGTGAAACCTCTTGTTTTTCAGTGTCACTGCCTACTCGAATGTTCAAGTCTTTCGAAGATACATTTTCAACAAGTGGCATGCAGGTCACGCCTGTGTGGGCACAATCATAGCTCCTCCCACAGCCTATTGGTGTCTATTACGGGCTTGGTGTGCGTAATAGACATCAATAGGCCATGGGAGGAGCTATGCGCGTTCTTCGGGCCAATTGCGTGCAGTCTTTTACAATAAGACGCACGCACAGGCCCATGGGGAGCTGAAAAGGAAACGCACATGCACGAGCGTGTGCGATTCCTAGGTCAGCTCACATTTCCCGTTTTTACCTACTAAAGCTCACACGACTTGCGTGAGCACTGCTACGCAGTGCACCGCAGGTCGCGAGACCTGAAGAGGAGGTTTATGAGGGACATTTTCTATAGGCAGTCAAGGTTGCCAGGTGAACATTTATTGAGGATATCTGTAAACCAGATTTTGCTAAATAGAGTAAGTATTGAAGAATAGCATCTTCCTGGTAAGTGGTAGGGTCTTTGTTCTTGGATGAGCACCATATTCAAAATCTCTTCCACTTGAAAGCATATGTGGAATGTGTTGAAGGCCGCTTAGCTTTTTTGAGAATTTTCAGCAGTCCTGAGGTAGATTCAGGTGTCCATATTGTATCAGCTCAGGAGCCATGCTGCCAAATTCAAAGCGGCGAGATTGGGGTGCACTATCTGGCCTCCGAATTTCATCAGCAAATTTGGTCTGCATGGCAGCCTCAGATGTGGAAGGATAGACTGGTGAAGGAGGTCTGTGAACCACCATTAGCGTGGCCACTCCGGAGCTATTTTATTTATTTTATTTAATGCAATTTTATGTAGCGCTAACCTTACTCAAAGGTGTCAGAGCGCTTTACAAAAGGACCAGTTACATTACATAAAGACTTCGGAGTACATGAGTTACATAAAAGATACAAACAGAAAAACTCTAAATTCAGAAAAGAATGGTAGTAAGTACATACGTCTATTACAGAAACTAGTGGTTAGAGTTGCATATATACAAGTTGAAAATTCACTCAAGGAAAAGATACAAACAGAAAAACTATAAATTCACATAAGAATGGTAGTACATACATTTACTACAGATACTAGTGGTTGGAGTTACATATATACAAGTTGCAAATCACTCAAGATTACATTTTAAAAAGCAATTAGTGTTGGACAATTATATATTACATATTTACAGAGCATGACATTCTTGCCATCGTTCAGCCAGGCATTCAGGTGGTGTTGCACTTAAGGACGGTGGTCTTGGGTCTGTAGGGATCCCCGAGGTAGCCTTAGGGGTAGAAGGCTGGGTGGTGGTGGGCAGAAGCAGCATGCTGGATTCCCGGGCTGAAATTGAGGTCATGCTGGGCTCAATCTTGTGAAAGGAGGAGGACACTCAGGACAGGCGAACCTGTTCCATGAAGTTAGGTCTCCCGCCTGGCACAAGCACCCGCAGTGAGGCCACGGCCGGCCCAGCGCGCCAACACCACATCAGGTCTCAGGGGTGCCTGTCGGCCGCAAGGCTTACTCCGACAAATCAAGGCCCAGCTAGGCCCACTAAACATCCCTCCCTCTCAGGCATGAGGGTGACTGGGTCAGGAAGTCCCACCAGGCACAGCTCCTCGCAGTCAGACAATCCGGCGCCCGCATGGACATAGGCATTCCAGGACTTTTGCGTGTGCTGCCATGGCCGGAAAACAGACCTCGGCTTCGGCCCCGCTGCTGCCCCTCCACGCCGCGGGTAAGATTCCAAGCTATGAAGATCATCTTTGCTGAGGACTAGGTCAACTTGATGAGAACCTCCGGAATCAGGGAGATCGGTGGAAAAGTGCAGAGATATTTGCCAGACCAATCGATCCATAGGGCATTCCCCAGAGTCCCAGTCTGGTAGAAGCGCAATGCGAAGCTTTGGCATTTGCTGTTTTCTGCGGTGGCAAACAAACCGACACTGGGAGTACCCCATTGCTCAAATATGTCTAGTACCATGTAATCGTGCAAGACCCACTCATGGTTTTCTTGCAGGAGCCTGCTGAGCAAGTCTGCCTGAGCATTTTAAACACCTGGTGATTTTCAGGTTCCTGGCAAGTAGCCAGTTCCAGATTGTCTCAGGCTCGTGAGATATGAGTCTAGACTTTGTCCCCCCATGCTTGTTGAGGTAGTACATCGTTGTGCTGTTGTCCGTCTGAACAAGCAGGGATGGGGAGTTGAATGACAGGCAGAAAGCTTTCAATGCCAGATGGACTGCTTGTAGCTCTAGGAGGTTGATGTGGTACGAGGCTTCTTTTTCTGACAATTTCCCCTGGGTCTGGAGATGGTCCATATGGGCTCCCCAGCCCAGCAATGATGCGTTCGTGACTATCCTTTGAGGTGGAATCTCCTGATGGAATGGAATGCCTTGGAGAAGATTGGATGGGGAGCACCACCATTAGAGGGAGAATTTCGCATGGAGGGATAGTTGAATCTTGTCCTTCCAGTTTCCTGCCAGTTGGTCCCACTGATCTTCAAGACATTCCTATAGAAGCCTCAGGTGTAGACAGGCATTTGGTGTGAGAAAAATGCAAGAAGCCATCGAGCCGAGAAGAGAGGACACAGTCCTCACTGTTGGATGGGAAGCTTTCATGAGACCCGGACATTTCTGAAGGATCGATAAGCGTCCCTCCTCCAAAGGAAACACTTTTGCCTTTAAGGTGTCGATGGAGGCTGCTAGATAGTGCAAGGTCTGTACTTGGGTAGAGATGGACTTGTGGTGATTGATTTGAAGTCCCAGCCTCTGTAAGAGATTGCGAGTCCAGTTGTAATGAATCTGTGCGTCTTGAGCCGAGGACGCATTGATGAGCCAATCGTCTGGATATGGATAGACAAATACTCTGTGTCTCCATAGATGGGCAGCGAGCACTGCCATGCATTTGGAGAATGTTCTGGGTGCTGATTTCAGACCAAATGGGAGGACCCAAAATACTGGTAATGGTCCTGTTCCACTACAAACCTCAAGAGTTTTCAATGCTTTCTTGCAATTGGAATGTGAAAGTACGCGTCTTGTAGGTCAATTCAGCAGAGCCCATCCCCTTGATGTAGTTGAGGATAAATTTGGTGTAGTGCCAGCATCCTAAACTTTTCTCGCCGAATCTACTTGTTGGCTGTCTTGACTTCTAGAATATGTTTACATTTGTTTCTGTCTGTCTTTTTGACAAGAAAGTATCTGGAATAAATGCCTGTTCCTTGCTGTTGAGGAGGAACAAGCTCCAACACCAACTTCTGTAAAGGATGTTGACCTCTGCTCATAACAGAGGGAGATGGTAGTTGGTTGGCTTCGAAGGAATGGAAGGTGGAGGACTGATGAACTGTAGGCAACATCCGTTGCGAACAATATTCAGCACCCATGAGTCTTTTATTATGTTTGGCCACTCTACCAGGTAGTAACTCATGCTTTCCCCCACCGGAGTGGGGAACAGAACAGGGGGAAGTAATGATTTAGGTCTTCAAATCAAAAGGCTGTTTTTCCCCCTGAGGATGCTTGGGAGGATCTCCCTCTAGGCTGTCTTCGGTGATACGATTGGTAAGGCTGTTGTTGTGCACCTCCCTGATGACTGCTTTGATACCATGAGGAAGACTGGCCTCTATGAGAGTTGAAACGGTATTGATAAGGCTGAAAATATCTTCTTTGTTCCCTAGGTCTTTCTAGGCCGGCTGCCTTAAGAGTTTCCATCTCTGCCTTCATTCGTGACATTTCCTCATCAGCGTGGGCTCTGAAAAGAGTAGCATCAAAAAAAGGCAGATTTAGAATCCTTTGCTGCACCTCTGGTTTGAGAGATGTTAGACGCAGCCAAGGCTGTTGCCTAAGGGCTCTCCCATGGCAGTATTCGTGAGCGGCCAATAATGAAGAGTCTACAGCAGCACTAATCACCTGATTTGAAACCATCAGACCTTCATTAAGGAACTACTTGAAGTATGCCCTTTTTCCTCAGGGCAGATGGTCAAGAAACTGATTCAAGGACTCCCACATCTGCCTAGTAAGGCAGTAGCGCTAGCTGCCTTCATGGATGTTACTGCAGTTCTGCACATCTTCCGACCCACAGAATTCTAACTTACAACTTTCTTTGTCTGAAAGGACCGTAGATGAAGGAGCAGTGGCATGTAGTTTCCTTGCCGCTACTACAATTACGGAATCAGGAGCTGGGTTAGTGCGGAGGAAAGCTGGATGCTCTGGAAGACGATACTTCTTGTGAAGTCTTGACGACGCTGTCTTGACGGAGGCAGGAGTAAGAAATAGCTCAATGTCCGGTTTAAGGAGACCTGGCACCAGTGGTAATATGGGTCTAGCTATAGACCTCATTGTAGGGTCTCAAAAATGACAGATGTTGTAGGAGTTGTAGTCGATAAAGGAATACTTAGTTTCATAGCTCCCCTCACTAGAACCTCTTGAAAAGTGGAGACATTGTCCACAGGTGAAATTCATGGAGGCGGAGAGTCAGTCAGTGTGGGAGAGTAAAGACCAGTAGATGTAGAAGATCTTGATCGTGAATGATGATGGTGACTGTGATGAGATCTTTGAGAAGAAGTCGAAGTAGGTCGAGAGTTGTGACAATGGTGATGGCGCTTAGAAAGACGGAGCGATCTTGACCTTGATCACCGTGGTGTTGCTGGAGATGGTGGTGGAGGAGACATAGGTGGTGGTGGTGGACGAGGTGGAGGTGGCGGAGGCAGCGGAGGAGATAAAGGAGATGCTAGTTGATGCTTCAAAGACGGGGAGTGTGTTCTGGAATACTCAGAGTAAGGTGAGGAGTTGATGCGCACTCTCTTCTTCCTGGCCCCTTTCAAGCCTTGGCGACCTTGATAGAGTTCTCAACGTTGACGAATGCCTCGACGTCGACCTGCTTGTCAGCGGTGAATGTCGATGTCGACTCGACTTTGGAGAGCACCTCGACGTCGAACTTTTAGCATGTCTCGCCATCGATCTTGTATTCCTCAGTGTCCATCCCCAAGTCCACCTCTCGGTTGATCTCCGAGCACTATGCCTCGATGTCGATCTCTTCCGACGATGCCTCAACGGCGACCTGGATGGAGTCTTCAACGTGGTTTTTGGGCGTTTGCTTGACATCGTAACCTGGGATTGACGGCGAACAGATTGGCGCTGTACCACTTTTCAACATGGATGTCCTCGAAGTCCACCGGAACCGATGTTGTTTTTGAGCCTCTTTCTTCTTGGAACACTCCCTAGATGCTGTTAACAAAGACCTGGTAGAGGTTCTACCCTCTCCATGCCCTGAGGTTACACCTTCTGATTGAGATTGCAGCCTTCTTCACTCCTCAATCCCATGAAGGCGATTCTTCTCCGGGTCTCTCAAGGTCCGTCTGGTAAAGTTCCTGCAGTGTTGACAAGATTCAGGAACATGATCCTCTGGAAGACAGATTATACAGACCCCATGGGGTCTGTCTTGGCCTTCTTTCTCCCGCAAGCTGGGCACTTGTCAAACAGAGATGGCATTTTCTTGACAAAATGCTTTTAATTTGTATCAGAAAAAGGCAGGGAGAGACAAAAAACATCGAATGAAACAGTAATTATTCAAATTCAATAAAGAATTTTGAAGAAAAAAACACTTTTAGTGGAGCTCAATGCTCCAGGATCATCTCAGCAAGAGCCGGAAAAAAGAACTGAAGTAACTGCCTCCAGCTATGCATGATGGGCTACTGGTGGTGCCTGGTTCCTTAAAGGCACAGTGTTCTTTTTTTAGACAAATAATGGCAGCCCATGTGGCTACTCTGTTCTGCTTCTTTCATCTCTACCATAAAAAAGGATTTGTGAGAGATATTTATACTGATTGACACTAAAATTATCTGAAATGTGCTTATTCTGGCCCCTTTTTTCTCTTCAAGATGAAGAACTTGGCTGGTGTAGCCTAAGTAAATAGGCTGCATAATCTGTCTCTTTTTCTTAAGTGTCTTTGCAGGCTGTGGAGGTACGTAAGGATTCCACAGACTAAAAGGTTGTAATGCCGAGGGAGGGGCTCCTGTTTCATTCCATCAATGAAACATTATGAGTTTGAAGTAAATGAAACAAGGTATGGATATTCAGTCTGTGCCCGGCCGACGTTTTCTTCAAGGAAGAAACCTCTTCTCCTTAGCATGGCCAGACGGGGGACTCCTTATCCTCAGGTTCTCTCGAGGTACGATAAGAAAAAGAAAAGAAATATAGGCACTGGTTAGTGCATTTCTAGAGGAGCCACCAATCATGCAGGGGGTCGGGTCCCGGGAGGGGAGGAACGTTCCGGCGTGTGAGGTATAGGAGGAGGAGGGAACGGGAGAGTATCCCAGCACCAGAAGGTTTTTTAAGATGGGGGTAGGCAGTTTACATGCTTATGGCGTATCGGGGGGAGCCTTTCCCGCCTGCTCAGCTGGTTTTCTGGTCCCCGCCCCGCTCCCAAACCCACGCATCAGCACACGACCCTGTTCAAGCCACGATCCTCCTGGGCCGTGGCGGGGCGAAGCATCCTCTAAATGATCCTGGGATCCGACGAGAGAGCGTCCCGTGGTTCCTCCTCGCGGCATCTGATATCTCCCCAACTCACGTCTCGTACTCCAGCTTCCGGACTCCTCCTTCCGTGGTTCTTCTTCCGCCTGGTTTCCGTGCTCCTTATCCAGGTCAGCCTGTGATAGTCCCACCTCAAAATGGGCGTTTTCAGTGGAGGACGTCCCAGGATTAAAGGGCCAGTCCTTGTATTCCTCCTGTAGACCGGCATCTGGGGACTGCAAGGGAGAAAGAATGGAAGAATCAAGGGAGCCCGAGGCGGGACCGTACCCGGATGGTGTGAAGTCCGACACAGGCCTTCCTGAAGAAAGGCGAAAATCTACACTTAAGAAGATATATATATAACAACTGCTCCGGGGTTCCAGCACATGAGCTTGACTATTTAGTGCTTATGACTATACATGGAAATCCCCTGCGAGAGAACTTATGTTTCTAGAGTTGAAGGGTAATTCTTCCTGACTACAGAAACAATTACAGAATCAGGCTTTATTTCTTAAAGAGTCTTGGTGATGCAGACTTTAAAGTGCCTGGAATAAGTACATTTGCCTCTGACATCACAGTAATTCATGGAACCAGAGGGAGAATACGTCTTGGAGTAGCACTTAGATATAAAGTATTCATGGTGATGGAGACTGTAGTACGTAGGACTTCTATCTGTATTCAATTTAGCTGTTCCTCTGACAAGAACATCTTGGAAAGTTGAGATGTCATCTAGTAAAGAAGCTCATGGAGAAGCTGGAGAAAATGTTTCTGTATATGATATTTCTGTGTCATACAAAGATGTACTTGGGGGTGTTGATGGAGTTCTTAGTTTGTGTCTGTCCAAAAGTCTTAACGGAGAAGTAGACGGTTCTGTTAGCCTCGGAGTCAATGTGGTGTTGCAGGCACCAAAGATATAACAGGAACTGTCGATTCCGAGAGTGAAGGCAGATTTAGAGGCTGAAGAGAGTCTTCTGCAGGGATAATTAGTCTTGGCTTCTTAATGATAAATGGCTCTTCCACAGATACTACTCCATTACTTGAAGACAAGGAGTATGCATATGAATATCTTGATATCATATGTCTTGATGGTGACAAAGACATTCTTGGATCTGAGAAATGGAGTTGTTTTGGTGCTGGACATTTTGCCGTAGAATGCTTCAACTGCGGATGATGGAGTGTTTTGAGTGTCGCTGATGTCAAGTTTCAAGGTTGGTCTGTGCCATAATCAAGACTTGCTCAATTGACAGAGTTGATGTTGCCTGTCTTCACATTGATGGAGTTGAAATCTGCAGCAATGGTACTGATAACAATACTTGAGGGATTGGAGGTGCTGTCGAGCCGTTTGAGGGCGCGCAGGTTGGTCCTGATTGGTCGACGTCGCCAGATGCTTCTGTGAATGACAGGAGAGCTTAAAATGATGATGGTCTTTTATGTTTCTCCCTGGATTGCCATCTGTGGGTGTCCTTTTCATTGGAGGAAGCTGGTGCATAAAAAGTAGACCCTTCTTTTCTTCTCTTTTTCTTCTTTTCTTCTCCAGCTCTGAGTTACTTCAGGAGAAATCCCTTCCTGTCTTTGATGGCTCTTTCTTTGCTCTCTGCTGCATGCACTCTGTCTGACCGAAGCAGGCAGGCAAGATGCGCTTTCTTCCTGTTGGCATGAGCAGAAGTCCTCACACGGCAGCGCCAGTCTGCCAGCGGTTCTCCCTTCCACACTTACCTCATGCTAGGTCAGTCGGCGCCCACTTGTCAGAGGGGCCGTCTTTCTGCCCAGTTTTCTTCCCAGGAGTTTGCTGTAGTGATTCTGAAAACCTATGTATACCCCCAATCCAAGATGGCTGCCACCATTCCAACTAACTCATTCCAAACAGTTATGGAGATGTTCTTGTGATTCTGTTTCCTCTTCCTAGGTTAGGCATATTTAAGGGAGGTTCTTCCTGACTTCCAGTGCGTCGCAACGCTTCAAGTTTTTTGCACTTCGCCCTACCTTGTTTCTGTGCCTTGCCATCCCTGTTGCAGTCTGGCTAATTCATCTTGTCTTTTGAGACTCGACAACTACATGCTGCATCAACGACTGAGTTTGTCCACTCTGGCATTCAGAGAGCCCCCCGGGTGTTAAACCACGAGGAAAATGCCCTTGCTTTCCAGCCTTGTCCGGAGACGCAGGGCCTCTAGACACAGGGTCCATGACCCCACCATGCCCTGTTTGTTGTGGTACCACATGGCGATAGTGTTGATCAAAGAAAGAAAGGCTTTCAAAGCCAATAAGATTGCCCGCAGCTCCAATATGTTGATGTTGGGATGGGACTATGCAGGACATCAGAGGCCACACCAACCCAGGAGTGACACATCTGTCACTACTGTCATCTCTGGGTGGGGATGGGAGAAAGGCCTGCCACTGACCCAACCACGGTTCGTCAGTCCCCACTGCAGGTATTTTCCAGTTCTCTCTGACTTCTGGACTATGTTGAAGAGATTTCCCTGATGCTGTGCCAACTGAGACTTCAGGTCCCACTTCAAAGCCTGCATATGCCAATGGGCATGTGCTTCTAGCTAGATGTAGGAGGGCATGAGGCCCAGTAGCTTTAGTCAGTCTCACCAAAATCAAGGATAGAGGCTGAAACAT
Organism: Lissotriton vulgaris; assembly: GCF_964263255.1. Lineage (NCBI taxonomy): Eukaryota > Metazoa > Chordata > Amphibia > Caudata > Salamandridae > Lissotriton > Lissotriton vulgaris. The sequence goes on from NC_141685.1 coordinate 879,780,181, forward strand.
CTGAATCATAGCCTGAATATCCTGGATTCGCCATTCGGGAGGATAGACCCGAAACTGCACTGTTTCCTGAACAGCGTAGATAAAAGGGAGTGTCTGAAGGAATGTCAGGTGTTCACTTGGCACGTTGACAGTGAACCTCAGTGAGTGAAGGAGGTCTTCTGTATTCTGGATTTGGGAGATGAGTGTCTGGGGCGAGCCCGCCTTCAACAGCCAATCATCGAGGTAGAGGAAGACTGGAACACCTGACCTCTGCAGATGTCCTGCAATGACCACCATCACCTTGTTGAACACCCGAGAGGAAAGGCCAGAGGGGAGCACCGCAAACTGATAATGCTTGTGGCCCACCATTAACTGGGGTTAACACCGAGGGAAAACAGGGCCTGAGCGGAAGTGAGTATCCTGAACTTCTTTAGGTAGAAGTTGAGAAGGTGCAGATCTAGAATATGACAGAAACCTCCATCTTTTCTGGGCACGAGAAAGTAGCTGGAATAGCAACCACAACCAACTTCTGATGCCGGCTCCATCTCGCTGGCTCCTTTGGCCAAAACAGCCAGAAATTCCTGACAAGTCAAGGAGAGATGGTCCTCTATCAGCCAGTCCTGAGAAGGTGACATAGGTGGCGGTTTCCAGCTGGGGATCGCCCCTCTGAATGATTTGAAGGACCTGCCTATCCAATGTTGTGAAATGCCAGTGAGGCAGGTGATGGCGAATCCTGCCTCCCACTGGGTGCTCATGCTGGTATGAGGGTAAACGAAAGGGGCTTAGGGGTGGCAGCTGCTGGAGAGGCAGTGGACAGGCCTGCCCTTTGGCTGGTGGTCCCAAATGGCGAAGGGCGTATCCATCAATCAATCAATCAATCAAGGATTTATAAAGCACTGCAAATAACCTGTGAGGGTCTTGAGGCACTGTGGTTGTTTACTGCTTCATGGTCATCGGTTCAGCCGAACAGCCAGGTCTTGAGTTCTTTCCTGAATTGCTGGATCAAGGAGGCGGTTCTGAGGGGCAGGTCGTTCCAAGGTGTGCGAAGGAGCATCCTTCATGAGGAAAGATTGGACATCCCCTGCCAAGGTCTCAACCAGGCGTAGCGTCTGAGTGACACTGACAGCACAATCGCTCTGCTTAATGAGTCAGTTGTGTCCAGCTCACATCTAATGGTGAACTTTGCTGCATTTTGCCATAAGCAATAGATTGAGAGAGTATGGTTAGGCCCTTCTCTGAGCCCATGGGTAGCACTTGCGCAACAAGTCTCACACAGTGAGGGCGTATTGGCTTAAAAAGAACGCAGTGTTCACAGACCACAGTGCTAGGTAGAAGAGAACATCCTCTTGCAAAGGTGTCCAACTCTTTTGGATTTCCTATCCATTGGAGTGGTAGGGAATGCGCCCGTGATTAATTTAGGAGGTGGATGCTTGGACCACCGAGATCTCTGGGTTGGGGTCCTGGGTGACGAAAATGGGGACCACAGGAGCGGGTGATAGGAGCGGGCAATTGTCCTGGGCACAGGAGCTACTATGCAGGGCTTAGACCAGGCTCTGCAAAGGCCATCTATAAGGGCTTCATGAAAGGGAGTAGAAGTTCAAAGGGAAAATTCCCTACTGAAGCACCTCTGTTCATCTTGACTGCCACTAAGATCGAATGAAAGTCCAGGACCTCAGCCTCCCTCCTCACAACCATTGCAAAGGAAGCTCCCTCCTTCAAAGCCATGGTAGGAGGAGAGACCAAGCCAGTGTCCGGTGAAGGGTCTAACCCACTTGAATCTGCCAGTTTCTCATACCAGTTGTCCTCTAATTCATCTAGGGAGTTTTGGAATGCATAAGGGACCTCATATCCCTCCCAATCATCTTCTTCGCCAGGACTATCAAAAGAAAATGGCACTGGCTGCTCGGAAGGCATGGCACCAGAATCGACATCAGGTGATGCTGATTAGGCTCCCTATCAGAGTTGGAAATGATGATGGGGCGGAGTTGCCGCAGGGTGTCAGTGGCTTTGGGAACAATGGCACTGGAGAGTTCTCTATGGAAGGTTGCAGTCTCGTGGGTTGAGTAGTTCTGGATCCAACACTGGATCCATGCTGCCCGACTGGCACGAAGGGTGAATCCTCCAAAGGGCATCCAGAAGGGGCCCCTCCAAAACTCATGGGTAGCAAAAGCACTACAGAGGAGCTGCCCAAATATGAGCTGCATGGCCTCACAGAGCTCCTTAAGCTTTAAGGGTAGCTTTGGCTCTGGGAAATTCTCGGAGGCACACAGCAAACCCAGGCACAGGCTTCACAGGTGAGTGAGGCTTCAAGCGGTGCTGTCACAAAGGCGCCTACCCTGAGGACTTGAACAGGCACAGGGAAGTCAAACAACGCTTCAATTTCATTGCTTTCTTTTGCTTGTGGGACTTACCCGCCGATTTTGACTAGGACAATGATCAACAGGAGTGACTCCGTGAGTGGTCTCACGGCCTTCCACACGACCCTGATCAAGAGCATTGTGGGGTCGTCTGGCATCAGGCGGGAAGGAGCTTCAGGCAACGTTCCCACAGTGCCTTTCAGGTTCATGGCATGAAAGTCCTCGCAGGCCCTGGATTTGTGTTCCCGCTCCAAGCAGCTCAGACAAACCAAATGTGTGTCTGTCACAGACATCTGCCTGTGACAGACACAGCAGGATTTAAAACTCGTTGTTTTTTTGGGTGAACTCTTTCACAAATGAGGAGAAAGGATTTCTCCAAAAAGTCTTTAGCAAAATGTTTACAAAAAAGCTCAGTCAAAAAGTGACTGGAGGTAGTTCTTCTAGATCTGCGCCGACTGGAGAGGAAAGAAAATAACTGATGTTAGCGAGCTGGGGTGGCACTTATTTAGGCACAGCCTACATCACTTCTAGCATGGACAGTGCCTGCGTGGAGCCGAACGATCAATCAATCAATCAGAATATTTATAGAGCGCGCTACTCACCCGTTAGGGTCTCAAGGTGCTGAAGGGGTGGGGGGGGGGGGGGGGGTGCTGCTACTGCTCGCAAAGCCAGGCCTTGAGGTGTTTCCTGAAGTTGAGATTGTCCTGGGTCATTCGTAGGTGTGCGGGGAGGGATTACATGATTTGGCTGCCAGGTAGGAGAACGCTCTTCCTCCGGCTGTGGTTCTGTGAATCCGTGGGACGAGGGCAAGGCTGGCGGAGCGGAGCTGGCAGGTTGGACTGTAGAACGAGAGGCGGTTGTTGAGGTATTCGGGGCCCATGCCGTGGAACGCTTTGTGTGCGTGGGTGAGGAGCCTGAATGTGATCCTCTGTGATCCTCTGATGCCACCTACTAGCGCGCAGGGATTCTGTACAAGAATTCCAGATCTAGTCTGATGTCTCCGGATAATTCTAAGGTAAGGAATCTGCAGCTAGAAGTCTCTATCACATATATGCTATCTCCAGATGTGGGTAAAGTTGATTTATTAACCGTAAAGTTGCAGGTATTCCAGTTTACCATGGAGGTCAAGAATAAGAAAAGAAATGTGGATGCGGGTTGCATGTCAAGTTTGCCTTTGGTAAATTAGTTAAATTCTGTTAGCCAGGAAGTTGAATGCAAAGGGACATTTTTGGAAAATGATGAATTTTTTTAAACTAAAAAGAACCAATATGTTGCTTCAGAATCTAAGTGGATGAGATGAGTGCAGATTCTGTTATAGATTCTGTGTTAAAGTTTGTAATAAGGGGGGGTCAGGTGAATGAAAAATGTGTGCTGACCGTAAGTCATTTTTTTAAAGCTCGCTGGAGGTGGCTGATGAAAGACACATTTTGATAGGAGAGATCAATCTTATCTTCTCCAAAGGATCAAGGAAAATAATTGCAATTCAGTATCAAAAGAGATATGGCCGAATTCTGGAATGAGGAAATATTTTTGGGTCCCAGTGTAGATGGGATGTGTGTTGAAACAGCGATCAATCAGCTAACCCATGCTGGTGAATTCACAACTGACTTAGTTTCCGGAGGGTCTATAGAGGAAGTTGATTTTGGACATGTACAATTGCAGTTGTTCCTAAACGTGAGGCTTTTTGTCATAGTGTTAGAGACCTATTTTAGAAAGTGGCCAGAGGTTAGGATGGTGGGAAAGGTGACTTTGGGGGTGGTTGAAGAGTGTTTTAAGTGTTTTGGCTGAAAAAAAGATTACCCGAATCTCTGGTGTCAGGTAATGGGCTGCAACTCACCAAGGTAGAGATGAAAGTATACCTGGCAAGATGTGGTATAAGTCACTATAATTCACAAGAAGATTTCAAGGTACCATCTTGAGACTAGTAGCCATGTAGAAAGATATAACAAAGTGGTAAAAGATATGGATTCAGTTTGCTGTAAAAGAAGGAAATTGCTAGAAGGTGGTTCTGTAGGCAGCTTTGCTCATATATAGGATGACACCCATTCTGCAACAGGTGGTTATCTCGTTGAACTGCTGAGAGGGCAGATCGGAGGGTCTAAGTTACTATCACTGTGTTTGAAGGAAAGATGTGGAGTCAAAGACACTACATATTGACCAGTTGTGAGACGCAGATTTCAGGAGTACCAGGAGACGATGCAGAATTTTATGGATCTTTAGGGGGGAAGCATTAGTAAGACAAATACCAAGATTGGTCAGTTCCTTCATATTCAATTGCCGAAATGCCTGAGTGAAGGAGCTCCAAATTGATCAGACCCTATAGAATTGCTGAAGTTTTGAATAGAGACTTGGGAGCTGAAGGAGAAAAAGTCTGGAATTTGGGTAGGGATTCTGTGTTTAAGGGAACTCGTCAATGTGAAGGTAAATTTCCCAATGCTGAGGGCAATGTGTTTTGGGATTTGACAATGGAGGAGCTGGAAAGCGTTAGGGACAGAGGTTCTGTTGGGTCCTTAAAAAAGGAGGTAGTTCTTTGTTATCAGTCACAAGGTGTAGTGAAGGAAGGAAGTATATTACTGGGCTATTTAATGATTTTGTGGTGAAGAATGTTGTGTGTGCGCGCGCACTATCGCGTGTATGAGCATGTAGTGTGTCTGAAAAAAAATGGTGGGGTGCTGGAAGGATGGGCAGTTCAGTACCAGGTTGGAATTTGGATTGTCCTGTTACCACTGCTGTCGTTATGGGTGTGACTTTACAAATACAGCCAGCATTATTACTACCTCCATGTCGGCCTCCATTAATTCAACAATACCTATACCTGTTAGGCCCGAAGAACCCTGCGGGTCTAATCTAACATACTCTATTTCCTACTCTTTAGCCACCATAGTCTGGTACAAGCGATGAGGGACATATTCCGTGCAGTTCATATAATTATCAATGAAGACAGAGAAGGAAAGGTTTCTGACTAGCAATCTAGTTTTCTAGCACAAATTATTTTAATAAATTCAAATGTTTGAATTGTTCCTCATCTTATCCGGACTGACAATAAAAAATAACGAAAGCACGTGGGTCCATGAAATGTACCAACGCTGTAGATGATTTCCCTCTAGTCAAAATAGTTACACCAATATTGTATCCGAACAGTACTTAAATGTCTATAATAGAAATTAACTGCTCACTTTAACTTGCCCTTGGGCACCAACATCCTTTATCACATTATGTTTGCATTTACCACGCAGGGTGAGGTGGCAGAACATGGTTGTCAGTAAATCGTTTAGCATAAATATCTTCTCCTAAATATCTCAACACAATATCTCTCAATTGGAGCTAGTAACATAAAATCTACACCCAAATGTAAGATATTATTGCAAACGATGTTTAAGCCACAATACTTATGGCAAAAACAGAGTTTAGTACTGAGTGCAATAATACTTTCATTATACATAGATTGAATATATTACATTGGAAAGTAATATGTGTCATTGCAAAGCTGAACAATCACTCAAATTGACTTCTCCACACAGAGGAAAAAATGAAAATGAACAAGACTGTTTACTGGAACAGTGTCAAATTGATCATTAGCGAGGCGGCTATTGATCCCCATTTCCTTCTTGTTCCATTTTATAAATGAGGACTTAAGAAAGGGTAGGGTTAAAACCGCTGAGTTTTTGTATAAAGTGGTTATTCATTTTAAACGAGCAACCCTAAATTGAGCAAATATGTTGCTTTTGCACAGGAAATTTTTAAAATACATATTTTCCTTCATATTAAAACTTTTCTGAGATCTTTCATGCAGACAGAACCAGTCTCTTCTAATAATACCCCATGAAAGAGAATTGTTCCTAAGGTGACACCAACTGAAGTAACTGAAATACCCTCCTCCTGGGTGACATACACTGTTCCTATAGTGCCTGCTTCTGGCTGGGGATGGCAGTTCTGCTGAAGAAACAGCCCCTGGAGAGAGAGAAGTACTGCTTTTATAGTGCAACCTAATGGAAGGGCAGGTGCTATTGCTAATGTATCACAGCCCCTGAAGAGGGTGAGCCAAGAAAGGCTCTTACAGTAAGACCTGATGGCTCGGCATGTCCCCTTTGCAAAGTTTGGAATATTTTACCCTCATACTGTTCACGGGCGGTGGAGTGGCATCCGTCCAGTTTTACCATGTCGATGCCCCAGTCGGCGAAGGTTAAAGCGTCCAGCTCCACCTTGTTCAACGGCGTACCAGGATATCCAGCACAAGTCTTGTCACCAAGGTCCGAGTAGATACCCAGCTTCAGTCCCCTCGAGTGCATCTGAGACAGAAAGGGAGAAAAATGAATAACATTCAGCACCTTGAAGCCCACGTCACACATTGTGGTTAAAAGCAGAAAGACCATTCCTAGTTTCCACCGTAGGCTTCTAACGGAGACCACCAATTCCTTGATGATCACTTAACAGAAACCAGCTAAGGTTTTTCGTAAGTAAATCGACCACAGCCTAATAGTAATTATTTTCGTGAATTTGGGCTACACGTTTCAAATGACACCCCTGAGTGACAACTGTAGAGCTGAGCTACAGTCCAAATGCCATCTGACCTATGCAGGCCTTGAAGGCAAAGTATCTGGATATTTTTTCATAAAAAAGGAACCGCTTATGTATGTGAATAACCCAGTTTATAAAGGTAAATGACAACTATTTTCTTTCCCTACACAGGGCTGTAATTAATGGCGAATATGAAGGACTTTGTTTATCATTTCCCTCTAGGACAGTTGAGGAACACTTTCCTATTCTATGATATTCTGTTCCATGCCGTATGTTTGCACAGGCAGAACGAAGACGGGAGACTCAATGAAATGAATACATCGGGCACCAAGGAGTAGACTGGAATGAATAAGTGATAAATCTGTTTAAGCCAGTGACAGGACTTTTCCTCTGTGCAAATCTATGGGGCTATATAACAAGAAAGGGCCTGACTAATCAGTAAGGCTGACTCCACTAAACCAACAACCAAACAAAATGCCAATACTGATAAACCACTTCTTACCTACTGAAAAACTTAGTGCAAGGACAACCAAACCAAGCATCAATGTGTTTATTAATTACTTTTATTTTCAATATTCAAAAGGATTTTTTCTTTTTTGAAAAAACACCTGGGGGATATACATACAAAGAAATGCAAGACAAATAAATATTTACTACATACTATTGCTTTCAACCATAACCCATTAAAATATTCAAACATCCACTCACAAATATTCCAGTCACCACACAAACACACAACAAGTCCTAATCAGCCAATCTAAATTTTTGAAGAAAGGCAGACCCACTCAGCAAACCGAGTACTACTTGGGATATTAAAGAAAGGTGTGCACCACTTTTTCTAAATAAAGCAATTATTGACAGTGCACCCACAGTCTTAATCAAAATATATAACCAATTGATTGATAGTGGAAAAACAAAAAGGTCTACGAGTTTCATACCCCACCCACTTTGGGGGTTCTCATCAGGACCAGAAACAACTGTGGAGACAAAAGAGAAACAAGGAATAATCAAGACCTTGACTGAGGATGTAATTTTACACACGCTCTTCAGCGCCCACCCTATACCACTGCTTACCGATCTATAATACTGTGCCACCGCCGTGGACTTCCCAGACTCTTGATTTACGCTGTGAATCTAAAGATAGAAAAAGACACACAAAAAAACGTCTTGTGGTCAAGAACATTCAAAAGTCATATCATGAGCAAGTCCTTTTTTGTTAGTGAAGGTCACTTACTTCCTCAAGAAGTATTACTGATGAAAGATCTTGCTGCATTCCCAACCACTCGCTCTAAGTACCAATGGACGGGCACCTGAACAAATTAATGAAATATGGGTAAGAGTTAACCACCTTCCTGCCTACAATGTGACTTCTCTTTGAAATGGTTAAGGAACAATTCCAATGTCGAGCGTACCTGTTGTTAAAGGTGTGTGAGCACGAACAGCCACTGCTTACGCCTCCCCCTGCCGCGAGCCGCTAGATCGTTTGGACCCACTGAAAAAAGACACGAAAGAATACTTCATTGGAGGGAACCATTCTAGCATAACCAGTTGCTGGCGTCCCGTGTCCCGCAATCCTTACCAAGAATCGTTCAAATGTCGTTCCTTCCGCTACAAATGCACGTCTCCTTCAAGTTGGTAGACCCGGAAGTATTCGCTAGGGTCCCGGAAGATAAATCGCGGTGGATCTCCTAAATCGTACGCATCATGCGTATTACGCGAAGTGGCGTTTCTTGGGAAATGTAGTTTCTGGGATGCGTGTATGCTCTATGAGCAATCTCCATCTACCCTGTATCGAGTTGGGTGTCCAAAGGAGCCCCGGATGTTGTGAAATTATGAATGCCACATTGTGTGCTTCCCTATCACAAAAAAACTATTACAATTAGGACAATTTTGGCCGAGGTGGAGTGAAATTTCGTACAAGATCGGCGTACCCGTGCCTGCGAAAACACGAGATGGATTGAAATGTGCGCATTGGGTCCAAGACGGCAGCTATATAAAAATGGGAGGGTGGTATTGTTTAATGTTCGGAATCCTTGGTGCATCAATATGTTATTCTTTGCAATCACAATTTGCTGTTGCAACCAATTTAAAAAAAAAAAATTGTTACAGAAGCCAGGCTCAAAATAGGAATGGTCGGTTGAAAGCTCATTCAGTACATGGTCATGTACAGGGAAACTCATAGTGGAAGCCAAGTGGGGACCTTCGAGGACAGTATGAATGAATGAATAACTTTATTGTGTGGTTACTTAAAACCATTACATTAAGACCAAAGTATAAAATTACAAATGTTAAAACCAAAAGTGTTTCTACAGGCAAGCATTTATGAAAAGTTCTCAGAGTTCAAACGGGCACACGCAGTCGGGGACCTGGAAGGGCCACCCAGTGTCCCGCAACAAAGTCTCTATTCCTGTGCGCCCTTAGCTGCCATCAGCTCGGACCGGATCTGCTGTATAAACTTTCCGAACGAGGCCATCTGTTTTACTATGCTCAAGGTGTATAGTTGATGGATTGCCTCCTTAGCTGTGCGTGACCCCGCGTTCCTAAGGATGGGCCTGAGGTAGAGGGTGCGGGGTACACATAGGGCAGGGCAGCAGAATAGTAAGTGGGCCAATGACTCACGTTTGTAATTACAGAGTCTGTAATTACGGACTCCCGTGCCAGCAGTTCCTGGATGATATAGTTCTTTGAGCCGGAGGGGGTGCAGTCTGTAGGCTAGAATCTTATGGAAGGCTGGGAGGCCCACGGCCTGCGTGAGATGGTTTCGAGGGTTATACGCAGTGTGCGGCAAGCATAGAGACTCATGAAAGGCTCTTTTTGCAAGAGACTCAAGGCCCAACTCCTGAGAGCAGGCGTGCTCTTGCTTTTTTATCGCGTGTTTGATGGTCGTGTAGTTGACAAGGTCTGAATTCCACGACTCGATCGCAAGGTTAAGTTGGATCATTGCTGATTCAATGGTAGTTGACCAGGGGTTCCCGGGTTCCATGAAGATATGTTTCAAGACGTCCTTCAGTGTGTTATCGCGTGCCGCTGTTGTAAGATAGTAATATTTGCTTAGGGCTGCCATCTCTTCCAGATTTTGTTGGTTGAGTGAAAATTCCAGGCGAATTAGAGTGTTTCTTGTACATTTTGGTAGATGGTACAGTCTCTTGTATGCCCCGCAGTGAATTTTTTCCAACTCCTTGTTCAGTTTGCCTGGGTACGCCTGTTGTGCGTAATTAAGGGCCGGCATTAACTTGGCCTTGAGGACTCTTTGAATGGCAGTTGATGATGGACTATATAAGGAGGCTTGTAGTTTACATAGGGCGAAGGTGATGCTCTTCCCTTTACCCTGAATTTTCTTTAGGTGGGTGCCACACAGCCCCGATTCGTGGAAGGAGACCCCCAGGTACGTGTATTTCTGTGTGCTGTCCAAGGTCAAATGGCCGAGGCTCCATTTTGCTCTTTGTTTTTGGGGTAGTGCCCAAAGATGACTATTTTTGACTTGGTCGGGTTTGCTACCAGCCTGTTTTTGTTGTTGTATGTTGCCAGGGCGGTTAGTGCCTTTTGAAGCCCTATTTTTGTATGATCCAGGATTACCAGGTCATCCGCGTATTGCATAAAATTAATGTTCGTTGCCCCGACCTTTGGCGTTGCTAAGGCAGCCCCGACAGGGCTATCTCCATGTCTGCTGTGTAGAAATTAAACAGCAGGGGTGCCAACACGCACCCTTGTTTTAAGCCGTGGTTTGTGTCACTCTTGTCGGTTGCAGAGTCACTTGAAAGTTTAATTCTTACCGAGGTGTTTTGATACAAGGATTGTATCGCTCTTAGCAAAGAGGGGTCGATGTTCCAATTGACCAGCTTTCTCCATAGGATGGTACGATCTATTCCATCGAACGCAGCTGAGTAATCGATGAAGCAGGCGAGTAATGGGAGACTTTTGCGCAGCCGCGCTCGATTTGCTAGGTAAGAAAGTGCGGTGATATTGTCTACAGTAGAGGACCCTGGTCTGAAGCCGGTTTGACAGAATGGCAGGAGATTTTCTTCGCTTGCCCAGTCTGTAAGGTCCTTCAGGATGGCACTGGAGTAGGCTTTGCCCTCAATGTCCAAGAGGGCGATCATGCGGTAGTTTGTTGGATCCGATTTAGTCCCTTTCTTGTGGATTGGGTGCAAGAGCGAGCCTCGCCATGAGTCAGGCACGTCCCCCGTTAGCCAACTGTCAGTGTATAGGTAGGTCAGGTTTTCGGACCAGAATTCAATGTTTGATTTGAACAGGTGGCCTGGAAGGCCGTTGGGGCCCGGTGCACCGTTTGGTCTGATTTTTTTAAATATTTTGGACACTAGAGATTTTCCGGGAGGGGGCGTTGTATCAATGATTAAAGCCGGATTCTCTCTTAATGAAGGCATGTCGTGTGGCTGAGTGATTGATCGTTCTACGTTGTAGAGCGCTTTTACGTGAGAGACCCAGACTGATGCCTCGAGGGAGTTTTCTCTGTGGTTTGTACCTCGACCAAGGTGACTTATGTAACTCAAGAACTCTTGTGATTTCCCAGGGCTCAGCAAATCAAAGATTTTCAGCCATTGAGCCTCGCAGTGGTTACTCTTTGCAGCCCACACTTTTTTGGAGTGGATCTTTGCGGCCTCCTGCAGTTTTATTTGGTTTGTGGTTGTGCGGTTTTTACTGAGGGCTTTTCGTTTTTTGTTTAAGTCCTTTGTACTTGTTTTAATTTCTGCGTTAAATCCAAAGGTCGTCGGAGGATGCCAGTGAGTTGTCCTTTGTTTGTCCCCGCGTTCCCGGAGTTTTGCCGCTAAAGTCACGGTGATTCCGTCGATTATTGCTATTGCATCCTGGCTGTGTTTGCGCGGAGGCCAACCTGCCCACGAGTTTGCCCAGTTGTTAAAAGTTGCGGTGGCTACTTGTCCCCATTTAATTCTTCTAGGCAGCTTTATTAATTCTTGGCCGTCCGTTGCCCCGATGCATACGGGCCTACATCGTGAATTCACTAATAAGTTCATAGTGATTGTTAGGGCTGCATGGTCGCTGTCATTGCGTTGGTGAACAATGAAGTTTGTCATTTGGGCTTGCAGTTTATCGCTTAAGATGATATAGTAGATCGTCGTTTGATTGTTGTACGTGGGACCGACCAAGGCTCCCGGGGTGTTCTTTAAGAGCACTGTTTGCGCCGTCGCCAGTTTGTAAGATTTTGAAAGTTCATTCAGTACTTTGGCGGCCCCGCGCTGTTGGTTTTCCTCAGTAAAGACCCCTATGTTGTGGGTGTTGAAGTCACCGAGGATAATGCATTCTAATGATGAGTGGCGTAGCAGTAGGGTTTCTAGTTGGTTTGCAAGTATGAGTGAGTTAGCTGTGTTCTCCTGCAAGTTATGGTAGATGTTGATTAGTAGTATTGGAGCAGTGCCGTTGGTGGAATGGGGGAATTTCAGAATGCCCGCCTGAAGGGTGTCTGGTTGGTTGTGAAATTCCGTGAATTCTATGTTCAACGAGTGTTTGATGTAGACACAAGTCCCCCCTGAGGGTCTTCCAAATATGTTGTTCTTTTTTGCTGCTTTGCCATATTCTGCATATCCTCTTAGCGACAACGGTTGGGTCAGCCACGTTTCCTGTATGCATATGATATCTGCTTCCTCCAAGAATTTCACCACGGCTTGATTTAGTAGCAGCTTTTTGAGGCCTGAGACGTTCCACGTTAATATTTTTAAGCTCTCGGTGATTCTCTTTTTGTTTGAAGATTTTACTCGCTCAGTGGGGGTGTGTTGATAAGATCGAGCTAAATTTGCAGGGCAGAGTGTATTAGGAGCTGGAATTTAGTGCTGATGACAGCCAGGGCCAATCTTTGCTTGCGTGACCCCTGGTTATGCACAATCGATTTCCTTGGCTGGGGTTAGTTGTGATCTTGATTGGGGTTCCATTGATTGAGCTAGTGTTTATGCTGCCTTTACACCCCTGGAGAACGGACACAACTTTTGGCCGATAGTTGGGAGAAGCATTTATGCGTGTGATGCCAGTCACGCCCTGTTCCTGGTTGTCCAGCTTAGAGTGTGACATCAAGGTTTTTAAAATTGAGGGATATTTTTGTGCCGGCTTTGCCTTTATCTTTATGCCCCAGCTTTCCAATAGAGATTGTTGGCTCCTCAGTGCCTCCGCCAGGTCTGGGCTAGTGAAAGTTAATTCCGTTGTTTCGTTTTTTTCCTCCGCATCCGGGGGCAGGAAAGAGATGGTTTCGATGTCTGTGGTTTTTATGCCTTCCAGTCCCGGGATGTTTGCGCAGAGTGTTAAAAGATTGCTGCGGTTGAGGATGTCCCATTTTCCTTGCGAGGTATATTCTGGGTGTAGCAGTATATTCCGATCTTTCGCGCTTGCTTGATTTGCAGAGCTTGCGCTAGCCTCGTTGAGCCAAATTTTTCCCTGAGTCCTGATTGGAGGTAGCAATGTCGAACCGGGCTGGAAGGAGTTTGTCTGCTGTTTTGGCCCTGTTGTAGTTGTGGCGCCTCAGTGAGCATTAAGCTGGGTGGGCTGTTCTTCCATAGCCTGTTCACGGCGTGCTCCAGTTTGAGGCATGTTAACCCGAGGGGGGCGCTCTGGAAGTCTCCAATGGTGTCATTGGGAGTTTTTTTTTTTTTAATTTTTGTTGTTGTTGCAAAAATCAAATAGTATCATCATCATCAATCACATAAATGCTTACATCCCTGAGGCCAGCTCATGACACTAGGTAAATATCAAACAGTACGTATGTTTCCGGACCTCTTCTGATCGTGTAGCAGCATCATTTATCAAAGTGATCAGATGAACGGAGCGTATAAATGTACCGTAAAAATTACAATTTGCGTTTTGTGTTTTTTGTGTAACATTGAACATAAACTAAAAGAAATTGCACACATGAATCAGCATGTCGTAAAGTTAGACTCGATAGAACATCTAGCATCATAGTTGTCATGTGAGGGACCAGTCATACATTTTCCGTACCCTAAGCCCTACCCTGTCCCCCCCGCCATAGACCCCCATTACATAACCGTCCCATTCCTCCATATGTGTTGCCTATCATCCTGCCCCGATCCCCATTCAGTGTTCTTCTTCATCATCAGACCCCTCAAGATCCTCCTCATCCAGCGGCTCACACATGTCCCCCCTGTAGGAATTCCAAGGTTGCCAGACCCCGTTCCATTTACGAGGGTTGTCCCGTAGTTTGTATACTGCTCTTTCTGTCAGCATGAGCATGTCCATATTCCGGATCCACTGCGCCAATGTGGGGAGGTCAGCCGAACCCCATTTCTGTGCTATGTCTCGTTTGGCCGTGACCAGTCCTATCGTGGTCCATGCCCTTGCGTAAAAGGTAAGGTCAGTAGGCCCCCACACATTCAGTAGACACATCCGCGGGTCCAGTGTGAGTGAGGTGTGAAGTGTCTGTGCGATGGTACGCAGAACCCGCTGCCAATAACTAACAATACATGGGCAGTCCCACAGCTTGTGTATAAACGTGCCCTCTGCCCCGCAGCCTCTAAGACAATAGGGATGTTCCGCCCTTTGCAATTTGTGTAATGTCGTGCTGGTGTAGTAAATCCTATGTAGAAATTTTAACTGCACTAGACGGAATTTGGAGGATATACCTGCCTCACGGGGAGACGCCATGGCTGCATTCCAGTCGGACTCGTCTAGGTCTCCGACATCAGTCATCCATTTATCTTTCAGCTTCTCTAGTGGGTCAGGTAGGTTATTGATCAATTTGCGGTATGTCAGCGAGGTTGCACCCTCCTGTAAGAAGTCCGTGAGCAGACGGTCTTCTAACGGAGAGGATTCTGGTGGGGATGTGTCTGGTGGGATTGCCGCCTGTAGGGCGTGTCTAATCTGTACATATCTGTATAGTTCGTTATCCCCCAGCTCATACTGTTCCTGAAGAGTTGCAAAGGAAACCACCCCCGCTCTAGTCCACATGTCCCCCACAGTTAAAATCCCGATGTTATCCCATTGGGTAAAGCCCTTAGTGCGTCGCAGATGTCCCAGTGCCTTGGTGTCCAATAAAGGTGTAAGTTTTGTGATGGTCCCATCCCATTTCAGTTTCGCTTGCACCTTGTACCACAGGTGAACAGTGTGTTTCGTGGGTCCCACGAGTTTCGCTGCAATACCGCGGTGATACAGTGGGGCCAACAGGCTGTTCGTGCCCAGTTGTGCCCTGTCTGCCTTGAACGCTGGATCCTCTTGCGGGGCATGTATCCATTGATTAAGGATCTTAAGTTGGGCCGCCCAAAAATACAGTCGTATATTGGGCAATGCGATGCCCCCATCGTACCAACTCCTATTCAGCTTTGTGTGTGAGATCCGGGCTGGCCGGTTTCCCCAGAGCAGGCCCGTGATCTCTGCCGTTATCTTTTGGAGGAAGCTGTCCGGTATCAAGCGTGGGGCGTTCTCAAGAATATATAAAAAGCGCGTCAGGGCCATCATTTTAAATAACGCCGCCCTTCCCAGCAATGTTAGTGGGAGTTCCTTCCAGTGCTGCACGTCGTTACGGAGTCGGAGCAAGGGAGGCTGTAAATTAAGCCGTGCAAACTCTGCCTCGTCGCGGGTAATATGGACACCCAAATATTTAAAGGAAGAGGGTGCTATCTCCAGCGGACAGGAGTCCGGGAGTGGCGGAAGTGGCCCCTTGAGCTCAAAGATTGTCGACTTTTCCCAATTGATGGTGTACCCTGAAACTCGACCATGTGAATTACATAGAGCCAGGAGGTTGGGAAGGCTGTCCTCCAGGTCAGTGAGGTATATCAACATGTCGTCCGCGTAGAGGGACACTCTATCTTCCCATTGCGGATCCCATTGGATCCCCTTCAGGAGCTGCGTGGTACGAATAGTAACCGCCAGCGGTTCCAGAACCAGAGCAAAAAGGAGGGGCGAAAGTGGACACCCCTGCCGTGTGCCACGTCCTAAATATATGGTTCGAGAAATATGGCCATTAGCGACCACTCTGGCTATGGGGTCTTTATAAAGCATACGTATCCAGGAGATAAACACCGGACCAAAGCCCATACGTGCGAGCACTGCGAAAAGGTAATTCCACTCTACCATGTCGAACGCCATCTTGGCGTCTAATGATAGGATTGCGGCCGGCTCCCGCAGCATCGAGAGCCTCGCCACAACCCCATGTACCCTGCGAAGGTTTAGGGCCGTACTTCGATGCGGCATGAAGCCGGATTGGTCTGGGTGAATCAATTGAGTTAAGCACGGCAGGAGTCTGTTCGCCAGTACTTTAGCTATTATTTTGGCTTCTGGGTTCAGGAGGGAGATAGGTCTATACGACGTGAAATTGCTGGGGGGTTTACCCGGTTTCGGGATGGCCACAATAGTCGCCATCAGTTGGTCCAGCGGCAATGTTCCCTGCAACCTACACTCTTCGTACATCTGAAGAAGGGGCGTACTCAGGGATTCTGACATGGTTTTAAACCACTCAATGGGTACTCCATTGGGGCCCAGAGCCTTACCCGAATGAAGGGAGCCGATGGCCAGTTGGATTTCGTCGACAGTCAAGGGTGCGTCGATATCCTTCGACGCCTCGGCCGTCAGTTTCGGCAGAGGCACACATTCGAGGGCATCCCGAGCTTCATCCTCCGTTACCACTGTCGCAGGAGTGTACACCTCACTAAAATGATCAGCCAGGACCTCCACTATATCGCCTGGGTGGGTGTGGACGACGCCACATGAGTCAGTGAGCTGTAGAATATTCCTCCCTCCCCCCTGCTTCTTATCCAGCCACGCCAGGAGTTTGCTAGCTTTGTCCCCAATATCGTAGACCCTGTGTTGAGTCGCGGCAATGTCCGCCAAAGTGACTCTTCTCAAGTGGTCGGTAAGGCGACGCAGGTGAACCTGTAAATCGTGAAGTGTGTCCTCCGACGGGCATGCCATATGGGCGGTGTTGGCCCTTTCGAGGGCCAACTCCGTCATTGGGAGTTTTTGAGTTATCAGAGTCTAATGCTCCGCTCGATATGAACTTAGTTTGCGCAGAGGGCTCAGAGCTTGTTTGGCGGGACTCCCGCTCGTGTGGCGTGGCTTTATTTACTTCATCGTGGCTGTGTACCTGCGATTCATGCGCCTGTTTTTGTGTTATCAGAGCTGTAGCGGGTTGAGGGGCCCCGAGGAGGGCTGGCAAGCTTGGATCCGGTGCTGAAGTGACTATATGTGGATTTCCAGTAGTTGATTCGATTACTTCTGCGGTGTGCATGGTGGCTGCCAGGTTAGGTGTTTCAGCTGTTATGGTGTTACCGGAAGGCTGCTTATTGGGCCGTAACCAATTGTGAATAACACTGGTGGCATATGCATTGTTTTTCTTCTCCTTATTGAGTTTTCTTAGTTTTTTCTTGTTTTTCCTTGACAGATTTTGTGACTCTGGGCTGGGCGGTTTGAGAGTTTGTTGAGAGACTTGGTTTTCAGCCTTAATCAGGGTAGTTCTTGTTCCGCAAGCAGTGGACGTTATGGGCGAGGCCATGGAAGCAGGCTTTTCCGAGCTGCTTGGGCAGAGGATTGCTGGAACATTATCCATAGAGTGTGCCTGGGTGGAACCCTGTGTGGTTAAAGGCGTGCTCTTCTGGCAGTTTTTTTTATTTGCTTCACCCTTGAGGTCCTCTATTAATGTGGTCATGATGTTAGGAAGTTTTTCTAAGCTGTGCAGGATCGGACTGCAACTACATGACTCTGGCTTGAATTGTGTGCTGTCCTGCGCTCTGCGTATCAGAGCGTTCAAGGTGTCCAGTTTTGAGTCTATCCCAGAGATCAAGTTTGCCACTATTTGTAGTATATTGATCTGGACGTCAAGCTTGTCCGCGTGCATTATCACTGCTCCTGTCATTGAGAGAAGGGCTTCGCTGATCAGTGATAGATGATTTGTGTTCGCAAAGCCGCTATCAGAGAGCGGGGGCAGGGCCGTTTTATCGTGTTCCGGGGAACCCGGTCTTGGCGAGTTCAATAGCTGGTTTAGGGTCCTGGCAAGTTGTTGTCGGGTTGCTCCTTCCTTTGTGGCGGGGGAGCCGTTGACCAGACCTGTGTGCATCGCTATGATGGGGGGAGTTGTTCCTTTCCTGTCGGCGTAAGTGCTGTATGAGGTATCGTGCATATTCGCTTTGATTAAAGGAGGGGTGCTCCGCTGACAGTCCTCTGGTGGGGGAGAGTCAGGGCCGTGGTGTTTGATTGGATGGGCCCGAGCGCCTCCCTATCTGATGTCATAAGTTTGAGAGGTATTCCGCTCTGGAGGGTAAGTATTGTTGGTGAGAGGGGAATCCTGTTGGCCCGAGGGCTTGCGGGTGTTGGACTCGGTCCTTCCTCCCTTGCTTTAGTGGTAGGAAAATTGTCCGAAGTCCTAGGACAGGCGGGGGGGAGGTTGTTTTGGGGCTCAAAAAGCTTCTTATGTCTCTGTTTCCAGCGGAGCCGTTTGAGCGTTCTTTAGTGCTGGGCCTAGGCTTGTGCGCGTTTAACTTCGGGGGGCTATAAGGCTTCCCCGTGATGTCAATCGGGGGGTGAGCTGTGTGGAAGTGAGCCGGCTGTTCCACGGTAAAATCAATGTGAGGTCCCGGAAAGGTCGGGGTTGCTCCAGTCGCACCCGCTGATCCTGAGTGTTCCCCATCCCAGGGCCCTGGGCCTTGGTAAGTCCCCCCTAGTTCTAATACTGGAGGATAAAATAGCTTCGCCTTCCGTCTCTTGGCAGAGCTATGTGGCCGGGGCCTCTCCTGGGATTGGATTAGGATAGAGTTTCTGGTCCTCATTTTGGGATTGGATTGAGTGGTTTGCCGGCTCCTGGGCAGCTGCTGCTTGGTTGGTGAAACCCACGTAGTAGATGGAATCTGTGGAATCTCCTGGGATCTCCTGCTAGGTTTAAAGGTGCCCTGGCCTCCATGCTGCTACAAATCCAGTGCTTGTGCTTGTGCTGGTAGGCAAGCGCAAGTTACCCGGGGGAAGGACCAAGCTGTGTGCCAAAAACTGTGGGTGGCCCCCTGGGCGCAGGGAGAGCGTTGTTCAGCTTCGCCTGGGTAATGTTCTGTAATGTTCTGCGGCTCTGGGCTCTGGGTCTGCTGTGTACCGGCCGCTGCTGTGCGGGGAGTTGTGGTTTGGAGGCTTGGGGCTCTGGCTCTGGTCCGCTGCTGGGTGCTATGCTCCCGTAGCACCCGTGACCCCTGTTGATGCGGGCAGCGCTAGACTTGGCGCCCCCTGGTCCCCTGTCCTCCTGGCCCTGTGGAGGGTTGTGGGGAGTTGTGGGGGTGGTGCCAAATCCGTCCCGCACCTAGGCGACCCTGGCCTCTAAAAGCGGTCCTGGCCCCCCCAGCCGCACTTCCCCTGATGCTCCCGGCTGCCCCCTGCACCCAGATCCCAGGCAAAGTCCGCTGCTCCGGCAGCTCACTCTGGGGCGGGGGGGGGGGCGGGGGAGTGCAGGCAATGAGGTGGTGAGTACCTGTGAGCCAGGGGGGGGGCTGCAATGCCGCCTTGCTTGGTGGTATGCTTGCTGCTTGCTATGGCTTGCGCCGTCCGCCGGCTGCAGATGAAAGCAGTTCCCTCACAGTTCCGTCGCTCGCTTACTTTGCCCCTTTAGACTTTCGCCGCTTATCCACTGCTTGACGCCAACCACTGTGGCAGGTAAACGGCAGCGTCAGCGTCTGCGGGTGACAGCGGCTGCGGGTGACGGATAGCGGTAGGGTAGTGGCGGTGGCGGGAATGGCTGGTGCTCGCTGTTCCGTTGTTCCGCTTTCCCACCGCTTTCCCACCGGACTATGGCGGGCTGTGGCAGGCGGTAGCGGTGGCTCCGGCTCTGGCTCTGACGGCAGCGTCAGCAGCGTCTCTGGCGTCCTGCTTGCTGCTAGCTGCTACTCTCTGGCGTACTGATTGCTGCTAGCTGCTGCTGCTACTGCTAGCTGCTGCTCTCTGGTGCTCTCTGGCGGCTACCGGAACCACTGCATTCGAGGACAGTACCTGCTGAGGACCGACTTACAAATTATACAATTCAGACAGTTCATTTAAACCCGACACAGCCGTGTCAATTCAATATCACCTCCTCTGGGATCACATTCCAACTTGTGGATAACTGTCCACTGGATATCTCCTTCCAGATGTGAATTTTTTATCCAATGGTTGACCAGAGGTGTAGAGGTCACAGAATTTCTTATGCGTGATTTGTGCTGCGTAATGCGTTGGCGTATTTCCTGATTTGTTTTGCCAATATATTGCAGACGTACTGGCATATGATGCTATAAACACCGAGCCGTGTTTTGCAGGTGGTAAATGCGTTGTGTTTCCAATGGACATTTTTGTGCGAAAATAGAAATCCTTCTATTGTTTGATTGCAACATAAACAGGTACCAAATCTGTGGTGTCCTGTAACTGGTTGAAGACCCATTAGAGTTCTCAATGTTGGTTTAGGTTTTTTCTTTACTGCTGCTCTCACGATGAAATTTGAGATACGTTTTTCCTTTTTAAAAGCAAACAAGGGGACTGATTCAAAATCTTTATCCACATTTTTGATTAGGTGCCAGTTCTGAAAGATCACCTTCTTCAGGTTGTTGGAATTCGGACAAAAGGTTGAAACGCACACTTGGCATTCCAGAGGAGATTTAACCCGCCTTTCCAGCAATGTTTCTCGCTGGGTGCACCAGGCCCGTTTCATGGCCCCTTTCACAAGCTTTTTCGGGTACCCTCTTTCACGTAGGTTACCAGCTAGAGTGTTAGCATTTGTGGTATAGTCATCTCTGTGGAAGCAGTTTCTGCGGATTCTTAAAAATTGCCCGTAAGGCAAATTTTCACGCAGACTCCTTGGGTGGTTGCTGGAGAATAGAAGAGCGTTATTTCTGTCTGCTTTCTTTTTATACAGTGTCGTTATTAGACCACCTCCTGCTGTATGTACTTCAACATCCAGAAACGGAATTTTGTGCGCAGAATGCACAATGCTGAATTTAATGTCCATTGTCCTGTGGGTCAGCCAATCAAAAAATGCCATTAATTGTAGCTCATTCCCAGACCATACTAGAAACACGTCGTCTATGAAACGTAGCCAGGCGCGTATTTGAGAGGAAAATGGGTTGTTATTGTACACATGGCACTCTTCAAACATTGACATAAACAGAACCGCCAGCTCAGGGGCGAATGGACACCCCATCGCAACTCCCTTGATTTGGAAAAAGAAATCTTCTCCAAATGCAAAGTAATTTTTCTTTAATGCAAAAGCAGCTAATATAGTAATGAATTCTGAGGGGACTCTGACAGGTTTTTCAACCTTCTCCAAGACATAAAATAAAACCTCTATTGCTTCATCCGGTGGAATTTGTGTGTACAATGAAGTCACATCTAAAGTTGCCAATAGCTTTAAAATAGGATTTAACATGTCCCATAAATTCCTTCAAAAAGAAATCCACATATTTGGATATTGGTTCTATCAAAGAACCGCAACCAGAAACAATTGGTCTTCCCGGGGGTGATTTTTCATTTTTATAGATTTTGGGTAAGACATAAAACACTGGTGTTCTTGGATGCTGATTATGTAAAGATTTGAACTCCTTTGGACCCAGGAATCCCTGGTCCACACCCTCCTTTAAAATTGATAACAGCTCTCATTGTAATTCGGAGGTAGGATCTTTAGACACCTTTTTGTAGCATTCCAGATCATTCAGTTGTCGTAAGACTTCGACGTATAGTCCTCAGTACCCCAAACCACTATTGCACCCCCCTTGTTCGCCTGTTTGATCGTAATGATTCAGAGAAGGGGGTGGTGATGAACAGAGTGTCTGAATTAAGC
Source organism: Lissotriton vulgaris (assembly GCF_964263255.1). NCBI lineage: Eukaryota > Metazoa > Chordata > Amphibia > Caudata > Salamandridae > Lissotriton > Lissotriton vulgaris. The sequence continues at coordinate 879,801,784 of NC_141685.1, forward strand.
AGACCACTCTAACCCAGTCCAAAGATCAGGGCTTGATCCATCACCGTTATTTAGCTCACTGCACCATCTCAGCTCAGAACCTGGCTATATGCAAATCAGTCTGTCCCTGGCCCAGTGCATCATGGGAACAGGGCAGACTAAACTACCAAGCCAATTCTTCACCAGAAAGGAGACAAGCTTCCGGGGACCGATTTCTGGCATTTCAACCGTCGTCTGCCCGGCTTGCTTGAATCCTGATGGTGCAGTGAGCAAGGGACTCATGTCTGAGTATACCCTGTCACACCTATAGTGGCCAAAAACGATTCAGAGAAGGGGGTGGTGATGAACAGAGTGTCTGAATTAAGCAGACCACTCTTAGCCAGTCCAAAGATCAGGGCTTGATCCATCACCATTATTTAGCTCACTGCACCATCCCAGCTCAGAACCTGGCTATATGCAAATCAGTCTGTCCCTGGCCCAGCGCATCATGGGAACAGGGCAGACTAAACTACCAAGCCAATTCTTCACCAGAAAGGAGACAAGCTTCCGGGGACCGGTTTCTGGCATTTCATTTGAATTGTTTGATCGTAATGGCAGGATCATTTTTCAAGGAAAAAAGTGTGTCTCGTTGTTCTTTTGAGATATTATGTCGAACATATTTTGTTTTTTTCTCCATTTCAGATATTGATGATAAAACAGTTTTTTCATGAACAAGGCTTCTTTTTTGTATTTTGTTACTTGGAGGACAAAAAGAGGATTTCTTCCGGAGGCCAGTGACCTCCGTACTTGCTGTTGTTTCATTGTCCCGGAAGAACATTTTAAGGCGTTATTTGCGGCAGAATTCAATAAAGAACCAGTTAGTTTTTGTATTGTTGTTTCCTGGTTGTCATCTCCCACGGTTGATTGTTGTACCTGGTACGTGCCCTTGGTCTGGTCTGGCCCCGTCCTAAAAAAGACGATGACCCCTGTTGTTGCGGACCGTTCCATTTCTTAGTTCTATTAGGACGTCCTTCCCCACTATCTGTATCACCCCCAGAAGAGGACGAAGTGTCAGAAAAAGAAATAAATTGGTTTTGGACCTCCCTTGGTTATCAGATAGGAACCTTCGTGAATCCGCTTTTAAATAGAAGTCAGCTTGTAAGTATGGATAAACACTATCCAAAGAAAAATTCCTTTTGTCCTTGTCGAACTGATTTGTTTTTTGGTTAATTGTATAGTCCTTAAAGTCCAAAATGTCTTTATCAACTTTTTCCAGTAGTGCTTTAGAATCTGTAATGGTTTGGTTGTTTTTTATTTCCGATTCCAATGTGGATATTTCTTCCAATTCTTTTTGGGAAATTCTAAGAGCTGTTTCTACAGTAAGGACCATAAGGTCCCTGCTGCATTTAGTCTCTATTAGACTAAATCCCTTTTTATATATTAGATCGTCCGTAAATACTATGGGAATGTTACGAATTTGTAAGCCTGCAGGGATTGTGCCCTCTCTTAAATGCTTCAATAAGAAGTGACCATGGAGGTCAGTTGTAATTTGTTTCTTCTTTAGGCGTAACAATTTTTCTGATTCTTCTGTGTCTGTGCTGACATGCTTAGAGTGGCTGAGGCAAACACTGGTGGAGCGCTCAAGAGTTTCTTGATGTGTTCTTCACTGTACGCAAACGTATCAGCTTCAGTCATAGTCAACAAAAAAATAAAAACCTCATAAACACACACAAGTGACCCCCAACCCACTTCACAACTTACAACATAAATTCCAAGTTACTCAAACCCTATGTTAGGGTAAACACGGCCTCACGGGGACACCCCCGCTATACATACTATATAACAAGAAAGGGCCTGACTCTAATCAGTAAGGCTGAGTCCACTAAACCAACAACCAAACAAAAGGCCAATACTGATAAACCACTTCTTACCTACTGAAAAATGAGTGCAAGGACAACCAAACCAAGCACCAATGTGCTTATTAACTGCTTTTATTTTCAATATTCAAAAGGATTCTTTTATTTATTTAAAAAAACACACGAGGGATATACATACATAGAAATGCAAGACAAATAAATATTTACTACATACTATAGGCAGGAAGGTGGTTAACTCTTACCCATATTTCATAAATTTGTTCAGGTGCCCGTCCATTGGTACAAAGAGCGAGTGGTTGGGAATGCAATAAGATCTTTCATCAGTAATACTTCTTGAGGAAGTAAGTGACCTTCACTAACAAAAAAGGACTTGTTCATGATATGACTTTTGAACGTTCTTGACCCCAGGACGTTTTCTTGGGTGTCTTTTTCTATCTTTAGATTCACAGCGTAAATCAAGAGTCTAGGAAGTACACGGCGGTGGCACAGTATTATAGATTGGTAACAGTGGTATAGGGTGGGCGCTGAAGAGCGTGTGTAAAATTACATCCTCAGTAAAGGTCTTGATTATTCCTTGTTTCTCTTTTGTCTCCACAGTTATTTCTGGTCCTGATGAGAACCCCCAAAGTGGGTGGGGTTTGAAACGCGTAGACCTTTTTGTTTTTCCACTATCAATCAATTGGTTATATATTTTGATTAAGACTGTGGGTGCACTGTCAATAATTGCTTTATTTAGAAAAAGTGGTGCACACCTTTCTTTAATATCCCAAGCAGTACTCGGTTTGCTTAGTGGTTCTGCCTTTCTTCAAAAATTTAGATTGGCCGATTAGGACTTTGTGTTGTGTGTTTGTGTGGTGACTGGAATATTTGTGAGTGGATGTTTGAATATTTGAATGGGTTATGATTGAAAGCAATAGTATGTAGTAAATATTTATTTGTCTTGTATTTCTTTGTATGTATATCCCCCAGGCGGTAAGACTGGCAGTGGCAGTGTCGGTCGACCCCGCTTGACGCCAGGTAACTGCTGAACATATTGTTGTGGTGACTCAGAAACGCTAAGCCTAACGGAAGGAACCGTTTTTAAAACGCTGATTTTTAAATTGATGGAAAAATAATTTTAATACAGTCAGAGTGGATTAACTGATACTAATACCCGTTTTGTAGGCTTACTCGATCCCTTTAGGCGCTGCCAGGGGCTCGAATCAGGAAAACAAACACCCAGTGCTCTGTCATTCTGCCTGCCCGCCCCGGTCCGACTCGGTATCCAATACCGTTGAGCGGAGGGCGGGTCAGGTACGAGCCTGGTGACACACTTCCTGTTACTGTTGTAGTTCAGAGCGGTTAGCGCTCTAGCCTTACTGCAACTGGGGCTATTTAGCCACTCGTCGGGAGTCAAGCGCGCAGCGATTGCGCGCAGGGGGCGCCTTCGACGCGCCTAAGACAAGCCAAAGACCTGCCCGTCTGCGCCAGACCGGGCTAGGGGCTATGGCAGGTCCTGCTGTTCCACCGCCGTCCAGCACAACGACGCGAGTTACATACTCCTCTAAGGTACTGCGAAGTTTAAATGTTCCTTACTCACTAAACGCTAAGTGCCCCTCCCATCTAGAGGTGGTAGGCCCCTTTTCCTGCAAATCCTGTTGTGCACAATTTACGACTGTTCACACTGTGACTCCGTGTATACATTGTGAGGATCTGTTGACACCCATGCCATCGCCTGCTGTAGTTACCACCCCGCGAGGGAGGAAAAATATCCTATGTAATATAAGGTCCCTATCAAAACACACGGTGGAGGTATGGGATATGATATCCTCTAGTCAACCGGAGCTGTGTTTTCTTACTGAAACATGGCTCAAACCACATTGCACACCGGCCATCACCCTTGCAATTCCATGTAACTACAAATTACTGCGACTGGACTGCCCTATAAAAATTGGTGGCGGAATCGCTGTAGCATACAAAGATGAATTAAAAGCAACAATCTTAGAAGCGTTTTGTTCCCTTGACATAGAAATCCTGATTTTTAAGATACAGTCCTCTAAGGAAAACTATAAAGGTGCCCTAGTTTACAGGCCACCTGGCACCTACAAAAATTTCTCCAACGTTTTAATTGAATTACTTGCCCCACATATAAATAATGATGGGGAGTTCACATTAGTTGGAGATTTTAACGTCCATGGTGAGAAACTTGACTGCAATGATGCTCAATCACTGATAACAGACCTATCAATGCTAGGTCTGACATTAAAGAACAAAGGACCCACGCATCAGGCTGGTCATACCTTGGACTTAGTTTTTTCGAATGTTCACGCGATTTCATGCCCGCCTGCCACTCAGGTGAGCTGGACCGATCATTTCGTTGTGGAATTTACAACCCCCCCCCAGGCGCATAAACCCACGCACCACAGCACACTACCTTGCATCCGTAGACAGTGGTACAAAGTCACTAAATCCACTTTTAAAGATAATTTTAACCCTCCCACAATACGACATTTAAATGACACTGAAGCAGCTCTCAAGAAAGTTGATGATGAAATCAGGAAAACTATAGACAGAATTGCTCCATTAAAACTTTTTAAATCCAAGCCAATTAGGAAGCAAGAAGTCTGGTTCTCCGATAAACTAAGAACTCTCAAACAAGGTGCCAGGAAATTAGAGAAAATTTGGAGAACATCCCATCTTCTAGGAGACAAAGAAAAATATTGGAGCGCTCTATCCTCCTATCATAAAGCAATTCGTTGCGCGCGTAAAGCACATATTGCTACCCAAATACAAGAAGCTGGAAACTCCCCTCGAGTTCTTTTTCAAATAGTACAGACATTTGCTAAACCAACAGCATGTGAAGCTCCTGATACTTCGTCCCAACAGTTGTGTGATGAGATTTCATGTTTCTTCACCAACAAAATAGATAAAATCTACGATAAGATTTTATATACTAATCAGGCTTCAACTATTACTCCGGTGAACCCATTACCTACCCTCCCTGACTCTACACCAGACTCACAATCTCTGGATATCTTTCCCCCTGTTTCATCTCAAGAAATATCGCGACTTATAAAACAAATCAAAAGTGGCAGCCCAGAGGATGCTATACCAGCCAGACTAATACCCACTTTGGATGAACACCTTAGCCTACTGATCACAGAACTAGTGAACCTTTCACTCATCTCAGGCACTGTCCCCAAAGAATGGATGCGAGCTCTTGTCAGACCTTTGAGGAAGAACACCGCCCTACCATGGTCTGACTTGACAAATTTAAGACCCATCTCTCTGCTTCCTTTCTTGGGGAAAGTCACAGAAAAATATGTCAATCAACATCTATCTAGACATATTGAACAAGTTCATGCCTTGGATGAGTCCCAATCTGGATTCCGACCCAAATACAGTACTGAATCCACCTTGCTGTCTGTTACTGATGATCTCCATGCCTACCAGGACAAGGGCCTATCAGTCATCTTGGTTCTATTAGATCTATCGGCAGCGTTCGACACCGTATCTCATTCCATCTTAATTCAACGGTTGTCGAGCGCTGGCCTTAAGAACAAAGCCCTGGAATGGCTAAAGAGTTTCTTAGCTGATCGTACCCAGAGAGTCACCATGGGCACATATCGCTCGGCGGAAATTGAGATTTCTAAGGGGGTGCCACAGGGCTCATGTCTGAGCCCTACACTCTTCAATATCTACGTGGCCCCCCTGGCAGGAGTGCTGCGTAGATACGGATTTGTCCCCGTATCCTACGCAGATGACACTCAACTCCTGTTTCCCTTCAAATCTCTTTCCGCCGAAGTTAAGAACTCTTTTTCAGCTGGCATGAAAGCAGTAGCACATTGGATGTCCTCCAACTACCTCCAATGCAATGTCAGCAAGACAGAGATCATGCTGTTTGGAGAAGCTAAGATACTCTGGACTCCGGATTGGTGGCCTGCTGAGCTGGGGGCTGTCCCTGAACCCAAGAAGATTGTGAAGAACTTGGGCATTCGACTGGACCAAGACCTGTCTCTTAAACAGCATACCAGTTACATAGCAGGGATATGCTTCCACACCATCGGCCTGCTTCGCAAGGTCTTCCCGCTTCTACCTAACTCAGTGAGGAAAACCTTGGTGCAAGCACTTGTACTGAGTCGGATAGACTACTGCAATGGTCTGTTAATCTCAGCCAATGAAGGAGTGCTAGACAAATTGCAGGTCATCCAGAACACGGCAGCTCGCCTTGTTCTGAATGCTCCTCCGAGAACTCCCTCCAAACCCCTTCTTGAGCAACTGCATTGGCTCCCAGTCAGACAAAGGGCCAAATTTAAAATTTGCTGTTTAATCCACAAGTGTCTGAACGGACAGGGACCTACTTATCTCGAACGGAGATTTGTTTCTTATGTCCCAGCGCGGTCCCTCAGATCTAGTACCAACTCTTTACTTGTGGTCCCCCAGGTCAAAAAGGCCAGGCATGGAGGTAGAGCTCTATCCACTCTAGGACCAAAGATGTGGAACAAACTGCCTCTGACCTTACGACAATGTAATGAACATTTAACATTTCGTAAGCAACTAAAAACCATTTTATTCAAAAATCAAATCTAAACATCTCTCAGTATATCAATAAGTTTGTGGAGTTACCGGTCAAAAGCGCAGAGATACGCCTGATGGAGTGATTCTAGCGCTATACAAAACCATAAATAAAATAAATAAATAAATGTGTTCTTTCATAAAAGAAAAAATCCTTTTGAATATTGAAAATAAAAGCAATTAATAAGCACATTGGTGCTTGGTTTGGTTGTCCTTGCACTCATTTTTCAGTAGGTAAGAAGTGGTTTATCAGTATTGGCCTTTTGTTTGGTTGTTGGTTTAGTGGAGTCAGCCTTACTGATTAGTCAGGCCCTTTCTTGTTATATAGTATTTATGGCGGGGGTGTCCCCGTGAGGCCGTGTTTACCCTAACATAGGGTTTGAGTAACTTGGAATTTATGTTGTAAGTTGTGAAGTGGGTTGGGGGTTACTTGTGTGTGTTTATGAGTTTTTGATTTTTTGTTGACTATGACTGAAGCTGATACGTTTGCGTACAGTGAAGAACACATCAAGAAACTCTTGAGCGCTCCACCAGTGTTCACCTCAGCCACTCTAAGCGTGTCAGCACAGACACAGAACGAATCAGACAAATTGTTACGCCTAAAGAAGAAACAAATTAGAACGGACCTCCATGGTCACTTCTTATTGAAGCATTTAAGAGAGGGCACAATACCTGAAGGCTTACAAATTTGTAACATTCCCGTAGTATTTACGGACGATTCAATATATAAAAAGGGACTTAGTCTAATAGAGACTAAATGCAGCAGGGGCCTTATGGTCCTTACTGTAGAAACAGCTCTTAGAATTTACCAAAAGGAATTGGAAGAAATATCCACATTGGAATCGGAAATAAAAAACAACCAAACCATTACAGATTCTCAAGCACTACTGGAAAAAGTTGATAAAGACATTTTGGACTTTAAGGACTATACAATTAACCAAAAAACAAATCAGGTCGACAAGGACAAAAGGAATTTTTCTTTGGATAGTGTTTATCCATACTTACAAGCTGACTTCTATTTAAAAGCGGATTCACGAAGGTTTCTATCTGATAACCAAGGGAGGTCCAAAAACCAATTTATTTCTTTTTCTGACACTTCGTCCTCTTCTGGGGGTGATGCAGATAGTGGGGAAGGACGTCCTAATAGAACTAAGAAATGGAACGGTCCGTAACAACAGGGGTCAACGTCTTTTTTAGGACGGCCAGACCAGACCAAGGGCAGACCAGGTACAACAATCAACTGTGGGAGATGACAACCAGGAAACAACATTACAAAAACGAACTGGTTCTCCAATTTTTAACCTCTCAAATAAACAACTAACGGAAGCTGAAAAATTTATTCTGATAAAAGGTTTAACATTCGTGCCCACTCAAAGGACGGATTTCATTAAGATGAAAACAGAATTTATTGAATTCTGCCACAAATTACGGCTTAAAATGTTCCTCCAGGACAATGAAACAACAGCAAGTACGGAAGTCACTGGCCTCAGGAAGAAATCCTCTTTTTGTCCTCCAAGTAACAAAATACCAAAAGAAGTCTTGTTCTTTGAAAAAACTGTTTTATCATCAATATCTGAAATGGAGAAAAAAAACAAAATATGTTCGACATAATATCTCAAAAGAACGAGACACACTTTTTTCCTTGAAAAATTATCCTGCCATTACGATCAAATAGGCGGACAAGGGGGGTGCAATAGTGGTTTGGGGTACTGAGGACAATACGTCCGAAGTCTTGCGACAATTGAATGATCAGGAATGCTACAAAAAGGTGTCTAAAGATCCTACCTCCGAATTACAAGGAGAGCTGTTATCAATTTTAAAGTAGGGTTTGGACCAGGGATTCCTGAGTCCAAAGAAGTTCACATTTTTACATAATCAACATCCAAGAACACCGGTGTTTTATGTCTTACCCAAAATCCATAAAAAGGAAAAATCACCCCCGGAAAGGCCAATTGTTTCCGGTTGCTGTTCTTTGATAGAACCAATATCCAAATATGTGGATTTCTTTTTGAAGGAATTTCTGGGACATGTTAAATCCTATCTTAAAGACACTACAGATTTTATCATCAAATTGGAGGCAATACCATTCAATAGTAAAACAGATCTATTGGCAACTTTAGATGTGACTTCATTGTACACACAAATTCCACAGGACGAAGCAATAGAGGTTTTTATTTTATTTCTTGGAGAAGCGTGAAAAACCTGTCAGAGTCCCCTCAGAATTCATTACTAAATTGGCTGCTTTTGCATTAAAGAAAAATTACTTTGCATTTGGAGAAGATTTCTTTTTCCAAATCAAGGGAGTCGCGATGGGGTGTCCATTCGCCCCTGAGCTGGCGGTTCTGTTTATGTCAATGTTTGAGGAGTGCCATGTGTACAATAACAACCCATTTTCCTCTCAAATACGCGCCTGGCTACGTTTCATAGACGACGTGTTTCTAGTATGGTCAGGGAATGAGCTACAATTAATGGCATTTTTTGATTGGCTCAACCACAGGACAATGGACATTAAATTCAGAATTGTGCATTCTGCGCACAAAATTCCGTTTCTGAATGTTGAAGTGCATACAGCAGGAGGTGGTCTAATAAGAACACTGTATAAAAAGAAAACAGACAGAAATAACGCTTTTCTAGTCTCCAGCAACCACCCAAGCAGTCTGCGTGAAAATTTGCCTTATGGGCAATTTTTAAGAATCCGCAGAAACTGCTTCCACGGAGATGACTATACCAAAAATGCTAACACTCTAGCTGGTAACCTACGTGAAAGAGGGTATCCGAAAAAGCTTGTAAAAGGGTCCATGAAACGGGCCTGATGCACCCCGCGAGAAACATTGTTGGAAAGGCGGATTAAATCCCCTCTGGAACGCCAAGTGTGCGTTTCAACCTTTTGTCCTAATTCCAACAACCTGAAGAAGGTGATCTTTCAGAACTGGCACCTAATCAAAAATTTGGATAAAGATTTTGAATCAGTCCCCTTGTTTGCTTTTAAAAAGGAAAAACGTATCTCAAATTTCATTGTGAGAGCAGCAGTAAAGAAACAACCTAAACCAACATTGAGAACTCTAATGGGTTTTTAACTAGTTACAGGACACCACAGATGTGGTACCTGTTTATGTTCAATCAAACAATAGAAAGATCTCTATTTTCGCACAAAAATGTCCATTGGAAACACAACGCATTTACCAACTGCAAAACACGGCTTGTGATTTATGGCATCATATGCCCGTGCGGTCTGCTATATATTGGCAAAACAAATCAGGAAACACGCCAACGCATTACGCAGCACAAATCACGCATAAGAAATTCTGTGACCTCTGCACCTCTGGTCAACAATTGGATACAAAATTCACATCTGGAAGGAGATATCTGGTGGACAGTGATCCACAAGGTGGAATGTGATCCCAGAGGAGGTGATATTGAATTGAAGTTAACTCAAAAAGAAGCCATGCTTATACTCAAATTCGACACAGATGTGTCGGGTTTAAATGAACTGTCTGAATTATATAATTTGTAAGTCGGTCCTCAGCAGGTACTGTCCTCGAAGGTCCCCACTTGGCTTCCACTATGAGTTTCCCTGTACATGACCATGTACTGAATGAGCTTTCAACCGACCATTCCTATTTTGAGCGTGGCTTCTGTAACATTTTATTTTTTTTAAATTGGTTTCAACAGCAAATTGTGATTGCAAAGAATAACATATTTATGCACCAAGGATTCCGAACATTAAACAATACCACCCTCCCATTTTGATATAGCTGTTGTCTTGGACCCACTGCGCACATTACAATCCATCTCGTGTTTTCGCAGGCACGGGTAAGTCGATCTTGCACGAAATTTCACTCCACCTCGGCCAAAATTGTCCATGATTTAATAGTTTTTTGTGATAGGGAAGCACACAATTTGGCATTTATAATTTCACAACATCCGGGGCTCCTTTGGACACCCCACTCGATACAGGGTAGATGGAGATTGCTCATAGAGCATACACGCATCCCAGAAACTACATTTCCCAAGAAACGCTGCTTCGCGTGATACGCATGATGCGTACGATTTAGGAGATCCACTGCGATGTATCTTCCGGGACCCTAGCGAATACTTCTGGGTCTACCAACTTGAAGGAGTCGTGCATTTGTAGCGGAAGGAACGACATTTGAATGATCCTTGGTAAGAATTGCGGGACACGGGACGCCAGCAACTGGTTATGCTACAATGGTTCCCTCCAATGAAGTATTCTTTCGTGTCTTTTTTCAGTGGGTCCAAACGATCTAGCGGCTCGCGGCAGGGGAAGGCATAAGCAGTGGCTGTTTGTGCTCACACGCCTTTAACAACAGGTACGCTCGACATTGTAATTGTTCCTTAACCATTTCAAAGAGAAGTCACATTATAGGCAGGAAGGTGGTTAACTCTTACCCATATTTCATTAATTTGTTCAGGTGCCCGTCCATTGGTACTTAGAGCGAGTGGTTGGGAATGCAATAAGATCTTTCATCAGTAATACTTCTTGAGGAAGTAAGTGACTTTCACTAACAAAAAAGGACTTGTTCATGATATGACTTTTGAATGTTCTTGACCACAGGACGTTTTTTTGTGTGTCTTTTTCTGTCTTTAGATTCACAGCGTAAATCAAGAGTCTAGAAAGGCCACGGCGGTGGCACAGTATTAATAGTAGATTGGTAAGCAGTGGTATATGGTGGGCGCTGAAGAGCGTGTGTAAAATTACATCATCAGTAAAGGTCTTGATTATTCCTTATTTCTCTTTTGTCTCCACAGTTGTTTCTGGTCCTGATGAGAACCCCCAAAGTGGGTGGGGTTTGAAACGCGTAGACCTTTTTGTTTTTCCACTATCAATCAATTGGTTATATATTTTGATTAAGACTGTGGGTGCACTGTCAATAATTGCTTTATTTAGAAAAAGTGGTGCACGCCTTTCTTTAATATCCCAAGCAGTTCTCTGTTTGTTTAGTGGTTCTGCCTTTCTTCAAAAATGTAGATTGACCGATTAGGACTTTGTGTTGTGTGTTTGTGTGGTGACTGGAATATTTGTGAGTGGATGTTTGAATGTTTGAATGGATTATGATTGAATGCAATAGTATGTAGTAAATATTTATTTGTCTTGCATTTCTTTGTATGTATATCCCCCATGTGTTTTTTCATAAAAGAAAAAATCCTTTGAATATTGAAAAGAAAAGCAATTAATAAGCACATTGGTGCTTGGTTTGGTTGTCCTTGCACTAATTTTTTAGTAGGTAAGAAGTGGTTTATCAGTATTGGCATTTTGTTTGGTTGTTGGTTAATCTATGGGGCTGGCAGTTAGACTGCACCTCAACATTTGCTATCACCTCATCTCTGAATGATAATAATATGCCGCCTCCTTGAAAATGTAATTGTTATTATTTTTGTAATGAAAGAAGCAGGACTGTATTTCTTAAATTGCGTTTCCTATAAATGCAACGTTCCAATTGGGCGTGAACTTCACCATAATCTCTACACCCCCCCCCCCCCCCCCCACACACACATACACACAAATTGTTCTCTGTTTTATTTAGAGGCATTTAAGCATGGAATTTAGCTCTGTATTCCGAGATTTGCCGGTGAAATGGGAAAAACATGTGGCACGATACTTCTGTAACATTAAAACTGCGTCTTATGTGGATAAAGTGCAAGGTGCGTGTGGTTAATTTTTTTCCCTAAGAACGTTTTACCTTCCGGTATACCAGCCGGACGCCAAAGGCGAGCCTTAGTGCCAGGTGTTTAGTCCATGTCTTCGGTCAATCAGGGGTAATCTGGCAGTACTAGAGAGAGATTGCTTAATTTACCAGAGTGATCTGGAACTACTGCACTGCTCAAATGTTTCAAAGAATTCTATTTGTGTGGTGTCACTTTTGTGGTAGCGAGGTGCAGCTCTACAGGCTGATTCGGAGAGGTGTTTATGGGTTGGGCTCCCGTTTTTTTCTTTTTTTTACATTTCCGTCTGTATTTATCCAAATTTATTTTTTGTTAACTTTATCTGTATTTCTCCATATTTATTTTGGATTTTGTGAAAAAATTAAGTTGAAACTAGTATATTTCAACATTTATTTACCCGATAAATGTTCACTCATGTGTGAATGTTTGCCAGGTTTCAATGATATGAACACATGCAGAAGATGAATCAATGGATTTATATAAAAATGTGTACATTTCAGTATCAACCTTGTGCATATCTACTGCTGTTTAAACCTCTTTATTAAAATTCCTTACTTTTGTAACACGCTTACCTATCGATCCACACAGCTATTGGCCTGGCAGTCATGTCAGAAAATATTTAGAATCACTCAAAAAGCAATCCAATTTCCGTTTTCATCCACATTTAAAACTAAATTCAGACAAGAAAACAAATGTTTTTCTGTCTGTATGTATCTGTAAAAATCAGTAATAACAGAGAACAGGGAACTTTAGTTATGGGTTAGGACTCTGATATAATAAAATAAGACAAAGAACACTCAGGTGCCTATTACGATGTTCGGCGGACTTGCGTCTGCCCGGCACGTCTCGAAAACGAGACCGACCGACCGACCTCCGGTCGGCAGTGTCAGCTGCCTGATTAACACTGTTCGGTCGCATTCTGACATTTTCCTATGGAACAAGTGTTACCGCCGTAAACTGGCCGTAGTACATACTCGGATAGGGAAATGGGAGGTGGTGTTAATCCCTGCACCTTGAGGCAGGCACCTCAAGGTGCCTGCCATGGGATGCAGGGATTAACCCCTCTGCCACTAACTGGAGGCCGCCAAGGAAAGGGGGCCCCCATACTTGCTCCCAGACAGGCTATCCATGTCGGAAAAATCAACAATGCCCCTGCGCTATACACATACAGTAATAGACTAGTATTGATGTAAGTATTTGTAGGGCAACAATAGAAGTAATTAGAACAAATCTAAACAATTCGTGGTTCTCCGAGAATGGGTATTGAGAAGTGAAAACACATGGATGGATAAACAGTCTGTTCTTGGTGTGGTCACTTCTGTTTATTGTTCCAAATCAACAGCCAACACGTGTTTCATCGCAGGGAACATACTGCGAATCTTCAGGGCCTCGTTAGGAAACGAAACAGGGGTAAAAGTTCGTATCGATGAAAAGCCCAGTCCGGGCGTTGTATGGAATCCTAAATTCAGATTACCAAGATTCTATATTTGGGCTGTGCCGGATCTCGATTAATCACGAGTAGTGTGACAACCGGGAGGGGAAAGACAGTTCGCCGTTGGCTTGTATGCCGTATGGAGCGAAAAGGCAGTTCACCTAATCTGTAGAGTTCCCCCTCTTTTGGTTTCCCGGTGCCGCGTATCTGTGACAGATACGCGGCGCCGGGCAACCAAAAGAGGGGGAACTCTACAGATTAGGTGAACTGCCTTTTCGCTCCATACGGCGTACAAGCCAACGGCGAACTGTCTTTCCCCTCCCGGTTGTCACACTACTCGTGATTAATCGAGATCCGGCACAGCCCAAATATAGAATCTTGGTAATCTGAATTTAGGATTCCATACAACGCCCGGACTGGGCTTTTCATCGATACGAACTTTTACCCCTGTTTCGTTTCCTAACGAGGCCCTGAAGATTCGCAGTATGTTCCCTGCGATGAAACACGTGTTGGCTGTTGATTTGGAACAATAAACAGAAGTGACCACACCAAGAACAGACTGTTTATCCATCCATGTGTTTTCACTTCTCAATACCCATTCTCGGAGAACCACGAATTGTTTAGATTTGTCCTAATTACTTCTATTGTTGCCCTACAAATACTTACATCAATACTAGTCTATTACTGTATGTGTATAGCGCAGGGGCATTGTTGATTTTTCTAATTGTGTGGATCAGCTTGCTGGTCCATCTTGGAGCGGTTGTGAGGTATTACCGCTCGCCTCATTGCCTACACTGACCACCTTTCTAAATATATCACTTTACGGCCACCCAGGCAGTGCGCCTAGCAATTCTGGAACACTAAAAAACCTCCCAGCTGTTTTTTGTATCCATGTCGGAAAGCCCGGCATGAAAAGCCTGCCAGAGACCGAGTATTGTAATCCCAAGGGCAGAAAAGCCACACTTTGGGATTACGGGCCGGCCTACGACTGGCCGACAGGCTCCTTGACCGGCCGGTTTCAATTCTGACTGGCTGATTCATAATCAGTCCGTTGGAATTGAAACTGACTAGGGTGGTCGGAAAGCCTCCGACCGAAGGTCAGAGGCTTTCCGACCGCCATCGTAATAAGCACCTTAATGAAAATCAATGTCTGACCAGAATTTTACACTAGACACTGAGTGCCAGGACGCTGACAGGGTTTTCCATAAAGGAAAACAAGCATTGGCATAGCCAATAGGTCTCGCAGTTGTGACCTAATAAATTTTAGCTATGCAGGATGTTATCGCGGGTGCATGCTGTGCCAGGGATTGAAGAACTATACAACAAATAAACACACTGATGAACATATGCATGCACTATTCAGAGCAAACAACAGATGGCCATTAGCACACGTAGGTAGACCAACATGCTTGCAAAGTTTCACACCCACAGGCAGAAAGAACACAGATACACACAAACATAGCCCCTACAGCTCCTCCCATGTACACAAACACACACGTTTGGGAACTTTTAAGTCATCAAAATAAAAATTGAAGATATAATAGGTTTACATTTACCACTAGTATGATGGTGTCAGGATGCAATTGGAAGGAAAAAAGGGAGGCAAACTGGTCAGTGTGGAAAGGTACCTCCAAAGAGGTTAAGAAAAGACAGTGTGCAGTGCAATTGAAGAGATTTCTAACAGATCTGATTAACCCGTTCGATGGGTCAGACGGCCCCCGGCCGTCCGACGTCACGGTGGGCAGGTGCGGAGAACGGCAGGGGGCCATCCGAACCATGCCCACCTTTTATTTTGCATGCAGCACAGCGATATTTTCGCAGCGGTTAAAGGGTTAAAGCCTGCATGTGCGATGGTATATTGTTACTTTTAGTCCTGAATGTTTCTTTTGTTAACTGCTTGTTAAATGTTTCTTTTTGTTGCTCTGTGCTTCCTGCACTCAGCAGATAATTAGTTTTCAAGTTACGGGCTCTGCCGGATGTACCGTGATCAGAGCTGCCTTAAAAACTTTCCAGTGGCAGACCGGCTGGCTGAGACACTCTTGGTTATACAGCGTGTAAGGTTAATTTTGCAACATTTGTTTTATCAGCCTGATAATTCTTAAATGCATTTATAAATTAACAGGCTGACAGAAGAAGTGTTGCAAAATTAAACGGACACCCTTAGTAACCAAGAGTGTCTCAGCCAGCCGGTTTAACTCGTAAGCCTCTGGACAGTTAATGAAGGGTTTAGCACATTAGCAGAAGGGAGCTGCAAAGCAGATACAGCGACCCCGGCTCCACCCCTGCCCCCTCCTCCAATGGCTGCGCCACAGATACTGAGAGGCAGCAACAGAGGAGCAGGATATGTCTGCAAACTAGTCTGGCCCTTAAAGCAAACACGAGTAGCTGCGTGAAGCGGGCACCTCGCTGACCATCCAAAAGAAGCACTTCCAACTCCCCTACCCACAAAGTTTAACAAGATATTAACACTCGGGCTTTTATAAGAGCCTCATTGCTGTTTGCTGTGGAAAAACAACAGACATATAACGAAGTGTCAAGACGCCAGGTACTGCAAGCAAAAGTGACGGGGTTACCTTTCTAGAACTAGGATCTGTGGGTTTGGCACAGTAGGCACACGCGTGAGACCATAGAAACAAGAATGAGGATTGTTTGCAGGCACAGGGCTTTAAGTGGGCCGGGTCTCACAGGTGCTGAGCACCTGCAGTTTTTTAAAGGGGGCCTTGAAAGGGGTTTCTATTGGGCTCTGTTTTGTGCCCTGGCACAGGCAGTCCATTTTTTTCCGGACTGCAGTGACAGCAGGCACATCGATGTGCGCTTCTCACACTGCTCACTTCTCACTAGTGGATAAGTTACAGCATTACATCATGCCAGGTGAGTGTTGTAGGGGAAGGGAAATCCTTTAAAGAGAATCATTTTCTCTCTGGATTTCCCTTCTCTTTTTGCAACTCAGGAGCAGCAACATTGTTGTGGTGTCACCAGGGCTGTAAGTGGAATATTTTTCAATATTATATAGAAGCCATAGTTGCTGCTTATTTATCTCATGCAACTAGCAACCATTGACAAAGCCATTAGTCCTGACTTGTGGTATGTATGATGTCACTTGTTGCGTCATATATCTGGATGACAGAAACAGCAAAATACCAGTCAGGCTGCACACCATGCTAAGCACAGATTTTTTGCCTACGTGTTTTTAAGCTACGCCCTCAATTACCTTGGCTACTCCCCTTTGCGAGAACACCCTGTTTTTTTCATCCCACTTAAAGCCCTGGGCAGGTATTAAAAGGCTTCTAGTCCCTAACAAGATATTCAGATGCTGAAGGAAGGTTAAAAAAAATACAACAACCAAAAACAATGGTGAACGGAGGCCCATCACATATGCTATTCAAAAAAGGTCTAGCCCCTCAGAAACCCAAAATGGATCTCAGGGAAAAGCCCCGAGTTAGCTCGAACTGCTGTTTTGAGGGGGATGTTGGCGCAGCTGGGGAGAGGGAAGGGAATGCTTTCTAGATATTGCTGGAGTCTCCTTTGCATACAGAAAAGCACAGCTATGAGTCTTGTGAAGGGCGGCACCAGGTGCAGAGGAGAGGTATGACATCAGGCCGGCACATGACTGGAGAATCTGTAACGGGAGGCCTCATCTGCAGGCGCTGAGGAGACTTCTAGAGGGAGCCGCGTGCGTGATTAAGGAAGATGAAAGTAACACCAAAGCTCTCTATGATACTAAATCATGCAGAAGTGTCTCCATTTCAGCAGAGAAGGCACATTACAGGCAATATTAACATAGTATCAATTACTTAAAACTCCCTGAAATAGACGGAGGACATTATATTCTAATTAGCAGCAGCAGCAGCAGTATCTGTCTTTCATATTCCAGGTGAAAGTGGCAGTGCACTTGGCCCTCCTTGAAGGAAAGGAAGGTGTGCGCACATTCCAAATGAGGGAGGTATTTGATCGGAAGACCTCTTTAAAACGAGGTGGACCGGTGGGCACCCGACAAAAGTATTTGTGGCACGATTTAAATGCAGGCATCACTAAAGCTTATTAATATGCGTTCCCTCAGGTAGCACAAGCGATGTCCCGGCGGAGACGCATAGCTGAAAGCAGCACGAGCTGTGCCTCTGCAGCACGTGACCACACAGGATGTTGTACTGTGTCTGCCTGCTGGCAATCTACAAGCAGGAAAAAAAGAAATGTGGTGTGTGTTCGAAAACTTAAGCCATCTGCTGAGCGAGAGCCAATGCAAAGTTAAATGTGAGGACACATCTTCTAATAAAAGGGGCAAGGAAACCTGAGCCAAAACAGATGGCTGCGGGCCGCTGCTGGCTCCCGAGAGCAAAACGCTCTGGGAGTAAACATTTCCCGAAAAGCTGGGACATCCACACGCATGTGAGTTCCACACTCACAAGGTTCTACAAAAGCTGAAGTGATTCCAAGAGGCCGATTTCCTAGAGTAGCGCATGCGCGCTGCTCTAGGCTTGACCTAAAAACTAGGTAAAATACTATTTAGGGCTACCTTATATTAGGGTTCAATAACTTAACAAGCCTAAAGATGCCCCTCTACAGAGATCATCAACTGCTATGGACCTACCGGAGCTCCAATTTCTCTGATTGGTCCAGTTCAGCTTAGTGGTCAAAAAGGGTGAAAGGGTATTCAGCAGCTGCAAGGGCTTCATTCGTGGGAAGTAATGAAGGACAAAAGTAAGAACAGTCACTTTGAGTTTCAGTATATGCAGTTGAACTTACAGTATTCTTCATTTAGCTTGGTCCTTAAACGTAGCATCAGATGAAATTTGAAAGTAGGCTATGTGGAGCCCCAGAAATAAAGAAGAAAGTGATAAACCAGTCCAATTCTCTTCGTGACCTGGAGGAATAAGAGATGTTTTTTTCTTTGTGGGTGTGTGAAGAATGTGCTGAAGACACCAATCTATACGTTTTGGCAATTACCTCGATCTTCTACAGAAAAGCAAAAACCTTAAAGAAGAGCCATCTGTTTTTTCAAATACAGGCTACATAAGACTCTGAAACGCCTGGACATCCTCGAATAAAAAATGAACTGAAATAATTGAAAGCCCAGGAATGGCTATTTTTGGAAACTCTGACAATTATAGGACAATAGGGTGAATTCTTCCAAACAATGGTCAATGAAGGAATCTTCGAAACTTTGGCTTGACGCACAGTAAAGAAAAAATAAATGCGGGTTCTGTTGTTAATGCCAACACATTCTGGTCAAAAATGTTGATTCTATTAGATAAAAAGACTTAAAAAACAAAAACTGCCAGTGCCAGTGAAATTGCAAGGGTTATCTGTCTATGACAATGAAGCACACTCAGCTGAATAGCCCCTTATGCTTAAAACAAAAATGTTTGCATTCCCATATTGCAAAGCCATCCGACTCGGAAAGTGGTGGGAAAAAAAATGAGAATAAAAGACACTGGAAGGTACTAGCAAATCATAGGGTCTAGACTCTAGCACAAACTCAAATGTTGTTAAAGAGCCATTGTCTCAAGGTTCTTCTGATGCAGTAACAAAGTCCCCCGATGACAGCCAGTAACCAAAGAGAAAGGTCGATCACAAGTAACGTTCGGGGACCAGACTGTGCTGGAGCTTACTGAAAAAGACTCCGCCCCTCATCCACTTCACTCATAGACAAGAGGGAGTACATGGCCTTGCAGGTCATTTTCAAAACAGAAATCACGTTTTAGCAGCCATGAATTCAAAGGTGAATGGCTACAATTATATTTCTGAAAGTTCCCACGTATTAATTCCTGGGTCTGCTTGATGTTTCAAATACACAACATGTCATCAACAAGCAGCAGTCCTAGGGTATCACAGAAATAAAGTTACCTGTATTTCTAGTTCATCTTCAGGGTAATCTCTATTGACATTATTAGACTTGTGCAGTTTCTCTTGCACGTAGATTCCGGAAAAACTTTCTAAAAAATATATTTCTAACACCGTTCTTCCTAAAAGTCAATTTTAAAAATAATACATTTCTCTGCAGACTGTATTAGATACTGTGCGGCATGCATTACGTTTTCTTGCTTATGTGACCCCCATTGCATTTCATTTATTATCCACATTTTACAGTTATAAACATATATTTAAATTATTATTATTTGTGCCTGTTTTACACGTAACATTTTCTTTGTTATATGTTGATAGTGCACCAAATGCGATCCATGTATTAGTGTGGATTACGTCAAGCAGATGTTCGTAATTGTGCAACAGAAATCATATGCTAATTCTTGCATTTAATATAAATAATCACATAATAACAAGTAGCAAAGTCGCCCAGGTCCTCGACACCAACTTGTCCGTAAGGAGGGCAATGTAGGGTAGCAGTACTGACACACCTGCGGCTTTTGCACATGGCAGGCAAAAATGATGTTGATAAGGAAGACTGTCTGTCTCATCGAGATCTTTAAAAGCAGCTCTGCATAGGTTAGAATGTCGTGCACCTAAGGAATGTCAAAACAATGTTAAGGTCCCACTGAGTCATTGCAAATGGTTTGATGGCAACATGTGTAAACGGTTTAATGTAACATATCTCCACTGGTGATTTAAACAAGGATGGTCATTCAACTAAACACAGAAAGGTCGAAAGGGCCGATAGGTAATTTTTCACTGCAAGGCCTTGCTGGGCTAAGGAGAGAAAAAACAAGAGAACGTCAGAAAGTTTGGCTTGCAAGGGGTTGAGGTCTTGGGCAGCACACCAGGCAACAAATCTGTCCAAGTGCCCTGTCTAGATGGACTTTGTGGAGGGTTGTCCGGCAACAAGAGTAACATCTACCAACTCAGTTGGCAATTCAAATGAATGCAATTGCTAGTTGTTAGACCTGTCTGCATCTGGGGATACTCTAACCAACATTATTTATTTTTGTCCCCCTTAGCCTCCCAGAGTTTCTATTTTTATTTTTATATGACCACCAGGATTTTTCAGTGCTGTCAGGGGGCTAGGTGTTCCTTGACTATGACGCCATTTTCCCCTCATATTCTGTGAGGCCTAGTTAAGCTCCTGGAAAATCTAGGGACACTCAGGAACCTAAAATGGTGTCCACCAACTGCCATAACGGACATTCCAGGGGAACAGGCCCATAGGCTAAAATGAGGAAGGTTCCAGAAACATCTAGTGACTTCTAGAGGTCTCAGGCCACCCTATAAAAGGCCAGTGACCAGCAGCCATTTTGTGCAGTCTCAGGAGTGACCAGTGAGGAGAGAGGCGACTTGTGGAGGAGGATTGCGCACCAGAGGTGACCAGATCGACCTGTGGGCCGGCGGTCGCATTATTGGGAAGTGCCCCCTTTCTATCTGACCAAACCCCACTGTCACGTCATCCATAACGCGTGACCAGAGACTTTGTGACCAGGTTGGGAAGTACTGGGTCGTCTCGAGTGAAGACCCTCATTGTCTGCAGCCAAGCGTCCCTTGTGAGCGTCCTGCACATCTGCCCTAAAGGCTATAGGCAGATCAAGTGAACGTCGGATTAGTGTGGGGCTAATTGGCCGAGAAGTGAGAACAGTCCCCAACACCCACTCGAGATTGTCCCAGATGCTTTGGTGAGAAATCGGCGGAAGCGGCTGCAGCCCCTACCTGTGTGGGAGACGCCGAATTCAAGTCTGTCCCAGACGCGTGGGAAGTGGCCAGCTGTCCCGTGTGTTGTGTTGAGGAAACGTCGCGGAAGGAAAGGCGGCATCCGGAGCTGAGAGGAAGGTCCCGGCGCGTCAGACGAGGTGGGCCCAAGGCGGAGTCAGAAGGCAGGAAGGACCTGGCCGCGTCACAGGAGGTGCGCCCGAGGCGGAGCTCCAGTCTGAGGAGACGCGGAAGGAGGCAGAAGCGCCGCTACGGACCCGTCGTTGGAGCGTCCCGGACTGGCGTGAGCTTCCCCGTCCTCCCACCCCGTCGCCAACTTCACCGAGGCCTTTCGTCAGCGCCAGAAGAAGGCAAAGCCGACCGGATTGCTCCTCAAAGAAAGTAAGCCGGGAAGAGGGGAAGCGGGAGGCGGCTGTGCCAGCGGACAGTAGCACGCTGAGGCGGCAAAAGCGAGCGTAGCTACCAAGTGCCGATTCTGCTAGGATAACCAACGTGGAACTAGTGACTAAATACCCTCTGACTATGGAAATGAGTACTTGAAGGGAGGGAGTGTGAAGGGAACCGAACCGCTTGGTTTATGTGTTGCGCAGGAATTGTAGAAGTTGGGCCAGAGAGTGCCAGTGGTATTTAGAGCTCCCTGATAAAAACCTCTGCAGGCAGTGAATCACCTGGAGCCAGGTCCACTTCCAGAGTGGTGTAGCTAGCATAAACAAAAGGAAGCCTTATTAATTCACCTTGTCTCCTTTTTAGCTAAATAACTGGCTGTGGGCTATGAGAACAGCGCTGCTAGGGGTAGAAGTTTGACAAGCTGACCTGGGCTCTGAGTACAGACGGGTAAGGTACACGCCAATATTGTGTAAAGTGGCACATTGAACCTGAAAAGTGAGTTTTCCCTTCTGTAACCATTGATTGAAGAAGTAATTTTGTGGAATTGACAGTAACTTATCTCAAGTGAAATGTACCTGTGATTTAGCCTTGCTAGAGTGAGACATGTATTAAAGTCTGTGTAACATATGTGAATTTATGCTGTGCTAAATGTAAACAGATTTTGCATAAGAAACAGAACAATCATTATTTTTATAAAAGGTACTGGTATTTTTCTAAATTGGTGTAGCGTCTGTTATTTTTAGTGGTCAATCATTGGGTTACTGTGAGTGGGTCCTGTAAGCACTTAACTAACGCCTTAGAGTTTAGCTGTTTCCCCTACTGTGCCAGGCTACCCTATGTAGTCTAGGATTTCCTAGGTCTAACATAATTGGTGTTTCAGCGGTGGGATCACGGATTTGTGCTTACACTCACTTAGTAGTAACGCAGTGCCTACCACGAGACTACACCTGGAGTTTTCTCCCTGCGGCCCTCCTAATCTGAATTTTGTTTTTTCTAAATTTACTCCTGGTGGTGGGTGGAGGTTGACTCCAGGTCACTTTTTGGTTTTCTCCTGGGTAAAAGTTTATTCTCTAAGTAAAAATGGAGGTAAATGTGGAAGAGCTGGAAAACTATACCGTGACCCAACTAAAGGACTGGTGTCAGCAGCAAGGTGTATTTTTTAAGAAAGGCGCCAGGAAAGGTGAGCTGCTGACCAGTATCCGGGCATGGGTGGAGGCTCATTCCGGGGAGGAAATAGACCCAGAGGGGAGTGACAGGGACACTGTCCTGGAGACCGCAACACTGTACCAGGCGGGAGGGGGGAACCTTTTAACAGGTCCTAGGACACCTTCCAGAGTGGGCAGCAGCGTCTCGGAGAGGGGTTTGACCGACGCCGAGTTAGAGGATAGGAGGGAGGAGAGGAGGATGAGATTAGAACTAGCCAGGATGGACATGGAAAGGGAGGACAAGAGGTTGGCACATGAGCGGACCATCAAAGAGATGGATCTACAAGCCCTAAACCTAAGGACCCCCAAATCTGAGAATGGTGGCAGCGAAACCAAGTTAAACATCAGAGAACCCAGACCCTACTTACCCAAAGGTGTCATGGCTAGCTATGTACCCAGTGATGATATTGCAAAATGGCTAGCCGCCTATGAGGTCTCATTGAGGGCCCATGGGATCTTGGAAGCCCACTGGGGGAGTGGGTTATATAAATACATGCCACCTGCTGGCAGGGATACCTTGTTGGCCCTGGAGCAAAGTGAGCAGACCTACTACCCTGCTATGAAGGTGGCGCTGATAAGGAAGTTTGGGTTGACCCCTGAGAAGTATAGGCAAAAGTTCCGGGGTAGCCACAAACTAGGCACGCAGAACTGGGTGGACTTTTTGGATTACGCCAGGAAGGCCCTGGAGGGTTGGGTGAAAGGCAGTGAGGTAGGGGACTATGAAGGTTTATATGACCTCATACTCAAGGAACACCTACTCGAGAAATGTCTTCCCGAGCTACGACAGCATCTGGTGGACAGCAAGCTGACCAGCCCCAGGAAGCTTGCTGAGGAGGCGGACATCTGGGTTAGTACCCGGGTGTCATCTAAGGGGACTGGAGGGGATTCCCAGAAGTCTGGACAGGGCGCCCCCCAGAAGAAAGAGGGCGGGGATAATAAGAGGGAGTTCTCAAAAGGTCCACAAAATACTTCGCAAGGAAGGGGCAGAGGGTTCATCCCTAAGAGTAACCCCCCTCGCAACCCTAATCCTGGCCAGAGCCAGCAGCCAAGGGTTGTTCATTGTTTTGAGTGTGGTGGTGTGGGACACTATAAAGGAGATGTGAGATGCCCAAAAAGACCACCCCCTCCCACTGGAGGAAAAGCCCCGGGAATAACTAGTGTAGTGCTCGGGGAGGAGATGCCTTTGGGTAACGGAGGGGAGCGGGCGGGTGTCACTTTAGTGTCCCTGGGTGATAAGGAGATGGTGCCAAAGACCCAACTGCCCTCTAATACTATCAAGTATGAGCAGTGGGTCACCATCAACGGCCGTAGAGGGGAGGCTCTGAGAGACACAGGAGCCAGTATGACTATGGTAAGGAGTCAACTGGTGTCTCCAGAGCAGGTCATCCCAGATGTACTCCATCCCGCCGTGATGGCTGACGGCAGATTGGGCCACTACCCTGTGGCCGAGGTTCCCTTTGAGTGGGGAGGGGTTGCAGGTCCACTTCGAGTTGCCGTAAGCCCTGCCGTGCCTGTTGACTGCCTGTTAGGGAATGATATGGAGCACAATGCTTGGAGGAGGGTGGAGTACCAGACTCACTCTGAGATGCTGGGACCCCCGGACTGGGCCTGTGTCAGCACAAGGTCCACGACTGCCCGAAGGGGGAGTTCACTTACGCTGGAGCCTGGAACAATGGCCCAGCCGGCTGCCAGAGAGGAGAAGGACAGGAGGCCGGAGGACCCTGCCTCGGCATCTCCACCTCGTGAGACAGACGGGCCACCTGCGGAGGTGGATCTGGAGTCCACAAGGGAGAATGTTGCTTCCCTGGAGATCCTACCCATCCCTACTGAATGGCATGTGGAGGGAGGTCCTTCCCGGGAAGAGTTCTGCAAAGCTCAGAAGGAGTGTCCTACTCTTGAGGGGCTGCGGCAACAGGCCAAAGCCCAGGCAGCAGGAAACATTGTAGGGAGCTACCAGATTTACTGGGAGGATGGACTCCTCTACAGTGAACCCAAGGCACCTGGACATGGTTCATCCAGGGCCTTGGTGGTCCCTCAATGCTTTAGAGCCTTTCTTTTGGAACTGGCTCATGAGATACCATTGGCAGGACACCTAGGACAGGACAAGACCTTTGCCCGGCTTGTCCCCCACTTCTACTGGCCTCGAATGAAAGTGGCGTCTGATACATATTGTCGGACGTGTGTGTCTTGCCAAGCCAGTGGGAAAACAGGGGTGAAGCTAAAAGCTCCCCTGGAACCACTACCTGTCGTTAGCACCCCCTTTGAGAGGGTGGGCATCGACATTGTAGGGCCATTGGATCCACCAACTTCAGCTGGTCACCGGTTCATCCTGGTTCTAGTGGATCATGCCACACGGTACCCAGAGGCAATTCCCCGCAGTGGCAAGGACCCTGATGGGGATCTTCACCCGAGTGGGTTTCCCCAAGGAGGTTGTGTCCGACAGGGGGACCAACTTCCTTTCAGCATACATGCGGGCTATGTGGAAGGAGTGCGGTGTTACCTATCGGTTTACCACCCCTTACCACCCACAAACCAATGGTCTTGTGGAAAGGTTCAATAAGACCTTGAAAGGTATGATAAGGAGTCTGCCTGAGAGCCTGCGGAGGAAATGGGACATCCTCCTACCCTGCCTCTTGTTTTCTTACAGGGAAGTGCCACAGAAGGGAGTGGGCTTCAGCCCCTTCGAACTTTTGTACGGGCACCCTGTACGGGGTCCTCTCAGCCTGGTGAAAGACGGATGGGAAAAGACTCCCAGGAAGCTTCCCCAGGACGTGGTGAGCTACATGCTGGCCTTCCGGAGCCAAATGGCTAAGTTGTGGAAGCAAGCTTCTGACAACTTGGAGGCCAGCCAAGCAGTTATGAAGGAGTGGTATGACCACAACGCTCACCCAGTGGAACTGGAGCCTGGACAAAAAGTGTGGGTGATGGAACCTGGAGAGCTAAATGCCCTCCAGGACCGTTGGACAGGCCCCTTTGAGGTATTGGAGAAAAAGGGTAAATCCACCTACTTGGTGGATCTTAAGACCCCGAGACAGCCCCACAGGGTGCTGCATGCCAATCGCCTCAAGCCACACCATGAGAGGCCCGAGGTTGTCTTAATGATGGTGACCGATGGAGCAGAGGAAGAGGAAAGCGAACCTCTCCCTGATCTTCTCTCGTCCCAAGAAAAGGATGGGTCGGTGGAGGGAGTGATTCTCTCACCATCCCTGACTCCTGAACAGCAGAGAGATTGCTGCCAGATCCTGGAGCAATTTTCTTCTCTGTTCTCCCTTGTCCCGGGTAGGACCCACCTGTGTACCCATGACGTGGACACAGGAGACAGCCCACCTGTGAAGTCTAAGATCTACCGGCTGTCGGACAAGGTGAAGGCCAGCATCAAAAGTGAAGTCGCCAAGATGCTGGAGCTAGGAGTGATTGAACCTTCTAGTATCCCTTGGTCTAGCCCGGTGGTTTTGGTACCAAAAGCTGCCCCACCAGGCACCACACCGGAATTGAGATTCTGTGTGGACTACCGAGGCTTAAATTCAGTAACCAAGACTGATGCACATCCCATCCCACGGGCGGATGAACTTATCGACCGGCTGGGAGCTGCCCAATACTTAAGTACCTTCGACCTAACTTCAGGGTACTGGCAGATTTCCCTTACCGAGGGGGCGAAGGAAAGGTCAGCCTTCTCTACACCTCAGGGACACTACCAGTTCTGTGTGATGCCCTTTGGGCTCAAGAACGCCCCTGCCACTTTTCAGCGGCTGGTGAACAAGGTCCTTTCTGGTATGGAAGCTTTTTCTGCTGCTTACCTGGACGACATTGCTGTCTTCAGTAGCAGCTGGGAGGACCATTTGCAGCACTTGCAAGCTGTTCTTCATGCCCTGCAACAGGCTGGCTTGACAATCAAGGCCAGCAAGTGTCAGATCGGACAGGGGTCGGTGGTGTACCTAGGCCACTTGGTGGGCAGAGGGACGGTGCAGCCCCTCCAGGCAAAGATTGAGGCTATCATAGCCTGGGAGCCCCCCAAGACTCAAACTGAGGTCCGAGCCTTCCTGGGCCTCACTGGATACTACCGTGGCTTCGTGAAGGGGTATGGCACCCCTCACTGAACTTACTTCCAAGAAACAACCCCGACGGGTAGTCTGGACGGAGGCTTGCCAGCGAGCCTTCATGACCTTGAAGCAAGCATTGTGTTCCGCTCCAATACTCAAGGCCCCTGATTTTGCTAGAGAATTCATTGTCCAAACAGATGCGTCAGAACATGGCATTGGGGCAGTGTTATCGCAGCTAAATGATGAGGGCTTGGATCAACCCGTGGTTTTCCTGTCTAGGAGACTACTCCCCAGGGAACAGAGGTGGAGTACCATTGAGCGAGAAGCCTTTGCGGTGGTTTGGGCTCTGAAGAAGCTGCGGCCATACTTGTTTGGCTCGCACTTCCTGGTTCAGACTGACCACCGCCCCCTTCGTTGGCTAATGCAAATGAAGGGGGAGAATCCCAAGTTGTTAAGGTGGTCCATCTCCCTACAGGGAATGGACTTTAGGGTGGAACATCGGCCTGGATCGGACCATGCCAATGCAGACGGTCTATCCAGGTATTTCCGCCTTAGTGATGAGAACTCCCAAGGGATTGGGTAGCTCTCCCCACTTTCAGCTGGGGGGGACGCGTGTTAGACCTGTCTGCATCTGGGGATACTCTAACCAACATTATTTATTTTTGTCCCCCTTAGCCTCCCAGAGTTTCTATTTTTATTTTTATATGACAACCAGGATTTTTCAGTGCTGTCAGGGGGCTAGGTGTTCCTTGACTATGACGCCATTTTCCCCTCATATTCTGTGAGGCCTAGTTAAGCTCCTGGAAAATCTAGGGACACTCAGGAACCTAAAATGGTGTCCACCAACTGCCATAACGGACATTCCAGGGGAACAGGCCCATAGGCTAAAATGAGGAAGGTTCCAGAAACATCTAGTGACTTCTAGAGGTCTCAGGCCACCCTATAAAAGGCCAGTGACCAGCAGCCATTTTGTGCAGTCTCAGGAGTGACCAGTGAGGAGAGAGGCGACTTGTGGAGGAGGATTGCGCACCAGAGGTGACCAGATCGACCTGTGGGCCGGCGGTCGCGTTATTGGGAAGTGCCCCCTTTCAATCTGACCAAACCCCACTGTCACGTCATCCATAACGCGTGACCAGAGACTTTGTGACCAGGTTGGGAAGTACTGGGTCGTGTCGAGTGAAGACCCTCATTGTCTGCAGCCAAGCGTCCCTTGTGAGCGTCCTGCACATCTGCCCTAAAGGCTATAGGCAGATCAAGTGAAC
Source organism: Lissotriton vulgaris (assembly GCF_964263255.1). Lineage (NCBI taxonomy): Eukaryota > Metazoa > Chordata > Amphibia > Caudata > Salamandridae > Lissotriton > Lissotriton vulgaris. The sequence continues at coordinate 879,829,774 of NC_141685.1, forward strand.
GTCGGATTAGTGTGGGGCTAATTGGCCGAGAAGTGAGGACAGTCCCCAACACCCACTCGAGATTGTCCCAGATGCTTTGGTGAGAAATCGGCGGAAGCGGCTGCAGCCCCTACCTGTGTGGGAGACGCCGAATTCAAGTCTGTCCCAGACGCGTGGGAAGTGGCCAGCTGTCCCGTGTGTTGTGGTGAGGAAACGTCGCGGAAGGAAAGGCGGCATCCGGAGCTGAGAGGAAGGTCCCGGCGCGTCAGAAGAGGTGGGCCCAAGGCGGAGTCAGAAGGCAGGAAGGACCCGGCCGCGTCACAGGAGGTGCGCCCGAGGCGGAGCTCCAGTCTGAGGAGACGCGGAAGGAGGCAGAAGCGCCGCTACGGACCCGTCGGTGGAGCGTCCCGGACTGGCGTGAGCTTCCCCGTCCTCCCACCCCGTCGCCAACTTCACCGAGGCCTTTCGTCAGCGCCAGAAGAAGGCAACGCCGACCGGATTGCTCCTCAAATAAAGTAAGCCGGGAAGTGGGGAAGCGGGAGGCGGCTGTGCCAGCGGACAGTAGCACGCTGAGGCGGCAATAGCGAGCGTAGCTACCAAGTGCCGATTCTGCTAGGATAACCAATGTAGAACTAGTGACTAAATACCCTCTGACTATGGAAATGAGTACTTGAAGGGAGGGAGTGTGAAGGGAACCGAACCGCTTGGTTTATGTGTTGTGCAGGAATTGTAGAAGTTGGGCCAGAGAGTGCCAGTGGTATTTAGAGCTCCCTGATAAAAACCTCTGCAGGCAGTGAATCACCTGGAGCCAGGTCCACTTCCAGAGTGGTGTAGCTAGCATAAACAAAAGGAAGCCTTATTAATTCACCTTGTCTCCTTTTTAGCTAAATAACTGGCTGTGGGCTATGAGAACAGCGCTGCTAGGGGTAGAAGTTTGACAAGCTGACCTGGGCTCTGAGTACAGACGGGTAAGGTACACGCCAATATTGTGTAAAGTGGCACATTGAACCTGAAAAGTGAGTTTTCCCTTCTGTAACCATTGATTGAAGAAGTAATTTTGTGGAATTGACAGTAACTTATCTCAAGTGAAATGTACCTGTGATTTAGCCTTGCTAGAGTGAGACATGTATTAAAGTCTGTGTAACATATGTGAATTTATGCTGTGCTAAATGTAAACAGATTTTGCATAAGAAACAGAACAATCATTATTTTTATAAAAGGTACTGGTATTTTTCTAAATTGGTGTAGCGTCTGTTATTTTTAGTGGTCAATCATTGGGTTACTGTGAGTGGGTCCTGTAAGCACTTAACTAACGCCTTAGAGTTTAGCTGTTTCCCCTACTGTGCCAGGCTACCCTATGTAGTCTAGGATTTCCTAGGTCTAACACTAGTGTTCTTCAATCTCCAAGTACGGAGGTGTAATTTATAGACATACGGATGCAGGACCCTGTCCTGCTGCTTAGACAGGTCATCTCGAAGCGGAAGCCTGATCCAGGGGCAAGTGTTCAGGCTCAGTAGCTCTGGGTACCAAACTCTCCTAGCCCAGTCCAGGTCAATCAAGATGATTTGGGCCTGGCCTTTTCTGGTCTTGAGTACCTGAGGTAGGAGAGGTGTTGGTGGAATGGTGTACAGAAGACTCTTGCATGATTACATTTGGAACAACTCTCCTAACAAGCATCTTTGTTGAAACTTGGCGCACAAAATTGCACTTCGCATTCCCAACCTGGCTAAAAGATGTAGCCAGTGATCCCCCTCAGTATCAGAAGATTTATGCACCACTTTGGGATGGAGACTCATGATCAACCAGAAGACGTCTGCTCAGTTTGTCTACTCCAGCATTTAGGGTTGGCGACCAAGAAGATATTCTGTCTTTCCAGCCCTCTGCAGAGGTGCAGTGACTTCTGGCACAGGGCCTAGACACCACTCAGTCCAGCTTATTGCAAAACCAAATTGCAGAAGTATTATCCTTTAGAATCTGTATAAGATTCCTTTGAGAGACGGACTGAATACTTTGAGGGCTAAGTAGATGGCATAAAGCTGCAGCAAGCTGATGTGGAATCGGCTCTCTGCTGGAGACCTGAGGAGTCTGATCTCGACCTCTCCTAGGTGACTCCTGTATCCCAGCAGCGATGAGTCTGCCACAGGTTTGAGCTCTGGATGGGTAGGAGTTGCATCCTGCTGAAGTACAGATAAACATCTGACAGCAACACTGCAGATTATGAGCTATTTCCCTTGAGACCTGAATGGAGTCAGCCTGATGCTCAGCCCACTGGGATTTGAGGTTTCATTGTAGGTCTCACAGGAGCCACTTGGCGATGAGGAGGATGAAGAAGACTAAGAAGCATCAAAATTATCATCACTGAGATCAAAGACTGATCCTGAAACATTGGACTTACACCCTGAATGTCCCTAACTCGCTAGCCAGAAGGAAAGGTTTGGAACTCCACCATGGCAGAATTTCACCAATGAATGAAATTCTGTGTGTGGAGCTTAGGTGGAATTTTGGCTCGGTGACAGTAAAACCCAACTATGTCAAGAGTTTGGCTGTTGCCTGGAGGTGCCCCACGATTGACTGTGGTGAGCATGCCTTCAGCAACCAGTTGTTAAGGTACAGGAATATATGTACCCATAACCTCCAAAGATGAGCTGTGACAACCACCATCACTTTTGTGAATAATGAGGGGACAATATAAGGCCAAAGGGGAGCATGATAAATTGAATGTTTTGCTGGCCCACCCACAGGTAGCGCCTCTGGGAGGGCAAGACAGATATTTGGAAATACACATCCTGCAAGTACAGGGACACAATCAAGTCTCCTGGGTCTAGGGTGGATAGAATCTGAGTCAGCAGGAGCATTTTGAATGTGTCCTTCCACAGAAACGAAATCAAAGGGTGAAGGTCCAGACTAGGCCTGAGGCCCCCATCTTTTTGGGGACGAGGAAGCAGAGTGATTAGCGTCCCTGCCTTTCTCTAAATCCAGTACTTCCTTGAGTGCACCCTTGGAAAGTAAAATATTTACGTCTTGTATCCAATATTCAGTCTAGTGTGGAAGGAAGATGGAGTGGGGAGGAAATGATGGGTAGGGTGCAGTCTTTTGAATGATCTGTATGACCCATTTTTCGGTTGCAACTGATGTGACATGAGCTAATGAGGCCAGAATAAAGTGCCTTGGGCGCCGTTGCAGCAGGGAAGAAGGAATTGTAGGACTATTGACTCTGCTGTCCTGTGTTTTCTGGTGCTGCATCCGTGGCCAAGTAAGGACTGAACTGTCTACAGTACCAGCATTTGGTAATACTGGTATTGCCTACAGGCTAGCTCTCTGGAGTAGCATCTACATTTCCTAAATAGATAGGCAAATTCTTTTGCTGGTGTTAGTAATCACAAAAGATGTCCAGGTACTTGCCTGTCTTTATATCTCTCTAACACCAAGTTTACTTTCCCCCCCAAAGAGTTTGGGCCTATTAAAGGGCATATCCATGATAGTATGCACATCGCTAGGAAATCTGGTTGACCTCATTCATGCATGACGTCTAAGCACAGCACTGGTACACATAGCCCTGTCTAGGCAATCAGTAGTATGGCCTCCTCAAATTATGTACTTCGCTGCATCCTGTCCATAATGTACAGTTTGAGTCAGAGGTGCTCTGAGTTCCTCCAGGACTGTTGGCAAGATCTTTCTGGCCATGTCGCACAAAGCATGCATGCCTGCCCAGTGTATAAATTGCATATATGGACCTTAAGGGCCAGGCTTGCAGAAGAACACATTATTTTACCAAAAGATCAAACCTCTAGGATTCCCTGATTCCCTATCTGGTGGATTTGTTGAAAAGGAATGCAAATTGACTGTGCTAGTCAAGGGCTGCACAGTAAGGCTCTCAGATGTAGAGTACTTGGTTACCATTCCTGGATCACTAGGCGGCGGATCTATCTCGCCGAGTTATTGGCTACCTCACTTGCGGGCAAGAACAAGGCATGAATCACATGGACATCAAAGCATCAATGAGGATAAAATTAAATGGCAGCAAGGGCTCTAACAACGTTAGTCCTGGTTGTAAAATTAGTGCTAGAACATTTGTTTTTTCCTTGATTTCCTTAGTGGCTTATGTGGCCCGTCAAGGTCAGTTTCAGGGGGGGTGTCTAGCACACCCACAGTTTGTAAATCCAACTAGCCAAAATTCCGACATCATCAGTATAGTGAGAGGAAAGTAGTCTGTCATTCTACTCCTTACCATCAGTGGCCTGAGGGAGTCTGTGTGTCTCTTGTATAAGGTCAGAGTCAGAGCCAAAAAGAGAATGGCTCCTTAGCTAATAGCTGTATTGCAGTGGAGGCAACTGGCTACAGTGAGGCTGCATAATAAACTGTTGCACTTTCATAATCTCATCGCGTGACACAGGTTGATCTCAGGCCAATGTCGACTTGGGATCTGACATAGGCATCAGCACCAGGTCATCTATCTCACTAATAGAATTAGTACTGATATTGGTGTAACAGGAAATGGTGTGGATGTTGGGGCCAGTGTAAAAGTCCATACACCTACAGAGTTGGTACGGGTCATAGGGGTATAAATGCAGTAATCAGACAGAAGGACTTTCCAGTTCCTTGTGCAAAAAAGCAGGCAAAAGGGGGTAAGAATCACACCAATGATATGCTCCTTCTCCGTGTGGATCCTTTAAATATTTTTGGGGAGAGCCCAGTCCCTACCATTCTTGGATGACTAAATAAATTGTGGTCGACTCATGCCATTAGCATGTGCATACCTGTTTACTCATATGTGCACATAAGTCAACAGGCATGCGTGAGCATGTCATTCAGCATGTACAAGCGTATCGAATGACGCAGTTGCCAGCAGTGGATAAGTCACAGTGCCTTTTTTTCTTTCCTCTTTTTCTTGGGGAATCTTCACAGTATTATCAAAAAACATTGGTAAAGCCAATAGATCAGCAAGGCCAGATAGATCCGCGTTGCCAATGCTTGTTTAAAGGAGGTTAAGAACAGTTCTATTAAGCAAAGACTTTCTCAATCTTTCCACTGGGAAACAGTGACTTTAATGGAGAGTCCCCTAAATGTTCCTTTTGCCTATCAAGGGAGATCATCTTCTTCAGAGGATCTCCCTTGATAGGCAAAAGCACTGAGTGGAGAACCAAATCCATTCCTAGAAAGAGCAGTGACTGGGATGGGGCAGTGTGTGGGCCAGTGGGGGAAAAAGGGGAACAATTAGAAGTTCTGAATTGTGAGCTTCTGAACAAAACGTCTTTAAAATAGCTCAAGAGACAAAAAATATACTGGCATACCTCTAATATTTAAGTAGGCTGCTGTGTGATACAAAGACATATGAATTGACATGGGTGACTTGCAGTTTTTAACCCTACTGCCCAAGAGACAGGGAAATAGAAAGCCTCTCTCTGCCACAGGTTGGGTGGGGGCCTTACTGGTAGTGACGGATCAGGAGCCGGGAACCTAAAGGCACAAGAAAGGAGTTGCAAGAATTACTGATCAAGCTGTTGGGGGCAGAAGATGCCCTACTGAGTTAGTAACTCTTTCGTGCTGCGAGAGGGTATGCAATTCCTAAAGTGAGATGGGGAGGGGGAAAGACAGATCATTCTTCGTGATGCCCTCACACACCTCGAGAGCTGTAATGCTTCATCATTGGGCTTTGCTCCTCGTTGGGCCAGCGCTGCAATGCTTGATGGGCTCACCGTAAACGGGGCTCTTTGCCGGAGATCTTTTAGAAGAAGCCGTAAGGTGCGTGCGGATAAGAGGGCAAAGGGAATGTTGTGCACGTGGGGTGGAACTTAAAATAAACCTGGATTAGTCCTATTCATAAGCAATTTTAATGGTTTAGGTAGATCCAGCCTAATTAAAAATGAGTGGACGACCTATGAGGATCTAATGTTCCTAACAGGCTGTCACAGTGTGACAGTGTGTAGGGTCGACATGTTTTGTGCCTTGTCGCTCCTTTCGTGTGGCACTTCTTCAGGACCTACGTGGTGGTAGGGTGCACAACTAATGGACAGGCTTCTAAAGCTTAGGTGGGTAGCCTGACGTACCACTAACCGTGCCTTGTCTGCCTTGTCACCAAACAGGCTACGGCAATCAAAGGGCATGTCCAAAAGTGTGGATTAGACATCCCCAGAGAAGCCAGGCGTTCTCAGCCAGGCATGGCACCTCAGGGGTACTGACATGGAAACCGTCCTGCCCAGCGAGTCAGCGGTATCCAGCCCACACCAGATGGTGAACTTAGCTGCGTCTTGACTCTCAGCAACAGGTGAGAACGGCCGGGCCTCCTCCGGGCACTGTGGCAGCACCGACCGCAGTCCTAAACTGGCGGAAGAAAACATCTTTTTCCCAAGATGGCCCAGCTTCTTGGATTCCCTATCTGAGAAAGCAGTAGGGAATGTGCCTTTTGAGGATGAGGCTTGGACCACTAAGCTCTCAGGCGTAGGGTGTTGGGAGAGGAAAAGTGGGTTGCCCGGGGCCGGGCAAATGGCTTCTGGCAATCATACTGTCCACAGGAACCCCTGTGCTGGGCTTGGACCAAGTGCCCAGAAGGATGTCAGTGATAGCCTCATTAAAAGGCAGCAGGGGCTCCAAAGAGCCTGCTGCTGGCTGAAGCACCTCAGTCAGGAGGTTATCCTGACAGACACCGTAGGAAGCTCGAGGCCCAAGGCCTCAGTCGCCCTGCATAACACCCAGCGTAGAAAGCTCCCTCCTCCATAGTCACGGTAGGGGGAGAAAGCATACCAAGGACTGGGGAGGTATTCAGACCACTGGCATCACCCAACTCCTCTCGCCAGTCGGGCTCCTCAAGTTGGTCTGCTAGAGGGTCAACAGACCCCCTCCCAGTCCTCCTCACCCTCCTCTGGCTGCCAATCAGGGTGATAGGGAATGCCAGGGATGAACAGCAGTACAAAAGTATCCTTGGGCGCCAGTACCAACGTCGGTCAATGTCGGTCTGGAGCTGTGTCCAAATCAGGGGTGAGGCTGGGGTCGACGCCGTTCGGGGGCGTAACTGACGTCAGGGGCATCATCACTGGAATCAACTGAGAAAGGTACCGTGAGGTCGACCTGCGTTGATCCGAATCCAGGCCTGGATCCTTGGGGTCCCGGCGGTGCAGATGCCGGAGCCGCCAGCATTGAAGGCTCAGGGCCCCCAGCAGAGGCCGTGGAGCCCGAAGGCACACCTGCAGAGTCAGGCTGCTCAAAGATGCTGTGCAATGCTTCGTAAAATGCATGAACCTGGGCAGGCGACGCTCCATCTCCTGGAATAGGAGGAAGCGCTGAGCCATCTCCGCGGGCTCCGCGGAAGGAGCTGGAGAGCAATGACGCTCCGGGTCCCGCGTTGCGTCGGCCGACAGACAGTGAGAAGGTGAAAAGTGTCAATGCTTCTTTGCCTTCTTCTTGTGCTTCGACTTACCAGAGGAGTGCGAAGACTTCGAGGATAAATGGTAGTGACTCCACAACCAGTCCCGAACTTTCCCCTCGACTGGGACCTCGAACGACACGGAGCAGACTGCCGGGCTTCCAAAATCTTTCGGGACCTCTCCGGCAAAGACTTCGGGTTCAGGGCCTGGCAGTTGAAGGTTGTGGTCGCGCTCCAGGCACCAGAGTAACACAATCTGCAGATCCGTGACTGACATCACCTTGTGACAGGAGTCACAGGGCTTGAAACCGAGCTGATGGCTGGACATCCCCCGTGCACTAGGAGTCGAAGGCTCAAAAAGATGTCAACAAAAGTCGAAAAAGGGTTAGTCAAAAAGTGACCAAGGGGCACACTCTCTCCGGACCTGCGCTGGCAGGCGAGGAAAAAGAAAGAACTGATGTCAGTGTGCAGGGCTGGGTCTAAGTAGATGCCGCAACGTCATCCTGCCGACTACGACGCCAAAACTGGACTCGACAAACGCCACCAACCGATGCGCAGGGATACTGCTACAAAAAAATGATTCCGGATCGCCTGGGGATAATTCTAAGGTAGGAATCTATAACTACAGTCTCTTTCAGATATTAATTTTCACGAAGGAAACCCTGATTGTTAGCTGCCAGTGTGACTAGAAATAATCTTTCTCTTAAGCTCAGGCAAGGGATTAGTAGCGAGATGTTGATAATGGCTGGTGTTAACCAGCTGACAAGAAATTTCATCCATAAACAGTACTGAGACTTGGACTACAATGGCATCCCCTTTGTCTGTTGCTTCAATGGGTATAGTTTTGTTTTGTTTAAGTGTTTCCAAGGATATATGCTCATCCCTTCTGATATTTTAGGGAACTTAGGATCTGATTACGAGTTAGGCAAAAGTACCGCCATCCCACCGCGGTGGCGGGACCAAGCACTCGGAACCAGGAAGCCTCCCCACCTACTGCGTTTTCACTTTCCCACGGGGAAGGTGGTCTTACTGCGGCAGAGTACTCTCGGCGGAATGTGTTGCAGCGATCAAGTATACAATGCATGCCAGACTGCAGACTGCTGGACAGACATGCCCACGACGCCATACAAGCCTATCGGCCGTATGGTGTTGTACGAGAAGTTCTGCCTTTCCCCTGACTCATGCTTGGTAGTATCCCCGCCAGGTAAAGGTCAGATGAAAGGCAGTTTGTAATCTGAATGGAGGAGGAACTGGCCCACCACCTCTATGACCCACTGCTATCTCTCACGCCAACACCGCAGGAGGACAAGTGTTGGCTGTAGTCATAAGGCAGTCTTCCTGCCCTGCTTGTAATCCAGTGGTTGGACAGCCAGGGGAGCGGGCGGTTGGAACACCAAAAGGCGACAGCGGTTTGCATACCACCAGGGTCGTAATGAGGCCCTAATTCATGAATGTTTTCTAGAGTGTTAATCTTTAACATAATTAGGTTTTAAATGCCAATACATCTCATGGCATGGAGGAAGATGAGTGATTAAATATAGATGGAGGCTGCAGATATAGATGGAAGCTGCAGGCAAGCCAATTTCAAAGGAGGATTGGTGTCAAGATTTAGGAAAATAGATAATTTGATTTTACAGAAGTATTGACATAATTCTATTTAGAGATTGAAGACGGCAGAGTTTTCAGATGCAGAAAAAGAGAGCCCTCCACTCAAAAATGAGATCTCAAACGAGGACAGAATGTGTATAGAAAGACTAAGAAGGGTATTTCCATGTTATTTATTATGTGGTACCCCAACGGTAAAACATTCTCCTGATCTGGCAGTCTCCTGGTGGAATCTGTGTGCTGAATCTTGCCTCTTGAGTCACTTTCTAAAAAAGCTAACAATGGGTTTCTCTAGGGGAGCCAGTTCAGACCAGAGACAGGACAGGAGTCAAAGAAAGTAAGAAAGTTACTTCTCTTATAATGACCCTGAAAGTTGTAGTTATCTGTCTGTTGATAAATGTTTTGTACTTTATCTTTTGATTTGTCTCACTAGCATTAAACTATTTTATTGTTTTTTTCAAGTCTTCCCAGCGCAGCCTTAGCATCAGGGATATTGCCTCCAAGGATCTGTATCTCCTTCTTCTATTGCTTGTTTACAGTGTTCAATTGTTGTTTCAATTCCAAAGGCCAGGGCCGGCCCTAGGCATGTGCAAAGTGTGCACCTGCACAGGGCCGCCAAACCCCAGGGGCCACCACAACGAGGATCGGATCGGATCGGAATGATCAATGATACATCGTGGCATTGGCTGCCCCCTGGCAGGATTTGGCGGCCTCTGGCTCTGACCCCGGCTTCCAATACTAAGTTCCGAGTCCGACAGTCACAGTTCCAAGCCCTGACACAGTGAGTCACCCCCCCCAGCTTTAACTTCCCTGGCCTCTGGCTCCGAGTCCGCACCGACCTCGATCCTATCTGAGCAGCAGGGGCGCCGGGGTGTTTCAAATCATCATGACTGTCACCCGGCTGGCTGGCACAGACGCCGGAAGCCAGGATAGAGTGATCTGCGGCAGCGCGATGACTCAACCTAACCTGCTGCTTGACTTCCCCACGTGCGTAACTAACTTGTGGGACTGGTGGCGTATGACTCTCTCTGCACAGCCCAGCCATTTGGTGGTCGTCGACGTCAGAGTCGGACAAAAGCTGAGCGGCCCCTGAGCTCAGACTGAGAATAAAGTGAAGAAGTGTGAACGCACCTGCTGGGTAAGGGCAGAATAGATCCATTCTCTCAGATGATTGATAATGATATTTCTGCACACTGTTTGTGGCACTGACTGACTATCGCGACGCGTCATGGCAAGCAAGCGAGTCATGTGAAGATAGGTAGTCGGGGTGCCGCTCGTGAGAGGAGTTCCGTGTTGCCAGAGCCTGTTCGTGTGGTTCCGCTACAGGAGTAGCATTGCCCTGGGACTCCATCCATAAACCTTTGCCAGCAAGAGGAGGGAGGCGTGAGGCCGCAGAGGAGGCGAGAGGCGCGGCCCCGGGACTGCGAGGTTCAGCTTGAAACACCTACAGCTGTGTCCTCTTCCCGGGGGAGCCGCGCCCCCTCCCAGTGCCCGCCCCCATCTGCCTGCTCTTTACTCCTCGCGGCCCCCGCTTCGCGGGTGCCGCTCGTGAGAGGAGTTCCGTGTTGCCAGAGCCTGTTCGTGTGGTTCCGCTACAGGAGTAGCATTGCCCTGGGACTCCATCCATAAACCTTTGCCAGCAAGAGGAGGGAGGCGTGAGGCCGCAGAGGAGGCGAGAGGCGCGGCCCCGGGACTGCGAGGTTCAGCTTGAAACACCTACAGCTGTGTCCTCTTCCCGGGGGAGCCGCGCCCCCTCCCAGTGCCCGCCCCCATCTGCCTGCTCTTTACTCCTCGCGGCCCCCGCTTCGCGGGTGCCGCTCGTGAGAGGAGTTCCGTGTTGCCAGAGCCTGTTCGTGTGGTTCCGCTACAGGAGTAGCATTGCCCTGGGACTCCATCCATAAACCTTTGCCAGCAAGAGGAGGGAGGCGTGAGGCCGCAGAGGAGGCGAGAGGCGCGGCCCCGGGACTGCGAGGTTCAGCTTGAAACACCTACAGCTGTGTCCTCTTCCCGGGGGAGCCGCGCCCCCTCCCAGTGCCACGCCCCCTTGGGAACCCTTCTATATGAGATTGGGCCTGACCGCGGACCGCGGGACGCGCGCGGGACGCAGCCCGGGGCGAAGACCGGGCAAAGAGCGGGCCGTTCTAGGCCGTTAGAGGCCGGCAGAGACCGGACCGGGCCACCCCTCTGACGCCTCGGGTCTTCTTCACCTCCCCCTACATATTCCATCATGGCGACCAGAACCTCACGAAGCAAGTCTGCCCAACAAGGTACAAGCACTCTGGACAAATTTTTCCCAAAGACGAGTAACCTAGCTAGTAAATGCCCGTCAATCCCTGAGGCCCACCTTGAGATGGGCCCGGAAAGTGTGTTTCTGGACCAGGGAGATACCTTTTCTACAGAGGCGAGTACACCGCTCACGCTGGATGCCACCCACATGTCACTAATGGACAGCATTGATCAGACGATTGAGTCGGTCCTCCAGCAGTTAAGAACTCCCTTGAGGCAGAGGGACAGGAACTCCTCCCGGCTATCTGGGATCTCTGATCACACTACCATCCCGGAAAGCAGAGGAACAGTCCTACAAGATGCAGGTCAGGCTGACTTGCCCATAGATGATGTAGGTAGCAGAGTACAGCACCCCCCCAAAAGGAAAAGGGTTAGGAAAGCAAAGAAGGCAAAGAGGGCCAAAGTGGACATAGTAGAGCTAAATCAGACTGACAGCGCAGACATTTCTGCCTCTCCGGACCTCAACCTATCAGGGTCCAGGCCGATTCGCACGGGCTCTCCAGCTCCTGCTTCCCCACCCTTGAGCACGGGTCCTTTTATTTTTGGTGGGGCAACTTCTACTTCTACCAGCACTGACTCATTAGTCAACACACTCACTGACATTATGAGGAATTTGTTAACTCCCATTGCAGCTAAACTGGACGCCATAGAGTCCAGATTGAAGGCCCTGGAAAGCAGTCACCTAAGGAAAAGCCCCGGGACAGATAGAAATATGACCAACCCCACTCCAGTCCCCCGGGCCTCCCTGGTGAATAGCCTGCGGTCCGGTACACCGTCACAGGGGGCTAATGTGGTACTGTTGGGCACGGTCGGGGCGCCTGTTCCCCAGGCGCCCCCTTTGTTGCCCTCGGCTCCCAGGCCCCCTGTTCCGGCCCCAAGGAGATCAAAGCAACTTCCAGCGCCACAGACTGGGGGAGCCGTGATCCCTACAAATGGCACTACTGATGGTCCTGCTCCCCAATGTGATAGGCGTAGGGTGGTCAACCTGCCCCCAGAAGCGGTCCCTTATACGGTAATCATGGTGGGAGTACCTGAGCTAACTGGTGATATGAGGGAGCCCCAAGACTCGTTACGCAACAAGGTGATAAGCTGGCTTAGCATCAACAGACCGCTGCCCCCTAACCTGAAAGGCGAGGTCCTGATGGCTAGGAGGATCCCTTGGATTGGTTACACCCCAAAGAACAAGGCTGGGGATTGTATCATCATAAGTTTTAAAAGCCCCCACGTAGCCAACTATATTTCTAATTGGCTTGCTAGGCCTGACAAGTCCAACATAGAACTAGTCCCCCTCTCGTACTTCTACCCAAATGCAAGCAGCACAGAGGCAAGGGGGGAGAAGGGGTGGACTAGGGTGGGCTATGCTGTGGATGGTTCACGCTACAGACCAAGGCACCACCCTTCGCATGCCCAGGCAAGTTTCATACATTACAACAGATTCTCCTGCCTAGACCAGGTCGACTGACTACAAATCAGTGACACCTCGTCTGGCTCGGGAAAGATGGTAGATGAGGTTCTCAGGGGGGTGGGAGAGAGCAGAACCCCTGTAGCTGAACCTGGCTCCCTGGTCAATGCTAAAGGCAAAGAGCAAAGTCGGGTGGGAATGATTGCAGCCCCCGCAATAGAATACGCCCCGCAGGTTAACGCTAGTGATCGACCACCTAACAGCGGTGATAGTTTGGGCTTACAGGGGACTTCTCACAACGCCGGGACTGGCCACATCCTGCAACCCGGGGGGGTCGAGCTGGCTGGCCCACCTACCATCGTGCCAGGAACTCACCCACCTACCGACTATATGCAATCCCCCACTGATGGTCAAGGCGCTCTACCCACAGATCAGGGACTGAGAATTGTTTCTTGGAATGTAGCGGGCATTGCAAACAAGGAAGGCACACCGGAGTGGGACCATTTACTGGCCAGTAGCGACATCCTCCTCCTTCAAGAAACTTGGGCACGGGATACTGTAACCAGGAATGGGTTTGACGTATTTGAGATTCCTGCCAAATGGGGTGGGAGGGGGAGGCCGTCGGGCGGGCTGGCGATCTGGATTGCGAGTCACACTGGATGTCAGGCGGAACAGGTACTTACGTCCTCGCAGGACATCCAGTGTGTTCGGCTCACATGGCCTGGTAAACCATCATGGGCCATTGTGAATGTCTACTCTCGTCCGGTTGCCGCGCCTGACGAATCCCCCACCCTAAACGACCTCTCCTCCTTCCTGGGGCAGCTGCCGGGAGACCTCAAGGTGGTGCTTGGAGGGGACTTCAATTGCCACTTTGAACCCCTGGAGGGCATGTCGGAGGGTGCCCTCACGGCTGAAGACGATTATTGGGGAGTCCCACCTTCGTCCTCCCCATATCCTAAAGCCTGGTCCCCCCTTGTAATACAACTTATGTCCCTTACCCTGAACTACGCACTGAGGGCTTGTAATGGGCGCACCATCTCCGATACTCCCTCAGTGTGTACCTTTAATAGGAGGGGTCATGAGTCGAGGCTAGATTACATCATGGTGGATATCTCACTCTGGCCTAAAGTCCACGATTTTAGGGTAATAAACAGGTCGGATAGCGATCATAACGCCCTGTGCTTAAATATCCAGTGGCCTCCCCATGCAGTGGGAAAAGTGGTAGAAAACTCAGGGGGAGAGGAGGGGGATTTGGTCCTCATAACCAGCAGGCGACGGGTTAAGTGGGGAAAACTGGTGAGCTCAGAAGAGGCCATTAGCAAATTATACGGGTTGGCAATCCCAAGGTTTATGGAGGTGGATGCACTGCTAAACGCACCAAGAACCCCGGAATATAATGAGAAACTGGGTGACATCCACCAGGGTCTTGTAAGAGATTTGGCTGAGGTATTCCACCCGCTGGTGCCAAATAGAAAGAAAAAGACCCGTGTTCCCACCTGGTATACCTCCTCTTGTAGGGCAGCAAAGTCTGAGCTCATTGCTGCAATAAAAGAGGGGTCAAACAAGGCCGAGGTGCGTGCCCATAGGAAACACTATAAAACAGTGATGGCGTCTGCCAGGACCGAGTGGGACTGGAACCACTGGCATGATCTTTGTGATGCCCTAAAAGCTAGGGACTCCCGTAAATTCTGGGCTCTTGTTAACAATGGCACAGGGGAACTTAAGAACGCAGTAGAACCCAATATTGCCCCCGAGGTCTGGGAGGCCCATTTTGGGGAACTCTATAAAGAAACCAATCCTTGTCCTGTTACAGCTCTGGATGTGCCTCCTGGCATGCAGGACCGTGAATTGGAATTATCCCTGGGGGAAGTGGAGGCAGCCCTGAAGCAACTACCACCGGGGAAGGCGCCGGGTCTAGACAGGCTACCTGGGGATTTGTTTAGGCACCACTTGGACATCTGGGGCCCATACCTTCTTGTTCTTTTTAATGCCATCTTAGGAGGTATGTCAATCCCCGGGTCGTGGCTGGGGGCAGAGATTGTTCCTATCCATAAGAAGGGATCTACTCTGCTCCCCGCCAACTACAGGCCCATTAGCCTAATAGATGTCCCCCAGAAGCTTTTTGCGCGCCTCATCCTTAATAACCTCTTGGACTGGGTGGAGGAAAATGACATCATGACCCCCCTTCAGGCTGGCTTCAGAAAGAACACGTCGACCATGGATCAGATCTTCCGCCTTCTTCTCCTATATTGGAAGACTGTCACCATAGAGGGTGGAAGACTGTACATGGTCTTCGTGGATCTGAGGTCAGCCTTTGACCTAGTCCCTAGAGGGAAACTTTGGGAGGTTTTGCATCAGCTAGGAGTGCCCCCACACCTTCTTAGTACTATCATCAGGCTTCACGAGAACAACTATGCCCAAGTAAGGTGTGGGAGGGATGGTAAGCTTTCGGGCAAATTCCCTGTCCTTAGAGGAGTCAGACAGGGCTGTGTCCTGGCGCCAACCCTTTTCTGCCTGTTCATTAACAGTGTCATTCAACATCTTGACACTGTCGAGGACAATGATGCACCGGTTTTGGCAGGCAGGAGGGTTCCGGCAATCATGTTTGCTGATGATACCCTCCTGCTTTCCAAATCCCCCATGGGGATCCAGAGGATTGTAAATGGTTTTGGCCTTTTCTGTCGGCAACACGGGTTGGAGGTCAACACAGAAAAGACTAAGTTTATGATCTTTAATCCCCCAGCCAGAACCAGACCCAACCCAAAACTGGGTGAAGTTAGCCTTGAGAGGGTCTCGACCTTTGTCTATCTGGGGGTAACACTACAAGAAAACCTGGCCTGGGACTGCCAGATAGCGAGATCAAGGTTGAAGCTATCCCAGCTAGCGGGCGCACTCCTGAAGGTGGCAAATAAATCCACCTTTAAGCCTGTAAGCCCGGCTCTCGAAACCTATAGAACTCAAGCGAAGGCAGCAGCCACGTATGGCAGCGAGCTGTGGGGTTTCAAAGCAGGGAAGGCATTGTTAGCGGTGGAAAATACATTTTTGAGACGCCTGCTTGCTCTCCCGCAGGGAACGCCACTGCTCCCCCTAAGATTGGATTTGGGCCTACACTCCATCGCTGAAGATCTTTTATCCAAACCCGTGAAGTTCTGGCATCGGATATGGTCCACTGAGGAACTGCATCATTACAGGCAGGACCTTATCCATGTACTGAGGATGAATGGCAGTAACAAAATCCCCTGGCTGGCTTTTATTAAATCAGAATTGTCCAGTTTGAATTTGCCAGACCTCTGGGATGATCCAGTTCAGGGTTGCCAAAGGATCACACGCAAAACTCTTGCCCAGCTGTACAAAAACAAAAATTTGGCTGACATGGATAATGCTCACAGCACCGGCACCCTTACGAGTCGTTTTATGGAGTCCAAAAATTCTTACCTCTTTGAACCTTTTATGGATTTTATCTTTCCTCTTTTGGCGAGGAAATTGTTCCTGCAATGGAGGTTTGGCACACTCCCCACTAAAGTATTTACTCACAAATGGCGTACCGGGGGTGACAAACTCTGTCCTTGTTGTAAAACCAAGAACGAAGATGACTTGCACATAATGTTTGTTTGCCACGCATACCGGAATCCCAGGAAGCGTTGGATTGCTCCGCTGTGTCGGAACCTGGGTTTTCGTGAATACCTACAAGCATACAGGGTTATGAAAACCAATACCCTGGGACATATTGTCTTTGCGGTGTCAAAATTCCTAATGGCAGCTTGGTTAATAAGTAAGAAAATGTCCCCCTGAATTGGTGCCATTGTGTTCCTTACCCCATGCAGATCCTCTAGCCCTTTATATGTAAATACTTCTGTAACATATGCATTCCATTTTACTGTGTATTTATGTACTGTATTTTACTGTATCTTTTATGGCCCATTGCGGCCGAAATAAAGAATTTTTGGAATTGGAATTGGTAGTCGGGCGTGAGTGTAGCTGTTAATGCTTGAGGTCGGAGGGGCGAATTTACTGCACTGCAGCCGGGAGTTTTGCCGCATCGAGGTAGGCTGCCCGCTGTCTGTCTTCCAGTGGCAGCGCCGGCCACTGATTTCCTTTAGGGCCCTCCCCGCCTGTGTGCCTGCAGGGCCTATAATAAAGGTGGAGTCGGGGGTACTATTTTGCATTAAATTAAGCGGCAGTATATGTTATGTTATGTTATGTTATGGTCATTTATTATGCGCACAGATGCTCCAGCAAAGGAGCGTCCTGGCGCCCGACAAGGTACCAACACAACACAACTTAAAGAAGGTATGAAAAAGGAACAGGCTTAAGATAACAGAAAGGTCTTAACAGCCCTACGAAAAGAGAGCAGATCACCAAGGGCACGTATCTCTGGGGAAAGAGAGTTCCACAAGGCCGCAGCGCGTACACGAAATGAGCGGCCGCCAGCACGGCTACGCTTAAAACGGGGGACTACTGCAAGTTCAAGGTCAGAAGATCTTAAAGAGCGGACCGGAGTGTAGGGAGACAAAAGATTCAGAAGAATCAGGGCAGGAGAGCCCTTGAGGATCTTGTGAGACACACAGAGTACTTTAAATTGGATCCTCTGCTTAATCGGCAGCCAATGGAGAGAACGCAAGGTGTTAACAACAGAACAGAACCTGGGAAGACCCACGACTGCTCTGGCGGCCGCATTCTGCACGCAGTGAAGGCGGGTGATTTCGGCCTGATTTAGCCCCACCAAAAGGGAACTGGCATAATCAAGCCGAGAGATCACCGTCGCTTGCACTACAAGTTGCCTGGTAGATGCATCAAAGAATTTTAGCACAGATTTTAGACCGCGCAGAATGCCAAAACAACAGGCCGCAATGCGCTTTGTGTGGCAGACAAAGCTGAGGGTAGGGTCTAGCCACACCCCGAGATTTTTTATCTCCAACACCGGTATCGGCGTGGTACCCAATTCCGAAGGCCACCACATATCGCCCCAGAGTTCTGTTTGCTTGCCGAAGATCATAATTTCCGTCTTTTTTGCGTTCAACTGGAGACAGTTGGAAGTCATCCAGCTGGCGACCGCCCGAAGTCCATTCTGGAATCTAGGGGCATCCACATCAGAGTCCCCACTGAGCGTGACCGCCAGCTGAGTGTCGTCAGCGTATGACACCATAGTCATACCCCAACACTTGACGACCTCAGCCAGCGGTCTCACGTAAAGATTGAATAACGTGGGGCTCAGCGAGGAACCCTGTGGGACCCCAAGATCCAGAGGATAGAATTTGGACTGATGGGGCAGAACGGCCACGCAAAAAGACCGGTCAGCAAGAAAGGAACGGAACCACTGGAGCGCCGGGCCAACTACGCCAGCTTCCTCCAGGCGCGGCAGAAGGATCTTGTGCGAAACGGTGTCAAAGGCGGCGCTAAGATCTAATAACACAAGCGCCGCCGTTTGACCCGCATCCAGCACGGAGCGCAGATGTTCCACCATAAAAAGGAGGGCAGTCTCCGTGCTGTGCCCAGCACGAAATCCATTCTGCGTGATGTCTAGGATGTTGGCCCGTGAGAGATGGTCTGAAAGGGCAGAATTTACATGTGCCTCTGCTACCTTGGCCGGCCAAGGAAGGAGCGAAATCGGGCGGTAGTTCTCGGGTTTGCTGGCGTCCAATGACGGCTCCTTTAGGATGGGCATGACCACTGCCTGTTTCCACTTTGCAGGAACTGAACCGGATGTCTGCGAGGTATTGATCAAAGAGCAGACCGGCGAGAAGTCGTAAGATGCCAGGTCTCTAAACAAAGCTGGCCTTAATGGATCAGGAGGGGACCCAGTCTTGACCTGCTGAGCCAGTTTCTTAAAAATTTCAGGTGTTAGGCTAGGAAGAGAATGTAAAACATCCTGCACTGGGAGGTTACAGGGTCCAGCAACAGAGGGCAAAACCGTAGGAAAGGCTCTGTAGATGGCTTGGACCTTTTCGAGAAAAAAGGCCGCCAAGGTTTCGCAGTGTGAGATGGAACAGTATTCGTTCGCTGAAGCCTTTTTTGCCACCAGATCTTTAAGAGCCTTAAAAATGGTTTTAGATGGATTGGTGCTGTTGCGGAATTCAAGGGCGTAAAATGCCGCGCGTGCTCTGCAGACAGCTCGATGATAAAGTTTAACAGTGGCCAGGTACAGGACTTTTTTGTTACTATCGTAGGTTTTCCGCCATTCTCGCTCAGCACGTCTACACGTGCTTCTGAGCGCCCGCAGAGATTCATCGTACCAAGGACTGGGGTCCCTTGATCCACGTTTGCACAATGCTATCGGGATAAGGGAGTCAAGAGCCCTGGTGACCCATTCACAGAACCGGTCATAGCCCGTTTCCACTGTATCTGAAGGGCCCAATAGGTCCGACGATAGAAGACGGTGGAAGTCCTCAAGTTTGAGTTTATTCCAGCGCCGTCTCGGAACAGCTCGGACCGTAGCTTTAAAGTAGGGTTCATACAATGGACATTGGATTCGTACCAAGAAATGATCCGTCCAGGTCAGGGGGGATGGAGTAGAGACGCTTGCCCCTTCCAAATTTGTAAAGAAGGGGTCTAAGGTATGTCCACCTACATGGGTGGGAAAAGTGACCAGTTGCGCGAGTTGGAAGGCCTCAAGATCAGCCACGGAGCTACTCACAGCAGGCATGGTCAGATTGTCATAGTGAAGATTTAGGTCCCCGAGGATAGAGAAATTAGCACACCCTACTGCCAGCGTGCTAATAGCGTCTGGGAGGTCCTCCCTAAATGCCACGTCACTGCCAGGGGGGCGATAGATCAATATGCCCGACAGAGCAAAATGGGGAGTGATGGAGATTTTAAACGAGGCACTTTCGCAACCAGCGATTTTTTGCGGCCTCCAATCACAAGGGTAGCAAGATTTGACCGCAAGCGCAATTCCCCCACCTCTAGAGGACCGGTTAAGTGTATAAACCGAATACTCAGAGGGGAAGGCCAAGTTAAGGATAGCCGTATCAGTATCCTGTAGCCAGGTCTCAGTCAGACAAAAACATCAGGTGGCTCCTTTTCAATTAGGTCAGAGATGTCTTGATAATGGCTCGAGTCCCAGCCAGCGGAAGGCCTAATCATTGCCGAGTATTACATTTCGGTATCACTGACACTTTCTTCGAGGGGCAGGGGGCCCGCCGCATTCAATTTGCCGGTGCCGCATCCATCGACTCGTAGGCCGCTGTCTGTCTTCCAGTCAGTGGCACTGGCAGCGGGCGCGGCCTCCCATGTAAACTGGTGGTGATTGATATCTTTAGGCCCCCTGCTCCGCCTGTGCCAATAAAGGTGGAGAGAAAGGGTATTTCTGCACTATTAAGCGGCAGACAGTTGAAATATGGCTCCAAGTCCCAGCGACTCCTGGGGGCCCCTAGAGCTCGGGGGGCAGGGGAGTGACCGGGCCAACTCGAGCGCTTTCCGTTTGACACAGCCAGGCGCGGGCCCCGGTGGAGCGCGGAGTGAGCTCCGCCCCGTCCGGACCCCCTCTTCCGGGGCCCCCACCTACGCTCCCTGCACAGGGCCACCATGAGCCTAGAGCCGGCCCTGCCCGGGTACTCTCATAGTGAAGTTGTTGAACTTTCGTGATAGAGACATCCTCTTACAAAAAGCTTGTGAATTGCCTCAGATAAATTTCGAAAATGCCAAGATTTCATTGTATTCTGACTATACCGTTCTGGTACAGAGGCAGCGCTCTTCCTTCCTAGCGGTTAAGAAGAAACTTAGAGACTTAAACCTGAAATATGCGCTTCTCTTCCCGGCCCGGCTAAAAATTTTGCACAATCAGAAAGCGTATTTTTTTTAACCCCTTCCATGCTGGTGACGAACCCCAACCGTCATGCACTACGGTGCTCGTGTGCTGATGACGGCTGGGGTTCGTCATGGCCCGCCCCTGTTCGTTTGTTTACCGCACGGGGGCGGAAACGGGCCAGCAGGGAAGGGGTTAAAGTCAAGGGGATGTAGAAGACTGGCTGGAGGTGATTAAGCTGACTAACGCTATGCCAGTTGTCTCCCAACTCACTGCGAAGAGTCGAAACAGCCTTGATATATCCACTGGTCGTGGCAGCAGACGATCGAGCCGGACTCCGGCAGGGAATTATATCACCTCTTTATTTTCCATCTTGCAGACAGAGGATCCCAAGTTAGCACTGGCGGCAGTCTATTTAGACGGCTCCAAGGCTTTTGACTCGGTGGAATGGGATTACCTGTTTACTGTTCTGCAATGCATTGGACTCCCTGTTGGTTTCCTCTCCTTGGTCCGACTGTTGTATACGGCACCTACAGCAAGAGTATTGATTAAGGGGCACACCTCACCATCCTTCTCCTTGTCCCGTGGCACTCGCCAGGGGTGCCCTCTCTCCCCTCTCCTTTTTGCCCTGGTAATGGAACCACTGGTAGCAAGGATTAGACAACATTTCAATCATGTGGGTCTCCGCTGCTTCTTACGCCCTATCCTCATATCCCTTTATGCGGACGATGTTAGCCTCTATATAAAAGACCCTTGCCAAAATCTAAATCCACTCATGCGTGAATTTGTTACATTCGGTGGTTATTCTGGCATTAATATAAACTGGACTAAATCACAAATTTTCCAGCTGACTAGTGCCGCCACTCCCTTCGAGATGGACTATCCTATTGTATGGTGTGACGATGAGGTCGAATACCTGGGGATCCGTGTTATGGCAGATCGCGAAGAACTTATGCGCCTTAACTATGGATGCGCTATGGAGTATATCACTGGTTGTATTACCCGCTGGATAGCGCTACCTCTGACTATGGCTGGTCGCATATCTCTTATAAAAATGGTCATACTACCGAAATTCCTTCATTTATTCCTCAATATTCCTTACGATCCCGGACAGCATTTCTTTAGTACTCTCCGGTCAGAATTGATTAGATTAGTCTGAAGTGGCAAGCAGCCCGCATCCAATGGGACACGCTGACACGACCTTATTAGCAAGGAGGTTTGGACATTCCAAACTTTGAGTTATATTCCATAAGTGCGCAGATGCACTTCGCTCACTACTGGTTCCATTCCACCCGCTACACCACCCCATGTCGCCACTGAACATTGGCCTTCGGACCCGATTCCACTGGATGGCGTTATACTCTCCAAAGCGGAACCCTGGGGAAAAGATCCGACCTCCGTGGACTGCACAAAAAATGTTTGGGCCCGCATCCTGGTATAAACAGCAGTCCTAGTGTATATTCCCCTCTTCTCCCGCTAGCCTAGCACCCCGACGTTGCGTTGCTGCAGGAAGGCATATTTAAAAAACATGGCACGCACTCAGAATATTCGTACCTGGTGGGACCTCTACATTAAGGGCAAGTTTTGCACTCTCCAACAGTTGTGTCATGATCCCCCACCCTCTACCATGGAAACATTTCTATATGCTCGCCTAAGGCATGGGGTACAAACGTGTCACTCCACGTTCCCCTCTGAGCCAGCCACGTTGAAGCCTCTACATCAGATCATTCAGGCTGACTCCTCTTCTCACTTGATGTCCACGCTTCACCACTCGCTGTATGTTGACCACGACTACCCGCCTTTACCTCCTGAGCTAGGTGGGGGGCAGAGCTGGGCCAGGAATTAACTGTGAACAGTGGACCTACTGCTGTCAACAGACCGAAAAGCTCTCTTCAAATAGTAGGCTGCGTATCATTCACTACAAATTTCTCCAGCGCAGCTACTATACCCCAGTGCGGCTACACAGATATGGCCTGCGGGATTCCGATAGCTGTGCTAGATGTCGAGCAGGACAAGCAGATTTCCTACATCTAGCGTGGGCATGCCCTGGAGTGTGTGACTACTGGCAACAAGTTCTTGAAGCCCTGGACTCCATGACTTCCACATCTATTCCCAGGTCTCCACTTATTACCCTTCTAGGCTACACAGCACATATTCCTGTTACTTACAGAACATTTGTGTCCTTTTGTCTTGTTTTGGCAAAGCGTTGCGTGGCCTGCAGGTGGGGTCGCGGCCGTGCACCTAAATTTAAGGAGTGGCTAGGTAGGTGATATGATCCTTTGGCAAGAAGAAATCTGTACATATTCTGAATTGTTACCCCGCTCCTCACGACCCCGTGACATATGGGGCCCGCTGCAGGCATACTTGTTAGAACACCCTGTCGCTCCTGACTCATAAGCCCACACACCTGTTATATGTTCCTTATGTGCCTTTCTTCTGCAGCTGTGAAACCTACTGTGTAAACATCACTTCTGTTGTGTTGTTTGTGTTGAAATGCACAGAATGCTATGCCATCGTTGCTCATATGACTATTAAATGCTTGCAATGTATTTTGTCGTGCCTTGATATCTCTCTACTTTGAATGACAAGGTTCCTCATTTGATGATTGCAGTATCTAACCTGCTCATGATGATAATATACTTTACTGTACTTGTTGAATGATCAATTGTATCTTGCTGACGGTTTGTTTCAATAAAAAAAACAACAACAAAAAAAAACTATATCACATTGCAACAGGTGCAACGGCACAAATCACAGGCGATTATTGCAGCAGCCACCTTTACGCATACCACGAGACCAGAGGCCAAGGCCTCCTCTGAGGAAGAAGAAACGCACGACTCAGACTCTGAAGGCAGTGTAGCACTTTTTTCCCTCTGAGACCCCGCAATTAATCAATGATGTATATGGCTGAATGTACCCTTTCCAATAATATTATTGTGCCTGCAGTGTGCTCTTGTTGAATGTTGCTCACAGTATATGTATGATTGTTTCGAGTATTACCATACTGATTAGGCCCAGGTTTCCATAGTAGCTTATATCTGTATTGTTGTGACGAAGATTACACCCCATGCGGAGCGCTAGCGATGTCCCCCACATGGTGAAAGCGCTTTACATAACCATTACGTTCTTATTAGTTCAGTTAAGTTATGTGGTCCGGTATAGTTCGTTGACCAGTATTGGGGTTTTTTTTTGGGGGGGCGGGGCGGTCTCATTGTATATGTTGCTCTAAATAGGCTCTTCGGCTCGAGCGCTGCACTAGTGTTTCAGCAACTACGGAATCCTTCACGATGCAACCACCTGGTAGATACACTATATTAACGGGGAATATTCGGGGTATGGGTTCAGTGCAGAAATGCCATAGAGATATACTAGAAGTGTAGGGTAGAGCACCGCTGTTCCAACTGAAAGATTTTCGATGTTTTCGTGCCTCCGGGGCTCTCTCCCCGTCTGGAGAGATATAACTCAAACCTCCGATAGCAGCTATACCTAGTTGGGTATAGCTGACCCCCCGGGCACCGATGTGTGCTGAATCAGCTCTAAGTTTGCCTGTTACTCAGGTACCAAGTTTTTAGTGACGTGCGTCTCTAAATAAAACGGTTACTCCATTGTTTATGAATATTTCATTTATTCTTCATGAAATTGTTTTCTTTTCAAAACATTATTTTCCGTTATTTCACATGAAAATCCAATGCATTTCGGCAGTGTATTTCTGCCTTCATCAGGGAAATAGTAAATCTACAAATTAAAGAAACACATTTTCAATCTTATGTACATTTGAGTATATTGCATCTTTTTTCAACTTAACTATTCAATATTTACACTTATTCCATTTTAACTTCATCAGCGGGCTTTCTATTTCAAATTCATGGGAACCTCGCATTTTCATTAGGACTATAAAAGTTTTAAGAGTTAGATATAGCTGAATCTCACTCCGTTCCCTAAGACAGTTAAGTGCACTGAGCTCGATTTCTAACTTTGGTTTCCTACCGTCTGTAAAGCGGTTTACACAAATGAAAATAAAAGCCTCGCGTTACGCGCTGGCAATGGTGATTTAAGCAGAACCGGATATCTGAACGTAGTGCATTATGTATGCGCGTTGACAACTCAATTTAAACAAATCATTAAAAAGCATTGGCCAATGCTCACAATGGAACCAGACTTCAAAGGAATTTTTTCAGAGGAACCAATCTTTGCACACACTCGTGCCAAAAATTTAGCAGATTTCTTAAAACCACAGGATGAAAGACATATTGTAACATCATTCCGGGGCACGATCCCGTGTTATAATTGTAACACGTGCAACAATATCATCAAAGGATCAAGCATAACACACCCACAAAAGGGTTACCCCATATCATTAAAAGTGAATGCAACATGCGACTCAAGTAATCTAATCTACATGATTAAATGTCCTTGTGGAGACGTTTATGTGGGACACACTGAACGCAAACTGAAAGTTCGTATAAATGAACACAAAAGTACAATCAGACTCACATCCAAGAAAACTAGTGTGGCGGAACATTTCACGCAGATGCAACATAATGTCAGCCAACTACGAGTATGTGTACTTGAAACACTGCCCAGAATGGAAGGTTCCATGAACAAAACTAAATTGTTGAAACAGGAGAATTACTGGATTTATAACCTGGGCAGTTTGAAGCCCGGAGGACTTAATGAAAGAACAGAATTTCTTTGTTATCTATAATCTCTCGAGTTAATTATTAACAGCAAAACATAATTGTTACAGTAATAACCATTGAGCATAATCCCAACAGTTCTTACTAACACAGTGCAAGCGTAAAAGCAGCCATAACACATAGGGGTAACGTGTACTGGCATAGATCCCCTATAATAGAAAACAATAAAGTTAGCGGGAAAACGCACATCCAAAAAAAACGGGTCAGCGGGAGCCAAATAGTGCGCAGGCGCAAGGGGCGTAACTCCGGAAGAGAGCAGAATCAGTCCGTAGAGGAATGGCGCGAGGAACAGAAACGCCGTGGTAAGCTAATAATCAACTAACATTGACTGTTTAAGCGCGTAAAATACGAATAACACCCACTATCATACCCGAGTTAGCAATAGTTAACGTATAACAGTTGTCAACGCGCATACATAATGCACTACGTTCAGATATCCGGTTCTGCTTAAATCACCATTGCCAGCGCGTAACGCGAGGCTTTTATTTTCATTTGTGTAAACCGCTTTACAGACGGTAGGAAACCAAAGTTAGAAATCGAGCTCAGTGCACTTAACTGTCTTAGGGAACGGAGTGAGATTCAGCTATATCTAACTCTTAAAACTTTTATAGTCCTAATGAAAATGCGAGGTTCCCATGAATTTGAAATAGAAAGCCCGCTGATGAAGTTAAAATGGAATAAGTGTAAATATTGAATAGTTAAGTTGAAAAAAGATGCAATATACTCAAATGTACATAAGATTGAAAATGTGTTTCTTTAATTTGTAGATTTACTATTTCCCTGATGAAGGCAGAAATACACTGCCGAAATGCATTGGATTTTCATGTGAAATAACGGAAAATAATGTTTTGAAAAGAAAACAATTTCATGAAGAATAAATGAAATATTCATAAACAATGGAGTAACCGTTTCATTTAGAGACGCACGTCACTAAAAACTTGGTACCTGAGTAACAGGCAAACTTAGAGCTGATTCAGCACACATCGGTGCCCGGGGGGTCAGCTATACCCAACTAGGTATAGCTGCTATCGGAGGAAATGCCATAGAGTGCACGCACAGCTGCAGTGCCGCAAGGCACAGATTGTATATCTGAAAGAGTCTCATATGGCGGACAGTGAAGTGGTGAAACTTTGCAAGAAATGGAGGGGGCAGATTTTCCCCACCTCATACTACAGCTTTGCGAGGGGGACCACGATTTGGGTACGGCATGGAGTGCCGTTTATAGCTCTGGAGCAGAGGGCGGAAAAGCAAGGGAGGTACATATTTGTGAGAGGAATGCTAGGTGGACAACCTGTAGTCCTAGGCAATGTGTATGCCCCACATTTTAACCAAGATAAGTATTGGGATTTGTTAACATGGCACTAGCGGGATGGGATTCACAACCATGGATTAAAGGAAGTGACTGCAATGCAGTAATGGATGTGTCTCTGGACAGATCGCACCCGCCACTACACGGAGCGGGAGTGTTCAAACAAGCTGAGGTGCTGGGCAGGTGGGCAGATGGCTGGGAGCTAGGGCCCACATGCATCATTGTTACATTTTGCGATTTCTTAATTGCGAAAATTAAGGAATCGCAATTAAGAAATCGCAAAATGCTATGCATTAAAAAAATCGCAATATGTTTTGCGATTCGGTATTTTTCCTTAATTGCGATTCACAATTTGCGAATCGCAATTAAGGAAAATCCTTCCCATTGATTCCTATGGGCCAAAAGGCCCATAGGAATGAATGGGAAGGCATTCACATTTTGCGAATTTCAAATTGCGATTCGCAAAATGTGAATGCAATTTCAAGGGCGCAGGGGGTGGGGTCCAAAGAACCCCTCCCTGCACCCCTGAAATTTAACTTTGAATGCAATTTACACACACACATGCCCCAAGGGCATGTGTGTGTGTAAATTAAAAGTTTCAAAAATGCAATTTGTGCATATTTGAAAGTTTTCGTTAAATTAGCATGAAGTTCAACTTCATGCTAATTTACCCCTTCCAAAGTGCGAATTCGCAATTTAAAAATAATCATGCATTGCATTTAAGAAATCTGAAATTGCGATTTCTTAAATGCAATCGCAATTTTAGAAATCGCAACATGGTTGCGATTCCTAAAATTGCGAAATGCATGATGCATTCCAAGTTAGTCAATTGCATTCGCAAACGGCCGAAAATTGCGAATGCAATCGACTTTGATGCATGTGGGCCTATTTGATGTATGGAGGATGCGTCACCCTGACCACAGAGAATACTCTATTTCCTTGTACACATAGAGGATAGACAGGATATATTGCTCCAACAGGATTGCCTCAAGCCACATATTTATCGGATCACAATCCATTGGAGATTGTTCTCACTTGGGGTAGGGTACCCACCCCGGTTTCCACGTGGTGTAGGTGGCTGCAGTTATTAGAGGATTCAGTATTCCGCTCTGATCTACTCGAAACCATTGAGCATTACTTTGCAGAGAATAGCAATACCGCGATGAATAGACTGAGTGGGATGCTTTTAAAGTCGTGATTCGGGGTAAGGCAATTAGTACGATTGTGGGAGCAGGACAGGAAATTCATAAGTCCCTTGTGGAGGTGGAACATTCTATGGGCCGGCTGGAACAGGATGCCATTACTAATGAAGACAGAACTCCTGAAGTCACCGCGGGTCATTGACTATCAAGCATACTCGGGGCAAGCTCACACTGAAGCAGATAAGTCTGGGACTTTGCTTGCCAGATTGATCCGCGATACTCCCCCTGCGGTACTTATAAGTGAGGTTAAAACCTTGGAAGGTGCCACTGTCATTGCTCAGGGAGATATCAATGTGGCCTTCTGACAATACTACGCCACACTGTATGGTGCACTGGATTGCAGTGCAGAAGCCCAGACGGAGGCTTTCTTATCCACCCTCACATATCCACAACTCACGGCGGCAGCCCAAAAAGACTTAACAGGGTCCATCACAAAGTCAGAGACCAGAGCTGCCATAAAGGGACTCCCATGTAACAAAACCCCTGGTTTGGACGGACTTCCAATTGAGTTTTACGCTACGTATGCAGACTCCCTAGTGCCCCAACTTGAAATGTTATGTAACACTGCCTTGGAAAAGGGCTCTCTACCACCCACAACAGCCCAAACACTGGTTATATCACTCCCGAAGGCAGGAAGGGACCCCACAGATATGGCCAGCTATCGGCCGCTGTCATTATTAACTACGGAGTATAAAATATTGGGTAAGGTGCTGGCCAACAGACTGTTACCTTCTTTGTCCAAACTTGTCCACATAGACCAAACTGGATTTTTGCCAGCACGCAGTACATTGTGAAATATTAGAAAACTTCACTACCTAATGACAGAAGCTCCGAAGGGGTAGCCTCACGCAGGTTGCATTTCTCTGGACCTGAGGCAAGCCTTCGACTCTATCAAATGGGAGTATATGTTCAGGCGCTGGAGAAATTTTGGATCCCAGAGGGGTATATAGACTGGCTGCGTCTCTTATATAACGCCCCCACTGCGCGTGCCCGTATTGGCAGTCATATCTCGGAGGAATATTCCATACACAGGGGGACTAGACAAGGCTGACCCCTGTCGCCTCTAATCTTCATACCGGCCTTAGAACCACTGGCAATAAAAGTGCGTACGGACCTCCTTAACAGGGTTATACCGATAGGGCATGCGTCACACCTTTTTTCGGCGTACGCAGACAATGTTTTTCTGTACTTCCATGATCTCCGCCTGCTCTTGGATCCAATCTACGAGACATTTCACCATTTTGAAACTTTATCAGGCTTGGCCATTAACATTGCAAAATCGCAAGCCTTTTTCTTTACAGACCACGCTGAAATCACATACGTTGAATTTGGGGATACAAGGCTACAAGTGGCCCCGCATGCATTAAAGTACCTAGGTATCCAGATATATCGGTCACATACAGACATGTTAGATGGTAATTTGCACCGAGCGCTCCGAGCCTTGCGCTCCAGTAGCACTTTCTGGACTGCACTGCTGCTGTCTGTCATGGGTAGGGCAGCCTTGGCAAAAATGGTGGTCCTGCAGCGCCTATTGTATTATTTCACTAACTTACCACTGCTAGTGCCACATACTATGTTCAGATTGATGGACACTTTCCTTACTGACCTTCACAGGTACAGGTAGACGGCGTATTAGTCGGAAGAAATTGCAAGTGGATACGTGCAAAGGGGGCCTGGGCGTTCCGGACTTGCATGCATATTACTACGCATGCCAACTACAATGGCTGTCATACTGGACAGCAGGGGGTAACTTACAAGAGATAGGGTATATGGAGGTGGACATAGACCGTGGTACTTTACACGCCTTGCTACTGCCTGGTAGTAAAGTATCGAGGGATCTCTCCCCACTGCTGTGTACAGCGCTCCAGTGCTGGACAGCGGCGCTGCGGTATGCGCGCGCTCCCCCTGCATACCCGGATAACGTTCCGCTGTTAGGAATTCCATTGACGAACGGCAGACTCACTAAGCGCATGTTAACACCCTGGTTGGATGTAGTGATTAGCACAGTGGCAGATCGATTTGGAGCTGGGACACTGCTTGATCATGACACCTTTGTGAACAAAACGGGAGCCCCGGCACATTTATATTTGCTGCATGCTGCATTGCTCCAGTACAAAAAAAACACTCTGGGCCCCACAGATACAGGAACCCCCCACTCATAGCCTAGTCAAGATGCTTTACTATATGGGCAGAGGCAGGCACCTTATTAGGTGGCTATATACTGGTCTACGCTCACATACAATGGTTGCTCTGGATGCATTGCGGGCTGCATGGAGTGGGGACATCGACAGGGATTTGACAGATAGGGAATGGGCCAAAAAAACCTTTAGAAATGCGAAGTTTAAATTTATTCAGACTATGGTGCTGCACAGGGCTTACCTCACTCCACACAAATTGGAATGAATGTCCCCACAGACACAGCATTCCTGCCCAAGATGTCTGTTAGAAGGGGCAGATCTGCTTTATATGCTATGGACATGTCCGAAAGTGCGGGGATACTCGGACAATATTAGGCACATAACTGGAGGAACTGTACACCATGAAATAATGAACACAGTAGAAGAATGCATATTAGGCCAGCATACACGAGTGTCTAAACATAAAGTATAATATCGCTTTATAGACCTGGCGCTTATTCTAGCTATACGGGCCATCACTATGCGATGGAAATCGCGGAAGCCCCCCGTCATATTCACCTGGCACAAGGAGCTGTTGCGCTGGGGCAGCGCTGAGAGTGCAGCTTTGCGCAGAGAGGAACCTAGAGGCTTACGCAAGACTCCAATAGCATTGGAATGGGATATTATGCTTGAGGCTATGAAATCGGTTGACATTCCCGCAGTTGAATGCTCATGGAGATACCCGTACCCTGAATATTATGGCATAGACAGCGGGTTGATTATATCTACTAATGTATACCTTTGTTATGAGCCTATAAGATTTAGTTTGAGGTATCTATGATTTGATGAATGCACATGAGACCAAGGGGATTGGGTAGGGGGGAGTTGGGTACATGTTTATTGGATTGTTATTCATGAGCATAGCCAGAGAACTGGGATTTGATACTGTACCGGAAGGACAATGGACATATGTATTCTTGTAAGAATATTTGATTGTATCACTTTCCTGGAATGTATAAGATCACCCTACGCACTTAGTTACTATATAAAGAACTGATCCTAGCGGTACGACGTGATACTAACATAACGAATGTCGCCTCATACCCTACAAAGAGCGTGGCTATATACGATGTAAGATTCGGAAATGTGATGTATATATATGGTACAAAATCAATAAAATGTTGTTTAAAAAAAATAGTTTCTGACAGAACAGTTCTGAAGATCTAGATATGTGTTAAGGTACTTTTTATCAAGAACATTTCCTCTAAAATTATATAATTATTCTGAAAACAAGTAGAACCTTCGAGTTATTGGACGCATGTCGTCTAAAATAAATAATTTTCTTCCTCCAGTTTATTTGAGGGCATTATTTCCTAAGTACAAAAAAATAATTCAGCGGGGACAGTTCGCCAAAGTGACTGAAGAGGAATGTTTTATACAAAGTAAGCAAAAATATTTTTTGCTACAACTTTTAATCCCTATTTTAGGGTCCTCGAGTCTTGCAACATTTCACTTAAAAAATGTGTGAATTTTAACTAAAATGGAGTCAACCTGGAAAGTTTTTTATTTCTTTAGCAGTGTTGTTATTTTAGTTGGTTTAGAAGTACGCTTACCACATCCGTTTCTCAGAAAAAGGCAAACTACCCATTTTAAGCTGGGATTTCTTACCGAAACCAAAATACATTTTGGGTAGCTGATTGTTTGGACCATGTGAAAGCTCAGTCATGCCATGGCTCACATCAAGACTGCGGCCTTTCTCTCCATAGTTTAACAATCTGATTTCTTACAATATCCTTTGTTAAACATGCTCCAGAATGGTAAATATTGGTAGGACTATTCAATGGTTATGATTATCTTTGAAGATCCCATGAGGGGAATTACCTTCGTTGATCCCTCTTTTCCCCACTCCATTCAGACTTTAATATAAAACTCAAACACAAACATAAAGAACCTGCCTCAATTTTACCCAATGCACTATGCCATTGCACCTACTTACATAGTCAGCTAGAGCCTTGATGCCGCCTGGGAAGCGATCAGGGTCAGGTGTAACACGACCCTGATCATCCCGCTGGGGGGCCATCCAGCAGTCATCGATGTTTACATACACGTAGCCCAGTTCTCGCCATCCATCTGCCACTAGACGGTCAGCCATGTCCAGGAAGAGCTCCTCACTGCCAGTATAAGAGGAGACTGGATCAATCTCTCTGCATGCATCATATCACCACTATCCATCCTGAAGCTAACCTCCCCACTTTACAAGTAAACCCATCACCATTCTTTTTCCCTCTCCCCAACGTCTAGCAAAACAAGCTTGTATGAATTAATTGCTGCCTCAGTATTACATTCTTTAGACATGTATTGGAATAATGGGAGCTGAGTACCTGATGCAGTTGGTTGGGTCATTCTTGCAGTCAACGTTGCAACGGAAGCGTTCCCAAGCCAACCAACCCATGGGAGGTGTTCGCAGCAGCCCGTTGTCCAAGGCCAGTGAGCTTGTCACAACGCAACAGATCCAGAACCACAGCGCCATCCCTGTACCGGTAAGAGACACAGAAAGATACATTAAGACTCTCGATATGGCCCACCTTCCCATTTCAATAAGCTCTAGCAGACAATGAAGCACAAAAAGAACTATGATAAGACTACGTGTGTCAGGATGCAGTGGGAAGCTTGAGTACCAACCTGTATGCTCCAACAAGCAGTTAAAGGCCCAGCCGTATTATCCTTGATCTGTTAGAGCATACTGGTACCAAAGGTGACATAGCTAAATGGGCCTGGGCACAAGGGAATTAACCAACAGGGCATAACCGATGGAAGGTTAGGAGGCCTAGTTCAAAGCTGATCACAAATATGTCAAACTTGTCTGTTAGTTAACCAATAGATGATTGACACCACCCAGGCTTTCAGGGGCACTAGCAGGGAGAACACTATGATTCGTAAAAATGGGAATGGGAGAGGGGACACTGGGCACTCCCCTTTTGCTTGTCTTTTTGATCAGAAATAGCATTATTGCACAAGTTGAAAATATTTTCGTATTGTGAATTTAGACATAACATGGATGTAATACTAACAGTCAGCTTGATAGATGAAGAAAAAGTAACCTATTTTTAATACGAATTTTCTGTCATTGTTTTTCTTACTGAATCTATAACCGGTGCATTATTTCCATGCACATGTGCAAATCAAAAACACCTTCTGTAGTGTATTTTTTCATAAGAAAAGATGTAATAGGAACGCATGACAACAAGCTTATATAAGAAAACATTTTCTAACCATTGTTTTACGATTTAAAAAAAAAGTAAAACTAACCAAATTGGCTTTACTAGTGGTAGGTGTTTTGCCCATTTGTTGCTATAAAACCGAATAGAAACGTTAGTTGTTTAAAATCAATGAAGAACTGAACATGGTCCTCGCATAATGAAAAATGTGGCCTTGTCTAACAGGGCTAACATCAACATTTCTATTGCTATTTGCCTATTTTCCATTTACCTTGGTCCCTCTCCCATTGTGTTTGTGCAATTTTCCTTCTAATGTCCTTCCACTATGAGCAAAAAATAGTGACATCAGAAACCATGTTATCTCCTTTCCCCGGAGTTAGTCATTTCGTAAAAAGGGCGAAGATCTCGTGTTGCACCTTCTTTGATTAGGGGGTTACAGACCAAGTGTTGCATTTAGTAAAACCATAATATGTGTGAGATTAAATTCAGTTTTTAATGGAAGAAATCGTCTAATGACCCACTGTGCTTATAAAGAGCCTCAAATGTTATGCATCTTCTATGCCACCACAGCTATTGAACCCCTTATCTGTAAGAGGGGTCAGTGCTCGATCCTACAGAGGTAGGTGGCAATGGGTATGTAATACATTTACAGCGTGGTTCTTGTAACGGGGAGATGTGGAGATTCTCAGGCCTCGAACTTTTTTCCATTACCAGATGACCAACCAATGCAGATCATTCACTACTGTGTGGTCAATGAAGCACCATGGCATGTCAGTTTCAAAGGAGCACCATTCCGCCAGGAAATTAAGTGTGCAATGCAAATGTATATTTGGATGTGTTGGACTGCCAGCCTTCCTGCTGCAGGTCGAAAAATCAGATGGTTCCTTGTTATCTTCAGGAGCGTATCGCTCCAAGCAAAGTCATCAATCCCTTTCTGGAGAGATCAGAGAATCGCTGTCAGGATTAAAACGGGGATTACTTGGGAAAAAAACAGGATGTAGGGAAGAGGGGTCACAATGCACCCAATCCATTAAAGGGTACGCAAATGCCAAGTCTGAAGATCATGTTGTATTTCTTCAGCTGGGAGGGGGCGTGGCCACGCAAGATGGCCGACAAGACGCGCTACTAAGGGGCTCATGGTAACCCAGAATTATGCTGCAAAATCACGCTAAGCAGATCTGGCCCACTTCTTTAGGGCACACACCCTGGCGATACCGCTGCACCCCGAAAATCTCCAGGTCGGGCTGCGGGCGCGCTCCTGGAGGCAGCGACTCGTGGCGGGCCTGGAAGCCACAGGACTGATCCAGGCACAGGCCACCTCCCCCAGGGTAACATCATGGTGCACTACACGATCTCGGCCTCCACCTCACAGCGCTAGAGATAGCATACCTCCGGCAAGGGAGAACACAATACCAATCCGATGGTGTGCGAACCCTCGAGGGCCGTATTGCTAGAGGATATACAGGGATTACGGATGGCCCTGAAAAATAAAATTTTGACTGTGGCCCTCAAGGTCAATCTCTTGCGCACTGACCTCCACGAGGTCTCTGAAAAGGTCCAGCTGGCAGAGGGCTCCATTGAAGAGCTCCAGGTGGAGGTGGCTACTTAGAGGAAGATAGTTGTGGTGGTTAAATCCCGGTTGGGGGCTCTGGAGGCTAGGGTAGAGGATTCGGAGGGGCGCTCCTGCCACAATAATGTGCGCCTACTGAGATTTCCAGAGAGGGAGGAGGGGGCACACCCTGAGCTGTTTGTTGAGGCTTGGAACAGAGACACCCTGAAGCCTAGTGAGCTGTCCCCAGGTTCACTATTGAAATGGGGCGCTGTGCACCGGTGGCACCACCGTGTACTGGGGCCCCACTGTGCGCTGTCATTGCTGCACTTTGAATTACAAAGAGAAGGACAGTCAGGGTGGCAAGAGACACTGAAACTGCCAAATATGAGAATCAGAGGATCTCCATTTAACCAGACAATAAGAATAAGGTCAAGGGCGCCCGGAAGACATTCCTGGAGGTTAAGGCCAAGCTTTGCTCGATAGGCCTCTGCTACATGTTATTGTACCCAGCTAGGTTGAGGGTGCTGTCAGGGGGCAAATCCCAATTCTTTGATATCCCTGAGGATGTGTGGCTCTGGCTGGAGGTCTGGAACAAAGTGCCCAGAGAACGCAACGGCTCCTGGAACTCTAGGACTCAGAGTTGGACTGCTCTGGAGGGCTCCAACTGGAGAGCAGGAGAGGGCGGAGGCTCATCATCATTGATCCCCTGAGAGGGCAGATCCTGATAGGGTGGAGGTACAGCAGGATGGTACTATGGCATTGGCCTGCCCGTACCAGTGGCCCGATTCATGAGCAACTTCATCAATGCAGGAGGAAGTCACTTTGCGGACTGATCCTGAGGTCGGAGGCAAACCAACAGCTATTACTAGCCTTTGTGTAATGGCTGTATAACCCTTTAATTTTGTTGTTTCTTTGCAGGACAGACTCATTTTAAATCCTCCGCTACACAATGTTAGTTGAATGTGGGGGTGTGCAGATGAGGGTTTGTTGGATTGCACTTTCAGATATTATGGGTGTGTGCTATGTTCAGGTCTCATGTTAAGACTATCTCCTGAAGGCACAATATACTTTTAACTGGTTGTGCCTTACTGAGTAGCCTCTTCACATTAGTAGTAGGTGACAGTTGGGAGAGTAGGGTTAGGCTGTAGGTCCTGACAGCGAGTGTATGATTGGATTTTCAGAGTGGAATGATGTTGCTACGCTGTATATCAGGGGAGGGGGGTTGTTAATGGATCCCACTGTCTGGAGTCGCTTGTTAGTTTTTCTTATGGTGTGTGTATCACAACACTGCGAATGTCTTCTGGCCAGGCAGCCCTCGAGTTGGTCATCCTGGGAGAAATGGGTGGGTGTGGGGTCTGGAGAGGGAACTTGCTATGCATATAGCTGAGCACATTAATATTGTTACATAGAATGTCTGTGTGGTCCGACGGTACCCCAAGTGCAATAGGGTCCACTTTTTCCTTAGACGCCATAAGATTCAAATTGTGTGTCTACAAGAGACACACCTTGGGGTTAAGGAGGCACAGAAATTGTAAACAAAGTGGAGGGATCAAGAGTTTTCTGCTTCATATTCCTCTTATTCCTGGGGTTGGTCATCTGGGTGGCTCCTGCCGTCCCCTTTAGGCCCACATATAAGTTGGTGGATGTGGAAGGATGATATGTCCTGATTCAAGGTACCCTGGACAGGAAAGAGATTAAGCTGTTAAATTTGTATGCTCCCAATATTGATGACTGGCATTTCTTTGAGGGACTGCAAGGCTTGTTGTCAGACAGTGTGGGCTTCCCCATAATTTAAGAAGGGGATTTCAATTGTGTCTTAGACGGGGCCGGGATCGCTATCCACCCAAGGAGGGCAACAAACCAGTGATGGCGGGTGCACTGAGGAGGGCAATGCAGAATTTGGGTCTTCTGGATGGGGGCGCCTCTTGCACCCAGGCGGTCGAGAATATACATTCCACTATCGGACGCATAATACTTACAGCCGGTTTTATGGGTGGGCGGGTTTTGAGGGCTGGCGCTTAAATTGTATGTCGATTGTAATGCTACTAATCCTGCTTCGTGCTTATTAGCGCAGGCGTCTCAGCATTTCTTCTGTTACTGCATCTATATCCTGTCTTTGTACCTGTCCGCCCTATTATTATGTTGCAATGTATGGCACCAGATATGTCTATTTCGTTTTTCTTGTTTTAAAATAATAAAAAGATTTACAAAAAAAAAATACTTACAGCCGGCCAGACTGCTTCCTGGTGGGTGGTTTGGACCAATCCGGATAGGCGCAGTGGCACATATGGACAGGTTCTTCTCTGATCATACCTCAACCTTATTGACGTTGGTCTAGGGTGGGAGGCTGGACGGATACCGAGCATGGAGCATGCATCTGCTCACAGATGTCACGTGAAGGGCAGACTTGTGGACTGCTATAGAGAATTATATTACTGGAAGCTGGGGGACGATGGACACCAGAGCAGTCGAATGAGAGGCATTAAAAGCGGTAGTGCGGAGGGAATGCATAGGTACTGTTTGTGAAGTGCACAGATGACTCATATTAGACTTCAGGAAGACCAGTTAGCAGACCTTCAGAAACAGGAGGTATATACCGTGATGGTCTGCGCAACAACTTTGGTGGACCACAGAGTGCTCCTCTCCCTCTGGGATACATTAGACAAAACTGCCCTTAAATCATACCATCAGTTGTTACACAGGGAAGGAGATAAGTCTGGCAAACTGCGAGTGTGGGTCCTCAGGCGAGAAAGAGAGATACCCCCCATTCTGACCCTACGGAATGCACAAGGTCAATTACAATCTCTGCAGTGGAATATCCTATCAGCTCTGTTGGACCACTTTAAGTTGGTCTAAAACGCTGGCACACCGGATGTTGAGGGTAGGACGTAGAGATTCCTGGCTAGGGTGGGGCTTCTTCAGCTGCAGAGGGAGGTCGTACAAGAGGTAGAGGAGGATCTCTCCTTGGAGTAAGTAGGTGCTGTCATGGAGGCACTTAATAAATCCAAAGATCCAGCGGTGATGGATTCCCTGCAGAGTTCTATCATGACGTGTCGGATGGGGACAGGGAGAAGGCCTTGGTTTCACTAGATCTTGAAAAGGCATTTGATACAGTAGAGTCGGCCTATTTAATGGCAGTACTGCGGGGCATGGGGTCTGGGCCCAACTTCTGTGCTTAGATACAACTACTGCAAACTGATCTATCTATACACATCAAGGTGGGGGTGAGCTATCTGAAGCCTGGTCAGCCGGGCTGGGTACTCACCAGAGATGCCCCCTCTCCCTCCCCGTTTGCCTTGGCAATTGAGGCTCTTGCTCTGCTATTGCGCTCGGAGCTGGGGCTCTGTATTTGGCATTCCTTGATGTGCATTGCTACTGTTTTACTGCACACTTGCAGCATGATGCTCAGTGGCTCACAGAGTCAGATAATTGGGAGAAACGACTTCAGGTGACCAAGTTCAGGGATGACACTGTGCCCCAGTTGTAGATGCGAGGGGACATGTCTGAGTTCTCAGTTCTGTACTTGGTCACATATAGCGGAAATATTGGAAAAATTGGTCCAGAAAGTAATCCGCAGAGCCCCTTTCTGCAGGGAGTTAAAACTGTGGGATCTGGAACCTTTTAGGAACATTGACTCCACTATGTCTATGGAGCAGTGGCGGGAGGGGAAGATGTCTGGAAATAGAGGATATTTATCCAAGGGACACCTTCATCTCATTCCAGGAGGCACAGGACACTTTTGGGATATGACCAACCTATATTTTACATTACGCTAAATTGGAGAGTGTAATGCAGGAGCTCTGGACAGATTTTGCCGCAGCTCCGCATTCATCAGGGGCCCTAGATGGTCTTATCGGATGGGGAGAAGGGTGCACTTAATCACCCACTTCTACGGAGCTCTAAGGAATGATATGCAACAGCAACAATTTCCTGCGCCTGGGGGACAGATTTAGGTACACTCATTTCAGATTCGTACTGGTAAACTGGTTTAAACTCCTGCACTTTCACATCGTGCATATATTACCCCATGTAGCCTCAACAAAATAGAGCCTACCAGAAGAGGTGCTTGTGCACAGTGTGGAGAGGTTGGAGGTCACCTCCTTACATTTGGTGTGGGACTGTGCTCCGGTAAAAGCCTACTGGGCGCAGGTGGTGCCACGTCTGTGGCTGGCCACCGGGATTCGTGTTCCGCTGTTGCCGCTCGCCTTTCTCCTGGGAGTAGTGGGGTGCCCAGGGAACGCAAGATGCCTCATAAACTGGCCCAGCTGGACTTATTGTACTGACAAAAAGATGGGTGGCCATTGGGTGGATGGGTGTGAGGGTCTCGCTGTTGTCACACTGACTGCGAGACCTGTTGGATTGCGGAGTGGCGGAAAAACAACACATAAGAACATCACAGGCTGGTGAGGGGGAGGATGAGGCTATAATGTTGTGGACCCAATTGCTGAGTATGTTTCGGGAAGACGACGATCGGTCCTCTAAGGATGGGCCCGAGGCAGAAGATTGAGTGAAAATAAAGTTATTGCATCTGTTCTTCTCCTGATGCCCAAGTGTGTAATGACGCTCCCTTCTATGACGTTTTGCTTGTTATCTTGTTTCTCTGTATAGCTGCCTCGAAGAGACATTGGATGTAAACAATCCCACTCAGGATAATTGTGTGTTATTTGATTATAGCTGCCTCTGTTATATACTCAACACTAAATTAACCTCATAGCTGCTATTACACATTCCTCCCCAGTGCTGCGCTGTCCATTAGAACTAGTGCTGAATGGACGTTCAATGGTCGTGCGCAGCACTGGGGAGGTAGCGCTGCTGACGACCATTGGCCGTCAGCAGCACTTAAGGGGTTAAGACTAGCACTGTCAACAAGCACTGTATTTTTTTTCTCGTTTGATTAAAATCAATCAAATACAGTTAAAAAATACTTTGTATAACTGAGGTGGATACATTTGTGCATATAACTTGTATACCCAGCATCACGACTGAGTCCAAAGTGCAACAAAATACGAAATGGATTCTCAGCTGTGACAACTGGTCCTTGCGGAGTGCTAGGTTTAAAGCCTCTGATTTTTCTGAACATTTACATCTAACCACGAAGCTTGTTGGTAATCATCTTATTGTCGAGTGTGGGTAGCAAGTGCAGAGGATCAGTGAATTATACCAAATGGGCATTACATTATGAATTTGAAAGTATCCTGCCCATTCTTGATCACCCCTCATATTTTCAATATTGTGCAGCCTATCTACAAACGGTTCATCATCAGAGCAAAGAGTAAAGACAATAAAGGGCAGCCTTAAAGCATTCCCTACCCAATAATAAACTAATGAATTACCTGTCATTGACTTGGAATTTCACTTTTGGAAGCCAATAGTTTCAGTTTCCATGATCCAAGACTGACCACCACCTAAAGCACTTGCGCTTGAAATGTACAGCTGACTCTAACATCTTCCCAGTGTCAAACATGGCTAGGGTGACATTCTTGCGGGTAGGGCTACATTATCAATTAAGCGAATAACCTTTCCCACACTGTCACTGCTTTGTCTACCTATGATGAAGCTCAATAATCTGAGTCTAGTAGCTAGGGCATGAATTGATGCAGGAGGGTTGCTAAGATGCCCATAAATGACTTGACATCAAGATTAAGCAATGTTATATGCCACTGGAAGACACAGAGATGAGTCTTTCACAGATGTAGGGATTATTGAAATAAAGGCTTACGACATGATATTAGTCACTACTTTCTTCTCTCAAGATGAAACCTGAAATGCCAGTGCGAATAGGGCACCAGGACACTAGTCAACATTTTAAGAAAAAGTTGCTCAGTGATTTAAAATAGTTGTTGAAAGAGAAGTGGGAGGAGGTCCCTAAATGCTCATCTGATTGTCACTCATAATAAAGTAATCAAATTCTGTGGACACAATACAGCAGGTAAGCTTGAATTGTAACAAAACCAAAGCTAGAATCCCAGTGATTAAAGATGACCTAAGTAAAACTCAGACATCTAAAAAAGAAAACCAATATCCTATAAGGCGTGTCAGGAATATCTTAAAGAAATATCAATACCCGACATATCCCCAGTCAAGAGACACGTTCTTAATAAGCCATTAGAAAACACTGAAAAGCTCATAGCCATCCACTCCTTGAAAGTAGGGAAAGCTTCAGGTCTTGCTGGCCTTCCTGCCTCCGTATATCATACTATGAAAGAGATAATCCTTAATGCCCTTAAACCACTATTTGACCATTAGGCACCTCAGGGAGTGTGCGAAATTTAGCAGCAGAAACAAACATTGTGGTGATCCCAAAGAAAGGGAAGGAACCAACAGATCCCAAAAATTGATAGCCAATCTCCCTCATTAACAGAATGGAAAATCTAAGCAATAATGCTAGATTATAGTTTAGAACCAATTCTAGACACCGTCATTCAGGCAAACCTGACAAGCTCTATGTAGAGGAGGTTTGCTTTGGACAAAGAGAAAGCAAACTGCTGAATACCCAAAAACTACTGTGACACTGGATGCGCAAAATGTCTTTGGTAAGGCTTCCTGCGTCTTTTTGCATACAATGCTTAATAGTTTTGACTCAGGGACAGATTTCACTCATATGGTCCTTCCTTAAGTATCAAGCGCTCTTTCTCCAACCGCTTTCCAATACAGGGAAAGACAGGGGTGTCCCTCATCCCCTGTAATGTTTTTGCTATCTATAGAACCTCTTCCACGTATGCAGTATTCATTTGAAAGCAGGGTCCTAGAAATTAGCTGTCATATGTTGATGATGTCCTTATCTTTACTGAGCAAGTAGAAAAAGCAATCTCTGCTGTAGTAGAGAGGATAGACAAATTTGCTAAAGTCTCTTTACAATTAAATCAAGGATAAAACAGAAGTCCTACCCATAAACTGCCCGGCCTAATCCTCACTTGTATTCAATACAGGCTTGAGATGGTACAAATTCAGAATAAAATGTCCTGGCATCTGGTTTGAGTCTAAACTTAACAAACCCATAAAATAGAATTAGAAATTAAACACGGCAATCAGTCAAATAACTCCTGGACCAGCTATGCCCAACTTTTATCACCTGGTGGGGCAGGATTGAAAATTAAAATGATGATATAAGCACTTAGTAGTTTCTCCATAAGTATGTTAATTTCTCTGATTAGTTCTTTAAAAAACACTGATGAGTCATTCTGGAATTCACAATGAGGCATCCTAGGATATACCTCTCTTTTGCTACGTTCAATAGCACAATCTCAGGCTAATGCATGCTTGATAATAAACTCTAAAACAAAATGAAATACTTCATGCACTCTTCACTGTGGAATAATCAACAAATAAATATACTGTTTTGGCATGTCTGGGCTGTGAAAGGGATTGTGCTCATTAAAGATCTGGGATCTAAGTTTTCCACATAACCCATTACTTTTATCCAAGCTAAACAGAATCTAGAAACGATTGATCAATACACACTTCTAAAACTCAAGGCAGCACATTCTAAAAGTCGACTCGCACATGGGCCAGACTTACCCAAAAAACAGAAAAAGCAATACAAGTTGGGCATTGTGCAGCTCAATTCTACAAACTTGTATTGTGCTGAGTGTACGGTTTTCTGTTTATATTTAAACGCAATTCGTCCAAGTAAAGAGAAATTGAGTTCAGCACAAATTTGTCTATATTTGTGTATATTCCAAACTTTATTTATACATAGTATTTGCAAGTCATCCTTCATCTTCTTCAAACTATGTTCGTTTAATGCAATTCTGCTTTCCTGCCAACGCGTTTCACCCCTCAATTAGCCTGTTAGGTGGGGGCTTTCTCATGGCTGTAGTTTCTTTTGAGCTTTTAAACATCCCCAACTTGACGATGAATTTCCTTTAAGTAGTCATCAGTATGTTAAATGACAATGTTTACTCCTTTGTCCGCTTCTTTTATTGTCAGTTCTTTTTTTGTCATTAAGATCCTTAATTGCCTGTTTTGCCCTTAAATGATATTGGCTAAATAAGTATCTACTCTTAGTTTTGTACTTCTTATATTCTCTTTCAAGGTCCTCTAAAACTGATGTGCAGACGAGATTTATTATTTTTACAGACTGAAAAAATACAAGAACATACCAAAGACTACGACTTTAGAATATTCCTAACAAGGTAATATAGATTTACTTCAACGCCAGTGGACCAATATTTAATCTATGTAGTTTTGCCTGTCTCAAGCAGATTCACCTAGAACTTTACTATAAACTTACTCTAAACAATTATTTCTTAAAAAGAGTTATATGGGTACATTGCTTTTTAGAGCATAAACACGATCATAAGAATTAGGTCCATGAGCCCCTTTAAACTAATAAACATGACTCATATGAGGTGTGAAGCACATTGTAAATATGTAAATAAGTAAGTAAATATTGTATTAACTTACAGCCTTGAGAAACCCCCGTCTAACAGAGTACTTGAGCGGTGAAACATGTATAGGCTGCAAAGCAGGATTGCATCAAACAAACATATTATAAAGAAGATGAAGGATGACTTGCAATTGCTATGTGCATAATAAAGTTTGAATGTGCATACATTTGCGCAGAGCTCAATTTCTCTTTTTGCTTAGATGCTTGGTTGATCTGCATTTTAAATATAAACGGAAAACGGAACACTCATCACAATACAAGTTTATCTATGAGGAGGCCCAACCCCTGAGAGTGTCAAAAGGATTTTCCAACCAAAATGCTACAATTAACAAATTCAAAAGGCATTTGGGGGAAGAGGGTCTGCAACTCGCACCAATAATCAGTTCTTCAAACTGCTGACTTCTACAACATTGGAAACTATTATCAAAATTCAAAGAAAATGGAGGGACGTTTTCGCGCAAAGACTGCAACAAAAAGCAATGGCAGTATACATTTGGCGTACACTTGGATGACTCTCACCACTTCTAAAATTGCTCTTGCAAGTATAGATTTCGGTCAGCCAATAATGCATTATGAACCCTCTTGAAATTCCACAAACCAGGAGATGAAGATAATGATAACTTGTGGCATTGGCAAATAGGAAAAAGAGCCCCCTAGGCCTATGCTATTGAAATGCCCTCACAATAAATTATTTTGGAATGAGGTGAAACTTTATGTTATAAAGACTATGAATGTTGACTAGACACTTGACCTTCTCTCGATCACTTTAAGGGACTTTCCCCTCTCCTTTTCCTCACTACCTTTGCGTGCACTTGGACGGGTCTGCATATTGCAGGGTGCGAAAGCGCCCTGTTTAAGATCACTATCAGTCCCCAGTTCACGCTGTCTGGGATGGTCGTGTACCGCCCCCCAGGCAGTGATGTAGCATTCAGGGGAGCTTTCCCTGAGGCGGTTAGTACGCTAGCTAGTGACTGCGCCAATTTTTGCATCTTAGGTGACCTCAACCTCCATTTTGACAACCAAAAGACCTCGGCTATCAGTGGTTTTCTGGCGGATCTGGAGGCCCTTCAGCTGACCCAACTTGTCACTCAATCTACACATGTGGCTGGTCACATTCTGGACCCGTTTTTTACCAACTTACCGGATGTCCAAGTTTTGGCTATTTCCACAGTCGGTTGGACTGATCATTTTTTGGTGTCCATCTGGCTACCTCTCCCCGAAACCCCCATTATTCCATCTCCTAAGTGGATCCCTCGGCGGCACTGGAATAAGCTCAGGCTAGAGGACCTACATTACATCAGCCATGATGGCTGAAGAGCCACTAGGCCCTCTGTCCAACGTCACCTTGGGCTACGACCAATTCTGCAGCTGGATTACCAAGGCGCTCGACAGATTGGTGCCCATCATCTCAAGTAAATCCAGCTCCAGGTAATCGAGTCCTTGGTATGACAGTGCCCTCCGCGCTCTGAAGGGTTCATGTAGATGGGCAGAAAGGGAGTGGCGGAAGACGTATGATGCCGTAAAAAAAACCCGCGTATTTGGCTTCTGTTAAGCTCTATCATCGAGCTATTTGTAGAGCCCGCGCGGCGTTTTATGCGACGGAATTCCGTAACAGCCACAACCCTTCGAAGACCATCTTTAAAGCCCTCAAAAATCTGATGGCTAAGAGAGCGATTCCGCAAGTGGATGGTTCTACCTCCCATTGTGAGACCTTGGCTGCTTTCTTCTTGGAGAAAGTTAAGACCATTTATCAGTCGTTTCTCAGTACGACGCTGCCACTCACTCCTTTGAATGGCCCTCGCAGCTGCCCGGCATTACATTCTCTCCCTACTCTGTCTTGGGATGGGTTTGTCAAGTTGGCACGACGAGTCAAGTCCGGTTCTCCTGCGGATCCGCTCAGACCTGCCCTCTTTAGAGATCCTTCTTTTCAGGGGCGCACTGAAGTGTGTTCGCTGATTAACCTTTCCATGACTTCAGGTAC
The DNA here is from genome assembly GCF_964263255.1 of Lissotriton vulgaris. Taxonomy (NCBI): domain Eukaryota; kingdom Metazoa; phylum Chordata; class Amphibia; order Caudata; family Salamandridae; genus Lissotriton; species Lissotriton vulgaris. The sequence goes on from NC_141685.1 coordinate 879,874,615, forward strand.
GGTTCCTGCCAAGTGGAAGCAGGCGGTGGTTTCCCCGATCCTGAAAAAAACATCATTGGATCCTTTAAAACCGGAAAACTACCGCCCGATTTCATTGCTTCCCTGGCCGGCCAAAGTCATGGAGGCTCACGTCAACCTGGCTCTATCCGAGCATTTGGCCCGGGCCAATGTCCTCGACCCTACGCAGAATGGGTTCCGTGCTGGTCACAGCACGGAGACCGCCCTTCTGGCAATGGTAGAACATCTGCGGAGTGTGTTGGATGCAGGTCAAACGGCAGCGCTTATTTTATTAGACCTTAGCGCTGCCTTTGACACGGTGTCCCATCGCATCCTTCTGCACCGCCTGGAGGACATTGGCATCTGTGGCTCGGCTCTGCAGTGGTTCCGTTCCTTCCTTAGCAATCGCTCCTTCTGCGTTGCCACCCCTCCTTTTCAGTCCAAATTCCATCAGCTGGACCTGGGGGTCCCTCAGGGCTCCTCGCTGAGTCCCACGCTTTTCAATCTGTACGTGCGGCCGCTGGCTGATGTCGCCAGGCAGTGGGGCCTAACCATGGTCTCGTATGCCGACGACACGCAGCTAGCGGTCACGATCAGCGGGAATGCCGAACAGGATGCCCCCAGGTTCCGAGATGGGCTGAGAGAGGTGGCCAGCTGGATGAATAACAACTGTCTCCAGCTGAACGCGAAAAAAACTGAGGTGATGATCGTTGGAAGGGGAGCGGATCGCTGGGGGGACACCTGGTGGCCTCTGGAGTTAGGGCCGGCCCCTACACCAGTGATGGAACTTAGAAACCTGGGAGTGTGGCTAGACCACACCCTTTGCTTCACTACCCACACTAAGAGAGTGGCGGCATGCTGTTTTGGTGTCCTGCGTGGGCTAAGGCCGGTGCTCAAATTTTTTGATGCTCCGACAAGACAGTTGGTCATCCAAGCGACGATTATCTCCCGGCTGGACTATGCCAGCTCGCTCCTGCTGGGAGTTAACCAATCTGAGATCGTTCGCTTGCAACACGTACAGAACGCGGCTGCGAGAGCAGTGGTGGGTCTGCCGAGGTCTTGTCCCATTTCCAATACTCTGCAGTCCCTATCTTGGTTACCAATCAAAAGTCGAATCCACTTTAAGGCCCTTACCTTGCCTTTAAAATTTTAAAAGGATCGGCACCTGAGATCCTCAATAATCTCTTATTCGCCTATGTCCCGAATCGCTCTCTCAGATCTCTTGGGCAATCCCTTGCGGTTATCCCGCGTTTCAGGCTTAGCCGGATGGGCGGTCGTTCTTTTCGTGTGAGAGCTGCGGCTCTCTGGAACTCCCTCCCTTTGGAAATCCGCCTGTTAGAGGATCTATTAGCATTCCTTAGGGCCGTGAAAACTTATTGTTTTAATTTCTTTTATACGGACTCCTGCACTTTTCTGTTCCTTTTGCGTTGTGTTATGTTCACCTTTTCCTTGCGCCAGGACGCTCCTTAGCTGGAGCATCTGTGCGCAAAATAAATGATAATAACATAACATAACATAACACTGCTGTGTAAGAATGATCTTTCCATTCTAGACCTCATGGTAACTATAGGGGTATTTCATAATAGAAGCATGCCAAACAACTATTAGTACTTATGTTCTGGGCTTGGATACAATAACAGGAAAGGCAGATATAAAGGCTTATGGAATAAACTGTAATTAATTTTGCAATCACCTAAATCCTCACAAACAATCCATATTTGATCAAAGCCTTCGGAGCCTTCTAGAGCCTGGATACCCTTTCAGGTGATTAGCTGCACTTTATAACTCCTGTTTTATTGACTGATGATCATTTCCTTCCTCCAATCAAGAGAGCTATAAAAGGACTCATACTATCACAGAGCCATGGCATCCTCCAACATAATTCGGCATCTACCTAACCTACCTCAATGGATACAGCACTAATCTCTATTCTTACTTTCTCCCTTTTAACTTTCGTCTCTCCCCTACCCTTTTCTCCTCTTCACTTACAACTGGATCTCTAGGAATAGAACTTGTAAAATGACTGATCACTCTACATTCTGAAATGATAAAGAAGCAGTATTGTTAGTGTGTTATACTAATAAGTCAAAGCTCTGTTCACGTAAACGCTATAATTGCAAAATATTGTACGCTTCATCATAAAATACAAGGATATGTCCATTATTAACTATTTTACACCACTCCTGTTTCCTTAAGCTTTTGTACCTTACCTGACTTGTAAATCGCAATACAATCTTTAGAAATAAAAAGAAAATAATAATCACTCCTTTCCTTCTTTTTACATAGCTCTTGTCCTCCCATCAGTAGTCCTCTCGGACTCACTACATGTTTTAGCGCATTTATTCTGGATTGGGTAACCTTAGCTCTCAGGCTGGAATGCTTGTGAGCATCCAACTTTGTCACCTCCTGCATTGTACTATTTAACCTTGAGGAGAAAGAAATTGGCACCTTAGTGCTAACTGTTTTCTGCCAGATCTTCTGGAAAATGGTGTATTTATTGGATGCTTCTAAATAAGACAGTTTGTCTACGAGCTGGTTCAGCTGCATTGCTCTACCAGCATTAGAAAGGACACCACAAGGGTGGTGTGGTTCTGTCAATTAGGGAGAGAATGGGCTGAGTGTTGTCGGTGTATGAGGCAATGCTGATGCTGTGCAATCTGAAGATGCTTGTGAGGGGTGCCATGCATACAATGAAGAGCGCTGGACTGAGGGATGAGCCTTCACAGACACGCTGATGAGATTTTGGTGTTTTGAGATGTAAAGAGGTAGTATCATGCGTTGTGTTCTTCCAGTGAGGAAGGAGGAAATCCACTGAAGGGGTGGCCGGCGGATGCCCAGAAAGTGAACCCTTCTGACGAGTGTGTCATGGGAGACTGTGTTGAAGGGTGCGGAGAGGTCGAGGAGGATGAGGGCAGCTGGTTCTCCTCAGTCGAGGATTCTTTTGATGTCATCAGTGGCTGCGATGAGGGCAGTTTCAGTGCTGTGGTTAGGGCGGAAGCCTGACTGAGATCTTTCGAGGACTTGGCGGAGTTCTAGGTGGTCAGAGAGCTGAATGTTGATGACTTTCTCCATGACTTTGCCTGAGGAAGGTAAGAGTAGATGGGTCTGTACTTGCTGAGGATATTTGGGTCTGCTGATGGCTTCCTTAGCAGGAACAATAGGGTAACAAGATTCAGGGCCATCAATGTGGCTATGAACTTAATGAGGCAGTGTGGACCATAATACCACCTGAGAATAATTTGCACAGAAGATTCACAGCAAATTCAGCAATAGTTCACACAATGGTTGTTAACAAACATAAAAAAGAGAGGTTGAGACGAATCAACTCTGAAACACCTCACAAACGTCATGGGCTCCATCCGAAAATAATCCATGACTGCTCTAGCTGTTCAGAAAGAAACAACCCAAATAATGACATTCTTACACACCTTTGGCAACCCAATACATTTTTCAAGAGTTTAGAGTGGTCAAGGGTGGCAGAGGCCCCAGAATGTTCTAAAAGCATTTGAATGGCTAGGTCCTCAGAATCTATGATCTTTAAATTAGATGGTGAATATCACTTAAGGCACATTTTGTACATCTATGTAGTCAGAAACCAGACCTTTCAACATAATCTTGAGGTTGTATGGTGACTTCATATTTGATAACCTTAACAGTGCTTAATTTATACAAAAATAAGACAATCTCTGCTCCTTTATTTCACTCTTGCATGTTGTTTTTCATCACAGATTTCTCCCTTTATGACTGTATTTCCACTTTTCTCCTTTTCCTTTTTTTCACCGTTATGTTTGTCTCTCTTTTGCTCTGTGTAAAGTTTGTAGTGGAAAAATAAGCGCTAGTTCCCAAAAATCTATACCATTGGCCTCCACCTGCAACCACCAACTCAAATTAAGCACTCCCTAGGAGGCCTGGGATTATTTGAAATTGTACAGTAGTTGGAGGGCAACGTAAGATCCACATCATTTTTCTTCAAATGTGGGATGATCCAGGTATGCTTTTGGAAAACAGGGATTGGCCATTCTTCAAATGAAATATTCAAACTTTTTGTATAAATGGTCTCCCCTCAGCGCTCTCCTAAAGCACCCGGGAGATCTCCAGATCCGGATCTTTTTAACCGTGAAGCCGCCCGTACCTGCCCCTGCCCCGGCCGCCCGTACCGCGGCCTGGGGAGTTGCCTGCGCTGCCGGTTGGCCCGAGTGCACCCGTGTGTGCCAGCCTTTGTCTTTGCCTTTGGCGAGGTCGATCGCGGCTGCAGAAAGGCGGAAGGCAAGTGGGCAAAATAAGGCGAAACGAGACGAGGTGGGGAAGCTGGAGGGGCAGGAGCGGAGTGATTCAGCAGGCAAGGAGCTGTGTGGTTGCCGACGGTGAAGGGAGACGGCGGAGGCGGCGGTATTAAGCCGCTGGACGTGACCTGCCAAGAGGAGGCCAAGAGTAGGCAGAGGACAACGATCTGTAAATTTACTGCCACATCTTGGAGATCTTTGCTGCTGATCTAGAGTTGGCTGCCGTTTTGCTGAGGAGTCATCCGTCCTGATAGTGGCCAGAACCGTCTTCTGCTTCCCGCCGTCTGAACCAAGCACCTATCTCCGCCATGCGCACAGCAGCATGACCGGGAGGCAGTACAACAAATAAGGGCACCGACTGAGAGCAGTATTGCCGGATTTGGACCTCTGACTCTGGTGGACCCTGTTAGCGTCTCCTGACCCTTGAACGCTTTCAGCACTTCAGACCGCTTCCTCTTGCCGGACCCGCTTCGCGGGTCCTGCTGCGCGGTGCTGTGCTCTACGTGGATGTTGGCGAGCAGAACTGCCTAAAACGCACTGAGGGCATCTCTAAAACAGGGCTGCGAGCGCGTCTGCAGCAGGACTCCAGTTCCCAAGAGTCCCTGCTGCTCACCTCACCGCAACCACCTCGTGACGCTCTCCCTGTTGGCCACGCCCCCCTCCTAACGTTAAAAGATCTTGGACACAGACCTTCGCTGGATAACTTTTCCTTTGTGCCAGTATTGCCGGATTTGGACCTCTGACGCTGGTGGACCCTGTTAGCGTCTCCTGACCCTTGAACGCTTTCAGCACTTCAGACCGCTGCGCGGTCCTGTGCTCTACGTGGATGTTGGCCAGCAGAACTGCCTAAAACGCACTGAGGGCATCTCTAAAACAGGGCTGCGAGCGCGTCTGCAGCAGGACTCCAGTTCCCAAGAGTCCCTGCTGCTCACCTCACCGCAACCACCTCGTGACGCTCTCCCTGTTGGCCACGCCCCCCTTAACCTCCCTGCTATTAAATACCAAACGTCACCTCCACTGCGCGGGAGCGCGCAGGAGTGTGCCGGGAGAAGCCCGGGACAAGGGCGGGACCGACTGCAACCGACAGAGACCGATTGAGGCTGGGCTGGGCCACTTCCCTTTAGTTTGTTTGTTTCAGGACTGATAGAGTGTTTAATGTTTAATTAGCGGAATATATTGTGTTTCCTTCTTACCTTTTTGTTTTCTAACTTATTATTCTTAAGGTGGTATCGTATATTGTCTCCTTAGACAAGATGACTATTAAGAAATTGAGATCAGGAAGAGTTTTAGTTGTTAGAGCCTGTTCCAAAACTAAATCTAACCCCTTGCGGAACAGAGATGGGTCAGCTTTACAATTAAAAAGTAAATGTCAACTCTACTCTTTATGGGATAAGGGCAAGGATAAAGTAGACCGGGAGGGGTCCCTCACTGAAAATATTAATATCAACAGCAAAGAACAGGTGAGAGATCCCTCTGTTACTAAAAATGATAGTACCTTATCAGGTATCATTGCCTTGCCCCCTTTAGAAGATATATTTTATAAGAACAAAGAGGGAGACCCCGCCTATTTTCCTGAAACTCAAGATAAAGCTGTAAATGTTGCATATTTAGGTAACACTTCCGTTTTCCCTGTTGTGGCTGTAGTACATAATTTTCCCCCTCCTACTAAGGCAGATCAAAAAATCCATCCTGGTACTTCTTCCTCTTTGCATATTCTCCCAGAGGACTTCACCCTTCCCGATATAAACTTTGAGTCCCAGAAAGGATTAATTAAAGCACAGAGCTTCATTATTTCACAGGATATTGTAGCTACTCCTAGGTTACATCTCTATAGCAGCACCCCCTCAAAAAACTCCGAGTTCTCCACCCCTGAAATGAACTTTTTTCCCAGCCCCACTCATATTCAAAATAAAGACCCCCTTAACTCTTATATATGAGAAGATAACGTAATATCTAACTCCTTATCTTCTTTAGAGCGGCTCATCTCATCTATTTTACAGCTTCTGGAAAAATTAGTTAATGGGTCAGATAACGTATTTGATACAGTAACCCTGATTTTAAAGGCACTGCTGAGTCATAACACAGGATTGGAAGGTGTCACCCAACCAAAAATAATTACTCCATCAAAAAACCCAAGCAAGGAAGGAAATAAAGAAGTAAATGTAAAAACAGCCCCTGAGGTATCTTTATCGTCAGATCCCCTGGTTAAAGCTAACACTCATACTGCAGTTACTTCTGAATCTTCCGTATATAGGAATGAGAATCCAATTAACGGTAATTGTGTAGCATTTATTAGCCAGGAGATCGAGGCCTTATTACCTACGGAGGATAATTCGACTAATACTTTACCCCCTATCTTCCCCATTTTCATTCCCCAAACAAATAAAGAAACACCAATCCTCCCTGTTTTCCCGGATAAAGTTTCTCCGTTAAAGGAGAAAAAACCTGAAATAGCAGTATCTAAAAAACAACGATGCAAAAAAAGAAAACCAAACCGTAGATTTTATAAAAAAAGGCAAAGGATAATTACTTTTGATTGTGAACAAGAGCTTTCTTTGGATAATTCCAATCCTGTGGATTTGGACTCTAACTCGTTACATGATCCAGTGGGAACTTCAAAGTTGATCCCCACAGAGATACAACAAGAATTTTTATCTCACATAAACCAACATCACCTCGATGAGCAGATCAAAATGGTGAATGATCAAAATTCAAATCCAATTATAGACCCCAAACCAAAATTAATTCTTAACCCTCTGGCTATTCCCTTTTCAGATGTGGTTGCAACTGAATATGTATCTAAGACAGTGCCTAAGATTAGAGAAAATGTGGATACTTTCTTCCTTGATTTTATACCTATTTTTGATCCAGATCTTATCTTAAATAGATCTGCATTGGTTAACTGTTTCCATGAAATAGAGAGCCTAAAATTGATCCAATCTGCAGATCTAGATGTAATAACACTAATAAACTCAGAGAATGGAAAGATAGCACGGGTAAAATTTTATTCCAAATTGGTAACAAATCACGTCCTACAATGGGCATAGGAATTTCAAATAAGAGGATTCGATGTCGATCCTTTTATTCCGGTTAAAATAGAAAGCCAAAGACCCCGAAAAATGTTAACCTATCAGGGTATAAAATCCGGTCCCTCAGATGGTTTCTCTGCAGTGACCGAAGAGTTAAAAATACGTATATCAAAAAATTAGCGACAGGTGATAGTAAATAATCCGCTATCTATAAAACAAACCAGGGTAAAGGACGCCGATCTGGAGTGGAGTTGGCTGCCCGCCGTTCTATCAGATAAATCTGGTTTTACATCTAGAATGAATTCCGATTTTTAACGATAATTTAAAAATAATATCGTGGAACACTGCTGGATTAATCCAGAGCACCGAAAAGTTGCTATTCCTGCATTCTTTAGATGCAGACGTGATCTGTTTGCAGGAAACATGGCTGGTAGGGAATTTTCCGGTTGAAAAAGATTATTATGTACTGGAGAGTAATGCTACCCCCTCTACAAGAGGCCGTGCGAAGGGAGGACTAGCCTGTCTTCTGTCCAATAACATTAATTGGAATTATATCCATTATTTAGATCTGAACAAATTATTTCAGGCAATAACCTTAATAAATTTTGCTAAGGATGCCCCCCCAGAAATTACTCGTAATAATAAATGCCTATTTACCACCAGATATAAACTATAATTCTGGTATTAAAACGATTTGTTCTTTTATATTAAATCTTCAGGAATCTATTTTCCCCCCTCATATTCTATTATTAGGTGACCTAAATGGTAAAATATCTAATAGTGCCTTGGAGTTATTCAGGAATAAGTTAAAGGAGGAAACATTCCAGATACCTAAAGTCATATTCCCAGAGAACATTAAAACAAATAAAAGAGGGAAACTAATCTTGGAGAATTTAGCCGAAGTAGATTGTATTATAATCAATGGAAGGTTCCCCTCGGATAGTCCTGCTCATCTTACACATAAGTCAGGGAATGGTGGTTCGATCCTTGACTATATGATAGTAGATAGTACATTTTTTAGTTCTCTGAAGGATTTATCTGTACTTGTTATTGATCTCAGTGATCATAATGTTTTGTTTGTAAAATTAAATGTAACATCATCTCAAAGGGATCTATGGAATATTGGGGATGACTTATTGAACTTTAATAATAAAAAAGGGAAATGCTATTGGAATTCAGGGTCCATCAGAAGCTTGGCCAATATATTAGAATAAACAGCAGAGAACTTAATCTTATGGGAAGGTAGAGAGCTATTTTATTTTGTGTCCCTTTTACATACCTTAAAATCTAAAGTACAAAAGCCTCCATCAGGAAAGATAATTCCTAAAATGCCCTCTGATCTTCGTCACCTAAATACAGAAATAAATAAATTGGTTAGGGCCCAGTACCTCTCCTTTATTCCCGAACGTAGACAAAGAATAACCCTTTTAAGAAGAAGGAGAAAAAGGATAAAGGTTAGATTAAAACGGGAGAAAGAAGATGCCCTTTGGATTAAACTTTGTAAGGCAACTAGGAGTGGGCAGGCAAAGACCTTCTGGTCATTAATTGGAGAAGGATGTGGGGTAAGATCCAGACCCTCACCGATATCTATTAATGAGCAGACATGGGTTGACTTTATCCAGCACCTATATAGCAGTAATGGTGTGAAGTTTGATTCCGGTAAGCTGCAGGAGGACTTGTTCCCATACGATCCTCAGTCTGAATTGGAAATTGTTCCTGCAATTAAAGCTTTGCGCACATCAGGTGCACTGGGCCCAGATGAAATTCCGATTTCAGTGCTAAAATCACATAGTATTTTATGGGGGAAAATTTTATATCCAGTCTTTAAATTTTGCTTTACCAATGGCACCGTCCCGCATTCCTGGAAAGGGAGTTTATTAATTCCTCTCTTCAAAAAGGGGGCTAGAGATTTACCTCAGAATTACAGACAAATAGCCCTCTTAGATGACATAGGCAAGGTTTTTGCTAAATGTTTATTAAATTCTTTAAATGACTGGGTATCTGTGTCCGCAATACTTCTGTTAGAACAGACTGGCTTTAGGAAACAACATGGTACCCTAGACAACCTTACTGCTCTTCAAATCCTGGTAGAAAAATATGTTATAGTTCGTAGAGGAGGGGTATATGGGGCTTTTATTGACTTCTCTACGGCCTTTGATAAGGTGGACAGATCTCTGCTGTGGAGTAAGGTAATTAAATTAGAGATGCCCCCTAGTTTATTAAAGTTAGTTATTGCACTGCACACAGACACCTGGTGCAGAGTATTAATGGGTGGCGAGAGAGAGGACTATCCAGGGTTATACCCACAAATAATGGACTCAAACAGGGCTGCCTATTGGCTCCTCTGTTGTTCTCTTTATATATTGCTGACCTCCCTAAGGCTCTATTATCATCTAGTAATGGTATTGCTCCAGTTTTGGGGGGATCACCAATAGCGTGCCTAATGTACGCAGATGACATTTTAATTTTGGACCTTACCCCAAAAGGTTTGAATGGCCGTTTACAAGCTCTGTTCTCCTACGCTGAGGCTCATTTCTTAAAAATAAATATTTTAAAAAGTAAAATAATGTGCTTCCGGGGAAGGAGAAAATCCAAATATGAAAATTATTACTGGTCCGTTGGGGATGAAAGACTAGAAGTAGTCAAATCCTATCCCTTTCTTGGAAAGATTGTCACGAGTAATCTAAGTGAAAAAACTCACACTGAGAACAATAGCAGGAAAGCTCTCGCTCAAGGGAAGAGTCTTATTTCTCTTTACAAGGCGACAGGTAGAAGGCACTTCTCCATATTGCTCGAGGTTTTCCGAGCAAAAATCCCCGCATCCCTAATCTACCGGCTAGAAATAGTAGATATGGCATGTTGGAATTTTCTGGATTCCACTGAAGGAAAAATATTACGCAACTTAGCTTCTGTAAATACTGCAAATTCTACGTCTTCGTTAAGACAAGAATTCGGTTTGCGTAGCTCCTGGGCTCAGGCAGTTGCGAGTGTGGTGCGCTGGGTTTTTAATATTGCTGGAGGAATGCCTGACACACTGAGGTACCTTATAAAAAATGAGCTGTTGGGTTCCTTTAATGCTTATTCTTCAATTGTAAGGAATTTCCGACAGGCTGTTACATTATTACAGCTAGATGAACAAGGCCTTTTTTCATTATCTGCAGCCCAATTAAAGTTAGCCTTAAAGTCTGCCTCTTGGGAGTTGAGTTTTAGAGTAGATTGTGGGACAAGTAAAGCAAAGAGAGGAATGTTTCCTACTGGTAAATTTTGTAAAATAAAAAAACCCCAGCCATACATATGTTGGAATCTCCCTCATGGAGTTAGGCGATTTACCCTTTTGTTAAGGTATAATTTACTTCCTTTGAACTGTCCTTTGTCCAAATGGTATGGTGGTTCAGATATCTGTTATTATTGTAATTCTAATTCCCAGGATATGTACCACGTTATTTTCGTTTGTCCGGTCCTTATGGCATTCAGACGCAAATGGTTAAGACCTATGTGCCTTCAATTGGGTATTTTTACTGCTTTTGATTTTATTGAAGCAATGTTTAATCCTCCGAACGAAATGTTTTGTTTTAAATTGTTTCATTTCTTTAAATGTTTCTTACCATTATATTGACAATTTAATATCATGTAAATTTTTTAAGAAATCTCGTTGTTTTTTATTGAATTATTATGTGGACCTCAATTGAGTTCCGTTATCATAAATAAATAAACTTGATAAACTTGATTAACATTTGGTAGCATCCTCTCCTATGCAGCAGAACTCACTGTCATACTTTTAGCCATGGGATCTGCAATCTTAGCATTAATAAGTTCTATCTTCTCACTAAAATATTTTGGACTACGTTACACCAATTAACTGGCATGTCAAAATGAATATGCAGTGCTTTCAGGTTCTACAAAAGTTGAAGTATCTGGAGAACAAGTTACTTACCTTTGATAATACCTTATCTGGTAGAGACACTATCTAGCTGCAGAAGAATTAGCTTTGACTATTCCTCAGATGTCAGACTGGATCCGGAGGTTTTTGATCAGTACCCCTGAGCTCGGGTAGAAGGCATCATTTGTCTTCATGTTTGCGGCTTACCCGCCAGAAATGTTGTGTGGAGTACTTATATAGGCACCACCCCGAAATGCTGACTTTAGTTACTTTCACGACTTTCCACGCCGGGAGCATGGAGCCACAATAAGAACTAATCACTGATGTGAAAAACCAGGGCTGTGAGAAATGTTTGCTAAACATGTGCAAAGATGCCCCTGTTGCTGCCTGACAGATGTCCAGGACAGAGGTTCCATGGGCTAACACAGTGGTCACAGCCTAGCTCTGGTGGAATGAGCACACAAACCCTTGGTAGCTGCTTCTTGGCCAATGCTTAGCAGATCGTGATGCAGAGCACTATGCATCTTGAGAGGTCCGTTTCTGCACAGCTTTCCCTTTTTTTAGCTCCAACGTACTCCATCCAGAACTCTTGTGCGATCATGGTAGAAAGACAATGCACTTTTTGGGTCCAGACAATAGAGTCTCTCCTCCTCTTTGGTGGGGTGAAGAGGAGTAAAGAAGGTTGGCAGGGTGTTGTTCTGGTCTATATGGAAGGGAGTCACAACCTTCTGAAGGAAAGAGGCATGTGTCCAGAGGACCAGCTTGTCCGGGTAGAGGGTGGTATAAGGAGGATGCCCTGAGTGTGCCTGCAATTCACTGGCCATCCTGGCTGATGATATAAACACTAGAAAGGCAGTTTTGATGGTCAATACCCTAAGTAGGCAGTTGTGAAGAGATTCAAAGGCTGCACATATCAAGAGGGTGAGAACAAGATTGAGATCCCACTGGGGTAGGATGAATGGCCTGTGGGAAACGTTCTTCAAACCTTTAAGAAACCTAGCCATAACCTTTAACTGAGCCCAGAGCAGAGTCCTGCTGGACCAATGGATAGAGCAAACAGAAGAACCTTAGAGAGAGATGCAGAAAAAGTGAAGCTGTTCTGGAGGAAAGTCGAAAGCTTTCAACTGTTAGCGCTCAAGATTCACACATGAAGGTTAAGGGTGCGCAGGTTCAGGTGCAGAACCCTCCCCGGTTGCTTTGACAGAAGATCCTCTTGAAGAGGCAGCCTGATCGGAGGTCGGATGGTCATGCTCAACAGCTCATAATACCAAACTCTCCATGCCCAATCTAGTGCCACTAGAATAACTTGGGCCTGGTCATTCCTGATCTTCTTGAGAACTATGGTCAAAAGTGGTATAGGCAGAAAAGTGAACAGGAGGCCGGAGATCCACTTGAGACGAACAGCATCTCCGAGCTAGAGTTGCCTTGGAAACTCCAGTGCACAAAAGTACTGACATTGCTCATTCCCAGGGGTGGTGAACAGATGTAAATAAGGCTCTCCCGACTATTGAAAGTGGCCCTGCACCACCTCCATATGATGACGCCATCCTTGACCGGAGGCATCTTAGCTGAGTTTGTCTGCCCTGGCATTCAGTGAGGCCACCAAGTGCTGAACCACCAGGGAAATGCGCTGATGTGCCAGTCACTTCCGGAGCCGCAGAGCCTCTTGACAAAGGAACCATGACCCCACCTCACCTTACTTTCGCAGTACAACATGGTGGTGGTGTTGTCCATGAACACCTGCATCTGTCTTCCTTTGAGCGAAGCATGAAAGCCTTTCAATGCCAAGCGAATTGTCCAAAGGTTCAACATGTTGATTTAGAGCCTAGACCACACAGGTGCGAGCAGAGTCCTCTGATTGCAACCTCTACCAGATAGCCACCCCACCCCAGAAGTGACGCATCTGTCACTACAGTCAGCTCAGGTTGGGAAGGGAGAGGGGTCTGCCACTGACCCAATTGCAGTTTGTCAGCCACCACTGCAGATCTTTCACAACTTCCTCAGAGATCTGGACCATGTTGTAGAGATTCCACTAATCAGACCCTCCAGGATTCCGCGATTTACAATAAAATCACGAAATCAGCACATTTGTAAAAAAAGGCTGTGCTTTTTACAACCATGAAAGCGAAATTCAAGGAATGCGAACTCGACTGCCTGGAGCTGCAATGCACCTGACCTCACCTCACTGTGGACTGTGCTGTTGGAGACTAATGGGGACACCAGACACCAGGTAGGATATACCTGTCCCAGCCTCCTGTGCACCCGGGGGCATATTTGTTTTATTTGAGTCCGCCACGTGCCCTATGTGCGGGGGCCCAGCGGGCATTTAATAGTTTTTTTTTTCAGGCGCACTGCATCCGGGGCACGTGGTGGACACAGGGTGGCATACATTTCTTTTTTTACTGTTTGGGCCTGCCGCATGCCCAGTATGCAGTGGGCCAAGGAGCATTATATATTGTTTTGTATTTCGCCCTGACACACACAGGACATGTGGCGGGCCCAGGGTGGCATAAATTTTTTGAGGTTTTTGACCCACCGCGTGGTCCAAATGCAGCGGGCCAAGGGGGCATTTTATTTTGGTTTTTTTTAATGTGAACCAGCCGCAAACAGGGCATGCGGTAGGCCCAGGCTGGCATACATTTTTTTGTATTTTTGGCCACCACACAACGAGCCCAGGATATAATTTTTTTTTTAATGTTTTGGGCCATCCATGTGCCCTGGGTGGCATTATTTGTTGAAGTTTTGGGCCTGCTGCGTGTCCCAGGTGCGGCGGGCCCAGAGTGGCATTATTTTCTTTTTATGTTTTGGGCCAGCCACGTGCCCCGGCTGCTGTAGGCCCAGGGGCATTTCATTTATTTTGAATTTGGGTATGCCACACACATGGCATGCGGGGGACCCAGCGTGGCATCATTTTTGCTATTATATGTAGCCCGCCGCACATGGGGCATGCGGCGGGCTCAGGGTGTATGTATGCGGGGGCATCGTAAGGATTTTGGGGGCCCATGTTTGGAACTGCTTTCATGCCCTCTTTGGTCAGGCACACTGGCCCGAATTCTAAATGTGTTCACATTGAATATTCAGGGATAGTAATGTGTTTTAATATTATAACACAGCAGAAGCTCATTAATATTACTGAAAATAATCTTTGTGACACCCTCCCATTTCTCATATGTGTGGTTCTGTTTTGATCTAAAGACATTTTATGGATATTGCATGAAACTTAAACACAACATTTCTCTGCAAAATGTCTGTATAGACTTTCACACATAACTTATATTCAAAATAAATTGAAGGTAAATAGTAGTAGAAACAACCTGCTTAATATATGTATTAAAGGTCATCAGGGCAAGCCTCTCTGCAGAACACACTTTGCCCATGCCGTAAAACGTCTCCGGGTGTATGGCATGCTTTTTTTTTACTTTGGGCACCTTGTGTGGTGAGCCTGGGGGGCATTTAATTTTTTTGCATTTGGGCCCGCTGCACATGGGGCACACAAGAGCATTATATTTGTAAAAATGTTTGTTTATGGCCCACCGCACACAGGGCAAGCGGTGGGCCCAAGGAGGAATGTGAGAGGGAGGGCTGTGGTTTTTAAGGGTGGCGTGGTGGGCTAAGTGGCAGTATTGTGGGGCAGGGTGACATGAAAAAGGACTAGCCTAGTGGGCTCTAACTTTTTTTATTCTTTTGTAGAGGCTCAGAGGAAAGAATCTGCTGGTTCAAGGGCCATTGGGAGGTCTAGCCGCTACAATATATGCTTGCTGCTGCAGAGCGATGGGACATTTTGAGTTCTGTACACTTCTGGGGAGATAAATAATGCATATGCTAAAGCGCAGAACCTTGAGGTCTCTATCCATATTTGTGAAGTCCTACTTCAATGGGTGAGAGGGCTGTGGTTTCCCCACACAGTTTGCATCAAGTCTTTTCACAGGAGCAGCCCAATCCCAATTCATGGTTTTCCAGTGAAATTCTGTGTATTATTGTGTGTTTTTTTAATTGCCTATTTATGTACTTATTTATTTATGCTTTCCAAAATAATACAGTCTTTGAGGGCTTTTGGGTACACATGATTTATAGCCTTTGATCAAAAGGCATCCCATATACAATTGTCTATGTAATCGCTTTATTTTGCGGGGTTGTGATTTTGAGCCAATGCATTCATGTTCCATCCTTTTTGCATTTTGAGTTGGGATGTGTCCGCTGCCTTGCTGTTTAAACAACGTTTATTTTTTCTTTTGTTTTCAGGTTTTTCATTTCTTGGAGCCACCGTCGTTGTCTAGCCTGGTTCCTAAGGATTTAAAAATTTCTGGCCTTTTGCGGATCCCCATCCGTGGTATGTATGCAATGTCTCCAACCTTTTCTGTACTGAGAGCTACTTATGATCAATGAATCACACTGACTGCTGCTAATATTAATAGGGCTGTATGTTGGAACAACTAGTTCCACAACAACGACTACCCTAACAATGAGGTCACTACCACGACCTTGTCTAAACCACAATTTTTTTAACCAAACATTCCTTTGCTACAATTTTTCGTGGGAAAGGAATGCATGGTAAAAAGAAATGCATGGGGCGAGCTTATGAAAAAAACACGCTCTTCCCTTGGTGCAATTAAATCAGTGGTTACTCCCCATAGACAGCATGTAGAAGACACCCCCTTCCCATATTCATGTCTCTCAAATTGTAAATGACCTATCTCAGTCGCCGCTTTTGGAATTATCAACGCATGATTCAAATGAAACTGATTCAATATTAGATACCTCCTTAAACATGTCTTTTGACCCTGTAATTAGGTCACCCAATAGTGGGCTCACTGTAAGAGAGGTACCGGTCAAAATAACTAGCATCACAGCACCACCGTCAAAAAAGAGGAAGCTTGTGAGAAATTATCAGGGCGACAAGAACAAGAAACGGGTGACGGTAAACCGAGCCCAACCGAGAAGCACATGAACCACTACTTCTAAAAATAGCCCAGCACAACAGCTCCCATCAATACTCACAAACGAGTTATTGCCTAGTATGGAAAAAATGGTTAAATCACTAATCCTCCCATTAATTGAAAGGGTTAAGAGAATAGGTGAACAACTAGGCTCTATTGAAAAGGAGGTGGTAAAAAACTCGCTGTTGCTTAGTAAACAATGTTCTCTGTGTCCCACAGTCCCCGTAAAAGATAATTATGTAGGTCACAGGCCACCACTTAAATCCCCCATAAAGGGCCAAAAACCTTCTCCATCACAGAAGACATCAGTCCCCAAAGTGGCACCAAATCCAAGTACGGGCAATCAAAAAAGGGGGATAAAACGGAATCGGGGAAAAAACCTGAACCTTCCCAAAAAACGGTTAACGGGCCTATCGACTCACAAAATAAAAATAGACCAAGCCACAGAAGAGTAGATTTACCACCGGAATCTGCTCCTTCTGTTGTAATTATGGCAGGAGTCCCGGTTCTGTCTGAGGGAGTAAAAGAGGATCATCGAGCCCTAAAAAATAAAGTAATATTCTGGCTGTGTAATAATAGACCTTTGCCGGCCCATGTCAACGGAGAAATCCTAAATGTAAGGCGTGTGAATTGGGTCGGAACCCGGCCCAAAGATAGAAAGGGGGACACCATTATTATTAATTTTAAAGACCATAGAGCAGTGAGGCACATCAGTGACTGGTATGATGTGAGAGGTAGTGAAGAAATCTCTACGCATTATCTAAGTCACTTTTACCCGCAGACGTCGTTCCCACACCACCAAGGTTTTCCTCTAGGAAACCAGGCTTTAAATAGGCATAGTACAGGATACCATGGTTACAATCATCCAACTTTTAATTATCCAAAAAGATTCTCTATGGGATACCAGGGTCTTAATAGGCACAACACAGAACATCGCGGTTTCAATATTCCAACTTTTAACCACTTCTCGATGTTGTATGGGCTATAAGGTGTGGATTGACTCCAGCCTACTGTCATTGAGAAATTATGTATCCCTGCCAAGCTTGTAACGTCTGAAGTCTCAGTAGTAGAAGGTCCAGATATCCAGGAAGATTTTACCAGGGTCAAACTCCCTTTAAGGCAACCCATACTGAAGGCAGATAATACTGCAGACCAAAATAAAGCTGAAAATCCCATGGGAGGGGCCATCCCAAATATAGGCGGGACAAATACAATGGACTCTTTTATAGCTGAGGTGCAGACAGGAGTTCAGTCTACCCCCCCGGAGGACACTATTCCAGTAAATGACGGGCAATCACTTACTTCATCTTCTGGAATATTGCGGGCCTTCGTTCAAAGGTTGAAGATGGAAGCGCATTGAACTTCCTTCAGAATCATAGTGTAATTTGTCTCCAGGAGACATGGGCCATGACAGAACTACACCTGGTGGGATTCAAAACCTACTTTACATCTGCATTAGCAGTAGCCTCGGGTCGGGCCAAGGGAGGTTTGACCATCTTCATAGCTAATACAATACGGGGACTGAAAACAATGGTAGTACACCTGGATCCAAATTATCAGCTGCTTAGCCTATCGTTTAACAACAAAGAGATCATCCTTCTGCTTAATTTTTATAATAATTTAGTGGAAGGACAGGTTTTGAAGGCTCTTTGTTCCCTACGTGACAAATTCCCCCAGTTGATACAGGAGGCAGGAGGGAGAGCTAGTGTAAGCATCGTATGGGGGGTGATTTTAACCAGCATCCTTGCCCACGCAACAACAGCAACATCTGTGGGTTGGTGGACGAATATGAAGACCCAATTGTGCATTTTAACCACACTAGCACGGGGTCATACCTGAATCAAGTTCTCTCAGATCTGGGGCTTACGATAGTTAATAAATTAAACGCGATCTCCCTTCGGTTAGAGGGGATATGAGACAACAATAGATTATATTTTAGTATCAAACGCTCTGGCTAATAGAGTCATGAGCTTTGATTTAGTGGTTAATACACTAAGTGATCACTGTGCCCTTAAGATAGAATTTTATCTAAAACACGCTCAGTCTTCCTCACAGATCATAGTCAGTGCTTTAAGTCAGAATACCCTGCACTTGGCTAAGACAAATGGATACTCCCTAAGATGGGAGAAGGTAGACCCCGGGGAAATAACCAAAAAAGTGGTATGTGCAGCCTATCCTTCTATAGTTAAATGCTTAGATCTGGGAGTCCCGGAGGAGGAAGTTATATATAACTTTATGGTAATTCTAGAAAAAATAAATGAATTACTAACAGTAAAGACTCAAAGAGATTGTCCCAGGAAAGTAGGGTGGTTTAATCATAAATGTACGACAGCACATCAAACTGAAGACAGCACTAAATAAAACGAACAGAGGCCCAGAGGAAATAAGAATTTTAAGAAAGGACTATAATACCGCACATAAGGAGAGGAAGGGCGAATTAAAACAAGCCCTATGGGACCAACTGCATAAAAGCTCCATAGACAAAAATAGTGAAGCATTTTGGAGAGTGGTAAAATCTCGCTTTCTAGCAGACTGTAAAAATCTCCCGCCCATAGAAGTAGCTATTGAGGAACCGGTTTGGGTGGAACACTTCTCAAAAATATTCCAGAAAGGTCCAGTACCAGCAGGGACTGATGCAGCCTTCAGTGGTAGCCCCTCCACTGTGTCTTATCCCATTCCGATAGAACTTGCGATAAGTGAGGTACTTCAAGCGTTAAATGCAAGTAAAAATGGGAAAGCCCCGGGCCCAGACGGGGTTCCCGTAGATCTTTTAACGTATAACACGGACCTATGGGCCCCAATATTGACCAGGGTGTTTAGGGCAGTAATGGAGAAGGGTCTGTTGGTCTCCTGGACTAAATCCACCATGGTCCCTATATTTAAAAAAGGAGACCGGCAAGAGGTATCCTGCTATCGCCCGATTTCACTGCTGGATTCGCTAGGCAAGGTGGTGGGGAGAGTAGTGCTTGAGCGTCTACAGAGGTGGGCTTACGATGGCGGGATCCTCTCGGACCTTCAATTCGGGTTCCAGGAGGGCTTTGGGACGACCGATCAAGCACTAAATCTTTCAATGTTGCTGGGTAAATACGTCTGTGCAAAGCAGTCCAGGTTATACATGGTTTATGTTGACCTGTCCGCTGCTTTTGATTGCGTTTCCCATGCAAAATTGTGGTCCGTCCTGTTATTAATGGGTGTTGATGTTCCCCTGATTGATTTCCTGAGGGAATTATTTGCGAATGCCTCTGCGAGGGTACGTTTTGGTGTAAAAGGCGAGTTGTCCGCGTCGTTCAGAGTAGAGCGTGGAGTCCGGCAGGGTTGCCTCTTGGCCCCCTTTCTCGTCGCACTTTATACAAATGGTCTGGAGATGGCAATGTTGAGAGGGGGCCAGGACCTACCGCAAGTAAGAAACCGTCCGGTCCCCGCTCTGCTCTACGCCGACGACGCTGTGATACTGGCTCGTACCCCACGCGAACTGCAGAAGGCCTTGGATAGGTATGCTGACTTCATGGGGAGCCTAGATCTACACATAAATATAAAAAAGGCTTATGTAATGGCAGCAGGTTCAGGGAAAAAGGGGGGTAAAGACATATTTCTTAGCAAAGAAAAACTCGAACTTACTGGCCAATACCCCTATTTAGGCATTATAATTGATGATAAAATGAATTGAAAACCCGCAATTGAGGCCAGGAAGCATCATCTAATGCGAGCAATTGCTGCACTTATAAACTTGTCTCAGAGGCTTTGAAAAAGGCCACCCGTAGAACTGTTACAAATCTATAGAGCTAAATGCCAGGCGATAGCCCTGTATGGGTCCGAAGTGTGGGGGAATGCCAAGATTAGTCCCCTACAAGTGGCAGAGAACACTTTTGTAAGATTTCTGTTAGCGGCACCTAAATGTGTCTCTACGTTTGCATGTCATATGGAATTGGGGATCCCGTTATTGGTGGATTTTGCTAAAATTCAACCACTTTTACTTTGGCGTCGAATCTGGACATCAAGGAAAAACGAACTTACTAAGCAAATAGTCGCAGATTGTATGTCATTAGACCGCTTACTTAAAATCAGTTGGCTTCTGTATGTGAAAAATCTTTTGACTGATCTGGGACTTGCGAATTATTACACCACTCCTGATACGATCTGTGAAATATCTAGGAAGGAACTGAAAGTAAGGGCTTTGGGCCACTTAGAAGAGCTGCGAATCGCCAAGGAAGTAATGAAAGCTTCCGTTCAACATTCAATGGAGGTCCAGACTACCCTTTCTATTCAGCCATATCTGGTAAACAGACATAATATCGAGTCCAAAATATCGATTGGACAAAATATCGAGTAAAAAATATAGACTGGACAAAATATAGACTAGACAAAATATAGACAACAAAAATATCGACTAATATCGACTAGAATAGCCAAAATATCGAATCAAAAATATAGACTAGACATAATATAGACTAGAAAAAATATAGACAACAAAAATATCGAAAATAAGGTAAGTTATTAATATTTAATAATATTTGAGTAATATAAATCTGTAGCGGGTTGTGGGTTTATAGGGGAATAGGGTGGGAAGTAATTTAATTATAAATAATTAATTATGTAAATTTAATGTAATTGTTACTTAAATAATAATTGGTAATTAATTAAAATATAATAGTTAATTAAAAATGATTAATTGATAAATAATTAATTTTTAGTAATTTATTTTCTGTAGCGGGTTGTGTGTTTATAGGGGAATAGGGTGGGAAGTAATTTAATTATAATTAATTAATTATGTAAATTTAATGTAATTGTTAATTAAATAATAATTGGTAAATAATTAAAATATAATTGGTAATTAATTTAAAATAAATAATTGATAAATAATTAATTTTTTTTAATTTATTTTCTGTAGCGGGTTGTGTGTTTATAGGGTTCAGGGTCAGTTTTCAGTTTTTGGGTAAAGGGGTATTTTTAGGGTTCAGGGTCAGTTTTCAGTTTGTGGGTAAAGGGGTATTTTTAGGGTTCTGGGTCAGTTTTCAGTTTGTGGATAAAGGGGTATTTTTAGGGTTCAGGGTCAGTTTTCAGTTTTTGGGTAAAGGGGTATTTTTAGGGTTCAGGGTCAGTTTTCAGTTTTTGGGTAAAGGGGTATTTTTAGGGTTCAGGGTCAGTTTTGGGTTTTTTGGTAAAGGGGTATTTTTAGGGTTCAGGGTCAGTTTTGGGTTTTTGGGGTACAGGGATATTTTTAGGGTTCAGGGTCAGTTTAGGGTTTTTGGGGTACAGGCGTACGCTTTCTCTACTGTAGCATCCACTGGAGTGGGAATAGTAATTTTTACCCCTACGCTATCCAATGATCTCTGTAATGTAGCACCCACTGGAGTGGTTACATTAAATTTAAACCTTTTGCTATGCCACGGTAAATATATTCTATATGTTTTATTAATAACATGTATTTATATATATATGTATTATTATTATTAATTTTTAAATGTACATTAATTATGTAATAATGTTACATTTATTTAATCATTTTAACAATGTTTATATTAAATATATGTAATATTATAATAGTTTTAACTTATTTTAAAGACATTAAAAAATCGATATTTTGACAGTCTATATTTTTAACACTCGATATTTTAAAGTCGATATTTTTGTACTTACCTTAGTGAAGATAGAAAGTCGATATTATGTCCCTCGATATTTTGTCATCGATATTTTGGGAACTCGATATTTTGGTAGTAGATATTATTTCAGTGATCCGCCATATCTATCATATGATCTGACGCAATTTGAGCGATTCCTTCTGATAAGATTTAGGTTAAACATCTTTCACCGACTGGTAGTTTTTCCGGAGCAAAACAGTTGGGATCGAACCCTCCCACCTTGTCCATGTGATGAAACTTCAGAGCAGATAACCATTCACACTGTTCTGTTTTGTAAGTTTTATGTTAGTCATCGTAAGCTTTGGTTGTTACCGCTGCTAAAATTATTGGGTCTTAGAAGATATCGCCCAGCTACGCTGCGATTGCAGTTTCTAGAGCCTAAATGGACTTGCAAATATATTGTTAAATTCTTGAAATGCATTTTTAAACATAGAACAAGCCTTGAAAAAGTCCTATCCCTGTGAAAATAAATGAATTTTAGAAACCAAGAACTTTGATGTATTAGCTAGCATGGTTAGGGACCCCCAATGTTACTCATGGAAAAGGCGCCTACATGAAGTGTAACAGTTATTTTTTTTTTACTATGTATAATGATGTTTTTTATTTGTGATATTGCTTTTATGGTTTTTTTATGCATTTTTAAAACCGAATAAAGAATATATTGATTGATTGAATTAGTAACCCATAACTTCGAATATTATTATAATGGTCTTAATGACTGTGTTCTTTTTTGCACTGACTTGATCGTATTTTACATTCGTATTACATATTTGCACAAATGTAACGTTGTATAAATTGGCAATCTATAACTGTGATTATATTTTATGGTCTGGAAGTATTTGAATATTGTATGATTTTGTTTCTTCTTTAATGATTCCTTGAATCGAATAAAGATGCTTTGACTGACTGAATACCTCCGACCATACTTGAGACTTAAAGGCATCTATTCGAGGGTTACTGCACCTGACATATAAGTTCAGGAAGTTGCTAGGTTTTGCTTAACAAGGCTAAAATCAAGCCTCATTTGAGTTGTGTGGTCCTGTGTGGGATATGGACTATTGCAAAGTAGGTGTTTAGTTGAGCTTTGTCAAGCTTTTTGGAATATTGATCTGGGAATGCTACAGCTGAATATTTTACTGTGGGAAGTAGTTTCTCCTTGATTGGCTCAAGGGATGGACTACACGTTTTCCCTGAGTTAGCAGAAAGCATAAATCAGGTGCTTTTGTTTTGATTTTATAGACGCAAGATTGTGATGATAATCCGCGCTGGTGCAAAACCACTCATCCAAATATCTGTAGTAGTAAACCTACTTGATTGGTTTGTTGAATTTCTAAACTGGCTCCTTTATCTGGTTACACTCGATCCTCACAATTTTTGTTTTGTCTGCACAACACCGTAATCGCTTAGAGAGCCATTACTTTTGCAGGTTAGTCTACAAGCACTGAAATCTTAATCTTTTTTAGGCTAGCAGATCAGTGTTGTCAGCATGTTGTAAAACGCACCCTTGCACTTGACCCAATTTTGGGGTAAATATTTTAAGCTTCTGTAGTGATGCTCCTTGGTCACTAGCAGAACGCAGCCTTGCCTTAACCATTGAGAATTAAAAAATTGTTGAGAAAGTATGATATTGTACCCCAATTAATTTCTTATAGACATAGGTAAAGTTTTTGAATAGTCTTTAGTAAGCCATATGGAATCCGTCACTGCATGCTTGAGCAAAAAGAGGACTTTGTCAACACAGTCAAAGGCAGCCCTGAAATCAACAGAGCAGACACACATGGCTCCCCCTTGAGCAGAGAGAGCTTTCTACCAAGACAGAGAAGGCAACAAATTGTCAGATGTACCAGACCTCGGCAATGAAACCGGTTTGATACCATGGAATTAGTTCCCTGACTAAAACCAATACTTCTAAATCCTTTAGGAAACTCTTCACATAATACTTTGCCTCAGCGACAGTAGGTTCCTAAGCCTATGGTTACCTGGATTAGATGGGTTGCCCTTTTTGTACTGCGGTGTGATCTAGAACCCTTCTGCGATGTGGTATAGTGGAAAACTAATCTTGTTTTACATCTAGCTTCTCACAACATTATCACAACACCCTGAACATCATGTACAAGATCTTGTTCCTTGCTACATACAAATGTCATCACTATCTTCATCCATGGGGCAACAACTCACATGAGCTCTATCTAAATATCCACAACATTACAAATCTATGCACAGCTGCTTTCTATTATTAAAGTTGATCATCCCGATAGATTAGCAGAAGGTGGTGCTTCCTCTGACACACATGGTCATTGCATGCTGAGAAATCACCACACAGTGGTCTGACATCTCGCCATGTCATGTAGTTCCTACCAATCCGTAGGACCTGGGCATTGTTTCGACAACATAAACTAAGGGCTTGGTGTCAAAACTGATTCCAGACACCCCCACAGGATATGTTGGCATATAGACCAGCTAGCTCACAATGCCACTGTAAGCCCCCCTAACCTACCAGGGAGCGAATGTGTCTAGCAACCACTGAACATGACAACCCTGGTTCCTCAGGAATCGTGGAAACAGTACAGAACCTTCCGCTCAGACACTCAAGCTTACGTATTCTCAGAGAAGTATACAGAGAAAACACAGTGGGACGTGTTCAATAAAATGTATTGAACCAACCTTATTTGTGCATAAAATACGTGTGCTGCAATGATTAGGAAACAGAAGCAGATAAACGTGATTACAAGTATCAAAAGCGTAAATAGTAGATATAGTTCCACCATGGTGCTAAACAATTGTATATATGCAGACATATAACAAGGCGATAACCTAGCGTACTCCTCCTATGCAAACCTTACTCTAAGTGTACCTAGAGCGTGTGTAAGTGTAGAGTCAAGAATCTCCCCAAGGGATGATCCAACCCCTTACCTGATGGGATAGAGGGAAGGACCCCATCTTGGTAAAGAACTGGACCCCCCACACGCGATTTCAGATCGCTGCGTGGTGATTTCTCAGCATGTAAGGACGGTTGGTGTCACCGGAAGTACCTCCTCTACTAATCTGTTTGGATGCTAATCATTTATAATAGAAAGCAGCCTTTCGATGTACGCATATATTAGTGATGTGGATATGTAGATAGCCCTGTCGCCCTATGGATGAAGATAGTGATGGCATTTGTATGTAGTAAGGAACGAGACCTTGTACATGATGTTCAGGGCATTGTGATAATGTTGTGCGAAGCTAGATGTAAATCAAGTTTAGATTCAAAGAAACTAGTCCAGCATTGTTGTGCGTGCAAATGTGTGCAAAAGGTCACAGCTTGGAAATGTTATTTGTGAGGACAATGTAAGAAATAAGCAGCTTTGCTACACGGGCCTAACTCTGGAATATAACACCCACTCCTGATACTAAGGGTCGAAATCTAAAAAGCTATCTAAAAAGACAGCAGACAGATTTAAAAACCTTAACTACTCTTTAAAAGCACCTAAAAGTGGGCTCCCCAATAAAATATGTAAAAAGTTTTATAAGTCATTATATTATTTGACATCCCAATCACTCAGAATTCCAATGTGCCTAGAAAAAGAAAAAGCTGGTGTAGTACATTTTGTTTAAAAAGAGACCAAATTGTTCCCACATGGAAAGATGCCAATTATTTATGTGTTCCGAGTGGTAGACACAACATTGTTGTTGCCCACATCTGCAGACGTTACCAGACCCGCACCTTGTAGCATGTTTATGGAGCAAAGATGATTCAATCCAGTTGCTGCAGCAGCAGCTGAGTGAGGAGTGTGTTCCACAAGTTGTACGCAGAGCCGTTGTTCACATCACTCGGAGCTGAAGCATCCCAGGGAGGCTCTAAGAATGCGTTCATCATCAATGGAATACGCTGGGGACAGCAATACGCATGGGCTTTTAAGGGGTCCATCAGTGCTTCAATGTCCATTGGCGCAACCAATTCTGATCCGAGACATATATATAGGACACATTCGTTTCTACAACGCAGACAGCCGAAGACAGGTTGAATGCAGTAAAGCCAGACCGGCTTGAACACCAAGAACCAGTGCTCAATTCGTTCTTGAAGCTGAGGTGTGCTTAAGCAATGTATCATGCACTCACAGCAATGCAGCACTGGCAGCGCTGTCTCTGTTCTGAGTTGAAATGGGATGTCCATTGCAGAGCAGATATAATAAAATAAGTATTCCTGCCACAAGTAGCAGGATAAGCTGGAGCCCTCTAAAACGCTTCCCAACACTGAGTGTATGAAAGATGGTATAACTCAGTACATGGTCTGAAAGGTGCTAACCACACCAGAGCTGATACAATTACAAAAGTGACTATTCCTTTCATATCAGACATGTTAAAGATACGATGGACCAGTTTTCCAAAATGCAGCGGGAAGTTAGTGTGGAGTAGTGTCTGTATCTCAGACGAGGACTGTGCAACCTGGAGATCAACCATCTCTTTGTCTGAAGTTAAGGCCACATCCTTCTGTAAAAACATGGCTTTCAGTTTGCTCAGGGAGTCAAATTATATGCTGGAAACACAGCTTTTCCAACGGCTGCGGGACGCTAACACCCACGCCGAAGGTGGCGCCCGCAGGTTGATGTTACCGCTGGTTCACAACTAATCTTGTTCGAAAACTAAAAGGGGTGACAAACAGCTATCAGATTTGCGGCTCCCGTACTTCGATTAAAAATATCAAGCTTCTGAAAGAAATGTATTGAAAGCTATTAATTAGACGCCCATGGAGATCCGGTTCTCAGCGCCTTTTTGTACATAGATGCAACAATCCATTTGCATTCAATCGCGCTAAATATTTCCGGAAGATTTCTTCATTTGACGCAGGCGCAACCACACTTGTTGATTCAACACGTGCACTAAAATTCAGACGGCCCGCTGAAAAAATTAACGTCAGAACCATGTGCCAAAATCAATGAATATCTTGAACGCACCAATAAATTTAGATTAAAACTTTATTGGAACAAGAAGTGACTGCGCCTACCTGATAACAAGAAATACATTTCTATGTGATACTTATCTAAGGAATACAGAGTGAAGACTGTCACCTATGTTCCCTTTGGTCAGATTTTAATGTGGCTCCTGAAGAAGGCGTTCTTGTTAAAACGCCGAAACGCGCGTCGATGATTATTCCGGCCACTGTTTTATGGATTTTTTGTGTAACTGTATTAGAAAGATAATTTTCCTGTATTGAATTAATTGTGTTCTTAATTTGTTTTTATGTCTATGGTTGTTGAGTTTAAAATGTTTTTCTTAATTATGTACATTTACTAATAAATTCGATTTTGTACCTTTTAATTGGTTGCTGTGCTTCCTACATGCTGTTTCTCCTTGGTTTTGTTATCTAACTGTCTGCCATTATTACATTGTCTATTTTCCCTGTATAACGAATCCAGTTGTCTAGCAGGGGGTCCTTGTTATTTACGCCAACATTTATCCAAGGCCATAGCGATGCCTCCCTAACTGTGCGGTCAGGTGGAAACAGTACTTGTGTACAACAAGTTACTATGGAATTAACTGTCACTAGATCAGCAATGCCTGGTTCCATTCCGCAGCAACATGCAACCTTGATCATTCAGCATCAAATAGATCCCATTCGAGAGCAGCCCGAATACAGGATGAATCACAGCAGTTGGGGAACCCTTCAGATAACAAGACAAATTTGCCATTAAAGCATTGCATGCCCCATGGAGAGAAAGGTCCTTGCAAACCAAGTAGCCGCTTAAGGCATCTTCACAATCGGAGCCACTAAGAAAAACATCTGTGTCCCCATTCCTGCATCTAAAGCTGAATGGTGATTCCCAATAGTAGTGCACATATCCTTCCCCAAGCACCTCATATCTGCTTACCTGTTGGAATTGGAGAGAATATTGAAATTGAAGGGTCATGACTGGTAGGGTGATATAACCATGTATTATCCAGTCGGAGAAAGGTGTCTCAGCCACTGTGAAAGGTAATTGGTCTGATTTTTCCGTGTGCAACATGGTATATTTCGCATCTCTACGTCCCATTGTCATCTGTCTTTCTGTTAGATCGTATACTGAAAACTGATTTGTACTGTTGATGTAACGCCATGGCATGTGCCCAGAATGTAATGTCTGTAACGTCCAACTCAGTATTACTATTGACCATAATATTCACATTGTAATATAGACATGTCTTGCTGTATTATGTCAACCACAACCAAAGCTTTCTCTTGGTTAACCCTATCAATCTCGGGGAATCTCTCAGCAATTTCCTGTTGAGAAATCTTCCACAGCTCATTGTATATTCCATACAAAAAGCACTTTTTACGTGGGTTCTGGGGACCTAGTAAAAAATCCCTGCGATCCATGTCATCAGAAAGAAGGGCCAAGTGTTGTTTCACCTTGGGGAGTGTTGAGGTCTTTAGCTATTCTAGGCATAACTTCCCAACACTATCTGACTTCACCACCCCTAGTGTACTAATAATTAATATAATGTAACTGGGCATCTATATAAATCCTATTTAGCTGTGGACCTGAATTGTCATTATCTAGGTGAGTGGTTCTTAACCTTTTGACGTCTGTTGACCTCCTCTTAATCATTGTGGTAAATTGTTACTGCCTTACAGGATTATCCTCTCCCAAGCAATGGCCCTATAACATACATATCCTCTAAAATATGACCTTTGTGCTTGTTTTTTTTCAGCACCATCCATTAATTCAATCTGCAGTGGACGCTTATATCAACCTTAGTGGGCTTTCATTCTTAATACTTAGTGCTTCTTTCGCTATTCTTTTTACAATATGTAAGTGCTGGACCAAGGGAAAATATGCATAAATAGACTGCACTATACAGCACTCAAATGACGTGAAGTATGAATTTTGGCAGTAGGTCTATCAGAGAGAAACCCCCCCTTTTACAATCCTAATCGCCTTATTGGATTGTTAGTTATGAAATGGCTGCACGTTTTCCACCTCTTTGAATCAGAAGTAGGGACTAAAGGATGTTCCAAAAATTATTTTGAAATGCATATAAATCTTCGCTCCAGAGACCTTCACAGATGTTGATATTCTTATCCATTAATGACAGCTATGCTCTGCACTCAGTTTGTTACAGACCTCAGACAACGTATTATGCAGATATTTTGTGAATTAATTTACACATTTAAAATATTACCGTCTCACATTTTCTCATAATGCATCATTCTAATATTATGAAGATGGCGAGAGCATCTTAAAAAAAAACTGTTGTAACTTTAATCATTAACTTAATTCTTACCTTTGCTCCAACCTAAACATCTTTTTTTTTTAATAAGGTTTTTCCGCCTCGACTTAAATGGTCATTACAAATGTGCTGATTGTATTTTGGTCACTTGTTGTGGGGGTTTCTTTGCTATGATATTCCTATTATGTTGGTTTTTGCCAAGGCACATTCCTGGTATTTTGTACAGCTGTTTGGTATTTTGTAGCACAATGCGATATTCTGTTCATGGATGGGAAATTCTGTTTTATTTTTTTTATTTTTTAACAGCAAATTTTATTTGGTCATTTTGCGATCATGGGGCATTCTGTTTAGTTTTAGATTGTTATGTTAAATGTGGACTATTATGTACAGCAATAGAATATTCTGTATAACTATTGGATATTCAGTAGACTGAATGGATATTCTCAATAGAGATTGGATACTATACACTGTAAAAGTGATACTCAGTTCACTGATGGGATGTTCTGTTTTATCAACCAATACACTTTACAGCATTTGGAAATTCTTTACACTAATCGGTATACATTGCTCACTTATGAAATAGTCTAAATAACGATGGAATGCTTTATTTACTATAGGGAGATTTTAACAAGGGTATTCATTGCAGTAACTGGATATTCCTTAGACTGATCTAGATATTCTGCTGAGTGACTTAGCAACCAGACTGTGAAGCTCTTTTCTCCCTCAGCTAAGAATATGACCCAACCTTCTGTCTTCAGGAAATGACTGATAATGCATCTTTAATGTTTACTCCTAGACTAATCCTGGTCGATGACATTTCTTGATCAACCGTAATATGTTCTCCTCTTCTGATTTCTGCTGTGAATAATTGTTGTAACTTTTAATGATTCATTGCAATGGTCTCCAACACCACCTGATGCTGTCATGCTATAGAAAACGTATAAAAACAAATTAAAACAATGATGGGATATTATTTTCACTCCTGTGGTATTTTGTCCAATGACTGGCTACTTTGTTCATTGATGGGAAATTCTATGTTTTGAGGAGATTGATATTATGTGTGATGATAGGATATTATTGTGTATAATTATGGGGTCTCTAGAGTGCTTGGGATGTCTGTTTAATGATAGAACATTCTGTTCACTGGTGGGATATTCCTTACAGTGATTGGATATCCTATGCACCTATTGGTATAGTCTATGCAGTGACTTGATATTATTTACCATTATGGGATATTCTGTACAATGATCTGGTTATTCTGTGTAATCGTGGATATTCTACACAGTGATTTGATAGTCTGTACAGTGGATGAATATTCTATACAATTATGGTATGTTGTATACAATGAAGGGATGTGATTTTCCGTGTAGCAAATGCATAGTCTATACACTGATGATGATAGTCTGTTCACGGATGGAGTATTCTCTGCCAGCCCCTGAGGCGAAAAGCCGGGAGGTTTTTAAAAACTGCATTTTAAGCTTTGTTTGTGTAATAACTTTGTGCTTTTAACAAACATCTTGCTGCTATCACGTGCACTTTCCCAACGAGCCGACTGAGCGCTCACGAGGGATTCTGACACACCGGCGCTGGGTGAGGGGAAGACTGCGGCCACGCCCACCCCTCCAGGCCACGCCCCCTTTCCCCGTAGCTATAAAAGAGCGCGCTGATCCACAAGCGCGGTCACTGTCCTGCCAGCTCCTGAGGCGAAAAGCCGGGAGGTTTTTAAAAACTGCATTTTAAGCTTTGTTTGTGTAATAACTTTGTGCTTTTAACAAACATCTTGCTGCTATCACGTACACTTTCCCAACGAGCCGACTGAGCGCTCACGAGGGATTCTGACACACCGGCGCTGGGTGAGGGGAAGACTGTGGCCACGCCCACCCCCTCCAGGCCACGCCCCCTTTCCCCGTAGCTATAAAAGAGCACGCTGATCCACAAGCGCGGTCACTGTCCTGCCAGCTCCTGAGGCGAAAAGCCGGGAGGTTTTTAAAAACTGCATTTTAAGCTTTGTTTGTGTAATAACTTTGTGCTTTTAACAAACATCTTGCTGCTATCACGTGCACTTTCCCAACGAGCCGACTGAGCGCTCACGAGGGATTCTGACACACCGGCGCTGGGTGAGCTGCGGCCACGCCCACCCCCTTCAGTCCACACCCCCTCCAACATAAAAACATGTGCTTCCCCCGGAAGCGCAGCGGGCGCGCCGTTTGCGCGCCAAAGGCGCGCCTAATGCAAGCCCGTCTGCGCCCGTCCGCGACCGGATCACGTCCAGCGCCAGCCATGCTGCCTGTGTCCATTCACACAATCAAAGGATTGTCTGGTCCAGTGCGGAGCTACGGTCACTGAACGCTGCCACTCCCTGTCAGTCGCCTGAGCTCAATCTGACGACTCAGGATCTCCCGCCCCACTGCCCAAGCTGCCAAAAGTCTCTTGGCATCGTCTCTCCCCAAATAGTATCACCTCTCAAAAAAGCAAGTAAACCATCTCGCAACACCTCCTCTACCCACCTTAGGATCGGTCTACTGAACTGCAGATCCCTTCCCAAGCATGCTGATGATTTATGCTTGCTAATAGCGGACTCTAATTGGGACGCCTTGTGCCTTACGGAGACATGGCTCAATGAGGACAACATGGCATCCATTTCGCTAGCAATCCCGCCAGGCTTTAAACTGAGCTTCTCTAATAGAAAGGAAGGCCGAAGAGGTGGTGGAGTGGCTTTCATCTACAACGAGAAATACACATTGTTGTCCTCCACTCCTACTACATTCCCAGGCACAGAGGGGTTACACTTTTGCCCCCACACTACCCCCCAACTGTCTCTTACAGGCCTAATTATTTACAGACCCCCGGACTGCCCGGCATCATCTTTGATTGAGCTTATGGACTTTATAGTCCTAAACTCTCTAGCCCACCTGCATTATATCGTAGCCGGTGATTTTAATCTTCACGCCGACAATCCTGATTGTCCACAGGCTACTAACCTCATCTCAACCCTGCAATCGGCCAATCTAACTCAAGCTATTGCAGGCCCCACGCATCGGGCGGGGCATATGCAGGACCTTTTCTTTTCCAACATATCGAACACAAAAGCCAATTCTCCGATACCACTGCTCTGGACGGATCACTACTTAATCACTATGTCCATCTCAATTTCCTCCCAGTCTCAGATCACAGGGAAACACTCCTATGTGCGGAGAAAATGGGATAATTTAACAGCGGACACTCTATGCCCGGCACTTCGAGCATACCCCCTACCCCTTACCTCGGATGTAAACTCCGATGCTGCATCACTGAACTCAAGGATTGGCAATGTAGTGGACTCTATCGCTCCGGCCAGAATCGCTACGTCGCGCAGAGAATCTCCCTCTGCTCTGTGGTTCTCCCCTGAGCTGATGGCCGAAAAAAGTAAATGCAAAAAGCTGGAGCGCCTTTGGCGAGCAAATTATTGCGAATCAGCCAAAACCAGCTATAAAAAAGCCCTCCATGCCTTACATTTATCCATAAAAAAAGCCAAAAAAATCTTCTTTGCGACCTCCATCCAGCAGGCGGAACAATCAAGTAAAGAAGTTTTTAAGATTGTTAAATCTTTCTTAAAATCCCTTCCGCAAGACTCTGTGAAACCATCTCAGATTTCTTTGACACCAAAATATTAAAAGTGTATGATACTTTTACGGACCCCGAGCCGACATTTATGGATGAGCTGGGAGTTTCTGAGCCACCCGATTCCTCCTTAAATCAATTTCAGCCCATCACCCTCTCTGAGGCATTGAAAGAAATAAAAAAAATGTAAATCTGGGGCACCTGATGATCCATGCCCACCTAAACTGTGGAAATTAATGTCTGACGCAATCGCAGTTCCCCTCCTACACATATGGAACACGTCCATTACAACAGGCATGTTTCCGGACTGCTGGAAACAGGCCACTCTTCTCCCGCTGAAAAAAAAAACCCAAGGCGCGCCGGATGATCTGAGCAATCTCCGACCCATCTCCCTTTTAGCAGCCCCTGGCAAAATGCTCGAAAAACTGATCCAATGGCAGCTTAACAGCTTTATTGAAGAAATCGGTGCCCTACATGAAACTCAGTCTGGCTTTAGGGCCGGCTTTAGCACCGAGACGGCCCTCATTGAGGTTGCCGAGTCAATCAGGTGGTCCTTAGATTCAGGGGCATCAGCTATGCTGGTGCTCCTGGATCTATCCGCTGCTTTTGATACGGTAGATCATAGCAGACTGCTGATTCGACTTAAGGACATCGGCCTTGGAGACAAAGCACTTAACTGGCTACACTCCTACCTCACAAATCGGTCCCAGAAAGTGGCCCTGGGCCCCTTCTCTTCTGAACCTAAAAGCCTCTGGTGTGGTGTCCCACAGGGGTCGGCACTCAGCCCTCTGCTGTTCAATGTCTATCTGGCCCCGCTTTTCACCTTGATTTCTAAATGGGGGGTCAAGGCAATATCATACGCGGATGACACTCAATTGGTCTTCCCCTATACAGACACTTCAGAGGCAGCTTTTAGTAAAATCAGGGGCTGTCTGCGAGACGTGGCCAAATGGATGAACACTAATAAACTCAAAATGAATGCGAGCAAAACAGAGGTGTTATTCTTTGGAAATCTCAAACATCCCCCTCCGGACCTGTGGTGGCCAACGGAAATGGGCCCTGCCCCATCTCCCGGAACCCATGCAAAAAATCTAGGAGTAATATGGGATGAGAATTTGTCCTTCTTGCCGCATATACAACAGCTTACCGCTGGCTGCCTACAGAAACTCAGAAATTTGCGAAAATTTCTGCCCCTGCTACCAGTCGAGTGTCGAAAAACGGTTGTTCACGCAACAATCACATCTCGACTTGACTATTCAAATGGCCTCTTTCTTGGTCTGCCCAAATATGCGGTGCAACGCTTACAGATCGTGCAGAATGCGGCTGCGAGATTGATAAAACGTGTCCCTTTCAGGCAGCATATCTCTCCGCATCTGCACGAGCTGCACTGGTTGCCAGTGGCAAGCAGAATTAAGTTCAAGGTGCTTACCTTGGCTTTCAGAGCACTAAAAGGCACGTGTCCCAACTATCTAAAACTTCGACTTCCCAGTTAGCACCAAAAACGAGAGCTGCGCTCAAACTCCTTGCTCAAGCTAACTACTCCGCGCGTGAGGAAAGCTAGACTTGGAGGCAGGTCCTTCTCTGCCGGCACGGCTAAACTATGGAATACCTTGCCCCCTGCCATCCAATCTGCCACTACAGAAGCTAGCTTTAGGAAGCTCTTAAAAACTTGGCTCTTTATGCAATAATCTTGATCTTCCCCCTGACTACTCGCTCTTTGCTGTAGGACTCGCTAGCGCCGGGACACCTCACCTGAGGTAGCTGTTCGCACTCTACAAGCATCTGTATTATTATTATTATTATTATTAGTTATTGATGTGGTAGGTGATGGGTATATTTTATACATCAATGAGGTTGTCTGTTCTTTGGGGGATATGCCGAGATCTGTGTCGAGATGAAAAATTCAATAGAACAACCTGCTTTGATAGTTTGTGCAGCGCTTAGGATGTTTCTGTACATTTATGGGGATGGCTATTACTGTATAATGATGGGGATATTTCTATTCAGTTACCAGTCTATTCTGTTAAATAATGAGATATGTCTTTACTTGTGGGATATTCCTTTAACTGATTGTTGTTTGTGTTCAGTAATTCTTTATTCTGTTCAGTAATGTAGCATTCTGTTTAAAGATGTAATATTCTGTTTAATGATGTAATATTCAGTTCAACAACAGAGCAGAATATATTCACTGAAGAGATATACTGTTCACTAATGGAATAACCTTTTCATTGATTAACCAGTACTGCTGTGGGATGTTCTGTTCAGTGCTATAGTTATTCTGTTTTATGATTGGCTATACTTTTCAAAGATTGTGATATGGTATAGAGTTGGGTAATCTGTGCAAAGATGAGAATAGTTTGTACAGGATGTAACATATATATGCATATATATTTATATATATACATATACCCTACAAAATAATTTGGGGTTGATGATCAACTCTTTTTTGGATCCTTCAGTACCTCTTTTGGCACATTAGCAATTACCTCCTCAGCTTGGCTCAGCGCTTCTCATGTGTAAAAACAGTCAAGAAGTGAACTCTGCGTGCTGAAGTGGGGCTATTACAATAGTGGTCAAACTGACCCCATAGCTCTATGACACCATCCCGCCGATCATCATTGGAGACTAATTGCTTATCTTCTCTGAAGCATGGTCCATCATTTATCAATGCCTTACTATGCCAAGGAGTTTTGCCCAACCCATTACAACTGGGTGAAATCACACCTTTATTAAAGAAACTCAACTTGTGCTACACCAAACGATATTTCCATGTTTTAAGCCATATGTATCCAAATTCTTTTCTTTTTTTGGCCATCCTTTTTATGATTGGACGGTCTTATCTTTTGTGGTAACTTTTATGGTCTTGCAAATAACCTTTAAATTAAATTAATGTTTTTAATGGTTGGGGCTAGTCTAAAGCTATATGTTTATGGTTTCTTTTTGTTTGCTTTACTTATTATGATTGAATGCTTTTATCTTTTGTAATAGCGTGTATTAATCATACAAACTAACTTTAAAAGAAATTAATGTCATTTTTATTGGTTGGTTTTAGCATGAAGTTTACACTCTAAAAGAAGGTAAGGGTTAAAGTAAGGGTTAGGTTAAAGGTTAGGGATATGATTACGAGTAGGCTTAGTGTTAGTATTGAGGGCTAGGAAAAGAGCAATTATAAGAAGAAAGTGTATAGATGGGGTTAGGGTAAGGTCAAGGAAAAGGTTATGGGTAAAAGGTAAACGGTGCTTGTCACGTTGTGCATGCCAATGCACAACATGCATATATTGCATTGTGGTGGGTGCTGCTTACAGCACCGCCCGCCACAATGTAATATATATGGGATGCTACCGTGGCGATGGCATCCTAATTGGCAGTGCCAGACTGCCTCACCAATGGGGGACGGTCCCAGAACCGCTAGGGTGGCGGGCGGACTCCAGTCCGCCCGCCATCCTAATAGACCCCAAAGTTTCTATATATACATTTTGATTCTATATTGTCAGATGGTGCGAATCATGGGGGTTCTATATCCTAATTAAGGGGATAATTTAGCTTGCTGCAGGTCTGTGGTACAGCCCTGTTCCTATTGCCACTTTGTTGTGTTTAGTCTCAGTTGTATTATGTATTACATATCTTTACTTTTGATGTTTCTATAGGTACATGGTAGGCTATCACTCAGTTTTTATTACAAATAAATGTTCTGATGATCTCTTGTGTTCTATTGTGGTTTTGATTTATATTTTTTGTGTGTGATGTTATACTTCCATAATGTTCATGAAAAATGAAATAACGCTATTGATAAAACCCAGTAGGCCATGTAATCAAGCTGTCACACTGATACAAATGATAAGCTGACCCCATCTGTTGGGCTGTCCCAGAACCCTACTGGCTCTCAGTGGGACAAGGAATCAAACTCTGTTTACTCTGCAGTCTGATTAGCGCGTAGCCTTTGTAGAAGAAAGGTTCAAATAACCTGCAGAAGCTGGTTCCTCCTTAGACATACGCCTGCAATCTGGGATGTAAAGCCGATCTCCTGATCTAGCATCAAACAAAAGAAGAGTGGACGAGAATTACCAGGATATTAGGCATGCAACTCTGTAACAGCCTGCATTCAGGAGCCTCCTGGCCTTCAAGTCTTCTTATACTTGTATACTCATTTAAAGACATATATAGTAATACGCTTGGTAAAAAAGGTCCTATAGCTCTCAACATTCATTTAAAATAAACAATAAAACGACTGACACAAGGTCAGATATGACAGACTTCCAGCCCAAGAGCTTGTCTTATAATCCCCAAACCTTCAAAAGTGGTTGTCAGGCCCTTTATCTAATAATTAAATAAAATGAAATATTTCTGCTAGTCATTTGTTATTTTACTTCAAGTGTGCAATTAAGTGTACTTTTTTACAGTGTTTGCACCAGAGTAGATATAGGTCGCAACACCACAAAGCAGTCCTTAGCACACTGTTATGATGTATGTAGTGTGTCTCGAGGCACCCCTCGAGATACTCCTCATTGTTATTATTTATATTTTCACATGTGTTCGGAGTGGACAATGGCAGGGATTCAAACAGTAACAAGTCCGTTGCAAAAGGACTCCGAGCCAGGTGGACGCGGCACGAGGTGGGGGACAACAAGGAGTAAAATAACCAAGTTAAACCTTGTTTTGTTTTTGTGAAATCCCTTACCACATTTGGCGACGAGCATGGCACAGAAGGGATTGTATCAAAGGTGCTTATGAGACAAGCAACCATGAAATGTAACTTTGACAGCAAAAGCAGGTCTAGCATGACAGGTGTGTTGAGTGGAGACTGGGTTTTAAATAAGAAACCCATCTAAGTTGAAAAAAGAGAATCTATGTTTTCCTTGCCTGTACAAGTCGGCAAAGGTGCAGCATTCATCAGAGGGAATGGTTGGTGGAACAAAGGATAACTGGTGAATGTAAAACCAGAGCAGGCTAATATGCGACAAAAGAAAAGTAATTTATCTATTTATGACCCTGATTGGGTGCATTGGCTGCAGTCAGATGTTGAGCAAAAGAATGTTGGTGGAAAGACTGGTGAAGCCACTGATCGGGTGTTACCCATTAGATTGGGTCATGATGACAAGGACCATAAAGGTAAAGAAGTGGAGTGAGGGTTACACATCAGGAAGATTCCCAAGACGTTTATTGACTTCATAAGGTACTAGACTATATAGGATGTTAATTTGTTGTTTTCAAAATTGCAACTTAATATGTATTTATCGAATTGGTGTTTAATGCATTATTTTAATGTGTGCAATTTAATTTATCTATATTTAGTGAATTTGTTTTTTAAAGGGGGAATGTGATGTATGTAATGTGTCTCAAGGCACCATTCGAGACACTCCATAAAGTTATTATTTGTATTTTCAGACGTGTATGGAGCGGTGAGCTGGCGGGAATACGACCGGCAAAGAGGCAGTTCCAGTTAGACCCTGAGGCAGATGAACGCGGTATGCCGTGGGTGACAACGAGCAAAATAAACAAGTTAAACCTTGTTTTGTCTTCGTGAGGTCCCTTACCACAACTGTCTTGTCTTCTGACTGTAGGGCTTGTTTGGGTTGTGGGGGATGACCTCCAGTTTTGTGTGAGCAAGGCCTTGACAGGTAAACAATAGGCCCCCATAACTTCAAGAAATCAAAAGGTGATTTCATTTGTGCAAACTTAGCCCAGACCTCAAGCCGCTTTTCTAGCAACAACAATAAAAGAGAAGCCTTCAATCCATTTAGGAATCACCTAAAGAAAACAATTGTTGGGCTACACCTAGCAGGCAATTTAGCAAGAGGAAGGTATAAGCTTGAGAGCAGCATTTCTCAGAAAAGAACTGTAAAAAGACTTGGGTGGAAAGATGATGCTGCCCCAATCCTATTGAGATGTCGATGGCCTTCAGCACAGAAAACAATTCATCTTTAATTTGTTAATTCACTCCCCCATGGTCATAACAGAAATGACCTCTCCTCTCACTCAAGACCACTAGAAACCCGGGTGTGTCCTTCAACTTCACATATTATCCACCTCCAAAGAAAGACAAAAGGATCACAGAACTAGCAGAAGCTAAAAGGAAAAATTCCCTTTGTCTACAGCATTACACACCAAACACTTGAGAGGCGCACTAGCTACAGCTCAGTTGTAGGCAGGCTATGAGACAGATGGACCCCAGTTAAAGATTAAGAAAACTGCAATTCCTGAAAGTATCGCCAGAAGGCTGACATGGAACTTGCCAAAGACCAGGTCAGCTTAGACAGTCCTACACCAGATAGTGGCCGAGCAACATTGTCTCCAGAATGCTCTGCTTCAATGCCATTTATTAATTTGTTTGAGTAGCCCTTCCAGCAAGAATGCTACATCAAACAAAAGAGACATACACTCACATGGGAGGGGTGGATTATGATAATGAAAAGACAATGATACAATGATGATAAATAATGTGGCTGCATATACACCAAGACTAGATACTTAGGCAGGCACACTAGAGGGGTTAACACCTGCATGTGCACTTTTGTTGTCCTTATACAGGCACTAACGTCCCTGAAGTCTGCACATGGGCATACCACCTAGGTCAAAATATATTTCATTCTCTTACTCACAGACCCTCTGATACAACCAGCCTTAGGTAGCACTAAGAAACAGATAAACTCTAGACACTCATTGCCATTAGAAAAGCTGAACACTATTGAATTGTCAAATATGACCCACCTCTGTATGTCTAGCCAAACGTGGAATGAACAAGATTGAATGTGCAGTTTGAGTCCCCAAGTAAGGAGGTAGCCATGGCTGAAAGGAATTTCTCCAACTAGCATGCAAAGAAAAAACAAGTGTTTTGTGGTACTCACATGGGTCAGTGGCTGCTGGCAGTGGGAGGAGTCGTACACCCCTCACCTTAGTCTCCAGTCAGGCAGCGTGCGGTAGAGCAGTGTTCTCATCGAAGCCCTTGTCAGCCGTCCGGGAGGGGCGGATGGAAGTGCCCCTCACCCCAGGTATCATGGCTGGCTGTAGACTCAGCTAGGCCATTATTAGTTCTATCACTCAGCTGATGTCATAGTGGCCCAGCTGCACAGCTCTGTTCTGATGGTCGTCAACATTCCATGATGTCACTGGCCTGTATCAGATAATGCCCAGAGAGCAGTGTTGGGCTAAAAGGAACTCCTGGCAACACAAACACACTTGTCTGTTTTCAGGTTAGTAGATCTTAGGTAACCACTTCACCCAGCTTATTTTCAGCTAGCAAGGTGTAGCAATTAGAAGACGAAGTCTGATATTTCAAATGAAAGATTACGTTTATTATAATCAGCCCCACACCTAGTGCGGTGCGTAGGTCAGTTAAGCAGTCTCAGCAATAACAGTTGAGTGTAAGGGAAGGGACCAGAGGCAGTGTGGAATGTTGAGGGACCAATAGGAACGGTGAGGGAACAATGGGTGCTCTCGCGCAGGAGAGCTGGGTTGACACCACTTGCTTAGGGCTAAAGGGAGAACAGAATGTAGTGTTGGCTTTCTAGTTGTTTCACATATGTCATCATTTGGAATGTTATCACAGATTTGAATGTTTTGTTCTGATGCTAGTGTCAGTTAGGAGCTGAGGATTGAGCTGACTGGTGACAGCTCCTGGTGGGGATTTACTAGGGAATTTACTAGGGATTTACCTCAGGATTATTCTTACTATCGTATCTTATATATGAACTTCCACCTCATGTCAACTTGATTAATAAATACATCTTTCTACAAGAACCTACGTGACCTAATCTTCATTTAACATCACTACAATTGGCGACGTTTTGGACTTCTTTCTTCATATTTTCAAGATTTTTTATGTGCGTAGACGTACGTTACATGAATTGTCATTATTCATTTATTACTTAAAAGTTTTTAGTGTCACATGCACGTAATTCTGTTATGTGATTACTATGCCAGTTTTTCGCCTGTTTTTACAGGTTTCTTTCAGAATTAATTATTCTTTCTGGCAATTTTTCTTCAGGGTTATATGCATGTGATATTGTTGAGAGATTATTTTGCCAGTTTTTCCCTATCTATTATTTTTTCTGGATACTTTTCCTCAGTGATATATTCGAGTAGCTCTGTTTTATGTTTATTATGCCAGTTTCTAACTGTTTTTACAAGTTTCATTCAGAATTAATAATTCTTGCTGGCAACCTTTCTTCTGTTCATGCTCTTGTTGGATGTTAATGTTCACCTTTCATCCTATGATTCTGGGATTTCGAATTGTTTTCATGTAAGAGCATTTTTCTTATTTTAACTTTCTCATATTTGTGTTTGCTGATTCCGTGAATTTTGTGTTCAGTGTCCATATTCTTATTATCATTTTCTTCTTTTCCTTTAGGGAGAAGATGTGTTGTCTTTTGTATTTCCATTCTTTTTCTCCGTTTCTTTCTTGTTTTCTGTTCATTCTTCTTAGTTCTAATATTGTTTGATTTTCTCTGTTGATTCTTGTTGCTTCTAATCTTGCTTGATTTTCACCTCTTAGATGTTACTGTAATTTTTCTTTTCTTATACTTCACCTTCTCTTTTCCGTCATTGTTACTTAATTATCTTCTTCTCCTATTTATACGTACCTCCTTTCTGTATCCTATTATTATGTGTAATTGCTCTTTAACATCTTAGTTTTTGATTGCAATTGTTAAATGTGTAAAAGGGGAAGATGTGTAGTGTTGGCTTTCTAGTTGTTTCACATATGCCATCATTTGGAATGTTATCACAGATTGGAATGTTTTGTTCTGATGCTAGTGTCAGTTAGGAGCTGAGGATTGAGCTGACTGGTGACAGCTCCTGGTGGGGATTTACTAGGGGATTTACCTCAGGATTATTCTTACTATCTTATCTTATATATGAACTTCCACCTCATGTCAACTTGATTAATAAATACATCTTTCTACAAGAACCTACGTGACCTGATCTTCATTTAACATCACTACACAGAACTAGGTTACAACACATCTTCCTCTCTTGCAGGTTTTAACCGATAAGCCACTAAATGTGGTAAAACAAAACATTTATGTTAGATTAACTGATTGTCATTAGTCACAAACAAAGTCTTCATAGCGTTTGGGTTTATGGATGGTTCTCCCAAACCTTCCCGTGACCATATGGGAATCAGGAACACTTTCTGTGTCAGAGTGAGAATCATTACTGGTTCTACCAAACCTACCACTGAAGCTGTGACCGTCAGACGTGGCTTCAGAGTCAAGTGTGAGTCACCGTAACAACTCCGATTGGGAATCGGAGTGCGTGGTTTGATATTCACAGACTGGTCTGATGATTGACAGTCAGCTGAGTCAGTGTCAGGTGGGAGATCGTGTGAAATAACATTTCTGGGCATGAAACCATGTTCTAAACTGGTTCTATCAATATCAACCCACAAATCTTTGCAATAAGTATCATGTTACAGTTGGTTGGGAACATTGACTCCCTGATGGTATTTTGCCAATCTACTCATGTAGAATAGAATAGAATAGAAATAGATTTATTGAGCGCGGTTGCTGCCCAGGGGCGTCCAAGCGCTAAGGTTGGAATCGGAGAGACAGGCCGAGTGATGGATTTAGAGCTCGGAGGCTTTGGCAAATAATAAGGTCTTCAGCTTTTTACGGAATGAGAGCAGGTCCGGGTTGGAACGGAGTGAGAGGGGGAGGGTATTCCAAAGTTTAGCGGTATTCAGTGAGAAAAGCCTGCCCCCGGATCTAGCTCTCTTCACTCTAGGAACCACTGCCAGAAAAGCCTCAGTGGAGCAGAGGTTCCTATTTGGGTGATAGGGGATGACAAGGTTGCTGTTGATTGCGGGTCCTGTTTTCCAAAAGGCCCGGTGCGCAATGCACAGCGCCTTGAATGCCACTCTGTGCTTGACTGGCAGCCAGTGAAGACTTTTTAATGCAGGTCTGGCTGACTGGGCTTGTGGAATCTGCAGCAGGGTGCGTGCTGCGCAGTTTTGCACCACCTGCAGTTTACGGAGAGTCATCTCAGGAGCCCCTACATATAGGGCATTGTTTGAGTCCAGGCGGGACTGTATGAGGCTTGTACTGCCACTTTCTTGGCTTCTAGAGGCAGAAGTGGAAGGACTTTCCTCAAAGTTTTGAGGATGCCAAAGCAGGTGGCGGACAGCTTAGTAGCCTGGGTGGAAAAGGAAAGCTTCCTGTCCAGCCACACTCCTAGGCTCTTGACGCTTTCCTTGGGGGTAGGGGGAGTGCCCAGAGCTTGGGGCCACAAGGAGGTGAAAGGTATTGGCGAGGCTGGGCCTAGAAGCATGAGCTCTGTTTTATCTCCGTTTAGTTTAAGGGAGGAGCTGGTCATCCACTCCTTAACGTCCTCTAGGCAGCTCAGCAAACCTCCCTGGGGTTGACTGATGTTCTCTTGAGCCAATGATACCACTAACTGAGTATCGTCGGCGTACGACACAATTTTGATGCCGTACGGTTCGACGATCCTAGCCAGTGGTCTCATGTAGACGTTGAATAGCACAGGGCTCAAGGAGGAGCCCTGTGGTACTCCACAGCTGAGAGGCTTGCTGGTTGATATTGTGTCGCCGTCGAAGATCTGAAAAGATCTGTCGGACAGGAAGGAGTCGAACCACCTTAGAGCGTCGCCTGAGACTCCGATGTCCCGGAGACGGTTCAGCAAGGTGGCATAGCTGACCGTATCGAAGGCGGCGCTTAGATCAAGGAGGATCACTGCCACTGATCCTCCCTGATCCAGAACCCTTCGGGATTCCGCGGCGACCGCTAGTAAGGCAGTTTCGGTGCCATGATTCGGCCTGAAACCTGTCTGGGATGCATCCAGTAGGGAGTGATTTTCAATAAACTGGACCAGCTGGACATTTATGTATTTTTCCAACACCTTGCCAGCCCAAGGGAGGAGTGAGATGGGAAGGTAATTGGAGTGATCATCGGGGTCCAGGTTGGGTTTTTTCAGCAGCGCCCGCACCATGGCTTGTTTCCATGCTGTGGGAACCGCACATGCGGCTATGGATGTATTTAGGAGTTCCAGTATAACAGGCAGGGTGGCTTCGTGTGCTTGTATCAGAACTTCTGGTGGGGCTGGGTCACGCGGGGAGCCCGATTTAACTTGGCGTGCCATTTTGCAGAGGGTGTCGAGGTCCAGGGGAGGGAAGTGTTCGAGGGTTGACTGGTCTAGGGGAGGGAGGATTCTAGGAGAGGGTAGGTCGGCTATCTCCGGAACTGTGGCTCCCGTTTGAAAGGTGGAATATATTTTCAGGACTTTGTTGTAGAAAAAGTCCGCAAGCTCGTTACATTGGTCTTGAGTTTTGCTCGGAGGGGGGGCGGTGGTGACACTTGAGCAGTGTTTTATTATCTGAAAAATTTCCCTGGGCTTCGATTTAGCCTCCAGGATTTTATCAGAGTAGAAGGTCGCTTTCGCCGTCCTAATCCCATCTCTATAAGCTTTTATCGCCTCTTTGTAGGCTGCCTTTTTATCCGGGAGAAAGTCTAAACGCCAGGCTCTCTCTCGTTGCCTACAGCAGCGTTTTAGTTCTCTTAAAGAGTCAGAAAACCAGGGTGCTGATTTCTGCATTCTCTTAGATGAGGATCTGCGGAGAGGGAGGATCGTATCTAATGAGTTAGTGATCCAGCTGACATAATTTTCGTTTGCTATGCTGGGGTCTGAGCAGGGGGGCGGGCGGGTAGAGTCCAGGCTGTGCATCCAGGATTCCAGCTGGAGTTTTGACTAGTTCCTCCTGATTGTTGTCCGGGGGGGTAGCTGGGGGACCTTGTGGGTGGCCCAAGAAAACGGAATCAGAAAATGATCTGACAATGGGAGGGGGACAGGATAATCAACAGTCAGATCACTGCAGCTGCTGAAAATTGGATCGAGCAGATTGCCCTTCTCATGGGTTGGAGCTGTGACCAGCTGAGACAGTTGAAGAGCTCCAAAGTCGTCTATTAGCTCCTTAGCAATATTATCTGAGGGGGAGTTAAAATGAAGATTCAGGTCTCCTAAGACTGTATAATTAGCAGCGGATAGAGTTCGTTTTGCTATAATCTCTGGGAGTG
The DNA here is from genome assembly GCF_964263255.1 of Lissotriton vulgaris. Taxonomy (NCBI): domain Eukaryota; kingdom Metazoa; phylum Chordata; class Amphibia; order Caudata; family Salamandridae; genus Lissotriton; species Lissotriton vulgaris. The sequence continues at coordinate 879,919,194 of NC_141685.1, forward strand.
ACCTGTGGAACAGTTTTGTTGGGTCAGGAGGACAGTAGATCAAGGTGCCCGAGAAAGAAGTGTTGGCGTTGAACTCTATGCAGAATTCTATGCTTTCGCACTCGGGGATGGTTTCTGCTGTGGTGCGGCAACGGTACTGGTTTTTGAGAATGATAGCCAGACCGCCGCCTATCCCTACTGGTCTGTCCGATCTAACGATGTGGTATCCACTGGGTAGGGCTGCGACTATGTCTGGGTCAGATTGAGTGGAGAGCCAGGTCTCTGTTAAAAAGATAACATCTGGCTTGCGCTCATCTAGCAGCATGGACATTTGAATGCTATGCTTTGGCAATGATCGACAATTTAATGCCAACATGCAATATTTCTGTACCGAGGGACAAGCCAGGGTGTTTCGGAAAGAATGTTTGCATTCAAAGCAAGAGGGAGGGAGGGATGTGGGTGCAAAAGTGCGGGTACATAAGGCAGTAGCTCTGCTTCCTATGTAGCGTAAAGCAGTGGGGCTATAAGTCTTGACCGGAGGAGCGGGAGAGGCAGGGGGAGTGGCCCCTGGTCCCGTCTGGTCGCGGACGGGCGCAGACAGGCTTGCCTTAGGCGCTCCCGCTGCGCTCGTCCGCTGCGCTCGTCCGCTGACAACACATGATGTAGCTGGAGTAGGGGGTGTGGCCTGCAATGTTGGCGTGGCCCAAGGTCTCTTCGGAATGGCGTCTAGCTGATCGTTGCAGCCGGCGCTAAAGAGCGTTCTCGGCTGTTTGAGGTGGGCTCGAGGTAAGCTTAGTTTTACACAGAATTATACACAAATCACAGTAATTTAAAAAAATTAGCCTCTAAAATGCTCCCGGCGTGTGCCTGCGGAGTCAGTTCGATTCTGTGGCGGCGCTTGGTTTTGGCGCTTTTATCTGTTCCTGGCAGAGGGGGGGTGGCCTGCAATGTGGGCGTGGCCCAAGGTCTCGCCGGAATGGCGTCTAGCTGATCGTTGCAGCCGGCGCTAAAGAGCGTTCTCGGCTGTTTGAGGTGGGCTCGAGGTAAGCTTAGTTTTACACAGAATTATACACAAATCACAGTAATTTAAAAAAATTAGCCTCTAAAATGCTCCCGGCGTGTGCCTGCGGAGTCAGTTCGATGCCATACCTTCCCATCACTGAGTCTGGCCGCATTGTTAAACAGTTCATCAATGTGAAGAGGAGCGGTGAATCTGCTTTCTCCTTTCCTTACTTTTTTTTCTAAACGAACCTTTACAAGGTCGCCAACCTTAAATAAATGTTCTTTTGCACCATGTTTGGAATCATACCATTCCTTGTAGTATTTTTGGGCTTTGATTATGTTATTTCTGATGACATCCGGTGACCATTCAATTTGTTTGGAATTGGGCATCCATCCAAGGTCAATACTCAGGGGCTGTCTGCTTCTCATGAGAACAAATGGTGTATTGCAGGTGCTGGCACAAGGAAATTTTCTGAAGAGCCAGATGAGTTTGAACAATTCTTCTTCCCAGTTTAGATTAGAATTTCTTGACAGCTGTATGTGTCCTTTCAAGACACGGTTGAAGCGCTCGGTGAGACCATTACCGTCAGGATGGTATAATGAAGTGGTGTGATGAGTAACACAGTCAAGGAATGACTTGAACGCTTTTGAGCAAAATTGTGGACCATTGTCAGTGAGCACAACTTTGGGTAATCCTTCGCTTAAGAACAGCTTATCCAAGAATGAAATGATTGCAGAGCTATCAATTTCCAAGACAACTTCTATTTCAGGTCACTTCGAGAAATGATCTATAGCCACTAGAATATACTTGATCTCTCCGTCATGTCCTTCAACGGGCCCGCGATGTCTAAGCCTACTTTCTCCCATGCCATTAAGGGGGGTTGAAGCGGAGAGAGAGAGACTTTGGATGTTTTAAGGGTTTTGTCTGAATCACAGCATTCTACACAGTTTCAAATTTGGGTTTTGATTTGCTTGTCAATACCAGGCCACCAGTAACTGGTTCTGACTCTCTGCTTTGTCTTAGAAATGCCCAGGTGACCAATATGGCAAAGTTTAAGAATTCTGTCTCTGAGTGTGATGGGGGCTATAGCTTTACAAATTCTGTATAACACCCCGATTTCCCAACTGAGTTCATTTCTTATTTCCCAGTAAACTTTGACATTGTCGTGAAGATGGCGTTTTTCTGGCCACATGGTGTTGACAAATTTGCATACATCTTGGAGAGTTGAATCGGGAGACATGTGTTGTTCCCATTCCATCCAAATCTGTGTTGAAGAGTAGAGCCACTTTTTCATCATCATCCGGGGTATCCGAATTCTCATTGTGTGGAAGAGGCAGTCTGCTAAGGAAATCTGCAATTTTATTCTTAACTCCTGGCCAATATTCTGCAGAGTAGTTGTAATCCAGTAATTTGATAGACATTTTGCTTAGTCTTGGTGAAGCATTTTGCAAACCAGAGGCAGACAGTATTTTAATTAGTTGTTTGTGGTCTGTGCGAAGATGAATATTGTATCCCCAGATGTATGCTCTGAAGTAATTGAGCGCCCATGAACAGGCCAGCATTTCACGTTCGATTACTGAGTACTTCTCCTCAGCAGGGGTGAGCGACCTTGAAGCAAAGGCCACAACCCATTCATGGTTCGAGGTATCCTTCTGTGCTAGCACAGCACCTATTCCTTTGTTGCTAGCATCGGTGGTTACAAAGATTTCAGCTTTTGGATCAAATCCTTTGAGAAACGGAGCTTCGCTGATTTCTTTTTTGATTGTTTCAAAGGTGTTCTGACAATCCAAGGACCACTCAAATTTTGCTTTATTTTTCAATAATTGTCTAATACTGTACTTTTTCTCTGAAAATTTCTAATGAATTTTGAGTAATACTCGGTCAAACCAAGAAAAGCTCTGACATCTTCTTTGTTTGATAGGCAGGGAGCATTGAGAATGGCGTCCACTAAACCCTGTTTAGGTTTGATGCCATCCTGGCTAATGGTGTGCCCCAGATATACTACTTTGTCTTGGGATATTTTACATTTGTCTGATTTAACAGTCAGTCCATGCATTTTAAGTTTGTTAAAAACCTGCCTAAGGCGTGTGTCATGCTCCAATTGGTTGCTGCCCATGACCAGGATATCATCTTGGAAAAACCCAATACCAGCAACGCCTTCAAAAATGGAAGTCATGACCCTTTGAAAAAGCGCTGCGGCCGAGGCTAAGCTAAACGGTACCCTGGTGAAACGATAAAAACCAAAAGGGGTGATAAATGTAGTGTATTTTTTGCTGTCCGCGTGTAGGGGAATTTGGTGATATGCGGATTTTAAATCAATTATTGAAAATACACACATATCATTAGTGGCATTAAACATTTCACATATACGTAGTAGCGGGTATTGATCCACAATAATATTTTTATTTAGGTCCCTGAGATCGATGCAAAATCTAATTTTCCCATTGGGACGTTTGACCACCACTAAGGGAGAAACCCACTCCGCGGACTCAAGTTCTTCTATTATTCCATCTTTAACCAGTCTAATCAGTTCGACTTGAACATCATTTCTTACTGAAACTGGTAAATGTCTTACCTTGTGAATGCATGGGATAGCTGAGTCTTTAAGTTCAATTTGATGTTGAAAACTGTTAAGAAGACCAACTTTACCAGAGAACACTTCTGGAAAATCATTTTGGATGGTAAGTTTACAAGACTCGTCAACAGACAAAACAGGACTGGCGCTATTTGGGTTGAGGATGATGCCAAGATCAGCTTGATCGCTCCAACCAATGACCGAAGGACCCTTCTTAGCTACAAAAAGTCTGCAAAATGCTTTCCTGTTTTTGAATTCGAATTCCAGATCTCGTGTTCCTAAAAATCCAATGTTGTTTTCTGTGTAACTTCTAGCAATCACTTTAGATTTTTCTAATGATGAACCAATTTTGTCATTGAATTGTTTCCATACATTCTCATTGATAATCATGAAAGGAGAACCAGAATCTGCCATTAGATTCACTGTTACACCACCCAATTTCACATCACACATGGTTTTTTTTTCTTTGTGGGTGTGAGTTCCAGTACGTCATATTCTATTGAGAAAACATAGCTGATGCTGTCAGAATCCTAATACTCAGAATTTTCCTCAGCTGAGTCACTCTCCTCTTGAATTTGTTTAACATGTTTGCTTTGTTTGGAAGATCTTCTATTACAAGCTTTAGCAATGTGACCTGTCAAGCCACATGACATGCACTTCTGATATCTAGCAGGACATTTTGTTGAATCAGCAAAATGGGTGGGAGACCCACATCGAAAACATTTAAGTTCAGAGAGTTCGTTATTTTTCATACTGTGACGCTTCTCACTGCTATTTTTGGATTTGTATTGTTCACCTTTCCTGTGATGATCATGTCCAAGATCTCTTTTGTTTACATTCAGTCTTAGGTAGGTGGCGTCGGTCGACTCCGCGTTCGTCGTTGGCGTCTTGATCGTCGGAATGATGTTGCTGTATCTATTTAGACGACGCCCCTGCGTGCTGACATCAGTTCTTTACACGACATTCCAAGCCAGAAGCGCAGAGCCATGCAAGACACTGATCACTGGTGCACAAAAACTAGGGCCCTGAAAGGGAATCCCTTACCCTAGCAGTAAGCTTGCAGAAAGGGGAGGATGGGTGGGGCGGTGAGGAATCCATAACTAATATATGTCTCTTACAGATATATCATTACCAAAGGTAAGTAACTTGTTCATCTAAAAGAGACTATTAGTTATGGATTCCTCACCTTAGATTAGGTACCCCAGCAATACCAACCCCTGAGGTGGATCTGCGGACTAAGTTCACACCAGAAAGTCCTGGAGAACTGAACGGCCAAAGAAGCCTTCTCTCCAGGCTTGACTGTCGAGGCAGTAATGTTTGATGAACATGTGCAATGAAGCTCACGTGGCTGCCTGGCAGATGACATAAAGAGGGACTCCACATCCCAAAGCAGGTGTGGTTGCCATCCCCCTGGTGAAATGAGCACGCAGACCCAGTGGAAGTTCCTTTTTTTGCTAAGGAATAACACATTTTGATGCAAAGAACGACCCATTGAGAGATGGTCTGCTTTTCCACGGCCCGACCTTTCTTGGCGCCCACATAGCCAACAAAGAGCTGGTCATCCACCCGGAATTGCTTTGTGCAATCCAGATAGAATGAAAGTGCATGTTTTGGATCCAGACGGTGGAGCCTCTCCTCCTCTTTAGAAGGATGCAGGGGTGGGAAGAAGATGAGTAAAGTGATGGTTTGTCCTATGTGGAAAGAGGTAACCACTTTGGGAAGGAAAGAAGGCCCAGTGCGAAGGACAACTTTGTCCAGATGAACAGCAAGGAAAGGAGGTTTGAAGCTCACTCACCCTGAGAGCAAAGGTGACGGCAACTGAAAAGGCAGTTTTGAGTGTCCAAAGTCTGAGAGGACAGTTATGTAGCAGCTCAAAAGGAGCGCACATAAGGTAGGTCAGAACCAGGTTCAAATCTCAGTCGGGCATTACGAAAGGAATGGGAGGAACCACGTGAGTAATGCCCTTAAGGAATCGATTTACAATAGGAAACTTGAATAGAGAAGGTTGATGTGGAAGACGAAGAAAAGCCGAAAAGGCCGAAAGATAGCCCTTGAAAGTTTCCAGAGCAGAGCCCTGCTGGGCTAAAAAAAGAATGAAGAGGAGAACCTCTGAAAGAGGGGCAGAAGAGGATCCACAGCCTCTGCTGCGCACCATGCCACAAATTTGTTCCATCTACAGGCGTATACCATTTTGGTGGAGGGACGCCTGGGTGCCAAGATATCTTTACAGCCTTCGGGAGGAAGGTCGAAAGATGTCAACCGTCGCCGCTCAATCACCACGCAAGGATGTGGAGGTTGGACAGGTTTGGGTGGAGGACCGTCCCCTGCTGCTGTGACAGAAGATCCTCCCGAAGGGGCAATCTGATCAATGGCATGTGCAAGAGCTTAGGATACCAGACTCTTTGTGCCCAGTGTGGGGCCACAAGAATAACTTGACCCCGGTCGCGCTTGATCTTCTCCAGCACTCTGGGCAGGAGTAGTATAAGTGGAAAGGCGTATAGAAGGCTGCAACTCCACTTGCGACGAAAAGCGTCACCTAGCGCGTGCCGCCTTGGAAATTCCAACAAGCAGAACTGCTGACATTGCACGTTCTCTTGGGTGGCAAATAGATCTAACCAAGTCTCTCCCCACTGTTGAAAGAGACCTTGCACCACCTCCGAGTGAAGACGCCATTCATGATCCATCATGCACCAGAGGCTGAGTTTGTCCGTCCTGGCATTTAGAGAACCTGCCAGGTGTTGAACCACCAGGGACAGGCCCTGATGTTCCAGCCATGATCAAAGACGAAGAGCCTCTTGACATAGGGTCCACAACCCCACCCGCCATGTTTGTTGCAGTGTCACATGGCAGCGGCGTTGTCTGTGAACACCTGCAGTACTCTTCCTTTGACAGAAGGAAGGAATGGCTTCAGAGCAAGACAAATCGCCCGGAGCCCCAGAAGGTTGATATGGAGCCCGGATTCTGCCGGAGACCAGAGGCCTCTGATCTCCTCCTCTCCCATGTGGCCGCACCACCCCAGAAGTGACGCATCTGTCACCACTGTGAACTCTAGTTGGGGAAGGGAAAGGGACCTGCCATCGACCCAATACTGGTTTGTTAGCCACCACTGCAATTTGTGTGCAGCGCCCTCCGAGATCTGAATGCAATCGGAAAGATTTCCCTGATGCTGTGCCCACTGGAACTTCAGGCCCACTGCAGGGCCTGTATATGCCACCTGGAATAGTCCACTAGCAGGATGCAGGAGGCCATGAGACCCAGTAGCCTCAGGGTCATTCTGACCGAAACCCGGGGTAGAGGCTGAAAGATCGAAATCATAGCCCGAATATCCTGGACCCGCTTCTTGGGAGGATTTATTGAGCGCGGTTGCTGCCCAGGGGCGTCCAAGCGCTAAGGTTGGAATCGGAGAGACAGGCCGAGTGATGGATTTAGAGCTCGGAGGCTTTGGCAAATAATAAGGTCTTCAGCTTTTTACGGAATGAGAGCAGGTCCGGGTTGGAACGGAGTGAGAGGGGGAGGGTATTCCAAAGTTTAGCGGTATTCAGTGAGAACAGCCTGCCCCCGGATCTAGCTCTCTTCACTCTAGGAACCACTGCCAGAAAAGCCTCAGTGGAGCAGAGGTTCCTATTTGGGTGATAGGGGATGACAAGGTTGCTGTTGATTGCGGGTCCTGTTTTCCAAAAGGCCCGGTGCGCAATGCACAGCGCCTTGAATGCCACTCTGTGCTTGACTGGCAGCCAGTGAAGACTTTTTAATGCAGGTCTGGCTGACTGGGCTTGTGGAATCTGCAGCAGGGTGCGTGCTGCGCAGTTTTGCACCACCTGCAGTTTACGGAGAGTCATCTCAGGAGCCCCTACATATAGGGCATTGTTTGAGTCCAGGCGGGACTGTATGAGGCCTTGTACTGCCACTTTCTTGGCTTCTAGAGGCAGAAGTGGAAGGACTTTCCTCAAAGTTTTGAGGATGCCAAAGCAGGTGGCGGACAGCTTAGTAGCCTGGGTGGAAAAGGAAAGCTTCCTGTCCAGCCACACTCCTAGGCTCTTGACGCTTTCCTTGGGGGTAGGGGGAGTGCCCAGAGCTTGGGGCCACAAGGAGGTGAAAGGTATTGGCGAGGCTGGGCTGGGCCTACAAGCATGAGCTCTGTTTTATCTCCGTTTAGTTTAAGGGAGGAGCTGGTCATCCACTCCTTAACGTCCTCTAGGCAGCTCAGCAAACCTCCCTGGGGTTGACTGATGTTCTCTTGAGCCAATGATACCACTAACTGAGTATCGTCGGCGTACGACACAATTTTGATGCCGTACGGTTTGACGATCCCAGCCAGTGGTCTCATGTAGACGTTGAATAGCACAGGGCTCAAGGAGGAGCCCTGTGGTACTCCACAGCTGAGAGGCTTGCTGGTTGATATTGTGTCGCCGTCGAAGATCTGAAAAGATCTGTCGGACAGGAAGGAGTCGAACCACCTTAGAGCGTCGCCTGAGACTCCGATGTCCCGGAGACGGTTCAGCAAGGTGGCATAGCTGACCGTATCGAAGGCGGCGCTTAGATCAAGGAGGATCACTACCACTGATCCTCCCTCATCCAGAACCCTTCGGGATTCCTCGGCGACCGCTAGTAAGGCAGTTTCGGTGCCATGATTCGGCCTGAAACCTGTCTGGGATGCATCCAGTAGGGAGTGATTTTCAATAAACTGGACCAGCTGGACATTTATGTATTTTTCCAACACCTTGCCAGCCCAAGAGAGGAGTGAGATGGGACGGTAATTGGAGTGATCATCGGGGTCCAGGTTGGGTTTTTTCAGCAGCGCCCGCACCATGGCTTGTTTCCATGCTGTGGGAACCGCACATGCGGCAATGGATGTATTTAGGAGTTCCAGGATAACAGGCAGGGTGGCTTCGTGTGCTTGTATCAGAACTTCTGGTGGGGCTGGGTCACGCGGGGAGCCCGATTTAACTTGGCGTGCCATTTTGCAGAGGGTGTCGAGGTCCAGGGGAGGGAAGTGTTCGAGGGTTGACTGGTCTAGGGGAGGGAGGATTCTAGGAGAGGGTAGGTCGGCTATCTCCGGAACTGTGGCTCCCGTTTGAAAGGTGGAATATATTTTCAGGACTTTGTTGTAGAAAAAGTCCGCAAGCTCGTTACATTGGTCTTGAGTTTTGCTCGGAGGGGGGGCGGTGGTGACACTTGAGCAGTGTTTTATTATCTGAAAAATTTCCCTGGGCTTCGATTTAGCCTCCAGGATTTTATCAGAGTAGAAGGTCGCTTTCGCCGTCCTAATCCCATCTCTATAAGCTTTTATCGCCTCTTTGTAGGCTGCCTTTTTATCCGGGAGAAAGTCTAAACGCCAGGCTCTCTCTCGTTGCCTACAGCAGCGTTTTAGTTCCCTTAAAGAGTCAGAAAACCAGGGCGCTGATTTCTGCATTCTCTCATTAGATGAGGATCTGCGGAGAGGGAGGATCGTATCTAATGAGTTAGTGATCCAGCTGACATAATTTTCGTTTGCTATGCTGGGGTCTGAGCAGGGGGGCGGGCGGGTAGAGTCCAGGCTGTGCATCCAGGATTCCAGCTGGAGTTTTGACCAGTTCCTCCTGATTGTTGTCCGGGGGGGTAGCTGGGGGACCTGGTGGGTGGCCCAAGAAAACGGAATCAGAAAATGATCTGACCATGGGAGGAGGACAGGATAATCAACAGTCAGATCGCTGCAGCTGCTGAAAATTGGATCGAGCAGATTGCCCTTCTCATGGGTTGGAGCTGTGACCAGCTGAGACAGCTGAAGAGCTCCAAGGTCGTCTATTAGCTCCTTAGCAATATTATCTGAGGGGGAGTTAAAATGAAGATTCAGGTCTCCTAAGACTGTATAATTAGCAGCGGATAGAGTTTGTTTTGCTATAATCTCTGGGAGTGACCTGTGGAACAGTTTTGTTGGGTCAGGAGGACGGTAGATCAAGGTGCCCGAGAAAGAAGTGTTGGCGTTGAACTCTATGCAGAATTCTATGCTTTCGCACTCGGGGATGGTTTCTGCTGTGGTGCGGCAACGGTACTGGTTTTTGAGAATGATAGCCAGACCGCCGCCTATCCTTACTGGTCTGTCCGATCTAACGATGTGGTATCCACTGGGTAGGGCTGCGACTATGTCTGGGTCAGATTGAGTGGAGAGCCAGGTCTCTGTTAAAAAGATAACATCTGGCTTGCGCTCATCTAGCAGCATGGACATTTGAATGCTATGCTTTGGCAATGATCGACAATTTAATGCCAACATGCAATATTTCTGTACCGAGGGACAAGCCACGGTGTTTCGGAAAGAATGTTTGCATTCGGAGCAAGAGGGAGGGAGGGATGTGGGTGCAAAAGTGCGGGTACATAAGGCAGTAGCTCTGCTTCCTATGTAGCGTAAAGCAGTGGGGCTATAAGTCTTGACCGGAGGAGCGGGAGAGGCAGGGGGAGTGGCCCCTGGTCCCGTCTGGTCGCGGACGGGCGCAGACGGGCTTGCCTTAGGCGCGCCTTCGGCGCGCAAACGGCGCTCCCGCTGCGCTCGTCCGCTGCGCTTCCGGTGACAACACATGATGTAGCTGGAGTAGGGAGTGTGGCCTGCAATGTGGGCGTGGCCCAAGGTCTCGCCGGAATGGCGTCTAGCTGATCGTTGCAGCCGGCGCTAAAGAGCGTTCTCGGCTGTTTGAGGTGGGCTTGAGGTAAGCTTAGTTTTACACAGAATTATACACAAATCACAGTAATTTTAAAAAATTAGCCTCTAAAATGCTCCCGGCGTGTGCCTGCGGAGTCAGTTCGATTCTGTGGCGGCGCTTGGTTTTGGCGCTTTTATCTGTTCCTGGCAGAGGGGGCGTGGCCTGCAATGTGGGCGTGGCCCAAGGTCTCGCCGGAATGGCGTCTAGCTGATCGTTGCAGCCGGCGCTAAAGAGCGTTCTCGGCTGTTTGAGGTGGGCTCGAGGTAAGCTTAGTTTTACACAGAATTATACACAAATCACAGTAATTTAAAAAAATTAGCCTCTAAAATGCTCCCGGCGTGTGCCTGCGGAGTCAGTTCGATGCCATACCTTCCCATCACTGAGTCTGGCCGCATTGTTAAACAGTTCATCAATGTGAAGAGGAGCGGTGAATCTGCTTTCTCCTTTCCTTACTTTATTTTCTAAACGAACCTTTACAAGGTCGCCAACCTTAAATAAATGTTCTTTTGCACCATGTTTGGAATCATACCATTCCTTGTAGTATTTTTGGGCTTTGATTATGTTATTTCTGATGACATCCGGTGACCATTCAATTTGTTTGGAATTGGGCATCCATCCAAGGTCAATACTCAGGGGCTGTCTGCTTCTCATGAGAACAAATGGTGTATTGCAGGTGCTGGCACAAGGAAATTTTCTGAAGAGCCAGATGAGTTTGAACAATTCTTCTTCCCAGTTTAGATTAGAATTTCTTGACAGCTGTATGTGTCCTTTCAAGACACGGTTGAAGCGCTCGGTGAGACCATTACCGTCAGGATGGTATAATGAAGTGGTGTGATGAGTAACACAGTAAAGGAATGACTTGAACACTTCTGAGCAAAATTGTGGACCATTGTCAGTGAGCACAACTTTGGGTAATCCTTCGCTTAAGAACAGCTTATCCAAGAATGAAATGATTGCAGAGCTATCAATTTCCAAGACAACTTCTATTTCAGGTCACTTCGAGAAATGATCTATAGCCACTAGAATATACTTGATCTCTCCGTCATGTCCTTCAATGGGCCTGCGATGTCTAAGCCTACTTTCTCCCATGCCATTAAGGGGGGTTGAAGCGGAGAGAGAGAGACTTTGGATGTTTTAAGGGTTTTGTCTGAATCACAGCATTCTACACAGTTTCAAATTTGGGTTTTGATTTGCTTGTCAATACCAGGCCACCAGTAACTGGTTCTGACTCTCTGCTTTGTCTTAGAAATGCCCAGGTGACCAATATGGCAAAGTTTAAGAATTCTGTCTCTGAGTGTGATGGGGGCTATAGCTTTACAAATGCTGTATAACACCCCGATTTCCCAACTGAGTTCATTTCTTATTTCCCAGTAAACTTTGACATTGTCGTGAAGATGGCGTTTTTCTGGCCACATGGTGTTGACAAATTTGCATACATCTTGGAGAGTTGAATCGGGAGACATGTGTTGTTCCCATTCTCCCGCACATATTCCATCCAAATCTGTGTTGAAGAGTAGAGCCACTTTTTCATCATCATCCGGGGTATCCGTATTCTCATTGTGTGGAAGAGGCAGTCTGCTAAGGAAATCTGCAATTTTATTCTTAACTCCTGGCCAATATTCTGCAGAGTAGTTATAATCCAGTAATTTGATAGACATTTTGCTTAGTCTTGGTAAAGCATTTTGCAAACTAGAGGCAGACAGTATTTTAATTAGGGGTTTGTGGTCTGTGCGAAGATGAATATTGTATCCCCAGATGTATGCTCTGAAGTAATTGAGCGCCCATGAACAGGCCAGCATTTCACGTTCGATTACTGAGTACTTCTCCTCAGCAGGGGTGAGCGACCTTGAAGCAAAGGCCACAACCCATTCATGGTTCGAGGTATCCTTCTGTGCTAGCACAGCACCTATTCCTTTGTTGCTAGCATCGGTGGTTACAAAGATTTCAGCTTTTGGATCAAATCCTTTGAGAAACGGAGCTTCGCTGATTTCTTTTTTGATTGTTTCAAAGGTGTTCTGACAATCCAAGGACCACTCAAATTTTGCTTTATTTTTCAATAATTGTCTAATACTGTACTTTTTCTCTGAAAAATTTCTAATGAATTTTGAGTAATACTCGGTCAAACCAAGAAAAGCTCTGACATCTTCTTTGTTTGATAGGCAGGGAGCATTGAGAATGGCGTCCACTAAACCCTGTTTAGGTTTGATGCCATCCTGGCAAATGGTGTGCCCCAGATATACTACTTTGTCTTGGGATATTTTACATTTGTCTGATTTAACAGTCAGTCCATGCATTTTAAGTTTGTTAAAAACCTGCCTAAGAGGTGTGTCATGCTCCAATTGGTTGCTGCCCATGACCAGGATATCATCTTGGAAAAACCCAATACCAGCAACGCCTTCAAAAATGGAAGTCATGACCCTTTGAAAAAGCGCTGCGGCCGAGGCTAAGCTAAACGGTACCCTGGTGAAACGATAAAAACCAAAAGGGGTGATAAATGTAGTGTATTTTTTTCTGTCCGCGTGTAGGGGAATTTGGTGATATGCGGATTTTAAATCAATTATTGAAAATACACACATATCATTGGTGGCATTAAACATTTCACATATACGTAGTAGCGGGTATTGATCCACAATAATATTTTTATTTAGGTCCCTGAGATCGATGCAAAATCTAATTTTCCCATTGGGACGTTTGACCACCACTAAGGGAGAAACCCACTCCGCGGACTCAACTTCTTCTATTATTCCATCTTTAACCAGTCTAATCAGTTCGACTTGAACATCATTTCTTACTGAAACTGGTAAATGTCTTACCTTGTGAATGCATGGGATAGCTGAGTCTTTAAGTTCAATTTGATGTTGAAAACTGTTAAGAAGACCAACTTTACCAGAGAACACTTCTGGAAAATCATTTTGGATGGTAAGTTTACAAGACTCGTCAACAGACAAAACAGGATTGGCGCTATTTGGGTTGAGGATGATGCCAAGATCAGCTTGATCGCTCCAACCAATGACCGAAGGACCCTTCTTAGCTACAAAAAGTCTGCAAAATGCTTTCCTGTTTTTGAATTCGAATTCCAGATCTCGTGTTCCTAAAAATTCAATGTTGTTTTCTGTGTAACTTCTAGCAATCACTTTAGATTTTTCTAATGATGAACCAATTTTGTCATTGAATTGTTTCCATACATTCTCATTGATAATCATGAAAGGAGAACCAGAATCTGCCATTAGATTCACTGTTACACCACCCAATTTCACATCACACATGGTTTTTTTTTCTTTGTGGGTGTGAGTTCCAGTACATCATATTCTATTGAGAAAACATAGCTGATGCTGTCAGAATCCTAATACTCAGAATTTTCCTCAGCTGAGTCACTCTCCTCTTGAATTTGTTTAACATGTTTGCTTTGTTTGGAAGATCTTCTATTACAAGCTTTAGCAATGTGACCTGTCAAGCCACATGACATGCACTTCTGATATCTAGCAGGACATTTTGTTGAATCAGCAAAATGGGTGGGAGACCCACATCGAAAACATTTAAGTTCAGAGAGTTCGTTATTTTTCATACTGTGACGCTTCTCACTGCTATTTTTGGATTTGTATTGTTCACCTTTCCTGTGATGATCATGTCCAAGATCTCTTTTGTTTACATTCAGTCTTAGGTAGGTGGCATCGGTCGACTCCGCGTTCGTCGTTGGCGTCTTGATCGTCGGAATGATGTTGCTGTATCTATTTAGACGACGCCCCTGCGTGCTGACATCAGTTCTTTACACGACAGTCCAAGCCAGAAGCGCAGAGGCATGCAAGACACTGATCACTGGTGCACAAAAACTAGGGCCCTGAAAGGGAATCCCTTACCCTAGCAGTAAGCTTGCAGAAAGGGGAGGATGGGTGGGGCGGTGAGGAATCCATAACTAATATATGTCTCTTACAGATATATCATTACCAAAGGTAAGTAACTTGTTCATCTAAAAGAGACTATTAGTTATGGATTCCTCACCTTAGATTAGGTACCCCAGCAATACCAACCCCTGAGGTGGATCTGCGGACTAAGTTTACACCAGAAAGTCCTGGAGAACTGAACGGCCAAAGAAGCCTTCTCTCCAGGCTTGACTGTCGAGGCAGTAATGTTTGATGAACATGTGCAATGAAGCTCACGTGGCTGCCTGGCAGATGACATAAAGAGGGACTCCACATCCCAAAGCAGGTGTGGTTGCCATCCCCCTGGTGAAATGAGCACGCAGACCCAGTGGAGGTTCCTTTTTTTGCTAAGGAATAACACATTTTGATGCAAAGAACGACCCATTGAGAGATGGTCTGCTTTTCCACGGCCCGACCTTTCTTGGCGCCCACATAGCCAACAAAGAGCTGGTCATCCACCCGGAATTGCTTTGTGCCATCCAGATAGAATGAAAGTGCATGTTTTGGATCCAGACGGTGGAGCCTCTCCTCCTCTTTAGAAGGATGCAGGGGTGGGAAGAAGATGAGTAAAGTGATGGTTTGTCCTATGTGGAAAGAGGTAACCACTTTGGGAAGGAAAGAAGGCCCAGTGCGAAGGACAACTTTGTCCAGATGAACAGCAAGGAAAGGAGGTTTGAAGCTCACTCACCCTGAGAGCAGAGGTGACGGCAACTGAAAAGGCAGTTTTGAGTGTCCAAAGTCTGAGAGGACAGTTATGTAGCAGCTCAAAAGGAGCGCACATAAGGTAGGTCAGAACCAGGTTCAAATCTCAGTCGGGCATTACGAAAGGAATGGGAGGAACCACGTGAGTAATGCCCTTAAGGAATCGATTTACAATAGGAAACTTGAATAGAGAAGGTTGATGTGGAAGACGAAGAAAAGCCGAAAAGGCCGAAAGATAGCCCTTGAAAGTTTCCAGAGCAGAGCCCTGCTGGGCTAAAAAAAGAATGAAGAGGAGAACCTCTGAAAGAGGGGCAGAAGAGGATCCACAGCCTCTGCTGCGCACCATGCCACAAATTTGTTCCATCTACAGGCGTATACCATTTTGGTGGAGGGACGCCTGGGTGCCAAGATATCTTTACAGCCTTCGGGAGGAAGGTCGAAAGATGTCAACCGTCGCCGCTCAATCACCACGCAAGGATGTGCAGGTTGGACAGGTTTGGGTGGAGGATCGTCCCCTGCTGCTGTGACAGAAGATCCTCCCGAAGGGGCAATCTGATCAATGGCATGTGCAAGAGCTTAGGATACCAGACTCTTTGTGCCCAGTGTGGGGCCACAAGAATAACTTGAACCCGGTCGCGCTTGATCTTCTCCAGCACTCTGGGCAGGAGTGGTATAAGTGGAAAGGCGTATAGAAGGCTGCAACTCCACTTGCGACGAAAAGCGTCACCTAGCGCGTGCCGCCTTGGAAATTCCAACAAGCAGAACTGCTGACATTGCACGTTCTCTTGGGTGGCAAATAGATCTAACCAAGGCTCTCCCCACTGTTGAAAGAGACCTTGCACCACCTCCGAGTGAAGACGCCATTCATGATCCATCATGCACCAGAGGCTGAGTTTGTCCGTCCTGGCATTTAGAGAACCTGCCAGGTGTTGAACCACCAGGGACAGGCCCTGATGTTCCAGCCATGATCAAAGACGAAGAGCCTCTTGACATAGGGTCCACAACCCCACCCGCCATGTTTGTTGCAGTGTCACATGGCAGCGGCGTTGTCTGTGAACACCTGCAGTACTCTTCCTTTGACAGAAGGAAGGAATGGCTTCAGAGCAAGACAAATCGCCCGGAGCCCCAGAAGGTTGATATGGAGCCCGGATTCTGCTGGAGACCAGAGGCCTCTGATCTCCTCCTCTCCCATGTGGCCGTACCACCCCAAAAGTGACGCATCTGTCACCACTGTGAACTCTAGTTGGGGAAGGGAAAGGGACCTGCCATCGACCCAATACTGGTTTGTTAGCCACCACTGCAATTTGTGTGCAGCGCCCTCCGAGATCTGAATGCAATCGGAAAGATTTCCCTGATGCTGTGCCCACTGGAACTTCAGGTCCCACTGCAGGGCCTGTATATGCCACCTGGAATAGTCCACTAGCAGGATGCAGGAGGCCATGAGACCCAGTAGCCTCAGGGTCATTCTGACCGAAACCCGGGGTAGAGGCTGAAAGATCGAAATCATAGCCCGAATATCCCGGACCCGCTTCTTGGGAGGATAAGCCTGAAACTGCGATGTGTCCAGAACCGCTCCAATGAAAAGGAGCTTTAGGGAGGGAATCAGGTGTGACTTCGGCACATTGATGGTGAACCCCAGTGAATGCAGGAGGTCAGCCGTAGTCTGGAGGTGGGAGTCGACAGCCTGGGGCGAGCCTGCCTTCAACAGCCAGTGCTCGAGATAGGGGAAGACTATAACCCTTGACCTGCGCAGATGAGCTGTGACCACCGCCATCACTTTCGTGAACACCCGAGGGGCGCTGGTATGCCAAAGGATAGCATGGTAAACTGAGAGCGCTCATGGCCTGCCGTGAACCATATGTAACGCCTGTCGGCCGGCAGGACGGGGATGTGAAAAAGAGCGTCCTGCAAGTCCAACACTACCATCCAGTGTCCAGGGTCGAGGACAGACAGGACCTGAGCCAATGTCAACATTTTGAACTTCTCCTTCCGGAGGAAGCGGTTGACTTTTCTGAGATTCAAGATAGGACCCAGGTCCTTGTCCTTGTTGGGCACCAGAAAGTAGTGGGAATGATAACCACAACCTACTTCTGGGGCAGGAACTCGCCCAATGGCTCCCTTGGCCAAGAGAGCCATAACTTCCTGGTGGAGAAGGGACAAGTGATTCTCCGACACGCGATGGAATTGAGGTGGCATGGATGGAGAGGGGAGGGAGTAGCCCCTTCAGACTATCTACAAAACCCACATGTCTGACCTGATGTTGAGCTAGTGGGGGAGGTGATGGCTAATCCTGCCGCCCACTGGCAAATAGAGGCCCAGAAAGGTCGGACTAGGAAGGCTTGGAGGCTGCTGCAGAGGGGGCGCTGGTGGACTGGCCCGCCTGCTGGCCCCCAGACCCACAATGGTGGGTCCCGCGTCCCCGTGCAGAGGCTGGACAGTGGCTCTGGACGGAACATGACGGGGCACCCCTTCCATAGCCACGAAAGGGGCGAAAAGCAGACTGTGCGGGGCGAGAGGTAGAAGCATGTCCCAAGGACTTGGCCTTAGCCCTGGAGTACCCTAAAGCGCTCGAGCACGTTGCCTGCTTTGTCACCAAACAAGCAACGGCCATCAAAGGACATGTCCAAGTGTAGCTTGGACAACACCTCAGCAGGGAATAGCGTCTCAGGGCTACTGACATTGAAATCATCTTGCCCCGCGAGTCCGCGGTGTCCTGTCCACATCGTACGGCAAACTTCGTTGCGTCTCTCCCTTCCGCAACTGCACGGGAGAGCACTGCCCAGGCCTCCTCCAGGCACTGTAGCTGCACCTGCCTGACCATGTCCCACACAGAATGGGAGCAACGGCCCAAGAGACATGCAGTTTTCACCGACCGCAGTCCTAAGCTGGAGGAAGAAAATATTTTCTTCCCAAGAAGGTTCAGTTTCCTGGATTCCCTATCAGGTGGAGCAGTAGAGAATGCACCCTTGGAAGTCAAGGCTTGGACCACCAAGATCTCGGGTGGGGTGTTGGGAGTGGAAAATGGGGTCACCTGGGGTCGGGCAATCATCCTATCCACAGGAGCCCCTGTGCTGGGCTTGGACCAAGTGCCCAGAAGGATTTCCGCGAGGGCCTCATTGAACGGCAGCAGGGGCTCCGAAGAGGCCGCTGCCAATTTAAGCACCTCAGTCAGGAGGTTAGTCCTGACCGCCACCGTAGAAAGCTCAAGGTTTAAGGCCTTAGCTTCCCTATGCAACACCACTGCCTATGATGCACCCTTCTACGTAGCCATAGTAGGGGGAGATAACATGCCACGGTCTGGAGAGGTGTCCAGACCACAGGCCTCACCCAACTCCTCTCTCCATTCCGGTTCTTCAAACTGGTCTGCCAGAGGCTCCACATAGCCCTCCCAGTCCCCCTCACATAGCCACTCAGGGTGATAGGGAATAACAGGGGAGAACAGGGTTACAAAAGTACCGGTCGGCACCGGTCCCGACTCTGGTCGACTCCGGTCCGGCTCCGTGTCCATGTCGAGGGGGAGGCTGAGGTCGACATCGTTTGGGGACACACCCGGCGTTGGAGGGGGGCAGAACTGTCACCAATGGATTCAGCACTGGAGGAGGTGTCGTAAGGTCAACCGGCCTGATCCGGATCCAGGCCTGGACCTCTGCGGCGCCGGAGCCGAAGCCGCCGGCATCGAATGCCTAAATCCCCCAGCCGGGTCTGCAGGGCCGGAAGGTGCACCAGCAGAGTCGGCCTGCCCAAAGATGGAGTTGAGGGCTTCGTAAAAGCTACGAAGTTGGGCAGGGGTCAATCCCAACAGGCTTCTTTGGCGGAGCCGGACAACTACCTTCTGCAACCCACTTCGCATCGGCCAACGGACGGGGAGAATGCGAAGAATGACAATGCTCCTTTGCCTTCTTTTTGCGTTTCGACTTACCCGAAGATGAAGTCTTCAACGAAGAGTGGTGGTGATGGCTCAGTGACTGGTCCTGCGACCTCTCTCTCGACCAGGACCTCTGTTGGCGCGGATCCGACTGCCGGGCCTCCAGAAGCTTTTGGGACCACTCCCGCAAAGACTCCGGGCCATGGCCCGGCAGTCGGAGTACGACTTTGGGTCGTGGTCGCGCTCCAGACACCAGAGACATACAAGATGGGGGTCCGTCAACGACATCAGCTTGTGGCAGGAGCGTTTTATATAGCACGAACTTGACCCGAAGGTATTGGGTACCAGAGAGCTTTACACGAGCACCAGTTGCCTTACATGAGGACAAATTGATTTTTTTGTTAGGCACAGGGAGATTAAGTGATTTGCCCAGTATCACAGGATGTTGAGTGTCCTTGTCGAGAATCGAACCCGGTTCCCCAGATTTAAGATCAACCGCACTAGCTCTTAGGCAAACTTCTCTTCCCTACTTTGACAGTGTACCATTACTGTGGATACCAGCGGCATTGGGATTGGGACTGTGCTGTAACCTATGTTTAGTTTCTTCCGCCTACCCCTTTTCCCCCTTCCCACTACCAGCACTTGGTACGGTCCTAGAACTGTCAGGGGAAGGCTGCATTGGAATGTTGGGGATTCTGCCTGACTAAGAGACCGACAAGCAGGGAGGCATCGTTTACTATAACCTGGTTCATTAAAGTATCTTCAAGCCCTCTAATTGTGGACCCTTTTTACTACATTTTGTGGTGACGACGACCGGGGGCTGTGTCAGGGACAGCGGATGCTTCCCCCCTGAAACTTTTGAGGAGCTTGAACGGTGTGGCATTGAATGAACTTTAAAGTGGCAAAAGGCGCAGCAATGCAATAGCGGATGTCGGACGCAGTGATATGAAAATGATTTTGGGAGTCCGGTGAGTGAAGATAACGGAGGAGAACTTCCCTGCGGCATCTAGCCCCATGCCCGTTGGTGTGTGTGGACTCTCTAAGGTCTAATAAAATTGTACCTTACTGTTGGGGTGCCGCTTACTCCCAGGCGCTGTCTTTCTTGCTGCTTAAATTCGCTACGGCGTTGAGTTGGACGTTGTTGGAGGCTTGGAGGGGATAGCCTCCCTGGGGAGCTCTTCATTGTCATCCGCACTGTTCGGAGGTTCGCTTCCACGGGGAGAGGCTGTGCAAATTCTCGCTTCCCTAACGAGCGAGCCATATCGCTCGTGGGTGCCAAATCGGAGGGAAGGTCTATGTCGGCGATGTGACGCTGTGGAGCTTCATTCTCCTCAGGAGCGCTGTTCACTTATCGGCGCTTGCATAGAGGTGGATTAGGCGGTGTATAGTAGAAAGGCTATCTGGCGTGCCTGTGGAGGAGGAGCAGCGGCGCTGAGGAAGCCGTGTGAATCCAGCGCGGTATTCTCATTAAACGAAGGCGTACCCTGTTGTGAGGCCGCTGGCTGAGGAGTCGATAGAGGCTGTGCGGCGGCGTTTGGAAAGTTTGTTTCGCATAGTTGTGGGGGACTGAGGGAACAGTACTCTCCATCGTGAAGAGCACAGAACTTTGCCATTCCATGAGGTGAAGAGAATAATTCCTCACAGGAAGTTCCCGCCTACCGGCGCCTGGTGGTACTGGTTGGCTCTGAGGAAAAGACTTAAAGGAAAAAGAAAGAGGACTAGCTTCATATCCTGCTCAGAAGCGTTTCTACAGTGACTCATCAACATTAAGGTGTACTGTGGTAAACCAGCCTCGAAACATATCCTTTTTTTCGAACACATTTAGGTTGTGACTTAATAAGTAGAACAATATTGGGAAAAATTAAGTGTTGATCTCATTTTTCAGCTCCTTTAGCTTTCTAGGGTTGGTTCCACCTTACCCGGGTCTTGCTTTGTCCCACCAGTGTGCGAGGGGAATTTGGTGTTTCAGAGGGGTGACGACATTCATGGCTATGGCGGGAGCAGGCATGAGTCAGCCACCACCATTTCGTAATGAGCTGGGTGAGCCAGACATTCCATGGAAGAGGTGGGAAGGCATTTTCAAGTCCTATCTTATAGCGATTGGAGACGGAAATTATTATAATGTGAGAAAACAACACATTTTACTTCACAATCTAGGAATTCAAGGCAGAAAAATATTCCAGGATATTACGGGTAGGTTGCTAGATGAGGATCAAGAGGAAGAGTTTGAGGGTACCAATGTGTATGATTATACCCTAGGGAAATTGGAAGCCCGTTTTAAAGTTAAAATAAATGTGGTATTAGCGAGACACAAATTGTTTAAGATGGTGCAAAAGAGAGGAGAAAGTTAGTGCATATGTGGCTGTTCTGAGGGGACTATGTGGAGTGGTGTGGCTCACTGGTTAGAGGCAGCAGACCCGGGAGTAGAGGACGGCCCGGGACCAGGGTTCAATTCCCGACGCGGCAGGGTCGTGGACCAGGGTCAGCGGACTCGATAATTCTCACCTCGGTGCCTACTCCAACCAGGGATCACACTCTGCAACTCTGGGCATTAGCTTGCCTCATCTCCACAACGGCCCCCCACATACGCCGGGGATGCCTGGTTTCACCTTGGAGATACCCAGTAGGGACCATCTCACAGGGACGGGTCCCCCAGCGGTCTATTCGCGCCAGGATACTTCGGTAGTAATTGAGCCCGGTATAAAACAGCATATAACATAACATAACATAACTATCAGCAACGTGTGAATTTGGGCCACTCACTGACTCATTAATTAGAGACCAACTAGTGAGGTGAACGAATGACCCTAAGATACAGGAGGAACTGTTCACTAGGAGCCCAGATCTAGAAGAGGCTTTAAGCATAGCAAAGGGTTTGGAGCACACAGCCTTGTGTATGAAGGAAATGAAAATTCATGAAGGTGTAAACAGAGGAAAAAATGAGAGCAAGGTTGCTTCTGATGCGGAGACTGTATGTAAGGTGGGAGAAAAGGTTAAAGATAATCAACGCAGCAAATCAGAAGGTCTACTATGTTTCAAGTGTGGCAGCCCCAATCACTTGGCGAACAATTGGAAATGCCCAGCAAGGAATGTAATGTGTAAAAAATGCAATAGGTGGGGGCACTACTCTAAAGTTTGTAAAACCGTTAGCCAAAAGATGCATGCCATAGAAGATCTTGAGAGAGAGGAAGGGGGTGAGAAAACGTACAATTTTCAAGTTGAAGATGAAAATGCTAATGATGACAACATTTACCCGAAGTGTGAAATTACTCTTGATGGGGAAAAGTTTAATGTGTACGCAGATTCATGCTCTCCTTTTACTTTGGTTGACAAAAGCGTTTTGAAGAAAAATTTGCTAAACATCAAGTTAAACTAGAGAAAGCTGATATATGTCCAGCAGGTTGCAATAGGGAGCGCATCCCCTTAGAAGGCATGGCTAGGATGAGGATTTCATTTAAGGACAGGCACACAGTAGGTAAGGTCTACGTCTCCACCAGGGATTCTAATCTTCTGGGGTGGAAACATCAGAAGGAATTAGGGATCAAACTAGACCCCAACAACAGAGAGCAGGTCTTACTGGTGGAACCTCCTAGGGTAGCGGAAAATCTAACTACAGAATATAAGGAAGTATTTAGTGAAAACCTGGGGGGGCTTAAGAACTACATGCACAAAAGTATCCTTAAAGAGGGGGCAGTGCCGGTCGTACACAAAACCAGGTCTATTCCCCTGCGAATGAGGGAGCCATTGAAACAGGAATTGGAAAAGCTCGTCAGCCAAGGTGTCATCATGGAAATTGAAAGCTCCGCATAGTTGTCCCCAGTCGTCATCACGACCAAGGATGGGGGTAGTAACATAAGGCTCTGTGTGGACTTGAGAGACGTAAATGCCAACATCCTAGTGGATATATTTCCGCTCCCGAGGATAAGTGAGATGTTGAGCACAATCCAGGGGGCCAAATATTTTAGTGTTCTGGACCTCTCCTCGGCATATTATCAAATTAAACTACATCCTGAGTCTCAGCCACTGACAGAATTCACGACCCCATTCGGAAATTTTAAATTCTTGCGGATGCCATTTGGCCTGACGTCCGCAGCTGCAGCTTTTCAACGTGTGATGCAACATGTGCTCAAAGACTGCATAAAAACGATGTGCTTTCAGGATGATATCCTGATTTATGGGTCGAACGAAAAGGAGCACAATGATAACACGAAAGAGGTGTTAGAGAGACTAAAAGAAGTAGGATTCACCACTAAAGTGAGCAAGTGTAAATTAGGAGTGAGTTCTGTGGACTACCTAGGACACACAATCTCGGAAGAAGGCATCAAACCTAAGTGTGATCTGGTCAATGCTGTGAGAGATGCACCCACTCCAACTAACAAGGAAGACATCATGTCTTTTCTAGGTTTGGCAGAGTACATGGCGAAATTCATCAAAGATTTTGCCATGGTGTCACAACCCCTAAGAGAGTTGGTCAAGAAGGATAGCATTTTCAACTGGGGAAAAGATCAAGAAATGGCTTTAACCAACATAAAGAAAGCAATCATTGAAGCACCATTCAAGGGAAGTTCAATCCGGAAAGTGACACCATAATTTCAACGGATGCCAGCAACAAAGGGATTGGTGCCACCTTGGCACAGAGGGTGGATAACAAGGTGAAGGTGGTTGCGTTTGCGTCAAGGACACTCGCAGGTCCGGAAGCCAACTAATCCACAGTGGAAAAGGAGGCGCTAGCGGTCTATTGGGTCATCAAGCACTTCAAATTTTACGTTTGGGGTGTTCCATTTGAAGTACATAAGACCATAAACCGTTGGTGTCGTTGTTCGCTAAAAAAAACATGGAGAACATGACTCCTCGCATCGTTAAATGGGTTTTAGGATTGCAAGGTTACAATTTCAGAACTGTTTACATACCTGGGCAACAAAACAAAGTAGCGGATTTCCTTTCGAGAGCTCCTATCTGTGGAGAAGTGGAGGAAGAGAAGAGCGGTGACACCATATTGGAAGTGGGCCTTGTAGCGAGCGGTGGCAAAAGACCAATGGGATGCACAAATGGATCAAGACGAATTATTGAAGAAAGTGAAGTCGTACATTCTGTCCGGTTGGCCAAAAAAATGCAAAGACCCACAGACAGAAATCCAACCCTTTTGAAACATGCGGGATGACCTTTCGGTGGAAGAGAAATTCATCCTAAAGTCAGGAAAATTGGTTCCCCCGGAGGGCCTAAGGAAGCAAGTGATTGATCTGGCCCACGAGGGCCACCTAGGTCGCAGCCTTAGCAAAGCAAGATTACGTTTGGAATATTGGTTTCCAGCAATGGATCGAGACATGGAGGACAAAGTACGCGATTGCGAAGCCTGTAATCTAAGCGACAAGCCGAAAGTAACTAAGCACGCACCATTGAGCCCGGTGGAAGTCCCAAATGCGCCCTGGGACAAGCTTGGTTTCGACATAGCAGGTCCCATTCAAGGTAAAGGTCCTCAGGATTGGTACTTGTTGGTGCTAATTGATTATTACTCTAACTGGATTACACACAAGGTGGTTCACAATGTTAGTACTAAGTCTCTCATCTGTTTCTTAAGGGAGGTGTTTTCAAGAGAAGGCATTCCCTTCACGATGGTGACGGACAACGGCGTACAATTGGTCTCAGAAGAGATGAAAGAGTTTCTAAAAGACTGTTCCATTGCCCATGTCCGTACACCATTATACTGTCCCAAAGCCAATGGGAAAGTAGAGAGAGCCAACCGCATGATAAAAGAATGCATACAACTGGCCAGCAAGGCGGGGAAAAATATTGAAGAAGCAATCAGAGACATGTTATGGGCGTACCATACAACGCCTAATTCAACAACAGGGCATTCTCCTTTTGAGTTGCTAAGAGGGAGGAAAGCCGGATCGAAGTTATCTCCAAATTGATGGGAAGGAAGCTAGCTGTGGAGATTAATCAGGAGGAGAGAAGGAAGAAGATTGAAAATAAACAAAAGAAATACAAAGAATGGTACGATAATAAGTGGGGTGCCAAGGAGAGGGGCTTCAAGCAAGGACAGAGGGTTTACATCAGGAAACCAGAGAAACTAGGAAAAGGGGGGACGAGTACTATGCCCCTGGTAAAATCAAGGAAGTGAAGAAGAATGTGGTCGTCATGGAAGATGGAAAATTGTGGAGTCAGGACCAGGTCGTACCTGTCAGAGGAGGGGATCCCAAGTCAGGGGACGACAGGTCAGAGGAAGGTGACATCAGGAAGCATGAGGGGCAGAGTAGGAAAAGCTTTAGACAAAGATACTCTCCGCACTGGCACAGACAGTATAGCATGACATGATGAGTTTCTTTTGGCTGTATCCCATGGCATGGAGTAATGTGGTCTTCTGCGCAAGACCTTGTTTTACTAGTGCCCACCGAGGCTCTGTAGTATACCCCTCCCTTATTCATATATCCTTCCCTCTGTCCTCCCTTTCATCTTCGCCCTGCCCCCCACCTTTATGCTTTCCTTAGGGAGGAGGATTTGTTGTTGTAACCTATGTTTAGTTTCTTCCGCCTACCCCTTTTCCCCCTTCCCACTACCAGCACTTAGTACGGTCCTAGAACTGTCAGGGGAAGGCTGCATTGGAATGTTGGGGATTCTGCCTGACTAAGAGACCGACAAGCAGGGAGGCATCGTTTACTATAATCTGGTTCATTAAAGTATCTTCAAGACCTCTAATTGTGGACCCTTTTTACTACAGACTGTTTTGTGTCAGAGTGGGAAAATATGAAAATACCATAGCATTTGCTTAGAGAGCTCTCACTGATACGGAGCAAAGACACTGTACAATTGAAAGAGAGATCCATGCCTCTGTGTGGGGTGTTGAGAAATGTAAAACTTGAAAATGGGAACAAAGTTTATTTTGAGTACTGACCATACATCGATGATGTGTATGTTGAGTAGTAAGAACACAGGTTCTGTTTCCTCTAGACTGATTCACATTTTGTCCAAAAATGTCAGCAATTTCATTTTGATGACCAGTATATTGTTGATGGTAACAATGTACGTGCCAACTGTTTATCCAGGTTACCTTTGAATGCTGAAATTGAGAAGAATGGCAGTTTGGAAGAAGAGTGCGCTATTGCAGTTTTGTATGTTGTTAAATCTCGTCTGAGAAATATTTTTACAAAGGGGTGGCAGGATGAATGTGATGATGACTCCATAATGGTAAATGTGAGGCACTATATGTGTTCTGGTTGGGCAGCAGTCTAAATTCTCAGTGGTACATTATTAAAAAATTATCATGTTTCTGCAAATTATTCAGTGAAGAATGGCGTGTGTTGAGAAGTGGAAAATGTGTTCCTCCTGCTAGGTTACGGTAAAGGATTGTCACTCAAGTACATTCTGATCATTCGGGGCTACTGCCACAAAAAAATGTTGAAAAAATCTTCCTATGGATAAAATGGTAGATTCTATAGTCAATGCCTTGGAAGTGTATTTGCTTTCTAATAAGCAAAGGCAAATGAGGGATATTCCTTTACAACCAGTTCCTTTTCCAAAGCATGCGTGGGAAAAGTTGGCTTTGGATTTTGAAGAGTCATTATTGCAATTAGCTTCGCTTCCAGGACATATGCATTATATGACAGTACTTATAGATTATTTTTCAAAATATATTAACTATAAGTTTGTGGAGAGTTTGAGTACACAAGTGACTATAGGTTTTTTAACCAGGTTATTTTCTATTGAAGGTAATTCTTCAGAGGTGGTTACCTGGTTATTGATAACGAAGCACAGACAGAATAGAGACTTTTCTCAAACAAAGAAGTATCAGTCACTATTCTGTGGAACTGTATAATCCACAGCGTAATGGAGCTGTTCAACGCAGTAATAGAATTTTGAAAGAAGGTATTCAAATTGCTCTAACTTGTGGGGTGGACGTTGAGGAGTTTTTGAGGGAGAACATTTGAGCATATCACAAATGTCCACACAGTGTAACAGGAGGGTCTCTTTTTTCACTATTAAGGTGTAGTAAAGCTAGAACTTAAATAAAATGAAAAGTATGTTGAAGCAAAACAAAGGTTTTGGCACAAAAAGTTTGATTGCTGGAATTTTAAATTCGTTGGACCTTTTCAAGTTGTTCAAGTGGTTCCTAGCTCTGTTGAATTAGAAGATAGTAGGTGGTTGTCCAAATTTGATTTTAGTTGATGATGTACAGTGCAGAGTTTTTGATGTGAAATTAGAGAGATCAAGAGAGTTGCTGCATGACAGTATTTGTGATGTCATTCTGGATGGTCATGTTAATGAAGACGTGTTGTGTTGCTTCTCATGTTCTCGTGTTCAGGAGATTGTCAAGCTGATGTTTCTACTGTGAATGATGAAGCTCAGAAAGGATGAAGTAAAGAGTGTAATAATGACATTGGCACACGCAATTGTTGTGTTTCAAGGAAACTGCAATCGTTGAGTGATTTTGATACATAGTTGTCTTAGTTCATTTTGCTTCTATAATTTATTTATGTTTTCACTTTGGTTGTTTTTGTTGAAAATGGGGAGAAACATTCTAAGAGTTTTTCTTGAGTAAGCCTTTAGTACAGGGGCCCCCAAACCGGTCCTGGAGGGCCGGATCCATGCCAGATTTTTTGGACATCCCCATTGAGATACATGTAGTAATTCTAAAAATCTGGCATGGATCCGGCCCTCCAGGACCGGTTTGGAGACCCCTGCTTTAGTAATATTATATATTAGTTATGTGTGCCTGACGCTCTTTATGTCTAGGTTCTGGAACATTGACTGGCTCACCGTTCAAGTAGTCAGTTGGTGATCCTGATCAAGAGATACACAACATTGCTGGTGAGCTTCATTTGTTTCTACAGTTCTTTGGAATAAATTGTTATTTATTGTATACCTATCTGTGCACCTTCTTCCTACAACTACTCATAACAGCTACTTATCCGTTCATGCCTGCTTACTAGCCAGCCAGGTGCTTCAAATCCACTTTGTTGAGGCTACTGGACTCCGCTCTGCCAGGTATACAAGTAGGCAGACCTCTCTGCATCAAAGACTTTACAATCTGCAGCAGGCAACCTACAACTGTCAGCCTTGAGCGAAGTCTTCTCAAATCTTGAAGGTAATGTAGATTCACCTCTTGTACTCTTCAGTGACTAGGAGTTTTACCGGACTTTCTTCTGTCACAACTCAACATCCCAACTCTCTGCTGAGCTGGCTTTCACATCCAGCACTCACACCGACAGCCAAGCAGCTAAGAAGGGTTTGCAATCGAAAGGAACAAAAGGATCTGCATTAGGTCATATTACTAAGCCTCCACAACACCAACTTGAACTGATTATTAAATGGGCTTACTCTACTTGACCCACCTTTTTGCACTAATAATACATCCTTGCTCCCCACACGCCACAAGCTTCCTGAACCAATATAATAGTGGTATATGAGGTGACACACATGTAACATGCAGGGATTTACTAATCACCTAAATAAATAAAAAAAACAACATATCAAACACATTGAAAGGATTCACAAATCTAGTCATTACTAGCCTCTTTAGAGCTCACTATCCACTGTGCTATTTAACTTCACTCTGCAGCAGACTAAAGTTGCAAGAGTTAGAGAAAGGTGGGGTTTCAGGTCTTGACATGTTAATTCTTGAAAAAAGCTGGCACATTTCATAACACATATATTTGAACAACTACATCACTCCTGGAAAGGATTCAGCAAAGCAACAGAAAACGAGTCTTGAAAAAGGCCAGGAAAAGAACTATGAATCAGCACTCAAAGTTAAACATGTATGCTACAAAAGAGCTTAATGAAACAAGTATTCCATGCAAACAACTATTATCACAATAAAGTCACTGTGTTTACTAATCCCAAAAGGAGTTACTTCACAATTTAGATTGATTTTAGGTATCTAACTGCCTGAGTTATAAATGCACCCCTTTGTAGAAAAAAGGGTGCCAACATAGGGCCCGATTATGATCGCGGACGGACTTGAGTCTGTCCGCAACCCCTGAGGAGAAGGGAACGTCCGCAGGGGCTGCGGCGTTCCCTCAGAGCAGATTAGGATGTGAACGCCAGGGTGGCGGTCACATCCTCTATCTTTAACATTTGCGGCGGGTGCAGCCTCAAGCTGCACCTGCCGCAAGGCTAAAAATGCATGCATCACATTTGCATGCACAAAGCGGCAGGCACCGCGCAGTGCCTGCTGCTTTGTGCACGCAAATGCAGGGGGGTACCATAGGTACCCCCCATGTGCACCCCCCAAACCTCATTCACCCAGGGGCCCGCAACGGGCCCCCGAAGTGAAAGTCCGTATGCTTTTCCACGGCGGAAAAGCCGCCGTGGAAAAGCATGTCTTTCCCACCATCCTAATATGGCTGGTGGTGTCTGTTAGACACCGCCACCATATTAGGGCTTTTTCGCCGCGGTCGTAATGCGACCACGGCAGGAAAGCGGCGGACAGAATTCAAGACCCACCAGCCATCCTAATATGGCGGTGGGTCTTTGGAGGCTCCGCAGCGGTTTTTCCGCATCCTCCGGGCCAGCGGTGGCTTCCGCCGGCCCGGAGGATGCGGAAAAAAACGCAATCATAATCGGCCCCATAGATATATAATATGTGTTGGTTGAGAGTATTTATATGGAGAAAGAAATGTATTTGTTAATTGGAAATGTGTGTTAAGTTCATCAGTATTCTCGGAAAGAGCCAGCAATGATGTACTAAATAAGAAGTGAATCTGCCCCTCTTTTTAAGTCTGTGATTAAGTCTGGGATTCTTATCAGACCATACAAAAACTGCGATATCCAGACGCAGCTTGATTTTAGATAAATTGTATAGCATGCACCCATTGGTTTATTAAATTGTTTGAGGTTGCTAATATTTTTATTACTGTAAAGTTTAAAATAAAATTGCGTAAATAAATGTGTTATTAATTATAACAACTTAAGCTTTTTCAGAGAGCATCTACATATGTAGGTAGGGGGCTACTAAAAACAAAACAAGAGAGCTCAGTAAAAATACCACCTCTTTAGCTCAACTACAGTTTAGGTTTAAATTCAATGATTTTTTTAATTTACTAGTCAAATCATTCATGTCAACTCCAATGTATCTAAACTTTTACATTGCATACTAGTGTCTATTTCCTGTACAATTTAGGATTCATGTTTTTCTCTACATTCATCTAAAATCTGGCCACTCTTCTTGACTTAATATTCTTTCATTCGTTTTAGAGTTTGTGAAATATATCAGAATACGATTGCCAAATAGAGAAATTTGAATTCTGAGACTTAGAATATCTAAATTCTCTTAAACCATCCTCCAGGTATGTCGACTCAGCTAATGACAATTTATAAATAAAGAGATTTGAGAAAGGGCACTCTTGGCATGTTCCTCTTATAATGTGTAAAGCGTTGGATGATGTTCCATTAGATTATCTTAACTATCTGTTGACACTGCAAAGATTTAATAACAGCAATAAACTGACAGCCTACTCTAAATGTCCACAGTACAAATAAGACAAAATCCAGTAAGTCTAATAAATGCTTTCATAGCAGGAACAATAGTAACTGTTAACGAGATTTAAAACCAATTTGTATTCTCAAAAGTATGAATCAATTCATGAGTGGGAAGAATAATTCGTCCAAAACAAAGCCTTGTTATCAATTAAGAACCTCTTCAGCAATCATTTTAGAAAGCTGACTGGCCCATACCTCCACATATATTTTAGTGTCAATGTTAAGTAAAACAAATGCGTATTTTGGAGTTACATCCAGTGGAATCTTCCACTTTCTTACTAAAATCAACTATTTGAGTCGTCTAACAAGAATCTGAATCTGTGTTTTTATTTGGGGGGGGGGGCTGACATACTGCTTGGACATAATTATTTTGAAAAAGCTTTAAAAAATGCTAAGGGGAATCCAACATGGCCAGCAGCTTTACTTATAGACGCTGGACCAACAGACATTTTAAATCCTCTAACAGCCAGATTCATGAAGCCGAAATCGGCTCGCAAAGGGCCAGATTCTGAGAATCTGGCCCTTTGCGAGCGCTATTTTTGCATTTGGGATTCATCATCCCAAATGCAAAAATTGCAATTCTAAAAATCGCAAAATTGCGAATAATTGCATTTAAGGAATCTCAATTTGAGATTCCTTAAATGCAATTCATGAACCATTTTAAAATTGCGAATTCGCAATCTGGGGCCGCTATTTACCGCGAAGTGTAACTACGTGGTAAATAGCGAAAAACTTAGAAAAATGCACTTTAGTGCATTTTTCTAAGTTGTATGTTACACACACACATGTCCTTTGGACATGTGGGTGCGCAACACCTGTGTACATTACCATTTCAGGGGTGCTACAGGGTGTCCTTTGGACACCCTGGCACCCTTGAAATCGCATCCTTATTTGCGAATCGCTATTTGCTAATCGCAAATAAGGAATGACTCAGGCCCATAGGAATGAATGGGGAGTAATTCCTTATTTGAGATTAGCAATTAGCGAATCGCTAATAAGGAAGCTGTAGAAATCGCAATTAATATTGCGATTTCTACATGAATCCCGTTTTGCAAGTCTTTAATAGCGATTCCTTAATAATCGCTATTAAGGACTCGCAAAACATGACAACGATGAATCTGGGGGTAAGACTGATCACATCTAATTTGAAAGATTGTTCTTTATAAATGTTGACAATATTATTTAATGCCAATAAGAGATTTTTTTCTTGAGTTGATGTTTTTACTTTTGTTTAGAAAGTGCAGTGGAATATTCATCAAACAGAAATTGGACGTTCTCATTTACAAATATTATTGGTATCAGATTTGCAGAGGATTTGCTATATATTATTTTGCTCGTTTTTATTTATTATTTGATCTTACTGGGCTTATCAATGACAAATGAGCCTATTGGCTCACAAAATTTACATCATGGATTTTTTTTCCTTTGCAAAACATATTTGGGAAACCTATGTTATCCTGCCTCAATTGAGGTGTTTAGCTCTGGGATTCAATTTCTACAGTTTTTTTTTTACTTTCCAAAACCTTTATTGAGGCGTTGTGCATAGGATACATAGTTGTTACATCATGGTGCAAAGCATTATTGAGCCGTACAGCATTGGTCAAAGCAAAAGTACTCCATAAAAAAACAACCAAAACTCCCCCCCCCCAACACAAAGTGCATGACTGACAAAACTCTGTACATTCCGCAGCATCGTGTATTCATGGACTGCCCATGTACCCTACCAACTTCAAAGCAAGGTCCACCTTCATGTCAAGAGTGAATGCGTACGACCCACATCTACCTCCAAGTAACGACCAGCAATGAACCCACTTAGTATGCACTCACACCACACTGCCCTGTAGAATCACATCGTAATCATTGCAGACGGCCTCCCCCGGCTCAGGGACCCCCCCGATCAATCCTTCCTCCTCTGTCCCCTGTGCAACCTCACCGTCTGTATGCTGTGCAAGAAGATATGACACCAAGGGTCCCCAGATACCTTTAGGGCGGGATTTGAGGGGGAGCTGTTCCGCATAGCTATGTAAGTGTTCCTGCCAAGTGGACAAGTCCCTTATCCAGTCTTTAAATTTAGGGGCTATCCCTCATCCCCATTTGCATGCCACCCTCCGTTTGGCTATCAGTAGTCCCATTGCAAGGAATTTCTTGTGTACAGTCTGTACCATGTATGTCAGACCCAAGAGGCCCATCAGTGGGGACGCTGCAACCTGTAATCCCAACATCTCGGACATCCCCTCAAAGACCTCTGCCCAGTACGCTTCCACCCTGGGGCACTGCCACGCCAAGTGTATGAAGTCTGCCCCTTCCCTGCCGCACCTATCACATTGATCATGCTCCTGTAGTCGGAAGCGGTGGAGTTTGGCTGGAATGTGATATAGACGGTGGAGGAATTTGTAATGTATTAGCCGTAAGCGACTGCTGCCGGTGACCGCCTCCGTCTGCAGGCAGCTCCGCTCCCATTGGTCATCGGTCAATGACACCTCCAAGTCCTTATCCCATTCCGCCCTCGCACGCAGGGGTCCCTTAATGGTAACGTTTCTAACCTGTTTACACAGTAGGGAGATAACGTGTGTGGGTGATTCAACCTGTAGTAGCGTGTGTAGTGGTATAGATATATCAGGTTCCGTGGGGAATGTTTGGGTAACCGCTCTGATTTTCTGTCGAAGTCGGGTATACAGAAACATGTCCATGCTAGTGGGAGTGTGGTCTCCGAAAAACTGCTCAGCGGTGCGAAATTGTCCCCCTATGTGTATAGGTCGCCCCAGGTATTATACTTCAGCGTGTTTAGCATTCTGCTACCCAGTCCTTCACACGTGACCTGCTATAGTGGGCTTCGCAGAAGTGTCAGTCTATCGGAGTACATAAGGGGAGTCTCCATCTGACGCGCTATCCATTTCCAGGCCGTCACAGTGCAATCCACTGTAGATCGGTCTCTAACTCGTTCTTTAACGGTGTAAATAAGTACCCCTCGGGGGGGGACCGGAGCCCTATACCCATCTTCCACCGCCAGGTGCGCCATGAACGGAGGTGGATGCAGTCAGTACACAGCAAAATGTGCCTGCACACAGTAATAATACTGTTCGAAGTTGGGGACATCGTATCCACCCTGGTGGTAAGGCAGCATGAGAGTCGCTAAGTTCAGCCGAGCCTGCTTCCCTCCCCAGATAAGTCTAAGCAGCTGTGTTTTAAGGGTACGGATAAAGAAACTGCCCGGGTGATACGGTATATTGATGAATAAATAGAGAAATTTAGATAGTATTGTCATTTTGATGAGAGTGATCCGACCTGCCATCGAGAGGGGTAGCTTCAAGCAGTGGGTGATGCTGTCGGTGATTTTGTCGATGGCTCTACCATAGTTTACACGCATGATCTCATCCTTGTTCCTAGTAACATGTATGCCCAAGTATTTAAATTCCTCCGCTGCCCACTGTAGCAGGAAGTCTAGCTGGTGTTGTTCCATCATACCGGTCAGTGGGAATATAGCAGATTATGCCCAGTTAATTTGGAACCCCGAAATGGCGCCAAACTTCATAATTTCCCTCAGCACGGGTTGGGGTTTTCTTGGGGCTTATGTATGTACAGCGTTATGTCATCCACGTAGAGGGATATTAACAATTGCCTAGCGGGATATACCAGAGCTCCATGCTTGTGGTGCTGCCTTATTTTTGCCACTAGGGGCTCAATCGCCAGCGCAAAGAGGACAGGGGACAGAGGGCACCCCTGCCTCGTGCCTCTGGAGATGGGAAAGCCAGCAGACCTGGTCGCGTTCAGCAGCACTGAGGCTCGCGGATTGGAGTATAGCAGTTTCACCCAATTAAGAAAGGAATACGGCATGCCCATATGGCCGAGCGTGCCAATGAGGTAATCCCATTCGAGGGAGTCAAAAGCTTTGGTGACGTCGAGAAAGACTGCCACAGCAGCACTATTAGGATCAATGTCTTGCATCACCGACAACAAGGTTTGAAGATTATGGGCGGTGAACCTGTTGGGAACAAAGCCCGCCT
Source organism: Lissotriton vulgaris (assembly GCF_964263255.1). Classification (NCBI taxonomy): domain Eukaryota; kingdom Metazoa; phylum Chordata; class Amphibia; order Caudata; family Salamandridae; genus Lissotriton; species Lissotriton vulgaris. Next base: position 879,953,394 of record NC_141685.1, read on the forward strand.
GATCGGGAAGGACAAGTCTCTCCATCAGGAGGTTGAGGCGCGTGGCAAGTACCTTGGCTAAAATTTTAGTGTCGCAGTTGAGAAGCGACAGCGGCCGGTAGGAGTCGCACGAAGCAGGGCACTTCCCTGGTTTCAACAGAGCAATAATCTGGGCTTCCCTCATAATCGCCGGCAATACCCCTTCCTCCAGTGCCTCATAATAAACCGCTTTCAAAATGGGAGCTAAAGTAGTCACAAAGGTCTTGTAAAACTCCACGGGCAACCCATCGGTGCCTGGTGCCCGCCCGACTTCATAGTCATGATGGCCTCAGTAATCTCGTCCAACTCTAGGTCTAAGTCAAGGAATTTCCGCTGGGTATCTCCCAGCCATGCCAGGGCAGTATCCTCGAAATAAGTCTGCAATTCTAAGGGTGGTCCCCTTTGTGATGTGTAGAGTGTCTTATAAAAACTTGCAATTGTGTGCAATTGCTCCGGCAGGTTTCTATGTAGTCGCCCCTCCTCATCCTGTATTTCCACAATATAATTGGTAAACCTAGGGGGATGTACTGCATTTGCTAAGGCTTTCCCCGGCCGATCTACCTCCCCGAATATCCGTGCTCTATTGGTTTTCCCCCTGAACTGACATTCCTTATCGGCCATCTCTTCAAATTCGGACATCTTAGCATGAAGAGTAGCCATGGTGAACCCAGTTTCATCTCCCTCTGCCAGGTCCCTCTCTAGGGATTTGATTTCCCTTTCAAGTTTTTGTAGTTGTCTGCGGAGGTCCTTCAGGATACTCCCCTCCCCCCCATTGGAGATGCACCAACCACGCACGGTCACCTTAAAGGCCTCCCACACTGTAGTCAAGCTGGAGACTGAGTTTACGTTACGTTCAAAGAACTCCTTTATCTCCTGTTCCAGCTCAGTCCTAAATACCTGGTCTTGGAGATGTTGGGGATTAAGACGCCAGGGAAGATAAGGGGGGTGTTCAACCGGGGGCTGCAACCTAACCCTGACGGGCAAGTGATCTGAGTATGTACTGGCTAAGTCGGATGCCTCTTCTATCCAGTGCGCCATACCCACAGTTACTAGCACATAATCAAGCCTCGCTCAGAACCCGTGCACCGCTGAGTAATGCGTCCCCTTCCTCAGTGTAGGGTGCTTATATCGCCAAGTGTCTAGCAGGCGATTGGAGGTAGTGATATCCTGTAAAGTTCTCTGCGAGTTAGCGTAGTGCATGTGGTCAGGGTGGGATCTGTCGGTCCTAGGGTCTATAACAGTATTGAAATCTCCTCCCCATATCACGTAAGTAGGGTCTATCATCTGAATCTTGCCCCACACCTCCAGGAGGGCATGTGGGTCATCCGTGTTGGGATCATAATAATTAGCAAACAGAACCTCATGAGTATGTATCCTACCCCATAGTAGACAATGCCGCCCATTTACATCTGCCTCCTCCCCTCCCTGTACAAAGGGTGTCCCCCGCTTAACCAGAATAGCCACCCCTCTAGAATAGCTCGAGTAGGAGGCAAAGCAGCGGTGCACAGCCCAGCGTTCCGCGAATTGGGGTTGGTTCCTCGCGCCCAAGTGGGTTTCCAGCAGCAGGGCCACATTAATGTGATGTCTGTCCATATAACTTAGCACTTGCCTCCTCTTCCGTGGGTCATTTAGGCCTCGCACATTTCATGATAATATATTGAGTCCTCTTACACCTGAAGCTCCTTCAACCATTATCCCAGCATGTATTGACTTTTATCATATGACAATCTTGTCCATTATCCAGTCGTACATCTAGAGTCAACCCAGAACTCCCCCCCTCCTCCCCCACCCACTCCGGCTTCCCCAACTTGCCAGGCATGCGCCCCCCCCGATAACAAGTGCAAAGTCTGATACAGTCCTTTTCTATACGACCTCATATTCAATCAGTTCAAGTCTACCCTATGGACAAGCACAGTCCAAATCCCGTCCGACACCGGTCTCCCCAACTCGCCGGTTAAGGCCCCCCTCCCAGCCTTATTTCCAAAAAAATACATTCTCACCCCGAACTCTAAACAATAAACTCGAGAAGGGGAATGCTCTCAAGTGGGAGCCACTAGGGGCTCTCGCCGTGCCCACTCCACCTCCCTATTTCACCCGTCCGCGAACCCACTAAACTAAGCGGGCTGCATTAACGGGACGGAAGCGAGTGTCCGGACGGTAAAAGTGTCATAACAACCAGCAAATATTAATGATACATCACCAGCGCAAAGGTCTCAGAAGTCTTGTTGCATTCACTCTGCAGCGGATCGCAAGTTCTAGGGGCACATGATCAATCCGGGTCCGACAATGGGGACTGGGACCGGGAACGTCGGCGTGAAGCACCTTTGTGGGATGTCGCTCTGTGGTCGCGCTTAAGGTACTCATCCACCTGCTGAAGAGAATTGAAGAGTTGTTGTTTTCCCCGGTGATGGATCTTCAATCTGGCAGGGTATAGCATGGCATACGTGATTTCTTGTGCTTGCAACTCCTTTTTCACGGCCGTAAACTTTCGACGGGCTTTCTGCACGGCCTGGGTGAAGTCTGGGTAGAAAGCCAGGGTGGTGTTCTCATACCGCACTTCGCCCTTCTCACGAGCCAGGCGCAGCACAGTATCCCTATCGCGATAGTTTAAGAAACGCACTATCACCGGTCGCGGTGGGGCTCCCGGGGGTGGGCGCACCGCCAGTGATCTATGAGCCCGCTCAATGGTCATGTGCGCGGAGAAGCAGTCTTTTCCAAATAGCTCCACCAGCAGTCATTCCATGAAATCCTCCAATCTCCCTGTGTTTGTTGACTCCGCCAGGCCCAGTATGCGCACGTTGTTCCTCCGAGAGCGGGCCTCTAACTCCTCATTTTTGTCGGCTATGACCTTCAACAGCCTATACATCTGGAGCGTGTGTTGTTTGTTTGTCGCCACTCCGTCCTCCAACCCCAACACTCTTTGTTCCACCTCCTGAAGCCGCTCGTCATGCTGGTCAATCTTGGCAACCACTGCCTCAAGCCTGTTGTTCATAGCGTCCATCTTAGAGTCTATGGAAGTAAGACCCTGTTGCATCCCCACCAGCAGCGGCTTCCAGTCCCCATCTCTTGACTCTGGTGGATCCGGATCTGTGCGCTCTTTAGAGCTTGGACCGGGCGTCTTCCGCGCATCGAAGGACAGTTTCGCCTGCTTGGCATCTGTTCTCCCCATGCTGTCCAACCGTGTAGCGCCAGCCTCCTGCACGCAAGACAAATATATGTGTCCCAATCAACAAGTTGTGCTAAGTTACCGCTTTCGCCGCCGCAACCCTTGGTCTCGTCATACACTTCCAGCCATTAATACAGCACAAAATGGGACAGCTAGCCAGTGTGCAGCTTCACAAAATGGATGCTGGGGAGTCCAGGGGGTTTCAGCAACCAGTATGCAGTCCAAAGCAATCAAAATCCAGCTAATGGGGGCGAGAAGGGATTTATGTATGGTAAGGGAAGTGCCCTCTGTGCTGCCATCGGCTCCCAGGGGGCCCGTAGTTAATACTCCCACTAGTCCCGTACAAAATGGCGGCTCTGGGGTCCTCACCACACCATGGCCGTCTCCTCGACCAGGTGCACCTTCCCAGATTGCCTCTGTGCGTATAATTCCACCCATCCTCAGGGCAGTAATGCCACAGAGAGCACCTCCTTCTCCCAAGGCTCTCCCGCTCCTCACCGCACTGATAGACGGGCCGTGAGCCTCTTCACCCGTCTCCTCCCGCCGTGTGCAGGCCTCTGATCACACTCGGAGCTCGGCTGGCGCTCCGGGCACCATAGAGACACTTTTCCCTTGCTCCCCTGGTACTTAATTAGCTCCATTGTGACCCGCAGTGGCTACAAGCCGGGCAGTGATGGAGGCTGTGGCGCAGCGGGGCCTATGCACCCTCGGCCATACCCAGCAGCTTCAGCCGCCACACCTCACCAGGTCTCACACGTCTTCCGCCGCGCTCGGGCTCCGCCGCCCCTCACACAGCTTCCCGGCGGCCACTTGCCATCAATCAAGGATCGGCGGAATCAGCTCAGTCTCCGCTGTCCGGTGGTTCAACATATGGGCAGTGGTATGCAACAGGATGAGGATGATGTGTAAAATACCGCCCGGATCGGCGGGAGCCTCAACAAAGCGCGGCAGTTACAGACAAGCGCCACCTAGCCCCCCCCCCCCCACCCCCCCCAATTTCCACAGTTGTCTAATTAGAAATTGTAACTAATAACATAAAGATGTGATTTTTAAAAGTCCAAATAGGGGAGGGGAGGGAAGTAGAAAGAACAGCAAAATGGGCATTCTCCACAGTTCTGGATCCCAGTAAGGCGAAGGACGGCAGAGGTGATGAGACCACTGGGACTCAGCTGACAAATAATCTGCTGTGGAGACAAGAGTTTGGTCTCAGAGTGGCAGAGAGGCTATTGTAGTGTTGTAAGCTAGAGATGGAAGGAGGGCCTAGCCGGACTGATGTTTCAGCATGAAGGGTGGATGGAAAGCCGGAACATGCAGTGAGAGAGGAGGTTCTGGGCCCCTGTAAGTGCAGCAAGTTGGCGCAGAAGCCTTCCAGACCGACGGTGCACGCCTTAAGTGTGGCCAGTGATTGTGGGCAGCATGCTAGCATCATCTAAGAGTTGAAGCATGTGAGAAGTGGGACGGACCTGAAGAGTGGTGACATAGATCATTGGCCTAGCAACTCAGGGACGATGGGACAGAGAAAATCATTGGAATGGCAAGGAAGATGCAGAAAAGGAGAGAACAAACTTCTTTAACTAAAGGTGGCAAATAACAAGGTGCGGTGGGGACCTCAAGAACAGTCCAGCGATTGCTGTACTGGTGAAGGGCCAGAAAGACAAGTTGACCCTGGATGGATTATTGAAGAAATTGGTGTAAGTGGATGAATCCATCTCTGGCATGGCGGCAAAACTGAAAGCTATGGAGTTCAGGTTGAGTAGCTTCAAAGCAGCGACATCCTCACTGGTATTGGCACTGCTAACCTGGAAGATAGTCTGGGTGTTATGGAGAAACTTGAAAAAGACTGCGAGTGGTTCAGCAGCATGGCAACAGATGCACTGTAACTTTCAGAAAATAAAATGGTGGTACTGGAGAAGGAGAGGGGAACAGACAATGCCTACTTATAGGCTTGCATTTGTTATTGTGTCCTTTGTTGTTTGTCAATGAAGCAATAGATTCTATGTCAGGACCGGAGGCTTCGGATTATGCCTTCTTCCTTCACATTTTATTAATTTCACAGCAGCAAGAAAGACAAAAAAACTACTTTTCCCATGAACACTTGGGAACCAGGAAAAACAAACGTAAGTCCTTTGTCGGTCTCCACAACTTTGACAGCTCCCATCATGCTCCACTGCTGCTTCCTCTTCCTCTTTTTTCGCTGCTCAGCAGCAAGTTAAGTGGTTTTTCTTATCTCTCCTGAGGTTTTGGGGACTGTGATCATTGCATTTGGTGTACTGGTTCAGCGCTAGTGTTTTTCACCCTCACAGATTCCCCTCGAAATTGCGGGACGCTTTTAGCGCTCCTGACGCGATTTTTGGCCCCTTAGGAGTGCGGTGCGGTCCTTCTGCCGCTAGGGGGCAGGCTTCTCCTTGCTGGTTATCGCGCTGGAAAACGTTTTAAAAAACTGCGTTTTCGCGCGTTTGGCGACAGGTGACAGCTGCTACCCCTGACCACCCGGTTGACACCCGTTTGGGTCGCAATTAGGTTTTCTCCCCGCATGAACGCCCTGCTTAGGGTTGTACTTACTTTGGTGAGAGACACCCTGAGGGGTCGTAATAGCTCTTGTGGGTGGCGCGTGGGGGCGCTTTGCCGGGTGGTACCCTGAGATTTGGAGGGCTGCAGCGTCCCCAGGGCTTGTCCCTTAATTGTGTGCCTTGTGCCCCCATATTTTTCTGGGCTTGCTCCCAGGCTTCATTTAGTGCCCGTGAGGGTGCTGTTAACTGGCTGTCCGTACCTCTGTTCCCTGCGGAACTCAACTTACCTCGTTATGAAGGGGGAGTCAGGCCAGTACCCTGAGGAGGACCCTCAGAATTATGCCTCATGGGATGAGGACTTCTATCAAGCGGTGGATGATTCCACCTATAGGGCGGTGGATCAGGCAATGATCCCCCTGGAGCAGCGGCTTTCGGCAAGGTTGGATGAGGCGTATGCAAAGATTGCGTCCCTTATTCCCGCACCTTCCCCAGCCCCGGACCCCAATCCGTCCCCGGCGCCAACCCCCCCTAAGAAGCCGTGTATGGACGGGGTTGAACCTGCAGCGTTCGCAAAGGTTAAATGCGCGTTTATGGCGCATGAGGGGTCCCAGCCTGTGCCCGTCCTCCCTGCTGAGGTGCCCCCCCTTCCCCACGTACTATGTCTCCAGAGCCACAGCAGGATGATGACTCTCCGGATTCGGAGGAAGAGGCCTGCTCTTCGAGATCATGGCTTCCGTCCCAACCTTCCTCATCCGAGGGTCCTTCGCACATGTTGGACCCGGATGACATTGTCCACCCCAGGTCTTCCGACTGGGTCCCTGGGGACAAGGTGGCCCAGTATGTGGCGAACCGTCTCCGCAAGCCTGTTGGGTAAAGATGCTCGTAGCCGCCTTAGGGCAGAGTGCCCCCGCCCTTCCTTAGATGGGAAAGTGGCAATGACTCCTGACATTGACTCAAAGATGGCAACGTTCCTTGCTAAATTTGTCAAGGACCCCCGGAAGAGTATAGATAGGTCCTGGCGTACATGCCAGGACTAGCTGTTGGACGCGGTGGGCCCAATGACCAAGATCCTCGACATGGCCGAGGAGGCCAAGGCGTCGGGGGACCTTATCTCCCCGGATGTTCTGTACAATTGGGCACAGTGCGCCATTATTTTCCTTGGCAACACCAACTGTGCTCTCTCTATGGAGAGAAGAAGGTCACTATTGATTAAAATTGACCCGAAGTTGGGTGACTTTGCCTCCTCTGAGGCTGGCGCAGTGGCGCAGGGTGGTCTGTTCGGAGACCCGTTTATTAAAGAACTCGGCAAATTTGTAGCCACGTTTACCTCCCTGGACCGGGCTCAGTCCAATATTAAAAAGGTTTTTGCCCCTCGTGTTTTTGACAAGGCTGGACGTGGCAGGGGCCGCTCGTTCGGCCGGGGCAACTGCTCAGACAGAGGGCAACGCTCCGGATGCGGGCAGTTTCAAGACAATGCCCACTTCAACAACTTTTATCCCACAAGAGGACAGAGGTTCCGTGGCTGCGGGGGCCAGAGAGGCCAGCAACAAGGTGCTGGAAGAGGTGAGTGTGTTACCCTCTGCGAGTTTACGGGTACAGGGGCGCTTAGCGCAGTTTCTCCCAACGTGGGTTTCCCTTACAAGCGATGTTTGGGTGCTGCAGATGGTTCAGGGCTTCCAGCTGGAGTTCCATGGCCGTCCGCGTCAGCTTCAACGTCCACGCCCCATTACTTTCTCGCAGCGCGATGCAGACTTGGTGCGCGAAGAGGTTGCTGCCCTCCTCCACAAAGGGGCTATTTGTTGCGCATGCGAACATCCAGGCGGTTTTCTCAGCAACCTCTTTTTGGTCGACAAGGTCGACGGGGGCCGTTGACCGGTCATCAATCTGAAAGAGTTCAACGAATGGCTGGTATATCGCCATTTCAAGATGGAGGGTATCCACCTCCTGCGAGATGTGCTGCGCCCGTCAGACTGGATGGTCAGGCTAGACTTGAAAGACGCCTATTTGGCAGTCCCGGTTTTTCCTCCTCACCGTCGTTTCCTCCAGTTCAGGTGGGACGGTCAGGTTTACGAATTCACCACGCTGCCTTTCGGGCTTTCCTCGGCGCCGTGGTGCTTCACAAAGGTGTTACGCCCGGCGGTGGAGGCCTTGGGAGCGCGGGGTATCAGGCTGATAGTGTATTTGGACGAAATGTTGTTCATGGACCAATGTCCGGAACGGCTGGTGTCCCAACTACAATTTGCAGTCGACCTGCTACAAGGCTTGGGCTTCGTCATCAACGAGAAGAAGTCCCTTTTGGTTCCTTCCCAGTGCGTGACTTTTCTCGGGTTCAACATAGACTCGGTGTCCTCCACCTTGAGTCTACCCGCCAGGAAGTTGGCGAAGATCAGGCAGTTGCGTCAGACCCTGGCGAAACCAATGATCTCCTTGCGTCAGCTTGTGCGGTTGGTGGGTCTGCTATCGTCTTCGATTCAGGCCATATTTCCGGGCCCTCTTCACTACCGGGCCATGCAACGTCTGAAGACTTTCCATCTCACGAAAGGCCTCATGTACTCTCAGCTGATTCCATTGTCGGAGGAGGTGAGCGATGAGATGCAGTGGTGGCTGACACACATGGAGGCCTGGAATGGCCGTGCGATTTTCGGCTCCGCCCCAGATGTCGTGATAGAGTCGGATGCCAGTCGTACGGGCTGGGGAGCCAGATGTGGAGATTTCCCCACTGGGGGCCCTTGGTCCACCCTCGAGCAATCGTTGCATATCAACTGCTTAGAATTGCTGGCGGGATCCTTCGCGGTCCAGTGTTGGACCAAGGACAGAGTGCAGTCCTGTGTCCTCCTTCGGATGGACAACGTATCGGCGGTCCGATATATCAATCACCTGGGTGGCACCAGATCCAAGTTGTTGGCGGACCTGGTGAAGGATTTTTGCCTGGACCATCAGGTGTCCGTCATGGCGTTGTATCTGCCAGGTCGGCAGAACGAGGTGGCCGATTGGCACTCTCGACACCTCTTGGATGCCAGCGTGTGGAAACTGGACCCTCGAGTGTTCTCCCAGCTGATGGACAGGTGGGGTCCCTTCTCAGTGGACCTGTTTGCGTCACGTCTGGACCATCAGCTTCCGAGGTATTTCAGTTGGCGCCCAGACCCGTCTGCAGAGGCGACGGATGCCTTTCTCCAGGACTGGTCGGGCGAACAGGGGTATGCGTTTCCCCCGTTTTCAATGATAACGCGCATGTCAGCGTTGTTGCGACGCCAGTCGGTCCAAATGGTGATGATTACACCATGGTGGAGGTCTCAAGTGTGGTTTCCTGGGATTCTCCAATCCTACGCCACCACTCTCCTCACATTCTTCTCAATCCGGACAGGATTCCCCACCGGCTAGTCCAGGACGGATCGCTGAGGTTGATGGCCTGGAGGATCTCCGGCGTCGCTGGACTCTCCCAGGCCTTTCGGGAAAGGCAGAGGACCTGCTCTCTAAGGCCTGGGAAGTCAGCACGACTAAGAGATATTGATCAGCCTGGCATAGATGGCGTCGTTTGTGTGTGGGAAGGTGTTTTGTTCCCGTGGGGACAGATGTAGTGCATGTCCTTAACTTCGTGGCCGGTTTGGCGGAAGAGGGTCTAGCCTACCGTTCCATAAATACCTTCCGTTCTGCAATCTCGGCGGGCCATGATTTGGTGCAGGGTTCGCCGATCGGGGAACATCTGTTGGTGTGCAGGCTTTTGAGAGGGATCCGCCTTTCGCTGCCACCGGAACCGCGCTACTCTGTCCTGTGGGACGTTAATAGAGTGTTGAACTTATTTCTTTATTGGCAAGCAAACAGGTTTCTTTCCCGAAAAGAGCTCACAGCTAAATTAGCGATGTTGCTGTGCCTGGTGTCCGGCAGGCGACTCTTGGACGTTCGAGCTCTTGACATCATGGTCAGAGTTTTTTCCCCTCAAGGGGTCACTTTTACAGTGAGCAGGCGCACTAAGACATTAACCCAGATTATTTCATAGCCAGCTTTTCCAGACTCCCCTAAACTGTGTGTTGTGCAGTGCCTCCGTGCTTACGAAGATTTGACGAAAGATAATCGCCCTGCTGGTGAACGTAAGCTTCTCATTGCCCTACGGAAACCGTACAAGGCTGTTTCTTCCCCAACAATCGCCAGATGGGTGCGTTGGGTGATGCAGGAGGCGGGGATTGACACCAAGAGAAGTGTGGAGAAGTGTGGCTCACTGGTTAGAGGAGGCAGACCTGGAAGCAGAGGTCAGCCCGGGACCAGGGTTCAATTCCCGGCTCAGCGGGGTCTTGAGTCTTAAAATGTCCATGGACTCGACAATTCTCGCTCCGGTGCCTACTCGATTCACGGGTTCACACTATGCGACTCTGGGCAATAGCTTGCTTAATCTCCACAACGGCCCCTCGCGGTGGGATGCCTGGCTTTCACCTTGCGGATACCCTGCCGGGGTTATCTCACAGGGGAATACCAGGACGGGTTCCCTAAGCAAGCGCTTAGAGACCGCTCGGTGATTTGCGCTATATAAATTCCTGTACATTTACATTTACAAGCAGTTTGGTGCACATTCAGCGAGAGGAGCTATGGCCTCCAAAGCTTTTGCACTTGGTGCTCGGCTAGAAGATCTGATGAGAGCGGCTGGTTGGTCCTCAGATTCCACGTTTAAGAGTTTTACTTTAAGCCAGTGTTAGAGGTGGCTCGGCTGGTTGTTGACAAGCTTTGAACTGGCATAATCCGAAGCCTCCTGTCCTGACATAGAATGAGAAGAACATAAGTTACTTACCTGTAAACTGTGGTTCTCCAGGATTGGTGTCTTTCATAGATTCACATGCTTGAATATTCCCCGTCGTCAAAGTGGGAGTCCCACGGTACATGAAATAGCAGTAATATATGCATATATGAGTAAAATTACCATAATTATATAAATATATATACATATATAAAATACAGTAAAGTATCCAGAAAACAACTCAAAATTACCATAGAACAGAATAGGCCCATAGAAAGCCTAAGGGAGAAACTCAACTTAGTAACATATCAGTGTCATTATGTTTCGGTCCATATTCCAGCCAATCAGGCTGTAGCTCCCTCTAGAACCTTCTCCTCAGAAGCCCAAGTCCTCAGATTTTCGTAGCACAAAGTAACCAAAAGTGCCTGAGGAGAAGAGAGCCTCTGAGGGGAGGACAGGAGGGTCGCATGTGAATCTATGAAAGACACCAATACTGGAGAACCACAGTTTACAGGTAAGTAACTTATGTTCTTCTCCAGTATTAGGGGTGTCTTTCATAGATTCACATGCTTGAATAAGAGTAGAAAGCAGTAAATCATCATATAAGTCATAAAGGTAACATTAATTTCAAGCGGATGTATGACGTTAGCACGCATACTATTACCACGCATACCTTTACAACGCGGTATTTACAACGAATACCGTTACAGCGCATAGCGCTTTGAGGTGCTGGATAGTGGTAAGTATAATTTTATATTCCAACTCCAGTCCCCGTGGACACTAGGGAAGGTGTTGGATATAAAATTAAACTTATTCCCTATCCTGGAGCTCCCCCCAGCGCAATGCGTTGTAATGGTATGCGTGGTAATGCCTGCGTTGTAAGGGTAGTGCGTGGTAAAAAATGCGTGCTAAACGTTGTATACCATTTCAAGCATATAAGAACATATCATAAATATGTAATCTATCAATATTAAAGAGAAAAAACCTTTATGACTGGAGGCGGGTAGCAACAGAGGCTCACCTTTAATGGAAAAGATTCCGCAGCACCGCTTGTTCTACTGCTGCATCTGCGGCGTCTGTTGACTGCAGACAGTAGTGCTTCGTAAAAGTATGGCTGCTCGACCACGTAGCAGCTCTGCAAATGTGCCGCAGAGGTACCCCCGCAAAGAGGGCAGTAGAAGCTGACAACTCTAGTTGAATGAGCACGTACTGGAGCTGGAAGAGGCTTGCCAGCCTGTTGATGACAAAAAGTAATGGCAGAAGAAATCCACCTAGTAATAGTTTGTTTGGTAACAGGTTGTCCTTTGCAGATCGGGCCATAGGCCACGAATAGTTGATCAGATTTCCTGAAGGATGCAGTGCGCTGAATGTAAAACTTGAGACAACGCTTCAAATCCAGGGAATGTAATGAACGTTCCGCAGGAGTTTGTGGATCAGGAAAGAAAGTCTTTAAAATGACCGGTTCATTGAGATGGAAATCACTGGGGACTTTCGGAATAAATTTAGGATTAGTACGTAGCGTAACAGCCTCTTTTGAGAACTGGAGAAAGGAGGCTGAATTGTGAATGCCTGAATGTCACTGACACGGCTAGATGACGTCAAGGCGAGCAATAGGGCAATTTTCCACGTGAGGAATTTTAAGCTTGCTGAATGGATGGGTTCGAAAGGAGGTAGGAGGAGCTGAGACAAAACCAGGTTTAGGCGCCAAGCAGGCGGAGGACGACGAATGGGTGGAAACATACGGAAGAGGCCTTTGAAAAACTGTTGGATGATTCTAGATGAATACAGCGAGGTAGAACTATCATGACGGAAGCAGGAGAGAGCTGCCAAAAATACCTTCAGAGTGGAGTGGGAAAGTCCTGACTTTGCAAGGGATAGGATGAAGGGCAGGATCTGTTCTGGTTTGGCGGTCATCGGATCCAAGGCTTTGGTGTGGCACCAGACACAGAAACGCTTCCCCTTCAACTGATAGGTTTTAATGGTGGAAGGAGCACGGGCGTGCACTAACACCTCTCTGCAGTAAGCGTCTATGGTCAGACGCGCAAATTCATGGTGTTCAGGTTCCAGGCATGGAGCTGGAGGTATGCTGGATCCGGATGGCAAATTTGCCCCTGCTGCATCGTGAGGAGGTGAGGCAGAGGATGAAGCGATATTGGCTCGTTCTGGGAGAAAAAGAGCAGGTCCGAGAACCATGGGCGCCGCGGCCACTTGGGCGCGATCAGGATGATATGGCGGGGTTGAAGCCTCATCCTGTGCAACAAGCGCGGAATCAGAGGAAGCAGAGGGAAAGCGTAGCTGAATTCGTTCAACCAGCTGATCGAAAATGCATTTCCGCTTGACTCTCTGTGGGGATGAAGACGTGCAAAGCATTGGCATTTTCTGTTGGTGATAGTCACAAAGAGATCCATCTGCGGCTGGCCCCACTGGTGGAAAATGAACTCGAGAGTTGGTTGATTGAGTTCCCACTCGTGGTTGTCCGAGAGAGACCTGCTGAGCGAATCCGCCAGAACATTGGAAACACCCGGCACATGGATGGCTGTAAGATGAATTTGATGACGAATCGCCCATTTCCATATCTCCTGTGCTTGTTGGGAAAGCAGAAGGGACCTTGTGCCGCCCTGCTTGTTCAGGTAATGCATCCTGGTGGTGTTGTCTGTCCTCACCAGCAGAGCTTGGCCTTGAACAATGCGGTGAAAAGACTTCAGGGCAAGGAAGATTGCCAGAAGCTCTAGGCGGTTTATATGGCAAGTGCGTTGGATTGCAGCCCACTTTCCTTGTACTGACAGTCCTTCGAGATGCTCTCCCCAGCCCTCCAGGGACGCATCGGTTGTAAGCGTCAGAGTCGGAGCAGCGTCTTGAAAAGACCGACCTTTGGAAATGTTCGGAGGGTGAGCACACCACTCCAGAGCCTCCTGAATGCGGGGCATGAGAAGGATCCTGTCGTTGAATGATCCTGAAATCTGTTTCCACTGCTTGTCTAACTCCTCTTGGACGACCCTCATATGTAGCCTGCAGTGGGGAATCAACTGTATGGCGGAGGAAGCCATGCCTAGGAATGATTTCAACATCCGGACTGAAACGTACAGTTTTGACTGCAGGGATCGTACCATCTGGAGCATGGGTACTCACAAACTTTCTCTCGGGGGCCAAATTTAAAGTGTGGTTTGTGTCCGAGGGCCGCACCGGTGGGGTGGGGGTGGTCAGTGGGGAAGGGGGCGGGCTAGAGCAAAAAAAACCTGTGACCATGAGGTTGATCACAGGTCCCTGCAGCGGACGCTTTCGTCCACTGAGCCACCAGACCCGGATTACACACATCTCTCTCTCCCTCTCTCTCTCCCTCTCTCTCTCCCTCTCTCTCTCCCTCTCTTTCTCCCTCTCCCTCCCCCTCTCTCACTCTCTGTCTCCCTCTGTCTCACTCACACTGAATCTCTCACTCCCTCTCTCCATCTCTCCCTCTGTCTCATTCACTCTGACTGTCTCACTCCCTCTCTTCCTCTGTCTCACTCACCCTGATTGTCTCACTCTCTCTCCCTCTCTCTCTGTTTCCCTCTCCCTCTCTCTCTCCCTCTCCCTCACTCTATTTCCCTCTCCCTAACTTGTATTTCCCCCTCTCTCCTTCCCTCTCCCTCCTTCCCTCTCCCTCCTTCCATCTCCCTCCTTCCCTCTGTCTCTCTCTTTCTCCTTCCCTCTCCCTCATTCCCTCTGCCTCCCTCTCTCTCCTTCCCTCCCCCTCACTCTGAGCTCTTCCTCTCTCTGAGGTCTCCCTCTCTCCCCTTCCCTCTCCCTCACTCTGAGGTCTCCCTTCCTCTGTCTCCCTCACTCCGAGGTCTCCCTCTCTCTCCTTCCCTCTCCCTCACTCTGAGGTCTCCCTCTCTCTGAGGTCTCCCTCTCTCAGAGGTCTCCCTCTCTTTCTCCCTCGCTCTGTCTCCCTCCCTTCCTCTCCCTCCCTCGCTCTCCCTCCCTCCCTCGCTCTCCCTCCCTCACTCGCTCTCCCTCCCTCCCTCGCTCTCCCTCCCTCCCTCGCTCTCCCTCCCTCTCTCTCTCGCTCTCCCTCCCTCTCTCTCGCTCTCCCTCCCTCTCTCTCGCTCTCCCTCGCTTGCTCTCCCTCCCTCCCTCGCTCTCCCTCCCTCGCTCTCCCTCCTTCGCTCTCCCTCCTTTGCTCTCCCTCCCTCACTCTCCCTCTCTTTCTTGCTCTCCCTCGCTTGATCCCCCTCCCTCGCTCTCCATCCCTCGCTCTCCATCCCTCGCTCTCCATCCCTCGCTCCCTCTCTCGCTCTCCCTTGCTTGCTCGCTCTCCCTTCCTCGCTCTCCCTCCCTCGCTCTCCCTCCCTCGCTCTCCCTCCCTCGCTCCCTCTCTCTCGGTCTCCCTCGCTTGCTCTCCCTCCCTCCCTCTCTCTCGCTCTCCCTTGCTTGCTCTCCCTCCCTCCCTCGCTCCCTCTCTCGCTCTCCCTCGCTTGCTCTCCCTCGCTCCCTCGCTCTCCCTCCCTCACTCTCCCTCCCTCTCCCTCGCGCTCCCTCTTCCTCGCTCCCTCTCTTGCTCTCCCTCGCGCTCCATCTCGCTCCCTCCCACGCTCTCCCTCTCCCTCGCACCCTCACTTTCCCTCCCTTGCTCTCCCTCGCTCTCCTTCGCTCCCTTGCTTGCTCTCCCTCCCTCGCTCTCCCTCCCTCGCTCTCCCTCCATTCCTTGCTCCCTCGCTTGCTCTCCCTCCCTCCCTCACGCTCCCTCGCTCTCCCTCCCTCTCCCTCCCTCTCCCTCCCTCCCCCTCCGTCTCCCTCCCTCCCTCGCTCTCTCTCGCTCTCCCTTTCTCGCGCTCCCTCTCCATCCCTCGCTTGCTCTCCCTCGCTCTCCTTCCCTCCCTTGCTTGCTCTCCCTCCCTCGCTCTCCCTCCCTCACTCTCCCTCACTCTCTCTCGCTTGCTCTCCCTCCCTCTCCCTCGCTTGCTTCCCTCCCTCACTCTCCCTCCCTCAATCTCTCTCCCTCGCTCACCTTTGCTTGCTCTCCCTCCCTCCTTCTCCCTCCCTCCTTCTCCCTCCCTCACGCTCCCTCCCTCACGCTCCCTCCCTCCCTCACTCTCCCTCCCTCTCCCTCGCTTGCCCTCCCTCCCTCGCTCTCCCTCCTCACCCTGCCTGTGTGTGCTCGGGCTGTGACAGCTTCCAGGCGCACACACACTGCCGCACCCAAGCTCTTCTCAGGTCTTTAAAAGACCATTCATATGTTAATGAGGCTTTGTTCACCTCTCAGCGCCCCTGAAGCCCCACTCTGATTATGGCTGGAATCACCCGGCCCCCACAGAGCAGCAGAGTCTGAGTCGTGCTCTGGCTGCAGACATCTTTAAAACATTTTTTTTTTAAACTCGGGTACAATGTCTGCAAGGTCCGCGGGCCGCCAGGGAAGGCTTGCCGGGCCGCCATCGGCCCGCGGGCCGTACTATGAGTACCCCTGATCTGGAGCATGCGGTCTTGTCTTTCCTGGCAAAAACAAAAACCTTTGCCAGCTGAGAATCTAGTGAGGCTCCTAGAAAATCTCGCCGCTGAGACGGGCGAAAGTGTGACTTCTGGCAATTGATGGAAAGGCCCAAGTCCCGAAAAAGGGAGATGCAAGACTGAGTATGCTGGATTGCCAGTTGGAGGTTTGGGGCCTTTATGAGACAATCGTCCAGGTATGGATAAAACTGTATGCCTTGTAGGCGCAGAAAAGCAGCTACCAGGGCCATGATCTTGGTAAAGACCCTCGGTGCTGAACGGAGGCCGAACGGCAGGACTCTGAATTGGAAGTGTAGGTGTCGACTGTAAAACGAAGATATTTTCTGTGCCTGGGCTGGATCGGCACATGAAAATATGCGTCCTGGAGGTCGATCGTGGAGAAGAACTCTCCGGGATTGAGGTAATGTAGAATCTGGAGCAGGGTCAACATTTGAAAAGTTTTGGACGTGATGAGTTTGTTTAGAGCTCGTAGATCCAAAATTGTGCGCCATTCCCCCGATTTTTTCTTGACTAGAAAAAAGCGGGAGTAAAACCCTTTGCCCTGCTGGCCTTGTGGTACTACCTCGATAGCACCTTTCCTGATCATTAATTTCACTTGAGTCAAAAGGTCTTTGAAATGGGGAGGAGGCGGGCCAGTAGGAGGGCGATTTGGAGGAAATTTTGTGAATTCCAAATTGACGCTGGGACTGCCACTGTTTCTTTGCATTTGAACCACCTCTGTAGGTAGTTTTTCTTTGGTATGGTCTGGAGGTGTTCTAACGACTCTGGGATTGGTAAGTTTGTCTTTGCCGGTTGTCATTGTAGGAGCGATATTGGTTTGATCCACGAAAAGTGGAAAAGTTGCCACCTCTACCACGTGCTCCTCGAAAAGGCGGATTTTTACATTGGAGAGACCCCAACGCCTTGGCCGTATCCGTGTCTTTTTTGATTGAATCGAGGACCTCGTCCACATGTTTTCCGAAAAGCGATTCACCATCATAAGGTAGATCGAGGACTTTAGCTTGGACTTCAGGGCGAAATGCTGTTGATTTTAACCAGCCTTGACGCCTTAAAACAGCAGCTCCCGCCAACTGTCTAAACCCCGTAGAGGAGATATCAATGGCGCAGTCAATGATCTCTGAGGAGATTTTTTCACCCTCCTGAATGATGGCTTGTGCCTCTACTGGAATAGCATCCGGAAGTTGTGGAAGCAATGCTGCAATCTCGGACCACATTTGGCGGTCATACCGCCCAAGAATAGCCAAGGAATTAGCTGCCCTTACAGTGGTGGCTGCCATGGTAGTAAACTTTTTCCCTATGGAATCCAGCTTTCGGCCTTCCTGATCTGGAGGAGAAGTAAGGGGTGTGGAAGGATTGCGAGACCTCTTTTGAGCTGCCTGAGTAATGACGGAGTCCGCCTTTGGTTGAGACACCAAACATGTTGGAGAATCTGCTGGTGCTTTATATTTTGTATCGAGTCTTGGCAGGACAGCTGGGATCGAATTCGGTCGCTCCATTAATTTGAGATCTTCATCCCAAATGTGGTCAATTATTGGGATAGTGTGAGCTTGCCTTTGAGGTAGGTCTTTAAAATCGTAGAGAAAACAGTCAGTCTGTTGGACGTCCAAAGTGAGATGAAACCTCTTAGCAGCGCGGACCATCAAGTTGTGGAAGCTGACAATGTCCACAGGAGGCGAAGCTAATGGCGACGTTGGTGGAGTTGAAGGTGTGTGAGCCCTGTAATCATCCCACTCTTGAAGGGCATTGTCGTCATAATCATTTGGATCCGTATTTTGAGGGTCAGGATCGTCATTGTCCATATCAGGCTGGGCACGCACCGGTGACCGTGACGCAACTGGTGCAGAGGCTTGTGGTTGCGGAGGAGGTTGCGGGACTGGAGAAACAGGCCGAGATGGAGGAAATCTGCGGTTATAATCATCCAGCATGTGTTGCAGATTCCTTACCAAAGACAGTGGTATCTGTGTTGTTTGGTCTGACATAGGTGCTTCCGACCTATCTACTGGAAAAAGTTCTGTCCCATCTTCGACGTACTCTTCCTCCTCCTCATCATAATCCTGGCACTTGATGTGCAGCTCGGATGGACTAGTCGCTTGTCTAAAGGCATTATCGTGCTCTGAATCATCATTGGAGTCCTCCTCCGCAGACTGAAATAACTTGTCAGGAAGAGTAGAACCACTCTTAATAGGACTCAATTGAATTAGAGGTATTCGTTTGAGCGTAGAAGCAGTAACCACTGTGAAGGTGGTAGCTGTGGCTAAAGAATGGTGCAGCGTCGACGAGCCCGTCGACGTGGCAATGGAAGAGTCAACAGCCGGTTGAGGCGTCTGCACTGCGTCCACAGGCAAGGAATCCGTTGACGGATGTGACTTAGGCTTCGTCGACGAAGATTTTTGGTACCGTCAACGAAGGGTGGACCGTCGACGAAGTGGTAGCCGTCAACGAAGCCGTCGTCGACGGTAAGGTAGACGTCGACGAAGTAGCCGTCGACGAGGCAGGTCCTGTCGACGGGCAACGACCCGTCGACGATGCTGTAGTCTTGGTCGACGACGAGTAGTGCGTCGACGAAAGGCATGTCGACTGATGTTTCTTCGTCGACGAGGTGGATTTAGCAGCCGTCGACGAGATCTTTAAAACAGAGGTAATAGGCCTCACCTCATGTGATGTCGTCCACGAGGTGGACGTCGTCAACGTAGTTCTCGAGGACATAGAGCAAGTCGTCGTCGACGCGGAGACAGCATCCACGGATTTCGTCGTCGTCGATGTCGTCGACGGACGCGTCGACGAGCCAGTGCCCATTTTAGAGGAAGAAGGCATGGCTTTGGACAATGACGTCAGAGAACCAGGTCTCGTAGGCGCTTTTGGAGGTAAATCATGTGGGGAGATAACCTTAGAGATATCAACAAGTCTCTTTTTCTTTAGAAAAGGAGAAGGCATCTCAGACTCCGACCCACGTTTTTGAGAGGTCTTTGACTAAAAAGAAGAGACACTCTCATCCTCCGAGACCACAGTGTCCGTTGTCTTCAACTTCTGAAGCCACAGAAGGAGACGGGCCTCTCTGTCCCTTAAAGTTTTAGGTGGAAAAGTACGACAGTACTTACAGGCCTTCACTTCATGGTCTGGGTAGAGACAGTAAATACATTTACTGTGTGGATCTTCATGAAAGAGACGCAGTTTTCCACAGGATGGACAAGATCTGAACAAAGATTTCCTTGAAAAAGACATTTTGAGATGAAAAAACAGCTAAGGAAGTTGAAAAATTGAGCAGAGCTCAGGGAGACTCCCTTCACACGAAGTGCGGTAGATAATCTGAGGACTTGGTTCTTGGACTGAGGAGAAGGTTCTAGAGGGAGCTACAGCCTGATTGGCTGGAATGTGGACCAAAACATAATGACACTGATATGTTACTGAACAAAGATTTCCTTGAAAAAGACATTTTGAGATGAAAAAACAGCTAAGGAAGTTGTCCCCTTTACCATAGGGAATCAAGAACCTGCTCCGATTGACCCTCCAGCTGATAAACACCCTAGGCGGAGATGGGCAGCATTCTCCCAACCCGCATTCAATTTGGCTCTAACGGCCAAAGGTCATCCTGGCGGAATAGGTGTGGCAGACATCAACTCCAACCTAGACCAACGCATTACAGAGGCCTTGGATCTGGTTGCTCCACTTGGTGCGGCCAAATTGGGGGGCCGGGCAAAGAGATCTGCTCTCTGGTTTAATGCTGATATGCGGGTGGCAAAAGCAGCGTGTAAAAGGGCTGAAAGGCAATGGAGAGTAGCATATTCCGTCTCCACTAAAGCAGAGTATACTAACCGTAGGCGTAGTTACCATAAATTACTACGGAAGGGCAAATCGGCGTACTTCTGCACTAGGATTGAAGGAGCTGAGCAGTCCACCAAAGAACTCTTTTTAATCTACAAGTCCATCACCATAGGCAAGTCTGCGGCATGCCCCCCGAAACTCTGCACGGTGGAGGGCTGTGACCGTGTTGCAGAATTTTTCACTAACAAAGTCACTCACCTTTACAATTCCTTTCCTCGGCAGGCAACAAACGCTCCCATATGGGGGAAGGGTGTCAAAAAGACGGGAGTACGAAAGCTTACCTCCTTCCTCACCCCGCCCACAGAAGAGCTAATCCGCATCTGCGGGTCAATTAAATCTGGCTCTCCAAGAGACCCGACGACCCCTAGTCGGCTTAAGGGCAGCTTGCAGGTGCTTGAACCTTATGTTCGCAATCTACTCGATTCCTCTTTTCTGTCCCAGAGTGTCCCCAAGGCTTGGAAGCGAGCAGTTGTACTCCCCCTGCAAAAAAGGCCAATGTGAATTTCGAGAAATTCGACAATCTCCGCCCCATTTCCCTTCTGCCTTACATGGCCAAAATAGCGGAGAAAATTGCTAATACGCAACTGATGCAGTTCGTGGAGGAGGCATCGCTACTCCACGACTCACAATTTGGCTTCCGTCCCCGTCACTCAACGGAATCTGCACTTCTGGCGGCGGTGGAGGCACTCCGACAGGGTGTGGATGAGGGCCAGACTATGGCTCTGATCCTACTCGACTTAAGTGCAGCATTCGACACTGTAGCACATACCATCTTGCTACAGTGTCTGAGTGAAGGAGGGGTCACAGGTGCTGCGCTTGGTTGGATTAAGTCCTTCCTGTCTGATAGATGCTTCCAAGTCAGGATGGGAGAATGCTATTCGAGGGAGATCGAGTTGGGCCAGGGCGTACCACAGGGTTCGTCCCTGAGCCCGACTTTATTCAATATCTACGTCTCCCCGTTAGCAGCCATCGCGGAGGGCCACGGTCTCCACCTGGTGTCCTACGCCGACGACACGCAGTTGGTCGTCTCCCTATCTCGTTCCCCCGGCCTTGCGGCGGACATCTTCAGGAACTGCATGCAAGATCTTGCAGCCTGGATGTCCGCACACTGTTTAAAACTGAACGGCAGCAAGACCGAGGTGATCGTGGTGGGGGGCGGGCCTTCTGCGTGGTCGCCTGCGTGGTGGCCACCCTGCCTAGGTGAGGCCCCCACTCCCAGCCTGGAGGCCAAGAATCTTGGCATGTGGCTTGATAAGGACCTTGCCTTTGGCCCGCAGGTTGGCCGGGTGACAGGGGTGTGTTTCGGTGTCTTGAGAACTTTGAGGAAGGTTCTAGATCTGCTTCCCATCTCGGCTCGTAGGACGCTGGTGCACGCCCTGGTCACCTCGCACCTAGACTATGGTAACCTGCTTTATTTGGGGGCTTCAGGCAAGGTCATGGGGCGCCTTCAGGTGCTCCAAAATGCCGCAGCACGGCTCGTGCTAAGACTCCCGAGAAGGTCTCCCTCTAAACCCGCTCTCCAAGCTCTCCATTGGCTTCCGATGGAGAAGAGAGTTGAGTTTAAGGCCCTCTCAACGTGCCATCGCATTCTGAGCGGCAAAGCCCCTGTGCCACTTCAGAGTTTGGTGTCCCACTATGAGCCTACCTGCAATTTACGGTCCTCTCAGACGGGACTACTTGTGGTGCCCAGAGTTAGGAAGGCGCGGATGGGGGGGAGATCTTTCAGATACCTTGCTCCCAAGTGCTGGAATGTCTTGCCCCCAGACTTGCGTCTTGAGCCATCAGAGGCCCTGTTTAGGAAAAAATTAAAAACTTACCTTTTTAGCAGGTAGCTCCTGGGGGAGGGGGGGATGGCAACTGCTCACTTATCATAGCGCGGGGACACGCCTTCTGGCGTCACCAGGCGCTTTAAAAATGTCCAAATAAATAAATAAATAAATAAAAATTGAGCAGAGCTCAGGGAGACTCCCTTCACACGAAGTGCGGTAGATAATCTGAGGACTTGGTTCTTGGACTGAGGAGAAGGTTCTAGAGGGAGCTACAGCCTGATTGGCTGGAATGTGGACCAAAACATAATGACACTGATATGTTACTAAGTTGAGTTTCTCCCTTAGGCTTTCTATGGGCCTATTCTGTTCTATGGTACTTTTGAGT
The DNA here is from genome assembly GCF_964263255.1 of Lissotriton vulgaris. Lineage (NCBI taxonomy): Eukaryota > Metazoa > Chordata > Amphibia > Caudata > Salamandridae > Lissotriton > Lissotriton vulgaris. Next base: position 879,975,274 of record NC_141685.1, read on the forward strand.
TTTTTTCTGAATACTTTACTGTATTTTATATATGTACATATATTTATGGTAATTTTACTTATATATGCATATATTACTGCTATTTTATGTACCGTGGGACTCCCACTTCGACGATGGGGAATATTCAAGCATGTGAATCCATGAAAGACACCCCTAATACTGGAGAATTTGCCTAGCCTTAGTGCTGGTAAGTTCCGATTCTATTAAGGACTCGGAGGTGAGGATTATCCCTCCCAATGGCTTCCAGGAAGCGGACCCTCCCCGTATGTACTGTAAGTAATGCGTTTACGAAACTTGCATTCATGGTTACCGTTGCTTTGCACTGTTATGTTTTAAGGTGCTTTGCTATGCGACAGGGAAGAGCAGTTTTGACGGTGAGATTGCCGGAACATGGGCTTCGAGCGAAGAAAGAGGAAGAGGAAGCAGCAGTGGAGCATGATGGGAGCTGTCAGAGTTGTGGAGACCGACAAAGGACTTAGGTTTGTTTTTCCTATTTCCCAAGTGTTCATGGGAAAAGTAGTTTATTTGTCTTTCTTGCTGCTGTGAAATTAATAAAATGTGAAGGAAGAAGGCATAATCCTCGCCTCCGAGTCCTTAATAGAATTGGAACTTACCAGCACTAAGGCTAGGCAAATTCTCACTGTGCACTCAAATGTATTTCATTAATCCTGGTTTTGATTTATTAAACCAATCAGTGTGCCACGCTGTTGATATGCCTGCCTAGCATATGATCAGATAAAGATGAAGTGGCCAAGTCCCCTAGGCACCTTGGACTCTAGCGTGTACTGCAATATTGATATACTTCAAAATAAACTGTATATTACAACTTTTTTCAATTTCTTTTAAGAATTTTTACTTTCACATTTTCAACATTTCATATCAAAACAATCCAAATTATTGAACATTGTACAGAAACATATTTTTTTTTACATGTGATAATACAATCAATTCATGCTGTCAGCAAATTCAGAAGAACGGCGCCCAATCAATTCATGCTGCCAGCAGGGGTGTGAACTACTGAAGCGACTGCTCGTAGTTTGAGAACAAAAACCCGCATCGAAGAGTGGATTAAATTGAAGAATCAGGGTTATACGCTATACTACTTAAACACAGGTAATGACAGCCTAAGTTATTGTTTAGGAGCGTTAACGTTACAAGTAGACTTGCATGTAGAGGATCTTGATGTACTTATTTCTATCCCATTGCAGCCCAATAGGATTGCTGCAAGTTACATATAAGAAGTACATGCAGGACTATATCCTAGGAGCGATATCTCTGAGGTATGTGCTGGGGGTCCGTTTGAATGTATAACTCTGAATGATTGAGCAAACTGTACTTTTGAGAGGAAGGTTTCTCCCTCCCCCTTTATCCGTTTTTTGATGGTTTTTAAAAAAAAGTAACCCCTGAAAGTAGATTGTTCTTTTAAATATGAAAGTAGATGAATGAGCATGTAAAACGATAAGAGTGTGATTTTAGAGTAAAGTTGAGTGATACTCAATGTGAGGTTGGGATAACCGCTCATAAGCTGTGGATAGAACCACTATATATTGCCGTGTATGGGATGTAAAGTGGGGAGGACTACACACACGCTGTGTCGAGAACCATCATATATTGTCTTGTATAGTTCAAAAGTGTTAGTAATGGGTCCCAATAGAAGGTTTTTCAGTCTAAATAATTACAAGATATAATGTTGAAGCCTTTACAAGGTTTGAATGATGTGCATATTGTACAATAGTAATAATACATTGACATTTATTTTTGTGTGTTTTTTATTTAGATGATCTGAATAAAACTTTTTAATGTTCTAAAGGTGGTGTGTAGCAGGCAATACACCGAAACGCGTCAACGCTTCTTTTGTATTAAATTCAAGGGTCTATGTTTTGGGATTGATGATATTAACCCAACAGTGTCTATAGATCCTAATGAATTAATAGTTTAGGATGTTTTCGCAATGAATCACCGAATAATGCCTCTTTTGTGACGGTTTTAATGCTTTTATAATTTGTTGGGGGATTGTCTATGTGATTTATGTTCATTATTGTGTTTTTAATATTTGCGATACTATATTACAAAAATAAAATGGTATATTTTTTTTTAATTGGGAGCTTCTATTTTTGTGCTTGTATCCACAGCTGGAAGGGGGTCCTAATTCTGGGCATTGATACGGATGTATGGTAAGAATGGTGACTATGAGTGAGATGTAATCCAAGGGAATTTTTCATATTACACTGTTAGTGTTGGTACCCTGTCCCTTGGATAGTCGGGCCACTCCCTTTGTTATTTTCAGCAAATTCAGAAGAACAGCGCCAAATGCATTTTGGGACAGTCTGTCCCTTCGTCAGGGGATAACCTGTTAATTGAAAGAAAAACTCATCAGCTGATGTGCCAAGAAATGATACATGAAAATCTTAATATGAGCACTCAATTTCGAAAAAGAGTGTGATCACGTAGTGCCAGAAACCTATGACCATGCGTTATGCCACAATTGCATCCAAGTGATGCCCTATGTGTCAAAAAAAAAAAATACACATCCGTCCGGACAATAGACCGAGTGTCCTGGACAAACCTCCAGATGACCTGTAAACACAATAACCCAACACTGTATCCTGTTGTATATTCACTTATTGATTCAAGATTAAGGGGCAAATGTATCAAATACCGTCATTGCGATTCTCAAATAGCGATTGTTAGAGAATCGCTATTTGAGAATCGCATAAAGGTATGTAATAAATAATTCACAAATATTATGCGATTTCTTGGCTAGGAGGCCCATAGAATGAATGGGTAGACATTCTCAATTTGCGATTCGCAATTTGAGAATCGCAAATTTAGAATGCAATTTCAAGGGTGCCATGGTGTCCAAAGGACACCCTGTTGCACCCCTGAAATATGTATGTGTGCATATGTGGTGCACATACATGCCCTAAGGGCATGTATGTGTGGCACATGGCACTTTGAAAAAAGCAAAAAATTGCTTTTTTCAAAGAATTCGCAAATTACCACCAACTGTCAGTTGGTGGTAATTTGTGATTTCTTATGCCAAATTTGCACAACTTATGTGCTTCATACATTTCATTGAAGGAATCGCAATTTGCAATTCCTTAAATGTAATTACAAAATAGAGAATCGCAAATTCTGGGATTCTCTAATTTGTGATTCACTTTTGGGATGATACATCCCAAAAGGCCTTTTCCCGTTCGCAAACGGGAAAAGGGATTGATACATATGCACCAAAGTGTTGTGAATGTTTGGGTAACCAAGTACCTTAAAATAACCACGTGCTTCCCCATGTAGAGTGTTGCTCTCTCTTTCATCTGCTTTACCCCTGCATTGTTTGTAGAACTGCAAGTTTGCTTTCATGGTTCGCTGTTTTCTCCACGACAGCCGTAAGAAGCTAGATTCCACTGTGCGTGCATGTGAAGAGTGACTTTAGAAGCCTCCTGTAATAAGTTATGACAAGCGACTTGTAACTTCTTTTTTCTTAATACAGGCACGTTCGGATGTCAGAACATGCCCGTAACAATGATATAAAGCAGTTTCCTTTAGAAAGCTATTTCAGTATCCTTATTATTATAGTTCCATTTTACTAAGTATGGGCGAAATTTGCGAATTCACGTTCCGCAAATTCTCGCGAAATCGAATTCGCGATCCGCGAAATTCGTGCGAATTTCTTTTTTTTGCGTGTTCGCAGGGTTTTTTGCGCATTCGCGGGCCGCTTGCAGCGCATCGACCGCGAACTTACCCATGCGGTCTTACATGGGCGTGGCCATCTTGTTATCTTTGCGTATTTCCGGTTCTGGGGCTTTCTGCATGCTCGCGCTATGCGCATGGCACGCTCAGGGGTTAGCAGGTGTTTTTGCGTGCTCGCGGGGGAAATATCGCGCGAACTTACCCACGAGGTCCTCTATGGGCGCGGCCATCTTGTTTTTCATTCATTGCTATGGATTTGGGCATGCTATCCTTTCAATCGATCTCTAATCTTTGCAATCCTTTGTATTTCTGTACTTTTTTTTGCATTTTTTGCTTATTATCTATCTCTCTATTTTCCTACATCTATATTTTGTGTTTTTTTCAACTTTTTGTTACTTTATTACCTACTTTATTTGTTTAGCTCTCTCTCTTATATTATTTCATTTTCACACCTATTCTTTACTTCTTGTGCCCAGGACCATGGCAAAGGGGGCCGACAAGGGCAAGGGGAAGGGCCCAGCACCCCGTAGCCGGCTCCCTTGCGGGCGTTTGAGGAGGGAGCAAGTCCAGGCCAGGGAGATCTTCTCTGCGGTGGAAATGTCCGCCTAAATGTTTTATGTTCAGCGACACCTCCCTAAGACCATGGCAGCAGGCAGGAGGATTGCTTCCGGTTATGGCCTCCGGGAGCGTCGCCAGCTGTGGGAGAAGGTGTGCCGGGCCATGCATAGGGAGTCTGGGGTCCGGCGCACCTACCAGCAAGCGACGCACCGGTGGTCTGACATCCTCGACCGGGAGCAGGACATGCTCCACCTGCTAGGATTTGAGATCCCTGGCCTTGGTGAGTAGCTATTTAATAACTACATTGTTTTCTTCTGCTCTGTTATATAGCTAATCTATTTTTTTCCTGAAGAGTACGAATGCTGCTGATTCGATTACATTGCAGGTAAATTAATGTTTAAATAGCTTCTGTCATTGCAGGTGCTCGCCTGGTTATTGGCTTTGCTACTATGCTTACTTGTTTGCAACTTTTAGCTAATTTGAGAGCATTACTGTGTATTGCTAGAGACAGTAGACTCAAGTCTAGTCCTTCTTTGTACTCCTGCTGCTGCCACTTTGAAGAGATAGTGGTGGATTGATACGTTGGGTATATTATTTATTACTTGTTATAGGACATTTGTTAGTGGTCTGCAATCATGATGACGGACTGTGTCTGTCACGCAACGTCTCGTGCTGCTGAGTGATGGCAGTCATAGTAGAACCTTTTTGTAGTTGGTGTAGTTAGTGAATTACATAACTTTCCTATTAGACGGTCTGCAAATCTTGCAATACTGTACTACTATCCTCCTAGTTGACCAGATCAGATGTAATTGTTGTTAATTTGTTTCCCCGAGATAATTTTTGATTGTGTTCAAAGAAATCAAACATTTAAAAAAACAATCATGGGGGCGTGGCCAAGATGGCGGAGTGAGCGGACGTGCTTTGTCGAGCTCCCGCCGCCGGCCGCTATTTACCAGCATAAACTTTAGCAATTGTCCCGGCCCGAGCACTTCCCTGGCGGGCCCGACGTCAGCACTGCCGCGGTGGGGTGCGAGAGGGTGGCGCTGCCGGTTCCCGGCGTGTGATTCCCGCTGACCCAGCCTTGAATTGTGGCGGCCACGGCGGCCTGAGGAGAGCGGTGCAGTTGAAACGAGGCCGTAGTGGGCGGAGTCCAGACGCCGCCTCGGGTGCACCTAGACCCGGCGGTTGCAGCAACGGCAAGCCCGACCCGCGCTGCGGAGGGCGAGGCCCCCGTGATCCCAGGTCGGGGGCTTCTGCGGGCGTGCTCCACCATCTCGCCACCCAGCAGATCGGCTCTAGCAGCAACGGACGGCAACAGCGCCGGCTGGAGGGGTGTGCCGAGGAGCCCGGAGAGCAGAGGTGAGGAGCGGGAGTGGACGGGCGGCCCCCCCCCGGCGCCCGGCAAGCCTGCTTCGGAGCGCGGAGGCCATCGGGGGACGGAAGGGCTCATGCAGACCCCCTCACGAGTTGGGGCGCCGGTAGAGTGGTGAGACGGTCGGCGGGAGCAACTCGGGGTCGCGGCACACCTTGACTGGGCCTGGCCTCGTGTCCTTCCCCTTGCCGCCGGCCCCCACCTGCAGCACTGCCCCTGATATACAAACTCTGTCCGCTGCCACGATATTGAAACGGTGCACCCGGCGGGTACGGTAGCGGCCCGTCGGCCTGAGTGACGGCTGGGAGACCTGTGGAGGCCCTCTTGCATGGTGTGGGCCCGGTGAGGCCTCCTAATCTGCCTGAGTCAGCGGCGCCGCCTCCGGTGCACTCCGCGCCGGCGGCTACAATCCCAGCAGGCTCGGCCTGCACGCTGGTGAACGGGGCCCCTTGGGACTACTGGACGGGGCTTCTGCGGGCCTGCCGCACCCCCTCGCCCCCTGGGCAGCACAGCCCTGAAAGCCGCGGGCGCCATTTTGGACCGCAACACACCCTGCCCGGGCCTAGCCTTGCGCCCCCCCCCCCCACCTGCCCCCACCACAAGGCCTCCATCGAGCACTGCCGCGGTTTCGAGGCGGCGAGCCCAGCGGGGTGCTGCGGCGTCGCAACGGTTGACGTGAGGGCTGCAACTTGGGGACATAGAGAGACGCTGCCTCGTGGTCCCGGACCCGTGGGGCCTCCCACTCCGACAGTTTCGCTGGTGACCGCCTGAATCCCCTGGGGGCAGCTTACCGCCTTGGGCCTGGAACTCGCCCGAGCGCGGCACCCGCACGCAACGCAAGAGGCATTAGACGGCCCGGGCCCAGTGAGACGGCGCACCCTCGAGACCTAGGGGCCTGTAAGCAGCTGGCCTTAGTGGCGGTCGACCGGCGCGCCTGGTGGGCCCTGAGGGGGGCATGTCCGGCGGGAGGCCCAGGAAGGACCGCACCATAAAGGACCTCTTCACCCCTACCGCCATGGGGAAACGGAATGACCCCACGGCGTCCAGCAACCGGGGAGACACGGAGAAGAAAACGGTGGCCACACCGCCCTCCGGGCGACCGGATCCCGAGGGCCCCGTCATACGGTCTTTCCTGGAGTCCCTGTTCACCAGTCTAAGGGAGGACATCCACGCCTTAAAGAAGGAGCTCCAAGAGGAAATTAAAGAGGTCCGCCGCGACACCGACGCCATAGGGGAGAGGGTAGCGGACCTGGAGACTAAATGTGACGCACGGGACACCGAAATGGAGGCCCTACGGCAGGAACTAGCCCGCATACACAATCAGCAGGTGGATCTCCAGACACATGCCGAGGACCTGGAGAACCGCTCCAGGCGGCATAACATCAGGATCAGGGGAGTACGACTGTCACCAGACAAGGAGGATCTTTTTCAGTTCACGCAGGGTCTCTTCAACCACGTCCTGGGCCGGTCGGCGGATGCCCCCTTGCGATTGGACAGGGCCCACCGGACAGGGCCACCTAGAGCTGACACAGCCCACCCAGCGGACATCCTGGTTTGTGTGCAGGACTTCAGGACAAAGGAGGAGATCCTGAGCAAGGCGCGTCAAATGACGCCAATTACCTATGGTGACCACTCCCCGACTTTGTACCAGGATTTAGCCGCGATCACCCTGGAGAAGCGGCGCATCTTTCGACCAGTCACGGCGGAACTGAGAAAGCGCAATGTTTCTTACAGCTGGGGTCACCCCTTCCGTCTGGTGTTTCGGCTTGGCAATGTACTTCATCAGCCGCGTTCCCTCAGGGCCGCCTGCCGCCTGCTGGGCCTTGAGGAGCCGGTGGTCGACGGCGATCCCTCGGGGGAGGGTGCCTCCGGCGAGGCGGCCCCAGGACGCTGGCAACAACAGCGGCGCCGACGCAAGCCGAGACGCCCCGCAGCTACAGAGATAGAGGAGGGACAGCGGGCTGCAGTGGAGACCGTGGCGCAGGGCCTGATGCAAGCGAACAATGGCTGACTGCTGAAGGAACGGCACGCTAGCTCTGTAGGGCAAGGTAGGGCCGGGCCTGTCGAGGCCGGCGGCGGGGGCGATGGCTGAGTGCTTTCCGGCCTTCCCCGATGGAGACACTGACTTTTCGCCCACGGTGGTGGACAGGGGGTGGGCCGACCCGCTCGCACTGTCGCCACTGCCTCCATTCTACAGACTCACTTTACCACGAGTCCAGTGGCCTCTTGACTGGACCTGGGACAATGTTGGACCGAGTTTCTTTCACAGTTGGGGAGGGAGGTTGGGGGGTGGGGTGGGAAGGGGGTGTTGGGCAGGATGAGGTTGAATGGGAGTTGGTGGGGGGGTGGGAGGGGGGAGGGCGCTCTCCTTGTCCAGGGACCTTAGGCTCTTACATGGGGGCCACGAATTGGATGTGCATTGAACGAGGGACTGCCCCACACCAGGCTGCCGCTAGGCGGGCACCGGCCATAGCTTTCCACTCACTACGCCCGCCATGACACGCCAGCTGCGAATACTTTCCCTTAATGTGCGAGGTCTCAATAGCCCTATCAAACGCAAGGCAGTCCTGTCCTTCCTAGACCGCTCAAAAGCTGACATCTGCCTCCTCCAGGAGACACACCTGGTGTCCAAAGACCACCACAGACTGAAGTCTCGCTCCTTCCCGTGGCAGTTCTTCTCCTCCACCCAGAAGAAGGCGGCCGGGGTAGCTATACTGGTTGCCAGGTCTTTTCAAGGGCGGGTCCTGCAGAAGGAGGCTGAGATTAAAGGGCGGCTTCTCCTCCACAGCTTTCAGGTAGCAGGTCAGACATTATTAGTGGGCTCGGTTTATGCACCGAATGAAGGTCAGGAAAGGTTCCTTCTCACCGCACTAGAAGCTGCCACAGCCACAACGCACCCACACTTACTACTTGGGGGGGACCTAAACTTAGTGTTCCACAACACAGCGGACCGCACGGGACAGAGGTTTGGACAGGTGGGGGCGCTCTCAGCGACGGGACATGCACACCTCTCGGATCTGGCCATCACTGTTTTATGGCGACACTTTCACCCACACATGGCGGCTTACACCTACTACTCAGCGGCCCACAAGACCTATGCGAGACTGGACTATTTCTTGTGTTCTTCGCAGCTGACGGCGCAGGCTGAGGATGTAGAGATACTCCCGGCCTCACTGTCCGATCACTCGCCAGTGGTAGCGACCCTCCGGGTGGCGCCCACGCCGGCACCGCAGCGTCACTCGCGGCTTCGAGATGGACTCTTGCTGAACCCCGCCACGCAGGACAGGCTCAAGACCGCTCTTGCGCAATTCTTGGCCCACAATGCCAACGACGACACGACCAAAGCCACTCAGTGGGCGGCGCTCAAAGCAGTCCTGCGCGGCGAGATCATCTCCATCGCCACGGCCGATAATAAGGACAGGGCTGAACTCACTCAGCGAGTGGCTGAATTGGAGCAGATGCACCAACGCACCGGGGCCGCGCGGGTGTGGCGCCGGTTATGCACAGAGCACAAGATGCTCGCAGCGTTGGACCAGGACGTGGCCGAATACGCCGCTATCCGCCTCAAACACGTGTATTACACCGGAGGGGACCGATGCGGGAAGCTCTTGGCGGGCAGACTGCGAGCACAGGAGCAGAAACGCCACGTACGTGCCCTCACCTCCACGCTCGGGGCGCAGGTCATGGAGGACGCAGCTTTATCAGCGGCCTTCGGCAAATTCTACGCCGGTCTCTATGACGCGGATTATCTCGACCTGAAGGCGGGACTGGACTACTTGCGCGGCGCGACGCTCCCCACCCTCACCCAAGCACAGGCGGACTTCCTAGACCGGCCCATTGGCCTGGAAGAGGTCATTTCGGCAATATCTCGCCTTAAAGTGGGGAAGTCGCCGGGGCCAGACGGCTACACGGCGGCCTTCTATAAAACTTTCTGCCCACAGATGGCCCCCCTACTGCGCGACCTGTTTAACACCTTTGATCGACCCGGTGCCATTCCCCCTGATCTACTCGAGGCGGCCATATCGGTGATCCCCAAGGCCGGCCGTGACCCGGCGGACTGTGGCTCTTACCGGCCCATTTCCTTGCTGAATGTGGATCTGAAGCTTTACACCGGCATCCTCGCGAGTCGCCTAGCACCGTACATGCAGCAATTGGTCGACCCCGACCAGTCGGGCTTCATCTCCCAGAGGCAAACTAGCGACATTACCCGGCGAGTCCTCCACCTCATCGAGGCCGGCTCGCGTACGCGACCGGGCTGCATGCTCCTCACCATCAACGCGGAAAAGGCGTTCGACAGGGTGCATTGGCCTTATCTTGAACAGGTGTTGCAGCACTTCGGGTTTGGGGAGACCCTCCGCCACCGCATATTTAACTGCTATCGGCATCCCAATGCAGCGGTGAGGGTTAACGGCCATACCTCCCCGAGATTCGAAATTGGCAGAGGCACTCGGCAGGGCTGCCCGCTCTCTCCCCTCCTGTTCGCCCTCTATATGGAGCCGATGGCCCAGAGAGTGCGACAACACAACCACATCTCTGGTATCCGCTTTGGTGGTGACACTCACAAAATTAGTTTATATGCGGACGACGTGCTGCTGTCCCTCACCGACCCGATGCAATCCATGCGGGCGCTCTTTGTGGAACTCCACGCCTTTGCGCAGGTCTCGGGCTTTAAGATCAATGAGGCGAAATCGGAGGCCCTGAATATCTCGCTATCCCCCGACATCCTAGCAGAGGTCAAAGCGGAGTTTAAGGTGCAGTGGTCAAACACCTCTGTTCCTTATTTAGGGGTCCACTTGGCACCGACGGTGCGGGCCACTGCGGAGGCCAACTACGCGACTCTGACGAAGAAGGTCCGTGATCAACTGCGGCGTTGGAAGCCGCTCACGCTGTCTTGACTCGGCCGGATCGCGGCGGTGAAGATGACTTTGCTCCCGCAGATTTTGTATCTGTTTCAGACGCTCCCCCTGCGGCCCCCGCGCGAGTGGCTAAAAAACACCCAGTCGGACCTATCACGGTTTATCTGGAATGGTCGACGCCCGCGATTCAAACACACTATTGCGACCCTGCTGCCGGAACACGGGGGAGTGGGGATACCCGACCTCGCGCTATACTTTCAGGCGGCGCAACTACGCACGCTGGTAGAGTGGCATCAACTAGAGTCGGGCAAGCACTGGCTCTTTCAGGACCAGGCGGTGGCCGGTCGCCCACTGCAGGGAGTCCCATTCCTCCCACGGCGCCACAGACCTCCCTATCTGTACGCCTCGGACATCACGAGTACTGTCCTTGGAGTCTGGGACAAGGTAGCCGTGACGAAAGGGTTGACCTCCTTTCCTTCACCGATGACACCGATTTTCGATAACCCTGACTTCACACCGGGACAAGACGCACGGGCATTCGCGGCTTGGCGGGCAACCCCCTGCAGGAATGTTGGACACATGTTTGACCTCAAGGGCATACTTCAGTTCCAACAGGTGAAGCAGGACTATGGTGTTGCCGAGGCGGACCGCCTGCGATACCTGCAGGTGCGGCACTGGGTACTTCACCCTTCCATCTTGCCAGGCGCCCGACGACATCTCACACCTTATGAGAAGTGGCTGTTAACCCGCACATCAGACAAGAGATTAATCTCGGATCTCTACCAACAGTTGCTCCTCACTAACACGTACACATACAATGCGGGTAGGGTCAGGTGGGAAAGGGACTTAGGGCGCCAACTCACACGGAAGGAATGGGAGGGGGTCTACTACAGGGCCAGACACTCAGCCCACCACACTGGTCTCACTGAGACGATGACCAAAATTGCCACATATTGGTATCATACCCCCGAGAGGCTGCACCAGTGGGACCCCCGGGTGAGCGATCGCTGCTGGCGGGACTGTGGGGAACTTGGGACTTTGGAACATTTGCTGTGGAGCTGCGACAAGCTCCGTCCGTACTGGACCCCCATTCTAGACTTAATTGATTCCCACCTAGATACACAAATACCCCGCTTCCCAGCCTACATCCTACTAGGCCTCCCTAACCCCCTTATGTACCCCCTGAAATCCTGGAGGGGCAGACTGATCGCACTGGCATTGGGGGCAGCGGTACAGAACATCGTGGCTCATTGGAGGGCGGCTCAGGCTCCGCTGCAGCTGGGCTGGCTACACAGGCTGTGGGCGATCCTGGGCATGGAGAAGCTCTCCCTGACCGCGGCGGGGAAAGGGTCAGACTTTGCAGCTCTATGGCAGCCCTTCCTCTCCCTGTTGACCGGGGAATTCCGGGAGGTGAGTTGCCCCCGGTATCTGCGGCTGCTACGCCTCGCGGATACCCCACTACCGGAGCCTAAGTCACGCTCACACAAACGCAAGGGCCCGGCAAGGGAGGCTCCAACTGGCCCATAGATGGGGCAGCGCTGGAGTGTCACCCTATGCTTGACTATTGGACAAGGAGGGGGGAGGGTGGGGGGAAAGGGGGGGGGTCCCGGGTTGTTTTGTTTCATGTTGAAACTCATGTTCCTTTCCGCATTCTTATTGGCTCCGCTTGCACCTCTTGAGCACCTCTTTTGACGCGGCCTGCCGGATGGGTTGTAGGCGGCTTGCTGTGTTAACTAAGAATGTCTCGTATTATCATGCTGAGCGTAAGCAATGCCTCCGGCCTATACTGCCTCCCCTCGGGGTCGGCGCTGATACTTTTTGTGAGGTGCAGTGTGATTATTTTCTACTCAATAAAAGATTTAATACTAAAAAAAAATCATCCATGTTGTGTTTCTTTATTTCATGATCATCAGCACCTCCCAGGGGCAAGGTGACTGATACTTCGGTGGAAGAAGGTGGACAGGATCGGTCCCTTGCAGACTCTTCTGCTGGCCCCAATAAGTTGTTCTATTGTTATATTAATACTTATACTTCCATAACTTTTACAGCTCCTATTCATTACAAACTGTTTCCTAATTCTATGTTTTACAAAATAGTCTTTGATCTTCTTCTAATCTAGACTACTTTCTACATTCTTATCCTGCCACTACCATCACTCTCTATGCTACTACTATTTACGATTATGAGTCGGTCTGTGTAGGTAGCTAAGCTTGCCCAGTCGGCAAACGGTGTTAAACAAAACTCTGATCCAGCAATAGCTCTAGGCACTGAGTGCAGTCCTCTGGGTTGCCCTTGCTGTCTATTCCAGTCCAATTTCCAACAACAAAATGTCATTGTTTACACCAAGTAAAAGGTAGCAGTTGCCTTTTTGATTTGAGAGGAGCACATCCCATACCGCTAGTGTTTCAGGGACTATTCTGCACATAAAGAAGTATGGACAAGAGAAATAGGACATTGTTGATGATAGGTGCAGTTCGACTTTCGACATACCTCAGTCCGAACAGAAGTTGAACCCCCAATCCCCTGACCGACTATCTAGTGTGTCTGACCAATGATTCTACGACCCAGAAGAACAGAAGAAGACTACCGCCGAGTCCCGGCCTATCTGAGTCACTGAAACATGACTGCCAAGTGCAGTAGTTCAAACCCTTCCGCTCACTCACTCGTGAACAAAAACCACACAGTGTTTGTTAGTTTTAAAGTTGTATTTTCAATTAAGAAATGAAAACATTATTTCTTTATTTTTAATAGCGTAGTATTCGGAGCGAGCAATGGTGATGGATGAAGATGACGTTAAAGTTTAAACAACATTCCCATGAATTAAATTAGTATTACTCAAACTTAATAATAGGTAACAGACACATGAAATTATTAGAATAACTGTGCAGGAGCCCCCACCTTCTTTAAAGTACTGCTGGTGATGACTTACTAGTAGTTGGTGAATCGTCCTGTTGGCAGAAGGGCAATGGAATCTTCTTTCTGTAATTCGAAAAATGGTGCACGTTAAGCAAGCATTCATCAGTTGTCATAAGAAGTGTAGCATTTAATGGAATAAGCATATAAAAGGTTAACACCCTCCCCAAAACCGTTACTTTTTTTCAATCCCAGTAATAAAAAATGTGTTATGTAACATTTTCTTCCATTACGAGACAAAATAGGGGGTTGTGTATGGCATCTGAAAATATGAGATGTTTTTCCAAGATGTCACAACATCTGATGCGGCACAGATGACCACCAGTGCCGGGGCCAGCAGTGCGGAGGGGTCCACTCTAGGGCTGGATGCGGCGGCACCAACAGGAGGAGCTGGGGGGGGGAGACTCAGCGGCGGCGGACGGTGGTAAGTTATTATACTCCTTACTTATGGAACATTTTTTGAGTAGGCTCGCAAAGGAGTGTCTGATGTACTGTACAGTAGTACACAGTACACTAGTATAAGTACACTGTACTGTTAAGAACAGTTACTAATTTAGAACTACTTTTTGGGCTATCACTGAGAAGACAGTCAACCTTGACTTGTAATAGCATTAGCGGCGTAACTTCTTGGGTAAGCAATGGCCCCCTCTATTTCACTTCAACTCAGCTGGCAAATTTTTATTGTGAAGCCAAGTCATATCAGATGTAGTTTAGGGATGTGAAGAACGAAAAGTGAAAGAAGGGTGAAACAAAGGACGAGCGAGTCTTAATATTTATGACTGTAAAGAATGTTTTTTTTAATGCAAGTCAAGATAAGAAGACAGTGGATTCCAAAATATAATGAAAAGGGTGTTAGTTGGTTGTTGACAAAAATAAATGTTGGTTCTTTTTATTCATTAAGAAGAATCATAGACGTACTTTGGAAGCCTGGATGTTATCTTATTTTTCCTCATCGATAGCAGCGGTGTATGATATAGTAGCGCAGACGCTGAGTGGATGAAGTATGGCCAGTGGCAGTGCCAACCCTATGGAAAAGTAAGACCTTCCTATCCCCACCTGCATGTACTGCTTAAAGTACTGAGAGTCTGCGTCATCATGGCTGTATTTCTTGGGTGCAAGCTGAGTGAGCTGCCATTATGTCGGCTACCACAAGTTCACGTACTAGTAATTTATTTTGCAAAACAAGAGAAAAAAGTAAAAAAGGACATTGTTTAGTTCTCTCTGACTATGTATGTAGTAGTGAGTTCACCCATAGTGCTGCTAGTGGAATTCCTGAAACTCCCAGTAATGTCACAGGCTTACAAAGACGGCGGAAAGATACATGCCAAAATGTTATACTCTGTTTGCTACTTGCTGGTGTTACTCGGAGTCAACTTTCCGTTGAATTATTTAAACTTTATGTTAAAGACTATTGGCTACAGTATTTTTCTTTCTTTCTTCATAGATGCTACTCCAAAAAAGCTCACCCGCAAGGAGATGGCTGTCCGGGCCAGGGCCCGTAAGCTGGAGGCTATTTGTGCAGAGAATCGGCGGCTGTGGGCTCGGGAGCAGGAGGAGACAGCAACCACTACATCCTTCTCCAGTGCCCCCGGGTCCACCAGCCAGAGGCCTCCAGCAAAACGGAGCAGTGGCGCGCCAGCCTCCCGCCGCCGCAGAGCAGCAACAAAATCAGCCGCCCCCCAAGATCCTGGATGGTACGTCAGCGTCGGCTCCGTAAAAGAGTAGAATACCTGGAGAGTTGGGCGGAAAACATCAGCGCCAGCTCCGTGACTTCCGCAAAGAGCTGCGGAACGTGCAGCACCAGCTATCCACACTACGCCACCGGAGGAAGTAACTGTCCCTTGCCCCTTTTTTAAAGACTGTTGGGAGGGTGGGAATTGGGTATTTGGGAAAGGGGACTTTTGGACTTTTGGACATTGGTTTGGTTAGTGAGGGGGGTGAGTTGGGGTCATTTATTTTATTTTTGCGGCAACAACATCAATAATATATATTTCTTAATAATTATATTTTTCATACCAAAACACAGTATACGCGTTCATATTATTTTGTGTGGGGATTGGCGATGGTTACTGGACGTTTGGTTTCTTCAAACTTACCAGCATGAATGAAACATCTAGTCCTGAAATGTACCAGAATGCAAGTAACAGAGTTGGTGAATTCAGTAGCCCTACTTCTGTACTTTACTAGTAGTACTGTCAGTCTCTGCTCTCCTCCCAGTCATAGCCCATTATTCTACCTCTCCAAAATGCTTATCTTACCTGTGATTCGTGTTTGAGAATAGGGGTAGCCACAGGGCTGCCTGCATTGCAAATGTTGATTAAGGTTGGTTGTTGACTTGAATCCTCGACGGATGCAATATCATTGTTGTGCTGGTAGCAGTAGTGGTACACACTGGCAGTAGCAGTATATGAAAAAAAAGGAAATTAAACATTGAGTGGCCTGAGCGTAGCATTAGAAACAGTACAATATAGCCTTATAGCCCGCCGTAGAGGGCTATACCGGCTATTAAAGGCCCTCTCCAGCGTTAAAGGCCCCGAGCCGAAGGCGAGGGCCTTTAACAAGGGAGAGGGGCTTTAATAGCGGTATAGCCCATCTACGATGGGCTATAAGGCTATTAGAACATTCGGTCACTAGAGGACAGAATGTTCTAACAAAAAAAACAAAGCCTTTTGGAATCCCCTCAGGTTCCCTGAAGCCTTTGTCCAGAGCTATGAACAAAAAAACATTGGAATGTTGGAGCTCCAGGCTTATACCAGCCATTATAAGCCCAGAGCACTCCATTGTTATCAATGGAGCTCCCAACATTCCAATGTTCTAATAGATAGTACGGTAGAGAATAGTGCCATAAATGATAGCCTAAGCAGTGCTAAATTAATGTAAATGTAAGTAGTAGTTGCGTGGAGTTTGACTGCTATAAGAAATTAAGGCAAAGGATACACCAACGTAACGTAAGCATTAAGTATTTCATTCTTCACGTCGTGTAGGAGGAGGATGTTCTTGATGATCATCAATCCACGATGGCGCACATGAATTTCTGTGGGACACCCCCGCGCCGCACGGCCACCAGCTGCTGCGTGTGCCCCCAGTGCCTGCCTCTGCCTCAGCGCCGGCCTCGCTGCCGCCTTGAGCGATCCCCGTTGGTTTTGACCCGTTTTTGCCCAACATTTGTGCTTGTTTCTTTGTGTGCCGTCAGATCGTCAGCTTATCTGTTTTCCCCCGTTTTGACCTGAATTTTGCCCGACATTTGTGCTTGTTTCTTTGTGTATCGTCAGCTTAACTGTTTTCCCCCGTTTTTGACCTGTATTTTTGCCTGTATTTTTCTGTGCCGTTTCCTCTTAGTGTGCTGACCCCCATTGTGCATTGTGCCTGTCTCCTTCCTGTTTGCCCGCCTACCTCGCCGCCCTCCGCTCTCCCTCCCCGCTCCCGCTTCCCGCCACCGCCATTAGCCCCGCCCCTTTCTCTTCTGTTCCCTCCCCGCTCCCGCCTCCCAGCTGCTCCGCCCACCCGCGCACTTGGCCTTAAATGGCGACCGTGCGACGCAGGTGAGTGTGACCCACTTGTGGGACACCCCCGCGCCGCACGGCCACCAGCTGCTGCGTGTGCCCCCAGTGCCTGCCTCTGCCTCAGCGCCGGCCTCGCTGCCGCCTTGAGCGATCCCCGTTGGTTTTGACCCGTTTTTGCCCAACATTTGTGCTTGTTTCTTTGTGTGCCGTCAGATCGTCAGCTTATCTGTTTTCCCCCGTTTTGACCTGAATTTTGCCCGACATTTGTGCTTGTTTCTTTGTGTATCGTCAGCTTAACTGTTTTCCCCCGTTTTTGACCTGTATTTTTGCCTGTATTTTTCTGTGCCGTTTCCTCTTAGTGTGCTGACCCCCATTGTGCATTGTGCCTGTCTCCTTCCTGTTTGCCCGCCTACCTCGCCGCCCTCCGCTCTCCCTCCCCGCTCCCGCTTCCCGCCACGCCATTAGCCCCGCCCCTTTCTCTTCTGTTCCCTCCCCGCTCCCGCCTCCCAGCTGCTCCGCCCACCTGCGCACTTGGCCTTAAATGGCGACCGTGCGACGCAGGTGAGTGTGACCCACTTGTGGGACACCCCCGCGCCGCACGGCCACCAGCTGCTGCGTGTGCCCCCAGTGCCTGCCTCTGCCTCAGCGCCGGCCTCGCTGCCGCCTTGAGCGATCCCCGTTGGTTTTGACCCGTTTTTGCCCAACATTTGTGCTTGTTTCTTTGTGTGCCGTCAGATCGTCAGCTTATCTGTTTTCCCCCGTTTTGACCTGAATTTTGCCCGACATTTGTGCTTGTTTCTTTGTGTATCGTCAGCTTAACTGTTTTCCCCCGTTTTTGACCTGTATTTTTGCCTGTATTTTTCTGTGCCGTTTCCTCTTAGTGTGCTGACCCCCATTGTGCATTGTGCCTGTCTCCTTCCTGTTTGCCCGCCTACCTCGCCGCCCTCCGCTCTCCCTCCCCGCTCCCGCTTCCCGCCACCGCCATTAGCCCCGCCCCTTTCTCTTCTGTTCCCTCCCCGCTCCCGCCTCCCAGCTGCTCCGCCCACTTCGCCTTAAATGGCGACCGTGCGAACGCGCAGCGGTCACGCGCAGCGGGCGCGCCGATTGTGCGCCGAAGGCGCGCCAAAGGTAAGCCCGTCTACGCCCGTCCGCGCCTGGACCGCGCCCAGTGCCAGGACCCCTGGCCCCCGAAGAGCCCGACCAACCCGCCTGACGTACTCCGCCGCCACCCTCACCGCACTCAACACCGGCCGACTCCCAGAATGCCACCAAGCCACACCACGACGCACCCACGGACCTTTCAGCTGCCACGCCTGCAAGTTCTCCTGCATCCGGACCAGACTCGCACCAGCACCCGCCAAGTTGAACACCAGCAGCACCCACCTCAAGTGCATCCTGCTCAACACCCGCTCCGTCCACAGACACGCCATCGAACTCTGGAACCTTCTAGACGCCACAGCCCCTGACGTTGCCTTCCTCACGGAGACCTGGATGAACGCCTCTTCAGCTCCCGACATCGCCATCGCTATCCCAGAGGGCTACAAGATCGTCCGGAGGGACCGAAACGCCAACCAGATGGGAGGAGGCATCGCCATCATCCACAGGAACACCATCCGTCTCACGACCAGCACCGACAACACCCTGACCAGCGCCGAACACCTGCATTTCCAGATCCACACCAACCCGAACACCACCCTCAGAGGCACCCTGATCTACCGACCCCCCGGACCACGCACACAATTCAGCGAGGACATCGCCGACTTCGTCAGCCCGCATGCCCTCCCCTCCGCCGACTACATCCTCCTGGGAGACCTCAACTTCCATCTGGAGAACAACAACGACCACAACACCAGCACCCTGCTCGACAACCTGGGACTGAAGCAACTGGTGTCCACCCCCACCCACCTCGCCGGACACACACTCGACGCAGTCTTCTCCTCCAGCACAGACATCGACTTCAGCCACGCCACAGAGCTTCAATGGACGAACCACAGCTGCGTCCACTTCACCTTTAAGAGAACGACGACCCACCACCACCAACAACAGGCCGCCCGCAGAAGCTGGAACAAGATCACAGCAGACCAGCTCGCCACCTCCCTGAGCCAGCACCCTCCTGCCAGCTCAGCGGACCCCAGCCAGGCCGCCGACAACCTCACAAAGTGGATCAGCAACTGCGCGGACGTACTCGCCCCTCTGAGGACCCCGCCTAGCAGACCCGGCAGCAAGAAGGCTCCATGGTTCACCGACGAACTCAAGAGCTCCAAGAAGAACTGCCGAGCCCTCGAGAAAGTCTGGAGAAGGGAACCGACACCGGACAACAGGACCTCCTTCAAGCTGGCCACCCGGAAACACCACCAGCTGATCCGCGCCGCCAAGAAAACAGCATTCAAGGACAGGTTGGACAACAACGCACACAACTGCAAGGAACTCTTCAACATCGTGAAAGAGCTTTCCAACCCCAGCGCAGGAAACAACGACATCACCCCTTCGCAAGACCTCTGCAACTCCCTGGCTTCATACTTCCACAACAAGATCGCGGACATACATAACAGCTTCAACAACCAACCAACGCACACCATGACCGAACAACCACCCCCCACCACCACCCTCCACGCCTGGACCCCGATCAGCACCGAAGACACCATCCGCACGATGAACTCCATCCACTCCGGATCACCGACCGACCCCTGCCCTCACCACGTATTCAACAAGGCCGACGCTGTCATCGCACCCCACCTGCGAGACATCATCAACACATCCTTCGACACCACCATCTTCCCTGAGAGCTGGAAACACGCCGAACTCAGCGCTCTACTCAAGAAACCAACAGCGGACCCCACCGACCTCAAGAACTACCGCCCCATCTCACTCCTCCCGTTTCCAGCCAAAGTCATCGAGAAGACCGTCAACAAGCAGATGGCCGCCTTCCTCGAGACGAACGGATCCCTCGACCCCTCACAGTCCGGCTTCCGAGCCAATCACAGCACCGAAACCGCCCTCATCGCCGCCACCGATGACATCCGAGCCCTGATGGACAATGGAGAAACAGCGGCCCTCATCCTCCTAGACCTCTCCGCGGCATTCGACACGGTCTGCCACCGCACCCTAGTACGGCGCCTCAGCAACATCGGAATCCAGGACAAGGCGCTGGAATGGATCATCTCCTTCCTCGACGGAAGAACACAGAGAGTCCGCCTACCACCGTACAAGTCAGAGGCCTCCGAAGTCATCTGTGGCGTCCCTCAAGGATCATCTCTGAGCCCCACCCTCTTCAACGTCTACATGAGCCCCCTCGCGGCCATCGTACGCAAACACAACCTCAGCATAATCTCCTACGCCGACGACACCCAGCTGATCCTCTCCCTGACCAACGACCCCACCGCCGCCAGAGCCAACCTGCACGAAGGGATGAAAGAGGTAGCCGAGTGGATGACGACCAGCCGCCTGAAACTGAACTCGGACAAGACGGAGGTCCTCATCCTGGGCCCTTCACCCTCCGCCTGGGACGACTCCTGGTGGCCTCCCGCCCTGGGCACCGCACCCAAACCGACAGACCATGCACGCAACCTGGGCTTCATCCTGGACTCCTCCCTCTCCATGACCAGGCAAGTCAACAACGTCTCCTCGGCGTGCTTCAACATCCTGCGCATGCTACGGAAGATCTTCTGGTGGATCCCCACCGAGACCAGGAAGATCGTCACCCAGGCCCTCGTCACCAGCCGACTGGACTACGGCAACGCCCTCTACGCCGGGACCACCGCCAAGCTCCAGAAGAGACTCCAGCGGATCCAGAACGCCTCAGCCAGACTCATCCTCGACATCCCACGAACCAGTCACATCTCCGGACATCTGAGAGACCTTCACTGGCTCCCCGTCAACAAAAGAATCACCTTCCGCCTCCTCACCCACGCACACAAAGCCCTACACGACCAAGGCCCGAGCTACCTCAACAGCCGAGTCAACTTCTACGCTCCCAAACGCCACCTCCGTTCAGCCAACCACGCCCTCACCGCCGTCCCCCGCATCCGAAGAGCGACTACAGGAGGAAGGTCCTTCTCCTGCCTGGCTGCCAAGACCTGGAACTCCCTCCCTCCCGACCTGCGCCTGACCCAAGACCACCTCTCCTTCAGGAAGAAGCTGAAGACCTGGCTGTTCGAGCAGTAGCGGCACCCCCCCCCCCCCCCCCCCCCCCAGCGCCTTGAGACCCTACGGGTATGTAGCGCGCTTTACAAGTGTCATTGATTGATTGATTGAATGATTTTGGTTGCTTTGACCTTATCCTCCTCAGCAAGTGTGTGGAATTTATTGTTGTTGTCAGTCACACCTCAATGAAATACCACACAGCCCGGGGGGAAGAGGGTTAGGGTTTGCAAATTGGATTGGGAAAGTTTGGTAGAGAGGAAAAAAAAACACAGCATGGACAAACAACAAATGAAAAAAAACAAATCTTAGGATTTGAAGATATTGAAAATTTTTAGGGACATAAAGCAAGTGCACTACTGCATGCATGGCATTGTTTGCTAAATGGATGGTTAGGTTACTGAAAAGTAGTACTACTACTTACTGCAACTTACTAGTAACTACGAAGAACAAGTTGACAGTAATTACGCAATTTCACTTGCCTCTCTGCCCTCAGAGAGAATAAAGACGTATTATTAGAACATTAAATTAGTTTTAAAAATAGCAAAGACGTATCAAATAGCTGGAGGGATGAATTTGAAGCAGAGATCAAACAAATGCACAGAGTTAAACTCGTCGAAGTAAGTTCAAGTTCACAACAATATCATTTAAAAGATAAGGAGAATTTAAGAGGATACTGTAACTGTATGTTTAATTTAATTTAATTTAATAACGATTTCTAAAGCGCCTGGTGACCCAAGGGCATCCCCGCGCTATAAAATTTGTGATCCTGTTGAGGGGGAGGGGGGGAGGAGAGATACTTATAAGGGGACTCTATTTAGGGAATAGGTGTGTCTTTAATTTCTTGCGAAATGCCAGGTAGTTCGGTTCAAGTCTGAGGGAACGTGGAAGGGCGTTCCATCCAGCCGCCGCTTGAACGGAGAATTGTCGTCCTCCTGTGCGAGTCCTTTTAAATCTAGGTATGCTGGCCAGGTTCTCATTCTGGGATCGTAGGGATCTGGTTGCTGTATAGGTGGTGATCATTTTGCTGAGAATCGCCGGGCCAGATCCGCTGATCAGCTTATGTGTTGTGCACATCGCTTTGAATTGCACCCTTTGGCGCACAGGGAGCCAGTGCAGAGCTTTGAGGGCGGCTTGGCGGACACTCTGGAGGGGAGGTTGGTGAGAAGGCGTGCCGCCGCGTTCTGTGTCCGCTGGAGTTTTGTCAGGGTGGCCTCAGGGGCTCCTGGGTAGACTAGATTACTGTAGTCCAGGCGAGACAGTACTAGTCCCTGGATGAGTAGTTTCCTAGAAGTAGGTGGCAGTAAGGGGAGAATCTTGCGGGTTGTGCGTAAGAGCCCGAAGCAGGTGCCCGAAGTTTTTGCTGCTTGTGTCTTCATAGACAGCTCTGGTTCGAGCCACACACCGAGTGTCTTAATTTCACGCTTCGGGGGAGGGATTTCCCCGAATACGTCGGGCCAGAGTGCTGGAGGGATGGTCGTCCATTGCTTCCCTAGGAGCATCACCTCCGTCTTTGACCCATTAAGTTTTAATGATGAATTATTCATCCAGTTGTGAATTCCTATAAGACAATTGGTCAGGTTTTCTGGGTGGTCGATCAGTTGGGACAGGGAGACGACCAGCTGAGTGTCGTCAGCATAACTTACCATTTTTATATTAAATGGTGTCACCACGTCCTCAAGGGGGGCCATGTAAGCGTTAAAAAGCGTCGGACTCAGGGAGGAGCCCTGAGGGACACCGCTTGTGAGTGGAAGGATGGATGAGTGGTGATTGTTGTCCCACACTTGGAACGTGCGCCCTGTAAGAAAGGATTCAATCCAACTGAGTGCCGTCCCGGTAGGTCCTGCATCCGCCAGTCTATGCAGAAGGACACGATGATTGACTGTGTCGAAGGCTGCGCTTAGATCCAGGAGGATCACTGCCACTGATGCTCCTGAATCTAGTATGCGCCTTGCTTCTTCAATGACGGCAAGGAGTGCGGTGTCTGTACCATGGCCCGGGCGAAATCCAGTTTGGGATTGTCTGAGTATTTTGTTGGTCTCAAAGAACTGAGATAATTGTACGTTTACCAATTTCTCTGCTACTTTGCTGATACCCGGGAGGAGTGATATTGGTCGGTAATTAGACAAGTCTGCTGGGTCTAGCTGGGTTTTTGTTTTAAGTGCTTTCACCACAGCACTCTTCCAGCTATCGGGGACAGATCCGTGGGTGAGCGAACTGTTGATAAGTTCCGTGACGGTGGGCACAATGACTGAGGCTACGGTTTTGAGGAACCTGATCGGTGCTGGGTCCCGAGGTGATCCGCTTTTCATTTTCGTCAAGGTTCTTTCTACCTCTAGGCAAGTTACTAGCCGAAATGTCGGTAGTGTGGGGCACAGGTTGCTTTTGGCCTGGTCGAGGGATAAACGGCTTTCCATGTGACTAGGGGGGCCGGGGGGTGGGAGGGAAGCCAGGATGCGTATGATTTTGTCGTTAAAGTAATTAGCTAGTTCATTACTTCGATCAACTTTGGGGGTGGTGGAGGTGGTGGAATTAGGGACTTTGAGCAGTTCCTTTACAATTAAGAAGGATTCCCTGGCTGAGTTGGATGATTCTTGTATCCTTGTGTCATAGTGTGAGGCTTTGGCTTGTCTAATGGCCTCTTTATAATGTCTGACTGTGATCTGATAGGCTTCTTTATTGGCGTGCTGCCAGTTTCTCCTCCAAAGCCGTTCAGCTTTTTTGCAGTTTTTGCGAAGTATTCGGAGGTCCGTAGTATACCACGGGGCTGACCCAGGTTTGCCGTTTTTGTCTTCCCTAGTTCTAATTGGGAGCACTGAGTCCAGGGAGGAGGTGATCCATTCTCTGAATTTTTTGTCGGCACTAGCCGGGTCTTCCGCGTGTGCCGGGGTGGTCCTTTCTAGGGTTTTGGCCCATTCTTCAGTGGGGAGTCTGGACCAGGTCCTGTCTCTGCTGTAGGTGGGCGGTATTTGGGGTTTCCTGAAACTTCCAGGTAGTTGGCAGGAGACTAAGAAGTGGTCTGTCCAGGGAAGGGGAATAGCCTCCTTCGCTTGCATCGATGGAGAGCTAGTGAATACAGGGTCCAGTAGATGACCCTTGATGTGGGTGGCTCCGGAGTTAAGTAGGCGGATGTCAAGTGCCGCCAGATCTAAGATCAGATCGTTAGCTACAGGGTCTGCCGGGTCTTCAAGATGAATGTTCAGGTCACCTATTATCATACAATTTGATAGAGAGTGGGCCTGAGTTGTGACTGAGTCTAGGAGGGAACTAGCGAAGGAACCTGAGAGACCGGGAGGACGGTACACAAGTATTCCCGTTAAAGAGTTAGTTGGGTTTAGTTTAATGGTAAAGTGAAGACTTTCTGAGTCCATAATCTGCGCATCACTGGTTTTACAGTGGAGATAGTCTCGGTGGATAAAGGCGACACCACCGCCTCTTTCTAAAGGGCGGGGTAGGGACTGAATCAGATAGCCCGATGGAGTTGCTAGTGCCATATCTGATTGTAAATGTGGGGTAAGCCACGTTTCCGTAAGAAAAAGCATATCTATCTCCAGGTCTTCTATGAGATGGTTAATCTGTGTCGCGTGTTTAGGAAGTGAGCGACAGTTTAGAGAAGCGAGTTTGAGGGAGGCGGGCTTGTTAGATTTTGTAGGGAGTGTGAGCTGGGCTGGCTTACATAGAGAGCAGCGAATGAAAGGTCCATTTAGATCATGGATGTAATCACAGGAAGAGGTTGAGGGTCTGAGACTTAGTAGCTCTCTACGTGAGTAGCTTACCTTTGGGTAGGATGTTTTAGGCAGGGGTTCTAGCCCTGGGCCCGGTCGTGCGCGGACGGGCGCAGACGGGCTTGCCTTAGGCGCGCCTTCGGCACGCTAACAGCGCTCCCGCTGCGCTGGTATGGCCGGCACATTTGTAGTCCTTGAGGGTGGGCGTGGCCTCGCAGTGGGCGTGGCTTAGGCCTTGGGCGTTCCCTGTCTCAGCGCGGACCGCTGTCTCAGGGAAGAGGAAGGAGGGCTGTGTCAGCGTGTGGTGTGAGCGCTTAAACAGGTGAGCTCCTCGTTTTAAAAAACACAAAATTAGGCACAATTACAAGTTTTTAAAATTCAATTTGGTGAGCACAGTCCTCCGGCTTCCGCCTCAGAGGATAAACACAAAGAATGACGGACGCTTCGTTTCTAGCGTTTTTGTAGTCCTTGAGGGTGGGCGTGGCCTCGCAGTGGGCTTGGCTTAGGCCTTGGGCGTTCCCTGTCTCAGCGCGGACCGCTGTCTCAGGGAAGAGGAAGGAGGGCTGTGTCGGCGCGTGGTGTGAGCGCTTAAACAGGTGAGCTCCTCGTTTTAAAAAACACAAAATTAGGCACAATTACAAGTTTTTAAAATTCAATTTGGTGAGCACAGTCCTCCGGCTTCCGCCTCAGAGGATAAACACAAAGAATGACGGACGCTTCGTTTCTAGCGTTTTTGTAGTCCTTGAGGGTGGGCGTGGCCTCGCAGTGGGCGTGGCTTAGGCCTTGGGCGTTCCCTGTCTCAGCGCGGACCGCTGTCTCAGGGAAGAGGAAGGAGGGCTGTGTCGGCGCGTGGTGTGAGCGCTTAAACAGGTGAGCTCCTCGTTTTAAAAAACACAAAATTAGGCACAATTACAAGTTTTTAAAATTCAATTTGGTGAGCACAGTCGTCCGGCTTCCACCTCAGAGGATAAACACAAAGAATGACGGACGCTTCGTTTCTAGCGTTTTTGTAGTCCTTGAGGGTGGGCGTGGCCTCGCAGTGGGCGTGGCTTAGGCCTTGGGCGTTCCCTGTCTCAGCGCGGACCGCTGTCTCAGGGAAGAGGAAGGAGGGCTGTGTCGGCGCGTGGTGTGAGCACTTAAACAGGTGAGCTCCTCGTTTTAAAAAAACACAAAATTAGGCACAATTACAAGTTTTTAAAATTCAATTTGGTAAGCACAGTCCTCCGGCTTCCGCCTCAGAGGATAAACACAAAGATGTTGTAGTTGTCCTGTTGAATTTGTGTGAAGTTGATGCATCCAGCCATTCCTCTTATTCACTGTACTCCTTCATTCCATTGGATGCTCCGCCGATCAATCTTGGTGACCAGACACAATGTCCACTGCCTGCCTGATGCGGAATTGCAGATCGCTAATGGTAAGCCTGAGTACATCGTTCGATGGCACAGGGTAAAAGCCTGCCTGTAATTGTTGATGGAAAAACACAACAGTAAGTGATAAAAAACACCACGGATTAAAAACAATATAAGGTGGAGGGGGCGTGGCTAGCAGCCAAGCATGGCGGCCGCTTAGCGTGAGAGCTCCCGAGGGCGCTGCAGCCTCACAATAAATCCGACACATTTCTCCGATACCCCGCCCGCCTGAAGCGGCGGCGTTCGGATCCAGGGCCGAAGCGGCATCACCGGTCCAACTTTCCCGAAAATCGGAGGACCGGAACCTGGCGAAATCCGAGTGGCAATTCTGGGCCTACCACCGGAAGAGCGACACCGGCCTTGCGTGGCACCCAGGCCCCGGCGGAAGTGCGGCCGAGCCGGCCGCGAGAAGTGAACACATCCCGGCTCCCGCCTACCGGAGCGCGACCAGCCTGAGTCACCAGGAGGCATCACCGGGAGGCATCATCCGGCGCGACGCATCCGAAACAGCGAGTACAGCCTTGACCGCGCTGAACGGCGCTGACAACTCGGCACTC
Organism: Lissotriton vulgaris; assembly: GCF_964263255.1. NCBI lineage: Eukaryota > Metazoa > Chordata > Amphibia > Caudata > Salamandridae > Lissotriton > Lissotriton vulgaris. The sequence goes on from NC_141685.1 coordinate 880,001,997, forward strand.
CCCCCCCCCCCCCCCCCCTAGGGACCTGGCGGGCGGCGGAAATCAATTAAGGCGATAATTCGGCCCCGCTTGACCGTGGGGCCGCAATGGACAGACGTGCCAGCGCCGAACAGAGGTGAAGGAGATCGGTGCCCCCGGGGGACGACGCCATACCGTGGTTAAACGCGGGAATCCGCGAGAGAGCCTCGGAGCCCGCATACTACCTGATAATGTCAGCAGCCCCGATCTGATAAAGACTTTGACCCGGTACACTGAGGCTTGCCTGGCCTGTGGAAGGGCAGTGGCCCGAGAACGGGACCTGCGTCATTCGGTGTGCCTGAGGGTGGTGGACCGGCACGAACAAACATAATCTACGGCCGCGGTTCCGGCCCCAGGTGGAATATCGAGGAGCGGCCACACGGACCCCGGGGCGCGGAATACAGCAACTCACCAGAAACCCACGCAGGCACCACCGCGAATATCCAACGTCACCGCGACGACCACTGAACCATACACAGAAAGCAGAGGGCAACATCCTTCTACGACGCCCATCGACCTGCTGCTCCCTGGATGGTACCTATGGACGGCGGACGAAGACGTGGCGCAGATCACGAATAAGCTGAGCAAGACCCCGGAATTCACGTGCCCCAGCACCATGGCGGGCAAAGGCCTCAGGAGTGGGTCCACGCAGGCCAAATTAGACAAATTTGCCTACGGTCATCAAGGACAGCACCAAAACACAGGGCGATCCTCCACCGGTCATACCCATGCCCAAGAAGCGGAGGGAACGACAAAAATAACGCTGGAAGACATCATGAAAACACTCACAGAAGTAAAAACAACAGTAGGCGCCATCTCCTCTGAAGTCTCCTTGCTACGGGCGGACTTTCACAAAATGGCGGAGAGGGTGTCGCAAGTAGAGGTGGTCACAAAGTCACTTGTAGAAGACACCTCGGAACTCCAACTGGCCATGGAGAAGATGCAACAAGTAACCAAGCTCCTACACGACAAGCTGGACGACCAGGAAGGGCGTTCGCGACGCAATAACGTGCGCATCCTTGGGCTTCCGGAGACAGAGGGAAAGGGGGCCATGGACCTCTATGTTGAAGACCTCGTCAAGAACAAGCTGCAGCCCAAAGGCCTATCCCACTTCTTCTCGGTGGAGAGGGCACACAGAGTCCCGGGAGGCCCGCCCAAGCCGGGAGCGGCACCAAGACCTGTGCTAGCCCGGCTCTTCAATTTTAGGGACAGGGATGCGATCCTACAGGCGGCAAGAACCTCACCACCAGTGCGGATCCAAAATGCAACTTTGGCCTTCTTCCCGGATTACACGGCTGAGGTGGCCAGGCGACGTAAGTCCTTCACGGAGGTTAAAAAAACACTGCGGGACAGGGAACTACCGTACTCTATGCTATTCCCCGCCAAACTGAGAATTGTGGCCGAGGGAAAAACTTGGTTTTTTGACACGCCAGAGGTAGCGCAGGAATGGCTGGAGGGCTGGAGACCTGCGGGACAACGACACCGCCCGCACCGGGACCGTCCGCAACATCGTGCCGAAGAGACGATCCACAGTCAGAACTCCCAATCGCCCCGTCAGGAAGGCGCAGGAGGCACGGAATCGGATCTGGAAAGGGACCCGCTGGACTCTGGGCAATTGGCTCCGGTTTGATGCCGGAATATACTGGTAAAGGACTAAGTGTGCCGCGGACGCCGTGGATCTGACGCGGCTGAGTAAGGTGGGCACAGACAGTGCCCGTGGGGGACTCACCAACCCCACAAGCAAGTAAGATGACTGGGGAAGGACTAAAGCACTCTGCACAGTTGGGGAAACGGGCGAGGGTTGGTCCGTGGAGCAGGGTAGCAGGGAGGGGGGACGGGACTGAAGTTTTATTGTTAGAATTTATGTTTTTGTTCACAGTCATCATTCAGCACTTACACTATGTTACCACCCCGACATTTATATGTCTCCTACACAGCATGACGCGTATCAACGCATGCGTTATTCCGAGGGGCACGTTATGTGCAATGCTCTCTCACCGATTTCATGGCCAGGCCGCTTAATCACACGCCCGCTGCGGGCTCCCCTGTAACTAGGGAGGTGCCCCCACTGCGCATGCTAACATGGAATGTCAGAGGCCTGGGTGATAAAATTAAAAGGGGCTTGGTCCTCCAGGCCATAAAACGACACAGTCCGGACCTGGTGCTCCTACAAGAAACCCACCTCACAGGGTCCACCTGCAAAGCACTGGATAGGCGTGGCTATACAATGGCGATACACGCAGAATTCACTGCAGGTTCCAGGGGAACGGGTATACTAGTGAAAAAGTCGTCCCCCTTTATGTTAACACGCTGTGCGGCGGACGACCAGGGTCGTTTTGCCGCAGTCCATGGGCAATGGGAGGGCAGATCTCTGAATGTGATATCGGTCTATATCCCCCCAGCACTGCACTCTGTGGCCCTGCCTGCACTAGGCAAGTTCCTCCTTGACCTCCCCGATGGCGACATGATTGTTGGGGGGGACTTCAACGCAATCATGGATCCACTTAAAGACGCCTTTCCCTCTCGGACCCGACCACGAGGTACTGCACCACTGTCAGATTTTGTAGAAGCCTTAGGAATTGCAGACACCTGGCGACAGCTACATACTGAGGCCACTCAATACACTTACTACTCAGCTGTCCATAATAGCTTATCCCGTATAGACTATTTCATGACACTAGGACTGGGACTAGACATGGTAGATAAGGTAGACATACTGCCCAGGGGAATCTCCGACCACTCTCCAGTTGTCCTGTCGCTTACCACCGGGGGGAAGAAAAGTGCGCGAATCTACCCAATCTACCCCAACTTTTTGAAAATCCCCAAGATTCGAAAAAAACTCAAACTTGTGACGACGCAGTATTTTGCGGAAAATTCAGGCACAGTAGCATCACCATCCACCCTCTGGGAGGCGTACAAAACAGTCCTCAGGGGGGAGGCCATTGCAACAATAACGGGGCACAAACGGGATTCCCGAAAGGAACTCACAAACTTGGAACTTGCGCTCGACTCGGCTAACAATGCACACATGGCAGACCCCTCCCCGTACACGGCGCACACCCTCATGGTCCGGCAACAACAGTACCTAGCCCACCTTAAAACGACGGAGAAGGGGTACATCGCGAACACTAAATATAGAATATACGATGTGGGAGACAAAGCAGGTCGCATGCTGGCATGGCTCGATAAGAGAGGGAATGGAGCGAAGGGTATTCAGAGACTACACACGGAGGACGGGCGGACACTAACACACCCAGAGGACATAGTCTGCGCGCTAGCGCACCATTATCAATCAATATACACACCAGACAGGAGAATCACACAACAGATGGCAGCGGAAACATTGGCGAATATTGCCGTCCCCAGCATTACACCTGAAGATAGGGATACCCTGGAAATAGACCCAACGGAGGGGGAAATCCAGCTGGCGATCCAAGCGCTACAGTCGGGTAAAGCACTAGGCCCGAATGGGATACCGATAGAATGGTACAAATCCATGGCTCCAGAACTCAGTGCCCCATTACTGGCCATGTATTTAGAAAGCAGGGATAAAGCAGAACTGCCGCTAGATCAACGCACAGCCACGATTGTGGCGATACCCAAACCGGGGAAACCCCCGACTGAGTGTACCTCGTATCGCCCGATATCATTACTAAATGTTGAGGCCAAGATATTGGCTAAACTTCTAGCCACCCGATTGATGCCCCACCTCGGCACCTTGATCCATCCTGACCAGTCGGGCTTTATGCCTCACCGGAGCACTGCGATGAATCTCCGAAGAGTACATGGTGTGATGGCCCGAGCGCACCTCCTCACAGAACAGGCAGCGATTCTCTCTCTCGACGCTAAAATGGCGTTCGACCTTGTAGAGTGGGAGTATCTCTTCATGGTATTAGAACGTATGGGATTTGGGCCGAAATTCATAGCGTGGATACGGCTGCTTTACACGAAGCCCGTCGCACAAGTGGTAGCCAATGGCCACATATCGCCGAGGTTCCTATTAGGCAGGGGAACTAGACAGGGCTGCCCCTTGTCCCCCCTGCTCTTCGCATTAGTACTTGAGCCCCTGGCAGTTCAGATCAGATCTACACCCTTATTCACAGGCATTAAGTGGGAGGAGGGTTGGGAGGACAAAGTCTCATTATACGCAGACGACATGCTCATTTACATGACTACACCTGATGCCGGCATCCCGGCCTTGCTAGACCTCTGTAACACTCACGGGCACACATCGGGCTACACCATAAATTGGTCGAAATCTACCATATATACATTAAAGGGCCCGGCGCCGAGATTACAGGAGACCTGTCCTCTGCTTACGGTGACGACCTCTTTCAAATACTTAGGCATTATTATCACGAGTGAGGCAGCAGAATTTTTTACCAGCAACTTGAAACCACCCATAGATCGCCTGCGGGCGGATGTTAAGCACTGGGCGGCCCTGCCCCTGACCCTACTGGGTAGGGCGGCATTATACAAGATGATGACCCTCCTGAGGCTCCTCTATGTTCTAGAAAATACCCCACACATGGTGCCGCCCCGATACTTTAAGCAGATCGTGGCGCTGGTCAATACCTTACTCTGGAATACTGGCCCGGCACGTATCGCTTACGACAAGCTGGTTAAAAGCTGGTACGAGGGTGGAATAGCGCTCCCCAACATTCAACTATATTACTGGGCTGCCCAACTGAAAATTATAAACTACTGGATCCACGCCCCGAAGGAAGACCCTGCCTATCGAGCAGACTGGTCCCAACTCGGAACGGACTGTATGCTGTCTGTGCTTTATAACAAATCACAACTTAAGACCCTACTTGGTCCGACCAAACATACGGCGGCTCTGTGGCATGTGGCACAGACCCGACTGGGTTGGGGGGGTCGAATTACCAAAATGACACCATTATGGGACACAAAGGCATTAGGGAACCTCAGAGGCTGTAAGGGATTTGAGCGGTGGGACTCCATAGGCATTTCAACAGTTGGGGACCTCTGGGATAACGACACAGTAGTGCCATTCACACACCTACAACAGCAATATGACCTTGGACCCACGGAAACATTCAGATATGTTCAAATCAGACACGCATTACTGCAGGCGATCCCGGCAGGCACCACTCTACCTGACTCCTCCCCGTTAGAAGATAGACTGCTGACGGAATTCATGGTCCAAAGCGCTACCTCCCTTACATATAAAAAACTGATCAATAATCTCAAAGACCCAACGCTGAAACTTAAAGAAAAATGGGAAGGGGAACTAGGTGAGACAGATGAGTTTGAATGGAATGAAGCGCTGGCCTCCCCGAAGGAGGTTGGAATCTCCAGTAAACTCAGACTGGTGCAACTTAAAATCCTGCACCGCATTTACTATACCAGGACGCTACTGCATAAAATCCTGAGAGCACCACATCCCTTTTGCTTGAGAGGCTGCGGGGAGGAGGGGACACTGCTGCACACGCTATGGGAATGTCCGCAAATACGTGAATTCTGGAAGCAAATACTACGCTCGATCTCCCAAGCCCTTAAACACTCTATACTACCTGAACCACGCAAGTGCCTTTTGAACATCTGGGACCCCAATGACCTGGGTAGATACGAATTGATTTGGGCAACCCTGGCTATGACAGTGGCTAAGCGGGACATAGCGCAGAAGTGGGGCGCACCAGAACTGCCCACCGCCAGTAGATGGGCTAAAAACATGGACGTCCTAATGGTAACTGAAAGGGCAGTGTACGTATTACGAGCAGCGCCCCGAAAATGGAACAAAGTCTGGGCGGCATGGAACATCTACAGGGGGGAAATCTGTGACCCCTTACCAGAGGGAGACGACCCTGACTCGGAGGAGGAAGACGAGTAGCGAAGCGACTAAGGGGCGGTCACCTCAGTGACAACACAGTATGACATTATTGGCTCGGACCTGGCTGTATACCAACGTGCCAACTAAGACAATGCTGCTGTGGGAGAAGGGTGGAGACACAATGGCTATGATGACACATGGTTAGGGGGGGGGTTGGGGAGTTTGCCGTTTTTGTATTGTAGAAAAGTGAGTCATAATTGCATCGTATAAGAGGGAAGGGGTTTAGAGAAACACAGGGTTAACAAGAGGACCATCGATTGCTGTAATTACTAGTCGCCTAAGTTTTAATGTACCACGGTCCTTGCTACGATGGAGTCTCTTGTCAAACACCAATGTTTAGAAATGCAGACTGTAACAAACACCGTAAAATGTATGTCATTGATTAACCACTATTCCTTCCTATTAATAAAGATTTAAAAAAAAAAAAAAAACCAATATAAGGTACGCTGTGTAGTGCAAAAATAACACTTTCAGTTTCAGAGGTGACAGTATTACTTCCCAAAATCTAGAACACCCCACATTACCCTCCCAAAAACATGCAGAATACTGCTACCTGCCTACCTCGCAGAGGCCTAATTTCAAATCGTGCCAAAACGCACTCAGAAAGTATGCCCAAAACCCCCCTTTCCCACCATGGATTTTCTTCAAACAACTTGCAACCAAAATTAGACATTCCCACGAGTGCTCCAAGACCCCAGAACCCAGTCGCAAAAATCTAGAACACCCCCAAAAACATGCAATACTGCTAACCCTAACGAGCCCTAAGTTAAAAATAGTGCCAAACACTTTCGGCAACTAGGACAAATCCCCCCTTTCCCACCATGGATTTTCTTCAAACCGCTTGCAACCAAAATTAGACATTCCCACGAGTGCTCCAAGACCCCAGAACCCAGTCGCAAAAATCTAGAACACCCCCCAAACACATGCAATACTGCTAACCCTAACAAGCCCTAAGTTAAAAATAGTGCGAAACGCTTTCTGCAACTAGGACAAATCCCCCCTTTTCCACCATGGATTTTCTTCAAACCACTTGCAACCAAAATTAGGCATGCCCAGCATTGCTCCAAGACCCCCCAACCCCCCCCCCCAAACACCAGGAACCCCCCAAACAGCCCCACCGAAAACACGAAAGTGAGCAAAAAGTCTAAAAAGTGAAAAACTTTTTCACCATGGATTTTCTCCAAACCACTTGATTCCGATATTAGACCTTCCCCGCATTGCCCCCAGACCCCTGAACCCACCCGCAAAAAAGCAGAACACCCCCAAACAGGCAAAAAGCAAAAATGCAAAAACTCACACTTAGAAAAAATTAGGCCTAGTTCCCAGATCACTCCATGCGCGCTCTGCAGCTAGGCCCTAACTCCCCTTTCCAACCATGCATTTTCTCCAAACCACTTGCAACCAAAATTAGGCATACCCAGCATTGCTCCATGACCCCCCAAAGCCCCCCCCAAACACCAGGAACCCTCCAAACAGCCCCCCGAAAACACGAAAGTGAGCGAAAAGTCTAAAAAGTGAAAACCATTTTCACCATGGATTTTCCCCAAACCACTTGATTCCGATGTTAGACCTTCCCCGCATTACCCCCAGACCCCTGAACCCACTCGCAAAAAAGCGAAACACCCCCAAACAGGCAAAAAGCAAAAATGCAAAAACTCACACTTAGAAAAATGTAGGCTTAGTTCCCAAATCACTCCATGCGCGCTCTGCAGCTAGGCCCTAACTCCCCTTTCCCACCATGGATTTTCTCTTTTTACCACTTACAACCAAAATTAGGCATGCCCAGCATTGCTCCAAGACCCCCCAAGCCCCCCACCAAACACCAGGAACCCCCCCAAACAGCCCCCCGAAAACACGAAAGTGAGAGAAAAGTCTGAAAAGTGAAAAACTTTTTCACCATGGATTTTCTCCAAACCACTTGATTCCGATATTAGACCTTCCCCGCATTGCCCCCAGACCCCTGAAGACACCCACAAAAAAGCAGAACACCACCAAACAGGCAAAAAACAAAAATGCAAAAATTCACACTTAGAAAAATGTAGCGCTAGTTCCCAGATCACTCCATGCACGCTCTGCAGCTAGGCCCTAACTCCCCTTTCCCATTATGGATTTTCTCCAAACCACTTGCAACCAAAATTAGGCATGCCCAGCATTGCTCCAAGACCCTCCAACCCCATCCCCCAAACACCAGGAACCCCCCAGACAGCTCCCCAAAAACACTAAAGTGAGCGAAAAGTCTGAAAAGTGAAAAACTTTTTCACCATGGATTTTCTCTAAACCGCTTGATTCCGATATTAGACCTTCCCCGCATTGCCCCCAGAACCCTGAACCCACCCTCAAAAAAGCAGAACACCCCCAAACAGGCAAAAAGCAAAACTGGAAAAAGTGACACTTAGAAAAATTTAGGGCAAGTTCCCAGATCACTCCATGCGCGCTCTGCAGCTAGGCCCTAACTTCCCTTTCCCACCATGGATTTTCTTCAAACCACTTGCAACCAAAATTAGGCATGCCCAGCATTGCTCTAAGACCCCCCAAACACCAGGAACCCCCCAAACAGCCCCCCGAAAACACGAAAGTCAGCGAAAAGTCTGAAAAGTGAAAAACTTTTTCACCATGGATTTTCTCCAAACCACTTGCTTCCGATATTAGACCTTCCCCGCATTGCCCCCAGACCCCTGAACACACCCACAAAAAAGCAGAACACCACCAAACAGGCAAAAAACAAAAATGCAAAAATTCACACTTAGAAAAATGTAGGCCTAGTTCCCAGATCACTCCATGCACGCTCTGCAGCTAGGCCCTAACTCCCCTTTCCCATTATGGATTTTCTCCAAACCACTTGCAACCAAAATTAGGCATGCCCAGCATTGCTCCAAGACCCTCCAACCCCCCCCCAAACACCAGGAACCCCCCAGACAGCCCCCCAAAAACACTAAAGTGAGCGAAAAGTCTGAAAAGTGAAAATCTTTTTCACCCTGGATTTTCTCTAAACCACTTGATTCCGATATTAGACCTTCCCTGCATTGCCCCCAGACCCCTGAACCCACCCTCAAAAAAGCAGAACACCCCCAAACAGGCAAAAAGCAAAACTGGAAAAAGTGACACTTAGAAAAATGTAGGCCTAGTTCCCAGATCACTCCAAGTGAGCTCTGCAGCTAGGCCCTAACTCCCCTTTCCCACCATGGATTTTCTTCAAACCACTTGCAACCAAAATTAGGCATGCCCAGCATTGCTCCAAGACCCCCCAAACACCAGGAACCCCCCAAACAGCCCCCCGAAAACACAAAAGTGAGCGAAAAGTCAGAAAAGTGAAAAACTTTTTCACCATGGATTTTCTCCAAACCACTTGATTTCGATATTAGACCTTCCCCGCATTGCCCCCAGACCCCTGAACCCACCCGCAAAAAAGCAGAACATCCCCAAACAGGCAAAAAGCAAAAATGCAAAAACTCACACTTAGAAAATTTTGGGCCTACCTTCAATTCAGTCCAAATGCGCTCTGCAGCTAGGCCCTAATTCCCCTTTTCCACCATGGATTTTCTGAAAAACAAATGCGATCAAAATTAGACTGTGCCAGCAGTGCTTCCAGATCCCAAAACCCACCCCCAATAACCTAGAAGCCCCCCAAACAGCCCCCCAAAAACAGGCAAGTGAGCAAAAACGGAGAAACTTTTTCACCATGGATTTTCTCCAAACCACTTGCGTCTGATATTAGACCTTGCCAGCAATGCCCCCAGACCCGTCAACCCACCCGCAAAAAAGTAGAACAACCCAAACAGGCAAAAAGCAAAAGTGGAAAAAGTGACACTTAGAAAAATTTAGGCCTAGTTCCCAAATCAATCCATGTGCGCTCTGCAGCTAGGCCCTAACTCCCCTTTCCCACCATGGATTTTTTCCAAACCACTTGCAACCAAAATTAGTCCTTCCCACGAGTGCTCCCAGACCCCTCAACCCAGTCACAAAAATCTAGAAGACCCCGAAACAGACCCCCAAAAACATGCTATACTGCTACCTCGCAGAGGCCTGCCCTTCCACCTTTAGGAGGCTGTGATTGTTTTCTGTTTTTTTCACCCTTGCAGCATATCTAATTGTATGCAGCAACTCCAGCAAGCAACATAGCCCCAATTTTACATGAACTGCTGTCTGGACTCTGCATGGCATAACAACACTACACTGGCTCGACCACTCCACCACGACTAGACAAACATGTAGTTATGCTGTAGTAGTTGTTGTTGACTGGTTTACCTGTTTGCCACTCACGTATTGGACATACTTCTTCCGTAAACCGACGATGATGAGCCATCCATCCCAGCGAGTGACTGTAAAGAAAAAATATGTATTATTTAACTTGGTATATTGGCAAACAGTGAGTCGAAGGACATTTAACATATTGTAAAATGCAACATAGTGGGCCCTACAGTTGAAGTACAATTTCAATTAAACAAGGTATAAAAAAGCATAGTAGACTTTAGTTACTTTAAGTGTGTAAAAGATTACATAATAACAGAAGAGATTCACAACAAACAAACAGCAATTGCTTACTTCCAACAGAGCCAGACAGCCATTGATGTCCACTGCATGCCATCTTCTCATTATTCGGTCATTACCTATTTCACTTTTTGTTCGCATCTTCTTCTGGAAGTGAAGTCCCACAGGGCAGCCTCTCCTGTCAATTTCAGATGTAACTGTGTCAGCCATCATTAATGTGGACTCATTCATGCCAGTACCACTTGAGGGGACTTGTCGACGGAGACAAAGTTCTTTCTTCATTGTGCGTAATCAAGCCATCTGCTTTGAGGGAAATAGATAGGAGTCTGGAGGAAGAGGATAGAGGAGCATGACTGAGTTCTTGTGAACTTGTTAACCTGAGGAATGCAGACTGTGGCACCTTCAAATCAATAAGGAAATAAGTGAAGACAGTTCTGCTGATAGGCTTGTTGTTGTGATTAGGTGATTAAAGTTTTGTCGTGGTAAAAGTTGCAAAACAAAGAAAGACACGCAGGAATAAAAGTGAATAAGGACGAAAAAGAAAGTAAGTCATTTTCAGGGCTCGGTGTCAGGGAAGTAGAGCTCGTCCTCAAACTCTGCGAATTGAGACAGGAGTAGGTCAGGTAACAGAGAAGAACTTCCGTCATCTAAGTCGGTGTCCTCTATTTCCGCCGTGCATTCACGTATTTTGTAATCTGGTGGTATGAAGTGCTGATTCATCTTGATCATTGTTAACCTCTCCACATTTTTGGGCGAGAGGCGGCTCCTTTTTGAGGTTACAATGCCAACAGCAGCACTGAAAACACGTTCAGAAGACACGCTTGCGAGTGGGCAAGACAAGTAATTTATAGCCAGGTTGGTGATCTGTCACCATAGATGCCTTTTCCCAAACCAATACACCAATGGGTTCTGATTAACGTAGACCTCTGTTGGGTCATCCAGATAGGCCTACACCGTTGACTCAAGGTTCTCCAGGGTTCCTCCACTTTGCGTACTTTGTTCTGTGGCCTTTGCATCTCTGGAACAAGCAAACCCTTGCTGAGTTAGCCAATCCGCTTCCGACAATATTATGGCTGGGCCTGGTGTAGGTGAGGATGATGATACGGTTGCTGGTGTCGTTAACGGCTGAGAGGGAAAGTGACTCACTTCGGCCACAGATTCAGAAAATGACCTTGACGCCGGATGGCCTGCTGATTCAGTACTACTACTGCTGCTTCCTTCAATTTTCTGCCGCTCAGAGTGGCTGACACAGCTAGCCAATGTTTGTACTTTGTAACATCTGCTTCATCAAAGTGAATGAATGCTTTGCTGGCCACTGCCTTTTTGTACCGTGGATCCAGAATAGTGGCACAAATGTAATGTTGTTCTGTATGTATGTTTTTAAGCCTTTGATTGTCAACTAGGCGGCTTAATAAGATCTCCGCCAACTGATATATGTCTTGCTTGTGAGTATCATCTTTGAACGTTGAAGACACCGCCTTCAGTTGGTGCTCTAGCATGCGCAACAATGGGATAGCTTTGCCCAAAGTACAGTCCTCCCTGCTGACTTCACGCGGGAAGACCTCAAAAGGACGAAGCATGTCTGTCAGGTTTTTAACTAGCTTCCATTCCTCCAACTCTAGCCACATGTCTTTCATAGTAGAACACATAGTAGAACATACTGATTGATTACCACCCACTGCTCAGACAGACGCTCAAGCATGTAAAAGGTTGAGTTCCAACGTGTTACCACCTCCTGATGAGTCCTTTGACTGGCAGTCTACATTCATGTTGCATGCGCCTCAGCTCCTTCCGGGCCTTAAAAGAATGGCTGAAATCTATGCAGATTCTTCGGCAGGTGGTCAGTAACTTTCTGACTGGATTTCCTTTTTCTTGCACAACCAGGTTTATACAGTGCGCCAAACATGGCACTCTGAAGTAGCCACCCTTTTGCATGGCCTTAACTACATTATTGCCATTATCAGTGGAAACATAACCAATCATGCTCTTTCTTGGAGACAGCCATTGAAAAGACCTTTGTGTTAAACTCATCCAAAATGTTTAATGCAGTATGAGATTTCTCCATGGCAAACATGGCTACTGTTGCATGTTTCCGAGTAGCTTGAAAAATTGTGTCCTAGTCAACCCCTGCGGTTATCTTTGCTCTGACCCCTGCAAAAGAGACCCAGAGTGCAGTGATGCACATGTAATCAAGGGCTTGGCAACTGGTCCACATGTCTGTTGTCAGGTGTATAGTGTAAACAGCACTCTTCTGCAAAGCTGCCCCAATCACCTCCAGCACATCTTCATGTAGTGCTGGAACCGCAACTCTGGCAAAATAGGACCGGCTAGGAACCTTCCATTTAGGGCAGACGGTTGCCACAAATTCTAGAAAACCCACCCTTTCCACGAAAGAAAAAGGGAGAAGGTCCAGCGCTAGCATTTTAGCCAGCTTTGCGTTATACAGACGTACCGTTGGGTGGTTGCGTTCAAATGGGGCCTCCGACCACAACATTCAGCTAATGGTGGGCTGGACCATTTTATGTGATGATGATGATGACTTCTTCAAACCAGTTAGGCCCAGTGATGTAGTTTTTCGCATTGGTGTCTCTCCCAGACTCTTAGTGTGTCTCATACATGTTGTAGGGGTAGAGGGTGTGGGCGAAACCACTGCAGTGCTGCTGCCAGGGGTACTGGGAGTACCAGAAAAAATGTCTGTCGCTTCTTCACTTCCCCCCTGCACGATCAGCCTCTCGTCATCATCAGATGCAATATCAATGGATATATTTGGATTTGTTTTTCTTTTGGCTTCCTCGATCTTACTTAGGTGCGACTCCCACTGGATAATGTGGTGTTTTTTGAGATGACCTCTCTGGCCTCCGGTACCATGGTTGGTACCAAGCTTACCCCGACTAACTAATCTTTTACAAATTAAACAAACGACCATGTTTTCCGCACTTTAGCTAACAGTAAAGAAGTCCCAAACTGGGGACTGGAGATGTCTGCTGGTGGTGGAGGTGCTACTTTGAGTTTCAATGCCAGATGAAGTGTAGGATGGGTGTGGCTGAATTCGTTTCTGTTGTTCACTTACAGCACCACTACTTGAGGTCGAGCTGGATGGAAGTCCCTGCCGGCCCTTCTGACTAAAAAATATGGAAGCTGTAGGTCGTGTTGGTGTTGTAGTTAACTGCGTTGGTGGTGGTACCAGTGCCACGCCGCCCACATCCCGCTCAGCAGCCATTCGGGATAGGGTGAAAATGCCTGTCTGCTGCATGCCCGCTGGGGCTGGAGTGACGACTGTGATGACTGGGTCATCGTCAGACTGTTCATCAGCAGCAGAAGACACCAGTTCTTGTTCGTCGTCAACACCCATAAGTCGAAGCCTTGCGGGAGCCTTCCTTTTAGGCTTAGCTACCGTTGTCGGCTCATGGAGTGCCTCACTCTCAGACTGCATTTGTGGGTTCCAATCAAGATCAAGGTCATCAGAATGAAGAGGGCTTGAAGAAGAACTTGTAGTAGTAGTAGCCCTCCTTGACCTTTTTCTTGCTGGGGATCTGGAAGACAATAGATCATCATCAGGAGGAGTGGCTTCCTTGGATGATACCTCCTCTTGAATATCAATTTTCTGATGTGCCCTTACTTCTGGAGGAACAAGCGTTGTAGGCAGTTGTGCCGCTCCATGAACCTCTGTTTGCACCTCTCCATGCACCTGTCCATGCACCTCTCCTTGCCCCTCTCCTTGCCCATGTACTTGCGCTTGTACTAGTTGCACCTGTGGTTGTCGTTGCGGCAGTGGTTGTTGAACACTCGTCAGCTGAGATACACCCGGCCGTGATTGGATGGTACTTTCTTGTGATGAGTCAACATCACTGGTCGATGGTGATTGAGAAAGTAAAGTGGCTGCCTCAGCAGCACTTATGGTCTTGGACCTAACTTGGCGTGGTGGCACTGAGCTCAATGAAGTGGAGGTGCTGGTTCCAGCTTGGTCCCCGGCGGACACCGCTGCTGCTACAGGCGTAGTTTTTTTCCCAAAAAAGGTGTCGGTGAGCACACCAGTCTCCTTGGTAGGTGGTGCCACTTGCTTCTTCTGCTCCTTCTTACTGACAGTGGCACTGGCAACTTTTTTCGCTGAGGCACTACGGCCACCTTTCTTTGGGGCCATCTTCTTCAGATGTCAGAACAGCAGGCCGCAGTTGCACGAATTGCAGAGTTGTCTTGTCTGTGGCCACACGTGACGTCACGTGACTTTGTGCTGCACACACCGCTGCAGGACTTCTTCCTGGCACTGGTGGTTCTCTTGTGCACCTAAAAGCAATGGAAGCCAGAGGAACATCAGATAGACACCCCAAAAAGTCGAAAAACACACAAACATCACCACAATCCAATGCCATCCATGCCCTCAATGATGTTTAAATTCAAGACACCCCACAGAAAGACTAGGTCCATGCACCACTGAGTACCCCAGGGCATAATGGTTGAAAGCAAGGCCAACTGGGTGCAGGCCTGAGCACACTGCCTGGCTTCAAAATGGCCCTTTGACCCCCGCCACATGGCCAGGCCCTGCCTGTACCAGGCTTCAAAATGGCCCCCACCCACATGGCCAGGCCCCAACAACACCCCAAAAAGTCGAAAAACACACAAAAATCACCACAATCCAATGCCATCCATGCCCTCAATCATGTTTAAATTCAAGACACCCCACAGAAAGACTAGATCCATGCACCACTCACTACACCTGGGCATAATGGTTGAAAGCAAGGCAAACTGGGTGCAGGCCTGAGCATACTGCCTGGCTTCAAAATGGCACCTTGACCCGCACCACATGGCCAGGCCCTGCCTGTACCAGGCCTCAAAATGGCCCCCACCCACATAGCCACGTCCCAACAACACCCCAAAAAGTCGAATAACACACACAAATCAGCACAATCCAATGCCATCCATGCCCTCAATGATGTTTAAATTCAAGACACCCCACAGAAAGACTAGGTCCATGCACCACTCACTACACCTGGGCATAATGGTTGAAAGCAGGGCAAACTGGGTGCAGGACTGAGCACATTGCCTAGCTTCAAAATGGCCCCTTGACGCCCACCACATGGCCAGGCCTCAAAATGGCCCCCACCCACATGGCCAGGCCCCAACAACACCCCAAAAATCACCACAATCCAATTCCATCCATGCCCTCAATGATGTTTAAATTCAAGACGACTAGGTCCATGCACCACTCACTACACCTGGGCATAATGGTTGAAAGCAAGGCAAACTGGGTGCAGGCCTGAGCACACTGCCTGGCTTCAAAATGGCCCATTGACCCCCACCACATGGCCAGGCCCTGCCTGTACCAGGCCTCAAAATGGCCCCCACCTATATGGCCAGGCCCCAACAACACCCCAAAAAGTCGAAAAACACACAAAACTCACCACAATCCAATGCCATCCATGCCCTCAATGATGTTTAAATTCAAGACACCCCACAGAAAGACTAGGTCCATGCACCACTCACTACACCTGGGCATAATGGTTGAAAGCAAGGCAAACTGGGTGCAGGCCTGAGCACACTGCCTGGCTTCAAAATGGACCCTTGACCCCCAGCAGCATGACCAGGCCCTGCCTGGACCAGGCCTCAAAATGGCCCCCACCCACATGCCAGGCCCCAACAACATCCCAAAAAGTCAAAAAACACACAAAAATCACCACAATCCATGCCCTCAATGATGTTTAAATTCAAGACACCCCACAGAAAGACTAGCTCCATGCACCACTCACTACACCTGGGCCTACAGGCTAGTGAGGCTTTACAAGCACCCCAATATTTAATAAAAACATATAGCAGTGAGCTAAAATTCCATGACATAAATGAAAATTAAGTTTAAAAAATCACAAAAACAGTTGTATCATGCACCCATGACTAACCCTGGCCTACTGGATACTGTGGCTACTCACAATATATATATTTTTTAAGTTGTGAAAAAAGTTTTAAAACTGTAGTTGCCTCAACTGTAATGCCCCAAACAAACAACACCAACTTACTTGTAAAATCTCAAGTCCAAAAATGATCCAAACTCCAAAGTCCAAAAAGTCCTCAAGTACAAATATCCAGCAGCAGCCACAAAAGTAATCCTTCCAGCTCCAGATCTAAATCAAAAGTGACCAGGACAAGGACAAAGCACTGGGAGGAGCCTGCTGGACAGGAACAGGAAGTTGGAGACTCTGGGGCACTTACTTCCTCCCACCCCCCCCCCCCCCAAAATGGACTCCTTGCACCAAAAAGTGCAGCCAAATGTCAATCTGAGGAGTTATTCTGATCAAAATCATCATTTTCAGAAGGTTTATGCTTCCTGCGGTGGATTTCTTGTGCTGAATTGCAATGTTTGCAATTTCGGGAACGCGAGCCCGCCGGAAGTCAGCTGCGCACCGCATCTACGTGTTCGGCATTGTTTACTCCCGCAATGCGTGACCGTAGGCCTTTATGACGTACTCGCGTTATCAAACTCTCGTTGTGCAAGATGGCGAGCCGCGATGACGTAAATGCGTTCGAAAAACTCTCACGCGATCACGCAGCAAGATCGAAAATGGTGCAGCACACGCAAACCGGGAGAAAAACAACTCGGCTGATTCAGAATCACGGTAAGTCAACGCCGCGCGCGCGATATTGTATTTTTCAAGCGCGACCAAGCAAAATAATTCGCAGCTTGTGAATTTGCGGATTTTTGTGCAAATTCACGCGATTCGCGGACCACGAATTTGCCAAAAATCCACTAATTACGCAAACGAAAGGGATTTTACGCCCACACTTACATTTTACAATGAAATGTCCATCAACCTCCACCACCACCCAAAGCTGTAATGTAAATGCCTGCAAATAAATTACATTATTTTTTTTGTTAATTGTTTTGGGAACATTTTATTATCTTGCATGGTTGAATTTTACAAAGACTTTTTTTTTGCTCAAAAGACTGTCTCTAAAGAGCCTAAAGAAAAAAAATAGCAATTTAAATTGAGTCATCCAGTCTCAGGTGCAACAGGCTTTATACCCCAGTCCAAGTCCCGTGAACCATAGAGCCCCAGAGAGACAGACTCTCTATGTCTGTGTCAAACCCTTCAGGGACCCGTCCCCAGATATGTCAGGCTCTCTTGTACTGCAGTGGCAGTCTTCTTTGGCATCCTGTGGGACACAATCCATCACATCACATGCTCGGTGCTTGTGTCAATGCCGTGAGTCATCCAGCCATTGAGGTGACGGCTCCGGACCACTGTGCCAAATCCCTTTCGCAATCATCCCCGGAGGTATTACGCTCCGCACCCCTTTTGCCAATACACTAAACCTATTTAGACTAAAATGCGAAATAATCAAAAGGCATTTCAATCCAATCCCAAAGATTTCAAGTTTTGGTGCGGCAAACTCTGCACCCCGTTAATCCCATCAGTCTGACAGACGTGGTACCACTGCAGATCACGTGAGCCCTTCCAGTTCTGGGAGTGACGCGCTGTGTATTCCTGATCCCGCCTTCTTACTCTATTAGGTTTTCCAGAAGTGCACATCTGGAAGTAGTCAGTGGTTTTAAAGCTGGGCGGATACACAGTCAAGCTCCCTCCCCCCGGGAGGAGTTAAAGTCCATGGAAAGAGGGGCTGACACAAACAAAACAATAGAGACCGCGGAGCAACTGGGACGAAGAAGGGGTGCGCATTTTAACCATACTGAAAGAATGAAAGACTGAGTCGGCTCATCTGGCACACCGCAGGAACTTCAGCAAACTGCTTGACTATCTGACAAGCAGAGGTGAGAGGTACATGCCTTCAAGAGACAGGTCTGCTGTCTCAGGCCTGCGTCTATAAGAAGGGTGTAATTCAAAGCATCCATCTACTGCTTATAAGGCGTGTAACGCGAAGAGTAACTGCTGTCAGAGGCATGTGAAATCCGTGTAATCTGCGGGATGCCTTTGTTGATTTAGGCTGCAAAAGCAGTCAGGGTGGGATAGCTCTGCTGTCAGGGGGCTTTAAGGACTATAATGTAACCTGAGGAACAGCTGTGCTCGGGGAAACCTAGAAGAGGTGTGTACCTTGGGGGGTAGCTCTGTTCTCTGTAAATTCTGGTGTACCCCGAGGGATAGCTCTTCTCTGTGAGCACTGTAAATCCTGTGGGCAACCCTGAGGGGTAGCTCTTTAAATTCTGTTCTACCCTGAGGTGTACCTCTGCCCTCTCTCAGCGCTGTAAATTCTAGGTGTGCCCTGAGGCTAGATCTGCTCTCTCAGCTGTGTAAGTTGTGTGTGTACCCCGAGGGGTAGCCCTACTCCAAGTGCTCTGCAATTTCCATGTGTATCCTGAGATGTAGCACTATTCTCTCAGCTCTGCATGTTCTTTATAATTTGAGGGATGAGTGAGTTTTGTAAGAGTTAAGTAATTTATGGACTAGCTCTGCGTTATGAGGTCTGAGATCAGTATAAACCATGGGGAAACTGGTGTCTGAGTCTGTGCCATCTATATAACCTTGGGGACAGCACTCCTGTATGTAATAAGTGTGCAAGGCTGGGAAAACTATGTTGCCTGAGTCACAAAATCTGACACAAAAAGATATGAGTAACCCAATGGAGGCCTTCGTTGTTTTAGGCCTGTGGGACTGATGTAAGTTAACGTATAACTAATTCTGCAGTCTTGCCATTTAAGATTTATGTAACTTGAGAGATACCTCTGCTGTGTGAGGCTTGTATAGATGGGGAGTGTGTAACCTAGGGGGTCATTTTCACTTGTGAAGTCTGGGCCTGTAAGGCAATTTTAACCTAAGGGACAGCACTACTCTGCAATACCTGTACACTCTTCAACCTAGGGAACACACTCTGATGTTTGAGGCCATAGGAAGAGTGTCTCATGGTATCCCATATGATATGCAATGTGAACCTGTCCGATTTCTCTAGTATGGGGGATAGCTAAGTTATTCGAGGCCTCTAAAATAGTGTAACCTGTTTGATGGCTCTGCTGTCTGAGCTTGTAACATCTGTAATTTGAGGTAAACTGTCAAAGTTTGGTAAATCTGTGTAAGTGGAGGGCAGCTCTGGTGTCTGAGGCTGCAAGATCCATGGAACCGGATGACTAGCTCCACTATATGTTTTTTGTAACCCGAGTAGTAGTTCTGCCTATTGTAGCCTAAGCTGATGATGTCTTTATTCTCACCTCTCACGCCTGGCTGCTGTTACACTGCCATCCCTCCCCCTTAGACAGTCTCTTGGAGAAACCTCTTTTCCACCATTGCTTCCCGATTAGGTGGGAGGGCAGGTTGCCCGCCATTTTGAAAACTCCAGCACTTGCTATGACATAGAAGTGTGGTAACATCACCACCCATTAGCCAGTACCAAAACTGCAATGAGGCTGCTACAGAGGAAGGCCTTCTACTCAAATATGCATCTGATGAGGCAGCCTAGGACTGAGAGTGCAGGCGCAAACACACAGGAGAAGGAAATTCGTTACTTATCTGTAACTACAGGTCTCCAGTATTGGTATCTTTCAAAGATTCATATGCTTAAATCATCCACGTCGTTGAAGTGGAAGTCCCACGGAACCATAGTAAAGCAGTATGTAATAGTATAATAGGCTATAATGGAAATGGAAAGCCAGTTTAATAGCCTTTCTATGTCTTTTTAAACAAGCATTTACAATGCAATGACTTCGGCATTCTTAAAGTTAGAGCTATTGGCATTGCTCATGACATTATTTTTATGTATGTTTTTGTTTTTAAAACATAAATAAATGCCAAGATACTAGCTAAGGCCCTCGCCAATAGACTCAAGCCGTACATTACCGACCTGGTGCATCCTGACCAGGCTGGTTTTATGCCACAGCGGGCTACCCGCCATAATATACGACGGGCGCAGGTTGCAGTTTCGGCCTGGCGACAGCTGGGGGCAGGGGCTGCACTGTTCTTAGCTGACATGGATATGGCGTTTGATTCCCTAAGCTGGACGTATTTGTTCGCTCTTTTGGGACGTCTGAACCTGGGCCCTCGTTTTTTGGTGTATGTGCGGCTCCTATACACAGATCTCACGGCGGCGGTACGTGTGGGGGGGAGATTTTCCGCTCCTTTCGGCTCGAAAGTGGGACGAGGCAGGGCTGCCCCCTCTCCCTATATCTGTTCGCCCTTGCTATGGAGCCCCTTGCGGCGTGGGTGCGGATAGACGCTCAGCTGAAGGGTTTCCAGTGGGCGGGGGGGGGTGACTGATAGAATAGCGCTGTACGCCGATGATGTACTGCGCTCGGGGCCTCGGCTCATGCGAATCCTGCAAATTTTTGGTGAAACCTCTGGACTATACTTGAACCCTCGGAAATCTACATTATGGATCCTGGGCGGCCCGCAGCCTGTTGGGAATTGGGCGGGGGAGCTTCAAATAGCCACAGACGGCATGAAATACTTGGGGGTGTTCCTGGCGGAGGACGCCTCCGTTGCTATGGAACGTAACATTACCCCGGTGTGGGAGCGCACCTGAGACGACAATAAAGTTTGGTCCAGAATGCCACTCTCCATTCATGGTCGGTCAGCCATCTTTAAGATGGTGGCTCTCCCACGTTTGATATACCAGCTGCAGAATCACCCAGTCCTGATTGCGCAGAGTTGGTTCCGGCGCCTTAACTCGGCGCTCAGCCGATTTCTATGGGAGGGGGGGCACGGCGCGGGTTGCCCTGCGGACCTGCTTCCAGTCAACCTATACTGGGCGCCTGGCCACTTCAGATATTCTTTCATATTACCAGGCTTCCCACTTGTTGGTCCTAAATGACTGGTGGTATGCCGACAGGAGTGACCCCGCCTACGCAGTGGAGAGGGCTTTGATGAGTACGGCGTCCGTCCATACGCTTCTATACTCGGCGCCGCTCAGAAAGGCTTTGCCATCAGCCACGCAGGTGGTCTTTCAAATCTGGAGGCAGACGCTACGTAGAATGGGTTGGTGGAATGTGTTAACCCGAGAGACCCCGCTCTGGCACAATGGCCGCCTGCCCCAGTTGGACACCTTGCCGGGCTTTCGGGGAAGGGATGCGATCGGCATCTCCACCTTGGGCGATGTTATGTCAAGGGGAGTGCTCAAGTCCTTTGATGACCTGCGTGTAGAATACGCGATGCCGAGAACCCAGTTCTATAAATATCTTCAATTCCGACATGCTTTGACACCATATATAGCGGGGCTGGGTGACCTGCCTGAATTTACCCGCTAGAGGCAAAAATATTCATGGGGGAGCTACCTGACAAGAAACTGTCCCGAATATATCAAACCGTAGTCCGACACTGTACCACAGACCTGCAGCACCTTAGAACAACATGGGAAAGGGACGTTGGGGACATGGATGAGGAGGATTGGGTGGAGGCACTGGAGAGCCCTAGGGGAGTTGCAATCTCCACGCGCCTGCGACTCATACAATTTAGGTACCTACACCGCACATACTATACTAGGCAGCGCTTATGGAAGGCGGGGCTGATTGCGTCTCCGGATTGCCTCAGGTGTGGGACGGAGGTTGGAACGCTACTACATACAGTGTGGGAATGCAAGGCGTTGCAGAGATTTTGGACAGGAGTGCTTCGGTGCTTGGATTACGTTCTAGCCTGGGTACTTCAGAGGGACCCTAAACTGACTCTGCTACATGTTATGGCCGGGGTGGGAGGCAACAGATACAAGTGCCACTTGCTCCTCTTGGGCTTAACCTTGGCGAAACGAGACATTGCGCGTTCGTGGAAAGGGCCCCAGGCTCCCTCTCTGGCGGCATGGAAGCGGGGCATGGACTTCTGCATGGGGATGGAGCAGCCTGTATTTGTGGCCAGGGGGTGCCTGCTTAAACATTATTGGGTGTGGAAACGGTGGGCGGACTATCGTGGTCTGGAGCTGGACTCGCCTCCCGATGACACCACGGACCAGCCTCGAATGTAGCCGGACTACCTTGGCACTTCTGTACAATGGTCAGTGGCAGTACTATACTGTGCACTGAAAGTGTATTACCCAGTAGAGCAGGAAGCAGCGCATAGGGAGGGGGAGGGAGTTGCGGGTGGTGGGGGGATGGGGGGGAAGGACCAGTTTGTCATATCCTTGAATTGTATTTCCTTTTCTTCTTCTTATAATGTAACACGAGAAAATGACTGCATATGTGTTCAAATTTCATGATGACGGTGATTGACTCTGGGTGACAGAGCGTTACAGAATATATGCTTATTATGCACTCAATAAAAATCTGTTTTTAAAAATAAATAAATAAATAAATGGCATTGTCATTTACAATGCCAATAGCAGGGCAGGAGAGCAAGCACAATGAACGAGGGGGCAGGACAGCAAGCACAACCAACTAGGGAGCAGGAGAGCAAGCACAAGCAACGAGGGGGCAGGACAGCGAGCAAGCACAAGCAACGAGGGGGCAGGACAGCAAGCACAAGCAACAAGGGGGCAGGACAGCAAGCACAAGCAACGAGGGGGGCAGGAGAGCAAGCACAAGCAACAAGGGGGGGCAGGAGAGCAAGCACAACGAACGAGGGGGCAGGGGAGCAAGCACAGTGAGGTGGGCAGGAGAGCAAGCACAGCGTGGGGGGCAGGAGAGCAAGCACAACCAACGAGGGGGGCAGGAGAGCAAGCACAACTAACAAGGGGGGGGCAGGAGAGCAAGCACAACCAACGAGGGGGGCAGGAGAGCAAGCACAACCAACGAGGGGGGGGCAGGAGAGCAAGCACAACCAATGGGGGGGGGCAGGAGAGCAAACATATCTAACGAGTGGGGGCAGGAGAGCAAACACAACCAGCGAGGGGGGGCAGGAGAGCAAGCACAAGCAACGAGGGGGGGCAGGAGAGCAAGCACAAGTAACGAGCACAAGCAACGAGAGGGCAGGACAGCAAGCACAACCAACAAGGGGGGGGCAGGAGAGCAAGTACAAGCAACAAGGGGGCAGGACAGCAAGCACAAGCAACGAGGGGGGGCAGGAGAGCAAGCACAAGCAACGAGCACAAGCAACGAGGGGGCAGGACAGCAAGCACAACCAACGAGGGGGGGGCAGGAGAGCAAGTACAAGCAACAAGGGGGCAGGACAGCAAGCACAAGCAACGAGGGGGCAGGACAGCAAGCACAGGGAATGTTTGACATTTCAGGCAATTTTTAAGTGACACTGCTGAGGAAGCAAGACTACTTTTAATTTAGGCAGGGCAGACAACACGTACCCTTCGAACATGAAGTCTGGCTAAAATAGAACAAGACAAATCATAGTGAGAGTGAAATGGAGGTGGTCAATGGCGGTGGCTACTGTCCAGCAAGTTTAAGATGTTAAGACACCACTGCTCAATATGGAACTCTTTCCTAAATCCAATCTCTCCCACTGTGCCCACATGAATAGGAGACAACCTAAAACATCTGGCTCACAATAAAGTGTTCCATCAATTACAAGTGCACAGCAGTGTCACCACCATTCGCACTGGCAGACCTAGCTGTAATTTTTCTCTCACACAAATAAGGTTGTAAAGACTGGCCTTCTAAATATGCTAAAATATGATATTGTAGAAGGCTAACCAATATCTGAAATGATATTCTTATTCATTTTGCAAATCATCACCCACAATAATGCTACACATCTTGTGACACATTTAGCAATATATTTTTACTTCTAATTCATAAATTATCAAGGCAATGATGAATGTGTTTTTCATTACAGTACCTTTCTGCATGACCGGACTTTTGTCAGCAGATAACGAAGAGAAAGGTTTAGAGGCCTCGGCTTCTGCTTTCTTGCTGTAGTTTATGGACACAACCACATCTATGGAGCTTGGAGAGCACAACGAACGAGGGGGCAGGACAGCAAGCACAAGCAACGAGGGGGCAGGAAAACAAGCAACGAGGGGGCAGGACAGCAAGCACAACCAACGAGGGGGCTGGACAGCAAGCACAAGCAACGAGGGGGCAGGAGAGCAAGCACAAGCAACGAGGGGGGGAAGGAGCGCAAGCACAAGCAACAAGGGGGGGCAGGAGAGCAAGCACAAGCAACAAGGGGGGCAGGAGAGCAAGCACAACCAGCGATGGGGGGGCTAGGAGAGCAAGCACAACAAACGAGGGGGTGGCAGGAGAGCAAGCACAAACAACGAGGGGGGGCAGGAGAGCAAGCACAAGCAACAAGAGGGCAGGACAGCAAGTACAAGCAAGGAGGGGGCGGGACAGCAAGCACAAGCAACGAGGGAGCAGGACAGCAAGCACAAGCAACGAGGGGGCAGGACAGCAAGCACAAGCAACGAGGGGGCAGGACAGCAAGCACAGCGAGGGGGCAGGGGAGCAAGCACAGCGAGTGGGGGGCTGAAAGCAAGCACAACGAGGGGGCAGACACACAACGAGGGGTCAGACGCACAACGAGGAGACAGAGGCAAGCACACAGGCACAATCAGGGAAGAGACGCAAGAAAAGCGAGCACTCACCAGAGGACTCGGCAGCTTCTCGACTTCTTCCGGCGGCGGTTGTGCAGAAATGGCGTCAGAAAAGCACCGCCATTTTCGCATTCGGGGGCGTGGTTTTTGCTGTTGAGTGACGGATGACGTCACGGAGTTTAAAACTGCACTCCGTTTAGGAAGCCAGCCAATGGAGAAGAGGGGCAGGTTGAAGCCCCCAATACTGTTAACATAAAATCTCGGATGCGCGACACTGCTGCGCAATGTACACTAGGCCGAGACCTAATACAAGCATTTACAATGCAATGGTCTCGTCTTTGTTAAAGTTAGAGCTATTGGCATTGCTCATGACATTATTTTTGTTTTAAAAACATATAAATAAATGGCATTGTCATTTACAATGCCAATAGCTTAATCTCTCGCAAATGCGAGACCTATTGCATTTGCACCCACACACACACACACACACACAGAGCCACACACACACCCACACGCACAGAGCCACAGGCACCCACCCGCACACACAGAGCCACACACACAGAGCCACACGCACCCACCCACACACACAGAGCCACACACACAGAGCCAAACACACAGAGTCACAGCCACACACACACAGCCATACACAAACAGCCACACCCACCCACCCACACACAGAGCCACACGCACCGAGCCACAAACATAGAGCCACACACACAGAGCCAGACGCACCCACCCACCCACACACACAGAGCCACACACAGAGCCACAGCCACACACACAGAGCCACAGCCACACACAGAGCCACACACACCCACCCACACAGAGCCACACACACACGGAGCCACAGCTCACACACAGAGCCACACACACACAGCCACACACACACAGAGCCACACACACACTCAGTGCAGGTGGGGCAATAGGAGGGTTGTTATGAAAGTGCACAGGTGTGGGTGTTAGCAGCACACCTCTGTATTCTTGCTCACAATTTGTTCATCATAATGAGGGGATAATTTGTGACTTTCTTTAACCATCACATCATGACGGAAGTACCAATAAAGTATTGAAATATTAGTTTGTGCTATATAAAAACACTTCTCACTAAACACACCAATGAAGGGCTTCTTACCCATGACAGTGGAAAAATTATGGATAGGTCACCAAAGAACACATTCCAAACCATTTTGCTGCACATGGTTTGCTAATGCCCAAAACGTCTGCTCCTATCAGCCCATCAATGTTAAAGGTTTTGCAGTTACAAATCTAAACAATTGCTACCCTGCCTCCTCTACTTCCACCCTATCTGAAATGTGCATATACATAGGTCTCAGGCATGGCTAACTGAAAATGAGTACTGGAGTCCTCCCTCATCCAAGTTTCTGCCATAAATAACGCGTCCAGAATCCTTTTTTTTTTTAACAAGTCATAAATATCTAGAGTGTGTTTGTGCAGAGTGAACTCTAATCAGCGCCGCCTTCAATTCTATTCGACTCTCTCTGGATTTTGCCCTGTAATTGACCTGATGGTTCAGGGGTAAACGCTATATTTACAGCTGCCACATGAAATACTGTCAACACAATCTACGAAAAAGGGACTGCATCCCTTAGTTTCCGCCTCCTCATACCCTCTAGTTCCGCTGACGTGTAGATAATAATTGACCCACCTTCCACAGCAAAACCAGAATAATGGCTGGCCGGTGTCGGGACTCAGACGGGGACAGACGAGCCAGACTTATGCGTACTTTTGGCGCACGTCTTTTCGCTGCAGCCATCTATGTATCCACAAAAGACTCCTGATCAGTTACGGAGCACTAGAGCACACCAGACACAAGATGGCGTCGCTACATGTCACGACCAAGCCCATATCAGTTTTTCCCAATCAAGCCAAACACGTTGGACAGGCTGAGCTGCCGCTTGAAGTTTGATATCTCAGTGGATATTGCGAAAAAGAATGCAGAAAAGATTGTAAAAACCACTTAAAAATTAGTTTAAAAACATTCAATTGTATTCAATTTAGCAGCAAAATCCAGTTGTTAAAAATTATAGCAGCAAGTTACCTTGTGTACCGGAATATACCATTCAGTACAGCCAATTTAACTTTTAACACCCTGTGACGGAGCGGGTCCGCCTTCAGGGGAACACGATCAAATACGGGACTGGTGGCTGGCTACACCTCTCTCACCCGCTTGTGTCTCTTCTCACCAGCAGCCCAATCAATACCTTCAAGACGAGTGGCATCACCGGGAATACGAACCTTTTTGATCCCACGACGTTGGAAATACAGAGGGCTCCTTTAACTCGGGATTCCCAACTGACGAAGCTCATCCCCTCACTGACGTCACCACGCCTTCCGCAACAAATGAGGGAGGAACCAGGAAGTCGACGGACGGCGTTTCCCCGGAGGACGAGAAAGGCGACGGAGAGCGAAGAAGAAGAGAAGAGTTGTGCGTTACGGAGGAAGAAGACAAGACGGAACAAGACCAAGAACCCCGAGCTGATATCACCAAGCCAGGAGGCCAAAGTCACCACGAGGCGCCCCGCCACGCTCCCACGGGAGGAGCGTGGCTTAATCAGGTTCGGGGCAGAGTGGCGGGTTGGGTCGGGTGACATAGCCTACCTAGTGAATCAAACACTGCGTGTAAATAATTGTACAGTTCCGTGTATAGTCTCTAAAGAAATCCTCCTTTCACGAGCACATTGAGCACCGAATAGTGACTGTGAATAGCACTGCCGCACTCGGTTTCCTTCACCCCCGGTCCCTACACCTTAAGCTCCCGGTCATCCTTCTAATACCCCCCTTTTGTCTCTCATTCATTCCCGGCTGCCGGACGGAGTGGAAGAACCAGCTCTCTCCCGTGGTTTCCCTTCTATGATCTGGATCCCAAAGCCAAGACGGACCCCGCGTCCTTCGCAAGAGAGAGACTGACAAGCCGGAGATGGAAGTCCTACATAAAAATAAAACCTTCTTTAAGATCCCTACTCAAAGTCTCTGACCCTCTTCATTCCACTCCTTTACACACCCCCAAACAGGCTTAGCAATTCAAGGACAGCTAAACTCACCACAATTCCCTCTCAGTACCTAGTAATGGCATGGTTGCACTGCAATCACCAATATACCGGAGAAAGAATCCTCTTGATCAGTTAGGGAGGACTGCAACGCTCCATACACAAGATAGCGTCGCTCGTATTCTGACCAAGCCCACCTCCCGGAAACCCTCGCCTCGCCACTGTATATCAGTAATGCGCAGTCAGTCCAAAAATGTTGGACATGCTAAGCTCCACTTGAAGTCTGAGTGGATAGCGCAAAATAAAAACATACAGAAAAGAAAACAATAAAAAATAAGTTGAAAAAAATTGCTGCGAGGCGCTGACTCACGAGCCTGGAATCAACCAGAGGGCCGGGGAGCGCTGCTTCCCTCGCACACCCCGGGGCCTGTAATCTCTCTGCGGTGTCAGCCCCTTCCAGCGGCTCCCACTGAAGGGCCTAGAAGACTGCATCCCACAGGAAGCGCCCAAGCCCTCAGTGCACAGGCCATGGGGCCACCGGCGAAGGAGCTGTTCTGAAAATGAAGGAAGGGGCGGTGCAGTGTTTTTCTAATTGACTGGGTTCAGGCAATTTAAGAGCAGGCATGAGCTCTTCCGGTTCAAGAGCCATCCCGAGCTCATCCCCGTAAAATAAATGTGACTACTTTCAGAAAGGTCAAGTGGACAAAGAAGACAGAAGTATTCCTCGCCCCAAGGTTTATAATAGGATAATGCAGCTTGATATCTCAGTGGATATTGCGAGCCAGACTTATGCGTACTTTTGGCGCACGTCTTTTCGCTGCAGCCATCTATGTATCCACAAAAGACTCCTGATCAGTTACGGAGCACTAGAGCACACCAGACACAAGATGGCGTCGCTACATGTCACGACCAAGCCCATATCAGTTTTTCCCAATCAAGCCAAACACGTGCGCCAAACAAAGTTCGATGATAGGGCAGAACAAGGGGGAAAGAACCACCATGTTTCTCCTAGGCGAAGCAGAAATCCCTCGGAGAAACCAGCGTCATTTTTGGGATTGAGGGGCGTGTTTTCTTTCTCTCCTCTTCCCATTGGCTGGAATGTAAAATTCCAGCAAATGGGAAGAGGAGAGAAAGCAAACAGAAAGAAACGAAAAAACACACCCCTAAATCCCAAAAAGACGGGGCTTGAACGGACAGAAGCCCCTCTCGTCCAATGGCTGGCCTCCGTTTAGGAA
This sequence comes from Lissotriton vulgaris, assembly GCF_964263255.1. Taxonomy (NCBI): domain Eukaryota; kingdom Metazoa; phylum Chordata; class Amphibia; order Caudata; family Salamandridae; genus Lissotriton; species Lissotriton vulgaris. The sequence goes on from NC_141685.1 coordinate 880,030,940, forward strand.
GCCAGCCAATGGAGAAGAGGGGCGGGTTTAAGCCCCACTATAGGAGACATAAAGTCTCGGAGCGAGACTACGCAAACGCAGCCTACGATCCGTGACCTAAAAAGGACCAAACTTGAACGTTAATCAATCAGGCAACAGCACCCTTTAGAGGCTGATTCCCTCAGACTTTCGAGCACTAGTGGGAACCAATTATCTCGATCTATGAGAGGAGCCTCTTAGGGGAGGAGGGTGAGTCACATGTGAATCTATGAAAGATACCAATACTGGAGAACTGTAGTTACAGGTAACTTATATTCTTCTCCAGTATTGGATCTTTCATAGATTCACATGCTTGAATCAGAATAGTAAACAGTATGTAAACTTTAGGTATTATGGTCTCATTACCCTTCTGGATTGTGGGTAGTAACTTAATGAGTATAACAAGAATTATAATCATGATCACAATAATAATAATGAAAATTGTAATGCATATAAATATAAATATAATGTGCTGTCAGAGACCAGATATCAAGTAAGAAAGCATTGAAAATAACAGATGTTCAACTCATTGGAATAGTTGCCGTAGCACTGCCTGTCCGACTGCTGCATCACTGCAGTGTGGTGAATCCATAGTGCTGAGTGAAAGTGTGGACGCTCTTCCACGTCTCAGCACAGCAGATTTTCTCCAAAGGTTGTGACTAAGGCGGTTATTGTGGATACTGCTCTTGTAGTGTGCCTTCGCCTAAAAGGAGAGTGGTTTGCCCGCTTTGGAGTGGCAAAATCGTATAGTTGCTGAGATCCATCATACAATGCTTGCTTTAGTAACTGGTGTGCCTTGCCGAGTCTGTCCAGAGGCAAAGAAGAGATGTTCTGTTTTACGGAGCTGTTTGGTACGATGCAAGTAGAACTTAAGTCATCTCTTAATGTCTAGTGTGTGCAGAGATTGCTCTGCTGGAGTTGTTGGATTTGGGAAAAAGGTTTGTAAAACGACAGGCTCATTAAGGTGAAACTGCAAAGGTACTTTTGGAATACATTTTGGATTAGTCCATAGAATACCACCCTTATTTGTGAATCAGAGAAAAGGCTCTTTGGTTGTGAAAGCCTGAATCTCACTCACCTTTCTAGCAGATGTTAGCATCAGAAGAGCAGCTACCTTCCAGGTATGGAATTTTAGATCTGCCTTGTGGTCTGGTTCAAATAGTGGTTTGATGAGTTGGGAAAGACCGATATTAGGATGCCATTCAGGAGGAGGAGGTCGGACCGGAGAAAAAACTCGGAAAAGTCCTTTCATGAATTGCTTGATTATCCTTCTGTAGCGCAGTGAAGGAGCTTGAGAGGAACATCTTTCTCTGGATATGGCTGCAAGATGTACCTTAACAAATGCAAGCACTAAACCTGAACGAGCCAGAGAAAGAAGATAATGTATGATTTGCTCCAGTGATGCTTCTAGCGGGTGCAGATGGCAATATTGACACCATAAGCAGAATTTCTTCCATTTCAGCCTGTAGAATCTATTGGTTGATTCTGCCCTTGCACTTGCCAGAACAACCCTGCATTCTTGGGGAATGTTTACTTTCTGGTATTCATGGAATTCAGCAGCCATGCATATAACTGGAGAGAGAGTGGATCCGGGTGTAGAACTTGGCCCTGTTTCACTGTCAAAAGCGTTTGATTGGTCCGGCTTGGACTCCGACAGCACGAGAAGCTTGGTGAACCAGTATTGCCTGGGCCACCTGGGAGCGATGATGATTAACTGCATGTCTCCACTTTCATCTTGCTGACAGCCCTCGGGATTATGGGAATGGGGGAGAAGCATATGTCTATATTCCAGACCATCTTATGAAAAAGCGATACTAAACTAAGATCAGTTGACTGGGGGTGAGTGTTTGATTTGCTCAAGCGCTCCGTCCATCATCCCCTTTGGTATCATTTTATGAAAAATGCATTCCCCCATGATGATGGCAGTGTGTGCTAACTGGTGTAAAATCAGCTTTCGCTGTTTTCGCTGGTGGCAAAGAGGTCTAACTCCAGTTTGCCCCAAAGTTGAAAAATCTTGTTCAACTCACCCTGGTTCAGCTCCAATTTGTGGCAACTTTCGAAGGATCTGCTAAGTGGGTCCGCTAAAGTATTGCTTGTTCCTGCAACATGATATGCCTTGAGGGTGATGTTGTGTGTTATCACCCTCAGCCAGTGCCATTGGTCCTGGGCTTCCTGGGAGAGAGCCAGGGACCTTGTGCCTCCTTGTTTGTTTACATAGTGCATGCTGGTCGTGTTGTCTGCATGTGCCAGCACTGATGATCCCTGTATGCAAGGTAAGAAATTCTGGAGGGTGAGGAAAATGGCATTGAGTTCTAGGAGGTTTATATGCATGTACCTTTGGGGGGTAAACCATTTGCCTTGGATTTGCAGATCCTAGAGATGTCTGTTCGAAACCTTCCAGGGAGGCGTTGGTTTTTATGGTGAAGTCTGGTATTACGACAGAAATGTGAGACCCTTGGAGATATGGGAAGCATGGGACCGCCAGCTCAGAGCGTGGACCATTCTGGAGTTATTTTGATGAGGTAATCGAAAGACCCTTCTGTCTGGATGCATTGGAGTTGTAGCTCCTCTTGCAGAAGTCTGATCTTTAGATGTACTAAGGGTACAAGATTTATTGCAGACAACATAATTCCTAGCAATAATTTGTAGAAACGCACTGAAGCGGACCTTCTTATGCAAATTTTGATGGCTAGCAGAACTGCTCTTTGTTGTCTCTCTAGGGAAAGAAAGGCTTTGACCTGCCTGGTACCTAGGATGGAGGCTAGAAAATGTATCTTCTGATGCAGAACAGTAAATGACTTTTGAAGTTCAATGTAAGGTCCAATTTGTGAACCAGTGCCATGCAATCTTGTGTGGCTTTGGAGGCTTGCATTGGTGTTTCTGCTTTTAGCAGCCAGTCTTTCAGATAGGGAAACACCTGGTGACTGCATCTCATGAGGAGAACTGTGCCAGACATTTGATGAAAATTCGGGGATGGGTGGTGGGCACATTTGAAGCCAAATGGTAGGACCTTGAATTGGTAATGGGTACCAGCTACAGTAAAGCGAAGGTACTTACGATGCTTGGGGAGTATGGGAATGTGGAAATATGCTTCCTGCAAATCAAGAGTCATCATATAATCTCCATGGTTTAGGAGATGCAGGATGTCTGATAGAGTGACCATACAGAAGGATGGCTTTCTGAGGAATTTGTTGAGGTTTCTTAGCTCCAGAATGGGGCTCAATTCTCTTGTTTTCTTCTTGACTAGGAAAAATTGAGAGTAGAAAGCGATGTCCCTCTGACTGAATGGTACTTACTCGATGGCGCCCTCTGCGAGCATGATGAGAGTCTCTTTCCGCAATAAGTGAAGATGGGGGAACACACCTTTTGGTGGCCAGTTTTGAGGTGTTTGTATAAACTTAAGGGTATGACCATAGGTCACCAGACCCAGCACCATTTGTCTGTAGTAATTTCCCTCCATTGATAAAAAGGGTTCAAAATGCTTGCACCCACAGGATGAGGTAAGGGGAATGTTGCTTGCACCTGATCAAGATCACTGTTTACAAGCGACGTCTCTGGAATGGGTGACCTGCTTACGCTGTGCTGTTTGCCTTGTGTAGGCTGCTGAAGGTGGAAGATAGTATTGCTGTTGTTGATTAGGTCTAAGCTGAGATTGATAGGGTTGGTATTGATGGTAACGTTGGTAACCTTCTCTGCCGAGTGCTCCTCGAAAAGTAAATTTACAGAAGGGCAATGTGCCCAATGATTTTCCAGGGTCTGTGTCATTTTTGATGGCGAGCAGCGCGTCATCGAAATGTTTACTGAATAATGTGTCTCCGTCACATGCCATATAGAGTAGTTTAGATTGGACTTCTGGTCTAAACAATGTAGAGGTTAGCCAGCCCTGACTCCGAAAAACAGCTGCTCCAGCCAATTGTCAAAATCCAATGTAAGTAATATACTTTTTTTTATTTTTATTTTTTAAATATTTTTATTATCAGCACAAAATGGAAACATAGCAAGATAAAGAAAAAACAAAGAAAAAGAAAAAGAAAAACATCACAAATGAATCAATAATATCTTAAAGAAAACAAGTACAGTGTGGGAGAAAACAATTTCTACCAATAGAGTGTAAACACGGAAGGAAAACATACCATATTAGAGATTCAGGTTTTTACATTAAAGATTTTAAATAAAGTTGCCCCAGATTTTTTCAAATTTAAGTAAGGACCTAGTACCTCTAAGTTGAGCCAAGGCCGCCTCCATGCCATGAATTTCGTTGACCAAAGACCACCACTCCATAATATGTGGCGATTGTGGGGAGATCCAGGCCCGAGCGATGGTGAGTTTGGCACAAGATAATAAAATAGTAATTAAGGCCTGTTGAGGTAGGGTAGTATCATTTACATCTAAAAGTACAGTTAAAGCGGAGAGTACCGGTGACCTTATCAATATCGTTTTCAAAACCTTATCCAAAGCAGACCAAAACTCATTTAAGGACGGGCAGGAAAATAATATATGTTCTATGTTGACAACCACGGTATCACATTCAGGACATTTAGCACGGTCATTATATAAAGCATTTGGAGACCATTTAAGAATCACTTCAGGGGTATAGTATAACAGGCAAGAAGTTTTAAATTGTTGCAATCTTAAACTCGCCGATTGTACCAGATTATTAATTTTTTAAGGAGAGTGGGCAATCTGTTCTGAATGTATCGTCAATCCAAGTTTAGAGCTCCACTTCTCCGCTAATTTAGAGCAATCAGGCTACTATATCCTGCACTTATTAATGATTTCGTCTTAGACGAATAGAAGCAATCCCAGATCTCAGAATTTAAAGTCTTCAGGACTTTCATCCGGCGTATCAGAAAATCATGTATTTGAATGTACTTGAACCTCATAGCCTCGGTCAAATTATATATGTTTTTAAGTGCTAAAAAAGTCTAGAAAACCATTAGATCCATAGGGGTCCCCCAATGTTACGATTCCGTGAGTTGACCATACCTTAGCCTGACCATCATTAAATATCCCGGGTAACCCCAAAGTCGTAGTTTTGGATGGAAAAAAGATGTTTTACAAAAGAGCAGAATGCTAAACCAGATCTTAGCAGTATCCCTAGCGGTCTTAAATTTAACCCTCTTGTAATAGTTTGGGTCGTTCAATCTTAACAAAAACATTCTAGCATCTGAATTAAACATGATGGTATGAAAACAAAATTGTGAATGAGAGTTAAGCAGGGAACGGAGGCGGGCAATAAAGGTAGACCAAAAATACAATTTAAAGTCTGGAAAATTAAGTCCACCTGTCTCGAAAGATCCTTTAAGTGTTGACAAGGATCTACGCACCTTCCGGTATCCCCAGAACTCCATGATCTCCTCTGATAAATACTTTAAACCAGGTGGGTTGAATTTTTCCATGATGTTATTTTCCAGGTATTCTAAGATATCTGATGCAAGGGGCTGATTCTCCGGAGTATACAAGATGTTATAATACTCTGCGAATTGCGCCAAAATCTGTGCCGGTTGATTTACGTAACTTGGTTTGTGCCTTTAATGCTTTTGATAAGAGTCTGTGCTCTGTCGTCCGACACTTCATATGCCAATATCGTACCAATTTTGTCTCCTCCCTCATAATGCAAAATTTTGGCCTTGTGTAACTTAGCACAGCTCTTTTCGATAAAAGTTGATTTAAGGTTGGACTTAAGGAATCCAAGTTTTAGCCCTATTTCTACCATATCGGGAGAGCGCATTCGTAAAGCCTCGGCCAATAATCTTTCTTGAGCCAAAATACCTTATATTAATTTAGAGTTTGTGTTCGGTGTTCATAGTTCTGCTTAAAAATGTATTGTTGCGCATGCCCTCCAATACTAGCCCTACTGGTGTCCCAAACGGATATGTGGGGAGCAGAATGAAGATTTATTTTAATAAATTCACAAAGGTGTAGTTTAAGCTGAGAAATATAAGCTGCATCAGAAAATAAATAGCGAGGGAAAGAAAACATTCTTGTGGTTGCTTGACCTTCTAAATGATTAAATACCAATAAAATAGGATTATGGTCCGAGGATACCCGAGGGCAGATTTCCATAAAGCTGTTTTGTATTATTTTGTCGGTTGCCCAAGCCATATCAATACGGGAACAAAGTTTATGGGGGGCTGAATAAAACGTATAACCGGGTGTATACAGGATGAAGAGAGCGCCATACATCTTTTACATTATGTATCCGACTGATGTCTAAAATTGCTGCGCGTACTTTGCGCATGTGTTGAAAGGCGCCCTGTCTAGTCGTATCCTGCTTATAATCCATAATACAGTTGAAATCCCCCATAATAATAAGTTCCCCTTTCCACCCCAAAAGTTCCATATTCACTTCATCAAAAACAAAAGTATCATCAGTGTTAGAGCCATAAATCCCACATAGTACATATCTACGATTTCCTATAAGTATTTGGGCTATGGCCCACCGGCCATATTTATCTGCAGCAGTTCTAATTATTTCAATTCTACCCCGTTTATCTTTTAAGATGGCTACTCCTCTAAGTGAAACCTGTTGTGAAGAGCAAATTATAACCTCATAACCCAACTGGCTGAGTAGCTTTCTGTCCTTATAGGCAATGTGTTTCTCAGATAAAAAAAACTAGCTGAGGATTATAGAGCCTTAGCTCTTCTGAGACAAGTCTTCTTTTATTTTTGCTATTTAGGCCGGATACGTTCCATGCTAAACATTTCAATTTATGCATTTCAAACCATAGTTTACTCCATTTCCGCCATACTGTACATTATAAGAACAAAAAGTGAAAAACAGATCCTTCCTATCAACTTAGGTAATTTACCACATTGTGCTGATTTTTTAAATATTCCCCCCCCCCCCCTTCCAGGATAACCCATCCTCGGAGAAACTGGGACCACCCCCCTCCCTCCCTCTCCCTCCCCCCTGTGCAAGAGGGAGACCCCTCCGTAACTGCTGCCGCTGAAAACGCAGCTCAGAGTGGAGCAGCCCAAGGACCACCAGACCACCCGACCTCTTTTTTTCTCTTTTAGAATTTTCCCCCTAAAAGAAAAAAAAAGGGGGGGGGGGCGAAAAGGCTGAAATAAAAACCAGCTAACAAAAAACAAATTACAGCCCAATCTTTAACTCAATTTAGATAACATATTTTACGCTTCCTTCTCATCTGTGAAATAGTCGGTATGACCTCCTTCAATAACTTTGAGGCGAGCAGGTTCCTGCAAGAACACTTGTCCACCATTGGCTTTGAAAGGATCTATAAGTTTCCTTAACCTCCACCTCCTATCCATAGTAGGCTTACCCAAATCTGATCGAACAATAAAGACATATTCTCAATTATGACAGGAGATTTAGGACGTGCTTTTAAAGACACTGCCTGCCTCAAAAGAAAATTTCCAAAATAAATAATAAAAGGTCTAGGGAATTTACTCTCCCTATTCCTCTGAAATGGGGGGAGACGGTGAGCTCTTTGGACACGAGAGTCCCAATCCCAGTCAGCTAAGTCTGGTAAAGCCTTATGTAATAGTTTCACCAGGTAGGTCCTTGCGTCGGACCCCTCGGCGCCCTCCGGAATGCCAAAGAGTCTAAGATTCGAGCGCCTTTGGCGGTTCTCTAAGTCCTCAACCTTCAACAGTAGGGCTGTAATCTGGGCATCATGTTGATTTAAAGAGGACTCTGTGCGAACAGACCCCTCTTCGATGCTGACAACTCTTTTTTGAGGTCCTCGATTTCTTATGAAATCCCACCTAAATTGGAAGTCATCTCCGATAATGAATTCTGAAGTTTAGTGTTATCTTCCTGTAGTTGTATGAAGTGTTCGAATGTGCCTCCGCACGGTGGTTGGTTAAAGTTTGTGATATGACCTCAAAAGGAGATAACACAGGAATTTGTTTTCTGGAATTAGCTGGCAAAGTGTTATAAGAAGGATCTGTATTATATAAAGACACAGAGGCTGGTGAACCAGAAGTAAGACCAGACGTTTCCAAAAGTGTGGGGGAAGCTTCAATCCTTGTTGGAATGGGATCTACCAGCACAGCTGAGGGATTAAGAGATGCCAAACTAGACTCGGCAGATGGGGAGATAGGAGGAGGCATAGATTCTGCGTCCAGAAGTGGAGGAGGGAGGTGGGGGGCCGAGGAATCTTTAGGGGATTTGGCAATTGGTGGGCTTGTGCCTGACAATCGTAGGGTCATATTCTTAACAAGCCCCTTAGCCTGAATCCACTTCCTAAGGGAGCTTTTATCCAGGGGGAAGGCTTTCGTCGAAGCTGGGGCCGTAATGGCTGCTGATGGGCCCTCCGTTGAAGCCTTTTCCCCTTTCTTGTTTTTTATATTCTTTCTCTGTTTAGCTTTACCCCTTCGGTCTGCCATAAACTTTGCAGTGTCTGAAGGAGCTCCCTGAGAGCTGTGACCCATTTCTCTATCCTCTCCTTCCTCTATCTCCTCATATTCATAGTCTTCAGTAGAGCAATCTCCTCCACCATCTGTTTCCTCAACCCCCACAACGGGAGGTAGGGCGACAGTCACACCACCCTGAGTGTTCACAAATATGGGCTCTGGGAGATTTATTGATTCTGGCGCCAACCCATTACAGACACTCTTATCACCACCCTCATCTGAGGGCAAATCCAAACTTCGGGGAGCGGCATCAGAACCCCCATCCACCTCAACTATTTCTTGTTGGACCAAAGTGGTAGCAGAGTTATCTTTAGATAGGCTAAAAGTTATGTAGCTTCCCTCTTGTTTGTCTTGTTTGTCTGTCTCATTGGGAGCCTTAAGCTGAGCTGAATTGGACAGATTAGAATTGGCAATAATCAATACTGGTGGGCGCAGTACCTGTTTGTTGAGACCGGGGGCTCCCGCACGTGATTTCGCTGGGGCCCTCATAGTAGTTGAGAAGACTGAAGGAGCTGTACCCATAGCCCCTACAATGGGAGCCGATGAAGCCGCAAGAGCCGAGGTCACAGCAGGTACCGCTGGAGTATCCAAGATCTTAGACGCCGCCGCTGCTTTGTTCGCTCGGGTGGACCTGGGCACGTTCTTCGGGCCATTTTCTCCCGCAGATCGAGCTCACCTGCAGCAGAGGTCTGGGACGACCGTCCACGCCCAATCCAGAGCCCCGACCAGCCGCGAACTGACCCGCGAGTAAAGCGAGTCTGACGCCGGATTGATTGCCTCACCAGCTGCAAGGGGTGCCGAGCCAGCCAGATCCACAGCATTCGGAGTTTCTCCTAAACGCTGGAGCAGGAAAGCAGTGAGGCGCCGCCAATCACCTGAGAGCTTATCCGCTTATCCGCGGAAACTAGCGCCTAACGCCGAGGTGAGCCCCGATCAATCGGTGAGCCGGTGAACCGGTAAGTGCTTCGTTAACTCTGTGGTCTAGAATTTCAGCTTGCATCCCGGGGATAGGAACAGAAAAAGAATCCAGAGAGCGGTTCTTCTAAACTTTCGGTCCCAAAAGGAGTTAGGAAGGGTGGATCAGTGGAAGCCTTGACGGCTGCTGCACTCTAGGACGCCCTCACTCCGCCATCTTGGACGCCGTCGATGAGACGGCCAATGGGAGCAATATCCATCACACAATCAATAATTTCAGAAGATGTGCGTTCACATTCTTGCAGTATCATCTTTGCCGCGGACTTCCTGTCTTCAGGCACTAGATCCAACAAGGTGCCGATGTTGAGCCACATTTGTCAATAGCCTAAGATGGCTAAAGAGTTGGCAGCACAAAGTGTAATGGCAGACATAGTGGAGAAGTATTTCCCAATGTCATCTAGGTGTCTGCCTTTTTGTCAGGTGGAGCAGAAATCAGAGGAGTAGGATTCTTTGAGTGCCGCTGCGCCACTTGTGAAACCACTGAATCTGCTTTGGGATGTCCAATGAGGCAAGCAGGAGAGTCCTCTTGGCGCTTTTATTTTTTGTCGATGCATGGCGCAACAGCTTCTACTAATGCCGGGGTCTTCATTAGTTTAACGCCTTCTTCCCAAATTTGGTCAATTATTGGCATAGCTCAGACAGACTTGTGTACTTGCACCTTAAAGTCATAAAGGGAGCAATTGGATTGCTTCACAGAAACAGGCAAGTCAGACCGTGCTGCAGCTCTTTCCTTAAGTTATGGAAACCCCTGATGCCCTCAGGAGGGGATTTCGAGGGATGTGGTGCTGGTGGCGATGAAGTGGGTCCCACATTATTATCCCATTCATCATGGGAGGATGTCGTGAATCTCACCCTATTTCCTATCATTGTCAAATGAGGATGGATAATCCCTTGGTGGTGAGACAATATTAGAGGCTGGTGTCATTCTTGGTGTCAATGGTGGGGGAGGAATTCCTGGTGCTGCTGGGACAGGTGTAAGTGGAGGAGGTGGTGCTGGTTGATTGTAGGTAGGTTCCGGGACCCTCCTATGGTAATCTTGGATCATATCCTGTAGATCTTGTACCAATGAAAGGAGTACTTGAACTTCACTTGGCAAGGTTGGATAATCATGGTAGTATGGGTACCGGTGCTTTAATTCCCATAATAACACTGTTCTCCTTCCGCATCGTCATTTTATCTGTAATTCAGAAGAACTGGGTACATTGCCAAATGGTCCTTCATCCTCTGAATTGTCAGATCCAGTCAGTTACTAGGAGAATATGGTGAAACCTTGCAGGGGGAAGTGTCTTGAGGCCTTAAGAAGGTCTTTGTGATCTTTATCATTTTCAATGGTGCCATCGACTATGTTGTTGATGATGGAATATAGGGTTTGGTTGCCTGCAGGTTCGTGTGCGATGGTGGTGTGTCCGATGGTGATAGTCTCGTCGACGGTGGTGACGAAGACAACAGTATCGTCGACAGTGGTGCAGACGATGATTGCTTTATTGACGATGGCTTAGTCGACAGTATACTAGTAGACGTGGCTGATTTCACCTTCCTTCATTGATATTCCCCTGAGGCGGAAAGCCGGGGGCTTAGGGCTGGAGTTTGAGCTAATGTTTTGTACTTTGGGATTTGCACGATTGTATTTGTTCTCACGCTGATTTTACATCTGATTTTAAAACTGTTGCTAATTGTGGATTACTGACCCGGATTTTAACCTGCACATATCACTTTAGCTCTGCTTACAAACGCAGGCGGGGGGCCCCGGTTCCTCGGATTGTCCTGGTGTCATCTACCGACCCTCCGCACAGCTGATTGGACGCTGACGCGGAAGGGGGCACAGAAACCGCCATCTTGGAGGGAGGGGAAGGTCTGCGGACTAGTTCTCGCAGCCTCCCGCTCTCCCGGAGGTATAAATTTAGCAGCTCCGTGCAGCGCTCACTACTGATATTCCCCTGAGGCGGAAAGCCGGGGGCTTAGGGCTGGAGTTTGAGCTAATGTTTTGTACTTTGGGATTTGCACGATTGTATTTGTTCTCACGCTGATTTTACATCTGATTTTAAAACTGTTGCTAATTGTGGATTACTGACCCGGATTTTAACCTGCACATATCACTTTAGCCCTGCTTACAAACGCAGGCGGGGGGCCCCGGTTCCTCGGATTGTCCTGGTGTCATCTCCCGACCCTCCGCACAGCCGATTGGACGCTGACGCGGAAGGGGGCACAGAAACCGCCATCTTGGAGGGAGGGGAAGGTCTGCGGACTAGTTCTCGCAGCCTCACGCCCTCCTCACGCCCCATAAAATGATCACGAGATCTCGCCCGCGTAGCGGGCGGGCGCAGCGGGCAAGCCGGCGGCGCGCCAAAGGCGCGCCAAAGGCGGGCCCGTCTGCGCCCGTCCGCGCCCAGCGCCACAACCCCTGCCAAATTTCCGCCAGACCCCAGTAAGAGATTGTGCTATGATCATAAGCAGCTCTGGGAATTGGGGGGGAACAGTCTGATGAGTGGATGTCCGAGGATGGCCCCGGATAAAGATCTACAGGTGGGGTTACACTGTTGTTTCTCTTGTAAAGTTATGTTCCCTCCTATTACTGGGGACAGAATAAGAGCCCTCACTCAGACCCCCATGCAGACGAACAGACGAGGAAAAATAACCATTAATTGTATATTAATTAACGCTAGGTCTCTGGTAAAGCACAGTATGGAGTGTGCGGATCTGATTCTTGACTCAAACGCACAAATTGCCTTTGTCACTGAGACTTGGACGGACGCAGCTTCAGGTCCTGACCTGGTAAAAGCAACACCGCCTAATTCCCATAATAACACTGTTCTCCTTCCGCATCGTCATTTTATCTGTAATTCAGAAGAACTGTGTACATTGCCAAATGGTCCTTCATCCTCTGAATTGTCAGATCCAGTCAGTTACTAGGAGAATATGGTGAAACCTTGCAGGGGGAAGTGTCTTGAGGCCTTAAGAAGGTCTTTGTGATCTTTATCATTTTCAATGGTGCCATCGACTATGTTGTTGATGATGGAATATAGGGTTTGGTTGCCTGCAGGTTCGTGTGCGATGGTGGTGTGTCCGATGGTGATAGTCTCGTCGACGGTGGTGACGCAGACAACAGTATCGTCGACAGTGGTGCAGACGATGATTGCTTTATTGACGATGGCTTAGTCGACAGTATACTAGTAGACGTGGCTGATTTCACCTTCCTTCATTGATATTCCCCTGAGGCGGAAAGCCGGGGGCTTAGGGCTGGAGTTTGAGCTAATGTTTTGTACTTTGGGATTTGCACGATTGTATTTGTTCTCACGCTGATTTTACATCTGATTTTAAAACTGTTGCTAATTGTGGATTACTGACCCGGATTTTAACCTGCACATATCACTTTAGCCCTGCTTACAAACGCAGGCGGGGGGCCCCGGTTCCTCGGATTGTCCTGGTGTCATCTCCCGACCCTCCGCACAGCCGATTGGACGCTGACGCGGAAGGGGGCACAGAAACCGCCATCTTGGAGGGAGGGGAAGGTCTGCGGACTAGTTCTCGCAGCCTCCCGCTCTCCCGGAGGTATAAATTTAGCAGCTCCGTGCAGCGCTCACTACTGATATTCCCCTGAGGCGGAAAGCCGGGGGCTTAGGGCTGGAGTTTGAGCTAATGTTTTGTACTTTGGGATTTGCACGATTGTATTTGTTCTCACGCTGATTTTACATCTGATTTTAAAACTGTTGCTAATTGTGGATTACTGACCCGGATTTTAACCTGCACATGTCACTTTAGCCCTGCTTACAAACGCAGGCGGGGGGCCCCGGTTCCTCGGATTGTCCTGGTGTCATCTCCCGACCCTCCGCACAGCCGATTGGACGCTGACGCGGAAGGGGGCACAGAAACCGCCATCTTGGAGGGAGGGGAAGGTCTGCGGACTAGTTCTCGCAGCCTCACGCCCTTCTCACGCCCCATAAAATGATCACGAGATCTCGCCCGCGCAGCGGGCGGGCGCAGCGGGCGCGCCGGCGGCGCGCCAAAGGCGGGCCCGTCTGCACCCGTCCGCGCCGGGCCCGCGCCCAGCGCCACAACCCCTGCCAAATTTCCGCCAGACCCCAGTAAGAGATTGTGCTATGATCATAAGCAGCTCTGGGAATTGGGGGGGAACATTCTGATGAGTGGATGTCCGAGGATGGCCCCGGATAAAGATCTACAGGTGGGGTTACACTGTTGTTTCTCTTGTAAAGTTATGTTCCCTCCTATTACTGGGGACAGAATAAGAGCCCTCACTCAGACCCCCATGCAGACGAACAGACGAGGAAAAATAACCATTAATTGTATATTAATTAACGCTAGGTCTCTGGTAAAGCACAGTATGGAGTGTGCGGATCTGATTCTTGACTCAAACGCACAAATTGCCTTTGTCACTGAGACTTGGACGGACGCAGCTTCAGGTCCTGACCTGGTAAAAGCAACACCGCCTAATTTCCTTAACTTCGTCTTGGATAGACCAAAAAAGAGGGGTGGCCATTATTTATCACACATCCATCCAAGGGCACTTCTTTCCAGCTTCCTCCGGGGCGTGTGAGGCCCTGGGGTTTAAGCTGGATCTCTCCAACCATTACTCCTTTAAGGGATGCCTGCTTTACAGACCCCCTGGGGCGAAGTCCCGCTTTCTCGAAACCGTTGGCAGTATTTTAGAGGAGGCGGTTGGGGCGGACTCCTTTACTGTTCTGGGGGATTTTAACTTCCATTTGGAAGATCCCGCTGACTCAGATACCTTGGCCTTATTAGACGTAATGTCTGTAGTGGGTTTGATCCAGTCGGTAGCAGGGCCAACCCATCAGGCTGGTCACACTTTAGATGGAATCTTTACTAACAGTTCCGATCTAATGTTCCAAAAAGCCGAACCACTACCCTGGACAGACCATGGGGTGGTGCGGTTCGCCATCCTTAGTTCTCAGGCTAAAACAGTGACAGGTGAGGGGCAAACTAGCAGGATGTGTAGGCCTTGGAAAAACATCAATGGAACTGACTTGGAGGAGTTGCTTCTGGCCTCTGGCCCGGCCCGACCGACAGACGTAAGCACAGCTACTTCCGAGTACACAGACTGGATTGATCATGCTTGCCTCAAGCTGGCACCCCCCAAACGATGTCGGCCCACTAGGTTGGCGCCATCAGCCCCCTGGTACTCGGACGTCCTCAGAGAAGCCAAAATAGCATGCAAAAAACTAGAACGGATTTGGAGGACCAGCTATTCTGAGCCTGACAAGGAGAGACTTAAGGCCGGCCAAAGGGCCTATAAAGATGAGATCAGGCAAGCTAAGAGGGTCTATTTTACGGACCGTATTGAGAAGGCTAAGAACTCAACAAAAGAACTTTTCGATACAGTCACCAGTTTGGCCTCTCCTAAGGCGGTGATGGTCCCGCCTAATCCAGAACTCTGTGAGTCCTTAGCAAAGTTCTTTCAGAATAAAGTTCAGGTGATATTTACCTCTCTTGAACCCCAGGTGGCCCAGAGCCTCCTTGAAACTCCCCACAGGAACACTCATGCGGGATCCACGGGGGCTACTCTCTCGACCTTTAACCCTGTAGAGGCAGAGGAAGTAGCAAAACTGTTGCTGGCCACCAAATCAGGTTCACCTTACGATCCTTGCCCCACTTCTATTGCAAAACTGGCGGCTGTTCCTATCGCGAACCAACTGGCCGGGATTTTCAATTTAATGTTTGAGAAAGGGAACTTCCCTAAGATTTGGAAACGGGCCTCAATCAGCCCGCTCCTCAAAAAACCCTCCCTTGACATTGCGGACCCTAACAGCTATAGACCAATATCCAGGTTGCCACTGCCGGCGAAATTGGTTGAGAAAATTATGAATTCCCAACTCTGTTCCTTCCTGCGCAATTCAAAAGGTCTTGACTCAGCCCAACATGGTTTCAGAGAGGGTCACAGCACCGAGACAGCTCTGATTAAATCCACAGAGGAGATCCGGAAGGTGCTTGACGAAGGGGGCCAGGCAGTGCTGATCCTTTTAGACCTGTCAGCGGCCTTCGATACTGTCCACCATGCACTGTTGCTAGATCGGCTGGAGGGCTGCGGGGTCCGAGGCCAAGCACTCAAGCTCTTGGAGGCCTTTTTAACTGAGCGGGTACAAGTGGTGGCCATGGGGGAGTACGAATCAAGACCTTTCGAGCTCCCGGGGGGGGTCTTGCAGGGGTCCTCCCTAAGCCCCACTTTATTCAACATCTACGTAGCCGCTCTCGCCCCAGTAATCAGATCCTTCGGGTTCGAGTTAACATCATACGCCGATGACACCCAGATTGTGGTCTCGGTGCTCCCGGGAACTGAGAGGGAGGTGGCAGGCAGGTTTCAGGATTGCATGTCTGCAGTCAGCTCCTGGATGGCAAAAAGCTGTTTAAAATTGAATTCATCAAAGACTGAGGTGATCATCTTTGGCCCAAGTACTAATCTTTGGAGCCCTAACTGGTGGCCCACTGATATGGGGTCTCCTCCTATCCCCGTTTCAAAGGTGAAGAATTTGGGGGTCGTTATTGACAACCTTCTCACCTTCAAACTCCAAGTCAATGCGCTGAGTTCCTCAGTACATTGCACTCTGAGAATTATCAGAAAGGTTCTACCCTACCTTCCTGAGGGCAGTAGAAAGACGGTGGTGACAGCCCTCGTTCTCTCACGCATCGACTATTGTAATAGCCTTTTTCTCGAGGCACAACAGGGGGTGCTCAACAAGCTTCAAGTTCTACAAAATGCGGCCGCCCGCTTGATTGGGGGATTGCCCAAGTTTTCCTCAGTCTCCAAGGAGTTGGATAAACTGCACTGGCTTCCGGTACGGAAGCGAATTAGGTTCAAGGCCCTCTGTATTGTCTTTAAGGCACTACATAGTCTTGGCCCATTGTTCCTTCAAGATCTTTTTCAGTGGTACAGACCAGGTAGACAACTGAGGTCGGCCAGTCTTGGGCTGGTCAAAACCACTCGGATCAAGAGGGCACGCTGGGGTGGAAGGAGTTTTGTCAGGGGAGCTGCGTTGGCGTGGAATTCCCTCCCTCTCTCCCTCAAACTCAATAAAAATCTCCTGGCATTCAGGAAAGATCTAAAGACATGGCTCTTCTCCCAATAAGTACCTAGATTTTCGGCTTCTCTGGAATTATCACTTCAGCGCCAGGACGCCGACTGGTATCAGTGCGCTCTATAAGTGTAAAAAATAAATAAATAAATAAAATTTACTGGGAACTCTTAAATCCGGTTCCCCACTTGATCCGCTCCCTCCATCTAAGCTCAGACTTTTGGATGAGTCTGCCGTTGGTGTGATTCTCACTCTTCTCAATTCCTCCTTAAATTATGGGCAGGTACCTCGAATTTGGAAACACGCACTTGTGAGCCCTCTACTGAAATAGACCGGCCTGGACCCCTCTGTTGGTCAAATTACCGACACATATCTCACCTTTCAACATTTTCCAAAATATTGGAAAGACACATCAATTCTAAACTCTCCACACATATGACATTGCACAAATTATTCTATCCTTCACAGTCGGGTTTTCTTCCTGGTCATCGCACTGAATCAGCTATGCTTGGGGTGACAGAGGACCTCAGGCAGCAGCTTGATTGGGAGGAAACGGCAGCACTTATCATGTTGGATTTGAGCGCTGCCTTCGACACAGTCGCTCATTCCATCCTGGTGGATTGCCTTAAAGCCGCAGGCATTGTAGGTATGACCTTGCAGTGGCTGACGCACAAGTTACTTTCCTTCGGTAACGATATATCTGTAAGAAACATTAGTTAGTGTTAGATTCCTTACCTTAGAATATCTCCAGGCGCCAGACTGGAACTGTAAAGTTTTCGTCAGCAGTACCCTCGCGCATCGGTAGGCGTTGTCTGGGGCTCTGCGTCCGTCGTCGGCATCGTGATCGCCGGGATGGCGTTGCTGGAGAACTTAGACACCGCCCTCGCTCGCTGACGTCAGTTCTGTACATAGCTTTCCACGCCAGGAACTCAGAGCCATGCAAGAAACCGACACTGGTGCCATGAAATTAGGGCCCATAAAGGGATGTCCTTAACCCTAGATATCGGTACGCAGAACGGGGAGGATGGGTGGGGCGGTAAGGAATCTAACACTAACTAATGTTTCTTACAGATATATCGTTACCGAAGGTAAGTTACTTGTGCATCCGAAAGAAACACGTTAGTGTTAGATTCTTTACCTTAGAATAGATACCCCAGCAATACCAACCCCGGTGGTGGGTCTGCGAACCAAAATCAAATCAGAAAGTCTTGGAGAACAGAACGTCCAAAGAAGCCGTCCCTCCGGACTTGACTGTCCAGGTAGTAATGCTTGGCAAACGTGTGCAGCGAGGCCCACGCAGCTGCCTGACAAATGTCCTGCAAAGGGACTACCCATCCCAAGGCAGTAGTAGCCGCTGTGGCCCGAGTGGAATGGGCGCGCAGCCCCTCAGGAGAATCATTTTTAGCCAAGGAATAACAGATCTTGATGCACAAAACGACCCACCGAGAGATGGTCCGTTTGTGCACCACCCGTCCTTTCTTAGCGCCCACGTAGCCAACAAAAAGTTGGTTGTCCACCCGGAACTTTTGTGTGCGGCTTAGGTAAAAGGAAAGTGCGCGTTTTAGGTCCAGACGGTGGAGCCTCTCTTCCTCTTTCGAAGGATGCAGAGGTGGAAAGAAGGTGGGCAAGGTAATGGTCTGGCCGATGTAAAAGGCAGTAACCACCTTGGGTATAAAAGATGGACGAGTCCTCAGAACAACCTTGTCCGGATGGAAAGAGAGGAAAGGAGGCCTAGAAGAAAGAGTCTGGAGCTCACTCACTCTCTGGCAGAGGTGATTGCAACCAGGAAAGCAGATAGGTTAACACCAGGCTGATCAGGAAGCCTCAAGAAGGCTGAAACAGCTGAAAGATATCCCCTGATGATGCCCAGAGCAGAGCCCTGCTGGGCCAGGGAAAGAAGAAAGAGGAGAACCCCAGAAAGAGGGGCGGAAAGGGGATTCACAGCCTTTACTGGGCACCATGCCACAAATTTGTTCCACCTGCAGGCGTAGACCGATTTTGTGGAGGGACGCCTGGCTGCCAGAATGACATCACAGACTTCAGGAGGCAAGTCAAATGGCATCAACTTCCGCCGCTCAATCTGCACGCATGGAGGTGGAGGTTGGACAGGTTCGGGTGAAGGACCATCCCCTGTTGCTGCGACAGAAGATCCTCCTGAAGAGGCAGTCGAATCGGGGGATCGATTGACAGACTGAGTAGCTCGGGATACCAGTATCTTCGTGCCCAATCCGGAGCCACATGGTTGACTTGGGCCCGGTCGTGCCTGATCTTCAGTACTCTGGGCAGAAGTGGTATAGGTGAAAAGGCGTATAACAGACCGCAACTCCAATTGCGACGAAAAGCGTTTCCGAGCGAGTGCCGCCTTGGAAATTCCAAAGCGCAGAACTGATGCGATAGTGCGCTCTTTTAGGTGGCGAATAGATCTAACGAAGGCTCTTCCTACTGCTTCAAGTGACCTTGCGCCACGTCTGAGTTCAGACGCCACTCGTGATCCATCATGCACCGACGGCTGAGTTAGTCCGCGCTGGCGTTTACAGAACCTGCCAGATGTTGAACCACCAGGGTGATGCCCTGATATTCTAGCCATGTCCAGAGGCGCAGAGCCTCCTGACAAAGGGTCCACGACCCCACCCCGCCCTGTTTGTTGCAGTACCACATGGCAGTGGTGTTGTCTGCACTGCACTTCCCCGGACAGAGGGAAGGAATGCCTTCAGTGCAAGTTGGATCGCCCGCAGCTCCAGAAGGTTGATATGGAGCCGGGACTCAGCCAGAGACCAGAGGCCTCTGATCTCTGCCTCTCCCATGTGGCCCCTCATCCCAGGAGGGATGCATCCGTTACCACTGTGCGCTCTGGTTGGGGTAGGGAGAAGGATCTGCCACTGACCCAATCGCGGTCCGTGAGTCACCACTGCAACTGTATTGCAGTGCCTTCCGAGATCAGGACGTGGTCGGATAGGTTGCCCTGATGTTGTGCCCACTGGAACTTCAGGTCCCACTGCAGAGCCCGCATCCGCCACCTGAAATGATGTACCAGCAGGATGCAGGAGGCCATCAGACCCAGCAGCTGTAGGGCCATCCTGACGAAGCTCGGGATAAAGGCTGAAAGATTGGAATCAGAGCCTGAATATCCCGAACCCGCTGATTGGGAGGATAAACCTGAAACTGGTCGAGTCCACAACCGCTCTGATGAAGAGCAGCTTCTGGGAGGGACTCAGATGTGACTTTGGCACGTTGGTGGAGAGCCCCAGCGAATGCAGGAGGTCGGCTGTAGTCTGGAGGTGGGAGACGACTGTTTGGGGCGAGCCCGCCTTCAACAACCAGTCGTCGAGATAGGGGAAGACTGGAACCCCTAATCTGCGCAGATGAGCCCCGACCACCGCCATCACTTTCGTGAACACCCGAGGGGCATTGGTGAGGCCAAAGGGGAGCATGATAAACTGAAAGTGCTCGTGGCCTACCATGAACTGCAGGTAATGCCGGTGGGCCAGCAGGACAGGAATGTGGAAATAAGCGCCCTGGAAGTCCAACACTACCATCCAGTCTCCAGGGTCTAGGGCAGACAAAACCTGAGGTAACATCAGCATCTTGAACTTCTCCTTCCGGAGGAAGCCGTTGACGGTCCTGAGGTCCTAGATAGGGTGCAGGCCCCCTTCGTCCTTCTTGGGAACCAGAAAGTAGTGAGAGTAACAACCCCACCCTCCTTCTGGGCCAGGAACATGCTCAATGGCCCCCTTGGCCAAGAGCGCCGTAACTCACTCCTGCAGAAGTTGCAAGTGATCCCCCGACATGCGGTGGTACTGCGGTGGCATGGCTGGAGGGGTCATCTCGAAGGGGAGGGAGTAGGCGCTTCGGACCATTTGCAGCACTCACCTGTCCGAAGTGATGGCACGCCAGTGGAGCAGGTGATGGAGAACTCTGCCTCCTAATGGCGTGGAATGGGCCTGAAAGCTCAGACTAGGAAGGTTTGAGGCAGATGCTGCGGGAGCGGATGTGGACTGACCGGCCCTCTGTCCTCCTGCTCCACCCCGGCGGAATGCACGTCTGCGACTGCGTTGAGGCTGGTTCTGCGGCCTGTGGCTGGACGAACGTGTGGGGGTGCCCCTTCCTTGGCCACGAAAGGGGCGAAAAGCAGAAGTTTGCTGGCGCTGGGCTGACAGGCCCAAGGACTTGGCCGTAGCCCTGGAGTCCTTAAAGCGCTCCAGCGCACTATCTGCCTTGTCGCCAAAGAGGCGAAGGCCATCAAAAGGCATTTCCATTAGCCCCTTAAGTGCTGCCTCGGTGCATTGGCCGACGGCAGCACTACCTCCCCAGTGCTGCGCACGACCATTGGACGTCCATTCAGCACTAGTTCCAATGGACAGCGCAGCACTGGGGAGGAATGTTTAATAGCATCTATGAGGTTAGAGTGCTCTGGACATCCCCAGAAAAGTTTGTGGACCTCAGCCAGGCGTGACGACGAATCACCACCGTCGTTGCAATCGCTCTGCCCAGCGAGTCCGTGGTGTCAAGTCCATATCGAATGGAATACCATGCTGCATCCCACCACTCAGCAAGAGCCTGGGCGAGCTGTGTCCTGGCCTCCTCCGGACACTGGGGCAGCACTTCTGCCACCGTATCCCACAGAGAGTGGGTGTAACGGTCCAAAAGGCATGCGGTATTAATGGACCGCAACCCTAGCCTGATGGAGGTAAACAGTTTCTTGCCAAACTGTTCCAGTCTTTTTGAGTCCCAGTCCAGAGGTGCGGACGGGAAGGCGGTTTGGGGCGTGGAGGCCTGGATAACCAGACTCTCCTCAGGGGTGGGATGTACGGACAGAAAGCAGGGGTCGCCCGGAGCTGGGCGGTGGCGCCGGGTCACGTTCTGATCCACAGGAGGGACTGTGGTGGGCTTGGACCAAGTACCCATCAGAACGTCAGTGAGGGCCTCATTAAACTGCAGTAGAGGCTCCGAAGAGCTTACTGTCGGTTGAAGCACCTCGGTGAGGAGGTTAGTCCTCACAGCCGCTGCAGGGAGCTCAAGGCCGGGGGATAGGTGAACAACTATAGGTGGCATCGGAGACGGCGCCGGTCCGACGTCGAGCCCGTCCCGGGACTGAAACTGTGGCCGGCGTCGCCCGAAGACGGCGCCGGAGGTGGCTCAGAGGGGGTCGGCGCCAGCGGAGGAGTCGTGAGGAAAACCGGCATCAACCGGGACCCAGGCCTGGATCCCACGAGGTCCTGCGATGCCGGGACCGAAGTCGCCGGCAACATAGAGCTAGGATGCACAGTCAGATCCGTGTGCCCGAAGGCGTGCCAGCAGGTCTCGACGGCGCAAAGAGAGTCCTTATGGCCACAGGGAAGTCTCAAATCTGCTCCAGAGTCGCACTAAGCCCAGGGACCGGAGGGTGTGGGGCTGGATGCGACTGGGCAGGCTCCGCCGGTGCCACGAGGGCGGCACCACCTAAACCCTCAGCCAAGTTGCGCGACCGGCGAGGGGAGGTCGAAGAACGATAGTGTTTCATCTACTTCTTTTTGCCATACCTCGACTTACCCGAGTGACTCCGGCTCTGCAACTGGTCCCTCAACCTCCTCCTCGACTGGGACCACGAGTGGCGCGGAGCCGACTGCCGGAGCTCGAGTAGCTTACGGGACCGCTCCCGCCAAGCCTTCGACTTCAAGGCACGGCAGTCGGGGCATGACTTGTCATTGTGGTCGGCCCCCAAACAGTAGAGACACTGGCGGTGGGGGTCGGTAACCGACATCAGTCGGTGACAGGCGTCACACGGCTTGAACCCGGGCATCCCTACTGGCACCAGGACTTGAGTCGACTCGAAAAAGATAGAAAATAATGTCCAAAAAGTTAGTAAAAATGACTAAGGGTACGCTCTTCCCAGATCTGCGCATGCTGGCGTGGAAAAAGAAGAACTGACGTCAGCGCGCGAGGGCGCTGTCTAAGTACTCCAGCCACGTTAACCCAGCGATCACGACGCCGACGGCGGACCCGCAGACGACGCCAACCAACGCGCAGGGGTACTGCTGACGAAAACTTTCCGCATCCAGTCTGACGCCTAGGGATATTCTAAGGTAAGGAATCTAACACTAACCTGTTTCTTTCAGATCTCTTTTTTAGAGGATCGCCCCTTTTAGGTCTTTTCACTTCCAACTGAATCAAACTCAGTAAACTTAACATCAGGAGTACAGCAGGGCTCGATTCTGAGTCCTCTGCTTTTTAACCTTTATGTTCGCCCCTTGGCTGACATCGCAGAAAAATTTGGTTTGACCATCTTCTTTCACACAGATGATACTCAGATAATTTTCCCTCTTTCATCTGCTCAACATCAGGACCCCACACTACTCCAGCTTGGACTAAGTAACATTTCCTTATGAGTGTCCAGCAATGCCTTAAAGTTGAACAGCTCTAAGACTGAGGTCCTTGTCCTGGGGAACAATCCCAAACTTTGGGGAGCTAGTCATTGGCCCGTCTCCTTGGGACCTTTACCTGCTTGGTTTTTACCATTGATGGTAAGCTTTCTCTTGAAGCCCAAGTGTCTGGAGTCACCACAACTTGCTTTGCGGTTCTTAAGTGGTTAAAGAAAATCCTCTGGTTAATTCCATCTGCCGACCAAAGAGCCGTACTGCAGGCTTTGGTGATCTCCAGACTAGACTATGGCAATGTACTTTACTTGGGCGCGGACAAGGCTTCTGTTCGTCGTCTTCAAATCATTCAAAATGCATCCGCTAGCCTGCTTTTTTGGCTTCCCCATCACATCTCTGTCTCTTTTCTGCTCCATCAGCTGCACTGGCTTAGGGTTACCAAACGGATTGAGTCCAAGGCCCTATGTTATATGTTTCAGCATAGCTTGGCGCGCTCTAACATTCAAAGTCTTGTCCAGTCTTATCTACCCCCCCGCCAATTGAGATCGGCCAGCCAGTCTTTTTTTTCAGTTCCTAGAGTACGGCCGACCCGTATGAGAGGTCGCTCGTTCTCCTACCTGGGACCTAAATTGTGGAGTTCTCTTCCTCTGGAACTGAGGATCTCTTAGTCCCTTTTAACCTTTCGTAAAAAACGAAAGACCCTCCTTTATATTCGGATCTAACTCCCTTTGCCAATCCTGCTGCAACCTCACTCATTTTGCTCAGTGCTGGGAAACCCTGTTGGGTAGCTGCGCGCTTCATAAATCTTTAAAAAATAAACAAATAATGTCTTCGTCAACAGGACTGGAGCATTGACAGCGGAAATGGTCGTCATTTGCCTTGACACGGGTCTCGTCAATGAAACAGTGGTAATCTTCGTGTAGTGGTTTTAGACGACAGTGTTGTCGATGGTGGAGATTTCCTCAACAGTTCCTTTACCTTGATAGTCAGTCTCCTCGTTGATGGTTCTGAAGAGGTATGCTGACATTCAGAAGACTTACACAGGAAGCCAATTTTGAGAAGAATTTTAGTGGTTTCTTCTTTTGATCACTATCTTTTAGCAACCCATGTTGGGAAGAATTTTGGTTGTTTCTGCCTTCCTGGTTTGTGGGACCATTTCCTCTTGTGAGATCTATCAGAAGCATCACTATCCTCACCTGAAGAGGTACGTCTTAGCTTTTGGAGTCATAACAGAAGTCTCTCCTCTCTGTCTTTAAGTGTTTTAGATGAGGAAAAAGTGTGACCTACCTTACAATCCTTAACTTTATGCTGAGGTCATATGGAGGCAATAAAGGCAGTATTTATGTGGGTCATCCACATGTAATCTTTTTTTGCAAAAAGATCTGCAGGATCTAAATAGTTATTTCTTTAAAGTATCAGATATGTTGATGCTTTTCAGAAGTTGAAATAAAGAAAAAACTGAGCAGAGCTCAGCGAGACTCCCTTCACATGATGTGAGGTAGAAAGTCTTAGGTAATCAGCCGCTGTTGAGAGTGTTGTCGTCTGATTGGTTATAGCTCAATTTTGGACCTCTTTAAAAAGAACACAGCTAGGCTCTTAAAAAGACTGTCCATTGCCATTATAACCTATGATACTATTACCTATTGTTTTAATATGGTACCATGGGGCTCCAACTTTGACGTCAAGGAATGATTCAAGCATGTGAATCTATGAAAGATCCAATACTGGAGAACGTTTTCTCTCACAGTCGCACTCAACCTCCCCAATCGCCTTTCTCACTGCAACAGGTGGGCAGATTCTATCTGTGAGGCCCTGTGCAGGTAACCAGACCAGCACAGTCTCAGGGTATTGACCCCAGCTTAGAAAAAAGAAGCTGCTCACCAACTGCAGTAATTTCTGTGTCTCTCAAGTTTCAACATCCTTTGTATACTGTACATGAGAACATCACCACATAGGGGACAGTACTACAAGTAACACCATCACTGATATGCAATGAGTCAGGAGTCCTAGAAGAATGACTCTTCAAGAACTCCTGACTCATTGCACATCAGTTTGAGCTAGAGACCACCCCACTTTTAATATATCGGCTAGGAGCAAGAATAAAGTAATTCCGCCCACTAGTTAGATATTTTTAAATCACTCCACTCCATACACAGCACTGCACTACACATAGATCCTCACAAAAGTGCTCCTACGTATCTCGCAAGTCGCAGCACGCGTCAACCCGCAGCGGGTTGGGATGGCCCCTATGATGAAGCATGTCACCGTGGGTAAACCCTGGTGAGTGAGGGGACTCAAGAAAGGACATTTTTCCTTTCTGGATGACATTAAACACCTATTGATGCAAATCCATCTATACAGCTAGGTTCTTCATCCGTATCTCGTTATTTTGTCAACCATATACAAATTCATGTATGTGCAGGGATCACAATTACAAGAAGTGCTGATTTTACCACACCTGTTAATTACCAGTCTGCATGCTCAGAATTTCACCAAGGTAAATAATAGTGGAGCATACAAAAAGCACCAACATCTGCATGTTATTTCCCAATATTAGGGGAAGCCTTGTGGTAGGTGCCATTTATTGCACTCAATAAATTCAGACTCCCCAAAAGTACTAGATTTTATGTTGTGCAATTAATAGCACACAGTCATCTGGGGCCACTAATGATGTAGGAGTTAGAAGTTAGCCTCGAGTCCTGAGCCACAAGCCCACTAAAAACAAAAAAAGATTAGATTAAGTGTGGAAAAGTTGTCTTTATCTTCCCACTTAAATACCTAGGACTTTTCAAACAAATCCAGTGGAAAAAATAAAGGTATAGATGATGCAAGCAGGATGGAGATGCAAGTGAACATGCTATTCACGTATTACTACCAATTTAGAAAACTTCAAGCACCGGACAAACGGTGGGGTAATTAGTACAGGTTAGAAATCGAGTTGGCTGAATATAAAAGTACTTTCAACATTTCTAAGGAACTAAGATTCATACACTATTAAAAATGTCTACACGACCAAAACCCGAGCTCCTGGTTCGGGATGTGAGTTGAAGGGATGATAAAGAAGTACAAACAAAGCTTAAAAATATAAAACATCATGGATTCCCAGGGGTTCTGAAGGAACACGAAGTGTCACCTCATATCTACACCTGTCTTCTCTTCTCTCTTTGCAGGAAGCATAGGATCAACCAAACATGAAGTTAAATGAACGGAGCTTGGCCCACTATGCCACCAGCGGTTCACCAGCAGACCGCACTGGTTTACTGTACAAGAAGGGGGAGCGCCACGGTACTTATACCCGCCTTTGGTTTGTGCTGAAGGGTAACCTGCTCTTCTACTTTGATGAGGTGGCATCGCGAGCACCTATGGGGGTCATTGTGCTGGAAGGCTGTACCATAGAGCTGTGTGACTCAACTGATGATTTTGCCTTTGCCATTCGCTTCCAAGGCATGGGAGCACGTGGATATGTGCTGGCTGCCGAAACTCAGGAGGACATGGAGGCTTGGGTGAAAACACTGTCACGAGCTAACTTTGACTACATGCGGCTGGTCGTGCGGGAGCTGGAGCAGGAGCTGGGGAGGGTGCAACGAGGGCCAGCCTTGCAGAGAAGGAGCCAGCGCAGAGTTGCAATCAGTCGCCGCCGTCCTGTTTCCACTCCACCCGGAGCTCACCGCACAGCTGGGAACAGAACTAGACTAGTGGAAGAAGGTGAAAACACACCCTCAAATGCCTATGGATCCACCAAGACTCTGCCTAATGACTACCGAGAGGAAAGTGGCTGGGAGCCAAGCGCATCACCACCGCCACTACCTCCACGACGCCGCATGACAGTAGCTGGTGGGGCTACAGCAACTCCACTTGTGCTAGAAAGTCCTGTGTGCCCTGGAACCGTCTGCTTCTCAAAACTACATGAGTGGTATGGAAAAGAGATAGAGGAAGTGCGAAGGCGGTGGAAGGAGAACCGAGCAACAGAAGAGGTGTAATCAGCTGGGCGGCAGGCCAAAATGACCATGAAATTGCACAAGGTAAGAAACCCCTGATTGGGGAACAATACTCTGTCCTTCTTAACAGGTCCTACTCAGGTGGGTCAGTGTCTATAGATCTAATCAGGTGTACAGGATTATCAGAGCCATACCTTCGAGACTAGATTCTAGTGATAGAGGAAGTTATTATACCTTTAAGAAGATTACAGAATGTAATAGTACCTATACACAGACCCTATTCATAGTTGTTGAGATAGTAGAAGTCATTTTACTTCCATACAAGTCCTATACTGGGTGCAGGGATAGAGGAATACACTATACATATCTGCAGGCCGCAGTAAGAGAGCCAAGGATATCAGATGTCAAAATATTTCTCCATAGGTCCGAATTAGGTAAGTGATGTAGGTCAAGAGTGTCGCCAACAATGGCTTTCGTCTCTGAGGGTGCGTCAGCATCATACTTTGAGTGCACTTACGTTAGCTCAGTTAAAGAAAGAAAAGGCTGGATCTTTACAAGGAATATTGGCGCTACTTGGCTATAGGGTTTGAGCCCTTGGATGGCACACTATGTGAACGCATCAAGCCCAAACTACATTCCCCACAATTCCTGAACTCCCATGTTGTGAGAGAATTGCGTCAGCCATCTAGACAAACAAGATGTTTTACTGCTGCAGCCGGGATCTTGCTTTTGAAAACTACACCAAAATGAGGAGTGTTGTGTCCACAGATGCTTCACATTCTGGAAGCCATCACTATGTTCTGGTAATTATTCCAAGGATGCTACTGTATTAAAGAAGTGACTTTGATATTTATTTTAAGATACTATTCCATTTGATAAATTCCTGAATTTGAAATGAAGGACTGAATGCAACTGATTGAGATTTTTTGCACATGAATGTAATGAATATAATACTTAATTCTCAAGGTGTATATAATGTTTATGATGTGTAATTTTAAAGAAGTCCAAAACTTACATTTTTATTACACACATAAAGAATTGAAAGCGTAACTACTGTTAAGGTTTTCAAAAATAGCAGATGCTACACTTCACAAGAGAGTCAGTCAGAAATTTAGGAGAAATATAGAAACAATCTGAAAATAATCACTATGACCGATTGAAGTCCATGTCCAGCAGAACTGACAAGTCAGCGTGGTGATTTCCATTGTCTCTGTTTGCTCTATCATTTCTATCTCACTATTCCCAGGTCTACAGCTAGCTAACATATGCAATCCTTTTGAGCTTGTAGCGGATATGATGAAGTGTGAAGCATGCATTACTCTCATTGGATCCACAAATCAAGGTTAGCAATTTCTAACAGAGAGGAAGCCACTGTACCGCTATAAAGCCTCTAGTTATGGTGAAGGGATAGGGGAAGCTACAGTACATCCATCTCTGTTCATGTCAGAGGAAGCCATGGCACAGCTACACAGGCCACAGTCAGAATTCCAGCGTGTGTACAGAAAAATGAATATTCTATACCTCTACACAGGCCTTAGTAGTGTTTCTCACTCAAAAAACTCTTCTCATGGAGTAATCATGTTTTGTATTCAAGATTGTGTGAAATTCTTGTTCACCTACAAACATAGCACCCAGGACCCATACAAAATAACAGACATATAGCTCTCCTTCACAATGAATTGCAATAGGACAAAAATAAGATACTTACCTGTTACCACAGCTTTCCAATATTGGGATCATTTATAGATTTATATTATTGAGACATTCTCCTTGTCAGACTGGGAATCATGTCTAATTTAACTTGGCAGTAAACACTATTCTGTTTATGACCAAGTGCAAAGCAATGTTTATTTAAGAGCAGATTCACCTCACTGGACACTGCCCAAACCTCAACCAATGACGTGAAAGTGCTCATTACTCCACGTCCCATGGAGGTCCACAATTTCTCAGATATCCCAGCACAATAGTAAAGGTATTACCAAATAAATTAAGCCTCTGCCTCAGAAGGAGACAGAGAGAGTCTCATGTGAATCTATGAAAGATACCATTACTGGAGAAGGCAAGGTTACATACCTGTGGTCCTAGTTCTGCACCGTGGGACATTTCTTTGAAGTAATAAACGCTGAATAGTTCCCTGATGCCTGTACGGACCCCGTAACACCTTTGAAAATATAGGGCCTGATTTAAATCTTGGTAGACAGGTTACTCCGTCACAACAATGACAGACATCCCGCCTGCCGAAATATAAACCCCATAGGATATAACAGATTTATATTTCAGGGGATGGGATATCCATCACCATTGTGACTGAGTAATCCATCCGCCAAGATCTAAATCAGGCCAATAGTCTTAAGAATGTTCGAAATTCAAGTTAATGTCCTAAGAAAATTCAATGCTAGACAATTCTTTATGCAGGCCCGGCACTAAAAGTGCTGCCACCGGCAACTGCTACAATATTTGAGATCTGGAAAGAATCACTACATCAAATGGGAAGGTGGGACAGACTTACAAAGGCAGTGCGCCTCTGGCATAATGGTCTACTCCCCCAGCTATAAGGGCTGTCTGGCTTCTCCGACTGGGAGGCTATTGGTATATCTACGGTTGGGGATGTTCTCCTTGGTGGGACCTTAAAGTCTTTTCAGGAATATGTAATGCCTAGATCGTAGTTTTATAAATATCTCAAATTCCGTCATGCCTTTTCCCCTTACCTCACACGCCAGGAAATTATACCTGAGTTCAACCCTATTGAGCCTAAAGTATTCATGGGAGAACTTAGAGAGCATAAGATCACCAAGATATATCGAACACTAGTCACAAATAGTCCCACCACACTCAGAAAAACAAGCAAAGCTAGGCAGGAAGATCTGGGTCCCCTGGATGACGAGGACTGGGCCGAGGCACTGGAATCCCCATGGGGCGCAGCCATTGCGGCGCAATTGCGATTCATGCAATTTAAATACCTGCATAGGGTATACTATACTAGATATAGGCTCTGGCACGCTGGGCTAATTGACTATCCTCTCTGCCTACAGTGCCAAACTACGGATGGTACCCTTATAAGTATGGCGTGGCAGTGCACAGCGCTTTCTATGTTCTGGCAGGGTATACGTACATGCATGTCAGAGGTTTTGGAGTGGTATTTCACAAACTCACAACGATTGACCTTGCTCCACATCACTGATGGTATTGGGGGTAACATATACAAACGGCACTTATTACTCCTTGGTCTAACACTGGTGAAACGAGACATAGCTAAGGCATGGAAAGAGGCCTCCCCACCATCAGTGGGAGTATATGGAAAAAGGGCCTTGATTTTTGTATGGGGCTGGAATACCAGTGTATAAAGCATGAGGTTGCCCTCAAAAACACTTCAAGATTTGGAAGAGATGGGCGGAGTATCAGTCTGTATCTGGAGTCCATTCCAGCCGCATCAATAGACTAGCAATGGACAAAATGATAAATGATGTGGCATAAATATGCTTGTGCATGTTCTTCTGCTCGATCTGGGAGGTTATGTGAAGCATGCACCCGAATCTATACCAAATGTATGACACTATTGTTTATTGTTGGAGAAATATGTTTGATTACATTTGTTTTTCAATTGTTGTATTCAAATCATTAAGTTGGCATCATTTTTTATATTCAAATCGTTTTTATTGAAGAAAAGGAATTTAAGATGAACACAAAGTAAATGATAAAAAGCATAATACAAAAACTACATACAATACATACGGGTGTGGCTGACATTGAATTCACTTGACAAATGGTGTGTAGGATAACATTACAAAGATGTATATTTATGACATTATACCTGTACTATACAGCCATGAAATTGTTCTACAAGACTGAACAAAATATACACAGAATAAATAAATAAAGTGTTAAGCATATAGTATAAAATACACAAGTACTTGAAAGGAAAGTTACAAATAACACATGACCTGGCACTTAACGGCAAGATATCGAATATAGCTCATACTAAGTTCTTGTCAGTGTCGCAATACTACTGTGTAGGAGGGAGCAAGCCATCAACTATGTCTCTCAGGGCATAATCAGGTCACATTCATGCAAGTAGGTGAACCTAGCACTCCCTCTACGGGGGGTCGACAGAGAAGGAGGAAGCATCCAGAGATTTCCAGAGTTTTTTAGTGGATGCATGCCCGGGGGAGGATTGTAAGGCACTATTGTCTACTCCTCTGATACAAGATACCCATTCTCGCCACATCTTAAAGGAGACTTCCTCAGCATTCTTCCATTTACACAGTATAACCTTACATGCTAGGGTGAGAAGCAGGTCTAGCAGTTGTCGGTCATACTCATTAGCCACAGTTGGGTCCACAG
Source organism: Lissotriton vulgaris (assembly GCF_964263255.1). Classification (NCBI taxonomy): domain Eukaryota; kingdom Metazoa; phylum Chordata; class Amphibia; order Caudata; family Salamandridae; genus Lissotriton; species Lissotriton vulgaris. The sequence continues at coordinate 880,061,990 of NC_141685.1, forward strand.
CACCTAGAATGACATAGATAAATTCTCTCCTTGGCTTGATTTTAAAAATATGTTCTATGCAATTAAAAATGTTATTCCAATAGTTGTTTAGGGAAGGGCAATGAAAAAACATATGTGACAGGTCACCTTCAGCCTGATTACAGTTCCAGCACTTTGGGCTATCCCTTAACCCCTTCGACACTCATGACGAGCTGGGCTCGTCATGGTGTAGCCCGCTCGCACACTGATGACGAGCCCAGCTCGTCACGCAAAGTGCGATTTTGAAAAACCCAGCGCGCTAGCGGAATTCCGCTAGCGCGCATGCGGTTAAGTTAAGTTTAAACAGTTTTTAAGGTGTCCAGAACACCCTGTTAAGCAGCATAAACTTTGTTTGTGATAGGATCGGAGAAACTTTGTTCACAAGAGCTGTTGCGTGAATTTTATCCCAGTCAAATTCAATTCCCGTATTTTTGGGTTCTTCTTCCCGTTTTAATTCATTACGTTTTTGGGCTTTCCCGACTTTTGGGATAAGTAGTTTGTAAACTTTTGACACGAAATGACCTGCTGCTTGGAGACGTGGTAGTTGTGGTTTAAGCCATGGCTCTAAGGGTTTGAGTGAACGTGTAGCTAGGACTGTTTTCAGTTTTAGGAAGGCGTAAAAGTCCATTGGCGTAAGGCAGTGCGTTGTCTGGATCGCCGAGTAGGGGAGTGGTGAACGTCCGTCATATAGATCAGACACCATGTTTATGCCTTTCGCCGACCAGTGTTCCCAGTGTAGAGATTCCCCATTGATTCGAATAGCAGGGTTATGCCACAAGGCTATGGAGGTAGTGTTTTTTATCTTTGGCCCAGTCAAGTGTGTTTGATCTAGACTTAGAAGTGCTTGCCTAGTGTTGAACATGATGTATTTAGAGTGAGGGAGGTGCGCCAGATCCATGGAGAGTAATGCAGGGAGGGGAGCATCGCCAACAATGGATTTCTCTATCTTTATCCACAATGGGACATACAATGGATCCTCTACAAACCAGGATCCTCCTTGCTTGCACAAGAATGCTGTCTGGTAGTTTCTAAAATTGGGAAGCCCCAGGCCGCCTTTTTCCTTAGCTAGCTGTAGCTTTTTCATTGATACCCTGGGCTTCTTCCCCTGCCATAAAAATGTACTGATCAGTTTATCTATTTTGTGCAGGAAGTCATCCATGAACGTCATAGGGAGCATGCTCGCCAGATAGTTTACCAAGGGTGTTACCATCATCATTAGGGTCTCAGCTCTCCCCCACCACAATAGGAACTTAGGAGACCAGCCATCTAGTAATTTTGTTATTTTCTTTAGGAGGCGCTCTTCATTGACTCATAGTGTGGTAATTAGGTCTTTATCAAAATCTAATCCCAGATATTTAAAGCAATCCGGTTGCCAAGTTAAGCCAGAATCCCCCAAAATCTCTTTATTGCCTATATTATTCAATAACTTTACCTCAGTTTTGTCTTTATTTAAGGAATATCCAGAAACTTCCGAAAATTCCTCTATGGTGGTCATAAGAGCTGGTATTGCCTCGTCTGCTTTCTCGGACATGTCTAGGACGTCATCTGCATATGCTGTGAGCTTGATGACGCTGTCATTAAAGGTGATTCCAGGGATGCTATTGTTATTACGGATTTGGTATAGGAAGGGTTCTATGGCCAACAGGAAAAGCGAAGGGGACAGGGGCATCCCTGTCTAGTTCCCTGTTGTAATTTGAAAGAAGAGGAGAAGGCTCCTCCCGCTCGAACCCTGGCCGAGGGGCAGAAATAAAGGGACATGACCAGTTTTATGAATGATGGTTCTAAGTTAAATTTATATAAAACAGCCTCCAGATATGTCCAATCTACCTTATCGAAGGCTTTTTCTGCGTCGAGTGTTATCGCTGCAGTGGGAGTGGAGAGGAGTTTAGCTTTTTCAAGGACGTGTGCTAATATTCTAGTATTCTAGACAATCTATGTTTCAGAAAGCCAGCTTGTGAGGGGTGGATTAGTTTCGGTAGAATTTTCTGAATTCGGTTTGCCAGGATCGATGCCAAAAGCTTGCGATCTAAGTTGATGAGCGAGATGGGCCTGTAGTTTTTCGGGAGCTTCGGATCCTTGCCCTCCTTTGGTAATACTGCTATAACAGCTTCCGCCAATGTGCCTCTTACCTCCCCCGTTTCGTTAATTTCATGGAACATATAAAGCAGGGGTGAGGCCAATGTCGAGGAAAAGCATTTGTAGAATTTAGCAGTAAACCCATCGGGTCCTTGGGCTTTCCCGCAACGTAGTGATTTTATGGCTTCTACCACTTCGGACTGTGATATCGGTTTGTTGAGCACCTCCTGGTCCTCCGTAGGGAGGGTGGGCAGATCACATTTGTCTAAGTAATGTTAACCCTTATCTTTTTCTACATTTTTGTCCCTCGCGTATAAACCCTCATAAAACTCTTTGAATATATCGGCAATTTTGAAGAGGTCAGTCCAGGCCACTCCTTTATTATCTAATATTGAGCTGATTGTGTTTTTCTGTATTTTAAATTTAAGATAGGCCGCTAGGCCTTTTCCCTCCTTATTAGATTTGCAGACTTTATAACGCTTCCTCCTATCCAACCACACCCCGGCCCTTTCACTTATTATTTTATTGTATGTGTATTTTTGGTTGGTGAGTTTATTTAGAGTCGCATCTGTCCTATTCTGTAGATAACTGGCCTCCAATGCGGAAATGTCAGCCTCTAGTGTCTCTAAGGCCGCGTTGTAGTTTTTGTTTATGGCGGATTTGAGTTGAATGATGACTCCTCGTATAGTGCTCTTTAGAGCCTCCCAACGGGTGGAGTCTGTAGTGTCACCTCTCTTGTTATCTGTTAGATAATATTATACACAATAGTATTCCTGTGTTTCTCGTCCCCCAGTATTTCTTCGTTTAGACGCCATAAAGATTGGCGGAGTGTCGGCTTTATATTGGAGACCGTGAGTGAAATGCAGGAATGATCTGAGACCACCCTCGGTTCTATGCTTGTGTACTCAATTCTGGCTATGGCATTTTTAGTGATAAATAAATAATCAATTCGGGAGAATTAGTCATGTGGAGGGGAGTAGAACGTGTAGTCCCTCCCATCCAGGTTTTGTAGACGCCATGAGTCTGTCATGTGGAATCTGCTACAGAGTTTGGTGAAGGCCTTATGTGCCTTGTTGCTGCGGAAAGGGCACTTAGAGTCCCTGTCGAGGGTGGGGTCAGCCGGCAGATTAAAGTCACCCGCGAGAATGTGTACATCTGTGTCGGGGATAGTGTCCATCTGTTTTGTAAGATCTGACCAGAATGACAGATCACATGTGTTTGGGGCATAGACGTTAGTAACGTAGAATTCAGTGTCATCCTTACGTAATTTAGACGTGACCGATCTGCCTTTATTATCCGTTGTTGCTGAAATGACTTCTACATTAGCCTTCCTAGCGATCAGTATTACCACCCCATTTTTCTTCGTAATTGCTTCAGACCCTACTACCTCTGTAAAAAATTGTTCCCGAGTGTGTGGAATTGTTTGGCCTCTAGTTTCGATTCTTGCAACAAGGCAATATCACCTTTCTGCCTACGTAGGTAGTCTAGGATTTTCTGTCTTTTAACAGGTTGGTTCAAGCCTTTCACATTAAGTGATAGGATTTTTAAGTTACCTATTTTCGTCGTCCCTATGGGCGTATCAATTGTTGGTGTCATCATGTTTGTGCATCAAAACATCCATGATCAGATGGTGAACACGTGTGCCTGGATATGTCAGGCCTTGGGGCGCTCCTGTGTAAGTTTGCGACAGGCTCCTTGTTTAATCCCTTCACCAACCCCCATTGTATCTTCCCCATTTCGAGCACTATGCCGGTCGTGACACGGCTGGTTTTAGAACTGAAAGTTAGGTTGTGTGAGCATTCTGGTAACAACAAGTATTCCTTGGGCATAGTGTGCACCCAGAGTGAGTTGTGAGCGTAAGTACCAGTGAGAGTAAAAATAATAGCTAAGATCAAAAACAAAAACAATAGAAAGAAAAATCCCATACCCAACCCTTCATCCCTTCCCCTCCAGCTTCCCGCCTCCCTCTCTCTCAACCCACCCTTCTCATCCCAATTGTAGAAATAGGACATGGCGATTCAGGAAAAACAACAGCAAATTCGCCTCCATAGCAACATTTTTAAATTGACATGCGATGGGGACAATATGAAATTCCCAAACTTCAAAAACTTCAAAAACTTCAAAAAGAATCATATATGACTCGAACAGTCAACTACCTCCATAGGCAGGTCACATAGTGCAATAACTTGTATATCTGTAGAGATCATGGAAAACCGGAATACACCTGAGTACCTGAGTACACATACCTGCAACATGCAACTAAGGCACCACTAGTATTACTCCAGCAAGGTAGCAGAACATCTGAAATCTGCTGTATTATTGTAAGGTAAAGTATTCTGCTGTTGCATGCTAGAAGAAAATGACAATATTGCTGTATTGTTGTATGGTGACTTACACTACTATCACAAACGACTATGATACCTCTGCTTTGCTGCATTATTGTGAGGTAGCTTACCGCACCATTGTAAGGCAACTTCAGAAACTTAGAACATTTTGCAATGTGTGGACTACAAAGTGAGTTTGTAGGGTTCACAACACATTAGAGCCAAAAGAGCAAAAAGAGCAACCTGTGAGAAAAAAGGATATTCACTTTTAGCCAGTGACAGACGCTCCTGCCGTTTCTGTTGCTGAAACGTCCATGCGCGCTTCTTCTGAGTTATGTAGCAGGCGCTTGAGCTTTTGTGGGTCTGAAAATATGTGGGATATTCCTTGTATGGTCACTTTGAACTTAGCGGGTCCGACGAACCCATATTGGTGACCCAATGTTCGTAGTTGTGGGCGTAGTGCAAGGAATGCTTTCCTTATGTCTACAGTTTCTTTACTGTAATCTTGTGATATGTAGATCTTATTTCCTTTCCACAGAACATGGTTGCTTTTGCGCACAAACGCAAGGATCTGCTCTACATGTTGAAACCTCAAGGGTTTGCAGATAATAGCTCTCGGGCCTTTTTGACTTTTTGTAATCCTCTATGCGCCATGTCAAATTCCAATGGCTGGACGAAAGTAAGGTTGGTGGCCTGTGCGAACCATGTCACTAAGAAGGCAATACATGAACCATAGGATTCTTCTGAATTTTCCGGAATGTCGAAAATTCTAAGGTTTCCCCTCCGATTCCTGTCCTCTAACTCCGAGAGTCTCCTTGTGAAGTGGTCAGAGGTTATAGGGAGATGTTTGAGAGCTCCGCAGGTCTTAACGTCTGAGTCCTCAAGTCTACTGATCCTTGTCTCAGTTTCAGTTATTCTGGAGTTAATGTCTTTAATATCTTGCCTGACGGCCACTACCTCTTCTTTTGTGGACCTAGCCAAATCTCTTACTTCCTCCAGCCTACTCAAGATGGTATCCATTGCATCACTGATGTCCTTCTTGCCTTTGAACGGTGATAACGGGTTTGGTGGTTCAGCCTTAGGGCGTTTAAGACCTTTATTGTTTTCCTTATCACCCATGTTTCTTTCGTCCTGTTCAGGGCGTCAAGTTAGTCTGACCTCAAACGGTGATCAGTTGTATGAGCACTCAGCAGCACCACTACAGTATGTTTGCCCACTTGCCTGGCTTGTCCAGCTTGTCTAGTCCTGCTTCATCCTGACAATCAAGCTGTCACAGCATTTAAATGGATTAATACACTTTTAGCACCAGAGACACAATTTGCATCACAATGTTCTTCCGTCTCTCATAGCATCATTCACCTTACATGTGTTGGCAACAGCCCATAACAAGTGACCTGGGTTTTCAAAGGGAGCAGAGTTGAGCTTAGAACATTGAGCAACACACATCAGCTCGCCGCTATTGAAGCTTATCAGTAACTTGTTGTTGTTTGTTATTGCATGCGCACCTGAAGCGCGTTGGTGACAGTACATTTTGTGGTGTGATCGGGCCGGGCGCCGCATCCATCATGCGACTAAACATGAGGCTCTGAGTCTATGCCTGGTGCCCGCCATTTTGTACGCACTGCGCTTACGCCTGCACACAACAAAGTTCCATCAGTGGCTGCATTTAGTGGCGCCTTACTTAGCGAACAGCGATTGTTCAGTCGAGAGGTATTGGAGGGTGCTGTTGTAGTGTATCCACGATAGCTTAAGCTATGTCGGGTGCCCCGCCATTTTGTGTGATCTGCGCCCGGAGTAGTTCTATCAGCGGCGTTTATTTAGAGCATTAACAGCTCAGTTCTTGGCTGGATATGTTTAATGGTGTTCGGGTGCTGATATCGTGTGGCCCCGGGGTGTGTGATGCTTTTACTTCACTCGCTTCCTTAGTCTACACCGGGCACCCCGCCATTTTGCGTGCTCCGTGGCCGGGACCTAAGCAGTTCCCTATGCAGTGTTCAATGCCGTGCTCTCAGTGAGGGTCCCTTCCGATCCATGTACTCACCCCCACAGCCTTGTGCCTGCTCTCTAGGTTGATAGCACGTGGTTAGGGTGTCCTTCAGAGCCCCAGGGCTGTCATCTTTGCAGCCGATGATTCTTCGGTATCTCTGCACCTCCATTCCGCCACTCACGCACGGGAGTAACGGAAAGGATCACATTTCGTTCATGCAGGGCTCGAGGCTGCTCAAAAGACACACACAGGCAACTCCAGTCTTCCGACGCCTGAAAGTCTCTTCAGATCCGGTTTTTAGGAAGTTTAGGCTGTCCCCAGCTTCAAGAAACTTAGTCGCTACGGAGGAGCGAAGTCTCACGCCGCCATTCCTCCCGGCGTTCAAGCCACGCCCTCATTAAGTTGGCATCATTAATGCTACTATGTACATTCTACTATTTGGGAACCTAGTAATTTTAGACCAGCTACGGCTGTCGACAATAACATTTGTTGTGAAAATAAATCCAATGCTAGGATGTCAGATATGTAATTTTCTTCCTCAATGATGGTCCTTCTTGATGAAGACGCATAACTTTTGCCTGTGAGGGTCAGTTCTTTTTTGTGGGTAGAGAATGTTGTGTGAAGAGACAGCCAAGGAGGAGGGTGGGTTGTTTATGACTTCAATGAAGATTCCCATGATGAGGAACAAGGACCACTATGTAACCTTTCCTTCCGCATCGTAGGATCTTCATTGACAGTCATACACTCTGAGTAGAGCAGCAAGCTAAAAATAAATTCATTTTGAGGCTCAGGCTCTGTCATTCACATGATATGAGAAACAAGCATATTCAATAAGGAAAAACAATTCAAAGAAAATGTTTAGTTTCCCAAGAGTAGTAAAAGAATCACTTAAAACTATTTCTAAGTGTTTCTTGACCAACTCTTACTCCAGCCTGCATATATGTGCCTAAATAGTAGTGTCCTGTAAAAGTATGTATAGTCTTCCAGGTGGCTGCTTTGCAAATTTCCAGAAGTAGAACATTTTTAGGCCATGATGTTGCTGCTGCCTTGCCCCTCGTTGAGTGAGCCTTTGGTTTACCTGGGATAAGTTTGTTGACTAATTGGTAGCATAAGGAAATACAGGCAAACATCCATCTTGCAATGGTCTGATTTGAACTTGCTAAACCTTGATGTAGATTACCATAGTTTATAAAGGAGTTGATGAGTTTCCCCAAAATCTTTATATTTGTCTAAGTACAAATGGAGAACCCTTTTAATGTCTAGAGAATGTAGAGATCTTTGTGCTTCCAAAGAAGGATTAGGAAATAATAACGGTAATCTTATAGATTGATTAATGTGAAAATCAGACACCACCTTCGGTAAGAAAGAGGGATGAGTATGTAAATACTACTCTATTATGATGAAAGAAAGTAAAACATGCTACTGCTGTAAGTACTTGTAGTGCACTAACTCTACGTGCAGAGGCAAAAAATATTTAAAAAAGCACCAACCTTTACCAATCAATTCGAAAGGTGGATCCATTCATTTTGAAAGCACTCGATCTATTTCCAATGGAGGTGAAATTCTATTAATTAAAGGAGAAACCTTCTTAATTCCTTCAAGGACATCTTTCTTTACAGGGATTTTGAAGAAGGATGGCTGATGCAGTGATTTCCTGTATGATGTAATTGCTCCTAGGTGAATTTGATTTAATTGTAGTTTGAATTTGACCAAATGAAGTAGATATGAGAGAATGACATTTTCCTGACCAGTAGTAGAATAATGCCCATTGTTTTGACACCAGATACATAATCTGTTCCATTTAAGTGTGTAACATGATCTTGTGGAGGGGCATTTAATTCTTTGGGAACGTTCATACAATCAGTTTGTAAATTTAAGTGACCATGTTGTGAGATTTCAGGAACCAAGCTGCCAAATTCAAAGATTTTAGTTTTGTTGCAAACTTTGGCCTTGACGTCTGAATAGAAGATCCGGTCTGAGTGGATGATGTTTGGGGTGTCTCATGTATAGTTGAAGAAGGCCTGTGTACCACAACTGTCTCAGCCAATCCAGTGCTATTAGGACAATTTTCATGTTCAATTTACTCAATTGTGGATCACTAGTGGTATTGGCGGTATTTCGTAAGCATTCATTCGAATAATCTTTATTTCGGTCACAGACCTTAAAAGATACAAACATACAATCCATAAAAACACCATTATGACTATGTACATAAGCATTAGAATAAAAAATACTCATAAAAGCTAAGGACATAGTTAAAAAGGTAATAAAAAGTAAAAAATATATACAAGAAGTGCAAGTTATAAGCAAAAGGGACGCAGATTTCACAGCTCAAGATGGACTAATCAGAACATTATCAGCAGGGGATATTATTGATAAATGACCAGCGCCTATGCCACATTGGGTGCAAGAAGCGGGAAACTGAAAATACAACAGGCAGAGAGGTGTCACATTTTAGAATTCTAAATGTCTGGTGATACTTTTTGAACCCCAAGTTTCTACACAGTTGGATAAGCCACGCTGCCTATGAGACTTATAGCGTGGGCAGAAGAAAAAAACATGGGGCTCAGTCTCCTCCTGTGCACCACACGCTGGACATTCCAACATCTTAGTATGGGACCATTTATGAGAGAAAACCCCGAGTGGTAGTGTACCGTGTCTAAATTGTACATAGAGTTTCCTCGCTCCACTGGGTAGAATCTCGTCCAAAAATGGCTCAAGTTTGTAATCCTCTTTAATACTAAGAAACTCTGTTGTTAAAGAACCCAACATAGAGTTGCTGAGGATATCCGCCCTCTGGTGGTCGCAATAGAGTTTCACCAGGTTGACACGAGACATCTCTGTACAGGAAACTTCAGGGTTGCTCCAGAGATTCAGATTACCCAGCCTCTTACTCTCACTTTTTATGTAAACAAACCACTGGAGTTTTTCTGTCCCAGGAAGTCCCATTAGTTCTTTAGCTTCAGATCTAAAATGCTTCAGTTCTGGAGTTACCCATAGTCTGCGCCAGTATATTAGAGGGTGTAGACCGATTTCTTTGTCTATTGGTCTAACTCCTAGGTCCTTTCTCAAGGGAATAAGGGGAGTACTAGCCAATAAAGATTTCAAGAAGCAGTTTTCATCCTTAAGAATATACTCAGTTGAACAGTGTCCCCACAGCTCCGCCCCATACATTATAGCTCCCCTGGCTTGCGCTTTGTAAATTTCCAGAATGGAGGCAACTGGTTTAGGAGTGGATTCCCTATGCAATTTTAGGACACCTCCTGTGGTCTGTACCAACCTAAGTTTAGCCTTGGCAATCTGGGGGCCCCACTCCATATTGTCAGTGAGGTGACAACCAAATATTCAAATACAGTTACCCTTTCCAAAGTAATACCATTTAAAGAAGGGTTGCGTCGGGTGGACTTTGGTGGATTACAGATCATATACTTTGTCTTTTGTGTATTGATCTCCAACCCCCTTTTCTTGCAAAAGCTGGCAAAGCTGTCTAGGGCACGCTGTATTCCCATCAGGGATTTTGACAATAGAAGGGTGTCGTCAGAATACATTAATACCACTACCTGTTCATTTCTAATTTTCAAGGCATCAATGTCTTTGACCCCCATAAGGTGGGTAATTAAGGCATTGACGAAAAGACAGAAAAGGGTGGGGTCCAGGACACACCCTTGTCTCACTCCTTCTATTGACCAAGAACCTAGGTGTCAAGACACCCCTTTTGCCACTTCTAACTTGGGCAAAATTTTCAGAGTGGAGGTAGGTGGGGATCCCCATATCCGCCAATACCACCCACAGGATGTCCCTAGGCACAAGATCGAACGCCGTCTTAAGGTCAACAAAAATTAAGTAAATGTAAATGTAAATGTATAGGCATTTATATAGCGCACTACTTACCCGGAGGGTCCCAAGGCGCTTCGACCGCTGCGAAACCCTTCCTGGCTTCCCTGAGAGACGGTCCCTTAATGGGTGTCTCCAGGGTGAGACCAGGCATCCCCGGCGGTCTGGTGGGGCCGTTAGTGAAGATGAGGCAAGCTAATGCCCAGAGTTGCCGAGTGTAATCGCTGCTCAGAGTGGGCACCGAGGCGAGAGAATTATCGAGTCCGCTGACCCTGGTCCAGAAACCTGCCGCGCCGGGAATCGAACCCTGGTCCCGGGCCGTCCTCTGCTCTCGGGTCTGCCGCCTCTAACCAGTGAGCCACACTACAGGCTGCCACCCTCTACTTTCACCGTTTTCCAGTACAAAAACTGCAATCTAAGAAGTTGGTCTACGGTGGATGTTTTTTCCCTAAAACCGGCTAGATAAGGGCTCAATATCTCACATTCCTCCATCCAGATCTGGAGCCGATCGAGGATAATCCGTGTAAAATGTTTTTGACTAACGTCGATCAAACTGATCGGATGGTAGTTTGCGGGGATCAGTAAAGAACCCTTTTTAGGTCGAGCCTGGGAACACGCATCCGAAGGATGCGGTCCAGGTGGAGAACTATAGCTAGCTGACTCGGGGGAATGAAGGACAAGAAACTGCCACGCGCTTCACTCCGGCTGGATTCAGCTGCGTGCACGCGCACCCAAACTCACGCATGCGCACATCACAGCCACACACATACACAGCCACATGCATACACAGGCCCCCGCACCTACACACACTAGCGCACCTACACGCACACACAGAGACCCCCCACACATACACCAGCGCACCTACACACACGCACGCACACATACAAAGACCCCCCTCCCCCCGCCGCAATCGCACACATACACACACACACCAGCACCGGACCCCACTCACCGGCTACGCAGGATATCTCTTCTCTGGGGCGGCCCCGGGTCTCTCCCTAGCTCACGGGAGCCCCGGGCCGCCGGAGGACTCGGCTTCTTTGCTCCATCCCGGCGGGCAGCCTATTATAGCCCAGCAGCAGGCGGGACTTCCTTCTTTCTTCTGGCCCGGCCTACGTCTTCTCTCCCGTTGCCTGTCTTCCTGCCTCAGGGGTCCGCCAATGGCAGCGCGGCCCTGAGCAGGGAGGCGGGCACAGCGTTTCCTCTGGAATCCCGGGCCCGTCGGCGGTGATAATTTATTTTTACAGATGAGAATTGGATCCAGGTGCTCAGACCCATTTAAAATATTGATTAGCATTTGGACTGTGCATGATTTTCTCCGTGCATTTTTTAAGTATTTTTGTCATAGCTGCAGTTGCAGGCTCAACTGCTACATATGTCCCCAACACTACTAACCTGACATGTTGTTCTTCTAATTGTTCTTCTAATTTTGGTGTGTTTTGTTATGGTTTCCGCTGCATTAGTATACACAGCTCTGTAAAAGCACGTGCAAGGCAATATTATATATATTTTTGCTGCGCGGTACACTGCGCTTGATTTAAAACAATGGCGGCTGCACGTCTTGATGCAAGACGACACCAGCCTCCCGGGCAGGGTGCACACGCTGCATAGTATTGCTAAACACCATAGGCCTGTGTCTCGTCCACTGTTTGAAGTGCCCTTCGTTGCCACCCTGTTGTTTCCAGCAAATTAAACACAATCACCCATCTCCTGGCAAATCAGTCCCCAACACATAATCACGCTTTCGCATTACACGCCCGGTGCAGGTGCACTCTTGCCAGTTGCTGTTTCATCGCTAAAATAAAAGTCTGGCCCGGCAAGAAGCTGGTAAGAGCCAATGGCAGGGGCAGCGCAAGAAAGGTAGGGCAGGTCAGCAATGCTCATTGTAGCGGGCCGTGCAGGAAACGCTTGTTTTTTTTTTTTTTTACTGATTATTAAAGAGGCAAATTAGAACACAATGGTCCACCCATCCCTTGTACGGATGGAGATTACTTTTTAAGCTGATGTGCATTTGTGCGTGGATAAAATTATGTCACTCCGTGAGGGAAGCAGAGGATGAAGTGGGCCGATCTACTGTCACATGCAGTATGTTGTGGTGGACAGAAGCAACATGTAAATGGCACTACAACAGATCAATTAATAAAATGGGCTGAGTAAAATAAAAGCTCTTGTATGTATATATCTGTAATCTTTTAAGGATTGTTTTGCAAGAAAAACAGGCCTTCGCTAATGTCAGACATAAAACGGAGGATATTTGCACTTCACTGTTCTCTGCTGCAGCACCCACCAACAGCAGGTACAGTGTTGTAAATAAACTCAGGCAATTGGTTTACAACATACAGACATAGCAGGCAGTAGTTACAACAAAGATTGCCCAATTAATCAGTCTCCTATGTCATGGAAAATGGCCTGACACAATCTTCGAGCAGGATAAGGTCAAAGCAAGCAACGAAAATGAAACGGCTGTCTTAGGCTACACATAGTACACAAGAGACCCACGCATTGGGAACCAATGGTCCCGCGCACAACCAAACGGGCATTAACACAGCACTCAAGAGACCCCCACAAAGCCACTGAGAGACACCTACACTCACCCATAGGTGGCCTCAACAGACCTTCACTGCCCCAAATCTAGAAAAATTTGCTCACATGCCAATATTGGAATTATTTTTCCTATCTGAGAAATTTTGATCTCTACAAAAATAAACCAATTACATGACTTACCTGACTTTCTAAACTAAATCCACATGTACAGAGAACAAGAAAATGTAAACAAGAAATCCATATGTATATTTAAAAAGATATACTTCACACACTCTTCTCACCTGTTAAGGCATGCTGAGGGAGGGAACTTAATCTGATAAGGTACTTACCTTCCTATGGATTCAAAATGGAAACTGGCCAACATAGCCATGAGGGGTCTGGCATTAACTTTGCGCCAGGACAGCACGCTTTTTATGGAAAATCGCCACAATTTTAATCAAGCAGGGAAGATCTTCCGCATTTGAATACATTTAACTTTGCAGGTGGCAAGCAACTCTTCTAGAGACTGAAACCACACGATGCATTTCATACTCAGCATTTTATGGCGATGTTTGCAAAATAGGTCACTCCTTTCAACGATGCATTTCATACTCAGCATTTTATGGCAATGTTTGCAAAATAGGTCACTCCTTTCAACCTCGGGTGAAAGCCAAGAGTGATTTATAGAGTACTGTTACTGTATTGGAGGTCCCCCATCTTAAGACAACACAATTCAAAATTCACAATTAATGACTCAAGGTCTTATTCATTGCATTTTCATATTTTATATGATTTGAAGTCATTCAAGTATTTCATGCAGTACAGATCAAAGACTGTCAACGTGAATTTTTGGGCAAAAGAAAGTGACAGTGGTGAATAGTGCTCACGTGGTAGAAACTTCTTATATATGTACAGTGAGAGGAATTCTGAAGTTTTATTTGACATACCTGGGGACCAGGCTGCAGTATTACGGCACTAGGCAACAACTCCAGCGGCGGCCACCCACGAGTCTGCCGGGGGTTGGTAGCTTTGTATTAAGTGTTCATTAACACGCTGGGAGCCCCGGCAGCAGCGCAGCACAACACAGTCGGAGCTGCAGCAGAGTCGGGCTCCCGGCTGCGTGCTCTGGCTTCAAAAGTTTAAACTATGCCTGCCCTAGCTCTCCCACAGCCTATATGTGCACGGGATTCACAGACAACGTGTGTCTTGGCAGGATGACTCGACAGTATTGATTTGGGAATAACTTACTCAACTCACGAAGGCTTCCTGAGCGAATATGCTGCAGCTCCGGGATAACGCGACGTAGGAATGTTTTTACAGTGGCCGCAATGACTCGTCCATCGGCGGCAAACCGCGCCACCCGAGCATGATTCTTCAGGCCCTCAGTCCAGTCCTCGTGGTATCATGATGTTGATTAATTTTAAATTTGACCTGTGACTCCAGTCGAGGCCCCGGCCCCGCTCAGCTTCTGACCGACCTTGCCTGTTCCAGGTCTCTTGAGGTCACATCCGATCACCTGCCCCCCACGCGGGGCCACAGCCTGTAATGCAAAGACTGCTAAGGTCAGGCCCCGCCCGGGTCTCCGTATTTGGGCAGTCAAGAGGCAGTGACTCACTGTACTACCGCGCCGCCGGCGGGAATGTTAATGCTAACTTTTATTTTTTTATTAATTATTGTTAAAAATAAAAGCCATTGTTCTTTGTAATATCAATACATCTAAGTCATGTTAATACAACACATATTGCATTACAAATGCTAAAGATGTCACATTTGCAAAAGTTAAAACTATTGGCATTATAAATGACAAAGCTATTCATTTCGCTATTTTCAAAACCAACACATAAATAAAAAATTTGTCATTTACAATACTAATAGCTCAAACTTTCCTAATGCGAGACCTATTGCATTGCAAATGCTTGTTAAATACTGGTACAATCTCAGCCTCCAGCCATGTTTCAGGTATAGGAGACCCCTGGAGTATGGCATTCAACATCAGACAAAAATATGGGATCCATACTACTGGTCGATCCCTAAAGAGATCCCCGGGGATTTTATCAAGACCAGGTGCTTTACCTGTCGGGAGTCTCTTAATCGCACCCTCCACCTCCAACAGTGTTATCATTGTGCATACCTCAGTTTTAAGTTTAAGCGGTGTGGGAACATTTTCAGGACAATATGTTCTTTTTGGGAGATTGTCGACGCCATGGAAGTGACCATTTCAATCGAGTACAGCGCCCAGAAATGTTCCATCCACTTCTCAGGCGCGATATTCGGCTCGTCTGCCACTTAACCATGTCCACTACCAGTTCTCACTATTGCCCAGAATTCTCGCATATTTTTGTTCCCCAAAGCACTTTTTACACTGTCCCATTTACTATTCTCCCATTGCTGTTTAGCCTCTATTATACCCTGCTTATACTCCTGCCTCCTGAGTTTTATTTGGCTCCTATCATGGACTTTAATTGACTTTGCCTTCTTACACTTATGATCAAACCACGATTGAGTCTTCTGGTTCGACCTAGGTCTAGTCACTATTGGGTTAAGTAGGTCTGCTAAATCATCCACCATCCCTGCGTGTAATTTATAGATTTTGTCTATCATCGCTTCCTGGCCATGCTCCAAGAAACAGCTTATATCCCCAAAAAAGTTATAAACAACTGAGTATATGGCACCCATTTTATCTGGGGATTGTTTTACCACGGGCCATTTAAGCCTTCTTCTGTCATTAGGGAGAAGCAATGCACTTTCCCGATTATTTTTTGCCCGGGCTCAATAACAATCTCAGGAAGTCTTAGATTTAGAACCAGAGCATTATGGTCACTGTCATGTCATAAAAGAATTTCAAAATCAGTGACCCAAGACCACATCCTTGTCTCTAACTGGGAGGACTGACCAGGACGATTAAACGTGACATTCCCTTCCCATTATGACTGTGCACGTCCATTTCAGGCTCTCAAGGAATGGACTATGGTTATAATAATAATAATAATAATAATAATAATAATAATAATAAAGTTTATAAAGCGCCTGGTTACACTTAAATCAGTGTGTCCCCGCGCTATGTTGCCAGCCCTGAAGAGTCGCTGTGACTTACCCTCACACAATGAAACACGTGTCGGCTGGTTGTGGACCATACAAAGTAGGTTGTGAACTCATTAAACAACCCATCTTAAGAAATATACCTGGGATTCTGCATCTGTCTACTTTTTGTTACACATGCTTTCTGATTTTCAATAATTTACTACTAGTATTATACCTTGTGAGTGTGTGCGAGAGCATTGCTGTTCCTACTTATCTTCCCTCCGCCTCATTTCCCCAGCTCGCCCTGTTTGTATCTCATCATCTCCCGTCGGAAAAGACCGATATATGGTCTCCACCTACTTCACAAAGTATTCCGCGAGCGCCTCGCAGACCTCCTTGGAGTAAGTGTCCAGAGCAAGAGTTCTATTCAGTGAAGTAAGCTCCTTATATATGGAGAAGAGTTCCTAGGAGGAATTCTCTGCTAGCTCAATTTTTTTATTTAAAAATTATCTTTTCATTTTCCTTATCCGACCATGGTACTCTTTCAGACTGTTCTTATATTCCAGCTTGGCACTCGTATCATAGTTTTTGGGCCAAGCGCGTTCTAAACCTTTGCATGTAGACTTGGCTGCCCTTAAATCAGCATTGAACCACAGCACCGTCTTAGTTCGTCTCACCGGGGCACTGTTCGTCCACGGCGCAACCCTATCTAGGGCCCTGGTCAGCCAGTCCTTATATTCCTTCCAAGCTTCATCTAAGTTCTCTCTCAGTTGAAGAGCCAGTGGTGACCAAGCCTTAGTCGGGGCAATCTGAATTTCTGATATAGACCATTGCTCATCTTCTTAGGTGAGTGAATTCCCAATGCCAGGTAAGGGCTCATATTGGCAATTAAAATCTCCGGCAATAATCAATCTACTCTCATCAGAAACAGAGGAGATGAAAGTATCCAGCAGGGCAAAAGTGGGGGATTCTTTCCCCAGCCTAACAGGGCGAGAATAAACGTTAATAAAAGTCACCCGTAGATTAGACGGGAACTTAAGTGTGACACATTGAAAATCTATAGTTGGAGTATTTAATTGTGTCACCGTACAGCCCAAATGCGAGGCTATCAATATGGATAGTCCCTCTTAAGGTCTACTACTTTCTCCTATAGATGCCAAGATGTTATATGACACAAAACCCAACCTTACAATCTCTTCCCTCGCCCATGTCTCCTGGAGTAGGCAGACATCATGTTGATCTATAAAAAGCCCCCAGTCAGGGCAGGCTAGTTTACTAGATAAGCCTGCCACATTCCAGTAGAGGACTTTAAGAATATTCTCTGTTAAAAAGACTAGACCCCCCCCCCCCCCCCCGGTGGGACAGAATGCACAGCAACTAGACCGGCACAAATAGTAGTACAGTTTTCTCCACAACCACTGGTGGATTTATTCTCATTGTGTAGCCCTATGCATTTATAGGCAATCGCTAGGGAAGGTCTACTAGTTAAAAGTGGTCCGTTGGACTTCTTACAAGGAGGAATATCCCAGTTTTGTAGATCTAGTCCCGCCACGCTATTCACTACTAACTGTTGGTAGTCCTGACTTAAATGAGATAATACTTCAGGGGCCCATGATCTAGGTTTATCATGTAAAGAAGGTTCTAGTCCTCCCAGTCAATCTACATCCTCCAAGGGCCCAAATTAATTTGAGACCGGAATGTTAAAGGAGGAAGGGTAGTGTGGATGAATTGTTGGGATTTTATAAGATTCCATTCACCATCTACCGCAATCCGAGGTGGTATAGGCTTCACCCAGGTAACTAATCTACGTACAACTTCTGGGTACTTAAAGTTAACAATCACACATTCCCCTGTTATTGTTTTTTGTTTTTAGGACCCACCCAAGCCACCCTCCGTACCATCAAAATCTTACCAGCCCTATTGTAAGGAAATTGTTTGTATGTTGCCATCCAAAAGTGGAGAAGTGTGTCTCAATGGTTAGAGGAGGCATACCCGGAAGCTGAGGTCTGACCCGGGACCAGGGTTCAATTCCCGACGCTGCAGGGTCTGAGCCCAAGTGTCCACGGACTCGATAATTCTCACTTCGGTGCCTACTCAAACCACGGGTTAACACTCTGCAACTCTGGGCAATAGCTTGCTTAATCTCCACTACGGCCCCCCGCGGCGGGATGCCTGGCCTTCACCTTGGGGATGCCCAGTACGGGTTATCTCACAGGGAAAAGCCAGGACGGGTTCCCAATGCAAGCGCCAGGACACCCCGTTGGGGTAGCCGTGCGCTATATAAGATACACAAAAAAACAAAACAAAAAAAAAACAAGATCTTATTTCTAAGATCTAACTGTGATTCCTTCTGACCATGCTTAAGTTCGGGAATTCCAGCCAAAATAGTAACATATGGGGCCACCACTGGGGGTGGGTTAATAGTTGGAGGGGGCAGTGTTTGAATTTCTCTTATTAAGAGGCCTCCACCTTCAGTCTGTTCAGTAGGTATGTTGCTCATTACAGCATTACTAGTTAGATTTGCCCCTGTGTGCTGGTTTGCATTTGGACCTGCCCCCCTAAATGAGAGTTAAGTTCTGTCTGGACCTGTTGCCCTGATTGAACTTGCCCATCTAGTACAGGAGTGCTCTTTTCTACAGCTTTGGTGTTACATACTGCCTTATTACGGTTTGCTTGGTCTAGGGCCAGGGTTGTTTCTCTGTTTGGTTGAATTTGCCGGGTCTCAGGTGGATTCTGATGCATCTCGGGCCTCGTATTTTGACATCTAGATGGTATGCTAGGGTTGGGGACCTGTTGAGTAATTGCCTGTGCTTTGCCCACACTAGCTGCTAACTTTTGAATATGGTCGAGGATAGGAGCAACCTCTTCCTTCACAATGATTCTGCATTGGGTAAGAATATCTGATAGCAATGTTTGGGCCCAAGATGGATAAGGTTGGACTGGCATAGAAGCTTGATTGTTACCCAAGGGGTTTTCAAGTTTAGATGTATTTAATATACCTTTTGCATTCTCACCCTCTGCCTTTATTCCCTTGAGACCCCTGCTGTTACCCTGCTTTCTTTTCCTAACTTTCCTAGTCACTGGAGCAGTGCCCTCTCTAATGGCGTTCATACTAGGTGCAGGGGTTAGCACAGAATCATGCAAGGGGGCACTTTCACATACAGGAGGTTCGGGGGAATTCACAACATTTACTAGAGACGGTGATACCAAGGGAGAAAAATCTGGGGTAATAGATAATCGTCTTTCAGTAAGTTCGATTTCTGAGGTAACTACCCCGATCACCTTCTGGAGCATTAAGTCAATAGCAGTGGGCACATTTTTTGAGGGACTATTTGGCTGATCCCGGGGCCGTTTTACCACGCATGCACGTTTCCTCTGGATGCGGGCGGGGGCATTTGTAGTAGCCATCATATGCAATTACCTTAGTCCCAGAAATGCAGGCCAAGAGGGATGGCCCAGGACGGCCACCTCCGGTCAGTGACGGGCAAGGACTGGCCTGCCCTTGGCCCGGGCTTAGCCCGGGCAGCGCCAGGACAAGCCAGTGCACGTCCCGCGCTGCAAGAGCCCTGCCCCCCCTTTATGGGCCTCCAGGCGCACTTTCGCTCTATCGCGGCTTTCCTGCCGCAAGGGCTGCTGGGCAGTGTAGTACAGAGAGGTGCAGCCGGATGATGGCGGCATCCGTGGCGTTTGGCGGGTCGTGGCCCTGGTGTAGACAGTCCAGCTGTGTTCCACAATGGAATGATATTAGCAGTGGTGGGGGCAGGTAGAGTCCAGAAAACGAGCAGAACGGACTCCCGCGGTACGGGAGCCCTGCCCCCCCTTTCTGGGCCTCCAGGCACACTCTCGCGCTATCGTGGCTTTCCCACTGCAAGGGCTGCTGGACAGTGTATTCCAGAGAGGTGCAGCCGGATGATGGCGGCGTCCGTGGCGTTTGGCGGGTTGTGACCCTGGTGCAGATAGTCCAGCTGTGTCCCGCAATGGAATGATATCAGCAGTGGTGTCAGCAGGTAGGGTCCAGAAAACGAGCAGAACAGACTCTTGTAAGCAAATAGAGTTGACCAGTTGATCAAAAGCGCATTGCCCACTGAGTGTGGTTCTGGTAACCTGAACGCAAATTCTCTGCATTTTTTGGGTTTTGTGTTGTAGCCAGTGGGGGCTGGTGACATTTAAAAGTAGTAGGGCATAAAAGTTAGGAATGACTTATAAGTAGCGAGTGAGCACAACATTTTCTTTTACTTTTGCCATGCCTTTATTTTGAAACAAGTGTACCCCCATCAAACCCATATGCACAGAATCACAATTACAATTGGTACAGGTGAGCAATGCCCTGTGCGCTCTGCAGAGAGGTCCAGAATTGGATGGCCATCAAGATTTCTGAACTCCCTTTTCACTCACTGACAGGCAATTTCATGGAATATAGCGGGGCTTAGGAAAAATGTGAGCGACCCGGAGTGGAATGAGTATATTGAAACAAGTGATATTTGCCTCTTGCAGGAAACTTGTGCGTTAAATACCCCACATAGAGTGGGGTATAGAACATTCCATGTTGACGCAGTCCCCTCTGCTAGATGAAGGCCCTCGGGGGGGCTTGTAATATGGGTAAAAGTAACACTTGAGATTAGAATTACAGAACTATGGGGGTCATTAGGATGGCGGGCGGTCTAAGACCACCCGTCATCCTGAAAACCATAGTATCGGATATTGGGACCGCCCGCCATAAGGGCGGGGGTCCCGTTGGGGGCATTAAGATGCGCCCGCCACAGTGGCAGGCGCATCCTGCATTTTTTTTTTTTTTTAAATTGAAAACCTTTATTGACATTTCAACCAAATACAAGTATGGGCCTACAACCCCCGGGGCTGGCCGCTAAGCAGTTAGATTAACAGAGAGCAATTTTAATCACATGCAGCACCTCGGGGAGCAGAATCACCATGCTAGCGTACTCTTGGTCACTGTACAGCACAATTAGAAAAACAGGATATAAAAGGTTTTCATTTTATAGTATAGGATGGAAGGATCAGGCGCCAAACAATTTCCCAGCAGCGAAAAATGGCAGGCAGAATAGTAAACGTGTCAACAGTAAACAGTAATCGGTCAAAGCAATGGCGCTGAAACAGGCGGTTCAGGATGTGAAGGAATATTACGGTCAATTCGCGCCTGCTAGTCACCTGCCCTAAGACCCAGAGAACAACACGAAAATTGAGGCACAGATGAAAAAGCAGTGATTGATACCAAAGGAAACCCACTGCACTGACCCAGAAAAGGAAAAAGACAAAGAAAGATAAGAGAAGAGAAAAAAGGCCATAGAAACAAAATAAAAACGAAAAATCCCCTCCCCCAACCCCCCACCCTGCACCCCTGCAGATGACTACGGCCCCCCCCAGCAGTGTGCCTGTCGCCCGAGAACCAAACCCGAAATATAGAAGAAACAGAGAAAAAGGAGAAAGAAAGGAAACCCCACCCAACGGGGAAGTGGAGGAGGGCGATAGTCTATGCACTCCCGGTCTCTCCCCCCCGCCTTAACAAAGGGGGTCCCCCTAAGCCAGCACGAATAAAGTTGTCCACCATACAAAAACACCCCGGGGGGAACCACAAACCCCCCGCCCCGGAATCCGTCTGTTAATGAAGCAGTCCCGTTACCAATAGATCCATAATAAACAATTCAACCCACAATCTCAGCCTTGGCCCCGTCTATCAAAGTTGCTGAGTCCCTCGGATAAGTAAAGCCCCATCCCCGGAAAGTCAAAAGTCACACAGAAGCAGTCGGAGCTTGGGCCAGCAAATGGGAGAGGAATAGCAGATCCCAACGCACACGGCTTGCACAAACGATGTCCCTCCCCGTCTCCGAAGCCAAGCATCGTTACATCCGCCATGTTGGGAGACCGATTGGGGAGGGGGTGCGACTCGTTCCGATACAGATTATAGTGTGGGCCAACAGTGTCCAGGATGGAAGAAGCAGTGAAATGTTCCGATAACTGTAGGACCGATGTTTCCGAGAACGTAAGAGAGTCACCAATCTCAGCACACACGATGAGTTCCATTTCTTCGGGGGCAGGCACAGCTTCCAGCACCGGGTCCAAACGCGCCACTGGGGCGCCCAACAGGAGGCAGGTCGGCTGCTGGGTCTCAAAAATCAAGTCAGGGCTTGCTCCCGGCCCTATGATCCCATCTGCTGCCGACAGCCAATGATTGACCTGGGCCCTCACCGTCGCGTGAAGCGCCGCAAGTTCCGCCATTACCATCCGCAAGGAAGGGCCACATTAAGTCTGTTCCGCCAAGTTCCATACGTCCGCAGGCATAACGATCCCCACGGAGAGGCGCCTTCTCCGGGGCAGGATACGCCGGAGCAGAGACAAGCCGTGAGGGACGGGCCAACAGCACGCAGCAACGCGCGGCAGGACCCCCACCCCGGGGCACCAGCGGCGCTAGTGCCGGGCCTCCGGGCCGGGGCCCCCCGCGACGCAGCACCGCGCGCCACCCGACACCTCACCTCAGGTACAGCACCAGGCAGCAGATGGTTGCAACGTAGTCCAGAGAAATTTTCAAAAGTTCCAAGGACCGGACCCAACCACCCTCCTCAGTCCGTTGTTGTTCACTTTGGACCCGGGTAGATCAGCAATCGAGACCCCGGCTTCCAGTCTGGGTTAGGCCTCAAAACATTTTCGATGTTACTTCACCCCAGAACATCAGAAAAATTCCGTGGTCACACCATTTGGGTGCCGACTAGTTCACCCACACGAATCCGGGGCAGGAGATCAGGATATTCGACAGGATAAGCGAGCGTAGGGCGGAGGTCAGCGGAGCCGGGAGACTATGCAGCAATCTTGGTTGGTGTCGTAGCTCCTCCGCATCCTGCATTTTTAACATTGTGGCGGGCGGTGCTCTCAGCACCGCCCGCCACAATGCTAAAAATGCATGTACGCATTTGCATACACAAAGCGCCAGGCACCGCGCTGTGCCTGCCGCATTGCGTATGCAAATGAAGGGGGGTACCACAGGTACCCCCCTTGTGCACCCCCCACCTTCCCTTCACCATGGGGGCCCACAGGGGGCCCCTAAAGTGAAGACCACCTGCCTTTCCGTGACGGCATTGCCGCCACGGAAAGGCATCTGTTTTGGCCCATGCTAATATGCAGACCCTCCAGGATTTCGCGATTTGCAAAGAAATCGCGAAATTAGCAGTTTTGTAAAAATGCAGCGATTTTTACAAAACTGCCCGCGAAATTTGGACAGTTGGTCAGCTCTTGGAAGGAGGCCCCTTTTATGTGTCTGTGCTGTCAGGACAGCTGTCTGCAATGTCAAAATGTGTGGCACATTTGTTAGGCCTTTGCAGGCATCAGTTACAACAATGTCTGCCTAATGTTTCAGGAGCTGGGGGGAAGTCTCTTTTTAGCAGATCTCGCCCGACCTGCTGGAATGTCGGCCCCCACGTGTGTATTTCTGCACATCGCACTCGTAGGGAACAGGGGCAGCTTTACTCCTAGAAGTAACCCCGCCCCCCTCTCACCTATGGTGAATCTCTGGTTAATGTATGAAAAGCGAGATTTCGGACAGCCTGAGCATCCGGTGGAGGAGCAGGCGAAGGAGGCGTGGGGGGAGGGGGGGCTGATGTGACCAGCGGCAACTGTGGGCATTTAAATGAAGAGCAAACTGCGAGGGACTGAAAGATGTGCAGCGTGGAGAGGGGGGAGCTACGAATGAGACGTGAGGGGTGGCGAACGGGGAGGGCTGAATGATGTAGAGGCGAGGGGAAGAGAGATTGGAGGAGGGGGAAAGGTGAAGAGACAAGAAGGGCAGAGAAGTGTGAGATGTGAAGGAAGAGTGAAGGAGCTAGAAAGGGTCAGGTTGGAAAGAAATGGAAGGTGTGAGTTGCAGAGGGTGAGAAGAAGATTGAGATGGCAAAGGAAAGATGGGATAGAAGAATTAGGTGTGCGAAAGGAGGCCAAGGCTACAGAGGGGAGGGAAGGGAGAGGCTTTGAGGGGGGCAGAACGAGGTTGAGATTGGGAAAAGAGAAACAGAAGAGATGGGAGAAGAAGGGAAAATGAGTACATGATGTAGAGAGCGGTGGGACAGGAGTATAGAGATGCGAGGAGAATAAGTAAAAGGTTCCCCGAGCAGAAATGAAGGGGGGCGGTGAGAGCTTGAGAGCTGAAGTGGTGGGGGGGCAAAGAGGAGGGAAGAGAAGAGGAGGAGAGGTGGGGAGTTTTAATATAAACGAGAGACAAAGATAGAAGACATGGGAAGACAAAGGAGAAGTGCGGGATGTGAATGCACGAGAGAGGCGGGAAGGACAAACTGAAAGCAGGAGGGAAAGGCATGAAAGGAAGAACCGAGGCAGAAAATTGGAGTGAAAAAGAGAGAAAAAACAACTAAGAGGAGAACAGAGTGAGTAAGGAGGAAAGACAATTTGAGAGAGAACGATAAGAAGCACTGGAGTGGGAATAAGAAGTGATGGAAGCAAGAACAAAACTGAAAACGAGAAAAGAGAAAGGGGAGGAAGGAAATAAAGAGAAGAGAAAGGGAAGGGCAATGAAAATAGAGTAAAGGAAGAGTAGCGACAAGGATTGAGAAAAATAACAGAAAAGCAAGAAAACGAAGAGAGAGATGGAACTAGTCAACGATTCAAATGGAAATAACAGGATTATTTTAGGTCTGTGTTGACAGTACAGCTGTCTGCGATGTCAGTATGTGTTCCTTATTGGATAGGCCTTTGCAGGCATCAGGGTGCCAATACTCATGCTCACAAAATTCCAAGGAAAGGGAAGACGGGCGGTGGCCATTGAACCCTGTTGCTGCATGACAAAAGGTTTCCTGTCTGTGCAGAATGCACTGTTGAACGTAACCAACAAGAAAACTACAATTATCAGGCTACATAAACTATCAATTTCTTTGGAGATGGCAACCAGTGCTGGAAAGTAGGAGGAACCCACCTGATCTCACTTCCGGCAGCTAATTTCCCAGAGAAAAATGCTGAATTCGTCCTGGTGTCTGATAACTCAGCAGCGCCTGCAAGCTGTTTGTATACAGCTGGGTGCAGCAACGTGCAAGCAGGAGGGCTTTCTTATTTCAAAATTCAGCTGTGAGCAAAAGTTATCTTACCTCTATTAAAATCCCCTCGAAATTGCAAGGCACACAATGGTCTCTACAACAGGTATCTTAACCCTGTAAGTTATTTTAAAATGCAGCCGCTATGTATCCAATTGAGTAAACTAGAACAGATTTACTGTCACATTTGTCACCTGTTACCAATATCTTTGAAGCAAATAAAAAAAAAGAAATATTATGTTGCTACCAATGTTGCAGGGCATCAGTGACGCCCACAATTGGCAAAAGAGGGTGCCTGAGGAAGAGGTATTCTGCCTCTCGGATCCGTAGGCAGCGATGCCCCAATAGGGGTGTATACATGGCACTAGAACATCTCGGGGATAAATACAGCTCCCTCCCACGAAGTTAGAACTGGTGCTGTGCTTACGTAGAGCTGCAGACACTTTAAACATGCCTATTTCAAAGTGGAAGACTCTGCTAAAACAGCTTTCATTGATTTCAGGCTGAAAACGAATGATTATGAATAAAATAAAGTGCCGCAAAAATGCCGCTAGATTTCCACATTTATGCCGCTAAATTTCCAAATGTGTGCCGCTAAATTTGCTAATCCATGCCGCAATATCCTGGGGGGTCTGATTGGCTGGCGGTGTCTGATAGACACCGCCACCATATTGAACATTTTCCGCTCCGGTCGCAAGGCGAGCGGGTGGGAAAAGCGGCGGACGGTCTTTCCGTCCGCCGCGGTTCCGTCCATCATAGTAATATGGAAGGGGGAAATGAATGGCGGGCGGATAAGGATGTCTGGCGTATCGCCACCGCCCGCATGGCAGTGGCGATTAGGTGGTGACCTGAATTGTAATTACGAGCCAATTATAGGGCTTGAAGACATCTTTGAAGATGAGGATAGTGCCAACAATAGTCCTATATTACATAACATTAATCCGGTTCCTTGCATTGTATTAGCCGTACAAATCACGAGGATGACAGCTACCTATGGGCTGAGAGCTTGTAAAGGCCGATTACCATCAGATATATTAAAGGCCTTTACTTTCTTTAGGAATAATTCCCAAAGTAAAATTGATTATATTATGGTTTCTCTTGATATCTGGACTCATGTAATTGATTTAGAGATTATGCCTAGAATTGAGAGTGACCATCGCCCGCTCCAATTGTTACTCCTTAATAGCTTATTGCCTGGCTCAACTATGAGTAATGAAGTAGCCAATGTAACTAATGATGTCATACTAGCCAGTAATAATTGCCGCTCATTAAAATGGGCCCACATGTTGGAACATGGCGAAGTACAAGCGGAAATTTATAGTACAGGAGCTGACACATTCCTCACACACTTAAGTACACCGCTCGAAGGGAGTGTCTTTGTAGACTTACATAAAGGTTTCTTTAAATCATTAATACCGTTGGTAACTAAAATGCCAAAAAAAGCCACCAAAAACCTAAATACTATGTTAAGTAGGAAACCCTGGTATGACAAGGATTGCCACAATGGCAAGATTAGATTAGTACAAACAATAAAAAATAAGAATCCAATTGAAATTAAGGAAGCTAGAAGAGAATATAGGAAAATACAAGAGAAGGCGAAAACATGAAGAAAGTTGGTCAGAATTGCTGATGGCTGCCAAGAACAGGGATCAAGTGGAGTTTTGGAGATTAGTGGCCAAGGGGAATCGTTCGGGAGGAGCAGTTAAGGATGTCTTTCTTGATGAGATAACCTGGGTTGAACATTTTACTCGGTTACATGAGGCACCAGAAAATGTTGGGGTACCAAATAAGGACGCCCTATTGTTAAGCCCCAGCGTACCTAAATTAGAGTTTGAACTAGAGGAAACAGTGTTAGCTATCAACGCGGTAAAAAATGGAAAGGCGCCCGGACTGGATAAAATTCCAGGCAATTTATATAAGCATGAAATTGACGTCTGGGGGCCTTACATTAACTATTAATGTAATGCTTTAGCAGCAGGCGTGGATTTTCCGAATACTTGGAGGGGGGCGGAATCGTACTAATTTTTAAAAAGGGCAGTAGGAATGAACCAGCTAACTATCGCCCTATTAGTTTAATGGACATCATACAAAAAATGTATGCAAGGCATATTTTAAACCGTATGAACACATGGATAGAGGAAAAAGCTGTCGTCACGAAGTTCCAGTCAGGTTTTAGACCCAAAATAAGCACCATAGACCAGGTTTTTATATTCTGTTGTTTATGTTGGAAGTATGTTAAAATAAGTAAGGGGCATTTGTATGTCGCATTCGTAGATCTTAAGGCTGCTTTTGATCTTATTCCACGCGAATTGTTATGGGAGTCATTACATTGTCAAGGGCTTCCAGCTTGCCTTCTGCAACAGATTATAAGGTTGCACGAAAATAATTATGGCAAAGTAAGATGGGGCCCAAATGGCGAACTAACAAACAGTATCCCTATTAAGACGGGAGTTCGCCAAGGAAGCGTGTTAGCACCCACATTATTTTCAATGTTTGTTAATGACATCCCATCACATTTGGAGCGCTGTAATAACGATGCACCGAAACTGAACGGAGAAAGGGTTTCAGCCCCCCTATTTGCAGACGACACTATATTGATATCTCAAACGCCCTGAGGTCTGCAACACTTATTAAACTCATTCCAAACATATTGCGAAAATAAATTTTATAGGGCTCTCGTGAGACTTCCAACAAGCACATCATTAATACCAGTTATGCTTGACTTAAATATGAAACGCACGGACCATTATGCTATCCTGACACTACTATCTTTATGGGTGAGACTCTGGTCTTCACCTGAGTTAGTCGATTATAAAGATGGCCTGCAAGAAATAATGGGACTAGACCGAAACAATTCAAACGTTTGGTTAAAACATGTGCGTACATGGTTGAAAAGGGTTGGCTTGGAGCAGTTTTGGGATGAGCCTTCAACACTGACCAAACCTCGAAAAAGCTATTGAATTCTGCATACTGGGTATATATTGATCATAGTTTGCTAAATGACAGATCAGGCGGAACCTTGATAAGTAACTGTCTTGCATTTAAAGATTGTGCTTATTTTGAACAGTTTTTGGACGAGGTCCAACCACCTTTGGCAAAAACATTATATATGAAACTTAGGTATGGAATCTTAAAAACAAATAAGACCATAGCCAGGTGGACAAGTACTCATACCGTAAAGACTAGTGACCTATGAACCATCTGCCCATGTAATGCAAAAGAAGATGAGTCGCATATCCTCTTTTTTTGTCCAGCTTATGAGGTTATTAGGAAAAGATGGATTAAACCTCTTTGCTTAAATTTAGGAGTACGCTCAAATAAAGAAGCGGAAAGGATATTAAAGACCGACACTAGGCAGGTGATAGTTTTTGGTGTTAGCAGATTCCTGCTAGCAACAAGTTTTATACGTGATATAGCGGGTCTGAAGCTTTAAATGGAACTGTGATGTACTTTTAAAGTAATTGACTAAAATGTTGCTGCTACTTTTGTCAGATTAAAATGTGTATATATGTTCTTAGTTTTTAAAGCATTATCTACAATAGGAAATGATGATGAGTTGGACTGAAGTAATGAACTTCATGTGTTTTATATACCTTTTTATATCCTGATGCCTTTTTAACCTATTTAAATTAAGTTTTTAATGTAACTATTTCCTAACCGTATCCATGTTATCTGTAAAATCATTATTTCCCTTATATGGACCTTGTATTAAGTCATGTTTTATGCATCTTTTATGGCTCTATTGTGCCGAAATAAAGATTATAAATGAAATGAAATGAAAATGAAACTAATGGCAAAGAGTGGCTGATGGACAAGATAAATCTTCAGAGTGGGTTCTCCAATGTAGCGATACAGGGAACAACAGGCGCTATTAAAGGTGCTTAAAACATTATTGACTTGCAGGAGCACAGGGGAAAACGTTTAATTGAAAAGGTACGAGGACGTCAGACTGCAGCTCCAATAGTGTGTCACAGAGCAGAACCCCCACTCCCAAACTAACCAATCCAGGAGCTTCTATCATGTGGCTTATAATAGAAATCAGCATAAATAAAGTGCTGGATTGGCAACAGTAGGCTGGGTTAGTGCTCCAAAAACGCACTGGAGGCCTGTGTCTGCTCACAAAACCAGAGAATTTTGAATTGTGCATGTCGGGTTGGCCGTAGCAAGACAGCCGTCAAAACCCACATGTGCGGGGAGGAGCTACGCTAGCAAACAAGATGGCCGCTTAAGCTCCCGGCTCCGCCGACCTCCGTCTTCAGCCGGATGATCCTGGCACATATCCTGATTTTACGCCCGACCTCCATGTGGATGAATATTAGCAGAGCCTGATGGTGCAATCCTGAGAATTTTACCGGCTTGATTGACGGAGCTACACCGTGTTTTAATTCTTGGCCTAGTCCAGCTTGTGAGCCGGGGCCTCCAGTACTGGCCCAGCCGGGCTCCAGTTGAACAACATCGGCCGTGGGACTCGGGTTGGGTGCGGTCACTCGCAATGAATGTTATCCTTGCCCGATTCTGATGGCGGTCATTTGGTCTGTTTAACATTGAATGAGTGGTGACGGGGCACGTCGGAGGCTGTGGGCGGGGGTCCCCGTCCCAGAATCCCGGTTTGCCCCCGCCGAGGTTCGTTGGGTTGGGGTCCTCGCTCGCGGTAGCGGAGTGCAGATCGCTGCTGTGTAATCGTTAAGTCACCCTCGGTTGCCGTCCGCTCCGCTCTCACTTGTTCCCCCAGAGAAACCCGGCTCTCTGGGGAAAAGACCATGTTTGAAATTGAGCGAGCGGGGATGGGTCAGACGGAGTGTGAGCCGTCGCTGAGGACCGTACTGGCCGCCATCGGGGCACTGCACTCGCATGTGGAAGCCATTGTCCGCAAAAGGATCGTTGGTGCATTTGAGACAGGGCGAATGGGACCGGACCCAGATTCATTGCATGACCCGAAACGAGCTGAGTTTTCCACGGAGTACATTGTGACGGAGGATGAGGGCCCTGTGCAGAAAGACGTATTGACGCCGGTGATCAGTGCGCGACTAAATAATTGCTGACTTTGGACTTCGAAAGGATTGCTACACCCGATATTGCTGTTGACTGAGGTGAAACCACTCGGTTCTCCATTCTTGGAGACTTCAAGAAGCGACCTGCGGTTTGCAACACTGTCTTTTCCATCTCTGGCAGTCTTATTACGTTCACGGAGGAAACAACATCGCAACTTAATGTCGGTGAGGGAGAGCTTATGTGTGGTTGGGGTTCTCAAAGATTTAATATTTTTGACTTATTCCAGACTGAACTTTTTTGAACTCCTTTCATATTTTGACTCTCCTGTGAATGCGGTGGTTCTACCGGACGGAGTTCGCAAGAAAGATCGTAAGGGCCAAGGATGAGATTGACTGATTAGACCTGATATTATAACTCCAATGGACACGGGATCTGCTACCATAATGCTTGTAGGAGGTTGGGCGGTGCTCACAACTTCCCCTATTTGTTTTGCTGTGTCTTCTGATTTTTTTTGTTTTGACTATATTACAGGGGTTGTTTGTTTCTGGCGGGGGGAGGGGAGTCCGGGAGCCTGTATGACGATTTCCTCCTCCATTTTACTATATTTACTATTTTTAGTATTTAGTTAGTTGGGGCGACAGGCACACTGCTAGTTGGGGTTAGGCGACAGCCATATGTAGGGGTGCAGGGTGGGGGGAGGGGTTTATTGTATTGTCTTTGTTTTCGTTTTTATGTTCTGTATCCTATTCATATCCTGACAATGGGTGCCTTCCTAATGGGTTATCCTGCCTGGTGGGTGGACGGGTCCTGGGGGTCGTAGTGTTTGCACGGTTTCCTACAATGTGTCGTTTTTTAGTACTGCGAGCTGGGTGCGATTGATGTTTGTCCACTGCTCTACCTTAGCATGCTCTCCTGCCACTCGAAATAGCTTTATTCATGATAATCCTGTTCCTATAGGCGGTGGGCTTATGAATAATGCCGATTAGATTGTATTTATACTAATTGGACTTTATACGGCTGCACTCCACTATTATCTCATGATTCAGCTTCTGCCTTGGGGATTATCCGTCTATTTCTCGCCATATGTTTGGATAATTGTTGCTCATTCCATGATGTAAGACACCTGCCGGTGATTTTTTTGTTTTCTCAATTAATAAAAAGATTTAAAAAAAAAAAAACACATGTGCACTTCAAACCGAAGGGGCCACTCCTCAATGCTGCCAATCAATGATACACTGCCCCTTCCCCCACTCCGTTCAGCAGACAGGTAATAAAATATTAAATGGTAATAAAATGATTTTATTACCATTTTTTCCCCACACTTTTGCAGCAGTGGGGGGTGGGCGACGATCCTCCACTAATGTGGAGGAACTGCCGCTGGCTGTGGCAAACAAATCTAATGTTGGAGAACACCACTCTGCAAAAATATCTTGTAATTCCATTGTTCAAAACCCATTTGTGATTTTCTTCATGATAACGACTGAGGAAATCTGCCTCAACATTTTGAACTCCTGGTATAAGAATAGCTGTGAGTGACATGCCTCTTGCTAGCGCCCAGTCCAACATTATTTGAGCTAGAATTGATATCTCCCTCCATTTTGTTCCTCCTTGTTTGTTGATGAAGTACATCTGGCATTGTACTGAGTGTTTGATTTAAAATTTCTTTGGGGAAAGACATGGTAGAAAAGCTTTGAGAGCCAGATGTACCACTTTCAGTTCTAAAAGATTTAAATGGGAAGAATTTCCCTTGAGTGACCATAGGCCTTAAATTATTAGATGATTTATATGCTCATCCTATCCTAATCGTGAGGCATCAATGATGATGGTTTGTAATGGAAGCTCTTTGAGAAATGGCACTTTCAATACTACATTCTGAGCTATGGACCGACCACCAGGTCAGAGATTGTCGAGCGTTGTCTGTCAAGTAAATATAATCTACTCAGTCTCCTGTTTTCTGTGACCATTGATTCTCTAGACCAGTGATACTCAAAGTAAGGCCCGGGGAGTACATGCATCCCTCTTGACCTTTACATGCGCCGCCCCCCCCCCCCGTGAACAGCAGCATGAGCTGCTTTCAGTTGCTGAGCACTAACAATCAAAAGAAAATGGTAAATCAATGGGCAAGCATTTATTAATCTGCAAATAAATGCTTGCCCATTTATTTAAAATTTTTTAGAGCTTCTTACACAATCCTTGACCCACCCAGGCTCTCTACCAAAGGCCTGCTGGCTACAGTGTTGCCATAGGGACAACAGTATTGAAGAGGTCTCAAGAACAGTCTTGCATTTCGGACTATAAATATGCATGATTTTTTTTTTTTTAAATTATATTTTTATTGCAGAGTTATAAACAGCAGGAAAAAAGTAAACAGCCAGTGCACTTGTGGGCCCCCCCCGTCCAATAACAGTTCACAGTTGTACACAGCCATTCAGCCCGCATCCCGGAGGCCGGGCGGCATATCAGATCGCTCTAGAGGAGCACAACACAGTGTACGTCCCATTGGGACCCTGGCGTAAGATCGTTTTACGTATCTGCTTTCACCCCCCCACCCGCAACAACATTCCCGTCAGCCATCCCCATGGTATCAACGTAATTGCCCCCGTTGAGGCCTGCTCTAGGCTATTCGGGCCTTCGTGCCAGGCCGTCCCACCCAATCAGTCCGCCCGCCACTCAATACCCCCTGTCCCAGTGGGTCTAGGCCTCCAACAGCAACCCTCCAATGGCTTCCGGCCCCCCCCAGCCCCCCTACAACTAACCCCCCAACGCCCCCCCCCCCCCTGGCAACTGCTAAGGTGTGTACTTCGCTCTACCGAACTGGATGGTTCCATTACAGTGCGTAATGACATACTTCTGTGTTCGCCCCGCGGTGTCCAGCGGCTTAGTCCTCGCCGTCCTCGTCCTCAACCAAAGCATCACGCAGAGCCTGTACCACTAACTCCCATGCACGCGCCGCATCCAGAGCCTTCTCATTCCCCAACTTCACTGCTTGCTTCATCCGGAGCACGCTCTCGCAGTCAGACCATCGCAGCAACTCACTCTTCCATCTACGCAATGAGGGACCCCCCTGGCCTTCCAGTGCCACGATATTTCCCTTTGAGCCAATATCAGACCCAGATCTATGAATTTACTGGTCACCTTGGTGTGCTTAGTATGCGGGAACCAGAGCAATAGACACGTCGCCATGTCGAATTCTACCTCCCTGTCAGTCACTTCATTCAGGAGTTCCCCTACCTCCGCCCAATAAGTTCCCAGTTGTGGACACCCCCAAAACAAGTGGTCCATGTCCGCCCCTAGGGACGAGCACCGGGGGCAACAGGCATCCGGCACCCGAAAGTGCCGCTGTAGTTTCTCTGGAGTTAGATAGGCCCTATGGAGCACATAAAAATGGACCTGCTGAAAGCGCGCGTTCCTGGTGCCCTTCCACGTGCGGCGCAGGATATGGCCCCATGCCGTGTCCGGTATGGGCCGGCCAACGCTCCCCTCCCATTTAGCTTTGAGCCCATGGAGTGGTTCTAGCCCGTCGTTCAGCATCCTATTATGGAGGCACGTCACAGCTTTAAATGTACCAGCCGCCATTACCACATATTGGCATGCCATGGTCGTCGCAGGTTCCAGGAGCCCCTCTTTCCAGTGCTTTTGTATGGCAGCCACTACAGCCGCGTGTAGTAGGAAGCCCCCCTCAGGCAGTCCGAACTGGTCCCGGAGCACGTCGAACGGTGCCAACGCCCCATCAATATACAAGTCACCCACCACCTGCAACCCCGCGTCCTCCCAATCCATCAACCGGGACCAATCCCCTCCGTGCGGCAAAGCCGTCAACATCCCGATCGGAATCTCCGGGGCATAAGGCCGTGATGCCCTCGCTCTCCGGAGGCTCCTCTGCCAGCACAGCCGGAGCGTCCGCTCCTCCATGGTGAGGGCCCGTAATTCGAGCCGTTGCTGCATAATGATGTACGACAGCACGTGGCGCTGTATCCCCCGACCCCGGTCTTCCTCCGGCCCCCGGAACACCCTGGCTACGTTCTGCGTAAGGACCTGCAACTGCGCCGCTAAATAATACAGCTCCAGGTCGGGTACGGCCATGCCCCCCTCCAGCTTGGGGCGAAGTAGCGTGCTCAAGGCTATCCTGCGACGGCCATGCCCCCACAGAAAGCCAATAATCATTGACCGCAGTTCCTTAAACACCCCCTGGGGAATCCAGACAGGTAGCGTTCGGAAATAATAAAGGAAGCGGGGGAGCGCCACCATTTTCAACAACGCTATCCTGCCCAGAACTGTCAGCGGGAGGGTCGACCAGAAAGACAAGCTACCCCGCAGTGACCGGACACAACGGCCAATGTTACCCTCCAAAAGGTCAGTAGCCGAGTGGTAGATGCGGACACCCAAGTAGGTGATGCAAGAGGGTTCCCACACCACACCCAGGTCGCTGCTAGGGGCTGGCGATCCCGCTCTCAGCGGAAACACGCAGGTCTTCGCCCAATTAACCTTAAGGCCCGACAGTCGGCCGAACTCGGACAGCAGATCCATCGCTCCAACCAGTGCCCCCGAAGTGTCAGCTAGGTACAGGAGCAGGTCATCCGCATAGAGCGATATATAATGCCATTGCCCATCACTCACCATTCCCGCGTATCGTTCGCCTGACCTCGCATGGACCGCCAAGGGTTCCATCGCCAGGGCAAACAACAGAGGGGAGAGAGAGCATCCCTGTCGTGTTCCCCTGCCCACCGGATACGCGGCAGATACCAGACCGCCCAGCCGAACTCTCGCCGTCGCCGAATTATACAAGACCCTCGTCCACCTCCGAAACCCATCGCCCATGCCAAACCGCTCCAGCACCCCATCCAAGAAAGGCCATTCCAAACTATCGAAGGCCTTCTCGATATCCACGGACAGAACCGCCGGCGACCCCTCTCCATCCAAGATGGCGTCCATTATTCCCACCAGGCGGCGGATATTCATCGCCGTGCTCCTCGTGGGTATAAACCCGGCCTGATCCCTGTGCACCAGGCCCGTCATGTGCGGGGCTAGTCTAGAGGCTAGAATGCGACTCAGGATCTTATAGTCCACCGTTAGCATGGACAGCGGGCGATAAGATCTCACGTCCGCGGCATCCCGGCCGGGCTTGAGGAGTGGCACTATCAAGGCCTCCCGCATGGAGGCAGGCAACGCCCCCTTCTCGAAGGCCTCCGTATACACCACCAGCAGCCTGGGCGCCAGAGCGTCTACATAGTGCTGATAAAACTCGATTGGGAGTCCGTCCACCCCGGGCGTCTTATTACGGGCCATCTGTTTGATAGCCACTCGAATTTCCGTTAGCGTGATCGGGCCACCCAGGTCCTTCGCGTCGTCCTCGTCCAAGACCGGAAGCGGCCTCTCCCCCAGGTACTCCACGATGTCCTGGACCCCCACTCCCAGCTGGCTCCGGTACAATTCCTCATAGTAACCCCTAAAGCGGTCCAATACAGCTGCCTGGGAGTACACCATCTCTCCCCGCGCGTCAATAATGCTGAGGATCGGGCAACCCCTAAGTTCCGGGCTAGCTAATCTGGCTAAGAGGGTACCCACCTTGTCCCTTTCTGCGTGTGCCCTGATAATGTACTGCCTATAATCATAGCATCGCAAACGTTCCGTCTCCGCGGCTACCGCTTCCTTCGCTTCCAATAACTGGGCCTGTAGATCTGGCCTAGTGGGCCTGCGGCACTCCAGGTCCCTCAAAGCTTCCTCCGCTTTCATTAAGTCATTCAGCACAGTCGTTCGCGCATTCGAGAACCTGCCCAAGCACACCCCTCTCACCACCACTTTCATTGCATCCCATTCAACAGACCTGCTCGTCGCCGTTCCTTCGTTCACACCGAAATAACTATCAATGCCCTGCCGGACCGCATCGTCGAACACAGAATCCTCTAGCGTCTCCGGACGAAGCCGCCATGTTGGTATTGCTGAGCGCTCCCTCTGCCATTGGATATGTACCAACAGGGGGTTATGATCGGATATCGTCCTAGCAAGGTACTCAGCATGGGTAATCAATGGGGCTAGGGAGCTCCCGCAAAGCACCGAATCAATCCTGACATGTAAATCATGCAGAGCGGAATAAAAGGAGTAATCCCTGGTTCCCCTGTGCCTCTCCCTCCAGACATCCAGCAACCCCCATCGTTCTTGCCAGTCCTTCCTGTGCGCGGCCAGCCTGCGCACAGGAGAGTCCACTAGGGGGGGATGGGACCTATCCAGAGCCACATCCGTAATCGAATTGAAGTCCCCCCCTAGCACTATCGGGCCCGCCAGGAAAGAGGCCAAGGACCCCGAGAGGCTATCTAAGTATCGGCCTTGGTCAGAGTTCGGTGCATAAACACAACATAAAACCACATCCCGTCCATACAATCTCCCTTCCACCGCTACAAACCTGCCATCCGAATCTATAACCTGATTCAGCACCTGAAAGGGTATCCCCGCCCTCACCCAGATCAAGACCCCCCTGGCATACGCTGAATAAGTGGTGCCAAAAACCTGGCCCCGCCACCTTTTCTGCAAGGCAGCGCACTCTTTTTTGGTGAGGTGAGTCTCCTGGAGCATAGCTATCTGAACCCCCCTGCGTACCAGGTATGCATGTACTTTGTGGCGTTTCACCATAGTCCGCAGCCCCCGGACATTCCACGTCAGGCATTTCAAATTAGGTAATGTCCCCATACCAAGTCCGTACAGTCCGAATTAAACTCCAACGGTCCATGACCCCCCCAATGCAGTTGCCCCCCCCCAAACAACCCCAAAACTGAAACATTCCCCAAACCCCACTCCCCAGGACAGAGCACACGAACCCAATGGCCGCCCCCATCCAAACCTTGATGCAACTTCTCGCACACTTACCCTGTGGTCTCCACCACAGTCGGCCTTAAGGGCCTAGGGGGGGTGAGTCGCCGCCGACCCCAGCTAGCGGAGCCCGCGTCCCGCCCTTCATCCCCTCTGATACCCTCAGCTCCCCCACCCGGCAACCCGCCCTCCAGCAACAGGATATCACCCTACCATGAAGTCCCGGTCTAGGCCAAAGTCTATCTTAGCCGCAGCAAATATTATCCGAGGTCTGTGGGGTCACTGTCGGCCCCTTCTGGCTCTCTGCCTCCGAAAGTTCCTCTCCTGTTCTGCTGCCTTCTCCTCCCGAGTCCGTTTCGGCCCGTTCACTGTTCTGTTGCGACCCTGTAATGGCCGCCGTCGCTGCGAGTGCATCCCTCTTCTCCGCCGCCATTTGAGCCTCCCGCTTCTCCCGCTGGCGCCTGTTGCGGGACCTGATGCGTTGTGACTGCCGCACCCGGGGCTGCTTGGGCTGGTCTCGCCTACTTTGGTGTGTCCTGTCCGTCCCCGCTCTGTACGATTCAAGCCAGTGCCAAACTTCGTCCGGAGTGAGGAAAAAGTGTGCGGTGCCATCCATGATAATCCGCAGCTTGGCCGGGTAGAGCAAGGAGTACTGAATGCCTTCCTCCCTGAGCTCCTTCTTCACAGCCAGGAACGATGCCCTGTCCTTCTGGACCGCCTGCGTATAGTCCGGAAAGATCGTTACCTTGCTGTTCTCCACCCCATAAGGGCCCGACATCCTGGCCCGCTGGATGAGGAGGTCTCGGTCTTTGTAGTGGAGGAGCCGCACCACCATTGGTCGGGGGGGGCGGCCCAGCCCCGGCGGGCGAGCGGGCACCCGGTGAGCTCGCTCCAGAGTGAAAAAAGGAGTAAGCCCCTCCGGCGCCACCACAGTGCGGAACCAGTTCTCCATGTAGGCCACCGCATCCTCCCCCTCAATCCGTTCCGGCAGGCCTACGACCCGCACGTTGTTCCGCCTATTGCGGCCTTCGGCATCCTCCGCCCTCCGCTCTAGAGTGTCCAGTCGGGCCAAAATGTCTGTAATCCTGTGCTCCGCGGTCACCACCGAGGGCTTCAGGTCCAGCAACAGTTGGTCATGATCCTTGACCCGATCCGCCAGCTTCGCGTGGTCCGCGCGTAGTAGCCCCAGGCCCGTGGCCACTTGGGCAATGTCGTTGTGCAACGCCTCCTTGGTGGAAGTGATCGCCTCAAGGATGGCATCCAAGCGCCGGTTCAGCCGCTGTTCCTGGTCAAGCTCCGGGGAGGGACTCTCACCCAGCCGGGTCGATGTCGCCGAGTCCCCCTCGCGGCTCCCGGGCATCGGCCCTCCGATCGCCGCCATGTCAGGGCGCTGCGTCACAAGTCCGGCCACCCGTATTGTGGGTGCTCCCGTGGGTCCGTGCCGATTACCGGGCACCGGGCAATGCAATGCCACCGCCAATGGTCTCAGGAGCAATGATCAGGCGGATGAGCTCCGTTCCGTCACCCCCACTGGACCTGTGGGGGGAGGATGAGCCGTGGGACGGTGGCCAACTAGAACCCCCGATCTCCTGGGTGAATCGGGCAGCGTCCCCCGGTCTCAGGGCTTCGCGCCGCCAATCCCAGTGCGTCGGGCAGCCGGGTGCAAGGTCCCTCTCTGCTTGGCGACAGTCGGACTCAGGGCTGAAGTTCGGGACCGTCCGACCTCCACGCCGCCATTTTCTTCACACCCCGGTCTACACCTCGGCCGCCTCTTCCTCGATCTCCTCGGGGCCAGCAGTCCCCCAGCGATTCACCGATTACGTCCAGCTGTCCCCTCACCCTTCAGAGGGCAGGAACGTTGTCTCCGGGTCGCCTAGGGTCCCGAAAAACAGGAGAATTAGCGGGATTCCGCGCGGAGCTGCGAGCTCACGCCGCCATCCCGATCGGCGTCCAAGCCACGCCCTATAAATATGCATGATGTCATGGATCCTAGGAGTGATGAGATCTGATGACCAGATGGTTTGATCATCTGGATCAGATCTGCATATTTCTTTTGTATGGCTGATACTTTCTTTTCTAAAGTATAGACGCTTTCCATTTGGTAACTTATATTTGTGCCTAGAAAAGTCAGACATTGTACTGGTGACGTAATCAACTTTATTTATTTGGAGACATAGTCTAGCCAGTAATTTTGTTGCAGATTTGAAGTCTTGATTCGCCTTCGACCATGAAACTGCCTTATCAGCCAATAGTAGAGATACGGGTATACAAATATTCCTTGTTTTCTGACGTGAGTTGCGATCACTGCCATGTATTTTGAGAAGGTTTGAGAAGCTGGTTTTATGCCAAAAGGGAGTACAGCATACTGATAGTGATTGTTTCCTACCAGGAATCTGAGAAATTTCAGGTGAGAATGGGGAAAGTGGAATGTGAAAATACGTGTCCTATTAATTGATCGCACAAGCCAATCACCTTTTCTTATGTGTGGGTAAATTCGATTAAGAGTGAACATTCTGAATTTTTCTTTGGTGATAAATTTGTTGACGAACTGAACATCTAGTATTGGTCGAAATAGTATTGGTCGAAATTGGCTGGCTTGACTTTTCTTTTGGACCAGAAAATATCTAATTTTTGTAATCGTATACAAGTTTAGTGTTGCAAATTAGGTAGATGACAGCCCATTGCTGGTTTTAATGGGACAGGAGGAGGAATCTATTTATATCAAATTGAATATCCATATTGTATGATGTTTAGGTTTAAGATCTTTTTTATTATTAACAATTGAAAGGGTAGGGGGTCCAATAGCAGCCCACCTACATCCAGTGACCGGTGGTGTTTCCGTTAACTGTAAGGCATACATTTTTCATAGGAGGTGATGACTCAAAAGTGATAAAGACAGAAGGGGAGGACAAAAAGGATGCTGGGTGTAGACAGTGGAATGATACCATTCAGGGCCTGTACTGACAGAGAAGAGTGAAATAGCTGTCACAAAGGCAACTCATTATGAAGAGAGGTCAGCAGTTGAGGTTAATCAGAGTATTCGCAAATAAAGCAGACAGGACAATTTGTAGCATTCCTCAGAGTGGTATTGAATGCATGGTTGCCACATTTTGTCAAATAGGGGGAGGCTCTGTGTGGCGACTGCCGTTAACGTTTCCATTCCCAGTATTTCTCATAATTGGCGCAACCAATCTAAGTGTGTAGGCTTGACCTCCGTGCCTCATTTAGAGAGGAGAACTTGTTTAGCGGCTCCCAGTGTCAGGGCAATCGCTCTGCCTCTACAGGATTTCAGAGGATATGTGAGCGGATTAGGAAGAACCAGAAGTACATAGCTAGGAAACCTAGGGATATCAGTATTGAATATAGTGTTCACCGCCTTCAGTACCCCTCCTCAGAAATTTTCTAGTATGGGCACTGCCATAGCAAATGCATGAGAGTGCCCTGTTGGCCACATTGGCTCCAACAATTTCCATCCTTGCTTAGATCCCATATGGAGATCCTGCCTGCTGTGAAATACCAGTAGTAGGCAATCTTCAGGAACATCTTCTTGCTAGTGGTGTTGAGGGCGGAAGTTCGAGCCCTATGTAAAATATCATTCTACTCCTTGTCTGTAAAAGTACGCTCACACTCCCCCTCCCATCTGGTGCGCACAGTGGATTTCAAAGGAGTCAAAGGAGTAAGAAGAAAGGTGTATATGTCAGACAGGATTTTCTTATCTACCGAGGGAGTGAAAAGCCACTTCTCAAATGATGTGAGCACCCAGCTAGCATGTGGGCAAAGCCAGGGCTGCATCACGTAATGAGAAACTGACAAATATTACCAGCGAGCTGTGTCCAGGAGACCATAAGCTGACTGAAGAGTTGGGAAATGAATAAGACCATCTACATCAAAAATATCTAAAATTCACTTGCAGTTAGCCTCCTGCCAGACTGTGAATGATGTCCCCTTTGCAACTGGTGGGAAATCTGGATTGTCTATCAACGGTGTTTGTGGGGTTAAGGGAGTAGACAGGTCATGTTTCAGTTGCACTCTATACCAAACCCCCACAGTGGCTTGCACCACCGGACATACAGAGACTCCTGCTGGCCTATGAGGATTCGGGAGCCAGGGCACCTTCCAAATGTGGCTGCCCGCAGCAGCCTGGTCAATAAAACACCAATGTTTTTCAGTGTAGGCTGGGGACCATTCCACCGTATATCGCAGCTGTGTGGTTTGATAATTTGTACGATGTTTAGAACTCATCTGTCCGTTGCTGTATTTTTCTACACTTCTAGAAAGATAGTCATTGCTCCCCCTAAAGGATTTGGGAACTTTAGGGGGAGGGGCATCAGATCTTCATTGTTTGTTGCTTAAGGGATTTCTTCCTCTGGAATAGGAACATTATGCCTGAGAGGAATTCCTTTTCTGCTATCTCCTCTGGTATTGTTTTGGGGTCTGCGTTTGTTGTGTGTTGGGGCTGGTAAGGTCATTCAGGAGTTTTAACCCTTTGATAGTAATACAGCCTGTCCTGGGTTAGTATTGTTCTTTGAAAAAAGAATTCTATTCCTCCAATCCTACAGCTTAAGTGCTTCTGCTTTGTTTTTCATTGTGATTATTTCTTCCTCAGTGTTTTGTGTGAGAGGGAAGAACCAGAAAAGGTTACATATGCAATTTTTAAATGAGTTTTAGAGAGGATAAACAAATACAGAACAATCTTTCTTAGTGAAATCCCATGACAGAATGATGTAGCGGATAGTTGAGCCGAGTCAACGGTGGCATTGACAGATTGGCTCAAGATAAGAGGGCCTTCTCTAACCATGTCAAGAAAATTCTGCTCCCTATGTGATGGTAAATCAGAGGCAAAAGATTTCATACCATCCCAAATCTCTCTGTTATCTCGCTAGATGCTTAAATGCAACTCGGACAAATCCGAAATACTATTCTTCGGATGCCCATCAGAACCAGATTGGCAGGGATGGTGGCCTGCTGACATGTT
This sequence comes from Lissotriton vulgaris, assembly GCF_964263255.1. NCBI lineage: Eukaryota > Metazoa > Chordata > Amphibia > Caudata > Salamandridae > Lissotriton > Lissotriton vulgaris. The sequence goes on from NC_141685.1 coordinate 880,103,588, forward strand.
CCCTCCCACTCAGTCCTCTAAGTGGGCTAAGAACCTGGGGGTTAAAATTGACAACGAGCTCTCGCTCAAATCCCAGGTTTCCACTCTTACGGGAACATGCTTTGGGATACTCAGAATGTTGCGCAAGTTCTTTCCCCTTCTCTCGGAGGAACATCGGAGGATCACTGTTCAGGCACTCATAGGGTCCAGATTGGACTATGCAAATGTCCTATATCTGGGTCTGCCTGAATACCTCCTCCAGCGTTTGCAGGTTACTCAGAACGCTGCTGCTCGTGCAATTTTTGGCCTGCACCGCCGCACCAGTGCCTCCAATCTCCTCGTATCCCTTCACTGGCTTCCGGTGCGGAAGAGGATACTTTTCAAGGCCATGACTCTCGCCCATAAGGCCTTGCATGGCAATGGTGCCAAATATCTTCAGAGGAGGCTGGACTTCTATCGACCTGTACGATCCCTCAGGTCAGAAGCTTTGGCTTTGGCTCGGGTGCCACGCATCAAAAGGGCTCGGCTAGGCGGCCGGTCCTTTAGCTTTCTTGCTCCGCAGCTATGGAATTCCTTACCGGTGTCCTTGCGAAACACCGCTAACCTGCTTGCCTTCAGAAAAGACTTAAAAACCTGGCTGTTCACTGGATAATCTGCCCCCTCTTTAGGCCCCTGCTCTTTTTACTGTTATGTTTTCCAGCTCTTTCTTTGGTCTGGAGCACAAAAGCGCCGGGACACTCCTTTGGAGTAGCCGTTGCGCTATAAAAGTCCCATTTAACATAACATAACATAACATAGAAGACCAGCTGAATTGGCATGTTTTAAATAAGTGGAAGCTTTGCCACAGCATCCAATCTCTTGCTCTCTCCATTTTAGGAGGAGCTGTGGATTCTGGAGCAGAAACATGTTTCTGTCTAACTGCTGTAACAATGATTGAATCATGTTTGGGAACCATTCTGAAAAAAATTAGGATCTTTTGGGGTGGTTTATATTTCTTTAGAAGTCTTGGTGTGGAGGCTTTAACAGCGAATGGGTTAAGAAATGTTTCTTCCTCAATATCCAGCGAACAAGCTGGTGCCATCGAGGTATTCGGCATCAACATTGATAGAGACGCAGATATTCTTAAAGTCTATTTTGACTGGAAGCGTTGGCAGTAATGTGTTGACGTTGAAGCTTCTTTCGAAGGGGAGCAAGTAGTGCTGAACCTCTTGATGGCAACGTCGCTGATCTTGATGTCAGCAACCGGCGTCAATGAGAATGACGTAGATGGCGAAGTTTTGAAGGTCAATTTTTTTGTAGATCTCCCTCTGTAGGAGACTTTACCAGATCTATGAATTTTAACAGAGGAAGGGTGAGAGACAGATCTTTCCAATTGTCTTATTTTCTTCTTCCACCCTCATATCCTGCATCAAGTCTCTCAATCTGATGCTGTTGCAAAGTCATCCTGTGCCCTGGGCACCCCCCAACTTTTTGCTGACTGGAACTGGTGGTAACTGACTCTGACTGACCCTGTGCTCTGGTTAACCAGGCCAAGGGCCAGTGCCAAGCTAAAAGGAACACATTAGAATGCAGTTAAGACACCCAACATACACTAGGGTACACTATGGTATGGTGGGGTACCCCAGTAATTGGCATGACCTTTCCATAAGCCCCTAGTATGTAATAGGTAAGGGGACTGAAACTACCTAGAAGTCTCCAGTATCCTCGGGCATGGCAGTTTAGAGGCCAGCAGATTCTCTGCACCAGCATGTGTGCAGTGTTGAAGCCTGAGCTCAGGTTAAAAGCAGCACTGGTTGCCAGGACAGCTTTTAAACCTGAAATTGTGCCCAAACTCGACTTTGGGGGTAGGGGCCCTTACAAATAAAAAAACTACCATGTTTTTGCATATTAGGGACCCCCACGGTCACCCCTAGGTATCCCAGGGGTGGGGGGTCAGTTATGTATAAGGTACGCCCTTATAAAATGAGTTTTTATATGCCTGGGTAAAGTGAAATTTTACATTTCACTCCCACATTGTATTAAAGAGCTGCTCAAATTCTACTTTGATGCTAGAAGAACTGGGTATGGAAAATCTGCATGATTTCTGCAGATTCAGAACCCCTGAAGTGTCCCCTAATTGCACAGGGGGTGGGGGTCCTGTAGAAATTAGGGAAATATTTATAAAATATGGTTTTATAAGCCCTGGTGCTAGAAAAGTGGATCAAGTCATTTTCCCCATTGCAAACCCCATGGCCCATAGGTTAACATGGTAGGAAGTTAATGATGAATAAATATTGATAGGGGAGGACTTGCCAGACCATTCAAAGACTTACCAGAATGGTAGTAGTAAATCTAACAATATTATATTGTTGAATTTCTCCTAAAGTGTACATAAAAGAAGTTACGAGACTTTCTTCTTTGTAAGTCCAAATTCAGCCTTTCAGTGGCCAGAGTTAAGTGGATTAGCCAGGCTGCTTGGAGGGCAGTGTGCTAGTCTAAAAGAATGCCAGGCCAGAAGGTGGCGTCGTAAACTATGCTCTTCAAAGGCAGAGGGGAGGCCTGGGTTTCAGCTTCACTCTGACACTCCTGAACCAGAGTCGGGCTAGGCTTAACGAAGGTATGTGCAGATGGTAGGGGAAGAGTCCATGGAAATAAGCCATCCCAGGGGGGGGTGTTTAGCCAGCTCTTCCCTCTTTGCTGTAAAATCAGCCATTATGGATTTGGAAGAATAATGCACTCTGGGACAAACTAATGCCACGCTCTACAGTATGTGGTCATAACTATGAGGAGTTGCCCTGCTCTCATTGGTCAGCAGTAACCTGGTGCTTGACCCAGAGAATTTTGAATAAGTATCTGAGAGGGGCAGAGCCCTCCAGATCTGCTGCTTGAAACTGAATGAAGCAAGAAGTGCCCTGCTGAAAAGATTTTGCTGTGCAAGGAACTCTAAGGCCTGACCTCTGAAGACTGCACCAAGTGAAACTGCAGCCCTGTGGTTTACCTAGCTGCAAAAGGACTCAGCTACAGGTTAACAGAGCTCACCTGGACAGCCCTACAAAGAATTCAAAGCCTGGAGTACCAGTGGATTTGTAAGGGTTTTGTTCAAGTGGATTGCAGAATTGAAGTTTCACACTTTCAAGGACCCTCTTGGAGATTCCAGAACCCTGGATTGTGTGTTGGATACTTTGGAACCCGCAAGCAGAACTCCAGGAAGGTGTTCTAACAGGACCCCGCTTGCTGAAGAAGGCGGCCCACCACAGTGGTGAGAAAATTCTTCAGAACAATTTATAAAGGTGTGTCCCTGACAGAAAAAACAAAATGACTAAAAGGGGCACTATTGGTTTCTAAGTACTAGAAAGTGACTAATCTTTGAAAATATCTCTGGTTCCCTATAGTGGATTCTTTTCGTTTTGGTGTAATTTAAAAGATAAAAATATTATCTATTTTTATAAATTGGTGTGGGATTTTTATTTTGTGTTGTGTCTTAATTATTTACTGAAATGGTGTTTTTAAATGCTTTACATACCTGTCTTTGAAGTTAAGCCTGTCTGCTCGCAGCCACGTTACCAAGGGTAACCACTAGGCATCTTTCTGCAGTGTTCTTTTATTGTCCAGCGACTGCCCTTGGGTCTAGGGCCCGTAGCCCGTCCACTATCATCCTGGAACCAAGACCCGTTCAGAAGGACCTTACGCGTGTCAGTCTGATCCCAGACCCCCATCTAGACCATGGTACCTTCTCCATTTCCCCCAGACTCTGCTGAACTTCCGGGGACAGCCTCTTGCTGTATAGGTAACTCTTTCCGCCGTCATAAACAGGTCCAATCCCCTTCTCCATTCCCCCAGTTGAGGGAGTGACGGCGCTCCTCGTGCCAAATCCCGGTTCACCATCACCAGGGCCAGCAAAGCAATGCAAAGATCAGGTGCGGGCGACTCAAGTCTACATTGTTAGCTATCCCCAATAATACAAACTTTGGTTCCACTGAAAGCTTTGCCTCTAGCACCTCGCTCAACTCTCCCAGTACTTCCGTCCAATAGGTGCTAATAGCTGGACACTCCCAAATGATATGATAAAAGTCCCCCTGCGGGTGGCCACATCAGAGACAACAGGAGTCACTGGCTCGACCTATTCGGTGTAGCCTAACCCTATCATAGTAAACCCTGTGTAGTATCTTATATTGAATGAGTCGTAGTCGAGATTTAATCGCGACTTCTATGTGGTGCATCAGGGCTGCCTTCAAGTCTATTGTGTCCATCTCTCTCAAGACGTGTTCCCAAGTTGTTCTGAGCTTCCCTAATCTATCTGGTGCGTTATTATTCAGGGTCTTATATGTCAGGGATACTAATTTATTGGGCATCTGCTCTTGCCGCAGGCGACCCTCCAGCGGGGCATATTCCGGCAAGAGAGAGGACAGCCTAAGCCCTCCATGCATGGCGCAGTTGCGCATATTTGAGGAACTGTGTGGGACGTAACCCATATTCTGTCAATAGGGTCCTATATGTTTTAAGGTGCCCTTTTGCGACCAGGTCCCCCAGCGTAGAGATTCCAATATCGTCCCATCCCCCAAAACCCCAAAGCTTGTGGAGTTCCTTCAGCCACAAGCAGGACCATATCAGCGTCTGCTTCGTAGGTTTATGCGCCCATCCCATCATCTTCGTTGCCCTGTCCCAGACCCCTATAGTTATTTGTGTGGCCGGAAGGAATCATCTCTTTCCAGTGCTACCATATAAAAAGTGCAGACTGGTACGGTGTGCCATGGTGTGCCTTTCCAATCTATATGTTGGATGATCATCCGAAGCATGGAGCCATTCATTTATCTGCGCCAAATGCTCAGCCCAGTAGTATGCCCTCACATCAGGTAGGGAGATCCCTCCATTATATTGATTTCTCTGTAGCGGGTCAAGGGCAATTCTCGGTTGCTGTCCTAGCCACAGCAGGGAGCGCAATTCTGTGTGTATCACTTTGAACGTCTGTCTGGGAAGGGGAAAGTATTTGTTTTGTAGGGCATACAGGAAACCAGGTAACGTATTCATTTTAAACATGGCAGCGCGTCCTAAGACCGTGAGGGGGAGAGCCTCACACCTAAGGGCGTCATCCGCAAAATTTGTGATCACTTCCTGGATGTTATTCTGATAGGACATGTTTCTGTCCGTGGTCAGGTAGATCCCCAGGTACATGAACCCCGCCTGAGTGTCCTGGAGGGCCCCTGGCAGAGGGGTCCACGTTTCCCCCTGTTGCGGGCTGTAGAGGAGTGATTTGTGCCAGTTTATCGGGTACCCCGAAAAGGAGCCATACCTGCCCAGGAGCCTGAACATCATCCGCGTATAGCGAGATTTTCTCTTCCTGAGTGTCAGCCTGTGAAATTCGAAATCTCCGTATCTCCTCCATCTGCTGGACCTCATAGGCTACTATTCCCATGGTAAGGGCGAACAAGAGTGGAGAGTGAGGGCATCCCTGCTGGGTCCCCCTCCTAATGGGAAAATCCTCAGATAGAATCCTGTTCACCTTAACCCGGGCTCTGGGGTCTGCATAGAGGAGTCCCACCCACTTCCTGAAAGTGGGACCGATGCCAAATTTAATTAGGGCTACCTCTAAAAAGGGCCAGTGTACCACGTCAAACGCTTTTTCACCGTCAAGGGAGAGAAACATATGCGGGTCCTCCCGTCCCTTCACCTCCATGAGCCAGTTATGGGTGCATCGTAAATTTTGCCTAGTTGCCTTGTCTGGTAGGAAACCAGTCTTGTCCTCATGCACCAAGCCTGAGATCACCTGGCGCAGTCGGAGGGCCAAGACCGTCGCCAGCAGTTTAGTCTCCACATTCAGGAGGGAGATCGGTCTATAAGACACGCATTCCGTGGTGGGCTTGCCTGGTTTATATATGGGTACGATCGTGGCCATCCACAGGTCAGGCGGGAGGATGCCCTCCTTGGCCGTGTCCTTAAACAACGCTAATAGGTGGACCGGCAATAAATCGGCTCCTTTTTAAAAAAAATCTGCAGGTAGTCCATTTGGACCAGGGGACTTCCCTGTCCGAAGTCTGACTATCGCCTCCCTGATTTCATCTGCCGATATGTCAGATTCAAGAGTCTTCCTGTCCTCGTCCGTCAAGATTGCGGTTTGAACAGTAATCAGGTAAGCCATGATCTCTTCCGAATCCCCCAATTCCCTGGCTTCATAAAAGTCCCTAAAGTAGGAGGCAAAAGTCCTAACAATCTGGGCATCCCCCCTCTGCAGCTGGCCCTGCCCATCGACAACTCCCTCTATCCACCTGGCGTCCCTTTCCTTGCGCCTTAGCCATGCTAGCAGAATCCCGGACTTGTCTCCCACATCATATAATCTGTGTAGGGTCGCTAATGCCTGTGCCTTAGCTTCCTCCGTTGCTAGAGCTTTATACTTCTGTTGGATGTCAGTCAGGTGCCGAAGCACCTGCGAGTCCATGTCCGACAAATATTGCCTCTCTACCTCTAATATTTGGGTTTCCAGGGAATGAAGTTCCTCCTGCGCTTTCCGCTTCTCCCATGATATCCGAATTTGGGCCCTGTCTCGGAGCACTGTTTTATATGCCTCCCACACTACAGCGCCTGACTGTACAGAGCCCACATTTTCGGCAAAGTACACTTTCGTGTCCGTCCTAAGGCCTCGCAGTATCTCAGGATTCTGCAGATCCCATGCCGTCAATCGCCAACCCCAACCACTAGCCCTCGTCATCCCACCTATCCGGACCAAGAGGGGCGAGTGGTCCGAGATCCTCCTTGCCAGATACTCGGCCGCAACATTAGTCTTGAATGTTTGTCGGGGGAGGAAGATGTAGTCCAGTCTCGAGTGCACCTTATGTGCCCCTGAGTAATATGAGTAGCTTCTGGTGTCCCGTTGTAACCACAGCCAGAAATCTCTCAGGCCTAATGTAGTCGCGGCTCTAGCTAAAGGCGTAGCAATGGGGCTGTCAGTACGATTCCCTGATCCGTGCATGGGTGTGGAAATTACGTCATTGAAGTCACCTCCTATTATGTGTACTGTGTCCGGTGTGTCTAGCAGGATATCGGCCAACCTGGAAAGTGCCCTAGCCTGGAGTTTCGGTGGAGCGTAAATCGAGGCTATCGTGACCCTGCGTCGCCCCTATGTTCCCGATACTCTCACATACGTCCCCTGATGGTCCGTTCAGGTTCGATGCACCGTGAAGGGAGGGGATTTTTTGATCAAAATAGCTACCCCCGTGAGCTTGCCCTGTACCCTGCGTGTGCCAATACTTTGTCGGCCCCTCTTGCAAGAAACCCACACTTCGTTCCTTTAAGGTGGGTCTCCTGGAGTAGGGCTATATCAGGGTGTACCCGTTTAATATATGCCAGCACCAGTCCTCTTTTAATTTTGTCCCCCAGGCCATTCACGTTCCATGTAAGAACTTTGTAGGGGCCAGTTACTAGCCTCTCTTCAGGAGGTCTACAGTCACTCAAGGAAGCCATGGAGCGGTGCGGTGCCAGTGTATCCCTGGTGGAGGATGGGCAGCGGGTGCACCTACCAGTGCAATCTTGCGATCAGTGTGCAAGCTAAACATAAAATAGAACAGAAAACAAAACCTTCCCAACCACAACAAAAATCCCACCCCCTCCACCAGCCCTCCCACCCCATCTCCCCCTCCCTCCTGACTCATCCCCGGAAAAATGCTGGGGAATGGACTGTAGGGCAGGCGGTGGTCTGTCGCCCTCCCTCGCCCAACTTACGCCACTGGTTCTAACTCCCGCGGCTGTCCCACAACCGACAGAACAAAGGTAAGAAGAGTTGAGAATAGGGAACAAGGATAGGAGTCCAGTAGGACCAGGAGGAACACAGCTACCAGATTATCTCCAGTCCGCCGCAGAAGCAGATATAGACAGAAAAAGAGAAGAGAGCAAAGAAAGAGGTAAGTGGGGCAAGAAAAGAAAAAGGAAAAAGAGGGGTCGCTTGTCCAACGTGCATGCTCCGGCACCATAGTTCAAACCACAGCCAACCCTGTAGGCCTATGTTCATGAGTTGGAGTCCGGGGGATCACCCTGGGACACCCCAGCCTCCGCCAAAGTATCTTGTTCCATCAGCAGTATTTCAGCCGCCAAGGGGTGCATTGAGGGTTCCATTGCTTCCTCTTCTTCTCCAAGGGATTAGTGTCCGTCTATATTTCCCAGGTCCTGTTTGCTGCCATTGTCCTGCCGAGGCCGGCCAGGGAAACGAAGGAGACGGGCGCCCGCTGAAAGCCGAGAGTCAAGTGATCCACCAGTGCGTCTTCTGCGCCTGCCCGTGTCCTTCGGGGCATACGGGGTGGCCTCTAGGGTGCGACCCTTATGCAACTGCCGAGGTCTCTGTGATCGATGTGGGTCCAGGGGCCGATTACCTGCTCCGCCAGAGGACACCACGCCATGTGGCTGAGTTGCCAGTCGCCCAAGGCGGGGAGGGTGCTCCTCTAGCCATTCCCAGGCTTCCTCCGGTAACTGAAAGAAGTAGGATTTGCCCAGAAACATTACTTTCAGTTTTGCGGGGAAGAGCAACATATATTGTTTCTGGCGCTCTCTCAGTTTGGCTTTTACGGAGTCAAAAGTGCGTCTCTGTCCCTGCACATCCCTACTATAGTCCGGGAAGATCATTATGGAAGTGTTTTCATGTCGTATATCCCCAAGCTTCCTGGCCTCTCGTAGTATCATGTCCCTGTCCAGGAAATTCAGGAAGCGCGCTATCACTGGCCGGGGCTGCGCTCCCACCGGGGGTCGGATCATCAGCGCCCTGTGTGCCCTTTCAATGGCGAAACACGTGGAGAACTTATCTGTCGGGAAGGTATTCCGTAGCCATGAGTGTAAGAATTCTGGCATGTTCGTCCCTTCAATTCCCTCTCCAAATCCCACGAAGCGGAGGTTGTTGCGTCTTGCTCTATTTTCTGCGTCATCCACCCTCCATAGCACGTCTTTATGCGAGATCTGGAGTTCCTTCATACCTTTATGAAGGACTTGGACTGAGTCTTCTGTCTCGCCCAGCCGCGTCTCCGTTTCCGTGACCCTTTCAGCTAGGTTCCTGAGATCCTCGCGCACGAGCGCTACCTCCGTTCCTACCACACTAATCTGCCCTTCCAGCGCAGTTCTAGATGCCCAGATTGCCTGAAGGAGAGTATCTGTATCTGAACGGGCACCCGGGTGCTCCTCCTGGGGGGGGACTATGACCTTCGCAAATTGGTCCAACTTGCCCTGTCGAGGCGGCCTTGGTTCCTTGTCTCTCCCCATGTCGAGGTAGCTCAGGCCCGGGTCAGGCTTGTCCCCCTGGGACTTGCGACCACCGTCAGGCGTGAGAGAAGGAGGGGACTCACAGGGCTGTCACTCCAGTCCACCTCACAGTGCACCCTCCGCCTGCAGAACGTGGGAGTTTCGCCTCACTCCAGCCACCTCAGGCGCCAACCCCTGCTCAAAGGATCCCGTAGGCAGGTCACGGGTTTCGCCTCCAAGGGTCCCGGTCGCGCTACCGTCTGTTCTCCATCCCGGACCCTGCCGTCTACTCCAGGGGGATGGGGGCAGCAGGCCCGCCCTCAGTGCACACAGGTTGTCCCACTCCAAAACACCTCCCTCTTTGTCTCTTTGTCACTAGCACCAGGTCCAGCGTCTCAGACGTTCGCCACAGCCGCACCTTGGTGTCCCGGGTGCATAGGAGGAGGGAGGCCCGGTAGCTATATCCTCAAATCAGCGCCCCAGAAACAGATCTCTATGCAGGCCACAGCAGACGAGGCTCGGGGGAGAGCCCGGATTTGTGTCCCAGTGCTGCACGGCATACAGTCCCAGCACCCGCCTTCACTCCTCCTCACCTCTGTACTCCCACTCTGTTGTCTTGTCTTGGGGCCCACTCGCCACTTCAAGGAAGGATCAGGGCTTCAGGGGACCACCAAAAGGTGAAGGGGGGGCATCCGGCGCGGCGGACCACCGCCAGGCCCTGCCTCAGTCCTACGGGGCCCCGGCGATCAGATACTGCCCCAGAAATAGATCACGATGCAAGCTATATCAGACAGGGTTCAAGGGAGGGGGGCTGCCACTGTGTCCCAGCGCTTCGCTGCGTAGAGTCCTGCCTCCCGCTTCCACTCCTCCTCATCTCTTCAGTCCCCCGATGTTGTCTTGGGGCCCGCTCACCATTTCAAGGGGGGATCAGGCCTTCAGAGAATTCGAAGGGCCTGCCCAGAGCGGCGGCCCTGCCTCAGTTCTTCGGAGCCCCGGCGGTCAGATATCGCCATACATCACCGCAGGCCGGTTCCTCCCATGCCGAGTTCTGCTCCGGAGAGCGTCACTGCGTTCAGGTCCAGACCCCCAGCCGCCGGGCCAGGCCGGCGTCCCCTGCACCTCCAGTGGGCAGATCTCCTCGTACCACCCGGAGGGCCTCTCGTCAGCCAGCTTCCTCCAGGTCCGACACGGCACACTTCGACACAGTCGCGTCCTCTCGTCTCGGTGGCGGAGGGGGGCTCCCGGCGTACACAGCCTCTTCTCCAGGGATATCACCTCACCTCGGCCACTGCAGATGTTGATGGAGAGGAGTCCCGTTCGTCACGACAGACCCAGTACCTCACAATTCCAGAGCCCACGACCTCGGCCCTCGGGACTACCCTCTTTCCCCTTAGCATCCTCTCAGCGCCATCTGGGGCTTTCTCTCGGCGGTCGGGTGAGTCCAGGTATCGATCTCCAAGGCTCATGCAAAGAAGTATACACCCCGTCGACAGTGTTGGAAATCAGCCAGGCATGTTCATATGTAGTCAGAGGTGGTCTCCGGGTCACCGGAATTAATGTCGGATTAAAGCCTTCAGCCGGAGCTCGGCGAAAGCACATTCCACCCGGCCATTCTGCTGGCCACGCCCCCAGCCTTTGAGGGGACTGTTAAAAGCACTGGGGGATGTCACTTGTGGTGAATGGTGCATAGACCGAGGCTTTGGATGGCTGGGACCGGGAGGCTTGAAAATCTAAAAATTGTTTAATGGCGGCGAGACAGCAGTTTCTGGGCCCCTGGCCATCCCAGGCTATGTAAAGGAGTGGCGGTGTGTCCCAGAGTGCAGTTGTGTTGTTGTACTGGGCATGAAATAATTTATGCTGCCGGGGTCAAGTTGAATGCAGCTTTACTTAGTATCGAGGGCATATTACTCCACAGTCCATGCGACTTAACAGCCAATACAGGAGATTCAGTGGGCCGCGTTGGGCGGTGTCTTCCTCGCCGCTTCACTGTGTACTCCCAAGTACCTCCATAAGGACACAATTCGTGGTACTGGCCCTCTTTCATACCAGATATAGACTAAAGGCAACGGATTGGTCAAGTGGACTCGCTGGGGTAAAACTGATTCGGAGTCACAACCAACTCTGTGCACACTCAGAAATCTACATTGTTGGGGTGTTTACCAGCAGCACATTGGCAGACTCGGCCTGGGGCCAGTGCCACCGAAACAGATTCATCAACACCATGTTACCAAACTTGTCGAGGGAAGAGCGTCATAGTGTGTTGGGCGCCGAGGAGCACCCTTCCATACTAAATTAGTCGGCCCCACTTGATAAAGGGGATTTTGACTCAAAACAGCCAAATATAGACAAGTACACCTGCCTCAAGTCACAAGAGGGGGATCCTTGGGCGCAAATCTTGACCAGGACAGCCGGGAGGGCCCGAAGGACCAGGAACCTCCTACGCTGCAAGACATAATGGCAGTGAATAATGGAGTTCACACCTCCTTAGAAGGAAGTATAGACTCAGTCACCAGTGATATCTCCCTGCTCAGAGCAGACCGTCGAAAAAATTAACTCTAGAGTGCTGGAGGTGGAAGGCTGCACAAAAGGCCTGGTGGCTGACACGTCTGAACTAAAAAAGTCTTGGACCTACAAAGTAGCCCCCAACTACTTTCATTGCAACTTGATGATTACGAGGGGTGCTCAAGACGGAACAATGTCTGCATCATGGCGGCGCCGGAACGAGCAGAAGGTGCATCCACAGACCTGTCTGTTGAAGATTGAATATTGAACCAACTACAACCCAAGCGCCTCTCAAAATATTTCACCATCGAGCGTGCCCACCGCATCCCGGGGAGTAGGCCAAAACCAGGGATTCCACCCCAACCTATTCTTGCAAGGGTGTTTAACTTTCGCGACCGAGAAGTTGTCCTTCAAACGGCTCAAAATACACCCCCTTTTAGATTCCCTGACTTTACGGCCAAAGTGCAGAAGCAGTGACTTCTTGGAAGTCAAAAAAGCTCTTAGGACACAGGGGGTCAAATACGCCATGCTCTTCCCGGCGAAACTGCGTGTGGAGGCTGAGGAGAAAAACTGTTTTTTTGTTGAACTGTAGAAGGCCCAAGAATGGCTGGAGGGCTGGCGACGAGTTGAACCCAAAAGAAGTTCAGATCGGCAGGAGCGACATGGGATCAAGCAGCAGCAACGGCAAGATTTAATCCAAGACGACGAGGACTAACACGTCGACGGAGGGTCCCTAATTGGCCCGGAGGCTGATAACGAGACAGACACCATGATTACCCCAGTGTAGAGGTGTACTAACAATTGGAACACTTAAGGTGAAATGGTATAACTGTGCCTGAGATGGAAGGGGTGTCGGTTAAAGAAGGACAATGCTTACGAACAAGATTCTACTCCCACTCCCCCACATGAACTAATGATGATCTTACCACAACAGGACCTGAGAGAGACTCCTGGTGCAAACTCGGTAGATGAGTATAATATCATTATATGTGATGGCATACATAGATAAGATGGTGGGGCCAGTCAGGCCGCGTTCCCCTACGCTAGGTTTTAAGGGTATGGGTAAACAGGGACTCGGTAAAGTTGGGGGGTGGGCAGTTTGGAGTCCACGTTGCAGGGAGGAAGTAAGGCAGGGAGGGATCGGGGATGGTCCCCTTGGGATTATTATGATATAGTTTATTGTTTACTATGCTTCCAAACTGCTATTTGTTCACAGTGCATGGAGCCAATGTGACCCACTATTCGACAGTTTGACATTAAGACAGGTTGGACAGCTGGCCTTACTATGGTCATACACACACGGAAAGGGAGGGGGTTCCATGGCTAAATTTTTTTTAGGAACCTACGATGTGGAACATACCAACCACATGACCAGATACATGGGGAGAGTTTATGATTGGGCTGTATCAAACTACTTTCCTAGAATGTTAATGGATTGGGAGATAGAATAAAGAGGGGAATTGTAAAGCAATATGTAAAGAGACAGGCCCCTGATGTGTTACTTCTACAGGAGACCCCCATACAAGAAACCATGTATTGTGCTTTGAATAGATGGGGTATAAATTGATGGCCCAAGCAGGATACACAAGAGGATTGAGAGGAGTAGGGATACTCCTCCGTAATTCTTTCCCCTTCATGGTATAAGCAGTGACACATGATACAATGGGCATATTTGTAACTCTAATGGGCACTTGGGAGGGTAGGCTACTCAATATCACTTCCCTTTATATACCGTCTCGGTTACATTCCTCAGCCCTGGCTAATCTGGGATCACATATGCTTAAACTTCCTGAGGGAGATTTGTTGACTGGGGAGACTGTAACGCAGCCCTGAACGGTGACTTAGATAGAAGCACCCCGAAGCAGGGAGAGGTGGGCGGGAAGACGTTTGGAGAGTTCTTAAAGTCACTGGGGCATGTTGATATCTGGAGAGCGTAAAATCCTTCGTCCCTTCAATATACCTTCCATTCGGGAGTGCATGGAAGTCTGTCTAGAATAAAAAATATGTTTGCAGAGCTGAACAGCTCGCTATGTTAAGAGAGGGGAAAAATCTACCTAAATTTATTTCCGCTCACTCACCGGTCATGATCACTTATAGCGTTAACTCCTCGACCAAGAGACACGAGATGGCAGTTGACCCCTGGTATCTGCGGGTACCGGCTATACAGGAGGGGCTCATTGAGGCAACAGAGCACTACTTTCATGAAAATGAGGGATCAGTGGACTCAGTCTCCATACTCTGGGAGGCGCACAAAACAGTGCTTAGAGGACAGGGTGTATCGGTGATCGCTGGACACAAGAAAGAAAACTAAAGCAGGTACGAGAGATTGAGGAAGAAATCTGCCAATTGGAACGTGAGTTGGAGAGTTGTCCAACTCCTGACACCCAACATAGACTGCTCCTACAGCAAAAAGACTATAGGGATATTGCAGAGGAGGCAGCTAGGACCCACTTCCGAGCTTCGCAATGTCGGGTTTATGAAATTGGGGACAAAGCGAGCAAGATATTGGCATGGTTAGATAAACGGAAGCAGGCTTCCAGATGGGTATTTGAAATTGTGTCCAAAGAGGGAGATCGACTCAAGGATAGGAATAGTATAGCAGAGACCTTTGCTGAACATCTAAAATTGATATATGAGTTGGCTGATACATCTAACGATGAAGAGGCACAGGGAAGAGTTAGATCTTACTAAGGAAGAAGTAGTAAAAGCAATTGGAGCATTACAATCGGGTAAAGGAATGGGTCCGAGTGAACTCCCCATCGAACTATTTAAGACAAATGCATCTAATATTGCCCCCCACCTGATAGACATGTACGAGGCAAGTATAGACAAGGAGATTCTCCCAGAGACACAAAGATTGGCCAATGTTGTAGTGATTTATAAACAAGGAAAACCTGCTGAGCAATGCAGCTCTTACTGGCCGATATCGCTGCTTAATCTAGAGGTTTAAATACTGGCAAAACTCTTGGCCACAAGGCTGTCACCTTTACTCCAGAAATGGATTCAGCCAGACCAGTCTGGATTCATGCCCGGCAGGAATACATCACTGAATTTGAGGCATCTTAACGGGGTATTGGGTAGGGCTGGGACTATAGGGGAGGAGGCAGTCATCATGTCCCTTGACGCCAAAATGGTATTTGATATGATTGAATGGCCTTATCTGTTTGCGACGCTCTAACTTTATGGCTTTGGACCGAAGTGCTTAGCATGGGTGCGACTCCTTTATTCAGAACCACTAGCAAGAGTGACAATAAATGGGGCCCGTTGGCTGCTTTCCCCCTATGAAAGGGTACGAGACAGGGCTGCCCACTTTCCCCGTTGATATTTGCTCTGGTCCAAGAACCCTTGGCAATTTGGATATGGGGAGATCCCCTTATACGGCGACTAAATTGGACACGGGATTGGGAGGACAGACTCTTCCTCTACGAGGACGATATTTTACATTACTTGGCCAAACCAAGCCACTCTATCCATAAAAAGTGACATATATTTGCCCTGTTTCGGGATAAATAACTCATATATACTCGCTGGCAGGGGGTTCATTCTGCCCACAAACTGCAAAGCCAGAGTGGTCACCGACGGCTTTTGATACTTGGGGATTTTTGTCACGCCTGGCCGAGTAGCATTTTATGACCATAACTTTCCCCCCCCCGCCGCACCGTTGCCTACAAGACGATGTGAAGCATTGGAAAACCTTGCCACTGACGTTGCTGGGGAGAGCAGCGCTATATAAAATGATGGCTCTGCCCCGATTCGTTTATGCCTTACAGAATATGCCGTACCTTGTCCCAAATCAATACTTTCAGTCCGCTGACTCAGAAGTCCGGTCTCTTCTTTGGAATAATGGCCCTCCTCACATCTCATTGCCATAACTCACGAAGGGCTTGTTTGATGGAGGAATTGCCCTCCCTTCACTTAAAAGTTATTACTGGGCCTCTCAGCTGGTGGTCACGAATCATTGGGTACACTGGCCGGTAACTGATCCCGCATATAGGATGGATAGATATAACATGACACCAGGGTAATATCAAAGGGCACTGTTTTGAGGAAAGCTACATAGTCCAAGGTATATTCCAATGGCGATTACTATCATGCTCTAGCAGGCGTCCAGATCCGCATTGGGATGGAAAAACAAGATTACACAGGCCACTCCCCTTTGGGAGATGGATCGACTGGGGCTTCTGGCAAAATGTGCTTGATTTGACAAATAGGAATTGATTGGGCTCTCAAGGGTTGGAGACGTCTGGTTTGGGGGTAAGGTAGTCCCCTTTAGTAACCTCCAAAGAGATTGAGTTGAGTTGGGGGGAAACCTTTTGATATGTACAGGTCAGGAATGCGTTGCTCAGGGGTGTTCCTATAGATACAGATTTTCCAGCTGTATCACCATTGGAGGATAGACTCCTTGATGACCATCTCAAAGACAAAGCAAGCTCCTTGACTTACAGGAAGATAATAAATAACACGCATGATGCGTTAGAGAAAACCCGAGGCCAGTGGGCAGAAGATGTTGGTGCCTTATATGATGATGAATGGCAGGAGGCACTGGCATCCCCCCTGGAGGTGGTTATTTAGTCCAGGTTCAAATTAATACAGCTTAAACTTCTGCATCAAGTATATTATACCAGTGTGAGGTTGGTCAAAATGGGTACCTTGAGCTCCCCTTTATGCCATAGAGGCTGTGGCCAGGAGGGGACGTATCTACACCAGTGGTGGGACTGCCCGATGGTACACTTATATTGGGGGAAGGTAACATCGAAAATGTGGGAGATTTGGGGGAAATCTATAGAAGTCATGCCCCGTTTATGTCGCCTTAACATATGGGAGGCCACTGATTTGACGGCATAAGAAAGGACGTGAGTCACCTTAGGAAATGTGGTTGCTAAACGTAAAATTGCAAGAACTTGGAAGGGAACTACGGTGCCCAAATTCCGCGATTGGGTGACTGATATGGACTAGTGCATGCAGATGGAGAGGGTAATATATGAGGCGAGAGGGTGCCCACAAAATTGGACAAAGATCTCGGGGGTCTGGAACAAATACAGAGGGATGTTGTGTGCACCACTGAAAGTATTCCCCCCCCCCTACAGGTGTGACGGCTAACTTGATGCTGTGTGGTCACAAGTATAACTGAAAAAGCTGCAAGGTGTGGAATATGTTGGTCTGCAAGCAAAAAAAGATTGTACATACTGCATGCACTGTATTATTGTATTATCCGTTGCTAATAAGCTATTTTCTTCGTTAATAAAAAATAAATTTTTAAAAAAAGTGCAACTTTGTGAACTCTTTTATTATCCTTTAATAAAATAGATTTTATTTGAGAATTCCATTTGTATGTTGTTACGGCAGCAACATGATTCATGATTGAGATCTTACTTAAGTAGGTGTAAGAAGTAACAGATCATTTGGTGTGGCTGTGTACATACTGAATGCAAGCCATGCTGTGTCCCCAAATACAGAAGAATGAATTATCAACATTACTATTGTTGTGGAGAAGCACAAGGCCACACTAAATTTAGCCTGCATTCCAGTGAAATATCCAGATTGTAGACATTAACGTGGTCAGGAGGTATGCTGGTAGGTTCACAGATTTAGGGCAAGATTCATCAAATCAAAATCCGCTCGCAAAGGGCCAGATTCTGAGAATCTGGCCCTTTGCAAGCGGTATTTTTGCATTTGGGATGCATCATCCCAAATGCAAAAGTCGCAATTTTAGAAATCGCTACATTGCGATTATTTGCATTTAAGGAATCTCAATTTGAGTTTCCATAAATGTAATGCATGAACCATTTAAAAATTGCAAATTTGCAATCTGGGGCCGCTATTTACCGCGAAGTCTAACTGCTTGGTAAATAGCAAAAACTTGTCCTTGGGACATGTGTGTGCGCAACACCAGTGTATATTACCATTTCAGGGGTGCAACAGGGTGTCTTTTGGACACCATGGCACCCTTGAAGTTGCAGTAGAAATCGCTAAAAATATTGCACGTTATTTATTTATTTATTTTTATTTGAGATATTTATAGAGCGCAACACTCATCCCAAGGGATATCACGGCGCTATTTACCAGAAAGAACTACTGATGGCGTATGCTCAGAGATTACGATTTAGGGAAGAGGTGTGTTTTCAGTTTTTTTCGAAACTGAAGGTAATTTGTGGTATGTCTCAGGTCACTAGACAGGTCATTCCATCCTTTTTGTTGCAAGGTAAGAAAAGGAGCGACCGCCTGTTCTGACTTTGTAGATGCGTTTGGTTTTGGCCAGGGCTGATTGACATGAACGTAAGTTCCTGTTGGGTCTACATGCATCCCGTTTTGCAAGTCTTTAATAGCGATTCCTTAAAATTCGCTCTTAAGGACTCGCAAAACATGACTTTGATGAATCTGGGGGTTAAGGTCATACTGGATGTTAAAGATATACAAACAAAACAGGTGATGGACAGAATGTGGATCAATGTCACACATTCACCCCAGTCCGAAGATCTGGGCCCAAATCCATCATTTTTTTGCACTCCACACCACCCTGGGTTAGACAATGGCGATATGCAAATCAGCTCTGACCCTGTGCCCCATGGGAACAGTCCAGTCCGAACTACAAAAGCCATGTCCTTCCCAGAACGGAATCAAGCATCCGAGGACCAGACCGGTTTCGAGGTAACACCTCTCATCAGCCCGGCTAGCTTGACTCCAGTGGTGTGGAGTGCCTGGGACCCACGTCTGAGCATCCCCAGCGCACTTAGGGCGGAATTTGCAAACAAAACAGGTGATGGACAGAATGTGGATCAATGTCACACATTCACCCCAGTCCGAAGATCTGGGCCCAAATCCATCGTTTTTTTGCACTCCACACCACCCTGGGTTAGACAATGGCGATATGCAAATCAGCTCTGACCCTGTGCCCCATGGGAACAGTCCAGTCCGAACTACAAAAGCCATGTCCTTCCCAGAACGGAATCAAGCATCCGAGGACCGGACCGGTTTCGAGGTAACACCTCTCATCAGCCCGGCTAGCTTGACTCCAGTGGTGTGGAGTGCCTGGGACCCACGTCTGAGCATCCCCAGCGCACTTAGGGCGGAATTTGCAAACAAAACAGGTGATGGACAGAATGTGGATCAATATCACACATTCACCCCAGTCCGAAGATCTGGGCCCAAATCCATCGTGACATTGATCCACATTCGGTCCATCACCAGTTTTGTTTGTTAAAGATATACAGGCATACTTGATGAGACGGACTTCATGTTTTGAAAGACGCGCCAGATTGATTTTGAGGGTACTCGCATATAGCAAGAGAAAAGCGGCAGATTGGGGAAGGAAAATGCTACTTACCAGTATGCATCTTGTTGGACTTGGCCCTTCTGGCAGGTTCACCCCTAAACTTTTTGCTTGTAATGGTGACCTGGTGATAGTGACTTTTTGGTTTCTGCGCACTTTCACTGTGTCCCAGTGGAAAGTGCGTGCGCACTCTGAGTGCGTGGAGTAAGGTTGGCCTACCTTCCCATAGGAATGCATGGGGAATGTCTGTGTCCCTGGTAGTTCCTGATGCGTGAGGCGTGCATGCTCGAGTTTGGTATGTGCGAACTCGTGAGAGTGAATGCTGCGCAATGGTATGTGCGGCGTGTATGTGTCTAGTGGGGAAGTGCCACTTCTAGACATGGCTGTACGTGTGCTGTGAGGGTGCTGGAGTGTGATTGTCTGGAGCTGGCTGGGATGCCAGGCTCCAGGAAATCTGGATGGGTCTGCCCAGTGGTGAGTGCTGAGATTAGCATGCTGATGTGAGGGGAGGAGTGCACCTGTGTCCTGAATGAGGCTGGGTTTTCCCCACACAATGCTGGCTCCGCCCCCTGTAGTGCGACTGATGACCATAGCCCTGGCAGTGAATGAAAGGGGTGGTTGAGCCATCAAGGGTGCTCCAAAACCAGCTGCGACTGGTTCCTCCCCCACCCTGCACAAAGACAATGGAATGTGGTGTATAAAAATGGGGCTGTGTCCCCACAGAAGTTGTTCTCTTCTAGGATCCTGAGGGGGGCTGCTGCTGCTGGTGGGGCCCAGGAGGGACCGCCATGGGGGCTGTCTCCTGCCCTGTGCCTTGGCCCCTGGGCCCTGCATGCCTCTCCTGATGCCCAGGACCTTCTGCTGTGCCATCCCCTAGCGCCCCGAGAGCGCTTTATTTTGTCCTAGCGCTGGGAGCGCTGTATTTTGTGCCCACAAGCGCCTGGGATCGCTTGATTTACAGGGAGCGATTTATTTTTCACGAGCGCTTTGGGAGTGCTTAATTTATCTTTACCGCCGGTGCCCATCCGGCATTGCCCGGTGAAAGTGTCCCCGTTGCCGCCCGGCCGCGACCAGGAAGTCAGGCAGGCCGGGGGCGGGACTGCGGGACATCCCGTGACATCATCCCCCGGGCCACGCTCTGATTGGCTGACGGCCCGGGACAGAAAAGAGGAAGTCGGAAGCTGCCTGCCGGGGCTCCCATGTGAAGGGAGAGCCCCAGGGAGAGAGAGAAGAGCCCCGCACTGCCCACCAGAAGAAGCCCAAAAAGCTGACAGATTTGGTGGCGAGCCCCGAGAGGCTACAAAGCGCCACAAGTTATTTTTAGAGCCCGAGAGGCTCTAGGGCATATAGAGCTAGTTTGAGTCCCCCGGGAGGGACTCCACCGATCAAGGGGCATCTCCTTTGGTTCAGAGCCTGCAAGGTTCAGGGGCATTTCTGTTTGCGAGCCCACAAGGCTCTTGGGGCATTGCTTGGTGTTTTGAGCCCTGAGAGGCTCCACGTGGCCCATTTTGTTATGAGCCCAGAGAGGCCCCAGGGCATTTCATTCCTACGAGCCCAGAGGGGCTCTTGAGTGCCCACATTGTTGTTTTAGAGCCCAGCGAGGCTCCTAGGGGACAGCTGGTTTGTGCAGAGCCTGGAAGGTTCCAACGGTGTCCCCACCATTGTCACACAGCTGCCCAGCACTTCGTGGGCAGCTGCCACATTTAGGCCCCTGACACTGGGACACAGGGCGTCCTAGCCCCCACAAGGCCAGTTGGCCTAGGGACAGTCACAGGTGGTGACTTATGTGAGTCGGCGCAACTGTTCTTTAATACACCGTTGAATGTAGGTGCTGCATCATGTGTTTTCCTTCCCTGCACCTCTGAATGTGTTGTTTATGCATCATGTGCCTTGTTCCTTACACCTCTGAATGTATGTTATGCATCATGTGTTAAGTGCCTATACCCCTACTTGTATTGTGTTACTTAGGTGATTGTTCTTGCTAGTACAGGTGGTGCTAGTGAGGTCCTGGTTCCCTGCGTGACCTGTTCCTAAGGTGGTTAGGATTGCGTAGGTGGTACTTAGCCTTTACCAGTAGTTACTGGTTGTGTTCTTTATGTTCTATTTTGTGCTACAGTGATTTATATTCTATGTTCTAAGTGCTAATTCTACCTAGTGCTAAGTTCTAAAAGTGCTGATTCCTGACAGTGGTCCAGGTGGCCCTGTCTTGTACATATCCCCTGTAAATTCTGCCCGTGCCTGTTGGCACATTTTAAAGTGTGTGGTTTTATCTAATGTGTTTTGGTGTGATACACAGGCTATTTTTACATATAACCTTGTGTGGAGTTTCCTTTGTGGTGGGCCTTGGGTGTTGTTGCTGGGGTGCGTGCGCAAATACTTAACTCACATCGCCTCCAAGTTTAGCCTTGCTGCTCGCGCCACGTTACCTAGAGGGTGAGCAGGGGTTATCTTGGCGTGTAACTCCCTTGCCCTGACTTAGGAGTGGTGGTCTCTGACTGACTTTGGCGCAAGCCCTGGCCAGCCAGGGATCCCATTTCTAACACATCTGTTCTTGGCATGTAGAGCTGCAGAGTTGCACACTGTGCATAGATCACACTGTGCATAGATCGCCACCTAGTCCTGAAAACTTCTTTGGAAGTCACAAGATAGGTGACTCCTCCTTAGGACCACATTGCGCATGGGCATCGGCTCTATCCCCAGATTGTTTTTCGCCATTAGGGAAATGATGGAGCTTTGCAAGAAAAGGAAGGATGCCCATGTAATTTGTATCTAATTAAGATAATACTGGAACAGACAAGGGTAGCCGGGGAGGCGGGTGGGCGTGTGCAACTCTGGAGCTCTACATGCCAAGAACAGATGCATACTGGTAAGTAGAAATTTTCTTTCAAGGCATATGAGCTGCAGATTGCACACTGTGCATAGATTGTATAGCAGTACCCACTCTTAGCGGTGACCACCCCTATCTGTTGCAGTAGTTTGGAATAATGTTTTGAGAACAGCCTGGCCCACATTCGCTTGTTGTTTTGTTTGCACATCTACACAATAGTGTTTTGTGAATGTGAGCGGTGTAGACCATGTAGCTGCTCTGCAGATGTCATCTAGGGGAATGTTCCCTAAAAATGCCATTGAAGCCCCTAGTTTTCTTGTAGAGTGGGCTTTAGGAGGAACAGATAGTGTACGTTTAGCTTTGTGGTAACAAATCTGTATGCATTTGACAATCCATCTAGCTATCCCAGATTTTGAAATGGGATTACCCTTGTGTGGTGGTGAGAAAGACACAAAAAGTTGTTTTGTCTCACGAAAAGGTTGTGTCCTTTCTATGTAGTATAGTAATGCTCTTTTGACATCTAATGTGTGAAGAGCTCTTTCTGCTACTGACTGGGGTTCCACAGATTGATTGAGATGGAATGAAGAACTGACTTTGGCCAGGAATTTTGGAATAGTACGTAGAACTACCTTATTTTGATGCATTTGCAATAAGGGTTCTTGAATGGTTAGTGCTTGTAGTTCACTAACTCTCCGCAGAGAATTAATAGCTACCAGGAAAGCAACTTTCCATGTTAAAAATTGTAATTCACATCTGTGTAAGGGTTCAAAGGGAGGTCCCATTAACCGTGTGAGAACAACGTGTAAATTCCACACAGGTGAAGGTGGTACTCTGGGAGGAATTATTCTTTTAAGGCCTTCCATAAAGGCTTTAATGGCAGGCACTCTGAACAGAGATAGATGCTGTCTGTTTTGCAGATATGCTGCTATAGCAGCAAGATGCAGTCTAATAGACGTATAGGCTAAGTTACATCTTTGGAGATGCAGTAAGTATCCTATGATGTGTTGAATAGACACATCTAGGGGATCAATATTGTTGTTGTGACAATATATCACAAATCGTTTCCACTTGGCTGCGTAACTTGCCCTAGTGGTTGGACGTCTAGCTTCTTTAATGACATTCATGCAGTCTGGAGGAAGGTTCAGATATCCAAATTCTAGGACTTCAGGAGCCAGATCGCAAGGTTGAGCTGAGCTGGGTCCGGGTGTCTGATCTCTCCACGGTTCTATGTTAAAAGGTGTGGAGACAGGTGCAGTTTTTGGTGCAGTACTACAGACAGTTGTAGAAGTGTGGTGTACCACGGTTGTCAGGCCCACGTTGGAGCAACTAGGATGAGGGTCAGAGAATGCTGCTGTAGTTTGCGTACTACTAGTGGCATCAGTGGTAGAGGTGGAAAAGCGTACGCAAATCTGTTTGACCAATTCATCCATATCGCATTGCCTTTTGACAGTGGGTGTGGATATCTGCCGGCGAAGCTTGGGCATTTCGCGTTTTCGTGGGTGCCAAATAGGTCTATTTGAGGTTGTCCCCACATCTGAAAGAATGGCTGAAGAACTTGCATATGAAGTTCCCACTTGTGGGTCTGTTGTGTTTGACGACTTAAGAGATCCGCTATAGCATTTTGTACTCCCGGAACATGCTGGGCTAGGAGGAATATGTTTTGAGGTATAGCCCACCTCCATATGTCCTGTGCTAGTTGAGAGAGTTGCAGGGAGTGTGTGCCTCCCTGCTTCTGTATGTAGTACATTGCTGTCATGTTGTATGTGCGGACTAACACAGCTTTGTTTGCTACTTGCTTCTGGAAAGCTTTTAGTGCTCGGAATATTGCTAGTAACTCCAGATGATTGATGTGGAGTAATTTTTGTTGCGGTGTCCACCTGCCTTGCATGGTGTGTTGCAGTAGGTGGGCTCCCCAGCCGGAGAGCGATGCGTCCGCAGTCAAGATTATCTGAGGAACTGGCTCTAGGAACAGTCGTCCCTTGGAAAGGTTTTTGGTGTTCCACCATTGCAGAGAGCGATGAGTCCAACAGTCTACCAACACTAGGTCTGTTTAGTGACCTTGAGCCTGGTTCCATTGACGTGATAAGCACTCTTATAGCGGACGCATTTGAAGTCTTGCATGGGGTACTATGAAGATGAAAGAGGCCATCATCCCTATGAGTTGCATGAACACTCGTGCTGGGAGGGAGTGTTGTAGCTGAAACTTTGTTAGAAGAGTTTGCATGCTGGCTATCCTTGCTGGAGTGGGATAAGCTAGCGCTGTTGAGGTGTTTGTTGTGGCACCGAGGTACTGTTGTACTGTGGATGGCTGTAGATGAGACTTGGTGTGGTTTATTGAGAACCCCAAGTTGTGGAGCATTTGGATGGTGGCATGAGTGTGTCCACGCATTGATTGTATGAGCTGGCTTTTATGAGCCAGTCGTCGAGGTACGGGAAGACACGGATGTGCTGTCTGCGTAGATGCGCTGCCACTACTGGTAAGCACTTGGTGAATACTACTGGTGCTGTTGTAACTCCGAATGGGAGTACTTTGAATTGATAGTGCTGCCCGTCTATTACAAATCTGAGATGCTTCCTGTGAATGGGAATGTGGAAGTATGCGTCCTTGAGATCTAGAGTAACAAGAAAGTCGTTTTTGCAGCAGGACCGGGAGGACTTGTTGGAGTGTGACCATGTGAAAATGGTCTGACTGTATGTATATGTTTAGCGGTCTGATGTCTAAAATAGGCCTTAGAGAGCCGTCCTTCTTTGGAATCAGAAAATATAGAGAGTAAACCCCCTTGTTTTGTTGGTGCAGAGGAACTGGTTCTATTGCACTTTTTTCTAGCAGAGATACTACTTCTTGCTTTAACAGTGATAGATGTTCTTGTGACATCGGACGCTGTTTGGGTGGTATGTTTGGGGGGGGGGGGGGGTAGATGTTAGTTCTAGACAGTAACCTGACTGAATAATTTGTCGCACCCACCTGTCTGATGTGATGTTGATCCAGGCAGGCAGGAATTGTTGAAGTCTTCCCCCCACAGGAGTGGAATGTTGGGGGGGGGGGGGGGGGAGGAAAGTCATTGGGTAGTGGTAGAGGCAGAGCGGGAGTTGTTGTTTTTGCCTCTGCCTTTGTTGTTGTCACCCCTGTAACCCCCTCTCCGACAGCCCATAGTGAATGTGGATTGAACAGGGGTTTTGTAGGAAGTGGAGGGACTTTCTGAGGAATAGCCTCCTGTGTTGCCTCTGTATGATGAGCGACGAAAGGAACGTCTGGGAGCTTGCTGCTGCAAGGCTCCCATAAATTTTGCTGTATCTGTGTCTTTTTTCATTTTTTCTAAAGACACGTCAACATTTGGGCCAAATAAATGTGTCTCATCAAATGGCTGATTAAGGGTGGAGTTTTGTACCTCAGGTTTAAAATCTGAAAAACGTAGCCAGGCATGTCTACGTAGTAGGGTGCTTGTATTGATTGCCCTTGAGGCGGTATCTGCAGCGTCAAGGACACAACTAATGGAAGTATTAGTAATATTTGTACCTTCCAGTATAAGTTCATTAGCCCTGTTTTTGTATTTGTCTGGTAGGTGCAGCATTATGGACTCTAGTTCATCGCAATGTGCCCTGTCATATCTTGCCAGCAACGCTTGGGTGTTGGCAATGCGCCAGATGTTAGCGGCTTGTGCCGCTGTTCACTTGCCGGAGGAGTCAAGGAGCTTAGATTCTTTGTCTGGTGGTGAGGCCTCACCTGATGTCTGGGAATTAGCACGTTTATGTATATTAGACACTACTAGAGAATCTAACTGTGCTGGACCTTTAATATAAACTGGATCTGCAGGGGCAGCTTTATATTTTTTCTCAATGAGGACCCTAGCCCTGACAGGATCCTTAAAAACCTCTGTTGAGGGCTTGATGACACCCTTAAGCATTGGCAAAATGGCAGTAGACCTTTGTGTGTTATCAAAAGTGTCTAATAGAAAAACTTCCTCCACTGCATCGGTGTGTAAGTCCACCCCATGATATTGTGCAGCTCTTTGGACTAGCAGGTTAAAACCTATAGTGTCCTCTGGTGGGGAAGGTCTGGAAGGGTATACATCATCTTGTGGGACGTAAGGCACATCAGGGGTGTTGTAATCATCCCATGCATTAGGTGACTGAGGGGGACTATTGGTCCCTGCTGGGTCGTGTGCACCCCCACCTGTGTCATCAGAATCTGTGTCTACATCCTCATCTGGATTAGTAGATGGTGTAGGTGAAAGATGTGGTGGAGGATGTGTAGGAGGAGGAACAGTATGGGGAGGTGGTGGAGAAGGGGCCTTTAATGGAGAGGTTGCAATGTCTCTCTTCTTTGGGGGGGAGGAGGTGCTGGCGCCTCAAGTGGTCTCTTCTTGGAGCTGAGAGTCAATTGCCCGGTTTTCGATCCTTTACAAGAGTTTTCTGATTGGGATCCGGTGTAAAAAGTTCTTCTGAGTAGGGCAAATCCTTCAGCGTCGAAGTTTTCGGCTCCGTAAGTTTTTTCGACACCGAGTCGGTAGCTGGTGTCGGGTCTTTTGGCTTAGGAGTGTGCCCTTTTGAAATGTCTTTTACCGAAACCTGTATTTTTTTCGGCTCCGGCGCATGTGAATCTGGCGCTTTGGGCGGTTTTTTACTCGACTCTGAGTGCGGTTTCGGCATCGATGAGCCGCTGCCAGTCTTTGGCGCCGTGTGCTTGGGTGTCAGAGCAACGGTCGGCGTGGGATCAGCACCGGGAATTGGCTGGCTTGAGCCCGAGCCGTCTGAATGCTTAGTGGGCTTCTTTGCCGGGCCAGAAGGCGGGGCGTGGGAAGTAGTGCCTCGGTGTGCACATGGGCCTGAAGGTGAGGGTGTGACTGAAGCCTTTTTTCAGGGTGTCGAGGAAGGGTTGGGGTTGACGGTCTTACTTACGACCCGTTGAGCTGGAGTGATGTCCTCGACGTTGGAGTCTTCAGCATCTGAGGATCCGATACTCTCTTCGGCGTGCTGGTGTTCTGGCATGTCGACGCCCTCTTCGAAGATGTCGTCAGGGATCGAAGCTGACGAGCATAGTTCTCAGAGCTCGTCAGTCCCAAATTCTTGGAGCGGAATGAGGCACACACCGAACAGTCTTTGGCCTCGTGCTCCGGTGAAAGGCAAAGGTTGCACACCTCATGTAGGTCGGTGTGGGGAAACTTCGACCCACATGGAGGACACTTGAATGGCGTCCTTTCCATGAGCTAGAAAGTAAGGCCTAGGTAGGCCCGAAGGCCTTCGTCGACGACCAGAATCGAAGACTTCGAAGTGGTAGAGAATCGCGCTGATGTGTAGCGCGATCAAAACAATACCGTCGAACTGGGTGAGGATTGCGCGCTGAAGGAAAATCGGTTCCAAACCGGAGCGCAGGAAACACATCCGAGCTCAATGGCGGAAAAAAACAATCTGGGGATGGAGCCGATGCCCATGCGCAATTTGGTCCTAAGGAGGAGTGACTTCCAAAGAACTTTTCAGGACAACAACAAACTGCAAACATCCGGGCCCAACACTAGGTGGCGATCTATGCACAGTGTGCAATCTGCAGCTCATATGCCTCGAACACAATATTATCTGGGCCAGAGTGTAGATTACTTCTTGACTTTGCTTATGGCTTGTGGGCACTTAAAGGAAATGGAGAAAAGCTGTAAACAAATATCTAAGACACTTCCCTTCTGGGCTGAAGTCCAACTGCACGTGCCTGCGGGCCATCATTTCTTGTTTAACTGAGTAACAAGAAGGTCCAGTTGAGAATGAAACTATCACCTGAAGATTGCATGACGTTGATCGAAATGCAGGTCCCATTTGCAGCAGTCTTACACTCACCAGGTTGGATCATCTGCCCTGTAGGTGCTGAGGCTTCCAACATGTTTTGTGGAGAGGAATAAAGTTTTGTTGTCTGCCATATCCCACTGTTCCTGTGCCTCTTCGGGCAGGATGTACAAACTTCTTTGACCTTTTTGGTTGACATAAAACATTGAGATCATATTGCCTCCCCTTATTAACACTGTCTGTCCTTGTAGCTGAGGAAGGAAAGCTAGAAGTTTTCACTGTATTAGTCTCAACTCAATGGCATTGATGTGAAACATATTGTCCTCCTCTGATCACATGCATTCGTTGTCATGAGGGTTAATGGTTCCAGAGGCTGGAAGGGCAACCCCACTCGGACATTTTGAGTCATCAGTCACCAGAGAAGAACTTGCTTAAGACAGCAAATTATCCCTACCACACTGCCCAAATATCCCAATGCCTGTTGCCTTTGATGCTACAATTCTTGCTGAACAGGGCACATTCAAAGCGGGCAAAAAGAAATTAATGTTACGCAGGATGCCTAGGAGTACCCTGAGAATGAGAATATTTTTGGTTGGCTGTGAGTTAGCCTTGTTCTAGTTCAGGATAAACCCTAGGTGCCAAAACTATATCAGGCATGTATGTCTGTATATAAGTGGTTTATGTGCTTTATGTGCCTTTAACAGAGAGTCACCTAGGTAGGGGGAAAAGTGATGATCTTTCTTCCTCAAGCTGGAACTTGATGAATACTCTTTGGATGGATTGCAGCTAAAGGGAAGGCCTTGCATTGGTTACGTTGACCAGACACTGAAAGTCTAGGATGTTGTCAGGGATATTGTCAGTGCTTGGAATGAATTACTGTTTGAAAATACACATGCTGAATTGAATACTCATTTGTCCAGCAGGATATTGACCTCCATTAGAATGACCGTCATAAATGCCTGCTTTTCGAGGAACTTGTTGAACATTCTAATGGCCAGAAAGGGCCTCCAGTGGCATGTCATTTCCTTAATTAGATACAAAATCGGAAAAGGAACCTTTGGCTGCTCTGATTAACGGACTAATTCTGTTGTTACTTTAAGAAGCATAACGATAATTTCTTGCTCAGTTCTGCCAAACAAAAGTGTTTTTTTCTGCACTGGTTGTTTCTGCATGGATTCCACTACTTGAAACACCAATGAAATAGTAGTGACTTTTATCCATTCTGAAACAATGTCTGAGATCCTGCCACGACCATCTGGGATCGGGGGGTGGTTGGCAGCACTGAGATGTCAGACTTGTTTTGCAGTGTCTAAGGTGCCTCTTCAACCTCACATTGAACACCCACAGAACTCTTTTTACTGTCTCCTGATATCAAATAGCCCTGTTCATTTGATGTCTGTTTGGCCCTCATAGTAAGAGTACCCCCTCTAAAGGAATAGAGATCTGCCGTTACAGCCACAAAACAATGTTTGGAGTCTGTAACATAAAACACGTAAGAAAGAAGCACCCACTAGCCGGTGGAACCCTCATTTGAAAAGTCTAAATCTGTGATGATTATCACAGTAGAAGCATTTGTACCTTCACAGAGGATTGCCTTTGCCTCTCCATCGGCCCGCCTGCCTTCAGAAATAAAAAATATGAATGGGGAGATGTTCCGCATTTAGGGGCCGATTAGGATGGCGGACGGAAACGTGCTCCGTCCGCCGTGGAAGGTGTCAAGATACTCCGGACCTGGCCGCGGAAAAACCGCATTAGCGATTAGGATCAAATGTGACCGAAACGCCGTCCGCGGCGGACGGAGCACAACAATCCCCGTCCGCGGCGGTCGAAGTACAGCTGATTCCGCGGCATGCGGACGGAACCCACAAAACACCGACCGCCGCGTACGCACATGACCAGGAGAACAACAACCTCCCCCGCGATACCTGCGTACATTCCGTGTCCGCAATTAGGATAACTCCGCAAGTACCCCGGTAGTCACCGCGATCAACGTCCGCGGCGGTAGCAATGCAATGAGAAACGGGGCTCCACAGCGGAAGTCCAACATCCCTACAGTCATTCAAATGGCATACATACCGACAGAATCCATCACCAAACACAGCAAAATGGACGACAACCCACCTGACACAACTAAACCAAACACAAGACACAATTACCCACCCCCAAAAACTGCATAGACCACACCTGACAACACACCCGCCCATCACCTGACTGCCAATCAACATTCACACAGGGCCAACACACAGACTATAAATTGACTCCCACCCACTCCCGAAATCCTCTGCATCCCAGCATAGCTGACAGCAGGAGACAATACTTGACTTGACAAACAGCAAACTATTTGATTCAGACACATAACCCACACCCAAACACACCCTGCACACAAACACCCACCACACCACACCCAAAGACACCCTGCACACAAACACCCACCACACCACACCCAAACAGCACACACCAGCACCTCCGCACTCCACACAAACACACCCCCCGAGCACCATGGCACCCAAAAAAAATCCTAAATTCTCCGACACCGAGCTCAAGGTAATGGTGGAAGAGATCCTTCGTGTGGAACCCCACATCTTCGGGTCCCTCGTGCAGCAGACGAGCATAGCTCGGAAGAACAGCCTGTGGGACCGCATCGTGACCAGGGTCAATGCCTCCGGGAGCGTTCCGCGAACCAAGGCAGACATCCAGAGGCGGTGGCACGACCTGAAGACCCGGGTGAAGTCAATAAGAGCCAAGAACTACGTCCGGGCCCACCATACCGGCGGTGGAACCCCCCCGGAGCCCCTACCATACACCGAGTGGGAGGAGAGGGTGCTGACCATCCTGCACCCTGACACCCTCGATGGACTTCCTGATGGAGAAGAGGCTGGTAAGTACCAACCAACCACCACAAACACAACAACACGGTGTGGGCCACACAACTCTGAAGACACATCCCACATACCCCAGCCTTGCATGCAGTCCACATACTCACCAACCTCCAAAGCACTCCTACAGGCCCCCATGTCCATAGAGAGGGAGGTGGTGGTGGGTGGGGTGTGTGAGGGGTCACTAGTCCTACTTCCAACAGGCCCCCATGTCCATAGAGAGGGAGGTGGTGGTGGGTGGGGTGTGTGAGGGGTCACTAGTCCTACTTCCAACAGGCCCCCATGTCCATAGAGAGGGTGGTGGTGGTGGGTGGGGTGTGTGAGGGGTCGGAACTACAACTTCCAACAGGCCCCCATGTCCATAGAGAGGGAGGTGGTGGTGGGTGGGGTGTGTGAGGGGTCACTAGTCCTACTTCCAACAGGCCCCCATGTCCATAGAGAGGGTGGTGGTGGTGGGTGGGGTGTGTGAGGGGTCGGAACTACAACTTCCAACAGGCCCCCATGTCCATAGAGAGGGAGGTGGTGGTGGGTGGGGTGTGTGAGGGGTCACTAGTCCTACTTCCAACAGGCCCCCATGTCCATAGAGAGGGAGGTGGTGGTGGGTGGGGTGTGTGAGGGGTCACTAGTCCTACTTCCAACAGGCCCCCATGTCCATAGAGAGGGTGGTGGTGGTGGGTGGGGTGTGTGAGGGGTCGGAACTACAACTTCCAACAGGCCCCCATGTCCATAGAGAGGGAGGTGGTGGTGGGTGGGGTGTGTGAGGGGTCACTAGTCCTACTTCCAACAGGCCCCCATGTCCATAGAGAGGGTGGTGGTGGTGGGTGGGGTGTGTGAGGGGTCGGAACTACAACTTCCAACAGGCCCCCATGTCCATAGAGAGGGAGGTGGTGGTGGGTGGGGTGTGTGAGGGGTCACTAGTCCTACTTCCAACAGGCCCCCATGTCCATAGAGAGGGAGGTGGTGGTGGGTGGGGTGTGTGAGGGGTCACTAGTCCTACTTCCAACAGGCCCCCATGTCCATAGAGAGGGTGGTGGTGGTGGGTGGGGTGTGTGAGGGGTCGGAACTACAACTTCCAACAGGCCCCCATGTCCATAGAGAGGGAGGTGGTGGTGGGTGGGGTGTGTGAGGGGTCACTAGTCCTACTTCCAACAGGCCCCCATGTCCATAGAGAGGGAGGTGGTGGTGGGTGGGGTGTGTGAGGGGTCACTAGTCCTACTTCCAACAGGCCCCCATGTCCATAGAGAGGGTGGTGGTGGTGGGTGGGGTGTGTGAGGGGTCACTAGTCCTACTTCCAACAGGCCCCCATGTCCATAGAGAGGGTGGTGGTGGTGGGTGGGGTGTGTGAGGGGTCACTAGTCCTACTTCCAACAGGCCCCCATGTCCATAGAGAGGGTGGTGGTGGTGGGTGGGGTGTGTGAGGGGTCACTAGTCCTACTTCCAACAGGCCCCCATGTCCATAGAGAGGGAGGTGGTGGTGGGTGGGGTGTGTGAGGGGTCACTAGTCCTACTTCCAACAGGCCCCCATGTCCATAGAGAGGGTGGTGGTGGTGGGTGGGGTGTGTGAGGGGTCGGAACTACAACTTCCAACAGGCCCCCATGTCCATAGAGAGGGAGGTGGTGGTGGGTGGGGTGTGTGAGGGGTCACTAGTCCTACTTCCAACAGGCCCCCATGTCCATAGAGAGGGTGGTGGTGGTGGGTGGGGTGTGTGAGGGGTCACTAGTCCTACTTCCAACAGGCCCCCATGTCCATAGAGAGGGTGGTGGTGGTGGGTGGGGTGTGTGAGGGGTCACTAGTCCTACTTCCAACAGGCCCCCATGTCCATAGAGAGGGAGGTGGTGGTGGGTGGGGTGTGTGCCAATGCCGACTGAATTTCAACCATAAATACATGTACACGTATAGGCAACATTACTCATCATCACATTATTCTTTTGCAGGGGATCCCAATCTGAGTGCCGCCATTGACACCAGGCCTCCAGCATCCCCAAACTCCGAGCACTCATGGGACGATTGTGCAGCCAACTCCGGGGCAGAGGATGGTGCCGGATCGAGCAGCCAGCCAGGGACCTCTGGCACGCAGGTCACACCTGCAACTACAACGACTACGGGCACTGGCATCACAACAACACCGGCGACTCGGACCTGCACAGCTGCCTCCAGCACCACCTCCACCACCACCACTACTACCACCACTTCTGCCCCTGCCGCCCTGCCCAACCCCGCCGCCAACGCTGGGCCAGCGCCATCCCAGCCACGCAGGGAGACAGTCAGGCAACCCACCACTGCAAGGGCAGATCCTGCAGGCAGGAGCAGGGCGGAAAGAAGGGCTGAGGACACAACACTGATTGCTGTGCAACAGTGCCATGAAGCACTAGTCCGGGTGGAGGCGGGCTATGCACGTAGCCAGGAACATGCAGACCGGGCCCACCAGGACTTTGTGGACAACACCGCCATGTTGGGGGCCATCGAGAGGCGGCTTGGCCAACTGGTCGACATTTTCAGCGCCAGGGCATCCGCCAACACCACCCCCCCCCCCTCAAACACCGGCACCGGCCACAACACCGCCACCGCCTACTGCGCCCCTGGCGGCGGATGTGTTACCGAATCAGCCTGCGCCCCTAGCTGACCCCGTGCCGGCACAAAGACGGAGGGGCCGTCCGAGGCAGGAAGTGGCCGAGAGCAGTGTTGGAGCACATGACACACGCTCCAAGAGGAGCCGACAGTGACTCTTTGGAGTACCTCAGAAACCTGGAAAGTATCCGGACCCACCTGCCACAGGCCTGCTGCACTAGGCACACACCACCCTATGTGGTGTCTGCACGCCCATCTCATCTACCATTACCTTGGACTCTCACTCCCCCACCCCTTCACTCCTTTGTAAATATGCACCTACACCTATGCACAATCTGTAAATAAATACCACTTACTCACTCAATGATGTGTTGCCTCAATGTTTATTCACATGATTGCATCAGAAACAGACGTAACCAGGTTCAGGGATCCAACAGGTACAGAATAATGCCGCAACGGAGTGACCTAGGGAAACATAGAACCCGCAAACAGACGTTAGTAAACAGCATCACACTCATCCCAACTCACTGCAGTGCAACTTACAACAAACCACACACATCACTACACGAATGGCTGACACTACACACATCATGGAGAAGTGCATGTACTCATAAATGAAGACACACACACACATGCATACATCACATAACAAAACACATAGATGATCCCCAACACAATGACACCAGAGCAGCAAACCTACACAGGGCATACACAAGCAGCACAAGAGGGGCACACTTACAGTCAAGGGAAGTAGCGTGCTATGAGCTGGCGCCTCTGGTCCACACCTTCCTCCTCATCACTATCCTCA
The DNA here is from genome assembly GCF_964263255.1 of Lissotriton vulgaris. NCBI lineage: Eukaryota > Metazoa > Chordata > Amphibia > Caudata > Salamandridae > Lissotriton > Lissotriton vulgaris. The sequence goes on from NC_141685.1 coordinate 880,137,383, forward strand.
TCAGTCGACATGGGTGGGTCGGGAGGGCGAGGAACTTGCTGTTCATCTGGGTCCAAGATCAGTGCAATGTTATTTCGCACAGCCAGGTTGTGGAGCATGCAGCAGGCCATCACAATCTTGCATACTTTGCCAGGTGCGTAAGGCAGGGCCCCTCCAGTCTTATCTAGGCACCGAAACCTAGACTTAAGCAGGCCAAATGTTCGTTCCACCACTCGACGTGTCCTACCATGGGCATCGTTATATCGCATTTCTCCTGCTGTGGTGGGATTGCGAATTGGACTCAGAAGCCAAGGCCTGTTTGGGTAAGCCGAGTCGCCTGTGTATGTGGGAATTAGAGAGAGACATCAGTACCTGAACATGTGGCCACACCAAGCCACCCAAATATCACTCCAGTCACCACAGCATACTCACCAACAAGCCAGGCTTGTGCCGGACGCAGATTTGCCATCAGTCGTGGGACTATGCTGCTCCGCATGATGTGGGTGTCATGTGCAGAGCCAGGAAATCTTGCACACACATGTGAGATAATGTTGTCGGCCTGGCACACCACCTGCACGTTAAGGGAGTGGAAGTGCTTCCGATTCCGAAACACCTGCTCACGTGCCCGTGGCGGGATGATCGCAATATGCGTGCCATCAATTGAACCCACAACGTGTGGAATGCCACCCAGTGCATAAAAGTCTGCCTTGACCGCTGCCAACTCTGCCGCCTGTGGAAAATGTATGTACTCATGCTTGTACAGCATCATGGCTGTCAGTACATCCTTGAGTACCGTGCTAAACATGGCCTGTGACATTCCCCCGGCATGTCCTATAGTGTACTGGAATGTTCCCGTAGCAAAAAAATGGAGTGCCGCCATCACCTTTTGGGTGGGTGAAATTGAGCCTGGATAAGTTCTCCGCGGCTGCAGGTGAGGAGACAACTTGTTCACAAGCTCCAGCAATCGACGTCGATCAAGCCTGAATTTCCGGACCACCTCCTCGTCCACCATGTCCTCCAGCACAGTATATGGGCGATGGACATTTTGAGCCCTCCTGTGTGGGAGTAAATGGAATGGAAGTCAATTCACATACAACGCATGTGTGTGCAACTCACTCACATGTCACCGCACTCTATCCAACATGTAATAGGCAGTGTTCGATTTGCTTATGTGTGACACCTCTGATTGTCACAACAACATGGATTGACGTAGCAATGTGCACCCACCAGCTACATGATGTGTTGCAACATGTCCAATGCACTCTGTTGCAACATCACTGCCAACAAGGCATGTGACATGACCCAAAAGTGACGGTCATTAGTGGCACACCGATGGGCATGGTATGGAAACCATGGGATAGAGCATGAAGTGTGGAGTCACGCAATCACGCACACAACCCTCAGCATGCAGCTGCAGACAATTAAACATAGTGCATCGTGCATCGTCAGCTGACATGCACTCATTGACGCCGCCATGGCGGTGCACTGCTTCCGCTGTTGACGTCTGGCCATACGCGGCCCGCGTTCAACATTCCAATTGTCTGCACGTGCTAGAGACCGGGACGGATGCATCATTTGCAACAAAGTTGTAAGAGTGGCGCCACCATGGCGGGGCACGTATTCGGCGGGGGAGGTGGAGGCCAATACAGCCATAAGCTGATGTGCATGCACATGCCAGTTCATGACCCCCTTACAGTGACATTGCATCAGGCAGCCTACACCGGCCGGCCCAGCTCTACCCACTACCGCCGTGCCAGGCCTAGCCCTTGACCGCCGTTGCGGCCGTGCCAACTACCGCCGCTTCAGGCCCCCTCCACTACCGCCGTGCCAGACCTAGCCCTTGACCGCCGTTGCGGCCGTGCCAACTACCGCCGCTTCAGGCCCCCTCCACTACCGCCGTGCCAGACCTAGCCCTTGACCGCCGTTGCGGCAGTGCCAACTACCGCCGCTTCAGGCCCCCTCCACTACCGCCGTGCCAGTCCTAGCCCTTGACCGCCGTTGCGGCCGTGCCAACTACCGCCGCTTCAGGCCCCCTCCACTACCGCCGTGCCCTGGCGGCCCTGGCACGGCGGTCATGGGCCTAGGTCTGGCACGGCGGTAGTGGAGGGGGCCTGAAGCGGCGGTAGTTGGCACGGCCGCAACGGCGGTCAAGGGCTAGGTCTGGCACGGCGGTAGTGGAGGGGGCCTGAAGCGGCGGTAGTTGGCACGGCCGCAACGGCGGTCAAGGGCTAGGCCTGGCACGGCGGTAGTGGGTAGAGCTGGGCCGGCCGGTGTAGGCTGCCTGATGCAATGTCACTGTAAGGGGGTCATGAACTGGCATGTGCATGCACATCAGCTTATGGCTGTATTGGCCTCCACCTCCCCCGCCGAATACGTGCCCCGCCATGGTGGCGCCACTCTTACAACTTTGTTGCAAATGATGCTTCCGTCCCGGTCTCTAGCACGTGCAGTTGCCGGTGTGTGAGCGTGACGGTCTGTGCAAGTGCAGCCAATGGGAGGTGTGGACATGGGCCACGGTTGGCCAATTGCAAGTACCGTATGGTGTTCACCGCAACACCAGGGCCAATCATTGGCCAAATTCCAAACACGCTCTCACGGCGGACCAATGGCTGGCGCCGTATGCCACTGACATGGCCACTGGGCCCTATATATGTGTGATGTGCAAAAGCAAACTTTCTACGATGACCACCGACTGCTGCCTGTGACCATCACCTCCACCTGCTGCTGCGGAGCTGACCACCGACTGCTGCCTGTGACCATCACCTCCACCTGCTGCTGCGGAGCTGACCACCGACTGCCGCTCTAGTGCCATACTCCGTGACCTTGCCATGTCGAGAGTCAAAGAGGTCCGGTCTCGTCCCTTCACCGCCGCGGAGCTGGATGTCCTCGTGGACGCTGTGCTCCGCAACTACGGACGCCTGTATGGCGCACCCGGACAGGCGGTAAGTGCAGTGGGGGATAAGTTGTAGTGCATGAGGTGTCAAATGGCACCTGGGCTCTGGAAACTTGGCGGTGTGATGTGTGACCAACTAAAGAATCGATATGTGCATGGCTGCTGAGAGTAATGTGTTGCTCCTATCTGTGTGACTGGCCAACTGTCCACTGACTTCCACCCTTTTGTCTCCCATCATGGTAGGTAAAGCTGCACCTTCGCAAGGACGTGTGGAGGAGCATTGCACGTGAAGTACGAGCAGCGGGGGTGTGCAATAGACGACATACACACTGCCACAAACGCTGGGACGACATTTCCAGACTGAGCAAGAATGTAGCGGAAGTGACACTAGGGCTGATTCCACGGACGGCACGTCTGGCCCGACGCTCAATGACCCCTCTCATGCACCGTATCATAGCTGTGACGCATCCTGACCTGTCCGAGCGGTTGCGTGTGGATGAACATCAACGTGGCGGTAAGCTTACTGTCAGTGTATGTTGCTTGTGAGTGCAATGCATGTATGGTTGCGCACACACATTAGGGTCTTCCGTCTATCGTGAGTCTATTTCCAATGGCATGTTGGTGACATTGCCACAGTTAACTTTGCACTTGCACATGCGGAATGTTGAGCCGCCACCTGCTAAGCTGTTCAGTTGTCATGCACATGCTGTAGTGCTCCGTCACCCCTTGCCAACACTTGTGTGCTGATGTAGTTCCTCATGCCCAGTGTGCATGCTGTACATGTATTACGGCCAACGCCACAGAATTCCTGTGAGGATGACTGCTTGGGGTGGGCTGTGTGCAGGTTGGGGGATCGATGGACAGTGTCATCAGTGGCTTTAGGGATTCCGCAGCAGTACTGTACGTGTGTGTGCCCATTACTTACACCCATTTCCTGTGCTTTTCAGCATTGGCAGAGGGCACTCAGCCACATACGGCGGAGATTACAGAAGGCAATGCATCCGGATCAGACGTCGCGCACACGCAGACTGACACCGAAGGGGCCAGCGGCGGAGAGGGGGACAGGACCGTCCCGGAGGACTCGCATGTGGAGACAACATTGTCATCATCTTCCGACAGTGTTGGTGAGTCAGCACTGTTGTCACAGACTGGGAGTGGGCAACCAACACCTTCGGTCGGGACACAGCACACAGGGCCCACCCTGCCGGCAACTGCACCATGTACTGTACGTGCACGCAGGAGTAGGGGGAGCAGAGTGGCGTTCGGTGTCGGCACCGCTGCCCCAGCCTCGGTGACCCAAAATTCTCTTTGTGCAGAGGCTGTTGATCTGCTGCGACAGCTGTGTGTGGGCCAGACAAATATGATTAATGCATTCCAAGACCACGATAGGAAGTTGGGGCAGGTGGTGGCATTCATGGAAGGTATGCATGGTGATCTGGCTGGTGTACACAGGACACTGCAGTCATTGTCTAACAGTGTGTCGTCTGCCATTGTACAGTCGCACGGACTGGGTGGTACTTCTGTTCCGCCATCTACAACTCTGGATGTGTCAGGGGGGAGTGAATTTTCTGACCAGGACTCCAATACAGGTTATTGCACTAGAAGCAGCGTCAGCCAGCACGTCAAGGCACGGAGGCCTCAGACCCCATCCCCTAGGTCAGGTAACTCTGTTCACAAGGGCAACGTCAGATATAGTGGAGTACACACACGTGAGGCAAAAGAGGGGTTGGGTGTAATGGCTACACATGCTGCACAGCCATCCCACACACAAGGTACTACCAGGCCAAGACTCACTCCCGCTTCCATTGACACTACCCTGTACGAGGACAGTGAGAAGACGAATACATCTCTTGAGGGCTCGCATACTCCCAGTACCAGGGACACTAGGAAGGAAGGTGCCACTCCCAAGGGCAGGGAAAGCAGGAAGGATGTAGGCACTCCCAAGGGCAGGGACAGCAGGAAGGATGTAGGCACTCCCAAGGGCAGGGAGACTACGAAGGAAGGTGCCACTCCCAAGGCCAGGGAAAGCAGGAAGGATGTAGGCACTCCCAAGGGCAGGGAGACTACGAAGGAAGGTGCCACTCCCAAGGCCAGGGAAAGCAGGAAGGATGTAGGCACTCCCAAGGCCAGGGAAAGCAGGAAGGATGTAGGCACTCCCAAGGCCAGGGAAAGCAGGAAGGATGTAGGCACTCCCAAGGCCAGGGAGACTACGAAGGAAGGAGCCACTCCCAAGGGCAGGGACAAGAATAGTCACAAGACAAACGCACCTAAGAGGAGCACGGACAGTTCCAGGGGCAGGGACACACACGGGCAGAAGGGGTGTCCAGCTGATATGCACACCACAGACGACAAGTCTGCTGCCTGCAAGAGGGCACCATCCAGGGAACAGGGCAAGTCCACAGAGTACAGTACTCCTACGGAAATGGAACATCCAAGGCCCAAGGACTCGCCCATGAATAGTGGCGCTGTCAGGGACAGGCATACATCACCCATAGTTGCTCTGAGACAGCTGTTTTCTGGCAAACGGAATACAGAAGACTCAGCAGTGGAGTCACCCCTTACATCCACTCCCATCATGGCCCGTCAGGGACGGATGCAGGTGGACCCTGTCGTGGCATCCCCCATGACACATGTTGCAGAGGCCACAAGGCAGCCACACAGCAAACGACAAGCAGGCTCCAGCACGTCCCCAGAGACCATTCCCCCCCCAGCACATGCACCTCCCATGGTGGGTGAAATTGCTTCTCAGTCCGGTCGACTTGTGGTTCCTGTCCTGTCCAGGGTGCAGGCACATGTCCAAAAGAAGCGTAGACACACAGCATTGACACATGCCCAATCCGATATCGGCCAATTGCAACTATCCCCCGCTCCCAGAGCCACCCTGCCTCCTGGACCATACAGTCCTGTGGCTCATCATTTCAGTGGTCACAGTGGCGCTGGTGCAGTTGACTCGCATGTGTCTGTTAGTGGCAGGGTATCCGTCGAGACAAATCCTGTATCAGGTGCTGGCAGTGTATCTGGGTCTATGGGCCATGTGTCAGTAACTCGGGCTGTGTCGGTGTGTCACACTCCTGTATCAGGTGCTGGCAGTGTATCTGGGTCTATAGGCCATGTGTCAGTAACTCGGGCTGTGTCGGTGTGTCACACTCCTGTATCAGGTGCTGGCAGTGTATCTGGGTCTATAGGCCATGTGTCAGTAACTCGGGCTGTGTCGGTGTGTCACACTCCTGTATCAGGTGCTGGCAGTGTATCTGGGTCTGTGGCTCACGTGTCAGTCACTACATCTGTGGCTGTGTGTCACACTCCGGTTTCTGGTGCTGCCAGTGTGTCCGATGCGGGTACTTCACGCAATCCACCTGATAGTGTGCTGTAAGTTGCTGTACTGTGCCCTGTGATGTAGCTGCTCTGGTGTCCACACTGCCCTGTTGCTGTTCTGATACTGCATTGTGCCCTCTGATGTACCTGCTCTGGTGTCCACACTGCCCTGTTGCTGTTCTGATACTGATGTATGCCCTGTGATGTACCTGCTCTGGTGTCCACACTGCCCTGTTGCTGTTCTGATACTGCATTGTGCCCTCTCATGTACTGCCTCTGATGTAGCTGCTCTGGTGTCCACACTGCCCTGTTGCTATTCTGATACTGCATTGTGCCCTCTGATGTACCTGCTCTGGTGTCCACACTGCCCTGTTGCTGTTCTGATACTGATGTATGCCCTGTGATGTACCTGCTCTGGTGTCCACACTGCCCTGTTGCTGTTCTGATACTGCATTGTGCCCTCTCATGTACTGCCTCTGATGTAGCTGCTCTGGTGTCCACACTGCCCTGTTGCTGTTCTGATACTGCATTGTGCCCTCTGATGTACCTGCTCTGGTGTCCACACTGCCCTGTTGCTGTTCTGATACTGATGTATGCCCTGTGATGTACCTGCTCTGGTGTCCACACTGCCCTGTTGCTGTTCTGATACTGCATTGTGCCCTCTCATGTACTGCCTCTGATGGACGTTTTCAGTGCAATGGACTGTTGGTGCCCTTGGCCCCTCTCATGTACTGCCTCTGATGGACGTTTTCAGTGCAATGGACTGTTGGTGCCCTTGGCCCCTCTCATGTACTGCCTCTGATGGACGTTTTCAGTGCAATGGACTGTTGGTGCCCTTGGCCCCTCTCATGTACTGCCTCTGATGGACGTTTTCAGTGCAATGGACTGTTGGTGCCCTTGGCCCCTCTCATGTACTGCCTCTGATGGACGTTTTCAGTGCAATGGACTGTTGGTGCCCTTGGCCCCTCTCATGTACTGCCTCTGATGGACGTTTTCAGTGCAATGGACTGTTGGAGCACTTGGCCCCTCTCATGTACTGCCTCTGATGTACCTGCTCTGGTGTCCACACTGTCCTGTTGCTGTTCTGATACTGCATTGTGCCCTGTGATGTACCTGCTCTGGTGTCCACACTGCCCTGTTGCTGTTCTGATACTGCATTGTGCCCTCTCATGTACTGCCTCTGATGGACGTTTTCAGTGCAATGGACTGTTGGAGCACTTGGCCCCTCTCATGTACTGCCTCTGATGTACCTGCTCTGGTGTCCACACTGCCCTGTTGCTGTTCTGATACTGATGTATGCCCTCTGATGTACCTGCTCTGGTGTCCACACTGCCCTGTTGCTGTTCTGATACTGCATTGTGCCCTCTCATGTACTGCCTCTGATGGACGTTTTCAGTGCAATGGACTGTTGGAGCACTTGGCCCCTCTCATGTACTGCCTCTGATGTACCTGCTCTGGTGTCCACACTGCCCTGTTGCTGTTCTGATACTGATGTATGCCCTCTGATGTACCTGCTCTGGTGTCCACACTGCCCTGTTGCTGTTCTGATACTGATGTATGCCCTGTGATGTACCTGCTCTGGTGTCCACACTGCCCTGTTGCTGTTCTGATACTGCATTGTGCCCTCTCATGTACTGCCTCTGATGTACCTGCTCTGGTGTCCACACTGCCCTGTTGCTGTTCTGATACTGCATTGTGCCCTGTGATGTACCTGCTCTGGTGTCCACACTGCCCTGTCGCTGTTCTGATACTGATGTATGCCCTCTGATGTACCTGCTCTGGTGTCCACTATGGGCATGCTCCATTCTAGACTGTGACTTTGCTCCGAATCAGCGTAAATAAAATAGCGATTCATGTGTCGTGCTTTGTCAGAGTCATTCTTGCGTGTGTGATGCTGGTGTGGATTGGTATTTTCTTGGGGGCGGTGGGTTCTGCTCAGGACCCAAGTCCTGCAACAAGAAGTGGGGTGACGCAGAAATCACGACAGGAAGTGATAGGGTGGCTTCCACTCAGTAGCAGTTTATAGTTATCATGCTCCCTGTTGAATTAGTGGGGGGACGCCGTCCACCCGCGTGGTACCCCGACTTGAGCCCTGGTTGTGCTACGTGTCACTCTCCCCTACCTGGGTCACGGCCCTTGGAGGCGTTGCCGTACACAGGCATTTGTGCATTTTGGGACATGTCACTCCCCCCTCCCTACGTCACCGCCCTGGCCGGTACTCCTCTCCAGACAGCGAATGCTTAGGTGCCTACCTGCGTCGTCGTCGATGGTGGGCCAAGACGAGGACGTACTGGATCGCGTAGAGTATCGGGTAAGCCTGTAGTGCAGGGTCCATGTCGGCGTGCGGCTCGTGGTGGGTATGGTCGCTGTGGAGCATCCGCCGTGTTCAGGCAGGTTGTTTATCCGCCGCGCTTTTATGTGTGTTTTCCGCCATCTTGATTTGGAGGACGGTCCTAGTCGTCAGTCCGTACGGCGGAGTCTCTGGAAAGGTTACGTCCGCTGCGTGGTTGGGTGTGGTGGTGCGGCGGACCGTGTTCTACCGCCGCGGACGGAATTTGCCACGTATTTCGTATCCTGATTTGGCGGACGGAGTGTCCGCGACGGGCGCACGGAAAATAGGCCTGTTCCGCATACTCAGGGTATGCGGAGGCACTTCCGTCCGCCATCCTAATGACCCCCTTAATGACTGCATCTGCCCAGTGACAGCCAAAGGATTCTCAAACTTGACTGACAGCAGTGGGGGAATTCTCTCTAATTAATTGAGTATTGAATGACCTGCCATCTGTCTGGCAGTGCTGAGCTTGGAGTGCTAAAATTGCATTAACGACACAGATCTACCTCCATGATAATTGACCCTGACTTTGGGAGGCCTTTGCGGCATGTTGGGGTATTGTCTGGGGCTCAAAACTTCTTCTCTAGGTGATGAGCAGCATCATTGCTGAGTCCTTCACGACCCCTTTCCCTTCCATCCTCAAATGGGAACAAATGTGATCGATTCCGGAGGTTGCACTTTCAAATCTTACGGAAAACACTTTTCTCTCCAGAAATCACAGGCAAGGAATAATAGTAGTAGGCTGTATCATTGTATGAAATCTCATAATATTACCATGAGAAGAGTCAACCTGAAGTGGCATCTTCTAATACTCCTGGAGAACCATGTAGTATCATCACTCCGCCTTAATATTGTTGTCCTCGTCCTCATTCACCTCTTCTACCCATCGGACACCATCCCTCTCTTCTTCATTGTATTCTGCATTCTTTCTCCTCTCCTTGTCATAGAATATGTCCATCATATGCAGTGGAGACTGCAGAAAATCCACTGGAACGAGGACCAGTGAAGGTTTGGTGTTATAGTCTTGGGTTGTGGAGAGACAGATAGTTACCAGTCCTGCTGCTGATGGGTAGCATAATGAGATCTATAACTAAAAAAATGAGGTAGATGTTCTCCTACTCCTGCCTATTCTTGCCACCCTGATTGCAAATATTGAACATTGTCTGTCTAAAGTTTGGACAGCTTCAGACTGGTGTTCATGCTTGCCAATCTCCATTTCTTCTTCTGTATCCAGAATCTGGGCAATGTAGCTGATTTGTAATCTTTTTGTCAAACTCAGAGGTAGCTGCATGGCACCGGCAGCACTGGGAGAGGATGGATCTAGTATCTGAAGGATGATGTCGGGACTGAGCTTTCTCTATTGTCATCAACACAAACAACTTCACAACTCAACAAGAACGCCGTAATGATAAAGGACTATGGGACTCCCACTGATGAGATGAGGTTCAGAGTTATCAGCAGCAGATCATGAACTGGGGCTCGAAATAAGCGGGTTGTTGACGAGTACAATACCAACTGATAGACCGCTGCTAAATGAGAAATTGTTGTTGATGATGCACCTTTACTTGATGTGGGCAGGATTGAGGTCATGGCTTTAGACTTCTTAGGTGCTGACGGAGGTCTCCTTGTATCAACAATTTCCTGCAACAAAGTTGGTAAAACCTCCCAGAACTATATTTATTCCTCATTTTTTGTGGGACCGAAGGTTTTTTTTCTTTTGATTTTTTTTTTCTTTTGTTTTTTTTTAAATAATTTGTGGGCACAACAATCAAGGAGATGAGGATTTTTGTCATAAGAAGCCAAAGAAAGTGAGCACCTCTTTTAAAAATTCCAGTCTAGGCAACACTTAAAGATTAGGTGGTAGGGGTTGCACTTTAAAGAAATCATCCCCCAATGAGAGGGTCCGTTTACTAAGATCTTGAAAGTACAAGGCCAGACATCTATCTCCACATAAAATAGCCCTGGCAGAGAACGCCTTGCAAAAATGTCATATTTTGATGCCTTGTGGTGGGATGAAATGAGTCAATAAACTAAGTTCGGGTCATTGGTCAAAAGGACAAGTGGAACAGCAATTAAAAAGGGACTTCTTCCCCCTCGGCGAAGTGTCAGTCACGGTGCAAAGCAAGGTCTCCCCTACTCCAAAATTACAGGGTAAAACCTGAACCTGGTAGTTTTAACCCTCGGGAAAAAAAAGCCTGTAATTGAAGGGGCAGCTCTTATCTATAAAGCAGGTAGAGCATGTCTTTCGCCAGGGACTCCAGTACACTTGTTGTGATACGGAAAACTGTGCTATGATGAGCTCTAGAGTGATGGGAGTGCACAGTACTTTTAACTCAGTGGCTGGAGTTTTGACCGTTTGCAATTAGAGTGAAGAGGCGGCAGACCCGAGAGCAGAGGACGGCCCGGGACCAGGGTTCGATTCCAGGCGCGGCAGGTTTCTGGACCAGGGTCAGCGGACTCGATAATTCTCTCGCCTCGGTGCCCACTCTGATCAGCGATCACACTCGGCAACTCTGGGCATTAGCTTGCCTCATCTTCACTAACGGCCCCACCAGACCGCCGGGGATGCCTGGTCTCACCCTGGAGATACCCATTAAGGGACCATCTCTCAGGGAAGCCAGGAAGGGTTTCGCAGCGGTCGAAGTGCCTTGGGACCCTACGGGTAAGTAGTGCGCTATATAAATGCCTATACATTTACATACATACATACATTTACAATGTCCTACTGAATAATTGTCAGTCTTTTGTCTATGTGCAAATTACCGGCGCTGGCTAGCCTGATCAAAGGAAGTGTCTCGGGCATCTTAATCTAGCCAAGATCTAATTCTGGAGGGGTAGATGGTATACGCAATCTCCATTTTTAAAAAGCAGAAAACACACATTGACGCACTAATAAAGCAAATAACTGTCTTTCGTATTAAGTGAATTAATCAGAAGTGGGAACACTATCATGTTTGCTACTCAGTCATAATATGAAAATGAGGGACTGCAAGGTGCACCACTGAGTATACTACGATAAACTGGTGTTTTAAATATTGTTCTACCTAAATATCATTCCCAGAATATAGACTGGCACAATATCAGAAAAGTAAGCATATTTAAGTATCTGTTTACTATTCTTAACTCCACATCTAAGTACTTTAACACTATGGGACTAATTCACAAACTGTACTTTGTAGTACGTTTTGTGCGGAGTTTTTTTGCCTTCGCACTACCTTTTTACCTATTCTTACGTGTGTGGAGTTCTACTGAAAGTAGTACACTTACTCAAAAGTGTAAGTTACCTTTGTGAATCAGGCCCTATATATCTTCAAGTTACATAAACGTATCGTTAATAAAGGAAAATCTATAACATATACTTGTCACAATATTGTATTTACTATTCAATGTTATGGATACAAAATATTTGTAGTACAGTATTTTTGTTGATGATATTCTGATATACAATTACTATTTGTGGTTAGAAATAAAAACAATAGAACTGAGGATGAACGCAGTAGTTAAGTGCTAACATTTGTACATTACACTATCCGGAGTAAGTACAACAGCTGACTACTTCAAAAGTCGAGATAGGCCCACTTTTTTTTAAAAAAGCAGTCAGTCTGATCTAGGCTGATCAACCACAAGATTATTTACATATTGAATTCAGGAATACAGTAAAATGGTTTGGGGTAGGCATCAGGCAGATAATCCTTTTGGGATAAATAATACATTATGTCACAACTGAGATTCCTGATGCCAAGATACAGACCCTAGTAACCCACTCTTTTGGTTTTTTACTACAGGTAAAGAGACCTTTATTGAAGGATGGCACTTGTATTCAGATCTTTGGGTCCTGGGACCGTGATGTGATGTCCTTGTTCTTCAAATGGATGATGGAATGGAAGATACACGTGTACTCAGTGAACCTGGAGTGTGCACAGATATACAGTAGAACAATAAATATGTGAACACTATTCGCAGCTTACCCAGCACTGACGGATGCCTACTGCCAGAGAGATTTGCATAATATTGCCTCAGGAGGGGTGAGGGCGGATCCCCATTTGTGATCACGCCCAGTGATGGATTAAGGGATGGGGTGCATAGGCAAACCTTGAAGACAAACTCTGCAGGATGGCCACACAGGGCATCAGCAGCTCCCACCCAGTGTGTTAGCCACACTGAAAGAATCTTTGTCCAACTAAATGTCTCTCTGTAGGACAGAGAAGTCAGACATCTGCCCAGCTAGAATGAGGTTTCTATATTGAATGGGTCCAAATTCTGGAACAAAGAGGAAGCATAGATGTGTGTCACTCAAGAGTAACTAACGAGATATACTTGGCCATCTCCATCAACCCCATAAACATTCAGCAGTACTGTGGGTAGGGCGCTAGGAGTTCCCAGGTGCCCCCATCCCCCCACACACACACAAACCTTGAATCTTTTAGGATGGCACAGAGAGATCTTCTGGGGAGTAGAATATACCAAAAGCCAACATCCACTTCTCACGGCCCAGGTAGCTTATGCCATGATATGTGCCTTATATCTGCATACTTAACACACAGCTTTAGGTGCTTGTGCAACCATGTTTACACTTTAGAAAATACATGTCTTTTGTATACTATTGCTTGATTCCTGTAAAGCGCTCTGATACCCTAAAGGGTCAAGTTCGCGCTGTATAAACTCTAATTAACTAAAAGTACATATATACATTAAAGGAGGGAGAGGGTGGAAAGCCGTGCATGTCTAGCCAACTCCTTTGGCTACCAAGGGTTTTTGGCCCTGTTGTGTGGGTAGGTCACTTCACTTATCCCTTGCTCTGTGTTTATTTTGACATGTGTGTTTAACTAAAAGACCTCACAGTATTAGAATGCTCCTTCCCCTCTCCTCAACTCTGGCAACTAACCCCATGAATGTGCACCTCCTTAAAGTTACCCAGTGTTTGTTGTATACCTTAATGTACAGTGAAGTCTATACATCTTCCGCATTGTGTAACAGTTTACATATTTACCGTTTTGAATGATTAAACTTAGTTTTGTAGAATTCACTAGACTATCCTCATGTGCTGCACAATCTATGAAGCAAACACAAGGAGATGATGGACGAAGCAATGAATCTATGAAGCAGCAATATTTCTTGTGCCCTTTCCTTGTGCACCAACATTGATTATTTTGCGAGTGATCTTCCGAGACAAATACAATTTTAAATGCTTTGTCTGCTGGAAGTCTCAGATGGAACACACCTATATTTTTTTTGTTTGTTCGTCTCTTGTTTACTGCTTTATTTCTACGTAATGCCATCTGAAAAGGAGCCAAAAATCGTCAAAGTTGGATACACCTGATAGGGGTCTTTATTGAAGTCATAAATCCACAGTAAAAGCACTTACTGCTCCATGTGCACCAAGAAGTGGCCTTCAAAGTCAGTGGAAACCCATCTGTTAGGCCTCCTCAAGTGTCCTAGTATTTTTTCCACACCACATCAAGGCATGTCAAGAGAAACCAAGAGAGTGCTAATTTGCATATACTCGTATCTTAATAATAACACCGGTAACTCATCAATTATTATTATTATTATTATTGCATTTATTGAGCGCACAGCTACCCGGAGGTTTCCCGGCGCTTGCCTTGGGAACCCGTCCTGGCTTTTCCCTGTGAGATAGCCCCTACAGGGCATCCCCAAGGTGAAAGCCAGGCATCCCGCCGCAGGGGGCCGTTGTGGAGATTAAGCAAGCTTAATGCCCAGAGTTGCAGAGTGAGAACCCATGATTAGAGCAGGCACCGAAGCGAGAATTATCGAGTCCGTGGACATTTGAGCTCAAGACCCTGCCGCGTCGGGAATTGAACCCTGGTCCCGGGTCAATGGAGGGGAGAGAGTGGTAAGGAATTTGTGAAAAGATGTAGAATCCACAAGAAATATTCATACCAACGGTAGTAACTTTTTCTTCTCATGGATACTTCATCCCAACGATTCCTCACCTTATGAATGAGTCAGAAAGCAATACCCCACGGGAGGTAGGATTAATTAGTGCCCATAAACGAAGGAATTCATGCAACACAGCCTGGCAAGAAAGATATCTGTAATAACTAAGCATGGGCGGAAAATCTGTTACGCTCGCGGATTTTGCGGATTTTCGGTAAATTCGCAATCCGCGAGATTCGCGAATTTCCCGCAAAATCAGCAAATCCGCGAGCAGCGGATTTTATGGCTTGCTCGCACTGTTCGCGTGAGTTCGCGGCTTCCCAGTTCAACTTCGCGCCCCGCGAATAAGCGCTAAATTGCAGAAATACGATCTTAGCAAAACTGAAACTACTTACCAGGTTCAAAAGTTCAAGCTCATCATTAGTAGCCATTTCCTGTAGTGCTTCCTGAGGGGCCCCTCCAGAGTTCAGTTGCCTACTTGCAACTATTATGTGACCCTGCTCTGACCCTCAGAATAGTTACACAAAGGTCCTGAATTACAGCTAAGGCAGACAAGCAGGAGCCAGGCTGGAAGTTCAAATCCAGTGACACATTAATCAGCCCCTAATTCATTATTGTCAGTTGGGGCAGGGCAGGTGTTGTAACTAATTTTGCAACAATGAAAGCACTTAGCAAGTGCAAAAGATCACTAATCAGGAAGCACTAAGGAAGCAGGTGCCAGCTAAAAAAATATTCTGTGACACATTAATCAGCCCCAAATTAATTCAGGTCACTTGAGGCAGTGAAGGTGTGCTTTGCTTTGCCGAAAATAATGTACACTGGACAACCAGAGGGTGCGGTGATGAAACAGAGGGTGGCATGGGTGGGCCAGAGGGTGGCATGAGTAGTCAGAGAGTGGCAGTGGTGACAGAGAGTGGCAGTGATGAAGAAGAGTGTCCCAAACAGGCTGGACACGTAGAAACAACAAGTTCGCAAAACTTGCGACCCAACAGGTAAGTTCGCGTTTGCGAAATTGTACAAAACCCTCGCGAACTGGCAGAAACCCGCGCGAACACACAAAAAAAAATCCTCAAATTCGCGAGAATTCGCGGATTTTGCGGATTGCGAGTTCGCAAATCCGCAAAATTCGCAAACGCGAGATTCGCAAAATTCGCCCATGCTTAGTAATAACATGTCTGGATTTTGAGGCAATAATGTTTTGCAAAAGTATGTAAGGAAGAACAACTGGCCACCAAATTCCAGCCACAATGACACCATGAAAAGAGTATCAGAAAATAAGATTTGCATTCTTTATCTGAAGCTAAGGTAGTAAGCAAACCACACATACATTATTTGGGCCAGGGCTGTCATGTTCATCCCACAAGAGGGACACTTTAAAAGAATTGAAGGCATAGCAACAAACTTCCCTTTCATATGTTGAAATAAGAGGGAAAAGTCATTAAATATGTTTTAGATGTCAAATGAGTTAATACAATCGAAATATGAGGGATAAAATTACTAAATAAGTTGACAAACCCTGAAATACTCAGAACTCCTCTCAACATGAGCTGCAAAAAAGAACTAACCCTGTGCCCTGCCAGTAAAAGGCATGCTGTATATGGAAGCTGCTGGTTCCTTACAGGTACAGTGCATGTTTTCATTTCTCTTTACTTTTAGCTTATGGTGCAAGACGTTTTCTGTATGTGCTTTCTTAATTCTATAAGTATGGACTATTATCTTTATTTCAGCATGTTTGAGAACATCCTGTCTTATTTATTATTTAAAATAAAAGAATTTGCTAAAACAAGAAGGCTTCTAATGCAATGCATTTGTTTGCCTGCATTTGGGAAATTACACCTTTGTACCGCCTATGACTGCACATGCTAATTTTGGAAATTAAGTGCTCCTGAGATCTGTGCACATGGATGGGAATAGTCTACTATTACGATTATCAGTGAGTATCTTACAATGCAGACGTGTATGGCACAAAACCAAGGTCACTTCCTTTCAGGGCCATGGTGAACAGATCCACTCTCGGGCAATTTAAATCCGAACAAGGTCATGTGGGTCACATAGAGTTCCCATTTGTGGTCCTCTAGAAACTGATTGCTCAGTGCAGCTGCCCAGACACTGAGAGTGCCCGCAGTATGAACAGCAACTGGGAAGACGACCCCTGTAGGATACACTACCAGAGGCATAAAGACTCCCAAGAAAAGGTCCAGAAATATACATTCCTTGTCTGTTGATATAGTGGGTAGTGGTTGCGTTGTCTGATAGGACGTGGCTGGGTCTCCCTTCAATGGAGGGGCAAAAAGCTTTCAGGACAAGGAGGAATGCCCAGAGCTCCAACACATTTATGTGCAGCCTCTCCACCAACGTGGACAAAGGCCCCATGCTGCAACGTCACCCAAATGAGCAGTTCAGCCCAATGAAAAGGCTTACATAACCACGGTAGCCTGCAACTATGAAGGGTTGAATGAGGCCTGGACATCCTCAAAAAAGCCAGTCGTCCTCAGGCAGGCGTAGAGCCATTAATGCCACCGACGATGAAACCGCTCTGCCCAGCGAGTCTCTCGTATCCAGCCCACGCAACACATGGCAATCCTAGCTGTGTCTCTCCCATCAGCAACAGCTTGAGAGAGTACAGCTCGGGCTTCCTTAGAGACCATAGGAAGCACCTGTGCAACTGAGTCCCAGAACAAATAGGAGTATCAGCTCAAAAGGCATGAGGTATTTACATACCGCAGGGTCAGGCTGGTAGAAGAAGACATCTTCTTTCCCCAAGGTATCCAGTTTCTTGGATTCCCTGTTCGGGGAGTGGAAGGACTGCACCAGGATTTAATTTAAAATTGGAGTTTTGGACTACCAAGCTCTCTGTGGTGGGGTGTGTTGTGAGCAAACTGGGATGCTCTCAGGAGGGGTGATGGCAGCGGGCAATTGACCTATTCACAGGAGCTCCTGTGCGGGGCTTGGACCAGGCTCGAGTAGGACATCCGTGATGGCTACGTTAAACTAGAGAAACGGTTCTGATGTGGTGACTCCCAGCTTAAGCACCTCAGTCAAGACATTCTTCTTGACAGCCACAGTGGTTATATAAAGGTCCAGGGCCTCATCCTGCCCTCATCACCACTATAGCGAATGTGGCTCCTTCCTCTATTGTCACAGTTGGAGGAGAAACCAAAACAGTATAGGCAGGAATACAGTCCACTGGCATCCGTCACATCCTCACATTAGATGCCTTTGGTGATATCTAAGAGCTGGTATTCATCAACAAGTGTCCCTCCCAATCATACCCAAGCCCTAGTTTAAAGGAATAGGCCTCACACTCTAGCCTTGGTGGTCTGCCCCCAGTCGGCGCTGGAGTCGGCATCAGATGCTGCCAATCTGACTCTGTGTCGGAGTTGGGAATGAGTATGGGGACTGTGCCACAGTTGGTCGTCGGCAGTGGATGGATCCAAGGGGCCTGGCTGGTGTCAGAGGTGAACTAGCCAGGGGAAAACAAGTAGAGGCTCTCCCAAGCTCACTGGCCCGAAGGTGCTCCAGTGTGGACAGGCCATCCAAATATGAGGTACCTGGCCTCATAAAATTCACAAAGTTGAAAGGGGATCACTCTGGCTCCTGGAAACTCAGGGGAGACAGAGACGGCTCAGGCTCAACTGCCGAGCCAGGCCTTGAATGCCAATGCTCTCTCATCTCGTCAGTTGACTTCGACAGGTGGGGTGTAGTCAAAGACCTCTTTGACTTATCGCTCTACTTCCATTTGTGGGACTTACCCGAGCACCTGGATGACTGCGACAATGAGCGCCTCTTGTATCGGGACCTTTTCTTGACCGGTATCGAGAACGTTGCGGTATTGTAAGTTGAACAGCAAGGAGCTTAAGGGACTGCTTCCTTAAGGAGTTGGGGTTCATGGAGTGACAATCGACTCAGGTCTTGACATCATGGTCACACTCAAAGCACCACAGACAGACAAGATGTGGATCTGTCACCGACATCTGACTCTTACAGGCGACACAGGGCTTGAAACCAAGCCTGCTTTGCAGACATCTCTGCCACACCAGGAGACAAGTCTCAAAAATCTTCAACAAAAGGGGTGAAAAAGGGTCAGTCAAAAAGTAACCAGGTATAGTTTTTCTCCAGATCTACACTGACTGGCACGGAAAGAAAAGAGCTGACATCAGTGCACTGGATTAGCGTCTATATAGATGCGACACACGTCACTTCCGGTGATGCCACACAGAGCCGAATGATGCCACCTACCAGCACGCAGGGGTACTGCTCACAAAAAAATTCAGGATCAAGTCTGATGCCTAGGGATTATTCTAAGGTATGGAACCTGCAGGTAGAAGTCTCTATCAGATGATTTTTTACACTACTTTTGGTCTTTACGTTTGCTAATTGGTAAGTTATTTTATTACAATTTTTCCTCTTGCTTCTGTCCACAGCATAAATAGACTTTCCCTGTTCAAGTCTTTTCTTCTTTTGTCAAATCTCCAGAGGTTTCTTTGATTATTTCTATGTCAAATATACATTTTAACAGTTCTGTCAGTGAATGCTAAATGACCTGTAGGAAAGTAGGATCGGCTTTTGTGGTTACCCCCACTTTTTGCGTGGTGCTATGCTGTTTCTGACTAGTCTGACTGTGATCATGCTAATCAGGACCCCAGTCTCTGTGCTGTCTCCCCTAAATTGGTATGGTAAGTACTTAGGTACATCCCAAATTGGACACTGGTGCATCCTTATCAGTCCCTAGTATATGGTACTGAGGTACCCAGGGCATAGGTGCACCATGGGTCCCCCATGGGCTGAAGCATGTACTATGCCACCCATGATGGACCACTCAAATTGTAACTATAGGTCTGCCATTGCAGCCTGTGTAAGCTGGTGCTAGCACCACTTACTCAAGATATAGGTTTCGCTATATCTAAGGTCACAACACTTAAAGCCTATAAGTCATCCCTAAAGCAGGCCTTTCATTCGTGAAGGCAGGGTGCTCGGTTCTAAGTGTAAGGGTGCCCCTGCATGAGCAGGACACACCTACAACCTTCGGAGTCCATTCTCCTGGGTTGTAAGTGCATCAGCCATTCTTATATTTAGAGTGGCCCATTCTTATACATAGAGTGGCTATGTGTCATTTAGAGATGACCATCTCTAAATTGGCTCTACAAACCCTATCATGTTTGGTATCAAACATGCTGGAATCATACCACCACGCCATAAATTATTTCATGCATTGTAAAGCTCCTACGGGAGGCCCTCAGTGCTCCCAGTACCAGTCTTCTATATCCAGACAGCACAACATGACTGCTGCCGACCAGAGACACCATTCTGCCCTCCTGCTGGTAAACCAAGTTCGAGCAGGGAAAGGCAGAACAATAGGTATCCTGTCGCAGGGAGGTGTGACCACCTCCCAGACAGGGTTTAGTGTATTGGGCCGGGTTGGAGAGGTTGTCAGCGCCACTCAGTCTGCTCCTTGCATAGTCCAGTTCAAACCAGCTCAGGGAGCCGATGGCTTGCGCTCTGCCGTGAAACTGGACAAAGTATAAGAGTATCCTCCCCACTGTCAGACCCTCTCCTGGGGGTGAACCCTAATCGCCCCGCCCTTTCCTTAGGGTACTTGAGGGCTTACCTGAGGGTTGGGTCTTAGATGCGTCGTGAGACAAGATTATTTCAAGACACCACTTCTTCTTCGACAGTCTGGGCACTCTGGACTTCGCTCTTGGCCTCAAGAATGCAACTAGGAAGACTCCTGCGGCTCCTGGTCCAGTCGCCAGGCTCGTCTGCTGCAACGTCCATGCCTGTGATTGATACAGGAACTTTCCAAGGCCTGTAGACATCCAAGACACCTGAAGGAATCTCCTTTGGAGTGAAGGAGTCTCTTCCCTGCATCTGCTGGCACCGCAACTAAGCTGACCGGATCTGTTGATCCTGGGCTCCCACGGACTCCAAAAGGCTCAGCAACACAGGTCGTGGTTCTTCATATCACTCGAGGCCTGCCCTGTCCTCTCACTAAGTTTGAGGCCATTATCCCTCGTCCGAGCCGCAGGAACCGAATACCTGTGCACTGCATCGACTTGCTGTTGCAAAGGCTTGTTGGCTTCCTTCCATCAAGATCCTCAGGCTCAGAGTAGCCCCCACTTCAAGCATCTTCTGTCCTCACTGCATCACTTGCACCGTGGGCCTGCATCTTTGGTGAGCTGCTTGAGGTCTTCTTGCGACTCCAGTGCCTCCGGCTTGTGGGTCCTGCTGAGTTCTTCTTTGATATCTGTGGGCTCCCCTGATTTCTCTGGCCTGCCCTGACTCCCCTGCTTGTGGGGAGTCACCTGGGCCTTGCTGGTCCTGACAGTGCACCTTCTTCGCTTTCGATGTTGTTTGCAGTTACCAAGGCTTGTTGGTGCTCCTGTCAGACACCGACCCCACAACTCTTGTCATCCGACGTGGGACAGCTCATTACCGGCTCCTGGTCTTCAACAGCGTCGCCTGGTCCTCACAGCTGCAGATCCAAGGTCACAGTCACTGTTCCTGCAGCACCCAACATCGGTGGACATTCATCTTCCGTGCCTCCTGGTCACTCCTGAGTGGCATAGACTCTGTCCCCTCTGCTTGCAGGAACTCTTCACCTTGAATCCACCGTTGGGTTCCACTGGACACTTTCACCTTCTCCAGCAGCGGCACCTTCCTAAAGTCTCCCACTGAGTTCAACAGCGGTTTCCGATGCCACTTAACACCTATGCACCCGGCTTCCCTGGTATAGGTATCTTGGTTCCTGGGGTATCCATGGGTGAGGGGGCTCTACAACCTTGTCTTCCACTGGGTTTCTTCAGGGACCACTGGGAAAGGTCCTCCTTCTTTAAAATTGCAACTAAGACTTACCCGTTGACTTGTATTGAGAACACGGCCGTGTTCCTAAATTGTACACGACCTCCATGGGGTTCCTAGATATTCAACATGGGTGTTCCTTGGGTCCCCAGCACTTCTACGTCTTCTGAGTACAGTCTTGACTTGAGTCGTGGTTCGCATACCATTATTTTAGTATATGGTTTGGTCCCCCCTGGTGACCACTGTGTATTTCGTGCTACTTACCTGTTTCTACAGAAAAGTATTGTGTGCATTGTGTATATCTCCGGCTAGGAGATATCTGTATGTGTATGTGAGTGTCTTATAATAAATACCTATTTTTATAAATACACCGTGTGGTTCTTTTTCACTTAGTCTATACCAATAAGAGTATGCTCTGGTAAAACAAGCTGCTTTACACTCCTTCTGGATTAAGCCTGAAAGCTGCTCTCCACAGTTACCATTTAGAGAGCTTTAAGGTTGTCTAAGACCACTATAATCACCATAGGAGTTGTCTGGATTAGTGCAGGGGGCCCACTTACATAAGTGTGCATCATATACTAAGCCTGCTCCTCACATTGCCCCTTATTACTTTTTCATTTACAGATAATTAAGCTACAAAAATTGACAGACTCTTGAAAGCCAATATTAAGTGCTCTTTATTTGCAGATATCTATGTTCAGATTTGTTGCTTCCTTTTGGATTAAATTTGACAGCTTGAACATGGGAGTATCTTCCCTATCCAGTTCTATCAATTTTTCTTACATAAATCCAGTTTACAAAGTGTGTAGCGATGTAAAAGCCAGGGTTTTTCCTCACACAAGTTCCTCAAGATGTTTCCTGGGGGACTTTGTTTGGCGAAAACAGGTGTGAATGAGGAACAATGCGAGAATTCAGTTGAATTAAAAACCAATTTTGCAGGAAAGCTCTCAATCTCCTTCTCAGAAACTTGAACTGGGGTGGAAAGATCCCCCTAGATAAAAACTGCAAGGAGTATTAACAGATTTATCCTCTGGTGATTTTAATGCCCAGTAATTTTGATAAAGTTTAAATGAGGAATATATGTGATGGTGAATATTGATGAACAAAGGTCCAAATAGGAAAACAACAGGAAATCCTATTATGCGCACAAATAAAACTAGAGTCCTTCTATAAAGATAGCATCTGTAACCTGCATCATCCCTCTTGGATTAAAATATTCCAATGTATTAATCTACTATGTTTCTTTAGAGAGTGCTACAGACAGCTTTAGAGATTTCATGTTACCAATAGTTTAAAAAAGTAGACGTAGCAAGTAGTGAAGAGAGGGGCCTTGTTAGCCCACTACAGGCATTGGTCTTTATTGTTTTTTTTTTATTGTATGCCAATGCCTGAATGGCCTGCCCATCGAAGCCATGGCACGAAATGGATTATGACACTGTGCTATTAGTGTTCCAGTTGGACAGTGATCATGCAGACCTTTTGTTAGGGTGTAGAAACCGCATAAAGCGTATCCTGTATTTTAGAGCCAGAGTGTGATTGTGATGCATTTGCTGACATGATGGCATTTTAGTTTTTTGTTCAAAATGATTTTATTGAAGTATTTTGTAGACAAAAGAAATAAACAAGTACAATACAAAAAGAATAGAGCTTACATGCGTAAATGATGAAATGTTGAGCATGAAATGCAATAAGCCAAAAAAGAAGAGGAAGGGAAAAAAGGGGGGGGGGCAGGGGAGTAAACATATCATAGAATCATAAAATCATACAATATAGAGTCACAATTAAATTGAATACAAAAAAGATGGTAAATAAGGAAAAATTAATCATCAAAATACATAAAAGAATACTTAATCATGACATGATGGCATTTTAATGCCTAGTTTTGTGGCTTTTTTTGTGTACAAAGTGTGCCCTGTTTGTTTTATTAATTACATAGAAGGGTTGACCCAATAGTACTGGGATCTGGGTATTCAATGTTACAGGGAAAAGGGTCCCAGTAAGTGCGCTTCCTAATGAACACAGAAATACTTTAAGCTGTTCTATGTAAAACTAATTACACGATTTACATGAGTGATGTTATTTATTCACATCCTCATCCAAGTACATTTTGTGTAAAAGCGTATTCAATATATATAGATAAACAATGTGCCCAGAGAAAGGCGTGGGAAGAAGTGGGGTAGGTAAGTGGTTTGTGAGGATTGGGGTTAAGTGAAAAGTTTCAAAGGTCAAATGTGGTCACAAAAATGAATAGTTGACATCACATAAGTATGTTTTTAGAGCCACATAAACAACATTTGTAGACCTATCCCATATGATAAAACACAGTATCAATAATCTGTTGTTCATGGGTAGGTGTAGAAGTAAAAGTCGACATTTCGACCCCCAAATGGCGTAGGTTGAGTTCCACCTTACTATGGGATCTTCTTCAGGACTAGAACATGAAGTGGGGTGGGGAGGGACACCTAGGGTTAATGAGACAATAAAATAAACTAACGAAAATGCACCTATTTAAGGAGAAGCATAAATGGATAGTATAATTACCGGTAATCCACCATTAGTGCGGGGCAGAATCAATAAAAGAAGGTTGGGATTATGGGCTCCAACTATCAGAGAGCGTGCTACAACCTGAAAATCAAGGTATGTACATGAGTGGCCTCATAATGAAACATTCCCACATACATGAAGGCCACGTGCAGACATGCAATCTAGTCCATCGGCAAATCTAAACAAAAATAGTACCCAAAAGGGTTCCTAGCTATTAAAAACAATCATCACGCATATCACATCTGGAGGGTATATCAATCAGTAAACGTGATCCTAAAGCCAGAGCGTGTAGCGCTTGGTACATAAACCTGGTTAGAGCTAGAAGTAGTCTTCACTAATTAACAAAAATGGAAAAAAATGAGTCTCTTAAGCCATGATGATCAATATATCAATGGGTGGGGGTGAGTAACAGTAGTGTGTACAGATACTAATGTGAAATTGGGTTTTAAAACCAAGATCAGAAGGATATATATCTCTCACATATAACGAATAATCAGGATAACAGTAGAGCCCAATTCAGAGGCATCCAATAATTTCATGTACCTGGTTTACACATAATTGACAATGAATATAACCAAAAGCGCTGAGCGCTTAACAGCTAGACTTCATATAAACCTAAACCAAAGTGTCTGTCATTCTTAACTCAAACTCGAATACTAAACTATTCTTAAATGTAATCCTAAATAGCCACAGCGCCTGACATATAAATTAAATACCTGAAGGTATGTGCAGTTCATAATAAGAACGATAATTTTCTTGCGTTTGTCCAAAAGATCCAGAAGAATGAAAGAAAACACACCTGTGCTTCAATCTGTAAATTAAACAATGCAGGAACGAAGTTACTACCTTAAAATACAGCTATCTAACTCACAGCGTAACACCCATTCCAGAACTAACGTTTTACTCACCGCGGGGACTATCGTCCGGCTCTCCCGAGTTAATCATGGAGAGTGCGGGCAGGCCAGCGTGAACTCCTTATGTACGCGAGTAGCGCGTGTCCCTGCACGGGTGCACCGCGTCAGGCCCGGTTGGTGGAGAAATGGAAGAGAGACTCCAACCGGGGGCATAAAAATGAAAACTGTAAAGATAAATACTTGGTAGAGTACCAATCGGGACAGGAAGAAATAATAAGATAACGATATTACTACTTGGAAAAGTACTTTAAGTGGGCAATGGGCTCGCGACAGAATGCTGGACATTGTGGAAATTAAGTAGTGGTCTCTTATCAGGTTGGGTACTCAAATGTCATTTAGGCTTAATAGACACATGGAAGCCAACGTGGCGTGGACTTAGGGCGGGTTATATCCAGGTTGGTGACTCGAGGTTGTAGTTGGCAAAAAACCTTATTATGAGTTAATTAAGGGTGCCTACGTAATATAGGGAGTACTAGGTGGAATCAAGAGGTGCATTAAATGTACATACCCAATTCATGCTTAATAAGGGTAATTTGAGCATGTACAAGCAGTCTCCCTCCACAAGGAACATGTGAGATGAGTACATACTCAGTTATCAATAGGCTTTAGAGAGGCCATCGTGAATGACCCTAACTGGACAATAATTAGTGCACATTGATACCAACAGTGTTAAAAAGGACAAATAGACTGTATACAGTATTTACATAGAGAACATATACATAATGGAGATAATCATATTGTTGTGGATGATCATTATTTCATCTGTGGGATACCTGTAGAAGGGATGAGAGTACATAGACACCACAAATATGCTCATTAATATATAACGTTGACCCTACCCTATAAACATTTTAACTGAGACATGCTAACTGGGCATAACTGGCAACATGTTCATTCAAACCCTCTTGGATTGAATCAAGACGGGTCATCCATTTGCTTTCCCTCAGATTTAGAATGGAATCAATATTGCCTCCCCTTGGGCCCAGTGACCCTTTCTCAAGGACAATACACTGTAACTCTTCGGATGGATGATTAGCTGTTTTAAAGTGCTCGGCCAGTGGTGCTCCCTGGACGTCGCACCTTATTCTACTGCAGTGTTGCAGGATACGTGCCTTAATCTTTTGCTGGGTTTGTCCTACGTAAATGAGCCCACATGGACATGTGATGCAATAGATCACGCAGCTGGTATTGCAGTTTGTGAATGATTTAAGGTCTATGTTATGTTGCCTGTATGTAAACTGGTTGGTTTGTACAGTCATTTTACATGCCTTGCACTGTCCGCATCTGAAGTGTTCAACTGTCACAGGCAAGTTCCACATAGTTTGTAGTGTAGGTGAGTCAGGAATGTCTAGGAAGGAACTGACCACATGGTCCCTGATACTTTTTGCCTTTTTAAAGGAATGCATGGGGGGGAGACAGTTGGTCGATGTCATCAGCAATCAAGGCCCAATGTTTATTAACAATTTTTCGAATGGCATTACACTGCGTGCAATATGTAGTTACGCAAATCATTCTCTCCAGACTGTCTTCATTCTTCTCCTGTACCGTGAGGAGCGTTTCACGAGGACTATACCATGCCCTCTTCTGTGCTCTTTTGATAAGTCTTCGTGGATAGCCCCTTTCCAGGAGTCTTGCACTCAGATCTTCAGATTCTTTAAAGTAGTCCTCTCTCCTAGTACAGTTGCGACGTATTCGCAAGAATTGGCCTACCGGTAAGTTGTCCCTTAGGCTGTTGTATCATAATAACGAATTGCGCTCGGCTGGTTTACGATATAGGGTCGTAGATAGTTTCTTATCTTCTTAGAAAATGGTGATGTCAAGGAAATCCACCTGGTTGTTGTCCGACTGTAGTGTGAACTGGATGTCATTGCTCCGCTGGTTTAGCCAGATATGGAAGGAATCCAATTCTGTTTTGGTGCCTGTCCAAAGCATCAGCACATCATTAATGTAGCGTCGCCACCACGTGACATGGTTATGGTAGGGGTTGTTTCCATTCAGAACATGCTTCTGTTCAAAATCATCCATGAAGATGATGGCCAGGTCCGGCGCGATTCGCAGACCAATCCTATTTACTAATTGCCCTTACAAAGTAATTTGTTTTGCTTTACTGTCTTTATTATATGTTGCTGGATTTATGTTTTTTTGTCCACAAAGTAAAGACGTGCACACCCAAAAGCTTTTTATAGCTGTATCAAAAATACTCGTGCATTGCTAACCAAAAGTATCCCCTATGCTATATGTTCTTTTTGCTGTCTATATCTTTTTGTATCTCCACTTTCAACACAAAGATAATCTTCGGACTTTTTTTTTATAATCTCTTTTGGAGGGTATAGCTTATAGCTTAACTCTGATAATGAACTCTGTTCAAGAAGGGGGTACATACTCCCAGTTTTCATATAGTTGTAACCAAGAGGTAAGGTAACCAGATTTTGAAAAACAAATACTGAAACATTCCACAAACTTAGAAATAGGACTAAAGGTTTTATAGACCAAGGGCAACATAATGACTTAATTGACAGCAAACACCCAAACAAGGAAAAGAAGACAAGAAGGCACTAACAATAATTAAAAGCTACTTTCCACACAGGATCATAGGAGTTTATTAAGTTGCTTTAAGATAAGGTTTGCTATCTAATCCTCAGCACATGAAAAATTGCCTCCCACTATTTATAGTAAATCCTCTCTGAGGTCCAGGACATTTGATAAACTTACTGAAATTTTCCAGGACACATTGTGAAAAACAAGTACTGTTCCAGCAAACCTGGGACATCAGGTCACCCTACGTAGAGGTTGCTTAATTGTGGTATTTTCTTTTTACGACAGCTGATGGGCAACATATAAAAAGTAGCCGATTACTGAACACTTTACCTAGCAAAAAGCTACGCCAGTAGCTTTGCCACTGCATGGTTAAGAAAAGCAAGCCCTATTAACTTTGCAATTCAATTCAATTCAATTAAACTTTATTTCGGCCTTTTAGACCATAAAAGCACATAAAAGGAATACATCTCCGTTGTACACTTGATCAACAGTTGGTTTTAACACATGGATTGGGTATTAAGAGCACAATTCATGATCCGTTCTTAGTATATAATTAAAACAGTTTTCTGAATAAATATAATAAGACATATAAAATATTTTACAGCATTAAAAAAATAGACAAGTTAAAACCTAAAAGAAACCCTTCAATCGTCCTCATCATATTTACAATCTATCAATCAATTTAATGTCTAGTAACCCCACCAAATTTCCATTTTCCGCTGTTGAAGAGAATTCATCACTGGGTTCTATAATTTTAAAATACGGCCATAAGGTATGTCCATGTTTATCTAAAAGCTATGTGATACACTATTACTGCTTCTAACCATTATGGGTCACATAGCATCAAAATGTACTAGAACTACGTAATGCACTATTACAACTTCAAACCAACTTTTGCTCTAATAATCATCACATTGAACAGGAATCTGCTTACACAAAAAAACACCAATTGAGTGGTGTTCGTCCTCATTATACGCTCGGCCTCTCTATAATGCCTAATATTAAAATTGTTACAGAGAGGTTTAATCCCTTTTCTCCTTGGAGTATCGTATAAAGGGAAAAAATATATATATGTGTACATCATCTTCCTTAACCTTGGTCACCTTTGTGCAAAACGTGCAATTATCATAGTCCTTGTCCTCACGATTACTGGCCCATTTGAATTTATTATAAGTTGTTTCTAAAACCCCATATCTAAATTTAAGGTACAAGGATTTGGTGATTTGTGGACACACTTCATCTAAGAGTGGTTCACACTGGGCTATGTCTTTAAACAGGATAAATGATGTTGTTAAAGAACCCAAACTAGAATCATGTAGCAATTTACTGTTAACATGAGCCCAAAAAGATGTTTTTACTAACTTGCTACATGCCATGATCATCTCTGAGGGCTCCTCCCAATAATGTGATAGCCCTATTTTTCCTAACCAGGTTGACACATGTTGGAACCACGATATGGTCTTAAACAGTCTATTACTCATTATCTCCTGTAAACCTTTTTTATAATTTAAAAGTTCCACTGTCGACCAAATTCTTACCCAGAATAAAAGGGGGCGTAGTATAGCATAATTATTTGTTCGTTTTAAATCCATATCCATTATTACTGGAATCAATGGGGTCCTGTTTGGAAGAGACAATAATTTTCTAAAAAAATTATTTTCTCCAATTTCAAACTTTCGCTTACAATAGGGCTCCCATATCTCTGCTCCATACAAGGCGGCTGATTGAGCCTTGAACTTAAAAACCTTGATAGCAGGAGATACAGCCTTGGAAGTACTCCCCCCATGCTTTTTTATAATAGGAGTACAATTTTTGAGCAAGATTATTCTATTTTTTTCCAGTTGCGGCTTCCAGGTCAGCTTCGTGTCAAGTGTGATGCCTAAATATTTAAAACTGTTTACATATTCTAATCTTTGGCCGTTTAGTACTAAAGTCTTTTTAAAAGATCTATGAGGGTTAATAGACATGTATTTGGTCTTGCTGGAATTTATTTCGAGGCCCTTGCTAATACAGTATAACTGGAAGGAGTTCATCAGCTTTTGAAGTCCACTAGGGGTTTGTGAAATTAGAATAGTATCATCTGCAAAGAGTAAAGCAGGAATCATATCACCTCCCAGCCTCGGCGAATCTGATTTGCAACCTTCCAGATAGCGAGGGATATCATTTACATAAAGGCTGAACAAGGTGGGCGCCAGTAGGCAGCCTTGGCGCACTCCCCGTCTCACCGGTATTTCCTTGCTGAGTTCACCCCTCGGCCCCCATCTAACTTTAGCATAATTTCCCTCATGGAGCATTATTATTTGAACAAGCAATTCGATTGGCACTCCCAAATCGTACAAAACAACCCCATAACAGATTCCTGGGTACCAAATCGAATGCAGCCTTTAAGTCTACGAAGGCAATATATAGACTACCTTTCCTCAAATTTATATACTTCCAGCAAATACACATAAATCTAAATACTTGGTCAATAGTACTAGTCTTTTTCCTGAACCCAGCTTGGTATTTTGAAAGTAAAGCAACCTCTTAAATCCATGTAGTTAGTCTGGATAAAATGTGCCTGGCAAATATTTTCTGTGGGATATCAATTAAGCTGAGGGGGCGACAGTTTGCCGGATCATGCCGATTGCCCTTTTTAAAAATGGTGACTATTTATGCCCCTTTCCATGTGTTGGGTATTGATTCAAAATCAACTATTGCGTTACAAAGGTGATTAATATAAGGTCCCCAAATGCTCATGTCATGTTTTAAAAGATCACCCGGAATTTTGCCTGGTCCTGGTGCTTTACCTGATTTAACTGACTCCAGGACTAGTAATGTGTCATTAAGGCTAAAATGCAATTTGGCTGCTTTAGCGGAATTCTCCATATCTTTAGTTACCACAAAGGCTTTGCTGCTAGTTTCGGAGTAGAGACCAGAGAAATGATTCACCCATGTGTTTTCGTCAAGGAATACATCTCTTTGGATCTTTCCTAACCTATTGCCTTTGGCTATCAGATTCCAAAATCCAGCCTGGTCCTTGGCTTTAGCCGCACAGATTAGGCCTGTCCAGATTTCGTCGTCCCATAATCTCTTGGCTTCTTCTAGGGTCTGTTTATAACTATGTCTTTTTGCCCTTATTATGGATATATTTTCGCTCTTAACAGCCTGGATTACCTCTGTCTTAGCCTCTCGACACTTCCCATTGTACCAGGGATTTCCAAGATTGTTCTTGTTTTGTACTCCTGCATTCCCCTCTTTAGGTATTTTACTTAGGGCATTGAACAGCATACCATGAAGGTCCGTCATCTTACTTTGGCTGGCTAGGTGTTCTATATAGGAAGCAGTGATATCTGCAAAAGTGAGATAAATACTGGTCATTGCTTTAATATTCCCTAGGATATAAGGCCACTTTACTGCTCAATTATTTTTGTGTAGGATAATTTCATCTTCCTTAGTCCCAATATCCTCAAAACCAGGTTGAGTAGGGGGAAGGAATTCCGATGCTACCATCAGCCTCAAGGGACGGTGATCACTCTCCGTTCTAACATCAATCTTAAAATCGGCCAGGTGGCTCCAAAATCCTAGTGTCACCAGTATATAATCTATATTTGTTCGGGATATACCTCTGCTAAAGGAGTGTACATTTGGTCTGTCCGAGGGCAGGGGTCTATTGCATGCTCTCAAACTGTGCCCCATTGTAAGCCTTAGTAATTGTGTCGCAGCAACTGAGCTCTTCACTTCCCTATCACTTTCTATAACTGGGATGTTGTATGCCATGTCTTCATCCTCATACAAATTACCAAATCCCGATATAGAATCAAAATTACAATTGAAGTCACATCCAAATATAATATTTGGTCTATATCCTAATGTGTCAAGAAAGAGATCCAGTTGTCTAATTACCACCGATTCACAATGAGCACGACCTGGTCTATTATAGATGTTAAAAAGAAACAAGACCTCCCCATTTTTCGAACTTAGTTTTAGTCCCAATATATCTTGAGACGATACATTTAGTGGAACAATATCAATTTCCATAGACGTTACAATTAACGGGGTAACTGAAGGACTGGGTTTTTCTAAGACCCAGCGGTGCCAGGGGACAACACCTGAAACCTTCGTGGGCTACCTGTTCCGGCGTACAAATGACAGAGACACGGGACACTTCCTTCGGCGTCAAAGATCGAGGTTTATTTACTGCAGGGAACACAGAAGTCACAAGAAGTACAACGTGTGTAGGTTCTAGGAGACTGCTTCAAATTGCATCTGTGGATCGCTCCTTTTATACAGTTTTTCGTCATAGAACAACATGGCAAACAAAAGGTTACAACTCAGTTCCCACAGTAAATTTCATAGGGGGTCGCTTTCATGTATTCAGGGTCCCGGAACATAGTTTTAGTAGCATCGCCGGTTCCCAACTGTAAAAGTATGTCTTCCCATCATTAGTGCATTCCATTCCGGCTGTAAACGATTTAAGGAAGAGTCAGAAACAGGTGCAAAGGAAGACGAAGATAGTCAACAGATTGAAAAGAGTGTAAGGGGGTGATATCGGACACACGATTGCAGGATTAAAGGA
This sequence comes from Lissotriton vulgaris, assembly GCF_964263255.1. Lineage (NCBI taxonomy): Eukaryota > Metazoa > Chordata > Amphibia > Caudata > Salamandridae > Lissotriton > Lissotriton vulgaris. Next base: position 880,169,152 of record NC_141685.1, read on the forward strand.
GACATGCCTAATGAATGCACGGCTGAAACAATAGACAGGCACGGCAAGATGAGCCTCGAGCGGGGCCATCTGCCTCTGCAGTGTCATCCCCCTCGTCATAAAGACACCCTCAAAGGAACATGTGTCTTCCACAAGAGCTTGGGAATCCCAGGGTCACGAAGCGGACAGTGTCCGTTCGCTGACTACTTGAGGGCAAGAGACAAAATGGATGCCGTATCTAAAATGGAACCCGTGGGTTCAGATGAAGAAACCCACGAACAAAATGAACGATTCAGGTTAGCGTAGCGAAAATGCGTACACTTACTAAACTCGTCATTTGCGGTTCGTAGATACCAAACTCGACCATATTCGAGCGAGTCAAAAACACCACGTACAATTGTCACGGAACCTCAGACGCTCCTTTTGCCCTCATGTAGGCAAGCACTAGTCGATATCAGAATCGATCTCGATATTCATCAGACCATCCAGATGTTGCTGCAACATTATTCTATCCATCAATGCTTCCTTGGTAACAGGTGGCCATCTTATACACGTCGTAGCACAGAGGCCACATAAGGCAGGACCGCACTGTACACAAAGACAACACGTGAACAGTGAACAGAAATGCTGCAACAACCCCAATGATCATCAGAATCTTCCAACCCCACGTCGACATCAGGCCCCAAAACCATCCTAGTAGCGTCCAATCACCTACGTCCACGTGTATGGACTCGGAGATCTTATGCAACTTAGAGATGGCTTGATAGACAGTTGGAGCGTTATCAGGAATGAAAATGCAGCAACTCGAGTGGATCACCTTACATACACCACCTCTATCTGCAAGAACAACGTCCAAAACCATACGGTTTTGCAACGTCATAAGCCTGTCCACCTGAAGCTCTGCTGTTATGTTACCAAGGGCACTGGCAGTGATATTAGCAGTTGATTCCACCACTCGAGTCAACTGTCTCAGGTTCCTACTATTGATCATAGGTCCCCAAAACGGCAAGAAACCCTTAAAGAAGTCTCCTGCTTCTTGACCGGCAGTGTCTTCTTCGCTAATCACGCCTCTCACAACTCTGGTCTTGTGATAGTCTGACCCGACGGTGAAAGTCGGAGGCAACAGATTCGCAATATAACAGGTGCCTGAAAAATCACGAGGCAACCATGTATATGCGCGGTCGTAGCAGACAAAGTATGTACCCTTGGCAGTCAAAAGAACAGGGGAAGAGGCCGTCGGTAAAACATATGTTTCAGTACATACACTCCTCCCGAGCTGGGCTCGCGGGCTTCGACCAAGACCTTTCAAACAGAAGTTACCGAGGTGGGGTACGATCCAGATCGGAGACGAGCTTTTAAGCTGCCGATCACCCACTGACATGCTATACTCAGCCTCACTCAGATCTCTGTATGCTCGCACCTCTTCCTCTGGGATAAGCGATGCGTCAACAATATCTCTATCTAAATCGGCAATCGCTCTTGCCAAAGGCTTGTGGTACGGGCCAGGACCATGATCTGCAGTGCGTGGCTCTCGATGGGGGTAGGAATCTAGTGCGCTACGAAACATAGTTTGGAATGCTCGAGCTGAACCCTGGGAACTGTAAGGAAGGACCAAGTACGGAATTCCCCTATCCATGGTATGTGGCATTAAATCACACACCCAACAATTGATAGTATTCATCACCAACTGATGTTGATGAAGAAGTTGGACGAAGGAGTTGTTCATGAATTCCGCACGTCTAACCTGTTCGTGTTGAGGTAGAGGGTGAAAAGAATGAGGAGAAACAGTGGGAGTAGGTGTTGGTTCAGAGGAAAAAGTAGGTGAAGCAGAAGGTGATAGTGATTGTATTCCATAATATACTCCACCCACCAATAGCATGGAAACAGTCAAGAACAGCAGGAACACCTGAAACAGAAAGCATTTGGTACATACAAGGTCGTGCAGTACTAATCTTTGCGCTAGAGTCTTCTCCATTTCCGACAACTTTGAGAATTTCATCCTCTAAAAACCGTCCGCAACGTTCTTGACGCACTTCGTTCTGAGTAGCGATTATCAATTCCCAGGAGTTCCTAGGAATCGACAAAAGTACCGACCTAGTGTCAGGAACCTGCTAAACAGAAGGAAGTACCCGCATGGCCCTACGTTCAACCCGGATGTAAGGTTCTTTTAATCAAACAGTGTATTACAAAAATCTCCTAGCTGTGGAAAAACACACACGTGGAAAAGAACTCAAAAATTAATAGAGACCACATTTGTTCAGAAATGTTCAAGATGATAATAGGGGGTAACGTGAATTTCAAAAAGGTGAAAAAAGCAAAAAAAAATGTATTAGTCTTTGGTATGGGAACGAAGAAAATATCTGCTTCTTCCAGGACGAGTCTGCTCTTCAAATAATTGTTCAGGTTGCGGAACAGAGTCCTGTCGGTCAAATGATAGTTCAAGTTTTGAATTTCCCAATGATGAATGTTCAACAAAGTTATCTGCTTGCACTGAAGTATCTCCCACAGGCTGAGCGTCACTGAACGGCACAAATTTCACCGGAGTTTCTGTTTCCGATGCAGCGATACCGGTCCTCACCCACGAGTCCGCTGGTAAAGGTATTGGTACCTTCTTTGTGTGGGTGGCGTGCACCCAATTTTTGCGGCCCTCTAGACGAACTGCAGTTCTCGTGGCGAGTAGAACCTGGAAGGGTCCCACAAACCTCGGCTCCAAGTTCCGTTTCCGGCCAAAGTTTCTGGTGACTACCCAGTCACCTGGTTGAAGCCGATGTCCAGGACCCTCTGTCTGTGCCGGCAGTGCTTCAAAGACCTGTTGATGAATTAACCTCAGTTTAGTAGTCAGATCATGAAGATAATCAATTAACATTGGGTACTCAAGACTGTCGAAAGACCTGGGTCTAGGGACCCCCCAAATATTTGCAGGACGGCCGAACACAATCTCATATGGTCTAAGCCCTACTCGAGAGTGTACAGTCGCCCTGGTTGACAAAAGAGCCAGAGGCAAGGCATCAGGCCACGACAGACCAGTCGTAGCCTGAATCTTTGCCAGTTTCAATTTTAGAGTACCATTGTACCCTTCAACCAAACCCGCTGACTGGGGATGATTTGCGCTGTGGAATTTTTGTGGAATACCAAGGCCCTTACACACATTCTTCATCACACTCCCCACAAACTCACTTCCGTTATCAGACCATACAATCCGTGGCATTCCATACCGAGGAAAGTATTCCTTCAGTAGGACTTTCGCTGTGGACAGGGCTGTATTATCTTTGAGAGGATAGGCTACGATCCATCTGGAGAATGCGCAAACCACAAGCAAAACGTACTTCAGGTTATTACATCTCTCCATATGGATGAAGTCTAGTTGAATAACCTCAAAGGGACATGTAGGAGGAGCGAAATGGCCAGGTGGGGTAGGAGTGCCTTTTCCAGGATTGTACATCATACATACCATACAATTCTTAACCACTCTCTCAGCACACTTAGCAATACCATCATTCTTCCAAACAGGGGACAGCAACTTGCAAATACCTTTCACGCTAATATGTGACAAGCCGTGTGCCATAGTCACAACAGCTAGCACATATGCATCCGGCAACATCCACCTCTGACTTTCCGACAAATCAATCCAACATCCGTTCGCATCCAACTTTCCTGTGCTTTCCTTCCACTTAGTCTTTTCAGTTTCAGTGGCCTCATTCTGAATCATTTTTACACTCTCAACAGTGTCCTCACACATACCAGTCTCTGCAGGCCACCTTACCGAACTCGTCACATACATTCGAGTTGCAAGGTTTCTAGCTGTCTCTTTAGCAATCTCATCCGCAAACCCATTACCACGACCAACATCATCCGTAACCTTACGGTGCGCACTGCATTTAATAATTGCCACCTGCTTAGGCAATGTAAGTGCGTCCAAAAGATCGTTCACGAGCTGTCCGTGTTGGATCTTCGTGCCATGCGATGTCATGAAGCCTCTCTCTCGCCTCAATCCACCAAAACTATGTGCAACGCCAAAAGCATATTGACTATCAGTAAAAACATTCACTCGCTTTCCTTTCGACAAAACACACGCTCTCGTTAACGCAATCAAGTCTGCCGCTTGCGCAGAATTCTGATTCAACCTCGCAGTTTCCACAACCGTACTCAACGTTACCACAGCATACGCAGTCGTCACATCACCATTCGGCAACTTAAAACACGAACCATCAACATACAAGGTACCATCGGGGTCTGCCAATGGAGTGTTTATTAGGTCAACACGACCCTTCGTTTCTTCCTCAGTTCGCAAATAACAATCATGTGGTGGTACGTCGTCTGATTCCATATTGGTTGGCAACAACGTCGCCGGGTTTAGAACATTACAGCGCTTTATTTGAATATGACTTGCCAAAAGCGTCAACTCGTAACCGGACAACCTTGCGCTCGTCAAATGTTGAGTTTTTGTACGATTCAAGAGAGTGTCAACTGCATGCAGAACCATCACCGTAAGCATATTATCCATGACCAATCCTGCAGACTGTCGGATGGACACCGCAGCCGCCGCTGTCGCTCTTAGACAACTTGGCAACGCTCTAGCTACAGGGTCCAAGGTCGAGGAAAAATATGCACATGGACGCTGCTTACCGCCAAATTGTTGCGTCAAAACACTTAACGCACAACCCTCTCTCTCGTGAACGTATAGTGTAAATGGCTTACTGTAGTCAGGAGTACCTAACACAGGAGCCGAACACAACGCATCACGCAATTCAGAAAAACTTTTCTGACACTCTTCCGTCCATGGCAAAGGAGTTGGAACATCCTTGCACGTGAGGGCTACCAATGGTTTCGCTAGCAATGAAAAATTTGGAATCCATTGCCTGCAGTATGACGTGATACCTAAAAAGGCACGCACATCTCTCTGAGTTGTTGGCACAGTCATTCGAGCAATCGCTGCAATTCTCTCTGGGGTCAACCTTCTTCCCTCCTTTGACAATAAGTGACCTAGATAGGTTACTTCTTGACAACAATATTGCAGTTTAGAAGGTGACACCTTGTGATGTAAGTCACAGAGATGCTGCAACAGCGACACCGTAGCAGTTTTGCAGATGTCTTTTGTGTCTGCAGCCACTAACAAATCATCAACATATTGGATCAGGGCCGCACCAGCCGGTAACGCAAACGCGTCGAGTTGACTCTTCAGAGCTTGGCTGTATATCGATGGACTCTCACAATAGCCCTGAGGAGCGCGTTTAAACCTAAAGCTGCGACCACCTAATGAGAAGCCGAATAGATCTCTGCTTTCCTCAGCAATCGGAATGCTAAAGAAAGCATTCTTCAGATCGATCACAGAGAACCAAGAAGCGGATGCTGGAATCAGAGTCAGTAAAGCCGTAATGTCAGGCACCACAGGAAACTGAGGAATCACAATTTTGTTAACCTCCCGTAAATCAATAACAAAACGGTAAACAGGAGGCTTGGATGGATCAGTGCGTTTCAGAATGGGTAGCACAGGACTATTACACACGTTTCCCCGAGTCTCTTCGATAACATCTTTCTCGATCAAGTCATAGATAATCGCTAACAATGCTCGTTCACCATCAAGGGAGATACGATACTGGGGAATACGTGGCAATCGCACATTCGATTTCAATTGAACAACATAAGGGGAGATATCAAGCAGGCCCACGTCATTGGGACCTGTTGCCCACAAAGATGCAGGAAGAGAACTCAATTCCGGTGGGAGCTTATCAGATGACAAGTACATAGGAGAGATCACTCTCTGACCCAAAGTGAGCTCCACTCCCGCAGGAGAACAGTACAAAGTCGCATATAACTGTTTCAGCAAATCCAGGCCCAAGACATTTTCACCACAACCAGTAGTCAAAATCAAAGGAGCTTTCAGTTCGCAAGGCCCAATTGTAAGGGGCATAGGGATAGAAACCGGATTGCTAACAGGGGCGCCAGAGAATCCAACGGAAACATTCGTTAAGCCAGACAAAGGTGCGCCAGGGAGTTTCGAATGCATGATGGAACTTTACGCTGCACCAGTGTCCAACAGAAAAGGCTCAACTACGCCCGATGTGGCAACTGCGACGTAAGGCCCTCTCTGATCAACCAGAACTGATACTACTCCTTCTCTTTGTCTGTGGCTGTCCTAGTAATTACCGTCATCAATATCACGCTCGATATAAAAATCGTCCACATGATACTGTGCAGACCTACCTGACGATGAACCACGCTGATCAAAGCAATTATTAGAATCAGACGAATTATCAGAACGTTCATTTTGATTCTGAGTAACACCACGACCTCTACCTCGCGAAGCCTGCTGAGGACCACTACGACCTCCTCTAGATGAACCACCATTATTTCGGTCGCGCAAAACCGGACAATCAAACTTCAAATGACCCTCACCTCTACAGTAGGCACATTGATTGTATCCAAGCATAGATATCTGCGAAGAAGAGTCATTTCGCGATTGCGATCTAGCGGATTGCGATTGCGATCTATTCCGCTGTTGAGAATCAGTTTGATTTGAGCGCGGAGGATACGCTTGCTGTAACAGAACTTTAGTTTTGAGATCTTTCGTCTTTTTATCCGCACGATCATTTTCCTCCTTCTCCCTATTTTCGTAATATTGAGCTGTGGCCAATATCTGAGCAGAGGTAGAAACAGCCCACAAACTCTCTGAATTTTTCAGTTTGTTGCTAAGATCAGGCAACAAATTCGCTACAAACTTATCTACGAACAACCTCTGACCTCCCTCAGTGCTCATATCCTGACCACTGTGATCGATGAATGCCTCCTCAAATCTCATAAAGAAATCGGAGACACTCTCGTCCTTCTTTTGCTTACAGGCAGACAGTTTATCCCAGTCAACTTTCATTGCTGGCATAAGTGTCTTCATTAGGGTAATAATTCTCTGAGGCAAAGCCGTAATTAACTGCTCAGGCTTAGCCCCACCAACCTGCAATCCATCAGCCGCTGTAAGCGCAGCCCAATCACCACCTAACTCAGCTGCATGATCTTCGTGACGTATTTTCGCCCAAACCGGTTGAGGTACTACGTTGCCGAACAACATATCGATGTCAGCAAGGTTCATGATCGTAGCATCCACTAATTGGGACAACTCTTTATAGTACACTGCAGGATTTTTGCGGGGGTCAGGCAAGGATTGCTTCACCTGCAAAACTTCCGATCGCTTCCATGGGAGGTGTATCCAAACTCTCTGGAAGTGTGGTGGAATAATAGGAATGGCATTAGCATCACCTGGCATCCACACTGGGGGAACTTCACGCATGGGATACTGACCAGGCGTCGCCATCCACTCCTCAGATTCATCTTTAAACAATGCTCGAGGTATCACAGTGGGACGAAATGATAAAAGATGTTCTACAGCACGTCGAACATTGCTACCCACAATCATACCACTCGAAAACTGAAGCTGAAGTTCAGTTACGTCGATCGGTACTTCGTTTACCTCATCATTTGATATCGCCTCACGTAAAAATTTGCACATTTCATCAAACACAAATCTCTGTGTGGGCTCATTGAATTGAGAAAAGGTCTCAAAAATTATGCGCGGGGGTTTTTTAAGGGGATACCTAATCCAATTACGCGCCATCCTGATTAACATATCACGTTCCCTACCACCAGGAAGCTGACTTCGGCGTTGGGGAACCTCGGACCCAAGAAGCGGTCCAAACGGAGAATAAAGATTAGCAACAGCATTAGGAATGCGTCTTCGAACAGACGGAGAAGAGGAAAAAAGTACAGGGGCAACAACATGAGGACTAAATACAGGAGCAGTAGGAACGGTAGTAGTAGCCACAAGAGCAGAAGTAGCGGGAACAGCAAGTTGAGAAGGTATAGGCAGTGGAGTAGTAGGAACAGGAGTAGGTAGAGGAATAGGGACAAGAGGATTCGCAAGAACAGGACCAACGACAGGCTGACCAGCAGCTGCCGGAACGGCAGGTTGAGGAACCATAGGCGTTGTAGTATCCTGTGCATATGGAGGTGGTGACTTCAGTAGATAGGACAACAAGGTATCCTCTACTGCTTCCTCTCCCTTCTTATCAGTACTCGATGGCAGAGCGGGATAACACTTATCCACCGCCATACGTTGTAATCTATCAAAGACTTCCTTTTCCTTCTCGTCTTTATCTCGCTGAAACTGCTCTGCATTTCTCATCGTCGTAATGATACCTTCCCTCTTATTACGTTTAAGCTGTTTGATTTCTTTCTGCTTGGCTTCTTTACGCCATAACCGAAAGGAATCGAACATGGCCGGCCTTGCTTTTCTTTTGAACAATTTTGCTTCTAGATTATCCAAAATTGCTGTTTTGAAACTACCATGAGGTGGCCAACTGAGGACACCGTCATCTTTAGTGTAGCGGACCCAGCACTCATTATAAGCGATAGGACCCACACCATGGCGACTATATAATTCATAGACTGGAGTTCCAACTGGAGGTATCGGACATGATCCTCCAATCGGGAATCCGCACCACAACCTTTAAAACAGCTAAACAAAGTACTACGGCCAGGCATCGTGCACACTAACCGAGTTTCACAAACTTCAAGGGTTATCGACTTACGATATCCTCACAAAAACGCAAGACCCTTGGTCTTTGGCGATTGCAATCGTCAAATAGAACAACTAAGAACAAAATACGAAGAACCACAAATGCAATGGAACCATGCAACAACTAAGCACCATCAACAACTAAGGACTCTGGGAGCGACCCACAAATATTTAACTGAGAGAACAATGGCGTCACCAGGAAGGCCCGTCAATCGTCTCGCTGTACAAAGGTCTACGCCAGGCGCCAAAACAGGTCGACAGTCAGGGCATCAGTCCGTCGCAGCCGTCAGGAGGCAGGGGATCTCCGCGGGAAAAGTCTTCGGGCCACTTATTTCGACAACAGGATCGATGAAGCGGGGTGCACCTTCCCTCGGAGATTTCACACGAGTTCCTCACGATCGTCAGGCTTTGGACCGGTACCGCTGATGTCGCCCAACGTTGGGCGCCAACTGAAGGACTGGGTTTTTCTAAGACCCAGCGGTGCCAGGGGACAACACCTGAAACTTTCGTGGTTTACCTGTTCCGGCGTACAAATGACAGAGACACGGGACACTTTTTTCGGCGTCAAAGATCGAGGTTTATTTACTGCAGGGAACACAGAAGTCACAAGAAGTACAACGTGTGTAGGTTCTAGGAGACTGCTTCAAATTGCATCTGTGGATCGCTCCTTTTATACAGTTTTTCGTCATAGAACAACATGGCAAACAAAAGGTTACAACTCAGTTCCCACAGTAAATTTCATAGGGGGTCGCTTTCATGTATTCAGGGTCCCGGAACATAATTACAGTAGCATCGCCAGTTCCCAACTGTAAAAGTATGTCTTCCCATCATTAGTGCATTCCATTCCGGCTGTAAACGAGTTAAGGAAGAGTCAGAAACAGGTGCAAAGAAAGACGAAGATAGTCAACAGATTGAAAAGAGTGTAAGGGGGTGATATCGGAAACACGATTGCAGGATCAAAGGAGACATGCCTAATGAATGCACGGCTGAAACAATAGACAGGCACGGCAAGATGAGCCTCGAGCGGGGCCATCTGCCTCTGCAGTGTCATCCCCCTCGTCATAAAGACACCCTCAAAGGAACATGTGTCTTCCACAAGAGCTTGGGAATCCCAAGGTCACGAAGCGGACAGTGTCCGTTCGCTGACTACTTGAGGGCAAGCGACAAAATGGATGCCGTATCTAAAATGGAACCCGTGGGTTCAGATGAAGAAACCCACGAACAAAATGAACGATTCAGGTTAGCGTAGCGAAAATGCGTACACTTACTAAACTCGTCATTTGCGGTTCGTAGATACCAAACTCGACCATATTCGAGCGAGTCAAAAACACCACGTACAATTGTCACGGAACCTCATAACCCAAAAGTCAACCGGACCTGGGTGCAATACAGGAATACAATAGCGGTCCGTAACCAATAATTAAAAACATAAATTAATTATAAGAGCAAAGATTCGGTATTGTGAGTATGCTACAATACTGATAATTCATATCCAAAACAATTTTTAAAAACGTATGTACTCAATTCACAATTTAAGGAGTACATGCATACAAAGTGACCACAATAGAGAAAGCGCCAAGGCAATTGATTGCACTGCTTTTGCTTAGTTTATTTACACAAATGTATACAATTTTTAGAGCATGTAAAACGGTTGCCAAGAAGGAAAGAAGGAGAAAGGATAGTAGTGGTGAATTAGAAAGGTATACATCCAAAGGAAAAGTACAAAAATAATCGGATATTTTAATCAACTGGTACTATCATCCAGTCATACAAGGCCTGTCCAATACACTCTTTTTAAAATCTACATGTAATCTGTAAATTCATATATCCTGCATACAATGCATATTCATGGATCAGATTCGGGGAAAGGCGGTACAGGTCTACAGAGTGGAGAGGCGTCGACGTTCCACTCGACTTTTGCTGCAAGGGTAGTTTACAACCTCAGCGGCGAGTCTTCTTTAGGACAAGAAGGGGGGGCAACCTAATCCTGTTGCCGGGGTGGCTAACCAGGACGAATCCGAAATAGTGCAGCTGGGGGTTCAATTTTCTTCCAATGCTGCTAAGGTTATTACGTGTGGTTGTCCAACATAATTTTGAATTCAACATGGATACAATCTGCCGCTGAGGTTGTAATCTACCCTTGCAGCACAAGTCGAGTTGAAACGTTGACGCCTCTCCACTTTGTAGACCTGTACGGCCTTTCCCCGAATCTGATCCATGAATATGCATTGTATGCAGGATATATGAATTTACAGATTACATGTAGATTTTAAAAAGCTTCTATTGGACAGGCCTTGTATGACTGGATGATAGTACCAGTTGATTAAAATATCCGATTATTTTTGTACTTTTCCTTTGGATGTATACCTTTCTAATTCACCACTACTATCCTTTCTCCTTCTTTCCTTCTTGGCAACTGTTTTACATGCTCTAAAAATTGTATAAATTTGTGTAAATAAACTAAGCAAAAGCAGTGCAATCAATTGCCTTGGCGCTTTCTCTATTGTGGTCACTTTGTATGTATGTACTCCTTAAATTGTGAATTGAGTACATACGTTTTTTAAAACTGTTTTGGATATGAATTATCAGTACTGTAGCGTACTCACAATACCAAATCTTTTCTCTTATAATTAATTTATCTCTTTAATTATTGGTTAAGGACCGCTATCAATTTCCATAGAGACCCGTAACCAAGTGACCAAACCTCCAGAAGGCCTTCCTTTCACTGAAGGGCTTGCCGCCACACTAAATGTTTTGAAACCAACTTTATGTGGTGGTTCTAGTAGCCATGCTTCCTGCAGAAGTGTAATATCCCTGGCCTCTGTATATTCATTCCAGACTGTATCAGCTATGTTCCTCCTTAAGCCTGCAATGTTCCACAATGTCAAACATAGGTTCGAAATCTTAGGCAAATCCCTAGTCAGAGCAAGATCTCCTCCAGTATTCCTAACTGGAGTACTTAAATCATTGATTTCTATCATGAATGCTATATCCACCTCAATGTCTGCCACCTGTAGTTTCTGAGTACCCTCTGTTAACTCTGTATTTAGTGCTTCAGTTATCTGGACCCTGGATATATCAGGCTGTTAAGTCACCACAGCCAATGGTCCTGGGGCAGATCCCCTAACCTTAAAATCAATTTCCCAGGAGACTATTGAGGCAACCAGCCTACAATTTAAATACTTTGTATGTCAATCCAGGTCATCTAGTGATGACAATGCCTCCAAGCTATTTAGTGGTGGGATACTAGAATCAATACCAGTTGCCATTCCTCTCTCAATTAAACTGTAAAAATATCCCAGCTGTAACACACTAATACTTGTGCTCCCTGGGGTGGTTATCTCTTTACTTGTTAATATGGCCCTGACTATGGTTGGCCGTTTGAAATTTACCACCACACAGTCACCCCTGATATTCTTCATAGATCCTCCCACCCATCCCACCCTGCGTACCATCAAGATGTCGGCAGCTCTCAATATGTTAAATTGCTTAAACTTCACTAACCAGTCTACAGTCTTATTTGTTAAGTTCGACCAATTCTCATTCTTCTCCCTCCTAAGTGCCGGTACCACTGCTAAAACTATCACATACGGGCATGAGGCAGGGGGTAGGTTTAGAACATCGTTGTTAGGAATTAGATCTGTGCCTTTTGGACTATATAGTACTGGTTTTTCTCCTGAATTTCCAAATCAATCATGAAGAGTGTCTCTATATGGATGTCCATTTTCATTGGATTGAGGATCGATGCTAGCTTGTGTCTCGTTTTCTACTGTTACCACCCTCTCATCTCCCATGGGAACGGGAAATAGTCTAGAACTGTTCCTACATGCACCACATCTTGTACTAATCTCCAGTTGATCCAATATAGGCTTGTTGACACCTTGCACAGATATTGATAAATAGTCTTCGTTTGTTTTTTGCGTCACTTTCTTTTGTACACACTCACTAGGGGAATTGTTAACATTCTTCCATGGTCCTGTGACTTTTTGCAGTTGACCCAACTTCTCTTCCAAGGGCTTCAGAACTGCACTAATATGACCCACTAGCTCAAGCAACATAGCCTCCCTAACAGACTCCAGGGATCTTTTTACAATATCCTCTAAGTCCCCATAATAATTACTTAGATCAGGTAAATTGGAGCATCGTTGGTCTCTGTCTGTGTACATACACTTTTCGTTAGTACGCTTTGAGGGTTAGAGCTAGATTTTTGTTTCGCCCCATGTGCTGACCCCCCCTACCACTTTATTCCTAGGTTTTCTTACAACGGGATAGCTTTCTTTTTTTTGGCACTTATTGTCTCCCTTTTTCCCCAGTCTTGGATTTTGCTTTCTTAGTCTAGCTCCTAATATCGGACTCAGTGAGCTAGTTATATCATTATTTTGCCCTGGGGGTATCGAGATGATAGAGGAGTTAGTTGTCGGCCCATCATTTCTGCATGTTTCTATTGATACTAATGGGAATAGATGTGGAGTACCTGAAAGCCAGGTGAGGATATTTGGGTGTGTATCGGTTCAAGGGATAGTCGCCTTTCAGCCATTTGTATCTCGTGGTTTAGTAAGGATTCAGCCCTAATAATAAAAGCATCCAGGGTGGCAGCTGGACCCTTATGTTTACTCATTTTACACAAAGACACCTCTTAACTCTAGAGAAAGAAATAGAAAAACAGAACACTTGACAATGCGAAGAAAGTTTTGGGCAATATGGAAATTAGCTTACCATACTGCAACTAAGCTACCAATGTCCAGATATCAGAGGGGTGGCCCAGTCCAGTCTCTATCGGGCTATGACGGGCACAGACGGCCCGCCCTTGGCCCTGGCACGCCCGCGCGTGTCCCGCGCTGCGGGAGCCCTCAGGCAGTTTTTTAGGGCCCTCCTGGCGGTTTGGTGATGACGCGCTGTTAGGCGCCGCAGGTTAGCCGGTGGAGGACTCTGGGAAACGTAGTCCTCGTATCCGTGATCCCGGTCGCAGGTTTAGGCAGCAGGCAGCAGCAATTTCGGTGCCGTCCCTCCTGGGACTGTACAAGCGGTAAATGGCCGGAACGAACCAGCAGGGCAAAACAGGGACAAAGCTTGAGTGAGGGACCCCTCACTGCTTCTTAATAATATTTTGGCTCTGCTTCCTCACCTACAGAGTCATGGTATATGATCAATTATTTGGAATTTTATTTGTGAGATGTAGAGTCTTTTCACCTGGAATGGTGTGCTCCTGGTGAAGTTTTTACATTTTAGCAATGTTCATTAAATTGTTGTTTCGCACACTATATTCCGCAGTTGCAAGTAATCGTATCAATCAAGTAGTGACAGTCCAAGTCACAGGGGAGGCAATGTCAGATTTTATGTTTTCCTGAGTTGGGGTGAGATATTCCATCTTATTTCGTTATAAAGCTGAAGGCGGCGCGATTAAAACAGCCTGGCACTTCAACTAAACAGAAAGGAGCCTACATGTACAAACCAGCAGGACTGCTGTGCAGACTGGTCCATAAGTATGCAGACTTGTACAAACATGTACTCTACAGACTGGCACATGCATACAGATTGCAACACACATACAGCGCAGATGGGCAGACAGGTAAGCAGACTGACCGGGGAGAAACCGGCCCACATATGACATATCGCAGGCCCAGGGATGCCTCTCCCCCTGCAGCTTGAGGCCCGCACCGTTGCACGACAGCGCCGTACAGGCCCTTCATATCCCAAGATAGCAGCTCCTTCAGACATCGGGTGGAACACGGGTTCAAACTGCAGGTCAGGTATTGTACAAAACTCTAATAATGCCACGGGTCAACCTCTCACAGGCAGCAGCAGTCATGCTGCTGTTCACACACCACACAGACCCTAGTGTGCCACAAGCCTGTGTTGTCATTTTGAAGTTCACATATTGTAAAAGTAGAGTGACACTCTCTTTAATATGTAATCAGTGGGTAGGTCACCTGGGGTTTAGCTGCTTTTGCTTTCAGTTGCCAGGTGGCAGTAGTCAGTGGCCTCCTGTACAAAAAAGGTGACCTAGAATCAAAAAAATCTAAAAACAACCATAAGCAACATCAGCTTAAGGAGAAGGTAAACGGGGTGGCTGGCAGCCAGACGCCAAAGACTATGGTCCTTAATAGATCCACAGCTTTGTGAGCGACCCTTCAATAGATGAATGGTGAATTAGAGTAATAATACAGGAAAGTCTGGCAGTTTATGAAATACTTTACAAAATGTATTTACCCGTCTACAAATACATTTACTGAAAAATGATTCTGCCCCTCAAGATGGACCCAAGGTTTTTTGGGAGTCAATAAGTCACTCCAATCTCTCAGCATCCAGGCTAGGGGGTGGCTGCAGGTAAAATATATCTGTAGGGCGGCATAAGCGATCTCAGGGGGTAGCTTGCATTTGTTTAGTGGTGCACACAGGTTTGTAGCGGTTTGGTCACAAACATACGTTTGAACCATGGCGGTGGTTACACACAGAGCATGAACCTTAACGCTGGGAGTCACCAGGGATTGTGGAGTTACAAATGCACAAAAGCCTCAACAACCTTTAGTATGGAAGGGAACCTGCGTGGGCATGTATGCTGAGGTCTCTAGGGGCAACGGTATTTACCAGAGGGGGCTGCACGCTGTCTGTTGGGGCCTGGTTATGAAATCGCCAGCTCAGCTGCTATGAGCACCGCGCTCTTGACAAGGGTGGCTCTACGCACATAGCCTTGGGTTTTGCTGGGCCTGTTACTTTTTAGGTCTCGCCTGTCGATGCGCATGCGCATCGAGCTTGCGAGACTATGGGGGCTTATCCACTCTTTAACCAACTTGCAAGGAATCGTGGCGATTCCTTGCAGTGCACGAGAAATTTAAGCTCAATGCGCATGCGCATTGAGCTTAAAAGCGCGTGCACATGCCCCCAGCCGCCTGCCTTGCCTACTCTCTCTCTCACTGCCTCCCCCAGCTCCGCCGCCTCACTTCTTGATTGCACGGCCGCTAGGCCGTGCCTCCCCTACTCTCCTCCCCCTCCTCCTCCTACTCTCCTCCCCTGCCTGCCGTGTCGCACCTCTCCCCTCTCCGCCCCCTCCCCTGCCCGCTGTGTTACGGTCTTTGCAACTCCCCAGCCATATGTTAAAACCGTCAGGTCAGGCCGCCAGTGTTGCTATAGTTCCATTTACCCCGCCTACAAAAAGCCCAGCATGAGGCCTTCCTCCTTACCCTTCATTACCTATGCCGCCCATAGCATAAATATTCATTGGTTGACCACCTCCCACTCATCAAAGCCATCCCTGCCATACCGCCATCTTTGTGAGGAGCATCAAGATATCATTTATTTATTATTAGGCGTGTTATTGAGTTGT
This sequence comes from Lissotriton vulgaris, assembly GCF_964263255.1. NCBI lineage: Eukaryota > Metazoa > Chordata > Amphibia > Caudata > Salamandridae > Lissotriton > Lissotriton vulgaris. Next base: position 880,185,021 of record NC_141685.1, read on the forward strand.
AGTTCCCGTTCCCAAGCTATAAAGCTGTGGTACGAGAGCACACCAGAGATCAATGAAACACGTACTTTAAAGATGAAAGTTACAATCCTTGTCCGTCTTCTATCTTCACTGCTGCCTCTTCCTCTGTTGGTCTGCGTCATCAGTGAGCCGGGTGCAGAGGCCTCCACCTCCCACTCCGAGATCCGGGCGCTTATGTGACGGGCGTCACTTGCAGGGTGAGTGTTGAGGCTTTATTTGTAAACCTGACCCGTTCCTCCGATGTCCCTTTGTTGCCCTTTTCTTTTAGTTGCAGTGCAAACGATTACGACAAAAGTAACCAAAAGGAATGCGAGGCAGCCCACACTGGCAGGCTGCAAACATTGCGCTGTAATTGTGTTTACATGTTTAAAATGGTGGGGTGTTTGCGCCCTTGAGAGTGAACTGTTTCTTCTTTCACGCATCCCATTTCTTATTCGGCAGACTGTGCCCCCCCTCTACCCCAAAGAGCGTTTCTAATGTAGCCACTGTGACATACTTCGCAGTCAATTCCAGTTTTCCTGCAGAAGGATAAATACTGCAGTAAAATCAGCAGCCAAGTATACAATGTTAAATTTGCCAGTAACTCTCCCTCAAAACCTGTGGCCTTTGGTCCATACAGGATACATTTAAGAGAACAACAAGCCAATATAATTGGTACCTTTGTAATGTAATGTTAAATTCTAGTGTGTGATACATATGAGCATCATTTTGACACACCTTCCTCTCCCCATAATTTCTCGACCTTCTCAAACCTTGATCTGTTTTGCTCACTTTCAGCATTTTACACTACATATATGCAGTATAAGGATTGAAACCTACACGTCTTGTAAAGAATGTCGCCCAGCCCCATTACAATGTGTTGCCTAATGATGAATTTTGACAATTTTAGCTTTTCACTGAAAATTATTTTTATTATTATTATTATTATTATTATTGTCTTTGTGATCCCAGCCTGGTTATTTTACTTAATGGGGTGCGCTGCATAATAGGTTAGTAAACCCTACTCAAGAGGGATGCGGATGGCAGTGCTTTCCAAACTGTGGGTCGGGACCCACTGATGGGTCGCGAAAGTCCTAGTCTTTATAGTAGAACTATTTAAAATCATTTGCCTTGTTTATGCACCAGCGCAAAATTGCTTTAGGTTAAGTCAAGTTTTAAAACCCTTTTAAGTAAGTTGTTTACATTTTTTTTATAAAGAGATGTGTCTTCAGCTCTTTCTTAAATTAGAGTAGAGTTCTGACGTTTCTGGTGCATACAGGGATGTTGTTCCAGATCCCAGGTGCGTAGATGGAGGAAGCTTGTTGCCTTTTTCCCCCACAATTATGATATAGGGCATGATTAAGTACAATTTAATCTGGTCTCCGTTTATTTGGTGCCAATTCATACACATTGAGTTATGTTCACTTTGAAGGATGATGCCTACCTGTGCTGAAAGCTTTTTAGGTCGAGCAGACGTACGCTCAATGCGTGAGCATTGAGAGTGTCTGCTACAGACCTAATGTCGCCCGTATTCAGGAGACTGGACACGACTCAGACGCGCGCTTTTGCAGTCTCGGATTTGACCGCGGGAGCGCGCGTCTGAGCCGCGCTTGCGCAGAGTAACTAGTAACTCACAGCCCCTGCTCACACACAGCCAGCCCCCACCCCTCTGCATGCACGCATACACACAGGCGCGCGCGCACACACACACACACACACACGCTGCCGCCCCCCACCCACCCCCCCCCCTGCATACACACAGACACGCAAGCACGGAGCCCCACTCACCGGACACATCCAGCCCCCACCCCTCTGCATGCACGCACACAGGCGCGCGCGCGCGCACACACACATACATACACACGCTGCAGCTCCACTCACCGGGACTTCTACTCCGCAGGACTCTTCCGACGTCAACGGGCACAGGGACACCGGCACTCCGCTCCTTGGCTTCCCGGGCGGACGCCGGCTGAACGCAGGGCTCTCCTCTCTGCACCGGAGCCATGCGCCAGCCACTGCAGCCTGCCTCTTGGGAAGCTCCGGTCGCGTGTCCGGCCCCGCCCCCGTCCCAACAAAGGTTGCCTGGCTTCCTGTTGAAGCCGGGCTGCTGCGGTGAGTTTGCTTTTTAACCCTTTCCTGTCTGTAGACACGTCACCCTGGGCACCGCGTCAGCACATAGGACTTCGATATGTGTAAAAGTTGTGTTTTATTTTATTCGCCCGCTTTTCTGTGCTGACACTTCCTTGTTTCCCTGCGCTGCAGAGACCCGGGGGAGCCCCTCGTCCGGGTGACTTGCCTTTTGAATGGGGAATGTCATGGCGCTTCGCGTGTCATTCATTATCTCTGTCCCCGCCTCAGACCAGTTTCTGCTGGCGTTGATATTCATGCAGTCTCACAGCTGGGTATTCTCACGTTTCAAGTCATGGAGAATTTGCGTAATTTATTGGCTGAAACATTCTTGTTTGTTTTGTGGCTTCATGTGTCTGGAATTCCTGCGTTGGTGTGGGACACTAGCGTCCCTCTGAGTCTTGTTAACTGTTCCGGTTTGCAGTTCATGACATTTGACCCCAGGCCGCTCTTACATGCTTCCTTTCCACTCCAGGTGCAACAGGCATCCTTTTACCCTGCTGCTGCCAGAAACAAGGTGGGCGCACATAGATCCATCCCTGGTTCTTCAGATTCCCTGCTGTCTGGTTCTATTCAAGGGAGTGTATTTGAACTCAGTGACTGAGCACAGCTATGTACAAGCAGACTTGCACAACCAGTCAGCACCTTCTGTGTGTGTGTGTGGTTGGAAGCTCTTTTGCTCTCTTTTCTTCACCGGTAGAGATGTGGCTGTTGAGCCGGAGGATGATGTAACACTTACACAATGAAAAGAGTCTAGCTAAACCTTTATTCCGGCGCTTAATTTGTAAAATAATATATGCATAAAAGTGCCGGAGCTCAGTTTTCTCGGGAGTTAACCACAGATTCTACTGAATGCTGGGATTGTTGAATACTGAGGCTGCCTTGTTTTGATTCCACCTCATCAACTTTTCTTACACCACTTTACTCTTCCTCTCTTATACCTCACTTTCCAGGTTCTTTTTCTTACCCCTGCTGCTTTAGTACCAGTTTTCTTATCCTTTCTTCCTTTTTAGCCTTTCTCTGTTGTGCTCTACACCAAAGTCAGATGACGAAAAATAATTCTTGGACCTTAAAAATAAGTACTGGTGCCCACTACCTGCACTACATGCCCATCCCTGTCTGTTTTTAAATCTGAAACACTCAGCTGTGTTGTGTTGGAGGCAATAGGCTTTTGCAGTAACATCAAGATCTCTGTTGTGACACTAGGTGTGGAACCGGAGAACTACACTGCCAGCTTCTCCTAGTCACCCTCACACACCCTCACAACCCTCACACACCCTCACATCACCCCACCCTCTCACATCCTCGCACCCTCACCCTCACACCATCAAACCCTCACTCACCCTCACACCATCACACACTCACCCTCACACAATCAAAGCCTCACTCATCCTCACACACCCTCACACCTCCTCGGCCACACACCCTCACTCACCCCCCTTCACCCTCCCTCACTCACCCTCACACACCCCCTCACCCTCACAACCCCCTCACCCTCACACCCCCCCTCACCCTCACACCCCCCCTCACCCTCACACACCCCTTCACCCCCACACACACCCCTTCACCCTCACACTCACCCTCACACACACACCCTCACCCCCTCTCACCCTCACCCACCCTCACCCACCCTCACCCACCCTCACTCACCCTCACTCACCCTCACTCTCACCCTCACACCCCCTCTCACCCTCAAACACCCTCTCACATCCTCACCCCGCATCACTCATTCGCCACCACAACATCAATCTGTGCAACCATTCAACAACTACTTCAAATATGTTCTCTCAATGTTTCAAGCTTTATTACAAATGTAACAAAAACATGTTAATATTTCACTTCTGTTCTAGGAGTTTTGTAACAATAAAAGACACAGAACATAATCTTCACAAGTTATTTACAAAACTTTAAGCTATTGCCATTATAAATTATAATACCTTTTATTTAAGTATTAATTATGTAAAGAAAAATGAAAAGCCATTGTTATTTGTAATATCAATACATGTAAGTCACGTAAATACAACACATATTGCATTACAAGTGCAATATGTGTCACATTTGCAAAAATTATAACTATTGGCATTGTAAATGACAAAGCTATTAATTTCGCTATTTTCAAAAACAAAACCTAACTAAAAAAAATTGTCATTTACAATTCCAATAGCTCAAACTTTCCTAATGCGAGACCTATTGCATTGCAAATGCTTGTTTTCCCTTGCTTTCATAACCAAGTACTGTGACTGTCCAGCCACCCATTAGGTTATTTATCTTTGAGTTTCACTTTTACGGTCACCAATGTTTGCATTGCATACATTTTGGGCAGCTCTTGGTCATTGAGGTACTGGTACTGTAGGGAAGTTTGACTCCATTAGGTGGTTTAGTGTACTTTTATTGAATATTGCAGTGGTTGCAGGCCAAAGATGTATTTTTGTGTCAAACTTTTGTCACAATTACACTTGAGTTAGGCAGTTGCATTCAGCAGTACACCGTCTTCATTTCTGTGGTAGTTGCTTGGCTAATGTTTTTATTATAATTAACTTGTGTTTTTAAGTGGATAGCTTAGCTAAATAACAAATCTGAAACTGCAAACTATGCATGATAAAAGTAAACCAAAGCATATGCTACTTGATTTCTAGTATGCATTTTTTTTAATTTGGATAGCTGCTTTAAATAATGGTATTTTTGTTGGGGCAACTGTGCAGTCATACATTCCTAAAATAGCAAGCATAGACAACACCACAACACCACTAGGTCTGGATTTACTACATGTAAACACAAGCTTGTGCAAGTGCAAACTTAGACATGCTTCTGTTTGACTTAACGCCATACCTGTTGAATTTACCTATGCTTTTTTTATAAAGTTCATGTGGTGTATATGGCTCGTCCAAGCTCTTTACGATAAAAACAAGTCGGAAATGTATAAGTTGTTTGAAGTGCAATAGTTGCAAAGTCTACTAATAATAGTATTTATACATGCAGCAATCCTGTTACATTGTTACTAAACTTCTTTACATCCTAATTTGATGTGATGTTCTGGAGCAGGTTTGTGAAGGTCTGTCCCTCATGGGCGGATCTGTGTAGATTTTCACTATATCAACATAAAGTATCCATACATTGAATCTATATATTGCTGTGCTTCTCTCCCCTGCTGCACTCTCCTGCTCTCTAGAGATGTGGCCTAACGACCAGAGCTGCCATCTATGTCACGTAAATACAAAACATGTTGCATTCCAAATGCTATAGGTGTCACATTCGCAAAAGTTATAACTATTGGCATTGTAAATGACAAAGCTATCAATTTAGCTATTTTAAAAACCAACAAATAAATAAAATATTTGTCATTTACAAGACCAATAGCTCCAACTTTTCTAATGCGAGACCTATTGCATTTCCAATGCTTGTTACCAACAGTAGTTACTCCCTCGCGTAGATGCCGAGTTGCACCAAATTACTGCGAGACTCCTGTGGAGGGAATGTTACTGCCTCAGTGGGATGCTTGCCTGCTTAAATTGAGCACTAACTACTGGGGCACGTGTGGGACCTGTTGTGCGTCGCCCTTTAGCTGCTGATGAATGTGATAACCGTGTACTCAGCGTGAAATAACTCTACACTGGTGTTCCCATCACTGTTTTGTATTGTTCCCGTAATGCGCATAATCTCTGCGCAACTCAAGCGCGGAAGTTTCCTGTACTTCTAATGCAGCGCCGAAAGCACCACTTGAAACCGGTAATTCCGATTTTTTTTTCTTCAGGGAATCCCCTTGGTGGGCTCGCTCCTGGCACTTAGTGTGTGCAATACGAGGCAATTCTGATGGCCTGCAGCAGACTCTGCTTTAGGTTCTCATGCCATCCGGGCAGCTCACGTAATATTCCACGCGCATCTCTCACGAGCCCAGGGGGCCCGCAGCTCCAGTTTGCAGTCCGTAGTATAACTCCACAGGCGCCCAGGCCCATAAGGGCAGCTCTCCCAATCCCATACAGCAGGAGGTCCGCGGTATCAGGCTGGAGTTCACATAGTCCTGGGGTGATGCAATCCCTGGAAAAGAGCGCTTGTTGTGATGAAGTCATGCTTAGAGGGGAGGAGGAGTAAAAGGCAGACCGGAGGGGAGGGGAGAGGGCAAGGGAGGGACCGAAAACACGAAGTGGAATTCTCTCTACGAGAGACCTGTGGAATATATAGCTAATGTCGTGTGTCAACGGCAGCAACTTTGAAGAGTGTCGCGGCAAACACCTAGCTGCGCATATGAGTGGATTGGTGCAGTCCTGCAAGCATGCACATAACTATTACCTTCGGAGTGGTCTACATCACACGGGACATGGGGCGGCCTTCGACTTTTGTGCATTCTCAAAACCATACATGTCAACATGTTGTTATGATATTGGAGAACGGGAGATTTCGAAAAAGAAATGAGGGACTCTATTATTTCCACTGACTAATGTTGAAGCAGGTGCAATTTCAGCTGAAAGAAAGCAATGTTTGTCTTATAAAAATCGCGAGTCTCCCCTACGTTAAATCTAATACACTTACATGGAGCCTGGGTTGGACTGGCATACAGGCTTGGGCAACTGTAATTATGCGGAACGAGAGGGCCAAATTATGCGACAGGGTTGATTAAACTATGTGACAAGAAAAGGCATCTTATGCGGCATAATGTGGCACTGTTTGTAATACTATTAATTTGTAATTTTTAGACTTGGTAATGAATATTAAAGTAAATCCCGTGATGAGCGCTTTTATAGGGCGGTGCCCACGGAGAAATTTCGGTATCACTTCAAACTATGAGCGAAACTAAAATCACCCTGACATGAATAGAAACTGCAGCTCTGTGCATCGCTCCCCAGTGTGATGTCTTTACGTGCACCCCTGCACTGGTCAACATTTCTATCGCTGGGTCACTTGTTTAGCTCTTTCACTTCACTGAGTAATATTTTTCTCTCCCTCACTACACAGAGTAACATTTCTCCCTCCTGTACGAGCGCACAAGGCAATATTTCTGTCTCCGCGGAGACTAAAGTTTCTCGCTATCAGTACACAGAACATCACTCATATCCTTCTGTCTCTATAGTGCATGTGGCATCCTATGTATGGGGTACTGTACATAACAGCACGTGTATCCCTCGAGTCCTGCGTATAATTATCTCTGCCGCTGGTGTTTTTATTTTGCAGCTTTCCCTCTTTCAGGTTTCCCATAACCATGGTATTATCATCCTCGTATTACCATGGTTCCTTCTCCCTCGAGCCAGCGCCACAGGTGCAGCAGCGTGGCCTCGTGTGGTCCCTCTAATATTAGCTGAACGTGCGCAACTGCTGCCCTCGCGCAAGCCCGCCATTTTCTGCACACCTGCCCTCCTCTGTCCATTGATGCCTCGAGGGTTAGGGGTGAGACAACAACCTCGTCAGTGGAGAAACTCGCGTTCGCCCTGTGTGACCTCGGATGGGTACATCTGGTCGAGTTCCATCACACCAAACGGCATACCATGATTTTCAATTTTAACACGATGCCGCAAGAACCCCACTTCATGTGTTGCACAAATTCTCATTTATATGGGACGAGATCATAAAAAATTCGCGGGGGTGACAGTGACTAAATATTGGGGATATGTGCACGTGGGCCTCAGACGACGGCCTGAGAGAAGTGTTTGGAGAGGATGCCTATTTATATTCAGGAATAGTGTTCTTATGTACAGGCTAATACATTGCAGAGTGCTGTAAAACAATGATGCTCTACAGACAGCGCATGACATGGGGCTTTGGGGTGAAGTCCTAGTCATCGCGAATGAGACCTTGCACGTTATGCAAGGATATCAAGATGCACAAAGACATTTCACATGAGCGTTTTACACAACAGCCCCGTCAGATGTGGGAAACCAGACTATTTGGAGAAAAAAAGCCTATTTAGAGACAAAAAGTTGACTGAGGGAGTGACCTCATAAACAGAGATTCAAGGCAGGGCAGTGGTCGAAGTGGGAAAAAAAAGTAGGGGAACAGTGGGCAGAGAATCGGGCAGCGGGAATAACCAGATGATTGGATCAGTGGGCGGAGTCAGAAGTGTGGCTAGAAAGAGCAAAACATACCAATTTTTTGTACGTTTAGTACATGCACCTTCAGGGTCGGATTGGGATCACAATTCGGCCCGGGCACTGACGAAAAAAGTGGCCCACATTCAAGAGGCGTGGCCCATATTTAAGGGGCGTGGCCCACATTCAAGGGGCGTGCCCTTTCATGAAAAACCATTTGCACAGACAAGGAATGAAAGTGGGAGGGTACTGTTCTTGCACACGACACAGGGCCAAGGTGACAATGGCATACATGCTGAGCAACTAAAAAAAATAGCAAGGCCCATTTTTGTCACAAAATTATTCCAGCCCTCCAGCACAGGAGCACCTGAAAAGCAGCAAAGCCCCTGCTATTACTAACCTACTCAGCCCTCCCCAGACCTTCAGCTCAGGAGCACATGAACAGAGGTAAGGCCCCTGCAATTAGTAAATTAATCAACCCTCCAGGCCTTGGGAAAATGTCCTGGCAGGGGAGCACAAAACACAGCTTTCTGGGTCATCCAAGGTAGCAGGTAGCCAGGGGGAGGCTGAGGTGAAGCTGGTGCATGGGAAGTGCCTTCCCAGTGTGTTCTGGCAGTTTGAGTGTTTACCATTTACTGTAGTATTACCCTTGTACCTGTGTATGGTACCCTTTTGTAACTTGCACAAGTCACTTTTCTCTTGTAACACACTGTTTGCTCCTCTCACTTTTGTTTGCTTTAGATACTTGCACAAGTGCCACCATTGCCTACGTAACGTTTGTTCTTGTGCTGGAGTGTCTGCGCTTAATTGCAGTATTATACCTCTACTTGTATTTTGTACGCTTTTGTTACCTGCACACATGTCACTTTTTCCTCCTGTAATGTATCGTTTGCTCCTCTTGTATTTTGGTTGCTCACTATTGTCACTTTTGATTCATGTAACAACGTTTGCTTTTGTAATTTGTCCACTTGTAATTTTTCTCCTCATGTTTTATTGCTGTTCCTAGTGTGAAGCGCTCTGACACCTTCGGTAAAGTCCGCGCTATATAAAATCGCATAAATAAATAAATAAAACAAAAAAATTCCAAACATCACCAGGCCCCCACAGCAAGATCCATTCTTCCTCGCCCACTGTGCCCTGAATGTGAAGGGCTGTGGGTGAGGTGTTAAGACTAACACCGTTTCTGGGCTGCATGGGCGCCAGGGGGCCGAGGTGCAAATGGCTCAAAGGCCTGAGAAACACCTGGCCCCCAGGGAGGCCGATTATTGCAAACAATCACCCCTCCCCAGCCCAGCCTCAGCTTGATTGCTTGGTAGGGCAGGGGTGAAGGAGAGCCCACAGCTGACAATCGCTGTGTGGCCGCACAGCGAGGCTGCTTTCATTTTCTCTGTCTGTCTCCGTGCACTCTGTGGGCCGTTTTTTTTCTCCCCTTTCCTAGTCCACTCTCTGTGGACTGGGACAGGGGAGAAAAAAAACGGCCCACAGAGGGCACTGAGGCACCGGCCCTTCGGCCCATTCCCGAATGCCCGCCTTGCCAATCCGCCCCTGTGCACCTTAGTCTGGTGTGCGTGCAACTCCTGCATAGCCAATCCCTGGTGAGTTGCACTACTACTGCTGGAACAAGGTCAATGGAGGCACCAATGGGTGAGGTTGACTGGCTTCAAGGGTCCTGTGACCTCAGTGACAAAGTCTCTGTTTATCTAGGGTGTGCTGCTTCATAGGCCTGTCCGCAAGACTGGAGGTGAACTTCAGTATGGGTTGTGGTGAACAGGCTTTCAAGGTTAACCCACACTTGCCACCGGTAGGGTCCACCTGCTGGTGCTAAGAGACCAGGGCATCTATGGTCTAGCTGGGCCACCTAAGGTCTAGCTGGGCCATCTAAGGTCTAGCACGGGAATGTGCTCCTCAGGAGAGTGGTCTGATGGACTGGTCGTGAAGGCTGAACCTGGTTTCCCAGTTCCAAATTCGGCAGCCTCGGCCATAGTGCCAAATCCTATCCCTCCTGAACACACTTTTTGCCCCACAGAGTGAAACTCGCACTGTCTTCAGCTACAACCCAATTCTACCATTTATAAACAATTGGATGTGACTCAATTCAAACTATGCACGGCCTAAAAAAAAGTAACAACATTCTGGAAAAAGCAAACACTCATAGGGACTACAGGATTGTGTAAAGCGTGCAAAATATAAGCAGGAATGACATATTACCTTAACGCTTTTACTCTCATTGTTCAGAAATCCATGAGTTTTTTTTAGTCTCAAACATTAAGGACATGAATGCTCCGAGTTATCAAAAAGGTCCACCTCAGACTGAGTTATTGTGTGTCCAGATGTACTTGGAATACACAGTATGTGTTAAAATACCCCTGACACACCAAAAGGGCCCTTGGTGTCATGCTTCATCATCGGGGTCTTCCCGCCCGCTGCGGGACAGGGCGTGCTACGACAAGCGACTACGCTGGAGCACCTTTCTTATGTGGGTGCTATGTGAGAGTATTGGAGTGAGTGTCAGTAGGATCAGGGGTGATATATAAAGTGATGTTAAAATAATACCTGGCCTCGTGGTAGAAAAAAATATTTAATATTCATTGGCTGGTATAGTTAAAAAAAGTAGTTCGGAGAGATAAAGCTAGTTATTGGGCATACTCTCCTGTGCGGGTCAACATGTTTCGGGGCGCCGTGCCCCTTCGTCAGGACGTGTTGGGGAGGACCCGTGAGTGCTGCCCTCACGAGGTGATCCTTCAGATTGGAACTTTTCTTGAAAGCAAAGACTGGGCAGTCAATGTGGAGTGTGCCAGCATTTAGTAGAGGCCAGTGACGTAAAATGTACTTTCTCAGTGCGTTAGAGGCTGGTGAGAAAGTGGTAACACAGGCTATTTTCTTACTTGTGTCTTTTTGTTTGGGACATAGAAGAACTTCCCTAGGGCAGTACCATGCCCTCTTAACCGCTCTGTGAATCAGTCTTTTTGGGTAACCCCTGTCTTTAAGTTTATTGGATAATACTCCAGCCTCCTTGAAATAATCCTCCTTGGCATAACAATTCCTCCTAATACGTAAGAATTGCGAGTAGGGCAATGAGTCCCTAAGCGCTCCAGGGTGGTTACTATTGTAACTCAACAGCGTGTTTCTTTCAGTGGGCTTCCAATATATTCTGGTGTGTAGTGACCCTTCAGAGTGGTAAATAGTGAGGTCAAGAAAGGAAATGGACTGGGCATCAACCGTGCTGGTAAAGGTTAGGCCTGAGCAATTATTATTCAGCCAATGTATAAACTGTTTGAGACTGTCAGAGCTCTCATTCCATATTAGGAAGATATCGTCAATATAACGTCTCCACATGGAGACAGCTGACGAAAAGGGGTTAGTGGGGGTCAGTATGGTATTGGTCTCAATGTTTTCCATGAAGAGTATGGCCAGGTTTGGGGCAAAAATAGCCCCCATTGATGTGCCCTTGACTTGCTGGTAGTATTGCTGTTCAAACATAAAGAAGTTTTTTGTTAGGCATACTTCCAATAATTGGAGAATAAACAGGGAAGGTACACAATGGGGTCTGGGCCTAGAGTCAAGAATGTCACGTATAACAATTAGGGCTGCAGTCTGGGGGATATTTGTATACAAGGACTCGACGTCCATTGTACATAATTGCTCTCCTACGGTGAAGGGGGCATCTTCAATCAAATTCACCATAGCCATGCTGTCCCTGACATAGAATTGGGTTGCAGGGACAAAATCCTGAATGAGGAAGTTGATATAGTGGCCAAGGGGCTCGAGAATGGAGCCACAACCCGACACTATGGGTCTGCCTGGTGGGTTGAGGATACTTTTATGCACCTTGGGAAGGGTATAAATTACAGGCATTCTCGGGGACTTTACATTAAGAAAAAGGAATTCTTTCCGACTAATGATTCCCAGTTCCAGTGCTTCAGTGGTAATTTGGGAAATGAGCTTCTGTAATTCCCTGGTAGGATTGGTAGGGAGACTTATGTAGTGATCTGTATTAGCTAGTTGTCTGAGTACCTCTGTGGTATATGAATCCCTATCTTGTAACACTATACCTCCACCCTTATCTGCGCTCGTAATGATAAGTGTGTCAATGTCTTTCAGGGTTCTGATAGCTTTTTTCTCCTCAATGGGTAAATTGTAGGGAATAAACTTTTTTGTCTCCCTGATGGCAGTAAGGTCTTTAATCACCATTTTTTCAAAACCCAAGACCTCAGGCGGAATCATCCCAGCTGTAGTATAGTACATATGTATTCAAGTGGCTTGGCCAACTCTTCTGACCACAAAAAACTTGAGAGAGATCCTGACAGTAAAAGGCAAAATTATATTTTCATTCGGAAAGTGAACAAAAAGCAGTAACCCTTGAGCTAAGCACATAAAATATTGCTCTATGATATGCATGGTACACATTCTTTGCAGAAGGCGTATTACCCTCTGCGCTACCTTAGATTAGTCAAAACAGCCATTAGACAAAACCCCCCTCCCATCTCTCTCCAGCAGGTACATTGATCACTAGAGTTATCTTTGCACTTTCATTGTTGCCCGAAACCTGCTGAATATACAAGGAACTTTGCAGTGTTTTTAAAACTCCTGCACTGCTACAAAACCGGCCCCAACACACTAAACAGACCCCCTACCCTTCCAGGTGCCCTATGAAACGTCTGATGCCTGGAACGGCCAGTCAGGCCTAGTTACTGTAAAGCCTTTTTCAATGCAATACTGCTGATATGTGTGCTTATTTGATATAAACGTCACAGATCACTGTTAGTGTAAGACACATATTCTTCCTGAATATCCCTTGAATTGGGTTACTACCTGAATGATACACACAAGCAGTTTGGTACACAAAATAAGGCCTCTGGGTAGACCTCTGAGGTAAGCACAATAATGTTATTCTTAAGGACCCTCACACACCCCACCACTTGCTTTTTTGACTTTCCTGTACATTTCCTGACTGTGCTTTACTATGCGTGATCTTTTTTAGCAGATGCTTTAAAGTTTGCACCTTTAATATAAACTTCCTAGCAAGCAATATGATAACGTTTTCTTTTAACTTCTAGACGATTTTGTACATTTTTTAGCGCCATGCTGTACAGAATATAAGTAAAGGCAGAATGCAAAGATCTATTTTGCAGTCCTGTGACTTTGAGTCACTTTCAAAGCCGGAGAGATGTTGCACTTTGTAACCTCATCTACTAGTACACAGAAGCCATAATACTAGTGCAATTTCTACCAGTCATCTCTCATATGCAAAGGAGCCACTCGTTGACCAAACTAATCTGCAGTTTAGATATTGATTCCAATTCTGGTTGGCGCTTGACATTTTAGAAGCAAAAATGGGAGAAGTATCAGCAAGGGTTAAATTTATCTTTATGCATTAAATAATATGAAGTTTCTAAATGTTATGTGTATTTTTTTTTTAGAGGTCCCTATAAAATATGGGTTTAATCAGCATTAATGAATTATTGACAGCTGCAAACTACCGTTTCAGCGTTACCATTGCCCATTGTTTAATTAGAACTTTGGAACATTAAATACATTTCATTAAATACATTTCTGCCATCTGTATGGTGCACGTTCTTTGCAGCAGGCATATTAACCCTATGCACTACATTAGATGAGTCAATTCTCAAAACTGCCAACAATCAAAACTAAAATTTCTCTCCAGCAGGAAGATAAACAACCATAGATATCAATCCTAAGACTTTTATTAGTGCAGAAAAATGACTGGGTTTACAAGAAACTCTGTAGTGATTTATGTATTTTTAAAATTGAGCCATTATGCTGCACAGTGCTGTTGGTTTTGTTCCTGGGGGCCGATTTTGCAGCACTGCTGCAAAACCAGGCACTAGCTTCAAAACCAGCCTCCCACCCCTCCGTCCCATGACCGGTACGGCCAGTCCGACCTTAGAGCAAGGGCCTATCTGTTTTTACTTTCTGACCCTGGATGGGGTCCGAAAGGGACTCGGGGGTTACAGAACTGGACACATTGTGCTACGTGTATGCAACATTATTAAAAAAAGTCAACAGTATGTTTTTCAAAGAACACATCCCTGAACACAGACAAAGCAGTGGTACACATTTAATAAAATAACATTAAAAAAGAGATAAGACATTCAACGTTTTCCAGTTGTTTTAAAAAATTTAAGTTGGGGAAATGAAACAATACCTGGTGCTTTTTTTTTTAAACAACTGGAAAATGTTGAACTTCTTGTTTTCCTGGTGGCGTCTGTCAGTCTGCGTGAGCCCGAAAATAAAGGGCAGATAAGGTCAAGGGCGGGGCCACCAAAGCATCCTGATGTGACCATTATACTGGTCACAGTGGGGGTAGGCAGGTCGCGTCCTCACTAAATGAAGTGTAAATCACTGCAATAGCAGGGCCATCAGAGGTAGCCATTTTTGTTCTAACCTAAGACTGATGGCCCTTTCAGTGTTGCTTTGCAGGCCTTGCCCCCAGGTAACGAGGGGAAGGGGGGGGGGGGGGAGGCCGTGGGCACTGCAGAAGCCTTCCTCGATTTGCACCACACAGACTGAATGATAAAGTCATCTTTTTAAAGTAGGACTATTCCTGCTGTCCTGGGACGCTTTTTTAAAACAAAGAAGTAGGGGAACGGACTGAAATTATTTTTTAAAGTAGGGGCACGGCGTGCCCTTCCGATCCCGCCCACTTCTACCACTGAGGCAGGGTTAGAAAGAAGGTGAATCTTGTGTATAGTGAAGTAATACATTTACATGCTATACTCTCTCTGATACAGGTCTGTTACACAGAGCAGAAGTCGGATATGGAGATGGCCTCTATTGCAGGACAGCGAGGGACAGCTCTTTAAAACAGATTAATTGCAGCCTCCGGGCGAATCGAGTATTGTTCTCAGTTGAGTAAGCCTCCGACAAGCTCCACAGACAATGAATGACATGGACCTTTTACAAGGCAACTGTAACAGATATGGGAAGAACTTAGCAGGGCTTAATTTAAGCCAGAACACAAGCAACCCAGCGCCATTTTCGCCCTAATTAGGAACTCATCAGCCGGGTGCAGATTGGTTTTAGAGGCAGAACACAGATAAGCTGATGGGAGGAATGCTTGTAATTTGTCTAACTATTGTCAATCCAGGAACGTTTTCTCTTGTTTTCCTGATCAGGGAGGACCTGGCCTGGTAGTTCGGGCTGGATTGATCCCATGAGGAGCAGGGTCAAGACAGATTTGCATACGGCTGGGTCCAAACTGAGGTGGCAAGGTGAGCAAAAAAGGATGGGTTGGGATGCTACTCCAAGCTATTGCCACCCTAAG
This sequence comes from Lissotriton vulgaris, assembly GCF_964263255.1. Taxonomy (NCBI): domain Eukaryota; kingdom Metazoa; phylum Chordata; class Amphibia; order Caudata; family Salamandridae; genus Lissotriton; species Lissotriton vulgaris. The sequence continues at coordinate 880,200,447 of NC_141685.1, forward strand.
TAGCATAGGTATGTCCAGATGCTTTTCCCAGCTGTCCTGGGTTGCTTGTGTTCCGGTTCAGGGAGGACTTGGCATGGCAGTTCGGACTGGACTGTTCCTATGAGGAACAGGATCAAGGCTGATTTGCATGTGGTGGGGTCTAAACTGAGGTGGAATAGTGAGCAAAAGAATGATGGGCTGGGATGCTACCAGAGTGGTTGCCAGTGGTTAGACAAACTGCAAGCATTCCTTTCATCACCTTTTGTGTGTTGCATTAAAAAGTCTGACCTACACAAGATGGATGGTCAATAGGGGGAAATGACCTGTCTACAGTAGACCAGCACGACAAAAGAAAATACTACTGGCTTATTCTTAGAACAGATGTATGAGGAAATCTGGGAGTAATTTAAAATTGTTTTGAAAACACTAGGAATTGTACAAACTAAAAAGATGATGGTTCTTTCTTGTTGCCATGTTGCACAATATACATAGTCAACAGGCACCACAAGTGAACCATTGGGCATTTTGTCCCAAATTGTCACAGCAGTGTGTGACAATGTGGGACAAAAATGAAAATTGTCTTCAAGACTACGAGGTGTAGAAGGCACGAAGATGATGTTCATTTCATCTATATGTGTGTGTACGTATTTCATAGCATAAATAATATGGAAAGACAGACTGTATATTTGTCGACGAGCACAGTAACGGGGCAAATTCATGGTTCATTCTCATAATAACACCAGTGTGAAGACTGGGAGAAACTGAATATTATGCATCAACATACTACAAATTCGGTGATGGATAGGAGTGGTGTCATACATGGCTAGAACTTAGACAAGCATTGGAAATGCAATAGGTCTCGCATTAGAAAAGTTGGAGCTATTGGTCTTGTAAATGACAATTATTTTATTTATGTGTTGGTTTTTAAAATAGCTAAATTGATAGCTTTGTCATTTACAATGCTAATAGTTATAACTTTTGCGAATGTGACACCTATAGCATTTGTTACTGGTATTAAACATACTTTGCCCTGGCTTAGGCAGAGCTTCACATGACAAAAAAATAAAAGGCCTTTTTGCGCGTCCCAGGCATATCATTTTTTTAAATAGTTTCAATACATCTACATGATTCACAGGCAGCGTGTTCCCAGTTGGCAGAAAGGTATATTTTTACTGTGCCAGCTTTGTTGTGGCTGGCCCGGTCCTTCACTCCTAAGCCTGGCAAGAAAATGGCGAAGGACGTGGTGGGGAGTGGGGGTGGGAGGACAGGGGGTGAGGGAGGGGGGAGCGAGAGGGGGGCAAGTGTGCTACGGGAGAGAGCGAGAGATATGACCATAATGAGAGGGAACATGAAGGGACAGAAAGCGGGAGATATAAGGGGAGGTAGAGCGAGATGAAATGGCAGCTACAAAGTGAGGAAAAAATATAAAATTAAATAGGGACAAAATAGATGGGTAGAAAGGAGCGAGGTGCGCAGACAGCAACAGAGAGAAATAGAGAAGTTAGCATCGAGAGTGAGGGAGCTATCGAGAGAGAGAGCGAGAGAGAGAGAGAGAGAAAGTGAGAGAAAAGATAGGGAGAGGGATGACCATTGTGCAGAAAAGAGATGGAAATATAGGGATCAGAGACCCAGAGAGAACAAGAATAAGACCAAAAGAGACAAGACGGAGGGAAGGCAGAGAAGGGGAGGGGGGAGGAGAAATGCGACACGGCGGGCAGGTGAGGGGGCGGAGCGGGGAGAGGGTGTGAAAGCAGCAGGGGCCTGGAGTGCGGCTGAGGGAACTGAAGAAATGCGACACGGCAGGCAGGGGAGGGGGCGGAGCGGGGGTGTGGGAGGAGTGCGCCTGAGGGAAAATACGGAGTGAACTTTGAATAGTTTAGAAAACAAACGTGAGTGAAAAACTTCCACGATAAAGAGGTTTTGATGGAAAAATAGATGCTCAAATCTGCGTTCAACAGCTATTCCAACATAAAACTCCATTGAGGAAAAAGTCTTCCAGAGAAAGCTTTTTTACATGTCATAATTGCCATATGCGCAAAGTTGTGCTGCATAGAGAAGGTCCTGATTAATGAGGCAAGAAAAGAGCATCAGAAGCAGCCAACAGCACAGGGATTAGAGTTTATTGGGAGTGGTAAACATCACGAACTATGATGCCCGCACAGCTCACAATTGTGATGCGTGCAGCAATGTAGGTATATAACATGGGAAAATATATTTACCGGGACATGAAGATTTTTTTGCAGTGAGCATTAAAATACATGTTATCTGCAAAATGTGCTGTAACCATTGCACCCCATATATGGCTATCACCTGATGGGTTTTACAATGTGCGTTCATTATGGCATCCAACAAAGGGTGCTCGCAATGAGGCCTTAGAAGTGGGTGCTCCTCGGTGAATATGCGCACACTGACAGCGCTCACACGCGCCTTCAGTCTGATTTCTGAGGTGATAACTTAAGAGAAAGTGTAAATTTTGTATTCTGCTGTGCAACAGAAAATAAATAAACTGCAGCCAGACCGTCTACCCGCAAACAGCAGGGAATTACTGGCAGAATGGAGTGTTCGAGCAGCGCCTCGTGAACTCAAGAGAGAGAGAGCGCGCGAGAGCAAGACAAAGAGAGAGACAAGCTCCGGAGAACGCTGCCTATAAAGAAAGATTGTAAAATTCAGCTTCCATTTTCGACAGAAACCCATTACGTTTTTTTTTCCTTTTTCCCTGGATGACAAATATTTGCCGTCTCATTCCTCCGGCAGATCGTAATACCTGCCAAACACAAACTCTTAAAAGAAGGCGAGAAAAATATATGTATTTTAGAAAAAAACGAAATGCTGCTGCGACCTATTTGTATGGCCGGTGCTTATGGCGTACTCTGCGTCTCTAACTCTGGGAGATTATAGTGTCGGTGCCAAGATGAACGGGCCATGGATCGAGAAATGCATCTTTTAGGGCACACACTGGAAGCCAACGTCAGTACTGCCACGAGGGCACCTTACTGGTATTAAACATACTTTGCCCTGGCTTAGGCAGAGCTTCACATAACAAAAAAATAAAATAAAAGGCCTTTTTGCGCGTCCCAGGCATATCATATTTTTAAATAGTTTCAATACATCTACATGATTCACAGGCAGCGTGTTACCAGTTGGCAGAAAGGTATATTTTTACTGTGCCAGCTTTGTTGTGGCTGGCCCGGTCCTTCACTCCTAAGCCTGGCAAGAAAATGGCGAAGGACGTGGTGGGGAGTGGGGGTGGGAGGACAGGGGGTGAGGGAGGGGAGAGGGAGAGGGGGGCAAGTGTGCTACGGGAGAGAGCGAGAGATATGACCATAATGAGAGGGAACGACACGGCGGGCAAGGGAGGGGGCGGAGCGGGGAGAGGTGCGACACGGCAGGCAGGCGAGGAGAGTAGGAGGAGGGGGGAGGAGAGTAGGAGGAGGAGGGGGGAGGAGAGTAGGGGAGGCACGGCCTAGCGGCCGTGCAACCAAGAAGTGAGGGGGCGGAGCTGGGGGAGGCTGTGAGAGAGAGAGTGGGCAAGGCAGGCGGCTGGGGGCATGTGCACGCGCTTTTAAGCTCAATGCGCATGCGCATTGAGCTTAAATTTCACCGGCACTGCAAGGAATCGCCACAATTCCTTTCAAGTTGGTTAAAGAGTGTTTAAGCCCCCATAGTCTCGCAAGCTCGATGCGCATGCGCATCGACAGGCGAGACCTAAACCTAAAAAACTAAGTGACTAAGTGATGGGTGCAATGCATGAATTAATATCAGCCAATGGTATTTACTCAGGTCGCCTCCAGCCTATCATTTCCCCCTACAATGCCACTCTAGAAAGAGGAGTCATATGCAAATAACATTTGGATCTTTCTTCAATAGGAACATTTCAGCTCTAATTGACAGACCATGTCCCTTCAAGAAAGGAACATAAGAAAATCTAGAATAGTTTTGTCCTATTTGGGGCTCATCTGTAAAGTGTAGCTTGAGTTTAATGGTACAGTAAACATGGGTCCCATATCTCAACATACTCATCGCATTCAGAAAACACAAACTAAAAGTGGAATGCTTGAAAGATGAATGATGCTCTACCCTCTGTCGTTAACTGACTCACTAATTTCACAGAATTGATATGCTTGACTTTAAAAATAGATGTTCATCAATATTATAGACAGCAAAAAATATATAGTTTCTGATACAACTTCTGTCCATACTACCAGTCAGCCTCTTCAGGTACCAAAAACACCAAGCATACTGCAAATATCTGGTGCATGTTTACTCAAGAAAAAATAGAATGTAGTAGAAAGTCAGGTGTCCATGTGATATGACATAACCCGTCACCATGTGTGCAACTGCCACCTGCTAACTAGAAATAGTTCTTCTGCTAGACGCTGAAGAACAGACCCGTATTCTGGAGACAGAAAACAGACGTGCCTGTCTCAGATAAAGGTCAGTATTATTTATCTGTGGTTTGATATTGCATTGGGGCCCAGTGTGTATATTCGTTTTTGTTTTCTTGAGAGCATTTGTGTGTTCACTGACTTCACTTTACAGAAATTGAATGTTAAATGTATGGATAAAACACCATTAACATCAGGTGATGTCTGTAGGAAAACCAAAACTCTTATACTGCTAATTTTTGGAGGCAAGTTCCTTTCAGCAAAATGGATGCACCTACATTAACTATTGTATTAGGAGCACCTTAACTATATATCTCCATAATCATCAAATCAACTGGACACAGCAGATCACCGACCTTTTCTAGAGGTACTGTCAGCAATATTGTTATCCAAGTGAGCATGTTAAACACAAAAATGCCTTAACCTGTTTCAATGTGACCATACCAGAGGTAACACTACACATACCAGCACCCTATCAGGAATTCAAATACGTCTTTATTATTAAGGGTGCGGATAGGCTTCCCTCAGTTAGGAATTATGACTTTACAATTGATACCTTGCCTGAAGCAACTATCAAACATAGTAGCATTTAGCCTCTATAAGCAAAGGAAGATGAAGCTCTGAAGCAATAGCTCATTGAGTAAAATCTCTGACTGGAGGTCAAATCTTCTGCATTGCTAAGTCTCATTGACTTTACAGGCCAAGTGTAGGTTATAGTGAACTGAACAGTATCACTAAAAGGAACAGATAACCTTTACTCACCATTTCAGTATTATTTGACCAGGTACAAATGGCACAGGCCTTTTAAGAATTTGACCTCAGCGGATTTTAAAACCCTGTATGTATTAAGGAAGGGTACAAGAAGAACACACTCCAGTACATTCTATGGGAAATTTGATTATTAGGTAATGTCCTTTGAGTTTTGCAACACTTTAAAACTCATTCATTTACATATTCTGTGAAAAGTTGGGTATCTTCTTTTTTTAACTGTGTGGAAGACATCCTAGTGTTTTAGGACATGTTAGACCAACACTGACAACATATGAAAGTACTATCAAGTCTTTGTCAGTACTCTACCATGCCAAAGAGGAAACATGTTTTTTGAAGTGTCCTCTATATCTTTCCTGGGCTTTCTCTTAGTAGCAGAAAGAATCAGTATGTATCCTAGAAAAGTAGCAGAAGTACAAGAATGACCACTACCTACTTAAGTGAAAGGCATAAACGATTTTGGAGATTAATACATTTTTATCAGCAATTTAGTAAAAATTTCCTCCATCGAAATTCATATTGTTGGTTGGAGAAAAAAGGGAGCACGCTTTCAGTGTGTTACTAGCAAGAAAGGCCCTTCACAATATTAAAAAATGCCTTCACTACAGCTTTTTTCCTAAGGCATCCTGATATGGCCCTAACATGTACCCCAGAGGTTTCTCTTTTGCTATCAGGGCTTTTCTAACCCAACCTCACCCTAAGACAGATCAGATGCTCTACATCTTGTGCCACTTCATTTCAGAACATCAACAAATATAGAGAACAAAATTTCAATATCAGTGATACAGCTTTTGGCACTTAAAGATAGATTCAGAAACGAGTGTCACTACTTGGAAGGTGGAAATCAACCAATGAACAAACCATACAAATCTTAAGTTCCTAATATTGCCGAAGTGTTAAAACCCTAGCATGCCAGTTGCACAGTGTTCTTTCCAAGAATAAAGCTCAGGCAGTCAAGACAGCCAGAAAAGTTTACCCCGGAACGTCCACTTCACCTACTCTGATCATCCTATCTAATGGTAATGAAGAGCAAATGACTGTTTTATTGAAGGTTCAACAACCATAGGGAAAGCTAATCTCCTTACGGTTCCAAACTTTTCCTCTGAAGTCAGTCACTGGAATTGTTATCTGGCTTTACCACTTTAGAGCTTGAGTGGAAAGTTTGGGATTGCCTTTGGGTGTTCTGCCATTTCATTAGATTTGACACAGGAGCATTTCCAATGTATTTCTTTGTAAACTCTTTGGATGAGATCTGGCTTTCTACTTTTCTGGAGTTATCTAAAAACGCAGTGAGAGTCAAGTCAAGTCAAGTCAAAAGATTTATATAGCGCGCTACATACCCATAGGGTCTCAAGGCGCTTGAGGAGGGGTGGGGAATTACTTGTCGAATATCCAAGTTTTAAGTTGCTTTCTGAATGCTAGGTGGTTCTGAGTAAGGCGAAGGTGGGTAGGAAGAGAGTCCCAGGTTTTAGCTGCCAGGTAGGAGAAGGATCTGCCTCCCATGGTGGTTTTGTTGATGCGAGGTACAGTGGCAAGAGCTTGGTTGGAGGATCGTAGCTGACGGGAGGGGGTGTAGAAGGACAGTCGTGTGTTGAGGCATTCAGGTCCAAGTTCGTAAAGTGCTTTGTGTGCGTGGGTTAGGAGGCGGAAAGTAATCCTCTTATTTACGGGGAGCCAGTGGAGATTTTTCAGGTGACCAGAGATGTGTTCTTTACGCGGGATGTCTAGTATGAGCCTGGCAGAAGCGTTCTGGATGCGTTGGAGTTTTTTCTGGAGTTTTGCGGTGGTACCGGCGTAGAGGGTGTTTCCGTAGTCCAGGCGGCTAGTGACCAGTGCGTGGGTGACCGTTTTACGAGTTTCGGTGGGGATCCAGCAAAATGTCTTTTTGAGCATGCGAAGAATGTTGAAACAAGATGATGAAACGGCGTTGACTTGTCTGGTCATCGAGAGTGAGGAGTCCAGGATGACGCCCAGGTTCCGTGCATGGTCTGTCGGGATGGGTGCCTTTCCAAGGGCCTCTGGCCACCAAGAGTCGTCCCAGGCGGAGGGGGAGGTGCCTAAGATGAGGACTTCTGTTTTGTCGGAGTTCAGTTTCAGACGGCTGTGCTTCATCCACTCGGCTACTTCTTTCATTCCTTCGTGTAAGTTGGTTTTGGCGGTGTTAGGGTCTTTGGTGAGTGAGAGGATCAGTTGAGTGTCATCAGCGTAGGAGATGATGTTGAGGTTGTGTTGGCGAGCGATGGTCGCAAGGGGGCTCATGTATACGTTGAAGAGGGTGGGACTGAGAGAAGATCCTTGTGGCACGCCACAAATTACTTCAGTGGCCTCTGACTTGAATGGTGGGAGGCGGACTCTCTGGGTTCTTCCGGTGAGGAACGAAGTGATCCATTCCAGTGCTTTTCCTTGGATTCCGACGTTTCTGAGGCGCTGTAGAAGGGTGCTATGACAGACTGTGTCGAAGGCAGCGGAGAGGTCGAGGAGGATGAGGGCGACTGTGTCTCCGTTGTCCAGTAGAGTTCGAATGTCGTCAGTTGCAGCGATGAGTGCGGTCTCAGTGCTATGTTTGGCTCGGAAGCCGGACTGTGAGGAGTCAAGGGATTTGTTGGTTTCGAGGAAGGCGGCGAGTTGGTTGTTGGCAGCTTTCTCGATGACTTTGGCCGGGAATGGAAGAAGCGAGATGGGGCGGTAGTTTTTGAGTTCGGTGGGGTCAGCTGTGGGTTTTTTCAGAAGGGCGCTGAGTTCTGCGTGTTTCTAGCTTTCCGGGAAGGTGGCGGAGTTGAGGGAGCAGTTGATGGCATCTCGGAGGTGTGGTGCTATGATGGAGTCTGCTTTGTTGAACATGTGATGAGGGCATGGGTCAGTTGGGGATCCTGAGTGGATGGAGTTCATCAGGCGGATGGTGTCCTCAGTGGAGATTGGGTTCCAGTCGTTGAGGGTGTTCAGGGGGGGTGAAGGTCCTGCAGAAGGTTGGGTGGGTTGGTCTCCGGGTCGGTTGTCGAAGCTGTTGTGGATGTCTGCGATTTTGTTGTGGAAGAAGGAAGCTAGGGAGTCGCATAGGGCTTGGGAAGGGGTGATGTCGTTGGAGTTGGCTGATGGGTTGGTTAATTCTTTGACGATGTTGAATAGTTCCTTGCTGTTGTGGGCGTTGTTGTCTAGTCGGTCTTTGAATGCGGCTTTCTTGGCAGACCGGATTAGTTGGTGGTGTATGCGGGTGGCGTTTTTGAAGGCGTCCCTGGTGCTGGTGTTTGGGTCTTTTTTCCAGGCCTTCTCGAGGGAGCGACAGAGTTTCTTCGATTTCTTAAGATCATCGTTGAACCAGGAGGCGTTTTTGCTGCCTGGTTTGCTTTGACGTTTTTTCAACGGGGCTAGAATGTCGGCGCTGTTGGATATCCATTGGGTGAGGTTAGTGGCTGCTTGGTCGGGGTTTGAGGAGTGGACAGGAGGGTCTTGAAGAAGCGATGAGAAGATCTGGTTGATGGTGATTTTGTTCCAGTTTCTTCGCATGGTGGGTTGAGGATGGTTGTAGATTGTGGACTTGTTGTATGTGAAGTGAACGCAGCTGTGGTCCGTCCAGTGAAGAGCTGTGGTGTGACTGAAGGAGACATGTTTGCTGGAAGTGAAGATAGGGTCTAGTGTGTGGCCAGCAATGTGGGTGGGGGTAGTGACCAGTTGTTTGAGTCCGAGGTTGGCAAGATTGTCCAGAAGGGTGGTGGTGCTGCCGTCGTTGCTCTTTTCCAGGTGAAAATTGAGGTCTCCCAATAGAATGTAATCCTCGGAGGGGAGGGCGTGTGGGGTGATAAAGTCAGTGATGTCGTCACTGAATTGTGCACGGGGTCCTGGACGCCGGTAGAGGAGGGTGCCTCTGAGTGTGGTTTTGGGGTCGATGTGGATCTGGAAGTGGAGGTGTTCGGCGTTGGCGAGGTAGGCGTCAGAGCTAGTTGAGATGCGGATGGAGTTCTTATGGACGATAGCGATGCCTCCTCCTGTTTGCTCAAAGCGGTCCTTACGGATGATCTTGTATCCTTCCGGGATGGCAATGGTGATGTCTGGGGCTGATGAGGCATTCATCCATGTTTCTGTTAGGAAGGCGACGTCCGGTGAGATGGTGTCGAGTAGATTCCAGAGGTCGATGGCGTGTCTGTGGATCGAGCGGGTGTTGAGCAGGATGCATTTTAGGTGGTTGGTGTCAGGTCTCTGAGTGGTGTTGGTGGATGAGGAGCTGGATTTGGTGCCGTCGAACTTGCAGGAGTTGCAAGAGAAGGGACCATGGGTGAGTCCAGGAGCGGCTTGGACGCAGTTGGGGGAGCGACCGAGGTTAAGGGCTAGGAGGGTGGAGGCGTCATAAGTAATGCGGGAGGGCTGGGCAATGCGAGGGCCAGGGGGTCTGGCGTTGGGCACGGTCCAGGCGCGGACGGGCGTAGACGGGCTTACCTTTGGCGCACCTTCGGCGCGGCCGTAGCGCGTGGACGCTGCGCGTGGGACCATCAGACATAAATGGACAGTGGAGGGGGCGGAGCATGGGAGGGGCAGCAGGGAGGCGGTAGTGTGGCTGAGGGGCGGGCCTGGGGAGATCAACAACAACAAAATGGAGGGTCCGAGGGAAAGGCAGACAGGGGTAGTAAATACAGAAATACAGCGAGCAGTAGTAAACTGCTAGCATACTCAAATGGGATTAACATTTTACAAGAATCCATGAGTAAGGAAAATGGAGAAATGCTAAAACACATTGGTATTGTTCCCAAAATGTAACCAGTAAAATGCTTGAAGAAAAGGAACAACACCATTTTAAAAAGTGGCATGTAAGGCTCTGGGGCACAACCAATGTGCCCAAACAACCTGAAGAGGAGGGCCCCAGACCCATCTACTGTGCCTATTCTCTGCAGTTAAGACTTCTAAGCCAATCCAATCTTCCCTTTCACTGCAGAGGACTGCCAGGCCCATTCACTCTGATAATTGTTCAAACGAGAAGATAGAGCGGAAGAGGAAACTGCAGAAGATGAACTGGAGAATAAACGGAAGAAAGAACCAGAGAAAATGGAAGTGAATCAGAAGGAACCAAATGTGCTGCGAAAAAAGGGGCCTCAAGGATGTCACTAGGAAGATGGAATTTGAGAAGAATGAAATGGAAAAGAGGACATCTAATGACGTAGAAACACATGAAAAGGAAACCTGAGAGCAGGAATAAGAGAAGGAACTAGAGAAGAAGGAATTAGTAAAGAAGAAACAGAAGAAGCGATAATTGCAGAAGGAGGAACAAAAGAAGAAACTGGAAATGAAAGAACTGGAGAAGAGTAACACAGAAAAGATAGACTAGAGACAAAAAGCATGGAGACAAGGGACACAGAAAAGAAAGATCTTTAGCAGATGAGGGGATTGAATAATAGATAACAAAGAAAAAAAAAGAATCGCAAAAAAAGAGGTAACTGGAAAATAAGAGAACCTGAAAATTAGGAGGAGTCAGATAATCAGTGGAAACCGCAGAACAGAAAAGTAAGCCTTTGTCACATCTCACTGTATTTCCTCTATCTGGTTCACATATCCATTACACATATTCTCTCCCTGGTCCCTCCTTGTATGAGACCTATAGTCTCTCCCTAAATTCCCTCTCGATATTCCCTTTCTATACCCCTACTCGAATGTGAAGCATGCCAAAGCTCCAAGTATCCCTCTCCATATTCCCACCCTGGTTGTACACCTACTGCGGCGCCTTGTATCCAATCTCCATTTACTCTCTCTGGCTGTACCCCCTTCCTCAGCTTCCTGCATCTAACTCCATATGTCTTCACTGGCTATACTCTCTTCAGTAAGCTCACCATGTCCTTTCTCTATATACCCTCACCAGCGCACTTTCTCCCGCAGCTCAGTTTCATCTTTCAATGCCCCATCTCCCCTGGTTGTACTCCCGCCCTCAGCTTCCGATCCCCTCTCCCTATCTAATTTCTGCCTTTATCACTGCCTTTCCCTTGCCCCTTCTAGTCCCACTCCATAGCCCCTACCAGGTTGTCCCCCTCCTTAAGCTTCCTTTAACCATCTCCATATTCCCTCCCTGCCAGCACCATTTCCTCAAGTAAGTATGTCCTCTCCTTGGGTGTACTCACTCCCTCATCTTCTAATATCATTTCTCCGTATTCCTTTATTGGCTCTAACCCTTCATCAGCTTAGTTTATCTACTCTCTATATCCCCTCAATGACTGTTTCTCCTCCCTTAGCTCCCAGTATTCCACTTTTATACCCCTTTTCCTGTATCATCTCTTCATACCACCCTCCTTGGCTGTACATCACTCAGCTGCATGTATTTCCTCTATGTCTTGTCTCTTTGTTCCATGGATTCCATCCACATACCCCCTTCCGCAGCATCCATTATTGTATCTGCTCCAATATATCCCTTTCCCTACCTGGCCTCCTGGTATCCTCCTTTCATAGTCCCATCCATGCTGAATCCCCTCATTGGAGTCGCTTGCCATCCCTAGCTTTATCCTCCTCTATCTGATCCCTGTTCTAAGTCCGGTCTCTCAACTCTTTGTAACTCATAATCATGACCCCTAAGTATGTATGTATTCCACGCAACACCATCCCTAAGCTCCTTGTGCCGCCACTGTAGGAAATTTTACTTTTCTGTGTGATCACCCTGGATTTTTTGCCTTTTGCTCAGCCCTGTATTTTGGCTGGTTGTAGAATTCTCTGCCCTTTACCCTAGTTAACCAGTGATAACGTGATTGTATTCTTGCTGTCCTCATAGTAACATTGGGGTACTACTAATAGGCATACTTAACTTACCTATATGTCCCTATTCCTTGGTAAAAACTGTAACCAGAGCATATAGCTTAGATACCATTAGTAGATTGCAGCACCCATTGTGCCACCCGCTACAGTGACAGTGCAAACTTGAGTGCGGGTGTAGCCTTTGTAGCTTGGCTGTGCAGTTTAAAACTGCAAATTTGACCTGTCAAAATAACTCCTTTCGACAGGTCTGAACCGTCCTTTTAAATATTTATGTAAGTCCCACCTAAGTGGACCATATTGCCCATAAGGCAGGGTGCATAGTTTTAAAAGTAGGACATGTAAAAGTTTAATGTTCCACATGTCATTACAGTAAAAATACACCAAAAGCTATTTTCGCTGTAGCAAGGCTGGCTGTTCCTTAGGAAAACACTCAGATGCTATATTAAAGACTAATACTGTATGTTAGGATTAGGCTAGCCAGATAAATAATTAAACAACTATTTTGAATAGTTATTAAACATCTAATTCAAATGTGAAATTGAATTTTTACTATTACAGAAAAGTAACTTTTAGTAACTTTTAGATGGTTACCTTTCCCCTGCCTGAAGTTGCTGAAGGCTAATCTGCATTTTGCCCTCCCACTTCTGCCAGCCAGTAAAGAGCATTTGAATAGGTGTGAAATGTTTCCCAGAAGCATACAATATAGGCTGTCCTGAATTGGTAGAGATGACCTGACAGAATATGCAGAGTGTGGCTGTGAGCATCCTTTTTTGACATTAAAGTGTCACATCCAGCTTGTATCTCAAATTCTGCTTGACAGGTCTGCTAGGGTTTTTCATATGACACTAGGTGAGCACTTCAAAGAGGCATTCCCTGTCACAGGCAAATTATAGTTGACACTTGGGCGAGCTCTCTTTTTGTTCCACCAGCCAAGAAAGCTTCAATCACAGTGGGCCTCTTTTTGACATTACAGAGTCAAAGCCTGTTTGACAGGTCTGCTTGGGGGACCTTTCAAAGGAGAGAAACAGGAGGCAAAACAACTGTTGTGCATCACTGTTGGGTTGCTGAAAACCTAGCTTTTGTTTTAACCGATTTCTGTCTTTGAGGGTCTTGTAGGTGCAAGGCCTGACTCAAACTGGACTTTAGTGTTAGATGTGGCAGGGCACAAGGATTACCATAGTACTGAAATTGCATTTACATAGCACTTACTACCATTGACCCCTTCCCCAACACACATAACCAGCCCTATAACTCTAAGTTTAATGTGGCCAAAGACTTTTGCTATCTTGAAAATTCCCAAAGTAAGGAGGGTTAGGCCCAAGAACCATTACCATATTGGATAGGGCATTTGCAGGGGTCATTCCCCACCCACTAGCTTGTCCCAGCCATAAATGAGGCATCTCCAGGCACCCACTTCAGAATACTATTGAACTTGTGGAAGATCAAAAGAGGACTCAACATGAGACATGTGAAGAGCCTATAAGACTAGACCTGCTTTCCCACTTGTACGCAGGACAAAGAAGTGGACTACAAGAGTCATTAGGATTGCCTCCCGTTCAAGCTACAGGGAAAAAACAAGCTACAAGAGGCCTTTCCTGCAACTTTCCAGCTGATCAGTGGTAACTGGACCTGGACTGGATCTGCCTGACACCCTGTGAGTCCTTTAGTGCCTTCCCTGAATTCCTGCGGGGCTTTAAAAGTGTACTCCTGTGGTGTATTGGCAATTCAAGGACTAAAGTCATAAGGTAAAACCTTTCGACCAGGACAATCCTGGTTGGTGAATGAGACCTGCACTCCATCACTGTCAATGTCAAATATTGCCTAGGTCCCGATCTACTGCGACCACTGACTACTATTGGCAAGTTGTGCTTCTTGCTCCTACTTTTAACTAAACCTTTAAAAAGTTATGTCTCTGGCCTCCTTATTGGATCGCTGTCATTTCTCTATCATTTTATTTATTACATTTACTCAATTTTTCTAATCTGTTTAGGAATTTCTACTCTTTAACATATCGGCTATATAACTTTTTTAGAACTGAATAGCACTTCTCATGTTGCCTCTAAGTTAAGCCTGTCTGCTCAGAGCCTTAGCCACCAAGGGGTGTAGTCCTGATGTTTATTTAGTGACTTTAGTGATTCACGTTGACAACAATTGCAATTATTACTTGATGTGGGTATCCATCCCAAAGCTATACCCCTCTCCCCCGCTTCCTAATCCCATCTCCACATACCCACCATCAGTTATCTCTTTCCTGCATTAACCCTCGAACAGCTCTCTGCATCCCCAATCAATTTTCCTTTCTGAGCTGTACTTCCGCTTTCAGCTCCCTGAGGCCTCTACATATACCCTCTCAGCACCTCTTCCCGGTATCCTCTTCTTCTGTATAAATTCCCTGAAAGCCCCTTTAGCCCTCCATGCATCTCTCTCTATATCACAACCTCTCCTCTGCACTGCTCTGACTGTACTTACTAACTCAGGCCCCCAAATCCCAATCATATTTCCTCCCTCAGTATTCCTTCTTTGTATTCTGTCTCGATGTCCCCTTCCTCAGCTCCCTGTATTCCACTATATCTTACCCCCTCCCAAGTCCCACCCCTTACCCCCCCAGCTTAATCCTTCTTCTTTTTGCTTCCTATACACCACTCCATTTGCCTTTCCTGGCCATCAAGGCCGGACTGGCCAGCCGGGCAAGCGGGCAATTCCACGGGAGTCTCGAGCCCCAGGAGGCTGGTATTGACACTTGGAGGCCGGGTTCAGCCTCTCGGAATGGTGGTGCTCATTACCGATCCCGGCCGCAACTTGAAAGAGTTGTTTTTTTTCTAGTGCACATTAGGACATCTGCCCATGCGGGCTGAATTTTTAATTTTTGCCAGGGCTGTTTTAAGTTTCCAGTCCGGCCCTGCTGGCCATAACTCTTCCTTTAGTTATCTCTCCCTCCCTCTCTCAATATGCCCTCCATACCTGTGTGCACCTTCCATCAGCTTCTTCAATCTAAGATTACAAAGCGCTTACACTGGTTTCGTCCTTCCTGTCAGGCACAATACAATCAGTAGCTCTGGGCAACTACAAGTCTCCTCCCTTTGCCCTCCCGTGCAGAGTCCCACAGGGCTCATCTTTGAGCCCCACACTCTTTAATATTTATGTATCTGAACTGGCAAAACGTATAAGATCTTACGGACTGGCATGACATCTTATGCAGATGATACACAAATTGTCCTGTCGGTATAAAAAAATATTTTACCACCAATGCAAACCTTTAAGGACTGCATGCTGGTGGTCAGCTCCTAGATAAGCTCTCATTGTCTGAGACTGAATTCAGACAGAACAGAATTAGTAATGTTTTGCAATTTTTGCCAAAATGGTCACAGAATTGGTGGGCTGACGAACTTGGGATGGCACCTATTCCAGTTAACAAAGCTAAGAACCTTGGTGTGCAGTCCTAGGGGAGAAGAGGCAGCGCCAGAAAGACGCGCCGAAATGTGTGCGCAGGCGTCTTCACTCACAACTCCAATCCCATTCCTACCCAAACCGGGTGAGCCCTTGATGAAGTGGAAGGATTGGAGAGAATATTTCATGAACTACTTAGAAGCCCTAGAGGATGAAAGTGGAGAAGCATTTCCCAGCAAGAGGAGGAAGAGAATATTACTGCACAACTTAGGCCCAGAAGGAATCAGAGTTTTCCAGAATCTGGTCCCCACTCCACGACAAGCCGCGGACGATGACGTGTTTCGGCACGCAATAGAAGACCTAAACAACCATTATAGACCGGCGTTGTGCACGTCCATTGACAGATACAACTTCCAACAGAGGAAACAAGCGATGGGGGCGAGTCCATAGACGACTATGTCGCAGCATTAAAGAAACTAGCAATCACGTGCAAATTTGGTGCCTTGCATGATGAGTTTATCAAAGACCAAATAGTCATGCACACGACAAACACAGCAATTCAAGACAAACTATGGGTGAATGGAGACGCTACCCTGAAGGAAGTCATAACCATGGTAAAAAAGTCGTAACTTTCCAAAATATGTGCAGACGCAGCGAAGAGAGAGACCACCACAAGGTCCATGGTCAATAAAGTCGACAAAACAGAACCACCATAGAGAGGCAAAACGTCGGTAGCGGAAGGGAAGGCGCAAAACAAATGAACTACACGACCCACACAGCCAAAGAAACCGAACAAAGAGGGCACAAATATGTGCTACAGATGCAGAAGCCTGTCCCATGCGGCGTACGACAAACGTTGTCCGGCATTCTGAGCGAAATGCAGGTATTGTGGAATCGTAGGACACTTTGAAAAAGTGTGTTGCCGCAAGATGAAGAGACCAACAGTGAAATACATGACGCAAGACCTGGGGGTTGAAGAAGAAGGAGGAGTGGATGAAGAAGACAATGTACTGTGCGTTGAAGAACAAGTGCTGGGCATAGACTGCAGACGTTCCAAGAAACCACAATGTGACATTGTTATAGGAGGTGTACCGGTCAAGATGGTAGCAGATTTGGGTTCCCCGTACACCATCGTACAATGGAGAGTGTGGAACAAAAGCTTCAAACCTAGCCTGGGATTGCACCTTGAACCGCCAGACATACATCCCTTTACGTTCACAGGAGAATCCATTCCAATGGTAGGGTATCGAGTCCTGAAGATTGAGTTCAAAGATCGCAGCACAGAGTGCAAACTATATGAAGCAGAGAAGGGCCCGTCTATTCTAGGTTGAATGGATCAAGGCGACTTGGGCATACAATTGAGCCCAGGAGGGGACACGCAAGTCCTGATGACCAGCACAGAGCATCAACTGAACTTCAAAAAGATGAAAGGCGAATTCCCCACAGTGTTCGGAGGAAAAGTGGGTAAACTAACGAAATTCACACACAGAATAGAATAATCTCAAGGAGAACGCCACGCATGTTTCCCACAAAGTAAGGAATATACCAATAGATGTCAGGGATGCAGTACAACAGGAGTTGCAGAGACTGGAAGACAATGGGATCATCGAACCGATAAACTGCTCAGAATGGCAGGCCCCGTTGGTGGTGACGATAAAACCCAATGGCAAGGTCCGTGTATGCATGGACTTACGTGAACTGAACAAGCGCAGAATTGTGGAGAAATTTCCGTTACCACGGATAGAAGAAATGCTGGCAAAAACAAAGGGGATAAGATGGTTTTCCACCATTGATCACACTTCAGCCTACCCACCAGGTAGCCCTACACCACATGAGCCGGAAACTGACATCCTTCATAACACCCTTCGGATGCTACCAGTTCCACCGGATGCCTTTCGGCCTGGCGTCAGCAGCGGCAGTGTTCCAAAAACGTATGCACAAACTGTTCAGAGACATAGAGGGAGTACAGTACTTCCAAAATGATATCTTGGTGATGGGCAAGGATCAAACCGACCACGACAAAAAGCTGGCAAAGGTGTTGCAAGTCTTGGAAGGAAATGGCCTGACGGACGAATGGGGAAAGTGCTGGTTCGGAATGACGTCAGTCACCTACCTAGGTCATGAGATCAGTGAGCAGGGCATTGCACCCAAACAAGCTAACGTCAAAGCGACATGTGAAGCACCCGCACCAAAGAACAAAGAGGAAGTGAAGTCATTCTTAGGGATGGCCGAATACTACAGTGTTTGTGCAGCATTTTGCCAGCAAGATGCACCACCTGCGGCTGCTCATATGAGACAAAACAACATTTACATGGACAGAAGAGGCACAAGGAGACTTCCAGAAAATCAAGGAAGACATCAGCAAAGCAGTGCCCCTTCAAAGGATTTGATCCACAAGGACAGTCCATATTGATTACTGATGCAAGCGAAAAAGGACTGGGGGCAGTCCTTATGCAAGAAAGGAAGAATGGAGAGATGGCGACCATCAGTTTTGCGTCCAGGTCCCTATCACCAACAGAACAGAAATTCAGTGTAATAGAAAAAGAGATGCTGGCAGTGGTGTGGGCCATGGGGAAATTCCGCCAATTCATTTGGGGCACGAGGTTCAAGCTTATGACAGACCATAAGCCCCTGGTCAAAGTACTCACGTCCTGCGGTTACGCTAGCGCTACACCCCGCATCGCCAAGATGACTCTGAAGCTGTTAGACTACAGATATGATGTGGAGTACATCCCAGGAACTAGGAATAAAGTAGCTGATTATCTCAGCCGAGCCTCAGCAATGGAGGAAGCGCCGACCAGCGCAGACGAGTATGAAGTCAGAGTGGCTTTTGCAGAAGACCCGGAAAAAGTGATAAGCGGTCAACAATGGGAACAAGCCTATGAAAATTATCCAGAAATCAAAGACGTTAAAGACTTCCTGCTACAAGGATGGCGCGAAAAAAAGCATCTCAGAGCAGAACTCTGGAAATTCTTTGAGGTGCGTGAGGAGTTTTCCATTGGAGACCAGGGGACATTCCTGTTTAGAGGGGATAAAGTTGTCCCTCCAGCGTCGTTGATACCGCACCTGCTAGCTGTATTGCATGAAGGACACCTGGGTATCGTGAATACGAAGATGAGAACCAAACAGGTGTACTGGTGGCCGGCAATGGACATCCAAATCGAAAGGCATGTAAGGGAATGTGACCAGTGCCAGAGAGCTGATGAATCTCAAACCCTACTACGGCCATCACTGCAGAAGTTCGACAACCCTGCCAACCCTTGGGAGGAGTTGTCTATAGACATTATTGGGCCAGTACTGGATACACAGGGAACCCTGAAGTATGTGTGCGTTCTCATTGATCGTTATTCAAAGTGGCCAAAAGTAGACATACAGGAGGAGATGGACACCGAGACAGTCCTCAGATTTCTTACGGCCACTTTTCTCAGAGTATGCATACCCCGCTCCATTTTGAGTGACAATGGACCCCAATTTACATCGGAAAAGTGGTACAAATACATGGAACGAAATGGAATCAAGATAAAACACACATCCATATACCACCCGGCGGGCAATGGTCTAGCCGGAAGGTTTAATTGGGCCATAATGGGTTCCATACAAGCTGCTATAGCAATGGGGAAGGATTGGGAAAAGGAAGTGCGGAGTATGCTGTGGGCCTACCAAATTACACCCACTGGCACTGGGTACGGTCCATTCCAAATCCTACGGGGACGTGACCCTTTCACCAAGGACAATCTGGCGTGGAAGTAATAGACAGTCACAAGTAAACGGTCACCAGCAGTGGTTCAGCACAACTTGGAGAAAGCACAAAGAATATACACTGAGCACTAAAACAACAGACGCAATGTGAAGGAGACCTCGCTAGAAAGAGGAGAGCGGGTCAGAGTCAAACTTGCCCAGTTGAGAAGGAAAGGGGACAGCAAATACAGCTTGCCCATGCAAGTAAAGGCGGTGTACGACAGAGCAGCATTGCTTAGCAATCGAAATGTCTGGTCACAGGATCGCATGTCCAAATGCAACAAGATATTGCAGTGGGCCAGTGAAGAAAGATCAAAGACACAACAGAGCCAAAGCTCACCTACAGACAGCCAGTTACCGCGTGGAGGAGAAAAAGACTCAGGAGTAGAAGGAAGAGAAGCTGAGCACGAAGAAGGAGACAATCCCATTGCAGGGGAACATCAGGAGAAGAATGGCGAGACTACTGAGAGAGAGAGTCCTAAGGGAACTGGAAGGAGAATGGCGAGCCTGGCAGAGAGCAACTCGGAGAGTTTCACCTCCACTCCGGTAAGACGTACGCGGGCAGGGAAAACAGTAGTAAGGCCTGCCAAATACAGAGACTATGAACTGGGCGAAGAGAAATAACTGTGACCCGAGAGAGAGACTTTAAGGGTTGTTAAATGTTATATAAAGGAGGGAGATATGTAGTGTCGCGCTCTAGTCTTCGCGGGACAACGCAATGACGTAGAGCGCGGCGGCCATTTTGGAGGCGATTCTGCGCCGATAGCCGAGCGGTCCGGACGCGTTCCCGGCGCTCTCTTGATGTAATTAAGCAATAAATACTTAATAACCTCCACAGCGTGTGTAACTCATTTGGGGGATACCCCTAACATCACATGTCCTCTCTCCTTTCGCTCTTTCTAATGTCCCTATCTTTACTCTCCATTTTCTGCATATCTCGTTGTCTCTGAGTGTAGCTTACTCGATGTTGCATAGCTGCCTGCATACAATTATAAATTACAGTACTTCGACTAACGACTGCGTCTATGCCTATTAATTTACTCTTTTCAACACCTCAAACGTACTTTCACGCTTTGTCAGGGGTAGTAAAAGCGCTACATAAATGCAATTATGATTACAGTACGTCGACTAACGACTACGTCTATGCCTAATAATTTACTCTGCCACACACAAATGGAGTAAATGCACAGAATGGTTTCATTGAAAGCAAAAAGACTAACCCAATAAACAACCAACAACCACTGGATATAGAAATGTGGGGGGATGGAGAGGGAGGGGGGACTTATTTTGTCTGACTGTGTCTCAATCCTATAGTGTATTACGTTAATTGCCATTATGTATTTGCAATAAAACGATCTCTAAAAAAAAATAACCACTGGATTTACCACTAACTTAACCTTGTATTCCGGAGTAGCGTGCTATCTGCTGAAAACGCTCGGTATTTCTTATCCTAGCCAATTCTACTTCACAGAATCTTCAAACGCGCAGTTACGGTTGTAGGATCCATCTCGTGTTTTCCACCTCAACGTGTCTGCACATGCGCAGAGCGAGCGGGCTCAGCCGGAGCGCGCAGGCGCACTACGAACAGTGACCGAGACAGTGCAGTGGCACGGACCGGGTACCTCCTCTCTCCATGGGACTAGTATCAGGGGCCCGGAGTGGGATCTCGCACCTCAGGTACGTACCCAGAGCTGTTCTCTAACTGCCTGCTTCTTCTCAGCCAGAACACCTGTGTCGCGAAGGCCGGCGGGCTCGGAGTGCTGGCAGTGAGCTCCGAGTGCCGTTGGAGGAGGGCGGTTGTGCTAATGGTGCTTCTGGGCACACTTCGGTTCTGGTGAAGTTCTGGCTCTAATAACTGTGTTCCCGAACTTTTTTAGTTCTCTACCGGTACTGTACTAACTTTCTGTATCTATATTCTGGTGTTGCAGTAACTCCACTGCGTTTTTTTGGCTGTTGTCTGCCCTAGTTCTGCTCCAGCTCTGTCCTGACTTCTTCTTTCTGACCCAGTTGTTGTACACCTGTCTTTATTCTGTTCTGCCTCAGATGTGCTCTGCTTTTGATCCATTATCGCGCAGTCGTGGTTCTGATGTAACTGTGTTTTGGTTCAGCTCTTTGCTGCCTGTATTCCGTTTTGGTTATCTTTTGAATTTACTCTGCCTCTATTTTCCCTGCACTCTGTGTCAGTGATCCCTAGTCCCTCTTAGACTTCACACCAGACGTGACTCTCACATCAGGGCAGCAGTTCTTAAAGTAGTAGAGTGGCAGGGAGAGCTCGGGTGTTCGAGCTGTGTGAATTATATACAGAGCTGAGCGTAAAGTGACAGACGCCAGTATTGTGAATCTGCTAAGTTCCGTTTATTTTCACATCAGACAACGTACTGGACAAACACATGAAGAAAAACAGGCCTGAGTCTGACGCGCTACGTCGTCAGATACGTCCTCACACCCCCAGAGTAGAGCGCAGGTGGGCCCTGGCAATCCTGCTGAGGGATAGCTTGGAGGTCTCTGTGTACTACACTACAGCAAGACAGACGTACTTGCTGTACCCACCCTCCACGTCTCACTGTCGATACACAAAAGGATTTAGCCGAAGAAATGCCCGTTATTGTGTGTACTATTTATGCGGTGTAATACAGCTAGACTTATTCTACTAATGGCCCTTTTGTCTGTATTTTTCCCATGTACATTGTAGTCCATCAAATAGAAAGACATACACAAACCATGGTATTTGTGTTTACAGTCCCGAGATACAAAGGCACATAAATGGGCCCATCGAAAGTCTTTTTGTGAGCCGCACAACGAAGTCCTTCTGCCTTCATCTACAGATATTCTCAAAGGCACTATTGTCATTTTTATCCTAATACAAGAATTACTACAAAAATGAACCTTTTATTGTTGTAGTGTGGATAATCTAGTTCCTGACATCTTATTGGTGACTGATGTTCGCGTAGGCCAAACATCATCTGCCATGCTAGTGATCCCCTATGTCAACTGGATCCCTTAAATAAGTATATATCTAAAACAAGTCAAGGTAATCAAGTTTTATTCAGCCTGTATGTGATGGCAACATTAAAACCATACATATGGGCACTAATATAACTGTCATATCAGTGATTTGACAACAGGCCCTATGATGCCACAAAAGCTTTGTTCACCCAGACAAGGAGTTCTGAGGTGCCCATTTAACATGATTTTGTATCTCAAATATCATAGTCTGTGATCTCTTTCACCTAAAGGACTAACATGTATGTAGCAATTAAAGCCCAAAAAGGGCTGCTAGGAATAGAAGATTGATTACCTGTATTATACTGTATGCAGGGCTTGAAAGGGAAAAATAGAAGTGCAGGTACTCTGTACTAGAGTACCTGCTTGTTTCTAAAAAGCGACGGTACTCTCCAATGAAAAGTAAAGCATGTCCCTTGAGAAGTACCGGTACACTCCCTCTCAAAATAAAAAGGTGCCGGTACACCGTGCCAGACAGTACTGGCCCATTTAAAGCACTGACTGTATGAACAGAGTACACATTGTGGGACATTTCTTCTAATAAATCCTAGTTTGCAGCAAAACAGTGGGACATGCTGCTCAGGGTTAACACCAAGGTGGTGTGCTAGGTGGACAGAGCATCTCAGACCTGAGATTCATGACTTGAAGTGATTGTCTCAGTGCTAGTTGGGGGCAAATCCACTGAGGTTTCCCAAATGTCGCTGGGCATACTGGCAATTTTATGCCTTCACAGTGTAGGCCACCACTATTGTATTGTATTGTATTGGGGACTTATATAGCGCTCGGCTGCCCCAGCAAAGGGGCGTCCCGGCGCTGCGAGCGAAACTAAAAACAGAAGGGGAATACCAGAAGAGAAAAGATACAGTTACTGAAAAGATGGGTTTTGATGGCTTTTCTAATAGCCAACAGATCCTGAATGCCACGAATATTTTCCGGAAGGCTGTTCCAGAGCTTGGCAGCGAGCAAGCTGAAGGAACGACCGCCCATTCTGGCTAGATTGATCCCGTTTAGCAATAAAGTGCTCTAGTTCTCCTACAGGCCCTCTGAGTTAGGCCAGATACCCAGGTGGACACATTTTGAGCCTCAATTCCTACTAACACTCGGTTCAGCATGGGCTGACACATTTATGTATTAATGCAGTTTTTTATAGCACAAACCTTGCTCAAAGGTGTCAGAGCACTTTACAATATTATCAGTTACATTACGTAAGGATTTCAGAGTACATGAATTACATAAAAGATCCAAACAGATAAACTCTAAGTTCACATAAGAATGGTCGTAAGTACATAAGTCTACTACAGATAGTAGTGTTTATAGTTACATATATACAATTTGGAAATTCACTCTGGGTTACATTTTAAGAAAAGTTTCAGCGAATAGGGTTGGACAAATATATATTGCTTATTTACACAGCATGATCTTCTCACCATTGCTTGGGTTATTGCGGTGCTCGTTCAGCCAGGCCTTCAGGGTATTGTTACTCATGGGCGGTGATCTTGGGCCTGGAGGGATCCCCGAGCTGATAATGTCCTCCCGGGTTGATGGGATGGTGGCTTACCAGCTGGTCCCTAACACAATGAAGTGGCTGTCAGTCCTCCTCAAAGCACCTGTGTCGTGGCAGCTGGTCGACCCTGCCCCTTCGCATTCCTCAGTCCTCCGTTTGTGTGCCACTGCGTTTGCGGCCACACCCAAGGCCGCATCACAGGATCACATGGACTATGGGGTCAGTGAAGATTGTAGTGCATGAATAACATACAACAGCCCTTTTAATGTTGGGGAGAGGGTACAGGCGCAAATCAGCATTGCTCACTGGAGCAGGCTGACATGTAGGAGAAATAACAAGTATTTGTAGTCTCTTACTGGGTACATTGAAGAGACAAAGGTTCTTCCCAGCAGTTCTACATCAATTTTACTAACGTCGTTGAGACGGCATTAATCGAAATAGAATCCTTCCAATCATCATCAGAGATCACCACAACTGGCTAGATCTGGACGCACACATAGTCGCCCAGTGTCTGACTTTTGTAACTCAATGGTGGCTCTAATATCACGCAGGGACGGTTAGAATTACAGGTGCACTTCCAGTCCACCTTGTGGAAAAAACTCATGTCTGCCAGGCACCTACTGCTGGGCTGCCTGAATGCATGCAGGACTCACCAAAATTCCTACCTGCTCACGGTAGTCTGCATGGGGCGCAACAGTATCGGGGTTCAAGAAGCACGTTTGATAATAGGCCATCTGCCTCTTCAGACCCCAGAGAAGACAGTCATGCAGAATATGAATACAGTATACTGTCTGGTATGGTTATGGCTCGTGTTATGTTTTTGATCAAACATTAAAAAAGAGTTTTTAATAAATATAACGACCGAAATGACAAAAATTCAATCAGTAGAACCAGGTTTAGAGTTAGCAATCAAAATAGCTCCAAAAATTATAAAGCACCAACTGTGGATATTTGGTCGCACTGGACTGGGACAGTCACAAATTCAGGCCGGGCCCAATGGAGCACTGGGCGGATACAGCGACATAGTTAGGCCAGCTGAACAAAGTACCTTAAGTCCTAGTTGTGGAGCGTGGCGAGGTTGGCGCTAAGGATGTGTTGCATTGGTTCAGAGAAGCTGTGAGGCTGCGGTAACTTTTGTCATCATCCAGGCTGCAATCAACAGGAGATGAGAGGGCCTGCGACAGGAAAGTTTTGGACAGGCGTTCCGATGCAGTTGGGTGCTCGATGCAGAGTCCTTTGCATCAGGAGAACCCTCGCAGCACAGGTGATGCGTCTGGTCTGCCCGGGGTTGCACCACAGAACAAAGGAGATGTCAGTTCTGCTGGTTCCACAGATATGCTGGCAGAGCACCTTCAGGCCAATTGCAAGGGTCCAGCATTGGGGTGGTGCCACCACTTGGCAGGGTAGGACTCACAGCTGGCAGAGTCCAGGTGCTGGGGTCATGGTTGTTGGTGCCTTCGGTGCCTGAGGCTCTATTCAGAAGGCCAGCCATAGCCCTTAAATTAACTTCGAGTCCTGGATTTCAGCAGATGCAAGTCCAGTCCTCACCCAGGCAGGAGGGCAACAGGCCGAAGTTCTCCACAGCAGGGTAGCAGTTCCTTCAGAGGAGCAGTCCTGCAGAGTGATGGTCCTTTCAGTACCACAGCAGTCCTTCTGCTTGGCAGAGAATGCACAGGTCCAGAAGTGTACTGAACATGTGGTGTCTGAGGTCCAATATGTATACCTGGTGTTCTCCCGCTGGAAGGTGGGAGAAACTTCTACAGTTTCCCATTTTAAGTATCCTGTCATCCTGCCTTCCTTGCCCTGGCTCTAGATTAACTAAATGGGGTATGCAACCCTTTGTGTGGAGGCAGGACACAGCCTATTCAAGTATAAGTAGGGCTGTGCCCAGCTCTGCGATTCCATCATGCCAGTAATGGCCCATCCAGGCACACCCAAACACTCTGCTGTGTGTGACTTTTTAGGAGGAATACACAAAGCCCATCTGTCGGCTACACCCAGTCATGTGACCCAGGTACACGCTAGAGACACTAAATGGCTAAGCAGGAAAATGCCAACTTTCTGAAACTGGCATTTTTAAAATTATAATGTAAAATCCGACTTTACCAAGAGAGATGATTCGTCACTACATTTC
This sequence comes from Lissotriton vulgaris, assembly GCF_964263255.1. NCBI lineage: Eukaryota > Metazoa > Chordata > Amphibia > Caudata > Salamandridae > Lissotriton > Lissotriton vulgaris. The sequence continues at coordinate 880,226,068 of NC_141685.1, forward strand.
CAAAGATACCAAACATGAGTTGGGTACTTTTGCCCATTTGGAAATTACAGCTTATTAAACGTATTAAGGAAACTCAAATGTTATATTTGAGGGAGAAGTGTAGACCTTGCAGTACTGAAAAAAGAATTTCAGTGTTTTTCACTACCAGGAGTCTTAGAACTTAAAACTACATTTCCTACTTTTTAAATCCACTGCACCCTCCCATCTGTGCTGTTCACGGCTTACCCTCGGGGTGACCTATATGCATTAAAAAGGAAGATTTGTGCCTGGCATTTTTTTTTTGCCAGGTTGAAATGTCAGTTTAAAACCTGCACACGCCTACTGCAATGGTAGGCCTGAGACATGTTTAAAGGGCTACTTAATTACATGGCACAATAAGTGGTGTTGTGGAAATATACCTTTTTATGGGGTACACTGGTGCAGGGTCACCCTTTTGTCCACAGGTTCAAAAACCAACAAAGTAGAGATCAGCACTGGAGTAGGGAATAAATAACGCATTTATTAATCACTCATGAGTGGGACCACATCCACACAGCACTCTCATGTGCTGCTTGAGGTTGTACATCGAGTCACAGAACAAAGGCTTTATATACAGCTTTTTCCGCACTGGTAAGCATGTGGATACAAATAGGAGGAACATGTTTTAGGAATAGTAATCAGCAAATAAGGGCAGATGAAAACTACATGGTCAGAACAGTGGGAGGGGAAGCAGAAATGCTTATGGCAGCAGTAAATGATTGACAGTACTGGCAGCACGTACATTGTTTTAAGCTGAGTCAGGAAGTCAACTAAAATAGATAGCAAAGGCAGGAAAAGACAAGCAGCTGAGGACGGGCGACGGATCATTTCCTTTCTCCCTTTTGCCCCCAAACATCTTACATTCCCATGTGAGCCCTAGACAAATCAAAAACACCTACCACGTATCTGGTCTCTGAGGTGCTTGTGGGTTTTGAATGGGCAGACCAGGCAGCTGCAGTCTTGTTTAGTTCCCTCACGTGTCTGCAGTAAAGGACCTCGGAGGGTCTCAACACTCCACTCACCCGCGGTGCATCAAGCTAAGTGAATCTCAAGTGATGGAGTTAGTGCTCCCACTGTTGATTTTCCAACTCCAACATCTGTGTGTAGCATTCTGTGATTCCGCTTGTCTTGGGGTGGAACTTAGTACTTAAAGAACTAGTTATCCTCCAAGCAAGCGAGGGGCTGTGCGATACTGTAATGTTGCTAATTATTGGCGAAATTCAAACACCTCCTCTCCCTCTAAACTGTTAACACAGTATTTGTAGAAACCCATGATATTTTGGATGCCCTCTAGGCAGGCTTCTCCCCAGGAATAGGTAGAGAATACATTCAAATGGACCTTGGTGGTGTGAAGAAGGCAGCTGTGTAAGAACACACAGTTCGGTAGCAGGTCTGTGAGTACACTGTGTGATAGCCTACCCATGCAGCCTGGTAAGCATGTATATGGCTCTGCAGTTTTGAAGCCTGAAAAGCTAGGTACCAGGGCTTTGCAGCCCTAGAAAATAATGCTGCTCTTGAATGGAAGTCGAGTAGTAAGGCATGCCTAGGCACTGCCGTTTGAGGCCACTGCAAGCATATGGAGAAACAGTTGGTGAGTCGGCCAGTATTGCTTCACCATATGAATATGTTGTTAAGCTCTCAACACCAGCAGAACAAGTCAGCAAAAGCATAAGGTTGGTCCTGATTTTCTGCTTCCTCTTGTTTTTGTTTGATTCCAATGTTATTTGTTGTTGGAATGACAATTGTGGCCCAGCTCTGAAGCTTTAAGCCAGACCTTGCTGTCGGTTTTAAGCTCTAAGCTATGTATAGGCGTTGACTAACCCAAAATGCCAGCATTAGCGGAAGTGTCATCATCCAAGCATTGAGCCGCTGAAGACATCACAGGAAGTGACATCACATTACTTGTTGGCCCTGATGATGTTAGAGATGGTGTTGTAACATGACTTTTGAAATAATGACATTAAGGTAGTGACACAGCTGAAGTAACAATAAATGAAGGATTAAATATTAAGAGCAAGATTTTAATTAAAATAATAAATCCGGTTTCTAAACCAGATACAAGTCAATTTTTGTACCACATAACCCCCACACACTCTTACACATACGTACGCACACTACAAAAAGATAAGTATCTTCTATCTGCTTTAGAAACCTTTAGAATTATTTTAATCTATAAATAATATGTATGTAATACACATGTGCACACAATCATTTTGATTACAGGTGGCCCCGCCAGTTTTATCTGTTGCCCCCTGTGTGCCCTTTAAAAATCCTTCCTAGAGAAACTGAGGACAACCAAATGTAAAAAGCAATCTTATTGGTTAAAAAGCAGGGCATCTGTGACAGGAATTCTTATGGAAGGCACAGAAATAAATTCGGGTAAGGAGTTGAGATAAAGATCCAAGCCACACTGGCTCCCTTAGAAGCCTGAATAAAAAAATTAATGAAACTTTTATCTACCAGGGGCAAGTCAGCTGGGCACAGGAAAAAAATCCCTGAACTCTTCTCAAAGGGACCTGTGGATATTGGAAAAGAACACCTGAAAGCATTATTCCCTTCTTGCTACATTCTATGTTTCAAAAAGGCTAACATTAAAACCTAATCCAATTATGTAAATTCTAACAGAAAAGTCATAAGTCTGTCTGTCCGCCTGAAGTTAATCTGTTGAATGCTCGTGGTGTAATAGGGGTGACTATAGACCAAGAGCAGAAAGCTGAACAACAGCTGAGTAAAGGGACACCTGTTGTTACTCATACTGGTTGTATGCAATCCTTTCTTGGAAGCAGTATGAGAAGGTAGTTGAATTTACAAATGGATGAGGAGAGGGCAAGATGCAAGAGTTCAACGTAGGGAAAACTGAGGTCATGCTGTTCGGGCAAGCGGCAACACACTGGTCATCTGACTGGTGGCCCTTAGAGTTAGGCCCTGTCCCCATCCCCAAGAGTACGGTTAGGAACTTGGGAGTGCTACTTGATCAGCAACTCACATTTAAAGATCATGTAAATCAAGTTGCCGGTACCTGCTTTCGGGCTATTGGGATGTTAAGACGAGTCTTCACCCACTTACCGGACCATCACAGGAAAACGCTTGTGCAGGCTCTTGTCATCAGCAGGGTGGATTACTGTAACGGTTTGCTCCTTGGAGCCAACGAGGGACAACTTAACAAACTACAGGTAATCCAAAATACAGCAGCAAGGATTGTCCTGAACGCTCCACCGAGGACTCCCTCCTGCCCCCTGCTGATTAGACTCCACTGGCTCCCAGTGAGGAAACGAGTCCAGTTTAAAACCCTATGCACCATCCACAAGAGTATGATAGGGGAAGGCCCTAAATATCTGACTGAAATCTTCCAGCCCTATATCCCCGGGCGTTCTTTACGTTCCAGTAACCAGCAGTTACTGCAGGTACCTAGAGTAAAGAAGACCAGACAAGGTGGCCGTGCGCTGGCCCATGCTGGACCAGTACTCTGGAATTCTTTGCCCCCCGAACTAAGATCACTTACCAGTCACCTGATTTTTCGGAAAACCTTAAAAACACACCTGTATCCCAGTAATTAATGCCTCTCTTGCTTGCGTACCACCATCGTAACATACCTATCCAGAACACTCCCTTTGCAGCAACAGCGCGGAGATACCCCTTCGGGGGTCTATTCAGGCGCTTTACAAGAACATAAATAAATAAACCCCCTGATTAGTGTATCAAGCAATCAAAAATAACTTTATTCGGCCTAATTAAAGGCAGTAAAAGCACATAAATAAATACAATCTTCCCATTCCCAGCAAGGATAAAACATCAGTAAAAATAGAAAATAGGTTTAAAAAAATCTGAAAACATGATTGGTGTATCATAACAAAGCTATAGGCCTTAAGACTCTTTCTCCTCCCGTCACTTGGCCCTACGAAAACGTCAGCTTGTAAATACGGGCCCATACGTGCTCTGCAATATTGCCCCTCTCCCATGTTCCTCTATTGCCTCTATTTCACCATTGGAGAAAAAGCTGAACATGTTGGTGCGTGAACAAAAGAAGGAAGCTATCCTACTCAAAGAGGAGCTATTCTAAGCTACATCATCAGGCAAGACCACCCTTTCGACCAACTACACTGTGCTGCGGGTAAACCTAAAAACGCAGACTGTTCTGACCTAATTGTCTACCTATAAGAAAAAGCTTCCAGCTCCTAATTCAGTTATAGATACCAATTACAATGTTTTAAGCTCATGCCCTCTAGCTTTGCTTAACATCACTGGTATAGAATCTGCTGGCAGCATTTTAAACACTAGACTGTAATATGAGAAAAACATAGATGATATCACCCCCATGATTTCAAACCCAAAACAGCAACAGGCATCCAGAAAAAAATTGGTTTCTTAATGTGCAAGTCTCAATTTTCCAGTCTGCTTGCAATCCCCAAAATCCTGGGCTTAAAAATACTGTACATTTTAAAAGGTGATCGTCACTCCTTGAAGACAAGAAAGTAAGAGATCAAATCAAGGTATTCCTTGTTTATTGCCCTGAGCTGCGCCCTCAGGGCAGCACTGACTCCAATTCAAACTTACTACTTTTCAACCCTTCCTAAATAAATATACCTGGTGAATTTACAGCTTTCCCCAACATATTCCAGGAATGGAGTTAGAACAGTAAATAAGCTTCCTGTAATATTTTGGGATAAGTTGCTCCTTCCCCAAATATTCTAGGACTGGATTTAGAATGGTACTTTTGACCTCAGTGTCCGCAAATCCCACTACAGCCCTGAGTGTGCAAATCAATGACCACCGTAAGATAACTACTACAAATGTCACTGTCCTAAGTCTTTGTTATAAATCCCTACTTGAAAATGTTTAAAAGAGTCTGGATTCCTGAACTGACAACAGCGAAGCACTGCATCATCATCAGGTGTAAAGAACAAGTCACATTTAGTAAAACACCTTCTGGTAGAGACTCTTATCTATTTAGTTTGGTAAATTAAACACAAGCACATATATGACAGTAAACAGACAGTTCAGTATGGTTTCGCCAGTTACACATTGCATTAGAGATGCAAACAAATTTGTTATGAAATGACTCTGCCCCATAAATGGTAGAAACTCTATCTAGGAGCAGATGTCTCACCTTTTGAATATTCTCAAGGCATCAGACTGGATCCAGAAACTTTTCGGATGTAGAAGTATCTATGTGTGGCGGTGGGTGGCACCCTGCTGCTCCCCACTGACTCCATTCTGCTCTGGAAATGACACGTGGGGCCTAGATAGGTGCCCCTCCCACAAGCTGACGTCAGTTGTTTTCCACAGTGTTCACTACCCCCGCCCCATCCGACGCAGAGCCCCAAATGCAAATTGGTGTGACCAGTGGGCAAATGCCTAGTCTTTGGATCATATTTATAGACCAACTCCATCCACAGAATGAGGAGGATGGGAGGGTCAGTGAGGAATCTTCAGCTAGATACAGTCTCTACCAGAAAGACTGTTTCTGAAGGTAAGCAACTTGTTCTTATGATAGAAACTTATTAGCCACAGATTTCTCACCTTTTGAATGGATACCCTAACAGTATCAATAAAGAGGTGTATTCTCTCAAACTCGAAAGTCCTGCAGGACTGAGTGGGCAAAATGCCCCTCTTGGCAAGCCTAACTATCCAGACAGCAGTGCTTCATGAATGTGTGGAGGGACACCCACATAGCCACCTAGCAAATGTCTAGGACAGGGACTCTGCAGGCTAGCACGGTGGCAGCAGTTTTGGCCCTGATATAGTGAGCATTCTGCCCTTTCAGAAGCTGCTGTTTTAGCAAATACATAGCAGATCTTAATGCAGAGCACTATCTAGCAGGAGATGGTTCTCTTCTCCACAGCCTTGCCTTTCTTCGCTTCAAAGAAAACCTTGATTTTCTTTGCTCCATAGATCTGATTGTCCACTCTGTGTTCTTTAGGACCGATTAAGTAGAAGCTCACTGCTCTCTTGGGGTCAAGCAATGGGAGTCTCTCCTCCTTACAGGAATGAGGCACAGCATCACATCTTAAGGCAAGAAGGATGCCCTTGTCCGCCGAACAGTTTGTCTTGGAAAAAGGTGTTGTGTGGTGGGTGGGCCCAAAGAGCTTGAAGCTCACTCACACGCCAATGTAATAGCAACAAGGAACACTGTCTTGAGTGTGAGGGGCCACGTGGCATAGCTGTGAAGCAGCTCAAATGGAGTGCACATTAGACATATGAGGAATAAGTGAAGGTCTCACTGTGGCATGACTAAGGGAGAAAGCAAATGTTGTAAACCTTTCAAATTAAAACTAGCGACTTCAACAAAGAAGACTGATCCAACAACCGCAAAAAGGCTGAAACCTTTAACTGTGCCCAAAGCAAAGATTTGCCCGTCTAAGGACAATACAAACAATAAAACGTCAGATAACATTTCATGTAGAGAGTCTATCTGCAGAGTAGCACACCAAGACAAGCATCTGTCCCAACAGGTGTATACAGTTTTTGTCAAGGGACGCCTGACTGCCAAGATCACATCAACCACCTCTGGAAGAAGGTTAAGTGTTCAACTGTCGTCCCTAAATCTCCAAGCATGAAGTAGAAGACTGCCAAGGCGCCAGCAGGTCCTCCAGGAGGGGCAGCCTGAATGGAGTACAGATGCTCAAGCCCAGGAGTTTTAGATACCATAAACTCTCTCTGCCCAGCCCGCGGCCACCAGGATGACTTGGCTCGGGTCTGTCCTAATCTTGAAAACGTGGAGCAGGAATGGTATCAGCAGAAAAGCATACAGGAGTCATGAGTTCCGCTCGCGGTGGAACACTTCTCAGAGATAGACTCCTTGGAAATTCAAACGAGTAGAAGTGCTGACATTGCATGTTTTTTGCAGCAGCGAATAGATTGAGCCAAGTTTCTACCCTTTCTTGGAAGAGGCCTTGCTTCACCTCTGGGTGTAACTGCCACTCATGACTTGCTAGGTGTTGGCGGTTGAGCTCATCTGCCCCGGTATTCAATGATACTTACAGGTGGTTCACCACCTGGAAGATCCATTTCGAGGGGCGCAGAGCCTCCTGGCACAAGGTTTGTGATCTCACCCCACTTGTTTCTTGCAGTACCACATTGCAATGGTGTTGTCTGTAAGCACCTGTATGAGCCTCCCCTTGGTGGGTGGACGGAAAGCTTTCAGAAGACTGATATGGACATGAGACTTCACCAGAGGCCTCTGAGCTCCACCTCTCCCAGATAACCACACCAACCCAGAAGAGTTAAATCGGTCACCATTGTCCGTTCTGGGAAGAAGGAAGAGGGGTCTGCTGCTGACCCACTTGCAGTATAACAACCACCGCTGCAAATGTTTTGCAGAGCCCACTACCTTCTGGCATTCTTGACCAGCAGGATTTAGGAGGCCATCAGTGCCATCAGCCTCCGAGTAGGTTCACTAAAATCCAGGATTGAGCTGAAAGATCGGTATCCTGGCTTGATTGTCCTGGACTCTTGACCAGGTGAAAGGCACGCAAATTAAGTGTCCAGAATGACATGGATGAAAGGGAGCTTTTGAGAAAGGAGGTTTGCCGTACTGGGGTGTGGAATTTAATAAAATATCTACTTGTCCATGGGGCAAGAGCTCTAAAATAGCCTCTCTGAATATGCCATGGCATATTCCTTACTAGGGTTTGCATACTAGGAATTCTCTTATGTTACTACGTTTCTGCAGATCTACAAACTTGGGCTGAAGGTAATAGTAAGCAACATTTCCAGTGTAGGAATACCCTTTTGAGTCTGTGCAAACCTATTAAATTGCTTGTTTTAAGGGATTTCACCAACTCTTCTCTAAACTTAGAGTACCATACTGAGAGAGGTTGGAAATGTACTCCTGACAATGGCAGACATAAAACTTCTTCCAGGATTGGTAAAAAAAAGTGGTGGGAAAGCGAAGTTGCAAACACTTAAATTTTCAGATGAGCAAATCTACACCTGCATAATTGCTCATGCTAAAATGCATTTCACAAATATTTTCTAGGAGTACTATTGCTTGGCCTACTTCTGTACAGAATTGTAAACTCACGAAAGACATATAGCCACACTTAATGCAAGGACATATACCGTGGGTGCACTTTTGAGACTTTCTTTAAAAATTGGACTCCTAATTAGGTCTGGTGTTAACCATGACTTTTTGCGTTTATTAAAATGTTGTCTAGGGAGGCCCTTGAGTCCCCCCGTGGGGCCGCCATTGCTGTGCGGCTCCGGTTTATACAGTTTAAGTACCTACACAGGGCCTACTATACGAGGGAGAGACCGTGGAGGGCGGGTCTCAGTGCTGCCCCGGATTGCTTGCGCTGTGGGACTGAACAAGGTACGCTGCTGCACACAGTGTGGGCTTGTGTGGGTCTCACCCGCTTCTGGAATGGGGTGTGGAGTTGTCTGTCGGAGGTATTAGGGTGGGACCTTCCTCGTACACCCAGGCTGGGTCTCCTTCATGTCCTAGAGAATGTGGGTGGAAACATTTACAAGCGTCACCTCCTGTTGTTGGGTCTAGTTGTAGCCAAAAGGGACCTGGCGAAAGCCTGGAAGAGTGACCGGGCCCCCCCCGCTTTGCGCCTGGAAGGCAGGCCTGGACTTTCTCATGGGGCTTGAGTAGCCCGTGTTTGAGGCCAGGGGATGCCCCCGGAAGCATTACAAGATCTGGAAGAGGTGGGCGGATTACAGGGGGTTGACTCTAGAACCGCCAGCTGATTTGGATGACGTACTGCCCCCGGAAGGGGACCTTGGGGCCTAAAACGGCATCGGATACCTAATGTGCAATACTTGTGTACCATGGCGGAATGTGAACACGTGCACTGGGTTAGGGTGGGATAAGGGGTGGGTAGCGGGGGGGTTGTTGTTGGGGTGGCTAGCGGGATGTTGGGGTCTGGGAGGGGGGTGGTTCTAATAGTCTAGGCAGTATGTTCCTTCTACTATCTGTTTACTGATGACAGTGACCTCCTGACTGTGGATAGCTGTGCTTATACTCTGCCTAAATTTTCAATAAAAGCTGTTGTGAAAAAAAAAAAATAATGTTGTCTGCCTGTTTCTATCGGCTAGGTTCACTGAGAATGACAGCATTCTGTTCTTTCACAAGAAGCATATCAACACAGTAGCTTTGTTCAATGGCAGGAACTACTGTAGCAATGTGTGCTTTTTGAGACCAAAACTATTTTTGCTTATACCAATGTTTGTTATCATGGCGAGGGCCTGGCAGCTCCCACACCAATAAGGTTTACAAAAACCATGGCAAAACAAGTCATGCATTGACAAAGCCAAAAGGCTGACCAACAATTCACCTACTGGTTTTAGCAATGCTTGTTTGTTTTGTTTTTTTCCATTATCTTATTAAAACTGGTTACACTGATTTTCTATTATGAATATTTTTGGGAAATACTAGCATATATCAACACATTTTACTAAATGATGCTGCAAAGAAATGTTACCTAAAATTTTACAGTAGTTTAGACAAATGTTTTTAGGTCTCGCGACCTATCAATGGGCATGCGCATTGAGCGGAGCGAGAATTCAAGTGCTCAAAATACTCGTGAAACCTCGGGTTTTTTCGTGCGGTTTTCTTCGAGTTCAAGTGGCCACAGGCACGCGCTTTTGGGCCATAAACTTTCATGGCCATCTGTTCCCCAGCTCCAGCACCTCCCCTCTCTCTCCCCGCACACAGCCTTAATTGGATTTCTCTTCCCCCTCCCCAGCCAGCTTTCCCCAGGCCGTGTTCCCTCCCACCTTTCCTCCTCTCTGTCCCGCACACAGCCCCCGTTCCCACTGCTCCGCAGCCCACGGCGCATCCAAGACCCAGGCCCCCTCGCTGATGCACGCAGGCGTGCGCACACAACTCCCGGGCTTCTTCTCTTGCATTGCATAGGACTCTGCGACCTGCATTGTTCACACATGAAAGAAATGCTCGCAGCCCCATTATACAGCCTAATGAGACGTCAGCCTTTCTGAGATATCGGAACTCTCGGACTTCTTTTCACACACTTGAGGTGCCCACTTCTTTTAAATCACTTTCACGGTGTGCACGCACACAGCCCCCATTCCCACTGCTCCGCAGCCCACGGCGCATCCAAGACCCAGGCCCCCTCGCCGATGTACGCAGGCGCGCGCACACAACTCTCGGGCTTCTTCTCTCGCATTGCATAGGACTCGGCGACCTGCATCTCTAACAAAGCACAGTGTAAGCCCAGAGCCACAAATTACACTGCTTGTTGTTGTCTCGCCAGTAGCAATAAGTCTTCTGCTTTTGATGCCTGTATTCTCTAAAGGCTCAATATGTGAAACCGTTCTTCCTGTTGCAGTATCAGGCTTTGTGTCCAAATAACATAGTGAGTTACATCTGCTTTTGAAGCGGACAGTGGTAGCATAGCAATTAATTGTCACTTGCAAAGAAAAGAGGTACCGGAAAGGGGAGTTCCACCATACCTTATGCAAAGAAAATGTGGGCCCTTTTGTTATTTCTAATAAAACAACATTGGCTTTGATAGCGTGGTTGTGAGAAAGACATGTAAATCTGCATTTCCTTTCACCTTATAAAGTGCATGCGTACTCACAAAGTAAATGTTTTTTCATAGATGTATTATTGAAAAAAAGCAAACCGTTTTCTCGCTGGTGCTTTAAAAAATATTATTGTAGATTTCATGCTAGCCACGCCTATTTGCTTTGTCATCTCTAGCTTTCTGTGTTTTTTTTTTTATAATAATGGCAGCGCTTTAGGCAACCCCACCTGCAGAAAATTACCCGGCCGTCTGCTGAGGCAATCAGCAGCGCTGCTCTCGAAGAATAACACGGGGGTCCATAGCAGGGCCACACGACCGGTCCGGCGCGCTCTCCTCCCTGCTACCGGGGGCCAAGACAGGCAGGGATATCCTTAAATTGCACAGCCAACGAAACTCCTGGGCAAATGTGGTAAGGGGATAAACAAGGGCACGGCGAAAACATGGCAACAGTCACCGCATGCAAAACTCGATTGCTGTTTAATTTCCTACCCCACCACCATACACGCATACAACCACTCACACATACAACCACTCACACATACAACCACTCACACATACAACCACTCACACAAAGAACAACTCACACGTACAACCACCCACACATACAACCACTCACACATACAACCACTCACACATACAACCACTCACACATACAACCACCCGCACATACAACCACTCGCACATACAACCACTCAAACAACTACACACACAACCACACACACACAAACACACACATCTGTCGCCCTCACTCTATCTATTCCCCTCTCTCTATCTATTGCCCTCACTCTATCTATTGCCCTCACTCTATCTATCGCCCTCACTCTATCGCCCTCACTCTATCTATCGCCCTCACTGTCGATCTATCTATCGCCCTGACTCTGTCTATCTATCTATCGCACTCGATCTATCTATCGCTCCATCCCCAGCATCACTCAGGGGCACCACAGCATCACTCAGAACCACCACAGCATCACTCAGCACTACCACAGCATCACTGGTTCAAATATGTTCTCTCAATGTTTGAAGCTTTATTGCAAATGTCACAATTTTTTTTTAATATTTCACTTCTGTTCTTGGATTTTAGTCAATGAACATAATCTTCACAACAGTTATTTACAAAAGTTTAAGCTATTGCCATTAAAAAATACAATCACTTTTATTTAATTATTAATTAATTAAAAAAATTAAAAGCCAATGTTAATTGTAATATCAGTACATCTAAGTAAAGGCAATACAAAACATGTGACATTACAAATACTAAAAGTGTCACATATGCTAAAGTTAAAAGTATTGGCATTGTAAATCACAAAACATAAATATAAAATGTCATTTACAAAACCAATAGCTCCAATTTTCCTACTGTGAGACCTATTGGCAACGCCAGTGCTTGTTGTATTTGTTTCTGAACATTTTATTTTGAAAGCAAAGAATAATTAAACTTGCTTTCAAGCTTCTGCAAATATTTGCATCTAATCAGAGAGCATTCTGGGAACATTATACATAGCCTCATATTGCTAAACATTGAAAACGTGTGTACACATTTTTGTACTGGAACCGCTGTTAGTAGTGCAGTCTGAGCTTACAACATTTACTTGGAGCGCTCACCCGAATAATAAAGGCTTTGCATTAATAAACCATAAATACAAGTTTGAACAGCATTAGCACATGTACACAAATATTACCTTAACTGCAGTCAATGCTTTTCCCTGATCCATAATGTAAACTGGCAGCCAAAGGGTTTGTGCTGTATGGGGTTGGGCCTACTTGTCCCAAGGACAAAATACACATGAAAACTTGTTGCCCTTGACCCCAAACAATTTTTGAGGTAGAAAGGTCTTTTAGGCTTCAGGGGAGAGTGTTGTTTAGGTGTGGTGAGAGGTTTCAGGGGGCAGAGATTACTTGTGTTTAGGGGGTTGTGAAAGGTCAGCGATGGATGCTGCTTACAGGTGGTGATGGCTCGGAGAACTAAAAGCAGACCAGAAGTGGAATTAGACACAAGACTCTGGTTCCACTGGAAGATAATCTTCAACAAGCTGACATGAAACACAGAAATACCAACTCCTTGTCAGGCTAGAGAGGGGTAAAGTGCTGAGGTGGCAGGTAATGTCCTGGTGACTGAAAGGTCTGAGAGAGGAACGTTTTCTGACTTAAACAGTGATTCAATAAAAAAAAGGGTAGATCAGATAAAAGGAGTAGATCAGATAAGATTTCTGCAGTTCTACTGGGATCCAATAAGGCCAAGAATAAAGTTCATAATGTTACAAGAAATGGCAAACAGTCTAAATCTGAAATGGCAAAAAAAAAAAATTAGAAACGTTTTCAGAATGGCATACAGCAAGGATATCAACATTACTTTTTTAAGGGTTTAGATTTGCCCTTGCATACCAAGTCCAACTGAGGTTGGTTGGAGAGTGATATCACTACAGAAGTAGCAGTGGCAGTCATTGAAAACCTTAGGCTTAGTATAAGCCAAATAGCAGCCATCAGGCATTTTGCCTTGCTTAACACCCAATCTGCTCAGCCCTGTATCCCATACTGGATAGACCAAGACTATCATGGCTTTATTATAAACCATCAGACTTTTGACAGTATGAGGAGAGTGACGTGTTTAATCGAAAAATTGCCACGTAAGAAAATCCTGATAATCTTAGTGACCCATGACACCAAAAACGTGTTTGATCAGGTCAACAGGAAAATCCTTCGAACAGTTCTGGCTCCAGCTGAGATTGCTACCAATATTAACCACTACATCTGGACAAGTTATGCTAATCCTATGTCTAAGTCTTGCTGAAGGGAGCCCGTTTGGAATACCTCTTTCGGTCCTACTCTTTGCCCTGTGTGTTGAAACCCTTGCACTTAACCTAAGGCCCTGTAGGAAAATTTCAGGAGGGCCATTAAGCCAAATTAACATAAATTGCATTTGTTTGCAGGTTGCATCTTGCTGATAGTCGAAGATCCTATATAGTCAATCCTGAGAATGCTGGACATACTAGAGCTATTTGGGGAGATTTTGGGCTTTACATTTAACCGCAATAGGTCTGAAATTCTTAACGTTAATCTACCAATCGAGAATACCTCGAACAGCTATGCACCCTTCTCTGGGCTAAAGGAAGAATTAAATGCCTGGGGATTTATATCACAACCGCGGTTCATGGGCTATATAGAGCCGACTATACTGCCTTATTGTCAGATATAAAGCGAGATCTTGGAAACCGGATTCCACTGTATATCTCCTGGCTAGGCCGAGTCGCTGCCTTGAATATGAACATTGTCCCAAGATTCTTGTATTTCTTTCCGACAGTCTCTATTTTTGATCCCAATGAACATTGTCCCAAAATTCTTGTATTTATTTCTGGCACTCTCTATTTTGATCCCATGATCGTCTTTCATTGACATCCATATCATGTATAATTAAATTGTGTGGATAGGGACCAAACGGAGGCTATCACGAATGCTTTTACAGACATAAAGCAACACAGTAAAACTGGGACTCTCAGAATTTGAGAAATATTATTTAGCAGCACAACTGCTAGTGGCCTTCTAGTGGTCGCACAGGTTTACTGAATAGCACTGGCCCCATATATAGTGTGCCTTTGTAGGAAGATCTGTTTGGGAGTTGCCATTGTTATTATGCAAGAATAACTTGACAAGCAATGTCGAGATATCAGAGGTTCTGTGCTTCATTTTCAAAGTATGGGATTAGATATCAACATTGTTATTACCTACTTTCCTTCAACCTTCGTCCTCATCTACCACAACCCAAACTCCACGCCAGCTTTACAAGAGGATTGTTTTGATAAATGGAAAAGATGAGATTTTGGAATCGTAAGATGTGGTCGATCTGGGGAAGGTTATGTCCTTTGTAGATGAAAAAGGGATTATCCCTTAATGAAACTGGCTTCGCTAGTTTTAGCACAGGCATTTGCAACTTTACCCTGACAACAGAACAGCAAGCACTGGGCTTTTAAGTGTCTTTTGAGAAACTGCTTTAAATGTATAACACACTGAAGAGATAGTGTTCCAGTATTTACAAAGCTCTAAACCAAATTGGCCTTATTTGGTAAGGTAGGAATTGCCCTAAACAGAACTGTAGAAGTGCAATCGTGTTGGGCCCTCTAGCTGGAGATTATAGCAAGCACTGGCAAAGTAAATAGACCTCCCTCTTTCCCTCTATTGGCTTTGCAACAAAAAAAACAAGCATTGGAAATGCAATAGGTCTCGCACCATTAGAGTTAGTGCTTTTAGAATTGTTTATGGGTTTTTTTTGTAAATGTTTAGCATTTTTGTTTCCTGTAGCCAATGCTAAAGAATTACAAATAAAAAAAGCCATAAACATTTCTTAAAGCTCTAACTGAAATGGTCTGAGACCTATTGCACTGTGTGAGGGTGAGGGGTTGAGGATGAGTGAGGGTGAGGGTGGGTGAGGTTGAGGGTGAGTGAGGGTGAGGGGTTGAGGGTGAGGGTGAGTGAGGGTGAGGGGTTGAGGGTGAGTGAGAGTGAGGGTGAGTGAGGGTGAGGGGTTGAGGGTGAGGTGTTGAGGGTGAGTGAGGGTGAGTGAGGTGTTGAGGGTGAGGGTGAGTTAGGGTGTGGGGTTGAGGGTGAGTGAGAGTAGTTGAGGCTGAGTGAGGGTGAGTGAGAGTGAGTGAGGGGTTGAGGGTGAAGGTTTGAGGGTGAGGGTGAGTCATAGACGCCACTGCTACCAGTCAGTTCCCCTCCACAGGTCCCGCTTCATGAGGCCGGTGTACTGTTGTGGTATAACTTGGCTGTGGAAGTAGGCTTTTCTGGAAGGGCGGATTGATGCGTTAGGGTTTTAAGCACTACATTGCAGAGTGAATGACAATGTTGTGGTGGTGGGGGGTGGAATAGTCTAAGGTAAAGAAAGTGCGCTTGCACTAAATGTCCTCGCCAGTGTTACTGAGATGGGTGTTCTGGTGGTACACGTCATATACTCCATTCCTCGTATTTTATTTATCCCAAATAGTTGTAGGGAGCAATCTTTTATTGACCTACTTTAATTCATACATCAGCTGGCCTTGCACACATCTTTTTACATGGTGGCAGGATGCAAGTGCAGCGATCTGTAGGCCCTCAGTTTGAATCCGGCAAGACTGATTCGGAGGTGGCTAAACTCGGTAGCATTAAAGTTCGTATTAGTAGCGCCCGTCACTTAATGTGCCGAAAACTGCAGAAGGGCGGTATTAGGCGCTGTATAAAAAATACATAAATCTCCAATAATTGTGTAAATGCTGGCCGCGTTTTTTCTTCTAGAAAGGAGTTAAATCCTACGTTTGAAATAATCTAAACAATTAAACCTGTAGTGAAGTTGGTGGTTTAAACAAAGATCCGTTTGACCTCTCTCCCTCTTACCAACAGAGCTACAAACGCTACGACAGGCAATCATGAATTTCACGTGTCGTCTGGTCTGAATTGCATAGCAGGAGCGCGCCTTTGCATCCCCTGTAGTGGAAAGTTAGATATTCAAGGGGTCTCTTCAACGTGATGGCATAATAATAATAATAATAATGCACGACTGAAAGGGAATCTGCGGTAATGCCTTAAGAGCATAGCCGATCTGGACTGGCAGTGCGCAGCATATAATTCAGCCTGTTATGCAGTGGCATTAAATATACATATTGTCGTGGAAGCGGATGCTTTCAGACATGTAAAATGGGGGTTTCTCGTGGGGTGCTGCTCTCGCTGAGGCCCATCATACACACTGAATAGGTGATATCTACAATGAAGTAGCTTCATGCAGACGCACTCGGGGCTGGGAGGGCAGCGAGAAACCTTGAACTGCAGGGGCAGCGCTTGTTTAGCAGCGGAGTGCTGGATGCTGCCAAGGTGAAACTGCAAGACTCAAACGCACGATTAGAAGCAATTTAATCTTATTAGCAGAGAGAGAGAGTGGGGAGGAGAGTAGGAGGAGGAGGGGGAGGAGAGGAGGAGGGGGGGAGAGTAGGGTAGGCACGGCGAAGGCAGAGAAGGGGAAGGGGAGGGGGAGGAGAAATGCGACACGGCAGGCAGGGGGGGGGGGCGGAGCGGGGGGGGGGAGGAGTGCGCCTTGGGGGAAAATACGGCTGGGGGCAAAGCGGATGCTTTCAGACATGTAAAATGGGGGTTTCTCGGTGGGGTGTTGCTCTCGCTGAGGCCCATCATACGCACTGAATAGGTGATATCTACAATGAAGTAGCTTCATGCAGACGCACTCGGGGCTGGGAGGGCAGCGAGAAACCTTGAACTGCAGGGGCAGCGCTTGTTTAGCAGCGGAGTGCTGGATGCTGCCAAGGTGAAACTGCAAGACTCAAACGCACGATTAGAAGCAATTTAATCTTATTAGCAGAGAGAGAGAGTGGGGAGGAGAGTAGGAGGAGGAGGGGGGAGGAGAGGAGGAGGGGGGAGGAGAGTAGGGTAGGCACGGCGAAGGCAGAGAAGGGGAGGGGGAGGAGAAATGCGACACGGCGGGCAGGGGGGGGGGGCGGAGCGGGGGTGTGGGAGGAGTGCGCCTTGAGGGAAAATACGGCTGGGGGCATGTGCACGCGCTTTTAAGCTCAATGCGCATGCGCATTGAGCTTAAAAGTCACGGGCACTGCACGGAATCGCCACGATTCCTTGCAAGTTGGACAAAGAGTGGATAAGCCCCCATAGTCTCGCTTGCTCGATGCGCATGCGCATCGACAGGCGAGACCTAAAAAGCATCCATTACGCAAATGTGCACGGCTGGCAGGCACATCTTCCCATGCATGCATCACTATGCAAGCGTGTGCATACAGAATGAAACAAGCATTGTTATATTCATTCTTTTATTTACCATTCCAAGATGGCGGAATCCACTTGGGGTGGTAAATAAAAAATAAATACATTTCAAGAAATAACTTTTTTTCTAAAGTGGACGGTTCCATCAGCAAACGGTAACACCACCTGTGGGAGAAATTGTCAAGGCGGGACCAGTTGGCAATAGAAAGTGGCTAGGGGAGAAACAGGAGATTAAGGAAGCAGGTTAAAAAAATAATCAGAAAAGTCAAGAAGGGCAAAAGCATGTGCGAGCTGGGAGTACGGGAGGAGGGAGCAACTCTGAACATGTGGTATTCTGAATAGAAGTGTGTGGGGAAAGGCACATTAAGGATGGGCCAACAAAATACATGCATTCTAATTGAGTGCTTAAAGGAAAGGAAAAAAGTAGTTTCATGAATGTGAGCAGTGGAATGATGCAAGTGATCCGTTCAAAAGGGTGGTAAAGTTCCAGAGGAGGAACAAATACGAAAAGAGGAAGGGAAAGCCACTGAATAGGAAGCAGATGATGGTGACAAGAAAGCCAATCAATGGTAAGCAGTTTTTGGTATGGCCCACAAAAAGTCTTACTTCGAGCTGTCTGAAGGTGAGATCTAAAATTAAACAATTTGTACGAAATCATACACATGATAATGTTGAATTTGTTTAGGACCCCAGGGAAATGACATTGGCCCTGGGTGGGTAATTCTTAATACCCGAAGTGCAGGACATATTTTTTGGGTCATTTACAACAAGTCTTTGTATTAATTTTATCCTCTGGACCAAGTAGACCCAGCCCCCTACAGCACTCTCTTGGCTGCCAATTTACAGTGCCACCGTATGGTTGTGGGAAAGGGGCTTGTCTGCTGTTCTGTGGCTAGATATTGGTGAGAGCTGTAAGTTCAGCTTCCTTCATGTAATTGTAATTGCATTTATATTGCGCTTACTACCCCTTACGAGGCGTCAAAACGCTTTTTCGGCGAGTAGCACGCTACTCCGGGACCCATAGAGGGTTAGTGTTGAATTAGTATAGTGAAACATGCAAGTACATTTTAATTGGTGGATAGGTTAGTCAGTTACTTGGATTTGGAATGATAGCAGAAGGATAGAGGAGCCCTGGTTCCAATATAAAATATTTACACGTTTGCAAGATATAAACATTTGTAATGCTCCTTAATATGATGCGAATACACCGAGATGAAAGGAAGTAAGATTGGTAATAGTTTGCATTCAAATTAAAATGCACATAAAAAATATTTGCCTTCAATGAAACTGGTGATGGTTGCAGACACAAAATAATTTTTTTAAGGCATCAGTTAAGAAAACCTAATACACGCCAATATTTTTAAACAAGCATTTGCAATGCTTGTTTAAAAATATTGGTGTGTATTAGGTTTTCACCCCATGCGGCACCCCATGCCGCGCTTGCATGTTAATAGAGGTCACACCTCTTTCTTTAGACGAGCTGTGTCTAAAGAAAGGGGTGCGGCCGCTAATAAAGAGAAAGTGGGGTATGGAGCGCTTTTACCAAAACGCATTAGTGTGAAAAACTAGTGCTTTCATTTTAATGGTGGCTGCACCCCTTTCTTTAGATGCGTCTTGTCTAAAGAAAGGGGCATGGCCTCTGTTAATGTGCAATCGCAGCATGGGACACTTGGAAACAACAACAAAAGTAAATAAAGAGTAAAAATAACATGGGACCAGATTTGTCGCCACAAATAAACCCGAGGTGCGGCCGTCGCTGTGGCATGCAGTGCCATGCCATAAAAAAGAAAGCATTAAAAGAGAGCTTGTGCAGTAGGCAGGTGAAAACAATTTAAACGAAATAGTGCTTAGAGCCAGTAATTAACCCCTCCCATGCTGGTGACGAACCCCAGCCGTCTCGCCCCGCGGTGGGCGTGTGCGGATGACGGCTGGGGTTCGTCACGGCCCGCCCTGTTCTTTTGTTTACCGCACAGCGGTAAAATCACGGCAGCAGCGAAGGGGTTAAAGCCCACTGAGTAACAACACATGCAAGAGTGCCAGTCTTTATGGGAGGTTACAAGATGAGACAAGGCAGTACTAAGGAGGGGCCACTTAATCCTATTGTCCAATGAAGAGCCTTAGTTTACAAATGGGGTGTGCTGGCCGCACACTTGGGCTGCACCCATTCAGGACTGATACTCACCTGACCCCTTGAGTGGACTGTGGTCCCCTAACAGGATTGTGTATGTGATAAGTTGAACGACAGGCTGCTGAACTTGCAGATTTCATCATCCCGGATTGGGGTTGTTTTGAATGGTTGAGGGTAATACACTTGCTGGGGTCTTGAGGCTTGGCTGGTGCTTCTCTCCCTCCCCCTGCCTTAGGCATGTGAAGTCCCTACTTTTGCTTTTCCTGTGAGTGTGAGGCAACCTGCCACATTTTCCAGATCAAGAATTCCATAGTGGCATATTTCAAATATGGTTCAAGATCAGTAAGATGGATCAGAGATGTAAATAGCTAAACGTATA
The DNA here is from genome assembly GCF_964263255.1 of Lissotriton vulgaris. Lineage (NCBI taxonomy): Eukaryota > Metazoa > Chordata > Amphibia > Caudata > Salamandridae > Lissotriton > Lissotriton vulgaris. Next base: position 880,245,836 of record NC_141685.1, read on the forward strand.
CCAATGTATGAATTGTATACAAGCAATCAGCTTTTTCATTGCAACAGCCTCACCCCCCCCCCCCCCCCCCCCTCCCCGGTGTTGTCTGAACTAGAGTGAAAGCCTGACCTGGGCCACCCAACTGGATGGTTTGGTATGAGTAGTGTCTATTTTTCTTGGGTCAAAGCATCATGGTAGGACTCCACAAACCCATTTGAATTGGTGTCTTTTTGGTCTGGATACAGACAGCTATATCCATCTGTAAGAGTGACAAGAAACTGACTGGATCACATCCTACCTAAGAGGATCACTCTGAGTATGCAAGAGCCCTCTTGAGGACCTTTCTCTTCACAAGACAAGGATCCTAACCAGAGAGCGAACAGTGCCGACTTTGCTTTTCTCCCAGACAGAATTTTGAATATGTGAATTAGGACTGTTTATGGACACGACTGAACAAAAGTATGACAGAAGAGGTATCAATTACAATTCGTAATCCAGTGACTCGAGATAGCTAGATGAATACTCGGTCATTATTGACTCTCATTTGAACTGTTACAGCAGTTCTTCTGATGAATGTGCCTATCATGTTATTAGGGTTTTAGGTTAACAACTGAAAACGGAAATTCACTGACTAAGATATTAATCAGGTTTACTGCTTAAATGTATTGTTTAAAATCACCTGTCAAGCAGACATAAATAAAAGAATGCTAGCCTAACCTGACACATTTTTATATGGGCTAATTGTGAATTTGTCATTAGTACAAACAAACAAGCTCGAACGTGTAGGTGGAGAGTGTGGAATGGGATACGATGGTGATAAACTAGTGCATTCACAGGACACTGCTCGATCACAAACTCGGTAACAGTGTAGGTTGGAAATCCTGACAGGACATATACCCAGTGTTAGATGGAGAACCCTATGATGAAGCACGCCATACTGTCTGGATGATGGTTTTAGAGCCTTTTCCTTGGTGGAACTTTTGGTGCTTTGTCAGTGACTCAACTTTTTCTGATCTGGGCGGTAGCTGTGCAAAGTGAAGGGTGTTGATATGAAAGGTTTTTCCTTGTGGTAATTTCTAATTCTGGTAACATTAACAGGCATAATATGGTAATAATATTCAATGCATACAGAGCACTAGGTGCCATCTGGCAATTCACTTTATCGTCTCCATGTGAAGAGAGGGTTTAATAGAATGAAAGATATCCAAGTTTAAACAATAGCTAGACCCACCGTTTGCAAATCATTATGTTAACTAAATAACAAATGCATGCAGTTATTACACAGTATTTTTTTTATCGAATTGTGATTCATCCACTCCAAAGAAAACGCATCAGACACACTTGAAACGTGTTTTGTCTGTCCTCCGCCTTTGTAGGCTAAAAGGTCCTATTCGGGACTTGAATTTGATCAAGCAGAAGTAAAGATTATTCAAATCCTAAATTGTAGATGGTCTGGGTTACAGCAGCTGAATGCATTGCTTTTCTTATCTTATACATATGCAGAAATTGAGACTGTGCATCAGTCTTTGTTGCTCCCTACTTTCAGGTCTCTGCTGCAGGCAGCATTAACGTTTTTTTGGTAAGACATATTGTTTCCTGTACATACTTGTATACTTGCTCAAGATTCGATGGCATTGTCATCCATCTGTCTGCAAGGCATTGGCTAACTCCACTGTGAGTGACAGCATTCTGCTCTTTCAGAAGGAGGACACCCGCAAAGTAATTCCCTTCATTTCCAAGGACTATTATGTTAATATTTACTTGTGCCTTATTACCTCTGTTGCAAGTTAAAGTAATAGTTTTTCTTTTTTCTCTTTTAGCTTTTTGAGACCAAAAACTACTTTAGCTTTAAGCCATTTTTTTACATTGGAGATGACCCAACGTCTCCCTTACGAAGAAGTTTCAAAATCACGAAAAAAGAAAAAAGTCTGACAGCCAATGTCCTACCTATGCAAATTGCCAATACTTGTTTTGATATGCATTTAGCACACCATGGGAGTGCAAGTGTTTGCTTTCTCTCTTTCCTCCTTGTTTTAGTCCCTCTGCCTTCACATTCTTTTTACTCCTCAATTCTCCCCTCCCTTCTCGCTCTTGTGTGTGTGTATTTTTTTAATTAGCGCTACCCAGTTGCCTTATTTATTTGCAGTCTAGTGCAGTTTTACTGTTCATTTACAATTCTCGTAGGAACTTCTGCCCTGTTTAATTAGCAAATAAAAAATTGTCCAAATTCAATGCTATGCATGCGTCAGAAGTTACAAGTGGTAGCATCATGGAAAGGGTTCTCTTTTTTCCAATTTATGTTACAAAATTGTCAGCTGTACGCGCATGTCATGATGCTTGCCTTCGTATACAATTGGCAGTAAAGCAGCCTTAGCAAAGCCAATAGCTAGCCCTTACAGACAGGCATTTTGGCTTTGCCAATGCTTATTTGTGTAGAGATCAATAAAAAGTGGGGACTTAAGCAATGCATGGTGCCTCCTCATTCTGTGATATATGAATGCTCTGCCCCCTAATGGACTCTAACGTGTATCCTCTCTCCCTTGCAGGCCAAATTCAACATATAAAGGGTGTCTTGCCCACTGAAATCAATCCTGTTTCCCAGGAGGCCCAGACTGCCACAATTGGGGATCAGGAGAGCTGGCTCCGATGAGCAAGGCACCGCCAGCCCACGGCGCCCCTGAACAGAACGGGCTGGGTGTCCTTCACGGGCCCCCTGGCCTGGTCCAACAGGCTCCTCAGCTGGTGCCTGCCAGTCCTGGTGGAATGGGGGGTGGTGGTTGCAGCAGCAGTAGCAGTGGAGGGGGCAGTGGAGGCGGAAAGGCCCAGGCACCAAGCAAGCAATGCAAGAAAGGTGCTCGGATGGATCGGGCCAGCGACGAGTATCGCCAGCGGCGTGAGCGCAACAACATGGCTGTGAAGAAAAGCCGCTTAAAGAGCAAGCAGAAGGCCCAGGACACCCTGCAGCGGGTCACCCAGCTCAAAGAGGAGAACGAGCGTCTTGAAGCCAAGATAAAGCTGTTGACCAAAGAGCTGAGTGTCCTAAAGGACCTCTTCTTGGAGCATGCCCACAACTTAGCCGACAATGTGCCACCTGCAGGAGTGGAGGAGACCCCACCACCTAACCCAGAGAATGCTGCCCAATAGCTAATGTTCTCCACCACGAGACATTTTAGGCAGATTTGCCCCCCTTGGACATTCTTCACTCCCAGCAAAGTACCATCTAGAAACATGGGTCTGCAAAAATCTTTTGAAGGATGCATACCACTGTGGATTATTTTACTCCATGGAGCATGTATGGACAGAGGTATCTTCAAAAGAAGATCTCATAAACCTCCAGATAGCACTCAGTTCCTCAGAGTAGCAATGTACATCAGCTGTAACAACGCATCCCCAAAGGAGCCTACCACACAGCATACCAACTGAAAAGTCACCAAACCAGTCTATCAGAAGCCAATACGTAGCACTTGTCCACTACACAGCAACACCAATTTAACTTTCAAAAACTTCATCGTAGCACTGCAATGCCTCATGACCACAGTGTTGTCTCTATAACAATGCATCTCCGAAGGAGTCAGCTTCACAACACCACCAATTTAACATTTTCTCAGAAGCCTCCACAAAGAACCATGATTTCTCAGAGTCCAGCCTGGAGCTATGAACTGCAGACCAATACCCGGCATAGCAACGCTTCAAATCTGCCAGCATGCCAACCCTTCTCTTCAGAAGTTATAATTAATCCTATTCAACTTTCTCACTAGTGCAACTATCCAAAATCTCCAAATAGCAACAGCAAAAAAGACAGTCTACTTACCGTAAGAAGGCGTGTAACAATGAATTTCCAAAGAAGTCCACTGCAGAACAATACCTATTGAACTTTCATCTGAGTGAATCTCGATTAGGAACTTCCTTGAAGTACAGTGTATAGTACGTAAAAAATCTACAATTCTAACGTAAATTTCCATAAAGAGGCTTTTGTTTCCTCCTCATCTGTCAAGTGCGGGCTGGACAATTTTGTGAGATGCCAGCAGAGACGTTTTCTGCCCATGGGTGATTAGGAGGGGGCGTCTCGGAAGTGGAAGAAATACGGCGTTTGTGGGACTTTTTAAAAGTTGCTTTATTTTTTTAACGTTGATTTTATTTTCTAAATAACAGTGACACACTGAGAATTTGATTCACAAAGGAAAGAAAAATAAAACATAAAAAGAATCGGGTTGTGCTGTGGATGAAATTGCATTATGTGCGTGTAGCCTTTGATTGCGATCAGTAAAGTGGGACAACCTTGAATAATTTACGATTATGTTGCATGTTTTCCTTGTATACCTCGGGGTTACTTTGATGTCTTGTGAGTACATGGTGTGCTTTAGCATGCTTGATTTGAGTTTATATTTAAACTAGAACTGTGTTGTGCATTTAGGGATTGACTTGATAATTTTTTATTAGATGTGTTGGGGCTGCATTGCGGCGCGTGTTTTCAATCTATTTTGTAAAAGGGCCATTATGTAATCCTATGTCAAATGCATCCATATAACCTAACCAATTCCCAACATTTGTAGTCTCTAAGAAGTACTGGAATCTGGACACTGTCTACAGTTCTGAGATTCTTGCTGACGGAAGTGAGAGTAGTCTGCGATTGTACTTAGTTAGGCTTCCTAAAGCTTAGGTGCGAGTCCTATTGCTAAGCAGCAGGAAAGGTTTGTGTAAACTTGGGTATTTCATTTTGAAACATGTTGGATGCTTCGACAGTATCATTATAAGCACGGCCGTTTGTTTGGTTCTGTTGGATCTTAATCTTTGGCCATTGCTCCGTTTCAGGTGGCTGTTTTATAGAGTAATTCCCAATTATGTTGCCTTGATACCATTAATTATACGTGTATGCAGGTGTGGCTGTACGTGAATAGATGTACCACTGTGAGGTGGTAAATGTTTTGCCAGCTAGATGGGTAGGAGCAGTGTTGTGCAAGTTAATGTGTTCTGTTGGAGGTTGAGTTGATGTTTAGCAGTTCTGGAGGCCACGTGACAACCTTATTAGAGCATATCTGAGATGCTGGGTGCATGTGAAATGTTGCATTCCAAGAATAGAGCTGGGATAACCTGCTGGGTTATTACAATACTGAAAGAATATAGGACTCAGCCTGCCTGTCGATCAGACTTGTTACCGTACAAGTTTAAACCCAGCTTCCCACTCCTCACTTTTTCCCTCTTGGGTGTGTTACCATACAGAAATAGTAAAGACAGGAGCCAGCCAGTCTGTCCTCTGAGGCTCGACACCATAAATATAGCGGTGTGTTATCAGCATTTGTATAGGACCTCCAGCCATTAATATGGCACTGAAGCACTTTTTAAGGTCTCGCTAAGCCAACGTGCATGCTTTGCTCTGCGAGAGTTTAGTAGGGGCTTTCAAAAGTACTCCCATAGGCTGCAGGCGGAAGAGGTACAGTGCTCCCCATTTGCCACCCCCTCCCTTATATGCAAAACCGGGATCACAGGCAGCTTAGTCAATGTACCTCACCTTACTTCATGACATTTTGCTCCAGTTATACTAACTGTTCTCACAGGGAGCGTGGCTCTCCTGCAGTGTCCATTAGTACCTTCTACAATTTATATAAGGAGGTCATCCAAATACACTACTTTGTGTCAATGCACGTCATAACTAATGCCTCCTTTCACTATAAGTGTCACGTATGGCTTAAAAAGGTCTCCTGGGGCGCTTCACTTCAGTAACTGTAAGTAATCCGTTCCCTCAGAGCTCTGCCAACACACCTCAGTTGATAACCTCAAAATGTTACCATATTGGGATTGCTATGCTCCGCCAATGCACCTCACTAATAGCTTCTGCTGTTCATATACTAGGATCGCACACTGGTCATAGAAAGAAATTCACGTTAGTGCTTACACTAGTCTCTACTCTGTCTGTGACTTTCATTCTCGCTCCAGAAAATCTATACTGCACCCTTTCTAAGGATGAAAATTTATGCACACTCCACCTCACTGCTGATCATTAATGCAGATCACACTTTACATGAATACAGTTCAGTGGATACATCAGTGAAGAATTCCTTCTGCAAACTTGCGATCCAACCAAATGACACCCAGGTTAGAATGTACTCAGATGATGTGTCCAGGCCCTGCTCCCTTGAAAAGTAAGTTGAAGGCTATGTTCACTACCTTAATGTTCTTTCCCAAACCCACCTCTGCACGTCAAGACCGGCAATTTGTGGGCCTACCGCGTGTAATGAAAGGACCCATATCTACAAAATTGTCTGTTAAGTTTCAGCATGTATTTTTCTATCTACCTATCTATTTATCTATCTCACTCACTCTATCTATCGCCCTCACTCTATCTATCGCCCTCACTCTATCTATCTATCTATCGCCCTCACTCTATCGCCCTCGCTCTCTCTATCTATCGGCCTCACTCTCTCTATCTATCGCCCTCACTCTATCGCCCTCACTCTCTCTATCTATCGGCCTCACTCTCTCTATCTATCGCCCTCACTCTATCGCCCTCACTCTATCTATCTATCGCCCTCACTCAATCTATCTATTGCCCTCACTCTATCTATCGCCCTCACTCTATCTATCGCCCTCACTCTATCTATCGCCCTCACTCTATCTATCGCCCTCACTCTATCGCCATCACTCTATCTATCGCCCTCACTCTATCTATCGCCCTCACTCTATCGCCATCACTCTAACTATCTATCTATAGCCCTCACTCTATCACTCTATAGATAGAGTGAGGTCAATAGACTCACTCTATCGATCTATCTATTGCCCTCACTCACTCTATATATTGCACTCACTCTATCTATCGCCCTCACTCTATCGCCCTCACTCTATCGCCCTCACTCTATCGCCCTCACTCTATCGCCCTCACTCTATCGCCCTCACTCTATCGCCCTCACTCTATCGCCCTCACTCTATCGCCCTCACTCTATCGCCCTCACTCTATCGCCCTCACTCTATCGCCCTCACTCTATCGCCCTCACTCTATCGCCCTCACTCTATCGCCCTCACTCTATCGCCCTCACTCTATCTATCGCCCTCACTCTATCTATCGCCCTCACTCTATCTATCGCCCTCACTCTATCTATCGCCCTCACTCTATCTATCGCCCTCACTCTATCTATCGCCCTCACTCTATCTATCGCCCTCACTCTATCTATCGCCCTCACTCTATCTATCGCCCTCACTCTAACTATCTATCTATAGCCCTCACTCTAACTATCTATCTATAGCCCTCACTCTATCGCCATCACTCCAACTATCTATCTATAGCCCTCACTCTATCGCCATCACTCCAACTATCTATCTATAGCCCTCACTCTATCGCCATCACTCCAACTATCTATCTATAGCCCTCACTCTATCGCCATCACTCCAACTATCTATCTATAGCCCTCACTCTATCGCCATCACTCTAACTATCTATCTATAGCCCTCACTCTATCGCCATCACTCTAACTATCTATCTATAGCCCTCACTCTATCGCCATCACTCTAACTATCTATCTATAGCCCTCACTCTATCACTCTATAGATAGATCGATAGAGTGAGTCTATTGCCCTCACTCTATCTATAGAGTGATAGAGTGAGGGCTATAGATAGATAGTTAGAGTGATGGCGATAGAGTGAGGGCGATAGATAGAGTGAGGGCGATAGATAGAGTGAGGGCGATAGATAGAGTGAGGGCGATAGATAGAGTGAGGGCGATAGATAGAGTGAGGGCGATAGATAGAGTGAGGGCGATAGAGTGAGGGCGATAGAGTGAGGGCAATATATAGAGTGAGTGCAATATATAGAGTGAGTGAGGGCAATAGATAGATCGATAGAGTGAGTCTATTGCCCTCACTCTATCTATTGCCCTCACTCCCTCTATATATTGCACTCACTCTATCTATCGCCCTCACTCTATCTATCGCCCTCACTCTATCTATCGCCCTCACTCTATCTATCGCCCTCACTCTATCTATCGCCCTCACTCTATCTATCGCCCTCACTCTATCTATCGCCCTCACTCTATCTATCGCCCTCACTCTATCTATCGCCCTCACTCTATCTATCGCCCTCACTCTATCTATCGCCCTCACTCTATCTATCGCCCTCACTCTATCTATCGCCCTCACTCTATCTATCGCCCTCACCCTATCTATCGCCCTCACTCTATCTATCGCCCTCACTCTATCGCCCTCACTCTAGTGCTCGATCGCCCTCACTCTAGTGCTCTATCGCCATCACTCTAGTGCTCTATCGTCATCACTCTATCTATTGCCCTCACTCTATCTATCTATCTATCGCCCTCACTCTATCGCCTTCACTCTAGCGCTCTATCGCCTTCACTCTAGCGCTCTATCGCCCTCACTCTATCTATCACCCTCACTCTATCTATCACCCTCACTCTATCTATCACCCTCACTCTATCTATCACCCTCACTCTATCTATCTATCGCCCTCACTCTAGCGCTCTATCGCCCTCACTCTAGCGCTCTATCGCCCTCACTCTAGCGCTCTATCGCCCTCACTCTAGCGCTCTATCGCCCTCACTCTAGCGCTCTATCGCCCTCACTCTAGCGCTCTATCACCCTCACTCTATCTATCTGTCTGTCTATCGCCCTCACTCTATCTATTGCCCTCACTCTATCGCCCTCTATTTATCTATTGCCATCTATCTATTGCCCTCAATCTATCGCCCTCACTCTATCTATCGCCCTCACTCTATCTGTCTATCGCCCTCACTCTATCTATCTATCGCCCTCACTCTATCTATCGCCCTCACTCTATCGCCCTCACTCTAGTGCTCGATCGCCCTCACTCTAGTGCTCTATCGCCATCACTCTAGTGCTCTATCGTCATCACTCTATCTATTGCCCTCACTCTATCTATCTATCTATCGCCCTCACTCTATCGCCTTCACTCTAGCGCTCTATCGCCCTCACTCTATCTATCACCCTCACTCTATCTATCACCCTCACTCTATCTATCACCCTCACTCTATCTATCACCCTCACTCTATCTATCTATCGCCCTCACTCTAGCGCTCTATCGCCCTCACTCTAGCGCTCTATCGCCCTCACTCTAGCGCTCTATCGCCCTCACTCTAGCGCTCTATCACCCTCACTCTATCTATCTGTCTGTCTATCGCCCTCACTCTATCTATTGCCCTCACTCTATCGCCCTCTATTTATCTATTGCCATCTATCTATTGCCCTCAATCTATCGCCCTCACTCTATCTATCGCCCTCACTCTATCTGTCTATCGCCCTCACTCTATCTATCGCCCTCACTCTATCTATCTATCGCCCTCACTCTATCTATCTATCGCCCTCAGTCTATCTATCTATCGCCCTCAGTCTATCTATCGCCCTCACTTTATCTATCGCCCTCACTTTATCTATCGCCCTCACTTTATCTATCGCCCTAACTTTATCTATCTATCGCCCTCACTCTAGAGCTCTATCGCCCTCACTCTAGTGCTCGATCGCCCTCACTCTAGTGCTCTATAGCCATCACTCTAGTGCTCTATCGTCATCACTCTATCTATTGCCCTCACTCTATCTATCTATCTATCGCCCTCACTCTATCGCCCTCACTCTATCGCCCTCGCTCTATCGCCCTCACTCTATCGCCCTCACTCTATCGCCCTCACTCTATCGCCCTCACTCTATCGCCCTCACTCTATCGCCCTCACTCTATCGCCCTCACTCTATCGCCCTCACTCTATCGCCCTCACTCTATCGCCCTCACTCTATCGCCCTCACTCTATCGCCCTCACTCTATCGCCCTCACTCTATCTATCACCCTCACTCTATCTATCACCCTCACTCTATCTATCTATCGCCCTCACTCTAGCGCTCTATCGCCCTCACTCTATCTGTCTGTCTATCGCCCTCACTCTATCTGTCTGTCTATCGCCCTCACTCTATCTATTGCCCTCACTCTATCGCCCTCTATTTATCTATTGCCATCTATCTATTGCCCTCAATCTATCGCCCTCACTCTATCTATCTATCGCCCTCACTCTATCTATCTATCGCCCTCAGTCTATCTATCGCCCTCACTTTATCTATCGCCCTAACTTTATCTATCGCCCTAACTTTATCTATCGCCCTAACTCTATCTATCTATCGCCCTAACTCTATCTATCGCCCTCACTCCATCGCCCTCACTCTATCTATCGCCCTCACTCTATCTATCTATCGCCCTCACTCTATCTATCTATCGCCCTCACTCTATCTATCTATCGCCCTCACTCTATCTATCTATCGCCCTCAGTCTATCTATCGCCCTCAGTCTATCTATCGCCCTAACTTTATCTATCGCCCTAACTCTATCTATCTATCGCCCTCACTCTATCTATCTATCGCCCTCACTCTATCTATCTATCGCCCTCACTCTATCTATCTATCGCCCTCACTCTATCTATCTATCGCCCTCACTCTATCTATCTATCGCCCTCACTCTATCTATCTATCGCCCTCACTCTATCTATCTATCGCCTCACTCTATCTATCTATCACCCTCACTCTATCTATCTATCGCCCTCACTCTATCTATAGCCCTCAGTCTATTTATCGCCCTCACTCTATCTATCGCCCTAACTTTATCTATCACCCTAACTCTGTCTATCGCCCTAACTCTATCTATCTATCGCCCTAACTCTATCTATCTATCGCCCTCACTCTATCTATCTATCGCCCTCACTCTATCTATCTATCGCCCTCACTCTATCTATCTATCGCCCTCAGTCTATCTATCGCCCTCAGTCTATCTATCGCCCTAACTTTATCTATCGCCCTCACTCTATCTATCTATCGCCCTCACTCTATCTATCTATCGCCCTCACTCTATCTATAGCCCTCAGTCTATTTATCGCCCTCACTCTATCTATCGCCCTAACTTTATCTATCACCCTAACTCTGTCTATCGCCCTAACTCTATCGCCCTAACTCTATCTATCTATCGCCCTCACTCTATCTATCTATCGCCCTCACTCTATCTATCTATCGCCCTCAGTCTATCTATCGCCCTCAGTCTATCTATCGCCCTAACTTTATCTATCGCCCTAACTTTATCTATCGCCCTAACTCTATCTATCTATCGCCCTCACTCTATCTATCTATCCATCGCCCTCTCTATCGCCCTCACTCTATCTATCGCCCTCACTCTATCTATCTATCGCCCTCACTCTATCTATCTATCGCCCTCAGTCTATCTATCGCCCTCAGTCTATCTATCGCCCTAACTTTATCTATCGCCCTAACTCTATCTATCTATCGCCCTAACTCTATCTATCTATCCATCGCCCTCACTCTATCGCCCTCACTCTATCGCCCTCACTCTATCGCCCTCACTCTATCGCCCTCACTCTATCGCCCTCACTCTATCGCCCTCACTCTATCGCCCTCACTCTATCGCCCTCACTCTATCGCCCTCACTCTATCGCCCTCACTCTATCGCCCTCACTCTATCGCCCTCACTCTATCGCCCTCACTCTATCGCCCTCACTCTATCGCCCTCGCTCTATCGCCCTCACTCTAGCGCTCTATCGCCCTCACTCTAGCGCTCTATCGCCCTCACTCTAGCGCTCTATCGCCCTCACTCTAGCGCTCTATCGCCCTCACTCTAGCGCTCTATCGCCCTCACTCTAGCGCTCTATCGCCCTCACTCTATCTATCTATTGCCCTCACTCTATCTATCTATCGCCCTCACTCTATCGCCCTCACTCTATCTATCTATCGCCCTCACTCTATCTATCTATCGCCCTCACTCTATCTATCTATCGCCCTCACTCTATCTATCTATCGCCCTAACTCTATCTATCTATCCATCGCCCTCACTCTATCGCCCTCACTCTATCTATCTATCGCCCTAACTCTATCTATCTATCCATCGCCCTCACTCTATCGCCCTCACTCTATCTATCGCCCTCACTCTATCTATCTATCGCCCTCACTCTATCTATCTATCGCCCTCACTCTATCTATCTATCGCCCTCACTCTATCTATCTATCGCCCTCACTCTATCTATCTATCGCCCTCACTCTATCTATCTATCGCCCTCACTCTATCTATCTATAGCCCTCAGTCTATTTATCGCCCTCACTCTATCTATCGCCCTAACTTTATCTATCACCCTAACTTTATCTATCGCCCTAACTCTGTCTATCGCCCTCACTCTATCGCCCTCACTCTATCGCCCTCACTCTATCGCCCTCACTCTATCGCCCTCACTCTATCGCCCTCACTCTATCGCCCTCACTCTATCGCCCTCACTCTATCGCCCTCACTCTATCGCCCTCACTCTATCGCCCTCACTCTATCGCCCTCACTCTATCGCCCTCACTCTATCGCCCTCACTCTATCGCCCTCACTCTATCGCCCTCACTCTATCGCCCTCACTCTATCGCCCTCACTCTATCGCCCTCACTCTATCGCCCTCACTCTATCGCCCTCACTCTATCGCCCTCACTCTATCGCCCTCACTCTATCGCCCTCACTCTATCGCCCTCACTCTATCGCCCTCACTCTATCGCCCTCACTCTATCTATCTATCGCCCTAACTCTATCTATCTATCGCCCTCACTCTATCTATCTATCGCCCTAACTCTATCTATCTATCGCCCTCACTCTATCGCCCTCACTCTATCGCCCTCACTCTATCGCCCTCACTCTATCGCCCTCACTCTATCGCCCTCACTCTATCGCCCTCACTCTATCGCCCTCACTCTATCGCCCTCACTCTATCGCCCTCACTCTATCGCCCTCACTCTATCGCCCTCACTCTATCGCCCTCACTCTATCGCCCTCACTCTATCGCCCTCACTCTATCGCCCTCACTCTATCGCCCTCACTCTATCGCCCTCACTCTATCGCCCTCACTCTATCTATCTATCGCCCTCACTCTATCTATCTATCGCCCTCACTCTATCTATCTATCGCCCTCACTCTATCTATCTATCGCCCTCACTCTATCTATCTATCTATCGCCCTCACTCTATCTATCTATCGCCCTCACTCTATCTATCTATCGCCCTCACTCTATCTATCTATCCCCCTCACTCTATCTATCTATCGCCCTCACTCTATCTATAGCCCTCAGTCTATCTATCGCCCTCAGTCTATCTATCGCCCTCACTCTATCTATCTATCGCCCTCACTCTATCTATCTATCGCCCTCACTCTATCTATCTATCGCCCTCACTCTATCTATCTATCCCCCTCACTCTATCTATCTATCGCCCTCACTCTATCTATAGCCCTCAGTCTATCTATCGCCCTCAGTCTATCTATCGCCCTCACTCTATCTATCTATCGCCCTCACTCTATCTATCTATCGCCCTCACTCTATCTATCTATCGCCCTCACTCTATCTATCTATCCCCCTCACTCTATCTATCTATCGCCCTCACTCTATCTATAGCCCTCAGTCTATCTATCGCCCTCAGTCTATCTATCGCCCTCTATCTATCTATCGCCCTCACTCTATCTATCTATCGCCCTCACTCTATCTATCTATCCCCCTCACTCTATCTATCTATCGCCCTCACTCTATCTATCGCCCTCACTCTATCTATCTATCGCCCTCACTCTATCTATCTATCGCCCTCACTCTATCTATCTATCGCCCTCACTCTATCTATCTATCGCCCTCACTCTATCTATCTATCGCCCTCACTCTATCTATCTATCGCCCTCACTCTATCTATCTATCGCCCTCACTCTATCTATCTATCGCCCTCACTCTATCTATCTATCGACCTCACTCTATCTATCTATCGCCCTCACTCTATCTATTGCCCTCTATCTATCTATCTATCTATCTATCTATCGCCCTCACTCTATCGCATCACAACAGCATCACTCAGCACCACCACAGCATCACTCAGGGGCACCACAACATCATTATGCGCTACCACAGCATCACTGAACCCCACAGCATCACTTGTCACCACCACAATATCACTCAGCGCCACCACAGCATCAATCTGTGCTACCATTCAACAACAACTGGTTCAAATATGTTCTCTCAATGTTTCAAGCTTTATTACAAATGTCACAAAAAGATGTTAATATTTCACTTCTGTTCTTGGATTTTCGTCACAGTAAAATACACTGAACATAATCTTCACAAAAGTTATTCACAAAACTTTAAGCTATTGCCATTATAAATTACAATAACTTTTATTTAAGTATTAATTATTAAAAAAATTAAAAGCCATTGTTATTTGTAATATCACTACATCTAAGTTACGTAAATACAACACATATTGCATTCCAAATGCTATTGGCGTCACATTTGCGAGAGTTAAAACTATTGGCATTTTAAATGACAAAGCTATTAACCCCTTAAGTGCTGCGCACGTTCACCGGCCGACGGCACCACTACCTCCGCAGTGCTGCCGTTGAACGTTCGAACTGCACCTGCGCAATGGAACGTCCAGCACTGGAGCTGGACGTTCCATAGCAGTTATGAGGTTAATTTAGCTATTTTCAAAACCAACACATAAATAAAAAATTTGTCAATGGTTCAAACTTTCCTAAGGCGAGACCTATTGCATTGCAAGTGCTTGTTTTAAACTTCATTCCATTTTCTATGGATTAGCGAGAGTGGACAGAAATTGAGCATTTGACGTGAAAAGTAGTATGTCCCTTTGTTCCTCTACCTGAACAATATATTTACCTATGAAGAGGGAGGTGATTGGTGTTTGAACAGGAGATAAAATATGCCCTCATCTTCATTTGCCTAGTTCAGACCTCTTGAAGGGGGAAGGTGTCCAGGTTCATGGAGGAGTGCGCCTTAGGATGCTTAAAGCCTTGCACTAGCAGTCACCAAACAGAGGGCTGCCCGGGCTAGGCACCTAGAGTGCAGTGTCTCATCCTATGCTGCCTATGTGGCTGCTGGCATGGAGCCCTGTGACTTTGGGATACATGGAAATCGATGGTGCAAATCCTTTCCTGTTTCACACTAGGATTTCAGGATCTTGGGCTGCTACAAAGTGACTTGGTGCCTGAATGAGATAGCGGTTCAGTGTTGATTGCCTGGGATAGGACAGAAATGTAAGCCTTCTTGAGGGAAAGTGAAGATGAGCATTTTCAAATGTGTAAGTGACTAAGCAGCTGTGTGATTGAGGGTCAGTGAATGAATAAACAAATCAGTGCTTCATGTCTTCCATCTGTGTTGTGGGATTACCCTATTTCTACTGCTGCTGCGGTAGATGTCTCTGGGTGGGTGAGTGTGTGCTTGAGAGATCTAGAGCTTCCTTGCCTTGGAATTGTGTTGTCTTGTGCCTACTTGCTGTTTTAGGATTACTCGACGGGGGCTGTGTTTAACTTAAGTCTGTATTACGGTAAAATGTCATTGTGTGATTTAGAACCTTAATGTGTCTTTGAATTGTATTACCTACGTTGGTACGTCAGGCTTGTCTGTTTTGATTGCACTGTTTAAGAGTGACTGATTGAGCTGTTGATTAATTGCTCTTTTTACGCACTCACAACTCGAGGGCTTCTTACCTAGAATACTGTTTTTAGTGCTTTTTAACTGACTAGAGTGAGGTTTGAGATTTGAGAAGACATTCTGGCACTAGTCTTCAATTTCAAATGTGGTATGTATTGTATTGTAATTGCATTTATATAGTGCTTACTAACCTGACGAGGCGTCGAAGCGCTTTTTCGGCGAGTAACACTCTACTCCGGAACCCAAAAAGGATTAGTGTAAATAGTATAGTGAAATGTGAAAGTAATTTGAGTGGTGGCTAGGTTAGTCAGTTATTTGGATTCCGAAGGATAGCAGAGGGATAGAGGAGGGAAAAAGGTGTGCATTTATATAGCGCTTGTTACCCCTGATGAGGATTTGAAGCGCTTTTTTGGCGAGTAGCACGCTAGTCCTGAACCCATAAAGGATTAGTGTTGAATTAGTATAGTGAAATATGAAAGTCATTTCAGTGTAACTTCAGTGTAACTTCAGTTATTTGGATGGCGAAGGATAGAGGAGGAATAGAAGAGGGGAAAAGGGTTGTATGTATATAGTGCTTGCTACCCCTGATGAGGTGTTGAAGCGTTTTTTCGACAGTAGCCTGCTACTCTGGAACCCATAAAGGATTAGTTATGAATTAGTATAGTGAAACATGAAATTTGAGAAGTGGACATGTTAGTCTGTTATTTTGATTGACAAGTATAGTGGAGGTATAGAAGAGGGATACATTTAGACTTTTTGTTGGGAAGGTCATAGCAGCAGGAGGAGGCTTGGGAAGAGTAAAAAGGATGTGGAGTGTAAGAGTCAGAGAGAAGAGTTTAGAAAGGCTTGTTTTGAGGGATCGGTATAGTAAAAGAGGTGTCAGATAATGCAAGGAGGGGTAGAGTAGGGGATGTTCTTGAAAAGGGTTATTTTGGGGATCATAGTAGTGGTATGGGTTTTGGGATAAACGAGAGAGTGGATGTTGAGGATATACTGATAGAGGTATAGGGTGAGAAATAGGGCAGTGCATTGGAAAGAGTAGTAGAAATAGGTTTGAGATGAGTGAGAGTTGAGGTAGAATATATTTTGAGAGAGGCATAGGGTGAGAATAGGTTAAGGCATTGAATAGGCTGAATTAGAAGATATTAATAAATATATAGCTCCATAGGTACATGGTAAGTATATTTATTTATTTATGGGGTTGTACCGTGCTGGAATTGACTCCCGAAGGTGTATCTCCACGCCAAGGCAAAAAAACAGCTAACATGATGGAAAAACTAGAGAGCTGGAGGAGGGGCTAAGGTAGAAACAAAAATGTTTTTAACAGTTTCCTGAATGTTAGATGATTGGTACACTGTCTAAGAGAAGCAGGGAGTTTGTTCCAAAGGCATGGGCCCAGAAAGGAAAGAGCGTTTCCACCCTGTCTGGCCCTTCTGATAGTTGGAATTTGAAGAAGGGACTGGTTGCTGGAACGAAGCTTGCGTACTGGGTTGTAGAGAACAAACCTTTCTGCCAGATACGCAGGGCCCAAGCCGTGTAAGCCCTTATGAACAACACAGCAGATCTTGAACTTAATTCGTTGACGGATCGGCAGCCAATGTAGTTTTTCCAGCAACGGACATGAATGAGATCTGGGTGGTGCATTTAAGACCAGCCTGGCGGCAGTATTTTGTACCACCTGGAGTTTACAAAGAAGGCTATCATTTACTGAAAGCAACAATCCGTTGCAATAATCCAGGCGGCTGAGTACCAGGGCCTGAACAAGGGTCTTTCTAACAGAGTCCGGTAAGAGAGGAAACACTCTACGAAGAAGTCCCATTACGTGAAAACAGGACCCTACAGTTTGATTTACGTGTTCCTTTAAAGAAAGACCCTGATCGATCCGTACACCAAGGTTCTTCACAACCTGCTTAGGGCTGGGTACGGAGCCTAAGTCTGCCGGCCACCAGTCCGGAGTCCACAGTAATGTGGCTTCCTAAAAGAGCATCACCTCAGTCTTACCCACATTGCACTGTAGGAAGTTGGAGGCCATCCATCTCGCCATGGCCTTCATACCTTCAGCGAAGGACGGTTTGACCGTGGCGCTAAGTGTCTTAAAAGGAAAAAAGAAGCTGAGTATCATCAGGGTAAGACACTGGGATGAAGCTGTGTGTTCTCATAAGACCTGCTAGGGGGGCGATGTAAAAAGAGTTGGGTTCAAACAAGGAGCCCTGTGACACCCCCTTGGTGAGCTCAACAGAGGCAGATCGAAGTGAACCCATGCTGACACACTGTTTACGGCCCGATAAAAAGCTCCTCATCCACGCCAGTGCCTGGCCTTCAAGCCCCACCTCTTCCAAGCGACTGAGCAGAATGTCATGGGATATCGTATCGAACACTGCTGACAGGTTCAATAGCACCAGAATCATCGAGCTCCCCTTATCCAAGGACATTCGGATGTCATCTGTCACTGAAAGGAGAGCTGATTCCGTGCTATGTTTTGGCCTGAAGCCGGACTGGGAATAATCCAGGCCTCCAGTATGTTCGATAAAGCTCGACAGATGGATATTGACGTGCTTTTCCGATAATTTGCTCAAGAACGGGAGGAGAGAGATGGGACGGAGGTTGGATAATTCTGTCCAGGGAATGGCTGAGTTTTTGTGGATAGGTCTAACCTGAGCCGTCTTCCACTCTTGAGGTACTTTACCCTCAGAGATAGAGAGGTTGACCAAAGACTGAATCATCGGGCCAAGCAGTTTGCCTAATGATGGCATAATTCTAGCTGGAATAAGATCATGGGGGGGATCCACTCCTAATTTGGCCCATTAAAGCTTCTACCTCGCTCTGAGAGACCGCTGGGAACTGAGAGAACGAGAGAGAGTTAGAAAACCCACTCTTCTGAGAAGATGACGAAGGGCAGCCCAAAGAGAGGCTATTACTAATGATTTTATCATAAATCATCTCTTTTTTGTTGGTGAAATATTGAGAGATATCACATAATTGTTGTGATGATGAGTCTAGACTCTCGCAGGCAATGGGTTTAGTAAAGGATTGAAGAATCCGATACAACACCTTGGGAGCGTTGCCCGCCTCAGTAAGTTGCGAGGCAATATAGTTCTTTCTGGCCAGTCTGATATTCTTGTGGTATAGGGCCAAAGCAGTGTAATAGCAATTTTTGTCAACCTCGGAGCGGGATGATCTCCATGTCTTTTCACTCTTACTGCAAGCCTTTTTTTGTAAGCGCAATTGGTCAGAAAACCAAAATTCCTGCCATTGGGCGGGGCGCAGTTTACGTAGTTTTATGGGGGCTATGGCATCCACCGCAGTGAGAACGGCATGGTTGTATTTGGACATTGCCATCTCTATATTGTCCGAGGCTTTAATTAGGGGATCATTCAGTGTCTCTTGAATCACTCTTGTGATATTTTATGCCACTGCCTGCGCAACAAAGGAGGTGGGGCAGGAACATTTCTGTATTTGACTGCATTGAGCATGGCAAATTCAATAACAAAATGGTCGGTCCCGTTAACCTGCGTGGGGGGATAGCACACAATCTTAGGGGAATTGGACAGAACCATGTCAAGTGTCAGGCCTAATGAGGATACATCGGCTAGGAGGGACTGAGCCTCAGCGTTGTCTGCTGACTCACTATGTATATTAAAAATCCCCCAGCAATAGGAAATCATTGCCGGATTTGATATGTGGGGCCAATGCTTCTACTAGAGAGATAGCAAACGTCATACATGGGCCTGGTGGACGGTATACCAGGGCCCCTTTCCAAGTGGCCATTGAGGGGGTGTTGACCTTAAAGATCATCAGTTCCATATTTTCGGTGCACTTGTGATCCAATATGGAGATAGTTATCCCACTTTTATAAACTATGGCAATGCCACCACCGGTTTTTATAGGTTTGTCCAGCCTCGCCATTTTGTATCCTTCTGGGATACCCAAGGCGATTGCAGGGACAGAGTGGGGCTTCAGCCAAGTCTCCGTCAAAAAACACAGCTCAGGCTGTGTGGAGGAGATAAGGTCTCAAACCTCAGAATGATGTTTTGGCAGGGATCTGACATAACGAAGCAGGTTCTTCCACCCTTTTAAAGAGTGTTTAGCCTCCCGGGGGGGTGTTAAAGATAAATAGACATGCGAGGACTGAAATTGGCAATACCGGCCTGAAAACGGGCCTTCAGGACATGGCCAGGTCTCCCTTGCGCAACCCTGCAGCGGGGGGGCCCGTTATAGATGCATAAAGGAAGTAAGTAGATGTAGATTAAAGATGCATTAGATGAGCTCTGGTTTTCAAGTGCTGTACTTTTTTTTTTAATTTTATTTTATTTTAAAACCTAATTATTCTACCCGTTTATACAAAGAAATAAACATATATAGGTACATATCTATAGAACAAATAAATGCTTATATACAGAGGGATATGCTACTGTTTCTGTTTGCTTATGTTTCTTATGTGGGGAAGAGACAATTCTTGAGTAGTTTTCTGAAGATAAGGTGGTTGTCTGTGGATCTTATGTTGGGGGCGGGGGTGTAAAGAGTTCCATAGTTTAGCTGCTTCAACAGAGAAGGATGTGCCACCCATGTTTTTTTTCTTGTATCTTGGGATTTTGAGGCGGAGTGCCACTCTAGGGCGGAGTTTCCTTTTGTTGAATGTGTTTGGTGATTTTATTCCTGATGAAGAGTGGTCCGATACCATTTATTGCTGTGTGGGTGATACAAATCAGCTTGAACGTGGTTCTTCTGGCAACCTGTAACCAATGCAGAGCTTTCAAGCCAGGGGAGATGTGGTCTTGTGGTTTGATATGCAAGAGTAATCTGGCAGCCGAGTTCTGAATCCATTGTAGTCTTTTCATGGTCGTTAAAGCTGATCCGTGGTAGATGCTATACGTGTAATCGAATTTGGACAGGACAAGGGAGAAGGTAGCTTCGACCTTGTGTGGAAATCCCAAATGGGGAAAGATGCGTTGCAGAGTTTTTATAAAAACAAAGCTTGATCTTGCTAGTTTGTCCACTTAGGCATTCATCGATGGAGTTCATGATCGTTGCATGGTTTCTTACTGCCTTTGATACTTTAGGCAGTGATGCCAGTTCAACAGGCCAGGTGGCAACCGGGTCATAATGTTTCCAATGGCTACATGTGAGTATTTCCGTTTTGGAAGCATTCAGTTTGAGATGGCTCCAAGTCATCCATTGATCTACGGCTTTGAGACAACTGAAAATTGGTGAGTTTCCAATGTCTTTGGGGCATTACATTTGAAGGAGTATTTGTGTGTCATCTGCATAATTATGTGAACAGAAACAGGAGTAAACCCGTTGACCCAGCTGAGACCGGGTAAGTATTATAACAATAGAACAATTTCTCAACTGGTACATCATACAGGGGGACTGTTCATAGAGAGTATGTCAATCACATAGCACAGGGACAAAGGGACGAGGGAGACCAAGTAAGGTGGAAGGGTTGTTATTTGCATATAGAAGCACTATAATACAACTAGATTGCAGTAACCATAACAAGCCAATCTGCACTGGAAGTGTTGTAGTGAGTGAGTGGCGCAGTGACACAAGTGATTAAGGAACAACGTGAGGCGGCGAAGAAAACAATGAAGAACAATAAATTGGAGGGGGGTCAAACAAAAGTATTTACAATTACAGGTACAATTTCATGGTTTATAAATGACCCTTTGGTTGCCGCAAATGGCGTTGTGAAGTTGACGGCGTTTTGACCTATTTAAATCAAGATCATCATCAGGACGATGGTTACAAAATTCTTGGAAAAGTGCGCAGCTGTCACTGTAGCAGAGAAGGAGAGAGTCCGGGCGGGGGACGCGGAAGCAGGAAACGGTGTGTCTGGACCTGCTGTAAGGTGTTACTCGAGTGGGGGCAGCCTCAGGAATGGCTAGATTGTGATATATGGCTTCAAGTCCACATCTATGGAGGCAGCTGGTGCGAGGCGCGGGCTGCAGTCTTGGGGGTGATTTCAACCGGCAGCAGGGGTGCCGATGTCCGGAGGACGGAGACATTAAATCAGATCAGGATCGGCAGTGTCGTCCGAGAATCCGGGTTTAGTCTGGTGGGGGGACGAGTAAAATGTCTCACTATCTGCATAGTTATAGCACGTGAATTGAAATTGATTGATCTGTACTGGTAATGACTTCATGTAGATGTTGAAAAGTACGGGGACATGATCGAGCCTTGAGGGACCCGTACTTTTGTGGAGTATGGTTTGGACTAAAAAGGTGGGGTATGGATGGCATTAGTTCTGTTTCGAAGGTAGGATGCGATCCAGTCTAGAGCTGTCCTCTCTATGCCGGCTTCGTAGGGTCTTTTTATCAGGGTCATGGTAAACCATGTCAAAGGCAGTCGAGGGGTCCAAGAGGAGTAGCGTAGCAACCACGTTGCAGTCAACTGTGTTCTTCAGGGAATATGTTATGTTAATATGTATTTATTCAGCGCGCGTACGCCCGCGGGCTTCATGGCGCTATCGGAATTTGGGGAACACAACATAGCACGTTAGAGGGCACACTCCACACTACTCTAAGGGTAGGCCTGTCCAAAAAGCCACGTCTTAAGGGCGTGTCTAAAGGTAAGAAGATCATCACAATGTCTTACAGGCAGTGGTAAAGAATTCCATAGGGAGGCAGCAAGAAAATGAAAGCAACTGCCTCCCTGACGTTTCTTCTTAAACAAAGGGACAACTAACAAGTCTTTGTGAGCAGAGCAAAGGTTACGTGAGGGGGCATACTTAAGTACCAAATTCCTTATGAATTTGGGACCCTTACTCTGCAGGGCTTTAAAAATTAGGCGGCCAGCCTTAAATGCAACCCTTTGAGCCACCGGTAACCAGTGTAGTTTTTCTAGACTGGGTCTGATGGACTGCCATTTAGGTTGCTTACAAATGAGTCTGACTGCCTGATTCTGAACAAATTGCAGTCTCTTTAGCTGACCTGCTGGGAGTCCTAAGAACAGACTATTCGAGAAGTCAAGTCGAGACGGTACTAGGGCAATAGTTACCTGGATCAGGGCAGAGTGAGTTAAAAAATGGGCTATTTTCTTTATCTTTCTAAGCTGAAAGAAGCTAGATGATACTACCACCCCTATCTGACCTTTGAGTGACAGATCTTCACTCAGAGTCACCCCTAAACTCTTAACCATGGGCGATTTAGTGGGTGGAACCCCCGTGTTAGGTGGCCAAAAATGAGTGCCCCAACTGATTTCACTCTTCCCGGGAAAGATAAGTTCTGTCTTGCCCGGGTTTAGTTTGAGGTGGTACAGATTCGTCCACCTTTGGATGTGGGTCATAGTGTTCTGAAATTCAATTGCAGCATCTGCAGAGTTTAAAGAAAAAACAAGTTGCAAATCATCTGCGTAATTAAAAATCGTAGCTTTGTGATTTTTTTAGGGAATATAATAATGGGCGAAGGTACAAATTAAACAATAATGGGGACAGAGAAGATCCCTGAGGGACTCCACAGGTAGACGAGGTTCTTGGGGCCGTAAAAGTCCCTAATCTAACTGATTGCGTGCGTTCAGAGATAAAGGAAGTTAACCAGCACAGAGCAGGTACCCTGAGGCCGGCCTGCTCGACACGGCTGACAAGGATGGAATAGTCAACCGTGTCGAACGCGGCCGACAAGTCAAGGAGCACAAGAGCCTGATGGATGTCTTTATCCGCATTGGATCCAAGAGTATTCTGAACAGCAAGTATCACAGTCTCAGTAGAATGGCATGGACGGAAGCCTGCCTGATTCGGCTCCAGGTATTCAGACATTTCAATAAAACTAGAGAGGCAGTTAGAGACATGGGCTTCCAAACTTTTTTGACAAGTAGGGTAAAAGGGAGATCGGCCTGTAATTAGTTAGGTCTTGTGGGTCAATACCAGGTTTCTTTGTATGTCGCTCTACATTGTGGATTTTACTCGATTTACAACTTCAGTGTGTGCAACACTAGGGAAAGTGTTGGAATAGTAAATCCTACTATTCCTTATCCTAGAGCGCCATCTAACGACTTGCGTAGTAATGGCACTGCGTTGTAACCACGCGGTCGTTGTAACACCTGCGTTGTGGTTGCACGTGGTGTAAAACCTGCGATGTAAACGTTGTCTGCCTCTTCAGGTCATCCCAGAGGGCAAGGAGGGCAGATTCTGTGCCTCTTCACAGACAAAATCCTGTTTGAAAGGCTGGAAGTGTGGCATTCTCTTCAATGAATGTGACATCTGGACCAACGCTGCTTTTTCAATCAGTTTGCTCAGAAAAGGTCCATTTTTAATGGGTCTGTAGTTGTCAGGGTTAAGTGGGTCCAAGTTTGTTTTCTTCAGTAAAAGGTGTATGTATGACCTTTTGAGTTCTTCTGGAAATATTCCGGTAGTTAAGGAATCGTTGATGATTCTTTTTACTGGAGTGATAGCAGAGGTTGTTAGAAGAATTGTCTTGAAAGTTTGCAGTAGACACAGGTCCGAAGGGCTGCCAGCTGCCCTGCTTGCTTTGACCAGGTCAATAAATTCATTGTGTGAAATGTGTTGGAAGGAACGGAGAGGCTGGGTTACAGTATTCTTGAATTGTTTTGTAAAAGGGTTAGTGCAGGTGCTTTGTCTCTGCTTTAAGTAAGAGTGTCTGCTTTGTCCGTGTACTAATTTGCCTGTTTGTCTGTGAAATATTGAGTAACCGGATGAGTTCCTTCTAGGCAATTTGGTTTACAAAATTCATTGAGTATTTTTATAGAATTCTTTATGTGCACATTTAGCATTTTGAATTCTGTCTGAATAGTACATTTTCTTTGCTTTTTTGGTTGCTAACTTGTATAATCTGTCAATTTTCTATAGGCGAAGTTTATCTTGTTTGGCGTTTGTTTTGAGCCAGGCACGTTGCAGCTTTCTAATTTTTTGTTTTATGTCTTTCATCTTTGTATTTCTCCGATCAGGATATCAAAAGCTTATTGTAGCCACTCAAAGTTTTTGAAAATAATTTATTGTTTTCAGATCTGTACTGGATGTTAGTTGTGTTTTTAAGTGTTCCAAATTGAGTTTGTTCCACAGTCGATAGGTGGATACACATAAGGTGGTTTTAGGTGAGTCGCTTAGTGTTGTTTTATGTTAGAAAGCAAGCAAATGGTGGTCTGACCATGTGACTTGAGTTATAGTTTGAAAGATAGCTTGCTCAGTATTAACAAAAATGACATCTACGATGGGTCCAGCAATGTGTGTGGGTTTGTGGCCAATGTGACGCAGGTCAGGGCGTCTAGGCCAGTGATTATTGTTTTTGGGTTGGGCATATTGAGTTTGTCAGACTGAATGTTGAGGTCACCCAAAACGCATACGTTGGAGTGCATTGTTATCAGGTTTGAAACTGTGTCTAGAAGTGTGTCTGGGAATGTCGCCTTTATTGCATCTGGTAAGAAGAGCCTTGCAATTCTTTATGGAGATGTCAACTTTAGTGATAAGTAATGTTTGCCTGAACACAACAACAAGGCCACCTTCTTTTTTGCCTCTACAATTTTGGGTGATCGTTTGATAGGAACGGCTTCATGCTGGACTGGAGCAAAAGCCTCTCCCAGCCATGGTTAAGTTATGAATAGCATGTCTGGTTTTGAGTCAGTGAGAAGGTCAAAGATGTGATGTTTGTTTTTAGAGAGCGATAAAGCATTTATCAGTAGACAGTTTAAAGAATGTGCTTGGTGACAGCGAGACTTTGTTTTGTAGAAGTGTGATCAGTATGGTGTGGGTTTGTAGCAGGTGTGTTTTTTAGTGCTGGTATTGGCTATATTAGAATAGCAATTGTATAGCTGTTCTGTAATGTGGTTCTCGTCCAGCAGGCTAAGAAGGTATTTTGATGGGTCTTTGTGCGTAGATGGTGGAGACGGTGTTTGAGAGTGAGATGCTGTGCTGTGTTTTTGTGGCGTAACCTTGTTGTGCAGTAGACATGGAGAAGCAATGTTGTGATGTGTGTCACGTTGCTAATATTGTTTGCGTGTGTTTAGGGCGGAAGGTGTATGAGTTAGGGGTGGTGATGCAGCATGTGGGTCATGTAAGAAGGTTCTAAATTGTCCAATGGATAAGAAGCGGTTAGAAGATAGTTGCAGTATTTCTGTTTATGTGTTCGGTGTGGTGGAAAAGAGGAAGCTTGGCATTGTAGATTGTTCATTTGTATAGTTTGAAAGGTGGGTGTATGATTGTACTCTGTGACTGTAAGTATTATGAGGTGTTGCGCTTGAGAGATTCTTTCATGCTGGTGTGCGATATGTTTTGTTTTTGAGGAGTTGTGAAAAGAAGTGCTGATGTATTTGTTTTATGAAATGGATTTGTTGTATAGTAGTGCTTGGTGTGGAAATGGTAAGGTATAAGGGGTGATGGTGTGTTTGTGAGTAGATTGTATGCTGTGTGTAGGAGGGGATGAAGTACAGTTAAGACTGTTTGCCTTAGACTTGTTTGCTGCAAGAGTTAAAGTGTGGTGCTGTGGAATGTAAGTGTTGTGTTATTGTAGTAGAAAGAAGAGGAGGGTATTGTGGACAAATGATGGAAGGCTGAGTATGGGTTTGTTAATGATAAAAGGGGGTCTGTTAGGAGTAATTAGAGTGGGGCGTGTGTGTCTGGATGGGTTGTAGTTATGTATGGTATGGATTTTGGTTGTGCTAGTGATGAGTGGATTGGTTAGTGATATAGGCTAGAGTTTTTGTATTGTTTGTAGGTGGTGGTGGAAATGTGTTGTTGCTGGGATGGGAGGGTATTTAGGCGTGGTTTGTGTGGTTGTGTAGTGTGTGCTGGTACATTCATTTATGCATAGGATTGGTTGGTAGTAAATGCGTAGCATGCATTTGGTTTGAGTGTGTTACTCTGTGGATGGTGTAGGGTGGGTATTAGTGTATGAGGAAATGGGCAGCATTTCTGGCCCTGGTCCCAACCAGTCTCGAACAGGCTCAAACAGGCACTCAACCTTGTCCCCTCCGCCCTTAACCTCGATGCCCAGGCTGAGACGCCCTAAGCCCTGGCATTGTATAGCCCTAGTAATCAGGTGACCCCTTTAGCCAATGGGAACCCTAATCCTATCCAATCACAACACTATCCTTAATATCTATAACCAATAGGAGACCAAGATGTTACAGCCAATCATAGCTATAGTCCAAGCACTCAATCACACAGGAAACCCTAATCCCAACTTCCAATAGAAAGCCTGGCCCCAGTCCAACCGTAGTCCCAGCAACTAATCACACAGGAACCCCTAATCCTTACTCCCAATAGAAAGCCTAACCCTAGCCCCAACCCTATATTAATTGAATTACTGACCTAGGAATCCAATCAGAACCCTAAAATACCCAACCAATTAGAACGCTAACATTAATCCAATAGAAACACCAGATACAACCACCAATCAGTGCACACATGTACCATCCTATAGCAGACTATATAAAGTCAAAGCGACCCCCAGGCAAGGTTTGCGGGCCAGTGAGTTGAAAGCTGCTCCTCTATTCAGAATTTCCTAGGAGACAGACATGCTTAATCCACACTTTGGACTTCTGCAGGTAAGGGCCTAACAAACGTTGTCCTCTAACAATTCTGATTGTATAAAACTTTACTCACTCTCCTAGCCAAAAACAAGTGCACAATCCCTATAAAACACAGTTTAAACAACTCGCAGCAGATTACTTCTGTCTCAAAGCTCCCTCTGTTCACTCTCTGATGTATTGTATTGTATTGTAATTGCATTTATATAGCGCTTACTACACCTGACGAGGCGTCAAATCGCTTTTTCGGCAGATAGCACGCTACTCTGGGACCCATAGAGGATTAGTGTTGAATTAGTATAGTGAAACATGCAAGTACATTTTAAGTGGTGGATAGGTTAGTCAGTTATTTGGAATGATAGCAGAAGAATAGAGAAGGAAAAAAGGTTTGTATTTATCTAGTGCTTGTTACCCCTGATGGTGTTGAAACATGCTATTCAGGAAGCCCAAAAAGGATTAGTGGTGAATTAATATGGTGACATATGAAAGTAATTTCAGTGGTGGATATTAGTCAGTTATTTGGAGTGAGAAGGATAGCGGAGGGATAAAAAGGGAAGAAAGGTTTGCATTCATATAGCACTTGTTACCCCTGATGGATGTTGAAGCGCTTTTCTTGCAAGTAGTAAGCCACTCTGGAACTCATAAAGGATTAGTGTGGAAAATTAGTATAGTAAAATATGAAGTAATTTGAGTAGTGGATATGTTTTTCAGATATTTGGGTAGGGAAGGGTAGTTGGCGGGATAGTGAAGGGAAAGAGGTTTGTATTTATATAGCGCATGCTACCCCTGATGGGGTTTTGAACCGCAAGTAGCATGCTACTCTGGAACCCATCAGCATTAGTGTTGAATTAGTATGGTGAAACATGAAAGTAATTTTAGTGGTGCATATGTTAGTCAGTTATTTGGATTGAGAAGGGTTGGGGAGGGGTAGAAAAGAGGGAAGAGTTTAAGAAGGGTTATTTTGGGGATCATAGTAGTGGTATGGGGTTTGGGGTTAAATGCGAGAGTGGATGTAGAGGATATATTGAGCCAAGTATAGGCTGAGAAATGGGGAAGTGCATTGGAAATGCTAAATTAGAAGAAAGTGATAAATATATAGATCCATAAGTACATTGAAAGTATATAGATGCATAATGGAGGTATGTATGTTGGGCAGCATTTCTGCCCTGGACCTGACCAGTCTCGAACAGGCTCAAACAGGCAACTGCCTCTGTCCTCTCCACCCTTAACAGGCTCAAACAGGCAACTGTCCTTGTCCTCTCCGCCCTTAGCCTCGACGCCCTAAACCTGGCCTTTTATAGCCCTAGTAATCAGGTGACCCCGTCAGCCAATGGGAACCCTAGCCCTAACACTATCCAATCACAACACTAGCCCTAAAAATCGAGAACCAATAGGAGACCAGGACCTTACAGCCAATCTTAGCCCTAGTCCAAGCACCCAATCAGTTTGAAAACCCTAATCTCTCCGTACAATAGAGGCCCTAACCCTACCATTAGTCCCAACCCAAGTCCAAGCAACCAATGGCATAGGAAGCCCTTGTCCCTACTTCCAATAGAAAGCCTAACCCTACTCTTAGTGCCACAACCAGTCCAGCAACCAATCACACCAGAAACCCTAATCGCTACTTCCAATTAAAAGTCTAACCCTAGCCCCACCCTAGCCCCAACAACCAATATCACAGGAAACTCTAGTCTCTACTTCCAATAGAAATCCTAACCCTAGTCCCAACCCTACATTGATTGAATCACAGACCCAGAAACCAATCATAACACTCAAATACCCAACCAATGAGGACACTAACCCTAATCCAATAGAAACATCAAATACAACCACAAATCGGTGTACACATGTAACAAACAATATCAGACCATATAAGGTCCCAGCGATCTCAGACAAGGTTTGCTGGCCATGGAGTTGGAAGCTGCTTTTCCTGTTCAGAATCTCCTAAGAGACAGACAGGCTCAATCCACCCTTTGGACTTCTGCAGGTAAAGGCCTCACTAATTTGAAATCTAACAATACTGTTTAAATAAAACTTTACTCCCTCTACTGACCAAAAATCGAAGTGCACAGTCCCTAGTAAACACAGATTAAACAGCCCACAGAAGCACCCTCTGATGTAGAATATTCCTGTTGCTGGGGGAGGGGCAGGGGGGCTGGTTTCACTGGCTCGTGAACACAAAATGGTGGCTGGGGGTGCACTGTTTTAACATACAGGTCTTAGCACAGAGCAAAGTAGAAATTTGGAGGGAGATTTGAAAGTCATCAGCAATGAAAGGGAAAAACTACTGAGTTTGGACTGCAAATCCCACAATTCAACACATTAAATGGAAGCAATCCTGGGCAGGAAAAACACAAGTTTAAAAAACAAAACAGGTGATAAAATATCCAATCACACGCAGGGTTAAAACTACAATTTTTCAACTGTAAGAACCACAGGCAAAGACAGAAATCACAAAAAGGGAAAATCGTTTTTTTTAAAAACTTTTGTTTTGGGGAAGAGACAGCACTAGTCTGCCTCCTTACCAGGGACTGTTTTCACTCACTAACATAAAATGGTAGCTGGGGGCTGTCTGCTTAACATACAGGTCTGAGCACAGAGCCAGGGAGAAATTAGGAGGGACAAACCGTCACGGGGAATGAGAAGGAAAAAACTACAGATTTTGGACCGCAAATCCCCCACTTCAACAGGTTAAATGAAAACAGGGGCAAGTAAAAACCTAAGTTTAAACACAAAACAGGTGATCAATTAGGCCATCACGGTAAGACGATTCTTGGCTTTGCCTTCTTAGATAATGTTTTGAATGAGAGGTAAACATTTTCTAAGACACATACTTGGGCTCAAATCCATGAATACACTTGAAGATGGGTTTGCCTAATTTAAAGAGAATGTGATCTGACACAATCAGTGCAAAGTGAGTCGAGCCTGGGTGATGTGATTTGTCCTGCTTTGGTTTGAGACCTGACCGTGAGCAGTATAGGCGCTGGAGGCAGGCGTGCAGGGTGCTGTAGCGACCTCCAAATATCCATGCTAAGGTTCTCAAGGTAAATGAGCAAAAAAGATGCAGGTAAGATGAGAGGTTTTTTTAAACCCAACAATGTGACAATCTTGCTGGGGTACAGTGAAAAGATAGGCTGCAGTGCGTCAACTTTTTCTTTTACACAACAAAATGTAAGTATCTGTAAATGAACTGTACAAATATTTCCGCTAGGAATACAGAACTGAAACCCTCTTTTGTAATTGGGAAGTGCAATGGAAACAACATTTTTTTTGATAGGATCAAAACATCAAGACACTACTTGGTGGTGTACAACTACATGATTGTGCAAATTTAGTGGCCATTTCAGTGGAAAATGGTTGTCTGTCAATCTGAGACAGCATGTTGACTTTGATGATGTAAGGAAGATGGCAGCACTCCTATTCTGAAAATTGTTTTAGCAACACAGGTTAGCAGTGTCTGGAAGTGATTAATTGAATAGGCGGGAAGCCGCCGTGTATTTAGTAGTCGATGCTGGATTTGACAACTGCCATCACCAAAGTTCTCTGTTTGTAGGATGAGAGGCAAACGTTGTTTTGGAGAATATAGATAGAAGCAGCAGCTGGCAATGAAACAGCAAGTGCGGATATGTGATCTACAAATCAAAGACAAGGCCTAAACCATTTACCTCGACCATGGCAGGAACTGCCGAAGATAATGAGGAGGATAGTAATGTTCTTGGCACTTCAGTCCAGTGAAATCATTAACCCTCCAGATAGTTTGACTTGCCACTCTCTAAGTGTTTTCGATAAGTGGAATCCAGCAAGCATGCCGATCTATCATATTTGGATTTCTACAGCAAAATGTGCAGTTATCGGCCTGGACAAAAATGCTAAGAAAGGTCAGAAAACAGTAACTCCACAAAGCCTATCTTGTTTAGAAATAACAATTCTGCATGTACACTAGGAAATTGTTAATTTCTTTTCATTTCTCAAGTGCCTCATAACCATGAGTCTTGTTTCAGGTTTTTTTTCTCCAGAACTCATTGGTATTTCAATAGAAGTAGTCTCTGCAAATGACTCTACAATAGTCTACGGATCTGTCTAGGGAAAATAAAGATCACTTTAAGGTTACATTACTCTGCATTAGATAACAGAAAGTTATAGATGACCCTGATTAACATTACTTTGCCTATAGAGGATTACAAGAATTGACTTTGCATTATATTACAGGAAACGTTTGAGCTAATTACTTGGCCAGCATTTGATTAAAGATGATGATTAAGGGGTGAGGCAAGATGACTGTGATGATGATGTGTTTTCTACAATCTCTAGCATTGTCTCCATTTTGTGACTTGAGGTCATACTCTGAATCACACACACATAGACACATGGCAATCATGTTAATGTTGGAGCAACAGTTTCTGAACTGCTAACCCTTTGAGTATGTAAAGCAACGGGGTACCAAACAGGCCTGTAAAACAAAAAAGGACACAGGTATTCATAATTCCAAGAGCATTAGTGGCGAATTAGAGCCTCGGATAGTCAAATCCCCCAAATGATGCCTCGACATCAACAGTATCAAAAGAGATGCCTTATGGGTTCAGGGGAGCCCAACAAAACAATACCTATTAACTATATTGTTTTCCAAATAAAATTCTAAAAGAAAAAAACAAATTCAAGCGTTAAGGGTTCCCCAAGCAGTTTAGAGTACATCATGGTACAGGAGTTGGTGATTGTTTTGACAAAGGTGAATTACTCAGGTCGAACGCCAACCAGATGATAACTACGAAGGGACCCAGGCAAAGGATTGTGATACAAATTATTACTTTAAACTGCTTTAGATAGCAGAAAATTACTTATTACATAACCTGCATTACATTAGAGATTACACCATGACTGTGTTCTCCATTAAGTTACAATAATTTTACCCTTCATGGTTACCGAGTTCTTATATACTTTAATATTTGACATGAATACTTTAAGCTTGAGAACCATTATTTTACATTAGATAACAAAATAATGCTCTCTTTACCTTCACTGCATCAGAGGTGATTTTATCCTGCATTGAATTTGAGGTTTCTAGTATTAATTTGCCCCATGATGGATTGCTGAAAATTACTTACCCCAGTAATTTTAGGTTGCTCTCCCTATTTTACTCTGCAGTTACCACATAAGGACTGCTGAAAATAATCTAATAATGTTACCCTTTTAATGGATTGGTTTACACCACAATAAAGATGATTACTTGAGTTACTGTACCTTGCATTATATTATAGAGTACTTTGACTATGAGTCAAAAGAACAGAACGGTTTTATTTTACACTTAATGGTTTGCAGATTAGGTTACCCTGCTTCAGATTCTAGGGCAAATTTATTTTTTCGTTTCAAGGACTTTGCCCTGTTCAGCATTCCATTGCTTCTTAGTTAGGTTTGTATTTTATACATAAGGTCCCATACATATAACACATTTATTCTTTTTAGTGGATTACGGAAGATTATTTGGATTATTTTACCCAGCTGTAGTTACAGAAAGAGTACTCTTCTTGATTTATTCAGCATTCGATTACTCTCAAAGCAGTAGACGTTAGAGGATTACATAAATGTACCTAACCCAATTGCTTTACCTTGGATTTTATTTCTAGATATCACATCTTTAGTTTTTAGTTAAGACCTGGAAGCTTAAATTGCAGTATTAAGAACAGTTCTTAGTATCCACTATTGTCAGTTTTTACTTTGTAAAATAACATCAACATCAGTTTTTCTCTACATTTTGACTTCTGTGGACCCTGAATAAGACACTGCAGGAAACAGACGACACCCTATATGCAATTTCCACGATTTGATCTTCAAAAAAATACAGAAACAAGTATACATCAAATACACAAAAGAAGAAATATTGTATTTAACACACAAAAAAGCTAACATCGAAACTTCAATTTTTAATGAAAAGGTCGAGCCTTTTTAAAATGTTTAATTTCTAAGAAATAAGCTAGACTCTACCATATCACTTTGTCTTTTTTTTGTGCACTCGTAATGCATGCATTCATTTTTGCTTAGGGCATACCACAGTTTTAATTAATACTACCAATCATTCATACTATATCTGTTTGCCATACTTGTGCTGCTCGAATAAAATAAGATTAGGGACGGGTGGTGTGTTTAGTTTTGCCCGCGGAATTGGAAGAATTTGGTCACTCTGCAATACCCCAAATTCCGTCAGTTGCCATGTGGCCAAATTTTTCTCCCACGAGACTCCAGAAAATGCGACCTGGCGAGCGAGATGTGCCTTTCCTCTAGTGCGGTTTTATACAGCGGGCGGTAGCAAACGTTGGTGGTTGAGGGCTGCTTTTAAGTAGATTTGCTGCCGTTCAAGTTGATTTTCTACTAGAAAAGCATCAAAATCAACTTGAATGGTCATGCGCTCTTACGCAACGCACTGTGTAGTTCATATTCGTGCAACCAGCACTAAACAGAAGAGCGAGCTACATATTTTCTGCCTGTTGGAGGAACTCTGCAGAATCTCACTGTGTTTTTATGTAACTCCGTTAAATTCAGCAGTGTGATACTTCGAGTTCTACCCACCTCTAATCAAGATAAGGATATAACTTAATATTTAGCCTTCAATTTCAAATTCCTTCACATTTACAAAGCATTTTAAAATGTTACATTTTGCTATAATGTATAGATACTTCATTAATCTTCTAATATTATTCAGTTTTCTAAACAGCAGGTCCCCCTCAGTAGGAACCACTGATCTAGATTATAGAGTTTGGGAGCCTAAATCGAAAGTGCTGCAACTATTTGTAGAGCCCCCATCTAGAGTGTTGTCTGTTCTGGAGGCTCCTATGACAAATTGTGCCCAGTTCTGAAGGTCTCAAATAGAGTATTTGTGTGCACTTCTTGAAGCATCTCCAACCGATCTGTGTATGGAGGGGATGAATTAAATCAGTGCTGAAGGGTGGAGAAAGTGATGGCTAAGCACAGGCACTTGATCATTGACCAGTAGGGTAGGAAGGGTCTGACCTACCATTGGGTCTTGCTACCACAAAGCCCCTCTCCACCCCCTTATCCAAAGTCGTAGTCCACCTCTGCACAAGTACAAGCAACTTCTATTGCTGCCATGTCCATTAAGGGGGAGAGAGAAACTAGTCAAGTCAAGTCAAGTCAAAGGATTTATATAGCGCACTACATACCCAGAGGGTCTCAAGGCGCTTAAGGAGGGGTGGGGAATTACTTGTCAAATATCCACGTTTTAAGTTGCTTTCTGAATGCTAGGTGGTTCTGGGTAAGGCGAAGGTGGGTGGGAAGTGAGTTCCAGGTTTTAGCTGCCAGGTAGGAGAAGGATCGACCTCCCATGGTGGTCTTGTTGATGCGAGGTACGGTGGCAAGGGCTTGGTTGGAAGAGCGAAGCTGGCGGGAGGGGGTGTAGAAGGACAGTCGTGTGTTTAGGCATTCTGGTCCGATTTCGTAGAGTGCTTTGTGTGCGTGGGTTAGGAGCCGGAAAGTGATCCTCTTATTGACGGGAAGCCAGTGGAGGTTTTTCAGGTGACCAGAGATGTGTTCTTTACGCGGGATGTCTAATATGAGCCTGGCTGAGGCGTTTTGGATTCGTTGGAGTTTTTTCTGGAGTTTAGCGGTAGTCCCGGCGTAGAGGGTGTTTCCATAGTCCAGTCGGCTCGTGACCAGAGCGTGGGTGACCGTTTTCCTAGTTTCGGTGGGGATCCAACGGAATGTTTTTTTGAGCATGCGAAGAATGTTGAAGCAGCATGAGGAGACGGCGTTGACTTGTCTGTTCATTGAAAGTGAGGAATCCAGGATGACGCCCAGGTTCCGTGCGTGGTCTGTCGGGATGGGTGCTTTTCCAAGGGCTTCTGGCCACCAAGAGTCGTCCCATGCGGAGGGGGAGGTACCTAAGATGAGGACTTCTGTTTTATCAGAGTTCAGTTTCAGACGGCTGTGTTTCATCCATTCGGCTACTTCTTTCATTCCTTCGTGTAGGTTAGTTTTGGCGGTGCTAGGGTCATTGGTGAGTGATAGGATCAGTTGAGTGTCATCCGCGTAGGAGATGATGTTGATGTTGAGGTTGTGTTGGCGGGCGATGGCCGCGAGGGGGCTCATGTATACGTTGAAAAGGGTGGGGCTGAGTGAAGATCCTTGTGGTACGCCGCAGATGACTTCAGTGGCCTCTGATTTGAATGGTGGGAGGCGGACTTTCTGGGTTCTTCCAGTGAGGAACGAGGTGATCCATTCCAGTGCTTTTCCTTGGATTCCGATGTTTCTGAGGCGCTGTAGAAGGGTGCTATGGCAGACTGTGTCAAAGGCTGCGGAGAGGTCGAGGAGGATGAGGGCGACAGTGTCTCCATTGTCCAGTAGAGTTCGAATGTCGTCTGTTGCTGCGATGAGGGCGGTCTCAGTGCTGTGTTTTGCTCGGAAGCCGGACTGTGAGGAGTCGAGGGATTTGTTGGTTTCGAGGAAGGCGGCGAGTTGGTTGTTGACAGCTTTCTCGATGACTTTGGCCGGGAATGGAAGGAGCGAGATGGGGCGGTAATTTTTGAGTTCGGTGGGGTCCGCTGTGGGTTTTTTCAGAAGGGCGCTGAGTTCAGCGTGTTTCCAGCTTTCCGGGAAGGTGGCGGATTTGAAGGAGCAGTTGATGACGTCTCGGAGGTGCGGTGCTATGATGGAGTCTGCTTTGTTGAAGATGTGGTGAGGGCATGGGTCTGTGGGGGATCCTGAGTGGATGGAGTTCATCAGGCGGATGGAGTCCTCAGTGGAGATTGTGTTCCAGTCATTAAGGATGTTTGAGGGGGGTGAAGGTCCGGCGGATGGTTGGGTGGGTTGGTCTCCGGGTTGGTTGTCGAAGCTGTTGTGGATGTCTGCAATTTTGTTGTGGAAGAATGAGGCTAGGGAGTCGCAGAGGGCTTGAGAGGGGGTGATGTCGTTAGAGTTGGCCGAGGGATTGGTAAATTCCTTGACGATGTTGAAAAGTTCCTTGCTGTTGTGGGCGTTGTTATCTAGTCGTTCCTTGAAGGCGGTTTTCTTCGCCTTTCGGATCAGTTGATGGTGTATGCGGGTGGCGTTTTTGAAGGCGTCCTTGGTGCTGGTGGTTGGGTCTTTTTTCCAGGCCTTCTCAAGGGAGCGGCAGAGTTTCTTGGATTTCTTAAGATCATCGTTGAACCATGAGGCCTTCTTGCTGCCAAGTTTTTTTGTCGTTTTTTCAGTGGTGCAAGGATGTCGGCGTTGTTGGATAGCCAAAGGGTGAGGTTGTTGGCGGCTTGGTCGGGGTTTGAGGAGTGGGCTGGGGGGTTTAGAAGAAGCGATGGGGGGAGGGGCGAGGGCGGCTCAGCTGGGAGGCGGGGCGGGTTTACTCTGACCACAACAACAATCAAAATGGCAGCGGAGCGCTGGGGGATAACGCGCAGGCACAAACAAAGTTACACTAGCAATGACAATGTAAAACAGAGCAAAAGCGGCAATGATAAATGTCAGCAGAGCACAAATGCGCCAAGCAAGGCAAATTGCAGGTAAAACAGCGAGGCGCTGCACAACGATACCAGGTGTCGTCAAGACACTGGGGAGCGACCACTCGGCTCGGGAGAGAAAAGCGAGTCACAGCGTTAGGAGGGAGCGGAGCGCTGGAAGTAGTCTGTGGGAGGGCGGCTCAGCTGGGAGGCGGGGCGGGTTTACTCTGACCACAACAACAATCAAAATGGCAGCGGAGCGCTGGGGGATAACGCGCAGGCACAAACAAAGTTACACTAGCAATGACAATGTAAAACAGAGCAAAAGCGGCAATGATAAATGTCAGCAGAGCACAAATGCGCCAAGCAAGGCAAATTGGAGGTAAAACAGCGAGGCGCTGCACAACGATACCAGGTGTCGTCAAGACACTGGGGAGCGACCACTCGGCTCGGGAGAGAAAAGCGAGTCACAGCGTTAGAAGGGAGCGGAGCGCTGGAAGTAGTCTGTGGGAGGGCGGCTCAGCTGGGAGGCGGGGCGGGTTTACTCTGACCACAACAACAATCAAAATGGCAGCGGAGCGCTGGGGGATAACGCGCAGGCACAAACAAAGTTACACTAGCAATGACAATGTAAAACAGAGCAAAAGCGGCAATGATAAATGTCAGCAGAGCACAAATGCGCCAAGCAAGGCAAATTGCAGGTAAAACAGCGAGGCGCTGCACAACGATACCAGGTGTCGTCAAGACACTGGGGAGCGACCACTCGGCTCGGGAGAGAAAAGCGAGTCTCTAAGAACAATGAAATTGTGCATGGGGAAAGCTGGCTATAAAAGCAAGTTTTGGGATGTTTGTATAACTACTTTAATGCGGTGTCATTTTACACAACATGTGTCCATCAGCATGATGTGATCGTTATCTGGTGCTTTCACAGTACGTTTTGCTGTACTGAAATCTATGCCAAATGTAAATTGCTAAATATGCGGTTAAAAATTTGCTGGATTCTTTAGTAGTAAAATGCACACAATTTAGCTTATGGTTGTAATTCTTTATACCACTATTTGTATTAACGCTCTCATGGCAGCACATTGGCGTGAATGCCTTCTGGTCTAGTGTGCACAGAAGTGGTTATAAGAGGATATACTGGCACCATAAAATCCTTAAAAGTAATTAAGTTCTGCTTCAAGACGCATTATAAAATGCATTTATCAATAATTCCACTATGGTAATAACCGCTAATATGCTTGTATGGACTCGTCTAATATCAGTCTCAAACCCAGACATGCTCCATCCTCATGATCAAATAAAAGTTTGAAGATCATGTCATACAGGTATTCCAAAAGGCAAAGCCAAGAGGATATAGAAGCCTTACAGAAAATATCCAAGGAAACGCTAAATGAGGATTCGCTGTGATGGTAAAGAATCATTACAAACCACATATTCTGATGACTCATTGTCTGTAGTCCTTCTAGTGAGATGCACATCAACACCTAACTTCTCTTTTCCATTCATACTAATATATAGACCACCAGGGTCACACTTGGAGAAAAATAGGCATAGACAAAATAAAAGTGACCTCCATTAGTGTATTCCATAGCTAGTTGCGGCCATCTGCAAATTGGCACAGCTTTGTACTTGCAAAAATAGCACGAATAGATGTTTTGCAAGCTATGCGAGAAAGCAAGCATTTGTGCTTGCTACAGGAAATGTTTGTGGTAATACCAGATAAATCAACAGTAAAATACATCCAGCCGCGTCATAAAACAAGCCTGCAAAAAGCCAGCCTACACAAGAACATGTCAGGCCAGTCCTCCTTGCACAATCTGATTGCCCAATATGCTATTCTGACCTTGCAGATCACCAGCAAATATATGAACTTTAACAGGTTCACATGATACATCTCAACTTGTGCATCCATGGAGGCTTGAACATTTGGTTCAACCAATAGTCACTGCCAAGATTCATTATAACAAATGTTGAAGCTAGAGCCTGTAGACCATGTTACATGTCCGTTTATTTCACTCAATTCTATTAAGTTGCGGAGATTGAGTGTCTCACCTGTTTTGCATTTTGAATCCCTGTATACTTTAATGTGTATATAACGTGAGCTACGGAATGTGACATTCAATGTTCAAATAAAACGCCTAGTTTGCACTGCTTATATACCATTGACTAAAACATAATTAAAGTTTATTTAAAAAAAATAAAAAATACTGAATCGCTCAGTCTTTATCAACTCATTACAGGGACTAAAACGCAGAGGCCATCGCTTGGACTTAATACTCTACCCAAACGGAATTATCACAATCACAGTGAACAAACCCATCAAAGTGATTGCCAGCGCTTGCACTCCCATAAGCTCCCATCAAGACTTAGGCCCAATACTACATCAACATTTACCATCTACAGACACTGTAACAAATTTGTCCTAGAGGAACTCTTGCTCTCACCCCCTATTAAAGGATGTCAAATAGTTATACAAATGGCTCAATACAATATTTAAGATCCTTCTCCCCTTAAGACATCTACGTACCCTAAATAGTACAATAGGACTCTGATGATCAATTAAGCATAAATATTAGGATGCGAAAAGTCAATTAAAAATCGTCAAATATACTTCACAAAACCCACCTAGAGCGGGTAAGAGAGGGCATTTCCCAGTAACCATTGGCTTTGATTCCTCCCTCAGGCTACTTGTGTTCCCACTGGTTTTGCTGCTACGCTCGTACCCATCCTCCATTGCGTTACACTATTGAGACGGAGACCGGGATTGAAGAGAACAGGGAGCATGCCAGCTTGGACACTGTTTACTTCTTGATTCTTGACCCTTGCTCGAAGAACGTCTTGTGAAGCCTGGCGTGAAAATGGGGTTTTGTATCATTTTGCCCAGCTGGTGGCCTGTAGCCTGCGCTTGAGCCCAAGAGACAGGGCCAAGAAAAAGTGACAATTAAGAGAGTCTCGTCTACAGGGGCTGGCAGAAGTTGTTTGCCACTGATTTACAACTCCCTTGGGAGCCAGGGATGTCGGACATGCAGCGGAGCTGGTTGAGCTAGACGTCTCTTGTGTGAGCGGTGTCTCATGTGGACGAAGGAAGGGCAGTCTGCAACCTCAGAACAGAACATTTTGACTGAAATACTTTGGTTGCAACATCGTCAGTTCATGGGCAACCAATGGTGGTGATATAGATTCCTGTACCAAGTTTAAAGTATTTTACATATTTTCATGACACAAGGACACATTCAGCATGAACAACAACGTTTTCTTGTTAGCTTATCGGCAGCATACGAGACATGAGTCTGTCCAAGGTGCTCTAGAATATCTATATGTCAGGGTTGTCTGGTGCATTTATGAGATATAACAACATGTGCACAGAGGGGGCACATTCTGAGAATAATGGAGCTGGCTGGATTTTCCGACCACGTTTCTGTCCTGCTTGTCATCACAATCAGTTTGATTAGGCAATGGTCATTCAATTATATAAACAGTGGGATTTGTCCATTCAGGTTAGAGAAGTCTTAGCCCCCGGGCTGTTCAGACACGTCGAATTCCAGACCGGCTGTTGTCCTTCCTGGGCCTAGGTTGGACTGTATAGCTAAAACTGAGTTTGGCTGAACTCACACCACAGAAGACTAAGGGTATGATAACACAGAGGCCCTCTATGTGGCAGGTATGCAGAGTGCTTAGTGTAACATTTCCCCAGTAGACAATACTAGAATATTCTTATGCTTTCAGAGTTGTGTATATGGTGATAAGAGTGGGTGTAGGAATTTGGGAACCTGTTGCTGTGAATCATGATAGAAACATTTGTTATGTTCACTCTCCTCTTAACTCTTAATAATTGTAATCTGTTTCATAAATTCTATGGTCATAGCACATGTATGAATTTACCTTCTTGCTTGTTTCCATCTAGCTCCAGGCTCTGCCCCACTTGCTCGTGCTGCCTTATCTCTTTGGGCAAGTGGGCTGAGGAGACTTACACAGCCTGCTGCCCACAAGACACAGTCTAGACCTTCAAAGCCAGAGCAGAAGATGCTGAAAATCATTCTCTAAGAAACAATCTCCCCGTGGTGGGATTCTTTGAGGAGGTTGAAACACTTGGTTCAACAACCTTCATGGAAACCTCTAAGGGAGGACGAACATTGTGGCCACTGTTCGGTCGGCAGCTCGTAAGCCTTCTCGACCAAGCAGCGGAGGGGCGACTGGACCGCTAGAGACACCGGCGATTGCGGCCTTGGCCTCCTGGGTTTACCATGCATGCCAACATTTCAGGAGAGCAAAGTGGGAGATTAAAAATAAAATCGGGAGAATGGGACTTTGAATCGGGTTACTGGCATGTATGGGCTTGGGAAGTGTGCTGCTGTAGGATCGGACATTTGAAACGTAAATGCACGTTTTTTTCTTACCTTTCAGAAGCATGGAGCATAATGGCAGACAGAGAGGGTGATGCAAGTGTTGGGCACGATTCCCTTGTTAATGACGCTTTCTGGTTTTTCACACCTTCGAGACCCCCTGCATCGCCACTCTTTGTTGGAAGAATTAGCACTTAACACAATACCAAGCCCTGTCAGCTGAAACCCCCGAGGAATCGGGTTTTTGCTTGTAGGAATCGGGAGGCGGGAGACTAGCCTTCAAATCGGTAGTCTCACGCCTGAATCGGGAGGGTTGGCATGTCTGGGTTTACAGCTCTCCACCCATAATCGGCTAGTCTCGGGGACGGGCCTCGGGAGTGCAGCTGCAGCGGCCTGGATCCCTGGTGAGTGACAACAACTTGAGCGGGCTCCCTTCCTGCGGCGGCGGCCGGTGCGGCCCAGCGCTGGCTGGGGGCGGTGGTGCGACCTGTGGCCTTGGGAACCTGACCTCCTTATACCTCGTGTGACGTTGTCGGCGCTGCTGGGACACTGCAGGTGGGCCTGCGCTCTGCATAGATTCCGCACCCTGCGCCTCAAGTGGACAGTCCGGAGACAGCCCCGGGGCCAGTGGGGCCCCATCGGAGGACTGCACACAGCGCTCGCTGACTCTGGCTTGGGCCACCACACCTCACATTAACAATATACAGTTCTGAACCTCTCTCATTGGTGGTCTACTGTGCAGTCACTAGGAGTTGAAAGGGTGAACGCGCCCATGGACACACGGGCCTCCCCCAGGAGTTTTGCCAGAGCCCCCGCAGGAATCTGCGTTCCGATCCGTTTCCAGTTCCATCGGGTGGCGCGGAGAGACCACCGACTCCTGGCCCACTCGGGCGCCCAGGGCTTTAATTTTGATGGGCGGAGACTTGTGAGTCTGGGCATAGTTCTGCCGTGTCCCGCGGGCCCACAGCGAGAGCCCACCAGCCCTGGGATTGCTTGCCCCCGTACACGGCCTGCATCACAGACTGTTGTGCCCTCAGGCCTGGGCGGAGCCACTGGGCGATATCATAGTACACTCCCTATTGCACTCTCCCCGAGCACACTCTGACACCATGGCATCGGCCCGCGCAAAGAGGGAGAAGATCCTCAAGGACTTGCTGCTGAAACAGTCATCTGGCTTGGACGCAACAAACTCAGCGCCCTGCGACCCGGAGGGGTCACGGAACAGTCGGATAGGGCAGACGTACCTGCTACGAAAGCTTTTATGATGGAGCTCTTCTCTGCCATCAAGGAGGACATATTGGATCTGATGGGCCAACTCTCTGCTGATCTCAAGGAGGTGCAGAAAGACATAGATGAAGTTGGAGAACGGGTGGCCGTCCTGGAAGAACACGAGTTGAGCCGGGAAGATGACCTGCACCAGTTACAACAGGAAGTACTTCGGCTGCGAGTTCAAAATCTGGACCTCCAGGCCCACGCGGAGGGTCTAGAAAACCGCTCACGAAGGAACAATATCCGTATCCGAGCGGTCCTGTGGCGAGAGGAGAGAGAAGACCTTCGGGCCTACATCATGTCTCTCTTTTGGCAGGTTACGTCATGTCTCTTTTTTTGGCAGGTGTTGGGAGATGACGGCCCGCCAGAGATTCAGCTGGACCGGGTGCATCATGTGGGTTTGCCCAGTGGGGGTAAGGACCCCCACCAGATGTACTCGTCTGCATGCACGATTTTCAGCTCAAGGAACAGATCCTACGCAAGCCTCGAGCGGCCCAGCCGATCCAATTCCAAGGGCACTCACCGGCCCTCTTACAGGACCTTGCAGTGTCCACATTAACCAATTGGAGAAAGTTTCGAGTGGTCACCTCCTACCTTTGTGACAATGGAATTCCCTATTCATGGGACCGTCCCTTTCGCATCTTCTTCAAGAACCAAGGAAAACTGCGACAGATTCACTCACTCGCTCTTGCCCTATTGGGGCTGGACAACACAGAGGACACAAAGCAGAGGGGGAGCCCCAGGGGCCGGGCTACGCCCCGTCTTTCACAATGGCACACTGTTGGTAAATGAACGGCCTCAGCGAGACCTGACCCGGAGGAGATGGCGAAGGAGCGTGAGGCGTGATTTCCTCTCTCTTGCAACCCCACGACCGTCCGTGCTCCCCTTAAGTACTCCAGTTAAGCACATAGGGATGGACGTTATATAGGGAAGCCGGAGGGGCACCTGGGACGACTACCTCTGATGGTCCAGCGGAATGCCCTTCTACAGTTATTGGTATTCCATGTACTCTGTTCTATGATCTGCTGCCAAGGCCCGATCCCCTATGTTTTTTTCCTGCAGACGGACTCATGTCTATTGTTCTCTTATGGGACTGTTATTTTTGGATGTGTTCTTTTGCATATTTATTGGGGTTTCTTTTGTGGTTTCCCATACCAGGCCCTGTGATTACAGCTCCTCCTCAATGGCCCATGTGCTCTCCATCCAGCCCCTGGTGCTGCGTTCCATTCGCCCTGTGAGCGTGCCTTGCATCCTAACCTCCACTGGCTATGTCTAGAGACCTGAAAATTGTGAGCCTCAGGCCTGAACCACCCTACAAAACGCGCTGCAGTCTTCTCCCTACTCAAACAGTCCGAAGGAGATATCTGTCTGCTTCATGAGACCCATTTGCTGGCTAAAGATACCCTCTGCATGCGCTTGCGGCGCTTCCCCCGTCAATATTGGTCCTCTGGGGTGGCAAAAAAGAACAGGGTGCTAAATTTGATGGCAAGGTATTGTCTACCTTCTATGAGTCCAAGGGCAGGGTCCTGGCTCTTAGGATTCAGTAGGGTTCCACCTTCCTCACTTTACTCAAAATCTATGAACCCAATGCGCATCAAGAGTCCTTTCTAAGCCGCCATGTGGCAGAAGGGCTGGCCTCCCCGGACTCTGCACTAGTGGTGGGCGGGAACCTAAACGTAGTCATGGACAATGACTGGGACCGTTCTGGGCAGCGCTACACTCAGGTGGGAGCCCTCACTCCAGAGGGCCATCAATGGCTGGCGGAGA
Source organism: Lissotriton vulgaris (assembly GCF_964263255.1). Classification (NCBI taxonomy): domain Eukaryota; kingdom Metazoa; phylum Chordata; class Amphibia; order Caudata; family Salamandridae; genus Lissotriton; species Lissotriton vulgaris. The sequence goes on from NC_141685.1 coordinate 880,289,567, forward strand.
GCGGCTTCCATGATATTTGGCGGCTTAAACATGCAGACATGCACAATTATACCCACTACTCAGCGGCGCACAAATCATAAGCATGCCTCAACATGTTCCTGGTCTCTAGTCAGTTTCTCCCTAGAGTTAATGAAGCCTCGATAGCTACATGCTCCCGCTCTGACCACGCACATATCTCTCTTTCCCTGTGTCCGGAGCATGTCTCTGCTAGGTGGCACCTGCGCGTAGGCCTCTTACACTCCCCTGACATTGTAGAGGATGTGCATACGAAGATATTAGACTACCTCCAACTTAATGACATGGGTGCGACATCCTTGGCTACTATTTGGGAAACCCTCAAGGCGGTGATACACTCGGAATTTATGGGCATTTCCTCTGCTGATACCCCGAGACAAGGGAAGCCCGCTCGGGTCTTGAAAATGAAGTGGCAGAACTTTTAGCGATATGTAAACGCAATGGTGCCCCTGCCGGTGTGGCAGTCACTTGAGAAGAAGCGGATGCTTCTAAAACGCCTAGACCTTGATAGGGCGGAATGTGTCTTACTCCGCCTTCGACACAAGTTCTACTTGGGTAGTGACAAGTGTGGGAGGATGTTAGCACAGAAATTGCGTGCCAAGGCAGTGGCAGGGAGCATCCCATCTCTTAAGCAGCCTACAGGCGAGGAGATCCACCTAGACTCCTAGATTGTGGAGGAATTTCGGTGCTGCTACTGCTCCTTATATAGTGTAGACACTCATGGCGCCCCTGAAGCCCGGGACTACCTGAAGAACCCCATTCGCTTAGACAAGGTTATCTCAGCCATTTCTCGATTGAAACTGGATAAGTCACCAGGCCCTGACAGCTACCCTGCCCTGTTTTACAAAACATTCTGTCATGAATTGGCCCCCCTCCTAACCCACCTGTTCAACTCCTTCCAAGATAGTGGGGTGCTTACGGAATCTATGTCCGAGGCGGCCATTTCAGTCATCCTTAATACTAGGACTCTGTAGTTCTTACCGCCCGATCTCACTACTTAACACTGATGTGAAACTCTTTACGGGCATATTGGCATCTCAGCTGAATACCTTAATGGCAGGCCTCATCGACCCAGATCAGGCGGGATTCATTCCCACTCGCCAGGGAGTCAACAATACCAAACGCCTTCTCCACCTCATGGTCAGTGTTCACCGCTCCGGGGTGGGAACTGTGCTATTCTGTTGACGCCGAGATGGCGTTTGATAGAGTTTGCTGGAACTACCTCTTAGCGGTTCTTCGGAGCTTCGGCTTTGGCCCCCGCTTCATCAAATGGGTACATTGCATCATCATGCCCCTTGGGCATTTGTTAGAGTTAATGGGTTATCTTCACCCCCCTTTTGAGATCGCCTGGGGCACGAGACAAGGGTGCCCCCTCTCGCCACTTTTATTTGCACTTTATATGGAACCCCTTGCGCAGAGAATCCGTGACCACCTGGACATCCAGTAACTCAAGTTCGGAGGCGACATCCACAAGATAAGCCTCTATGCAGACAATGTCATCCTCTCCCTTGCACAGCCTCTAACCTCCCTTCCCGCGCTGGTCGGAGAACTCAAGTCCTTTGGTCTGTTCCCCGGCTTCAAGGTCAACCTTGGCAAGTCCCAGGTCCTCAACTTGTCCTTACCACAAACGCAAGTGGAGGCCTTCAAACAGTCTCTTCCCATGCACTGGTATAGCGACCCAGTGCCCTATTTGGGCATTCTCCTGACCCCCTCGCTCCCACCTATGCTGGAGCTAAACTACACGACCCTGGTGGCCCAGACACAGAATGCCCTGGATGGGTGGACCAAACACAATTTGTCATTGTTCGGCGCATCACTGCAGTAAAGATGACAATTCTGCCGCACATACTATACCTCTTCCAGACCCTCCCGTTAACTCCACCACCTAAAGCTTTGCAGGTGTTACAGCTTGCTATGAATAAATTAATTTGGGGCAATAAGACGGCTACCGGGTGGAGACTGTGCTATTCTCCGTTGACGCAGAGATGGCGTTTGATAGAGTTTGCTGGGACTACCTCTTTGAGGTTCTTCGGAGCTACAGCTTTGGCCCCCGCTTCATCAAATGGGTACAGTGCATCTATCATTCCCCTCTGGAATTTGTTAGAGTTAATGGGGTATCTTCACCCCCCTTTGAGATCGCCTGGGGCACGAGACAAGGGTGCCCCCTCTCGCCCCTTTTATTTGCACTTTATATGGAACCACTTGCGCAGAGAATCTGTGACCACCCGGACATCCAGGGCCTCAAGTTCGGAGGCGACATCCACAAGATAAGCCTCTATGCAGACATTGTCATCCTGTCCCTTGCACAGCTTCTAACCTCCCTTCCCGCGCTGGTTGGAGAACACAAGTCCTTTGGTCGGTTCCCCGGCTGCAAGGTCAACCTTGGCAAGTCCCAGGTCCTCAACTTGTCCTTACCACAAATGCAAGTGGAGGCCTTCAAACAGTCTCTTCCCCTACACTGGTCTAGCTACCTGGTGCCCTATTTGGGCATTCTCCTGACCCCCTCGCTCCCACCTATGCTGGAGCTAAACTACACGACCCTGGTGGCCTAGACACAGAATGCCCTGGATGGGTGGACCAAACACAATTTGTCATGGTTCGGCGCATCACTGCGGTAAAGATGACAATTCTGCCGCACATACTATACCTCTTCCAGACCCTCCCGTTAACTCTGCCACCTAAAGCTTTGCAGGCGTTACAGCTTGCTATGAATAAATTAATTTGGGGCAATAAGATGGCACGCCTTTCGGTGGCACAACTGTTGCGTCCAAAAGGGGATGGAGGGGTGAATCTGCCTCTAGATCACAGATATCTACAGGCCGCACACCTTCGATATGTGCTGGAATGGAATCGCCCAGTCTCAGAGAAGCACTGGACCTTTATGGACCAGGCAGTAGCTGGCGCAAATGTCTGCCTGAAATCTGGCTCCCTCCGCCGATCACGATCTTGGGGCCTTAACTCATCCCCGGTCACGGCAGCTACAATTAGAGTGTGGGACAGTGTGGCACTCTTGAAGGGCCTCACTACCTTACCCTCCCCGATGACTCCGAGGGTGGACAACCCGGATTTTCCCCTGTGAAATAAAACTGTGGTTGCCCAGAGATGGAGAGAAGCTGGTTGCAAGCGCTTGGGCCATTTATACGATCTCGAAGGCATTATTATCCCGTTTGATCTGGTTCGCCATGACCTTGACCTTCCTCGCACTGATGAGTTCTATTATTTACAACCCCGACACTGAATTCCTTCTAAGGCTTACCTACCACATGTCTCTCGTAAGCTTGCCCCTTTCGAGAAATGGATAGCGAATAAGAAAGACGACAAACATCTCATAGCAGAACTGTATGTTCTCCTTACTCAGCGCCCGATAGGTAATTGTTCTCGCGGCCAACTACTATGGGAGGTGGAACTCGGACAGGCCCTCACAGATAAGGAATGGGACAACATTCACTACCGAACTCACCACACAGCGTACAACACCGCAAGAACTGAATCAGCGTACAAGGTCGCATCCTATTGGTATCTTACCCCGGCTAGGATACATCAATGGGACAAGAACCACACTGAAGAATTTTGGCAAGGCTGAGGCCTGACAACCTCCCTTGCACATCTATTTATGGCACTTCCCGAGGCTAGAGCGATTTTGGGAGTGGGTACTCAATGACATTGATGAGGCATTTGACACCGAGATCCCTCGCTTCTCAGCTTACACGCTGCTGGGGCTATCGAACCCCCTCACCTTCCCATTGAGGTCACTACGAGGCAGGCAGATGGTGTTCGCTCTACTTGCAGCGCAACAGGCAATATTAGTGCCAAAATTGCAATGAAAGAGAACTTTTTCAAGTTCGAAAATACCATCTACTTAAAAAACATCAGGCACCAGCATGGGAAGCGTTTTTGCGCCAAGTCTGGCGAATTTGTATGACTATCAATTTGAGCAGGAACACATACTTACTGAGGCTAATCCCTTCCACAATTCAATCCGTATGTGGAAGTGTTATATTGACGATATTTTCGTCATTTGGCGAGGAGATCCTGATACTATTACTGTTTTCCACACGTGGCTTAACTCCAGAAATGAGTACTTGAAATTCACTGTGGAATTTAGTAAAAGCAGTCTGCCTTTTCTTGACCTTCTGATTTTTTTTACACCTACACGATTAGAAACTGAACTTTACAGAAAACCCATGTCAAGAAATTCTCTTCTTAGTTACAATAGTTAGCATGCTAAGTCGCTACGCGAAAATTTACCCTATGGGCAATTCCTATGCCTAATGAGGAATTGTTCGACTAAAGATAAATTTGAGATCCATGCTAAGACTCTCTCTAAACAACTCCAAGAGAGGCAGTATCCCAAGAGATTGATACTACTATCTTGCAAGTGTGCTTCAAACAATAATCGGGACGCCATGTTGGAAGCACAGACGCCAAAATCTCCCATGACAAGACTGACGTGCATCAACACAATCAGTACGTTATCAAACGGGATACAAAAAAGCGTGCGAAAACATTGGAAGATAGTGAATATTGGCAAAAAAAAAGATCCCCCGCCTTTATTCTCTCTCAAGAGGACCTCCAACATTCGTGACACTCTGGTTCGCACAAGACCTAACATCCATCCTGCCCCTATACAAGACACATTATGGAATCTCCCAGCAGTGAAGGGACATTATCCATGTGGAATTTGTGCTGCATGCCCTCAAACTAAACACACCACAACAATAGATATTGGCACAGACAGCCCGTGGGTACAAAAAAACATACTAACTGTAATAGTGAAAAACTAATTTATCTGATCACTTGTCCCTGCCAGCTCAGATATGTGGGTATGACCGCCAGAAAGGTGATATTGAGGATCAAGGAGCACAAGAGTACAATTAGAGGTAGAAAACAAGCAACCAGACTCGCCAAACATTTCCTGAACTTGAAACACAACGCAAATGATTTTAATTGGACTGTCCTCGAACAACCATTCATTCCAGCACACATTACAGACATACAAAGATTTCTGTTTGTGAAAGAACAGAAATGGGTGTTTAAACTTCAAAGCAACAGCATAGGGTTGAAACATGAGATTCCCTGGTGCTCGTTGTAAGCCTCACTCTATACATCATGAATATGAATACTTGAGGATTATGCACATCTCTCTCACCCTTTTGAATTTCATACATCTTTTGCACTTTTGAGTCATATACACCCTGAACCGTCAAAAGAAGAAATATCTTTTGGGTTACACAAGGATAACCCGCCATATGCATACAATTAGAATATCATATAGTTATTCTATATTTACCATCTTGATAGCTAAGTAGGATTATCTTTGTTCCTCAATGTGCATCAGGATATTTGTGCCACCGAGGTATCATGTTATAATTCAGAATATCTGGAGTTGTCTGACTGTATTTTTAGACTGCTGTATTACGTATTTTTAGACTTCCGTATTACGTAATCCAGGTGTATTGCGTGGAATGGTTCCTAATGTCCTATTCACAAAAGGACAAGATGGGCTCATTAAATGACTGTATTTCACTATGTACAATATGCTTCTGGCATGTTAGCAGTAAACAGGACTATGTCATCAGCCGGTGGTGCTATCTATACTACTATAATAAAGGAAGAACTTTCAGCCTTTGAGGCGGGTAAACTCGGGAACCACAGCGCCAATCCACACACCTGATACACCGTTGGAATCGTCAGGGTGTGTAGATGGTTATAGGCTATATAAATTTTAAAAAAAACTTTATTTAAAAAATTTACAGTAAAAAAAAAGTAGTCCCTCCGAAGTAGCGCCGGCCGCAACGTACGTGCTCACGTCAGGAGCGCGGGGAGGAGAGGCGTCCAGGAGCGCAACGAGGAGCGGGGGACATGGTGCGGGGGAGGAGCGGTGACGTAAGGAGCAGCGGACAGGCCAGCGGCAGTGCGAGCAGCGGACAGGCTGGATGAGCGGCGGCTGAGGTAAGGGAGCGGCGGTCATGGCGCGGGAGAGGAGCTGTGACGTGAGGAGCAGAGGACAGGCCAGCGGCGTTGCGAGCAGCGGACAGGCGGGAGGAGCGGCGGCTGATGTGAGGGGACCCATGTCGGGGCAGGCGGAGGTCGAGGCAGCGGGGGGTTGGCACAGGCGGGGGTCAGGCCGGGCGGGGGCAAGTTCTGCTGGACAATATTGGAGGGGGCAGGGGGCGGGGAAGCCTGTTGCTCCCGTACAAGGTCGGGACGGGCTGCTAGTATAATATATAAAAGAAAACGCAAGTGTTCCCTTTCTGGGTTTTTGGCTGGAAACCACAACTCCAATAATACACAGGGAACTGTGGAGCTGCTGGTGATGTCATCATTAGCAGCGCAGACTGAGTCATTCTTTTACATGTACAAGTCCCGAGTTCTGCTTTCAACTACAACTCCCAGAAAGCCGAGCTCTCCGCCATGCTGGAATTGGCGTCATCACTAGTGGCATACATGGACTGATTCCAACCACCTGTCCACTACATAAATATTACAACTTGACCTACCGCCGGTTACCTCAGATCCAGCTCGGGGTACCGACGGACAGGTAAGTCTGACTTGCGTGCTTGCCATAGAAGACTTTTTGTCCTAAAATTTGCTTTTCAAGATTTTGCAAGGCGCTTAACATACTCCAATATCATGCCAGTACCACTTTATTTAGTTAGGCCATCAGGTGAGAGCTAGCATTGTTTTGACGTCTTTTTCTATGTTGTGGTATCAGCGAGAATTGTAATGCTTACACCGCGACCCTTAAGACACTTGGCGGTGGTTGATAAAACTAGTGGGATCCCGTAAGGGTTGTTCTCAGGCAGGATTCTCGTCAATCCGAATCTCTTCTTTCTCAGAGAATACTCCTAAGAATATCCGGCTAATAGTAGAGCACCCTCCACACGCTCTCTGCGTCACACATAGAGATTTGGTATTTTCATCAAGCTGCAACTCTTAAGAATCTAGCAAGAGGTTGCATATTATACAAGATCTCTATATGAAGATATGTTGCATATATTCGGTTATTAATACCATTGTCGCAATGCCTTTAGATTAAAATGCTCTATAAGAAAGGACTGTAGCATCAGAACCTCTGATCTGATGTCTGATGATAAACTTGGCTTTTGCCTTTCTTTTTTTTCATTTTTAGAGCAGGCCCCCTTGTACTGAGCTGTATGTAGCCATGTGAGGTGAGGCCAGCTTTCTCGTGATTACGGGTCAGCGACTCACTGTTTGTCTAGTACACTGTTGTAGGTACCGGGTACGATGATCCATCAGTGGATCACGTATTGTATATTACATATAGCACAAGTATTGAACCTCTTTAATGTATTCTTTCTTCCACAGGTGTGAACTTCACTCTGTAATTTCTGGAGAAACAAGACTTAAGGTTGTATTTGCCTTAACCTTATATGTCATTGTTTGCTTTTTCGTTTCACATTCACAATTGCGCAGTAGCATCATACCATCTAGGTCCTGAAGCAAGCCGCGATTCCATTGGAATCAACATGGCTGAAACATGTAGACCCTGTTTCTGGACATATGCATTCAGTGTTTTAACAAACTGCATTTGCACTGTTTTTAATCTGGGCATCCGGGGTAATGAATTAAACTTTTTTCTCCTGGTAGCCTATTTTACTTTCATTTCACTGTCAACAAGGATGCACTGCGCCCATCACTCACGTCTTCCCTTCGGAAGGATTCTAGGGATCCGTTATACTGACATTACTTGAAAAAAACATCCCTGAGCTCCTCTCTCACAGTGAGGGGGTTGTAGCCCTTGGTGGCACTAGGATTTGCAACCAAGAGGAGGTCCCAGATGATGAAGCATGTCAATTCGGTGACTGATGGGATTCCGTCCTTTTAAAAGGATTTCCCCGAAACATAGTTGAGGTCTATACTTGTGCATCTCTTTCTTCATTCTTTTATTAAGGCGTGACAGACCCGCAGATGTCCTTGTGTTTTCATGTCAGCCACAAAGCAGCACCAAAAATACACCAACAGAGGCACAGGGGCAGCCAGGTGAAGGGTGCAATTTCAATGTCGGAAGCACAATTCTTTTCAATAGGGATTCTTTAGACAAACAGGCTGCAGGCGTCGCACCGGAGGTTGCAGAAGGGAGACCGACAGCAGAGGTAAGTAGAGATGTAAGGGGTCGTAGGAGCACCATTGGTTTAGCTCACCAAGGCCATGAGGCTTCGAGTGCAGGGGTGCCTTTCGACGTCAAATTCTTGGGGTGAGGGGGCCTCTGGATTCACACTGCAGGAGCTGCCATGGAGATCCTGAGAGGTCAGCCAATGCTGGATAAGAGATCAGGAGGGGAGACTTCACTGCACAGGTGGGCCACTCAGAAGCTGGTTGTGGGCGTCGGGTGCAGAGTGGGCACTGATCATGGTTCCAGATGGATCCAGAGCCCCTGGAGTCTGTTTCTTCTGGACTGGTCCGCTGTACATGCAAGATTGGAGTCTTTGTCGAAGGCAGCAGTCCTCCCAGGGTTTTCAGAGGTTGCTGGCTGCAAGACAGGCTGGTAGGGCTGGGACCCAGGAAGTCGTCGTCTTCAGTCTTCTTGCTTCTTAGGTCATCTCAGATCTAGTTTCCAGGTCTGGGGGAGCCACCTAAATACTAGATGTGGCGTTTTAGGGGAGTAGCAGAAAGGGCCAATGGGCAACTTACCTGGGGTGACTACACCCTCTATTATGCCACCCTCCTGTGGGAGGGGCCATAGACCTACCCCTGATTGGAGGGGTCTCCCCATCAAGATGGCGGGGACTGAAAGGTGGGCTTTGCATCGCCTCCCCCATCTTAGGGGTGGGGTTGGCAGAGGCGGGTACACCTTCTATTCTCCTGAGTTTTTCCGGCGGTTTTCCCACCCAAAGCCATCATGGTGCTGAGGAACAAGAGTTGTCGAGTTTCTTGCCCATGTACTCTCTATGGCATCCCTGGCACTTATAATATTAAGGAATGGACCCCACTATTGTAGGAGCATATCTGTTCATGTAGATGTGCCCTCACCTGTGGTATAGTACCCCTTGGCTTAGGGCTGTGAGGCCTACCGAAAAGATGACTTACCCATACCTTCAGGCAGTGCTGGCTGGTATGGCACCCAGGCAGGGTGCCATGTCGACTTTGTTGTTTTCTCACTCATAGGGACATGCAAGCTGCAAAGGCAGTGGCATAGTCCCAGTGGACCCTATTCAGCTCCCAGGCACCCAGGTTACCATTTACTAGGGACTTCTAGGAGGTAGAGGTATCAATTGGGGATTTGTTTGTAAGGAAGAAGCACTGGTACAGGAGACTTGGTTTGCAGGGACCATGTGCCCTATAATAAAAACCAGGCAAAAAGTGAGGGCTAACCATGCAAAAAGAGACACTTTCTCATATCAACTATAGAGACCACAATGTGGTATAATGTGAGGCCTGTACGCAAGGAATGCTCTCATACTAATCATCGAAGATCATATTTCCCGTCTATAGAAAGGTGACCCAAGAACAACAGAAATCCTTTGATGTGGTGAATCAAAAACTACGAGCTATGTCGGTTCCCTACATTTTGCTCTTCGCCGCCAGACTAAGTGGTGCACGGCTCATGTAAACACTTCTTCGACACCACAGGGGATCATCAGCAGCCATGACCACTCCGGAAGCACAAAACCGGGGTCCTTACCTGCATTGTAGAAGAAAGCAGCCCCTTGTATAAGAATGCAGTGGAGAAGTGTGGCTCACCGGTTAGAGGAGGCAGACCCGGATGCAGAGGTCAGACCTGGGACCATGGTTCAATCCCCGACGCCGCAGGGTCTTGAGCTCAAAATGTCCACGGACTTGATAATTCTCGCCTCGGTGCCTACTCGAATCATGGGTTCACACTCTGCAACTCTGGGCAATGGCTTGCTTAATCTCCACCACGGCCCCACCGCGATGGGATGCCTGGCTTTCACCTTAGGAATGCCCAATTGGGGTTATCTCGCAGGGAAAAGCCAGGACGGGTTCCCAAAGCAAGCGCCTTGAGACCTTACGGTGAAAGGCGCTATATAAGAACGTATGATTTACGATTTATTTACGATTCCCAGTCTCCCTGCACCCTCACAGGATGGATAATCTCTCTGGGCCTTTGTGATGGCTGGAGGACTTGGAATCTGCAAATAAATGCCTACTTACATGTGTCGGCCTCCATAAATCTATGTCCCAGTTTGATTATATCTCCCTTTCGGCTACCTATGTCACGCCCACCACAGGCATCGATGCTTCCCCAGGGTGTGTCTGACCATTTCTCACAGGTCCATCAATTGGCTGGCACATGACCCTCTGGTCGCCCTCTGTAGTGTATTAATGCTTGGCTCTTGACAGATCTGGAACGGAGGAACCACTTAGCCGAGGAACTTGTATCTTATTATGATCTCAGTACTGGCTCTGTGCGAGACTCCGGCACTTTCTGGGCGGCTAGCAAACCCACGAGACGGGTCCAGCTAAGAGATATCTTAAACATTAAGAAAACAACAGGCAGCATGACCTCGTCGAGCTAGAGACACGCATCCTTAATAATGAGACCAGGGAGACCCACCCAGCCACTTAAATACTCATCTTACTAATTATATATAGACCGAACTGCACTACAACATCTACTTTCCAACGAGGTGCACCAGTGCTGGAGGGCCACCATCCAACGCATTTATGAACATGGTGACAAAAACGGGGCACTTCTATATAAACTTATATCCCACTTACGTCCCACTTCATCCCTTCTGTGACTTGACAACTCCGGCTCTGTGACTCATACTGCCCCTGGTACTGCGGCAGCATTTACAGCCGATTACCTTCGGCTTTATGCCCGCAACCAACATACTCACATAGAATTCATCCACCTGCTGCTCAATGACATCCTGCTTCCATCTCTGACGGTGGCCCAATAAGTTGCACTGGACGAACCAATTACAGAAGACAAAATCCATACTGCCATTGCTGGGAAAACCCCTTGCCCGTACGGCTTCCCTCTTGAATATCATTCCAACTTCCGCAACCAATTAGTTCCCACCTATGTCTACTGTATATCGAGGCAATTAACAGAGGGTCCTTCCCTGTAAACGTAGACTTGGTGACTATAGTTGTTATTCCGAAGACCACTCGGCCCTCGCTGGACCATGGATTATATTGTCCTATATTCCTAATAAAAGTAGACATCAAAATGTAAGCTAACATTTTGGCGACTAGACTTCGTGCAGCCCTCCTTCTTTAATCCACGTCGGTCAATGCTACTCCATGGCACTCTGTAGTACATGACACTGTAACAGACGATTACACTGCGCCTTGGCCCATATAGGTGAACTGACAGGAGACCTAGCACTGCTTCTCGCTGAGTTTGAAAAGGCCTGTGATGCTGTTGATTGGGACTATTTAGCAGCAGTTTAGCATTGCATGGGGTTTGGCCACTTTTCCAGATGATGACCTCTCTCCTACATTTTCACCCTTTACCCAAGGTCTGCGTTAATGGGACACTGTCTACAAATTCCCGACTGAATAGGACACACAACAGGTTTGCTCTCTTACCCACTGCTTTTCACCCTAGCCTTTGAGCCCCTGGTATGGCTGGTCCTCTGTGACGTCCAGCTGGAAGGATGGCGATGGCTGACCGCATCAGAGAACAGAATTGAGCTATATGGAGATGATGTTCTTCTCACCTGGGCCCTTGAACTCTTTTGTTCATTTGAGGAGGCTTTTGGCATGTGTATTAATACAACAAAGACTCTCCTCGTCCTCCTGCGTGACGACACCATGTCGATGAACTGGAAGCCAGGTATTCCCCTTCAGCAACTCTATTTCAAATAGCCAGGTATACACGTGGTAACTGTGCTGGAACACACCTGTGCTCTCAGCTTGACACCTCTCCTCAAGGGCACCAGTCTAAACGTATGGTTAAATATGACAAGGAAGTCTGTTCCAATGGAAAGGGGCCAAGTGCGAGAAAGATCTGCCACTAAATCTGAAGGTGCATATACATGGAATTCAAAGAATGGCTTTATTTGTGGGTCTTCGAAGTCTGTTGAGGTGATAGTGGCAAAGTCTGGAAGGAAGATAGGGAGGAATGGACATGTTTAATGCTTTATGAGTCAGGCAACATAGCTTTAAGACTGCCATTTCCTGATGGGAAGCCAATGCAGGGTTTTTAGGATAGGGGCAGAAAAGGTCAGTGTGCAAAGATTACAAATTAGCCATGCAGCTGTATTCTGCACAACTTGCTTGTTAGCCAGCAGGGTGCCATTAGCTGCTATTACCAGTACATTCCCATAGTATAAGCGAATGGTAATAAGTGCCTGGACTAGGAGGAAGAACGCCAAGGAAAAAGGTTTTTAAGAGCCGCATTGTGAAAAAGCAGGTGCCACACATTGCGTTGACTTGATCTGTCATACATCGCGTTTGGTGAATTTTTATTCCAAGGTTTTTCACCAACTCTTTAAGGCAAAGGTCTTCAAACTTTTTAATGCTGAGACCCCATTATAAAACTTTTTTTCAGCGTAAGGACCCCCTTCTGACAAAAATTTCTAGAACCTGGTAAACCTCATTCTCGGCAACTATAAAAGCCCCAAATTCGGTGGGGAAATAATATCAAACAGTGTTTAGCAAACCAAAGGTGAGTGGGGGTGTAGTCAAAGGTGTAGCTAAAAACTTACAGCTAGATTCATCATTGCCCCGTTTTGCGAGTCCTTAACAGCGATTATTAAGGACTTGCAAAACGGGATTCATGTAGGAATCGCTAAATAAATTGCGATTCCTACACATTCCTTATTTGCGATTAGCAAATTGCTAATCGCAAATAAGGAATAACTCCCCATTCATTCCTATAGGCCAAAGGCCCATAGGAATGAATGGGGAGTTATTCCTTATTTGCGATTAGCAATTTGCTAATCGCAAATAAGGATGCGATTTCAAGGGTGCCAGGGGTGTCCAAAGGACACCCAGTAGCACCCCTGAAATGTAAATTTAGACTTATGTTGCGCACACACATGTCCAAAGAACATGTGTGTGTGTAAATGCACAAAAGTGCATTTTTCTCAGTTTTCGCTATTTACCACGAAGTCAGACTTCGCGGTAAATAGCGGCAAAAAATAGCGAAATCGCAATTTTTTAATGGTTCATGAATAACATTTAAGGAATCTCAAATTGAGATTCCTTAAATGCGATCGCAATTTGAAAAATCGAAATTTTTTGCGATTTTTCAAATTGCGAGTTCATGACCCATTGATGAATTCCAAATGCCATGTTTGCGGGCGCAAACGGACGAATTCAGCGATTCGCACTGTTTGCGCCCGCAAAAATGCTTGATGAATCTAGCTGAAACTGCCTTATTTATGAGGAATTGGAGTAGGGCAGCTCTGCAAGTTTTCTTAATGTGCTGCTCTATGCTAATGTGAAAGGGCTAGAATGCACCATGTTTATGAAATACGGTACAGTCCTGTCCTTTTCCCTTGCACATAAATTGCTGTGTAGGACCACCGTAGGCAGGATTGTTTTTGTACAGGAAGGAGCACCCTCCTTCACAAAAAATTCAGATGCGTTTTTCTCTTTCTATGTGAGCTGCAGAATGCAGCACACATGGAAAGAGGAAAGAACAAGGAGAAAGGAAAGAATCTTTCCTTGTTAAGCCTGGGGAGGCGTCCGTTTATGGAGCTGCCCCAGGTTTACTTGACTTTGTAAACATGGAGCAGCATCAAAATCCATGGGTGTTGCGTGGGAACCCCACGCAAAGCCCATGGAACACCTCCTTGATGAAGAGTAAGGCATCACAGTGACTTGTGCTACCTTGTCTTACTCCATATCTATGAGGCCATGCAAAGCCATGTGACTTTGCACCGCCTCATAGATATGGGTGAGACGCTTGCACCGCCAGAGCTTAAAAAAAGTGATCCTCTTTTGATACAATCCTCTCATAAATAAGCCCAAAAATATTCTGTACGTTTTTAGGTCTTTCACCACCAGGTATCTACATATAAAATAAGGGGCAACGTAATGAAAAATGCATTTAAAAAGTTGTTACTCAATGATGCACTGCAGTTCATTATGGAACCTCTTTTAATTAATGCACTGCAGAGGTCTATGTGTAACCAGAGAACCACAGGATTAAATCTTGTAATGTAATGTAATGTAATGTAGTTTCTTATATAGCGCACGTATCACCACAAAGGGTATCTCGGCGCTTGCTTTGGGAACCCATCCTGGTTTTTCCCTGTGGGATAGCCCAGCTGGGCACCCCCAAGGTGAAAGCCAGGCATCCCGCCGCGGGGGCCGTAGTGGAGATTGAGCAAGCTATTGCCCAGAGTTGCAGAGCGTGAACCCCTGATTCAAGTAGGCACCGAAGCGAGAATTATCAGGTCCGTGGACATTTGGGCTCCAAACCCTGCCGCGTCGGGAATTGAACCCTGGTCCCGGGCCGACCTCTGCTTCTGGGTCTGCCTCCTCTAACCGGTGAGCCACACTTCTCTTGATTGGTGCAGAGGAGTATAGTGACATGTATTTTTAGTGCTACAAGGTCACAGCATGTGACCGAAAGCACTGTCAATATGTAAGTCATTATTTTAACTTGCAGAACACACAGTGTAAGATTGAGTGCTGCAAAACGTGTAAATAGTTGTACAATAAAATGGTGCTTCCAAAATGTAGATTTTTTTTACATAACTTTCCCTTCAACACCTCTTTAGGTGTACTAAGGACTGTGTAAATGCAGTTAAAATTAAAAGCATGCACTTCACAGCCCAAATGATAACTCTTTGCACTACCACTCAAGAAACCAAATCTTTGTTCTCAAAAAACTTGGAGTGATTTGAACAATTAAAACCAGAACCGGCTCCCAAGCTCCCTTTACACTTGCAGATTAACTAATAGGCACATATGCATTTCATTCAGGCAAGCAGACACCCTAGCACGAAAGCTTTTCACAGCACTAGAGACTCAATTGATAAAACTTCAGTTGATAGCGGTTTAAATTAGCCGTCCAAGGACGTCTTTTTTTCCCAAAACAAAAGCAAACGGTTTGATTTGCAGGCACAGATGTAGCTGGGGAATGGCAATCCCCCTCCCAGGCTTCCATGGCCCCCCTGCGGGTACCGCCCCACAGATTGAAGACCTCTGGTTTAGGGGAATGGGCTGTACCAAGTTCTGTTATCCACCAATCAGCCCACCAAAACTCCTGTGCTTTGTCAAATAGCACAATCTCAAATTTCTCGCCATTTAGTTGGAGGTAGTTGTTGGTCATCCAATCAGCGATTTGTCATCTAATCACTGACATGGGGTAGCTGGAGAACTAGAGAACATTAGAACCCAGGAACTTCAGGCAGGAAAAAGATAACTTTCTAAAAATTATTTTTTGTTAATATTTATTAAAATTCTGATTCCACCATTACATTGAATTTTTCCTGAATTAAAAATAGTGGTTTAATTATTTTTCTAGCTGGTCCCTTTCTCGTACTAGTATTTAATATTGTCCCCCTGTGTTTTTAGGGCTCGGCCTACGTCACCACTGCTTCAGCAGTGGGGCGGAGCTCCGAGCCGTATTGTCAAGGGGCTCAGAATAGTGAAGTAAAAATTCCTCAGTGCGCGAGAATGTTCGTGGTGTTCTGTGCCATCTGCATGGCAATTGGTCCTCTTACGGCTGTGTTTTTGTAAGGTTTCACGCAATAGGCCCATAAATTCTCAATTACCAGATGTCAGGGTCCGTTCGCGCATTCACGACTCTGTAGTTTTCTTGAGCTGTAAGTGCGCGCATGCGGTCTCCCCGGCCAGGAGAATGCCATAAATTCTCAATTACGAGCTGTCCGAGGTGCCGGTAATTGAAGGCAGATGCCAGGCTTTTCGCGATTTTGTGCCATTGGGAAAGCCATCTTTCTTTTAACCTTTTAGTATGATTTGTAGTAGTATATAACTATTTGCAGTGCTCATTACACAGACCTGTATTCATCCAAATCATACAATTATTGTACCTAGGCTACCATTTCATTTGCAAACACAATGTCTTCATATTTAAAAGGTTACTCTAGCACATTATTAACAGCATCCACCACAATAATTTTAAAGCCCGACCAAATATTACCACCAATGAAAACATTTTGCGCTGTAGTTGCAGCACTGTTTACTGCTTTCGCCAATATACACCTTATTTGACAGCAATCAAGACCAGCCTTTAAAAAAAAGAAACCTATTTAAATTTGACTGAATGCCACTGATGTTCAACATCAATTGGCAAGTTCAGGATTTTTAAGGGTAGATGTTAACATCAAATAAAACGCACTGTTGTGCTGCCAAAAGTCAAGGGGATGGTCACTGGGTCCAACCTTACCCCACCAACTCCCACCCAAAAATATACAATTTCAAACAATCTATGAAATATGATGATGTATTTTGGAGAGAGAGACGGCCAATGATGCTCGCTTCTCAGTGCACTTTCCTTACTGAAGCATAAAAGGTCCACACTCCTTTGCATTAGTGAATAAAGGGTCCCCATTCAAGTCTATTTCGGAAGTAAACCTCGGCACGTTGCTTTCAGTTACAGAAGCATAACAGGCCACACTCCGTTACGTCCAGGAATAAACAGAGCACTTTCAATTCTGGACTAAAGCAGTGCAAGATTCTTTCCCCTACTGAGTACATCAGTGCTGGTTCCGTTTAGGTACCAAATAAAACAGTGCACACTCCAGTCTATTTAATGACCAAAATGCGCAGATGCATTTCCACTGCTTAGGCAAACACGGCATATTGCTACACAATGTCGACAAAATGGTGCTCCGTTTTTCTTTTAGGGAATATAACAGTTGACAATTTGTTTACATTTTACACTAAAAACGTGTGCATTCTTTTCCCATTTAGTGCTGTGTGCAGCTGTGTGCTGTAGAGTGCTGTGTGCTGTAGAGTGCTGTGTGCTGTAGAGTGCTGTGTGCTGTAGAGTGCTGTGTGCTGAGAAGTGCTGTGTACTGAGAAGTGCTGTGTACTGAAGTGCTGTAGAGTGCTGTGTGCTGTAGAGTGCTGTGTGCTGCAGAGTGCAGAGTGCAGAGTGCTGTGTGCTGTGTGCTGTAGATTGCAGAGTGCTGTGTGCTGTAGAGTGCTATGTGCGGTTGATTCCAGAGTGATGTGTGCTGTAGAGTGCTGTGTGCTGAAGAGTGCTAGTCTAGTCTAGTCTGGAAATTTGTATTGCGCAGAACATATCACATCCCGTGAGGGAGTCTCATGGCGCATGCGGACAGTCCCAGAGAAAAAGAGGAGAGATCCTAAAAAAGGCAAGACCTAGCTGAAAAGCCATGTTTTCAGCAATTTTCGGAACCTCATGTGCTCGGTCGTTGCACGGATGTTCAGAGGAAGTTTGTTCCATAGGAGGGGTGCCATATGGGAAAAAGCACGTCCCCCATTTCTGACTGTTTGTACTCTAGATGGAGTGAGTAGGAACTTGGAGCTGGATCTCAGTTCTCGTCCGGGCTGGTACCAGGTCAATTTTTGGTTCCAGTATTTGGGTCCAGTGCCATGCATATGTTTATGAACTAGACACATGATTTTAAAAATGACTCTTTTTTTTATTGTGAGCCAGTGTAGGTTCTTTAGGCTTGGAGAGGAAGGGGATCGTTTTGGGAGTCCAAGAATCAGACGGGCAGCAGTGTTTTGAACAACTTGTAGCCTCTTTATATGGCACTCATTTATGGCAAGCAGGATGGAATTATAGTAGTCTAACCTATTTATTATGAGGCCCTGCACTAGAACTTTGCGAGCTTCTTTTGGTATCCATTTGAAAGCTCTGCGGAGGCTTCGCATGATTCCTAAACAGGTCCCGACAGTATGGTTCACATGGTCCTTCATGGATAATTTATTATCCATGTGGATTCCGAGGTTGCGAACGGATTCTTTTGGGACCGGACATTCCCCCAATTCCGGGGGCCACCAGTCTTGAGTCCAATGTGCACTCGCTTGACCAAAGGTCATTATTTCTGGTCATTATTATTATTGCTGTGTGCTGAAGAGTGCTGTGTGCTGAAGAGTGCTGTGTGCTGTAGAGTGCTGTGTGCTGTAGAGTGCTGTGTCCTGAGAAGTGCTGTGTGCTGTAGAGTGCTGTGTGCTGTAGAGTGCTGTGTGCTGTAGAGTGCTGTGTGCTGTACAGTGCTGTGTGGTGTACAGTGATGTGTGCTGTACAGTGCAGAGTGCTGTGTGCTGTTGATTCCAGAGTGATGTGTGCAGTTGAGTGCAGAGTGATGTGTGCTGTAGAGTGCTGTGTGCTGAAGAGTGCTGTGTGCTGTAGAGTGCTGTGTGCTGTAGAGTGCTGTGTCCTGTAGAGTGCTGTGTGCTGAAGAGTGCTGTGTCCTGAGAAGTGCTGTGTCCTGGGAAGTGCTGTGTCCTGAGAAGTGCTGTGTCCTGAGACGTGCTGTGTGCTGTAGAGTGGTGTGTGCTGTAGAGTGGTGTGTGCTGTAGAGTGCTGTGTGCTGAGAAGTGCTGTGTACTGAGAAGTGCTGTAGAGTGCTGTGTGCTGTAGAGTGCTGTGTGCTGTAGAGTGCTGTGTGTAGATAAGTACCAACAGTCAGTACAGAATGAGTGCAGAGTGGCAGTGAGTGCAGAATGCTGAGTGCACAGTGAGTGCACAGTGAGTGCACAGTGAGTGCAGGGGCAAAGTGAATGCAGTTGCAGAGAGTGCAGGGTGAGTGCAGGTGCACAGTGAGTGAGTGCAAAGTGAGAGCAGGTGCAGAGTGCAGAGAAAGTGAGTGCAGAAAGAGTGAGTGCAGAGTGAGTGCAAGTGCGGAATGACTGCAGAGTGAGTGTGACTGCAGAGTGACTGCAGTGAGTGTGACTGCATAGTGACTGCAGAGTGAGTGTGATTGGAGATTGAGTGTAGAGTGATTGCAGGTGCAAAGTGAGTGCAGAGTGAGATCAGGTACAGAGTGGGTGCAGAGTGAGTGCGAGTGCAGAATGACTGCAGAGTAAGTGTGACTCCAGATTTACTGCAGCGTGAGTGTCACTGCAGAGTGACTGCCGAGTGACTGCAGAGTGAGTGTGACTTCAGAGTAACAGTGACTGCAGAGTGACAGTGACTGCAGCTGTGAGTGTGCAAGGTAAACAGTGTGTGAGTATGTGAGTATGCAGGGTGAACAGTGTGTAAGTGTGCAGGGTGAAAAGTGTGTGAGTGTCCAGGATGAACAGTGTGTGAGTATGCGAATGAACAGTGTGGGTGTGCAGAGTGAGTAGTGTATGTGTGTAGGGACACTGTCTGAGTGTGCGGGAGACAAACACTAAAACTAAGTTCACCACACACAAACCCACACACCACATACACATACATCACACACACATACCACACCCACACACACTAAACACACACCAGCTTCTCACCAGCACACACTCATCACTACACACAAAAAAAACACACAAAACAACACACCTCCAGCCGTGCATACTTTCACCAGGCACAAATAACAACAGCCATCAATGTACGCTTTCACCAAACACAAACACGACAATGCATCAGTGCCGCAAATCCACCACACACACACAACACACAATGTCAGTACATGCTTTCACCAAACACACACACACCAGCAGCTGTCACTGCACACTTTCATCAGTCACACACAACACCACCAAAGTTCACTCTTTCAGTAAGCACACTCATCAACAGCTGTCAGTGCACGCTTTTACAAAGCACACGCATTACCATCCATCTCTGTACGCTTCACAGCCACACAAGCACACACACCACCAGCCATCACTGCACAATTCCTACAGGCACACACATCCACCACCCATCAATGCACCTATCAATTGTTAATGCATCCACCATAAAATATTGTAGCAATCGCTCTATGCTACGCTTTACCTTTTCAAGATAATGCGTTAAAGCACAGCACACCACCATTGCTAATATTCAAATGCAAAACACATTTTTCCAACACACACCACATGCTCACACTCCAAGACACATGCATAAAATACATTGCCATTTACAAGGCCATTTTCTCTAACTCAAAAAAACCTGAGACCTATTGCATTTCTAATGCTTGTTTTTTTATGGGTTAGCCAGTCTTCCTACAGTGAAAATTGCTTTAGGGGGCCAGTCACCGTAGGACACTCTATCTTTAAATATCTGCAGGGCCTACTTCAAATACCATAAATCCTGCCTGGTGGGCTACAGGGCCTTCATAGGGGTGACTAATTAATATTTAAAAGGAAGGTTTTTACTTGTAAAAAGGGGTTTATCATTATAGGTCTTGTGAATGCTTTGCGATATTAGTCAGGCTGCAGTAGATGCACTGCCACTATAGTGGATGGCAGAATTGGTACTAGATTACACTTGGTGCATTTAACTTCTGGGTACATCTTGTCCCATATTCTTGATACGTATGATGGAGCAAGGATTCGCACGATATGCGACTTGCTTGTACTCATGAACCTCGAATAACATTTAATGTCATAACCAACACGTTTGTCTTATTAATATTGCACTTTTATACTACACGGTGGTGTCCCAGTTACGCTTGCCTATGTGTTTACTAATCCTAACTACGCTTGCATCTAAAATGGTCGCTGCTATGCGGGATTCTAGTCTGCGCATGCGTCGGTCATACCCATGTGATGTGACGCACTCGCAGTTCTGGAGGGAACTTGTCGCTCATGCGCAGTACAGCTAAAGATGGCTGCTTTGTTTCTCACATGCTCTTCGCTTGCACTGCTGCTTTTGCTAAGCCATTTCGTTCTGCTTAACTCCTAATGCTATAGTTATTATAAAGTAAGGGATGTAGTATAGCCAATCATGGTATACAGTGTATTCATTTTTTCTGTGTTTCTAAATTGTTTTCGCTTACTTTTCATGTATCGATCTTTGCGGGCCTAGGAGAGGTGACCCCTTCCATCTTTGAAGCGGTGCAGTACTAATCACGTGATGAGGAAAAAGAGAGTCATACAGCAGTGGAACCCAGCCAGCTGGCTGCCGAAGCTAAGATGCCCCTGGGAAGATGACCCATGCCCCGGGAGAAGACTTCAACTCGTACCTGCATTCGCTACATGTTGCGATAATTTTTGTATGCTCTATTGTTTTCTGAATTTCTATGCCATGGGAACTGGAATGTAAGGGGTGGGTTCGAAAACTGAATATTTAGTATGGGAAAGTTCAAATTATAGGTGGTGTCATGACCTAACCACCTCTCTTGTCCAATCCGAAGTTGGGGATCCTTTCACTTGCAACATTGGTGGGTGGTACACCGACCCGAAAACAGTATAACTAGCCTAGGTTTAGCTAGAGAAATTGTCCGACTTGTCAGAATAGCTGACCTGTCACTGACCCTACAAACTCTATAGGTGATTGATACAGAGAGCTGCGGAGCACTCTGTCCGTAATTTCCACAAACTCAGTCTGGGGTGGAGAAACCTTAAGTGCTGGCGAAGCACTTTGCTGGGAGATTCGAGAACCCAATCGGGGTTATTGGCAAATACCTTGCAGAGAGGGCGTAGCGCAGGCGTTGCATCCGAAGCTGCAGGTGTTGGTCGTACCCTTTGGTGAGCAAAGTCCTGATCCGAATCCTGGGGTTATCCTGTCCTGACTGTCCATGAGCTGTACCTGCTCACCTACTGGCATCCTAAGTCCTTGAGGGTCCTTTCCCGCCTTTCCCAACGGACCCGTGGCCAGGGTTAGTCTTCATTCAGTCCTAGGTAAATATAATCCATGTGGGTGTTTGTCTATCTAAATCTTTTCTCTCCAATTTTCTAAATAAAGCAAACTTGCCTATGTGATTTTTCTCTGACATTTGACTCTCACGTAAAGTATTATTCTAGCATGTTCCATATTTTCTCCCTACCTTTACTCAAACACTGAACTGGTTGCATATCTAGTATGTTCCACTCTTACCCTCCCTATAGAGAAAATAAGTACATCTTGAAAAGTATTGTTTCTTCTAAATCGATTATTATATTCAAATCAGCATTGATTAGAATGTTCCCTTGTTCTTACCCACCCTTTAGTAACGTTGTGAAAGTCTGTTAGACAAAATTAGTGTGTTCCTTATTTTCCCATTTCCTTTATTTTCGAGCTATAGATGATTCTTACTTTGATTCATAGTTACACTATATTCTTGATTTTAGTTATAGATGTTCTGATTTGTGTAAATTGCATTCTCATGGCATATGAAGAAAATGATGATTAGATAAAGCTTTGAAAACTTCTTGTGTTTGTGGTTATTACAAGGTATAAAACATTCTGCAAATTGTACATGGTATTGTTTAGTGTTATCTTCCTACCCCTGCTAGCTCCTGATCTATCGTGATCATAACTACCTGTGACAAGGATTGGTAAGTCAGGTACACAGAAATAAATAGTATAGACAAGGATTACTGATAGTAGTGTGTAGGTTACCTGATTAATGACATTTAGTGATAAATACGCTATGGGCCCAAGTGTGCATATTTGATAAAATAAGAGTCGGTGACCTGCGCGCTCTATCACTTATAGGTAAGGAAAATATACCAATTTGGAATATTCCAATTTAACCATGTTAAAAGGGTGAGCACATGCACTTTAGTACTGTTAGATGGGGTAAAGTGCAGAGAGTTCTAAAGCCCACAAACATATAGGTCCGGCAAATGGCAAAACATCTTGGGTGATCACGCACAGAAAATGCAGATTTCCTACAGTCAGGGATATTAATAAAATAAAAAAAGAATAAGAAGTGGTGGGGTGGCCCACCCAGGCACCAGGTCCTGCCCCATCTCCAAACTACAACTGAATCTTTCTGACAACCCTCCTGAGGAGAAGATTATGGGGTGGTGACGCCCAGTCTGCCAACCCAGTCAGGGGCCAGACACCTACTAAATACTAGAGATTTTTTTTTTACTAGAAGAGGTAAACGTCATTGCCCCATCCCATAACAGTCCCAGCAGTCTTTCTGCCCCATGGGCTAATTAGAGATAGTTTATCGTCAATCTTCCCCCATAGAAAGAGAATAGTCTGAGACGATGAATTGAAACCAGAATGGGCTAAACCATGGACCAAGTGAAGACCACATTCACTTCACATGGTCACAGTTTTCATCCATTTCCGTCACAGGCGAAAGGCCCATCCACACATGTCTGCTATCATTTGTATCGAGAGAAGTGTGGAAACCGAGAATGGTACAATATTAATTATTATCAATTGATATCCTCTACATTTTTCGTTTCCAAGTGTAAACCAGTGTACAAGAACAAACTCATTTTGCAAAATGTCCTTCGTATCACGTGATAGTATGGACAAGCACAGAGTTGTAGAAAGAATCACTATTCCTAAACTCAGTAATCTAGGCACATTTAAAAAAATCCTTAGGTTTCCTTCATACCCGTTTTACATTTATTGGCTTTTACCACGCAAATTGCTGCATGGTCAGCACACAAAGGAATATCATTATAAGCTGCAGCTCAGTTGTTGGCTATGAGTATCACACGTTTTTCGTCAAGTAAAAAACACTAAATATCCCTGCGACCAAAATGGTATGACTGTTATAGAGTAGTTGGTAAATTAGCCATTGGGGCAAAAAGTTACAGATGAAAGAGTTGTCACCCTGTAATAAAGGGGTAGAGCAAAACAGGGTCTTACCTGGGTCTCCATGCCTGGATTTCATTCCGATGCAACCTGAACGGGCAATAGGAAAGGTTACCAGCAAAAAAGGACAAGAACAGTAAACTAAAGAAAAAACAAATACAGAGGAGGACTTTTATTTCCCTACCACAAGAGAAAGGCATGCACCGACAGCAAGGAAGGACAAATGGGAAAGTTGTGGACTGAAGACAAAACGGATGCGAAGTGGACAAGAGATGCTGAGGGAGAAAGCGAGACGGGAGCAGAATACTTTGTTGGAGTAACAGTGGATGCACCAGGGGCACCACAGGATACCCAGGAAGCAGCCTCCAACACCACAGTGCCTCCTGAAGGATGCTCCACCCAGAGAGACCCTCAACCCCACCACGCTCATTGAGGGGCATGGCTCGCACAGATGAATGCCCAGTTACGGGGATGGAGAGAGTAGTCATTTTACTTGGGATACTAGTTGCACTAAAGGGTGATGGCATAATGACTTGTATGCTCTTTTCTTTTTGGATTACAGTTGTTCCCGAAGAAAATAAATATGTGTTACAGGGTATCAAAGTATCTCATTAAAAGCCAGAGAAGCTACAAAAGATCTTGAAATAAGAGCGAGACTGGTTCATTTTGGCGTTCAAATATCTGTAGCTTATATAATTTGATTCAGATGCACAATTATTTTTATTTTTACCCTGAAGTAATACTATTAGATTCAGAAGTTCGAATCTTCAACACCGAGGCATACAGGGTAAATTGAAGGGAAGGAAAGCAGACAACTCCTAAAGCTGGTAGAAGCTATATCAACTGAAGAATAGGAGAACTATGATACCAGAGATAAAGAAGAAGAGTAATCCTCAGACAGAAACTCCAGAGGGTATAATGGAGAAACAAAGTAAGAGTGGAACACCACCTATCTAGTACACTTACCTTTGTTCAATGTGCTTTTCCGGGGGATTCCAGTCTGGAACCACCGTCACCTAAAAGAAGAAAAGAAAGAAAGACTTGAGAAGAGATCAAGACAAGCCTAAACAAACGGTCCACCCTGTGAACTGACTGGACTGCAATTATTAGTTTTTACATATATATTTTCCCTTCTGCTTCATATCCAAAGATTGAGAATGCAAAATAAAATAAATAAGAAGTGAACCACAACCTGGGTTTTTCATTCTTTCATACCAAACCAAACCCTGCTTACGCTCCCATTGATGTATTTTCTCTTTTTCTAATATTATTTTTAATTTTTACAATCAGTTTATTTGGGAAAACCATGAGAGGTCCACACAAATCATCCCATGCAGAATTAGGAATCTCTAAATCCTTGCCAGAAACAGCCAATGTGAAACAGGTCCAGAACTTGTTGGATTATCAGAGTCCACAGTGAATATGCATACCAGAAGGGTGAGAGTACCATTCCTCTACTTGCAATGAAATCATTATACTGGGGGCCCAAATATACCAATTATACTCGTGTATGTGAAACTAAATTCTCAGTTGAGCATAATTCTTCCCCCTCTTACAGCTAAAAGCAGTAGTGGGTCAAACAAACTAGGAAAGTCTTGTGGTGAGCTGCATTCTTGAAGGAGTTATACATGAGGTAATAATTTATGCTTACTGATATCATCTAGTCCAGATGCCACATGATCATTTCCTCTTATCTAGATCCACCTGTACGTCATGTGATAGCCTGTGAGGTCACTGTAAGCTCAATATTTTTGTTATACAATTTTCTCTGATGTCATAAGCATGATAATTAGCTATTTTAATACATGAATCTCTTACCTATTTTTGGTCAAAGAATGTTGCCCGGTATGCCAGTGGTTACCTTGTGAGCCAGCGGCCAAAGGCGGCAACTTACGTTGTTTGATTCACCTTAAGACCAACATCCAAAATTACCGGAGCAGGTGTCGAGAAAAACTTTTGACCTGCAGGTCATAGACTAGTCTCAGCGCAGAGTGCTTAGCTTTCTAAGCTATCTTATGAGCTTCCTTTGTTAAGCTGCTGGTGTGCTTGGAGCTCCCCTATCTCTCTCCTGATTTATTTTAGAATGCTGAACATGAACAGATCCGAATGGCGAGTTACAAACTGTGGAAACTTGTGCTTTAACAGAGATAAAATAAGTGAGGGTAGGGAGTCTATACAATGAACAAGGCAGAAGAAGGGTTACTGGGAATTATTTATAAGTCTGTGTAATTTGGGCCTGACCAAAAACATGTGAATTAACATCCTATGCTTGACATTGCGTGCCACCTAACCAGTATTTCAATCAATCAATCAGGGTTTGTAAAGCACGGTTAATCACCTGATGGGGTATCCAGGCACTTGCAGGTCCCGGGGAATAATTCGAACATCCTAGTATGAGGGCTTTCGTACCTCTGGAGGTGAGGTGATGGTCGAGAGTTCAGAGGGGAGGCTGTTCCAGGTCTTTGCTGCGATGTGGAAGAAGGAGCGTCCTCCACTTCTGCTTCTGAAGATGCTGGAAATATGGGCCAAAGATAGAGAGGCGAAGTATAGTCTTATTGACGCATGGTGGAAGTTTAGCCATTGGTTAAGGTAGGCGGGCCATTGGTTTTGTAGAGCTTTGTGTGCGTGGGTCAGCACCATGAATTGGCATCTCTTTTATACGGGTAGCGAGTGGACTTGATTGAGTTGGGACTTTTCTTCTTTCAGCTCATTTCTGACCTTTATTTTCCTTTCTTCTATCTAACATTTTTTTTTCTCATTCTATTTGTTTCAGACCTTCCTTTTTCTCTTCTGCTCGTTTCAGACCTTTCTTTTTTACCATTTCTGGGCGTTTCTCCCCTCTTCTCATGTTTCCCTCCTCCTGCCACCCATCGCCCCACCCTCCCCCAGGACCTACTTAATGGAGGCTGCAGCGCAACCCCATTGAGCAGCTCCACCTGCAACAGTTATCCTGTAAAGCTTGCCCACAATCCGCTACCCTTTGCTGCCTTAAATTTGTGCTTCCTCAGCTCGTTTTCTGCCTTCCTTTCTGCTTGTTTTTCTGCCTTCTATTTTGCCTCTGTCTGCTCGTTTCTGACCTTAATTTTGGCTCCCTCTACTTGTTTCTGACCTTGATTTTTCCTCTTTCAGCTTATATCTGCCTGTTATTTTTCCTCTTTCTGCTGGTTTCCAACCTTTATTTTTCTTCTTTTTGCTTGTTTCTGCCTGTTATTTATCCTCTTTCTGCTAGTTTCTGCCCGTTATTTTTCCTCTGTCTGCTGATTTCTGCCTGTTATTTTTAGGTCTTGCGCCTAGCGGTGCAGCAGTGCTCGCGCAGCATGAGACATTTAGTAGGTGAAAAACGGGTTATTGAGGGTGACCTAGGAATCACACAGGCTCGTGAGTATGGGATTCCTTTTGAGCTATGTGATTGGCCTTTGTGTGAGTCTTTTTATTAAAGACTGCACGCAATTGGCCAGAGGCGGGCGCATTGCTCTGCCACGGCCTATTGGTGTCTATTACGTGCTTGGTGCGCGTAATAGACACCAGTAGGCCGTCACGTGGTTTCAATTATCGTGCCCAGACATGGGTGCGATAAGTTAAACCACGTATGTGGCTGTGGCACGCGCGCACCACTTGTTGTGCTCTTCCGTCCACATTTTCCAACAAGTATTGTGTTCCGTCCCTACCCCATCTGACGAGCAGCGCCGGCATCGCCATTCACCGTGTCACCTTCCTGTGATCACACAATCAGCCCCGGTGGTTTTTGGTGCCCGCCTTTGATGCGCCGTGCGTCTGACTGGCTCTGAAATGGCGTTGGCTCGAAATCCTTTCAATCACGGCACGGAGTCCACGGTGGTTTATCAAAAAGTTGCACTGTTCTCTCCAGTGCTTGAATTGGAAAAATAGAAGTGCAGGTCCCCGGTACCTGCTTGTTTCTGAGAAGTGCAGGTACTCTCCAATCATATGTCACTCTTGAGAAGTGCAGTCCCTCCTTCTCAAAATATAAAAGTGCCGGCCCATTTAAAGCACTAGTTCTCTCCATTGCGTTGCCAGCCTGCAACCGCTCGCCCCCGCCCCCTCTGCTCCCAGCAAACAAACATGCACATCCACAGTGTACACTGGTGTACTGTTTACGCTTTTTCTAGCCACTTTAGCAGATACATGACCCGAGGTGCAGGGGAGCTTTATTCAGGATCACAAGTTTTAACCAAACAAAACATTCTGACAGCCAGCAATTTTCCGGACTTCCACACTGAAAATTACCGTTTTATCCTGTCTGAGTTTTTCAGCTTGAATGTAATGACGCTCACAATACAATATGTCTATTACACATTCAAATATGAAGGTACTTTGATACACCAATGCAATAAGTGTCACATTATTAAAAGTTCTGAGCTATTGACGTTCCAATTAATGCAAAGTAATCAGCTCAAACATTAAGTAATGCGAGACCTATTGCATTGCAAATGCTTGTTCCTCTTTCTGCTAGTTTCTGACCTTTTGTTTTCCCTCTTTCTGCTTGTTTCTGACCTGGCTCTTTGACGGAGACATTGCATCCACAGCACCCAGAGACCACTAGGGGCGACTGTGCTGCACTATACAAATGCTGATTTACTAACTGATTGATGCGTTGAGGAAGAAGGCAGGAGTCGGCACTGATCTGTGATTTCATGGTGAGCTTGTTGTCAATGATGATTCCAAAGTTTCTGGCGTGGTTGGAGGTTTGGGTGAGGGTTCTGATGGCCACCAGGAGTAGTTCCACTAGTTGCTGTTGTTGCCAAAGATCAGTACTTCCGTTTTCTATTCGTTCAGCTGCAGGCAGTTGATCTTTATCCAGTCGGTGATGCTCGTCATGCCTCTGTGGAAAATTGGTCCCGGTGGCATTGGGGTCATCTTTGAGCAAGACGATGACTTGTGTATTGTCTGTGTAGGAGATTATGTTGCGACACTCAAATCAGACGTTGTTGGCCAGCTGGGTCATGTATGTGTTGAAAATTGTGGGACTGAGAGTTGAGCCCTGTGGGACACTGCAGGTGAAGTTCTTGGGTCCAGAGGTGAAAGGTGGGAGGTGGATCCTCTGTGTTCTTTCGGTGAGAAAGGAGGTGATCCATCTGAATGCGTCCCCTTGGATGTCGATATGGTGGAGTCTTGCAATCAGCGTGTGGTGGGATGAAGGCTGCAGAGAGGTGGAGGAGGATAAGAGCTGCTGGGTCTCCTCAGTCGAGGATTTGTATGCTGTCGGTGGCTGCAATCAGGGCGGTCTAAATGCTGTGACTGCTGCGGAAGCCGGATTGGGGGGTGTTGAATAGCTGATATTGCTCCAAGTATGTCATGAGTTGCTTGTTGAGGATCTTTTCTAATACCTTGGTTGCAAAAGGGAGCAGGGATATTGGCTGGTAGTTTTTAAGTTTGCTGGGGTCGGCTGAGGGTTTTTTGAGAAGTGGTCTGACTTCGGTGTTTCCAGGCATCAGTAAATATTATGTTGGTGATTGAGGATTATGCAGGGTGGTGCATTCATGCCCAAACCTTTGATTTCCAACATTGAAACTATGGTGGCGGCATGGGTCTGTGGGAGCTCTCAAATATATGGATTTCATGGTGGAGGTGGTGTCCTGAGTGAAGAGGAGGTTCCAAGTGGTCGGTATATGGTTTGTGTTGGTTGGGGTGGTGGTGTGTCTGTCGAGAAAGTCAGTATGTGTAGGTTAGAGTTCATAGATTTCTGTACATGGTTGCGATCTTGTCATGGAAGAAGTCTGCATGGTTGTCGCACAGCTCTTAGGAGAGTGTGATGTTGTTTTTGCCGGCAGTCTGGTTGGAGAATTCCTTAACGCTGTCCAAAAGATCCTTGTTGTCGTTGGTTTTGATGCATGCAGGTAGGGCTGTCTTCTTTGCTGCCCTCAACACGCGGTGGTAGAGGTTAAGAGAGGTATTTTTTATTTTTTTATTTTTTATTTTTGGAAGACCTTTATTTATAACAGTTGTACACAGAGCCCAACAAAAAGCCCGAAGGCTTAGCAGTACAGTACATAGCAATACGTCAGTGTACAGAGGATTAGTTACAGATTTACTGAGGTCAAATTTTAGTTCGTAAGGATAAGTGGTATCAGGACAATTTAAATCAGAACATTGATTCCAGCAGCTAAGGATCAGGAGAAATAAGTACACGTTTCGTTTGTTTCACCAATACCACGACTATCCTCTTAGAAGGAAGCATCTGAATAAACAGTAGTACACACCATTTAAACTTCAATAACCGGGGAGTCAGCCCACTATATAGCTCATAAGAAAAAAGAAGAAAGAATAGAAGGCCCATAGAACAAAAAGAAATAAACAAAAACCCCCTCCAACCCCCCGCCCTGCACCCCTGCAGCTGGCTACTACCTACCCCCCCTAGCAGTGTGCCTGTCGCCCCAAAAAAAGGAGTCCGAAGTATAGAAGGTAGGTAAAAGGTCCTAATCTATAACTACAATGAAAGTAGTGGGAAGCGGGGAGGAGCCCTCCACCAGTCCCCCGGCATCTCCCTCCCGTAGTTTCAGTAACAGCACAGGGTGTAAAGTCCGGTAACAAAAACCATTACTAGCAAACAATTTTCATAGCACAAATTCGGCATATTGCGCAATCAGGGAAATCAGCACGTCGCACATCTATCTCGGTCAGCAACGAAGAAACTGTCAGTCTGTAGTAGGCAGCGTTCATCCCTGTCCCGTCTTATCTTTTCTGCCACTGCTTACCAAAGTGTCCCAAGCGGGCGTGAACAGCAGCCCAAAAGCGTCAATTTGATTCAACCAGACCTCGGCCATACCCTTTTCACACCGATCCAGTGATCCCGGCCAGGGCCAAAAGTACACCTTCCACATGATATACAGCGGAGCTGGGCCAGGGAGGAAAGTCTCAATGTCCAACAACAGCTGGAGCGGCCCCCGGGTAACGGGGAGCATGACTTGGGGCGCGCACTCCCGTCGCGATTCCAATCCGAAGACTACACGTCGTCCCGGGCATGCAATATCTTCAGCAAGGGACGTTTCGGGGCTAGGGGTCTCAAATCCGTCAGTGTCGCATAGGGCCGCTATCTTGTTGTAGACGGGCATAGAGTGAGGCATGCCGCTATGTACCTGCTGACCAGCTATTCTCGATCGCCCCAGTGCACACACGATATCATCCACCTTGCTGGCCAGGGTTCGAACAGATTGCACCATGTTGTGGCGAAGGGCGACAATAGCTGCCATAAGACCGCCATAGTACCGGTCTCTTCCGTGCTCCCCCTCAATCATGCCTCCCTGCTCCATACGTCCACGATCCCTTTGTGGCTCAGTCTCCTCGAGGCTGCACTCCGTCGTGCCCGTTCTGTTCATTGGCAGGGACACACTGATTCGGGCCAGGTTACACACAGAGGGGCATCAGATACCTGTGTACCGCAATAGCGGCCGACAAAATCAATATGGTGCGATAAGCAACTATCAATGAAGAAGCAGCCCTGCTCGATGTTAAATAAGCAGAAATTCGGGAGCCTCCCGCCGATAGCGGGACAATGCGCAAGCAGTTTCTCAGCAGCAAACAATCGAAGCTCCTGCGATTGTGCAATTCAACCCAAACAAATCGTCAGGCACGCCTTGGATTCGTACCTTCAGTCCAGCAGGATATGCGTTTCGAAAGTCGGCCGTTTCTCGCCAGAAATGATCCGACCGGCCCCTCTCAGTCGCAGGCGCCCGTTGTTATTCACTTGGTGGCCAGCCTCGATATCTACTCGAGGCCCCGGTCACAGGGCTGCTGCGGGCCGCAAACTGTAGCTGGATGTTTCTCCCGCTTTTGTAGGCGCGAGCCTCAGGATTTCTCCGTGGGTCGTCGGAAGTTGTCATTTTCCTCAATATGCCGTTTCAGTGCAGGATCGCCGGCAGGATATGAGCGCAGGAGGAGATGATCTTCGGAGCCGAGGGACTAGGCTTCCGTCCCGGACGCCATCTTGGCTCCTTGTTAAGAGATGTCTTGAAGGCTGCCCTGTTGGAGGTGTTCTTGCTAGCACACATCCTCCTCTCCAGCTGTTTGCGTTCTCATGTTGCTTTTCTGAGTTCCCAGGTGTACCAGCTGGCCATTTTGGAGGATTTTCCCTGGCTATTGGTCTGGATGGAGACAATGCTGCTGGCGCAGTTGGCGGTCCAGGCATTTAAGTTCTTAACTTTCTGTTCGCGATTGGTGGCAGTGGAGGGATTGGAGGTGTTGAGGGCGTTCGTCCAGATGGTCTCTGAGATTTTGTTCAAGCTGCGATGGGAGGCGCGGGTCATCTTGAGGGTGGTGGTGAGGGGGCTGGAGATGCTGAATTGGACGATGGAACGATCAGTCCATGTGAATTCTGTGACATAGCTGTACTTGACATAGTTGCTGGATGTGAAGATATGGTGCAGCGTGTGTCATGCGGTGTGCGTGGGGTCGTGGACAATCTGGGTCAATCCGAAGCTGCTCCTACTGTTGAGGAGCTGTGTGGTGTTGTTGTTGAGGTCGTTGATATGGAAATTCAGGTCGCTGAGGAAGATGTAGTCCTCGGATTCTAAAGGTAGGGGCGCAATGAAGTCCTCAATGGCGATGCAGAAGCTGGAATGTGAGCCTGGGGGTCGGTATGCAAGAGTGCCTCTGATGGTTGTCTAGTCAGCAGTGTGGAGCTTGAAGTTGAGGTGCACCATGGGGGTGGTGGTGATATACTTTATGTTCTGTTTGTGGATGACAGCTACTTCTTCTCCAGGCTTGTTGATGCGATCTTGGTGAGATGCCCAGGACACATTGTTTGTGGTCAAGGACAACATGTTTTCATGTTTATTTTGTCTTTGGGACAAGTAGGCCCAACCCCCTGCAGTACAAACCCTTTGGCTGCCAGTTTACAGTACCACACTATGCATCAGGGAAGGGTAATGTATGCAGTTGGGGTTAAAATTGTGTTCATAAGTTAATGTTGTTTGAAATTGTATTCATGGTTCCTTAATGCAAAGCCTTTATTATTAGGGTGAGCGCTCTAAAGAAATGTTGTAAATTCAACTGCACTGCTGAAAGTGGTCCTGGTATAAAAATGTATACATACATGCTACGTGTAATGCTCCCAGATTAGATGCAGATATTTCCTGAGCTTGAAAGAAAGGTTGATGGTTCATTGCTTTCGAAATAAAATGTTCACCAAAAAATGCATCTTGGAGGAAAAAAAAATTGCTAAAATATTATGACATTTTAGATACCATTTCTTTGAAGTTCATTTAGTAAAATGTGTTGATGTATGCTAGTATGTCCCAAAAATACTCATAATGGAAAATCAGTGCAAGCAGTTTTAAGATGATTTTGGGAAACATGAAAATAAACATGCACTGGCAAAACCAGTAGGTCTTACATCATTGGTCAGCCTTTTGGTTTTGTCAATGCAGGTCTTGTTTTTACCTGTTTTTTGTACAACTTTAGTGTTGTGGGAGCGGCTGTCCCCTTACCATTATAACAAACATTGGCAAAAAACAATGTGGGTCTCATAAAGCACACACTGACACAGTAGTTCCTTGCTTCCTGGCACTGAACAAAACGACTTTGTCTGCCAATATAGTCCTTGTAAAAGAGCAGAATTCTGTCACTCACAATAAGGCCGGCCAAAAGAGATAACATTTTAATAAAAACAAAAGGTTATGTTAACAATACAGCTCATTAGGGGCCCAATTCTTAAAGAAAGCCACAAAGGTGTCCCACAGCATACTTCCTTTGTCATACTTCCTTGCATTAGTGCATTTGCGGCTTTAATGAATTCCCAAGAATTTACAGAAGTAGGTCAAGAAATGTTACTCCTACAAAATATCTGTGAGCTCCATTTTAGCACAAGCAAATATGTTTGTATAGATTTGCTCCTACAAATATATGTTGAGAGTTTACAAGTTCACTTTCCCTCCAGCTACTTTTTTCCCAACCCTGGAACAAATGTTACTTCTGCCCTTGTCAGGAGTAAATTTCCAACCTTTCTCAGCATGGGAAAAGATTAGAAAAGAGCTGGTGAAAATCCCTAAATCTTGTAAGTTAGTAGGTTTAAACAGAGTCTAAAAGGAATTCCAACCCTGAAACTATTGCTTTCCGCTACCTCCAGACCCAATATGTAGATCTATGAAACAGCGACAAAATTAGGGAATTGCTTGTATTGAAACATTACTATAGTGTGAGCTCTAGCATTATCAGAGAGGCTATTATCAGAGCACTTACATAATGAGATTGTTGCCATAATGTGTTGCCCCCTGCATGGAACCAAAGGACAAATTGATTTTTTTAAAGGACAAGTAGATTTATGAAGCAACCTATCCCACGGACAAGTAGATATTTTATTAAATTCCACACCCCTGTGTTGGGGATCGCTGTGGCAATGTCTAGAGTGGATGCGGTGTTGAGCCAGGTCTTGTGAGGAAGACAACATCGGGGGTGAGAGTGGAGATAAGGTCCCATAATTCGATGGAGTGCCTACACAAACAGCACAGGTTGAGGAGTAAGCAGTTGATTTGGTGTGTCGCTTCTGGTGTGTGGTGGCGAGGCGTCGGTGCTTGTGCAGGTGCAGAAGGTGCACCTGGCGCAGGAAAACGGTCCTACCATAGAGCGCAGTGGCAGCAGCGTTCACTTGGTCGTCCGGTGTTCAAGGAGTGGAAGACTGCACCAGTGCCTTATTTTATGGGTAGGTTGGGTACCAGGGATCCTGGGGCTGGGCGTAGACGTCCAGGCTGATGGTTGTTTTATGTCTTTTTTTATATATACCCCTGACGAAGGGAACATATCCCGAAATGCATTGGGTGACCTTTTAAATTAAGCTGTGACTTGTTGAAACATCTCCTGTTTACAAACATGTTTGAAAATAAGACAAGAATGAGTAAAATAAACCGATGAAAAAAGAAGAAATGGAGTAAAATAATTCGAATTAAAAAGAGGATGAATTGAAAAGGAACTTGAAATTGTTTTATTGGACTCATTAGTCTATGGATATGGCTGTGCAGCCGGAGTGGGGTCGTAAAAGGTCCCCCATGTGCTTGTTTAATATGTTAAGTGCATTTGAATGAAGCGTTATGCCTTCTTGCACGCCCTTATATGTCTGAAGCAATGTAGCAAATAAAACTAAGGACTAAAAGTAGAAGTAAATGGTGTGCATCTCACCACTACCAATGTATATGATATGCAATGCAACTTCCGTTCTCTTTGTTGAGTTGCACCCACTATTAATGTGGACATAATGAATGTTTATATTAAACCAGACGAAATCTGTATAATTATTGTGTTTAAACATTGAATATCATTACAGGAGTGTTGTTTCCGAACATGAGCAGCTATCATCAGTATGGAAATAATATACGAATGTAACTTATTTAATGTTTCGAAAATTGAGAATCGGTTTGATCTGATTAATGGAGATGTTTATACCTGCATTTCTATTGTTTACAAAATCACGCTATTACAACCCAGTGATGTCTAGCATGTGAAGTTGAGAGATTATTATGGTGAAGGAACGTGCAGAAGTTTTATTACACGCAATAGTATATATAATCAGGATATTCTGGGAAATGTAGTATGAACTCGTGTGAATATTCAGACATGTGATTGTTTACTAGGAGGGAGTGGGAGGAGACAACACTGCTTCGACAGATTAAAATCAGCTGCCAAAATGTTTGTGGGTAAAGATGGATCGGGGCACTGGATGAAACAAGAATGTGTTGGAAAGCGGGAATTGAGCGAGTTTTAGACCCACATTAGGTATTGTTAATACCAAGTCACGGTAAGCACGCTATGAAGCACTGTGAGAGAAGAGATAGGCAAAGAAAAGTTATGTGCGCAGGGAGGTAAAAATAATATCAAACTAGTGGGGCTATATTAAGAGGACATATAATCTTTACCAGAAAACAGGGTGATCTGGAGGGGAGCATTACTGGGAGGTACTACATAATTAGTGGGAGATGATGGAAGTTGATAAAAACACTATGTTGTTAAGCATGCAGGGTTTCTGCAAAAAGAGTTGGTTTTTTGTAAAAAAGTGTTTGTTAGACTCTTTTGGTTATATTACGATTAGTATCATTATATCCAGGCTGATGGTTGTTTTATGGATTTTTTTTATAGATAGCCCTGACGAAGGGAACATAGCCCGAAATGCATTGGGTGACCTATTAAATTAAGCTGCGACGTTTTGAAACATCTCCTGTTTACGAACATGTTTGAAAATAAGACAAGAATGAGTAAAATAAACTGATGAAAAAAGAAGAAATGGAGTAAAATAATTCGAATTAAAAAGAGGATGAATTGAAAAGGAACTTGAAATTGTTTATTGGACTCATTAGTCTATGGATATGCCTGTGCAGCCGGAGTGGGATCATAAAAGGTCCCCCATGTGTTCGTTTAATATATCAAGCGAATTTGGATGGAGCGCGATGCCTTCTTGCACGCCCTTATATGTCTGAAGCAATGGAGCAAATACAACTATGAGGACTAAAAGCAGAAGTTCAATGGTGTGCATCTCACCACTACCAATGTACATGATATGCAACTTCCGTTCTCTTTGTTGAGTTGCACCCAGGATTAATGTGGACATAATGAATGTTTATATTAGACCAGACGAAATCTGTATAATTATTGTGTTTAAACAATGAATATCATTACAGGCGTTTTGTTTCCGAACATGAGCAGCTATCATCAGTATGGAAATAATATACGAATGTAACTTATTGAATGTTTCGAAAATTGAGAATCGGTTTGATCTGATTAATGGAGATGTTTATACCTGCATTTCTATTGTTTCAAAAACCACGCTATTGCAACCTAGTGATGTCTAGCATGTGAAGTTGTGAGATTATTATGGTGAGGGAACGTGTAGAAGTTTTATCACACCCAATAATATATATAATCAGGGTATTCTGGGATATGTAGTATGAATTTGTGTGAATATTCAGACATGTGATTGTTTACTAGGAGGGAGTGGGAGGAGACAACACTGCTTCGACAGATTAAAATCAGCTGCCAAAATGTTTTGGGTAAAGATGGATCGGGGCACTGGATGAAACAAGAACGTGTTGGAAAGCGGGAATTGAGCGAGTTTTAGATCCACATTATGTATTGTTAATACCAAGTCACGGTAAGCACGCTATGAAGCACTGTGAGAGAAGAGATAGGCAAAGAAAAGTTATGTGCGCAGGGAGGTAAAAATAATATCAAACTAGTGGGGCTATATTAAGAGACATATAATCTTTACCAGAAAACAGGGTGATCTGGAGGGGAGCATTACTGGGAGGTACTACATAATTAGTGGGAGATGATGGAAGTTGATAAAAACACTATGTTGTTAAGCATGCAGGGTTTCTGCAAAAAGAGTTGGTTTTTTGTAAAAAAGTGTTTGTTAGACTCTTTTGGTTATATTACGATTAGTATCATTATATCCAGGCTGATGGTTGTTTTATGGATTTTTTTTATAGATAGCCCTGACGAAGGGAACATAGCCCGAAATGCATTGGGTGACCTATTAAATTAAGCTGCGACGTTTTGAAACATCTCCTGTTTACGAACATGTTTGAAAATACGACAAGAATGAGTAAAATAAACTGATGAAAAAAGAAGAAATGGAATAAAATAATTCGAATTAAAAAGAGGATGAATTGAAAAGGAACTTGAAATTGTTTATTGGACTCATTAGTCTATGGATATGGCTGTGCAGCCGGAGTGGGATCATAAAAGGTCCCCCATGTGTTCGTTTAATATATCAAGCGAATTTGGATGGAGCGCGATGCCTTCTTGCACGCCCTTATATGTCTGAAGCAATGGAGCAAATAAAACTATGAGGACTAAAAGCAGAAGTTCAATGGTGTGCATCTCACCACTACCAATGTACATGATATGCAACTTCCGTTCTCTTTGTTGAGTTGCACCCAGGATTAATGTGGACATAATGAATGTTTATATTAGACCAGACGAAATCTGTATAATTATTGTGTTTAAACAATGAATATCATTACAGGCGTTTTGTTTCCGAACATGAGCAGCTATCATCAGTATGGAAATAATATACGAATGTAACTTATTGAATGTTTCGAAAATTGAGAATCGGTTTGATCTGATTAATGGAGATGTTTATACCTGCATTTCTATTGTTTCAAAAACCACGCTATTGCAACCTAGTGATGTCTAGCATGTGAAGTTGTGAGATTATTATGGTGAGGGAACGTGTAGAAGTTTTATCACACCCAATAATATATATAATCAGGGTATTCTGGGATATGTAGTATGAATTTGTGTGAATATTCAGACATGTGATTGTTTACTAGGAGGGAGTGGGAGGAGACAACACTGCTTCGACAGATTAAAATCAGCTGCCAAAATGTTTTGGGTAAAGATGGATCGGGGCACTGGATGAAACAAGAACGTGTTGGAAAGCGGGAATTGAGCGAGTTTTAGATCCACATTATGTATTGTTAATACCAAGTCACGGTAAGCACGCTATGAAGCACTGTGAGAGAAGAGATAGGCAAAGAAAAGTTATGTGCGCAGGGAGGTGTCTATAGATATGGCTGTGCAGCCGGAGTGGGATCGTAAAAGGTCCCCCATGTGATGTGTTCGTTTGGTGCACCAGAGGCACGCCCACTGAAACCTCTGGCCGTTGGAAGGCGGTGGGCGGGGCTAGGCAGGAAACAGACAATGAGCAGGGGAAAAGGGGAAAACAAGCCGAAAATGAGGGGAAACAAGCAGAAACAAGCATTTGCAATGCAATAGGTCTCGCATTAGGAAAGTTTGAGCTATTGGTCTTGTAAATGACACATTTTTTATTTATGTGTTGGTTTTGAAAATAGCGAAATTAATAGCTTTGTCATTTACAATGCCAATACTTTTAACGTTTGCAAATGTGACACCTATAGCATTTGTAATGCAACATGTTTTGTATTTACGTGACTTAGATGTATTGATATTACAAATAACAATGGCTTTTAATTTTTTTAAATATTTAATACTTAAATAAAAGTTATTCTAATGTATAATGGCAATAGCTTAAACTTTAGTAAATAACTTTTGTGAAGATTATGTTCAGTGTATTTTATTGTGACAAAAATCCAAGAACAGAAGTGAAATATTAACATCTTTTTGTGACATTTGTAAAAGCTTAAAACATTGAGAGAACATATTTGAACCAGTTGTTGTTGAATAGTTGCACAGATTGATGCTGTGGTGGCACTGAGTGATGTGGTGGCGACGAGTTATACTGTGGTGTTCAGTGATGCTGTAGTAGCGGATAGTGATGTTGTGGTGCCCCTGAGTGATGCTGTGGTGGTGCGATAGATAGCTAGAGATAGGGCGATAGATAGCTAGAGAGAGGGCGAAAGATAGATAGAGTGAGGGCGAAAGATAGATCGAGTGATAGGGTAACGGCGATAGATAGAGTGAGGGCAATCAATAGATAGAATGATGGCGATAGATAGAGTGAGGGCGATAGATAGACAGATAGATAGAGTGAGGGAGATCAATAGATAGAATGATGGCGATAGATAGAGTGAGGGCGATAGATAGACAGATAGATAGAGTGAGGGCGATAGATAGACAGATAGTTAGTGAGGGCGATAGATAGAATGAGGGAGATAGATAGAGTGAGGGCGATAGATAGATAAGAGTGAGGGCGATAGATAGATAAGAGTGAGGGCGATAGATAAAGTGAGGGCGATAGATAAAGTGAGGGCAATAGGTAGATAGATAGAGTGAGGGCGATAGATAGAGTGAGGGCGATCGATAGATAGAGTGAGGGCGATAGAGTGAGGGCAATAGATAGAGTGAGGGCGATAGAGTGAGGGCGATAGATAGATAAATAGAGCGAGGGCGATAGATAGATAGAGTGAGGACGATAGAGTGAGGGCGACAGATAGATAGAGTGAGGGCGATAGAGTGAGGGCGATAGATAGAGTGAGGGCGATAGATAGATAGAGTGAGGGCGATAGATAGAGTGAGGACGATAGATAGAGTGAAGGCGATAGATAGATAGAGTTAGTGCGATAGAGTGAGGGCGATAGATAGAGTGAGGGCGATAGATAGATAGATAGATAGATAGATAGATAGATAGATAGATAGATAGATAGATAGATACAGTGAGGGCGACAGATAGATAAGAGTGAGGCGACAGATAGATAGATAGAGTGAAGGCGATAGATAGATGTGTGTAGTTGTGTGTGTGTGGTTGTGTGTGTGTGGTTTGTGTGTGTGTGGTTGTGTGTGTGTGTGGTTGTGTGTGTGTGTGGTTGGGTGTGTGTGTGGTTGTATGTGTGTGTGGTTGTGTGTATGGTTGTGTGTGGTTGGGTGTGATTGTGTGTGTGTGTGTGGTTGTGTGTGCGATTGTGTGTGTGGTGTGGTTGTGTGTGGATGTGTGTGCGTGGTTGTATGTGTGTGTGTGTGCGTGGTTGTATGTATGTGTGTGCGGTTAGAGAAATATGTATGTGGAAGAGAGCAGCAGATCAGCACAGCAGAAGAGAACAGGGAGTTAAAGAAGGAGGTGGGTGGAAGAGAGCAGACCATCAGCACGGGAGAAGAAAACAGGGAGTTAGGGAAGGAGCCGGTGGAAGGGAACAGCAGATCAGCACGGGAGCAGAAAACAGGGAGTTAAAGAAGGAGGTGGGGTGGAAGATAGCAGCAGATCAGCACAGGGGAAGAGAACAGGGAGTTAAAGAAGGAGGCAGGGTGGAAGAGAGCAACAGATCAACACAGGAGAAGAGAACAGGGAGCTAGAGAAGGAGGCGGTGGAAGAGAGCAGCAGATCAGCACAGGAGAAGAGAACAGGGAGTTAAAGAAGGAGGCTGGGTGGAAGAGAGCAGCAGATCAGCAGAAGAGAACAGGGAGTTTAAGAAGGAGGCAGGGTGGAAGAGAGCAGCAGACATCAGAAGAGAAGAGAACAGGGAGTTAGAGAAAGAGGCGGATGGAAGAGAACAGCAGATTAGCACTGGAGAAGAAAACAGGGAGTTAAAGAAGGAGGCGGGGTGGAAGAGAGCAGCAGATCAGCACAGGAGAAGAGAACCAGGAGGTAACGAAGGAGGTGGGGTGGAAGAGAGCAGCAGATTAGCACAGGAGAAGAGAACAGGGAGTTAAAGAAGGAGGTGGGTGGAAGAGAGCAGCAGATCAGCACGGGAGAAGAGAACAGGGAGGTAGAGAAGGAAGCAGGGTGGAAGAGAGAATCAGATCAGAACGGGAGAAGAGAACAGGGAGTTAGAGAAGGAGGTGGGTGGAAGAGAGGGAGGGCGATAGAGGGAGGGATGGAGGGCGATAGATAGAGGGAGGGAGGGCGATAGAGGGAGGGCCATAGATAGAGGGAGGAAGGGGAATAGATAGATACAGGGAGGGGAATAGATAGATACAGGGAGGGCGATAGATAGAGTGAGGGAGGGTGATAGAGTGAGGGAGGGCGATAGATAGAGTGAGGGAGGGCGATAGATAGAGTGAGGGGAATAGATAGATACAGGGAGGGCGATCGATAGAGTGAAGGAGGGCGATAGATAGAGTGAGGGCGATAGAGTGAGTGAGGTAGAGTGAGTGAGGGCGGTAGAGTGGTAGAGTGAGGGTGGTAGAGTGAGGGCGGTAGAGTGAGGGTGGTAGAGTGAGGGCAGTAGAGTGAGGGCGGTAGAGTGGTAGAGTGATGGCGGTAGAGTGGTAGAGTGGTAGAGTAAGGGCGGTAGAGTGGTAGAAAGGGTGGTAGAGTGAGGGCGGTAGAGTGGTAGAGTGAGGGCGGCAGAGTGAGGGCATGAGGGCGGTAGAGTGAGGGCATGAGGGCGGTAGAGTGAGTGAGGGCGGTAGAGTGAGTGAGGGCGGTAGAGTGAGTGAGGGCGGTAGAGTGAGGGCGGTAGAGTGAGGGCAGTACAGTGAGGGCGGTACAGTGAGGGTGGTAGAGTGAGGGTGGTAGCGTGAGGGCGGTAGAGTGAGGGTGGTAGAGTGAGGGAGGTAGAGTGGTAGAGTGAGGGCGGTAGAGTGAGGGCAGCAGAGTGCGGGCAGTAGAGTGAGGGTGGTAGAGTGAGGGCAGTAAACTGGCAGAGTGAGGGCGGTAGAGTGGCAGAGTGAGGGTGGTAGAGTGAGGGCGGTAGAGTGGTAGAGTGAGGGTGGTAGAGTGTGAGTGGTAGAGTGAGGGCGGTAAAGTGGTAGAGTGAGGGCGGTAGAGTGGTAGAGAGGGTGGTAGAGTGAGGGCGGTAGAGTGGTAGAGTGAGGGCGGCAGAGTGAGGGCATGAGGGCGGTAGAGTGAGGGCGGTAGAGTGGTAGACAGGGTGGTAGAGTGAGGGCGGCAGAGTGAGGGCATGAGGGCGGTAGAGTGAGGGCGGTAGAGTGGTAGAGTGAGGGCGGTAGAGGGGTAGAGAGGGCGGTAGAGTGGTAGAGAGGGCTGTAGAGCGAGGGCGGTAGAGTGAGGGCAGTAGAGTGAGGGCGGTAGCGTGAGGGCAGTAGAGTGAGGGCAGTAAAGTGGTAGAGTGATGGCGGTAGAGTGAGGGCGGTAGAGTGGTAGAGTGAGGGCGGTAGAGTGGTAGAGTGAGGGTGGTAGCGTGAGGGCGGTAGAATGGTAGCGTGAGGGCGGTAGAGTGGTAGAGTGAGGGCGGTAGAGTGCTAGAGTGAGGGCGGTAGAGTGGTAGAGTGAGGGCGGTAGAGTGAGGGCATGAGGGCGGTAGAGTGGTAGAGTGAGGGCGGTAGAGTGGTAGAGTGAGGGCGATAGAGTGATGTAAACCTTGAACCACTCAGTCTCTTGCAATAAGCTAGTTATCCAGTTTGCCAAGTCATTCCTCTACACCCCAATGCATAAAGGCATGTTCCCCCTCCCGACCACAAACTCCAATAGGTAACTTCATGATGGTGGACGTTTTACCAGAGGTTCTATTTGACATGAGTGCACATGTTGGGTAGCAAGTGCTCTTTATTCCAAGTCCCCATAGCTAAAATATTGTCTGGGGAGGCAGGTATTAGTAATTTTGAATGCATACTGTATTCATAAACCGCCATTTTGCTTATCTCTTAGCACCGGAAACCAATTAAGCACCGGAAACCAATTAAGTGCAGGGGCTGTGCCAAGCACCGGAAACCACTGGCTCAAAATGAGCACTGGGTGTGGCCCATGTGCTGCTGTGTTCGCTTTGAAATGGAAGTTAAAAGTTGAGGTCCGAGTGATTACAGCGCTCTGCTTGTTCTTTGTCCAATTGTGCTTTCACTTTGTTTCTGGATTCCGAGGAGTTGTTTATTTCTGTAGAGTAGACGGGGCACTTTAGAGTGAATGCAGCACCCATTATGTTAAAGTTCCCGGCTGTGTTTGGGTACGGGGT
Source organism: Lissotriton vulgaris (assembly GCF_964263255.1). Lineage (NCBI taxonomy): Eukaryota > Metazoa > Chordata > Amphibia > Caudata > Salamandridae > Lissotriton > Lissotriton vulgaris. The sequence continues at coordinate 880,332,350 of NC_141685.1, forward strand.
GCTGTGCTGAGAGTACTATAGTTAATGCCCAGCCATTAGCAGCCGTCACAGCTGATCCAAAAAACGGGCGTTAATCCTTTAATAATGCTCAGCGCCTGGGTAGGTCTGTGTTCTGCTCACACCTTGCCGCTTGGAGCCCACCTCCACCGAGCCGAGTCCATGGCAATGCCCCCCTGACCCCAAGTCTGCCAGTTTAGGCGGTACGGGGCAGCAACTGAACGAGTCTACCTCTGAAATATAACTCCTGTTGCTTTTTTTTTATATGAATCCAAACGGTTCTAATCAGGTGCATTTGCCACAAATGTGACTGTTCCCGCAGCTTTGGACTGGAAGCTCCCTGGATCCTCCCCACGCCACAGGCCAGTCCCTCACTCGTGGTTGGACTGCGAGGGACAGCTGAGCTCCGAGGGACAGGCTGTGGTCGGGAAAGCACAAGGGCCGCCTCAGCTGGAACAGATCACACACAAGAGACGAGGTACGGAAAGAAACAGGGGCATGATGAAAGGAGAAAATGGAGGTGTGAGGACTGAGGGAGGGGCAGGGGAGAGAGGGGGACTCTGATTAAAAGAATTGAAGGGAGAGCAGTGCAGATTTCACCTGGAGCAGCAAGAGAGACGAGGCAAGGGGAGGGAGAAAACAGGCATGGAGGTTTCATAGATGTGCTTCAGTACATTGAGCTTTAAGCCATAAAGTATACGTAGCATAACCATCACTGTGTCGCTTTAGGTTACCTCTCAAACTAGGTCACTTTGCAAGTTTCTAAATTAAATATATGCACAGTGGTACAGGAAGGTACAGCCCTGGCACGGATGCAGCCCATTAGCAGTCGTATTAAGTCACCCGCACCACTGTTTCTCAGAGACTTTGTAGCTGCAGAGGGTGCCAAGTTAAAGCTTGCACTGCGAGTGAGAGGACAGTCAATCGTTACACAACACCATATTAAACAAGCAATGTCCTGAGCAAATGGTGGGGGCCTGAAGCAGTGGAGTGGGAGAGGTGAGGGGGGAGTCACGGGGAGATTAAGTGACAGAAGGCAAGCGGCCGTGAAGTGCAGGCGGGGGGCGGGGAGCAGAGCCTTTGAAGAGCCAGAGTCAGTGAAGTGAATAATTAGGGGAGGAGAACTGGCAGGCTGATAGGCAGAAGGCTCAGGCAAGCTTGTGCACGAGGCGTGCACTTCCCAAAATCCGCTGGAGAGCCCTTGGCCTTAAGTATGGTTTGGCTGCATTAGGGCTCTTTTCCTATTCCTGCGGAATAGGAAAGGGGCGAGCCCTAAAAACAGGGGAAGAAAAGAAAAACAGACAGAAAAGGTGAGGGGAAGCCAAGGAAAAAGCAATCAGGTAATCAAAGAAGGAACGAAGGACACCGCAGTAACAAGAGAGATGTAGCTGCATGGGGAGCTCGGTCAGGAACCTGCTCAATGGGGTCACACTGCAATCTCCATTAAGTAGGTCCTGGGAGGAGGGAGGGGCGTTGGGAGGCACTGGGCATGGCTAGGCAGGAGGCATGAAATGGGCAATGAGTGAGAGAAAAACAAAAAAACAGGAAAAACAAGCCAATAAATGAAGGACAAATGAGGGACAACAAGCCGAAAAACGAGGGGCAACAGGAAGAAAAACAAGGGGCAGCAAGCATAAAATAAAGGAAGAACAGAAAAACAGGTAGAAAAGGCATGCCAAGGAAATAATAATCAAATCAGGAACAAGGGAAACCGCAGCAGCAAGACCAGTGCAGCATTGCGGTGAGAGCTGTATCAGGGACCTGCTCGATGGGGTCGCCCTGCAACCTCCATTAAGTAGGTCCTGGGAGGAGGGATGGGTGCTGGGAGGCAGGGCTAAGTGAGAGTATGCACGAAAAAAATACAGAAAGAAACACTACAAGATTAAATAGTTAACTCTTGAGGGAAGCAAGATTAAGTACATTTTAAAATCAGAGAAGAACTAAATCGCTGACATGCATTGCCTTAATGTTTTTAATGCTCATTGTTTGTAAATCAATCCATATTTTTGGAATTAGCCTCCTCCATGCATCGGAAGGCCCCCGGCCGTCTGACGTCACGGTGGGCGTGTGCGTCGGACGGCTGGGGGCCATCCGATTTGCGCACGCGTAGAAGTCAACCGCACAGCAGGGAAATGTGCGCCACATTGAAGCGGTTAATGTTAAGGGCATGAAGATAGGCCTAGTTTTAATGTCATACAGCAGATAACTATCTACTGTAAGCACATTTTTCTCACTTTGCGTTTGACTCGGATATTTGGATCAACTTCACAAGAACCCTGGCCTGCTCGTCTTTTGGATCAGTTTTGCGGGGGAAGAGATACAGCACTTCCAGAGCATGGGGTGTCATCGTGGGGAGGTTAGCATGGTTCTGGGTCTCAGCACAATATGTATAACAGAAGATTAGCATTCTAACACTTACCATTACTGAGAACAAGGCACTAAAACACATGTGTTTGCATCCATTCCTACGTGTGACGAATGGGAAAGGCTGGAATCTATGCCTGTAAATAACCGACGGCTGCTCTCACACAGGGACGGAGACTTCAATGTCCGAAGCTATGGCCCTGAAAGCGTTACTTGTGTACAGTAGATACTGTCATAGACTGCAATGATTCATTATGGAGGGATTTAGAACAGTAAGCCCTGCATCATGCATAACAGTGCAGAAAATGGATTACTGCCTGGCTTCTGTCTCCTGCTTCAGAGCGAGGTGGGGAAGGCAGCCAGTGATACACAGCCCAGACTTAAATACATCGATTTGTTTAAAAGTTACGATTGTATCTCTAAATAAAATGTATCTATTTATTATTAGTACAGGAATGTGAAGGAATCTAAGTGGGGTGCAGCCCCAGAGACCTACGCCCCTGGTAAAAACAAAAAAAGGCAGCAAGCTTTTTCCATCTATGCACCCAGAATCTGGAACAACATCCCTGTATCCGTCAAGCCAGCTTTAAACGGGGTAGCAGGGTCTAAGCTTCATCTTCAAGGATATGGACATGCCATGGACGAGAATCTTACCAAATCTGCTGCTTTGTTTGAGTGGGCTTAACGTGACAGTCAATATAGGTAGACCAGATCTTGAGAACCAAGAAACAACACATTTTTCAAAATTGGAAGGACTACAATTTTACATCAACGCAGTGGCACAAAATGACAGCTCTCTTCAACACAGAAAAGGCACTAAGATAAGGTGACCAGACGTCCCGGATTTGCCAGAACAGTCTCCGTTTTTCACTGGCTGTCCAGGCAGATTTCGAGAAATGTAGCTTATGTCCCAGTTTTTGAAGAGGGTCAACTAAAACGGGGGTGGTTATGTTTTACAAAGTGGGGATAGTTAGCAGTTGTTCCAAGAAAGCAATTGAATTCACAGGGAAGCTACTGGGTTTAAAAATAGCATCTTATGTATGTTCTTACTGCCTGTTTTGTAATTCTCTGCTGAGAAGCGGTGTCATTCTGTGCGCTCCCTTGACGTCAAATTATAGTCCTTCTTCTATTTTTGTAAATTGTCCCCTTTTTTGCTTTAAAATTCTGGTCACCCTACACCAAGAAAATAAAATGTTATTTCTAAAAACCAGCATCATACCGGTTGATTAAATTGCTTACTTACAACAGCTGCAAATAGCACAGCTTTAGAACACCAAAAAGGTGCCTCTCAAGGTTTTCAGTTTCTCCCCTCTAAAACATGAGCCAAAGTCTGCCGGGTCAGCTGGTGAAAACCTGGGACGTCTGGTCACACTACATCAAAAGGTAGGTGGGCAAGTGCCGCCTAAACCCAATGTGAAAACCTATGGGAGTTGCAACCCCTTACCAACAAGTAGTGACCACCTAGTATGCACTGGCCTCACTCCCCTAGTAAGAGAGAAAGTGGTTTAACCTCTTATGATTCTGGGCTGCTGGGCAAATCACTGATTCACCCCATTCCTGCTAAAAAAACGAATATGTCCTTGTGTAATATAACTTGTGCTCATGTAAAGCCCTCCAATAGCTTCAGGTCAAGTTCGCGCTACATAAAACAGCAACAAAAACAACAAAACTAGACGCCCACTGACGGTCCCCTAGGACAAGTCTCGTTCTGACAAATAACCATCTAACCTACCTTCACGCCCAATTGACAGGTAATGGCTTAGGCCTTCGAAACCAGCAAAAGACTATAGACCGGCCCCTCTAACGGTGCCAGGCTATATAAGGTCTCAACACCACATACTACAATCCTCACCCTCAGTGATAGGCTATAGATAAAGGTCACACATCTAGTGACGGGAAAATGACAATAACAAGCCTCTGTGGCGTAAATGTTCGAAGTCTATAGCGTCACAAAAGCTAACACAGCAGACGTGGTGAATATATAATTCAATAGCAAACATGTCCAGAAGATGGCCGCCGCACACACGAATTAAACGGAGCGAGGCAACTACTGTGAGCTCACAACAACTGTGGAACGTTGGCAGGAACAATGCCGCAGCGCGCAGTGATAGGCTGCGTCCAATGACTACGTGATGATCTAGTGACCTCACCCCGTTAGGACACGCCCATAACACTTCCGGATCCAAAATGGCGGTGGCCGGTTTTGTACGGACTCTAGCGGGGGTGGGAGCTGGCAGCAGCAGGGCATTGCTGGGTGGGGGGCGCACCTGCCTGCCCGTAGGCCCTGCCCGTACGGCTATTGTGACCCACGCTGGAGCTATCCTGCCGAAGCCCGAGAAGGTGAGTGCAACCAATTTCAACTAAACCGTTTGACAGTTCACTGCAGTGATTGATATACACAGGAGTTGCTCTGCTGGTCCCCTTGCCTTGTTGTGGGAGTTACTTTAAATCGGGTGTATAATTTTAAATTTCCCTATTGGTGGGGTTAGACTTTGATCGCCAGGTCTTGAACATAAATTGGTCATAGAAGGGTGTTTTTACTGCAACGCGTGTGGATCCTCACGCCTTTATTTTTAGGTCTCGCCGTTGTCATGGGTAGTATCAAGTTTAAGCTCGCTCGTTGCCTAACGTAATTTTTTCAGTCTCCTTTTGCTTTTTATTTTCCAGATGTCTTATTTTTGTTATATCTCTTATATAATTTTCTTTCCTACCTACTTATGACTGTCACTCATTTGGAGCATGTCTCTTTACCCTTAATTTGCTTAGATGCCTTGAATACTTCAACTGCTTAGATTCAGTGAGAGACTTTTTTTTAAAATTCATTATTAAATGTAAATTTTATTTTCTTCTAGTTTTTATTTAGCACAGACATGGGCCAAAAAATTGGGGTATTTTACATCCGCACCACACCGGTTCGGATTCTCCTATCTATCTATCTATCTATCTATCTATCTACCTATACCAGCCTGGTGCACTCGCAGGCGGGTGCTTCAAATGCGGGGGTGCTCCCGCATATTAATTGCCGCTCAACTCTTCTCTCACACAGACTTCCGTCAAAGAAGGAAAATCACTCGTGGGGGCTGTTTCTGTCGATTTATTGACAGCAAACACACACGGTAAGAACAGATGCGTTTCGGTAAAAACCTTCTTCAATGGAACCACAGCGAGTTGAGCGGCAAGTACTTTAAATCAAGCATGTTACTGAAGGGAGCGCTTTCTCATTAATGCCGGGGCTCACCTGGGAAGAAGGTCGTGATGACCGAAACGCGTCGGATTGCCCATGCTGAAATTAAATAAATGATCTGTGAGCCTCATCGTTGTGTGTGCGGCTTTGTCTTTCCTGCGAGGAAAGAGTGTCAGATGTTCAGCGGCTTGTTTCTGCCGCAAGCTACGCACCACCAACAAAAGAGCGCAGTGACTGTCCCGCGATTGAACCGCCTTGCAGCCCGTGAAAACGAGCAGGGACAGCGGTTGCCGCCGAAGACCAACTTCGGTATGGACTCTATGCATCCTAAAAATGATAATGCAACGGATCAACTTTGTGAACAGCTAAAATGTAAAAATAAACAGCAATACCCACTGGAGGGAAGAATCGAGTGGAAGCGTCCTACAAGTTCCAGCATGCCTTGAGAACAGTCCCACAAGGGGGTCCACCAGAGGGCAAGTACTTTAAATCAAGCATGTTACTGAAGGGAGCGCTTTCTCATTAATGCCAGGGCTCACCTGGGAAGAAGGTCGTGATGACCGAAACGCATCGGATTGCCCATGCTGAAATTAAATAAATGATCTGTGATCCTCATCGTTGGGTGTGCAGCTATGTCTTTCCTGCGAGGAGAGAGTGTTTCATATATATTCTATATCCATTTAAAAAAAAAATGTTTCTAGGCACAGGTAGGTAAAGGGGTTTGTCCAGAATCACAGGATGCAGAGTTGACTTATGGGACTCAAACTTGGTTTCCCAGTTCCGAAGTCTACAGTTCTTTCTGGCTTCCATTGCGCGTTGGCTCTGTAAATCAAAGGACATTATTTTTCAGTGTCATGACGCGTCCATCATCACTCTGGAGCAACACAATGACACTTGAGCGTGTGCTCATCATCAGATTTCATCTTTTGCTGATGTTGAACAGCGTGAGCAGAAAGTATTGCTTAATCCAAAAAATAAGATCTATTGGCTTTGCCAATGCTTGTTTTTATTTATTGCCTATTATTTGTGTTTATATGGCGCCCAGCTCATGTCCATGACTAAAGCTGCTGACGTTCTGCCATTTGTTTTTTGATAAACCTGTTTTTATCGATTTGACAGAAAGCACCAGCAATTCATCACAACACCATGATAACACAGGAATATAGTCAACGTTCTAGTTAACCCATTTAACAGGGAAGGATGGATATAAAGCGATCTAAATTTGAACATTCCAGTGAGACTAAACCATTCCCCCCCCTACCACTTCCCCCAGACCCTTTGGTATTTCTTGGGACACCCACGTGCCTCATACATGGCTTTTTCCTGTGTTGCGTACCATTCGACCCCGGTTCGCCATCGCCCAATGTTTTGGAGGGGGGAATCAGGGCACTTCCAGGAGTTTGCTATATCCCTTTTTTAGCCACCACCACCGCCGTAGTAAAAAACAATTTCTCGTTTCTAGACCTATCCAGTCCGTCTGTAATGCCTAGAATCGTGTGTTTTGGATCATGTGGGATTTCCCACCCCAGTGTTTCGGTGAGTCCCTCCTCAAGGTCCGCCGTTTTTGCTTTTTGTAAGCAAATTAAATTGTCAATATTGCTATTAGCCAAGCAGATGGTTCTAGGAAGGTAACTTTATTAATTTAAACCATAAACCTAGTTAACAAACATGCAACACACACCATATACATCAATAAAATCTTATTATGAAGTTATTGATTGTAATAACATAATCTTTCTCACATAAAAGGATGCATTTGATAAAGGATTTACCAGGCAAACAATTATGCTAGTCTAGCCTAAAGTGAAAAAATGCCTGGACTGTCTGGAACTAAGGAAGCCTGAGCAAAGTGCAAATTTACAATGAAAGTGCACCAGGATAGCATTTGAACATCGTTTTCTCAGTGCAAAAATACTATGTCTTCAATAGACGAGTCTGGTTTAAAGTGCAAAAGTGCCAAACATTGATATCTCAAACCAAAAGGGCCTAATCATGTGCAGATTTGCAGAAAAAATGTTAACCTTTAACCAGAGTAACATTGGACACCAGTTTTTGATGCTTGAATGCTAGGCCTTCAATAAGCAAATTGGACCTAAAGTGCGAAGGTGCCAAACATTGGTACCTGAAGTGGCTCAATGCGCAAATTTGCAGAAAGAGTCTTCGAATACATTTCTACTCTACATAGTGTGTGTACACATCACTGTAGAACTACCAATGCACCAGTTGGTCATAGATCACCATGTTGTTACTTTACATTCGCATGGGTTTCCACAGGTTCTAGTAGGCAACATGAACCAAATTGCTTTGGATGCTTTGTCACAGTGGTGAATGTGATATCAGGAACGGTTTTTGGGTACTTATAATTCCCATATTGTTTACATTTTGTTTCTTAGCCCTGAAGAAGTCTGCTCACAGCAGCAGAATGCGACAAAACATGTGTTGGCTAAGGCTTTGTTTTCGTTTGATCACGAGAAAAAGAAATAATTTGTGTTATATGATCGAGCTACGGACCAAGATTGTTCTTACATTATTACTAATTTGTTGTATAAACTCTTTAGCGTGTGCAAGGGAGTGTTGTGTTGTTTTTTCCAGTGGTTTTCCACTACTTTATTATTTTGTGTGAAGTACTCCTCATGAAAGTGTTTTCAAGTCTTCTCCTTTAGTTTTTGCTGTTTAAAAGAAATCTTTTTATTGCACATTTTAATTTTTGTTGACTAACTTATAATGCAGTATATAAACAATGGACATACCAAGAAATTTCCATAACACTACGTAGCTTATCTATGAGAAATCAAATCGCGTGTTGCATAGGCTTTTATGCAGTAGGCAACTGTGGTGCATAGTCGGATGCTGCTGGACATAGGCTAAGGATACAGTTCCACCATCAATATAAAGAGAACTTTTCGTAACTATAAATTTTTTAGCTGGTCTCCACTGCATACTAGAATTAACGATGTGACAATAGTGCAAAAGTATAATTAGGCATGGGGCTAAGAGGATGAACAATGTCATTCATTGTGTGTTGTAACTATCAAAGTAGCTAATATATTAATGGGAGGGGCGGCTGTGTCTTGTTAAGGGGGGGTTATCGTCGTCCCACAGATCCGCTCGCAGGTCCACCAGAGAAACGTCCTAGCTGGGGGAAATAGGGTATTTGAGCACACTCCTCATGTCTTCCCGGTGCAAGGCTGAGCTCTCAGCTTGTGCCCAGACAATCATTAAGAGTGCCCAGGTGCAGAGTACAGGAGACTTGGGCAACTTCCATCTGCTGGTGATCATGCGATTTGGAAGGAGAAGAGCCAGAGTGGGGCAGGGTTGCTTTGGAGAGGGGTGAAATAGGTGCAATATGCATGCTAAGTCCTACGGGGAGAGGCACTCGCAGTGCCCTCCAGTTGGCAACTCAAGAACCTCCCATTGTAGTTAGGAGGCCAGGTAGTAGTGTTTAAAATTTGGCACTCCCAAACCACCCTGATTGGACAGGAGATAGCGCTCCGCTAGGGCCACTCTACAGTACATAGCATGCCATGTGAAGTCGCTTGTCAGGCACTCGAGAGAACAGAAGAAGGATTTGGTAACATATAGTGGAAGGTTGGTGAAATAGTACAGTAGGTGCGGCAGCATTGCCATCTTCGAAAGAGCTATTCGGCCTGCCACTGAAAGTGTAAGGGTCTGCCAGAACAACATCTGCATGCGCAAGGAGGACACCGCCCGGGTAAGGTTTCCAGCCAGGAGATTTGCTGATGTATGATATATCCATATGCCCAGATAACAGAATGTGATGGGCTGCCATGACAAGTGGGCACCATTTATCTGAAGAGCAGGGTCAGGCGTTGTGGCACTAAATAGGAAGAGGCAAGATTTTGCCCAATTAACCCTGAGGCCCAATGCCTCAGTAAATCTGTTAAGCAACTGCGCTGTTTGCTAGGACATCATATGCCTTTAAGTTACAGGAGCATGTTGTCTGCATAGAGCGAAATGGAGTGAAGGCTACCGCTCAGCGGTATACTCTAACACCGTCCCTGCTCCTGGAAGATGTCCAGCGGCTCCATCGCTAAAGAGAAAAGCAGAAGCCATACCGGGCATCCTCGACGGGCGCCTCTGTGGATCGGGTCAGATATTAGGTGACCTGTTTTTACACTGGCAGAGGGGAGGGTGTAGAGGAGTCTAATCAAACGGGCAAAGTGGGTACCCAGGCCTTAGCTGGAAGCACCTCAAATAGATCGGTCCACTCCAGAAAGTCAAAAGCCTTTTCTAGGTTGAGCACCAGGCAGCATGCACTTGACCATGTAAAGGGCCATACTCCGGTGCACAGAAGCACCTGTGCAGGTTCAGAGAGGTATTTCTGGCCAAGACAAATCTGTTTTGGCCTGAGTGGACTAGTTGTCGGACCACAGGGGTCAGGCGGTCTGCTTGTATCTTAGAGAGTATTGTATAATCTGCATTGAGAAGCACCAATGATTGGCAGGATTCCAATGCATCCGGGTACTTACCTGGTTTGGGTAGTGACAGAAGTAATGCTTCGCATAATGTTGGTGGTAGACAGGCAGCTGTCATGGATTCATTGTGTAGTGTTTTCAGCCTTGGGGCCAGTAGTGCGCAGCAACCAATATAAAATTCAGATGGGAGCCCGTCGGGGCCTGCGGTCTTGCCCATGGCAAGTGCTCAAATGGACTCTTGCACCTCCAAAAAGTATGTTGCCTCCATTGAGTTCCTCCCTCTGATCAGGCGTCGCCCTGGTTAGGGTCACATCAGTCAAGAAGGACGCAACTTCATCCACTGTAGCGGCCGTCACCTAAGTGTATAATGAAGCATAGTGTTGCATTAATGCAGTATGTATGCCCTGTTGCTTGTGTATAATGGCTCCTGAATCTGAACGGATGGTCAGTATGGGGCACCCCGGTCGTTCTTGCCGGATCAGCCATGCAAGCAGTGCTCCCGCTTTGTCCGCCTCAGTCTGTCTTTGCAGTGTGGGCGATGTAATTGAGCTGTCACAGTTTCTCTCTATCAACGCTGCATGTTCGTGCCTCGCCTGGTCTTGGCACTTCTTGCCCTCAGCAGAAGTCTAGCTTATCTCTCTGTTGGAGCAGCTCCCATTCCACCTGCGAGACCTCTGTCATTTGGGTTGTGCATGTAATTGAGCCATCACAGTCTCTCTAGCAAGGCTGCATGTTTGTGCCTCGCCTGGGCTAGGCACTCCTTGCCCTCAGCAGAAGTCTGGCGTGTCTCACCCATTGGAGCAGCTCCCATTCCACCTGCGAAACCTCTTGGTCAGTCTGGTTGCGCATGTTCAAGGTTTTACCCAGACAGTGACCTCTAATCGCCACGTTGAAGGTGACCCATTCGATCAGGCAAGAGGTGGTGGTATCCGCATTTATAACTAAATATTACAAAATACTACCATTGGGGGAAGTCCTAAAAGGGGGGGGGGAGGGGTCTTCCTAAGCTGCTGCTTGCAAGTGCCCTGTTGAATGGGGAGGGCCTTACTCACAGTTTAGTAGTAGGTGTATGGGTTTATGGTCTGAGTGCGTCCTGCCACAGCAGTCTTTGTGTGATGTGAGGGATTAGATCCGACATGCTAACAAGGCAATCAATAGGGACATGTAGGTTGTGGGCATATGAATAAAATGATTATACTCTTGTGAGGGCATTGTGCAGGTGACAGATGTCAAGCAGGTTCCAGTGTTGCAGTCAACTAGTTAAAGCTGGAGCTCTTGAGCTGGCGGTGGTGCGCAGGAGAAATGGGAAGGATCAGTCTAATTCCACGTTAAGGACACTATTACAGTTACCTAATAGCCAGGGGAGTCTGCTCCATCTCGCCAGAACCCCTACAGAGGCCTGCTCAGAGTTAGGGGCATAAATCGCTCCAAGAGGTACACTGTAGCCCTTCAGGCAGTTCAACAAAGACAGAACTAGCCTCCGGGTCTATGACCCTGTTGTCCACAAAGACTGGGACCCCTGCCTTTATCCACACCGGGACCCCCATAAGCATATGTAAAGTAGTTAGTAGAGTAAACGTAAGCCCTCCATAATTTCTGTAATCGCATAGCCTCTACCTATGCTAGGTGGCGTTCTGCCGGAACACTATTTTGGCAGTCTTGCAGTGCAAGAAGAAGTGACCATCGTATCTGCCAGTGGGAGGGGCTGTGCATCCCCGAACATTCCAGATTAGTATATTACTGTCGGTTATGGTACTAGCCGTTAAGTGAGTATAATCCGGCTCCCGTCAGGAGGGTGGGTCCAGGGCCACCCAGAAGTGAGTGGTCTAGGCAGGTACAGCCAATAACGTCAAACCAGTGAAAAACAACAAAAGGAAAAACCTAATTTCAAGAGCAGAGACACAAACTTACTGACAATGTATGCCAGTGTTGGCCAACTGACTGGGGGTAGGTGTCGGTGTGAAGGGTGTATGGATACACTAATCCCTTTTGCCAGGTAGTTAAGCCATCCCCAGGGTCGTCAGCAACTTCTGTGTCAGTGCTTAGGTAAGACCTACAGATTGGATAAACCAGTGCGAGATTGTGCACATTGTTAAAGCAGGCAACTAAGGAATGAGAACATGCAATGAACACTAGTGCCACCCCATTGGGGCCTAGCCCATTGGCGGCCGGCATGGGTGGCGAGGTGGGCGTGGGCAATTAAAAATAAAAAATTACTGAGCTTACCGTCGGATCCCAATTGTCTGCCCCTGCCCTCCTTGTCTAACTTGAGGAACAGGAAGCACAGCCAGCCCCTACCGACCAATCGCAATGCTGACATGCAGCATTGTGATTTGTAAGCATCCAGGCTCCCAGCGTTTTGATTGGTCTGAGCGTCCTGGTTTGAAGCTCAGCCAGGGAATGGGGTCCTGGGAATTTTCTCCACACAGGCTGTAATGTTGCCTGCATGAAGAACAGGGAAAGTGCGCATTACTGTTTTGGGCGGCCCGAGAGGGCCAGCCAAACAATCGTGCACTGAGTGGGCAAACCACTCCTCCCCTGCACAGTTCCGAGAGCAGAGCAGCCCTGCCTGCCCGCAAAGCAGCACACACATAAAATGATAATGACTCAGTTATTATAATTTTGTTTCTACATCGCACTGCTTAAAAGCTGTGGGGTGCATAGCAGAGGAGCTGCCACTGGTCTAACCCCGAGTTAGGAGACACAATCCACTGGAAGTGGCACCAAGTCGCCATCCCACCAACAGAGGCAGCCAGCTTCCAGCGTACTTATGTCAACTTTGTAGCCATAGAGTGTAGGAGGCCCTCTTGTGTTGGCTCCAAGTAGGAGATCCCCATGGCGTACAATAGCAGCCTGTGTCTTCCCACCCAGTCATTTGGGACAGACTCACTTCTCAGAAACATTCCTGCGTGAGTGGCCTCTGTGCCCTCGGGTTTGTTCCTGGAAGAAAAAGCGGGTGTCGTCTTTATTGTATGTTTCTCCCCTGCACTCAGTTTTGCTTTCTGTTGCCTAACTCATTCTCTGGAAAGCATCTGTTCTGAAAATATCCCTGTCAAGATCATTTTTATTTTTTAAGTAAAGCAAATTCTGGATCTTTGATAACATCAGCACAGTGAATTGGGAGATCCCTGTTTTGCATCCTAATCCTTTCAACCCTGGACCAATATGACAGGGAAAATATCCTGGTTCTCAGGATGGAAGTAAACCTATGTATTGTAGGAGAGGAATCCTTTCTCTCAGAGGCCAGAAAAGAAAGACCGAATAATCATCAGCTACTTTCTCGTTAATTCTAAGAAGAAAATACGTTGCAGAAGTAACAGGAAATACATAGAGGAAGTGATGGGGCAAAGGTGTAAACGGAGCATTTGTTCCCCAAGACCCTAGAGTAGGAAATTAGGGAGAAGAAATCTGAAAGTTGTTCATTCTCTACAAAAGCAGAAAGATCCTGGAGGGAGCTTCCAAAACGCTGGGAAAAGGCTCTGAACTGATTGATAGATGTGTGTCAAACACTGCTCAGCCTGGAAGTTGCCCTGACTTCTGATATGGACAGCCTTCAGCAATGGAAAATGAAGTTCTGCCCAGGCCCCCAGATTCACTACAGTCAGTTTGAAAGACGTTGATATGGTTCCTTCCTGCATGGTTTTGTGCACTGTAGTTACTCTATTCTCTGAACCAGCACAAGCTGGTGTTCTTGAAAGTATTAAAAATGGTGCATTACTTAATAAAATGCAGCAAATCTACCCCAAACCCCCTTTGAAAACAATTTTTTCGAAGTGCCTTCTGTCCTACACAGACCAGTCTTTAAGAGTTTCTCCCCATCTCTTTGTACTGGCATCTGTTACTACTAAAGGGAGACCAAGGTGAAGTAAGAGGTATCTAACCAGAGATTCCATCCCCCACCATCTCTAATGGAGGCTGAAGAGATGAACAGTCACTGGAATCAGTCTTTTGAAGCCTTAAGAAGCAGGTTTCCAATACTTGAGAAGATGTACAAGCAGTAGCTTAAGATAAAGTTGTACCCATGGACCCAGAAACGTCTACACAAAGCTGTTTGTCTCTGTACCCTTAACTATAGACATTCTGCAGCTTGATTGCGGGATAACGCGGAGGTGAGCACAATTCTTAGGCTCTCGTTAAGAGTGGCTAGGATAGTAGAAGAGTATTTCACCACAGCTAAAGTTTCTGGTACAAGGGTAGAGACACTCCAAAGGTGGGGAAAGTCTGGTCCATTATCAGTTCCACTCTGAGGGTCCAAATAGAAATGGGAATGACTGAAGTAATCAGTAATGCTGTAATATAATATCTTGCCTTCTAAAATAGCGGCTCATTAACATGCAGGCAGGTGTGTAGAGGGGCTTGTGCCTAATAAAGGTTGTATTTATTTTAACGGTTTTATATAGCGCTGGCTAGACCCGGGGGGTATCTGAGCGCTTTACAAGTATAAAGACAGTACAGGAATACAACAATTAATTGTTCAAGGGCATAGCTTTCAGCAGATGAGAATAAACACAAATTAATTAACAAATGGGCAAGAAAGAGAGCTATATACAGGGATATAGGTAATCGAGTTTTAAACAGTAGCAAGAAATTGAGGGAAGCTCAATGGTCTGCAGGTGGTGATTAGTTTAGATGAAAAATAGGAGGGAGAAAAAACATGAGGAAATGGAGGTAGTATAAATGTAGAGAGATTAAGGGAGGGGATGGGGAGAATAGGGCTATTTTGATGGAAGTTGTGAATAGTATACCAATCCAAATGAGTGTGTAGCCATCCACTTAAGGTCCTACCTAGTTTGTGGATGTTTGCATGTGTCGTATTCTATTTATATGCTGTATTTCCATCCATTCTTTAGATTATACAGTTAGTTTCAGACTATGTCCATCACCAAATACTAGTGTCATTTGATTACTGTTAACTAAACCCCATTGCAGGCAATCAAACCCACTTTCTTCCTCTGACCCAGAAGCCTCCCTTACTAACTTTCACCACTTTCTATTCTGGCAGACACGTTTTGGACTGGTGCGCGTCTTCTCTATTGTCATTCCCTTCCTGTACGTGGGCACACTTATCAGCAAGAATTTTGCAGCACTTCTAGAAGAGCACGATATATTTGTTCCAGAGGATGATGACGACGATGACTAAAAGGTACAGGAGTATGAGTGGAGCATTCTTCTTGTGGGCTGAAGTCTTGGTCGGTTGAATTGGAGGGACAAGATGCCTGTGTGGATAAGAGCTTACAGAGTATATTTGTCCATTAGAAGAAGCCAGAGTGTGGTGCACTTAGGAAACCTGAGTGGGATGCTAGGGTGCGCTTCTCCAAAGGCGATGAGCCGGGGTTGGGATGAATAAGAGGGCATGTGTTACAGACTTTCGGTGCAACCTGACTCATGAAGGTTACTGGTTTCTGGATATTTACCCAGTTATTCCTTCTATCTGCTGTAACATAGAAGTCCTCTGATTTAGCAAAGATCCTCATTGATGCATATTTCCATCATTTGTGCCTAATAAAGGTTGTATTTATTTTAAAGGTTTTATATAGTGCTGGCTAGACCCGGGGGTATTGGAGCGCTTTACAAGATTATAAAGACAGTACAGGAATAAAACCATTAATTGTTCAAGGGCATAGCTTTCAGCAGGTGAGAAACACAAATCAATTAACAAATGGGCAAGAAAGAGAGCTATATACAGGGATATAGGTAATCTAGTTTTAAACCGTAGCAAGAAACTGAGGGAAGCTCAATGGTCTGCAGGTGGCAATTAGTTTAGATGAAAAATAGGAGGGAGAAAAAACATGTTGAGGAAAAGGAGATATAAATGCAGAGAGATTAAGGGAGGGGATGGGGAGAATAGGAGATGGCGAGACGGGAAAGAGGGGAAGAGAGTAGAACAGCAGAGATATGAAAAAGAGGGGGGGGAGGTGAGACAGGAGGAGAGTGGTAGAGGGGAACCAGAAAGGGGGAAGCGGAGTGATGGGTCAAGCGGCGAGGTTATGGACCCCAATATTTGTTGAGGAGGTGAAGTTTGAGGTATTTTTTTAAAGCTGACGTAGGAGGGGTTACATCGCAGGTCCTTGGGGAGAGCATTCCAGATGTTTGAAGTGTTCCTGGAGAAGGAGCGAGATTGTGTGGTGGTCTTTTTTTTTTTTTTTTTTTTTTTTTTTACAGAGGTGGGATAAGGAGGAGAGCATTGGTGCTTCTCATCAGTCGAGAGCAGCCAGCTTTTTTGAGTTTATTTGTGAGGTACAGCGGGGCATTTTGATGAAGGGCTTTGTGCCCAATGCATGCAGTCTTTTAGGAGGATCTTCCTTCAACGGGAAGCCATTTAAGGGCTTTGAGGGCTGGGGAAATGTGTTTACAGTCTGTGATTAGCCTGGCCGCAAGGTTGAGTACAGATCGGAGTAGGGCAAGGTGAACTTTGGAGGTTCCGGAGAAGATAGCATTACCATAGTCCATTTTAGAGAAGACAAGAGATTGGATAACCAATTTGAAGTCATCCGCTGGAATGAAGGGTTTGATTTTCCTGAGATGACGGAGAGTGAAAAGAGCTTCTTTAGCTGAATTTGTTTATGTGGACGTTAAGAGTACGGTTATTGTCAATGGTGAAATCAAGAGATTTCACTGAATTAGATAAGGAGGGCGAACAGTTGAGGACATTGAGGTCTGAGATCCAGGTTTGGATGGGGAGCTAGTTGTTTTTTTGGAGAGAAGAGAATGATTTCAGTTTTTTTAGGGTTGAGTTTGAGATGATTGGAGTGGAACCCGGATTGGATCTTATTTAGAATGTTGTGAAGGTGAAGGACATCATGAGGGCGGTTGTGAGACTCTGCCGGGCCTATATCCGGACGACTCTTTCGTGACCCTAGAGAGGGCTACGGAGGCCTTTCGACTCACTGGGGGACAGTATCTCCATTATAGAGGCCTTCAGGAAATGGCGAGGGCGACCTGGCCACAGTATCTGGAAGCGCCCCAGGTGTCCCACACTCTGAATATCCTTCTGTCCTGTGGCGGGGGCGACGGCTGATTACGCTGTTATATACGGCTATGAGGTGTGACTCGACCCCTCCGATATCCCCGTCTTGGGCGGCGTGGGAAGCGGATCTGGGGGTCGCCCTAGACCCGGGACAACGTAAACGAATAGGGACCCTTACTCGGAAGGTGTTGTGTAATGCACGATTCAAACTGATTCATTTAAATTTTGTGCACCGCACCTACATGACTCCAGTTGCTTTACACCGCATTGCCGCAGATAAAACAGATGCCTGTCCTAGATGCGGTATGGTCAGAGCCGGATTTCTCCATCTGGCCTGGGAGTGCCCGCTGGTCGGGGACTTGTGGTGGGCCACATTCAAAAGGTCACGAGCCTTCATATTGCCCTGACCCCGCTTCATTGTTTACTGGCCCTGGTCCCTAAACCCAAAAAGAGGAACTTATCCTACAAAATGTTGCAGCTACTCTTGGTGTTGGCAAGGCGACGAGTGGCTATCACTTGGATGGGACAGAGGGCCCCTGCCATGTCACTAAGGCTTCGGGATGTTGGGAAATAGACATTGGCTGAGGAGACACACATGCAGCGTACACGCAAGGATGAGCGGCGGCAGAAGGACTTGCTTGCCTGGCGAATGATGTGCGCTGCGGGGTCAGTCTGCAGCGATCGGATGCAGGAGAAGTGTGGCTCAATGGTTCGAGCGGCAGTCCCTGATGCAGAGGTCTAGCCCGGGACCAGGGTTCAATTCCCCGCCTCGGCGGGTCTTGGGCTCAAAATTCCACGGACCTGATAATTCTCGCCTCAGTGCCTATTCTAATCATGGAGTCCCACTCTGCAACTCTGGGCAATAGCTTGCTTAATCTCCACAACGCTAAGGATGCCTGGCCTTCACCCTGGGGGTGCCCAGGAGTGGACGCCTCACAGGGAAAGCCAGTACGGGTTCCACAGCGGTATTCGTACAAGCGCCTTGAGACCCTTGCGGGTGAGTAGTGCGCTATACAAGTATCAATTTACATTACATTTACTAGTGCTGAATTGTTCTCCTCTGGGGAGTCGGGGAATGAGGGTGAGGAAGCTGGGGGTGGGGAGGGAGAGATGGTGTTGGGGTAATGCCCTGCTGGCTACGCACAATGTTCCATACTGTCAGTTTTATGATTTACTTTGCATCCCGAGGATTTGACTCTTATAATTGTTATGTCTGCACCTGCTGGGGCCGTATTGGGGCAATGAACTATGTACACATGTATTTTCTTTCTACCGATGCCAATTTTGGGGGGGAGGGTATGTTGTTAATCTTGCTGAAAAATAAAGTTAAAAAAAAAAAGGTGAAGAACATCAAAGTGGGACCTAATTTTATAGTAAAGTTGGGTGTCGTCCGCATAAAGGTGGTAGTTGATTCCAGCTTGTTGTAGAAGGAGGGTAAGGGGTTCCATAAAGAGGTTGAAGAGGGAGGAGGAGAGAATGGCTCCCTGGGGGACACCAAGTGAGACAAGTGTAGGGTTTGAGAGGCAGTCATTGATTTTGATTTTTTGGGTTCTGTGTTGGAGGTTTGAGGCAAACCATTTGAGGACAAGACCATTGAGGCCAAAGCGAACTTTGAGCGCATTGAGTAAGGAAGAGTGGTTAACTGTATCAAATGCAGCAGAGCGGCCGAGGAGAATGGTAGGCAGGTCTTGCCATTGTCAATGGAGCAGTGGATGTCCTCAACTATATTTAGCATGGCGGTTTCAGTACTGCAGCCTTTTCTGAAGCCGGATTGCAAGGAGTCAAGTAGGTTGAAGTTGTCAGTGTGTTTGTCCAATTGGAGCAGGGCACATTTTTCAAGGGGTTTGGAAAGGAGGGGGAGGTTAGAGATAGGGCATAGATTATTACGGTCATTCGGGTCGGCGGTCAGGTTTTTAAGAATGGGAGTGATTTGCCCGAACTGGAGGGAGGCAGGAACACAACCCGTGGCAAGGGAGGAGTTTATTATAGTAGTCCAGTATGGGGCAATGATGTGCTTGAGATCTTGTACAAGGTTAGAAGGGAGAGAGCCTTTGGTGTGAGAGGGTGGTTTTAATTTGGCAATGGTGTTAAAGACTTCAAGTTCAGTTATGGGGTGGAAATTATGCCAGGAGGCATTGTTTTTTTAGCTGTAAATTAGAGAGGTTTGTAGCGAGAAGGGGTCAGGGGGTAGAAAAAAATAATAAGGAGAGTAATATAGAAGTAAAGTCAACGGCAAGTTGGGTGGGATCTGAGAGAAATTGAAGAATTGATATATATATATATATATATATATATATTTATATTATTTATTTTTTCCGGCGAAGAAGTTGGCAACTTCTTCGCATCTGTCTGTTGAGCCAGTCAGCTTTGGGGGGGTGGAAGATGTTTGGTTTCTAATAATGTTGAACAGTTCTCTAGGTCTATTTTTAGCACGATCAAGTTGAGCTCGGAAGAAGGATTCCTTTTCATTGAGAATGTATTTCTTGAAAGTGGGTCTTGCGGATCTGAGGCGGGCGAGCTGGGAAGGAGAGGGGCGTTGCCTCCATGTTCTTTCAGTCAATCTAAGTGAGCGTCTTTCATTATTGAGATCTGAGTTGAACCAGGATTTGGATGGCATATTTTTTTGTGTTTTTTAGTTTAGGAGGGGCGATTTGGTCCCGGTCATCCATGACAGTTTTATTAAAATGTTCGGTGAACTCATTTGCATTTTGGAGGGGTGAGAAGTTGTTGTGCTTGGAGTTTGGACTCTAGTTCACCAGGGGAGATAAGGTTAGGATTTCTGGTCCATTTCATGGGTTGGATACTGTTAGTTGGGGGGGTAGATGTTATGTAGTCCAATTGAGGAAGAACCCTGCACAGTGAGTTCGTCTCTCAGGTATTCAAAGGTTGTGGTCAGAGTTCTTTAAAGGGGGAAGAGTTGAAGTTCGTTTTTAAAGATTATAGCTAAGCCAATTCCTTCTCTGACAGGTCTGTCCTTTCTAATGATGGAATAACCAGGGGGGTGTGTAGGTCCAGGATGGCCGTCAAGTGGTCATTGAGTCCGGTTTCTGCGAGGAAGGCGATGTTGATAGCTTCGCTGAGGATGGTTTCTGATATTTCAGTCGCATGTCGGACAGCTGAATGCAGTCCACAAGCATGCAGGTGAGGGGTTTAGGGTTGTCTTTGGTGGGAGAGCAGGAGTGAATGGTGGTGAGATGAGGTGGGGGTCTAGGGGAGATGGGTGTGGAGGGGATTCTGCTAGTTCCCATAATCACTGGGATGCTGGTGTGAGGAAGGGGAAGATCATTAATCAAAAGATTAGGGAGGTAGGAGTTGCATAGGTCGTAAGAGGAGAGGTGGCTCACAGCGCGGAGAGGCCTATGTGTACGGCTGCAGAGCGTGTAGTTCTCCATTGCTTGTCCTTGGAGATGTTTTGGAAGCAAGAACTAGGGAAATCAAATTGAGGAGGGTCCTGGAGTTGAGGGCTTTAAAATCCTCTCTGAGTCATGAAAGTTCAGTCATCAAGGATGAGAGAGGACGTTCTATGTTAGTGTCTGGGCTATAAGAATGAGGGGGGCGTATTCGAAACTGAGGGTGGGGATAGAGTGCATTCCCTGGTGATCAGGGAAGGATATCTGATGGGCAGGGGGTGAGAGGCCAGTAGGGGGGTAGGATGAGTGTTCATGCTGTTGGATGTGGGGAAGGACTGGACATTTGTAGAGTCAGGAAATGTGGTTTGAGAAGATGAGGGGGCTTGGGTGGGGGGTGGAGAGACAACATCTGGATTAGGGGGAGGAGTGCAGTTCCAAGAGGGAGATGTTGGCATGGGGGGGTACAGTAGGGAATTCCAGGTGGAGTGGCCGGGAGGTAGGAGCAAGGTTAAAGGTAGCGAGAGGGATAGGAGGAGATCGGTTGTAAGAGAGCATGTGAGTTTGGAGTGATGGTGTGTGCAGTTGAGATGTCAGGGGTAGGGGGGGTCGTTCGAGAGAGAGAGTATGATTGGATGATGGAGTTTGGATGACAGCATGTGCAGTTGGGAAGTCTCTGGGACACTCTGGGGGAGGGGGAGAACAAAAAGGCATTGTGTGGTATGGATGATGAAGTGTTAGAAACTGGGTTGGATAATTGATAGGACAAGGTGCTAAAATGGTGCTCGAAAATGTTGAGGTGGTATTCGGAAGCTTGAATGAGGATATTTCCAGTTTTGAATATGGAGATGTCAATTGTACATGCATAGTTCCTCAGTAGTAAACAAATGCTTCAGACCCGTTTGAGTTATCAGCACGTCCCCCTAACAACACAGGCCTCCATTTACATGACCACATATGATGGAGGAGCAGAGAAACGGTTATCTGAGTTTACACGGTTACAGATAGACACATTAGAATGTTCACTTTCGTTAATAACGATTAGTTGAAAAAAGAACCCCCACTTAAATGCAGTTTACAAAGAGGTCACTTGGAAACGGTCAGCACATGTTCTCTCACATGTAGACTGCAGCAATGTATATGTGCCACGAAGTGTTCCAATGATATTCAAATGCTAGCTATCTTAGGCCCTTACGTTCAAGATAATAATCATACGCTCAAAAGCAGTGACTATGGGGTCGTGGCCTAACTGGCGAAGATGGCGGTCGCAGCTTGCTAAAGCTCCGACCAGCCAACTAATATCCTTCGATAATATCCTGCCCTCGGACGTCCCCTAAGCTGTGCCCTGTGCCGGAGACCCACACAGCATCTGCCGAGTTCTCCGGGGCGGGCCGGGGGTCCAGGTGAGCGGCGGCGATCGAAGTCCTGCGGTCTGAGGCGGCCCAGTCGGGGTCGGCGGAGGGAGAGCTGGGGCCTCGATTTGTTGGCCGGGAGCAGAGACCCAGAGGCTGGCGTGGTGGTGGCGGGGTCATCGGGGGCGGAGTCAACCATCTTGCGGAGAAGTCCCGCGGTTGCCCCCAACCCTCCGGGAGTCCTGAGTGGCAGGCGGTGGACGCCTAAAGGAGATGGGCCTGTCCAAGGGGCGGCTCGGTATTGGAGACCAGGACGGGCAGAAGCTCCGGAGCGGGAGCGGCCATTTTGCGAGGATCTGAGGAGCAGCGGTGAGGGGGTGCGCAGGCTGTTGGTTGCGGCGGTCGGGGGCTGTCGCCCCCCCCCCACCTTCCCCCGCTACATATTCTATGGGCCTGTCCTGGGGACATTAGGGGGTTCGGCGGCCGAGTCTGGCCGCAGAGACAGCAGTGGTGCAGTGAGGGGGGGGCAGGGCCCTCCAGGACTTTGACACCCAGTCTCTCGCCCTGGGCTGTCGGTTGAGGAGCAGCCGTTTAGAGCGGGCGGTGTGACAAGTGTACTGGGGCCCCATCACGGAGCAGCACGGTGCAGCCCCCAAGAAAGGGAAAGGTGGTCCAGCTCAGGTTATTCAGAAGGGGCTGGCGTTGAGGATTCCGAAGGGAGGGCTCGGCGCAACAATCTCCGCTTTGTGGGATTTCCGGAGGGATGCGAGGGAGATAGTGTGGAGTGTTTTCTGACACGGTGGCTGGAGGGCTGGCGCCCCCCTGGTGCCCTCTCCCGTTGCTTTGTGGTGGAGCATGCACACAGGGCCCTAATGCAGAAGCCCCCTCAGGGGGCGCGTCCCCAGCCGATCATCGCCAAATTCTTGAACTATATGGACCACAATACTATCCTGAAGCAGGCCAGGGCTAAGGCATCTCTCACATGCGACCACGCTAAGATCCTCATCTTCCCAGACTACACGCGCCTGGTGCAGCGGCAGTCCTTTTTAGCGGCCAAAGCTCGCCTTCGACAATTGAAGATCCAGTATGCGCTGTTGTATCCAGCCCGCCTGAGAGTGGTTTATAGGACTCGCACTTTGTTCTTTGACTCGCCAGAGGAAGACTTTACATGGACCGATGAAACTGTGAGGGTGCGGGTTCACACACCGCCTGGCCGAGACTCTGACTCTTCGTCAAGTGAGGTGGCTCGGAGGGGGACAGGAGATCGAGGTCCAGGCAGCGCTCGCTGTCTAGCTCGGCCCCCCGGCGGGGGGACCGGTAGTCAGAGAGACAGGCTTCAGCGGACTGATTTAACTGGCTCTACATGGACTGAAATCCTGGTGAATGTTTCTTGACGTCCGAATAGGCATATGTGTTGGGCTGGGTACCCGGTCACGTGGTGGTGGGCGGGAAGGGGTGAGGCCCTAAGGGTTATGGGTCAGTTGGGGATACATTGGAAGGGTTGGTACCAGGCTCCCATTAGGGGACCTGGCTCCTATCTGACCGCGACAGATGCTTCCATGTATGGGGTGGGGCGGCGGGGAAGGTGTTGGGGCGGGGGGGTTTGTTTTGCTTGTTTGATTGCGCCGGTTACTTGGAATTCTTGCTGTATCTTGGAGGACACATACGTATATCGTAAGAATGTTTGTTTTTTGACATGCCTGGTACGGAGAATGAACGGCGGATGACCCCCCTGGATCCATGTGTGGTCGGTTGGAATGTCAGGGGGGCATTGGATAAGGTGAAGCGGTGGGCACTTCTTCAGTACGCTTGGAGGGCAGGCTCCGATGTGCTCCTTCAGGAAACACACCTATTGGGCACCGAAGCCTTATGCCTCCAACGATATGGATATCTTCAGGTGTTTCACTCTGGGTTCACGAGAGGCTCGCGTGGTGTGGCGGTGTTGATTCATCGTAGGGTCCAGTATGAACACGAAAGACTTTGGTCTGACGTGCAGGGACGGTATGTCTCCATACAGGGCAAAATTGGGGGAGAGACCGTGATCCTGGGAAGCGTATGTGCACCGCCGCCACTACAGTGGTCCCTGGTGGAACGGCTACTAACACTATGGGGGACATGCCAGATGTATTCTCTGTGGTAGTGGGAGATTGGAATGATGTCATGTAAAGGGATTGGGATAGATGGAAGAGTGAAGGGGTCGGAGGATCCCCCACCAAGCTACATTCCCTAGCTGCCGGGTTAGACTGGACAGATGTCTGGAGACACATACAGGGTCCTCTCAGGGAGTGCACACATTTTTCCACAGCACACGATTCCTTTTCGAGACTCTATTACATATTTAACCCTAGGAGGATGGTACACAGAGTGATGTCAGCGAATATTAAGCCTAGGACCCGGTCTGATCACTTGCCCGTTGCACTCATGATTCTGATTGGCCTGGGGAGGCCGCCTCTTAGATGGCGCACGTCTGGGTGGTAGCTGCAGAAAGAGGGATATAGGGAACACCTGACCAAGGAGAAAGATCACTACCTGGTTGCGAATGTAGGGTCAGTTGAGTCATTGGCGGTGCTCTGGGAGGCAATGAAACCCACGTTGCGGGGTGGATATTTCCTGGTGTGAGGGAGCGGCAGAAGGATCTGGTGCGTCGGGAGGAGGATATTGAGGCACTGGAGCGTAGGGGTAGGAAGGTGGAAGGGGGCCCGGCTAGGAGACATTTGGTGTTGGCTCAGCCATACGCTGCACTCCTACTGGACGAGGGTCGCCAGGCTTGGCTGGCAACACGCAGTAGGGTCTATCAATGGGGGGATAAATCGAGCAAAATGCATCACAGTCTGTGCCAAGGTACATTTCATGCCCAGCCTTTACCACGGGTCGTGGACCCGGCGGGGGAGCCAATTCTAGAGCCCTTTGCTATAGCCGAGAGTTTTGCGCTGTACTTTGAGGACCTGTATTCTCCCAAAGAATGTCTCGGGGAGGAGTTATTGTGAAATTTAGTGATGATCTCCCGCCTAAGACCGTTTCGGATGAGGTGCGAGAGCACTTGGACCGGCCTTTGTCGGATGATGAACTGGGTGTAGCCCTGGGAGAATTGAATCCGGGGAAGGCTCCGGTCCGAATGGGTTCCCCAGCAAATTTTGTAAAAGGTTTTTTATGCAGCTGGCCCCACACTTTCGGCCGGTGGTGGAGGAGGCGCGGGAGGGTGGCCTGCTTCCCCCGGACTGGAGACATGTGGAGATAGTGGTGTTCCACAAACCAGGCAGACCTCCGTAGCAGCATGCATCATATCGCCCCATCTCCCTCCTCAATATCGAGGCAAAGGTGCTGGCCAATGCTTTGGCCAATCGACTTAAGCCGCACATCACAACTCTGGTACACCCGGACCAGGCAGGGTTCATGCCTCACAGGGCGACCTGCCACAATATTAGGCTTGCGCACGTGGCTGTGTCGGCCCATGGGCGGCTCGGGGAATCGACGGTGCTACTGCTTGCGGACATGGACAGGGCCTTCGATTCTCTGAGTTGGGTGTACCTGTTCGCATTGCTGCGGAGGCTCAATCTGGGCGCGCGTTTTATGGCTTATATGCAGCTGTTATATACTACCTTAACGGCTTTGGTGCGGGTGGGGGTGATTACTCGTTCCTTCCCTATCCGGAGGGGTACCCGCCAGGGCTGCCCCCCTCTCCCCCTACCTATTTGCGCTCGCCATGGAGCCGCTGGCGGCCTGGGTGCGTATAGATGCTCAGCTTAAAGGGTTTAGTTGGGCACCAGGTCTTACAAATAAAATAGCATTGTATGCGGATGACGTTCTGTTCTTTCTTACGGACTTAGATAGCTCGGGCCACGATTACTGCACATTCTCCAGATTTTCGGCGAGACCTCTGGGCTATATATGAATCACCCTAAATCCACACTGTGGGTCCTGGGGGGTGGTTCTGGGACGGGGGAATGGGCATCGGCCCTTCAATTGGCGACAGGGGGATGAAGTATTTGGGGGTATTCTTGTCCGATGTCCCGGCAGTATCCAGGGATCGCAATTTGGTCCCGGTGTGGGATCGTACTAAGGAGGATCTTAAGGTGTGGTCTCGCATGCCCCGACTATCTACAGTAGGTCAGCTATTTTTAAGATGGTGGCACTCCCTCGTCTCCTCTACCAGTTACAAAACCATCCCTATCAAATTTCGCCCCTATGGTTCAGACAGGTCAACTCGGCACTGGGTGGGTTTTTATGGGGGGGGAGGCGTGGTTAGGGTAGCCCTGCGCACATGCTTCCTATCTACCTACACGGGTGGACTCGCTACTTCAGATGTCCTCTCCTATTACCAAGCCGCACACTTGCTGGTTCTCAACAAATGGTGGTACAGGGATATAAATGATCCAGCCTATGCGGTTGAGCAGCAGCTCATGGGCAGGCACGCTTTACATTCGCTACTGTACTCCGCACCGCGTCGGCAGACTCTGCCCCCGGCCACACAGGTGGTGTTTCATATTTGGAGGCAGGCCCAGCGTATGATGGGGTGGTGGAATGTTCTGACTAGAGAGACTCCTCTTTGGGGTAATGGGCGCTTACCCCAGCTTGCTGCCCTGCAAGGCTTTAGGGGGTGGGGCTCCATTGGCATCTCGGTTCTAGGAGGCGTGATGTCCGATGTGACGCTTAAGTCATTTCAGGATCTGCAGGGCGAGTACGCCATGCCACGCTCCCAGTTTTTTAGATACCTCCAGTTCCGACATTCGCTGGCGCCTTGTCAGGAGGGCCTGGAATCTCTCCCTGATTTCAGCCCCATCGAAGCTAAGGTCTTTAGGGGGGGGACTGTAAGACCGCAAGATTTCCCGCTTATATCGGATACTGATCATTCATTGTTCCCCGACTCTACAGCAGCTCAAGACGGCTTGGGAGGAGGATGTAGGTGAACTGGAGGAAGAGGATTTGGCAGAGGCACTAGCAAGTCAGCGGGGGCGGCAATAGCTACACGACTGCGCCTGATTCAATTTAAATACTTACATTGTGTGTATTTTACCAGGGTGCGGTTGTGGAGGGCAGGAATGATTGTTTCCCCTGAGTGTCTTAGATGTGGCTCAGAAGAGGGCGCCTTTTTTGCACACCGTCTGGAGTTGTCTTTCGCTACACAGGTTTTGGGGAGGGGTGTTCTCCGGTCTGTCAGAAGTGTTGGGTTGGGATCTTCCTCGCACGCCGCGTTTGGCACTGTTACACGTCTTGGTGGGGGCAATAGATATAAGCGGCATTTCTTATTGCTTGATCTCACAGTGGCAAAGAGGGACATAGCGAGGGTGGTGAAAGCACCCCAGGCCTCGTCGCTGACCGCATGGAGAAATGGGATAGATTTCTGCATGGGCGTTGAACAGCCAGTTTTCACTGCCAGGGGGTGTCCCCGTAAACATAAGATTTGGAAACAATGGGCAGACTACCGGGGACTAGATTTGGGTCCACCGTTGGAAGGGGATGCTCATCTGACAGGTTGATGAGTGTGAAGAAGACCAGATTCTGCCTGGGGGAGGGTGGGTTTTGTATGTGATTCCAGTTCAATGCTAAGTGTTTCCGAAGGGGCATGGGCCCAATCAGGGGGAGGCGGGGTGGGGTGTTCTTGTTAATTTCTTCAGTATAAAAAGTCAATGTCATTTGCTATTGTATATTGGATATGTGCAGCTGTCTCCTGGGTTGCGGAGCTTTGCAGTATATGTGAAGCATGACAAAGCTTGTTTAAAAAAAAAAAAAAAAAAAAAGCAGTACTATATCTCATGATTCTGTTCCTGTGGAGAGAGATAGACTTGAGAATCTCTTCCAAATGGTCAACTTCCCTGCACCCTTTTTAGGTCGAGCCTAGACAGCGCTTGTGCTGTCTCTTCAATAAATATATATATTCACTGAAAAAAACGTAGGTTTGACACCAGTTATAGTTAGCTGGACATTTCACTCCTATAAAACCATTGAAATTCCCCCCTTATAGTTAGTTCAGCTAACTATAACTCACGCGCCCGCAATGCACTGCTGATGACGTCACATATTACATCACTCATGACATGGTCAGTGACATCACTCATGACATCACTGATGACATCTCAAATGACATCACTGATGAAATCATCCAGTGAATGGGTGTTTTTCTGAAAATTAAATATTTTTTATATATGTATATCTGAAGGTTGATGGAAGAAGAAATGGGTATATAAGTGTGTAAATTGTTGCTTTTTTGGTGAACAATAGATTGTACAACTGACTGATTAAGTGTATCTTAATGAATACATGGGTAAGTGAGTAATGTTTAAATATATACATTTCTGTATCAGACTCTCACTTTCTGTATAAGTGTCTGCATGTGTTGGTGAGTAGCTATATGAGTGATACATGAGTGTCTATATGGGTTATTGTTTGATTATCAGTAGGAGTGTCTGTATGCTTCGTTGGGAGGTCTTACGTAGTGCATAGATGCACGAATGAGTGACTTACTACTTGTATGTGTTGAAGGCAGCATATGTGCAGGACTGTATGGGTGGATGAGTGTGTGGTGAGTAGCTATTTAGGTTATTATTTGGTTTTTTTTCTGTATGGGTTGATGAGTGTATATATGGGTGTGTTAGTGAATGAATGACTGTCTTAATAGTGTATTTGTGAGTAAGTACATATGTTTTAAACTAGTACATATGAGTTATGTGTGAGTAACTCTATGGATGAGTGTCGGTGTGTAACAGGATGATCAGGATGTATCAGTGTATGAGTACATATGATTAGTGAGTATATGTATGAGTGACTGTATATGTCTGTTGATGAATGAGTGGATGTGTGTATAGATCTTGGAATTACTAAATTGTGTTGTAAGTGGCATTGGTATGTCTATTGTATTGAAAATGTTATTTTCTATTTTTGAATGTGTGTAATAAAGGTTATATTAGGGTGAGAGGTCTGTCACTCTTCCAGGATGATGTCATCAGTGATGTCATTTGAGATGTCATCAGTGATGTCATGAGTGATGTCACTGACCATGTCATGCGTGATGTAATATGGGACGTCATCAGCAGTGCATTGAGGGCGCGCGAGTTATAGTTAGCTGAACTAACTAGAACTGGGGAATTTCAATGGTTTTATGAGTGAACTGTCCAGCTAACTATAACTGGTGTCAAGCCTACGGTTTTTTCAGTGAATTTGCAAGGTTTTTTAAATGCTAATGCCTAACTATAACGTGGCTGAAACCTATGGTTTTTTCAGTGAATTTCAATGGTTTTGTAAATGAAAATTTTTTAATGTAACACTCTTTTTTTTTTTTATATACTGATTTACTATATTTTTATTATTTTTTTATTTTTAGATATATTATTGTTATAATTACATTACGTATTTTTAATATAAATTGATAAAAAATGTTTGTACACCTCTCTGCAACGCAGCCCCCTGGTATGTTTGCAGAGGGGGAACTAATTCCCCTTGCATACAGGGGGTCCCTGGGGGCCAACTAGCCCAGCTGGAACCTCCAGTATGTGCCAGGGGGCTGCATTGCAGAGACGTGTAATGAGGCCACACCCTTTTTTTTACATCTCTCTGCAACGCAGCCCCCGGGCGCGTTTGCAGAGGGAAAACTAATTTCCCTTGCATACTGGGGGTCCCTGGGGGCCAACTAGCCCACTTGGAACCTCCAGTATGCGCCAGGGGGCTGCATTGCAGAGGTGTAATGAGGCTATGCCCCTTTTTACACCTCTCTGCAACGCAGCCCCCGGGCGTGTTTGCAGAGGGGCAACTAATTCCCCTTGCATACTGGGGGTCCCTGGGAGGCAACTAGCCCACCATGAGCCTCCAGTATGCACCAGGGGGCTGCATTGCTTTGCCCCGGAGGGCGGCGGTCCCCGGGGCAGTGTGGGGGGGGGGGAATTGGGCACCCCCACACTTCTTTATCACTATGCCCCCACAATTTGGCCCCCTGGGGGGTAATTTTTAAATAAACATATCAGGTTTTTTTAATAAAACATTTTTGGCCTTGGGGGTCCTTGTGGGTGGGTCCCCATGAGCAGGCCTAGGGGGTCAGGGTGTTTCTACTCTGCCCCTTTTTGTGTTCTACATGTTTGTTGTTTTGCTTTCTTATGCCTCGGTCTACCGAGCACAAGATGGCTGCCAACAATTCCTGGTTTGAAGTGTTGAAAGCCAATGAGCATGCAGCTCGTGCTCGAAGTTTTAGAACTCAAAAAGGGGGCAGGGTAGAAGCACCCTGACCCCCTAGGCCTGCTCAGGGGTTCTCACAAGGACCCCCAAGGCAAAAAAATGGTTTTTTTTGTGGAAAATTGCGGGGTGCGTGCATATTTCGAAATTATTATTTATTTATTTTTTGCCTTGGGGGTCCCTGTGGGACCCCCTGAGCAGGCCTAGGGGGTCAGAGTGCTTCTACCCTGCCCCCTTTTTGATTTCTACACTTTTGTTTTCCTGCTTTCTTGTTCCTCAGTCTACTGAGGCACAAGATGGCTGCCATCAATTTCTGTTTTGGCGTGTTGACAGACAGTGGCAGCCAATCAGCATGAAGCTCGTGCACGGCAGGGTGCGTGCACGGTGCGCGCTCATAGATATATAATTGACTTCGAATTTAATTTTCTCAGCCACTACTGGAGGGATTTACACCATTTACAAAAGCGTGATCTGCGTACCAGACCCTACCCTTTTCCCAAATTTGGTGTAATTCCGTTCAGCGGTTCGGGCTGTAGCCGTGTCTAATCGTCCTATGGAAATTAACATGGGGAAAACATGTTTTGGGACCCCCCTTTTTTCTTGGCCCCCGCTTGGCGAATCTTCCCGAGACTTTCAGGGAAGGAGCGGGCCATCTTCTTTGAGAAATTCGTGGAGATTCATCAACCGGCGCCAACGTTATTCCCAATAGAATGTTAGGGGATTTCCTATGGAAACTAGGTCCTAACTATAACTACCTACTGGCGACCGCCAGTAAGAAATAAAAAAAAATATATATATATATATATATATATATATATATATATATATATATCAAAATTTTGGAGGAAATTAAAGCTATCGAATCTGAACTATCATCCCGCTCTGAGGTCGATGAAATCAAAAAACTTACTGAAATCATGAACGAACGCCTCAAAAAACACGAGGAAAGAATAAAGGTACGCAAAGTCACCAAATTCACCCGCGATGCAGATGATTACCGCGATGGGCGCATTTTCACATTTTCAAGAAAATACAATACAGCTAAAAGGCAGGCTTACAGCAGTAAGAAACAGACCAATCTAAGCGCTACACGTGCAGTCAATGCCAATGCCGGACCCAGCACTAGCGCAGTTGTCTTGGAAACTGATGATGTTGTTGAACAGGTGAGCGTTGACACGATTTCACTCACAAGCGGATCAAGTGACGGCACCACTGGTTCCTCTTCTGATTTAAACTTAACAGGACTGGCCAAACTAAACCTCCAGCAGGAAATGGATTTTATAGTCGAAGAGAGGTTACAAACCTTGCGTCCGAGGCAACAAAGAGAGAAAATAAACAGGAGGAATAAGCGCAGGAAAGAACGGAGATACAAGTGGCAACACTGCTCAAAAAAAGCAGAAAACGTGGTCAAACGACAATAATTGACAACACTATCATAAATCTTTCTGATGTGACCCTGAGCAGGGCAGAAGGGCAGCTTCTCTCTTTAGGACTCAATTATTGCCCTGTGCAGAGTTTCAACTACGCTATGACTCGAATTGATCTATTCTGTTATATACGCAAATTAAAGCTGAAAAAACATTTTGCTCTAAAAAATGCTAAAGATTCTTTAACTCCCGAGAATCTTACTGAAGAAAACATTGATTCTGATATCAATCAGTTGTCTGCCTCTGACACTCGCACCTTTCTTGATACTATCGACTTAAATAATCCCGAGTATGACTCTAGTAATGACCCAGATGTGGCCACTCAAGCCAGGCTACAAAAAATTGCCATTTCTCAAAAAGGAGCAGGACTAACCCCATTTAAAAGCAAATCCAAATGTATTCCTTTAATGCCTAAGGATGCTATCGACGTGTTTCACGACTGTGTCACTAACGACATCAAACAACTTTATTTAAGGACTTACAGCAAAACTAAAGGAAAGAAAAAAGTCACCCATATCACCAGGGAGTCTGTGAAATTAATGGAAACTTGGGGACAATCATGACATTGTCATAAAAAAAGCAGACAGGGGGGGGGGGGGGGGGGGGTAAATCTGGTGATTTGGCCCAAAAAGCAATATATACAGGAGGCCAAACGCCAGCTAGATGATCCCCCTATGTTATCAGAAAACCTTGCAGAAAGAATACACTGCTTCCAGAGGCATATTATATAAGATGTTAGGACAATAGAGAAGAGAAGGCCTCATTTCCTTTGAATAACATAAATTTATGTATGTGGAATTTCCTGTTTTACCAGCATTGTATTTAATTCCTAAAATACATAAAGGCACCCGCCCAGTGCCGGGAAGGCCAATTGTTTCGGTCATCAAAAGTGTGGGGGAGAAAATTGGTGAATATATAGATTTTTCCCCAAGACATTGACAAACAATTGCCTAGTTTTGTGCGCGACACTAGCGATTTTTTTTTTTATTTTTATTTTTTTTTAACCAAAATTGAGCACATTGAATGGGATCATGATATGTGGCTAATCTCGCTAGATGTAGAGGCGCTATATACTAGCATCAACCACTCACAAGGCCTCTCCGCTATCAAATATTATCTATCCAAGCGCCCCATTATTTATTATGAGCACAATAAAGTCATTCTATGTCTCATACAATGGTGCCTGGATAATAACTATTTTTCTTTTGGCAGAGACCTCTACAGGCAATTGAGAGGAGTGGCGATGGGGGCCTGTTTCTCCCCCAGCTATGCGTGCTTGCAGGTTGGCTGGTGGGAGGAACAGGTCCTTGCCACTCAGCATGGGGCTTGGATGAATAACCATGTCCGTTGCTATTTGCGTTATATTGACTATATTTTCATAGCTTGGCAAGGCACTAAGGAAGAGGCCCTAGTATTCATTCAGACTATCAATGATAACCCCTATAATTTGAATTTCACGGCCCATATCGACAAACACAAAATACAGTTTTTAGATGTAGAAGTGTATATAGCTGATTGCCAGATCAATACAACTTTACATAGAAAATCGACAGCAGGGAATGCCACCCTCCACGCTACGAGTATGCATCCTAAGCATACTATTGCAAGTATCCCGTACGGTGAGATCCTCAGGCTAAAAAGGATATGTAGCTCCACATCTGACTGACTCGTGTGTTAATGAGCTCATGGTGAGATTAAAAACTAGAGGTTATTCTGATGTAATCCTCAATCAAGCTATTGAAAAGTCAAAATTGAGGTCAAGAGTGAGTCTATTCCTTGAAGCACCTTCGGATCCCATGATGGCATCCCCTTCTGTACCACAGGATGATTGTTCACGGTTGATCACTACATTTAGCAGGGAAGAGAGAAAATTGACAGCCATCCATAGAAAGAATTGGCCTATTGTACTCCGTGATCATGTTCTTACCTCTAGGCTACCCGCTAATCCCATCATCACCTTTAGACGGGCTAAAAACATGGGCATGACTTTGGACAAAGCAGACCCAGAGTTAAAAGCCAAAAGATCTTGGTTAGCACCCTCCAAAGGCTTTTTCAAATGTTCATGCTGTCGGGCTTGTAAATTTGGGGTCAGCACGTCCCATTATTCCACACCCTTTAGTGTTGACCCCCAACCGATCAATGGCAATTTTAGTTGTAAAACCAACCATGCTGTCTATGTCCTGACGTGCACCTGTGGCTTGAAGTACGTGGGTAGTACAAAGCTCCAGGTGCACGTCAGGATATTACGATTCAGAAAAGGGGGTGGTGATGGACAGAGTATCTGAATTAAGCAGACCACTCCTACCCAGTCCAAAGATAAGGGCTTGATCCATCACCGTTTTTTAGCTCACTGCACCATCCCAGCTCAGAACCTGGCTACATGCAAATTAGTCTGTCCCTGGCCCAGTGCATCATGGGAACAGGGCAGACCAAACTACCAAGCTAATTCTTATACTGGAAAGGAAACAAGCTTCCGGGGACCGGTTTCTGGCATTACATCTGTCTTCGGCCCGTCTTGCTTGAATCCTGATGGAGCAGTGAGCAAGGGACTCGCATCTGAGTATACCCTTCCACGCTTATGGTGGACAAAACGATTCAGAAAAGGTCTGCCCTGTTCCCATGATGCACTGGGCCATGGACTGACTAATTTGCATGTAGCCAGGTTCTGAGCTGTGATGGTGCAGTGAGCTAAAAAACGGTGATGGATCTGTTGACTGGGTACGAGTGTTATATATACACAGCAGCCGCTTCCGGGGCAGGGGGTCTGTTTGCGAAATCGACCCGGTGTTCCGCAATAAATATCGATACCTCCACTCCTCTCTGCAGTGCCCAGCCGGAACCCCGCCAAAGGATGAACAACCGACTCAAAGTATCGTGGAAATGCAGGTCTTTATTTTCCAAATTAGTCAGACGCGTTTCGAATACCTTTGTATTCTTTCTCAATTTACAAACACGTAGTCCACTTTTAGTTTTTATACAGTTTTTTTCAAAATGTGATGCTTTGACCCCCTCCATGTGATGTATAGAAATGAAGGAAATACTTGTCAGGTATGCATGCTGGGACTTGTAGTTTAGAAGACCTCATCCAATAAATTGCACATGATTTGTAAAACATTACAGCCTAAATGCAGTATAGTGTGATTGAAGAGAGACTTGGCCTTTGTTAACATCACTGCTTGGCCTGTCTTAGATGGGATTGTATGGGATGCTGTTCGATTTCAGATTCATGGGCCCTGGATTTGTGTGTCTGCAATACGGTGTCTCCCGATGCGGATTATAATCAATTTATGAGTCCCTTAGTTACTCATGAATTGCTTTGTTCTGATGGCGGGATTATGGCCTTTGCAGCGATGCATGGTATACTGGGTTGTTGGAATGTGTTTGCAGCGGCGCAAGATTTCTTGGCTCGCAGCTTCCTCGAGAACCCACCGAGTTTTCCTCTGATGGTGCAAGAGGCTCCGGTAATTGAAGAGCATGCATGTTATTTACCTTTATTAAATTGGATGGCCGATTTGTTTTCGAATGATAACAATGACTTCCTGTTGGAGGCTGTTGCAGCATTTTTTGCATATTCATTATTAGGATGAACTGTTTGTAGTCTCGGTTTTTTGACCTACACATCTGGTTGGATTTTTTTGGGGACTCAGAATTTTTGAAACGCTTGCCTATTGACTTTATCAATGTCCAATACTAAGATTTTTTCGCAACAATTATATTTTTTCTCTTGGTTTTTAAAGTGCCAAATTAGAGACTTGTGTTTGAACTATCGAACTTGAACTCTGCGTTCCTACATTCGTCTCTTCATACTTGTCCTATCAGTGCTCGGATCAAAGGGAGGGTGTCTTGTGTTTTGGTTTCACCTTTGCATTGTGTTAAGTTGGCATGAGATTGTTAGAAGTTTAAACGCCATTTTTCCTTTTCTGCTGCCTCTGCACACGACACATTTTGTTATTACAGCTTTTTGCCTAGTTGATTTTGCTTTACACAAGAATAACATGTTTTCTTATAATATCAGCCTTGCTTGGTAAGCTATGTCTGTACAGTGAGTGCCGAGGCCTTCAAGGTTATATTAACACAGCGCTTATTGTTTGGATTGATCAGCGCACAGAGTAGACATAATATGGATGCAGCTGTGGCCAACTTTGGGTTTAGGTGCGTTTAATAATGCACTGCGTGAAGCAGGAGACACACACTTGATGAATATCCGTATGCAGAGAGTTGGTGCAGAAGATGTGATCTCTTTCTGCTGAACCCAAAGGTATGGGCCCGCCCTTCTAGACCCAAAGAGACCTTCTGTAGATAGATTATAATATACTAGCTAGGGAGGGTAAACTGAGGTTCTATTTAAACCTTTTTCCTTTAGTATTTTAACATGCTTTCACCCTTTGTATTTTATGGAATAGTAACCATGCTGTTAACCTTGTTCCTTATGATATGTTTGCTTGTATTAGCTAAGATACTGCGTTTGAGAACACTGCATTAGAAATAAACATTTCAAACTCGCACGTGTCCTCATTGACTCCTCGTTCTGGATTGTTATGTTAGTATAACGAAAGAGTGTTCATGTGTTCCACGTTACCTGAGGTGTTCTAAATCCATGTTCTGGGTTGTCTAATCATTGGGGGTCGGTAAGAACCAATGAGACACTGATTGCTAGTCTGGTTGGGGCTTTTGGATAATAAAGGGAGTTTTGGCATACCCTAATTCACTGAGGTTACAAGTCTCTATGCACAGTTCTGTATAGGAGCAGAAATCCCTGCTACAATGGTCTCATCCCCTCTACTCCCAAAATACAATGTGAGTTCAACTCTCTTACCCCGTCACTACTCTGCACCTTCTGAAAATCCTATCAGATACCAAGCCACCCTATTATGTGGTTTATCCAACCCCAGCCGTGTAACTTAAAAACATCATAGCATCCCTGTGGCGGCAATATATTAGTCCTGTAATCCCTTGCTCCAAGCACATGACGTTTTACCTTACAACTGGGTATGTTTGACCTATGATGATAACAAGCATTGGCAAAGTCAATCGGTCTCGCCTACGAGAGCTATTGGTTTTGGCAGTGTTTTAAAGCTATGCTGTACAGCTTTGCAGAAGCATTGCAGTGTGGCTAAAACTAATTTAAAAAGAGTTGAGGCAGGGAGGGATAAAAAATGTATTTATTTAAAGTGCATCAGTCCTCTTAAACTATTTTAGTCATCCAGCATGGCAACACATCATTGCCAAAGTCGACAATGCCCATGCTGTACAGCATTAACAAAAGGAAGTGGCAGAGCCACTGGCCATAAAGGATAGACCAATTTGCTTTGCCAATGCTTGCTTATTTACCTAAGGTTTACATTCACTTTCCAACCTCGTGTCTCTTTATCACCTTTAGATGTGTGTTTTAGAATGATTCTGTTGCAATCGGCCCAATTGATGCCAGCCCATCCTGCACCCTCAGCCACATCTGTGTGTGGCAGAGATATCTAAAATACAAGGCCCAATTGAAAAGGGGGCCCTGTAATACATATTTGCACTGTGAGGTTTTTTCCTCATGTACATCGAATGATGTAGAATAGAATTTATCGGTATGGAAAATCCAAGCAGTGAACAAAGACTAGGTTGTTATTTATTTGTTATTTATGTGTTACTTATTGGTTACTCAGAAACACTCCTGCAGGTGGCCTTAATCGTTGCATGCCCTCCCTCACCCACTCGTCCCTAGAAGCGAGACCAAGTGGGACTTAGCCAGGGACATGGCAAATACTCCCACCAAGCACTTTTGGTGCCAAATGTCCAATACACCCTTTGTCCTATCTTCCTACAGAACAGTGCTTTGGTGATTGTTTTCTCAGGATGTGACCTTTGTTTCCTCTGAATGTTGTGGTAAAGTTCTGTGAAGAGCAGCTGTTGTGTCTGATTTCCGCTACAATCTTTTTCTTTTCCTGGGTGCTGTGTTGTATGACTTAAGCCTTTTTCACTAATCCCCCTCTGTTTCTTCACAGCCTGGTTTCTGTTCCATTGAAAGATGGAAGCCTTCGAAGAGGTTGAGCTGGCACAGACTTACATCTCCACAACCTTTTACAGGCAGGGAGCACAGAAGATCAAGAAATAAACCAAACGCGTCCAGCCCGATTCACAGCTGAGGTGCTCCCTGCATGTGCCTAAGGGGTTGGCCTATGCTCCCCTTGTATCCCAGAGAGGCTGGGTCCACTGGTGTAATGAGCATGGTGTGTGGTATGGGACTGAGGTGATCACGAGTTATAAATAATAATAAAACTGTATCTCTTATTTTCTCCTCACTGTGTGCTGTGTCCTCCAAACTTACCACCACGAGTCTCCAACCCCAAAATGGCTAAAAGAAAGTTGCACTGTCAATCAGAGCATGGAACTACATAGCTCCTAGAGATGGCTTCTTCTCCCTTATCTTCGGCCTGGCTGATGCCAGTAGGCCGAACTGGTGGAAAAGTGCAACTTTATTTAGTAGGTAAATGTACATTACAGCGAAGGCAATAGTATATTTGCCCATTGCGTGTCTAACATGTTTTGGGAAGGGAAACTCTTCTGCTTAGTTGTTACACCTTGTGCTCCGCATCCTTCAAAGTCAAAATGTAGAGATGCAAAAGCTGTGCCCTCAATGTACATTAGAAATGAGGCATCCAATGGTAAACACTGTGAACCAGAATATAAGGCAGTTCAGTAGCCCCCAGCAATTGTGCATCTTGCATTATTATTTTTTCAGTCAAAAAGCCCAGCTCACTTAGAATTTCTGCCATCAAGTGCAAAGCTGTAAGCACGACTCCATCTTTCAAATATGATACTGAGGGTCAGCTTAAAGTAGGAGACAAATGAGCACCACTCCGAAGCTAGCCTTCAAGAAAAATACAAAGCACAGGAGAACAAAAAGACAGCAAGTGAAACACAAGCCTTTATTTGCTGTTTTCACACTTTTGTTAATTTATATTGTATTTATATATCGCTTTCCTACCCCTTGAAAGTCTCAAAGTACTTTTGGGTTTGTCTTCCATTATTCACATAGAGACTTGCTTTAGGGCGCGCTGGACTTTGGAATACTATAAATTGCTATTCCAACTCCAGTCTACGCAACAGTAGGGATGGTGTGGGACTTATACATCCAACACCAGTCCAACAACGCGCCCCTGAAAGCAAGTTGTTGTAATGACTTGCGGTTCAAAAGAACGCGTGGAAAAGTCTGTCGGGTTAGTTACTGCGTTTTGTAGGCAGGTCGTTTTTGTGACTGCGGGGTAGAGGATGTTTCCTGTTGCTCGCTAGGGACATGTAGAGCGCAAGACTGGAATGATGTTTGTCATTTGACCCATAAGAGACATGTAAGTTGAGGTGTGCATAGTTTGACAATGTGTAAGAAGCTTGGTGCTTAGAATGTTGCTGTGCATGGGGTGTCATGAAGATGTGAAAACAGTCATGCATGCAGGTCTTGACCATATTTATAGAGGACGGGATCATGCATAAAAACCATCATGGGTGTGCATCAGTTGACTCCCTAAGCTCACCTGGTATTGTCAAGATACCTACAAATCCATTGGTGGCAGTGTTGAACCACGAGGGATTAAATATCTGGAGTCCAACAGGAATCAACAGTGCCAATTGTCAACAGAAGGTGTAATGACTTTCACCCAAGAGCAAGAGGGCTAACCCATTGGAGACACAGTTGAGGCCAACAGTATTCTGTGGAGACCACCCAAGAGTGGCAGTTGGCCATGTTTGGTAATTGCACGTTTCACCCTGATGAGGCACCAAATCATTAGTGGACTGGTAGTATGTTGCACCTTGGGTGAGTCGAGCTGCATTGTGTGGGAGGTGGCTTGGTGG
Source organism: Lissotriton vulgaris (assembly GCF_964263255.1). NCBI lineage: Eukaryota > Metazoa > Chordata > Amphibia > Caudata > Salamandridae > Lissotriton > Lissotriton vulgaris. Next base: position 880,371,420 of record NC_141685.1, read on the forward strand.
TATGCTTGAATGATCAGAGCAGTGATCTTCTCTCAGGGTGTTGTATGTAGTCATCTGTAGGGATAAAGAAGAGTGAGAGAATAACCCACAAGCATGCAGCCATAGCACGTATTGTCAATTCATGCAAGAGTGATGGGGCTGCAAACAAGTTAGATAGGGTGACTAAAGAAAATGAGATGCACAAGCACGTATTGTCAATTCATCCAAGAGTGATGGGGCTGCAAACAAGTTAGGTAGGGTGACTAAAGAAAATGAGATGCACACCACTGATGGCGGTCCCGATATCTGTACACCCAGGCAGGTATCAAATACTGAAGAGTGCGACGCACAAGGAGTTGTCATTCACACTGGGTCGCCAAAAGTGGAGTCTACCCATTTTGTATTCAGATGCTTGTACACAGTTTAAGAAGAGTCTGTTATTTAGGGCATCCACATGCTTCTATGGTTGCGTCAAAGTATAAAGTTCAGTCCAATCCAATTATTGATGGTCCTTTCGTGAAAGTTACCTTGAACATGTTCCTCTGGCTGGAGCAACCTGTGAAGCACACACTTGGAGAAAAAAAATGATGGCAGTTTTTTCCTTCTTTAAAGTGATTGAGTGGCAATCCACTGGTTGCAGACGTCTGGCATCCCTAAGTCGCAGTCGAGCCTGCAGGTACACAAACTAAATAGAGGAAATAAACAAATGATGTTAGTCACAAATCTAAGTGTCTGTAGCCTAATGTCTGGCTTGTACAAACAACCTTAATTCCTGTAGAGGCAAATTCCAAGTAATATCATAGGTGACACAGTAGCGGTTTTGTGGCATCACCTAGATAAGGCATAGTGAGAGCACAAGGATTACCACAGGCATCCTAATAAAGGGTCTGTGAGGTCTCTCCAGAAGTCAAAGCAAAACCAAGGAACTCTCGTTGACCTCATTCAAATCCAGGCTATTTCACCCAGCACTGGTGACAGTGCAACCCACAGACACATTAGTAAAATGTCTGTGGTACACCTAGCCACAGTGATGGGTGCAGTGCACTGGTGTAGGGGAAAGGAAAGGAAGAAGGAGAGAGTGAGAAGACTAAGGTAGGAAAAGACGGAACTACAAAACAGGGAAGATAAACCGGTTTGGCAATGTTTAAGTATAATAATACAGGTGGCCCAATAATAGTGATGAGGAAGATTTCAGAATCCATGCAAATTATGGGGGCCGGGGTATCCTGTATAAAGGGGGACCGTATAACAAGAAAAATATCTGCTTTGTCCATTAAGTTGTAAATGACTCTTTAAAAGTACCCGGTGTTCTATCTCTCCGAGCCGTTCCACATTTAACGTCAACTGGAGAACACCAATGCTGTAAAATAAATGTTGGCAACTGTAAGGCAGTGATAAGCAAGAGATTAGCATGGTGGGTCAGCTCAGGGATGTCTGAGAAGTCATGAAGGAGAATTAGGAGTTGTGAAAGTGGTGTGGGTAAATCCAACATTCCCGAAGAGTAGACCTTACTGCTGTCCAAGATATAAACGCTATCACATTGCCAACCGGCAGAGTGAGGGAGCAACCCTGAAGCCGTGCCTGGGTCCGCTGCCAGCCCTGAAGGATGTTAAAAAAGACAGCTTCATCTGTGCCTCGTGGAATCCTCGTTCTAGGGCCTCCAAAAGTTCAGTCCATTCTACCTCATCATATTCCACTGTAGGCAAGCATGCCAAGTCGTCCTGAGACTTGCCAAATGTGTTGGTATGTAAAAATGGCGAATCAGGAGGTTGTAGAATATAGGACATCACACCTTTATGCTGACCCCAAGTATTGAGGTAAGAGAGCACCAAGGAGCATGGGATAGTCTAGAATTAAGTACCCAATCTGCTCTTCAGACAATGATGTAGATGTGTATGTCGCCATTGTTTGGTATGCAGCAAGTCAAATTCACCTGGTAGCATCTCAAAGGTCTTGAGTTCACCATCAGAGATCAGGTGTGTAAGATAGAGGATCCCAGCTCTGTACCAAGGACCCCACTCAAGCATGCCCCCCACTACCCATGCATATCAGTATTATTCCAAATGAGAGCTCTGCCATGAAGATGCACGTTCACTGATGAGAGCTTGTGAGCCAGCATCCAGGCAGCATACAAGCCTTTTAACATGGGGTTTGGTATGTCGGCGGTGGCAGGACCAGGAAAATAGAGGACCTGTAAAATCCTAAGGGGGCCTCCTGGAGTTAACATTCAGTCATGACCCTTAATAGAGGGTCTTGGATCTGGGGATGCATGTACACCATTTGTGCCAAATGTAGAGCTAAGCAGTGATGTACCACAGCAGGCAGACTCAATCCCCCTGCTGATCTGTGGGCTATAAACTTCTGAATTGCTAGACAAGGTCTCACCGAACCCCCAATTAAGGCCTTAAGGGGTATTACTTAGGGAAGCATGCCTAATACATATGTGATTCTGGGAAGGGTAACCATTTTTTAACCCTGGCTCTGATTCCAAAGAAGGAGACTCTGGTGAGACCACTTTGCGAACTCCAGTCCCATTTGCTCCATTAATGGGTTCAGGTTATCCGCCACCATACACTCTAAGCCCCTGTTTATTTGAATGTCCAGATACCTGAGGTAAGCGTTCCTCCATTGGAATTGCTGCATAGACGCGGCTAAAGGCTCCTTTGCAAGAAGAAATAATAGAGGGGAGAGTGGGCAGCCTTGACATGTTCTCTGCGGACCAGGAATGGGTCTGGAAGAAAGTCTCCACAGTTGTCCTGCACCAAGGGGGACTCATAGAGCAATCTCACTTTGGAGATGAAGTTCTCACCAAGGCCAAATTTCTGGAAATTTCCATTTTATCCTATCAAAGGCTTTCTCACAGTCCAATGGCAATGCTAAGGCTTCATCCGGAAGGTCTGCTTCTAGCCAGGCCACATAAGAAATTGGATAAAACTGATTGCATGATAATCGGCCTTTGACAAAACCCACTTGTGAGTGAAGAATAAGGGAGGGGACGACTCATTTAAGGCAGGCTGCTAGAATCCTTGCCAGTATCTTGATGTCTCCATTAGGAATATGGGACGATAACTGCCACAAATGAGTATCTTTTCCTGGTTTGGAAAGAACTGAAATTGGTGCCCTGTTCGACAGTGAACCCAAGAAGCCAGAGCGGTCTGCCTCAGTGAAGGCCTCTTGTAGAAGATCCATTACCAATAAAAAATACAACAAAAAAATTCATTGGGTCTGTAGGAAGGGGGAGTCTCTAGTTGGCGCAGTGCAACACTAGCGACAAGCAGGGACTCTCTCTTCCTCGTCAGGGCTGAGGGTTACCTTCAAGACAACCTCTGCTTACCCTCTAGGTAGTGTGGCTTAAGCAGTCTTAGGCTAATCTCTGGGGCACATAGGGTTAAACATTTGCAATATTACACCGTCACAACCAACCCACCACACAATGACACCAAACTGTATTTGTAAAAATATATATCTTTATATAAATTCCAAGCAGGCTTGTAAATACAGTTGTCAAACTTTCAATAGCGGTTCCAGGTTACTTAAGTTCAGGTTGCCACAGTTCTTTCTTAGCAATAAGCAATCTTTTGGGCCTTCTGCCCAGGTTCAACAAGGTTCAGTGTCTTGTAGCGCCTCAATGCGCTTTCCGCTGTCTCCGCCCGCTTCAGAGAGGAGATCGGGCCCGGCCGGCCAGAGTTCACGCTTCCCGCGTGGGCTCCGAGGACCAGGAGCCGTGCGAGCCTCGGTTTCAGAGGCGGCTCGCGTTGGGAGCAGATAGCGCGGTGCGAGCTCGAGTTGCAGGACGCTCGCACCGTGAGAATACAACACAGTACCTTGCAAAATCTTGTGAAGCGGGCGGCTTCCAGGGGAGCTGTCCCACGTCGCGTTGCTTTTCCGGGGTCGCTGTTCGCTGCGGCTCTCAGCCGGGCAGGTCACGGGTCATCCGGGGCGGCGGTGTTCAGTGGCAGCAGGGTCCTTCCTTCGTCGTTCGCTCCGACCCTGGAGGCGGCGGCTGGGTGGTGGCGGCAAGTGGCAGTACGGTCCTCAAGTGCAGGACGTACCCAGCCAAGTGCCGGTTGCAGCTGTGCGCTCACAGCTGAGCTGTCGGGCAGGATACCGACCAGAGGGGGTGTTCTCACAGGGCGGCTGTCCGTCTTTGCAGGTGGATTGACGGCTCGAAGCGCAGTCAATTCGGGAGCTTGGACCGGGCGGGTCCTCCTTCACGTTGCTCTCGGGCTCCCGGTGCAGATGCGGTCACGGTGTTCAGGCCAGCGGCGGCTGGACCTCACGTTGCTCTCGCTGTTGCTTTGGGCCCCGGTCACGGTGCTTGGGGGGATGTCGATGCCTTGGATTACGGGGAGCGTGGCAGGATTGCCCAGCGCTCTGTCTCCTCCGTCAGTACTGCAGCGATAAGCAGCACACACAGTCGCTTTCTTCAGGGTGTAGCGCCCACTGGTCCTGGGGCCCTGGGCAGGGGGCAAGTTCAGCAGCAAGCCCTTGGAGATCTCTCAGGAGAGATTGGCACAAAGTTTCACAAAGCAAAAGTCTTCTTGTAGTCTTTTCTTTTCCTCTCCTTCTGCAGCAAGGCACCAGACACAGGCCAGAGACAGCACTCCGCCTTGTCCTTCCAGGTCCTTCTCGTCGGGCAGAGTTCCTTCTGTAGCACAAACAGGATCTAATTTACAAGGAGCAGGGCTCCTACTTTTATACTGCATTTCTTTTGTTCTCGCAGGCCAGGGGGGCCTTTGCATAGCCACTTTCAGTCCTTGAGTACTCTGGTGGGTGTAATCCGGCTTCTGCTTTCAGTGTGAGGGGCAGGCGCATCAGACTGTGGTAAATATTTGATTTACCGTCCTAATTTCTATGCAGGTAAGTACTTAATCAATAATAACTCAATCGGAAAGAAAGAGGCAGAGTCCGTGGTGTTAGAGTTCTTAGGGGTTTTATTCCTTAAAAAGGAATGGTCAAGACCGGATATCTTGTTCCTGCCACCACTGGGGTGCAGGAAGGGATAGAGCAATATTTTATTGACAATACATAGCTTATATACTTAAATCGTACAGTAGAAACCAATACAGTAGGCGTAACAGCTGAGAGAAGCAAGATAAGAGCACACACGTGGTAGTGATACGTAATTAGAAGGCGTGAGCTAGGCGTGAACATAGAGGTGTGTGCTAGAAACGTCACAGGTAGGTGTCACAAGTGGGTGGCACAAAGCAGAATGTTGCAATGTCAGCAGAAATCTGAGGCCTGGATGCGCGCGCAGCTGCATGACGTGTGATTGACGTGAAACCAGAGGGTGCAGGGGACTTGACATTTACACTGGCAGAAAGAGACAGAAGTCTGGCATGTCAGATCAACTCGTACTCTATCATATCTGATATCTGATGTTTAGGAACTACATTATCTAAACGGAAAAGGTCCCTGGGGCAGAAGCTATTCTATACTGACTGTGAGTGCGTGTATAAGCGCCTAAGTGTCTACATGAGAATGCGAGGGGCATGGGCCTACCATGGTAACAGAGGGTATGAATTACTTGCACGGAGACAGTGAGGCCGGGCCCTTTGCTCTGCAGCTGGGGGGATGTTTACTTAAACTAGTAGGCAGGAATGTATTTTCGAGGAGCGGAACAGATAATTCGAAGGTTGTAGTCAATCTTGGCAGGCAGCGGGCTGAGCTAAGCGCCATGAGCCGCACAGGGAGTAAGGCAGAGGTCACGGGTACAGAGACAGCCTGGGCTGAGGCTTTCAGAGTCAGAAGACAGAAAAAAGGCTCGATGGCAGAATTCAGGGCCTACTTCGCCAGAGCTGAAAAACGTGTAAAGTACACCACAAAAAGACGTTGGCATAGCATACTTAGAAACGGAATATTCAACCCATTCAGGGTGGGTCTGAAAGAGGACATGTTAACGTTGGACGCAAATATATTTGCGTCTTCATAGCTGGCACAGGAGGGAAGTTACATGCACTTTAAGCTGGTACATGGAGACGGTGGGGTACACGTTAGGGAACATTACTTGACCATAAAATTTATATTTCCTCAGACGCCCCACAGGAGGTGGAGCCAGCATTGTGTGGACAGGGGCAGCCAGAAGTACCTTGTTGATGAGGCTTCGCCCTTCCTGGGCCAGGTGTCGGCTGAGTCATCAGTCGCTCCCCAGGAGGGTGGAGCCAGCATTGTGGTGGCAGAGCACAGCAAGATCCAGAGTCAAGAGCCACTCCTACCTCCCACTAAGGTGTCATCTTCGCATTCACCACCTGTCATCCCCCAGCCCTGTCACTCACACATCCCAGACAGTCAGATACACATACCAGCAGAGGCGGGCTGAAATGGTTAGGCAAGCAAATGCTAACTTTCTAAAAGTAGCATTTGCAAACACAGGATATTAAAATAAACTTTACTAAAAGAAATATTTTATTATTCTGAGTTCAGGCATACTAAACATGACTCTCTACCGTGCTCCCTGAGCCTGCTGGGATTATAGCGTGTAATAATTCCAGCAGCCCATTCTGGCCTAACGGAAGCAGGTAGCCGTCAATAGTGAAATACGAATTTAGTTGTAATTCACTACTAGGACATGCCACACACATCAGGGCTTGTCCTACCTTACACCTACAATGCACCCTGCCCGTAGGCCTACCATAGGGGTGACTAATATGCAGTCAAGGGAAGGTTCAGGGGCTGGCGAGTGGGTGCACTTGCCCAGCCGGCATGACAGTACGAGACTGCACGCGGGGTCTGCAATGGCGGACCCCAGACACATCTTACGGCTGCTTCTGTGGGTGGCGCAACCAGCGCTGCAGGCCCACTAGCAGTATTGGCATCTACAAGCCCTGGCACTCCTGGTGCGCTTTACTAGGGACTAACAGTAAATCCAATGCACCAATCATGGACATCAATCACATGTACAATTTACAGTAGGGAGCACTTGCACTGCGGCACGGATCGGCCGTGGCGCAGTGCCCTGAGTATCGGAAAACCAGCAAAACATCGGAGGCACACCAGCAAAAAGTGGAAGGGAAACTCACGCCAAGGTGCCAGGTCTAACGTGTGTCCCCTCCAGCTGAAATGTGGGGGGAACTACCCTTCCCCAGGGAGTTCCACATCACTAAGGCGGAAAAATCTGGACAGACCGTCAACGTTGGCGTGATCTGTGCCAGGGCGGTGTTCCACCGTAAAGCCCATATTCTGTAGAGAAATGGACCACCTCAACAGTTTCGGGTTTTCACCCCTCATTTGCATCAACCATCTGAGGGGCCTGTGGTCCGTCTGAACTCGGAAGTGAGACCCAAACAAGTAGGGTCTTAGCTTCTTCAGCGCCCAGACCACAGCAAATGCTTCACGCTCTATTGCACTCCACCTACTTTCCCGTGGAAGTAACCTCCTACTGATGAAGGCTACGGGTTGGTCAAAGCCCTCCTCAGTCATCTGTGAAAGAACAGCCCCTACACCATGCTCTGAAGCGTCTGTTTGCACTATGAATTCCTTGGAGAAATCAGGAGCACGGGCGCCGTGCACATGGCAGTCTTCAGGGTGTCAAAAGCCTTCTGACAGGTGTCAGTCCAAATCACATTCCTGGGCTGCTTCTTCGAAGTCAGCTCTGTCAAGGGGGTCACAATTGTGCCATAGCCCTTGACAAACCTCCTGTAATACCCAGTGAGCCCCAGGAAGGCTCTCACTGCAGTCTGGGTCTTGGGGGGTTCCCAAGCCAGGATGGTCTCAATTTTGGGTTGCAAGGGTGCCACCTTGCCACTCCCCACTTGGTGTCCCAAGTACACCACTGAACCCTGCCCAATCTGGCACTTGCTGGCCTTGATTGTGAGGCCTGCTCTGCGCAGGGCCATCAACACTTCCCAGAGGTGTCGCAGGTGTTCTGGCCAGGTGCCACTGAACACCGCGATGTCATCCAGGTAGGCGGCACTGAACTCATCCAGCCAACATCTGGTTGACCAATCTCTGAAAGGTGGCAGGGGCATTCTTCATCCCAAATGGCATAACCCGGAACTGGAAATGCCCATCTGGTGTAGAGAATGCCGACCTCTCCTTTGGCCCATCGGTCAAGGCGATCTGCCAGTACCCAGACGTTAAATCAAACGTGCTGAGGAACCGGGCAGCCCCTAGCCGATCAATGAGCTCATCAGCTCTGGGGATGGGGTGCGCGTCAGTCTTCGTGACTGAATTGAGTCGAACCGGAGTTCGGGTGTGGCTCCCGGCGCAGCAGCCTTTGGGACCAAGACCACGGGGCTGGACCAAGGACTGCTGGAAGACTCAACCACCCCAAGGGCAAGCATCTTGGAGACCTCCTCCTTGATGCAGGCCCTGACCCTGTCAGTCACTCTGTAAGCCTTATGCTTCACAGGTAAGCTGTCTCCTGTGTTCACATCATGGACGCACCAATCTGTGACACTCGGAACCAGGGAGAACAGATCTGGAAACTGCCCCAGCAACTGGCGGCAGTCTTCCTGTTGCTCGGGGGTCAGGGTGGGTGAGAGGTTTACTCCATCCACTGACCCATCATTCTCACAGGCCACTAAGAGGTCAGGAAGAGGCTCCGACTCCTCCTCCATTCCATCAACAGTGGCCAACAACATGCCCACTTCGGACCTTTGCGGGGAATGAGATTTTGATACCCTTTCTGATCACTTAGATACCTATCTCATTCATCTATTTGGATCGATTATTTTCTGTCATTGAGTAAAAGACAAACCCTGCATAGGTTAAATAAACCCCATAAACTGACGCAACTCTGAAGAACCACTTACGACTGATAAAGTTTTAAAAGTTTAATATAAAATCAATATCAATTGCATATACAATCCTCTCAGGATAAGATTCAACAAGTATACAGGAACTAAAAGGAACATAAATTCCCTAAAGAACCTCAGCCTACAAAAGAATACAATCAAAGTCAATTCCAATATCAGCAGATTAAAAAGCATAGACACAAAGTGGTTCCGTTGCGTCATCTATAAAAAGAATAAACAAGTTAATTCTGTCCCTACTCTATACTAGGTGACATCCCTACTTCGCAAGTTTCTTACCTAAAAAAGGTGTCAGCAGTTTGACTTCCAAAGAAGTTCAAACTCTCTTAGCCTCTAATGGTAACTTATGTCGAGAAACAGTACCCTCTCTGACTACCCATCCGCTCTCTAAGGGTCCTCGGCCTACTGCTCTCTTGCGCTCTGATCTCTCTCTGGCCATCTGCTCATGCCATCTGCGCTATCTTCTCCCCGGGGTGCTGTCCCTAAATACACAATCACAGTATGGGTGGAACGCCCCTTGACGCCCACCACGTACACATACATATGATGTCATTTCTAGCTCTTTCCATAGCTTCATCTCTTCGCGTCGTCCGTTAAGTTGACCTTGCTTCGTAGGCACCATCTTCGTCTTCTTGCTGGTGACTTCATTGACATTCCAATTGACACTTTCAGAGCAAAGTCTATCACCTCAACAGACCTTTATTCTTTACAACTATATTCTTAACCTCATTTGGTCCTGTGAACGGTCATTTCTAAACAAGACCCAAATTCCAAGCGTCTCTTATCTCACTTAGGCCATAAACTTCGTCCAGCATTGTCACCTTAAATCTAGCAAGACCTTTGACTCTTGTCTCGCACATTCAGATCAAGGCTATCCACGGTTCCTGTGAGCCCACTAAATTACATACAGCGGACTACACTCCTGCGAACTCTTGGTCAGTTAGGTTAAAATCACACATGACCAAACCTTTCTAACATTCCTACAAACTCTTCTACACAGTATAACCTTTAACACACATTTATATATAATCGAATTTAGCAAAGCAATGATTATACGCAAATGCATTCTACATAGAATACAACATTTATATTCTCGTGCTTACATAGTGCTATACATACTCTGCACATTTCTTCGCTTTACGTTTCGCCTTCTTCTCCGTTTAATAATTACACACGTATATTCAGTTTTGCACGTTCTACTGTTCTTAAGCATTTCTATACATTTCTATATTAGCCCACTAAGTATACGGGCCTTTCTAATTCTAATACACTTTATAGAATAGATACAGATACATTTCCTATTACATTGGTTACATGGGCTAATTTTATGCTACAAGTGGCTCCTTTATGTTACAACTTCTACGTTTATGCGATATGCTTGTGAATATGGTACATACATATTTTTTATTCAAATTGCGCTCTCTCAGTTCCCCCCTTTGATGACCTCTAGGAGTCATCACTAAATGCAATTTGAATAACACCCTACACAGAACTAGTTACAAGATTCCCTCTTTTTATCGTTTCAAGAGCTCTTAAACTTTTGTACTGTTGATCTTGTAAGGCAGCTAATCTCCTTTCTTGCTCTCTCCTGGACCTTTGTAACCGGTTCGACCTATACTATTTGTACAGTTTCACTAACCCTAACAATGTAATTATGCAAATCAATACTATTAATACAGGCTTTAATATGTACCACACAATGCTTTTACCAAGATTGGCAAACCAATTTCCAACCTTTCCTACTCCATGACCTACTTTTTCCCAAACATTTGTTTTTGTTAAATCTTCGATTTCTGTATGTATCTGTGTAATGTTCCGTATGACTTTCTCAAGTGGTTTTGAATTATCTGGAATGTAAGTACAACATTCTTGGACCTTCAAAGCCTTGCAGACTCCGCCCTCTTTTGCTAGCAGTACATCTAAAGCAAGACGGTTCTGAAGAACCATTGCTCTAATCGACTGCATCTCTCCTTCTACTAGCATCAATGACCTAGCAGTACTTGCAGATAATCTATCTACAACTGTAGCTAGTCTCCTGATCTTAACATCGTTAAGTATTAAACCTAACATGGGAAACATCGCTCCAAATATGTCTCCAACTACTTCAGCATCTCCTATTTCCCTTTTCGTTCTTGTCGAAACCTTTCCTTCTATGATCGTTAAATCCTTTGCATGATATATTTTGGGGAAGACAATTGCCAAGTAACACGAACCATACCAATTGTCAGGCAGTTTTACATAGGCATTTCTTCCACATACAAAATATACATTAGGAATAGCTTGCATCCCTTTCATGAAATCTTTCGTATAGTACTCTAATCGAAAAGCATGTTCGCAATTTACTTCACCTACAAATACACTCTCATAATACGTCTTGCTTCGAGTTAAACATAACTTTCCTTTCTGCGTTCTATCCAAAGCTATTGGACCATTGCTACCCTTCTGCTTGTGTGCTTTCTCTTCTTCGGTCCAATCTGTTTTCCACTGTCCTGACATTTTTAGAATCTTCTGCCTTCTGTATCGGTCATCTACTTGTCCTATGAACTTTTTCTCTACCTCTGACACTTTGCAAGTCAGATTATTCCTGCGTGCATATGAAGTATCTAGTGTATCCCAAGGAAGAAAGAATTTTGTTAATCTGTCTTCCTTTTTATAATAGTCCCACTTATTCATTTGTTTATAATTCGGGACTTCAGGCAGTACCGAATCATAATTTGAAAAGTAGTACTCAAACCCTTCTCTACCATAAAATATACTGAGCAATAAACTACATGTTATCCCATAAGTCAGTGAGAGATGATGATATCTGATGCCTTCATCTACGGAAGCCGGCAATTGCATGCATACATAACATTCTTTGGCCTCCATGGCATCGATATACTCATACAATAGCTTGGCATATGCATTTGATCTAAAATTTCCCTGTGACTCGTCTACGTGTAACCTACGAGCTTCATCTGCCAGTAACGTCTTTTCACGGATGACATTGCTCTCCTCCTTCTTCCCAACAAGAGCAGGTTTCAAAGTCGTTACAGGCTTTACATCTGTTGTCTCTTTTTCACTTGCATGTCCTACCATGTACGATGTGGTAACTACTGTAATGATAAGGAAAATTACTACCGCTATTAGTGTACCTATTATGCATTTGGCTTTTCGGTTTGGGTTGCCATTCTCCATGTTATCAAAACAGCGTAGCTCTTTCCTTTTCGAAGAAAAGTTTTCTTTTCAAGTCTTTGTCTTGTTTTATTTGCTTTCTCAGTCTGTAAAGTGCTCTTAATCAACAAAAAGTCTCTTTTTCGCAACAATGTCTTTTTGTCTTCAACAATAGACAACCCTAACCCTTCTCCGTCCTCTAAATGTAATCCCTAATTTTATTCTTCTTTCCACTCGGCGCTAGGTTATCTTCTTCTTTATAGCTTAAACACAAAAGTCTTTATGCATCTACAATGATTCTCGTACCTGCAGCTCTAATAACATGTTCCAATAATTCCAAACGAATGACTTTTTCTTCTTGTTCTGGTATTTGATGACCAAAAGTCGGAAACTCTAATCGATTTAGCACTAGATCTTTGATCCGACTCAGGTAAGGGGGTATGGGAAGTGTGAAAGTCAGTAACCCCTCAGTCTCGATTCCAGGCGTCAACATCCATATCTCCACTGCCACAAATGGATCGAGATTGATCACTTTCACTTCTTTCACTCTCCCAGATTTCTGTCCCCAAGACATCAGCTAGATAAGTCCACTCAGGGGTGGCGTACCTTCTGCAGGGCACACGTACCCTTCTTGATCTTCTCGGACTCTCAGATCCTGAATCTGTAGTTTCTTCTTCTTGATCCGACTCTTCAGAGATCGGGACAAGGGTTCTCTCTTGATTTGCTTTTAAGCTTGGCCTTCTCCTTCTCTCCGGCCAACTAGCTTCGTCACTCCTTGTCCTCCTGCTCCTTGTCCTTGGACTTGTTTCTTGATCGCTTACAGCTTGTTCGATATCTGACTCGAACTCCTAGGTACTCTCTTCTTCTGAGACGACTTCGGTCTCACTGGTGTCCTGACCGTCGTCGGCCTGCTCCGACACAGGCTCAGCCTCTTCGATCACCTCTACAGCTTGGCTTTCCCCCTCTGTGGCTTCTCCGCTTTCCGCTGGATTCTCATCCGAGAGAGGAGCTGTTTCTTCCAGAGGTGTTGGCACTCTTCGGGTGTGTGAGGCGTGTATCCAGTTGGGCAAGCCTCCACACTTTACTGCAGTGTTCGTAACTAGTATGACTTGGAACGGTCCTCGCCAACGCACGTCTAGACAGTTCTTCCTGACGTGCTTCTTCACCAGGACCCAGTCCCCCGGACACAGGTCATGGCACAAGTCTTGTGCTGATGGAACCTCTGCAGCCTGGACCTGGAGGGACACAGAATGAATGGCATCAGATAGTCCCTTGCAGTAGTCCAAGATCAAATCGTCTGTGATGTTCAACAACGCTGCAGTCGGAACCGATGGCAATCTCATAGCTCTTCCCATTAGCACCTCGTGTGGAGAAAGACCTGTTCTTCTATCTGGTGTGCTACGTATGCTCATAAGAACCAATGGAAGTGCATCAGGCCAACTCAGAGATGTCGATGAACAAACTTTGGCAAGTCTGGATTTTATCGTACTGTTAATTTGCTCTACGATCCCTGAAGCTTCTGGTCGATAACTGCAATGGAGCTTCTGATCGATACTCAAGGCTGAACATAGCATCTTCACTATTTCGCTGTTGAAATGAGTTCCTCTGTCCGATTCCAAAGAGGATGGCACCCCGAACCTCGGTATCAACTCTCTAAGCAACAATTTCGCTACTGTGAGTGTATCGCACCTACGTGTAGGGTAAGCTTCAACCCATCTAGAAAATATACAGACAATCACTAACACATATCTGAGTCGATTGCACTTGGGCATTTCAATAAAATCCAGCTGCATTCTATTGAAAGGCCCCCCAGATCTCCCAATGTGACTCAACGTTACCGGCGTTCTCTTTCCTACGTTTAGTTGCTGACACGCTGACATACTGCTTCTGCCGCTATTCTAAATTTCGGATTAAACCACGTTTGTCTGAATACTCTCACCATAGCATCTCTACCTATGTGTGCTGATCCATGCAATTTCCTTGCCATTGGACTAACAAGTTCGTTTGGTAAAACTGCTCTCCCATCTGCAGAAATCCAAAAATTCATTTCACTTTTAGTACATCCAGCTGTTTCCCAGCTCTTTTTCTCATCATCTGGAGCATTTTCCTGAACACATTTCAACTCGTCCCACGTATCTACAGTGTCTAACATGGTCAATTCAGTTCTTTCCTGTATTCCCCCCACTTCTACATTGGTGTGAGAATAACCTTGTTCTGCACAGTAACGTGCAACTTCGTCGGCATATCTGTTGCCTTGCGACACAAAATCTACATTCTTTGTGTGCGCGGCACATTTGACAACCGCTATGGCTGTCGGACCTTGTAATGCCTCTAACAATAATCTCACGAATTCTCCATTCCTAATAGGAGAACCCGAGGAGGTCATGTAACCTCTTTGAGACCATAACTGCCCGTAATCGTGAACTACCCCGAAACCATACTGGCTATCGGTGTATATGGTGACTCGAATTTTGTTACCTGCTAAACAGGCACGGGTCAAAGCAATAATTTCAGCTACCTGAGCGGAATGTACTCCTTCCAGGCAGGCGGCTTCCACAACTCTGGTAATAGTACAAACTGCATAAGCTGCTCTCAGCTGACCGATATCGTCTCTTACGCATGAACCATCAACAAAGAATATTTCATCGGGGTCAGTCAATGGCTCATCTACGATATCTGGTCTCGGTTTGGTGCATAGTTCAGTCACATCAAGGCAGTCATGATCTGTACAAATTTCATCATCAATCTCGTTTGGAAGTGGCATCAAAGTAGCAGGATTCAAGACGGAGCATCTTTTTAGGGTCACATTCTCGGCAGCCAAAATGACTTGCTCGTAGCGTGTGAGCCTACTATTAGTCAGATGCTGAGTCTTAGTCCTGGTCATTAACAATTCCACAGAATGCGGTACGTACACCACTAACTGATGTCCCATTACCACACTTTCACATCTTTCAATGCTGACACCCGTTGCAGCAACGGATTTGAGACATCCGGGCAACGCTGCGGCTACTGGGTCTAATGTAGCCGAAAAGTAAGCAACTGGCCTACGCGCATTGCCGTGTATCTGGGCCAAAACTGCTAAAGCGCAACCTTCTCTTTCGCAGCAATAGAGCGAGAATGGTTTTTCGTAATCAGGCATTCCCAAAGCCGGGGCACGACACAAGTCCTCCCTCAGCTGCAAAAATGCCATCAAACAATCTTTGTCCCATGGTACCGGATCACTCACTCCTTTGTGCGTCAGTTGTAGTAAAGGGTTTGCCTTCAGTGAAAAGTTAGCTATCCACTGCCGACAATAACCGACCATGCCTAGAAACATCCTGACTTCTCTTTGTGTTTTAGGCGCGTTCATTTTCATGATCGCCTCTATTCTGTCTGGAGACACCTTCCGTTTTCCCTTTTCAATCCTGTGGCCCAAGTATTGCACTTCGGTGAGACAATACTGCAATTTACTTGGAGACACCTTGTGTCCGTTCTCGGCCAAGTGATTTAACAAGGTGATGGTGTCTACCTTGCAAGCTTCCTCAGTTTCTGACGCCACTAGGAGGTCGTCTATGTACTGGACCAGAACCGAGTTCTTGGGCAGTACTAGACTTTCAAGATTTTTCTTCAACAGCTGGTTAAAAATCGATGGGCTTTCTGTATACCCCTGGGGAATACGACACCATGTTAAAACGCGATTTTCCAGCTTAAAAGCGAAAAGATACTGGCTCTCCTCATCTAAAGGAATCGAAAAGAAAGCCTGGCATAAGTCTATCACTGTGAACCATTCAGCTTGGAACGGTATCTGAAACAATATCACTGATGGATTCGGTACCACTGGACAACATGAAACAACAATATTATTAATCTTTCGAAGGTCCTGCACTATTCTGTATTTTCCACTAGGCTTCTGCAAACCCATAATCGGGGAGTTACATGGACTTCCCACGATCTCCTTCAGTATTCCCTGTTTAATCATGGATTCGATCACAGGCTTTATTCCTGCAATTGTCTCCGGTGTCAACTTATATTGTGGTGTTCTTGGATACTCAGCATTGGGTTTTACCATGATCTTCACCGGTTCTACCCCTTTTATCAGTCCTATTTCTTCTCCAGTAAAATCCCACACTTCAGCTGACACTGTCTCCTTCAAGTCCTGTGGAAGCTCCTCCACCGTTAGGGTAGGATATAGTTCCACGCATTCCTGCGAGTTTACAACCTTGAAATCGGCATCATCATCGTTAGTCTGCACTTCTACTCCTTCAGGCGTGCAATATATGGTGCAATTTAGTTTACACAACAGATCTCTTCCTAACAGACACACAGGGCTAGAATCACAAATCACAAACTGATGTTCATCACTGTAATTCCCTATCTTCACTGACACTGGTTCAGTTAGAGGATTCGTCATTCTCCTGTTTGCGACTCCTACCACCTGAATCGTCTCTCCCGACATTGGCAGACCTGGGACTACCGCTGATCTCAAAGTGGATCGAGTGGCCCCCGTATCCACCAAAAAGGTCGTAGGACATCCAGCTACTTCAGCCTCTACGTATGGTCCTCTCTGGTCTACCTCCAGGGCTGCTCCTAGAGTACAGTCTTCTTCCCTATTCACTCGTTGCCCTGTAAGAGGATCAACGTAGTAACATTCTTCTCCTCCTACGAACAGTGGCAGTTGTCTATAGGTTTTTCCTCCATTTGTAATGCGAGGCGGTTGAGGGAACGGTGCTCGAGGAGTCTGAGTCCCCCCTTTGATAAACTTTCCCTTCGAGACTGCTGCTCCCTTTACCATGCTGGTTTGAACCTCATCCTCCTCCTGTTCTAATTCCCCCGTCTCGACATTATAGGGACACTCGCGTCTCCAATGTCCCACCTCGTTACACTGATGGCACCTCGTTGTCTTTTTCAATGTCGCGATATCTACCTTCGGTCTCGGTCTTTCTTCCTCATCTCTGCTTTGATTATTCTGTTTCTTTCCTGGGGTTCCTGTTCCCTGTTGTCGCTGTCCACCCTTTCCAGCTGATTGCATCTGCACCAACATCAGCTTTTCCTTAAGTTTCTTTGCTTTTGAATCTATTTCGTCGCTACAGTACCTTGCATACCTCAGAATCTCATCTAAAGGTTTGTTCTGCCAACAAATCAAATGCTGTTGAATCATTAGGCTTATGTCTGGCCTCAATCCTAGGACAAACTTCGACACAAACTGTCCTATGTCTTTGGGGTCCATTACATCCAACCCACTGTACTGTTTGAATGCTTTCAGCAATCTCTCATAGAACTCGTGAACGGTCTCTTTAGGTTCCTGAGTTGTTCGATCTATCTTAACCCAGTCTATGTCCTGCACTGGTACTTTCTCTTTTAACCATGCAATTACTCTCTCGTACTTTTCCATTACTCTCTCTGATGGACCGTTTGTCTGAGCATCCCTCGGGGGTTCACAAGCGGGCCATTCAATACTAAGTTTGCATGCCGTCCACAAATCTCCGGGTACTACGATATCAAACAAAGTGTTCAAATCGATCCACAGTACCTTAGAGATCTTCACAAACCTCTCTACCTGCTTATACCACTCAACGGGGTTCTCTCTGAGCTTTGGAAAGGAATTGGTAAATGCCGCTAAATCCCCCCTACTCCAGGGTACATGCACGTAGCTTCCGTTCGCGATTTCTCGCAAAGGAAAAGCTTCCATTCGCATTAGCTCTCCATCTTGGGACCTCGTAAGTGTACTCCTTCTGACGGATCCCCTCTTAGACCATCTTTCCTCCCATTTATCCAAATCCCTCCATACTCTGATACTCAGGATCAGTTCCTTTATGTGTACTTTCAGCCCAATCGTTCTGCGATCATCCAGATCTTGATCCGTGCAATTTAGCCTATGGTTGCCCTGTAACGCTTTAGTTCGTGACATGTCTATCATATACCTGTCTGCCAACTCAGATAATTTTTCATGAACTGACCTCGCTTTTCGAGTAACGTCCTTAGACATAAACAGTATTTCATCATGATCATACAGCTCTATTCTTTCCATTGGCAATGTGCCGTCTATTATTTCATCCAAGTCTGATTTTAAACTCATTACATCGAGCCGTTTTGCCTTTATCTCAGCTTTCAATACCTCAGCCCTAGGTGGTTCGCTTACATCCCTCTCTCCCCCACTACGAGCCCTACGTCTCGGTGCAGGTGAGTTAGGAGGCGTCCTTCTTGTTTCTCTTTGTTCCCACCTCTCTAGATCCCAAGCTTTTCCATCCTCCCTTGGGGTATGGTGGAACATTGATCTATTCCCCATTAATACATTCTGTCTTTTCGGCTCGGTCTCTCTAGATGCGAGATAGGATCTTCCGTTCTGTTCCACATCACTGCAACTTCCTTGCTGTCTGGTGTCACTTAATAAATGGAAAGGTCCTTCACGGTCCTCCATGTTCCCGCGATCCCGTCCGTGATCACTGGATGTATGGCGAGACCTTTCACGACTCTCTATATTCTCGTGACTCCAGTGTCGCACGTTTTCTCCCGGGGCATGGTGAGTGCACCTGAAACTATCTCGGTACTCCTGCGTCCTTCGTTCTCCCTCACTAAGGATGACGCGAGGCACTCCCCCACACCCTGCACTCCTGTCGTCGCACATTTGCCTATTGCCACTGGTAATATGGCAAGTATCTCCTTTGCTTCCCTGACTCCCTCTCTCCCACTCCGGGCTGCTTTCGCCAGCTCCGCAATGAGAGAGGATCCTGTTATCCTGATCTCTCCATTCTGCTCCTGTTTCTAATCTTTTATTCTGAGTCTCTTCGGCCGCGTCCCATTCTCTCAAATATTCTCTTAATTCCTTATAGGATTTCGGTTTCGGTCCCCTCAAATCCATCTGTCCTCTTTGACCCCCTTGTTCTATCCAGGGACCCGTTGCGGAATCTAGTGGGGTACTCCGACTCATTGGTCCTAACAACTGCCTCTGGGAATTGATCGTATTATTCCTACTCTCCATCTCTGCCCTTTCTCTGTCCCATCGTGCCTGTTCCTCCTGCTGGACTCCCTCTGGGTTGTAGATTGACACTATAGGACCTATGGTAACAGGTACTTGTAGAGCATCTGGCAATTGATACGACCTTGCATGCTGCGTTTCTGGCACCTTCTGGACCACGAATCTTCCTACTACTCTCTGTACGGGACTAGAATGAGGTACTTCCTCACCTTTCTTGGGATCCCACTCTGATACTGGGAGCGGTTTATATTCCCCCCATCTAGCTCCGTCCCCTTGCTGTAGTTCGGGACTTTCGGCTTCTCTGTTGTACGGAGGTGGTCTATCTAACAATAGCCTATCTATCAGATCCTCATCTGGCTCGCTATCCTCATCTTCTTCTAGAGGTTTCTTTTCTCCCGTAGTCTCTAACATTGTGAACAGTTTGTCTGCTTCTATCTTCTGCACCCTCCACTTTTTAGCTTCATCGTCCCATTTAGCATCCTGCACTGCTTTTACCGATCGTCTCACTCTTTCTTGACGCCTATTCAAGCTCTTTTCGTGTGCCGCTCTAAACCATGCACTAAGGGCTTCGAACTGTGTTGGCCTCGGTAGAGGTCTCGTTGCAAGCATTACTGCTTTCAGTTGGTTCAATACTTCTAGCTTAAACGTCCCGTATCTCGGAAACGTCAGTTCCTTATTCCCTTCTGTTAGCTTATTCCACTCAGAGATCCATAGTATTGAGTGTAAGCCTACATTCACTGCCATATGGTAAGCTGGTGTGCCTTCTGGTGGAGCTTCTTCTCCTGCATACAAGTTTCCTCTATCTCTCTTAAAGATCGCCCTTAAACGTTTAAAACACTTCATTTTCAAGAATCTACGATTTTCCTTTTCTCTCTTCCTTGTTTACGTCCCGATGACAAACCACCCAATCACTACGCGGTTCTCGCTGACCAGCCTATCCCAGCGCGACTCTACGCTGACCGACCAATCTCAGCGCGGCTCTACGCTGACGTCACTCGTCCCCTCTGCAGCAGTTCCCCTCCTTTCTCAGCTCGTCTCACGATCTTGCATGCGTTTTCATTCATACGCCGAAAAATGATTACTTCCGTCCAAGCGATCACTTTTCTTGACTGTACGTCCACAGTCTAACTGTAATTGTCACCTCAACTGACGAGACGTCTTCCCTCTCGCGTTAGACGCTCGCCTTAACTGATAGGTTACTTACACACAGTAAACGTCCGACCAGCGTCCGTTTACTCATACACTCACTCTGTCACTCCCTCTATCATCGGTCCTTCGGGCGATCAATGGTACCTCATGACCCCCTTTACAATGGTAGACAATTACTCTGGGTGTTCGATACACCCGAACCACTTAAGCTCTCCTTGAACTTAAGATTTTATCCGGTTGCGCGCGCTCACAACCTTCCCTCAATCACACTACAGGCATTCAACTCCGCTTGACATTACAACACAGGTACAACATAAAACACCGCAATCTGGCAACGCATGACCCTTATACTCACTCTCGACCGACTCTGCTGCTTTTCTCTCGCACCGTCAGCACCTTCTTCGGCAAGGATTCTTCTTCTGGTCGTCGATGACTAGGGACCTTGGGGTAATCTAGACCTGACCTAGGTTGTCTTCCTCAAGAAGAAAACCATCTTTCTCTGCTACCAACTGCGGGGAATGAGATTTTGATACCCTTTCTGATCACTTAGATACCTATCTCATTCATCTATTTGGATCGATTATTTTCTGTCATTGAGTAAAAGACAAACCCCGCATAGGTTAAATAAACCCCATAAACTGACGCAACTCTGAAGAACCACTTACGACTGATAAAGTTTTAAAAGTTTAATATAAAATCAATATCAATTGCATATACAATCCTCTCAGGATAAGATTCAACAAGTATACAGGAACTAAAAGGAACATAAATTCCCTAAAGAACCTCAGCCTACAAAAGAATACAATCAAAGTCAATTCCAATATCAGCAGATTAAAAAGCATAGACACAAAGTGGTTCCGTTGCGTCATCTATAAAAAGAATAAACAAGTTAATTCTGTCCCTACTCTATACTAGGTGACATCCCTACTTCGCAAGTTCCTTACCTAAAAAAGGTGTCAGCAGTTTGACTTCCAAAGAAGTTCAAACTCTCTTAGCCTCTAATGGTAACTTATGTCGAGAAACAGTACCCTCTCTGCCTACCCATCCGCTCTCTAAGGGTCCTCGGCCTACTGCTCTCTTGCGCTCTGATCTCTCTCTCTCTGGCCATCTGCTCATGCCATCTGCGCTATCTTCTCCCCGGGGTGCTGTCCCTAAATACACAATCACAGTATGGGTGGAACGCCCCTTGACGCCCACCACGTACACATACATATGATGTCATTTCTAGCTCTTTCCATAGCTTCATCTCTTCGCGTCGTCCGTTAAGTTGACCTTGCTTCGTAGGCACCATCTTCGTCTTCTTGCTGGTGACTTCATTGACATTCCAATTGACACTTTCAGAGCAAAGTCTATCACCTCAACAGACCTTTATTCTTTACGACTATATTCTTAACCTCATTTGGTCCTGTGAACGGTCATTTCTAAACAAGACCCAAATTCCAAGCGTCTCTTATCTCACTTAGGCCATAAACTTCGTCCAGCATTGTCACCTTAAATCTAGCAAGACCTTTGACTCTTGTCTCGCACATTCAGATCAAGGCTATCCACGGTTCCTGTGAGCCCACTAAATTACATACAGCGGACTACACTCCTGCGAACTCTTGGTCAGTTAGGTTAAAATCACACATGACCAAACCTTTCTAACATTCCTACAAACTCTTCTACACAGTATAACCTTTAACACACATTTATATATAATCGAATTTAGCAAAGCAATGATTATACGCAAATGCATTCTACATAGAATACAACATTTATATTCTCGTGCTTACATAGTGCTATACATACTCTGCACATTTCTTCGCTTTACGTTTCGCCTTCTTCTCCGTTTAATAATTACACACGTATATTCAGTTTTGCACGTTCTACTGTTCTTAAGCATTTCTATACATTTCTATATTAGCCCACTAAGTATACGGGCCTTTCTAATTCTAATACACTTTATAGAATAGATACAGATACATTTCCTATTACATTGGTTACATCGGCTAATTTTATGCTACAAGTGGCTCCTTTATGTTACAACTTCTACGTTTATGCGATATGCTTGTGAATATGGTACATACATATTTTTTATTCAAATTGCGCTCTCTCACCTTCTTAAGTGGGGCTTGAGGCGGTTGACATGTAGGACCCTCAAAGGGTTCCTGGGCGTCTTCATGTCCACCAAGTATGTCACTGGGCTCTTGCGCTCCACAACCTCAAATGGACCTGTCCACTTATCTTGAAGGGCACAGGGTTCCACTGGGGCCAGGACATACACCTCCTGTCCAGGCTGAAGCTCGACCAGAGTGGCATTCTGGTCGTACCACCACTTCATCTCCTCCTGGCTTGCTTCCAGATTTGCCTCGGCAAGTTGTCTGAAGCGCTTGGTTTGGTTTCTGAAGGCCAGCATGTAGCTATATACATTCTGGGGAGGTTTCCTGGGAGATTGCTCCCAGCCTTCCTTTACCAAACTCAGTGGTCCTCTCACGGGGTGACCGTACAGCAGTTCAAAGGGGCTGAACCCTAGGGACTTCTGTGGCACCTCGCGATATGCAAAGAGCAGGCATGGTAAGAGGACGTCCCACTTACGCCTCATTGGACCTTCTAGGCCCATGATCATGCCTTTCAGGGTTCGGTTGAATCTCTCAACCAACCCGTTACCTTGGGGATGGTAAGGTGTGGTGAACTTGTAGGTTACACCACACTCTTGCCAAAGGGACTTCATATACTTGGATATGAAGTTGGTCCCCCTGTCGCTCACCACCTCTAGAGGGAATCCTACTCGGGAGAAAATTCCCATCAGTGCACGTCCCACCACGGGGGCCGTCACTGTCCTCAGAGGGATGGCTTCAGGGTACCGGGTGGCATGATCCACCAAGACCAGGATGAACCTGTTGCCCATGGCTGTCTTGGGGTCCAGAGGCCCAACAATGTCAATACCCACTCGCTGGAATGGCGTACCGACCACAGGGAAGGGTTGGAGGGGAGCCTTGTTCTTCCCTCCGCTCTTCCCACTTGCCTGGCAAGTCGGACAGGTCCTACAATGAGCATCTGAGCTCTTGTGCATTTGGGGCCAGTAAAAGTGGGTGACAAGCCTGTCATAGGTCTTGTCCATCCCCAAATGTCCTGCTAAAGGCACATCGTGAGCCAGACCCAGTAGGAAGGCTCTGAACTTCTGGGGTACCACCAGCACACGGGCTGACCCAGGTTCAGCAGCCTTAGGCTCTGAATACAGGAGGTCGTTCTCCCAGTACACATAATGTGTTTTGGCCTGAACACCATTGGCCTGGTCTGCAGCCTGCTGCCGCATACCCACGAGAGAAGGGCATTCTTTCTGCTCCCTGCAGAATTCCTCCCTGGAGGGTCCTCCTTCTTGCTGCCAATGGGTCAGCTCAGGCAGGTCCCCCAGTTCAGCAATCTGTTCCCCTGTAGGCTCCAGGGCATCCCCCTCAAGGTCTGCTTCCTCCTGGACCGTGGGAACTTCAGGGGCCGGTTTCCCACGCTCCCTGCGCCTTCTCCCTAAGGCCGGTTCCTGGGCCTCTCCTTCAGGCCCCAGGACCTCTTGATCACCCCTACCGGCTGCCATCGACCGGGTGGTCACGCGCGCCCAGTCAGGCAGACCCACCATCCTCAAGTGAGTCGTCTTCTCCACCTTTTCCCAAGGGGAGTGCTCCAAGTCATTCCCTAGCAAACATTCAACAGGCATGGTTTTCCTCACACAGACCTGCAGAGTACCAGAGACCCCCCCCCCCCCCCCCCCCCCTCGAAGGGAACTTGAGCCATCGGACACTGACTCTCTCTGAATTATCAGCGTTGATAACCCTACAGTAGGCATGGGGTACAACCTGCTCTTCAGACACCAGGTGCTGCCTCACTGCAGTCACACTGGCTCCTGTATCTCTAAGAGCCTCAGCTTCCTTACCATTGATGATCACCACCTGCCCATATTTCTTAGTGTTAGAGGGCAGGTAGTTCGTAGGGATCATCTCACTGTCTCCTAGTGAGACTAGGGTCATGTGAACGGGATCTCCACCCCCCCCGGGACCATCACTTCTTCTCCTAAGTGAACACTAGTCACTTGACGGGGCGGAGCACCAGTGGGTGCGGGTTTTCCAAACAGGCGACACTTGGGATCACTGGAGATGTGCCCCGGCTCACCACATTTGAAACAATTGAAGGGCCCCTTTGGAACAGGTTTACCTGTCGGGGCCCCATTCTGCTTTGGGGGTGGGGGAGGCTGAGAACCTTTCTGCTGGTCCCCTTGGGGATTACTTTGGGGGCCTTTTTGGAACCCTTTCTGTTTTCCCTTGTCCCCCCCACTCTTCTGCTGGGGACCCTGCCCACCCATGGCGGAGTCTCCCACTGGACCCTTGTGGACCCTGGTGCTGAGCCAGCGGTCCGCCTCCTCAGCAAGCTTCCTCGGGTTGGACAGCTTGCTATCGATCAGGTGTTGGCGTAACTCAGGAAAACAGTGATCAGACAAGTGCTCCCATGCAATTAAATCAAAGAGACCTTGAAAATCATTCACCTTGCTACCCTTCACCCAACCATCCAGTGCTCTGCAAAAATAAGTCACATACTCCACATACGTATTCCCAGGCCGCTTAGTACATCCCCTAAACGTCTGTCTATACATTTCAGGGGTAAGCCCATACCTGTTCATTAAAGCTTCTTTCATGTGGGAATAGGATCTCTGGTTTTCAACGGGCAAATCTAGCAGGGTGTCCCGCCCTTCGCTAAGGAACCTTCCCCACAACCCCGCTCCCCAATCCTTGTCAGGGACCCGGTGGGAGGACATGGCTACCTCGTATGCCCTAAACCACTGTCCTATGTCATCCCCCTTGAAGAACTCTTTAACTACGTCTTTAGGGATGTGCACTCTTGCCTCTACCTGCACCGGCGTTGTGCTCCCACCAGAGGGAGGATGATCCAAGTTTCTCTCCTTTAGACTCATCTCCCTCATTTTCAATTCGTAATCCATTTGGTGCTTTCGCTCTTCCAGCGCCATTCTTTTGGTTTCAAGCTCCAGTTGGATTTTCAATTCTGCCAGCTTTCTTTCATGATCCCTCGTTTCTTTCCTGTCCGCCAGCTCCTCTGGCGACAGTCCTCTATCAAAGCTGTGCAGGCTGTCTTGTTTTTCGAGATCCACCAGATCCACAGGTGCACCCTGCTCCTCAGTTGCATCCTGATCCTCAAGTGCATCTTGATCCTCAGGGGACTTCCTAGACTCAATCCAGGCTTTCAGGGCCTTGTAGAGCTCCGGTTTGTTCTTGCAACCGGCGTGCGGAACCTTGAGTTTCTTGCAAAAAAACTTCAGTTCAACTCTGGTGTATTTATCCAGCTTTGCGGCATCCCATTCCACCTCCAACATCTCGGAGGTCGTGGACTCCGCTCCATCCAGGCTCTTTGTGCCCGGCATGGTTTCTTCGCTAGGGATCTTCTCTCGGCAAACTTGCAACAAAACCTGTGGCCAAGTAACTGGACTGAAATCACTGTGCAATGGTCAGAAGTTAAGGTATAAACACTGCAAATGTAAATTCGAAAATCCTCACCGCTGCGTCCAATGTAGGAAGGGGGAGTCTCTAGTTGGCGCAGTGCAACACTAGCGACAAGCAGGGACTCTCTCTTCCTAGTCAGGGCTGAGGGTTACCTTCAAGACAACCTCTGCTTACCCTCTAGGTAGTGTGGCTTAAGCAGTTTTAGGCTAATCTCTGGGGCACATAGGGTTAAACATTTGCAATATTACACCGTCACAACCAACCCACCACACAATGACACCAAACTGTATTTGTAAAAATATATATCTTTATATAAATTCCAAGCAGGCTTGTAAATACAGTTGTCAAACTTTCAATAGCGGTTCCAGGTTACTTAAGTTCAGGTTGCCACAGTTCTTTCTTAGCAATAAGCAATCTTTTGGGCCTTCTGCCCAGGTTCAACAAGGTTCAGTGTCTTGTAGCGCCTCAATGCGCTTTCCGCTGTCTCCGCCCGCTTCAGAGAGGAGATCGGGCCCGGCCGGCCAGAGTTCACGCTTCCCGCGTGGGCTCCGAGGACCAGGAGCCGTGCGAGCCTCGGTTTCAGAGGCGGCTCGCGTTGGGAGCAGATAGCGCGGTGCGAGCTCGAGTTGCAGGACGCTCGCACCGTGAGAATACAACACAGTACCTTGCAAAATCTTGTGAAGCGGGCGGCTTGCAGGGGAGCTGTCCCACGACGCGTTGCTTTTCCGGGGTCGCTGTTCGCTGCGGCTCTCAGCCGGGCAGGTCACGGGTCATCCGGGGCGGCGGTGTTCAGTGGCGGCAGGGTCCTTCCTTCGTCGTTCGCTCCGACCCTGGAGGCGGCGGCTGGGTGGTGGCGGCAAGTGGCAGTACGGTCCTCAAGTGCAGGACGTACCCAGCCAAGTGCCGGTTGCAGCTGTGCGCTCACAGCTGAGCTGTCGGGCAGGATACCGACCAGAGGGGGTGTTCTCACAGGGCGGCTGTCCGTCTTTGCAGGTGGATTGACGGCTCGAAGCGCAGTCAATTCGGGAGCTTGGACCGGACGGGTCCTCCTTCACGTTGCTCTCGGGCTCCCGGTGCAGATGCGGTCACGGTGTTCAGGCCAGCGGCGGCTGGACCTCACGTTGCTCTCGCTGTTGCTTTGGGCCCCGGTCACGGTGCTTGGGGGGGGATGTCGATGCCTTGGATTACGGGGAGCGTGGCAGGATTGCCCAGCGCTCTGTCTCCTCTGTCAGTACTGCAGCGATAAGCAGCACACACAGTCGCTTTCTTCAGGGTGTAGCGCCCACTGGTCCTGGGGCGCTGGTCAGGGGGCAAGTTCAGCAGCAAGCCCTTGGAGATCTCTCAGCAGAGTTTGGCACAAAGTTTCACAAAGCAAAAG
This sequence comes from Lissotriton vulgaris, assembly GCF_964263255.1. Lineage (NCBI taxonomy): Eukaryota > Metazoa > Chordata > Amphibia > Caudata > Salamandridae > Lissotriton > Lissotriton vulgaris. The sequence goes on from NC_141685.1 coordinate 880,398,270, forward strand.
TCTTCTTGTAGTCTTTTCTTTTCCTCTCCTTCTGCAGCAAGGCACCAGACACAGGCCAGAGACAGCACTCCGCCTTGTCCTTCCAGGTCCTTCTCGTCGGGCAGAGTTCCTTCTGTAGCACAAACAGGATCTAATTTACAAGGATCAGGGCTCCTACTTTTATACTGCATTTCTTTTGTTCTCGCAGGCCAGGGGGGCCTTTGCATAGCCACTTTCAGTCCTTGAGTACTCTGGTGGGTGTAATCCGGCTTCTGCTTTCAGTGTGAGGGGCAGGCGCATCAGATGCCCCACAGGAGGTGGAGCCAGCATTGTGTGGACAGGGGCAGCCAGAAGTACCTTGTTGATGAGGCTTCGCCCTTCCTGGGCCAGGTGTCGGCTGAGTCATCAGTCGCTCCCCAGGAGGGTGGAGCCATCATTGTGGTGGCAGAGCACAGCAAGATCCAGAGTCAAGAGCCACTCCTACCTCCCACTAAGGTGTCATCTTCGCATTCACCACCTGTCATCCCCCAGCCCTGTCACTCACACATCCCAGACAGTCAGATACACATACCAGCAGAGGCGGGCTGAAATGGTTAGGCAAGCAAATGCTAACTTTCTAAAAGTAGCATTTGCAAACACAGGATATTAAAATAAACTTTACTAAAAGAAATATTTTATTATTCTGAGTTCAGGCATACTAAACATGACTCTCTACCGTGCTCCCTGAGCCTGCTGGGATTATAGCGTGTAATAATTCCAGCAGCCCATTCTGGCCTAACGGAAGCAGGTAGCCTTCAATAGTGAAATACGAATTTAGTTGTAATTCACTACTAGGACATGCCACACACATCAGGGCTTGTCCTACCTTACACCTACAATGCACCCTGCCCGTAGGCCTACCATAGGGGTGACTAATATGCAGTCAAGGGAAGGTTCAGGGGCTGGCGAGTGAGTGCACTTGCCCAGCCGGCATGACAGTACGAGACTGCACGCGGGGTCTGCAATGGCGGACCCCAGACACATCTTACGGCTGCTTCTGTGGGTGGCGCAACCAGCGCTGCAGGCCCACTAGCAGTATTGGCATCTACAAGCCCTGGCACTCTTGGTGCGCTTTACTAGGGACCAACAGTAAATCCAATGCACCAATCATGGACATCAATCACATGTACAATTTACAGTAGGGAGCACTTGCACTGCGGCACGGATCGGCCGTGGCGCAGTGCCCTGAGTATCGGAAAACCAGCAAAACATCGGAGGCACACCAGCAAAAAGTGGAAGGGAAACTCACGCCAAGGTGCCAGGTCTAACAGGGTCTCATTTATCAAGGTGTTTTTTCATATATGATAGCCTCCAATTTATTTTGTGTCGCGTACCCAGAAAAAAAGTCCTTGTTATAGAGCCTTTTATATAGGGAAAGTGCATACTTATGGTAAGTTGTCTGTAAAACACCCAATGGTAGCACAATCTACTAAGCGAGAAGATAATGAAAGAGCTTCTCAATTCTTGAGATCCTCCTTGCTTGTTTTCAAGGGGAATAATGTGGACTCCTTTGTCAAGGGGGCAACACTTTTCTGCCGGGCTATTCAAGGCGCATCAGGGCAAAAACAAGATAATTGTGCTGGCTCATAAGGTATAAACCTAATCACATAGCAACTAAAGTATCTGTTTGTGGACCAAATATAAACCACTGGTGAAACATGGTGAAAAGATGAGATAACCCAGTGACACCATCAAAGGCATGGCAAATATCTGTGAGAAAGGAGTGAACTATTTATTATAGGTTGAATGTATGTGCTCCCACATTACGACAAGTAATTGTGACAAAAGGCATCAGCTATATAATAAAGAAGACGTTATATATGATTGGTGAAGATAGTGTGTGTAGTCCGATGTGGCAAGACTGTTTAGGCTTACCAAAATACTACCATGTGAAGGAATGGTTCCCTTGGTTGAAGTCTGGTTATTGTTAATTCTTTTGAATGAGCAAAAACCTGTAGCTTAGTGAATAACCTAAAATGGAGCAGTGAAAATTCTTTATTAGTAGCTCCTGTGCAGGCCTTACCATATTTGTATAGGCACACAGTATGCGTCTGTTAACAACCCAAGTAATCCAAGCTCCAGTATTAGGGGCGCCTAAAAAGAAGCTTCAGAAACTTCTCAGATACATCTTCCGATTTCCTTCCAGGAAGGTATTAAACATGTATGTACCCAAATGGACAAAATGACAACTAATGTGGTTTTTAGGGAAATTGTATTCCCCAAAAGTTCCACACAAATAAGTAATATTGATAATGTAAATTATATATGACTCCTGGTTTTCTGTTTTTACTCATTTTTACAGATCAATACAGACAGAAGATATTTATTTTCTTGCCTGTATTTATTTTTAAATGTGGATAAACACGGAAATTGGATTGCTTTTTGAGTAATTCTAAATACTGCCTGTCACAACTGCCAGGCCAATAGATGTGTGGAATGATAAGGGGGTTAAAAAGAAAGGGATTTTAGTAAAGCAGCGGCAGATAGGCACTAAGCTGATACTGAAATTTGCATGTGTTTTTTTTTTTTTATATATATGCACTGTTTTATCTTCTGTGGTTGTCCACAGCACTGAAACCTGGCAGATATTCAAGCATGAGTGCATATTTATCATTTAAACCAAACCCAAAGTAAATATGGATAAATATAGACGGAAATGGCAATAAAATAAATACCATAAAACCAGGAGCCCTAATTATATACCATTCTATTTGTGTGTATATATATATATATATTTTTTTTTTCATATTCATTCATTGAGGAAATGTTCTATTCTCCTTATATAGCCCAGGTTTCATAGAGACTAGTAACAAGTAATGTTTTGGATAAAAAAAGTAACAAGTCATATGTTTTGGACAAACAGTTGAGATAATACTACTTGGTTCTCTCAATATATATTATTTTAATTCAGTTTTTCCATTGTCCTTAGTCTGTCCGAGCCACTAATTGTTAGTTACACAAAGGAACAAATCCGTATTCTGCTTGACAACATATCGCTTCTTACTGCTAACAGCGATTCACCTAAGAGCACTACATTTAATAATGTCTAAAACCTTAAGAGGCTGAAAAAGAAACAAATCCAAACCTATTTGTATGCCCAGGTTTTATTGGAACATCTTACAACAATATTGTCCCTTAGAATCTACAGGTTAAAAATAGACCTGTGATCTTCCCCAATGATAAACAATATGTATCGCAGTGCAGTGAAGTAGGCACAAGGTTTTCTTGAGGTTAGCACTCTCCTTTGAAACTGCATTGTGCAAAAGTGGGATGCGGACCAGAAAATTTCAGAATTTAAAACTTTCAGTCAATCAGTACACTACTAAATTGGCTTGAGACATTAAACATTTTAATATAAAAATTACATATCCATGTCTTTAAAATCATCAATCCAAATAATCCGAAACCCCCAATGTTAATGATGCTCAAAAAGGAGGTTCATTACCGTCTAGATACATCTTCTGATTCTGGCCAAGAAGATCCCAGTACACCTGCTCCCACCATTCCCCACCCAGGCCTTCAATAAAAAATGTTTGACTGAAGGGGACAGTGATACTTTCTATGGTACACAAAAACTCCTCCAACCCTCTTGGCAAGCCCATCATTTCCAGATGTAGGTCTCTGTTTGAACCATTATCTCAATATAATGACTTTTGCCTTAAGCCGTTTGTTTCTAAAAAAACAAAGCTTACATCTTGGACTGGATGCACTTCGTTATTAAATTTGAGAGTCAACCATTTAACTCTGACCAAGAAATGTTGGTGTTTCGACATAGAGTTGCTATATCTAAAACATCTCAAGGCGAGGCAATACTCAATCAATCAGGAGTTTGTTAAAGCGCAACTACTCACCCGTAAGGGTCTCAAGGCGCTAGGGGTGGGGTGTGCAGGTTCCATTCCATCAAGGAGGAGGTCTGTCGAAGAGCCAGGTTTTGAGGTTTCTTGCGAAGATGGGGAGCGGTGTTGTCTGTCTGAGGTGGAGCGGAAGGGCGTTCCATGCTTTGGCCGCGAGGAAGGAGAAGGAGCAGCCTCCCGATCTAGTCTTTCTGGTGCGGGGGACCTCGGCGTAGGAGAGCTGGGCTGATCGTAGGGTCCTTTGGGGTGCGTGGAATTTGAGCCGGCTGTTCAGGTATGCTGGTCCGGTGCCGTGGAGGGCCTTGTGTGCGTGGGTGAGCATCTTAAAGGTGATTCTCGCCTCGACAGGGAGCCAGTGGAGTGTGCGCAGGTGCTGGGAGATGTGGCAGTGTTTTGGCAGGTTGAGGACCAGTCTTGCGGCGGCGTTCTGGATGTTCTGTAGCTTGCGGATGAGGTTTTTGTTTATTCCGGCGTAGAGTGCGTTGCCGTAGTCGAGTCTGCGGGTGACCAGGGCGTGAGTGACTGTCTTTCGGTGTTCGAGGGGGATCCATTTGAAGGTCTTACGAAGGAGGCTGAGGGTGTGGAAGCAGGAAGATGAGAGAGTTGATCTGGCGGTCCATTTTGAGCTCTGAGTCCAAGATGATTCCCAGGTTGCATGCGTGGTCTGTGGGGGTTGGCGGGTTTCTGAGGGCGGTGGGCCACCAGGTGTCGCTCCAGGCGTGTGGGTTTGGGCCCATGATGAGTACTTCTGTTTTGTTGGTGTTTATTTGTAGGCAGCTGTTTTTCATCCATTTGGTGACGGCTTCCATGCCTTCTCGAAAGTTGCGTCTGGCGGTGTTGGGCTCGTTGGATAGGGAGAGGATGAGCTGGGTGTCGTCTGCGTATGACACGATGTTGAGTCCGTAGGTTCTGACGATGGGGGCAAGTGGAGCCATGTAGACGTTGAAGAGTGTCGAGCTGAGGGAGGAGCCCTGGGGGACTCCGCAGGTGGTAGGTGTGGGGTCTGACCCGTTGCGTCCTGCCGGAGAGGAAGGAGCAGATCCAGTCGAGGGCCTTGTCCTGGATTCCTGCGTCGTAGAGTCTGCATATTAGGGCGCGGTGGTAGACTGTGTCGAACGCCGCTGATAGGTCTAGGAGGATGAGGGCTACTGTTTCTCCTTTGTCCAGTAGGGTGCGGATGTCGTCTGTTGTGGCGAGGAGGGCGGTTTCCGTACTGTGTTTTTTTCTGAAGCCGCATTGGGAGGAGTCGAGGATGTTGTTTTCTTCAATGAATGTGGCGAGTTGGCTGCTAATGGCTTTCTCGATGACTTTCGCTGGGAAAGGGAGCAGGGAGATGGGTCTGTAGTTTTTGAGGTCGGTGGGATCTGCTGAGGGTTTCTTCAGGAGGGGGTGACCTTGGTGTGTTTCCAGTCGTCGGGGAACGAGGCGGTCGCCAGGGAGCGGTTGATGGTATGGCAGAGCATGGGTGCGATGGTGTCAGCGGCTCTGTTGAAGATGTGGTGGGGGCAGGGGTCCGTGGGGGCCCCTGAGTGGATTGTCTTCAGTGTGTCTTCGGTGGTGAGGGCTGTCCAGTCATCAATCGCTGGTTTCCGGGTGTCTGGGGTGGTTGGTGAGGGTTCAGTGTGTTGATTGTCTTCGTCGAAGTTGTCGTAGATGCTCTTGAATTTGCGACAAACTCGGCACCTTTTTCCACCACAGAGGTCTTGTGAGGGAGGGATGTCGGTAGACTCGCTGGTTGGTTGGGCAAACTCCTTGATAATGCTAAAGAGTTCCTTGCTGTTGTGTGCGGGGTGGAGATTCTGCCTTCAATCGCTTTTTTCCTCGTTTCTCTGATGAGTTGATGGTGAGCGTTGGTGGCGGCTCTGAAGTTGTTGTGGGGTTCTGTGGATTTGGTGTTTCTCCAGGCCTTTTCGAGGCGGCGGCATGTGCGCCTGGACTCTCGAAGTTCGGTGGTAAACCATCTGGCTTTCTTGGCACGGGTATTGTTGTTTTTCTTGAGGGGGGGCTATGGTGTTGGTGCTGTCCGAGATCCATCTATGCAGGGTTCGGGCTGCGGTGTTGGGGTCGTCGTTTTCCGCGATGGTTGGGGTGGAGTTGTTAAGTGAGGAGATGAGCTGGTCGTCTGTGATTTTGGTCCAGTTTCTTTGTGGAAGCAGGTGCTGGTGTCTGTGGATGGTGGGTGTTCTGAAGGTGAAGTGGACGCAACAATGGTCGGTCCATGGGAGTTCGGTGGTGTGGCTGAAGGTGATTGAGTTTCCTGTAGTGAAGAGGGGGTCGACGATGTGTCCTGCCGAGTGCGTGGGCTCGGTCACGATCTGGCAGAGTCCAATGTTGTGGAGGTTGTCCAGGAGGCATGTGGTGTTGGGGTCCAGTTGATTGTCGAGGTGCAAGTTGAGGTCTCCCAGCAGGGTGTAGTTGGTGGATGCGATGGCCTGCGGGGAGATAATGTCCGTGAATGAGTTGACGAAGGGTCCGTGGGGTCCAGGGGGTCGGTAGATGAGGGTTCCTCGGAGGGCGGGTGGGGCTGGCCAGTATCTTGAAGTGAAGGTGTTCCATCAGTTCTGTGGACTTGTCAGTGAGTGTGCTCAGGCGGAGGCTGGATTTGTGGACGATGGCGATTCCTCCTCCTGGGTGGGTGGGTGGGGTGGTCCTTCCTGTAGATCTTGTATCCTTGGGGGATGGCGATTGGGATGTCTGGTCCTGAGGTGGCGTTGGCCCAGGTTTCGGTGAAGAATGCTACGTCCGGGGTGGTGCTGTTGAGGAGGTCCCAGATTTCTGTGGCGTGTTTGTGGAGGGATCGGACGTTGAGGAGGATGCATTGCAGGGTCTTCGGTTCGGTTCGGTTGTGTTCTTGTGGGTGGGTTGTGCTGGATCTGTGTTCTTGGCGGTGCTGCGGGTGTGCCGGCAGCGGTGACAGCTGAAGGGTCCATGGGTGTTGGCTGGTGATGCTAGCTTGCAGTTGTTGTTGCAGCCTGGGTTGAGTGCGTGGAGTGCTGCTGAGTCGTAGCGTTGGCGGGGCAGAGGTCCAGGGTTCCTGGTGCTGGGCGCAGACGTGCTTGCCTTTGATGCGCCTTCAGTGCACCAGCGGCGTGCCTGCGGCCGCGCAGTGGCTGCCATTAAGTAGGGGTCGGGGAGGGCTGGACAGCTGGGAGGCGGGGAGAAGAGCTGGATTGGGCCGGTCGCGCTGGGGGGGGGGGGGGGGGGGGGGGGGGCCGTGGGGGCAGCAGCGGCGGGGAAAGGTAAAGGGAGGAAAGAAGGGATAAAGAAAAAAGGGAAAATAAGCAGAAATAAGGCACAAAAGAGCAGAGATGCAGAAAAGGGCAGAAAGGTGAAAGATGGAAAGGGTAGAAAAACGAGTGAAGGAGCAGAGGGAGAGAAAGGGAAAATGGGCAGAAATAAGGCACAAAAGAGCAGAGGTGCAGAAAGGTGAAAGATAGAAAGGGTAGAAAAACGAGTGAAGGAGCAGAGGGAGAGGAAGGGAAAATGGGCAGAAATAAGGCACAAAAGAGAAGAGATGCAGAAAGGTGAAAGATAGAAAGGGTAGAAAAACGAGTGAAGGAGCAGAGTGAGAGAAAGGAGACAGAGGTCCACTGGACCACCAGGGATGAGGCGCAGGGAAACCTGTGGGTGGAGGAGGGCCTCGATCACTAACACTTAATGGTGGAGCTGCGAGGGTGGGAGAGCAAATTCACTGACAATGAATCGGTGGTCTTGCTCGCCTGTCCCTGCAGTGGCCGCCATTAAGTAGGGGTCGGGGAGGGCTGGACAGATGGGAGGCGGGGAGTGGAGCTGGATTGGGCCGGTCGTGCTGGGGGGGGAGGGACCGTGGGGGCAGCAGCGGCGGGGAAAGGTAAAGGGAGGAAAGAAGGGGATAAAGAAAAAAGGGAAAATAAGCAGAAATAAGGCACAAAAGAGCAGAGATGCAGAAAAGGGCAGAAAGGTGAAAGATGGAAAGGGTAGAAAAATGAGTGAAAACGAGTGAAGGAGCAGAGGGAGAGAAAGGGGAAAATGGGCACAATTAAGGCACAAAAGAGCAGATGTGCAGAAAGGTGAAAGATAGAAAGGGTAGGAAAACGAGTGAAGTAGCAGAGGGAGAGGAAGGGAAAATGGGCAGAAATAAGGCACAAAAGAGCAGAAATGCAGAAAGGTGAAAGGGTAGAAAAACGAGTGAAGGAGCAGAGGGAGAGGAAGGGAAAATGGGCAGAAATAAGGCACAAAAGAGAAGAGATGCAGAAAGGTGAAAGATATAAAGGGTAGAAAAACGAGTGAAGGAGCAGAGGGAGAGGAAGGGAAAATGGGCAGAAATAAGGTACAAAAGAGCAGAGGTGCAGAAAGGGGCAGAAAGGTGAAAGATGGAAAGGGTAGATAAACGAGTGAAGGAGCAGAGGGAGAGAAAGGAAAATGGGCAGAAATAAGGCACAAAAGAGCAGAGGTGCAGAAAGGTGAAAGATAGAAAGGGTAGAAAAACAAGTGAAGGAGCAGAGGGAGAGGAAGGGAAAATGGGCAGAAATAAGGCACAAAAGAGAAGAGATGCAGAAAGGTGAAAGATAGAAAGGGTAGAAAAACGAGTGAAGGAGCAGAGTGAGAGAAAGGAGACAGAGGTCCACTGGACCACCAGGGATGAGGCGCAGGGAAACCTGCGGGTGGAGGAGGGCCTCGATCACTAACATTTAATGGTGGAGCTGCGAGGGTGGGAGAGCAAATTCACTGACAATGAGTCAGTGGTCTTGCTCCTGCATCTGTAAGTGATCTCCTTGATCAAAGAACAGCTCCACATGATGTACCAACTGATTTATTAGTTGAACCTGCTACCATCTGCTTAAAGAGTAACTTCTTTATATTTAAAACAGACTGGTTCCTACAAATAAAAGGTGTGACAATGGGATGCAGCTTCACCCCGGAAATAGCAGAACTCTTTGTCATACTTAGAAGAGTAATTGATCTATGGGGCACTGAATCCATTTAAGCACTTTTTCCAAAGTTATTCAAGGTACATTGAAGATGTATTTATGATTTGGCAAGTTTTTGAGGTCGGTGGGATCCGCTGAGGGTTTCTTCAGGAGGGGGTTGACCTTAGTGTGTTTCCAGTCGTCGGGGAACGAGGCGGTCGCCAGGGAGCGGTTGATGGTATGGCAGAGCATGGGTGCGATGGTGTCAGCGGCTCTGTTGAAGATGTGGTCGGGGCAGGGGTCCGTGGGGGCACCTGAGTGGATTGACTTCATTGTCTTCAGTGTGTCTTCGGTGGTGAGGGCTGTCCAGTCATCAATCGCTGGTTTCCGGGTGTCTGGGGTGGTTGGTGGGGGTTCAGTGTGTTGATTGTCTTCGTCGAAGTTGTCGTAGATGCTCTTGAATTTGCGACAAACTCGGCACCTTTTTCCACCACAGAGGTCTTGTGAGGGAGGGATGTCGGTAGACTCGCTGGTGGGTTGGGCGAACTCCTTGATGATGCTAAAGAGTTCCTTGCTGTTGTGTGCGTGGGTGGAGATTCTGCCTTCAATCGCTTTTTTCCTCGTTTCTCTGATGAGTTGATGGTGAGCGTTGGTGGCGGCTCTGAAGTTGTTGTGGGCTTCTGTGAATTTGGTGTTTCTCCAGGCCTTTTCGAGGCGGCGGCATGTGCGCCTGGACTCTCGAAGTTCGGTGGTAAACCATCTGGCTTTCTTGGCACGGGTATTGTTGTTTTTCTTGAGGGGGCTATGGTGTTGGTGCTGTCCGAGATCCACCTATGCAGGGTTCGGGCTGCGGTGTTGGGGTCGTTGTTTTCCGCGATGGTTGGGGTGGAGTTGTTGAGTGAGGAGATGAGCTGGTCGTCTGTGATTTTGGTCCAGTTTCTTTGTGGAAGCAGGTGCTGGTGTCTGTGGATGGTGGGTGTTCTGAAGGTGAAGTGGACGCAACGATGGTCGGTCCATGGGAGTTTGGTGGTGTGGCTGAAGGTGATGGAGTTTCCTGTAGTGAAGAGGGGGTCGACGGTGTGTCCTGCCGAGTGCGTGGGCTCGGTCACGATCTGGCAGAGTCCAATGTTGTGGAGGTTGTCCAGGAGGCATGTGGTGTTGGGGTCCAGTTGATCGTCGAGGTGCAAGTTGAGGTCTCCCAGCAGGGTGTAGTTGGTGGATGCGATGGCCTGCGGGGAGATAATGTCCGTGATGGAGTTGACGAAGGGTCTGTGGGGTCGGTAGATGAGGGTTCCTCGGAGGGCGGCAGTGGGGCTGGCCAGTATCTTGAAGTGAAGGTGTTCCATCAGTTCTGTGGACTCGTCAGTCAGTGTGCTCAGGCGGAGGCTGGATTTGTGGACGATGGCGATTCCTCCTCCTGGGTGGGTGGGGCGGTCCTTCCTGTAGATCTTGTATCCTTGGGGGATGGCGATTGGGATGTCTGGTCCTGAGGTGGCGTTGGCCCAGGTTTCGGTGAAGAATGCTACGTCCGGGGTGGTGCTGTCGAGGAGGTCCCAGATTTCTGTGGCGTGTTTGTGGAGGGATCGGACATTGAGGAGGATGCATTGCAGGGTCTTCGGTTCGGTTGTGTTCTTGTGGGCGGGTTTTGCTGGATCTGTGTTCTTGGCGGTGTTGCAGGTGTGCCGGCAGCGGTGACAGCTGAAGGGTACATGGGTGTCGGCTGGTGATGCTAGCTTGCAGTTGTTGTTGCAGCCTGGGTTGAGTGCGTGGAGTGCTGCTGAGTCATAGCGTTGGCGGGGCAGAGGTCCAGGGTTCCTGGTGCTGGTCGCGGACGGGCGCAGACGTGCTTGCCTTTGATGCGCCTTCAGTGCACCAGCGGCGTGCCTGCGGCCGCGCAGTGGCTACCATTAAGTAGGGGTCGGGGAGGGCGGGACAGCTGGGAGGCGGGGAGAGGAGCTGGATTGGGCCGGTCGCGCTGGAGGGGGGGGAGGGGCCGTGGGGGCAGCAGCGGCGGGGAAAGGTAAAGGGAGGAAAGAAGGGATAAAGAAAAAAGGGAAAATAAGCAGAAATAAGGCACAAAAGAGCAGAGATGCAGAAAAGGGCAGAAAGGTGAAAGATGGAAAGGGTAGAAAAACGAGTGAAGGAGCAGAGGGAGAGGAAGGGAAAATGGGCAGAAATAAGGCACAAAAGAGAAGAGATGCAGAAAGGTGAAAGATAGAAAGGGTAGAAAAACGAGTGAAGGAGCAGAGGGAGAGGAAGGGAAAATGGGCAGAAATAAGGTACAAAAGAGCAGAGGTGCAGAAAGGGGCAGAAAGGTGAAAGATGGAAAGGGTAGAAAAACGAGTGAAGGAGCAGAGGGAGAGAAAGGAAAATGGGCAGAAATAAGGCACAAAAGAGCAGAGGTGCAGAAAGGTGAAAGATAGAAAGGGTAGAAAAACAAGTGAAGGAGCAGAGGGAGAGGAAGGGAAAATGGGCAGAAATAAGGCACAAAAGAGAAGAGATGCAGAAAGGTGAAAGATAGAAAGGGTAGAAAAACGAGTGAAGGAGCAGAGTGAGAGAAAGGAGACAGAGGTCCACTGGACCACCAGGGATGAGGCGCAGGGAAACCTGCGGGTGGAGGAGGGCCTCGATCACTAACATTTAATGGTGGAGCTGCGAGGGTGGGAGAGCAAATTCACTGACAATGAGTCGGTGGTCTTGCTCTCCTGTCCCTGCAGTGGCTGCCATTAAGTAGGGGTCGGGGAGGGCTGGACAGATGGGAGGCGGGGAGTGGAGCTGGATTGGGCCAGTCGTGCTGGGGGGGGGAGGGGCCGTGGGGGCAGCAGCGGCGGGGAAAGGTAAAGGGAGGAAAGAAGGGGATAAAGAAAAAAGGGAAAATAAGCAGAAATAAGGCACAAAAGAGCAGAGATGCAGAAAGGTGAAAGATGGAAAGGGTAGAAAAATGAGTGAAAACGAGTGAAGGAGCAGAGGGAGAGAAAGGGAAAATGGGCAGAATTAGGGCACAAAAGAGCAGAGGTGCAGAAAGGTGAAAGATAGAAAGGGTAGGAAAACGAGTGAAGTAGCAGAGGGAGAGGAAGGGAAAATGGGCAGAAATAAGGCACAAAAGAGCAGAGATGCAGAAAGGTGAAAGATAGAAAGGGTAGAAAAACGAGTGAAGGAGCAGAGTGAGAGAAAGGAGACAGAGGTCCACTGTACCACCAGGGATGAGGCGCAGGAAAACCTGCGGGTGGAGGAGGTCCTCGATCACTAACACTCAAGAGTGGAGGGGCAGGGGCACCTCACTTAATGGTGGAGCTGCGAGGGTGGGAGAGCAATTTCACTGACAATGAGTCAGTGGTCTTGCTCCTGCATCTGTAAGTGATCTCCTTGATCAAAGAACAGCTCCACATGATGTACCAACTGATTTATTAGTTGAACCTGCCACCATCTGCTTAAAGAGTAACTTCTTTATATTTAAAACAGACTGGTTCCTACAAATAAAAGGTGTGACAATGGGATGTAGCTTCACCCCGGAAATAGCAGAACTCTTTGTCATACTTAGAAGAGTAATTGATCTATGGGGCACTGAATCCATTTAAGCACTTTTTCAAAAGTTATCCAAGGTACATTGAAGATGTATTTATGATTTGGCAAGTCTCCCGATGAGCCTCTCAGAATTCATTTTCTGCCTCAGTCACTGCACAGAGAACCTCCGATTTACTGTTTCCTCAGACAGACTTAAAATCAGTTTCCTAGACCACTTGATCAAACAAGGCAGTGATGAATTATTAGTTAATCTAGACACCAAGCCTAAAGATAGGAACATATTTCTCGAGTGTGCATCCAAAGACACTTATGGAAACCTCCTGTATGGGCAATAAACCCAAGATAATTGGTGAAAACTGCAATGAATAAGGCATGGTTAATGTCACGGGAGTCCCTACTACAACCTAAAGAAAAAAATCAATCCAGTCCTCTGACATGTATACTGACAAATAGCCTTCAAGCTAATCTTAAAAGGATTATCCCCAAAAAATTGAAAATGTTGACCAACTTAAATCTGCAGACTACCCTCTTTTCTTTTAACAGAGGTAAAAACATTCACCAACATCTAGTGAGGGCTGCCAGAACGCTGAAGATGGCTGACCTGATTAATTTGTCTATCACCACTACTAGGACAATATAAAGGTGGACAGTTCAGCATTTGGCAATTTACCAAAGGCATCAAAGCATGAGTCTTAATGGAATTGCCATCTACCCCACTAGATTTCCCAATTGTCAGCAAACGTAGTCCACTGCTTAATGTGTCCATCTGAAAAACATTACGTTGCACTAACCACCCATCCAGTCAATACTCCTGTCTTGCAACACACATCGATAATTTGTTACCATACACAAGAAGTACCTCTTGTCTAACACTACAAAGAAAGTAACCATATTGAAAACCACATAAAAGTGTTTGTTCTCTTTGCAGCCACTCAAGATGGGACTGTTATGTCGATCCTGTCACAGACAGAAGCACGATCTATACAAAAACTCTGTACAGCCCCTGAATGAACATGATGAACTGTAGTCACTCAAAACATTATGGTGATACAAGTATTTACCCTCTGTATATGCAAATAATGTTACTTCCAAGGAAACGTGCTTATTAGCCTGTACACATCTTGGGTCCCAGGATGATTGTTTCCCGTCCAGGGATGACTGCTTTTGGCAGTTTGGGATAGACTGTTACCATGAGGAGCACAGTCCAGACTGATTTTCATATGGCTTCTTCCAAACTGGGGTGGCATGGTGAGCAAATGAACAATGGATTAAATCCAGATCTTTGTGACTGGGGGTAAATGCTTGCATTGTTCAGCATTCTGTCCATCATTTGTTGCTATTGTTTTTGTTGTCCTAAGCAGGAATGGTATGCCCAGACGTGGGACCCGTGGTCACTGCACCACTGGATTCCAGCTAGCCATGCTGATGAGGGGTGATTCCCCGAAGCCGGTCCCAGGATTCTTGCTTCCGGTCCAAGTAGGACCTGGCTTGGCAGTTCGGGCTGGACTGTTCCCATGAGGAACAGGTTCAAGATTGATTTGCATATGGCTTCTTCCAAATTGGGGTGGCGTGGTAAGCAAAATAACAATGGATTGAACCCTGATCTAGGTAATGGGTTGAATGTTTGCATTGTTCAGTATTCCGTCCATCATTTGTTGCTTTTGACTTTTATAAAGTTGTCATTTTCTTCCAGTAACCGTTTGGTGTTTTCTGACTGTCTCTGGAATACAGGTCTGGGGTGGGTGACAGCTGGCTTCCTGTATTCCTGCTAGACAGCCACATACAAAGGGAGGGTAGGTGTGACTGAGTGGCCATCTGTATGCTGATGGGTCATCCTGAGCAGGAAGGAAGGGAGGGAGAAGCTGACTCACCTGAAAGGGTTGTGTCCTGTCTCCACATTAAGGGTTGCATACCTCCTGTAATGAGTCTGGGGCCAGGGCTGGAAATAAAGAGACTATGCACTTCAAAGCATCACCTTGAAGTCTCTACCACTTCGAAGGCCCAACTGAATATAAGTACTGGAGCTCTGACACCACCAAATCAGAACACTTCTGGAACTTAGGACATTCTGCCAGGAAGGACTGCTGTGCTGCTGGAGGAACTGCCACTTTGCTATGTTGGCCAGCTGCCACATGCCAGGGAGTGAGAAGGACAGTACCTGCATCTCTACATACCCAGAACCAAAGTATCTCCAAGGACTTGTTGGCGTGCTTCCTGTTATCTGAAGTCTCAAGGATATCAAAGACATCTTTCTTCAACCTGAAACCAGCACCTGTATTCTGTCTACTGTGAATCCTGTTCCCCAAGTGGTGCAAATCCAGTCCGGGGCCCTTGGAAGTGAGTATTAAGTGTTTCAACTAAGAAAATCCATGCATCAATGACATAGCGCCTATCGCAACCAGCGCATTTACCTCGACACAACTCATCACTGCTGCATGAACCGCGGACACCACATTGCTGACTGCGTGATGCACCGGCCCGTTACTGACGCAGCTCTGACTTTGCACTGCTTGGTGCCAATGCAACGCTTTGTGCTGCTTGCATCGCCTACAGCCAGGGCGACTGGAATTATGCGGCAGCAGAGGGTCAAATTATGCGACGGGGTTGAGTAAAGTATGTGGCAAGAAAAAGCAAATTATGTGGCACATTTTGTGATAGTATTACTTAATTATTTTGGCAATTTTAAACTTGTTAACCCAATCTGGGCATTAATTGCACCTTTTTAGTGCCAGTTTAACACTCAAATATATTAATAGGCGACAGAAAGGTGACCAGTCCAACTTTGCAAAGGGCTTTCCACTGCACGGCAACACATGCTGCTGTGCTTTTTAGTAACTTTTGAACTAGAAACAATTTTTGATGTTGAAATCTACAATTTATGCAGCAGATGATGGATTATGTGGCAAATCTGTATGTGGAAATCACCGCAGATGCACAATCGCATAATTCCAGTGGCCCTGCCTACAGCCCAGTGGTGCGGACGACACATTGCCCGATGTTCATTGTATCTTCCACTTTGGGCAGATCAGAACCGACTCTTCACCTACATCTTTGGGATTGACAGCGATGCATCACCCTCTCTGTCGAATGCATCCAATATACTGTTCAGCGGGCCAAGGCTGGTCCCTGTATCCAACCATCTCCATTACAGTTGACCTGAACCGTTGCATTTGCTCCAGGCAAGTGCGACCCGATAGCCTCGGTTGGAGCTATTTGTTTCTAAACACTACAAAATAGTTTATTCTTTCAAAATGTATATCTTTACTTCCACTTATAGGATCTTTGTCATTTTGGTCTTGCTTTACTTGTAAAAATATAAGCTATTTTTCTAGACTGGAGTGTTTTTGTGTGGTGTTTTTTCTATGTTACTGTTTGAAGGGTTGCACAAATACTTTACAAATTGCCTCTTAAGTTAAGCTTGACTGCTCTGTGCCAAGCTACCTGAGGGTGATCCCAGGTCAATTCAAAGTGTGTTAGTGACTTACCCTGACTAGGTTTGTGGCTCCTGCTTGGATATGGTGCATACCTCTGTCAACCAGAAAGCCAATTGATAACATTGGTGGCAGCAGTGGAATAGGACTTGTATTTGTGCACTGCCATACAGTGATGGGTGTACACTACTATCCATATCAAAGAGCATCTCAAGCCTTTTTCTTTCCCGATTAGCATGTTTTTCCTTCAAAATCATGTCTCTGTCTGGAGAAGCAGCAGCTGCACCTGCAAAAATGGATTTTGAGCAGACCAAACTTGACATTTACACTGCAGCCCAAATCAAGGATTTCTGCAAGGGGGTTGAGCGTTCTACTATGGTCTTCACAAGGAAGGTGGAGCTGCAAAAGTGGCTGAGGGCCTGGTCAGAAGCTTGCTATGCATGATCTGTGACCCAAGAGGAGGATGAGGAGATGGGGAATGATGGGGAGCTTGACCAAGATTCACTGAAGAACCTGGAACTACCTGTATGTCAGGGACCAACATCCTGCCAGGAGCAGTGCTTCTCCCCAAGGCAGGGAGTGATGTATCATCCAGAGGCCTGTCCCCAGAGGAGCTGGAGGACAGGAGTGAGGAGAGAAAGTTAAAGTTTGGGCTAGCTAAGCTCAAATTGGAAAAAGAGAAAACTTTGGCAGAAAAATGACTGGTAATAAAGGATAGGAAAATAATGTTGGCTCCGGAGCTGAGCAAGAAAGAGCTGGGCATCAAGCCCAGGAGGGTCGAGTCCAGCCAAGATGGTGGCAGCCTTTCTTCAGTATCCTCTGACAAGAGTGTACACATACCCAAGTGTCTGGCACTTGACTATAGAGTGGGAGATGGCATAAGGATTAAGTCTTATGAGAATGCTTTCCAGATGCACAAGGTCCATGAGGGGTGTTGGGGGGTAGTCTGTGAAAGCACATCCCTACTGAGGGGAGGGACACCCCACTGGCCTTAGATGGGAGTGACAGGATGAGGTATCCCTTCATGAAGGAAGCCCTGATCAGAAAGTATGACTTGACACTGAGAATGCAGGCAGAAGTTCAGGGTATAGTAAGATATTATCCCCAAAGACCTGGGTGAATTGTGTTGATTCTTTTTGCAAGGCAATGGATGGCTGGGTGAAAGGCAGTTGTGTTAAGGATTATCAGGGGCTGTGGATCTATGACATAATATTGACAGACAGAATATAGACATACAAAAATATCGAAGCAAAAATATCAACATCAAAAATATTGAAGTTCAATCTACATAAAGTTAAGTACAAAAATATCGGAAAAAAATATAGTTGTACAAAAATATCGAAGTAAAAAATATCGTTTTTTAAAATGTATTAATAATGTAAAAATAATTTAAAAATACATATAATTTAACAAATTATAGATATGTACATTAAAACCAATTTAAAAAATAATAACTAATACATAATTAAAAACTCTACATATAAATTAATATATATATATACTTACTCCACATATTGCATCAGTAGGGAAAGCGTTGGATAGCGTAGGGCTAAAAATTACTATTCCCACTCCAGTGAGTGCAACAGTAGGGAAAGCGTTGGATAGCGTAGGGGTAAAAATTACTATTCCCACTCCAAAGGGTGCAACAGTAGGGAAAGTGTTGGATAGCGTAGGGGTAAAAATTACTATTCCCACTCCAGAGGGTGAAACAGTACGGAAAGCGTTGGATAGCATAGAGGTAAAAATTACTATTCGCACTCCAAAGGGTGCAACAGTAGGGAAAGCGTCGGATAGCGTGGGGGTAAAAATTACTATTCCCACTCCAGAGAGTGCAACAGTAGGGAAAGCGTTGGATAGCGTAAGGGTAAAAGTTACTATTCCCACTCCAGCGGGTGTAACAGTAGGGAAAGCGCTGGATAGCGTAGGGGTAAAAATTACTATTCCCACTCCAGAGGGTGCAACAGTAGGGAAAGCGTTGGATAGCGTAGGGAAAAAAATAATATTCCCACTCCAGAGGGTGCAACAGTAGGGAAAGCGTTGGATAGCGTAAGGGTAAAAATTACTATTCCCACTCTAGAGGGTGCAACAGTAGGGAAAGAGTTGGATAGCGTGGGGGTAAAAATGACTATTCCCACTCCAGAGGGTGCAATAGTAGCGAAAGCGCAGGATAGCGTAGGCGTTATAATAACATACTTATCAATTACATCTTTTTTTTAAAGAAAAAAATATGTAATATTTTTTTTACAAAAATATATTACTAAATACCAAATATTTATAATTAATATTAAATAAAATAACAAAAAACTACTTCCCACGCTACTCCCCCCTTTAACACACAACACACTACACATACAAAAAAACACAATTAATCTAAATATCAATTCATTAATAACAATTAATATTATTACATTGATGTAATTATAAATTAACTAATTGACAAATCTTAATTACCAATTAATAATTAATGACCAGTTAATTAATTAACAATACATTTACAAGAACAAAATGTATTAATACATTCTTTATAAATAATATAAATTAATTTAAAAAACTAATTACCAATTAATTAATAAATACATATAATCTCTTTAATTTAATTATTTCACACCCTATTCCCCTATAAACACACAACCCACTACGCATAAATAAATCACATAAAAAATGTAATTATCATTTAATCATTTAATAATAATTACCAATTAATTATTAATTAACAATAAAAAAATATATATTACTACATGAACTAATTAATAATAAATTACCAATTAATTATTATTTAACAATTAATTATTAATCAAAAATACTAAAAATAACATAATTAATTTTAATTAAATTACTTCCCACCCTATTCTCCCATAAACCCACAACCCGCTCTGATACTAAGACGCAAAATGTAAACAAAATTACCAATTTCTAAACATACATTAAAAACCATATTTAACAAACATATAAAATACATAACACTAAACAAAATTTCGATATTCGTTGGTTGGTTGGTTGATAGCTTTATTTCGATATTGGTATATCTTAAAAGCATTTACATAACAAAATTTAAAAACAGTACATCAATAAGAAAAAAGACTGACATTAAAATCATCCAGCAGGAAGGAATAGTAAATTGATCATAAGTTAATTAAAAGAGAATTAAATTGAAAAAGACAGCCTTTTTAAGCGAACCAACCAAGCCCATTTTAAAAATTTGGAAACAGCACAAACAATATGGGGGGCATAACATAGGTACCTTAAAATCGATATTCTGTCTATCGATATTATTGCACATCGATATTCTATACCATCGAAATTAAAAGATCAATATTATTGTATATCGATATTTTAATTTTGATATTTTGGCTACCTACCGGGGCTGTATATCTTGATTGCAAAAGAGCTCGATTAGACTGCACCAGCACTTGATTGGCTGTAAGCTCTCTGACTCCAGGGAGCCTGCTAAGGAGGCGGACCGCTGGGTATGCACCAGGGTCCACAAGAAAGTATCTGGGAAGGATCATCACAAGGGTGTGAAGGACCGGGTTTTAGAACCCAGCGGCGTCAGGGAAAACGCCTGATACCTTAGAGTTCCCTTGTCTTGGCAAACAGAGACACGGGATACTTCTTGATGACGTCAAAGACCAAAGTTTATTGGCTGCAACCAGGAACAGAGATCTACGAAGCACACACGGGTGGTTCACTAGAGACTGCACAAATTCAATGAGCGGAGCATGGTCTTTTATGCCAAAAATCAAGCCTCAGGCAACATTCCAAATTAACATTGGGTTCATACAAATCGACCAATCGCAGAGTGACATTTTGAAAGTAGCGTATGACGACAATCCCATTCTCCGTTGTCCAGCCCACCAGAAATGACCAAGCACATTCCATTATCCTGTTCAGTCAAGCCGGACAAACCCATCAGAAACCCTCAACCCAAATCAGTGATTATGTTGTAAAGGAAGGAACAGAAACAGATTGGAAGTGAGATAGAAAGGTGGGAGCAGTGTACCATAAACTCGGGCCTGCCCTACTCTTTGATCTTTATCTGACCAGCTGCTTAACAAGGAACTGGCTCAGTGAGGTCAGCCTCGGGCACGGAGTCAGTTCGGCCAGGTCATTCAGAAGTCAGCTAAGACATACCTGTCTCTAGGACTCGTTCGGCCGTAGTCTTCGGTCTATGTGAGGGCAACCCCTCAAAATGGCTGCCGTACACAAAATGGAACCCAAAGGTTCAAACTAAATCCTTGAATACAGTGTTCTCATAGATCGATTCATGCGAAAAAGCTCATACATGCTACACTCGTCATTTGCGGTCTGTTGACACCAAAATCGTCTATTTCCGACGACCTTATTTGAACGGGTTCGGAACACCCGAACCAGACCCACGAACTCACGGAACTACAGACCCTCCTTTTGCCCTTACATAGGCAACAGACCCAAACCCATGTTAATCTGAATCTGGATCTATATTCATCAGATCATCAATATGTTGCTGTAGCATCATCCTATCACTTAGTACCTTTCTCTGGACAGGTCTCCTTGCACACAAAGTAGCACAAAGGCCACAAATAGCAGAGGCACACTGTCCACAGAGACAGAACATAAAAAGGATAGCTAAAACCATTCCCATGACCATCAAAATCTTCCAACCCCAAGTGGATATCAATCCCCATAACCATCCCATCAATGACCAATCTCCTTTGTCCAAATGTACAGAATCGGAGATCTTATGTAGCTTGGAAATGGCCTGGAAAACTGACGGAGCGTGGTCTGGAATGAAAACGCAGCAGCTCCATTGAATCAGTTTACAAACTCCACCTTGGTCTGCTAGTATGACGTCCAGGGCAACTCTAGTTTGAAGTGTCATAAGTCTATCCGACTGGAGCTCAGCAGTCAAGTTACTAAGGGCACCAGCAGTTTCGACTATGGTGGACTCAACCACTCTCGTCAACTGGCGAATATTCCTGCTGTGAGCCATCGGTTCCCAGAACGGCAGAAAACCCTTAAAGAAATGTCCCAACTCTTGCCCTGCAGTGTCTTCTTGGCTTAAGACACCTTTAGCAACTCTTGTCTTATGGTAATCTGCCGCAGCTGTAAAAGTGGGAGGCATCAGGAAAGAAACAAAACATGTGCCAGAAAAGTCAGGGGGCAACCATGTATATGCTTTGTCATAGCAAACAAAGTAGGTACCCTTAGCAGCTAAAAATGCTGGTGAAGACTGAGACGTAAATACGTAGGTAGCAGTACAAAAGCTCTTCCCTAACTGAGCTCTCGGATTCTTGCCATTACCCTGCAGACAATAGCGACCCTGATGGGGCACTATCCAGATCGGTGGAGAACTTTTCGCTCGCTGGTTAACACTCAGACTAACTCCATATCCAGTAACATTCCAACCAATATATGCTAGTGTCTCATCTCTCAGGATAGTCTCATAGGAATCTATTCCTCTAATCATGTCTACTATACCCTTGACCAAGGCACTATTCTTCGGATTGTCTTTCGATGAACGTAAGGGATAGACACTATGGGCATAAATAAACATCGTTCTGTAAGCCCAAATCGAACCATTTAAACTGAAGGGCAAAACTAGGTACGGAATACCCTTATCGGTCGTATGGGACATTAGACCACAAATCCAACAGTTTGTCGTGTTCATCACTAACTGGTGTTGGTGCAAAAGTTGAATAAAGGAATTATTGGCAAATTCCAATCGTCTAACTACCTCGTGTTCAGGCAAAGGATGAAAAGAATGAGAAGAAATAGTAGGTGGAGGTGTAGGTTGCACAGTGGGAACAAACGCTACTTTAAAAGAGAATGTCACATAACCGATTATGAATACCATTAAACTCAATAACAAAAACAAACACGGTATTATAAAACGTTTCGTTGTGATCAATTAGCATAATTTCTTTCTAAAAATCATTGTCCGTGCAGGTCTCTCCAACTCAAAGAAATCCATCCTAAACTAAATATGCTGCTCGCGATGGTAGGGTGTTCTATGCTATGGAATGCCTCTGTCAACCCAGGGCAACTCCCTTAGGCCAACCAGAACCCTCGACCTAGTGTCTAAGGCTTGCACTCCAAAGACTTAGGCACCGCGACCCTACAGCTGAACCCGGATGGCGTTTCGAAAAACAAAAATGAGTAGATCCTTGGTGGAGAGTTAACCTGCAAACAGAAAAATCATAAAAAACTTTATTTGTACTTTATTTGTCCATGACTCTCGGTCGCAAATTATAGCGGCTTCTTCCAGGCAATTCTTGATCTTTAAACAGGAGGTCAGGCTCAATAGTGTTCAATCGATTCAAGGGAGGCACAACTTCTTGTAAAAGATCGTCACTTTGTCTCTCAGAGTTCGTACCAATCAGACTAGCATCGCTGAATGGCACAAATCGTGGAACAATGTCTGTTTCAGAGTCTGGAAGTCCCTCCTGGACCCACTGATTGTACGGTAAGGGCAACAGAGCCTGCTTGCAGTGTACGCCGTGGATCCAGTGTTTCTTGCCTTGTACTCAAACCGCAGAGCGTGTAGACAGGAGCACTTGGAAGGGTCCCGTCCAGCAGGGCTGATCGTTCTTGCTCCGCTAAAAATTCTTGATGAAGACCCACGAACCAGGTTCAATAGCGAGGCTTGGATCCTCAGAAGCTTGTGGGAGGCTCTCATGCACCTGTTGGTGTAAGACACGCAATTTAGTCGTCAGTTCGCGCAAGTAATCAAGAAACACAGGGTACTCGATCTCACTAAACTTTGTTGGTGTTGGTACGCCCCAAATATTCGCCGGGCGACCAAACACAACCTCATACGGACTCAAACCCATTCGCGAATGCACAGTCATTCTTGTTGACAAAAGCGCTAAAGGCAAAGCATCTGGCCACTGTAGACCAGTGCTCGCTTGGATTTTGGCCAATTTTAACTTCAAAGTGCCATTATAGCACTCAACTAAACCAGCTGATTGGGGGTGATTTGCAGCGTGGAATTTCTGCTGAATTCCTAGTCCCTCACACACTCTCTTCATGACTTGACCCACAAATTCACTCCCATTGTCACTCCAGATAATTCTCGGCATTCCAAATCTAGGGAAAAATTCCTTGATTAGGGCTTTCGCTGTGGACAAGGCAGTATTGTCCTTAAGGGGATAGGCTTCTACCCATCTAGAAAAGGAGCAAACAACCACTAAAACATATTTCAGGTTGTTGCATCTCTCCATACGGATAAAATCTAGCTGCAAAGCCTCGAACGGATACGTAGGAGGAGCAAAATGACCAGCTGGTGTTGGAGTTCCCTTACCAGGATTGTACATCAAGCACACCATACAGTTCTTGACCAAATTCTCTGCACATTTTGGAATTCCCGCATTCTGCCAAACCGGAGCCAACAACTTGCAAATCCCTTTCACGCTGATATGTGCCATTCCATGAGGCATTGTAACAACTGGAAACACATACGCGTCAGGCAACAACCATCTCTAATGTTCGGACAAATCAGTCCAACAACCATTCGAGTCCAATCTACCCTTGCTTTCTCTCCATTCATTCAGCTCTTTCTCTGTAGCTTCAGCTTGAATGGATTTCACACTTTCAATCGTATCTTCACACATACTCTTCTCTGGAACCCATCTCGCCGGACTTGCAACATACATTCGACTCATCACATTTCTCGCAGTTTCTTTCGCAACTTCATCCGCAAACGCATTTCTGCGACCAACATCATCCGTAACTTTCTTATGGGCACTGCATTTGACAATCGCTACTTGTAACGGCAAAGTAAGAGATTCAAGGAGTTCATTCACCAACTGTCCATGCTGGATCTTTGTTCCATGCGAAGTCAAAAACCCACGTTCACGCCACAAACGTCCAAAGCTATGAGCCACGCCAAAGGCATATTGGCTATCAGTATACACATTCACTCGTTTTCCTTTCGCCAACACACATGCTCTTGTTAATGCAATCAACTCTGCT
Source organism: Lissotriton vulgaris (assembly GCF_964263255.1). Lineage (NCBI taxonomy): Eukaryota > Metazoa > Chordata > Amphibia > Caudata > Salamandridae > Lissotriton > Lissotriton vulgaris. The sequence goes on from NC_141685.1 coordinate 880,421,937, forward strand.
GCTTGTGCTGAATTATGTGGAATACGTGCAGCTTCAACAATCTTATGCAAAGTCGTAACAGCATATGCTGCAGTCGTATCACCATTCGGCAACTTAAAACACGAACCATCAACCCACAAAGTACCATCACACTCAGGAAGAGGAGTATCCCTAAGGTCTATCCTCCCTTTCGTTTCTTCTCCAGTTCTTAAAAACAGTCATGCTGTTCTTCACTATCTGTCTCAACTACAATTGGCAACAACGTGGCTGGATTCAACGGGTTGCATCGTTTAATGTGTACATGACTCGCTAACAAGGTCAACTCGTAACCCGACAACCGAGCACTAGTTGAATGCTGTGTCTTCGTACGGTTCAACAAGGTATCCACTGCATGTGGAACCATGACCATTAACATGTTGTCCATAACTAAACCAGCAGATTGTCGAATTGAAACAGCCGCTGCCGCCGTAGGTCTCAAGCAACTCGGCAACGCTCTAGCTACAGGATCTAAAAATCGATGAAAAATAAGCACACGGATGTTGCTTATCGCCAAACTGCTGAGTCAACACTGACAATGCACATCCCTCTCTCTCGTGGACATACAATGTGAAAGGCTTACTGTAGTCGGGAGTACCCAACACAGGAGCCGAACACAACGCATTGCGTAATTCCGAAAAACTCTTCTGACATTCGTCAGTCCAAGGAATAGGATTTGGAGTATCCTTAACAGTAAGAGCTATCAAAGGCTTCGCTAACAAGGAAAAATTAGGGATCCACTGTCTACAGTACGACGTAATACCCAAAAACGCACGTACTTCTCTTTGTGTCGTAGGCACACTCATTTTCGCAATAGCTTGAATTCTTTCTGGGGTCAATTTCCTTCCCTCCTTCGATAGGAGGTGACCTAAGTAGGTTACTTCTTGTCGACAATATTGCAACTTGGAGAGAGAAACTTTGTGATGAAAGTCAGACAAGTGGCGTAACAACGACAAAGTCGCTGTTCTACAAATCTCCTCAGTATCAGCGGCAACTAACAAATCATCAATATATTGAATAAGGGCTGCACCATCCGGTAAAGCCAACAGATCAAGTTGTGTCTTCAAAGCTTGACTATAGATTGATGGACTCTCGCAATAGCCTTGAGGAGCGCGCTTAAAGCGGAAACTTTGTCCTCCTAAAGAGAATCCAAAGATGTCCCTACTCTCCATGGCAATCGGGATACTGAAGAAAGCATTCTTCAAGTCAATCACCGAAAACCATGCGGCTGTAGCCGGAATCAGAGTCAACAAAGCTGTTATATCAGGCACAACAGGAAATTGTGGAACAACAATCTTGTTCACTTCGCGAAGATCGATAACAAACCGATATACAGGAGGCTGTGAAGAATCAGTCCTCTTCAGAACAGGCAAAACGGGACTATTGCACACATTAGCTTTTGTTTCCTCAATGACATCCTTTTCAATCAGATCGTAAATGATCGCTAAAAGTGCACGCTCACCATCACTCGAGATACGGTACTGTGGAATGCGCGGTAACTTAGCATTTACTTTCAGTGTCACAACATATGGAGGAATTTCTAGTAGGCCCACATCATTCGGACCAGTAGCCCACAATGAATCAGGTAAAGAAGACAATTCAGATGGAAGACTATCTTTCAATATATACATCGGAGAGATCACACTCTTACCCAAAGTAAGATGTACTCCTGACGGAGAACAATACAGCGTCGCATACAATCTCTTCAATAAATCCAATCCCAACAAATTCTCATTACAACCTGTAGTCAAAATGAGGGGTGCTTCGAACTTGCAAGGACCAACAGAGAGAGACAATGGAGCAGAAATCGGATTCGTAACGGGGGCGCCAGAAAAACCTACAGAAACATTATCAAAGCCAGACAAAGATGCGCCAGGGAGTTTAGAGTGCATAATTGAACTCTTTGTAGCACCAGTAACTAGCAGAAAAGTTTCCAAAACACCTGATGCAATCACTTCTACATAGGGTCCACTCTGATCTACTGGAACTGAAACAACTCCCTCTCTTTGTCCATGGCTGTCCTAACAATCATTACCATGCACTTCGTCACCTTCACCATAGTAATCATCCATATAGTACTGTGCTGTCCTACCAGATGAACCTTGCTGTTGATCAAAACTGTTCATCGAGTTCTGTGGAGGCAAAGGACGTACACTCTGTCCGGGACCTCTACCTCTAGGTACTTGTTGAGCACCTCGACCTCTAACACCAGAAGCACCATTCGTGCGCTGTAACAAAACCGGACAACTATTCTTGAAATGGCCCTCTTCTTTGCAATACGCACACTGATTAGGCCCATACGGGAAACGCTGTTGAGAAGACTCGTTTCTTTGCGAGTTTCTCGAATATTGCTGAGGTTGCTGATAATCGCGCTGGCTATTAGTACGGGGAGGATAAGCTTGTTGTAGAAGAACTTTAGTCTTCAATTCCTTAGTCTTCTTATCCGCTTTCTCTAACTCATCTTTGCGCCTATTCTCATAGTACTGAGCTGTAGCTAAAATCTGCGCTGACGTAGAAACTGCCCAAGCACTCTCGGAATCCTTCAACTTAGTGCACAACTCGGGAAGCAAATTATGCACGAATTTGTCGACGAACAATCTCTGGCCACCCTCAGTAGCCATATATTGACCACTATGATCAACAAAGGTCTCTTCAAACCGCGTGAAAAAGTCAGACACAGTCTCGTCTTTCTTCTGCTTACATGCAGACAATTTGTCCCAATTAACACGCACTTAAGGCATCAAAGTCTTCATATAGTTAATAATCCTACCGGGAAGTTGAGTGATAAGATCTTCAGGCTTAGCACCTCCAACTTGTCTATCATTGGCAGCTACAATATTAACCCATGTATCACCCAATTCATTATCATGATCCGTATGTCGAATCACATTCCAGATAGGCTGTGGAACAACATTGCTAAACAACATGTCTATGTCTGCTAAAATCATGATGCACAAACTCACAGTTTGAGTGAGCTCTTTATAATATCCCGCCGGATTTTTGCGCGGATCAGGTAAAGTCTGCTTAATCGCTAGAACTTCAACACGCTTCCAAGGAACATGTACCCACACACGCTGAAAGTGTGCAGCAACATTTCTATCTTGAGGTCTCCAAACTGGAGGAACCTCACGCATCGGATATTGACGCGCTTTTCTCCTAACTGACGAATCAGGCTCAAACAACCGCTCAGAAGGAGCATCACTACGAAAGGACTACAACGTCGCAATCGCTCTCTCAATGTCACTAAGACTCACAATTTTCCCTTTCGCAAACTCTGAACGCAATCAATACAATTCTTCAGGAGCTTTACCCACTTCGTCAATCCATTGTGCATGAAGGAACACACCATCATTTCAAAGACGTACCGTTGCTTTGGTGCTTTCCATTGCCGGAAAACATCCATAATACCCTCAAGATCATACTGGGAAGTGTACGTAATCCATCACGTGCCATATGGTCCAAAACTACACGTTCATCTGTATCAGGCAATTGACTACGTGATTGTCTTTGCTCATTCACAGGAGACATACCCAATTGTCCCAACAAAGGAGTCAGAAAACCAGAAAACGCAGCAGTCATGCGCTGTCTAGTAGAAGGAGAAGATGAAAGAATAGGGGAAGACGGAACAACAGTAGAAGAATCCAAAGTCTGAACAGAAGGAGTATTAAGGACAAGCGTAGGAGTAGCAGGCAAAGGGGGAGGCAAAGTTGGCGGCCCCTGAGGAGGCTGCGCCAAAGGGACAGCAACCAACGGAAGAGTAGCTGGCTGTGGAGGAATCACATGTGGTGCAACAACTGGTTGTTGCACAGCCACAACTGGTGGCGGTGGTGCCGTAGCACTCTGTGCATAAGGGGGTGGGGAACTCAATAGATGCGACATTAAAGGATCTTTCGCAAGTTCTTTCTTGTCTTCCTGTTCTTTAGGCGGCAAAACTGGGTAGCATCTATCTACCGCTAACTTCTTCACTCTAAGCATCTGCTCGCTCTCTTGCTCTTCCTCATGATCCCTATATGCAACAGCAGCTTGTACCATTGACCTACCTCGTTCTCGTTTATTCTTTTTCGCTAACTTAATTTCTTTCTGTTTGGCTTCTTTGCGCCATATGCGGAAAGAGTCAAACATTGCCGGCCGGGCTTTCTTCTTGAATAATTTCACTTCGAGATTGTCTAAAATCTCAGTTTCAAAACTACCGTAACGGGGCCACTGTAGGACACCGTCTTTCCTTGTGTACTTCACCCAGATCTCATTATAACTAATAGGGCCCACACCATGTTTCACGTATAATTCATATGTAGGAGTTCCAATTGGAGGAACCGGACATGAATCCTCTAACCGGGAATCCTTAGAACAACCACAACCAAATACCTTTCCAAGTCTGCTAAGACCAGGCATCTTGCTCACTAGTCTAGCTTCAAACTACAAGGGAAATCTCAAAATGATAGTCTCGTGAATACACGAGTCCCTTGGCTTTGGGGCCTGCAGGTACCAAATCAAAGCGATCCACTAAAGGGATACCAAAAACAAACTAAGAACTAGGAGACGCTCCACTCATACGTAACTGAAATGTCGATGGCGTCACCAGAAGACCCGTCAATCGTCTCGCTCTACAAATCGTCTAAGGCTCCAAGACAAGGTGACAGTCAGCCAGCAGTCCTTCGTAGCCGTCGGAAGGCGGGGAACCTCGCAGCTAAGACTTTCGGACCACGACGACATACAGGGGTCGATGAAGTGGCAGGCCTTCCTCCAGAATTTCCACACGAAGCTCTCCACAATCTTCGGGCTTGGACCGGTACCGCTGAAGTCGCCCGACGTTGGGCGCCAACTGAAGGACCGGGTTTTAGAACCCAGCGGTGTCAGGGAAAAATTTTGCCTGATACCTTCGAGTTCCCTTGTCTTGGCAAAAAGAGACACGGGATACTTCTTGATGACGTCAAAGACCAAAGTTTATTGGCTGCAACCAGGAACAGAGATCTACGAAGCACACACGGGTGGTTCGCTAGAGACTGCACAAATTCAATGAGCGGAGCATGGTCTTTTATGCCAAAAATCAAGCCTCAGGCAACATTCCAAATTAACATTGGGTTCATACAAATCGACCAATTGCAGAGTTACATTTTGAAAGTAGCTTATGATGACAATCCCATTCTCCGTTGTCCAGCCCACCAGAAATGACCAAGCACATTCCATTATCTTGTTCAGTCAGGCCGGACAAACCCATCATAAACCCTCAACCCAAATCAGTGATTATGTTGTAAAGGAAGGAACAGAAACAGATTGGAAGTGAGATAGAAAGGTGGGAGCAGTGTACCATAAACTCGGGCCTGCCCTACTCTTTGATCTTTATCTGACCAGCTGCTTAACAAGGAACTGGCTTAGCGAGGTCAGCCTCGGGCACGGAGTCAGTTCGGCCAGGTCATTCAGAAGTCAGCTAAGACATACGTGTCTCAAGGACTCGTTCGGCCGTAGTCTTCTGCCTATGTGAGGGCAACCACTCAAAATGGCTGCCGTACACAAAATGGAACCGAAAGGTTCAAACTAAATCCTTGAATACAGAGTGTTCTCATAGATCGATTCATGCGAAAACGCTCATACACGCTACACTCGTCATTTGCGGTCTGTTGACACCAAAATCGTCTATTTCCGACGACCTTATTTGAACGGGTTCGGAACACCCGAACCAGACCCACGAACTCAAGGAACTACAGGTGGGCAGGGTCCTCAGCAGAGGAAGGGGGAGACAAAAGCAAGGAGTTCCCTAAAGGACCCCAAACTAGTTCTACGGGTCAAGACTCCCATTCCCCTGTTGAGAACGAAAAAAATTGGTTCCCTGATAGTAAGTCTACAGGTAAGGCACCCCCCCCTAGTGTTATAATTGTCAACAGGAAGGACACTACAAAGGGATGCAAAGTCCAAAGCGGGCAAAGCGCCTCACTGGTGGGCAGTAACTGGGGCTGGCTAGTGTAGTGCTTGGGGAGGTGCTTGTCCCAGCCAGTGTTGGGGGGAGAGTTTAGGTTACCCTGGTGTCCCTGGGTGATGGGGAGATGGTTCAGTGACCCTGTTGTGAGGTTACATAGGCCCCGGGCTTAAACACTTCCATTTTACATGCTCATGTTTAAAGTTTATGTCTTTTTAGACAATGACTTTTAACACAGATTTGCTTGTGCGGCCTCATGAGATAATGTACTCAGAAATGGTTTGCTTACAATTACATTTCTTCGTAGGCATATTATCTGGCATTAGAGCACTCTATACAATGACTTAGTACACTGCGCAAAATGTAGTTGTTGGTTGTCTGTTCAGTAACGGTAGGATCAACAATGACAACAGGACCAGGACTCGAGCACAGAACAAATGGGTGCAGTTTATTATATAAACCACACTATACCTCTGTTTAGACAGAGAACCATCTTGATAGATTGTCAAAGGTCGCCCGTGCTTGTATTCTAGCCCAGTTGAATTCCGACATCATCCAGGCAAGGACGACGGCCTGTTCTACTCCAACGCTGGCTGCTAGATGACCCACGCCTGCAGAGTTAGACCACTCTGATATTCTGACAGACCTGTACACCCTATGTTTTTTTTTTAGGACAGGGAGAGCTAGGTAGGAGTGCAATTATATCGATTCATATAATCTAATGCAGAGGCACGATGGTTGAATAATTCATTCTGTTCACCAATCTTGTAATGCTGGTAACATTGTTTTGCTCTATTCTACTAATCATTGCAGAACACGTATTTTACTCAAGAGGACAATTGCTGCAATAAATGTTTGAAAAATTACAATTTGTGTAAATCTTGGGTCTTCCTTTGGACATTCCTGAGTTAATAACGACTAGGTAGAATCAGTTGCCACGATTTCCTTGAAATTAGGGTTGTCATGGTCTGAGGTTGCAGGCACCTTCCGGTGCCCTGTCAGTTTACGACCCCACATAGCACACTGTGAACTAGCCAGATTTGTAGTCAACCTATTCATATATTATGAGTGGACTCAGTCCCACACAGTTTTGAAGCTTATATTGCTTAAACGCACAGTATTACTGAGAAAGTAGGAACCATAAGACATGGCACCACAAACGTTCTAATGGGGTACTTATTTAATGGGTCTCCCAAGTAGTTTTCTTAAGTGTGCCCAAAGACCCTACTCATCAATTAACCGGAGACGTCCATGGTGTTAGGGGTACATCCTCCTAGGCTAAATAGGGAACCCTTATTTTTTGCCTGTAGACTGTTCAACCTAGAACCTTTCAAAGGCCAAACCCATTACAGGTACCTTCTCTAAATTCCATAAATTAAAATGGCTAATGCAGTACCAGTAAATATACTGGTAAATTGCAAACATGTGAGTTACACAAACACTACAACAAATTGGGCTAGCCCTTATGCGTGGGGATGTTTTCGTGGCAGACGCACACAAAGCATACAGAGGTATTCTATTAATGGGTAACATTTCGAGCAGTAAAAATGCTCAATCAAGACATTTTCATAATTAAGCCGTAGCTGCAGTTTACAACATCTACACAGCTTATGAGGAACTAGAAATGCCATTAACATTCCAGGAACACCAAAATTGGTTCCAAGGTGCCCTACCACATGCAAGAGACAAAGGGATAAATGTATGGGTGACTGAGAGCCTATGTCATATGTACGTGTGGCACTGGAATACTTTTCGTCATATGTGGCACCATTACATGTAGAATACAAACATATAATCATATTTGTAAATGGGAGAAATTAAAAGTGCATAAACTGCTTTGTAAAAATGTTCATGATATATAACATTTTTCTACACTTTAAATTTCTCCCACTTGAAATAATGGTTTACTTTTTAATTTATAAATATGGCACTGAGACTACCAGCCACTAGATGCCTACTGTGTGTAAAGGCGACACTTTGAAATGGTAGAAAATTAAACTGAAGAGTTCACTTTATGTTCATATGGATTCCATAAAACACATCATTTAAATTGAATCCTCTTTCCAAGTACCACATTTAGAAACCCAACCCTTCTCCCTCCCAGTGGCCTGTAGACAGGTGCCTTATTTATAACAGAAAAATACAACCATTTGTTTAAATGGGATGAATTTTAAGTAAAGAAACATGCATCATCAAACACTAAGATGTAACTGGCTTAATTGAAAGCGGAGAAAAACATGCCAATGTTTCATACGAATATTTTTATTTACTTTAAAGTTCTCCCATTTAAAAAAGAGGACTGCATTTGTCATCTATAATTATGGCACAGTGGCTTCTGGCTCCTGGGAGCAACAGGCCTGATGTTTGTAAATGCATCACTTTGAAATGGGAGAAAATTACAATCAAGAGTTAACTTAATCATTAAGGTAACTTTTTATTTACATTTTCTACCATTTAAAGGCATTCAGAAAAATCATAATGTTCTCACATACCAATATTGAGTTGACAAGGACGTATTTAAGATTTAAATATCTCAGTGCTTCAGTTCTTCACCTCTGTGCCCTGGGTCATAAGTCTGACTCCAGCACTGCTTATTATCAGGCCCTGCTAGCTATAAGATAATAATGCTACATATACACAGCCTTTCCTTCACTTCAAAAGAAAAATGTGACCCTGTGCTTTAAAAAAATGAACTTAAAGGTCCATTTGACCTATGGAGGGAGGGGGTTGCCTGATGCTATCAGATCTATTTCATAATTATGACATTCTCACCGTTGCCAGCTGTCAAAGGGACTTCAAAGTTCTGCCCAGCGAACATTTCCATTATCTCCAACTTTAAAATTCTAGGTCTCCTGTGATGTACCATTTGAGTCAGACGGGGTGTGCTGTTGGGAGTGAAATGTGGCAGCGTACTTTCCTCTTCTTATTGTAACTGTAACCTTATTAGCCAATTTGTCTGATGGGGGATTGTTGCAGCATTTTTCTTATGTGATGTACAGCCATTCTGTGAAATGCTAATGTGTCTAATAAAAAGAAGTTTGAGAAAAAAAATGAACTTAACTCAATGAGCTACTCTGAAAGTGTCAAAGAGCTAATGATAGCTCGCAAATGACTGGTTGGAGACACCTGCATTAGATTGGTTCATGACACAATGCATTATGCAAACAATGACCATAAACCCAGTGAGGAATGCTCACGCTACACAACCGCATTTAGTAATGTCAGTGATAAGTCCAGTAATTCAATAATGGGAAACATACCCACCAGACGGGTACATTTTGTTCTGGTTTGCACAAAAGACTAATCAGCTTGAAGCACTATTTCCCCATACAAGACCGCAAGATAAACACAGAATTCACACAAGCATTTGCAATGCAATAGGTCTCGCATTAGGAACGTTTGAGGTATTGGTAAATGACAAATATTTTATTTATGTGTTGGTTTTGAAAATAGCGAAATGATTAGCTTTGTCATTTACAATGCCAATAGTTTTAACTTTCGCAAATGTGACACCTATAGCATTTGTAATGCAATATGTGTTGTATTTACGTGACTTAGATGTATTGATATAAATAACAATGGCTTTTTAAAAAAAATATTTAATACTGAAATAAAGTTATTGTAATTTATAATGGCAATAGCTTTAACTTTTGTATATAACTTTTGTGAAAATTATGTTCAGTGTATTTTATTGTGACGAAAATCCAAGAAAAGAAGTTAAATATTAACATCTTTTTGTGACATTTGTAATAAAGCTTGAAACATTGAGAGAACATATTTGAACCAGTTGTTGTTGAATGGTTGCACAGATTGATGCTGTGGTGGCACAGAGTGATGTGGTGGCGACGAGTGATGCTGTGGCGTTCAGTGATGCTGTGGTAGCGCATAGTGATGTTGTGGTGCCCCTGAGTGATGTTGTGGTGCCCTGAGGGATTCTATGTTGGTGCTGAGTGATGCTGTGAGGATGCGATAGATAGATAGATAAAGGGAGGGCGATAGATAGATAGAGGGAGGGCGATAGATAGATAGAGGGAGGGTGATAGAGTGAGGGCAATAGATAGACTAAGGGCGATAGATAGAGTGAGGGCAATAGATAGATCGATAGATGGTTGTGTGTGGGGTGGGTTGTGTGTGTGTGTGGGGGGGGTGTGGGGGTATGTGTGGGGGATGTGTGGGGGTGTGTGTGGGGGTGTGTGTGGGGGTGGGGGTGGGGTGTGTGTGTGGGGGGGGTTGTATGTGTGTGGGGGGTTGTGTGTGTGGGGTTGTGGGTGTGTGTGGGGTGTGTGTGTGGGGTCTGTGTGGGGTTGTGTGTGTGGGGGTTGTGTGTGTGTATGGGGATGTGTTTGGGGGTTGTGTGTGGGGGAGGACGATCAACAGATGAGAGAGAAAGGAGGGAGTGTGAGAGAGGGAGGAGAGATCGAGAGAGAGAAAAAGGGGGGAGAGAGGAGAGGTATAGAGGGAGGGAGGGAAATAGAAAGAGGGGGAAAGAGAGAGCGGGAGAGAGAGAAAGAGAGAGGAGAGAGACCGAAAGAGTGGGAGGAGAGATAAAGAGGGAGGGAGAGAAAGGGAAAGACTGAGAAAGAGAGAGTGGGGAGGGAGAGTGAGAGAGGGGAGTAGAGAGAGCCAGAGAGAGCCAGAGAGAAAGAGAGACCGGGAGAGACAGAAAGTGTGAGGAGAGAAAAAGAGAGAGAGAGGGAGGTAGAGAAAGAGAGAGATAGAAAGGGAAAGAGTGAGAGAGAGGGCGAGAGAGAGGGAGAGAGAGAAAGAGAGCAGGAGAGACTGAGAGAAAGAAAGCGAGAGACTATGCGCCCTGGTGGGAGCTGTGGGAAACAGGTTCAAACAAATTCTGTTGAAAAGAAAGGGTGACATAAGTAACATTAGATGGATTCTTGAAAAGCACCCCGGCTTCTTGCCTGGGCTCTCAGCAGGCATCAGCTTTACACAGCATGTTTTTTTTAGCCTTCCTAACACAGAGCACATAAATTGTTCAAATGGGGGAGGCGATGTTGTTTAAAGATGCCAATGAACGAGTTTGGAAACTAGGTTTTAATGTCTGATTGTGCTTAATAGCCTGTGATTGTGGACGTATTCTTATACACACCAAAAATAAATATAACCTAAAGTGGAGCTACGCTACTAATTTTATTTGTGTATAGCTGCAAACACGCAGTGACAGCCGCCCTACTAGTGCTTAATTTGTAACAAAGGAAGTGCCGGTGTTGTGATCAGGCAGCAGCTTCATACTCTATAATTCTTTTGTTAGTTTGCATAACAGAGAGAGAGCACATAAACTGAAATTTAATAATGGCTTGGCTACAGCCGCTTTCAACTGGCTGTTGCCAAATCACTATTAAAATTCGTTTTATGTGCTCTCTGTTACGCAAATTAAACAAGTATCCTTGGGAACAGTGTGTCCTGCGAAGTAAGATGGCGCGCGGTGTGGATAAGAGGAAGGGGCTTTGAGAGGAAATTAGAAGAGCGCATAGGCAAGTGAAGCGGCAGAGTGGTTAGCGTCTAAAGGAAAAGCCTACGTCTTTTGATGCTAAGGAGTGGAGAACTGGAGAAAATATGAAAACCCAAAGGAGGGAATGTTAAGAGACAATCTAGGGCAGAAGGAGGAAGCCTAGTCAAGAAGAAGACTGTTAACAACGTAGAGGGAAGAAGAAATGAAGAATCCTGGGTGAAAAGGAACCATCAAGAAACGAGGCAGCGAAAGAGCAGGAGAGATGCAAGAGCTAAGGTGGGGAGGAGGGGACAGAGGAAGGAGGGGAAAAAAAACCGGAGAGAAGAGAGGGGTGAAGGAAGTGAAAGCTGAAACCATGGATAGGGGCGAGATGGCAGCCGAGGAAACAAGCTCTTGGCATTGCTGTGGGGAGGCGGGAGGAGAAATGCGAGACACTGCAACAGGGGCAGAAAAAAAGCGGCTGCAAAATGAAAGTAAATAAACGCAGCCGCAAAATGAAAGCCTTTGATGCAGCAGGGAGCGGAGTGGATCCCTTTCAAGGGAAGCTGGTGCGGCACCACGCTGGGGAAGCAACAGATGGCTGTCTTTGATGTGGTGATGCCAGGCAGGCAGGCAGATAGAAGCGCGTGCACGGGACACAGGCACTTCTGGAAATCCACATTAGTTTAGCCCCAATAGGTTTCAAATTATAAATAACTCGACCTAACAATGTGCCTACCATTAGGGATGGTTTCCCCGATAGACGACTGTGCCACTTGGGGCACAGTGTTTGCTGCAGTCTATACCTTAACACATGGTACACCATGCTATTTTGCCAGAGGTGCTAAAAGAGATTCAAAATGAAAATGGGCCAGCCCCAGCCCTGCACTTGGGGATGAAACTTATTGGCAATTATGCCACAGTTTCCTCAATTGTAAGTAATATTAAGGGGGAAGCAGCAGCATTGGCAGTATGCCAGCATCTCACACAAGTTCCATTGATCAGAAGCGAGAACTACCAAAAATTATTGCTGACACCTATATGTCAATAGGTTGAGATAATTTGGGAGCTAGACCAAATAAATCACAACTAAAGAGTAATTCAAAAAAATTTAACTTGAAGCAGGCACCTGAGTCTTCTATAAAACGCTGGAATAATAAGGAAAGGAAAGAAAAAGTTAAACCCTGGGGTGAATCTCCTCAACAGGAGCCCCCTGAAAAACGCTATAGTTTGTGTAGCTGTTAAACAATTAAACCACCTGCTAAGTATCAGTACACTAATACACATCCTTTACATTCCTTTCTAGAGTCCGAAAAACACTCGCAGAGAGGAGAACGATAACAGAACGGAGGAGTATGTGAAACTGGAGAAGTACTCACAACGGTCTTGTGACTTCATAATAAATAAGGAAGAAAAACTGCAACAGCGGAAGCCTCAATTCAAAAAGAAAAAAGTGTCTGGGATAAAAGCTAAACATGCCACACATATTTAGGACTCTGCTTCTGAACGGGAGTGGGCTATGACTGCTAGACAGCACAGCAGAAGTCACAATAATTTGTCAGACTCTTCAAGAGTGTCTATAGGCAGTAGAAACTAGTGATGTCAAGGTGGAAACAATGGACCAGACTAAGTGTTCCAAGTCAGTTGTATGAATTACAACTCCAAATGGAGGGTGATATACCTCTTGCTGTTAATGTTCTCTTTTGGGAGAACTTACTATTTGCTTATGACATTCTGTTGGCTGAAAAGGATTGGCTACCTGAGTTCATTCAACAAATCTCACGAGGGAAAAGTGTAATATTATCATCTTTGCTCCAACCTTGCTCCAGAATCAATTAAACATATATATGACAAACAGTGGGCCCTTGCGCAAGCCCCGGCAATCAAATGGGCTGGGATGAAGAATCCCCTTACCATATTTTACACACAAGGTCCAGCCCACAAGTGCAACCACAATACCCCATCAAACATGAGGCTAAACAACAGGTTAGAGAAATTCTACCACAACTTGAATATCAAAGTGTAATTGAAACTTGCACCTCACCAATGAATAATTCTCTGTTACCAGTAGTGAAACCAGATCATTCATATTGCTTGGTCTTAGACTATAGATAATTAAATAGTCACACGCACATTTGCAGTACAAAATGTGCACAGTGCAGCACTAATGAACAATTGAGTGCAGAAAAAATACAAAATGACATTAGATATTTCAAATGGCTTTTTCTGCCAAAACATAGTGCCTGAAAGCAGGGATTTGAATTTGTTTACCGCCCTCAGGTCACAAAAACAACTCTGTAGATTGACACAAGGGTATACCAATAGCCGTGGCTTGTTCGCTGTCTGGGTAACAGAACATTGCTTTGAATATGAAGCATTGGCTCTTGTCAATGACATATATCTCACAGATTTTTTTGGGGTGGATTTTTTTTTTATAAACCTTTTTATTGGATTTTACATTTCAGATATGACATACAGCAAGCATTGGCATCTGTGGACATATATCTCACTGATGATTTATTTGGCCAGAGTAGATCACATAATTCTAGGATTTGCTCACAATGACTACAGATTCAATAAACAAAATCTAAAATTGCCTATCTCAGTGTTTTGTTCTTGGGCTACGAGTTGTCAAATTATGGCACAAATTTAGAGACGCACATCCTAGAGAAGCATGCATTCCTACAACCACCAAACATATTAAAACAACTCCAATCATTATTTGTTTTTTTACATTTTGGTAGAACATACGTACCTTATTATGCACAACATGTACAACCGTTTAATGACCTGATCGGTCCAGACTTTTCAAGCACATATTGGACACCAGAACAGACTTAGATTTTGCTTGCAGTACAAACTGACATGCTAGCTGCAAAACACTTACACACAAGTTTTAACACAACAAATTTGGTAATTCACATAGTTGCGTGTACCACTGGATATTCATATGTCACATTCAACAAAGGTGACACTGTACTAATTGCATATAAATCGCATTTATATTCCATGTTGAAAGGCCTTTTGCACCAACAGAAAGAAATTCGAGCAGTGGTAAAGACCGCTGTAGTGAAATAAAGATAATTGGCTCAGGGAAAACATTTAATTGAATTGACTCCCATTCCAGCCTTAGAGGCTATCACCAAGGCCAGCATTCCCAGCGAGAAAGCCTTACGTCCTAGATGGATACAGTAGGCACACACACTAACAGCAACAGATGTAGACTACATATTGACTGTACACTACAAACACAAGTGTGCCATTAATATGACCAAGAATACCTCTTACCCTGTGGAATAATGCCTCTAGAACAGTACAACTTCATAGTTTATACCAAAGTTCTTCAAACTGTGGGGCGCGCCCCCCCCCCCACCCCCGGGGGGGCGTAACACCGTCTCAGGGGGGGGCGCGTACTCCACCATATAATCTTACATTCCTTTGTCTTTCACTGTCCTATGTCTTCACCCATTTTAAATGGGAATCTACCACTGAAGTTCTACCAATGAGGGGGATAGAAGCAGAGATGTCAGGAAGTGCCTCAAAATTTGCGTGCATAGAGATCCTGCAGTCTAGTCCATGCTGCCTTTCCTTCCTTGTTTACTGTCACCTCACTGTGAAGGAGTGTGTGGTAATCTACATCAACAGGTAGGAGGGCCATTTAGTGCTGCCCAGTTTTCGAAGTCCAGGCCGGGGGGGGGGGGAGTGGAGGGAGTGGGGAGGCGTTGGGGGGGTTCAGCGGTGACAGAGGATTGGAGGGGGAAGGGAGGGGAATCGATGGGGCACGACGTGCCCATGCTTTTTTTGTCATTGCAAGAGCTAACGGGGGTTAATTGCTACAACTGAAATGCTGTTACTTTTCCCTCACGTGGCACAGACATACCAATACATACGCCCCACAGCTTCACATAAAACCACATGTGCATCGGAACTGATGATGAGATGACTGATGAAGTGCTACGGAGGCGTTTGCCAATGGAAGTCTGGGTGGGAAGTTTCCCCATTAATCATATTTACGTTACGGGTGGGAACTCACTCCTCACCCACCTGACACCGGGGCTACTTCATGCCACACACTCACGGCCGCCATGGAAACAGCAAACTAGAAACAGCTCACAGAAGCAGGCCTGCGCACCCTGACACAGCGAGCCAGCAAGGTATGTGAGGTGCCCGGAGAGCATGAATTATTCACCGGCACTGCTCTGGACAGTGCCCACCTGTCCAGGTCCAGCAATCCATTACCTCACCAGGGGCCGACAACGGCATCTCCAGTACTGGCGCTGCTCGAAGAGCCGGGAAAATACACCTGCTTCAGTTTTTCAGCTTGCGTTGTGTGGGATAGGTTAAATAAGAGTTGCACCAGGGCAGACATGGCACAGATTGATTCTGCTTTATTTTTGACGTGCTAACATATGAACTGGATGAAATATATGTCTCCGAGTTTTCAAAGTATAGAGATGGGAACTCTTTGACTGAGGCAAGTCAGTATTCTCTATTTGTGGCATGCAAATAGTAGAATCATTGCTTTCTCAGATTGCGCAATATTTAATAATTCCTTCTCTACGATTTCTTTGATGGTAACTATGGAACTCCTAAATGACAAACTGCTAAAACTGAAAGCGAAGGGACTGCTGTTCCATGATATTCGGTTTCAGAGCAGGGGAGACTCCCTTACCTCCCACTGCAGCTGAAATTGCTTTGTTCATTGCTTTCAGTTTCAGCAGAGGAGTTTGCCTCCCACCTCAGCTGAAGCATTTCAGCTCTAGGAATTTAACCCCGTCCTGGGAGGATTAGCTCTTCCCAGAAAGGAGAAAGTTTCTGTTAAAATTACACAGGTAGGCAAGCATAAGGGCTAAAAGGGCTTCAAGTTGCCCAAACAAATGCCAGCCATGTGTTGTTTAAACAGCCTGCAAAGACCTGGTCTTGACACTAAATGCGGGTTATAAATAAAGAAGTATGTATTTATTTGTAATGTGACTTTTCTGTATTTGTTCCCTTTAGTTATCAGTCATGGATCATTCAGGCAGCCGTAGAACACAATTAAAGAGCTTTCCATTGATTTTTGATGTGCGAAGTATGTACAGATAAGTCCTGAAAATACAGCTTTAGTGACTGCTTATTTTTGTACCACCTGGAACATCAAAATAAAGAACTAGCAACCCTAATCATAAAACTAGAGGTTTGTTGTTGCATGATCAGCACATTATTTATTTCCTCCACCCTCGATCCCTGGTTAATGCCATAATAGCAATAGTTGAACTTGTATCTGAAACTCTGTGCCACTGTCAATAACATGCTGAGTTACTTCAAGTGTCTGGGAATGCACGCTGCATTCAGACAACTCGCTCCTCATTCTCGCCCTTCACTTTCACGCTCACCCTGCATTTACTGCAATCACAATGCCCTCACACAAATCCCATGCACTCACACCATTCACACGCTTACTCTGTACTCACAGTGATCACTCTGCACTTACAATGCACTTGCACTGTTCACCCTGTACCTCAGCCTGCAGTCTCACAGGAACACTACTCAGCCTTTGCTCATGTGACACTTCACTCACTCACCTGTCCCCCCTCACCGCTCAATCTGCAATCTCACTTAAACAAGCCTGTCATTTAACCACACCCACTCACAAACCTGCAGTTTACTAAACACTTATTGTGTTGAATATCATTTGCAGGATATGGCCTAGGATGTACGGGTGGCGGTTGATTATGTAGTGTACAAGATTCCAGAAATTTCTGTCAGGTGGTGGTTTGGGGGCGACATCTAAAAAAAATCAGCTGGGGGGGCTCAACCTACAAAAGTTTAAAGACCTCTGGTTTACACTGATGTTTCTGCCTAGCCTGCAGTCAGAACAAAACACCAATACTCAGCTGCTTGTTCAGTGGTAAAAGATAAAATGTGGGATGGAACATTCAAGCCTCTAAAAACATTCACTCAGTCAGTAGATGATTGCACTGCACAGCTGAATGAACTAAAAGCTCTAATTATGGCACTTGAGAATACGGATCCAGAATTCCCCAAACGCATAGCATGTGATTCATATTATTGTATCCAGTTATATAATGAGTTCTTGTACAACTAAGATGGATCGCACACCACTAGCCTCTCCTCCGGGTCACCCCTTCGCACTCTGGTACATGTAGTGCATGTAGATGGACGAGTAAAAAGTAGTTCACCACAGTTGGTGCGAGTAGTTACTCATTATCCCCAAGTTCTCTGGACCCGAGACATGGCCCGGGTTTCGGGACAGTTTCCCTCGTCAGCAGAGCAGTGTTTGGGGTGGATGAGAAGGCCGCCAAGTAACCGTCACAGGCCCTGATGCCTCTCCGGCGCGCAGGTGCGTCTCCAAGAGCTCGTCAGCTCAGGGCTCACGGGAGCCGTTTAAGTACAACCAAGATGGATCGCACACCACTAGCCTCTCCTCCGGGTCACCCCTTCGCACTCTGGTACATGTAGTGCATGTAGATGGACGAGTAAAAAGTAGTTCACCACAGTTGGTGCGAGTAGTTACTCATTATCCCCAAGTTCTCTGGACCCGAGACATGGCCCGGGTTTCGGGACAGTTTCCCTCGTCAGCAGAGCAGTGTTTGGGGTGGATGAGAAGGCCGCCAAGTAACCGTCACAGGCCCTGATGCCTCTACGGCGCGCAGGTGCGTCTCCAAGAGCTCGTCAGCTCAGGGCTCACGGGAGCCGTTTAAGTACAACCAAGATGGATCGCACACCACTAGCCTCTCCTCCGGGTCACCCCTTCGCACTCTGGTACATGTAGTGCATGTAGATGGACGAGTAAAAAGTAGTTCACCACAGTTGGTGCGAGTAGTTACTCATTATCCCCAAGTTCTCTGGACCCGAGACATGGCCCGGGTTTCGGGACAGTTTCCCTCGTCAGCAGAGCAGTGTTTGGGGTGGATGAGAAGGCCGCCAAGTAACCGTCACAGGCCCTGATGCCTCTCCGGCGCGCAGGTGCGTCTCCAAGAGCTCGTCAGCTCAGGGCTCACGGGAGCCGTTTAAGTACAACCAAGATGGATCGCACACCACTAGCCTCTCCTCCGGGTCACCCCTTCGCACTCTGGTACATGTAGTGCATGTAGATGGACGAGTAAAAAGTAGTTCACCACAGTTGGTGCGAGTAGTTACTCATTATCCCCAAGTTCTCTGGACCCGAGTCATGGCCCGGGTTTCGGGACAGTTTCCCTCGTCAGCAGAGCAGTGTTTGGGGTGGATGAGAAGGCCACCAAGTAACCGTCACAGGCCCTGATGCCTCTCCGGCGCGCAGGTGCGTCTCCAAGAGCTCGTCAGCTCAGGGCTCACGGGAGCCGTTTAAGTACAACCAAGATGGATCGCACACCACTAGCCTCTCCTCCGGGTCACCCCTTCGCACTCTGGTACATGTAGTGCATGTAGATGGACGAGTAAAAAGTAGTTCACCACAGTTGGTGCGAGTAGTTACTCATTATCCCCAAGTTCTCTGGACCCGAGACATGGCCCGGGTTTCGGGACAGTTTCCCTCGTCAGCAGAGCAGTGTTTGGGGTGGATGAGAAGGCCGCCAAGTAACCGTCACAGGCCCTGATGCCTCTCCGTATTAAGAGGAAGGGGTCCCAGTGGAGGTGGGAGGCATAGAAACACTTTACAAGAATTAATCCAAAGCAATAGTTAAGATCCACAAAGTTTAATTCAAAATGGGATCCAGTGTTATAACTACACGTAACAAAGCAAATAGTCAACTGTATTCATGGTCATACAGTGCCCCAGGGAGGAATGGGAAGTGTTCGTGAGGAAGGTAGGGGAGTGATGGGATAGCGTGACAGTAAAATCAACAATTTTCAAATGTTATAGTGCTATAAATCGCATAGCAGTGGGTGCCACAAGTTTATGGCAACATTATATATACATAGGCATACGACACATGATACAATATAAATGCAAATTTGGCATGTGTGGTTGCCGTAATTGAACAAGCCGTCGACGTTTCAACCCTCTGGGAATGCAGGAAGATTTAACCTTGCTGCAGGGTCTTCATCAGGACCAAGGAAGGGGCAGGGGACCTAGTAGACAAGTATAATTAATTTAGTTTCGAGGGATACGACTTCAACCTCTAATTGACACATAGGTAGGGAAGTGGGAACAAAGTAATCAACATTCTAAGGCATGCTTGAGTGCATATAACTAAACATAGTGACCAACTCTCACATAGGAATTAGACTACGGGTAATTGAATCCAATAAAGTTGAAGCTAAGTAGCGTAGGCTCAAAATGGCATTATTATTACGAAAGTCTGGGTGCCTGTGTAGGAAACTGGCGGAGTCAGAAGTGGACAGACATTCGCCTGGTGAAAATACAATAGATAGCCACAAATGAAGAAGCATAAAAATGACCATAAAGGTCCCAAAGGGGCTGTAGTTAATTAAGTACAAGTGCTATCAATTTACGATCGTGGGGTAACATTGTGGAATTTAAATAAATAAATAACCGACATACCACATGGTCCGTCGTAGGCAACGTGGCCTTGTAACTACTTGCAACACGGGAAGTCTAGATCAGCATCTGAAGGCAATTGATGGTATCAATTAGAGAAGGGCTGAGATAGTGGTAAAAATCAGCATAGCGCAAGAAAGGGGAAGCTTACCGAAACGTAGCATGGTGCCAGTGCTCGTTAGTCGGTAAAATAATTTTCAAATGGGAGTTCAATCCGCAGTCGAGCTGGGGAAGGAAAGCAGTGGGATCATAAGACATCAGATAAATCAACGTTTACCGAGTGGAAGAGCGGGACAGGGGATATTAACTTACTTGGTGGCATAAGTTCACGGAGCTCCGTTCACGGGCAGCCGATCAGCGCGGCATTTCCTGGTTATGTGAAGTAACCATGGAAATTGGTCATGTGGTGCTGGTTCGCTTCATAGACACTATGGAAAGACTATGCACGGTGGCATAGTCCGATAGTGAATGTAGTTAGCCCCAAATGGGGGATACAATGCGACCAAGGCAATTGTGAGTTAAGCTAGTAACACGCAAACTGTTTGCAGCGTTAGACTAAGACGAAATTGGAAATTGGAAACAATTAAAATATTTTTACAGAGTGTGGATCGTTCACATGAGAGTGTTGAATGGTAAATGTATTGCATCATTAAGAGCTTGGAAAACACGTCCAAGATAATCATTAATACTGGTGATAATTTACATATAGATAAATACAGCGTCACATTCAGCAGGAGAAAGGACATAAATTGATTATTACCGGGCGCACCTCGTCCACATGAGGGTGAAGCCCGTAGGGTAATCATTGCAATAATTACGGGTTGTTGACAATGCCATATACATCAACAAAGTAGAGAATCATGGAGGATGGCGTACCTATCAAACATGATGGTAAGGCCAGCCTACAAGATCCTCTAAAAGATTGTTAACAAAACATTGTTTAGACAGTATGTGATCCGAGGCCCATCTGGGGACCGATACAAACATGCACATTCATTAAGGAAGAACAAATGACCGAGAGACAGCAAACCTATCATAAATGAGTCGTGATATGTGGTATTAGAGTCAGGCTCCATTTAAAATAAGGTGATACTCGGGGAAAGTAAGCCCACATGAATGGATATCATGGTGATTGATAAAGATAGTAAATCAGAATGTTAGAATGGAAACAATCACGGGAGAGTGGCTAATTGTGAGAATGAACTATCTTGTTCATTGAGGCCAGTTTCTATGGAGTTAAAAAAGTATATCCATTTCAGTTCTCGGGTATTCAAGACATCAGAGATATTGCCACCACGGGGTCCTAGCATGGTTTTTTCAATTACTAGCCATTGTAGACTTTCGGGTGGGTGGGCGTGCAGTTTGAAGTGATCTACAAGGGGCGCGCCAGAAACATCGCATCAGATGCGGCTCATATGTTGTATGATACGAGCTTTAATTTTCTGCTGAGTTTGTCCAATATAAATCTTATGACATGGGCATATGATGGCATAAATGAGATTGTTGGAGTTACAATTACTGAAAGATTTCAGTTTGACAGTTAAATGAAGGTATATAAATTCTTTGGTCTGTATGGTTGATTCACAAGCCTTGCAGTGGCCGCAGCGGAAATGGCCGGTGACCGGTGGAAGATTCCACAAGGTGTTGATGGTGGGTTGTTCTTCAGGTGGTAAGAAGGAGCACACAACATAGTCTTTAATGCTCTTGGCCTTCTTGAAGGCATGAAGGGGTGTCTCTGCTTGGTTAATTTCATCCGAGACCAAGTGCCAGTGTTTATTGATAATTCTCTTGATACCGTTGCTTTTAGTATTGAATGTAGTGACGCACACAATACGGCTCTCATCGCAATTTGTTCTGTCTTTGGGAGTTAAAAGTTCTTCGCGTGGATAAAACCAGGCGCGTTTGCGTGCTTTTTTAATCAATCGTCTTGGGTAACCTCGTTCAAGTAGGCGGTTGGAAAGAACCTGAGATTCTGAGAAATAATCATCTTTGTCCGAACAGTTTCGTCGTATCCTCAAAAATTGCCCAAAGGGAAGATTGTCACGGAGGGCACGTGGATGATGGCTGTTGTAGGCCAATAGGGAGTTTCTCTCTGATGGTTTACGGTATAGTTTTGTGCACAGTCTTCCAGATTGATGGTAAATCGTTACATCCAGGAAATCGATAGTCTCACTGTCTGATGCCATCGTGAACTTGACATGTTGGGATTGTTGGTTTAACCAGGCAGAGAAATCATTCAATTGGTCATGAGTACCATTCCAAACCAGTAAAATGTCATCTATATACCTCATCCAGAGGTTGATATGCTCTCTGGATGGGTTGAGTTGGTTCAGGACACTGTCTTCTTCAAAAGCTGCCATATATAATATGGCTACATCCGGGGCAAAGGGAGCGCCCATAGCTACACCTGATGTTTGCAGATAAAACTTATTATCAAACAGAAAAAAATTCCGAGTCATGGCTATTTTCAGCAGAGCCACGATGAACTCCGTTGGGACTTGTACTGGTGCAGGGCGATCTTGAAGACATCTGGTTATCACAGTTAGTGCCTCTTGTTGCGGGATGCATGTGTAGAGAGAAACTACATCACACGTGACTAACCTTTGTTTAGTTGGATCGTATGGAATATCTTCAACTATGTTGATGGCGTGCATTGTGTCTCGGAGGTAGGTCGGTGTAGATTCGGCAAGTGGTTTGATGAAAAAGTCGATATACTTGCCCAAAGGTTCCAATATGGAGCCACAGCCAGATACTATTGGGCGACCAGGAGGCTGGGTCATGTTCTTATGTATCTTAGGCAAAGTATATAATGTTGCAAGACGAGGGTTTTTATTGTTCAAAAATTGAAATTCATTTTCCGACAGAAATCCTAAACTGAGGCCTTCCTGGGTTATTTCAAGAATCTCCATTGCAATGGAGTGGGTGGGATCAGATCTTAACAGTTGGTAGCAATTGTCATCCTGTAATTGGCGAAGAATCTCAGACTTATAGGCGGCCAAATCCTGTATGACAATGGCGCCCCCCTTGTCAGCAGGCTTAATGACGACTTGATGATTGTTGGCCAATGATTGTAGGGCTGCCTTATGAGATTTACTGGTGTTGTATCGAACAAAAGTCTTATCTTGAAGGGCTCGTTGGACATCGCGCCAGACCACAGATTCATATGCAAGAATTAGATTGGACATGGTATGAGCATATGGAACAAAAGTTGAGGGGGGTCGTAGGCCCGTAACAGATGACTTGGGCTGTGTTGTAGAGTTGCGAAAGAAAAATTTCAGTCTGATTTTTCGAAAGAATTTATAAAGTTCACTTCTGATAATGAAGTTGTCTGGATTGTAGGTGGGCACATAAGATAGTCCTTTGCTGAGCACTCCTAGTTCAGCATCGCCGAGTGGCTGCTTGGAGATATTCACCACAGGATTTTGAGTTTCAACTTGATTTACCAGCGGTAGGTCTTGTTGCGAGTCACCCTCTCGCCGTGCTGTTCCGGTTGGAACCGGACCTGTTTGGAAGATTGACCTCGTCCCGAATCCCAGTTGGTTTGGTTCTGCTGGGAGCCACGTTGATTTTGCCCACGGGGCCATGAATTTCCTCGTCCTCCTCGTGGGGGTCGCCAAGCTCCCCGGCCGGGTCCTAAAAAAGGAGAGAATTGTTGAGGTGGATAGTTGAGGTGAATTGTTGAGGTGGAGACGCACCTGCGCGCCTCTCCGGCGCGCAGGTGCGTCTCCAAGAGCTCGTCAGCTCAGGGCTCACGGGAGCCGTTTAAGTACAACCAAGATGGATCGCACACCACTAGCCTCTCCTCCGGGTCACCCCTTCGCACTCTGGTACATGTAGTGCATGTAGATGGACGAGTAAAAAGTAGTTCACCACAGTTGGTGCGAGTAGTTACTCATTATCCCCAAGTTCTCTGGACCCGAGACATGGCCCGGGTTTCGGGACAGTTTCCCTCGTCAGCAGAGCAGTGTTTGGGGTGGATGAGAAGGCCGCCAAGTAACCGTCACAGGCCCTGATGCCTCTCCGGCGCGCAGGTGCGTCTCCAAGAGCTCGTCAGCTCAGGGCTCACGGGAGCCGTTTAAGTACAACCAAGATGGATCGCACACCACTAGCCTCTCTTCCGGGTCACCCCTTCGCACTCTGGTACATGTAGTGCATGTAGATGGACGAGTAAAAAGTAGTTCACCACAGTTGGTGCGAGTAGTTACTCATTATCCCCAAGTTCTCTGGACCCGAGACATGGCCCGGGTTTCGGGACAGTTTCCCTCGTCAGCAGAGCAGTGTTTGGGGTGGATGAGAAGGCCGCCAAGTAACCGTCACAGGCCCTGATGCCTCTCCGGCGCGCAGGTGCGTCTCCAAGAGCTCGTCAGCTCAAGGCTCACGGGAGCCGTTTAAGTACAACCAAGATGGATCGCACACCACTAGCCTCTCCTCCGGGTCACCCCTTCGCACTCTGGTACATGTAGTGCATGTAGATGGACGAGTAAAAAGTAGTTCACCACAGTTGGTGCGAGTAGTTACTCATTATCCCCAAGTTCTCTGGACCCGAGACATGGCCCGGGTTTCGGGACAGTTTCCCTCGTCAGCAGAGCAGTGTTTGGGGTGGATGAGAAGGCCGCCAAGTAACCGTCACAGGCCCTGATGCCTCTCCGGCGCGCAGGTGCGTCTCCAAGAGCTCGTCAGCTCAGGGCTCACGGGAGCCGTTTAAGTACAACCAAGATGGATCGCACACCACTAGCCTCTCCTCCGGGTCACCCCTTCGCACTCTGGTACATGTAGTGCATGTAGATGGACGAGTAAAAAGTAGTTCACCACAGTTGGTGCGAGTAGTTACTCATTATCCCCAAGTTCTCTGGACCCGAGACATGGCCCGGGTTTCGGGACAGTTTCCCTCGTCAGCAGAGCAGTGTTTGGGGTGGATGAGAAGGCCGCCAAGTAACCGTCACAGGCCCTGATGCCTCTCCGGCGCGCAGGTGCGTCTCCAAGAGCTCGTCAGCTCAGGGCTCACGGGAGCCGTTTAAGTACAACCAAGATGGATCGCACACCCCTAGCCTCTCCTCCGGGTCACCCCTTCGCACTCTGGTACATGTAGTGCATGTAGATGGACGAGTAAAAAGTAGTTCACCACAGTTGGTGCGAGTAGTTACTCATTATCCCCAAGTTCTCTGGACCCGAGACATGGCCCGGGTTTCGGGACAGTTTCCCTCGTCAGCAGAGCAGTGTTTGGGGTGGATGAGAAGGCCGCCAAGTAACCGTCACAGGCCCTGATGCCTCTCCGGCGCGCAGGTGCGTCTCCAAGAGCTCGTCAGCTCAGGGCTCACGGGAGCCGTTTAAGTACAACCAAGATGGATCGCACACCACTAGCCTCTCCTCCGGGTCACCCCTTCGCACTCTGGTACATGTAGTGCATGTAGATGGACGAGTAAAAAGTAGTTCACCACAGTTGGTGCGAGTAGTTACTCATTATCCCCAAGTTCTCTGGACCCGAGACATGGCCCGGGTTTCGGGACAGTTTCCCTCGTCAGCAGAGCAGTGTTTGGGGTGGATGAGAAGGCCGCCAAGTAACCGTCACAGGCCCTGATGCCTCTCCGGCGCGCTGGTGCGTCTCCAAGAGCTCGTCAGCTCAGGGCTCACGGGAGCCGTTTAAGTACAACCAAGATGGATCGCACACCACTAGCCTCTCCTCCGGGTCACCCCTTCGCACTCTGGTACATGTAGTGCATGTAGATGGACGAGTAAAAAGTAGTTCACCACAGTTGGTGCGAGTAGTTACTCATTATCCCCAAGTTCTCTGGACCCGAGACATGGCCCGGGTTTCGGGACAGTTTCCCTCGTCAGCAGAGCAGTGTTTGGGGTGGATGAGAAGGCCGCCAAGTAACCGTCACAGGCCCTGATGCCTCTCCGGCGCGCAGGTGCGTCTCCAAGAGCTCGTCAGCTCAGGGCTCACGGGAGCCGTTTAAGTACAACCAAGATGGATCGCACACCACTAGCCTCTCCTCCGGGTCACCCCTTCGCACTCTGGTACATGTAGTGCATGTAGATGGACGAGTAAAAAGTAGTTCACCACAGTTGGTGCGAGTAGTTACTCATTATCCCCAAGTTCTCTGGACCCGAGACATGGCCCGGGTTTCGGGACAGTTTCCCTCGTCAGCAGAGCAGTGTTTGGGGTGGATGAGAAGGCCGCCAAGTAACCGTCACAGGCCCTGATGCCTCTCCGGCGCGCAGGTGCGTCTCCAAGAGCTCGTCAGCTCAGGGCTCACGGGAGCCGTTTAAGTACAACCAAGATGGATCGCACACCACTAGCCTCTCCTCCGGGTCACCCCTTCGCACTCTGGTACATGTAGTGCATGTAGATGGACGAGTAAAAAGTAGTTCACCACAGTTGGTGCGAGTAGTTACTCATTATCCCCAAGTTCTCTGGACCCGAGACATGGCCCGGGTTTCGGGACAGTTTCCCTCGTCAGCAGAGCAGTGTTTGGGGTGGATGAGAAGGCCGCCAAGTAACCCTCACAGGCCCTGATGCCTCTCCGGCGCGCAGGTGCGTCTCCAAGAGCTCGTCAGCTCAGGGCTCACGGGAGCCGTTTAAGTACAACCAAGATGGATCGCACACCACTAGCCTCTCCTCCGGGTCACCCCTTCGCACTCTGGTACATGTAGTGCATGTAGATGGACGAGTAAAAAGTAGTTCACCACAGTTGGTGCGAGTAGTTACTCATTATCCCCAAGTTCTCTGGACCCGAGACATGGCCCGGGTTTCGGGAGAGTTTCCCTCGTCAGCAGAGCAGTGTTTGGGGTGGATGAGAAGGCCGCCAAGTAACCGTCACAGGCCCTGATGCCTCTCCGGCGCGCAGGTGCGTCTCCAAGAGCTCGTCAGCTCAGGGCTCACGGGAGCCGTTTAAGTACAACCAAGATGGATCGCACACCACTAGCCTCTCCTCCGGGTCACCCCTTCGCACTCTGGTACATGTAGTGCATGTAGATGGACGAGTAAAAAGTAGTTCACCACAGTTGGTGCGAGTAGTTACTCATTATCCCCAAGTTCTCTGGACCCGAGACATGGCCCGGGTTTCGGGACAGTTTCCCTCCTCAGCAGAGCAGTGTTTGGGGTGGATGAGAAGGCCGCCAAGTAACCGTCACAGGCCCTGATGCCTCTCCGGCGCGCAGGTGCGTCTCCAAGAGCTCGTCAGCTCAGGGCTCACGGGAGCCGTTTAAGTACAACCAAGATGGATCGCACACCACTAGCCTCTCCTCCGGGTCACCCCTTCGCACTCTGGTACATGTAGTGCATGTAGATGGACGAGTAAAAAGTAGTTCACCACAGTTGGTGCGAGTCTAGAGATTCATCAGTCCTACAAGTACCGACTTGCACCCACCTGGGTGATCCACTAAAGAACTCCAAGTACCAGAGTCCCGAGGGGCGATCCGGAGGAGGGGCTAGCGGTGTGCTCTCCATTGATGACTGAACACAATACGGCTCCCTTGAGCTTTGGGCCGACGGGCTCTTGGAAGATGCACCTGCGTGCCGGTTCTGGCATCGAGGCCTTTGACTGTTGTGTGGCGGCCTTCTCTTCCACCCCTAACGATCTTTCTCTACTGATGAGGGAAGTTATCCCGAAACCCGAGACATGTCTCGGGCGATATCCTGAAACCCGAGACATGTATCGGGTCTAGAGATTCATCAGTCCTACAAGTACCGACTTGCACCCACCTGGGTGATCCACTAAAGAACTGCAAGTACCAGAGTCCCGAGGGGCGATCCGGAGGAGGGGCTAGCGGTGTGCTCTCCATTGATGACTGAACACAATACGGCTCCCTTGAGCTTTGGGCCGACGGGCTCTTGGAAGATGCACCTGCGTGCCGGTTCTGGCATCGAGGCCTTTGACTGTTGTGTGGCGGCCTTCTCTTCCACCCCTAACGATCTTTCTCTACTGATGAGGGAAGTTATCCCGAAACCCGAGACATGTCTCGGGCGATATCCTGAAACCCGAGACATGTATCGGGTCTAGAGATTCATCAGTCCTACAAGTACCGACTTGCACCCACCTGGGTGATCCACTAAAGAACTGCAAGTACCAGAGTCCCGAGGGGCGATCCGGAGGAGGGGCTAGCGGTGTGCTCTCCATTGATGACTGAACATATAATGAGTTCTTGCTCTCCATTGATGACTGAACATATAATGAGTTCTTGCACCATTGGAGCCAGAATGGATTAAAAGTTTCAAAGGCTATAGTATCAAGCATAAATTGCTTTGGGGACGATTGGCAAATCTTAAAACAAGTTTGCCACAGGCTCATGTTATCAACACTGAGCCACCAACATGTAGGAATAGATGCTAGAGGGAATAAATTGGCTGATGAAGCCGCAAAGGTGGCTATACATACTGCTGTTGTAGCTGCAGTGACTCGTTCCAATACAAGGATAGACGGAGACATCACAAAGGCTATCTCAGCTTTGCGCTGTGGCACCCCCTTACTCCAATAACTTCCAGCCAAATACTCTTACCTACTAAGTGTGCAAAACATTCAGTTGGCTCGTCTTCTCAGAGTGGGGAATAGAGTAATACTGAATTTGGGCCGCAGGTCAGAATTAATCATAACCTCTCATGAGGGGTTAGCTTCTGCACACGCTCATGTGACGGTTACAATTTTATTGCTACAGATGTGGCACAGTGGCCAGAGCTGCTGACTAAGGAGCTGCGGATCCCGGTTTGAGTCTCAGCATCAGTGCAACATCCTGTAATTCTGGGCAAATCACTTAATCCCCCTGTGCCCATGGACAGTGCCTGGATAGCCTCACAGGTGACAATCTGCGCTACATAAACCTGCAAACTTTAAACAACAGACCGAAGACTATGTCCTCAAATGCAACATTTTTCAACAACTATAAGTTTCTACCACAACACGGTCACCGCAGACACCTCTCTTAGTTTCAAACAAACTGATCACCTGCGTCTACCTGCACCAATGCAGACCATTACACGGGATGGCAGTTTTAAATACATCTTATCAGCAATGGATTCCTGCTCTTGATACCTATGGGGATAGCCACAGCGATCGGCTGACGCTCAAACAGGTATAAAGACTTGCAAGTCTTCCTCAGGGCATAGTCAGTAGCTGCATTCCATTTTGACCAGGGCCCAGCGTTTGCCTCTAGGGCTTACTAGGATGCCATGCGTACTTTAGGTGTGGCTGTGCACTATTCCTTCTCCTGACATTCTGAGGGAAATGTGAGAGCGGAGACCTGTGGCTTAAACCAATCTTCTACAGTTAGAGTATTAGGTTCAGCTCATAGTTGGATTCACCACCTGAATGTTGTACAGAGAGCCTTAAACAATCTGTCAAGAAGATCCATGGGTGGTTGGACTCCCCATGAGGTCCTGTATGGAGCAAGATGTGGGTTCCAGACTTCGACAATTGTCAGGATTTAAATGACTTGCAATATACTAAACACAATTAGATAAGCAAAATCTCAACGACAAAAGTTAGGCACACTTAAAAATCTTTATTAGAAGCAAGTCTGTCCTTGCCAGAAACTGCTACTCAAGGTTTTGTTAAAGTGCTTGCTAAAACAATTCAAAACTGACCCTCAAAATGGTGGACACTTATGACTTGAATTGAAGCAGTCTAGACTTTATTCTGTGAAGAACTGCTCTCTTTGTTAATGTGCAAGCACGAGGTTCTCGCTACGCATGTCAACTGAATTCTGAAGTGGAGAGGCAGTGTCTCTTTTCAGCGCCTGACAGGAATTTATGAAACGAAGTTCTGTCAGCTTTAATTCCAAAGAATTATTCAAGACACATGTTTTGAATGCAGGGTCTCGTTCGGTGCAGATGAGACTTGTCAAGTCAGTCAGAAATATTTCTTTGAGGAAGAAAATGCTGTGGACTTTCCTGTGTGCAGTGTCTTGTTGAAGCTCCTCAGTCTGTTTCTCCTGTGAAGTAGGTCAGAATGCAGTTCAGAAGTTTCCAGTTTTGCAGTATTTCTCTTCGTGCAAGATCCACACTCCACGCTGTTACTTTAAGCGTAAAAGGCCATTTTATTAGGACAAGGTTGCAATCCTTTAAACTTTATTACATAGTACATAAATGCAATAAATATACTTTCCCCATCCCATACCGACTAATTCTCCATTCCTCTTTCTCAAACCCATCTCACCTGTTTGACTCTTTCCCATTCTCTCGGTGACCTCCTTCCTCTCCCCATTCTCACCTTCACTTGTCCTCCGAGCATCCTCTGTTGAATTTCCTTCATTGCCTCCCGCGGCCTCCTATCAGTCACCCATGTACCGATCTCCCCCCCCCCCCCCCCCGAGGGGTGGATCCACAGCCATCCAGGGAACCACCGTAGGGCGGTTCCCTGACAGCTCCCGGGCACCTCTTGCCTCCTGTCAGCCGACCCTGCGGCACCCGGTGGACGACCAACCCACCACCCAAACTTGTGTCCCGTATATAGCACCGTTGATGGGACAACCGTCAGTTGCGAAAGGAGCCAACCTGCACAGCACCACTTGTACCGCAAGTTCCTGTGCTGCGAATGCATCCGCCACCTTGTGGCATCCGGTGGCCGACCAGCCACCACTTTAACATGTGTCTCGCGCAAACAAATAACATATCCGAGGCAATCCCCATTGGGGAAAGATGCCCCCCTCGCGGTGAAAGACCATGCCCACTTTTGCTTGCAACCTGTGTAACCAAAACCTTTGTTGGGCCAAACCTTGTCAGTGACAGGAGTCCCCCTTTTTCGGTGAATGACCATCTACCAGCTGTATCTG
The DNA here is from genome assembly GCF_964263255.1 of Lissotriton vulgaris. Taxonomy (NCBI): domain Eukaryota; kingdom Metazoa; phylum Chordata; class Amphibia; order Caudata; family Salamandridae; genus Lissotriton; species Lissotriton vulgaris. The sequence goes on from NC_141685.1 coordinate 880,452,558, forward strand.
TACCCAGATTTACAAATCACTTTGCGTCGGGCCAATCCGTGGCCGGAAAGGTGCCCCACCCATCACAGTGAATGACCATCCACCACCTGTTACTGCGTCCCGTGTAAATAAATCACATATTGTGGGCCACTCCTCGTCCTTGAAAGGTGCCCCCCTCGTGGTGAATGACCATCCACCACCTTTACCTGCATCCCGTGTATCAGATAAGATTTTTGGGCCAAACTTTGTTTGCAACAAGTGCCCTTTTCGCGGTGAAAAACCATCCACCCTTTTGCTTGCATCCAGTGTAACAAGAAGATTTTTGGGCCAAACTTTGCTTGTGACAAGCGCCCCCTCCTCCGTGAACGACCATACACCCTTTTGCTTGCATCCAGCGTAGACAGATAGGAATCTTGGGCCGAAACCATGTTTGTGCCAAGTGCCCCCTTCGCTGTGAATGACCATCCACCCTTTTTCATGCCTCCATTGTAAACAGATAAGATTTGATGGGACCGAAACTTTGTTTGTGACAAGTTCCCCCCTCGCGGTGAATGACCATCCACCCCTTTGCTTGCATCCAGTGTAAACTTCTAAGGTTATTTGGGCCAAAACTTTGCTTGTGACAAGTGCCCCCCTCGCGGTGAACGATCATCCTCCACCAGTACCAGCACCCAGATGAACAAGTAACGTTTGTGGTCGGGCGGATCCCTGTCCATGCAGGTGCCCCCCATCACGGTGCAATCTCCCTCCCCCACCTGTACCTGCGTCCCATGTGGACAAGCAACATTTTTCAGGCCAACATCGTCCATAAATAGTGACCCCACCATCCCAGTGGACAACCCTCCACCACCTAAAAGCTTGCGTCCTGTGTCAATAAGTCACAATTCAGGGCCAATCCCTGCCCATGACCACCCGCTCACTCCCATCGGGCCCTTGTACCGCAAGTCAGGTCAATACCCCCCCCCCCCTTCAACCCACTCTGCTGCAAGGCCCCAATTTATCCCAGTGACCAAATCGCCCCCATTATCCGCTTCATTGCACCATGTCCCCCTCCATCCATCATAGTGTAAAGCCATACCCGAGATATCCCAGCATATGTCTGCCTCCCACCTGTACCCTCAAATCGGGGCAACTCCTTATTTCTCGTAACACAATGTCATCCGTACAGGCCAAAAATGAATAAATCAAAGGGGAACAGCCTATCAGTCAAACCCGTCTCACATTATAGCGCAAACTTCAAGACATACCACCCGTGTGCCCGTCATCAGCACATGTGGCATTTGTGTCAGCTGTCCATGTCCCCGCCCCCCCCCCCCCTCCGGGGTGGGTCTCCATCGTAGTCGCCTAAACTCGCTCACCGGCTTCCTTGGACCCGTGCAAACACCCCCCAGAGCTCCCCCCACCCGGTCAAAAGAATATTTCCTCCACTTGCGCCAGAGTCCCTTCTTTCCCACATACGACAACGAGCACCATTGACCCATGGCCTCCAAATAACCGACAAGGACTTCCTAGCCCTGTCAACCCCCTGCCCTCTCCTGCACAACGTCGTTGGGTTATCCGAATCTCTACTTTGTAAGTCAACCCAGCCTAATGGCACCCAATTTGTCAGCATGCCCCAGCTGCGGGCAATGCCCATACAGGGCGTGTACGCCTTTCACCAAGTGTAACTGCCCTGTTGCTTATTCCACCCATAACCGCTTGCGTGGCAGCCGGGACCTATGGTCCCAATGTGCCAGCGCTCCTCTCGCTCCGATACTGCCCAGTGATCATTGGCAAAGAATTCCACAATGCTTAACCAATAAAATACCATTGCCTAATATTCTATTCCAGAAACCAGCGTGCTCACTTCAGGACCCCGGCACCACATATCCCGTCTGGTCCCATACCTACCCCTCACTTCGCCCCCAAACAGTTTCCCAGCAGCCTGCCGTAGTAGCACCTGCATCCTCCCTCATCCATCACAGCCCAATGCACCTCGGTCAACCAGCCGCAGACTCTCCGTCCGTGCAGCTCCCCTCCGGCCCCATCCATAGACCCGTACCCGAGTGTCCGTCCAGGACCTCCTCCTCCTGCTCAGGCGATGGTGTTCCCCGTCACCCCCTCCGTACTTGTCTGTAGCCGTACTTGGCTCCTGGAGCAACAACAAAACAGTACAGTTACCTGGAACCCCCCCCCCTACTCTCCTCGATAACCCCACTCAATTGACGCCCAATTTGCACTGCATCTTTCATTCCACAAACCCACTCCCTACTCCTACGGCATCCCACCACATCCATGTCAAGAAACCCCCTACTCACCCGCAGACATCCATGCCAACTGTCACACACTGTGGTCGTAACTTCTGAAAATCCATAACAGTGAAATGTTTGTTGCTGCTCGATCCCGCGACGGAGGGGAAGGCCGCCGCAGACCCCCCTACTGCTTCCGGCCAGCGTCCTGAGGCGTCATGCGCCCCACTGGCATCCCCTTTACTGCCGGCACAAAATCGGTCCTGGTGCCCCCCCACCAGGTCACTCCAACCAGGTGGGCCCCGAGCACGCCTCGCGCCGTGCTGACGGTCCCTCGCCCCTACTCGCGGTGACCCTAAAAAGCCACCTGCATGCCCCGACCGCATCCCAGGACCCTCCCACGCAGCAACCCCAAAGCAAGGCCCCCGGGCCCGCCCCTGCGCCGCCTCCCATCACGTGCCCCCCCAGCTCACCGGCTCCCCCCCCCCCCCCAATCCCCCCCTCCCCAGCCTCCCCCCCAAGGGGTGCGTGTCCACGGTAGGGAGGCCCCTACATTCCAAAAACCTATGCAAGTGCCCCCCGCCAAGACAGGGCCCACGTTTATGATGCAGCTGAGCGATGCTCCACATCCCCACACTCCCCACCGCCCTCCGAGGCAGCCAGCTCACTCTCAATACTGGGCGGAGTCGTGCCTGAGACCGCTGTTTGCCGCTGCCGCACCTCTGTGTATCCACGGAGAAATAAATTCCTCCTTGGCTGGCCCTGAAAAGGAAACCCCGATATAAATCCGCAAGAGTAGGGTGACCAGGTGTCCCCGTTTTGCCAGGACTGTCCCCGTTTTTAACCAGCTGTCCCAGCAAATTTCAAGAAATTTAGCTCATGTCCCGGTTTTTAGAGAAGGTCGACTGAAAACGGTGGGAGGTGTTGTTTATGTTTTACAAAGCAGGGAAAGTTAGTAGTTTTTTCAAGTAACCAATTTAATTAACAGGCAAGCTACTGGGTTTAAAAATTAAATTTTATGTATGTTCTTACTGCCTGTTCTGTAATTCTCTGCCGAGGAGCGCTCTCATAGCTTTAAGTAAAATTGCAGTCCTTCTTCTATTTTTATGAAATGTCCCGGTTTTCGGCTTTAAAATTCTGGTCACCCTACGCAAGAGTCAACAAAAAGCTGAACGTTGACTGGGTGAATTCCGTCACGAGCATGAACGTTTATCTTGAATCTATTATTGGTGACGGCAGATGAGATGTTGTTCTCTGAAAATATATACACAGACCTTCTAATCTAATGTCCTGCCGATTGCCAAAAACAGGGTGCCCCTACCATACCTGCCACCGCCATAGTTCCAGGTGGCGCCTGACCACATGGTCCAACACCTCAAAGGGACCTATGCTGACACCCGCACATACCCACAGGCCGACCCAGCGAGCTCAGAGGAACTTTCCTGCACACTATCCTGAAAACCCCCAGCTACAAAACAAACCCCCGCCGATCGACAAATTGGCCCCTGCCCCAACCACTCACCTACCGACCACAACGTTTTTCTATGTCCCCCCGGTGGTGCTCAGAAGTAAAGAAGAGGCTGTTTCTCCTCCCCTAACACCTTATAAATTCTACCAAATCGCGCCCCTTCCCCTTGCCCCTCTAATCCCACCCCCACCTTGTCCTTCCGGTCACTTCCCCTGGGGGCTGCATCGGCCACTTTATTTAGTGTTTGTAGTTCTTCACTAAAATAAATCAGCTCTGACTTTTGACAGCATTTTACAAGACAGAGTACTTCTTAATTGATCCAGATAATTGCTTCTCCGACATCCTGTTGTTATCTACATAGCATGAGTTAAATCTATTCAGGCTCCAGCCAGCGCGTCTCTGGAGAGAATTACTTAAAACAAGCATTTACAATGCAATGGTTTTGCCTTTGTTAAAGTTTGAGCTATTGGCAAAGCTTGTGACCATTTTTTTTTAAACATAAATGAATGGCATTGTTATTTGCAATGCCACTAGCTTTATCTTTCGAAAATGTCCCCCAACACATACCCACACAGAGCCCCCCCACACACTGCGAGCCCCACCACACACTGCGAGCCCCACCACACACACTGCGAGCTCCCTCCACACACTGTGAGCCTCCCCTATACACTGCGAGCTCCCCCCACACACTGCGAGCCTCCCCCACACACTGCGAGCCACCCCCTACACAGAGAGCCCGCACACACCGAGAGCCTCTTCCACACACTGAAAGCCCCTCCCCTACACACTGAAAGCCCCCCCCCACACACAGAGCTCCCCGCCCACACACAGAGAGCCCTCCCCTTGTCTGGCAATGTACACTAAGCCCTTAGAGTTTTATAAAGCTTTGGAGAGAGTTACTTGCAAATGTTCATTATAAAGAATATATTAGTTTCTAACTATACAATGGTGGACAATATATCTTATTCAAGCCACTCTCAGATGGACGCAGGCAGCTGCTTAGAAACTTCTTTAAACAACATACACAATGAGGTCAAGGTCTTAGAATGCGAGTGCACGTACTGTTGTAAAACATGAATAAGGCACATGAGGATGACACACAGAACCATGCATAGGCACAATATTGCACAGTGACTTTACTAGTTTAAATAACCCCATAACTTCTGAAGAATATGAAGATTGATGTATAAAAGGTTGCAGGGATGAATGATGGATGTGTGAAAATGTGGGTGGATGATTGATGGGTGGATGGATAGAAATGTGGATGTCCAAAGGATGGATGTATGGATGGAAGGATGAAAGGGTGGATGGATGCAGGATGGATTGTTGAAAGTGTGGATGAATGGATGAAAGGATGCGTGGAAGGATAAAAGGGTGGATGGAAGAAGGACGGATGGAAGAAAAGGTGGATGTATGGATGGATAAGGCTTCCTGTGTAATTACTGAAAGGCAGGGGTAGACATTAATTAAAGCAACAAACTGAAGGAAGCAAAGTGACCGTCCCCAACCGGACACCAAACTGCAACAAAGAGGCCGAAGCGTGCGAACCCAGATCGATCGACGCGTTTCGGATATTCTAATTGGCTTTAATTAAAGACACTCCGCTCTAATTAACTCTGAAACCCGAGCCTGCTCGGGGACGCCGCTGTCTGCTTTGATATTGTCAGTCCAGATGTCCTAATAAAACCAGTACATAACAAAAGAGAAATTGCCAGTACTGATAACACCACAGTAACATAAATTCAAAACACAGTACTTGAGAAAAAATTCAAGACTGGATGCTAGTTAATAGCTTTTTATTCTTATTTCTGATTTTATCAAAAGATACTTTTTCATTTTGTGAAGACAAACATGTGAAAAACAATTCAATGACCAAACTCAAAACTAAAGGTAATCATTCATCATATCACTCATATCACAACCAAGCGATAAACAATCATTCAAGGGGAGAAGGGGAACACTGAATAGAAAAGCTACAAAGTTTATCAAAACATACAATATTTACAATATAATACAATACTATACATGAGACAAGAGGAGCCAGTGTCTGCAAAAAACACTTAAATAATAATTTCTTTCAATAAACAATCACTTTTAACGTACATTCCTATAGCTAAGTATATGAAAATACTTCTTGGGTCTTTAGAAAAAGGATAATGTACAAAAATTAGTGATAAGCAACAGTTGTTGTAGCATTTACGCTTATCACTAGAGCAGACAGTAAGGTGGCTAGGGCCTACGCGTTTCGAATCCCAATGACTTGTAGGGATTCTCTTCAGGGCCTTTAGGGTTCTCTACAAAAGTGAAAAAAGAGAAAGAAAGGAGAGAAAAAAGGATTAGAAGAAACTCAAGACACAAGATTCATTTAGTCACAAGATCAACATCAGTCACATACACTCGGTGTTCACCCAGAATTCCTCAGACTAACCGCTAGGTTATGCGATTACAACTGACTAATATTTGAATGTTTTCTAGGGTCTTAAAAATACCGTAGGTGGAGAACTCTGTCGAAAGTGACAAAGCTTTACTCACCTTCTGTGTTTTGAAGAAATGAGTAATCTCAGGTGGGGATTAGTTAACACAGTAGAATGGTGGTAGACCTGTGCAGGGGGATAGAAATTTATTCAGGATGGGGGAAATATGTATTAAATTTAAAGTGCTGACGGTGTTGAGAGGGGGTCTCACCTGGTAAAAAAATGTGGGAAACTGCGTCTATAGAAGCTGTCAGATTTTCGTCATTGGACGAGTCTTTGGGAGAAATGAAAAAATGCAACACTCAGTATGACCTTCCAAAGCGTATGCGTGGTCAAAAGACACAGTTAGTGTAGCTCATTACCAATATGCGTTGTTCTACAACGAGATAAAGTAGCACTTGTTCGCGGAAAATGTCTGTAAAAACGGAACTTTCAATGCGTTGTTCATATGAAAAAACAGCGAACACCATTAACCGCCAGCACGCATTCCTTTTAAAGAAATAGGTTGAAAAATGAGGGCGGCAGCTTACCGGCATCACAAGTCAGCTACGTGTGACCTCGATGGGTAAAGCACACGGTTGTTCTAGTTTCAAAACGCCTCGAGGCTGGAATAGAAAATGAAGCGCGTAAGAGTCAATTACATTACTGAAGCCGCATGTGACAGACGCGTGGAACGCGTTCGTTAGTTAAAGCTCAGTCACGGCGTAACCTCAAAGATTAATACAACTCGGGGCTTACCGGCACATCTTTCTTCAACGTAGTCAGCGGTAAATATTTAGACTAGGGAAAAAATAGATGAAAGCCAGGGTAAGAAACTACTTATAACTGTTTAAACTAAGAGTGACTTTAGCGCATTTACAGTTTCGAGTACTTACTAATTTTGATTGGGGCGAGTTTTCCAAAAGAGGCAGCGTCCAAGACAGCACTATACGGCGGCTCCTGCGCAGTAGCAGGCTGAGGTGAAACTGCTCTGCCTATATACATGGCTGATGAGCAGGGGGACCGCCCATTCAGTGTCCAGGGTTACATGCGAATACTGGACTGGATCCAAGGTGAACTATGGATCGGAGTTTCTCAAAAGCACAAACAGCACAAGTGTTTGCCTGAATACATTACATTACAGGGCTGGGAGATGGATATAATGCAGGTCATTTACAATTTGAAGATTTCACTTAATTCGTTAAGTCCAGATACTGCTGTATCGAACTTCACGATAAGGAAAGCTTCACGTTTAGATAGTGTCAGATTTAAATCGCCACCTCTGGGATTTCGCTCTATTTTGGAGATTACTGTCCACTTAAGGTCACTCACAGTATGCTGCAATCGCGTCCAATGTTGCACCAAGGGGGCATTTTCAACTTTCCTGTTGATCCGTGATTTATGTTGCGAGATCCGTTGTCGGATCTCTTGATTGGTTTTGCCAATATATAGCAATTGACATGGGCATATAATACCATATACCACATATTTGCTCTTACAGTTACTCATCGTGTCATGTTTCCATGACACTCCGTTATGCTGAAACAAGGAACCTTCCATAGTCGATTCACAGCATAAGCAGTTTCCACATTTGTGGTGTCCAACGATGGGTGGCATCCCCATCATTTGGCGTAACGTTTGTGGTTTGGCAATGGGCATGGCAGCCCGAACAATATGGTTTGCAATATTATTTTCTTTCTTGAAGGCAAATAGTGGTTCATTTACTAGACTGACATCGAGATTCTTGACCAAGTGCCAGTTCTGTTTGATCACCCTTTTTAGACGATTGGCATTGGGGCAGTAGGTTGTGACACATACTTGCTTTTCTAAGGCAGGGTTGGATTTACGCTCTAGAAGTGTTTCACGTGGGGTCCATTGTGCTCTTTTCATGCAATTTTTAACAAGTTTCTTGGGGTAACCCCTCTCACATAACTTAGATGTGAGGTTTTCTGAATGTTGTTCGAAATCTTTTTTATATGTGCAGTTTCTGCGGACTCGCAGAAACTGCCCATACGGGAGATTTTCTTTTAGATTTCTAGGGTGGTTGCTGTTGAACATAAGAGACTTGTTGCGGTCCGTAGGTTTTGTGTACAAGGTAGTTGCAAGCTTACCATCGGAAGGAAAGACCTCCACGTCTAAGAATGCGATCCTGCTGGTGGATTCAGAAATGCTGAATTTAATATCAGCTGTTCTATCATTAAGCCATTGATAAAACTGGTTTAGAGTGTCACTATCACCTTTCCATGTCAAAAAAATATCGTCAATAAAACGGAGCCATGTTCCGATGTATTGAGAAAAAGGGTTGTTGGTATAGATGTATGCATTCTCATACATGGCCATAAACAGAACTGCCAATTCTGGGGCAAGGGGGCAGCCCATAGCTACCCCCTTGACTTGGTAATAAAATTCACCGTTAAAACAGAAGTAATTCTTTTTTAAGGCGAAAGTTGCCAAGTCCACTATGAACTTTGTGGGCACCCGCATCGGTCTTGGCCTGGAGTCAAGAAAGTTGGTAAGTACTGCTACAGCCTCGTCTTGAGGGATCTGAGTGTATAATGCAGTAACGTCTAGGGTGACAAGCCTGTCACCGCCTTCATTGAAATTTATATTTTCAAGTTTTTTAATGAAGTCAGTGGTATCCTGGAGATAGGATCTGACCTCAATCATGAATTCTTTCAAAAAGCAATCCACATATTTTGCCGCTGGTTCTAATACAGAGCCGCACCCTGCCACAATGGGTCTGCCCGGTGGATGGTCAGGGTCTTTGTGTATTTTTGGCAATACATAAAACATGGGAACTTTAGGATGTTTATTTTTCAAATATTCGGCTTCTTTTGGACCAACGAAACCTAAGTCAAAGCCCTCTTGCACAATAGCAAAGAGCTCATTCTGTAGTTCCATGGTAGGATCTTTGTTTATCTTACGGTACCAGGCAGTGTCTTGTAGCTGTTTTAATACTTCAGCAGTGTAGTCGTTAATATCCCACACCACGATGGCCCCGCCCTTATCAGCTTGCTTGATTATAACCGTGTTGTCAGTTTTAAGGTTAATTAAAGCCGTCATTTCTTTTTTAGTGGTGTTGAACTTAATATATTTTTTCTCCTGTTCCATAGCCGATATAGCAGATAATACACTTTTCTCAAACGTTAAAAGGTTTTTTGGGACTTTGTTAGCTGGGGGGCAGAAGGTAGATTTATTTCTGAGGCCAGTAACCTCTACGGATTGGGTGGTTGGATTTTCACTAAAGAACACCGTTAAGCGTAGTTTTCTGCAGAACTCTATAAACTCAGACTTCATTTTAACGAAGTCAGTTCTTTTGGATGGTACGAATGACAACCCTTTTGCCAAAACACTTACCTCATCCGGTGTCAACACTTTTTTTGAAAGGTTGAAGATTGGCGACGCGTTTAATTTTTGTAATGTTGTCGTCGCGTTTTCATCTCCCACTGGACGTTGGTTCTCACTCGACCTCTCGGGAGTGTTTGGCCTCTCCCTAAAAAATTCGACGACTGGTTCTGCTGTTGCTGCTGGTTGGTGTTCCAATTTCTATTTCTATTGGGACGGTTGTATGAGTTTGCGGAGTTGTATGAGTTTGCGGAGTCACTGTCCGTTCCAGAAGAGGAGGTATCAGAAAAGGAAATAAATTGTCTTCGGGATCTACCTTGGTTTCCTTGGAGGAAACGTCTTGATTCCGCTTTGGGATAAAAGTCAGCCTGTAAGTAAGGATATATATTGTCTAAAGAAAAACCTTTTTTATCTTTTTCGAATTGGTTGGACTTTTGAGTAATCGTGTAGTCTTTAAACTCTAGTACCTCTTTGGCAACTTTTTCTAAGAGGGCCTTAGCATCCGCTATGGTGGGATTACCACTAATTTCAGACTCACATCTAAGTTATGTGAGAGGGGTTACCCCAAGAAACTTGTTAAAAATTGCATGAAAAGAGCACAATGGACCCCACGTGAAACACTTCTAGAGCGTAAATCCAAACCTGCCTTAGAAAAGCAAGTATGTGTCACAACCTACTGCCCCAATGCCAATCGTCTAAAAAGGGTGATCAAACAGAACTGGCACTTGGTCAAGAATCTCGATGTCAGTCTAGTAAATGAACCACTATTTGCCTTCAAGAAAGAAAATAATATTGCAAACCATATTGTTCGGGCTGCCATGCCCATTGCCAAACCACAAACGTTACGCCAAATGATGGGGATGCCACCCATCCTTGGACACCACAAATGTGGAAACTGCTTATGCTGTGAATCGACTATGGAAGGTTCCTTGTTTCAGCATAACGGAGTGTCATGGAAACATGACACGATGAGTAACTGTAAGAGCAAATATGTGGTATATGGTATTATATGCCCATGTCAATTGCTATATATTGGCAAAACCAATCAAGAGATCCGACAACGGATCTCGCAACATAAATCAAGGATCAACAGGAAAGTTGAAAATGCCCCCTTGGTGCAACATTGGACGCGATTGCAGCATACTGTGAGTGACCTTAAGTGGACAGTAATCTCCAAAATAGAGCGAAATCCCAGAGGTGGCGATTTAAATCTGACACTATCTAAACGTGAAGCTTTCCTTATCGTGAAGTTCGATACAGCAGTATCTGGACTTAACGAATTAAGTGAAATCTTCAAATTGTAAATGACCTGCATTATATCCATCTCCCAGCCCTGTAATGTAATGTATTCAGGCAAACACTTGTGCTGTTTGTGCTTTTGAGAAACTCCGATCCATAGTTCACCTTGGATCCAGTCCAGTATTCTCATGTAACCCTGGACACTGAATGGGCGGTCCCCCTGCTCATCAGCCATGTATATAGGCAGAGCAGTTTCACCTCAGCCTGCTACTGCGCAGGAGCCTCCGTATAGTGCTGTCTTGGACGCTGCCTCTTTTGGAAAACTCGCCCCAATCAAAATTAGTAAGTACTCGAAACTGTAAATGCGCTAAAGTCACTCTTAGTTTAAACAGTTATAAGTAGTTTCTTACCCTGGCTTTCATCTATTTTTTCCCTAGTCTAAATATTTACCGCTGACTACGTTGAAGAAAGATGTGCCGGTAAGCCCCGAGTTGTATTAATCTTTGAGGTTACGCCGTGACTGAGCTTTAACTAACGAACGCGTTCCACGCGTCTGTCACATGATGCGGCTTCAGTAATGTAATTGACTCTTACGCGCTTCATTTTCTATTCCAGCCTCGAGGCGTTTTGAAACTAGAACAACCGTGTGCTTTACCCATCGAGGTCACACGTAGCTGACTTGTGATGCCGGTAAGCTGCCGCCCTCATTTTTCAACCTATTTCTTTAAAAGGAATGCGTGCTGGCGGTTAATGGTGTTCGCTGTTTTTTCAGATGAACAACGCATTGAAAGTTCCGTTTTTACAGACATTTTCCGCGAACAAGTGCTACTTTATCTCGTTGTAGAACAACGCATATTGGTAATGAGCTACACTAACTGTGTCTTTTGACCACGCATACGCTTTGGAAGGTCATACTGAGTGTTGCATTTTTTCATTTCTCCCAAAGACTCGTCCAATGACGAAAATCTGACAGCTTCTATAGACGCGGTTTCCCACATTTTTTTACCAGGTGAGACCCCCTCTCAACACCGTCAGCACTTTAAATTTAATACATATTTCCCCCATCCTGAATAAATTTCTATCCCCCTGCACAGGTCTACCACCATTCTACTGTGTTAACTAATCCCCACCTGAGATTACTCATTTCTTCAAAACACAGAAGGTGAGTAAAGCTTTGTCACTTTCGACAGAGTTCTCCACCTGCGGTATTTTTAAGACCCTAGAAAACATTCAAATATTAGTCAGTTGTAATCGCATAACCTAGCGGTTAGTCTGAGGAATTCTGGGTGAACACCGAGTGTATGTGACTGATGTTGATCTTGTGACTAAATGAATCTTGTGTCTTGAGTTTCTTCTAATCCTTTTTTCTCTCCTTTCTTTCTCTTTTTTCACTTTTGTAGAGAACCCTAAAGGCCCTGAAGAGAATCCCTACAAGTCATTGGGATTCGAAACGCGTAGGCCCTAGCCACCTTACTGTCTGCTCTAGTGATAAGCGTAAATGCTACAACAACTGTTGCTTATCACTAATTTTTGTACATTATCCTTTTTCTAAAGACCCAAGAAGTATTTTCATATACTTAGCTATAGGAATGTACGTTAAAAGTGATTGTTTATTGAAAGAAATTATTATTTAAGTGTTTTTTGCAGACACTGGCTCCTCTTGTCTCATGTATAGTATTGTATTATATTGTAAATATTGTATGTTTTGATAAACTTTGTAGCTTTTCTATTCAGTGTTCCCCTTCTCCCCTTGAATGATTGTTTATCGCTTGGTTGTGATATGAGTGATATGATGAATGATTACCTTTAGTTTTGAGTTTGGTCATTGAATTGTTTTTCACATGTTTGTCTTCACAAAATGAAAAAGTATCTTTTGATAAAATCAGAAATAAGAATAAAAAGCTATTAACTAGCATCCAGTCTTGAATTTTTTCTCAAGTACTGTGTTTTGAATTTATGTTACTGTGGTGTTATCAGTACTGGCAATTTCTCTTTTGTTATGTTCTATGCAGGCTCAGCCATACTGATTAGAGCCAACCCTTAGTAGTTTATTGGTTATTGTAGCGGGCGCAGGCTCGCGAGGTCTTTTGTTCTAGCCCATTAATCTGGGTGTGGAGGTTGACTAAACCTTAACTTCCTCTTTGTTCTCCCAAAACCGTCTGTGTGTATTGTGTCACGTTAACTGTTCTGATTATATGTCTCCAACTCTGTTTCTTCTTTCTTTTTATCACTCAGAGTAATGGCAGAGAAGGATACTTTTGCCTACTCAGAAGATCACATCAGAAACTTCCTCAGTGACCCGCCTATTTTTTCCTCAGTCACTTTAAGCGAAACAGCAACCACATCTAACGAATCTGACAAATTAATCCGCCTTAAAAAGAAGCAGATCAGGACAGATCTTCATGGTCACTTCTTGCTGAAACACCTCCAAGAAGGCACGATTCCGGCTGGGCTACAAATTAAGAACATACCTGTGATTTTCACAGAAGACCCAATTTTTAAAAAAGGCTTCTCTATGATAGAAACCAAATGTAGTAGAGACTTGATGGTATTAACGGTTGAAACAGCAGTTAGAATATCAAAAGAGGAATTAGCTGAGATCGCCAAGCTAGAGTCTGAAATTAGTGGTAATCCCACCATAGCGGATGCTAAGGCCCTCTTAGAAAAAGTTGCCAAAGAGGTACTAGAGTTTAAAGACTACACGATTACTCAAAAGTCCAACCAATTCGAAAAAGATAAAAAAGGTTTTTCTTTAGACAATATATATCCTTACTTACAGGCTGACTTTTATTCCAAAGCGGAATCAAGACGTTTCCTCCAAGGAAACCAAGGTAGATCCCGAAGACAATTTATTTCCTTTTCTGATACCTCCTCTTCTGAAACGGACAGTGACTCCGCAAACTCATACAACTCCGCAAACTCATACAACCGTCCCAATAGAAATAGAAATTGGAACACCAACCAGCAGCAACAGCAGAACCAGTCGTCGAATTTTTTAGGGAGAGGCCAAACACTCCCGAGAGGTCGAGTGAGAACCAACGTCCAGTGGGAGATGAAAACGCGACGACAACATTACAAAAATTAAACGCGTCGCCAATCTTCAACCTTTCAAAAAAAGTGTTGACACCGGATGAGGTAAGTGTTTTGGCAAAAGGGTTGTCATTCGTACCATCCAAAAGAACTGACTTCGTTAAAATGAAGTCTGAGTTTATAGAGTTCTGCAGAAAACTACGCTTAACGGTGTTCTTTAGTGAAAATCCAACCACCCAATCCGTAGAGGTTACTGGCCTCAGAAATAAATCTACCTTCTGCCCCCCAGCTAACAAAGTCCCAAAAAACCTTTTAACGTTTGAGAAAAGTGTATTATCTGCTATATCGGCTATGGAACAGGAGAAAAAATATATTAAGTTCAACACCACTAAAAAAGAAATGACGGCTTTAAATAACCTTAAAACTGACAACACGGTTATAATCAAGCAAGCTGATAAGGGCGGGGCCATCGTGGTGTGGGATATTAACGACTACACTGCTGAAGTATTAAAACAGCTACAAGACACTGCCTGTTACCGTAAGATAAACAAAGATCCTACCATGGAACTACAGAATGAGCTCTTTGCTATTGTGCAAGAGGGCTTTGACTTAGGTTTCGTTGGTCCAAAAGAAGCCGAATATTTGAAAAATAAACATCCTAAAGTTCCCATGTTGTATGTATTGCCAAAAATACACAAAGACCCTGACCATCCACCGGGCAGACCCATTGTGGCAGGGTGCGGCTCTGTATTAGAACCAGCGGCAAAATATGTGGATTGCTTTTTGAAAGAATTCATGATTGAGGTCAGATCCTATCTCCAGGATACCACTGACTTCATTAAAAAACTTGAAAATATAAATTTCAATGAAGGCGGTGACAGGCTTGTCACCCTAGACGTTACTGCATTATACACTCAGATCCCTCAAGACGAGGCTGTAGCAGTACTTACCTACTTTCTTGACTCCAGGCCAAGACCGATGCGGGTGCCCACAAAGTTCATAGTGGACTTGGCAACTTTCGCCTTAAAAAAGAATTACTTCTGTTTTAACGGTGAATTTTATTACCAAGTCAAGGGGGTAGCTATGGGCTGCCCCTTTGCCCCAGAATTGGCAGTTCTGTTTATGGCCATGTATGAGAATGCATACATCTATACCAACAACCCTTTTTCTCAATACATCGGAACATGGCTCCGTTTTATTGACGATATTTTTTTGACATGGAAAGGTGATAGTGACACTCTAAACCAGTTTTATCAATGGCTTAATGATAGAACAGCTGATATTAAATTCAGCATTTCTGAATCCACCAGCAGGATCGCATTCTTAGACGTGGAGGTCTTTCCTTCCGATGGTAAGCTTGCAACTACCTTGTACACAAAACCTACGGACCGCAACAAGTCTCTTATGTTCAACAGCAACCACCCTAGAAATCTAAAAGAAAATCTCCCGTATGGGCAGTTTCTGCGAGTCCGCAGAAACTGCACATATAAAAAAGATTTCGAACAACATTCAGAAAACCTCACATCTAAGTTATGTGAGAGGGGTTACCCCAAGAAACTTGTTAAAAATTGCATGAAAAGAGCACAATGGACCCCACGTGAAACACTTCTAGAGCGTAAATCCAACCCTGCCTTAGAAAAGCAAGTATGTGTCACAACCTACTGCCCCAATGCCAATCGTCTAAAAAGGGTGATCAAACAGAACTGGCACTTGGTCAAGAATCTCGATGTCAGTCTAGTAAATGAACCACTATTTGCCTTCAAGAAAGAAAATAATATTGCAAACCATATTGTTCGGGCTGCCATGCCCATTGCCAAACCACAAACGTTACGCCAAATGATGGGGATGCCACCCATCCTTGGACACCACAAATGTGGAAACTGCTTATGCTGTGAATCGACTATGGAAGGTTCCTTGTTTCAGCATAACGGAGTGTCATGGAAACATGACACGATGAGTAACTGTAAGAGCAAATATGTGGTATATGGTATTATATGCCCATGTCAATTGCTATATATTGGCAAAACCAATCAAGAGATCCGACAACGGATCTCGCAACATAAATCAAGGATCAACAGGAAAGTTGAAAATGCCCCCTTGGTGCAACATTGGACGCGATTGCAGCATACTGTGAGTGACCTTAAGTGTTTGAAATAGAGGGGAGAAGGTAGATCGCTAGATCTAAGGGCACCAATTACCACTCAAGGGAGTGGAAGGTCCAGTCTCAGTGTGTGCCCGTGACAATGGTTGCAACAAGGGGGGTACTGGACTGTTCCTGAGCGTGACTAGAGGGAAGACTGGTTGGCGTGACCAAAGGTGTGAATTTGACACCCAAGGGCATCCATTTTGTTGGATGGATTGGCCTCACACACCCCGAAGGATGTCATGCTTCATCATCGGCGGTTGCTCCTCGTCGGGGAGGCGGTGCAATCCCCGACGGGCTCACCTCAAAGAGGGGCTCTTTGGCGGAGATCTTTTTCCAACTGCCTTATGGTGAAGTGCGGGTGTGTGGGCAGGGTGGTGTGTGGTAGTGAAAGAAGGGGATATTAAAATGTAGCTAAGGGTACCTGGAACGAATTTTATTCAGGGGGTCCCTCGCTGCAGTTAAAAACAGGGGGCTAGCTCACTAGGAATCAACGAGTAAATTCAGGTGAACCTAGATGGGGCTAGTAGTGTACAACGGTCGACATGTTTCTCGCGGTGGGCTGTAGTAACCCGCGATTCATCAGGACCTAAAAAAGGTGATTAAACCACATGCTAGTGTCATGTGTGGATTTGTGTTTGTGTTACCTCTGTGTTGGTTGTCCTATACCTAAGCATAGAAGGGAGATAAAACAACAATAGTTAAAACAATATGCGTTATTTATACAATATGGTCACGCCAATGGGAAAGAAAAGTGAGCACGCGTGGCATGCTATAGGTGTACTTGTGTTCTGAATCACAGTCGACACATGCCTGAGTGGTTAAGTATGCCACCTATCTATAGTATGGCGTTCTCAACAATCACAAAGTGAGTGAAGTGGGTATTTCTGTGAAGTATGAGGAAGAGGATTTAAAACAAGGGATTTGTAACATACAAATGAGTCACATGCAATAGCTAACCAGGCTCTAAAGTGTAGCTGGGTTCATGCCCATGATGATTATAGCCTATGCAAGTGTGCTGCCCCTCCAACTTTAAGGGATTCAAAGTTCAACAAACATTCCCTTTGTCTACTCACCTAATAGTTAAGAACTACCTGCCACATGAGGGGTCGGCGGGGTGAGGCATCAGGGATGAGTCAAATAGTCAAGACTGGGTTATGGATTAAGACAAAAACAGAACACCACATCCAGGATAGCATTAGTTGACTAGCTAGCAGTGTACACTCCTGCGAGTGGTTCCCATTATCAGTGGAGCCTTTCGTCACCTAAGAGCACTCACCTCTAGTCTCCTGCGCCCCGGCTGCTTGACCTACCCTTCACCGCCGAGCTCGAGTAGATCTGAGAGCTCGGCGGGGAGGGTTATTTACATTACATGCAGCGAATCACTACGGAGCGCGTGGCCCCGCCCAATTACGGGTCACGTGATAAATGCCGTTCGGGGGTCGGCCATTTTAAGCTAGTCAATAAGAAGGCTTAAGGGGGCGGAATGTGTGTCCGTGCTTTTTGTGATTGTTCGTGTTGACCAGCACGGGCCCCTTATTACTGGTGTTTGGAGCGTGTGTGGTATTTAACGTAAGATGGTGAAACTTAGTGGTTATTTTGGCAATATGTAGCGGAGGAATCGCGCTACTAGAGATGTTAAGGCGGCCATGATGAGTGGTGTCACAGCACACGAGCCCCTGGATAATTCACCTGTTTAACGTGGTTTAACGGGGCGGACATCTTGGACTGGTGGAACTAACATATTAGCTGGATTTAATGTGCAGGCATCATTAATGAAGTGTGTCAGCCAGGTAAAAGGCACCTACGATGCTGTGGCATATCTTTTTTTGTTCGTAATGTGGACGGTGTAATCGGCGGTGGGAGCCTTTGTTAGAGTGCTGTAGATACAGTTGCACTGTGCCATATGTGCCCATTGGTTCTTACAGATAACATCCCAAAGCTGGATGTAGGACTGCCTAGGATTGTTTGCAACAGTGTGTCAGATTCAGGTTGCAATGGCTCATAGCGATTGCCAAGGAATATCTTCATTGAGTCCCAGTCTGTCAGAGGATAGGCGGTGGACCCATCTCTGTTCCTTCCTGAAGAGGACATTCTTTGGGCAGAGAACCAACCCATCACATGTGTGACAACATTCACCCCTAGGTCTAACCAAGTCAGGAAGACTATAAAACATCACTGGGGTATATTGAGCACGGGTGAGTTGACCATGGAAGACCCTAGGTTTGCCTTCAAGAGGTCAAAAAACATAAAAGATATTCTCATCAGCACCCGACCTAAGAAGGCAATCAAAGAAACCCAACAGACACTATGGCAGCTTCCCCCTGTTACGGGCCACTATCCCTGCGGTATGTGTGGTGTCTGCCGATACACTCGGGCAGCTAAAACTATACAGCTCTCTGAGACCTTTACATGGGAGCTGAGGCACCATACTAATTGCAACACTTCACACTGCGTTTACCTTCTCACATGTCCTTGTGGTTTGCAATATGTCGGAATGACAACCCGCCCCATCAAAACTAGGATCATTGAACATCGGAGTAACTTCCGCTGCAAAAAGACACACACGAAGATGTGTAAACATTATGTAGACCTAGGCCACGATGAGGACTCCGTGAAGTGGGTAATAATTGAGTCTAGCCCTAATTGCCCAAAGAATGTCCTCTTCAGGAAGGAACAGAGATGGGTCCACCGCCTATCCTCTGACAGACTGGGACTCAATGAAGATATTCCTTGGCAATCGCTATGAGCCATTGCAACCTGAATCTGACACACTGTTGCAAACAATCCTAGGCAGTCCTACATCCAGCTTTGGGATGTTATCTGTAAGAACCAATGGGCACATATGGCACAGTGCAACTGTATCTACAGCACTCTAACAAAGGCTCCCACCGCCGATTACACCGTCCACATTACGAACAAAAAAAGATATGCCACAGCATCGTAGGTGCCTTTTACCTGGCTGACACACTTCATTAATGATGCCTGCACATTAAATCCAGCTAATATGTTAGTTCCACCAGTCCAAGATGTCCGCCCCGTTAAACCACGTTAAACAGGTGAATTATCCAGGGGCTCGTGTGCTGTGACACCACTCATCATGGCCGCCTTAACATCTCTAGTAGCGCGATTCCTCCGCTACATATTGCCAAAATAACCACTAAGTTTCACCATCTTACGTTAAATACCACACACGCTCCAAACACCAGTAATAAGGGGCCCGTGCTGGTCAACACGAACAATCACAAAAAGCACGGACACACATTCCGCCCCCTTAAGCCTTCTTATTGACTAGCTTAAAATGGCCGACCCCCGAACGGCATTTATCACGTGACCCGTAATTGGGCGGGGCCACGCGCTCCGTAGTGATTCGCTGCATGTAATGTAAATAACCCTCCCCGCCGAGCTCTCAGATCTACTCGAGCTCGGCGGTGAAGGGTAGGTCAAGCAGCCGGGGCGCAGGAGACTAGAGGTGAGTGCTCTTAGGTGACGAAAGGCTCCACTGATAATGGGAACCACTCGCAGGAGTGTACACTGCTAGCTAGTCAACTAATGCTATCCTGGATGTGGTGTTCTGTTTTTGTCTTAATCCATAACCCAGTCTTGACTATTTGACTCATCCCTGATGCCTCACCCCGCCGACCCCTCATGTGGCAGGTAGTTCTTAACTATTAGGTGAGTAGACAAAGGGAATGTTTGTTGAACTTTGAATCCCTTAAAGTTGGAGGGGCAGCACACTTGCATAGGCTATAATCATCATGGGCATGAACCCAGCTACACTTTAGAGCCTGGTTAGCTATTGCATGTGACTCATTTGTATGTTACAAATCCCTTGTTTTAAATCCTCTTCCTCATACTTCACAGAAATACCCACTTCACTCACTTTGTGATTGTTGAGAACGCCATACTATAGATAGGTGGCATACTTAACCACTCAGGCATGTGTCGACTGTGATTCAGAACACAAGTACACCTATAGCATGCCACGCGTGCTCACTTTTCTTTCCCATTGGCGTGACCATATTGTATAAATAACGCATATTGTTTTAACTATTGTTGTTTTATCTCCCTTCTATGCTTAGGTATAGGACAACCAACACAGAGGTAACACAAACACAAATCCACACATGACACTAGCATGTGGTTTAATCACCTTTTTTAGGTCCTGATGAATCGCGGGTTACTACAGCCCACCGCGAGAAACATGTCGACCGTTGTACACTACTAGCCCCATCTAGGTTCACCTGAATTTACTCGTTGATTCCTAGTGAGCTAGCCCCCTGTTTTTAACTGCAGCGAGGGACCCCCTGAATAAAATTCGTTCCAGGTACCCTTAGCTACATTTTAATATCCCCTTCTTTCACTACCACACACCACCCTGCCCACACACCCGCACTTCACCATAAGGCAGTTGGAAAAAGATCTCCGCCAAAGAGCCCCTCTTTGAGGTGAGCCCGTCGGGGATTGCACCGCCTCCCCGACGAGGAGCAACCGCCGATGATGAAGCATGACATCCTTCGGGGTGTGTGAGGCCAATCCATCCAACAAAATGGATGCCCTTGGGTGTCAAATTCACACCTTTGGTCACGCCAACCAGTCTTCCCTCTAGTCACGCTCAGAAGTGACCTTAAGTGGACAGTAATCTCCAAAATAGAGCGAAATCCCAGAGGTGGCGATTTAAATCTGACACTATCTAAACGTGAAGCTTTCCTTATCGTGAAGTTCGATACAGCAGTATCTGGACTTAACGAATTAAGTGAAATCTTCAAATTGTAAATGACCTGCATTATATCCATCTCCCAGCCCTGTAATGTAATGTATTCAGGCAAACACTTGTGCTGTTTGTGCTTTTGAGAAACTCCGATCCATAGTTCACCTTGGATCCAGTCCAGTATTCGCATGTAACCCTGGACACTGAATGGGCGGTCCCCCTGCTCATCAGCCATGTATATAGGCAGAGCAGTTTCACCTCAGCCTGCTACTGCGCAGGAGCCGCCGTATAGTGCTGTCTTGGACGCTGCCTCTTTTGGAAAACTCGCCCCAATCAAAATTAGTAAGTACTCGAAACTGTAAATGCGCTAAAGTCACTCTTAGTTTAAACAGTTATAAGTAGTTTCTTACCCTGGCTTTCATCTATTTTTTCCCTAGTCTAAATATTTACCGCTGACTACGTTGAAGAAAGATGTGCCGGTAAGCCCCGAGTTATATTAATCTTTGAGGTTACGCCGTGACTGAGCTTTAACTAACGAACGCGTTCCACGCGTCTGTCACATGCGGCTTCAGTAATGTAATTGACTCTTACGCGCTTCATTTTCTATTCCAGCCTCGAGGCGTTTTGAAACTAGAACAACCGTGTGCTTTACCCATCGAGGTCACACGTAGCTGACTTGTGATGCCGGTAAGCTGCCGCCCTCATTTTTCAACCTATTTCTTTAAAAGGAATGCGTGCTGGCGGTTAATGGTGTTCGCTGTTTTTTCAGATGAACAACGCATTGAAAGTTCCGTTTTTACAGACATTTTCCGCGAACAAGTGCTACTTTATCTCGTTGTAGAACAACGCATATTGGTAATGAGCTACACTAACTGTGTCTTTTGACCACGCATACGCTTTGGAAGGTCATACTGAGTGTTGCATTTTTTCATTTCTCCCAAAGACTCGTCCAATGACGAAAATCTGACAGCTTCTATAGACGCAGTTTCCCACATTTTTTTACCAGGTGAGACCCCCTCTCAACACCGTCAGCACTTTAAATTTAATACATATTTCCCCCATCCTGAATAAATTTCTATCCCCCTGCACAGGTCTACCACCATTCTACTGTGTTAACTAATCCCCACCTGAGATTACTCATTTCTTCAAAACACAGAAGGTGAGTAAAGCTTTGTCACTTTCGACAGAGTTCTCCACCTGCGGTATTTTTAAGACCCTAGAAAACATTCAAATATTAGTCAGTTGTAATCGCATAACCTAGCGGTTAGTCTGAGGAATTCTGGGTGAACACCGAGTGTATGTGACTGATGTTGATCTTGTGACTAAATGAATCTTGTGTCTTGAGTTTCTTCTAATCCTTTTTTCTCTCCTTTCTTTCTCTTTTTTCACTTTTGTAGAGAACCCTAAAGGCCCTGAAGAGAATCCCTACAAGTCATTGGGATTCGAAACGCGTAGGCCCTAGCCACCTTACTGTCTGCTCTAGTGATAAGCGTAAATGCTACAACAACTGTTGCTTATCACTAATTTTTGTACATTATCCTTTTTCTAAAGACCCAAGAAGTATTTTCATATACTTAGCTATAGGAATGTACGTTAAAAGTGATTGTTTATTGAACGAAATTATTATTTAAGTGTTTTTTGCAGACACTGGCTCCTCTTGTCTCATGTATAGTATTGTATTATATTGTAAATATTGTATGTTTTGATAAACTTTGTAGCTTTTCTATTCAGTGTTCCCCTTCTCCCCTTGAATGATTGTTTATCGCTTGGTTGTGATATGAGTGATATGATGAATGATTACCTTTAGTTTTGAGTTTGGTCATTGAATTGTTTTTCACATGTTTGTCTTCACAAAATGAAAAAGTATCTTTTGATAAAATCAGAAATAAGAATAAAAAGCTATTAACTAGCATCCAGTCTTGAATTTTTTCTCAAGTACTGTGTTTTGAATTTATGTTACTGTGGTGTTATCAGTACTGGCAATTTCTCTTTTGTTATGTTCTATGCAGGCTCAGCCATACTGATTAGAGCCAACCCTTAGTAGTTTATTGGCTAATAAAACCAGTGGCGTTACATAAACACCTGTCGTGGGGGCGGTGAGGTGGCCCTGAGCTGCAGGGGGTCCCCTCCGGTGCTGTGCATGTGCGGGAGCGCCCCTGGGTCGGGTGGCCTTCATGTACTGTGCAGGAGTGCCCCCCTCAGGTTTCATTACGCCACTGCACAAATCTTCTGTCACACCTAGCTGTGACTAGCGTTTACTTCCTGTTGCCACACTACCTGAACTCAGTATCACCGTCGCTGACATATCACGAAGAGGAACTGCCAGACTTGGAAGACTTGACCAACCGATTAGCTAGAAACCCTTGACTAATCTTTGTGGGAGGAGACAGTATAGACTGTGGCATCAACGCATTTGATGCAAAGAGCTTGTTCCCAGATGCATTGTTCATTGTAGGAATACTCTTGCAAAACCTAGTTTGGGACAGTGGTACAAAGCTACCATCATTAGTCCTGGATGAGAAATGCACTAGAATTACTTTGCAAAAAAAAAAAAAGAATTATGTGCAGGCGAAGGAAGCTGAGCTACAAGGAGGTAATAGGCAGTGGCAGTGATTTTCTCTGCCTTACGTGCATGAACCGGATGCACCTCCCTCCACGAAGAAATGTGTGATGCACAGTGGGTGGAGCCAATGTCGAGGTCCACCCCCTGGCTGCGCCCTTGGAGATACATTAGACCGACCCCCTTGGCCAGGATTGATGGATGCTTCCCAGTCGCAGTCATGCGTGACTGTCCGCCATGGGGTTGGTTGATAGTCCAAAGAATGAGTTGCCTCGAAATAGTGGTAGCAGGTTTAAAAAAAAAAAAAAAAAAACTAAAGCGGTCTAGGATGTCTGTGCCTAAAATTCATGATCACAAAGTGCACGTTTTTGTTATGCATGTGACAACAGTGAAGAGAGGAGCGTGAGATCTGAGACCAGTGGAAGAATCAAAAATTTGCTAGCATTCGCGACAAGAATTTTCAATTCTATTAAGGACACGGAGGCGAGGATTATGCTTCTCAAACTTTACTGCATCAACACAGCAGCCAATGAAAATATATTATTCTCTCAAGTAAACAATAAAATACTACATTTCCCATGAACACCATGGTTATAGGCACGCCCCCACAGTCCATAAGAACCCCTTGCGTGCACATCACTTCCTCTTTCTTTGAGGCGATAAGTCCATAACGAACCAAACAATCAGTCCATAACGTGAACCAAACAATCCTCCAACGTGGAAGAAGAACTTCAGATTGTCATCTCGACGTCAGTCATCTGTCAGTCCGACTTTTTCTCAGCTCCTGAAATAAAGGAAATAACACCACCGTAATCACTGAAAAATGGGTGGGTAAGCGTTTGATATACAATACATTACGCCGGGTGGGATAATCCTCGCCTCCGTGTCCTTAATAGAATTGAAAATTCTTGTCGCGAATGCTAGCAAATTTTTGATTCTATTACAGGACCGGAGGCTTCAGATTATGCTTGGTTTAACGCTGAGTAAACACAACAGAAGTAATGTCACCCACCGGCTTATAATAAAAGGTTTTAAATGTCGATTCAGACGACCAATCTGCACAACGCATGATATCTTGAATACTGGAACCTAAACCATATGATTTGGACGCCATAGCGCCTCTCACAGAATGAGCACCAAAAAGTTGCATATCTACACCAGCTTCTTTCATCACATCACGAAGCCATCTCGCTATAGTGGCTGCCACCACCGGTTTAAAGGGTTTTTTAACAGCAATTAATAATTGATTACAACCCTGCGGCCGCAAGGCCTTAGTACATTCCTCGTAACATTTTAAGCATTGAACCACACATAATTTTTCATTTGCAGGAAAAGCATTGTATGAAATATGTCTTGATAAAGTTTTTGTGCGACCTGTAATATGAAAAGAAACCCCTTCCGGGGAAAACACTCTACCTGTAACGTCGAGCGCTCTCACATCAGAAGTCCGCCTGCAAGATGATAAGCACAGCAACATAGCTAGCTTTGCCGACAATTGTTTTCTAGAAAGAAGATTATTGACCGGCCATTTGTTGAATAAATCCAGAACCAATGACACATCCCATAACCCAGTATACTTGGGTTTGGGCGGGTTGGCAACCCTGACGCCCTTTAGGAGTTTGCATACCAGTGGATGCATACCCACCGGTTTGCCGTCAATCTGTCTATGACCCGCTGAAATTGCTGAACGGAAGTTGTTCACCGACCTGTACGCCAGGCCGACTCCCGCCTTTTCGGTTAGGAAGTTCAAAACGTGGGACAACTCTGCCCCCACGGGATCCAGGTGTCGTCCCAAGCACCAATCCACCCAGCCTTTCCAGGCCGAGGAATAACGCTTCCTGGTGGAAGGCGCCCATGCCTGCTTGATGAGCTCGGCAGCCTGTCCCGAAATGCCTGTCAACTGCCACTGTTGCCTGAAAGCCTCCATGCCATCAGCGACATCCTGCCCTCTACTAGTAACGGGTGCTGTTCCTGTTGAGGGCCCTGCAATAACCAACTCGAGTCCGGGAGCATCCTCGGACTGTCGCAGCTCCACTGAAGGAGCTTGGGAAACCACGCTTGTGACGACCACCACGGCGTCACCATGACAATTTCCGCCCTCTGTTTGATCAATTGCGTCATCGCCCTGGGGATCAATAAGAACGGGGGAAAGGCATATTGGGTCCCCCGAGACCAGTCTTGAAGAAAGGCATCCGTCGCCGCTGCCAATGGATCCGGTCTCCAGCTGAAGAACCGGGGAATCTGAAAAGTCAACCTGGAGGCAAACAGGTCCGTGTGAAACGGTCCCCACATCTCCTGCAGCCAATGGAAGACACGAGGGAACAGCTTCCAATCGCTGTAATCCCTCAAGTGCCTGGAATTCCAGTCCGCTACCTGATTTGCTTGGCCCGGAATATATTCCGCTATCACCGATATTTGATTCTGCAGACAATAGTGCCAAAAATCCTTGGCTATCTGAACAAGCATGGATGGCCTCGTGCCGCCCAACTTGTTGATATACCTCACCGCCGACACATTGTCCAGGCGGAGGAGGATGCAACAGGATGTCTGCTTCGGGGATAACGTGCGGATCGCGAACGACCCCGCCAGCAGTTCTAAACAGTTGATGTGCATCTCGAGCTCTTGAGCCGACCATCTGCCGCCTGTAGAAACCTCTCCACAGCGCGCGCCCCAGCCCCACCGGCTGGCGTCGGACTCGATTACTACCTCCGGCTGGGATCCAAAGATCGCCCTGCCGTTCCATGCGTCTACGTGACTGAGCCACCACTGTAGTTCCGTCCGAACCTCTTCCGACAGAGGGACCGAATCGGTATAAGAAAGGCCTCTTTGTAAATGTCGGATCTTGAGTCGTTGTAGTGCTCTGTAGTGCAACGGCCCCGGAAATATGGCCTGGATGGACGATGCCAGTATACATACAACTCTGGCCAGCGTCCTGAGGGTCACCACTTGTCTGTCTAGTAACTTCCTTATTTCCTGTTTTAAGTCCCGCAGCTTGGCCTGAGGTAGACGTAGTTGCGAGGTCTGGGAATCGATCATGAATCCCAAGAAGTCTATCATTTGTGTCGGAGACATCACTGATTTTTTCTGATTGATCACAAACCCTAAACTTTGCAGCAAGGCTTTAGTCATGTTCAGATGTCGTGAAAGACTGACCTGGTCCTGTGCCATGATCAAGATGTCGTCTAGATATATAATTAGTCTTATACCTCCTTCCCTGAGGAATGCTACCACCGGCTTCATCACCTTTGTAAAGCACCATGGAGCCGAGGAAAGACCGAAGGGAAGAGCCGAGTACTCGTAACACTGGTTCTCCCACATGAATTGTAGAAACCTGCGATGAGGTGGAAAAATCGGTATAGATAGATATGCATCCTTGAGGTCTAGGCGTACAAACCAATCCCCTTCCTGCAGCAAGTCTGCCAGGAGGTGAATACCCTCCATCTTGAAATGGTTGTACGTCAAGTATTGGTTGAACTCCCTGAGGTTTAGCACCAACCTGTTGCCGCCCCCCTTTTTCTGGACAAGGAAGACGTTGCTGAGGAAAGTACGGGGACCCTGTCTGCAACGAGAGATCGCCCCTTTCCTCAGTAAATCTTCCACCTGCTCGCTTATAAAACTGCGCTCTTGTAGGGAAAAATGGAGAGGTGGAGGGGGAAACGCCTGCGCTTGGCTGGAGTAGAACTCTAGGCGAAACCCCTGAACCGTCTGTAGCACCCACGCATCCTGCGTCAAAGTCCGCCACTGCGCCATGCAATGCTGCGTGCGCCCCCCCAAAGGAAGAAGGGAAATATCTGTGGCACTCACCGGTACTCTGGTGTGATTTGAAGCTGGCTCTATTGTTTCCCGACTGGAAACGTCCTCGGTTGAACTTTCTCTTGGACGGGTAGAAAGTGCCACCACGGGTGGAGTCCCACTCCCCACGTCCGCGGCCAAAGTCACCACGTTGGGAGCCTTGCTGGTATCCTCGGCCTGACGAGCGACCCCCGCTTCGTCCGGCCCTGGTGAAAACCCCCTGTGTAAGGGCTCTCTTTATTCCACTTTGGGCTTTGTCCAGGGCAGTAAAAGTACCGACGTACTTTGTGACGTCTTTGACAAACCTATCTCCAAAAAGGAAACCTCCGGCCAGAGGTCCCGGCTCCGCATCTGCCAGCTCCGTCAAATTGCTGTCCATCTGGAGCAATAGGGATTTGTGCCTCTCCGAGGAGATCGTGCAGTTGGCGTTGCCAATCAGGCAAATGGCGCGCTGAGCCCAGCCCGCCAGGATATCCGGGTTCACTGTCCCTTGACCTTCCTTGGCCTTCAAGGCCATCTCCAAGATTTTTGCCAGGGGCCCCACGACGTCTAACATCTTGTCTTGGCAGCCCCGCCAAGCCCTGTCTTGTCCCCTTTTGGGGTCCTTGGAGAATTTCCTCAAGAAAGTAAGCATACTTGCGTCGATCTCGGGAGTGTCTGCCACTCCGTCCGGGAGCTCAGGGCGCGGACATTCTGACCGCAAGCGGGTCCGAACTTCTCTACTAAAGCCCTTCCGGAGATTTTCGTGCAAATACTCAGAGACCGCCGGTGGCGGGATCCAATCCGAAGATCGGGGGTGGACTATCTCCGTAGGGTCAAAACTGAATGTCCTGATCCTGTCCTCAGCCGGCTTAGGATCTACTCTGGCTTTCTTCGGGGGAGGAGGGAGTTCCTCCGATGTATCAGTATCGGTCCCCGTGTCCGTGTTAGTAGTGGTAGTGTCAGTGTCCACAGGGATAGGACGTTTAGCCTTGGCCTTGCCACCCATATACTGGGAACTATATGACTCTTTCGGCGGCAGAGAGGCCAATGATTGAGCGTGCGGCCATTGAATGGTGTCTGCTGAGTCCGCCGCTGAAGAAGTGGCTGCCTGCTTCCTCTTCTTCTTATCCCATAACCGTGACGTTTAGCAAAACCTTCCAGTTGTTTTCTAATGGGTCGTAGTGCCTCCGCAAGTGCCTGCTGCACAGTCTGTGGGACTTTCGTCTCCATCGCCTTATTTACTGAAGCCTGGACCGAGGCATCCAATGCTTCGACAATATTGTCTTCAAGGACAGCCTCCTGCTGCCCATCCATAATTTCCTCCCCATCATTGTATTCCTCATCAGGATACTTCACCCAACCTTCCATGGTGAAGGCACACAACCTGCAGAGCAGTCCAAGAAAACACTGGGTGTAATAGGGGTAATGGGGGGGGTCAGCCCAAGCACACAGATCAATTAGGCAACGTTTCCCAAACCCCCTCAGCAATGCTGTATTCAAAAGGATCAAAGATCCCGGCCCTGTAATACCTAGAGCGTGCGCGCACTCTGGGCCAAGTATTTTACAACCAGTCGATCTATTCAGGCTGGCGATCACACAGGGGTTCCCACCGGACTGTTGAGAGCGCGAAAATGCGTTCTCTGAATGCCGAGGAGTCGGAGCGAGGCGCGCCGCCCAAACGCTACCAAAACCTACTAAAAAATAGCCCAAATTGGCAGCGTTTGTGGCGCGCGCGTCGACCGAGAGCCACCCGGCCTGAGCGTCAGGGCCGACTAGGGAAGCCTCTGCGCGCCTCTAGGCTGCCGGTACCGGGCTCCGTGAAGAACGCGGTGGACCCCTGCCGGTCAAGGACCGTAGCAAGCGGCGCTCCTTAGGCGCGGTGTCAAGCGGGCAGAGCCCGATCGGCGGCAAAGGAAAAGTGGTTCAAATCAACGAACGAGCTAAGTGCTGTAGCGCTCACAAGAGCCAAGACGTAAACATTGGAAATAGTAGCAACAATACAGCATAATACACAGCAAACGGAGCGTTCCGCTCCAAGTACATAAAACGCCCCAAACGGGACAATCAGCAATAAATTAACCCCACAGGGAAGAACCCAAACACAAGCAGAGTGAGGGGACCCAAGGGGAGGTGCACTTAACTCTGGCTTGAGCAGCAAAGAAAGAGGAAGTGATGTGCACGCAAGGGGTTCTTATGGACTGTGGGGGCGTGCCTATAACCATGGTGTTCATGGGAAATGTAGTATTTTATTGTTTACTTGAGAAAATAATATATTTTCATTGGCTGCTGTGTTGATGCAGTAAAGTTTGAGAAGCATAATCTGAAGCCTCCGGTCCTGTATTAGAATCGGAGAGTCTCCGTCTCTGACTTAAAGGTGGGTAAAGAACGTTACACTGCTGTTGAGAGGGGTGAGTTTAGAGTACAAAGGGGGCGTAAAGGCAAACGTCCTGTGATCTCATCAGGGGCATTGTATAGAGTTCTCTACCCTGATCCCCAAATGGATAAAGGCAGACCAGAGACAGCCTTCCAGTCTGAGTCAACGCTCGGGGGCTCAGACCCTCAATACAGGTATAGATTGAATCAGTGAAGTGACATCATCGAGGTACCGAGAAGTCCTATTGTCTGGATTATTCAATCCAGGTCTGTGTGGGGCAAGGTCCCCTGATTGGGAGATTAGAGACCGTCTCCCAGTCTAAAGACCGACGACCAGGGGCCCCAGAATCCGATCTGCCCGCTGGATCAGGGAAGTGATGTTACACATACACCCCAGTCCAGAAAGGCAGTGGGCACAGGCCAGGTTGAAGGAGTAAAACTGCAGGATGGGGTTGTAGAGAGGCGTCCGTGCAACATATTTTTTTGGGGGGAAGGGTGGATTCATTGCTCATGACATTACATGCATGTGACCGTCTCCACCAAAGGCGGCTGGTAGGTAAACAGAGGATGTGGCTTAACGACTAGAGCGGCCGACTTTGAAGATGGGGAACCAGGTTCGAGTCTAGCAGGAAGCTCAAGCATCCTGTGATTCTGGGCAAATCCCTTAATTTCCCCGTGCCTTAAAAAAATGAATGCAACCGACTATAAAGCAAACGGTGCTAATGTAAAGCGTTCTGATATTTTCTGGTCGATTTCGCGCTATACAAAACCGCAATTATATTTATTTGTTTAAGAATAATAATAATAATTAGAAGTTAGGGTTGGTGTAAAATGCCCCCATCCGGGTGTTTTATGCAGGTGAAATATAGCGGCCGATTCCACTGGGTGCGAGGCCCACGCTGCGGGATGCCTCAACCCCGTCCGAGATCCTAATTGAATCACACACGCTTCAGGAACCTCCTGAAATGTAGATTAATGGAATGTTCTTTTTGAATTAACTTTCGGACTCTCGGGGTTGTGATCGCAGACCATCAGCTGCGGGCACCCTTCCCTATCTAACGCCGCGTTTCTTCCGATTCTGCTGTGTTCTTACCTCACTCAGGAGTAGCGAAGGTCACTCCCAGCTCTTCATAAAACTCTAAAATAAATACATTGTCACTCCCGTAATTTCCTTTGCACAAGAAAAAAGTTTACATGCCACTTAGGCATAGTTCATAGAGCCCTCACAATTCTGGCCCCAGCTTTGTGTTGTAAAGTTGGCCCCATCGATTACCCTAAATTCAAAATTCCGGCAGGTATATTTTTTCCAGCAGGATATTGCTTTCGGGTTCAAGTCGCAATATCCTGAACTTTACTTCCATATCGTATGAGAGGTGAATGCAATCCGATAAGGTGTAGGGAGCCGCCAAGGCCCGTCTCTCCCACTGTAGCGCTGGCAGGTTGTGTTGCCACCTCGCCTCCTATATAGGTCCATTATATTTCATAGCGCAAAGACGCCCTTGTCAGTTGCACAATGCAAATTCCAAACAGTATTAAGTAAGAGTGGGCAAAATGTAAATCCTCCCCCCCCCTACAGACTTCTTCAAATGTTGTCATACTTCACACTTTGAATGTTGTGAAGTTTTGAAAACGTGTCAAAATATTAACTGCGGTCGAAAACTCATGAAAAAAAGATTTGCAGAATTAACTTAAACAGTTTTAGCAAAAATCCTTACCAAAAGCCATTTATAGTTTATATTTGCTTAATTAAAACCTACCTTTTCCTGATTTTGATCGTCATTTTTTCAATCTTTTAGGCATTTGCAAAGGTTCGGAAAAAAACATAGTTTATGAAACAAACACTTTACAGATTTGAACAGCTCTTGAAGGAAGGTGGTCCAATGAGAGGGCAATAGTTGAGAGAACACGGTGACGACGCTGGAGACCATGTTGTGGTCTGTGTGCGGAGGGTAGGCAGAAAAGGGGCAGACTTGGTGAGACTTTTGATCCCAGGCTAACGTTACCATAGGACCCCATATCACAAGCCCTTAATTTTCCAGTCCTGGAGTTTTATTTTAGAAATGATTGTTTTGGAGTGTTTTAATTACTGTAGATCATTTGATATTAAACGAGGACTACAACTCCCAGAATGCGTCTTATTGTAACACGGGAGGCCCGGCTGGAGCACAGAGCCACTCGTGAGATTGCATGAGTGGTAGGTAAATAACTTTTATTCGGTTTCCAAATTTTACAGGAACCACAAAAAGTGCAGATGAGAATCAACATACTTAGTTTAAAAAAGAGATTGCATCAGTGTGTAACTCTGTGCCTCCAAACTCCGTGTTTGCAGTTGCTATGACCGGTGACGTCACGTGGGAACCCTGCCTTTGATTGACTTGCATAAGAGTGCACAAACCTGCTTGGGCGCCGGGACTTGGGCGGAAGGAGAGGCAGAGACGGCAGCTTCACTTCCCTCTCGGTGTAAGGCAGGTCCTGTGCCCCACGCCTGCTTCGCCTGGAGAGACCGAAGCAGTTAAAAGCCAGAGCAGAGGGCCGTGTCGCAGGAAGTGCAGTAAATGAGAAGCGGCGTGTGTCGGCATCACGTGAAGTGTCCGCGGCTCCGGCTGACTGTACCTTCTGTCTGACACTCCTCGGAGGCTGGCATCGGGACACCACGCCTGCCTGCGGAGCCGGGGCTGATCTACGACTCTCAACAGCAGCTCAACTGCCGTAAGTACATCTCGCAATGCAAAGGTTTAGGAATCTCTACAGTTTGTTCGGGGGGAGGGGTGGGCTCTGTCTCTGATCTCAGTGTGGAAAAGTGAAAACCTAGATTGGCTGTTGCTTCCACTACTGTTGGTGGGCATGAAATGTACTTTGAACGTTTCGGGAATCAGTACAAACAAGGTCGATTTTTAAAAGATTGTACCTTTTCGGCATCCTTCTGCTATAAAAGGTTATGTGCAGCTCTGGTACAGAGAGGGGTCTGGCCACAGTGGCACGCCGTGCCAGCTAGCAAAGCAGAGGCTTGAAGTCAAAGAAAAAAAACAAGCGGGAGGGGGCGGGAAAGGGGGAGGAGAGACGCAGAAGACGGCCGGAGCAGGACGGCGGGTGCCGGCAATGCCGGAACAGATTCGGGGGCGTTCCCGGCTTTTGGCTGACGTCGCGTGACGTAGCCAAAAGCCAAAAATTCTCGGGAACGCCCCCGAATCTGGTCCGGCATTGACAGACAGGCCCGTCTTCCAATGGCTAGCCTCCATTTATGGAGCTAGCCAATGAAAGACGGAGGCCGTTCCTGTCTCCAGTATAGATCTCAAGAGGTTTTCGCCTGCGCGAAAAAGATGCGCAGAGCGCATCTTTTCGCCAGGCAAAACCTAAAAAGACATTTCTTCAGCAACAATTTTCAGATAATTTGGCATTAAGGAAAGTGCCAAGCTATTTTAAAGGAAAAAGATCTACATGAAACAGATCAAATAATCAACCTGAGAAACATTATTTTACTTAAGGGTTGATATATATATATAAATAAAAGAATAAACAATTCTACAACGATATATATATACTTTATGTGTTTCCAGTCAGCAGGCACTGGTTCCCGGCAGGCCTTCTCGCTCAGGAGCAACGCGCCAGCTTGCAAACAACGGACTTTGTACTTAAATACAGCGCGTCGCCCCCCTCCCCCCAGGAAGACAAGATATTCACTGTGATAACACTGCTGCAAGGGGAGAGAGAAAGCAGTATTGACTGCATGAAGGTGACATACGAGTGACTTACCATCAATGTCTCCCTTAGAAAGGCTGCTGTGGTGGTTTTGAGGGCCGTGACCAACAAGTTTGGGGCACTTGCAGCGAGACACACAAAACCTGGCGTGGATCAGCCTGGGGAGCAGCGCATGCAGTGGCCATACAGGGAAGGATGGGTTAACATCATACTCCAATGGGAGTGGACTGCTGAAGTTTCAAACAAGTCAACAAGGTGGAATATCGCTGTTGATATGGAACTGGCACTGAGGAAAGCCGCAAGGCTGAAATGCGTCTCCCGAAGCGTTTGACAAACACAGCATTTCAATGCCATGCGCCTGAAGTAATGGCATTAAAGATCACTTGATGTTACAGAGCAAGTGTTAGACCCGTTCTTTTGTGAGTGGAGGTGGACTATATATATATATATATATATATATATATATATATATATATATATATATATATATATTATCAAGACTAAGGGCCAGATGTAGGTAAATTATATTTACCGACCTCTTAAATACCGAGTCATACCGACTCGGTATTACCGAGTAGGAAAATGAGATGTAGGTAAGAATGCCGGTAACAAATACCGACTCGGAACCTGTCGGTAATCGGAAACGGTATTTACCGTCTCGGAATATACCTACACGGTAAAATCCGAGACGGAAAAACCCAAACCGATCCACCGGTGCCACGGCCCATAGGAATGAATGGCAACTCCCGACCCGGAAAATACAGAGTAGGTAAAAAAAGACCCGGTATTTACCGTGTCGGAACTATCCGCCGAAGAATTTGAAACTGACAAACATGTGTGCCTGTGAACCAATCAGGTACTTCAACCACACCCAAATTCCAAGCCACAGGGGAACTAACCAATCAGATCCAACCACCACACCCCAGTACCTGGGACAGGCCACGCCCATGCAGGTGCAGAAACAAACAGTCAGGAGAGCAGGAGGACAGAGTGTGGAGCAGCCTTACCTGAGACAAAATACACAGCAAGATGGAGAGCCAGGAGGCACAGAGAGATGCTGCAGAGCGCAAAAGGAAGCAAAAGTTCAGCCAGGAGGAACTGCAGGTGCTGATTTCGGAGGTTGTCAGACATTATGGCAAAATCTTTGGAAAGCAAACTCTGCATGTTGCTGAATCAATCAAACGCAGCACCTGGTTGGACATACAAGGCAAGGTAAATGCCATTGGTGTCACCCACCGTGACCTAGAAGACCTAAAAAAACGGTGGTATGACATCCGCATAATCACCAAAAAAAAGCTTGCTGCCCACCGCAAGGAAAGTGATGCTACAGGCGGAGGAAGAAACAGAGCCCCCAGACTCACTGACATCGAGGAGATGGTCGCATCCACCCTTGAGAAGGAATGTATTCACGGAATTGGAGACGCAGACAGCTCAGCAAGAGGAGCAAAGAAACCAGGTAAGATGCAAGAACATTATCATTTACCCTTTTACCTATTCCCCTCACAGGACAAATCAGACTCCACAACAGGTTTAACTAATGTCCTGCAATGCATCCTGTGAAATGTAGTCATGTGTAGATACCTCAGAGCAGTCAGCGTGCATTGCAGCAAGGGGAGCAACAGACAAGTAGCATAGGCAAATGAGAGACAGGCTAAAGTGCTATAGAAGTGTATTTTATCTCATGACACAGGTGAACAACATTACTGACACAATGTCCATGTCTGTCCACAGGAGAGTCAAAGCGCAGCACAGCTGAGGTCAGAGAGAAGAGGAGGGAAGGAGCCGGACCTAGCACATCTCACGGAGGGCAGGACCAAGAGCAGGCAGCCCCGATACCTGAGGAGGCAACTGCAGAAAATCCACAATCCCCTCTCCTATTCGGTAGTCAGGACACAGGAGCGGCAGAACTATCACCCACCCCCACATCACCATCCCCAGTGCTGGGAAGAGTCAGGAGCCATGATGTGCCCCCTCGCAGAATACTGCAAACATCATCGGAGGAGGAGGAGGTGGAGGGTGACACACAGGACAGAGGCAACACCGAGCAGCAGCCCAGTCCCAGAGTCACGCGGGCCAGTGTCCGAGGGCGACGGCCACGGGAGGTAGAGGATGTGCGGCAAGTCCAAGGTGTCTTCTGCGGACTGGAGGCCACCATGGTGAAGGTGCAGCATCTGCAGGCAAAAGCAATGATGGGGGTTCAGAGGCACGCACGCACAACAAATAATAAACTGGAAGCAGTAGGCAAGGGCATAGGGGAAATGGCAGAGAGCATGCAATCCATGGCGTCAGGAATATCAGATATAACACAGTGCATGACTGTCCTGTGTGACAAATTGGACAGGGACCATTTGGAGAGACGCAAGGGCCGTGTGGATGTGCGCCAGCAAACCAAGGCCCTGAACATGTTTGCAACTGCCATAGTGCAGTGCTGCAACAATTTAAGTGAAGGCATGGCCAGGATGACCTCTGCAATGGAGCTGGTGCTCGCGCATCAGACTGGCACTGGAGGCGACACTTGTGCTGCCGAAAGCTAGGGCTCCACCAGCAGGAGTGGTGCAAGCACTCCTGTGCATGAGTTACGGAGGAGTGGCAGGCGTGGGGGAAGTGTGACAGGCCAGCGTGAGGACATTGATTCACAGCCACAGCAGCCCCGCCCTGTGGCCCGTGCCCACAAACAATGACTTTGCACTCCACCCAAGGCTGTAGTCACGGTGGTGTTAACCGTGACATCACACTCACGGAGTGTTTGTATTAGTGAGCCCAATGTGAGCTAACAATGCTGTGGCGTAGTGAATATTAAACTACTTCCACAAAGTTACATTCATGCCTGTGTCTCTTTACTCACTCAGAAATATTGTTGTGTAACCTCTGCCCGTCTCAGTCTCCCATCTGTAGCTGCTGCTGCCACTGTAGCTTGGGGCTCTGCCACCTCTGGGTCGTCATCAATGTCCTCATGATATGTGAGCTCCACCTCAGTGCCTTGCTTGGTGGCGAGATTATGCAACATTGCACAGGTCGCTATTATTTTGCAGCAGATGATTGGGGTGTACTGCCGTGCACCTCCACTCTTGTGGAGGCAGCGAAACCTGCTCTTTAGGAGTCCAAATGTGCGCTCAACTACGTTTCGTGTGGATCTGTGAGCCACGTTGTATCACCTTTCACTCCTGGTGGATGGGTTGAGGTAGGGAGTGAGCACAAAGGACCGCAGGGCATATGCACTGTCGCCTAGGGGGAGAAAGATAGACATTAATTGCAAGTACATGAGACGTAGATCTGATGTGAGTGTCAGGGTGTGTCAATGTGATTTACCTAGCAGGTATCCATTTCCAAATTCTCCGGCAAGTAGGCGTGTGTATATTCCACTATTCTGAAAGATGTATGAATCATGGGTACTTCCGGGGAACTTGGCTACGATGTCAGTGATGAGGTTACCTGCATTACATATGACCTGGACGTTGATGGAGTGCGTCGATTTGCGATTCCTGTATATGTGCTCTGTGGCTGCAGGTGGACAGAGTGGGACGTGGGTGCCATCGATGCAGCCGATCACGTGAGGGAAGTGTGCCAGTTGATAAAAGTCAGTCTTGGTTTTGGCTAATTCTGCAGGTGTAACAGGGAATGAAATATAATGCCCCATCCTCTGCATCATGGCGTCAATAAACCTCCTGAAGAAGCGGGACAGGCAGCCCTGGGACACGCCACCCACTACAGCTATCACACTCTGGTAGCTCCCTGAGGCCAGCAGGTATAAGCTACATAGCACCTGGACATGAGGTGGGATGGCATGGGCCCTGGGTGTTGGGTGGTCCAGGAGAGGGTGTAGGTCCCTGATCAATTGCTTGATGGTGTCTGGGTGTAGCCTGTACCTCTGCAGTATTTCAGGCTCTGTCAGTTGGAACAGCGTTATCCTCTGCCTGTACACTTGTTCCTCCCTTAGCCATTCTCTCTGTCCTGCTGCCTGTAGTCTCTGCCGTCTTGCTATGATGTAAAAAGCCGCCATCATGGGTCCTGAGGTGCATTTTGGGACTTTTTTTATAGCCCTCCCTTGGTTACCACCTGCTTTCAATGCATGGTAAATACCGACTAAAAAATACCGTTTTTCGGCAGAATCGGTATTTTTGTGCTTACCTACATCTCCAAGGCTAATTTTTACCGTTTCTGATTTACCGAGTCGGAGAATACCAACTCGGTATTTATGTATACGGTATATTCCGACACGGTAATTTTACCGGGTCATTCTTACCGAGTCGGTATGTTTCCGACTCGGATTTTCTAAAATCGGTAATTAATGGCCTCCTACATCTCATTTCCTCGGTAACGGCCGATTTTACCGGTTTTCGGCCGTTACCACCCGGTAAACGCCTACCTACATCTGGCCCTAAGTGCTCACAAAAAAGAGGATTTTTTAAAGACTATTGAATTACATTTCTATGTTATTCATCTGCCTCTTCACCTGGAATGAAAATTATTGTCAAGCAATATTGAAAGAAGTTAATTGGGCAATAATTAAGAGAGTAGCTATCCCACAGTGTAGTACAGGTAAAATTATGAAAATAGTAGAGTGGATTTATTGAGGAGATTGTAGAATGCTATGTAATAGTGTTTAAATTAATGTACTGTTATTCTTGTGCTTATTTATAGGAATCCACACACATTCATACTAGAAGAAAAGCACAGAAATAAGAGCAAGAGGCTTAGAAGGTGGCATTCCAGATTTGCTGTGGCAGTCTCTCTCTCTCTCTCTCTCTCTCTCTCTCTCTCTCTCTCTTTCTCTTTCTCTCTCTACTTCCCCTTCTGCTGGTGTATTGTGGCAAATATATTATATTTTATCCAGTGCAGTGGTGGAGTGGAATTGGGAGCCACGTCTGTTCCTGTGGCAATCCCAACGGGGTACCTTGACAGATTGAAGTGTCATTAGTACAGATTTCCACCCAGACAGAATGGCAGAAGGCATAGAGTTTAAGGCCTTAACCACCTTTTAGGGTCAAATGGGGCAAACCAAAACATGTGAAGAACTCTTTCAAGAGTACCTTCGCCATCGCCATGGTGGTGTTCTCTTTAGTGGGGTAGGCCTCAATCCATTTACTGAATGCACAGACAACCACTAGCACATATTTCAAGTTATTGACTCATTCCATTTCGATGAAATTCATCTAGAGAACCTCGAAAGGGAAGGAAGGTGGTGCAAAACTGCCAACAGGGGTGGGGGTACCCGTTTCAGGATTGTGCATCAGGCAGATCATGCAGTACTTCATCAGGTGGGCAGCAACTTTGGGAATATTGTCATTCCACCATACAGGATCTAATAGCCTGCAAATCCCTTTCGCACTAATGTGTGCTGGCCCATGCGCCATAGTAACCACAGGTAGGACATATGCATCCGGTAGCATCCATCTCTGCTTTCCGGATTTCTCTAGCACCCATCCTCATCCAAATTATCTGTGCTCTCCTGATAACTCTTCAATTGTTACCTCACTCTGAATCTCCTTGATGTTCTCCAGTGTATCCTCAAACATTGTTCACTCTGGCACCCATTTAGCAGTACCTGCCACAAACATCTTTTTCATTTTGGTCCGTGCTGTCTCCGCTGTCTGATCTGCAAATGCATACCCCCTCCCAGCATCATCAATTAGCCTTGAGAGCACTGCACTTCACTATTGCTAATTTCTTAGAGAGTACCAGGGCTGAAAGAAGTCTGTGTGTTAGAGGGCCATTCTGTATTCTCATTCCATGGGACGTTAGGAACCCCCTCTCTGCCCAGAGCCACCCACAATTATGAGCCATGCCAAAAGCGCACTGGCTGTCATTATATATATTGATAGCCAGTCCCACACTCAACTCACAGGCACGAAGAAGGGCCACCAACTCTGCAGCTTGTGCTTATTGATAGGGAACTCTTGATGTCTTAACTACAGTGCTTAGGGTGGTGATAGCATAGGCCGCTGTTGTTGTGCTATCTGGTAATTTAAAACAAGAGCCATCAACATATAGCTCCCCTTGGGGTTCAGATAGGGGAACATCTGCCAGGTCTACCCGTCCCTTTCTCTCTTCTTCATTACGGAAGATGAAATCCTGCACGTCCGTCTCCTCACTGTCAGAAAGGAGGGGTAGTAACGTGGCTGTGTTCAAGGTGGCATATCTTTTGATGGTGACATGTGGTGCAAACAGGGTCAGCTCATAGCCAGTCAGACGTGCACTGGTAAGCTGCTGCGTCTTTGTTCTGGTTAAGAGTGTGTCCACAGCATGTGAGACCATGACTGTGATCAGTATCAAGGACGAGCCCTGGCGATGGTCGGGTAGAAATGGCCACTGCCGCGACCGCTCTCA
This sequence comes from Lissotriton vulgaris, assembly GCF_964263255.1. NCBI lineage: Eukaryota > Metazoa > Chordata > Amphibia > Caudata > Salamandridae > Lissotriton > Lissotriton vulgaris. The sequence goes on from NC_141685.1 coordinate 880,491,887, forward strand.
GACAGGTCGGGAGGGCTCTGGCGACTTTGTCAAGCAGAGCAGAGAAATAGGCACACAACCTTTGCTTACCTCCAAAGACCTGTGTTAAGGCAGAGAAAGTGCAGTCAGCCGTTTTGTGTACGTACAACACGAACAGCTCTGATAGTCTGGAATGCCAAGCACAGTTGCAGAGCAAAGTGCTATTTTTAGTTGCTCAAAAGCATGTTGACAGTCATGCATCCAAGGCAGGGGTTCATGCACATCTTTAGTGGTTAGGCGCAGCAAGGGCTTCGTTAGTAAAGCAAAGTTGGGGATCCAGTGGCGGCAATAATAAGGAATACCTATAAAGGTTTGCACATCCCGTTGCGTCTTAGGGATGGGCATCTTAGTTATAGCAGCAATGCGCTCAGGTTTTAGTCTCCTTCCCTCCCTCGACAGTAGGTGACCTAAGTAGGTGACCTCCTGTCGACAATATTGAAATTTAGAAAGTGACACTTTATGTCCATGGTGGGCCAAATGTAATGATAGTTTAACTGTTGCAGCCTTGCAACCCTTTTCAGTATCCAAAGCTATTAAGAGGTTGTCCACGTACTGCGGTGCTTGAAGGGTGGTGGCAGCACTCACAAGGGCCCGCTTGTGCATTTGGGGACAGACTGCGAGCTTCAGTGAGGTGCGGAGCTCTTTTGTTACCCGTTCCACCACTGGACCCTCTGCTGCTCTTTTTAATTGATTTTATCATCGTCCAGTACCTTTTAAAAATTCTATAATTTTTGCACTCTACTTGCCTGACTTATTCGGGAATACATCGCAGGTGATTTAATACCCGCTACCGCTCCAGGGTGTGCCTCCCTGCCCCGTTCCACCGCGGCTGACGTGCCGATTGTTGTGGAGGGCAGGCGCCATCTTGGGTGAGGTATCCGGATCCCGGTGGTGCCGCGCGCTGCGGTCTAGCTGGGGGTGGGGCTAAGCCATAAATCACAATGGCCGGCCGGAGGCGCAGCGGACGCGCGCAGCCGGCGCGCCGAAGGTGCGCCTAAGGCAAACCCGTCTGCACCCGTCCGCGGCCGGCTTGGGCTAGGGGCAGATAACCCTGCTAATTTTATTTCTTACCCAGCCCTAGAGTTGATTCGTTTGCATGATCACTGGCCTCTTTGCCCCACCGTATTTTCCAGACTTGACTCACTGGGACTCCTTTGTCCCCGGAAGGCTTTTCTAGAATTTGATTCTCCCCTGGCCACAACACTATCACCTCCCCTGCCAGCCCCTCGGACTGCTTCTCCTTCTCCTGTTAAAAGAGCTGTAAACTCCAACTTCACTGTGAGCTACCTGAACACCCGCTCGCTAGTTAAACACCAGCTGGAGATCTTTCAGCTCCTAGACGCGGAGAAACCAGACATACTGCTGGTCACCGAAACCTGGCTCAACGAGGAGTCATTTCCCGACATCCTCGCGGCTGTCCCGTCTGGGTATTACATCCTTCAAGCTAATAGATCTTCGGGCAAGCCGGGTGGTGGGGTGCAGCCATTTTTAAACACCCCATCAGATTCTCCTCTGTAGATGTGGCCACCATTCCCTTGGTTGACTGCCTTATCTTAAGACTTGAATCTTCGGTGACCCCTCTTAGTTGTGTCCTCGTATACCGGCCCCCCCCAGCCTATGCCCAGTTTCCCCTCACTGTTTGGCGGTTTTCCCAGCTGGTAATAAAGAATTTGAAATTCCTGATTATAGGGGATTTCAATTACTGGCCCTCTGATGCTATAGAGAGCGTTTGCTCATCTATCTTTACCGACCTGTTAGTCGGCATGAATTGTTCCCAACATATCCATTCAGCAACCCAAGTCAAGGGCCATATTTTATGTATTAAATATTTTATTGAGCATAAGCAAAAAATGCACCCCATCCAATTCTGCAAAGGCCGTAACCAGTCCAGGGAGGCCGAAATCAGCGGCCTCGCGGACACCCCGCCTAGGGCCAGCGGAGAAGTCATCTCATTAACACAGCAAGCCGCCTACAACCCGAAAAGGGCCGGCCGCGTCTTAAGAGGTGCTACAACGGTGCAAGCTGAGCAGTGCTAGTGCATTGCAAGGAAACGAGAATCAAAGAACTGTAAACAACCCCACCGCCCACCCCCCCCCGCCCCACCCCTCTCCTTGTCCATTTCCGGGCTCTAGCTATAGGTCGGGAACCCCTCTCAACAGTCAGTGGATGCCACGCGCGCAGGGCCTGTGCGTTTGCGAGCGTGTGGTTTGGGGTCCGGGAGGGGCGTTTCCGCCAAGCGGAGCAGTCGCAGGTAGCGTGGACAGCTCACCTCCCGGAACTCACCAGTAAGCAAGGCGAGGAATGGCTGCCAAAGTTCCGCAAAGTCCGCCCCCCTCCCCGCTGCCGCCAGCGACAGTTTCTCCATCACCAGGATTGCCCACAGACGGTGAAGCCACCCCAACTGCTGCGGAGCCTGGGTCGCCCTCCAGTGCGCCACAATATTCTGGACTGCAGCCCCAAGCGCAAGCGCGATCAGGCGCCCGCGCCAGGATTTCAGAGGATACATGAGTGCGTTTGGGAGGCCCAGCAGGATGTACGCAGGGAAGCGCGGCAGCTGTGTGTCTAGATGTGCATCTATAAGATCCAGGATAGGGTCCCAATACGGGCGCAGCGCCTTACAGCTCCAAAGCAGATGTTCCAGGGTCCCTAGTTCCCCACAGCCCCTCCAGCATCTGTCACTGATTCGGGCATCCCATTGGTGAAGTCTCTCAGGGGTGTGGTACCAGTATGTTGCCACCTTCGTCAAGGTCTCGGTAAGACCAGTGTGGTGTGCCGAGTGCCTGGCTCTATGGTATATCCCTTCCCATTCCTTCCTAGTGAGCTGCCTCCCCAAGTCCCTCTCCCATCGGACCTGGCCTGCATTGTATGTGTGTGCCTGCGTGAGCAGCAGCTGCTGGTAGAGATCCGATATCAGCTTCTTGTCGGAGGTGCGCGTCAGCAGCCATCGCTCATAGGGCGTGAGGTGCCGTTGGGCTCCGGGCTGGACCGAGGGGTGGAGCACCGAGTGGCGTACCTGCAGGTACTGCAAACGTTCTGATTCCGCCACGCCGTAATCTGCCTTGACCTGCTGGAACAACAGTACGCCCTTGAGGTCGAACATGTGTCCCGCCGCGCGACAGGGTGTCGTCCGCCACGTCGTGAACGTGCCGGCGTCCAGGCCCGGGGTGAAGTCGGGGTTCTCAAAGATAGGAGTCATGGGTGAGGGGAAGGTGGTCAGCCCCTTGGACACGGCCACTCTATCCCACACTCGCAGGGCTGTGCTGGTGATTGCAGAGGCATACAGGTTGTGAGGGCGGTGTCGGCGCGGGAGGAAGGGCACGCCCTGGAGGGTACGGCCGGCTACTGCCTGGTCGAGGAAGAGCCAGTGCTTACCGGACTCTAGCTGGAACCATTCCACAAAGGTGCGCAACTGAGCTGCCTGGAAATACAGTGTGAGGTCTGGCACCCCGACTCCTCCGTTCGCGGGGGGTAGAGTGGCGAGGGTGTGCTTGAACCTGGGTCGTCGGCCGTTCCAGATGAACCGTGACAGTTCCGATTGCGTTTGCTGGAGCCAACCCGTCGGGGGGTCCAGGGGGAGCGTCTGGAACAGGTACAGAATCTGCGGGAGTATTGTCATCTTGACTGCGGCAATTCTTCCCAACCACGACAGCGTGAGTGGCTTCCAGCGCCGGAGCTGCTCCCGGAGCTTGCGAGTGAGGGCCTCGTAGTTGGTCCGCGTAGTGTCTCGGACCGTAGGAGCCAGGCGAACGCCCAAGTATGGGACGGTTGTGCCCGACCATTGGATCTGGAATTCCGATTTAATCTCGGCCACTACATCCGGGCTCAGCGAAACATTCAAAGCCTCAGATTTGGCTTCGTTGATCTTGAAGCCCGAGGCCAGGGCGAAGGTGTGCAGCTCCACGAAGAGAGCGCGCAGGGATCGCATCGGGTCGGTGAGGGACAGCAAGACGTCGTCAGCGTACAGGCTAATCTTATGCGTGTCGGCCCCGAATTTGATACCTGAGATGTGAGCATGCTGTCGCACCCTCTGGGCCATCGGCTCCATGTATAGTGCGAATAGGAGCGGCGACAGCGGGCATCCCTGGCGTGTACCCCTGCCGATGTCGAATCTCGGGGAGGTGTGCCCGTTCACCCGTACCGCGGCGTTGGGCCGGCGGTAGCAATTGAAGATGCGATGGCGGAGTTTCTCTCCGAATCCGAAGTGACGGAGGGCCTGGTTGAGGTATGGCCAGTGCACTCTGTCGAAGGCCTTCTCCGCATCAATGGTGAGCAGCATGCAGCCGGGTTTAGTGCGCGATCCGGCTTCAATGAGGTGCAGCACCCGCTTGGTGTTGTCGCTGGTCTGCCGTTGGGGGATAAAGCCCGCTTGGTCGGGATCTATCAGTTGCTGCATATATGGGGCGATGCGGCTCGCTAGTATGCCAGTGTAGAGCTTCAGGTCTACATTCAGTAGCGATATGGGTCTGTAGGAGCCGCAGGCCGCCGGGTCCCGACCGGGCTTGGGAATAACAGAAATCGACGCTTCCAGCAAGTCCGGGTGTATGGCGCCAGGCGAGTCAAACGTGTTGAACAGGTCACGCAAGAGAGGGGCAAGCTGTTGGCAAAAGGTCTTGTAAAACGCCGCGGTATAGCCGTCGGGTCCCGGGGATTTCCCGACCTTGAGGCGGGCAATGGCCGAAATGACCTCTTCCAGGGCTATGGGCCTCTCCAGGAAGTCCGCCTGGGCCTGGGTGAGGGTGGGGAGGTCCGCACCCCGCACGTAGGCCAGACCGGCATCCGGGTCTAAGTGATCCGCGTCATAGAGCGCCGCATAGAAGTTGCCAAAGGCCGTGGCGATCGCTGCGTTTTCCGTGACCAGGTCACCACTGGGCAACCGGAGCGAGCGCACCTGTTGCCTCTGGGTTTGCGCCCGAAGCCTACTCGCCAGCAGTCTTCCACAGCGGTCGCCGCCGGTGTAGTAGACGTGTTTAAGGCGCATCGCGGCGTATTCCGCTACGTCTTGGTCCAGGGCAGCTAGCATTTTCCGCTCGGCGCATAGTTGACGCCACGCTCTGGCTGCCCCGGTGCGTTGGTGCATCTGTTCCAATTCCGCCACGCGCTGGGAGAGTTCGGCGCGTTTCAGCTCCCTCTCTTTGTTGTTGGCCGTGGCGACGGAGATGATTTCCCCGCGTAAGACCGCCTTGAGGGCTGCCCACTGGGTCGCTTTGGTAGTGTCATCATTGGCATTGTGCTCCAGAAAATGGGTAATCGCCGACGAGAGCCGAGCTCGAGTGTCAGCCGAGTGCAGGAGACCGTCCCGCAGCCTCCAGTGCCGCTGTGGAGTCGGCATCGCTCCTACCCGAAGCGTCGCTACCACCGGGGAGTGGTCCGAGAGCGAGGTTGGCAGAATCTCCACGCTCTCCACTTGTAGCGCCAGCTGCGAGGAGCCCAGAAAATAGTCCAGCCTCGCGTATGTCTTATGCGCCGCCGAGTAGTACGTGTAGGCGGTAGTTTGGGGGTATGCGTGCCGCCAGAGGTCGATGAGACCCAGGTCCGACAGATGCGCGTGACCCGCCGCTGTGAGCGCCCCCACCTGACCGGATCTCTGACCCGAGCGATCCGCTGTGTTATGAAAGACTATGTTAAGGTCCCCCCCCAGTAGCAAATGAGTGTGTGTGGTGGCTGTAGCGGTCTCTAGAGCTGTGTGCAGGAACTTCTCCTGGCCCTCGTTCGGGCCATAAACAGAACCCACTAGCAAGGTGTGGCCCGCTATTAGGAAGCTATAGAGTAGGAGCCGCCCTCTAACTTCGGCCTCTTTCTGGAGGACTTTCCCCTCAAAGGATTTAGCCACAAGGATCGCCACCCCTGCGGTTTTCTTCGGGGAAGAGGAAAAGAACTGCCATGGGAACGCGCGGGATTTGAGTCTATGCTGGTCGCTGCGCACAAGGCGTGTTTCCTGAAGCAGGCAGATATCCGCCTTGGAGCGCTCGAGGTAGGACAATATCGCCCTGCGTTTGTTCGGGCTGTTGAGACCCCGCACATTAAGCGTGAGCACTATAAGGTGTCGTGGCATAGCAGAGGTCGTGTCAGGGAAGCCAAGCTTGCCCCGCGGCCGGGATCGTAGGCCCGCGGGTCGCCACACAACACTGCGCTAGGGTTCGCGGCGGAACGCCATTTGACTGCGAAAGGCCCTGGACAAGGAGAACCCCCCCGCCCCTCCCCCCTCTCACCCCGAGAACCCCCAACTTCAACCTGCCCCCCCAATCGGGACAAGTGTCTCGCCTGAACCCCCCCCCTCTGCAGTGCAAACTCCCCTCGAAGGGCCATATTTTAGACCAGGTTTGGACTTCTAACCTAGACATCTCCACACCTCTTATTCTTTCTTGCCCCTGGTCTGACCATTTTATTATCTCGTTTTCTTTTGCCATTACCTCTCACGCTGGTCGAACCCTCGAGGGAAACCTCTTAGCCAGGAACTGGAATAGGGCAGACCTTGGCGAATTTGTTTCCCTACTCAAGGTTTCCCCCCCTGCTGAGTGCGACTCTGCAGACGCCCAGGCCTCGGGCTTAAGGCGATGGCTCGAATCAGCAAGTGACACTGTAGCTCCCCTTAAACGCGTCAAATTAAAGCGCCCCCATGACGCGCAAAGATGGTTCTCAGAGGAACTCAAAGCTATGAAACATAAACTTAGACAGGCCGAGCGCTGCTGGCGGCAAGATTACGCCCCAGAGAAGAAGCTGGTATTTGCGGCTCGGCTCAAAGAATATAAGCAAGGTATTCTACAGGCAAAAACCTCATACTTTTCCCAAAAAATTGTAGACTCTAAAGCCAAAGACATCTTCTCCATTGTGGAAGAATTGTCGCACCCAGATAGGGTGACCATTAAACCTCTTCCCTCTCAGGCCCTTTGTGACACCCTTAATTCCTTTTTTGTAGACAAAATAGCAAAAATTCGAAATAATATTTCCTGCTGGACTCCCTCAGCCTTATCTATTCCAATCACCATCCCTGTCATCTCCAATCCCCACTCAGTTAACCAGATACCCCGATCTCTGAGGAGGAATTCTTCGCCCTGTTGAACAAGGTGACCTCTGGCTCCCCCACTGATTGCGGCCCCCCTCATGTCCTGCAAGAGGCTTTCACTGCCTGTCCTGGGCCCTCTCTGACACTTCTTAATGATTCACTTAAAATGGGCTCGGCACCTAGTTCCTTTAAGACCGCTGAAGTAGTGCCCATCTTAAAGAAACCCAACGCTGACCCGTCCCTCATGAGCAACTTCCGCCCCATCTCCCTGCTCCCCTACCTCAGCAAAGTACTGGAGTCCCATGTCACCAACTTTTTGAGCTCCTTCATCGAACGTACTCAATTTCTTGACCCTCAACAGGCTGGTTTTAGACCTGCCCATTCAACTGAATCGGTCATACTTTCTGTGATGGAGGAGCTGCGAAGGGGGGCAGACCTTAAGACCAGCCAGATACTGGTGCTCCTGGATTTGTCGCCCGCATTCGACACGGTCGACCATGATATTCTGGTCGACCGTGTCAGTGATGCCAGCATCCAGGGGCTGGCCCTTGAGTGGGTTCGCTCCTTCTTAAGCGACTGTCACCAGGCTGTCCGTCTCCCCCACTTTTCTGCTGATAAAGTCAGGTTGACATGTGGTGTCCCTCAGAGCTCTTCCCTCTCCCCCCTCCTTTTTAACTAGTACCTCACCCCTCTTATTCGTTCTCTACGAGGCTGGAACATCACTGCATTTAATTATGCAGACGATATTCAGCTGGTCTTTGACATTGACTCTTCGGCCAAATCTATCTACAATTTTCAATACACCCCATGCTTTATTAGTGACTGGATGGGGGGAAACCATTTGAAGCTCAACCCCGACAAGATTGAGTTGGTCTTGATCGGGGGTGTCTCCAACCCTTGGAGCTCCAACTTTTGGCCCCCATGCCTGGGCCTGGCCCCCCGCCCTGTTGACTCTGTTAAAAGCCTCTGAGTCACCATTTGCAATGACCTCTCGATGAAGCCCCATATTAATGCCGTGGTCTTCTCCAGTTTCTTCCATCTACGTAAGGTCCGGAAGATATCTCGCTTCCTGACTACGGAGGCCCTTACCCTGGCACTTTTGGCTCTCGTAATCTCCAGGATAGATTATGCCAATTTCCTCTAAGTCTGTAACCCTGCCTACCAGTTGAACCGTCTGCAGCTGGTACAGAACCAGGCTGCAAGACTGATCTTTCATCAGCCCAGGCACCACCATGTCCACCCCTTGCTTAAAACCCTTCATTGGCTCCCGGTAGCCAAACGCTGTGAGTTTAAACTGAAAGAACAGAACGAAAATGCCAGTACTGATAACAAAGGATGATTAACATATGTTATAACACAGCACCTGAAAATATAATTCAAGACTGGGAGCTGATTAGTAGCTTTTATTATTTTGTTCAGTTTTGTCAAAAGAGCAACTGTTTTCATGAAAAACTTATTCAAAGAAATAAACAGCTAATACATGCTAAGGACAACAATAAGAAATCAGGGAATCTTTCACCACATCAAGCATGTCACAGGCATACAACATTCAACCATTCAGGGGCAAAAAGGGGGCTGCAAGGGACTAAGAAACTGCAACGTGTACAATATTTACAGTGAACAAACGAGCACAAGAATACTGAGGGGAGCCACAGTCTGCAAAGTATTTGAAAAATGGCACTAGAAAATTATTCATACAAAAAGTACATTCCTTCAACAAATTCGAATATTCTCAATGTTTTTTTAAGAAATCAAAAGATAATGTACAAGAGGTAGTGATAAGCAACAGAGAGATTTTTGATGAGCTTATCACCCATGCAGACTCTAAAGTGGCAGGGGCCTACGCGTTTCGAATCCTGCTGTTCTTGGAGGATTCTCTTCAGGGCCTTTAGTCTTATCTAGAAAGAAATGAAAAAAGATTAAGGGGGAAGGTTTATAAAAGAAGTGCATTCAATTGATCAACATCAGATTCCTCACTCAGATCGCACCCTTTCCTCCACAGCTTACCAAAAATAGCGGAAGTGCAATTGAGTAATGGAATTCACAGCATCTTTGGCTGGGGGGGGTGGGAGTGGTGAGCGATACCTACAAACGGTCAAGACAGACATTGATTACGGTGGAGACCTAATCGGGGAGGCTGAGGAATTGGAAGTTGGAAGGGTTTATTAATCTTACCTGCCTTAGTAATAGACGGGAATGCTGTGCTTGAATCAAAGTCAGAACACAGAAAGGGATGAAAGTTTTACCTGTAAATGAATAAGCGAGTATATGGTCAGGGCGGGTTTCCTTGTAATGGAAAGCGAGTAGTTCTGAGATAACTACAGAAGTTCTTACCTACTATTCTTGGACCTTTATTTCGGAGTGCATCGCCGTAGACATGAAAATAAATGATGGCACGAAGTCTGTTGGGGAATAATGGAGCAAAAGCTTCAGTTTACAGAGACCGCCGGAGGATACTAAAGTATCAACGTGAAACTAATAAAGTTTCTTACCGGAAACACTGCACGTTCAGTGGAAAAATAGCTTTAACCAACACTTTATCTAGGATTGTTTTAGAGAGCCTGGAAAAGAACCAACAGGAGCCCGTAAGAATAGTTTGAAATATTAACCGCCCGTGTTTTAGCAAAACATCAAGAAAGCAGTACGGCTTACCGTAATTATTTACTCAGGGCGTGGTCCGCCAAACGCGGCTCGCCGATTACGGACAATTCAAAATTCCCTGAAAAATATAACATACAGGGTGTCAGGGGAACACTATTCCGGGTGGGTGGAACTTAATTTAAAAAGAGTTTTAGACGTATTACCGTCAGCGCGGCGGTGCACGCCGAGGGCATGTTGGAGAGTAGTTACTAAGGCAAAACAACGGAATCAAGGTTAGTTTCAAAGTAGGGAAGTGTGACCGGCTGACACAGCAAGACAAACAGTCTAGTGATACTCACAATAAATTCACTAATCCAGACCTTCGGCCGACGGCGTTGCGAGGGTGCTGCACACTGGCTCATGCGCCTTAGCTAGCCGAGCTACGGCTTCACCGCCCATATATATAGGTCAAGATTTGGTGTACGCCCACAATGGGTCCCGGTAGTCTGCTTGAGACAAAAAACCAGGACTGGATTTACAGGCGTAGTGGGTGTAAATAGATGAGAAACAAACACCCGGCCAGGTTATAATTTAAATATTTCGCTTAATTCATTCAGCCCAGAAACTGCTGTGTCAAATTTGACTATCAGGAAGGCTTCCCATTTCGACAATGCAAGATTTTGATCGCCACCTCGAGGATTTTTTTCCACTTTGGAAATCACAGTCCATTTTAAGTCACTTACAGTGTGTTGCATCCGCGTCCAGTGGAGCACCAAAGGGGCATTTTCAACCTTCCTCTTTATTCTCGATTTATGTTGCGAGATCCGATGGCGGATCTCCTGGTTGGTTTTACCTATGTACAGTAGACGACAAGGGCATATAATGCCATAAACAACAAACTTGCTCTTACAGTTACTAAAGGAGGTATGTTTCCAGAAGATTCCGTTGTGTTGGAACAGTGAACCCTCAACTGAAGATTCACAACAGAGGCAAGTGCCACATCTGTGGTGTCCAAGAATGGGGGGCATCCCCATCATTTGACGTAGCGTTGTGGGTTTGGGCGCTGGCATGGCAGCCCGGACTATGTGGTTGGCAATGTTATTTTCCTTTTTAAAGGCAAATAAGGGCATATTTACAAGACTGTCATCCAGATCTTTTACTAGGTGCCAATTTTGTTTTATGACCTTTTTCAGATGATTGGCATTCGGGCAATATGTCGTGACACAAACCTGTCGTTTTTGTTCAGGTTTGGTTTTGAACCCTTCCAACTTCCAATTCCTCAGCCTCCCCGATTAGGTCTCCACCGTAATCAATGTCTGTCTTGACCGTTTGTAGGTATCGCTCACCACTCCCACCCCCCCCAGCCAAAGATGCTGTGAATTCCATTACTCGATTGCACTTCCGCTATTTTTGGTAAGCTGTGGAGGAAAGGGTGCGATCTGAGTGAGGAATCTGATGTTGATCAATTGAATGCACTTCTTTTATAAACCTTCCCCCTTAATCTTTTTTCATTTCTTTCTAGATAAGACTAAAGGCCCTGAAGAGAATCCTCCAAGAACAGCAGGATTCGAAACGCGTAGGCCCCTGCCACTTTAGAGTCTGCATGGGTGATAAGCTCATCAAAAATCTCTCTGTTGCTTATCACTACCTCTTGTACATTATCTTTTGATTTCTTAAAAAAACATTGAGAATATTCGAATTTGTTGAAGGAATGTACTTTTTGTATGAATAATTTTCTAGTGCCATTTTTCAAATACTTTGCAGACTGTGGCTCCCCTCAGTATTCTTGTGCTCGTTTGTTCACTGTAAATATTGTACACGTTGCAGTTTCTTAGTCCCTTGCAGCCCCCTTTTTGCCCCTGAATGGTTGAATGTTGTATGCCTGTGACATGCTTGATGTGGTGAAAGATTCCCTGATTTCTTATTGTTGTCCTTAGCATGTATTAGCTGTTTATTTCTTTGAATAAGTTTTTCATGAAAACAGTTGCTCTTTTGACAAAACTGAACAAAATAATAAAAGCTACTAATCAGCTCCCAGTCTTGAATTATATTTTCAGGTGCTGTGTTATAACATATGTTAATCATCCTTTGTTATCAATACTGGCATTTTCGTTCTGTTCTTTCGGATATTGGCTCAGCCATACTGATTAGAGCCACCCCTTTGTAGTTTGTTGGTGAGTTTAAACTGGGCTGTATTATTTTTAAAGCTCTGGCCGGCCTCGGCCCAGCCTTCATCTCCTCTTTACTTCATCACTACTCCCTGTTGCGCCACCTCCGGCCATCCCATCTCGCTTTACTCACTACACCTTTATTTAAGCGCAAGAAGTTTGGAGGGCTTAGATTTTCGTTCCTTGCCCCCTCCTTCTGGAACGCGCTCCCTCTAGAGTTTAGACTTACTGCTTCTTACGCTCATTTCAGATCTCTTCTGAAAACCTATCTGTTTCGCAAGGCAAATGATTAGGTACTCTCCTTCCCCTTCTCCCCTTTTCTTTCCTGCTACCTGCACTTCTCTCTGTTTGACCTAATTTTGCCAATAGCGCCATGAAACCGTTGGGAGTAAGCGCGCTCTATAAGAATTTTTAACATAACATAGCTGCAATAGGACAATATCTAAGAGAAGGCCGAGTGAGTCCAATTGACCTTTTAAAGCTTGGCTATCAATACTGGGGCTTTCAGTATAGCCCTGAGGAGCCCGACAGAATCTAAAAATTCTGCCGGCCAAGGAGAACCCAAACAGATACCTGCTATCTGGATGTATAAGGATGCTTAAGAGCGCATTCTTTAAATCATTGACAGAAAAGTATGTGGCAGAGGGAGGAATCATAGTCAGGAGAGCAGTGATGTCGGGGACAAAGGGAAACTGAGTGACTACAATCTTATTCACCTCACGCAGGTCAATCATAAAGCGGTAGACATTGGAGTGATCATCTGGGGAACCCAATGGTGCCCATTTTAAGATGGGAAGAAAGGACTATTGCACAAATTTGCAGTTGTCTCCTCAATAACCCCAGACGCAATCAAATCCTGTATAATCTGCAATAGCGCCCGTTCTCCTGCACTTGGTATCTTGTACTGGGGAAGACGAGGCAAAACAGCATTGTCTTTAACTCTGATGGAGACCGGAGGTATCTGCAACAGGCCTACATCTGTATCACCTGTAGCCCATAATGTCGTCGGCACCTCCTTAAAATCAGCGGGAAGGGGCTCATCCTTTGACAAACATTGCTTAGAATTCACTACATTGGGTCCTATGGTCATATAGACGCCATCTGGGGAGCACAAAATTGTCGCATGTAACTTTTTCAACAAGTCCAAACCCATTAAATTCTCACCACAGTTAGATGTCAATAAGAAGTGCGAATCTACTGTAAAAGGACCAATAGTCAGGGCCAGTGGCTCGGAGATGAGGCTCACAACTGGTATACCTGAGAAGCCTACCGAAACATTATTTTGGCCAGACAGGGCTGTCCCAGGGACCAGGGAATGAGAAACAGAGCTATTCATTGTACCTGTGTCCACCAAGAATTTCTTCGCTGAGCCCTGCAGATCAGCAGTAACATTAGGTCCCCGCTGACCCATAGGGATCTGAACTGATCCCTCACCCTGCCCTTGGCTGTCCTAGCCGTGGGTAAGTCCCAACACTTGGTCCAAATCATAATCATCATGGTAATACTGTTGCCCCCTCAGCTCATCGAAATAGTTCTGATCAGACTGACCTGGCTGTTCCTCTCCTCCCCGACCTCCACCATAGCCACCTGCTCTCCGGCCTCGTCCTCTGGATCCCAGTCCCCTCGGAGCCTCACCCCTTTGCAACAGTGTTGGACACTCACTACGCCAATGTCCCTCTTCCTTACAATATGCGCACTGGTTCGGCCCCACAGGTGTAGTATTCCTGCCAGTGTGGGGCTACTGCTGGGCCAGACCAATGCCCCGTCCTCTACGGTTGTCCCGGGACATCTGTTGCATCAATACCTTTCTCCTCTTCCTTCTCCTTCTCATCATTCTCTCTGTGCTCATAATACTGTGCCATACTTAATATTACCGATGGGGAGGAGGTAGTCCAAGTGCTCTCCGAAGCCTTTATCCGCATCGTGATCTCAGGAAGTAGGTTCGTAACAAACCTGTCAAACAGTCGGATGCCTCCCTTCGATCCACAAATCCTGTCAGCTAAAATCCCAAAACACCCCTTCAAACTTAGTGAAGAAGTCAGATACACTTTCATCTTTCTTCTGGCGACATGCTGTTAACTTATCCCAAACCACTCTTCTAGGTGGGATCAAGGAGTGCATATACGTGATAATTCAACCCGGCAAAGCTAGTATCTCAGACTTAGGCTTTTCGCCAGGCTTCCTCTCTTTGTCCCATGTCCTTATCTCATCCCAAGTGCCACCCAACTCCACTACGTGGTCCTGTGTGTGCACCTGTAGCCAAATATCAACCGGCACCAGCAACCCGAGAAACATCTCAATGTCGGCCAGCGTCATCACTGTCGAGGACGCAGCCTCTGTGAACTCTTTGTAATGAGCAGTCGGATTTTTCCTAGGGTCGGGCAACTGAGTCTTAAGAGACAAAACCTCAGTACTTATCAAAGGACTATAAACCCACTGTTCTTGGAAACGGCCCTCTACTCGCTGCCTGATGACTTGATCCTACCCATTTCGAAGCTCTGGGTGGTAGATGGGATGTACTTCCCTCATCGGGAACAGAGACACTGCAGTCGGGTTCTTTTGGATTAACCTACCAATCAACGTGGTAACATTACTAAAAACATTGTTAGGGGCCATGCCAGCTGCATACACACTGTCCCGAATATCAAATATTTTGGGGGGGCAACACCATTAAAACACTGCTCCCACAGCCCAATCAGAGTACCGACATATGCTTGAAGGAATGCTGTTGCACAAACTGCTCATAATCTTTCAGTACAATCTACACATCCTCTACACTGTAAATCGGACTCTGGGCCCACTGAGAGGCCGGTCAGCCACCATTTCCCTCTCTGCATCACCCACATTGTGACAAATCAACACTCGCCCCATTCTTTCCTTAGCAGCCTCCCGATCCCCATCATCCAATCCCCGCACCAGTGTCCCAGCATACAACAAGGGCGAGGAAAGGGAGTGAGGGGGACACACACTCGTAGATGTTATGGGGACTAGAGACACTAATGTCTGTGTGGTGGGTGCAAGCGAGAGGGGTAAGGAAGAGCCTGGGAAACGAGCACAGCAGATCGGCCTATAATCGCTGCAATCTCAGCCGATGGAGCCGAAGAGGAAACAAGGGATGCTCCATCTGAAGCGACTGAGTCAGGGGCAGGGTAACCAGAGGCAGCAGCATGGGGGTAGGTGAGGCTGCTGTATATACCCTTTGAGGGGCATAAGGAGGTGGTGGCCGCACATCTAAGAGATCCTCCACAAAGGGATCACCTTCTTTGCTTATGACATAAGACTTATCGCATAGCAATCTAAACTTCCGGTCAGCACACTCTATACCCTTCTCTATCTTCTCTCTCTCGTACACTATAGCCTTTTGCGTTACTGTCTGTGTCTTCCTTCTCCAGGTCTGTTTCTCTGCTCTTATCCGTCTTTGCTTACCATACCTGAAGAGAGTCAAACATTGACTGCCTGCTTCTTTTTGCAAACAATTTATCCTGCATGAAGTTAAATTTCTGTTTATCAAAAGTACCTGTCAAAGGCCACTGTAACTCGGCGTTGTCCCTCGTATATTTGTGCCATAATGAACTAAACATAATAGGGCCAAGGCCATGCTTCACACACATATCAAAATTTGGGGTGCCTTCTGGAGGTGCAGGCTGCCTTACTTCCAATCGAGCATCAGCAGAGCAACAACTGCACGTCAAACTACAGAACTTGCTAAAACAAGGCATCTTCAAGAATAAAGAGAAACAAATTTGCTACTTGTACCTGACAAGTGACGTACCAGTTCCTTCCCACAGGTCCGTCCTCAGACCGTACTGAACGCTCAAAGACCAAAAACCGGTCCGCACACCGTACCAATTCTTCAAATCAGACTCCGCATCACAGAATTCACTAAGTCGCTTGACAGAGAGTCCACAGGCACCCTGTATCTCCAAAGCGGTCAGCAGACCTATCAAGTTCACAAACAAACCAAGAAATGGTCTCCAGACCATATCCAAAATAATTCAACACCGCACCATATTTATCAAGAATCAAGACAAACTCACCTGGTGCACACAGGTCGAACAAAGTTATTCTCTACTGCCGACTCTTCTGACCAAACGGCCAATTCCAAGGGTTTCGCCTTTCAGGACCCCAGCCGGGATGACCACTAGATGAGGCGCAGCCGGATCAGACAGGTGGGGCAGCTGCGAGAATTAAGCTTGGTTGTGTGGGGATCCCCGATCCGCCCATCCGACCTGACGCACCCTGTCCTCCACACTCGATTGTGGGCGAGGATGGGACACTCGATGGAGTCCCTGTTCGGGCACCAAATGAAGGAAGTGACCCGATTAGGGTCACCCGGGTCACTCACAACCACCTCTCCGCATTCCCAATAAATGAAGAGTCGGTCAGACAGTAGAGAATACAAACCAATGAGTTTATTAGTAATACACTGCATCGGAGCCCAGTCTGACCAGTCTCCTGAGATGACTGCCGAGGGACTGACTCCCCTCCACACGGTAACACAAAATATACATTTCCAACACCTCTGAAGTCCCGCCCAGACTTGAATTTTCCAGCTCAGGTCATGGTGAACAAAGAAGGCAAACAAGGATGAGACATGGCACAGGGCTGGGTACATGCTTTCTCGACCCCAAGGCCGTTCAGCCTGTGCCTACCATTCTAAGATGTAGGAACAAGTCTATCTAACAGCAATGGTATGCAACAATGGATAATACATTCATTAGTGCAGCAAAGCTTCAACCTTGAGAAGTACAAGCTGGAGGCGCAAGGGCAGCCTTTCTGCTGAGGCAAACATTATGAGACAGGAGCTCGATCTCAGTTACAGAACAAGATGGCGCCAATAAAGATGGCACCATGAATGCTAACTTAACACAGAATAGAATGTGAGCATTGCAATGGGGACACTTCAAGCGTGTGCATTACGGGAATAACATTCCAAATCTAACAACATAACAATACATTTTCATAAGTATTGTATGATTAATGATGCTTTTACTTGAATGAAACCTGTTGGACACTGTTGATTGTACATCATGGAAAATGAAAGCAGGCATGACTTGGGTCCTCATTGTAAGGTTGAGTAGCTGTTTAATGGCTGCATTTTGGATACTCTGTAATTTGCAAAGTAGTAGTTGTGGTGCTCCAAGGTTTATTCCAGTGTTGCAGTCTATATGGGCGACCACTAGTGTGATGATAACTTGGAGCTTCTGTGAAAACCAGAGGTATACAAAATTCAACTAAGGCATCTCATTCGGTGATTTGAACTTGATGCGCAAATGTACTGCTTTACCCGTTCTCACTTGTTGCTGGTAGCCCGCTATGCTTTCATATCCTATTACTCTTTGGCTAGTTTCTCAGAATATATGACCTTGCATGTCAGTGAACCAGAAGAAAACTGCCTCCTGTACAGACAGAATCAGGAACAGAGTTTTCGTGTATGGATCTACCTGCTCACAAAGTAAGTGCACCAGTAATGCAGTATCTAACATAGCAAGCAGCAGCAGGCGTTAATGACAAATACGACATGAAGTACATGTTGGTTAAAAGCAAAAGATTAGTGTAGCAGACTGAACCAAACTGGACACTTCCAGCGCATTGTAGGTTTGAAAGTGGTTGTGTCAAGAGAACAATCAGCGACCCATTACTCTTAGCTTGCTTATTTCTTGGGTGACTAAACACAGCCATTTTTCATGTAGCATTTTCTATGTAGGCTTGCTGGGTACCAAGAAGGGAGTGTCCTTTGGTAGTTCCAGCGGAGCTCCAATCTTTAGCATTTGATATGTCATGAGTGGTTGTGATGAGAACTCTTCATCTACAGCCTGAGGTATGAGAGACAGCAACAACCTGTTCGAGGATTCCCCCGTTACTAGGTTTTAGTTGGAGCCCAGTATCTTCTCTGAGGGTCAGACCTGCGATGGGGGGCAAGATGGTGGTGTCTGCTTTACGGCTCAACTGTTTAGGCCTGGGATTGCTAGGGAATCTAAAGGCTGGTCCAGCATGACTTAAAAACATCCCTGAGATCCCTGATAGTACCATACTCAAGGGGTGGGCATTCAAAGGTATCAACAAGGTGGCAACGAGATGTGGAAGAGCAAGGCCGTTGAGGGAAGATTGGAGGAGGGCCCTTTGGTGAGCCAGGTCTACCTGCCCTTCATTATATGAAGATGTGGCCTGGAGCCATCCTACAGAGAGGCTCCGCGTGTACACATCAGGGAGGTAAATGTGTCCTCCAAGGAGATCAAGCAGTGCCCACATACGATCAAGGAGGAGCTCTTTTCCCAGGAACCTGACAGGGCTGGTTCCTCGAGACAGAGGATCCTGAGTGCTCAGGAGAAATGGGGGCGGCCTCTCTTGGGGGTAATCTCATGTCATCCTGGTGTTAAACAACCTACAGAAAGCCTCAGATGACATTAAAAACATGATTTCCGTGCTGGAGAAGGCTACAAAGACATTAGGGCCCACCTCTCCTCCACAGGTACAGGTTTCTGGACAGAAATAATGGCAACAAAGGGCTTCTTGCAAATGCAGGATGATGCCATCAAAAGATACCAGAGCTCTGAGATCTGAGCAGTTGAATGTATATCCAATCTAGAGAACAAGGTAGAACTGGAGAATGGGGCATTTGCATCTTTGTGTCAGGAGTTGAGATTTTAGCCCACTGGTTATATATCCTGGGACCACTGGACCCGGGGGCCTGCAGAGCTAAAACATGAGTCTGTGGTCTCACTGACACTAAATCTAGGAACCAAGCCTGTATCGAGACTACTTCAGATCTGCCAGAACTACTGGTGTGAAATTTTATACATGTGGGGAGCCCTACTTTGATTCTGGAATGTCAAGGAATACCATAATGATTTAGTTCAAACTTTTTACTACACATTGCCTGCAAACATGCACTTTGAATGATACAGAAGAATAAGTGGCATAATCAAGGATAAGGCAACACAACATGTATTTGAATTCATTCATTTATACAAGCAAGCACACTTAAATATGATCCACTATAATATAGAATTGTAGAAGATAAGCAATCAGCAAGGCAAACAAGAAAAGACAAGATAATCAAGCACACATCTCTTTCCTTGTCTGGGAGATCCACACTGAACATAATCAGGACCTCTGTGTGCATGCTTGCGTTGAATCTCCACTAGATGTGAAAAAGTAGCGTTAAATATCTGAAAAGCTGCAATTCACCCGCCCCCCCCCACCCCGAGAGCCTTCTACACCTGAATGTACTTTGCCAAAACAATCTTGCATATGACAGAATAAGAGAAAGGGGTGATGAAATATTGTTTAATACTAAATCCTAGGGGGCATATTACCAAGGGGGGCAATAGACAATTATCGCCGGTTTAGCAGCCGAAAACTGAGCGGCGATAATTCTATTGCTGTATTAGCAAGCTGTCGCTAACAGCAGTTAGCGACAGCTTTTAGGCGATAGCGAGCGGTTTGGGGCCCGCTTTGCATGTCAGCGATATTTATCGCTAATGACATG
Source organism: Lissotriton vulgaris (assembly GCF_964263255.1). Classification (NCBI taxonomy): domain Eukaryota; kingdom Metazoa; phylum Chordata; class Amphibia; order Caudata; family Salamandridae; genus Lissotriton; species Lissotriton vulgaris. The sequence continues at coordinate 880,511,148 of NC_141685.1, forward strand.
CAAAGTGGGCGTACCCAATCTGTTAGCGACTGAAAGCAGTCGCTAACGCCGCTATCGCCTATTAGCAAAGCGGGCGTAGCGATGGAAATATTTCCGCTATCGCCAGAAACTAACGCCTGCTCAGACCAGTTCTTAGCCATGCTATCCAATGGTAGGTGGATAACATGGCTAAGAGCATTTTGTCGCTAATGCGTGAATATTGCTGTATTCTCAGCGATATTCACGCTATCGCCGGAAAAATTATCGCTTTGGAGATAAACGTTGCTAATAGCAAGTTATCTCAGCGATAATTTCCGGCAATGCTTAGCGATAACAAATCGTTGCAAAGTGTAGTTAGCGATAAATATCGCTTCTCGTTGGTAATATGCCCCTAGGTTCTTCTAACTTATAGATTCGCCCGTAAATGAAATAATATATAAATAAGTGAGCATCGACACTTGTAAATGTCCCTGAAATAAGTTGTCTTTACAAGTCTATTGGTAATGCATTGCAAAATGAATGGACATGCAGTTGTGTGTTTGCAGTTGCCAGTGTTCTTTATTTCTAGCTGGCTGGACAGGTCACATAAATTGTATTCCATCTACATCAGCGTCCCCCCCCTCCCCGCCAAATGAAGGGTCGCAAAGAGCGATAGGTAAAAGTGCCTTTACATTTTGTATTTGTTAGTTTAATCTCATTTTCTGTTCCTCAAAGACAGAAGTTCAATGTCAGGCTATGTCTTTTGACAAATTGCTGCTTATTATTTTAACATGGAGATTGGTGTTGACTTTCTCTGACTGCAAAGCGAGGTGAATATTTAAAGTGAAGTATGTGACAGTCTTGCTGGGGTACAGAGAGTGTGAAGGGAAAGGCTGTAAGATATCATTTTTTTATAACACAAAACAAAATGTATATACCTGTAAATTAACTGTCCACATATTACACAATATTTTAGCAGTTAGGGGGCAAAAGCAAAGCACATTTCGTTTTGTAATTATGAAGTGTGATGGATACATAGATTTTAATAGTTTCAAAACAAATCAAGACACTTTTACTTGATCAAGCACATATGATAAATATTCACTGAACTCTAATTTCCACACATTATCATGTGTTTTGCTATATAGTTGTATCAGTAAAACTGTATGTTTGCAAATTGTGTGGCCATTTCAATGTAAAGTGTGCTCTCTGCAAACGGCAAAGTGCTTCCACACAATGCTTTAGTAATATATTTGCATCAGTGTGCTCCAAAATGCACCACCAGATACATACTACATACACCCATACCACTCTCCTGCTGAATACTTTCTACACCTTTGCAACACCTTGTGTGAAGCTAGGATTTTTACAATCCCAATGACCTCAGTGATGTTACTTAGATGTCAGCACCCCCCAATCTGAAAACTGTTCCAGCACTACTGGTGCGAATCTGGAAAACTGTGTACCTAAGTCACATTTTAAAACAAACCCTTGCAAGTATTCCCCAGAAAGACTCCAGGGAGCCTTCCAATATTTTTTGTTGGTGTTTTTTTTTTCTTCACAAAGCTATTTCAAAAGAGAATGTGCTCACTATACCTGATCATACACAATAATCGCACTTGTGTATGACTTAGACTCATAAATTGAGAAATATGGATGTGCTCTAGTGACAACAAGCATGTGCTAAATCAAAATGCCAATGCCGCAAACATATATGCTCCCATCAAATTCACTTGCAGAGCCCAAGTGGTGTGTGTTTACGTTTTCGCGGTGTCATTACAAAACACTATTGCCACCAATATAAATCACAACAGATTTGGAGGATTAATTCATGTGAAAAGGTATTGTAAGTTTGGGCCGAGAGTATGTACACACATTTAGGCTGCTTCGATAACCTGCGCCAACAACCTGAAATGTAAGGTAACATGATTCTTTTTCCATTACTCCGTGACCCTGTGGGACTACATGTATTGTAATACTTGTGCGATTCTGAATGAAAAACAAGTTTAAAAAAAAGATATGGTAGGTAATAAAAAAATCTCTGACCGTATTTGGAAGCTAAGGTAAGTAAAATATGCTGTTAAATGTATGTTGTATGCATGTTTGCGGGAGAATGTGTGTTTATGAGCGCAAGTGTGTGTGAATGTGTTAAAGCATGTGTGTGTGAGTCAACCTAAGTAAAGGTCACATTGCGTGCGATGTCCAATCCGCTACCCCTGGCATTTTGGTGAATTGACACCCCATGCTGAGGATGTGTACGATGGTGTTGATGACATTCATCAGGGTACACAGAATTGGGCACATCACTGGAGGTTGTGAGGGTCACTGCACAGAAGATAGGGTGGGATGCTGGCCCCTGCTGGAAGCTTTATGCTGCAGCAGCTCGCAGTCATTTTGTGTCCCTCCTGCGAGGTTGAGTAAATACATATGGTCACGGTTTGGTTGCTGCCTGTCAGGTGAATTGGAGGTCTTGCTAGGTCTCCTATCCTCGACGCTCCTTGATTGCGGTGGCATAGACTTTAGTAAATCACCCTTTTTTGACAGAACAAAGCATGCTTTCTTCACACAAGCACACAAACTGCCCAGTTCAACTAAGTAGCATTTGCTATAATTAAAATAATAATGACAGATGCAGCGTTAATACATTTCAGGCCACTATAATAGAATCTCTGTTTCAGAGCCGCAGGAATTTACAAGTGACATTAAGGCCATGAACGTCAGTTCACCAAAATGCCTGGGGTAGCGGAAGTGACATCACAACCCTTTGACCCTCAATTCCATTCTGACATGCTTACACATACACACTTTCACACACACACACTCACATACTCTCTCTCATGTAAACACACACTCACCAGCAAGCACGCACACAACATACATTTTAAAGCTGTTTTTTTTACTCACTTCAGCTGACAGGGAAGGTCATATTCCAGCTAATTGTACTCCATTTTTATTACATTTTCACAATTAGTGTAATAAAAGTTTTTGAGAGAAAATAAAGAGAGTGGAGCCCCAACAAATATCCATTAGGACAGGCTGCCATGGTGTTCCTAGCACCGAATTTGCCACCTCTGAGGTCAGGGGTTGCAAAGACAGTGCCAGGGGCCACAAGCAGCAAGCCAGGGTTGCGACCCCTAAATGACGTCTATGATTAACGACCTCAATGGGAGGGGCACAATATTTTGATGCAATACTTATGGATAACATCTGACACTGCTGCGTTTGGGTATTATCTGATAGAAAATGTGATCATTTTTGTGAGTTTTGAGGGAATACCATGTGGATTTTAGTATTAACTGCACCAAAATCTGCAGGTCCTCGTGAAAACCGGTCCTTTTCACCTTGTTAATGTCGGTAGGCTTGACCTGCTGAAATTTAACAAGCGGTACAATTTTTATTGCACCATTTAATTATTGGATGCAATCAACAGTAATATCGACAGTCTTAATATCGATATTAGTATGATATCAGTAATATCGAAGTTTTAAATATCGATGTCAATAATATCGAAATAAATAACTTCGATGTTACTAATATCAATTTTTAAATAAATTTAGTGTATATTATATTGTATTTATTATGTTTTATTATTTATTTTTAATGTAATTTAATTAAATATTGTCTTTTACTACTGTAGCAGGTTGTGGGTTTATAGGGGAATAGGGCGGGAAGTAATTTAATTATGTTAAATTAATTATTAATTAATAGGAATTATTAATTAATTAATTGAGAATTAATTTTTAATTATTTTTAATTAATTGATTAATTGATAAATATGTTCTGTAGCGGGTTATGGGTTTATAGGGGAATAGGGTGGGAAGTAATTTAATAATAATTAATTAATTAATATATGTTTGTACATATTTTATTTAATAATTAATTGGTAATTAATTTATATTAATTAGTTAATTAATTAATATAATTTTGTACATATTTTTAGTTATTAATTAGTTGGTAATTAATTAATATTAATTAGTTAATTTAATTCATTAGAGTAATTTTTTTATATAATTTTTTGTTATTCTTAATTAAATGGGAAAAATAATATTAATTATTAAATTAAATTAATTACAGCTAATGTGCTAATATATTTACTTTATTGTTATTGTTAATTAATAATTAATTGGTAATTAAATAATATTAATTAATTTTGGGTAAAGGAGTATTTTTAGGGTTCAGGGTCAGTTTTCAGTTTTTGGGTAAAGGGGTATTTTTAGGGTTCAGGGTCAGTTTTCAGTTCTTGGGTAAAGGGGTATTTTTAGGGTTCAGGGTCAGTTTTCAGTTTTTGGGTAAAGGGGTATTTTTAGGGTTCAGGGTCAGTTTTCAGTTTTTGGGTAAAGGGGTATTTTTAGGGTTCAGGGTCAGTTTTGGGTTTTTGGGGTACAGGGATATTTTTAGGGTTCAGGGTCAGTTTTGGGTTTTTGGGGTACAGGCGTACAGGGTAAAAATAAAAAAAATTACATTAAATCAATTAAATGAAATTAAAAAAAAGAAAATTACATTAAATTATTAAGTGTTTTATTTATTTTAAATGTATATGTATTAGTTTTAATTTTGTTTTAATATTTTTATTTAATATTTGTAAAATTATATGTATTTTAAAATTATTTTTACATTATTATTAATACATTTAAAAAACGATATTTTTAATTTCGATATTTTTGTACTACGATATTATTTTTTCGATATTTTTGTACTTACCTTTATGAAGATATGACTCCGATATTTTTGATGTCGATATTTTTGTGCCGATATTTTTGTATTTCGATATTATGTCTGTCGATATTATGTCAGACATTCCCTCGCAGCTCCTTCCATGAACTCTACCAAATAAAATGAACAAGGTATCTAAAGAATCCTTTCCCAATCATGCTCTTGTCCCTCAGTCTGATCTTACAGGTACAGGGGGGGAGTAGAGGATTCACATGAGGCTCTGGGTCACTGGTGGCTCATTAGAAACACTCAAACAGTAGGGGATGAATATAGGGGAATCACATGCTTGCATGTTTTTATTCTACTACAAATAGGTGGGTTGATAATGCGGCGAGCTTAGCCTACCATTAGGGGGTTTCCCAGTCTGGTAGAATGGAGAACCTATCACAATGTGGTGTAGCTGAGAAGCAGTGTGGTAGATTTTGTGTTATGCTGGCAGGCAGGATTAGACAAACATCCACAGTCCACCTCTAGCCCTAAATTGAACAGAATAAAAAAATATCCACTCCATAAAGGCACAGCCATTCATTCCGTGGCCACCACAGCTTTCTGTGGGCCTGAACTTCCCCACAAAGACTTCTTTGGTCCAGAGCAGGGGAGAGGCAGTAGGAACGTCCTTCATCTTGGCTTCTGTACAGTGAAGACGTAAACTCACACCTATCCGGCACCACAATGAGCATCTGCACTGCAAAGGTCCCTCGTGCACACATAGTAATGGGAATAAGAACAAGTACAGAAAAAGTCCAATGGGGCACTGGCAGTGCAAGCTACTCCTGTGTAGCGCATTGAGTGGTGCAAAGCTCCTCCCATGCAGCATATACAGCAGCAGTGCAGGCTTCTCTCACATCCACAGGTTACAGTGCACCGGTGTGCAGGCAGACTTTGTTCAGCCTGGAGGAGCAGATGGCAAGAAACGGCATCCCGGCAGGAGCTGTTGAGGTGCCAAGAGGCTGAAGCACACAATAGGAGCGCTACAGTGGGAACACTGGACTAGGTGCAGGAGCTGTGATGCCTAGGAACAGAAGGGGCGTGCAGGGGGAGGCTTGAACCATCCCACTGAGCCACAGGTGGCGCTGAGCCCAGACAGACAAAGCCACCGTTGGTAAGACTCTGCCCACAGGCACTGATCCTGTTTACATATGTCAGGTGGGTGTTCATTCTGCCTCGGGCCCGGTAGAGGCGATCGTCACCTCTGTGTTGACTTTACCGAAGACCCTGACGTGTGCAGCAGCTGCATCCTGAACAGGTGTCCACACTTATGACATGAGCATTGAACTTTGAGCTCAACTCCATTATGCCATTTCCAGTGATTCCTACAGCAGAACTGATTAGCTTATGTGCGAATGGTCTAAGCTGAGCACAGTAAGGACGTGATCAATACTGCCAGTTCCTGCCTGGTAATTCATCGTTTGATGGATACCGTCCCATTATCTCCTATGGACTATAGCATCTCATCTCACAGGCAAGCGAGAGAACATTTGATTCTTTTCATTGTGATTTTTACATATAGGCCAGGAGAGTGGGGCTAAAACCCAATATCGGCCCACTTGCCATGGTGAATGGCTGCACTTTTTGAGCTTGGGTAGGCCACCGCCTGGAGAAAAGAACCAGACCCAGACATCGAGGGGAGTCCAGGATGGTATGCCTTGCATGGATTCCATGGCGTTTACTTACTCTCTCACTGCTTACCTTAAATTCTGCCTAAAACCGCACATGTTTCTTGCATTTCTGTGATGCAAACCTCGGGAATTTATAGGGGTTCCCAAAATTCCTACTGTCCAGAATTCCCTTGCTTGTTCTGAAAAAAATACTCCTCTTATTGTATGAGTGGGCCTTGTGTACACAGCAAGAAAAGCCCCAAAATGTAATGAGGAAACATCAACATTTCCTGTCAAAAAACGAACATGATTTGGCAATGGGGCTAGATACGTTAACTTGGCCATCACCTAAGCGTCCTAAGGAAACCTACCAAACCAGCACATTTCTGAAAAATAGACACCCTGGGGAATTCAGGGCAGTGTGATTTGTGTGAATCCCATGATGTTTTCATGAGCACAATGCCCTGCAAACCTCACATTTTGCCTACAATCACCAATTTTCCTTGCATTTCTGTGATGAAAATTTTCAGAATCAGGAGGAAGACACATAACTCCGATCACCCAGTGTTCTCCCATTTAACGCGATAAAAATGCTAACCCACCTGTGTGGCTGGGCCTAGTGACCGTGACAGGAAAGCAACAAACCTGTGTAAATGACAGGACCACAGTGGAACACCCATTGACCTCAATCAATCAATCAAATTTGTATAGCGCGCTACTCACCAGTAAGGGTCTCAAGGTGCTGAGGGGGGGGTCACTACTGCTCGAACAGCCAGGTCTTGAGTTGTTTCCTGAAGGAGAGATGGTCCAGGGTCAGCCGTAGGTGAGTGGGGAGGGAGTTCCATGTCTAGGCTGCCATGTAGGAGAAGGATTTTCCTCCGACGGTGGATTTGCGAATACGTGGGATGGAGGCGAGGGTGAGGCTGGTGGAACGGAGCTGGCGGGTGGGTGTGTAGAATGTGAGGCGGCTGTTGAGGTATTTCGGGCCCGTGTCGTGGAGAGCCTTGTGTGCGTGGGTGAGGAGTCTGAACGTTATCCTCTTGTTGACAGGGAGCCAGTGCAGGCCTTTCAGGTGGGTGGAGATGTGGTTGTAGCGAGGGATGTCCAGGATGAGTCGTGCTGAGGCGTTCTGAATGCGCTGCAGTCTTTTCTGGAGTTTGGCTGTGGTTCCAGCGAAGAGGGTGTTCCCGTAGTCCAGGCGGCTGTTGACGAGGGCCTGGGTGACCGACTTCCTGGTTTCGGTGGGGATCCATCGGAAGATCTTTTCGGAGCATGCGTAGGGTGTTGAAGCAGGATGACGAGGCGGCATTGACTTGCTTGGTCATCGTGAGGGAGGAGTCCAGTATGAAGCCCAGGTTACGTGCATGGTCCGTTGGCTTGGGGGTGGTGCCCAGGGCAGGGGGCCACCAGGAGTCGTCCCAGGCAGAGGGGGATGTTCCGAGGATGAGGACTTCCGTCTTGTCTGAGTTCAGTTTAAGACGGCTGATTTTCATCCATTCCGCGACGTCTTTCATTCCTTCCTGGAGGTTGGCTTTGGCGGTGGCGGGGTCGTTGGTGAGGGAGAGGATCAGCTGAGTGTCGTCAGCGTAGGAGATGATGTTGAGGTTGTGTTGGCGAGCGATGGCTGCGAGAGGGCTCATGTAGACGTTGAAGAGGGTGGGGCTGAGTGAGGATCCTTGCGGAACGCCGCAGATGACTTCAGAGGCCGCGGATCGGAACGGGGGAGACGGACTCTCTGGGTTCTTCCGGCGAGGAACGATATGATCCACTCCAGGGCTGCTCCTTGAATTCTGGGTTTGATACGTTCGCATCGCGAGCACCAGGCCCAGCCACACAAGTGGGGCAGCGTTTTTAGTGGGGCAAATGGGAGAATGCTGGGTGGTGGGGATTTTGTTGAATCCACCAGACTCCAGAACTTTCCATCACATAATTGTAAGGAAAATGCACGATTTAACCAACTGTTCTGGTTTGCAGGGCATTGTTGATAAGAAAACCTTGTGGAAATTCCACAAGGCACACCACGGTGGAATTCACTGGTTGTCTATTTTTCTAAAATGGCTGTGGTTCCTACGTTTGCATGGGTGGCACCACAGCATGGCCCCAAATACAGCAGCTACCCCTATTGCTTATCTCTCAAAGTAGAGTTTAAGGGCTTTTTGTGTTGTGGCCTTTTGGCCCACCCACACAAGTGGGGTACTTTTTTATGAGGGAAATGTCTGGGAACTGAGGATGGTAGGAAATATGTGGCTTCAGCAGATTCCAAAAGTTTCAGTCATAGAAATGTGAGATTTTTGTTTGTTTTTTACCAAAGTTTGATGTTTGCAATATTTCTCTGTAAAATTACTTAGTAAGAGCCATGAAGGTCACACACCTCTATACTCCCCTGGTTGTTTAGTTTCATGTGCAGGTTTGCCTAAGTACCCCTGAGCTAGGGCCCAAAATGCAAAGCTACCCACTTTGCAAAAAAATTGTCAGTTTCAAGTGGAAAGATGTGATGTATCCATGTTACGCTTTGGGCCATTTCCTGTTATGGGCACTAAGCCTACCCACACAAGCGGTGTACAATTTTTATTGGCAGACATGTGAAATCATAGAATAGAAGAACATTTGTTATTACCAATTGGATTTTGCTGCATTTGTACGTTCTAAATGTAAGCATTTTATAAAATACTTTCTTAATCATATGCTAGTACAGGTACCCACAAATTCAGCAATATACAAATAACCACTTCTCCTAAACTCCAAAGTCAATGAGTTTCAATAATCAGTTACTGCTGTTCTCTTTCAAACTAAAGCATTCATATACTGTAAAGATTAAGGCAGACAATGGCAAAACTGATGTCTCTAAGTTGAATATGCAAATAATCTAAATCTAATGAAAATGTTCAATATATGCTAAACTTTTTCAAAATTCTGCATGAAAAATACACCAACTCCAAATATAACTAGAAAGGTATATCAGACTGCACTTACTGCATTTATTTTTAATATTCCTGAATGTTTAGAAAACAAGCTTCATGAAATATGAAGTGGTTCTATCCCCACCCAATCGCTCTTCAGCTAGTTGATGAGTCATAAAGTTAAGGTCTGTCTCTCTAACCAGAGCTTTCCAAACTGTGTGTCCCGACACAGTACAGTGTCGCCTGCAAATGGTGGGTGTGTCGCGGGATGACACTGGTATTAACGGGCACTTAGCACATAACTGCTGCTAATTAAGAGGCATTCCTTTATAAGCTTTGTTCTCACTATGCCTCATCTATTGAATAACGTCTCCCAGTAAATGGTCTTTTAAAGACCTCCGGAGTATTCTGGCGGCTGTGTGTGTGCCCGGGAAGCTGGGGTGAGGTGACAGAGGGAGGCAGACAGAGGGAGATAGAGGGAGGAAGACAGAGGGAGGGAGACAGAGGGAGACAGAGAGAGAGGGAGACAGAGAGGGAGGGAGACAGAGAGGGAGTAAGAGTGGGAGGGAGACAGAGGGTGAGAGACAGAGGGGCAGAGACAGAGGGAGACAGAGAGGGAGACAGAGGACGACAGACAGAAGGAGACAGACAGAGGGAGGAGGGCGACAGAGGGAGGGAGACAGACAGAGGGAGGGAGACAGACAGAGGGAGGGAGACAGACAGAGAGGAAAACCGTGGGAGACAGAGAGAGAGAGACAGAGGGAGGTAACAGGGGGAGGGAGTCCAGGGTAGACAGAGGGAGGGAGGGTGACAGATAGAGGGAGAAAGAAGGAGGCAGACAGACGGAGGGAGGGAGAGATATAGAGAGGGAAACCGTGGGAGACAGAGAAAGAGGGAGACAGAGAGAGATGGAGACAGACAGAAAGAGGGAGACAGACAGACGCAGGGAGACAGAGGGCAGGAGACAGAGGGAGAGGGAGACAGAGAGAGGAGACAGAGGGAGAGAGGGAGTGAGAGGAAGAGAGAGAGAGAGAGATAAAGAGAGGGAGGGAGACAGAGAGAGAGGGGAGGTAGACTGAGAGAGACAGAGAGAGAGAGGGAAGGATACAGAGACAGACAGAGATAGAGACAAAGACCTGACAGGGACAGGGGCAGACAGATAGAGGCAGAGACAGACAGAGACATTGAGACAGAGAGTAAGACAAAGGGAGGGAGACAGGGACATACAGGAACAGACAGAGACAGGGACAGACAGACAGAGGCAGAAACAGGGACAGCCAGATAGAGGCAGAGACTGAGACAGACAGAGAGGGGAATGGAGAGGGAGAGGGAGACAGAGAGAGAGAGAGGGAGAGGGAGAGGGAGACAGAGGGACACAGAGAGAGAGGGAGCCAGAGGGAGACCGGGAGGGAGACAGAGGGAGGGAGACAGAGGGAGGAGGGTGACAGAGGGAGGGAGATAGATAGAGGGAGACAGAGGGAGGGAGACAGACAGAGGGAGACAGACAGAGAGAGGGAGACGGAGGGAGAGGGAAACCGTGGGAGACAGAGAGAGAGGGAGACAGAGGGAGAAAGACAGAGGGAGGGAGTCCGGGGTATACAGAGGGGGGAGAGGGAGACAGACAGAGGGAGGGAGACAGAGAGAGAGGGAGACAGAGAGAGGAGACAGAGAGAAGGAGACAGAGGGAGACAGACAGAGGGAGGAAGACAGAGGGATGGAGACAGAGGGACGGAGACAAAGAGAGGGAGACAGAGGGTGACAGAGGGAGACAGACAGAGGGAGTGAGGAAATATAAATTTTTGGTCATGTCATGTTCCCTATCGTGTACCCCACCAACTCCATGTATCAAGCTTAAAGTACATGTAACTTCCCTCCTGTGCCAGCCATGAAGACGCAAATACATTTGCGTCCAACGTTAATATGTCCTCTTTCAGACCCACCCTGGATGGATTGAATAGTCCGTTCCTAAGTATGCCATGCCAACGTCTTTTTGTGGTGTACTTCTCGTTTTTCAGCTCTAGCTAAGTAGGCCCTGAATTTCTGCCACCGAGCCTCTTTTCTGGCTTCTGACTCCGAGGGCCTCAGCCCAGGCTGCCTCTGTACCCGTGAACTCTGACTTACTTCCAGCGCGGCCCCTCGCGCTCAGCTCAGCCTGTTTTCTGCCAAGACTGACTTCAACCTTCGAATTATCTGATCTGCCCCTCGAAAATGCATTCCTGCCTACTAGTTTAAGTAAACATCCTCTCAGCTGCAGAGCCAAAGGGCCGGCCTGTCTCTGTGCAATTAATTCAAGTAATTCATAGCCTCTGTTGCCATGCTCCCATGGAAGGCCCATGCCCCCACGCTTCTCCTGCAGACACTCAGGCGCTTATACACGCACTCTCAGTCAGTATAGAACAACTTCTGCCCCAGAAACCTTTCCGCCCAGATAGCTTAGTTCCTGCAACACCAGATATCAGATATGATAAAAGTACAAGTTGATCTGACATGCCAGACTTCTGTCTCTTTCCGTCAGTTTGAATGTCAAATCCCCTGCACCCTCCAGCTTCACGTCATTCACACGTCATGCAGCTGCGCGCGCATCCAAGCTTCCAATTTCTGCTGACATTGCAACATTTCTGTTAGTGCCACCCCTTTGTGACACCTACCTGTGACGTTTCTAGCACACACCTCCAGTTCACGCCTCTTGATTACGTACTAGTACCACGTGTATACTGTTATCTTGTCTTCTCTCAGCTGTTACGCCTCCTGCACTGTTGCTTATGACATGAATTAAGTATATAAGCTATGTACTGTTAATAAAATGTAGCGCTCTATCCCTTCTGACACCCCTGTGGTGGTCAGAATCAGATATCCTGGTCATGACCATTCCTTTTTAAGGAATAAAACCCCTAAGAACTCTAACACCACGGACTCTGGTTTTTTTCTTTCCGATCTGAGTTATTATTGATTAAGTACTTACCTGCATAGAAATTAAGAGAGTAAATTAATTATTTACGTCATTTTGGCGCCCGAACAGGGACCCCTCCCCCACCTCACGCGCCGGTTGGCGCATTGCAAGCTCTGTCCCCTGCCATCAGTTAGATGGAACCTACGCGTACCGGCAGGATTTCCTGCATCTCCCTCTGACCCACGGAGGTGACGAAGACTGCGATCAGTGCCCAGACGAGGCGGTGAGGAGTGCGGAGGATCCCGACCAGAGCCTAGCCGAAAGAAGCAAGGTCCGAGGTGTCAAGAGGCCCACCAGGTTTTCCGAGGTTTTCCGAAGTTTTCCGAAGTATCGAGTCGAGTCCAGTCGAGTTTTCCGAGGCCTTCTGTTCCGTGCTTCCCGGTGAGTACCATTGCTGGGACGTATCTAGACGGGTTTGGGTACACAAGTCCGGTCTGCACTGTTTTTAGGCAGTGTATCTGTACTGTTTAGCAGTATATCTAGTATTCTGAATTTCTGCACTGTTACACCAGTGTATCTGTACTGTTGAGCAGTACATCCAGTATAGGGGGTAGTCATCTATGTTTCAAATGTCTTTTTATGTGATTAATGTCGTGGTATGAATGTGACCGTTTAATGTGCATTATTGTGTTTCTCGTATAAACTAGCTGTAACCAGTATTAAGCAGTAAGGATTGGGTATTCAGTAATAAGTAAACAAGATGCCGTTTTTCAACAAGTTAAAACAGATAGGAACTAGGAAAGGGATACTGGAGGAAGAAATTCCTATTCCCCCTAGGGACACTCCAGGTAACTTTATGTATCATAAACATGGCATAGATGCCATATTGTATCTAGACTTATGGGCCGACTATACCAAGCATCTAGACGAAAGACACAGATGGCCCACTACCGGAACATGGGATGCCGAGTGCATCATGAAGGTAGAAGAAGCATTATGGAAAAAGAAAGCTAGACAATCTCAGAAAGACGCCATAGAATTTTGGCGTAAGGAATCACATAAGCGTGCTGAGAAAGCACTCCGTAGAGAAGACAGACTTAAAGAATCAGAAAAAGCCCAAGAAAACGAATTAGTTACTGAAGGGATCCGAGTAAAAACAGAACAAATAGACCGTGCCCGAAACAATCTTGTAAACGGTATGTATCTCGCGGCCGAGGGTACACCTGAGGCCCTATCAGAAATACCGAAAAACCTACCGCCACCATTAGTGCCAACTAAAGTAATGCATAAGACTACTAAAGACATATTCCTAAATTCATATTTAGAGGATGTAGCACCAGCTTACGCCAATCTGCCTGTTCGTGCCCTGCCTACTGACAGAGACGGGGGTGGCACTCCGCCCCCAGATCATGTTCCGCCGGTACCGCGACAGACCTCCCCCGCTCCGCCAGCTCCACCACTTCCCACACCCAAAATTGACCTACCGAAACAAGGCCTACCTGATCCTACTAAACGACAAATTCAAGTTCAGATACAGACTCCACAGGGAGATAATGCCCAAGCATCCGCTTCAGGAGGTGCGACCGCGGGTCTTCGGACCCCGCCATTAACACACAGATTCAATCTCAGGGATATGCAGAGTCCTCTCAAGTTCAGGTCACCCCGCCTTGGGGCATTAAAAGAAAACATTTCAGTTTGCAGATATGACCCAGTACCCGGTAAGGACGATCTAATGATATTGGCATCACTACGGTTGAGATCTGCTACTGATATCTTGCTATGCTACGTAGGAATGAAGGACCGTCTAGATAGAATATATGAGTTTGTTCAGACAGGGAAAGACCCTGACAGTATCAAGGATGCCATGGAGAAACAGAAGGTTGACATTCAAGCACAGATACTACGGTTTTTCATAAATTGTCTAATAAGAGAACGAGATAGACCTGGAACAGATCAGAGTGAAATAGATGCACTGAACAAGTGGGGTCAAAATATAGCTGAAGGAAAACATGACAAGGGGACTTGCATAGCCAATATGTACAAGAAAATTAGAAAGGCAGTAATAGCGGTACACCAAAAAGGGAAAGAACAAGCTTCCTCCGAGGAGGAAGAAGAACTTGAAGAACCAGAAAGGACTACGGATACTATAGCGTATGTAGGTAAGGGAACTTACCTTAGGAAGGGCATCCGTCCGGAAAACAAAAGAGTTTTTCTCTCTGCTTTAACAAATCCGAATTCTTCTGAACATCAGTTCCAGGAAACTGATAAAAGGCTTCGAGACCGAATGGGGTACCATGTACTCAATTCTATGGATGAACAGGAACTAGCCCGGTCGGCCGTGTTATGGGCCGAAAATCCAGACATATATAATGATGATACATTAGCGCAGACATTCTTGAACCTCTCCCCAGACGAGCAGAAATTAGCAGGTGTATACATGATTCAGCACCTCCTCATCAAGTACAGAAACCATCATTCCGATCCAGGTCCTTTACACGAAACATTAGAAGCACTACTTATGGACAGATGGAGAGGTTTCAGTACCAAGTTAATACAAATAATTCTAGAACAACGACATAAATATAACACCTTCATAAGCTCTGAATATGTTCCCGCCCCGCCTCCAGAAAGGAAAACGTACCACTTGCAATGTGGTAGTGGCATTGAAAGTCAGAACCCCTTACGAGAAGTACACCCAGTTCTGGGTGCGGATCACCTCTTGAAACGTGTATATGTACACACGCCACTGACTAAGTTAGAACTATTAGAAATGAAGAAACTAGTTCCGTGTCATGATAAAGACCCTGCAGGTTTTCACAGAGAGCTTAAAGACATGTTACTAATGGGGGATTACACGTATGATGATATCATGAAAATGTTGAAGGTGCTGTTGCCCACGGGCATCTACGAGAAATTAAAAGAAAAGGAATGGGAGGTGGGGGACACAAAGATTGCATGGGCAGAAATAGAAGACGAAGAAAGCAAACGGGTCCCAGGGGTGGGCCTTGGGGAAAAGACTAAAGCATTACCCGGTTTAATAGTACAGGTCCTGCCAAGATTATTGACAACTAGAAAGGAAGATTGGGACGCCATCTCGTCCTGTAAACAGAAACATGATGAAGATACTAGTGACTTTTATTCGAGATTCGAGAAATGTTTCATTATTAATAGTGGCCTCCAACCAAGTAGCGAGTCATATCCGCATCTTTTTGTATCAAAATTAGTCGAGAACTCCCTACCATTAGTTAAAAACCGAGTGTACAAAGTTGAAAGTACTTGGCAGGCAAATACGCCATCCCAGATGTTACAAATGTTACAATATCACCAGAACAGAATTAGAGAAGAACAAGATCAGGAACAGAAACGTATGAAAGACACGAAGATGAAGATGTTAGTAGCACACACGGTCCCAGCCGACGGTCAGAGAAAAGGTGGGACCCAGACAAGTCACCCTACAGCTCCCGTTAAAGGGACATGTAACTATTGCAAGCAGCCAGGTCACTACGTACATGAATGTCCCGTCCTGAAACATAACATAGCAACGGGAAAAACTAAAGAAAGACCGCATCCGCCTAGACATGACCATGGGCATCAACAGACCTCACAGAGCGAACAGCCAATGCAGAACACACAGTCTATGCATGTTCCATCACACACAGCACAGACAGTAGCGGTACCACAGCCACAGCCCATTGCCGCGACTCAGCAAGTTTCACAACAGATGTACCAGTATGCCCAGTCTGCATATCCAGATTACCCCCGATATACATGAAACAGCCTAGAGAGGGAAGGTGGCCTGCCTCTTATTGAAATTCCTGTAGATCAAGAAGGTCCTTATGTACACAGTCACGTATTGGGAAAAGATAGAAAGTTTTTAATTGACACAGGGGCAAGTCGCACCACAATCAGCCATGATGAAGTCCCAGGGGCACCCCTCTCAGGCTCACAGAATGTTTCCCTTGGTTTTTCAGGACAGCCTATTGTAAATGAGGTATCGCAACCCGTTCCCTTGGCTGTGGGTCCATTATCACGTATTACAGACCTGTTACTCACGAAATCATGCCCAGAAAATCTGTTAGGAATAAAAACTCTGAAAGCTCTAGGAGCTATAATATGCTGTTCCCCGGAGGGAGTTAGACTCTTTCTACGGGATTTCAAGGGTCACTATGTTTTGAGAGAATTTGATGTCAGATTGAAAAATGTGCCAGATTATTTGTGGGCAAAAGGCCCAACTGATGTAGGTTGCATGCATATCACTCCATACCGTGTTACACTCAAGACAGGTGTTGTTTTACCCAGAATCAGACAATACAAGTTACCACCCGATGCTGTAGTGGCTTTACTGAAAATCATTGAAGAGCTCATTGCCCAAGGAGTGGTCGTAGAGACCGACTCCAATGTCTGTAATTCACCCATCATTCCGATTCTTAAACGTACCGACCCCAATGCACCGCCAGTATATCGGCTGGTGATTGATTTAAGAGAATTGAATAAATGTATTGTACCACAATACCCTGTGGTCCCCGACATCTCTTCCTTATTGACTGCTATTGATTCTGAAGCAACGTTCTTTACTGTAATTGATCTCAAGAACGCCTTCTTTAGTGTACCTATTGACCCCGACAGCCAATATCTATTCGGATTCAGTTTAAATGGACGAAGTTTCAAATTTTCCCGCGCACCTCAAGGATTCACAGAAAGCCCCAGCATCTATAGTCAAGCACTGAAAAGACAACTAGATTGTATTCAAATGCCAGTTAACACCGCTTTACTGCAATACGTCGATGATCTGCTGATCACCGCACGAAGTGAGCCCGAATGCGAACAAGCATCACTGACAGTTTTACATTTTCTGGCTGACAAGGGACACAAGGTGTCCCCTTCGAAGCTACAATTCTGTGTTCAGCAAGTTGTGTACTTGGGTCACTTGCTGTCCAAAGTGGGGAGACAGCTCACTCCCGATCGCATTCAGTTAATTGTAAACATGCCACAACCCCAGACACAAAAGGAAGTGCGGGCTTTTATAGGCCTCACCTCGTACTGCAGACAATGGATTCCTCAATATGCATTTCTAGCCAAGCCACTCATCCAGTTAACGATGCAGGAGGCAGCGACTTCGACTGTCCTCCCTTGGACTCAGGAACACACACAAGCTTTTGAAGAATTAAAGAAAGCCTTATGCCAAGCACCAGTTTTAGCGACACCATGTTACAGCAAACCGTTTACACTTTTTGTTACAGAACGTGATGGTACAGCATTGTCTGTCCTCACTCAAGATCAAGCAGGCTCACATAAGCCTTGCGCTTATTTTTCAAGTACATTGGATTCAGTAGCCCAGGCACTCCCTGCGTGCTTGAAGTCAGTAGCAGCAACAGCATTAGCCATCAGACAGAGCGATTCAATTGTTTTAGGCCATCAATTAACAGTACAAGTTCCACACTCTGTAGAGGTTCTGTTAAACAGAACCCAGACTCAGCACTTAACTATAGCACGACTGACAGGTTACGAATTAACGCTATTCCAGCCACACATAGAAATCAGGCGCTGCAGCATTTTGAACCCCGCAACACTGTTACCCTCAGTTGTGACAGATCTAGCCCCGCATGATTGTATAGAGATCATTAATGCAGTTACAAAGCCCCGACGAGACTTAACAGATGTCCCACTGACAAATCCAGACCTGACACTTTATGTGGACGGTTCATGCATGAGAACAAATACAGGAGAATTAGTGGCCGCATATGCAGTGACCACTGAAACTGAAGTTAAAGAAACACACCGTATTGACACACTGTCCGCTCAAGCGGCAGAGCTTATTGCTCTGACCCGAGCTTGTATTCTAGCCAAGAACAGAAATGTCAACATATACACTGATTCCCGTTATGCGTTCGGAGTTGTACACGACTTCGGCATGTTATGGCAAGAACGAGGTTTCTTGACCTCTCATGGTGCCAAGATCCAACACGGTCCCCTCATTCAAGCGCTGTTAGAAGCAATACATCTACCTTCAGGCATATCTGTTATGAAGTGTAAAGCACATACTAAAGTTACAGATTCTGTTTCCCAGGGTAACGACCTGGCAGACCAGACAGCAAAACATACAGCACTGACTCACACTCAGACAACTGATATGACAAAGACAATAGTACCGACTAAGTGTATGGCAGTCAGGGATCCCACACTAGATGTTATCGATATTCAGGCACATGCTACCCCAGATGAAATAAAGAAATGGATTGAACTAGGAGGGATCCAGACAGATCAAGGTTGGATGACAAAGGGAAAATCTACATGGTTTCTCCCTGACTCTATGGTTCAAGTCATGATAAATACAGCACATAGCCCAGCACACCTAGGAGAGAAAGCGATGTTAGATAGTTTACAAAATCTTTGGAACAATAAACACTTACGAGCAGCAGCGAAACAGAAAGTGCGTACTTGCATGATCTGTTGTCAGTTCAATCCAGGAAAAAGCGTCCCTGTAGAGCAAGGTGGATTTCATCCTCCCGATCACCCTTTTGAAGTCCTCCAGATGGATTATATCCAGATGGACCGTTGTCGAGGATTTAAATATGTTCTCGTAGTTGTCTGTGCTCTGTCCCGCTGGACCGAAGCATACCCAGTCCCAGATTACACTGCTCCGACCACTGCCAAGCAGCTGGTTCGTGAATTCTTCCCACGATACGGCTTGCCTCGTGTCGTGTACTCAGATAACGGTCAGCCATTCTCATCTGCATTAATGAAAGAAGTTTCTTTACTGCTAGGATACCAGTGGAAATTCCATTGTGTCCGACATCCCGAAGCCGCAGGCCTGGTAGAAAGGCATAATCAGACACTGAAAATACGCCTTGCAAAGATATGTCAGGAGAAAGGGGTCGACTGGATAGTCGCCCTGCCCGTGGCACTGTTCTATATGAGAATGGTTGCCCATTCGAGATCAGGGCTATCCCCGTACGAAGTGGTTTTCGGCAGACCACCGAATATGTGGGGGACGCCCATTCAGAAGAAGATCACTGATGTTGATTGTAACATGTTGACAGATTACCTTGCCTCCTTGATGTCTGCACTCCAATCATGTCGTTCACAGGTTGCCGCAGCTTTCCCTGACAACACCGATGTAAAGCCGCACGATGTCCGTCCTGGTGATCTAGTCCTGGTACGCAATTTCGACAGGAAGAGTCCGCTGGAGCCCCGCTGGAAATCTCCGAAGACCGTTCTTCTCACCACAAGGACTGCAGTAAAGATTGAAGGGAGAAAGGGGTGGGTTCATACGTGTCATGTGAAACGATTTCATGAACTAAAGCCAGACCGAGACTCGTCCACCCCCACCAAAGACTGTGTCGAGCCAAAAGACTTTACAGTATCTGAACGAGAAAAAACTCCCCAAGAGGAGTACAGGTTGAAACTCCGATCTAGCAAGTCAGACAGTTTAATTGTTTAAGTCCTCCCCTAGGTGAATCGGTTAAATAGTTTCTGACATGTATCCCCTAGATCGAGATAGAGAGAGAGAGAGACGATTCAAAAAAAGTGCATATTGTAAATCACTTCGTAGTCACTGTATAGTGACACTAATAATCATGTTTATTCTGAGTGTTTTAATTATTATTGCTAGCATTTTGCTACCTATCTACTGGCCTATTTTCAGGCGTGAACAATCTGTTTACAATGTATCTGCTGAACATTCTTTTAGTGAATTGCCTCCACACGAGCTTTCTTACAGACTTGCGCTGCGCAACAATACATTCATTAGTATGCTACACCACTCTCACCAGACCAGCAATGCTACCAATTGCTGGGTATGTGGCCGACTCCCTCCCCACCAGAAATACCAGGGAGCTCTGCCTCTTTTTCCGTATCCATTCTCGCATAATGGCTCTTGTGGTGCGTGGTTTAAAATACTTAATAACTTACTTAAAACTTTAGATCCCGAGATTGCCGCTACCCCCGAAGGGAAATGGATTTGGGGAACCTGAATTCAGTCCTATTCTACGCCTGTTACCCTGATAATAAAGGTCAATCTGTTTCTGTAGGAACTGATCTAGAAAATGAAGTATATGGGTTAGGAAATTACACAGAAAACCTTATGATTCTTGTTGTTGAATCCGAAGCTGCACCCGCCCTTCCTGCCATGTCAGTATTACCAGTCACCGGTCACCTCTGTGTTAGAAAGAAGGGTTCAGTACACTTAGGTCATAGTAAATGTACTACTGTAGTCGAATTCACTGATGAGGGTAGGTCCTCATTTCGAGCTAGACGACATACATATTTTGTTTGTGGCCATACCGCATACATAAGTCTACCACCAGATTGGGATGGTACCTGTTATCTTGCTTTCCTTCTGCCCCCTGTTTTCTTAGCTCCCCCTGATTACCATCGTAATCCAAATTTAGTAAACAATAGAGTCCGAAGAGACCTCCCGCTTGTCGATTATACTGAAACGACATGGGAGCAATATACAGATTTTAATAAAGGATTCTTTTTCTTTGTAGGCCCGTTCAAAATAGTAAAACAATACGTAGATTAACTAGAACACTTGAAGCAGTTGTACATGAAACCGCTTCCGCTTTAGGTAACATAACAGAGGAACAGTCTGCTATGCGGATTGTTGTCCTTCAAAATCGTCTCGTGATTGACGTCATCTTGGCAGATCGAGGTGGAGCTTGTAAGGTCATCGGGTCAAGTTGCTGTGTTTTCATCCCAGAAAACGCGCCATCTGTATACAAAGCTATTACCCGTCTCCATAAAATTGCAAATCTGATACATCAGAATCCAGGCACCTGGACTTGGTCCGGTTGGTTCTGGACAACGTTAACTGCTTGGGGATGGAAGATCCTATCCTTCCTAGGCATTGGCCTAGTCATAGTATTCAGTTGCTGCCTGTGCCTACAGTGTGGGCCAGCGATTTGTGGACTATGTGCCACATCCTGCATTGAACATTCCAGTTTCCTCTCAAACCGTCAAAGAAAGAAAGATGAGCAAATGATGCTGCAAGAACAAACTGATAGATTCATGAGGATCGAGATTTCATGAAGGGTCCGTAGGGAACAAGGAGGGAATGAGGAAATATAAATTTTTGGTCATGTCATGTTCCCTATCGTGTACCCCACCGACTCCATGTATCAAGCTTAAAGTACATGTAACTTCCCTCCTGTGCCAGCCATGAAGACGCATATACATTTGCGTCCAACGTTAATATGTCCTCTTTCAGACCCACCCTGGATGGATTGAATAGTCCGTTCCTAAGTATGCCATGCCAACGTCTTTTTGTGGTGTACTTCTCGTTTTTCAGCTCTAGCTAAGTAGGCCCTGAATTTCTGCCACCGAGCCTCTTTTCTGGCTTCTGACTCCGAGGGCCTCAGCCCAGGCTGCCTCTGTACCCGTGAACTCTGACTTACTTCCAGCGCGGCCCCTCGCGCTCAGCTCAGCCTGTTTTCTGCCAAGACTGACTTCAACCTTCGAATTATCTGATCTGCCCCTCGAAAATGCATTCCTGCCTACTAGTTTAAGTAAACATCCTTTCAGCTGCAGAGCCAAAGGGCCGGCCTGTCTCTGTGCAATTAATTCAAGTAATTCATAGCCTCTGTTGCCATGCTCCCATGGAAGGCCCATGCCCCCACGCTTCTCCTGCAGACACTCAGGCGCTTATACACGCACTCTCAGTCAGTATAGAACAACTTCTGCCCCAGAAACCTTTCCGCCCAGATAGCTTAGTTCCTGCAACACCAGATATCAGATATGATAAAAGTACAAGTTGATCTGACATGCCAGACTTCTGTCTCTTTCCGTCAGTTTGAATGTCAAATCCCCTGCACCCTCCAGCTTCACGTCATTCACACGTCATGCAGCTGCGCGCGCATCCAAGCTTCCAATTTCTGCTGACATTGCAACATTTCTGTTAGTGCCACCCCTTTGTGACACCTACCTGTGACGTTTCTAGCACACACCTCCAGTTCACGCCTCTTGATTACGTACTAGTACCACGTGTATACTGTTATCTTGTCTTCTCTCAGCTGTTACGCCTCCTGCACTGTTGCTTATGACATGAATTAAGTATATAAGCTATGTACTGTTAATAAAATGTAGCGCTCTATCCCTTCTGACACCCCTGTGGTGGTCAGAATCAGATATCCTGGTCATGACCATTCCTTTTTAAGGAATAAAACCCCTAAGAACTCTAACACCACGGACTCTGTTTTTTTTCTTTCCGATCTGAGTTATTATTGATTAAGTACTTACCTGCATAGAAATTAAGAGAGTAAATTAATTATTTACGTCAGGAGGGAGACAGACAGACAAAGGGAGGAGGGCAACAGAGGGATGGAGACAGAGGGAGGGAGGCAGATAGAGGGCGAAAGATAGAGGGAGACAGATGGAGGGAGACAGACAAGAGGGAGACAGATGGAGACAGACAGAGAGAGGGAGGGAGGGAGACAGAGAGAGAGAGAGAGAGAGAGAGACATGGACAGACAGAGACAGACAGAGGCAGAAACAGGGACAGACAGATAGAGGCAGAGACAGAGAGATGGAGAGGGAGACGGAGGGAGGGAGACAGGGACATACAGGAATAGACAGAGACAGGGACAGACAGACAGAGGCGGGGGCAGGTACAGACAGGTAGAGGCAGAGACTGAGAGACAGAGACAGAGAAGGAGATGGAGGGAAACACGGGGAGAGAGAGAGAGAGAGAGAGAGAGAGAGAGAGAGAAGGAGACAGAGAGAGAGGAAGAGAGAGGGACAGAGGGAGGGAGACAGAGGGAGGGAGACAGAGGGAGGGAGACAGAGGGAGGGAGACAGAGGGAGGGAGACAGAGGGTGACAGACAGAGGGAGACAGACAGAGGGAGGAAGGTGAGAGAGGGAGGGAGTCAGACAGAGGGAGGGAGTGAGACTGGTAGAGGGAGACAGAGGGAAGGAGACAGACAGAGGGAGACAGACGGAGACAGACAGAAGGGGTGAGACAGAGAGACGGAGACAGAGGGACGGAGACAGAGGGTCGGAGACAGGGGGACAGAGACAGAGGGACAGAGACAGAGGGACAGAGACAGAGGGACAGAGACAGAGGGACAGAGACAGAGGGCGACAGACAGAGGGCGACAGACAGAGGGCGACAGACAGAGGGCGACAGACAGAGGGCGACAGACAGAGGGCGACAGACAGAGGGCAACAGACAGAGGGCGACAGACAGAGGGCGACAGACAGAGGGCGACAGACAGAGGGCGACAGACAGAGGGAGAAGGGTGACAGATAGAGGGAGAAGGGTGACAGATAGAGGGAGAAGGGTGACAGATAGAGGGAGACAGATAGAGGGAGACAGATAGAGGGAGACAGATAGAGGGAGACAGATAGAGGGAGACAGAGGGAGACAGATAGAGGGAGACAGATAGAGAGAGACAGATAGAGGGAGACAAAGGGAGGGAGACATACAAGAAGGAGACAGACAGAGGGAGGGAGACAGAGGGAGTGAGACAGAGGGAGGAAGACAGAGGGAGGAAGACAGAGGGAGACAGAGAGAGAGAGAGAGGGAGGGAGACAGAGAGAGAGGGAGACAGAGTAAGGGAGACAGAGGGACGGAGACAGAGGGACGGAGACAGAGGGACGGAGACAGAGGGACGGAGACAGAGAGAGGGAGACAGACAGAGGGAGGGAGACAGACAGACAAAGGGAGGAGGGCAACAGAGGGATGGAAACAGAGGGAGGGAGACAGATAGAGGGAGAAAGAGAGAGGAAGAGAGAGAGAGGGAGACAGAGTGAGACAGAGAGGGAGACAGAGGGAGGGACAGAGGGAGGGAGACAGAGGGAGGGAGACAGAGGGAGGGAGACAGAGGGAGGGAGACAGAGGGAGGGAGACAGAGGGAGGGAGACAGAGGGAGGGAGACAGAGGGAGGGAGACAGAGGGAGGGAGACAGAGGGAGAGAGACAGAGGGAGAGAGACAGAAGGAGACTGAGGGAGGCAGACAGAGGGAGACAAAGGGAGAAGAGAAAGAGGGAGACAGAGGGGGAGAGGGGGAGAGGGAGAGAGACAGAGGGAGGGAGACGGAGGGAGGGAGACGGAGGGAGGGAGACGGAGGGAGGGAGACGGAGGGACGGAGATGGAGGGACGGAGACAGAGGGAGGGAGACAGAGGGAGGGAGACAGAGGGAGACAGAGAGAGGGAGACAGGAGCAGGAGACAGACAGAGGGAGGGAGACAGAGGCAGGAGGGCGACAGAGGGAGTGAGACAGATATAGGGAGACAGAGGGAGGTAGACAGACAGAGGGAGAGGGGGGAAGGCAGATGGAGAGAGAAAGGGGGAGACGGAGGGAGAGGGAAGGAGAGAAAGACAGACAGAGGGAGGTAGACAGAGGGAGGGAGACAGAGAGAGAGGGAGACAGAGAGAGAGGGAGACAGAGAGAGAGGGAGACATAGCGAGGGAGACAGAGAGGGAGACTGAGGGTGGGAGACAGAGGGAGAGAGGGAGAGAGACAGAAGGAGACAGAGGGAGACAGACAGAGGGAGACAGACAGCGGGAGAGTGAGAGGGAGACAGAGGGAGAGAGAGAGATGGAGAGGGAGGGAGACAGAGGGACAGAGACAGAGGGAGGGAGACAGAGGGACAGAAACAGAGGGAGACAGCGAGAAAGAGACCGAGAGCGGGAGACAGACTGAGGGAGAGAGACAGAGAGAAGGAGACAGAGGGAGGTAGACAAGCAGAGGGAGACAGACAGAGGCAGGAGGGTGACAGAGGGAGTGAGACAGATAGAGGGAGACAGAGGGAGGTAGACAGACAGAGGGAGACAGAGGGAGGGAGACAGAGGGAGAGAGAGGGAGGGAGGCAGAGGGAGGGAGAGGGAGGTAGAGAGAGAGGGAGACATTGGGAGGGAGAGGGTGGGACACAGTTATAGAGAGAAAGAGAGGGAGACAGACAGAGTGAGTGAGACAGAGGGAGACAGAGAGAGGGAGAGGGAGATATTGGGAGGGAGAGAGTAGAGAGAGAGGGAGGGAGACAGAGAGAGGGAGGGAGAGGGAGGGAGAAGGAAACAGAGAGAGGGAGGGAGAGGGAGAAAGAGAGAGAGAGAGAGAGAGAGAGAGAAAGAGAGAGAAAAATATGTGTGTATGCCAGGACGTGTGGCTCAGTGGATGCAGGCATCCTCTGCAGGAGCCTGTGTTCAACCTCATGGTCTCAAATTTGCTTGAAAATGCACCATTTGCGCACTTTTATTTCAACATTTTATTCTGGGGTGAGAACCCCCCCGAAACCCCCTTAAGTGGTTCGGGATCGCTCGCTACGCTCGCTCTCTACACTGCCTTACTGTGTCCCAAAATTATGTATCTCCAAAAAGTGTGTCACCAACATGAAAAGTTTGGAAGGCTGTGCCCAGTCTAACCCATATTTCCATGGACTGCTCTCACCAGCCTGTTTCCTGGTGTCAGGTTGTCTGAACTGTTACACACCTTCCCCACTGTATGTTTGCACACCACGCACAACACAAATTCTTGCTGCACGCACTTGCAGCTGATAAGAGTCTTTGGGTGACTTATGTACGTGACAAGGGCATCGAACTCATTAGTACAACTGGTGAAGTATTTCAGGGGCTGAAGGGTGTGTGACAGCCACTGTAACCAATTATGCTACCTGGTGGTGGTGTGGGTGGAGGGCACTTTAATTCACTGCACTACAGTGTCAACTTCTCAGCCAGTCTCCACCTCAAATCAATGCCTGTAGTTTTGCTAGCGGTACTGTGAATATGACTTTTCTATAGGTTTGATATTACCTGTACCTCAGGCCTCGATGCATGTCAACATGGTCCTTGCTTCTGCACTGAGTGGATTTGACAGCTTGATTAGTTAAGTCTAAATGTTCTATGCCAATAATTTAGATGTTTTTTAAACAAATATTCGTTAGCTATATTTTTCTACCGGTTAACAGCTTGCATGTGCTATCCTGTCACATGTTTCTGCCTCTGATATAGCACTAGCAAGAGACCTTTTCCGTTCTCTGCAGTATTTCATGGCGATTTGAGTCTGCTTGCAGCTTGACATGTGGTAATAGAATTCAGGAAATACAAAAGCAGGCCTTGAAAAATCATTTAAATGTTACTAGACTTGCAGGTCTACTTGAATAATCTACTCGACCTAACTGTGATGTACTTCACCCATAAACTGGTCTCATTATATCCTCCTAGGCAAATATTTTATTACACTGAGCCATCTATTTCTTCATTATCAAATATGAGATCACCTTCCAAGATGTGAGTTCAGCATGTCATGTTATGTTATGTTAGCAGTGATTTATAACGCGTGAAGCTAATCGGAAGAGTGTCCCGGTGCGAGGCCAAAAGAAAGCAGAAACCGAGTACAGAAACAGTGGCAAAGGAAAAACTAGCTTAATTGAATAGGAAAGTTTTGAGTTTTTTCCTAAACTGAGTAGAATTTTGAAGGCTATACAGATCCGGGAGCAGAGAGTTCTAAGACTTCACAGCCAAGTAGGCCAGGTAACTGCCCCCCTTTCTTTTCAGACAAATTCTGGGTGTGGAAGCATGGTACGTGTTCGAGGAGCACAAGAGTCTCCCCGGGACATAAAACAAAAAACGGTTCCTCAGATAGACCGAGCCATACTCATAGAGCGCGGCATGGGCCATAACCAGAGCCTTGAACATGAGCATGTCTGCTGTACAAAAAAATTTGCTTTGATTAAATAGACTAAAGGTACCATGCTTAATAACATTCTAGTCCACAAATAGGCTACACATGACCCCTCACTTGCTTCTTAGCTCAGTAATAGCATTGCTATCAGGGCAGGAGCAGGAATGTTTCTCAGTTCATCTTTAAAAACTCACTTTTAATGAATATATAACTAAAGCAGGTGTAAAAAACAATCTTATATTGCCAGACCTGCAGGTCTCTCGACTTGAATTATTAACTGGGCCTAACTGTGATGCACTCCATCCACAAACTGCTCTCACACAAATTTTCCATGAATTTATCACTAAAGTACCTGCAATAGAAATGTGTATCAGCGGTGTCAGTCTATGAGCATGTAGTAGCACTACTGACTTTGGCAGTCAACTCCCCCAATGCCAAAAGCACCCTCAAATAGGTGTGGTTAGTTCCCGGATGGCTCATCATAGCTAGTTGCTTTTATTGCAGGAAGACACTGGGGTAGTGGAAGATGTGTGGCGCAGCGGCCAGGGTGCTTGAGTCCGGACCACGGGGTTCACGGTTCTATCCCCGGCACCGGTGGCAGGTTAGCCCAGCACCATGTGACTCTGGGCAATAGCTCGCTTAATCTTCCCGACGGCCCTAAGTGCCAGGACACCTCTCCGGAGGCAGCTGCGCGCTTTACAAATGCTGGTATGCATTTGTGGCCTTCGGCTCATATAGCACACCGCAAGAGAGACTCTCTCCTAAACAGCCCTTCTCCCTGATCCCCCGGTAGGAGACAGTGGCAGCCTTGAGCAGGCAGAACTACCACATTAGTGCTAGAGGAACAAGCATTTGCAGTGCAGAAGGTCTCGCATTAATTGAGTTTGAGCTATTGGCATAGCTAAATATTGCAACACCAATTGCAACAAAAGTCTATAAATTGTACGACAAAGAAATGTGTATTTATTTTTGTAGCAATGGTGGCATGCTGCGCTTTAGATGAATATATTTAAAAGTAAAGTGCGCTATACTGCGATTGCTACAATAGTTAATTGTGGATGCGTTAACAAGTGATGTGTGCACTGAGGGCTGGTGGTGTGTGTGCCTGTAGAAATTGTGCACTGATGGCTGGTGGTGTGTGTGCCTGGTGGAAGAGTGCCCTGCCAGCTGGTGGTGTGTGTGCCTGCTGGAAAAGTGCACTGGCGGCTGGTGGTGTGTGCCTGGTGAAAGCATGCACTGGCGGCTGGTGGTGAGTGTGTGCCTGGTGAAAGCGTGCACTGATGGCTAGTGGTGAGTGTGTGCCTGGTGAAAGCGTGCACTGACAGCTAGTGGTGTGTGTGTGCCTGGTGAAAGCGGGCACTGACGTCTGGTGGTGTGTGCCTGGTGGAAGCGTGCACTGACGTCTGGTGGTGTTTGAGCTCCGTGAAAGCGTGCACTGATGGCTGGTGTTGTGTGCTGGTGGAAGCGTGCACTGACGGCTGGTGTTGTTTGTGCCCGGTGAAAGCGTGCACTGACGACTGATGGTGTCTGTGCCTGGTGAAAGTGTGCACTAATGGTGTGGTTGTGTGTGTGTGTGGTTGTATGTGTGGTCTTGGTTGTGTGCGTGGTTGTGGTTGTGTGTGTGGTTGTGGTTGTGTGTGTGGATGTATGTGGGTTGTGTGTGTGTGGGTGTGTGTTTGGGTGTGGTTAGGTGGGTGTGGTTTTGTGTGTGTGTGTGTGGTTGTGTGTATGTATGTGGTTAGGTGTGGTTGTGTGTGTGGGTGGTTGCATGTGTGTGTGTGGTTGTGTGTGATGTGTGTATGGGTGTGGTTGTGTGTGTGTGTGGTTGTGTGTGTTTGTGTGT
This sequence comes from Lissotriton vulgaris, assembly GCF_964263255.1. Lineage (NCBI taxonomy): Eukaryota > Metazoa > Chordata > Amphibia > Caudata > Salamandridae > Lissotriton > Lissotriton vulgaris. Next base: position 880,539,669 of record NC_141685.1, read on the forward strand.
GTGGTTGTGTGTGTTTGTGTGTGTGGTTGTGTGTGTGGGTGTGGTTGTGTGTGTGTGGGTGTGGTTATGTGTGTGTGGTTGTGGGTTTGTGTGTGGTTGTGTGTGGTTGTGTGTGTGTGGTTGTGTGTGTGTGGTTGTGTGTGTGGTTGTGTGTCTGGTTGTGTGTGTGTGTGTGGCTGTGTGTGTGTGTGTGGTTGTGTGTGTGTGGTTGTGTGTGTGGGTGTAGTGTGGAGCAAGCAGCGCATGCGCTGCTCTAGGCTCAACCTAAAAAGGGGAACTTACTCATCCACACAGGTTAGCTTAGAGAATGGCTCTGATAATCAGACCAACTTGTAAAGCATATTATAATTATAGGACCATGAGTAAAACCAACAAGACAAATTGGCTATGCCAATGCTTGTTTTAAATTGCTGACCCTCTGTACATGCATGTGTACATGTACGCCCATGCAAGCAGTGACTGCTCCCTGGGACTTAAACATACTTCTTTTGCTCCTCGCCTCGGCCCTCATTCCTTCTACAGCGCCCGAAGCCCGGACGGCAGGAGGCTGTGCGCTAGAAAAAATATATATAAATAAGCATGCCCCAGCACAGAGGGGTGCAGAAAAATATGGGTTTATTCTTCGCTTTGAAGTCCTTGAACCCAGAGCAGTTACCCAGATATCAGCCCAGAGCAAGGTACCGCCGCAAAGCATAAAACTTCCAGTGCCTTTGGGAATGTTTGCAGAGGACGTCACAGACCCGTGCCTTTAGCCACAGTGTATTCTGCAATATGTCTATGCACCACTAAAAAGTGAAAGTTATAAACTTGTGTAAGTCAGTGAATAAGTGTGAGCCCCTAAACACACGTGCAGTTTAAGAGCTCTTTAGCATCCTCAGAAGCTTCCATTGTTTAAGTGGGTCCCTCCCTCAGCACACTTAAGTTACAGGAGGTGCAGTCTTAACTCGGAAGAAGCCCCGATTTTATCATTCCCAGGGGTGGGGGGTCAGAGGAGTCTTTCTATGTGGTAACAAATGGCCAGGATGGGGGAAGGCTCACAGCGCACGTCACTACCCCAAGGTACCAGCTGATGTTTATTGCACACTGCTCCATGACAATTGAGACAAGGAGGACAGAGCCTGAAGGAGGGTGTGCTCAGGCGCATCAATAACCCTGGGAGCCAATGGCAAGGAGGCGGGGTGCGCGGGGTGCGTGCGGTGCGCCAATGGTAGGGCCTGCATTTGAATAGTTCTCAATGGCCTCTCTTCAGGAGTCACGACTGGCATTCTGTCACCTCAGCTGCAGACTGGGCAAAACTCGCAGCTTTCTCCTGCTAGCTGTCTCCCATGGACATAGAAATCCACGCGCACTTCCAATTTTATATGACGTGGCGGGTCTCTCTGGTGTGGGTGTCTCTGCCCACGCAACACCCAGTGCAGAACGGAATGATGCAAAGTGAGACACAAGCACAGCCAGCAGTACACAAAGAGGGAGGGCGGATCTGTGCAAGAAAGTGTGTGTCCTCTGTATCAACACTACGCTTTCACACATCTCAGCAGTAATGAGCTTCTAGGGGCGTAGGTACCATTGGTGGTGTAAGTGCAGTGACACCGGGGTCCACTGAACCCAGATAATTGCTGCATTTTACTACCACAACAGCAGTAAAAGGGGCTATTTTCCTTGTTTGCCCGCTACATTGTCGTGGGGGGCAACAGAAGTGCAGGTGAGGAGAAGCAAAGGATGAGTGGGCAGGAGCATAAAACAAAGATGGATGGGGGGAGAGTAAAAGCCGTATATAAGGGAGAGAGGTAGCACGCGGGGGAAGAACAGAAAGGACACAGTGACATGGAGCACCGAAGGTGTGGAGGAAAAGCACAGGGGTGACAAGAGAGCAAAAACTGTGTGGTCAGGAAAGAGAAGCACACGAAGCAGCATATGAGGGAGAGAGAGCAGCACGCGGGAAAGAACACAAAGGAGACAGTGACATGGAGCACCGGAGGTGTGGAGGAAAAGCAAAGGGGTGACACAGAGCAAAAACAGAGTGTGGTCAGGAAAGAGAAGCACGCGAGGGTGACAGCTGGCAAATGGTGAGCACTTTCGCAGCTGCTTTGATATTCTCAGTGGCCACGCAGCTCACTGAGAACATCAAAGCAGCTGCAAAAGTGATCAGCAGGCGGACAAATGGAGCGCATGCCCGGCGCACATGCACTGTACCTGATACGCACTTTGGGAGCACTTTTGAAAGCCCCTTACTTAATATCTCGCCAAAGCATCGCTAACGTGAAGGCTTAGGCGAGACCTAAAAAGGTGGCAAGGGCTACGTGGCATGGACAACTAGCCCTGGTCCTGTTCCCAACCAGAATGCATTTCCATTAGTAGATTATAAAACACTGTGCCCTCAAACTTCCCCAACTCTCCCCCACAAAATATGATTTTATCGTCGAGAACTGCTGATCCCCAACAAGATGGTATACAACTGTTACAACGCATTTTTTACAACGCAATACCATAACCACGCATCTTTTACAACGCAAATACTTTTACCACGCATACATTTACAACGCATACTGTTACAACGCAAGTACTTTTACAACGCAGGTACTTTTACAACACATTTTTATTGATATGAGTTTATTTGAATTAGTTTTTTTTCAAAGTAATTTTTTAAATTTTTTATAAGAGTACTAGAGTATTTTTTTGTATAATATTTTACAGTATTTGTGTTTTTTATATTTGTTAAAAATGTATAGTTGTTACAATGTATTGTAAATACTTGAGTATTAATTAAAAGTAATTTAATTTATTTTTTATTTTATTTAAGACCAGTTGAGTAGATTATTTTAGAGTATTTAGTACTTGAGTATTTTATAGTTTACAATTTATTAAAAACATGTATTTTAATTGAACATTTATATTATTTTTTAAATATAGCTATTATTTATTATTAGATAATAGTATAGATTTTTTAACATTAGTATAAAAATATAATTTAGATGTATAAGTTATTGTTAACTGATACATAGTATTATTTTAATATTTTATTATATTATTAATATGAATTAAATTTAAACATTGATTATATTTATTGTAATAAAGATAGTTATTTAGTAAAATAATATATTGACTCATTTTATTATTTAAATGAATAAATATTTTTTAATATTATAATTCAAATAATTTGTTAGAGAATTTTTAATTTATTATAAGAAAGTACGAAATATAGATTATTTAAATAATTTAAAATTCCTTAAATATATAAAAATTAAGTATAAAATAATTTATTTTAGGTTTTAAAAATAGGTTGCTATTTTATATATTTATGAAATAATATAAGGGAACTTATAACTTAGATTTAACTTTTGGTTCCCACGGTTTTACATTGTTTTCTATGGGTTAATGTGTCCTTCTTTTATTTTCACGATTATGGATATGTGTCCCGCGGTACAGAAAAAGAATGAAGAAAAGAAGATGAAAGAAAAGTAAAATAAGGGAGATGAAAGTAGAAAACAGGTAAGGAGAGAAAGTAGTTAATTTAGAAGAAAAAATATAATTTTTAGAAGTAATGTTTAAGAAAATGAAAACAATATACAGATGATATTTTTTATTAAGTACTTTTTTTATTTTGCAAAAAAACATAGAAATAATGGTGGTATTTTTAATGATTTATTGCATATTTTTTCACATTTTAAAAAATATAGTAATATCATTTAAAAAAATAAGTATAAAGTAATATTAAATAATTATACATAAATACAATAGTCCTTTTTTTATCGTTGCAGCATTCTTTGACGTCATGACGTGAGCGTAAGCGGCCATTTTCAAGAGCATCGTAGGAGGAAGTAGCTGGAAGCTGATTTGCGTCCAGGTAGGAAACATTTTAAACTTTATTTAAAAGAAATATTGTTAAAAAGATTAACATTTATTGTAAGGAAAGGATAAGTAGAGGTTGCTCTAATAGTAAATAATGTTAAATATGTAGGCATGTCGCTACTCGTATAACTAGAATATGCCTATGTCGGGTCTGTGGGTGGGGGAAGAACAAAAACTTTATTGTTTTGGGAAATAGTTGTATTTCGTGCAAAACATGTGAATTATTGTTTATGTTTCTTATATATGTTATCGCTTTGAAAGCAATGTTTAAAAATGCATTTTTGAAAGTATCGATAGTTTATAAGAAAGAAATGAAAGAAAAAAAGGTGGTTACATAATTGTTGATAAAAGCCTTAAAGATTGTAATCTTTGATATTTCCATTGTTTTTGTCATTGGTTTTGAATTTTGAGTTTGGATGGACTGTAGAATACGGTAAAAATAGATTATGAAGGTTGAAATGGATTTCTTGGATTTCTGGATAATAGGGAGAAGTTAAAATTGTGTTTGGATTTTTGTGATCATAAATCTGGAGAGATATTTCGAGAGTTTAAAATTGTTTGTTTTGGAGAATACATTGTGTATTGTATTAAGTTCAGAATAGATTGTATTTGATAAATATTAGACTATATAAATCTAGAACATTTTATTTATATAGCCCAGTACTGTTATCTTAAAAATGAACTTGTTTATGTGGTGAACGAAATTGCAATGTATTTGTGAATTCAAAAATGTGTTGTAAATTAAATATCATAAAAAATTTGATATGTTTTCTTCTCCATTAAGAAAAAGAAGATGGGTTTTTAAAAAAAACATTGATTCTGAAAAAATATAGAATTTTTAATAAAATGTATGAATTGACAATTTTTTGAAAATTTCGAGTATATGCCAATGCTGATAGAAGGATTTCATTTAGATTGTTTTTTAAAAAAATAGGAAATTAGATGACAGTTTTGGAAATATTTCTAATAAATAAGCTTACTTATTTGAAATAGCTTTTTACAACAATTATTTTTTGAACAGTGAAAAGCAGAAGAGTTGTATTATTTTTCAAAAATGCATTTTCAAAATATTAAACATTTTGTGCAAATATTTTGGTGAAAAAAAAGAATAGTTTTTCAAACTTCATTGTAAAAAAATATCTTTAGTATTTTGGATGTCAAAAATTGTTTGCAACTAAAGTTTTTTTTTAAAGTTGCAAAAAGGAGTTTTATACCAAGAAAATATATAAAATAGGTAAGGTGACCCAACATAATTTTTGGATATTTTTAAAATTAAAAATAAATTATGTAGCCAATTAAATTTAGAGAGGATGTAAATTTAGAGCAAAGCAGGAAAGTAATGTGAAATAGAATTTTAAAAAGATAGAATGTTAGCTAGATTTTTCAGGTAATCTAGAGCCACACACAACGTAAACTGTTGTAATAGTGCCCATAGTCTCTCTGACATTTCTTTTGTTTTTTGAGTAATCCGTGAGTTTAGACTACCTGTTAGAGTTTGCGAAATTCTCATTTCCTGGAAACTTTGCTCCTTCTTCAAAGTTTCCAAAAAAGAGTAGAAATTAGGGTGGGGTTTTCCAATTACATGGTTGAAGGAGTTATGCCATCCCTCAATGGCATTATTTGTTTTTGCCTCTCCCTGTAGGCAACTCGAATAACAGTTCCACCACTCCACATGGAAACGTGGCTTCCTCCTGCGACCCGATCTGCCTAGGTGTCCAATCCATGTGTCTTCCATATAATTTAGAATAGGTGCCAATTTATCCTCATTTGTAATGTAATAATCTGATTCTGTAATGGCAGTGTAGTACTCGTCTACACTTTCGGGAGGGACAAAACAAAGAGCAGTTAATTTTTTTAATTCTACTTGTAGTTTGCTGTCTGTTGAGTATTCTGTAACTAGGGGTGTTTTTTGTAATTTACGCCAGAATGCCTGGGAAAAATGGAAAAAACACCCCTGAATTTGGGTATCCGTGTACATTTTGGTGATCACATTGATCATGCTCAATTCAAAATCCATAATTATTTTCCTAGGGCTTTGGTTAGTTTTTGATTTAATCACAGATACAAATTCTGTGTATGTTGCAGAAGTCTTATCAAGCAGCAAACTATATACTAGGGGAATTACACTATTGTTAATTTTAGCATGTATAGTATAAATTTGGGTGAATGGATGGGGCGTGCTTTTAAACGTCCCATCCATCATCCAAATTTCACTACTTTCAAGTTTTAAAAGGTTGCGGGGTGTACTAAAATTTTATATACGTTTTAGAGGGTTTTCTTTATCATGCAGAAGGAAAGGTTCATCAGCAAAAGAAATAGTAAGTTCGTGTGGTATAATTATGTCAGAAAAGGTATGAGGTGTATTAGTTTGTGTATTACTTGCCTGCTTTTGACATTTAATAATTCTTCGCAAATTATGGATGGTAGGCATATTACTAGCTACATGAGTAGGGACATGTTGAGCAACCTCTCTTAAAATTGATCCTGTGGAATCATTGGAGGTGCTTGCAATTACTTTCATCTCATTCACTGTTTCTCTAACATCAACTTTCATTGCAGAGGCAGAGTGGTTATGGTCAGTTGTTCTTAGAATAATGTCATCGACCGTAACCGCTCTGCCGCTGCAACGGGTTGTAAAGTATTGCACGCACCTCCAATGATTGCTTGGAAAACTTATCCTTTCCTTACAATAAATGTAACCTGCATGATTCAGTAGTCGGTTTCCTTTTCTGGACTTGATATATTTGGCAGTAGGATGAGTAGACATTTCCTGCAAAGAAAAAAAGTTGGTAATTTAGTTGCTTGTTATTTTTTTGGTTAATTTTTAACAAGAAAATAAACATTTTGTTTACTACTGTAGTTTATTGGTGTTATATTTTTAAAACATACCCCTACACTATCCTGCACTTTCTCTACTGCAGCACTTTCCTGGAGTATGAATAGTAATTGATACCCCTACATTATGCTGCACTTTCCCTACTGCACCACTTACCTGGAGTTAGAATAGCAAGTAATACCCCTACACTATCCAGCATTTTACTAATTGCAGCACTTTCCTGAAGTTAGAATAGTCATTGATATCCCTACATTATCCTGCGCTTTCCATACTGCACCACTTACCTGGAGTTAGAATAGCAAGTAATGCCCCTACACTATCCAGCACTTTACCTATTGCAGCACTTTCCTGGAGTTACAATAGTCATTGATACCCCTACATTATTCTGTACTTTCCCTACTGCACCACTTACCTGGAGTTAGAACAGCAAGTAATACCCCTACACTATTTAGCACTTTCCCGATTGCAGCACTTTCCTGGAGTTACGATAGTCATTGATACCCCTACATTATCCAGTACTTTCCCTACTGCAGCACTTACTTGGCGTTGGAGTAGTAATTTATACCTCTATACTATCCAGCACTTTCCCTACTGCAGCACTTTCCTGGAGTTAGAATAGTAATTTATACCTCTATACTATCCAGCACTTTCTCTACTGCAGCACTTACCTGGAGTTGGAATACTAATTGATACCTCTATACTATCCAGCACTTTCCCTACTGCAGCACTTTCCTGGAGTTAGAATAGTAAGTAATACTCTTACACTATCCAGCACTTTTCCATCTGTGGCACTTATTTGGAGTAAAAATGTTTATTGATTTTATCTAAACTATCCAGCACTTTTCCTACTATAGCATTTAACTTGACTATTATTATTTGGAAATATATCTACATCATTGAGCACTTTCCGTACAGCAGCACTTATTTACAAATAGAACAGTTAATAATTCCTGTACATTATCCACTTTTATAATGTGTGTCATTTTTTATTTAATTAATTTACCTCAAAGATTGCTGATTCTATTAGTGGAAAGCTTGTTTTTTGATTGATGGTTTCTTTGGCTGTTGATTGTCAATTAGTTGAAAGTTTTTGGTACGTTTCTGAAAAAAAAAAATATGGAAATTAAATTGATTTTTATGATTTACGTTCTTTGTGAGAACATTTTTATTGAAAATGTTAGAATGAAAACATATTTATTATTACTTTTATTGTTTAACTGTAATAGAGTGTGAAAAAATGTTTGACACTTTAACATTTAACAACAATTTGTCTACTGCAGCACTTTCATGGAGTTCGAATACTAATTGATACCTTTATACTATCCTGCACTTTTTCTACTGCAGCACTTTCCCGGAGTTGGAGTAGTAATTTATACCTCTATCCAGTCCAGCCCTTTCCCTACTGCAGCACTTTCCTGGAGTTGGAATAGTAATTTATACCTCTATACTATCCAGCACTTTCCCTACTGCAGCACTTACCTGGAGTTGGAATAGTAATTTATACCTCCATACTATCCAGCACTTTCCCTACTGCAGCACTTTCCTGGAGTTAGAATAGTAATTTATACCTCTATACTATCCAGCACTTTTTCTACTGCAGCACTTTCCTGGAGTTAGAATAGCAAGTAATACCCCTACACTATCCAGCACTTTCCTTATTCCAGCACTTTCCTGGAGTTAGAATACTAATTGATACCTCTATACTATCCAGCACTTTCCCTACTGCAGCACTCACCTGGAGTTGGAATAGTAATTTATACCTCTATACTATCCAGCACTTTCCCTACTGCAGCACTTACCTGGAATTGGAATAGTAATGTATACCTCCATACTATCAAGCACTTTCCCTACTGCAGCACTTTCCTGGAGTTAGAATAGTAATTTATATCTCTATACTATCCAGCACTTTCCCTACTGCAGCACTTTCCTGGAGTTAGAATAGTAATTTATACCTCTATACTATCCAGCACTTTTCCATCTGTGGCACTTTCCTGGAGTTAGAATAGTAATTTATATCTCTATACTTTCCCTACTGCAGCACTTACCTGGAGTTGGAATAGTAAGTAATACCCCTACACTATCCTGCACTTTCTCTACTACAGCACTTTCCTGGAGTTAGATTACCAATGTATTCCTCTATACTATCCAGCACTTTCCTTACTGCAGCACTTACCTGGAGTTCGAATAGTAATTAATACCCCTACATTATTCTGCACTTTCTCTACTACAACACTTTCCTGGAGTTAGAATAGTGAGTTATACCTCTATACTATTTAGCAATTTCTCTACTGCAGCACTTTCCTGGAGTTACAATAGTAAGTTATACCTTTATACTATCCAGCACTTTCCCTACTGCAGCACTTTTCTGGAGTTAGAATAGTAATTCATACCCCTACATTATCCAGCACTTTTTTTACTGCAGCACTTACCTGGAGTTAGAATAGTAATTAATACCTTTATACTATGCAGCACTTTACCTACTGCAGCATTTTGTTCGATTTAAAATAGTAAATAATACTTGTATATTATCCAGCACTTTCTGTACTGCAGCATTTACCTCGTGTTAGAATACTAATTAATACAACTACACACTCTAGCATTTTCTCTTCTGCAGCACTTACTTTTAGAATGAAGCTTGGCTTTCAGATTTTCGTTTAAATGGTTGGTTTTTGCTTTATCGTTTCCAAAGCTTTCTTTGTGTATCTAAATCAAGGAAAAAAATATTTATTTTCTTTTATTTTGCTTCTATGTTTTTTCATATGTTGATGTTCAGGATTTTATTTTATATTATTTTTCGAAAAACGATAATGACAAAAAAAAAGATATGTCATTATTTTACTGTTATTATTTACTACACTTAGTATATGGTTGCTACATTTGATAATATGGGTTAGAAATCACACTAGTAAAGTTCGTTCTAATTTTCGTACAAGTACTTATTAAATATATATTTCATTACCTTTTGGTTTAGATGTCGTTTCACTCTTTTCAGTCAAAACAATAAATGTATTTTTTCTCAAGTGATGTTTTCTGTAAAAGTGGTTAAAAACATGTGTATTAGTGATAAGTGATTTATTTCGGCTTGGTTTTTTTTAGAGTTGTCGAAATAAATGTGAAAATGTACCTTTAAATTGTATCAGCACACTAGTGTTGGCAAAATCTTAAAGTATAATTTTCGTGGTTACACGTCTTTTTCGTCCAAGTTGTGAGTGGTTCGACTAATAAATTTTTTAAAAAAATTGCACGTTATAATAAAATATGTATTTTATTTATTATTTTCATGTCTTGATAAATAATCGCATTTTGAATAAACGTATTTGTCGGATTGAAAAATGTCGGTTTATCAGTACGTTTATATGTTTATTTTATTCTAATATATGTGTTTTTAAGAAAATTAATTAAAAAATAATGTTATTAATAATGTCTAACATTTTGTAAATGCGTTATTAATTACTTTAATATGTCGTTAACTATTAACGTAACTCACTTGTAAATCGAATAATAATTCTTCTGAGTTTTGATAACGATTTCGATAAGGTGAAAAGGTCAGAGAGTCAGGTTTGGCGTCTGGTCACTCTGGTAGTTGAGGATCAACTGGTTCTAAAATGGTGTCTGTCTCGTATTTATAAGTTTGGGTTACTGACTCCGTTTTTTTTTACAAAAAGAGCGTTAGTATCGTGGTTTTATGTATGTCTTATTTCTGTGTAAACGTTTAATTTAAAACTTAGTTAAAAGATATGTTCTTTGCGTTTATACTGCCGTTTTGGCATCCATTTTGAATGTTGTGTTGTGGTATTAATTGATAGAAATAGTAGTAGGACTATTGTATGAGTTACTGCTTCAAAATGGCGACTTGTTCTTACTACATATATGTATGAATTTGATGTTTTTTAAATATGATTTTCACTTTTTTTACTATATATGTATATGTTTCTTTTTATTCGAATTTTCGGAATGTTGTGTTGTGTAAAATGAGAAATTTTTTGAAAATAGGAGTATTAATTTTAGTACCCGAGTATTAATTTTCATACTCGAGTATTAATTATTTTTATTTTTCGCTGATTTGTTTATAACGTTGTAGTTCTTCCTTACATTTATTAAGACACTTCCCCACCCAAAACCCCTATGTTCCCTGCATCCCGTCCCAGGTTTTATTATACAAAAAAATATATATATTTATTTTATTTGCGTTGTAATGGTATGCGATGTTAATGGTTTCGTTGTAATGGTATTTTTCTATTTCTTTTACTATATTGCGTTGTTATAGTACTCGTAAAAACATGCGTTGTAATAGTTTTTGCGTTGTAAAAAATGCGTTGTAAAGGTATGCGTTGTAAAAGTATGCATGGTAACGTCATATATCCCAACAAGATAGACATGGTGAAACTCAGACTCTATCTTTCTGGCATGGATCCTATGCACAGGGACAGGGCATGTGAGAAGCAATGCCTTATGAAGGACAGACAAAACTCCTAATTGACTCACATTTTGCGGGGCTCTGCAGTCAAACATGCGGTAAAACACTGATTGTTAAACAATTTAAAAAGAAAATGCAATTTACCGAGTATGCTACTAAAGGAGAAATCGTAAGACTGGGTTTGATTCCCAGCTTTCTCTCCAAGTCAAATTGTGCGATCCTGGTAAAATGTCTTCCCATAAGTCATTTCCCATACTAGAGAATAGATGAAAGGTCTTAGATATGATTAGCACAAGAATTCCATGTTCTATGGAAAACTGGACATTTACATTCTCGTCTACCAACCTACTCTTTTTTTAAATTAAATAAAGAAGCATTTTATAGTGTACACTGCTTCAGTATTGCGTTTTCAAAGCGCTGTAAATTAAAGTGTTAATCATCTGATGGCATTAACCACCCGCTGATCACGTTGCTGTCCCGTGCACCTTTTATTTTCACGATGATATGGAGAAAGTGCCTAGAGGACTATGTGTGTTTATGAAAATTAATGGAATTGCTAACTTCTTTGTTCCCTTTCATGCTGCACATCCAATATCAATACACGGAGGCTGTGCTGAAACAAAATATAACAAGCATTTGCAATGCAATAGGTCTCGCATTAGGAAAGTTTGAGCTATTGGTTTTGTAAATGTCAATTTTTTTATTAATGTGTTGATTTTGAAAATAGCGAAATTAATAGCTTTGTCATTGACAATGCTAATAGTTTTAACTTTCGCAAATGCGACACCTATAGCATTTGTACTGCAATATGTGACTTAGATGTAGTGATATTACAAATAAAAATGGCTTTAATTTTTTTTAAATATTTAATACTTAAATGGAAGTTATTGTAATTTATAATGGCAATATCTTAAACTTTTGTAAATGACTTTTGTGAAGATTATGTTCAGTGTATTTTATTGTGACGAAAATCCAAGAACAGAAGTAAAATATTAACTTCTTTTTGTGACATTTGTAATAAAGCTTGAAACATTGAGAGAACATATTTGAACCAGTTGTTGTTGAATGGTTGCACAGATTGATGCTGTGGTGGTGCTGAGTGATGTTGTGGTGGCGACGAGTGATGCTGTGTAGTTCAGTGATGCTGTGGTAGCGCATAGTGATGTTGTGGTGGTGCTGAGTGATGCTGTGGTGATGCGATATATAGAGTGAGGGGGATAGATAGATAGAGGGAGGGCGATAGATAGAGGGAGGGCGATAGATAGAGGGAGAGCGATAGATAGACTGAGGGAGGGCAATAGATGGAGAGAGGGAGGGCGATAGAGCGAGGGAGGGCGATAGAGTGAGGGCGATAGATAGACAGATAGAGTGAGGGCGATAGAGTGAGGGCGATAGATAGATAGATAGATAGAGTGATGACAATAGAGTGAGGGCGATAGATAGATGGAGGTGCAGAGAGAGAGGTAAAGAGAGAGGTAGAGAGAGGGATGTAGGGAGAGAGGGGTGTAGAGAGAGATGTAGAGAGAGGGGTGTAGAGAGAGTGGGGTGTAGAGAGAGGGGGTGTAGAGAGAGGGGGTGTAGAGAGAGGGGGGTGTAGAGAGAGGGGCATAGAAAGAGGGGTGTGTAGAAAGAGGGGTGTGTAGAGAGAGATGTGTGTAGAGAGAGATGTGTGTAGAGAGAGATGTGTGTAGAGAGAGAGGGGTGTAGAGAGAGAGCGGTGTAGACAGAGAGGGATGTAGAGAGAGGGGGTGTAGGGAGAGGGGGGTGTAGAGAGAGGGGGGTTTAGAGAGGGGTGTGGAGAGAGGGGAGTAGAGAGCGAGTGGGGTAGAGAGACAGGGGGGTGTAGAGAGCAACGGGGTGTAGAGAGAGTGGGGTAGAGAGCGAGGGGAGTTTAGAGAGTGGGGCTAGAGAGCGAGGGAGGTGTAGAGAGAGGGGTATAGAGAGCGAGGGGGGTGTAGAGAGAGGGGTGTAGAGAGCTAGGGGGGTGTAGAGAGAGGGGTGTTGAGAGAGGGGGGTGTAGAGAGAGTAGGGTAGAGAGCGAGGGGGTGTAGAGAGAGGGGTGTAGAGAGAGGGGGGTGTAGAGAGAGAGGGCTGTAGAGAGAGAGGGGTGTAGAGAGAGGATGGTGTAGAGAGAGTTAAGGAGGTCCTTTATCTAAGATGACTTATTCATTACCCTTCCTTAATTCACCAAGAAAATACGAGAATATATCTTCACATTACCATACATTAAAAACGTCTTAAAGTATGTGCTTGCAACAAAGTGTAAACAGATCAGTGGCCTGTTCGCTCACACTACAGATTTTACGTTTATTCTGGATCAAAAGTAGCTGGGGTGTTGTGTGTAAACAACAAGCTCTTGGCATTGCACGCAGGGGGACGGGGGAGCGAATTCCTTTGAAGTGTGAGAATTCCTTTGAAGTGTGAGCGTGTAGAGAGGCTCACAGGCTGCAGTTCGATGTGCATGCGCCTTCACACATGCACTGAAGGCAATCCGTCTGCTTGGTAGCATTTTTGAATGCCCTTTTACAACTCAATGAGAACGCATGCGCGTTATCTCAGCGAGACCTAAAGAGTAAGAAAGCAGAACAAAAGGATAAATGACAGGAAGGGTAGATTTGAAGTCACGAGAAATAAGAAGAAGGGCAGATAAGATACGAACATATAAGGGAAGGGACGAGAAGTGAGTCACAGAGGGGTTACCGGAGAATGTAGTGCGGAAGACAAGACACTGAGAGCAGAAGGAAGAGATAGGGGGATAAGTAGGAGTTGAAAAGGGAAGCGAGGCCAAAAGGTCTCAAAATGAGACAAGGAGGAAAGGTGCTGCAAGAGAATGTCATAAAGTACAGCGAAGTTAGAGATGTGAAGGGGGAGACTGAGGAAGAGAGAGAGGAATACATTACAAAATAGGAAAGAGACTAAAGGAAAAGTGAATGGAAAAGAACGAGGAAGTGTGAAAAGACGGATGTCGAAAAGGAAAAAAGTGGTTAAATTCAGTCAAATGTGATCGAGAAATGTGAAAGTGGAAAAAAGTGCAGGATAATGATATAGGGATAAAATGAAGAGAGACGAAGACAGGACAGGAAATGATGATATGAAGAGATTAGGGAAATTCACAAAAAGGGGAAAGGCAAAAGAGAGGGAAAGAAAGTCGAAAGCGAACGAAAGAGACGGGTAAAAGAAAAGAATATGTGAAACTGGCGAGAGAAGAGTAAAAGGGATGAGAGGGATTAACGTTAATATAAGGTAGAGTCAATAGAATGCAAAGAATGAGACAAGTGTGAGGGAAAGTAATATGAAGATAAAGGCGAGGAGAGAAAGAGATGGACGATAACGGTGAAATGAAGAGAAAGCAGAATTGAGAGAAGTAGATAAGGGGTGATGCGAGGGTTGGTTACGGAAAGAGAAAGGAGAGAGAACAGAATGCTGAGCACGAGATGGAGTGAAAGTGGAAGGGCATCGGAAGAGAAAGCGGAGACACGGTTAGAGAGGGAAAAAGAAAAGAAGGGAATGGCGATTAATTAAAAAATGGGAAATAATGCAAGCAGAATATTAAAAGGGCATAGAAAGAACGCAACCACAGAGTCAGCGGGAAAGCGGGAGATAAAAAAAGTCTATAAATTGTAGGCCCAAAAAATGTGTATTTATTTTTGTAGCAATGGTGGTATGCTGCGCTTTAGATGAATATGTTTAAAAGTAAAGTGCGCCATACTGTGATTACTACAATAGTTAATTGTGGATGCGTTAACAAATGATGTGTGCACTGATGGCTGGTGGTGTGTGTGTCTGTAAAGATTGTGCACTGATGGTTGGTGGTGTGTGTGCCTGGTGGAAGTGTGCACTCCCGGCTGGTGGTGTGTGTGCCTGGTGGAAGCGTGCACTTATGGCTAGTGGTGTGTATGCCTGGTGAAAGCGTGCACTGACGGCTGGTGGTGTGTGTCTGCCTGGTGAAAGCATGCACTGACGGCTGGTGGTGTGTGTGAGCCTGGTGGTAGCGTGCACTGACGGCTGGTGGTGTGTGTGAGCCTGGTGAAAGCATGTACTGACGGCTGGTGGTGTGTGTGTGCCGGGTGAAAGCGTGCACTGACGTCTGGTGGTGTGTGCCTGGTGGAAGTGTGCACTGCCGGCTGGTGGTGTGTGTGTCTGGTGGAAGCGTGCACTGATAGCTAGTGGTGAGTATGCCTGGTGAAAGCATGCACTGACGGCTGGTGGTGTGTGTGTGCCTGCTGAAAGCGTGCACTGACGGCTGGTGGTGTTTGTGCCCGGTAAAAGCGTACACTGACAGCTGGTTGTGTTTGTGCCCGATGAAAGCATGCACTGAAAATGATGGTGTCTGTGCCTGGTGAAAAAGTGCACTGACGATGTGGTTGTGTGTGTGTGGTTTTGTGTGTGGGGTTGTATGTCTGGTTGTATGTCTGGTTGTATGTGTGTGTGTGGTTGTGTGTGTGGTTGTGTGTAATGTTGACACTTTCAGGTAATGTTCGCGCTATATAAAATTGCATTAAATAAAACCAGCCCGTGACATAAGACAAGCCGCCGTGCGGTGCCAAAAACTGAAATGTATCACAGCAACCACAAGCTGGGGACCACGGGCCAGACGGGAGTGGTTTTTCATTCTGGCTCGTGGGTAATATTAGCGCTTTACAAACTGCGCCAATGTGCATTCAGCGTAGTTTGTGTTGGCGCTTTACCATACCGAGGCATTAGGAATACCGACCTGAGGGTGGCGCTTTAGATACAGTGCCTGTGCCGGACCGGTTGGCTTCGCTGCTGGTCTGCGAGGGGTGTGACGCTGTTTCTGGTACTGTCTGACTTCCAGCATGTGAGGGGAGTGGGAGGACTGTTAGTTTGGGAGGCGTGTGAGACTGTTAGTCCATGAAGGGTGGGCGAGTGTTGTACGTAGTGTGAAGGTGTGAGAGTGCTGTTAGTGGGAGACTGCTACTCTATGAGGAGTGTGTAAGTGTTGTTGGTAGTGTAAGACTGCTAGTTTGTGAGGGATATGGCTGTTGTGGGTATTGTGGAACTGCTAGTGTGGAAGAGCTGTGAGTGGCTAGTGATAGTAGGGGAATAAGTGAGTGGTAAAAGTAGCGTGGGGCTACTACTTTACACTGTTTTACACTCACCACCAAGCCAAACCGGCCATCACCATCCAACTGCTGCTGCAGTCATTCGCTGAGGGTGTGCATGTTTATTTTGGTCAGGATGTCTCACTCACATTACTGGTCCGAAATCATGAAGTAGGTCATTGCTAGAAGTACACAGCTGAAAGTACATTTTAGTACCGAAACTGCCTAAACTGAAAGCATGTTAAAAACTAGTATCATGAAGACATTGTCGTATTGCCTTTTCATTGTAAAGGCATCTCGTTGTTCACCCTTCGTTATAAAGGCTGTTTCCCCTGATATTACCACAATCATTGGCTGCAGCAAGCATACATGCATGCAGTCTCAAACATGTTCAAAACTGCCCCGGGTTGTTTGAAGACAAGTCTACTGTTTTAGGTATGTAATTCACTTAAAGGGCCCAATCTGACACCGCCCAACTATTACCTGCAGTAGATACCAAAGTGAAGGTGTGTAGCACGCTATTGCAGTAGTGGTACAAAAGATTCATTTGGAGAGGATGTGGCGGAATGGTCAGAGCTCCCTACATAAATATGAATCTGTCCTTATATAATATAACTGGCGCTCATGTAAAGCAATCCTAAACATGTAGGTTGCATTTGCGCTTTATAAAAACTACAAAACAAAATAAAAGATTGGTCAGTGTCGGACTCACTAACCGAATGGGGCAAAACTGTGAATAGACTTGGTGGGAAAAAATATACATGTACAAAACGGAGTTTGACGTAAAGCATTAGGAGACGAAGGAATAAAATAAGAAGAGAAAATGCAGTGGCCACATACGACAGCTGTGGAGGGAGCATGGGTATACAAATGGGAGCACACAAAAGGGCACTACGACGAATGTCATCTTCATAGACCGACTTCTCCAAAGATCCGTGCCTCATGACACAGTGGCCAGTAATTCTGCTCTGTGTATGAGAAATGTATGGTTTATTTGATGGCAATGGCATCTACTTAATGCATGTTTTGTTCATGAAGAATACTCTAACCTGCAGCAGTCGTGCTTTACCCTGCCACACTGATCATTGGTGTTGGGGCATGTAATTGCAGTAGCAGGCTGGGGTTGTGGCGGGGAGCGTTGGGGGAGGGGAGCCCATGTCAAGGGTGGAAAGCAATCGCGGCACAAGGGCATGTGCGTTCACAGGGCTGTAGGAACAACCATTGACAAAGCCAATAGTCCTGGCTGTTAGGTATAATATCACTTGCTGTATTACATTTCTGGGTGCAATGACAGAAACAGCAAAATAAAAGTCAGGCAGCACATTATGCTAAGAACAGGTTTTAGCTTAGGTGTTTTAAGCCACGCCTTTAATTATATAGACCACGCCACATTGAGAGACACCCCCCAGTTTTGTATTGCTGATATTCTTTCACCCCTCTAAGTATGGAAGTGAGTGCTCTGATATGCATTGCGCTTGGATAGATCCTCAATTAAAGAGTCGTCCTCATCCCGTAGGAGAAGGGTTCCAGACGTAGAAACCGCCTACATGCAAATTTCGCACCAAAGAACCTCTTTGGCACGAAATTTGCGGGGGTGAAAGAAAATAAAGTCTGCTACAGATACTCTAGTGTTTACTCCACCTGAACTGGTACTCCGGTTGAGTCGTCTTCCGCTGTATTTTCCTATACCATGAAGGAGGATTTTCAGACTTTGAAGCAGGAGGTGGCCGGGGAGGTCCGCGAGATTCGGCGAGAGGTGGACTCCCTGGGAGACCGAGTCAACACCGTGGAAGAAGCAGGTCACTCCAGGGACGAGGAGATCACCCACCTGCAGCAAGAGGTCCTGCGGCTGCGGGAGCAACAGATCGAGCTGCAGGCCCACGCCGAGGACCTCGAAAATCGGTCCAGGCGGAACAACATCAGAGTCCGGGGCGTCCCGTCTGGCGAGGAGGGGGAGGACGTGACCGCATACCTGGAGGCCCTCTTCCGTTCAATTCTGGGGGAGTCGGAGGACTTCCAGATTCGCATAGACAGAGCGCACAGAGTGGGCCGCCCCCGCAGAGCTACGGCGCCCCCTCCGGACATCTTGGCCTTCCTGCCGGACTTCCCCCTAAAGGAACGGATCCTTCGCGAGGCGCGGCGGCAGCAGCCTTTCCGTTTCCGTGATCACCCGGTGGCCCTCTATCAGGATTTATCTACGGTTACACTGCAGAAAAGAAAATCCTTCAAAATCGCCACGGACTTCCTCCGGGAACAGGGGACACAGTACTCTTGGGGGCACCCTTTCCGCCTGATTTTTCGGTGGAACGGAATATTGCACCAGCTCCGGTCCCTTCAGGATGTCTGCACAGTATTGGGCATCACGGCATCGGATACAGACACCCCGACGCCGAGCCGCAGACGCAGCACCCGGGACGGTTGGCAGCAGGCGGGGGAGAGGCGCTCCCCGCCGCCGGAGCGGCCGGACTCGCCCACGATTCGGGCGGATATGTCGGCCGCCATCCAGGAGGCCTCCAGAGCGACGGCGACCGGTGAAGTGGCCCTGACGGCCTGAACTCACTCCGGGGGGAGTCTACATTAGCCTTTTCTTATCGCAGGTGCGGGGGTTCTGGGGGCGGGTGGGGCGGGATGGCGAGTGCAGGTGTTGGTGGCTGTACGTCCACTAAACTGACTTTCCACTGCCTTGTCCGTAAAGGACCGGACTTGGACAATGACTTCTTTCTATGGTTTGAGAAGCGGGGGACAGGAATGGGAATTGCAGGGGGGTGTTTTGAGTTTGGGGGTTAGCGAGGGGACTGGGAGTTGGGAGTGGTGTGGGGTTGGGTTTGTGATGTTCCAGGGGAAGGGGAGGGTTCCTTCTGTTGTGGGGTTGTGGGGTTCGGGGTCTGTACTGTGCCGCAGAGATGCCTATGTTGCTGCGCGCTGGGGTTTCGTGAAGTGGCTTCTATGTTCGCTTGCTGGGCCTTGCCCGCTTATGTGCGTTTCGTTGGTTTCCCTCCTTGATGGCTCTTAAAATTGTCACTCTGAATGTGAAAGGGCTGAACAATCCGGTTAAAAGGCGAGCGGTACTGTCTCTGCTAGAGAACTCCCAGGCGGATGTCTGCCTGTTACAAGAGACCCACTTGCTGGCAAAAGACTGTCCCAGAATGCGTACCCCTAAGTTCCCAACGCAGCTTTTCTCCTCCAGCGCTTCCAAAACGGCAGGGGTTGCACTTCTGTTCTCCAGGGGGTTCCGGGGGGAGATCTTACACAAAGTGGCGGAGCAGAAAGGGAGGCTCTTGGCGTACAGGATTAGGGTGGGAGGCTTGGTGCTGACTGTAGGCTCTATCTACGGCCCCAATGACCGCCAGGAGCAATTCTTGCATAGGGCACTGGATGATGTGGCGTCCACCTCTGATAGGCACATAGTGTTGGGGGGGGATCTGAACCTGGTTTTTGATGCGGCGCTAGACAGGTCTGTGCAACGGCGCCACCAGTTGGGAGAGCTTTCGGGCTCGGTTCGCACCCGACTTGAGGAGCTGGACTTGCATGACATGTGGCGCCACCTCCACCCTACTACCCGCGCGTACTCTTACTTCTCCCACGCACACAAGTCTTATGCGCGGCTGGACCATTTGCTCGTGTCGGGACCGATGCTCGTTTCCGCCTTGAACGCTGACATGGGGGTCCTCTCTCTCTCCGATCATGCGCCGGTAGAGGGCACCTTCAATCTGCCCCCGGTGGCCCGGCCGAGGGGGGTCTGGCGACTCCGGGACACATTATTGCACAAGCGGTCGACGGTGGAGCAGATTCGCGCGGCCATCGCGGAATTTCAACGCGTAAATGACAATGACGAAACCTCCCGCGCGACGCAATGGGCAGCTCTGAAGGCTGTGCTTCGGGGCGAGTTTATCGCTCTCTCCGCGGCGGAGAATAAGGACCGACAACTCAAAAGGGACGAGCTTACCCGGCAGGTGCGGGAGCTGGAGCAGGTTCATCTCAGAACGGGAGCCCCCAGGATCTGGAGGCAGCTGAAAGCCGCCAGAAAACTCTTGTCCGCCCTGGACACGGACCGGGCGGAATACGCGATGCTTCGTCTGAAGCACAAGTATTATACCGGTGGCGACCGCTGCGGACGGCTCCTAGCCAACAAGCTCAGGGTGCAACACCAACAGCACCGAGTGAAGGAATTGGTTACCCCGGCCGGGCACCCGGTCACGGAGGATGAGCAAATAGCGGATGTTTTCCGTAATTTTTACGCAGATCTCTACACCGGTGAGGTCCCTTCTGCTCAGACAGAGACGGACTACCTGGAGTCGGTGCAGCTCCCTTCGCTGACGCCGGAACAGGCCCAGTACTTGGAACGGGAGATCCGTATCGAGGAGGTGGTCACGGCGATCTCCCGGCTCAAACCGGGCAAGGCCCCGGGCCCGGATGGCTTCATCCCTCTTTTATAAAACCTTTTGTCAGGAGCTGGCGCCTCTGTTGACCCGCCTTTTCAACACATTCGCGGAACCGGGTGCCATTCCCCCTGAATTCCTGCAAGCCACGGTCTCCGTGATCCCAAAACCGGGTAAGGACAGGACCGCCTGTGGGTCTTATCGCCCTATCTCATTACTGAACACGGACTTGAAAGTGTACACCAGCATATTGGCAGCACGCTTGGCACTTCATCTCCCGGGCATGGTCGACCCGGATCAGGCGGGCTTTGTACCTGGTAGGCAGACAGTGGACAACACAAAGAGGGTGACTCATATTCTTGAGAAGGCCTCCAGGATCCCCGGGGAAAGAATGCTCCTTTCCATAGATGCGGAGAAGGCATTCGACCGGGTGCACTGGCCCTACCTGGAGAAGGTCTTGGGCAAGTTCGGGATAGGCGAGAGGTTTCGGCACTTAATTTTCAACTGTTACCGGTTCCCGTCTGCGGTGGCCCGAGTGAACGGGGGCAGCTCCCGGCCCTTCCCCATAGAGAGGGGCACGCGACAGGGATGCCCTCTGTCCCCATTGCTCTTTGCTCTTTATATGGAGCCGTTTGCTCAAAGGGTTCGGCAGAACCCCGACATTGTCGGGGTCAAGATGGGCGCATTTCCCAACGCGATCAGCCTATATGCAGATGACGTCATTTTGACGCTCGATGACCCACGGAGGTCGCTGCCGGCTTGCATTGCTGAATTGGACCTCTTCGCCGCGGTGGCGGGCTTCAAGGTGAACCTTGGGAAATCAGCTACCCTCGACATTTCGCTCACCGGCACCACCAGGGCGGAACTGCAGAGACTTTATCCTCCGAGCTGGTCCAGGGACCAAATTCCGTATTTAGGGATTCTGTTGGCGCCCTCCCTCCCGGCGATGGTCACGGCCAACTATGCGGCTCTGGGCTCCAAAATCAGAGAGGAATTGGGCCGGTGGGACAAAGGCACGTTGTCGCTGCTCGGTAGGGTGGCCGCAGTAAAGATGACCCTCCTGCCTCAGGTGCTATACCTGTTTAGGGCGTTGCCACTCCAGCCTCCTGCAGGGTGGCTTGCAGAGACTCAATCGGCCATTGCACGGTTTGTGTGACAGGGCCGCAGACCGCGGATTAAGAGGAACATTGCAACGCTGGCGCCCGAATCTGGGGGCTGGGGATACCAGATTTACGGAAATACTTCCAGGCCACCCAACTCCGCTACCTGGTGGAATGGAGCCGGTGGGAGTCGGACAAGCACTGGCTGTTCCAGGACCAGGCGGTAGCAGGTAGAACGCTACAGGAGGTGCCGTTCTTGAGGAGGTCACACCGGCCCTCCAACCTCTACGCATCTTTTGTGACACGTGTCCCACTTCGTGTGTGGGACTCGGTGGCCACTAAGCATGAATTTACTACCTTCCCCTCCCCTTTCACGCCGTTAACTGGCAATCCGGACTTCGGTCCGGGACTGGAGCCTGGTGCTTACGACCGCTGGCGGGAGGCCCGCTGTTGCACTTTGCATCACCTATATGGCCCCGAGGGTGTCATCCCCTTTCAGGACTTACGGCGGGAATACGGCTTCCCTGAGACGGAGCGCATGAGGTATATGCAGGTGCGCCACTGGGCACTACAACCCCAAGTGCGCGACTCGGCGGATCGGGAGATCACGGTGTACGAGCGCTGGTTAATCACTCGCACGTCGGACGCTAAACTTATCTCCGATTTGTACAAGATGCTGCAGCCCCCCCCCCTTTTACATTCACAACCCCGGGTGGGAGCGCTGGGAACGGGAGCTCGGACGAGTGTTGAGCCACACAGAATGGGACCACATCTCCTACCGCTCACGCCACTCGGCCTATCACATGGGGCTCACGGAGACCTTCACTAAAATTTCGACCTACTGGTACCGCACTCCTGAGAAATTACATGAGATGGATAGGTCAATCCCGGGGACGTGCTGGCGTAACTGTGGCCAAACTGGCACGCTTACACACATACTGTGGGATTGTCCCCTTTTGGCTTCTTATTGGGAGGAGGTTCTTGGTGAGGTGGACAAATGTTTTGAGATAGAGCTGCCACGGTTCCCTGCCTATGTCCTGCTGGGGTTGCCAAATGGGTTGATGTATCCTCTCAGGTCTACAAGGGGCAGACAGATTGCGATAGCCTTGGGGTCAGCGGTGCAAAACATTCTCATACACTGGCGCTCCACCACACTTCCCACTGTTGTCGGCTGGCTGCATAGATTGTGGCATGTCCTTGGCATGGAAAAGATGTCTTTGGTAGCACTGGGGGATACAGATGCTTTTGAGGAGCTGTGGGCGCCTTTCCATAGCTTGTTGTGTTCTGAGTTCAGGGAGATCACCTGCCCCAGGTACCTTAGGTTGCTACGACTGACACCGCCACCGGATCCGCCTGTTTGATTGGTTGGAGTTGACGTTGAGTAGAGGAGTCGACCGGAGGGTCGCTATGAGGGGAGAGCTGGAGGTCATTGGCACAGTACAGGGGGTGGGTTGGGGTGTGGTAGTTGGGGGGCTTTGTAGGTTGGGTAGGTTGTGGAGCAGGGTTGTTTCCCCATTCCCCCTTTTTCCCTCCCCCCCCCTCATTTCCCCCTCCATTCCCCCCTTCCCTTCTCCCCTTCCCTCCTCTTCCTCCCCCCCCTCCCCTCCCTCCCTCCCCTTCCCCCCCTTCTTTCTCTTTTTATTTTGTCCTTAACCACAGGCGAACGAGCTGTGTATCCATACCGGAAGAGCCTATGACAGGAACTGAACTGCTTTGATGTATCTAATACACTGTATGCATTTATTGTGGAGCACCTGTGGTTTTTTCTTTTATTGCCCTGTTGTTTCCTTCTTTACCCTGCTTCAATAAAATACTTTAAACCTAAAACAATAATACAGTGCAGAGAATCTTATAAAGCGATAACAGTGCCGGCCGATGGCGGGAAGTTCTGGTTAGAAGACTTGGGGACAAGGAGTCGAAGCAGTGAGAGGTGACTGCTTCCTCGCTCCGACTGCTCCTATCGGATCCCTAGGGACAGGTCTAGGAACAAGATTTCGAGTTTACTTTTGAATTTTACGAAAGAGGAAATCGGTCTGATGTGAGGAGGAATAGAGTTCCAGATTTTGGGCACGCTCCCGGCGAAGGATCGTGCCGCAGTTTTTGTTTACAAGTTTTCAGGGGGACGAGTAGGAGGGAGTTGGAGCTTCTGAGGTTCTTGGCCTGACCTTCTTCTTTGAGTTTGGCCACCAGATATTCAGATTTGCCAGTGTGCAGGGCTTTGTGCATGAGGCAGGCTGTTCTGAAGCTAACCCGCAATTCAACCGTGAGCCACTTAAGTTCTCTGCAGGAGAAATATGATTGAATTTCTTGATTCCGGGGACCATTCTGGCTGCCGCATTGCGCGTTGTTTTGAGGGGAGCAAGATGTGATTTTGCTATTCCTGAGAGGACTGCATTCCCACCAGTCTTGACAACACCAATGCTTGGGTGGCCTGTTTGAGATCACTGGGCGGAATGAAAGGTTTTATTTTGTTCAGTAGCTTTAGGTTAGGGAAAGCGCTCTTACCTGTGTTCTTGATGGGTATGGTCATGTCCAGCTTCGGGTCTAGCGGGATGCCTAGTGATTTGACAGAGTCAGGGTCAGTTCCCATTGAGCGTATCAACAGCTTTTAGCCATTCAGCAATTTGGGGGTTATCCTCTTTGTTCTTGATGAGGAGTCTTTCGGTTTTGTCGGGGTTTAATTTAAGGTGGTTACATGACAGCCAGAGTTGAACATCTCTCAGTACGTCATTGATTCTTTGAATGTCCCTGATAGAGGCGGTTTCCAAGTAGATCTGAGTATCGTCTGCATAAAGATGGAAGCTGATGTTGGATTTTTTTAGTAATTTGGTGAGAGGTTCCATGTAAATGTTGAAAAGTTGCAGGGAGAGCACTGGGTCCTGAGGGACTCCCTTGTTGACTGGATGAAGGTCAGATGCAAAGTTTTTGATTTTGATTCTTTGGGTGTGATTGTGCAGGAAGGAAGAGAACCATTGGAGACCACCTCGCCAAGTCCGGCTCTTTCTTGGAGAGCCCTAATGAGAAGTTTGTGGTCTACCGTGTCAAATGCTGCCGACAGGTCTAGGAGAATGAGGAGGCAGCATTGGTCAGAGTCTAGCAATTTGTGGATATCATCAATGATGTTGAGGATTGCGGTTTTGTTTGCAGCAGTCTTTTCTAAAGCCAGACTGATGAAAGTCAATGAGGTTGATGTTGTCCAAATGTTGGGTTAGTTGTTGGAGCACGCATCTTTCTAGGATTTTGGCCAGAAGAGAAAGGTTAGAGACAGGTCTAAAGTTATTCAAAACCTTTATGTCAAGGCTGGGTTTTTTCAGCAGAGGCGTGACTTGTCCCATTTTAAGGCAGTCTGGAACTACTTCATTTTTCATGGAGCGGTTTATGATCATGCCCCAAAGTGGTGCTAGGGAGCGCTTCAGCTTTTGGTCAGTTGGAGGGGAATGGGGTCTAGGACATGTGATGAGGGTTTGGAGGTGGAGATAAGATTGATTATCTCAGTTTCCTGAATGGGGCAGACGCTTAGCCAGGGTTTGGTAGAGGGACAAGGAGCGATATCATTCGCTCTAGACATGCTGCTCTTTGTAGGGAGGGTATTGTTGGAGTCCAGTGAGAGTTTGATCTTGGTGATCTGGTCATTAAAGAAGTTGGCGAAGTTGGCGCAGAGTTCTTTGGACATCTGTATTGAGGATGTAGCGGGCTTGGAGGTTTGTTGCCAGATGATGTAGAGCTCTTTGGGTTTATTTTTTGCGCTGTCCAGTGTGGAGCAGAAAAACATGGATTTTTTTGTTCTTAATGTGATGTACTTCCTACGAACTGTTTTGAGTTGTTTGCGGAGGGTAATAGTAGGGTTATTTCCTCCAGCGTCTTTCTATAGCTCTTAGTTGGAGTTGATGTCAGTGTTGAACCATGACCTGGATGGAATGGCTCTGCTTTTTTATTAGCTTTGGAGGGGCTAGTTGGTTAAGTATAGCCACCAAATTTGAGTTGTACAGTGAGGTGAGTTTGGTTGTGGTGGTGGTCATTGGCGCTGGGAAGGAGTGAGCTTATGCTTTCTTCTAGGGCTACAATGGGAATCTGGGTGAGGTTCCTAGCCCATTTGGGGGGGGGGGGGGGTCTTGCACAGGTGGTTGTGAAAGCATTTTTTGGTTGATGTGAAATAAGATCATGTGATGGCCTGACCAGTCCACGGGGAGTATGTGGTCGATCGGAATTGCGTCTTGTTGAGCGATAATGGCAACCAAGGTTGCACCTTTATTGTGCTTTTCCTCTGAGCAGTGTTGGGATAAGTTGTTGTCACAGAGAAGATTGGATAACTTTTGAATTAACGGGTTGTTAGCTTCATTCCGCCGAAGGTTTAGGTCATTAAGAATTAGGTTGTTAGCGTCCCTGAGCGCGCAGTGAACAATCAGCTCGGACAAATGTTCCCCGAATGCGGAGGTGTTGCCTGGTGGGTGATAGATAAGGTGATAGAGAAGGTGGCAGAGTATTGCTCCATCGTCCTTAGTATTTATAATGGCGGTAAGACATTCAAAGGTGTTGTACTTGCAAGAGTCCATTTCCACAATGGTGAAGTTGTCCTGATGGATGATAGCCACACCTCCCCCTCGTTGGTCTTTTCTGTCTTTGTGAATAATGGAAAAGCCTTGGGGCTCCAGCAGATCTAAGCATGGTGAGGAGAGCTCATTGAGCCAAATCTCTGTGATGAACGCAATGTCTATGTCCTGCAAGAGGATGGCTTCTGCTTGTTCAGTTGCATGCATATAGGCAGATCTGCAGTTAATGAGCATGCAGTTGGTGGAGGTTCTTTCCCAGGGGGGCCCTAGGTAAGGTGGTGAGGAAGGGCTGGGGTCTAGGGGATTTCGAGAGAGGATGATCTCTTCTTAAACCCGTGATCACTTGGATTTTGGGGAGTCAATAGGAGGGGAGTCGAATGATGAGGCTAGATCGGCCGCTTCTTCGAGAGACATTGAGGCTTTGGTTCTTGTGGGTCTTGAGGTCAGGGTCTCAGTGTCATTATTTATGCGTCTCTGTAATGTAGGCGCAGGGGCTTTGGTTCCTAAGGGTTTCTGTGACGGGGTCTCAGCGTCCGTTCTTGAGGATCTCTGTATCCATGTCGCGGGGTCGCTAAGGGCGCTTTGGGTGGTCAGAGCCAGATGGAGTGGGCTCCCTGGGAGGGGATTGTTGGTGCTTTCAGGCTTTGTCGAAGTTGGTAAGGATTTCGTTCACCCCCAGCATATCATTTCTAGCTGGCTTTCTAGTAAAGCGACACGCTGCTCCGTGATGTCGTGGGCGGAGGTGAGGGAATCTCTGGAAGAGTCGCTTGTGAGGTGTAGGTCGTGACTAAGTTATGTTGCCTATTACTATTTGTGTAGACCATGAGGCCTCCTTTTGGGACCCTGGGTTGGGGTTGCATTGAGTCATGTTGTGGTTTCGTCCTACTGAGGTCTGCTTGAGTGCTAGTGTGGTTAATGAACGGAGTCAGCAGGGCAGGGTCATGGTGTTGAGGTGGGTGGTTCATAGGAGGAAGTTGAGTTTGGCGTTCCTCTGGGAGTTGGAGATCACGATTCATGGGGACGAAGGAGTGGAAAGTGACTCGTGTTGTGACCAAGTTATGTTTCCTAGTACTACTTGTGTAGACCATGTTGCCTCCTTTTGGGACCCTGGATGGGGGGTGCATCGAGTCATGTCGTGGTTTCGTCCTACTGAGGTCTGCTCGAGTGCTAGTGTGGTTAATTGTCGGAGTCGGCAGGGCAGGGTCATGGTGCTGAGGTGGGCATATCATAGGAGGAAGTTGAGTTTAGAGTTCCTCTGGGAGTTGGAGATCTCGATTCATGGGGGAGAGGGAGTGGGAAGTGACTCGTGGGTGGCGGGAGGTGGTGGCGTAGGGCGAGGTGGTGATGGTTTGTTTCTCCTGGTGGGGCAGGTTAACTGGGGGTGACAACTGGGTCAGGAAGGGTCTAGGCAGGCGGAGGAGAGCGGTTCGAAGTGTGAGAGAGTCGAAGGCCTCTAGGTTCTCATTGTTTGCCTGTATCAGGACTGTGCCGTTAGTGTAGATGGTCACAGATGTGTTCCAACCCTTTGACAAGCGATTAGGGAGAGCGGTTGTTAGTTTCCAGCTATGCGAAGTAGTTATAGTTTTAGAGATGTAAAGTTGCGTTCCCAAAGTAGTGTTCCACACTGAAAGACCAGATAACTGGAAGATAAAATCCATCTTAATCTGCCCTTTGGGGGAAGCAGTCGTATGCTTCCCCGAATAGTGTTTCTGGCTGCAGTCTTATCAGTCTAGGTTTCTTCTCGCTTTAAGAGAGAGGTTGAGGGGAAAGCTAATAGCGAAGGGGTTCGCGCTGTGAGGTTTCAAGTGGGTTGCTATGGGTTGGTTGGAGGGAATTGGCGTGCCCAGTGACATTGTAGGGTTTCTAAGAGGGGGGGACCGTGCATCTGAAAGGTTGTCTAGAACGTTAGGTGTGTTTGGACGGATTGGCTAGGGTGAAGTTAAAAATTGCCACCTTAAGATGGATCAGGGAGGTAGGGTTAACAGATGTACGGCTCCTTGTTTTCCTGAAAATGCTGATCAGGGCGTATTGCCTTCACGGAGCCACCATCTTGGGGGTCAGGCATCCAAGTCTGTTTTGGACTGGTCTGTGCCTCCTTAGTGGGTGTTGCTGCATGGGACGCTTGCGATGTGACTATTTTCAAGTTGAGGATGCACATCAGCGGGGATGAGTCAGTATCTTGATCTGGGTACAAGCGATGGGGCACCTAGGGCGACCATCTTGAAAACGGACAAAGCGCTAGGAACACGAGTATGAGAGGTCCGAGAGGAGGCCCACTTCATTAGGGTGGACCGTTAGGTTGGGTGTATTTCCTTTCCTAGAGTGGTCTTGTCTTTAGAGGCAGATTGATCTCAGTGGGACTGAGTCAGAGCCGGAATCGGACATCTTGGGCCAGGCATTGTCCCCTTGCCAACCATCACGGAGTCAAGCAAATCCAGCTGCTGCGTGGTGGCAAGACTCCTCTTCGCTGTGAGCAAAAGGCCGTCTGCTTCCTGCTAGTTGATGGCCCTTGAAGAGGTTAGGAGTATTTTTTATGGGGGAGTGATCCTGTCATTAGATGCAGACGAATCTCTGTGGGACCGAGTCAGTGCCGGAATCAGCCTTCTTGGGCCAGGCCTTGTCCACTTGCCGACCATCACCGAGTCAGGCAAGTCCGGCTGCTGTGTGGAGGCAAGATTCCTCTTCGCTGTGAGAAAAGGCTGTTGGATCCCTGCTAATTGATGGCCTTTGCAGCGGTTAGGTGGATTTGTTAGAAGGGAAGATCATACATTAATGGGCCGGCCCAGCAAGAGGCTGGGAATGACACCTCCGCCCCCCCCTTGGTAAAATGGAGGTAACAGAGGTCCATCTGCTTCCAGAAAGGCGGCTCAGGCCCTGCTGCGCTGCTGGCGGCATCTGAACAGTACAGACAGCCCAAATCGGCCACCACGCTGTCCCCAAAAAAATGTCCCACAGCTGCAACTCAGATACCAGCCCTTCGCCCAGGTGTCCACCTTACAAATCAGATCCTGGGTATGCTGGGGGCTCCATATGACTTTGCCAATATTATAAATGAATACCTGAAGCTGCAAGGCAGTTTATTCTAATTCAGTTAGGGAGGTGTAGTGAGCAATGCTGTTTTCACTAACTTATTTTTAATTGCTGGTGTTTATATTATTAGGATGATAGTTCTTGCACGATTTGTAGAAGAAAAGCACTTAAATTCTAACGCGTTATAAAATATCTATACTTGTGTGTGTACTGTTTTTGAGGGAGGCGGTCATGGCCATGCTAGACCACCTACAGAGGCAAGAGATTGACTTCAAGCACTATTACTTTACAAAAGCACAGCCAATTAGAAAGGTGAAAGACACCTCCCAGTTTTACTAGTCTCTGAAAAGATCATATGTACTTTTCGGGCTTTGGAAATCTACCAGTCATGACACCTAAATTACTGTGGTATTTCCAAACTATACTACGACATATAACTGGCAATGTAGCTGTGCTTTCTTAGCCCCAGCCATTCCTCCCGCATTACATTTCAACAAACTATCACTATACCTGGAAACTGAGGTAGAAAAGCTGCAGGATAGATACAAAGGGGCAGATGTATCAAGCGATTTTTTGTCGCAAACGCTGCGAATCGCAAAATAGCAGCGTTTGCGACAAAAAACGGGAAATGCGCTGTATTAAAAAAATCGCATCGCAAAAGTAAGGAATCGCAAAATTTGCGATTCCTTTATTTTGCGCTACCATTTAAGGAATCGCAAAAAGCGATTCCTTAAATGGTATGTAAGAAAGAAGAACGTTTGTGATTTCACTCTAAGAAATCCCAAAATACCACCAACTTGTAGTTGGTGGTAATTTGCGAATTCTTTTAAAAATTCACTTTTTGAAAATTTTAAAAGGTGCCATGTGACGCTCATACATGCCCTTAGGGCATGTAGGTGCGCCATATGCGCACATATGTGAATTTCAGGGGTGCAGCAGGCTGTCTTTAAGACACCCTTGCACCCTTGAAATTATTCTCAATTTGCGATTAGCAAATTGCGAATCTCAAATTGAGAATAACTTTCCATTCATTCCTATGGGCCTCCTGGCCCATAGAAATGAATGGGAAATTAATCCTTAATTGCGATTAGCAATTTGCTAATCCAATTAAGGAATTAAGAAATCGCTAAAAAAAGCGAATTTCTAGATACATACCATTTAGCAATTCTCAAATAGCGATTCGCAAAAAAAAAAAATAATAATATATCGCTATTTGAGAATCGCTAAAGGGTATCTGGATACATCTGGCCCAAAATCTCTAAAGTCTGTGGAAATAGCAAAATATCCAAAACCTGCAGAGAACCAAAAACTATGCAGGGAGCCAAGATGTCTGTGTTTTTCACAGAACTGTCTGCTGTTGGTTTGGAATGCCTCTAGTTTATGACATGGAGGGTAAAGAGGACGGCTTTGAGGCAAAGGAACAATGGGGAATGTGTCATTATGCACATGGTGTTATTCAATGGTTGCTCAGCACTGCAAACAGCAAAAAGGATGATCCAGTGAGTAATCGGATAGGCTGTACAATCCTAGCGGGCATAAGGACCATATCTCTGCATTTTAAGCAAGGGAGGGATATGGTCGATGTGGAATTAGGTGGACTGGGAGAAAACAACGTGGAAAGGTTCCACCAGGTTGCATTATTATTTGACTGCTGTTAGGGTTAAGGTACGTCAGAGTATTTGAGAAATCTCACAAGGCTGGGTACTTACCAAGGGCTCATTTTAAACGCCAGGAGGAAAGGAGGCTCCTTTTTCCGGTAAGGCCATACAGCAGCATGTAGTCGACAACCATGAGCAAGCTTTGACTACATCTTGGCCAATTAGCTCTACAGTCTTCAAGTCTTCATTAAGCCATTCTCTACACTTGTTAGAGGGAAACAGGAGACTCTCTCACTCTGGAGAAACAGTAGAGAAGAGGAGGGGGCATCGGCTCTCTCTGCTGGAGCACAACTCCTCAGCACGTATAGTGGGCAGCTTCAGCTGGCCACTACACCCAAGGAAATTCTAGCTCAGCCAGGATTACATCAGCTGGGGCAGGACAGTTTCTCCCCACTATTCGGGTCGGGTTCTGGGTAGTGCGTGGTCCAATGCCTACCACACTTTTACTGGAACAGGACCACTTCTTTTCAAGAGAATTCCGGCTGAGCGCTGTGGGTATCAAGATAATGCACACTAAAGTATGTTAGTAGGCTGGCCCCACCAATCCTGAACACCAGTCTTTCTCTTTTGTTCACTAGTGAATAAATGAAAGTTTCATTTTTGGCTAGTCTCCTCCCTGGTTGGGAGAAAATATGCAAGATTTCAGTTCTCCTAAGCAGCTGTATTCAGAGTTCTTGCAGGCCTGCTGATTTCCAAGCTGATCCTAACTAGATGTAGATTCGCTTTGCAAATTAAGTGGTGGGCCGGAAGGATGGGTCATTCATTTAACAAAATTTTTGCATTAATCCAAGCTCTGCTCCTATCTATACTACTATAATAAAGGAAGAACTTTCAGCGTTTGAGGCGGTTAAACTCGGGAACCACAGCGCCAATCCACACACCCGATACACCGTTAGAATCGTCAGGGTGTGTAGATGGTTATAGGCTCTATAAATAAAATAAAAAAAACGTTATTTAAAAAAATTTACAGTAAAAAAAAAAAAAGTACACCCTCCGAAGTAGCGCCGGCCGCGACATGCGTGCTCACGTCAGGAGCGCGGGGAGGAGCGGCGTCCAGGTGCGCGACGAGGAGCGGCGGACATGGCGCAGGGGAGGAGCAGTGACGTGAGGAGCAGCAGACAGGCCAGTGGTGGTGCGCGCAGCGGACAGGCTGGAGGAGCGGCGGCTGAGGTAAGGGAGCGGCGGACATGGCATGGGGGAGGAGTGGTGACGTGAGGAGCAGCGGACAGGCCAGCGGCGGTGCGAGCAGCGGACAGGCGAGAGGAGCGGCGGCTGAGGTAATGGGACCCATGTCGGTGCAATCGGGGGTCAGGGCAGGCGTCGGGCCGGGCGGGGGCCCGGGCTGCTGGACAATGTCGGGGCGGGCGGGGGTCGGGAAGCCTGTTGCTCCCGGAAAAGGTCGGGACGGGCTGCTAGTAACATAATAATTAATCGAAATTACCTTATTTTGCAAGGTATTCACCCAGATTTTTGCCAAGACTGTTTTTGTGCATGTACAACTCGGTGCACATTACACCTGGTAACCAGTGGTAAAGTACTTTGCTCCACCTTTAAACATAATGAAACTAGCATACCCTCGATTGCATATTTAGGTTACCTATAAGTCTCTAGTAAAAGGAACCAAGGTGTACCTAGGGCCTGTAAATAAATGTCACAAGTGACTTGCAGCAGCCATTGTGCAATCCAGTTTAAACAAGCCTACAGGACTGCCACCAGTAGCCTGGCTATGCAGGTTTTAACTGCAAATTCGACCTGTCAAAATAACTCATTTTGACAGGCGACACCTTTCTTTTAAATATTTATATTTCACCCCTAAGTAGTCCTTATTGCCCACAGGGCAGATGTATGGTATTTAAAAGCAGGACATGAAAAAAAAGTCTCCTTATGGCGACTTAACACCTCAAAGTTATACACAATAGGAAGGCTGGATGTTCCATTGGAAAACACTGGGATGCAATACTAATAAAAGCTAGGACTACATAGAAAAAAAATAAACAAGAAATAATTAAACAACTCTTTAATAGTTATTAAAAATCCAATTCAATGGTGAAGTCAGATTTTACTAAATAGTACGGAAAAGTGACTTTTAGAAAGTTACCTTCTACCTGAAGTCCCTGGAAGATAAATCTGCATCTTACTCTCCAACTACGGGCAGGCAGTAATTAGCATTTAAGTAGGCGTGAATTAGTTGTGTACATGCTTCCAGTAGCAAGCACCGGGCTGACCTGGATAAGCAGAGATGACCCACCTGAATCTGATGGAATATGCAGGGGTGGTTGGGAGGATCCCTTTTGGCATTGAAGTGTAAATTCTTGATTGAACGTCACATCCTGCTTGACAATTCTGCTGCAGTTTTTCATATGACACTTGCGGTGCACTTCAGAGATCTCCCCTATCACAGGCAAGTGTTATCCGATACTTGGGCAGTGACATTCTTGTACCCTCTCACCCCTGAGCTAGTCACACCTGATCACAGCGGGCCTCTTTCTGACATTGAGATTTATTTTTTTATTATTTTGCATGTTAACTTTATCACAGTTTTAGTACTGCATAAATAGTTTACATATTCTCCTAAGTTAAGTCTGTCTGCACTGTGCCATAACTACCAGGGTTTGAGCTCTGGTTAATGTGGTGACTCTAGGGTCCACTCTAACGAGGATTGTGATTATTACTTGTAGTGGGTATTTAACCCTACCTCAACTGATAAAACTATTTCATACAATAATGCTTTCTGCATTTGTTATGTACAGTGCACTGCACATACTTATTAACTCTTTTTACTAAGGAAAATAGAACAAATATACTCCTATGGCTTATAAGTGTTTTTCATTTGTTTCCGAATTCAAAATGTACCTATCCCTGCGAGGATGAAAACAAGAATTTATGTTAATGGCACCCGCATTTAGTTGCAGATGAGACATTTCTTAACTTCAGACACTCAATAAGAGTAAAGGGAACTAACCCACTATTAGGACATGGCTGTAACGTAACCTTGACCCAAGACTTGACTCAGCCTAAATGTGGCCTCCTTAAGTCACACATCAAGAAAGCAGTACAGATAAATGTAGCCCTCAGAAAGGTTCAATTCACATAAAATTCCAACATGTGTTCCTTCTGGAGGACCAATGTCTGGCTTCTGTAATTATTGATACAGTTTAATTAGGGAAGGGGGAGGCAATGGTAAGCGTTGCCCCAGTGTACAGTATCTAACATTGTACCCCAAACATACGACTTGGCTTTTTGCAGTCAACTACAATATAGGAACCTACCTGAAAATTATTTGCCTGAGATAGAGTAATTAAAATACCCTGAATTATCTTCCCTTTTGTTCACCTGAGAACAGCCAGCGATAATTAAAATATATCAACACTCCCTCAACTATACTACCTTTACCTTAATTTGTCAACTTAGCATATCTTCTATGATCACTGCAGCTAAAATAAATACTCCTGAAGCTCATCAATATGACCATTTTGTCCCTCCACTGTCACCAACAGAGCAACCTGTCTCCCTCCCACCTGCATTCACAGGCGTCTCAAATACCCCAACAAAACAAATTACTACAAGTTAGCATTCTTCGAGCATTCATCCATTCAAAACCTACCGGGCATCTTTACAACTAACTCATGTGGTTATGAGGAAAACCGGTTTAAAGAAACCCCTTTAAGGAGAACTTACTTTAGAGAAGCTGGTATGCAAGGAGAATATTATCTTCACTCTCTCTAATCATATTTCTATCCAAACCCAGGTTTAACTAAACCTCCAATCCTTATACTAACCCATGAAAATCTCTTTAACTATACAATAACCTCATACCTTAAACGATTATAAAAATCAAAATCTATGAGGTGATCTTACCCTTCTGTTAAGCCAAATCCTAACCCTTTCACCCTCCCTACAGCAAAGTCTGCTTCAACCATAATTCTTAATATCTCCCCACAAGATACCAGTATCCATGTACTCCTAAAACACTTTTTTTTTCAAACGGCAATAATGAATGGAAAAGGCACTTCAATCTTTATAATTTCTCTTATTGTTGGTTAAAATTGTAATTCAATAGCGCTACTTTTCACCATAAAGTTTGCATTATTTGGTCTGTAAACCTTTAAAATACTTCATAACCACATACCGGTTCCTTGACCATGCCACTGGTCAAAACAGAGGGAGGCAAGCACTCTTCACTGCACCACCAGGCTACGTATCAGTTCTCTATGATTATCAACACCTAGATGAACCACCTCACAGTTTAAAAAAAATGCGTTGGGATTTCTGCCCTCTCACTCCTTCATTCTAGAAATGCATTGCAGCATTTCAGTTGGCAGATTGTCACTACTTATTCAAAGAGATAGTATTTTCCAGAAAGCATTTCTACATTCAGTGGAAGAATCTAATTAGGCCCACATGCTCCTCAATGTACACTACTTACCACCATTAACACTGTCTAAGATGCACAATGCACCCTCTTTGCACCCAATCGTGGGCTGCAGAAATTATCACCCGTCATGTGCCGTCTACATCACGCAGAAAAATTGTGACGGATTCCAAAACAGAATAATCCTGGTTGATGCTTATGGCACAATGATGGTGGAGATTAGCAGGACTTCCACTTGACTTGGAGCTTCCCTAAGACATGGAACGTGGCGTACTCGTGGGGAAATAAAATATGTGGAAAGCAGTGTCCAATCAACAAAGAGCTTTATTCATTAAGAGCAGAGCTGTACAGGCAGGCAAGAGGCAGGGTTCACGGGTTATGTCCGGCATAGAATCGTGAAAGGAAGTCCTGAGGACGCGGCGTCTCCGTCTCATGGAAAT
This sequence comes from Lissotriton vulgaris, assembly GCF_964263255.1. Lineage (NCBI taxonomy): Eukaryota > Metazoa > Chordata > Amphibia > Caudata > Salamandridae > Lissotriton > Lissotriton vulgaris. Next base: position 880,575,363 of record NC_141685.1, read on the forward strand.
AGCGCATGACGTGGGTGCGCTGCTTCCATACATGGATGGTCTCCTCAAGCTCCATCTTTCCCTAAGAAAAGCGAAAGACAGGTCCGTGAGTCAATAAAACAACAAAAAGAGCAAGAGGAGGTGTCGAAAAATAAGAGATAGAAAAATGCGATAAGAATTGTTTAGTCAGAAAAGAGAGGAGCAAGATAGGATCAGAGGGGAAGAAACAACTAGGGGTGAACGGCCAAAAGACACGAAATGGACAGAAAATAATAGAGCAACAGTGGGAGGAAGGGTGCCAAGTGGTGGGGGGATAAGTAGGCGAGAGAAAAAGTATCTGCGGGAGAATGACAAGGGGTCAAGTGAAAAGACAGACATACTAACAGACAGATGGGAAAGTAGAGAGAAAACACAAGACCGGTACCCCAGAAAGAGAGGCTACAAGGGATTTATGTTCAAATTATCACAAAAGTACCCTGCCAGCTTGCACAAGGTCAAACATTGGATCCACATTTCCAAGCATATCCAACTCTAAACTAGACAGCAGCTAATTTTCACAATCTGATCTGGGATCGGTGTCTGCTAAATTGATCGGCACATCTTCAAATTATGAAATCAGCTACATAGATTGACAGGGAGCTGCAAAGGAAAATCTCACAGCAGCAAAGTTAGCCAACATATTTAGGCCCTTCCTCACTGGACTATGGCAGATTGTGGAGAAATATTGGCCAGCAATACAGATTTTCATGTTTTAAACCCAGCAGTAAGATCATGGGTTCGCCTACAGAGCCCAAAATCTAATTACTCAAAAAATACAAATAGCGTAAAGCCAACTGTATTCACTAGAGAAACAAATCACCAGTATAAGCTATTTCTGTAAAAACAATTGTCTCATGAAGTGTACACAGTAAAACGATGAGACGTGTTAATAGGCTTATCGTGCAGTTTCAGCTCCTGAACGGTTATCAAAGGCCAATCTTGCCCATAAAAAGAGGAAGATAATCTAAGTTGGCCAAAGAAGCCTTTAAAGGCCAAACCACAGGATGGAGGTTTTTCCCCCCAGAGTTGGCACAAGGAAATCAGAAGGGCAAAAAGGTGCCTTCTTGGGTGTAGGGTCACCTACAATAGTGACAAATGCAAAAACCACAGTTGATGGACAGAATGCAGAACAATGTCATACACAGTACATTCACCTACAATAGTGAACATGCAGGACAGAGAAGAGAATTGTTTTAACAAACTGGACTCCAATCAGAGCAATTTCCATACATTCACCAAGTAGAGATGGCCTTAAGACAGGCTTCAGTGGGGTGGTCTGCAGAACCTCAAGAATACTCCTGCTACATAACCACAAGGCACACCAATTATTCATATAGAGTTAATGAAAAATAAGAACAAGCAAAGTGATTCTCTGTCACCCGTAGTCCTCAGCATTTCAAGATGCTTGAAAAGCACAGACTTCTGAAGTAGAACCCACCCACAATTACTAGTCTTGAACCCCAGCCATTTTCAGCCACCACAGCATCATGTGCACCACAGTTCTCTTATTACCTTGATCACCAGCATGTCAATGGCACGGGGATCTGTGACGTGGCTGTTCTTGCGGAACATCTCGCGCACCTTGTCGCGGCTCTGCCGCACTGTAATGTCTAGCTGGTACACGTGTACTGTATTGAGAGAACAGAGACAAAAAGAATAGTTGTCATCCTAAGTTCCAGCACTACCCCTAGAGCAATTTTAAGCCCTGCCAGGTGAATGGATACAATTGCAAAAGCGGTCACTAGCAGTACATGCACACTCCTTAACAATCACAATGTTTTAAGAAATGCTGATACACACCCCCCCTCCCACCCCCCCAATAACCATGCAGTTATTCAGAAGTGAACGAGCAATACACAGGCCTTTACATTCTCTTTTTATCTTGTCACATTTGCTGTGCAGTCAAAGACAGAGCACTGTCTTCCAGGGAGCTTGGTGTTTACTTTTCTTTCCCTGACTGCAAAGTGAAAGGGTTTATGCAACAATCTTGTTGAGCGCTGGGGATGTTGAAAGGAAATGCTATAGGCCGTTATTTTTTCCTAGCACTCAACAAAATGTGAATACACTGTACAAATATTTCATAATTAGGAAAACACAAATGAAGCATATTTTTTTTAAATAATTCTGAAGTGAGATGAAAATAACAATTTTATGAGAATCCAAACCAATCAATACATTGGGTGAAGCAGATTTCCACATGTCGTTTGTGCGCTGTATAGTTTTATCACTTTAACTATGTGCAAATGTAATGGTCATTTCAACTGCAAATGTGTTGGCATAGTGTGGTAACGCACACACTCTTTGCCGCGTCATTTTACTCCAGTCTATGCCACTCCCTGATACGCCACTCACTTTTTTCCCCATGCCGAACAGCAGCCACACTGCTGTACAACATGGCTAGAACAGTCGTAAAGCCAATAGCTCTTGAATAGGTGAGACCTATTGGAATTGCCAATGCTGGTCTGCTTTGAAATGGATATTTATTGTGAGAACAGATGTTATCTGCTTTTATAGTGACAACAGAAGTAACCAGCTTCCAAATGTACTTTCTCTAAGACCTAGACACAGTCACAATTGCTTTATGTGATAGGATATTGTGCCAAATGTAATTTTGTTTTCTTTTCACGCATGAGGAAATTAACTGATTTGATCAGAATCACAGAGGTGTTGTACCAAGACTATTGGCTCTGCTATTGGCTTTTTTTCATGCTGTACTGCATGGGCAGTGCAGACCGTGGCAATTATTTGTATAGCAGCACGGCTAAAAATAAAAAAATAATTTAAAGAGAAGAGGAAGACTAGGATGCCATACAGCATGGCTATAAACTACAAAACATTTCAAAAGCATATAGCACTAATGGGCGAGACCTATTGGCTTTGCCAGTGCTTGTTTTAGCTTTCCTCCAGAACACCGGAAATTGTTACATTTCTCACTTTTTGAGGACCGCTCCAAAAACATCAGCTCACATAAAACTTTTCCAAAGCCAGGCTTTTCAACTTACAAAATAACTGACAAGGTAGGGCGTTGATTCTCCATTGGTAAAACTGCTACAAAATTTGCATGAAGACATGTGAATCAGGGTACAAATTAGAGCCTGGGACACTTTGACAGGAAAAGTATATACTGGTAATGGCTTTAAGCGGGTTCCATACTGGCCCCGGCCCTCTTCAGTGGCCATACTCTAGATATCCCAGAGTTTTTTTTGTAAAAACCTCATAGGTTACCACGAACGCTGCACAATAAGCCATCTGTTAGCTCTAATGTTGATAATCTTACTATTATTGATCAAACTCTCATTCGCATTTAGCGTCTTTGAAACTAGATGATTGTATAAATTGAATGGAATTACTAGATGATGAACACATCGAAAACAGAAAACATGAACACTGGCAAGCCAGGTATTTCCTTAAGGTGGTACATGCAGAGTTAGAAAGACTGAAAGGGTAACAAATTACTCAAGTGGATTGAACGTTCATTTCTTCTTTTTTTTTGGATCAAATTTGTTTTTATTGGCAACAGCATAGTACATTACAGTGATAGGACATAAGCATTTGACCATCTCTTGCGAACTCCGCTCAGGGCTCCCGGGAAAGAGCCCCAAGATCGGCCGGCCTCGGGCCGTGTGTCCATGTGTGCAGTGAAAGCCATTTTCAAGTAGCAGGATACCCCAACTGACCCCACTCCCCCCCCCCCCCCCCCCCCCTGTATCCCCTCCCAGCTCAGCAACCGTGGTGCCCATCCCGCCCCCCCCTCCTGTATCCCCTCACAGCTCAGCAACCGTGGTGCCCATCCCGCCTCCCCCTCCCCCTCCCATCCCACCCCCCCCCGGGTGTGTTCTGCCAAGGCCTAATTAGGGAATCACCTGGGTTTTCCGCTTTTTCTTCTTTCGCCCTGGAACAGCGGTAAGTTTGTGAAATTCATCAACTAGTCTGAGAACTCAAAGGTATTTGGGACAAGTCAGTTCGTGAAATTCAGTGATGAGTAGTGCAATCAGGGGCGCCCCTATCTCTCGGAACGAGTCCGTGGTTTGCGTGAGAGAGGCCTGTATGCGCTCCATACCCATTATGAAACAGATTTTGTGGAGCCATCCCGTGTGAGAGGGTTTGCGTGAGCTGCCCCACAGTGAGAGGATGTGGTGTGTCACTGCTCCCATTGCTAGCCCCATTTCCTTCCTCCGGATTGATTTGAGTGGGAAAGTCAATTTGTTAGGTAGGCCTAAGATCGTGTATGCCGGGAAACGTGGGATCTCCGTGTCGAAGTGTAAATCTATATCCCTCAGTACCTCCTCCCAGTAGTCTTGCACCTTCGGGCATTCCTACAGCAAATGAAGCATGGTCCCAGTCTGACCACAGCCCCGCCAGCACTTTGGATCGCGCCTGGGGTTGCTCTGGTGGAGGCGTTCCGGAGTCAGGTGCCAGTAACAGGCCACTTTGACCGCGGCCTCCCTACTCGCCATATTCCTAGCCGTGTGATGGGCCCTGAAGAATATATCATGCCATTCCCTGTCCGAGAGCTCCCGCCCGATCTCTTTCTCCCACCTTTTCTGCCCCGCAGACTTAGTTGCCTGCGCTGGCGGGGCCAGAAATTTGTAGAGTTCCGTGATCGCCTTCTTATCGTCCGACTTGGCCAAAAGCCACTTCTCAAAGGGTGTGAGGAAGCGGCCACCTGCGGGGCGATGTCCTTGTGAGTGAGTCAGTGCCTTAATTGAAAGTATTGGAAGTTATGCGGCTGGTCTATCCCGTAGCTCTCCTTGAGAGCCTCCAGTGTCATAAAGCCCTGCCTGTCAAACAGATGTCCTGCCGAATTACATTCTGTGGATCGCCACTGAGAAAAGGCGCCAGGGGCCGTCCCGGGGGTGAACGCCGGGTTGTCAAAAAAGGGGTGTCATCGGCGACGGAAAGGAGGTGAGATCTTTAGTTGTTGCTACCGCGTCCCACACCTACAAGAGAGTCCTGGTAATGGGAGATTTCTTGATATACGCCGGCCTGTCGCGTCTTGCCAGGAATGGGACTTGCCAAAGTGGCATGCCCGCCATTGCCCTATCTTGAAAGAGCCACCTTTTCTCTGAGGTCGTCTGGACCACTCCAGGAGGTAGCGCAGCTGGGTAGCTTGAAAGTAACGATGCAGGTCAGGGACCCCCAGCCCCCCCTCGGCTTGTGACCGTGAGATGAGGTCGCGCCACATTCTAGGGCGCTTCCCGGCCCAGATGTACTGCTGTATGGTGTCTTGCAGCTTTTTAAGCATGCCCAGTGGAGGAGTAACCGGGATGGTCTGGAACAGGTATAGCACCCTTGGCAGCACAGACATCTTGACGGCTGCCACCCGGCCTAGCCACGACAGCGGATGATGCCGCCATCGGAAGAAATCTCCTTGGACACGGTGAAAGAGTTTGGTATAGTTATTTTCCACCGTTTGGGCCTTCGAGGGGGACAGGTCTATTCCTAAATATGGTAATTCCAGCTGTTCTTGTAGCCCCCCGATCCTGAGCGACCCTCTATTAGGCTGACGTGCATTGGACCCCAGTGGTAGGATAACAGACTTCTGGATGTTCATCTTAAAGCCCGAGACCTTCCCAAACCGCTCCATTTCCTGCAGAAATGCAGGGATCGATACCCCCGGGTTCTCAACCGCGACCAAAATGTCATCTGCGTACAAGCTGATGGTCTGCTTCTTGCCTCCGAAGGTGATGCCGTTTATGTTCCGGTTATCTCGCACTCGTTGGGCAAACGGCTCCATATAAAAGGCGAACAACATCGGCGAGAGAGGGCATCCTTGCCTCGTGCCTCGCCGGATGTCCAGTAGCTTGGAGTCCGTCCCGTTCACCCTAATATTTGCGCGAGGGGCAGCGTAACAGCTTGCCACCCAGGCTCTGAACCTCTCCCCAAGCCCGAATCTCGACAGGGTCCTATCGAGGTGGGTCCAGTCCACTCTGTCAAACGCTTTTTCAGCGTCCACCGACAGCAGGGCAGCGTCTGAATCGTTATAGTGGGCTTTATCAATGACGTGCAACAGGTGTTGTCCGCGCATTGACGGGAGGGTATGAAGCCCGCCTGGTCTGGCTCAATTATGCCTGGGAGACAAGGCCCTAGTCTTGCGGCTAAGATTCCGGTGAAGAGCTTCAGATCAACATTCAGAAGCGATATTGGCCGATAGGCCGCGCATTTAGAAGCGTCCTTTCCAGGTTTTGGTAGGACGATTATGTCTGCCTCAAGCATCTCTTGCGGGATCGAGCCCAGGCCTTGGAACGAGTTAAAGTGTTTCGTCAACACTGGGGCCAGAAGGTGGCAAAAGGTTTTGAAAAAGCCCGCGGAGAAACCATCTGGGCCCGGCGCTTTGAGTGGTTTCAGGCGCGCGATGGCAGACACCACCTCCTCCAGGCGAATGGGAGCGCCCAGCGCCTCGGAGTTCGCGCCATTCAGTGCGGTCACGTTGGCCTCATGCAGGTACTCCGACCCGACCCCTCCCTCCGCCGCCGGCTCGGCCTCGTACAGCTTGGAAAAAAATGCCCTGAAAGCCTCGGCTATGTGCTCATCATCGTAGTGTTCTCGTCCGTCGTCCCCGCGTATGACTTGCACCTTGGCCTTGACTGTTTGCACTTTAAGTTTGCTGGCCAGCAGACGACCAGTCCTGTCCCCCCCCACATAATAAGTATGCTTGAGGCGTAGTGCCGCATATTGTACCCTGTCTAAGTCAAGGCTTGCAAGTTGCGCTCTGGCAGCCTTCAGTTGGCGCCAAATCCTGGGGGCCCCAGTCCGACAGTGCACCCGCTCGAGTTCCAGTACCTGAGCGGTCTTGTCCGGGCTTTTGTCAACCTTAGAAGACCCCTTGGCCAGCATATCAGAGATGGTGCGGTTTCCTTTGCGGTTGTGGGACGCCATAACGCACCTCGTCTCCAGCCGGAGGCCTCAGTTGGGGTGCAGCCCCTGTCGGGACCATTAAAGTCCTCGGTGCGTGCGGACCGGTGGAGAAGGGGTCGGCCTGCGTCCGCACAGTGTCTCGATTCCGCGCTCTTCCGGTCTCCGTGTCCCACGAGACGTTGCTGTGGGCCCTCACGTTGCAGCCCTTGCCTGTGCGCTCTGTGGGCTGTGGCGTCCGAGGTCGATTTCCCAGGCCTCTGCTGAGCTCCCCGAGCTGCCACTCCCTAGGGCCGGTCACTACCACCGTTCCCACTAACCTGCGCGCGTGAGCGCGCGCCCACGATGGTCACCCGGAGCGCGCAGTGTCCTAGATTTAGCGCGCACACTGTCCGAGACATCCCTACAAGATCGTTCGCGTCGCCGCTTTTTAAACGCGAGCGGCGCGAAATCCAGGCGGGAGACAGAGGAAGAGACATGGTGCGTGCAGGCACTTAACCCCTTTACTGCTAAGGCATTACTCTTCTTTCTCATATAATTTCCATTGAAATCAATGGAAAGTCCATGACGAGTTACCCTTGTCATTAGCGGCGAAGAGGTTAAAGCCCTTTGTGCTTAAAGGGCTTCAGTTTCAGCCCCCCACACCCCCGTCGTGTGTCAGAAAACCCAACAGCCACCGAGTACTTCACGGCTCTTTAAACGACAATTTGCATGTTAATGAGCTTTGTTGTTTCATCACCAAAAGGCATAGGGAACCTGCAAACACACTCCAGAAAAACACACCACTTTAATCGTCGTATCGCATTATCTGACTAGCTCAGTTAGTAAGTAAAAGTGGCTGCATTGCATGGTTTCTCACATGGGTCCTCATCAACTGTAAAGTACGTCACAAATGAGGGTCAGCCGCCGTTGTGCGATATGAAGCACTGTGCTTGTGCAGCATTTTATTATGCATTGACTTCACGTCTGTGGCAGCAAAGCAGGGAAGGAATTTACTTAATCTCTCTTCTGACACAGACTTTGAAGAACTGCGAAACGAGAGGCAGTGGGGGGGAATCCTACGTATGTCTCATATGCCGCTGACACTATCGTCAAAGGCTGACACATCGAGGGAAATGACGGGGATTAGAAGATAGGGTTCTTTACTATTTGCAGCACATTAGCAGATGGCCCCTTTTAGCAGCGCAGGAATCAATAGGCACAGAGGTGTTGGCGTCGAGAAAAATACCAATGCTAAACACTAAACAATGGTGCATCTATATATCTAATGTACACAAACATTATAAAGAGCAGCGGTTATCGTTCGTCAATTCCCGCCATAGTAAAGGAAGATTATTTTGGGTTTGCCCTTCACCAATTGACCGGGGTAAGCTTTCCACATATGTTGTATTATAACACCCTAGTAAATATTTTACTGGGTGCAATAAATTCCTCCTATTTCAAGTTTTGACCCTGAAAATGAAGGTCCGGGGTCCCGGTCCTTTGTGAAAGTATTCCTGTTAATCACAGCGCCCGTCATGCGCTGCAATTAACAGGAATATTTTCACAATTGCCCACAATCAGCACCCAGCAGTGCTGTATTTAGAAAAGAAATAAAGCAAGTCTGAAAGCACGACGTGTGAAGCACATGTGCTTTCACACTTGCTTCATTTGCACAACAGCAGGATGCCAGAGAAGCAGCACGAGGTGGAAAAAAGTGCAACACCCTGCCTCCGTGCACTGGCCACGGGCCGCCCAAACATAGGCACTGGGGCCACTGCAACTTCACACAGGCCCTTCTCTCTGGCAGAAATAGGATACAATGTGCTAACAGCGCACTTTACATTTTTCTTTTTAAAGTTGCATTCCTCCTCCCAGTGCAGTCACTGCTGATTAACCATTTCGCATGTAGGGTTGTGCAGATGGGGGATTGAGACCTTGCACGAATGATGCCAAAGATGGATCTATGGGCGGATTACAGACCAAATAGATGAATGAACAGATGGATGACTGGGGCATAGGTGCAGAGAGAGAGATATATAATTCTGTGAATTCATGCATGGACGAGGGAGTTCCACAGAAAGCATAATGGAATATTCCAGGGTTACAGAGAGATATTGTGTAATGTAACTGGTGCTCACAACTCGAATGACTTTGGACCGAGTTCACGCTATACAAAACCATAACAAAAAATAACGAGTCAGATTCCAGCGAGACTAACCAGGTTTGGAACATGGGCCACTTTTTGGGAGTGCCCAGGCCTAATTGTGATCCCAATCTGACCCTGCTTTCATTGTACCCCATCACCCTGTCGAAGGAGGGCTGCCCTGCGCGTGAGTAGTGTCTTGCATAATTCCATTAATCTGCTGCTTGTGGCCTGCTGCCTTCCCAGAATCCTGCTCTGACGGAGTGCATCTTATCATCCTTTGGGGTTCCCTCTCTGTGCCAGCTCCTGCCACGTGATGCTAATGCCTGCCTGCTCTTCCTATGCCAGCACCTCTCTTCTACAGCTGTAGGTGCGTTGGGGGGTCCTACTTGAACACCTGCTGAGCCTCATGAGCCTCTGTTGATACATCTGCCAGATTGCTAGCTCCCTTACAGAATGGCCAGTGCAGGCTCTGACAGGCCTCTCCCATTAGCAGCATGCTAGTACATTTGAGAGCTTCACAGGAGGTGGGTATGTAATGTTCAAGTCAGACTAGCGCCTGCTGCCTATCAATGTAAGAGGCCATTTTATGTCCAGGCTCACATCTGCCAAACAGAATATTGCAATATGCAAATCTAAGGCTCTCAGGGGAAACACGATGAACTTTGGAGGTGTGGATCTTGACAGCTTCTGCTGCTTGTGGATAGCCCCCAGAAGCTCGGTTCCTGACACAATGCGATATGGCCAGAGTGGGTGAGTGGGAAGCTAGAGTATGTATGATGGAGCAGAATGGCGCCCATTTCACTGTAGCTGCGTCGACGACTCTAAGGCTGAGGCTGCGGGAATAAAGGCTCTCAGTCCAAAGATCAATATTGAAGAAAAGTATGCACATCATTTTCGTGAACATCCCAGTCACTCTACAAAATAAAGATAAATGGGCTTCCACCCTCTCTACTCTAAGCATCTGGGCTAATTTTCAACTGTGTGGCCAGTAACCAGCTTTCCTGTGTGCATCGCAAAAACTATTACAGATTCTGCATGGGGGTTATCACAAGGGGATAACCGCTTTAAACAACAGGGTGGTAGAGCAACAGCAGATCTTCCCTTTCATAGCACACCAAGGGTGTGTTCTTGGAAACATTGATTTACAGCTTGATGGGGCATTTAGAATAATATTGACATGACTTTGTAGTCTCTTAATTTGGGCCTTTGAAGCTGAATGACTAATGGGTAGGTTTTGAGCCTGATTTTTTTTTTTTTATTGCAGGCATATTTGACTCACTTAGAGGGTGGGCTGGAGAGGAACATTCTCACTCACCGTGTCACCTTCGATGGCATTACTTAAAAATCGCGAATGTAGCTTCTGCGATACCTGTGTTTTACCAGATCATCACAATCATTTATACATGTGTAATACAGCATCCCTGGCGTGCAGTCTAGAAGCAGGTAACTGTCTTTATTTAACCCTTAGTACAGTTTGTTCTTTTAGAGTGTCTTGTAGAGTTGGCATTAATTGGCTAATGAGTCCCATAGTACACAATTGTAGAGGGAGTGTATTCAATTATTATTATCTGATTGGCTCTAACTTGAATCTAGGGGTTTATGCTATTATTTCATTTTTTGCTGTTTTCTTTTGCACAGGTATGGCCCAGGGGCATAAGAGCACTTTCCAAGAGAACCAGATATTACACATTATTTTTGAGGCACCAGAAGATTAAGTGATTTTGCCCAGAATCACAGGATGGTGAGCCAAGGTTGGGATTCGAACCTGTTTCCCTGGTGCTAAAGTCAGCAGCTTTAGCCCTTAGGCCACATTCCTCGCCAGGCTTTTTCATGTCTCGCCTATAGACAGCCTTTAGCTGTTGTCGAAGATGTATTGTGGGCAAATAGCAAACTAAACCGCCTCCCCCCCAAATTCGACTGGTACCTCAAATTCCATCAGGAGAGTGAACCTAGTAAGGTCTGTCCTCTCTAAAATAGGTCCTTTCATCCCTCCTGTCTATTAATCTCTCCACCCTTTAAGCCTTTCATCCAGCGTCCATTTCATCTGTCTATTAATGTTCCCATTCGTCTGTCTTTTCATCTAATCCATCCATCCTTCCTTTACCATTGCATCCATTCATCTATCCATCCACCCACCCATCCATCATTTCACCCACCTTTTATCAATCACCCATCCTTTCACCCTTCCATCCAGGTTTCCATCCATCTATCCAAACATTCATCCTTCAATCCATTCTTACGTGCACCCACCTATACAAATATAACTTTATTCTTCCATCTCTCAAACCTTTCACCTTTGTGTCCATCCTTTTATGGACCTCGCCTTCTTGTCGCAGTTTCTTCCTTCTTTTCATATTTCATTCTTCCTTTCTGCCCTCCCTTTCTCTTTGCCTCTATTTTCCTCATTCTTTCTCCATCTGGTATGGTTTCTACCCCGCATTTAGAAAAGAAATGCAGCAAGTTTTTATATAGTGCAAACTCAATCCAAAAGTTTTGGAGCGCTTTACATGATTTATTATTATATATTTTTTGTATGCTTGGGGAGATTCATTGATTTGCCCATAATCACACGATGTTAGGCTCACCCAAGACTTAAAATCCATCTCCTAAATTGACAGCTCGAGTATTAAGCCACAACCCCAACCACAAGAGCGGAAGCATTTTCAATATTATATACAACTTGATGCATGAAACAACCATTGACAAAGCCAATAGTCTTGGCTTCTTGTAGGTGTAATGTTACTTGTATTATATATCAGGATGCAATGACAGAAAAGCAGCAAAATATCAGTAGGGTGGCACACTATGCGAAGCACATATTTTTATGTTAATTGCTTTTAAGCCACACCCTTAATTGCATTGGTTACGCCCCTTTGAAAGATCTCCGAGTATTTTCATCCCACTCAAAGCCCTGGTCTACACGTGCGGTCAGGTTCTAGGCGCACATAGCCTTGGCTGCAGCGCACAGAGACCTTACTCTGCCGCACACAGAAGAAAATAATTAGAGGGAACATTGGTCACTACTGCAGTATGCCGCCTCCTGCTGGGCCCTTCTGTGGACTGTGCTGCGGCCTGACCGATTGCTCCGTGCGCCTCAGGGTGCCCCTCAGATGCCACGGGGTCCACTGCTCCATGCTTCCCCGGCTCCAGGTGCCAGATGTCGTGGACCGGGCCGTTTACTCCGCTGTGGACGGTGGCCCCGACCTCTCTCGACCCTTCCGGCGGTCTTTACTCCCGTTCCTCCACTGGGTGGGCTCCCATACCCCACACACACACCGGTGGTCAGTCCACGTTGGGTCACTGGGCGCCGCTGCGGGCGAAGTCGCTCTCAATGGGGCCCCGCGAGGTCACTTCTCGCCCGTTGGGACTGAGGGGCTCTTGGACGCGCCCCCAGTGCCTCCTTGGCTGCTCGCAGTCCCCCTTGCACCTCCACGGCACCAACCGCTAAGTCACCACTGGTGCCCCGGGTCCTCAGCTCTCCTCCTGGGGGCCACGGCAGCTCCTGTGTGCAGCGAGGGGTCTCCACACTCCCGACCCCCCGCTGATGCGTGCCTCCGGACCGCTGCTGCCTCTGTCCGCACCCCAGCAGGTGCTGCGTGCCTGCAGGCCAGGCCACCCGGGTGAACGCGGCCGCACCTCCTGCGACTGGGCCCAAGCCGGAGCCTCGCTTAGGTCTGGGCGCCGGCAGACCCGACGCCCCTCTATCCGCCTCTCTGGTGGTGGGCTCACTGTCCTCCGCGGTCAGGCACCGCACCTGGGCCCCCGCGATCGCCGCTGTTACCTCCGACACTGCAGCGCCGGTACTGGAGTCGCCGTGGCAAGCCCCCCTGGGCCGTTTTCGCGCCGGGGCCCGGGCCTCCGTTTTCGCGCCCTTAGGCTGTAGCGAGCTGTCTCCGCTCCGCGGCGACTCCCTCCGTGTCGGAGCCTTGCCCCTGGCCCCAGCTGCACTGTGGGTATATCGGACACTGTCCGCCGTCGGTGGCTGGCTCGGTAGGGTGGAAGGTCCGCTAGAAATCCCGGTCGGGGGATCGGGTTCGGGGAGCCACTGCGGAACACGTCCTACCGAGCCGCCATCTTGGCCACGCCCCGTTCATTTCTTCTTTGTGCTGTGGACATTACATGTCTGGGAAACCTTAGAATAAGAGTCTCAAAAAGTCAAAGAGCTAGTCAGATAACTCATGGAGAGGTCAGGATTAACTGCAGAATAAGTGGCCTCAGTTAACAACAAGCATTAGCAAAGCCAATAGGTTGAGTCTATGCAAAAACTATTGGCTGCCGTGGTCGTTTCATAGCGATTTCTTTCTTTACTTTAAATTATACTGCACAGCAGCTCAACTGCTAGGTAATATGTAAACAAACAAAACAAAAAACGACGATTTCAACAGAATACGCATAGGCGAAACTTGCTAGCTTTGCCATGCCCCTTAACGGAACATGGGATTTTTTTTTATCTGATCCTGCAACTTGTTCCCTCACTTGAACCCTACAATTATCTAAGGCAATAATACACATGCATGCTTAATTAAATGTCCTGATGATGATCCACGCATTGTTCACATGGATCGAAACACTGTCGACACCATAAAACACCTTATACATTACCTGAAATACTATCATTGACTATGTAAAGGTGTTCCTTGCGATTTGTTTATTCCATTATAAATCTTTTCTGTAACAAACCGTGAGCGTTGCCTGAGCACCCTTAAGGTTTCCTAATTGTTTGTTTCTGTGGGAGGATGCAGGCTTATGTCCCACTCTGTATTTTCGTGTGTACACATTTCAAAGAATTGCTATATATTAAACATTAGACCTCTGTCCGGCTGGACAAGTTTAACCAATATAGTACTGATTGGGTCTATATTCACTTATGTACATATATATCCCCATTTCCCTAGGGACCACTGTAGTTTAAAACAGAAACCTAAACAACAGCCTAATGCTCTTAATGTAACCTTATTTGGCACGCAGAACCCTCCTGCATTGACAAACCCCACGTACAAGTGGGCCCTACACTGTCAACAACAACCAGCCTAATTTCTGTTCATGCTCAAAACGTGTTCTAGTATCTCAAGCCTGAGTGTAAGTTGTGAACGCAACATCTGCTGCAGACAGGTCACTCACTGAAATGCATTACGAATGACAAAGTTTAGAGTTGGGGCGCATGCGGGTGCACACAGGCCATAAGACCTTGAGAAAAGGCCACAGCTGTGGGCAAGGAGGCAACATTACTGATTACAGCACTAACATGAGCAGCTGTATACAGACTTGGGGTAGCTTGGAGAGTGGCCTGTTCTCTGAATAACACAGGCTCCAGTGTCAAATAGGGTGTTATTTTATGCACACATGAGAAAAGCATTGGTAAAGCCAACTGAAGCTTGCCTTCATTAATAGTTTGGTGGTAAAGAAGTGTATTCCAACAGGTTATGAGCAGGGAACTTAGTCTGGATAGTTTGCGCTCTAATATATGCAAAAATGTAAATAAACACCAACAAGGACACCAGGTCTGGAAAGAACAATGTGCGAAGAGCACCGGGGTGAAGAGAAGACAGCCTACAGATGCACTTGTATGGAGTGCTCAAAGGCAAATAATTTACACAAGTATTTGCAATGCAATCGGTCTCGCCTTTGAGACCTTATAAGTATTTAGCTATGCAGCACATTAGCCTGGGTGCTGAAACATCCTCTGTTCTTTAACATGGAAGGAAAGTAAGCCCCAAACTGTGTGACACGCCAGGTATGGGAACACATGGAGAGAAATATTGCCTTTCAACGGTAAATGGTATAGTCCAAAGCTCTGTTTTTGATATAAAAGCAGGGCCTTCGGTGGTCATATTACTGAAAAACAAGATTGAAAAAATATTATTGTTTATGGGTGCTCATGGAAGACAATTTCATTGGACTGGAATCTAGAGAATGCTGAAGAGATTTTGGTATTTTACTGACCTCTTCTGGTCGTTTTCTAGTAAGAAAATTAAATAGAAGCAGTTGCCAGAAAAAAATAAAAATAAAATAAGTCCTGAAGTAGAAAGCAATTCTGGTATTTTACTGACCTCTGCTGGTCGTTTTCTATCAAAATAGTTAAATAGAGGCAGATGAACAAAAAAAAGTCCCTGAGCAGAAGCAGACAAGTCCTAGGGCTGATCTCCAGAGGACACAAAGTACATACACATATAAGTATATATACTAAAGTATATACAAGAGGTCTTGAATGCTCGACCTAAAAAGTACCTTCAGGGTGTGCAAGCAGTGGAAGGAAACTGGCCACTATCCAGAGCCCGAAAGCTGTACTTCTTGGTCCAAGCCCCACACCGGGCAAGGACAACAAAGCAAGAGCAGAAGTGCAAGTGGCAGGCGTGTAGATGACGTGCTGGGCAATAAGAACCATGTAAATTACAGCAATGTTGAACTAAACCAATAGTAAGCAAAGGGGCAGGTTTAAAGCCCCCTTTTAAGAGCATGCACAGCATAAGTGATGTGCAGGCGAAACCTAAAAAAACATCTCCAGAAACCGATATAGCAGAAGGAAGAAAGCTGTCCACTGTGGCCAAAAGATAGCCTTGAACGTCAATGCACATCAATTCAAAATACGCAGGGTTTTTGGCAACCACATCAGAGGGTTCCATACTGCACCAAAATCACACTGGCAAAAACAACGTATTTCAATTTAATTTCTCTACCAGCTCAGTGGACTCATGGTAAGAGGCAGCTTTTTCAAAATCTTTTGTTTAAGTCTACGTTTCCTGTGGTGATCCCTAATCTTATCTAACGCTGGGTCTTCTTCTCAAGAACTCGTCGACATATATGAAGTTACATTTTAACTGAGTGAAGTTCGTGCTATTTATGGTGCGAGGCAAAACATACCCAAGATAAATGTTTTCGAATTATTTTTTAGATTAGAGGAGAGAGCCTCTTTTTTGGTCTTGTTCTTTGCCAAAGAAACTGCTATTCCTTTGGAAAAGCAATACCTGGTTATAAAAAAAATGTGAGGTAATGCTGTCGATCCTGAAGGGGAATAGAGGATGTAGAACAATGCATTCAAATTATTGCCTGTAAGTCTTTGTGCACCCCTTAAAAATAAATGTTTCTTTTACATTCGTTGGGTGACAGTGCTGCTTCTTGGATTAAACTAAATATGGGATTCCTTTTTAAATTGTAGTAATATTTTAACTAAAATGACTGAAGGGTTTATAATTACTGAAGTGTGCTTAAATGGTTTGCCTCCTTCCTCTCAAATAGATCCCAAATGATCAAAATAGCGAACAGTCTTTCATCTCCTGTGGCGGTAAGTCAAGGAATTCCTCTAGGCTCTATACTTGCACCCACATTGTTCAATCTATATTTAGAACCACTGGGAAATCTCCTAAGTAAATCCTGGATCCACTATCATCTCTATGCAGACGACACGCAAATCTACCTCAAGGTTGCCTCCACTCACAATCTCTCCATCCTAAGCTCTACTCTCAACTCCATTCAAAACTGGATATCAACTGATTCTGAATCCCTCCAAAACTGAATTCCTCCTCCTCCTCTCCTCCTCACTCTCTCCTCCCCCGGTTCAATCATGGATGGATCAGATGAATCTACTTAACAATAAACCTATCATTGTCGACAGCGCAAAATCCCTTGGTGTCATACTCGACAAAAAACTCAATCTAATCTCCCACATCAATTCCATTGCAAAGTCTGCTCGCTACCAACTGCGCCTTCTTTGGGGAATTCATCGCTTTTTCCTGGAGCAGGACCATAAAACCCTGGTGCAATCGCTGGTCCTCTCCAGACTGGACTACTGCAATTCTCTTCTTACTGGCCTCCCCAAATCCCACTTGTGCCCCCTTAGATCTGTTCTCCATTCAGCAGCTTGTTTCATTTACGGGGCCAAAAGAAGCGACCACATCACACCGATGTTATCTACCCTCCGCTGGCTTCCCATTGAGGCTAGAGCTATCTACAAGACTGCCTGTATCACCCAGAAAGCCTTGCACTCCTCCTCTCCGTGCTACCTGGCGAATAAACAAACTTTCTGGAGGCTCTAGACCATGACGCAATGTGGAAAATCTACTGCTTGAACCTCCCACTTCCAAGAAGGAAAGATCGATGGCCCAATCCTTTTCACGCAACGCGGTGAGAATCTGGAACTCACTTCCGCCTCAGCTCTGGACCACCACCTCCTTCCAGGTCTTCAAAACGGACCTCAAAGCTCTCCTCCTCCAAAGACACATCCAAAAGTAATTCACGCCCTCTCTATTATCTGAAGGAAGACCTCCCATTATTGAAAACTCTATTCTCAATGACTATGGAAGTGCCTTCCCAGTGTGCTCTTGTGGTTGGAGTGTTTGCCATTTATTGCAGTATTATCCTTGTACCTGTGTTTGGTACTCTTTTGTAACATGCACACGCCACTTTTCTCTTGTAACACACTGTTTGCTACCTCTCACATTTAGTTTGCTTTTGATACTTGCACAAGTGCCACCATTAACTACGTAACGTTTGTTCTTGTGCTGGAGTGTCTAGCATATATTGCAGTATATTAACTCTAATTGTACTTTGTTTTCTCTTGTAACCTGCACACTTGTCACTCTTTCCTCCTGTAATCCATGGTTTGCTACCTCATGTATTTTGTTCCCTCACAATTATCACTTTTACCTCATGTAACTTAAACGTCTGCTTTTGTAATTTGTTCGTTTGTAATTTCTGTTCCTATTGTGAAGCGCTCTGACGCCTTCGGGTAAAGTCCGCGCTATATAAAAACGCATAAATAAATAAATAAATAAAATAACGCAAAGCAAAACTCTCATT
Source organism: Lissotriton vulgaris (assembly GCF_964263255.1). Taxonomy (NCBI): domain Eukaryota; kingdom Metazoa; phylum Chordata; class Amphibia; order Caudata; family Salamandridae; genus Lissotriton; species Lissotriton vulgaris. Next base: position 880,593,160 of record NC_141685.1, read on the forward strand.
CTTATGACTTCAGGAGTCGGTGTTAGTCTGCCTAAGCGCCTCCACCTCGGTCATGCAGAGGTCACGCCCCCTCTCACCAGTATTGGGCACTTCTCGGTACCAGGCCCGATACAGCTCCCGCACGCGGCGCTTGGCCTCGCCTAGATCTCGACTAAAAAGAGGCTTCACCACTGCCCGCGCCGTTCCAGAGGTCACCGGAGCCGCCATCTCCAAGCTACCGGGTACCCGCTTCTCCACCAATCTGCACCTCCCAGCCCACCGCCAATCAGCTGACTTCTAGCTCTTGTCCGCTGTCTATGGCACCTACAATGATTCTCAACCAATCAATACCTTCGTCATAGAGCTGCTTTGCAGTTCATTCCGAGACTTCTCACGAATCAGAGACCTAGTCTGTGTCATGTATCCAATCAGCGTCAACTCAAATTAATCCCTAGCCAATTATAATTTCGGAACCGGAACTGCTGAATTTCCAGGCATGTAATTTGGACAGAATTGTTTGTGGGCGGACTAGTGCTGTGCGAGTGAATGTTGTGGCAGTCAAGTAATCATAGACCGCTTATCAGACTTAAAGGAGCGAAGGTGAAATTTGACAACATAGAGCTGACATGTTTCATCCTTTTTGAGACGGAATAGAGTGCGACATGCTTCTGGGAGAGAAGCTTCAGAATACAAGGCATTTACAAAGAAGCAGAGTCAGGAAAAGGAGCAAAATAGGGATTTATTAAACTTGAGGTGTTGAAGCTCTAGTGCTAGGTGTACGTATTTCTGTTAGTCATGCATTGAACCACACATTTAGCGATTGCTAGACGTACACCTCAGATTGTTGGTGATTGCGCCGCTTGAATGATCTGATACTCGTCAGGGGTAATAAGCGCTATATAAATGCAATTGCAATACAATATATATGTCTAGGTGGATTGCCCTACTGAACCCACAATACCTGGGCATAATACAAGTAAACAAAGACATGGTGCGTTGTGTGAAAGGATCGCACATTAGGCTCTTCGCAGCGGTGACCATTCTGTTGGAGTCCGGCCAAATTTGACGCATGTGCAGATCGCACAGCCCCCGGCGGTCCTCCACACACGCCCTGGCCGTCCGTCGCATGGAAAAGGTTAATTATTTACACAATGAATACCTAAATTAGTCACTGGTGTATGTCCGATTTCAAAATACATAGCTTATTTCACTGGTTAGCCGAGTTACAATCTTTACTCTTGGCAAAGGTAGACAAGCATTGGCATAGCCAATAGGTCGCGCTTTTGGGACCTTATAAGTATTTGGTTATGCAGCACAATATCCTTGGTGCAACAACATCAACTGTTTGTTTTTGTTTTTTTTTGTTTTTTTTAAGACCAACGGTCCCAAACTTTATTTAATTTCACATATAGGTTGGCAATTATTCACACAATGTCATAACAAGGAATTACTATTACAATTGGTACTCAGCGAGTAGCACATATTGACATGTCAGTTATACATGAGTGAAAATAAACAGTAGCCAGAGGAGATGCATTAGTCCGCAAGCGGCCGTGCCAGGAAATGTCTCGTGCTGCAGTGTTCGCGGCCCGCAGCACTGCAAAAGGACCAAAGTGGTCATGAAGACCAGCAACCAATGTCTTGAGTCGTGTTCCTCGGTTAGCACAGCAGCAGTCAAAGGCAGGATCATATCCCACATAGTCACATGGGTCGCTGGGTTTCAGCCTCCTGTTCATGGCAGTGTCCAACCAGCGTTGTGTGAAATAGAAACAGGGAGGGGGAATCGAGCATTACCATGAGTACAGCATAAACAAACTCTTTGTCAACCAAGAGATTTAACTGGGAATTAAAAGAAGAGGGGGAGGGAGAAACTTTTCAACAACTGTTAGACTAGCATTTGCGTGTGCAGCAGTGTATCTGGAACCCTAGCTGTGCGTGGTGTACCCTATGTGGGCCGCGTGGGGGCGGGGACAGTCGAGGATGTGGTGTCGCTGCGACTGCAGGGCGGGGGGGGGGGAGGCGGGGGCGGGGAGCGGTAGGGGACATCTCCCGTTGGGTAGGGTCTCGGCGGTCGGGGAAGGTGGCGGGGGGGGGAGCCCGCGTCATGTCCGGACAGCAATCAATCGGGTCCCCTCTATTCCGTGTCGGTATGGCACTCTATACCGGCCTGTGTGCACGCCCGATGGTGCGCGTTCAGGGTAGTGTCCCAGTCCTGGGCTATCGGGTACTTCCGTAGGCCCGCGGTGTCTTCCCTGTGCAGAGACACACTCTCCGCGCATGCCCAGTTGCCAAGAGAGCGACGCCAGTCTGCAGGGCGCGGTGGGGTGGCACTTTTCCACCGTTTCGTGATAAGGCGCTTAGCCGTGATGAGTCCCAAGTCCCAAAAACGCGCCCGTAGCTTGGTCTGCTTGGTTCTTTTGTAGAGTCCCAACAGGCATACTTCCCACGTCTTGGGGAGGGTATCGCCTGTGGCCGCCGTCAGCGTGTCTGTGACCGCCGACCAGTACGAGGTGAGGTGGGCGCAACTCCAGAGTGCGTGCAGGAAGTCCGAATCCAGGAGGCCGCATCTGGGACACGCCGACGATGTGAGTCCGAAGTAGCGATTCAGTTTGTCTGGAGACAAATACGCGCAATGGATGATGTAGTATTGGATGGTCTTAAAGCGCGCGTTGCAAGGAATATTTCTGGCGCCCGCTAATACCGCGGCCCACTGTTTGTCTGTCCAGTCGGTACCTCGGTCGGTCGCCCACTTCTCCCTCAATCTGAGGGAGGAGAATTGGGTATGACTGTGCAGTGCTTGTGCTAACCAGTGCTCTATATGGGAACCATCGCCCATCACATGTAGGTACTGGATGAGCAGATGAGTGGGCGGCTCGTGGCTCATGTCACCCCATGCCTTCGTTAGCTCACGGAGGAGTCTGGCGTGCGCCAGAAATTGTCCCACTGGCAGATCAGTATCTGCGGCCAAGGTCTCGAAGGGCAACAACTCTCCGTCGCTGTACAGGCCGCCCAGTTCGTCCAAGTCCGCCGCAGTCCAACTGCGCAGCTCGGACGAGGACAGTATGCCAGTGCCCAAGGGAGTCCCAAGTAGAGGTAGGTTCGGAGCATAGGGTACCGCACTTTTGGTGAGTCTGAGGCTCCGCACAAAGCACCGCTTCGCGACTGCTACATGGACCTGAGTGGGGGGCCGGCCCCGCATTAGGGGGTGGAAGAGTGTCAGCACCTGCACGGGGGACAGGGTGGTGTCGATCGTGGCCGTATCCATCAGGTTCTTGCCACTCAGCCAGTAAGCGACCCATTGCAGCTGGGCTGCTAAGTAATATAGCTCCTGATTGGAAACCGCCAGGCCTCCAGCGTCCGTGGCCGCGTATAGGGTCTTCAACGCTACCCGGGGTCTCCCTTTATTCCAGATGAGGCGCCTGGTGAGGGTTTCCAGCCCTTTGAATATGCGCGCCGGTACATACACCGGCAGGTTAGTATAATAATAGAGGAGCCGGGGGAGCATTATCATCTTGGTTAGCGCCACTCTGGCCGGCACATTCAGTGGGAGGGAGTTCCAGAACGTGACCTGGGCCGAGAGCGAGGATATAGCCCTCACTAGGTTGCCCTCCAGGAGGTCTACGGGGTCTCGATATGTTAAGATCCCTAGGTACCTGAATACCGTCGGGTGCCAACGGAGCGTCTCCCCCATCATGTGCACATCACATTGTGGCATCTCGCCACTGAATGCATAGGCTCCCGATTTGGCCCAGTTGACGCGGAGCCCCGACATGTCCCCAAACGTTTGAAAGATGTCCGTGATTGCCGCGGGTATACAGGTGAGGTCTCTGATATATAACAATAAGTCGTCGGCGTACAGGGACACCGAGTGAACGCCATCCGCCAGTGGGATGCCCCAGGTGTCGCCGGAGTTGCGGAGCAGTTCCGCCAACGGCTCCATCGCCAGGGCGAATAATAGAGGGGAGAGGGGGCAGCCCTGCCTGGTACCCCTCCCAATGCGGATCCTGTCAGAGAACAACCGCCCAGTCCGGACTCGTACCTCGGGTTCTTGATAGAGGAGCCCCACCATCTGGATATAGGCATCACCCAGCTCGTATTTCTCGAGGACTCGGAGGAGATACGGCCACTCCACCGAGTCGAACGCTTTTTCCAGGTCGAGTATGATGCATCCTGAGCGTGGCCAGGCGGGGGTCGCATATCGTTGGATTCTGAAAAATGTAAATGTAAATGTATTGCGATTTATATAGCGCACGTATCACCCGAAGGCATCAAGGCGCTTGCCTTGGGAACCCGTCCTGGTAGTCCCCTGTGAGATAACCCCAGCAGGGTATCCACAAGGTGGAAGCCAGGCATCCCGCCGCGTGGGGCCGTAGTGGAGATTAAGCAAGCTATTGCCCAGAGTCGCAGAGTGTGAACCCGTGAGTCGAGTAGGCACCGGAACGAGAATTATCGAGTCCCTGGAATTTTTGAGCCCAAGACCCGCCGAGGCGGGGAATTGAACCCTGGTCCTGGACCGATCTCAGCTTCCGGGTCTGCCGCCTCTAACCCCTGAGCCACACTTTTCCACCAGCGGCGTAGATTGTATGACGTGCTCCGGGTGGGCACAAAGCCATTCTGATCAGAGTGCACTAGTGTGGGGACCAGTGGCGCAAGCCTCCGAGCCAGTGTCGCTGCTAAGATTTTGTAATCGGTGTTGAGGAGTGCTAATGGTCTGTACGAGCCTAGTTCATTCGCTTCTCTACCCGGTTTTAGCAGGGAGACCACGTTAGCTTCATTCAGGGACGCCGGGAGTTCAGCACCTTCCGATGCCGCCTTATACACCCTCAACAGTTCCGGTATTAGCACCAGTGAGTAGGCTTTGTAGAACTCAGCCGGGAGTCCGTCAGGACCCGGTGCCTTGCTATTGGAGAGGGAGAAGATCACCTCCCGTAGTTCCTCACCGGTGAGTGCAGCACCCAGCTCCGTCTGGTGGGCAGCAGTAGCTGTCGGGAGCTGCAGTGTCGCCAGGTAGTCCGTGATCTCCACCACTGTGGCCCGCAGCCGTGAGCTGTACATGGACCTGTAATGCAACGTGAACGCTTTGTGAATCTGTTTCTGGGTGTAGACCTCAACGCCCTGGGCTGTGCGGATCGACAGGACCGACGCGGACTGTGTGTCTTGTCGTACCAGCCACGATAAGAGCCTACCAGGTTTATCACCTGCGTTGTGGGTGCGTGCGGAGTGTGCTGCGAAATTAATGTTCTTCAGGCGCTCCATCAAAACAGCATGATCCGCCCTGGCTGAGATCAGCTGGGAGTCATCGCCCTCTGCCGCTTCCCGTTCTTTATCCAGTAGCGCCTCTTCCGCCCGTATCAGATCTCTCTCCACCTGGCCTCGTAGGCCCGCCTGTACACCGAGGCAGCTACCCCTGGTCATCGCCTTGAAGGCGTCCCACTCGATTCTCGGGGAGGAGGTCGAGTCACTATTGTCCTCGAAATACTGTATGATCCTCCTGGATATCTCCTCTCGGAATGGGGTGTCGAGCAGGAGATCTGGTTGTAAGCGCCACGTGGGCACAGGTGGGCGCAGGCGCCTCCATCCATATACTAGAGTGTGAGGGTTATGGTCCGAGTGCGTCCGTCCTAGGTAGTCAGTGTCTGTCACGGAGGGAATCAGGTCGCGGGACAGCATGTATCTGTCAAGCCTGACATGCAATGAGTGGGCTCCCGAGTAGTAGGAATACACCTGGGCAGTGGGATTTCTGACTCGCCAGGCATCCTGTAAGTTCCACTGTGTTGCCCAATCAAGTAGGGCCCTGGAGGCCGCCTGCACTGGGGCGATTGCCGCTGGGGGGGACGAGCGGTCAAGGGAGACATCCAGTACGCAATTGTAATCCCCACCCAACATCAGGGGTACGTCTGGCCAAGGCGCAACTTCTGCCGATAATCGCGTGAAGAATTTCCCCTGCTCTATATTAGGTGCGTAGATGGAGGCTATGACAATCTGCTGCCCGTCTAGTCTGCCCTGTATGAAGACAACGGAATTTGCAAACAAAACAGGTGATGGACCGAATGTGGATCAATGTCACACATTCTCCCCAGTCCAAAGATCTGGGCCCAAATCCATCGTTTTTTTGCACTCCACACCACCCTGGGTTAGACAATGGCGATATGCAAATCAGCTCTGACCCTGTGCCCCATGGGAACAGTCCAGTCCGAACTACAAAAGCCATGTCCTTCCCAGAACGGAATCAAGCATCCGAGGACCGGACCGGTTTCGAGGTAACACCTCTCATCAGCCCGGCTAGCTTGACTCCAGTGGTGTGGAGTGCCTGGGACCCACGTCTGAGCATCCCCAGCGCACTTAGGGCGGAATTTGCAAACAAAACAGGTGATGGACCGAATGTGGATCAATGTCACACATTCTCCCCAGTCCAAAGATCTGGGCCCAAATCCATCGTTTTTTTGCACTCCACACCACCCTGGGTTAGACAATGGCGATATGCAAATCAGCTCTGACCCTGTGCCCCATGGGAACAGTCCAGTCCGAACTACAAAAGCCATGTCCTTCCCAGAACGGAATCAAGCATCCGAGGACCGGACCGGTTTCGAGGTAACACCTCTCATCAGCCCGGCTAGCTTGACTCCAGTGGTGTGGAGTGCCTGGGACCCACGTCTGAGCATCCCCAGCGCACTTAGGGCGGAATTTGCAAACAAAACAGGTGATGGACCGAATGTGGATCAATGTCACACATTCTCCCCAGTCCAAAGATCTGGGCCCAAATCCATCGTTTTTTTGCACTCCACACCACCCTGGGTTAGACAATGGCGATATGCAAATCAGCTCTGACCCTGTGCCCCATGGGAACAGTTCAGTCCGAACTACAAAAGCCATGTCCTTCCCAGAACGGAATCAAGCATCCGAGGACCGGACCGGTTTCGAGGTAACACCTCTCATCAGCCCGGCTAGCTTGACTCCAGTGGTGTGGAGTGCCTGGGACCCACGTCTGAGCATCCCCAGCGCACTTAGGGCGGAATTTGCAAACAAAACAGGTGATGGACCGAATGTGGATCAATGTCACACATTCTCCCCAGTCCAAAGATCTGGGCCCAAATCCATCGTTTTTTTGCACTCCACACCACCCTGGGTTAGACAATGGCGATATGCAAATCAGCTCTGACCCTGTGCCCCATGGGAACAGTCCAGTCCGAACTACAAAAGCCATGTCCTTCCCAGAACGGAATCAAGCATCCGAGGACCGGACCGGTTTCGAGGTAACACCTCTCATCAGCCCGGCTAGCTTGACTCCAGTGGTGTGGAGTGCCTGGGACCCACGTCTGAGCATCCCCAGCGCACTTAGGGCGGAATTTGCAAACAAAACAGGTGATGGACCGAATGTGGATCAATGTCACACATTCTCCCCAGTCCAAAGATCTGGGCCCAAATCCATCGTTTTTTTGCACTCCACACCACCCTGGGTTAGACAATGGCGATATGCAAATCAGCTCTGACCCTGTGCCCCATGGGAACAGTCCAGTCCGAACTACAAAAGCCATGTCCTTCCCAGAACGGAATCAAGCATCCGAGGACCGGACCGGTTTCGAGGTAACACCTCTCATCAGCCCGGCTAGCTTGACTCCAGTGGTGTGGAGTGCCTGGGACCCACGTCTGAGCATCCCCAGCGCACTTAGGGCGGAATTTGCAAACAAAACAGGTGATGGACCGAATGTGGATCAATGTCACACATTCTCCCCAGGCTGATGAGAGGTGTTACCTCGAAACCGGTCCGGTCCTCGGATGCTTGATTCCGTTCTGGGAAGGACATGGCTTTTGTAGTTCGGACTGGACTGTTCCCATGGGGCAACAGGGTCAGAGCTGATTTGCATTTCGCCATTGTCTAACCCAGGGTGGTGTGGAGTGCAAAAAAACGATGGATTTGGGCCCAGATCTTTTGACTGGGGGAGTGTGTGACATTGATCCACATTCAGTCCATCACTTGTTGTTTTTGCAATTGCCGCCCTAAGTGCGCTGGGGATGCCCAGACGTGGGTACCAGGCACTCCACACCACTTGGAGTCAAGCTAGCCGGGCTGATGAGAGGTGTTACCTCGAAACCGGTCCGGTCCTCGGATGCTTGATTCCGTTCTGGGAAGGACATGGCTTTTGTAGTTCGGACTGGACTGTTCCCATGGGGCAACAGGGTCAGAGCTGATTTGCATATCGCCATTGTCTAACCCAGGGTGGTGTGGAGTGCAAAAAAACGATGGATTTGGGCCCAGATCTTTTGACTGGGGGAGTGTGTGACATTGATCCACATTCAGTCCATCACTTGTTGTTTTTGCAATTGCCGCCCTAAGTGCGCTGGGGATGCCCAGACGTGGGTCCCAGGCACTCCACACCACTTGGAGTCAAGCTAGCCGGGCTGATGAGAGGTGTTACCTCGAAACCGGTCCGGTCCTCGGATGCTTGATTCCGTTCTGGGAAGGACATGGCTTTTGTAGTTCGGACTGGACTGTTCCCATGGGGCAACAGGGTCAGAGCTGATTTGCATATCGCCATTGTCTAACCCAGGGTGGTGTGGAGTGCAAAAAACGATGGATTTGGGCCCAGATCTTTTGACTGGGGGAGTGTGTGACATTGATCCACATTCAGTCCATCACTTGTTGTTTTTGCAATTGCCGCCCTAAGTGCGCTGGGGATGCCCAGACGTGGGTCCCAGGCACTCCACACCACTTGGAGTCAAGCTAGCCGGGCTGATGAGAGGTGTTACCTTGAAACCGGTCCGGTCCTCGGATGCTTGATTCCGTTCTGGGAAGGACATGGCTTTTGTAGTTCGGACTGGACTGTTCCCATGGGGCAACAGGGTCAGAGCTGATTTGCATATCGCCATTGTCTAACCCAGGGTGGTGTGGAGTGCAAAAAAACGATGGATTTGGGCCCAGATCTTTTGACTGGGGGAGTGTGTGACATTGATCCACACTCAGTCCATCACTTGTTGTTTTTGCAATTGCCGCCCTAAGTGCGCTGGGGATGCCCAGACGTGGGTCCCAGGCACTCCACACCACTTGGAGTCAAGCTAGCCGGGCTGATGAGAGGTGTTACCTCGAAACCGGTCCGGTCCTCGGATGCTTGATTCCGTTCTGGGAAGGACATGGCTTTTGTAGTTCGGACTGGACTGTTCCCATGGGGCAACAGGGTCAGAGCTGATTTGCATATCGCCATTGTCTAACCCAGGGTGGTGTGGAGTGCAAAAAAACGATGGATTTGGGCCCAGATCTTTTGACTGGGGGAGTGTGTGACATTGATCCACATTCAGTCCATCACTTGTTGTTTTTGCAATTGCCGCCCTAAGTGCGCTGGGGAAGCCCAGACGTGGGTCCCAGGCACTCCACACCACTTGGAGTCAAGCTAGCCGGGCTGATGAGAGGTGTTACCTCGAAACCGGTCCGGTCCTCGGATGCTTGATTCCGTTCTGGGAAGGACATGGCTTTTGTAGTTCGGACTGGACTGTTCCCATGGGGCAACAGGGTCAGAGCTGATTTGCATATCGCCATTGTCTAACCCAGGGTGGTGTGGAGTGCAAAAAAACGATGGATTTGGGCCCAGATCTTTTGACTGGGGGAGTGTGTGACATTGATCCACATTCAGTCCATCACTTGTTGTTTTTGCAATTGCCGCCCTAAGTGCGCTGGGGATGCCCAGACGTGGGTCCCAGGCACTCCACACCACTTGGAGTCAAGCTAGCCGGGCTGATGAGAGGTGTTACCTCGAAACCGGTCCGGTCCTCGGATGCTTGATTCCGTTCTGGGAAGGACATGGCTTTTGTAGTTCGGACTGGACTGTTCCCATGGGGCAACAGGGTCAGAGCTGATTTGCATATCGCCATTGTCTAACCCAGGGTGGTGTGGAGTGCAAAAAAACGATGGATTTGGGCCCAGATCTTTTGACTGGGGGAGTGTGTGACATTGATCCACATTCAGTCCATCACTTGTTGTTTTTGCAATTGCCGCCCTAAGTGCGCTGGGGATGCCCAGACGTGGGTCCCAGGCACTCCACACCACTTGGAGTCAAGCTAGCCGGGCTGATGAGAGGTGTTACCTCGAAACCGGTCCGGTCCTCGGATGCTTGATTCCGTTCTGGGAAGGACATGGCTTTTGTAGTTCGGACTGGACTGTTCCCATGGGGCAACAGGGTCAGAGCTGATTTGCATATCGCCATTGTCTAACCCAGGGTGGTGTGGAGTGCAAAAAAACGATGGATTTGGGCCCAGATCTTTTGACTGGGGGAGTGTGTGACATTGATCCACATTCAGTCCATCACTTGTTGTTTTTGCAATTGCCGCCCTAAGTGCGCTGGGGATGCCCAGACGTGGGTCCCAGGCACTCCACACCACTTGGAGTCAAGCTAGCCGGGCTGATGAGAGGTGTTACCTCGAAACCGGTCCGGTCCTCGGATGCTTGATTCCGTTCTGGGAAGGACATGGCTTTTGTAGTTCGGACTGGACTGTTCCCATGGGGCAACAGGGTCAGAGCTGATTTGCATATCGCCATTGTCTAACCCAGGGTGGTGTGGAGTGCAAAAAAACGATGGATTTGGGCCCAGATCTTTTGACTGGGGGAGTGTGTGACATTGATCCACATTCAGTCCATCACTTGTTGTTTTTGCAATTGCCGCCCTAAGTGCGCTGGGGATGCCCAGACGTGGGTCCCAGGCACTCCACACCACTTGGAGTCAAGCTAGCCGGGCTGATGAGAGGTGTTACCTCGAAACCGGTCCGGTCCTCGGATGCTTGATTCCGTTCTGGGAAGGACATGGCTTTTGTAGTTCGGACTGGACTGTTCCCATGGGGCAACAGGGTCAGAGCTGATTTGCATATCGCCATTGTCTAACCCAGGGTGGTGTGGAGTGCAAAAAAACGATGGATTTGGGCCCAGATCTTTTGACTGGGGGAGTGTGTGACATTGATCCACATTCAGTCCATCACTTGTTGTTTTTGCAATTGCCGCCCTAAGTGCGCTGGGGATGCCCAGACGTGGGTCCCAGGCACTCCACACCACTTGGAGTCAAGCTAGCCGGGCTGATGAGAGGTGTTACCTCGAAACCGGTCCGGTCCTCGGATGCTTGATTCCGTTCTGGGAAGGACATGGCTTTTGTAGTTCGGACTGGACTGTTCCCATGGGGCAACAGGGTCAGAGCTGATTTGCATATCGCCATTGTCTAACCCAGGGTGGTGTGGAGTGCAAAAAAACGATGGATTTGGGCCCAGATCTTTTGACTGGGGGAGTGTGTGACATTGATCCACATTCAGTCCATCACTTGTTGTTTTTGCTGTATGAAGACAAAGCGCCCCTCGGAGTCGACATTACTGTGTGTCAGTGCGAATGGAACCCCGGGCCGAACCCAGATCAGGGTCCCTCGCGCAAACGCTGAGAAGGTCGTGGCGAATATCTGCCCCCTCCACCTACGGCGAAGCGTGGCTACCTCAGTGGCGACTAGGTGTGTCTCCTGCAGTAGTGCAATCTGGATCTGATGTCTTTTACGATAGGAGTACACCTGATATCTACGTGAGGGCGTGTGCGTGCCCCTGACATTCCAGGTACAAAATTTAACTGTAGCCATCACAGTGTTCATTGCGCCCAAGCACACGCCCCCCCCCCTATCCCCCAGCCCGCCCCGCCCACACACCCACAGCAGCAGTTATCAATGACAATCTGTTCCCCCCCCCCCCCCCCGCCTCCACCCACAGACCCAGGGATGCATGCTGCACACTTCAGCGCCAGCACTAGTCTCAAAAAGAGGAACTTGAACAGAAACATAATACCAAAAGGGCAACAACAAAACAAGTCGCCGCCCAAACGCTCTATCGAGCTCAATCAATCCGTGAGTTCAATGGGGGGATGACAAAGTACAGCACTTAGGTAGAACAAGTTAGTTTGGTACGCCTAGAGAGCCGTGGTGGCTCCCCTCCACGGGCAGTGGGTCAAAGGGCACCAAAAGTCAGTGGCAGTGCCCGCAGACAGGCCAGAGTTCCCAATGTCACTGGACTCGGATGATTATTCCCAGGGTGGGTCTCAACTGTTATTCCCCCGGGGGGGGGGCACTCACCTCTAGGGGTCCGTCCACCCCACCAAAACTGTGATTCCGGTGGTGCGCCAGTGGAACAGCTCCGGCTCCTTTCCCGGTGGTTGCGGCAGCTCCACGACCGTCCGGAAGGTGGGGGGGCCGGGAACAGAGCATAGACCCCAGAGACGGGGCCGGTCGCGGCCACTGGGGTCCCCAGGAGTGCCGGTGCGGACCCTCGATCGGGTCAGCCTTGGAAGTGAAAAAACTGCTCCATGATGACAGTGGCAGTGGCCTAGCCAGGGCTAGATTGAGGAGGGCTGCCTATGCTATCAGGTCTGATGTTTGGGGTGTGACATCCGGCAGGCCCTCTGTGTTTGAATCATCCAGCAGTCCGTACATGTAGTCGTCGTCTTCGCTCCCGCGTGACCGTGGGCTGGCGTTGGAGATCAGGCAGGGTCGGATTGGGATCACAATTTGGCCCGGGCACTGACGAAAAAGTGGCCCACATTAAGGGGGCGTGGCCTACATTTAAGGGGTGTGGCCTATATTTAAGGGGCGTGGCCTATATGTAAGGGGCGTGGCCCACATTCGAGGGGCATGCCCTTTCATGAAACACCATTTGGTTACTCTTTGAGGTCTAATTTGTAGACAAATATTTAGTAAATTAAGCCTTTTAAAGCTTACAGAGCAAGTAACATTGGTAAAGACTAGGAGCACTGCAGTTCAGATAACTGAATACTTACTTGCAGTCTTAACGCCCTGCACAATGTCGTTGGATACTCTTTCCTAACCAGCTATGTCCTAGACTCTAATCATCACATAAACCAGAAATCTAGTACAAAGTCAAGGAGAAAGGGTAAGACTGGAATCTCTGGTAATAGAACATGTAATAACAAAAGTAAGAATTCACAAACGAGGAAAAGGCAGTCTGGGGTGTAAAGAATGCTGAAAAAATGTATCTGTACAATCTAGTCATACATTTATTTCACAGTCAGCAGGTGATGTCTATATACAAAAAACACAGTTTTATTCATATCTGTTGCTGCCTTAAAGTCTGGGCTATGGGGCGTGAAATAAAACAATTGCCTAGGATCACATGATCTGATTAAGATACGAAACCAGTATTAATGCCAAGTTGTTGGTATCACATTGTGCAATTCAGAAACTAGATGTATATGCCTCACTTCCCTTACACTCACCTTACCCCCAACTGCAACTCATCTGGTATCAACATAGCTCTTGGTCATAACTCAGACCAGATGTTGTTGCTCCTGGCAAAATGTTTGTGAGCACCTATGTTGAGGCCTATATCATAATGTAATACAATCTGGAATAATGCTGCAAAATCATTCCTTGGGTAAATTGTGTACATTAAATTGCAACAACATTTGACGTGGAATTCTGTGTGCAACCTGCCTATTTCTCACATTTTTAGTGGTAAGGGTGATTTGGTTGTTGTTTTGTGAGCTAGCACACAATATCACAATAAACCATACGGGCATTGTGTTTGCAATTGTAGCTTTAGTTATGTTTACTTATGCCATTCTTTCAGCAACAATGAAAACCAATGCGATGTTCTGAGGATTTTCACCATTCCATTGGAGGAAATCTAATAATTTCCTCCTTATATAGAAGAAGCAATACACACACTCTGTTCTCTGAATCATGGTACAAGAGACCTGCAAACAACTAGTGCTATTGGTTTTAAATATTCCAACCGTGTAAGAATCCCTCACAATTTTTCGCATGTCCTCCATGTGTAAGACACATTATGTAGCACCAACTCTGAAGCACGTTCTGGGGCCCACATGCATGATAACAAAACACAACCAACCAGAAAAAGTTGTGCAATACCCTAAAAACTAATCCCACCATGGTCCCTTTAAATACCCCTGCACCCCATAATCATAACCCATCCTAACCCTAAAAATACACCCTGCACCCTAAAACCCAAGCCTATCCCTGAACCCTAAAAATACCCCTTTACCCCAAACCCCAAACCTATCCCTGAACCCTACAAATACCCTGTACCCCAAAACCCAAACCTATCCCTGAACCCTAAAAATACCCCTGTACCCCAAAACCCAAACCTATCCCTGAACCCTAAAAATACCCCTGTACCCCAAAACCCAAACCTATCCCTTCACCCTAAAAATACCCCTGTACCCCAAAACCAAAACCTAGTCCTGAAACCTAAAAATACCCCAGTACCCCAAAACTATCCCTGAACCCTTAAAATACCCAATCACCCTAAAACATATACCTCAGAACCCCAAAACATATACCCTATATACCCATACTTACCTTATCCTAACATGTACAAAAAACATGCTTTTATCATTCATGCATTTACGAGTTTCGTTGTAAATGTATGCGTGGTAAAAGCATATAAAATGTAATGCCATGCGTTATAACGGCATTGCGGAGTCCTAGTAGATTCGTAATAAAAGTATGCGGAGTGATGGTATGCGGCAAGAAAGATTCGGGATAATGGGTGTTTACTGTCAGAATGACCTACAAACTACAAAAAAAACCTAACCAAAACTTACTAAATGATATTTTTGGCATATAGAGAAATATGCCCCTTGTCTGCATTTTGGATTAGGCCTTTAAAATAGAGTTAAATTGTTAACTGGCACATGAAATGGAAATTTTGTATCGGAAAAGCTGTGTTAAAAATATGGACATGTTTTTATAAAGTGTCCTCTTTAATTATCATGGTCCCTTTGCAGAATCATAAAGCATGAACAAATGGTTATTTTTTATAATTTTCTTACCATTTGACAGTTTTATGTAGTGTAAATTCAGCCCAAGACAAAGGCTATTTAAGTTCTATTCATGAGTACCAATTACAGTACACATGATCTGATTTTTTATTTAAGGGCCTGGGCGAGGAAGTGATCTGCCCAGAATCACAGGCTGTTGAGCAGACCCTGGGATTCAAACTTGAATCCCCATCTCTGCAACTCTGGCGTTAGGCCACCTATGCCTATGCAAAGATAAGGAATGAAAGTGGGAGGATACTGTTCTTGTGCAGGACACAGGCCCAAGGTGACAATGGCCTACATGCTGAGCAACTAAAAAAACAGCAAGGCCCCTTTCTGTCACAAAATTATTCAAGAACTTCAGTGCAGGAGCACCTGAAAATAAGGGAAGCCCCTGCTATTACTAACCTACTTAGCTCAAGAGCACATGAACAGCAGTATGGCCCCTGCAATTAGTAAATTAATCAGCCCTCCCCAGCCCTCCAGGCCCCAGGGCAATGTCTTGGCAGGGGAGCACAATGGTAGACAGGGGAAGGCTGAGGTGAAGATGGTGGGAGTTCAAAAGATCACCTAGCCCCCACAGCCAGACCCATTCTTCCTCGCCCACTGTGCCCTGAATCTGAGGGGCTGTGGGCGAGGTGTTAAGATTAACACCGTTTCTCGGCTGCGTGGGCCCCAGGGGGGCCGAGGTGGAAATGGCTCAAGGCCTGAGCAACACCTGGCCCCCAGGGAGGCCGATTTTCGCAGACAATCACCGCTCCCCAGCCCACCCTTGGCGTGATTGCTTTTCAGGGGCAGGGGGTGAAGTGAGGCCACAGCTAATAATCACTGCATGGCACACAGTGAAGCGCTTTCATTTCTGTCTCTGTTTCCGTGCGCTCTGTGGGCCGTTTTTTTTCTCCCCTTCCCAAGTTCACAGAGAGCAGATAGCAGAGAGCACTCTCTGTGAACTGAAAAAGGGGAGAAAAAAACCGGCCCACAGAGGGCACTGAGACAACGGCCCTTCGGCCGTTTCCCGAATGCCCGCCTTGCCAATCCGACCCTGAGATCAGGATAGGTGATTGTGATCCGCTGATCTCAGCTGCTATCCGGAGGGCCTCTTGTTGTACGTTCTGAATTTGCTCCGGAGTGGGGCCGATTTCTGCATCCACGGCCGGCGATCCGGCCCTCGAGGCGCGCCGCTGCCTCCGCCTGCGGGTGCCTCGGTTTCGACGTTGCTCCATCGGTGCGGGCCCGTGGTTCGCGTCCACTCCCGAATCCAGCCAGGTTGCCGCCGCCTCTGGAGTATCGAAGAAGTGGGTCTTGTCCTGTGCCACCACTCTGAGGCGTGCCGGGAACAGCAGTGAGTACTTGAGAGCCAGGCGCCTGAGCCGTTGCTTCATCGCGAGGAACGATTGACGCTGTCGTTGAACTTGCATGGTGTAATCAGGGAAGAACATCACCTTGGCGTTGTCTACCTGTATGTCCGATAGTTTCCGCGTTTCGCAGAGGATGGCGTCCCGATCACGGTAGTTCAGTACCCGCATAAGCATTGGCCTCGGGTTGGAGCCCTCCGGGGGCGGGCGGGATGGTAATCTGTGCGCTCTTTCCACCACAAAGTGTGGTGACAGCGTGCCCTCCGGTAGTAGCTCTCTGAGCCAGGTCTCCATGTGTTCCGCCGTCTCCCTCCGCTCCCATCGTTCCGGCAGGCCTACTATGCGCACATTGTTCCTTCTGGCCCGTCCTTCTGCATCCTCCGCCCTGTCTTCGAGGAACTCCACCCGGTTGAGCAGGTCTCGGACATGCTTATCTGTCTGTGCCAGCTTGGGTGAGGTCTCCGCTACCGTATGTTCCAGGGCCGTGGTGCGGTCGGACAGTTTCTTGTGGTCCGCTCGGAGAAGCGTCAGGTCCACTGCCACCTTATCGATCCTGTTCTCCAGTGATGTACGGGTCAGCTGCATGGATTCCTCCAGGCGCTCCATGGCTGCCAGCATAGTGTCCAGCTTGGAGGCGGTTTGGTCAGTCTCTGAGTTCTTCACCATCTTTCCTTTGTTCAGTGTCCCACCGGTGCCGGTCTTAGCTCTGGTCCCCCTGACATGTGGCTGGTAGACGCAGCGAGGCAGCCGGTTGGGCAGGCCCCCGCAATGAACACTGTTGGGGCCTGTGCGCGTGGACCTTCTGGTTAGGTACTCTGCTCCACTCGTGCCGGGCGGTGCGTGGTCCGCGGGGAGGGGGGGACCGCTATGCCGCTGATCTTCAGGATTTGGCGCTATGACACCGTCTGGGGAGGACGAGATAGCTGTGTTTCGACTGGTATGGGACCTCCCAGGTGTGCCGGGCGCCTCTGCGAGCGTCTTTATTGCAAGTCACCTCCCGGCTGTGCCTCGTGGTGGTCCGCCAGGCCGGACCGCTTGGTCTCTCCGATCGCGCCCGCCCCTGGGCCTGGGAAGGTACGCTCTGTCGGGCGACTCCAGGCGCCGCCAAGCGCCGCGTGTGGCTCCGTGTAGCTCAGCGTTAGGCAGTAGAGGTGAGGAGTGCGGGGTCACTCTGGTTCCACACCCGCTCAGGCCCGGGCAATCCTCCCAACGTAGGGCCGGTTGCCAGAGGGGCCGCTCAGTTGTGGTCGCAGTCTGTGTGCCGCGTGGGCCGGGCCCCCGAGTGCTGGACGGGTCCGGAGCCGGTTAGTGTCTAGGTCAGGGCGGTGGGCGGGCACGGTGGCCCAGAAGATAGGATCTTGCAGCCTCCGTTGCTGGTCGTTCGGGCCCAGGGGTGATATCGTCCGTGTGGGTCCCCAAACAACCGAGCTCGATCTCCCTCTTGTGTCCGCCAAGTTTGGCGGGACGTCCCCAGTGACGGCGGGTAAGGCGGTCTGGTTCTACAGCTCGCCACGAGCCAGCGCGGCATGTCCACTTACAGCGTCTGGGGTCCCTGAGTAGCTGGGTCGCCGGGGGCAGCAGGTGCCGCGGCGCGATCTCTCTCCCCTTGCTGGGCCTGGTTCAGGGCGGTGGGCGGGTGAAGGGGGCCCAGGGGACAGAGCCGGTCAGCTTCGTTGTTGGTTGTCGGGACCCAGGAGCTATTGCGTCAGTGCGGTCCCCCAACTAGTCGGGTGCGATCTCCCCCCGGTGTCCACGAGGCTCGGCGGGACGCCCCTAGTGTCGGTAGGCAGGGTGGGCCGGCGTCACAGCTCGTCGTGGGCCAGGGTGGTGTGCCCACCGTCGGTGTCTGGGGCCCCGGAGCAGCCGGGCCGCCGGGGGGCGTCAGGTGTTGTGGCGCAATCTCTCACCCCCACTGGATCGCGTCGGGGAATACACTCGCGCCGCGGCCCACCTCGTAGGGCCGGATCCCCGGTCTCCAGTGGTTGAGGTCGCCGACCGGAAGTGAGCCCCGGGCGGGCAGTTGCCGGGGTTGTCGCCGGTCGGAGGGTCAGGCACTCCGATTCGTCTGCAAATTGTTCTGGTGGCGGCCTGGGCCCCCGGGTGCACTCGGTTCGAGTGTGGGCTCGTCACCGCTGAAAATGGAGGAGAAATGGCCCGTGGTAGGGGAGCTTCACTCGGAGCTCAGCCCGGGCACGTCCGCTCACATCGCGTGCTTAGCCACGCCCCCCACAACAACATCAACTGTTGCATGGCTAAACACTTATAAGGTCCCAAAAGCGAGACCTATTGGCTATGCCAATTAAGCATGGGCGAATTTTGTGAGTTGGCAATTCGCGAATTGGCAATCCGCAAAATTGCAGATTTTTTTTGCGTGTTCGCGGGTGTTTGCGAGGCGCTTTGCAATTTCGCGGGGTTTTTTTTTTGCCTGCTTAATCATTGCCACCCTCTTGTTTTTTATGTAAAAACCACCGCAATGGAGCGCACACCGCTAGCCCCTCCTCCGGATCGCCCCTCGGGATTCTGGTACTTGTAGTTCAGTAGTGGATCACCCAGGTGGGTGCAAGTCGGTACTTGTTGGACTGATGAATCTCTAGACCCGATACATGTCCCGGGTTTTTGGGTATCGCCCGAGACATGGCTCGGGTTTCGGGATAACTTCCCTCATCAGTAGAGAAAATGGTTTAGGGGTGGAGGAGAAGGCCGCCAAACAACAGTCAATGGCCTCGATGCCCGAACCGGCACGCAGGGCAGCATCCAGGAGCCCGTCGGCTCAAAGCTCAAGGGAGCCAATTAGTAAAAACCACCGCAATGGAGCGCACACCGCTAGCCCCTCCTCCGGATCGCCCCTCGGGATTCTGGTACTTGTAGTTCAGTAGTGGATCACCCAGGTGGGTGCAAGTCGGTACTTGTTGGACTGATGAATCTCTAGACCCGATACATGTCCCGGGTTTTTGGGTATCGCCCGAGACATGGCTCGGGTTTCGGGATAACTTCCCTCATCAGTAGAGAAAATGGTTTAGGGGTGGAGGAGAAGGCCGCCAAACAACAGTCAATGGCCTCGATGCCCGAACCGGCACGCAGGGCAGCATCCAGGAGCCCGTCGGCTCAAAGCTCAAGGGAGCCAATTAGTAAAAACCACCGCAATGGAGCGCACACCGCTAGCCCCTCCTCCGGATCGCCCCTCGGGATTCTGGTACTTGTAGTTCAGTAGTGGATCACCCAGGTGGGTGCAAGTCGGTACTTGTTGGACTGATGAATCTCTAGACCCGATACATGTCCCGGGTTTTTGGGTATCGCCCGAGACATGGCTCGGGTTTCGGGATAACTTCCCTCATCAGTAGAGAAAATGGTTTAGGGGTGGAGGAGAAGGCCGCCAAACAACAGTCAATGGCCTCGATGCCCGAACCGGCACGCAGGGCAGCATCCAGGAGCCCGTCGGCTCAAAGCTCAAGGGAGCCAATTAGTAAAAACCACCGCAATGGAGCGCACACCGCTAGCCCCTCCTCCGGATCGCCCCTCGGGATTCTGGTACTTGTAGTTCAGTAGTGGATCACCCAGGTGGGTGCAAGTCGGTACTTGTTGGACTGATGAATCTCTAGACCCGATACATGTCCCGGGTTTTTGGGTATCGCCCGAGACATGGCTCGGGTTTCGGGATAACTTCCCTCATCAGTAGAGAAAATGGTTTAGGGGTGGAGGAGAAGGCCGCCAAACAACAGTCAATGGCCTCGATGCCCGAACCGGCACGCAGGGCAGCATCCAGGAGCCCGTCGGCTCAAAGCTCAAGGGAGCCAATTAGTAAAAACCACCGCAATGGAGCGCACACCGCTAGCCCCTCCTCCGGATCGCCCCTCGGGATTCTGGTACTTGTAGTTCAGTAGTGGATCACCCAGGTGGGTGCAAGTCGGTACTTGTTGGACTGATGAATCTCTAGACCCGATACATGTCCCGGGTTTTTGGGTATCGCCCGAGACATGGCTCGGGTTTCGGGATAACTTCCCTCATCAGTAGAGAAAATGGTTTAGGGGTGGAGGAGAAGGCCGCCAAACAACAGTCAATGGCCTCGATGCCCGAACCGGCACGCAGGGCAGCATCCAGGAGCCCGTCGGCTCAAAGCTCAAGGGAGCCAATTAGTAAAAACCACCGCAATGGAGCGCACACCGCTAGCCCCTCCTCCGGATCGCCCCTCGGGATTCTGGTACTTGTAGTTCAGTAGTGGATCACCCAGGTGGGTGCAAGTCGGTACTTGTTGGACTGATGAATCTCTAGACCCGATACATGTCCCGGGTTTTTGGGTATCGCCCGAGACATGGCTCGGGTTTCGGGATAACTTCCCTCATCAGTAGAGAAAATGGTTTAGGGGTGGAGGAGAAGGCCGCCAAACAACAGTCAATGGCCTCGATGCCCGAACCGGCACGCAGGGCAGCATCCAGGAGCCCGTCGGCTCAAAGCTCAAGGGAGCCAATTAGTAAAAACCACCGCAATGGAGCGCACACCGCTAGCCCCTCCTCCGGATCGCCCCTCGGGATTCTGGTACTTGTAGTTCAGTAGTGGATCACCCAGGTGGGTGCAAGTCGGTACTTGTTGGACTGATGAATCTCTAGACCCGATACATGTCCCGGGTTTTTGGGTATCGCCCGAGACATGGCTCGGGTTTCGGGATAACTTCCCTCATCAGTAGAGAAAATGGTTTAGGGGTGGAGGAGAAGGCCGCCAAACAACAGTCAATGGCCTCGATGCCCGAACCGGCACGCAGGGCAGCATCCAGGAGCCCGTCGGCTCAAAGCTCAAGGGAGCCAATTAGTAAAAACCACCGCAATGGAGCGCACACCGCTAGCCCCTCCTCCGGATCGCCCCTCGGGATTCTGGTACTTGTAGTTCAGTAGTGGATCACCCAGGTGGGTGCAAGTCGGTACTTGTTGGACTGATGAATCTCTAGACCCGATACATGTCCCGGGTTTTTGGGTATCGCCCGAGACATGGCTCGGGTTTCGGGATAACTTCCCTCATCAGTAGAGAAAATGGTTTAGGGGTGGAGGAGAAGGCCGCCAAACAACAGTCAATGGCCTCGATGCCCGAACCGGCACGCAGGGCAGCATCCAGGAGCCCGTCGGCTCAAAGCTCAAGGGAGCCAATTAGTAAAAACCACCGCAATGGAGCGCACACCGCTAGCCCCTCCTCCGGATCGCCCCTCGGGATTCTGGTACTTGTAGTTCAGTAGTGGATCACCCAGGTGGGTGCAAGTCGGTACTTGTTGGACTGATGAATCTCTAGACCCGATACATGTCCCGGGTTTTTGGGTATCGCCCGA
This sequence comes from Lissotriton vulgaris, assembly GCF_964263255.1. Lineage (NCBI taxonomy): Eukaryota > Metazoa > Chordata > Amphibia > Caudata > Salamandridae > Lissotriton > Lissotriton vulgaris. The sequence goes on from NC_141685.1 coordinate 880,614,611, forward strand.
GACATGGCTCGGGTTTCGGGATAACTTCCCTCATCAGTAGAGAAAATGGTTTAGGGGTGGAGGAGAAGGCCGCCAAACAACAGTCAATGGCCTCGATGCCCGAACCGGCACGCAGGGCAGCATCCAGGAGCCCGTCGGCTCAAAGCTCAAGGGAGCCAATTAGTAAAAACCCCCGCAATGGAGCGCACACCGCTAGCCCCTCCTCCGGATCGCCCCTCGGGATTCTGGTACTTGTAGTTCAGTAGTGGATCACCCAGGTGGGTGCAAGTCGGTACTTGTTGGACTGATGAATCTCTAGACCCGATACATGTCCCGGGTTTTTGGGTATCGCCCGAGACATGGCTCGGGTTTCGGGATAACTTCCCTCATCAGTAGAGAAAATGGTTTAGGGGTGGAGGGGGAGGAGGGGCTAGCGGTGTGCGCTCCATTGCGGTGGTTTTTACTAATTGGCTCCCTTGAGCTTTGAGCCGACGGGCTCCTGGATGCTGCCCTGCGTGCCGGTTCGGGCATCGAGGCCATTGACTGTTGTTTGGCGGCCTTCTCCTCCACCCCTAAACCAATTTCTCTACTGATGAGGGAAGTTATCCCGAAACCCGAGCCATGTCTCGGCCGATACCCAAAAACCCGGGACATGTATCGGGTCTAGAGATTCATCAGTCCAACAAGTACCGACTTGCACCCACCTGGGTGATCCACTACTGAACTACAAGTACCAGAATCCCGAGGGGCGATCCGGAGGAGGGGCTAGCGGTGTGCGCTCCATTGCGGTGGTTTTTACTAATTGGCTCCCTTGAGCTTTGAGCCGACGGGCTCCTGGATGCTGCCCTGCGTGCCGGTTCGGGCATCGAGGCCATTGACTGTTGTTTGGCGGCCTTCTCCTCCACCCCTAAACCATTTTCTCTACTGATGAGGGAAGTTATCCCGAAACCCGAGCCATGTCTCGGGCGATACCCAAAAACCCGGGACATGTATCGGGTCTAGAGATTCATCAGTCCAACAAGTACCGACTTGCACCCACCTGGGTGATCCACTACTGAACTACAAGTACCAGAATCCCGAGGGGCGATCCGGAGGAGGGGCTAGCGGTGTGCGCTCCATTGCGGTGGTTTTTACTAATTGGCTCCCTTGAGCTTTGAGCCGACGGGCTCCTGGATGCTGCCCTGCGTGCCGGTTCGGGCATCGAGGCCATTGACTGTTGTTTGGCGGCCTTCTCCTCCACCCCTAAACCAATTTCTCTACTGATGAGGGAAGTTATCCCGAAACCCGAGCCATGTCTCGGGCGATACCCAAAAACCCGGGACATGTATCGGGTCTAGAGATTCATCAGTCCAACAAGTACCGACTTGCACCCACCTGGGTGATCCACTACTGAACTACAAGTACCAGAATCCCGAGGGGCGATCCGGAGGAGGGGCTAGCGGTGTGCGCTCCATTGCGGTGGTTTTTACTAATTGGCTCCCTTGAGCTTTGAGCCGACGGGCTCCTGGATGCTGCCCTGCGTGCCGGTTCGGGCATCGAGGCCATTGACTGTTGTTTGGCAGCCTTCTCCTCCACCCCTAAACCAATTTCTCTACTGATGAGGGAAGTTATCCCGAAACCCGAGCCATGTCTCGGGCGATACCCAAAAACCCGGGACATGTATCGGGTCTAGAGATTCATCAGTCCAACAAGTACCGACTTGCACCCACCTGGGTGATCCACTACTGAACTACAAGTACCAGAATCCCGAGGGGCGATCCGGAGGAGGGGCTAGCGGTGTGCGCTCCATTGCGGTGGTTTTTACTAATTGGCTCCCTTGAGCTTTGAGCCGACGGGCTCCTGGATGCTGCCCTGCGTGCCGGTTCGGGCATCGAGGCCATTGACTGTTGTTTGGCGGCCTTCTCCTCCACCCCTAAACCAATTTCTCTACTGATGAGGGAAGTTATCCCGAAACCCGAGCCATGTCTCGGGCGATACCCAAAAACCCGGGACATGTATCGGGTCTAGAGATTCATCAGTCCAACAAGTACCGACTTGCACCCACCTGGGTGATCCACTACTGAACTACAAGTACCAGAATCCCGAGGGGCGATCCGGAGGAGGGGCTAGCGGTGTGCGCTCCATTGCGGTGGTTTTTACTCTTGTTTTTTATGCCCATCTGCCCTCTGTACCACTTGTTTCTGTGCCCTTCTGCCCTCTGCCCCACTCATTTTGTCCCCTTCTGCCCTCTGTCCCACTTTTGTGCCTTTTGCCCTCAGCCCCACTTAGAATGGCGCCGGCAAGCTGCCAGCGCCATTCTAAAATAGCTAGAAATAGCTTCAACAGGAAGCACTAATAGATAAAGTAAAGCAGGTGCTCCAGTTGAAGGTCAAATTAAGTTACACAATCATTAATCACCCCAAGTTTGGGGGTGATTAATGATTGTGTAACTTAATTTGAGCAGCACCTGCTTTACTTTATCTATTAGAGCTTCCTGTTGAAGCTGACTTTTGTAACTATTTTAGAATGGCTCTGGCAGCTTGCTGGCGCCATTCTAAAAGAGTTACAAAAGTCAGCTTGAACTTTTGACCCAATCCCCGTTCGCGGATTTCCGTTCGCGGATTTTGCGGGAAATTTGCGAATCTCGCGGATTGCCAATTTACCGAAAATCCGCGAAATCCGCGAGCGGAACGGATTTTCCGCCCATGCTTAATGCTAATGCTTGTTCTATATCTGTACGCACAATAGCACTCGCCCCATGATATGCACATACTAAAACCCATCTGAACACACCAGAGACACGCCCAGCCCCGTCTGTGCAGCAGCAAACAGCTAAATAATAATGTCATATCATTTATCCTCCAAATCATGTATCTTGTCTCAACCAATCTCATTTTGGTAAAGTGTCCTGACATCATCCCGAGCTCTGTATGAATGAACTAAAATAGAAAATAAAGGAAAGCAAGCTTTGCAAAACAAGCCATGAATTCAATCACCCTCACTTTGGATCTGGCCAGATAGCTCAGCGAGTTAAACACTTGCCAACGAATACAAATGTATTTTCTATTAAGTTCTGTTTTTTTCTGCATCGGAAAATTGAAAAAACATTAAATTGCATAAAAAAGAACACCTGTTATTTACAGTGCTTAGAAAAGCAGAAGTGCGGTTTGAAGTGCTACCTAAAGACAAGTTTTCTTTACTATAGGTCTTATCTAGATGTCCAGCAGTTATTGCCTGTTCTGTATCCGTGTAATGCTAACATGAGAACTTTTCTGTAAATACTTATATCAGCTCCGATCCCTCCTAAGACTAAGAGAGGCAACACTTCAATTTGCCTCTATAAACAAACCCTTTGTTCCTGGCAGTGAACTGGGGGCTGCCAATGGCTTCCACGCCACAATTCCCTCCAGTCCATGGTGTATTTTGTTAACGAGAGAGAGCTCTGCTAATCACCATTAGCTGTAACAACTCTGGCTAAAGGAAGGAGGTGGGGTGCAGAGGCTTAAAACATTGGTTCAACAGATATACTTGACACGCGGTCTGGTGGCTCAGTGGGTTAATGCATCCTCTCCAGGGATCCGTGTGGAGCCTCACAGTCACAGGTTCAAATCTAGGACAGACCCAATAACCCTTTCATCCTTCCTAGGGTGATAAAACGAGCACAACCGAGTTTGGTAAAAAGTGTATTATACTTACAGGACTAGGTAAGGCATAATCCAACGGTAGAGCCCTCTGGTGGAATGCACCCCCACCATGCTCTCTCCTCCTCCTCTGTTGGAGACAGGCGCCCGGAGGAGAATCTGCTCAGAGCGTACCCTGGCTCAAAGCACTGTCACCATGTTGTGGTAATAGCTCGTGCTAAATGAACATGGGAAATAGAACCCGAGCCCTTAACTTGGGCCGTAAGCGGAGCTCACAAGCGAGTGCCCCCGGAGCCACCTGACAAGGAGTCTCTACAGCCCTCTTTATGGGGGTGTTCATCATTAAAAGAGCGTCCCCTGTGAGAACAGAGCTAATGGCAAAGGCTGAGTGTCTCACAAGCTCAGTAGTCCGTAAAAGTACGCAAAGAGCACCCACACAAAAACAAGATTGCATCTGCACAAGCTCAGTAGTTAAGGCAAAATAATGTGTGTGTGTATTGGTACAACATGCCTACGGCACAAGCTCATTAGTCATCATTAGTCTTTAAAAATGCGCAGGTGAAACAAAATACAACTAGCGCACCTCCTGATGTAGAAGTGGGACTTATGTTCGAGCACACGAGGCTCTTAACGTAAACAAGGGCCGTGCCAGGGTCATACGTACACCCGGGTGGCAATACTTCTCTCAGTAAGAAATCAGACAAAGAAGTGGCCCCAGGATGTAATGCCCTTTGTAGCGCAAGCACAACGCATGGCATCATCAGCATGCGACGTGGTCAGTATGGCGCTGTGCAACTTTTTACCGTTTGCACAACGCAGCGCTGCTGATTTTCACACTACATGAATGTTAGTAAATCTGTGCCTCAGTGTGTGCCGTTTTTTTTAAGTACATAAATGAGTGTATTCTTTGAAGTATATAGATAGGCTGCGGGGAGGTCAGGGCGGCGTTTAGGCACAATGGCCTTCTTCCTTCTGCTGAAACTAATTAGTTTCACGCAGAACAGGCCTATCCTTTTGCCCCCGTGAAGCACTTGAAACTCACATCTCGAGTTCTCAGTTTTTCCTCGCCTAACTAGGCTGTGAGGACACCTACTGCAAGTACATAGTTAGGTCTCTGGAATCGAGGGTTGGGTACACGTTAGAGTGTGTATACCGCCCAGGTTCCACACACTTGGTCCTGACGAAAACCTGGTAGATTCCATTACAGGTTGAAACATGTAGACCTTATTTCAAAATCACATAGATACAGCTGGTAATTTAAGCCAACAGAAGTATCCCACAACTGATTTTAACATTGTCCAGTAGCTTCAGAATAAAACATTTTTTTCCAGGAAGTTATACTTGGACAATTTTTAACGTCACTTTTTTGCACTCCATTCACAAAAAACCCAGCTCCACTGTAGTCAGGTGTTGCAGCACACCAGGATGGCACTCGGCTATCCGGGTGGGACCCCGATGATGAAGCATGTCACCAACCAGGTTGGTGAGTGAGGGGTCTTCTAACACAAGAAAAATCTTTTCTTTTGTTATTTCTCCATCTCCCTACTTCCCATTTTGGACCATGGACTTGGTCCAATGGTGATACTCCTTTTGTTGTTTATATAGTTTAAGGTCCAGGGGATCAGGAGTACCCCCTTCCACCTCTGTGGAAAATCCCTTACTCTCTCCTTTTGTTACTACGTATAGATACACTTTATTCATTTCCTCGTTTCTTTATCCGTATAGCTTTCAATGCAGCTAACAACTTCTTAGCGCTTCAGTATTATCTACAAACTATTTTGATTTGACTGTAAAGTAATTGTTTATAGTAAAAACATAGCATGAACACATTTACTATATCACGATTTAATAACTGTATTCATCGGTGTTAATCTTAAGGGGGGCACTTCAATTCATGACCTAGTCCCGGTGCTGGGAACATTCCTGTAGCTCTGGTGACCAGTGCTGACTAGGCGGTCGCTTTCATCGAAACGGGTTAAAAAAGGCTTGCTGGCGGAAAGGATTAGCCGACCTGCAAACCGGCCACAATAGATGTTTAAACTCTACTTTCAGAAGTTCAAAGAACCGCACTACATCAAAGGTCCCTGAATGGTGGGCAGACACAAGGCCCCGGAGCCCCACCACTAACACCCGCCTCCCAGATACATTTCATATAAAGGACCGCAGGCCGGAGTGCGCAGCACGCCCCGGACCTCCTTAACACAGCGGCAGACTGTGCGGACTGGGCGGTCGCTTTCCTCTGGTTCTTCTTGAGTAATCTTCCTTCTCTTTCCAGGCAGTATCACATGCAGATATCGGCTGGTTTTTGGCATATACGAAGGCCGTTCCCTGTTAGAAAAAAGCGTGAGCGGCAGCAGGGGGAAGGGAGAGAGGATGGCGCCTGCGCCAGATTCCCTTGCGGGAGCGAGCAGCAAGGCGCGATCATGGATAACATATGGCGCCACTGCTGGCTCCCACAAGGGAATCGCCAAACGTGCACGTGTTGCATTGCTTTGAATGACAAGGCGTTGCATTGCTTTGAATGGCAACGCGTGCACGTTTGGCGTTTTTGCCCGCAAACCTGTGCCGATTGCTAAAGATCTCCTTCCTATGCAGCACATGCGCACTGCGTAGGCGAGACCTAAAAAAAACACACAAAAGGGAGTGCCTCAAGAATCCAACAATTGTATTGTAGTTTGTTCTCTGTTTCTTTTCTCCTCCTTTCATGAAGTATACATAGTTCAATGGTGTCATTATCAATGTAGTCTTCTCCAATATCAAAATAACATGGAAGCTGTGGTTTGGAGTCTCAAAACAATTCTCTTTATTATTATTCACTACATCAAAGAAACAGCCCAGCCAACGTATTTCGTCCTCCCAAGAGGACTTCATCAAGGTTAATGTATTTCTTTACAGCAATGTCACACAGTCTGAGTGTCAAATGGATCAGTTCTCCATGAAATTCTTGGAACACTAGTACTGGTCCTTTTTCATTGTAGGGAAATACCAGGTGACCATATATAAATATCACAGCTTAATATCCACACCGCATTGGGTTCTGTAAGCTTAGACCAGCTAATACTACACGCCATCACTGACAATACTATTTTTTTATTTGGAGGTATATGTTTGTTTTAAAAGATGTCAGAAACAAACGTTTATAATAAAATTTTATGAAATGTAATTAATGAACGATTGTGTAACAGTTTTATTGACCGAAAACATAAAAAAAAAATATATATATATATATAGACATTGGTCCCATGCTCTCCATGCCACTGGAGTCAAGCTAGCATGGCTGATTTCCCTGAAACCAGTCCCAGGATGCTTGTTTCCGGTCTAGGGAAGACCAGGCTTGTCAGTTCGGGCAGGACTGTTCCCATGAGGAGCAGGGTCAAGTCTGATTTGTATATAGCTGGGTCCAACCTGGGGTGGCATAGTGAGCCAAAAAAAAAACCCAATGCATTTAACCCAGATCTCAATGTTTGATTTATTCGGCATTCCGTCCATCATTTGTTGCTGCAGCACTAATCATCATCAAGACAACTTTCTGAGAGTGAATGAAAAATGTGAATGATGGACAGAATTAATAGTTGTTGAGTTTTGTGGTTAGTAATTTTGAAGAATATTGCATTTCTTGAACTTTTGCTGATTTGAAAAATCAGGTTACCATAACATAAGGAGTATGATCACATTGGAGAACTAAACTCTCTCATAGCAAAACCTCATAGCAGATATTTCTTATGTGAATCAAAGAGGTAAATTGTAAATTGTTGTGTCTTGTAAAGCGCACTGCTACCCGGAGGCCTCGTAGCGCTATAGACCGCTGGGGAACCCGTCCTGGCTTTCCCTGTGAGATAGTCCCTCCTGGGGGTCTCCAAGGTGAAACCAGGCATCCCCGGCGTTTGTGTGGGGCCGTTGTGGAGATGAGGCAAGCTAATGCCCAGAGTTGCCGAGTGTGCTCCCTGGTCGGAGTAGGCACCGATGCGAGAATTATCAGTCCGCTGATCCTGGTCCAAGACCCTGCCGCGTCGGGAATCGAACCCTGGTCCCGGGCCGTTCTCTGCACTCGGGTCTGCCGCCTCTAACCAGTGAGCCACACCTCCCCACTCCCAGGTACAAGTTATAATTTGTTGCCTACTGCTGTGCATTATGGCTTTAGTGTTATCGTGGGTCATAACTGTTATACATGCAAGTACATAACTATATAAGCCACAACAAACCATATGTCAGCCCTTTTAGCTTACCTGCATGTGGAAAGCAGTTTGCTGGTTAAGTCATTTGGTATTTGTGAGCTAAAAGAAGAGGATTTCGCCGGGGGGCTTATTTAGGGTCGTTACTGGGATTTTAGTGGTGCAGTTATCTAGGAAATTGCCAAATATTCACCTGTCTTCAGAAGTGTAAAAAAATGCTGGCTAGTAGCGAGTACCATAGAAAGCCACTGCTTTCTCAGTAGAAGCTCTGGATTTCTTTTGGTATGATAAGCAGTACAAGCCTGGAGAGCATTTTCTGTTGGGTTTGTACTGCTTGAATTTAACTCTTGGGCATTGCAGTCCTTTTCCTTGGGAGGCTTAGTGTACAATGCGGTGTGTCTTGAACATTGCCAGTTTAGCTGTAGGTAGCCAGTGGAGCAACTGGAGTCATTCATTCTCTAGGGTGAAGGCAGAGAGGAAGCCTTGCAGCAGTATTTTGAATGACTTGTATATTGTGTATAATACATTCAGGTGCGCCATGGTATAGGCTATTGGCAGTGAAGTCATGAGATTAAGAATGCAAGGTTGGCTTGCAGTTTATGAAGGTATGGGAAGAGGGTTTTATTGTGTAGAAGCCACTGGTCAGTCTTAGCATGCAGTATCGGGGATAGGTCTGAATCCATGGTTACTCCTAAGTTCCTAACCTCTCTTGGTGTGGTGTTTGGGGGGGGGGGGGTTGTAAGTTCCTTAGGCGATAGGCTGGTACTTTTGACATTGTCTACAGGCCATAATCTTCTTTTGCTGTATTGAGCTTTATATGTTTTTTCATTATCCATGGGTTCCACAAAGGCAGTCTTCAAGTTGTGTATTGTAGAGTTCTTTGTAGCACTACACTTTTCTGAAATGAGTTGGGTGCCATCTGCATAGTTGTAAAAGGACTGGTTTTGTATATGCTTACTCATGCTAGGAAACTCAGAGGACGACTTCAGTCAAAATTAGCTTGGAAAGGACAGAGGGGATATAAGCAAACCGATTCAGGTTGATAAGTATAGGAACACGTTAAGTAATTCATGCACATTTGGAAATGGTTCATATGCTCGGTCATGCAATGAGTAGAGGTACAAAAAGAAGTATAGGTGAGAGGCTACATGGATAGACTGAAAAGTTCAACAGTGCAGGAAAAAACCTGTTATGTAATTATTTTCGGATATAGGAGTCTGATGAACACATACAACACTCCCTTTCCACAGTGGTTACCAGCCTCAATATACATAGGCTGTACAGAGGAGGAAACTTCAGTCAGTGCTGTGGTGCTCTGAGATCGCTGTATATCTCCAAGTGGCTTCAAGTGCACGTGAAGGCAACGTCTCTAACTTGCAAAAGGAGCACAATGTAGAACAATATACAAAGTTCTTCAATCCCAGGTGCATTCAACGGGTGGGGGGGGGGGGGGGGGGGGGGGGGGGGAGGAACAGTCAGAACTCTCCCAGATCCATGCTTGATTAGCTTATCTAGGTGAGATTTTGCGCTTTGCATTTTGGGACTGATAGTACAGAATATATAATTGGCTAGACAGGATTAAGTCCCAGAATGCAAAGCCATTAACTAGGAGCGACTCCTGTATGGTCCTGAGAAACGAGCGCTGTAGTGCAGAAAAAACATGGAATCCTATCAGGCAAGCATCAGTGATTGGGCTGACGGCACACCTTGGATGCTGCAGCTGCACTTTTAAACATGAACCTCCATGTAGCACAAGGAAGAATCTGTTTTGTGTAACAGTTCACATGTATGCTGTCTCTGACTTACCATCCATGGGTGAAACCAATTTCACTGTAAGAGACCATATATATATATATATATATATATATATATATATATACACACACACACACTGGAGAGACTGAATACAGTTTACTCAAACATAGGATATTTCCTGTGTTCTTTGGCAAATAGCCAACATGTCAACTTCCTGGAGTATATGCAAATTATTTGAAAATTCCAAAATAAAGGAACAGCATTGATCTAGTGACGCAGTCCAAAATTTGAGAAGTAGACCAGTCTTTTTGCCGGACACATTTAATGTTCATCTCGGACAGATTGTGCACATGGCGTGGTAACGGTAACTCCTGCTATTATACACCTATATGGGTACTCAAACTACATATAGGCATAAAAATGTATTTGGTAAAGTTCATAGCCTTATTGCCATTACCTCAACACAAAGGTGGTGTTATTAGTTTAAAATAAGTTCTTTTGAAAATACGATTGGTAGAGATTGTTCTCGAAGTGATACGAGTTTCCTAACAGTCGTGAACCTTTGAAACTGCACTAAAAAGAACATTCAGTTAACAAAAAAGTGTTCTTCACTTGTGCGCTTGCTGGGTCATGCTGCATGTAGGAGAAATACTTTTCTGTAGCTGTGCCATTCTGCTGTAACATAGGATGGAGACAGGCATACTTACCTCATTCACCTTTAGTTGGTGACACACCTTCATTCCCTGCTCAAACACAGGCCTCCACACTTGAAATTTAAAAAAAAGCATTGGCATAGCAAATAGGTCTAACCTTTGGGACTCAGACGTTTTAAGGCATGGGCACAGTGGGCTCTGGCCCAGGGCACCAGCCTTTCTGGGGGGCCCCTGAGAGAGCCGTGCCCTGTTGACCACAAATAATTTTTAAACATTGTCATCAATTCAATTTTCCTTCCATTTATTTTTAATGTGGGTAATGTGTGAGAGTCTATTACAGACATTTTAGATGTAAACACATTTAGAATTTGGACCGGTGTGCCTGTGCACTGGCAGTGATCTGGTCAAAGATGTCATGAAAGAGTTTAAACTGGATCATAAACTCAAAGTTGTTCAGAACAAGGGCCCCCAGAATATGTTGCCCCAGGGCCCCCCAACATTCTTAAGACGTACCAGTTGATACTCTTAGTATTTAGCCATGCAGCACATTTTCCTGGGGCTTTAACATCTACTGTTTAACATGAAAGCTTTGACCCAAATATGCACATTATATGACTGCATTGTGTATGTTTTTATTTTCTCACTTAATACTCCTACCAATCCGCATTCCTCTCCATTTCCACTGCCTCTTAACCCCTTCTATGAACCCTGCTTGATGTATATGTTTTAATATTATATGCCACATTGTTTGAAAATCTGAAGCTCGCACCCCACCAATCTTAATGACCAAGCTAAGCCCCTCGGTGCATCCTTTGTTCCAACACCTTGATTGTGTTTCTGAGAACATGTTTTATAGTAGCAGCATGACCTAGAAGGGTACGTTTGGCACCTAATGCCTCTGGAGACAGATTATTATCAGCAAACCAGATGGGACGTGGGAAGGTGGGGTGAAGGGGAGCGGGAGACAGACCGAGGCAAAAAAAAAAAAAATAGTGTGTGTTAGTTATAGGACTTAGTTAAAATCCGAGACACGGAAGTTGTTTATACTGGAGCAACACAATAGAGTACAAGAATAGTACCCACTTGAGACCTTTTAATTAAGTAAGTACGGCCTTACAGGCAACAAAACACTACATTATCACCAACTGCGACATTTCAGTTTCGATGAAAACTAAATTTGTCCATTGTCAACATATCTGAACTGCAATTCCAGCCATGTGAGCCTTTCTGGTGGTCATATGCAGAACACACAGGGGATCTTGGGGGCAGGAATGGAAGTGTCATTGAGGTCATTACTAAACCCGACTGCTTACAGTACACTACTGTGCCAGAGTTATAGCTCGAAAGTGAGTTGCATCACACCAGACACTGAGATAGTCGTATGATTTTACATAATCAGCACTTCGCATGCTAGACTTTGGGTCCACACTTACAATCCTCAAATCTAAAATAAGAGTCCCATATTGAAAACTGATCTCGGCAGGACAGGGGGAAGCATTTGCAATGCAATAGATATCACAGTTGTTGGAGTTTGAGCTATTGGCATTGTAAATGGCAATGCCTTTTATTTATGCGTTTTTAAAACATAAATAAAAAGACATTGTCATTTACAATGCCAATAGGTTAAACTCGCAAATGCGAGACATATTGCATTGCAAATGCTTGTTACACGAGGTAATACCTTCTGGGCAATATGCCACCTTATTAGTACCGGTCTAACAACCAAATATATAAATAAGCAATCGAAAGATGACCAGCTAACATCTGTGTAGGGTCTTCCAAAGCGTGTGAACATATATCACTAAGTTTTCAGTAACCTTTGATCCTTTTGAGTTAGAAACAATTGATCTACAGATTATGCGCCAGATAAGGATGGTGGAGTGGCTCTAAGGGACCCACAGAACTTTTCATTAAAGCACACGCCCTGGATCTGCATCCTACTCCCTTTTGTAGTGTGCATCTGTAGGACACGGATGGGTAGCGCCACTGTCCGGAGCAGAAATCAAGGACAGGAGGTGCCACCAGAACAGTAGCCCCCAGAAGAGGACTGGCAGCTGTGCAGTTGCTTACCCCACAGCGAGTCCAAATGAGCTGGAGGACTCCGCCAGAAGTGCAGTATAAGGACTATGACACAATGAGGTGGAGAACACATTTCCCTTTGAGACATTCTAGTTGCCTGTTCCCTTTTACACACCTGAAACAATCCACCTCTGTCCCAGCACATACATGTTAAACAAGGTGCAGTTCCTATTCAATAGTGTTTATTTACACATGCTAAATGAGGATATATTTTATTTCAGCGCTGCTAACACTGGCAATATGTGCACAATAAATACCTAAAAGCTGCAAATAGAATGTGTATACGAGCAACTGGAAACTTAGAAAGTCAAAGATGTTCAATATTGAATGCATTAGTACACATACCTTTCTTTGGTGAGAGGACCAGTGGCCGTTTCTGTGACTGTCTCGCTCTCTCTTCCCCCGCTCCGTCACCCAAGCTTTTCTTTTTTGCTTATTTATATAGCGCAAACTCGACCCAAAGGTATTGGAGCACTTCACATGTGAATTTACAATCAGATAATGCACCACTGAAAACCACCCCCCTTGGGGCTCGAGCCAATAACATGCGGGCTAAACCAGAGTCCAGCAAAGACATTAAGGATGTAGCAGCAGATGGATGCAGAGAAGCATTTAAATGGATCGGCCAAACTCACATGAGCAGCTGGCGTGGTTTTACAGCCCGCTTCTTTTCCTGCTGGAGGGACCCGCTTTAGTGCTTCCAACTCGTGCAGGAGCGTTTTCTCTCGCTCCATAACCAGGCTTTCGTTGACAACAGACATGCTCTTCAAACAAGAAACAGGGGTGAACTTTCGTGCCTTCCTCACAGCAAGAGGTGGACACCCGGAGCGAGTGAGGAAGTTCGACAGGCAGAGCAGCGGTGCGAGACGAGAAATAAAGTGTTGCTGCCAGCCATTGTGAACAACAAGCTGTCAACCATGCCATTGCGTGAATAAAAAAAAAAAGTGAAAGTGCACCATGCCTGCCAACAGCGGGAACAAGCTGTCACCACGCCATTATGCAAGTGAGAAAAAAAATAGGAAACTTAAAGCATGCAGAGAGTGCCTCCAATGAGCTCACATGAAACATGCTCTGGCAGTACACACCTCGAAAAGATAAGAAAGCGCTTCGACAGCCGTGAAGCAGACAATCCTGTCCAGATGGGCCAGACGAAAAGAAGACATGGTGGGAACCAAGTAGCCTCCTTTTCAATGGGAAGCCAGCATTTACCATAAACGATGACGCGGCGCAATAAAAACACGGAGCGGGGGCTTTAAGTCCCTTTGTAAAATCTCTCCTACCCCAATAGGTCTGGCCGAGCAAGCAGCGCATGTGCGCTGCAACACTAGGCGAGACCTAATACTGTAGCAGTTACAAACACCACCTGGACCGTTTGCAACAGTTCCGTTTTTGAGAATCCCAGAAAAGCCATATAAAGCAACTAACCCAGTATAGATCCTGCGCCAGCTTTGTTGTAATGGACCCTTTGGTGACCGGGTTTGTCTATCACAACCATGTTTTGTTTACAACATAGGAAACTCATGAGGGGTGTCAAATTCTTAAAGTATTTACAGGATTTTCCCTACAGACAAAAAGCTGTGAATGCCGTGTGTTTCCAAAATACTAATTCTTGGTTGCTTTCAGAAAGACAAAACATTCCGAAAAGCTGAGCCAAGGCAATCTATATACTAAAAATCCTGCTTGTGGTCGCAAAATAAAACAAGCCCACTTTTACCTCGCCAGTATGCTTGTGCATTTAGCTTCTACGCCTGGTTCAAAGATGCATTGCAATCCAGGTTGAAGCAGATGTAGTGCTTCCTAAACTCATCCACACCAGTCTGCCCATACTTCTAACGAAGTAGTCCTGTAGCATCCAGCTTTTGATATTTGAAAACCAGCTTTTGGTTGCTGCCAGGTTAAGGACGTCACTTCCAAAAGCTTTCGGCACCAGTAGAACGCAACATGAGGAGAAAGAAACGCGTATAAAAATTATTGGCTTTACGCCGTGCAGTGAAAAATAAGGGTGCTGCATACTGAAGCAGCTGCATTGCATAAAAGATGACACTGCTGAAAAATGAAGCCTGGTGCCAGTCTACATGAAAATTTTACTGTGCAGCAAAAAAAAAGTACAACCCCGCTTCACAAGCGTCAAGCATGACAAATGAAGCAGTCATGAACACACAAAGTAGACAAAACACTTAACACAAGCAGAGGCATAACATGAAAAGTAAGAGCACATGTAGCAGGGGCAGTCCGTATGGGAGGTTACAGAAGTCCAAAAGGTGGGACTAGTGAGCTACTTCACAAATCAAAATCCTGTATCTACGAAAGCTAGTAAGAGGAACCAATTAATAAAGATGGGCAGGGGGGCTCCATGCGAGGTGTGCTGCCCGGGGCAGCGGCCCTTGCGGCTGCTGGAGTGGAAGGTCACCACTGGTGCCGCAGTGCAGCTGGGCTCAGTCCTTGCAGTTTGTCTTACTATCCCTGCGGACAGTAACAACCGGAGAAGCGAGGAGCCCCCTCGAGTCGCCGCTGAACGGAAAGTCAAGTCGGACCGGGCTGAAGTTGTGTTGGAGCTGTGCGCGCAGCCCGGCTAAGTGGTTCCCCCTGGCGGTGTTTTGGTGCGATTGGAAGAATGCAGTCATCCAGTTGTGATGAAAGGCTTGTGTGCAGAATGTGGTCAAGATCCGACACAGTTGCAGAGCAAGAATGGAAAACAGCAGGTGCCCCGATCTACAGCCACGGTTTCCATGGTTCACAGTGTACCGGAACTGATGATTAGCTCTCAGCAAGCTGAATTACTAGGACGAGAAGACCAGCATTGGCTGCAGTGGGACAAGAAGCTAGTGTTGATGGTTGACTTGGACCAGACCCTAATCCATACGACAGAGCAGCCCTGCCAGCAGATGTCCAACAAGGGTTTTTAGACCCTGAAAAGAAACTTTTTTCACATCGGATATTGTCACGGGATGAATGCATTGATCCATTTTCTAAAACTGGAAATCTCCGAAACCTCTTCCCATGTGGAGATTCAATGGTATGTATTATTGATGACCGAGAAGAGGTTTGCACCAAATTTGATAACCGTGAAGAAGTATGTATATTTTCATGGCACAGATGATATAAAATGCACCACCTGGATCAAGGGAAGCACAGATAAAAAAGAAAGTTAATAAAAGTAGAAAAACAAACTTTGGATCAAGCCACACCTCTGTCACAGGACTCCAAAGAATATTCCTGCAGAAGAGCAGAGAAATGGCCTAGGGAAACATTGGAAAGAGCTGAATGGGAGCAAAGTTGTGAGCAGTGAATCTCCTAAAGGGGAGTCGATCTCTGGTCCTACAGATAACTCAATAGACTCCTTGAAGGAGCCTGCTGATCACATTATAAATACTGCCAGCACAAAGTACGTGGTAAGTGCAGCAGATTCTCAGAGTGCGTTACCACCGGAAAGCATGGAATATAGATGATAAACTGCCTACCAAGAACACTTTAGCCAATGATTTGCGACCTGCAGCAGAGAAGCAGCCGTCCAAGGACACCATGGCTAATGATTTAGAGTTATCTAGTGAAAGGAAGGGGAAAACAGATAATCCCCCTCTCCTTCATCAGCTTCAGACAGTGACAGTGAAGAAAAGAGAAGCTGGAAAAGGTCGAAGAATCAAGTCATGGATGTTGAACAGGAATGTAAACCTGAGGTTGTGATGGAAAAGCAGGTGGGGGAAACCATACTGAGGAGCACTTAATCCCTCCTGTCCTTAAACATGACAAGGCATTGGCAGAGCAAAAGGTTTCAGATGCAGGTGAGCACGATGGCATCTGTGACCTTGGTAATGGGTGTGCTGACAAGAAAGAAGCTGAAACAAAATCTCAGAACAGTCTGGGATTACAGCAGGCGAGTTTTTAGACCAGGGCATGGAGGAAGAGGACGATGATGAGGAAGAGGATAATGACCACTTAATATACCTTGAGGAAATCCTCGTTAGGGTACACAATGATTACTATACCAAATATGGTAAGTTCCTGAAAAAAAGAGATTCAAGATATTCCAGACATACGCAAAATAGTTCCAGAACTTAGTGCTGGAAGATGTTATAACTTTCAGTGGACTTCATCCTACAAATTGCGCAGGGTGATGAACCTCTACCTTTTCCCATCGTTCCAAGCAGCTCCAAAGCCAATCTGGGTTCACAACGTAGAGGAGCAACTCTTTCCTTTGAAAGAAGACTACATCAAAACACAAAGGTCCATAAGCTCCAGCTCCTACCCTCACAGCACCAGTCCATGGGGAGCACTCATGTTTCAGGTACTGGAAATGCTAGTTCTGGAGCTTGTGCCTGATTCAACTCCTGATAGCTTGTATCTGTTAAGCTTCTCTCATTTCACTGACTGGTGGGAGAGGTTCAGAGGTTGAGCATTTGGTTGTTATTTGCTGGTATTAGAAGAGGGTGTATAAACTCATTGTTGATCATACTAGCTCTAATATTGAGTGGCAACATTTGCTCCTTGTTCTCCTGTCATGTTGCAACTCAATCTGTGCTCCATTTTCCCTTGTTTGCGTTGTCCATGTTCCAACCAGTAACCACATTCCTTATATTCCTTCACGGTTCAAACTCATTTGATCACTTAGATCAAATGATCATTCTTGACACTAATATTACTCGCTTGGCCGGTCAGTCATCGTGCCACTGCCCCACGTTTTACAGTGAATTAGAATCTGAGGGGGAAAATGCCACACTTAGCATATTCTGGGCTACACACTTAATTGATTGAAGATAAGAAATACGACCGTAAGGCTCAGTTTAATGCCTGTAGCATCAGCCCACTGGACTGCTGTGACATTAATTCTGATGCCTCGTTATTTGCAAATATCATTCATTCGCAGCATATCAGTTGGGCCCTTTAGTGAGTTTTAGCTTCACCCTTTGCCCTTCCTCTGGCATACATTTCCTTTCCATAATATACACTCCTTTTCTTTGCAAATAAATGTTAATTATAACCTGTCCTTGTGTAGGCAGAGTTTTATATTTAAATATAAATGTTCAAATGTTTTCTTTAAAATATCTTGTACTTGGGGTATACTAGCTGTTTGTCTTGATTTTGTTTACTTGTTTTAGTTTTGTGAGCCTCGCTTCTAATAAAGAAATATATTCTGTAAGGCAAGCGCTCTGTTAAATAAAATTTTTTTTTTAAAAAGGGCCCAAAGCCCATATTGTAGCTACAGCATGTCTTGAAGAGACCGTGCACATGCGCTGCCATGGCGAGATCTAGAAAACAATCCAGAATAAGAGATACAAGTAAATTGGCATTCATTTATTAAAGAATCAAGAACGGCAGTTAACTGGTAGTGGACCGAAGATAGAACGTTATTATCCACAAGCTTCCAAGATGTTAGAACCGATTAGGGAGCAGGGACAGTTATCCAAATAGATCACATCTCCCTCCCACTAACAATGGCTCGCGGGTAAACGGATTTTGTTTTTCTAGAATACAGAGTTCTTGTACATTTCTTCACACGTCCAACAACGGAATTATCACCCCAAGCAAAGGAATCATCACACTCGAGCATTCCTCCACATCGAGAGTTACCTTCGGGTCAATGGGAACTTGTAGGCTTACATCCTGAACCCCATGTTTAAAAATCTTTGGGACACACACACACACACCATCAGATGGGCCAACTGGCTCATATAGGCGCTGATCACCTGAGCGGTATGTAGTGCTCCCACGGCGCCCCCCGCTGCCACCCGCTGTCACCCGCCGAGACTCTGAGGGCATTCCAGGGGCACACCAGTAAAGGGCCGGTGATTGACGGCGGCGCCCCTGCTGATGACTGCGCCGCCTTGAGGCCTTCCCACCGACCTGCTCCGGGGGCCATACACCCCTCTCTCCGCCAGACGAGCCTGGGCCCGAGGGCAGAGATGTGCCCCCCCCTTCCCCATTGCTGGCCGCGCTGTTTGGCGCCGGCGGTGCCTGACTTCAAGATGGCGCCCTTGGGGACACACTATGACCAGCAGACGCAGGCTACGGGAACACGAACGCA
This sequence comes from Lissotriton vulgaris, assembly GCF_964263255.1. Classification (NCBI taxonomy): domain Eukaryota; kingdom Metazoa; phylum Chordata; class Amphibia; order Caudata; family Salamandridae; genus Lissotriton; species Lissotriton vulgaris. Next base: position 880,632,891 of record NC_141685.1, read on the forward strand.
GAGGATAGTGCCCTGGTGGACTCTGGAGGACTTTTTCGTTGGACTAGTCCCTCCCTCCATACCCTGCATCCTACCCACCCTTCCTCTATGCTGTGAATGCTGCTGTTTTTTCTTGGACAGTTCTCGCTGGACTCTAGCCCTTCCTTCCCTCCAGACCTTTGCATCCCACCCACCCCTCCTCTATGCTGGTACTCGTGTAGTGTTTGCAGCGGTCCTTTGTACTCTCTACCACCCCTATATTACCCCTAGAGTGTTTCCAGTCACATCCCTCCTGTCAAGATAGAAGATCACTCTAACGACTAGCATACTATTTGATTTTTAGATTGTATCCATGTGTATCCCCTCCCTGTGTTAGAATTATAGCTTTTACGACTAATCGCCTGTGGAACTGTTGGAATATAGCCAGGTGTATCCCTTCCCCCGTGTGAAGAGATAACCCTATCCACTAGAGCAAAAAGAAAGGTGTTCCTGAAATGTGTAATGTAACTGATTCTATGTAAATTGCCTTGTAAAGGGGCAGCTGAAATTCCAGGAGCCTAGTCCCGACAGCTCGACGACTTCGGAGGGCTGGAAGTGGTCCCCCGCTACACGGCAGAGGAGGGCACTGGACATCGAATGCTGTCTTATGTAAAGCGCTCTGATAACCTAATCGGTTCAAGATCCTGAAATGTGCAACGTAACTGATTCTATGTAAACTGCTGTGATAACATGTAACGGAACTGGTGCTATGTAAAGCGCTCTGATAACCTAATCGGTTCAAGTTCGCGCTATAGAAAACTCTAAAAATAAATAAATATTCATGATTCTGGGAAATGAACAAAAATGTTTGGAATGAACAAAAATGTTTTGATTAATTTACTATCTCGTTCAATTAAGAGCAAAGTTAATCCATGCTTTCAAAAACAAATGTAACAAATCCACTTATTAAATAAAGTTCAGTGGAAAATCTTCACCCTCACCACTCGCATTGCCAAAGTCACGTTTAGTAATTTCCTTAACACTTAACATCTTGGGTAATGCGCTTTTCTGGTTAACCTTCACCACTTTGAAGGGAGGAGAAAACATGGAAATCTTTCATCAAGGCTGGAGCTCTGCACAATGCCCATTACCTACATTAAAGGTAGAGTGGTGAGGGACAAAGAGCAGCCATACTGTGTTACATTTTCACTAGCTAACCATGTTGCCACAACAAATTTTACTTTCGACAGCACATATTTTCCAACCCCTACAGTTGGGGACCAATGGGGTGTAGATGACATTACTAGGTTCTTGCATAGGATTGTGCAAATGAAGACGAAGAAAAAAAACACACTATTAAGAAAGCTTTATACTTGTGTGTGCTGTGGTTATCTGGACTGGACTCTTCCCATTAAATAACCCTTCACAAAGTTGGTTTAGAAATGAAATAGCATTATGTGGCATGCAGGACTAGTCCTAAACCTAGAACAAGCAACCCTTCATGCGAGTTAAAGTATTACGCTTTGCAGAGTCTCTTTCCACAAGTGTGTGAAATCTACCTGTGTCAGGTGAAAAGCCTCTACACATTGATGCTTAATTCGAGTCCCACCATTCAGAGCAGTGGTCCACACCCCCCTATCATGCATGATGGTACTGACCTTGAGGTGAAACAAAGAGCCCCACTCTAAGAGGTTTATTTTTGTGTGTACTTTGACCACCAACTTCATAGCTGTACTCAAATATACATGCCTGCCATGCTGCAGTGTGATGAGCAATGATGCTTTAAAGTCTAAAAATGCTGCCAGTTTCTAGTTAAGTGCAAACATTGTAGTGACTATGCACCAATGCCAACCATATGCAGACGGTAACATCACTTAACACCTTGGCTGCTGCGCAAATTCCGCCGCTGTGCTGGACAATCCATTCTTTGGCATTGTTCGGATGGCCCCGGCCGTCATGTGCACACGCCCACCGTGACTCATGGCGGCCCAGGCCGTCATGAGCACGGAAGGGGTTAAAAAGGAAACTATACAGGAGCAGTAAAAAAAAAAACTCACTTGCCAGCAGTACTATCACAATCCACCCACACTTGTCAAAACTATTCACATCCAAAACACCTCAGAAGGCCAATACATATGAAACTCGCAGTTCCCATTATTCCACTCTTCAAAAGAAGCTAGAACACAACATTGAGCCCACCCCTCAGCTACAGGGCAACTGCGACCACCTCACATAGTTTAAGCCAAAAATTCACATAAGATTCCTCCTAGGCAGTATGTTTACCAACTGGTGCCCAGCTACACACCTAACACCAATCACTACCACACACAAATGAAGTCAATGGAGTCTGGGCCCATGTAGAATCATTGAAAGGAGCACAGAACCGAAATCAAAACTTTGAAATCCATGCAATACAGTAGTGTACAAACCTAACAAATCAACACGTCACGAAGGACCCCCAGTTCATACCATATCTTTCTATGGTCCTAATAAAGTAATCAACACAGGCTACAAAAAGTACTTTATTTTTTATTTCTCAGCTTATGTACAAAACCTTTATGCTCAAATAGTATAGGAGAATTTCTATCTGACAACCAACTCCTCAGCAGTATTCCTTTAACATTGGTTGCCTGCCTATCCTTCAACCAAAGGGATACAATGTCGAGCTGCACCCAGCGATGGCACTAGCAAGGAGCACCAGAGTCTTGATGTTCCATCATATAGCTGAATCATATGATCAGAATTCGCCCGTTTGTGTTGTATGCATTCCACTGACCAATAAACCCAGTATTTTGAAAATGTGTAACTATCAATTCCTGGGCGAATCTAACCAAGCCTGAATAGTAACCCTGGATATGTGCAGTTTATGAGTTGATTCAACAAGCAATAGTGAAAAAGCGTTCGTCAGCGCAGCCTTTCACAAGTGAGTCTACTTGAAGCTCAGAAATGTCAGTAGACACTGCAGCCAGAAGTCTATATGCCATGTCCGTTCTTTCAAAGGCTGGGTGTTTGTAAGTTCACTTGATACGGTACATGACCTTGCGCTGCATGCGATGCTGAATCTCCCCTCGTCGCATCATCAGCTGCAGCACTTTGAAAATTGCATGCTCCGGGTATTTCTGCAACACAAGGAAAATATATAGAGTCAATTCGCTGAGCTAACAACTTTAATATAGATCTCTCTGCAACAACCTTCAGATCAAGGTAACCAACACTTTACTATATATGGTGGTATAGAATTCAAACAATGGATAGGTATTTCGGGTCTAGAATGGATTATGGCACTGGGCACAGGACAAAAAAATCACGATTTTATACCATATGAAATATGGAACGAGTAAGCAGTACAACTGAGTTTTGTCATTCAGAAGTCTACATACTTTCTTCCAGCCTCTTCCTCGGTTACCCCTTTAGACATTTCACAAAAAGAAGTCATGGAATTGATCCGAGAGGTTAGAACTTCATGGTTGGCTGGTTTAAATGGGGTTCAGATTGAGGTTCTAAAGGCAGACCCCATATTATGGGGCAATTTACTTAACTAGCTACTATCGCAAGTACTTCAAACAGGCCAGATTCCCTTGTCATGGAAAGGGGTTTTAATTCACCAGATACATAAAGATACAAAACAGACCCAAAGAATGACCTCTTAATAACCCTACTCAGCAGTGAAGCTAACCTCTTTGGTAAAGATCTAGTGGATAATTGATGCCTGGACAATAAACAATTTGCTTCAGTGCAATCAATCCAGATTTCGACCAGGCTGCTCCACAATACAGAATTGTTGCCCATAAATGATTAAGGGATAAATCAGTAAAGAAACATCTCTCACTGTGTGTTAGTTACAGCTCAGCTTTTACTAAAGTCAATTAGAAGAAACCTTGGAATATGTTGGGTGGATAAATCAACCATACCTGATTAGCTCAGATAGCCTTCAATGGAAAAACCTGGCAATTTACATAAACACCATTTATTTTTCGGAAGCTGGCTCTGTATATGGTATGCCACTAGGTAGTTCTACCGTGCACATAGTGTAGGGGTTCCCCAAAAGTGTACAGGGCTCAATTTAAAACCTAAAGTGCTCTATTAGTGGTAGTGCGGGCTAGCAGCCTTAGACCCAACACAGGAGGGCAAGACAATTATTGCACAGCATTGACCAATAATGGATACAACTCAAAAAGGGAATGCACACCAATTCTAGACAAATAAGCTTTGTTAGGTCTCGCCTGTCGATGCGCATGCGCATCGAGCAAGCGAGAGTATTGGGACTTATCCACTCTTTCCCCAACTTGCAAGGAATCGTGGCGATTCCTTGCAGTGCCCGTGACTTTTAAGCTCAATGCGCATGCGCATTGAGCTTAAAAGCGCGTGCACATGGCCCCAGCCGCCTGCCTTGCCTACTCTCCCGCCCCCTCACTTCTTGATTGCACGGCCGCTAGGCCGTGCCTCCCCTACTCCTCCTCCTACTCTCCTCCCCTCCCGTCTGTTCCCGCACTCCTCCCACACCCCCGCTCCGCCCCCTCACTCTCTCTGCCCGCCCGCTCTCCACTCTATCAGGCAGCCAGCCGCACTCGTGGAACAGATCCAGCAGGACAGACGAGTAAAATCTTTCATCGCTCGCAGAACCTGCCCTGCTTTCATGGTCAATATAGTTCTGTGGGTTGGCAAGTCACTAAGAGACGTTATTTGTATGACGTATGCCACTCACAGGTATAAAAACGCTCTGGGCCCAGGTCGGCCTTGCATTCCGCCAGTGTAAGTTAAAGTGAGTTCCTGTGAGATGAATAAACCTAACTTTAGTTAGTTGTGCTCCAGGAAAAATTAAGTTCCCGCCGTGTCGCATTTCTCCTCCCCCCTCCCCTCTCTTCCCTCCGTCTTGTTTGTTATTTTACCCGCTATTCCAAAATTACACACCAAGGTGACTCCTTATGGCTGGTTCTTCTGCGAAGCCATGAGTGACGCAGCAGAGAATATTCGCTCTGCTCTTTCACGCCCAATATGCGCACACTAATGGGCGCGGTGAGAAGCCTGAGGCGCTGTGCTTAAACCCTCTGACACCAGGACCAGGGGCCTGTGTCTGCAGGCGACCCCCCCCCCGTGTCTGCAGGCGACCCCCCCCCAGAGTTTGTACGCACTATTTCTCCGAGTGTAAGTGCATTATCTTAGTTAGCCCAGCTCAGAACCAATAAGAGGCGAATAGTGTTCACCACTTCTGAGCTGTCCTGCCAAAGAATGCTGTTCTAAATCGAAGAAATGTCGAGATAAGTGAATTCAGTTTACGCACTGCCGCCGAGAAAAAAGAAAACAGGCGTCCGTCTCTGAGCTGAGGCAGCGGAGCCCATCATGATCATTTTGCCCCACAACCATAATTTAAATTAGCCAAGGCCGATGCAATTCAACGTGCGGTGTGTTATGACCCTTCAGGTCGAGTTCGCACTATATGAAAATTCTAAGAAAAAATCCACATTTTCTTACAGTGACTTATTCCTGATCTTTGGACTAAACTCCCACAAAACAAGGAACGCAAAAACGCCAGTCTCACCAACCATCCCTCCAGTAAGATACATAAACAGAGCACAAAGTTTGCGAACTTACTATTTTGGGGGGTGCTCCCGGGTGCTAATTCTGCTCAAAACTTGACAGAGGATAGGTGAATGCTCCCCAAACTTGAAGTTGCACCTTGTCGTGAATCACTCACCCTCAACCCCTCCCCCTCAACCCCTCACTCACCCTCAACCTCACTCACCCTCACCCTCAACCCCTCACCCTCACTCACTCACCCTCAACCTCACTCACCCTCAACCTCACTCACACTCACTCACCCTCAACCCCTCACCCTCAACCCCTCACCCTCACCCTCAACCCCTCACCCTCAACCTGACCATCACTCACCCTCAACCCCTCAAACTCACCCTCAACCCCTCACCCACACTCACCCTGACCATCACTCACCCTCAACCCCTCACTCACCCTCAACCCCACTCTCTCATCCTCACTCACCCTCAACCCCTCACCTCACTCACCCTCAACCCCTCACCCTCAACCCCTCACCCTCACCCCCTCACCCTCAACCCCTCACTCACTCATCCTCACTCAACCACCCTCAACCTCTCACCCTCAACCCCTCACCCTCACTCACTCACCCTCAACCCCTCACCCTCACTCACTCACCCTCAACCCCTCACCCTCACTCACTCACCCTCAACCCCTCACCCTCACTCACCCTCAACCCCTCACCCTCACTCACTCACCCTCAACCCCTCACCCTCACCCACCCACCCTCAACCCCTCACCCTCACTCACCCTCAACCCCTCACTCACCCCCTCCCCCTCGACCCCTCCCCCTCCCCCTCACTCACCCTCCCTCACCCTCAACCCCTCACTCACCCTCAACCCCTCACCCTCAACCCCAACCCCTCACCCTCACTCACCCTCAACCCCTCACCCTCACTCACCCTCAACCCCTCACCCTCACTCACCCTCAACCCCTCACCCTCACTCACCCTCAACCTCACTCAACCCCTCACCCTCAACCCCTCACCCTCAACCCCTCACCCTCAACCCCTCACTCACCCTCACTCTCACTCACCCTCAACTACTCCCCCTCACTCACCCAAAACCCCTCACCCTCACTCACCCTCAACACCTCACTCACCCTCACACAGTGCAATAGTTCTCAGACCATTTCAGTTAGAGCTTTTAGAAATGTTTATGGCTTTTATTTGTAATACTTTACCATTGGCTACAGGAAACAAAAATGCTAAACATTTACAAAAAAAACCCATAAACAATTCTAAAAGCACTAACTAATGGTGCGAGACCTATTGCATTTCCAATGCTTGTTTTAACTTTATTTTAGGACCAGGATTTTCACAATAAGGGAAGTATGTTTTTAAATAGAAATACTTTTCACTTTCAAAAACAGACTCTTTACACAATGTTGGAGCAGTTCAATGTTGTATGTAGAAAAATGCGGTTACATGGTGAAGTATTACCCTTACAGTTCTAGTCTTCAGAACCAAACGCCATGGGGCAGGAGAGTACCAAAACTGCACCACTAGCAGCACTGGGACGACCGGGTGAAGAGGTCAAAATCAGAGTTCAGACCAATGGAGACTGGGGTGCTTGAAGCCACACTGCTTGCAGGTAACTATCTCGGTTGCTGGGGCCAAGCTTTGGGGGGCTATGTCATGCATTGGGAGGGGGTTGGGGGGGGGGGGGGGTGGAAAGCAGCAACAAACGTACAACACCAGTGGCACAGGGGCAGTATGCAAATTCAGCATAGAGAGCCCAGTGCTGTTTAATGAGGATTCTGCTTTTGACAAACAGGCTGAAGTCTTTGAACCGGGGATTGAAGGAGGGCAGCAAATGACAGCAGAGGTAAGCAGAGATTTAGGAGGGTCGTAGGAGCACTGTCGATTCAGTACACCAAGGTGCAGGCAGGGGCTTCTGGTGCCTTTAGACGTTAGTCTTCTTACTAGAGCCAGGCTCGGTCGTGGGGAGCCTCTGGATTCAGGTGTCTTCGTGGAGTTCAGGAGAGGTCAGCCATGGCTGGATTCAAGGTCAGGATCGCTGGTAAAACTTTCATGGGCATCTAGTGCAGGAGTCATGGTGCCAGCTGGAACCCTAGAGTTGGATTCTTCTGGACAGGGCCGCTGTCCTCTGGAGATCTAGTCTTCGTTCAAGAACAGGCAGGCTTCCTCTAGATTAGGGAAGTCGCTGGCCACAGGACAGGCGTAGTCTTGCGGGTAGGGTTGGGGCCTAGTCAGTAGCCTTTAGGCTTTGCTGCACGGTGCATAGGTTGCAGGAATCTGGTTTCTAGGAATCTGGTTTCTAGGTTTGGGGGAAATACCCAAATATATTTAGGAGGTGCTTTGGGGGGGCAGTATAGGAGGTAGGGCCAATGGCCATCTTAACTGGGGTGACTACACCCATTATGCCACTCTTGTGAAGGTGGCATAGACCTATCCCTGATTGGGTGGGGCCTAAAAGTGTGCTAAACTTCGCCTCCTCTGGGTTGGCCAAGGTGGGCACACCTCCTGGTCGGAGTTTTCCGTCTGGTTTTCGACCCAAAGTGGGGGTGTAAACTGAGGTTGCTAGCAGCAGAGGCTGGGGGATCACTTTAGAAAGATGGCAGGCCTTTGAAGCTTCCCCCTTTAGCACTGTCCCATCCTAGAGAGGTGGGTGGGGGGGGGGAGGTTACACATTTGCTCGGGATGTGCATTGTTTCCCAGAGAGCAGGGTCTCCACTCAGAGGCCCAGAAACATGTAATTGTGTGGCAGGCTGACTAAAGCCAGTCAGTAGGATTTCAGGGGGCCACCTCAGAGGTGCCCTCTGAGTAAGTTTTAATAAATCTCACACTGGCATCTGTGTGGATTTAATACAAGGAGCTGTTTGGTACCAAACATTTCTGGGTTCAGTTAAGCCATCATGGTGCTGTGGAACTTGAGTTGTCAAGATGCCAGCCCATGTACGCTCTATGGCTTCACTGGCATGTACAATATTAAGGAATAGACCCTAATATTGTAGGGGCCTATCTGCCCATACACCTGTGATATAGTACACCCTGCCTTTGAACGGATAAGGCCTGGTAGAGGGGTGACAGCTATATCTTGGTCAGTGCTAGCTGGAATAGTACATACGCAGTGGCCATGTCGACTGTTTTGCTGCATCAGGATGCTACAGTGGCTGTCTGCATGGCCTAGGTGAGGACCTTCAGTCCCAATGCCCTAGGCACTCCTATACCACTTACTAAAGATATACAGGGGGCCTGAAGATCCAATTTTGGATCCCTTTTAAGGAGAGAACACTGGCACTGGGAACCTGAATAGCAGGGATCCAGTACTCTTTAAAGTTGCATCACAGCCAGGCAAAAAGCGTGTGTGTGTGTGGGGAGGGTGACAGTTATGCAACTGAACCCTATATATCTCATTGTATTTTGAACGCACAACAGGTTTACCTCCAAAGCTAGACACTCAAGCCATCACCCATTTAGCCTATGTGGACGATGTAATATTTATCACCAACTCCAACTGGTCTCCAAACCCCATAATGAAAGTTAGACGAATATAAGAACGATTTAAAAAATAAACCTGGTAAAAACAAAGTCTCTTAGCAGATGTCCCAAAATCTGCAAAGGAAAATGGGGGCTAAAAATATCCAACAAGTAAATAAATGGGACTACTATGGGTAACTGAACAAGTTAACATGGTCTGATTGTCTCAACAAAAATAAAAAAAATAATGCTCCATCACTAAATGGAGATTTTTCAACATTTATGATGGTTGGCCAAATGGACAGTCTATTGCAATGAATTCAAAGCTTACTGCAGGTTTGCTATAAGCTTTAGTTTTCAAAAAGACAATTAAGGAATCTACTCCAGATGGTAAATTACAGTTTGACCTGTCCTTAACAGCAGTATGTGAAATCTACAAACATTCTCTAAAAAGGACTAATATTTGATGGTTTAAAAGGAAGTGGTGCAAGTCATTCAGAACTGAATCGTGCAGCTGTAGAAGAGGCGGTCACCAGCAACCACCTCCAGTTGTTTGCTGCTTTTAAAAATAAATTTAAAAAAGCTAGTTTAGAGCACAAAACACTCATACGGAGCATACTGCCTAACTTGTCATGGTTTCCAATCTGTAAGCATGCAGGGTAGAAGATGAGGTCTTGAAACGGTTATTGTTCAAATGACTTAACTGTCATGCTTTTATTGTATATAAGAAAGTTCACCATAGTAGTAATTCAATTGTACATTTTAAAATATCTTTAAATCTACATCCTTTGCCCTCAAGTAATTGTCAAATAACCACCCAAACCCCCAAAATGTAATCCAGCAATAACTGTTTGAATCAGAACTATCCGAATCACTTAGAACAGTAATGCCGGGAGACACATTACTGCCTCTCCCCCAGCACACACAGTGCTAATTTCTGACCAATATACAGATGCAGTCCAATCAGAGCTGCAAAAGCAAATTGGAGTGAGTGCACTTCACGGTACATGGAGCAATAAAGTTTATAGCCAACAAAACATTAGACACCACCCCCTCCAAAATGCACACATTCCAGCCCCTTAGTCTTCACCTGTTTGATGAAGTCCTGAACGATGCTGTGCTCAGACACCTGCGAACCAATAGCAAACCTCCGCTTCACCTGCTTCTCGATCCGAGACAGCATCTCCTGGTCTTCCACTGTGGTGAAGCCTTCAGCACCTGAAGAAGGAGCAGACCACACTATTATTCTGTGGCTTTACAGGAGTATGGGTAAGTTTCAACCCAGAGAATATCTGCACCCAAACTAGGGGAGGCAGTAAAATCCAGCTGGGAGCAATAAAGTAACTCCTGAGTACTCCGAGTGACACTAATGTACGAGTTCTATCAAAGGCTTTCCTATATTTTTTTTTTTAAATGTTAGGAAAATTTCAGTGTGCAAACATGAGATGGGGACTTTTCAGGGGTGGGAAGACTGGATAATTTTGGGCTCCACACTTACCAGAGAGGCTGCCAGACATGGCAGCATCCAGCGTGGAAACCTGGAACAGTCTCAGTGCCTCGTCGACATCAGTCTCTGTAGCAAAGGGCTGCAGACGCATTTTGCTGAGGGACTCGGAGATTCGTACAATAGCCTCCAGTTGCCTAGAAACATGAACATTACAGTGAGAAGGGACATCACAGTGCCATAGACTCACCAGTGAAATATAAAAGAAAAGTAGATTTAGCAGCTCAAAAAATGTTCACCTGACAGTTATGGGGATGCTGGATCGCCGGTCACTCTCCCGCTCATGTTCCCGGGCCCCACTTCGCATCAGGATGTACCGGTTCTTCAGCTTCTCCGCTGCTGCAGCAGAAAGTCGGGGTCCACATCGCCTGCATAAGCAGAGGACGGTCATGTGAAACTCATGCATAGATAAGGTGACGATTAGGTTAGTACTGGGTGAGGAAAAAGCTAATTGCATAGGGACATTATCAACGTACGAATATTACCCATGGTTTGTGAGATGGGAGCACAGAGGGCAGCAGGAAAACTACTTGTACACCCTAGTGTAGGGGACTATTCTCAGATCCAATTGTTTTCAATAAGCCCATGTACTCAAACTGCAATTAAACTTTAAAGTGGATACAAGGATGCCACATTTTAAAACCTGTACATGCATAAATGATTAATAATCCAAATTAGCGCCATCTATCTCCTGTCACACACCAGAGGCTGAAGAACCCCGGAGCCCCCCTTCAATAATATGAAGGGCCCCAAGGACAGACGTACAGAGCAACTCTTACCCTCGGCAGTACGCAATGTACTTCTTGAGCACATTGAGCTCTATCTCTCCCTCCACAGCATGGGCCTGGGTCAAGGCGCTCAGATGCACATTCATGACGTGCTTGGCCAGGGTCTGAAAAGAAAGAAAATTATCACAACACTTAACATTGCTCCTGCAACTTGTGCCTTCCATCCACTATTGGAACCTGCACAACAAATGGTTTAAGGTATAACTTGCTGCAGCATAGCAAACAGTTCACAGAAATCTTTTAACGCAGATTTCCACTTCCAGCCCTGTGCAATTCGTGCTCTTTCAACTTCCAGAACAACTTTGCTTTGGATATGAAGTACAAACGTAATCACTTTTCTGGTCAGCCTTGAACTAGCCCTGCACTCTTTAGGCAGCGTAAGTGGTCTGCAACTGAACTTTCCCAAACATGCATGTCCATATAGGTGCCATTGGTCAGTCCTGTTTATTCATTGGTCTGTCCAAGCTTCACTCACTTTGTGCTTCCACCCACCAACTTCATCCATTGTACTGAAATTGCTGGCTGTGCACAGCCACCTAGAAAGTGATGTATTTCTCTGCCAGGGCAGGTACCGCTGGGCCACTCAATTAGTCATTTTTCCCCCTCTTAAATATTGCTCATTTACAAACAATAAATAAAACTGCATGGATGTCAAAGCCAAGCATATTGGCTTCCGCAAACCTGGTTATAGAAAGTATTTGAAAGGCTACTTATGCATGTATCCAACCATTAAGGCTTTTTTTTTAAGGTGGTCAGTAGGGGTCAGAGGTAGTTTGTGGCTCTCCAGTGTTCACTTATATCTAGGGCTCCCGGTTTTAAGGTATTTATTTTTGGGAAATTTCCATCTATTTTTTGTCAACTATCTGTTTTAGCCATATTTATTATGATTTTTGTGAGAAAAAAAATAAAGCTGAGACTGGTATATTTCCACATTTATTTAACTAATAAATATGCAGTCATGCTTGAATGCCTGCCAGATTTCAGTAATATGAACACCGGCAGAAGATCAGTGTACATATGAAAATATGCACTTTTCAGAATCAGCCACATTCAGATCTGCTGTTAAAGCCTCTTTACTAAAATTGCCTTTTTTAACCCCTTTACCTGATTATCAATCCACACATTTATTAGTCTGGCAGTCATGGCAAAGTGTATTTAGAATCACTCAAAAAGCACTGAATTTGTTTTTATCTACATTTAAAAATAATTAGACAAGAAAATAAATGATTCCGTCTGTATTTATCTGTAAACATGGCAAACAGGGAGCCTTAGTTATATCACATTGCACTATCACAAGTCCCAAGTTTACAAGGCATGATATTTACCACTAACAAAAATGCGGAGAAGAGTATGTTGAGAAAGAACAATCATTCAGAGACAGATTAGAGTATAGTATGGACATCTCTAACAGGGATATATCAGCATCTCGCCACTACTCATATTTGCTGCCCACAGTCTCCCATGCCTCTCTGTGCTGAGAATGCATCACACTAGTTAACAGTAGCAGCGGGGGTGTTGATAGGGTAGCGGGGACAGACAAAAAAAAAAATTACCTGCTGCATCACACCCCTCTCTTCTGCAGGTTCAGGTTCTTTGAGTGCACTGCGCCCAATCCGGACGCTGCTTTCATGCTGCTGAAAGCAACGTTAGGATTGGTCCTAGTACCAGTGATTTGCACTCCTAGTTAGACTAGGAGCATGTGCCTGCCCTCTCCCACCCAGAAACAGTCGGAGAGAGCTGCAGGGTGCATGATGGTCTGGCCGGCTAGACCATAACGTGCACTGAATAGCAGTGCAACCACTCCTACTACCAGCCTGTCGTCATCCTGGCCCCCACGCCTTGACCCCAGGAGAAAAAAGTAAATAAATAGAACAGTAACAAACAAGGATTGTTTTATTTTTCATTTTTAAGGCTTCTGGCAGCTGGGGCTACACTCCTCCATAGTGGAGGAGCCGCCGTTGGTAGGTAACCAATAATCCATAAATTCTTAATAATGTGTCTTCCATAGCTCATCATGAGCTTAACTTCATGTGGGTGAAGGCTGCAATCGCAGTCTGTTAGGTAATGGGTACAGCATTGTTTAGCTTGAACTTACAACTGGGAGTTGTAAAGGGCAAAACCACTTTGTATATTAAAAACAAAACCAAGGCAAGATTGAGGTAACTTCCTTTGAGAAATGCCAATGAGGTCCCTCTTGAAAAAGTTTTAGATGTAGACAGCCATGCATGGTCTTCTTTATCATAGCCCTTCTTTCCCACTTACCATATCCCGTTGTTCGTTGTGCTCGTCCTTCACTATGAAGATCATGTCGAATCGAGACAAGATGGTGGGCATGAAGTCTATATTCTCCTCACCCTTTGTGTCATCCCAGCGCCCATACACAGAGTTGGCAGCAGCCAGAACCGAGCAACGTGAATTCAAGGTGGTAGTGATGCCAGCCTAGTACAAAAAAAAAAGTGATTAAAAAAAAAAAACGACTATTGCTGCATCATTTAAGATCTGATCTCACCCTCCCAGAAATGTATCTGAAAAAAACAAACCAACAGCCACAAGCAGGTAAAAAAAAAAAAACGTTTTGTGGGTCAGTCCGGTCTTATATTGGACATTGAAAATCTGAAGGAATGTTACACAGTCTCTGCTTTGACTCTTGGCAACATCTAAACAGGTGACCTCTTCCCCGCCACTGAAATGTATGCAGCAGTGGAGGACCAAAGTATGCGACAAGGAATAGCAGATCACACTGGGCTACCCCACAAGCTTTCTCAAGGTAACTGGCAGAACAGTATAGTTCATTAGATGGGCACTATGTACGAGTCTCCGGAAGATGTACTTTAGGATTCGAAACATTGGACCTCAAGAGGTGTGACCAAGTGATTCTTTGAATATCCAAGAACTTAGCAGACAACTGGAGCTTTGAAAACAGGCTGTTAACATGAAGTAATAAGAAGAACAGTAAGAACTTAATTATGTCAGCCATCATGCTAATCACTTTTTTTCTGAGGCATACAAATACTGTACTCCTCAGTCAAAATGTGTATGTCCCCACTTACCCAAAATAGGGTCAACCACCTGCATAGTTCAGTAAAGAAACCACCAGCTGAAGGCTGGATAACTTTTTTTGATTGAGTGGCACAGCAGTGCACCCCATGGGCAGAACCTACTTTTAGATCCATCTTAATTACAAATGGAAAGGTGTTAAATCTGCAAATGATGCAGCTAGCACACCAAAGTTCACATTATAATGGAAATAAAAAAGAAAAAGCAGCTGCACAATCAGATATGCCCAGTGGCCCGACCCATGTTTTTGGCACAACATTTGACCCCTCTGGGTAGAAGGGGCAGAGAACAGACGCAATTTTGTCAGAATCCCTCTACTCTCCTGCAGTGTGGCAGACGAGAGGAACTTTAAGAAGAAAGGTGACTAAGCAGGTTCCTTCTAGAGTCGGGGGCACAGACCTAGACCACAAAAACCAGTGTAAACCTGTGGGACGACGTCACAACATACCAAGCAAGAGGGGGGCCCTGGGTGATGCACTAACCTTTGCAATAGAGATGGTCTGCTGCTCCATGGCTTCGTGAATGGCCACGCGGTCATCCTCCCTCATCTAGTGAAAGCAGAAAGAAACATTAGAAATATAGGGGAGGGAACAAAAAAAAGGGGAGAGAAAAAAAAAAACACACACACCACCCTCCCACCGGACAGTCCGCTCACCTTGTCAAACTCGTCGATACACACAACTCCTCCATCTGCCAAAACCATGGCACCACCCTCCATGATGAAGTTCCGTGTCACCGGGTCACGCATCACAGAAGCTGTTAAACCAGCAGCACTGCTACCTTTCCCAGAGGTGTACACCTGCAAACCAAAGAAAATAAGTAGCTACATGCCACGCTGGCCACATGTAACATCTGCTGCTGTACTACCACCCATTTGCAAGTCTACGACATCTTTTTGCATTGCAGCGCTACAAACAGCTAATGCCTGCACCACACTGCATTAATGCCCAACTCCTGCTCCCTGGCCAAATGTCTTTCACCCAATAAAGGGCTTTGGAGCTACAAACTAAAGGAAACCATGGGCTGAGTCACTTGAACCTGCCCTGGAAGCAGAAGAGTTGTGATCATCTCTTCCTCTGCCGGAAAACATCAGCAGGCCCCAAACTCTGCACAAAATGGCCACTTCCAGAGACAGCAATCACCAGACCATATCTGCTTACCCCAATAGGCGAACAGCGCTCCACAAACTTCAGCAACTGTGACTTGGCCGTACCAGGGTCACCCAGCATCAGCAGGTTGATGTCACCACGGCGAGTAAGCCCATCAGGGAGTCTGTAGAGAACAAAGCATATGCGATGCTACAATATACCAGGACTAGCTGTACAGCCTCATACAATGAACGAGGAGAAACTTTGTGCCAACAATCTTCAATCTCAAATAACCCACCTCTTCCGGGAGCCTCCAAAAAGGAGGCAGGCAATGGCCTTCTTGATGTCTGCGCTGCCGTAAATGGAAGGAGCTATGCTCTTGGCAACAGTCTCGTAGATATCTGGCCGGGAGGACAGTCGGCGGAACTCTTCCTCCTCCTGTGGGGTCACGGCACCTACAGCGCTGCGGCCTGAAAGGAAAGTTACCTGGGTAAGACTTCACACTAGTGTTTCCAATCAGATCCCCACCCAAAGTTCTCCGAAAGAAATAGGTTGGCCTATAAAAGAGGCCTGACAACTTGAGTAAAACCAACTGAAGATTTAATTGTCGCAAACCAACTGACATCCTCCAAAGTCTATATTTTTAGTTCACACCAATCGTGACCAAAACTGACACTCAATGGTGACATAAGTCATAAGCTAATAGTTTCCCACAACATGTGTAAAATTGCTAGGGAGACTGCATATCTCCACCCATGGAATTGCTTGCATCAGCGAAGAGGAGCAATTAATATCCATGATAATCAAACAGCATTAGTAAAGTGCAGCACTGTCACCCATAAGGGTATCTGGGCAATATGTCTCCAAAGACGCAGGTCTCGAGTCTTCCTGAAGCCAGCCAACAAAGGGGCTGTTCTCATCAGTTACTTCCCAGAATCCCAATTTCCTAAGTGCTGCAAAGCTCAAAGACGCCTCAATGAGAACATGTCAACCACTGGCTACTACACACGAGAACCAATCTGCACCACTGGTGCCTACACCACCCATACATCACCTGTTCCATCTGTGTCCACCTGGATGCCAACCACACGGATATAGGAGCTGCGAATGCCCACGCCAACTCTGTCACGCCCTTTGCTCGAAGTCATGCCAGACTTCTTGATGGAGTATATGCCCATGATTGTCACCCGATTGCCTGGAACCACTTTGTCACAGAGGTACCTAAGCGGAGAGAAAGACTAGAGTTTAGGTACTGAAGCAAGTTTGGCTGTAACAGTAAGTAGTTTGTACACCCCTGGATGTAGCCCATTCAAACAGCATCTGCAGGACATGGATGCACTGTATAACCATGGAACGACCCAGCCACTACTCAAAGCAAAATACCTAGAAAAAGTAACTGAGTCTATCTATGGTCCTGGGTAAAACCTCAAACGACAGAATGATTCATAAAACCGGTTTATTTGGTTCGGCCTAAGAGAAATTTGGGATTTGAATATAACTTGTATATTTTTCTCACTACTGTCTTTTATAGATCAGCTGATCTGCCGGCCTTCACCACACAAAAGAACAAAAAACAGCCGAGACTGAGATTTTGGATGACTACTCTGCCAAAGGATTGGAGCAATGTTCTAGCCAGCATAAAGTTTCAAATGGATTGTGAATATAAACCTTGCTTTACAGTGGGAGGGTATCAGGTGGAGCCGGGTTGACATAAGCAAGCACTGGACTGTTTGCACATAGGGAAACAGACAGAAAACTGCATATACATCTAACAGATCAAATGAACACAACCACACCTCACTGTGTATCTCAAATGTACACCAACGCCAGAGTGTGCTCCAAGTGATACTGTGGACCAATAAAACACTTCAATTACCTCAAACACATATCTGGAACTGGACAATGTAATTATAAATTTAATTTTTTCTAGACGGTAAACACCTAAATTGGCATAAACCCACTGCGAACACCATACTGTGTGCACTCAAAGATACGGAAGTTTAATAGTATGCATACAAGGATTACCAAACTCAAAATACACTGAAGATAGACCCCAGTCTGACTGAATCCACAACACCAGAATGAGACTGTGCACTTCAAGACAAAGTGAGGACATACTATTTTTATGGTGAGTTGTAAAGTGTTTTAGTAAGTACAAAACAGGAAAGTACACCTCCCACACAAAAACTCTCAGGGTCTAGAAAAGCTTGAAGGTTTCATACAGGCAACTTCAAACACCAACAGAAATACATTTCCCACCCACACCAAAAAAAACTAAGACGTTTCCCAGCCTTCTAGAGTCTAGCCTTACCTATCGCAGTAGAGCTGCATGTGGCGGGGCATCTCTCCGTGAGGCACAGCATCTGGCGACTCCTGCAGCTTCAGAGTCTGAAAGTCCACGCACTTGCACTTGTCCGGGACAATGAAGTACGGATCGAGGGGGCACTTGGGACGCCCGGCTTGCTCCCTGGAATGAAAAGAGCCACATAAGATGGCATTCTGCTTCCACAGGAAGTCTACAGAGAACTTGGTGCGTACACTTGCATTAGAATCTATTGGAGTCATACGCAAACCCTTACGTGTTGCACTTGCGTGGCATGGCATATCCCTCAAGCCCCGGCCGCACCACGATGTTATTGATGACGTTCCGGCAGCTGCGGCACTGGATGGACATCTTGGTAGCCTTCGCACGGACAGCAGTGGCCGCAATAACTATACCAGGTATCTTCACTAGATGCGACATCTGCTCAGACTGTGGGTAAAGTACATGGTTATTAGGAGAGGCGGAGAGCTCCTCAGACAGTGGTGGGGCTTTCTCTGGAGGTGAGCAAGAGAGCAGCCAGCAAATTAAAATACCCCCCACTTTGACCCATACCTCGGACGCCATTGGGTGAACGCAGCGAGTAAGCCCTACCCACTCTAGATGAGGTCTTTTATTAAACGCCTTATATAAATCCATCTCTCCATCCTTTCACCATTCCATCCATTATTAGTTTTCCATGCATCCATCCTTTCATTAACTCTTCCAAACATTCATGCATCATTTTTATCCATCCAGGATTCATCCATCCACCCTTTTATAAAGCCAGCAATCCATCCTTCCACAACTCCATTCAGGCAACCACTCATCCATTCACCCAGAATTATTCAAGCCACTTTCTCATGCAAATAGTTTTACCCTTACATTCATCGGTCCATTTGCCCTTGCATCCATCCTTTTTACACTTCCTTGTTGTCAGTTCTTTATTTTCATATGCCCACAACTTCACTCTTCCTCCCAGCCCTCTTTCCCTTTCATTTCTTTGTTATTCACTTTACTTGCTTGGCCCGTTAATGGTGTTCCATATTTTAAGAGCTCTACTCTGCTCAAGAAATGAAACTTTGAGAAACACAAGCAAAACAGAAAATATCAGCAAGCACCAGTTTTTATGGACACCGAGAACACAAGTTCAGTGGTTGGTGTTTTATGTTTGAGGAGTCCTGTAAGCCAGCCTCGATGGCACCCAATCTTTTGGAACCTGCGGCACCCAAATTCAAAACATTGAGTATTAGTGCATTAAAAATTTTACCATACTAATCTATTGTTTGGGTGCTCACCTTCAGACTGCGGATGTTTGCAGGGTTAGCATCAGACTTAAGCATAACCTGGATCTCCTGTAGGGTCTCTTCCCCCGAAGGACGAGGACGGGTCACCTCGTCAGCCACTTCTTGTGCCGCTTCTTCAAACTAAGGAGGGTGAAAGGAACTTATCAGCTTTCAGGACAAAACAACCAGGGACCCAGAGCGCCACTTCAAATGAGTAAGAGGTAGGCTGGGTGCATTTGTGTTAACGCACAGATATATCCAGGGTGAAGCACAGGAGCCTGCAGAGCTAGACAGCAGCTAAGGGACAGTTCCCTTGCTGCAGATTACTTCAGTCACAAGTAGGGTACAGGGCCAGGATCCCTCAACGCCATTATGACACCATTTCAGTTTCAAGAAGCTGCTTTTGTTTATAACCGCTACAGCAATTTTGTATACAAGAGCCAAAAGAGGGCTATTTAAAACATTTTTAAAAAAATCTACCAGTATTTGGGTTCTCATTGAAATGGCGAGTTATTTCACTAATAACCAATAGAGCTGGCAAAAACCAACAATTATTCAACGATGTCACCCCACTGCAGAACATCTGTAAATCCACCTCCCTCAGGATACGTGGAGATGTATCAAGGTAAAACTTACTTTACTCTGTAAGTAAGACGTGTTGAGTCTCTGGTGACCCAGGGTCTGCCCTAATATGGCTCAGTAAGTTTTGGGTCACTGGAAATAGGCTTACCTATCAACGTTTTGGCCCATTTCCTGTCACATGAAATAGGCTTATCCAAACCATTTTTATCAGGAGACTTGCGGGGAATGCCCTGTGGGTGAAAGTTTGACACTCCCCGCAGATCCCAGAACTTTACATTACAGAAAAGAATGGAAATTGTGTTTGACAGTTTGAAGTTTGCAAGGGATTCAGGGTAATAGAACTTAGGGAGAGCCACACGTCACCCCATCCAGGATTCCCCTGGGTGTCTAGTTTTTGCTAGGTTGCTCTAGTTGCCGGTTGAGCTAGGGTTCAAAATCCACAAGTAAGCACATTGAGAAAAAAAGTCCGCTTTCACTGGAAAAAAAAATTGGTGCGCATGTTGCGTTGTTGGCCAATTTTCTGCGGGTACTACGACTACTCACAAGTGAGGTATGATTTGTATGGGGAGACTCGTGGTTCTTTACTGATGCACCCAGTAAATTGCCAACCATAATGGCTCAATGTTTCACAATCCCCAGTCACACGTGACGTATCTTCTCCGAAGCTTACCAGCTGCAGGTGTTCCGTGGGCTGCTTGTATAGGTAGTCAGCCAGGTCTTCGTCGAAGCTTGCCAGGTCCTCCATCTCCACCTCAATCCAGAACTCTCCCAGGTTATAGTGCCGTTTGAGCTCATCTCTAGAAATCAGATATAAACAGGCTCAGTGTCAGTTTTGGCCTCCTAACTCTCTGCCCACCAAAATGGCTCCAAATTGCAGCCTCCTTTTTATTGGCAGCAATTCCATCTAATATCCAGAATGTGATGTTCTGCATCCCTACCCCATTGTCCTTTGCACCTTACTTATCCCCAAATTGCACAGCCCTTACCTGCACCCCTTAACACTTGTGTTTGGTCATATGTTCTGCTAGCCCCTACACTTCCACCCTCAAATGCATTAGGCATCGTTAGTCTCAGTACTTCACAATACCTAATTTCACTGGTGCTCCCACTTCCCTGTAGCAATGCCTTATTTATTCCCATATACTCCTATGTCCCTCCCCCGATGCCTTACCTCCATGTATCAACGCTCTACTTTCTTGGTGCTTGTGGGGCCCCCCTGTGTGTTCTGGCGCAGCGCGGTGACGCTGCGCTGGACAGAGGGACTCCGGACACCTTGCTGCTTCTCCGCGTGGTCCGGACTAACCCCGAGACCACGCCTCCTTTATTTTATAGTACGCGCGGACGCCACGTACCACGTCCGCGCTGGCGCACGACTACGTGCGTGAACACTAGACTGCG
This sequence comes from Lissotriton vulgaris, assembly GCF_964263255.1. NCBI lineage: Eukaryota > Metazoa > Chordata > Amphibia > Caudata > Salamandridae > Lissotriton > Lissotriton vulgaris. Next base: position 880,653,844 of record NC_141685.1, read on the forward strand.
CAGGGCAGTCTTGGACATTACACTCCTTTCCACCTTTATTGAAAAAAACAACATGCAAACTGAGAGTCAATGGTGAACATGTGGAAAACAAGCAAAAATGGCCGGCAGGCCTGTTACCAGTCTGACGCTCATGGTGCACAGTCTCAGTCCACAGCAAAGTCCGCCAGCTGTGATGAGGGGGCTGGATTTCTTCTTAGCCCATAGCCAGCGGCCTCTCCTCGAAACAGTGTTCTCCTCGGGGTGACCTGCCGGGCTGGGGTTGGAGACAGCTCGTCCCCGGAGGGACACCGACTGGCTATGCCGGGCCTCTCAGACTCTGGCGAGCTCGCCTCTGGCTGGTCTGCTGCGTCGTTGTACCCGCTCACCGGGGATCTGGTGCTTGGAGTCGTCGGGCTTGGTGTTGCTCTGTCCGGGTCTCTGCTGGGCATGCCGTTGGGCGGGACTGCAGCCCGCTTGAAGAAGGACACGTTGCGGGTGACGGTTTCTCCGTCGCGTTGAGCCGTTACCATCGTGCCTGTCCTGCGGGTGACAGTCCAGGGCCTGGGTTCGAACGGGAGCCTGAATTTGCTTCCGGGATATCGGTCTCGCACGTATACTCGATCTCTTTCTCCAATGTATGATTCCTTGGCTCGGCGTCGGAAGCTCGCGTACTCGTTTGATCGCTTTCTGTTGAGCAAAGTCTGCTGAGGGTTTGCTTCCGTCGGGGTCCAGGTGTGGTGGTGGGGGATCGTGTCTCGGACAATTCGCCCCATGGCGGCTGGCCCTGGGGCCGCTGTAGTGGTACGGTGGGGTGTCAGCCTGTACTCCCTCAGGAACGTGTAGATGGCTTTCTCCAGGGGTGTCTCTTCTGCATGAGCAATCCGAATCACTTTATTGAGGGTCCTCATGAAACGTTCTACCTCCCCGTTGGCCTGTGGCCACCTGGGGGTGACCTTCCTGTGCTGGATGCCCCACTCCTGGAGATAGTCCGCAAATTCTTGGCTTTGGAACGGCGGCCCGTTGTCGGTCTTGACCAGGTCGAAGATGCCATGGGTGGCGATGAGTTTCTCGAACTTCGTCGTTACTTCCTTGGCTGTGAGTGTAGGTATTATCTCCACCTCGGGGTATTTGGTCAGGTCATCAATGACAACGAGCATGTACCGCCCGTCCGGGAGGTGTCCAAAATCGGCGCTCACTCGTTCCCAGGGTCTCTCGGGGTTCTCCTCGGTGATTACCGGCGGGGGCGGTTCGGGTGGACCTGCGGCCTGGCACCAGTGGCACTCCTTGACCATTTGTTCGACCTTCATGTCCAGGTCCGGGAACCACACTTTGGCCCTGAGTCTACTTTTTGTCTTCACTACTCCCTGGTGGCCGCGGTGTGCCAATTCGATTACTTGTTGAGTCAGGCTCGCCGGCATCACAATCCGTGGTCCTCTAAGTACGCATCCTTGACTGTCTACTGACAGTTCGTCCTTTACCCTGCAGAGGGTCTCTAGGGCTCGCTTGGCTTCCGGTGTCCTCTGACTCAGCGAGGCCTGGAGTGTTCTCCAGTCGTTGTCTCTCAGGGCGGTGTTCACTAGCTGCAGGACTTCATCCTTGCGGGTTGCGTCCACAATCATGTCAAGGTTCATGGGCAGCGGGCGTGATCTTTCGAGGATGACTTGTACATACTCCTCTGTCTCTTCGGCATCTTCTCTCTCTCGGGTGGTTGCCGCTCGGGGGTGCCGTGAGAGGTAGTCGGCCGGATTGGACGCACCGGGCTTAAATTCCAGTTTGTAGTCATACTCTTGGAGTTGTAGAATCCACTTCTCGATTCTCGGGGGAGGCTTCGAGACTGACCCTCGGAACAGGGGGAGTAGGGGCTTGTGATCCGTGGAGACTGTGAACGGATGTCCATAGACGTAAACGTGGAAGTGCCTGCAGGCCCAGTGGATCGCAATGGCCTCCCTCTCAATCTGAGAGTAGCGTTGTTCAGTTTCTGTCAGGGACCTGCTGGCGTAGGCTATGGGTGCCCAGTCTTCACCGTTTTGGCTTTGTGTCAGCACTGCTCCGAGTCCATAGGGACTGGCGTCCACTGCTACGTTCGTCGCCTTGGAAGGGTCAAAGTACGCCAGGGTCGTGTTGGCTGACAGGGCTGCCTTGGTGTTCTGAAACGCCCGCTCCTGTTCTTCCCCCCACTGCCATGGGGTGGTGGACTTGGTGAGCTCCCTTAGTGGCCTGGTGAGATTGGATAAGTCGGGGATGAATCGCCCGCAGAAGTTTACCATCCCGAGGAAACTTCGAACTTCTGATGTGTTGTTCGGCGCTGGGGCTGTTTGCACGTCCTTCACTTTTTCAGGGTCAGGGGCTACTCCCTTGTCGGAGAACGTGTACCCAAAGAAGCTGATGGTGTTCTGCAGGAACTGACATTTCTCCCTGTGTAGGGTAAGGCCTGAGTCTTTGATCCTTTGTAGCACGCTTCTGAGTCTTCTGTGGTGCTCTTCTACTGTATCGGCGTATATCAGCAAATCATCGCTGACATTTAGGACGCCTGTGATCCCACTCAATACTTCTCGAATCGTGTTTTGGAAGACCTCTGCAGCGCTTGATATTCCAAAATTGAGTCGCCGATAGCGCCGGAGGCCAACGTGAGTGGAGAAAGTGGTGATGTACCTGGAGTCCGGGTGCAGAGGTAGCTGGTGGTATCCTGATCTCAGGTCCATCTTGGAGAACCACTTCGCTCCGTTTAACTCTCCTAGAATGTCGTCTATGGTAGGCGTCAGGTGTCTTTCTCTCTTCACCGCTGCGTTGGGGAGGCGCATGTCGACGCAGATGCGGACCTGTCCTGGTTGTTTGGGCTTCCGCGCTACCACAATCGGCGACACCCAGGGGGTGGGCCCGCTGACCTTCTCGATTATCCCCTGTTTTTCAAGGGTCTCCAACTCCTGTTCCACTTTCTTTCTTAGGTGAAATGCTATCCGTCGATGACGGAGGGCTACTGGCTGTATGGATTTGTCAATGTGTAGAGAGACTTCTTTGCCTCGGAGGCATCCAATACCTTTGAATGTGTCTTCGAATTCTTCCAGGATTGTGTCTAGCTCTTCTTCCAAGACGGCCATGGCAAACGAGATGAGGTGTAGGTCTTCAGCTGCTTGGCCACTCAGGAGCATTCCGCTACCTTCTTTGGTCACGTAGATGGTGGCTGGCGTCCTCAGTTCTTGGTGCTGTATGTCTGTCTGGAAGCACCCTATTAACGGTATTGGTGTCTTTTGTCCATAGGCGAAGACTCTGATCTTGGCTGGTTTCAGGAGTGGTTTGTCTCGCAGTTGGTTGTAGACGTTTGCCGCCATCAGCTCTATCGAGGCCCCTGTGTCAATGGTCGCTCTCACTTCTTGGTTTAGTACCTTTATCCTGCACTTTGGGAGTCGCCGTTTTTTCCTCAAAGGCTGATCTATGGCGAACACATAGTGCACCGGATAGTTGTGAGCGTCATCGTCCATATCTTCGCTCTCAGGGTCTTCCCTTATGGCATGGGCGGCTTCAGGTTTGGGTTTAGATGATCTGCACACCGATGCGAAATGGTTCATGCGCCCGCATGACCCGCACTTCCTCCCCCGTGCCGGGCAGTCTTGTGCTCTATGTGGTGCGCCCCCGCAATATCCGCACTCTTTCCGGCGTTCTGGCGTTCTTCCTCTCCCCGCCGGGCGTTGCTTCGGTCTCACCACGTTGACGTGCTCTGCCACGTGGACTTGCTCTGCCTTTACTGGTCTGTGAAGCGCTGCCTCCATATGCGACGCCCTTGCGTGGGATAATTCCTTTGAACGGCCTAGCTTTAGAATGTCGGCCAGGGGCTTGCCGTCCTCCTGGAGGATCTTTACCCTCAGGTCAGAGGAGTAGCAGTTCTGGATAATCTGGCCGCGGATTTCTTCTTGTTCATCCTGGAATCCGCACGTGCTCGCGAGTTCCTTCAGGCGACCATGGAAGGCATCGAGGGATTCATCTGCTTCCTGACGCGCTTGCCTGAAGATGAAGCGCTCGTAGTCTTTACTCTGCATCGGCTCAAAATGGGCATTGAGCGCGTTGAGGAGCGTGACATATGTACGAGGGGTGGCCTCTACCAGGGTTTTGTATATCCTGTAGATATCTTTTCCTCCCAGGTGCAAGAGGAGCGCCCTGCGTCGGTCGCGCGCCGTCCCTGCTCCTTCAAAGTAGAACTGGAGCCTCTCAACCCAGTCTTTCCAGCGGGGGGCCAGGGATGCTGGGGCCCCGTCAACAACAAGGGGCTCGATTGGGGGGATGGACGCCATGATGACGCAGTGCGACTAGCCTCCGCTTCACTGGCACGTGGGGCGAGGGTTGTGTGAATCCTCTGCCTCCTAGGCGCAGATCTCGAGCCAGGTGAGTAATGCTAGGTGAGAAGTCAACCCAGTGGCCAGAAGAGGGCAGTATGCTGGAGCCCTGGCTGCACTGCTTGGGATTGCGCGGGGGAGGGGCTCATAGGAGTAGCTGTGGCCCTGAGCAGATGCACGGCGCTGGTACCTCGGGTTGATCAAGTCCTGCTCCCATCATGTGCCAGAGCTGAAAGCACTCGAAGTATCCCCTGGGAGGCAGAAAGCACTGAGGCCAGCCTGCGCCGTCGAGGAGATGCAGGGCCGGCAGCTCCGCACTCGGCAGACACACGTGTTGTCCCAGGAGGTCGGGGACGCCTGGGCGCACCGGCGGTGCAGGCGAGATAGCCTTTCCTCACGCAGCGTGGGCACTCTTCGCCCTCGTCGCCATTGTGGGGCCCCCCTGTGTGTTCTGGCGCAGCGCGGTGACGCTGCGCTGGACAGAGGGACTCCGGACACCTTGCTGCTTCTCCGCGTGGTCCGGACTAACCCCGAGACCACGCCTCCTTTATTTTATAGTACGCGCGGACGCCACGTACCACGTCCGCGCTGGCGCACGACTACGTGCGTGAACACTAGACTGCGCAGGGCAGTCTTGGACATTACAGTGCTCACAACTCCCTTCCCCAAAAGTTTTACGTCCCTGGCACATCTGTCTAAATGTTTTTCTCTTTTTACCCAAGGTAGTCCCACTTCCTTCCCTCACTGCCGTATGCACTCTTCGTCCCCGATATTACCACCTTACTACACCACTTACGTATGCATCTATCACTTCAGTATTCCCTGTCTTAGGCACTCTTTACCCCTGGACCTGCGCCGATCAGATCACCAAAAACAGGGCTACAAAAGCGCTCACTTTGGGTCATGACAGCCCATCCACCTCTGAAAGCTGTCAGACTCCAGCCAACATAGAAAATGCCAGGGTGGCGCAACGGTCCAGTACACCATTACTACCCCTTCATCTTAATGCTTATGCCCCATTTTTTCCTCAATCGGGTACTAGTTCCACCTCTCGATCCAAATGAGGTGTGCCCATTATGCTCCTACTATCACCACCTCTCACCCCATTGTATCCCATTTTACCATAATACTCCCACCTCCGTGACAATGCCTTACGCTTCTACTTGGCATTTCCCGCCACATGTGCTATATATTCCCCAACTCTCGCACCTCCAAGGTCCATGTCTGAAAGCCCCACTTAGCCAACTCTCTCGGACCCGTTCGCTATCAGTAAGTTTTAGTTATCTCTCCAAGACCCTCACCTGTATTTGAAGCTTAATCCTCCACGATCACTGCCCTCACGGTACTGCCGGAGAAAGTCCTTCAGCCTACGCTTCACATGGCTTCGACGAGCCGGCGCCTCGTCGCCGGTCCCTCCCTGGGAATCGCCACCCAGGCCCCCCAAGCTGTCGCTGAAATATACCCCCGGCTGGTCGAAGCCCGACATGACTATAGACTGCAGACACAGAAACAGCGGCTTGAAACGAAAAGACTCGCGCACGATGTTAGTACCCCTACAGCGACTAGGCTAGAGAATCCCCGGGCCAGTACCAACCAATCACAGCAACCGCTGGGTTGAGCAATTGTGAAATGTGGCCAATCACAGAGAAAATCGCTGCAGTAGGCGGAGTCTCATCACTGTTTCCTTTTCTAACGCGCGAATATAGCTAGCAATTTCGCGGCAAAAAACAAGGCACCGCCCACATGATTTAGGATTGGTCCTTTGTGTAGGCCCTTTCCGGTCTTTCGTTTCCGTTATTGGTCGGTGGGAAAGAAGAGGATGGATCAAGAGACAGATGGCAATGTTGGCGCGAGATTCGTTCCGTCAGATGTTCTGGCTAAACCCCGCCTACCTACTGCTTGGCGCGAAATTGTAGAATGAACAAAATGGTGGTGAGTGAGAGTCAGTCACAATCAAAATGGCGGCCGAGTGGAAATCCGAATGTACATGGTAGCTAGAAAGCACTATAGTGTAAAACTGTCCTGCATTTTCCAGGTCTGTCCTGCAATTGCGGGTTCTGTCCTACTCCGAGTTCTTGCGGAGTCTCCAGCTTCCGCGCGTTTTGGTTTATTTCCTTTAAACAGACAGGACAAGGGGCTTTCTGTAATCTTTTCTGCACTCTAACAACTAAGTGCCTGTGGTGACACTTGTTGATAACACTGAATATGTGAATGAAGACCATGTTGGGGTTCTTGGGAGTTTGCACTTAGTGTTTTTTGTCTTTCCTTTAGTTTGTATCAGAGCTCATATTAACAGAGGTGGTTGCCCTCGTTCGTTTTATGTCAGCATGACCACTATTTTAATGTCCTGGCTGGTACATAGCTGCCAAGGTTCCAGATTGGCATGTGTGACATTTTCATAATTTCAGTGTAATTATGAGCGACATTTCAACGACTATGAGTGACACCTATTCACAAGCAAAATCAAACATTGAAGAGATGGTTAACATCTCATATATACTATGGCACATAAACAGGTAAGAGCAGTCTGCTAGAAAGTCATTCACAGAGAGAGAATCAAAGAGAGCAGCACTCGAGAGACAGTGAGTTCAGGTACCTGCTGGTCTGCGGACTGATTCTGGGTGATAAAATATAATGGGAACTGTTTTAAATAGCTTCTTGTGCATGTATTTAGCAAGAATTACTTTTCAAATGATATTGCTAAAGGACTCTAATGCAGGTTACGATTTTCAGTGCTACCGTGCTTCAGGATTGTGAACATACGATCTTGCATTAAACAAATTTCAGAAACAGTCACTGTACTTGGGACCTCTATTCAGGAAAAACATCAACCTTTCCCTCGCAAAGCTGGAGGTTAGCACATCTCACTATCCACGTCAAAATATCAAGAAAGTGATCTTACCATTATCCTGGTAATGCCTGTCAAATGCCTGCTCGAGAGACCCCTGGACACCTTTAGATGCTTCAGGATTGTGAACATAATACAGATCTTGCATTAAACGAATTTCAGAAACAGTCACTGTACTTGGGACCTCTATTCAGGAAAAACATCAACCTTTCCCTCGCAAAGCTGGAGATTAGCACATCTCACTATCCACGTCAAAATATCAAGAAAGTGATCTTACCATCATCCTGGTAATGCCTGTCAAATGCCTGCTCGAGAGACCCCTGGACACCTTTAGATGCAGCAGATTGGTTCCGGGCTCCTATAACTTCTATAATTAATGCAGGCCCTGCGCGCTCAATTGCAGGTAGACTGGCCTACAGCTGGATGAAGGCAGGCTGTAGCCACCGCGGTCCGTGGCAATTCCAGTCGGCCCCCAGGCCTGCCTCCAGTGAAAGCCGGGTGACGGGTCCAGGCCGCTGTACTTAGCTCAGCTGAGAGCCTCAAGCCTGCTGGAGCAGCGAGCCGAAGTCACGGGCAAGCCATAGACTCTAAAGTTTTATTAAGTGCTTTCTGTGACAACCACCACACAGCATATGCGTGACAATGCATTTCAGTGCGGTAATGTGGAGTACCACACTGAAATGCGCTAGTGTCACGTCAGTTGCGTGATCCTTGGCAGGACTGCTGTACAAAACATTGAAAAATTATATTGGGCGGGACAATGCAACCAAACACTGCAAGTCCTAGTGTAGAAATGGCCACTCTAATGAGATGGGTGCAAACTTATGGTAAAGACTAAATTAAACCTCGTCTTCAAACTTTGAACAAGCTAATGACCCACCTCCCATTCCCCTAACAGGCCCTGAAACATTTCTTTTTATAATTGCAAACTTTTATTATAATTATAAAGCACTTATCCCTGCAGAGGCGTTCAAGAACTTTATGGTGAGTAGCATGTTTCTTCGGAACTCAAAGTTAGTGGTTAATCTAGTGGTTATTATGATTAGCGATGTGCTCTCAAGAGAAACTTTAATGCATTTACTCCAGGTATTTTGCGATATATTAATACAAGGTAGGTTCGATCATTAGTGTGGGCTAAGTGGTTTCAGGTGAATGGTCGGTGAGATAGATAGGCTGGTGGAGATTAGGTTATGCTAGATTACAAGGATAGGGGTTTAAAGAGGAGAGGTTTTGTGATTTATGAAATGAGGTATCAGCCAATTGCAGAATTACAATAAAGACTGAGGCATGCTGTCACAAGACTGGGAGTAGAGTATATTCATAAATAAGTTTGCAGACAATGGAAGGTAAGACGAGGGTCACTCTTGAAGGGCCGGGTTCCACATTCTAGACTTACTCTGGAAACCCTGGTCGATGGCTCGTTGGCATCTGCTTAGAAGTGTGGAGGGGACAAAAATTGTTGACCAATTATACATTACCATTCCCGTTAGAACTCAGGTCCCACAGGTTACCATAGACATTTAAGACACGGCCCTAACCACTCTTCTCCCATTGTAGTTTTTTTTTTTGTGTTCAAAAGATTTTTATTAGGAGCTGCAAAGAGATACATCAGTACAAGAATAGTCGATTTCAGTACGATTAATTACAGAGCATTGATAGAATCATCATATGAATAGGAATACAGAAATTTGGAACCAATAAAGCAATCGAGTCCAGTAAATAATAAGTCCATTACGATACCTACGGTTCCACATAAAATGTCCTGCGGGCCGCTAGAGGAGAGTTGTGTCCAAGGTTACCTGGTGTCTTGTATAACCTGACCTGGAAAGAAATAGGCACCACCACACAAGAGCAGAAGCATCATAAGTTATACATTAGCGTAAACCAAACCTATAGTACATGGGGAAGATGGAGTTATCAGACTGTGGCGAAGAATTACAAAACATAGACTGGCCAACGGACAGATTGAACCCTATGTGATGAAACGCTCTGAGTGCCCAGTAGACAAGATTCAAGGAGGTTTGTGTGCGTCAAAGTGATCATCTAGTGAGGACCAGATTTTCCTTGTTGGGGGTCCCCACGGGGTGGAGGTTAAGGATATATTGTCAGCACCTCTCAAGTAAGATACCCAGTTCAACCAGTGTGGAAAGGAGGCTTTGTTCGTGCTTTTCCAGTTATTAAGTATGATTTTAACCCCAGCCGTCAGCAGCAGGTCCAGTAGGGCTTTGTCGTCTTCATTGAGTGTGACGGCTTTGGCAAAACCTAGAACAAGCGTCGAGAATTCTCTTGGTAGTGCAATATGGAGGACTTCCTTTATAAAACCAAAGATTCTGTCCCAATACGAGGTCACACAGGGGCATTTGAAGATTAGGTGCTCCAGATCGCCTCCCCCCCTGAACAATTCCAACACGTGTCATCTGACTTGATTTTATGTAGAAACAACCTCCTAGGTGTCCAAAGGCCTTATGTAGAAGCCAGAACTTGGTTTGTGACAGTGTGGGGCATATTTTGTGGCGGGTGGTGGACTCCCAAGTACTGGTCCAGATTGCGTCCGAGTTAGGCGTGGAGGAGAATGAGTCCCAGTAGCGTTGGAGAGGTGCATTTAGGGAGGACGATTGTGGCCGCATTAACTTATATAATCTAGAGACTTGGTGTCCCAGTTTGTTAAGGGAGGGGATTAAGTCTAGGAGGGATGGAGTGGCAGCCTTCAGGTTAGCCTTCGTTAGAGCTACTTTAATGTGTAGGAAGTTATAGAATTCAATATTATTGAGTCGGAACTTATCCTGAATTTCTTTAAAGGTTAGTGGGAGCGCGTTTTCGACGAGTTGGTGAGGAAATATGACACCACTGTCTATCCAGGAGGGGTAGTTTAGAGGTTTCCCTTTGTATGTAATGGCGGTGTTGTGCCATAGTGACTCCCAATGCGATTGTCGGAATTGCTGCGGTAGATATTTACTGACTTTTAAAAGAGCCATTTTAGTGTTTTTGAAGATAGGGCCCGGGCCTATGTTGGGGCGGGGTTTGACAGTGAGTAGGGCGCAGGGGCTGAGACCCCTCAGTATTGACTTTTCCACAGAGAGCCACACGGGGCTATAGTCAGGCTGGGAGGATATCCAGTGCGACCCCTGTTTTGCTAAAAAGGCTATTTGGTATGTTTTAAAATCCGCCAGATTAACTCCTCCTAATTTTTTATCCAAACAAAGCTTTTTAAAACTGATTCTTGCTTTTTTGCCCCGCCAAAGAAATGCCGAGATGTTTTTATCCAATTTAGCATGGAATTCTTTGGATAGGACGAGTGGGAGCATCGTGACGAGGTAGTTAACCAGGGGGATATCATCATTTTTATGGTTTCAATACGGCCCCACCAGGTGAGGAAACGTGGTGACCAACCCTCCAACAGACTTTTGATTTTGTTCAGGGTTTTGTTTTCGTTATGTTTAAGGGTACTCAATAACTCATCTGTGAACTCAATTCCCAAATATTTAATCACTCCTGTTTGCCAGAGTAGGCCGGAATCGCCCAGCACTTCTCGTGTGTCCCCAAAGGAAATACCTGCAATGTCTCCGTTATTTTTGATATCTGTAATGAGGGGTTCAAGGGCTAGGAGAAAGAGAGCTGGTGAGAGAGGGCAGCCCTGTCTGGTACCTAGGAAGAGACGGAACGGTTCCGAGAGGGTGCCGTTTATAGCTATCCTGGCCGAAGGTGCACAGTAGAGGGCCATCACCATCCTGGTAAAGGTGTCGCCAAGGTTGAAAGAGTACATACACTGGCGTAGAAAGGACCATGAGACCTTGTCAAAGGCCTTTTCCGCGTCCAAGGTCATCGCTACCATTGGCGCGGGAGAGGATTTTGCCTTTTCTAGAATATGGCATAGAAGTCTCGTGTTGTCGTTGGACATCCTGTTCCTTAGGAAGCCAACCTGCGAGGGGCTAATTAATTTGTGGAGAATGGAGTTTAGTCTGGTCGCTAAGATTTTAGCATAAATCTTGCAGTCCAGATTTATCAAGGATATGGGACGGTAATTTTTAGTGAGTAGTGGGTCCTTCCCCTCTTTTTGGCAGGACTATAATCGTGGCCTCACTCATTGAGGGAGAAACACCGCCATTGTTTGCAGTGGAGTTAAAGAGTTTAAGGAGCGGGGGGCTAATTTGGTCTGCAAAGGCCTTATAAAAGGGTGCAGTGAAGCCGTCTGGGCCGGGGGCCTTATTATTCTTCAGGGTGTTAATTGCTGCTTTGATTTCTGAACCAGAGATTGGGGTGTCCAGATGGGATCTGTCAGCTTCAGAAAGTTTCGGGAGGTGGAGTGAAGTGAGGTAATCAGCGCAGGCTGATTCGTCTAAAAATTTATCATTTTTGTAAAGGTCCTCGTAGAATTTTTGAAAGTATCAAGGATGTTAGACTGTTTGGTGTGTGTGACGTTGCTTGAATCTTTAATGGACGATATGGTAGTCAGTTTCTGTTTGTGTTTGAGGTAGGAGGCCAGCAGTTTCCCTGCTTTGTTGCCCTCGCACAGTTTTAGGGCCTTGAAGCGATTAATCCATACCCCCGCCCGTTTGCTGGTGATGGTGTTATATTCGTATTTTTTCTTGGTCAACGTATCTAAAACTGTAGAGTCAAGCGGGTTGGATTTGTGTTGGGCTTCCAGTGTGCCAATCTGATGCTCTAGTAATTCTAGTTCTTTATTGAGCTCCTTGTTTACCCTCGCCCTAATAGTGATGATGGTCCCGCGAATTGTGGCCTTCAGAGCATCCCACAGGGTGGTAGGTGTAGTGTCGGGGGTGTCATTTAAAGAAAGATATTCCTCAATGGCGTCCGATATTATTAACTTGTTCGTGGGGTCTGAAAGTGTCTCGTCATTGAAGCGCCATCTCCTCGGTGGGAGAATCGATCTGGAACCAGCCGGTTTGGTGCAGATACATGCGTGATCAGAGACTAGTTTGGGGGCTATCTCTGTCTCCTCTATAAGGTGAGTGAAGGGGCTTGATACCAGAATGAAGTCGATACGTGAATAGGAATTGTGTGGTGCAGAGTAAAACGTGTAGTCCCTACCGTCTGGATTTTGTAGGCGCCATGAGTCTTTCAGGTGGTATCTGTCACATAGGCGAAGGAGGGCGTCATGCGAGCGGGAGGGGTGGAAGGCACACTTGGATTGCCTATCGAGGATTGGGTCCAGGGGGAGATTAAAGTCACCTCCCACTATCAACAGGTCATCCGTAGGGATAGGTTCTAGTGAGCGGGAGACCGAGTCCCAGAAATCTGGGTCATCTGCGTTTGGGCTGTAGGTATTTAGTACGTGAATGGGGTCGTCCTCCCTGAGAAGATTCGTAATGGAAAGTCGGCCTACTTCGTCGTGGTAGTGTGAGACTAGAGTAAGGTTCGCTTTTTTCGCTAAGAGTGTGATAACCCCTCCTTTTTTGTGGGATGCTGGTGAAGACAGGATGTGTGACACCCAATGGATGTTCAGGAAGCGTAGATCGTCCTCGGACAGTTTGGATTCTTGCAGTAAAATAATGTCCCCATTGGATTTGGTAATATACTCAAGAACTTTCCTCCTCTTTACCGTATGGTTTAGGCCCTTAACATTAAGAGAGACTATTGTGAGATCATCGGCTAGTGAGTTTGTCTTAGCCATTGGGGATGAGGAACGTCGCTGAGATCGTGCGCTGTGACCTAAAGTAGGCAAAGGGCAACTTCCCAAGCTGCACAGTGTGAACAACGTGAGGGCCAATGTGTGAAGGTATAGTGGACTGCAACGAAATACATTTGACATATGTGGCATAGGTAACCTTAAGAACAAAACAGCGTAGAACGTACAGAAAAGGATCTAAGGCTCTTTGTACTCTTTCAGCTCCATTTTCTCCCCTCCCTACCCCCCCTCTCCCAACCCCCTCCCTCTGTCCCCCCCCCCCCCAAAAACGTACATCGGGAGTGCGACGGCAGACCCGTGCAAAGCGGAAATTAGGGATACATAGATGATAACTAGAAGCTTCCTAGCTTAAGATAATACAATGTTGGTATAAATCTCGAAAAAATGTACTTATTTTAACTAGTACAAAACTGCCATGACGATGAACGGAGAGGTCCGTGAACTTAACCGTAAGCATGGGCGGTGAATAGGGAGCAAAGGCGTTACACAAGAAGGCGAAATGGATATAACTATACCACCTATAACTAATCTGTGACGGTGAGCAATAAAGAGCATTACAGAGCAGTAAATAACATCATTATTACATCAAAATTACATCCTTCTATCCGGGCATAGACCTATTTGCATTAATTCTGTCTTAGGGCTACAGCCACTCCCACCGCAGGTAACTAAATTGTAGAGAAAGTAACATAGCCTATAGGAGGAACATACAACGTGCGTAGGCAGAACAAGTAAGTATAACAATGTAATGGGGCACAAGGCCTACTCACAGTACAGATGTGGATACCTGCAGCCGCAAGGTAATGACCAGCAATGGAACAATGACTCAATAGTAAGAGCACTAGATATATTATGCAGGATGGCGAACAGTGTAGCGCAGGGCCACATTTATGAAAGTAGAGTGCGAATGGTAGGATTGAGGATAGCATGACAATGACACTTGAGATTGAGCCTAACTGCGTGTGAGATCATGTCTTCCTCTTGTTCGAGAGGCCTAACGCCAGGTCCATTTCTTGTTCGCGACGGTCTTCCAGAAGATCAGCAAGGACTTTGGGGTCTGTGAAGTATCTCGGGTGGCCGTTGAAGACGATCCTGAATTTCGCTGGTCCAGCAAAGGAAACAGGAATGCTTTTGGATCTTAACCGGTCTCTGAGATCCAGGAAACCTTTGCGGATTGATACCGTATCTCTAGAATAGTCTTGTGTAAAGATGATTCTATGGCCTTCCCATGTGATGGAGTGGTTTCTTTTTGCAAATTGGGGGATCATCTCTACGTGTTGAAATCTAAGCGGTTTGCAGATCATTGGTCTGGGGCCATTGGAGTTCCTGGTAGCGAAGGTGGGGATCCTGTGCGCCCTATCCAATTCAAGGCCGTGTGGGAAGACCAGTTTGGTTATCATGGGAATCCATGATTCGAGGAATGCCACGCAGGAATCCGCATCTTTTTCGGAATTCTCTGGAACACCAAAGATCTTGATGTTACCTCTTTTGTTCCTGTCTTCCAACTCCGCATTGTGGCGTTTCAACTCTTCCGTGGTCTTTTCTAGTTCATTGTAGTTTTTTAACTCCCCTTTCCCTACCCCCATGTTAAAACCCTGTGTTTTTATTATGTTTTTTTCCAACAGGTTCTACATTGCCCGGTACAGGACTACTAGGCCCAGGATAGGCTACCCCCAGAAAAGACTTGGAGCCTGTCTATTAGTTGTGCACTTTAATTTCACACATAGGTCCTGAAGAAGTGCCAACCGATTCCGTATAAACAATTAGGCACGAAATATGTGACAGCCTGGTAGGATCATTGTAATCCGACAGGGCGTCCAAATTCCTTTTAATCAGACTACCTTACCATTAAAACCTCATTGAACCTAGGACTGACCCTGACCTATTTTAGACCACTTCACATGTGCACCACATCCCACATTGCCCTTTTACCCACATGCACCCAATGGCTTCTCCTAAAAAGATCTCTGACAAAGAGCCCCGGAAACGGTGAGCTTGTCGAGCATTGCAGCGCCAGCCTAACGAGGAGCAAGGCCCAATGATGAAGCATGACACCTCTCGGGGTGTGTGAGGGCAACATGACAAAAATGTTGTCTTTTCCCTTTCCCCATCCTTCCACCCCTTAGGAACTGCACTCCCCTTGTTTGATAGGTTCTCCTTGGAGCCATGAGCGCAGGACCTGCTTAAAGATTGGCTCCTGGTCCCACCCTCTTCTTCTCTCATTACTCATAAATGCAAACATCACAAAATGTGGGAGGAATAATCTTAAAATCAAGATTCATATCAGTTTAAGAATAGTAAGACATATAAATAATGCAGCTTGAAATAATCCAACTGTTATTGGACAATATGAACAACATTCAATGATACAGCAAGCAAGAAGAGAGAAAAATCCCCTAATGTAGGAGAAACTCCAAGCAAGAAGAAGACAGGGAATATCTCCTAGTGAAGGAGAAACAAATCTAAGTTGCTCCTTTTGGAACCAGCTGATGTAACCCTGGTCAGCGTGATTGTTATAATAAACAAATATATATATTATCATTGTAATGACCGAATCAAATACAAATATACAGTTCGATACAAATAGTACTGCAGTCAGAAATCTTGGATCAGACAATACTGACTCCAAAGGGTTATGCCCCCTAAAGGAAATGGCGCATCTCACCATCTGTATTCAATCCCAAATGTACAGATCGCAATTTACAAATCCACCTAGCCTCCAATTGTATAAGACACAATTTCCTGTCCCCACCCCATTTTATCTGGTAGCACCAAATCAACACCATGGAACTTTTATTTATTTCGATCTATCATGTCCCCCTGTGCACTCATGGGACACCAAGGCATATGTGATGTAATTTTTTAAACAAGCCTTCTATGTGCTTGAATTCGCACCTTCAACTGCAGCGGGTTGCTACCCACATACATCTTGTTGCATGTACATATCACTACATATACAACAAAGGTGGTCAGGCAATTAATGAAATGTTGAATAGTCTGTTTTTTAGTCGTGTTGTCACTAAAGGTCTGTTTCTTATTGCATCCCAGGTGGCAAATGTTGCACTCTCCACAAGTGTTGAAACCCAGTGGTCTTCTCAACTGCATCTGTATTTTCAGAGTTTTGGATAGTGTATAGCTTGGGCACAGGGTCTCCTTGATAGTCTTGCTTCTCTTATAAGTTATGGAAGGCTTCACAGAAATCAATCCTCTGACTCCTGGTACCCCTTATAGCCCATTCCCCGCGGGGCTAATTCCCGCGGGGGCGGGGCGCTGCGGTGCTTGTGATGAGCTCAGCTCGTCACGCTGCACAGTGGAGCTGTGCTCCTGACGAGCTGAGCTTGACATGACTACGCCCACTTAATGGACCGCCCAGCACAGTGGGGGAATTATCCCCTCGTGGGCGTTCCACGGCTGTTATGATGAGCTCAGCTCATCATGAGCACAGCTCCACTGTTGACATGCAGTGCATTATTATTAAGGAAGCCAAAATATTCTCTCATCTGGACATCTGTTCCAGTCCAGACGATGATATCATCGATATATCGGCCCCAAAATAAACTATGCTCAGTCCATTCGGCAGCAGCCGTTGACCACACATGGATGTGTTCCACCCAACCCATGAAGAGGTTGGCGTACAATGGCACAAATTCCGAACCCATCGCAGACCCTTGTTACTGTTTGTACCAATCCTTGTCATAAAGAAAGTAATTATTGTCAAGAATTAGATCAACCAATTCCAATGGCATATCGTTATGATTCAACTAATCAGGCCTCCGAGTGGATAAAAAGAACTCCACTGCCATCTTCCCGAAATCCTTCCTGATGCAAGTGTAGAGGGATTCAACATCCAATGTGACAAACCACAATGATTCCTCCCATGGGAGATCTTCAAATTTACTGAGTTTGTCCATTGTATCTCTAATATAAGAAGGGAGATTTCGTACCAAGAGCTGCAGAAATGAGTCTACAAACTGTAAGAGGTGTTCAGTCATGGACCCAATTCCAGAGATGATAGGGCGGCCCAGTGGAAAACGTAAAAATGGAAATCTAGGGTTTCTGATTGGGAGAAAGTTAAACTCAGTGTCTGAAAGAAGACCAATATCTTTCCAGTGCAACATTTTCTAATTTATTTGAACTGTGGCCAATGTACAGGGATTATTGTGTAACTTTGTGTAATGGGTTATGTTGTTCAAGGTAAACATCATTTACCACAAATCCTTTTCGCCGTAGGCAATTACAATGCGGTTGTTACAACCGTGTTGTAACAACGCATGCCAATACTCTGCAAGTCGGAATGACGACTTGCGGAGTGTCAAAAGGTGTTGGATTTAAAATCCAACACCTTCCTTACAGATGCATAAACTAGAGTTGGTATAGTAAATTATACTATTCCAACATCCAGCGCCCCCCCCCCCCCGCCCCCAGAGCAAGTTGTTGTTACGACTTGCTGAGTAATGGTATGCTGTGTTACAACCGGTCGGTGTAACAACTGTGTTGTGATTGCCTGCGGGGAATAAGAATGCGTAGTAAGGTGGCATATTCGTTGTTTAACTGTTGATACACCTCTTCCTCATAATCACTTATGTTCATTAGAACCCCCTTCCCATCTTTGTCTGCCTCCCTTATTACCAAGCAACCATTCATTGGAAGGTTATGTAAGGCTGCCCTCTCTTCTGTTTTATTTTTTACAGTAACTTCAGGTTGGGAAAGGCACTTTTAGCGGATCTTGTAATGTCCAGTTTTGGGTCTAGGGTGATGCCTAGAGATTTTACAGAATCCGCCATGGTGAGGTTCCCATTGAGGGCGTCAATGGCTTTGAGCCATTCTTCAATGTGGGGGTTTTCATCTTTGTTGGTGATGAGGAGTATTTCCGTTTTCTCTTGATTGAGTTTCAGGTGATTGATGGTGAGCCAGTGTTGTACCTCTCTGAGCGTGGCGCTGAGTGTCTGGATGTCGTCAATGGAGGTGGTTTCCAGATATAGCTGCGTGTCATCCACATATAAGTGGAAAGGGATGTTAGATTACCTCAGTATAGTGGTAAGGGGTTCAATGTAAATGTTGAAAAGCTGAGGGAAGAGCACTGACCCTTGTGGAGCACCCCCTGTTGACGGGGTGGAAGTTGGACTCAAAGTTAAAAAAATGTATTCTTTGTGAGCTGTTGTGGAGAAAGCGAGAGAACCAGTGGAGGTCTGTCTCTTCAAGACCAGTCCTTTCTTGTAAAACCTTGATGAGCAGTTTGTGATCGACTATATCGAATGCAGCCGATAAGTCTAGGAGGATGAGAAGGCAGCATTGGTCTGAGTCAAGTGACTTGTGTAGATTGACATTGAGGATTATGGATTCGGTGCTGCAGCCTTTTCTGAAGCCCGATTGATGGGGATCTTGGAGATTGATGTTGTCCAAGTGTTGGGTCAGCTGAGGGAGTACACATCTTTCCAGGATTTTGGACAGAAGATGTAAGTTCAATACAGGTCTAAAGTTATTCAGACCCTCAGTGTCTAGCCCTGGCTTTTTCAGCAGTGGCGTGACTTGACCTACTTTGAGGCAATCTGGTATGGTTCCAGAACTCAGTGAGCTTTTAATGATCTTGTGCCATAGCGGGGCTAGGACTAGCTTCAGGTCCTTGGCCCGGTGAGGGGGTAGCTGATCTAGGGCGTGGGATGAGGGTTTAGCATTGGAGATTAGTTTGACTATCTCTGCTTCCTGAATGGGAATGAAGGAGGACCAATGCTTTGGGGGTTTTAAGGAAACGCTATTGTAAGTTTCAGATGCCTTGATCTCGGTGGAGGGTGTGAGATTTGAGCCAAGTGATAGATCGATCTTGGCGATTTTGTTGTTGAAAAAGATGGCGAAATTCTTAGGCTGCCTGTGTTAAGGATGTCATTGGCATAGAGGTTTGATTCCTGATGATATTGAAGAGCTCTTTGGGTCGTTTTTATGCGGTATCTAGCGCAGAGCAGAAGAAAGCGGTCTTCTTGTTTTTATTTAATGTGCTTTTTGTAATTCCTGCAGGCTGTTTGGAGTTGATCGCGATGGAGGGCGGAGAAATTGTTCCTCCAGATTCTTTCTGAGGCTCTTAGGTGTCTTCTTTCTTCATTGATGTCAGTGGTGAACCATGATCTGGAAGGAATGTTCCTGGATTTTTTAGTTTCAGGGGGGCAAGGTGAACCAGGGTGAGCGTCATATTAGAGTTGTAGAGAGAGGTGAGTTCGGTAGTTGAGGTGATCAGTGGTGTTGGGGAGGAGCGAGCTTATTCTTTCTTCTAGGTCAGCTCAAGGAATCTGAGATGTGTTCCTGACCCATTTGGGGGGTCCTGCTTGGGGTGTTGAGTTAGTACCGCTTGGTTGATGTGGAAAAGAATGATGTGGTGGTCGGACCAGTCCATGGGAAGGATGTGGTCGATGGTGATTGCGTTGCTTTCGGCAATAATTGCGTCGAGGATTGCTCCTCTATGGTGTGTTTCTTCTGAGCAATGTTGGGTCAGATTGTTTACTAGTAGGAGGTTGTTTAGGTTTTGAATGAGCGGTTTTTTTGTTTCATTCCATCTTAGATTGAGGTCGGCAAGAATTATGTTGTTAGAGTTACCGAGTGCGCAATGGGCAATCAAGTCAGAGAGGTGTTCTCCGAATTCGGAGGAGTTGCCTGGGGGGTGGTACAGGAGATGGCAGAGTGATGGCCTGTTATCGCATGTTTTGATGTTGACTGAGAGACACTCAAAGGAGCTATACATACAGGAGGTAATTTTTGTGATGGAGATGTTGTTCTTGTGAATGATTGCTATGCCCCCACCCCTTTGCACTTGCCTGTCTTTGTTGATCATTGTGATTCCGGGAGGTACCAGCATGTCCATGCTGAGGTAAAAGAGATTGTTGAGCCAGGTCTCCGTGATGAATGCTATGTCTATATCATGGGAGAGGATGGCTTCTGTTAGTTCGGTTGCATGTTTAGAGGCAGATCTGCAGTTTAAGAGCATGCAGTTAATGGGGAGCCCTTCTTTGCTCATGTTCTTAGTAGATTGGGCTCTAGGTAGGGAGGTTAGGTGAGCTGGGGGTCAAGGGTCTCTCGGTGGGGTTGTTCTCTTCCAACTCCTGTAATACTTGGATCGTGGATTTAGGGGAGGAATTTGAAGGGGGGGTGTCATAGGTTGAGGCTTGGTAAGCCGCTTCCTGAGAGGAAGGCGTGTTTTTTGCTCTTCTGGGTCTTTCAGAGCAGTTCTCATTACCCATTCTGTTGGTCAAGGCTCAGGATCTGGGGGGGACAGGTGACCCGCTGGGGGGCGGTACCTTGCCACGCCTGGGTTGGGTGAGAATTGGTGAAGCGATGGGGGGCTGAGTGGACTTTCGGATCGAGGCCAGGTTGGATAGAGTTTCATTCAGGCCTCTGATCAGGATTTCAAGTTGAGTATCCAGGAGTTTGTGGCGTTGCGTCATGTTATCCAAGGTGGGAGGGAAGTGTTTGGGGCAGCATTGCCCGAGGGGGAGAGGGGTGGGTCCCAGTCATGATGGTTATTGGTGGAGGAGCTGCCTGGTTTGTCTCTAGGAGAGCTCATGGGCAGGAGGAGTACTGGCTCATGACGAGAGTGTCGGATACCCCGCAAGTTACCTGTTTCTTGCAGAGAGATCTCGCAGAGACGACATACCCACCTTCCCTCACTTTAGATCAGACAATAAACTAGGATGAAGATGGGAGTGGGGAAGGTAGTTAAAAATGGCAGGATGACGTCAGGAAGGTAGTAGAGGACGTCCCTCTGTTTGGATGAACCGTGGGCACCAGCTGGACAGGGAAACAAGGGAATATCTGTTACAATCAGCTCAAACAAACCTGCTACCAATCATCAACACACACTCATGCGGAAGTCAGCGGTTACCTCATATGTGGACATCATAGGATCTGCCACCATCATTGTGAAATGAAAAGAATAGCTGCCACAATAACTAGCGCTCCTGCGCAATGTACAGCAAATCCACAAGCGCTCCTGCGCTATATAACAAAGAACCCAAAAACAATAAGCGCTCCAGTGCGGTGGCAAGGTCAAGGAAAAACACAAAAATAAGTGCTCCTGCGCAATGTGGTAAGGTTTAAAGGCAGAGGCAAAACAAGCTCCCCAGCACTTCAGGGCAAGGCAACTAGCACAGGCACTCCAGAGTGACAATGCGGGTGACTACACAAGCGCTCCAGCGCGGGCAGGCAGAGTTTCGGGCAGGCACACGCATAAGCGCTCCAGCATGGCAATGTGGGTACAACAATGAGCGCTCCAGCGCGGGAAGGTAAAGTCACGGGCAGATACACGCACAAGCGCTCCAGCGCAGCGATGCGGTTTACAACCTATGCGCTCCAGCGCGGGCAGGCAGTTACCTGAAGTAGCGTCCTGGAACTTGGGCAGGCATCTGGCAAGGACTGGGGTCAATACGAAGCGCCGTACCGGTGGAAAACTGCTGCTGATATGTGGATTCCCCCGGAAGCGCCTGTGATGTCATAGCGGTTCTGGCAAGTAAAGCTGGACCGCTAACTGGCAGAAAACCAGAAGTGAGGAGGATTGCTTCCCGCATGAGCCAAGGTTCATGCGCACACAGGCACCCAGGTGGCGGGGGAAGGGGGGCTAACAAATGAACCATGACAGCAAGTCACACCTCGTGTGGCCTGAGGACGAGGTGGGGCTGTGAGAAGCTGACCAGGAACCTAAGGAGCCACGGGAACTCAGAACACAGACCGACCCAACGGAGGGACTCACCTTGTCCTAGAGAACCAGACTGAGAGCCAACCAACCTGCGCTGAATCCAGCCATGTTTCAGGAGGAAATTGGTTTCTGCGGGTATGGCAACAGATGCGTGGCTTGCTAGGAGGCGGGATCCTGAGGGCCCTGAAACGTTGTAGTTGGCTGGGGGAAACAAGCTGAAGAGGGACTAAACAGTCTACTCTAGTTCGGGCACTTAGTGAAGGGCGTATTTTTTTAAAGGTGCAAACGCTCCCCCACAAACCCACCCTCTACCAAACTGAAAGAGATCGGATAACCCACTTACCTATCTTTCTCTCTCTTCCCTCCGAGGCGCTGGGGATGTTTGGAGTACAGTGGAAGACCTCTACTCAAACATGAAGAAAAGAGAGAGACAAACCAGAGAAGGAAAATAATTATCCCCATGTCTTTGTTAGTCAGTAATACTGAGAAGCGAATATATAACGGTTGTCCGCTATTGTGTTTGCTAATTCCCTACACTCATTTTCCTTTTTTTTCCATCGCTTGATGAGGAACAATTTGCTCTTTCAAAATGGAGTAATTCCTTTCGGTAGCTTCTCTCCGCATGCTGAATTAATATTTTCATCATCGTACATGATTAATTGTATAAGTTGTCCTCTCATTCTAACAATAAATCGGAAACCAGGTCATCAAAATTGGAGAATGTAAGGATTCTAAGACCCCTGAGTACTTTTTTTTGTTTTTCAAATAGCATTTTAGGGTGACCCCATCCAACCATTTAGAAAGTTTGTTCTTTTTCAATCGTTCTAATCTTTACAATTTGGACTTCAATCCTTCCTTTTTATTCCCTACACCAGATGCCACTTGTCGAATCTCACTATTGGGCTTAAATAAGTCCATAGCCAATTCTTCTCTATTGTCGTAAAAACTCATCTTTCAAGTATAGAAAGTAAATGTGCAGAGGGTGTGCATGTAGACCCGTCCAGGGTAAGTCAAGGTTTTACAAGAGAGGGAATTCTGTACTGCCTTAGCCTTGATAGGGGACTTTTAATTCCTTGGCCGATATACATCAAAACGACTTTTAGCAATATTGGCCTTCCTGAATTGTTTACCTCTCCGGCAAACATAAATAAATTGGGCAAGGGGCTTGTGAAATCTCGCTATGCAGAATATTGTGCTTCACAAAGACCTGAGGAGGTTTTTTGCAAGTGCTGTCAATGCGATTCCTACATATTTTTAGCCATAGGAAAGGTGGCATTTTATTTGCAGCTGGAACTCTTGTGGTGGGAAAGGTTGCTACTTTTTAGATTGAGAGCGGGTAAGGTATAGATTCTTTTGTGTTTGTTTGATGACTCTAAGGTCTAGGGGAGCCATGTACCAGCATGTCCATGTGATGGGGCTACAAAACTATCATTATTAAATTTTTGTTTTTCCATATATTTTATAAAACTTTATTTTAACTTGTCTTACACTCATTTTGTAAGCCCTTGCATTCAGGAAATTTTAATGACACCTTATCGTATTTAAAGATGTTAGGCAGCCCAAATGTTTGTTATAATGTATGCTGCTTCCTTAGAATGGCGATCAGGAATAGAAGATCCGTGGTTGGCTAAAGAGTGTTTTAATATTTATCCGTGATACTAATATCATTTATCCGTGATACCTGTTGTACATTTTTGGCGTTGTTCTCAACATGTGTAAATGCACTTTTCCCCCAATTTTTTACTCCGCACTTTAAGAGGTCAGATTTCCTTGGACGTAATTGCATCGGTGTGTTTTATTTCATTTTATTTATTAGCCTCAATGGATGCCATTTTTTAGGATAAGTTATCACGTTGTGCCATGTTTGTCTCCATTATGATTTTATTTTTAAAATCAAATAAAGATCTTTGAAGGGAAGTACTATTTGTATCTAATGCATGGCTTTTGGTCGACTCAATAAAACCTTGATTGATTAACTTGATCTAACTATTAGAATATAACATTCCTTGACTAGCTTGAAGGAAAGTTTCAATTCTATTCAGGACGCGAAGGCGAGGATTATGCTTATCTCTTCCTTTATTTTCCGCTCAGCAGCCTTAACAGCACATTAGATAGACAAGACTGCATATCCCATGAGTCTTTGTTCTGAAAAGAGAACAACCTTAGAGGCAGTCCCATATAAACAATAGCTAGGAACAGCACTTCCTCTTTCTTCCGGCAAAGACTTATCATCCAGCTTTCATCTTAATCTTGCTTCTGATCCAACCCTGCAAAGAACAGTCAGAATCAGATAAAACAGACCTAAAATAAGACGTGAATCTTCAATTCTTATAAGACAAGATTAGATTTTAGTGAGATGCTCCATCTCCATGACCAGCTACGCCATGCAGATCTGTATCGTTTAACTGTAGAGTCTGCCCATGCTTTCCTGGTAAGGGAGGAAGCCCCAGTTTAAAAGACCCAGGATTTCCTAACTACCCGACATATCTTCCAAGTGTGAGTGTCCCCTCTTGAACCCAAGGGTGCAAGTTGCTGCTCGAGTTCGTCAACAGAAGAGGAGTCAGGGGTTGTCCAGATTGGAAAATCCGCAGAAACTTCCAGAAGAACTGGAAACCAGACTTGAGATTTCCAACACAGTGACACCAAGATCACTTCTGCTTTGTGCCACTTAATCAATGCTGTAAGTCTGGGTATCATGGAGAACAGTGGAAACACATACCCCCGAAACAGGCTCCATTCCTGCAGGAATGTAGAAAAAAGGTAGGGCTATGACCTTTTTCAAGATTTGCCCGGCGCTAACCGCCCTTGTACCATTCAAATTACCAAGCAATGAGGCAGGCGCCGGAGACCAGAAGGCAGGAAACAGAAGTTTATTCCGACGGAGCAGAACACATCAGATCAGACAACAAGGTATCATCTCGAGGTGCTTCCCCAGCCTCTCGGAGGCCTGGCCTCTTATACACTGGTTCATGGCATGTGACCTTTCTTTATTACAATCAGAACATTGTGAAGCAAGGAGAGACACATCCCCGTAATCCTCGTGTCAATCCCACCCCCATATACCTTCACAATAGAGGTCCTCAACCTGCTGATAAGAGGAGGGGGGTCATCACGCAGCTGAGTGTTTCGCCAAGTCTTAGGATGTGTGCGCCTGATCATATCCCAGGGGGTGGGGAGGCCCTGATCAACAGTGTGTCCTTTGAAGAGGGGCGATTCCATACAATGAGGGGCAGTAAATGGTATCTCCCGGCTTAGGCAATGGCCTCGGACCTGTGTGGACAGTCGGACACGGGGTGAGGGGTCATCAAAGGAGTGGGATTCATGCCGCGTGGACAATCCAGTGCGGAGGGAAGGTTTATCAACAGAGGGGCATTCATGGGAGGAGAGGAGGTGCTGGTCAGGCGCTGGCGTGACTCCCAAGGACAGGGTCATGCAGAAGGGTCATGCTCATGAGGGGGAGGGAGGGGGAGCCAGGGTGCGCAGAGGATGCTTGCTGGGTCAGAGGGGCGCGCTGGCGATCGATCGTGGACAGGGAGGCCATGATACCTAAAATGGCTGCCGTGCACGTAGTACATAGGTGACAAGCTGGCGCAGATGATGTTCAGATCGCAAACTAAAATTCCACAGGAATGCATCTATCGCTTCCGTGAGCAGATCCGGTCGCCGGCAGAAGAATCGGGGAATCTGATAGTTGAGACACAATGCAAAAAGATCCTCTTGGCAGGGACCCCAATCTGACACGAGACTCTGGAAAACCGAGAGATCTAATTTCCAGGCACTGAAGACCTGGAGGTGCCTGGAGTACCAGTCGGCTATCTGATTGAGACTCCTTGGCAGATATTTTACTGTGACAGGTAGATTATGACTCTGCCAATAATTTAAAAAATCCTTGGCCAAGTCCACCAGTATTTTGGACTTCGTGCCCCCCCAAGCGATTGATATAGTTCACTGTGGAGATATTGTCCATCTTCAACAAGATGGCGCAGGACACTTTGTTGGCTGCCACAATCCAAATCGCGAAGGATCCTGCCAGGATCTCCAAACAATTGCAGTGGAAAGACTTCCCCTGCTCCGACCAATGTTCACCTGTGGTAAAGTCCCCGCAACATAGTCGACTGCATCCGACTCGATCACTAGTTCCAGCGCCGAGCTGAAAGTGGCTTTCCTGTTCCAGGCTTGCATGTGTTCCAGTCACCAAAGAAGCAAGCCTCTGGAGAGAGGGCAATCTGCTGCATGTACATCAAACCCTGATGTAGATGCGCGTTTTCAGGCGTTGAAGAACCTGGCTGTTTAGGGGACCTGGGAAGATCGCCTAAGTTGAGGACAAGAGGCTGACAATCCGAGCCAAGTGTTGCAGGGAAGAGGTTTCCTTCGTCAAAGTACGGCGCAGCTCCCTGCAAATCAAGCATATTTTCTATTGGAATAATCGAAAGCATTGCTGTACGGTGTCCTCCTCGAAACCCAGGAACGTCATGTATTGTGCCGGAGTGAAATCTCATTTCAGATCGTTTAAGATAAACCTTAGATCTTGCAAAAGGGTATGAGTCATCTGGAGTTGAGTAAGTAAAATCTCCTCTCCTGGTGCATCAGAAGAATGTCATCCAGGTATACTATTAGGCGTACGCCTCGTACCCCGGAGTCATTCCATGACTGGCTTCAACAGCTTGGTGAAGCACCATAGTGCTGAGGACAGACCGAAGGGTGAACTCATAAATGAGTCCGCTCCACTGAAACTGATGGAACCGTCTGTGTGTGTGTGTGTGTGGGGGGGGGGGGTTGCTAATTGATACTGTCAGGTAGGCGTCCTTTAGGTCTAGCTGCACCATCCAGTCACCCGGCAACAAGACATCTCTGAGAAGATGGACTCCTTCCATCTTGAAGTGGCAGTAAACCACCCATTGAGTGAAATCTAGAATGTTGATCACTGGCCTGAACCCTTTGCCTTCTTTTCGACCAGAAAAATGTTGCTGATGAAACCTCTGGGGTGATGGATCATTGACATGATGACTCCTTTACGCACCCTGAAGAAACCCTGTGGAAGACAGAAGTTTGGAGAGTCTCCCCACCTGTGGATACACCAGGAAACCTACCACAGGGAAGCTGGGTGAATAGGTGTGAAGGGACGTCGGAAACCGCTGTGGACCACAATGGAGGACTTCAGTAAAGACGCCACTGGTGAAGACTGTTCAAGAGTCTGGTGGAATCCAAGGGTGGATTCTTGAAGAGAAGAACCTGCAAGCAGCTATAAGTGACCAGGAGGCACGGAAGAGCAATGCCCACCTATGTCTAACGGTTCAGACAAGTTGACGGTAACCTTGTTGTTGCAGCTGTGAGGACCAGGCGACGCTGAGGAGGACCAGGAGCCGTGCACGAGCTGTCCCGCGTCAGAAGTCGAGAACCAGGGAGTCTGTGTCCGGCGGGAGCACCAACAATGCTTGCCAGCTGCAACATGCGTGGAAAGGTGAAGCAGGGGCCACGTTAGGACCAGTAAAGTCCAAGGGACTCGCCACATGCGGGAGAGTCGGAGCAGGGCCCAGGCAAACCGGGGAGCTCACTGAAGCAGGAGAAGACTCTTGAGAGAACCCACAGGGCGAAGGCACCGGAGTCACAAGAGGACCTTGAGCAGTTCGCCAAAGATAAAGGCCCAGGGTGCAAAGGATGCAGTGAGGACGCTGATCTTGGCGGAAGAGATGTTGGCGGCTGAAGTTTCTTGTAGCCTGAAGATCTCTGGAGTGCTGAACTAACAAGCCTTGGCGACGGCAAGTTGGCGTGGTGCACAGGGATTCGGTCACAGCATTTCCTACCTCGGTTACTGGCCTCAAAATTGCAGAGAGGACAGGTCAGGCCATGAGGGAGTTGCAGAACCACCACCTGTGTTGATGAGCCTTTCGAAGTACGTGGGGCGTCAGGAGCAGCAGCCCGGTTAGGCATTTTACACCATGTTGAAGAACGCAAAGACAACAGAAGACTAAATAGACCATTCAGTATCCCTAAGGCAGATAACTTCTGCCATAGTCAGCCTATCCAGAGTCATTTGCAGTTGAAAATTCAAAGCCTGCGTATAAATATGACTTATTATTTCTCTTGAATAATCTGGTTTTAGAGCAAATTGGTCAGTTATTAATATAGCAGTTTTGCAATTTTCTTTTAGACAAGTATGTTGTAAGGAATATTTTTTTACTTTTTTTATTGAGAGTTCATAAACACTACAGCATACAATAATATATATAAGTACATATTTCTAAATTTCAGAAGAACAAGAAATTAATTTGAGTCTACAGTACAGAATATTACAGTATAAGAGATATTAGTTACTAGTACTCAGCAATATAATCATAATATTCCTATAATACAGAAACTACATGATAAATTGAGATAAAGTGCCAGGTGCATGATTGGGATGCATACACATATACGTACCCAAAATAAAGTGCAAAGTGCTATATCTGGGCGAATGCCAAGTATTACCATAAGATGAATATTCATTTCTACATGCTCAGCAATATAAGCACAATCTTCCTGAAATACAGAGAGTTTATAAATGTTAAAGTGCAGAGAGTAGAGGTCGGGATGCATCCCTCCTTTTATATTAATTGGACAGGAGAGCAGAGGGAAATGAAGGACCTTGGACTAAAGTGCAAAGTGCTATATCTCGGCAAGTAGAAATATTACAGTATAATAAAATATTCATTTCTGAATGCTCAGTGATATAATCACAATACTCCTATAATGCAGACAGTTCCTAATAGGTTAAAGTGCAGAGTGCAGAATCTATATTTCAAACACACTCCAATATTTCTCATACTTTCTTACTGCCCTGATCTTATTGCATATTTCTTTTCCATTTCTTGTACTCTGGTTAGTTTTGCCCTCCTAGCTTTAAAAGTAGGTACTTTCCATGTTCTCCAGAGTTGTAGGATTAGAAATCTTGCTAATAAAGCTGCAATAAATAAACTTTCTTCTTTTACAGAAATAGTAGAAGAGCAGCCCAGGACTGAAATAGATTTATCAATACAAATGAGTTGATCAATTATGATTTTAAGATATTTCTCAATCTCCTCCCAAAAGCTCTGGATTTTTGGGCACTCCCAGATGATATGAGTCCAGGTTCCTTTCTCTGCGCAACAAAAGCATTTATCTTCTATCTGCGAAATATATTTTATGAAGAAAAGAGGGTGTTCTATATATCAGCCATTTTGAATAATATTGCATGCGTTTGAAATTTGCTCCTCTAAATATAGCTATATTAAACTCATTGAGCCTGTTCCAGGTTGGTTTAAGGATCTGCATACCTTCCCTTATCTTCCATCTATCCCTCACTTTTTCGTATAGAGAGAGAGCTTTATTATCATTGAAGATTTTAATCCAATTACTAATTTTCCGCTGTATGGGGGAGTTAAGGGCTTCACTAATAGTAGTTTTATAGTACAGGTTTTCCATGTCGAGCTGTACTAAAATGGGTTTTAACCTAATGAATGACCAATTTAATATTGTGCTTGAGGGTTGCAGCCCTATTTCAATCTCTGTCCAGGTTTTCCAGAGATTCCCCTTAGCGAAATCCTGGATCTGAGCGAATCCATTTTCTTCCCATAGTCTTAATAAATTACTCTCTAGTAAACTTATTTCCCCCGTAAATAGATTTGAGAGCCTAGTTGAAATGTTGACTCTTAAAATATCATAGTGTGCTAAGAGCTGAGATTTTTGTTTAAACATCCTTTGCAAGGTCTTATAACGTACGTTTTTGGGGTACTTAGTGACTCTTGTGGGGTCTACTATGTTCTGCTCCCTTAAAATCTTTTCCTTAAAAAAATTATCTGCCTCTTGAGGATCTAAAAAGAAAAATCTAAAACTATGGTGTGCAAATGTTGCATAATAATAATCTCTAATATTTGGTAGGATAATCCTCCTTCTGCTATAGGATGGTTTAAAGTGCTGAGTGCCAATCTTGGTATCTTATTTGTCCATAAGAAAGAGGAGAACATGCTGTCTATTTCTTTTAAAAAAAGAAGCCTTTATTGCACGTGGTGCTGTGCTAAAGAGAAAATTAAATAACGGAAGGATAGACATCCGTATTAAAGCAGCTCAGCCTATTATTGATAGCGGCTGCTGATTCCATGGGGTTAGCTTAGAGCGCACCTTTTTCGACAATGGGATATAGTTTAGAGAAAAAAGATCTTGTACTTTCTCCGTTACATAAATCCCTAGATACCTCTTTGGGTTGGTATTATATGTTTGTCTGAATTCTGATATAAGAGAATTCACCTTACAATTACATAGTATTATTTCAGTCTTAGTTTTATTCATCTTGTAACCCCCTATTTTTTCAAAATCTGCGAAGATTCTCATAACTTCTGTCTGAGTATCTATCTTTGGGTCCAGGAAAAGAACAATATCATCCGCATATAATTTTATGTACGTCATTCCTTGGACCGGGACCGTATGCGCTCTTTTTTTCCCTAATCGCAGTGTATGTAGTAAGGAATATTTGTTACCTGTGCCAATTCTGTACTTTCTCTAAAATGCTCAATGTAAAGACCTTCCCCACTGTCTCCAACAACAATATTTGCTGGTAATTTCCTGGTAATAACTTTCCTTCTTGTGTAAAGGAACAATGACATTCTCCCCCCGACCCTCCCCGCCTCAAAGCTTCTGGCAACTGACCAGTAGAATAACAAACGTTGAATAAGGAAACAAAAG
Source organism: Lissotriton vulgaris (assembly GCF_964263255.1). Classification (NCBI taxonomy): domain Eukaryota; kingdom Metazoa; phylum Chordata; class Amphibia; order Caudata; family Salamandridae; genus Lissotriton; species Lissotriton vulgaris. Next base: position 880,684,020 of record NC_141685.1, read on the forward strand.
GAGTCTGGCCGACATTTCGGGATTATTTTTTAACACCAAAATAGGGACTTCGTCTGGAACCATTGCAAAGTATTAATATTTGTTTATTGATTTAAAGACTGTGTGATTATGTTCATAGCTATTGCCTGGGTTGAAAGCATACGGAATTTCAAAGCTGCTGTGTTTGACGCTACAATAGCTACTCATGTGTATGACTTGAATAGGACCCAATTGAAGCACAGTTGATTACGGTCTGTTGTGATCTATTCAGCATTTTAGACTCTTGTGCAAATGAAAGGATTTGGATGTGAGTCATATAAAGTTTAATAGATACAAAGTTATGAAATATTACTCTTTTAAGACTAAAATAAAAGGTACGTTTTATTCACATTTGTAAACTTGAGGCTCGAAATACGTGTATGGCTTGCTGGCTAAAATATAGTTTGACGCAATTTATATATCTGTTATTAATGATAATTGAACTTCAATACTAGTGGAATCCCTGTCAGTTTATTAACAAATGTCACAACCGTAGTGGTTACAACAGGAAAGATCTATAACAGATCCCATGTATTTGTCCCTCGTTGCAAGTGAAGCGTCAAACATTGTTTAAAATGATGAAATTTCATACTACGACAGAAGAGCCAAGGTACTGCGTAATGGCAGAGAATGTTTAAAAATTAGACTCATGAGAAGGAGCTTTGCACGTGACCAAGATGGCCGCGTGAGCACAGGGCTCCCGAGAAACTCATACCCTCCCACATCTATCCTGTTGTTTATCCTGTCCTTCGTTGACATATCCGTGAAGATGAACCACGGGTGAGACGAAATCTGCTTTCAGATTCCGAATCGGACCACGGAGACCGGAGTTGTGGTGCTATGAAGATTGCGGCCTACGCCTCCGAGATGCCCGGCTCTGGAGTTGGCACAGTGTCCGAGCTGTAGTTGAACATCGGCCTGAGGTGGTGGGTTCGACCGGTCTGGTTGACTTTCACTTTCGATTTGGTCTTTCCCGAGGGAGATTCGATGGCAAGCGGCCCCTTTGTGCCGAGTTCGGCTATTCTACGCCACATCCGAGTGTACCTCCTCACCGCTTTGAGAATCTTGATAGGATACCTGGCGTGTGCCCTCCTGAGTGAGGCTGGGCTGCGGCCCTGAGGTTCTGGAACTGCCATCTTCCTACCTAGTCTATCTGCCTCACGTCGGTCTGTACTCCGCAATGGCGGGGAAACCAGAGGGTGAAAAGCAGAAGCTCAAGACAACCCGGCGGGGTGGCTATACCCAGACTAACAATATGGACTGTTATGCCCAAACTAGGGGATCTCCTAGCGGACCGGGCAGATCGCTGGAGGACACTAGAGATGTTCCGACTTCGGCAACCGAACCGACCCTACAAGATGTTATGGCCGCCATAGATGGAATCAAGTCCTCCCTTGGGCAACAAATGGAGTCCCTCGTCCAGAAACTTGACACTGTGGCGATCGATGTTCATCTGATCCGTACGGACCTGACAAAAACTAACGAGAAAGTCAAGTCGTTGGACATTAAGACCTCCAGTTTGACGAGCGATGTTGCTGACCTGCAGACGGAGGTCCGCAATTTGAGGGCCTCCAATGATCTCTTTGTCCGTCGTCTGGAGGATTTTGAAGGGAAGGCTCGGCGGAATAACGTTCGCATTATTGGTGTCCCGGAGAAGGCGGAAGATTCTGCAGCTGACCTCTTTGTCTAAAACTTGGTTGTTAACCATCTTGCACCCAAGGGACTAAGTACATTTTTCATGGTCAAGCGGGCCCATAGAGTTCCGGGTGGTAAGCCAAAGGTGGGGGCCCCACCGCGGCCCATGATCGCAAGGATTTTCAATTTTCGTGACAAAGACGCTATCCTGCAGGCTTCGCGGATGAGTGGGCCAATGAAGTTTGAGAAAACTACTATCAACTTCTACCCGGACTTTACTCAATCTGTTCAAAGGCAGAGACTTGGTTTCCTGGGTGTAAAGAGGAGACTGCGTGATATGGGCCTTAGGTACGCTATGCTTTTTCCGGCCAAGTTGAGGATCGAACATGCTGAGCGCACTTATTTCTTTGATCGGCCTGATGTGGTGGCCGACTGGCTTGACACTCTACCGAACCATCTGTGCCAGAGGAACAATCTGTAGGGGCAGAAGGCGGACCGATGGAGCAGGAATAGACACCTTTGCCTGGTTTCTGGGGTCCCTAGTTGGCCTCGAAATGTGGTTCGCTAATCCTGAAATGTGAATGGTTGTGACATTCGGGGGGGGGTTGCGGGGCTATTGGTGGGTCTCTTTCCTCCTCTGACTTACTTTTTGTAGCATAGTTGATGTGGGGGCGACAGGCAGACTGCAAGTTGGGGTGGCTTTCTACTTACGCAGGGGTGCAGGGTGGGGGAGTTTGTAACGGGATGTTGGTGGGGGGAGTGGGGGCTTTTTGTTGGGGTGTGTGTTTGTTTTTCTGCAAGGCAATGTATTGTCAGACTTTCTGATCGAAGTGCTGGATTCTCGTTGGGGTTGGAACTTTTACTTTCGGATGGGGGTAGGGGGCTGAAACCGATGAGTTGGAATGTGAATGGGTTGGGGGATCGGATTAAACGTGGGGTAGTATTGCAATTGTTGAAACGTCTTTTCCCTGATGTAGTCCTTCTTCAGGAGACTCATTTGATAGGTAATACTTGTCATGCCATGAATAGGAAGGGGTATTGTCTGGTCGCCCATGCCGGGTTTTCCTCAGGCTCAAGGGGGGTTGGTATTCTGATTAAGGCTTCTCTCCCATTGGAGATCGATGCAACGGTCCTAGATGACAGGGGGCGCTATGTCGCTCTAACGGGTAGGTGGGAGGGTCGAACTCTTTCCCTGGTTTCTGTTTATGTCCCCCCTGGCTTACAGTTAACTACTTTCGCGGACTTGGGACGGGTGGTCCTCGCTCTCCCCGAGGGGTCATTGCTATTGGGTGGTGATTTTAACGCTGTGGCTTTTGGTATGGCTGATCGGCACCCACCTAGAGATCTTAAGGGGGCAAAGAACTGGCTTCATGATTTCATTGATACTCTGGGCTTGGTGGATTGTTGGAGGTTGTTGCATCCCGTTCAGCGGCAGTACACCTTTCACTCAGGCGCGCACGGTAGTCTTTCTAGAATTGATTATGTTTTGGTCCCGGCTGCACAGGCACTTTCTGTTACTGAGGTTAAGCATCTTGCTCGGGGGATCTCTGATCATTCTCCACTATGGCTTTGCATGGGGTCCAGTCCTGGGACGGAGGGTCGGGTAGCCCCGATCAACCCATGGTACCTCCGGAACCCTAAAACTCGCGCGGATCTGGTGAAATCTCTTGACCTCTATTTTCTTGAGAATGAGGGTTCGTTTCGTCGGCGGTGTCCCTTTGGGAGGCTTTCAAGACTGTTCTTAGGGGCCAGGCTCTGTCGTTGATCGCAGGTGTTAAGAAACGTAGAGACGAGGAAGTGGTTAAGATTGAAGCAGAGATAGCAGACCTTGAGCTTGGCCTGGCGCGGGAAGTTACGCGTGCTAGGACACATGTTTTGCGACTCAAGCAGTTGGAATATAGGGTGTTAGTTACTGACGCGGCTAAGGCAATGAGTAGAGAACAGCAGGGACGGCTTTATGACGTAGGAGATAAAGCTGGCAAATTGATAGCGTGGCTGGATAAGAAGGATAGGGCTAGTCGTGTGGTGCCCGTGATCGAGATGGCGAGCGGTCGCCGAGTTACTGACCCTGAGGAGATTGTTCAGTGTTTTGCAGATCACTTTCAGTCAGTGTATGCCTCTGTGTCGGATAGGCCGGAGGAAGATTCACATCTATTGTTGCGTGATATTGCTCTACCGCGTCTTTCTGATTTGGATAGAGAACAAATGGATGCTCCGATAACTGCAGACGAGGTGGCTCTCGCGATTCGCTCTTTGCGTTCGGGAAAGGCTATGGGTCCTAACAGCCTGCCTATTGACCTTTACAAATTGCGGCCTGATAAGATAGCGCCCTATGTAAGAGATATGTTTTTGGAGTCTTGTGAGTGCGGTTCTCTACCCTGCGATCAACGTCTCGTGACCATTGTTGTGATCCATAAGGAAGGGAAAGCGAGGGATAGGTGCACATCGTACAGGCCGATTTCTCTTTTGAACGCCGAACCTAAGATCCTTGCAAAACTGCTGGCTAACCGCTTGATCACCGTTATCGCTGAATTGATACATCCGGATCAATCCGGTTTCATTCCGCATAGAAATACTGCCCTGAATCTCAGGCGTCTGCACGGCGTTCTCGCGAGAGCTGCGACGTTGCGAGAGCCGGCCGTCTTGGCGTCGTTAGATGCCACAATGGCTTTTGATACCGTGGAATGGCCATACTTATGGGCCGTGTTGGCTAAGTTCGGGTTTGGACCTGGTTTTATTGGCTGGGTGCGGCTTCTCTACGAGGACCCCCTTGCGCAAGTTGTCGTGAATGGTCGTGTTTCTACTCAGTTTAGTCCTGGAAGAGGCACTCGACAGGGCTGTCCCTTGTCTCCGTTATTGTTTGCCCTAGCCCTAGAACCCCTTGCTGCGTGGATCTGATGGGAACCCTCGATGAAGGGTATTTAATGGTCTCCTGAATTCGAGGATCGCATCTCGCTTTACGCGGATGATATCTTACTGTATTTGACCTCACCCCGGAAGTCATTGATGGTTCTGTGCGATGTCTTGGCCTCCTTTGGTAGGAACTCTGGTCTGATTATCAATTGGCCGAAATCCTTCTTATACGTTCTCTCTGGGGATGTCCCTCTTCTCCCACATACCTGCCCTATTCAGGTGACTCTGACGGGATTTAGTTACCTTGGTATCTTTATCTCGTTGGATCCGATGGCCCGTTATGAACAGAACCTTCTCTCACCTCTGGCTAGATTGAAACAGGACGTTGCGGGTTGGCGTAAACGTCCGCTTTCGCCGCTTGGTCGTGGGGCCCTATTTAAAATTATGTCTCTGCCTTGTTTTTTTGTATGCTTTCCAGAACACTCTTGATATTGTCCCCGCTAGCTATTTTCGTGCGGTCGAAGACCTTCAGAGGAAGTTGATATGGGACGGTAGACCTCGCATTGCTCTTGCCTAATTGACGCTCCCCTGGTATGACGGGGGAATCGCTCTCCCTGACATCAAACGCTATTACTGGGCTGCTCAATTGGGTGCCTTCAACCATGGTATGAATGGTCCTGCATTAAATCCTGCTTTCGCTATGGATAGATGGCTGCTGCCCGAAGGTAATTATTATTGGGTGCTCTACTCAAAATCGGTGGTTAAGACTCTGTCGGGGCCTACAAAGACGGCGGTGCGTACGTGGCAGGACGCTAATACCTCCCTGGGGTGGAAAGATCGCTTGACTTTAGCGACCCCGCTCTTCGGTTCGGACAGGCTTGGGAAGTTGTGGAAAACCAAGGGGTTCGATAGATGGGACCTTATTGGTATTAGTAAGGTGGGCGACCTCTGGGTTAAGGGTCAGGTGAAATCATTTGAGATGTTAAAGACGGAGTTTAAATTGGGTGACACTGAGTACTTTCGCTACGTCCAGGTTCACCATGCCTTAATGTCGGTCTTCCCTTTGGGTGAGGTGATTCCGGAATCGTCCCCACTCGAGGATAGGCTGTTGCATGGCCATGTACCAGACAGCACCATCTCCCTTGTTTACAAGAAATTAATTAATAATAGGCCTGATCTCCTGCTACATCTCCGGGATTTGTGGACCCGTGACGGCCTTGAATTGGATGACGAGGACTGGCAATCTGCGATCTCCTCTCCCAAGGAGGTCGCGATTCCAGCTCGACTCCGACTGGTACAACATAATATCCTCCACAGGATTTACGTCACGGGCCCCCGTTTGGTCCGAATGGGCTTTTCTGAGAAGGGATTATGCAAGCGAGGATGTGGGCAGGTCGCTACTTTTCTTCATATTATTTGGGAATGTCACGAGATTGCTGCTTTTTGGAGTGGGGTCCATGAGGTCATGAAGGAAGTGACTGGTGTTGCTCTCTTACCGGAGGCCAGACGCTGCTTGTTGAACGTTTGGGAACCCACGGACTATAAGGTAGCTCAGACTCAGTGGGCATCCCTGGGGGCCATGATCGCCAAGCGAGATATTGCTCAGTTGTGGGGGTCCCAGAGGCCTCCTACAGTAGACTTATGGAAGGAAAACATGGATTGGTGTATGTTCAGGGAAAAGACTGTGTACCTAGCCAGGGGCCATCCCCGGAAGTGGTGTAGAGTGTGGGGACCTTGGAATAGTTATCGTGGAAACATATGTATACCGCCTGCAGTGGATAACATTGATGTTCCACCTTCCCCCTGACCCATGCATTTTGACCATTCTATTGTATTTTTATTACATCTGACCCCTGTCCCCCACCTCCCCTTTCTTCATATCGATTGCTGCTCATTGTATTTCTTCCTCCCTTAATTGATCTGGCACTTTGTACAACATGTTTTATGCCTTGCTTGTTTTTTATATTTCAATAAAAAGAAACATAAATAAAATTAGACTCATGAAATTCTTTGAGTTGTGTGTTACTAAATTGGCATATTTTTTAACGACCAATCTGTCATTGTGACTAACCATTTTTATACATTCTCAATGATGGCCAGTATTCAGCTAATTAGTTAGGAGTATTTTGTACACATTTATCAACAGGTGTTTTTTTTATCCTTTTCGTATTATGATGCATTAAAATGGTTTGTAATGTTTTTTATTAACAGACCACAGTTAATATTTACAACTGCTGTTAAATCTACATATTGAGATTCGGGCTGCCATCTGGTAGTCTATTTCAGGTGCAACTAGTGGTGTATTCCGATCATGCCTGCCAACATTTGGGGGTTCCTAAGAGAGTGATTTAAAAGAAAACACATGGGAATATAATTTTCTTGTTAACTTCCTTTGGAGTAGAGCAGAGTTCTTCAAACTGTGGGGCGCGCCCCCCTGTGGGGGCGCGACACCATCCTAGGGGGGGCGCGCACGCCACTCTAATTTTACCTTTGTTCCCTGTCGCAAGTCTTCTTAGAGAACTCCGGAATGGTTGGAAGGAGGAGGGAGGGGTAATCGCGGGGCACGAAGTGCCCATGCTTTTATTATGTTCACCGTCCCAGGAGGGGGTTAATTCATTCAGCTGCAGTGAGGAGACAGGAAGTCTCCTCTGCTAAAACTGAAGGTACACGAACTGAAGACAGCCTTCGCATTCGATATTATTATAGAGAAGACTCCTAGCCACGCACTGCAGCTGAAATGCCTGTCTGTTCCTTTGCTTTCAGTTTAACCCCTTCTCTGCAGGGTGTTTTCCCCCCGCTGTGCGGGGGGAGGGGGGCCGCCCGCGGCGCCGTTGCCACATCCGTTTTTAGAACGTTCAGCACAGCGGGGAAATTAGCCCCGCGTGCGAATGTTCCAACGGCGGTGACGAGCTCAGCTCGTCATGAGTGCAGCTCCGCTGAGCTTGTCACCAGCTCCCATGTGGTTAAGCAATGGTGACATCCTGCCTCTCCCTGCAGCTGAAGCATTTCAGCTAAATTAATTAATCCCCTCATGGGAGGGTTAGCGCTTCCCAGGAAGGAGACCGTTTCTTTTAAAACTACACATGCTGGCCCGCAAAATGCCAGCCAGCCATGTGTTCTTTTGCAGACTGCATATTCCCTTTTATTATCACCAGTATACCGGATGCACAGCTAAAAATACTGTATGTTATCTTCACATGACATTAGTAATCAGGAAAAGATCACAATATCTTCTGTTAGTTTAAACATTGTTTGTAAAATCATTGCATTACTCGCAATTCATGTAATGATTTTCATGTTGCCCGTTCTTTGACTTGAAAAATACAAGAAAAACGATTTTGGTACATTATTAAAAATAATGTTTAAACTAACAGAAGATATTGTGATCTTTTGCTGATTACTAATGTGAAGATAACATACAGTATTTTTTAGCTGTGCATCTGGTATACTGGTGGTTTTCCACCATAAGTATTGTGGTAGTTCAATAGGTTGGCTACCTTCTAACTGGATTGCACGGCATTCACTAAGTGAAAATTGATTATTCTTTGTTTACTGTGTTCAAATACGATGTGCGCCGACTCCTCACAAAAGCCCTTTTATTATTAGCCATAGATTATTCAGGCAGCTCTAGAACACAAATAAAAGTTATTTATATTTCTATTTGCTGTTCAAAGTATGCACGGACAAGTACTGACAAAACAGCTTTTAGGTGACTCCTTATTTTTGCACCCCCTGGGACATCAAAATAATAAGCTGGCAACCCTAATCACAAGACTGGAAGTTTGTTGCAGGATCACCACATTATTTATTTCCTCCCCCCTGATTTCTTGTTACTGCCATATTAGCAATAGTTTAACCGCATCGCTGCTGCGGCGATTTTTGCGCTGTGAGGCTTTTTTTTAAAATAACCACGTTACATGACGAGCTCAGCTCGTCATCAGCACACGCCACCCGTGGGTGATGACCAGCTGAGCTCGTCAGCATCGAAAGGGTTAACACATTTGAAACCCTATGCTGCCCTCAATAACATTCTGAGTTACTTCAAGTGTTTGTGAATGCACCTTGCATTCAGACAACTTGCTTCTCATTCTTGCCCTTCACTTTCACGCTCACCCTGCACTCACACTGATCCCATGCACTCACACCATTCGCCCACTTACCCTGCACTCACAGTGATCTCTCTGCACTCACAATGCACTTGCACTGTTCACCCTGTACCTCACCCTGCAATCACACAAGCACACTACTCAACCTGCGCTCAAGTGACACTTCACTCACCTGTCCCCCTCACTGCTCAATCTGCAATCTCACTCAAATAAGCCCACCACTAACTATACATTCATTCGTCCCACTCTGCACTTATATCTGCAGCCAAATTCATATGGTCACCTCGCTCACCTAGCAGTCACTCCTCTTACCCTACTCGCAAACTGTCACATGGCTCACTGTGCATTCACATGAGCACTCCTGCCACCCACACAGCACAGAGGGTTAATGTGCCTGCTCCATAGAATGTGTACCATGCAGATCACAGAACTGAGTGTGAGTAAACAATAAATAGCGCTATAACAAAATAAAGAGAGATGAGGTGCATCGTTGGTGAGTGGTAGTGAGGGAATTCATGGAGAAGGAGGACATGTGGGAGAGGGCATTGCTGCAGTTTGTGCGCTAGCGCAGGGGGAAGCACAGAGATGTGTCATATTCTTGTTAATATGTTGCATCCCTGTGCTTCGGAAGTGCACAGCGTGGCGCAGCCAAAGGGCTTGCGGTGCCACACTGCGGCACTTCCTTGTAAATCTGCCCCTGAATGTGGAGCACTACCTGAGGATGGCAGTAGCAAAACTCCATCCACAGATTGACCGTCTGTGGCGAAAAACAGGCACACCCGTCACATTTATGTTGGTGGTGTTATCAATCAATGTCATGTGTAAAAACAAAGCATCCTAGTAAAACAATTTGCGCACATTTTATCTAGGAAAATGGTGGTTTGAGCTATGTAATAATCTGTCATTTCAGCACACCCACTCACAAATCTGAACTTTATTAAACACTCTTATTATGTTGAACATTATTTCCTGGATATGGCCCAGGATATGCGCTCTGCGGTCAATTATGTAGTGTACCAGATTCCAGAAATTTCTGTCAGGTGTTGGGGGGGGGGGGGGCCTACAGCTAAAATAATTGAGCTGGGGGGGCTCAACCTACAAAAGTTTGAAGACCTCTAGAGTAGAGGAACACAAAAAATGTATCCTTTCTAGCTAATACAATTGTCCTTCTCCTTCCTAATCAGGGAGTGTTGGCAAGTATGTTTGAGATGCAACTGCGCCAAAAAGCAGTTGTTCATTATTTTAGTCTTCTGTGCTTAAAATGTCACCCATTTAAATGGACATTTACACGGAAATGTAATTCTTTCAACTTTTATTGAAAGTTGCCCTCCATTACTACAGGCTGGCATGCACACATACCTGCCAGCTTATTTTCAATATTTATATATTTTACCTTGCAGAAGAACTAAGTCAGGTAAATATTGCTCCACTTAAATTAGGTAAAACCTGCACGTCTGCTCAATTTTATGAGGATGACAGTGCTTTGCGACCTAATACCATTTTGATTGCTGTGCTGTCTAGACTGAACAGGTATTGCTTGTTTAATTGTTTATCTATGAACTGCAACAAACCAAAAGTTATGGTGTTCTAGAGCAGGAGAATTAAAGAGTAGATGTGGAATAGTTAGAAGCAGAAGAGTTAATAATTAATATTTGCTTTCTGAGGATGGTTGGGTCTTCGCCGTGGACCACCTGACCGGATGTCTTGAGGCCTGGCAGGCAGCATCCTTGGGGTTTTGTCTAGAACATGGGTACTCACAAACATTTTCCCTCCCGGGGGGCAAACAGTTTGGCCTATGGTGTGACTGATGGCCACACTAATGCCAGCTCGGCAGGGGTGTCAAGTGGGTGTAGGGGGAGCGGAGCATGTACATCTAGTGGTTGAACTCAATTGCACAATGTGAAACCAGAAAACCAGGGATGAATCCTGGCTCCCCCTTGTGACCAAATTGTTTTATCCAAGGCAATTATTTTAGTTCAATATCCCTCCTTTTTCTTCATTATCATATATAAGAGGACCTCAAAATACATGACTTCTGGATGCGTGCTATACAAAATCTTCTCCTGTTTTTTAATGTAATCACTAATGGCATTGTTGTCAGGATGGGGTTGGGAAGCATGAACGCTTCTAAATTCATGTTTGAATACCGTCACTTAAAAAAAAAACTTTTTTAACGCACTGCTATAATCTGATTTAATAAGCTGAAGTGAATCTACAGGATATTTAAATACTTTTTGAATTTTGAACAGATATATTTTCACACGTTTGCTGTCTTTAAAATTGAAGTCTCTCCTAAAGTTATGAGTCTAGTTACTTCTTTAACTGCAATTCACCTTTAAATTAGTGCTTGCTGTTTGTTTAACATTTTTTTTAATGTTAGTGCAGAGTCGAGGAAACAGCAGCCCAGTGCTGTTGGGCCGCAAGTAGAGGTCAGGAGGGCTGGGTGCCGGTGGGCCGCACTTTGAGTATCACTGGTCTAGAACCAATGTGGGCTTCCCAGGGTGTGCGGCTTCCACGTTTCGGCAGGGGAATGCACAACAGCATTCCTTTCCCTTTAAAACTTGTATCCTTAGTTAGTTTTGAGGCTAGCAGTGTCCGGGTTCTTCATGCGGGCTCTGGTGGAGGGGGCATGCTGGTATCTCCAGGTGGCAATGTATTTAAATCAAGAGTGCGGTATTTCCTTGCAGGCTTAAGCCCTCCTTTCTATAGTTGTGCTGCTTTTTATTTCCGTTTTTCTTTTTGGGATTTCTTCAGCCTTTTTCTGTGCTCCAGTGGTGGTCCCTGCTTGCAGCCGAATATGAGAGAGTGCTGGCGCAAGAAGTAAAGGTAGGCCTAGCCACAAATACCATTAAGACTTGAATTGAGTTTAAAAAAATAGACTATTTACCTAATCTCGTTTTACAACAGTTTACATAGGCAGCCGACATCAACAGAGTTGTGTGATGGACTACATGCTATTTAGTTTATACGTAGGTAACTTACAAACTTGCACTGCTTCCCACCAAAGGTATTGTTCTTGTAAGGTACGAATGCCTCAGTCATCTGTGATTCAGAAAGGCGGATTTCCAATACCTGAGTAAATCTATTGACAGGATTATGATAATAAAGACAAGGTAAAAAATCCAGGTTCCAGTGCGTTTAGGATTAATAAATTATATGATGACTGTTTATTCTACATCATTTTATGCTTAAAAAATAATTCAATTAATAATGGTGAGAGTCATTGTTTTTATTCTTGCAGGACCGATTAAGAAACGAAGGGCAGTGAAAAGTTGCTTCTTGCACACAGTAGCTGGAGATGATAAGGAAACCCCTACACTTCCTTCCAGTAATTGCTGGAACACTAAATCTACAAAATAAAAGTTCCAAAATAGATCATAGAAAGGATGCTTGATTGTAATGACTCTAGCAAGCATGAACCGCACACAAGTTAGTGAGTATGATGCTCGAGTGTAACTTGTTAGAATAACTTTTGAGAACATTGATCACATATGGCTATTTTAAAGGATAAAATAATAGGATGTCCTTCACAATCATGAAAGAAAAAAACAAGCTCTTAAATGTCACTGTACCCACGTAATGGAATTTCAGATATAAATATGAACCATTTAAATGATTAGAATGAAGTATTGTAACTGAGCCTTATCAAATGGATATTTAGAGAGCTGTAAGTATCCACTTGAGGGCATACCCCCCGCCCCCAATTCCTAATACCCTCACAATGTTTTAGTAAATAATTTTTAAGATTGGGGGATATTTACACTGAAATTAAAAGAATCCTATTTTTGTCCACTCATTCAATTTCTATACTACATAATGAATCAGAAAAAATAAGACATATTCATCAAATAAGTGAAAAATTGATGCAGGAAATCTGGTGGTGATAAGTTTTTATTTCTTGTTTCTTCTCATCGGAGAACAAACAGCCACAACGTGTTTCACCCTGTAGTGGCACGCAGGCCCTGGACTTTTACAAGACTAGAATATACTGTTAATACAAAAATAAATATGAATAATTGCAAAGTCTGTTTGTACGTTAGTGACAGTAGGACAAGAGGTGTCTGTGTCCAGTTCCAGCGTCCATGTGCTTCACAAAGGTGATCTACTGCAAGCATGAGTTGAAAACCATAGACTACTTAGATTGTATGTCAAGTGCAAAACTCTGTGTAGAGATCGTGTGGTGGGAAAACAGGACGTCTTGTGTGTTAGTGAGAAAATATGCACATGTTATGGGAATAAGCCCAGTACTTTATCTCCTATATAATGATGTGGTCTTTACCCTTCAAACAGTGTGCTGTAAGTTTGGTCTATCAGGGACAAGGAAAAAATTGTGGCTAGATGAGTCTTAGATGATGGAGTAAGCAAATGTAATTGAGTAGAAATTATTCATAAGAATTAGAAATGTCAGGTGATCTCAAAATTAGAATACTGGAACAGATATCTGTTTATGGTATGCTCAGGCTTATGATTTGCTCTTTTGGGAAAGTTGGGTGTAAAGAAGTCCCTATTTTTGCATCATCACCCCCAAAGAATTGGACTGATGCTACTGGTTTCTCGACTCTTATACTGCACAGAGACCTACTAACCGGACCTCAGAGCAGTGCTCTGGTCCTTAAAAGTATATATTTAATAGGATTATACCCTATTCAACTAACTTGACTTATTTATAAGTCCTAGTATAGGGCTTGTAAGTCAGTGTCCCACCAGGGCTGCAGCAATTTTTGTGCAACGAGGATGTGACAACATGCAAACGTCTTCCAGCCTTCCAGCCTTCCATCGCAGACTGGTAGAGCATCCTCAGGCTTATGATTTGCTCTTTTGGGAAAGTTGGGTGTAAAGAAGTCCCTATTTTTGCATCATCACCCCCAAAGAATTGGACTGATGCTACTGGTTTCTCGACTCTTATACTGCACAGAGACCTACTAACCGGACCTCAGAGCCAGTGCTCTGGTCCTTAAAAGTATATATTTAATAGGATTATACCCTATTCAACTAACTTGACTTATTTATAAGTCCTAGTATAGGGCTTGTAAGTCAGTGTCCCACCAGGGCTGCAGCAATTTTTGTGCAACGAGGATGTGACAACATGCAAACGTCTTCCAGCCTTCCAGCCTTCCATCGCAGACTGGTAGAGCATCCTTAACGCTGCTAACTCAACTTTGCCATTTAAACTAATTGCAAAGGCCCATTTAAACTAATTGCAAAGCCCAAACCTCCATTTTTTTATTTAAAAACAAAATATATATTTTTATTAGTTATATAACAATCATCGGTAAGACAAGCCGCATGTATAGCTTTCAAGGTCACATTAAATATAAAGCATTCTAAACATAAATTCTCTTCTTCCCCTTTCACTCCCCCGGCAATCAAAATGTGATCTAAAAAACACTCCACACACCCCGCGTTTTCAATCATCCCCGGAATCATCATCTGAGCTCTCATCGTCAACATTTTTCCATTTTATTTTTGGGGGGGAAACATTTTTTATTAGCAATTTTGCATCAGCGTTGTACATTTCAGCATGAAAAGAAAACTCAATAAACAAATTCTTCTCCATTGATAATGTAAGAGTACAATATATGGTTTGATGTGCCCACAGTGTGTATTTGCAATACATGTTTGGCTGCTCAATCAACATTTCCCATCCCACTGCCCCCTCCCCGACCTAAGTCCCTGGCTGCAATTAAGGGTATCATATGTCCCACCCTCTTCAACGTATACATGAGCCCCCTCGCGGCCATCGCTCGCCAACACAACCTCAACATCATCTCCTACGCTGATGACACTCAACTCATCCTCTCACTCACCAAAGACCCTAACACCGCCAAAACCAACCTACATGAAGGAATGAAAGAAGTAGCTGAGTGGATGAAGCACAGCCGTCTGAAACTGAACTCAGACAAAACGGAAGTCCTTATCTTAGGTACCTCCCCCTCCGCCTGGGACGACTCTTGGTGGCCAGAGGCCCTTGGAAAAGCACCCATGCCAACGGACCACGCACGGAACCTGGGCGTCATCCTGGACTCCTCATTCTCTATGAACAGACAGGTCAACGCCGTTTCATCCTCCTGCTTCAACATTCTTCGAATGCTCAAAAAAACATTTCGCTGGATCCCCACCGAAACCAGAAAAACGGTCACCCACGCATTGGTTACCAGCCGCCTGGACTACGGTAACACCCTATACGCCGGAACCACCGCAAAACTCCAGAAAAAACTCCAACGCATCCAGAATGCATCAGCCAGACTCATACTAGACATCCCACGTAAAGACCACATCTCTGGCCACCTGAAAAACCTTCACTGGCTTCCCATCAATAAGAGGATAACATTCCGCCTCTTAACCCACGCACACAAAGCACTTTACGAACTTGGACCAGATTGCCTCAACACACGACTTTCATTCTACACCCTCTCCCGCCAGCTACGCTCCTCCAACCAAGCCCTTGCCGCTGTCCCTCGCATTAACAAATCCTCCATGGGAGGAAGATCCTTCTCATACCTGGCAGCTAAAACCTGGAACTCACTTCTCATTCACCTTCGCCTCCCTCAGAACCATCTAGCATTCAGAAAGCTACTTAAAACCTGGATATTCGACAAGTAATTCCCCACCTTTCCTCAAGCGCCTTGAGACCCTCTGGGTATGTAGCGCGCTATATAAATTACCGAATTGAATTGAATTGAACTGCTATTAAACGGCCATGTAGCAATACCGTGCATGACTATAGGTATATCAAGCAACAATTATTATACATTTACTATACTACTGCATCCAGCACAATTACTTTGAACGTTTATGGGCTTATGGGCTAGCTTCAGGGTTAGTTGAAAGCTGTGGAGGCTCACAAATATTCCCTCAGGATTCGTTCCATTTCCCCTATATCTTGGACCATTTCTTGGGACAGCCCCTATGGGTATAAACTGCTCTTTCCGCCACCATTGCTGCATCCATATCATTTTCCCACTGTATCTGTGTGGGCACTATTCCAGATCCCCAGTTCCTAGCAATATTCCTCTTCGCAATTGCCAACCCAAGCGTCGCCCAAGTCTGTAGTCCCAGGCTGCGGTCTGTCAGCTGCCAAATATTTAATAAGCAACATCCGGGATCAAGCCGTATCTCTGCCTCACCCACCTCTGATATTTCAGTCAGTACCCGCTCCCAGTAAGCTTCTATTTTAGGGCAGTCCCATACGATATGAAAGTACGTTCCTGGTAGTCCGCAGCCTCTTAGACAGGTCGGATCAGGCGCATGGCCCAGCCTGTGCAACATGGTGCGAGAGTAGTAACACCTTAAGTTGCAACACCTTAAGTTGTATTAGTTTTAGCCAGGACGGGATAGCCGCATCCCTGGCCAATGCCAGCGCATCCAGCCAGTCCGCGTTCTCTATGTCACCTAACTCCACCTCCCACTTGCTACGCAGCACAACCATAGGATCCGGGAGATTGTTCACTAGTTTACGGTACGTTTGTGAGATAGCTTTTTTGTCCAAATAGTCAGTGAGAAGTTTGTCTTCAAGTGGAGAGGAGTCAGCTAGTTTAGTGCTTGGTGGGATTGCACTCTATAATGCATGTCTAATGTGGATGTATCGGTACAATTCAGTATCCGCCATACCATACCTCTCTTGTAGAGCTGCAAAGGATATGATTTCTCCCCTAATCCACAGATCCCCCACCTTCGTGATGCCAATGAGGTCCCATTGCCTGAATCCCTTGGTATTAGCCAGGGTGCCAAGTCGGCGTGTCTCCCAGAGCGAGTTGGCCAATGTGAGTACTCCCTCCCATCCCAGGGCTCTTTGTGCCGTGTGCCAGATTTTGATTGTGTGTGCTGTGGGGCCTGTGAGTATGTGCCGCTTTTTATTAGTGTAGAGGGCCTTCATCAACTGATCCACAGGAAGTACATGTCTGTCAAGTGTGTATACTGGGTCATGTTGTGGAGCATGAAGCCATTGGTTTACAATCATCTATTGTGCAGCCCAATAGTACAGTTTGACACTTGGTAAGGCTATACCCCCGTCGTACCAACTGCGGACAAATTTAGATTGTGCTATACGGGCCGGTTTACCATCCCATAATAAGGGGGAGACCTCTGCGTCAATGGCTTTAAAATAGGAGAGAGGGACCTGGAACGTGGTGTTGTGGAGTGCATAGATGAACCTGGGGAGTCCGAGCATTTTAAAAAAGTGCTGCCCGTCCCAGAAGCATCAGTGGGAGAGATCTCCAGTGCGTGACATCCGATTTGAGCCTCTGCAGGGGTTTCATTACATTTTCTTCCATGAAGATAGATTCTTGTGGAGTAACGTAGATGCCTAAATATTTAAACCCTCTGGTCACTGTTTGTAATGTGCAGTCAGGGGGTAGGGCTGGCATTTGACCGTGCAGCAGATATAAGAGCGTGTTTTTGTCCAATTTATAGTGTAGCCTGTTACTGCCCCATATGACGTGAGGACCTGCATCAGGGCTCCTATTGAATCTGTGGGGGACATTAGATATATCAGCACGTCATCGGCGTATAGTGAGATGCGGTCCTCCCAGCCTGCCTCCCATGTGATTCCACGAATCAGCGGTTCCATACGTGTTCTCGTCACCAACGGTTCTAAGATAAGCCCAAATAGAAGCGGGGATAACGGACACCCTTGTCGTGTCCCACGTCCTAGCGTGAATTCCCTTGAGATATGGCCATTGGATACCACATGGGCTAGGGGCGCCAAGTACAATAGCCTGACCCAACCGCAGAATTTTTGGAGCACCGCAAATAAAAACGGCCATTCCACAAGGTCGAATGCTATTATGGTGTCTAAGGATAGGATGGCCGCATCCTCCTGCAGGAGCGGAATGTGGTGGAGCACTCCGTGAAGACGTCTAAGATTAAGTGAGGTGTTTCGTCCGAGCATAAAGCCGGACTGGTCTGGGTGAACCAAAGTCGTGAGGTGGGGTTGCAGTCGGAGTGCTAAAAGTTTTGCCAGTACTTTTGCGTCTGCGTTCATTAATGTTATCGGACGATATGATGTCAGTTCCGAAGGCTTTCCTGGTTTATGAATTGCCACAATAGTAGCTAGTCTTTGGTCTCTGGACATTATGCCTTGCGTTCGACAGTCATTATACATGGGGAGCATGTGGGGGGTGACTTTCTGGGAAAGTTTTTTATAGAGTTCCACTGGTAGACCATTTGGTCCCATCGTCTTCCCGGTGTGGAGTGCTGCCAATGCCTTTCCAATTTCTTCTACCGTTAAGTCATTCTCGAGTGTGTGCATGTCTTCAGACGACAATGTGGTCAGTGGTATGCTGTCGAGGAATTGTAGGCAATCGTCTTCCGTCATTGCACCCCGTAGAGTGTATATCTTTTCATAGTATGTGGCCAGTTCTACTATCATTCGGGGGTCTGTGGTGGTGGACCCATCCGGTAGTGCAATCTGAGCTATCCATCGGTCTGCCTTTTCCCTCCGCTCCAACCATGCAAGCATTTTCCCCGTTTTATCTCCCAATTCATAAATCCTATGTAAGGTATCTGTGTGTCTAGTTTTCGCCATATCTTCTGCATATGCTCTGTATTCTTGGGCTGCTAGTGTTAGGGTATGTGCTGTGATGTCTGAAGACATATCTGTTTCACTGAGTGTCTTCACTTTATCCTCTGGTCTAACAGCGCTGGGATGCCTCAGGGTAGCCATGAGCTATAAAAGAGCGTATTCATTCATTCATTCATGTCAGTGGGATCCAACGTGTGGGTTGTCTCCGCTCTCTGCAGTTCAACCTCTGGTGAATTGAGTTGCTCCCTATGTTCCTTCTTGTACCTAGTGATCGTCGAGATGGCCTGCCCCCTAATTACTGTTTTATACGCTTCCCAGAGGATGGAAGGCAAGTCTACCGATGCTAGATTGTCTTCGAAATAAGGGTCAGTGGAAGTTGTTTATGCTTTCGCTATTTTGTGATTCTTCAGATAGCCTGGGTGTACAGGGTAGATTCTCTGTCGCCTAGGGAGGTGCGTGGTGTATGTAATGTAATGTAATGTTTACTTGTAAAGCGCACTGTTGCCTGTCGGCGTCCTAGCGGTGTATACCGCTGGGGAACCCGTCCTGGCTTTCCCTGTGGGATGGTCCCTACTGGGAATCCCAAAGCTGGAGCCAGGAATCCCGGCGTTGATGGGGCCGTTGTGGAGATTAGGCAAGCCAATACTCAGAGTTGCCGAGTGGGACCCCTGGTTAGAGTAGGCACCGAGGCGAGAATAATCGAGTCTGCTGACCCTGGTCCACGACCCTGCCGCGCCGGGAATTGAACCAGGGTCCCGGGCCGACTTCTGCTTCCGGGTGTACCGCCTCTAACCAGTGAGCCACACCACTCCACTGAATCTATCTATGTGAGCTGAATCGGGTAGTGGTCCGCAATTCCTCTTGTTAAATGGTCTATTGCTGGGGAACTTCGAATGCGGAACTGACCGTACCTGGGACCTTGCACTCTCCTGAGCGATTTCGGACTCTGCCGCTACATCTTGCCGTACCCGCTTCGCGGGTGCCGCTGCGCGGTTTGGGAGCCACCTTTCAAGGTCTTTGTGTTGTGTGCCTTGTTTGCCTGGGGAGAAAGGATTGACTGCTTCAGGGGTGGAGCGCTGCAGGGACTCGCATTCGCAGGATTCCCTGCGTGACCTGTGTCACCTGGTCGGCGCCCCCTGATAGCCCGCCCCCGGGACGGCAAACATTTTAAAATCCTTCAACTTCCCTGGTTTCAGCTGGAACTTCGAATGCGGAACTGACTGTACCTGGGACCTTGCACTCTCCTGAGCGATTTCGGACTCTGCCGGTGCGCGGTTTGGGAGCCACCTTTCAGGGACTTTGTGTTGTGTGCCTTGTTTGCCTGGGGAGAAAGGATTGACTGCTTCAGGGGTGGAGCGCTGCAGGGACTTGCATTCCCTGGAGTCCCTGCGTGACCTGTGTCACCAGGTCTGCGCCCCCTGATAGCCCCGCCCCCAGGACGCCATTCTTTCTATTTAACAGGCCTACTCCCACGCTGCGCGGGAGCGCCGGGCGAAGCCCGGGCAAAGGGCGGGCCCTCTTGGGCCCTCAGAGACCTGAGGAGACTGGACTGAGCAACCCCCCTTTATTTTACATCTTCTCCCCATTGTTGGGTATAGTGGTTTGATTATTGCTTAGGAAGTGATCCATTAAGGCCAACGTTATCAGTCATTACTATTTCTTGGTTCTATTATCACTATATTGTTACCATAGCATGGCATCTAACAGAACTAAATGTACCAAAGCTAGCAACAAGGGAGGGGGAATTATCGGGCCTATTGATGCTTACATTACTTTGGCTGTTTCAGCTCTAGAGAAGGAGATTGATTTAACAATTTGTCAACTGTCTCTAGATCCTGTGCTCCAAAAAAGGTCCTCACTTGGGAAAATTGCTTTAGCGAAGTCTCCTATCCCTGTACTGACCCAGACCCAACCCCCAACCCACAACCAGACCACGAAGGAGGACACAATCACCTTAGATATAAGTGGGATAGACACCAGTTTGGCCTCCTTTATGGCCTATCCAAATGTCGATAAGGGGGGCAGAAAGAGTGTTGAATTAAATAACCCGCCTTTACTGGCACAAAAATCACTACAAAGCACGCCGGTATCCGCCGTCAAGCTTAAACGCGGTGGAGCTCGACAAAAGGGGGGGCCGTATAAAGAGACCTAAAGTATCCTCTTTGGCTCATAAGGTTAAGTTAATTAAAGATAACACTAACACCTCAACACAGGGGGAGTCATTTGCTCATATTGCAGACAGACCAAATCTCGAAATAGTAGATCATGTTTATAAAGATGGTGGAGACACGGCACTATCATTAGACAAAATACAACATCTGATTAAGTCCCTAATTCTTCCATTAGTGGAACGCTTGAAAAGGATAGGCAGCCAATTAGATTCCCTTCATGATATCACTAAGGCAAATACAGCCGAGCTGAAGAAACTGACAGATGGAAAATATCTCCCTTCGGCTACAGGTATTCCAAAAGCCCCTGTGGAAAAAAATCCTAAAATTGTTCCAAAAAGACGAGTTTTCCATACCTAGGGCTCATTTTTGATGACCGCTCCACATGGTTGCCCCAAATGGCCACCAAACGTAATGTTTTTGCAAGATCAACCTTGGCCGTCCTTGATTTTTCACGTAAACTAGGGGTGAAGCCACTGGAAGCTGTCCTGAAAGTTTATGACGCAAAATGTGTTTCTTTAGCCATGTATGGAGCAGACCTATGGGGCTTTAAAAACGTAACATTGTTATAGGTTGCAGAGGACAAGTTCTTTAAAAACATCTTATCAGTGCCACAATCAACCCCTGGGTATATTGTTCATCAGGAACTTGGGGTTTATTATCTGGAAGATCGTATAGCTGTGGCACCGCTTTTAAAGTGGATTACAATATGGTTAAATCCAGAACTGGTTTTAAATCATGAGGTTCTGAGAGACTGTCTGGCCCTGGCCCATAGCCACTCCATTCCATGGCTGAAATATGTTAAAAAATTAGCGGATTCATTTGGTCGCCCGGAATTGTTTACTCAGCCCCACAAATTAGTCAAGGGAGACGTGAAATGGGCAAAAGACACATTTAAGCTTAATAAGGGCCTTGCAAGAAAGGAAATGGAACTGAGTAAGACGACTATGAGGGCTCACCAGCTCTTAATTAACTCTACAGATACTGAACTATACTTGAAAATAGTCAACAATGCCAACCACCAATTTCTGTTGACCAAGTTCAGCCTGAATAAATTCCATCTCCTTCTTACTGCACGCCCGGGATGGTCCAAAATGATAGATCTGGATATCTGTCCTTGTGACGGGTTTTCTATAATGGACACTGTTCATTTTATGTTTTTCTGTAAACACTTTTCGGAGATACGGAAAAAGTTTATTGTACCCCTGATTAAACATAAAGGGTTCAGACATGTTAAACCTGCCCTTATGTACCTTCAGCTGTTATCTAATACTTGGGAAATTTTTAATGTGGCGAATTTTTTAACAATAGCTATGAGACTAGGGAAAAACATTAATTGGACTAGTTGTAAATAGTAGATTTTATGAGTTTTAAACTGAATGTTGTGTTTAGCTTGATTTTAAAATGTATTTTGGCCATGACTTTGATGTGTGTATACTTTTATGGTTTTTGATATGAACCGAATAAAGTACTTTTGACTGACTGACTGACTATTGCTGTTATTTTCTCCAGAGGTATCGCTAGCGTCAATATGTAGTCTATACGGGATAGACTGTTGTGTGCGCCCGAGTGAAAAGTATAGTGGTGGTCGGCAGGGTGTTTAAGTCTCCACATGTCCTTCAGTCCTATAGCATCTAGAAATTCCCTAAAAGCATGAGTGGGTCTACTTGTTTCCCTGGGAGGATTACGATCTATGGCCGAGTTAAGAACCGCATTGAAATCTCCACCTATGATTAATTTCCCCTCCGGGAGACCAAGCAGTAGTTTCACAAGATCTTGGAAGGCACCTTGATGTAGCGTCGGGGGGATATATACTGAGACTATGTTATAATTGCGTCCTTCCCATTGACAGGCGATTGCAGTGAAGCGTCCCTGATCATCTGTCCATGTATTTTTAATTATCAATGGGGAGCCTTTGTGTATGAGGATACCAACCCCTCGTGACCCTGAGGAGAATTCAGCATGTGCGGCCATTTTGAATCCCCACCGGTTTAGTGCTTTGCAGGCCGTCCCCGTTAAGTGTGTTTCCTGGAGTAATACCACTGCAGGGGCTCTTCGTTTTAAATATTGTAGGACCAGTCCCCTCTTTATTTTGGGCCCTAACCCATTCACATTCCAGGAGATAATTGTTAGGGGGGGGAATCATTTGTGGTGTCTGGGATCTATGTTCCGGTAGTTCACTGTCTGGCATAGTGCATGTAGGGTGAGTGTAGCCTGATAACCGCCATGTTAAGTTGGGTGGAATTAAATCATGCCATCCGCAGGAGCAGCAGTTAACCATACCGTATATAAGAGGTGTCTATGGAGAGATCAGTACATCGGAATAAATGTGTGCGTTTGTGGAGACATTAATCCATATTTTCAAACATAAGTGATCATAGAGAGATTGAAAAACAACCAACATATAACAAAACCATAATAAACCTATTCAATCTAAAACCCTTACCCCCCTCCCTGCCTCCCTGCCCGGTGGATCAAAAGCCTTCCACCTCCCCAACTGAGCAGAGCGCTTACTGTCATAAAGCAACTGTATTGTTCGTGAGGGTGAGACTTCTGTGTCCTTTCTGAACAACCCCCCCTCCGTAATAGTCCATTCGGTGCTGTTTTAGATCTGTGCGGCCTTCCTTCAGGAGTCCCGTTCTGTCTCTGCGTCCTACCTCAAGGTGATCGTCCGAAACAGGAGGTCAGTGGTAGGGCCGCCCCCACAGTCCCATCACATAATCCTGGGCATTGTCCAGGATGAAAGCAGCTGAACAATGGCAGACTCCGTGTGTCTCCTGTAGTGGATCATTGTTCGCAAACAGCAACAGTACATTATTGCATGCCGACACTTGTCCCTTCCCTCGATGGTTACAGATGGATTTCTCCTTTAGGTGTTACGTCTCGCGTCCCGGTTCTTTGTTCCTTTAGCTACTCTCCAGCCTTCCAGCAAATCTTGCGCTTCTCTTGGCAATTCAAAAAAACACGTTTTCCCTACTGATTCAACGCGTAGTTTAGCCAGAAAGATCATTGAGTACTTCAATTAACGGACTCGGAGTGCTCTCTTTACATCTGTGAAACTTCTCCGTTGTTGTGACACTGCTGCCGTATAGTCCGGATAGAAAGTTATTTCTGAATTGTCTATTTTGAGCTGCGGATTGACACGTGCAGCCTGCAAAATGGCGTCACGATCTCGATAGTTAAAAATTCTTGCCAAAATGGGACGTGGTGGTGGTTCCTGGTTTTGGCTTACCCCCAGGTACTCGGTGGGCTCGCTCCACCGAAAAGTACTTGGACAGTCCTTTTGGCTTGAGTTGGTTGTGTATAAGGTCTTCTACAAACAAGTCTATGGCTGGGCCCCCTTCGGATTCTGGTACGCCTACCAGGCGTACGGTATTGCGCTGGGAGCGCCCTTCTTGTTCATCCAGTTTAGCCTTCAGCGTATGTGGGCTAGGGGTCGGGCGGACCGGAATAATAGGGGTAGAGGCCGGATGTAGTGAGCTATCTCATAGCTTGTTTTATTGTTGTACAGAAAGTCAGGGTTTTGGGAGAGAAAGAAGCAGGGATTGAGGATGTGATAAAGTTCCTGGATGTAGAGCTGTCAGGAGAGGAACGGTCCGTAAATACCTCTGTAGCCCTGGACGTCTCAGGAGTAGGTCCGTCTTTTCCACGACGTGTCAGGTGTTCCTCGGAGGTATGTGGAGAGAGAGAGAAAACAGGGCGATTAGTCCTCAACGCAGGACTGTCTGAGTACTGTCACCGACACCAGGGTTGTGTGAGGGAGGAAGCGAGCGTGAGGAATGGGATGTTAAGGTCAGCTACGGGAACAAGTAAGAAAGGGAGGGAAGAGCGTGAAGTGATGAGGGTTCAAGTGAGGGATTTTCTAAACTACCGGGCTCGTGACGTGGTCTATAATACAAATATACAGTGCACTTAGTGTTCAGCAATGTGAGGGGACACTCTATCTACACCTATATACAAGTCCACCTGGGAGCCAGGAGACGGGGTACTCACATGCCCCGCCGCAACTCTCCCGCGAGTTGCGGCCGCTCTCCAGCCACCTCCTGGGGACTTCACCAGTCTTCGCTCCAAACGTCCTCCTCCTCGTCTCCGGTCTTCTCTTCTCCGTCACACCCGCTTCTTCCGTTCTCCAACTCGGGTTCTCCGCACGCTGTCTCCTGCCACAAGTCCGCCGCCTTGAACGCTCTCTCCTCGCTTCTCTCGGCTTTTCTGTGTTCCGGGTCCGGGTCGAGGGCGGGACTTCTGGGGTCAGAACAGGGTGTCTCCGGTCTGTCGTGATAGGTTCCTGTAAGGGAAGAGAAAGGGGAGGAGATCGTGTTGCCAGGGACGCGGTTGGTCGGGTTCAGAGACAACAGAATTAGTGCTGAGCCATCGCCCAATGGAGGTAGGAGACGATTCCGTTCCACAGCATATTATCATCTTCCAGCTTTTGCACTTTCCGTTTCAGGTCCGCTGCGTCCCAGGTGAGCCCTGTCGTCGTCGTCTCAACTTCCAGTAGTCGATCCGATATCTTCGCAAAGTCCGCTCTCAGTAGGGAGACATCTGTCGAAATGGTGCCCACTGAAGATTGCATCAGTTTTAAGGCTGCCATGACGTCTTGCAGGGTGACCTTCTCGGTAGTGGTTTGGTCGACGTTCAGCGGGGGCGGTGTGCGCGGAGTATCTCCCCTTGAGGGGTCCGGGGGATCTTTGTTATACGCATATTTGTCTAATCTCGGGACCTGTTGAGCGCGTTGCCCCCTGCCGCTCCTTGTTCCTCTGTACAGCCTAGTATATGTCAGACGAGTCGTAATCAGGCAAACAACAGTCTGTACGGTTGCAGAGCAGTATGCTGGTCCTTTCCGCAGGGGGTTGGGGCCTTGTGGCGCTCTAGCCTGCAGGACCGGTTCCACTTCAGTGTGACTATGGTGGCGCTTCTCAGTGCATTACAGCGCACAGTTCACCTTGCGAATGCCAGGATTTGATCACTACGCCGGTACTCGCCGATCAATGATGTGCCCAGTACACGTTTTTTGCTTCTGTAGAGCACTTGGTCAGGCCCACGGCCTCAGAGTTACAGCGACTGTCATGGGCGCATATGGCTTCCGTGTGTGGAGTGGTATACTGAAGGGGATATATTGACAATACCTCCTTCACTCTGGTGTTTGTCGGCGAGGCCGGTTTTTCAAAGCACGCCAGCAGGATCCTGGGCGCTGGATGTAGGCCGCTACTCTCAGTTGCAATGGCGCCAAAGATCCGACCGTCGGGCTTCAGCCGTTTCCCCCCCCCCCTGCGGGGCTCAGAGCCGCTTTCCGCCGATGGCAAGGCGGGGGGCCCACTCCGGTCTGCCCGAATCTGTGCCAAGTGTGATGAGGCCCAGACCCCATGTCAATACCTTCACCTGCAGCCGTTGCCGCTATGAGCTTCGTCCCGCACTCCACGATCTCGGGCTTCGATGGCACTCTAGTCCCCTCTTCCAGGCGCCAGAACAGGCTGCGATCTTCACGGCGTCGACGCGGCTCGAATTTTACGAGTCTGGGGAAATGGCTTAGTACAATGTGTACCGGAGGTTCTCCCACTGACGATTCCGTGCTGCAGCACCGTTGGTTAAGCGGATAAATGAGCGGATGTTACGGGGAAGGGCTCTTCAGTCGCAGAGCTCCTTTAAGCTGCGGCCATCTTGGCTGGTCGCTAGCTACGCCCCCCCCCAAACCTCCATTTTTAATATATATCAGTCACCCCTAAGGTAGGCCTCTTGTGTCCTAACGCAGGGTTCTGTTTATTAAAAAGTAGGACAAGTATTGTCATATGTCCTAACAGTTAAAGCACCAAAATTGTTGTTTATAATGTGGAACGGCTATTAGCCTAATAGGCGAGTACAGGGTTACACTCTGACAACTCAGCTGTGCTAACTTTTGAATGGGGCTACTAAGGTTGGTACTTTAGACTATAACATTAATTGTTGCAATAAACCCGACTTGAATCCCAAGTCGAAATCAATGTAACTTTTATGTATATGCAACTTTTAGAAAGTTGCCACTCTGTGGCCAATGTTTTCCAGTGGCCACACCCCATCTAGGGAGTAATGTAAATGACTCCCTGGAGCAGGAACAATAGAGGCCTGCCGTTGGAAGAGGGGGTTACCTCTCCTGGCTGGAAGCCACACAGTGTGAGAGTCCAAAAGGTGAGCTTCAAAGGGAAAGCCATTTGAAGGGAAAATGGTGGATACGAATGAGAGGTGTTTCTCTCTTGTTAAGGTGCTCACTTTGCCAGTGGATTCAAGATAGCCTGGCTGATGGCGGCTGATTAGCCAGAAACCGGTCCCAGGATGCTTGTTTCCGGTCCAGGGAAGACATGGCTTGGAAGCTTGGGCTGGACTGTTCCCATGAGGCACAGGGCCAGAATGATTTGCATGTGGCCATGTCTGAACTGTGGTGGAGGAGTGAGCTAAAGAATGATGATGGATTAAACTCAGATCAGTTGACTGGGGGTGGTTGCTTGCAATGTTCAAACACTCCATCCATCATCCCCTTTGGTTTTGCTTTGTCAATGGTTACAGCCCGGAAGAGAAATCACTATGGAGTCTGTGATGTCAATAATTATAAGTCACAAGCAGGAGTCAGTAGAGCATATGGTCAGCGTGGTGGCCCTATTAAAAAAGGTGTATGGAGTCCGGTAATGTGCAGAATAAAACGGGACCTGGGAGAAAAGTAATGGTATTGAATACTTAATGGTACAAAAGAGTACTAGTTGTATATATTCAATTCATTACGCATTGGTAAATTCAGTATGTTGCACACGTAAAATAAGCAAGTTCACAGTAAAATTTGAGTGTGTGTGTATATATATATATATATATATGTATATATATATATATATATCATTGGAAAGATCAGAAACTATATTTCCATTCCTTCCATCTTTAACATGTGTAATGCAGGTTGATTATCGTATTCGGATAATACTCGTCACCTGTCTCCTTGCCACCCCGACCCCCCTCATTGTGGTAATTCAGAGAAGCAGATTACGTGATTTGCCCAGAATCACAGGAAGGAAAGGGGGGGCCGCTCGGCCCTCACGAACGTATGGCGGGGCCCGACCCCCCCATCCCCTGTACCCTCGGTGATGGGGCGTGCCCACACCCCAAGGTGGGTTGCGGCTCAATGACCCGACCCGGGGCGCCCCATCACTGATTGGTGCTGGCCCCCGCCGTTGACCCGGAAGCGGTGTAGTGCTTCCGGGTCAAGGGGGGGGGGGGAACTGGTGTGTTTAAAAGGCCTGGGGAGCACGGGAGGCGCCCTCTTTGGCAACCGCGCTTGCTCCTCGCCCCTCTACTGGGGGCCAAATAATTTTGTTTTTATTTTGCAGGTTGCTGGTCGTCGCTTAGCGCCGGGGCATCGTCGAAGTCTGACTACGGATCAGGTTTGACGGCTGGATCGGTGGTATCCTCCTTACATTTGTGGTGCGCAGGGACGAGAGACCCATGCGAGGAGCCCGCGGTGTTCCCGGTTGATAAGTAAGGCGGGGAAGGCAGGTTCGGGCTGACAAGAGGGGTCGGAGTGGCATCGAGGACTGGGGTGTTACTCCGCGTTACCGGGCAGAGTTCAGTTCCG
Organism: Lissotriton vulgaris; assembly: GCF_964263255.1. Taxonomy (NCBI): domain Eukaryota; kingdom Metazoa; phylum Chordata; class Amphibia; order Caudata; family Salamandridae; genus Lissotriton; species Lissotriton vulgaris. The sequence goes on from NC_141685.1 coordinate 880,711,914, forward strand.
CGGTAGTTCAAAAGGGAGTAGCGTTACCTTGGGTCCCCAGAGACGTGAAGCCCGATCCATGTTTAGCCGAGTACAGGCATAATCGTTGACTGTGCGTGGTTGGTAACAAGTATAACCAGGGAGGGGCATTGCTGCAGCTTAAAGCGACGGTTAAGTCTGTCATTGTACCGGGGTGATTTTTGCAGGCCGATCCCCACGTGAGGTGAGCAATTAGAAGCACACACTCGCGGTCTCAGCTAGGTGGCAATTTTGGCCTGTTTTAAAGAAAGGCGAAGCAGGGCCAGTCCTGGTTAGTACCTAGATGGGAGACCGAATTCGGTTTTAATAATTTCACAAGGGGTTCTTCAAGGCAATTTTGTCTGATTGGAAGCCTTATTTACCAGGGACCAAGGGGACTGTTCTCTAATTTTATTACAATTGATTTTGGGGGGTTATTTAAGTCTGCCAAAGAGTGGGTTTACCCTGCAACTTGTATAAATTGAGGCAATTTTACTGGTTAGGCTCGAATATACAGAGCCCAAGTAAGGAACATTCATCGTACATTGCCTGTTATAAGGGGTCATTGTCATTTTGTTATCCAGGACTTGCATTTAACTTTCCTCTCATCGTAGGTTGGCATTCGGGGCCACAGTATAACGGACTACCAGGGCGGCACACGGGGAACGTCAGGAGCCGAGGACACAGGCAGGCCTGCATTTCACTGCTTCTGGTGGGCCGCCGGCTAGAGCACGCTCGCCCAAGCACCCAGGCTAGCTGGTGTGTTGCCGTCACAGTCAGACCCTCCAGGATTTCGCGATTTCGCGATTTCGCGGTTTGCCGCGAAATCGGCACTTTTGTGAAAATGCCGCGATTTTTACAAAAGTGCCGCGAAATCTGCACTTTTGTAGAAATCGCGCGGCATTTTTACAAAAGCCGCTCTATCCTGGGGGGTCTGAATATCTCCATCAATTTCCCTGGAATTTCCCAGGGCGTTTTCTGCGATCTGAAATCTAGGAGCAGTTTGAAATTGCATGTGCATTAAGTTTATCCTGGGGCAGTTCTGGGGAGCTCCTAAACTGGATGTCATCTCCCAGTTTTGATCTAAATACCGTCCATAAATATCTCGAAACTCATATTTTTTAAGCCGGATGTCACTCCGATATGACTTGTATCTCTAGTCTCAGTACAGCCGACGGTGCAGCGCGCTTTTATCAAGTATATGTTTCAATTATTCATCACAGAGATGCCCCAAGATCTTGTGTCTCATAGCACAACATCATATGTTTCCCATACTCTAAGTATATTTTTATTTTTATATTTGTAGACGCCTAATTAAAACCGTTACGTAAAAAGACGTACAATCGATATAAAAACACAAATCTGAACCTTGTACTTTCTCTCGGATTCGCAGCATGAGAATAATAAAAACGTTTGTCATGTTGTTATAACAAATAATAAATGCGACATTTAAGCTGACGATGATAAAGAACATATTCAAAAAGAATGATAGCAGCAAGCTGATGTATTTTTTTTTTTTAAAAAGGCTTCCGTACTTAGAAAAGAGCGAATTGCATAGAGGATCCGCCCTTGCATTTCACTTTTATTTTTATCCTTCAAGAGATTGGAGCACTATTGTCCTGTTTGTTGTTTTGCTACATTATCTTTCTTTGCAAGGTGACTGGAGGGGCCCGATCGACACAGTTTGGGACATTTACAGCCCTGCCACAAGATGTGGCAGCAAGCGTAATTAAGGGTCTATCTTCAGTTGCAGAAAGGGGGGGTAATATTGTGTATTGGAATATTTGGATGAACAATGATTTTACGAATATCTGAATACGTTATTTTAATTAGGGTGATCATATTTAAAAATAAACTGAAGGCTAAAATAGAGCGAGGACTGCATTTGTGCATTGTCCGAGGAGAACGGAATGTTTTCATCGACATTGCTCACCAACATAGAAAACCCAGACCATGGTGTCCCAAGGGGAATTTAATGCAACCTTTACTCAAAGTGTCAAATGTGTTAGCTAGGGTCTGCTAACTACTTCTGCACTGGGAGATATGAAAACTTACCTTCCTCTGTGCTCAGTCACCCCACTCTGAAAACCAGGACACGTGCTGAATGTACTGAAAATTTGTGGAAGCAGCAAATCCGTAACGCGTGGAAACAGTTCACTTTTAACGCAATCTGACGATGGAAACTAACACCAAAGTTCCCTAATTATTCTTTCATCTTGATAAACCTTTCCAAATAAAAGCAGAAAAAGATCTAGTAAGTGTTTCATAGGAAAACATCATGATCTTGGTAAGTCTAACAGAATTACATTTTTCGGATCCATACTTCAGTTCTTGGCGAGCAATCTATCAATAACTGATGATGATCAGAGCGGTTTGGGATGGGAACAATATCTCGGTGTCATTACAAGAGGATTGACATCTTAAGCCAAAGGAGGCAATGAACTCAAGAAGACGAACATGTAAACATTAAATAGACAATTGGCAAAGGTGACAAACCCAGCAACACCAGTGGCAGCTGCTCCACACACCCCCCTCTCCGGTGGCACCTTCGGGTGTGTCTCCTACTGCCAAGCCCTGCTATGCAACTTCGATAAAAGCTGGTGCTGCTGCTCGGTCGCAGCTGCAGAACTGGCGCCCAGAGTCCTTCGCAGTACACCGTCACCCACCCTTTTATTTATTTTAAAAGTTTTATATAGCGCTAGCTTGACCCGTAGGTATCAGAGCGCTTTAATTACACTACTTCACTTCCAGCAGGATCACAGAACTGAAGTGTTCTGTTAGGACATGCTGTAGTTCTGCATTGCAACTGAGGCACACATGTCCAAAACTACAAACTTGAAAAAGAAAACATTTCCACATATGTTTCGTTCTTCTGCGCTCAGAGAATGTGTAACCTCCTGATAAAGCACTTCTTTATAAAAATGCGCATCTACCGGCTCCGGTTATGAAGTTTCAAAGTAGTGAAGGGATGCACACCTTCTATTAACACTTTTTCTTATTTTCTCCCTTTTTTTTTTTTTTCTTTTTTTCTTTGTTGTCCATTGCGTGCAGATCGGTTATTAGGCATTTGCCCCACTGCCATTTGTCAAAATGTACTTTTAAGTGATGGGACTACCATGTAGCCCCAAAGAACCAGTCGCACAGCTTCATGCCGCCCCTGGCGTGCATGTTTTCATCAAAAATTTTGAGCCATTACTTTTATATTCCAACTTTTCTCTGTAATCTTTTTCCTTTCTCTTTATTCGTTATTTTTCACTCTTTCATCCAAATCCACAGACCGGGTAAAAATGCCAATTTTCATTTTTCTAGTATTCAAACAGTGCCAATCCAGGCTTTTCGAAAGAATATGGATAATGCAAAGATCAACGCAAGCAGTCTTTATTTCTTATAAAAACCCAATGCATTTCGGGCCACCCATGGGCCCTTCTTCGGGGGTCACTACAATAAATAATGATAATAACGGAATAATTAGTAACACTCTTAAATACAATTACGGCAAAATTTCTTAAACAGAATATTTTTTCATTCATTTACATAGCCTATCTGCGCATTACATCTGATCTTTCCTCTATCATTATATCCCTCTTGTGGAGCACGCAGAATCCTCTGTTTGCTCTTTTTTCAACCTATTAATCCAACTATAACAACTTCCCTGATGGTCCCAGTCTTTCACCCTCCCTTCGTCATTAATCTTTTCAAACCCTCTTTTATCCATTCAGATGTCCAAAAGTAAAAACGTTTTGATATGCCAAAGTGAAAATACATCGTGGCTCAAAATTTCAAACTGCTCATTAAAGTTTATACATGCAAATGTCATTCATCCAGTTCTCCCTGTTATCGTAATAATTAAACCTCGGTGCCTCACTTCTCTCTCCCCCACATTTCCTAATTTAATCAAAACGTCTCTACCAACCCCCTTTTCTACATACCTGCTGTGCTTGTATTTAAAAACCCATCTTCATCAACATCGTACTCGAGCAGTAATCTCCTTAGCTATTCCCGCCTCCTTTTTAAAGCTCCATGCCTCTATGTTCTCCCTTCCAATTCGCCAGAACTCCACCCAAAATTCCCGCCCTTGCGTACATGTTCCTCTTACAAACTACATGTCCCAAGATGCATATATGCAGTCAAATGGTCCGTGTTTTCATTTCTGTATCTATTGATATAAAACATGCCATAATCTTCAAGTGTGTCCATCTCCGAGTCACTCCGTGTGTTTTTTTTGCCACTTGCGATGAACTCCGATCTTTGATGTTTTTTACGTGGATTTAAAAGTCTCTTCTATTTTATTTTTATCCGTATGGTTTAATGGGTGCACTCCCTAGGTAGGGCTGTGGTTATGAAGTTTCAAAGTAGTGAAGGGATGCACACCTTCTATTAACACTTTTTCTTATTTTCTCCCTTTTTTTTTTTTTTTTTTAAAAGAAATTTTGCCATAATTGTATTTAAGAGTGTTACTAATTATTCCGTTATTATCATTATTTATTGTAGTGACCCCCGAAGAAGGGCCCATGGGTGGCCCGAAATGCATTGGGTTTTTATAAGAAATAAAGACTGCTTGCGTTGATCTTTGCATTATCCATATTCTTTCGAAAAGCCTGGATTGGCACTGTTTGAATACTAGAAAAATGAAAATTGGCATTTTTACCCGGTCTGTGGATTTGGATGAAAGAGTGAAAAATAACGAATAAAGAGAAAGGAAAAAGATTACAGAGAAAAGTTGGAATATAAAAGTAATGGCTCAAAAATTTTGATGAAAACATGCACGCCAGGGGCGGCATGAAGCTGTGCGAATGGTTCTTTGGGGCTACATGGTAGTCCCATCACTTAAAAGTACATTTTGACAAATGGCAGTGGGGCAAATGCCTAATAACCGATCTGCACGCAATGGACAACAAAGAAAAAAAAAAAAAAAAAAAAAGGGAGAAAATAAGAAAAAGTGTTAATAGAAGGTGTGCATCCCTTCACTACTTTGAAACTTCATAACCACAGCCCTACCTAGGGAGTGCACCCATTAAACCATACGGATAAAAATAAAATAGAAGAGACTTTTAAATCCACGTAAAAAACATCAAAGTTCGGAGTTCATCGCAAGTGGCAAAAAAAACACACGGAGTGACTCGGAGATGGACACACTTGAAGATTATGGCATGTTTTATATCAATAGATACAGAAATGAAAACACGGACCATTTGACTGCATATATGCATCTTGGGACATGTAGTTTGTAAGAGGAACATGTACGCAAGGGCGGGAATTTTGGGTGGAGTTCTGGCCAATTGGAAGGGAGAACATAGAGGCATGGAGCTTTAAAAAGGAGGCGGGAATAGCTAAGGAGATTACTGCTCGAGTACGATGTTGATGAAGATGGGTTTTTAAATACAAGCACAGCAGGTATGTAGAAAAGGGGGTTGGTAGAGACGTTTTGATTAAATTAGGAAATGTGGGGGAGAGAGAAGTGAGGCACCGAGGTTTAATTACTACGATAACAGGGAGAACTGGATGAATGACATTTGCATGTATAAACTTTAATGAGCAGTTTGAAATTTTGAGCCACGATGTATTTTCACTTTGGCATATCAAAACGTTTTTACTTTTGGACATCTGAATGGATAAAAGAGGGTTTGAAAAGATTAATGACGAAGGGAGGGCGAAAGACTGGGACCATCAGGGAAGTTGTTATAGTTGGATTAATAGGTTGAAAAAAGAGCAAACAGAGGATTCTGCGTGCTCCACAAGAGGGATATAATGATAGAGGAAAGATCAGATGTAATGCGCAGATAGGCTATGTAAATGAATGAAAAAATATTCTGTTTAAGAAATTTTGCCGTAATTGTATTTAAGAGTGTTACTAATTATTCCGTTATTATCATTATTTATTGTAGTGACCCCCGAAGAAGGGCCCATGGGTGGCCCGAAATGCATTGGGTTTTTATAAGAAATAAAGACTGCTTGCGTTGATCTTTGCATTATCCATATTCTTTCGAAAAGCCTGGATTGGCACTGTTTGAATACTAGAAAAATGAAAATTGGCATTTTTACCCGGTCTGTGGATTTGGATGAAAGAGTGAAAAATAACGAATAAAGAGAAAGGAAAAAGATTACAGAGAAAAGTTGGAATATAAAAGTAATGGCTCAAAAATTTTGATGAAAACATGCACGCCAGGGGCGGCATGAAGCTGTGCGACTGGTTCTTTGGGGCTACATGGTAGTCCCATCACTTAAAAGTACATCTCCCGGCTCCAACATTAAAATAGATGCCTTATTTTCTTAAAAGCGTACCACATGAAATAAGAATACCGTGCTCTGCAGCCCCGAGGTTCAACCGGCAGTTGTACAAAATCGGATGAATTTAATTCTCCTTATTTAATGCGACCCAATATAATTGCATCCTAGACGCTAGCAATTACAGGCCGGAATTTTCTGCAGGAGGCACATTGAGAGATATGTTAACTGTACTGTTAAGGGCTTATCATTATTTACCCTTTTGGCATTATGCTAATCTCCAATCTATGCCCTGCTTGACAGCTACTCACTCTCCATGCTATTGAGCCCTTTGTTGTAGGAAAATGTCTAAATAAAATGCCGCAAAATTGCCGCTAAATTTCCATATTTGTGCCGCTAAATTTCCATTTTTGTGCCGCTAAATTTGCTAATCCATGCCGCTATATCCTGGGGGGTCTGCACAGTTGCGTGGTGCATACGGCCAGCCTGTGAGCCTCCAACTTTGCACAGGTACAAGGCACATAGTGCCCAAAAGTGACATATTGTGCAGTGTAGCGTGTAATCCACGGTGAGAGAATGTCTGGTAAGCGGGGCGCAAAGAGTTCCCGCATGGACCTCATGTTTCAGACTATGATGCACAGAATGTCGGAGATGGACAAAAGATTGGAGAAGGTAGATCAGTTGGGAAAGACCGTGGCGGAAATGGGCGAGAGGCTTGAGGCTCATGCAGGGCCATCAGGAAGACCCAAGCGGATGGTGGTGCCTCCTAAACCAAGGGGTGAATTAGAAGCTTTACCTAAGCGGGTGAGGGCCAAGAGGACTTAGTCGGCATCCCAAGCCATGTGGGGGTGGGGGACCCCCTGGGGCAGTCCCTGATCTGGTACCGTCTTCACCAGAAGCTCCCACACCAACTTTGCCACCGCCGATAATGTACCCAGGGACCTAACCCCGCCAATGGTCCCACCAGTAATTCCGGTGGTCCTCCCGGTCCTGTCCATGCCGGCACCACTCCCGGTCAGCGATCCCCCCGGACCTGGTCAAGTGCCCTCTGAATTGGCAGCGCATATAGCTGCGGTACTCCCCTGGTTGGGGATTGGGGGGCTGTTACCCTCATCGGCTGATCCCTCCGCAGAGGCCCAAAGACTGGTGGCTAAGATCATGTTGGCTAGGGTTAATGGCGGAGTGCCAAGTGCACCAATTTCTCCCCAAACAGGTTCTGCCAGCGATGTGGGGAGAGACAAGACTTTAGAACCTGCGCGAGGCACTGAGAGTGGTAAGGAGATTGCTTTGCCAGAACTGGGCGAAGGGGCAATACCCTCACGGGGGAGAACCTAGCTCAACATGTGTCACAAGTAGTGAAAGAGCTGATTTGGGCAGACAAATATGTGAATATATTCTTATTGTTGATTGATAACAGAGAGTTAGAGTATGCTAAGTCACGAAAGGATTTGATGATGCCTAGCGAATGGCGGTCTCAGTTGTCTAAATTCAGGATGGATGAGACGCTGATTAATTGGATCAGAGCCTTTTCTGTATTTATTGCAGTTACCGCCGAACGTTCACCCAACCTTCAGGCAGAGATGGCTTGTTACCAAAGTAGAATTGCAATGTTCAGTGAGAAGCATGGGGGGAAGGATGGAAGAAATATGACATTTCTTTCAGGAAAGGTTGGGAATTCGACCGATCGTTAGCCTGGGACAAGGTAGACTCCATTTCTTGGCATGGCCAGTTTTCAGGTGGTCAGTCCACAGGGGTTGCCACAAACTGGAACAAGGGATATTCGCCCATGCCCCAGCAGCCCTTTCGGCCAGCGCAAGGGGGGGATGGGTCCAACAAGGCCAGAGGTAATGGAGGCGGAAAGGGCGTATGTTGGGATTTTAACAGGCGCACATGCACAAGGGCAGCGGGCACTTGCAAATTCAGACATGCTTGTTACATATGCGGCCACTCATCCCCTCCCGAAACAGCGTGCCGTTCTAAGGGTATTACTTCAAGCAACAGGGGGAAGAGGAAACAGGATTAGTGGGGGATACCTGCAAGTCGCACATTCACCCATTGATATCTTGGCTATGATCCCTTGGCTGAACAGGTACCCAGATCATGCTTCTGCAAGGATGCTGCAAGAAGGTTTCACACACGGTTTTCGGATTCCTGCAGGGGGGTACACCGGGACACCAGAGTGTAGGAATCAGTTGTCGGTTAGACACAACCCTGGGGTGGTGGCATCAAAAATCTTGAAGGAGCTACGCCTAGGTAGGGTAGCGGGTCCTTTCAATGACATCCCGGTACCCAATTTTGTTTGCTCACCCCTGGGGGTGGTCCCGAAAAAAGAAAAGGGCGAATTCAGACTCATCCATAACCTGTCAGCACCTAGGGGAGCATCTTTGAATGATGCAATCGATGAGGGCATCTGCAGTGTGAAGTATGCGTCTTTTGACCAGGCAGTAGAGATGTTGAGAATTCTGGGTCCCGGGGCATTGATGGCAAAATCAGATATCGAATCAGCTTTCCGACTACTGCCAGTACATCCGTTAGACCAACACCTGCTGGGTTTTTCCTTTGAGGGCAAACACTATATGGATATGTGTATGCCCATGGGTTGCTCCGTGTCATGTGCATACTTTGAGACATTCAGTTTGTTCTTAGAATGGGTGATGAGACAGACAACAGGGCACCAGCAGGTGATGCATTATCTGGATGACTTCCTTTTGCTGGGGGTGGCGGGCTCTAAGGAGTGTGCGTGGGCACTGCAGGAATTGTGCGTGCTCATGCGGGCTTTTGGGGTCCAGCTGGAGCCAGGAAAAACGGTGGGTCCATCTACTTGTTTGGAATTCTTGGGCATCGAATTAGACTCTGTGGATGGTTGTTTCAGGTTACCCAAGGAAAAGTTTGTGAAATTCAGGGCAGCATTACAGCTATGTTTAGCAAAAGAGAAGGTCACATTGCAACAGCTGCAACAGACCGTTGGTCAGCTGAATTTTGCATTAAGCGTGATACCAATGGCACGTCCATTTTCCCGCTCTATCGCGCAGGCCATGAAGGGCCTGCAGGAAAAACTCCACCGCACCAGGCTGTCAGTTGAGGTCCGCCAGGACATGCAAATATGGATGGCATTCCTGGAGAATTTCAATGGCAGAGAGGTGTGAAGGCCTGGGCTATTCTAAGGCCCAGCGGTGCCAGGGGACAACACCTGAAACCTTCGTGGGTTACCTGTTCCGGCGTACAATTTACAGAGACACGGGACACTTCCTTCGGCATCAAAGATCGAGGTTTATTTACTGCAGGGAACACAGAAGTCACAAGAAGTACAACACGTGTAGGTTCTAGGAGACTGCTTCAAATTGCAACAGTGGATCGCTCCTTTTATACAGATTTTAGTCATAGCACAACATGGCGAACAAAAGGTTATAACTCAGTTCCCACAGTAAACTTCAAAAGGGTCGCTTTCATGTATTCAGGGTCCCGGAACATAATTACAGTAGTATCGCCGGTTCCCAACTGTAAAAGTACGTATCTCATCATTAAGTACATTCCATTCCGGCTGTAAACGAGTTTAGGAAGAGACAGAAACAGGTGCAAGGAAGACAGACAACAGATCGAAAAGAGTGTGGGGGGCAATATCGGAAACACGATCGCAGGATCAAAGGATTTGTGTCTAATGCATGCACGGCTAAAACAATAGACCGGCACGGCAAGATGAGCCTCAAGCTGGGCCATCTGCCTTTGCAGTGTCATCCCCCTCGTCATAAAGACACCCTCTAAGGAACACGTGTCTTCCGCAAGAGCTTGGGAATCCCAGGGTCACGAAGCGGACAGTGTCCGTTCGCTGGCTACTTGAGGGCAAGAGACAAAATGGCTGCCGTATCTAAAATGGAACCCGTGGGTTCAGATGAAGAAACCCACGAATAAGACGAACGGTTCAGGCCAGTGTAGCGAAAACGCATACACCCACTAAACTCGTCATTTGCGGTTCATAGATACCAAACTCGTCCATATTCGACCGAGTCAGAAACACCATCACGATTGTCACGGAACCTCAGACGCTCCTTTTGCCCTCATGTAGGCAAGCACTAGTCGATATCAGAATCGATCTCGATATTCATCAAATCATTCAGATGTTGCTGCAACATTATTCTATCCATCAATGTTTCCTTGGTAACAGATGGCCGTCTTATACACGTTGTAGCACAGAGGCCACATAAGGCAGGACCACACTGTACACAAAGACAACACGTGAACAGAAATGCTACAACAACCCCAATGATCATCAGAATCTTCCAACCCCACGTCAACATCAGGCCCCAAAACCATCCTAGTAGCGTCCAATCACCTATGTCCACGTGTATGGACTCGGAGATCTTATGCAACTTTGAGATGGCTTGATAGACAGTTTGAGCATTATCAGGGATGAAAATGCAGCAACTCGAATGGATCACCTTACATACACCACCTCTATCTGCAAGAACAACGTCTAAAACCATACGGTTTTGCAACGTCATAAGCCTATCCGCCTGAAGCTCTGCTGTTAGATTACCAAGAGCACTTGCAGTTATATTAGCAGTTGATTCCACCACTCGAGTCAACTGTCTCAGGTTCCTACTATTGATCATAGGTCCCCAAAACGTCAGGAAACCCTTAAAGAAGTCTCCTGCTTCTTGACCGGCAGTGTCCTCATCGCTAATAACGCCTCTCACAACTCTAGTCTTGTGATAGTCCGAGGCAACTGTGAAGGTCGGTGGCAACAGATTCGCAATATAACATGTGCCCGAGAAGTCACGGGGCAACCATGTATATGCGCGATCGTAACATACGCAGTATGTACCCTTGGCAGTCAAAAGGACAGGGGAAGAGAGCGTTGGTAAAACATACGTTTCAGTACAAGCACTCCTCCCAAGCTGAGCTCGCGGGCTTCGGCCAAGACCTTTCAAGCAGAAATTTCCGAGATGGGGTACGATCCAGATCGGAGACGAGCTTTTAAGCTGTCTATCACCCACTGATATACTATACTCAGCCTCACTCAGATCCTTGTATGCTCGCACCTCTTCCTCTGGGATGAGAGATGCGTCAAAAATATCTCTATCTAAATCAGCAATCGCTCTTGCCAAAGGCTTGTGATACGGGCCGGGACCATGGTCTGCAGTGCGTGGCTCTCGATGGGGGTAGGAATCTAGTGCGCTACGAAACATAGTTTGGAATGCTCGAGCTGACCCGTGGGAGCTGTAAGGAAGAACCAGATACGGAATACCCCTATCCATGGTATGTGGCATTAACCCGCACACCCAACAGTTAGTAGTGTTCATCACCAACTGATGTTGATGAAAAAGCTGGACAAAGGAATTATTCATGAATTCCGCACGTCTAACCTGTTCGTGTTGGGGCAGAGGATATAAGGAATGTGGAGAAATAGTAGAGATAGATTTCAGTGCAGAAGAAGAAGTAGGTAAAGCAGAAGGCAATAACGATTGTATTCCGAAATACACTCCACCCACCAATAACATGGACACAGTCAAAAACAGCAGGAACACCTGAAACAGAAAGCATTTTGTTCGTACAACCCTACACAGTGTCGATCTCTGAGCTGACATCTTCTCCACTTCCGACAACTTTGAGAATTCCATCCTCTAAAACCGTCCGCAACGTTCTTGACGCACTTCGTTCTGAGTAGTGATTATCAATTCCCAGGAGTTCCCAGGAATCGACAAAAGTACCGACCTAGTGTCAGGAACCTGCTAAACAGAAGGAAGTACCCGCACGGCCCTACGGTCAACCCGGATGTAAGGTTTTCTTTAATCAAACATTCAATTTCAATGCGAATCTCTTAGCTGTGGAGAAAAACATACGTGGAAAAGAACTCAAGAATTTATAGAAGAAGCAATTGTTCATAATGTTCCAAATGACAGTAAGGGGGGGTAATATGAACTCAAAAAAGGGAAAAAAAGGCAAAAGAGTTTGTATTTATTAGTCTTTGTTATGAGAACGAAGAAAATATCTACTTCTTCCAGGACGAGTCTGCTCTTCAAATAATTGTACAGGTTGTGAAACAGTGTCCTGTCGATCAGATGACAGTTCAAGCCTCGAGTTCTCCAATGCTGAAGGTTCAACAAATGTATCTGACTGCAATGAAGTGTCTCCTACAAATTGAGCATCACTAAACGGCACAAATTTTGTTGGGGTCTCCGTTTCCGTTGCGGCGATTCCGGTCCTCACCAGGAGTCTGCTGGTAAAGGGATAGGCACCTTTTTGGTGTGGGTGGCATGCACCCAGTTCTTCCGGCCTTCCAGACGAACTGCAGTCCTTGTGGCTAAGAGGACTTGGAACGGGCCCACGAATCTCGGCTCCAAATTGCGCTTTCTGCCGAAGTTGTGGGTGACCACCCAGTCACCCGATTGGAGCCGATGTCCAGGACCCTCTGTCTGTGCCGGTAGAGCTTTAAAAACCTGTTGATGAATTAACCTCAGGTTAGCAGTCAGATCATGAAGATAATCAATTAACATTGGGTACTCAAGACTATCAAAGGCCTTAGGCCTAGGGACTCCCCAAACATTCGCAGGACGGCCGAACACAATCTCATATGGGCTAAGCCCTACTCGAGAGTGTACAGTCGCCCTGGTCGACAAGAGAGCCAGAGGCAAGGCATCAGGCCATGACAGACCAGTCGTAGCTTGAATCTTAGCAAGTTTCAGTTTCAGAGTACCATTGTACCCTTCAACTAAACCCGCTGACTGGGGATGATTGGCACTATGGAATTTTTGTCGAATTCCAAGGCCCTTACACACACTCTTCATCACACTCCCCACAAACTCACTTCCGTTATCTGACCATACAATCCGTGGCATTCCATACAGAGGAAAGTATTCCTTCAGTAGGACTTTCGCTGTGGACAGGGCAGTATTGTCTTTGAGAGGATAGGCCTCGATCCATCTGGAGAACGCGCAAACCACAACTAACACGTACTTCAGGTTATTGCATCTCTCCATATGGATGAAATCCAGTTGGATAACCTCAAAGGGACAGGTAGGAGGAGCAAAATGGCCAGGTGGAGTGGGGGTGCCTTTGCCGGGATTGTACATCATACATACCATACAATTCTTAACCACTCTCTCAGCACACTTAGAGATACCATCATTCTTCCATACAGGGGACAGCAACTTGCATATACCTTTCGCGCTAATATGTGACAAGCCGTGAGCCATAGTCACGACGGCTAGCACATATGCATCCGGTAACATCCACCTCTGACATTCCGACAAATCAATCCAACATCCATGCGCATCTAACTTTCCCGTGCTTTCTTTCCACTTAGTCTTTTCAGTTTCGGTGGCCTCATTCTGAATCGCTTTCACGCTCTCAACAGTGTCCTCACACATACCAGTCTCTGCAGGCCACGTTACTGAACTCGTAACGTACATTCCGGTTGCAAGGTTCTTGGCTGTCTCTTTAGCAATCTCATCCGCAAACGCGTTACCACGACCAACATCATCCGTAACTTTTCGGTGCGCGCTGCATTTAATAATTGCCACCTGCTTAGGCAATGTAAGTGCGTCTAAAAGATCGTTCACGAGCTGTCCGTGTTGGATCTTCGTGCCATGCGATGTCATAAATCCTCTTTCTCTCCACAAACGACCAAAGCTATGTGCAACGCCAAATGCATACTGGCTATCTGTAAACACATTCACTCGCTTTCCTTTAGACAAAACACACGCTCTCGTCAACGCAATCAGCTCCGCCGCCTGCGCAGAATTCTGACTCAATCTCGCAGTTTCCACAACCGTACTCAACGTCACTACAGCATACGTAGTCGTCACATCACCATTCGGCAACTTGAAACACGAACCATCAACATACAAGGTACCATCGGGATCTGCCAATGGAGTGTTTTTTAGGTCAACACGACCCTTCGTTTCTTCCTCAGTTCGCAAATAGCAATCATGTGGTGGTACATCATCTGATTCCATATATTAGTCGGCAACAACGTCGCCGGGTTTAGTACATTACAGCGCTTTATTTGTATATGACTTGCCAAAAGCGTCAACTCGTAACCGGACAACCTTGAGCTCGTCAAGTGTTGAGTTTTCGTACGATTCAAGAGAGTGTCAACTGCATGCGGAACCATCACCGTAAGCATATTATCCAAGACCAATCCTGCAGATTGTCGAATGGACACCGCAGCTGCCGCTGTCGCTCTTAGACAACTCGGCAATGCTCTAGCTACTGGGTCCAAGGTCGAGGAAAAATATGCACATGGACGCTGCTTACCACCAAATTGTTGCATCAAGACACTCAACGCACAACCTTCTCTCTCGTGAACGTATAGTGTAAACGGCTTACTGTAGTCAGGAGTACCTAACACAGGGGCCGAACACAACGCATCACGCAATTCAGAAAAACTTTTCTGACACTCTTCAGTCCATGGCAAAGGAGTCGGAACATCCTTGCACGTGAGGGCTACCAATGGCTTCGCTAGCAATGAAAAATTCAGAATCCATTGCCTGCAGTATGACGTAATACCTAGAAAGGCACGCACATCTCTTTGAGTTGTTGGCACAGTCATTCGAGCAATCGCTGCAATTCTCTCTGGGGTCAACATTCTCCCCTCCTTTGACAATAAGTGACCTAGATAGGTTACTTCTTGACAACAATATTGCAGCTTAGAAGGTGACACCTTGTGATGTAAGTCACAGAGATGCTGTAACAGCGATACAGTAGCAGTCTTGCAGATCTCTTTAGTATCAGCAGCCACTAACAAGTCATCAACATACTGAATCAAGGCCGCACCAGCTGGTAACACAAACGCATCAAGTTGACTCTTCAGGGCTTGGCTGTAAATCGATGGACTCTCACAGTAGCCCTGGGGAGCGCGTTTAAACCTAAAGCTGCGACCACCTATTGAGAAACCGAATAGATCTCTGCTTTCCTCAGCAATCGGAATGCTAAAGAAAACATTCTTCAGATCGATCACTGAGAACCAAGAGGCAGAGGCTGGAATCAGTCAGTAAAGCCGTAATGTCAGGCACCACAGGAAATTGTGGGACCACAATTTTATTCACCTCCCGTAAATCAATGACAAAACGATACACAGGAGGCTTAGATGGATCAGTTCTTTTCAAAATAGGTAACACAGGACTATTACACACATTTCCCCGTGTTTCCTCGATGACATCCTTCTCGATCAAGTCATAGATGATTGCTAATAGTGCTCGTTCACCATCGAGAGAGATACAATACTGGGGGATACGTGGCAATCGCACATTAGATTTCAATTGGACAACATAAGGAGAGATGTCCAGCACGCCCACATCATTGGGACCTGTTGCCCACAAAGACTCAGGAAGAGAACTCAATTCCGGTGGGAGCTTTATAGTTGACAAATACATAGGAGAGATCACTCTCTGACCCAATGTAAGCTCCACTCCCGCAGGAGAACAGTACAGGGTCGCATATAACCGTTTCAACAAATCCAGGCCCAAAAGATTCTCACCACAACCAGTAGTCAAAATCAAAGGAGCTTCCAGCTCACGAGGCCCAATTGTGAGGGGCAAAGGGCTAGAAACCGGATTGCTAACGGGGGCACCAGAGAATCCAACGGAAACATTTGTTAAGCCAGACAAAGGTGCGCCAGGGAGTTTCGAATGAATGATGGAACTTTTCGCTGCACCAGTGTCCAACAGAAAAGGCTCAACTACGCCCGAAGTGGCAACTGCGACGTAAGGCCCTCTCTGATCAACCGGAACTGATACTACTCCCTCTCTTTGTCTGTGGCTATCCTAGTAATTACCGTCATCAATATCATGCTCGACATAACAGTCATCCACATGATACTGTGCAGATCTACCTGACGATGAACCACGCTGATCAAAACAATTGTTCGAATCTGATGAAGTATTAGAACGCTCATTCCGATTCTGAGAAACACCACGACCTCTACCACGTGAAGCCTGTTGAGGACCACTACGGCCTCCTCGAGCCGAACTACTATTATTTCGGTCACGTAAAACCGGACAATCAAACTTCAAATGGCCCTCGTCTCTACAGTATGCGCATTGATTATAGCCAAGCATAGATCTCGGTGTGGAGGAGTCAGTACGCGACTGCGACCTAGAAGGCTGTGATTGCGATCTATTTAGCTGCTGAGAGTCATTTTGATTCGAGCGCGGAGGATACGCTTGCTGTAACAGAACTTTAGTTTTAAGATCCTTAGTTTTCTTATCCGCACGATCATTTTCCTCCTTCTCCCTATTTTCGTAATATTGAGCCGTAGCTAATATCTGAGCAGAGGTAGAAACAGCCCACGAACTTTCGGAATTTTTCAATTTGTTGCTAAGTTCAGGCAACAAATTCGATACAAATTTATCTACGAACAATCGCTGACCTCCCTCAGTGCTCATATCCTGACCACTGTGATCGATGAATGCCTCCTCAAATCTCGTAAGGAAATCGGAGACACTATCGTCCTTCTTTTGCTTGCACGCAGACAGTTTATCCCAATTAACTCTCATTGCTGGCATAAGTGTCTTCATAAGTGTAATTATCCTCTGGGGCAGATTCTCAATAAGCTGTTCAGGCTTAGCCCCACCAACTTGTCGTCCGTCGGCCGCCGCAAGGGCTGCCCAATCACCGCCCAACTCGGCTATGTGATTCTCTTGACGGATTTTTGCCCAAATTGGTTGAGGTACTACGTTGCCGAACAACATGTCGATATCGGCAAGGTTCATAATAGTAGCATCTACTAATTGGGATAACTCTTTATAATAACCAGCCGGATTTTTGCGGGGGTCAGGCAAAGTCTGCTTCACCTGCAAAACTTCCGACCGCTTCCATGGAAGGTGTATCCAAACTCTCTGGAAGTGCGGTAGAATAATAGGATTAGCCTGAGCATCACCTGGCATCCACACTGGGGGAACTTCTCGCATGGGATACTGACCAGGCGTTGCCATCCAGTCCTCCGTTTCGTCCTTAAACAATGCTCGAGGTAGTACTGTAGATCGAAAAGATAAAAGACGCTCTACAGCACGTCGAACATTACTACCCACAATCATACCGCTCGAAAACTGATTCTGGAGTTCAGTCATTTCAGACGGTACATTGTCTACCTCATCATTATCCCACTCTTCTCTTAGGGATTTACACATTTCCTCAAACACAAATCTTTGTGTGGGCTCATTAAATTTTTAAATTTTTTAAACTTTTTCTTATTTTCTCCCTTTTTTTTTTTTTTTAAGAAATTTTGCCGTAATTGTATTTAAGAGTGTTACTAATTATTCCGTTATTATCATTATTTATTGTAGTGACCCCCGAAGAAGGGCCCATGGGTGGCCCGAAATGCATTGGGTTTTTATAAGAAATAAAGACTGCTTGCGTTGATCTTTGCATTATCCATATTCTTTCGAAAAGCCTGGATTGGCACTGTTTGAATACTAGAAAAATGAAAATTGGCATTTTTACCCGGTCTGTGGATTTGGATGAAAGAGTGAAAAATAACGAATAAAGAGAAAGGAAAAAGATTACAGAGAAAAGTTGGAATATAAAAGTAATGGCTCAAAAATTTTGATGAAAACATGCACGCCAGGGGCGGCATGAAGCTGTGCGAATGGTTCTTTGGGGCTACATGGTAGTCCCATCACTTAAAAGTACATTTTGACAAATGGCAGTGGGGCAAATGCCTAATAACCGATCTGCACGCAATGGACAACAAAGAAGAAAAAAAAAAAAAAAAAAAAAGGGAGAAAATAAGAAAAAGTGTTAATAGAAGGTGTGCATCCCTTCACTACTTTGAAACTTCATAACCACAGCCCTACCTAGGGAGTGCACCCATTAAACCATACGGATAAAAATAAAATAGAAGAGACTTTTAAATCCATGTAAAAAACATCAAAGATCGGAGTTCATCGCAAGTGGCAAAAAAAACACACGGAGTGACTCGGAGATGGACACACTTGAAGATTATGGCATGTTTTATATCAATAGATACAGAAATGAAAACACGGACCATTTGACTGCATATATGCATCTTGGGACATGTAGTTTGTAAGAGGAACATGTACGCAAGGGCGGGAATTTTGGGTGGAGTTCTGGCCAATTGGAAGGGAGAACATAGAGGCATGGAGCTTTAAAAAGGAGGCGGGAATAGCTAAGGAGATTACTGCTCGAGTACGATGTTGATGAAGATGGGTTTTTAAATACAAGCACAGCAGGTATGTAGAAAAGGGGGTTGGTAGAGACGTTTTGATTAAATTAGGAAATGTGGGGGAGAGAGAAGTGAGGCACCGAGGTTTAATTACTACGATAACAGGGAGAACTGGATGAATGACATTTGCATGTATAAACTTTAATGAGCAGTTTGAAATTTTGAGCCACGATGTATTTTCACTTTGGCATATCAAAACGTTTTTACTTTTGGACATCTGAATGGATAAAAGAGGGTTTGAAAAGATTAATGACGAAGGGAGGGTGAAAGACTGGGACCATCAGGGAAGTTGTTATAGTTGGATTAATAGGTTGAAAAAAGAGCAAACAGAGGATTCTGCGTGCTCCACAAGAGGGATATAATGATAGAGGAAAGATCAGATGTAATGCGCAGATAGGCTATGTAAATGAATGAAAAAATATTCTGTTTAAGAAATTTTGCCGTAATTGTATTTAAGAGTGTTACTAATTATTCCGTTATTATCATTATTTATTGTAGTGACCCCCGAAGAAGGGCCCATGGGTGGCCCGAAATGCATTGGGTTTTTATAAGAAATAAAGACTGCTTGCGTTGATCTTTGCATTATCCATATTCTTTCGAAAAGCCTGGATTGGCACTGTTTGAATACTAGAAAAATGAAAATTGGCATTTTTACCCGGTCTGTGGATTTGGATGAAAGAGTGAAAAATAACGAATAAAGAGAAAGGAAAAAGATTACAGAGAAAAGTTGGAATATAAAAGTAATGGCTCAAAAATTTTGATGAAAACATGCACGCCAGGGGCGGCATGAAGCTGTGCGACTGGTTCTTTGGGGCTACATGGTAGTCCCATCACTTAAAAGTACATCTCCCGGCTCCAACATTAAAATAGATGCCTTATTTTCTTAAAAGCGTACCACATGAAATAAGAATACCGTGCTCTGCAGCCCCGAGGTTCAACCGGCAGTTGTACAAAATCGGATGAATTTAATTCTCCTTATTTAATGCGACCCAATATAATTGCATCCTAGACGCTAGCAATTACAGGCCGGAATTTTCTGCAGGAGGCACATTGAGAGATATGTTAACTGTACTGTTAAGGGCTTATCATTATTTACCCTTTTGGCATTATGCTAATCTCCAATCTATGCCCTGCTTGACAGCTACTCACTCTCCATGCTATTGAGCCCTTTGTTGTAGGAAAATGTCTAAATAAAATGCCGCAAAATTGCCGCTAAATTTCCATATTTGTGCCGCTAAATTTCCATTTTTGTGCCGCTAAATTTGCTAATCCATGCCGCTATATCCTGGGGGGTCTGCACAGTTGCGTGGTGCATACGGCCAGCCTGTGAGCCTCCAACTTTGCACAGGTACAAGGCACATAGTGCCCAAAAGTGACATATTGTGCAGTGTAGCGTGTAATCCACGGTGAGAGAATGTCTGGTAAGCGGGGCGCAAAGAGTTCCCGCATGGACCTCATGTTTCAGACTATGATGCACAGAATGTCGGAGATGGACAAAAGATTGGAGAAGGTAGATCAGTTGGGATAGACCGTGGCGGAAATGGGCGAGAGGCTTGAGGCTCATGCAGGGCCATCAGGAAGACCCAAGCGGATGGTGGTGCCTCCTAAACCAAGGGGTGAATTAGAAGCTTTACCTAAGCGGGTGAGGGCCAAGAGGACTTAGACGGCATCCCAAGCCATGTGGGGGTGGGGGACCCCCTGGGGCAGTCCCTGATCTGGTACCGTCTTCACCAGAAGCTCCCACACCAACTTTGCCACCGCCGATAATGTACCCAGGGACCTAACCCCGCCAATGGTCCCACCAGTAATTCCGGTGGTCCTCCCGGTCCTGTCCATGCCGGCACCACTCCCGGTCAGCGATCCCCCCGGACCTGGTCAAGTGCCCTCTGAATTGGCAGCGCATATAGCTGCGGTACTCCCCTGGTTGGGGATTGGGGGGCTGTTACCCTCATCGGCTGATCCCTCCGCAGAGGCCCAAAGACTGGTGGCTAAGATCATGTTGGCTAGGGTTAATGGCGGAGTGCCAAGTGCACCAATTTCTCCCCAAACAGGTTCTGCCAGCGATGTGGGGAGAGACAAGACTTTAGAACCTGCGCGAGGCACTGAGAGTGGTAAGGAGATTGCTTTGCCAGAACTGGGCGAAGGGGCAATACCCTCACGGGGGAGAATCTAGCTCAACATGTGTCACAAGTAGTGAAAGAGCTGATTTGGGCAGACAAATATGTGAATATATTCTTATTGTTGATTGATAACAGAGAGTTAGAGTATGCTAAGTCACGAAAGGATTTGATGATGCCTAGCGAATGGCGGTCTCAGTTGTCTAAATTCAGGATGGATGAGACGCTGATTAATTGGATCAGAGCCTTTTCTGTATTTATTGCAGTTACCGCCGAACGTTCACCCAACCTTCAGGCAGAGATGGCTTGTTACCAAAGTAGAATTGCAATGTTCAGTGAGAAGCATGGGGGGAAGGATGGAAGAAATATGACATTTCTTTCAGGAAAGGTTGGGAATTCGACCGATCGTTAGCCTGGGACAAGGTAGACTCCATTTCTTGGCATGGCCAGTTTTCAGGTGGTCAGTCCACAGGGGTTGCCACAAACTGGAACAAGGGATATTCGCCCATGCCCCAGCAGCCCTTTCGGCCAGCGCAAGGGGGGGATGGGTCCAACAAGGCCAGAGGTAATGGAGGCGGAAAGGGCGTATGTTGGGATTTTAACAGGCGCACATGCACAAGGGCAGCGGGCACTTGCAAATTCAGACATGCTTGTTACATATGCGGCCACTCATCCCCTCCCGAAACAGCGTGCCGTTCTAAGGGTATTACTTCAAGCAACAGGGGGAAGAGGAAACAGGATTAGTGGGGGATACCTGCAAGTCGCACATTCACCCATTGATATCTTGGCTATGATCCCTTGGCTGAACAGGTACCCAGATCATGCTTCTGCAAGGATGCTGCAAGAAGGTTTCACACACGGTTTTCGGATTCCTGCAGGGGGGTACACCGGGACACCAGAGTGTAGGAATCAGTTGTCGGTTAGACACAACCCTGGGGTGGTGGCATCAAAAATCTTGAAGGAGCTACGCCTAGGTAGGGTAGCGGGTCCTTTCAATGACATCCCGGTACCCAATTTTGTTTGCTCACCCCTGGGGGTGGTCCCGAAAAAAGAAAAGGGCGAATTCAGACTCATCCATAACCTGTCAGCACCTAGGGGAGCATCTTTGAATGATGCAATCGACGAGGGCATCTGCAGTGTGAAGTATGCGTCTTTTGACCAGGTAGTAGAGATGTTGAGAATTCTGGGTCCCGGGGCATTGATGGCAAAATCAGATATCGAATCAGCTTTCCGACTACTGCCAGTACATCCGTTAGACCAACACCTGCTGGGTTTTTCCTTTGAGGGCAAACACTATATGGATATGTGTATGCCCATGGGTTGCTCCGTGTCATGTGCATACTTTGAGACATTCAGTTTGTTCTTAGAATGGGTGATGAGACAGACAACAGGGCACCAGCAGGTGATGCATTATCTGGATGACTTCCTTTTGCTGGGGGTGGCGGGCTCTAAGGAGTGTGCGTGGGCACTGCAGGAATTGTGCGTGCTCATGCAGGCTTTTGGGGTCCAGCTGGAGCCAGGAAAAACGGTGGGTCCATCTACTTGTTTGGAATTCTTGGGCATCGAATTAGACTCTGTGGATGGTTGTTTCAGGTTACCCAAGGAAAAGTTTGTGAAATTCAGGGCAGCATTACAGCTATGTTTAGCAAAAGAGAAGGTCACATTGCAACAGCTGCAACAGACCGTTGGTCAGCTGAATTTTGCATTAAGCGTGATACCAATGGCACGTCCATTTTCCCGCTCTATCGCGCAGGCCATGAAGGGCCTGCAGGAAAAACTCCACCGCACCAGGCTGTCAGTTGAGGTCCGCCAGGACATGCATATATGGATGGCATTCCTGGAGAATTTCAATGGCAGAGAGGTGTGAAGGCCTGGGCTATTCTAAGGCCCAGCGGTGCCAGGGGACAACACCTGAAACCTTCGTGGGTTACCTGTTCCGGCGTACAATTTACAGAGACACGGGACACTTCCTTCGGCATCAAAGATCGAGGTTTATTTACTGCAGGGAACACAGAAGTCACAAGAAGTACAACACGTGTAGGTTCTAGGAGACTGCTTCAAATTGCAACAGTGGATCGCTCCTTTTATACAGATTTTAGTCATAGCACAACATGGCGAACAAAAGGTTATAACTCAGTTCCCACAGTAAACTTCAAAAGGGTCGCTTTCATGTATTCAGGGTCCCGGAACATAATTACAGTAGTATCGCCGGTTCCCAACTGTAAAAGTACGTATCTCATCATTAAGTACATTCCATTCCGGCTGTAAACGAGTTTAGGAAGAGACAGAAACAGGTGCAAGGAAGACAGACAACAGATCGAAAAGAGTGTGGGGGGCAATATCGGAAACACGATCGCAGGATCAAAGGATTTGTGTCTAATGCGTGCACGGCTAAAACAATAGACCGGCACGGCAAGATGAGCCTCAAGCTGGGCCATCTGCCTTTGCAGTGTCATCCCCCTCGTCATAAAGACACCCTCTAAGGAACACGTGTCTTCCGCAAGAGCTTGGGAATCCCAGGGTCACGAAGCGGACAGTGTCCGTTCGCTGGCTACTTGAGGGCAAGAGACAAAATGGCTGCCGTATCTAAAATGGAACCCGTGGGTTCAGATGAAGAAACCCACGAATAAGACGAACGGTTCAGGCCAGTGTAGCGAAAACGCATACACCCACTAAACTCGTCATTTGCGGTTCATAGATACCAAACTCGTCCATATTCGACCGAGTCAGAAACACCATCACGATTGTCACGGAACCTCAGACGCTCCTTTTGCCCTCATGTAGGCAAGCACTAGTCGATATCAGAATCGATCTCGATATTCATCAAATCATTCAGATGTTGCTGCAACATTATTCTATCCATCAATGTTTCCTTGGTAACAGATGGCCGTCTTATACACGTTGTAGCACAGAGGCCACATAAGGCAGGACCACACTGTACACAAAGACAACACGTGAACAGAAATGCTACAACAACCCCAATGATCATCAGAATCTTCCAACCCCACGTCAACATCAGGCCCCAAAAGTATCCTAGTAGCGTCCAATCACCTATGTCCACGTGTATGGACTCGGAGATCTTATGCAACTTTGAGATGGCTTGATAGACAGTTTGAGCATTATCAGGGATGAAAATGCAGCAACTCGAATGGATCACCTTACATACACCACCTCTATCTGCAAGAACAACGTCTAAAACCATACGGTTTTGCAACGTCATAAGCCTATCCGCCTGAAGCTCTGCTGTTAGATTACCAAGAGCACTTGCAGTTATATTAGCAGTTGATTCCACCACTCGAGTCAACTGTCTCAGGTTCCTACTATTGATCATAGGTCCCCAAAACGTCAGGAAACCCTTAAAGAAGTCTCCTGCTTCTTGACCGGCAGTGTCCTCATCGCTAATAACGCCTCTCACAACTCTAGTCTTGTGATAGTCCGAGGCAACTGTGAAGGTCGGTGGCAACAGATTCGCAATATAACATGTGCCCGAGAAGTCACGGGGCAACCATGTATATGCGCGATCGTAACATACGCAGTATGTACCCTTGGCAGTCAAAAGGACAGGGGAAGAGAGCGTTGGTAAAACATACGTTTCAGTACAAGCACTCCTCCCAAGCTGAGCTCGCGGGCTTCGGCCAAGACCTTTCAAGCAGAAATT
This sequence comes from Lissotriton vulgaris, assembly GCF_964263255.1. Classification (NCBI taxonomy): domain Eukaryota; kingdom Metazoa; phylum Chordata; class Amphibia; order Caudata; family Salamandridae; genus Lissotriton; species Lissotriton vulgaris. The sequence goes on from NC_141685.1 coordinate 880,736,095, forward strand.
TCCGAGATGGGGTACGATCCAGATCGGAGACGAGCTTTTAAGCTGTCTATCACCCACTGATATACTATACTCAGCCTCACTCAGATCCTTGTATGCTCGCACCTCTTCCTCTGGGATGAGCGATGCGTCAAAAATATCTCTATCTAAATCAGCAATCGCTCTTGCCAAAGGCTTGTGATACGGGCCGGGACCATGGTCTGCAGTGCGTGGCTCTCGATGGGGGTAGGAATCTAGTGCGCTACGAAACATAGTTTGGAATGCTCGAGCTGACCCTTGGGAGCTGTAAGGAAGAACCAGATACGGAATACCCCTATCCATGGTATGTGGCATTAACCCGCACACCCAACAGTTAGTAGTGTTCATCACCAACTGATGTTGATGAAAAAGCTGGACAAAGGAATTATTCATGAATTCCGCACGTCTAACCTGTTCGTGTTGGGGCAGAGGATATAAGGAATGTGGAGAAATAGTAGAGATAGATTTCAGTGCAGAAGAAGAAGTAGGTAAAGCAGAAGGCAATAACGATTGTATTCCGAAATACACTCCACCCACCAATAACATGGACACAGTCAAAAACAGCAGGAACACCTGAAACAGAAAGCATTTTGTTCGTACAACCCTACACAGTGTCGATCTCTGAGCTGACATCTTCTCCACTTCCGACAACTTTGAGAATTCCATCCTCTAAAACCGTCCGCAACGTTCTTGACGCACTTCGTTCTGAGTAGTGATTATCAATTCCCAGGAGTTCCCAGGAATCGACAAAAGTACCGACCTAGTGTCAGGAACCTGCTAAACAGAAGGAAGTACCCGCACGGCCCTACGGTCAACCCGGATGTAAGGTTTTCTTTAATCAAACATTCAATTTCAATGCGAATCTCTTAGCTGTGGAGAAAAACATACGTGGAAAAGAACTCAAGAATTTATAGAAGAAGCAATTGTTCATAATGTTCCAAATGACAGTAAGGGGGGGTAATATGAACTCAAAAAAGGGAAAAAAAGGCAAAAGAGTTTGTATTTATTAGTCTTTGTTATGAGAACGAAGAAAATATCTACTTCTTCCAGGACGAGTCTGCTCTTCAAATAATTGTACAGGTTGTGAAACAGCGTCCTGTCGATCAGATGACAGTTCAAGCCTCGAGTTCTCCAATGCTGAAGGTTCAACAAATGTATCTGACTGCAATGAAGTGTCTCCTACAAATTGAGCATCACTAAACGGCACAAATTTTGTTGGGGTCTCCGTTTCCGTTGCGGCGATTCCGGTCCTCACCAGGAGTCTGCTGGTAAAGGGATAGGCACCTTTTTGGTGTGGGTGGCATGCACCCAGTTCTTCCGGCCTTCCAGACGAACTGCAGTCCTTGTGGCTAAGAGGACTTGGAACGGGCCCACGAATCTCGGCTCCAAATTGCGCTTTCTGCCGAAGTTGTGGGTGACCACCCAGTCACCCGATTGGAGCCGATGTCCAGGACCCTCTGTCTGTGCCGGTAGAGCTTTAAAAACCTGTTGATGAATTAACCTCAGGTTAGCAGTCAGATCATGAAGATAATCAATTAACATTGGGTACTCAAGACTATCAAAGGCCTTAGGCCTAGGGACTCCCCAAACATTCGCAGGACGGCCGAACACAATCTCATATGGGCTAAGCCCTACTCGAGAGTGTACAGTCGCCCTGGTCGACAAGAGAGCCAGAGGCAAGGCATCAGGCCATGACAGACCAGTCGTAGCTTGAATCTTAGCAAGTTTCAGTTTCAGAGTACCATTGTACCCTTCAACTAAACCCGCTGACTGGGGATGATTGGCACTATGGAATTTTTGTCGAATTCCAAGGCCCTTACACACACTCTTCATCACACTCCCCACAAACTCACTTCCGTTATCTGACCATACAATCCGTGGCATTCCATACAGAGGAAAGTATTCCTTCAGTAGGACTTTCGCTGTGGACAGGGCAGTATTGTCTTTGAGAGGATAGGCCTCGATCCATCTGGAGAACGCGCAAACCACAACTAACACGTACTTCAGGTTATTGCATCTCTCCATATGGATGAAATCCAGTTGGATAACCTCAAAGGGACAGGTAGGAGGAGCAAAATGGCCAGGTGGAGTGGGGGTGCCTTTGCCGGGATTGTACATCATACATACCATACAATTCTTAACCACTCTCTCAGCACACTTAGAGATACCATCATTCTTCCATACAGGGGACAGCAACTTGCATATACCTTTCGCGCTAATATGTGACAAGCCGTGAGCCATAGTCACGACGGCTAGCACATATGCATCCGGTAACATCCACCTCTGACATTCCGACAAATCAATCCAACATCCATGCGCATCTAACTTTCCCGTGCTTTCTTTCCACTTAGTCTTTTCAGTTTCGGTGGCCTCATTCTGAATCGCTTTCACGCTCTCAACAGTGTCCTCACACATACCAGTCTCTGCAGGCCACGTTACTGAACTCGTAACGTACATTCCGGTTGCAAGGTTCTTGGCTGTCTCTTTAGCAATCTCATCCGCAAACGCGTTACCACGACCAACATCATCCGTAACTTTTCGGTGCGCGCTGCATTTAATAATTGCCACCTGCTTAGGCAATGTAAGTGCGTCTAAAAGATCGTTCACGAGCTGTCCGTGTTGGATCTTCGTGCCATGCGATGTCATAAATCCTCTTTCTCTCCACAAACGACCAAAGCTATGTGCAACGCCAAATGCATACTGGCTATCTGTAAACACATTCACTCGCTTTCCTTTAGACAAAACACACGCTCTCGTCAACGCAATCAGCTCCGCCACCTGCGCAGAATTCTGACTCAATCTCGCAGTTTCCACAACCGTACTCAACGTCACTACAGCATACGTAGTCGTCACATCACCATTCGGCAACTTGAAACACGAACCATCAACATACAAGGTACCATCGGGATCTGCCAATGGAGTGTTTTTTAGGTCAACACGACCCTTCGTTTCTTCCTCAGTTCGCAAATAGCAATCATGTGGTGGTACATCATCTGATTCCATATATTAGTCGGCAACAACGTCGCCGGGTTTAGTACATTACAGCGCTTTATTTGTATATGACTTGCCAAAAGCGTCAACTCGTAACCGGACAACCTTGAGCTCGTCAAGTGTTGAGTTTTCGTACGATTCAAGAGAGTGTCAACTGCATGCGGAACCATCACCGTAAGCATATTATCAAAGACCAATCCTGCAGATTGTCGAATGGACACCGCAGCTGCCGCTGTCGCTCTTAGACAACTCGGCAATGCTCTAGCTACTGGGTCCAAGGTCGAGGAAAAATATGCACATGGACGCTGCTTACCACCAAATTGTTGCATCAAGACACTCAACGCACAACCTTCTCTCTCGTGAACGTATAGTGTAAACGGCTTACTGTAGTCAGGAGTACCTAACACAGGGGCCGAACACAACGCATCACGCAATTCAGAAAAACTTTTCTGACACTCTTCAGTCCATGGCAAAGGAGTCGGAACATCCTTGCACGTGAGGGCTACCAATGGCTTCGCTAGCAATGAAAAATTCAGAATCCATTGCCTGCAGTATGACGTAATACCTAGAAAGGCACGCACATCTCTTTGAGTTGTTGGCACAGTCATTCGAGCAATCGCTGCAATTCTCTCTGGGGTCAACATTCTCCCCTCCTTTGACAATAAGTGACCTAGATAGGTTACTTCTTGACAACAATATTGCAGCTTAGAAGGTGACACCTTGTGATGTAAGTCACAGAGATGCTGTAACAGCGATACAGTAGCAGTCTTGCAGATCTCTTTAGTATCAGCAGCCACTAACAAGTCATCAACATACTGAATCAAGGCCGCACCAGCTGGTAACACAAACGCATCAAGTTTACTCTTCAGGGCTTGGCTGTAAATCGATGGACTCTCACAGTAGCCCTGGGGAGCGCGTTTAAACCTAAAGCTGCGACCACCTATTGGGAAACCGAATAGATCTCTGCTTTCCTCAGCAATGGGAATGCTAAAGAAAACATTCTTCAGATCGATCACTGAGAACCAAGAGGCAGAGGCTGGAATCAGTCAGTAAAGCCGTAATGTCAGGCACCACAGGAAATTGTGGGACCACAATTTTATTCACCTCCCGTAAATCAATGACAAAACGATACACAGGAGGCTTAGATGGATCAGTTCTTTTCAAAATAGGTAACACAGGACTATTACACACATTTCCCCGTGTTTCCTCGATGACATCCTTCTCGATCAAGTCATAGATGATTGCTAATAGTGCTCGTTCACCATCGAGAGAGATACGATACTGGGGGATACGTGGCATTCGCACATTAGATTTCAATTGGACAACATAAGGAGAGATGTCCAGCACGCCCACATCATTGGGACCTGTTGCCCACAAAGACTCAGGAAGAGAACTCAATTCCGGTGGGAGCTTTATAGTTGACAAATACATAGGAGAGATCACTCTCTGACCCAATGTAAGCTCCACTCCCGCAGGAGAACAGTACAGGGTCGCATATAACCGTTTCAACAAATCCAGGCCCAAAAGATTCTCACCACAACCAGTAGTCAAAATCAAAGGAGCTTCCAGCTCACGAGGCCCAATTGTGAGGGGCAAAGGGCTAGAAACCGGATTGCTAACGGGGGCACCAGAGAATCCAACGGAAACATTTGTTAAGCCAGACAAAGGTGCGCCAGGGAGTTTCGAATGAATGATGGAACTTTTCGCTGCACCAGTGTCCAACAGAAAAGGCTCAACTACGCCCGAAGTGGCAACTGCGACGTAAGGCCCTCTCTGATCAACCGGAACTGATACTACTCCCTCTCTTTGTCTGTGGCTATCCTAGTAATTACCGTCATCAATATCATGCTCGACATAACAGTCATCCACATGATACTGTGCAGATCTACCTGACGATGAACCACGCTGATCAAAACAATTGTTCGAATCTGATGAAGTATTAGAACGCTCATTCCGATTCTGAGAAACACCACGACCTCTACCACGTGAAGCCTGTTGAGGACCACTACGGCCTCCTCGAGCCGAACTACTATTATTTCGGTCACGTAAAACCGGACAATCAAACTTCAAATGGCCCTCGTCTCTACAGTATGCGCATTGATTATAGCCAAGCATAGATCTCGGTGTGGAGGAGTCAGTACGCGACTGCGACCTAGAAGGCTGTGATTGCGATCTATTTAGCTGCTGAGAGTCATTTTGATTCGAGCGCGGAGGATACGCTTGCTGTAACAGAACTTTAGTTTTAAGATCCTTAGTTTTCTTATCCGCACGATCATTTTCCTCCTTCTCCCTATTTTCGTAATATTGAGCCGTAGCTAATATCTGAGCAGAGGTAGAAACAGCCCACGAACTTTCGGAATTTTTCAATTTGTTGCTAAGTTCAGGCAACAAATTCGATACAAATTTATCTACGAACAATCGCTGACCTCCCTCAGTGCTCATATCCTGACCACTGTGATCGATGAATGCCTCCTCAAATCTCGTAAAGAAATCGGAGACACTATCGTCCTTCTTTTGCTTGCACGCAGACAGTTTATCCCAATTAACTCTCATTGCTGGCATAAGTGTCTTCATAAGTGTAATTATTCTCTGGGGCAGATTCTCAATAAGCTGTTCAGGCTTAGCCCCACCAACTTGTCGTCCGTCGGCCGCCGCAAGGGCTGCCCAATCACCGCCCAACTCGGCTATGTGATTCTCTTGACGGATTTTTGCCCAAATTGGTTGAGGTACTACGTTGCCGAACAACATGTCGATATCGGCAAGGTTCATAATAGTAGCATCTACTAATTGGGATAACTCTTTATAATAACCAGCCGGATTTTTGCGGGGGTCAGGCAAAGTCTGCTTCACCTGCAAAACTTCCGACCGCTTCCATGGAAGGTGTATCCAAACTCTCTGGAAGTGCGGTAGAATAATAGGATTAGCCTGAGCATCACCTGGCATCCACACTGGGGGAACTTCTCGCATGGGATACTGACCAGGCGTTGCCATCCAGTCCTCCGTTTCGTCCTTAAACAATGCTCGAGGTAGTACTGTAGATCGAAAAGATAAGACGCTCTACAGCACGTCGAACATTACTACCCACAATCATACCGCTCGAAAACTGATTCTGGAGTTCAGTCATTTCATACGGTACATTGTCTACCTCATCATTATCCCACTCTTCTCTTAGGGATTTACACATTTCCTCAAACACAAATCTTTGTGTGGGCTCATTAAATTGAGAGAACGTGTCGAAAACCATGCGCGGGGTGTATTTAGCGGGATACCTAATCCATTTACGCGTCATTTTCATTAACGTATCACTCTCCCTACCACCAGGAATTTGACTTCGTCTTTGAGGGACATCAGAAACATCGGACCCAAGGATCGGTCCGAATGGAGAGTAAAGATTAGCGACAGCATTAGGTATGCGACTACGGACAGACGGAGAAGAGGAGAGAAGTGCAGGGGCCACAACATGGGGACTGAAGATAGGAGCAGTAGGAGCAGTAGGAGTAGCCAAGAGAGCAGAAGTAGCGGGAACAGTAGACTGAGAAGGTATAGGCAGTGGAGCAGTAGGAAGAAGGGCAGGTAAGGGAGCAGGTACAGCTTGAGGAACAAAAGGATTCGGAAGAACAGGACCAGCGACAGGCTGACCAGCAGCTGCCGGAACAACAGGTTGAGGAACAGGAGGAACTACAGGAGCTGTAGTATCCTGTGCGTATGGAGGTGGTGACTTCAGTAGATAGGACAACAAAGGGTCCTCTACCGCTTCTTCTCCCTTCTTATCAGAACTCGACGGTAAAACAGGATAACACTTATCCACCGCCATATGTTGCAGTCTAGCAAAAACTTCCTTTTCCTTCTCTTCTTTATCTCGCTGGAACTGCTCTGCATTTCTCATCACCGTAATGATACCTTCTCTCTTATTTTTCTTTATCTGTTTGATTTCTTTCTGCTTGGCCTCCTTACGCCATAACCAAAAGGAATCAAACATGGCCGGCCTAGATTTCTTTTTAAACAGTTTAGCTTCGAGATTATCCAAAATCGCAGTTTCGAAACTACCATGAGGTGGCCAACTAAGAACACCGTCATCTTTGGTATAGCGGATCCAATAATCATTATACACGATAGGACCCACTCCGTGGCGACTATAGAGCTCATAAATCGGAGTTCCAACTGGAGGTATCAGACATGAGTCCTCCAATCGGGAATCCGCACCGCAACATTTAAAGCAACTAAACAAAGTACTACGGCCAGGCATCTTGCACACTAACCGAGTTTCACAAACTTCAAGGGTTAGCGATTTACGATGTCCTCGCAAAAATGCAAGACCCTCGGTTTTTGGCAATTGCAATCGTCAAATAAAACCCAACAACTAAGAACCAATAACTAAGAACCACAAATGCAATGGAACCATGCAAACAACCAAGTTTCAACAACAACCAAGAACTCTGGGAGCGACCCACAAATACTTAACTGAAAGAGCAATGGCGTCACCAGGAAGGCCCGTCTATCGTCTCGCTGTACAAAGGACTACACCAGGCGCCAAAACAGGTCGACAGTCAGGGCATCAGTCCGTCGCAGCCGTCAGGAGGCGGGAATCTTCGCGGGAAAAGTCTTCGGGCCACTTATTTCGACAACGGGATCGATGAAGCGGGGTGCACCTTCCGTCGGAGATTTCACACGAAGTTCCTCACGATCGTCGGGCTTTGGACCGGTACCGCTGATGTCGCCCCACGTTGGGCGCCAACTGAAGGACTCGGCTATTCTAAGGCACAGCGGTGCCAGGGGACAACACCTGAAACCTTCGTGGGTTACCTGTTCCGGCGTACAATTTACAGAGACACGGGACACTTCCTTCGGCGTCAAAGATCGAGGTTTATTTACTGCAGGGAACACAGAAGTCACAAGATGTACAACCCGTGTAGGTTCTAGGAGACTGCTTCAAATTGCAACAGTGGATCGCTCCTTTTATACAGATTTTAGTCATAGCACAACATGGCGAACAAAAGGTTACAACTCAGTTCCCACAGTAAACTTCAAAAGGGTCGCTTTCATGTATTCAGGGTCCTGGAACATAATTACAGTAGTATCGCCGGTTCCCAACTGTAAAAGTACGTATCTCATCATTAAGTACATTCCATTCCGGCTGTAAACAAGTTTAGGAAGAGACAGAAACAGGTGCAAGGAAGACAGACAACAGATCGAAAAGAATGTGGGGGGCAATATCGGAAACACGATCGCAGGATCAAAGGATTTGTGCCTAATGCATGCACGGCTAAAACAATAGACCGGCACGGCAAGATGAGCCTCAAGCTGGGCCATCTGCCTTTGCAGTGTCATCCCCCTCGTCATAAAGACACCCTCTAAGGAACACGTGTCTTCCGCAAGAGCTTGGGAATCCCAGGGTCACGAAGCGGACAGTGTCCGTTCGCTGGCTACTTGAGGGCAAGAGACAAAATGGCTGCCGTATCTAAAATGGAACCCGTGGGTTCAGATGAAGAAACCCACGAATAAGACGAACGGTTCAGGCCAGTGTAGCGAAAACGCATACACCCACTAAACTCGTCATTTGCGGTTCATAGATACCAAACTCGTCCATATTCGACCGAGTCAGAAACACCATCACGATTGTCACGGAACCTCAGTGTGGTGCGGCCCCCCACCACGTCGGCAGACCTGGGTCTGTGGACCAATGCTGCTGGCAGTATGGGATTTGGCGCCATACTTGGCAACAAGTGGGTGGCACAAAGGTGGCCGGAGTGGTGGGAGGAAAGCGGTTTGACAGTAAACATTGGTTTTCTAGAGCTCTTCCCAATATGGGTCGCGTTAACCGTCTGGCCTGAACAGTTGTCCAACCAATCAGTGATATTCTGGTCAGACAACATGACGGTAGTCAAATGCATCAACCAACAGGCAGCGCAGTGTAAGTTTATACTCCGCCTCATAAAGGAACTTGTGTTGCGATGCTTGAAATTGAATGTGCAATTTAAGGCCAGGCATGTCCCGGGGGTCTTGAATAACGCGGCTGACGCCCTTTCTCGATTTAAAATGCAGCTATTCAGGGAACACTTACCTGTGGCGGAAGCTTCACCAGCACACTTCCCAGCAGCACTGTGACAAATTGGTGCCCCCAACTACAGGACCTCGTGGCAGCCAGTTTAGCACCCTGGACCAGGACAGCTTACGAAGGGGCGTTCATGGCTTACTGCAATTTTTTGGGTCAAGCATGGGAAGTAAAGTGGGGGCAGGAAGTGCATTTTAACTCATTCATGAACAAACTGCATGGAGCGGGGCGCTCGGCGGCGACAGCTAGCAGACACAAAGCGGCTGTCTCTTTCTTTGCACAGTTAAAAGGTTTCAGGGACCCCACAAACAGTTTTTTAGTGCAGAAAGCATTGAAGGGGTGGCGACGCCTACAGGCAAGCACCGCTGATTACAGACGGCCAATAGGTTTGGAACGATTGTCCCGGGTGGTAGATGCCTTATCGGACACGTGTAGCTCCCCAGGGTAAGTACTGCAATTTAGAGCTGCATTTGCCTTGGCCTTTTATGGGGCATTGCGGGTAAGTGAACTGGTGGCCAACCACAATCTGGACAGATTGGGTGGGCTGCAGCTGGCTGACATCACGCTAAGGGGTTATTCAATCTGGTTAACCATACGTAAATCAAAAACTGATCAGGAGGCCAGGGGTGATAGCTTGGTACTACACCGGGCACCGACTAACCCGTGCTGCCCGGTGTCACATGTGGAGGCGTACCTCAGGCAACGAGTGGACGGGGCAAGGGGGTCTTTGTTGATGCATGCGGATGGGACCCCATTGACCAGAGAGTTTTAGCAATGGCAATCGCCAAGGTGGGTCTGGATCCCAAGGATTTTGGGACACATTCTTTCCGAATAGGTGCAGCCACTGAGGCAACAGCGAGAGGTTTGCATGTCACCAGTGTGAAGAGGATAGGGAGATGGCCTTCCAACGCTTATAAGCGCTATGTGCGGCTGCACATGTTGCAAGTACTGGCAAACCAACCTGACACCTGCCTTGTCTGTTCCTTTCAGTTTCTCGGGCCTGCGACGCAGGGCGGGAACTGTTACCTCAACAAATACGATCAACAGCAAAGGGGCAACATCAAGACGACAGGAGGAAGACGCACGTAGTATGGGTTGTTGGTCACTCTTACGTGACACGAGCTAAGCCAATTTTCTTTGAGGTGATTGTGTACCGTGGGCAGAGAGCAGGGGTTGTCGGGTCTCATTCCATGGTAAGGGGGGGCTCTGCCTAAATCAACTGAGGAGTTTTCTTTCCAACTTACTCGACAGACACACCCCGCCGCCCTCTATTGTCATCTTGCATTTTGGGGGGAATGACTTATTGGCACTGGGCAGAAGGGTCTTATTAGAAGAAATTACCGCGGCGGCGGGTTGGCTGGCGAAGGTGCTCCCGGGTTGCACCATAGTGTGGTCTCAGTTAATACCTAGACTGCAGTGGAGAGGGGCGGAGTCAGTTAGGGCGTTGAACCACTCGGTAAAGAGGGTCAACAACAAGATAGAGAGGCTGTTCAGGACACCTCAATTACAGAGTATTCCGCATGGGTGCATCTGGGGGGACCATTTTTACTTGCAGGATGCGGTCCACTTGACGGAGGCAGGCAATCGCTTATTTACAAGGAACATATTAGCATGGTTGGAAGGTTTTGCAATTAGGTATGACCTTTCAGTTTAGGAGGTTTGGGGGGGGGGGGCCAGATAGTGGGTCTACTATGCCAGCCTGTGGCGGTAAGGTCATGATCGGTGAGCAGCAATTTAAGGTACTTAGGGGTTGGCACCATTCTCGAATGGGGTCGCCCAGGGGGAGGGGCCAATGGTCTCTCCTAGAACTTCAGGGGCAGGATATCCGCTTGGTCGAAAGGGTGCGGGGGAGGGAGTAACGCTTTTCCTTGGGCTGATAGCCTCTCCGCACATACACTATGACGTCTTAAAGTGGCACGAGTGAAAGGGCCCTCCTTTTTGGTTTAATGGAGTTCAGGGAGCGGATGGGGTAACCAGGAGAGGTACGTACTCTCCCGGTAACCGGGCTCTGTTGTGCATGCACACTATTACGGGAGGGCGTAGCTGATAATAAGGATCTGACACCGGTCAACGACCTTGCCGTAGGCCCAAAAATTGATAGGATGCAAAATTCATACGTAGGATGTTAGATTCGGTTAGGAACACGCTGTATTAGGCATTTGTTAAGGTTAGCCTTCATACCTGTCTATGATGATGTAAATCTAATGTCAGAATTTAGCATATTAATGATTGTGTAAATCATGTTTATTTTAACATTTTTAATTTATTTTCATATTTTAATAAATACGGCCGGGGGTCCCGAGACCCCCTGCCTTCCAAAAAAACTCTTTGCTTGCCTAAGTTACTTAGCGTATTGTTTTCGTGGTTGCTTGATGGGGAGGGGGTGGTCGGTAGTCCCAGACCATATGTTGAGCGTCGTTGCCGAGACTCTAACCCGGTTCCCCGGCTTTGACATTGCCCGCTCTAGCCATAAGGCCACATCCTCTCCCCAAGAAAGTACCTCAATACTTGGATTGAGAACAGAGGTGTAAAAATTCTGCCCTACAGCATACTGGAATATGGAGGATACATGCAAAAACGTGTTGAAATTTGTCAGGAAACTCAAATTTAAATCCCCTTTCGTCGAAAGACCGCCTAAAGCAAGACATGATACATGGTCCTCCACAGCCATACTTATAAACCATCTTACTTTACATGAACCAGAAGATATTCACTTAGTATCAGTGTTATTCAATAAAAATACCAATTATGATTTATCTTTAAGCCAAATTGCAGATGACCTAGGAACTAATACAGTGTATTCAGCAAAATCGAGAACAAATCATCGTTCCCCGTACCCCCAAACCTCCCTACCCCCGTTTCCAGCAGTTGATTGACAATTTCTATATAGCCACTACATGGATCTAGAAAAAGAGTATACCAAATATACCGTAAAATGAAAATACCTACCCAGAAATATCTCCATGAAGGAATAAGCACTACGAGACTTAAAAACGAACTCTGAAATTATGAATAAGAAAACCCATAAAAGGGGAAATGTAGTGATTCGAACTCAGAAATTATGAATGAGAAAACCAATAAAAGGGGAAATGTGGTGATTCTAAACGTTTACAACTACAGCAAAGAAGTCGCAAGGCAATTGGAGGTTATGTACCTCTTGGTACTTGAAACTTATAAACTCAACACAAAAGATTTCCACAGACAGAGCATAGGTCACAGACTGGAACAACTAATGATAAAATGTTGGGGAGTGCTGGGATCAGCTAGACAAGCATGTTGAGAGTCCTGGCCGGAAACGTTGGTATCTGGAGGGAGCTAAGTCTGGGGGCTTACTGGCGTGTCTGATTCTTTCAGAGAACTTAATGCAACCAGTCCTGGCGGTGCAAAATCAGGGGGGTGAACTTGTTTATACAAAGCAACTGATAAATGCTGCATCCTCAGAATACCTTCAGAAGGTGTACTTTGAACCATAATGGGTGCTAGAGGCTCTGGAGATGGACACCTAATTAGCAGGCCTTTCGTTCTGGTGCCTCACTACGGAGGATTGTGATGCTTTGGCCGTCCCGGTGACCAAACAGGAACTGGTGTGTGCCGTAAAGTCCCAAAACTCTGCTTGATCGCCGGGTGCTGACGGTCTTCCAGACAGATTTTATCGGCACTTTCCAGATATCCTAACTGACAGGTTGCCCACAGGCCGGAGCACGTCCTCTCTTCCCTCATCTTTGCCATACCAATGGAGCCTTATAAAACAAGTCTTTAAAGGTTGGGGCGTGCGTTCAGGCACGATTGAGCATATCATTTCATTGTATGCTGATGAAGCTATGGTATACTTGAGACTGCTGAATTGATCAGTCCGGGTGATGCACTGGAGAGATCCCTATTGGCTGGTACCAGTTGGGGTCGCTGCTAATGCCCGTTGGGGTCGCTGCTAATGCCCGGCAGACCTATTCCAGGCGGAAGGTTTATAACATTGCAGAATGCCACGTACACATTTGCTCTGGGTCCGGGACAATTCCTACAATATGAGAAGATAGCTGCCATTGCATACCCATTATGGCCAACCTTTCTAGAGGCTCCCGATCCCACCCTCACGCTGTTTTCTATGGCTGGGGACACTGACTTGTAACATACCTTTATCAAGGGCTCCGTATGGACAAGCGGCTCAAACCACTGCGGGTGGAGGAGAAAAGACAATCCCTCAGTGATCAATCCCTTTCTCGCAAGGATTGATCCAAAATACATGCAGGAGTTTGAAAAGTATCAGCGTTCGTCGGGTTTAAACACATTCAACGTAATATAATCCACATGACCTACCTGGATGAGTGATAGGCCCCCAACTAGAGTGAAGGTGAATAGGGACCTAGGGTAGTGGGCCAGGGCAAAGGAGGAACACATAAGAAAGACAAGAAGACATGATAAGTTGCCAGAGGTGCTGCTTGCATGCAGAGTGATGATGCAAGACTTGCTGGATCCAACTGGTCCCCACTGCTTCGCGCCTGATCAGATGGAGGATGTGGGGCGAGATGGGGGGACTTTAAAGTGTGTGATCTGTGAGTCCCACTCCAGTTTCACAAGAAGGGCTAATTTCAGTCTCATGGTGGAGCCCCAGTTTACCCACTTCCATAAAGCACTGGAATCTTGGGTTGTTCTTTATATGAAAGCTTCGGGGGAAGGGAGGGAAAACATGATTTATTACAATGACACAGTTTGCAAACGGTTTACTTGTTTCAATTGGTACAATGTAAAATAATATGGTTGAGTGAATATCCTTTTATGTGAAGACTGCAAAATGAAAACTTAATGAAGACCTGTTTAAAAAAACACAAAAGAAATCAATTCAGAACTCAAAAACAAAATGGAGGAATGGTATATCAACAAACAACTCTTGACCTTTGAAGACAAGATTTCATTGTACATTGAACACCCAACAATGGCAACTTTTTATCTGCTACCCAAAATTCACAAACATGGTTCACACCGGGACGTCCAATCATAGCTGGTATCCATTTCATCTGCTCAGGCTTTGGGGGGAATATATTGATAATCATCTTCAATTTTATATAAAGAACCTAACTTTCATCAGGGACACATAAGATATTCTGAGTAAATTGGGCGACATAGATTGGCAAATTGACTGTATCCTGGTCCCTATAAGATGTGGTTAGTCTATACACCTCCATTAAACATGAACAAGGTATTGCAGCAGTAAATAAGGCATTATTGCCTAGATGCATCAACCTTTTTAGGAAGTGCAAACGGTGCGAATCGCAAAAATCGGCCGTTTGCACTTCCTAAATTGGTTTTTGGGATGCATCAAGCATTTTTGGAAAATCGCTATTTTTAGCGAATTCCAAAAATGCGATTGCTTTTAAGGAATCGCAAATTTGCGATTCCTTAAATGCAATGCATCATTGTCAAAACATTTGCGATTTTACAAATTGCATTTGCAAATTACCACGAAGTTGAACCTCGTGGTAATTTGCAAAATTGTTTAAAAATGCACAAAAATGCATTTTTTAAACTGTTAAGTTACAGACACACATGTCCTTAGGACATGTGTGTATGTAACTTACATGTAAAAGTGCATTTCATGGGTGCAGGGGGGGTCCTTTGGACCCCCCTCTCCACCCTTGAAAGGCATTGTTGAATTCCGATTTCAAATTGCGAATTCGCAATTCCCATTCATTCCTATGGGCATTTCAGCCCATAGGAATGAATGGGAATTGCGAATTCGCAATTTGAAAATCGCATTTTTTATGCGATTCGGTAAAAATTGCGATTTTTACCGAATCACAAAAAAAATGCGAAAAAAATGATGCATACCATTTTGAGATTCCTAATTTGCGATTCGGTAATTTTCGCAAATTAGGAATCGCAAAACAGTACTTTGATGCATCTGGGCAATTCTACTTTATCAGGACCTTATCTGAACTCCTGTAGTATGATTCTGAGATGCTACATTTCTGTGTCAGCTTCAGTGGGGAATACTGCCTAAAGACCTAGGAGTCTGCGATGGGGGCCACCTTTGCACATTCATATGTCTACATCTTCATGGACAAGGTGAAAACCTTTCTGGATAAAGACTACACACCACATATCATTTACTGGAGATTTTACATTGAGAACATACTAAGCATGTGGCAAGATAATCAAGACACAATTGATACATATTTGAAGCTAATCAACAGCAATGAATGGGACAATAAAATGACCTCAGAAGTTTCAGCCACCAAGATTAACTTCAGAGAGCTCACAATTTATGTAGAGAAAACCAGACTCCAATAACACTATTTTGTAAAGAAACAGCTGCAAATTCTATCTTACTGGCTGACAGCTGCCATCCACCTGCTATCATTTGAAACATCCCAGATGGAGAAACACTAAATGCACAGGAGCTGTTCATAAAATGACACCTTCAAAGAGAAGTCAACAGAATTTTTCTACATACTACAACAAAGAGGCTATGGACTGCAACAACTCAACCGAATTGTCACAGAAATTGCACAAACCCCATGCAATACCTTACTGACTGATAATAAACAATGCAAAAGCACCACAGAGAAGGAACATAACACAATTTTGCAAGGACATCACCAAATTCAAAGAGTTCAACAGGTACAATAGCATCCTTTAACTGGCAACCCAGCTATCAATTACAACATTTCTGCACAACCCCAGATGGGGCTTTGAAGAGACACAAATCTCAAACAAATAGTCTGCCAAACTGAATTTGAGGCCAAGAGAACAGGCTACATCCTTCCTTGCAAAATCAATAGGTTTCTACACCTGTCGCCACTGCTCCATGTATAAATCTGAATTTAACAAACTAAAGGTCTTTACTTGGATAGAACGCTTAGGATACCAATCAACCAGTGGATAGCAATAGCACATATGTAGCGTGTATAAATGCTTTACCAATGCTCCAAAATCTATATGGATAGCTCTATCCGGCCATTGAAAATCAGGACACAAGAACATTACAGAAATATACATAAAACAGATTTGGGACCCCCATTAACTGAGTATTATATCTAGTTTCACAAATACGGTTGAAACATATCCCTCCACACTCACGGGGAAGCAATCGAGAACTCTCAGTGAGACAAAGGGAGAGCAGGTATATACTGCAACTCTATACAGTCTGGAACAAAGATGTTGCATTACATGTCTGGCTCAAAAACACTGACATTTGACATCCTCCATATAGAGGACTCTTAAACTGAGGTGTTTCTACCCATACTGACCTGGGGATTCGGTCCTCTTTCTAAATATCTTAAAGTGTGTAAATTTTTGCACCATAAATTATCTCTTTGGATAAACCATTTTATGATCTTCGTCCAGACTGTACATTCTAGGTCCCAAATACCCTCTTGTCCGTTCTTCCTTTCACATATTTTATGGGGTCCCCTTATGATTTCTATTTGAGGCTCATGTACCATGCTTGAGACATATAATGCACAGGGACGCACTCATTTCACCTTCGATAGCAATCGTTTTTTGGTATGTCTACTGGACATTATGTCATTGTCACTCTAGTATGAATTGCACTACATGATGCCGGATTAGAATTTATTGTCTACATGGATCTTGTAATCCGTATAAAATGTCAGATAGTGATTACCTAGGATTACTATGATGGATAATAGGAACCAGTGTACCACTGTATTGAGGAAATATAACTAACCTCATGTAATTCATGCCTATTACAAATAAGGTCAACCATGCTCCGGTGCCCAAAGCATAATCTTTATGGTGTTTGTTCTGATCTAATTCTTTGAAGGAGACCTTGAATCCTGTATTTTTAGTACTTTTAAATGTTGGTTTTGTAATTATATCAATCACTTACTCCTTTGAATTACCACAATGGGGGAGTATTTTCCGAATATGAATATTCAACCTGCATTACATATGTTAAGGATGGAAGGAATGGATATACTAGTTTGTGTTTTCTTCCAATAAGATGTGCATATGCTCCAGTTTAACTATATGAACTTCCTTAGACTTCGTCAACAACATACTGAACTTACCACACTTAATGAAATTATCGTATATACCAACTTGTGCTCTTTTGTGCCGACTTTGCAATTATTTATGTTTTATTTTTGTATTTACAGTGTTTTCCAGCCATCAAATAGCCTCAGGCCTGTGTGCCACGACTGACCGAAACATGTTTTGGCTGTTTGTTATCTAATGCGAAGAAACAAGAAGTAAAAACCTATCATCACCAGGTCTCTGATTTCTATTTTACACTTGATTGATGAAGGTCTTATTTTTTCTGATTCATTATGCACTAAAGAAATTGAATGACTACTTTAATTTCAAACAACCCCAATCTTAACAAAACTTTAATGAACCATTTAAATGGTCAAGCGGTTTTACCTTGGTCAGAAACCAGTATATTTCTTGACAGCCCTAAATAATACCAGCATTAAAAATGCAATAGGGCTCGACTTTCATTAAGTTAAAGCCATTTGCTTTGCTATACAATACCATTAGCAAAGCAAATGGCTTTAACTTAATCAAAGGCGAGACCTATTGCATTTTCAATGCTTGTCTTTCCTGCCTCCCTTCTTTGCTATTATCCTTCATTCCTTCCTTTTGGCCATCTGTTGTCTTTCTTTCCTCCCTACCTGCCTTCTTTGTTTCCACTTTTTTCCCACCCTGCCTTACTTTTGTTTTGCTTAGTTTATCCGTCTGCCTCCTTCTGTCCATTCTTTCCAACGTTAGTGTTCCCCCCAGCTTTCCCTACTTCCTTTCTCTCTGTCCTTTCTTTAAGCTCTCCAGCCAGGCTTGTTTGCAGTCCCTCCTCTCTTACTGCTGCCTGTCTGTCGGGTCTCCTGCCTGGCTGCCTCGCGACCTGTGGGGTTGCGTGAGGACTGCCTACGTTATAGCCTGACCTGGGTACAGATGGGCACATGTCTCCCTGGCTTGGCATGATCATAGGACTTTCTGCAACCCATAATGGCACAGAAACCAAACTTCATGTGATCATGACCGAACAAAGACTGGATTTTTTCCCGAACCTGCTGTGGAGATCACTGTGCGACTGCCGGTTCACAAGTCTACCTGTGAGATAGCAGAGTGGGTTAAGCGCGTGCAGTACAGAGATGGTGGGTGTGTACCCTGCAAGTGGCTTGTTTGAGTCCCCCCGATGCGGCTATCTGATTGCTTGGATTTCTGTGTGACCTGCAGACAATGAGAGGTAATTTCCGCAGGGCCGCCTGCGCCTGTCATCCTTCCAAGGTTGATAAAAACAAGTATAATAGCGTTTGCTAGTATGTATTAGTTAAGGAGCCAAGAAGAAATGTGGTGTGTCCTGAACATGGTCAAAATAATAATAATTTTGCTATTTCATGTACTCACTTAAACATTATTTGGAAGGGGGGGCTTTATTTATTCTGCTATTCCACGGCGGAGACTGGAGGAACACAAGCTGGTAAATGTCGGCCAAGCAGACTCGCTTCCAGCCATCTGATCCTTGATGTGAGGCGGTGACTTCCAATCAGGGAAGGAATCGGGGCGAGAAGGGGCGGGCAGCATGAGCAGGGAGGAGGGTGGGGCAGAGGAGGCTCCTGGGTGGGGCTGATATTATCCTTACATCCATCCCCTGTAGCGTGCTGTCCTTGAAGAATCTCCTTTTGAAAGGTGGCCTCTCAACTGGTGAGGGAGTGAATGGGAGGGGAAGGGGTGACATAGAAGCAAATACTCCTGAGTGAGGCACCACCCCTAAATGAAGATACCCCTTTCATGAAGGTGCTCACTCACCTGGGCGATTGGCGGATACGTAGGGGGAGTGGTGTGTGAGTTGAGGGGGGTGGGGTGCGGGTGGCAGGAGCCATGGGCACAGAGAACTTGCCATTACAAGCTAACCCTTTCATAAAGGTGGCCTCTCACCTGGGATGAACGGCGGCCAATAGACATGTTTAACGCTTGGGAGAGTGGCACGGAGTAATTTTTTAACCTCGCCCCACATACCTCTCTGAACGTCCCTGCACTTTATTGACCTTAAGGCCTGTCTACTTATTTCCATTGTTTTTTTAAACATCGCAGCCACTTGCTGTTCTGACCTCATACTGTGCCAAATTCTCTTTAAGCGTGTCCCCTACAGGGTCTGGAATTGGCATTTCTCTATATGCTGGAGTACGACTGTCTTGTGCTCCCTGTCCGAGATTGCACCTCTGCTGCACACCCGACTAAGTGCCTCGGGCAACATGGTGACGTAAAGCGCTATAAAATAATAAGCCATACACTACTCACATTCCTACTTGCATCGGTCTGTGATTGTCCCCATTCCGCGGTGACTCTGCACGAAGCGGTGGTGCCCTTTCCCCCATGCCCATTTGCTCATTCCTGCCTGTGCTTCAATGCGACAGGGTCTGTTTCTCGATGTGTCTGCAGATGACTGAATTCATTCCTTTATCTGGTACTGCCCACTCCGCGCGTGTGCAAGTGACGGTATTTATTTCAACCCAAGTGCCTGTGTGTAATGGTGCCCACTCGTCCACGTGGTTGTGTCCATATGCCTTTCCCAATAATTCCTTTATGTGCCTGCTCGTTCACGTGTCCAGTCCAGGTACTTGCTAGAGCACGTGCTGTCTCTGTGCCTTCCCATTACCGGCCACTGTGTCCCTCAAAGGCGGGGGCTGGGAGGGGCAGGCATGCGTGCTCCGATCACCACTGCATTCAGTGCAACCTTTTGAACCCCAAATACGAAGGGTGGCTAGATTCGCACAAAATAAATATGTTCGCTTCGGCTACAGTAGTTACTCAGTGATCGATCACCAACTGCATAGGACACGAGGACGCCTCATTCATTAGCTTTGACGTAATACTCCCCCATACACACGCTAAAGGGAAGCACATGGCTTTTTTTTGTAGGAGAGATCCTGTTTGCCCCTTTGTTTGTTGAAGAGAGCAGTCCCTAAAGAAACAAAAAAACACTCAACTATCTGGCCAGGCACAGGGCTGCACCCTACCTCTGAAAAAAGTGAAAGCAACCTCACTAAGGCCACGCTAAATAGGAATAGATGGCCCCATAAAGATAAGGAATTGCTTTACGACAGCCGTGAAGCAGATGAGTAAGTCCGGATGGACCAGACAAAAGGGAGAAAGGGCAGTGGCCAAAAAGCATCATTTTCAATGGGAAGCCAGCGTTTAGCATAAACGCTGACGTGACCCAATGAAAATGATGAGCTGGGCTTCAAGTCCCCGTCTGAAATCTCCTCTCCCACTATATGTCTCACCGAGCGCACAGAGCATGTGCTGCAACGCTAGGCGAGACCTAAAAAATAATGAGCTAGCAAGAGATTTTTCAGGTTTGTTGTTTTAGTTAGGATGTCCTGAAACCTTGAAACATATCATGTGGTCATGAAGCATTTTTGAGCACATATGCATTGTGTAGTATATAAAAATAATTTGCAGCTAGATTGTGTAGCTCGTCACCAAACAAGAAATAATTGTTTTTGTTAACCTATCGCAAAAGTTGGGACTGTTATTTTGCTGAACAAGCGGTGCTAACATTTTGACCTCTAAACGCTCGAGTGCAGTAGGTTATGGCTTTAATTCAAGAATTTTTTTAATGTATTGTACTGATATAGTGAGACTAACAACAATAAAATACGCATGATACCTTGTAACTTCTATATAATATTTTAAATGTCATCAGCCAAGAAGTATTAATAGCACTCATGGCCTTCTCCTCTGGGCTCTAGGATGTAGCTTCCATCTCAGTTTGCCTTGAACAGTATCTACAGAGAACGAACGTCTAACCTGCTGTCTAACTCCCATATTTATCCATGCATTCTATGTAAAAACCCACTAGGGTGACCACCTCCGTTCATGTAATTTTTCATTTCTAAGCATCCTTGTGATCACCTAAGGCACCCTAGGTCATTTAGTCTAAATAGTTCAATGGCACCAAAACAAAACTACAACTCCTGAAAAGTTCAGGACTGGAGACAATGTCCGTAATGACATGAAGTGAGATGGGCACTATAATACCCAACCAGGGAGTTGATAGCTTAGTCTTAGTACCCTAAGTCAAGATGATGTAATGCACTGATTGTATCTAAGTGCTATGGTAGGCATAGTATAGTGTCATCACAGATAACCACCTCAGCTGCATAAAGCACAGTATTGCTCAAATGTGAGTTTCTGGTAAGCCTATCAACCCCAAATAATTCTCCTCCATCTTGTGAGTTGCAGCCCACATGTGCCCCAGATTGCAGTGAGCAGAGTCCAGGAAGTGGTAAGGAGACAGACTAGTGCTGTCTCTTCCCAAGACAAAAAGTTGTTTAAAAAACGATTTTCACTATCTGTGTTTACTGTTTATGCCTGTTGTTGTTACAGTTAAAAATTGTAGTTTTAGCCTACCTGCAATTGCATATTTTATCACCTGTTGTTGTGTTTTAAATGTGTGGTTTTCCCTGCCCATGATTGCCTTCATTTAGTGTGTTGAATTGTGGGATTTGCAGTCCAACCTCTGTAGTTTGTCCCTCTCATTTCTTTGTGACATATCTGTTTTCCCTCCAAATCTCTCCTTTGCTCTGTGCTTAGGCCTGTGTGCTCAAACAGGGCACCCCCAACCACCATTTTGTGTTCACAAGCCAGTGAGGCCAGCCCCCCCCCCCCCTCCCCCCCCCCGCAACAGGGATTTTGTACATCAGAGGGTGCTTCTGTGAGCTGTTTAAACTATATTTACTGGGGCCTGTGCACTTTGTTTTTTGGCCAGCAGGGGGAGTAAAGCTTTATTCAAACAGTATTGTTAGATTTCGAGTTAGTGAAGCCTTTACCTGCTGAAGTCCAAAGTGGTGGATTGAGCCTGTCTGTCTCCTAAGAGATTCTGAACAGGAGCAAGCAGCTGCCCAGACCCCACCCCCAGGCCAGCAGAACATTGGCTATTCAACTACCAGGCAAGTCTGAGCCCTCCTCTCACACCTACCCAGGCCCCTGAAGGCCTTGCTGGGTGCACCCCAAATCATTCTCCTCCATCTTGGGAGTTTCAGCCCACATGTGCCGCAGATTGCAGTGAGCAGAGTCCAGGAAGTGGTAAGGAGACAGACTAGTGCTGTCTCTTCCCAAGACAAAAAGTTGTCTAAAAAATAATTTTCACTTTCTGTGTTTACTGTCTATGCCTGTGGTTGTTACAGTTAAAAATTGTAGTTTTAGCCTGCCTGTAATTGCATATTTTATCACCTGTGTTGTGTTTTAAATGTGTGGTTTTCCCTGCCCATGATTGCCTTCATTTAGTGTGTTGAATTGTGGGATTTGCAGTCCAACCTCTGTAGTTTGTTTGTCCCTCTCATTCCTTTGTGACATATCTGTTTTCCCTCCAAATCTCTCCTTTGCTCTGTGTGCTCAAACAGGGCACCCCCAACCACCATTTTGTGTTCACAAGCCAGTGAGGCCAGCCCCCCCCCCCCAGCAACAGGGATTTTTTACATCAGAGGGTGCTTCTGTGAGCTGTTTAAACTATATTTACTGGGGCCTGTGCACTTTGTTTTTTGGCCAGCAGGGGGAGTAAAGCTTTATTCAAACAGTATTGTTAGATTTCGAGTTAGTGAAGCCTTTACCTGCTGAAGTCCAAAGTTGTGGATTGAGCCTGTCTGTCTCCTAGGAGATTCTGAACAGGAGCAAGCAGCTGCCCAGACCCCACCCCCAGGCCAGCAGAACATTGGCTATTCAACTACCAGGCAAGTCTGAGCCCTCCTCTCACACCTACCCAGGCCCCTGAAGGCCTTGCTGGGTGCACCCCAAATCATTCTCCTCCATCTTGGGAGTTTCAGCCCACATGTGCCGCAGATTGCAGTGAGCAGAGTCCAGGAAGTGGCAAGGAGACAGACTAGTGCTGTCTCTTCCCAAGACAAAAAGTTGTTTAAAAAACTATTTTCACTTTCTGTGTTTACTGTTTATGCCTGTGGTTGTTACAGTTAAAAATTGTAGTTTTAGCCTGCCTGTAATTGCATATTTTATCACCTGTTGTTGTGTTTTAAATGTGTGGTTTTCCCTGCCCATGATTGCCTTCATTTAGTGTGTTGAATTGTGGGATTTGCAGTCCAACCTCTGTAGTTTGTCCCTCTCATTCCTTTGTGACAAATCTGTTTTCCCTCCAAATTTCTCCTTTGCTCTGTGCTTAGGCCTGTGTGCTCAAACAGTGAACCCCCACCCACCATTTTGTGTTCACAAGCCAGTGAGGCCAGCCCCCCTGCCCCCCAGCTCCCCACCCCCACCCCCAGCAACAGGGATTTTCTACATCAGAGGGTGCTTCTGTGAGCTGTTTAAACTGTATTTACTGGGGCCTGTGCACTTCGTTTTTTGGCCAGCAGGGGGAGTAAAGCTTTATTCAAACAGTATTGTTAGATTTCGAGTTAGTGAAGCCTTTACCTGCTGAAGTCCAAAGTTGTGGATTGAGCCTGTCTGTCTCCTAGGAGATTCTGAACAGGGGCAAGCAGCTTGCCAGACCCCACCCCCAGGCCAGCAGACCATTGGCTTTTCAGCTACCAGGCAAGTCTGAGCCCTCCTCTCACACCTACCCAGGCCCCTGAAGGCCTTGCTGGGTGCACCCCAAATCATTCTCCTCCATCTTGGGAGTTTCAGCCCACATGTGCCGCAGATTGCAGTGAGCAGAGTCCAGGAAGTGGTAAGGAGACAGACTAGTGCTGTCTCTTCCCAAGACAAAAAGTTGTTTAAAAAACTATTTTCACTTTCTGTGTTTACTGTTTATGCCTGTGGTTGTTACAGTTAAAAATTGTAGTTTTAGCCTGCCTGTAATTGCATATTTTATTACCTGTTGTTGTGTTTTAAATGTGTGGTTTTCCCTGCCCATGATTGCCTTCATTTAGTGTGTTGAATTGTGGGATTTGCAGTCCAACCTCTGTAGTTTGTCCCTCTCATTCCTTTGTGACAAATCTGTTTTCCCTCCAAATTTCTCCTTTGCTCTGTGCTTAGGCCTGTGTGCTCAAACAGTGAACCCCCACCCACCATTTTGTGTTCACAAGCCAGTGAGGCCAGCCCCCCTGCCCCCCAGCTCCCCACCCCCAGCAACAGGGATTTTCTACATCAGAGGGTGCTTCTGTGAGCTGTTTAAACTGTATTTACTGGGGCCTGTGCACTTCGTTTTTTGGCCAGCAGGGGGAGTAAAGCTTTATTCAAACAGTATTGTTAGATTTCGAGTTAGTGAAGCCTTTACCTGCTGAAGTCCAAAGTTGTGGATTGAGCCTGTCTGTCTCCTAGGAGATTCTGAACAGGGGCAAGCAGCTGCCCAGACCCCACCCCCAGGCCAGCAGACCATTGGCTTTTCAGCTACCAGGCAAGTCTGAGCCCTCCTCTCACACCTGCCCAGGCCCCTGAAGGCCTTGCTGGGTGCACCCCAAATCATTCTCCTCCATCTTGTGAGTTGCAGCCCACATGTGCCCCAGATTGCAGTGAGCAGAGTCCAGGAAGTGGTAAGGAGACAGACTAGTGCTGTCTCTTCCCAAGACAAAAAGTTGTCTAAAAAATAATTTTCACTTTCTGTGTTTACTGTCTATGCCTGTGGTTGTTACAGTTAAAAATTGTAGTTTTAGCCTGCCTGTAATTGCATATTTTATCACCTGTGTTGTGTTTTAAATGTGTGGTTTTCCCTGCCCATGATTGCCTTCATTTAGTGTGTTGAATTGTGGGATTTGCAGTCCAACCTCTGTAGTTTGTTTGTCCCTCTCATTCCTTTGTGACATATCTGTTTTCCCTCCAAATCTCTCCTTTGCTCTGTGTGCTCAAACAGGGCACCCCCAACCACCATTTTGTGTTCACAAGCCAGTGAGGCCAGCCCCCCCCCCCCAGCAACAGGGATTTTTTACATCAGAGGGTGCTTCTGTGAGCTGTTTAAACTATATTTACTGGGGCCTGTGCACTTTGTTTTTTGGCCAGCAGGGGGAGTAAAGCTTTATTCAAACAGTATTGTTAGATTTCGAGTTAGTGAAGCCTTTACCTGCTGAAGTCCAAAGTTGTGGATTGAGCCTGTCTGTCTCCTAGGAGATTCTGAACAGGGGCAAGCAGCTTGCCAGACCCCACCCCCAGGCCAGCAGACCATTGGCTTTTCAGCTACCAGGCAAGTCTGAGCCCTCCTCTCACACCTGCCCAGGCCCCTGAAGGCCTTGCTGGGTGCACCCCAAATCATTCTCCTCCATCTTGTGAGTTGCAGACCACATGTGCCCCAGATTGCAGTGAGCAGAGTCCAGGAAGTGGTAAGGAGACAGACTAGTGCTGTCTCTTCCCAAGACAAAAAGTTGTCTAAAAAATAATTTTCACTTTCTGTGTTTACTGTCTATGCCTGTGGTTGTTACAGTTAAAAATTGTAGTTTTAGCCTGCCTGTAATTGCATATTTTATCACCTGTGTTGTGTTTTAAATGTGTGGTTTTCCCTGCCCATGATTGCCTTCATTTAGTGTGTTGAATTGTGGGATTTGCAGTCCAACCTCTGTAGTTTGTTTGTCCCTCTCATTCCTTTGTGACATATCTGTTCTCCCTCCAAATCTCTCCTTTGCTCTGTGTGCTCAAACAGGGCACCCCCAACCACCATTTTGTGTGCACAAGCCAGTGAGGCCGCCCCCCCCCCCCCCAGCAACAGAGATTTTTTACATCAGAGGGTGCTTCTGTGAGCTGTTTAAACTATATTTACTGGGGCCTGTGCACTTTGTTTTTTGGCCAGCAGGGGGAGTAAAGCTTTATTCAAACAGTATTGTTAGATTTCGAGTTAGTGAAGCCTTTACCTGCTGAAGTCCAAAGTTGTGGATTGAGCCTGTCTGTCTCCTAGGAGATTCTGAACAGGAGCAAGCAGCTGCCCAGACCCCACCCCCAGGCCAGCAGAACATTGGCTATTCAACTACCAGGCAAGTCTGAGCCCTCCTCTCACACCTACCCAGGCACCTGAAGGCCTTGCTGGGTGCACCCCAAATCATTCTCCTCCATCTTGGGAGTTTCAGCCCACATGTGCCGCAGATTGCAGTGAGCAGAGTCCAGGAAGTGGTAAGGAGACAGACTAGTGCTGTCTCTTCCCAAGACAAAAGGTTGTTTAAAAAACTATTTTCACTTTCTGTGTTTACTGTTTATGCCTGTGGTTGTTACAGTTAAAAATTGTAGTTTTAGCCTGCCTGTAATTGCATATTTTATCACCTGTTGTTGTGTTTTAAATGTTAAATGTGTGGTTTTCCCTGCCCATGATTGCCTTCATTTAGTGTGTTGAATTGTGGGATTTGCAGTCCAACCTCTGTAGTTTGTCCCTCTCATTCCTTTGTGACAAATCTGTTTTCCCTCCAAATTTCTCCTTTGCTCTGTGCTTAGGCCTGTGTGCTCAAACAGTGAACCCCCACCCACCATTTTGTGTTCACAAGCCAGTGAGGCCAGCCCCCCTGCCCCCCAGCTCCCCACCCCCACCCCCAGCAACAGGGATTTTCTACATCAGAGGGTGCTTCTGTGAGCTGTTTAAACTGTATTTACTGGGGCCTGTGCACTTCGTTTTTTGGCCAGCAGGGGGAGTAAAGCTTTATTCAAACAGTATTGTTAGATTTCGAGTTAGTGAAGCCTTTACCTGCTGAAGTCCAAAGTTGTGGATTGAGCCTGTCTGTCTCCTAGGAGATTCTGAACAGGGGCAAGCAGCTGCCCAGACCCCACCCCCAGGCCAGCAGACCATTGGCTATTCAGCTACCAGGCAAGTCTGAGCCCTCCTCTCACACCTGCCCAGGCCCCTGAAGGCCCTGCTGGGTGCACCCCAAATCATTCTCCTCCATCTTGTGAGTTGCAGCCCACATTTGCCCCAGATTGCAGTGAGCAGAGTCCAGGAAGTGGTAAGGAGACAGACTAGTGCTGTCTCTTCCCAAGACAAAAAGTTGTCTAAAAAATAATTTTCACTTTCTGTGTTTACTGTCTATGCCTGTGGTTGTTACAGTTAAAAATTGTAGTTTTAGCCTGCCTGTAATTGCATATTTTATCACCTGTGTTGTGTTTTAAATGTGTGGTTTTCCCTGCCCATGATTGCCTTCATTTAGTGTGCTGAATTGTGGGATTTGCAGTCCAACCTCTGTAGTTTGTTTGTCCCTCTCATTCCTTTGTGACAAATCTGTTTTCCCTCTAAATTTCTCCTTTGCTCTGTGCTTAGGCCTGTGTGCTCAAACAGTGCCCCCCCAGCCACCATTTTGTGTTCACAAGCCAGTGAGGCCAGACCCCCTGCCCCCCTGCACTATCCTTTTTCTATCAAAATTAACAGACTAACATGTTCACTTCTCTGAATTCAATAGTCCATATTCAACTATACTAATATACTGCCCAAATAACTGAATAACATATCTACTACTCAAATTACTTCATAGTTATACTATACTAATTTTCAACACTAATCCTTAATGAGTTCCGGAGTGGCGTGCTACTCGCCAAAAAAGCGCTTCAACACCCATCAGGGGCAACAAGTGCTATATGAATGCAAATCTTTCTTCCCCTTTTATCCATACGCTATCCTTCTCACTCCAAGTAACAGACTAATATCCACCATTGAAATTACCTCATAATTCACCATATTAATTCACCACTAATCCTTTATAGGCTCCCTGAATAGCATGCGTCAACAAGCAAGCAATAGATAAATACTAACCTTTGTCCTACTCTATCCTTCTGCTATCATTCCAAATCCAAATAACTAACTAACCTATCCACCAATTAAAATGTACTTGCATGTTTCACTATACTAATTCAACACTAATCCTCTGTGGGTCCTGGAGTAGCGTGCTACCCGCCGAACAAGCGCTTCGACGCCTCGTCAGGGGTAGTAAGCGCTATATAAATGCAATTACAATACAATGCAATACAATACAATATGCAATGCAATAGGTCTCAATGCAATAGGTCTCGCACTACTGAAAGTTAGAGCTATTGGCGTTGCAAATAATAATGCAACACGAATAGCTTAAACTTTCAGTAATGTGAGACCTTTTGCATTGTAAATCCTTGTTTATTTCGGCAGCCTGTTTTTACACGCAACTGCTCTACGTAGTTTGTTGTGGTACCAGCCCTTTAAACTTGATTTTGCTTGACGACCAAACAATGCCACCATGCCTGAGAAGATTAAAATCACACAGAAGTCACCCCTTGCCCGCAACCTTTGCTTCAGAAGAGCAACGCGCATGTCTCCAGTCCCAGAAATGTCTCTGGCTTTAAAAGGCTTTCAGATTAATGAAACCTTCCAGTTCGGAGTAGATTCATGCATGGCAAAGTCTTAGATGGGAGCCGGAGAGTGCTGATCTACATTTAACAAGTTGTGAACGAGAACCCAAAATAAATATGAGTCCCATAAAATGAACAGATTGCGTGTTCTGTATCCGCAAAAAAAGAATCCTTTTCAAAGCTATTTGAAAAATCTACGGAAAAGCTAAGCTAACTTACAAATACCATTTTTTTTATAGTTTGTTCAATATAAATACATCAAAAGAAATTCCAGCGGACATGTGCAAAATCGAAAGAAACAAGCCCTATTGCATTTCAAATACTTTTTTGTTTGTTTTGTTATTTGCAGTTGGCAGCGTGCCTTACAGACCTGATCGAGGAGTAGGCAGCTGGATACCCTGGCACGCTCACGAACGGGAAGGGTGGAGGCCAAGATAAGGACTTTGAAGCACTGCTGTGCTGGAAGGGAGCTGCTCGTGTTGATTTATCAAGGACAACAAGATAAATGACGTGACTCGTAGGGCGGTGAAACTGTTGCAAAGGCAACTTCAAGAAACAAGGTGGGAAAAAAAAGACCTCAGTCTTTGAATGCATATCAAATGTGGCAAGAACAGAGCAAGATTTACAGCTCTGTAAACCACGAGCACTGATCTCGAGTGCTTCAGCTCAAAGAAGAAAATACTGCTCACAAACTGTCTGAGTAACAACACATGTAACAGGAGCAGTCCTTGAAAATGGGCAGAGCTTAATGTCCATAACTTGAATACAGCATGTCTTGAAAAGACAGCGCAAGCACTGCCTAGGTGAGACCTAATAAAAGGGGCACTAGGTTGCTCTCTAGACATGCCCTTTTAAGTAAACGTGCAGTGTCAGGATCCAATCATGTGAATTTTTTGTATTTGACACCATAAGTAAAATTAAAATTAATATTGGCTGTAGAAGGGTGCTATTAATGTCAAAAGCCTTATATTGTGTCCAAAGGGGTTGCTTATCCAGTCTTGTCAAAAAGCTGCTGTGATGTTCAATAAGCCGCAACAGAGCAGAGAATTTTCCAGCCTTGGAGACTCCAGGTCAAGACATGAAAAGATTACATAATGAAACACACTGAAAATCTAGGGGCCCGATTCACAGAACTAACTTAAGACAAAATCCTAAACTTACTACCATTTTCGTATTCACAGAAGGCACTTACTCATGTCGGTATTCACAGAAGTTAGAAGTCCTAACTTTAGGACTCCTAAATGCCTCCTGTGAATACCGAAAGTCTTAAAGTTAGGATTTTTCTCAGTTTCAGAGTAGTAAAGTTAGGACTCCTAACTTTAGGACTCCTAAATGCCCTCTGAATATCGAAAGTCTTAAAATTGGGATTTTTCTCAATTTAGTAGTAGTAAAGTTAGGACTCCTAAATGCCTTCTGTGAATACCGAAAGTCTTAAAATTAGGATTTTTCTCAGTTTAGTAGTAGTAAAGTTGAGAAAAATCCTAACTTTAAGACTTTCGGTATTCACAGAAGGCATTTAGGAGTCCTAAAGTTAGGAGTCCTAACTTTACTACTACTAAACTGAGAAAAATCCTGATTTTAAGACTTTCGGTATTCACAGAAGGCATTTAGGAGTCCTAAAGTTAGGAGTCCTAACTTTACTACTACTAAATTGAGAAACATCCTAACTTTAAGACTTTCGGTATTCACAGGAGGCATTTAGGAGTCCTAAAGGTAGGACTTCTAACTTCTGTGAATACCGAAATGAGTAAGTGCTTTCTGTGAATACCAAAATGAGTAAGTGCCTTCTGTGAATACCAAAATGGTAGTAAGTTTAGGATTTTGTCATAAGTTAGTTCTGTGAATCGGACCCTAGGTATGTAAGGTGTCGATGTTAATCCCTTTCCTCTGTGCTCAGTTCAGTCAACTTTTTTGCCATGGTCTTTGCACACACCCATAAGGATATGTGGGAGGAGCCTATGGATCAACACATGGAATTTTTATAATACTATTAGTCTCCCATGGCCAGACTGGTAATAACATGGGCTGAGAAACCTCACCTCCCACTGAGGTACATTTTACAAGTAATCTTGTAAACCCACTGGGACTTCAAGTGCTTTAGAACACTTAATAAACCATCAATCATTTTAGTATTACAAGTTTCTGGTGAGGGTGTAAACGATCTTGCCTGAAGGTACACAATTAATGGTACCTCACAGTTAACGACCACAAATGGACATGTGGATATACTCTAAGCCACCCCCCCCCCCCCACCCACTATCATCCAGAGAGCTCTTGGGTGATTTATCAAGGTGTCTGCAGGATAAAGAGTATGCTGACAAGTACAAAGAAGCAACGGTTTTGACATATTTAGAAGCCTCAAATGTTTGTGTACAGGAATAAAAGTAAAGGAAGTTTATTGGGCAACAAAGTTCGATATTTGTAAGTGTGAGTAAACCAGTACAATTCACAGACAGACTAAAAGAAGTACAGGGATTGGGTTTATTTAAAAAAGTTGTCATCTTTTATTTAAAATTTTTATGAAACAGTAAAAAAATCACCCAGGTCAGAGACCGTATACAGGTTACAAATACGCAATTTGGTTAGAAAGACAAAAAAAATCAAACACTGGATATTAAATAGCAAGATATATATATATTTATGTATGTACAATACCATGGAGTATCCTGCTGGAATGATCAAAATGTTCAGTCCATGTGCATTGGGGGATCTATTGTTCAAATCCCAGGGCTGCTGATCCCTCCAGGGCCCTGGCTTTGTAACAGTCACGTGGTCTTGGTGCTCAACCTGAGCAAGAGTGTCTCTCCCTTTCAAACCCTCTAGCCTAAGAAAGATCTGCCCAAACTGGCCCTGCACCTCCAGGTCAGGCAGGTGGATCAGCAGGCTCAGATTGCATACATGCAGACAGCTGCTACCACAAGCAAAATGGCAGCCAAAACACCCCAGTGCAGCGGAGAAGTGTCAGAGGTGGACTCATGAGACGACATCCCAATCTTCTCATTCCTGTAAGCTGCTGGTCTAGCCCCTAAAGCAAATAAAGGCAAAAAGGTGATTAGTTAATAGATTTTTGGGGTGAGCTCAGAATCACATTTTACATTTTCATTGGTTTATTAAGTATACATAACATTGGTTTTTACAGGATTAATTACGATGGTTTACACTTGTGGAAGGCAGTGGATCTAGGTGAATTAAAATATATGTTGACTGGTATTTTGGGGAAGGCAATAGGTTGACAATGCCAACTGACTGGTTACTTCGCTGCTCTTAAAATACATTTTCTTGCCAGGGTAATGCACTGTACAGGATTTCACAATCAATTGTTTGGATCTAGGTGGTGATTATGGGCGGGGTGACTGTTATGATCAGGAGTTATGGTTGCTTAATTGGTTTGATCTCCCAGATCAGTTTTTAATCCAAGACTGTCACAAAGGAGGCTAACAGGCAGTCAGTTCTTAGAACGATCTCTTCCCATTCCTCTGCAAGGTGCAAAAGCGACTCCGAAGAGCAACCTCTCAATTTCCTATGGTTCCATCAAGCGAGTTGCTAGAGTTTTAGGCTAGATCGTTCTCTCCTCAAGGCTCCTGCCAAAATTCCCTCTATCTAGCCCCCTCATTTTTTCTGGTCACTCTTATCTATTTTTCTGGCTCCTCTCTTCGCTTTCAGACAGTCTTCGGAGTAAAAGTACTACACAAATAATCCAGTGTACGAATTAGTCCCTTACTGAGCACCAACGCTCCGTCCTCTAGAAATTCTGTAATTCACTTGAATGATAGTCATAAGCATGGTCTTCCCACAGACAATTTTTATTGCAGGTTGTTTCATTATGAAATGGGACTTTTTTTTCCATGTTTTAAATCACGCATGATGTTTGGGTTTTTGCCGGAAAGTGTCAGTGATGCAACGGAACCCCCCATAAGACACCTGGCAAACAAATGCTCTATAATATCGGCAAAAAGGGACAGTCGAAAGGGCCAGTCCGCAGTCTTTCTGAACTGTGCGCCAGCTGAGAGAACAATGTTCTCCTCTCTACATCAGGAGGGCAGGGGCGCAGGAAGGCCAAACCATGGCAGATTTTTAGGATAGCAGATAAGATATATTTATAAACAATACATTTATTAACCCCTTCCGTGCGGGGCGTATTTTCCGCCTGTGCTGACTCCGCCTTGCGCGGGCGGAGTCATGACGGAACGGTTCCGTCATCAGCACAGCTCAACCGATGCTGATGACGGAACCGTTCTGTCATCAGCATGGAAGGGGTTAAACGGTACAAATTTACATTGACCATGTTTAGTATGATAATCTGGCACAGAACTTTTTTTTTTAAAAACAGATTTTTTATTAACATTTCTTCAGTCATTTTACAAACATACAATGCAGTTGGACCATCATTGCAATGGATCCATTTTCAGAATGCAAACCAACATTATTCTATGCCCCAAATCCCCATCTATTTCCCCCTCCCGCCTCCCCCTCTACCCCCGTCCCCCCTTGTCAGTGTGCCTTCCTCTATCCCTCCTATGGAATGGCATAAAACCCCTTGTGCTCCAGTACCCATCTCCTTCCCGAGGTTATATACAGCTTCATCCAATCAGGAGTCCGGTGACCCCCAAGTAAGTGTTCAGACGCGCCCCATGTCTCCACATCAGGTTAGCCTCCCCCTTCGGCCTAATATGCAGGAACCATCCCACACAGTGAGGTTCTAGGTTCTAGTTGGCCCCATCACCCGTGTGTTCCCCGGCGTTCCCCACCCCAATCTCTGGTGCCTGACTCGCTGGTGCATCCGCCCCATCCCCCTCATCCGCCTCTGCTGTTGACTGAAGTTCTACTACCAGCGTGCCCCTCGCCCTGGCCGCATCCAGCGTCTTGTCATTGGAGGTGCGTCTGGCTAATTGTAGTCTAAGTGTCCCTTCGCTGCTCGCCCACTATTTGAAGCTCCCTCGCCATCTCAGAAAGCTGGGTCCCCCTCTGGACTTCCAGTGCATGGTGAGCTCCCTTTTTGCCATAATCAGCCCCAGGTCGAAAAATATACTTGTGATTTTTGTGGCAGGTGTGTGTGGGAACCAAAGTAAAAGGCAAGTCCCCATTCCTATTTCAATCTGGCGCTCCGTTACCCTGTTCAGACATGCCACGGCATCGGACCAATATGTACCCAGCCCCGCGCAAGACCAAAACATATGACCAAAAGGAGTTCCCCCTAAAACTTGTTGGATTTTGACCGGCGTCAGATAAGCCCTGTATAGCATAAAATATTGAACCAATTGAAACCGGACATTGCGTGTGCCCTTCCAGGCCCTCCGCACTAGCTGCGGCCAGGTCGTCTCAGGTATCGACTGGCTGAGGTCCTCTTCCCAGAGCCCCTTCAACCTATCCAGGGGCGGTAGTCCCTCCAGTGCCAATCTCCTGTATAAACAGGTGATAGCCTTGAAGGTGCCAGCAGACATCGTGACGTATTGACAGCCCATCGATGTGGGGGGGGGGTTCCACCAGGCCCAGATAATCTGGCACAGATATGGCACTCCTGAGCATGTGCTCCAAAAAATGCACATACTTGCTTATCTGAAAAGCTAACTCTGCCAGCTTGTATGTGTCTTTCAACACCACTAGTAGGTCAAGTTCAAAAATACCTACTAAGCAGCTGCTTTTCTGTCTACCAACCCAACCTTTAAAACATTACTGCCTCTTGGCAGGTTTTTCAGTGTGTGCTCGGTTGCCAGCCAGCGGGTTCACGTAGTCTGTATATGTCCAAGGAGCTCTATTGTGGTTGATGGGCGTCCTCCCTTCAGCTGCATGGAAGGCGCAAATTGAGACATTCAGCTACATGTATAAGGAGCTATGTTTGTATATGTCTACCCGTTGTTCTTGGGGTCTGCTACAAGGGCCTTACCGTTAGAGATGCCCGAGGGTATTCTTTTGTGCAGTTCAGGCTCTTCCTGGATGGGATGGCCATTTTTCTTTGCTGAATTAGAAACCATCTCCTGGAGCTCTTCAAAGACCTGGAAGCGAGGAGTAAAACGAAGGGGTGAAACTGGGGGCCAGAGACGGTGGAGGGTCCACTACACCAAACTTATCCCTTAGTAACAATGTCAATGCAAGATCAGAAGAGGATAGCATGATTAGGGGCAGGGAAAGTCTACAAAGCTCTAAATGTTACCAATTAATGTGAGGTCATCAGACTGAAGTGTGAAGTCAGTGAGGAGGGCTCAGAGCAGCACCACGAGAGATCAGGTAGGTGATAGTTCGCGTGACTGCCTGAGAGTGTTGTACTGAGAGAGCTCAGACAGGTGTCAGTGAGGGTGGGGCCCCTGACGCTGTAGAGCCATGGTTGATGTCAGAGAGAAGGGAACATAAGACTCTAGTACACGGCTGAGCTCAGCTTGGTGTCTAGGTAATGGTCCATGAGGCTCTGGGACAGCGAGAGATCGCTAGCTGTTAGTGATTGTGAGCCTGAGAACAAGCCCCTTGGACTGCAGCACTGAGGGAGCTCAGACAGGTGTCAGCGAGACAGCGAGACATGGCCCCTAGGGCTGTTGTACTTGAACAGCTCAATTTGGTGACAGATTAGTGGGGCCTGGGAGGTTACAGTGACTGGAGAGATCAGCTTGGTGTCAGTGAGGGTGGGTCTTTGAGACCGTTTGTATTGATATCGGTGGGTGGAGGGCCCTCTAAGCTGTAGTAATGGAGCCCTCGCTTGGTGATTGCGAGTATGAGGCCTAGGATGATGTGGTGCGGTGCGGAGCGAGCTCAGGTTTGTGTCAGTAAGTGTGGAGCTCTCAGGCTCTTAGACTTGGGGAAGCTCTGCTCGGTATCGGTGGGTTAGGAACCCTTGAATTTCAAGGACCAGGAACGCTCAGCTAGGTGTTGGGGAGTGTGAGCTCCTGAGAGGGTAGTAATAAGAGAACTAACCGGTGTCAGCAAGGGTAGGACTTGTGAGATTGCGGTAATGGGGGAGCTCAGCTTTGTATCAGGGAGTTGGGATCCGTGAACCTGTAGTACTGGTAGAGCTAAAGATTTTGTCAGCAAGTGTTGGGCCTGTGTGGATGTAGTACTGGGATAACTCAGCTTGGTGTCAGTGAGTATGTGGATCTATGAAGCAGTAATATGATACAACTGAGCTTGGTATCTTTGAGTGTTGCAGCCCAAGGCTCTAGTACTCGGCTGTGTCAGTGAGTAGGAATACATGTGATTGAATGGCAAGAGTGTTGGGAGACCCAGCTTAATGGAAGTCAATCCGGCCAAGGAGGCAACAACGTTGGGAGAGCTCAGCTTGGTGTCAGTGAGTGCTGGACCAATGAAGCTGCAGTAATGGATCAGCCACACTAGTCAGTGATGGCGGCCCATGTTCCCACCCCTACCACAGTATTCACAATACTTATCACTCACCCCCACGTTAAGCAGGAACGCCGTCTTGGCTTCCTCTAGCACCTTTCCCTTGGTGCTGTCGTCCATTTCAATGGCATCCATACGAGCACGATACAGTTGCTTGAACTTTGTGGCATTCGAAACCCCATCAAATGTGAAGAAGGCCAATCCCTCACCAGATGTAGGCAGCTGCAGGGCTTTCTGAGCAATCTTTTTGAGCACCTGCCCCCCAGACAAGTCCCCCAGGTAGCGGGTGTAGGCATGGGCTACCAGAAGATCAGGCTCACGCTGGCCTACTTGATGGAGTCTGTCCACATACTTCCTGGTGGCCTTGGGGCAGGGGATCTCTTGCCTCCACTTTGGCCCATAGAAGTATTCCAGGTCACGTTCCAGTGCTGTTTTGCGGTGCAATTCGACAGGGAAGTAGACAGGAGCATAGCCCAGGTGAGTCTTGTTACGCTCAATCTCCTCCTCCAAAGCATCGTAGACGAAATACAAGGACGACATCACAAGCTGCAGTGGAGATGAAAGATAATTGATAAACTATAAGACACAAAAAAGAGCAGCATTTCCTATGTATGGGCAACAGTAGAAAGTGAGCTCACGAGATGAAGGTCAAGCAATCAGATACAAAGAGAAGCAGCAGACTTTGCACAACTGCATCACAAGTACAATTGAGAACATTAATTGACACTACCAGAGTGTCAAAAAGCTGTAGGGAGTGCTAAAAGGGTTTGTTTGGACGACAAATAGCTAGTAATGTTTGACATTTTAAAATATTGTATTACAGCAAATGCTTTTGTGAATTGTGACAAAGCTATTTTCCCAGGTGGCAATATTATCATGTATGTATATCAATATAAAGGATGTGTTGCATAAGACTGCGAGGGTTCCAAGCTGTAGGAGCCACATGTCCTTCATACCTCACTAATATATTAGAAGGATTACAATTTATGAACTGCAAGCAACAACAGGTGCCTTAACCCCATAAGATATTTTAAAATATAGCCATTGCAACCAATTAAATAGAACAGATTTACTGCCAGGTTTTACCTTGTTGCCAGTTTCCTTGTGGCAGGGTTTTTTTTTAAAAAAAAGGTACAAGTTGAGGCCCAGATTTTGCGTCGGGGTGCGTCAATATTTTGGCACATCCCCAATGCAAAATTTAATTTGTTAAATATTGTAATGCACTCAAATGTACTCATGATAGACCTGCTAAACATATGTGAGGTATTAAGATCTAAAGTCACTTCCTGGGAGGTCATGGGTTGTAATGCCACATGCAGTCTCTTGCACTATGATGTCACTTCTTTGATGGCACACATGGTGATATAACTTCCTGTGATGTCACATGGTGATGTCCCACCCATTCTGCTTAACTTGGTGAGTCCCCTCACTTCCTTTTTTTAGGACTTGAGCCCTAGTATAGCATTTCTCTCCTAGCCTGTGGCTCCACTGCAATGAGAGACTATTCTACTGTCCACCATCACACAGTCAATTCTTAACTCATACACGCACTGTATATAAAAATGTATTTCCCCCCAGAAGACTTTTTTTTGTAATACTTTTATAAGCGCTGGAGTGCGAGCCTGATCTTCAGATGGCTGCCATATTGTGTTAACCTAAGCATATTGGCATAGCCTGACCCCAAGATAGCCAACTGAAGTCTTATGAGATCAAGCACAAAAGCTGTAGTTTTTTTACATTTAAAATGGCCATCCTTGAAGTCTGTCCATCTGTTTTTGAGTTTGTGTGGTGTTCAGGCATAGCGAATGACTGTATTTAGCCTAGTCACATCTAAGTGTGCATCAGAAATTGGACGTACAGAGAGGCAAATGAGCTCCCCATTTTTGTCTTTATTTTTAATAACGGGTATCCTGCACAGAAGCTCCCTGGAGACTTTGGAGTTTGTGCATAACCATAGACACCGAGTCAAATTGGATGGGGAAACTTTTGATTCTTGGCTTGTTAATTTGTGTGCCTACGGAATCATGTGCATTCGCAATACAGTGATTCTGTTGGGGAGTTAAACTAGTCACTCCATTAACATGTGTTGTAAATGCACATTCTTATGCACACTGTGTGTCAAGCGGAGCTTGTTATATTAGTGGAGGGTATGGTGAAGTGGATAGGTAGTGCTTTGAAGCTTGTGCCACTTTCTTCTTTTTGCTCAAGATGGGGCCAGCATGGATATTCTTTGCCAACTTCTTATTCTGTGTATCCTTTTTTTTCACTTTCACAACTGTGAGGTAAATATGTAAATCTCACTCATATCAAAATGGCAACAGCACTCCGTGTGTGTAGTACTCATCTCAACATTTGGCCCATACCAAAATGGCAGCCGCTGTCCCATGAGGAATGAGACAAAGGTAGGACTTTCTGCCCTGCAATAGTTCACCATAGTACTCCCAATGTGCGTTCTCTGAGAGCAGCAAAATAGCAGCAAGCCAACAAGTGGTATGTGAGACAATATTCATTCCTTATTTATAAGGACATACAAAATCACCTTCAAGATCTTGGCCTAAGCTTTAACTGAGTTATGGAGTCCTGTCTGACTGGAGAGTGATTGTGCAACAGATCCATGCATCTAACTACCAATGTCTCTCCGGGCAAAACAGGAGGGTGGAAAGTCCCTGAAGCTTAGCTCTGAAATATGCGTGCTAAATTATGATAAGCGTTTTGTACCCTATTTTTTTTTTGTTTGGTCAAATGTTTCACCTCATTACTAGCAGTCAAACATTGAACTATAGCATTCACCAACTAAAAGGTGACCAGCTAACAATTTCAGAGGATCCGCCACTATGTTGCAGTACGTGTGCCGCTTTTTTTTAAGTTATTTTTTATTTTTTAGCTAGAAACAAACTTAGTTTGTGTTGAAATCTGCAAATTGTGTAGAAGATAGTAGATTATGTGGCAAGCGAGGGAAATACATAACTATATGGAAAATGCAGAGGCAGCAGAATAACATATTTTAAGTGGTCCTGCTCATACTGTATGATTCATATTTCCGTAATGGTGGCTAGTGCCTACTTGGTTAAATGTGTCAATTCTACCTCTCTCTAGAACACTTCCCCCTGGCCCCCCCCCCCCTCTTTTTAGAGGACTTCTCCAAACCTATGCACCACACACATAATAACTCACAAAGGTGAATCACCACAAACACCCCCCTTTCAAACAGGCACTCCAAAATGCGCCTAGAACCTTCATGCAGACCGGAGCACGTCATGAGTATGAGGCTATATATAAATAATACAATACACATTTCTTGCTTGAAATCAAACCTCTCGCTTTGCCATTCTTTTAATGTTCTGCACTGTGTGCAGAGAATAATGACTAGTAGTGCCTACCAAAGAGAGAGGGCAAATATCAGAATTATGTCACCCTGGTATTTTATTGCCAATGACCTGCATATGGAAGTATACACAATCAGGCAGACGTGTATGGGGCCGAAAATGACCTTTTCATTGTGAAACAGTCATTGAAAAGTCAATTTGTTTACAATGTAATTGAGATTATTATTGCCAAAATATACCGGCTAAAGGCCGGTATATATTTTATCTGGTATATTTTACCATATTTATCTGGTTTTGTAATGGATTTGCTTATTTAGAATATTATTTTTTAATTGTTTACTATTAATTATAGTTAATTGCCATGTAGTACTCAAATGTTAAGCAATTAAATTGGGGTTGTGATTGTTGAATTTCAATTCATTTTTGTTATTCTTTTGTAAACACATTAGTGTCATTATTACCAACAATGCCATCAAGTCCAACTAAGCACCCCAACATCATTGTTAACGCTATAAACAACATATCTAACATGTTTGTTTTAGGATACAGGTAGTTCTACAAATACACTTCATGCATATTAACTACGAAACCAGTCCGGCCTCCACTGACTTCGCAAAGTGTAACTTGGGGCCATGCAAAACTTCAATTCCACTTATGTAGTTTGTGGTATTTCATTTCATAACATTTTTTGAAAACTTTGCAAAATCCCAATTTTGCAGAAAATGACTTGCTGGAAACATTTCCTCTTTAAAACAGTTCCCTTTCTGTTGTCTAGTGTGACTTTGAACATGAGGAACGCCCTCCCGTTCAGTTTTCACTTGCAGTATATTTAGCTAAACCCATCGATAACTTTGCGTAACTTTCCAAACATTTCACATAATTTAAAAATAATAGAACGATGCTCTTATGTACACCTCCAACAACTAGCTCCTACAACATTTTCTTTACATTCAATAGCATAAAATGTTGATAGAAATAGCGCCGTGGGTAGTAAAGACCTCCGAATGGCAATCTAAAGTTTTTGTTGGGTGGTTAATAGTGGGAAGCAGAGACTCTTCTGTGTCATCACTGCCTTTCAGTATAGCATGCATTATCTTTGCAGAATATTTGGTAGTACATTTTTAGATCTCTTTGGGTCTATACAGATAGCTTTAGACAATACATTCAGAGAAGGAAAAAAACATAGTCAAAAGAAACTATTGCCCTTACTTTTTTTTTAAATATACAGAAAGTATATAGTAGTGAAGTTATGATAGGATAAACAGCACTACGAGTACCAGATGCAAAGCTAAAGCATGACTTAGGTGAACTCCTGAAACTTGAAATATGAGAGCTGGTTTATATCCACAAACGACACCATAGACCCATTTAGTGCCTTCAGCTTAGATCTGGTTTGACACTCACTTCCTCCTGTAACGTACCTTAAATTCATCGAGCGAGACCTGTCCTTTCTGGAAGTTTCTCATGAACTCGGTGTCCTCTGCTTGCTGGTGCACTTCCTTCGTCGCCTCTTTCAGGGCTTCGGACAGGTCAGGTAGGGCACTGAGGGGAGAGAAGGGTTCACACTATGAGGGTGCATGTAATGTGTATTCTTTTTTCTTTTGTTGCAGAGTTTTATATAGCGCAAACTCGACCCGGAGGTATCGGAGCGCTTTACGTGAGTGAGCACCAGTTGCGTTGTTTTACACCGCTCCCTGGTGCATATGCATTGTCAGTGCACAGTGAACCTGAATGTGGTGTTGCAGTTTCTCCTAATGCACAAGCCACGTGAGGCTGTGTGTTCTATTACAAAGTCCCCGGTGCATGTATACACTGAGGTAGCGTGTGATGCTATACTGCTTCAGGTGCATGTACATACACTGCAAGTCTGTGTGGGATATGGCACTGCCCCCTGGTGAAACTATACTGCCAGCATGTTTGTGGTATTGCACTGCCTCTGGTGCATACACACTGAGGTCACTCCTCGGTTGCGTGGGCACTGTGAGGCTGCATGATGGTGATATTTCCCTGCCACTGGTGCACGTATGTTGTGAGACAACACTTGAAACTACACTGCCCTTTGGCCAATTTAGACATTTTTTGAAAGTGCGCATGATTTTTCACTGTTCTTTAGTGCGGTTTCCTGGGAGGCAGCTTGTGATACTACACTGTCCTTTCCTTTGCATGAATTGTGGGGCTCGGTCTGAAATTATACTCCCACCTGGAGCGTGTACACTGTGACGTAGCATGTAGTAGTACAATGTCCCTAATGGATGTACACTATGAGGCTCCTTGTGATACCCCCCCCCTCCCCGCGCATGCACATTCAACGTGATGGTTCAAGTACCACTCTGCAGTCAGGGCTTTAAGTGGGGGAGTCTGAGCCCCCCCATTTTTTTTGGGGGGGGGGGGGGATTCTAGGGGGCTCTATTATCGGGCCTCAAAGGTCAAAGGTAGGGTGACCAGACGTCACGGTTTTTGTTTGGTATGTTACTAGTGTGGGTAACATGTCTTGATAGTGAAATACTGCCAATTTCTTGTTTCACTATTGGAAGGCTATCTTGCCCATAGGATAACATGGGGAATGCTGTGTAACATGTTTACCTGCATATCTTCCCATAACGGCAAGATAGACATATGAAATCTGGTATCCCTGAACTCAGAATTTAATAACACATCCTTTAGTGAAGATGGTTTTTAAATTCTAAGTTTGGAAATAGCACTTTTAGAAAAAGGCTATTTCCCTGGTCAACCTTTCTGTGTGCCTCTGCCTGGTTGTCTATTGACTGTCTGGTTTGTGAGTGACAGGGGCTTATACTTAATAAATATACTTTTTTGCCTTTTTTATTATCATTTGCTGGATGCGACTCCATGATTTTCTTAAGCACACAATGCTAGTTATCTTCATTTAGACCACACCCCTACTTGGACAGGCCACACCCCTTTAAGAAACTTGCCATGCCCCTTTTAGAGCACCACCAGTTTTTTCCCCACTTAAAGCCCTCATTGTAGTGACCTATAGTGCATCTACATCTTAACGCTGCATGAGATATGACACTACCCCCAACATGCATTCACAGCACTCTACAACCGACCAGGAAGGATGTACTTAGGGCAAAAGCTATGTGTGCCCTACTGCGAGGTCAGGGCACCTACCAGGTAAGGGCGTCTCTACTGTACGATTATTGCAGGCAGCCGTTACAGAGTAATACCACAAACGGCCAGAAGAATGTGCCAGATTCAAGAAATGCCATGCAAAGCCTTGTTATTGTTACTAAGGCAGCACCGAAATGGCAAAATGTCATTTTCTCTTGGCCTTCTAATAAATCCTTGCACTAGAGCAGCCTTTTGGCATGTTTGGCAGAGGCTCGCCTTTCGCAGCAGATTATTCAAGACAAGAGACCCCCTTGCCACACTGGAGATCAAAAATTGCACACACAAAAATCGATGGCAGGCAGTCTCAGCCTGTACCCCTAAAACAATGAACCCTCATCTTCATTCATACATGTGCTATCACTCTTACTGTTTACAAAGGACCTCTAGACCCGTCTCCTCAAGAAACAACTTTTTATTATTAAAGAACCTAAAAACATTGTCACTCAGCCCGGTCTGATGCTAAATGAACACGCTTTTGTCAGTTTACTTGTGGCGCCACCACCGATGACCACAACAGGGCGCTAGAAGCCAGCAATTTACATCGTTTCGAGGGAAAATTGAGTGCCCCAAAGGCACAATATAATTTTACCTGAAACTCGGATATTCCTTGCACTGGATCAGACTAGAGCAAGCACTTCAAACAAGCATATGACAAGGAAACCCCTTCTTACAGTTTATTTGGGACATGTTAATGCCTGCTGCCAGCAGTCCGTGTGAAAGGCAGGTACGGGACCATTATTACAGCTGCCTTTTAAACGACAAAAAGGAGAACTGGCCTATCCTTTTTAGAATCTGTTTATCTAAAATGAACGTTGATCAGCAGAAAGGAGATATTGATGGCAAAGTGTTTAATTGTTTACAACACCATAGCTCACTATAAGAAAGCACAACTCTCTGCTTGTTAAGCCTCATTCTGAGCGAAAGTCTTCTGTTTAAAATCTGTTTCTATTATGAATTTGCAACAAATTGCTAACCGCTTTTCGGTGTGCTTAATTTTGCACCACAGATTCCGCTTTTATTCTTCATGTCTGCGAGCTTAGTAATTCTTCCCATGAAGGAGCAAGGCACCAAGGATGTAAGCTTTCAGTGAGAGTGTTAATGGTGTGGCCACGTATTATGAAGAATAAAATACATTATGCCACATGCTAAGGATATTGTAAGGCACCTGCTTGTTATATGACCTTATAAGGGAACTCTGCCTTTGGTCTCCTTCTACAAGATCACAGAATACCTAGGGATGATCCAATATCCTAATAATGTATTACAAGGGGTACTTACTTTATCTTTCATATCCAACGCCCTTTCATCAACCCAGAAGACTCGGAGCCTTGCAAACACACAAAACACCTTTGCTCTCAACACAAACGCTTTTGACAACATTAGAACAAACCCGTCTGCATTCCCACAGCACCTATTAACATGGCCCCTGGAATTATGCACTTCTGCGGCTGCAGCCGTTTCCCCCATTGTTATGGGTTCACCGCATTTGCCACATACGGCACCATCTGCTGCATAATCTGCAGATTTTAACAAAAAAATGCTTCTAGCTCAACCGGATCAAATGGTCATAAAAATATGGTGACACATGTTCCTGCGCATCGGAAGGCCTTTTGGAAATTGACTGGTCATCTTTACATTGGTTGTTCCTGCGTTTGGGTACCAGATGGGTACTAATAAGCTGAAATCTTTTCCCAGCCAGTGTTGTGTAAAATGACAAAATAATATAGTAATGATACCACACAATTTGCCGAATAAATTGCCTTTCTTTGCTGCATAACGTACCCAACCGTTCCACATAATTTGGTTCTCCTATGCTGCACAATTCGAGTAGTCCTGCCTATCATCGGTACTCGAAATGTGTGCAAGCTCCCCCTTTGTTAGGAGGGTGTG
This sequence comes from Lissotriton vulgaris, assembly GCF_964263255.1. Classification (NCBI taxonomy): domain Eukaryota; kingdom Metazoa; phylum Chordata; class Amphibia; order Caudata; family Salamandridae; genus Lissotriton; species Lissotriton vulgaris. The sequence goes on from NC_141685.1 coordinate 880,780,021, forward strand.
CGAGGTCCAGGGAGATGGAAAAAAAATCATAAACACATACCTTAGATTTTAACAGACACCAGCACATCAGAAATATATACTTCAAAAGAAAGAGTTATATTCACTTTATCAATGTTTGAATCCGTGATTATGATACTAAATGTTGTGTTTGCTCTTTGATGTCTTTTTTTTCTCCCTCTTCTATTTTATTGCACATCTTATTCGTGAACAATGATTTTCTTTTTTTGGGGCTGATTTGTGAAAGTTATTCAATTTTAACGTACTTTTTATTTTTTTTAAATAAAGAATCGTGATGATAAAAAAAAGAAAGCGTTAGAAAGAGAAGGAAGGGGAAGGGGGGCGGATTTAGAGTGAGGGCCGTCTCGGCTTTCGCTCATTGTTTGTCACTCACCTGTGAGAGCGGGGGCTCTGTGTGGCGGTCATGTCGACGACAGTCGTCTCTTTCTCTCCTGTGATCGCTGGGCAAACTCTGGGCGGTCGCGATAACCAATTCAGGGGCGCTCTGGTCGGATCTCTTCTCTCACCGGACTGTTCTGGTCACTGCTGGCCGCGCTACAGGCTTCCTTGTCCAGTGTTCACACGACAGTGCTTCCAGGTCACAGCAGACAGCTGGTCGCCGCTCTCACTGTAGGATGATTCTATCTCTCTCAGAGCTTCACCAGCAGCCTCTGTCTCTGCTCGCTCAGTCCTCTGCTGTGATTTTATACCTTCCCCGGCTGTCACGTGACGCTTGAACAAAAGTTGCTGATAGCTGCCTTTGAGCTTGAGATTGCTCCAGAGCCGAGTGTTCACAAGGGGGTGAGGGGAGAGGGGCAGACTGACACAGCACACAAACAGGAAGCACGCGCCGAATTCCCGGAAACGGGGCGAAAGAGGGGGCGGGGGGGGGGGGGGGGGGGTGGTAGGGCCTCAGGGTCAGGACAGAGAGCGAGTGAGTGTGACTGAGACCCGAGTCCGAACTCAGGGAGAATAAGAGAGCCATGAAAAAGAGAAGGGAACGAACCGCTGAAGAATTAGAGAGAAAGGAAAGGGGACGCCAGGAAGCACGAGACAGATCTGAATGAGAAGCAGAATGAGCCAAACCTGGAAAGAGAACGATGACGCGCTGAGGGGGAAAGAAACAAACATTAAGAGAAAGTGAGACAGGTGTGAGTGAGTTACACCAGAGATTTCACGAGGCAGACCTCGAAGAGAAGAGTCTGATCTGAGGCAGAACGAGATAGCGATGAGAAAGGACACAGGTCACAGAAATGAGAGAGAATGACAAAGGCCCGAGAGAGATGACAGATCTCAGAGAAAATGAGACAGATCTGGGAGAGAGAGCTTTCAGGACTAGGGGAGAATGAGGCAGACCTAAGAGAGAAGAGAAGGATCAGAGGGAGAATCAGACAGACCTGAAACAAAGGTCACAGATTGGAGTGTGAATAAGACATATCCTACAAAAGGAGAGGGTGTGAGAGAGAACAAGAAGACTTCTAATGGGAAAATCAGACTGCAGACCCAAGGGGACTAAGAGAGACGAAGACAGAAGGGGGCCAGGGGCCTAACATAGGCCTCTGCAGCTCAGGGGACCCCATTCAGCCCACAACCAATGACAATTTGTCACATATGAGAGACTCCTCTGCCCCTCTTCACACTCTTCATGGGGGCCCCACCATTTGTGGTACGCCATTGAAGGCAACAGATTAGAGGAAGAATAAAACTGACCTGAACAAAGGAATATAGACCGCAGAAAGAATGAGACAACAAACCTCAAGTAGAATGAAAGGCTGGAGAGAGAGAGAAGCAGCCAAACAGGGGGGAGGAGGTAAATATAAGGGAATGAAGGAGGTAAAGCTAAGGAGAGAAGAGACAAACCGAGAGCGAATGAGAAATATGTGAGAGAATGAGACAGACCTTGAAGAGATGGGACATGAGAAAGTATCTGAGAGCGAGATAAATACACTTCTGAAGCCGAATTAGACTGGCCTGGACGGTACGGAAAATGTAAAAGAAAGTGCTGTCATTGTTCACAACAAGTAATCCAATTCTTGTTCAAGCTTACATGTGCAGACCGGTATCAGCAGCAGAACATATGGAAACGAAACTATTCCTTTTTGGAAGCAGTGCCCCCTTGCTGCCCTACTGTGTCTCCCCTGAAAGGGAGCTTCCTCTGTGGTTAAACTAAAACTATATCACATAATGGTTAGCATTCCAGCTTCTCCTGAAGTCATCAAACTCTTGAACAAAACTGTTTTATCCTTTCAATGAACGTGGTGAGTCTCTAATTAATTTAGTATGTTCTTTATTGCTTATAATTGGATCACTATATATTAAATCGATCTCATCAATAACAGGTAGATCAATCCCAATGCATTTCGTGCCACATAGAGCCCTTCATCAAGGATGAATTTAAAATAAATAAAATAACCTTTCAGCTGTCTTCAGTACAAACAAAAAGGTCGCAACAAAGCAAACATTGTCAAGGTGTAATGATATGCAAAGCAACAACTTGTCTCATAAAATATTACATGTCCATACAGCTTCTGATACATTGCATGTTATAGATTGATTTAAAGGAAAACCTAGCCTTTATTCCACATCTAACATGGAACGGTCTTATTTCTATGAAGAGTGAAAACCACAAACATCTAAAATTAAAAAAAATGACGTCTCCTGTGTACTAAGCATTCCCTGTACATTATCAAGTCAAATTATATAAACCACAATAAATTTGTCAATGCCACGATTAAATGCGCTAAAAACCATCTGAAACAGAAAGTCAAGTGGTTTGCATACCAAAGAATGTAACTGTGGTGTATTCATTTTCGTATAGAACTGCAGCGTGCTTTAGTTTACCAATAGGTGTTTACATGTAACTCATTCATAATACAGGAAATCCTGGATAGACTTAATCTCACAAAAAAAAAGTATTTTCACATATAAGAATTAGAGTTCTGATTCAATCCACAAGCATTTGCAATGCAATAGGTCTCGTATTAGGAAAGTGTGAGCTATTGGTATTGTAAATAACACATTTTTTTTAATGTGTTGGCTTTGAAAATATATAAATTAATAGCATTGTTATTCACAAAGCCAATAGCTTACACTTTCCTAATGCGAGTCTTATTGGTTATGGCAATGCTTATTGGTACCAAGCAAGGACAGTGCTGTTGTGGTGCAGAGTGATGATGTGGTTGGGCTGAGTGATGTGGTGGTGTATTCGAGTGATGTGGTGGTGTCCCAGAGCGATGTGGTGGTGTTCCAGAGTGATGTGGTGGTGCCCCTGAGTGATGTGGTGGTGCCCCTGAGTGATGTGGTGGTGTCCCTGAGTGATGTGGTGGTGTCCCTGAGTGATGTGGTGGTGTCCCAGAGTGATGTGGTGGTGTCCCAGAGCGATGTGGTGGTGTCCCTGAGTGATGTGGTGTCCCAGAGTGATGTGGTGGTGTCCCTGAGTGATGTGGTGGTGTCCCAGAGTGATGTGGTGGTGTCCCAGAGTGATGTGGTGGTGTTCCTTAGTGATGTGGTGGTGTCCCAGAGTGATGTGGTGGTGTCCCTGAGTGGTGTGGTGGTGTCCCTGAGTGATGTGGTGGTGTCCCTGAGTGATGTGGTGGTGTCCCAGAGTGATGTGGTGGTGTCCCTGAGTGATGTGGTGATGTCCCAGAGTGATGTGGTGATGTCCCAGAGTGACGTGGTGGTGTCCCAGAGTGACGTGGTGGTGTCCCAGAGTGATGTGGTGGTGTCCCAGAGTGATGTGGTGGTGTTCCTGAGTGATGTGGTGGTGTCCCAGAGTGATGTGGTGGTGCTCCTGAGTGATGTGGTGGTGTCCCAGAGTGGTGAGGTGGTGTCCCAGAGTGATGTGGTGGTGTCCCCGAGTGATGTGGTGGTGTCCCCGAGTGATGTGGTGGTGTCCCTGAGTGATGTGGTGGTGTCCCTGAGTGATGTGGTGGTGTTCCTGAGTGAAGTGGTGGTGTTCCTGAGTGATGTGGTTGTGTCCCTGAGTGATGTGGTGGTGTTCCTGAGTGATGTGGTGTTCTCCCTAAGTGATGTGGTGGTGTTCCTGAGTGATGTGGTGTCCCTGAGTGATGTGGTGGTGCCCCTGAATGATGTGGTGGTGCCCCTGAATGATGTGGTGGTGTCCCTGAATGATGTGGTGGTGCCCCTGAGTGATGTGGTGGTGTCCCTGAGTGATGTGGTGGTGTCCCTGAATGATGTGGTGGTGTCCCTGGGTGATGTGGTGGTGCCCCTGAGTGATGTGGTGGTGTCCCTGAGTGATGTGGTGGTGTCCTGAGTGATGTGGTGTCCCTGAGTGATGTGGTGGTGTCCCTGAGTGATGTGGTGTCCCTGAGTGATGTGGTGTTCCTGAATGATGTGATGGTGTCCCTGAGTGATGTGATGGTGTCCCTGAGTGATGTGGTGGTGTCCCTGAGTGATCTGGTGGTGTCCCTGAGTGATGTGGTGGTGTCTGAGTGATGTGGTGGTGTCCCCGAGTAATGTGGTGGTGCCCCTGAGTGATGTGGTGGTGTTCCTAAGTGATGTGGTGGTGCCCCTGAGTGATGTGTTGGTGCCCCTGAGTGATGTGGTGGTGTCCCTGAGTGATGTGGTGCAGCAGCACAGAGACTGAAGCTAAGAACACGCAGGGTTGAGTGCTACAAAGCGCGTTCAGTTTCAAAGCACAGAATGATGGAGCCGGGAAAAAGCAAGGAGAAACAGGAAAACACAGGGAGAGTGTATAATCATAGTGGCAGCAAGGGCTGGGGCCTGGCAGCAATCAAGTACGGGGTCGATAAGGCACTGAATGGGAGAACACGGAAAACACCCAGGGCCAATGAAGGAAGATGCAAGCACACAAGCAAAACAAGCTCTCGGCATTGCTGTGGCGGGTGGGGGGGGGGGAGCGAGAGCGCATTCCTTTGAAGTCTGATGCGGGGGAGCGGCAGCCTTTGAAGTCTGATGCAAGGCACAGAGAAATGGTGGTGTGTGACGTGGCTGGTTTGTGCACGCGCGTAGATCACATAAACTGTGTCTAATCCGCCGTTTTGGTAGACTGTTCTTTTCCCCTCAGGGCCGGACTCAGAACGAAAACCGGCCCAGGCAAAGTGCTCGGCCGGCCCCCGGTGCGGTTGTGGGTGCCGCCGAGCTCTTTGCCCGGCCGGTTTTCGGCCGTTTTTGCTACAGGGCCGTTTTTGCAGCTACAGCCCTGTAACAAAAACGGCCCACAGGGGCCCCAAACCAGCCCCCCACCCGTGCGGCGCACCAGGGGATTGCCCGGTGCCCGCTACGGCCAGTCCGGCCCTGTTTCCCCTTACTATAATCTCGCCGGAGCAATGCGCAAGCGCATTGGCTCAGGCGAGACCTAAAAACAACTAGTATTCAGAATAAATTAGATTCAACTGAATCAAAATATATATTTTCATCAATATCAAAGTTAAATCCTGAATCAAAAAATATAACAGTCAACTGAATAGTGTAGAGATGTTCTACAAGAACCCCAAGTTACGAGAACCAAAACTGTAAAAGAAGTGAGAATATAGGTGAGCATAAATGGTATCTTTGTTACTTTCATGTAAGACAGCCAAATTACATTACGACTTTATCAAACTTAGCGGGTAGAGTCCCAGTGTTAATTTATACAAAAATAATGTGGTCTGTCTTTGTTGATGTCGACCGCTTTTCGACCCTTTGCGGATGTCAGGGTCTCATCAGAACAAGGAAGAACCTGGGGAGTGGTGGTGTAAAGGAGGAATAAAGGAACCAATGGAATCGGCTAAACCAGCAGGCCTGGCTCCAACACAAGGGAATGACCTCAGACTGGTTTAAGTGAATAGCATGGAGGCTCAATTTTGATGTACACTTGTTAAGTCAGTACATAACTCTGAATAGTATTGTTTTGTATAAAGCCACTGCTCGAAATACAGCGTGGGTATAGTGGCCAGTGATTCGTACTAGACCCTGTAAATCAAGAGTGGATGGGGGAGCGTCTGAAGGGTGAATAGTGCACTGGGGGTATTTAAATGCACCTTATTCAGTAATGGGTAACAGTCAGGATAAAGGTGGCAGACTCCTGGTCAGAGACCACTTCGGGATAAAGCTGTAATGTAATTTGGCTGTCTTACATGAAAGTAACCAATACACCATTTATGCTCACCTATATTGCCACTTCTTCCTTTATGTTTTTGGTTCTTGTCACATGGGGTTCTTGTAGAACCTCTTTTCACTATTACTTGACTGTTATATTTTGTATTTTTTGTGATTCAGGATTTAACTTTGATAGCGATGAAAAAAAGAAAGGTAGATTAGACTTAATCAAATTTATTCCGAATACTGGTTGGTTTTTCTTTTAAGATTGAATCAGAACAGAATTTATTTATTTTCTATAAAAATACAAATGTTTTTTGTGAGATAAGTCTATCCGGGAATTCCTGTATTACCATATTGCCTTTTAGAGAATGAGTTCCATGTGAACACATGTTTTAAGCTATAAACTTTGTACCCATGTTCACATGGACATTTGGGTTGTGCTCTCATCATAGTTGTGAGTTTAGTAACCAATAAATCACTCTTGGCTAAGGAGAATGAGCTAGCGAGCGTTCGCAGGAACGATAAAAAAAAAAAGAATAAAGAGGCCCTCATATGTGTGTCACTTACAAGCGATACTAGGCGGTATACTCTGCGTGATGGCAAGTGTAAACAAACACACACAATTGAAATAAAGGTAGAAAAACTTAACTTGTCTTCACAATTAGTAGGGACTCGCACAAGTTGCTAGTTCAACTTGTCTACTTTCCGTCATTTTAATGGTTTTGTGGTATGATGCGGTCTAGGCCATTGGCAACCACTGACACTTCACTACAAGAAATCTGCCACACTTTCTGAATCAACAGGCTAAATGGGAACTCAGCGAACTAAAATATGTAAACCACGATGGAAACATCTCACCTCTGCTCTAAGCAGAACTTTTGTAAAATAGAATGAAAGGGAAGAAAATAAAATAATCGCCATCTCAAAGTGAATGAATTAAAGTCATACTGGACTATGTAACAACAAAGGATCCCAAGGTACAATGAAGGTATAAATAAATACTTACATAATGAATCGTCTGTCTGTGGAATCGAGACAGACTTGAGAAATAATTAGACAAACCTGAGATGGACAAGGCTGGCCTGAGAGAGAAAAGAAACAGATTTGAGAGACCGTGAAACGGACCTAAATGAGAGAGGGAGACAGGTGTGGTGTACATGAGCCTGGCCTCAGACACAGACCTGAGTGGAGGAAGGAGCCAGCTGTGGGAAGAAGAAGCCAAGCCTCAGACACGGACATGAATCTGGGAAGATGGGTATTGGAAGAAGGAGCCTGGCTTCATAGACACAGACCTAAGTGAGGAGGAGACAGGTGTGGGAAGAAAGTGCCTGGCCTCGAAGACCCAGATCTGAGAGAGAAGGAGACAGGTGTGTAAAGAAGGAGCCCCGCCTCATAGACCCAGACCTGAGAGAGGAGACAGGTGCGGGAAGAAGGAGCCCCGCCTCAGACAGACCTGAGCGAGAGAAGGAGCCGTGTAGGAAGAAGGATCCAGGCCTCTTTGACACAGGCCTGAGAGAGAAGGAGACCGGTGTGGGAAGAAGGCGCCTGACCTCATGGACACAGACCTGAGGGAGAGATTGAGACAGGTGCAGGAAGAAGCGCCCTGGTCTCCTAAACCCAGACCTGAGAGAGAAAGGAGACAGGTGTGGGAGGAAGGAGGCCGGCCTCCGAGACACAGACCTGAGAGAGGAGACAGGTGTGTAAAGAAAGAGCCTGGTCTCCTAGATACAGACCTGAGCGAGAGATGAGACAGTTGTGGGAAGGAGCCCGGCCTCAGACACAGACCTGAGAGAGAAGAAGAGAGGTACAGGAAGAAGGAACCTGGCCTCAGACACACACCTGAGTGAGAGAATGAGATGGATGTGGGAAGAAGGAGCCCGGCCTCATAGACATAGACCTGAGAGAGAAAGAGACAGGTGCGGTAAGGAGGCGCCTGGCATCATAGACACAGACCTAAGAGAGAAGGAGACATGTGAAGGAAGAAGGAGGCAGGCCTCCTAGACACAGACCTAAGAGAGAAAGAGACAGGTGCGGTAAGGAGGCACCTGGCATCATAGACACAGACCTAAGAGAGAAGGAGCCCGGCCTCATAGACATAGACCTGAGAGAGAAAGAGACAGGTGCGGTAAGGAGGCGCCTGGCCTCATAGACATAGACCTGAGAGAGAAAGAGACATGTGAAGGAAGAAGGAGGCAGGCCTCCTAGACACAGACCTAAGAGAGAAAGAGACAGGTGCGGTAAGGAGGCACCTGGCATCATAGACACAGACCTAAGAGAGAAGGAGCCCGGCCTCATAGACATAGACCTGAGAGAGAAAGAGACAGGTGCGGTAAGGAGGCGCCTGGCATCATAGACACAGACCTAAGAGAGAAGGAGACATGTGAAGGAAGAAGGAGGCAGGCCTCCTAGACACAGACCTAAGAGAGAAAGAGACAGGTGCGGTAAGGAGGCACCTGGCATCATAGACACAGACCTAAGAGAGAAGGAGCCCGGCCTCATAGACATAGACCTGAGAGAGAAAGAGACAGGTGCGGTAAGGAGGCGCCTGGCATCATAGACACAGACCTAAGAGAGAAGGAGACATGTGAAGGAAGAAGGAGGCAGGCCTCCTAGACACAGACCTAAGAGAGAAAGAGACAGGTGCGGTAAGGAGGCACCTGGCATCATAGACACAGACCTAAGAGAGAAGGAGCCCGGCCTCATAGACATAGACCTGAGAGAGAAAGAGACAGGTGCGGTAAGGAGGCGCCTGGCATCATAGACACAGACCTAAGAGAGAAGGAGACATGTGAAGGAAGAAGGAGGCAGGCCTCCTAGACACAGACCTAAGAGAGAAAGAGACAGGTGCGGTAAGGAGGCACCTGGCATCATAGACACAGACCTAAGAGAGAAGGAGCCCGGCCTCATAGACATAGACCTGAGAGAGAAAGAGACAGGTGCGGTAAGGAGGCGCCTGGCATCATAGACACAGACCTAAGAGAGAAGGAGACATGTGAAGGAAGAAGGAGGCAGGCCTCCTAGACACAGACCTAAGAGAGAAAGAGACAGGTGCGGTAAGGAGGCACCTGGCATCATAGACACAGACCTAAGAGAGAAGGAGCCTGGTCTCAGACACAGATCTGAGTGAGAGAAGTAGACAGGTGTAGGAAGAAGGAGCCCAGCCTCCTAGACACAGACCTGAGTGAGAAGGAGACCAGTGCAGAGAAAGGAACCTGGCCTCATAGACACAGACCTGAGGAAGAGATGGAGACAAGTGCGGGAAGAAAGTGCCTGGTCTCATAAACCCAGACCTGAGAGATGAGATAGGTGTGGAAAGAAGAACCCTGGTCTCCCAGACACAGACCTGAGATAGGAGACGTGTGGGAAGAAGGTGCCTAGCCTCCTGGACAAAGACCTGAGAGAGGAGACAGGTGTGATAAGAAGGAGCCTAGTCTCCTAGACACAGACCTGAGCGAGAGATGAGACAGGTGTAGGAAGGAGCCTCGCCTCAGACACAAATCTGAGAGAGGAGGAGACGGATGTGGTAAGGATGAGCCGGGACTCCTAGACACAGACCTGAGCGAGAGAGAAGGGGGTTCCCCGGGGCAATACGGGATGTAGGCAGGAAGGGAGGGGATCAAAAAGTAACAAATAGAAAAGAACACCCTGCCAAGGTAGATAATAAGAGGTCCTCTACAGGATCCAAATCTGATGGGGAGGGACCACTATAAACCAAATATCAAGGCCCAAGACAACAAATAGATAGCATTCAATTCGTATTTTTATGAAAAATATATATGTTTTTATTTATTTTTATGTAATCAGTAATTTCTAAAAATCATTCACAGAGAACAAATTCAGGAGTTAATAAATACAATCGAGAAAATTCATTGTTTCATATGGGGGAGAACATTCTCAAAAATGTTAGGTGTTCCACTCACTCCGGGACATTTCAGGGGGCTCAACAGACACTCACAACTTCGGGGGGTCATTCATACTCATGCATGTTCAACCAATTCATATGGGTAAATCTCGCGGGACCTGCAACAGAGAGCTGGACTTATGGTTGCATGGACGGGGTGTAATGTTGGAGTGCAGTCTAGTAGCTGGGTGTGGGCGGAGCTAGGGGGCTAGAGGAAGAGGAGGAGTGGACACAGGAAGTGGTTAGTTAGAGTAGGGATAGGGCATGAGCAAGATGTATTAAATAAAGCTCCAGTATACTGTAATCAGAGTCTGTGATTATTTGTAGCACGATGCTACAACTGGCGACGAGGATGGGATGCTAAACCCACTGCCTGCAACACCCTGAAAGAACACCCTGTCCCTGGCAGCATCGAGGAAAACGCTGCCGAGTAGAGCCACGCTGCCGCCTGAAGGACGAGGCCAGCAGCTGTTGAATCTGCCCTTCCAGAGTTCATGAGGGAGCTGAGAAGGGCCGCAGAAACGAGCGCTGCATCGCTCGACAGCAAAGGAGCTGACCGCGTTAAAACGCGTCTCACGATGGAAGCGTGTGTCCCTAGTGACTGGTACGTGTACAGAGATCGGGAGCCCACTCCGACCCTGTGGTGTGCCCAAGAACTAAGAAAAAGTGCCCCCAGAGCAGCGGACATCGTCCGTGAAGTGCTGCTGAACGCGCTACAATCAAAGCCGGGGCCGTCGGAGGTCGGAAAACCTCACCCCCTGTTGTTTAATTATTTCGATGCGTGAGCCTTGGCACGCTATCGGCGCTGAAGAGCGGGAACCCAGAAAGTGAGTTAGGAGCCCACCCCAATCTCACCTGATGACTGCTGTGGCCGAATAAGAGTGAGTCCTGGTGCAGACTGCCCCCACAAAGGTCTGCTGCCAAGCGCTGCTGAGCGCTGTAAATTTGGAGCCCGGCGTCGGAAAACCTCACGCCGGATGCGTGGGTTTTGGCATGCCGCCGCCGAAGGACCCTGCAAAGTAAGGCGGGAGCCCACCCCAACCTCACCTGACTGTAGCCTTGACCAGAGGGAGCCAAATCCGGAGTATGCTGACCCTGGGAGCAACTGCCGGTGAGTCCTGTGTGAAGAATCGGGTCGAATGAAGAGAGAGAAAGTAGTGCCTGCAGATAACCACGGCGGCCATCTTTGAGTCAGGCAACTTCTGGGACACCTTCCCTGTGCAAACTGTAGGTGGCCATTTTGAGGTCAGGCGAGCTGAGTTTAGCAACAAGCATTGGCGAACATAATAGAAACAAGCATTGGCGAAAACCAAACAAGCATTGGCGAAGACCAAACAAGCGTTGGCGAAGACCAAACAAGCATTGGCGAAGACCAAACAAGCATTGGCGAAGACCAAACAAGGGTTGGCGAAGACCAAACAAGCAGTGGCGAAGGCAGAACAAGTATTGGCGAAGGCCAAACAAGCATTGGCGAAGAACCAACGAGCATTGATAGGGGCAAATAAACAAGCACTGGTAAATGCAAAGAAGTAAGCGTTGATAAGGCAAATAAATAAGCGTGGATAACGGCGCGTGGACAACAATGAACAAGTCTTGGCAACCAAACAGAATAAGCACATGCTAACACGAGAGTGAATCAACTAACAAGCAAGAGCAACCACAAGAGTGACTTAACAAACAAGCATTGACAAAACAAAGGTCAGCACGGGTGGAAACGCGAACAGTGAGAAACGCAAGCGAATGCGCAGTGGCGAATGTAATGAAGTAACGCGTGTCCATAAAATAAAAGAAGCAACAAGCAAACATAAATAAAGACAACGCATAAATAATTACAACGGAATCAGCAACGAGCATGAGCCAATGCAAGTGTGGAGTAGCCAATGAACACACACAACAAGCAAGTGAAACCCAACATTGTCACTAACCATGGATAAATTCAAGGGTGCAATGTTGACCAAACACGAGTGAACTGAAGGAAGAACTGACAATCAAGCTCAAGCTAAAACACAAGCAGAAGCAACTGAAACCCGAAGAAAAGTGTACAGCACAATACCCCGCGTCTACGACAGATCAGAACCTCCTTCTCTCATGGCGGGAGGAGACGTAGCTCAATGTTTCACTCCACACCTTGAAGTATCGCCCCAGCGGCGCAGATTGACGATTGGATCAAGGGCCTCAAACGGCACTGGTGGCTGGAAGCATTGGACAATTTCCTGAAAGCCAACGGTGAGCAAAGAGAAAGAAAATGTCTGGTGCTACTCCTCCATCTGGTGGGTCCTGGGGGCCGATGCCCAATTAGAACATTTTCCAAAGAAGAAGCGGACATCTATGATAGACTCCAAGAGGAGCTCTGTGCCCATCTCAATTCTCAGACAGATGTGGATCATAATCGCATGGTCTTCAACACAGCACGGCAGGAACCAGGCGAACCATTGCCACATTTCATCACTCGGTTGCAAAGTCTGGTACAAGGCTGCCACTTCAACACGTTTACAAATGAGGATGCTGTTCGGCTCCGAATAATTGAAGGCTGTGAAAACTCCGAAACAAAGCACAAAATACTGAGAGGGCATTGGTCGCTAAAGGAAATTATCAAGAAAGCCGAAATTGGAATGCAAGTCCAAGCAAGAGACAAATTGATGGATGTGCATCTGAGTGCAAAACTTCGAGATACCTGGGAAGAGAGAACCCAGAAATCCAACAAACACAAAAGGAGAGAGAGAGAAGGCAGACCAGCGAAAAGACAACGGGGGAGACACAGTGACAAGGAAAGTGACAAGGAGTACTCAGAGTCAGATTACTCAGCGTCCGACCACTCAGAATCAACCAAAGATTACTCAGAGTCAACCATCCAAATAACAACTCCCAGGAGTTATTCATCCCCCAGGAGTCCCTCAAGGAGTCATTCAAAGTATGACACACGCTACTCTGACGAGGAGGGAGCGTCTAGTGGGACAGATTGCACTCCTGGACAAGATGGCATTCTGCACAGCAAGTGGGGGAGAAAGACAAACCATAGAAAAAGGGGCCGCAATGGTCAACACCGGAAATCGACGCCGGAACATCAATCGCCAAGGAGTGAAGATGAGTCCGAGGAAACAGCTGGCAGGAGAACACACCACCAACAGATCAGAGATATTAGAGCACCAAACAATCGGGAAGGAGAAACAGATCGCACAAGACGGACTGGTCCCTCACAACAACAACAAGCAAGAAAAGATCCATGCATCCATGGGCCCGCGACAACGAAGAAACAGAGCGGAGATGGTTAACCTCAGGCGAGAAGGACGAAGAGGCAAAAGCTTGGGATCAAGCACAAGGAACAAGCACAGAATCATCAAACAACCTCCCAAATGAGACAACATTGAAGATGTTCCAACAAAGACACACGGAGAAGCATTTCAAAGACAATTCCGAGGTGAAAAGCAGCTCGTCACGGACTACCCGGTTCCGAAGACCACCTGGTAAGACATTCTCAAAGGAACACTCACAGAGGGAACTGATGGAGAACCCCTCTGATTCAGAAAGCACGTCGGTCCGATCCTTTGAGTCGGCAGAGTCGTGGTCCCGACAACAGCCACGCGCAACATTCTCAAAGGAACATTCTCAGAGGGAAGTGACAGAGAACCCCTCTGATTCAGATATCATTTTGGTCCGATCCTTTGAGTTGACGGAGTCGTGGTCCCGACAACGGCCATGGCGCCGAGCACCCGAACACATCAGAGAACCAAGGGACACTCTTCCCGTCAAGAGCGACACGTCTCACACCAACGTCAATGCACACTCGATCACTCCACCAGACAACCTGTCATATCGATCACAGGTGCATCGCGACACAAATACTACACCGTCACCCCGGATAGGGGCAGCAAGGTTGACTCGAAGGTCCTGGTCCTATAAAATGGAAACCGACATCGTGGCCATTAGCACCCAAATAAAAACGACCAACCAGTCGATCTGCAAAGGAAGCCGGACATGTCAGGAGAGCCAAGTCATCATCGGATGAGAACGAAACACACAAATACCCAGCCGGTTCCAGGGTTTGCCTGTTCTAGGCGCGAGTGGGAGAGACAACCCGAGACAGCAAATCAATCTCCAAGCCATACCAAGATGACCGCCACAGTTCATATCCCACCGGCTGGCATCCCAGACTCGAAACAGGAAGACAGTGTTGTTCTTGACCTGACAAGGCAAAAGGAAGTAAAAATACATGCAGACACTCGGAAGGGAACTAGAATAACATCCCCTTGGAAAAGAGGCCGAGCGTCACGTGAGCAAGAGTCACAAAGGAGGACAGGCTGCCGATATCAAACTGAGCTCTCCATAGGCACCTCAGACACTGAAGGTGAGTGGATCACTCAGAAGTTGAGAAACAAACATCATGAATCTGAACATATGCACATCACACGAGAAGTCGCGCAAGTGCAAAGATGTACTCTCGTAATAAAAGATGCTCTTGTCGAGGAGGCAGAAGGCCACACAACGCAAACTGAGATACGTCCATATATCTCAAGCGAACAGCCTGCGGACTTGTATGGCTGACACAGAAACTCTAAGTATGTTAGACGCTAAGTTCATTTCGTTAACAAGGGGGGAGATGTAATGTTGGAGTGCAGTCTAGTAGCTGGGTGTGGGCGGAGCTAGGGGGCTAGAGGATGAGGAGGAGTGGACACAGGAAGTGGTTAGTTAGAGTAGGGACAGGGCATGAGCAAGATGTATTAAATAAAGCTCCAGTATACTGTAATCAGAGTCTGTGATTATTTGTAGCACGATGCTACACGGGGGTGCAATTATGAGAAGGCAAGTAGGTAGAATAATATTGCCGTTCTTGATGGTTGCGCCAACGCGCGTTTCGGTATAAGGCACCTTCGTCAGGGCTGGCAGAGACAATGGGGGAGGGGAACACACAAGCTGAAATTAAAACATATTTAATTTAATATATTGGGAAACTCCCACAATTTCATACATGTTTTTATAGTGGTAATTTAAGTGTTTATTCTATACATTTTTATTCAACTGTCAAGATACATTTTAGAGGGCAATTTGAGTTTGTCTTGGCTAAGATATCCGTCAATAGCTCCCAGGATAGAGTCCCCCAGAATCGGGGACTAGAGGCCAAATCGAAAGAACTGGCCTAGGTGAAGACAAAAAACTTATCTCACAGTATACATTCATGCATTCATTCTCAGATTCAAACATTCATTCATTTCCACTCCATACTTTGCATGTATATAGTTTTCATGACCTGAAGGGCACTAAACGTGCACAGCCTAAATAGGTAAAGATAGACTGGGTATGGGACAACAACATGCCCAGGCTCCAATGTCAGGCAGGGCTGCCAGGTGGTATAAAATTAATAGGGTTCATCTAGATACTCTGAATAGGGGGGACACATTTTAGAGCGGGGGCAGACCAGGTAACACTCAGTTAAAAAAGGGATATCTCACAGCCTAGACAAGACTCACTTTATACTGGCCTAGAAGGTATAAAAAACCTGAAGGAGAGTCTGGATAAGGAGCGCATGCATTCCTGCCTGTATTTATACAATAAATCCTTTCCCATAAGTGCCCTTCAGGTCATGAAAACTATATACATGCCCATCCCCAACCGAACCATTCTGCAGTGCGAGAAGCAGAAACATAAAATGGTATTTATAATACCATTTTATTTATCGCAGTGCGAGAAAACAGTGAGGCGACGCTCCTCCCCCCACATGGAGGAGCCGCCCCTGGTCCTCATAGACACCGACCTGAGAGAGGAGACAAGTGTGGGAAGGAGGAGGCTGGCCTCAAACACAGACCTGAGAGAGGAAACAGGTGTGGGAAGAAGGAGCCCGACATCATAGACACAGACCTGAGAATGAAGGAGACGTGGGAAGACGGAGCCCGGCCTCCTAGTCACATACCTGAAAGAGAGGAAAACAGGTGTGGGAAGACGGAGCCCGGCCTCCTAGTCACATACCTGAGAGAGAGGAAAACAGGTGTGGGAAGACGGAGCCGTCACAGACCTGAGAGAGAAGGAAAAGGGTGTGGGAAGAAGGAGCCCGGCCTCATAGACTCAGGCCTGAGAGAGGAGACAAGTTTGGGAAGAAGGAGCCCGGCCTCCTAGACACAGACCTGAGAGGAGACGGGTGCAGGAGGAATGAAACAGACCTAATGATAATGGCAGACCTAATGTGAGGGAGACCGGTCTGAGAGAAACAATGAGGGAGCCCTAAGAGAATGAAACAGACTCTATATATAGAGAGGGAAGGCGATAATAATGAGAGCGACCTTGGTGGCTGAACGTGGCACGCCTGGATGGCTGGGACAGAACTGCTATAGAAAGAGACCTACGTTATGGAGGGAATAAGACATGCCCGAGAGAGAACAAAATAGACAAGAGAGGGAGCTAATAAGATAGTCCTTGGAGCGAGAGAATGAGACAGACCTGAGAGAGAATACCATAACCAGAGACTGTTGATGAAAAAACTGCATATTTCAGGGAATTAACAAATCATATGTACAACGTACTCGAGCTTCAGACAAGCTAGTGTATTAAATGTATTACCTGATAAGAAACCTTTTTTAGGGGGCCAGTACATTGTGGTGTACTGCATACATGCCACTGGACCCGATTCAGACGGGAGATTCAGGATTGTTTAAGCCAAAACTTGCTATATTTTTGCAGTCTCCCGCTTAGAATCGCATCTGCCTCAGTAAAAGTTCATGGGCGAAGTACATTCTCCGATTACGTTTTTTTAAACTTTCACTTTTCTCTTCTAAAAGTTTGGTATGGATAGAGCATGTAAAATTCACCTCCCTTTAGCCCACCATGACTCGGCAAGAATCCGGGTGGGGGTGGTGGGCAGTTTCGGGAAGCATGACTCACTGGGAAGTCAGGTTTCGTGACTCAGCGAAAATAAGACGATGTTTGTGCAGACTCGAGCTGTAGCGTGACTCAGCGAAAAACGAAATCCAAACTTATGACCGTGCAAAACCAGCCAGTGTTTGTGCCTAGTTAGAGAATACAAAACCCATACCGTGACTCGACGAAAAACAAAATCGTGACTTCTGAGTAAGCAGATCCAGCCGACCTGTCAGCGCAAACACAAGAAGAGGCGCCGTGATTCAGCTAATAAATACAGAGTTATGGAGACTAAACATGGACGGAAGAGACGGAAGAGCTCAGAGGTCTCGCGAAAATAAATAGCCCAGTCATGCAACTGACCGTCCTTGCACCAGCCCTCCCGCCTTTAGGAGTCGAGTCCGGCACATAACTGACTCTGCACGATTATTTGCGCTTTTTCGCATTCAAGCCTGGAATGGACTACAGAAGGGCGAAGCCAGCAAGTTCAAAGGATCGAGCTAGTGGTCTGGCTCGACCCTCAGAGCCAAAGGACGAGCCGAGACCCATGGCGAGATGTGGCTTGTAATTCTCACCACAAACATCGTGTAAAAATATACATTTTGTAAAGAAAAATAGAATTTCTTCCACGTACGTTATTGTTTAAAATCGAGTATGTAAGATTCTATTAGTGAATTGAGTGATGTTATTTGAAAATAATCTTTGATCTGCTTAGAAGCATTGCTGAACACCTCTGTGCGCTTTCGACATTCTCATCTGTTTTAAAGTAATCCGTTTCTCGTGGGCGCTATGTAAAGTTAATGGTATTGTTATTCAGGAAGTAGCAGTATTCTCCATTACACTGTACAGGAGTGGTGCTATTGTATAGCACTCGTTCAAAAACAATCGGTTTCACGGTGTTCTCAAACTGGTCGTTTAGAGAAAATGAGGCACTATAAAAATGATTTGCCTAAGACCACACATATTTTGGTCTTGTGAGGAAACTGGGACTCGTGCCCGGGGTTTCCTATCCACATTGTGCAATCTGCCTCTGGGCGGATGCCACTCCGCCGATCTCCCCTCTAAGAGCTAAGCGTTCGCTTCTGTCTCGAGCTCAATTGGAACACTGTGTCCAATACAGATAGGACATCCAGTCATTCCGATGCCAAGCGTAGACCAGCAGTTTCAATGCAATAGGTCTCGCGTCTGCGAGAGTTCGAGCTATTGGCATTGTAAATGACAATATATTTGTGTTTACAAAAGCTGCAAGCTCTGTGTGAGCACCACTTGCAGCTTTTGTAAACACATAAATAAAAGGCATTGTCATTTACAATGCCAATAGCTCAAACTCTCCCAAATGCGAGACCTTTGTGGCAACTGCGCTTTCGTTTTTAACATGGTAATTACAAAAAAAAATGCAACTTCTTATGAAATAGAAAATCAGCATTTAGCGCTATATTTTAGCTGCGATAAAGTAAGGAAAAGTGGAGGAGGAAGGGGAAGGTATAGAGAAAGACTGTTTTAAGGAGGTTGGAAGAAAGAGATAGAGTGGTAAGAGGGTGTGAGAGTGCAAGAGGGGAAAAGGGCTGGGAACCAGTAAGATTTAATAGATAGCGCAGTAAGGATGGAAGAAAGCGAGAGTGTATTGCTGGAGGGAAATACAAAAAATAATCCAGGAAGGGAGTAAATGTAAATGTAGTATACTTGTAAAGCGCACAGCTGCCCCAGCAACGGGGCGCCCCGGTGCTGTATAACGCAGTGGAACCCTTCCTGGCTCTCCCTGTGAGAAGCCCCTCTTGGTTACCCCCAAGGTGAAGCCTGGCCTCCTAGCGCTGTTGGGGCTGTTGTGGAGATTAAGCAAGCTATTGCCCAGAGTTGCAGCGTGGGATCCATGATTAGAATAGGCGCCGAGGTGAGAATTATCGAGTCCGCGGATATTGAGCCCAAGACCCTGCCGCGTCGGGACTTGAACCCTGGTCCCGGGCCTGATCTCTTCTTCAGAGTCTGCCGCTCTAACCAGTGAGCCGCACATCTCCAGAGAGACAGTGTGGAGAGAGAATGTAGGAATAAACTGAGTGCGAGGAAAGGGTTCCAAGGAACAGAGAAGAAACAATGCAGCGAGGAAGGTGTACCGAGGGTGCATTGGGCAGGTGACGGGGGGGGGGGGGAGCCATTTGAGGAGGGGGACAAAGTGTGGTGAGTGTGTGAACAGGAGCAACTTGTGAAAGGAAGTCAGGGGGAACAAATGAGAGCCCTGAAGATGGATGGCCCACATCACCCGCAGGGGGACACTAGAGGGGACAGCCCCTTAGTGTGTCCTCACTGCCCAGGGTAGTATTTTTCTGTGGCTAATTGGCCTCGAAGCAGGTCACTGTGAGTGCGAGATCTCGTCTCCCTCGTGACCCCTGGCATGATTTCACTTCCAGGAGGTCAGCAGGGTATTTAGGTGGGCGGCGCGCCACGCCTGGATATTTCTCTTTTGGTGGCCAGCATGACGGGTGGTGGAGGAGAATGCAAGCTATAACGGAAGGACCAGCATTACCAAAGGGGCAAAGTTCAGCCTCATTAGTACCTACCTAATTGATAGTCATTAAGTGGCGGTGAAAGAACCCTAGAGGTACACAGGTGGGGGACTTAGGGTTGCAGTAGGCCACCCTGAGCCATGGCGGGTCTTACTGGCAATCCTAATGCGATGAATACCCCATTGGGTGGAGATGGGGCCACTAAATATGAGATCCTAAGGCCATAGGGGGCCATGAGTAGAACGCTATGGCGACCCCTTCATCCCGTAAGGGACAGTTGATATCCTGACAACTGGGGAATTTGCCATACATTGTTCTGTGGTGGCACGGGTGCAGCAAGCATTAAAATCATTGGGCCGCAGCCCCAATCGAAATATACAGCACCAGATGAATAATAAGACAGCAATTTAATGCCCGGTGGCTGGCAAATGTTTCAGGATGGGTGTCAGCGGCTAGTCATATACAGCGCAGCACTCGTATGATCACCCGTAAGTTAACCCTACCTGTGTACTGCATAACCGAATATGAAGAAACTTGTGACAGTTTTGACAGTGGTCTGTTTTGTTGATGATGCAATTGTATTTTGTCACAAAAATATGTGCGTAGACATAACAGATGACAGAAGGGCTTCAGGTGGAAACACTAGGTGGATGGCCATGTCACCTGCAGGGGGACACTAGAGGGGACAGCCCCTTAGTGTTTCCTCACTGCCCAGGGTAGTATTTTGATGTGGCCACTTGGCCTTGAAGCAGGCCACTGTGAGGGCGGGATCTCGTCTCCCTCGTGACCCATGGCATGATGTAACTTCAGGGAGGTCAGCAGGGTATTTAGGTGGGTGCTACACCTGGATATTCCCCTTTTGGTGACCAGCAGCAGAGGAATTTGACACCCACCCACCCTTCAAGAACATAAGAACTAAGAAGAGCAGCCAATCGCTGTACAGCTTCGCAAGCGGAGTTACAGGGTGATTCTTTTTAAAAAAAAAAAATTTATTCATCATCATCAAGAGTAACATTTAGTAATACATTTCATTATACAGTTTCATCAATCCGATTATTCGGCAGAATCAATCAGAGGTGGAAGAAGAAAATGTACAAAAACAAAACATAAATAGACCCTAAAATAATAACCACCAGCCAGGCTAACCAATTGCCCCCAGACAGAAAAGAAAATGTTCATTATTTTAATCATTTTCGAGCCTATCTTTCCAATATGCAATAGGGGCCCATATCCGTTTCCCCATTTGCTTCGTCTTCCATCCTTTTTTATCATACAACGCTTTTTCTAATACATATACCGGTAATAACCGTGATAACCATTGTTGGAATGTTGGCGGATTAGGATCTTTCCACATTGTTGCAACACATAGTCGACTTAAAGTCATTGCTATATATATATAAACTCATATTGGGGTATTTCTACACCGTCCCTGGTTACTCCCAAGACCATAACTTCAATAGTTATACTAATTTTGATCCCAAGTGCTTTATCCAAAAATTGCTCTATTGAGTTCCTAAATAGATCCAGGGCGGGGCATGCAGCAAACATATGAATAGTATCCGCCTGTGTTGCCTGACATCTAGGGCAAACCACTCCCGTTGTTCCACCCCATTGAGCAATTCTATGTGGCGTGTAATATAGCTCGTACATAGTCTTATATTGTTGGACTTGTAAGGTGGCTACTCTTAACACTGAGTTTAATAGCTTAAACGCTTTTTCAACCTAGTTACCAGATAGATTCAGTTTGGTGTTCCATTTTTCAATAACCTTTCCACAATCGTTCTCCTTATAACTGATCAATTCCCCATATACCTGGGATATTGAACAGCCCTTCTTATCCCTTAAGGATTCCATAATTTCCACTCTCTTATAATTGATATCCCCTCCCTGTTTTTTTAACAAAACTGATCTTATTTGCAGATATTTTAAAAAACACCTGCGATCTAAGTTATATAGCTGCTGTGCTTGATCGAATGTTATGAGACCCGTTATACCCATAAGGTCACCTATCATTTTTACCCCCCTCATATCCCACCTCTTCATAACTTGATCGTGGAATACCGCTGGTAACAGCTGATTATTGAATAACGGGGTGTAATAATTCATCCTCCCCATTTTCATTTTCTTCCTAACAGTTGACCATACTGCTATTGCCGCACCCAGAGTCTTGAACTTGACTTTTTTATAATAGCTATCTTCATTAAACGAGAGAAGCCACTTATTAGAGTCCTTAATCAATAACTCATATATATCAGGGACACTCTTTCTCGCTCTCCACCGATCCTCCATACTTCCACCCACTAGCCCTCTGATATATTGCAACACAGACAGTCGCCCAGTAATAAACCCTGAAATCGGGTGCCGCAAGGCCCCCTCGCTCTCTCGGTAGAGACAGAAATTTCAGGGCTCGCCGCGTTTTGCCTTTGGCCCATATGAATCGGTTTGTGAGTCCTTCTATTTCACTAAACCAGTTGTTATTACATTTTAGAGGAATAGTGCGAAACAGATATAGCACTTTAGGCAAAAATATCATTTTTATTAAGTTGCATCTGCCTATTGTTGTTAAGTGCAGATTGTTTAATCTGTCTAGATCCCCTTTAGCCTTTTTGATTACCGGTTCCAAATTCATTTCTACTACCTTTGAGAGATCTGAAGTTATTGTTATCCCTAAGTAAGTTGCTGAATCTATTATTCTTTGATCCACCATCGTTACCTTTTTATTAATTACTATTTGAGTTTTACTCTGGTTTAATTTGTACCCAGAGAGCGCCCCATAGATCATTGCTTCCCTTTCTATTTCTAACAATGCTGCTGCCGGATCGGTAGATGTTATTGCTAGGTCGTCGGCGTACCCTAAAATTTTTGTTTCAAATTGATTCAAAACGACGGGCAGAATGTTTTCATGTAGCTCTATCTTTCTTATAAAAGCATCTATATAAAAGGCAAAGAGTAGCGGGGAGCAGGAGCACCCTTGCCTAGTGCCCCGTACAATCTTTATTATCCCACTCTGCTCTCCCATGATCCATAATCGTATTGTGGGGTTCTTGTATAAAGCTCTCAAAGCACTGATACAGACATCTCCTATGTTTGCCTTCCCTAAAGCCGCCCAGAGGAAGCCCCACGAGACCCTATCAAATGCTTTTTCAGCGTCTAACAAGATTAAAGCCATAGGGTCTCGTGAGGCTACCGTCCCGTCAAATAATACACACACTCTTCTGATATGGTCCGCTGTGCCCCTACCTGGGATAAACCCATGCTGTCGGATTACAGGGTGATTCTAATGCAAAAAGCGATGACTTCCCCATTGGGTGGAGATGGGGCAGCAAAATATGAGAGCCTCAGGCCATAGGGGCCATGAGTAGAATGCAACAGCAACCCCTTCATCTCGTAAGGGACAGTTGGTATCCTGACAACTGGGGGTTAGCCTTACCTCCCTCCGTGGTGGCACAGGTGCAGCAACTAATAAAATCATTGAGCCGCAGTCCCAATGCAAAATATACAGGACCGAATTCATAAAAAGATGTCAATTTAATGCCCAGTGGCTGGTGAATGTTTCAGGATGGGAGTCAGTGGTTGGTCATAAACGGCGCTGCACTCGTATGATCACCCGTAAGTTGACCCTACCTGTGTACTGCATAACAGAATATGAGGAAACTTGCAACAGACAGTTTTCCCTAAAAAAAAGTGTGTGGTCTGTTTTGTTGATGATGCAATTGTATTTTGTCACAAAAGTATGTGTGTAGACATATCAGATAACAGAAGGGCTAGAGGTTATGTTATGTTATGTTATAACCTATTTATAAAGCGCACTTTGACCAAGGATTCATGGCGCTAGTTTGAGAAGTTATGAGTTGACTGTTCTGACATGACTTCAGTAGGGATGGTTTACTCATGTGCCTGTATGAACAGCCATGTCTTAAGCTGCTTTCTAAATTGAAGCAGATCGGGGCAAGAACGGATCTCCCATGGGAGTGAGTTCCATAGTTGTGGTACCAAATATCCAAAGCGACACCCGCCATGCCGCTTGCGTTTGAATTTTGTGCTCACCAACAGATTTTGATGTTTAGAACGGAGATCACGGGTTGGAGCATACCTCAGGATCAATTTGTTAATAAAGATTGGGCTATAACAATTTAGGGATTTAAATGTAAGACAGGCGGTTTTGAAGGTGGCCCGCTGGAGCAGTGGGAGCCAATGCAGCTTTTTTATCAAAGATCTGGCCGATTGCCACTTAGGCTGCTGATAAATCAGTCTTGCTGCCTGGTTCTGTACAAGCTGGAGCCTCTTGATCTGATAAGAGGGGAGGCCTAGATAGATTGAATTCGCATAATCTAGATGGGATAAAACTAGGCCAATCACAACTTGTATCAGTGCTGCCTGGGTGAGCAAGTGATGTATCTTTTGGATCTTTCATAGTTGGAAGAAACATTTAGAGACTACTGTACCTACTTGAGTGTTTAGAGACAGATCTTTGTCAATAGTCACCCCCAGACTTTTTACGGAAGAGGAGGGTTTAGGGAAAGACCCTAGTTCTGCTGGCCAATAATGAGGGCCCCAGGAGATACAACTATCTCCTATCAGCAGTACCTCCGTCTTTCCGGGGTTCAGCTTCAGATGGTTATGATCCATCCAATTGCGGATGAACACCATAGTATCCTGAAAGTTGGTAATAGAGTCAGTGGAATTGTCTATGGTGAAGGAAAGCTGCAGATCGTCTGCGTAGTTAAATGTTGTTACTTTCCTCTGTTTTAAGGCTTTGATTAGGGGAAGTAAATAGATGTTAAACAGGTGTGGGGATAGGGAAGAACCCTGGGAAACCCCACATGTGGTATTCAGCCCTGGCGCTGTAAAATTTGCCAGGCGAACAGCCTGTGTTCGGTCTTCCAGAAAGGAGGTAATCCAACTCAAAGCTCTGCCCTGGAAGCCTGCGCGTCCGACACGGTCCACCAGGATCTTATGGTCCACCGTGTTGAAAGCGGCACACAAATCCAAGAGAACCAGAGTCTGGGGGGGTTCCAATGTCAGCCTCCCTACGAAGCTCGTCCAGGACTGCCAACATAACCATCTCAGTCGAATGCCCTGGACGAAAGCCGGCTTGATGAGGATCCAGATGTTCGGACTGTTCTATAAAGGCAGACATAGATTTTGCAACATGTGCCCCCAAAACCTTGGCTAAGTATGGAAGCAAGGAGATGGGGCGGTAATTAGATGGTTCTGATAAGTCGGCGCCAACCTTTTTTATCAGAGGGACCACAGTGGCGTCCTTAAATGATTTTGGGACGCAGCCTTGAATGAGTGATGAATTTAAAAGGGATAGGGCGGGTTGAGGAATAATGGAGAAAACCTCCCTCATTATATGTGGGGGGCAGCAGTCACGGGGGGATCCAGATTTAACTTTGGACATCAAAGAGGTGAACGATTCTGCATCGATTGTAGGGAAACTGTCCATAGTACAGGTATTCCTGAAGGAGTCAGGCGGGATCACAGCTGATGGAGAGCATGTAATGCTAGCTTTAATTGCTGTAATCTTTTCTAGGAAGAATGTGTTCAGTTTATCACATAGTTCCTGTGTGGGAGTTGGTTTAGATGATACTCTATCAGGGTTGGAAAGTTCATCCACAATCGAAAAGATCTCTCTCGATTTATTGGTGGACGTTAAGATCTTAGAGGAGAAATATTCTATCTTGGCTACCTTAATAGCTTTGTTGTATTTTACCTGTTCTTGTCTATAAAGGAGCTTTTCTCCAGGGTCATAACGAGCTCTCCATTTCCTCTCCTTCTGACGGAGTGATAGTTTCATCTCCTTTAATTCGGGAGAGAACCATTTATGAGCTTCCGCTTTCCGGTTTATTTTGATATTTTGGGGGGGGGGGAGGGGGGGGCAAAGTGATCGCTTGCTGTTTTTAACCAATCAGAAATCTGTTTATCAGAGAGATCCACATTCTGGGCCAGGCTGGGTGTAGATCCAGCCAAGAAGTTTGTGAATTCAGATATATCAATAGATTTTCAACATCTAGCAGTCCCGCCCTCAACCAAAGGGGATTTAGCCCTAATGACCAGGGTGAGGTCAAATGTCACCAGAAAATGGTCAGACCATATACATGGGTGTACCTTCAAGGCAGAGATGATAGGATTTATCGTCCAAACTTGGTCCAATATATGGCCCTTATTATGTGTTGGCCTAGAAATATGTTGTGTAAGATAAAAATTCGTCAGAAGGTTGGTGAATTCCAGGGAGTGAGGACCGCTGGTTTGGTCACCAAACCAGTAGTTGAAATCGCCAATCAGCAAGATGTTGGAGTAATTGGTTGCTAGATTGGCTATCTGTTCGCTCAGGGTGATGGGGAAGAGCGGCATGGACTGAGGGGGCCTATAAACCACTACGCATATCAGTGATGTGTGATCCGAGTCAAGTTTAATCACTAGGTTATCTGCACTAGCTAGATTAAGGGAGTCGATCGATCTAAAATGCGACTTGAACCCTCCGAAGTCCTGTTCAGGAAAAAACTTAAAACACATCTTTTCAGCAGATAGCCTTTTGTGGGAGGAGGGGGGACAGCCATTTCACTTATCACAGCGCGGGGACACGCCAGTGGCGTAACCAGGCGCTTAATAAATGTCCAAATAAATAAATAAATAAATAAAATCATGTTTACGACGACCCAGGCCCCAGCCAGCCATCCATCCTAGAGGTGGAAGTGCTAAGAGAAAGTGTAGACGATGAGAGAGAGAGGAAAAGGTGTAATAAAGGAGGAAACACATTTTATGAAGTGATAAAGTAAACTAACACAAAGAAGTTGGGGAAAAAGAAGGTGGAGAGGTGTATATGGTGTCTGGTGAGTGACTGGGAAGAGAAAGAGAATTGGGAGGAAGCTGAAGTAAGTGGGGATAGACAGAACTTATATATTATCTTCTAGGGCCATCAACTAAGAACCCTCAATATAGTGGGAAACAAGCAGCCTTGGCTAGAATGCTTCATTTGACTAAGACCTTTGTTTTGGAATTGTAGGTGATGCAACAGCAGAGAGAAGCAAGTGACAGAGATGTTACGAGTTGGCGTAGGCA
Organism: Lissotriton vulgaris; assembly: GCF_964263255.1. Taxonomy (NCBI): domain Eukaryota; kingdom Metazoa; phylum Chordata; class Amphibia; order Caudata; family Salamandridae; genus Lissotriton; species Lissotriton vulgaris. The sequence goes on from NC_141685.1 coordinate 880,806,394, forward strand.
GAGAATGGCTTAGCGTAGTGAGAGGAGGGTCACTGGAATTATGGAGAACTGGAGGCTGAAATTATGCGGCAGGGTGACTAAATTATGAGGCAACAGAATGCAAATTATGCAGCAATAATCTGGTTCCTCTTTCTTTTAAAAGCAGCTCAGCACAGCATTATATCACGTTTCACATTTATTATTTACGCGTCTCGCTAAAGTGAGTACGGATTTGAGAGAATAGAAAAGGCTGAAACATTTAAAACATATTATTTGTCTAAAGTCTGAGTGTCTATGTTAAAATAGCCGCAGTTTTTAGATGACTGTCTTTGATTTCAAGATAAAAGAGCAAATTAAATAATCGTGACAAGGGAATCATTCTATCCACCTTGTTTGGATTACTTTTAAGTACTACTTGTTTTTGTTTCCTGCTGGAGACAAAAAAAAGTCCTTCCTAGGTCCATCAAATGGGGAAGCTTACATGTGCTGAGTCAGACTGTAACTTTTTAAATGGCAGTTTCAGCAAGCAATGGCTGAAGGCGTGCAGTTTACATCCATGAAATGTCGGGGATAGAAACTGCATTTCTTGTGAGGAACCTTTAATAACATTTGATCCGTTTAAGGTCGAAGCTATTTTTTGGGTGGAAAATGCAGCGAATGTATATTCTATTTGCCTAAAGATGTTGAGCGCCACGTTATTTGTTTCCCTTGGCCCTAAGTAATCAAAACAGAGACTATAGTGCAGGAATTTGTGAAAGGGACAAGCCACAGTCAGGAGCATGGACTACTAGGAAATACAGTGATGGACTCCAATTAAGAACCAGAATGGAAAGTGCCTAAAATCTTAAGTGCTAGAGGAGGACTTTACAGCAGAAACATTCCAGTTTAATCATGTATTTTAACCTTAATGACACTTTGCACTAGAATAAAACATGCTGCATTTTTTGCACTAGGGCACACCTGTCACCTCAGAAGGTAGCAGGATTTGCAGCAAGTCTCTACCAGAATTACCCACTGAGGCTAAAGCAACTCAGGAAGCAGGAGTTAACACGCGAGGCGAACATCCAGAAAGGCAAGTGGAATGGAGAACAATGTGAATCATAAAAGGTGGGTGAGTGGGGTTGCAGATTTGGGTCAGGTTAGACACTGAACCAAAGGGGAAAGCAAGAGCAGGCCTTGCAAGCGGGCAAGAGAGGGCTTTGCAAGCGAAGCAAGAGAGGGCTTTGCAATGGGCATCAAGAGAAGGGAATACATGAACCTGGATCAGACACAAGAAACAGGTGTAAATAAGGCCTATCTGACACACCTGCCTCGCTAGAGAGAATCCGCCTTTATGCAGTGGGCCGAGAAAACGGGTGCAAACAGACGTTAGAAAGGAGACTGTAGAAAAGTTCTAGCCCAGAACCGGACAGGACAAACAAATCAAGGAAACCCAGGAGCCTCTCCAATGCAGAGTCCTTGAGATGACATTTCGGAGTGCCCCGTTCACTTCAGACCGTGTGAGTCAAACACGGTACTTCCTTGAAGAGGGAAACTAGTAAAGTAAAAAAAAAGGCGTTTTCTAAATCTTTACTTTTGAAGCGGCACACAGCCGCTATAGTTACAGCGTTCCGTACTGCCAAAATAAAAAAAATAAGGTAGATGAAAAGATGCAAGCCAAGCGGCGCCGTTGTAGGAAAGCATGTCGAGCTTGCAGCAGGAGAATCTCATTAAAGAAAATAGTGCTCACAGTATGCAAATGAGATATACCCTGTAAAAACAGAAGTAAAAGGGCCAGTCCTCATGGGAGGTTACATATGAAGACAAGACCAAACTAAGGAGATACTCGCAAGCCTATTAACGAATCAGAAGCCAGCATTTACGAAGGACAGTGAGAGAAACCAATGACAAATATGGGTGGAGAGTGGGCGGGGCTTCAAGTCCATACTCGAAAACAGCATGCCTCGCAGAGCAGTGCATGCACTGTCCAGGCTCGACCTAAAAACATTGTCTTTCCAGAAAGAAGTGTCATTTTAAGTGAATGGACGGGGTGTGGCTCAGCACCTCAATGACAGCATTCACATAGATTAGCAAAATAAATTGGGGAGGGGGTTGGTGGGTGGAGGATGAATCGAGGAAGTCACAGAGGATGCCCTGGTTACAGGTCTTCAAGAAACACATGAATTGGTGCTGGATATGAAGCAGTATTCATTAGCATGTTCCAATTATTGTTGAAGCGTAAACGCAGATTTGATCTTTCTCCAGAAGTCTTGAAACTCTTCAAACTTGTTTGCAGTCCCTCACTCTAAAATGACATGCTTTTGTTTCGATTGACAATATGCCAATCCTAGTCCAGAGGAAGGTCTCGCAATAATTTAGACCAAAACAAAGTTGACTATTTTGTATGGAGTGGCGTGACAATAAACAACTGGTTAGTCATTGTCTAAGAACCACAACTCTGAACTAAAATCACACAGCACATAGCACTGCCCGCTCTGTCCTTTTTGTGTTGACCAAATCACTTCATGTTATATCATTTGCAGAGCTTGTTATGTTATACATATTTCTATAGTGTGCATTCTCCTATTGTTCGTTGCTTCGCAGCACCATTCGGGTTCCTTGTCTCCTCAATCTGGTTTAGAGAATTCCTTTGAAGACCCAGAGTCTGAAGTAGTTAGGGACATGTAGTAAGTATCACGTAATGTAAGAATAGTTCATGCTTTATTGTTGATAGATGAGTTGTAAAGTTGCTGGGTGTGGCTGGAGGTCAGAAGGCTTATAATCTCTCTGGGTTGTTTGGCTTGCATATTGCCCCATAAGCTTGTTTGTTTGTGTGTTAGCTGAAGGTACTGGGTGGAGTTTGGGAGCCTTGATATCGGTCTAGTGGCTATTCAGTCTATGTTGTGTGGGTATTACACGTTCTGTTTGGATTTGTGACTGTAAGCAAGGGTGGTTTTGAGTACTGGTGCTCACTCACAGTACACACAATATCTGATTAAGTGACTCTATTTCTGCTTTCCTTAAAAGGGAGGGTGCAAACCCTGCATCCCCTGAAAAAACAAAGGGTTTCATAAACAGATAACTAAGCCTTATGTCCTTAACGTGAGAACACAATCACCCTGTGACAAGGTATACATTGGCCTTGCATCATAAGCCAAATGATCAAGGTATAGTGAAACCCATGCGTCAATAACCTGCATTCACGAAAGAAGGTGCACAAATAATTAACCTCACGCTTGATTCATAATTCATATGGGAGAACAGGAGTAAAAGACAAGAATAATATGTTATACGAATATCAAATATTCTTGAGGACGTACCTTTGGCCTACCTAAAATGGAGGATTTTTGTTTTAGCCCTGATGAAGTGGTAGTGCAAGACGTCCATTGACAAAACGCATGTTGGATGAAGGCACGAGACCAATAAAGAATGAATATTTAATATCAACGGACTTTGTAATCTGGATAATACTTATTACAAATGTGTATTTCATTTGCATGTGCTTAAGGCTTAGTTTTCTATTTAAATTGGTTTTGTTGTGCATTAGGATATTGGTATGATTGAGTGCTGCAGGCAGGCATGATACACATTTATATGGTATATCTGTGCAGCTTTGGATGAGTGAGATTAGGGACCCACCTCCATCTGAAACCACAGCCCTGGGGACTTAGTCGCTAACACAAGGAGGACCCAGGCATTACTGTCAGCTCACTGGAGTGGATATCAAAACGCTACTGGCATTCAATGGGGTAAAAAACATGTGCAAGGTCCGTATACTCTCCATACGTTTCTGTCCTAATATCTGGCAAAGCCATTTCTTGCAGAAAAGGTTTCCAACCGGAGTTCATGATCAACACGTGGAATGCTGTACAAGGTCAGAAGGCGTTCCTGATCTTTCTTCAGCGACTGGAAAGCATCATACACAGTATTCAGCATGGCAGTTTTGGTACAGGGTCCAAGCCTAAAACGTATTGCTAGTTGTTGTGTGGCGAGTTGGTGTTCAGAAATTGGTTTAGTCGCAGAGCTCCACAGGACTCTGGGTTTTCTGGCCAGGAACAGCAGTTTTGAGATAGGGCAGTAATAAAAAAAAAATTCTGGTCTCCTTTAGGTTTCTTTAGAATTTGTCTTACTGCCTAAAGACTAATTCTTGGGAAGCATGAACCTCACTAGACTCATTGAGAAATTACAGCGCACAAGGAGGGAACAGTGGGCAGAGTTTGCTAAATAGAGGGGTAGCATCCAATAAGTAGCTTCGAGCTGTGGCTCATGGGCAATCGCTATGGAACTGTTGGTTTAGAGGTTGTGTAAGCTGTTTTGGATTTGGAAGTTACATTTTTTTACATTAGTTACTACATTATTTGTTGCATTATTAATGGGTGCTGCGAATAAGTTCCAACTTTCATTTTTCATTTTAAGATTAGGATAGCTCTTTATTTCTCATTATCAATCTGCACAGAAATTGACACCATTGCATTTCCCAACATCCATTTGCGCAGGAAGTGACATAACTGGATTACCCACCATCCATCCACACGGGAAGTGACATCACTGGATTTCCCATCATCCATCTGCACTGAAAGGAATGTTACTGGATTTCCCATAATCCATCTGCACAAAAAGTGACATCACTAGTTTCCCGACAATACCCTTCATTTTTCATAATTCATATGCACTTGAAATGACACTACTGCATTTCACATCATCCATCGCCACAGGAAGTGACATCACTTCCTGCCTTCTTTGTACATTACCGGGTGTCCCACAGCCCTGCTAAACAACGTTAACACATTTTTAGAGAGGTATGTGGACCTCCATGCCCCAATTTTAACAAACAAGTGCAAGCCAAACCGTTCAACATCCTTTGTTACTCTAAAGCAGTGGTCTTCAAACTTTTATCCTGTGAGCTCCTGCTTAAGCAAAATGTTTTTGAAGTCGGGTCCCTGCTAAAACTTTATGGCAAAGGGCGGGCTTATTAGATCATCTTCAGGGGTGCTTTTTGTGGCTGCTCTTAAACAACACTAAATGGAAGACAGCAAATACATCAAATGAAAACAGAAATTGACCAAAAAACACTACTCCCGATAATTTGGTGGGTGATTTGATCCCCTCACACACCTCTTCCCCAGTGAAACAACACCTGCTGCAGTAATGACAGCTGTGTCACTGGGTAACTATCTCCTCTGCCTCTTTGGCCCCTCCCCACCATGCCTGAGCATCACTCAAATCTCGAAATAGACTTGAAGTAAGCGCCCACATGTTACCCGCCTCTTTACAGAAAGGGTGTCCTCAACCCTAATGCTAGCAAGGATAATGAGCTTCCATGCCTTTTTTGTAAAGTAAGACAGTTATAGCTGTGATGCAGTGGACCCCTCACATCCCGGACCCCAGTGCCACGGCACCTTCTCAATAATGAGAGCTACCACCCTATGAAGCGGGCAGTCTCCTCTACTGCTTGTAAAAAATGGTCCTTCATCTTGCCCCATCCCCACTGTGCCTTTCTCTGAGGCCTAAGCGAAGGTGTTTCCTCTGCTTCAATTGTGCCCTCTCTTTGGCCATTGGTCCGAGGCCCATAGCAACACTGGAGCATGATGGGTGTACTGGCCGTAGTGCAAGCAAGGAGGGATAGTAAAACAGCAATAACTGGGATTTATTTGTTACCTCATACCCTTGGGCCCCAGTTAGACTGCAAATGCAGTACCATTGATATGTATTTCACTGCCCTTTTAACTAGGCCTACCCCTTTGTGTTATAAAACGAGGGAAAACCCCACATCTCTGCCCCCTTTTGAGTTGTAACTGTTCCCAGCACAGCAAGAGTCACATGGCCCCCAATTGCAGCAAGGAATATGGCTCCCACCCTTTTTTGCTGGTAAGACAAACATAATTGGGGTGTACTGCATCTTCACACCACATCAGCATCACTGAAACTTCTGCACTAAAGGTAGTGATGGCCAATTAAAAAAAATGAGCCTGAATATCCTCAGGACATCTCATGAAGGAAGCGGTCTCTGTCCATTTATAAATGAAAAAATGTGTCCCCACAGTACCCCATTCATTGGGCCATCACTTACCTAAAAGGAATGTGAATGTGTGCAATTGGTTACTCACGAAATATAAAGACTGCCTGGGAGAAAATATCCAGTTTAATTTTTGTAGTCACTTGAAGATTCATGGTGCAGTTTTATTATTACTATTATTATTTTTTTGATCAGATAGACCCATTGCCACCGTAAATTCCACCATAAGCTCATTTGGCCGTGCCCCCTGCCTCTGCGGGTACCTGTCGATTGTGTCATCGAGTGTCATATTAAAGTCTCCTCCCAGTAACAGAGTACCGTCAGGAAGATTAGTCAGTATGCGGCCCAGTTCCATCAAGGCCTCTCTACCCAGCGCTGGAGGCAAGTAGACCGAGACTATATTCAGAGCCCTCCCCTCCCACTGGGCCTAAGACACTGCAAACCGCCCCGTCGAATCCGCCCACACATTATAGACGATCAGTGGTGTGTTCTTTCGAACCAGGATACCTGTGCCTCTGGAACCCGTGGTATAGTCAGCATGCACCAGAAGCCTGTAACCCCATCTATTGAGGGCCCTACTCTTATTGCCAACCAAGTGGGTCTCCTGTAGGAGAACCAGGTCTGGGGACTGACTCTTCAAGTATTGCTGGACAATGCCTCTTTTTATTTTATCACCTAATCATTAACATTCCAAGAAAGGACAGAGAGCGACGATTCCCGCTCAGCCCCCATCTCCCAGCACGGCTACCGGCAGAAGCCAACAGGTCAATAACATAGCTAACATTTTGGTGCGCAACTTGCAAAGAAAGGCATCAGGATCAACATTTAGTCTGTCACATAAAATAAGTACATTGAAAATAAAACAGTTCAATACAGTACAGTCCCTTTGAGGCTCTTCCCCAAAACGCACCTTAAGCAAGCAGTCCAGTCAATAATATGGAAATGCATCTCTGCTGTGAAAACCATCCATACTCAACCACAAAACACCTTCCACTCCCTCCAACTCCCACGACCACTCCCCTCCCTGCCTGTGGATTTAGAACTACCCACCCCCACACATGACTGAGTGCCTCTCACCCCCCTGAAATGCTAGAAATGCAGAGGGAACCGGTCCCCCCTTCCGCAGACACATTTTACAGTCATCGCAATTTACTGCCATCCCGTATTTGCAGAAAGAGACAAATCAACATCATATCACATCAGTAAAGTCTACCAATCATGTCATGTCATAAAACCCTGAGTGCAAAAAAGGTCTCGCATCACTAAGCTGAAACTCCCCCCCCCCCAGAGCCCCCCACTTTTTAGTATTGCCAAAGCAAACCTTCCGCTGACCAACACTAAAGTTTTCACTCTTGCTCCTCCAACCCACTGGTTTCTGCCGCTTGGTCAATTCTTGCCACCTCGAGCTGGGTTCCTCTTTGTTGGTCAGTTCTGTCCGGACGACCTCTAAGATGATTGCCCATCGTGCTCCAGCCCTCCATCCAGTCCCAGACCCCCTCTGGTGAGTCAAAGAACCACGATTTTCCGTCCGATTCCACTCGTAGTCGCGCCAGGAAGAACATCCCATATTTCACCTCTCGATCTCTCAGCTCCCTCTTCACCGCATGAAAACGTCTTCTCTGCACCTGAACCTTGAAATCCGGAAAGAACGTCACCTCATAGTTGTCTATCTTCAAGGGCGGGCCGGACCGTGACGTCTGCAGTATTCTGTCCCTGTCGCGATAGTTGAACACCCCTGCAATCAGGGGCCTAGGGGGTGCTCCCGGTTTCGGTCTACCACCCGGCACCCTATGTGCTCTTTCTATGGAAAAGTAGCAGGACAACGTCTTAAGCTTTAGATGCTTCGTGACTAACTCCTCCACATACAGGTCCGCAGCTGGCCCCTCCGTATGTTCCGGGACCCCCAAAATTCGAATGTTGTTGCGGCGGGCCCGGCCTTCATAGTCATCCTACTGTTGCAACATTTTTGCCTGCTTTTGCTGCATTTCGAGCATCTGACTGGAGTTCCGACGTGTCCGTTTGCAGAGCACTTGTTACGATTTTCATTTCCTTGACCTTCTCTTCCATTTTCCTAAAGTCTGCTCTCAGTAGCGAGACCTCAGCAGTGACCGAATCCACAGAGGTACATGCTCCACCTATTGCCACCATAACATCATGCAAAGGTGGCTCTGGACCTGGTGCGTGGGCCACCGCCGACCCCTCCTTCTCCGGCCTCGGTGAGTCTCCTTTTTCTCCCACTTTGTTCCATGCAAACTTCGCTAGCTGTTTCTGGGCGTTCGCCCTAGATCTTTTTCCTCCTGCCACCATGACTGCAGAATCCAGGGCCTGCAAATAAATGTGGAAGATACCCAGCCGACTCACCCACAGCCAGCCAAATTAGATGATCCAAAGATAGGTGCAGTATTGAGAAGCACTAAGGTCTCAGGTTTAACCCACCGAGTAGTCCTCCACAAACAATGGCTGACCGCAGGAGTCAGGGGCCCCTACCTCCGGCACCAGGCAGATATCCACACGCTCACTGATCTCTGGTCTCCGACAGCACTTAAGTTAGCATGCAGCACCGCTGTTGAGTCCTTCCAGCAGGGCCCGATGGGGAGGGCCGATACCCACTCCAATACTCTAGGCCACCAGCAAAGAGTCAACAGAGACCCGTTCACAAGCCAGGGGCCCACGCTTCCAGGCACCCACTCCTCCACCAACAGAACCGTATGACAGAACTACCCACACTCTTGTCTCAGCAGGTGTGCATCTATAGCGGCCCAAGCCGTTCCCAAGTCCCGTCTGGAACATACGCAGACTCTTCTCCCACTGTCCAGTGCAACCGTTATCACATCACTGCCACCGCTGCTTTTACTCACTGTGATTATGGACACATTCTATTGGAGAGGCTGCATCCACTCCAGGTGACTTCTGGTGCCCCTCATGCCCCCAAACATCAATACGGCACAGGTCTCCACAGGGAACCCGATCTTCATCTACTCCGGGTCGCCTCCTAGGAAACCCTCCATAGCTGGTACACAGTGCCGATCATGCAGCCGAACTTCCAGCTCTTCGAGCGCAAATCACGTCACGCTCTGCCGATCCTCCTGCCGTCAGTCAGCCCAGGCCAGCAGTCCAAGGCAGCCACCCGTATCTCTCGTCGGCAGCCCTTACACTGCTCCCAGCGCTTTTCAGGCCTCCGCCGGGCCGCCGCAGCACTTCGACGAAACGCTACCCAGCCGCAATCACCAGCTAGGCCGCAAAGCCGGGGCCTCGATTTTAGAATAGCACCCAGCGCCCCTCCGCTGCTCTCACCAACAGGCAGGGCGCGTCTCAGATCTGGCCGCTCGGGTCCCCAGTAACCTCCGTCCAGCACACCTCTTCACCACAGGGTAGACTTTACAGCGAGGGGACCCATCTTTGCCTCCAGGCCGACGTCTGCATTCAGTCGCCACTCACGTCTGCAATTTTCCAACTCGGGGCACCTCCGCATGGCTCCGCATATGGGCGCCTTGACATGGGGTCCAGAGGGTCGCTCAGGGGGGTCCAGGCATCATGTCCCCCTCATCCCAGCATAGCACTCGGTCGCGGATGGCCTTAGGTATCGTAAAAGGCAGCGGAAGAGAAGGAGCCCGTCTAGGCTGCGGCCATCGCTCACAGCCGCAAGCCACACCCCCAGTTTTATTATTTTTGAGAGGTAATATAAAGGTGGCGAGTATTGTAAAGTGTCCTTTATATGGAATTATAAAAATTATTGCACCAGGTACTGTCTGACTGCTTATTACTAATAAGTATTTTTTGAAAGCTCCTGTTTTATATTAGACATGAAATAAGTTTGTGGCAGTCTATCATACTGTGTGTAATACAGTTTTTAAATAATGACAAACATATCCATGATTATGTTTGTTACATGCTGGGACCTCATAGCACTAGAAATACTCAAGTCCAAGATTCAAATCTGTGAATCTCTGGTCTCACAAACAGACATTGACAGTGGATGTGTTAACCAATTTAGGTTTCATAACCTAAAAGAGTGTACTTCCCACTAATTAGTTTAATTGGTATTTTAAACTATATTATGCATTATTATATAAGCAGTTGCCTGAAGTTGAACAAAACCAACAAAATACTTATAGAATAATTTGTTGTTTTTAGCCACGTCTTTGACCCTGAAACTACAGTTCTCAGAATCACACAGTTTCCATACTTTTTGTACTTTTTTTCTTTGAAAGCCACAATCCCTGGATTGTTAATGGGGAGCTTATGGTGCCTCTGCATGAGAGTGAAATTGATGGTCTAAATAGCGGCAGCACTTCACACGCTTCATGTAAATTAAGGCAGCCTGGAAACGTGAAAACGCACTTCCAGGCCATCATCATTTACAAGTGTTTACTGAGACATTTGCACCCACTTGGGAAGGCAGCCACGGACCCCCAGGAGGGCGTGCCCCACAGTTTGAATACCTCTGCTCTAAAGACTAAAGACCATGCTGAATAAGTGATCCGTCCATTTACAGGAAAGAAATGGAAGAAAAACCGAACCTGGAGGACCTTTTGTTATTGAAGTCCCTCCCCTCTACACACATACACCTCATCACATCAGCCAAAGCAGAGTATTATCCCAACACAATTAATAAATCCACCAACGGAAGCAGAACGCTATTTGAGAAAATCGAGCACTCATCAACCCCTTGCGGGTCCTACCTATCCCTTACTCCACAGAAAAGTGTAATGCTGTCAACCTGTTCTTCAGTGAAAAAATAAAGAAGATCTGACATAACCAAGACTGCTTCACCTCTTACACCCACCCCTTTCCATAGAATCCCACAAAGGTTATCATTCAAAGCTCACTGACACACTCAACACCCTAAAAAGCCACTTCTTAGTAAAATTATGTCTTACCCATCGTCTTTCATCAAAGCTCTCTCTACGGAGACTCTTACCCCTACCTGTCAATGCCTCCCTTACTCAAGGCAACTTCCTGTAAGGTCTCAAGATGTCTCATCCTTCCACTCCTAAAGAAACCTACACTAGACCCTAATGACTTGGCCAACTACCAGCCCACCCCCTACCTACCATTTATCAGCAAGATCATTGAAAAGGTAGTTTATGTTCAGTTCCAAAGTCACATCATTGCTAACGACCCTCTGTATGACTATCAGAAAGAGTTTAAGACTTACTTCAATTAAAGAACATTACATCACAATGCATTAACCATCAACAACCCAGCCTCCTCTCCTGTTATTCATTGATTTTATGCTTGTCTTTGACCTTAAAGCACTCCTCTTCCTTTTGGCTGGATTTGTGCTATAGAAATACCATATACATAAGTACATGCACACTTGAGAGAGAAGTTTTGAGAGAGGTGACAATATCTGTTATATTTAGTATTTCATCAGATGCATTTTGAATAAGATCAGTGCATTGGTCCTGTATCATAGAACGTGTGATACAGCCTGAGTGAGATTGTGTCCTGAATACTTCGAAAAGTTCTTAGCTGACTATTTATGATTACATTTGCTCTATGTCATTTTCTCTTTTGAGAGTCTTGGACAGAAGAGCCATGTGGTGTTTTCTCCATTTATTTTTTAGGAAGCAAAAGGATTATTGGTGCACACCATCGCCGAAGAACTGCCCAGGGTGTACTGCAGCTTTAGAAAATGAGGTACATATTGTCTTCATTTGTCCTGCTTATCTAAATTCGAGACGGAGGTGGATCATCCCAATATGTAAAAACTTGGGGATAAGCCACTGCTTCCTGGTGTTTAGAATCTTAAAGACGGATCTCTTTCCGGTTGTGGTCTTTGCTGTTACAAAATTTATAGCAGCAATGTGGAACACCAGAAGGGCACTTGTGGCTAACCTGCAAACTAGGACATAGAAGGTACACAACAGAATTCTACTGGGGCTGGTAGTAGAATCAAGAGGCTAGCCGGGTCATCTGTTTCATTGGAAATATACACAGTTATGAAATGGTTTTATTACTGTTTTGTTTTTAAAGATTTTATTGTATTATTATACTGTTTTAATGTAGTGTTCTTTTATGACAATTTATTGTCGAAATAAAGATAAAAAAAAAAGGATTATCTCTCCAGGCCGATTCAAGGAGAGGTGCACCTTTTAGTTGCTTCGGTTTTTGTTCTTTACACTACTGGAGGTGTTGGTTCATCCAAAATAGCAGCCAGTGTGGAGCAGTTTGTCAAGTCCCAACACACATTTGGGCACCATAGACTAGGAACTTGGAAGAGCTTGCAAACAGGAAAGTGGAAGGTATACATTTATACATTTAAATGACTACATTTCCAGACTCACATGCACTGACCCAGCCACTAAATGACCAGCATTATCTGTTTCACTTTCAGGTCAATAGCCGTAAACCAAGTATCCCATCTATAGAAGAGCTTCAATGTCTAGCAACAGCGGTTGTTGTAATTCTTCAAATTTTGCTTTAGTGCACACTCAGCCTGTCCAATCCTTCAGCTTTGTTGTTTTCACCCCTACTTGGTTCCACTTGTTCCTGTGGTTCACTTTACCTTTGATGGTGTTCCTTTCTTAGTGACTTGCTAGTTTTTCTCCTTATCTAGCCCTTGGCCGCTAGATACAGAATGGGTTTCCATCTTTGGCTCCTGTCCAGGGTCTGCGGTATGCCTGTGGGCGAGTTATAGCATCTCCTCTGCTAGCACCGGTTGTGCGGAAAGCATTTTATTATATGCTTGGGGGTTGAAATCTCACTGTGTAATAAACTCACCTCCTATACTGGGTCCAGTCAGGTTAGCTCAACCCTTGGTAGCTTTGGCTCTGAGCAGTTAGGCTTTATCAATAGAGCAAGTGTAAAGCTTTAACAAGTACCAGAACCGTTAAACTAGAAATAAGCAGCACTCAATAAAAACCCAACACAAATTGTAGTTTTATCTTCGAATTGACACCTCAATGACAAAAATCCAGTGGAAGATTCAGGAGATATGAATTTTTAAAGGAACAATAAATCACTGCTTTTTCATTCAATGCTATAAATCATTCTAATGGACTGTGCTTGCAGGCAAACTTTGGAAAGCTGTTACAAAGTTGCAAACTACTACTCCAGCCCACTTTGCCAACCAAATCAGGCAGGAAGCGAGTCCCAGTCGCCAAATAGGCTTGATTCAACAGTACCCAGTTCCATCCTATATTGGTGAACCTCCACAGAGTTCAATGGAGTGGTCCTGATGTAAGGGATACAGGATTCCGAAGATGCTGAAGGATCCCGATCCAGTTACGGAAGTCTTCCTAGGGCTGCTCCTCAGTCCACAACGATACCAAAGGGGATGATGGACGAAGCGTTTGAGAAAATCAAACACTCACCCCCAGTCAACTCATCTGGGTTTAATCCATCACCATTCTTTAGCTCACTCCACCACCCCAGTTCAGACATGGCCATAAGCAAATTAGTCTGACCATGTACCTCATGGGAACAGTCCAGCCCGAACTGCCAAGCCATGTCTTCCCTGGACCGGAAACGAGCATCCTGGGACCGGTTTCGGATTCATAATCCTCATCAGCCAGGCTATCTTGAATCCAGTGGTAGAGTGAGCAAGGGACCCACGTCTGGGCATACCCTGCCAACTTATGGCGAACAAAGCGATAACAAAGGGGATGATGGACGAAGCGTTTGAGCAAGTCAAGCACTCACCCCCAGCCAACTGATCTGGGTTTAATCCATCACCATTCTTTAGCTCACTCCACCACCCCAGTCCAAAGGCACGAACGGTACTGACTTTTTTTTTCGCAGGCGTTGATGGTTCTCAATGTCCGATTGAAGTCCAGTGAAAAACTAGCTGCTACGGGTCTCCAGTTACAGTAAAACCAGTGGTTCCCTTTAACTCTTGATAACTTCCATTGGGCGACCAAAGTGCACTCAAATGACTCTCCCTTGTACAACAGACTCTGATGCAACTTTCGAGGGAAGGGTCTTAGTCTCCTGGGCTGCATGTTGGTGGTCAGAGGCAGTAAGGCTTTCTTGGCTGCCAACTCACCATGGCAGGGTTCTTCAGCTTTTGTGGCCCTATAGCTGTAACAGGAAGTCAGCCAACTGACTCTTGAATCCCTTCTTCTGTCTGAGACAGGGGTCAACCTATCCTCAAGCAGGGCACCACAGACACATCCCTCTCGTTGCTAGTCCAGGGTGCAGCCTCTCTTTGTCGGGTCCAGTTCTTCTTCAGTCCACTCTTAAGTACAGATGTGATATGAGGTCTGGGTTCCATGGGTGCCACTTTTATGCCTATTGTGTACCCTTGGGGGATGTGGCGAATACTAGCCAATGGGTTTCCAGGTCTCCTTCCACTTAGTGACAATGCATCTAGCTAGCCCAGAATGCGTCATTCTGCCCACTCCCAAGTTGGCAGAATCCTTCTCTTTTTGTGTGGAGCTCCCCAGCCATTCCAAGAGGTGTGGCTGCCTGGGGACTGCATGCCCACAGAAAATAGCAGTTTGACATTAGAATCCCCTTCTCTGTCCCTGATGCAAACCTGTCTGCTAGAACAGCAGAGCAGCCCCTCTTTTTTGTGTCTACTATTTGCCCTTTAAAGGCTTGTTCACTTTCGAAGCTTGCCTTTTAGGCTCATACCCTGTTTGGGAGAGGGCACACATCTTCCAATGGCAGGCCCTTTCTGTTTCTTCCTGAGAGTTGTTCACACCTCTCCCCAGGAGGGCAGAAGGATGTCTCCTTGCCAGCAATCGTAAACAGGAGCTGGAAAGCTTTTGGTACAAAGTGGCTACCTAATACAGTTACCACTTGTGAAAAAGTTACATTAAATTCAACTTGAGCATCAAATTGGGTTTAATGCAACGATTCGTTTGACATTGGTCCCAATAAGGAGTTAGAACTGCAAAGTTGTGAACGTGTAACCCTGTACTCACCAATGGAGCTACTAGCTGTTCCACAGTAAAAAGGACAAAGTGGGGTTTTTACTGTCAGAGCATGTAAAGTTAAGAGCTACTCTTCCAACTTTTTATTATAATGCACCCAAGCCTTTAGGGCTCAGACCTGCCTTAGGGGTGACTTATAAATATTACAAAGGAAGGTTTGGGCTTTGCCATTACTTTTAATGGCAAAGTCGAATTAGTTCAAGTTCAAGTTCAGGAATTTGTATAGCGCACTACTCACCCAGAGGGTCTCAAGGCGCTTGGGGGAGGGGGTGCATTATTTATCGAATAGCCAGGTTTTAAGTTCCTTCCTGAAGGAAATGTGGTTTTGGGTAAGGCGGAGGTGAGTGGGGAGAGAATTCCAGGTTTTGGCCGCCAAGTAGGAGAAGGATCTTCCTCCCATGGTGGATCTATGGATGCGTGGAACTGCGGCGAGGGCTTGATTGGAGGATCTTAGTTGGCGGGTCGGTGTGTAGAAGGACAGTCGTGTGTTGAGGCATTCAGGTCCTAGTTTGTAGAGGGCCTTGTGTGCGTGGGTGAGGAGACGGAACGTTATTCTCTTGTTGACGGGAAGCCAGTGGAGGTCTTTCAGGTGACCGGTAATGTGAGCTTGGCGCGGGATGCCCAATATGAGTCTGGCTGATGCGTTTTGGATGCGTTGGAGTTTTTTCTGTAATTTGGCTGTGGTTCCGGCGTAGAGGGTGTTTCCATAGTCCAGTCGGCTAGTTACCAGTGCGTGGGTGACAGTCTTTCTTGTTTCGGTGGGGATCCAACGAAAGATTTTTTTGAGCATACGAAGTACGTTGAAGCAAGAGGATGAGACGGCGTTGACTTGTCTGGTCATCGAGAGGGAGGAGTCTAGGATGAAGCCTAGGTTACGTGCGTGGTCTGTGGGTATGGGTGCCGTGCCCAGGGCCGATGGCCACCATGAGTCGTCCCAGGCAGAGGGGGATGATCCTAGGATGAGGACTTCCGTTTTGTCTGAGTTAAGTTTTAGGCGGCTGTTTTTCATCCATTCGGCTACTTCTTTCATGCCTTCATGAAGATTGGTTTTGGCGGTGTTAGGGTCTTTGGTGAGGGAAAGGATCAGCTGGGTGTCGTCAGCGTAAGAGATGATGTTAAGGTTGTGTTGTCGCGCGATGGATGCAAGGGGACTCATGTAAACGTTGAAGAGGGTGGGACTGAGTGATGATCCTTGTGGTACTCCGCAGATGACTTCAGTGGCCTCTGATTTGAATGGGGGGAGTCGGACTCTCTGGGTTCTCCCGGCGAGGAACGAGATGATCCAGTCCAAGGCTTTTCCTTGTATGCCGATGTTGCTGAGGCGTTGTATGAGGGTGCTATGACAGACTGTGTCGAAGGCTGCGGAGAAGTCAAGTAGGATGAGGGCAACTGTTTCTCCGTTGTCCAGTAGTGTTCGGATATCGTCTGTCGCTGCAATAAGGGCGGTTTCGGTGCTGTGTTTGGCTCGAAAGCCGGACTGTGAGGAGTCGAGGGAGTTGTTGGATTCAAGGAAGGCGGCGAGCTGGCTATTGACGGGTTTCTCAATGACTTTGGCAGGGAATGGGAGGAGGGAGATGGGGCGGTAGTTCTTAAGTTCAGAGGGGTCCGCTGTGGGTTTCTTCAAGAGGGCGCTGAGTTCGGCGTGTTTCCAGCTTTCTGGGAAGGTAGCGGAGTTGAAGGAGCAGTTGATGACATCACGGAGATGGGGTGCGATGATGGAGTCTGCTTTGTTGAAGATGTGGTGGGGACAGGGGTCTGTTGGCGAGCCTGAATGGATGGAGTTCATTAGGCGGATGGTGTCTTCAGTGGTGATTGGGTTCCAGGCGTTAAGGATGTTAGAGGGCGGTTTAGGTTCGGAGGTGGGTGGGGTGGACTGTTTTTTGGAAATGTTCTCAAAGCTGTTATGTATGTCGGCGATTTTGTTGTAGAAGAAAGAGGATAACGAGTCGCAGAGGTCTTGGGAGGGAGTAATGTCGTTTGAGGCTGCGGTGGGGTTGGTAAATTCTTTGACAATGTTGAATAGTTCCTTGCTGTTTTGGGCGTTGTTGTCGAGTCGATCCTTGAATGCTGATTTCTTGGTGGATCGGATCAATTGGTGGTGTTTTCGGGTGGCTGTCTTGAAGGTGGTCAGGTTGTCAGTGGTTGGGTTTTTTCTCCATGTTTTCTCGAGAGTACGGCATAGTTTCTTGGATTTCTTAAGGTCCTCGTTGAACCAGGGGGCCTTTTTGCTACCCTGTTTGGTTTGGTGGTTTTTCAAGGGTGCTAGTTCGTCAGCGCTGTGAGTGATCCATTGTTTGAGTTTGGTGGCCGCTTGGTTTGGGTCCGATGAGAGGGCGGGAGGGTTTTGTTTGAGCGATGTGAGGAGTTGGTCGGTGGTGATTTTGTTCCAGTTTCTTTGTGGAATAGGTTGTGGGGGGTTGTTGGTCGAGGTAGTTTTGTAGCTGAAGTGAACACAGCTGTGGTCCGTCCAATGGAGAGCTGTGGTGTGATCGAAGGAGATGTGCTTGCTGGAGGTGAAGATTGGGTCGAGCGTATGTCCGGCTACATGGGTGGGGGTGTCAACAAGTTTTTTGAGACCGAGATTGGCCAGGTTGTCCAGAAGGGTGGTGGTGTTGCTGTCGTTTTTCTTTTCCAGGTGGAAGTTGAGGTCTCCCAGTAGAATGTAGTTCTCGGAGGTGAGGGCATGTGGGCTGATGAAGTCAGTGATGTCTTCGCTGAATTGTTTACGGGTTCCTGGTGGTCTGTAGATGAGGGTGCCTCTAAGTGTGGTCCTGGGGTCGGTGTGGATCTGAAAGTGGAGGTGTTCGGCGGTTGCAAGATTATCGTCGAGGCTGGTCGTGATTCTGATGGTGTTCTTATGGACGATGGCGATACCTCCTCCTGTTTGGTTGGTGCGGTCTTTTCGGATGATCTTGAAAGCGTCCGGGATGGCTATGGCGATGTCGGGCGCTGAAGAGGCGTTCATCCAAGTTTCTGTAAGGAAGGCGATGTCCGGTGAAGCAGTGTTGAGTAGGTCCCAGAGTTCAGTGGCGTGTCTGTGGACCGAGCGGGTGTTCAGCAGGATGCACTTCAGGTGGTTAGGGTCGGAGCTGTGTTTGGAGTTAGTGGATTTGGTGTGGGTCTTGATGCAGGCGAGCTTGCAGGAGTGGCAGGCGAAGGGACCATGGGTACGTCCTGGGGCAGCTTCGTAGCATTGTGGTGTGCGTCCGGGGTTAAGGGCTAGGAGGGTGGCGGCGTCATACGTTATGCGGGATGAGTGCGGTTTGCGGGGTCCAAGGGGTCTGGCGCTGGGCGCGGTCCAGGCGTGGACGGGCGTAGACGGGCTTACCTTTGGTGCACCTTCGGCGCGCATGGGGCGCGATCGCTGCGCGTGAACGCTGCGAGTAGAAGCGTTGGTCATATGTGGATAGTGGAAGGGGAGGGGCGAGGGAGGATCAGCTTGGAGGCGGGTGCGGGCTGGAGGGGACGGGCTCCGAGGCACAACAACAACAAAATGGCTACAGAAGCGAAACCGGAACCGGTTGGGGCCAACAACAGATAAAACTTCGTGGGCAGAGGCACAATCACAGTCATTCAGCAATTAATGCAACAGGTTCACAATTAAAGCGAGCGTTACGCGAGACGGGTAATTTATGCAGTAATGAGGCAATGCAGGCGCTACTATAAGAACAATGTTAAAACGAGCAGCACGCTACAAAATGCAGGCAGCAGGCAGCAGTACGATACCAGATGCAGGCAGCAGTGAGGAGGAACAATCTTAGGCAATGGCGCAATGTAAGCAGCAGAACGATCTCAGCAAGGGCCAGGGGCTGTGTGGAGCGACCGCTTCTGCCAGTTAGCATTTGCGGACTGGGAGTCACACTTTGCATTGTCACAATTGTGTTGGCACAATACATGCTGAGTCCACAAGAGAGACTTTAACTTACAGGCCCTGGGTACCCCCAGTACCATATACTACGGACATGTGGGTGAACCAATCAGACAGATACATGTTAGGGGTCAGAGCACTGGCACGGAGGTCTGTCAAAGGCCAGCAGCATTAGTCCCAAAACATGTGTGGGGTCATGCAAAAGGAGGCGTTTCCTTACACCGGGTAAGTCCTGTACCTTGTTGCCCCATGTCTAATGTATGTTCTATGTTGTAGTTCACTTAGTAATTGTGTCCTTTGTGTTCTCTCACTCTTGGGTGGATACTGTGATATCCTTAAACTTGGTCCTGAGAAAATATGCCTCTGAAATCCATTCTGGGTTTTCAAAATGCAAGCTGTCGAGGAGTGTGCTTTTTTCTCCCATCTTACCCCCTTCTCCCCCTAGTGAGGGATCCTTTAACATCTTTATCCAGTGCAAGGGGTAAGGCAACCTTTATGGGGAAATGAAGTGAGTAGCCCCTACATCCACACTTTCGGAACACTCTGTTCATGACTCAATTCTGGTTTCTTGGTCGAGTAGTGTCAGCAGTATTAGCACTTGTAGAGAAGTAAGAAGCAACTCCCATAAACCTTGCAGTGTGGATGGGCCATTAGGCTGGGGGTGTTTGTTTTGACTACGCTAAGCTTCTTCTTTGTTTACTTATCCCAGTTAACTACTTCATCCCTGGCGCCCCACATAGGGTGTTGCCTTCCTTGGAGAGCAGAGAAGGCTTACAATATGGCTGACAATGTAAGAGGCTCTTCCTCCCACCAGAAAGGGCAGTGGATATTTACCACTGAAGCTCGGGCCATCTTACTACTTTAAAAAAGTAACCAGAGTTGAATAAAGCAAATGCTGTCAGGAGAAGTCTTAAAAAAAACACGCGAAGCTGCAAGTAGTTGGTCTTTGCAGCTTCACACAGCACTAACTGAGTTTCGTGTCTGCTATTCGTAAGCAGGGCAGAAAAAATAAGAATCGCGAGGCGCTTGAACCAGACCACAAGAATAAAGTCATTTGTTGTGATGCATTTGGGGGCTGCAAGGATGAGGTCTATAGTGCCTCCCTTGACCTGTGTTACTCCTAGCAATACGTTTTCTTTATTTCTCAGCAATTTGTTTGTTTCATTACACCATGCATACCAGCAGAGTGGTAAATGAGACAGGAAGTGAAGGAGCTAATTTTGGAAACAGAAATATTAACTTGTAAGCATTTGACAGATTGGGCATGGAGAACAGAAGTTTGTTGGCACTTAATGTGTACTTTGTGAATTAAGGCTACACTTCCTCCATTTCAATTAAACCTATCTTGCTTTATTATAGATCATGCTTAAGGTGGAGAAGAGTGGCTCACGGTGTAGAGCAGGCAGACCCGGAAAAGCCAGGACGGGTTCCCAAGGCAAGCGCCGGGAAACCTCCGGGTAGCTGTGCGCTCAATAAATGCAATAATAATAATAATAATAATAATAAGGTAGAGGTTGAAGTGGGCGGGATCTATTGGGAACGACATTCGTAAGCTTTTTACATTTTTTATCAAAATAGTTCCCATACTTTTTTGATAAAGATTAACCGTTCATACACTGTTAATAACGACCTAGAATTACTTCATGTTGAAAGGAAAGAAGGGTGTCTCCTGCACTGCAACGATTCGTGTAACTTGCATTTGTTTTTCATTTAAGGTGTGCGCATTATATTGTTTATGCAGTAACCTGTAGGTGAAAATCCAACACAATTACTGAACATTTTGTTCTTTTCAGTTATATATCAAAGCTCACCTCCAATCTCACTGACTCAAACCTCATTGTGTTCAGGATCCCCACTCCACTCTAACCCTCCCCACCCCATTCTCCTCTAATCCATCCCACTCCCCCTCTACTCCACCCCAATCCAGTTCAGTCTAGCCCACTCTATCCTAATCTACCCCACTCCACTACAATATGCCCAAATCTACCCCACTACTATCTACTCCACTTTACCCCAATTTACCCCACTCCAAACTACCCCAATCTATACCGCTCTAGCACACTCTACTCCATCCTACCCACTCCAATCTACCCCACTCAAATCTCCCCATTCCACCTCACTCCACTCCAATCTACCACACTCCACTTCACTCCATTCTACCACAATCTACCGTATTCGAATTTACCAGTAGCAGCTTGCACAGGTAAGAGTGGTGAGTCAGCGGCGGGGTGGGGGGTGGTGGAAAACCACTTCCTTTGCGCTCGCCGCATAACCAACTCCAATCTACCTCAGTCGACCCCACTCCACTCAATCTACCCGAATCAACCCCACTCCATTCCAGCCTACTCCCGTCTACCCCACTCCACTTCACTCCAATCTGCCCCACTCTATTCTGCCACGATCTACCCTACTCCAATCTACCCCACTGCACCCCAATCTACCCCATCCCACTCCTATCTGCACCACTCCAGTTCACTCCAGTCCCCCCCACTCAACTCTACCACAGTCCACCCCAGTACATTCCAATTTTCCCCTTGCCAATCTACCTCACTCCACTCTATCCAGGGCAGGACTGGGAACCACAACCGGCCCTGGCAAAGTGCTCTGCCGAACCCCTCTCCCCATTCGGAGGAGGGTGGAGGGGGGGGGGGTAGGGGGGGATGGGGAGGTGCTGCCGAGCTCTTTGCCGGGGCCAGTTTTCGGCCGATTTTGGTACAGGGTCGAATTTGCAGCTATGCTGCAAAACCGGCCCTGCGGCGCACCGGGGGATTGCCCGGTGCCCACCATGGCCAGTCCGGCCCTGACTCTATCCCAATGTACCCTACTCAAATCTACCCCACTCCACTCTACCCCAATTTACCCCACTCCAGTCAACTTCAGTCTACTGCAATCCA
The DNA here is from genome assembly GCF_964263255.1 of Lissotriton vulgaris. Classification (NCBI taxonomy): domain Eukaryota; kingdom Metazoa; phylum Chordata; class Amphibia; order Caudata; family Salamandridae; genus Lissotriton; species Lissotriton vulgaris. The sequence goes on from NC_141685.1 coordinate 880,828,012, forward strand.
CCCCTCTCCTCTCCAGTCTACCCCACTCCACCCCAAGCCATCCCAATCTACCCCAGTCCACGCCACTCAAACCCACCCCACTCTAGCCCAATCTACTCTACCCCACTCCTGACTTCCCATTCCTCTCCAGTGTACCCCAATCTACCCACTCCAATCCACTCTACCCTACTCCACCTCAAGCCAGCCCAATCTACCCCACTCCAATGCACCTCACTCAAATCTACCCCACTCCCCTCTCCAGTCTACCCCTTCCACTGTATCCCACTTCACTCTACCCTAATCTACCCTACCCTACTACAACCAACCCCACTCCTTTCTACCCACTCCACACAAATCTACAACAGTCTATCCCATTAAACCCCACTCCACTCAACCCCAGTCTACCCCACTACACTTGACTGCAATCTACCAACTCTAATCTCCCCACTCCAATCTACCCCACTACACCCCACACTACTCCACTCCACTCAACTCTATGCCACTAACGTTTAGCTATACTGAACAGGAGCCACACTGGTGTACATCATGGCTAAACATATTACCAAAGCTAATAGCTCTTGGCTAGGCGTGACCTATTGGCTTTGCCAATGCTTGTTTCTGTTTGACATGGTGATAGTTTTAGGTGCTGTATACTCATGCCGGTTGAGTATGTATGGCCGTTTCATTGGAGGTGCAGTATCAAGTGTAAGGTGCACTGAGAGGAGAGAGTGGGAGGGTTTGGTGAAGCAGGGGAAAGGTCAGTTACTCCTGTGTGTGGCTGGGTCGCAATGTGTTCCGAAGCAGTTTTTTTCTCCTGGATGGTTGGTTCTCAATGTTTGCTTAGGGTGTTGCTTAGTGATGTTGGGGTGGAGTGTAGCTGCAAGGAGTTGATTGGAGGTGTGGCGTGAGTTGGGTTGATAGCGTCATCTTCAACAGTAGGTTCTTAGAAGGAATTTCTTTGGGTGTTTGAGGAGTGGCAATAGATCTAAGTCCACTTTCATTTTGTGGTCACTAAATATTGTGTGCAAACTGAGTGTGTATTGTACGAGTATTTATCTAGCGTTCACTACCCCTGGTGCTGTGGAAGGGTTTTGTAGATGTCTCTATGCGATACCAACAAATAAGTAGAAAGACCTCCTTACAATATTCTGTCACTCCAGTGTAGAGCTTAAAGATAGCTTTCTTTCATATGAAATTCTAGGACTGAAAAAACTGGGCCTGTATAATAAAGAGTCATTGGATATTGCTGCATCAAGTGTGCAGGGTCGGTCAAAAGACTAAGGGCCTCATCTACTAATAATGCTTATGATAAAAGTGCTTACAGTTTGTGCATCGACTTGTACTGAATGCATTGGTATTTTGATGACTGACTTACGTACTAATAGCAAATTGTAGTAGATCGCAATTTGACCTACCTCATGACTCAATGACTACAATTTGCTGCCATCACATGTCTCTGATTGCTTTTAAATAAAGCAATATTTTTTTGTTGAAATGCATCCCATTGTCCTTAAAGAAAGAAAAGGAACATTTTACAAACTTTTTGTAGCAGTAGGCAGCGGTTTCATGGACCAATACCTGCTACTAGCAAAGGTTTTAGTCAACATTCGTAAATGGAATGGGCCCCTTGTGCACTCTTCCCGTTTGCGAATGAGTTAACCCCCCCACTTTGAGGTGTCAATAAAATATTAATGTTTTGCAACCGGATTTTGATCACAAAACAATAAAACTTATCATAAGAAATAATCGTAATTTGGAGGGGATGCCCTTAACACACCTCTTCCGAATACCTTTTTGGTATGGTTTTCCGAACCCATTTATCTGATAAAGAAATACCTTTGAATTCTCCCCAGGTGCCAGACTGAATCTGTAATTTTTTATACAGCAGTACCTCTGTGCATCAGTCGAGGGCGTCAAGATACTCCTTATCGATGTCGTCCACCAGATGTGGCATCAGCAGAGACCATATAAGTCCTCCCCTGACACGCTGGTGTCAGTTTCTTCTTTTGCGCACTTCCAGTGCGGATCCAGAGAGCGGTTCCTCAGGCCCTTTATTGGCCTATTTCGAAGTTTTGTTGATGGATCAGTGTGCCTTTTTATAATGTCCTCGTGGTTGGGGTTCTGTGGATGTCAGATGTTGGCCACAGATCCTCTTATTATTTGTATGTGGTGTCTTGGCGAGCACCATGACTCCGAGGAGTGCGACTCCTCTGCCAGCTTCACCCGAAGGCTTTGCGGGAAGGGCGCATGGTTCTTGGCAGCACAGTTATTGCATGCTACACGTCATTCCCGGTCTCGTTCTTGTTCCAGGGAACGATCAATGTTCTGCTCCAGAAGTCCTTCCTGTAGGGGTCCTTCGACGTCTAAATGTAAGTTGCGACATTAGTGATCAAAGTAGTGACATTCCCTGACTTTGCCCCATAAGCGCTGTGTCTCTGTTGCCTCTCCTGGTCCTCCAGTTGAAGAGTCGGAGCGAGAGTCTACCCTGCGCCTCCTAGTATTCCCGGGAGCCGGTGTGACTATGGACCAGATGCGGGAATACTATTCATCCCTTCATGCCATTTTTGGGACACCACTTCTCTCTGGTGCTCTTTTTAGCACTAAAGAGTTCAGAGAAGCCTTGACTGAATCCATGCCGGCGGGGTCTCCCTTGGCTTCAGTTAGGCCCTCTGGTTCCATAGTCGGATTTGGTACACAGCCCTTTGGGGTTCCCACCTGCGACGCCAGTGCCTGATCAGCCAACTCTGATGACGACGTCGGCGGCTCCGATTGATGCTACTTCATCTGTCCTCTCCGACACCGAGGTGTCGCCACATCGACGCCAGATGGCATCACTACATAGATGCTGTACGGTGTCTGGGGCAGTTCCAGGGAGTTAGTTCACCTCTGATATCTTTTCTCCTTCTTCTGAGGAGCGCCATACTGTTTTTCCTCTGGGACAACTAGTTTTTAGTGGAGAAGGAGAAGAAAAGGGGTTTATTCAACCCATGACTAACTTGTCAGCCTCCTCTGGGGGTTAGTTTGCTCACTAATGGGGTGAAGATACTGGCCTTGACTCCTCCCCATCCTCTGGTCTCTTTTCTCATCCTGACCTCGCTACGGAGGGTTCTGGAACTTCACCTCCCTTCTGTGGAGATGGCCATCGACCCATTAATTGGTGTGCTTTATCAGGGCCAAATGGGGGTTAAGCCTGTGCTCCCCCACAGTGATGCCCTATATGATATTTTGTTGGGATCTTGGGCTAAGCCCGCTACGGGGGCCCCAGTTAACTGGTCTGTAACACATAGACATGGTCCTGCCCTTGGGGACCTGGCCTGCCTTCTCCTGCAGCCTACTCCATGCAGCTTTGTGGTGCAGGCCGTTACTGCCTTTCGTGACATCAGCGCCCTTCCTAACTACCCTCTGGACAGGGAGTTCAGGAGTCTCTGTACTGTTGGTCTGCATATTTTTGCTGCCACCAGTTCTGCGTTGCAGTCACTTAATACTTTTTGTGTTCTGAGCCGGTATTCTCACTCGTATTTGGGATTCGCTCTCATGCCTGCTTCCCTCACTTCTGGATGAGAACCGGAAGAATCTTACCCAAATACTCCATGATGGCAAAGAAGTAGCCAGATTGCTGATTTGATGTGGCATGGATACCACAGATTCTATCAGGTGAGCAATATCTCTTTTAGTGGCATTTTGCTGTGGTGCCTGGCTGTGTAACTCTGGTTTTTGGGAGGCTGCTCAATCCACTTTGATGGATATGCCTTTAAATGGTGTAGATCTGTTCGGTGCTCCTGCCCATTCTTCCTTACAGCATTTTCGGGACAGGCCAGGTGAAACAGAATATTAACTCTGTTTTTCTATTCAGTCTGCCTCCCTTATCCCTTTCTTACTAGGCTTGTACGGGGAATGCTATTCTTGAATTTTTAGGTCTCGGCCTAGCGTACACTGCTGCGCAGCAGTGTCGCGCAGCCGAGAATTTTTGTTTTTCAGTACTGGGCTTTAACCCGCCTCTCTCTTCCATTGGCAAGCTCCATAAATGGAGGCTAGCCATTGGAAGAGAGATGTGTCAATCATTGTGGGAGCAGATTCGTGGGCGTTTCTGTGTTTTTTTTAAGTCCCGGCCCTTTTTTGCCGCCATGAAGAGGTGGGTCCACTGTGGGTGTTTCCTTTTTTTTTTTCTCTTCAGGATGTTTGCGGCCTCCATTTTTTCATGGAGCTGGGGTGGGCGGGTGGGATGATTGCAGTCCGTTCGATCGGGAGCCTCGCCCCAGAAATCTAAGCAAGAAAAGTTTGCTTTGTGAGTGATGGATTGCATGCCAAGAGCTGCAGTGGGAGCCTAGTTCCTGCGGGTGGGCGTGCGGAAGGGAATGAGTGCACGCACTGCAAGAACTTCTCTTTTGTTCTGCGCGGTTCGCGGCGCGCGGCGCAGGAGGCAGTTAGGAAGGAAGAGGCTACAGCGCGCGGTCACCGGGACAGGAGCCTCGGTGTCCCAGAACCTGCCAAAAGACACCACGGGCACACCATCCTCCCATAGAAGACTAGGTGCTAAGCGGCTTGGGGATTGGGCCTCCAAGTTGGGCCTTTGCGACGTCTGGTGCACCTGGCACCCTAGACCACTACAATATACTCACACATCCGCTGCACACAATACTCACTCCCGAATTGACCTGTTCTTCATGCCTGCCCTGGAATGTAGGACAGTTGAGGTGGTCCAAATACTGGAGCGAGGCATCTCATACCACTACCCGCTCTTTCTACAGTTAGGGGGCTCCACAGGAGCTCTGCGCCCTATATGGAGGTAGAACTGAAGGACTACTTCCACACTAACTAAGGCACTGTCCAACTTCATAGTAGGCTGTGGGAGGCAGGTAAAGCCACGATGCGCGGTTGCGCCAAGGGGTTCCTCAAACACAGACAGCAATGCCTGGATCGCCATCCCTACCAGCTTGAGGCCAGGGCCCTCTGCTTGGAAATGGCTGCAGTCACAGCAGACGGGGAGGAGGAGTGCCGGCAGCCCCAACTAATTTGGGAGGAGATCACTGCCATATCTCTCAAATCTGCTACACTGATATGGCGCTCCTCGGTGGCCCTGGTTTATGGGTGGGGAAACAAGAATGGCAAGTTGCTTTATTGGCTCGCTACTCATCCCCTAGCCAACTGGATAGTTCAGGAAATTCAAGACCCGCAAGGACAAGTCTTCCACACCCCCGCCGAATACGCGCGGACCTTCGCGAACTATTATACGGTGCTTTACTCAGCAGATTGCTCACACACGTCCGTCACCTGCTCCCTCTTCCTACAGGGTGTCCCCCTCCCGCAACTCCCAGAGAGGGACATCAAGGCCATGGACGAACCCATAAAGATCGAGGAAATCAGTGAAGCAGTCTCCTCACTTGTGACTCGTAAGAATCCCCACTCCCTGCGGAATACTACGTGGCATTTTGGGAAATCTTGATCCCACAACTCCACACCTTGGTTGAGGAAGTTCTAGAAAGTGGCGCCTTTTCCTCCAACACAGCCACCGTCGTGGTTATACCCAAAACGCCCCCCCAGCCTCACGTTCTATCTATTGTCCCATCTCCCTGATTAATACTGAGATAAAAATGTATGCAACAATTCTTGCCACCTGTCTGAAGTGAGTGATCCACACCCTTATACACCCAGATAAATGTGGCTTCATGCCGCTCTGCAGCACGAGGCACTGTCTGAGGCATCTCCACATGGCCCTCGCTCACCGGCACCTCCTCTACCTATACTTAGCTTTGGCCCAACTCGACTTTGAGAAGGCCTTCGATACGGTTGACTGGCACTATTTAGGGAGTGTTCTAGAGAGGGCAGGCTCTGGCCCCTATTATCGAAAACTGGTGGGAGTTCTTTACTCTAATCCATCTGCCAGGGTCCTCATAAACAGGGCACTATCAAAAGCCTTCCCTGTTATAAGGTGCCTGTTCTCCCCTTTCCTCTTCGCTCTAGCAATATAGCCTTTGGCTTGTCTTATTCGGGTCGAAGAGCCAGTACAGGAGTGTCACTGGCAGGGCTCCCATGAAGACCGGATCACCTGATATGTGGACGATGTCCTGCTTTTCCTGGCCGACCTGGCCCATTCCGGGCCGAGATGCCTCCAGATCCTCTAATCCTTCAAGAGGGCGTCGAGCCTGCACCTTAACCCAGCTAAATACATCTTGGCGCCCCTTCACGCCTCCAGAGAATGTGTGGACTGACAAACAACAATCCCCCTGTGACGACTTTCGTTCAAATATCTCGGTATTTCAGAGCTGACTTGGTGCCTCGATGTCACCCAGTTGCTCAAAAGCACAAAAGACAACCTCCGTCATTGGCAATCCCTTTCCCTTAACCCCCTCTGTAGGATTGCCCTCTTCAAAATGATGGTTCTGCCCTGTCTCCTGTATGTACTCCAAAACCTTCCGCTTCACCTCGGTTGCGGCTGGTTCCAGAGACTGGATAGGTGATCACAACCTTCCTCTGGGGTGGCTCGAGACCACGGCTGGCCCTTAAGTGCTACTAACGGGCCCCATACGATGGGGGAATGGGGGTGGCGAACCCCTTCCTGTACTATCTCACCACCCGTCTCCTGGTGATCTATGAGTTTTTTAATGGTGGTTGGCCGGATCCGGCCTACTGGCTGGAGCTGGAATGCTCTATGGGGCTCAAGTTCCTCACATTCTACCGGCAGTCAATCACACGGCCCTCCTCACATGGCTGTGACACACCCAGTGGGATGCCAAAATTACACTGCAGACACTCCTCTGGCACGGTGCCTGGCTACGGGAGGTTGGGACACTCTTGGGATTCCAGAGATGGGACTTTGTAGGTATCACATACTTGGGGGACGTGTGGAGGGGTGAGCATTTGTCCTCTTTCTGAGAGCTGCAGCAAGAGTACTCCCTTCACTCCAACCAATTCTACAAATACCTCCAATTGCGACATGCCCTCGCTCTCCACGTCCCTGACCGCACAGCAATCCAGGAATTTAGTCCAATGGAAGCTAATCTCCTCATCGGTAACCTGGGGAAGGGGGGAATATCCCAAATCTATCAGTCTCTAATAAACAACACCCCATCCACATTAGACTCTCTTAGGACCCATTGAGAGCAATGGGTGGGCCCTCTCGAAGAGGAAGACTAGGGGAATGCATTGATGGCCCCTTAGGGTGCTCACTATATCGTCCAGGCTCCACCTCATTGAAATTTACTATCTCCATTGAGCATATCTTACCCCTGTACGGCTACACAAAGTGAGCTTTCTCCCCAAATGCATGCGGTGCGAGGCGGAACCAGCTGACTTTTACCACATGGTCTGGCCCTGCGCATCATCTCCACATACTGGGCGTCGATTGCGGCTGAACTAAGCGACTAAGGTGGCGCCCCCTTAGTCTCTTGCCCTTTTCTTGGGGGTGATGGAGGGGTTGATGGTTCTTGTTCTGACAGATTGTTCCTGGGAGCAGCTAGCTTGGTGGCCAAAAGAGACATTGCGGCGGCCTGAAATAGCTCGGCAACTCCATCTATCACGAAGTGGCGTAAACGACTGGATTGGTGCACCATCCAAGAAAAAAACTGTATATGAGGCAAGAGGCTGCCCGGCCAAACACAAATGCATATGGGGCAAGTGGCAGGACTTGATAGGCTGAGGTTCCATAGCTTCCGGTAAGCAGGCTCAAAGGAGCAAAATTGTTCTTACCTATTGCATGGCCCAAGGGGAAACTTATGAGAATGTATTCAGTTCACTTATATGTCACAGCGCTGTACTGTTTACTTTGTTGATTATAAAAGCAATACAATTGTGTATATAAAAAAAGTGATATTAAATTCGACGTGTGCATAAAGTTGGGTTTATTGCCACAATTCATTTGATACCTTGAAGTACCCATTTTAGTAGTTCCATTCAGAAGTTAACAGGGCTGAGATGTCAATCTCCAGCTCTGTACTAGCCAATGGGGCTACTAGGTTTCCCACAGTAAAATCAACAATTTGGCAAAGATGGCCTCGAAAGCATGATAGGATTTGGGGTTGGTGGTGGGCACATCATGGTCTGCTGGTGTAATGATATTGAAGTTTACCGATGCATATATTATGTTACAGTATCCAATACACACTGTGGTAATGTTAATCGACTGTTGGTGGATGATGCCTCTCCTTGTTGAAACAAAGAAAATTTACTGTTAGAACATATTAAAGTACTTGTGCCACTTAATAATATACAGCTCCCTGCCTTAATGATCGACAGGCCTTCCTTAGGGGAGACATATATATTGTTCAGGAAAGTGGGGGCTTTACCATTGGTTTAAATAGCAAAGTTGAACTAGTAGTTGAAAACTGACCTTCCAGCCAGAGCAGAGGCAGGCTGGGAGCCATTTTGAACTTTGCCACACTCAGGGGGGCACAATTAGTGCTGCAGCCCTGGGTGGTTACTGTAACTTACATTTCCTGAGTAGCCTTGGTACAATATATTATGGTCCTATAAGTAAATTTGCTTATGCCATTTGGGGGTAGCCAATTCAACACACATTTTGTAAGGGGTAGGAACAGTAGACCTGAGTTCTGGTTAGCAGGCCTTAATGCACTCTCAAAGTCAAAAAACCAGAAGCAGCAGTCAAAAACGTAGGGCGTGACCATGCATAATGATGCATTTTCTTACAATGTGACTTAGGCCTAGCCCCTTAGGAGCGGTATAAGTCATAGCCAGGCCACAACCCTTCCTGAAATTCCAAGCCCCCCTGAGGCCTAAACTTTAGGGAGGAAGGGCAGGCAATAATGACCTTAATGAAGATGCTACAAACTAAGGATAATGAAGGTTACTAGTGAGTAACCAAAGCATTAGTCCTACATTCTTTTTTAAATGTTTTTTTAATTCAATCCATAGCATTTGACAACACATATTTAAATACATAATGTTCACGGTCATGACAAAGATATATCACAAAATACCATAAGAACAAAACAGCGAATACAGGACACATTTTACCTAGATAATTTCGTTAATTCAGATGTTCTATCATTGGGCCCCAGATCTGCACACCCATTTTTTTCAGCTTCATTGACTTAAGGCAGTAAAGTTTATATTCCAAATTAAAAATATTATAAAATTTAGCCTGCCACATCTCAAACGTAGGGGCGTCCCGCTGCAACCAAACTGATGCAATACATAACCGTGCCACCGCAGCTGCAATGAATATAATATATCTGCATTTATTTGCAGGCTGACCAATTTGTAGATTATCCCCAACCCCCAACAGCATTACATCCCTAGTCATGTAAATTTGAAGCCCTAAGATTTCCGAAAAGAACTGATCTATTTGAAGCCTTAATTGCTAAAGCACATTGCATTTGAAAAACAAATGCACAATGCCAGCTCTTTCCATACTACATCTAAAGCACTTCTCATCATTAGAGCCCCCCACTTCATCATCCTCTCTGGTATATGATACAAATCAAAAATCGTCTTGTAGTGTTGGGCTTTCAGGTTCGCTAATAACAAAATCTTGGCTACCATATCAATTGATTGCTGCACATACTCGCCTTCCTGGCCCAACGGTTCACTCCATAATAGTTTGTGCAGCCATATCATCTGCTTGTGTCTCAATTAATATAGCATACAATACCCCTAGCCATACCCTCCTTCTAATTGCCTCAACCATCGAGGATGTGGTTATTCCCTCGCCCATGTGGTGTTTAAATAAGAAATCCCGAACTTGCAGATATTAAAAAATTCCTTTTGTTGGAGTCCATATCTATCCACTAACCCTGAAAATGAATCTAATACCCTCCCTCATAGAGATCTCCTAATTCTCTAATCCCTTTAGCTCTCCAGCACTGCATCCTAAAGTCCCAGAATATAGCGGGGAAAATAGATGACGCATTTAACGGCGTATAATAACTAAACCGTGAAATGTCTAACATTTTCCGTACCTATTTCCAGACCTTGTACACTCCCAGCACTACCTTAAAACAAGTTTTTTTAAGTAGTTTGGCTCATAAAACTTGAGTAAGAAGTTTCCAGCTTCTATCCCTAACAACATATGATATATTGACAGTGATTCCGCTATCAATATATATATATCAGTATACATACATAATAATAAAAGATAATATTAGGAACCGTCCACCCCGATCGTATGATAACATTATATATTTAAACGCCCGTCTCGCTTTCCTTTGTCCCTATATAAACCTATCACAGATAGATTGGACTCCTTGAAGTTGTATTTTTGTTAATTCCAGCGGTACCACCCTAAAGTAGTGCATAACTCTAGGAAGGATAATCATCTTAAGCACATTGCATCTTCGGACCATCGTGAGATGCAAGCTTTCTAAACGATCTAGCTGCTTTTTGATCCCGTAAAAATACTACCCCAATTCACTTCTACCAAATCCCGCAAAGACATTCTAACTTTAATACCTAGGTATGTGGCTTCGTCAGTTACCCGTACATCCCCTGGGCATGCCATCTTAGTACATACAATCTGTGTTTTAGAGGCATTTAACTTATAACCTGAAACCTCACCAAATATATTGTCTAATCTTTCTATCTCTATTACGGTTTGCGCAGGGTCTGAAGATGCCTCCGCAATGTCATCTGCATAGGCTAAAACACGTACCTTATACTGTCCACAACTTATAGATTTAATACGCTCATTCTGCTCCAACATAACCAAAAAAGGATTAATGTATATTGCAAATAACAGCGGGGAGCACGGACACCCCTGTCTTGTTCCCCTGCTTATACAAATTGCTCTGATTCCCTACCCATTACGCAGATCCTAGCTCGTGGTGACTTATATATACTTTGTATAGCACCAATATAGCCCTGCCCAAACCCTGTCTCCCGCATAATGGCCCATAAAGATGATCATTACACACGTTCGAATTCTTTTTCCGTGTCGAGAAAAATCAACCCAAACTTCATATGATTTACATTAGCATAATCAATAAAAGAAACTACTCTGTTGATATGGTTAACTGTACTTCTACCACGTATAAATCCATGTTGATAAATAGACACCAAAGGCGTGATAACTTGCACCAACCTATTGGCAAGTATTTTCGCATAAAGTTTGCCATCTGAATTTAACAGAGAGATTGGTCTACATGCTACTAGTAGATTTGGGGGCTTATCTTTCTCTTGGAACACCACTATATTAGCCTCATCGCATGATGGAGAGGGATTCCCTGCTTGCGCCTCTTGAAATGTGATCAACATATCTATTTTCAAAACTTGAAAGAGTAATCGATAAAGCTCAAGAGGAAGCTTATCCGGTCCTGCCGCTTTACCCCTCGCCAATGACCCCATTGCCTCCTCCAACTCCTCCATAGTAATTGTTGTGTCTAATAACAGCTGTTGTTCTTGACTTAACTAAATTCAATTGTTGACAAAGTTCTCAAAATCCTGCTCATTAACATCACTTTGCATATACAATTCTAGATAAAAATGATAAAATGCCCCCAATATCCCCTCCAACGTTTCAACCGTATTCCTAGCTGCGTCCCACATCGCCTTTATTTTCTGTGAAGATTGTCTAACTCTTAACCTTTGTGCTAGACATCGCCCTGTAGCTTCCCCATATTCGTATCTGTCTTGTTTATACAGCTTATATTGATAGGTAATTTCCTTACACCATATCGCATACATTTTGGCTTTACAACATGCAATCTAAGTTTGTATTTCCCTGACCTTTTGTCCCCACCTAAGCACCTGTGGCAGCTCTTATTCCTGATTCCTTAAATCTTCCAGGAGCCGCTGTATCAGAGTTTGTCCTAATTTCTGCTTAGCTTATCCATAGCTAAGTGTTTCACCCAGTATTCCCGCTTTAAGGGCATCCCATACTATAGCGCTAGAAGAAGTTCCCCTGTTTACCTCCAGGAATTGAGAGGCCCAGGTCAACATATGATCAATAAATGCCTTCTCCATTAAAAGTTTCCTATTAAATGTAAACACCCTGCAAGCTTTCACTTTACTGAAGCTATAGACATCTAAAAGTAGTGGACCGTGATCAGCTGTTATCCTAGGCCATACCTGCATTTTTGCACCAACAATGAATATCCTAGACATAAACACACAGTCAAATCTCACTAATGCATGATGGGGATATGAGTAGAAATTATAGCCAGGATCCGGATCATTTAAGGCCGTCCATACATCTACTAATCCATGGTCTTTTAACAACTTCTTTAATGCTTTATAAACCTTAGGTTTCCGAACCATATATTTGTAATTGTCATCATCTAACTGATGTCATTCTTCATGTATATTAAAACCCCCACAGACTATCAAAGGGGTATCCCACAGCGCCAATTCCATATTTAAATTCTCTAATATAACAGCTTCATCAAAATTCGACCCGTATATTGTATAAATTGTCATCTTGTTGTCACCAATAATACACTCGACAATCGCCGATCTATCATTGTTGTCTGTCCTTTTCCTCCCAGTCCCAGAAATGCCACCTCGTGCAAGAATAGCAAACCCCCCACCAGTAATAGTCTGGCTGGTTGCAGCCAAAAGTGTATATCCGAGCTCTTCTAACACCCTACGCTTAACCCAAAGTATATGCGTCTCTTGAATGCACAAAATATCAGGTTTCATTAAGCGCAAATCAGGAGCGACCCGTCTCCTCTTATTAATATTATTTAAATCACATATATTAAATGAACATATACGTATTCCACTAACAGCCATTTTGCCCAGTATATCCTACCAGTTTCACTGTCAGCCTGTTTATCTTTTCTACACATATTTGTATATTAATTACATTTGCAAACATGACCTTGCTATAAACTTTACTATGGATTGATTTTTTTATTTTTAATACCCCCTTGCCTACCCATCCCATCCCTGTGCCCCAACCCGTCTCCCCCACTCAACACCGCGTGCCCCGTCTAACCCCTCAAGCGCCCACCACCCTTTACCCAAAACATAGGCATTATCCCTACATTCTATGTCTTGATCGCAATCATTATTTGTATGGAATGCCAAATTATACTGGCAGAAGAAAGCAGAAATTAGTAACAGAAATCACTATTACGGCCAATACACTTTTTAATAGTGAATATTCAAAAGGAAATAAAGTAATAGAATAAATCATCCATCACCCACTGATTTCAAAACGTTGTGACCAAAACTATGCATACACCCTGAATCTGGTAATTCCTTAAAAAGTTGAGGAGTTGCCCAGGTCCCTGCCTGATAGATCCCTAATACAGAAACACCTTGAAATTATTCAGCCCAAAAACCTGGTATGCCGCTTGGTAATCTGCCCGGATCTTATTAGTAAAAGGAACCCTAGAAGACTCACAAGCCAAATAAATAGTTTGCCTGATCCTCCTACCTATGGAAATGCCAGATGCTTTTCTACCCCGTTTAACTCCGCCAATGTAACAAACAACTTATATGCTTTCCTGAAATCCTTGGTACACTCTAAATACACCGACATCGCTCTCCTCACATTCAATAAGTGAAGCAAGATTTCTTCCTTAGATGATGTGTTAGGGAAAAAAGGGAAGAAACATTTACAAATCTCTATGAGATAAAGAAGGAATTCTAGTTATTAATCCTTGATCAGTTCTTGGCACAATTCCATTTTCCAAAATCCTTAGTCCCTGGGATTTACTTAACACAGCACCCAGTTCTCCTATTCGTCTGGCTGAAGTGATTGCAACAAGAAAAAATATTCTTCAAAGTAAGACACTTAGACTCAACGAGGGGCGGCTCCTCCATGTGGGCGGAGGAGCGTCGCCCCACTTGCTTTCTCGCAGTGTGACAGCAGTAACATAAAATGGTATACCATTTTATGTTAATGCTTCTCACACTGCAAGAAAGCAGAAGGGTTTGTTTGGGATTCCTGCAATAGGGCAGGGGAGGAGTGGCTAGCCCAATATTGCAGGCCCTGGCTGGTCGGCCCTCTGGGGCTGACCAAACCAGTCATGCGCACTCTGCTATTTTCTCCATGTAGGCTGCATGCAGAAAACGGCTTCCCCATAGACGCCTGTGCGGTCTGCGTCCCAGCGAATCACAACACTGCCTTTGCAGCGTTGTGATTGGCTTAGGGGAGGGAAGGGAGGCTGCCTGCTTGCTTCCTCAGGCTGCGAGGAGCAGAGACGACGCAAGACCAGATCAGGTGACCAAAGTAAGTAAAAAATATATATATAATTAAAATTAGCCACACCGCGTGAACTCCCTACTCCCCACCTGTGAGTCATGCCGGCTTCGACTGGACTCAACAATGGCTAATGGTTCAAAGAGAAATCCATGCAAGGAGTTAAGGACCCAAAAAGATTTCCACAGAGGAAAAAAAGAGCAGACAACAATTCTAGAAACGGAGAAAATTCTGAGTAGTCTAAAGCCTAAATCTCCATTATCGGGAAAAGCTCCTCAAGGTTCTGTAGAGGCTCTAATCAATTCCGACTAAGCTCTTAATGTTGCTACTGATAAGCTTTTATTGGAAAGGCTAAACAAAAATGTTTGAACCATTCCAATCTTACAATTTAGTGAGGTACTCTGTTTCTCTAAACACTATTTCTGAAAATGTTTCCAATGTCTAGAATAAGCTGACAGAGTGGAAGGACGTGTGAAAGACTTTTAATTGGAGATCTCTCACTTGGTGAATTTCCTTTAGGTGCCAAGCTGAATCCAGAAACTTCAAACCAATTTCCTAGTGCCTCAACAATTGGCATTGTGCTGCTCCGCATTCGGTCCATCTTCTCCGGAAGTGATGTTCTGGATACTATAAGACCACCACCTGGGGGAGCTGATATCGGTTCTTTCTTTATGCATCCTCTGACACAGATCCTGAGCTAGCAGTCCTGCCTCTTGACAGAACTTTTCCTCAGGAATTCTTGTTTTTTCCACCAAAATTCTTGCAATGTGCAGTTATGAACCCAAAACTACAGGATTTCAACTGTGTTGTGACTATCAACGAAAAATATCGGTGAACGACACACTTGAAGTCTGCCTGTGGTGCTTTGGCACCACGCACAACATAAAGTCTTGTTTTGTGCTGTGAAAAAATTAGCTGAATGGAAATTTGGGCCGCACCACCAAACTTGCTGTTGCCAAACTCCGAAGGATGTCATGGAAGCGGTCCAGACCTGGCGGAGGTCGTGCTTCCACAGAATGGAACCAAGATAAACCAATTGAATATTCGAAATTTAAAGGATAGGAATTAAAAAGAAAGAAACAGATAATGGAGATACTTATCTGCATGGAGCCGCATTTAAAAGAGGCAGTCTGTTATGTGTGCATGCTTATTATATGTCAGCAAGGTTCTGTTCTGGAATAGTTTTTCATTGTGATGTATTACGTCTAGTGCTGCGCTGAGTTGCATTAAAGGAATAATGCATAATGTTAGCCTCCATTCCTCTAATGAAATCCAAATTCTCTTCGCATTTAATTAGGAGTATCGCTATTTACTGCACTTTCTTTTGTTTCGTGGGTATGAGTTTGATGTAATGTGCAGTAAAAGAAAGAGATAGACAAGTCAGAATGGATTGTTTGAATAACTCTTATCCTGATTTCAACACTATATATATATATATATATATATATATATATATATATATATATATATATATATATATATATATATTTTCAGGCTCTAGGTAAAATAATGATTACAAGCACTCACGGGAACAGTCACATCCCAGATTTTATTGGGATAGAACAAACACGACAAGATGCGTTTCGGCAACCGCCTTTTTTAATAGTGGCGGGCGCCGAAATGAGACCACATTTAAATATCAATGTGCATTAACATCAATAAAGGACACCGGACTTCATTCAGTCCCTCCGTGTCGGCCATTTGTAAACATGCAAAATAACTGTTGGAGATAACATAAATCACAGCCTCATAACTTTGTAATTCCGCCATGAATGGGCATTCCCCACATCATGAATGCATGTGAATATATTTCAAAATGATCCCAAAATTACCACTTTCAATCAACAATTTACCGCCTTAGATGGCCAAGTTTAGCCCTGAATGGGCTACTTCCACAACCATTTCAACTTAAATAAGATTTCCTATTTTTTTCCTCCTTTTTGTGGGACATTTCTAATTCCACCCTGAATGGGTCTTATCGCACAAATAATCAGTATCATGGTTACATCCAACTCGTTGCATCATGTGATGTCACATTTTAAAGAACATAATTCCCTTAATCCAGCAGCTCCATGCTTCAAAGTGCCGAGCCACCGAATACGTTAGATCCCTGTTAGCACTGGCTCTAAGGTGTTCTAAAATATGCACTTTCGTTGGGTGTATGGTACTTCCAATGTAACGCAGGCCGCACGGACATACCAAACAGTACAACTTGTGGCTTGTGTTACAGTTCATAAATGTCTTAATTCTTCTAGGTTTTTCAAGGCCAGGCAGATCATAGGTTAAAACCTTGTTGCTATTCTTGCATGCCCTACATTTTGAGCAAGGAAAGAAACCCACTATTTTCCCAAAAGCGGGTGGCCTGTTCTCTGAGATACAGTGACTCTGGACTAGATTGTCTCGTAATTTCCTCGCTCTTCTAAATATCATAAAAGGGGCTTTAGACAAATCTCCCCCTATTACTGGGTCAGATTTAAAAATGTGTCAGTTCACTCTAAATCCTTTCCTGATGTCAGAGGAGTCACTGGAATATTCCGTGATCATCCTAAAATTGTTCTGGGCGTTTTTCCTCTCACTGTTATTCCTGGTAGAAGAATTATCACTGATTAACTCAAGTCTCAGTTTATCATCCACTTTGGCCTTGGCCTCTATGAGAGTCTCTTTGCAATATCCTCTAACCTTTGTATACTTTCCTTAGCTGGTGCTTGATAGTCACAGTCGCACGTGCAGTTCCTTTTTATCCTTAGCAGCTCGCCATAGGGAATGCTTGTTATTGTTTTCCCAGGATGGCATCTGCTCGCTTGCAGCCAGGAATTTCCCGCCAACCGCTTCCTGTGCAGAGATGTGCACAGTCTGCCTTCCGCAGGGAATACGGTAAGGTCAAGGAAATTCACAGGTCTCCTGCTGATCTCACCTATAAATTTACGGTTAAGGTCATTCCTGTTGAACACATATAGATATTCACTTGCTAACTGCTCTGTGCCCCTAAAGATAATAAACAAATCATCTATGTATCTGTTCCAGCTCATGACCCTATGGGTCCAGTTCTCATTGGCCTCTGCCCAGGCCACCTGCCTCTCCCACCAGCCCACGAAAAGATTTGCGTAGCTGGGGGCGAAGCAGGTGCCCATGGCATTACTGCATACCTGCCTGAAAAGCTGGTCCTGGAATAGAAATATATTATCACATAGACAAAAAAAACACAAATTCAGTCAGCATATTGTTGTGTTCAACCAATGCCATTGATCGCTCCCCCAAAAGTCTTTCACAGCTTCAATTCCTTGTATGTGATCAATGCTGGTGTAAAGACTCGAAATATCAAGTGTCACCATCACCAGGTCTTCCTCCCAGACAAAGATTTCCACCTGCTTTAAAAAATCTTTTGTGTCTTTGACATACAAGACCAATTGTGTCACAAACCCAAACAGACAATAGTCCACAAATCTGGACATATTTTCCATCAAACTGCCCAGAGATGAGACTATCGGACGCCCGGGGGGCATGTCGCATTCTTATGTAGTTTTGGGAGGTGGTAAAATGTAGATTTTTGCACTCGAAAAAGGCATACTCCTCTTTCTCCAGCACGCCCCTAAGGTACCATTCATTAAGGATTGTCCGATATGCTGTAGTGCGGTTTTCAAACTCCTTGCGTGCAACCCTCACATTGCTCGACTGATCATTGAGCTGATGTAAAGCTTCCTTCTTATAAAACTCTGTTGTCATTAACACCACATTCCCGCCTTTGTCAGACGGATTGCAGACAATGGTATGATCCTCCTGCAAATTCATGATTTCCTTCCTTTGTTCTTCCGTGATATTTCCTCCCACACTCCTTTTGGTGTTTACATTGCGTAGTCTGATCAGTTCCTTAGTTACCACTTCCGTGAAAACGACAATTGAGTCCATTGGCATTAAAGGGACAAATCTTGATGTAGATCTAAAAGGACTGCCTGGATTCACTTGGGCAAATCCCATCAGATCTGTCCTGTTCTTGTTTGCCGGGATAAGTTCTCTGGGATCCCCTTCATTTTGGAGATCCTCCAATACTGCCAGAGTCTCTAAATCCTTGGCTGTGAGGCTACCTGTATCTGTATCCATGTTGTTTCTTTTTCCCCTGTGCGTCTGATTTTGCACTTTAAAGTATTTATGCAATTTCACTTTCCTCGAGAACTTAAATAAATTGATCTTTGTTTGTGTATATTCCGATTTCCTGGATGGACAAAAAATGAGTCCCAGTCGTAGTACAATCTCCTCCGCTTTATTCAGTATTCTCGGGGTCAGATTCACAATAGTGAGCATATTTTGGCTAGCGTTTGGTCCCTCGCTTGCTCCGGGTCACTCGTGTTGAGGCACTGCCGTCGCCTTTTCCAGCTGCCCCTCTTTGTCCGGTGTTTACTTTTTGCTCTAGAGGCTTTCCCCTTCCTCCTCTGCCCCATGTCTATCCGATCAGGCGAAACTCTTCGTAAAAAGGGGTAGGGATCTCCTTCACTGTGGGCCTTGACCCACTCTCCTCGCTGGACTGTTCCAAATCAGTGACGTCGGACTCTGACGTGTCTCTTTGCTCAGCTATGATCCTATTCTTATTGCTCAACAATTGTTTCCTTGCTACGTCAAATCTTTTGTCAAAGGTCAAAACGCGGCTCAGCTCGTAATCCTTTGCATCACGTTCAAACTTGTCCTGCTTTCTTTGTCTTATCTTTTGCTCATAAGATGTGAGGCATTTCTTCATAGCATCTTTTAATTCCTCTTCCTTGTTTTTATTGCTGTCTTTGGCAATTTCGTTCTCCAGAGCACTGATGTCCTGCAGGGCTCTTTCCCTATCACTCCAGGCAAACTTGATTAAAATGACAAGCATGCCTTTTGAAGAGTTCACAGTGTGCTCCGCCCACTCTTCTAGAAGCTGGGGGTCAGGGTTTTCATATGCGGGGACTGTATATATGCGTAATCCCTGTGGCACCCTCTGGACATCAATATAGTGCTGGATGGAGGTAGCCTCCCACCATTCGCAGATTTCCCGCTCGTATAGCCTCTCCAACTTCGTAAATTGCTTTTTCAGTAAGTTTATACCTCGAGCTGCTGCCTGGTCGCTGCTGCTGCCATTTCCAATCCTTTGAGAATCATCCCTCTTTTTTAAAAATCTCAATTGCTGGCTCACGCCGCGCCGCCTCACTGAACATATCCCTTGAAGCAGTCCTTGCTCAATGATAGCGTGTTCTCCTGTTCCCTCAACCTGCCGCTCTGCCAAAATATATGATTATAGTTGATTTCTCACTGGCATATGAACGCACTTCACGCACAACGCCAGGAATGCCCGGCTCCACTGCTACGTTATTACAGACCGCCGGTGGTACAATGTTGCAAGTATTTGCTGCGGCATTGAAGAAAACTCACATCGCGCTCCAATTCCGTCTCCCTCCCTTCACTCGTGGTCGGGTGCTCTGGAATGCAGTGACAGACACCACTTGTAAAATGTTATACTCGAGGTAACATAATGATTACCAGCCCTCACGGGAACAGTCACATCCCAGATTTCATTGGGATAGAACAAATACGACAAGACGCGTTTCGACAACCGTATTTTTCAATAGTGGCGGGCACCAACATGAGACAACATTTAAATATCAATGTGCATGAACATCAACAAAGATGAGCCGGCGACGGCTGAAATGCCAGAAACCGGTCCCCGGAAGCTTGTTTCCTTCCCAGTATAAGAATTGGCTTGGTAGTTTGGTTTGCCCTGTTCCCATCAAGCACTGGGACAGGAACAGACTAATTTGCATGTAGCCAGGTTCTGAGCTGGGATGGTGCAGTGAGCTAAAAAACGGTGATGGATCAAGCCCTGATCTCTTGACTGGGTAGGAGTATTCTGCATCATTCAGAAACTCTGTCCATCACCACCCCCTTTTCCAAAATCGATTTTGTCCACACTAAGTGTGGGAGGGTATACTCAGACGTGAGTCCCTTGCTCTTTGCACCATCAGGATTCAAGCAAGCCGGGCCGACGACGGCTGAAATGCCAGAAACCGGTCCCCGGAAGCTTGTTTCCTTCCCAGTATAGGAATTGGCTTGGTAGTTTGGTTTGCCCTGTTCCCATCATGCACTGGGACAGGAACAGACTAATTTGCATGTAGCCAGGTTCTGAGCTGGGATGGTGCAGTGAGCTAAAAAACGGTGATGGATCAAGCTCTGATCTCTTGACTGGGTAGGAGTATTCTGCATCATTCAGAAACTCTGTCCATCACCACCCCCTTTTCCAAAATCGATTTTGTCCACACTAAGTGTGGGAGGGTATACTCAGACGTGAGTCCCTTGCTCATTGCACCATCAGGATTCAAGCAAGCCGGGCCGACGACGGCTGAAATGCCAGAAACCGGTCCCCGGAAGCTTGTTTCCTTCCCAGTATAAGAATTGGCTTGGTAGTTTGGTTTGCCCTGTTCCCATCATGCACTGGGACAGGAACAGACTAATTTGCATGTAGCCAGGTCCTGAGCTGGGATGGTGCAGTGAGCTAAAAAACGGTGATGGATCAAGCCCTGATCTCTTGACTGGGTAGGAGTATTCTGCATCATTCAGAAACTCTGTCCATCACCACCCCCTTTTCCAAAATTGAACATCAACAAAGGACATCGAACTTCCTTCAGTCCCTCGATGTCTGCCATTTGTAAACATGCAGAATAGCTGTTGGAGGTAACCTAAATCACAGCCTCATAACTTTGTAATTCCCCCCTGAGTGGGCATTGCCCACATCATGAATGCATGTGAATATATTCCAAAACGATCCCAAAATTGCCACTTTCAATCAACAATTTACCGCATTAGATGGCCAAGTTTAGCCCTGAATGGGCTACATCCGCAACCATTTTAACTTAAATAAGATTTCCTATTTTTTCCTCCTTTTTGTGGGACATTTCTAATTCCCCCTGAATGGGTCTTATTGCACAAATAATCAGGATCATGTTTACATCCAACTCGTTGCATCACGTGATGTCTCATTTTAAAGAACATGATTCCCTTAATCCAGCAGCTCTATATGCAATTGCTATAGGTGGACAGCCATCTCCTCCCCACTATTTTGCCCTTTCAGCATTTTTGTCCGATTATTTATGATGTGCCTGGATTCCAATCTACACAATTGTAGCTGCCTATCCCCACCTCTCACATTAGGGGGTACACGATCCATACAGAAGAATCGCAACAGATCCCTGTTTCTTTGATGATATGCTTCAAAGTGCTGAGCCACCGGATACGTTACAACCCTGTTAGAAATGGCTCTAAGGTGTTCTAAAATACGCCATTTTGTTGGGTGTATGGTACTTCCAATGTAACGAAAGCCGCACGGACATACCAAACAGTACACGGTGTGGCTTGTGTTACAGTTCATACATTTCTTAATTCTTCCAGGTTTTTCAAGGCCAGGCACATCATAGGTTAAAACCTTGTTACTATGCTTGCCTGCCCTACATTTTGAGCAAGGAAAGAAACCCACTATTTTCACAAAAGCAGGTGGGCTGTTCTCTGAGATACATTGACTAGACTGTCTCGTAATGTCCTCGCTCTTCTAAATGTCATCAAAGGCGCTTTAGGCAAATCTCCCCTATTACTGGGTTCGATTTCAAAATGTGCCAGTTCTTTCTAAATGCTTTCCTGATATCAGAGGAGTCACTGGAATATTTTGTGATCATCCTAAAATTGTTCCGGGCGTTTTCCCTCCCACTGTTTTTCCTGGTAGAAGAATTGTCACTGATTAACTCAAGTCTCAGTTTATCATCCACTTTGGCCTTGGCCTCTATGAGAGTCTCTTTGTGATACCCTCCAATCTTTGTATACTTTCCTTAGCCGCTGCTTGATAGTCACAGTTGCGCTTACAGTTCCTTTTTATCCATAGCAGCTTGCCATAGGGAATGCTTGTTATTGTTTTCCCCGGATGGCAACTGCTCACGTGTAGCAAGGAATTTCCCGCCGTCAGTTTCCTGTGCAGAGATATGCACAGTTTGCCTTCCGCAGGGAATACGGTGAGGTCAAGGAAATTCACAGATCTCCTGCTGATCTCAACTGTAATTTTAAGGTTGAGGTCCTTCCTGTTGAGCACATATAGATATTCACTCGCCAACAGTTCTGTGCCCCAAAAGATAATAAACAAATCGTTTATGTATCTGTTGCAGCTCATGACCCTATGGGTCCAGTTCTCATTGGTCTCTGCCCGGGCCACCTGCCTCTCCCGTAGGAAGGTGGATATCTGACTATATAGTTACCCCAACTTTTTGCCTAGTGTTTAGCTGGTTTTTGACTTAGTTGGCCTGGGATCCTGCTAATCAGGGTCCCAGGCTATCTGCTCTCACTGTAAAATGGACTCCATGTCCTTTAGGTACATATCCAATTGGGGATTGGGTCACCTTGTGAGCCCCTGTATAGTGTACCATAGGTACCCAGGGCATATGTGCATCCAAGGCCTACCAGGGGCTGCAGCATGAATTATGCCACCCCTGGCTGGCCATCCAAACTGACACAACAGGCTGAACACTCAGCTTGGGCAAGGTGGTGTAATCACCCCTTGTTTAGATATAGTATTCCTGTATCTTCCCTTATATATAGACACATATATACCTATAAGTCACTCCTATGGCAGGCCTTGACAATCCTGAAGGCAGAGTGCTTGGTTTTATGTGAGATGGTGCTCTAGCATGAGCTGAGCCTGTCTGCAGATTTGGTAACCATGTCCTTATAGCTGTTCTATGATATAGCCATACCATATACTCTTAAGTGCATTATGATCCTTGCGGTTAATGCTAACTTTGGTTTGGCTTTATCAAAACATGTCGTGTAAGGTGTCAAACACTTTGGAATACTACCCCCCTGCCAGTCCTGGCGGCGGGGGTAGCATTCCACCCTTCTAGAGGGAGAAGACATGTAGTTACTGCTTTACCCGGTTAAAGTTAAACAGAGCCTCAGCATCACAAAATGGATGCTGCTGCCACAGACACGAGTCTGACCTCCTGCTGCTGGACGAAACTCCGGCAGGGGAGGCCTGGACAATTGGTTTCCTGTCAAGGGAGGTGCTGGCACCTCCCAGATAGCCTGTAGTGGATTGGGGCAGGGTGGGTTCAATTGAAACTGCTGTTTCCAGACACTGCCTGGGGCACACAAGGTGCTCCATGCATAGCCTGGTTCAAACCAGTTGCTGGGGCACTTCAGCCCCAGCTCTGGCGC
The DNA here is from genome assembly GCF_964263255.1 of Lissotriton vulgaris. Classification (NCBI taxonomy): domain Eukaryota; kingdom Metazoa; phylum Chordata; class Amphibia; order Caudata; family Salamandridae; genus Lissotriton; species Lissotriton vulgaris. The sequence continues at coordinate 880,851,296 of NC_141685.1, forward strand.
GAAACTGGACAAAGAGAAAGGGGTGTAACCACCCCCTTCTTAGGTTCCACCCACAGGAGGGACCTAGCAGGTAATCCAGTCCCTTAGTTTGGTATAAAGTTAGGAGCTGTGTCTAGAGACATTAGATTATCCTGGAAAGAAACTCTGAAACAAACTCTTGGACCTTCGATGTTCCATTTCGACTGGAAGACTGAACTCATCTCCCTTGTGGTCAAGGAGTGACCACCCTTTGCAAACAGGCACCATCAGTAACTTGCCGATTTGCTTTGTCGATGCTCCCGCCGGAACCCAAGGACTTAGCGATGCAGAATCTGGACTTCTAGACTTCTCTGAATCTGACCCACATTCACAGCAAAGCTAAGACCCGTGGCGGACACGAGAGACGTGGGACCGGGCATCCTGCAGTACCTGCTTTTTGGTACCTGTGCAGCTTCTGAGACACCCTCAAAGTTGTGCATTGGGGTTTGAGAAGCCCCAGATCTGAGCAGCATTTGCACCAAAGCACAGCCCTCCACACTCCACGAGTGCCGCGTGGGGCCTGCATTTCAGCTCAACACGTCTTCGCGGTTGCTAGCCCATTGGCTAGTGGCCCCTCTGAAGACATCCTTTTGAAACATCACTGCTTGCCTGGTTGCTCCGGGCTTGCTCCTGCTTCCCTGCAAAGGAGAAGCACCCCAGACCTTGCTGGTCTGAACAGAAGCCAATCTTTTAATCCTGCGTGGATTGCATTTGCCAAGATTTGTTGGGTCCAATCCGGATACCGACACCGCCAACAGCTACATCCGTCGTGGAACAGCTCGACTCCAGCTCCTGGTTGTCGTCGACGCCTCCTGGACCTCGTGGCTGCGGAGACAAGTTTCACCTCTTCAACTAATTGCATCTCGACATCGCCTGGTTCCTTCCTGGTCACTGGCTAGTGACCCAGACTCTGTCCCCTCTGCTTTCAGGTTCTTCTCTGGTCCGATCCACCCTTGGATCCATCCGGACACTTTCCTCCTGGTCGCTTGCAGCACTTTCTTGCAGCTCTCCATAGGATTCATCTACGAAACCCGACACGAAAAGACACCTATGCACCCGGCTTCCCTGGGTGAGGTAACTCGAGTACTCCGGTGCTCCCGTGGGTAATAACTATCCAGGTGTCCTAGTTTAACTGGGTTTTCCCGTAGTCCACCTGGAAGTGTCCAAAATCTACTACTTTGTAACTTTTACGTTCCCATTGAAGCTCTATGGTAACCTGCGTGTGTGTTTAGACACTGCACACGCATCCTGTGGGACTCCTACTTACTAACCTTTGGTTGTTCAGTGTAGCCCCAGCGATTCTCTAGGCCCTAGGCCTATTCACCTTTCCTGAAGTGGTTCTTATACCACTTACTTAGTATATGGTTCGTGAGGCGCCTAGGGCGGAATTATATTTGTGCAACTTAGAGTATGCCTATTGAGTAACTTGTGCTGTATCTCGAACTCTGACCTCATAAAGAGTGCAGAGGGGTTGTGTTAGGAATAAATACATATATATTTGATATATACCTTGTGTGGTGTCCTTTCATTTGATATTCAAGGGACTATTAGTGGTAAAACAGCTGGCTTCACTTGCTCTCTGAAGTTTTAGCCTAAGACTGCTTTGTCCATGCTACCACTAGGATAGCTGGTCTCTAAGGTTGACTTTACAACCATCACCATAAGGGTTGTTTGGACTGGTGCAAGGTGCCCACTAGAATAGTGGACATCATATACCAGGCCAACTTCTGACATAAGAGCTTGCTGATTGTTTTACCATAATATCTTGAGATATCATTTGAAAGATCACATTAAGGTACCTAGAGGTACATATAAATCAAGTCTTAAAATACTAAAGTTCTACTGAACGTAGTTGTTGTAGAGCAAAGGGCCTAGCACACACTGACTACAGCTCCTAGAGAGGTTTGGTAGGTAAACACTTAGTGTAGGTAGGTGCACACACCACACCTCACTAGATCATGTTTCTGAGAGCAGAACCTAGTGGATCTCTCCCAGTAGAGGTTGACCCTTTCAGGGTACCTTCCTGATATGATACCTTTACCTTCCATGAGTTGAGGCACTTGTGCACAACTAGGAAGTTAAAACAAGGGTCAAACCTTACCCTCAAGCAACTGATAGAGATCCTAGAGGAGTTTGATGTTAAGAAAGCAGCTAACTCAGGTCCTTCAGGTAGTGCAGAAGAGGGTCAGCTCCCAGCAGAAGATTCCCCTAATCACAATCTAAATGATGATAGTGAAGTGGATGAAGATGCTGAAGAGGATGATGACCAGGTCCAAGTGGGAGTGCCTAACGAGGTCAACCTAAGCGTACATGGGGCTGGAGGGGGCATAGCCCTATACAGACCCCCAAGCAGGCTTAACTCTGAGGACAGAAGGAGGAGATCCCTTTCCAGGGAATCTCACCACTCTATTGACTTAATAGGGTCAGATGCTCTCAGGAGGATGAGCACCCCTGAGAGGAAAGAGCATCAAGCAAGGATGAGAAAAGTCAAACTTAGGATCCAGAGGCAAGAACTTGCCCTGGCCAAAGAGACCCTGGCTTTCACAAGAGAGCAACAGTTAAGTGGGTTAGAACCCACTGGTGGCAGCAATACCCCTAGGAATAGGGAAGGGTCATATGATCATAGAAACCTAAGTAAGATTGTCCCTCCCTACAAGATTGGGGATGACATCCACAAGTGGATAACTGCTTTGGAGAGGGCCTGCAAAGTACAGCAGGTACCCCAAAGCCAGTGGGCAGCAATCCTATGGCTCTCCTTTTCAGAAAAAGAAAGAGACAAGCTCCTCACAGTAAGTGATGAGGATGCTAACAACTACCAAGCCCTGAAGAGTGCCCAGATAGATGGGTTTGGCTTAACCACTGAGCAATATAGGTTGTTGTTCAGGGATACCCAGAAGACACAGACTCAGGACTGGACTGATTTTGTAGATTGAGCTACTAAGGCTCTGGAGGGCTGGTTATTGGGCAGCAAAGTACATGACTATACAGTATTGTATAATTTGATTATGAGGGAGCAGATCCTTAGTAATTGTCAAACCTTGCTTCTACACCAGCACCTGGTGGACTCTGATCTGACCTCTCCCCAAGAAATGGGTATGAAGGCGGACAAATGGGTCAGAACCAGGATTAGGCCTAAAAATCAGGGTGGTGACCAGAAGAAAGATTCTACCAAGCCTCAAGAGAAAGGTGGGGATAAATCTAAGGACAAATCCTCTACAGGGCCCCAAAATGCCAATGGGGGGGGGTCCCAAAACACTTCCTCTAACCCCAAGAAACCTTATTGCCATGTCTGTAAACAGCCTGACCACTGGAAGACTGACAGTAGTTGCCCAAAGGCCAACAATAAGGAAAATATCCCTCCAAGCAACACTCCAAGACCTCCTGTTACTATTAGTAGTAATCCCCCAGGTGGTGGGAGTACCCCCAAAACTGTGGCTGGGTATACTTGGGGAACTCAGGTGGACTCTGGCCTAACCAGGTCCCCTAAAACAGAAACTCTAGTCTGTGAGGATGGCATGTGGTTTGGCAACTTCACTGCTTATCCCAACACCTTGGGCAAGTACAGACAGGAGCCCATCATCAATGGTCAGAAATTTGAAGCCTATAGAGACACAGGGGCTAGCATCACTATGGTGACTGAGAGACTAGACCCCTCAGGACAACTTTTACCTGGGTTCACATACCAGGTACTCAACATTGATGGAGTGCAGAAAGATTATACCATGGCAGTAGTAAATCTCAGCTGGGGAGGTGTCACTGGCCCAAAGAGAGTGGCAGTGTCTACAAACGTGCCTGTAGATTGTCTACTGGGAAATGATCTAGAGATCTCAGCCTGGGCTGAGGTAGAATAGGAAACCCATTCCAAAATGGTAGGCCTTCCTGAAAAGGTTAGTGGGGCTGTGATGGTCACAGCCCAAGCAGACTTCCCTGAGAAGGTTGGCAGGGCTGTGATGGTCACAGCCCACACGCACACAGAGTTCCTTCCTGAAAAGGTTGGTAGGGCTGTGATGGTCACAGCCCAAACTTAAACAGATTTTAGTGTTGTGAAGCCTGAAACTATGGATCACTCCACTCAGACAGAGAGTATTGGGGAGGAAGAAAAGTCTCCCTCCCACCAGACATTAGGTGAGAGTCAGCCTCCTCAGGGAACTGACCCTACCCCTTGTGAAGGACTGCCCCAGAGGTAGTCAGGCCTAGCCTGGCAGAGCCCCTGATTTCAGTGGACCCTTCTAAGGTAGGACCCAGGCTGGAGCAGGTAACCTGCCCCTCTATACCCTGCCTCAGTCAGCCCAGGGCTGTAGAGGTCACGGAGGCCAGTGGAGCCCAAAGGGCCCCCTGTCCAAAGGAACCCCCCCATCAGCAGATTAGGGGCACCAAACCTAGCAGCCCTAGCAAGGTGAAAATTCCAAAAACGTCTGAGGGATCTCCCTCCCCTTAGGTAGAAACCTCCCCCAGATGGACTCTGTTGGGCACAGCCAAACCTGGGACCTAATGGCCCCAAACCTGACCTGTCCCTCCAGTAGCCCAACAAAAGGGACCCAGCCTACAGTTGTAGGCAGCCAGAGGTTGACCCTGAGAGCACAGTGCAACTCAGTCATGGAAGAAATGCTTACATGGTGGGAAGTGATTGGAGAAAGCTGAGCCCTACATTAGAGGAGCCTCACTTCAGTACTCCATCCCAACACCAGCCTTTTACTTTGCCAAAACACACCACAGGTAGAGATTCCCTATGGTGCAGACCGTATGATACCCTTAGGGTGAGGGATTGCTTAGTGGACCATCAGATAGGGGGTAACCATGCTAGTGCAGGTACTTCCTTATATGGCCACTTAGGCAATATAGGCTTACCTGGTCAAGGATAGCCTTATCTCCTTTCGTATGGGGGAGGGTTGTGTAGGAAGGTGGATATCTGACTATATGGTTACCCAAAATTTTTGCCTAGTGTTTAGCTGGTTTTCGACTTAGTTGGCCTGGGATCCTGCTAATCAGGGCCCCAGGCTATCTGCTCTCACTGTAAAATGGACTCCATGTACTTCAGGTACATATCCAATTGGGTATTGGGTCACCTTGTGAGCCACTGTATAGTGTACCATAGGTACCCAGGGCATAGGTGCATCCAAGGCCTACCAGGGGCTGCAGCATGAACTATGCCACCCCTGGCTGGCCATCCAAACTGACACCACAGGCTGAACACTCAGCTTGGGAAAGGTGGTGTAATCACCCCTTGCTTAGATATAGTATTCCTATATCTACCCTTATATATAGACACATATATACCTATAAGTCACTCCTATGGCAGACCTTGACAATCCTGAAGGCAGAGTACTTGGTTTTATGTGAGATGGTGCTCTAGCATGAGCTGAGCCTTTCGGAACCATGTCCTTATAGCTGTTCTATGATATAGCCACCCATATACTCTTAAGTGCATTATAATCCTCACGGTTAATGCTAACTTTGGTTTGGCTTTATCAAAACATGTCGTATAAGGTGTCAAACACTTTGGAATACTACCCCCTGCCAGTCCTGGCGGCGGGGTAGCATTCCACCCTTCTAGAGGGAGAAGACATATAGTTACTGCTTTACCCGGTTAAAGTTAAACAGAGCCTCAGCATCACAAAATGGATGCTGCTGCCACGGACACGAGTCTGACCTCCTGCTGCTGGACGAAACTCCGGCAGGGGAGGCCTGGACAATAGGTTTCCTGTCAAGGGAGGTGCTGGCACCTCCCAAGACAGCCTGTAGTGGATTGGGGCAGGGTGGGTTCAATAGAAACTGCTGTTTCCAGACACTGCCTGGGGCACACAAGGTGCTCCATGCATAGTCCGGTTCAAAGCATTTGCTGGGGCACTCCAGCCCCAGCTCTGGCACGAAACTGGACAAAGAGAAGGGGGTGTAACCACCCCCTTCTCAGGTTCCACCCACAGGAGGGACCTAGCAGGTAATACAGCCCCTTAGATTGGTATAAAGTTAGGAGCTGTGTCTAGAGACATTAGATTATCCTGGAAAGAAACTCTGAAATGAACTCTTGGACCTTGGACATTCCATTTCAACTGGAAGACTGAAGACATCTCCCTTGTGGTTAAGGAGTGACCACCCTGTGCAAACAGGCACCATCAGTAGCTTGCCGATTTGCTTTGTCGAAGCTCTCGCCGGAACCCGAAGACTTAGCGATGCAGAATCTGGACTTCCAGACTTCTCTGACTCCAACCCACATCCACAGCAAAGCTGAGACCCGTGGCGGACACGAGAGACGTGGGACCGGACATTCTGCAGTACCTGTTTTTTGCTACCTGTGCAGCTTCTGAGACACCCTTGAAGTTGTGCATTGGGGTTTTAGAAGCCCCAGACTTGAGCAGCATTTTCACCAAAGCACAGCCCTCCACACTCCACAAGAGCCTCGTGGTGCCTGCGCCTGCATTTCAGCTCAACGCGTCTTTCGGTTGCTAGCCCGTTAGCTTGTGGCCCCTCTGAAGACATCCTTTTGAAACAACACCACTTGCCTAGTTGTCCTGGCTTGCTCGTGCTTCCCTGCAAAGGAGAAGCGCCCCAGACCTTGCTGATCTGAACAGAAGCCAATCTTCTAATCCTGTGTGTATTGCATTTGCCAAGGTTTGTTGGGTCCAATCCAGATACCGACACCGCCAACAGCTAGATCCGTTGTGGGACAGCTCGACTCTAGCTCCTGGTTGTTGTCGACACCTCCTGGCTGCGGACACAAGCTTCACCTCTTCACCTGTTTGCATCTCGACATCGCCTGGTTCCTTCCTGGTTCCTTCCTGGTCACTGGCTAGTGACCCAGAATCTGTCCCCTCTGCTTTCAGGTACTTCATTGCTCCGATCCACCCTTGGATCCATCCGGACACTTTCCTCCTGGTCACTTGCAGCACTTTCTTGCAGCTCTCCATAGGAGTCATCGACGAAACCCGACACGAAAAGACACCTATGCACCCGGCTTCCCTGGGTGAGGTAACTCGAGTACTCCGGTACTCCCGTGGGTAATAACTATCCAAGTGTCCTAGTTTAACTGAGTTTTCCCGTAGTCCACCTGGAAGTGACCGAAATCTACTACTTTGTAACTGTTACGTTCCCATTGAAGCTCTATGGTAACCCGCGTGTGTGTTTAGACACTGCGCACGCATTCTGTGGGACTCCTATTTCCTAACCTTTGGTTGTCCAGTGTAGCCCCAGCGATTCTCTAGGCCCTAGGCCTATTCACCTTTCCTCAAGTTGTTCTTATACCACTTACTTAGTATATGGTTCGTGAGGCCCCTAGGGCAGAATTGTATTTGTGCAACTTATAGTATGCTTATTGAGGAACTTGTGCTGTATCTCGAACTCTGACCTCATAAAGAGTGCAGAGGGGTTGTGTTAGTAATAAATACATATATATTTGATATATACCTTGTGTGGTGTCCTTTCATTTGATATTCAAGGGACTATTAGTGGTAAAACAGCTGGCTTCACATGCTCTCTGAAGTTTTAGCCTAAGACTGCTTTGTCCATGCTACCACTAGGATAGCTGGTCTATAAGGTTGACTTTACAACCATCACCATAAGGGTTGTTTGGACTGGTGCAAGGTGCCCACTAGAGTAGTGGACATCATATACCAGGCAAACTTCTCACATCTCCCACCAGTCCACGAAAAGATTTGCATAGTTGGGAGCAAAGCAGTTGCCCATGGCAGTACCGCTTACCTGCCTGAAAAGCTCGTCCTGGAATAGTAATATATTATTACATTGACAAAAATCCACAAATTCAGTCAGCATATTGTTGTGTTCAACCAATGCCATTGAACGCTCCCCCAAAAAGTGGTTCACAGCTTCAATTCCTTGTATGTGATCAATGCTGGTGTAAAGACTCAAAATATCAAGTGTCATCATCGCCAGGTCTTCCTCCCAGACAAAGTTTTCCACCCGCTTAAAAAAATCTTTTGTGTCTTTGACATACGAGACCAATTTGTCACAAACCCAAACAGAAAGTGGTCCACAAATCTAGACATATTTTCCATCAAAATGACCAGAGATGAGACTATCGGACGCCCGGGGGGACATGTCACAATCTTATATAGTTTTGGGAGGTGTTGTAAAATGTGGGTAGACGTGAATGTTTGCACTTCAAAAAGGCATACTCCTCTTTCTCCAGCATGCCCCTATGGTACCATTTATTAAGGAGTGTTTGATATGCTGCAATGCTGTTTTCAAACTCTTTCCGTGTGACCCTCACATAGCTTGACTGATCATTGAGCTGATATAAAGCTTCCTTCTTATAAAACTCTGTTGTCATTAACCCCACATTTCCGCCTTTATCAGGCGGCTTGCAGATGATGGTGTGATCCTCCTGCAAATTCATGATTGCCTTCCTTTCGAACAGTCCAGCGAGGAGGGGCGTCATGCCAATTATACTTCATACTTAGTCAATATATTCACACTCGATAATACATTCAACTCCCTGCCATTTATGCATCAAGTTTATCAATACGTTTTCGCTCGGCAGTATATGTTTTTTACGCCATTCGTACCTCATTCTAACACAACCAATTTCAAACACCCTTACCCAATTAGAGGGGAATGCAAGTATCAACAGGGTCACGATGGGGTAGCCTTGTAGTCAAACGCTACACGAAGAAAAATAAAAGTAGAATACTTCTGAGTTAAAGTTCAAGTAAAGAACAAGCTACTGAGTACCTCGTTTGTGGTTTCAAGCGTATTCGCTTACTACTCCAAAGGTCCTGCCCAAACGGTATACCTATTTGGCATCTCAGATCCCCGGCTCTCACGCTGTGTGTTCGGGAGAGCTCCTCTTTATGCGAGTGAATCATTTGGAATTGCTGTCTGCGTGGGGGCGGAGAGGGGGCCGGGCGCTACTGGAGTGCGTCACGACCAGTGCGCTCACCGGAAATCAGGTGAGGCCCTCAAACCGACATAGGAACTGTAGTTCTACTTGCCGTCGCTGTAGTTGAAAGTGGCTATATCAATAGGAATTAAATAATTCCGACGTGAATGGCCATGTTCTCAAAATAAGTAAATATTAAGGAACTGAATAAGAGTATTGTAGCATGTGGTATTCATATTAAAACCTTTTCTAAAAACCTGGTGAATTCAGGTCACATTCACGAAGCTAGTAATCATTGGTATCCTTCTCAGGTATTGCTCTAAAATACTGTATAGAGCCATACAAAAATATTAACCATAAACCTGCAGATAGAGACGGGCCATAGAGTAACTACTCTTATTTTATGTGATGTTCAACGGCGGGGATATCTGTAATCTGCCATGGGACATATATTATGTTTCATCATATACTTTAAACCGCAAATTTCTAGATGGCAATGGGAATTTTTTTTAAACCAATACTCATAAAACTGCGGGATGTCTGCAATCGACTCCATGACAAATCTGCTTGGAGTTGTGAACCAATATATGGAAGTTTGTGTAAAGAACATTTTCCCAAACGTTGGCCCTTCTAGTGAAATGTTCAAACGTTAATCCCAATGTAGGTGTTTATATTGGGTGTTCAGACTAATGAGTAGGTATATACAAATTCAGTTGTATATCAAATAATGTATTGTCTCAGATTTAGAAGAGGCATGTATGTGTATTGATAAAGGTCTTTATGAAAATTCCAGAATTTCAATTTCTATTCAGTGTATTCCATGGGATAGAGTCATTTAGTCCCTGGATATCAGTACCCAACCGATATAAGAGCTCCCTGAAACACAGTTGAGCCCACCCTGACCTTTAGGAGTCAGGGTGAACCCGATGATGAAGCCTGACACCAATAGGGTGTGTGAGGGTTAAATAACAAAAGGAATCATTTTCCTTTCCGCTGTTGTGGTACACGCCACCTAAGGAGTTGAGAAAGCCTTTGGGGCCATTTTGGGGTCAGGATACACTGTTGTGAGTAGAATTTACCTGGGAGGAAGTATCCTCACTCTCGCCTCTCTTACCCCTTCTCGTGGACAAGTGGGGGGCTCTCCACTGCCACTGGTAGGTTACACCCCAAGAGAACTTTCAGTTCACTGTGCTCCCATTTGGCCTCACCGATGCACCTCTCATGTTACGTCTGCAGAGGTTGGGAATACCAGTCTTCCCATACCTCTGTGACGGACTTCAGAAAGCAGGCTTGCCTCAGTTGTACACCACCTTCTGACGACGGCCTACCTGTTAATATCGTTGGGTTTCTCTATCAGTGTGCCTAAACCACACTATTACATTCATTGGATCCATCCTGAATACAGTGCTTCTTCTGGCTGTTCCTTTGCCTCAACAAGTCCAGGATATTCCGGCTATGATCTTGAAGTTTCAACCCTTGACCTGGGTCTCAGTGATAGCTACTCTGAGGCGTCTTAGTCTCTTGGCCTTCTGCATCCTATTTGCGACGGACCATGCCAGGTGGCATATGCGGGCTATGCTGTGGGATCTGGTCTCAATGGGCTCACCACCTAGGCAACCCTTCAGACTATATATCAGGTTCAAAGGAGATTGCAAGAGATCTTGTTTTGGCTTGTTGTTGTGGCTTCTCGACCACAATTGGATCAGCAGCAGACTTCTCTCCATACTCCACCCAGAGCTAACAATTGTGATGTATGCATTGTTGCTAGGTTGGGAAGGTCATCTGGGAGAGGTAGAGATCTGAGGTCTCTGGTCACTGGTGGAGACTCTATTCCACATCAACTTACTGAAGTTACTTGGCACTGAAAGCATTCCTTTCATCCATCAGGGGGTACGGGTACAGGTTCTCACAGACAAGACAGCCATGTGGTACTGCAACAAACAGGGAGGCGTGGGGTTATGGGCCTTTGTGCCAGGAGGCTCTGCATCTGTCGAAATGGCTGAACGCTCAGGGCAAATCCCTGATTGCCCAACACCTGTCAGGATCTTTAAATGCCAGGGCCGACAAACTCAGACGACATTGCCTAGTGGATCACGAATGGCAGTTACACTCAGAGGTTGCAGAAGACATCCTTAAAAAATGGCAACACCCTGGCTCAATCTATTTGCCACCGCAGAGAACGAGCAGTGCCCAAGTTTTTGCACATTGGAGTTCTCAACGTTGATTATTGGGACTCTGGATTCCTGTACGGCTTTCAGCCCCTGACACTTCTGCCCAGAGAATTGAAAAAGATCAATAAAGACTAGGCACTCTAATTTCTAGTGGCTCAGGACTGTGTAAGAAGAGTGTGGTTCCCAGAATGTCTGGTCATGAACCTATGTCCTCTGATTCTGCTGCCTCATTCAGGATGACCTCCTGTCACAACACTAGGTCAAGGTCCTGCACCAGAGCCTGCACAGTCTACATCTACATGTGTGTTAATCGATCGGCGACAATTGACAGCTTCCATTATTTCCCTCTGAAGTAGTTGGTGTCGTCCTGGCAGCCAGGCATCCCTCCACAAAAATGTATGTCCAGAACACTGGGAGAAGGTTGCTGTCTGGAGTTCCTCCCATGCCATTCAGCCTTTACACGTAAAGTTGTCTGACATTTTATTGTTTTGTCTTTCTCTAGCCCAGGTCTTGCTTTGGCAAGGGTTAAGGGTTGTCTTTCAGCACGTTTGGACTTTCTACGGTTGTTTGATCAGCCATCTCTTTTCAAATCACCTCTTGTGATGCGTTATTTTTAAAGGGATTGATCCACATGTCCCCACCAACGCCATTCATAATGCTGCAGTGAGGCCTTATTTTGGTTCTCAACTTCTTAATGTGCACTACTTTTGAACCAATCCACAGCTTTCCCCTATGTCTGCTAACCATAAAAACAGTGCTACTCATCTTAATCATCTCTGCTCTAGCAAGTGAGTGGACGCCACGTCTTGTCCGTTCAGCAGAACAAGTTACTTACCTTCAGTAATGCGTTTTCTGGTAGAGACTCTGACTACTAATTTCTCATCAATCCTCCCTCCTTTCTATCCTGTGGAATGTCCATTAATAACATCAAATGTCAATCTAGAGATCTGCACACTGACATATTCTGGTTTCTGTGTGCTCAGCTTCCATTGGTGTAGACAGAAATTAGAAATAAACTGATGTCAGTGCTTGGCAGAGATCTAGTGACCCTGATGTTACATCTGGGTGGGACCGATCCGATGTAGAGTCGCATAATGCCACCTTCTGACGTGTGAGAACATTGCTATAGAAAATTCTCCAGATCCAGTCTGACGCCTGGGGGTATTCACAAGGTGAGTAATCTGTTTTTAGATAGAAACAGGAAAAGGTTTACCAAATGTAAGTATCTTGCTCTTCTTGCAGAATGGATTTTGGGTATGAATGGTCCCACTGTTAGGAGAAATTGAAAGAAATTCTCCACTGTTTGTAGGACCCAGGAGTCTGAAGTGGATTGCATCCTTCCTCCAACTGCCCATCTAGGCCATGTTTGGCCATTCCCCCAAATGAGAAGATCTACCCTTGATGTCTGATTGCGGTTTGAAAGATTTTCTTTTCTGTCTTCTTCCACTGTGAGAACATTGTTATGAGAAGGTTGTCTAAATTACTTTTTTGGTTTTTATCCAGATGAAGAAGAGTCAGAAGTCTGGCATTGCCTGAATGATGATGAATATGTATTTTCTTTAAAGATTCTATGTAGCTTGTCATCCTATGATAGGACACCCTCAAAGGGCATGCATAGGGCTGCATTTGTCTGAACATATTCCGTATGGCAGTCTATCGGGAGCTCAGGAGCACATTCCTTCATGCAGATATTGCTGCTCCTTCTGATAAAGCTGCTGCCCTTACTATGTCAAACAATATGCACAACATAAATTCTACTTGTTTTTTTAAACCCTCAAAAAGGGATGAATACTCCTCCTTCTTGAACAGCCTAAGTAGCTCCTTGAAGTCAAACATCATTGAATGCCGAATGTGAGTCCGATGTGAGCGTACTCGCCAGTTACGGGAGCAATGCTACACGTACTCGTGTTTGCGTGAAACAGGAAAATTAAAAAAAAACGTGACTTAACGATAAGGATGTTTTGATTACGTTGTGGGGATTGTTATTTCGAATAGAGGAATTGCTTGGTGCATTTACAGCGATTGAAATACTACTGTGGATTTACACAAGTGGGAATTTATATACGTTTTGACTTTACTTTCGTTAGAAGCCCGATTTTGGTTATATCATTGGAAATCTTATGTAGATGAAGATTACTTAATCTGCCCTGAAGAAGTCGAAAGGCATGACATCAATGCCAGACGAAACACGTGTTGGCTGCCAATTTTTGATTGATGGAAGACAGGAATGAAATAAAATTGGAAAAGATGCTGTAACAACATACCTTGGTGTTTCAATAGAGGCGGCTTCACTAACTTGGATTTGATTTTGGATAATACTCTGGGATCTAAAAACTGTGGACAATTACTAAATCTTTTTGGACTGATTGAATAGTGTTGTACACACATAGCAGTAATTGGAAGTGCTCAGCAAGGATATGTATTGAATCATTGATTGACTGGTATTCACTACATAAATACCACCACAATGACTAGATTAGCTCCAGCATATGCTTTCTTTAAAGCTGAATCTGTAGTTTAGTCTGTTGGGTCTTTGGTCATATTTTCTTTGACCACGGAAGTGCGTCCTACGACTGGCTACCAAGGCCTCCACTATCACAGATTCAGAAAATGTACTCATTCTTCTCAGGGAGTGCCACCAGTGGGGCTGACTTAGAAGAACAGGTGCCGGACAGTAGTTCTGGGCTGAGACGGTGTAATTTCAAGGTCTCCCCTTCTGAGTCCCTAAGGAGTATTTGTGTGAGTGTAAAATCTGGCTCTCCCAGAGACCCTGCTCCACCAAAAGTGATGGGGGCCAACTTGGACACGCTTGAACCTTTCATCCGACATGTGCTGGATATTTCATTTTCTCAACACATGTTGCCTGATGCGTGGAAACGTGCAACTGTTCTTCCAATCAGGAAAAAACCGAATGTCAGTATAGATATATTGGAGAATCTGCGACCTATTTCACTCCTGCCTTATCTGGCAAAAGTAGCGGAGAAGGTGGTCAATCACCAACTTATGGCCCACTTGGAAGACGCAGGTCTCCTTCATCCCTCACAATCGGAATTTCGGGCGGGCTAGTCTACAGAAACCGCGTTACTCCGCGCCACGGAAACCCTCAGGAAGGGGGCTGATGCAGGATATACCATGGCACTCATTATACTAGATCTTAGTGCCGCGTTCGACACTGTGGCACATTACACCTTGCTACAGTGTCTTGGGGGCCAGGAAGACGTTGATACATGCATTAATCACATCCTGTCTTGACTATGGGAACATACTCTATCTGGGAGCCACTGCAAGGGGCCTTGGGAGATTACAGGTTCTACAGAATGCCGCTGCTCGGCTGGTGCTTATGCAGCCTAGGAGAGCGGCATCGAAAAGGGCTCTTGACTCATTGCACTGGCTCCCAGTCAAGAAAAGAGTATTGTTCAAGGCGCTCCTCATATGTCACCGAATTGTCCATAATGTGGGTTTAGCCTATCTCGGAGACCTAGTTACCAAGTATGTTCCCAGCAGGTCTCTTAGATCCAGCGGTACGGGACAGTTGGTAATTCTTAAGGTGAAGAAGGCCAAAATGGGAGGTCGCTCCTTCCGGGTTCTGGCTGCTCAGGGCTGGAATAGACTGCCCATCCAACTGAGGCTTGAATGCTCTGAAACTAAATTCAGAGCGCTGTTGAAAACCCACCTGTTTTCTGTTTAGTGCAAGGTGCCTATGTTGTGGTAATCTGTCTGGTAATCTATTTCTCCCCCCTCTCACCTAGTGCGGGGACACGCCGAGATGGCGTAACCATGCGCTTTATAAATTTTACTATTGTTAGAAACCTTCTTCTCTATGTCCTCTAAAAGATGGAGCTTAGACATAAAACAAGGCATAATGATCCTGTCCGGGTCCTTCCACTCCTCTAAAACATCATCTGTTATGTTTTGGTGGATAGTTAACTCCTGCGTTTGTGATTTTATAAACTGTCTCAATATTGGCTCCATAGAGTTGAGGAAAGATCCTTGGCTGGGGACCCTGTATTTATCTGTACTCTGGTTTGGGTTTTGGAGCGCACCTCTCTGTCCATACATTTCTATTTTAACTCAGTTGCATGAATAGATTCTCCCTAATCCTCCTCATCACTCCCGGGTCAAGAAACCTCCATCCTTCTCTTCTCCGTTTTTCTAGGGACATCTTGCATCCCCACCAAGTTGGCCAACAAATCTTCTTGACTCTCTCTCTTCAGAGGAGTCATAGCCTTCAGGTTCCCTGGATCGCTAGACCTTTTTCTGGGAGATCTGGATCTAGAGGCATCACTTGAAGAAGAGGGTTCTAGATGCCTAGATTTTTTAAAAATGTTTGCCCATTGCACCTGTGTAGGGCAAATAGTCAATATTGTATGCTCAAATCAACTGTTAAAGCAAACCAGAATTTAGCTTCATACAGGAGCAGCACACCTGCTTAAATCCTCAACAAAAGCCCACTAGAAAGAGAATTCAGGAGCATGCACACTGGCCCCCTATTGCTCAGCGAATGCTCTGATCAAAGCCATTGATCCTCAGTGTGCATGCCCGTTATTGCTCCCTTGCGGTTTAATAAAAAGGAAGGTACCAGTTGCTGTCCAGGAATATCGACTAATGTCATTCCTTCTTTTAAACAGGTAAGAATTCTTACCTTAACAAAGCCTTCTTTTAGCCCACACTCAATTTCTGAGAATAATAGAGTTTGCTCATATGAGCAACCAGTATGGACTCTGTTTTCCCTCTGTGTGCTACTGCAGCTCCCTCAGAGGACAAACTCACCTGGCCTGTGCCTGCATGATAGGGCCGCGGTTTGTCAAAGCTGCAGGCCCCAGTCTGGCAGGGATCTCACGTCCTATATCCTAGTGTCAGTCATGACACAGTTAAAAAAAATCAGGAAGGGTTGAGGGCTGGCTGTGGCTTATACCACCCCATAAACCATATCCACACCTACTTCCTGGTTTTGATCCTGTGGATGAGGTGGCACCAAGTCACAGGTAATGACTGGGTCGAGGATGTAGGATGTAGTGATAATGGACCTCGACCTGGACCTTCTGCGGGTGAGTTACTTGAATAGGAATTATCAAATGGATGAAAATTCTATTTTACAGTGATCTGTAGAAAGAAAACCGTATAAGAGCATGGCGACTCGATTTCATGGAGTCATCCAATGGCATTACAATTAGTGCCTTATGGTCCACTTTACATCAAATCTACTATAAATATTTCACATGTGGAGGAAGAGCTCGGGAGGAACACGTTTGGACCTTGGATTATGGTTGGTCTTGTAGTCCTGATTTTAGATTGATATAAACAGGACTAAAAGTCCCGTAATGCAAGGAAAAAACTCGAACTTACTTGGTCAGCTACTTACTCATGGATCTTGGAAATGAGGGGGCTCTGCTCCATCCCGTGATTTAAACGGATCTGCCCCCCAAAAAATCTGTTCCTCTTGACCTAAAGTGCTGTACCAACTGTAGGATACAGGACATCCCATTGTTTTATTATGCCTGGTTGGGTGGGACCTACTGTGGCAAGAGCCACTGGAGGATCCCTTAAAGGCCAGCCACACTGTATAAATATTCAGGGCTGACAAAACACAGTTCTGCTGCAGCGCTACCAGCCTTTCGAGGCACCATCATGATTTATGATTAACTGTACTACTCTAATAGTTTTCCGGAAGCCACAGCTAAACATGGCACGGACTTATTGATGGCACCTTCCTGTTACAAATGGATTCAAATATACAAAAAATAGCTGCTTAAACTAGCTTTTGTGATGTACACCCCACCCCCCATATTATGTCTTGCTAAGCAAGCATAATAAATAACCAGATAACAATTAATGATACATAAAATGTCTGATCTATAGTAGTATCTCAACAAACCAGGCAAAGGCATACTTGCCTTCTAGGGTCTTTTCCAACCTACACTTTCCTGTGCTCTCAGTGCTACAATCTGCCTCACTTCCTCACCCTCCTATCATCCTCTCTTGTTTTATCACTTACACCCTCTATCTCTCGGCGATTTTTAAGTCGGCTCAACACCTCAACGTTGCCTTGCTCGCCCACACCACTAACTACTCTCATACTTCCCAAATCGCTACTCCCATCTCTAAGCAATCTACCTGCCTCCTTTGCATTCTACATATACCTTACCCCTTAGTCCCATCTTGGAATGCAAAGCCTCCTACCCAAAAGCTATCATTGGCAAAACAATACCTACAATATCACTAAGCATCCTTCTTACTCCCACCCATTACCTTCTCTAAATCCAGGTTTTCCATCAAATCCAATGACCCACTCATTCAGTTACTTCATGCTCTCACCCAGCCTTCAACCCTTCCTCCTCTCTTCTCTCACTCCCTACTCACCATGCCTCATAGTAACTCCTCTGACTCCACTTCATACGTTCTTCCATCCCCACTTCTCCCAAATTGTGGAAAGTCTTTATTGAGCCCTGGTTGAGTCTGATATGCCTTAACACCAGATCACTAAGTAAGAACTGTCTGAACATCTACAAACGAAGGCGCAGTCCAGTCACTGTGCCATTGTTCATCCTAAAAACCCGGTTATTTAATGGTGTGCCACCTATTGTAAATGGAACCCTACCCTAAGGTATAAAATACTCCAAAAGATAGTGTTCAAAAAGTCTGATCTAGCTACTATTCACAAAAGCTCCCTTCATGCTAAACAGATGAAAACTATAGAGCCCCTGAATGCAAATCTCTCATCGTCCTATGTCCTTAATTGCTAACCTGTACATGCACATTTTTACTCATGCAGACCTCCACTATCCAACCTAGCATTTGCAGAGCCCTTACTGGGCTAGCTGAGGACAGTACCTTAAAGCATCCAATCTTGCACATACTTGAGGATTTCAATAATATGCCTGCCTAAAAGCATTCAAAATGCTGGCTACCTAACCTAGCGGCAATTAATTTTCAGCAGCTGTTTTGTGGTCTTCTAGTACAGCCATCCATACACTTGATAGAATATTTTTTTCCTAACATCATCTTAGTGAATGCAACCTTCCCCACCACCTCGACTTTTCCTCATGTGAGTATATTAAACCAGTCCGTCCCATTATCACCGAAAAATAGTAACCCCATAACCCACCTAATAAGTGTCCGGATGTGGAATTTTTTTGACCTATTCTCCCTTTTTTCCTTTCAATATTCTTACTTTATCACCAACCTGAAAATAACCGTTCAATGGCTCTACCACTCATGTACACTTTACTGACAACTTTGTTCAACTCAACACTAAGGACCAGATGTAGGAGCCCTAATACCGGTCGGTAACGGCCGAATTCGGCCGTTACCGACCGGTATTAGGGTTTCCAGATGTAGGGGGCCTATATTTTACAGATTCTGTAAAGTTACAGAATCGGTAAAATACTGAATCGGAATATTTACCGAATCGGAAAAACCACATGTAGGTGGCACTCCTAAGAGTGCCACAGGCCCTTAAAAATCGGTATTTTACCACCCAATCCTATTAGGGCATGTCTGTGTGCCACATTGCACACAAGTCCAGAATTGGGGTGCTAGAGGGTGTCAAAGTGACACCCCCTGCACCCTTGCAGGATTCGGTATTTACTGATTCTGTAAATACCGAATCTGTATTTCACATTGATTCCTATGGGCTTCAAGGCCCATAGGAATCAATGCGAAATACAGATTCGGTATTTACAGAATCGGTAAATACCGACTCTTACAGATTCGGTAATTTTTTACCTACATCTGCCTCCTTCCAATTTACCAACTTTTAAATACCGATTTGGTATGACTCGGTATTTAAAAGTCGGTAAATCGGATGTACCTACATCTGGCCCTTGATCCCTTAGGAAATCTGGCTTACTGTCACCTTAAATGAAATATCCACAATCAGAGAGAAGGGATATGGAAACACCCTTAACGCACTCCTCTGGAAAGATCTACAAAGTAAAAGTGACAGTCCAGCAAGACACTTCATGGAGGATGCCATCAATCATCTTGGGGCAAGGCAGCTATGGGACCTCCAAGGGAGCCCGTCAGGCTTCAAAAAAATCATAAACAAAATCGTCAAGAAAGAATCCCTCCTGCAAGACAAAGCTTCATTAGCAAAGAGAGCACACGGCTGGCTGACTGTGCAAACATACAACAAACTTACTCCACAGGCGTGCCTGGTGAACAGTTTCTCGAAAACAACAAAAGAATCGTTTTTAAAACTACGACTTGGAGTGTTACCAGCAGCGGGCCACATGGCCCCATGGCTGCGGCCATCAAAACCAGCAAAATGCCGCCTGTGCGGAATGTATGAGGAAAACATCACACACCTCACAACCATCTGCAAAGAGCTGCAGCAAGACCGGAAGAACTTACTGAGACCCTTATTCTTAAACAAAGGAATCAGGTCCTGCAGAGAAGCAGTTTTGAGCTGCTTTAGAGGAGACGACGTGCAAATTGCCTGCCGACTGGTAAAATATCTCGGAGTGGCAAGATCGAGGCTCAAAACGACGAGAGCACAAGTGGACACCGATATCACCTACACAACATCATCTGCCTCCAGTCCTCAGACCGGGCAAGAGTCCCATACTGATCAAGAACATTAAATTATTTTTCCCAAGAGGCACAAACACTCTGGGAGATAGCCGGTCCGTCCCCGGTGGGGAAAGAACAACCCACTTGCCGGAAGCAAGCGCTCGGACAGAAGCACAAATTTTTACCTAAAAGAGAAACTTATTTGTACTTAATGCTGGATGAACATTGTCCAACTTTTTATGGTTTTAGACCGACCTTTTTAACCGTTTCTTTCTTTTTTTTTTAACTGACCATTTTCTTTTATTGCTAAAAGCTATTTGTAATGGTTTTTATTAACTGTGCAATAAAGCATTTACTTACTACTTACTTACTTACTATGGAAAGACTTGGGGAGAGTCTTCCAGCAATATTGAAAAACTGGTGCTCTAACACTATTCGAAAATCTACAGGGCCACCATCAAAAATGTGAAACATCTCTACTACTCATGCCATGTCTCCAGAGACTCTAGCCAATCAAAGAAACTACATACAACTATTAACGAATCCCAGAGCCCTGGATGCCTCGACTCAAAAGTAACCCCCAAACAGGAAGTATGCAGTTCTCAGACTGATCACTAAAGCAAAAGACCTATATCCTGAGAGTCAAAAGGAGAACCATACAACACCTCATACTCTGACTTACAAAATAAATCATGGTCAAAGGTACTTTTCTTTAACCCCAAATATTTGAAGACTAAACCAATATCAGAAAAGGCTGTTACTCATCCAGATCACCGCTGATCCATGTCCTCATGTCTTCAAGGGCATCCTCCTTAAAAGCTCTGGTGCCATCATGGCTGGAGGCATCATCGATCATTCCTTAGCAATCAAAACATTCCCAGTGAAATGAAAACCTATTACATAAAAGCTATTGTAATAAAGTAGACTTGATCCCACCAACCATTCTGTGTATTGACTGATAGCTAATGGACTCTTTTTAAGTAAACTCTATGGAAGATCTGCCTCCAATGAAAGATTGTCATTTAGTGAGGAAAATAACCTCTTCTCAGACTATTAAAATATATTCCACCCTAGTTGTAATAGTGAATCAGCAGTGATAGCCACATGGGTTGATAGCTAAACTACTGGTAACAGAAAGGAAGTAATGCTACTCCTACTTGACATTTCATTGGTCTTAAACACAGTTCATCATCCTACCCTCCTTTCGAGACACAATAACACGGGTGATCCAGGAATTATTCTGAAGTGGATCGCCTCTTAACTCGCTGACAAATCGCTCATAATCCCTTTGCTTCTTTTTCCTCGGAAGCAATTAAATCCACAGGTAGCATACCAAATGTTTAAACCGTGCTCTTCGCATGGTCAGTAAATATTGCTGGCCGCCTCCAAAAAACATTCCTCCTCTCCTACAAACCAATAACCACAATATAAGAGGGGTTGTCTCGTCATAACTGGACAATTGTAATGTGATCTACTCAGAAACTCCATAAAAAGACTCTGCCAGGCTCCAAAAATATGAACCCATGACCCCAGAACGAGCCTGAACCTTTGCAAAAGTGACCACATGAGACTAGCACAGAAAGTGCTTCACCAGCCCCCGGTCAAAGTGAGGATTAAGTTGAATCTCATGCATTTTCCATAAAGCTAATTGGGCAAAAAGTCCTACATATTTACATGCATCTCAACACCCATTCCATTCCAACCAGGAGTCATGTCCTATAGAGTCCATGGCTCTGTGATCTGGAAAGCCACGGCCCTAAATCTAAAAAGCCAGGCCAAACTACACACTTTTCAGAAAACCGAAGCAGAGCTATTGCAGTAAGGAGATCACAAGCTCATTGATATCACTCATTGACCATCCCAAGTTGACAAAGAGTTGACCTTGGAGATTTTGAGCGTTTTTAAGAAATCGAAAATAGACCCATTGGATTTGATAAAAACTTCCAATAACGAGTATTGGAAATCAAAGTCTCCTTCCGGCTGTAGATGACTGGATCTGAGATCTAATATTGTTTAAAAATGAACAAATTATATATTCTATGGGCTACTGGGAAAATATAAAGATATATGGCTCTGTGATTTGTATTCTTATTGTTTTGTTCCTCTAGTGAAAAAGTAGTTTTTTCGTGTTTTTCCCCTCCCCCCTTCACCATCTTTCTGTGTCTGTGCAGTTAGTCTCCGTTTTCAGTTGTTAAAGTAATTGCATTTCATCAGCATTCATCGTGTTTGGAAACGAATTGGATTTTAGAGCCGAATAATGTTTTTCTTATATGTTTTTGCTCTTATTGTCAATTAAGCATAGCTGAATAGTATGCAGTGTTGCTTTTTTGTTCTGAAGGCATGTAGCAAAAAGTTCAATAAAGATTTAAAAAAACACAAACCCTCTTCAAAAATAAATAGCATATTTTACTGAAAAGCTGAATGCTCACAAGCAACCTTGCAGAGATGTCCCTTCCGGAGCCACTTGGTTCTCCCTTGGTTTAGCCTATTAGATGTTTTAGGTTGCTTCTGCTTGCACAGTCACACATAACAGTTTTGTTTTGTGACATTATTTTAGAAATATGCTGTACATGTTGATTTGGTATTCAATGACTCTGTGATCTAGGGAATTCAAACGGTATTTTTGGGGGTTTTAATCCAAAGTCTTTTATTTTAGGTTATTTCTTTTATATGCCTTGTCTACACAGAAAGTGAGGTTAACAGGAAGGTGTTTCAATAGGATTGGACCGGCAATGGAGTTGAGTTAAAAGCCAAAAAGAAAAAAAACCTCAGGAAATATTCTTAAAGACAAGGTAGTATAGTCTTCAGTCCCAGGCGTTCTTTTCACGGGGACTTGTAATACCCCCCCCCGTTTCTCTCTTATTCCCACCCACCTCCCACTTGTGGCTTTCACTCCTGTTTGCAAGCTCTACTTAGGAGCCTCTCACGCACCTCACCTTCCTCCTGGAACGAGGATAGAAGTGGAGTTCGACCAGCAGACATGATCCGCCCTCACTTCATCAGGTGTTGCCGAATTCTTCCTGGTCTTCGGCTCCTCCCGTCTCGGCTCCTCCGCTTCTTCAGGGCTCAGGTTGGAAACGCGTAACTAGTAGTATACTGCTGCAATTCTCGTTGGACGCGTACCTTCTGGCTCTCCTTTCTCCCATTCCACCAAGTTTGTCCCGCCCCTCCTCTAGTCGCGCCCGCGTCCCACGGGAGTTCCAGTCTTTTTAGGGTAAATCGCCTCCTCTTCAGCCCCAGGTTTGTGACAGACTCCTCTTGGGTTTCCGTTTGCACATTTCATACAAGGTCGTCTAGAAAACATACCACCATGTTGTACTGTTTTCTGCTCGGTCAGTTACAGCTCCTAACATTTTAGACCTACACAGTATCCCTGCTGCAGCTTTCCAACACAGTAGTTTTATCATATAAACTGTGTCTTGTCCTCTTGGGGCAGAAAAGAGAATTCCGGCAAAGAGACCTGTCCTGAAATGAAGGCACACCAGGTATGGGGTCCGTTGCTAATCCCAGAGATTACTGATGTATCCCTTTCCTTATACAGTAAGGATAGGCATAGACAGATAATTCGCCATAGTGAGGTTGTTGATTGTATACAGCAGTAGCGGCTGATGACATTTGAAAGTGGTGCGGTGTAAAAGTTTGGGATGAGTGATCTGAGGCAGTGCGAGCCAGACCGTCATAAGGGTGTTTCGTGGAGGTTCTCCCTCTGAATTGTAGAGTGGGCAAATGGTGCTTTTTCAAGCAAATTTGAGAAAGCAAGAAGGTTAATAAGGCAATTGTGAAAGTGTAGTTTTGACACCAATAAAGAGATTTCATATGATAATGATTTAGGTAACTGCTTATTCAGTATAACCACAGAACTTCATAACAGAGTTTGAAATAACAATGCTTTTACTTCGATTAAATCACAGATACTCAGGCCCAAATCTTTCAAAAATTGAAGGTGAGCACTTACATAACAACATTTTAAAAACATAATTGGGAGAATGAAGATCTTCTATTGACTTCATTTGAACTAGAGGCAATTTCAGATGGGAGGCAGTAAAATTGAAGCCATTTTTGTCTGAGAACATCAGGAATTTCCCACCTGAGTCGGGTCTATTGGCATGTATGGGAGCATAAAACGGCTTCCTGCAGTGACTCACTGTGAGTGCACATCATGGTACTTACTCATTGTGTTGGTCTCCAGCTTTGCCCCCTGCACACAGAGGCATGGCAGGATGTGGTCGCAGAGCAGGCCCACCAGTGCCCCATCGCCCAGGACCATGCTCAAATTGTTACTCTTGAACACTTAAATTTCACTTTAGTGCATGACATTACATCTGTGAAAACATCCACGTTGTGGCTATATTATCCACTCCAAATAAGGCACAAGGAATGACGAGGGGCCATATTTGCGCAACACTGTCTATGGCTCTTTACAGAGACAGGCAAATGCGCAGCCGCAACGGTCATCGCCTTGATGTCGGCATGCCTCAGAGAACCCAGTCGCACCTTAGACCTCCGGCAGGGCAGTGCATGCTCAAGAATATTTCACACACACTGCCTAATGGCCAGCAGCATAACAGCCAGAGACAGACAGCCAAATGCGTTTTGCTGCAGGGAGACTTTTTTTGTGCTAGCGCGATGTGCCTATGCATTGCCTTTTAATAGGTCCAGACAGAGAGCTGAATTTGATGCTGATGGCACAGTTCAAGCTGTCTTAAATCACAAGGTGTTATTGTTGTTGTTAATTTATATTTGTATAGCGCTAAATCACCAACAGGTCTCTAAGCGCTAAGACAAACCCTAAACCTGAAACCAAATCATGCTTCCCAAAGCTTCACATCACCGGATGAACCTATCCAAACGCCTGAGTGAAAAGGAAGGTCTTGAGACCCTTCCTAAACGGTAGTAAAGTAGTTTCGCTGCGCAGGCTGTCCGGGAGTTTATTCCAGAGCTGATGAATCACAACTGAGAAGGCATGCCCCCAGGCGCGCAACAACCATTGGGCTGAAAGGGCTTCAGCCCCCCCCCCCCCCCGTCAGGTTCCGTGGGCTGGGCTCAGGCTGCCAAGCAGTAGTCAAGGTTCATCAAGGGTATTACTCGATCCGTTCTAAAGCCCTGGCGGTCACAGCTTTCATCTGTGTTTATCCTATTTACCTTTCCTTCTTTTAGTAGACTCGCCCCCCCATGACCCTTTCATTCCTTAATGGCTGCATCTGCATGATAACAGCGGGGAGACTGGCAAAGTTAAAGCGTTTAAAGGTGTGAAGTAAAGTCAACCCCAGCCCTCCTGCCCCGTCCAGGAATGAACAGAGTATCCTGCACAAAAAAGAATACACCCACATCACGACAGACTTTTGCAAAGAACGTAGGGGAGAGATGATTCTAAAGTGGGATATGCTATATATACATAGGGTTGCCACATTTTCAGATGGAAATGGGGACGAGGCTTGTTAGTGGATAGCAATTTATGAACAAATCTGCTGTTAGTCTTTTAAAAAAGAAATCACTCACATCTCAACTTTTTTGCTCAGGCAATTTCATTTTATTTTATAATGTCATCAAACAAAAATGACAGGGGTTTAAAATGAACACAGTGTAGCGAGTGTAGTCTTGAGGAGTTCGCAATGCACACTCGGATATTATAGACAATAATAAGACATCATCTGGAGCACAGTGAATGTGAAGCTGCAATTATGTGGCATAATGCTGCACATTTTGTGATAGCATTACTATATTAGTTTGTAATTTTGACACTTTTTAACACTGTCTAAACATTGATTGCATCTCATTATTACCAGTTTAAAACCCAAACACAGAAATAAGCAACAGAATGGTGACCAGTCACCATTTGCAAAGGTCCTCCCACTGCGTGGCAACATGTTGCTGCGTTATTAGTAACTTTTGAACGTTTAAGCTAAAAACATTTTTTTTCTATTAACATCTGCAGATTGTGAGGCAGATGATAGTTTGTGGCAAATGCAGCAAATATTTATCTATGCGAAAAAAAACACAGCCATACAGTTATATACCTCCAGTGGCTCTGGATATATACCTGTATTAACTGCTTGATCTTCGTATTTCGAACAAAAATAACTATGAGCTTTTTTTAAGTTCCAAGGTTTTTTTTTACCGGCAGTTACTTCAAAATACCCGCTGTTTAGGTAACAGACTGGCCAGGTGGCAATCCGCTGGGAAATTACAGCATGGAGTGAAACATGGATGAAAGTGTGGCAGAGCGACTGTGCAAAAGTAACAGGCTATAGGAGTGAGGGAGGGAGCAAGGGGAAAGGTGAGTGTATGAGGGAAATAATCAGTGAGAAAAAGTAACGCTCAGCAAGAAAGAGGAAGGGTGGACATGCATGGAAGAAGGTAAGAGACAGGGGAGAGCTGACAGTTGAAGATTAGGGCATGGAGTTAAGGGGTGCAACTGCAACTGCGGACACTGCTGACATATTGAACCGATATTGCTCATTTTAAAGCATACTCATGCCGCTCTGGTAGCAAAGATTGACACTCTAGTGCTTGATGTAGGATTAACTCGGATCAGAAGAAACTGGCAGTTTTAGTTTCAGAAGCCAAAGAAAAACTGACACGAGATCAGAGTGCTCAGGAAGTACTTTGACAATGTGCAAGACAGAATCTCATTCCTTGAGTGCTGGGCCGAAAATGAGGAAGGAAAAGGTATGAGGACCAACATTCAGATAGGGGGCCTCACCGAACAAAGAGCTTTAGCACTGAATGTTTTTTGGAAGGGTTACTAAGTATAACACTTGCAACCTATTACCTGACAAAATTCTTCTCAGTTAAACAGGCACAGGCCCATATTATAACTACTGCCATCCAAAGGGCCAGCCAGAGCTATAATAATGTCACCTGCTGCTACTACAGAGTTTGCTCAACTTTGTTTCACTTGCCACAAGAGAGCTAACTGTTATACTGCAGACAAAGCGGCATAATCTTGCAATGTGCTAGGCGAGATGACCCCAGCACTGCCAAAAAGTGGGCAGGCAGGGCAATTTTCTTCATGTTCTGTTCCTTGAAGAGGCCATGCAATGCGCTATAAGTGAGACTTTTGGCATGATGTGCAGCATTTTTCACAGAGTGAAGGGTTAACTGTAATCATAGTCATGCTATGAAACAGACCATGACCATGCTGTGACAAAAGCCTGGCTTCCAGTTGACAGGTTGTGGTAGCAAGCATGCCTAGGTAGGTGTATTGAGCCTCCTATATGAGGCCTTTATTGTTATAGATTCAGTCTCATTATTGAACATTAACCCTTTCCTCGCTGCCGTCGGCCATTGGCCGACGGCAGCACCTCCCCCCCCCAGTGCTGCCATCGGCCGACGCGGCCCCGCCTGCGCACGGAAACACCCGCACCGCGGCGGAATTACCGCCGGTGTTAACGGGTTAAACAACATGCAAGAGAGGTTTCTGCACAGTTTGCATCCTGAACAATTATTTCTAGGTGCCTGAAAATATAATGATCCTGAAAAAGGAGCCATAGTGAAGGAAAGCAATTGTACAGGGTCAAACAGTTTAGACATTATAGATAGCCAGGTTCTTTGGGACAGGGCACCACCATAGCTCCAGACTGGCCTGGATGGCCCATACACAATTGATGATACACAATTACTGATTTCTGCAGATTACACTCCAATGGTGCAACAACAGAGGAGAGCATATCTGGAAGTTAAGAAACAACTCCCTGAATTACACCTCAAGTACATGTTTTCATTCTAAGCGGACCTGAAAGACTTGTACAATGGGAAATTCGCATCTATACTGATACATCCGCAGTATGGAAATGGGCTGAAGCTCCGACAAACT
The DNA here is from genome assembly GCF_964263255.1 of Lissotriton vulgaris. NCBI lineage: Eukaryota > Metazoa > Chordata > Amphibia > Caudata > Salamandridae > Lissotriton > Lissotriton vulgaris. Next base: position 880,878,645 of record NC_141685.1, read on the forward strand.
CTGGAAGCCCTATTTATTGGTCATCCCAGAACTGATTGAAATCCCGACCCCAACGTAGGGGAAAAACACAAAAGGTTGACAGACCATCCGCTACTCTACACAAGCTGAGAGGGCTGCTCCAGCAGTGGAGGCACTCCATGCATCGCTGGGCTTATCACCAGTGCCTTAGGAGACAGCACATTGGTGATTAGTGGCAACACAAATGACCCGGAAACTTTCCTGAATATGGGACTCATGGCTGAAGCTCAGTACATGTACAAAATAATAAAGCCCACTGGCTGCTCTTAGTTTAACTGGCCTGGGTTATATTGCCTTTTAGGATTCACTCATGGAAACCTCAGGTGGCTGTGCTGTGAGATGCAACATTTTGGGGGCCTGTGAGGGATGCCAATGTGGACTATTGTAGGGAAAGTGGAGGTACATTATGGAGAGTGCTGACTGAATTCTAAGCGTTAAAGCTAATGATTCGGGTAGTGTGTATCAGCATAGTAATTGGGGCACGAGTGCTGCTAGAGAGGGCTCAAACTTTAATCATGCTTCTGCAAATGACAGAGATTCTAGTCGTGATTCTGCAATTTGTCTGTGATAGTTTTGATAGGACTTTGGAGCAACCACTCTCTATGATGAATATACAGTATAAAATCCTGGGGCAGCTGCTAGCAAATAGATTGTTGCCTTTGCTCTCTGTCTCATGATCAAAATGGCTTCATTTTGGACAGTAAACTTGAACTCTCAGAGAGTGGTTTACTCGATGGCAGCCCTCCTAGATGTTTGCAAGCAGTGGCATCCTTGCCCTTTTCAAATTAATACAATTAAATTTTCTTCATCAAAACTATCTCACCCCAAGGAAGCTCAGAAAGATATGGAGATTAAAGATTAATCTTTAAGACATGAGGGTCAAAAGACAGATTTGATCATCATCTGTATTTAGGAGTGCTGGAATCTTTTAGACTACTGGAAACATGACCCAAACAACAGCAAAAGTAGTGGGTGAAAGAATAGACTGTACTTGGAGGGTGAGCATGATGGTGTTGATGCCTAGAGCCAAAAGAAGGAAGACTATTCAGGTGTGCAGATTTGACCATAGTGGCAGCAACATGTAGTGTAGCTATGCCATGAAGAGCAACAATAGCACTTAACAAAAAAACTGGTTGAGGAAGACAAAGAAATGGGTGGAGGCAGAATGTACAACAGTGAGAAACTCAGTTATACACATTTATGGAACAGATAGGCGGAAGCAATAATGTTGTAAACTGAAAGACTTTCGGATTATAGCCACCCTCAATGACTGGCCCTCCCAACTGCATAAAAGACTATACTGGTATGTGGTTAACAATTAAATATAGACTGTATAAGAGGCAGAAGATAATCAAGGGATGGACACACACTACTCACCGGAACAGCAGATACACCGTTGAGTTTGATAGACTCACGACCAGTGAGAGACCCAGTTTACTTGGGGTCGAAATCAGTATCCTATGGTATTGCATAGTTGTGCTCACCCATTAAAAACAGGTTAAAGCTGACCCCAACACCGTTTTTTGCATTGTTTACTGAGGTATACATCTTATTGTCTGCACTTATCGAAGGATTGGCTATGTCACATAAAGAGTACATTTTAAAATAACAATGCATGTCCTTTAAGGTGATATTCATATGCACTGTAATAACATGATTGTTTTAAACTTTATAAAATGTGTATTAAAATACCAATTATTTGGAGCAATATAGCATTGAAGACAATGCCCTGGAGTGTCTTACCTTTTTCTAACTAAGAGGGCATAAACAGTCCACATCCCCCTATTTTAGTTATGTTCGAGACCTCTCACTTGCAGATTCCCACAGGGCTTTTCTCTGAGTCCTACATTGTTTACTCTTTATCTTATTAAGTTCCCTTTATTTATACAACCCTTTAGTTTCTCTGCGATGTCCTACACAGATGATATCATAGGATCATTTTCTTCAGCAATGATCTGGGGTCTGCCAAGAGAAATTATGATCTTGCTTTTTCACAGTTGCCTCCTGGATCAAGTCAAATCAAAACTCAATAGTGTCAACACAGAGGGCTTCATCTTTAGGGACCCTTCCCTGAATAGATATGGTCTTCACTTTGGTGGGGGAGCTGGACCCATCGCCCACTCAAGGTTGACTCAGCAAAAAGTCCCAAATTTATTGTCAACGACTTTTTCTAATTCGTTCAACAGATCAGGCACATTTTCTTCTTGCATTAACAGCATTCTCATGCTATGCAAAACCATCTCTTCTTGCAATCATAGTACTGCTATCAATTCAACTATTTTCTCACAACCAGATAATGGAAGTCTATCTTGGGCTTCCTGCTTTCAAATCATTCAAAACCCTCCTGCAAGCCTCATCTGAGGCCTGCCCCCTTTCTTCACAATCTCTTCTCACTCACTGTTATACTATCTATTACCTTTGAACGTGAAACAATATGACTTCAAAGTGTTGTTCCTAGATCTTGGCACTCTCCATAAAGCAGATTCTCTGCTTCTTCACCATTGTATCACTCTATATATTCTTTCCAAAATCCTATGCTTTACAGTAGTCAACTGCCTGCATTCCTAACATTAGGCAAGTACCTATTGGATGCTGATACTGCTCCTTTCTGGCATCAAAGCATTGGAACTCTCTTGCTCCCGAGCTCCAGAGACTCCAGTCCTCCATAAAAAGTGCATTTTCCATATTAGTGCAGTCTCCACCTCTCCTTCATTTACTGCTCAGCCCCAGGCTGGTTGATTATAAAAACGATAGAAGTGTGCTGAAACTGCACTATTTGCCACCATTTTTCGAACCACTCTGGGAGGTGGGACGATAGAGGAACCCAAATATCTTCTAAAAGTATTTTGAACGGCTAATGGGTTGAAGCCAATACAATTGACCTCAGGTGTTTTACAGTGCATCATATGGCATTAATTGTCATGTGAGAGTAGGAAAACTCATTAAATGTGTACTAAAATACAACATTTAATAATTGTTCTACTAGAATTCCTTGAAGGAAAGTCCTAAACTTCCTGCAAAACTTGTTAAATACTATAATGAATACATTAATGTTAGAGCCCAGCGTGCTGTGAATTGAGCTGTAATGTATCGGCAAAAAAATAAACCCTATGCGTTATACCACCAGCAATTTTTAGTCTGACTCTGAATTTGGCTCCGCCTCCACCATTTGAAGTGTTAGCCCCCCCCGAAATTTGGGTCTAGTTGCGCCCCTGCATGCCCCCCCCAGAGTATTTTTATCAAAGCGTGGGCATGCCAGCAGGCTTGCCTCAGCTGATCGGAGTCATCTTCCTGAAACATATTTCTTCAGACGGTCTTTGATGTAGCCGGGTGCTGCTCCAAGGAGGGCTTTGTGTGCAATGCACAGCCCCTTGAACTTGACCCTCTACCTGATTGGGAGCCAGTTCAGTTGTTGTACCACGGGTGTAGCACGTGCTCTTCTCTGGAGCTTTAAAATCATTCTTTCTGCGTCATTCATAACGACCTGAAGACTCCTCAAACGTTTGTCAGGTAGCCCTAAATATACTGTGTTGCCGTAGTCCAGGCGCGACACAATTAAGGCCGACACCACAGTATGCAAGGTGGAGAAAGACAACAAGAGTACCAGTTTCCGGAGCTGCCTCATAAGGCTCACACAGCTCCCCACTACAGTGGTCACCTGATTATTCAGTGTTAACTTGGAGTCCAACCTAATGCCCAGGTTCTTCACCACTGTCACCAGTGTTGGAGTTGTGCCTAGCCAGGCCCGGACTGGCCATAGCGGGCACCGGGCAATCCCCTGGTGCGCCGCGAGGGTGGGGGCCGGTTTTGATCCCCTGGGGGCCGATTTTGTTACAGGGCTGTTTTTGCAGCATAGCTGCAAAATCGACCCTTCAACAAAATCGTCCGAAAACCGGCCCTAGCAAAGCACCCGGCGGCACCTCCAACACCCCCGAGTGGGGAGGGGGAGGCCGGCCGAGCACTTTGCCAGGGCCGGTATTGGTTCCCAGTCTGGCCCTGTGCCTAGCTCTTGCGGCCAGAAGGCATTAGACCAGGGGTTAACCCCTGTAGTGATGGCAAGTACCTCCGTCTTATCAGGGTTTACTTTCAATGAACTATTGGTCATCCAATTCATGGTTAGCTGGAGAATATTTTGCACGTTGGCGTGTGCCAGCGAGGAGCTATCAATCCACCGATTAACTGTGTGTCGTCGGCGTAAGTAAACACCTGACAGTCCAATTTTGCCAGTGCTTCAACCAGTGGCTGGAGGTAAATGTTGAAGAGCAGGGGGGACCCCACATGACAGGTGTGGTGGCACCAGCGGCGGGCCCCCCCATTAGGGCAGAGAAGCGACTTCCCCCTGCTGCCAGCGCAACAAAAGTGAAAAATAAAACGGTAATAAAAAGAATTACCGTTTTATTTTTCACTGTTCCCAGCCCATGCAGTGTTTGGGGGTGGGGCTTTGCTGCTGACTGGCAGCAGGGGAGTGGTGTTCAGTTTACACTGCACAAGTCACTTTGGCCTGCTGTCTTGCGACAGCCGGCCTGACTTGTGCAGTGTAACCCTCTCCACCTAGCTGTCTCAGACAGCTGGGTGGAGAGCAGACACAGGCCTCCTGTGCCTGCTGGAGCGTTGAGGCAGCCTGCTCCAGCCAATCTTGGCGCTGCGTTCATGCGGCTCATCTGTAGCATGAGAGCAGCGTCAGGATTTTCAGAAGGGGTTGCCTAAGGCTCCGCGAGGTGCAGTTACGCTGATGGCAGAAGAAAGAAGAATACACAGAGGAGAGGAAACAGGGGTACGTGTGTTTTTTTAATGACCTTTATGGCCCCCTCTGGGTTGTCTCTTGGCCCCATCTATGCATCTCCAGTGTTGAGGATAACTTGGTGGTGCCCGTGGCAGATTTTAGATTACATTCTGATAACAGTCACACTGCCTGCCTCTTTTTTTTTTAAATTACTTCCTTAGCAGCACCATAAACAGACACCCCAGATTCAGTCCTCTGCTGAACCGTGTCTCAATAGTATGTGTAGAGAGACCGATATATACAGGTCACATCACACGGTCACAGCCACACTTTGCAAAAGATGCGGGAAGGCATGGCAAGGCAAGTCATGCACTGGCCTATCTATCAGCGGCATTCCTCTGTTTGAGCACTCCAATCTCAGCTCCTACTAGTATGAATGTCAAGTTGAATCTACTTCCCTGGCACAAAGTGAATGCAGTGTGTTTTTACCTAAGCAAAAAAGACTTGTACCCCATCACAAGTGTACTTGGGTCTGAGTTCCTATGCCGAATGATAACTTTTCATATCAATTAAATAGGTTTCCAGATCCGTCCCTGAGTAGCTGGGTTACAGTTTTCTTTGTGTTCTGGAGACTGCATTATAAGAACTTAAAGTCCCAGAATGCAAAGTTGCAGACATGTCATCCCTTTAAATTTGCCTGTGTAGGCTCACTGTTTAAGTAAGCTCTCGATTCTATTAAAATGTGGCCTTCAACAAACATGGCCCTCAGTGGGACAGGTATAACCATACATCACAAAGTGCACTGTGTAACATTAGATAAATGTTTATTATCAAATTTATACTCGCTTGAAAAAGATTTAGCTGGCGCACATCTGAGCGCAAAGAGTGAGCAGGGGCCCCTGGGGTGGTGAACGGTCAGACAGCAGCTTGTTTCCAGGCCTGGGCATAGTTCGCAGATTTTTGCTATGCGGAACTCCGCGAAGTTACAAAAAAAAACTCTGTGAAGTGCCGCAAGTGGCGGAGTGCAGTCTGAAGTGCAGTTTGTGCTGGTATTTCTGCCGGTCGGTTAGAAATATTATCCGAGCGGCAACTCGCGCTCATGAATCGCAAGCGGGGAAAAAACTCTGCTGCACATCGCGAAGCAGAGTTTTCTGCACTCTGCGAGCTCCGCAGAGTCTGGAGTGCAGAAAATTCCTCAAACTCCGTGAACGGAGCGAAGTTCACCGCCCAGGCCTAATGTTTACAGGCAGAATACAGGTTTCTTTCAAGTACAGCACAGACGTTTCCAGGTCTGGATATTCATTCATCTATCAGCATATGCTCGAGCCATACCTTCTGTGCATGCGTACTTTCTGTAAATAGCAAGCATGCGCTTGCGCTATATATACAGTGAAATGCCACTGGAGAGCAACATTAGTGTCATATGATAAGTTCACCACAGCACATGCGCAGTTTATGCGATAGCCAGGTCTAACAGGGGACCAGAACGTAGTCAATTGGGGTACAGGTGTTCATTGTGCTTCTGTTTCCGGCTCTGTAGCCTCTACCTACCCAAGATGCAGCTGCTGGCAAAGCGTGAGTGCTTTTATAAGAGGGGGATTCTTGGCCTTTTCACATCTACTTTGAGGGAGGCACAATGATTCTGTGTAACCTTTTGGCGTACACAAGTTGAGGGATGGTCCTTCCATGTGTCAGCAAGTTGCGTTCTTCAACATCTCTGTTATCCTGCTTCACAATATAAAAGCTTTATGTGGCTTTGTCTGCAAAGCATTTGTAGGCACAGGACGTTTTCAAAGAACAGTGTGTTAGGATGGACTTGAAATGGTCGTTGTTATATACTAGCCTGTGGTGTTGCTGTTACCCGGCAGGTCGTTCTCTATTAACTAATGGTAATGAAGTAAGTGCTCCCTGCCGGAGAGCAGTGCAGCCAGGATCAGGGCAGGGGGTAATGCCTGCTTTTGTCTGACGACCTTCCCTTCTCCTCCCAGCTTGACAGCCCCTGCAGCCTAATAGAGACAGGCAGCGCAGTGAACTCTGCTGGGGATGGCCTGGAGCAGTCCTCCAATCATCTGTCCCCATGCGGGGAGCAAGTCTTCTTCCTTCTCTGAGAGCTGCAGATGAGGGCTAACCTCAACCTGCAGGTGAGCAGCTGGGTGTCATTACCACCCAGAGGGGCAGGGCAGAATGGGCAGAGGGAGTCCTGTGTTTGTACAATACCATGCAGCTGAGCCATTGCAAGGATTGTATTTAGTGTAGACCTCACCATGTAAAATAATGAATTTTGGACACAAGTTCCAATATTCAGTGCGGCTATTTTTCTGGACCTGTGCCACAGTGGACCCACGCTTTACATGCAGGTCCCCATACATTTACCAATTCTTTATAGAGTTTTAATCTATACTGAACGCAGTTCGTTAACTGTGAAGTATTTGTTCGCAAGCTGTAATTACCCATTTCCGATAGTCTGTTTTTTAGGTCTCGCCTATGCAGCGCTTCCGCTGTCTATTTGAGACATGCTGTATTCAGGTATTTGACTGGAAGCTCCGCCCATTTTCCTCCCATCTTTTCAATTGGCTCCCCTTGCTGTCCATTCCAAATGGTGGCTTTTGATTTGTGAATAGGCTTAGTAGTCCCTCCTTAGTACCGCCTTTTTTAGTTTTTTTAACCTCCCATAAGGACCGACCCTTTTACTTGTGTTGTTACTCAGTATGTTTCATTTACAATTAGTGCTCACTTTTTTCTTCGATGATTTTCTCCTATTGCATGCACGACATGCTTTCCTGCAATGGTGCCTGCTTTTCCACTCCTTCTGACTCTCTGCTCCTCATCACTGTCCTGCTTCAGGCACCATGCTGGAGGTTTCAGCACGGCCCCCGCTTTTATATTTTTATTAGTAATGGCTCCGCATTGGGTTCTGCCTCGGCCGCCATACTGTCGGTCCCAGCACGACACATGCAATGGCTCCTCATTGCATTCTGCCTCGGGTGCCATGCTGTATGCTTCAGCACGGCGCCCGCAATGGCTCCTCGTTGTGTCCTGCCTCCGACGCCATGCTGTAGGTTTACCATTACTGATAAAAATAACGTATACGAGCGCAACGTCAAGGCGTTTAAATTAGAGCAAGTATACCCATTTTTACGAGAAGATTATTATTCACAACTAGATTCTCGTCAGGCCTTGTCAGCCTACCAGGGCAGATCCAGAAATAGATTCAGCACTTTCTCAAGTACGTCTTCCTCTGATTCAACGGGGTCTGATAATAGAAATCAAAAGAAGGGAGTGTCTTTTTTAGAAAAGGGCAAACAAACAAAACCCAGGTACAAGATACCATGGGAAATGCGAACCCGGAGTAGCAATTACAAGTCATAGGTAACTCTACAACTGTAGTCAATCTGTCATCCAGAGTTTTGTCTATGGTGGAGGAAATAGTACTCAATCTTGGTCTAAAATTTGTACCCAGTAGAAACACCGACTTTACCAAATTGAAAATGGAGGCAATAGAGTTTTGCCGTAAGGTTAGACTGAAGGCTTTTTTTTGCCAACACTCCATTAATTTCAAGTGCAGAAACAACTGGCCTGAGGAACAAATCTAATTTTGTTCCTTACACTAATATTCCAAAACAGGTCCAAGCCTTTGAACAGGTATTACTGTCCTTCATTACCAAGATGGAGAAAGCAAAGACTTTCCCTCAACAAAATATGAGCAAACATCAGAGAGACATAATTGGTTCGCTCAAGAATGACCCTTCAATAGTGATTAAACCAGTGGATAAGGGCGGGGCGATAGACATCTGGCCCCGTCCAATGTATCTGTCAGAGGGTGAGAAGCAAGTGAACAACACCTCCTGGTACCGTGCACTAACAGAGGATCCTGCAAAGGATATCCAAGGACAAATTGCAAGAGTTTTGGAATCCGGCAAAGAAAGTGGCTTCCTGGGTAACAAAGAGTATGATTATCTCTCTAAGAAGTGCCCAAGGACCCCCGTTCTTTATCTTCTTCCGAAGGTACATAAGAACCTGACAGAGCCCCATCGGACGCCCTATCGTGTCGGGCTGTGATTCCTGTCTAGAGCCGATAGCACAATATGTAGATTTTTTCCTAAAGCCGTTCTTGTGTCAGGTTAAATCCTATTTGCGTGACACAACCGATTTTTTGAACAAAGTCGAAGGTACCAGCTTTGATCCACAATCACAAATCATGGTTACAATGGACGTTACGTCCTTGTATACCCAAATCCCCCAGGAAGAAGCCTTGGAGGTCATGCAGCTATATCTGGACCTGAGAGAAAGACCACACCGGGTTCCCACTGCCTTCATTTTAGAGCTGGCAGCAATAGCACTGAAGAGAAATTATTTTACCTTCAACGGCCAGTTCTACATGCAAGTGAAGGGCACTGCCATGGGATGTCCTTATGCCCCAGAAATGGCGGTGCTCTTCATGGCGCAGTATGAAAAAAAGTTCGGGGATATGAACAACCCTTTCAGACACCAAATTATACAGTGGTACAGGTATATTGATGACGTCTGGCTCCTGTGGCAGGGGAGCCAGACCGACTTAATGGCCTTTCACGAATGGCTTAATACTAGGCACAGAGACATAAAATTTTCCATAGAGAATAGCTCCAGCCATATGACCTTTTTGGACATTGAGCTAAGGTGTGAGCACAGACGGTTGGTAACATCATTGTTTAAGAAAGACACTGACAGAAATACGATTTTACACCACAGGAGTGCACACCCCCGCAGTCTAAAAGCTAATTTACCCTATGGGCAATTATTAAGAATAAGACGCAATTGCTCGGATATACAAGACTATGAGCGCCACGCACAAGCGTTTTGCTGCGACATGCAAGAGCGGGGTTACCCTCGAAAGCTCCTTAAACATTCTCTCAAGCACGCTAAATATACGCCTAGAGAATCCCTGTTACAAACTAAACAGCGCACACCTCTGGATAAACTTGTGCGCGTCACAACCTTCTGCCCAGACACACACAAACTACGACAGGCTGTATTAAAGAACTGGCACCTTTTGGAGGGGTTGAACTGTCCGTTCCCCAAACCCATTTTTGCCTACAGAAAAAATCGCAGTATTGGCCAAGAACTCATTCGGGTTGATGTAATCATCCCCAAGCCCAAAAGCGACTTATTGGCGCAATGGAATCTCAAGCCAATCGAGGGCCACCACAAGTGTGGCAACTGCGCCGCTTGTCCGAGCACAATAGAAGGCGATGAGTTTGTCCACCAAGCTATCAAGTGGAGACACAAAGAGTTCTCTAATTGTAGAACCAAGAATGTTGTGTATATGATACTATGTCCGTGCCCATTAATTTATATTGGAAAAACCAGCCAACAAGTGAATCTAAGAATCAGCCAGCACCGATCACGTATCAAGAGACAAGTTATGTCTGCTCAAATGGTTGAGCACTTTTGTGAAAAGGGCCACAAAGAACAAGAGTTCAAATGGTCAGTACTGTATACCATGAATTCTAAGTCCAAATGCCATGACGTCGAGCGCGTTCTGCTACAGAAAGAAGCGTATCTGATTCTAAAATGTAATCGCGCACAGACTGGCCTGAATACTCTGTCTGAGATAGCGCATGTATAATCAAATTTGCAGGTTCCGCCTTGTCCTGACTTGCATCGGTTAGACATCCCTGGTTTGCCCATTGGTCTTTGTGATTTATTTCTTCACATTGATAATAAAATTGGTCCTTGGCCTTGAGATGCCCTTTGAATGTTTTTATAAGTACAGTTTGCCAGAGCCACTTGCTCCTTCAATATCCATAACAAGTTTAAAACACCTGGGGGCAAGCACCATTCACCCTTTATTAAAAAAATTTTATGAGGACAACGTGCCAGAAGTAGGATATTAATCTACGTGCATTCTGGTTACATAAAATGTTTTTGTTTAACTGACTGCAATCTTTCGGACTTCCCTTCCCAGAATGCACCAGCTCATTCCAGCGCATAAAACAAACAGGAAACAGCGGCGGCCATCTTAATAGAGAGAAAGAAGACCCCATCAGTATCGAGTAGTGGCTAAAGCAGCAGGTAATTATCCACCCTGCAACAGTAAGCGTTTATTTAGCGCCCCAACAATCTTAAACATACCGCTAAGGTCGTGTTTTGTTTTCTATTAGGATGGTGATAGTGACACTCCTTTTTCCTTGAAAATAAGAAAACGAAGGAAGGTAGGCCACCTTAATTGTTTCTACCCACCGTGTTACCCTGGTTGCATGCCGCAAAGTTAATAACGCAAATCTCCCCAACACCACAGATTCAACCTCGATGGTTACGCCGCAAAAATTGATCTCGCCGTAATCCGGCAGTACTCAAAGAATAAGGTACGCTTTTTCCCCCCCTTCCACTTTTAATTTGTTCTTGTCATTAGCAAAATGAATTGACCAAAAATGCAACTTAAACACACTTAAAAAATCTCTTTAGGCATCCCTGTCTGGCCACGGTATTTATCAAAAGGACCTTCAAAAGACCCCTCTCGAAGTCCTCCTCTGAACAAATTTGGTATGTAGCACAGAACGGTTTGTAGCTACTGAATGGAAATAAGGAGCCCACACGCTAGATCAAGTAAAATAATGTTTTTGCATCTTGCAGATACAAGATACATACAGCCCTGATGACAGACCAGTGACTTTACGCCTGGTCTTGAAACGCGGCGGCAGTGTTGTTTGGGAGCTAAAAACCATCATTGTTAAAAAACACTAGGACCGGCTGGTCCAGTATTAAAAAAACTCATAAGTCATTGAGTTACTTATATTCTTCCTCCCAACTATAGTTTCTCTCATTTATCGTTTGTAATAATTGTTGTTTGTGATGAAACCATTATCATTTTTTTGTAATTTTGTTGTAAATGCTTGATGTCAAAATGTTTTCTAATGTGTAAATAATGTTTGTCTTTAATGTTTGTAGAAAGTTTAATTAGCCTTGTAAATATTTGAATTTATTGTCTTTTTTCTGCTATGAATTTTTTGAAAACTTGAATAAGGTATAAAATAATGGACACAAAGTAATGTGGTCTAGGGAAGCGACAATAAATGGGAAGCGACAATAAATTGGTTTCTTACCCTTCAAAATACGTATTGAGTAATTGTGGTGTGGGCACTGTGTGCTGCTTGTTACTAGGTTTGAGCATGGCACCCGCTTTTATATTTTTATTAGTAATGGCGGCAGCGTGTGAAATTTTCTAAATGCTCGGCTTGCCCAACTTGCACCATTTCAACAACATTTTTTGGGGGGGGGGAGCGCGGCACGCTTTAACTAAAGCTTCCGCGCCTTCCTTTCTTTTTTTTAGGCAGCATGGCACAACAGTTCTCCGGTCTCTATGTTCAGAAGACCCCAAGTGCCCCCAGCAGGATGACGCCATGCGCAGCCACATCAGCATCTTTATGGGAAGCCGTTCACGTCAAAATTACAGATCCCCATATACGACACCTTCTGAAATGCATATCGTGATGCAAAATGATTATGACACACACCAGAATGAATATAATATATGTGAAGGTAAATATGACACCTGGCAGAGTGAATCTGACTTGAACCAAAACAAATATGAAACCTTGCAGAGTGAATATACTACTTAGTGATTATTATGGATAACACACACTCTGAAATGAATAAGAGATATATTGAAATATACATCAATGATACTTTAATCAATATGGCCCTCGCTATAAACAATATAGCAATCAGTGAATCAAATGCAATATGCATCAAAAATAATGGGACATTCCTTGAAATGACTAACATATGCCAAGAGGAATATGACATATAATAAAATGAAAATGACAGATTGAAATGAATATAAGTTACTGAAATGAATATATTATATTCTGAAAAGTATATAATGCATATTGAAATTGTAATAACATACACTGAAATGAATGTAACACATAGTGTAATGAATATAAATTAAGTTGAAATGAATATTACCTAGATTGCAATGAATGAGATGTACAGAAATGAAAAGGAGATGTTTTCAAATGAACATGGCTTGTGTTGAAATGAATATAAGCCCCATTGAAGTGAATTGAACATGCCTTAAAATGAGTATGAACAAAGCTGAAATTCTCATGGCTTTTGTCAAAATTAATATGACATGCATTGAAATTAATATGCTACATATTCAAATGAATATGATACATGTTAAAATGAATATGAAATAAGTTGAAATGAATATGAGATCTATTGAACTGAATTTGCCATGTTTTAAAATGAATACGAGTAAAATCAAAATGAATACAGCTTGCTTTGAAAGTAATTTGATACACATTGACATGATTATGATATGTGTTGAAATGGATATAATTTATGTTAAAATTAATATAAGATTTGTTATTTTGAATGAGACATCCATTGAAAGCAATATGATATATGCTAAGATGAATAGGACATGCATTGAAATGACTATGAGCCCCATTGAAATTGATTTAAAATGTCTTAAAATGAATATGACCAACAGTGAAAATAAAATTAAACTTGTCAAAATCAATATGTTATGCTTTGAAATGAATATGATATACATCAAAATGGATATTTCATGTATTGAAATGAATATGACCTATGTTGAAATGGATGTGGGCCATGTTAAAATGATTATGACAAGTGTTGAGGTGAATCCGACATCCATTGAAATGAATATGACATTCATTGAAAGGAATATGACATATGTTAAGATGAATATGAACCACTTTGAAATGAATATGGCACCTGTTAAAATGAATATGTCCACATCAAAAGGAATATGACATTTATTAAAATTAATATGGCATTTTTTAAATGAATATGAAACTATTTAAGATAAAGGTAACATGCTTTGAAATTAATAACCACATATCGAAATGAACACAAGCCATATTTAAATTAATATGACACCTGTCCCAATGAATATGGCTTGGAATGAACTTATGTTGATTTGCTTTAAAATTAATATTACATATTGAAATGAATTTTACATAGCCTGAAATGATATAATGAGGACTACATTGAATCAACTACAATTAATAACAGAGATTTAACAGAATATAAAACAAGGAACAAGTCTTTATCATGCATCCATTACATGCATCTATTTGCAATGCAGGTAAGTATTTCTACATTTGTCACACCGTACTGATCACATAGGTGAGTATTTGTGTAAATAACATAATTGTTTTTGTGTGCGTGGAGATAAAAGGAGGTAAGGATGATTTTAGGGTTTAAAGGTGGTTGGAGCTAAAGGGAGGTAGGAATTATTTTTGGATTTAGAGGTGGGTAGAGATAAAGGGAAGTAATGGTGCTTTCAGGGTTTAGGAAGGGGGTAGATGACGTAAAGGAAAGGAAGGAAAAAAAAGGTTCTCATGTACAAAATAAAAAGAAACACACACACATATAAATCCATATACATGGGCGTGCACACATATGTATATATCTTTATCGTTTCAGGATGTCTAAATTATACAAAAGAGTAAGTAGGGAACTCTGGGTAGTTCCCAAGTTTACATGGAGTGCAGTTCCTTTCTATGGAGCACTCTACAACACCCACAAATCTGCTCACCTCAAATGTCCATTTTTAAGTATAGGATTTGTACAGTTCCATCCACTCCAAGCTGAAAAGTAACTAAGGGCCTCATTACAAGATTGGGAGTCTTGGAGTGGGCTGCCACACCAGCGCCATACTCCAAGACCACCAAACTCGTAGTCTAGCTGCCCGCCATATTCTGATTGAAATACATGTCAGGCAGTCCTGCCGGCCCATGCCGGTGCCTATCAAAGAGTCATATGTGAGCCTTAGAAAGGAGGCAGCATGCAACCGCCACAGCATTTTCCAGCATGGCATGGACTGTGAAGTCCATGCCGTGCTGGAACACGATGTGCATACAGACAAGGGTGCAAACCATGTGCCCCCCTGCATGTGTCTCCTGGCCCAGAGGCAACAGAGGGCCACATAGGGCCCCCTTAGTTTCCTCACCGTGACACTTTTCATGGTGGGCTTACCGCCATGAAAACTGTAGCGGTCAGGAAACTCGTAATATGCTTGGCGGTGCCGAAGCGGCACCACCAGCATATTGCGGGCCTCAGACGCTGCAAAACTGACAGGGATTTTGTAACCCTGTGGTAACAGCGGTCCTACGGTGGTCCGACCATCAAACTCATAATATGGCAGTAAGACTGCCGGTAGCCGCACTGCTACATGGGTTTGGCAGTCCATTGAACTGCCAAATTTGTAATCAGGCCCTGTCTTCTGTCATTTTTACAGCAAAGTCTTTACACACAGGATTAGCTAGTGCCATCCATGCCAAGAAATAAAATAACCAAAGTGTTATACCATTCCAGGCACTGTATCACAGCTTTGAATTGAATAAAAGCAACCCTTGACACATGAGTCACTCAATCAATCATGTGACTTGTACAGCGTGACTACTCACCCGTAAGGGTCTCAAGGCACTGGTAGGGGGACTGCTGATCCTTAGAAGGCACTGTGGTTCAGTCAAAGACCCAAGTCTTGAGGTCCTTTCTGAATTGAGGCAGTGATGATGATTACCTGAGGTAGAAATACAGTGTGTTCCAGGTCTTTGCTGCAAGGTAGTAGAAAGATCGTCCTCCGGCTGTGGTGTTGCGGAAACGTGGCCAGGGCCAGTTGGGCAGAGCGGAGGAGTCTGGTGGGTGAGTGTAATGCGAGTCGGTGGTTGAGGTACGCAGGTCCCATGTCGTGTAGGGCTTTGAAGGATGAGCTTGAAGCAGATTCTTTTGTTGACTGGGAGCCAGTGGAGGTCTCAGGTGCCCAGTGATGTGGCCGTGGCGGGGGATATTGAGGGTGAGTGTGGCAGAAGCAGTCTGAATGTTCTGCAGAGGAGTTTCTGATTGATGCCGGCGGAGAGTGTGTTGCCGTAGTTGAGTCTGTTGCTGATGAGTGTGTGAGTGACCATCTTTCTGGTCATGGTGGGGATCCGCTTGAAGATCTTTCGGAGAAAATGTAGCATGTGGAAGCAGGATGATCAGACTACGCTGATCTGGAGTCCAGAATGATACAGAGGTTTCATGCGTGGTCTGTGGGTGTGGGGGATCCATGGTTTGTGGGCGTGGGGGGATTCAAGGGCTGTAGGTATGGGGGGATCCAAGGTCTGTGGGCCACCAGGAGTTGTCCCTGGCAGACTGGGTTTGTTGGTGAGGAAGAGGATCAGCTGGGTGTCATTGGTATAGGCAAAGATGTTAAATGTGTTGAGTGGGGCTCAGGGAGGAGCTCTGTGATCTCTGAGCGTTCAGAGTGCAACTGTGGTAGTCTGATTCTCTGTGTTTGGCCAGTGACGAAGGAGCGGATCCATTCCAGGGCTTTGTCGCGGATGTCAGCTTTGTGGAGTCTTGTGCATAGGGTGCGGTCAGAGATGGTGTTGAAGGAAGCAGAGAGGTCCAGGAGGATGAGGGCTGCAGTTTCACCTTGGTTGAGGAGGGTGCAGATGTCATCTGTGGCTGCAGGTAGGGCGGGCTCGTGCTGTGGTTGCTTCAGAAGCAGTACTGGGAGAGGTCCAGGATGTGGTTCGCTTCAATGAACTCAGAAAGATGGATTTTGATTGTCTTCTCGATGACATTAGCTGGGAAACGGAGCAGAGAGATGGGTCTGAAGGTTTTGAGGTCCTTCGGGTTGGCAGAGGGTTTCCTCAGCAAGGGGTTGATCTCTGCGTGTTTCCAGCTTTCAGGAAGGTGGCGGAGTTGATGGAGCAGTTGATGGTGCAGCAGAGTTTGGAGCAATGGAGGTGGCGGCTCTGTTGAAAATGTGGTTCGGGCAGGGGCCCGAGGGGGCTCCAGAAAGAATGCTCTTCATGGTCTTGAGGGTGTTGTCAGCAATGAGGGGAGTCCAACTGAGCAGGGTCTGCTGGGGTCCGGTGTCATTGGGTGCGGTGGTGCGGGGGGGGGGAGGGTATTGGGTATTGAAGCTGTCATATATCTCCTTAATCTTGTAGTGGAAGAAAGTGCTGCAGTTGCTGTAGAGGTCTTGGGAGGGTGAGTTGTCTCCTGTCTCTGTGCTGGGTTTGGCGAAAAGTTCTTTGCTATTGAATACATTGGTGTTGATCCTTTCTTGTAGGGACGCTTTCTTTGTTCTAATGAGGTGGTGGTGTGCGATGACAGTGGTTTTTGAAGGCTGAGTGGTCCTCTGGGGTCTTTCTGCTCCTCCATCTCTTCTCGAGCCATCTACAGATGCGTCTGGACTCATGAAGGACGGGAGAAAACTAGCTGGCTTTTTTGGAATGTCGTTTGCCTGTTTTTTTGTGGGGGGGAGCCAGTGTGTTGGCGCAGTTAGAGATCCATCAATGGTGGTTGCATGCTGAGGTATTAGTGTCTGCAGATGTCGGCGGTGGGGTTTTGCTGGGGGAGGTTGTGAGCTGTTCTTCAGTTACTTTGTTCCAACAGGTTAGCATTGGCCGCAGTGGTGTATGGTGGGTTTGGACGCAGGGGTGGTCGATCCAATGGAGCTCAGAGGTGTGGCTTAAGGTGATGTTGCCGCTGGCAGAGAAGATGGTGTTGAGCGTGTGTCCTGCTCAGTGGGTTGGGGGAAGAGACCCATTGTTTGATTCTGATGGTGGGGAGGTACTCCAGCAGGGACAATGTGTTCTTGTCATTGAGGTTGTCCAGGTGAAAGTTGAAGTTGCAGAGGAGGATGTATTCTGTGGAGGCCAGAGCGTGTGGTGCGATGAAGTCGATGATGGAGTCGCCAAAGCGTGGACGGGCCCGGGGAGTCTGTAGATGAGGGTGCTGCAGAGGGTGGTGTTCGGGTTGGTCTGGACCTGTAAGTGGAGGTGCTCCATGTTGGTCGAGTGGTCGTCCGAGTGGGTATTGAGGCGGAGGGTACTTTTGTGTACAATGGGGATGCCTCCACTCAGTTTTTTGATGCAGTCATTGTGAATGATCTTGTAGCCATCCGGGATGGTGATGGTGATGGTGATGTCCAGGGCAGAGGTGGAGTTCATTCAGGTTTCCATGAGGAAGGTGATGTTGGGGTCGATAGAGTAGAGTATGTCCCAGATTTCCACTGCATTTTTGTGGAGGGAGCTTGTGCTGAGCAGAATACAGCTGGCGCGTGGGGTCCGGTATTTGTCCGTTGTGCAGTGGGTGCGGCTGTTGGGCGGTGGTTGGTGAAGGTACAGCTGCAGTTTCAGCAGGAAAAAGGGCCCAAGGTGTCATTTGGCGATGCCCGGCAGCACACACATATGTATAGATTATATATATATATGTATATTACCTACTGGCGGTCGCCAGTAGGTAGTTATAGTTAGGATTGTTTTCCATAGGAAATCCGCAACATTCTATTGGGAATAACTTTGGCGCCGGTTGAGGAATTTGCCTGAAAATTTCCTCAAATTTGCCTCGTGGCGCTCCGGTCCTTCCCTGAAAGTTTGGGGGGGATTCGACAAGCGGGGGCCGAGATAAAAGGGGGGTCCCAAAACGTGTTTTCCCCATGTTAATTTCCGTAGGGCGGTTGGACTCACTTTTAGCCCGAACGGCTGAATGGATTTCCACCAAATTTGGCAAAATTGTAGGGACTGGTAGCCCGATGTGCCTTTGCTATGTCTCAAGATATGTGCTCTAGTGGATTTTGAGTAATTTAGGTTAAAAAAAATATATATATCTATAAGCGCGCCCCGGTACACGTACCTGGGAGCGTACCGAGCGCGCTACGTGAGTTCGCGTGCGGAAAGCTGATTGGCTCTCGGGTGTCTGTCAACATTCTAAACAGTCCGGAGCGGCCGCCATCTTGTGTCTCGGTAGGATCGAGACACAAGAGGTGGCAAAAACAAAGGGGGAAATGACCATAAGGGGGCAGGGTAGACCCCCCCTGACCCCCTAGGTTTGATGTGGGGGCCATAAAAGGGGCAAGCGGTGCAAAAGATTATATTTTATTTTTTTCGATTTTCACTGGGGAGCGCCCGGTACGCGCACCGGGAAGCGGACCGGGGAGCGTACCATGGGGAAAAAAGAATGACAGTTTTAAAAAAAATGTAGCCTTTATTTATAAATTGGAGGTAGTTCTAAAAAGAACTGTTTTTTTTCTTCTTTTTGTTGTTTTATATTTTTTTGTGTTTTTTGAACATTTTGTACTTTTTTTGGCTTTTATGAACTAATTTTTAATTTTTTTGTTATTTTTATGGGGAGAAACAAAAAACAGGGAATTGAAAATTGCTCAACTGGAGCAAAAAGAAAAAAGGAAAAAATTTGGGTTTTTTGGGGCATTTGTGGTTGTCCCCAGCAAGGACGATGAGCTTTATGCTCAGTTCACCATAGGAGATGGTCTTACCACAATAAATACATGTTATTCGGAAATCCCCAAACCGTGGTTGAAGGCAAGGGATCGTCTCACTTGCCTCTGGTCCTGATGGAGTGGGTTGCTTTCTTTTGGAGGTGGTGATTGAAGATTGGGGAGGGTTACTGGCCAGTTCCCTCATCTCTGCAGCAGAATAGTTGATCGGATGCCTGCGCTGCATGTGGCGAATCATGGTGTTGTTTCCAAAAGAGTATTTTTTGTTAGGGTTCCCCCTTGAAAGTTCCATGCCACAGATTATGCAAGTCACCTTGGCCGCATTGACTTTTTACTTGCCCTCTGGGATAGAAAAAAATTCCCATACAATGTGTGGTCTTGGCTGGTATGGGGTATTGTCTTCTTGCAGCAACCTTCTCCTCCCATCCTCCTCCTCCTCCTCCTCCTCCTCCTCCTCTTGTTGACCACCAATGTAATCTTGTGGTGGTCCTCTTGGTGGTTGTGGTGGTGGTGGTGGTGCAGATGCTCCAGCTGCTGCTGCTACTGTAGCCATTTTAAAGTACAAAATATAACACAAAGATATCCAAACAGGTCTTCCTCAGTCAAAGGACAAAGTCAGAATAAGGAAAAAAGGTGGGGTCTTTCATCATTTGGAAAAAAAAAATGAGCTGAACCAATGAAAAGTGTTATTTCCAGGTCACATGACTCAGGCCTTCGTCATTTGGAAACCAAAACTGTTCTGCACCAATGAAAAGTGTTATTTTCAGGTCACAAGACCCGACGCGCTTACGCTACGCGCCCACAGGCGCGCCCCGGGGCACGTCGCGTAAGCGCGTCAGATAATTACGTTGCGCGATCGTATGCGTGTGGGTGCTTCCGGGCGCGCTTACGCCGTACGTATCACGCGGACGCGGCTACACGATACGTCACGATGATGTTTTTGTTCACGGCAATAGCGCTAACGGGACGCTCCCCGGTACGCGCCCCGGAGCGCGAAGGAAAATTGCGCTGACCGCGGCGCTCCCCAGTACGCGCCCCGGGAGCGCTCCAGGGCAAAAAAAATAAAAAGTAGACAATATAGGTTTGAGGCCCTATATATAGTTAGGAATTAGCATTAAAAAAACCTTTGCAATTCACTGAAAAAACCATAGGTTTCACACCAGTTATAGCTAGGAATTAGCATTTAAAAAACCTAAGAAATTCACTGAAAAAACCATAGGTTTCACACCAGTTATAATTAGGAATTAGCATTTAAAAAACCTATGAAATTCACTGAAAAAACATAGGTTTCACACCAGTTATAGTTAGGAATTAGCATTTAAAAAACCTATTAAATTCACTGAAAAAAACATAGGTTTCACACCAGTTATAGTTAGCTGGAAATTTTCCTGACATAAAACCATTGAAATTCCACGTTATAGTTAGTTGGACTCACTATAACTTGCGCGCCTGCAATGCACTGCTGATGACGTCACATATTACATCACTCATGACATGGTCAGTGACATCACTCATGACATCACTGATGACACCATCCAGTGAATGTGTGTCTTTCTGAAAAATAAATATGTTTTATATATGTATTTGTAAAGGTTGATGGAAGAATAAACGGTAAAATATGTGTCTAAATGGATGTTTATGTTTATTATGTTTTTTATAAATAAATTGTTTGGTTAACTGCCTTATTAAGTGTATTTTAGTGAATACATATATTAGCGAGTAACTTTTAAATATTGAAATGTATGTATCAGTGTTTCACTTTGTGTATAAGTGGCTGCATGGGTTGGTGACTGACTCACTGTTTGTATGTGTTTTGAAGACAGCATATGTGCAGGACTGTATGGGTGGATGAGTGTGTATATGTGTGTGTTAGTGAGTGAATGACTGTCTCACTATTGTCTTTATCAGTAACGACATATGTTTTAATCTAGTATATGTGAGTATTGATGTATATAAGTGAGTATATGTGAGAGTGAGAGACTGTAAGAGTTCCTGTTTAAATAAGTATGTGTTTCTATAAGTGATTGTTTAAGAGAGTGAGTATGTGTAAGTTTCCTTAGATGTAAAGTGGTAGTGTGTGTATAGCTGTATATGCAAATTAATGGATGTTCAATAGTTTATTTGCATGTGTGATTATGTGTGTGAGTAACTTTTGGATGACTGTCGGTGTGTAACAGGATGTATAGGTGTTTCACTACATATGATGAGTGAATATATGTATGAGTGACTATATAGAACTGTTGGTGAATGAGTGGATGTGTATATAGATGGTGGTATTACTGAATTGGTTGTTGTAACTGGTATGGGTATCTCCACTTTTTTGAAAATGTTAGTTTCTATTTTTGAATATATGTTTCAAGGGTTACTTTACAGTGAAAGGAGGTCTGTCACTCTGTCACAAGGATGGTGTCATCAGTGATGTCATGAGTGATGTCACTGACCATGTTATGAGTGATGTAATATGTGACATCATCAGCAGTGCATTGCAGGCGCACAAGTTATAGTGAGTCCAACTAACTATAACGTGAAATTTCAATGGTTTTATGTCAGTAAAATTTCCAGCTAACTATAACTGGCGTGAAACCTATGGTTTTTTCAGTGAATTTAATAGGTTTTTTAAATGCTAATTCCTAACTATAACTGGTGTGAAACCTATGGTTTTTTCAGTGAATTTCTTAGGTTTTTTAAATGCTAATTCCTAACTATAACTGGTGTGAAACCTATGGTTTATTCAGTGAATATATATATATATATATATATATATATATATATATATATATATATATATATATATATATATATATATATATATATGAAGCAGATAACTCTGGGTAGTTCTCACGTTTAGGTGTAAAGCAGCTACTGTATAGGGAACCCTCAACACCAGCAACACTCACCTCAAATGTCTGTTTTTCTATCAAAGTCTTTAAGCGTAGGATTAGCACAGTGCCTTTCACGCCAAGATAGAAATGTGTCACGCAAGTCATATGCTACCATCCAGACTCCCAGGTGCAGGACACACAGGACTTGAGGAAGCATGAACAATTTTAATTTCCCCTTTATCAGAAATAAATTGGAAGGTGCAGGTCTAGGCAAGTACGGAGGCCTCTGTCCTTTTTAGGCGCCAGAAAGTAGTGATATAGAAACCATGACCTACTTCTGATGCTGGCACCCTCTCCTCTTGATTGCTCCCTTGGCCAAGAGAGTCAACACTTCCAGATGGAACACAGAGAGGTGGTCCTATGTCAGCTGGTTGTAAGTGGTTGACATGGGTGTAGGTGATGTAATAAAGGAGATGGAGTAATCCCTTTTTACAATCTGTAAAACACAATGGTCGGATGTTTCCAAACTCCGGTGGTGCAGGTGATGGCCTATCCTGCCTGAGGGCAAACTAAAGGGGTTTGAAGGCTGCAGCTGCTTTGGGCGGTGTACTTTGGCTACCTCTCCCACATGGTCTCTGGTCCATGGGTGGACTGTGGTCCAGAACTACGAAAAGGCTGGGAAGGTATGAATGCTGTTAAAAACCCCCATGTGTGGCAGCAGGTTGACTGATGTTGATGAAGGGCCATGGAGAAGCCCAAGGAGCTAGCCATAGATCTGCTATCCTTGAATCACAGCCGCACTGAGCCTGTTTTCTCTCCAAAGAGATGAGACCCCTCAAAGGGCATGTCCATTAGTGAGGCTTGGGCATCCCCTGAAAAGCAGTTGGTTCTCAGCAAGGTATGGCGGCGAAGGGCCGCCGACAATGAGGTCACAGCAACTCTGTTGTGTTCAGTGCGCATAGTACGTTTAATTTTGCTGCATCTCTCCCCTCAGCAATGGCTTCAGAAAGAATGGCTTGGCCTCCTCCGAGTCCCAGATCATATGAGAGTATCGGCCCAAGATACATGCGGTGTTCACAGACCACAGTGCAAGGCTGGCAGAAGAGGACATCCTCTTCCAGGAAATATCATTTACCCCGCAGTTTCAACAAAGACCAGCTTATACAACACAGTCACTACCCCGACTATGACGTTACGGCATGTTACTTCATTGCACAAAGTGTTGCAATGACTCGCTGTATGGGATGCGTTGTTGGACTGGTGTTGGATTTTTAAGTCAAACACCTTCCCTACTGATGCATAAACTGGAGTTGGAATAGTAATTTATACTATTACAAAGTCCAGTGCCACCTAAACCAAGTCATCGTAATGACTTGCGTGGTAAAGTAACATGTGGTAACGTCACAGTCGGGTAGTGAATGCATTGTAAAGGCATGTGTGGTAAATGCATGTGGGGTTCCTTCATTCAACCCGTCTTCCCAAAGGTATCCAACCTCTTGTATCCCCAATCCGGTGGAGTGGTATGGAACACATCAGGATTAACTCCAAATTTGGAGACCTTGGCCACGAAGTTCTCCAGGGTGGAGTGCTGGGTAAGGAAACTTGGGTCCCCAGGAGCGGAACAACGGTGGCAGGAAATTGTATTAGGTACAGCAGGGCCTTTGTAGGGCGCGGAACAGGCCCGAGTAGGACATCAGTAAGGGCTTCATTAAAAGAAGGGTTCAGATGGGGTGACTCACTACTGAAGCACCTCTGTAAAGACATTTGTCTTGGCTGCCAATGAAGGTCCAAAACCTCAGCCACCTTAAACACCACCATAGCAAATGAGGCATGCAGGAAACACACTTGTCAGCTAGCTGACCATGAACAGGGGTGGGAAGTTTTATTTTATTTTTTTAAGTAGTAAATTCTGTTTTACACTTTTAGAATTATTTTTGGGCTGCTAGGTGTTAAATATGGGAAGTCAACTACCTCTGATGCTAAGCTGTTTAGGCTGATGCTCGTTGTGACTATGAAGGGAAGGTAGTTGATACATGTTTTTTGTTGCATTTTCTACTTGGGGAAGTTGCGAAAAGGGGGGGGTTCTGGCTTTGTCTTTTTAATTCTTCCAGTTTTTTTCTCTATTTTGATTTCTGTTGGGTAGGCCAAACCTAAGGGGATTGTGGTTTTGACTGTAAATGTACTGGGTGCCTGCCAACGAGGGCCCCAGTGCCAGAGCTCTTCCCCTTAAACTGTACCACAACTGGCACAGATTCAGACCACTTTACAAGTCCCTAGTAAAGGGTATGTTTGGTACCAAGGGCACAGAAACTGAAAAGGGACCACTGGGGCTGCAGCACCAATTGTGCCATCCTAGGGTCCACTCACCAAGGCTATGCAAACTACCACTGCAGGCTGCATGCCTTGATGCAAGCAAAACTAAAAGAGTCAACATGGCACATATCTCTATGTTTCAATGGAGTTTCAATGGACGTAACCTGCACTCCTAATTTTAGAAAATATTAAACTGTCACTCTAAATTCCAATGGTATTCAAAACAGTATGCAAGGTGCAACCCTGTAAAAACCTGGTTAGCCTCCCCATTTTGCAATATGAGGCCTCTTTTTGAATTGTGTTGGTGAATTTCGTTTTTGTTGACAGTAGAGTCCTTTTTTATACTGAACACGTATTCCTACAGAGAGGTATTCTGTTGGCGGCCATTGGTGCCGGTGAGTGTTTCTTTGTGGGTCTTGTATAGCACAGAGTTTACTTTTTGGTTTTTGCACTTTCAGGTTTTTATACACTAGATATTAACTCACATCACTAATCTTTGACGTTGCATAGCATGACTTTGCACTTTTTGCGTGATTTGAACACATTGTGCCCTCACACTTTTTAGTGGGCCTTAATAACATTGGTTGCAACGCTGGTGTAGTTTAATGTATACAGATTGGATTTTTCACATATAGAACTGTGGTTTGTGTACCTTATAACACATTTTTGAGTTAACTTATTATGACGGTGTTTGCACGCACATGATGAGAATCAGAAACATGTGAAATATTTGTATATCTTTACAGCATTCCCCTGATGAAGGTGCTTAGCATCGAAATGCATTGGGAGTTGTGAACCATCAAACATTCGTTCTCAAGCTTTAAGAATCGAATATTCAACAAAGAAAATAAATATACAGTGTATTGAATTGTGAAGATGGTTGCAGTATCTTTTCTAAAAGCCACACTTGATATATAATAATGTGTTGTCTTTATTGATATGCACCAGCAACAGTTTGTGATTTATGATGAGCATATATATGTTTTGAACAAAATTTGTTTATGTAAATAGGAAGGTGAACAATTGAAAACATTTGGTTTAATGAACCATATACCTTACAGGATTGGTGAATAGTGCATCCTCATGTTCAAACATACCTCTGTGTGCCATACTTACAGACACTGCCTGTGATGTAGGTAAGCCATCCCTACAGCAGACCTTACCAGTCCTAATGCAGGGTTCACTATACCTCAGGTGTAGACATAGCTGCAGGAGCAGCTATGCCCCTACAATATCTAAGTCCATTCTTGGAAACTGTAAGTGCACTGGAAAGCCATATCGAGTGCATGGGCAGGACACTCGTCATTACAAGTTTCCTAGCTCCATGATGGCTTCACTGAACCCACAGATGTTTGGTACAGAACATCAGGTGCGCCCTGAAAACCTACAGACTACTTGTGTGGTTACTGACCATCCCCAGCCAGCCGCCACCACTAGATGTGTACTTGACCTCATGAAGTGAGAGCCTGCGCTCTCAGAGGCCGGGAACAAAGTCTCCTCCGGGCAGAGGTGTTTCACACCTCCCCAGGGCAGGAACAGCCTTCCAGGGTGGGACGCTTCAAAGGCCATGCCATCTTTGAAATGTAACCCAGGCAGCTCCAACTAGTGTTGGATGCCAACCGTCCTGTCATGACCTCACTCTTGGTGGGAGGACAGGTGGGAAAACTGGAAAGAATAGGAGGTGTGCCAACCTTCAGCTAGCACCTCCCCTAAGAAGTAGCAGGTGAGGGGAAACACATTTTCAGTCCCCGCCGTCTTGATTTGGAGGGAAATCGTCATGTTAGGGGCATGCACATACCCCAGTGGGAGGGGTCCTATAGAGGGTGTAGTCAACCTAAGGTAGATGGCCCAATGGCCATTACCTGGCACTACATTTAATGCCCCTAAATTTAGTATTCAAGCAGCATCCCAAAGCCCTGAACTTTGATGCACGTAAGAAGAGAAAGGCAAAATAGAGCTGTTGACCCCAAGAACAGAGAACCTGCTGTGGACATTTCAGCGCGAAACCTTACCCGCCACTGCAAACTTAACAATCGGTAAAGACTGCCTTATCCTGCCGCCGAGAGACCTCTACAAACCCTAAAGGTTCTCTAGCCATTCTGACTCAACCTCACTCAGACACAATCATTCTTGCTCACTTTGACTGATTCAGTATCACTCTCTCTCTCACACTGACTCACTGTCCCACTCATTCAGACTCACTCAGACTTGACTCACTCAGTCTAACAAAAAGTAACCTTCAGTTACACTCCCTGTCTGTCTCCGTCCCTCATTCATTCTCAGTCTTCTTATCACTCACAGTCCTCACTTTGACTCACTTTGACTCACGCCTTCATTGACAATCTCTTTTACTCACACAGGCTCACATATACACATTCTCGCGGACATACACTCACATATACTACACCTTATTTAAAAGCAGTTTTTACTCACCTTGCTGTCTATGTAGGTCCTGTTTGCTGCTGAACCATTCAGCTTTGAAAATTGAAACTGAAACCTCAAACCTGCGCAGGCGCAGATTCGAGTTTTCAGTCTCTACTCATTCATCCCACCCTTTCCCAACTCTATAAGCTCAGAAAGGGTGAGGTGACTTGCGGATTGATGTGTGGCCTCGCCACTGCAGGGCTTCAGCCTGCAATGCCCGTGTCTAACCTTATCTGTGAAGCTTTACCACATCACAGATTGGGAAGCACTGAGGAATGCCAGGGGCCTGAGGCCAGAGCTGGGGGTTTCAACAGCAGCAGATAATCTCTGATGGCTGGTGCAGGCTCCATTATGCATCTGCATGAGACATCAGACATTGTCTCTGTTAGAAGGTGGTTCTGCTCATCTGAGCCGCCCAGATTTTTTGCTTTTTGAACACCTAATTTTTAAGCTTTTACTGAGGGAGACCCTCATAAGCTGGGACTCACCCACAGTTAACTCATGTTGACAGAGACTGCATGTGGATTTTACCGGTGTCCCCCTTGTGAGAGAAGGCCACAGCGCTGCAGCCAGAGTAAGGGGCACCGGACTGGTTACATATAGACACTTGTATACATGCGTGTGCACATGTGTAGGGGCTTCTCGGGGAAGACTCCTGTCATGCGCAGACCAGGAGCAGGTACAAATAGAATGGTGTGGCAGGAATGATGCAGAGTTGGGTGATGACATGGAATAGGCTTTATAATGTGGGTAGACACATGGAAGGGAAAGTCAGTGTGTTTTACTGTTTTCACTGTAGGAACACTCTATTACTCTCCTATGTAGATGGGAACCACATGGGGTAGTTTCACTTCCCTAGGGCTTACACATTCCAGACATGCCGCAAAGTACACTGTAAGATGTGTAAAAAGAGGTATTCTGCTAAGTCCAAAGCCATATCTGTACTGCTTATGGGTCATCCAGAAATGTCATATTCCTCTGACTCAGCTCATAATCAGAGCCTGGCTGCGTGTGATCCTGCCAGGCTGGATTAATGACCTTCCTCCCCAAGCTGTGGCATCAGAGGCCTATCCCTTCTCCTGAAGCATTCCTAAGGGCAAAGGCCTCCTCTCCAGGAGGAAAAGAAGGGGGTGAACATGCAGGTTATCTATCAGCAGCTGTCTCCCGGTGACAGGCACCAGGGCTGCTCTGGGCCCGGGCCCTGAAGGCAGCAAGGGGGAAGGGGCCATTTCAGAGACCATGTGGCATGAGACCCCTGGACGACGTCATTTTTAAGTATCCCAGAGGCCTGTGCAGGAAGGAGGGAGCAGTGGCCGAGAGGTGAATTGTCGCTGCAAAATCGGGCAGAAGGGCCTTCCTGCCAGCCCCTAAGACAGAGCTCATGATTCTTGGTAATTCTTCATTATTCAGACGAATTGAGATGTCGCCGACCATTATGGGATCAGCACCCGTTCCCAAACCAAACATAAAGAGTTTGGGTTTCTGGCTGAACTCAGATCTTACTCTTAAATTCCAAGCCAGGAAGGTAGTTGCGGCCTGTTTTGGCATGCTTAAAATGCTACGTGTTGGACCCGGCCCTTTAGGCAGGTTCACCCCGAGACTTTTTGCTTTTTCCTAGCCTGTTTCTGTGACCTGGTGGTGGTGATTTTAGGCCTCAGCGCACTTTTTCACTGTGGTACAGTGTAAAGTGCTTGAGCTCTCTGTGTATGTGTGGTGAGTGACCTGCCCTCCCATAGAAATGAATGGGGAATATGTATGCCCATGGTAGTTCCTGATGTGTGGGGAGTGCAGGGGCGAGTTTGGTATGAGAGAACTCGTGAGATTGAATGCTGCTTAATGGTAAATGCGGCATGATTGTGTCTAGTCTAGAAGTGCCACTTTTAGAAGTTGGCATATTTGTGAAATTTGTGTCTGGCGTGTGAATGGCTGGTGAGCCTGGTCCAGGAGTGCCTGGGCCTGCTTGTGGATTGACTGTCTGGTTTGAGGGTGACAGCAGGGGCTGGAGAGCCCAGGAGGATGTCTGAGTCAGAGCGTGGATGAAAGGCAGCATCTGCTGCCAGGGAAGTGGGAGGAGATGGCACCTGATAGTGAAGGGCTGTGCCTGCCTGACCACAATGCTGGCTACACCCCCCCCGCTGGGCGACTGTCACCTCTGTCCCTGATACTGAAGGGACTTCCCTATAACCAGTTCTAGCTGGTTCTCACGCTGCCTGCACAAAGACTTCAAAGACTTTTTTCTGTATAAGAAGGGGCTGTGTCCCCTTCCAATTTGTTCTTGTTTTCAGGACTTGAATCTGCCAGGGGCTGCTGCTGCTTGGGCTCAGGGGAAGGCTTGCCTCCCTGAGCCCTGCCCAGCCCTTGGATGCCCTGATGGACTGCTGGGGGACTCTTCCTGACTGTCCCCCTGCCTGCTGCATTTCTTGGAGGACTTTTCTTGCTGGGGGCTATGCTGCTCCCTCTTTATGATTTCAGGACTGCCTGAAAGGACCTCGTTGCTGGACTGTGTGTCCTACTTTGCTGGGGACTTTTGGCGCTGTTTTCCCCCTGAAGAACTGTACTGGACCTTTCTTTAAACTTACAGTGCCTGGGAGCACTGCATTTCATTGCTAGCGCTGGGAGCGCTTTATTTTTCCCTTCTAGCACTGGAGAGTGCTGCTCTGGTCCATTAGCGCTGTATTTCGCCCCTAGCGCTTTAGAGCGCTTCATTGTCCTTGTAGCGCTTGGGAGCGCATTTGATGCCAATTCACGAAAGCCCACCTCGCTTTATTATTTACTTTGATCGAGAGCCCACCTCGATTTCGTCCTTTGTGATCGCCGCCCACCTGTCTGTCTGAATCGGGCCGCCGCGCTGCCCGCGGCGACCCGGAAGTGATTGACCGGCCGGCAAATCCTGTCGCGGCCGGAAGTCCCGCTCCCGCAGCTCGGGGGAAGGAGAAGATGTCGGGCTGGTGCGGGGCTCCCGTGGCCTGGAGGGAGCCCCGAGGAGAGAGAGATGTCCGGCGAGGGAAAGAAGAGTGAGGCCGACCCCGCAGCGGAGGAAGGAGCCTGCCCGGGTCCCGACGCCGGAGAGACAGGAACAGCAGCCGGTGAGTTGGGGCCGGCTGGGCCGAGTGGGGCCGGTGTGGTTATGGCAGAGGGGGGCGTCGGGGCACATTGCCGGTGCCCGCCCCCCCCGTGGGCTGCTAGCATGCCGGGCGGCCCCAGATGGTAGCGGGCCGCCCCACCATCGAGACCATTGTTGCTTGAGCGAGGCTCGTGGGGCATTTTGTTCTGAGTCCTCCGAGAGGGACTCCCCGCCCGCATTTTTGTGTTGTGAGCCCAGAGAGGCTCGGGGGCCAGGTTCTTGATGTCGAGCCCCCGAGGGAGGGCTCCAACGACCCCTTATTTGTGTTAAGAGCCTGCTAGGCTCAGGGGGGGTATTTTGTTGAGGAGCCAGAGGGCTCCAGAGAGAGGATTTGCTGCAGAGCCTGTGTGGCTCCACCATTTGTGGCACAATTCGCCAGAGGGGCTACTGAAGGCCCTGCCACGGTTTTTCATGATTCTTCAGCTGCCCAGCAATTAGTGGGCAGCTGCACCGTTTAGGCGCAATTTCAGGAGAGAGTCCCTGTGTGGGACAGAGAGGGCACAGTGGTGCCAGGCCTTCACAGCTGCGCAGCACTTAGTGCCAGCTGCTACGTTTAGGCTTTCTTTTCTTGAGACTGGCGCTGCATGGCAGCGCGCCCTGACAATTGGACCCAGGGCATCTTTGCCCAACAAGGCCAGTTGGCCTAGGGACTGCCACAGGTGGTGGCTTATGTAAGTTGTGCGCAATGTGGATATCTGCTATGTCTAGGATGGTAACTGCCTACTGTGTGTTTTTGCGCTATTGAGTTGTTGTGCACCTCTGAATGTAGTTCTATGCATCATGTGTCTTTCTTTCCCTTTACTACTCCTCTGAATGTAGGTTTATGCATCATGGGTAATATGTTCTTTCTTAGACCCCTAAACGCTGTGTGATACTTAGGTGGTTGTCCTTACTACTCCTCTGAATGTATATTTATGCATCATGGGTAATGTGTTCCTTCTTAGACCCCTAAACGCTGTGTGATACTTAGGTGGTTGTCCTTACACCTCTGAATGTTTTTATGCATCATGTGTTTCCCTTTACTACTCCTCTGAATGTGTTTTGGCATCATGGGTAATGTGTTCTTGGTTATACCCCTAAATGCTGTGTGATACTTAGGTGGTTGTTCTTTTTAGTACAGGTGGTCCTAGTAAGGTCCTGGTTCCTGTTACCAGTGGATACTGGTTGTGATCTTTTGATTACCATTTTATGTTTATTATTCTTTATTCTAGAAGTGCTATATCTGATTTTGACAGGCGCCCACGTGGCCCTGTCCTGTGCAAATAATCCCATGTGAATATTGCCCGTGCCAGTTGGCACAATGTATATGTGTGATTTTATCTGATGTGTTTTTACAATACAAAAGTTATTTTTATATAACCTTGTGTGGAGTTCCTTTTGTGGTGTGCCTGGGATGTTGTTGCTGTGAGGGTGCGCAAATGCTCAACACATCGCCTCCGGGATAAGCCTGTCTGCTCGTGCCAAGCTACCAAGGGGGTGAGCAGAGGTTATCTTGGCGTGTGACTTCCTTGCCCTGACTGGAATGGTGGTTTCTGCCTGGCTTTGGCGTCAGCCTTAGCCAACCAGAAATAGCCAGTTCTAACACTACGTAAAGTACTTTCCCTACTTCCTTTTCATGGTAGATAAACTGTAGTGCAAGCGCTTATTCTATCTCGCTTGGACTTCAATAATGCACTCTATTTGGGTGCCCTAGAGGCAGTACTTTCCAAGCTACAAATGATTCAGAACTGTGCAGCAAGAACTCATAAGCACGCCATATCAACAGTCAGCCAAGCCAGCCATGAAAGCTCTACATAGGTTGCCCATCCGGGAGAGAGTCCACTTCAAAGCTCTCTGTATTACCCACAGACTGCTTGGAGGGAAGGCACCTAAGATCATCTCCCCTTTAGTCAAAATATACAGTCCCAATAGGCCTTTACATTCAGGTGAACTGCACTTGGCCTTTGTCCCAAGGATCAAAAGAGCCCGAAGTGGAGGTCGGCTTTTCTGTTATAATGCCGCCAAACTTTGGAATTCTCTTCCTCTTCAACTGCGGAAAGAAAATAATCATATGACCTTTCGCAAGTTGTTGAAAACCTGGCTCTTTCCTAGATAGATCTCAAAAAGCTTCTGTCATTTTTAGCGCTGGGATGCCCATGGGTAGCCATGCTCTCTATAAATGCCACTTCTTCTTCAAAATTCTTTTAAAAGGTCTTCCACAGGAGAGGAGCTCTCTCTGGGGTGCGGTCTTGCTGAGGAAGACTGGTGCTATGGGCAGTTGGAAGGAGGAACTTCCTGACTGTCCGAAGACCCTGGACTGTGCCTTTCAGGGAGTCCAGGGCCAGTGAAGAGAATTCTGGGCCTCTACGCAAGGAGATGAGAGGCCCAGAAGGAGAGCTCCCTGCCAAGCCCACCCTCCTGGGGGGGTAGGAGGGTGGTGAAGAGAGCTCAAAGTGGCTAGGGCTGGCCACCAGGAGCACGAAGAGGTCAGAATGGTGGAAATCGGTTCCCTGGAGATATGCCCCCAGAAAGTAGGTGACCTTTGGCCTCTGAGCTGACTGATGACGGAGCACGTGGGTCTCCGCCGCTGGTCTTAGATGTGTTCCGTAGTAGGTCAGGTCCTGGGGCTGCCCCCAGAAGAAGAGAACGTCGTGAAGGTACCCAGGAGCCTATCCTGCCCCCGACGAAGAAGTCGGGGAGCGCCGTCGGACTCCCCGTGAAGACCTCCTAAGGGCTCGGGACCCCCAACTTCGGGCCTCAGTGATGCCAGAAGGAGGGGGAGTGCTGCTGCACTCCCCCCGTGGTAGGAGGAAGGCGGGGAAGAAGGTCCTGCCGGACCAGCAGCAGCCTCCATGTATGCTCGCAGGAGCAGGCAGACCAGATTGACGCACTGGCTCCCGCGGCTGCACAGAAGGGTGCAGGCCAGAGGGGAGCCGGCAGGAGCAACCGGGGGGGAGTCCCTGAGCTGCAATCCCTCACCTGTGAAGAAAGGAGCCCAAAGTGGGACCAGACACGCAACAGGGTGCAGAAGTGCCATAAGGCCACCAACCACGGCAGCACGGCTCTCCCGGAGCAGCGGGGGGAACCACTGCTCTGTTATTCACTGTGCATGAGGAAAATGCCCCAAAATTCCCTCAGGAAGGCCTGCAAAGAAAACCAGCTTGTTGGTGGTGTGGGGTCGCGCCAAAAGCATGCAAAGGTCCAGGGGGAGGTGCAGGAGCAATGCAGACCCCCAGCACAAAAATGGAACATCCCCACCCTCAGTCTCTGGGGGACTCAAAGGAGACTACCTCTCAATGGTTCATCTCTGTTTTAAAACCTATCTCATGCTGAAACTTTTGTTCTAACTATCAGGAGCTGCCGCTTAGGGTTGCAATGAAGTGTGCAGTGTCTAACATGGATTGTCACTGAGGTGATCCCTTAGTTGTGGGAAGGTGTACTTGCACAGGTGGTGCATTCAGGAATAGCATTTCTTTTGGGGACTGGAAGTCACATGTATAATGTGAAGACATAAACAAAGTGGGTTAGGTTGCTAAGCATTCCTGCTAGGGTTCCTGGTTGTACATGCATAATCCTATTATTACAACTGTGATGCCTTTCAGGGGCTTTAATGTTATTCCATTATCAATGTGACCAGATATGATAACTACTGTCAGTCTAAGTGATGCCTACAAATGTATTCTTGCTACTGCATTAAGTGATGAACAGCCCAGATTGTTAGCCACTATGATTCAGGGGTGTATACTGTATGGTCAGTATGAGATGCTCAGTCAGGGTTATGTGTCACTATGGCAGGTGTTCCCATTAAATATGCTTGTTTAGATAATGGGGTAGGTCGCCACTGGTATGGTGCAAGTGGGCAGGGCCCTCACTCTAGGTTATGGTCAACCTACTGCATCTGGGGGCAAGGTGATGTGCATACATCGGAGTGGTGGTTCTAGACCCCATGTTATGCAATGCCATGAAGTAATTCCAACAGCTCATGTATATTTGCAAATTGTTGCATGGTATTGAGTAGTGCTCTTCCTTTTATAAAGCATAGTACAGACTGAACAATCAATTATTGAGTGTTAGTTCTGAGTACTGGTAAATGGTGATTACTAGCCCACGCCACCTCCCTTGAGTAAGCCTTACACTGCTCTGCAACACTACTCTCTGAGAGTCAAGCACTACAATGGGGTGTTTGGTTCCCACTGAAGGACACATGTAGAAATGTTATTTGTGCAGGCCTCACAGATACTGCCTCATTTTCCAACAGTCTCTAACAGAGATGCCTTAAGCTGCTGCTAGACAGAATTTTCTTTTTATACCAAAGTGCATAAAAGATTATTATTCACTCTTGGTATAACAAAGGGGGGCATAGCCCTGGAGTCATAAAGGCACCCCCCCCCCCCCCTGGGTGCATATACATAATAGAGAGCACTCTGGAAAGTAGAGTACACTCATCAAGGGTCCTCCAGTGTTATCTTTCTTCAGGAGCAACTTAGTAGAAACAAAGCCTCCACTGGCATGGTAAGAGGATGGAAGTCCTGTGACACCACAGTAGTGTCAGGCAGCAGTCTGAGAGGTACTCATACACCCAGTGTGCCTCCTAAGGATAAACACCTGATGCTCTGGAGGCCAGGAAATTATGGAAAGGTTAGAGAGGGCTAGTAAACAGCTTTGCAGGGAGTGTGTAGGCAGCAGGTATGTCTCAGCCCTTCGGTCAGCAGTGAAAAACAATTACCCCATTCCTGAGGTAGGAGTCATGGTGGCCACACAGACAGAATGCCGCGCTGAGAGTCTGAAGAGGATTGCATACTATCAAAGCACTCACATTCATGCCAATATTTTAGAAGAGGAAAGTGGGAGGTTTTTCAAAAAATACTCGGGAGAATGTTTTTCTCCCATTGACTTCTAATAATGCCTGAATCAGCACTATTGTCATGTGTGGGATTTGCACATGTGCTGCAGCAGGATCAGATATCAGAAATGTAAATATACTTTTTTTCTGTACCTGTCAGGAGCACAGAGAAAGCGCTATGAAAGGCAGAGAGAACGTGTCCGACTCACACAAGAGCAGTCCCTGTCGGCAGAATCCCCAAGTCCTGGCTTTTTGGGCTACTGAGCTAGGGCTGGCTGAAGGAGTCGAACATGACATGAGACTGCTTGGCTGCTTTTTCAAAAGGCAGGCAGAGGGGACATTATAGTACTTTATCTATCACTCGCTCGAGTACAGTTGACATTTTGTCTGTGCCCAAGACCAAAATGGTTATAGATAGGGACAAACGGAAGCCCAAATGTCCAGGGTTGCGGGCCCATGTTTGTTTAAGATCCTAATCCGCACTGACACATACATGCCAACAGACTTGGGGACTCCCGATTCTGAATACACAAATGGCATTAATTTAGGGGTCTCTATTTTGAAATTGCCCATGCTTCATTAGAAGTCATGGGAAAATAAACCTTTGCTCGATTTTTTGTTTTCAAAATCTCCCTCTTTGCTGTTCTAAGATGTTTGCGTGTGTGTAACATGCCCATATTTTTACTCTCCCGATTTGTCAGAAGTACTGCGTGGTTGGCAAACACTCACCAAGTATTCGAGGAATACTCTAGAGTAGTAAACCCTCATCTCTTCTATTATTTGCAGGGTATTTCTTTTGTGCATCTTATCAGTCTCGGGACCCATTGCAGGAACTGCAACAGGTATAGTATATTCATTTCTCATGACATGGGAGTGCCTCTGGGCTTCTGCCCACTTGCTCTCGTTGGACTATAGATTTTTAACTTGTTTAATACAGTAGACACCCGCAGAGCATCTAGGTCAGAGGTGCGGCCAGAAGGAGCAAAACATCCCAATTTCTAGTATTTGTTTGGCTTTTCACATTGTGCATGAAGCAGAGAGACCATGAAGTTTGTGAATGTAGGGGCATATTTACAATAAAGTGGTGAAGCATATCGTTAAGACAAGAAGGCTACCGACCGGTCTCATCACTTTTAAATGCAGGGATATACCATATTTAGTCGAATATGGGGCAGCCCTGCGTTTCCACATGCGCTGGCACCAACTTTGACTAACTAGCGTAAACGCAGGCATCCTTACACCTTAGTGCAAGGGTGCCCGTGTGGAGGGGGACATTGTTTTTGTGCGGATGGGGGACCCGCACATAAACAATATTTGAATGCCATTTTGTAACTTGTATGCAGTGGCGGCTCCCTCATTAGGGTGTTGGGGCGTTGCCCCCCAACTCCTGAATTTAAGGTAAATAATTGTAGTCAAATGTTTTCGTTTTGTCCGCTGGGCATTCATTTTTTATAATCAGCTGCGGGCTGGGTTGCTTGTATCGTGATGAGAGACATGCAATCAGGAATACAGGCTCACTTCGTCAACGCACGTACACTTCGAGGTGCGCAAACCAGGTTGGCTGACTGCCTTTCCGTGGCCAACCGGACATGCTCATTAGACTGGCCTCTCATTATTTTTACATAGTGAGTGGGAGGTGGATCCCAGCCGCAGGCCCCTGCACTCGGAATAAGTGCTGGGCTCACCTGTTCGATCCAATCCTGGTCTGCTCTCAGCAAGAGGGCAGTGTCTGGATTGGCCAGGACTCACAGTTAGTCCTGGTCTTCCTGCACATGAAGCAGGGCGGGGTGGGGAGGTTAGGTCCATGGAGCATATGGCCGATCACCGCACAGCTCAAATATGGAGCCATGCAGTGATTGGCCATTCTGTCACCTCCTGTTCCTTCCCGTTTTCTCTGCATGCAGCGTCACTAACGGCAGTGCAGGAGAAGGAGAGGTGGAGAAGTCGTAGTGGTTCCAGGCAAGTGTCTTCCTAGCAAGAAGACAGCTCTCTGAGATGACGTGAGTCTCCCACCATGGTGTAGAAAATGTAGGACATTTATAAGATATACTTTTCTGAGGCTGTTTGTGAATTTTTTTTAACTAAAGATGA
Organism: Lissotriton vulgaris; assembly: GCF_964263255.1. NCBI lineage: Eukaryota > Metazoa > Chordata > Amphibia > Caudata > Salamandridae > Lissotriton > Lissotriton vulgaris. Next base: position 880,915,227 of record NC_141685.1, read on the forward strand.
AAATTTGTTTTGCATTTATAAGTATTATGTTATTATTGTAGAGATGAGGAAGCCCGATTTTCTCAAAGCTAGCGCAGGTGCTATTTAGAGTTCTTGGACTCCAATCTCGGTCTGACATGCTGTCATTGATAATATCTTCAGGCTTTGCTGCCTGCAACTAACTCACATGGGTCATTTTGATTAGACAAACTGTGCGTGGCATAATGGTTTTTTTGGGCAGTGCAGTCCTGATTGTGGGGATGCAGTGTGTTTATTGTGTGACATGACATCCCTGAAGTTTAAATGTTCGCTTTGTTTTTTAAAAGGGCACTGAAAGATCTCCCCTGCTGTTTTATGAATTATAATTACTTACTGCGTCACACAATCCACGACGAGTTACAAACTGGCGGTTAAGCTGGGTGGGCCTTGCTGCACACTGCCATCTCACAAAGTAATCGGACGGTAAACTCAAGCTCAGAGTGGGCCTCAGCTACTCGCCTTTGCAAAGTTAAGCAGCAACATAGTAAAAAACACAATTGTGGTAATTCAAATACCAAGAATAAGGATGTTTTAATTTTCCTCTACTGCACTCACTTCACCGTGTGTTTTGTCTGTGTTTGTCCCAAAAAGTAAGTAAGGATCGGGAATGGGATGGATCTGTAAAAATAAGCCAGTGAAAAAGCGTTTCACAACTAGTATGTCACTATGTGTTGTGTGTAAGTCTTGCATTATGTGACCCTCTGATCAGGCCTGTCACAATAAATCACAGGTTAACTTAAACTCGGAGCGGGCCTCCGAGACCTCGCCTTTGTAAAGGCATCCTTGTACACAATCAAATATCACAGGTCACGAAATTTGTGTTTTCTTCGCATAGTTATACTATTACTACTGGACTGCAGTGCCCCGAGTGTTCTTTCCGTGTGTTGGTCCTGGCCAAAAGGCAGCGGTTTAAAATTATTATGTATCGTTACTCTGATTGGGTGTCTCATAGCAACTCGTTTGTGATGTGCAGCCTGTGTATGGTGATATTTAATTATCTGACCCAGAGGTCAGACCTGCCCCTAAATGAGAAGCCACAGTCACAGGGGAGGCAAGCAGTGCAATCATAAGAGCAGTGCATGTAGTGCTACTGCAGCATGGCATGTGTTTAAAAAAGTCTGCAATGTTGTGCACACTACCACCTCACAAAGGATATCTATCTTTCTGTTTAACCTTGTACACTACCACTAAACTGCCTTGCAGTGCGCAATGTGTTCTTTCTGTTTTATTCCGGTCAAAAGGCAGCAGTGTGAGATGTTTAAGGATCGGGATTCAGATCGGTGTGCTTAACTGCAATAAATAGTATTTAGTAACTAGTGTGTGGTGTTCTACCTGCGTGTAGTGTTGTTGAATTATGCGACTCTCAGCTCAGGCCTGCCCCTTAATGAAAAGCCATAAGCACAGCAGGCAAGGCAAGCAATGAAGGAAATACTAAGCAGCTCATGGAGCACTGCCTGTGCACAAATTAAAAAATCAGCAGTGTTATTGATATTGTGGCAATGTATGTAGATTGTCTGTGTGATGTGGCATCAAAGGAAAGGTGCCTGGGCTAATTCCTTCACCAAAGTAGTTTAAAGGTCTGTGTTTCAGTCTTAACAAATACATTAAGTCTGAATAAAACTACCTAAAGCAGACACTTAGGTCCAAATTCAAGCAATAAATACAAACCATTTGTTAGCACATAGATACCGGGCCTGGTAACTGATCGAAGGACATATGGATTCAGGCTGTAGTCTGCACTGTGTAAACACTGAGAAACGAAATCCATTATATGAAATGACTCTCTTTATTGGTGTCATCACAACTAAAGTTTGTTATAAAGAGAAGGAAGGCTTCTACAATTCAGTTTAATACATACGTAATTACATGTTAATATTTTGCTCGAACCATAATGAACATTTTAATTTTGCAATGCCCACGTGTTTGCTTGTTATTACATAATCATTATTGTAGGAACATTTTCAGCTTTAAGTGCCAACCAGATGAAGTGCAGAGAGTGACAACCCTGAGTCCAGGTAGGATAATGGCAGACGTTGCTTTCTGCATTGTACAATTTGAATTTATAAACTACACTAACCGTTGAACAATTTTAATTCACTATTATATATAGAGTATCTTTATTTATTTTAATATTTTAATATTCATTTTCTCAATTGCTTTGTAAAAGTTCTTGGTTTCTCAAATTTGCTTGAAAATGCATCATTTGTCCTCTTTAAAAATAAAAATTCCTACAGCACAAACCCCCCCAAACCCATTTTATGACAGTCTGTCAAGCTCACTCACTTGCCAGTGGCACTCAAGCCAAACTTCTATGCCTCACCACTTTCAAATGTCACCAGCCGCCACTGCTTTTATGTGTGCTACTTAATGTGGCACACACAGAAGTTACAAAATGTCATTTGTTTTCAAAATGATTGTTTATGTGCAGGAAGGGCTACCTTCCTGCACATAAACAATCATAGGCAATTTGCTGTTCCTATGTGTGCTGCACAAGGCAGCACACATGGAAAAAGCAAAAACGGGAAGAAATAAAGCATTTCATCTCGTTTCGCCTGTTTAAGACCAGGTTTTATCTGGTCTTAATTTTGGAGTTGCTTTCTATTTATACCACCCTTGTAAATAGGGTGCAGCATCAAAATCAATGGGTGTTGCGGTGGGCATTCCACCGCAACAAACACCCATTGCCCTCCCCCTCCCCTTTCACGCTAAATACAGCGTGAAAAGGGGCCTTATTTACAAGGCAGCGTTAAGCTACATTAAGTGGCTTAATGCTGCCTTGTAAATAAGACGAGGCCACTATCGCCATCACAACATCACTGAAAGTGATGCTGTAGTGGTGATAGGTGCTTGTAAATATGCCCCGTAGTTTGGTGTGCATGCAAATCCTGCATTGCCAATCCCTGGTGAGTTGCACTAATATTGATAAAACAAGGACAATGGAGGTACCAATGTGTGAGGCGGACTGGCCTCAAGGGTTCTGTGACTGCAGTGACAGAGTCACTGTTGCTCTAGGGTATGCTGCTTCCTCCTGCCCGCAAGACTGGAGGTGAACTTCAGTATGGGTTGTGGTGGACAGGCCTTCAAGGTTAACCCACACTTGCTACCACTAGGTTAACCCTGCTGCTGCTAAGACACCAGGGCTTATATGGTCTAGCAGGGCCTTCTAAAGTCTAGCACGGGAATCTGCTCCCTCAGGAGAGTGGTCGGTGGACTGGTTATGAAGGCCGAGCCTGGTTCCTCAGTTCTAAAGTTGGCAGCTCTGGCCATGGTGCCACATCCTCTCCCCACTGAAAACCATAGTGCTCCACAGAGAAACTCACACTGCCTTCAGCTAAAATCCAATTGTGCCCCACTATAACCACCTGGATGCGGCTCAATTCAAATTACGCACTAGATAAGAGCAATATGCTGCCGGAAAAAGAAAGTACCACCATCCTGGAAAAAGCAAATAGCGAATGCAAGAATAAGTAAAGAATATGAAATGTAAACAACATTGTTACCTTTACCCTTTAACACTCATTATTCAGAAATCAATTATTGTTTTTGCCTGGAAGCGACAGGTTTCAATGTCCTTTGTTTAGATCATTAAAAAACGTAAGCAGTATGGTTTCAAAAGACCACTTCTCTGAACACAGATCCACGGTACACATTTTACAAACTAAAATAGGGACAACAGCAGATTAGGATCACATTTAACGTTTTTTACTCCACAGGCCATTACAAAAGTGTCTGCCAGGATACAACTACCAGACCGCAAATATAGTTCTCGGGCATCATGCCAATACATGTTTTATTAGCTTTGTTGCCAAAGCATCTACTTTTATTTTCTTTAGAGGGTCTTAAAAACGGCTTCCAAATTGCTGATTCATTTGAATAGGTGCACACAACAGGACTTTGCTAGCCTCTAGACACTAGCGTGCTTTTTGAGCTCATTTGTGGTCTACATTTATCCAGCTCGTCGCAAAGGGCTGGTTAGCTGGACTAGTGAGCATTTTTTGGAAGAACTGCTTGCCCTCGTTGCACTTGAGCACTAGAGAGCTAATCACTGTTTTTGCAAATTTCACCCTTATCAGTGTTTTTTCTTCAAGACTCTCCGCTCCCTGGCTGCTTACACTGCTTACCTACCTTTTCCAGAATCCACTCACTTGTACACACTAGGCAAGGCCTATTTGCTTAGGCCATTGTACGGAGAAAGTGCCATGGCCTGCAGAGAGCGTGACAAAAATGTGCACTGGTCTCTAGGAAGAGAAGGCCACTGGCACTGGTAGGGGATACTTTGAGTCACACACAAACGGTGCCTGTCCGGGGAGGCCCACAGAGGAATCTCGGTGCTCTCACCGCTGGTGCATCCGGGCTCATGGCCCCAGACAGACACCATCATAACCGCAGCCTCACCCCTCCAAAAATATGCATCTCTGGGGGCAGCAGTGACTCTAGCTATGAAGCAGAGGCGACACTCGGCTAGATCTCAGGGGGGGGGGGGCGCTGATGGACACCTGAGAGCGCCGCAACCCCTGCTGCAGTGCTGCGCTGCTGTGAGAAGTGCAGTCTTTATGACAGTTTATAGGACAGTGACGGGCCCGAAGAGGCTTAAAACACGAAGCAAGCCCGTCCAGGCCCGTCTCACTCCTCCATCCGCTGATAGCAACAGTCTTCAAGGCTTCGCCCCGAGTGGCGATAATGGGCACGGACGCTTCCAGACAGTCCCTGCTGTTCCTAAATGCAAGCGGAGCTCGTGGTATGGTGTGGACGCAGGGGCCACAGCGCCCGGGGCCTTCAAACAGGATCCGCCTCTCCCCACGTCGTGTGGACGCAGGGGCCACAGCGCCCGGGGCCTTCAATCAGGATCCGCCTCTCCCCACGTCCAAAGGCACGCCGGGACAGTACCTTCCCTGAGCCAAAAAGCTTCCTCAGAGGATACGGCTGTGATTGGCTGTCAGTGTCACGTGCTTTTCAGTATGTGTTATACACACAATTCACCGTATCCAATTCATTCACATCCTTATCCAGTTCATTCAGCATTCTATGCAACACAATGCGATTCATATTCGATTTCATTGATGCACATATTCATTTCAAGAACAGTGTTATTTGTTTCACTGTTATTTATATCAATTTCAAGAGTTCTTATATTTAAACCATCCTGTAATGTTATTTTTTTATTTAGTTTCAAATTAGCTTTTGTGTTATTTCAACTCTATTCAAAACAGTACACCTGCCTACAACAAATGACAGCATCTTAACACCTGGGACAGCATATATTTTAATAGATTAACATTCCATCAGTATCCCTCTTTTCACAGATCTTTTTCACACATCAGGATGGCACCTCTAAAGCATAGTGGCATTCATCAAAGCTGAAATAGAGCCGAGATAGCACATTCAGATACTATTACATTAGGAGCTTTTGTCCTGGAATCAGTGTGTATATACATTCCCATAATGCCTCCATTCCTCCCCCATTTTACTCCTTGGGGACTCCACATCCTAGCTGCCATCGCTCCAGGAGGCACGCACCAGCATCTGCGGCTATCTTAAATAGTTTCATATTCATTTAAAAAATGCCATATTAATTTTAATAAATGTCATATTCCTTTTGATGTGCACATATTCATTTTAACAGGTGCCATATTCATTTCAAAGTGGTTCATATTCATCTTAACATATGTCATATTCCTTTCAATGAATGTCATATTCATTTCAATGGATGTCGGATTCACCTCAACACTTGTCAATCATTTTAACATGGCCCACATCCATTTCAACATAGGTCATATTAATTTCAATACATGAAATATCCATTTTGATGTATATCATATTCATTTCAAAGCATAACATATTGATTTTGACAAGTTTAATTTTATTTTCACTGTTGGTCATATTCATTTTAAGACATTTTAAATCAATTTCAATGGGGCTCATAGTCATTTCAATGCATGTCCTATTCATCTTAGCATATATCATATTGCTTTCAATGGATGTCTCATTCAAAATAACAAATCTTATATTAATTTTAACATAAATTATATCCATTTCAACACATATCATAATCATGTCAATGTGTATCAAATTACTTTCAAAGCAAGCTGTATTCATTTTGATTTTACTCGTATTCATTTTAAAACATGGCAAATTCAGTTCAATAGATCTCATATTCATTTCAACTTATTTCATATTCATTTTAACATGTATCATATTCATTTGAATATGTAGCATATTAATTTCAATGCATGTCATATTAATTTTGACAAAAGCCATGAGAATTTCAGCTTTGTTCATACTCATTTTAAGGCATGTTAAATTCAGTTCAATGGGGCTTATATTCATTTCAACACAAGCCATATTCATTTGAAATCATCTCCTATTCATTTCTGTATATCTCATTTTCATTGCAATGTAGGTAATATCCATTTCAACTTAATTTATATTCATTGCAACATGTGTTACATTCATTTCAGTGTATTTTATAATTTCAATATGCCTTATATTCTTTTCAGAATATAATATATTCATTTCAGTAACTTATATTCATTTCAATCTGTCATTTTCATTTTATTGTATGTCATATTCCTCTTGGCATATGTTAGTCATTTGAAGGAATGTCCCATTCTTTTTGATGCATATTGTATTTGTTTCACTGATTGCTATATTGTTTATAGTGAGGGTCATATTCATAAAAGTATCATTGATGTATATTTCAATATGTCTCTTATTCAATTCAGAGTGTGTGTTAGCCATATTAATCACTAAGTAGTATATTCACTCTGCCAGGTTTCATATTTGTTTTGGTTCAAGTCAGATTCACTCTGCCAGGTGTCATATTTACCTTGACATATATTATATTCATTCTGGTGTGTGTCATAATCATTTTGCATCACGATATGCATTTCAGGAGGTGTCGTATATGGGGATCTGTAATTTTGATGTGAACGGCTTCCCATACATCTTCTACTGGGACAAGGCCGGCTCTGGCTTGTTTTCCCTGGAGAAGCATAAACTTGGTCAGCACTTCTGTGAGTATACCCTACACCAGCTTTGTTGTTTTCAACAAACTAAATGTTATGTGGAGGTTAAATTGAGCACATCTGGTCTGGTACAGAAGTTCTTATTTATTTGCCTATTTTATACCAATTACGCTATTTTTATCTTAATTTGTATACATCATCAATTTTAATGTTGATTTCTAAGGGTTATACAGCTGCAATGAACACATCCCCCCCACCTCCTCCCAAGTCCTGCATGCCCCTCCCACTCCACCTTGTGACTGGTGCTCCCGTCCCTGTCTTTGTTTACAGAACAGCGTAAAACAATGCAAGTCAGTCTTTTAATGCTGCAGTGCCACTGACAAAACTGCCCCAAGTTCCCTGCGCTTCTTAATTAGTAATATACCTCAGTGGATTAACGCTGTAGAGCCTAGGGCTGCAATGAACACTGGCATTTATCCCTTCCTCCTCCTCCCATGTCTTGTGTGCCCCTCCCACTCCCCCTTTTGGCTGGTGTTCCCATCCCCGCCTGCATTTACAGAACAGCGTAAAACAATCCAAGTCGACTTTTTGCTGCATTACCGCTGAGAAACTGCTCGAGTTCCCTGCCCTGCCTATTTAGTAGTATGCCTCTGTGGATTAAAGTATGTTTTAATTGGATTCAAAATATTATCAGGTAAAAGGCACCTAAATTGTCAATGCTCTTCTTTATGAAAATTAATTTCCAAACTTTGTTCAACCAGATTTCTGTTATGTCCTTAAGAGAGTATTCCAGCAAGTCTGAAATGCCATAATGTTATGTATTCCTTTGCAGGGGCGGCTGCCACAAAGAAAGGCTAGGAGGCAACGCAGGAGGGGGTGCGCGGTTGGGTGAGGAGCACGCGAAGGAGGCTAGTAATAATTTATATTTAAAAAAATAATTTAACTGAAGCCGGCCGACTCCCACGTCGCGTTGTGCCTTCTGCGCTGTTCCTGGCCCCACAGCCCTGGGATAGACTCCCATCCAATCCCCCTGATGCTCTCATAATATGAGAGCAGCAGGGGATTGGCCTGAGAGGGCATGAAAGCCGCTCCACTCAGGCCAGGGAGTCTGTGGTTTTTGTTTCAGCTTGGCTGTTTAATGCGTCTAGGCTGGAGAAACCGAAGTGTGCATGTGTGTTTTGGACGGCGTGTGACAGCCGGACAAACACACTTAGGGAGTGCACATAGCACTCCCCCTCTCGTCCCATCCCTCAAGCCTGCCCCTCTCTGGCTCAGAGCTAGCAAATGAAAAATAAAACCATGCTTCAATATCGTTTTATTCTTCATTTGCTGGTTCTGACCCAGGCAGCGGGGTGATACTCCTCTGCCATTGCGGAGGAGCCGCCACTGTTCCTTTGTCGTGACTTCAGTGGTTGTGCATGCATTCTGCCGCTCAGCCTCTTTAAAACTCCTCTACCCAGCTTGACTTTTTAGCACTCTATTTCGACAGTTGCTGTAAAGCGGCGTTCTGCTACCCTTCTCAATGCATTTGTTGTTTGTTTGCCCTATGGGACTTCTACTGCCATCTGACCTAAAGGCAGAACAATGGCTAAGAAGGACGAAGACAGCAAGTAGCGTGTGCAGCACGTCTTCAACTGCAACCAGTTTGCGATTCGCTGGAGGTTTATCCCTGCCGCTCTGTATTTAGGTCAGTAGATGTTGGTATTTTGAAGCTTGTAAGAATGCGAAAGATGCACTCTGGGAATTGTAGTACTACAACACCTAGAATGCAAAGAACAAATGGTCCTTACTGTTTGAGGATCTTACAAATGGACCAGGGAAACTTGAGTGCTCTAGTTAAAATGCATGATTTAACAAGCAATTGCAAAGCAATAGGTCTCGCATTTGTTAAAGTTGGAGCTTGAGGGATGCAAAGTATGGCCCCCACGGAATGAAGAGCGGAGGTTTTGGGGCGCGTTACCTTTTACTTTATTGTAAGTACAATATATTTCTATAGGGGAGAGCGGTCCTGTATGTCCCAGTGCCACAGTCAGAATACTCAGCCCCCGCGTCACGTCCTCCCGCGATAGCTCTCGCAGGTCACGTGTCTGCGGGAAGGCTAGACCGCAACACTACACATCTTCCTCTTTAACAATAGCGGACATAACTGTAACTGTGCCCACAAGCGTGGGAAAAGGATAGAGAGAGATAGAGAGAGGGAGAGAGAGGGAGGGAGAGATAGTTTTACAACTGAAAGTCACTGAGGTGTTTCGGCAGCTTCACCACACGGCCCTTGCGGGTGTGCGTTCCGGTCCCATGTTCTCTCCCTTCACGGGGTCTCTCTGACTTCGCACCTTCCTCCTGGTCTCTCCGGGAGGCTTTGGGTGTGTCATCCAGAATGCTCTCTCTGTCTGCGTCTTGCTGGGCGGGTATGGTGTCAGCTGTTCGGGTGATTGTCCCTCCCCACTGGCTGCGGGTCCGGCCGCACTCACGTGGTCTGTAGAGTGTGCTGCCGCTCCCGCTATGCTGGGTCTTTCATCTAGTTGACTGTTGTTCATGCCCCAGTGCAGGATCTTGTTGCACTTGGCCATTCTGGATTGGAACCAAACCTTGCCATCACTCAATAAGGCAGAGCGGGTGTATGCTTCTACCACCCGCAGGGGCTCACTGACTTTGCTGTCACCTTTGAGGCCTGATTGGCCTTTTTTGACTCAGACCCACTCGCCGTTTGCCAATGAGTCCTCACGCACACTATTCCTTTTGTCATAATGTGCCTAGTAGATGCTTTATGCCTTTTCTATGTTGCTGTGGACAATGTTTGGGGACCATTTGCTTTGTAGACTCATGGTCATCCAGCCTGTGTTGTCTCTGGTGAAGGGTTCCCTGCCTCGTAGGATCTTAAACGGGCTGTAGCCTGTCAAGGTAGGTGTGATGCGGTAGGCCCATACTGTGTTTCTGACTTCAGACTCCCAGTTCTTACCGGCGCTGATGGCTGCTTGGATCGAGTCCATGATCACCCGCTTAAAGCTTTCCACTTGGCCGTTCCCGGCTGGGTGGTAGACTGGAGTGCGCTTCGTCTGAATTCCGTTTCTGTTGGTGAAGGCTGTCCATTTGGCTGATATAAACTGGGGTCAATTGTCGCTGGTGATGGACTTGGGGTTGCCCTCCCTCAAGAAGATGCTGGTGAGGAAGGCTAATACGGCATCGGAATCATCCAGGGCGACTGACGCTGGAATCTGGGGATCACCGTTCGATCCCCTGGGTCGGTGGCAGATTGGTTCAGCACCATGTGACTCTGGGCAATAACTTGCTTAATCTTCCTGACGGCCCCAGCCCCTGGAGACCCTTATGGGTGATTGTTCGCGCTTTACAAATGTGGATTATTATTATTATTATTATATCCGACTCACAGATTTTGACTACTGGCCACTTCTTATAGCAGTCCATGACGACGATGAGGTGTTTGGTGTGCCCCAGGTGTCTAGGACTGAGCCTACAATGTTGATGGATAAGTCATCCCAGGGGTTGTGGGGAGTGGAGAATTCGCCCATGGAGGCCTCAGGGTGACAAGGTTTTATCCGCTCTGGCGCAATGGACGCAGTCCCTCACGAACCTTTCCACTTGGACTTCCATGGCGGGCCACCAGTACAGCAGCTTCATCCATCTTTTGGCTTGCACGATGCCCAGGTGTCCTTCCTGGTTGATGTGAAGAATGTGGTCATGCAGACCTTCGGGGGCACCACTTTGTCTCCGCGTAGCAGGTAAATGGAGTCCTCGCCAATGGAGAGTTCCTAGCAGACTTCCCAGAATTTTCTAAGGCTGCTGTTGATGTGCTTCTTCTCTTGCCAGCCTCTCGTGACTTGGGATAGTTCGGCGTCCTGCATGTAGGCTTCTGCCCAGTCCTTGGCACTGATGGTATGTTCATGATCCGCCATGAAGGCAATGCCGTATTCGTCCCAATCCGATGGTGTGACAGGCTCTTCCATGGCTGCTGCCTTGCTCAGGAAATCCGCCACTCTGTTCTATGGGCCTGGGATGTACTCCCCATCATAGACAAAGTCCAACAGGCTCAACGTAATTTAAGCGATGCGTGGAGTGGCTGTCACGTTTTTGCTGGATGTGAGGACCTTGATCAAGGGCTTGTGGTCAGTGCGGAGTGTGAATCGTGATCCCCACAGATACTATCGGAATTTTTCCATCGCCCATATGGCGGCTAGCATTTCCTTCTTGATCACACTGTACTTCTCCTACTGGGGGTGAGGGATCGCGATGCGAACGCCATCGTGCTTTCGGTGCCACCTGAAGCCCGCTGGGACAGGACTGCTCCCAGTCCCTTGTCACTGGCGTCTGTGATGAGAATGCAGGACGCAGAGCCGTCGAATCCACGTAAGGGAACAGCCTTGCAGATGTCCTGTTTCATGGCTAAAAACTCTGCTTCCGTGTCTCTGACCTGGCGAAATTATTCTTTTCCTTGAGCAGGTGGTGTAGGCTGTGCGTCTTTGTCGCAAAGTTCCTGACAAACTTACTGTGGAACTCACCTGCTCCAGGAAAGAGCGAATGTCTGGGAAGGAGCTGACATGATGGCCTCTACGTTTGCCGATTTGGGGGTGATTCCTGTGTCGCTGATTTCATGTCCTAAATATGTGACCTTGCGAAGACCGAATTTGCATTTCTCTAATTCGGCCGTGAGGCCATTGGCTGCGAGCGTCTGTAGGACGGTGTGCAGGATGTCGTCATGTTCAGCTTTAGGTTTCCCCATGACAAGGACGTCATCTTCAAAGTAGAGGACTCCTGGAACAATTTAGAACAGCTTGTGCATGAGTTTTTGGAATACGGCGCTGCGGATGCGAGCCTGAAGGGCAGGCGTCTGAACCTGTAGCATCCAAAGGGTTTGATGAAGGATGTGAGTTTCCGGCATGACAGGTGGAGTGATACCTGGTGGTAGGCGGCTTTGAGGTCGATGGTAGAGAACCACTTGATGCCTTTTGTCTGGGCGAGCAGTTAGTTTATCTTGGGCAATGGAAATTTGTCCACGATGAAGTTTTTGTTAAGTTTCCGGAGATCAATGCAGAGGCAGATCTTCCCAGTAGGTTTGCGCGCCACCACCAAAGGCGCGAGTCATTCGGTGCATTCATTCGGTTCAATGATGCCTCTGTCTTCTAAGCGCTTCAGTTTTAGCTGTACTGCTTCTCGGCAGTTGAACGGGATGTTCCTGACTTTGTGGGTGACTGGTACCGCTCCATCTTGAAGTACGATCTTGTGAGAGAACTTGCACATTTTGCCAATCTGGTTGCTGACAACAGTGGGGAACTCTGCTTGGAGTGAGGATGACATGGACGTGTCATCCATCAGGAGCCTCCAGGGCTGAGCTGGATGGCAAGCGCTCCCAGGTGAGCCCACCCCAGGACCGATGGGCCCTTCTTCGCTATGTACAATTTCGCAGTGGTGTGTCGACCTTTGAACTCGAACAGGAGCTGCCGGAAGCCTACCATGGGGATCCTTTCTCCTGAGTATGTGACTTGGTGGATGTCCGTGGGATGAAGCTGGTTCCCCACCACTCGGGTTCAGTCTGGGTCCCAAATCTGTTTCTGGATGATGGTGTAGGGCGATCTGGAGTCTGCCACCATGACGACGTGGACGCCCCCTATCGACAACTTGCATGAGGGTTTTCTTGTTCCGACACCCCCTATGCCCAGGATGTGGTCTTCGATGCAAAGAATGCTATCTGGGTCTGAGAGATCTGCTCCCTTGTGATCATCGGAGACGTCTTGAACGTATTTGACTGCAGCGTTTCTGGGCCTCCAATGGCAGACCTTGCCGGATTGTCCTGTGATGCCACAGAACGAGCATTTAACATGGAACGCCGGGCATTTTTTGTCATTACCCATATGGGAGTGGCTGTATCAGTTGCCTTGATTACCCTGAGGGGCATGACCGGGACCTCTGCCCTTAGACATCGATTGGCGGGGTGAGGTGGAGTCCGTCATGGTTTTTGATGTTGGCGCCTTGCGATTGGTGATTTTGCACATTGTGGCTTGTGGCGCCACGTCTTTCTTGGCTGCGAGAGTGCATCACTTGGATAAGACCGCCCGTTTCACAATCGTGATGATCTCAGGTAGAGGCGCTTCACCGCTAAACCAGAGCTTTTCCTGGACACTCGTGTGGGTTGAGTGCATGATGGTCTTGTATGAGGTCGTCGTGCAGGGTGCCAAACTTGCAGTTGATGGCCAGCTTCTTCAGGGTCGCCACGTAGTCCTCCACTGACTCCGCTTCTGCCTGTTTCCGTTGAAAGAAGTTGTAACGGTCAATGGCTGTGCATGTCACAGGCTGGTAATGGCTGTTCAGGTCTTCGAGGGCGTGTTGGAAAACGTCGTTGTCAATCAAAGCCCTGGTCTTTTTCACCATCGGGTCGTAAACGCGCAGGCCCTCAGGCCCTAAATTGTGTAACAGGATCTTCTTCCGCCGTTTGCTTGAGAATTCCTCCTCGCCTTCGTCCTCCAATGCTGAGAGGTAATTCAAGAAATACCCCTTCCAATCAGCCCATTTCATGGCTGACACCCCGGGTTTAGGCAAGAAGGGCACTGGGTTAGTTAAGGAGAAGGTCTGTGCACACATGGTGCGTGTGGCGAGGACAGCAGTGGAACCTTACGGTACACGTAGAGCCCAAGGGGGCTACCGCTGGCTTGAAGAGGGTGCACCCCTGCGTGCACTGAGAGGGCACCACTTTCTGGGTTGCAGGCTGCCACGTGCCGCTGCTGGCGGCTCTCGTGCTGGTGGGAAGGCCAACCGTGTGGCCAAGTGGTCGCTGAGGCCGCAGGAGGCCAGCTAGGAGCCCTTCTGTAAAGGTGATAGGCGGGGCGATTTCCCTAGCGCACGACCTTTCCCTGAACCGGTGGGCTCCCTTGTGCACCAAAGCTTGGTGGTGGTTGCCCCTTGTGCCCAAAGCTGTGCTGTGCAGTGGCTGGCTTCTCTCGGAATGGGGCCTGGTGGGGACTGCTCCTGTTGCCTAATGGTGGTTGCTCCTCGTTCCCCAAACTGAGCTGTGCCTTGGCTGGCCCCACTTGAAATGGAGCCTGGTGGTGACTGCCCCTATGGTAAGGCCGAGCAGGGAATAACGTGGTGCTTGCGCCGAAATCTGTGCAGAGACTAAGGTGGGCGTTGTTCCGTGCTCCACGCCGGACTGCATGCCGATGCTGCACTATGGATAGGGCTGCTACTGGGACCGGGGCAAGGTGGAGCCCGAGGAGCGGTGCACCCCCACCTCGTTGCAGGCGCCGGCTCTCCCCTACCTGACTGAAGTTGGGCCGTCCGCCACGTCCCCACTGTGGGATGCAAAGTATGGCCCCCACGGAATGCTGTGGGGCGCATTACTTTTTACCTTATTGTAAGTACAATATATCTCTATAGGGGAGAGCGGTCCTGTATGTTCCAGTGCCGCAGTCAGAATACCCAGCCTCCCACGTCACGTTCTCCCGCGATAGCTCTCGCAGGTCACGTGACTGCGGGAAGGCTAGACCGCAACACTACAGAGCTGTTGGTGTTGAAAATAAGAATGTCCTTTACTTTTGTTTATTTATTTGCAGTAGAATAATTATTTTTGCACAGCGTTATTGCCATTGGTATAAAAAGCAAAAGTAAAAAACATTGTCATTTTCAACTCCAACAGCTCTAACTTTAACAAATGCTCGACCTATTTCATTGCAGCATTTTCAAAAGAAGAAAGAGATGATGCTTACGACAACACAAGGCCACATTTTGTTCTCCGACTAGAAACAATCTTATTTGCCTCAATTTTAAGACCACTCACCAAAACATGTGCCAGGCTGTGGCGACCAAGAACCCTTGTGTTTGGCGGGTGAGTTCCTGATAGTAACAAATGAAAATCTTTAAAGTGTATAATGACTTGGCTCTCCTCCACGATTGTATCTTTGATCTCTTTCTAACTTGAGAGGCCCCAGATGTGAATGTGCATGACATTGCAGAAGTATTCCATCTAGCGGCTGGAGCAAACGTACATCCCATCCCATGCGTCACTTGTTCTGTAGACAGAAAGGAGAGTTCAATGTGCAGTGCTGTTCCTCTGGCACTTTGCATGGGCCATAAGAGCGAAAAAGGAAGAGCGCACTCTAAGGTCAATGATTTGCTAGCTATAAGTTGCTGGCACGTGCTTCACGGGCGTTTTACAGCCCTGCAAGCTTTTCTGGGGCTGCTTACACAAGCACAATTTTTTGTTCTAGCACAACGGGAATGCAATGGTTGCTTAGATTCCATGCAGCATCCAGGCGCCTCTTTTTTGTTATTTTTATAACAAAGTGTAAAAAGTGGCTAGGAAATGTTATGCAATTCTGTTTTGCCTTTCTGTGCATTCTTTGTTTTCACATTTCCGTTGGTTGTTTTATACTTACGATGAATGCGTCTTCTTTCTGTTTATTAATCTCTAAACTCGGAGTCCATTCCCACAAGTTTAGGTCTGTGATGTTTCTGTGGGTGAACATTCTTCACTGTAGTTTTCTCACTTTCAAGCGCCTCTGCTGCATCTGTGAGCTTCAAGCGTTGTAATAACAAAGAAATGTCCCGTTACTGTAGCATAAAGTGTTCGAATTATCCAACCATCCTTGCTTATCCTTTGTTCCCTCTTCCCTCGTGCTTCAAAAATGTAATACTGTGTACGATAGCACAGCGGCTTCACACTGCTACTGGACTGCTCACTTCCACACTTGTCATTACCCCCTGCCCTCTCCTCCCCTTCCCATTTTCTTAATTCCAATAAGGACCCAGCATTACTACAAAACTACTCTTTATGCAGCGTCGTGCAAAATTGTTTATTGTATTTTTTCATGCTTAAGTACCTATCAGCCATCTTGGAAATATAAATACAAGTTTTCAAATAATATACCAAACTAACAGCCACTGCATAACAATATAGGTGCACACAAAGACACACATCATCAGCCATATATACATTTGATTTCTTAGAAAAGATCTAGGGACAGATGTATGACCTTTTTTAGCGGTTGCAACTGGAAAATCGGGCCATGTGTGACCGCTAAAAAGGGATGCAGCCAATGTTCCCTCTAATTTTTTTTCTCTGTTTGCGGCCGTGTCAGGTCTCTGTGCGCTTCAGCCAAGGGGCTATGTGCCCCAATAAACCGGCCATCCATGCGAATTTAGCGACAAACACCACTCCAAAGTTTTGCTTAAAAAAGTGAAAAAGAAGTGCATTTCCACACATACTGTACCGTGTGCAGGATCTTAAGACAGGTTTGTAATATAGATACACACACCATGACATGAATTGATTACACAGGCAAGTACACTCCGGGTTGAGTAAAGCGCAGGACTTCAATAGTTGTACCATTGTAAGACCCATCCTACACAAGGCCGGACTGGGAACCCAAAGCAGCCTTGGCAAATTTTGTCAGGCCAGACCCCATATGGTGCATAGTGAATGCCGCCAGCAAGTCTGACCTCTACAAGCAATGTTTGGGGGAGGGGGGCGTTCTCCCCAAAAGAAAATGTGCTCAAAAGTGGTACATTCTGCAGCACATTTTGCATTATATACTAATTTGTATTAGCTTTTACAGCATAGTAAATGATGATCTCAGACTGTACCCAGATTCAGCAATCTTTGTGAGGGCTCTTCAATGATTCCCTTACCATTACTCTCTAGGAGTGGCCCTCATCTCTCCATGGCCCCTCTCTCACATGTATTTCATTTGTTTTATAGTGCCTCTCATACCAGTGTAAGGTGTTGGAGCACTTTACCTTCACACGCAAATAAAGAGACAATGAATCATACATGTGTAAATCAGTGTATAGAACATTTTGCATTAGACAAAGGGGATCACACGGTGTTGGATTCCTGTCATCCATACTGCTAGACGTTTTTTAAGAGTGCTTGGCCTGGAGAAGAAAAAACTCTGGATTCTGAACCGAACCAGTGGTTAGGGTTGGCTTTACTAATAGGAATTTATTTCTACTCAAACAGACCATTTTTAGCAACATTAAGATAATGAGACTTGAAACAAACACAACTTTCTAACCTGTACCATGTAGTTTGGATGTAGCTCTTGGGTGACACTTCATAGCTCACTGTGCTATATAATGATTGTCACTTATGAACTGCACAGTAACCAAGGGGTCTTTGTGACAAAAGCTGTAACCCACTAAGCTATGCACATTCTGTGATCTGCATGGTACAAGTCCTTTGCAGCAGGCATATAAACTCTCTGTGCTACCTTAGATGAGTCAAAATTGCCACTACACAAAACTCCCATCTCTGCCCAGCAGATACATTATGCACCATTAATTATCTTGACTCTTTTATTATTGCCTGAAAACTACAGGATATACAATGAACTCTTCAGTGAGTGCTTTCAAAACCACTGCACTGTTTGTTTACTACTGTTACTAATCTTTGGTAACGATAACCTAAAATTGGGATATATATATATTTTTGGTTTTTTTTTAAATTCTTTTTATTATAATCAACATCAACAAGGCTTAATTCTTCAAGATGGTATACATACTCATTAAAATCCAGCAAATTACATTCCCAGTACATTGTCACATTGATAATTGAAACCTCATATTCGTAAATAGAACCCTGCATGTCATATATGCCATCCTCCCTAGAGATCATCTGCCAAGCCTTCATCAGCCTGCTCCTGCGGTGGTTCACAGATATTTCCTGTGAGAAGGTGGCCTGATATGCAGTGCTCACTATTCTAGTGAACACTATGTATCAGTCCAGCAACCCTTATTGATGATTGGTTGTAAGTCAACCTTATAGACCAGCTATCCTAGTAGCGTGGATACGAGCAGTCTAAGGCTAAAGACTCGAGAGGGCGTGTTAAGCCAGCTGTTTACCACACATATACCCCTTGAATACCAAGTGAAAGGACACCACACCAGTGTTATGAAAATAAACAGTTATTTATTTAAAGATCACAACAGCCCTGTACTCTTTATGAGGACAGGGTACTAAGCACAAACCAAAACTCTTACAAAAATACTTAAGTTAGCACAGTATATACAAATGCCCGAGGGGCACGGAAAACCATATACTCTGAAAGTGGAATGCGAAATTCCTAGCAGGTAAGTACAGTACTAATAGCTTTTGGAATCGCTAGGACTTGACTAGGGAATCGTTAGATTACTTCTAGGAGGCCTAGGGGACTCGGGTGCAGTGTGTGCACTCTCACGCGAGATGCGGACAAAAGTCTATGGTAGCTAGGAATTAGAAAGTTAGTGTTCTCGGGCGAACCCGACCTGGTAGGGAGAAAACGAAAGTAGATTCTGACCCTTGGATAGTGAGGCTATGCTGGGGCACCGAAATGCCGAAGTTACCTAGCCCAGGGGCTGCAGCTGCATAGGTCTGAAAAGACGTCGGGAATCCTCGTAGACGGACCAGGAGCCGGAAGAAAAGATGCTGGCCGGTGACCAGTGAAGAAAGTTCAGTTGGATCCAAGCCTGGATCTCGAAGATAGATGACACCTGAAAGCAGAGGGGACCAAGTTCGAGACTACTAGCCAGTAGTCAGTGGGCACCAGGAGGGCACCGGATGGTAGCCACCTCGACAAGGTGAGTGGGTGACGCTGTAGCTCGAAGATCTCACGGACCAGGAGGCGTTGTCGGCGACCAGGATGGAGGATCGAGCTGTCCCACGAAGTTAGAAGCTGTCGGCGTCGCTGGACCCAGGATTGGGCAACAAAGCCTTGGCAAATTCAAGCCCACGCGGTGGACCTAAAATGGCGTCTGGAGTGGACCAGGAGGGTCCGGGGTGCCTCTCTTGAAGAAGGAAGCAAGGGCCAGCCTGGAGCAACCAGACCAGCAGTCGTGAAGTCGTTGGGCGTCGTTCAGAAGGCCACAAGCCAGCCGGCTAGTAGCCAAACAACGCGGTGCACAGCAAACAGCAGAAGGGCCCCACGCAGATCGTGGAGATGCAGGGAGGCTGATCTTGGGTGCTGGAGCTGCGCAGGGTCGGGGCTTCTCGGACCCCAAAGCACTCACCAGTGGAGGACACGGTGGGCTTGCAGTAAAGATGTCGTGCAGTCTTGGCGATCGTCGGTCCCTTGAGGTCTCGTCGCACTCACGGTTCTCAGCTTTGCTGTAGAGGTGAGTAGAGGTCAGAGGTGCCAGGGAAGCCGGGTCTCGTCGAGCTGGGTCGTCGGATTCGTGATGAAGGACTTGCAGCAGACCGCAGTGTTCTTTAGGATGGTGCCCGCTTGATGCAGGGTGACTACTCCTTAGCCACAAGGGAGAATCTTGAAGAAGAAATCTTGAAGTCCTTTCGAAGAAAGTGGTATCTTGATTCCAAAGATGATCTAATTTGAACAGGGGGCCCGCTCCCATCTTTATACTAAAAAAGGGGGCTGACCCGGTGACTAGGTCCTGCCTATGGGTGGGACTAGGTGGGGGGTGGTTACACCCCTCTGCCATGCCGGACTTCCCCAGGCCAGGGGCTGGTGTGCCCCTGGAACTGGTTCAGACCGGCCTATGCGTAGTGAGCACCGGGGTGCCACTCAGCAGTCACCTTCCTGTAAAGCCCTGCCTACCCAGGATACACAAAACCATGTCTGGGACGGTGCTAGCACCGCCCCTGACAGGAAACCCTTTGTCCAGGCTCCCCTCGCTGGAAGGACTCCCAGCTGCAGGGGGTCAGACTCGTGTCTGTGGTGGCAGCATCCATTTTGTGGAGCTGAGGCTTCAGTTAACTTTAACCGGGGTTCACAGTTACATACATGTCGTGTCCCTCTAGAAGGGTGGAATGCTAACCCCGTCGCCAGAATTGGCGAGGGGTTAGTATTCCAATTCGTATGACACCTTACTCGACATGTTTTGATAAAGCAATACCAAAGATAGCATTTAACCGCGAGGATTATAATGCACTTAAGAGTATATGGTATGCGATATCATGGAACAGCTATTAGGACTTGATTCCGCAAGCTGCAGACAGGCTCAGCTCATGCCAGAGCACCATCTCACATGATTCCAAGCACTCTGCCTTCAAGATTGTCAAGGCCTGCCATAGGAGTGACTGATAGGAATCTGTGTGTCCATTTTAGGGTTAGGTATAGGTATACTACACCTACAGCAAAGGGTGATTACACGACTTTGCCCCAGCTGTCATGCAGCCAGTTGTGTCAGATTTAGGAGGCCAGCCAGGGGTGGCATAATACATGCTGCAGCCCCTGGCAGCCCTGGGTACACCTATGCCCTGAGTTACAGGGTCTGATAAGGTGGCCCAGTACCAATTGGTAGATGCACCTAGGGTACATGAGGTAATTTAGAAAGAGAACAGCCAGGCTGTGGGTCTGATTGGCAGGCCCACAGCCAGAGAAAGTCGTAAACCAGTGAAACAAAAGCAAAAAATCTGGGTGATCATAGGATTGCAGACCCTACTCTCCTACATGACCCCCCCCCAAACTTTGGGACAATAAGCTAACCTTGACCAGGTGAGTCTTCTTGTTCTAAGTGGAAATATCTGGAGAGCCCATCGGCATTGCCATGATCAGTACCAGGTCTATGTTCCACTGTAAAGTCCATCCCCTGTAGGGAAATGGACCACCTAAGCAGTTTGGGGTTTTCACCCTTCATCTGATTTAGCCACAAGAGGGGCTTATGGTCGGTCTGAATCTTGAAGTGAGTGCCAAACAAGTATGGCCTCAGCTTCTTCAGGGCCCAAACCACAGCAAAGGCCTCCCTCTCAATAGCTGACCAATTCTTCTCTCTGGGGGTCAACCTTCTGCTTATAAAAGCAATGGGCTGATCCTGACCATCAAAATTCAGTTGAGAAAGAACAGCTCCCACACCCAACTCAGAAGCATCTGTTTGGACAATGAATGGTTTGGAGTAGTCTGGACTCTTAAGGATAGGTGCTGTGCACATGGCCTGCTTTAGGTCATCGAATGCTTTTTGACAGCCTGCTGTCCACTGAACCTTTTTTGGCATTTTCTTACTTGTCAGTTCATTTAATGGTGTCACAATGGAACCATAGTTCCTGACAAACTTTCTGTAGTATCCAGTCAGGCCCAAGAAAGCTCGAACCTGAGTCTGGGTGGTTGGAGGAGCCCAGTCCCTGATTGACTGTATTTTGCTCTCCAGTGGCTGAACCTGGCCTCCACCTACAAGGTGGCCCAGGTATACAACCTGTGTCTGCCCTATCTGGCACTTGGTGGCCTTGATAGTGAGGCCTGCTGCTTGCAGAGCCTCTAACACTTTCCTCAGGTGGACCAGGTGATCCTCCCAGGTGGAGCTAAAGACAGCAATATCATCTAGATATGCTGCACAGAAGTCATCCAGCCCAGTAAGGACTTGATTCACCAACCTTTGGAAGGTGGCAGGTGCATTTTTCAGACCAAAGGGCATTACCACAAATTGATAATGCCCACCAGGGGTTGAAAATGCTGTCTTGGGCTTGGCATCCTCAGCTAACCTGATTTGCCAATACCCAGCTGTTAAGTCAAATGTACTTAAGTAGTTGGCAGAAGCCAATCTATCTATAAGTTCATCTGCCCTTGGTATTGGATGGGCATCAGTCTTAGTGACTGCATTGAGACCCCTGTAGTCTACGCAAAACCTCATCTCTCTCTTACCATCTTGGGTGTGAGGCTTTGGCACTAGAACTACTGGACTAGCCCAAGGGCTATCTGAGGGTTCAATGACTCCCAATTCCAACATTTTCTGCACTTCAGTTTTTATGCAGTCTCTAACATGATCAGGCTGCCTGTAGATTTTACTCTTGACTGGCAGGCTGTCACCAGTGTCAACCTCATGGGTGCACCAATTGGTCTGACTGGGTGTCAGAGAGAACATATGTCTGAAAGACTGAAGAACCTGTTTACAGTCTTTCTGCTGATGTTCAGAGAGGCTGCCACAAAAGACAACACCATCTACTGACCCATCATCAGGATTCTGAGTGAGCAGGTCTGGGAGAGGGTCACTCTCTTCCTCCTGTCCCTCATCTATGGCCATGAGCAAGCTCATGTCCTTCCTGTCGACATATGCTTTGAGCCTGTTGACATGGAGTACCCTGTGGGGACTCCTGGGAGTTCCAAGGTCTACCAGGTAGGTGACCTCTCCCTTTTGCTCAAGAATTGTGTGGGGCCCAGACCATTTGTCTTTGAGTGCTGCTGGGGCCACTGGCTCCAACACCCACACCTTCTGTCCAGGCTGGTAAACAGTCAGGACAGCCTTTTGGTCATGCCAAGCTTTTTGAAGTTCTTGACTGGCCTTAAGGTTTTCAGATGCCTTCTCCATATACTCAGCCATCCTGGAGCGGAGACCAAGTACATAGTCCATTATGTTGGTTGCAGGCTTTTTGAGAGGTCTCTCCCATCCTTCCTTCACCAAACACAAGGGGCCTCTCACAGGATGCCCATACAAAAGTTCAAAAGGGCTGTAGCCAACCCCCTTTTGTGGGACCTCTCTGTAAGCAAACAGAAGGCAGGGCATCAGGACATCCCATCTACGCCTGAGTGTTTCAGGTAGTCCATGAATCATCCCTTTTAGGGTCCTGTTGAACCTTTCAACAAGCCCATTGCATTGTGGATGATAGGGTGTAGTGAATTTGTAATTGACACCACACTCCTTCCACATAGCAGTTAAGTAGCTTGACATGAAGTTTGCACCTCTGTCAGAGACAACCTCCTTAGGGAAGCCCACTCTGGAGAACACTCCAACTAGGGCCCTTGCCACCACAGGTGCTGTGGTGGTCCTAAGTGGAATAGCTTCAGGATACCTGGTGGCATGATCCACTACCACCAGTATAAACTTGTGCCCTGATGCTGTCTGGGGTTCCATTGGACCAACAATGTCAATCCCCACTCTTTCAAAGGGCACCCCCACCACAGGCATTGGTATAAGGGGGGCCTTTGTTGTGCCACCTGACTTACCACTGGCTTGGCAAGTGACACAGGAGCGACAAAACTCCTTGGTATCCTCATTCATGTGAGGCCAGTGAAAGTGTGAGACAAGCCTGTCCCAAGTCTTTGTCTGGCCTAAGTGACCTGCTAAGGGAATCTCATGGGCCAAGGTAAGTAGGAAACCTCTCTGAGACAAGGGTACAACCAGCCTCCTGGTCATGCCAGGCTTGGGGTCTCTTGACTCAGTGTACAGGAGTCCATCTTCCCAGTATACCTTGTGGGTACCTGTGGCGTTCCCAGCAGCCTCAGCAGCAGCCTGCTGTCTGAGGGGTTCAAGAGAAGGGCAGTCTAACTGGTCCTTCCCCAGGTCTTCCCTTGAGGGTCCCCCTGAACCCAAGAATTCAACTTGATCAAGTTCAAACTCTCTAGGCTCAGTTTCCCTCAATTCCTGCAGGTCAGCCTCCTCTGAGACTTGATCCACAACCTGGGGCAAGGGGGAAGGCACAGCCTTAACCCTACTGCTCTTTTTCTTGGAAGGTGTCTGGTCCATTGTTCCAGGATCCAGCACCTGTTCAGTGGGGCATTTTCTGGCCTGTGACCTGGTCACAGCAAACACATGTGCTGGCAAGCCTAACATTTCCAGATGAGTCCTCTGCTCCACTTCTGACCATTGTGATGACTCCAAATCATTGCCCAACAAACAATCCACTGGGAGGTCTGAACTAACTACAACCTTCTTTTGGCCAGTTACCCCTCCCCAGGAGAAAGCTACAATTGCCATACTATGATTGGTAGTGACATTGCTTGCATTGGTCACCAGGAATTCTGTACCTGGCATGATCTGTCCAGGGTCCACAAAGCCAGGTGTCACCATTGTGACACTGGCACAAGTGTCCCTATAGGCCTGAGCCATTTTTCCATTAATGAAAGGTGTCTGTCTGTATTTGCCCAAAGTATTGGGACTTATGTCAGGGGACATATCCATATCCCCTGTACTGACAAGGACAGCCTGAGTGAGTGTACCAACTAAGTTGTCACACCCCTCAGAACCCAGGGTTAACCCTACTAAACCCTTGGGAGGTGCACTACCACTGCTGGCTGTACTAGGGGGCACAGGTGCCTTAGGGGCTGCAGTGGCAGGAGTCTGCCCTCCTCCTTTCTTGGTGCACTCACTAAACCAGTGAGTTTTACTTTTACAGTATTGGCACCACCTTTTAGATTGGCCTTCTTTCTTCTTTTGGGGAGCCTGACCCCCACCCTCTTTGGGTTGTTGGGGACCTGTCGAAGACTTCTGGTCATTTTGTTCCCCTTTTGAATCTTTACCCTTCTGGTCTGCTTTCTTCTGACCACCTTGATTCTGGCCCTGGTTCTGTTTAACTCTTGTTCTAACCCATCTGTCTGCCTTCTTTCCCAATTCTTGGGGAGAGGTCAGATCTGAGTCAACAAGATGCTGATGCAACAACTGGTTCTGACAATTGTTTAAAATTTGTTCTCTCATCATCAAATTGTACAATCCTTTATAATCAGTAACCTTACTGCCCAGCAACCAGCCCTCAAAAGCCTTAGTGGCACAATCTACAAAGTCAGCCCAATCTTGAGACTGAGTTTTCTGGGTATCCCTGAACAGCACCCTGTACTGCTCAGTGGTTAGGCCAAACCCATCAACCAGTGCACTTTTCAAGACTTGGTAATCATTAGCATCCTCTACCCTTGTGGTGAGGAGCTTGTCTCTTCCTTTACCTTCAAAGGAGAGCCACAAGATAGCTGCCCACTGACTTGGGGGAACACCTTGCACAGTGCAGGCCCTCTCCAAAGCAGTAATCCATTTGTGGATGTCATCCCCTTGCTTAAAGGGGGGCACTATCTTACCAAGGTGTTTTGTATCAAAACTCCTTTCCCTATTGCTAGGTACAATGCTGCCACCAGTGGGGACTGTCCCACTCAATTGTTGCTCTCTAGCAAAGGCAAGCCTTTCTTTGGCTAGGGCAAGTTCTTCCCTTTCAATCCTCAGATTGGCTGCCTTTTCCTTAGCTTCATACATTCTCCTCTGGGGAGATGTCATTCCCCTTTGAGAGGAACGTTGAGAGCCATTGGTATGAAGGGATCTGTTAGAGCCTCTTGATAGAGATCTAACTCGTCCATTCCCCATGTTAAGCTGACCTGAGAGTGGCCCCAGGGCTCCCCTAGAGTCCCTCTCATGTCTGCTTAAGTTGGTCCTGGTTAGTCTGACGACTTCTACCTGTCCCTGGTCTGCCTCACCCCTAGACTCCAAGTCATCATCCTCATCATCAGCATCATCTGCTTCCTGAAGGGGATGGTCCTGGTTATCAAAGGGTCCCTGTAGGGAGGGCATATTGCCTTCTGAAGTAGAAGGGTCTGGGTTACCAGCCCTCCTTGCATCATGAGTCTCTAAGAGACCAATCAGAAAAGCAGTTGTGGGGTTAGACCCCTGCTTAATCTTCCTAGAGGTACATACTTGTCGTAACTCATGGAAGCTAAGCGCAGTATATCTTGAAGGGATGACCTGTGGAGGGTCAACTGACACAAGGGGAGACTCAGTGTTTCCTCCTGTGACCGACATACTGCTTCTAGTGTGGTGTAAGTGATGCACCTACCTACACTATGTGTTACCTACTGGTCCCTTGCTAGAGTTGTAGCCAAGGTGTGCTAAGCCTTGAGGAGCTACAACAGCTGGTTCAGTAGAACTCAGAGTATTCTAAGCTTTAGTTATATGTACCTAACAGTACTTATGTGATCTTTCAACAAGATATTCTTAGGATACGTGTGGTA
Source organism: Lissotriton vulgaris (assembly GCF_964263255.1). Taxonomy (NCBI): domain Eukaryota; kingdom Metazoa; phylum Chordata; class Amphibia; order Caudata; family Salamandridae; genus Lissotriton; species Lissotriton vulgaris. The sequence goes on from NC_141685.1 coordinate 880,940,845, forward strand.
AAACAACAGCAAGCTCAAATCCCAACCGCTGCTCACCAATGTGAGAAGGTGGCCTGATATGCAGTGCTCACTATTCTAGTGAACACTATGTATCAGTCCAGCAACCCTTATTGATGATTGGTTGTAAGTCAACCTTATAGACCAGCTATCCTAGTAGCGTGGATACGAGCAGTCTAAGGCTAAAGACTCGAGAGGGCGTGTTAAGCCAGCTGTTTACCACACATATACCCCTTGAATACCAAGTGAAAGGACACCACACCAGTGTTATGAAAATAAACAGTTATTTATTTAAAGATCACAACAGCCCTGTACTCTTTATGAGGACAGGGTACTAAGCACAAACCAAAACTCTTACAAAAATACTTAAGTTAGCACAGTATATACAAATGCCCGAGGGGCACGGAAAACCATATACTCTGAAAGTGGAATGCGAAATTCCTAGCAGGTAAGTACAGTACTAATAGCTTTTGGAATCGCTAGGACTTGACTAGGGAATCGTTAGATTACTTCTAGGAGGCCTAGGGGACTCGGGTGCAGTGTGTGCACTCTCACGCGAGATGCGGACAAAAGTCTATGGTAGCTAGGAATTAGAAAGTTAGTGTTCTCGGGCGAACCCGACCTGGTAGGGAGAAAACGAAAGTAGATTCTGACCCTTGGATAGTGAGGCTATGCTGGGGCACCGAAATGCCGAAGTTACCTAGCCCAGGGGCTGCAGCTGCATAGGTCTGAAAAGACGTCGGGAATCCTCGTAGACGGACCAGGAGCCGGAAGAAAAGATGCTGGCCGGTGACCAGTGAAGAAAGTTCAGTTGGATCCAAGCCTGGATCTCGAAGATAGATGACACCTGAAAGCAGAGGGGACCAAGTTCGAGACTACTAGCCAGTAGTCAGTGGGCACCAGGAGGGCACCGGATGGTAGCCACCTCGACAAGGTGAGTGGGTGACGCTGTAGCTCGAAGATCTCGCGGACCAGGAGGCGTTGTCGGCGACCAGGATGGAGGATCGAGCTGTCCCACGAAGTTAGAAGCTGTCGGCGTCGCTGGACCCAGGATTGGGCAACAAAGCCTTGGCAAATTCAAGCCCACGCGGTGGACCTAAAATGGCGTCTGGAGTGGACCAGGAGGGTCCGGGGTGCCTCTCTTGAAGAAGGAAGCAAGGGCCAGCCTGGAGCAACCAGACCAGCAGTCGTGAAGTCGTTGGGCGTCGTTCAGAAGGCCACAAGCCAGCCGGCTAGTAGCCAAACAACGCGGTGCACAGCAAACAGCAGAAGGGCCCCACGCAGATCGTGGAGATGCAGGGAGGCTGATCTTGGGTGCTGGAGCTGCGCAGGGTCGGGGCTTCTCGGACCCCAAAGCACTCACCAGTGGAGGACACGGTGGGCTTGCAGTAAAGATGTCGTGCAGTCTTGGCGATCGTCGGTCCCTTGAGGTCTCGTCGCACTCACGGTTCTCAGCTTTGCTGTAGAGGTGAGTAGAGGTCAGAGGTGCCAGGGAAGCCGGGTCTCGTCGAGCTGGGTCGTCGGATTCGTGATGAAGGACTTGCAGCAGACCGCAGTGTTCTTTAGGATGGTGCCCGCTTGATGCAGGGTGACTACTCCTTAGCCACAAGGGAGAATCTTGAAGAAGAAATCTTGAAGTCCTTTCGAAGAAAGTGGTATCTTGATTCCAAAGATGATCTAATTTGAACAGGGGGCCCGCTCCCATCTTTATACTAAAAAAGGGGGCTGACCCGGTGACTAGGTCCTGCCTATGGGTGGGACTAGGTGGGGGGTGGTTACACCCCTCTGCCATGCCGGACTTCCCCAGGCCAGGGGCTGGTGTGCCCCTGGAACTGGTTCAGACCGGCCTATGCGTAGTGAGCACCGGGGTGCCACTCAGCAGTCACCTTCCTGTAAAGCCCTGCCTACCCAGGATACACAAAACCATGTCTGGGACGGTGCTAGCACCGCCCCTGACAGGAAACCCTTTGTCCAGGCTCCCCTCGCTGGAAGGACTCCCAGCTGCAGGGGGTCAGACTCGTGTCTGTGGTGGCAGCATCCATTTTGTGGAGCTGAGGCTTCAGTTAACTTTAACCGGGGTTCACAGTTACATACATGTCGTGTCCCTCTAGAAGGGTGGAATGCTAACCCCGTCGCCAGAATTGGCGAGGGGTTAGTATTCCAATTCGTATGACACCTTACTCGACATGTTTTGATAAAGCAATACCAAAGATAGCATTTAACCGCGAGGATTATAATGCACTTAAGAGTATATGGTATGCGATATCATGGAACAGCTATTAGGACTTGATTCCGCAAGCTGCAGACAGGCTCAGCTCATGCCAGAGCACCATCTCACATGATTCCAAGCACTCTGCCTTCAGGATTGTCAAGGCCTGCCATAGGAGTGACTGATAGGAATCTGTGTGTCCATTTTAGGGTTAGGTATAGGTATACTACACCTACAGCAAAGGGTGATTACACGACTTTGCCCCAGCTGTCATGCAGCCAGTTGTGTCAGATTTAGGAGGCCAGCCAGGGGTGGCATAATACATGCTGCAGCCCCTGGCAGCCCTGGGTACACCTATGCCCTGAGTTACAGGGTCTGATAAGGTGGCCCAGTACCAATTGGTAGATGCACCTAGGGTACATGAGGTAATTTAGAAAGAGAACAGCCAGGCTGTGGGTCTGATTGGCAGGCCCACAGCCAGAGAAAGTCGTAAACCAGTGAAACAAAAGCAAAAAATCTGGGTGATCATAGGATTGCAGACCCTACTCTCCTACATTTCCCCTGAATGCATTCCATGTCCCCCAAATCTTGCTCCATTTTCGAGGACAACCTCGATTGATAAATACCGTTCTCTCTGCTACCATTGTCGTGTCCATGTTTTTACATCATGCAGTGAGTGTCAGCACTTCCATTGCCCCCAATTTCTGCGCAATGTTTCGTTTAGCAATCATTATCCCCAGCGTGGCTCAATCTTGCGCAGGGTGTGTAAGGTCATTGGGTTCCCACATATGTAAGGTCATTGGGTTCCCACATATTTAACAAGCATCTCCTGGGCTCTGGTATCAACGACACCTCCATCGATTGTGATATCGTCCTCATCACTTTTGCCCAGTATTCCATTATCTTCGGGCAGTGCCATATGGTATGGTAAAAGGTACCCTCCTCCCCACAGCGCCTCAGACGGTATGGGTATGATGTTTACCTATTTTATACAGGGTGACTCTGGTGTAATAGGTCCGATGCAGAATTTTAAGCTGTACCAACCTAAGGCGTGAGGGTATGCCCACCTCCCTCGTCGAAGCCAGTGCCTCCTGCCATGCTGTGTCGTCAATGTCACCTAGCTCGCGTGACCATTTTTCCCTAAGAGATGCAGTGGGGTCCGTAAGGTTGTTAATTAATGTCCGGTAAGTGAATGACATAGCCAGCTTATGCATGCAGTCCGTCAGCAATCTATCTTCTAGAGGCGAAGCTTCCGGGACCTCGGTACCTGGCGGCATGGCTACTGTCAGAGCATGCTTTATTTGCGTGAACCTAAAGATTTCTGCGGGTGCTAACTCGTATTGTTGCTGGAGGCGTTCAAATATTACTACTTCCCCCTTGTGCCACATGTCCCCCACCGTGGAAATGCCAATAGCGTCCCACTGAGTACTGAGTAAAGGCCTTACTATTCTTAAGCCGTCCCAGTTGTTTCGTGTCCCAAAGGGGGGTGAGTTGGGTTATTATTCCTTGCTAGCACAGTCTACCCTGTGCAGCGTGCCATATAGTAGCCATATGTTTCGCAGGCCCTATTAGTGACTTGGTTTGCTTCTTATCGTAGAGGGAAGATAACATATTTCCTTTTCCCAATAACAATCTGTCTGCCTTAAATGCAGGGTCTGCCTGAGGAGCGGTGGCGACAGTTTTGTTTTAAATAAATCGTCTGGGTTAGCTGTGATGTAGATCCCTAAATATTTGAACGCATCGTTTGTAATCAAGAGTGGGCATTCTTTGGGAAGGAGCGGTGGTGGGCGGTGTAAGACATATAGTATAGATTTGGATCAGTTTATAGTGTAGCCTGATGCCCGTCCAAAGAGTTCACATATATTTAGGAGGACCAGTATGGAACGCTTGGGAGATGCCATATACAATAAGACGTCTTCCGCATACAACGAGATGTGGTCTTTCCACCCTTCCATCCATCGGATACCCCGTATCATAGGCTCCCACCGAATCAACGCCGCCAATAGCTCAAGTACCGATGATTCAGAAAAGGGGGTGGTGATGAACAGAGTGTCTGAATTAAGCAGACCACTCTTACCCAGTCCAAAGATCAGGGCTTGATCCATCACCGTTTTTTAGCTCACTGCACCATCCCAGCTCAGAACCTGGCTACATGCAAATTAGTCTGTTCCTGTCCCAGTGCATGATGGGAACAGGGCAAACCAAACTACCAAGCCAATTCTTATACTGGGAAGAAAACAAGCTTCCGAGGACCGGTTTCTGGCATTTCAGCCGTCGTCGGCCTGGCTTGCTTGAATCCTGATGGTGCAATGAGCAAGGGACTCACATCTAAGTATACCCTTCCACGCTTATGGTGGACAAAATGATTCAGAAAAGGGGGTGGTGATGAACAGAGTGTCTAAATTAAGCAGACCACTCTTACCCAGGCCAAAGATCAGGGCTTGATCCATCACCGTTTTTTAGCTCACTGCACCATCCCAGCTCAGAACCTGGCTACATGCAAATTAGTCTGTTCCCGTCCCAGTGCATGATGGGAACAGGGCAATCCAAACTACCAAGCCAATTCTTATACTGGGAAGGAAACAAGCTTCCGGGGACCGGTTTCTGGCATTTCAGCCGTCGTCGGCCTGGCTTGCTTGGATCCTGATGGTGCAATGAGCAAGGGACTCACATCTGAGTATACCCTTCCACGCTTCAGACACTATGTTCATCACCACCCCCTTTTCTGAATCGTTTTTGGCCACTATAGGTGTGGCAGGGTATACTCAGACATGAGTCCCTTGCTCACTGCACCATCAGGATTCAAGCAAGCCGGGCCGACGGTGGCTGAAATGCCAGAAACCGGTCCCCGGAAGCTTGTCTCCTTTCTGGTGAAGAATTGGCTTGGTAGTTTGGTCTGCCCTGTTCCCATGAGGCACTGGGCCAGGGACAGACTAATTTGCATATAGCCAGGTTCTGAGCTGGGATGGTGCAGTGAGCTAAATAACGGTGATGGATCAAGCCTTGATCTTTGGACTGGGTAATAGTGGTCTGCTTAATTCAGACACTCTGTTCATCACCCCCCCCCTTTTCTAAATAGCTCAAGTACCAGCGCAAAAAGCAGCGGGGATAGGGGACAGCCTTGGCAGGCGCCCCGTGCCAGAGGAAAGTCGTCGGAGATGTGCCCATTAGCTGTTACATGAGCTACTGGATTGGTGTATAAGAGACGGACCCACGCACAGAATTTAGGGCCGAAGCCCAAGTGATGAAGCACCACGAACAAAAACTGCCACGCAACCATATCAAACGCCATTTTAGCATCCAGGGAGAGTACGACCGCAAGTTCTTGAAGGTATGGTATATGTGCCATCACTCCATGCAGGCGCCTCAAGTTTAGCGTAGTATTTCTGCCTGGCATAAAACCGGACTGATCTGGATGGATCAGGGTCATAAGGTGTGGCGTCAGTCTGATCGCCAGCAGTTTTACAAGAATTTTGGCCTCGGCGTTGATCAATGATATTGGTAGATATGAGTTACATTCTTCAGCAGGTTTGGGTATCGCCACTATTGTGGCCATTCGCTGATCCAATGGCAACTCTTCCATCTGCAAGCAATCGGTATACATGTGCAGTAGGTGTGGGGCAATAGCCCACGCCGTCTTCTTATGGGGCTCACCAGGGATGCCGTTGGGTCCTGTCGCTTTGCCCGATTGCAATGACCCGATTGCCACTTGCAGCTCCTCTAACGTGAGGTCCGCCTCAAGTGTGAGGGCTGCATCTCAGCTGAGCCTGGGCATGTTAATACCTTTTATGTAAGATAGCGCCTCTTCTACTGTCATCCCAGAGGACGACGTATACACCTGTTGAAAATGTTGTGCCAATGTGCGTACTATTGTATGCGGGTCTGTTGTGATTTGCCCCTCCTCTGTCTGAAAACTCGCTATCCACCTATTAGTCTGTTCCCTTTTATCTAGCCATGCCAGAAGCTTCCCTGCTTTGTCCCCGGTTTCATATATCTTGTGTTGGGTGGCCGTCAAACGCGACCTGATCAGATCTTCGAGGAATGCCCTATGCTGTTGCTGCGCAAGATGTAATTTCGGGGATGTAGCCGGCGTTGGGTCTCGAGAGTGTTGGGCATCAGCGTTCTGTAATACTAGCTCTAGATCATGCAATTCCTGCTGTTTCCCCCGTTTGTGCCCCGCAATAGAGACAATGGCTTGCCCCCTGAGAACAGCTTTGTACGCTTCCCTCAGAGTAGTTGGGAAATTGACGGACATAGCATTCTCCTGAAAGGTGTGTTTTGTCGTAGAGATGACAGCTTTTTTGATTGTTGGGACCTGTAAATAGCCTGGGTAGATGGGGTAGGTACGTCGCCTAGTCTTGTGATGATATGTGTACAGCAATACCACTGGGGAGTGGTCGGAGATACCTCTAGGTCTTATCTCTATGTTGTCAATATTCTTTAAGCAATCCGCAGAAGCGAGGAAGTAGTCTATCCTAGATAAACTGTTGTGTACCCAAGAGTGAAAGGTGAATTGTCGTGTCGTGGGTTGGCACCATCTCCACACGTCCGTAAACCCAAGTGCTTCCATAAAACCCCCAAGGCGGGATACGCCGGGTGCATGTGCCTTCGCAGGGTGTCGGTCCAGGGTACCATCCATAGTTGCATTAAAGTCCCCCCCAATCAACAGTTCTCCCTCCGGAAGATCAAGTAAGAACGTACTAAAAGCTGGAAGCGTTACTCCATGCAGTGCGGGGGGAATGTAGAAGGAGACTATATTTATAGAACGCCCTTCCCATTGACCTATTATGGCAGCAAAGCGGCTGTGTTTGTTCTTTTTTGTGTTAAGCACTATTAGTGGGGATTGTTTTTTAACTAAAATACCCACGCCCCTTGAAATTCAGTGTACTATTATATTTGTCCATAGCCTTGCATGCAGTACCAGTAAGGTGCGTTTCTTGCAGCAGGACTACTGTTGGGGAGCACCGCTTCAAACACTGTAGAACTAAGCCCCTCTTTATTTTATCGCCCAGACCATGTCCGTACCAAGTAAGCATTGTCAGGGGTGTCACATGAGCGGTGTGGTACTTTACGGGGTCAGGGGTAGCTCGAGTTTGTGCTGTCATACTTGATAATAAGTACAACTAAAGTTGGGGATTCCCATGTGTACTGTGGTTGCTGGACAATGAGGAAGAATGCTTCATACCTGGAAGTTTCACTAGAAACGAACACAAAGAACAAACATAACCGAAAAACAAACCCACCCCCTCCTCCCTAACCCTCTCCTCCCCAACAGTTGGAAAAGACCATCCCCACAATCCCTTTCCGCCCACCTTCCTCCCTAAACCCAAACCTTTCTGAATTAAAAAACCGGCTACAATTAAGTGTTCCTTAAGGTGCTGCTTTCGGTGTCTATTAGGGAAGTCGTTGTCCACAGGAGATAAATGCAGCTGAAACAACCCACCTGGTATCAAGCTGGGACAAGTCTCCCTCCAATGTACTTGCGTCTGTTCAACTTGGGATATAGTTTTGAATGTTGTTTCTTAATAAAATAAGTCAATTTTGAAAGACTTTGTCGGAAAAAGCACTGAGGCACTGGGGTCTCCCCCGCTCTAGTGCGAAGCTGCTTGTTGTTCATAGGGATAACTGACATACTGACATATATTGGTCTAGCAAACACTTTTCTTGCCCTTGTCATGTAATCACAGGGATCAGAAAGCACATGTAGGCGCTGCAAAGCACAATTCTCTTGTTTGAGGCTAAATGTCATTTGAGGCATTCGGGCCCCTGTTCGTACCCGAGGAACTTTTTAGGAACACTGTCACTTTGCTGTGCGGCGACCTCTGGTCGGGTTCAGGCTATTTAGAACCACAAAAATAAGTTAAAAAAAAATATTAAAAGTAGATAGAAATGTTGCAGCCTCAGGAAGTGCATGTAGGTGCTACAAGTCGTGATCCTCCTGTTTGAGGCCAAATGCCACTTGGGGCACTTAGGGCCCTGTCCATACCAGAGGAGCTTTTAGGCGCGCTGGATCTTTGCTGTGTGGCATCCCGATGGAAGTGGCTCTCTGACCGGGAAGGGGCCTCATGACCAATCTGACCGTCACTGTTGATATTGACACTATTGTGGCGGCCGTTTCTAACTTTGACTAGTGCCATTGCAAGTAGTGTTGGGTAGGCCAGGCTCTCCCAAGATTGCTGCCACTACTCTTCCGCAGCAAGCATGTAACCGTTTTCATGCCACTCGTGTTTTAAAAGCAGAGGCGTTAAATGGTCTCTTGCATGAAGTGTGTGTGCGTGCTTCACATGAGAGACTGTGCGCTAGGGGTAGTCTGGGTGCAAGCGCGTGCGTTTGTGCGCACCTTACAGGGAACAGTGATTGCAGCGTGTGCAAACCCTATTTTGCGAGTCGATAGTCTGTTATCGACTCGCAAAATAGGTTTTGCAAGTAGCTATTAGGAAGGGCTGTGCCAAGGGTTCCCCCTTCTAATAGCGAATCACAGGAGGATGTACGTATGTTTTGTGACTGTAAATGCAGTCTCAAAGCAATTGCCGTTACCACCAATTTCAAATTGGTTGTAAGCCAGTCACAAATGGGAAGGGGTCCTCAGGGGACATTCAGTTTAGCAAAAAATCGCAATTTGGCGACACACAAAACAGAATGTTTGTACATCTGGCCATTGGAGGTTAAACTGTTGACTGTGAAACCAGTAGACTTGGGTTTTGATCTCGACTCCCTCACTTGATGACATTGTGAAATCTCGGGCAAATCCATGAATCTTCTTTAATGTGAATCCTATCTGAATAGTCTGAAGAACATGCGAAATAAAGAGAATTATTCCATTCACCTTGGTACCTTGTGGCTTACCAGGATGTTTAGTGTAATATACAACACCGCACAATTCCATACCACACAATTCACGCCAGTACTATTCAACACCACCCAACATAATTACACTCCACATAATACCACTCAACGCAACATGAATCAATTTCACATAATTACACTCTACTCAATACCACATAAATACACTCCACACTATGCCACATAATTCCAATAAGCATAATTTCACTAAACACCACACAGTTCCCTGCCACACAACTTAACTACACACATTTCCAATCCACACCATATTTTTGCGCAACAAATCACATAATTCAAATCAACAACGCAAACACACCCCATCACATACATCCAATCCACACCATGCCACAAAATTCAATAGCACATCACATAATTAAACTCCACTACATACCACTCCACAACACAAAATATCAGTTAACATAATTACACTCAATGACTCGTAATCCCCCTCCACATAATTCCAGTACACTTGGCCCCAACCTAATTGCTATCCACATAATTCCACTGCACTGCATGCCACATAATTCCATTACACAAATCCACTTCACACCACACTATTCCATGCCACACAATCCCACATCTAAAAATTCTAATCCAACCCAAATAATCCCACTTCACACCACATACACCCACTCCACTCCAAATCACATATGTAAAAGGCATTGTAATTTACAACGCCAATAGCTCTAACTCTCACAAAAGCAAGACCAATTGGCTTTGCCAGTGCTTGTTTCATGTTATGTCCAGCGCCTGGAAACCCTCATGGGTGATAAGAGCTATACAAATCTTCTGATTGATTGAAAGTAAAGATCACGCTCGAGAGGAGTGAATTAGGCAAGGCTCTGCTTCATTGGTCAGGCTTACATTCTGGGTTGTACACACCCAATGTGCAGATCATTAGAGGCCAGGGATGTGGTGCTATGCCACATCATATTGTAAAGGTCCCACTGGAAAGGAATGATTTGGGCACAGCTCCCCATCACTGATCACCTATCAAAATCTGCGGCTTGCACCGTATCTTCACCATCCCACCCTCACACAGGGTAGCTTTCAAGATGTGGAGCTTCACCGCCGAGAAGAGGCTAGGAAAGACTCATTGAATTGAATTGAATATGAACTTATAAAGCGCATACTGTCGCTCCGAAAGGAGCGTCCTGGCGCTATCCAAATCAGGTCAGGTATGGTGAAGGAGGATGGCCCTAGATGAGAGAATGACAGATTTCATCTGGTATACCAAAGATCCAGGTCTTTAAGTCCTTCCTAAACTGATGTTCTGTTTCAAGGCATCTCAATTTGACTGGTAAAAGGTTCCACGCTCTGGATCCTAAGACCATAACTGATTTTCATCCCTTGGATTTGCATCCGTAGTGGGGGATTTTAAGAAGATGCTCTGAGGAAGATTTGAGGGTCCTGGTTGTGGTATAGGGTGTGAATCCTGCTGATAAGCAGGTTGGGCCCTGTTTGTGTGCTGCTCTATAGGTGATTAGGAGGATTTTAAATAAAATTCTCTTGTGTAGGGGAGCCAGTGGAGAGCTTTTAGGGGTTGCCGATGTGGAGGCCCTGCGCTGGAGTTTAAAGACCAGACGAGCTGCCGTGTGCTGGACCACCTGTAATCTGTTCAGTGTCGATTTATTGATCCCTGCCAGAAGGCTGTTACAGTAGTCCAAGTGTGAGAGAATAAACACCACTGTCACTGTTTTCCTAGCCGTTAGGGGGATTAAATCAAAGAATTTTTTTAGCATTTTAATTAGAGCAAAACAGGTTCCTGACACTTTTAGTACATGAGGTTTGAAAGAAAGGGGAGCATCAAATACTACTCCCAGATTTTTTGGCAGCATCAACCGTATCCGGAGGAGCTATGGCTTCATCCGGCCACTAGATCCTGGGTTGTAAGGGGTTATCTTTCCCCATCAACAGAATCTTTGTCTTGTCTGTATTGCAGCGGAGATGATTATCCTTGATCCAGTGGATAACTGCTTAGAAGCAAAGCTTGAAGTTTGCTTCTGCCGACGTAGAGTCTGTCTAAAGACAAGATTAACTGGGTGTTGTCGGCATAGGATGTAACTTCAATCCCAAATGACGAGATGAGGGAGATGAGAGGGGTCATATATATATTGAATAGAAGCGGGCTAAGGGAGGAGCCCTGAGGTACTCCCTCTGCAATAGACCTTTCAGGGGAAATAAAGGTGCCCAATGAGACCACTTGCCTGCGGTTGGTCAGAAAGGACTTGATCCATGTCAGGACGGTATTTGCAATGCCACTTGATTTTATTTGTGCCCAAAGTATCTCATGGGAGATAGTGTCAAATACAGCAGACAAATCGAGCAGGATCAGTACTGCTTTTCTTCCTTTGTATGCGATGAATTTCAATGGGTCTGATATTTCTAATAGGGTGGACTCTGTGGAATGGTTTGGGCGAAATCCTGATTGGCGTGGTGTGATCAATGTGATCAGTTGGGGCTCACAGTCTGTGGCCAACACCCCTGATGGAGACAACCAAAAGAGGCCAGTAGGTGGCACTGTTCTCTATTCCCTAGTGGTACAACCAGTCACATGGCAGACATCTTCACTTCCAGAAATGTGGGGTCTTTCTCCAGTATGGTCAAGATGACGTGGTCCAGGTACTGCCGCAGATGTTTGTTAATATCCTTTTGTTCCTGCAGGGCTTGGACCTTCGAAGAGAAAAAGAGAAGGGGACAGTGTTAGAGGTGGCGACAGAAGGGCTGAGGAGGAGTCACTAGTAACCACCCTCCCGCCTCTGGGATGGAAGCACTCCAGCGATACATGCATGGAAAGTCCATCATATGTTAAGCAGATGCAATTAAAAAGCAAGCAGGGTTGTGCAACAGTCAGTCACATATCGGGGTAATGCATCTGAAAAGCTTGGAAGATTGAGGATTAGAGGTGGTCAAGGACTGAGCCAGCAGAGATGTGGGTTGTTGCTGGGAGAAGGCAGGTGAGAGTGGAGGGACTGGGATGTATCTCACCTGCTCAAGGGAGGCCAGCTCCATCTCATCCACCAAGGAGCAGAAATCCTGGCGAGGAGAAAAAAGAAGTTATCACTGTAAATGTTCACAAGAGGTTTGTCAGAGTATTTCCTCAACTTTTCACAAAGATGGCAGCTGCGTAAAACCAAGTTTAAACTTGGGGCACACGAAACCTCTGGTATTGGGTGCCAATTATGTACACTGCCCTCAAATGAACCATTGGGTCAAGCTCCTTCAGGAAGTCATCCGAGCGCGCCTCGACAACCACATCCTCTTTTGGGGGAATTTGCACCGGTCGGAGGGCCTCCTCTTCTTAGCCGGTGGTTCCCAAGTCCCTCATACACCTGAGGGCAGAAAAGAAGAAATCGGGGTGGATAACGTTTAAAAGCTGGGATTTGGTCCTCTTTAAGGCAGGACAGCCAGTCCGCGGACGAGTCATCCAGGCGAATCAGCTGTTCTACAGGGGACAAGATTGACCAGTCTGATTCTTCCATATTAGAAGGGAAAATCAGTTCTGCTGCAATAAATCATGGAATTCACTCTATATGCATGAACATCAGGGGGCACGGTGCAATAGAAGCAAAGGTAAAATTTGCTTCTCTGGACCTGGCAAGGCCAGAACGGCTCACTGCAAGCTCTGGTACAGGCGACGGAATCCAACCACCTTTCTTCTGTTATTTCTGGTGCCCTTGTTTGCTCGACTACTTGACCGGTTTTTAGATAGAGCTTATTGTCAAGGCCTATGAATTGTTTTTATTTACTCAACCCAATTCTACAATCTTGGCAACACTGATAATTTGGTACCAGGAAACTCTCGATCACAGCAGATGAGGCGCATCTGAAATATTTTTTTCCACATTCGGAGATTGGGACCTTTTTCCTTGCCGGCCTCGTTTTTAAGGAGTTAAATGCTGCACCACGGATTTTGGCTTCTGCGTTGACTGTGGATTAGAAGATGCGCTCAGGAGTCTTTGAGTTATTTAAAAAAGAGCTTAAGAATGCTCAGTGTCCGCTGTCTTTTATTTGAGACTTTATGGCTCTTGACTTACAAAATGGAAGGTATTCTGGCTTCACGTTGGTAGAGGTATCCAACATGACATTTGACAAAAAAGAGCAATTAAGCTTTCTGAGATTTATAACTCTTTTACATGCAACAGACTAATATCATGGAATATAACTGGCTCTCGGTTTTATGGTATATTCTTTTTTTTAGATTCTTCTATATTTCTTATTTATTTTTTTGCTAATGTTATTCGTGTTTAGTTGTGTTTACCCAGATTTGTTCCGATTTTGCTAATAAATGAGACTGCAATTAGTATATTTCTACATTTATATAGCAAATAAAAGTACATTAATTTGGATGCTATAAGGATTTTATGGCCAGCTTTAGAGGTTTGCGGATGGGTTACTCCATCTCAAACGTGACAGGTATCCTGTCCACCTTATTACAAGTAGTACATTATTTCTAAAAGTCCCCCAGACCTCATCAGGAGTAGAACGTGCTCTATAAATATGGGGCTGGAGGGAGCTGATGATTCCAGCCAGCCAGATTCTATACAGCAGCAGGCCACCTTGGCGGGACTGGTTCTAAAGCGGCTATGAACATTCAGCTATTTGTCTGGGTCCTGTTCTATAGGGAGTTATGTTCTGCAGAAGGGGATTATCCAGCCACTTTTGATATGCCCCTCTTTAAGGGATAGGAGTGCCTATCTCTGCTAAACTAAATGGGTGATAGGGAACTGAAGCAGCGAGGTTAGGGAGATTCCTACAGAGCGGTGCCATAAGATGGCTTTATAAGTTTTGCATGGCAAGGCTAGCCCTCGTTCCCGGATGGCTCTATGACCTCAGCTGGGAACTCTACTCATCTAGTTAGTTCTGCAAAGAACTTATCACGCGCACACTTCATAAGTGATCCTTACTAGATTTACTTTGCTACTTAGTAGTTCCGCAGTGAGAAGGCCCTTAACTTTACAGGCTGAGCGGGCGGCTCTATTGTCAGTTTCGGTGACTTCCTGCTCTATTGCCGAAGCTTTGCTGCCACCTAGTGGTTACGTTTGAGACCAGCGCCCTATGTTTTGACTCGAGGGACAGCTGGACCCCACATCGAGCTCGTATCGTATAAAGGAGTTTCCGGGTAAAGGACTAGGTGTGGCTCCACCTCCTCGCCAGTGCCTGACCAGTTCCAAAGATAGGTGCAATCTGAGCGCAGCCCCTGCTAAAAGCGGACACATACGTTCTGCTCATATTCTGCCTGTCGGACTGTCCTGCAGGCTGCACTCTTGGACCGGGCCGAGCTGAACCCTCTTTTGCTCAATTGTACTCTCCCCTGAGGCACTCTACATTCAGGCTGCTGTATTCGGATCCTCCCTTTCCCCCACGTTTGCCAAAGCATCTTCAGATCTGGCTAGGAAAACATCATCAGCCCTGGCAAAAAATGTTAAAACCAATCGAAATGCTAAAATACTGTTATTGGGGCTTTTATTTCGGGTCCCGGCAGTCCATCCTGCTCTTAAAGCAGTCCAGAATGTCATCCTACAGGTACTTACCTTTTCTAGGGCTCAGTTCTGGGTGCTGAATGGGGCTTTGCGGGGGGGTGGCCGACCGGAGGGAGGCTCGCCCCCCCCCCCCCGGGGATTTTGGGGCCCCGGGAGGAAGGGTGGGGGAAGGAATTAGATGGGGGACAGAAAGGGACTTTGGGCTGGTTGGGCTTGCAGGTGGGATTTGGGCTCCTTTTGGGCTTGGGCCGATAAGAGCGGCCATTTTGGGTCACTGTGCACCATTTCATGGGACAGTGACCCAGCAGCCGGAGGGCTTTCAGTGACCCAGCAGCCGGAGGGCTTTAGTGATCGTTGTTAATTTGAGTGGGTTTTTTCAGTTAGCAGTGTCTGGGCTGGTGGCGTCGGGTTTTCCCTGGAATATTGCGGATTGCGGCGTGAGTCGCTAGATTGCTGGAGCAAGGCAGGTGGTGGAGCGGAGATTCGTGAGGCGGCGGTGCGGCGCGAGTAAAAATCAGCTACCTGGTTATGGCGGCAGAAGCGATGGCGGATCCCAGGGTGCGTGAGGCCCTTCGCCTCTTGGGCGAAGCTGGACGGACGGATTTGTTGAGGGGAGACGTCCGAGTAAGGCCACCGCTGCGCG
Source organism: Lissotriton vulgaris (assembly GCF_964263255.1). Classification (NCBI taxonomy): domain Eukaryota; kingdom Metazoa; phylum Chordata; class Amphibia; order Caudata; family Salamandridae; genus Lissotriton; species Lissotriton vulgaris. The sequence continues at coordinate 880,956,020 of NC_141685.1, forward strand.
CTGCGGATGGCGCCGCGGCGGCGGTGGCAGCGTGTGAACCGCCGCGTTCTCGGGTGCGGAGGAAGGAGGGGGCGGGAGCGAGGGGAGGAGCGGGCGTGTTAGTGCGGTGCGCGGTGGCGGCCGGCAGGCGGCTGGGGCGCCGAGGAAGGGTGGCGAGTCCAGGAGGGGGCGCGGCGGCCGGAGGAAGGCGCCGCTTCAGTTCGTTGAAGTGGCAGGGAGGGGGGGTGGAGCTGGGGAAGCGAGCAGGGGGCCGGCGGGAGGTGCGGCGAAGGGGAGGGGGCAGAAGGAGGACAAGGGGGTTTGGTGGGGGGGGTCCCAGAACAAGAGACGGAGTGCCAGGCTGGGGGGGGGGGAGGGGGTCGGGGGCGCACACAAGGAGAACAGGAAGGGGGTGGGCAGGGGGGGAAGCGGATGCCGCGGGAGCACCTGTAGGCCAGGAGGCGGGGAGTGGAGGGGTGAGGGTGGGGGCAGCCCGGTGCGCAGAGGGGGAGGGGGAAGCTGGGGGGCAGGGGGAAGGGACGGGGGTTTCCCCATTGTTGATTGAGGAGTCAGAGGAGAGTGAGGGGGCGGGGGGGAGGTCGAGAGCAGGCTGGACTTGGGGTTGTCTGCAGAGGAGGACATGGTGGGGCCGAGTAGGCCGGTATCGCCGCGGGGAGGGGGGCGAGGCAGGGGAGAGGGGGTCCCAAGGGACCGAGGGGTGGAGGGGTTTGGGGGGAGGGAGAGGGGGAGGGGGCAGTTCGGTGAAGGGGGCCATGGGGAAGAGGGGGGAGCGGGGGGGAGTGGGGCGTGGGGGTGCGGGGTTTGCGGGGGTGCGGGGGTAGGCACGTGGGAGGGCCATGGGGTCGCGGGGGGATGGGGGTGGGGAGATGGGGGGTGGGGGGGCGACCGGCGCGGCGGGGAGGGCATTCTGCGGCGTGGGGGAGAGGTGCAGTGAGCATGTGGGGGGGGGAAGGGGGTGGTTTTGCCCCGGCTTGCTGGACTTCCCTGCTTTTTTCTTGGCAGGAGCAGTTGGCGAGGGGCTCGGGTGAGCAGCTTGCGGCTCCAACCCGCCGAGAGGATGGGCCGGCTCTGCCTAGTACGGGCGGTCGAGCTCCAACGAGGGACCCTATGCGTGCTGACAGCGGATGGCAGGGACTTAGGTCTCCAACGCCCCCCTCCCGATGGGTCGATCCGGCCGCCGGGGGACGGGGATGGAGCGGTAATTTGGCAGGATACTCTGACTAACAGACGGGAGATAGGAGAAGGGAGAGTGTGGATTTAGGGACATTGATGGCGGTGTGCAGGGACAGGGCAGGTTTGAGTAGGGTGCGGGCTGATGAGGTATTGGTGGCAGGAGGTGGAGAGATGGAGTCGGAAGAGGAAGGGGAGCTTCGGGAGGGGGAGGGGGAGGAGAGTAATGTTGTTGGCAGTGTTTTACAGGTACGCCCCCGGCAGATGGTGCCGCGAGTGGCGGCCCCCCCAGCGGACCTGGTTAGGCGGCGGGATCCGGTGAGGACGCCAGCCTTGACGCCAGGTAAGACCGGTGCAAGGGTGGGGAGTGGCTTGGGCGGGCCTCATGGAGGCAAGGCGGCTGGTGGAGTGGATGGCGGATGCCAAGTGTCAGTGGGGACAGATGCTGGGGGGGGGAGGAGGTGAGATTGGTGAAGGGCAGATACGTGATGGATGCCGGGGTGTGTACGGAGGCGACGGGAGGCGAGGCATCGGCGGGTACGGGAACGGGTGAGGTGGCAAAATCTGGCGGGTCGGCGGCGTCCAGCACCGGGGCGAAGGAGAGCTGTGAGGTGCCGGTTAGGAAGCTGCCGTACATGGGGGCGGCGAAGCCACTGGGGGCGCATTTGTCACTGGCGACTAGGGAGAAGATTTGGAAGGGGGAGTATGTAGAGATTTTGAAGTTGCTACACAGGGAGTTGATGGCCAAAGAGGGGTCGAAGGAAGAGGAGCAGGAATTGGCTAGGCGCCCTAAGGTGCCGGTTACCATTGAGAACTGGTCGGCGGCTTTTCTGATATATGCCAGTGTGTACTGTGAGAAGTACCCCGACAGGGCGGTCGAGCTGTTCAAATACATGGACGTGGTGCGGCGTGCGCAAGTGACCTACGGAGGTAATGCTCGGTCGCATTACGACGAAGAGTTTAGGGCGCGCATGGCGTCGGATCCGGAGGCGAAGTGGGGGGAATTGGATGCGGACCTGTACCAACAGACGATGAGTGGGGCGAAATTTGGTCGCACCATCTACACAGCCAGCGGATTGCCGCTGGCGCCGCCCCCCTTTTCGGCCCGCCCCACCCGTGAGGGGGTGGGGGCGGGGGGAGCCGGGACCAGCCACAGCGTCGGGGCCTGCTGGGACTTCAACAGGGGTTCCTGTCTCCGGCAGGTGTGCCGTTTCAGGCATGAATGCTCCGCGTGCGGGAGGCGCCACCCGGAGGCTCGCTGTTGGGGGCCTGGGGGAGGCCCCGGTCAGGGCCAGTACCCGGCTCCCGGCCCCATCAGGGGGAGGGGGGGAGGCAGGGGGGCGGCAAGTACCCTGGGAAAAGGCTTGTACGCCGGTTAGGCTGGACCGACTGGAACCTTTTTTGGAGGCTTATCCGCGGGCGGATGATGCGGCCGTGCTGCGTCGGGGTTTCAGGGAGGGTTTCCGGTTGGGATACGAGGGTCCGCGGATCGCTCGGTGGGCAGAGAACTTGAAGTCCGTGAACGCACACAAAGGTATCGTCCGAGAGAAGCTTTTTAAGGAAGTGAAGGAAGGGAGGATGGTGGGGCCTTTTGTGGAGGCACCAATGCCGGAGTTGATCATTTCACCAATTGGAGTGGTTCCGAAAAAAGAGCCAGGTCAATTCCGGCTGATTCAGCATTTATCGTGGCCGGAGGGCGCCTCGGTGAACGACTTTATCTCAGCGGAGTTGGCGTCGGTTTCGTACTCGTCCGTGGACGTCGCGAGGAGGTTGGTGACGACGGCGGGTCGGGGGGCGCTCATGGCGAAATGCGATGTAAAATCGGCGTTTTGGTTGCTGCCGGTTCATCCGGCTGATCATCAGTTGCTGGGGATTCAGCTGGACGGGCTCATTTTTGTCAATAGAGCACTTCCTATGGGGTGCTCCGTGTCGTGTGCCTTGTTTGAAAGATTCAGCTCCTTCTTGCAGTGGGTTTTTTCCTGGCGCACAGGCTCTGAGGCGATAACGCATTACCTAGACGACTTCTTCCTGGTGGGTCGGCCCGGTTCGACGGACTGCCAGCAGTGGCTGGACAGTTTTACGGACCTGATGGGTTACCTGGGGGTTCCTTTGGCGCCAGAGAAGACGCAAGGGCCCAGCACGGTGCTGTCGTTCCTCGGGATAGAGCTCGACTCAGCGGCCATGGAAGCACGCCTACCGGAGGAAAAGCGGACGGCGATCGTAGACTTGGTGAAGTGCATGTTGGGCAGGCGGAAGGTGTTGGTGCGAGAGGTGCAGGTGTTGCTGGGGCATTTGAACTTCGCGTGCCGCGTGGTGCGGGCGGGGCGGACCTTTTGTCGACGACTGGGGTTGGCCTTGGCCGGGTTGACGCTGCCCCATCATCACGTGCGCCTATCGGCGGGCTCGAGAGAGGATCTGAGCATGTGGTTGTCCTTTTTGGAGCGTTTTAATGGTGTGCCCATGGCGCCCCCGGAAGACTGGGAGTGGGACGTGACGATGTCATCGGACGCGGCGGGGGTTGGCGGTTTTGGACTCTACTGGGCAGGCAGGTGGTGCGCGGAGCAATGGCCGGAGCAGTGGCAGGCGGGGGGTAGGAGCATTGCGTTCTTGGAGCTGTTCCCGCTGGTGGTGGCTGTGACAGTGTGGGCGCAGGAGTTGGCGCACAAGCGGGTGTTGTTCAAGGTGGACAATATGTCGGTGGTGCAGGTCGTGAATCGGCAGTCCGCGAGGGAGCCCCAAGTGCTGAAGTTGATGCGCGTGTTCGTCTTGAGGTGTTTGGAACACGATATTTTGTTCCAAGCTCAACATGTGCCGGGAGTGGACAATGACATTGCTGATGCTTTGTCTCGTTCACAGTGGCGGAGGTTCCATGGGCTAGCCACGGAGGCAGCGGCGGTCAAGACGGAGGTGCCGGAGGAGCTGTGGTTGGCGGGAGAGCGCGGGTCATTCAGTTGGTGAGGTCGTCCCTGGCAGCGTCCACGTGGAGGAGTTATGAGAAGGCCTGGCTGGAGTTTCTGCGGTTTGGAGCGGTAAGGCAGTGGGACAAGTGGCATCGGGAGGAACAGGTAGTGCGTTTCATGTTGGGGCTCATGGACAAAGGACTGGCGAGAGTGACGATCGCGGGAAAACTAGCAGGGTTGGCTTTCATGGGTAAGCTCTGGTGGGGTTATGCCCCCTCGGCGGGTGAATTGGGGGGGCGTCTTCTGGAGGGTTAGGAGAGGGAGAAAGGTGCTCGGGCGCGGCGGAGATGGCCGATTACGGAGGCGATGTTGGAAGGTCTGGTGGGCCGTTTACCGGTAGTGTGCCGGGATCAGGCGGAGACGGTGCTGTTTTCCACATTGATGTCATGGATGTTTTTTGGAGCCTTTCGGGTGTCGGAGTTGGTGGGGTTGAAGGGACGACTGGGTTTGACGTGGGGGGAGGTGGAGTTCCGGGGCCGGGAGGTGGCGGTGCGGCTTCAACGGTCCAAGACTGATCAGCGTGGGAGGGGCACTTGGGTGTTGCTGGGTCCCGGGGGAACGGAGGCGGTGTGTCCGGCGGAGTGGGGGAGAAGGCTGGCGGACGGAGGGGTGCAGGATGGTGCGGAGGTCTTCGGCAGTAAAGGGGCGGGACGGGTGACAGCTGCGCAGTTGCTGTGGGTCCTGTGGCACGTGCTGCGGTCCATGGGTGAGGACCCGAAAGAATTCGGAACGCATTCCTTCCGCATCGGGGCGGCGACGGAGGCGGCGGGGAAAGGTTGGGGGAAGGAAGAGATCAAAAAGCTGGGGCGCTGGAAATTGGACTGCTATAAGACATATGTCAGGATGCGAGGGGCAGTGGTGGAATAGACTTGAGGTTTGGGGATCGCTGCTCACATGTGTTTCTTTGCAGGTGCGGTGGCGGGGCCTACGGCGGCGGCAATGAACATATACGTGGTGGGCCATTCTTTTGTAAAGAGAGCGGAGAGGGCCGAGTGGGAGAAATGCAGGAACCTCAATCTGGAATTGGATGAGCAGTTGTTTAGGTGTCATTGGAGGGGAAAAGGGGGCTTGCGTTGGCACGAGTTGGTGCCGGTTTTGAACAATGTTGTGCGGGGGGGTCTGTCCGGATGTGGTAGTCATCCACCTGGGTGAAAACGATTTAGTGCAGTGTAAGGGCCTGGCACTGGTCAAACAAATGAGGAGGGATTTGCTGGAGATCAAGAGGCAGTGGGCTGGGTGTTATATCATCTGGTCAGAATTCATACCCAGGAGGTGTTGGAGGGGGCGGAGAGGCCAGGAGCTATTGACAGGACTAGGAGGAAGATTAACAGGGAGATGCGGGCCTTTTGTGAGAAGGAAGGAGTGGGTAGAATGGAGCACCCGGAACTGAAGTATGGGGCGGTCTACTTTTTCTTGGAGGATGGAGTACATTTGTCAAGATATGGGATGGAGCTATACATTGTGCAGCTGAAGGAGGCGGTAGACAAGGCGGTAGGGGTGCACAGGTATCCAAAGGTGCAGGGGTCCTAGGGGGTGTCGAAAGCCGTATGGGGGCTTTCGAGTGGCGCTTTTTCCTAGTTAAACGGGGGGTAGGATAGGAGGAAGGAGTTTTACTGGCTGAGGGGGAGGGAGTGTACATATGGCAGATGTTTAAACAGTTGAGGCAGGTGTTGGGGTAATTGATAATGATGTTTATGTTGTTGGCGGGGAAATGTTTAGGGGTGGGGGTGGGGGTGGGGGGTTTGGTCAGGTATATGTATATTTAGTTAGGCCTAGTTTTGTACGGCAGAGGCCAAGGTTTGTGGTATATTTGCAGGATGCACCTGTTTTCCAATAAAGCGGCCTTTATCACACCTTACATCTGTCTCCGGTCGGTTCTTCCCCTCCCCGTCTCCCGATGGGCCCCAATGGGGCTTTGCGGGGGTGGCCGACCGGAGGGAGGCTCGCCCCCCTGGGGATTTTGGGGCCCCGAGAGGAAGGGTGGGGGAAGGAATTAGATGGGGGACAGGAAGGGACTTTGGGCTGGTTGGGCTTGCAGGTGGGATTTGGGCTCCTTTTGGGCTTGGGCCGATAAGAGCGGCCATTTTGGGTCACTGTGCACCATTTCATGGGACAGTGACCCAGCAGCCGGAGGGCTTTCAGTGACCCAGCAGCCGGAGGGCTTTAGTGATAGTTGTTAATTTGAGTGGGTTTTTTCAGTTAGCAGTGTCTGGGCTGGTGGCGTCGGGTTTTCCCTGGAATATTGCGGAGTGCGGCGTGAGTCGCTAGATTGCTGGAGCAAGGCAGGTGGTGGAGCGGAAATTCGTGAGGCGGCGGTGCGGCGCGAGTAAAAATCAGCTACCTGGTTATGGCGGCAGAAGCGATGGCGGATCCCAGGGTGCGTGAGGCCCTTCGCCTCTTGGGCGAAGCTGGACGGACGGATTTGTTGAGGGGAGACGTCCGGGTAAGGCCACTGCGGCGCGCTGCGGATGGCGCCGCGGCGGTGGTGGCAGCGTGTGAACCGCCGCGTTCTCGGGTGCGGAGGGAGGAGGGGGCGGGAGCGAGGGGAGGAGCGGGGCGTGTTAGTGCGGTGCGCGGTGGCGGCCGGCAGGCGAAGTGGGGGGAATTGGATGCAGACCTGTACCAACAGACGATGAGTGGGGCGAAATTTGGTCGCACCATCTACACAGCCAGCGGATTGCCGCTGGCGCCGCCCCCCTTTTCGGCCCGCCCCACCCGTGGGGGCGGGGGGAGCCGGGACCAGCCACAGCGTCGGGCCTGCTGGGACTTCAACAGGGGTTCCTGTCTCCGGCAGGTGTGCCGTTTCAGGCATGAATGCTCCGCGTGCGGGAGGCGCCACCCGGAGGCGCGCTGTTGGGGGCCTGGGGGAGGCCCCGGTCAGGGCCAGTACCCAGCTCCCGGCCCCAGCAGGGGGAGGGGGGGAGGCAGGGGGGGGGGCAAGTACCCTGGGAAAAGGCTCGTACGCCGGTTAGGCTGGACCGACTGGAACCTTTTTTGGAGGCTTATCCGCGGGCGGATTGTGGTAAATAAAATTACCGGGACTATTTTTCTATACATTAAATGACAATAAAGGATAGCTCAATAAATGAGAGGCAGAGTCCGTGGTATCTGAGTCATACGGGCTTTAATCAAGATTCTCGAGAACCGGGACATCGAGTTCCATCACCACTAGGGTTCAGGAAGGGACATTCCACATTTTATTAACATCACACATTATATATAGTAAAACAGTATAATTGAAATGAATACAGTAGGCGTAACAAGTGAAGAGAGAGAGATAAGAACACATGGGCGTAAAAAGAGGGCGTGTACTGGAAACATCACAGAAGTGTCATAGGTGGGTGGATGCAGAGAGAGATTCTGCAGGATCAGCAGAAACCTTTAGCATGGGTGCGTGCGCAACTGAGCATGACGTGGTATTGACGTGTAACTGGGGAGAGCTGGGGGGCTTGACTTTAGCACTAGTAGAGGAGACTGGTGTCTGGGATGTCAGAACGACCTGTACCTATAGCATATCTGGTATCTTATGTTTGGAGGATGTGTTATTTGAAGTAAAAGGTCTCTCGGGCAGAGGCCATACAATACTGAATGCTAGTGCGTGCATATGTGTCTTGGTGCAATGTGCGGGGGCCATGGGCCTACCATGGTAACGGGTGCTGTAATTCACTTGCAAGGAGACAGGAAGGCAAGGACCCTTTGCTCTGCAGCCGGGAATATGTTTACCTATTTCACTAGACTGGAATGTGTTTTCGAGGAGGCTGAGCAGATAACGGTAGGCAAAATACTGTCTTGGCAGGCAGGCCAGGCCGAGCCGGGCACCGCTCGCTGGGCAGGAAGTAAGACAGAGGTCAGAGATGCATACCTAAACTGCAGCTTCAGAGACAGAAAAGACTCGGAGCCTCAATTAAGGGCCTGGCTCGACTGAGCCAGAAAAACGTGGAAAACGTGTGCTTCGCGTTATTTAAAAGTGCACTATATAAAGACGTTGGCACCATAGGCCTAAAAGCCAAATTAGCGTGGTTTTCTTAGAGGGCTGGATAACTGACATGTTAACGTTGGACGCAAATGCATAGGCGTCTTCATGGCAGGCATGGGAAAGGAATTATACGACATTTATGGAACATGGGAGCATGGATAGGGTGTGAGTGGGGGACACATTGAGTACCTAAAAATTTCTATTTCCTCATTCCCTCCTTGGCCCCTACTACACCCTTTAGGATATATCTATTTTCATGAGACCATCTATCTGTTCGTATAACATCATTTGCTCATCTTTCTTCATTCGGGAACGGGAACGTGAACTTGGACGGGGAATACAAGCTGTGGCGCACAAGCCGCAAATCGCTGGCCCACATTGTAGACAGAGACAACAACTGAATACTATAAGGAATACTAGTCCTAGAAACGACAGTACTTTCCATCCCCAGGCTGATATCACACTCCAGAGCCAGCCGGACCAAGTCCAGGAATCAGGATTCTGGTGCATCTGGTGAGCTATGTTATGAAGTCGTGTTATTGCTTTATATACTGATGGCGCGTTATTAGGAATGAAAATACAACAACTGGATCCGATCACTCTACAAGCCCCGCCCCTATCGCCCAGGATGAAGTCAAGGACAAGGCGGTTTTGAAGAACAACAAGTCTCATAGCAGACTGCCCTTCGGTCAGGTTACCCAAAGCAAAAGTAGTTTCGTTCACTACTGCTTCCAAAGTTCTGGTCAATCTTCGTATTATCTTACTATTTTGGACGGGACCTATGAACCAGAAGTATCCTTTAATATAATCCTTATACTGGTCCCATGCTGACTCAGAATAATCGATAACAGGAGGAAGGTCTCGCTTATGCCTTACATGCACAAGATGTGAATTTCGATGATAATCAGGTGGGGCTAGAAAAACAGGTTGCAATAGGAACGCGATATAACACGTTCCATCCCAATCTAATGGCAGGCGTACATAAGCTGTCTGACCACAAATAAAATAAGAATGGCGGGAAGCTTTGAAAGTAGACTTTCCTTTATCGCTGAATTCGACCACAGTATTACAATCACTGTGTCCTAGGTGTACTGAACCATTCTTTCTAACACATAATTCACCTTTCACTGGTAAAACTGTAATAGATGGCAAGTCCGAATTAGTCTCGGACTGAACGTTCAGAATCATGAGGTTAAGGGTAAAATTACCTAATCCATACACTTCATTTTCTAGATCGGTTCCTGTCCTTTGGGGAAAACCTTCCTTGTCTGGGAAACATACTTTATTCATAACTGTATTCAGATCTCCCCATATCCAATTGCCTTGGGAAACTGTGGACTCACGGTCTAAGGAGGACATTAAAGTAAACCATGCTCCGCACGAACCATTATGTGTAAACGGGTAAGGAAAGAGGGGCAGAGCTCCCTTGTATTTCTGATAGGGAGGGAGTCGGCCACATACCCAGCAATTCGTGGCATTGCTGGCCTGGTGAGAATGGTGTAACATTCGGATAAAAGTATTGTTGCGCATTGCTAATCGATAGGACAGCTCGTGAGGGGGCAGGTCACTGAAAGTGTGCTCTACAGTGTCGTTAGGGGAAGTGTGTACATGGGAACCAAGAGGAGGAAAGAAAACATGTAGCATTAAACTTATGCATATGATCGTAAGACTCAGAAAAAACATAAAAATTAAGGTAATGACGCATCTGCTGTGTAGGTTTTTTCAATATTTTTCTCTCTTTTCGATTCGCCTATCTCTCTGACTATTTGGGTCTATCTTATACATGTCAGAAACCTGTCTAACCGCTTCACCCGAGGGGGACTTAAACAATTAAACGCTGTCTGACTTACTAGACCTCAGCTTAACTTTATACTCCTGTTGCGGAGTTTTCTCCAACAGGGGGAGTTTAGTGTCTATGTCTGGGCAGTCCTTGGGAAATGTCTTTGGACACAGTCCATGAAATCGCTTGATGTGGCTGGAGTGGAGCCACCCTTTTCTTCCTTCAATCTTTACAGCTGTCCGCGTCGTCATTAACACCAGCTTCGGTTCCTTCCACCTGGGCTCCAAAGGGCTTGAGCGGTCAAAGTTGCGGACCAATACCAGGTCTCCTGGAACGATTTCATGCGGTTTCACCTGGGTATTGTCCGGGAAGGCAGCCGCGACCTGTGAACGACAAGATAGTAGTGCAGACATCAAGGAAGCTAGGTAATCTGTCAGCATATTACTGTCGACATCGGTGATTTTACGAGGCATAGGCGTACCCCACATATTGGGGGGACGACCGAAAACGATCTCATAAGGAGACAGTCCGGTTCTGGAATGGGCTACCATACGCATGTAAAAGAGGGCAACCGGCAGGGCTACCATCCAATCTACTCCTTTTTCTGCACAGACCTTCGCTAACCGTGTTTTTAGAGTCTGGTTATGTCTTTCGACAAGACCAGCTGCTTCAGGGTGTCGTACGCAGTGGAATTTCCACTGGTATCCTAACAGGTGTGATACCTGTTTCATGAGTTCGGACGAGAATGGCTGTCCATTATCTGAGTACACGACACGGGGCAAACCATATCGCGGGAAAAATTCACGGACCAACTGTTTGGCTGTAGTTACAGCAGTGTAATCTGGGACTGGGTACGCTTCTGTCCATCTGGAAAGGGCACATACAACTACGAGGACATACTTGAATCCTCGGCATCTGTCCATCTGGATATAATCCATCTGGAGGACTTCAAAAGGATGGTCAGGGGGATGAAATCCACCTTGTTCCACGGGAATGCCTTTGCCTGGATTGAACTGACAACAGATCATGCAGGTACACACTTTCTGTTTTGCTGCTGCACGTAAATGCTTGTTGAACCATATATTCTGTACACTATCTAACATGGCTTTCTCTCCTAAGTGTGCTGGACTATGCGCTGTATTAATGATAACTTGAACCATAGAGTCGGGGAGAAACCATGTGGCTTTTCCCTTCGTCATCCATCCCTGATCTGTCTGGACCCCTCCTTGTTCAGTCCATTTCTTTATTTCGTCTGGAGTAGCATGTGACTGTATGTCGAGTACGTCTTGTGTGGGATCCCTGACTGTCATACAATGTGTCAGTGGAGTTACTTCAGTCTTTGTCGTGTCAGTCGATATATCTGTATGAGTCTGAGCTGTAAGCTTGGCTGTTCGATCTGCCAGGTCGTTACCCTGGGAAATGGTGTCGGTGACTTTAGTATGTGCTTTACACTTCATGATGGCTAGGGCTGTAGGCAAGTGTATTGCTTCTAGCAGAGCTTGAATGAGGGGACCATGTTGTATCTAGGCACCGTGAGAGGTCAGAAAACCTCTCTCTTGCCAGAGAACGCCGAAGTCGTGAACGACTCCGAATGCGTACTGTGAATCCGTGTATATGTTTACTTTCAGGTTCTTGGCTAGTATGCAGGCTTGGGTCAGAGCGATGAGCTCTGCTGCTTGAGCAGACAGTGTATCAATGCGATGTGTTTCTATGACTTCAGTGTCAGTAGTCACTGCATATGCGGCTACCAACTCTCCTGTACTTGTTCTCATACATGAACCATCCACGTAAAGTGTCAGGTCTGGGTCAGGTAATGCAATGTCGGTCAAGTCTTGTCTTGGCTTCGTTACGGTATTAATGACGTCCACACAGTCATGTGGTACGGGATCTGCTGTGATTGAGGGTAACAGTGTAGCAGGGTTTAGTATGTTGCAACGTCTGATTTCTATGTGTGGTTGGAACAGTGTCAGTTCATATCCTGTCAGTCGTGCTATGGTCAAGTGTTGAGTCTGGGTTCGGTTTAGGAGAACTTCCACGGAGTGTGGAACCTGTACTGTCAATGGATGTCCTAATACTATGGAATCACTTTGTCTGATAGCTAGAGCTGTTGCTGCAACTGATTTAAGGCACGCAGGCAGAGCCTGGGCTACTGGATCTAATGTACTAGAAAAATAAGCACAAGGCTTGTGTTTTCCTGCTTGATCTTGCGTGAGAACAGATAATGCTGTGCCATCACGTTCTGTGACAAAAAGTGTAAAAGGTTTGCTGTAACATGGTGTCGCTAAAACAGGTGCTTGACATAGGGCTTTCTTCAGTTCATCAAAAGCTTGTGTATGTTCCTGAGTCCAAGGGAGGACAGTCGAAGTCGCTGCTTCCTGTGTTGTCAACTGTATGAGTGGCTTTGCTAGATATGCATACTGAGGAATCCATTGTCTGCAGTAAGAAGTGAGGCCAATGAAGGCCCGTACTTCCTTTTGTGTCTTGGGCTGTGGAATATGTGCAATTAACTGGATGCGGTCAGGTGTCAACTGTCTACCCCTCTTGGACAGCAAGTGTCCAAGGTATACCACTTGCTGGGCACAGAATTGTAGCTTCGAAGGGGACACTTTATGCCCCTTTTCGGCCAGAAAATACAAGACAGTCAGTGATGCACGTTCGCAATCTCGTTCTGTCCGTGCTGTGATCAATAGATCATCCACATACTGGAGCAGGGCAGTGTCAGTAGGCATGTGAATACAGTCTAGTTGTCGTTTCAGTGCTTGGCTGTAAATACTAGGGCTCTCTGTGAATCCTTGAGGAGCACGTGCAAATTTGAAGCTTTTGCCATTTAAACAGAATCCGAAGAGATACTGGCTTTCCGGATGAATGGGGACACTAAAGAAGGCGTTCTTGAGATCGATAACAGTAAAGAATGCTGCTTCGGAATCAATGGCAGTCAATAGAGAAGAAATGTCCGGAACCACTGGGTACTGGGGTATTATGCATTTATTTAATTCTCGAAGGTCGATCACCAGTCTGTAGACCGGTGGTGCATTTGGGTCAGTTCGTTTAAGAATCGGGATGATCGGAGAATGACATACATTGGAATCAGTTTCTACAACCACTCCTTGAGCAATGAGCTCGTCAATAATTTTCAATAAGGCCGCTACCGCCTCGGGTGGTAACTTGTATTGTCGGATTCGGGGTAGTACAACTCCTTGCCTAAGAGTAACACGATAAGGTGTAATATGCATGCAACCTACATCAGTTGGACCTTGCGCCCATAAGTGCTGTGGTACATTCTGTAATCGTGGATCAAAATCTCTTAACACATAATGTCCTTTAAAATCACGTAAAAACAATCTCACTCCCTCCGGAGAACAACAAATCACTGCTCCTAGTGCTTTCAATGTCTTAATACCAAGCAAGTTTTCTGGACATGATTTCGTAAGTAACAAGTCTGTAGTACGAGACAATGGACCAACTTCTAGGGAAACTGGCTTTGACACTTCATTAATAATAGGCTTTCCTGAAAATCCCAGGGAAACATTCTGTGAGCCTGAGAGGGGTGCCCCTGGAACCTCGTCATGACTGATGGTAGTTCTGCTCGCCCCTGTGTCAATCAAAAATTTTCTGTCTTTCCCTAATACCTGACTATGTACATAGGGACCCTCTTGATCTACAGGAACCTCAATAAGGGGCAAGCCAACCTCCCTCTCTAGGCTGTTTCATGAATACTGCTGATAATCGGGGTAATCTGACTGTGCATACTGGTACATTTGCTGTGTAACATGTTGTGTGGCAGCTATTGGTTGGGGTTGGGGTACAGTTACTGTCTGTTGCGTGTTCTGTGGAGGTTGCGTGTTCTGCGTAATATTTTGTGGAACTTGTTCTTGTCTAGGTGGACGCGGTCTTTCTTTCGTTTTGCCTGTGGCTATGTTGTGTCTTAGAACGGCACATTCGTTTATGTAGTGACCTGGCTGTTTACAGTAGTTGCAATTCCCTTTAACAGGAGCTGCAGGATGACTAGTCTGTGTCGTACCCCTCTTCTGACCATCAGCTGGGACGGACTGGGCAACTAGTACTTTCATTTTCGTGTCTTTACTCTCTGATTCGATTCTGGTGGTACTGTAACATTTGTAACATCTGGGAAGGGGTATTAGCTTGCCATGTACTCTCGACCTTCAGTACTCTGTTTTTAACCTGTGGTAAGGAATTCTCGACTAATTTGGTCACAAAAAGATGCGGATACGATTCACTACTTGTTTTCAGGCCGCTGTTAATAATAAAGCATTTCTCAAATCTGGAATAAAAATCACTAGTGTCTTCGTCTTGTTTCTGTTTGCAGGCTGAGATAGCATCCCAGTGTTCCTTTTTCGTGGTTAGTAATCTTGGTAAAACTTGTATTAACAACTCGGGTAATGCTTTGGCTTTTTCCCCAAGACCAGTACCAGGGACTCGTGTATTTTCTTCGTTTTCTAATAATGTCCAATCAATCTTTTTCTCTCCCACCTCCCATTCTTTTTCCTTAAGTTTTTCGTAAATGCCGGCTGGCAACAGAACCTTTAACATTTTAAGGATATCGGGATACGTATACTCCCCCATGAGGAGCATGTCTTTTAGTTCACGGTGGAACCCTGCTGGATCTTTATCATGACAGGGCACTAATTTTTTTCATTTCCAATAATTCCATTTTGGTCAAAGGTGTGTATACGAATACTCGTTGAAGCTCACCCCCTTCCGTCCGGACGGGATGAACTTCTCGTAAGGGATTCTGTCTGTCTATATAAAATGCTTTCCTTACTGGAGGTGGGACAGGAACGAAATGTGGAGTCAGGAAAGTTCTGTATTTGTGTCGTTGTTCTAGAATGATATTAATTAAATCGGTACCTAGGCCTCTCCATCTCTTTAGCAGTAATTCTTCCAATATATTATATAAGGGACCTGGATCAGAATGCTGACTTTCATATAGTGTAATGAGATGTTGAATCATGTACATACCAGCTAGTCGTTGTTCGTCTGGGGAAAGACTCAAAAACGTTTGTGCTCCTGAGTCATCTTTATATACGCTAGTATTGCCAGCCCATTGGACTGCTGACCGGGCTAATTCCTGTTCATGCATAGTACTAAGTTCATGGTAACCTATTCGTTGTTTCAGTACCTTATCGGTGGCTTGGAATAAATGTTCAAGGGAACATTGTGCTGGTATGGGAGAAAGAAAACGTTTCTGGTTTTCTAGGCGTACGGGTCTGTCAAGAGGTTTATCAAAAGGTCTCGCCTTACCTACATACGCTATTCTACCTGCACTCGCAGTTTCTATATCTTCGTCTTCTGAGACTTCACCATCCGCTTTCTCGGCTTCTCTCGCTGCTTTTTCCCTTGCGTGTATGTCTAGAATTTCTTTACGAATCTTCCTATACATGGACTCTATACAACCTTGTTTACTATGCTTTCCATCAGCTATGTTGTCACTCCATTTTATCAGGACTTTCATCTCTTCCTGGTCCATGCCTGGCTGATCTCGCTCTCTTATCAAACAATTTATCAAAAACTGTAAGATCATACCCTGAGTCTCCACCTTCCTGTGTGCCATGGCCTCGTGAATACTTTCTGGTCTCTCCCCCGTTCTGATAAAACGATATATGTTGTCTAAATGATCTCTCATATCTGGTAAAAGAGTCAGATAGTTTGTAACACGTCGTATACGTATTGAATATAATATCATATGGTCTACGCCTGGTACTGGATCATATCTGCAATCAGTAAGGTACTGTTTAAGGGCTGCGTATGTAGCTACTTTTGGTGTGCGTTGTAATGCTGCTTCTCTTAGTGTGGTTCGTTTTATTTGAGGCGGGGTGATAGGGGGACCTCCTACTGCTCCTCCTGAAGTGCGATAGTCGACTACTAGTGGCTGTGCTGTCGCTGGTGGCGGTATAGGCGGTAAGCTAGGCGTAGGTAATGCAGGATGGCCCTGAGTTGCAGGCGGATTAAAAGGATTGCTAGGGCCAGTGGCCGGAACAGTGGCAGATGAGACAGTGGGGGAAATCGTGTCATTTACAGGAATGTGAACAGGGTTGGGAGGATGAACATTTGGAGGAGGATTTCTGTTTGCATATTCTGGGACAGTATCATCTAAGTATGAAGAAAGGAAAATTTCCGCTGCGGTCTGTTTATGACGTAATTTAGTCGGGACCAATGGTGGCGGCAAGTTACGGGGTACTTCCGGGGTCGCCTTGGGTAGGCCCTCGGCGAGAACAGGATACATGCCTGTAATAAGGGCATTTCTTTGTCTGTCTGATTGTTCTGCTCTAACTCGTTCACCTTCTTCTAGTAGCTCTTTTTCTCTAGCTTTTTCAGATTCTTCTCCACTTTTCTCTGCTTTCCTAATTTCTTTCTCCGTTCTTCTATGCGCTTCTTTACGCCACAATTCTATAGCATCTTTCTGGGATTGTCTGGCTTTCTTTTTCCATAGTGCTTCTTCTACTCTCATGATGCATTCAGCATCCCATGTCCCTGAGACAGGCCATCTATATTTCTCTTCCAGATCCCTAGTATAATCAACCCATAAGTCTAAGTACAGTATGGCATCTAAGCCATGTTTTTGGTACATAAAATGACCTGGAGTGTCCCTAGGCGGGACGGGAACTGCTTCTTCGAGTATCCCTTTCCTAGTTCCTATCTGACGTAATTTCGAGAATAGCGGCATATTTGGACTTACTTGAACGTGAACACAATAAACACAGTAATGAATAGCAAACAATCATTCATACCACAACATTAAACACATTAAAACATTTTCAACTGATACCTGGTACATAGAAAACATAAATTCTGTAATAATACTAGAAGACTGGATCACTAGATGCACTGCTAAAACAGTACAGACATACCGGTCCCATAAAGAGACACGTCATACCGTATTCACCTAAGTGAACACGTCTGGACCGGGTCTGTGTACCCAGACCCGTCTTGACCGGGCACAAATTAACGAACCCGTCTAGATGCGTTCCCAACAACGGTACTCACCGGGAAGCAAAACTGAAGGCCTCGGAAACTGGACTGGACTGGACTGCATGCGCTTCGGAACAGGTGGGCCTCCGGATACCTCGGACCTTGCTCTCTCGGCTTGGGGCTCTGGTCGGGATTCTCCGCATTCCTCACCGCCTCGTCTGGATGCCGGACCGCAGTCTCCGTCTCCTTCGTGGGCCTGAGGGAGATAGCAGGAAAACCCGCAGGTGTGCACAGGAATCCGTCACGGCTGTAGAAGGGGGTCAGGGGCCTGCGTTACATCGCCGGCGAGTGGGGAAGGGGAGGGGTCCCTGTTCGGGCGCCAGATTATGTGGTAAATAAAATTACCGGGACTATTTTTCTATACATTAAATGACAATAAAGGATAGCTCAATAAATGAGAGGCAGAGTCCGTGGTATCTGAGTCATACAGGCTTTAATCAAGATTCTCGAGAACCGGGACATCGAGTTCCATCACCACTAGGGTTCAGGAAGGGACATTCCACATTTTATTAACATCACACATTATATATAGTAAAACAGTATAATTGAAATGAATACAGTAGGCGTAACAAGTGAAGAGAGAGAGATAAGAACACATGGGCGTAAAAAGAGGGCGTGTACTGGAAACATCACAGAAGTGTCATAGGTGGGTGGATGCAGAGAGAGATTCTGCAGGATCAGCAGAAACCTTTAGCATGGGTGCGAGCGCAACTGAGCATGACGTGGTATTGACGTGTAACTGGGGAGAGCTGGGGGGCTTGACTTTAGCACTAGTAGAGGAGACTGGTGTCTGGGATGTCAGAACGACCTGTACCTATAGCATATCTGGTATCTTATGTTTGGAGGATGTGTTATTTGAAGTAAAAGGTCTCTCGGGCAGAGGCCATACAATACTGAATGCTAGTGCGTGCATACGTGTCTTGGTGCAATGTGCGGGGGCCATGGGCCTACCATGGTAACGGGTGCTGTAATTCACTTGCAAGGAGACAGGAAGGCAAGGACCCTTTGCTCTGCAGCCGGGAATATGTTTACCTATTTCACTAGACTGGAATGTGTTTTCGAGGAGGCTGAGCAGATAACGGTAGGCAAAATACTGTCTTGGCAGGCAGGCCAGGCCGAGCCGGGCACCGCTCGCTGGGCAGGAAGTAAGACAGAGGTCAGAGATGCATACCTAAACTGCAGCTTCAGAGACAGAAAAGACTCGGAGCCTCAATTAAGGGCCTGGCTCGACTGAGCCAGAAAAACGTGGAAAACGTGTGCTTCGCGTTATTTAAAAGTGCACTATATAAAGACGTTGGCACCATAGGCCTAAAAGCCAAATTAGCGTGGTTTTCTTAGAGGGCTGGATAACTGACATGTTAACGTTGGACGCAAATGCATAGGCGTCTTCATGGCAGGCATGGGAAAGGAATTATACGACATTTATGGAACATGGGAGCATGGATAGGGTGTGAGTGGGGGACACATTGAGTACCTAAAAATGTATATTTCCTCATTGCGGCCGTGCTGCGTCAGGGTTTCAGGGAGGGTTTCCGGTTGGGATACGAGGGTCCGCGGATCGCTCGGTGGGCAGAGAACTTGAAGTCCGTGAACGCACACAAAGGTATCGTCCGAGAGAAGCTTTTTAAGGAAGTGAAGGAAGGGAGGATGGTGGGGCCTTTTGTGGAGGCACCAATGCCGGAGTTGATCATTTCACCAATTGGAGTGGTTCCGAAAAAAGAGCCAGGTCAATTCCGGCTGATTCAGCATTTATCGTGGCCGGAGGGCGCATCGGTGAACGACTTTATCTCAGCGGAGTTGGCGTCGGTGTCGTACTCGTCCGTGGACGTCGCGAGGAGGTTGGTGACGACGGCGCTTCGGGGGGCGCTCATGGCGAAATGCGATGTAAAATCGGCGTTTCGGTTGCTGCCGGTTCATCCGGCTGATCATCAGTTGCTGGGGATTCAGCTGGACGGGCTCATTTTTGTCGATAGAGCGCTTCCTATGGGGTGCTCCGTGTCGTGTGCCTTGTTTGAAATATTCAGCTCCTTCTTGCAGTGGGTTTTTTCCTGGCGCACAGGCTCTGAGGCGATAACGCATTACCTGGACGACTTCTTCCTGGTGGGTCGGCCCGGTTCGACGGATTGCCAGCAGCGGCTGGACAGTTTTACGGACCTGATGGGTTACCTTGGGGTTCCTTTGGCGCCAGAGAAGACGCAAGGGCCCAGCACGATGCTGTCGTTCCTCGGGATAGAGCTCGACTCAGCGGCCATGGAAGCACGCCTACCGGAGGAAAAGCGGACGGCGATGGTAGACTTGGTGAAGTGCATGTTGGGCAGGCGGAAGGTGCTGGTGCGAGAGGTGCAGGTGTTGCTGGGGCATTTGAACTTCGCGTGCCGCGTGGTGCGGGCGGGGCAGACCTTTTGTCGATGGCTGGGGTTGGCCTTGGCCGGGTTGACGCTGCCCCATCATCACGTGCGCCTATTGGCGGGCTCGAGAGAGGATCTGAGCATGTGGTTGCCCTTTTTGGAGCGTTTTTAATGGTGTGCCGGGAGTGGACAATGACATTGCTGATGCTTTGTCTCGTTCACAGTGGCGGAGGTTCCATGGGCTAGCCACGAGGCAGCGGCGGTCAAGACGGAGGTGCCGGAGGAGCTGTGGTTGGCAGGAGAGCGCGGGTCGTTCAGTTGGTGAGGTCGTCCCTGGCAGCGTCCACGTGGAGGAGTTATGAGCAGGCCTGGCTGGAGTTTCTGCGGTTTGGAGCGGTAAGGCAGTGGGACAAGTGGCGTCGGGAGGAACAGGTAGTGCGTTTCATGTTGGGGCTCATGGACAAAGGACTGGCGAGAGTGACGATCGCGGGAAAACTAGCAGGGTTGGCTTTCATGGGTAAGCTCTGGTGGGGTTATGCCCCCTCGGCGGGTGAATTGGGGGGGCGTCTTCTGGAGGGTTGGGAGAGGGAGAAAGGTGCTCGGGCGTGGCGGAGACGGCCGATTACGGAGGCGATGTTGGATGGTCTGGTGGGCCGTTTACCGGTAGTGTGCAGGGATCAGGCGGAGACGGTGCTGTTTTCCACATTGATGTCATGGATGTTTTTTGGAGCCTTTCGGGTGTCGGAGTTGGTGGGGTTGAAGGGACGACCGGGTTTGACGTGGGGGGAGGTGGAGTTCCGGGGCCGGGAGGTGGCGGTGCGGCTTCAACGGTCCAAGACTGATCAGCGTGGTAGGGGCACTTGGGTGTTGCTGGGTCCCGGGGGAACGGAGGCGGTGTGTCCGGCAGAGTGGGGGAGAAGGCTGGCGGACGGAGGGGTGCAGGATGGTGCGGAGGTCTTCGGCAGAAAAGGGGCGGGACGGGTGACAGCTGCGCAGTTGCTGTGGGTCCTGCGGCACGCCCTGCGGTCCATGGGTGAGGACCCGAAAGAATTCGGAACGCATTCCTTCCGCATCGGGGCGGCGACGGAGGCGGCGCGGAAAGGTTGGGGGAAGCAAGAGATCAAAAAGCTGGGGCGCTGGAAATCGGACTGCTATAAGACATATGTCAGGATGCGAGGGGCAGTGGTGGAATAGACTTGAGGTTTGGGGATCGCTGCTCACATGTGTTTCTTTGCAGGTGCGGTGGCGGGGCCTACGGCGGCGGCAATGAACATATACGTGGTGGGCCATTCTTTTGTAAAGAGAGGAGAGAGGGCCGAGTGGGAGAAATGCAGGAACCTCAATCTGGAATTGGATGAGCAGTTGTTTAGGTGTCATTGGAGGGGAAAAGGGGGCATGCGTTGGCACGAGTTGGTGCCGGTTTTGAACAATGTTGTGCGGGGGGGGGGGTCTGTCCGGATGTGGTAGTCATCCACCGGGGTGAAAACGATTTAGTGCAGTGTAAGGGACTGGCACTGGTCAAACAAATGAGGAGGGATTTGCTGGAGATCAAGAGGCAGTGGGCTGGGTGTTATATCATCTGGTCAGAATTCATACCCAGGAGGTGTTGGAGGGGGCGGAGAGGCCAGGAGCTATTGACAGGACTAGGAGGAAGATTAACAGGGAGATGCGGGCCTTTTGTGAGAAGGAAGGAGTGGGTAGAATGGAGCACCCGGAACTGAAGTATGGGGCGGTCTACTTTTTCTTGGAGGATGGAGTACATTTGTCAAGATATGGGATGGAGCTATACATTGTGCAGCTGAAGGAGGCGGTAGACAAGGCGGTAGGGGTGCACAGGTATCCAAAGGTGCAGGGGTCCTAGGGGGGGTCTAAAGCCGTATGGGGGCTTTCGAGTGGCGCTTTTTCCTAGTTAAACGGGGTGGGGTAGGATAGGAGGAAGGAGTTTTACTGGCTGAGGGG
Source organism: Lissotriton vulgaris (assembly GCF_964263255.1). NCBI lineage: Eukaryota > Metazoa > Chordata > Amphibia > Caudata > Salamandridae > Lissotriton > Lissotriton vulgaris. Next base: position 880,977,203 of record NC_141685.1, read on the forward strand.
GAGGGAGTGTACATATGGCAGATGTTTAAACAGTTGAGGCAGGTGTTGGGGTAATTGATAATGATGTTTATGTTGTTGGCGGGGAAATGTTTAGGGGTGGGGGTGGGGGGTTTGGTCAGGTATATGTATATTTAGTTAGGCCTAGTTTTGTACGGCAGAGGCCAAGGTTTGTGGTATATTTGCAGGATGCACCTGTTTTCCAATAAAGCGGCCTTTATCACACCTTACATCTGTCTCCGGTCGGTTCTTCCCCTCCCCGTCTCCCAATGGGCCCCAAGGCAGAGATCCTCAGGGACATGCAGGAGTGCTCCTTCTATATAAAGGGAAAATCAGCATTTGTACCACCTAAAATCTCAGAGACTATCTCCCTCTGCCTCACTTAAGTTTACAGTCTCTTCCACAATTTCATGCACATTCCCTCTACTCTGTTCCCCTTAGCAGGCCCCCATTCCATTCTGAATACCAAGGCTTCTTAGTCTTGATTCCATCTCTTACCTCTTTCTTCCACCACCTTACCATTCCTGTTTCTATTTCAGTGTGAAGGAAATCTGTGTAGGTACATCTGATGGAGCAAGGTTTCATACGTAAAGAAACTTGCTCGGATTCAATCCTCTTGAAATAACATGTAACTGATTAATCAACATGTTTTGTGAATACTAAAACCTGTATTAAAGTGTCTAGGGGAAGCTTTCTTATGTGCTTTTTACTAACAGTAATCCGAGAGTCTAAAAATGGCTGCTGGAAAAACGCGGGAACCTTTCTGCGCATGCGTCTGCCACATCTACATGGTGTGACGTATCTTTTGCTTTTGGTAGGAATGTCTTGCAGCAGCGCACTAGTAATAGTTTCAGTTTCAAAAGGCTTTATTCGGTTTGTGCAGCAACCATAAAAGCAAAAACATGATTTTAAAATACACATGTAAAAACACTCAATACGTATGACAGTCCAATTAATAATAGTGCATAATACATTTCCTAGCAGCAATTTGTTAATAACATTATCCAAGGCATAAACAGTCCAATTAATTAACAAGTATAATAGATTTCCTAGCAGCAATTGATTTTAGAATATAAGAAGCACCATAAAAACATAATCCTGGATCATTAAGCATAACCAATAAGTTCATAGCAGCTTGGGTTGTTCTCATATTGAATTTTAAAAATGTAGGTTTCAGATAAAATCGTCTTAGAGAGGAATAGAACTTACAAAATAGTAAAAAAATGGGTGGTGCTTTGTTTGGATATCGCATCACAAGGACATAAAGTCAACGGGCACATTTTTGTGGTGGGAAAGGCAACTAGATGGTGTACTATGCCTAATCTCAAACGAGTCAATACAAAGCGACGCGATGGCCTAGTCACTCATGACAGGTAATCTTGAAAGACTCTTCTAACCTCCAGCTGTTGATAAAATAAAAGAGTGGGTTGCTTCCCAATCAAACTCCTGCAAACTTCAATTTGATGGGCTAAAAAGGTATTTTTAATCTCCTGTTTAGAAATAAGAGTAACACAACCAGGGTCACCCTGGATAGAAGGATTGAATAAGTTATTAAACCAATCCTGAATATTTTTCAGCCAGGGGATCCTATAACTTTTGGTCAGGAGTAGACAGTCTCTAATGATGGATTGGGTAAGTTTGGTCTCCTCTTTAGCCCAAATGGATCTCCATAAAAGTAATGGCCGCAAGCCAATAAGATCCGATCAATAATTGATGCCTACTTCACAGTGTATAATTCTGGTGGATGCTGATGGTGGTAAGCACAAAAGATGTTTTAAAAAAGAGTTTTCTTTGAGCTGGAGTGCCTGTACATGAATATGGCCCCCAAACTCCTGCGCCGTAAAGGGCTATGGCGACACATATGGCCATCTATATGTCAACCATATCCTTGATACGACGGGTGCCTAACTTGGCTGCAAATCTGAAGATCCCATGGGCACTCTTGACCATCTTGGAGCGTACATGCAGAGGTCTGGTCCGGGACCAGGGTTCAATACCCCGCCTCGGCGGGTCTTGGGCTCAAAATTCCACGGACCTGATAATTCTCGCCTCGGTGCCTATTCCAATCATGGAGTCCCACTCTGCAACTCTGGGCAATAGCTTGCTTAATCTCCACAACGGCCCCCACTACGCTAAGGATGCCTGGCCTCCACCTTGGGGGTGCCCAGGAGTGGACGCCTCACAGGGAAAGCCAGGATGGGTTCCACAGCGGTATTCGTACAAGCGCCTTGAGACCCTTGCGGGTGAGTAGTGCGCTATACAAGTATCAATTTACATTACATTACATTACATTTACATTACATTACATTACATTCTTAATTTCGTTTGCCTAGTTCCCATTTCCTGAATAAGTTACACCCAAGTAGCAGAACGTGTTGACCGGTTCCACTGTTGAATTCTCTATATACATTTTTACATTTCTTGGGTTTCTGGCCGCAAGTCATTACAAAAGTTTTAGTTTTATTTATTAACAGTTTCCTACTCTTAATGAAAAGGCTAAAATTATCCATTAGTCGCTGTAGGCCAAGTGGGATTCGGGAGAGTAACACCGCATCGGCTGCATAAAGTAAGACGGGTACGGGATTTCCAGCTATTTGTGGTGCATCTGCCTGTATCGACCTAAGGGCTATGTCAACTTCATTTATAAAAAGGGAGAAAAGTAACGGTGCCAAAACACAGCCCTGGGGATTCCTCTTTTGACCTCAAAGTGTGGTGTACACTCCCTCGCTGTCCATATCGCACCTTGCTGGAGAGTTTCTCATATGTAAATGTAGTGCTTTTATATAGCGCACGAATCACCCCCGAAGGGGTCTCAAGGCACTGTGCACATACTGCTGTGGAACCCTTCCTGGCCTTTCCCTGTGAAGTGCCCACTCCTGGGCACCCCCAAGGTGAAGCCAGGCATCCTAGCGCTGTTGTGGAGATTAAGCAAGCTTTTGCCCAGAGTTGCAGAGTGGGACCCATGATTAGAATAGGCACCGAGGCAAGAATTATCAGGCCCGGAGAAATTGAGCCCAAGACACGCCGAGGTAGGAATTGAACCCTGGTCTGGGCCAGACCTTTGCATCAGGGTCTGCCGCTCTAACCATTGAGCCACACTTCTCCATACAACCTTGCTAAGAAAAAAATTATTTCTGTGGGGGCACTTAGATTGAGCAAGGTTGTCCATAAAATAGAGTTGTCAACAAGGTCAAACGCACTGCTAAGATCAGCAAAACACAGATATAATCTTCCCCTCTTTAGCCTGTGTATATTTACCTATCAGGAGTTCTAGGTTAATACATTGCTCCTGGGTTCCCAGCCCTTTTATAAAACCATATTGGACTGGGGAGAGAATCTCTTTTTCCATAATCCATTCTTCGAGTCTTGCCAATAGTATTCTAATAGTATTCTCCTCATCACTCTAACTGAAGAATCCAAATGCGAAATGGACGATATCTTTTTGCTTCAAATTTAATACCTTTTTTAAAAATAGGAATAATCCCAGATTGACCCCATGAGGGCGGTATTGACTCCGTAGCTGCTAAGTTAAAAACTCTGGTTAAAATGGGGCTCCATAGGGCTATTTCGCTTTTATAAACATCAGTAGGAATCCCATCTGGGCCTGGTGCTTTACCTCTCCTACTACCAGTCAGTCCTTCTTGTACTTCCTCAATAGCGATATCTAGTGGCAACGACGGCCACTGGCTTGCTACTATACTTTGTGAATAAAATACATTGCGGTCAGGTGGATTAAAAATACTGGAAAAGTGTTCCACCCATACATCACAATTTACATGCGAGATTAATTAGGGAAATTAGTCATTCTTTAAGAACAGTGAATTGACAGTTTCCCAGAATAACTTACTATTAGCTATATTTGCTGCCATGGTTAACTTATCCCACGCTAACTCTTGGAGCTTATTTCTTCTTACCTTAAGAACCAATTTGTAGTTATGGAATAAGTTTTTAATGGTCTCAGTATTTCTAGGTCTACTACCCAGGGCTTGTTTAAGTTGGTTTAGGGCCTGGGTACAGTTATGATCGAACCAACCTCTATTTTGTATGCTATTTCCCCTAAAAGGTGCAGTCAATATCCCCTCAAGTATGACACTTATTTTTTGAAAGTTGGCTAATAAAAAAGTGGGGTTAACATCCTCGTTATGGCAATAACAAATCTCAGGCTCCCATTTAATGATAATTTCTTTTAAAACTTTTGCGGGGTCTACGCCAACTCATTTAATACATGTCCCATTAAGCCTGATGGGGGTAATACTAGTTATCAAGTCATGATTTACTGTCTTTTTGGAACCCCAGCATAGTGTTGACATGGAGATACTATTATCGTCACTCGTTACCTGCTCAGTAATCCATGGAGTAGAGCACAAATAGCTGCTGCTAGTTGTAATAAGCATATGATCAATAATAGAAGCCGCATTTCTGCCAGTAAATATGGGAATTGAAGCACCATTAATATCACATGCACATTGTAATAATTCTAGGTCATATTTGGCCATAAATAAATTAAGAGCTCCTCCATAATCGTTATGAATAAAATGCATACTTTCGTCTTCCTCTCCATGGTTATTCCCACAGACCTTAGTCATCGACAATGGACAGGGTTGAATGTTAAAATCCCTACCCAAATTATAACAATGGATGTCCTGATGAGGCTTAACAATTTGTCGTGCTCATTATCCAATTTGGATACGACATTACTACGGGTTGTATTAAACACATTATTGTAGTAATTAACCATGACCATATCCCTACAATCTCTGCAATGTAACCATAGAATTTGAGAGTGTGTTCCTAAAGTAATAATTCTTTTAACCATAAAACAGATAGCTTATAAGAAATAAGGGTCAGAAGCCCCCCTTTGGCTCTACCTGCTAGCAGGGCACGGCCTGGAGCCAATACAATGTAAATCCTTCTACATATATAGGTTTGGTACACCACGTCTCTTATAGACAAATTATATCTTGGTCGGTGGTTCCCACCAAGTAGGTGAGTCCTGTTTTCTCCTTAGGCCTGCGACATTACAGGTAGAAATAATATAACAATTCTCGAATGTTTTCCCAGTGTTGTCGCCTGTAAACTTGCCATTACTTCCTTTTACTATATTTGCAGATGGGGCCTCCGGGGATATACACACTATGTCTGTAGTGTCTGAGGTGTCTATGGACTCGGTCTGGAGTAGTTCAATTATAAATAAACCCCCTACATGTTTGTCATTAACCTTATCTTTATTAGTGAGTGGCTCCAGTCTAAAAAGGTTAATACCCTTATGTCAATTGTTTTGTTCAAGGGAACTCAGGACTTGGTATCTATTAGAGACTAGTAAATCTCGATGGTATGTGGTTGATAAAAATGAGTTTATACTCCGGGGATTTATGTTGTCATTCCTTGGTTGTCTGAACCTTAAATGCCTATAGAAGAAACCAAGTGGTAACAGTGTCATGATCGATTCAAATGGAGACAATGGGGGTGCTCTAACTAAGGTGTTTCTAGCCCAGCTAGGGGTTCGAAAATTAACAATTATACAGTCTCCTTTAAGACACTTTTACAGGGAGCCAATCCAACCCACTCTACGTGTCAGGAGAATCTCATTAGCTCCTGTCACGGGGAAGTCACAATTCTTATCGAGCCAGTGTACTATTTATTCTATTCTTTAAGGTATCATTACTCTCCGTTTATCCTGGTTGTAAAGGTGGCACATTCACCAGAACTGCAACATACAGGCAGCACTCTGGGGGAAGATTGATAGGGATGTCTACTCTCCTCTCTTGGCTTGAATTATAGCCCACCTTATTTGAGGTAGCAATTGGATGAGCTACATCCGTCCCCTTCATCCTGGCCCCTCGAACAGATCGGGAGTGGTTAATCAAGGCTTCCTTTCTTAGTGGAATATGGGTTTTTGGTTCATTAGTTTCACTAGCCAACCCTGCACTTGCCATATCATTTCGGCCCCCAGGGAATTCACTACCTATTCCTTTGTTTGTTATGTTAACAATAGAGATAGTTGTCTTGGGCGCCGGCTCATTTATACCTCCCCTGGATACATCCCTCTTTGTCCTGTCACTGGTGTTAGTGTCCCTCAATAGGCCCCAAATCTTGGTCACCTCACTAGATAGTTTATCAATTTTCTCATGGACCGGCCTAAGTAACTCCTCTATCTTGGAAGAAATTGTGGTTATAATTAATGAGGTTTGTGGGTTGGCAATATTGTCTTGGCCATCTTGGATATCACATGTTGGATCTCTGGGGTTCTGCATGGGGTATTTCTTGCCTTTAGAATTACCCACCCCTGTTTGTCTCTTCTTGCAGCCCTTCTTCCTTTCGGGGTTGGCGATCTATCGGGTGTATGCAGAGTGGGGGAATCAGGTTGAGTAGGCAAATTATGTTCCAGTTCAAGTGCATTTCCATAGGGCCTAGGTGTACCATGAGATACGTTGGGGGCAGTTTCTGCAAATTGCATAGGATCACCCTGGTGGAGTCCACTATCGCTGTAGGAGAGTAGGGTCTGCTTCCTATGGTTACCCCCACTTTTTGCTGTGCTTCACTGGTTTTTCAACTTTAGTATGGCTGTGGCCCTGCTAATGAGGCCCACAACCTAGCTGTACTCTCTCTAAATTGATACCATGTACTTTAGGTACACTCCAGATTGGTTACTGAGGCACCCTTGTGAACCCCTATATATGGTACCTTAGGTACCCAGTGCATAGGGACCCCAGAGGCCTACCAGGGGCTACAGCATGTATTGTGCCACCCTGGTTAGCCTTCCAAACTAACACCACAGGTCTGTACTAACAGCCTGGGTAAGGTGGTGTAAGCACCCCTTACTTAGATATAGTATACCTATATCTACCTTATATATCGACACATAGTAACCTATAAGTCACTCCTATGGCAGGCCTTGACAATCCGGGAGGCAGAGTGCTTGTTTTTTTTTTTTTTAAAACAGATTTTATTGGTAGCATAACAAAAATATAGCACGTAATGCTCTGAACACCAGAGACAATCACTAGGGCAAATGATCAATAGCACATCATGCAAACATTTTCTTAGGCGATATGTCAGAAGGAAAATGTACACAAAGAAATGTCCAATAGTAAACCACTCTGCCCCTGTCCACCCCCCCCTCAACTCCCCCCCCCTCCCAAGCGTGCTGCTGCCTACTCCGTCCGTGTCATGCCAAACGCTGCATATTATAAGCCAGAACAAAGGCCGTAGGGCCATCAATCGTACTGTAGGGCCTCCTCCTCTGCGGGTGGGTCCAATTCCAGGCCCCGGTAGTCCGCCCACCTCTTCCAAATTTTATAGTGCTTGAGGGGGCACCCCCGTGCGACATAGACAGGCTGTTCCAGACCCATACAATAATCCATACCATTCTGCCAGGCTGTGACGGTGGGGGCACGAGGTGCCTTCCAGGATCTCGCTATGTCCCTTTTGGCCAGAGTCAGACCCAAAAGCAGTAAATGACGCTTATATCTATTGCCCCCAATTCCAGCTAGAACATGGAGGAGAGCCAGTTTGGGGTCCCTCTGCAACTCTCAGGCCAGCACCTCACTCAAACACCGGAACACTCTATCCCAAAACCTCTGAAGAGCCCCACAGCCCCACACTGTATGCAGTAGCGTGCCCACCTCAGAGTTGCATCTAAGACATGTCGGGATGCAATCAATCCCGCCCTCCACAAGCGCTCTCTAGTGTAATATGTACGGTGGAGGTATCTGAACTGTATCAGTCGCAAGCGCGTGGAGACGGCCGCACCCCTGTGCCCCTCCAGGGCCTCAACCCAGTCTTCCTCGTCGAGCTCCCCAACATCCCGCTCCCATTGGGACCTAAGGTGGGCAAGATCTGAAGCGCTATGGTGCACCAGCGTCTGGTAGATACGGGAGATCTTTTTGTCCGGCAATTCCCCCATAAAGACCTTGGCCTCAATGGGACTGAACTCCGGCAGGTCTTCCACGTCACGGATGTACGGGGCAAGGGGATGCCGGAACTGAAGGTACTTATAGAATTGGGTATGTGGCATGTCAAACTCCTCCCGCAGCATAGCAAAAGATTTGAGCGTTCCCCCAGACATAACGTCTCCAAGTGTGGAAATGCCTATCATGTCCCATTGCCAAAAGCCCACCAGGGCCGCCAGTTGCAGCAATCTACCATTCTGCCACAGCGGAGTCTCCAGGGTCAGGACTTTCCACCACCCCACCCTGCGCAGGGCCTGCCGCCAGATCTGGAAAACCACGCGCATGACGGACGGCAGCGATCCCCGGAGGGGCGCCGAGTACAACAGCGTATGTAGGGAGGCAGAGCCCATAAGGTATCGCTCCACCGCGTATGCAGGATCCCCCCTGTCCGCGTACCACCAGTCGTTGAGTACGAGGAGGTGCGATGCTTGATAATATGATAATAGGTCAGATGTGGCAAGACCCCCTGTGTAGGTGGAGCGGAAGCACGTCCGCAGCGCAACTCGTGCCGCGCCGCCTTCCCACAGGAAGCTGCTCAAGGCTGCATTCAGGCGTCGAAACCAAGTGTGCGGGACCAACGCCGGGTGGTTCTGCAGTTGATACAGTAAACGTGGGAGCGCGACCATCTTAAAGATGGCAGATCTACCCTGAATGGACAGCGGCATTCTGGCCCAAACCTTGATATCCTCTCGCGTACGGTCCCAAACCGGGGCGATGTTGCGCTCCAGGGCCACTGAGGCATCCTCCGTGAGGTATACCCCGAGATACTTCACCCCTTCAGCCGTCACCTGCAGCCCTTCGGCCCACTCACCCAGAGGATGCGGACCCCCTAGAGTCCAGAGTGTGGACTTCCCGGGGTTCATATAGAGCCCCGATGTTTCTCCAAAAATTTGTAGGATCCGCAAGATACGAGGCCCAGAGCGATCCAAGTCGGAAAGAAAAAATAACACATCGTCGGCGTATAGGGCTATTCTATCCGCCACCGCCGGTGACCACTGGAAGCCCCTCACCTGGGCGTCGATCCGCACCCACGCCGCCAGGGGCTCCATTGCGAGCGCAAAAAGGTATGGAGAGAGGGGGCACCCCTGTCTCGTTCCCCTCTGGATTCTGAATGAGCGGGAGACACCCCCGCCGACGCGGACAGCCGCCGTCATGTCAATATAGAGGAGGCGTATATAGGCCAGGAAACGGGGACCCAGATTCAGTCGACCCAGGAGAGCAAACAGGTACGTCCAGCTCAGGGAGTCGAACGCCCTATCCATGTCAGCCAGCAATAGCGCTACTCTCTCTTCCAGTCCCCGCCAGGCCGAGATCGCCACCTGGGCTCGCCTAATGTTATGCCTAGTGGCCCGCTGGGGCATGAAGCTGGCCTGGTCCGGGTGTACCAAGTCCGTAATGTGCGGTTTAAGCCTGTTGGCGAGGGCCTTCGCCAATATCTTGGCCTCGGTATTGAGAAGGGAGATAGGCCTGTAGGACTCGTGTTTCTCCGGGGGGCGTCCTGGTTTCAAGAAGACGACACCGCTGCATGTCGCCAGTCGGGAGGCAGCAGGCCTCTCTCCCGGGCCTCCTCAATAACCGGCCGAAAGTGGGGCGTCAACTGGGTCGCAAAGTGCCTAAAAAATTCGCATGGGAACCCGTTCGGGCCCGGCGCCTTGCCCGGATTCAACTCGCCCAGGGCAGTGGCCAGTTCGTCGTCCGTCAGAGGCCGGTCCAGCAGGTCGCGGACCTCATCCGACACGGCCCGTGGCGGAAGGTCATCAATAAATCGCTGCACCATGTCAGCCGCCAGGCACTCCCGGGGCGCATATAGGGACTCGTAATAGGAGGCAAAGCTGCCCGCAATCGCTCCAGGCTCCAACAGTGGCTCCCCATCAGGGGCGACAATCTGAGGCAGAGGCTGTGCATGTCTAATGCCCTGACACAGGCGATGTAGCATTTTGCACGACTTATCGCCCCATTGATAAATGCGGCTCTGAGTGGCCAGCCAAGCCTGGCGGGCCTCATCTAATAAGATCGAGGTATATTGCTGTTGTGCCAGTAGTAGTCTACGCCTGAGCAGCGCGCCATCGTCCTCCCGACTCCTACGCTCCAGGTCCTCCAATTCCGCTTCCCGCCGCACCAGGTCCTTACGCTTTTCCCTCCGCGCCACTGAGCACCAAGAGATATCAATCCCCCTCAAAGTGGGTTTCATGGCCTCCCACAAGGTTGCAGGGGATGCCACCGAGTCGACGTTGGCGGACAGGAAGTGAGCTATTTCACGGGTAATATGGGCGCGGTACGAAGGCTGAGTTAACTGCCAGGGCGATAGGCGCCATCTGAACGGCTGTCTAGGACGCCCAGTGTCAACCACCACAGAAATCGGAGAGTGGTCAGACAGTGCCCATGGCAAAATGTCAGCGGACATGAGCCTACCCGCCATCGCTCGCGGGAGAAAAATGTAGTCCAAGCGCGAGAACGAGTCGCGCGCGGAAGAGAAGTAAGTGAAGTCCCTACGCGCCCCACGCTTGTACCTCCAGGAGTCAATCCAGTCCAGCCCCGTGACCATTGCCCGCAGACGCGATGCTTGCCCCTCCCCTCCCACCACCCCGCCTGCAGCACCCCGCCATCTGTCGCAGGAGATGTCCATGACATCATTCCAGTCCCCCCCAACAATTGACAACGCTGTCGGCATATCGACCCAGAGGGACATCAGCTTCTCCACCAGGGCCCATTGCAGCGGGGGCGGAGCATATACACTACCAAGAACAATCATCTCACCACCTATCTCGCCCTGTACAAAGATATACCTGCCCTGCGCGTCCTGCCATGTGCGCCTATGTGTAAATGGAACCCTCCGGTGAATCAGTATGGCCACCCCCCGGGACCCTCTAGCGAAACCTGCATGATATGTCTGTGTAAAGTCATTGCGCTGGAGGCATAGCGCCTTCGTGCCTAATAAATGGGTTTCTTGAAGGAGCAAGATGTCGGTTCCCCTGCCTTTGGCCCAAGCGAATACAGCCCCTCTCTTCACCTTATCTAGCATTCCTCTCACATTCCAGCTCAGTATTCTAGTCCCACCCGGACCTACCCGAGGGCCCCCAGCATCAGACGACATTGGCGTTTCGGCATATAAATCATACAAGCCATACCGCAGGCACCAGCAGCAATGCTCACAGCGGATCGGATGCAGCACACCCCCACCAAACCCCACCCCGGAACCAAGTCAATCTCACACCCCAACAAACCCCCCTCCACCCCCACCACGCACCTCCCAAACATGGAAGCACCTGTCGCGGTCAGGGAGTGGTCCCGGCCCCAACGGGGAGCCAGGGAGCACCCCTTCCAATGGATCCCCACAGCACAGCCCATGTCAAACTAGGCTGTGGCCCCTTCCCAACTCTGAGCAATCAAGAGAGCAAGAGTCCATGTCTCCCAACAGTCAGGGCACATCCCCGGAAGCATTCTGCGTGGCCTCTTCGTTGCGCGTGTTGGACCGTGACTTCGAGCTGCGGTGTGATCGGGACCTGCCCCGGCGCTTCTGCTGATTATCCGGACCCCTGTTGGAGGGCCCCCCAGTCGAGGAGTCCGATTCACCACCCCTGGTCGTATTGACGCGCACCTTGACAGTCTCATCTGTCCATTGGAAAACGGCCTCTGGGGTATCAAAGAAAAGGGTACGGGATTGGAAGACAACCCGCAATTGAGCCGGGTACAGAAGGGCATATGACAACTTCAGGCCCCGAAGGCGGGCCTTGGCCGCTGTGAAGGACTGTCTCTGCTGTTGCACCAATCTCGTGTAGTCCGGGATGATAAAGATAGGAGAGTTCTCATACATGAGCTGACCCTTTGTCCTCGCCTGTTTCAGGATAGCGTCTCTGTCGGCATAATTGAGCAATTTGGCGATCATGGGGCGAGGGCGTTCCCCCACCGGGGGCTTCTGCGTCAAAGCTCGATGAGCCCGCTCCACCACGAAGCAACGAGAGAGGGAATCGGCCGGCATCCACCCCTCCAGCCACTGTGTCAGAAAGCGCTCGGCATTACCCTTCTCGCAGTCTTCTGGAAAGCCCAGGAAGCGAAGATTACTGCACCTGGCACGTCCCTCCGCCTCCTCCGCTCTCGCCACTAGGCCCTGTTGTGTCCGCTCAAGTGCCACGACCCTCTTCTTTAGGGTGGTCATGTCGTCCTCCACGGCCGAGATACGCGTCTCCGCTCCAGTTATGCGCTCCAGAGCATTGCGCAGGTCTTGTCGAAGGAGCATAACGTCTGCGCCTACCGCCCCAATCTTGGCGTCCAGGGCGTCTCTGGACTGCGTGATCGCGGCCAGGAGGGCCGCATTGTCAGGCGCCGGTGGCTGCGGCCCTTTGGCACCCGCAGCCTCGGTGAACTTGTCGATCGGGCCCTGTTTGCCCTGGCTTCCACTGCCACCCCGGGTCATGGTGGACCGATGTGTGGGGCCCCACTCGGCCGTCCGCAGCCCACACCCTTCCGCTGTAGGTCAGGATTCCCACCCTATGGTCAGGCGGCGGCTGCCCTGCCCCCAGTCAGAGCCCAATTATGGCAGGAGAACGCGGGGGGAAGGGGGGAGAGCGGGGGCCCCTCTCCACGCCATGCACTCCACAAATGTCCGGCCCGAGGTCCGAGACGACCCCCGATGTGCCGTGGGACTCCGGTCACCCCGGTGGTCCCACTATCTGGACATTCAAGGCCCACCGCAGCCGTCTGTGAGCACCGGCCCCGTCCACCTCCCAACCGGGCTAGAGGCTCCCCGGTGACGCCGTGCAGGGAGACAGGCAGATGTGGGCCACGGGGCCCGACACGACCCCCGATCCGCCGAGCAGCACCACACCTCCTCCACCTGTCCACCCCCGGAGTCCCCCTCTGACCTTTGTCGGCTGCAGCCTGATAGTTGATCCCTGGTAGGTGGCCCACAGGGAAGCGCCGCTCTCCAGGGCCGGCAACCCGATCCCTCGCAGGCAAGATGGCGGCCGCACCCTCGATCCTCCCAGTCCTCGGGACCTGCCAGGCCAGCCCCGCTGCCACCACTCGCAGCGTTGTCCCTCGGGGGCCGCCCCTCTCAAGTCCGGGGGCCGCCTCCACACCGCCACGCCAACACTCCGGATGCACTCGGAGCCGGCGCTCAGGATCACCTCACACCGCCCCGCTCACTCGGCGGGCTACTGCAGCAATCGAGGCTCCGGCTCCTTGGGCCTCACCACGCTGCCCAGCTCGCCACCTCTCCCCGGGGCGCTGCGCCGCCCGGTGTCACAGCGCGGGCGGCTCCGGCAGCAGAAACGGGGGGACCCGATGTCAGTGGGTCAGACCCAGCCGTCGGGAGACGAAATTTGCAACCAGGGCAGGATGAAGGTATCAGGATGGTGTTCGGCTGGTCGGAGCTCCGGCTCTAGACGACCGCCATGTTCGCTGGCTAGGCCACGCCCCCCAGAGTGCTTGGTTTTGTGTGAGAGGGTGCCCTAGCCTGAGCTGAGCCCCTCTGCAGCTTTCAGAACCATCTCCTTATAGCTGTTCTATGATATAGCCATCCCATAAACTCTTAAGTGCATTATAATCCTTGCAGTTAATGCTAACTTTGGTTTGGCTTAATCAAAACATGTTGCGCCAGTTCTGGCAGCGGGGGTAGCATTCCACCCTTCTAGAGGGAGAAGACATGTAGTTACTGGTAAACACGGTTAAAGTTAAACAGAGCCCCAGCATCACAAAATGGATGCTGCTGCCACAGACACAAGTCTGCCCTCCTGCTGCTGGACGAAACTCCGGCAGGGGAGGCCTGGACAATAGGTTTCCTGTCCAGGGAGGTAATGGCACCTACCCAGACAGGCTTTAGTGTATTGGGGCAGGGTGGGTTGCATTCAGTGAATGCTTTTCAGACACTGCCTGGGCACACAAGGTGCTCCATGCATTTCCCAGTTCAAACCGGTTGCTGGGGCACTCAGCCCCAGCTCTGGCGCGAAACTGGACAAAGGGGAAGGTGTGTTGACTAGCGAGCCCCCACGAAGGGCCATCTTTGATTTAGTGAGCTGAGCCCCTCTGCAGCTTTCAGAACCATCTCCTTATAGCTGTTCTATGATATAGCCATACCATATACTCTTGAGTGTATTATAATCCTCGCAGTTAATGCTAACTTTGGTTTGGCTTAATCAAAACATGTTGTGTAAGGTGTCAAACACTTTGGAATACTACCCCCGCGCCAGTTCTGGCAGCGGGGGTAGCATTCCACCCTTCTAGAGGGAGAAGACATGTAGTTAGTAGTTACTGGTAAACCCGGTTAAAGTTAAACAGAGCCCCAGCATCACAAAATGGATGCTGCTGCCACAGACATGAGTCTGCCCTCCTGCTGCTGGACGAAACTCCGGCAGGGGAGGCCTGGACAATAGGTTTCCTGTCCAGGGAGGTACTGGCACCTACCCAGACAGGCTTTAGTGTATTGGGGCAGGGTGGGTTGCATTCAGTGAATGCTTTTCAGACACTGCCTGGGCACACAAGGTGCTCCATGCATTTCCCAGTTCAAACCGGTTGCTGGGGCACTCAGCCCCAGCTCTGGCGCCAAACTGGACAAAGGGGAAGGTGTGTTGACTAGCGAGCCACCACGAAGGGCCATCTTTGATTTAGTGAGCTTTCCTGGTTGCTCCAGATGTGCTCCCACTCCTCTCTAAAGGAGGAGTCTCTTAGACCTTGCTGGTGTGCACCAAAGCCAATCTTGTCATCTTGCGTGGATTGCTGTTGCCAAGGTTTGTTGGGTCCAATCCGGATTCCCACACCGCAGCCAACTAGATCCTTTGTAGGACAGCTCAAATCCAGCTCCTGGTTGTCGTCCACGACTCCTGGTCCTCGTGGCTGAAAAGTCAAGCTTCACCTCTTCCACCTGAAATCACCCGACATCGGCTGGCATCTTCTCCTCACCATCCTGGTCACTGTCTAGTGACCCAGGCTCTGTCTCCTCTGCTTTCAGGTTCTTCACATCTCCAATCCACCCTGACACTTTTCCTCTGGTCGCCTGCAGCATTTCTTCGCAGCTCTCCATTGGAATCGACGACGAAACCCGATAGCAAAAGACACCTATGCACCCGGCTTCCCTGGGTGAGGTAACACAAGTACTCCGGTGCTCCCTTGGGTCTTGACTCTCGAAGTGTCCTAGCCTAAAAGGGTTCCATCGTAGTTCACCTAGAAGTGCCCTTAATCTTTAAAATTGTAACTTGTTCGTTCTCCATAGAAAGTCAATGGTGATCCGCGCCTGTGTTTAGACACTGCACGCGTCCCCCGTGGGCCTCCTGCATTCTAACTTTAGGTGGTTATAGGTAGCCCCAGCGGTTCTACAGGCCCTAGGCCTGCTTTTTAACTCTCACGTGGTTCTTATACAACTATTTTAGTATATGGTTTGTGAGGCCCCTAGGGCATAACGTATACTGTGCAACTTATCGTATGCTAATTAAGTTCCTTGTATTGTACTTTTACCTCTGACCTCATAAAGAGTCCAGAGGGGTTGTGTTTAGAATAAATACATATATATTTGATATATACCTTGTGTGGCGTGCTTTCATTTGATCATTCAAGGGATTATAATTGGTAAAACAACTTGCTTAACTTGCCTCTAAGTATTAGCCTGAAGGCTGCTCTCCACAGCTACCACTAGGATAGCTTTCTATACGGTTGACTTTACAACCTACAATCAATAAGGGTCGTTTGGACTGGTGCAAGGTGCCCACTAGAATAGTGGACATCATATACCAGGCCAACTTCTCACAATCGCTACCTAGCTGTTCCCCAATTATCTTACTAGAACCCAGCGATAAGCGGCGTTCTGTCCAGTCAATTTCGTCAGTAATTGCACTGACTGCACGCACTAGAAATGAGTCTATTGTGGTGCATGACTTATCGGTAAAAGTTTTTGTGATTTTACGTCTAGTCGTGATAACTTCTTAAGCAGTATTTATGTGTGGGATGTAAACTGGTGTAATCTATGATCTGAGGCACCCACAGTTTCAATATAAAGTGCTAAGTGCAATTACAAAGTGCTAGGGTCAAACAAAGTGCTAGGTGCTAGGGCATTTATAAGGTGCGCAATACACAGTACAGACTTGCTATATGCAAGGGTACACAGATCTTTAGTCCAAAGTGCGAGGTGCAAAATAAGAAGACCCAGTATCCTTTGTAAACACACCAATATCATACATGAATATAATGCAATACACAACTGAACCCTTAAGAAATGTTTCTACAGCTAAAATACTTTTCATTAAAATAAAATATAAATAGAATTAAAATTAGATTTAACGAAAATTGTCACTCAGCTTGACGTCATTGCCTTTTTCAGCCTTATTCCACAGTGGAACCTCTGTAGAATGGAGCGTGGGTAATAATCCTCACTGATGGAAGAACCAAGGGAAATTGCCCGGCCCGACCTCAAACGGTCGCGGACGGGCACAGACGGGCTGGCCCTTGGCCCGGGCTTCGCCCGGGCGCAGACCACGTGCGTCCCGCGCTCCGGGGGCACTTGTGTGCTTTTGTAGGCGCCTCCTGGTGCTTAGGTGGCTGATGCGTTGGCTGCTGGCTCGCAGTGCCGCAGGGGGTGCTGGAAGGTGTAGTCCAGTGCCTCCCTGTCACCCGGTATTCAGCGCGGCTTCCTCCACCCCCAGCAAGGGGGAAACAGTTTAGTGATTGTGGCGCTATAGATCTTTTGGTGGGAATTTCTTGCAGCTGTGCACTAGTAATAAAGATGGCCGCTTCATGTCTCACACATTTATGCACATGCTTCTTCTTAAACTAAACTTCGTATGTCCTGCTTAACAATTAATGCTATAGTAAAATTAAAGTAATGGGGTTAGAGTAGAAATTTGTGGTATACAGTGCATTAATTTATTTTCGTATTGTAACATGTCACTCTTTGACTTTATTATTAGCTCGTATTTGCGCCGGAAAGGTGCCACAAACTCCATTTTGAAAATCCTTGGTCATGCGCAATCAAACACAAAGAGCCTTAGAGCCATGTCATTGAATAGCAGCCAAAACCCGTCTTACCCGTGATGTTCCTGGGAAACTGACCGTCTGACCCCACAAAAGGAAGAAATATGGACTGTTCGAATACATTGTATATGATATTGAAACAATTATTGCTGGGTGGAATAAAAGTGCATGGGAAATTAAATTATGTGTGGGAACATTGATCAACTTTATTGAATTATAATGATTTCATACTAATATGGTGTGAGGACCTCTCCTCGCTTTCTGACCAATCAAATGAAGGAAATACACAAATTTGCAACACTGGGGGTGGTACATTGCCCTGGAAAATAGTATAACTAAGGTAGGCTTAGTAAGTTAGATTGTCCGACTTGTCACAGACCTGTCACTGACCCAACGTATGCTGAAGGAGAATCGAGAGCAGAGGGCTGGTCGAGCACTCTGACAGAAGAATCGGGAATTTACTGAGGGAGAAGAATCGATTGACCCAGTCGGGCTCCGAGTGTTAGCCGCAGAGAGGAGTGTGACGCTGGTGTTGCACTTAGCTGAGGATACCTGTCCTGATCTGCACCTGTTCCATCCAGTCGGCACCTGATTAGTCGGGAGCCTTTTACTTGTCCCAGCCCGTGGCCAGGGTTGGTCCTCGCACCATTCTAGGTAAATATAATCTGTGTAGTATGTCCTTGTACCGTTTTCCTTTCTCACCCTTCCCAGGTACCCATGTCTAAAAATATAACCTTAAAGTCTTGCAGAATTATTGCTTTAATAATTATTTTCTTACATGAAAAGTCTTTAGTTTCACTATTGTGGCTGTCGACTCACAAAGTATTGCATAGATAAAGTGTTTAAAACTTACCCGAGTCTGTGGCATTTCATGAAGGTAAATGTTATTGTCTACCTATTATTCTAACTCCCTTGATCCTTAGGACTTAGGGTACAGGTGACAAGCATTTGGTAAGCCATGGTGTACAGTTATAAGTCCTAAAATGAATAAAATATCTGAATAGTCAGGAATTAAAGCAGGATTACCGGTTCCAGGTGTGAGTGTGTATGGGCCCGGGTGAGTATGGTAAACTGAGCTGGTAATCCTGTGCCATCAGTATTTCTTTGGTAGCAGAGTAGTGGTTAGGGTTTAGTTAAGATAGGTAGTTAGTTGTGTATTGCTTTTTA
This sequence comes from Lissotriton vulgaris, assembly GCF_964263255.1. Lineage (NCBI taxonomy): Eukaryota > Metazoa > Chordata > Amphibia > Caudata > Salamandridae > Lissotriton > Lissotriton vulgaris. The sequence goes on from NC_141685.1 coordinate 880,995,277, forward strand.
TTGATTTTATGTATTAACCAAAAAACTGTTTGTATTGTTTCATTTTGTCCGGAAGTCCCCGGGGATATTGAATAGCGGGTGGTAAATGGAAGCCACACTGCAGTGAGGGTACTGGCCTGATGAGATAAGTGTGTAAAAGTTAGGTAGAAATTGAAGCACTGGTTAGGAATTATTTTTTTGTGTAAAATTGAGAGTGATTGATAGCGAAAGAGTTCGCTGGTGAAACCTAGGTCTTATATCACCTAGAAAGGGTAAGTCTAAAGGAGTAGCAGATTCTTTTAGCTTGTGTGAAGAGTAAGCGAAAGAGGTTTTACTCATAGTGCGTGAAGGGTAAACTGAAGGGTTTTACTTGCTGTGAGAGAAATTGTCTTTCCTTTGAATTTAATCAATTAGGCACAGTAGTGAATGTTTCTATGTTGTTAATTATGAAAACTTGCATTTTAAATTGAAAAGAAATTGAGTTGTTGTATTACCTTGCAAAGGAGAGAGTCAGTTGCAGTCGTTGCACTGACGTCATTTGAGCTGCGCTGGGATTGGTTGACACAGCGGGTGTGTGGTCGTGAGAAAATTGTAAAGGAGGGGTGAGTGCAGAGAGCGAAACTCACGTCATAGAAAAGCAGCGTAAGCATTGGTTAACTGGTTTGCAAAACAATTGTTGGTTGGTCACTGAAAATAAGAGATGCGCTGGTATTAGTAAAAAGCATTTAAGTGAAGTAAACAATTGATTAAACTGCAATAAGTTCAATCTCAGTGGTAATAGACAGCAGTAATTATATGCGGCATCTAGATCCAGCATTTATAAGAAATCGTCCAGATAAAAGATATTTAGGGTTTGCTTGAGAACAGGGTATTAGAGGAAGACCATATATCATGTACGGAGAAAAAAGAAAAATTTAATTTTTGCAGAAAATTAATAATTATTTCAAAAAAGATAAACCAGTAAAAACAAGAGAAGGTATTATTATTCCACCACCAAAAATGCCTGCATCATACATGATGATAGAAAGAGGTTATCACACTTGTGTATGGCTAGAGAACTGGATAGAGAACACAAAAGATGATGGTATATTGGCATTTCCAGAATACAGTACCTTTAATGGTAGAATTTTGCACAATTTACGAACTCGCATGAATGAATTAGACCCCAGACCAAGGTTAAAGCAGTATGAAGCATTAGAAGAGTGGGAGACTGAAGCTTTCGAGCGAGACAGACCTAGATTTGACAGGACTTTAAGTAAATTATATCCCAGATTTCCCAGAGAGACAAGAAATAAGCAGATGAAACAATGGAGCCAGTCTATGTTAGTAGAAGGATTATATCCTGTATTTACCACCGAAGAACAGAGAAGACGAAAAATGTAATGACTAGTGTGGTGATTCAAAAGACGATTATTTTGAGCATTTATTAATGAAAAATCCGCCACCTTATCATGAAAAAACAAATAGAGTTAACACTAGTGCTCCATTCTTAAAACCACCCGTAGTTCCACAAATTGTACATGAGATCACTACAGAAAAGGTACTACAAGAGAAAGAAAGGGAAACAATAAATAAACAGCGTAATGAATTAATTCAGAAAATAACCCAATTGAATACAAGTCCTGAAGCCCTAACAATACCAGTAACTATAGGTCCCATTGTTCCCAATATGGAGATAAACAAACTAGTCCTAAAACTCCCGTTCTGACCACACCCATAGTACAACCCAGAGAAGAAAACATATTAGTTGATGACCAGGCAAGTGAGTGCGAATCAGTAATTTCCCTAACGGATTTGCCTATAAGAGAACCAATAAGTGACTCATTCAGAAAAGTTACTCCTGGATGCTCAAGAGAGGTACAGATTGAAACGTCCACAGGAACAAAAATTGCCACTGTAATAACCCCAGAAGAAATAGAAAGATGGTCCTGAGACATAGAAAAGCCAAAATCTCAGCCAAAAGTATTAGAAATTTTTAAATTGAGAGTAGAACTAGAAGAAATTATATCTGGAAATGTAAGATTGGAGAGACTAAATACCTTCAGTGAAGAAGAGGTGTTATTCATATGTAGAAGCATCACTCGAAATACCAAAATATTTCATGAAAAATTAATGAATTTGGCTTTAGATATGGGAATTGACATAGGTAAATCTAAAGTATTGCAGACACCTTACAGAGCTGAATTTTCTGACAAAGATTTAGAAAACATGAATATGTCAGGATGAAAATTGCAAATAAAAGAATTATTGTCAATGTTACAAAAATGGGGAGACTTAGACAGATGGTAAGCAAGATGGACGAAGAAAAAGGAAGAAGCTCATGCAAATCGAACTACATCTGAGTATCTAATGAAAGAAACAGAAAAGGTTGAACGGTTGTGTCCTATGAGAGAAGTTCCAGGAGGAGGTTAGGTACATGTCTCATGGTCCCGACAGAATATTTTATCATTCACAAATAATTTCCCAAAACTCAGAGAAAAATCTGTCGAATGGTACAGGCAAGTCGAGAGGTTTGTGAAAGTTTCAAAAGTGCTGTTAAAAGATTTAGATGGTTTATTTGACATAGTTGTACCTGCACATCTATGGACAGAATGCAAAATTATGGTAGATTGGCCTAGTGATGAATACCTTAGAGATCCAAAGACAGGAGCTCCGTCAGATGAAGTAATGAAAAAATATAATTAGGTAATAACCTATTTGAAAGAGAAAGTACCCCCAAAAGAAACCGATTGGACCAAAATAGACAGAACAACCCAGAACAAGGATGAATCAGAACATGCATACTATGAGGGTCTTTTGCAGGTGTTCAAACAGTACAGTGGGTTGGAGAATATTGATAATAAGGACATGACACACTTTATATATCGTTTTGTGTCAGGATTAAAACCAGAAATATCGCACATTTTTTAAATTTCATATAGCGAGAACTAGACCTGAGAAATCGGATATTAGAACGCTTTACATGAGCACCAGTGTCATTACAAACAGAATCACAGGATGTTGAGCATCTCTGCTGAGACTCGAACTCGGTTACCCAGCTTCGAGGTCAACCGCTCTAGCCATAAGGCTACATCCTCTCCCAAGGATTCTTAAAGAGCATAAATTATGTTGGCAAGCGAAGCCTATTGATGAAACTCAAGTAAGCCAAATACTGTGGAGATGAAATCGATAATAGGCAAAAGAAATTAGAAGAAAAAGTAATGTGAGCTCAAGTAAAATTGGCAGAACAGCAGGAACTCCAGTTAAGTCAGCAGGCAAATAATCAAGGTGAAGGCAGTGGGGGTAAACTTAGAGGGAGAATGAGCAAAGAAGAGGCAAAGAAAAAGTTTCCCTATCAGGGGTGTGGAAAATTGGGGCATTGGAAAAATGAGTGTAAGTTAATACAGAATAATAATGTCCAAACTCAAAACTTGAATCCACAGATGCAGAATGAAGTGTCACTGAGGCAACCACAACAGGTAATACAGAATCAGTTACCATCTGCCCCTATGCCAGATTTTGTGAGTCAAGCCAAATGCAGTGTTGACACGGGAATTCGAGAGGGAAGTGGTAAGAAAAATACGGTAACACCACAGTTTCTTTTGCAAGACACATTTTTTGAGGAAAGAGTTATTGACGGTGCCTGAGTAGGGGGGGAGAGGAATGCGTACTTGGCGCATCCTTACCGGTAGATCAGTCAGGTGCTTACGTGGAAGGAAAGGTTGAGGGAAATGACATCAACTTCTTGTTGGACACTGGTGCTACCCGTTCTACAGTGAGAACAGCAGACATCCCAAACCTACTCCTCTTGGGTAAAGCTATCCAAGTAGTGGGCATTTCTAATAAACAGTTTAGGACCCCTGTCACAGAACCAATGGAAGTGTGTATTGGCAATTTTAAAGAAATGCATACATTTGTTGTATGTTATTCCAGTCCTGTAAACTTGTTGGGAAGAGATTTACTGTGCAAGATGAATTGCTTAATCTATTGCACCCCAAGTGGTGTTGAGATTCAGACTCCTGATGAAGATGGAATATACAAAATCATGTTAGCTAAACAAGAAACTGAAATTAAAAAGATGACCCTAAAAGATTTACCAGAAGAGCTTCAAAATACCGTAAACCCTGATGTGTGGGATTTTACCGGAAAAGAAGTAGGATTAATGTTGATCCAATAAAAATGACAGTGAAGGAAGGTGCAGTTTTCCCAAATACCCGACAGTACAAAATGAGCCCAGAAATAAAAGCAGGTGTTGCAGAAGAAATAGAGCGTTTGGTTGAGAAAGGTATTTTAAAAGAAATAATGAGCAGTCCATGTAATTCACCTATAATTGGCATAAAGAAACCAAGCGGAATATATAGGGTAGTCCAAGACCTGAGGAAAATGAATAAGATTGTCGTCTCATGTTGCCCAGTAGTACCGAATTCAGCAATGATTTTGTATCAGATACCATGGAGTGCAGGATGGTTCACTGTAATTGATTTATGCTATGCCTTTTTCTCCATCCTATTGCACCCAGACAGTAAATTTTTATTCTCGTTTGAATTTGACAAGCATGTTTACGTTTCGAATCGTGCTCCTCAGGGGTACATGGAAAGTCCATCGATTTTTAACCAGATTTTGAAAAATGTCTTGAATTTTTGGTTCTGCCCGGACAGTCTGTTCTGATGCAGTATATAGATAACCTACTAGTTGTGTCCAAGACCCAAAATGACTGCATTACTGATACAATCATATTACTGAATCATTTGGCTGAAGGAGGACATAAAGTGTCATCTGAAAAATTGCAGTTCTGTACCACATCAGTCAAGTATCTGGGACATCAGATAGAAAGAGGGGTCAGAAGAGTGACTTCAGAAAGAATCAAAATAATTAGAAACATGAAATTACCTCAGACGCAGAAAGAAATCAGGACGTTTCTCGGAGTTGTAGGTTACTGCCGGCAGTGGATTGTGGGATTTGCAGTACTGGCAAAACCATTGATTCAACTGACAAAGAAACGGGCACGAGATCAAGTCGAATGGGACGATGAAAGCATGACTGCTTTCCTAAAATTACGCAGCTGCCTGTGTAAGGCACCAGCATTAGGGATGCCTGATTATTCAAAAGAATTTGCACTGTTTTGTGATACAAGAGACAATTGTGCTCTTTCAGTCTTAACCCAGACCCATGGCCTAATGCGACGTCCTGTGGCATATTTTTCTACCACGTTGGACTTAGTGGCATCAGCATTACCAGGGTACCTAAAGTCTGTTGCTGCAACTTGCGTAAGTCTTGAGCAAAGTGAATCCATTGTAATGGGACACCCTGTAACCGTATATGTCCCACATGCAGTTGTGATCTTGTTGACACGATCTCGCACACAATACCTCACTCCTAGTCGGCTGACTAAGTATGAGCGAGTCATTCTAGGTGCATAAAATGTGACAATAGCCAGATGTACTGTCCTGAATCCAGCAACCCTGTTACCTAATTCACAGTTTGAAGAGGTGAAGGAAGAAGTCGAACATGATTGTGTCGACCTCACAGAATACAGTACTAAACCACGCCCGAACATACAGGAAGAACCCCTAAAAGAATCAGAGTATGATCTATTTGTAGATGACTCATGCATGAGACATGAGGAAGGAGGATTGAGTGCTGCTTATGCTGTGTGCACTTTGGCTGGTATAGTCGAAGCATCCTATTTGCCAGGAGTCAAGTCTGCACAAGTAGCGGAATTGATTGCTTTAATAAAAGCGTGCAAAATTGGGAAAAATTGGAAAGTAACCACTTTGTACTGATAGTCAGCATGGTTACGGGGTTGTGCATGACTTTGGCCAACTGTGGATGCAAAGGGAGTTCATGACTTCTTCAGGAACCCCTATTAAAAATGGACAGTTTGTAAAAGAATTACTTGAAGCAATTCAATTGCCAAAAGAAGTGTCCGTGGTCAAGTGTTCTGCTCACCAATCTGGAAATGACAAAGTAACAGCTGGTAATCGTTATGCTGACCAAGTGGCTCAACATTATGCCAAGTACAAAATGGCGGTAAACAAGAAAATCGATCCATGTGGAATCAGCTGCCAACTTATGCTGCTAGAGGGCTTAAGAACATGGGAGGAAGTGAGAGATTTACAAAATGAAGCAGAACAAAAAGAAAAGGAAGAATGGGAGAAAATACGTTGTCAGAGAAGGGCTGAAGATGGTGTCATGATTTACTTGGATGGGAGACCTGTGTTACCAGATTGTATGCTTGCTCCTATCGCTAGGATGTTACACGGGTACGCACACATAGGTAGAGATGCAATGCTAAGACTGTTCAGACAAGACTGGTTTAACACAAGGTTCAGGAATGTAGCAGAGAGTCTTTGCCAGAGATGCTTAACTTGTCAACAAATGAACCCTGGTAGTAAAACTGTAGTTTGCCCCGGGAAAATTGGAAAGGCAGAAAGTCCATTCATAAGACTCCAACTTGATTTCATTCAGTTACCTGCTTGTCGAGGATTAAAATATGTCCTTGTCATTGTATGCCTATTTTCCAAATGGGTAGAAGCGTACACGACCAGAAGGAATGACAGCTTAACTGTAGCCAAACTCCTTTTAAGAGAGCTCATTCCTAGGTTTGGTTTTCCAGTAACGATTGAATTAGACCTAGGTTCTCATTTTAATAATGAAATAATTTGATTAATTTGTGAAGCATTCAAAATTGAGCAAAAGCTGCACTGCGCATACCGCAAAGAGGCTTCTGGAGTGGTAGAACAACTGAATGGCACAATCAAATCAAGATTGGGAAAGATGTGTGAATCTACCCGATTGGAATGACCTGATGCTTTACCTCATATCCTGATGGGACTCAGAAGCATACCAGACAAGAAAACAGGCTTGAGTCGGCATGAAATACTCATGGGAAGGGCAACGAGGCAAGCATGTATGCCAGGACATAAGCTGTTGAATATATCTGATGAATTGGTATTGGAGTACTGCAAATAGTTGGCTGACCAAGTGCGTTCTATCTCTCACCAGGTTGGGGAAGACTCTGTGGCCAGACAACCGACTCCAGCACCTGATTTGAATCCAGGTGATTGGGTAGTGATAAAAGATCACACCCGAGAATCGTGCTTAGCACCACGGTGGGGAAAACCACATCAAGTCATATTGGTTACCACCACAGCTGTAAAGTGTGCAGGTTTGCCAAACTGGATTCCTGCCAGCCACACCAAGAGTGACAGAACCTGACGAAGCGGAGGCTGAAGGTTGTACAGCTGAAGGATCTCAAGAAATCGATCCTAAAGTAGCGGATGAGGAACAACCGAGCACAAGTCAGGATGAATGGATTCCAGTAGTCGACATACCTGAAGTGACAATAAGAACAAGATATTTAGATAGTCAGAGTGCAAATGAGGATGAGACAAGAATAGAAGAATGCACTCAGATTATAGAAAACAAAATCAATATCAAATCTGAGGAGGACCAGATAAGGAAAGAACAATATACTCAGACAGAAGAAAATAGCAACAGTATTCCTGAGTTTGAGGAGGGACAGATAGGTACTAGAGAAAACGCTCAGGTGGAAGACAATCAAGAACTTACAAGACCTTGGCAGGACCAGGCAGGTATACAAAAATGTGTTCAGGAAGAAGAAGGAGATCAAAGTCAAAGTAGAAGCCAAACCCAACAAACTCCTGAACAGGGCCAGACTAGTATCGAAAAACCCATCCAGGCAGAAACGGCAGAGATAATAAGCCCTGGACAAGGTCAGATAGAGAGGAAAACAGAAGACGAAAGTAAGCAAAGTGTGCCACAACTGAGCAAAAACAAAAGAGCATCTGAAGAAAATCAAAGCACAGTGCCAGCTAGGAGACTCAGAAAAGGTTATGCTTGGCCTAGATTTGTCAAAAGATTGAAATATTGCCTTAAGACAATAAATGAAGAACCTGACCAAGTAGACGAGGTAACACGTCAATCAGGACCATCGACAGAGAAACCCAGCAGAAGAAGTCCACGCTTGAAAAGGCCGAATAATAAATTCAATGGTCCTGAATGGACATATATACTACTTCAGGACTTTGGAAATCTGGAAATCAGTGATGAGAGTGACGAGGCACTGATTACTGATACAATTGACGAATAAGTGAGACCAACTTGAAATTAAGTCCACCGTTTTTATTCTGTGTAAAAGTTACAAAGAGGGGCTGCGTCTCCTTAGTTAAAAATGGCTGATAATAGAGTTACTGGAAACTCGAAAAGAAATTGTATATTGTAGAATATGCATATGTAGTATATTGATAGTACTCATAGTATGGCTAGGAATGACAACAGCAATACCTTACTTGATGGCTGCTAATGAACGCAATGACACTAGTACACATGGATAGGTAGATAACTTAAAACAAGACAGAGTAGATTTAGAATCAATAGATGAGAAAGAATTACACCATAGCAAAATTAGAAATGAGACCGATTTAAATGTTTTTGCTAATTTATTAGTACATTATGTAGAGAAAATGGAAATTTGTGATTGCTACGTCTGTATGAAATTGCTGACATCAGTAGCAGAAGGAGTAACATATCGGGCCATATGTAGGTAAATTCCAAATACCGACTCCTTAATACCGATTCATACCGAATCGGTATTAAGAATGAGGTAAACGTGATGTAGGTAAATATTCGGTAAACATTACCGATTCGTTCCTAATCGGTATTAAATACCGAATGTGACCAGATCGGTAATAAAAATGCATACCGAAAGGCTAATACCGATTCGATGTTACCGAATCCACACCCAAAATCGGAAATACCGATTCGGTAATTCGAAAAACAGCGTTTTGGTGAATCAGCCAATCCTGATACACCCATTTACTCCCCAAACAGGAAGTTGCCACACCCAGCCAGGTGCACAGGGCCTGGAGCTCACTGTGAGGCAGGCAGGCAGGAGAGCTGAGGAGGCAGCAGCAACATAGACCAGAATAAGAAAAGAGAAGAAAAACAGAACAAGCATTGCAATGGCAAGCCAGGACAAGGAGAAGGAGGGAGGTGATAGAAAAAGAAAACTCAAGTTCAGCGACAAGGAGCTTGAGATCCTGATTGAGGAAGTCACCCAAGTGTACCACAAGCTGTTTGGAGCCCAGTCCCACCAAGTGCCAGACGCACAGAAGAGGCAAATATGGAGTGGCATTCGGGACAAGATCAATGCCATAGGTGTGACCCTGCGCACCATAGAGGACATCAGAAAGAGGTGGTACGACCTCAGGAAAACTGCTAAACAGAGGATGGCAGAGAGACATAGGCTGGCAGGGAAAACTGGAGGAGGGAAAAATCGAGCCCCAGTACCAACACCACTGGAACAGATGGTGGAGTCCACCATCCAGCGGGAGAGTGTGAGTGGCATAGGAGACGCAGACAGCTCCGCCAGAGCAGCTAGAAAACAAGGTAAGAAGCATGCCCAGCATGCTGCCCTAACCCCTCCCAAACCCCAACCCCCATAGTGGTAAAAGTGCTCCCACTCCACACCATGTCTTACTGCTTACCTGCAATGCATACTGGGTGATGTAGTCAGTGTGAAATCATGATCAGGACTGTCAGGACAGCTAACACAATAGCATGGTAACATAATTGGACAGGTCAGGATAACCACTGTGCACTGTTGGCATGTACTTTAATGCAATGGCATTGCAGACAGAGCATTGAGAAAATATACATTTGTGTCATTTCAGGCGAGTCATCTCGCAGTGCAGCTGAGGGCAGCAGAGGCAGGTCAGCCAGGCCAGAGGGGAGTGAACACGATGAAGACAGCATGGCTGCAGGGAACACCAGCTCTGCGCCATCGCAGCCAGCCAATCGTTCACCACAGACATCACCACAGCGCCAGGGAGGGCCGCAATCCCCTCTCACTCAGTCACCATTGCGACGTTCACCTACACCACCACCATCACCATCACCACCACCACCACAACCACAGTCAGGCAGGAGGCATGCCGTGATCACCCTCCAGCAGATGGAGGAGTCGGAGGAGGAGGGCAGCCAGCGCCAACAAAGTCCCATTGTAGAGAGATCCAACAGGGAGCGGGCTGGATCAGCATCCGAGGGTGCGAACATCTCATCACGACGCCGCAGGGCAAGGCCGGTCAGTCCAGTGGAAGATGAGCAGGGTGGCAGTGTGTTTGCTGGACTGGAAGGAAAGATGCTGAAGGTCCAGCGCCTGCAATGGAGGGAGATGAAGGCGTTACACAGGGAGGTGGCAGACATTAACAGACATATGCACAAGATGGAGGAGGGTATCAGTGCCATGGGGGAGAATATGTCTGCAGGGATGGAGAGGGTAGCAACCTCGGTGGACAACCTGTGCAGCCAGCTGCAGCAGGACCGCGTTGGCATGCGCCGACTGAGAGTGAGACTCCAAGACTATACTTCGTCGGTGAACCGGCTGGCCAGTACAACAGCACTGATGTGTCGCCGGTCCATCGCCATGCAGGAGAAGATGTCGCATTGCAGCATGGATGTGGCCAGGGGGATGGTGTCCATGACCTCAGTGCTAGAGCTCATGCAGAATGCTAATGCCTCAAATATGGAAGGGGGGGGGGACAGTGAGGAGGCTTCCAGCCGTGGTAGCGTCACACCCTCACCCACCGAGTGCAGGAGGCGTAGTGGACGTACTGTCCCAGCACAGGAACGGTCCAACTCACAAGGCAGTGTGGATGGGGAACATGCACGTGCAGCACGGGGACGCAAGAAGTGAAGGACTCTGGCTGTCCACATGCATGTGATGGGTGATGTAACCCATGTCCAATTGGACATTGCTCAGAATGCTCTAGGTGTGCCAAATAAACACCTGTACATGTAATTGGAAATGCCTCAGTGTCGTTACTCACTCAGAAGTAGTGTGATGTTATTTCTGCCCGTCTATGTCTCCCATCATGTTCAATTGCAGCACCAGCCGCGCTGGGCTCTGGCTGAGGGTTGTCCTCGTCTTCGTCCTCTGACTCAGTCAGTTCCACTGCAGTTCCTTTTTTGGTGGCCAGATTGTGTAGCATTGCACACGTAGCAATAATCTTGCAACATTTTAAGGGGCTGTACAGACGCGCACCTCCTGTTTTGTGGAGGCAACGGAATCTGCTTTTGAGCATACCAAAAGTGCGCTCCACCACGTTGCGTGTGCTCCTATGTGCCACATTGTATCTCCTCTCCCTTCGGGTGGTTGGGTTCAGATATGGTGTGAGGAGATACGGCCGGAGGGCATATGCGCTGTCACCTATGAAGAGAAGTAAGTGGCATTGATTGGTGTGACCAACAGCTTGTGGCAGGGTGTACATCAGGGTGTGTGACATTTACTTACCTAGTATGTGTCCGTCGGCAAATTCACCAGCAAGCAGACGTGTATGTATGCCACTGTTCCTGAAGATGTAAGCATCGTGGGTACTCCCGGGGTATTTGGCCACAATGTCTGTGATAATGTGTTTGGCATTGCAGATCACCTGCACATTGATTGAGTGGGTGGATTTGCGGTTCCTGTAAATGTATTCACTTGCTGCAGGTGGGCAGATGGGAATGTGGGTCCCATCGATGCAGCCGATCACGTGGGGGAAGTGGGCAATTTGATAGAACTCCAGCTTGGTTCTCTGCAGCTCCACCTGCGTACTGGGGAAGGATATGTAATGTTCCATTCTGTCCATCATGGCGTCTAGGAAGGTGTTGAAGATCCGGGAGAGGCAGCTCTGTGATACTCCACCCACTGCTGCTATCACACCCTGGAAACTTCCTGATGCTAGCAGGTGCAGGCAGCAGAGTACTTGGACATGGGGGGGGATTGCGTGGGCCCTTGGTGTCTGATGCTCCAGATAGGGTGTTAGGTCCCGTATTAGCTCCAGGATGGTGTCTGGGTGCAATCTGTATCTCTCGTGGATTTCAGCGTCTGTCAACTGGAACAGAGTGATGCGTACTCTGTACACCTGCTCCTCACGTCTCCAGATCCTCATTCCTGCTGCTCTCAGCCGTAGGCGCCTTGCTATGAGATAGAGGCCTGCCATTGTGGTCATACCGATGCATTTTGGGTGTGTTTATATAGACTCCTCCTGATTACCACATGCTCCAGAAACGTGGTAAATAGCGAATCGTTATCACCGATTTTGGCCAAATTCGGTAATACCGGGGTTTGCTACATAGCATATTTGGGGGTTTTACCGATTCGTTTCTACCGATTCGGATCTCATTGTTTCGGTAATTCCGATTCGGTGACGGAAGGTTTTTACCGATTCGTTATTATCGATCCTATTCGGTATTACCTACATCTCACATGGCTACATATTTGTCGGTAACACCGAAAATGAGCCATTTTCGGTGTTACCGATCGGTATTTGGCCACCTACATATGGCCCATCATCACTTACCACTGACATATGGTATTTCATGTAGTATTTTAGCTAGCTTTTTTATAGAACTGGGAAGTTACAGTATTATTATTCTAATATAGATGTGTTTTTTTCTGAAATTCCTATACGTAGAAACATGAACCCTGTCCTTAGCAGTAAAGACACACAGTTTATGGGTGAATTTTTCTTAACAATGAAAACAATAGATATACATGAAGCACACGATGAAAATTTAACATGCTAGTTATATGAACAAGAAAAGGTGTTTTTGAATTTAGTGGAGATAAGGAGACAGGATTTCCATAGAAAGGCCACTGAACCGAAACCCAAGATACCCAAGTGGGCTGAAAGGGAGGATCTATTTGCAACTGGCAATACTCATGCTGCTATGTCCCTGGACTTTGAAAAGAAGGGGAAAATCTGTCTCCATAGGTTAAAAACAGAGTATAACAATGTATTCATCGGTTCCAGTGAATGTGAATACAATGTTCTGATAATTGGGAGTTGAGGACTAAAAGGGGGGACTGAGCCAGTATTTCCTGGAGTGTATTATAATTGTGTGAACAAAGCTTACGTTAAGCTGCCTGATCATTGGTATGTTGCTATTTCGGAATAGTATTTCCAAAGGTATACCATGTAAAAAGAATCACTGGAAGCAATGAAGACAATAGTGGATTAACACGTAATAAAAGAGCTATTTTTTCAGAAATTGTAGGTGATATATATATATGTGGTGCCTTCATACCTTCAGTGGGTGTAATTCTGAATACACAAAGAATTTGTAAATTGTCTACAGTGGTGGATCGCTTATCGACTGACACTGCTGGAGGATTCTTACTGATCAATACTGAATTCGTTGCGATAAGATCAATAGTTTTACAAAATCGACTTGCTCTTGATATATTATTGGCAAAAGAGGGCAGAGTCTGTAGAATGCTGAAGGCGCAACATTGTTGCACTTACATAACTTATTAAAGTATTGAAATTGGAAGGTATGTCAGATGGCCATGCAAACTGTCACTGCTGCCTGCATGCCTTGGTACAGAGAAAAATGACAAAGTCGACATGGCTTCTGTGCCATGCCAAACAGCACTGCCTAAGGTATAGGTAAGTCACCCCTCTAGCTGGCCTTACGAACCCTAAGGCAGAGTGCACTATACGTCAGGTGTGGGAATATCTGCATGAGTAGATTTGCCCCTACAATATTTAAGTCTATTCTTAATATTGTAAGTGCCATGTGTTTGTCGGTTGTTTTTATTGTTCAATTATATATTCTGCCATGAAATGCTACTACAGTTACATGGATGGGAGCAGCTCTGAAATTGAGACTGTGAAATCTCTATGGGGTTTCTGTGCAGACATTAGAGCATGTCCTTTTTGTCTGCCCTGCATTGTACAATAATGGTCGATGTCTGTTAAAACCGTTGTTCCTGAAATACGGGGTGCATTCAGCGAAAGATGCTATGCAATTTTTATTTAACCCAGTGAATGAAATGATGTATTTTAAAATATTTACTTTTTAAACATGTTTCTAGACCTATACTGATAATGTAATTGGTAACTTGTTGGAAAGTGGATCCAATTGTACATCTGTACCTTGGAATCAATAAATGAAATGAAAAAAATAACTAAACAATAACATGAAAATGTCATCAGATTACCCCTATTTTAGGTTAGTCATACCCCATGGAGAGTGGGAGTAATGACATATCTGTCCTGTAGTCTCACATATTCATCAAGGGATTCTGTCGGGCATTTGCCTACCCCTCCGTCAACCACCTTTGAATGTCTAGGACTATAGGCAGTTCCTGGTGTTGGTGATGTTTCCTCGAGCCACTTCAACTGTGAGTCTTACTAGGATTTCCTGTGACGGGTTAGAGTTTGGCAGAGGTACCATTTTTGAACAATGATGCATTTCTGGTTACTGTTTCATGCTCTTGCCACTAGTTACCATTGTACTCTGGTTGCCCACCACAGTCAATGGGGCAAATTCAAACGGTGTTCCAACTTATTTTTGTGCTGGTGATCTGTCTTACATGAGCCTTTAGTTACCCACTAGCAGATGACTATTCTTGGCTCTTTGTACTTATCTGGCATGTGCATTGTTTTGCACATGTTTCAGTAAGGCCTGTTGTGGGGTCCTGCTTCACAGGGGGCACAGTAGGTATCACATCCCCTGCAGATCTCCTGAGCAGAAGACGCATAGGAGCACAGTAATTCGTACATGAGGAGAGAGTTAATATACTCCCAGAAAATAGTACACTGGCCATTTCATTTTGACTTGTTGTTCTCTTCCTATTCTTAGGGTTTTGTTCACTGTCTGCACTGGCAATGCCAATAGGTCTCACTTACGCAAAAGTAGCTCATGGGTTCTGCCCATTTAGTCTCCTAGGATTTTATGCTTTTTAGTGCCGTGTTTTTTACTTTTACTCTTAGTGAATCTCACTACCAGAGTCTCACTCACACTAAATTCACAGTAATTAGACTGAGAGTGGTTACTGCCAGGTTCTGCCTTTTGAGATTAGGCAGTTGTGGCACAGTTAAGGTAAGTGGCACTGGACTGGTTACATGTGAACACGTGTGCACATGTGTGTGCAGGTTGTGCAGGTGAGACTACCGTCGTGCGCAGCCTGGTAATTGCGCAAGGAAGACTGGCGCACAAGGGACTCTGCAAGGATTGGAGCTGGCCTGGGTTGGGCCTTATAATATTAGTGAGCATTCATACATAGCTCAGTAGTGTTTACTGGGAAATCTGTAGTGGTTTCACTGTATTATAAGCAAAATCTTTACTGAATTGCAGTTTCGCTCCACTTAGGCCTACGCAGTTTAGGTAAGTGTCAAACTTGATTAAAACATACATGCCAAGTTGGATTATGCAGTTCCCAACACACTAAATACACATCTTATGGGACTTACGGAATTGTCATGTTTTTGTGGCCCATCGCTTTTAATGATCATATCATGGTGAAACAGAACATGCGGTTATATTTATTAATGTGACCACCCCTTGACATAGCCAATTGACCTGTATTTTATATATATTGATGTGGTCATCCTTGACAAAGTCAATATGCCTACCTTATATATATTGATGTGGTGATCACTTGAAAAAGTCAATAGGCCTGCCTTATATATTAATGTGGTGGCTCATTGACAAAGCCAGTTGGCCTGCCGTATGCCCAATGACACTCCCTATATTAGGATGTTGCATCTGGGATTGTTGGGAATTTAGTGATTATGGGGCTTAGCACCTACAAGGGGTGAAATTAGAAATATGGTTGTCGCGAAAGATATTTCCATCTAGCTGATGTATATGTTTGTAAATTAATGCGAAGTATTTAGTAGTGTGGTGTATTAACTGTACTTTTCCTTTTAAAAAGAAAAGGCACTGACTTGATAAAAAATTTGAGCAGTGGTGTTGCTCTTGTGCGCTAGCTTAGGCCTTGGTCAGGTGTACTTCTACCCTGAAAGAGTCAATGCTGCTATAGGTTACTTGGTTCCCAGTAAAAAAACAATTGCATATTTATTGTTTGTGCAGGACTCGCGTCCTTCACAACTAATGACCCAATTTCTTGCTGTGGTTTATTGGCTTTGTCGTTTTTTAACCATATTGTACAGCAGCACATTATAGTATATATATATATTTTTTTTATTGCTGGCGCAATGGAGGCTGGGGCGGGAGGCAACACGGACGGGGAGAGGAAACACGAAGGACAAATCGGGAAGTCAACTGTGCACGTAGAGCATGGCTAAAAAAAACCTGGCAAAGCCAATACCTTCCATATGCGACACCTGTTAGCTTTGCCTTTGATTTTTATTCCTATTTTTGTTCTTTTGATTTCTTCAGCCTTTCGTGCTCCAGTTGGTCCTGGTCCTTTTCAACCTTGTCTTTTTGATATTCAATGCTGTTACGTGCAGGACTAGAGTCATCTCAGAGTCCTCGCCATTCATCATCCTTGCCTTTAGTGGATTTATGCTGAATCTAGCTTTTTCAGTCTGTTTAAGGAGCCTTCCTTGCTTTCTCTGTTCATTTCATAAATAAAATGAACAGAGAAAGCAAAGAAGGCTCCTTCCTCGTGCAAGCTAGTCAAGCTAGGAAAAGTCCAACAAGAATACCAATAGGTGATAAGTTAAGTTTGTCACCTCTATGAGAAGCAAAGATAGGCCTAGTTACTCACAACTACCATTAGGATCTGAGTCAGTCTGAAATTACACAGAAGTTTTACCAAATCCGGTTTTATGACAGCTTACATGGGCTGCTATCATGAACAGAGTTGCATGATGACCTACATGCTGTTCAGGTTATATTGGATCTCCTGAAGTGTACTGCTTCCCACCAAAGTGGTTGGACAGAAAGTATCTTTTTTATTACATACGAACGCCTCTGTCATCTGTGAGTGCACAAAGGCAGTTCTGCAAGTTTGAGTAAATCGATTGGGCTTTGGGAGATTATGTTAATGAAGAATATGTTTTTGCCAATTCCTCTAGAACGAATATTAAACCGAAGAGGCAGGGTTTTCCTTGCTTGCTGGATGTAATATGCTCGTATAACGCATGGCCTAATATTATTACACAGGTATGACAGAGGATCTGGTGTAGTAGCTGCAAGAAAGCTTGCAGGGTAAATAGGTAACCATGTCAGACTTGAGCGTGCTTATGTTGAATAAATTATATTTTTAAAATAATCCAGCTAGTAATGGTGGTTCTTTTTTTCTGGGGCCAGAGCCGAGTAAGGAGTGGAAGGCAGTGGAGAGGTGCTTCCTGCAGAGTAGCAGGAGAAGGTAAGGGAACACCTAAGCTTTCCTCCAGCAAACCTGCAACTCCAAATCTATTACTTCTTTGCATTACACGTGGCCCATGTATGCAAGATAAAAGGGCCTGAAGTGCCAAAATAGATATTCGAAAGGATGCTTGGTTGTACCGACATGCATCAAAGTCGCACAAGTTAGTGAGGATGCTGCTTGATTGTAACCCGTTAAAATAGTTTTTGAGGGAGTTGATCTTGTATGACTGTTTTAACTTAAAAGGTAAGTGAATGTGACTGCCTTAGTGACCACAAAAGAAAAAAATACCCTGTTTTATTTCACAGAACGTACGTGCTTAAAATTCAAATATAACTACGAACCGTTCAAATGTTCCAGAGGTGGCACCATTCAGTCCGAAACAAGTATATTTCATAATTACAGCACTATTGAATGGGTTTGCTTAGATTGAGCCGCACATCTTGGGTTGTTACGCCAAGTATAATCGTGACAATAGGTCATTAAGCAATTGCAACTACGGCGAGGGTGCTGGAGGTATATGACACCTACCCACCAAGGTGTCGTTTCCTCCCAAGATCCAAAAAGGAACTCGGGTCACACATACAAAAATAGAATACCTCAGCACACCCTTCTCATTATTTCTGCAAGCGGTAGTATCAGTGTTACTTGACACAATCTTGGTAATCTCAGTGCCCTATGTAATTCAGTCCAAGAGAAGATTATAGTCTCAGGAGGTAATGATATAATAGTCCAAACAGGTCTCCTTGAATCGAAGTTTGTTTATTCTCATATACCACAGGAAGAAAACAGCCGACGCGCGTTTCGCCCACAGGGCTTTTTCAAGGCTGCGAACAAAATATTGATATATGTCCATCAGGAAAACGTTCATTTCCATTGATTTATATTAATAGTGTACTTCTCATGCTCATGCAACATCACAAGTGGTTCCTGTTGATTAACTAGGCCATCTCGTGATGTATGCTAGGATACACACCATTATATATGTGCAATTCACCCTGGTGCACCTGAACTCCCAGATCACACCTATCTGTGATGGTGGAAACAAAATTATCTGAATAAGTGATAAGAAAATGAGGGAATCGATTAAAAAGCCAAAGGAGAATTCGTATGAAATAGGTATTGTGCTTAAAAAGTGGTAATAGATTACAATCTAATTTGGACAGTATTGTGACAGGTATCTAAAAGTGTTAAAAACAGGTAGGAGAAAAGACCTCCACCCTGTGCAAAATATGCAGCCGCGATGTATCTCACCTTGTAGTAATTTTTCTTCTAGTGATTATAATCCACAAAGGATATTCCCAATATATAAATATTATTGAATCCAGTCAGTCACAAATTACGGAATAGGTCTGCTTTTGTCATTCACTCTGAAAATATAACAAGGCCATCAGTTATTGTCTATAGTATTTAGAAAGAAAGGGGTCGAGTAAACCTCAAACTAAATTACAGCCAAAGAGAGTCTACACACTCATTATAAAAAATAAATAAATGTATTACCTCACCAATTATGCTGACTAAAATATACGTTGGTATTCACTTAGTACCAATGTTGTTAAAAACCGAAGATAATAAGAAAAGTGCTAAAATGTAACAGACAGACGTCTTACCTATATTGTAGTGAAAATATGTCCAATTAGAGGGAATGTGTTGATTTCCTTTCCAAATGAATAATCGAAAACCCAATTTAGATAGCATCCAAACCCAAAGTGTGGGTTTTAATCCATGAATCTTGATAAATCCAAAGATAGATCTGTACCAATGATTAATGTTTCAGTGTTAGACACAACCCAGGAACCAAGCATAGCTGTATAACGATAAAGTGGCATCGCAAGGCAGTATGTCGAAATGCCACGAAAGATTCGAGCTTTACAGAATCTAGTCATGTATCGTAAAGCCATGAAATAAAGATAATCAAAACAAGGTATTGCTATCTAATAAATACCACTGTTCTAAATATATTAGAATAAGGTGTTTATACAAGTTGTGTATATGGATTATTCATGTGCGCGATCATCGTATCTAAGGGGAGAAGTGACTCCTTAGTTAGAAAGCTGAGTTATCAGCACGGACATGTTACAACATCCAAAATCGTGCACTGAAGCACGTTATATTGTTACGTATGTTAATCTGTAACTTTTTCACGAAGTGTCCCGGACCTCACTTAGAGTAGAGATTTATATAGCATGCCAAGATAACCCACCGGCCATTACCCGAAAATGAAAAACGTCCTAACGGCGACACGAGCCTTCGCCAAGGCATGCACCCATACGTTAGATAAGCCACCCGTCTCCTCTTACCTATTTCACAGCAGCGAGGGCAGTGTATCGCGCCCAAGTGAATCCAATACGAACACGCGATGCCGGTTCCTGGCCCCAGTATAAATACGTCATATCGGTACGTCCCAGCTATCATGGACACAGAGGAAGGACTAACTCGCATAAGTTAATCGTTCGTTTAACTTATGCGAGTTAGTCCTTCCTCTGTGTCCATGATAGCTGGGACGTACCGATATGACGTATTTATACTCTAAGTGAGGTCCGGGACACTTCGTGAAAAAGTTACAGATTAACATACGTAACAATATAACGTGCTTCAGTGCACGATTTTGGATGTTGTAACATGTCCGTGCTGATAACTCAGCTTTCTAACTAAGGAGTCACTTCTCCCCTTAGATACGATGATCGCGCACATGAATAATCCATATACACAACTTGTATAAACACCTTATTCTAATATATTTAGAACAGTGGTATTTATTAGATAGCAATACCTTGTTTTGATTATCTTTATTTCATGGCTTTACGATACATGACTAGATTCTGTAAAGCTCGAATCTTTCGTGGCATTTCGACATACTGCCTTGCGATGCCACTTTATCGTTATACAGCTATGCTTGGTTCCTGGGTTGTGTCTAACACTGAAACATTAACCTCTTCGCCGCTAATGACAAGGGTAACTCGTCATGGACTTTCCATTGATTTCAATGGAAAACAAATAAGGAGTAAAATAATGCCTTAGCAGCCAAGTGGTTAATCATTGGTACAGATCTATCTTTGGATTTATCAAGATTCATGGATTAAAACCCACACTTTGGGTTTGGATGCTATCTAAATTGGGTTTTCGATTATTCATTTGGAAAGGAAATCAACACATTCCCTCTAATTGGACATATTTTCACTACAATATAGGTAAGACGTCTGTCTGTTACATTTTAGCACTTTTCTTATTATCTTCGGTTTTTAACAACATTGGTACTAAGTGAATACCAACGTATATTTTAGTCAGCATAATTGGTGAGGTAATACATTTATTTATTTTTTATAATGAGTGTGTAGACTCTCTTTGGCTGTAATTTAGTTTGAGGTTTACTCGACCCCTTTCTTTCTAAATACTATAGACAATAACTGATGGCCTTGTTATATTTTCAGAGTGAATGACAAAAGCAGACCTATTCCGTAATTTGTGACTGACTGGATTCAATAATATTTATATATTGGGAATATCCTTTGTGGATTATAATCACTAGAAGAAAAATTACTACAAGGTGAGATACATCGCGGCTGCATATTTTGCACAGGGTGGAGGTCTTTTCTCCTACCTGTTTTTAACACTTTTAGATACCTGTCACAATACTGTCCAAATTAGATTGTAATCTATTACCACTTTTTAAGCACAATACCTATTTCATACGAATTCTCCTTTGGCTTTTTAATCAATTCCCTCATTTTCTTATCACTTATTCAGATAATTTTGTTTCCACCATCACAGATAGGTGTGATCTGGGAGTTCAGGTGCACCAGGGTGAATTGCACATATATAATGGTGTGTATCCTAGCATACATCACGAGATGGCCTAGTTAATCAACAGGAACCACTTGTGATGTTGCATGAGCATGAGAAGTACACTATTAATATAAATCAATGGAAATGAACGTTTTCCTGATGGACATATATCAATATTTTGTTCGCAGCCTTGAAAAAGCCCTGTGGGCGAAACGCGCGTCGGCTGTTTTCTTCCTGTGGTATATGAGAATAAACAAACTTCGATTCAAGGAGACCTGTTTGGACTATTATATCATTACCTCCTGAGACTATAATCTTCTCTTGGACTGAATTACATAGGGCACTGAGATTACCAAGATTGTGTCAAGTAACACTGATACTACCGCTTGCAGAAATAATGAGAAGGGTGTGCTGAGGTATTCTATTTTTTAAGTATATTTCATGACAACCTTTAATAAGATAGATGTTAAAATCGCAGGAGATATTAGAAATTGTTCGTGTCATTTGGGCCGCCGTGAAACCTTGAATCATAGCATGCAGTCAGGTAGTGTATATGAGCACATAAGGCACTGTGTAGTCTATATATATAAAAACTAAAGTATGTCTGTCTGTTTGTCCTTTATGCACTACTACACCATTCATCCGATTGGCATGAAACTTTGGGAAGTTGTTGAGTACACTCCTGCGAAGGTTTCTAGCAAAAAAAAAAAAAAAGAAAAAAAATGTGTTACATATCGGCCCCCACGCCCCCAGGGCCCTCATAATCTTTCCAATACTGAACGTTTACAGTTTCCGGTGCGACTCGCTTTCACAATGGCAATCAACAAAGCACAAGTACAATCGCTGCAAGTGTGTGGACTAGATTTGGAGAATCCGTGCTTCTCACATGGACAACTGTATGTGGCCAGCTCACTCATCGGAAAACCTTCTGATTTATTCGTGTACGCACCACACGGAAAAACAAAAGATACTGTGTATCCACAAGCACTTGAATAAATAAGCAGAATTAAAACAACACTTTAAAATGTTTTCCATATTAAAATGAATAAGTTTTAATAAAAATTACACAATGTAAATTGAATGTTATCATAACAAGTTTCCTTATATTTCCTTTCTTCTGAGATCGCAGCAACATGCAACAGGTAAGATAGTATATAATAAAATGTTGCAGCTGGATTGTGTTGCACCTCACCAAATGAGTAATAACAGATTTTGTTAACGTATAATAATTGCTTTTATTAAACTGTTGTGAAAGTTGAACTGTCAGAAACAACCCATGCAAACATTTAAACATACAAAGTGTCAATTGCAGTATGTATGATTTTAGTATTAAATCTTTTTATTGAGCAGAAAATAAGCGCACCGCACCTCACAAAAATCATCAGCGCCGGCCTCGAGAGGAGGCAGTCTAAGCCAGTGTCACTGCTTACGTCCAACATGCTGATACAAGGCCTACCTGGTTAACACAGCAAGCCGCCTACAACCCATCCGGGCCGGCCGCGTCAAAAGAGGTGCCATAGAGGTGCAAGCGGAGCCAATAATGATGCGAGAATTAACAGGAGTCCTCAACACAAGACAAAACAACACCTGGAGCCCCCCCCCTCCTGCACCCTCCCCATTCCTTGTCCATTAGTCAAGCATGGGGTAACAAGTCATCACTGCCTCGTCTACGAGCCAGTCGGTGCCGCACGCGCTGGGCCATTGCGTTTATCTGTGCGTGACTTGGGTTCCGGGAGTGGGGTATCCGCGAGTCGCAGCAGCCGCAGGTATCGGGGGCAGCTCACTTCCCGGAATTCCCCGGTCAACAGGGTGAGGAAGGGTCGCCATAAAGCTGCAAAGTCCGTTCCCCTCCCGGCTGCGGTCAATGACAGCTTCTCCATTCCCAGGATCGCCCATAGCCGATGCAGCCAGCCTAGTTGCTGTGGAGCCTGGACCGCCCTCCAGTGAGCTACTATGTTTTGTACCGCTGCCCCCAGTGCCAGTGCGATCAGTTTCCCCCTCCAAGATTTCAGGGGGTACATAAGAGCGTTAGGGAGGCCCAGTATAATGTAGGCTGGGAAACGGGGTAATTGCGTATCTAGGTGAGAGTCAATTAGATCCAGAATAGGAGTCCAGTATGGACGGAGTTTGTCACAGCTCCACAATAAATGCTCCAATGTCCCCAGTTCCCCGCATCCCCTCCAGCAGCGGTCGCTCACCTGGGGATCCCACCGGTGCAGCCTCTCGGGTGTGTGATACCAGTATGTGGCAATTTTGGTCATCGTCTCAGTGAGACCCGCGTGGTGTGCCGAATGTCTGGCTCTGTAGTAAACCCCCTCCCATTCCTTCAATGCGAGTTGGCGCCCCAAGTCCCTTTCCCAGCTGGCCCTGCCTGCGTTGTATGTGTGGATGTTGGTGAGGAGTAACTGTTGGTAGAGATCTGAGATTAATTTCTTGTCTGATGTGCGGGTCAGCAGCCACTTCTCGTAGTGTGTGAGATGTCGTTGGGCGCCTGGCAGGATCGAGGGGTGAAGGACCCAGAGTCGTACCTGCAGATACTGCAATCGGTCCGTCTCGGCAATGCCGTAGTCCTTTTTGACTTTGTGGAACGGAAGGATACCCTTGAGGTCAAACATGTGTCCCACATCTCTGCAGGGGGTCGCTCTCCATGCCGCGAATGCCCTGGTGTCCAGGCCCGGTGTGAAATCTGGGTTATCGAAAATTGGTGTCATCGGTGATGGAAAGGAGGTCAGCCCTTTAGCCACGGCCACCCTGTCCCACACCCCGAGGACTGTGCTCGTGATTTCCGAGGCATACAAGTTGGGGGGTCTGCGGCACCGTGGGAGGAATGGGACACCTTGTAGTGGGCAGCCGGCAACTTCCTGGTCCTGAAAGAGCCAGTGTTTGCCCAACTCTAGTTGATGCCACTCCACCAGCGTGCGCAGTTGTGTCGCCTGAAAGTATAACGTGAGGTCGGGTATCCCCACTCCCCCGTGATCAGGGGGTAAGGTAGCAATAGTGTGTTTGAACCGCGGGCGTCGACCATTCCAAATAAACTGTGTTAATTCCGTTTGGGTTTTCTGTAGCCACCCGAGTGGCGGCCGCAAGGGAAGGGTCTGGAACAGGTATAAAATCTGTGGGAGCAACGTCATTTTAACAGCCGCGATCCGGCCGAGCCAGGACAGCGTGAGTGGTTTCCAACGCCGCAACTGATCTCGGATCTTCTTCGTCAGGGTCACGTAGTTGGTCTCCGCGGTGCCATGCACCGTCGGGGTCAGGAGGACGCCCAAATAAGAAATGGAGGCGTTCGACCACTGCACCTTGAACTCCGCATTGACCTCTTCCAGAGTGTCGGGGGGCAGCGAGACATTCAAAGCCTCCGATTTCGCTTCATTGATCTTAAAGCCCGACGCTAGCGCGAAGGTGTGGAGCTCCACAAAGAGCGCCCGCATAGATTGCATCGGGTTAGTGAGGGACAACAGTATATCGTCCGCGTACAAACTAATTTTGTGCGTGTCACCGCCAAAGGGAATGCCTGAGATGCGTTCATGTTGTCGCACTCTCTGTGCCATCGGCTCCATATAGAGGGCGAACAGGAGGGGGGAGAGTGGGCAGCCCTGCCGGGTGCCTCTGCCAATGTCAAATCTCGGAGAGGTATGGCCATTAACTCGCACCGCTGCATTGGGACGGCGGTAGCAGTTGAATATGTGGTGGCGGAGGGTTTCCCCAAATGCGAAGTGCCGCAATACCTGGTCAAGATAAGGCCAGTGCACCCTATCGAATGCCTTTTCTGCGTCGATAGTGAGGAGCATGCAGCCCGGTCTTGTACGTGAGCCGGCCTCGATGAGGTGGAGGACTCGCCGGGTATTGTCGCTAGTCTGCCTTTGGGGGATGAAGCCCGATTGGTCAGGATCTACCAATTGCTGCATGTACGGCGCTAGGCAACTCAGGCCGGTAGGAGCCACAGTCGGTCGGGTCAAGGCCGGCCTTGGGGATCACCGATATGGCCGCCTCAAGCAAGTCAGGGGGAATGGCACCAGGCTGATCAAACGTGTTAAACAGGTCGCGCAGGATAGGGGCAACCTGTGGGCAAAATGTCTTATAGAAGGCTGCGGTGTAGCCATCTGGCCCTGGGGATTTCCCCACTTTAAGGCGGGATATTGCCGAGATGACCTCCTCCAGGCCGATGGGCCGGTCTAGGAAGTCTGCTTGCGCTTGTGTAAGGGAGGGAAGCGTCGCGCCGTTCAAGTAATCCAGTCCCGCCTTCGGGTCACGGCTATCCGCATCGTAGAGGGCGGCGTAGAATTTACCGAAGGCCGCCGCTATAGCCGCGTCCTCCGTGACCTGCGTGCCGAGTGTGGATTTGAGGGAGCGTATGTGCCGCCTCTGATCCTGTGCCCTAAGTCTGCTCGCTAAGAGCTTCCCACAGCGGTCACCCCCGTGTAGTATGCGTGCTTGAGGCGCATGGCAGCGTATTCGGCCACATCCTGATCCAGGGCAGCCAGCATCTTTCGTTCGTTGCATAACTGGCGCCACGCCCGCGCGGCGCCGGTGCGTTGGTGCATCTGCTCCAGTTCAGCCCCCCGTTGAGTGAGTTCAGCTCTTTTCAGTGCTCTGTCCTTATTGTCAACGGCGGCGATAGATATAATCTCGCCACGCAGGACCGCTTTGAGCGCCGCCCATTGGGTGACTTTAGTCGTGTCTCCATTTGCATTGTGTGCCAGGAAGTGCGCGAGTGCGGTCTTGAGCTTTTCTTGTGTGGCAGGGTTCTGCAGGAGCCCATCTCGAAGCCGCCAGTGACGCCGAGGTGCCGGCGTGGGTGCCACTTGGAAGGTCGCTATCACCGGCGAGTGGTCAGACAGGGAGGCCGGAAGTATCTCTACGTCCTCCGCTTGCGCCGTCAGCTGGGAAGAGCACAGAAAATAGTCTAACCTCGCATAGGTCTTGTGGGCCGCTGAATAGTAGGTGTATGCCGCCGTGAGTGGGTGGAAGTGTCGCCATAGGTCAGTGAGGCCTAGTTCTGAAATATGTGCATGTCCTGTCGCTGAGAGCGCCCCAACTTGTCCGAACCTGTGGCCTGTGCGGTCTGCCGTGTTGTGGAACACCAGGTTTAGGTCCCCACCAAGTAGTAAGTGTGGATGTGTGGTGGCAGTGGCAGTCTCTAGCGCTGTGAGTAGGAACCTCTCCTGACCTTCGTTTGGTGCGTAAACTGAGCCCACTAGTAATGTTTGGCCCGCAACTTGAAAGCTGTGGACGAGGAGCCGCCCTTTGATCTCAGCCTCTTTTTGCATGATCCTACCCTCAAAGGTTTTGGCTACTAGTATAGCTACCCCAGCTACCTTTTTCTGAGAGGAGGAGAAAAACTGCCACGGGAAGGAGCGTGACTTAAGTCTGTGATGGTCCTTAGATACCAGGTGCGTCTCCTGTAGGAGGCAAATGTCGGCTTTCGAGTGGTCTAGGAAGGATAATATCGCCTTGCGTTTGACTGGGCTATTGAGGCCTCGCACATTAAGTGAGAGTATTCGCAGTTGGCGTGTCATGGTGGGCGTAATGTGTAGGAAGCTATGGCCAGCGCTTGAGCTGTGGGAGCACGTTGTGGGACGACCCCTCGCCGAACGCAGAGCCGTCTGCTAACCCCCACTGTAGTATCAAAATCCCCTGGACAAGGAGAGCCCCCAGCCCCCTCCCATCCCCCTCTCAACGCCCTTCCAACCCAAACATTCACAACACCCCCCTCCCATCCCGCCCCCCATCCCATCGCCCCAGCTGTGAGAAAAACTCGGTCCAAGATAGTCCCAGGTCCAGTGAACAGGTCACTGGAACTGTGGTACGGTGTGTCCTTAGTGTGAAGGCAGTGGTGACGGTGTGAGTGAATCGACCCGTCCCCCGTCCACCGCCGTAGACGAAGTGTTAAGGTCTCCGTCGGGGAAGAGTGTGAAGTCTTCAACCACCGCCGCCGGCCCGAGCGGTCCCGGCCTTACAGTTCTCGTCAGGGCCAGAGCGCTGTCATCTCGGCGGTCAGCCACTGTCCGATTTTACCAGGCCCTGGGCCACAGTTTCCACCGCAGCTCATTGCCCTTCTTCTATCTCCGTAGCTGCGGGGCGTCTTGGCCTGTGACAACGCCACTGTTGTTGCCATCTCCCGGGGGTCTCCTCGCCAGTAGCACCCTCTCCCGTGGGTCCCTCGTCTACCGCCGGCTCCTCAATGCCTAGCAGGTGGCAGGCGTCCCTGAGGGAGCGTGGTTGGTGGAGGATGTTGCCGAGCCGAAACACCAGACGGAAGGGGTGACCCCAGCTGTAAGAGATATTACGCTTTCACAATTCCGCCGTGACTGGCCGAAAGGTGCGTCGCTTCTCTAGGGTAATAGCGGCCAGGTCCTGATACAAAGTCGGGGAGTGTGTACCATAGGTGATTGGTGCCGTCTGGCGCGCTTTGGCAAGGATCTCTTCTTTCGTCCTGAAGTCCTGCACACAGACCAGAATGTCCGCCGGGTGGGCTGCGTTGGCTCTAGGCGGGCCCGTCCGGTGGGCCCTGTCCAGTCGCAATGGGGTGTCTGCAGGCTGGCCCAGAACGTGGTTGAACAGTCCCTGAGTAAACTGAAAGAGATCTTCCGTGTCGGGGGACTGCTTAACTCCCCTGATCCTGATGTTGTGCCGCCGGGAGCGGTTCTCCAAATCTTCGGCATGCGTTTGGAGGTCCACCTGCTGATCATGTATGCGGGCCAGCTCCTGTCGTAGCGCCTCTATCTCCGCATCCCGCATGTCGCTTTTGGTCTCTAAGTCCGCTACCCTCTCACCAATGGCGTCGGTGTCTCGGCGGACTTCCTTTATTTCCTCCTGAAGCTCTTTCTTTAAGGCATGGATGTCCTCCCTCAATCCGGTGAATAGGGACTCCAGGAAGGACCGCGTGACGGGGCCCTCGGGGTCCGTCCGTCCCGAGGATGGGGAGGTCGCGGCCTTCTTCTCTGTGTCACCCCGGTGGCTGGTTGTTGTGGGGTCTGTTCGTTTCCCCATCGTAATAGGGGTGAAGAGGTCCTTAATGGTGCGGTCTTTCGGGAGCCTCCCGCCGGACATGCCCTTTCCGGACCCCCTCCGGAGCGTCGGCCGGCCGCCACCAATGTCGGCTACTTGTGGGTCTCAGGACCTCGAGCGTGCAATGCCCCGCAGGACCAGGCAGTCGGACGGCCTAGGGCCCACCACGCCGTATGGGAGTGCCAGGCGTCGATTAGGCCCAGTCTCAGGGCGGTGATCCACTCCCCAGGAGCCCGCGTGGTTACGGGCCGCCAGCCACGGCGGCGGCCGAAGGATCTGCCGACACAAGAGGCCCCACGAGCCCAGCACCCACGTGGGAGCGTCCCTCCGTCTCCCCCAGTCCGCAGTCGTCTCCCAAACTGTTGGGCCCCTGTCACCTTCCGCTGGACCCACAGTCTCGGTGCGCGGTGTTGTGCCTGTGCTTGGTGGGCTCCGTGTAGTGGGGGCAGAGCCACAGAAGAGGGCCAGCAATGGGGGGGGTGCAGGACCAGGCCTGGGCAGGGCGCGCTATGTCACACAAAATGGCGGTCTCCCGCAGCTCCTCAGTGCCGCCGGGGCCGATGGTGAGGGTAGCCGCCACTCAGCTTGCGAGGGGGTCCGGTGCGATTGCTGTTCTCTCCCCGTAGTCTCCGCTCCGCTGATGCCGTCTCGCCGGTCGCTGGGAGGCCGCCTGTCCACCCCCGCTCCTCACCTCTGGCTGTAGGCCTGACCTCCAGGCACCTCCACACGCTCCACCGGCGGGCACCGGCAATGTCCGTGGAAGTCAGGGCTGTGCTGCTAAGGTGGTGAGGAAGTGTGGCAGGCCCGCAGAAGCCCCAGCTCGGGGATCACAGGGGGCCTCGCGCACCGCAGCGCGGGCCGGGCCTGCCGTCGCTGCAGCCGCCGGCTCTGGGTGCTTCCGAGGCGGCGTCCGGGCTCCGCCCACCACGGCCTCGTCTCCGCCGCTCCACTCGCCCCAGGCCTCAACGGCCGCAATAGCACCGGGCAGGCTCGGCGGGGATCGTGTGTCGGTGACCGGCAACTCTGCTCTCTAGCACCTCTGTCACAGCGGGCCGACATCAGGCACGCCAGAAAAGCACTCGGGCCGGGCTGGGTGCTGTAGTTATGCTATGAAACGGCGGCCGGCGGCGGGAGCTCAGCAAAGCACGTCCGCTCACACCGCCATCTTGGCCACGCCCCCCCGTATGTATGATTTTAATTCAAGGTAATCGTTGGTTCCTTTTACATATTGTAAAGATTTGGTAATACTAAAAACAATAAAATTACTTGCAAATCTTTATAATCAATTAAACACCATCAGCCCATGCGGAAGTGGCACTTCTGGCCTTCTCCTTGCGGGCTGCAGGGTGCAGCTTCCATCTCGGGTTTGCCCTGAACAGCATCCACAGAGAGAGAGACCTCCGATCTCTCTACGAATCTGACCCCATATGTATCCCCATATTTAGTCTTACTTTGCTTCCATTGAGCTAATTAGACGACTGTACATGAAAACAATGATTTGTAGGTGACAAATTCAAGAGACAGTCTCTTTAATGACCTGTAGTGAAGTGAACAACATAAACCCCACCCTGGGAGTCGCTATCTCTGTCTTAGTAGTTTATGGCAAGGTGGTTTAATGAAATGACTCACTCTAAGAGCTACTAAAGGCGTAGTATAATCAGCACGAAAACAAAGTTTCCCAAGTGTGAGTGGCTGGTAACACTGCCAGACACAAACAAAGTAAAAAGCAGAACTAGGACGCCCTCCAGTCACATTCTTTTTAAGTAAATGTGCAGGTTCAAGATTCTAGATTGAGGGGAGAAGGGTGCTATCTATCCCCAAAACCTCATACTTAGTCCACAGAGTAGGAGTTGTTCTGTTAGAAACACTGCTGTGACGTTCAAAAAGCAGCAACCATGTAGAACACAGGTCAATGCATGAAAATATGATGAATCTTCTAGCTGAAAATCCCAGTATTTAAGAAATAGATTTTAATCATGTTCCTGATCGCTCAGTTTAATCAACTACATTTTGGTCAAGGTCTTTGCACACACCTGTAAGGATATGTGGGAGGAGCCTATGGATCAACGCGTGGGCTTTTTATAATACTATTAGTCTCCCATGGCCAGACTGGTTATAACATGGGCTGAGAAACCTCACCTCCCCACTGAGGTACATTTTTAGCAAGTAATCTGGTAAACCCACTGGGACCTTCAAGTGCTTTGGACCACATAATACACTATCAATCATTTTAGTATGCCAAATTTCTATTGAGGGTGCAAACGATCTTGACTGAAGGTACACAGTTAATGGTACCTCACAGTGACCGACCACAAATGGGCATATGGGTATACTCTCAGCCACCCCTCCACCATCAGCCAGGAAGCTCTTGTGTGCTTTGTTAAGATGTGTGCTGGATAAAGAGTTTGCTAACAAGTACAAAGAAGCAACAGTTTGTACAACGAATATTTAGAAACCTCAAATGTTTGCACGCAGAAGTAAAAATGAAGTTTATTGTGCAACAAAGTGCGATATTTGTAAATGTGGAGAAACCTTTTCAATTCACAGAAGGACCAAAAGCAGTACATTGTTTAGGTTTATTTAAAAAAGTTTTTCATCTTTTTTTTTTTAAACCAGTAATAAAAAAAATCACTCTGATCAGACACAGTAGATTGGTTATGAAATGCGCAATTTGGTCAGAAAGACAGTAAAAAAATAATAATCAAACAATGAAAATGAAATAGCAATATACACACACACACACCCGTGGTGTAGCCTGCTGGAATGACAACATGTTCAGTCCAGGTGCATTGGGGGATCTGTTGTTCCATTCCCCGGGGCTGCAGATCCCTCCAGGGCCCTGGCTTTGTAACAGTCACATGGTTTTGAGGTTTATCAGAGCATGAGTTTCTCTCCCTTTCACACCCTCTAGCCCAGCAGTTCTTAACCTTTTGACTTCTGTGGACCCCCACTGAGTCATTATTGGAAGCCGGGGGCCCCTGGCCTAAGCAATTTCTACAATACACAAAAATACAGAAACAAGTGTACAATTATAAATGCTCAAATATTGAAATATTTTGTTTAATTCACAATCAAATATAGAAAAAGTTTTCACACTTTCGATTTTA
This sequence comes from Lissotriton vulgaris, assembly GCF_964263255.1. Lineage (NCBI taxonomy): Eukaryota > Metazoa > Chordata > Amphibia > Caudata > Salamandridae > Lissotriton > Lissotriton vulgaris. The sequence continues at coordinate 881,026,267 of NC_141685.1, forward strand.
CTTCTTTATTTGTATATTCTTCATTAATTGTAATGTACTAATTGTATTATGAAATTTTGTAAAACCACCGCAGACTCCCTGAGTAGGCCTCGCGGACTCCCACGGGACCTCAGACCACAGGTTAAGAACCGCTGCTCTAGCCCAGGGAAGATCTGGCCAAACTGGCTGTGCACCTCCAGGACAGGCAGGCCGGTGGACCAGCACGCTCAGGTGGCGTACATGCAGACAGCTACTACCGCAAGGAATAAAGCAGCCACTCAGGGCTTTAAGTGGAAATAAAAAACTGGGGGTGCTCTAAAAGGGGCGGGGCAAGCCTCTTAAAGGGGTGTGGCCTATCCCTGCAGGGGCGTGGTCTAAATCAAGATAACTAGCATTGTGTGCCTAGAAAACCCCTCCAATTATCCTACCTTTGGAAAACTTTTTCTTCAAAGGATTTCACTTCCTCCTACAAGGCAGCTCACCTAGCATGACTTCTCCACACTGACCCATGATTTCGCTGCCCTCCATCTGGAGCACAGTGTAGGGCACTCTTTCCAGCCAGGCAGAAGGACACAGTGCGGGAAACTGAGCCCACAAACCCTGTGTGAGACACTCAAGGGGATAGAAACCTGGAAGGAAATTAAAGGCTGTGAATCTCCTTTTTTGTAGCACTAACGATTCCTGCCTGGAGGTTGCGCAAAAGCATTCTCATGTACATTAATGAAGCTTTACACAAATTCTATTTGAGCATAAAAGGTCCCGGAGCCGCACTCTGCGGGTAGCGTGCGGCGGTGCTTGTGTCATCAGCAGGGATAAAAGCCCCGTCGTCGAGGTGTGGTACAGCCGTGATTGAGTATATGGGGGGTGGGCGGCGCTGCTAAATGATGTGCGAAATACCGGGCCTTTGTAGAGCCAGAGCGTGAAAGATGGGACAGGGTTTGCTGTGCTGTTGGGAGTCGGAGACACTGTGCATAGCAGACACATTCTCCCGATTGCCCCTCGAGAGCACTGACTGCTGCACTAACATTCCCTGCACCTTTCTAGGCGCTATTCGATTTTCAGTAGTATAAAATTGATGTATCCCTGAACATGCCAGAACTATTATATTTACAGTCCCAAAATATATTTTAAAAAACGTATTCTGGCCCGAAAATAGAGCCCGATAGAGACCCGTTTCGAGGCTCTCTAAAAATAACTGCCGGTGCTCAGACCCGGACAGACCCGGCCCACTTAAAGCCCTGCAGCCACTGCACCCCAGTGCAGCGAAGTGTCAGAGATGGACACGTGAGACGACATTCCGACCTTCTCATTCCTGTAAGTGGCTGATCTAGACCCTAAAGCAACAAACGGCAAGAAGGTAAGTAATGTTAATACGTTTGTGTGATATCAGAATTACATTTGACAATTTTATTGGCTTGTTAAGCATTGGTTTTACATGATTCATTATGACGGTTTACACTTATGTAATGCGCTGGATCTAAGTTAATTAAAATGTGTATTGACTACGGATTAGGACATATGCAACTTTCACAGTTTTTGTGAATGTCAGGCTGATATTCTAGGCAGGGTGAGTGGTTGACACTGCCAATAACCACAGGCTTCTCACTTCGCTGCTCTTAAAATATATTTTCTTGTCATGGTAATTCACAGTACAGGATTTCATAATAAATTGTTTGGATCAAGGTCACAAGATGATTTTGTTCTGGGGTGGTGGTTGTGGTGGGATAATTGTTACAATCACAACGTTATGATTGGTAAAACTGCTTCAGTCACCCAAATGCCAAATCAGCTTTGAATTCAAGGCTGTCACAAAGAGGAGACAAACAGGCGATCAGTAGGTTGACCCACTGGCATGAGTGTAAATTCAGGACGGTGAGTGTAAAAATTCAGGACAAAGGGTCAAAATTCAGGACAGAAGGTCAAAATTCAAGACAAAACTTTAAAACAAAAGTTACGTTTTACAGACCTATCAGAGGCAGTCGCTTGATAGTATATAAGTAAGTAAATAGACAATCACTTAAGTACAAGTCAAAATAAGTTTGTATTAGGTTGAGACAATCATGCACTTCACGTTTTTTCAGTCTGCGCGCAGCTTTGAGCAACTGTGCATATCTTTTTGTGGTATATCATATGATCTATTTGTATGGTTACTAAATTGTTGAATGGGCACCGACATTCAACAATTCATGAGTATTTTGCTACGTAATTGTATTGGGGTTCGGCCACGGGGAATCTCCATGACTCAAAAAAACAAGCATTGAAAATGCAATAGGTCTCGCCTTTGATAAAGTTAAAGCCATTTGCTTTGCTAATGCTAATGTATAGCAAAGCAACTGGCTTTAACTTAATGAAAGGCGAGCCCTATTGTGTAACCTAACACTATTGCTATTGCCCCTGAAACCCTCCCCCTACAATACTGCTCCTGCCCCTGCAGTCCTGTCCCTGCCCCTGCAACCCTGGTATTACCCCTGCAATCCTGCCCCTACAATTCTGCTCCAGTCCCTACCCCTGCAACCCTGCTATTGCCCCTGCAATCCAGCCCCTACAATCCTGCCCATGAAGCCCTGCAACCCTGCTATTGCCCCTAAAACCCTGCCCCTCCACCCCCCTGCAGAGAGAGGGGGCTTTATGGGGGCTGAGGGCCATATTGTTGCTAAAGTAGAGAATGCAGCTCTCTTGTCTGGTGATCCAGGCCTGGGAGCATCTTCCACGCAGTAATAACACAACAAATAATAATAATAATAATAATAATAATAATAATAATAATATTAATAATAGTGGTTTTACTAGTATAATTATCACAAATAATAGTAACATTAATAACACCTGTAATGAAAATAATACTAAAAACAATATATGACACATTATTATTGTGGTTATTACCAGTGGTAATGACAGTTGTAATATTAATAATGCTTATCCAGAGTATGCATAATAGTAATACTTCATGAGAATGAAAATGACTACAATAATAATAGTAATAATGATTATTGTTATTAATGATGATAATAGTTTGCATTGTTGCCCCTACTCCCACTAATAATAATACTAGTAAGCTTTATTGTCTTCTAACAATTGGAATACTATTCTGCATTCCTGTAATGAGCATTTTTGTTATTGCTGCTTTTATTAATTTGAATACTGTTAGTCAGCGTCATGTCATACTAATCATAATTATAATGATGATGACTGTGAGTCATTCCACAGGCAGAATTTTGTTTAGGTCTTAAACTTTAGTTGTTGTTTATCAGACTCAGTGATATTCATTGTATCAACCTTGGAAGGATGAACCACTGAGCTGGCCTGGTCATGATCCAGATCTGAGATCTGCATGCGGGCACCCAGCTCACTGAGCTATCTTGTGGGAGGATCTGTGCGGGCGCCCAGCTCTCTGGGCTATCTTATGGGGTGATCTGGGCAGGCGCCCAGCTTGCTGGGCTATCTTATGGGGTGATCGGGACAAGATGTTCCTGAAGTCCCGAGTAAACACCTATATATATATATATTTTTTTTTATAACTTTATTTTGCAGGTTGCTTCAATGGCATTACACAGCAGATAACATCTCGACAATGGCATTTCAGTACTTTCTTCGTTAGTAAACACCTATATTTTACGCCGTAAGTTGGGAATTATACTGGTATTTCCCGGGGCGCCAAGGGAGTATACTTTGGTGTGTAGACCCTCCGGTTCACCCACTTGAGCGAGACACAGGACCAGTTGTCATGGCTAGTTAGTGATAGGAACAGTGCAAGATTTTTCAGCACTTTAGGCAAAATGCTATTTTGCCTCTGGGATGCTCCCCATACTCAGGGAAAAGATAGTTTTCAGCCCTTTTGTTTTTACTTGGCACCACCATTAGGTGGCTAAGCTCAGGATGCCTCCTGAGCTTAGCCAATGGGAGCATGGCCTAAGTTAGTGGGCACCGTTGTTGGTTGTGATAGCAGCTGGGCTCCTCCAAAATTGGTTGGGAGTGTAGGGGAAGGAATTATTTCACAGGATAAAATATTTTTCCCTTGGAGGAAAGAAAATATTTTGGGAAAGCGTTCCTGCAGGCGGAGTTGTACAATACATGCAAATATGCTTTCGTACTTACAGCTGGATCTGAACAAAATTACGTTTACAGAAGTTTCCCAGAGCGCTCCGCAAACTGATTGGTGCAAATTTCTAGGTGTGCCCATAAGAGTCCTTCGAAACCTTTGTAAAATCAAAAACACCAGAAATCTGCACCAGGTCGAGTTAGGAAACCTGAGCCAGGGGTGGATTAACGCCCTTTTCGAGACTCACACGCAGTGCAGAATGTTTACACTGACAAGTAATAGTGAAGCATGCGCCTGTCCCAAAACGGGGCGCTTTTGAGGAGCTGCGGCCGTTTCCTCGCGCCGTCTGTATTGATTAAGTCACCACTGATATCCCCTCTGGTCCGGCCCTAAACTGCGGGGTCAAAGGTGCAGTCACCGGGATCCCCCAAAAATCGTGGTGCACTTTAAACAGCGCAGGTAACATTATCTGCGGCCTGGGAGATGGTGCTTTTTGATTTATACCTCCTGATTGGTTTCTCCAAACATTTCCCCGCGCTCCTGTCTTTATGCAGCGTTTTTTGTTCTTCACCTTTGACCTTTGAAAGCCCGGGCATGGCAGACTGCCGTCTCTTCCTCGAAGATATTCCTAATAAGTTGCAGCATTTGTGTATTTCATCGAAAGTCAAGTGTCTTCTGGGACTGCGAGCAAGGACTTGGGCTTCCTAAGGGTGGGGCAGCAGAAGCAGCGGTGCCTTTTTCACCCACTGTCCAAGGGAATAAGTCACCTTTGTACTGTCTGAGCCAGTTAGATGGTATTCACCCATTCGCCTTACTATGTGCAGAGCTTAACAAATGCGGTCCCGCATGTGAAAGAGGACCACACTGCAGCCGATCTCTTGTCTGTATGGGGTTTAAACACATGGCCCCATAAAGATAAGAAACCTTTTGCGACGCATGTCTGTCCAAGTGGGCCAGCCAAAAAAACCTAACGTACACGTCACAAAGAGCTCTTTTCCAATGGCTGGCCACCGTTTAGCATAAACGGTGACGCCGGCCAATGGAAAAGAGGGGAGGGGCTTAAAGCCAGTTACTGAAAGTACTCAAAATCATTAAATCTTGCAGAGCGAGCTGCACATGTGTGCATCCACGCTAGCCGAGACCTAAAAACATGAACCTGATTTTATGTAATGTGGTGCACATGTTAAGTGCTCCAATGTTCTTAGGACGAATTCATGCTATATAAAACCACCACACATAAACAAATAGTATGTTATCTGCGTGGCTTTTTGTCCCACCTTTTCATCCTTTTCTCAGTTTTCTGTTGATGGTTTTATTGGTATTTTATTTTATGCATTTGCATGGTAGTACTCGGGATCACGAGTTTTACAATGGGTATACGTAAAACAAGTATTAAAATGCCCTTCCAGCGCTTTGAAGTATAATGAAGACAAAATTACGTTATCTAACAAATAAACAACAGATCTGTATGCTTCATTCCCTCTCATGGAAATGTGATATATTCATTTAAAATTGCGGGTGTTCAACTTGTGCCTCTCGCGCACCTGATTCCAAACTGTTATTGTCCCATGCTCTTGGAAAAGTTGGTGTGGATGACACAGGAACGATGCTGGTGGCACCAGCCAGCTGGAGTGGTTTGTATGTTCCTATGTGCATCCCCGCCTTGTGCTTTTATTGCCTAGTGCCTTACACATTTCTTTGTTTCTCTGGGGGCCCATGTCTCCCCAGCTGGCATACAGAATGACAATGGGTGGGGTGGGGCGACTCTTGTGCTTAGAGGAGGAGTGCAAGGCGGTCCTAGCAGGGAGCTAAGGCATCTCACAAGGGAACAGCGCTGCTCCCTTCAAACTCCAAAATAACAGACAAAAGGCATTCATAAAGGGTATCGTCATGGACAACGGATGTGAGATCAAAATTACGGATGGTCCATGAAATTTACGGATGGTTGGTCACCCTAGTGGTCAGTTCTCTGAAACATCTTTTCCTGTAGCAGGTGTGACTTTGAACGCCAACTAGACGCAGTCCGCTATCATTCCATCGAGTGAGTGTAGTCCGGCACCCACAGCGCCAGAGACTTTCAACATAGCCGCCGATGGGGCTGGGTCCTCAAATGCTCCTTCGCTTAAGTGGCTCTTGAGGAGGTCACTTGGTCCGGCGATCCTGCTGGCAACATAAAGGAAGGATCAGAGCTATGGCATGTGGTGCATGGCTTGTCAAATGCAGCTATTCTGGACGCCGGTGTAGGAGAGACGGAAGCAGGCAGAGTTGTCGGGAGGTACACTGAGAAGATGCTGATTGCGATTGCAGTGAACACTGTGGGCGTGAGTACTGATATCCCCTGTGATTTGCTTCGAGGAAGACTAGCTGCCTCATCTCTGCACCAGCAGATCTGAGAAGATGCAGATGGGAGAACAAGACCTGATTCCAACAAACTTCCCGTAAAGAGAAGAAGAGGATGTGAACAGAACCCCTGAGGTGCCTTCGGGCCATATCAAGGCAGTAATTGTGTAAACCGCCCTTACAATAAAGTAAGCCAAACGTATTACCGCCTTGACGTATCTTTCCACTGGGAGGGAGAAGAGTGACCACGGTGAGTTTTTAGCGTTTTGGGCAAGACCATTATCTCCTGATGGCTTTGCCACTAAACTTGGCACTCGACCACTTCCATTTTGAATTGAAACGCTACACGCCGAATGTGCTTGGAGGTTTTAGCTGCAGCTTTATTATCACCAAGGTTTAACAATAGGTACCCTGCTTCAACTTTATTAGGGGTCATGAATCATCCTGAAATGCCCATAAGTCATAGACCGATAACTGCCAACTACACTTGGCATCATAAATCAAATTCACACCCTTAGTCTACATTGTCATCATAAACCGTGCCATAAATCACAGATAGACAGGTCATAAATCATGCCATAAATCCAACATACAGGAATATTGTTGCCTTGTTATAAAGCCATAAATCACACCACAAATCATTCTGATATTTATTGTTGTCAACTCGAGTCTTTGAGCTGAGTTTTATTGTCTGTGTGGGGTAGGGGTAATTCCACAACTACTGCTTTATTGCCTCCCCCCCTCCCCTGTGATGGAGTTCTGTAATGCTTGCTGAGAGCTGCTGCTCCAAAGCGCCACGGGCTTTAAGTGGGATGAAAAAACTGGAGGGTCTTTCAAAGGGGCGAGGCCAATGTAATTATGGGCGTGGTTTTAAAAACACGTAAGCCAAAAATCTGTGCTTAGCATAGGGTGCCGCCCGACTTGTATTTCGCTGTTTCTGTCATTGCATCCAGATATATGATACGACAAGTAACATCATACCTACAACGTCAGGACTATTGTCTTTGTCAATGGTTGTTAGTTGCATAAGATAAATAAGCAATAACTATGGCTTGTTATATATAATACTAAAAAAGCTTCCACTTAAAGCCCTGGTGACACCACGACAATGTTGCTGCTCCTGAGTTTAAAAAGAAAAGGAAATCCAGAGAGAAAATGACTCTCTTTATAGGATTTCTCTTCCCCTACAACACTCACCTGGCATGACGTCATGCGGTAACTTCTTCACTAGTGAGAAGTGAGCAGTGTGAGCACGTGTACATGATGTGCCAGCTGTCACTGCAGTCCTTAAAAAAACGGACTGACCGTGCCAGGGCACAAAACAGCACCTGATAAAGACCCGTTTCGAGGCCCCCTTTAAAAAATTGCCGGTGCTCAGCACCGGTGAGACCCGACCAACTTAGTGCCCTGGTAGTGCCCATGTTCAGGCAGGGGTGGTCACTGCTTTAAGCTGTCCAGGGGTCTCTCCCCTAGTCCTTGCTGCCCCTTTTTGGAGCTGCACGGGGCTTATTGCACTTCAAACATGATCAAAAATGGGCCAGAGGTCACTCCCCGCTGTTATGGCTCCCTTCCTTCAAACAAGTCCTCCTTGGACATGTCCCAGGGGTCACTGCTCCCCGTAGCAGTTGCTTTGACTGCGTTATTAATTTTAAAAATGATGCAGTGTAGTCTCGAACTGTTAGTCTTTAACTAAAATGAACGGTGAGTTGCGAACAATTCTCATTTCCCCCTTTTCTGACTCAGTGCCTTTTAATAATGCCCAAGGAACTGCCATGGCGCGACTAGAAGACAACGTCAATGTCTGGATGGGTCTCCCGCTCTCACTGATAGGTAGAATATCGATCATGAAAATGGTCGTGTTGTCTAGATTGCTGTATTTTTTCACGAACATACCCATGGTCTTGCCGAAGTGTTTCTTCAGTCGCCTTAAGTCCCTGATGATAAAACTGGCATGGGCGGGGAGGCAAGTTAGGGTGCAGTGGAGCGTCCTGGTGTTGCCATACCACCTCGGAGGTCTGGGAGATCCGGACTTTGAACTTTACTTCCGGGTAGCGCAGGGCACGCATGCTCACAGTTGGATACATGACAAGGAAAAAGCACCGTTTGTTCGGCTAGAGAGGCTCTACGCCGCTCCTAAGCCATTGCCAGCTATAACATTTGAACTGGCAGATAGACGTACGGGACTGCTAGACTCAGTAAACTCGACCAGGCACGCATGGCAGGTCCTGCTGCAATACTACAGCGGGGCGATTCTATATTCTCCACTGATGCCTATTGACTGGATGGCGTGGTTCCCACCGTGCACGGAAAAAGGGGTCATTGCTGCCCTCAACGGCCTGGGCATAGCCAAGGCTGGCGATATGTTCAAGGGAGGGAAGCTTAAATCGATTGCTGACATACTTACACCAGAAAATGAGCCCACTGGACTACAGCACTTCCAATTTTTCCGAATTAGAGGGGCCTGGCGAGAACAACTGAGGGATGACTTATCAGAGCCGGCAGAATTGTTGGAACTCACGCATGTGATTAAAACTGCTTCCCCCTAAAAAATGGTTTCCACCCTGTATAAGATGACCATAACAGGCAGAGCGACAGGGTATATATAGTAAGGCGCGTCTTGAGTGGCAACGCGATTTGGGGGTGCCAGTTGACGATGACATGTGGAGCTATTGTTGCACCAACACGAGGCATATTTCCCTGAATGGGAGATATCGACTGATACATTTTAAATTTGTCAATAGAGTTTATCACCCCCCGGAGAGACTGTGCAGATTTGGCCTGTGCGACGTGCGAATGCGACTTGCGACAGGTGTGGGGTGGGTAATGCAGGGTTCTTACACTTATCCTGGGAGTGTCAGGGGGTGCAGCAGTATTGGGGCAAAGTGTTCCATACTATAAGTAAGATAATAGAAGATGAGATAGCCCCGCCCCCGCCCTAGCTCTGATGAGATACTCGAAGAGACTGCCCAAAGCCCAGAGGCGCTTAGTGGACATGGGATTGCTGTTAGCTAAAAGGAGGCTGGCTAGATGCTGGATGAGGGGACCTCTCCCTAAGATAGAGCACTGGGACAGGGACTTGACCTACTGTTGCACTCAGTCAGAGAATTACAGTGACCTTTTACCTCTGAAGAGTAGGCCTAAGAATTTCTGGGGGCTATATGTAGAATACAAAAGGCGCATAGCTGCGACTGCAGACGAAGAGGGGAGAGGCGAGGGGAACTGCACTTCTGGGCCACGAGCTGACGATGCCCGACCCCAGTAGAGCTGTAGGTTGGAGCGAGTTGCATTGGGTTGTGACGGATGGGGCTGACAGCGCGCTCGCGACCTCCCGCTAGTCCAAAGTTCCACAGACGCCAACAGGAAAGATAGGGATGCACCACAGGTTCACGGCGCATGTTGTAGACATTATGGCATAGTTTGTTGTGAGTTTGCAAAATTGTAGAAAATGTGACCGCAATCTATGTACCTGATATGTGTCATAGTCAAGGGAGAGCTGAAATGACTGGTGTTTTATCGCCGCCCAACCTTCCGGATGTAGGCTGAAAGGCTGTGAATGACTAGTGAACACGGGGCTGCGCTGTCCCGGGTGAGGCTCGACACCCTCCGACTGTATGGAATGTAACTGTCACGATTTCAAATAAACAAAAAAATAAAAAAAGAATGCCCAAGGAATCGCTGCTCCCTGCAGTAGTTGTTGCCCCTTCGCACGCTGTACCGGACCTTAAGTCAAATGCATGAATTAACACGTGGGCTCGTCGCCTCCTTGGCCAGCCTCAGTGCCTGCTGCTTTAAATCTCCAGCTCCTTCTCCTAGGTTCCCGCCTGGCCTCTGCGCCATCTCTTCCTGGGCAGGGCTCAGCAACACTTTTATCTGGCTGCGTGCACTCGCTTCAGCTGCTCCTCCCACCTGCGGTGACTCTCTTCAGCCCCCAGTGCTGTGGCAATGATCTCCTCTATGTGGCTCGGTTCGACAATGGTGTCCGCTCCACCGGGCCCTTATGGCAGTGGCGCCATGATCAGTCAGGACAGGTCAGTTAATCCGCCGCAGTCTGTCAGTTCTCCCAAAATTATCTTCTTGTCTCCTCCGTCTTCCTATCTTGCAGCACTCGTCCCAAAGTGATAGGAGGCACATACGTTTGCCACATTTTTAAAGGGGGGCTCAGCTGCCCCTAGGGAGGATTTTAAATCCTGCCCGGCCGTCCCATTGGCTGGTGGCATCCATGCCTGTTCTGGTGTTGTTTTTGCCTCACCCCCTCTTCCTTTGCTTGGGGGCGGGGGGGGCAGTGTCTGTCCCTCTGGGACTCACCTTCCCTGGCCTTTGTGCTGTTTAAGATGTCGACCCCTTCAGCACCTTTCGGGTTTGGGACTATCTTCATTCCCTCTGTTTTGTTCCCAGTAGTCTCACCTTTCTACCTCTCTGCAGCGTCAGACTTGCCTCCGCCTATAAAACAATTAGGCAGTGCTCCATAGGCTGGTCTGACAAGTGAGTTTGAGGGCCACTTGATTGGATGTGGACCTGTTTTATGGTCTGCTGGGACGATGTTTACTGTTGATTTCCCTGATATTAAAATAAACATTGCCTGTAGCAAGCTCAAATCCCTGCTATCTTGTTTACCTTGCAAAAGACTTATAAGGCATGTCTTTACAAGTTCAAAACTACCCTAGTTTACATACATGGACCACATATTTGGGTCTCGGCTCTAGACAATGCATGCGCTGTCCCGAAAAGACATGTTGTATATACTTTGTGGGCTTGAGCCAGCCCATAGGCTTCCCATTTGCTGGCTTTGGCATCGCTCTCCTATTCTTTCTCATCATTTGTTCATGACATGCATTTGTCATGCCTCTTCCTGTGTTTGACACTCCTCTAGAGCAGGGACCAAGTACTATATAAATCCACTGTTCACCATTTTAGCGTCTGAACTACTTTTTTCTTTGTTGAAAAGCAATGCACACGGTTAGTCCTGTTTTCACTGGCAATGGGCCCGCTCTGTTTCTCTAAACAGGCCTGTAAATGGTGTTCTTATTTCCACATTTGTGCAGCATTCAAAGACCGAGATCAAATGACAAATGCTGTTTCCAGAGGGAACCTGTTCCATGCCCCCACCCCCTCTGTCACTGCTGCTTTGTTGCTTTGCTGCTTGTTTTCCTTGTAGGGCTCTCGTGCACTGGCGTCTCCTGCTTGAGGCACGTGCACAATCCCAGGTTGCTGTAATGTGAACAATTTTATTGCAGTGTTCCAGTGAAAGCTATTGTTTTATGGCCTTCTCTGAGGACAGGCACTATTGTGTGACTCTTGCCTGGTGCATAGTACCCTACTCTGTGCAACCTGCCGGGCCATTTGTTACTTTCTCAGATTAACAGTAATAAAAGAAAATGGTTTGTGGTAACAGCGGGTGCCTGTTCAGTGCCCCCACGCCCTCCCTTATCGCTGCTTATTTTCCTTGTGAGGTGCCTGTGCACAGACGGCTCCCATTCCTGCCAAGTACCACGCATCAGGCGTTAGAATAACGCATTTCAGTGTGGTGGTCCGCATCACCACACGGAAATGCAAAGTCACACATTATAGCGCCTCAGCTGTCAAGCGGAGCACTGCTAATGCACCATTACTGAAAGCAGGAATGGCAGCGCGAGGTGCGTACTGCTCCGGGAAGGCTTGAACTGGCTCATCTGCTTGCAGGCAGCTCTAGCTGCTTTGTAACAATGTGACTTTACAGGATTCATCACCCGAGACGCTATGACTGATGTCAGGAGCAGTGGCATAGGAAGGGGGTGCGGTGGGTGCGGGCGGCCCCGGGTGTCATCACTGAGGGGGGAGACAAAATGGCAAAAAGATGTGTTTTAAACATATTATTGTCATTTTGTGAAGCCAGGGGTGACAAGTGTCATCACTGAGGGAAGTGACAAAATGGCAAAAATATGTGTTTTAAACACATATTTTTGCCATTTTGTCAAGGGGGTGACAAGAAATTTTCCGTACAGGGTAGCACCTGACCTTGCTACTCCACTGGTCAGGATTCAGTGCGCCCAGTTGCTAGTACCAAGACAGTCAGTGAGAGTAAGGTCAGGACAAGTTTGTCAGACACACTCTTTAATAGGCGGTATGTCCTGCTGCTGGCATTGCAAGCTGAGCGAGTGGCAAATCAGTTTGGCTGCTGGCAATGCACCGCAGGCAGCTCTTCGCTGCTTGGGTAAATCTTTCTAAATAATGATCATTCTGGATGACTGGACCCGACCCGTCGTCACTGCACCGGCGACCAGCTGAGACTGAACTACCGACCACGCTGCGGCCGCCGGTCGAAGAGTGGTTTCTCAACCCAGGCACCACCAGAGCACACCACAGCCCCATCTGTGCAGCGGAGTTGACCTGAATGCCAGGCATTGCTGCAGAAGAATCCTGCTCCTCGTACGGACACGAGCGGTCCGTGTGGAACTGTCGTGCTTGCCTGCTTTGCAAAGAGTAAGTGCCTGGTGGGGTGAGGTATTGTCTGATTTTGTAATAAAATATGCCTTTTAATAACGCGCACCAAGTAGCATATTTATTCTCCTGACACTAATTGTCACACAACAATTAAGAATGATGATGATAGAAAGGCTCATGTGATGGAGCAAGGATTCGCACGTAAAGCGCCTTGCTCGTATGCAAAACCCTTGTCTAAACTGCATAATAATATTAACTTCATTATTCGTCATTTATAAAGTGTTTTCCCAACACGCGGGTGTCCCCAGGATGCTTGCTTGTTTGTTTTTCCGTACTAAAACGAAGCTTGCACTTAAAATGGCTGCTTCGCTGAGATTCAGTCTGCGCATGCGTCGGTCATACCCATGTGATGTGACGCACTCGCATTCTGGAGGGATTCTGTGCTCATGCGCACTGATGCGAAATATGGCCGCTTGTCTCTCACCACGCTCTCTGCCTGCTACTGCTGCTTTTGCCTATCTGTCTTTTCGCACTAATCCATAATGCTATAGTCATTATAAAGTAAGGGTTGGTTAGATTTTATCATGGTATACAGTGCGATCATTTTTATGTATGATTTTAATTTGTTTTCGCTTACTTTTCATGTACCGCGTCTTTGTGGGCTGGGGCAAACATGAGCAACGCCATGATGAGGCTACTCTGAACCCTGTCAGCTGACCAGGGAAAGTCCTAACTGCGCAGAAGCTAAAACTAGCCAGCTGGCTCCTGGAGCCCGATGCGCCTGGGAACCCATCCCGAAGATGCAAGATTACACCTTGAATTGTCATACACTGTTGCTATATGCTGGACTCTCGCATTGTCTTCTGTATTCCTATGCCTGGGAACGTGAACCAGGGGGGCGGGTGTGCAAAATTGAATAATTATGATGGGAACGTTGAATTCTAGGAGGTGGTAATGACCGCACCACCTCTCCTGACCAATCACAATGTGGGAAACTGTCACTTGCAACATTGGTGGGTGGTCTAAGGGTCCCCAAAACAGTATAATTGCCCTAGTTTAGTTTAAGAAAATTGTCCGACTTGTCCGAGTAGCAGACCTGTCACTGACCCTACGATCTCAATAGGTGCTCATTCTGAAAGTGCTGCTGAGCACTTTGTCTATACTTTCCACAATCTCCTAAGGGGTGGAAAATCCTAAGTGCTGGCGAAGCACTTTGCTGGGGAATTCGAAAATCCAATCGGGGTTTCTGGCGGATTACTTGCAGGAGGGGGTAACGCAGGCGTTGCTGTCCGAAGCTGTGGGTGTTGGTCGTACCCTGGGAGGCCCAGTCCTTTGACCTGAACCTGAGGGGTATCCTGTCCTTACTATCCGTGAGCTGTACCTGCTCGCATTCTGGCATTCCTTTTCTGAGAGTCCCTGTCCCCGTCTTCCCAACTGACCCGTGGCCAGGGTTGGTCTTCAATCTGAACTAGGTAATTATTGATTGTGGGTTTGCGAACCTCTATCTCTCTCTTTCTCCCTCACTCTTGTCTGATCTATTAAAGCATTCTTACCTGTGATATTGCTCTACTGCCGTTGAAATAGCAATATATGTGTCTGATTTTAGTTGGTTCCTTCTCTCCCCCTCTCCTTTAGGAATTCATTGATTTTATAAAAGTAATAGCATGTTCCCGTTTTTCCCTTTCCTTTAGTGGATTACAGTGAACTTAGCAAGAATAGTTTAAACACTTAGGTTAAGTACATGTTCTAGGTCCAATCCCATTCCTATGTTCTAGTATAAAATTGCAGTGACTAGTTTGGTTCTAAAAAAAAAAAACTTCTACCTTTAGTCTTCCCATATATCCTAATGGTCATATTTTTGATGCAAAGTTACCTATTGGTGTTGATTTTAATGTTTGATATATTATTCTGTGTATCGCTTATTATCTTGGCATCTTCCTTTTGAAACCTTATATAAAGTTTTAAACTTCATCAGGTGTCTGTGGTCATTTTATAGAATTGTGGAAAGTATTATTCTGACTATAAAGAGTACTTGATGTTAGGCCTGTCTACTATTTTCCCTGATAGCTCTAGGTCCATCGTAAGAATTGTGCCTGTGGTAAGTCGGGTACATGGTAAGCAGAGGTAAATCCAAACTTGATTACTCTTAGCAGCGTGCAGGAGGAGAAATCCTCACCCGGTTCACCCAAACAAAATAAGTGTGATAATAAAAGGTTTTTTTTACGTCAAGGGCCCAGTACGTGTAGAGAATTGGTAACCCGGGTGACCTGGGGCCACTGCGCGCTCTAGCAGTAATTTTCTGGCAGCCAGAGGATGGTTTGGACTAGTTAGATTAGGTGGACAGGATAAGTCATAAACAAACCGTGAAGAAAAAGAGTGCTGCTGATTTTCTACTGTATTGATTCAAATTTTTGAAATGTTTTAAGGATTTATATGTTAATGTATATGATTTTTGCATTGCTGCTATAAATGTTGCATGTTGAATTAACCCAGAATTGTTTGTGAAAGTTCAGTGTAGTCCGAATCCCCGGGGAAGTATTTTAGCTAACGGTGAGTAGAATCCGGTTAGCTGTTGAAGTCACTAGGGTTTGAATCATTAGTGCAGGGTTAAAAGAGTAACTGGAAGCACTAATTAGGTCCTTTTGTTTTAGAGTGAATGATAGCTACGAGTCCTTTATAAAACTTTCATTGCGATATCACCTAGTAAGGGTCGCATACGGAAGGAGTAGTAGGGTCTCTGAGGCTTGTCTGGTAAGTAAATAGTTCGCTGGTGAAATCCTGGCTCAGTACATATCCCCGACTAAGGTGGATGAGTCAGAAGAATAACGGGTTCTATGTTACTAGTGTGAAGGGATAGGCAACGAAGTCTATCCAGAGTGAATGAAAAGTAGACAGAAGTGGTTTACTAGTAGCGAAAGAAAAGTCTTTTCTCTCTTTAGAACACTCAGACATAGTGGCAAACGTTGTGTGTTGTTGACTAAAACGTGCACTTGCACTTTAGAGAGAGTAAAAAGTTTCCGTTACCTTGTGAAGGGGGGAGTCAGTCGGAGAGCTGCTCTGACGTCACTCCGTGCCGCGCTGGTATTGGTCAAAACAGCGGGTGGGTAGTGGAGCTGAATTTGTAAAGGAGGGGTGAGTGCCGAAGCGTGAGACTCTGTCTCGCGAAAAGGCCGCGCACCCATTGGTTAACAGTATTTGTATTCTCTGACCTGATTGGGTGGTGCGAAATAAAAGTCGCGCTAGCATTGGAAGCACAAAGGTAAACAAAATTAATCCAGCCGAGCTAGAAGCGAGTCTGGAGAGTTGTATGTGGTATCCAGACTTCATACCAAATCCCAAGTACCTAGGATTTTATAAGGAGCAGACTTTACGAGGTAGACCGCACATGATGTATGGAATAAAGAGAAAATTGTCATTTTCCGATAAAGTCAAGAATTTTTTCAAAACTGACAAGCCCATTAGAACGAGGGAAGGCGTACTCATTCCCCCGCCAAATACCCCTGCTTCATTTATGTTGTTCGATAAAGGGTATCACACTTGTGTCTGGCTAGAAAATTGGGCAAAGTATACTGTAGATGACGGAGTCCTAGCATTCCCTGTTGAAGGTACATTTAATGGTCGGATCCTGTTTAACTTAAGGACCCGCATGAATGAATTACACCCTAGACCTAGGTTGACCCAGTACGAAGCTTTGGAGGAATGGGAGATTGAGGCTGCAGAGCGAGATAAACCCAGGATGGATAAGGGAGTGAGTAAATGGTATCCCAGGCTTCCAACGCCAACCAAAGAGCAGAAAATGAAACAGTGGAGGCAATCTATGTTGACTGAAGGGCTGTTCCCTATGATGGGGGTATCAGAAGAGAAGAGAGGAAAATGTAAAGAAAAGACCCATCACCTAGCACCTATGGGGGACATAGAAGATGAACACCTGGAAGATTTGTTGATGAAGAATCCACCTCCCTATGTTGCAGAATTAGAACCGGTGCATTCTAAAAATCCCTTTACAAGTTGTCCCCGAAGTAGGAGGGACAGTGATACAGACGGAATGGTCACAGGCAGTAAAACCAGTGAAAGGGATGAGTTTTGCAGACCTAAATCCACAGTCCCAAATTATCAGCCATTCGGAGAAAGTCCCCCTCGATTGGTTGCTCCGACTGCCCCGAGTATTTACCCGTCCTTAGTACCTCAAGTATTGCATGGCAGTTCTGCAGGAAGGGAGTTGCAGGAAAAAGAGAAAGAAGCCCTGACCAAACAGCGAGAAGAATTAGTTCGAACCATTGCCCAGATGCATCCCCATCCTGATTCCTTGACTATTCCAGTAACTATTGGTCCTGCTATTCCCCTGTATAGAAATGACCTGACTAGTCCCCATCCTCCTGTTATCACCCCAATACTGCCTACTCCCAGCATCCAGACCCCGAGGAAGGAAGTATTCATAGATGAGGATCAGGAAAGTGAGTGTGAATCAGTGGTTCTGATGGATCTGCCCATTAGGGAATCGAGGGCTAGTGTAGCAGGGACAAGAAGCCAGCCCAGACAAAAGGAGGTGGTGATTGAAAGTGCAACTGGGGTTAGGAGTGCCACTTTAGTTTCCCCTGAAGAATTGGACAGATGGACAAAGGAGCTAGAGAAGGAGACCCCTCCCCAACCTAAAGCATTGGAAATATATAAATTAAGAATAGAAATAGAAGAAATGATGGCTGGGAATGTAGGAGTAGAGCGCCTAAGCTCGTACAGTGAAGAAGAGTTACTGTTCATCAGCAAAAACCTTACCCGGAGTGCTAGGTTGCTCCATGAAAGGATAATGGATACAGCCACAGAAATGGGAATTGATGTTAGTCGCTCCAAAATTCTTCAGAAACCCTACAGAGTGGACTTTTCAGACAAGGATTTAGAAAGCCTGAATGTGATGGGAAAACAGATCCAAGTAAGGGAATTGTTGAAAATCCTGCAGAAATGGGGCGAAGTGGGAAAATGGAGAACCCGGTGGGCAAAGAAAAAGGAAGGCAGCAGGGCTGGGTCAGTAACTTCAGAATTTGTATTAAAGGAAGTAACCCCAACAGAAAAATTGTGCCCCATGAGAGAGGTCCCGGGAGGAAAATATGTCCATGTCCCTTGGTCCAGACAAGACATTGTGTCATTTACAAACGACTTCCCGAAATTACGTGAGAAACCAGTTGACTGGTACAGACAGGTAGAACGTTTCATAAAAGTTCAGAAATGTCTGCTGAAAGACCTGGATGGGTTTTTCGACATTGTGGTCCCGGTAGATCTGTGGACGGAATGTAAGATAGAAATTGATTGGCCTAATGATGAATATCCCAGAGATGAGAAAACGGGAGCCCCTTCACCGGATGTAATGAGGAAATATGACCAGGTCATACAGTACCTTAAGAAGAAGGTGCCAGCAAAAGAGACAGATTGGACCCGAATAGATAGAACCACCCAGGAACGTGATGAAACGGTGCATTCATTCTATGAAAGATTACTACAGGTATTCAAAACTTACAGTGGTATCGATAATGTAGACATGAAAGACATGACCCACTTCAGTTATAGGTTTGTGCTAGGATTAAGGCCTGAAATCTCACAATGGATTCGAGATAACAAAATCAGTTGGCAGGGAAAACCCATAGATGATGTCCTGAAATATGCAAAATACTGCGAAGATGAAATCGAAAATAAAAAGAAGGCCCTCAAGGAAAAGGTCATGTGGGCACAGGTGAAATTAGCTGAACAGCAAGAAAAACAGTTAAGTAAATTGACTTCCGATAATAATGTTCAGAATACCACTACTGGGGGGGGAGGAAAACCCAGACCCAAAATGAGTCGTGAAGAGGCCATGAAAAAGTTTCCGTGCCATGGGTGCGGCCAGATGGGGCATTGGAGAGACGAGTGTCCACACCTACAGGCCGGTAATGCCCCTGTAAATGGTTTAAATCCACAGGTGCCGAAAGAGGGGACAAGAAAAACCCAGCAACAGGTAAAATTACCTCCAGTACCCCGCGCTCCCAGACAAAATTTTAAAAGTCAGGGTCAGCAGAATGAGAGGGCGGAAGTATGGGAGGTTGAGAGTGAAAGAAACGCAGTCATTCCACAGTACTTGCTAAATGATACCTTCCTTTGTGAGGATCAAGATTGACGGGGCCTGAGAGGGGAGGATGAGGAGTGCGTACTTGGCGCCTCCTTACCGGTAGACCAGACTGGACCATACATTGAAGGAAAGGTTGAGGGAAAAGACGTCACCTTTCTGTTGGACACTGGTGCTACCAGATCTACTGTAAGAACAGTGGATGTTCCTAACCTACCCCTCTCGGGAGAGGCAATCCAAGTAGTGGGCGTCTCAAATCAGATAATAAGTACCCCTGTAACTGAACCAATGGAAATTTCTATAGGAAATTTTAAAGAAATGCACAGATTTGTGGTCTGTGATTCCAGTCCTGTGAACCTGCTAGGACGTGATTTGTTGTGCAAGATGCGTTGTACCATTTTCTGCACACCAAATGGCGTAGAAATCCAGACCCCCGACGAAGATGGCCTGTACAAACTGATGTTGGTCAGACAAGATGCTGATATCAAGCCTTTGACAATTGAGGATTTACCTGAAGAACTCCAGTTAAGAGTAGTACCAGAAGTGTGGGATTTCACAGGAAAAGATGTAGGCCTGATGGCAAATGTGGACCCGGTGAAAATAGCCATAAAAACAAATGCTGTATACCCCAAAACCAGACAGTACAAAATGAGTGCAGAAGTAAAGGCAGGAGTAGCGACTGAAATTACGAGGCTGCTAGAAGCAGAAATAATAGAAGAAGTGTTGAGCAGCCCCTGTAATTCGCCTATCATTGGGATCAAAAAGCCTAGTGGAAAGTATCGGGTGGTGCAAGATTTGCGCAAGGTAAACCAAATTGTTGTGCCTTGTTGTCCTATTGTGCCCAACCCCGCAGTAATTCTATATCAGATTCCCTGGAACGCAGAATGGTTCACTGTCATTGACCTATGCCACGCCTTCTTTTCCATCCCATTGCACCCAGAAAGCAAATTCCTTTTCAGTTTTGAATTTGACAGCCATATCTATGTCTGGAATCGGGTCCCCCAGGGGTACACCGAAAGTCCCTCTATCTTCAACCAGATACTGAAAAAGTGCCTTGAATCCCTAGTGCTGCCAAGAGAGTCTGTTTTGGTACAGTACATAGATGACCTGTTAGTGGCATCTAAAACCCAGACTGACTGTGTCACTGACACAATTGCCTTGCTGAATCACTTAGGAAAAGGAGGACATAAAGTGTCGCCTGACAAGTTACAATTCTGTAAAAACTCAGTAAAGTATCTGGGGCACCAGATAGAAAAAGGAATCAGGAAGGTCACTACCGAAAGGATCAAAATAATTAAAGCAATGGAACTGCCCAGAACACAGAAAGAGGTGAGAATGTTCCTGGGAGTTGTGGGTTACTGCAGACAATGGATTGTAGGATTTGCGGCTCTAGCCCGACCCCTGATAAATATGACAAGGAAAGGAGTAGAAGACCCCGTCCATTGGGATAGTGTAAGCATGAATGCTTGGGTGACTCTAAGAAACTGTCTATGTACCGCACCTGCATTGGGTATGCCGGAGTACACTAAACCCTTTGAGCTGTTCTGTGACACGAGAGAGAATTGTGCTCTTTCAGTCCTGACCCAGGAGCACGGATTAGTCAGAAGACCAGTAGCCTACTTTTCGGCCACCCTAGATCCGGTGGCTGCTGGATTGCCTGGATGCTTAAAAGCCGTTGCTGCTACTTGCGTCAGTTTGGAACAAAGTGAGAACATTGTCATGGGACATCCCGTCACTGTCTATGTCCCTCACTCTGTTGTCATCCTACTGACTAGAACTAAGACCCAGTACCTCACACCTAGTCGGCTGACTAAGTATGAGAGAATCTTGATTGGTGCTGAAAATGTAACTATTTCCCGGTGCAATGTCCTAAACCCTGCGACACTGTTACCTATCCCTCTGGATGTAGAATCTGATGAGGGCGGGGAACATAATTGCATTGATCTGACTGAATATAGCACAAAACCACGTCCAGACATCCGTGAAATAGCGCTACTTGACGGGGATAAAACAATGTTCGTGGATGGCTCGTGTTTGAGACATGAGAGTGGAAGTCTGAGTGCTGCCTATGCTGTGGTTACACTGACAGGAACCATCGAAGCATCTTACATGCGCGAGGTGAAATCTGCACAAGTGGCAGAGCTCATCGCGTTAACCAGAGCCTGTAAGAGGGGTAAAAACAAGAGAATAACTGTTTACACAGACAGCCAGTATTGTTTTGGGGTCGTTCATGACTTCGGCCAGTTGTGGCTGCAAAGAGAATTCATGACTTCCTCAGGCACACCTATCAGAAATGGGAAGGTGGTGCATGACTTACTGGAAGCTATCCAATTACCCAAAGAATTGGCTGTGGTCAAGTGTGCGGCTCACAGATCTGGAAATGATGATGTGACTGCCGGTAATAGGTACGCTGACCAAATTGCACAGTTTTGTGCCCGACACCATATGTCCCTACAAATTGCCCTGTGGGATGGAACCAGCTGCCAACTTATGTTGTTTGAGAATGTGTCAACGTGGGAAGAATTAAAGGAGTTGCAACAAGCCACAGACAGGCAAGAAAAGGGCAGGTGGGCCGCAAATGGATGCGAGTTGAGAGAAGATGGTGTGGTGGTAAATCCGGCTGGGGTGCCTGTACTGCCTGATAGTTTGATCGACCCCATGATCAGAATGATACATGAGCCAACACATATGGGAAGAGACGCGATGTGTCGGGTGTTTGAACAGGTGTTCTGTAATTCAAAGTTCAGGAACCAGGCGGAAAGGCTTTGCCAGAGGTGCCTAGTGTGTCAGCAATTCAATGCAGGAAAGAAGACTGTAGTGGAACAGAGCACTATTGGAAAGGCAGTAGGGCCCTTCGTTAGAATGCAGGCAGACTTCATAACCATGCCCAGATGCAAAGGATATAGATATATCTTAGTCATAGTTTGTCTATTCTCCAGGTGGGTGGAAGCATATCCAGCTAAGAAAAATGACGCTATCACCACAGCCAAGTTATTACTCAGGGAATTGATACCTAGGTATGGGATCCCAGAGACGATCGAAACGGACCAAGGTGGGCATTTTGCCAACGATGTATTGGAAGAACTCTGTAAAGCATTCAAAATGAAGCAAAGATTGCACTGTGCCTACCATCCAGAGGCTTCTGGGGTAGTGGAACAAATAAATGGCACCCTAAAGTCCAGGTTGGGAAAAATGTGTGATTCCACAAAAATGAACTGGATAGAGGCTTTACCCCTTGTGCTGATGAGTTTGAGAAGTATCCCGAACCGAAAGACTGGCCTGAGTCCCCATGAAGTGTTGATGGGAAGAGTGATGCGCCAGGCATGGGTACCCGGACACAAACTGCTAAGCATTTCTGATGATATGGTGCTAGAATACTGCAAGCAGCTGGGTGACCAAGTGCGTTCTCTCTCTCAGCAGATTGGAGAGACAGAAGACGAGTGGCCAAAGACTCCAGCACACAAACTGCAACCTGGAGACTGGGTGGTGTTAAAGAAACACACCCGGAGCAGTTGCCTGAAGCCAAGGTGGGGAAAGCCGCGACAAGTGATCCTCGTCACTACCACTGCTGTGAAGTGTGCTGGTGTACCGAAGTGGATCCACGCCAGCCACACAAAGCGGGTATCTGGAGAAAACGCGACTGGAGCTGAAGGCAGCGCAGCCGAAGAGGCTTCCGAGGAAGAGAGTCCGGAGCTAGCTGACATCGAACTGCCGAGCACAAGTCGAGACGTTGAATGGTATCCCGCCAACGAACCAGTTCATGATCCAATACGAACCAGGAAATATTCCTACTTAGACAGTGAGTGGGATAGTCCAGGTGAGTCAGAAATAGAGGGAGAAGGTCAGGTCAACGAAAGCCACAACACACCTGATCAGGACATAGGCCAAGTAGGGTCAGATCAAGACCTCGAG
This sequence comes from Lissotriton vulgaris, assembly GCF_964263255.1. Taxonomy (NCBI): domain Eukaryota; kingdom Metazoa; phylum Chordata; class Amphibia; order Caudata; family Salamandridae; genus Lissotriton; species Lissotriton vulgaris. Next base: position 881,049,048 of record NC_141685.1, read on the forward strand.
ACTCCTCCTGAAACTCCGGAGCCGAGAAAGGGACAGTTAGAGATCAGAGCTGACGTTCATGCAGAAGAAAACGAAGAGATCGAAGAGCATGAACAGGAACAGATAGAACTAGATCAAAGTGCTCAGACAACGGAAACAACAGTAACCAGAAATAAAAAGAAAGTGCGATTTGAATCTGAGCAGGGACAGATTAGGGACCAGGCAGAAGAAATAGACGAAAGACCTGGAACTAGTCAGACAGGCAGAAAAACAGAGGTGCCACCACAAAAGGTGAAAAGAGTGCACGAAGAAGGCGAAGTCTCCTCAACAACTGGGAGGCACGGAGGAAGAAGTGCACCCCGATACGTCAAGAGACTAAGGCTCAGACTAAAGACAGTCGAAGAAAACGATAAAGACCGGAAAAGGGCTCAAAGTGAAAGAAATGCAGCCCAAGGCAAATCACTGAGAAAGAGTGACAGAATAAAGAAACAGAACCGACTGTATCGGAGCCCTGAGTGGACGTACTTTGTGTTGGAGGAAATTGACGAGCCACACCACAGTGGCAACAGTGACAACGAGTCCATTGCTGATCGGAGTTCGGACGAAGACCCTCCTTGAGAGAGCCCCGAAGTGAGCCTTTGGTGCAAAGAAACAAAGAGGGGTAGCAAAAGCCACCTGTAAGCTAAAAATGTCTGATCCGAGTGTCTCTGGGAGATCCAGGTGTGGGTGTCTCAAAACCTGTTGTAAAATATGTTTGTGTAGTGTAGCCATGTTAATAGTAATGTGGATAGGACTAACAGTTTTCCTACCTTTTATGATAAGTAAAGATCCAAACTTGTCCCCTACTGAACCCGAAGCAGTAGACGTAGGGGTTGTACAGACTGCAGAAACACCACGAAGCCTAGAAAGACGCGACAAACGAGTAGGACTGACACACACACGACCTAAATTAGAAGCACCAGATGAGGATGGACTCCATTTTCACAAAATGAGAAACAGGACGCATCTAAATGTTTTCGCTAACTTGTTAGTGCATTATGTAGAAGCAATGGAAATAGAAGACTGTTATGTCTGCATGAAGCTACCAACCTCAGTGGCTGAAGGCGTGACATACCACCATCTACCTTTGACCTATGGGATCTCCTGTAGTATATTAGCTAGCTTGTTCTATAGAAGCACCTTGCAGTACTATTATTCAAATGATGACGTAGTATTTTCTGAACTTCCTGTTAGAGGACACTTGAACCGTGTACATACTACAAGTGACGTGACCCGCTATATGGGAGAATATTTCCTGACTATAGGTAACATAGATTTAGATCAAGCCAGAGAAGATAATCTGACCTGTTCACTGCAAGAGCAGGAAAAGATGTTTATAAAGATGGCAGACAGAAGGAGAGAAAAATTTCAGAAGAAGGCAAATGACGAAAAGGATAGAATCCCTAGGTGGGCTGAGCACATGGATAACACCTCGGAAGGCGAAGCCAGTCCTGCCTTGTTGCTGGATTTTGAAAGAAAGGGGAAACTTTGTATCCATAGGGAAAAGACAGAGTACTATAACAATGTATTCATCGGTTCCAGCGAGTGTGAACATAATTACAAGGTAATTGGAGGTTGGGGTTTCAAAAATGGGTCAGAACCTGTGTTTCCCGGAATATATTATATATGTGGGAACAAGGCTTATTTCAAATTGCCGGATCACTGGTATGGAAGCTGCTACTTTGGCATTGTTTTCCCGAAAATATACCACGTGAATAATGCAGCTGGAAGCGATGAAGAAACTAATGGCTTAGTGCGTAGTAGACGTGAAAGTGTAGGTGAAATTATAGGTGATATTTTTAGTGCACTGATACCTGGAATGGGGGTAGTTCTGAACACCCATAGAATCTGCAAACTGTCTACGGTAGTGGACCGACTATCAACGGACACTGCTGCTGGTTTCCTGCTGGTCAATACTGAAATGGTTGCGATCAGATCAATGGTTTTACAAAACCGTCTTGCCCTTGACACCTTATTAGCAAAAGAGGGCGGAGTCTGTAGAATGCTGAAAGCGCAACATTGTTGCACTTACATTCCTGATAAAAGTATCGAAATAAAACAATATGTAAAGAACATAACTAATTTGGAAAAAGAACTCAAACCATTGGAGGTTGACAGTGCCTGGACGAGACTGACTGGAGGTCTCTCCTCTATAGGTAGTTGGTTTACTAACTTAGGTAAAAATATTTTGTGGAAAATACTGATGCCAATAGTTATAATAGGTGTAATTGTGTTGATCATTTTTATCTGCTGCAAATGCCAAAAGTGCAAAAAGAAATATACAGTGAATCAGAGGGGGGTGAAAAGAAACATTGATGAACTAGAACTAGAAGAGCTAAAGAGTGCAATTTATAAAAAGGCGAAAAATCACCACTCTCACAGAGAAGCTGAAAGAAAACTAAACAATAAGTTTATTGAAATTGAAATGGACGAGGTGAATGAATGAGAAAAGTTGGCATCTGTTTCCTTCATGTAGTGATGATAGTAAATATCATCAAAGAGGGGATTGATGGAGCAAGGATTCGCACGTAAAGCGCCTTGCTCGTATGCAAAACCCTTGTCTAAACTGCATAATAATATTAACTTCATTATTCGTCATTTATAAAGTGTTTTCCCAACACGCGGGTGTCCCCAGGATGCTTGCTTGTTTGTTTTTCCGTACTAAAACGAAGCTTGCACTTAAAATGGCTGCTTCGCTGAGATTCAGTCTGCGCATGCGTCGGTCATACCCATGTGATGTGACGCACTCGCATTCTGGAGGGATTCTGTGCTCATGCGCACTGATGCGAAATATGGCCGCTTGTCTCTCACCACGCTCTCTGCCTGCTACTGCTGCTTTTGCCTATCTGTCTTTTCGCACTAATCCATAATGCTATAGTCATTATAAAGTAAGGGTTGGTTAGATTTTATCATGGTATACAGTGCGATCATTTTTATGTATTATTTTAATTTGTTTTCGCTTACTTTTCATGTACCGCGTCTTTGTGGGCTGGGGCAAACATGAGCAACGCCATGATGAGGCTACTCTGAACCCTGTCAGCTGACCAGGGAAAGTCCTAACTGCGCAGAAGCTAAAACTAGCCAGCTGGCTCCTGGAGCCCGATGCGCCTGGGAACCCATCCCGAAGATGCAAGATTACACCTTGAATTGTCATACACTGTTGCTATATGCTGGACTCTCGCATTGTCTTCTGTATTCCTATGCCTGGGAACGTGAACCAGGGGGGCAGGTGTGCAAAATTGAATAATTATGATGGGAACGTTGAATTCTAGGAGGTGGTAATGACCGCACCACCTCTCCTGACCAATCACAATGTGGGAAACTGTCACTTGCAACATTGGTGGGTGGTCTAAGGGTCCCCAAAACAGTATAATTGCCCTAGTTTAGTTTAAGAAAATTGTCCGACTTGTCCGAGTAGCAGACCTGTCACTGACCCTACGATCTCAATAGGTGCTCATTCTGAAAGTGCTGCTGAGCACTTTGTCTATACTTTCCACAATCTCCTAAGGGGTGGAAAATCCTAAGTGCTGGCGAAGCACTTTGCTGGGGAATTCGAAAATCCAATCGGGGTTTCTGGCGGATTACTTGCAGGAGGGGGTAACGCAGGCGTTGCTGTCCGAAGCTGTGGGTGTTGGTCGTACCCTGGGAGGCCCAGTCCTTTGACCTGAACCTGAGGGGTATCCTGTCCTTACTATCCGTGAGCTGTACCTGCTCGCATTCTGGCATTCCTTTTCTGAGAGTCCCTGTCCCCGTCTTCCCAACTGACCCGTGGCCAGGGTTGGTCTTCAATCTGAACTAGGTAATTATTGATTGTGGGTTTGCGAACCTCTATCTCTCTCTTTCTCCCTCACTCTTGTCTGATCTATTAAAGCATTCTTACCTGTGATATTGCTCTACTGCCGTTGAAATAGCAATATATGTGTCTGATTTTAGTTGGTTCCTTCTCTCCCCCTCTCCTTTAGGAATTCATTGATTTTATAAAAGTAATAGCATGTTCCCGTTTTTCCCTTTCCTTTAGTGGATTACAGTGAACTTAGCAAGAATAGTTTAAACACTTAGGTTAAGTACATGTTCTAGGTCCAATCCCATTCCTATGTTCTAGTATAAAATTGCAGTGACTAGTTTGGTTCTAAAAAAAAAAAACTTCTACCTTTAGTCTTCCCATATATCCTAATGGTCATATTTTTGATGCAAAGTTACCTATTGGTGTTGATTTTAATGTTTGATATATTATTCTGTGTATCGCTTATTATCTTGGCATCTTCCTTTTGAAACCTTATATAAAGTTTTAAACTTCATCAGGTGTCTGTGGTCATTTTATAGAATTGTGGAAAGTATTATTCTGACTATAAAGAGTACTTGATGTTAGGCCTGTCTACTATTTTCCCTGATAGCTCTAGGTCCATCGTAAGAATTGTGCCTGTGGTAAGTCGGGTACATGGTAAGCAGAGGTAAATCCAAACTTGATTACTCTTAGCAGCGTGCAGGAGGAGAAATCCTCACCCGGTTCACCCAAACAAAATAAGTGTGATAATAAAAGGTTTTTTTTACGTCAAGGGCCCAGTACGTGTAGAGAATTGGTAACCCGGGTGACCTGGGGCCACTGCGCGCTCTAGCACATGCACCACACATCAGAAATCACCCTTTTAAGTATGTGGCCGGTTACTGTTGGTAAATATCAGTGTGCCTGACACTGACTGCTCCTCAGTTGGTGATAACAGAATTGCTGTCACTTGCAGCCAGTGCCAGGCCCACGTAGATCTATGGGGCAGCGCCTTCCCTGTTGATCAGTGCTTTAAATGGAAGAGAAATAGTGCAGGTACTCATTTAAATGTGGCGAGTGTACGGGGCTTGGGGGCGGGGCTTAGGAAAAGTCATGCCGATACTTCTTGACTTCTATACAACTTGCCAGCACATACCAAAACACGAGAAATGTCTTTCAATAAACAAAGAAGGTTTGTTTACTCCTTACACAACATAGCCAAACGCAGTGATATTTTAACATTTCCTTGTTTTTTTAATATTTGCAACATCTATATTGTTAATTGCTGTTGCTTGGCACAATACTACATATTCTCGAGGGACACAGAAAAAAGCAGACCTGCACACACAACCATTCAACATATTTCCTTTAAGATACCTTCCAAGATGTGTCTCTACTCTTTCCCCCTTTCTCTCGTATTTATCTCACACAAATCAATCACAGGCAAGCAGACAATCATAAGCAGACACTTACACAAAAGAATGAGGTGTGATTAAAGCCATTTGAACCTGGTTACCTCCCACGGCTTTCTGAATAGCGGTGTCACCGGGTTGCCTCAATTTCTTTGTTTGCACACAGCATGATGGTGAACACCCCGACGGGCCGACGGTATGCAGATGAGCCCAAGCTGAATAGTCCAGCAGGGGCTCGGCTCAGGTTCACAGAAGTGCCTTGGCCGTCAGAGACAGGCCGCCAGCACCAGCGTTTAATGGGTACCGGTACTCTGCTCGGCAGTAAGAGAAATGCCGGTACACAGAGAGATAAAACGAAGAAGTGCCGGTACTCAGTACCTGTGAGTACCGGCCCATTTAAAGCACTGCTGTTGATATATTCCGTCAAGGCGCGCCTGCCCCAGGAACACTCTGCAGGGTTATTTAGAATTGCTCCGAGGTAGGCACTCCAGCACCTCAAGTTTTGTTTTCTTTTTTGGTGACCGTCAGAGCGGCACCTTTTCCCTCAAGTGCCTGTCCATCTGACACTAATGACACCCACAACCGTTGCAGCACGCGGCAGAACTGAATGCACTTTCTCCTAAATTGCTCGGGCCCCGGGTCAAGTCAAGAGAGGAGCTGGTATGCTGCTTCCTAGCGCCAGAGACCACAAGGGACAACTCTGATGACTTCATGTCTGCAGCCAGCAGACTCTGAAGCCGGTGGACTTGCAGCGGCACTGAAGCTCCATGCCAGCAGAAGCACCACTGAGACCGTGACAAATGAAGCGCTCTGCCGAGCATGCGCACTGCCCCAGGCCCCTGTGAACTGGCACCCTGGGGAAGTCACTCACTGTCTCTCTGACTCTGCACTCAAGTTCACTCTGACCACTGCAGGCATATGTTTGAACAATACAAACACAAAGAAAGGCAGGGTATGGGGCAATTGTGACTGCCCCATCATACAAGTGGGTTGTAGTTAAGTCTTACTCTCAGGGTGCCAGGGATCTGAGGCTTAATACCGCTATGCCTCCTAGAAAACAATATCCTTCAATTCTTGTCAATACAATGTGATACAGCACTCCAATCAAGTTCCATAAAACTTAATATTAGATGAAAGAAATTATGTTTTAATAATAGTAGACCGTAATTCCAATTCGTTTACATCAAAGTGAGGCATATTTTTCTTAATTTATATTTCAGACATTTGAAACGCACAAAAAAGTCATGGATTTAGGTTAACTTGTTCCATCCACAAAGAGGGAATAACTCACATGAAATAATTTGAGATGAATGGTGTGTGTCAAATCTCATCTCCTTTCAGAAGTGAAACCCAAGGTGTCAGTATCCCATATTCTCTGGTGCCCTGTACTATAGCCACTCTTCAAAAAAATATCTGGAGCAATTTGCAGAGGTCATAATGGCTTTAACTTTGACAGCTCGAGCAGCCAATGCAGCCTAGGTCTCACACGCAACAGAAACAAGGAGATTATAGGGGAAATGCACTCTTTTACATTGTAAAATCTCAGTTGGTTAATGCAATTATTGCAGAAGTATTGTGTGTAATTAGAGAGATTAGAGTCCTGGTACAGGGGGAATAATGACGTGTGTGTTACAGTGCAATGACGTCCCAGCCTGCAACTAAAACCACTGTGAAAATGCATGTTATTGTTTTAAAATTGTATTACACACAGTTTACAAGAGAAGTTGCACTGTACAGGCATCCATTTCAGGGGTTTTGCAGTAGTAAAGATATTTTTAGAGCTTCTCATTGATCAAAAGTGTATACTTTCTGGTATTTCCATGCACTCTTTGCCTGGTTTTACTCGCAAGAAAGTATCACTCAAAGGGTCACACATTTGATAGTTGGATGTCACCTGTAAGGGTACGGAAACCATGGAAATGTCACACATAAGCAATCTGAAAACTTGGCAGCTATGGCCTTCAAGTTAAGTTATAGTGCCTGAGCTGAGCTCTGCAATGTAATCGCTGTCTGCACAAAGTTGCGTTGAGCGTCAGTAAGGCAGGCTCCATTCTGGGGCCTCTCTCACATCCTAGTGCCCTTCCATTTCCGGTGCTTTGCAGCAGTTTTAAGATCTTCCTAGAGTTTCTTGTTGCTCAAATGGGTGTAACTTCTGATATTTATACGTTTCCCTCATCTTCATTGGTTGATTTTGCTCCCGAAAAAGTGTCACTCATAGTCATTGCAGTGGTGGCCGACATAAATAAAAAGTGGTGGTGTGGGTGGAGGGGCCATGGGAGGAGTGCGGGGAGTTAATAATAAACAAATAAAGCTCACCTGATGCTGCAGGCCGCCTCATGCCTTGGTGCTCCTGTGCTTCCTGCTCCCAGCAGTCTCCCTGGGACAGCATCAAAGACTCCCCATCGAATCCTCGCGCTGCTCTCATGCTAGATTATTAAGCACGACAGCAGCGTGGGGATTAACCTGAGCAGGTTGGTTTAACGATCGCTCAGGCACAGGGAGTCTGTGCTGTTTCTCCATCCCAGCTGTGCAATACAGCTGGGTTGCAGAAACCTGGCTGTGTATGTCTGTTTGGTCAGGCGACATGCTCACTTAGCAGTGCACATCACTCCACTCCATCTGCCATGGCCCTGTCCCGCCCCTCCCTACACACTCTGGCTCAGCCAGCAGCTGAAAAATAAAATGATAATAAAATATTGTTTTATTTTTCAGCTATTGGCTCTGAGCCAGCGGGCTTTTGTCTTTTGTGTTTTCCCTGCTCTGTTTGTGTCCTGTGCAGGAGTAGCTAAGGGTAAGAAGGTATCTACTTCCACCATCAGTTGATGGGTGCGCTTGGCAGTTTACCAGTCCTATAAGTCGGTGGGTCTGGCTCCTCTGACTAGGGTCCAGAGGCACTTCACTCTGTCTGTGTGCACTTCCTTTGCTGAGGCGGCTGGTGTCTCTATCCTGTAGATTTGCAGAGTGGCTACCTGGCCGTCGCATCATACTTTTATCAAACTGGGCGTCTCAATGTGTTACTTGTATCTGTGGACAGTTTTGCTGTTGGTGCAAAAATGGTCCCATGATGCTTGTTTCCGGTCCAGGGAAGACATGGTTTGGCAGTTCTGGCTGGACTGTTCCTCTGATGCATAGGGTAGAGACTGATTTGCATATAGCTGTGTCTGAACTGGGGTGGCGAAGTGAGCTAAAGAACGATGATGGATTCAACCCAGATCTGTGACTGGGGGTGAGTGTCTGAAAAGTTTCAGTGCTCCCTCCATCATCTCCTTGTGTTTGCTTTGTTCGCCCTAAGTTGGCAGGGTATGCCCAGACGTGGGTCCCCTGCTCATTTGCCACTGGATTCAAGCTATTCTGGCTGAAGAGGGCTGTTAACTCGAAACCGGGCCCAGGATGCTTGTTTCCGGTCCAGGGAAGACATACATGTCTTGGCAGTTCTGGCTGGACTGTTCCTTTGATGCATAGGGTAGAGACTGATTTGCATATAGCTGTGTCTGAACTGGGGTGGCAAAGTGAGCTAAAGAACGATGATGGATTCAACCCAGATCTGTGACTGGGGGTGAGTGTCTGAAAAGTTTCAGTGCTCCCTCCATCATCTCCTTGTGTTTGCTTTGTTCGCCCTAAATTGGCAGGGTATGCCCAGACGTGGGTCCCCTGCTCATTTGCCACTGGATTCAAGCTATTCTGGCTGATGAGGGCTGTTAACTCGAAACCGGGCCCAGGATGCTTGTTTCCGGTCCAGGGAAGATATACATGTCTTGGCAGTTCTGGCTGGACTGTTCCTTTGATGCATAGGGTACAGACTGATTTGCATATAGCTGTGTCTGAACTGGGGTGGCGAAGTGAGCTAAAGAACGATGATGGATTCAACCCAGATCTGTGAATGGGGGTGAGTGTCTGAAAAGTTTCAGCGCTCCGTGCATTATCTCCTTGTGTTTGCTTTATACAATTAATTAGTCCATGTTTAGCCTGATAATCTGGCATGAATCCTAGACCGTGGCGGCTCCTTCTAGGAGACTGCCACACTGCTTTAAGAGAAGTGCAGCAGAAAAATAAAATGATAATAACAGGGTTATTATCATTTTATTTTTCACTACGGGCTGGGTTATGGCAGGGCAGGGCTAGGGTTACGGGGGAGGAGTGGTTTGTCCACTCCAAGTGCGCATGACTGCTTGGCTGGCCCTCTTGGGCCGGCCTAACAGTCCTGCACACTTTGCATCTTCCTACTAGGCTTTTGTCCTGTGGAATCTCGGAGCATTGTGTGGAAGCTCCTACCTCCTTTGTGCCAGCCGTCGTTGGATCGTTCTAAGGGAAGCTTCACGTCTTGCCGGACCCGCTGCGCGGGTCCCGCTGCGCCTGCACTCACTGCGGGGCTTTGTGAGGGGAACTGAACACTTCTTGAATCTCCTTACACACCGGCAGGGCTGCGAGCAGCCCAGCAGGGACTCCATTGCCCAGGAGTCCCTGCGTGTCACACCTGTGGCCGCTCTCCCTGCCGGCCACGCCCCCCGGCTGTTCAAAAGTGCACATCATCCTCAAGCAAGCGGGAAACTTTTGTCCTGTGGAATCTCGGAGCATTGTGTGGAAGCTCCTACCTCCTTTGTGCCAGCCGTCGTTGGATCGTTCTAAGGGAAGCTTCACGTCTTGCCGGACCCGCTGTGCGGGTCCTGCTGCACCTGCACTCACTGCGGGGCTTTGTGAGGGGAACTGAACACTTCTTGAATCTCCTTACACACCGGCAGGGCTGCGAGCAGCCCAGCAGGGACTCCATTGCCCAGGAGTCCCTGCGTGTCACACCTGTGGCCGCTCTCCCTGCCGGCCACGCCCCCCGGCTGTTCAAAAGTGCACATCATCCTCAAGCAAGCGGGAAACTTTTGTCCTGTGGAATCTCGGAGCATTGTGTGGAAGCTCCTACCTCCTTTGTGCCAGCCGTCGTTGGATCGTTCTAAGGGAAGCTTCACGTCTTGCCGGACCCGCTGCGCGGGTCCCGCTGCGCCTGCACTCACTGCGGGGCTTTGTGAGGGGAACTGAACACTTCTTGAATCTCCTTACACACCGGCAGGGCTGCGAGCAGCCCAGCAGGGACTCCATTGAGCAGGAGTCCCTGCGTGTCACACCTGTGGCCGCTCTCCCTGCCGGCCACGCCCCCCGGCTGTTCAAAAGTGCACATCATCCTCAAGCAAGCGGGAAACTTTTGTCCTGTTGAATCTCGGAGCATTGTGTGGAAGCTCCTACCTCCTTTGTGCCAGCCGTCGTTGGATCGTTCTAAGGGAAGCTTCATGTCTTGCCGGACCCGCTGCGCGGGTCCCGCTGCGCCTGCACTCACTGCGGGGCTTTGTGAGGGGAACTGAACACTTCTTGAATCTCCTTACACACCGTCAGGGCTGCGAGCAGCCCAGCAGGGACTCCATTGCCCAGGAGTCCCTGCGTGTCACACCTGTGGCCGCTCTCCCTGCCGGCCACGCCCCCTGCCCTAGCCCTATTTTACAGTTTGGAGACACCGCTGCGCGGTAGCGACCGGGGCGAAGACCGGGCAAAGAGCGGGCCGTTTGAGGCCGTTCGAGAACGTGAGAGACTGGACTGGGCCTCTCCATATACATCAGGCTTTTCCCTTATACCCATCTTCGAACATAGTAATTCACTGTCACACCCTTAGGTGCCCTTGAGCCATACTGCTCACTATGAGCAAAATGGAGACTAGGAGCAAAGCTAGCCTGGCAGCTAATGGCCCCATTACAACCGCCCCAAATCAAGGTACAATTGACAACTATTTCCTGAAGGCAGGTTCCCTTTTGATAGACGATATCACCCTCCTAGAAAGGCGAATCTCGCAGGAAATAGAATGGGTCAGGAGGTCATCGATGGGGGTTATAGCAATGGCGAAAACCCCTGAGGATAGGCGGGCCATAGTTAGCCCACAGCTTGGAGCTTGCGGTGGGGTACAGCGAACCACTAGTATAGATCTCTCCGAAGGAACACTAAGCGATCTAGATGATATGAGCCTTCTTTCACTCCCTCTAACACAAATCACTCAACCACTAAATACGACAGAAGTGGGGGAGGACACTGATATAACCATCCAGAGCCCTATCTCTCTGAGGGAAGAACTTGCCACTACAGCTGATACCCCAAATTTACTGGGGTCATCTAGCGTAGACCCGGGGCTAAGGGAGGGCGCCATACAAAAAAGGAAAACTGGGAAACAGAGTATTAAGGAAAGGAAGGCAAAAAAAACGAAGCAAAAGGTAGGGTCAAAACACAATACAACTAGTACAGATCATACTACCCAGGACAGAACACCACCTGTGATATCAATTGACCCCTCCCAGGAACCGCCCAGTGATACCCTCACTGATCGGCCACTTCCCTCCACTGAACACAATTCTGAGTCAGCTGAGGAGGACATAACTTTAGCTGACATAGGCCACCTCCTTAAGTCAATCATAAGCCCTCTGGAAGCTCGCCTGATAAAAATGGAGGCGAGACTAGTTAAAATTGAGAAAACTGCCTTACAATTTATGGATGGTTGGAAATCGGGGGCCCCTCGCCCCACACCCTCCACCACTGATCTAAAACATAACAACAACTCGGCTCCCCCTAAACCTGTAAAAGCCAATGAGGCAGCAACAACAACTGCAGCGGGGGCTAAAAATATTAAACCACATAGCAATCAATCATTAAAATCAAAGGCTATAACAGTAATCCCAGCAACTTCTGGAGGCGTCCCCAACAAACAACCCCCTATCACGCAACAACAATCACGGATAGCTAATGATAATACGCAGCCCAATCCACAACACAAAAGTCCCCTCAAACCCCCTCTGAATACCAATCAAAATGTACCCGATTTGAATAATGCTACGGCAAAACCACCAAGAACAGTCACCGTTAATCTCCCACCTGAGGTAGCTCCATATACGGTTATTTTAGTTGGGGTTCCCAAATTAAAATCAGACTCATATGAGACAGGGGAGTCACTAAAAAACAAAGTAATTAATTGGCTCTCAACATATAGACCGCTTCCCAGAGGCAAGACCAGCGATATTCGCATGGTAAGAAGAGTCTCGTGGGTAGGTAAGAGACCTAAAACAATCAGTGGTGACTGTATACTAGTGAGTTTTAAAGAACCAGGAACAGTTTCGTTCATCTGTAGTTCCTTTCTGGAGGATGAAGGGAGCACCATTTACCCAGTCCCTCTTTCGTTTTTCTATCCACCTAACGACTATGCAAATAATGTCCAGAGGAGAGGACATCGTCAGGACTTACTGGGAAATTGGGAGGGTAATCAGGGAAGGAGGAGAATCCCTTTTAATCAACTACGAATACCCCCTATTCATCCATCCACATATAGCGATTCCCAGGGATGGGAAACTGTACAGAGAAGAGGAATGGGAAGGGGTGGATTTGATAGAGAGGAGCCATGGCCCCCAAGATTTTATCAGCCACCATTTCTACCATTGTCTAACCGCTATGACTGCTTAGAAATGGTGGACTGACAGTTGGCCGCTGAAGAAGGGGTAAAAGAGAGTCTACCAGGGTTCGATCAAGGCAACCATGTCTCCCTTAATCTCAGGGAGGAGAAATCTACTACTGGGTCTTCAGACCTACCCTATGAGTCAAATAAAAGGGAAATTATCCTAGTAGCCCCATTGATGGATGAAGGGCAATTAGACAGTACTTCAAGGCCAGACCATACTAGCCAAAGGGCTAGCCAAATTGGCACACAGACCGCCCCCCAAACTCTAAAACTCCTTTCTTGGAATGTAGCAGGCCTGACCAATAAAATAGATTCGGATTTATGGGCTGAGTTAATAGACCCAAAAAGCGTTTGTCTCTTCCAAGAGACCTGGACAAGGGATGAGACTTCCTTTAGGGGATTTCAGTCTTTTTCAATCCCAGCTCTATGGGGCGGAGAGGCCGACCATCTGGAGGTCTAGCAACCTGGGTTGCCTCAGACCTAGGATGTATAGCCTCAAGATATCCAGCAGACTCGGAAGATATACTGGCCGTCCTACTGGAATGGCCAGGTCCTTTTAAATTACTAGTTATAAATATCTATTCCAGGCCAGTGCAAATAGCAGCCACCTCCAAAACCATAGAAACACTGTCGTCCCTTCTAGAAACCATCCCTGGGGATATGTCTTACCTAATAGGGGGGGACTTCAATTCACATTTTGAGCCACTACCAGGTCTACTTGATGGACCCTCCCTAGAGGAGGATTCAAGTTGGCAGGTCCCTCAGACTGTAGCACCCCCTCCCAGAGCTTGGACACCTTTGGCCGTCCAAATAAACACACTAAATCTCACCTATGGTTTGAGAGCCTGTAACGGCCGCACCAGGTCTGATATCCCGTCTAAATGTACATTCAACAAAGCAGGGAGGCAATCCAGACTAGATTACTTCCTTGTACAAATGCAGGAATGGAAAAGGGTACTGGATTTTAAAATAGTAGTCAGGCATGACAGTGATCACAATGCCTTGGAATTGGAGTATGCCATCCCTCCTCCGGGGGAGACTGTGTTATGTGGTCAGGAATTGAAAAGAGGACACCTCTTGGAGAATAACAGGAGGCGGATAAGATGGGAAAGGCTCGCCTCCAGTGGAGAGAAGCTTGCATCCCTTTATGCTGGGATTATTCCTATCCTCGAGGAGGCCTTTGACCTATGGAGCCTTGATTCCACAAAAGATACTAGTGAGGACTTAGCTCAACTACACGTACACCTAATCAAGAAGCTTGAAGCTGATTTTTTCAGCACAGGGCGTCCAAGACAACAGGGTTCAACCAAAAATACCTGGTATAATAGCACTTGTAGATTGGCAAAGCGAGACCTCTTATCTACCATAAAAGAGGGAGGCTCCAGGGAGGAGATTCGCTCTAAAAGGAGTGCTTACAAATCACTTATTGCGAATGCTAAAATAGAGTGGGACGTGCAGCACTGGGAGAATCTATCGGAGTCCCTAGCCAAAAGGGACTCCCGTAGATTCTGGAGAATAATTAACCATGGGAGCGGGGATCTTCCCTCGGCAATCGAACCAAACATCGCTGCAAACGTTTGGCAGGATCACTTCCAGCAGCTATATTCCCCCGAAAACGAGGAGTTAGTAACCACAACATCCATTACTCACAACACACACACTTCTGCCCCTTTCACTATTAAAGACATTAGGGTGGCAATAGCAGGGCTCTCCTCCGGAAAGGCCCCAGGCCTGGACAGGGTGCCGGGCGATCTCTTCAAACAGGAACCCGGGATTTGGGCACCTTACTTGATGGTTTTATTCAATGCAGTGCTGGGGGGGATGAAAATACCAGATACTTGGCTGGGAGCGGAGGTGGTCCCGATATTTAAAAAGGGGTCGCCCCTGCTCCCCGCCAACTATCACCCAATCAGCCTCATTGATGTAACCCAAAAGTTATTTGGCAGATTAATCCTGGATAGGCTTCATACCTGGATGGAGGAGACTGATATTTTAAGTCCTCTCCAGGTGGGATTCAGGAAGGGAGTCTCAACAGTTGACCAAATACTTAGATTAAACATCCTGTTTTGGAAGACGACTCATTTAGAGGGTGGGTCACTGTATGGGTCTTTGTAGACCTCCGTGCCGCCTTCGACTTGGTCCCTCGGACCAAGTTGTGGGCGGTACTGGCGGATCTGGGTGTCCCGGGAGATATTCTCCAGATTCTAATCAGGCTACACACAGACAACTACGCCCGTGTAAGATATGGAAAGGGAGGTAGGCTGACAGATAGGTTCCCTGTCCAACGCGGGGTAAGGCAGGGATGCGTGTTGGCGCCGACCCTGTTCTGTCTATTTACGAACGGGGTGATAGAGTATTTGAGCAGGATCCCTAATGTCGATGCGCCACAATTAAACAACAGCAGGGTGCCAGCGATTATGTTCGCAGACGACACCCTGCTGTTGTCAAAAACACCAATGGGGCTACAGAGGATCTTGAATGGGTTCTTGGAGTTCTGCAATGAAAGGGGATTAGAAATAAACCCCTCCAAGACCAAATTCATGATTCTCAGTCAAAAGCCCAAAAGCTGCCCAAATCCCCGCTTGGGATCTACATCCCTAGAAAGAGTCTTTGTAATTGAGTACCTTGGCATAACCCTGAATCAGAACCTAACTTGGCTGCCACACAAAACAAAGGCAACCACGAAACTAATTCAGAGGGCTGGTGCTATCACAAGAATTGCCAATAAATCCTATCTCCGTCCACTGGCACCTGCAATACACATTTACAAAGCCCAAGCTCGAGGAGGCATTACTTATGGGGCCGAGCTATGGGGACATACACCGCTCCAGACTATACAGGTCGCAGAAAACAACTTTATTAGACAACTAGCGACCCTCCCACCGAGTAGTCCCCTTGTCCCCTTAAGAATGGACTTGGCACTTCGTCCAATCACTGAAGAACTGGGCCTCAAACCTTTGACATACTGGAGACGTCTGTGGAGCAGCCAGGATCTGGGCCATTATAGAAGCGAACTACAGGAGCTTCTAAGGTCAATACATGTGTCCAAAATCCCTTGGCTGAAGTACATTAGGGACATGTGCACGACTCTCGGAGTCCCAGAGCTATGGTGTAACCCGGAAGTAACGTCCACAAGGCTTCCGAGGAAAGAACTTTCCAGACTGTTTTATAGCTTTATGTCTCAGAGATCTCTGAGTTTAATCCGGGAAGGTTCTTTAACTGACATATTTACCAAAGCAAAAGACTCCTACAGCCCTGAGTATGTCTTAGATGCCATGTCCCCCGTGTATGTAAGAAAGATCTACCTGCAATGGAGATACGGATCGCTACCCTTGAGGTCCTTTACTAAATCTTGGGACAGTAACTCGGAGCTGGCCAACTGCCCAGCATGCAATTACAAGCTGGAAAGTGACCTACACGTGGTCCTGTTTTGTAGAGCCTACAGTAAAATCAGGAGCTATTGGCTGGTCCCTTATCTAAGGAATTTGGGCTTTCGAAGTTATGCCCCAGCCTACAGAGTGCTTAAGACTGATTTAACACCTCCAACTGTCTTTGTCATGGCGAAATTTTTGACGGCAATGTGGAGAGCACGTGCAAGAATTATAAAGGACTCTAATGCGGCACGATCTATCAATTCTTAATCCAAAATGTACTCATTCTTTTAGACTGTAATCATGAACTTTTAAAACTTCTAAATACTGAACTCATTTTTATAGTTTTTATGGTGTGTTTATTGTATATCTTTTATGATCTGTAACGATCGAAATAAAGATTATTTGAATTGAATTGAATTGAATTTGCATATAGCTGTGTCTGAACTGGGGTGGCGAAGTGAGCTAAAGAACGATGATGGATTCAACCCAGATCTGTGAATGGGGGTGAGTGTCTGAAAAGTTTCAGCGCTCCGTCCATTATCTCCTTGTGTTTGCTTTATACAATTAATTAGTCCATGTTTAGCCTGATAATCTGGCATGAATCCTAGACCGTGGCGGCTCCTTCTAGGAGGTGGAGGAGCGTTGCCACACTGCTTTAAGAGAAGTGCAGCAGAAAAATAAAATGATAATAACAGGGTTATTATCATTTTATTTTTCACTACGGGCTGGGTTATGGCAGGGCAGGGCTAGGGTTACGGGGGAGGAGTGGTTTGTCCACTCCAAGTGCGCATGACTGCTTGGCTGGCCCTCTTGGGCCGGCCTAACAGTCCTGCACACTTTGCATCTTCCTACTAGGCTTGCTTTGCACAGCCTGGTGAAGAACATGCAAAGCCTCACAATCCCCAACTGAACGCCGAACCACTGAACTCAGACCAATCACAATGCTGCATTGTAGCAGTGTGATTGGCTTAGGGGAGGGAGCCTGTGTGCTTCCTGCTTCCTTCGCTACGGAAGCATAGGAGAAGGCGGCTGAAGAGACCGAAGGGGAGGGCCGGCCAGCCGGCAGCGAGAGGTGAGTGGATTTTTTTTGTCTCCCTGCTCCTCCATCTCTCGCCTCACCACCGCGTCCCCTGCCAGCTGCCACTGGTCCTAGACCTACGCTGGATCCCTCCTGCTTCAGATCTTGCGCGTGTGCAGACCGGCATATGGAAACGTAAGCTTGTATTTGTTTTTCAACACCATCGGTAGGTCACATTTAAAAATAACTTCTTCTGATTCTGAGCTGCGACTTTATTTGTTTCTGCCTACTCACACACGTTTTAAATATTTCTCCCTCGGAGCAGTTTCATTAGTGAGGGCTCAGTTGCCAGCGTGTTCATGCAAGGGCGTAGCGAAGCCCCCACTCTGCCAGCTTAAGCGGTGTGCATGCAACAAATTAAATTGTTTTATGTCCTTTCTTAACATTCATCTCTGGCTTGCAAGTAATTGCAAAGCAGAAGAAAAGACTAATAAATCACAGTCGTACAACTGTGGGATGGGGAAAGGTTGGAAGAATTCCAAAAAGTTGAAAATGGTGACAGAATGGAAGAGAAATGAATGGCAGCAGGAAGAAAATAATTAAACTTAGACAAAGAGGGGTGGCAGGATGAAACAGAGAAATTACAACATTGGAATAGAGAAAGAAAGTAAAGCTGAAAATAGAACACAATATTGGGGATAAGAAATGAGAGACAGGTGGAAGGAAAGAAAAGATAGAATTAGCAAATGGAAGGAATTCAAGAAGAAGGAGGGATGAGAGAAGAGGCAGAGGAAGTACAGGAGATGAAACAAGAATGTTAGAATTGGACTAAGGAAAGTAAAGATGTAAAACAGGAAGAAACATTAAACATGAATAAAATGAAGGACAGAGAGCTCAAAAGACACCTGAAAGAAGAATGGGCAGAACAAATCAAAAATGGTAATACAGAATGAGAGGAGAATGAAAAGGGAGGAAATAAATAAATAGAAAGTAGGAAAGAAATATGGAGATAAGAAAGGAAAGAATAAAACAGAAAAAGAAAGAAGTCGACGTTGGCAAATGTGCAGATTTGGCCACATTCTTTTCAAATCATGCTGTAAATGCCTCATTCTAAAGCTTTTTCATCTGGGCAACAGTGTCCACTATCTCTTTTATAGAAAGGGTCGGGATCGCCGGATTTGGCCACCTAAGGGGCCATTTTTGTTGCCGGGGGCTGGCAATATCGGCCGCCTGTAACAAAATAGGCCTACACCGGCCCTGGCAAACATCTTGGCCGCACACCCACCCTCCCCCCAGGGGGGCCGTCTGTACAGTTTGCCATAGCCAGTTTTGGTTCCCAGTCCGGTCCAGTAGGCTGCTCTGTTTGTGTGTGTGTCTACCCATTAGCCAGAGGTCTGCTGCAAGGGCCTTACTGTTAGAGATGCCAGAGGGAATTCTCTTGTGCAGTTCAGGCACTTCCTGGATGGGACAGCCAATTTTCTTTGTCGAGTCAGAAACCATCTCCTGGAGCTCTTCGAAGACCTAGAAGCGGGGAGGGAAACGAAGGAGTAAAACTGGGGGCCAGAGACTGCGGAGGGTTCGCTTCACCACAGTAAAATGTCAATGCATGATCAGAAAAGGGTTCCACGATTTGGGGCAGGGAAAGTCTACAGAGCACTGAACGTTACCAATGAGTTTGAGGTCATGAAGTTGAAGTGTGCAGTCAGTGTGGAGAGCTCAGAGCAGCACCACGAGAGGTCAGGTAGGTGATAGTTCGCCTGACCGCCTGAGAGTGTAGTACTGAGAGAGCTCAGACAGGTGTCAGTGAGAGTGGGGAGACAGAAGCTGTATTAATGGAGGAGCGAAGCTTGGTATCAGTGAATTGGGGTCCATGAAGGTGTAGTACTGGGAGATCTCATCTAGGGGTCAGTCAGTATCGCCGATGCGGGCTGTAATACTGGCGTTGGTTCACCTTGGTGTCTTTGAGTGTAGGGGGCCATGAGGCAGTAATACAGAGCGAGGTGAGATCGGTGTCAGCATGAGTGTGCCCCTGAGGCTGTTGTACTCATCTTGGTGTCAATGAACATGAGTGTAGGACTCAGGCTGGTGTTCGTGAGTAGTGGCCATGGAGGCTTTAGTGCTAGGAGAGCCAGCTTGGTGTGAGTCAACTGTTAGCCAAGGATCCTATAAGGCTGGGAGATCTCAGTTGAGGTCAGTGAATGATGCCAATGAAGCTGTGGTAATGGCAGCGCTCTGCTAGCCAAGGAAGATTGCCCATGTTCACCATTCACCATCGCACAATCTTCATCCATACTCCTCACTCACCTCCACATTAAGTAGGAACGCCTTCTTCACTTCATCCAGCACCCTTCTCTTGGTGCTGTCGTCCATTTCAATGGCATCCATGCGAGCACGATACAACTGCTTGAACTTTGTGGTGCTCGACACTCCATCAAATGTGAAGAAGGCCAATCCCTCCCCAGATGTGGGCAGCTGCAGGGCTTTTTGTGGAATCTTTTTGAGCACCTGCCCCCCGGACAAGTCCCCCAAGTAGCGGGTGTAGAAGTGTGGCTCAGGGGTTAGAGGCGGCAGACCCGGAAGCTGAGATCGGCCCTGGACCAGGGTTCAATTCCCCGCCTCGGCGGGTCTTGGGCTCAAAAATTCCACGGACTCGATAATTGTCGCTCCGGTGCCTTCTCAACTCACGGGTTCACACTCTGCAACTCTGGGCAATAGCTTGCTTAATCTCCACAATGGCCCCTCGCGGCTGGATGCCTGGCTTTCACCTTGTGGATACCCTGCCGGGGTTATCTCACAGGGGAATACCAGGACGGGTTCCCTAAGCAAGCGCCGGGAAACCCTTTGTGGGTAGCTGTGCGCTATATAAGCTCAAATACATTTACACACATAGGCATGGGCTACCAGAAGATCAGGCTCACGCTGGCCTACTTGATGGAGTCTGTCTACATACTTCCTGGTGGCCTTGGGGCAGGGGATCTCTTGCCTCCAATGTGGCCCATAGAAGTATTCCAGGTCACGCTCCAGCGCTGCTTTGCGATGCAATTCATCAGGGAAGTAGACAGGAGCATAACCCGGGTGAGTCTTGTTACGCTCAATCTCCTCATCCAAAGCATCGTAGACGAAATACAAGGACGACATCACGAGCTGCAATTGACATTAAGAAACGAAAAATAGTTGCTAAACCATCAGATGCTACAAAAACCAATACTTGATATAGGAGGACAATATCACCAGCTGCATTTGAGAGCATGAGATGAAAGACAAACGCTAAATGGTCAAACTCAACAAAGATCAGTATTTGCTATACATGGACAACAGCAGCAGCATTAAGTGAGACCATGAGACGGAGGGTGGAGGTCAAGCCATCGGATACAAAGAGAAGCAGCAGACCACATCTAACGACATCACAAATACAACTGAGAGCAATAAATGATTGCACACAATATCCAATCGCAGCAAAACTTTAGAAATATCACCTGAGTACCAAAGAGCTACAGGGAGTGCAAAGAGGATTTACTTGTACAACAAATAGCTAGTACTTTTTTGAATTTTTGAAATATAGAATTATAGCAAATGCTTTTGTGTATCATGATGAGGGTCACACTTTTAATGCGATTTCTGTTCTAACTTGGGTAACTAATATTAAAAGAGGAGCAGAAGAGGGATCCATCTCCCGTACAAATAGACATATATGACTTATTGGGACCTTGATTGTACAGGCCATACTGGTAAGCACCTGAGGACAAAATAGTCGCTAAATTGCCCCCAATCAAATAGATCTTAGAATTTTAAATTGATATATCATATAAACACTTCAATTGCTGCTATGGCGGTTCACCATCCAACGGTGTCGGTGCCTGCTGTGGCGGCTGCTGCCGTAATATATAATTACCAAAACTTCTTCTCCAGAACTCCAGACAAGAAAAGCAAGCGGCATACCAGGGATTAATGCACAATTATTTTATTTCTCCTGATTCAATCGTAGTCTGAGCTGCAAGGAAAGTCCATTCAACTAACCCTTTTATCGATGGTCCCACCAGATAAAGAAAGCAGAAAACTGGACTCAGGTGGGTGCAAAGTATGTGGAATAGCAGCTACCCACATGAAGTATGTAAGCCCTTCAGCCCACCACGGCAGACATGAAAGGTTTTTATGGGACTCCCTGCAACAATCTGTGGATGATCTCCCAAGTGACTTCAGAGATGCCTTCACTGAAATTATGAATGAGGGCATGATGATCTGCAACCAGATAATCAGCTGTGCTATCTATTATTCCATGCTAGCAGCTCATAGTTATTCCCACAGATTAGCTCCTAGGAGAAATTCTTGGCTTCGTTTGATAGCTCTGAAGCAAGAAGCTCAACAGACAATTCTCAACTTCCCTTTTTTCTGGCACCACTTTATTTGGAAGTCATACAGACGATGAAATGGCTCGCATGAAAACAGAAACGGAAACCTTGAAAGCAGTTGCCTGTAAAAAAGCAGGGAGCAGAGAAAACATTCTTACAAGCCTTATGAGGCGCGTTATTACCCTCAGAGTTTCAACCCCCTCAGTGGCGTCAACGCCACCACCAACAACAGCAACAGCAACAGCAACAAAGGCCTTTCTAGCAACTTCAAAGATGTCAACCAAAAGGAAGGGGTAGTCACCAAATTGCTCAAACAGAGAAACCTCCTGCAGGCTCCAAGCAATGAGCGTCTGCTTCCCCCACCTGCATTACCCACTCATGTAGAGAGAAGTATTAGTAAATGCATAAAAGAGTGGAATTCTACTAAACAAAAAGACACCTGGGTGCTGAATATTGTTCAAAATGATTACTGTCTCAGGTGTTCCAGTCCTCCGCTAAATGTCCCACCCAAATCGTCCAAGCAACATATAGAGACACTGTGACCAGAGGTGAACATTCTTCTGCAAAATCATGCAGTGAAAACATTTTCCCATTTTTTTTGTGACAAAGAAGGGTCAAAAAATTTAATTCAGACCCATATTAGATCTGAAAGTTGAAAACAAATGGATACGGAGAAAAAAATTCAGAATGAAAGCATTGCATCAAATTTATCCTCATTACATCAAATGTATCCTCATATCCATCAATGGGACTGGCTCTGTTCCATAGATCATCAAGATGCTTACTTTCATATCCTGATAGCCAGAAAGCACCACAAATTCCTGAGGTTTGTAGTAGGACACAGCCATTTCCAATAAGTTTTGGCTCAAATGAGCCCTCAGAACTTTCTTGATGTGCACGGCAATGGTCGCCACACATCTCCGGAAATTCAGAATTTTGTCTATCCATATCTAGACAACTGGCTTATAAAGGCCTCAATGCATCAACAAGCCAATAACATTTTCAAGTTGCTGTTTCTACTCTCAGTCGATTTGATCTACACATCAGTCACCATAAATCAGTACATAACCAGTTCCGTCTCTTCATTACCTAAGACAAGCTATCGACTCCTTAACGGCAAAATGTATGCTTCAGAGGAGAAGCCTTTATCAGTATGTCTGAAATGTCAATCTGAAAATGAGTAGCGTGGCACACAGCAGTGATTTGGGTTTGATTTCTTATGTTTGTTTTGATTTTGGTTGTGGTTTCGGGTGCTCCGGCAAGAGACGTAACCGTCCGTGTACGTCGTGAGAAATGACTGGTTGTGTGCGGTACATGGGAAGTAAACGCATCCTTGCATAAGGGCACACACTGTGGTTCGTCAGATAAAGACAGACTCCAATGTTGCTTTTGAAGGTTGATTATTATTCATCAATTAATCAAAAGTTATTTGCATAATTGTTCAAAAGTTCCAAAATTCATATATCCCATCGTTGTGGTAATATGTTGACCAACATTTCCAAAGAAATACTCCAATGCATTTCGGGCATGGATTGCCCTTTGTCAAGGAGTTCTGAAAGCATAAAAAACGCTTTTACCTTCCAAAGTATAACATATACACTTGCATTTGCATAAAGTACATTGACATTGAGTGAGTAGCAGAAAGACGTGAAATGCCCATTTAATAAACGTGTGGTAACGTGAATCAAGTGAAAGACGGTGTGGGTTCGGGGAGATGCAAAAGGGTCGGCGTTATGCACTTACGTGTCAAAGTCGTGTGGAGTCTTTACTCTCTGGGGAGACAAGGGAAAACGGGCGGTTAGGCAGGGTAAGGACCCGACGTTAAAAAGGATAACGTAGGTCTCAGTTGGAGCTCCAACTTACTTGGGAATGAATGGTGGGAACGACGGCTGGTGGATCCTTAAGTCGTTAACCAGAGGGTTCACGGAGTTGCGGCGGAGTGAAAGCCGCCGATATATGACACTACGCGGAGTGGGCTGTGGGCATTAAAAAAGGACTAGGCGGATGATCGCGATGGTGGCGGTCATCTTAGAATGGGGAGTTGACGGCTAACAGTGTGTATGGTAAATGAAAACAACGTGTAGGTTATGTATATATGCAAGAGTGATATACAAGCAACAAACACAAAAGATGCAGGGAGAAACAAGTATACCACGGAGGGTATTATAGGAAACAACTTAGTTCAATCCGGTCATTAAGACCGTGTGGCTTCATTGCCTGTCGTCTGTATATCCAAGCGGTCTCACGCTGAAGGAGGGTCTTATTATTGTCTTTCCCCTCTTGCTTCTGAATCATTTCAAGCACCAAGAATTTGAGTTGAGCCACGCTATGGTGGAATTCGTTGAAATGTATCGAAATGTTGGATTTTTGTTTTTTTGTGCGAATGTTCGACTTATGCTCGTTCAGACGTGTCTTTATTTTTCTGGTGGTTTTACCAACATATATCATGCCACATGGGCATTTCAGTAGGTATATTAAGTTGGTTGAATCGCATGTAGCATTGACATGACACAACTGCATTTCTTCAAAAACTCTCTGAAATATCACTCGCCACAGATGAACACATAATCCTATGCACTGCTGATGTCAAAAGCCTCTACACGTCCATCCCCCATGGAGGTGGGATTGAGGCAATAGAAAAAGCCTTACTGAACAGCAATTGTTCGGAACCTCTCCAGACCTTCCTCATGGAACTGCTTATTTTCACACTATACCACAGCTATTTCACACATGAACAACAATACTATCTTCAAATGTCCGGAATGTCTATGGGCAATTGCGCTGCACCGACTTACGCGAACATCTACATGGCAGAATTCGAAGCAACCCACATCTACGCCAATTCCAACTGGTCAGATAACCTTAAGCTGTACGTTCGGTACATTGATGACTTATTTTTCATTTGGAAAAACACCCGAGAAAACCTAGAATCGGCATTGATTGACCTGAACTCTAAAGACAATCGCATCACTCTCACGTGGAACATCAGTGAACATGAAATCACCTTCCTTGACGTTTTAGTCAAAATCACAGAAACAGGATTGGTAACAGACCTTTTTCGAAAGACAACAGATCGTAACAACACAGTCCACTACACCAGTTTCCACCAACAGTCGCTCAAAAGAAATTTGCCTTACAGCCAAATGTTAAGAATAAAACGGATTGTATCCAATCCAGAAACATGCATACAGAAAATGGAGGAAATGGCCACGAGATTCACCAACAGAGGATATCCACAAGAACCTCTCACTGAAGCAATCAAGAAAGCCACTGCCATTTCACGTCAGGAAGCCCTCAAAGGCTCAACGAAAAAAGATGAAAAGAGAACAGTGCTGGTGTCGAAATATTCCACCTCTAGTAAAAAATACAAAAAAATCATCTTAAAACATTGGTGCATACTTTCCTCGGAACCTGACTTTGGCAACTTATTTGAAAGCCCACCAATCTTTGCATACACTCGATCTGAGAATTTGAAAGAAATTTTGTGCAGAGAACCCATTCAACAAACCACGCACACTGGCACACGCCCGTGCCACAACTGTAACAGCTGTCACAATATCATCATGGGCAACAGCATAAATCACCCGATGAGAGGATTTAAAATCAAACTTCATGTCAATGCTACATGCGATTCAACCAACTTAATATACCTACTGAAATGCCCATGTGGCATGATATATGTTGGTAAAACCACCAGAAAAATAAAGATACGTCTGAACGAGCATAAGTCGAACATTCGCACAAAAAACCAAAAATCCAACATTGCGATACATTTCAACGAATTCCACCAAATTTTTGGTGCTTGAAATGATTCAGAAGCAAGAGGGGAAAGACAATAATAAGACCCTCCTTCAGCGTGAGACCGCTTGGATATACAGACTACAGGCAATTAAGCCACACGGTCTTAATGACCGGATTGAACTAAGTTGTTTCCTATAAT
Source organism: Lissotriton vulgaris (assembly GCF_964263255.1). Lineage (NCBI taxonomy): Eukaryota > Metazoa > Chordata > Amphibia > Caudata > Salamandridae > Lissotriton > Lissotriton vulgaris. The sequence goes on from NC_141685.1 coordinate 881,074,396, forward strand.
ACCCTCCGTGGTATACTTGTTTCTCCCTGCATCTTTTGTGTTTGTTGCTTGTATATCACTCTTGCATATATACATAACCTACACGTTGTTTTCATTTACCATACACACTGTTAGCCGTCAACTCCCCATTCTAAGATGGCCGCCACCATCGCGATCATCCGCCTAGTCCTTTTTTAATGCCCACAGTCCACTCCGCGTAGTGTCATATATCGGCGGCTTTCACTCCGCCGCAACTCCGTGAACCCTCCGGTTAACGACTTAAGGATCCACCAGCCGTCGTTCCCACCATTCATTCCCAAGTAAGTTGGAGCTCCAACTGAGACCTACGTTATCCTTTTAACGTCGGGTCCTTACCCTGCCTAACCGCCCGTTTTCCCTTGTCTCCCCAGAGAGTAAAGACTCCACACGACTTTGACACGTAAGTGCATAACGCCGACCCTTTTGCATCTCCCCGAACCCACACCGTCTTTCACTTGATTCACGTTACCACACGGGTTTATTAAATGGGCATTTCACGTCTTTCTGCTACTCACTCAATGTCAATGTACTTTATGCAAATGCAAGTGTATATGTTATACTTTGGAAGGTAAAAGCGTTTTTTATGCTTTCAGAACTCCTTGACAAAGGGCAATCCATGCCCGAAATGCATTGGAGTATTTCTTTGGAAATGTTGGTCAACATATTACCACAACGATGGGATATATGAATTTTGGAACTTTTGAACAATTATGCAAATAACTTTTGATTAATTGATGAATAAATAATCAACCTTCAAAAGCAACATTGGAGTCTGTCTTTATCTGACGAACCACAGTGTGTGCCCTTATGCAAGGATGCGTTTACTTCCCATGTAACACACACAACCAGTGAAATGTCAATCTGTCATGACAATCATCCATCCAGCAGTGAGACAAGTGTCATCTACTCTGGGCTCAATTACATCCTGCATATTTTTGAAGCCAAATGCCTGTCTCCACATCAGACCACTACAAGAGTGTCAGGAAGATCAATGGAGTCAATACTCAGGCAATTAGTAAGACAAGATCTCCCTTGCCCTCAAAGCGAGACAGTCTCTTGAATGGTGGTGCCAGTCGGAAACTCCCCTACAAGGAATGCCCTTTCTTTAGGAGGTTCCATCACAAACAATAGTGACTGATGCCTCTTTGTCAGAATGGAGAACCCACATAGATCACATTCAAATACAATAACGTGGCCCACAAAAGAAATGACTTACCATGTCAACTTTCTGGAGCTAAGAGCTGTTCTTTTGGCCCAAAAGTCCTTGCGGCCATTCTTCAAGACAGAATACCTCCTTGTTCAGATGGACAAGACAACAACTGATGTACTATCTGAACAAAGAAGGAGGGACGAAGTCCAGAACCTTATCACTGGAAGCCCAAACAATATTGCATTGATTGCTGACCAGGAACTTAAGGATCACTGCAACCCATCTGCTGAGAGTCCAGAGTGCACAAGCAGACTTGCAGAGCAGGATTCTTCAGGAAATTAATAAGTGGGTACTAAATAACTCAGTTGTTCAAGACGTCTTCTACACTTGGGGTTTTCCTCATGTAGATCTATTCGCAACCACAGAAAACCAAAGATGCCAGACTTCGACTCAAGGTTTTACAAACCAGGGACATTAAGGAATGCCCTATGGATTAATTGGTCTGGCAAATTTCTCTATGCTTTTCCACCAATGCCCCTGATTCTAGCAATAATCATCAAACTGTCCTACTTGAAGGCCAGAATGATTTTGATAGCTCTGGAGTGGCCCTGACAGTGGTGGTTCACAGATCTCCTACACATGTCAGAACGACCACACATGAGACTGCTGTGCAGACCGGACCTTCTCATAAAGTTTGGAGGCCAGTTACTTCATTCCAGCCTTTCCTCTTTGAATTTGGCAGCATTGCTTCTGAACTCGTACAATACGGATCTTTGCGTTTACCTCAAGAATGCATGATTATTCTGAAGGAGGCAAAACATTCATATACACAAACATCCTATTCCTTCAAAAGGAAAATATTTAGTATCTTGTGTTCTGACAAGAAAAATAATCCAACAACGTGCCAAGAAGAAGCTTTATTACCATACTTTCTTCATTTGGCTACATCTGGATTACGATTTTCTTCTATAAAAGTCAATTTAGCAGCTATTGCTGCCTACAGAAAATGTCCTTCACAACCCTCTTTTTTTAATTCTCAGTTATTAAGAACTTCTTAGAAGGAATCAAGAAAGTATTTCCCCCAATACACCGACCTCCTCCTTGGGAATTGAATGTCCTACTTTCACACCTCATGGCAGCCCCTTTCGAGACTATCCATAAAGCCTCATTACAGCGTATTTCCTTGAAAATGTGTGGATGTGATCACATCAGCATGTAGTATTAGTGAGGTTCATGTTCTATGCTCCCATGAACCATACACATTATTTTATGGCAATAAAATTGTTATGACAACTCATCTGAAATTCTTACCCAAAGTTATTTTGGATTTTCACATTAATCAAACCGTTACCCTGCCAACTTTCTTTTCAAATTCTTTTATTCCAGCAGAACGATCTCTCCACACTTAAGATGTGAGAAAGGTGTTAAACTTTTATCTAGACAAAACACAAGATATTCATAAATCCAAACAACTGTTTCTAAATTACGGTCCTTTACATGCAGGTCTAGCCAGATTTAAACAATCTATATCCAGGTGGATAGTCTCTTGCATTCTATTGTGCTATCGGAAATCGAACAAAACCCTGATTGGTATACCGAGGCCTCATTCTACTAGATGGAAAACAGCAACATCTGCTTTAATGAGGAATCTTCCTATTGTAGAAATCTGTAATGCAGCCACACAGAGGTCTATTCACACTTTTACCAGGCACTACTGCTTAGATTCAGATGCTAGAACAGATGATCAAACAGTACAAGCTTCCCTGAGGAAACTCTTTGCTTAGCTACTTAGATAGGTCATCTTTTATTTTTCCACAGCCATTCATAGGGATGGACTTGCCATTCTAGTTGGTGCTTATGATTGTTAGTGGAGATCCACTGAGAGAGAAGGAATGGTTTCATACCTGTAATCCTAGTTCTCTCTTAGAGCAATCTCCATTAAAATCATAAGCAATCCACCCTCCTCCCCGGTGGAAGAGACACAAATATTTAAAACACATTCTATTTTCATTAGTTGCACTGTAAAAAAGAACTGAGGCAACTGACACCTGCTAGGCATGATGGGACACTGGAGGGTTGTGAGCTCTTAAAGGTGTAGTGTCATTTTTTATATATATAGTACTGCAGCCTGTATGTCTACCTTTCCCAATTCCTCCTTTTCCATTTCTTTTAATAAATGTTTATGAGGATATTTATAAGAAAATAAGAAAGAAACAAATATTAAGCTCATTTTTAATGATATTTTCACCTTTTTTAAATATTAAATTAAAGTAATAGGCCAATATAGCCTTCATTATAGGCTGCACAACGTTTCTAACAAAACTGATTCTAGTCTCGGCCTTCCTGAAGTAAGATAAAGGTCTACACTAAAGAAGATATATTTTAGAAGAGTGCTCTGGGATCCCCACACATGGGTGGGAAAATTCAGTGTTTATGATTTCAATGGAGAGTCCCCTGAGAAAGAACTAGGATTACAGGTAAGAAACCATTTCTTTTTCACTTTCAGAACGGTGAGGTGAATGTGCAAATTCTCACCTCACACCAACATGGCAGCAGCTCTCCATAGGTTTAGTACCGAATGCTACATTTAGCGACAAGCAAAATGGTAGCCACTGTCCCAGGATTCATGAGTGAGAGGTAGAACTTTCTGGGTAACCATAATCTTCTAATTGTGCATCCTCAGAGAGCCCTAACAAGATGTGGGCCAACAAATAGCATGCACGACAATATGAATTTAATGATCCCTGGTTATAACGACATAAGAACCACCAGCAAGATCTTGGCGTGAGCTTACCTGCTAAGGCCAATTGTCTGACTAGAGAGAAAGCAGTGTCCAGGAAGGAAGTGATTGTTCAACAGATCTATGTATCTGACTACCAGCACTATCCATGCAAGCCAGGAGGCGGTAAAATCCCTGATGATTAGATCTGAAATATACATGCTAAATTGTGTAATTGACAGCATTTTGTCTTGTATTGTTTTGTTCAAACGTTTCACAGCTTCACTAGTAGTGAAATACTTAAATATAGCATTTAGCAACTAAAAAGTGACCAGTTCTCATTTACATAGGATCTGGCACTATGTTGCAATATGTGTGACACTTTAGTGTTTTGAGCTAAAAACAACATTTATTTGTGTTGAAATTATGCAGAAGATAGTGGATCATGTGGCAAGAGTTGTATGTAATAAAGGAAGTAACAGAGTCTACTGTAGATATAAGTTCCTTTAATGTAAGTTCCTTCCAAGTTAACAGGTACAGAAGTAAGACAGATAAAACCCCACCAGGAGCCAGCTCTCATCAGCTCAGCCTGAGTAGATCAACTGACGTTAAGAACCAGAGAGTCACCCCAGGCATTCTATGATGCCATCAACATTCTAATCAGTAGAGCACCACAGAGAAGTAGTTTACTACATTGTACATCAATAACTATACGTAAAATGCAGTGGTAGCAGAATCACATTGTTTCAGTGGGTCTGTTCATACTGTACAGGTGAGACTTGCCTAAAGCTACGAACCTCAGGAATTCTGGACTCTCCCTATGTATCGATGTGCGAAAGTATGCATCCAGTAAATCTAGAGTCGACAGGACAAATTCCTTGCCCAGCAAGGGAAAGATTGATTGGAGTGAGATCATTCTGAATATTCTACCAAATGGAACTTGTTTAGAGCTTTTAGATCTTGCACTTGGCAAAAAGTTCCTTCCACCTTTGGTACCAGAAGCAGCACTGAGTAAAAACTCCTTTCTCTTTGGTGATTCATCACTAGTGTTACTGCTTTCTTTTATGGCAGTTGTTGTACTCTCAGAGTAAATGCTTGTCTTTTTACCTTGTCTTTTGGTATGGTGTAGTTCTGAAGACTTGTCCTGGAAACGAGTCCTTGTAAGGTTTTCTTGTATCAATGTTTTACTATATTCAGGACCAATTGGTCCATGATATAGTGGATCCATTGGGAAAAATGTATTAACCTTGCTACAACCTCCTTATAGTCATTTCTGACCTTGGTCTTGGGAGTGAGAAGTTTGTCGTTGTGACTTATTCGTAAACTCTACTTCCCGACATTAGACAAGACTGATGTAACAATGAACCCACTTTCTGGAGAAATAATTTTTTGCCAGAGAATAACTTAAAAGGCTTTAGAATCTTCTTCTCCTCTGCTGATATTTTTTTTCAAACTTTCTTTATGGAGATTTTATAAGGCACATTACAGTAGAGAGACAGTGCAGCATAAAGAAGACATCGGAAATATGTATGCGAATGCTATTGTAACACACAGATGCAAACAGAAAATGATGTCTTCATTGCAATCAGACAATCCAAGTAAACTGCTGTCGTTAGCTCAGCTTTACCATCTAGTAGTATCTTTTTCCCAATGTATTTCCACCTCCTCCCAAATAACCCTAAACAACAAACCATGAGTGAGTGTGGTGAAGCTGTGTATTGAGTGATGGGTGTGAGGCGAGGCAGTCTCTGAAGATCCACCTGATGATGGCCATGCGTACTCCCGAGGTCATCATCAGCTCTCTTGGGTAGTCATCTCTGAAAGAGGTGAAGCGCCCTTGTACGAGTGGGGCAGCCGGTGAGTGAAGGTCCTCCAAGAGGAAAGTAACTAGGGAAACCCAAATGTATTCAAAGTTGTTATAGTTATCCAAAAGAATGTCAGCCATTCTCTCCAGTGTCAGGGCTTGCCATAGTCTGACATGCCATTGAGACATTGAAGGCCCTTTGGTCTTGTTCCTAGATGTAGCCAAGGCTGTTTTAGCCGCCCCAAGACATAACTACATAATGAATCGGTCGCTAGAAGTTTGATGGTTAAGAGTCTTGTCCCGCAGCCCCAGAAGAGAAAAGCTTAGGATGGTTGGAAGTTGGTAACCCAGTATGGCTTTAATCTGGGCTAAGATTTCAGTCCAAATAGGCCGATTTACCAGGCATTCCCACCATGTGTCGGAAATCTCCAAGTAACCTGCACCCACTCCAACAAAAGTCAGATATGTTGGGAGAATATTTTTAGAGTTTGGTGGAGGGAGAGATACCAATCAAAAAAGACTTTATAATGGGCCTCCCCTCCCCCATAGAGTGGTTAAATCTGGGGATATCTCTCCAAAGTTTCTGCCATTGCTCATCAGGTACTGTTTCTCCGAGTACATTGGTCCACAAATCTATGTGGAGAGATGTGGTATTTGGGGTATATAATAATGAAAAGAGAATGGAGAAAAGAGATGCTACCTTTAGCCCCACCCCGCCTTCCTTACAAATGTCTTAATTTGGCAGAGGTCTCAAGTGGCTGCTAGTCTCACTTCTGGATGGAGAACCCAATGTTTCAGTTGAGTGTAATGGTATATCTCTGAGTTCGATCGTCCAAAGTCTTGTTGGCAATTTTCATAGGTTAGGATTTCCCAGCCATGGAATAGATCAGATATGGTGAGGCACCCCGCTTCCCTCCAAAGGTCAAAGGGGCCTGGTGTGAGTGCGCGGGAAGGCAGGGTTAAAGTGTATAGGAGTATAAGGGGAGGAGAAGGTAGCCCTCCCAGTCATTTGATTCACATCATCCCATACTTTAAGGGTTGTTTTTGTAGGTGAGCTAAGGTATGCGTAATGGGGTCAGTCTGCTTTCGGTTTCCATAAAATATCCCATATGTATCATCCGATCACCACCCTATCCATAGGGAGCCAATGCCTGTCTGATTCTCTCTGTGCTCACTCGGATATCACTCTTAGGTGTGCTGCCTTGTAGTTTAGTGGAAAGTCAGGCAGGGCCAGCCCGCCAGAATATTTTTGTAAGAGCAGCAGCCTGTAGGGGAGTGAGACACTACGGTCTTGCCAAATTAATCGAGTTACCAGAGAACGGAGCAATGGAAACATTTACTGGTCTAGTTCAGTTGGAAGGCTCTCCTCTGCTGGGCTCTCCTCTGCTGATTTTTTAGACTTATTGTTTAATTTATCCCCAAATAGTTTTGAGTCAGTAAATGACAACTTCTGAACTAATGCTCTTTGGTTAACATCTTATTTCCAGGGTTTCATCCATAAGATTCAGTAGCCTGTTACAGCACCACTTACAGAAGAGAAAGCTGCCCTAAGACCATCAAATGTTTAATAAGACAGGAACTGAGATAATAATTCCACAGAACTTGGGTGTTCATTATCCTGGAGACAGATGTAAAGCTTTCGAAAATCTTTTAATAGTGCTCGCTAGTATACACTGCGTATGTACTGGCCCTGATACTGCATATGATCTTTTCAGAACTTCTTCCATGTATCTATCGACAACCTGTGGAAATGTGAACTCTTCAGACTCTAGAGAAGATGACAAGGACATACAAGACAACAATTGTATTTACTTTTGGGGTTTGCTAAATTTTGTATTTCAAGTTTTCTTATTAAGGGATCATGAAATACCTGCTTTGTTCTCATCCTTCTACACTTTATGAACAATATCCCTTATAATGCTGTATAGTGATAAATCATCTGATGTTGATCCACTCTATTGGGCATAAAATCCTTCTTCTCCTTTTGATTTGATTGAAATCGCAAGACTTTTCGAATGTATAGGTGTTGTGTATGGATTTAGATACCATATATAAAAAACTGAAGACGTGGCTATTCAACCAGTAAATATAGCTCACGCGTCTACTATCTCTTCTGCTTAGGGAGGGACATCACTGCAGTCTAGCGCCGAGACGCCCACGGGTAATTGTTCGCGCTCTATACATGTCAGTAAATAAATAAAATAAATAAATAAATAAATATAGATTTCCCGATTTATGCCCTTATATAGGTACAATTCACATTGCCCTTATGTAGGCATATAAATCCAGCCCTTATTTAGGCATAGCTCATGCTAACCAAATACAGGCATGGTCAACTACATCCGTTCATCTTCGTCACAACGACTTCTTGGAAAACCAGTCTCTTAAGCCTTCAGGACTTCCCCTTGCCTGGATATTGATTTCTCCAAGAACTCATTTATTATGCATGAACAACTATTCCTTAGGGGTTCATTCATGACATTCTTATGCCCGACTTGTACGTCAATACTGGCCTTCCTAAACACCTTCAAGGTATAAATATGCCTTTGCTTGCCATGGCAAACTACGGTTCAGCTGCCTAATTGCACGGCGCGGCTCGTCACGGCTAGTTCGGAAGGAAGTCAAGTCCCCGCCTGACGCACTGACCAGACGCTGTCATCCTCCTCGCAGAGAATCCAGCTCCAGAATTTCTGACTCCCCTTGCGGGTTGTTAGAGATCGAGACCCAGAAAGAGATTCCAACCTCACTCATTCTAAGGTATGGAGTGGACTAGAACCTAGAGAAACTTTTGGCAACTCTTGGCTGAACTAGACTATAGCTAAACAGCACCTACTTCTTCCCTCGTACTACACTTAGTTCAGGAACACTGGGTTAGGATTACTTTAGAAGCACCAGGTGAGTATTTTAGCCTGTGTTATTTATGTATGTATTTTTATGAATATATGTCATAGCTACAAGCCATGCTATTGCAGTATTATTTTATCTTACTGCTAACGCTGTACGTATTATACTTCGCATTCTGTCTTACGATTGTAGCAGTTCATATCTCTTGCATGAGAAATAAGACTGTTCAATAAACATTTTTTATTGAAAAGCACCTCTCTATTTCTGTGCAACTCTGTAGAAACGAAGCATGCACAATTGACTGAGTGAAACTGTTATCTATTGTTTCCACGATTCTGAGACTGTTCCAATTCTAAAGGGAAACAAAGTTGTCATGTTTATGCGGTTGTCAGAAACTAATCCCTTCTTGTTCATTCGAGAAGTTTCTAGTGACCTCTGAGTTAGCTGGCACACACAATTAATTAAGTTTAATGTACTCGATAGAGACATACTGACCGTAGTCCTATGTCAAAATTATAGTGTATATTATTCCAATGCGCAGAGCCTGTCAGGGATATAGGAACTACACTACATGGCGCCCAGCGGTTTAGTAAGGCACTAATTTAACGCTAGATACTGAAGTAACTCAGTCATGCTTTTCTCAGAGACCCTCTACTCATAATACTCCATAAGACATCTAGAGTGGGTAGAGATAATATCCGCCATAGCTGAGTAGGACGAAAGTCCTATGTATTCGCTTTTTTGGTTTGTTCAACGCTGAAGGATACAGTGTTCCAAAATATTCTGCACCTGATCTTTGTTCCCTTGAAACTTGCTCTGCAATTTTCATTAAACAATGTCTAATAACGGCAATAGCACCGAAACGGTAAATTTTGATTATACAGGTTTTAATTAAACAGATGAGAATGCTATAATCATTCCTCTTAATTTAAGGAGGGCCATCACTCTAAACTTATAAGACATGTTCTAACACCACGAGGTGGTAGAGCAGTTTTTGTAATAGAGGCACATGAATCTCACCAGACAGAGGTATTCTACTCATGGATAGTATTTCCAGAATCAAATCCAGTAACAAAAGTTTTTCATTTCATTCATTTCAATCTTTATTCGGTTTAAAAAACCTTGTAAGATGCAATACATTCAATCATAGTACATCATATCACAGTATAAATACATAATAATAAAATAGCTGTGGATAAAAATATCAAGACATTTCCTTTGCATAAAATACATAGAATTCAATTCATTTTCCAAATCATCCACTTGAGGTTGGCTAGATCTTAATCGGCCCCTTTAGTATACAGAACACTAAATAAATATACAGAGTAATAAAACAATAAATTAAACATCTGTTTTTGTTAAAAAGATATACACCAGAACAGTAGAGCAAGCAGCACTTTAGCAGCTAACAGATGACTCAATAACATGGTGAAGTAGCCCATTTCATTAGGTTTTTTGGTTTTTCATCCTCCTAATCAAGGCTACACATAAGAGAAAACGGCTTAGGCTGAACACAATCGGTTGTGCAGTGTCTCCTTTAAAAATTCTGAGTCCAACCTTAATTTGTCTGAGGCCTAACCTTTTGCAGATTGGCTTAAGCCATTTTTTCCTGGCTTTAAGGTATGCTGGGCATATAAATAAAACATGGGACTCATCCTCTTTCAGCCCCATCTCGCAAAGCTCACATATCTCAGAGCCAGCGGCCCCGGTCAACCCCTTATTACAGTTCCAGCTAGTTGTCCTTTCTTTTAATTGCAGAATACCATACCGGAACTTTAAATATAGGCTTTTGGCCAGTGGAGGGTAAATTTCATCCATAAGGGGCTCTAATTGCATAGTCATTTTAATTTAAAAAAAATTCGAGGTTAGAGTCCCTGTTCTGGGGTTTGATAACACTGAATCTCTAATATGGTCCCAGTACCTTTGCTTCAAGATCTTTTTTGAGCTATTTGTGAGGGAATCAGGGTCAAACCAAAAGTCACTTAACCCTAGTTTTTCAAACCATTTTTTGACGTACTCTAACCATGGCAAATGCGTAGTATTCCTTATAGCCAATATCTCTTTCAATGCATCTCTATAATCAGCCAGCTCCTCAACGGACCATAAGCGGACCCAATAGAGCAGCGGACGAAGAGAAGCATAGTCATCTGTACGTCGAAAGTTAAGATCCCATAATACGGGTGTCAGTGGTGTTGACCCAGGTATCCCTAAAAGTTGCCTAATGAAGGAATTTCCCCTCACTCGAAAAGTATCCTTTAAAGCATAGGCCCAAAGGTCCGCACCATAAAGTGAAGATGATTGCACTTTATATTTAAATAATTCAATGGCTGGTGAGACTGCTTTGAAATGGCTATTCTTATGCCTCTTTAAAATCGGACACTGATTTTGGGTCAGCCTTAATTTTGAGTTCTCCAATTGTGTTTTCCATGTGACGTGGCTGTCTAAAATAATACCCAGGTATTTAAAATTGGGGACTTCTTCAATAGGTTCATTGTTTATCTTAAAAACCTTGTTAAAACCTTTATGAGGGTTGGTTGTCATAACTTTTGTTTTTGAGGAATTAATTTCTAATTTCTTGTCGTGACAATACAAACTGAATGTATTTAAAAGGTTTTGGAGCCCCCTGGGTGTCTGGGAAATTAAAATGGTATCGTCTGCAAACAATAATGCCGGAACGGCTTGCCCGCTCAATTTGGGAGAGTCATGCTCGCAGCCCAAAAGAGTATCGGGAATGTCATTGACGTATAAAGAGAATAAGGTAGGTGCCATTACGCACCCTTGCCTTACCCCTTTTGCTATTTTTATTTTCTCACTGACTTCTCCATTTGGTCCCCATCTAACTCGTGCATAATTATTCTCGTGGAGTCTGATTAAAATTTGAAGGATATTCCCAGGGACGCCCATCTTACTTAATGTCTTCCATAGGGCTACCCTTGGAACCATATCAAAAGCTGCCTTCAAATCAACAAAAGCCACGTATATATGGGAACTTCTTATAATCGTATATTTCCAGACTAAACATAAAAATCTAAAAACCTGGTCTACAGTGCTTATCTTTGATCTAAAACCTGCCTGGTATTTTGTATAGAGAGAGTGTTCTTCAATCCAAGAGGAGAGCCGACTAAGAACTTGTCGGGCAAAAATTTTTTGCAACACGTCAATTAGGCTGATAGGCCGATAATGCGAAGGATTTGACCTATCACCCTTCTTGAACAGTGTTACAATCTCCGCCCCCTTCCAGGTTTCTGGAACAGGAGCTCCTCGAGCAATATCATTAGATAATAAATTGATATAAGGAGCCCAAATATAATTCTCGTGTTTCCAAAGATCACCTGGTATTCTGTCAGGGCCTGGCGCTTTCCCTGGCTTAACTGCCTTGATTGCTAGAATTGTTTCTGTCAAGGAGAAGACAAGAGGTGTGTCATGCGCTGCCAAAGGAGCCTGCAAACTATCCCAGCCTTCAATCTCGCCTGAGCTTTCGCAAGAATATAACGAGGTAAAGTGCTCGACCCATGTTTTCTCCTCTAAAAATTTGTCTTTGCATTCAGTCGCCCCCCTGGTGCCTCTAGCAATGAGGCTCCAGACGGAGGTCTGGTCTTTACACTTGCATGCGTCCAACAAATCTGACCAAACCCTTTCGTCCCACTCTTTTTTGGCCATTAATAGGGTTCTTTTATACTGGGCTCTCTTAATTCTCACAATATCCGCTGAATCCCCCCTGACCGCTGTAATTAGGTCTGTTTTAGCTTTCCGGCATTCCTGGTTGTACCAGGTGATCCCTGTTTGTTTGCTCTTTTGGGCGTTATATGATCTTTTTACCGCCCTAGTCAGGATCTCGCCGAGTTGGTCAATTAAATGTTCATGGGATTCTATCAGACAAGGATTTTGGATGACAGTACTATTACCTAAGAGAGAAGACATATGCCTCACAAATACATTATAGATTTGACTAATGATTTTTGTGTTGTCTAATACCACTGGCCACTTCAGGGATCTACGGTTATTTGCCACTAGAGGGTCCTGTGGCAAGGAAACTGTACTATTAACGCTTTTGTCAAGGGTTTTAAAGATCTGGGTCTGGACAGATAAGGACAAGGGATAATGATCGCTTTCCGTGCGGTCATCCACCATTAGGTCGATGGTCATGGGCCATAAATTCAGAGAAACTAACAAATAATCTAAATGGCTGGGATTCGCCCCTCTGGTAAATGTTGGTTTGCTGGGGCAGTCTGATGGCAACCGCCCATTGCAGGCACGTAGGCCTGACTCTAGAGTCAAATTCAGTAGTTGTAAGGCACTCACTGTACAAGGTGCTTTATAATTTGTGTCAACTAGAGGGATATTATTGGCACTGTCCTCATCCTTATAGATGTCTTCTAGTCCTATTATGGGTTCAAAACCTCTGTTAAAGTCACCACCTATAATCATTTTTGCATTTTGATCAAACCCCGCCACAATATTACTCAGGTGGGTTACAACTGATGATTCTTTACATGATCGATGTGGTCTACTATAGATATTGATCACATAAATGCTACAACCCTTAGTGTTTTTTAACTCAAGTAATAAAAGGTCGGGATTGTTTGTATCAATTTGCTTGAAGGACAGGCCTCCTGTGATTTTCACCCAAATTGTTAGGCCGCCAGAAGGTCTTCCCCCATTTGTATTTACTGCGGGGATGAAAAAGGATCTATAATCAACCTTAAAGTAATTCTCGAGCCCCCAGGTTTCCTGGAACATAATTAAATCCCCACTAGCCAGATAGTCATGCCAGGCCGGATCTGAAAGATTTTTTTTCAGACCTGCAATGTTCCAACAGATAATTTTTGTGATTCCTGGAACGCCTAGTTTCTCTGTTACCTGCTGTAATGTAGTTGACCCATTTACATCTAAATGTGCTGTTCGTGCCATTGTGTCAGCAGGATACAGTGGCTGTTGAGAATTTTTAACAAGTGCAATCTGCTTTGGTGCAACTTTAGGATGCAAACCAGGGTATGTGTGATTTATGCTACATGACATTGTCAAAACCCCTCCATCAAGTCAATCGCAATCAGCTAAACCAGCTAGGGCCTCAAACCTATTTGAGGTGCTGACTCCCCAATTATAAAATGGAGCCCCAAAACCCCAACCATTTACAGGAACATTCCATCTAGGTGCAGGGGTAATAGGAAAAGGTGGATTCTGGTGAGTACACAGCCATCCTCCATTATAGTTGCCATTGCCTATGGGTGCTGGGGTATTAGGATACAATAAATTCTGCTGCATACCTGGCCATCCTCCGTTATGATTGCCATTACCTAAGGTCCCACAGTTGTTAGCTGGTATGCCAGGCCCTCGTCTACCCATTAGGTTCCAGTTTTGCCCTGGAGTAATATGACGAGGAGTGTTATGTTGGTTGACTTGCCATGGGCCAGCCCTGTTTTTGGAAGCATAATTCGTATCAAACATTGTAGGTCCCCCACCCCATCCATTATCTCTCGCTAACCAAGCTGGCTACAGGGGCTTATGATTGTTGGCTTTTTGCGACTCATTATAAAAGAATTCTAATGTGAGGGGGATTATAGAACTACTTCTTCTTTGTGGTGGAAGAATATTGGATAGAATATCAGGAAGAGCAGCTGGGGTTGAAAAATTTAATATCACACAGTCGCCCTTCCATTTTTTTTGCTTATTTCCTATCCATCCAACCCTCCTTGCCATTTTTATTTCGTCAGCCAGCCGTTGTTCGCCCCCCTGTGCTATCCGCATATTATTTGACAGCCAATATAGTGCCTTGCTTATTAGTGACGAGGCTGACTCGGTTTGACCCGGTGGTAGGGTTGGTGTATTGGCTAGCACTAACACCAGCGGTGATGCTTCAACTGCAAATTGTGTTGAATTTTCTTCAAAACTAGGGGGCACTGTGACGTGTGGTGGATCAATTAATTGAACAATTGGGGCTTCTAGTCAAGTCAGTCAAGTCAAAGAATGTATATAGCGCACTACATACCCAGGGGGTCTCAAGGCGCTTAGGGATGGGAAGTGAATTACTTGTCAAATATCCACGTTTTAAGTTGCTTTCTGAATGCTAGGTGGTTCTGGGTGAGGCGAAGGTAAGTGGGGAGTGAGTTCCATGTTTTAGCAGCTAGGTGTGAGAAGGATCTGCCTCCCATGGTTGTCTTGTTGATGCGAGGTATAGTGGCGAGGGCTTGGCTGGAAGAACGTAGTTGGCGGGAGGGGGTGTAGAAGGACAGTCGTGAGTTGAGGCATTCTGGTCCTATGTCGTAGAGTGATTTGTGTGCGTGGGTTAGTAGTCGGAAAGTGATCCTCTTATTGACGGGTAGCCAATGGAGGTCTTTCAGGTGACCAGAGATGTGTTCGTTACGCGGGATGTCTAATATGATCCTGGCTGAGGCGTTTTGGATTCGTTGGAGTTTCTTCTGGAGTTTAGCGGTAGTTCCTGCGTAGAGGGTGTTTTCCGTAGTCCAGTCGGCTCGTGACTAGAGCATGGGTGACTGTTTTTCTGGTTTCGGTGGGGATCCAGCGAAATGTTTTTTTGAGCATGCGAAGAATGTTGAAGCAGGATGAGGATACGGCGTTGACTTGTCTGTTCATTGAAAGGGAAGAATCCAGGATAACGCCTAGGTTCCGTGCGTGGTCTGTCGGGATGGGTGCTTTTCCAAGGGCTTCCGGCCACCAAGAGTCGTCCCATGCAGAAGGTGATGTGCCTAAGATGAGGACTTCAGTTTTATCTGAATTCAGTTTCAGACCGCTGTGTTTCATCCATACGGCAACTTCTTTCATTCCTTCGTGTAGGTTAGTTTTGGCGGTGTTGGGGTCATTGGTGAGAGAGAGGACCAGTTGAGTGTCATCCGCGTAAGAGATGATGTTGAGGTTGTGTTGGCGTGCGATGGCCGCGAGGGGGCTCATGTATACGTTGAATAGGGTGGGACTGAGTGAGGATCCTTGTGGTACGCCACATATGACTTCAGAGGCCTCGGACTTGAATGGTGGAAGGCGGACTCTCTGGGTTCTTCCGGTGAGGAACGAGGTGATCCATTCAAGTGCTTTTCCTTGTATTCTGATGTTTCTGAGGCGTTGTAAAAGGGTGCTGTGGCAGACTGTGTCGAAGGCTGCGGAGAGGTCGAGGAGGATGAGGGCGACTGTGTCTCCATTGTCCAGTAGAGTTCGAATGTCGTCTGTTGCAGCGATGAGGGCGGTCTCAGTGCTGTGTTTTGCTCGGAAGCCAGATTGTGAGGAGTCGAGGGATTTGTTGGCTTCGAGGAAAGCGGCGAGCTGGTTGTTGACGGCTTTCTCGATGACTTTGGCCGGGAAAGGAAGGAGTGATATGGGGCGGTAATTTTTGAGTTCGGTGGGGTCCGCTGTGGGTTTTTTCAGAAGGGCGGTGAGTTCAGCGTGTTTCCAGCTTTCCGGGAAGGTGGCGGAGTTGAAGGAGCAGTTGATGACGTCTCGGAGGTGCGGTGCTATGACGGAGTCTGCTTTGTTGAAGATGTGATGAGGACATGGGTCTGTGGAGGATCCTGAGTGAATGGAGTTCATCAGGCGAATGGTGTCCTCGGTGGAGATTGGGTTCCAGTCGTTAAGGGTGTTCAAGGGGGGAGAATGTTCATCATATGGTTGGGTGGGTTGGTCACCGGGTTGGTTGTCGAAGCTGTTGTGGATGTCTGCGATTTTGTTGTGGAAGAATGTGGCTAGGGAGTCGCAGAGGGCTTGAGAGGGGGTGATGTCGTTGGAGTTGGCCGAGGGATTGGTAAATTCCTTGACGATGTTGAAAAGTTCCTTGCTGTTGTGGGCGTTGTTGTCTAGTCGATCCCTGAATGCAGTTTTCTTGGCCTTTCGGATTAGTTGGTGGTGTATGCGGGTGGCGTTTTTGAAGGCGTCCTTGGTGCTGGTGGTTGGATCTTTTTTCCAGGCCTTTTCAAGGGAGCGGCAGAGTTTCTTGGACTTCTTGAGATCATCGTTGAACCATGAGGCCTTCTTGCTGCCAGGTTTGCTTTGACGTTTTTTCAGTGGTGCTAAGGTGTCGGCGGTGCTGGATAACCATAGTGTGAAGTTGGCGGCGGCTTGGTCTGGGTTAGAAGAATGGGCTGGGGTGTTTAGAAGGAGCGATGAGGAAATCTGGTCGGTGGTGATTTTGTTCCAGTTTCTTTGCAGAGTTGGTTGGAGGTGGTTAGTGGGTTTCGGCTTGTTGTAGGTGAAGTGAACGCAGCTGTGGTCAGTCCAGAGGAGATCCGTAGTATGGCTGAAGGAGACATGATTGCTGGAGGTGAAGATGGGGTCGAGTGTGTGGCCTGCGATGTGGGTGGGGGAGGTGACCAGTTGTTCAAGTCCGAGGTTGGCGAGGTTGTCCAAGAGGGTGGTGGTGTTGCGGTCGTTGTTCTTTTCAAGGTGAAAGTTGAGGTCTCCTAGAAGGATGTAATCTTTGGAGGGGAGCGCGTGTGGAGTGATGAAGTCCGCGATGTCTTCACTGAATTTTGCGCGGGGTCCTGGTGGTCTGTAGAGGAGGGTGCCTCTGAGTGTGGTCTTGGGGTCGGTGTGGATCTGGAAGTGAAGGTGTTCAGAGTTGGCGAGGTTGACGTCAGAGCTGGTAGAGATGCGGATGGATTTTTTATGGACGATAGCGATTCCTCCTCCTGTTTGGCCGGTACGGTCTTTGCGTGTGATCTTATAATCTTCAGGGATGGCAATGGTGATGTCTGGGGCGGAGGAAGCGTTCATCCATGTTTCTGTTAGGAAGGCGACGTCTGGAGAGATGGTGTCTAGTAGATTCCATAGGTCAATGGCGTGCCTGTGGACCGAGCGGGTGTTGAGAAGGATGCATTGTAGGTGATTGGGGTCGGGAATCTGTGGTGTGGTCGTAACGGGGATGTTGTCGGTGCCGATGAATTTGCAGGAGTTGCAAGAGAAAGGTCCATGAGTGTGTCCAGGAGCGGCTTGGACGCAGTTGGGAGCGCGACCGGGGTTAAGGGCTAGGAGGGTGGCGGCATCGTAGGTAATGCGGGAGGGTTGGGGAGCGCAAGGGGCAGGGGGTCTGGCGCTGGGCGCGGTCCAGGCGCGGACGGGCGTAGACGGGCTTACCTTTGGCGCACCTTCGGCGCGGATTTGGCGCGGTCGCTGCGCGTGGACGCTGCGCGCGGGAGCAACTGTCATATATGGATAGTGGAGGGGGAGGGGCGAGGGCGGTTCAGCTGGGAGGCGGGGCGGGCTAAGGAGGAGGACAATAACAACAAAATGGAGGCGGAGGGGTCAGGCCGGCGAGAGGGCTTGGGGGAAAACGCAATTTCTGCAACAGAGTCACGCTAGCAAGTTAAAATGCAAATGAGCAAAGCGGCGAAATGATCACAAAGTCTGCTAAAAAGTCACGCTGGCAATTTCACAGTGCAAATGGGCAAATCGGCAATTTAGCTATGCAAATGGGCAGCGCGGCGAATAAAGCACGCAGCGGCAATCAGAGCACACAGCAGGCAGTAGTTAATAATCAGAATCCAGAATAGATCAAATGCGCTGCACAACGATACTGCTACAGCAGGGGAGCGACCACTCAGCTTGGAAGCGAAGAGCGAGTCACGGCGCTTCCAGGTAAGGGAGCGCTGTTTGTTGTCTGTGGGAGGGCGGTTCAGCTGGGAGGCGGGGCGGGCTAAGGAGGAGGACAATAACAACAAAATGGAGGCGGAGGGGTCAGGCCGGCAAGAGGGCTTGGGGGAAAACGCAATTTCTGCAACAGAGTCACGCTAGCAAGTTAAAATGCAAATGAGCAAAGCGGCGAAATGATCACAAAGTCTGCTAAAAAGTCACGCTGGCAATTTCACAGTGCAAATGGGCAAATCGGCAATTTAACTATGCAAATGGGCAGCGCGGCGAATAAAGCACGCAGCGGCAATCAGAGCACACAGCAGGCAGTAGTTAATAATCAGAATCCAGAATAGATCAAATGCGCTGCACAACGATACCGCTACAGCAGGGGAGCGACCACTCAGCTTGGAAGCGAAGAGCGAGTCACGGCGCTTCCAGGTAAGGTAGCGCTGTTTGTTGTCTGTGGGAGGGCGGTTCAGCTGGGAGGCGGGGCGGGCTAAGGAGGAGGACAATAACAACAAAATGGAGGCGGAGGGGTCAGGCCGGCAAGAGGGCTTGGGGGAAAACGCAATTTCTGCAACAGAGTCACGCTAGCAAGTTAAAATGCAAATGAGCAAAGCGGCGAAATGATCACAAAGTCTGCTAAAAAGTCACGCTGGCAATTTCACAGTGCAAATGGGCAAATCGGCAATTTAACTATGCAAATGGGCAGCGCGGCGAATAAAGCACGCAGCGGCAATCTGAGCACACAGCAGGCAGTAGTTAATAATCAGAATCCAGAATAGATCAAATGCGCTGCACAACGATACCGCTACAGCAGGGGAGCGACCACTCAGCTTGGAAGCGAAGAGCGAGTCACGGCGCTTCCAGGTAAGGGAGCGCTGTTTGTTGTCTGTGGGAGGGCGGTTCAGCTGGGAGGCGGGGCGGGCTAAGGAGGAGGACAATAACAGCAAAATGGAGGCGGAGGGGTCAGGCCGGCAAGAGGGCTTGGGGGAAAACGCAATTTCTGCAACAGAGTCACGCTAGCAAGTTAAAATGCAAATGAGCAAAGCGGCGAAATGATCACAAAGTCTGCTAAAAAGTCACGCTGGCAATTTCACAGTGCAAATGGGCAAATCGGCAATTTAACTATGCAAATGGGCAGCGCGGCGAATAAAGCACGCAGCGGCAATCAGAGCACACAGCAGGCAGTAGTTAATAATCAGAATCCAGAATAGATCAAATGCGCTGCACAACGATACCGCTACAGCAGGGGAGCGACCACTCAGCTTATAATATGGTCAGTTTGTGGGCATTCTGGAAGAGTTGGCCCTGGTGGGGTAGCATCTGATGTTAACCCAGATTCATTATCTTCCTTTGGGCAATCACGGCCCTTATTAACATTACTTAAAACATTTCCTATCGCATCTGCTAATACATTTTGTGTACCTCCCAATTTCTTTATCTCTGCAGAGAGTTTATCAATCTTGCTAATAAGTGGCTTAATAATTGTCTGAATTTTTATTTCTAACAGCTCCGCTATTCTTGACATTAGGTCCTCATCCAGTATTTCCCTCAGATTGTTCACCTCATTGTTCTGGCAAGTACTTTTTAGGTTTCGCTGGAGAAAGGAGCCGTTAGGCTCCTCCTCCAGAGAAATCTATTGAGTACAGTAAGCACTATGGAACACGCCCCCCGTCCCATTGGCTAGCTCCATAAATGGAGCCTAGCCATTGGACGAGGGGCCTGTCCATCAATGCCGGACCAGACACGGGGGCGTTCCCGAGATTCTTTGGCTTTGGCGACGTCACGCGACGCCGGGAACGCCCCCGAGTCTGGTCCGGCCGGCCAGTGCTTGCTGCTGTCCTGCCTTGTGTCCCTCCTCCCGCCGTCCCCACGTTTCCCCGCCTCCCTCCCGACGTCCGTGTCCTTTCCCGCCCCCCTCGTCCTCTCCCGCCCGCCCCCCTCGTCCTCTCCCGCCCCCCCCCCGTGTCCTCACAAATAGTGGTATCCCGTCCCGCCCGGGGGTCAACCGGCAGCTGCTCGGCACCTTGGCCGAGGCACGAAGGGGCTGCGACCGCATTGGTGGCTTTTCGGAGGCTCGTCGGCAGAGGCGCGCTCTGATTGGCCGCTGCAGTGGGCCTGTCCCCGTGAGCTGCGCCGCCGTTGGTTGGAGCCTCGCCAGGATTCAGGATGCAGTTCTTGGTGGGCGAGCTTCTTTTTTAGAACCAACTTTATTGTTGTTTATTGTATGTCTGTGCTTTGTAATTTATATTAACAGCGCCCGACACGTTTTGCTCCCCCGGGCTCCTTTTTATTTTATTTTAACTATTTTTAGTTGGCTCGGCCGCTGCAGGATTCAGTCCTCTTTCTTTGTCCCTGCTTTTGCTGGGCGTTCCGATTTGATGTGAGTAGAGAACCGCCCACGTATTTATCCACGTGCGTGCGCTCAGTAACTGTTGGACACGATCGGACGGCGTGACGTGGAGCCAGTGAGGAATTGCCGGCTGATTTGTTTCAGCGCGCACAGAGTAAGTGTTCGTTAGCTCAGTGCGTACTCAGGGTGGTCAACAGTACTTTGGGGGTGTATAAGCGAGGGGATTGTTTTTACCCCCGTGATTGGGCACGTTTGTCAAGGACTGTTCTGTATTCACAGGCTTCAGTTGACTTCTTGGATCACTGCCTTAGACGTAAACTATGGCCCGAGGCTACTTTGATTAGTGGAAGTACCGACCTAGAGAGAGGGAGGTAGGCGTAGATGTATCATTTATTTATTATTACTTTTCGAAGCAAGGTCTTGTCACTAAACGGAGAAAAGTTGTATGTCACTGGATGCAGTCAAGATGTGGCCACATTTTAGACACTGCAAGAAATCGAGCGCTATGTTGATGTTTTTCTTTCCGTCGTTGTGCTGCTCATTGTCAGTGTTGCTCCCTCCTGTTGTCTGTACTGCTGCTTCCCTCCCACCCTCCCGTGGTCCGTGCTGCTGCTTCCCTCATTCCTTCTTTCCCTCCCTCCCACCCTCCCGTTGTCAAAGGCTGCAGCTTCCCCCTCCCACTACCCTGTTATCCATGCTGCAGCTTCCCACCTCCCACCCTTCCGTTGGCCATGTTGCAGCTTCCCCCTCCCACCACCCTGTTGTCCATGCTGCAGCTTCCCACCTCCCACCCTCCCGTTGTCCATGCTACTGCTTAGCGTCCCTCCCACCCATCCGTTGTCCATGCTGATGCTTCCCTCCCTTACACCCTACTGTAGTCCATGCTGCTGCCTAAATCCCCCCACCCTCCCCTTGTCTATGCTGCTGCTTCCCTCCCACATTCCAGTTGTCCATGCTGCTGCTTAAACCTCTCCACCCTCCTGTTGTATATACTGCTGCTTCCCTCCCTCCAACCTGCCTGTTGTCCATGCTGCTGCTTTCCTCCCACCCTCCTGTTGTCCATGCTGCTTCTGTCCCTCGAGTTTTCCTTGATGCTACTTCCCTTTCTTCAGTTGTCTATGCTGCTGCTTTCCTCCCTCACACCCTCCAGTTGTTCATGCTGCTGCTTCCCTCCCTCATACACTCAAGTTGTCCATGCTGATGAAAGCATACTTCCCCGCCCCCCTCCCGCTGTCCGTGTGCTTGTTCCCGCCCCCCCTCCGGCTGTCCGTGTGCCCGTTCCCGCCCCCCTCCCGCTGTCCGTGTGCCCGTTCCCACCCCCCCTCCCGCTGTCCGTGTGCCCGTTCCCGCCCCCCCGCTGTCCGTGTCTCCTGGATGTGCAGTGGATTGCAGTTCACAGCACTTGCCTGGCCCAGTGTACTGTAGTGATGACTGTGTTTGGTGGGTGACAGCTGGCTGTGTAATTGGACTATAGGTGACAGCTGTACTGTGGACGGCGGGTAAGTGTGCTGCTTATGACGATTGATTGTCCACTGTTGGAAGCTGGTTGGGAACAGTTACTGTAGGCAACTCCTAGTCGTACATTTTACAGGTGACAGCTGGCTGTGCAGTGTACTAGGAGTGACAGCTGATTGTGCACCATTAGTGACATCTGTCTGCACAGTGGTTGTCATCCAGCTGTGCATACTATGATATGGGTGACACATGGATGAACATAAAGTAAAGTAACAACTGCTTGCATTGTACAGATCATAGCAGGTTCCTGTGCAAAAATAGTAACAACTGGTTGTGCACTGCGTAGAAAAGTTAGCAAGAGCCGGCTGTAGTTTGCTGTAAGTCACACCTGGATTTGCGTGTATCATGTATGACAATTGGATTTGGTCAGTTTGCGACAGATAGCGAGCAGTTTACTGTATGTGATTGCATTCTGTTTTGTACTCTAGGTTGATGTGCGTAATGCCCCGTGGCTGTAAGCTGAGTGCTCAGTATGACACAGATGTCAGCGTGCTCAGAAAAGTATTGTGGTTGGCAGCTAAGTTTTTGTTTTCCAGCTGGTTTAGCTGATTTTCCACTGTGTATCGTGGGTGACGGGCCTGGGCATGCAGTGTGTTTTGGTATAAAGCTTCATGTGTAGGGTATGGTCGTTGAACTGCACATCATAGGCTACATAGGTGGGTGCTTGCAGTGTATTTTGGTGACATAGGTCTGCTCAGTATAGGTCACATAGCAGAGTGCTTACAATTTGTGAACGAGCTAGGTTGAATATATATGTACAAAATAAGCATGCATTCTTTACAGTGTGCAGCTGCCTGCAAATGTGTATTCATTACAGAGCGTTGGTGCACAGTCCTCAACTTATTTTCTGTACTGTGTGTGTTGGGGCTCTGTGTGTGTTGGGGCTCTGTGTGTGTTGGGGCTCTGTCTGTGTGGCTAGCTTTTTTTTGTAGGTGGCTCTGTGTGTGGGTGGCTCTGTGTGTGGGTGGCTCTTTGTGTGTGTGTGGGTGGCTCTCTGTGTGTGTGCGTGTGGGTGCAAATGCAATAGGTCTCGCATTTGCGAGAGATTAAGCTATTGGCATTGTAAATGACAATGCCATTTATTTATCTGTTTTCAAAACTAACACATAAATAAAACATTTGTCATTTACAATGCCAATAGCTCTAACTTTTACAAAGGCGAAACCGTTGCATTGTAAATGCTTGTTGACTTTAGCGGTGATGTAACCTTGTTTTTTCCTGAACGTGCCCCCCCCACGTTTACTTTGTAATCTGCGGCAGGCTCTAACTGCCCTTGAGGACTGCTTTACAGGTGGTTCGTCCTCCACTTCTTCTTTTTCATCGTTTTCTTCAACATCAATGACAACCTGTGCATCTAAGTCATTGTCCGCATGTGGCTCAATGTCCGCCACATTAGCAGCACTGGTATCAATATTAACATTTACTGGGGGAGCTGTTTCATGGGCATCATTGTTAGAGTCTAGTAGCAGAGACTCATTTGTTTGCGAGGAAGTGGGTGGGCTCATGGGAGGGAGAATAGGTGACTGGGACAGACCCAACGATTGTCTGCGCTCACTGTTTATCTTGCTAACCACTTGAACAAGATAGTTTTCCATGGTGTTCTTTGGTGTTTCAGATGCCATGTGATGATTTCTTTTAGTCATGATTATACAAAGGTGTGTGATAGTCTTACGCCCACAACTCAATAAAATAGCAAAGTATTACTCTTAAAGTTAAAACAAAAGTCTTACTTCAACGCCTTGTGCAGATATCCAGCGGACTCGTTTCCTGATTCGTAGAGGTGTTTTGTCTGCTATCAACTTATCAGCGAAGGCCCCCTCCTTTTTCCGAGCTCCTGGGCGATTCGGTGGCAGCTATACAGCCTACTTACCGACCCCCGTCTGGATAACTAGGACTTAGGAGGCGGTCAACCAAAGGCATTAACACCACCACTCACAATAAACTGACAGGAACTAATCCCTGGTGCACAATGATGGATTTTAGGGAGGTGGCCTAGCCTGGCCTACTCGTGCCGATGAGGGCCGTAGAGGGCCCGCCCTTTGCCCGGGCTTAGCCCGGCGTCCCGCGTAGCTGGTTCCTCTGGCGCTTATGTGCGCCTCCTGGCGCCCTCACGCTGTCACAATGCGTGCCGCCGCGTAGGCTGCCGGGATTTGTGGTCCCGGAGCGGCGGCGCGTGTAGTCTGCCGGTAAATGACTCTTGGCGGTGGCGGCATGCTTTCGCGGTGCTTGGCTGCCTTGGTGTGACTCCTGGCGGTGGCGGCAGGTAAGTAGGCTTCTGTTTTGTCTCCCCCGCTCCGCCGGTTCCTCTGGCGCTTATGTGCGCCTCCTGGCGCCCCCACGCTGTCACAATGCGCGCCGCCGCGTAGGCTACCGGGATTTGTGGTCCCGGAGCGGCGGCGCGTGTAGTCTGCCGGTAAATGACTCTTGGCGGTGGCGGCGTGCTTTCGCGGTGCTTGGCTGCCTTGGTGTGACTCCTGGCGGTGGCGGCAGGTAAGTAGGCTTCTGTTTTGTCTCCCTTCTACAAAGAAGATGAACCACCCGAGAAATATATTCCTTTCGAGGATATTGAAATTCCACTCACATACCAGGAGCATGAGCTCTGGTTTAAAGGTGCCCTAAAACATTTAAATCACATTACCAGGCTCGGTCCACTAGGTAGACCAGGAGCAACATGGCCGATTTTAGCCGGCTAAACACCTGATCCTAACATTGAAGCAATGTCGGACAATGAATTACTAATTAACATACGAAAATGTATAGAATTATACAGTTAAAGCACAACTGTCTGAAAGTCCTGAAAAGGCCTTTACTAAAACAATCCTACATCTTCTAAAAAGAAGTGGGAAAATAGCAAACAACATTCAAAAGAGAAAGATTCTCAATCCTGAGGTACGTCCCCTCAAAAGGAGCCCTCTGAAAGGAGGTATAACCTCAGGAATAGGTATAATTTGAGAAATCCTGACAGGTATCAAGATACTGATACACGTTCCTCTTGTACCTTTCAGATATCATCACAGACATCTTAAAGAAGAGGACGGTCAGACCACAAAGAATAACGTGTGAAGTCCAAAGATGATCAACACGTTCAGAAAAAGAAATAAAAAAAACCTCAATTCTCCAAGAAGAAAGTAGCAGGTCTAAAGATCAGACATGCCAAGGATTCTGAGTACACAGCTCAAGAACGGAGAATGGGCTCAGACAATGTTGGACAGCGCAGCAGAATTAGCATAGAGTGGAGTAGTGCTGTAGAGTGAAGGGGCATAGAGTGGATTGTTGTAGAGTTGAGTAGAGTAGTGTGCCGTGGAGTAGAGTGGTGTAGAGTGGCGTGGACTAGATTATCGTGAAGTGGAGTGGCATAGAGTATCGTAGAGTGGAGGGGTATAGAGTGGCATATGCATTGTGTGGTAGTGCATGCCATTACTGACAACACATTTTCACTTAAAATGACCATTACACTTACACAATTACAGTTTAACTGATAAAACGATTCAACACACAAACGATAATGTGTGGTAATGGCATCACCTAGCATATTGATGGTATTAAAATATTTCTTTCCAGCACACTTCAGAATTACAAATTTGCTTTATTTGTGCTTTCATAATTCCGATATTTTCTGAAATATTTGCACAGTTCATTTACCGACATTTACATTTAGTTAGAAAAAAGTCTTTCTTTTCACATCCCCATATTGTACAATAAACACTTTCAATTTGAAGTCAGAGAAAGAAAAGAAAACTCCAAGCTCCCTCAGAAGACATAGCCGGATATTTAACCGCTGTCTTTGAATGCACAGAAAATGTGACAAGATAAGATCAAAATGTAAAGGCCTGTTTACAGACAGTGAGTACACATGGAAGAATACAGTAAACAGGCTAGGCTTTACAGGAGGGACAAAGACATGCCGAAGAGCCTTTAAAACAAATAAAACCAGAAAATAGAAAACAAGCAATTGTGATATAGAAACCACAAAGACAATGAAAAGCAATGGGCGGAATGTATGCTTAGGTCAGCTTTCAGAATGTTCCCAAGAAGTCTTTAGAAGCCAGACAACCACGTTCTCTGGCAGGCTTTGACCTAAAAAGTGCCAAGGACTTGCACGGTAGAGGCCTTTTTTGGGAGGGTGGGGCACACAAATAGTAATGCCTGAGGCGAGGAGGATGTGTGAGGGTAATAAGGACACACATTGTAAATTTCTCTAAGAGCAGTCATAAATTGATATAGTATCAAGGTGTAATTCAGTCATTGTACTAGTCATCAATAAAAGTAGCACTTTTGCATTCTGGGTTCAGTTCATTTAGGAGTGGGGAAGGGGTTGTTTGTTGGAGGTTGGTAAGGTACCTTAAATTCATCGAGCGAAACCCACCCTTTCTGGAAGTTTCTCATGAACTCTGTGTTCTGTGCTTGCCGGTGCACTTCCTTCATCGCATCTTTTAGGGCTTCGGACAGGTCACCCACAGCACTGAGGAGAGAGAAGAGTTGAAAGATTATGCTGTGAGTGTGCATGTGATATTAGACTGTTCTCTGAGGCAGAAGAACTGTGAGGCTGGATGTGGTGTTAAACTTTACCCTGATGCATGCATAACTAAGCCACGTGAAGCTATATGTTATATTACAATGGCCCTTGTACATGTATACATTGAGGCAGCACAAGATACTATATAGCTCTAAGATGTCTGTATATACACTGTGAGGGAGGCTGCATGTGATATTACACTGCTCCATGGTGAAGCTATACTGCAAGCCTGTTTGTGGTATTACTCTACCCTGTCATGCATATAAACTGTGAGGTTGCTCTCTCCCAATGCATGTGCACTGTGAGGCTGCATGAGGGTGATATCAAAGTGCCTCTGGTGCACATATACTATGAGGGAGTATGTGATACTACACTTTCTTTTGATGCTTGTAAATACACTTTGAGTGTACATGTGATATTTCACTGCCCCTTGGTGCTTGTGCATTGTGAGGCAGTGTGTGATACTACACTGCCCTGTTGTGCGTGTTTTGTGATGATACATGTGATATTTATTGAACTCTTGTCTAGTGCGGATACACTGTGAAGTCGCATGTAATATTACGCTGCCTTCTAGCACACGTACACTGCGAAGCTGCTTGTTAAACTACGCCCCACTTTTTAATTTGTAAAAAAGTAAATACCAGGGCCCTTCTCAGGAGGCCTCTACGGCTTGTAGCTCTTATTGCCCCACAAGCGCTGCTAATGCCAGTATCACCACAACTACTAACCATCACACCAATACAGTTGTGACAATTAAGACTATTCCTGGCCACCCAAAGCTATAAGAATGGCCTGGACGTCAGGTATTATGACTTTTTACTGTCTAGTGAAATATGAAATACTCTGTTGATGGGCTCATCTCAAAAATACACAAACAGCACCACCAACTGGTGAATTGTCATAAGTGCCAGCTTTAAAAATTAAGTGCAGGTGGTGAGCACCGGCAAACACCAGCTCAGATTAAGCGCAGCTTCACCTCTCCCCCGGTATATGTACATTCAACGTGAAGTTGCAATTAAAATTACGATAAATATTAGTGCACCTATTTCTTGATGCTGCCTAGGATGTGACACTACCACCGAAAAGCGAATTAAGCTGTCTGCGATTGACCAAGAAGGAGTTACCCTTTTGCTGACAACTTTATTAGAAGTGTCTTGGGTTCTATGGCGTCAGCCACTGCCACCTCTTCTTCAGTCACAGATTAGCAGTAAACCACACACAGTCTAGTACCAACTGTCCCATATGGCTATAGAGACCATAGCTAGGGGGAAAGTACATTTGCGCGCTTCTGTGAGATCAAGACACCTAGCAGGTAGGCCGGTGCTATGATAAAGATATTGCTGGCAGCTGTCACATAGTTGCACCTGAAACAGCCAAAAATAATGTGTCAGATTACAACAAATGCCCTAAAAGGCCATTTGCTAATGCAACAAGGGTACTCAAATGGCAAAATGTCATTTTCACTTAGACTTTGAAAATCCTTGCACTGGAGCTGCCTGTCAGCATACTTCGAGGAAGGGCTTACCTTCCCCAGCAGTTTCTCCAAGACAAGAGGCACCCCCTCATCACTTTGGAGATCAAAAATTACAAAGGAATAAAAAGTTGAAGGCAGCCATTTTTTACCTGTGTCCCACAACAGTGAAACCTCAACTTCAGAACTGCCCTCTTCCTATTAAAGTTAGGAAAGGAACTCTATACCTCTCTCCTCAAACATCAACCTTATCAAAGAACCTAAAAATACTGCCGCCCAGCCAGGGCTGGTGTCACATCAACATTACTGTTGTCAGTTTGCTAGAGGTGCCACCACCAATGTCCACACAGGGGCTCCAGAATGCATAATTTCACATAGTTGGGGGGAAACCTTGATCTCCCCAGTGACAAAATACAATTTTACCTGAGACTCTGCTATTCTCTGCACCGAAACTGACGGCAGAAAACACTCCACACAAGCATATGACGCAGAAACCATATTCTAGAAACTCCTTTCAAGTATAAATTATACTTTCTAATCAGGACCACTGGAAATATGCGGTTTTGTGGGAGCTGCAATTTCCGCATATTATTGGATTTGCCGCATTTGGCACATAACCCACCACCTACTGTATAATCTGCAGATTGTAACAAAGAAATGTTTCTAGCTCAAACGGCTCGAAAGTTAAAAAAAATGCAGCTGCATATGTTGAAGCGCAGTATAAGGCCTCCGTAAAGTTTGACTGGTAACTTTTTGGTTACTTATTGCTGTATTTGAGTGTCAAACTGGTACAAATGGGGTGAAACTGTTGCCCAGATAGTGCTAACATGTGTAACAAGCATTGATAAAGCCAATAGGTCGTGCCTATGTGATAGCTATTGGCATTGGCAATGTGTTTTATCCATGATGTACACCATTGTGGCTGCTGTTCAGCATGGCTAAATGTTAGTTGGGTGGGTTGGACTTGGGTGGGGTTATGTAGATTGGGGGGGGGGTTGGAGTGGGGTAGAGTGGAGTGGGGCAGAGGGGAGTGGGGTAATTTGGGGTAGAGTGGAGTGGGGTAGATTGGGGTAGATAGGTGTAGATTGTAGTGGAGTGATGGAGATTGGGATAGAGTTAAGGGGGTCGAGTATAGAGGCATAGTGTGGGGTAGAGTACGGTAGATTATGGTAGATTGGATTTGGTAGACTGAGGGGGTGGATTGGGGTGGATTGGAGTGGGTTAAGATGGAGCAGAGTATAGTGCGGTAGGGTAGATTGGGGTAGGTTTTGGTAGATTGTAGTGTAGTGGACTGGGTTAGATTGGGGTGGGTATATTGGAGAGGCGGGGTAGAGTTCAGTAGATTAGGAGAGAGTGTACTGGAGTGGGGTATATTGGAGTGGGCTAGATTGGAGTGGGGTACATTGGAGTGGGGTGGGTTGGAGTACAGTGGAGTAGAGTAGGGTGGGGTGGAGGGGAGTGGGTAATTTGGGGTAGAGTGAAGTGGGCTAGAGTGAGGTAGATTGGTGTAAACTGTAGTGGAGAAAGGGAGACTGGAACAGAGTGAAGTGGAGTAGTGTGGGGTCCAGTGGGGTAGAGCATAGAGGTATAATGTGGGGTAGATTAGGGTAGGTTGTGATGGATTTGATTGGGGTAGTTTGAGTGGGGTGCATTGGGGTATATTGGAGTGGGGTATATTGGGGTATGGTGGAGTGAGTAGAGTGGGATTGATTTTGGTAAATTGTAGTGGAGTGGAGTGGGTTAGATTGGGGTGGGGTAGATTGGAGAGGAGTGGGGTAGGACAGGGTACCGTGAAGTGGGGTGGATTGAGGTAGCGTATAGTGGGGTCGAGTGGGATTGATTGTTACAGCGCCTGGTAGTTGTCGGTAGATTGGAGTGGAGTGAGATAGATTGGAGTATAGTGAGGTAGATTGTGGCAGAGTTGAGTGTGGTAGATTGGAGTGCCGTAAAGTTGGAGTGGGATAGATTGGGGTAGATTTGGAGTGGGGTCAATTGGGTAAGAGTAGATTGGGGTACATTGGGGTAGAGTGTAGTGGGGTAGATTGGGGTAGAGTGTAGTGGGATAGCATGGGGTGTGGTCGATTGTGGTAGAGTGGATATGGATAGATTTTGGTGGAGTGGAGTGGAGTAGATTGGAGTGGAGTGGGGTAGATTGTAGTGGGGTAGATGGGGTAGGGTGGGGTAGATTAGAATGGGATAATTTGGAGAGGGGTGGGTTGTTGTGGGGTATATTTTAGTGGAGTGGGGTACATTGTGGTAGAGTTTAGTGGGCTGTATTCTGGTGAAGTAGAGTGGGGTGGATTTGGGTGGAGTGGGGTAGACTGGGTAGAGTGGAGTGGCGTAGATTGAGCTAGATTGGGGTGCAGATTGGGGTAGAGTGGAGTGGTTTAGATTTGGGGTAAAGAAGAATGGGGTAGATTGGGGTGGGGCAGATAAGAATGAGGTCGATTAGGGTAGATTGGAGTGGATGGGAGTGGGGTAGATTTGAGTGGTGTAGATTTGGGTAGAATGGAGTGGGGTAGAATGGGGTATAGAGGACTGGGGTAGATCTGGGTATAGCGAAGTGGGGTAGAGTGGGTGGGGTAGATTGAAGTAGAGTGGGGTAGAGTGGAGTAGATTGGAGTACGAAGATTGGCATGGGGTAGATTGGTGTGGGGTAGATTGGCATGGGATTGATTAGGGTAGAGTGGATGGGTAGGTTGGGGTATAATGGAGTGGGGTAGAGTGAGGGTAGAGTCTATCATGTGGGGGAGGAGTGCAAATGTAATTATAAGAGAGGATATTAAACTGTTCAGATTATTTGTATGTTTTTTTTTTAAAACACTGTGAAGGGAGCAGCAGGTAGGGCGAGTGGAGGATCGAAAGAAACAGCAGCATTATATCAGGAGCCGTGGATGAGTACCAGGTGTGCAACGCCCTTAGGGCTCAAAGGGCTTCAGCCCCCATTGTGTGAGACAGCCTCCCGGGCACACACACAGACAGTTTTTGAGCTGCTATAGGCTGGCTGGTCTGGCGTCCGTCTTATTGCAGCCCTACCAAGTACTTGACAGGTCTTCAAAAGACCATTTACTTGTTAACTAGGCTTGGTTGTTTTTGCACCCCTTCTTAGAGCCGCTGCATCTCCACTCTGCCGATTGCTGGAAGAATTAGCCCTCCCCCAACATTTTTATAAACCCTCTTTCCCCCTGAAGTTTGGCTCTAGTTGCGCCTCTGACGAGTACTGATTTAGTTTGATTAATCTGTACTTGGTCCTTGCTCCACAGAAAGGATAGGAAATTACTTTGGCCAGCACTGGCCAATTAAGGCTGCTGCAAAAAAGAGGGACACTGCAGCGAACATATAGTAAGCAAACTAGATATGTGCACTTGCAGGCTCGACCCTAAAAATGACAAAAAATAATGAGGTAATTTTATGCCAAAGGGCATTCCAAAACTTAGCAGTATTTACTGATAGAGATCTTCCTACAGACCGCCATTTTGTTGTATCTTGTGATACAAAGTAAATATTTCGGGGCTGATCTTCAGATTCTTGATGGTGTGTGGTGAACAAAAAGGGAAGACATATAATTGCCTCTTCTTGTGTCATGGAGTCCTTTATGGCATACACATAACGCATTAAAAAGCTCCCATTTGTCACTAGATGACTGAGAAGCTTGCGGAGATGGTTTGTGATTGACTGCCTACTATTTAGCCAAGGACCAGTCTGGCGGCCAGGTTCCAGTGCTTAATTTGAGCCAGTGGTTTCCAGTGCTTGGCACCGGCATTTGTCAACACCCGCACTAATGACAGTCTGTCACCTGGAGGCGCTGCTTATCTACTTTGGAAAGTTGTTTAATAATGTAATATACATTCAAAATAAATAATACCTTACACATACATAAAATGCATTTGTCCTCAACACACAATCACTTCTGTTAACAGTGGGACAGATCATGGGCTTTTATGTAGCGCCTACAAGCCTATACCAGAGTTCGAAATGTTCCGAAGCATCCCCTTTGTTTCTAGAGGATGGTGTGCGAGGGCCAGGGAGATGAAATCATTTCCACAAAAACATGACTCTGATTTTTACTGACATCAACACATCAAAAAAAGGAAAAAGAAAGCGATAAAAAGAGGGGTAGGAGAAAAGGAGGGCCGGTTTTGACTAAAGAGGAGAGCAGACTACTCTTTCCTTTGTCACTTACCTGTCACGGAGGGGGCTCTGATTGGAGGTCATGTCGACAGTCGCCTGTACTCTGCAGTGGTCGCTTGGCGCACTCTCTGGGCTGCTCTCTTCAGGACCACAGACGGTTTTGGTCACTGGTCTCACTACAGACTGCCCTGATCACTGTTCTCACTGCAGTGCCCCTCGCAGGTATCCTCTGCTTCTGCCCTGCACATCCCTCTGCAGTGATTTTATGCCCCCCGCTGTTGTCACTCACGTGACTCTGGAATCAAAAGTTCCCGGCATTTGTCTTTGAATTTGAGATTGCTCCAGAGTTCAGTGATCAGTGTTCATAAGGGGCGAGCGAGGGACGGGAAGGGATTGCAAAATGACACTTTACTGAAAACAGGAAACACACGTGGGGACTGCTGCTCGGAAATGGGGGCGTGGGAAAAGGGGGGAAGATTAGGGTTTAGTTTTAGGACAGAGTGATTGAGAGAATAAGGGAAACCCGAGTACGAACTGAGAGGAAGAATAAGGAAGCATTAGACTGCCTAAGAAAAACAAGCATTTGCAATGCAATAGGTCTCACATTTATGCGAGTTTGCGCTATTGACATTGCAAATAACAATGCCTTTTATTTTTATTTTCGTTATTGAAACATAAATAAAAGGCATTCTCATTTACAATGCCAATATCTTATACTCGCGTAAATGCAAGACCTATTGCATTGCAAATGCTTGCTCTTTTAGCACTCCATGAGAGTACACATGTTTTCTAGCTCCCTCCCTCGTGTGCTGCTTCCCCTGTTAAATATTGTATTGTATTGTATATTGGATTTATATAGCGCTTATCTCTAAGCGCTTGCCTTGGGGACCCGTCCTGGCTTTTCCCTGTGAGATAGCCCCAACAGGGCATCCCCAAGGTGAAAGCCAGGCATCCCGCCGCGGGGGGGCCGTTGTGGAGATTAAGCAAGCTCAATGCCCAGAGTTGCAGAGTGTGAACCCACGAGTAGGTCAGGCACCGAAGCGAGAATTATCGAGTCCGTGGACATTTGAGCTCAAGACCCTGCCGCGTCGGGAATTGAATCCTGGTCCCGGGTCTGACCTCTGCTTCAGGGTCTGCCTGCTCTAGCCAGTGAGCCACACTTCTCCACATCTCTACGTACTGTGTTGATTCGGCCCCATGATGCCAGGCATTTGTGTTCAGTGCGCTTGCAGTGTAAAGGGCGGTGATCCAGGAACACAGACCATGGTCAGGAGCCGTGCTCGTGAACACGTGCATGTATACACACCACGGGGCCGGCTTTTAGCGTGAGCTCCTGGGCCCACGCCCAGGGCGCCGACCTACAGAGGGGCGCAGGAGCTGCCTGATGCAGTCTCACACACTGGCTGCAAAGAAAAGGATGTTCAACACTGGCCCCCGTGTCTACGCTGTCTGGTTTACTTCTCATGGACCTCCAGTTCTCTAAGCTCTTCACCTTCTCCTCCACCTCTCTCATTTTTCCAGCAGGTGAGAGGACTAGTGCCAATTTTTGTGTCGCCCAGGGCGCTACCTGTCCCAAGGTTACCCCTGCACAGGCACGCCAGCCTGTGAATCCTCTGACACAGGGGCTGCCCTGCGGGCTCCGTGTCCACGTACCGAGCCTGTGGACATCAGGCCCGGCTCCAGGAATTTTTGTTTGGGTGGGCCAAGGGCGCATTTGGGTGGGCCACTGCGGGCTCAATGTGTCGCTTCTGGAGGTAGCCTACAAATAAAAAAAACTGTACTCCTGCGTGTGATAGAAGGGGATAACAGGAGATTCAGGGCCCTCCATTATTTTCCAAATCACTTTCTAATCGTTAACACTCTCAAAAAGTGTTTTGATCCCATGTAAGGTCCTTTTGATGGGCAGAGGAGGTTTCTGAGGTGGGAGTATCAGGCAAGTAACACTACTCAGCCTGCCTCATTGCCAGCCTTCAGAGAGAATCTCTCTTCATTATTACCTCCATCTGACCCGAGACTCTGCAGTACACTCCCTTCCAGGCCTGATCATCAATTTTCTACAATCTCTCTACCGTGCACCTTAACTCACAGCTAACCTTGTTCCCCAGCCCCATATCAGGCACCACCTGGTTTCATTCTCCATAATCCCACTAAAAAGATTTGTAAAATCACCTTCAAACTGAAAACCCTGAATATAAGAGTAAATATAATTAGCACACACTTTAAACTATGTTACACAGTGGCCCTAATGACCCAACTGCTAATTAAATAAGCAAAAACATTACAGGGTCTATTATAGCGCCGGTGCAAAAGTATTTATTGGTGTCCCACCACTGACCTCTTACTCGATAGACAACTTTACTACCACCCTCCAACAGTGCACTTCATCTCTCCTTAGCCCCTTTCAGTCATGACCTCCTCATCAGACTCCCTTCCTACCTGCCCCCTACCAGTGTCCCTCATCACTCCAAAGCCCCTCCCCATGACCACCTCCTCAGACTCCCACACAAATACTCTCCACCAGTGCCCCTCATCGCTCCATAACCCCTCCCCCCATTGACCTCCTCCTGAGTCCCTCACCGCCACCCTCCACCAGTGTCCCTCATCGCTCCAAAGCACCTCCCCCATGACCTCATCGGATTCCCTCATTGCCACCCTCCTCCCAGACTCCCCCACTACCACCCTCCACCAGTGCCCCTCATCACTCCGTAGCTCCTTCTCATGACCTCCCCCTCCTCGGATTCCCTCATTGCTATCCTCCAACACTGGCCTTCATCTCTCCGTAGCCTCTTCCCCTCATGACCTCCTCCTCAGACTCCCTCCCTACCACCCTCCACCAGTGCCCCTCAGCGCTCCATAGCCCCTCCCCATTACCTCCTCCTCAGACTCCCTCCCTACCACCCTTCACCAGTGCCCCTCATCACTCCAAAGCTCCTCTGCCTCATGACCTCCTCCTAAGACTCACTCCCTACCACCCTCCACCAGTGCCCATCACTCCAAAGCAACCCCCCTCATGACCGCCTCCTCAGACTCCCCCACTACCACCCTCCACCAGTGCCCCTCATGACCTCCTCCCAGACTCCCCCACTACCACCCTTCACCAGTGCCCCTCATCTCTCCGTAGCTCCTCCCCATGACCTCCCCCTCCTCGGATTCCCTCATTGCCATCCTCCAACACTGTCCTTCATCTCTCCGTAGCCTCTTCCCCTCATGACCTCCTCCTCAGACTCCCTCCCTACCACCCTCCACCAGTGCCCCTCAACGCTCCATAGCCCCTCCCCATTACCTCCTCTTCAGACTCCCTCCCTACCACCCTTCACCAGTGCCCCTCATCACTCCAAAGCTCCTCTGCCTCATGACCTCCTCCTAAGACTCACTCCCTACCACCCTCCACCAGTGCCCATCACTCCAAAGCAACCCCCCTCATGACCGCCTCCTAAGACTCCCCCACTACCACCCTCCACCAGTGCCCCTCATGACCTCCTCCCAGACTCCCCCACTACCACCCTTCACCAGTGCCCCTCATCTCTCCGTAGCTCCTCCCCATGACCTCCCCCTCCTCCGATTCCCTCATTGCCATCCTCCAACACTGTCCTTCATCTCTCCGTAGCCTCTTCCCCTCATGACCTCCTCCTCAGACTCCCTCCCTACCACCCTCCACCAGTGCCCATCACTCCAAAGCAATCCCCTCATGACCGCCTTCTCAGACTCCCTCCCTACCACCCTCCACCAGTGCCCCTCATGCCCTCCTCCTCAGACTCCCTCCCTACCACCCTCCACCAGTGCCCATCCCTCAAAAGCAACCCCCCCTCATGACCGCCTCCTCAGAGTCCCTCCCTACCACCCTCCACCAGTGCCCATCATCACTCCAAGGAACACCACCTCATGATCTCCTCCTCAGACTCCCTTCCTACCCCTCCACCAGTGCCTCTCATCACTCCAAAGCCCCTCCGCCATGACCTCCTCTTCAGACTCCCTCACAAACAACCTCCACCAGTGCCTTCCATCTCTCCGTATCTCCACCCCACATGATGCCCCCTCGGATTCCCTCATTGCCACCCTCCAACAGAGCCCATCATCACTCCATAGCCCCTCTCTCATATGCATTTTATTTCTTGTATAGCGCTACTCGTAGTGTAGGGTATCACAGTACTGTACATCTCACACACACATTATGCAGACACAATGATTCATAAAAGTATCCAAATCAGCCTATAGGGAATGTCACATAAGCTAATGAAGATTACCACGTGTAGGAATCACATCTCATCCATGCTGCTGGTGGCAATATGTATTAAGAGGGTTGGGTCTGGAGAACCACAAACACAGGATTTAAAGCATACTCCAGTGGCTGGCTGTACTGATTAGAAATTATATCTGCCCGGGGGCGTGGTTTGGACGCCGAGAGAGATGGCGGCGCTGTGATTCCCTCTGCCCGTGCCGGGATCGTAATTTGAATAGGGGGACCTGTTTTACTGCTCTGCCACCTCCATGGTTCATTGATTTGTCAACCGGAATGCGAGAGGAGCATGTAGAGGGGCCGCGCACGAAAATCTGAAGACGGGAAGGGGTGTTTAACCGCCTCGTGTGTTTCCCGCCGGTGACTGCAGTGTCTGAAGCGGACGAGGAGACCGCGTAGCCCCGCTGCCGGCGAGAACCAGGCATCGCATCTGGACCACGAGTGAGAGCCGAGAGCTGCAGGGCTAAATATGGACTGAATAAAATCGTGAGTAATTCGTGTGTAAAACGATCACCTCTATGGTCGTTAGACCCATGTGGATTCTCTGACGGGAGTCGCGCTACCCGCGATCACAAAATGGCGGCTTCTGCCTTTCATAATGGGAGTTTCTGAGCCTCTCCGTGAGTTAGTGAGTGCGACAGGATGCACGATGCACGCAACTGGCAATCAGCGTGACAGTCTCTGCCTACTACCTTGCAATCCTTGCCGCTTGTGAACCATGCGTGCTGGGAGCGGCCACAAAGAAGCTTGAGCACCAACTTTACTAGCGCTTATCCGGCAATAACGACTGGGACATATGCAGGTTACAAGTTCATAGCAGTATTGATCTGAGCAGACTCACTGCAGATGTAGGCTCCTGCGCTGGGGAACACCACTAACTCGCATGTCTGACACGTGATGGCAGAGTCTGCCTTGATGATTGAATAGCTGTAAGGCGCTATATGGGTCCTTATAAATCTACAAAGGTGTACTGTGTTGCTCCTGGTGACCTGTGGTCTGTGGTTTGAAAATCAATGGATGTTGAGTCTTGCTCCTGCATGGGCTAACACACTACTTCAGTGATACATCATAGAGCTGCGCAATTTAGCCGCCCGGAACGCAATTTACAACACCATGCGAGTCGAGCTGTGTGCATGTCTATATTCATGCAGGCCTTACATGCGCATGAGGGATACCATATAGGTGATGCACAAGGGGCACATAGGTAGAGTGAACAACGGCCCTTGATAGTCCCGTGAATATATGTTTACTTGAATATACCTGACTCGAAGAAGGTGCACTTGAAGAATCGAAGACAAGCACTCCGAAGGGGGCGTGTGCTGCAATGGCGGACAACAAAGAGATAGCGAAAAGCTTGAAGAGGCTTAAATATGAAAACCCGAATTCACCCAACAAGGCGGGAAAAGGCAGTACGGACCCGGTGGAGCTGATACTAAACAGACTGGATGAAGTGAGAGATCTAGCTAGAGCAACCAAAGAGGAAGTGGCGGCGATCAGGCAAGACAACCGCGACACCAATGCAAAACTGGTTGAAGCAGAATCAAGGATTAGCAGGCTCGAAGACATGGAGGTTAAATCGGGCTCTGCCATAAAGCGCCTATGTATAGCTGCTGACCACACAACGCGGAAACTAGCTGAGTTGGAGGACAGGAATAGGAGAGGAAACCTACGAATTTTTGGAATTCCGGAAGGTTCAGAGGATCAACATGAGAGCTGTGTGGCCTTTTTGGAATCATGGTTCACCCAATCGACTAACATGACCTTTGAGCGCACGCTGGAGTTTGATAGGGCCCACAGAGTGCCGGGCAGAATGTTCAAGAATCAGAAAGGCCCTAGAGCTATTGTGTGTAAGCCACTACGCTATCAGCATGTAGAGCAGATTCTGGGCTTTATGCGGAAAAATAACCATATTCTGTGGAATTCTGCCAAAATTTACATTTCACAGGACTATAGTAAGGAAACGGTGGACGTCAGGAAGGCGTTTTTGGCTCTCCGACCACAGTTGAAGAAGAGGGGTTTCCAGTATGGGTTCATGGGCCCAGCAAAGTACCGTGTGATTATCCAAGGCTCTCCGCACATCTTCTCTGACCCACTGAAATTGAAACGGATGCTGGATGGTCCTGAGGACTTGGACATGGAAACGAATAAGCCCGAGGACTTGGAGGATCAGGCCTCAGCCTCAGCCTCAGGATATAAGTGAATGTGCTTTGCTCACGCATGCCGTGCAACTTACATATGTGTGTTACATATGTGTTGTCCTCTCTCTTGTGGGGAGGGTTTGAACACTCTAGGCTATGCATAAGTTCTCTTCTCATTAAGTGTCCTTTGAATGAGTGGATCCGTTGTTGCTCTTTAGCTGTAAAGAATGTTTCTACTGTTGCCTGTTAGCATACTGTGATTCAGTAATGTAATTCTGCCTACAGGTTATCACCCCTATCCGGTGGTGGTACATCCGTTGTTGCTCTTTAGCTACGAAGATTACCTCTATTATTGCATGTTAGCATAATGTGTCTCAGTAATCTAATTCTGACTGCAGGTTATCACGCCTATCTGGTGATTATGGGTAGGAACACGTTGGTTGATCGTGTTGTTGTTTCGCACTTCACCCTATGGCCCGCAGGACTACATGACTATCACGCTTCTTTCCTTGAAGAGGCCCCTTGGGCATTAGCGTACCTTTGTTGCCTTACTTAATGGTCGTTGACATACCTGTTATAAACATGTCGTACCAGTTCCCTGTTCCACAATCTTCTAAGTATGTATACGTGCACGGGGAAGTTGCAGTGTTACCGCAGTCTCTTTCCAGTCACCATGCCTGCTATATACAGTTGGGGTGGGGAGGGTGGGGGGGTGAGGGGATTTTGGGTTGGGCTGTGTGTTCTGTGTCTTTTTCTAGTTTTGTCCTTTTGTGCTTGCGCAGTCTATTCTGATTTGATGCTCAGTGGAGGGTCAGGTGGTGGGCTCTTCTTCCACGCTTGTGGGCTCCATAGATCCAAGAGCGTTTTCAATCTACCGTGTTGCGGTTTGTATTATGTGAGAGATGTAATTGTACCTATGAAAGTAAGAACTAATGATGTCGCATAATGCAATCAGTACTCCGTTGGGAGTGTGTAATGTCGACCAACTGAAAATATTATCTCTTAATGTTAAAGGTCTAAACCAACCTGTAAAGAGACAGAAGATAATGGATTACGTACGGGGATTGAGGGGTGACATTGTGTTATTGCAGGAGACGAAGCTCGAAGCTAAGCAATTTTACCACCTGAGAAATAAGTATTATAATGAGGTTGTGGGTGCGGAGGCTGTGAATAAAAAGAATGGTGTTCTGATACTGGTTGCAAAGAAATCTAAGGTGGAAATTTTGTCCTCTGAGGCGAGTATAGACGGGAGGTGGATCACAGCCAAACTGAGCAGAGACAGGACAGAGTTTTATGTCACGAACATCTATGCTCCTAATACCAGTGACCTCAAATTCTGGGAAGATCTGAATAAGCATGTTGGAAATGTCCCCGATGATGCTGTTCACATATTGGCCGGGGATTTCAATCTTCCGATGGATGCTACTCTAGACAGAGATTCCCATTGTCCCTTCACATCAAATAAATCACATAAAGCTTTCCTTAATTTATGTCAACGCTTTCACCTGGTAGACACATGGAGGCTTCAAAACCCCTCGGAAAGGGATTACACTTTTTATTCCTCGCCACACGATTCGTACTCTCGAATCGATTACATCCTCATGTCTCAAAACGGAATCCCTAGAATAGAGTCCACTTCTATTGAACCACGTGTAATGTCTGACCACTCATGTATCTCCTTATCCATTGCTAATGTTGTACCCTCCTCTCGCCAGACGTCCTGGCGCCTGAATGACGAAATCCTGGGAAAGGAGCAACATAGGGCCACGTTGCTATCTGCGATCTCTTCCTATCTGCAGGATAACAAAGAGGGGGACACAACTGATCTTATCAGGTGGGAGGCATTGAAAAGCACGATAAGGGGTGTATGCATCAAAATCAGATCAGCAATGAACAGGGACTATCACGCAAACCTTGAGGCCTTAGAGAAGGAAATTATAACTTTGGAAAGTGAACATCTGCAGAATAGGGATGACGTGTCTCTTCATGCCTTGGCAAATAAAAAATATGAATATAATAAAATAGTTAGTGAAAGGGCGGGGGTTTGGCTTGATAAGAGAAGAAGGTTTATGCTATGCGACTCCAATAAGGCTGGTAAGAGTCTAGCTTCGTATCTGAAGTTTAAGGTCCAGAAGAATTCTATCAATGTCATTAAAGATGCCTTAGGGGAGTTACATTCCGAACCAGACAAAATAGCAGACGTATTCAAAGTATTTTATGAAGATCTATATGCAAAAAATGAAAAGGTGGAGGGACACAAGACTAAGGCGTATTTGGATGGATGTGTTCTTCCACGGCTATCTGCCGAGGACCAGGTTAGTCTTAACTGCCCAATTGATGCTGTAGAAATAGAGAATGCAATTAAAAATCTGAAGACAGGGAAGGCCCCGGGGCCTGATGGCTTCACGGCGAAATTCTACAAGACCTTTTCCTCCCTCTTAGTTGAGCCCCTTTTTCGTCTATTTCAGGAAATAAATAACTCAGGTGAGGTCGGAGGCACTCTGGCAGAAGCGATCATTGCAGTGCTCCCTAAGGAGGGTAAAGATCCTTCGCTCCCGAAAAACTACAGACCCATATCACTGATTAATATAGACTGCAAGATCTTAGCTATGATACTCTCTGCCCGCCTTCAGAAGGTCCTTCCCCAATTAGTTCATCCGTCCCAAGCAGGGTTCCTTAAAAATAGGTTGTCCAGCGACAACACGAGGATTTTAACACATGTATTAGAAAAGGCGAAATTAATAGACACACCCACAGTAGCTATAACGTTGGATGCCGAAAAAGCCTTCGACAAGGTAGATTGGTCCTTCCTCGAAGCAGTCCTACATAAATTCAACCTAGGTGACACCTTTACGAGATTGGTAATGTCCTTATACTGCTGCCCCTCAGCAAGGGTTCGAGCGGGTGGTTCCTTTTCCTCCTCCTTTTGTCTAAAGCAGGGCACGAGACAGGGATGCCCCCTATCTCCCTCATTGTTCTTACTAGCGATCGAACCGTTCTTGTATCACATAAGGAACGACGCTAATATAGCGGGCATTACATTTGGGGATTGTACGGTTAAATTAACAGCATATGCGGATGATGTGCTTGTCTTATCTGAGAGAGCTGATGAAGCAATTCCTGCACTTATGGCTGACATCGATGAATTCTCCAAGGTATCTGGCTACAAGCTCAATAAAGATAAAACGGAGGTTAAACTCCTGAACAACATAGGGGACAAAGGTATCATTGGGGACTCTGGTCTTACCTGGCAGCCTCACTGTTTTAAATATCTGGGGTTGGACTTCGACAAAGATCTGGTTTCCACTCTGAAGATAAATGAGGAACTAACTTTAAAGAAGATAGCTACACTATTGGAAGGGTGGTCTCCGAAGTTCATCTCCTGGTGGGGCAGAGCGGAGACGCTCAAGATGATGACTACTCCGTTGGTCAACTATCTAGCTAGCATGCTCCCTATGTCGTTTTCGGACAATTTTATTACTAGAGTAGACAAACTGTTTGGTAACTTCCTGTGGCGTGGCAAGAAAGCCAGGATTGCACTAAAAAAGCTGCAATTAGCGAAAGATAAAGGCGGCCTGGGCCTGCCCTCTTTCAGGAATTACCAGACAGCATTCCTCTGCAAACAAGGTGCCCAATGGTTGACAAATTCCCCTCTCTATACTCCGATATGGATCAATATTGAGGAATCCTTAGTAAATCATGCCCCTCTTGCATCCTTCCTCACTATGGACCTAAAACATTTACCACACTCCAAATATATAATCCTGAATACTAGACGGGCGTTACTTAGACTAGACCTCACACACAAAACAAGGTTAACATTCACTAGGTCGTCTTTCTTGTCCTTGTGGGGAAACCCCTATCTTAAGCATAACGTAGATAGACTGGGCTGGGAATCATGGTCCGGGAAGGGCATTAACTTAGCAAAGGATTTGTATGATGATAAAGGTCCAATCCCGTTCTCGACCTTGCAACAGAAATATGACCTTACTCCGATGGAATTTTATGAATTCTTGAAAATCAAAGCTGCTCTGACCGCTCGTAACTTCTCTCCCTACACCCCTTGGTTAATACTCCATCTCCCTCGATTTATGTATGCGGGTCACTTTGTCTCTAGGGTTTATAAATTGTTATTACCTCTACCCACGAAAGCTCATAAAAAGGTGGAATTGAAATGGGAGGCTGAACCAAACCCAACGGGAATATGTTTTGATTGGGAAATAATCCATAAGGCTGCTCTTACCCATAAAGTATCTCCCATCCTATTCCAGACAAAATATATGCTTATAAACCGGGCGTTCTGGACTCCGGATAGACTCTTTAAATGTAAATTAAGAGACTCATCAACATGCTGGAACTGCCAGTCAGGTCCAGGGGATCTTGCTCACATGTTGTTTTACTGTCCTGCTCTAGGAGCTTATTGGGATAGAATATTCGACTGCATCTCTTTCGTTTTCAAGATCAAACCTGCACGGTCCTTCGTATATGTGATCTTAGGAGCCCTTGACCCGCAGCTGTCAAATGATCAAGACCGCCTGCTCCTGGACTTAATGCTTACATTGGCCTGTAAGGTGGTTCTGTGCAAGTGGAAAAGTGCGCATGAGGTGCACTTCAAAATCTGGCAGGAGTGGTTATCATTCCTGAGGGGTGCTAGCAATCCGGCACTTCAGGCATCTACATGGAGGCCGTCAAAATAAGAAGCTGTGGAAATCATTGGACGCCTCCTCTTTTCACTATAAGCCTCCCTGAGGCAGTCGCTGTTGTACTGTCACGTTCCCCCTGTAGTATTTGAGAAATGCTCTATTTGTTCTCCTAAGGGCCCTTGCCTCTGTATCCATGCACTGAGCGTTATATATGTACTTGTACCTCAACTTAGCAAGCACTGTCTTACTTTATTTTCATATTCTTTGCTTTTGTGTAATTGTACATCGCTAAATGTATCAGTCATCTCTGTAACGGAAGAATTATTGTACTGTGTTTCTTTTGCTCTCTTCTACTTCAATAAAAATGATTTGAAATAAAAAAAAAAGAAATTATATCTGCCCAAACTCTGTATTGCAACATTCGAATAATGAAATACTGGGAAAATTCGAACTAACTAGCAATACAAAAAAAAAATCTAATTATACCATTCTGGTTTGTATACACGTCTTTGATCACACTGTCCTATGTATCAAAGGATCTTTGTGACAAAGGCAGTAACCCACTGAGCTATCCACGTTAACTACAGTTATATTGCATTTAAATACTACAAACCAAAAAAAAGAACGCTCTCCAGCAAGATCAACAATCCCCAAGGTTATTTGGACATTTAGTTGTCGTGCATCCTTGCAGAAACACTCATGAATGATACCAACGATTTAAACACACGATGTAAAAGAAAATGAAATAAACACGGCGTTCTAAGTATGTCTCTCAGATTTAAAAAACACAATAGCCACACATTCTCTTTCCTGCTCCTTACGAACTCTGTCACAGCCAGATCTGGTAAACAAACAGCTCAAGGGGTCAGGAAGGTCAGGAAAACGAAACGGCAAAACAAACTCCTCTTTACCAGCAGAAAAGAATTAATTATCCACAAATCCAGTTCCAACGAAAGGCTTTGTCCCCTTCGCAGTGCCCCTAATGTACCTGCACGAGTCGGCGGGGACACAGCCGACCTGCCTAATAGGAGATACGTGATTGGGGGTGCGAGCCCAGGCCCAATCACGCAACTCCTAAAGAAAGATAACGTTCGAAGAACGTTTTAACTTGCAGTGGCCATATTCTGCTGGCCTTGCTGACGTCACTGCCAGGGCCAAGGGTTATGTTTGGGTGGGCCAGGCCAAAGTTTGGGTGGGCCCGGCCAAAGTTTGGGTGGGCCCGGCCCACCCGGCCCACCCGACCCACCCTCTAGAACCGGGCCTGGTGGACATAGAGACACGTCTCTGAGAAGGGTCAGAGTGCGGCGCCCCGACCCGACCTCCTCTTCATCACATAAACATTTGTCGTTCCCAGGGTATAGGCACATCTTCCTGCAGCTGCCTCTGTTTGGAGGCAGTAAACTGCGCCCTGCTCATTTATCGAGCCGAACGTCGGAAAGCGTTTGAAAAGCCAGCTTATCTTTGTGTTCCAATTATTCGAACAGCCTGGTAACCTACGGAACCCTGCTGAGAAGTGGAGAGCTTTGATGCCGTGGAAGAATTGAAGGTAAAAGGGGCAAAAAAAAATATATCCAATATCCAATATACCCGGAATCTCTGGCGAGGTTTGTGGAGGCTTGGCAGTGGCGTTCTTTCCTCGCAAGTAGTCAGTTGCGGTGGCAGCTCGTTTTTGGAGGTGCCTGGGCCGGTTCTGCTGAGACGCTGAAACACTGTTTTTTCTGGATTACCGCACCTCGAGAAGCGTGGACTGTGGTGGCCTGTGGAGGCTTGGCAGTGGCGTTCTTCCTTCACAAGTGGTCTGCTGT
The DNA here is from genome assembly GCF_964263255.1 of Lissotriton vulgaris. NCBI lineage: Eukaryota > Metazoa > Chordata > Amphibia > Caudata > Salamandridae > Lissotriton > Lissotriton vulgaris. The sequence goes on from NC_141685.1 coordinate 881,119,316, forward strand.
GGCGCCGGCTCGCTTTCCTTGGCTTTCCTTGGCTCTTGCAGCGTTATTTCAGCGAGTGCACCGGCTGGCTTAGTTCTTTAAGACGCCAGCTGTTCAGTGAGCTCAGCTTGTGTCCGTAATTCAAAAGTTGTCCCGCTGTGGTTGAAGTGTGGAGAGGACTACGTGTCCCATCATTCCTAGCAGCAATTTGCAATTCTTTATCTTCTTGTGGAAATAAACTGGAAATAAGCCGGAAAAAAGCTGGACGATTGCTGGAGAGTGATTTCTGGGGACTGTTCAAATTCAATAGCAGGCTCCCACTTCAGCTATTTCCACCTATTTTGGAACTTCAGTCTTTAATGGGCAAACTCACGGGTTGCTGCAGAATCCCGAAGTAGAAGTTGGAAACCCTTATTGCCTCGCCAGTCACCTGGGTCACACGCCACACGCCGAGATACCGCCGCCGCCGCGCCTGGAGACATCAGCGGCAGCAGAGCGGACTCGGTATCCCAGGGGGCCCTGCTCTCGCGCACGTTGTGCGCGTCATCATCTTGCGCCAGGAGGCGCCTGAAAAGCCGGGTCTTCCCGCAACGCGGGACGCGAGCGGGACGCCCAGACAGTCCAAGTCTGGCCACGACTGAACTGGACCAAGACTCTTGTCATTTCTCCATTGCGAGGTATTTACTCGTTGCTGAAGCCTCTAAGGCTTTATTACTGTCTGCTTACTGTGAAAAGTGGAATAGTACTGTTATTGCAAGTGGGCCACTAGCTTTGCATATATTTGCATACTGCATTTAGCTTTGGTCATGTCTAAGCAAAAATCACTTATCGCTCCCTCCAACACCATGGACAATTATTTAGTCCAGGTGGTGGCAAAAATAAATAATGAGCGAAGGTCCTCCTTGGGACTTAGTACCTCACCAATAGTTACCCAAATGGAGACCTCAATGGTGAATTTATTGGATCTGGATGCAACAAATGACATTGTAACATCTTCCCAACCAAACACTGATAGGCCTCTGCTAAATGTTTCAACCAATTCAAACCCAGATATAATAGTGGAGGATGACCTAGTTGACCTACACCAAGATCTAGATGTAGTAGAGGAAGATCTCCCCCAACCAGCGCCTGTCCCCGCGCCGAGAGTAGCCAAAGGGGCCACCAAGATTCAATCCAAACGAGGTGGGCTGCGTTCAAGCAAGAAAAGGCCAGCATCTCCCCCGAATAAAAGTGCCACAGAAGTTACAGAGAGAGAAGACAATGGTAGTATGGGGTGGGACGATGCCAATATTAAAAAACATATGGGTATGTTGGATTCAAAATTAAGTCGCATAATTAAACCTTTGTTATCTAAGATTGATCATCTCACTGATAAAGTTAACAAACTTGAGAGCCTCCTGAAAAGCACTAATGATAATGTGGGGGACATACCCAATCAGGTTGTAAGCAAGATTGAGCAAAAACAAACCATGGAAAAACCACCAGGGGAAGGAGTAGAGACAACGGTTCCAACTTATTCCCTCCCACTACAATCAGAATCATGTATAAATATCCCTCTAGTCGATGGTCCTACGGCAAGACCAGTATTGATCGATGAACCTGGTTTGGGATTAGAAGTAGGTCCGGTGGAGCTAATTGTAGAAGCCTCCCCTCTGATCCTGGTTCTTGCCAATGTTCCACCCCTGAAAACAGGCCAGATTGAATCTCCCCAATCTTTATTAAATAAAGCACTGCTCTGGTTGAGTAACAACATGCACATTTCTCCCTGGGGCAAACAAAAGTTGTCAGAGGATCTGTTAACAGCAAGAAGAGTGAAGTGGATAGGAAGTAGCCCTAAGAAATTCGAGGGCGACTGTGTGGTATTGAATTTTAAAGGCCCTGAAGTTCTACCTGAAATCCTACCTAACCTATTCCCCCCCAACGTAGAACAGCAGAAATAATTCCACTCACGCTGGACTTCTTCTATAGTAGAAGAGGACTGGTAGCAAACCCAAGTGTGCTAAGGACCAAGTGGTCAGTTGTGGGTAGCAGAAAGGCAAGGGGTGACCAAATTTGTGACTGGGGGTTAAACATGGAAAATAGATTTTCTGCCCTGTCTAATTTAAATGAGTGTGATTGACTCAAAGGATCAACAAATGTGCCAGGAAACATACAGGGGATGTCAACATACCCAACTGCTCTCAATATGGTGCGCACACAAACTAACACACAGGCAGAAAGATGTAGGGAATCCTTAGATCTTAACGCAAGGGGGGTGGATATTGTCTCATAGGACAGATATAGTAATCCTAAACATGTAAGAATCGATGGTCGGTTGACTGTAGAAGAACTATCTGTCCTAACAGATACTGCCGTAGTAACCTTGGAGACTAGATTATCCCCAACACCCGAGCCTGCAGATAATGATACAGGGCCGGGCCAGGCAGGGCCAAATTTGGATAAATCTATCCTGACTTTTATGGAATATTGCGGGTATAGCAAACAAAATGGCAACCCCAGAATGGTGCGATTTTATTGATCTCTTTGATATCATTCTGTTACAAGAAACATGGTCACTAAGCCCAGTCTTTCGACAGGGGTATATAAACTTTTTTATCCCCGCAACAAAAAATCGAATTGACCGCCCTTCAGGAGGCCTACTGATATGGATACGCCAGTCGCTGAACTGCACAATAAGACAAAGATCCCTACCAACTAATGATATCCTAGGACTTGATATTAGATGGGACAATGGACAGGAGCTTGCTCTTTTTAACATATATGTCAGGGGGGTTGGGTGTGGGAAATCCTCAGATGTAGTGTCTGCCCTAGAACAGGAATTAGAGCTGCGAAGAGTCTCTGCCTGGCAAGAGGTCTAGGAGAGGCTAATGGGCGCACGCCCTCTGACCGAAATGGGAACAGCACATTTGATAACGGCCGGGCATCCAGCAGAATAGACTACTTCTTATTAGATGTGAGGGACTGGAGTAAATTGATAGATATGGTTGTGGAATCAAGAATGGAAAGTGATCACAACCCTTTGTGTATGACTCTTCACCCATATCAGGGGATTGTGGGGCAAAACACTAGGGTTGAATTGATGGCCAAGGATCTAATCTGCTCAAATAACCAGCGTAACCTGAAATGGGGAAGGCTGGTAGAAGATGTAGGGAAGCTAGATGACCTCAAGAGAACAGTGGTAGAGGAAATAAATAACATCAAACCTCATATTGGGAAGTCCCATCCAAGACCACATGATAGAGGCCCACATAAAATTCTTCTGCAAACTGCAAGGCTTCTTCCTAAAAACGGTAGACCGAAGCAAGGGTAAAAAACATCTACCAAAACAGGGTTGGTATGATAAAAGCTGCAGATTGGCACGACAAAACTTGAGTAGCGAACTAAGAAAGGGTAATACTGATGCAGTTAGGAAAGCGAGGGACTTATATAGACTAACCCAAAAACAAGCCAAGAGACGGTGGGACGAAGAACGCTGGTGTGAGCTGAAACATGCTTGCGTAGCTAAAGATTCTAAGCTATTTTGTTCCACGGTAAAATGGGATAGGGGAGGGATAGCTGCCCAACCACAAAACCATGTTGCAAAAAGTAAATGGATCGAGTTTTTCGAGCCACAATATGCCCGTAGCCTAACGCAAGTTACTGATACTCCCCCCCCCAACTGTTTATTTTACACACAAAGTATTTAACAAAAATGATGTTAGTATTGCTTTGGATTGTGTAACGGGGGGAAGAGCTCCGGGTATGGACGGTATTCCGGCAGATGTGTTCTTAACAGACCGGAACTCATGGTGTATATATTTTTCTTGGTTGGCGAATGCAGTGGCCATGGGAGGGGAAGTGCCTCCCTCCTGGAAGGGAACTGAAATTATCCCCGTATTTAAAAAAGGCGACAAATCCCTTCCAAAAAATTACAGACCCATCAGCCTGATAGATACAGCACAGAAGCTGATGGGCCGACTAGTGCAGAATAAACTGCAAACATGGATAGAGGAAAATAACATCTTGTCGCCATACCAAGCGGGGTTCCGCCCCTTGACTAGTTCTATAGACCAGGTTTTCAATTTCATTGCTATTTACTGGAGAAATGTAACTTTGAAAAACGGCACTCTATACGCCGTATTTGTGGATTTAAAAGCAGCCTTTGACCTAGTGCCAAGAGAAAAGCTGTGGAGGACTTTGGCTGAAGCAGGTTTAAGTCCAGAACTTCTCACTCTTCTTGTGCGCCTGCATGAAAATAATTACGCCAAAATCAGGTGGGGAGCGCAGGGAGAAATGACTGAGCCATTTCCTGTAGAACGGGGGGTGCGGCAAGGGTGTGTCCTGGCCCCAACACTATTTTCCATCTATATTAATGGCATTGTGGACTATTTGAAAAAATCGCCAAGTGATGCCCCAATCATAGCAGGCTCACATGTCCCTGTCCTTATGTTTGCGGACGACACGCTTATACTTTCACGCACACCGAGCGGTCTCCAAAAGGCTGTCAATGCATTTGGCGAATTCTGTGATAGCCGGGGCCTTGAGCTGAACACAGCCAAGACAAAATGTATGTGTTTGAACCGACAGTCCACATTTAAAGGTGTAATTATGTATAAGGGTACTCCCCTTGAGGAAGTAGAGGCTTTTTCCTATTTAGGAATAATCTTACAGGGCAATATGAAATGGAAATCACACATTAACACAGCAGTATTAAAGTTTAGCCAGCTTGCAGGCGCAGTTGCACTCAAACATAAAGCCTCGCTGACAAAACCCATAAACTGCGCCCTAGAAATTTACAACATGAAAGTCTTGAGCGCATGTCTGTACGGTTCTGAACTCTGGGGCTTTTCAAATTTGGTAGATTTGGTTGTAGCGGAAAACAGATTTTTGCGAGGGCTGGTAATGGCCCCGCAAAGCACACCTATAATCCCATTGAAGTTGGACCTTGGTAGGAAAAGCATCGAGGATATAGCCCGATTGCAGCCATTGTTGTATTGGAGGCGCCTGATGGTGACCCCTGAGTTGGCCCACTATGCCGCAGCATTGTCAGATGTTGTTAAGTTTGACCGTTTCCACTGTATTGTATGGCTGAAAGATCTTGCGGGTCTACTGGTAAAGCTACAACTGGATCATCTTTGGGGTAACAGGGATGTGGCTTGCTTTCCGACAAAATCAAAATTGAAAGAAATATACTGGGAGATGGTGTATTCCACAATTTATTGTACTGGGCAAATAGCCAAACTGTCAGCCCGCTTTCTGGACATTAAAATGGTTCCATTCTGTGAAGCCTATTGGGACATAATTGAAAGCCCGCGTGACAGGAAGCTATACTTTCAATTCCGAGTTGGAACACTCCCAGTAAATGCTTTTAAGAAACATTGGATCCCACCGCGGGATGAGCACTGTTATTTCTGTAGTTTTGTTGCCCCTTATATGTTAATCCACGGCGCAAATGGCTACGTCCAGTTTGTCTAAATATTGGCACTCGCAGCCAATCGACTGCACTTAGAATATTAGAATCAGATTGTTCTCCGCTCTTTGCGATTGCTGTAGCAAAATTCCTTGGCTGGGCATGGGTGATTCGCACTCGCACTTTGTTAGCTAATGTGATATAAGGAAATATGGCTATCATGTCTACATTGTTTTAACAAATTTTATGAATTAAGCAAGTATTTTTATCTGTATAGTGTTTTCGACTGTCAATTGTTTAATAAGTATTTTAATGTGATCATTTTAGATGTAGTATTTATTTGTATAGTGATTAGGGAGGTAATGCTTTTATGACAAATGTCGAATAAAGCTTTGAAATTGAATTGCCTCTAAAGCCAGAGAATCCGCAGGCGGGATTAAATTACACCTGGACTCCTCCCCCTTTGGTCCTGACACTCTTACCCTCCCTGGGCTGTGGTGGTCCTGAAGGTCTGATCACGCCCCTCCAAGGACATCTGTCCATCTAAACTGATCGTTGAATGTGTCACTTTTAGATACAACTCACGCTCCCGAGGGGATGGGAGAGTGTGCAAAACACACCAGATGCCAAAGTGTGACAAATAAACAAGTCATTATTGTTATTGGCACATGAGAAACATACAGAACTGTTGCTTTGTATGTGTTGGGTATTATGAAAAACAGTGGTCCATAGGATTAGGTTTTCACAAAAACAGATGCAAATATAGACTCCGATCAGTACTATATTGACTCGTGTTTTCAGTACGCAGCCGGGCCTGAAATTTTATTTCAAATATAAACAAATTTAAAAGACCATCAGAGAGGTCTAATGCAAGAGTTGGTAGGGTACAAGCCTGTACCTATCCAAAAGTACAATCAGAGAGAATTAAGGGGTAGGGAAAAAAGCAAGAAAAAGAGTGTAAAGAATATCAGGCAAAAAGAACATGGGAGCCAACTGTCCCTTGCATCAATAGCATATTCGCAGAGCAAGTTCAGACAACCAATTCATGTAAACTTTACTTCCGCATTTTCGGGAAGCCGGCTTCCCGAAAATGCGGAAGTAAAGTAAACTTTACTTCCGCATTTTCGGGAAGCCGGCGGACTGCCATCAAGCATACCGCCCGTTCTTCACTCGGATTGCGAGTGAGGCAGCACTGACTTCACGCTAAAGACCTTGAAACTGAAAGCACATACTTGGAAGCGGTCTGGATAGAACATACTGGCCCGCGATTCTCGTATCCCTCCTAGCGGGGTATTACCAGTTACTGGATAGGTACTTATGGCAACAACGTCATACCTATCGGAATAGGACTCCAAGGCACCAGCCCTTCACCCTACCATCTCTCCGCGAATTACAGGAGAAACATGAAGATCTTCTGAAAAGGTGTACACCTCACCTATCATTATTGTTTAAAAAGCACATACAGGCAATACATTGTTTATGTCCTGATGATGATCCCAGTTCACTAGGAGCCGGGGATCGAAACGCCGTCGACACTTTTCCAAATTCTGTAACTTTCCCATCGTGTTGACACTGTTACATGAATTGGTTGTCTGAACTTGCTCTGCGAATATGCTATTGATGCAAGGGACAGTTGGCTCCCATGTTCTTTTTGCCTGATATTCTTTACACTCTTTTTCTTGCTTTTTTCCCTACCCCTTAATTCTCTCTGATTGTACTTTTGGATAGGTACAGGCTTGTACCCGACCAACTCTTGCATTAGACCTCTCTGATGGTCTTTTAAATTTGTTTATATTTGAAATAAAATTTCAGGCCCGGCTGGGTACTGAAAACACGAGTCAATATAGTACTGATCGGAGTCTATATTTGCATCTGTTTTTGTGAAAACCTAATCCTATGGACCACTGTTTTTCATAATAATTGACTGCCCAAGGTCCCTAGGTACTGATTGGGTTCCCCTTGTTTTTGTAAAATATTGTATGTGTTGGGGGCAGATGTTTACGGCCATTCCATTAATAGACAGCGGTTTCATAAAATGTGTCACTTGCATAGTGCTCCGATGCCGCTGGTGAGGCTTCCCATCGCGTAGCGCCATGTCCAGAACCATTATGAGCTATGCCGTTAGCTTATCAGTGTAGCGCTATACTAATAAAACTACCCAAATAACTGAATAACATATCCACTACTCAAATTACTTCATTTTTTTTACTATACTGATTTTCAACAGTAATCCTTTATGGGTTCCAGAGTGGCGTGCTACTCGCCAGAAAAGCGCTTCAACACCCATCAGGGGTAACAAGTGCTATATGAATGCAAATCTTTCTTCCCCTTTTATCCCTCCGCTATCCTTCTCACTCCAAGTAACTGACTAATATCCACCACTGAAATTACTTCACATTTCACCATATTAATTCACCACTAATCCTTTGTAGGCTTCCTGAATAACGTGCGTCAACAAGTGCTATATAAATACAAACCTTTGTCCTCCTCTATCCTTCTGCTATCATTCCAAATCCAAATAACTGACTAACCTATCCACCACTTAAAATGTACTCGCATGTTTCACTATACTAATTCAACACTAATCCTCTATGGGTCCCGGAGTAGCGTGCTACTCGCCGAAAAAGTGCTGCAACGCCTCGTCAGGGGTAGTAAGCGTTATATAAATGCAATTACAATACAATACTCCCATTTTTGTCCGGCATGGTGGCTCGAAATGGCAAAAAAAAAAACGGATGCGGATAATACAAGCATTTAAAATGCAATAGGTGCTTCCTTGCACCATGTAAGAACTAAGTCAAAACCACACACCCAAAACTTTATTCCTAAAATGTAGCACAATTGCAAATACAGAATGTAATTAAATAAAATAGCCTACCTTTTCTACCTAGTCCGCCGTCAGGATAGTAATGTTCCGGGCATCTCCTATAAACACTTCCAAAACACTTCCAACGGTATGTGCACATTTGCATATTGTTTAGGAAAAAAAAGCTTTACGCTGAACGCACCACAGACGCATGCAACAGTAAAAATAAAAGTGCCACAAGTAAATATTAAACACGCTGTCTCACACCACCAGTAAAACATCCAATCCCGGTGGGCGTGGGCTAAAGCAGACAGGATGGCAACCAGGAGGCTCCAAGGCAATGACCAAAGTATGTTTAGTATAATTCATGAATAGAAACGACGCAGGCCAATCAAATTTGTTGGCAGAGCGGACACATCACTTCTAGAACCGTTTTGATTCCAAGAAGCCCTCGCATGGCGAGGACAACGCATGCGCGCTGCTATCACCAGGCGAGACCTAAAAAATACAAGCCTCAGGGAGAATGAGACAGGCCTGAATGAGAGACCTTTGAGAGGCAATGAGACAGGCCCGACAGGCAGAAGAAGGCAGATTTGAGGACGAGAAGAAAGCAAAACCAATGGAGGAAATGGACAGATCTGATGGTAAATTAAGACATATCTGAGGTGGGAGAACGAGCTAGACCAGCGACAACATGAGAAAGACAATAGAGGGAGGAGACAGATGCGATGCAGAATGAGACAGACCTATAAATATGCGGATAGATCCCGAGTGAGCATGAGAAAGACCCAGGAGAGAAGAGACAGATCCGAGGGAGAATGGATCATAAATGGAACAGAGAAGGACCCTGATCGGAGTGATAATGAGACATATCCTACAGAGAGAGACAGATGAGGAACTAACGCGGAAAGAGACTGTAGCATCCTGCTACTAATAATGACAGACACTTATATCTCTTTCATAGGAGCTTTATTCCTGCGTCCTACCTCAATCCTGTCCCTGCTCTAACTGCCCCATGTTCCTGTTCTCCGGCTCCTCCTGTTCCTGCCCCTCCCTCTGACTCCACCCCCCAACCACTAGACTACATCCCACAATACTACAGAGACAGACCTTAAGCGCAAGCGAGACAGATGGGAGGGAGAATGAGTTAGACTTGAGACAGCATGAGACAGACCTCAGAGAGAGGAGACAAATCTGAAGCAGAATGAGACAGCCTTGAGAAAGAATAGATAGATCTGAGGGAGATTGGACAGAGAGAAAACACATCTCAGAGAAAAAGAGGCAAAGCTGGGAGAGAGATGAATTGGAATCGAGGGGGAATAAGGCTGACAAGAGAGCAGACAGATTCTAGAGAGACTGAAACGGACTCGAAACAAAGGACAATGATTGGAGTGAGAATGAGAAATATCCCACATAGAGAGAGGGAGAGAAAAGAGATCTGATAGGAGATACAAACAGACCTGAGAGACAATAAAATGTACATAGAGGAACGGAGAAGCAATATCTGACAAAAAAGAGTTAAATACCTGAGATAGAAATGAGACACACGAGAGCGATAAAAATAAACACCTAAAAGAGAGGAGGAGACAGATCTGGGAATAATTAGACTCACCTCACACACCTCAAGAGGGAAGGAGACAGATCTGATGGAGCATGAAACCGGTCTGATGAGAATGACAGACCAAACTACAGAGAGAGAGAGAGAGAGAGAGAGACAAGAAGGAGCATGTCAGGCCTGAGTGGCCTGAGAATGACCCGTTTGATATGGAGACAGACCTGGACAAAAAAAGGAATGAGACAGACCTTAGGTAGATTGAGACAGATCTGAAAAAAATATGTAGATATATCTGAATAAGCATGAGACATACCTGAGCGAGACTAAAGTAGATTGGAGAAAGGGACAGATGTGAGGGAGAGACTGAACAGGCCTGATAGAAAAAGGAGGAGACATATATGAGGAAGAATAAGCCAAACCCGAGGGAGTGGGAGTCGAATGAGACAGACATAAGAGAGAAACAGACACAAAAGAATTGAACAGACCTCAAAAAGAAGACAATCCAGCAGGCCTATACAACAGACCTTAATAGAGAGAGTGCCTGCTTGCGTGAAATGCGTGACAGACAAAGTAAGAAAGATCTGAGAGAGAAGGAGACATAAGATGGAAAATTAGGGCAATGTACAAGAATGAGACAGAGAGCTGAGAGAATGCTCAAAGATAAGAAAGAATGAGGGGGCCCAAAAGAGATTGGGACAATCCTGGCGGAGTAAGTAAGAGCCACCTGCGGGACGGAATGAGACTCTTCTGGGAGATTGAGACAGACTTGTGCTGGAACGAGACAGGCGTTGGACAGGAAATACCATATACCCGAGAGACAACGAGTCAGACCTGTGAGTGAAATAAAGAGACAGACCTCAGAGCAAGAAAACGACACAGACTCGAGAAAGAGCGCAATAACTACGTATTGCAGAGAACGTATGAACATATCATGTACCATACATTCAAGATTCAGGCTCATGCTAGCGTATACAATGAATATAAATTACCTGATTAATGTCCGGTTACATACTGGTAATCTTAACTACTCCGAGTTCTACTCTTCCCTGCACCAGCCCTTACCCAGTGAGTGATAACTCCTCCCACCAGTTAATCACCAAGCTTTAATTCTACTTGTTTCCCGTCCCTCCAGCATAGCCTTCCTTACAGTTCCTGTCACATTTTTTTTTGATAATCAAATAAGAGTTTATTGCTATTAGTTAATAAAAACCATCACAATATACATATAAAAACAATCCTTTTTTTTTAAATAGTCACTTATCTTAGAAACATGAATTAATATTGTTACAGCTCAGGAAAATCTTGTCACGTTAAAAAACATTATCATTGTAAAATGTATTCAGTCATTAGTAGGAATACTCTTCATCGTTGCTATAAATTGACGTTCCTGCCACATGGTATAAAAAGGCATGGTTACTAACCTCCCATCATGTAATACCAAGCTACTTGAAGGAGAAAACAACCCCCAAGGGAAGGGAGTGATTGGAAACTTGGACTGTGATGGAGAAGGGTGGAACTCGGAATAATAAAGTTTACCGGTAAGTAACTGGACATTACCCGCTTATCATTCGTCCTGGTCTCAATTCTTACCCAGTGAACTGATACCCAAGCAAGAAATCGGCTTCACACAGGACCATGATCAGCAATGCACATATTTATTCAGATATAAATGCAACAAAATCCTAATTAACTTCATTAATGACTTTCCACTGAATTCAGAACTGAAGCTCCAAAAGCAGTCAAACCACTTCCCCGAAGTGTTAATCTATAATGATTTACAAACATTTTCAGGGAAGCCCAAGTTGCTGCAGTGCATATTTTTTGCTTAGTAGCACCTGCAAATGCAGCCCAGGAGGCCGCCAATCCTCAGGTGGACGTACCTTGGACTACACTGGGAATACTCTTGCTTCATAGGTTGAGATTATAGCCAAATTCAATTTATTTAAGGTAGCACCAGATGGTTTCAATCCTTACCCAACCAAATCAAAAGTTGCATATAAAGTAAAAGATTTTCTGAAAGACACCTTCATGGCTAGATAAATTGACAAGGCTCTTTTTACCTCTAAATTATGGAGAACCCTTTCCTTCTCCAATTTCGGAGAATGACAAAAAAACAGGTAAAACTAAGTCTTCGGAACAGTTAGGAGGTTACTCTACTTTAGGAACATACATGGAGCCTGGATGTAAGATTATCTTACGTGGTAGAAATCTTAAAACAGGTTCAGAGGACAATAAATTCTCCAACCCTCCTTGCGAGGGAAATTGAACAAAAAAATCACCTTGTCTGTGAGGAAATTCAGTTCTAGCTGCTCCATAAGTTCAAAAGGTAGTTTCTGCAAAGCCTGTAATACCAGAGGAAGATTGCGAGCTGGTAAAGGACTATGAAATAGAGGACTTTTAAGGAAGAAAAAACAGCATGACGGCATTCCTGTCAAATGACCCACAATCTGAAACTCTGGATTACTAAAAGCTCTTACTGCTGCCCATTGCCCAGGTAAGATGGAGACTTCCACACCCTTGTGAGAATCCTCTTTCAGTAACTCCAAAATCATCACTGGCTCTTTTAATAATCCTGACGATTGCCTTTTATTACCCTATTTGTTAAAAGATTGACAGTGTCATAAATATGAGTTGAAGTTGATGGATACCTTAATTGTTGCAGCAATTTAGTGCCTTCTGGAGAAGCATCTCTAGCTTCTAGATTTAACATTTCACCAGCCATGTTCCCAACTGGAGCCACCGTAGAGCTGGAATGAACATGTGGGCCATTTTCAATTGTTAAGGGCCCAGAGGAATTACCCCAGTTGGACTTACTGTGGACTGAAGGAGTGAGGGGCACCATGTCTGGCTATTCCCCCCGGGACTACCAGGAGAAGCATTAGCCTGGTCTCTTTCACTCTTTATAACACCCTCTGGATCAAGGGAATCGAGGGGAAACATATACAGGAGCTCCTTGGGCCATTTGAAAGACATTACGTCTACTCTCCAAGCCCTCTGAGATGTTGTAAATGTGCAGAAATGTGGATTACGGAACTTCTTTTCCGAAACTAACAAATCTACCTGAGGGAGGCCAAATTACTCAACAACTGTTGGAATGTCTGCTTCCTCAACAACAATGTGTACATCAACGGAAAAGCTGTGCTGAGATGATCCACCGCTGCATTCTTTCTTCTCTGTAGATAAATGGCCCTCAAAGATGTCAAATTCTGTTCTGCCCACAAGTAAATGTCCTTAGCCATCAGGTGCAAACCCTGAACCCTGCAACTCCTCTGATGATTGATGTAACTCATGACAATTCAGTTCTATGTTCGCACATACATTTTAATTGAAAAAAATCATCATCATCCACAACTGAATTGGATTTTCTTATCAAGGACCAGAAAGATATTGCAGTGTGTGCTTTGGTGCCATTGTATGCACATAAATGTTATGCTGTGCTATTATTGGGGCAACGCTGAGCACAGCTAAATGAGCCGCCTTCAGCCACCTCCAGTTGGAAGAGGTCCTCCTTTCCTGAGCTGACCAATGTCTCTGAACTGAATTCTGTTCTAACACTGCCCCCAAACCACCAAACTGGCACCTGTAGGAATTACTCTGGTTGCGTGAGACCTGAATGGAGAACCCTCCTTGCAAATTCTTCTCAAGAAACCACCACTGCCTCTATTAACAAATTCAGGCATCCTTTGGAACTTTGTGTTTGTAATACTCCGACCCAGGATCCAAATGAGACGGAAGGTGATTGATAAGAGAATAAAAATAAAATCTAGCTTGTGGAAGGATCAGGATTGCGGATGTCATCAGCTCCTGAATATGAATACGGTATAAGCCGACTGGCTTGATAACAGTCTTGTCAAGTTCACTTTGAATCTCTGAGCTCTTCCTAGAGCAAGAACACCTTTCTCACCTTAGTATTGAATAGTCCCCCTACAAACTGTAGTTTGTTGATGTACCAACTGTGATTTCTCATGTTTCAGGAGCTGACCATGATTTTCTATTACCTTGCACACCTCCTTTACATGTTATTTTTCCTTAGAAAGAGAAGAACAACAAATAAACCCATCACTGAGGTATGGAAATAGCTGAATTCCTTTGTCATGGATGAATCCAATCCACCAAAGAAGCTAGCACCTTAGTGAGGTCCCTAGGAGTGAAGGACAATCCAAAAGGAAGTGCCTGGAATTGGTAATGATCCTGAGCTCATGCAGAAACCCAGGTACTTCGGAGATGCTGAATGCACTTGCACTTGAAGGTACCAGTCCTGGAGATCTATAGGCCACACATGAGAATAGAAAATGTGCGATGCTTTCATTGGGGGCCCCGGGGCTGACAGAGCATCAGCAGGACGAACTGGGTGTTCCTCTGCTGCCGGACGAACTGTGTGATAGTATATTCTCTCTATCGAACGGCAAATCCCCTGGTCCGGACGGGCTACTGGCTATATTTTTTAAAGCCTACTCCAATATATTAATACCGGACTTGATGCGGTGTACACAGCGGCCCTGGACGACTCGACCCTTAAACATCCGCAAAATGAGGCGACGCTGGTCTCCCATCTGAAGCCAGGTAGAGACCCTGAAAATCTTGGTTCCTATCGCCCACTGGCTTTACTAAACACTGATTATAAAATCCTTGCCTCTGCCCTAGCTAGGCATATATCCCTGTTTGTACCAGCCCGGGTCCATAGCGATCAAACTGGATTTGTACCAACCAGGAGTACCTCCCTTAACATCCGCAGGTTATTCAGAGTTCAGAATTATGTGATGCCACGATCTGGATGCTTAGTATTAGACTTAGAGAAGGCCTTTGATTCGGTGGAGTGGCCCTATCTAGCAGCGGTGCTGCATAAATACGAGCTAGGGGATGGGTACTTACAAATGATGCAGTTATTGTACCAGCAGCCCATGGTGTGGCCACACAGGCAAGCTCATATGTGATACAATCAGAGTCAGACGTGGAACTAGACAAGGATGAACTTTGTCCCCATTGCTTTTTTCCCTTGCCATGGAAACTCTGGTGGCTCTACTGCGAGAAAGTGGAGCGGACTGGGGTATACCCCTGGGAGATGGTCTACACACGGTGTCCCTATATGCTGATGACCTGGTGCTGTACTTGAGAGATTTACATGATATACCGCCAGATATATCTAACATATTTCACAGTTTTGAGGAAGTCTCAGGCCTTCAGGTAAATTGGGCCAGGTCGGGCGCTTATTCTTTTAGTGAGAATGTGGACGCAACTGATATAACAATCAACGGCACTGCGCTTGCCTGGTACCCAACAATGTTTAGATATTTGGACATATACATCTACAGATCCCCTTAGGACATACTGGAGGGCAACCTGGTGCGCGCCATCTTCTCCATACGGGCGCAGATACAATTTTGGAAGACTTTGCCACTCAATGTGATGAGTCGCATCACCCTGACTAAAATGATAGTGTTACCCAGGCTATTGTATTATTTTGCAAATCTGCCGGTATATGTCCCGGTGCGGCTGTTTCGGGAGCTGGAGGGGTTAATCAGAGGTCTAATATGGAACACAGGACAGCCCAGGATAACGCTGCAGAAATTCTATGCGCCGCCAGAATGCGGGGGCCTGGCAGTTCCTCATCTTGAATTGTATTACTTAGCTGCGCAGTTACAGTGGGTTGCAAAGTTGCTAAGCGGCAAGAACCTGGCAGATACCGCCACTAAGCCGTGTTCATGGACACAGACACAAATCTATAGCTTATTCCACCCACTGGCGAAATATCCCCGCCCGACACAGTTACATATTGAGTTGGCCCATAGATGCTACCGAAGGAGCCTACAACTAACAAAAGACACTATTCCCTATGCCCCAATACCGCCACTGGTCGGTACACCCCGAGGCAAAGACTTTGTAACAGACATAGCGCTGACGCCCTGGACTGCGGCAGGAGTGGAGACACTAGGAGATCTATACGCGGATGGTACCTTGTTACCCTTCGCAACCTTGACAGCGGATACTGGCCTGCCAGTGGGTCAGTTCCTCCTACACGCAGCCATCATAAGGACATTGACATTGACATGGGGAGATTTGACAATTGAGCCACGAACACATCAGTTGCTGCAGTACCTGCATGTGATGGGGAGGGGACGCATGTGATTCACTGGCTAGTGCAGGCCCAACTTACACATGTGTTGAAACCACCACAGAGACAGCGGGCGCAGTGGGCTGAAGACAGAGGTCAGCCCTGGGCAGATAAAGACTGGGAACGTGTCATGGATTTCAAACTCATACAAACGTATATAATACACAGAGCATATCTCTTTCACCAGACAAGATAAATAAATATTTTAACACCGCCACCACTGCTTGTCCAAGATGCCATCTACGAGATGCTGACCTACTGCACATGCTGTTGTCCTGCCCCCTACTTCCCTCCTATTGGCACACAATAACCAAAACTCTCACCAGTAGCATTAACATCAGAGTGCCACACACATGGGAGGTTTGCATCCTGGGGATTTACAAACGTACGAAAGCCAACAAAGTAAGCTCTAGATTCTGTGACCTAGGTTTAATCACTGCAAAAGGGCTGATAACCAAGAGATATAAACGTAAAGACCAGCCGGAGGCACCCCATTGGCTAAAATCTCTAGAAGATTGGGCACAGGCAGAGAGCACCATTCTTCATAGAGAAGAAACGGCTGGGCTGCGTAAGTTTCCCATTGCACAGGCCTGCGACAATATCCTGAAAACTTTTGTACAAACCAGCACAGCAATGCGCGCTCGGCCCGCACAGCGATTGGAAGATGACGCCTGAAATGATGCCTGGGTGGAGTGAATGGGCCGTGTACACAAGGCACCCTAGGACATGGCTGTTAGATTGGGCATGACCCCACATTCCTTCATGATGCTACATGGACACGATCCTAGACGCATGATGCTTTGGCACCCACGCAATTATGTGCTGACTAGGAACAGCGACCCACTTCTATACTGCGCATGACCCTCAATATGACCTCACTCGAAAGGCACATACCGTACTAGATACATGTTTCTTTATGTACCTGCTATCTCCTTTTCTTTTGTATTTCTTTTAAAGTTTTCTAGTTATGGTTCAAGAGTTGAAAAGCGAAGATATCTTGTTCACTTCCTATCGCCTGTGCCTTATTGTCTATTGGTATTTAATGATTGTGTTACACACAAGTGGTACGAAATGGTTCTTCTAGACATGTTCACCTCTGACCAATCATTGTAGGAAGAAGACCCATATGATAGATATGTCCTGCCCCTCAATCAGAGGTGACAGCATACGTGGGTATCATATACCTATATCAAACTACCAATGCACGTCACCTTTTGCGAACTAGAGGTAAATTACGCTGTGCTTGCTAAATGGTAATACCTGGGACTATATATGTAATGTCACAGTGATATTGATTTTGTATGTAAGAGCAATGAATACCTATGCTTGATTTGTTTGTATCGTGAAAATAATAAACTTGTAATAAAGATATTTTTTTTAAAAATGGGTACTGATCAGCAACTAACCAAAGTCTGAATATGGTGTTGGGAGTTGTGGTTGTGTGGGACACAGAAGATGTTTGTTCCCTTTGCGAAACCTGGATAGGTGAGGGCGTTGGGGCTAGGTGTGGGGTGGAAAGTGTCATTGAGTGCGCAGGCCATTTTAGTGATGGTTTGGATGGGTTTTATTTGGGGGTTGGGATGTTGGTTGCAGAAAAAAAAGGGAAATTTTCAAATGGTTGGTTTAAGTGTAGTGGTATTCAGAATGCTGTGTTTCCAACACCTAACTGTCGCCAATAATATAGGTAGCAGTAGCCGGGATTCACACATACTTACATGAAATATTAAAGGTCTGAGGGTTGCTCCAAATTGTTGATACTTCAAGGAGGAACTCATGTTACATAAGCTGCACCGTCTTTGTATTCAAGAGCCCCACCTATATTTGTCAGAGTAATGAGGTAAACTAATTGTGAACGCTTTGTTTTGCTAATCAAACGAATATTCCGCATTGGAAGGCTGGGCTCGCACTGGAATTGGTAAAACAGTGGAAGCGTGTGATGTTAGCATAAAAAGAGAGAGGTAAATGTATCACCTCTTTGCAGCACCGCAAAGTCACACACGTTTACTGCCCTACTGTCAGTCACCCACACTGTCGGATCCCAACCTCTCCGTCACGACAGCGCTATGGGGGCATTCCAGGAGTCGTACGTGTGCAATCCAACACTATAACTTAAGGATGTTGATTACAAGCCAGCTGTACTGACTGTCTCACCTGGCTTTGTCTCAAAAAATAATGGCTTCTTAGACGGGCATTATCAGGAACTTAGCTTTAGTGGGGGTGTTTGGGGTGTTACACCCCCCCTAGTAAATATATTCTGTAGTAAATAGCTGTTAGCAGGTGCTTTCAGTTGGGTTTGTTGTCTGTAGGATTCACACACACTCACCCACTCTCTCGAAGTTCTTAAAAAATGTTGGTTATTTTACAAAATATTTTGTTTCAAGTACAGCTAACAATCCACACTGCTCACCCTTTCCACCGCCACTTAAGCCCCCTCACGTCCTGCTTCTCAGATAATGTATGTTAATAAGATATGCCAGCTTGATAGTTGGGGGATCTGAAGCTCACACCCCTCAATCTTACTGGCATAGGTACACCCCTGGGCATTAAGTAGGAGAAATGTTTACATTTCCCCAAACATTTCCCTCTTTGGATGTGTGCTGCACTGACTGTACAGCACTCATCCAGTGTGAAATGGAAAAAGAAATGGTTGAGGCATTGGATTTAGTAATGGAAGGGTACCCTTTCAGTGCAGTCTCTATACTAGACAGCATGCCCACGCTTTAACACCATGGTTGGAAGGTGTATGCTTGGCGCTAGGCAGTCTGTTTGCGCACTACTGCTTAGGAAGAGCACAGCAGTGTGGTGATGTAGGGTAAGGCCCAGCACATGTGGGGAATAGCATGTAATAAGGGACACAGACTCTAGATAACAGTTAGCCGGAAAGACCCCGAGCGGTCTTCCGCGTGTTTATTTATACCCCGGCGCGAGCCCGCCCCGGGGTTGTGCGTGCGTGCGTGGGGGAAAGGATACATTGTGTGGGAGAGCCCGGGTGGCTCTCTACATCCCTCCTTTGTTTTAGTCCTTTTCTGCCAGCACACTCTGGGACTCTCGTTCAGGGTGACGCCCAGGCAAAGTCTCTCAACCGCTGACTAGGCTTCGGATTGGGCCTTAGGCTGTATCGGTGGTTCCGGGTCCATGGTGGTTCGACAACCCCAGCCGGGGTTGCCCCTGGACCTCGCTTGCCTCTACGGCCCTTGGCTGACTTTGGTCGGTGCTGGGGCCGGGTGGCGTTGGCCTTGGTTGAGTGTCACCTTGTGACGGCACTGTTGTCGGACTGGGAAAGCTGAAGAAGTCAACGTCCTCATGGTCTCCAGATCCCGTTCTTTCTGCTCTCCCGTGCCCGGCGGCCGTCTCGGTCGCCTTCCTGAAGCATGATACGTTTCTTGTCACGGTTTGGCCTTCTCTCTTTGCGGTGACCATTGTACCTTGTACTCTGTCCACTATCCACACTTCGGGCTCGAATGGAGTTCGGAACTTCCACCCCGGGTGATGATCTTTGACGACTACCACGTCCCCTTCTTTGATGTCCGGTTCCTTGGCGTGACGATACACGCTTGCTTTGGTGTTGGTGGCTTGTCTTCGTGCTTGGGTGGCCTCGGCGTCCCTTTCTTCCGGCACCCACATGCTCGCCGTGGGGATGCCGTCCCTCGGAGCCCGTTTGAACAACACGTGGGAGGGGGCACACTTGGTCGTTGAGTGAGGCGTCTGACGGTATGCTCCTAGGAATTGGTCTAGGGCTGCCTCCAGGTCTTCGCCATTATCCACCGCTATCTGGAGGGCCCTATTTATTGCCCGCATCAGCCTCTCCACTTCCCCGTTGGCCTGGGGCCACAGCGGGGTGATCTTTCTGTGTCTGATCCGGAGAGCCTCCAGGTACGCCTGGAATTCTCTCCCTTGAAAGGGGGGTCCGTTGTCGGACTTGATTTCCTCGGGGAGCCCCATCGTGGCGAACACGCGGTTTAGTACCTTCTTGACTTGCGGGAATGCTGTGGATGCTATGACCTCTACGATTGGGAACTTCGAGAAGGAATCAACTAACACCAGCATGTGCCTTCCGTCTGGGAAGCTGCCAAAGTCTATGCTGAGTTGAGTCCAGGGCGCCTGGGGTGCTTCTTCGGTGATTACGGGTGCTGGGACAGGCTCTCCCCCAGTGATCGTGCAGGCATGGCAGGACCGTATCATCGTTTCCACTTGGCTGTCCATCGCCGGAAACCACACCTTACTCCTCAGGCGGGCCTTCGTTTTGGCCACACCTTGGTGTCCTACATGTGCTAAACTCAGAGCTCGTTGTTGGAGGCTTTCTGGCATGACGATGAGGTGTCCTCGTAAGATCACTCCTTCATCTCCTACACTTAGTTCGCTGCGTACTTGTCACAGCTGCTGTCTGTCGTGGCTCACTTCCGGTCGGAGGCTGGAGGCGCCGTCTAGAAAATGGGCCCAGCGGTTTTCCTCGAGGGCTCGACGGACTTTCGTCAGAGTCTCGTCCCCTGCAGTGGCGTCTCCGATTTCCTTGAGCGACATGTTCTCCGGGCACGCGGCCTGCGTGGTCATGTGGACGATTTCTTCCACTTCTTCCCCTTCCTCGGTGGGTGGTCGCTGTGTGACAACATCCGGGTGCCGGGACAGGTAGTCGGCGGGATTGTGGGCCCCGGGCCGGAACACAACTTTGAATCGGTAGCCCTGCAACTGGACAGCCCACCTTTCGATGCGCGGGGGAGCCAGCCGCGATGTTCCCGCGAAGAGGGGCAGCAGAGGCTTGTGGTCGGTGACCACCGTGAACTCCTGCCCACAGAGGTAGAGATGAAAATGCTGGCACGCCCACTTGATGGCCAGGGCTTCTCTTTCTATTTGGGCATACCTGGTCTCGGTGTCCGTCAGCGCCTTGCTGGCGTAGGCAACTGGCTTCCACTCTTCGGGCCCGTACTCTTGTAAAAGAACGGCTCCTAGCCCCACGGGACTGGCGTCGACGATGAGCTCGGTCCGCCTGCGTGGTTGGAAGTAGGCCATTGTGGTGTTATCCAGGAGGCTGGTTTTGATGGTTTGGAACGCCTTGTTTGCGGCTGCAGTCCACTCCCATTTCTGATCGGCTCGAGTGAGGGTCCGGAGGGGTTCCGCAATGGCAGCCAGGTTCGGAATGAATCGGCCACAGTACGTGGCCATGCCCAAGAAACTGCGCACTTCAGTTTGACTTCGTGGGGTACTGGCTGCCTTGATCGCTTCCGCTTTCTTGGGATCGACTTTCAGGCCTTCTCTCGTGAATGTGTATCCGAAAAAGTCCACCGACTCTTGGTAGAAGGCGCATTTGGCTCGGTGGAGAGTCAGGCCGCTGTCGGCGAGCCTTTGCAAGGTCGCCCTTAAGTTGACGTGGTGTTCTTCGAGGGTTGAGGAATATACAAGAATATCATCGCTAAGGTTAATCACTCCTCTTAGACCTGATAGCACCTCGCGAATGGCGTTTTGGAAAACTTCGGCTGCAGATGAGACGCCGAAGCTGAGCCGGGTGTAACGACGCAGCCCTACGTGCGTCGAAAAGGTGGTGATGTACCTGCTGGCTGGCTCCAACTCGAGCTGGTGATATTCTGAATTGAGGTCCAGCTTCGAAAACCACTTCGCCCCGTTGAGGTCCGCTATGATGTCGTCCATGGTGGGGGTGATATGCCTTTCGCGCTTGACGGCTGTGTTGGGGAGCCTCATATCCACGCATAGACGAATGGCCCCTGGCTGTTTCGGTTTGGGGGCGACAACCAATGGGGAGACCCAGGGTGTCGGGCCCGACACTTTCTCGATTACTCCCAGGTCTTCAAGCTTGCGAAGCTCCTCCTCCACTTGTGGCCTGAGATTGAACGGCACCCGCCGGTGTCGGAGTGCAACGGGTTTGATGGTTGTGTCTATGTGTAACTTGAACCTCCGTCCCTTTAGCTTGCCAAGGCCCTTGAACAGTTCAGGGAAGTCCTTTAACATGAAGTCTGCGTGTGCTTGGTGCACCTGGTTGGCAAAGAATACCAGGCCAAGGTCTTCTGACTTGTGGCAGCTCAGGAGGGTGCCCTTCTTACCCTCTGTGATGTGAAACTTGGTTTCTGTAGAGTATTCCCCGTTGACCACGGCGGTTTGGATCACTCCCCGAAGGGGCAGTGGTTCAGTGCCTCCATAGGTGTAGATTCTTGCCACGGAAGGTGTTAGTGCCGGCTTCGGGGACATTCTCTCGTATTGGTCCGAGTCCATGACATTTACGGATGCTCCTGTGTCTATCAAGGCGTTGACACTCGTCCCATCCATCGTTATGGAACACATGGGTGGCGGCCTCCTTTTCGTGGAGGCCCGGCTTACATAGGAGACGACGTATACTTCGTCGTCTTCATCGTCCTCGTATCTGGGCCGTCGGTCTTGCGCCTCAGTGTCGGGCGGGGGTCTCTCCTGGTCGAGTGATAGCTGTCGGATGCGCTGGGTCACTGCCCTGGCTCGCGGGCCTGCTGAACGGAATTTTCCTCCCCGGCAGACGGCGGCAAAATGATTCAGACGCCCGCACTTGAGGCACGTCTTGCCTTTGGCGCCACACGTGGCTGTGGCAGGGTGGTCATCACCGCAGTACCCGCATTGGCTGCCTCGTGGCGGGCCACTTCGCTGCTTCGCTGGCGGGAATCGTCTGTGAATCGCATCCACCTGTTCTTCTTTGATGGTCGGGGTTCTTGCAGCTGGTGGGGCGATCACCGGGGTGCGCAGAGCCACCTCCATTTCTTCCGCCCTGGCATCGGACAGTTCATGCGATCTGGCCAGGATGAGTATCTCGTCGAGCGATATCCCAGGTTGCCTGAGGATCAACTTTCTCAGCAGCTTCGACTTGCATCCGACTATGATCTGATCCCTGATTTCCTCCCTGGGGTTGGCGAACGGGCACGTGCTTGCGAGCCGACGGAGTCGGGCATAGTACATGTCGACAGATTCAGAGTCAGTTTGCCAGGCGCGCTTAAACTTGAACTTTTCAAAGTCATTGTTTAGCTGGGGGTCGAAATGCGCGTTGAGAGCCGCGACGGCGGCATCGTAGTCGTGCTCAGGCCCGGTGTTGGGGAGCGACTCGAACAGATCGTAGATTTCTTGACCCCCGTATAGGATGAGGAGTGACCTCTTCACTGTCCCATCCGTCTCTCTGGTGCCCTTGAAGTATAGATTGAGGCGTCCGACCCACGCTCTCCATCGGAGCGCAGCTGTCGCAGGATCCGCCGTTTCGCTGAAGGGCGGGATGGGCGCTGCGCCGGCATGCAGGTGGGCAGGAAGTGCAGGTACAGGAGGTCCCGCTGGGGCTTGGGCTCCCGCTTGGGCTTGGACCTGTGGGAGTACTGCAGGTACAGCTGGTGGTGGCTGGACTGCTGGCGGTGGGGGCTGGACAGCTCCGTCCTGGGCCGCCCCTGTTGCGTTCTGGCTCATATTGAGGCTCTATGCGAGGTGTCCTGGTGCTTTCCGGAGTTGGAATGAGTGCGAGGCAGGGCGCCTGGTTGAATTTGCCAAGGCTCCTTTAAGTATGTGTGGCAGTGAGTTTCTTGTGCTTTTGCTGATTTTCTATAATGTTCCGATTGTCTTTGATATTTGTGGCCGCTGATGCGTGGGAGCGCTGCGTAGGCCTGTGCTAGAAGCACTGCAGATGACCCCGGATTGTTTTTTTTTGCCAAGGTTTGATGACAGCGCGTGTAGCGCAGGCAGGTGCAGCATGATCGGGGCTTGGCGCGGTGCCTCCTGTGCACACGCGGTTAGAACGCCGCTCGCGCGCCTTCTCCAGGAAGGGGGGCGGGTCTGCTGCAGGCCGCAGCCACGTGGTGCTGCCGCTGGGCCTCTGAAGACGTTCGCGGCGGGCAGGCACACCTCCTCCGCGCCTGCCGGCGAATCGAGGCAGCGCGGGGATCGCGCAGGCGGGGCAGACGGCTCACTCACCCGCAGGACGATTCCGCAGCACACCGGCCCCACGAGTCCCGCCGGCTGAAGGCGCTCCCTCACGGGAGACGCGTGGGCGGGCCTCGGGTAGAGCGGACCGGTACAACAAAGCGGGTGGGCACTGCAGCCGGATACCAGCAGCGCCACGTGTAGGAGGCAGCAGGCACGCGTGGGAAACAACCGGCCTCGTCGCCAGTGTGGTGATGTAGGGTAAGGCCCAGCACGTGTGGGGAATAGCATGTAATAAGGGACACAGACTCTAGATAACAGTTAGCCGGAAAGACCCCGAGCGGTCTTCCGCGTGTTTATTTATACCCCGGCGCGAGCCCGCCCCGGGGTTGTGCGTGCGTGCGTGGGGGAAAGGATACATTGTGTGGGAGAGCCCGGGTGGCTCTCTACATCCAGCAAACCATGTTTAGAAAATATAGATTTATGCTGATCTTTGCTCTCGCTCAACGCGGGGCGCAACTTTGGTCCTCTGCATTGCCATGTCTTTTTAGGTCGAACCTAGGCAGCGTATGCGCTGCTCTGCGAGGCATGCTGTACTTGGGTATGGACTTGAAGCTCCGCCCACTCTCTGCCCATCTTTTCAGTTGGCTCCTGTTATTTTCCTTTCTAAATAGTTGCTTCTGATTCCTTAATAGGCTTGTTAGTCCCTCCTTACTAACGCCTTGTCTGCATTTGTAACCTCCCATGAGGACTGGACTTTTTACTTGTGTGGTTACACAGTATGTTTATTTAGTCTGTGATCACTATTTTCTTTAATTAGTTTGTCCTACTGCAGATGCGAATTTCCTGCAATGACGTACCTGAGGCAGCTGCTTGGATTCTTTTGCTATGTCTGGCTGCCGAAATTAACACAAACTCCCTAATGACCCTCGTGGCCCCGCATCTCCCTCCCAGCCCTAGGCGCCGCGCTTTAGGTTTCAGCACTACCCCCACTTTAAGATTAACAACATTGGTGCCAGCTTTCACATTAACACGGGCGCCGGCTTTGTTTGTCACCAATACACATGAAAATGTAGCGCATGCAAGATTGCATTTCCACTGCCAAGCGCTACAGCAGGGACACAAGTTAAATGCTTTGCAACACCCGGTTGAGTTGCAGAATCATTCCGGTCTTAATAGCTCTCGCATTTGCGAGAGTTTAGGCTATTGCCATTTTAAGTAACAATGCCTTTAATTTATCTGTTTTTAAAAAAAAAACACACTTAAATAAAAGGCATTGTCATTTGCAAGGCCAATAGCTGAAACCCTTGAAAATGCGAGACCTATTGCATTGCAAATGCTTGTTTTAATTTGTGGGGACTTTAACTTGCCACTGGCACCGCAATTCAATGCTACTCCAGGCTGCATATCGCCTGACCCGAGTATGAAAAAATCTGGCGCTGCACTTGGCGAGGTTAATAATTCTCATGCTCTTATTGATGTAAGGCGTGCATGCCTCGGCTGAGACAGGGTGTACATTTTATTTTGAAATGCACACAAGGTCCTTTCTCAGATTGATATGGTGCTAGCAAGCAGTACTGTTGTACCCTCTGTTTCAAATATATTCAATCCATGTGTTATCTCGGATATAGTAAGACAGTGGAAAGGGGGACATCCGATCATGTAGACAACTTACCTGTATAGTGTCATGTAAAGCCAGACTGTGATGTTACCCTGCGAAGGGAAAGCAATGCTAATTCTAATTGTATGTGTAAAAACTTCTTAATAAAATACTTTTTTAATATATATTTTTATTGGTATTTACAGGCTACACAAATACAGCTACTGACAGACATATAATTGCACATTCTTGGTTAAATTGAAATTAAAAAAATAGTTTTCAGTATTTATTAAACTGACCTCTAGTTCTGTTATCGTCTCTCCTTCCAGGGGGTCTTTTGATCGTAAATTACTGTTTGAGGAACGGTATTTAAATTATATGACGGCGTGCCTGACAGAATCCTTTATTGATGACCAAAACCTCTGATAATACTGTGAGATGCGATGAAAGCCATGGTGATCCGTAAGATCCTTAGCTATTCCATTCCGTGGGATAAAAGGGATAAAATCTGGAAGAGCAGTCCTGCGTTGAGCTTTCTTCGGAATTAGAATACTCCGAATATGTCTGTGAAGGTAGTTTTTATGAAGCAGAAAAGACCCTCTTGGGTCAAGTTCGCGCTATATAGAACTTTATAAACAAATACTGAAGCAGCTTACTGTCACGTGCATGATGTTACAGAGGTAGATTTGGGTCAAAGCCTATCGAAGGTGGCGGACAAAACAGGCTTTGCTTTGAGAATAGTGGAGAGATAGGTCGGGGTCTATCTTTTCAGAGCAGAGACAGACAATCTAAGAATACAATCACTAGACCAGATTCAGTGATGAACCCGATGGTCCTTGACTTTCACAACAGAACTAATGATTTTTGTTTCCCTTCCTTGTTCCCAAACCCATCTTTGCCTAATTACCACAATCCTTTTGCCTATAATCCTTGGGACCATTTCCAAGCCTATAATCCCAAGGATTCTTGGAACATACCGTTGTCTAATTTATTCCATCCTTTCTCCGGAATGGATGAGAATGAATGACTTAATGTGACAGGTACAAGGGAAAAGTTGCCAGTTGGGTATTTAATGTGTGGATGTACCACCGTCCAAAATGACTTACCTAACACGGTAAAGGAGCAACGGGATAACAAGATAGCTGGGAAAAATTTACCAAGAAACGCTTCGGACCCTATTTCTGTCCCTTATCATTCCCAAATAACCTTTAATGACTGTAGCTCTGTCACTTCTACGACTACAGTGGCCACACCAACTATTTCTCTTCCACTTCCGCGGAATTCCGTAGAGAATGTTGGTAGCATACAAGGGGACTCTAGTAGGGTATCTCACTTTCATTCTCTGCTCTCGTGGAATGTGGCGGGTCTAGGAAGCAAAGTTGCCATTAACGCCTGGTTAGATGTCATACACAAACATGGTATACTTTGCTTCCAAGAAACGTGGCTTCTTGAGGAAGTACATCTGTTAGGCTATCAGACCTTTCATTCCCCGGCTATACCATCAGCACAGGGACATAACAAGGGTGGCCTCTGCATTTATGTTTCAACTACCGCGGATGTACAGGTACACAAATTTTTCTCTAGTCAATATTTCCAACTACTATCATTCAAATGGGGACATAATGAGAATATTCTACTAGTGAATTTTTACAACAATATGTCCAATAGTGAAATGGAGCACACTATGTCAAATATGTTGAGCCATATGGCCCGATTTGCAGATGGCCTTGTGGGGGCAAAAAAGATTGTCTGGGTGGGGGACTTTAATTGCACCATCTGCCCCCCTACTGAAACAGATTTGTGCGGTCTGTCAGATTATGGGGAGGTGGGTCCAATACATTTCTCTCACACCAAGATGGGGTCCCTTTTAAACAGCATAGTTTTCAACTTTGATTTCTCATTTGCTAACCAGACCTGTTGACCACCTGTCCCATTCGAGCCAACCTTTCATGGCAGAGGTTGTAACTCGACAATCGATTTTGCCTTAATCACTCCTGCCAACCCAGGGTTCATAACCTCCTGGGAAGTTGGAAAGGATTTATCGAGTGACCACTACCCTCTGATAATCGGAGTAAATGTGACTGGGCGCCAGGGTAAAAAGGGGATCGCCCGCACTTACCCATACAAGATCAATTTGTCCAAAACCAATGGATACGTTGTCAAATGGGAAAAAATTGTGCCACGAGAGTTCCTACAAAAATTGATTACCCAATGTGCTGCCGATGTCGATGTCTGTTTGGAGGAACATGGCGCTTCTAGAAACGTTATGTCCGCATTTGCAAACATTCAACGGCACATTAAAAATATGCTGGTCCGAGTGCCTAAAGGAAATCCAACAAGCCCTGAAGGGTGGTTTAATGGAAAGTGCACAAAGGCGCTGAAAGAACTAAAAATAGCCCTATCCCTAAAAACAAGAAATCCCCCTTTAATACGCGAGACTAGGAAATTATATAAATCAGCTATTAAAGAAAGAAGACTGGCCATGAAAAAGGAAGCTTGGGAATCACTGATCGAGGCTTCTAGACAGAAGAATAGTTCTCTCTTCTGGAGGGTGGTAAAAACTTTATATCAACCAAGGGAAACTGGTAATACAATGGACCTAGCCATAACTGGTGAAAGATGGCTAACCCATTTTAGACAATTGTACAACCACACAATGGCTGGTGACACCATATCAGCATTAGGAGAGTGTCCAATAACAGAAAAAAGAGCAGACAACAGTGGCCTTGATCACCCCCCAGCCCACCCATTTCCCATAGACTTATTCTTTACTATAGAAGAAGTTCACGATGCCATTAGGGAAAGCGCACCAGGCAAAGCTGCTGGACCGGACTGTACCCCGGTAGATGTTTACAAAGCAGAACCGGATTTTTGGGCCCCCCTGCTTACAAATGTTTTAAATAAGGGAAACCAAAGCGGGTTCATCGGAACCTGGACGGATGCTATCGTGGTCCCTATATTTAAAAAGGGTAGCAGGGACGACCCTACCTGTTATAGGCCAATATCCTTATTGGACGGCCTAATGAAAGTGGCAGGAAGAATTATCTTAAAAAGAATCCAACTCTGGGAGGAAGATCATAACGTTGTGTCCCATTTACAGTATGGGTTTAGAAAAGGTATAGGGACCATTGAACAGTGTTTAAACCTGTCCCTCCTTATTTCTAAGTATTCCCAGGTCAAGAGCGGAGCCCTTTTTATAACTTTCATTGATCTAAGCTCTGCGTTTGACTGCGTTGACCACTCACTACTCTGGGTCACACTGGGTGAACTGGGTATTGACAATCGCATTATCATTTTCATTAAAGAGCTCTATAAAGATGCAGGGGCAAGAGTGAGGTTTGGCAAACAGGGGGAATGTACTGAGAAATTCTCGATTTCCAGAGGGGTGAGACAAGGCTGCATCCTGGCCCCGCGGCTTTTTACCTATTATATAAATTCAATTGGAAAGCACCTTTCCCTCCTACCAAATGACTACCCTACTGTCAAAGGCTTACCCGTTCCAATTTTACTGTATGCCGACGATGCGGCCATAATGTCCCAGACCCAAGTCGGCTTACAAAGGGCGGTAACCAACTTTGCATGTTATATGAGGGACAGAGGCCTCAGAGTTAACATCTCGAAAACATTTACCATGCCATGTACTCGAAAGCTTAATAGAGCCCCGTGCACTATATTTCTAGATAAACAAAAAATTGCAATTACTGACAAATTTTGTTTTCTAGGAGTTCTGTTTGACAGACGGTGCCGCTGGCAGGCTGCGATAGCAGCTAGAAAGCTGGCGTATAGCCGTACTATAGGCGCCTTGCGCGTTTTTTCTGATGGAATTGGTGGTGAGCCTATTAAAGAGCTGATCCAGATCTATCGGGCTAAATGCGTCTCAACAGCTACCTATGGGGCGGGCTTATGGGGTATTGAGAAAGACCACTCCCTGCAGGGTTGTGAAAACCAATTCATTTGCTATCTTTTGGGAGTGGCCAAAAGTACCTCTACGTACATGTCACACATCGAGGTAGGAGTTAAATATCTTAGCGACATCATTAAGATGTCCCCAATCCTACTCTGGCATAAAGTGTGGGTTACACATGAAGCTAGGTTTAATAGAGATCTAATTGAAGATTGTTTGGCCTTAGATGGGGTTGCCAACGTTAGATGGTTATCGTATGTAAGATCAATATTTACTGATCTGGGTCACCCAGAGTACTTTGAAAATCCTAGAACCCTGGATGGTATCTCAAGATCAGTCTTAAAAAAAATGATAACCACTCAACTAGAAACTGTTAGATGGACCCATGAAAAATCAAGACACACAGTTTTAAATTATCAGGAAATTACCTCCAATGAAGGTTTGCAAACCTACCTGGCTGTGGTACCCAGCCCATACCCCCGAATGCTTTTGTCCCGCTTGCGCCTGGGGACTTTCTTTCGCATGGTTACCTTA
Source organism: Lissotriton vulgaris (assembly GCF_964263255.1). Classification (NCBI taxonomy): domain Eukaryota; kingdom Metazoa; phylum Chordata; class Amphibia; order Caudata; family Salamandridae; genus Lissotriton; species Lissotriton vulgaris. Next base: position 881,149,067 of record NC_141685.1, read on the forward strand.
CCTAACATCAACGATTGGTCATCCAACAAATTGATCTGCCCATGTGACAACATAGCGGTGCAATCAAATATACATATAATGTTTTTCTGCAAATTTGACACAAACCCCAGACAACAATTTCTGAAGCCGTTTTTAAAAAGATGGGGGCTACGAAAATGCAGACCAGCTTTCCAAAAGATGTTAAAGCTAGAAGATGACCATGTTATTTTTGCCGTCTCATGTTTTTTAAAATTGGTAATAAGGTACAGAAAATCCTTGTGGTAAAATATTTCACCCCTTGACACACTGCTGACTGTTAATATTGAATCTTTTGCAACTATGGTGTTTTATTCTGTTTTCAAAATTATCGTGTTTTTAAATGTTAAAGTAAGCGCCTATTTGTATCAATCACGTATATGAGATTTTAATTATTGTATATATACATTTTCTCTGTAGTGCTTTTATGATTTTATTTGAAAAATCGAATAAAGCTTACTTAACTAACTAACAATCACTAGTGTTCGGAATTCGACAGGTCAGGCCCTGCAGGTATTTTATCAGTATTTCAGGAATTCTATGTCCTTCTTCAGAAGAAGCCATCAAAGACTATGTGCAGGCGGTGAGTTTACCCTGCTTATCTGCCACTCAATGTGAGATGCTAGATGCACCCATCACGTCAGCAGAGATTTGGAATGCACTGTCTCAACAAGCTTCAGGAAGAGCATCAGGCCCTGACTCTATACCTACTGAATTTTAAAAAGCATTTTGAGATATCTTTGTGCCTGGACTGGAAGAGCTGGTTAATTCTCCAGCTTTTTGGCAATCCACAACAGCTTCATGGGGAGAAGCATATATTTTGATCTTTTTAAAAAAAGGTAAAGACCCTTTCAATTGTGGATAGTACCATCCGATTTCTTTGATGAATGCAGACACAAAAATCGACACTCGTATTTTGGCCAATCGTTTATCTTTGATCATCGCCACTTTAGCCGATACTGTGCAGCATGGCTTTATCCCGAAGCGGGACTCTACGGCTCATATTATTATGGCCATTTCGGTTTAGGATGTCATTGAAACATAGAGCGAGCCTGCAGGATTGATTGTGCTCGACGCCAAGAAGGCCTTCTGCAGGGTCTTGTAGCCTTTCTTTGACTGGTCCGTGCAAATATGGGGCTCGGGGAGAAGTTTATAACAGCGGTTAAGACACTTCATACCGCGCAATATAAAAGACTAATTACATTACATTACCTCATCTTCAGCCCGAATAGTCAGCAAGAGACGAATTTTGAATAGTGTTGTGCTTTAATGGGACACGTGGTAGAGTTGTTCGCTATCCCCTCTACTTTGTAAATGTATTTGGAACAATTTATCCAGAAACTCAAGCTCTCAAAAACCCCCCCGCTGCGGCTTAATCGGTTTATGGTCAAGGTAATGGCTTATGCAGATGATATTGCCTTCACTCATCATCTCCTCCTCAAGCACTTATTGGCAATGAGTCAGTGGCGGATGTTTTCATATGATTTCTGGGTATTGAATATCGATAAAACTCGAGTTATAACGAGTTCTTTACTAGGTTTCACAAACCCTTGGCATTTAAAAGAAGCCCTTATTTAGGTATTCGTATTTCCCCCTATATGAGGGCTATTGTCCTTTGTTTACGTCTATTCCTTAGACGTCATCACAACACTCAGACAGTCCGCTTTCTAGTTTCATTACTTTTTCTTTTTATTGTGCAAATCTCGAGCTCATTAATATACCATTCAATATGATGTAGTCAATAATATTGTTCTTTCGAATCTTTCACGTTTTTTCAATAATTCTAGTATATTGTACTAAACAATGTCAAGGATGATTATATTTTGAAGGCATTTTGTCCTTAGCTGTGCTACTTGAAGTCCAGGGTTTTCCCTAGACTCTTTTCACACATCATGCATTTTAGCATCTGCATTGACTGTGGATTAGAAGATGCCATTATGATCATTTGCTGTATTCAATCAAGCAATTTAGAGGCATATTCTCAAGGAGCTATCGCCGAGTTAACAGCACTTTATCGCAGCCAAAGTCGCGATAAAGTTATCACCCCATTCACAAGCTGGTGCTAACAGCCCATAGCATCAGTTTACCCGTGATAGCAGCCGTAAAAAACATCGCCACAGACGACCCCAGCAACTATTGCTAATGAGATGCAGAGTAGGCGTTCCTGTGCCAAAAGCCACAACAACACCACTCCACAACATTCTCAACGACCAGCCAGATCACCGAAAAGACCACGGAACATGCAATAAGGCACGTTAGCAGCAGGAAACTAACACCTGCTCTGACCTGGTGCAAAGTCGGACCACAGCCTGCACCACCCGGAAAGCCCCCCCCCCCCCCCCCCCCCCCCCCAGACCAACACTGAGGCAGTGCAGACAAAGACAGAGACCCTCAGAAAATGCACCAACCTCACGGACCCAACACCAGAGAATGTTATTGCCCACTATATGCTCAAAGCGACAACCATCCTCCGCATCCTGACCACCATTGTACTCAGGCTGACGGTACCAACACAGTGGACAACCAACATCCCACCTCAGACCAAGCTGCTGGCCATGATGCACCTGTTGGCCACTTGTACTCTCCAACCAACATCCGCGTGAGTTAGAAGTGTCACACAGCCAGGTCAATGCAAGTCCCTCACAACGGTCATGAATGACACCATCAGCTTGGTGCCCCACTATCTAAATTCCCCCCACACTGTGCAGGGACAGCTGGAGACCAAGCAAGCCATCTACTCCATAGCTGGCTCCCCGCATGTGTTGGGGCAATTGACTGCACACATGTCCGTCTTGTCCCCCCTGCCGACACTGCACACAATAAGCGCAACAGAAAGCGCATGTATCCCACCAATGTCAAGGCACTAGTGGACCACCGGGGAATCTCTGCTAATGTCGCCGCCAACCACCCAGGCAGTGTGCATGATTCATACACCTCCAACAGTCCATCATCAACCAGCGCTTCCAGGATGGCACCCACGGAAACGCACTGCTCGTTGGCCAATACCAAATGAACACACCACACACCTCAACTCCACAATCATGCAACTCAATACACAGGAAATGCACACGTCACAAGCTCACAAGCAACATGCACCCCCACCAGACACAACAGCTCAACTCACTGTGGGCATGTGGCCTAGCCATGGACATTAGCCATCAACGGCATGGCACCTCAGCCACATCTTAGCAGAATGTCGGAAGTGGTGGGGACCAGGCATGTGCAAAGGAGGCAAGTGACCCATGAATAAGCATGTACACAATACCAAGTGTGGCGGGAATGTGATGGCCAGACTGCGGTACGCAGACGACACACAAATATCCATGTCGACAGACACCGCTGGTGTTTGGAGTGTAGTGAACGCAACCATGTCACCCAAGGCAGTGGGGAAGATCGCGGGACTGTAGCTTGTTACGTCCCCCCCCCCCGAACACTACCGACAACTGCCCTGGTGGCACTAACTATGTGCATCGCGAGCCTACAATACATGCCTGTTGGCCACTGCTGACCGCTGCCTCCGGCCTACACTGCTATCCAGCAGGTCACACATTTAGCAATGGCGGAGTACATATCAGTGTACCAGCATCATTGCAGACTGCATCCCCTCTCAGCCCCGGTGCCACTAAGTCTGTTCCTTGACATTCATGGACACTCTCTGGTTGTACATTGGTGGCGTCTGAGTCTGTGGACTAGGGGGTAGTTTTCATCCTCATGTACCTGATACCGAATTGGTGGTGGCAACGAGGCTGTCGCTTTCCACTCCACCATTTATTTTATTTATTTATGTATTTAAATTTATATAACAGCGCACAGCTACCCTTAAGGGTTTCCCGGCGCCGACAGAGAACAACATAGGGAGAAAAAGGCCTATTGGCTGAAAAGCCATGTTTTGAGGGATCTGCGGAAAGACAGAAGGTCGGGTTGTAGGCGGAGAAACAGTGGAAGAGCATTCCACAAAATGGGGCCAAGATAAGAAAAGGAGCGCCCTCCCATACGAGAAAGTCTAACTTTCGGAACTCTGAATTTCTCTTGAGTAGAGGATCTGACCATTTGCTGATTAACATCAGACCTCTGCATCATGCCCTGGAGGACACCTTCCACTGTCCCCCGCAACCCTCTGCCACATTCGCCTTTGACATCAACGATGACCCACTCAGTCTGCGTGGCCCTACCCCAGTGGACCGCAAGTCACTGTTCCATGGTGGGGTGCCTGTGCCTGCCGCTGTGCATCCGGGGCCACTAACTCTGTGCTGGTCAAGTCAGGGACCCTTTTGTCTGTTATATTGGATGACCTCTGAGACGGGAGTCTTGGGGTCTTCGACGCCATGTGTATGTGGCCCTGCGCTGTCCGCTGCCTCCTGCCTCAACTGCGGTCCCCCAGGGCTCACACATCCAATCGAGTCCTGACCAGCCCGGAAGTGGCTTCACCGCAGGAGGCACACGCCACCATTGCCAGGACCACCTCCAACCGGCATCTGCCATGGTCGAAACAGTAGTACTGGCAGAATGACGGAGTTGCTCACACCTGTCGTGGATGCCATCATCTGCCTGATCCTCTGCTCAGCACTCCACGCGCCACTGACTCAGTGCACCGCAACCCATGGACACTTCTGTTTGCATGTAGGGTGACCTTTGTATTTGCTCCTGTTCCCTCCATGTTGCTCAGCAGGTGACTCTGTTAAGCAGGTGTTTTCAGTTTCCGTTGCACTTTTGTCCACTGTTCAAGCTGTTGCCAGCACCAAGCAGTCTGTGCAATCTGGCTTACACTCACCCTACACACATCCAGCACAGGTGTCACTGTACATGTGGCCCTGCCAATAAAGGGGCTGGGCGCACATGCCCGTAGCCACTTCAAAATAATATCTGCATGTGTCCTTGCGGTCTTGTTGTATGCATGAGAGCCCTGGGCCCAACAACATTACTTTGTGCTGTGTTCAGCGGGCGCAGACATGTCACAGCAGGCAGCTGGTTGAAGATTGACATGTAGCTTTGTCGTCACCCACTCAATTCGTAAGGGGAGTGGACTGGGCCATCATACGCATAGCCAACATGGGTGTGTGACTGCCATTTGCGTGCCCCTGAGCGTGGTTCTGTACTGTGAATGTGCATCTGAATGTGTCTCTATGGCAGTGTGGGTCTCCTTTGTGGTGGGCAGGTGTCCCTGAAGGATAATAGCCACCCACATATGCGACCTGGTTTGCCTTCCATGGGTTCGGACCCCACCCGCACCTGTTCGGCCACCTGCGTTTGGCGTTCTGACACCTGGCATTGGGGTGCCATGTGTGGGTCGGTGAAGTATTGTGCGCTAGCTTTACTTTTGGGTGCTTCCTGCTGTGTGGTATGTTGCAGGGTCTGTGTTCTTTAAGTAGATTGGCTTCCCAGGTCCTGGTGGTTGGTTGCGTGGGATGTCCATGGGCTGTTGTAGGGCGTTGGTGTCGAACATGTGGCGGTCCTCTCCGGCATCACAGATATTATTGTCTTCTGTGCTCTGCTGGAGGTGTTGTGTGTCCCTCTGCAATGTGAAGGGGAAATGCCTGTTGACATTGTGTTGACATGTATGTTGGCGCATTGTTCTTGTTTACATGCAGACTGTATGACAATGTACATTAAGGTGTTTGGGAGGTGCAGGATTTGGATGCAGGACCGTGTATATTTGGACTACATGACGAATGCGAGGTTGTATGCGTGCATTTCCATTTCACAGTTTCCAGCACTGTCAGATGTAGTAGGCCTGTTTCTGCGCGTGTGCAGAGCCAGTTGTGTCCTCTGTTCTGCAGTGCAGGGTTTGTGCATTTTACCACATTTTTGACTATGTGGACGTGCTGTTCTTGCTATGTGTGTGTGCTGCTACGTGCCACGGGGATCAGGGACATGATCCAGGGTCATTGTGGGTGTGCAGTGTACTACACCTCATTGTGCATGTGTGCCATTGTGCCCATCTCCCCCTGTCCCCCCAGTCCCTGGTTGTTACTCACCCTGTTCAGGTCCTCTCGAGCTGTGTCTGTACTCCCTACTCCTTGCACCGTCTCCACACTGATGACTCGGGCCTCGGTTTCCTCCAGCTCCTCGTGTGGCGCAGGACTCCAACCTCCTGTCGCTGTTTCTGCCTTCCTGTTGGCAGTGGGTTTGTACCTGGTTTAGGTTATCACATCATGCCAGCGCCTCTTGGCCTCCTCGATTGGCCTCCTCAACACTCCGACTGCATTCCCAGTGGTCTAATTGTGGATCAGTTATGGTAGTGTTCTGTCACCTCCGTGACGCAGATCTGGTTCTGCTGCGGATTGCACCCCGTCTTCCTCTCCCTCTTCTCCGTGGCCATCCCCTTCCCCGTTGCTCCTTGCTGGTGGTCTGTGGGAGTTGTGGGGTTCGGTCAGGGTGCATCCATGTTGCTACGCTCTTTGTATTGTTTCTGGTGTGTTGTTTCTGTGGTGTTTATAGTGCATTTTCCCACCAGACACGTGTGATTTGCTGGCCTGTCACTGGTTTTCGCTGCTTTTTGTACCGCGATTGGCCTCATCACAAGATTTTTTGCGTTCGCGTTTTGCATTTTTGCAGCATGGCGTTGATTTTAACACAGGCATTTGATGCGTTATCTGGAGACTATTGCATGCTACCGCCATGTTGAGAATGCTTCCTTAACACACCGTAATTTTCGTGTGATAGGCTGCGATGTTGGAAGTTGCGTTAAGTTACTTTTGAGATGGTTATCACTTGTTCTTGAGAATATGCCCCTAAGAGTGCTCTATGTCTGCCAGGGCCGACTGGCCGTTGCAGGCACCGGGCAATCCCCCGGTGCGCAGCAAGGGTTGGGGCCAGTTTTGGGCCCCTGGGGGCCGTTTTTGCAGCATAGCTGCAAAAATGGCCCTGTACAAAAACCGGCTGAAAACTGGCAGCGGCTAAGAGCTCAGCAGCACCCCCAACCCCCAGAGTGTGAGGGGGGGGCGGCCGAGCATTTTGCCAGGGCCGGTTGTGGTTCCCAGTCCGGCCCTGATGTCTGCAGTCTTTTATTAAAGACTGTCTGACTCTCGTCTATTAAGAAGTGACAAAGTATACTTTCTTCATGTTTGCATGGGTATCTAACATGATCTTCGACAAAAAAAGTGCTGTAAAGTTTCTGAGCTATATAACTATTTTACTTGCAACAAACGAGTATCATGGAATTTAACTGCCTCTCGGTTTTATGGTATTTATTGTTTAGATTTCTTCTCAATTTTTTTTTATAATCTTTTTTGTGTTGATCCATATTTGTTCTGATTTTGCTTAAAAATGAGGCTGCAATCGGTGGATGCTAAAATGATCTTATGGCCTGATTTAGAGGTTGGCGGATGGGTTACTCCATCACAGACGTGACCGATATCCTGTCTGCCTTGTTAAGAATGCATTATATCCTAAAAGTCACCCAGACCTCGTCAGGAGTAGAAAGTACTCTAAAAATATGGGTCTGGAGGGAGCTGATGATTCCAGCCAGCAGCCAGATTCTAGAACAGCAGCAGGCCACCTTGGCAGGACTGGTTCTATAGGGGTTATGAACATTCAGCTTTTTTCTGGGTCCTGTTCTATAGGGGTTATGTTCTCTAGAAAGGGACCCTCCAGGCACTTTGGATATGCTCTTCTGTGGGGCATAGGAGTGGTTATCTCTGCTCTGCTAAAGGAATGCCAGGGAGCCAAAGCAGCAAGGTTTGGGGAGATTCCTCTATAGAGGGGACAAGAGTAGTTTTCCCAGCTCTGTCCTAAGGTTCAGGAGCAATCATCCTTGTTCTGCTGTAAGGGTCACTATGGAGTAGAAGCAACCAGGCCTTGGGGGTCCTGTTCCCCTAAAGGGTTAGCAATGAAGTTAAGGAAAAATGAAATGCTAATAACTACCGTTATTCTCATTTTATTTTATCCTGTTGCCCGGCCGCTTTCACAACAGGAGCAGGGGGAGTGGTGAGTACACTGTAATTGTACATGAATGTTTGGCCGGTCGTCTCGGGCTGACTAAACATTCATGCACACTTTGCATGTTCTCCACGCATGCTGCATTACAGACTGGGTGGGGAACATGCCCAGGCTCCCAGTCAGCGTCTTTGCGCTGAACCAAGGCGCTCAGACCAATCACAACGCTACATTGCAGCTTTGTGATTGGCTGACTGGGAGCCTGGGTGTGCTTCCTGTTCCAGCTGGAGAGGGACTACGAAGGAGAGACATGACGAGGAAGCGTTGAGAAGGTAACACCCGCTTTCCCCGTGTCCCACCCCTGCCCGTCCCCCATACCACTGCTAAAGGGGGCATCATACTTGGCTCATGGTCTCCCTCTCCATCTTCTGTGTACTGCGCTCCTGCTCCAGAGTCTCCTCCGTTTTTAGGTCTCGCCTAGACGAAAGCAAAAGCGAAGCTTTTGCTGTCTAGGGCGAGACTACTTATGTTGTCACTTTTGGGGGAATGTGGACAGCAGACTGTCACGCGCTTCTCCTGCCGGAGATTTGACCTTGTGGGCGCGCACGCCCAGCCCGGCGCCGTGCACATCCCCTGCCACAGATTCCCTGAACACACACATACACACATGCACACGCAGGCAGGAAGGCACACACACACACACACGCGCGCACCCCCCCTACTTCCCCCCACTCACCGGCACCCCCGCCGCACACATACAGGAGCGCACCTACACACACGCACGCACGCACACACACATACAGAGACCCCCCCCGCCGCCACCGCCGCCACCGCCGCATACATACAAGCGCCGCCCCCGCCGCCTACATACAAGCGCCCCCAAGTCCCACTTACCGCCATTGTAAACTCTTGCAGCCTCCGCTGGGTTCTCCCTCGGGCATGGGAGCCCCGCGTCACCAGCACTGCTTCTCTCCGTGGGAGCATGCGCGGGCTTCCGAAGACGGAAGTCCCGCCCCATGGAAGGTTTTGGTTTCAGTCCTAGCAACTTGTTTTTAATGGCTGGAACATTCTTGGACAGCCCCGTCCCACCCTGCAGTCGGTGTGGGAGTCAGCGCGAGCCGTGGGCAGCAGTGCAGGGGGCGGCAGACGGAGAGGAGCTTGCGGCCGTCCTGGCCCGTGTCAGTGTCACTCGCCTCCATCGCACAGCAGGGCGGGCTGAAGGAGTCGCATTCTCTGGTAAGAACCTTGCTTTGTTATGGAGAATACTCGTCTGTATTTTTGCGCTGAAAATAGGTGTTAATACAGCGAATTTCTGTTGGCCTACTTTTCCTGTGTGAGTGTGGAGCTCAGAAATGTGTAATAACATGCGGGGGATTTGCACATCTCAGTGACATCTTTAATTCTACCATATGCTTACTGGCCAAAGAAATAAACACGCGCCGCAATGAAAATATATACGAGAATAGACCGATGAAGAACATTTTAAGACACACTTTCCATTTTAAGGTGTACTCTCCATTTGATAACAGAGATTACACTTGTGCGTGCTTTGTTCTTTCCCATTCAAAAATTAGATTAAATGTTGGGATTTTGCACTTTTGTTAATAAGATCCTTTTGTGTATGTTTTACTTTTTTTCGGAGTTTTATATAGCGGGAACTTGACCCAATCAGAGAGCTTTACGTTTGCATTACAAACAGACTCATTCATTTTGTTAGAAGCATGGGGATATTAAATAATTTGCCCAGAATCATAGGATGTTGAGTATCCCTTGCCGAGGCTAGACCCCTGTTCCCCAGCCTCGAGGTCGACGCTCTAGTCATTAGGCCACATCCTCTCCCCATTTCTACATCCTACTTGTTGGCTTGCAGAGTGCTACTTGGATATCAGAAGCTGGTTTAGAATTTGGCCATCGCAGTCCAGCTGTTCCACTGGCAAACTTGCCCATATGGCTAGTTAGTAGAGGACAGTAGAAAAGAACATCAGTGTCATTTTTATATATTAATTTGTTGATTAAGGGTTTTATAAAGTACATTCCTGACTCCCGACTGCAACAAAGTCATTTGTGAAAACTAGGTAAAGCATAATACACAGTCAGACATCTTAGACATGCTGAAAGAACTTACAATTTAAAGTCGGAGAAAATAACTTTGATAGACCTCTATAAACTAAATTAGATCCCAGGGATCAAACAACACAACAATAACAAGTATTTGCAATGCAATAGGTCTTGCCTTTGGGACCTTATAAGTGTTTAGCCATGAATTATATTATCCCACATTACTGCAATGGACTGTGTGGCCGTTATTACAAGTGTGGCAGTAGATTTGGCATTGAACTTGGTTTATAAACACATCTTACAGTTCACTATATTATACAGCATATGCATTCTGTTACCTTTACCTAACACGGTAACTTTATCCATTTAATTTTGAATGCAATTTATTAAAAAAATTAATCTTCACAAAAATGATTTACAAAAGTTTAAGCTATTGCCATTATAAATTACAATAACTTTTATTTAAGTATTAATTATTAAAAAAATTAAAAGCCATTGTTATTTGTAATATCAATACATCGAAGTCACGTAAATACAACAAATATTACATTACAAATGCTATAGGTGTCACTTGCAATAGTTAAAACTATTGGCATTGTAAATGAGAAAGCTATTAATTTCGCTATTTTCAAAACCAACACATAAATAAAAAATGTGTCATTTACAATACCAATAGCTCAAACTGTCCTAATGCGAGACCTATTGCATTGCAAATGCTTGTTTGTACGTGTACTTGCAACCGCTGCAGGGAGTCCTGCATGTCTTCGATGTCATCTTCCAAGGGTTGGACGTTCTGCAACAAGAACATGGGCATGTCACCGTCAGATCCACAGAATCAATCTCACCCTAGGAGGTCACAGTGAGCACTGCAGTTGGCTTGACGACCCCAAGATGACTCTGTGAGCTACGCCTGGGGGCATGATCGACTTGAGGAGTCAGGCGCGCAACGCTCATTAGGCTCAAAGGGCTTCAGCCACCCCCCCGTTGTGTGTGTCAGCCCGGATGAGACAGCTTCCCAGGCACACACACAGCCGCACCCGAGTAATTCACAGGTTTTTAAAAGACCATTTATTTGCTAACGAGGCTTTGTTGTGTTTTCACCCCTTCTTATTGCCCCTGCATCTCCACTCTGACTATCGCTGGAAGAATCAGCCCCCGCCCCCGAAATTTTTAGTAGCCCCCCCCGAAATTGTTTTTTAGTAGCGCCTCTGGGCGGAGTCATGTTGGATCTGAGGAGCTCCCTCACCGCAGGATGTCTCTGTAGGCTACAAAAGGAGACTAAATTGCCCCAAGCAGCAAGCTCACAGGGGTGCCCTCATCCCACGAGGTCACCATGAGTGCTGCTTTGACTTTGCTAACCCTTGGTGTTGGCTACAGGGGATGCCTCTGCTTTAGGGATGCCTCAACGGTGAACTCCCCTCATCTTGTTGGTTCTGCAAGGAACTTCTCACGCACATTCCATAAGTGCCCCTTTCTAGATTACTTTGCTACTTGGTAGTTTCGCAGTGAGAAGGCCCTTAACTTTACAGGCGGAGCGGGCGGCTCTATTATCAGTTTGGGTGACTTCCTGCTCGATTGACGAAGCTTTGCTGCCACCTGGTGGTCATGTTTGAGAACGGCACCCTATGTTTTGACACGAGGGACAGCCTCACCTGGAACCCACATCCACATCGAGCTCGTATAAAGGAGTTTCCGTGTAAATTCTACCTGCCCTGCACTCTTGGCCCAGCTCGAGCTGAACCCTCTTTGGCTCAATTGTTCTCTTCCACGGAGCCACTCTACATTCAGACTGCTATATTCGGATTCGCCCGTGCCCCCGCATTTACCAAAGCACCTTTAGATACGGCTAGGAAAACATCATCAGCCTTGGCAATAACATTTTTTAAACCAATCACACATCACATGAGGCTATCAGGGGCTGCTCCTCTGCTAAGGCGGAGCAGATTCGCCCCACTGCTTTTAAAGCAGTGAAAAGGGGAAAAATAAAATGAAAATAACTTTGTTATTATCATTTTACTTTTCTTAGCTAGGGGGCTGGGTTAGGGTGGAGCTGGGGTCACGGGGGAGGAGTGGTGGGCCCATTCTAAGTGCACATGACGGATTGGCCGGCCGGCCAAACAGTCATGCGCATTTTGCATGTTCCCCACCAGGCTGTAATGCACAGACTGGTGGGGAACATGCACAGGCTCCATGTCTCCGTCTGAGCGCTGAAACACAGCGCTCAGACCAATCACAACTCTGCATTGCAGCATTGTGATTGGCTTAGGGGAGCCTGTGTGTGCTTCCTGCTTCTGTTCTGGAACATCGGCAGGGTAGTGGAGGAGAGACGCGGCTGGCTAAAGAGGTAAGTGTTTTTTTTGGATGGGTGGTTTCACCCGTCCCCCCCTCGCCATGCCCGTTCCCTGCCAGCTGCCACTGGAGGCAATGCAAAAATGCTGCCATGGGAGCTTTTATTTTGGGTCATGGCAGTCCATCCTGCTCTCAAAGCAACCTCATAGCCTGAAGCCTACTGGGCAAATACCAGAGATAAATTGACAGAATGGCCAATCCGACACGGAGTGCCATCTTCTCCGGGGCTTGGTTCTGGGTGCTACACTGGGTGGTTCCACGCACTCGCTATCTACCGATCCCTCAAAGAGAACGAATGGGGCATAATGTTCCTTACGGAGACTTGGCTACATTAAGACACAAACCTGGCGGTTACCATGGCTATCCCTCAGGGTTATCGCATAGTCTGCGCCAATAGGAGGGTCAACACACTCTGGGGTGGGGTGGCTATAGTCTATAAAGACACTTGGGAGACGGCCACTGCCAACTTTGGTCAAATAGGAAGCATAGAAGGACTCACTTTCTACAAAAAACTTTTTCCCACCTTCTCTACTTCAGAGCTTCTCCTCTACCAGCCGCCGTATTGCCGTCACAGTGCCACACTAATTTTAGCTGACTATATCGCCCAGGCTTCTACCCGGTATTCGACCTTCACTTTCCTAGGTGACCTTAATCTCCATGTGATGACCCCCTCTGAACTCATAGAGTGAATTTTATTTAGACTCTTGCTGGCTTCAATCTTTCCCAACTGGTCTCTTCCCCCACCCATAAAGCCGGTCACACGCTGGACCTCACCTGCTCAAATATGCAGGAAATGAGGGCTGACAAGCCGATACAGATGATTTGGTCTGACCACTGCCTGGTCCCTTCTCCGCTCCACCTGAAGGCCACTATTAAGGCCAAAGCTCGTCCTAAGGAAACTAGGAGGAACTGGAGCATGGTTACCTCAGAGATATTAGGCCCGGTATTGAAGGACTCAAGGCCCCGCCTCACGGACAACCTCGACCACAATATTGCGACTCTGAATACCTGGGTAACAGATGCGCTCGATAAACTTGCCCCTCCCCCCTGACATCCGTTAGCTCTACTAGAGCTACTCCCTCTGCACCCTGGTTCCCTGAGGAAATCAGAGGCAAAAAAGCATTTGCAAAAGAATGAAATGTTAGTGGAAAAAGGCCTACTCACATGATGCCAAAATCATATACTGAAATGCCTTGAAAGAACACCATAAATTCCTTAACATCAAAAGAAGGGACTTCCTGGCCGCTCGCATCACCAGTGCTAAAAGCTTCTCCAGGGAAGTATTCATGATTGTGAAATCTTTCCCCAATCCCACAGTACTCTAACACATAGCTCGCCCATCTCAGTACCTGTGCACTAGCCTCTTGAACTTCTTTGAAGATAAAATTCTGCAGATTTTTGCCTCCTTTTTCCCGTCTCCGGACCCCAGAGCTGCGGGTGACACCCTTCGCCTTACCAAGAACCAGCCGGTGTTCGCTTCCTTTTCTTTGATTCCCAAAGAGGTGTCTCTGGCTGAACTGCAGAAATGCCAATACAGGTCGCCAGGGGACCCCTGTCCAGCACAGCAATACAGATTACTAGCCGATTGGCTTAACCCGGTCCTCAACCTCATATTGAATTCCTCACTCATGCTGGGGTTTTACCCTTCTGCATCGAAACATGCTTTTTTACTACCTATGCTGAAGAAGCCCAATGCCGACCCTGAAGAAGCCAGTAACTTTAGGTCAATCTTCTTATTATCAGCCCCGGCGAAAATACTGGAGAAACTGGCTCATCGGCAACTGAACAACTTTGTGGAAGCCAATGAGCTGCTACATGATTCTCAATCTGGCTTCCGTACTGGTACAGCATCTTCTTGACTTTCTTCCGGGCGAAAGCAGAAGAACCGTAGTGCTTGCCCTGGTGACCTCTCATCTCGACTATGCCAACGGCCTTTACGTGGACCTGGCCACAGTTCTGATCAGAAGGATGCAAATGCTAATGCAGAACTCAGCCGCGAGGACTCAGTCCACGAGGTCCGGTAGCAGGAGACGCTAGGTGCCGAGCGGGTGCAAGGCGTTGCTGGCGGTGTGCCATTATGGCCTCCACCCCCCTCCCGAGACCTATGGGGTGTGGATCTTTTAACCCACAAACTATACAGGTTCCTCAAAGGGAGGTAAAACCCACTACTTGTTGGTTTGCTTGTTTTTCTGCACTTTACTATTTTTACACCTGATTTTAACTTTCACGCCCTCTGGTAAGGGTGGGCCATAGCGCGCCCACAACGCCAATGTACACCACTAACGGTCCTGAAGAAAGCCCAGTAAATTCACACATAAATGGGCAGAAACATGTCGACCCCACTCTAAGTGGAAATTCCCAAAACACTATTTGGCAGATTTCCCGACACATATATATCTATATATTTTTAATCATGTCGGGCTGACCATTGAATAAAATTTTGTATGGTACAGCTTTTCAGACATTTTTAATTCACATTTTTTCACACTATTGCCACAAAAAACCAGCTCCGAAGTATTGTGGCGTTGTAGCACACCAGGGAGGCATTCGGCTTCTCCTGGTGGGCCCGATGATGAAGCATGTCACCACCCAGGGTGGTGAGTGAGGGCTTCCTAAAAAATCCCTAATGATCCCCAATGTGAGACAATTAGGCTAACCCTTCCTTCTCTGTTACTGTGCTTCAGGGGCGGTGGGTGAGATTTTAAAGTGGTGGGGCGCAAAGTGATTTGCATACAGTACCGTAGTGAGCGAGCGCAGCGAGCGACCCCGAACCCCAAAAGGGGGGTTTGGGGGGATTACCCCCCCCCCCCAAGAAAATTTTAGAAAAAAAGAAGAAAAATCGTGCATTTTCAAGCAAATCTGAGAAAGCAGGAAGGTTAATAAAGCAATTGTGAAAATGCAGTTATTACATTAATAGATGGCATAACATAGGTAGCTGCTTATTCAGTATAACCACAGAGCGTCATACATTCCGTCCTATTATGCTCAGGTGCTGAATTCAGACTATCATGGAAATCTCAGCTCTAAGAGTAGAAGAAGTTGCACAGCAGTGTAATGGTTGCCAGGCTCATTCCGCAGGAGCGTCAGGAACTTGAAGAAAAGTCCACAGTCTTCCCCTACGGCCTTCTGACTCTATTAGACTCTAGAGTAACGAATGGCACGCAAGGGGAAAAGAGGGAAACAAAACAAGGAAAGGCGGGGGAAGAAAAACAGGTCTTGAGCGTGGGAACCTCTTCGTGAATTCTTGAAGAATAGGCACAGGCAGGCCGTAAAGGAAGATGTTACACTCTATTCTTATCTATACCAGAGAGAGTATGACCCAGCACACACTTGTATATACAACCTACACAGCTTTCAGTCTTGGTTCTAGTAGACAAATGGTTAACATAGGTTGTACCCCTGTGCAACAGAAGGATAAGATTATGAGCACTATGGTCCAACACAATGTCAGTATATACAATGATAAGGTATGTATGGCTCACCACTCTATTCCCAGAGAGGAGTAAGAGGAGTGCGTATTCTTCTGTAGGTTATACGTTCAAAGAATAATCTGCCAGGAGAGAGTGGTCATAAAGGTCACATGAAAGTCTTACAATATACTGAATATAAAAGAGGCAGCGGTACATATTTTGTTTCTCAAATAACTTTTTACAAAGTTCATTCTGTACAAATAGCAAAACTCCTGCTCCTTAGTAATTTAAACAGGTAAATTAATTGCTCAAGTAATCAGTTTATGATCACATGACCATGAGGTCGAACACAGGCCCCTGCAGTGGATGCATTAGTCCACTAAACCACCAGACCTGGCAACCTGCGGCCATGAACTCAAACACAGGTTTCTGGAGGGGATGTTGTGTAGTCCACTGTGCAACGAGGCCCGAAAAGCACCATTACACGCCAGGGCTTGTGAAACCAGTCACCAATGAGTCCCTGGTGGACTACACAACAGGTTTCCCAAAATGGCAAGGCGGGTGAACTATGTCAACCATGTTTTCTCATGCAGGTGACAGGGAGACCAGAGCACAAGTTAAGGGGCCAGGGAAGCGGCTCTTTGATCTCAGCATGGTCCAGCTTCAAAAGTGCCTCAGATGTAGGACAAAGATGACTGCCTCTCGTCAATTACAGCTCAAGCTAGCAATGCCGCAGGGTCGCAGGGAAGTCTTCCCATTAATTCAAATGTGTGGCTGGAAATCAATTTCTCCACGCGCCAGATGTAGAATTGTGTCACACAAGTCAGACTGAATAGATGTTTTTTTTTCATTTTCTGTCATTACTTTTTTTTCTTGAAAAAAGGCCCCACTCCAAGAAACATTACTTCTCCTCATTTTCTAAGCCGACTCTGAGGAGAACCACAGCGCGTGCTAGGCTCGGATTCTCATCCTGGCACTCTGAGGAGCTTTAACACAATCTGAGGCTATCAAAAAAGCAGTTCAGCAGATTTGGACTCTGATCATCATTATTGTCGGCCTCTGCTCACTTTGTGACAATTATTTTCATGTCTGCGCCTTGATTACCTCGGACTTCTCACTAGGCACTAAGGACAATAGTGACTCTGCTGCAGCCTGACTGCATGTCTACTGGTCACAAGTTCCGAGAAAGCACAAAGGGACTTAAAACACGTTCTGCTGAGCATCAGTGTAGAGTCGACCACCACCCCTTGAGCCCCAGTATTTAGGAACTGGCGCTGGCACAGTGGGATGAGCCTTGGATTGTAATGGAAATTGTCAACAAAACAGACTGCAAAAGACCCTTTGCACGCTACGAAATCTCTGCAATCTATGGAGCCTGAACACGAACAAAACCAAAACCAAGTTCTGAAGGTGTGGAAACTCTACTCGTAGGTGTAGTGGGGGCACGGTGGGCGGGGGCGGGGTGTGGTTCACTGTCACACAATAACTGAAAACAGAAACACACAACTACAGCCCGGGCGCATTGTTAATAACAAAATGCTAAGAAAACAAGACTTTGCAAAGGAATCATATCTTTTGTGATCCTGATCCAGGCACCAATTGAGCGATAATCTTACTGGGGGCAAGGGGGTTGGTTAATTTGACGTCGATGCTCGATAGTCCGGTCAGTGTCGCTACCGCGGTGCTGCTCCTGCTCGGTCAGTTACGAGAATTAAACCGGAGTCCAGTTTAATTCTCGTAACTGACCGAGCAGGAGCAGCACCGCGGTAGCGTCTCCTTACAGTGCAGTGAGGGATGCTGACAAAAGGTGGTGTAGAAAGGAAAGGATGCAACCACCAGTGGCTCAAAAACTAAAAAAGCATGCCTCTCGAACATTGTTGTGGCCCTTGGACTGTAGGCTTACAACAGCATGGTTGGTTGGTGTGTGTATGAGCGTGACACAATCTTTGCAAGCCACAGCGCTCAGATTGTTTTACATCACAGAGACGCAAGACATAAATACGTGTGAAAATACATGTACAGGAAATGCTACATAAGACAATGGGGGTTATAAGGTGTAGGAATCCCATATCGTAGATGTTACAATCCCTTCAATATTGGGGGGGAAAGAAGATCTCGGCAGCAGGTGTCTTAACCCTGTAAGATATTTTAAAATGCAATATCTTTGTGACCAGTTTAATCAACTAGGACATATTTACTGACACATTTATCCTTGTTGACAATTTATTTGAGCATACTTTTTTTTTTAAATGTATACATTGACTGTCAGGCTCTGTTTTACAAGCTCTGCCCCTTGTGACTTAGCACCTTCGCCCTGCCACACCTGACTTTCAATTTATGGGTTCCCGGAGTAAACATTTCCAGGTTAGATGTCCTGCACATCTAACCTGGACTTCTATTGGAATACAGTAGCGCATATTAGCAAGCCCATTATCACCGCTTTGGCGGCAGTTTCCTGCCGCTAAAACGGCGATCATTTTATCGAGCCTTTTGCTAATATGCCCCCATGAGTTTTTGTGGCATATCTTTGATGCATAATGTGCCATTGTTCAATATGTTACTCAGCCTTTTCATCATAACATAATACTTCGTTTAGGTACCTCTTTCAACTTAAACAAAATGATTAATGGAGTCTTAAATTGTTACACCGACGGGGACCCCTTCTTCGCCACTTAGAATATTACATTAAATGTTTTCGATGGACACAAAGGGCCTACAGATATGCACATTAAATTAATCACCAACATTAGTGAGTACCAAAGAACTACAAAAGGTGCATTAAGAGCAGGGGGTACATGAATCCATGGGTACCTGCTACATCACTTCGAAGGGTAAGGAAATCAATAGTCAGTCCCATCATCTCTTACGAGACTCATTTCTCAGATATACTCCTCTCTCACTAGACTTATTCTCAGATATAATTATCTCCCACTAGGCTCTTCATTTGGATATACTCAACAATCACTAGTGTGTTCTCTCATATATACTCAGCCTTCTCTAAGCTCATCTTTCAGATATGCTTACATTTCCCTAGATGTATCTCTCCTATATAATCAACTCTCACTAGACACAGCTCTCGGATATACTCAACTCTCCCTTAGGACATCTCTAAGATATACTCAATTAGCCCCAGGCTCATCTTTCAAATATACTCAACTCTCATAAGATTCATCTGCATCAACAGGTGTAAACATATTGCCTAAAGTGTTGAGGAAAAAAATAATCTGCCTATATTTGTTGTTCCCATTAAATTGATTTTGCAGAGACAAAGGTATTTTTCACATGCAAGGAATTATACATTTTTGTTGGAACACTCTGTTAAATAAAGCAACAACAAAACCAGTGACAAATACAAAACCGCCTGCCTGGCCACCTTGTAAAGACTTAAATTGACAGAGAGATATGGCGGGTCTTTGCCACTCATTTTTTCACTGCAGAACCGATGCCCCTTCTGCTGCAGAGAGCTCATTTTTATTTATAAGATAGTTGATGAAAGCATATAGGGTGAGCACTTTCGGGCCGCTATGGTATTAAATAATTAATATAAAACTGCACACAGTAGTAGCGTAATGAAATATTCAGTGAATGAATTGTTCTGGGAGAAATACGTATTTGAAAAACCTTTTTCTCAAATTAGTGTTACCAGTATCATGGCGTGCGAGATAAGGATTCAGCGAGAATTAATCATGAGGTCAGAAAATCACACGGAACCACAGGTCAGCTTCACTAGCAGAGCCGAGATTGACAGGCGAGTGTGGGCGCACGAAATGCAAGAGTGAAATGACAATCCACGACAGAGGTAGGCTGGCAAGGCTTGGACAAGGTGACGTGAGCCCTTCGTGACCCGGACAGGGTGCAAGAGATTTCTAAAACATTATTAGACAGGCCTGAGTCACGCGGTATTGAGGTAAATATACCTTACTTGTGCAACAGAAGAAATGTAAGGCATAGTCTGTCGGAGTGAAGGTGCGATCGAGCATTACACCCTAAATAGATCTGCTATAATCATCACTGCTTATTATTGTAATTTAACACAATGTTATTTTACAAAGTATCGCACGACAAATGCATTCCGAGAACATGTATTTTCATCAACCTAATTTGTGCAGGCAAAGCCCAAAAAACAGGACCTTCAAATTAGGGTGGTATTTTCTGTGTCAAATATAAACCACGTTTTTACCATCTCTAATACAAAACATCAAAACAAGTGCACCCGATAAACTACCAATCATCGCTTTCTGCAACTGCGGCATTTTGAAGTGACATGAATCGACTTTATTGGCCATGTGTGGCTACCACTCCACAAGGTTGTCTTGGAAAGTAAACATATACATCACACGAGCAATACATGCACGCGCCGAGGAGTCAGCTCAAGACGGCACAACAGAGCCTCGGATTACCTCACCCCTGTCAGGGGGCTCGTGATAGAGACTGCAGCAGCCGTGCTCCTTTAACGTGTCCAGTCCAGACACTGCCTTGTGCACATTTCCCCGTTGGCAAATAACGTTATTAAGCCAGGGCAGGTGGCTCCGGCGAGGAGGCCGACACTGACGGCGCCAACCACCACCAACAATTTTACTAAACAAACAATTAACAAAACCAGTGAGTGCCACTACTAACCACCAGCTCGAGTCGAGTGACGTGACGGTCTAAGTCGGACGGACAACAACGACGAACTCAGTCAGTGCTGCTGTGTCAGAGTAGAGAGTCTCCTCCAGAATCATGGCCAATGCTGAGCCTGCCCACGCGCGGCATCCAATAATGGATTGCCTGTATTTCGGCGCGGTGGGCCAGCCAATCCTGGCGCTGCATAAGCGCCAGGATTGGCTAGGGGGGCCCACAGTCTACTCGCCCTGGCGCCTTCTCAAAAGGACGGGGCCCAGCAAAAGACACACCCCCCTCCCTCTCAGTCAACTTGACGAAGTTGACGCTAAAGCGCATGCGCGGGCAAGTTTCCTCCTGAATTCCGCATGCGCAGCCTGAGTCAGTCGAGTCAGACACTAACCCAGCCCCACCCCCTGCCAGACACTAACCCAGCCCCACCCCCTGCACACTCCCTATTCCATCGAGTCTTTCCCAGTCGGAACACCCGATGAAGCACAGCATTTATTTATTTGGTGCTCTCTCTGCTGCAGCCGCAGGTGCGTCCACCAGGCTTAGTGGGGCTACGCCCCTACGCCCCAATGGACGCACCGCGGCTGCTGTGCTTGAGAATACATTTTTGTCTCTCACAACGCTCTTCTGTTGTTTGATATATACTGACCACGGGGACTAAGAGTGTTCTTTTTCCATCCCTCTCTCTCAAATTGTTCTTACAGTTTTGAGTTCTACCATTCGGACTCAAGTCTGCACCAAGAACTTTTTCGAAGTGCATGGCAGTAGTGGTGCCTTTTCTATACAAAAAGGGAATATTCATTTACCCTTACCTCAACGACTGGCTTCTGAAGAGTTCCACTCCATCTCTGCGTCAGTCGCATCTGTCGTACAGCCTCAAGATTTTGAGCACTCTGGGTCTAAGAGTCAATTACAAGAAATCGATTCTCAATCCCACTCAAAAAATTCACTACCTCGGTTCATCTCTGGACACCATGGAAGGAAGCGTGTGTCCTTCGGAGGAGAGGTTTGCATCTATCAAGATGAAGTCTCGAGATCTGCTTCCATCTCTCCATCCTTCGGTCAGACAGGTGTCTTCTCTCTGAGGGTCCATGGCCTCTTGTATCTTTATAGTACCCAACACTCAGTTACACATGCGTCCCCTTCAACAAACTCTGGAGGACCAATGGACACAGGCTTGAGAAAGCTGGGAGGATCGCATAACTCTTCCCCAGTCTGCCAAAGACTCCATTAGATGGTGGATGAAGAGGTCACACCTGATGACAGGTGTTCCTTTTCTCCAAGAGACTCCGACTCAAACCATCATCACAGACTCCTCCCTGCAGGGCTGGGGTGCTCATATGGATCATCTTCAAGAGCAAGCCCTGTGGATGGACACGGAAAAAGGTTACCATATCAATTTTCTGAAACTAAGAGCTGTTCACCTGGCTCTCAAATCCTTCTTCCCATCTCTGAGGTCTAACTCCCTCTTGATTCAGACAGACAACACCACCACAATGTTTTATCTAAACAAGCAGGGAGGCACCAGATCCAGAGTTCTGTCCCAGGAGGCATAAACGATTTGGAAATGGTTACTGGCCAGAAATCTGACTATCAAGGCAGTCCATGTTCCAGGTGTCTTAAACGACCAAGCAGACTTTCTAAGCAGAGACTTCATAGACTCTCACGACTGGGTGCTCAACAACGCAGTTACTCTGGATATCTTTCAAAGATGGGGTTTTCCAGATATAGACTTGTTCGCAGATGAGACCAAAGTCAAATCCAGATTTTGCAAACCAGGGTCAGTCGGGAATGCACTACTGATAAGCTGGTCCCAGAGCCTGCTTTATGCTTTTCCCCACTGCCTCTCATTCCGGCAGTGATCACCAAATTTTACAAGACCAACTCCAGGATGATACTGATCGCCCCAGAGTGGCCATGCCAGTGGTGGTACCCGGATCTTCTTCAACTTTCTGAGGTTCCACACCGGAGGTTGCCTTGTCGCCCAGACCTACTGTCCAGGAGTCAGGGGAGAGTGTTTCATCCCTGCCTCCCCTCGCTGAGGTTAACATCATAGCTCCTGAACTCTTGCAATATGGGCATTTAGACTTGCCAGTGGACTGTATGTCTATCCTGAAGAAAGCCAAAAGACCTTCTACCAGAGCTTCCTTTTTTTTTTTTTTTAAATATTTTTATTCAATTTTTCTCCCCCCGCAATTTTTCTGTTAAATCCATTACAATTTTTTTCCAGTACAGATTTGTTTTTACAAAATTATACATATGACAAAGAAGAGAAAGAGAGAGAAGAGAACAAAACAAAAACTGATGTAGCCCATAAAGAGCCACAAACAACAAGACAGAAAAACATACTTTTAATTCTTTCAGCTCTTCCATTGCTCGATATAAAGTTGTGGACATTGTGAAAACATGTGAGTAATATTGGCGCTTGTTGAATTGCTGAATTGCAGCGTGGACAAGTTGTTCCAGTGCTTCCCCCCCATTGGGCAATTCTAGCAGGTGTGTGATATAATAAATAAACTGTTTTGTAGTGTTGGGTTTGTAGTGTTGCTGAGCACAGAATGGTTCGGCCTAGGTCTAATGAGGCTTGCAGGGCTTCAGGATGAGCTCTCACTTGTTCCACCCATTTATTGCCATATTTCTCTCTGTCATCTGTTTTGTATACCTGTAGTTCTGCATACAAATGTCTGATTGAGCACAATAGGCTGCTCCCCAGATAATCCATTATCCTACAGCTTGTCATTCCTCCTGTTCCCCCCTGTTTTGTATGAAAGTAACTCCTCACTTGTAAATATTTAAAGAAATTGTTCCCAGCTATTTTAAATCTGTGTTGTATATCTTGGAACAGTAAGAACCCTCCTTTTACATCCAATAAATCTCCTAATTTCTTGATCCCGCTGCCATCCCACTCTTTCATGACTGCATCCCTAAAAATCTCTGCTGGGAGCTCGTTATTCATGTACAGCCTCAGATATCTATTATATCTTCCCAGTCCTAATCTTTTCTTAATTGCCCTCCAAATTTTATATATTGCGCTCAGGGTCTTAAACCTTGTGTGTTTAAAATAGACAAAGTCCACCGTTGTGACTAAGGCATTCTCTGCCGCCTTTCCCAAAGTGCTTCGTAGACGTTTGCTGGGCATGCTCTCTCACCCTGTTGATCACTTCCTCCTAATAACCCTTTAGAGTATTGTAAAGCTGTCGCCCAGTAGTAAGTTTTAAAATCCGGTGCCCCCCAGCCTCCCCTCTCTCTTGATAGTGTCAAAAATCGATATGCCCTACGTGTCTTCCCCTGTGCCCAAATTAATTTATTCACTGTTGATTCTATTCTGTTGAACCATGTGCCATCAAAGTATAAGGGAATTGCTCTAAACAAATATAAAAATTTAGGGAAAGTAACCATTTTAATAAAGTTAATACGGCCCATTAGTGTTAAATGTAAATTATTAACTCTCCCCATGTTTCTTTTGACCTTCCCTAACAATGGTTCCATGTTAATCTCTACTAGTTTCTCTAAATCCGCAGTCACCCTGACTCCCAAGTACATTGCTTCTGGAACTACTCTTGTGTCTACAAATGATGTATATCTGTTCTGTATTACTTGTGTCTTCCCTCTGTTTATTAGGTACCCTGAGACCGCACCAAAATTCCTTGCTTCTTGTTCTATTTCAATCAGTGCCCCCTCCGGTGTTGGTGTTATAATGGCCACATCGTCTGCATAGGCGAATAGTTTGTAATCCTTCTCGTGCAGTGTGACTGGGGGGATCTTAATATTTTGCGTAAGTCTTCTTAAAAACTGATCCAAATATATGGCAAATAATAAAGGCGAGGCTGGGCATCCCTGCCTAGTCCCTCGTCTAATCTGTACCGCATTTGAATAAGATTTATTAATTCTTATCCTAGCCGTGGGATGCTTATAAAGTGCCTGAATTGCTGTTATATAACCCTTGCCTATACCTGCCCATTCCATGGCTTTCCATAAATATGCCCAGGAGACCCTGTCAAAAGCCTTCTCGGCATCCAGAAAGATAGCTGGGACAGGATCTCCTGCAACCTCCGCTGCGTCTAAGATAGTGATCATCTGTCTAGTATGTTGGGTAGTCCCTTTACCAGGTATAAAGCCATGTTGTGCTGGGGATTCCACCCCTTCTATAACCTTGCTCAGCCTATTAGCTAAAGATTTGGAAAATATCTTTGCGTCGGCATTTAACAATGTAATTGGCCTATATGAACCCGGTTCTGTTGGGGGTTTATCTTTTTTTAGGATCACTATTATATCCGCGCTGGCCCAAGATTGTGGGACTATTCTGCCCCCCTGTGCCAAGCAGCAAATTGCCCACATGTCCTTGGCTAACGCTTCCCAAAAGGTTTTATAGAACTCTACGGGTATCTGGTCTTGTCCTGTTGCTTTGCCAGATGGGAGACTAAATACCGCATCTCTTATCTCCTGGACTGTTAACTGCCCATCTAACTTATCCCTCTCTTCTGTGCTTAACCCTTCCTGTGGCCCTTGTAGCAGATATTCCATACTTTCTGCCTCTAAATTTCCGTTATTTGTGTCTTGTTCATATAAGACCTCGTAGAACCTTCTAAACACCTCCTGTACCTTCTCCACCTTGTTGACAATTGTCCCAGTATTATCCTTAATTTCTTTTATCTCCCCTGCTGCTAGAGTTTGTCTGGTCCTGACTGCGAGCAAGTGACCGACCCTCTCATTAAATTCATAGCATTTCTCTTTTTTTGCTAGATAGTTCCTCGCTGTTTTCTGCGCCAATGTAACGCCAGCTTCTCACTTCTGTACTTCCAAAGCCACTAGGATCTGTTCAATGGGTTCTTGTCTGCCTATTGCATCCACTAGCGTCTCTTCTAATCCTACCAGAGTTCTGATCTCCTCTTCCACCTTCTCCTTTTCCCTCTTACTTCTTACTAGTGTGTAACTTAGTGTCTCTCCCCTCACTCCTGCTTTAAAGCTATCCCATACCATATCCGCTGAGGCCGAATACCTATTCATGTCCCAAAATTGAGTTATCCAATCTTGCATTCTTGTAATGTACTCCTTCTCTTTCAGCAACCCTCGTTCAAATGTCCATGTAGATCTTATCCTTTCCTTATTTTGGGGCACTGACAAACTTAGGACCAGCGGGTTGTGGTCTGACACTATTCTGGGAAGACGTTCTATTCTGGCTTCACTTACAAGTGAGCTAGATATAAAGAAGTAATCCAGTCTGGCTATTGTTTTGTGTGGAGCTGAGTAGAAAGTACTTCCTGTCCCTAATGGGTTCAATTCCGCCCACATATCCACCAACGCATTATGTCGAACAAGATTTTGTACAGCTTTAAATGTCTTTTTTTTCCTCCCTTGATATCTGCCCCCCTTCTTATCTGTTAGGCCGTCCAAACCATTGATGTTAAAGTCCCCACAACATATCACAGGTTCTGGCCACAATGCTAATTCACCATCCATAAATTCAATTAATTCAGGTTCATCCTCATTTGGGCCATACAATGAGGTAAGTGTACATCTTCCCGCAGAAGTTTCTATATCTAGCATTACCCATCTCCCATCATGGTCCTCTTTTTTCTTTTTAATTTTTACAGCGCCTTTTCTAGCCAAAACTGCCACTCCCTTGTTTCTCCCTTCCTGTCCTGTAAAAGCAAGAACCTCAAACCCCATTTGATCCAGCATAAACTTGTCTTTAACGGCTACATGCGTTTCCTGTAGACAAATTATATCAATTCTCCAGTATCGTAGTAATGCAGATAACTTCTGTCTTTTCTCCCCGTTATTTAGACCACAAATATTAATCGTAATTATCCTGACTGCCATGTCTCATGTTTAACTCTTACCATCCCTTCAACTGCTCTCTTGAATCTGTCCACGCATTTTCTCTCTTTCCTTATATATTTTACAAATCTGTACTGTATTGCAACACCAACCGTCACCAGTGCCACTATCCCTCCCACCCCCCCCTTTGTCCCCCCCTCCCAAACTGCTGTCCCACCCCCCCTGTGACAGGCAAATAGGTCACTCCTGACCTATGCGTGTCCACTGAGCGTCGTAGCATCGCCCCCCTCTCCTCCCCTTAGCATATCTTACCTATTAGCATTCCTGACTACCAGGCTCATTAAGTTAACCATCTTCTCCCATTACGCTTTCATTGTGCACTTTCTATTTTGCTTCCTACTTCTTTCTAGCTCCCCCTTGCTCTGTTAACTCTGCCAAAAACTCTCCTGCTTTTATCTCTGAGAAAAACATTCTTGTTCGACCTGCGGAAATAACTTTTAGCTTTGCTGGGAACATTAAGTAAGCTTCTGCTCCTTGGGTCTGAAATGCTGCAATCAATTGTCTAAGTCTCCATCGCCTTTCCACCGTTACATGGCAAAAGTCTGGTCTAGCAAAGAATGTTATTCCTTCGACCGTCTTCCTAG
Source organism: Lissotriton vulgaris (assembly GCF_964263255.1). Lineage (NCBI taxonomy): Eukaryota > Metazoa > Chordata > Amphibia > Caudata > Salamandridae > Lissotriton > Lissotriton vulgaris. The sequence continues at coordinate 881,175,813 of NC_141685.1, forward strand.
AATCAGGTCTAGCTTTCTCCATTAGTTCTTGTCTTGCTAAAAAGTTGCCAAAGAATACTAACATGGCCCTTGGGAGTGCCCCTGTACCCTCTTCCCGTCTTTTCTTTGCTGTGAGCGGAAACCTATGGGCTCTCTGTACTTCTTGCTCCCAATTCCATGGCACCCCCGGGAAGGCCCCTTTTAGCAGCTTAATAACGAAGCCTCTGGGGTCTTGCCCCTCCACTCCTTCCTCAATTCCCAGGAGCCTGGCGTTATTGCGCCTCTGGCGATTTTCCAAGTCCTCCACCTTCCATTGTAGATCCTCCACAATTTTTGTCTGCTCCTCTCTGGATGCTTGCCAGTCTGTAACTTCATCCTCTAGTCTACCAGTTCTCTCTTCGACTCCAATGACTCTCTCCTCCACTTCCTCAAACTTTTTATTTATTTTCCTGATCGACGCTTGGATTTTTTTGGTGTCGTGCCTGGCTCTTCGGCTTTCAGCTCTAGCCTCCATTTGCATCTGCTTTAATGTGGCAAACATTATGTCTAGTTTTCCTCCTTCATTTTGAACCTCTTGCCCATCTTCTTTATACATGTTAGAAGTAGCTGAATAGTCCCATAAAAGTTTCTTATGCGTACCCTTATATGAACTCAAGGGGGAGCCTGTTTTTCTAGCTGCCATCTTACGCCTTTTTTGAGTACCTCTTCCCCTGGAGCTGTCACTGTCACCAGAACTCAAGCATGAGTCTGAAGAGTCTCTTTCCTCGTCGCTGCTTGCCATCGTTGATTCCGATTCTTCAGGAACTGAGAAGAACCTATCCCCCTCAGCCCCCTCTGTGAAATCAACCTCTGCCTGATCTTTCTGTGGTCTAGGGCTTGCAGCGTCCTCCCTCTTTGTAGCGCTATCTTTCTTTTGTTGGGCTTGGGCCTTGGCCTGGGCTTGTTCCTCCCGTATTTCTGCCTCCACCTCTATGAGGGCTTCTAGCATTTGTCCCGTATTCAACACCTCTGCCCCGCCACCGGCCTCTCTCACCTCTTTCTCAGTATCACAGCGTTCGTCTTGGCTCCCCTGCTCCAGCTCTCGCTCAGCGTCGTCCGTCCAGCTCGCTCCCAGGAGCCCCGCAGGAAGCGTGAGCTCTGCGTACCCCGGTTGCCTGGCAACACCTCCGCTTGCGTCCTCGAGGACGTTACTGCCTGATCCATCGGGCGGCAGGGTTGCCGTGCTCGGCAAGATTACCGTAGCAGATCCTGATGCCTCCAATGGTGCCTTGACACTAAAAACTTCCGATACCGAAGGCTGCCGGTAAACAGGATCATTCTTTTTCTTTTCTGACGGGTCCCGTGCCGCTTGACTGCTGTTGCCACTTCGTGTGTCTTTGCTTTGTTTGAGCTCTTTCTCCTTCTCGCTGGCTCTCTCCAGCTTGCGCTGTTGGGCTTTAGTTGCTGTGGATACTGTAGGGGTCGATCGTTTGGCAGACGGTGGCATTTTCATTTTCGGGATGGTGCCCGATTTTCCCGTCTCTTTCTGGTATGTTTCTTTGGTTACGCCGCTAGCCATGGGCTGTTTGTCTTTCCCTCGAAGCGCCATCTCTGTCAGGAGTGCTTTGAAGAACGTAACAGACAATAACTTCGCTTTCTCAAAAATGCGTATAACACTGCAAAATCCACCGCTGTATTTTGATCTCAGTCTGTTATCGCCTCCTTGCTGACTCCAGAGGACAAGTTGCATACTGCTTTTCACAGTTCCATCTGAAGCCTGGGACTATGCATAGGTCGGAGAGGGGTCTGAATGCGACTTACTCCTACAGCGCTTCAGCGGCCATCTTGCCTCCTTCTACCAGAGCTTCCTACGCTTTTAAATGGAAGCGTTTCTATATATGGTGCTTGAATAATGGACATGACCCGATTAAAGGGCAGGAACAGGTTATTCTACCATATCGATTGCATCTAGCTAAGTCGGGTCTACAATTCTCTTCTATTAAGGTACACTTAGCTGCTATAACAGCGTACAGAAAGTCTCATACGCAAGGTTCCTTTTTTAAGATGCCCGTAGTAAAAGATTTCCTAGAAGAATTAAAGAAGGTGTTTCCACCAGTGCGAGCTCCTTCTCCCCCTTGGGAGCTCAAAGTAGTCCTTACCAAGTTAATGGGAGAACCATTTGAACCAATACACAAATCTTCCTTACAGCATCTTGGAAAGTGTCTTTCTTGGTGGCAATTACTTCAGCTCGTAGAGTTAGCGAGCCAGCTACTAGCTTTATGCTGTAAGGAACCTTACACGGTTTTTCATTGAAACAGGGTAGTTCTTAGAACTCATCCTACTTTTCTGCCAAAAGTGGTATCTGATTTCCACATCAACCAAGGGATCACTTTACCCACTTTCTTCCCTAATCCTTCAACTCCACTTGAAAGAGCTTTACACTCCTTAGACCTTAAGAGAGTGTTGAAGTTTTATTTGGACAAAACCAAGGATATCAGCAAGACGGACCGAATATTTGTTAATTATGGTCATATCAATACTGGTTTAGCAGCCTCTAAGCGATTCATCTCAAGATGTATAGTTTCTTGTATTTCCTTGGCTTATCAGTTAGCGAATAAATCTCTTCAGGAGAGACCTAAAGCGCATTCGACTAGGGGAAAGGCCTCTACCACGGCCCTACTTCGAAATATCCCCATAGACAAGATTTGCAAAGCAGCTACATGGCGATCTGTTCATACTTTTTGTCGTCATTACTGATTAGATTCAGACACTCAGGCAGATGCTCAAGTAGGTCAAGCATCTCTGAGAAATTTGTTTGGTTAGTGAATGGTAGCATCTGTTTTTAATTGTTTGTATTCCTTGTGCTACATTGCTCATCCGCGAAGTGTAGGGTATGGGCTTGCTATTCTATTCACTGCTTATGACTATTGATGAGTATCCCCTGGAAGAGAAGGATAAGTTACTTACCTGTAATCCTAGTTCTCTTCCAGGGGTATACTCATCAAAGTCATAAGCACCCAGCCCTCCTCCCCGGATGAGCAAAGTGGGTACAAGGTATTTTTCATGTTGGAAAATACGCCTTTACAAAAAGAACTGACCTAACTGTCACCTGTGGTGCATGCTGGGAGCAGAGGGCTCTCTGAGGTTCTTAAAGGGGAAGTGCCTAGTTTCTGGTGATTCTTAAAGGCAAGGTGCCAGTTGTCTTTTCTGTCTCAGGACAGTTATTCCTATGCAGCTTTTGGGCCAAACTGCCTGCAATTACTTGATTTTTTTCCTTGTTCTGGAAAATAAAAGATCCTTGTATGGAGCCATTTGGGTGTATGGTCTCTATTACAAGTAGTCTTAAATGTTCTTTATTACTACAAGTATTGCTGAATTCTTTTCTTGCTGTTTGTCCCTATTTTGGTTGTAGTTCTCACTTTGGGCTGCATAGTTACATATATGTACGTTCATACATATTTAGGTGTATAGTTTTAAAAGTTTACAAACTTTAATTTCTGAGCATACACCTGTATATGTATGTACATATATGTTTTTTATATATATGTATATATATGTGTATATAGCGGAATATATACATGCCATACTACATGCCATTTATAGTCAGTTTTTGGATTACTGCACCTGCACTTTGTGTTGCTTGGCATACTTTGGACATCTTTGAAATTGCCTTGTATTGTTGTTCAACAATTTAGCCATTTTGCACGCTGTGACATCGTTGCCTTTTTCTGACTATTATGCAAACTATATTTAATAGGCACTTCATATCATTCGTAGTCAGCTTTGGATTACTGCATTTGCACTTTATTGTTGCTTGGCATATTTTTGAACATGTATAAAGACGTTTTTATATTTTATAATTACGAGCTGGTTGATATTTATGTGTACTGTATGCCATGATTTTTAGCCCGTTTGACAACATACTGACTTCATTTATAAATGTCAGACATTAATCGCTATTTAGGAGTAAACCTGTGTGCATTACTTAAATATTTTTAACATGTATTATTCATATGTTAGATTTGCAGTATCAAATATGGCAACTTGCATTTAAGCAGTTATTCTGTCTTCTTTCTATGGCTATTGTAAAGCGCCATTTTTTGACCAATGGTAACCCGGGTTCTTCATGCACTAGCACTTTAAATAATCCCCCCTCCCATATTGGCGTCATGTGATCAAGGCCTCCGTGAAGGCCGAAACGTTATGCTGGCAGGGCGAGCTTCCACTAATAAAAAGTAATTTTGCTCACTGCATTCTTTGGGTCAGCTCCTCTTTCCTCGCTTCGCAGTGCTCCGGTGAATGGTGGAGTTCGTGAGCTATTGGATTGGGTGTGTTGCATATATATATATATATATATATATATATATATATATATATATATATATATATATATATATATATGAGAGCACAAAGTTCCCCCTCTGTCAGATTTGCGCTCGTAGCCACAGCCTCCACGACAACAACAAAAGGGATACGGACCACCAAGTCAGCAATGATCTTGTTTATTTTAACTCCACATAACCAAATCATATATATATATATATATATATATATTGGTATAAGCTCCGGGGTCCCCGAACGTGGGCAGGGATTATTCACTGCTTATGACTTTGATGAGTATACCCTTGGAAGAGAACTAGGTTTACAGGTAAGTAACTTATCCATACTCTCCTACCCTTGGATTTAGAAATTCCACTGAGATTACCTACAACTCGGATATGACCTTTCCCAAGCTCCTAGTATAGGAAAAACAATACACAACTGAACTGAAGACTCAGATCATTGAATACATCCAACTCAATCAAGGCACAGATAGCATGAGCGTGATATGGGACCCTTTGAAATCAGTTATCCCTGAATTCACCCAGAAATGCATAACACAAACACATTGGATAAGAGAAGCAGGTGAGAATCCCTTAGTGCAAAATAGGCACCTTTGAAAAGGTTACATGGTCAATTGATTTTAGGCTCTGTTAACCAGCAACTACTTATATGGCAAAAGATATTACAGACAAGGTCCTTAATTAAGAATGTATCTAACATAATTGGCATTTGGGAACCTACAGGTTATACAGAGACCATTGTTTAAGACACTCAACCCCAATTATCTGGCTGGGACTTCCAGTGGACAGTTACTGTTATATGTCCTCAACTTGTCAGTCTATTTATAGGATTGGGGTTATGTTTTTTCCCCGTTGATTTCTATTGAAACAGATTCAATTTCAGGCAGGAGCAGGAATTTAATTGGGCCAGGTCTCATCGGGTCTGAGCACCTGCAGTTTTTTTAAGGGGGGCTCGAAACGGGTCTTTATCGGGCTCTGTTTTGTGCCCTACCACAGGCGGGCTGTCTTTTTTCCCCTTACTGCAGTGACAGCACTGTGCTGTCATTGCAGTCCGGAAAAAAGTGCCAGGGCACAAAACAGAGGACGATAGAGACCCATTTCGAGACAGGCACATCGATGTGCATTTGACACTGTTCACTTCTCACTAGTGGAGAAGTTACGGCAAGGCGTCATGCAGGTGAGCGTTGTAGGAGAAGAGAAATCCTTTAAAGAGAGTCATTTTCTCTCTGGAATTCCCTCCTCTTTCTGAGACTGCAGCCATGTGGCGTTCAGTGAGGGGATTGCTTAATCCTGTGGTGGGAGAGGCTGCGCTGCAGGAGCAGGGATTAAATCCGGGTTGGTTTAGGTACATTGCTCTGAAGTGCTCGCAGTGGAAGAGTGTACTGCGAAGGGAGAGCCCCTGAAAGTCAGGGGACAGTCACTCGTATCTGCTCAGTATCAGGTCAGGTGTAGGCACTAGCGAGCAGCTTCACTCAGCTATAGTGCTTAGGAAGAAGGCTGCATGGACAACTACCCATGACCTTTGAGCCTGTAAAATCTTTTAACAAAATACTTAAATCCAGGGTAGGCAATTATTCAGTCCTGGGGGGGGGGGGGGTCAGGTGACCTCCCCATGCTAGCCACGGTGCACCCTGCTGTGCAATACCCCCTCATCCTTTACACTTCAGAAAAAGATATCTGGGACATGTATTTCGGACTTTATTATGATATACTCAAGACTACAAGTACCAGAATGCAACGAAAAAACCTTCAGCACGAGGTACAAGGTTGTGATAAAACACATAGGGCCAGATGTAGGTAAATCTTATTTACCGACTCTAGAATACCGAATTTTACCGATTCGGTATTTTAGATTCGGTAAATAAGATGTAGGTAATTATTCTGTAATTTTTACCAAATCGGAATGATTCGGCAATTACAGAATCGGTATTTACCGATTCGGTAATTGCCATTGATTCCTATGGGCCTATGGGCCTTGAGGCCCATAGGAACCTATGGCAATTACCGAATCGGTAAATACTGATTCGGTAAAATTACCGAATTGACAAGGGGGACAGGGTGTCACTTTGACACCCTGTTGCACCCTTGATTTAGGCTTGTGTGCCATGTGACACACATACATGCCCTTAGGGCATGTCTGTGTGCCACATGGCACAGGTGTACATGCACAGATGTGCATGTACACAGAAATGTGTTATTTACCATGCAATAGTATTACATGGTAAATAACGAATTCTTAGGGGCCTGTGGCACTGTTTGCAGTGCCAAGCTACATATAGATTTACCGATTCTGTAAAGTTACCGAATCGGTATTTTACAGAATCGGTAAATTTACCGATTTGGTAAATTTACCGATTCTGTAAAATTTAGGCCCCCTACATCTCAATCACTAAATACCGGTCTGTAACGGCCGAAATCGGCCGTTACCGACCGGTATTTTTTTTTTTATTTTTTTTTTTGGTGTCCTCATATATGCCACAAGTAGATATTAGCTCTAAATGGGCGTGCTCCAGGCCACTGACACAAACCGACCTTTCCTGCCCTTGAGTTTGTGGATAGCCGATGGAGATTGCCCAGAGGTAGGTCGTTTCCAGTCCTACTCCCTCTCACGATGTTACTTGCCACTTAGGGAGGATGGGACCACTTAACCTCTGGCATAATCATTGGACTTTTGGTGTTATTTCTCACACCATGCTTTTAAAACAGACCAAAGCTTAGCAGAATTTTCCCCTCCACACAACATGTCCAGCCTACTCACCGCCATGATATTTCTACGACAGTCCGCAAATTTAGGAGGGTGTTCCGATTTCCACTCTTTACAGATCTCCCTCCTGGCAATGACAACCACATAGAAGATAAACTGTGATGTACAACTGTTTATGTCATAATCATAAGGAAAACCAAAAAGAACTAGTCTAGGAGTGCATGTAATTGGTGATAACAGTACCTCTTCTAAAAAACCACACACCTGTCTTCATTAGCTAACTATTTCAGGACATCCGACGAACATATGACCATCATCTGCTGCTGGAAACCTACATCTTGGGCATGAATATTCTTCTGTTGCAATCTTTGAAAGTTTCGCCGGAGTCCAATAAGCCCTATATGCTGTAAACAGGTGGTTTCTTCTCAAGTTCGATGGTTTTATAATTTTTTGAGAAAGTGTAAAGGAGTCTGTCCAGATTTTTAATATATCACCTGGGATCTGTACTGTGGAAGTGTCCCATAACTTAGTGATTTCAGCCTCTAGGTTATCTTTGCTTCCCACCAATGTTCTATACCATACAGCTACCTCGCCCTTCCATCCCTTCTCCCTGCTTATTAATTCAAAAATAAGACTCTCCACTTCTATGTTCCAGTTCTGACTCCCCCACCAAGCAGACAGCTGGTAGAATTTAAATCTTGTGATGGTACCTTCTGTTACGCTTGATGGGGTTTCCCAACTTAATAGTGTCGAGCCATTGCACAGATCCCCCCATTTCATGAGGCCAGCTTTTCTCAACGGAAGAGCAAGTTGATCCATTAAGCATTCCGGAGTACCGGGGGAATCCCAAATTAGGGCTTGAGGATGATAATAAGGGATATCTAAGATTTTTTGTATTGATTGCCAATTATCTAGGGCTGCCCGTAAGAGCTTCAGACGAATTTTTAAAAAAAACTTCTGATCTCCAAATTTAAAAAGAAAATAGTCTGGACTATGTGGAAGGTCTGATAGCATAGCCTGAAAGAGTCTGCCATGCGAAGAAGAGTCCAACTTATTGGCTAAAAGTCTAAAGTTTTTAAACTGAAAGGCGTAGCAATAAGAAAGTATATCTGGGAGTGCCAACCCACCAAGTTTTAGTCCCCTTCTCAATTTCTTCCAAACTATTCTGGGAGACTTAGTAGCCCATATTAAGGAGCCAATCCTCCCTTGCAGATTAGAAATATCCTTTTTGTTAAAGGTCAAAGGAATGGAATTAAATAGAAAGGTAACCTTTGGCAGGATTATCATTTTGACCAGGTTCACCCTACCATAGATGTTTAAAGGTAGGGTGTTCCATCTGGTCAAAAGCTTTCTGACTTCCTTTACAACTATTGACCATCTGATTTTAGAAATTTCTTCCAAATTATGGGTAAGATGGATCCCCAAGTATCTAATTTTGGATTTTGCTTCTGGGATCGGGGTAGTATTATTCCAGCTCATTATATCCGTTTTATCTTTGTTAATGCTGTACCCCGATACTGTACCAAAATCTTCGGCCAATTCAAATAACCTGGGGATTGCCTCCTCCGGGTTAGACGTGTAAAGAAGGAGGTAATCGGCATAAAGAGCTGTCTTAAGCACTAGGTATCTGGTGACCTACATCTAGTCAAGTCAAGTCAGAGAATTTATATAGCGCACTACATACCCAGAGGGTCTCAAGGCGCTTAGAAAGGGGAGGAGGATTACTTGTCAAATATCCACGTTTTAAGTTGCTTTCTGAATGCTAGGTGGTTCTGGGTAAGGCGAAGGTAAGCGGGGAGTGAGTTCCATGTTTTAGCAGCCAGGTATGAGAAGGATCTGCCTCCCATGGTGGTCTTGTTGATGCGAGGTACAGTGGCGAGGGCTTGGTTGGAAGAACGTAGTTGGCGGGAGGGGGTGTAGAAGGACAGTCGAGAGTTGAGGCATTCTGGTCCGATGTCGTAGAGTGATTTGTGTGCGTGGGTTAGCAGTCGGAAAGTGATCCTCTTATTGACGGGTAGCCAGTGGAGGCCTTTAAGGTGACCAGAGATGTGTTCGTTGCGTGGAATGTCTAGTATGATCCTGGCTGAGGCGTTTTGGATTCGTTGGAGTTTCTTCTGGAGTTTAGCGGTAGTGCCTGCGTAGAGGGTGTTTCCGTAGTCCAGTCGGCTCGTGACCAGAGCATGGGTGACTGTTTTCCTTGTTTCGGTGGGGATCCAGCGAAATGTTTTTCTGAGCATGCGAAGAATGTTGAAGCAGGAAGAGGATACGGCGCTGACTTGTCTGTTCATTGAGAGTGAAGAATCCAGGATGATGCCTAGGTTCCGTGCGTGGTCTGTCGGGATGGGTGCTTTTCCAAGGGCTTCCGGCCACCAGGAGTCGTCCCATGCAGAGGGGGATGTACCTAAGATGAGGACTTCTGTTTTGTCTGAGTTCAGTTTCAGACGGCTTTGTTTCATCCATTCGGCAACTTCTTTCATTCCTTCGTGTAGGTTAGTTTTGGCGGTGCTGGGGTCATTGGTGAGAGAAAGGATTAGTTGAGTGTCATCCGCGTAAGAGATGATGTTGAGGTTGTGTTGGCGGGCGATGGTCGCGAGGGGGCTCATGTATACGTTGAAGAGGGTGGGGCTGAGTGAGGATCCTTGTGGTACGCCACAGATGACTTCAGTGGCCTCGGACTTGAATGGTGGGAGGCGGACTCTCTGGGTTCTTCCGGTGAGGAACGAGGTGATCCATTCAAGTGCTTTTCCTTGGATTCCGATGTTATTGAGGCGTTGTAGAAGGGTGCTGTGGCAGACTGTGTCGAATGCTGCAGAGAGGTCGAGGAGGATGAGGGCGACTGTGTCTCCATTGTCCAGTAGAGTTCGAATGTCGTCTGTTGCCAATAGTTCTTAATAATTCCATGTCCCCCTGTAGTGTAGTTCCTAGTTTCCCACTAGGCCCTGCGCATTGGAATAACATAAACAGTAGTATCGACGTAGAAGTGCGGATCTTCCAGGCCTCCACTGACTATGCTAAACTTAATTGGGTGTGTTACCAACTAGCTCAGAGGTCACTGGAAACTTTCTTCTCTGCATAGGAAGTGATCAGCTTCCCTGGCACAGACAAGAAGGGATTCAGTTTTCCAACAACCGTGCAACATGACAACTTTGCTCCTCAGATTAAGAGTCAATCTCTAGGGTCGTGTGAAACAATAGACAGGTATTTCACTCAGTCAGGTTAGTGCAGTTTACTTTCACGATATGTAGAGAATAGAGAGACGGGCGTTTGTCAATAAAGGGTTAACATTTATTGAACAGTCTTTCTTCTCGTACAAGAGAAATGTATTGCCACAATTGCAAGACTTGTTATGATAAAAAGTACGTACAGTAAGATAAGTATTGCGAAATAATACTGTAAAAGCATTGATATGGTTTCTTAGCCATACAATGGTTTAAAAGTAATAAAACATATATACGTTCATATATACATTAGGCTAAAATACTCAACTGGTGCTTCTAACTAAGCCTACCCCAGTGTGCCTGACCTAAGCCTAACACGTGGAAGGAGAGTAAGTAAGTAGCTTTAAGTTAAGTTGGTTTTGCCAAGGTTTGCTTCAAGAATTCTCATCTAAGGGTTTAGTCAACACCATACCTCTGAATAGAATGATGGAGGTCTGGTATCTCCTTCAGGAGGCACTCGGTATCCCAGTCACCCGCGAGGGCAGACTAGAAACGCTGGAGCTGGATTTCTCAGCAGAAGAAAGGCAGCGTCTCTCTTCAGCGCGTCGAGGAGGAGGAGGGGGGACAGCGTCCGCGGGCAGCTTGGCATCTGCTGGGCTCTTCGCAGAGGGACGGCTGTTCAGCTCCTAAGCTCACCACACCATCGTTCGCGCTTTAGCAGCGATAATGGTATCAGTAGCTTCACCAACAGCAGCGGGGCAGCAGGCTGCAGCAACAGGCTGCATACAGCATACAACAGCAATGGGACACCAGCTGCAGCAACAGGCTATTGCTTAAGGCAACGTTGGTAATATTTATACCTGACAGGTGCCTGGTTTGACGCAAGTTTGCTGGACATAAGACGTCAATTAAAGATGTCACTAGGAAGTGATAGCTATCAGTTGCTCATTAGAGTTCCATTACTAATCAAAACACAGCAAGCGGGGATTTCCAGGTTTGCTGAGTTTTTATCTTGTTGAAGAACTCGGAGTGTTAATCTAGGAATATCAGATAGTGACTTCTGCTCTGTCATTGCACTAATTGGTTGCAAAGGAAGTGGCAGAGAACTATTCTGGAATGTGGCTCTGTTCGTGTGAGGCCAGAGATGACTTTCTGAATATCGCACTTGAACGGTTATGCCAATATAGGGAATAAATTGATTTATAGCCGAATAGGGGCATAAGGTCGCAGTATCGATCAGGAACCTAGATAAACACGCAACACCCACTCCACGTTTTCATGTCCATCAAATTACTAAAACTAGAGCAATTAGATGCATGTGTAACATTGCCCACCCCAAAATACATAAATGCATTCGAAATAGGCATATATTGTAATACGTGAAATTTAGGTACTGTACGTTTTTGAAGCATAGAAATCATTCAAAAATTATTGCATATGAAATCAATGAACGATTATGCAATAAAATTACACATGAAGTATCTCTGAAACAGAAGAAGGGCGAGATAAATCATCACATATAAATGCATTGCAATAAATGTGCTAGAGGTTGATGTAAGTTTGTTATGTCTCTAGATGTGGTTAGAAATAGAAGTTTGAAGCTTCTGTTCTCTAAGAATAGTTTTTACCTTAAGCAAAGAATTGTTCGTGCCAAAAAAGGTCAATATTAAAAAATCGTCCAATTCAAAAGAATTAATGCTTGAACGGGGAAATAGAGTTCCAACGCTTTTAGCAGTTTTTGTTGATCAAAACTGAAGGCCGAATTCAGAGTTCATGGGAACGCTGTGTGTCGGAAAGCTTCTCAAAAGTTATTGTTTCTGTTCGGGTGAGAACATCGTATCAGACAGGCTCTCAAAGAATTGGTCTACAAAATCAGGTGACAGTTCAACCAAATTCGATAGTGCTGTAACTTGGCAGGTGTGAGAATGATTGCTGTCATCATAGTCGGGATCAGCAATGCTCACAGAAGGTCCTACCTGGGTGATGTTGCTTTTGTCACTCGCTCCACTGTTACCACCTAGTCGTAGTACAGGAGTCTCAACGAATGCTGTCATCAGGATTGGTAGCCGCCGGGGACAACACAATGCGTGAGCCGTTATTGGACTGAGCAAAGTATCGACGTCCATTGGTACTGCTGATGGAAGTGAAAGACAGATGTCCAACACGCACTCATCTCCGCATAGCATACATCGAAGTACCGGTAAGATACAGTTCTGCCATATAGGTCTGAATGAAAGGAACCAGGTCATGTTTAGATCTCTCAGCCTGGCCAATCCGAGGACGTTAGTTATCCTGTCCCGGTAGCGCATTGCTAGGATTGTCTCTTCCATTCCCATGGGAGCTATGTCTGAGTTTCGGTTTGCCATAACGAAGCAGGAGGGTCAAAAATAAAATCCCTGCAACGAGTCCCAAAAATAGTGGTATGCCGCCAAAAACAGAGTGAACAAAATTAGGAACGATTCCCAAAATTGCTTGAAAAGGTGTTAGCAGTCCCGTAAAAATCGTCTTAAATATGCCTGGGATGCTTGTGGCACTAGACATGTTAAGGAGTTGGCTAAGCATTTCTACGAAATGCACGGGGCAATTTGTTGATAAAAGTTCATGCAACTAGAAGATCATACGTCTCTTTTGATGACGTTATAGGCACTGTTGTCTGCAAAAGCACAGACTTCATTTTGCTTAAAGTATCAATTCGTATAGAATAGTGATTCAGACGAGGCCAGATGGGAGTCACTGTGTCTGCAGGCCCACTCAGGAACAATGCTTGCCTACAGCATTTGACCATGGATGTTACGCTTACTAGATAACTTTTCCCTGGCACAAGGCCACAACATCTGTGATCCGTTCTAAGAATGTAACTCCCGTTTGCAAGTTGCATAAAGAAGGGCTCTATCTGAGTTGCAGGTGTGACTAGCTGGTGGCATGAAAGGTTGTTAGAATTTCCATCACATGCTCCGTGTAAATTAATACCTTGACACAAAAGTGTACCGCTCAGTGAATGTTTACAGTTGTCACCACTAAGAAATACATTTATGTCGCTGTCACTATAGCAAGAATGTGTGTATGGTAATTTCCATTCAGATTTTACATATCCTTTACCCAATTGTTCATACTGGCCAGCAGGTATGTATTCAAGGCACTTTTTAAATCGGAAAGTTGTTATCGGAATTGTGATGATTCCATTTATTATCCATTCAATGACAGGACTCTCTGACATTGTCAATGGTAATCTCTCAAGTTTTTCGATGCTCGGGATTGTATAGTCTGCTCCTTTCTGTGCCAAACTGATCTGTTTATCAGTAAGGTTAAAAATGGAAAATAATGACGTTGTGTTGATTAAACGCCAAGGCACATAGCCTGAACGAAGATTTTGCAGCGTCCAGCCTAATTGTATAATAGAACGTAATTGAGATTGGCCATGTTGTAACATTAGCAAGTCTCTATCTATCACATCAAAGGCAGAGGATACAATATTGTCCAACGAATATATTCTGGAAGACAGAGTCATTAACCCATTGTCCACCACAGAAAGTGATTTTTCCAAATTAATACGATCAATTTCTCGTATTTTTTCAGCTGTTTCAATTTGTTTGACTTTCCAAGCCTCGTTGTAAGCAGCATAGATACTGGTCACTAGGAAACGCTTTTGACGCTGTTTGCGTGGTCCAAGAATGAAATCACGCAAATCAGCACCATCTTTTAGTAAAGACAAGTGTTGCTTAATTTCAGCCAGTGTGGATGATGTTAGCCATTCGAGGCAGAGTTTCCCTACACTGTATGTTGTTATTATCCCTGGATGTTGTCTCTGGGAATATCTCGGGTCTAGTCTGGTCATTTTTAACCCCTGTGTTTTATTCAGGAATCTATCTTGACAGCTGTTTGTGTCAGTAGGCCAGATTAACCACTTTTTCCAATCAGGATGTGTTCTGTTAAAATGTAAAATTTGTGATACGTCTAACTCAATATCTGTAGTTGTATTTTCAGGTATTGGCTTTGGAATAGACGGTGTTTTAAGGTCTTTGATCTTAGCTAGGCCAAGACAGGATGTTTGGTGTATTGTGTCATTTAAAAACAACATTTGTTCTGGTATCATGCAGGTTCTAAATAGTGCTTCAAGGCCTTGTACCTGCCAATCTTTTGTACCCCAAATTGTTTTCGTTTCAATGTTATTTTTCCAATAATCAAAACCAAATGTCATCATTTTTTCATAAAATGCTTCTGAATATATCAATTTAGAATTTGTCAGCATTGTTTTCATTCCTGTTTTATCTAACAGTTTGTAATAAAACGTTTCTGCATTACTGGTGTTAAACCCTGAGAAGTATTTGAATTTCTCAAAAAATGCTTTAGAACTGCTTTTAGGTGGTGTAGCACAATGTTCCCATTGATTATACATAAAAACATTTCTAGGCTGTGCAGATTTATGCAAGTAATGATCACCATAATGTGTGTAGCAGAATAACTGCTCATAACTAGATGAACCTTGTAAATAATCATGTTCTGTGAATCTAGCTGACATTACTAAATCAGACATCATGTCACTAATACTGTTAAAGTCCCAATCATCAGAGAATGTACTAGGTTTTACAAAGTCACTTAAGGAAACCTTCAGTTGATGAGGATACTTCAGGATTTCGACCGGACCATATATCTCATAGTCTGTTTTCTCCCATACTACCCCACCAGGTATTGGAATTGCTGTGACATTTACTGTTGACAGTTCTCTTTTCTTCACGTGGGATGATCTGTGTGGTTTCAGGACTAGGTTGATGTTCTGACTTGCTGTGTCCATTCAATTGTAATAAACTTTCCTAAAATTAAGACTAAAATTAGGCATAGTAGGAGTATGAATACCCCTGAGATAATCCAATGCTCAATCAACGGTGAATCCAGATATAATTCTTTGATTTATTGAAGGAGTCCTGTTGTATTTTCTTTTGAATACTTTTTTGTTTCTGGCATCACTTCGGGGTCGTTTTGATCTTCAGAGAAGTTGTCGAAGTTGATGAAATAACCAGAGGCAGTTCTGTCAATTGATGGGATTGTTCTTTCAATCTGTCTCTCCGTAGCACTTTCTGATGCCACATTAGTGTAGACTGGTGTTGTTTCTTGATGAACTGTTTCAATCTGTGTTTCAAGAGGCACGAGTTCCATGGCATTATTGCATAGTCCTTCACCGTTCACTGCAGGCTGATCGAATGTGATTAGTCTTTCAGTTTGAACCTCTTGGATTGTTGCAAGTTTGGGTATTCTGTTGTTTCTTGGGAGTCCACTGGGCCTACTGTTGATTATAGGCCACATGCTTGTGGTTTTACCAGGTCGATAGACACGACTCTGTTCTCCTTTTTACCAGCAAGGGGCGGTAGTACAACTGATCTTGTTCCGGTGACTGCCAAGACAGGTACTGCTTTTCTGTAAGAAGGCCCAAATTCCTTCTTCACCGCGATCTTTTCTCTGACTAGATCCCCAATCTTTGGAATCCAGACAGGCCTTGCTGGGGCTGTTGCTTGTGGTGCCTCGTCAGTGGTATCTGGCTGTTGCTTTAACTTTATGTTGCTTAAGGATTTTCTTGTTTCATTCAGTTCCTGTAAAACAGCCAAACGATCCTTTACATCAAAGTGCGTTGTTTTTTCTTGTACCACTGACATTGTATTGTATTGTATTGTTTTGGTAGAGCGCAACAGCTGCCCCGGCAATGAGGCGTCCCGGCGCTAAAACCCAGATCAAAGCCTGAGCGGAGAGAAAACCGGAACAGAGGGAGGATTACAGGCAAGGGAATAGAAACGTTTTCACTGCTTTCCGGAAAGCTGATAAACTGTCTATCGAACGAATATGTTGTGGCAGGTCATTCCACATCTTGGCTCCCAGGAACCTAAAGGATCGGCCGCCCATGCGGCTGAGTTTTATGCGTGGGACGCATAGAAGGTTTTGATTGGAGGATCTTAGGTTCCGTGACGGCGCGTAGGGAGTGAGAAGGGGTTGAAGCAGAGGGGGGATGTTGAGTTTGAGGATTTTGAAGGACGTAATGAGGGCCTTGAATTTGATTCTAGAATCAACAGGTAGCCAGTGTAATTTTCTGATGGTCGCTCTGGCTGAGCATCTGCGGGGGAGGCCGACCAGAGTTCTAGCCGCAGAATTCTGCACGCGTTGGAGTCGTGCTATCTCACATTTGTTGGCACCAAGAAGGAGCACATTGGCATAGTCTAGACGCGAGAGGATGGTGGCTTGAATAATGAGTTGGCGGGTTTTGGCGTCGAAAAAGCCTAGTATGTGGCTGAGGCTTCTCAGCAGGCCAATGCAGGTGCCGGCAACTTTTTTGGTATGGGCTCGAAAGTTGAGTGAGTCATCCATCCAAACACCCAAGTTTTTCACTAGGGTTTTGGGGGGAGGGATGGTGCCCAGGGAAGACGGCCACCAGTGCTCATTCCAGAGGCTGGTGTTTTTGCCAAGGAGTAGCACCTCTGTCTTTCCACCGTTAAGTTGTAAACAGTTCATTGTCATCCATTGGGCGACCGCAGAGAGTCCGTTTTTGAAGTTGGAGGATAAGTTGGAAGGACCTTCTGAGAGAGCGATGGCCAGTTGTGTATCGTCAGCATACGATACTAATGTCAAGCCCCACTCTTTGGCCACTGCCGCCAAAGGCTGGACGTAGAGATTGAAAAGGGAAGGGCTCAACGCGGAGCCCTGCGGAACTCCCTGTTCAATGGGGTGGGGTTTGGATAGGAAGGGGGGGGGCAGAAACTCGAAAGGACCTGTTTTCGAGGAAGGATCTGAACCAATCCAAGGCATGACCAGCTACTCCAAAGGTCTCCAAACGCTTGAGAAGGATGACATGGGATACCGTGTCAAAGGCCGCGCTGAGATCCAGAAGGATCAGCGCAGCACTTTGACCGGCATCTAAGATCGTTCGGAGGTGCTCTGTGGTGGCTAAGAGAGCAGACTCAGTGCTATGGCCTGGTCTAAACCCATTTTGTGATGGGTCAAGAATGTTGTTTATGACCATATGCTGGGATATAGTACTGTTGACATGCGCTTCAGCGAGTTTGGATAGCCATGGGAGCAGGGAGATTGGACGAAAATTCTCCGGTTTAGATGGATCTAGGGTGGGTTTCTTGATGATAGGCGAAACCCACGCTTGCTTCCAGGCAGATGGTACACACGCTGAAGTGAAGGAGAGGTTCAGGATGGCGGTAAGCGCCGGTAGAAAGAAGTTGAGTGACTCTAAGAATTGAGCCGGGCGCATGGGGTCCGCGGGGGAGCCAGATTTGACTTTATTGCACAGTCTGATGAGAATATCATCAGAGATTTCAGGGATGCAAGTCAAGGTAGAGTAGCTGGGGGAAGAGGAAGGATTGCTGGTGGTGCTAAGGACGTGCTGAGGGAAGGAGGTGTAGATTTTCTGTACCTTGTCGACGAAGAACCTGGCAAGGTCTTCGCATTGTTGCTCGGAGGAGATAGTAGGGAGAGGAGCTTTGCTGCTTTGAAGTTCTTGTACAAGTTTGAAGATTTCCTTAGCAGGGGTGGGACTAGATTCGATCTTGTCGGCGTAGAAAGCGGTCCGTGCAGCACGGATGGCTTTGTGGTACGTTTTCTGTAAAAGAAGGTATTTTGATTTATCTTCTTTGTTGTATTCCCTACGCCAGAGGCGTTCTGCCTTTTTGCACTCTTTTCGTAAGTTTTTGAGTGTATCGTTGTACCAGGGGTTGGATGGGGAGTTACGACCTTTAGTCCATTTTGCTGGGATGAGACTGTCTAATCCGCCCGTAATCCACTCATGAAACGCGCTGTAGTTAGCGTTGATGTCAGAGTTGGTGTCAAGGTAGAAGTCCCCTAAGGTCGTATGTAGGTCGTTGTGAGATAGTTTATGCCATGGTCTTTTTAGGCGGCGGGTCGGTGCCGTATTGTGCCTGCTTTTATTGACCGGAATGGCCAATTTAATAAGGGAGTGATCCGTCCATCCCATAGGTAGGGGTGACTCCGAGGTAAGTTCCTCTAGGTTTGAAAAAACTGGGTCTAGGATGTGACCAGCTAGATGAGTTGGAGTGGAAATGAAGGAGTTGAGTTGCAGTGCAGAGAGGTCTGCAAGGAGCGTTTTGATCGTAGGGTCATTTAGCAGATCAAAATGAAGATTAAGATCTCCCAGGATTGTAAAGTTAGGGCTTTTAGTTATTAGGGAAGTTGTTGTGTCAAGGAGGGCCTCGATGAATTTCGAAGTGGGGCCAGGTGGGCGGTAGATGTAAAGACCCGACACAGTGAAGTTGGGATTTATGATGATTTTAAAGTGGGCGCTTTCACAGTCTGGCAGATCTTCCTTAACAAATGAACAAGAGAGCATTTTTTTGTAGATTATAGCGATACCGCCTCCTCTTCCATCTCTGTTAATGGTCGACATCAGATAGTCGTCTGGTAGCGCAAGGTTGGGAATGGTGGAGGTGCCATCGCGTTGCCATGTTTCACAGAGGAAGAGGATGTCTGGATTTTCATCCAGTATGAGGGTATTAACCTCGAGGTGATGTTTGGCTAGTGATCTTACATTGAGGTGAAATATCGTGATGGAGGTGGTTTTATCCGGACCTAAAAGCTGTCGAATGGAGTGGGGTTTAGTAGTAATGAAATTGCAGGTTTGACATTGTAGGCAGGTGAAACCGGGCCTACCTGTAATGTTAGCGCAAGACCGTCCGGGATTCAAGCTGTGGAGTAGCTCTCTATCATAGGTGAGGGGTGGTGACGAGATTAGGCCAGGGGGTCTGGCGAGAGGCGATGACTTGGCGATGACGGGCGCAGACGGGCTTGCCTTAGGCGCGCCTTCGGCGCGCAAACGGCGCTCCCGCTGCGCTCGTCCGCTGCGCTTCCTATGCAGGCACATATCAAGGAAAGGAAGGGGGCGTGGCCTGAAAGGGGGCGGAGTCAGCGCGCACGCCTGGGATGATGGCGGCGGCTGAGAAAGCGCGAGGTAGGGCGCGGCAGCTCTAAGATCAGCTGTGCGCTGAAGGCAATGAAGGCGCTTAGGTGAGTGTTGTTTTTTAAAAGCACAAAAAACAGTGACACCACACAGAAGTAAGGAAATAACAATTTATCACAGTTTTAAAAATCAATCGAGTACCTCCAGCTCCCGGCTTCCGCCTCAGGACTGGGTCATGGGTTATCTGTTGCCTCTAGGAGTCAGCGGTTTAAATACAGCCAGCAGGGGGCGTGGCCTGAAAGGGGGCGGAGTCAGCGCACACGCCTGGGATGATGGCGGCGGCTGAGAAAGCGTGAGGTAGGGCGCGGCAGCTCTAAGATCAGCTGTGCGCTGAAGGCAATGAAGGCGCTTAGGTGAGTGTTGTTTTTTAAAAGCACAAAAAACAGTGACACCACACAGAAGTAAGGAAATAACAATTTATCACAGTTTTAAAAATCTGACATCTGACTATCGAGGTCCTGAATGTTCATTCGAATTCCGAACAATAGTTCGTATGGGCTGAAACCTTTTAGAGAATTTCTTGGCAAGTTATTAAGACTAGTCTGGACACTTATTAAATGTTTGACCCACCCAGCGCCTGAACCTAATACCTTCGCTGTTATAGATCGCTTTATGTCCCGGTTTTTTCTTTCTACCACACTATTCCCTTCGGGGTGCGACGGACAAGAATACCGCAACCCAATTCCGATGCTGGCCGTGGCCTCCTTATAAGCTCGAGAGCTGAAAGCAGGACCCTGGTCAGAATGGAACGTGGTAATTGCGTATGTGCCGATAAAGACTCGCAAATCTTTCATAACAGTTCTAGGCGTCAGCCGAGTGCTGGAGGCCACATTTTTAAGTGTGTTTAGCCTTAACTGTGTACAATGGGACGCGCTTCTCTTCTTTGATTGCGCAGATAGACCGCCTTATGCTGTCTAGCAGGGATCCTGAAACTACACTGGCCTGTTCATTACTGCGATCTCTGTTGCAGTTTTCACAATTTTTAGCAAAACATTGAATATCTATACTCATTCCTGTCCACCAGTACTCTGATTGTAATTCTTTCAGAGAATCCTTGATTGTTTGGTGTCTCAGACCCAACCCCATGTGTGCTTCCAGTAAGAGGAAGCCCCTCCTGCTCCTGTTTGGAATTACTCTGTCCCCCACTCCAGGGATTCGAGCAAAAGGAACGGAGTTTGCATCGATTACGTATGCATAATTGAGTGGATAGTTCACGGGTAGTGCTGCACAGTCGCCTTTTACGGTCGTTTTTACTGCCAGCATGGTTTCCCCGTCTATGTATTTTTCTGTACGCTTTTTTGTGGCTACGGAAGCCGGGTTAGTTGCTTCCGCTGTGGCTGTATTAGCCAATGAATTCCCTGCAACGTGAACGCCATCACGTTGAAGACTCTGTGCGTGAATCACGTGAATCTTTTGTAGTTCTTTGTGTAAAAGAGCTACCTGTTTCCAGAGCAATTTATGCTTTATTGTGGCACCTGTGTCATCTTTGTAGTCGTTTTCAATCCACCTCTGCAATTTATTGTTGTAAGAGTTGACGCAAAAATGAGAATCGCACACTATAAGTGTCGGGAATTCACGTTCTGCATTTTCGAGCGCCATCTTTAAACATCTGATTTCAGTTCTCTGAACCGAACAGTTTCTTACAGATTCAGTTTTTGTTACTTTCGGTCTGAATTTACCGCACAGCCAACGACCTTTAATGATCGCACAGGCTGCATCGTAGGATTTGCTCTCTACGTTGAAATGCTGTACAAATCCATCTGTATAGATTATACAGGCGTATTGTGGGAGATGCAGAATTTCGATTGGCAGAGGATATTCTTCTTCATATTCTAAATCATTCAGTTCTTCAAATTGCGGTGCGAAATAGTATCTCACATCTTCCGCTCCTAGAGAATCTACACACTGTATCCATTTCGGATCCAGTGACACTGTAGGCAGGTTTACTGGGCTGAATAGCGCTTCGAAGGCGGATTCCGCTGTAAGGATATTAATCCGTTTGCCGTGTGCTAGTTCTCGTTCATTTGCTAATGCAATTTGCACTGCTTTCACAGTTCTTTCTGTGTGACTGAATGCTTTTTCTACTTGTGTGTACAAGTGAGATTTAATTGAAATTGGTACCTTTTCTCCCTCATTAGAGGTCAGGTATGTGAATCCGCATCTTCCTGGGATGACTCGGATTACAAGATCGATCGTGTTGTCACGTGTATCTAATTTTGTTTTTGCTAACATGTCTGTTTGCAGTGATCTCAAAATTTCTGTGTGTTTTTGAGTCCAATTGATTTGTTTAAAATCAGGTTTAATTAGTTCGTAGAGAGGTTTAACCCTCTCTGCGTAATTTAGAATGTATGTTCTTCAGAAATTCAGAAAACCTAGAATGGATTGTAAATTCTTCAGCGTTTTTGGAGCTTGGAGTTCAGCGCACTTCTCTAAGAAGTTGTCCGCTAGGCTTTTCCCTTCACTTGATAATTCGTATCCTAAAAATAGTACCGTCAGATGGGCAATTCGAGACTTTTTAAAGTTGAATTTGTAACCCTCTGCTGCGAACCCAAGTATAATGGTGTTCACTCTTTTCAAGTCAGTATCCAAGTCGTCGTCTGTGAGATAGATATCATCTACGTAAGATAATGCCTCATCATCATATATTTGTAGTAACTCTGTTACCCTAGCTGAGAATAGTCCTGGGCTGTTCTTGAACCCCTGTGGGAGTCGACAGAATTTTTTCTGCGACCCAAATGCAGAGAAAGCGGTCAAATATCTGCTTTCCGGTGCAATGTTTTGACAAAAGAAACCATTAGATATGTCTAATGTCGTTTTATATTTTTTCCTAACTATGTTATTCATTAGGGCTGCACTATGCGAGTTTTGTACTGCAAAAGTTTTGCAACATGTATTAAGGTGTCTGTAGTCCAAAACTAGACGATATGAATTGTCTGGTTTGGAGACAGGAAACAAAGGATTGTTCATTTGAGAGGTGCATGTTTCAATCACCCCCTGGTATTCAAGTTGATCTAAGATCTCCCTGACTTGTTTTTTAGCTTCTTGCTTAATGGGATACTGCCGTTGGGCAGTTGGTTCACTTTTTAATTGGATTTTGTGAGGAGTCGAGTCCTCATCCCATCCTACATGATTTTTATATAATGCAGGTGCCTGGGCTACTGCCCATTTCCTTGCATAATTATATTTTTTGTGAATCGGAATGTGATTCGAGAAGGCAGGCATAATCACTTCTTCGCCACGAGGGCACTCCCTGACAAACTCTGGGGGCCAATCTTTTTCAGCTAACAGAATATCATAGCCTTTTGAGAGCTTATCCCAAAATAGACCTCTTATTTTCCTAGTCTTATCACCCTCTATACGCAATGTTATTTCGTATATTTTATGGGGCTTGCTAAGTCTGGTGTCGGCAGTTTCAACCTGAATGTATTCATTCGTGTCCACTGTCTCCAGATGACTCATCAAGATCTTGCGCGCTATACTGATTTCTGCTGCACTGTCCAACATTGTCAATGCCCACTCCCCGTTTTTCAACTGTGTCCTCAGTATTCTCGGCATGGTTGATTACTCTAATACTGGCTACCTTCTTTTTCGGAAATTGAGATTTTTTACTCTGAGCAGGTTCCTTGTCTTTGGACTTGGTGTGCTCTCCTGGGTCTGACCGTCCTCTTCTTTCCGAATTCTGTGGAAAAGATCGAGAGGGACGTGTATCAATACTTTGATATCTATCAGGTTTTTTCAGATTATCCCTATTTCTAAGGTTATATCTTTTCTCAGAGGGCTCCCTCTGGGGAGACTGGTGTTCTCGAGTCGGAGTTCTTTCCCTCCGTCGAGGAGACCTTCCTCTGGACTGGAAAACTTTTTCCTGGGGAGTGGATTGTTTATTTCCATCCCAGCTCTTTTTAGGAGTGTTTGAATTATTTTTAAATAATTTTACTAACTCTCTATAAGCCTTTGTTAATTCTCTTATGTTAACTAAAAGGTCTTCCCTTGACATTTTTCCAATGTCCGGATGTGGTGTGTAGCTGGCTAGAACCGGCCACGTTGCTCCTGGTCTACCTAGTGGACCGAGCCTGGTAATGTGATCATTATGTTTTAGGGCGCCATTAAACCAGAGCAGGTGCTCTTGAAATTTAAGTGGAATTTCAATCTCCTCGAAAGGAGCGTACTCTTCCGGAGGTTCCTCTATTTTATAATAGTGAAACTCTTTTGTTGTAGCGTTTGCCGCTGGAAAGTTTATCCATGAATAGATACCTCTGTCTGCCGATATTCGTGAGCCTCTATCACGAAAATTACTGTACCACCTTGTGGTGTCAGTCCGTTCTCTATAAGTTTTAAAGTTATAGATTTTCTTAAGTGGACCGGGATGATAATTGCATCCGGGTCTGTCTGTAGGAGACTCGAGTCTTCCTCTATTAGTAGGGTTGCCAGTCTAACTGCTTCCCTTTCTTCTTCACTGTCTGTCATTTTTTATAAATGCAGGTTTTGCAGAGTTGGTCTCCAAGGAAACAAAGATTAGGTGCACAATATTTTGAAACACTGTATCCTTCAACGTTGAATAAACCAGAGCTTTACATAGGAATCTCTTCCTACTAAGGCCGGGCGGATTTTAACCTTTCACCCACTCCAGACGTCTATTGGAGTATTTACGGGAGAAAGGGGTCTGTGTGAAATATGCACGACTGAGTTACTCTAACGTCTTGCGTTAGTTTATCGCCTTACCAAACGTTTGGGTGCCATGTAGTGTAGTTCCTAGTTTCCCACTAGGCCCTGCGCATTGGAATAACATAAACAGTAGTATCGACGTAGAAGTGCGGACCTTCCAGGCCTCCACTGACTATGCTAAACTTAATTGGGTGTGTTACCAACTAGCTCAGAGGTCACTGGAAACTTTCTTCTCTGCATAGGAAGTGATCAGCTTCCCTGGCACAGACAAGAAGGGATTCAGTTTTCCAACAACCGTGCAACATGACAACTTTGCTCCTCAGATTAAGAGTCAATCTCTAGGGTCGTGTGAAACAATAGACAGGTATTTCACTCAGTCAGGTTAGTGCAGTTTACTTTCACGATATGTAGAGAATAGAGAGACGGGCGTTTGTCAATAAAGGGTTAACATTTATTGAACAGTCTTTCTTCTCGTACAAGAGAAATGTATTGCCACAATTGCAAGACTTGTTATGATAAAAAGTACGTACAGTAAGATAAGTATTGCGAAATAATACTGTAAAAGCATTGATATGGTTTCTTAGCCATACAATGGTTTAAAAGTAATAAAACATATATACGTTCATATATACATTAGGCTAAAATACTCAACTGGTGCTTCTAACTAAGCCTACCCCAGTGTGCCTGACCTAAGCCTAACACGTGGAAGGAGAGTAAGTAAGTAGCTTTAAGTTAAGTTGGTTTTGCCAAGGTTTGCTTCAAGAATTCTCATCTAAGGGTTTAGTCAACACCATACCTCTGAATAGAATGATGGAGGTCTGGTATTTACTTCAGGAGGCACTCGGTATCCCAGTCACCCGCGAGGGCAGACTAGAAACGCTGGAGCTGGATTTCTCAGCAGAAGAAAGGCAGCGTCTCTCTTCAGCGCGTCGAGGAGGAGGAGGGGGAACAGCGTCCGCGGGCAGCTTGGCATCTGCTGGGCTCTTCGCAGAGGGACGGCTGTTCAGCTCCTAAGCTCACCACACCATCGTTTGCGCTTTAGCAGCGATAATGGTATCAGTAGCTTCACCAACAGCAGCGGGGCAGCAGGCTGCAGCAACAGGCTGCATACAGCATACAACAGCAATGGGACACCAGCTGCAGCAACAGGCTATTGCTTAAGGCAACATTGGTAATATTTATACCTGACAGGTGCCTGGTTTGACGCAAGTTTGCTGGACATAAGACGTCAATTAAAGATGTCACTAGGAAGTGATAGCTATCAGTTGCTCATTAGAGTTCCATTACTAATCAAAACACAGCAAGCGGGGATTTCCAGGTTTGCTGAGTTTTTATCTTGTTGAAGAACTCGGAGTGTTAATCTAGGAATATCAGATAGTGACTTCTGCTCTGTCATTGCACTAATTGGTTGCAAAGGAAGTGGCAGAGAACTATTCTGGAATGTGGCTCTGTTCGTGTGAGGCCAGAGATGACTTTCTGAATATCGCACTTGAACGGTTATGCCAATATAGGGAATAAATGGATTTATAGCCGAATAGGGGCATAAGGTCGCAGTATCGATCAGGAACCTAGATAAACACGCAACACCCCTCCTCACCACCCATCTGCCCCGTCCCATCGCCGTCGCCGATGTCTAGTGGTGATCAGGCCAGCGCCAGGAAGAGATTTGTAGGCAGCTCTCTGTTCTACGCTCTCTGACCCCAGCGGTCGAATCAGATCGTCATGCCGCCTCCAGTCGTGGGGGGCAACCGACAGGGATGTACCTGGAGTTAGCAGCCAGGGTTTTTAACCCGCCACTCTCATCGGACAGCGACATCGCTGCACATTTGTTGAGTCATATCTGTCACGTGCGCTTATATCTAATGGCACACACTCCGCGCTGGATTTTCACACAGGAGCGCTTTAAATAGTGGGGTCTTTCATAAAATTTAAAGAAGAAAACTACGAGTGCCAGAATGCACAGGTGAGACATCACGCTGCTTCCTGTCCGCCACGAGTAGCTGGTTTACTACTGTGTTATCTTTTTATATTTTGAAACTTGTTGTTTGCTTTCCCATTATAAACACAGGACTCCTCATCCCAGGCTGCAAGCGAGCCCTGGTTGTAAATGCACAGGCTCTCGGGAGCCTGTGCACCGCCCCAAAACTGCCATAAAACAGCGCATAAACTGACCAGTCAGTGTAAGACCAGCCCTTATGGCATTGCCAGATTGCCACACATCGCCAACCTGAGTACATTTGTAACAGCACATCTCACATATGGTGGTTGAGTGCTGAATGCAGTGATTGGTGCCTTTAAACCAGGATTCGATCCTCTGTATAGGAATAAGTCCAAAGCCCTTTTACAAAATACAGAGAAATGCTAGCAACATCTTGCGCGCGCCTGGGTGGGCCTATGCCCCTGTGTGTGTGTGGGGGGGAGGGTGTGTACACCTCTTTTAAGGGCTCCCTTGTTAACAATAACCTCTCCTGTGGGCGCTATAATATTGGCGGGTTGGGTGCGGATATGAAGGGGTAGGGGTGAAAGGTCATAACATGCTTTTCAGGTTTTCAAGTCGAGATATGAGCAACACATTCTCGAAAGTGACCAGTTGGACTTCTGGAGTCAGCCTCGTCACCTCAGAGCAGACCTTTGTCCCTCGTGATTAACAGCCCTCCATAGACGGGCCGTGAATCACAATCGAATTAGCGCCCCGGCTTTCTATTGAAATTGATATGTCTTTATAGACACTGGTGATGCTCTCGCTGCGGCGATGCCTCAGCTGCGTGCTCTGCTGCAGTGTTGCGGGCTCTCCTCGGGGTGGGGGCTCTGCTGACCTGCACCGAGGAATGTGGCGGCTGCGGCTGCAGGAGGATTCCCAAAAGGGCACCAACCAATCCAGCGGCAGTGACAGGCGAGGGCGCCGGCCATTGGGAGGGAGGGCGGGGGGGGGGGGGGGTGGTTAAAGCAGACCAGAAAACTTGAATGTGGAAAAGGCCGCTTTATTAGGAACAGGTGCACATTACAAATTAAATAACCTCGGCAAAGCCTTCCAAAACTAGACCTCACTAAATAAATAAATAAACCTGACCCCGCCCCCACCCCCTCCCCTAACATTTTTATGGCCCCTCCCCCACCCATACAATACAACATTTCAAACATTACAACAACATTATAAACATTACATCATCATTAATAAACATAACGTCATCATATCAACCCCAATAACTTACACATACCAGGCCCTCCATTAACCAATCACCTGCCTGCCCCTTCACCTCTGCCAAACCCCCAAAACGTATGATCATCCAACCAATGACCAACTTATCCTTTCCCTGTCGCTAACACAAACCTGAGCAATAATCAACCAAAATCTGACACAAACTGCCCTGAAACAACTAGACCCCGCACTGCACCTGCTCCCAGCGACAAATTACAATAAGAAAACCCCTTGCACCCCTGCTCCAAACAAAACGCCTCAAAGAAAAAGAAACCGAAAAACAAAGAAAGGGCTAAACTATTGGAAAAAACTAAAGAGGGAGGGAGGGACAAAAACTAAGCTAAACCTCCCAGCCACCAGGTCACCAAACCTAAAATGGTGGCTGGGGGGCGGAGACAGGGAGGGTTATAGGTTGGGCTGCAAAAAGCAGCCCAACGCGAACCTTCTAGAAGGCTCTGGCATGGAGAACCCCCCCCCCCCCCGATGCCCTCCCAAATAGCCCGGGGGGGGACCTCCCTATGGTTGACAACCCCCCCCAAGCCCCCCATTGGAGAGCCTGGCTGGGGTGGGTGGGGGGAGAGCTGCACTCACCGTGCCCCTTGCGCCTTCGCTCTCGGTGCCTGGTTCACAGCTGGGGTGAAGAGTTTTCTTGTCTGCTTGTTAAATAAACAAGCAGATAGGAAAAGTCTTCAGGACAAACAGGCCATGGTGTCCGGAGGGCCGGTCCAAAGAGCGAACAGGGTGGCAACTAAAAACCATCCTTTCCAATGGAAAGCCAGCGTTCACCCTAAACGCTGACGCTACCCAATGAAAAGGAGGGGCGGGGGGCTTACTGTACCCTTTTTCTTACAAAAGCTCTCGCAGGGCGTGGCAGCTTCGCTGCTCCGCCCACGTGAGACCTAATAAAAAATGTGTTCTAAATATTCCACAGTCAGAATGCCCTCGTCCTGCCTTTCCCATGACCCTCCCGTGTGGACCTCCACTTTTTCACACTGACGGAGAGGACTAGAGGAAAGGATAGAACGTGATCCAGGGGAGCTACCAGGGCCCACTGAACTAGTATCAAACCCTTGGGAGTTACCACATCTTGCGAGCATCTGGCGGTCGATGACTACACACGCTCCTCACTCAGTACAGCGGCCTCTAGAGGCAGTGAGTGGTTCAACAGCCCACTGCGGCTACTATCCTCGCATCAGGAGAGACAATTGGTTTTAAATCCCACCACTGAACCCATACCGGTGCTCAGAGGCTGATGGTTTACATCCCACTTCTGACACCAATCTGATGTCTGAAAACTGATGGCTTAAAATGCACCGCTGACATCAACCTGGCGTGAAAATTTCCGCTGCACTCTTTGTCTGTCTTTTGAAAGGTCACTGTTAGGAGGAATAGGGCATGGGAGCAGAGTCTGTTGTATCAATATACACGGGCCAGGAGCCGGTTTCAGGCCTGCAAGACCCGCCAACTTGATCAGTTTCACAGCAGTAAAATAACAACTGAGAGCTCTCCAACTAAAGCATTTGCTGCTCTTTCCTGAAAGTCATCTCTTTTTGTTAGGGGGGGTGGGGGAGTTTAATATAGTGTGAACTCGACCCGAAGGTATCTCAGCGCTTTTCATGAGCACCAGTTGCGTTACAGAGGGACACATTCCTTTTTTTTTGTTAGGCATGCACAGGGAGATTAAGTGATTTCCCCAAATTCACAGGATGTTGAGCATCCCTGCCGAGAATCGAACCCTGTTCCCCAGTTTAAAGGTCTACCGCTCTAGCCATTAGGCCACACCCTCTTCAAGGCTAAAAGCCATTTCTTTGACTTACCTGAGTGTGCCTGGAAAGAGTTAATGCTAACACAGTGGTGCTTCTCTGACAACCCTGCACAGAAACTCGATCAGAAGCCACTGGAACGTAGGAATCAACTGCACAGAAAGTGTCACCGCTCTCAGGGAACTCCCCAACATGTCAATGTTCCCACACTGGAGACGAGGGATCAGCTGTTGATTCTGGCTGCCCTGGTGACTGAGATCCTTACACTATGGCACAGGGGAGCTGGCGATCAAAAGCAAACAACCGAGTTTCCGAGGCCAATACTGCCTGGGGTCTTACCATTGGGCAATTACACTAGCGCTGCACAAATCTCCAGGATGAGGTCGGCATCTAATTCAAGTGACGCAACCTCCCCCAAATGCGGAAGTGCTAGGGAGGCCAAAAGGGGTAACCAATCTTGGTATACCTTTTCCAGATGGGATCTGAACACTTCTAAGATGACAACTTGCATATAAACGTCCCAGCCCAAGTAGACCGAAGATGAAGTATTGGAGAGGGAGGTGCCTCTTGCCAAAGTGTCCATGCTAACGGCTGACCAGAGCTATCTCCCTCCCTGTGGTGCAATTGACAATATGATTTCAAGGTATACTTCTCTAGTCTGACCTGTACCTCGACAATCTTCCTTCTAGCCTGTAACTCCTCCGGTCGCCCCTCCCCTCCCTCTGGCATCCCATGTTGAACACGGACCAACTCTTCTTCTCCTTGGAAGAGTTCAATCTGTAGTGTGCGCCTGACCGTGCAGGAAAGGCGTAAACAACGCCCAAATCACTGCCTTCATGGCCTCCCATTCCGTCAATCTCAAGCGTGCCATGGACCAGTTAATGTCGAAGAACTCTGTTCAGGCTTGGTCCAAAATCTCCTGGACCTCGGGGTCCTAAAGAACCTCCATGGATAGCCTCTAAGTTATTGGGCAGTGGGAAACACCGCTTCATTCAATTTCACAGCAAAGTGGGGTGTGATTAGATAACTAACTGGATAAGTGGGACATCGAGCAGATGCTGGGCCCTGGTGAGGCAATCAGAAGGATATAGTCCAGTCTACTATGAGTGCCGTGCGTCTGAGAATAACACGTATATTCCTGCGTCGTCAGATGTAAGACCCTCCAGATGTTGCACAGGCCCAGCTGACCAGTGACCTCTCTGAGTGCCGGGGTTATCCTTAGTTTGAAGTTCAACTGGGAAAGGGGCCTGTGGTGCCTCTCAAGTGTGCCATTCAGTATAGAATTAAAGTCCCCTTCCCATATAATATGGGAATCAAAATCCGGAGAGATCAGGTCTTACACTTTCAGAAGGACGTATACTCATCAAGATTGGGGCCATACATGTTAACGATGACAACATCAATCCCATCAAGTCTCCCCTGAGGCAGGAGATAACCAGCTTCCACGTCCACCTCCACAAAGGTGAGGGCAAAAGAAACCCCTGGTACTACCCAAATAAGAACGCCCTGGGAAAAAGTTTAATAAGTGGCAGTGTAGGTCTGACCCCTCCATCATTTAGCTTGTTTAATGGGTTTCCCATCCGAAAGGTGGATCTCCTGTAAACAAGCAATATCCATCTTGCAAAATTTATGTAGGAAGTGGACCATATACCATTTATGGTATGACACTAACCCCGCACATTCCAAGGAAGGAGCCTAAACATTCTGGGTATATCCATTATAAAGCGCAGAGTGCATGACAGCCATTACCCCCTGCGACATGATGGCAACAACAGCATTAAGAAAAAAAGGGGAAAGGAAACAACACCCCAAGCTAACCGACGCCTCCCTTCCAGGACAAGGAGCAGCAAAGCACCACTTTCTACAAGCCCACAAAGATCGAGGTCCAGGATATACACCATTGCAACCCACCCCTTCCCAAGAAAAAAAGCTAATACTGTGCAACTTCCTTGCTGCGTGCAAATCTGCACACCCACAAGCACACTACTCTCCCAAAATCAATGTTCCACACGCAACACAGACATCCGGAGGCCACAGTTGCCCAAAGAACGCGATCAACATCGAAGCTTGGGAACCAGGTTTGAGTTTCTGCAACGACGCTCAACATCCTCTGATTCTGGGCAAATCACTTAATCTCCTCATGCCTAACAAAAATGAATGTGTCCTCATGTAACGAAACTGGTGCTATGTAAAGCGCACTGATACCCGATATCTTCGGGATCTAGTTCGCGCGTTAGAAAACTCTAAAAAAGAAAAATAAAGAAAGTGCCCATACTCATTAATAGGATAATCATTGTCTAGCAGTGGCAATCTTTTTTTATTTTTTTACAAAACATTTTTATTAATTATTTTATCCTGCAAACACATAACAAGTATATCATGTAGAATCACAGTGTCCCTCTCCACCCCGCCCCCCTTAGCCATCATCATCGACAATTCACACCCAACATGTCCCTCATAGTGACCAAAGCCCCCTCCTACCTCCAAATGAAAACATCCTTAAAGTCTCCGACACCCGCCCCCTCGGCCAAGATTAACTGCCGGCTCACTCCCGGCACATTAAAGTCCTCCATCCAGGCCATGATATCGGCGCCATTTACCTTATACTCTCCGAAACGTTTTAGGACATCCTCGTGCCTTATACGTGACCCTTTCAGCTGCCATATATATATCCAGCCCCTTCCGGCTATCTTCTATTTGCGTAAGGGCGGGTACCCCCATCTCCGTGCCACATCTCTCTTGGCAACCACTAAGGCCAACACCAGGAATATCAACAGTGGGCGGGTCAAGTCTACGTCATTAGTCATCCCCAGTAGCACCAGCTTGGGGTCTAATGGCAAAGTCATCCCTAGTACCTCTCCCAGTTCTTTCAAAATCTCTCCCCAATAGGTCTGAATTTCCGGGCAGGACCAAATAGTGTGATAAAAGTCCCCTCTGTCATGGCCACATCTTAGGCAGTGAGGTTCAGCAATCCTCCCTATCTTCCATAAGCGCACCCTATCAAAGTAGGTCCTATGAAGAACATTATATTGAATAAGGCGCAGGCGGGACTTAATCGCTACCTCCCATGGGTGCATCAGGACCGCTTCCCAATCCACCGTGTCCATTTCCCCTACCTCCTGTTCTCAGATGTTCCGAAGTTTTTCCAGCCCATCCGGCATATTATTCATCAGAGTTCTATATGTCATAGAAACCGCTCTACTCAGAATCAGTTCCTGTAGGAGACGACCCTCCAGTAGTGCATACTCTGGGAGCCATCCAGTCTGGGTCGCCTCCGCCCTCCAGGCGTGACTCAGCTGAAGATATTTAAAGTGTTGCGTGCGGTGCAATTCGTATTTCGCCCTAAAGGATTGAAAGGACTGTAGTTCTCCGTTTTTCATGACATCTCCCAGCGACGAGATGCCAATATCGTCCCATCTCCGAAAGCCCCGTAACTTACTGAGTTCCCTCAGCCACGCACATTTCCACATTGGCGTTTGCCTTGTCAGTTTCCGTTCCCATCCGTGGCCTTTGTCGCCCAGTTCCAAGCCCCCAGAGTAACCTTCGTGGCTGGGAGCAGTCTACCTGTCCTTTTGCCCCATATAAGTTGTGGAGATAGGTGCAATTCTCCATACCGCGTCACTCCAGAGCATAAGTGGGGTGTGCCACAGGGGCATGTATCCACTCATTGATAGGGACTAGGTGCTCCGCCCAATAGTACACCTCCAGGTTAGGGAGTAAAATACCCCCATTGTATTGGTGGTGCTGTAGAGTTGTCAGCGCTACCCGGGGCTGTTTCCCCAGCCATAGTAGGGCCCCCAATTCCATGTTTATTTATCTGAACTAGCAGTGGCAATCTTGTGGAGTTAATTGGCCTCCTACTCTCACATATCTCAGAGGGAGTCCCAGGGTGCCCTTTCTCCAGTCTCCTCCCATGGGCCAGCGGAGCCATGAGTAACCCCCCATTCTCAATGTGCAGATAAGCATTCTGACCGGATACTCGCCCTGCAGGTACAGGTAAAACAGCCTTTCCTCATGGAGGTATAGTATCTGGAGCAACTCCACTAAGCTAGGAA
The DNA here is from genome assembly GCF_964263255.1 of Lissotriton vulgaris. Taxonomy (NCBI): domain Eukaryota; kingdom Metazoa; phylum Chordata; class Amphibia; order Caudata; family Salamandridae; genus Lissotriton; species Lissotriton vulgaris. The sequence goes on from NC_141685.1 coordinate 881,208,617, forward strand.
GGAGCCTCAGGCAGCCCATCAACTGGCACCGTCTCAGTCTGCAGTGTCTCAGACACCTGTGGGGTTTCACAGTCAAGAGTATTCACAGTGTCATCATCCTGCACCACCATATGATCAGTGTCCTGCTCTTCTGGTCTAGGGCTACCTCCAAACTAAAGGCGCCCTTGGCTGCCCTGCCCACTATAGGTATGAAATGAGCCCACCTGGCACAGAGGGCACACTGGACAATCATCAGACATGTCCAGTCAAGACCAAACATTCTCAAGTCGCTCAAAGAAGTGGGATTTACCTCCTGAAATGACACAGAGCTTAGCCAAGTATAAACGCATACAATGGAGGCGATGGTGCGCAGCTTCCTCTTCACCTCTAAAGATGACTTGCGCTGCTCCTGAACTCTCCAGGTATAATCAAGGTATATTGCAATAGAACAATTGTCAAACTTTGAAATAGTCATCTTTTTGTTGGCTCTCAGGATGGCGTCTCTGTCCCTATAATTTAACACCCTGGCAATGAAGGTTCTAGGTGGGGCACCTGGAGGGGGAACAGGCGCCCACTCCCTGTGAGCCCTTTTGACAACAAAGAAGTCGACAAGTGCTTGGGGAACAGGGACTGTCTCACCCAGGGATTCCCAACAGGTGCACTTTTTTCTGCCGGGACTCGCCCTCAGCATCCTCCACTTGGTCCTCCAGAGTGCTCGATACAACCTGTAGCTGGAAGACCTGATGCATGAGCTGCTGCACCTGGGATTGCTGGGTAGAAATATTGGATTCTTCTGTCTACACCTTATTAGCTACCTTATGGAGATCCGCCCGCAGATGGTTCACTTCGATTGAAACCCATGCAATATGTCCCTCCAGGGCAACCCTCAGGTCCTGAGTCGCCTCCAACAGTGCAGCCCGAGAAGGTTCCTTCTGCCACTCCGAAGAGCACTCCGGGTTGCACAAGGGCTCCCAATGGGTAAGGTTGTGTGCAGTAGTGTTTCGGGTGATGGTGTTATCTTCTTTTGTTGTTGGAGCCTGTCTCTCCCTATGATTGTGGCAGGAAAGCCTCATTCTCATCGCCACCTCAAGAGGACCAAGTAAAAGAACAATGATCCACAGTAATCCCTTCCGTGAGAAGAAAGCAGAGATTACAAGAAGACAGCCCAGGGCAGACATGGAGAGGAAGAGCAAAAAATGTGGAGCCCAGGGCACCAAGCAGCAGGGAATAGCTGATGTGTGCGCTGCGAAGACCTCCGCAACCAGTCAGAACCAGTACAAGAAAAATAAGGCAGACTCCTTCCCCAGGTAGAGCCCGTTGTCACAGCAGGACGAGGCACTATGAAGATTGAAGAGGTCCAAGCACTGTCACAGGTCCCAGATGGGTCAGGAGCTCCCTGCCATCATTCAAAGTGCCGTAACGGTGCATCCGCCAGCATACCCCGGGTACCCCCGCTACTGGAACCCAAAGGGAGAGACTCACCAGGTCAACAGTGTATACAGGGCGTGGGCATCAGCACCCCGTCAACCCGGACCCAGACTCAGTCAAAACAGGTATAGGCATCAACCTCCAGGTGCCCAGGGGAGGCCACACCCCAGGATCCCAGTTTGTGATCTCCAGGACTGGGGGGGGGCATCTCGATGCCCTGTAGTCATCCAGGTGTGGCATACTGAGTGAGCGTTTGGTGCTCCCAGCCCCTCAACAGATGAATCCACATACTCAAGGGGCCACCAAAGAAGAAAACAGACTGGCCGGGGGTGGGGCCCAGGGATGGAAGCCCCAGCCACTGGGCACAGTTGTAAGGCGAGTGCTCCGCATTCCCAACCCTGTCAGAGGAGGCCATCAGGGCGGCCCAGGCTGCTGACGGGACCCGCGTCACCACCAGCCGCCACTGTGTCAGGTGTGTGCTGCCTCTTCACACCTCTGCCCCAGGTGCCCCTGCACCCGCAATTCCGGGCAAAGGTAAGCGCGCGAGGATGAGGTGACACTACCACCGAGTCCCCAGCCAGAATACTTTTCAAGCCCCTCCGCCGCCAGGAGTTGCTGGTCCACCTGTCAATGCGGCGCCAGAAGTCTCCACACGGATCACGGGTCCATCGGAGTGAGCCACAACAGTCACCAAGGACCCATGCAAAGTCAGCCACCAGCGACACCAAGACTCGTCACCGGGCCAAAGAGGAGCCTCCAATATCACCGCACCCACAGACCCCAGGCAGAGCATCCCTCATCACAAACCAGCGAAGCTGCACCACTGTTGCGGCTGCTATGAACTCAACTCAAGTAGCAGTGGGCTGTGGGGCAGGCAGGGCGCTCTATAGGGATGCAAATTAGTGAGCAAAGTAGGAGGATACCACAGTATTTTAATGCGGGGAGCCAAAGCTCCTTAGAAGCGCGTCCTGTTGGCCATCCTGGTTGGCCGCTGAATTGTCCCTGGTTATGTTTTAGGAGCAGACATTGATAAGTGGCTGGCCTCATGTGAGAGAGCGCTCAAGATGAAGAAGGTGGGGACACAACACTGGGGAAAACTTCTTTGGAGCTAGGTTGGTACAGATTGGTTACTCACACTAGAAAGGGAGGTCTGATTGCCACATGAAGGTAGCCCTTGTTGTGTTTTTGGGTTAACTCCTGAAGAGTATAGGCTGAAGCTTAGATACCTTCAAAAAGGTAACGCACAAACATGTGTAGCCTTTGTCGATTCCTCAGTTAAGGCAATGGATGGATGTATTAAAGGCAACAAAGTGGTTACATTTGAAGGACTCTACCGTATGTTGGTTAAGGACCACATTTTAAAAAATTGTCATTCTGAGAAGTTGGATCAGCATTGTGTGGACTCTAAGCTGTCTAGCCCTTGGAAACTGGACAAGATAGCTGATGAGTGGGTAAAAGCCAGGTTTCCTAAAAAGACCCTGGGTGGTGACCAAAAGAAAAGTGGTCCCGTCCCTCTCAGGGGAAAGGTGGGGGGATAAAAAGGACAGCCCCAAAGAGCCCCAAAATGTAGCCAAAGCGGGTGGGTGTCCCGAGCCACAATCCATTCAAAGGGAAAGAGGCATCAGGGAAAGGAGTCTGACTCCTTGAAGGCAGCGATGTGCTTTGACTGTAACAAGGCAGGGCATAAGAGGCTAGAAGCAGCATGCACCAAAAGAGATCCCAAAGAGTACCCAGAGGCCACCTTTAGTGTCCCTGGGTAGGGTGAACATTGAACCTTTGTTCTAATGGCCTCTTAGAATAGTGAAGTATAGGCGGTGGCCAAAAATCAATTGTGAGAAAGTGCCATCTTTCTTGCATTGGTATGCCCCCACTTTTTGCTGAACTGCTGGTGTGCTTTAACTGAGTGTGCTCTGGGCTCCTGCCAATCAGGTACCCAGGGCCTGCCTGTGTTCCTTCCCTAAAACTGTGTTGAAACTAAAACCCAATTGAAATCTCTAGCCACCTGTCAGCCCCTGGAAAATGGTACCCTAGGTACCCAGGGCATGGTGACCAGAGAAGATCCCCTAAGGGCTGCAGCACTTATTGTGCCACCCTTAGGGACCCTGCACCCTGACACCCACACACTGCCTTTGCAGGCTGAGTGTCTAAGTACAGAACTAAACAAAGAGTCGACATGGCACACATCCCTGGGTGCCATGCCCACAAGACCCACTGCCCTGGTATACCTCAGTAACCCCTCTAGCTGGGTGCCCTATGCCAGTGGTGTGGGCACAGGTGCATGAGCCCTGTGCCCCTACAGTACCCAGGGCCATTCCTGGGCACTGTAAGTGCAGTGCTGCCATTAAGAGAATATGGCGCTGAGAGGTCGTCATTGCGAACTCCACAGCACCATGGTGGCTTCACTGGAGACTGGGAAGTTTGGTATCAAACTTCTCAGCACATTAAACCCGCACTGATGCCAGTGGGAGATTTAATGTAAAATGCTCCAGAGGGCATCTTAGAGATGCCCCCTGAAACCTAAACCTACAATCCACGTCTGGACTGAGATCCTGTCTAGGACGCCCCACAGCAGGCATGTTGCTGGACCCCTGGGTGTAGAGCCCCGCTCTCCTGGGCCTGCAACAATGCACATCCTGGGGGAGGTGCTAGGTCTCCCCCCCAGGATGGGCAGAGGAAAGCTTCAAAGGCCTGTCGCCTCTGTGAGCTTCTCAAGACCATTTGCTGTACCCAGCAACTGGACTCCCCCGGTTGTGACCCCCACTCTGGTGGGAAACCCTACGTCAGGAAGGGGGTCGTGCCAGCCTGTGCCAACCCCACCCCTCAGGTGGGAGAGGCGAGGTAAAGCACGGCCCTGGACTCCAGCCATCTTGAAGATGGGGAGCCCTGCCCAATCACAGCTAGGCTCCTGCGCCCCTCCCACAGGAGAGGAGCAGACAGGGGGTGTACCCACCCCTTGCTCTACCTGTAACGCCCCTAAATTCAGTATTCAGGGGCTATCTGAACCTTCCTACCTTAGATCCCGATAAGAAAAGAAGAAAGAAGAAGAAGACCTGCCGTGCAGCTGCCAACATCAGGACGACACCAACTGACTTGGCCCCAGCCCTACCGGCCTGTCGATCCTGGAACCTGCTCCTGCTTAATCCTGCAAAAAACACAGTTGGTGGACAGAATGTAGAACAATGTCATACATTCACCCCAGTACAAGGATCTGGGCCTAAATCCATCATTTTATGTATGACATTGTTCTACATTCTGTCCATCAACTGTGTTTTTTGCAATTTTCACCCCGAGTGTGCTGGGTATAATCTAACCCAGGGTGGTGTGGAGTGCAAAAAAACGATGGATTTAGGCCCAGATCCTTGTACTGGGGTGAATGTATGCCATTGTTCTACATTCTGTCCATCAACTGTGTTTTTTGCAATTTTCACCCCGAGTGTGCTGGGTATAATCTAACCCAGGGTGGTGTGGAGTGCAAAATAACAATGGATTTAGGCCCAGATCTCTGTACTGGGGTGAATGTATGACATTGTTCTACATTCTGTCCATCAACTGTGTTTTTTGCAATTTTCACCCTGCTTAATCCTGGCAACTCATGCGTCCAGCAACCTTGGGACTCCTGGAGGACCTGCCTGCCTTGACCCTCTTAAAGACTGGGACTCCCACAAGCAGAGGCTCTGCTTCAACAACCATGCCCCTGGTGCCAGCCGGGAAGCACAAGACCAACCCACTCTGCACCCGCCGAGTCCGGCCCGTGCCCGAGTGTTCCAAGACCACGAGGATTTCCCCCCGGCGACTGGGACCCGAAGTCCAGTGCCCAAAGACCCTCCTCGACGAACCAGACGACGCCTGCAGCCTCAGAACCAGGGACCCCTCCAACAGCGACCAGCTGAGGGTAAGATTTCCTGACTAACAAAGACACCCCTGCACCGGGCGCCCTCCGGCCCCCTGTGCCTTCCTTTGGGGTACCTACCTCTTCTCCAAGATCCCAACTTACCTCTTGAAGTCTTTGTTCCCTTATTACCTTTCTCATTGAATAACATTGGGCGCCCAATGGCTCAAAAGCACCCTGCACCCAGCCGCCCGATTGTCTCTGGCCGTGTACCCTGTGTCCTATCCTACTTCCCCACTTGCCCTGAGCAAGTGACCAGGAGCCCAGCTCCCACAGTCGCGTGGCCTGCTAGCCAGCAGACACCAACCGAAGGCCCCCTGCCTCTCATTGGATAACATTGGGCCTAACTACCTCTGCACCCGGCTGCCCCTGTGCCGCTGAAGGTGTACCAACTGTACCTAATTGACCCTGGGAGACCCCTGAGTCTATGCCCAGAACCTTAACTTCAATGGACGGGTACTCACCTGGAAACCGATAACTCACTTTTCTACCATAGGATAACATTGACTGGTTTGACTCGAAAAATCTTTTGTGTGAAGTTTTGAATCTCTAAAATATTCCTATAAAATCAGCCGAATACCGAATTTCAAAGTACTCACCTGTGATCAGGAGAGAAGCCAGTACTGTACCTTGTAGCCCAGTACTGAACCGCAAAAGTAATCCTAACCAGGTTTACTAGTAACCTGAATTTTCTCCATAGGAATCCATTGACTGCTTTTCTGTGAAATTTCTTCTGTCTACTTTTGAAAACTTGAAATATTCCTTAAAAATCGTACCAACTACTGAAATGTAATTACTTACCTGTCTTAAGTAGATATCCCAGTGCTGGACCTAGGAGCTCAGTACTGGATTACAAAAGTAACAAGAACGTACTTTACCTGTAACCTGAATTTTCTCCCATTGGATATCATTGCTAGATTTTCACAGAAAATATTCTCGGTGTGAACGTTTAAAATACCTTTATATTCCTTACAAAGCATTGCAATAACCAAAACGTTTTTACTAAACTGTTTTCAGCTTACACCCCAGGATTGAATCTAGGATCCAGTCCTGGAATTACAAAAGTAATCTACAAAGTAATTAACTGCATTTTTGTAGAAAAACCCATTGAGCTCAATGTTAAATTTTGCTTAGAAATTGTGCTGCCTACTGCAACCCCTGAACCTATTGTGTTTATTAAGTTATTACCTTTCTGCAAAGTAATTACCTGAGAACACTCATAATTGAGAAAAGTATATTTTGATACCTGTTGGTTCTAAAACAAAACAACTATATCTTTTGATATAAAAACAATTCGCCTGGAGCCCAGTCCTTGAGTGTGTGAAATATTTTGCTGACTGAGTGTGTACAACAAATGCTTTACACTGTCCTCTGATACTGCTTTACTGCTCGACCAAGCTACCACTTTGGAGTGTAAGGTCAGCCCTGACTTTAACCTCTGTTATACCTCTGGGGTTTGTGGTCTCCATACACACTGTACCTTACTTTGGTCCAGTATGTATAGAGCCACTTTTTCACATCAATGGGGTGGAGTTGAAGGCTTTGAGGGATACATGTGGCAGTAGAACCATGGTGATGTCTAAACTAGTTTCCCCAGACCAGATCCTACCTGAGGAGGTGCACAAGATTGTCAACGCTGACAATATTACAAAGTCATTCCCTATGGCTGGGGTTGACTTTGAGTGGGGAGGAGTTACTGGCCCAAAGAAGGTAGCTGTGTCCCCTGCTATCTCAGTAGAGTGTATGCAGAAGAATGAATTAGAGGCTTCTGCTTTGGCAGAAGTAGAAAGGAAGACCCATGCAGCCATGCCGGGCCTCCTTGTATGGGTGCGTGTCACCACTAGAGCACAGACGGCCCTAAGAGAGAGTCAAGGGATCCTGGAGCCTGAGACCATGGCCCAGTTCCCTAAAGTTAAGAGGAGGGGCAGGAAGGCTGGCATTCCAGCCTCTAAAAGTCAACAGGCCCAGAAGTTGGCCAACCCAAAGGGGGAGGGCCTGGTGCTTGAAGAAGAGCTGAGTCCTGGAAACTTGCCAGATGTGGTAGAACTTCAAGGAGCATGTGGTCCCTCTAGGGAGGACCCGACTAATGGACAAAGGACCTGTCCCACTTTAGAAGACCTGCAGCAGCCATTAGGTATACTGTGAAGAGGGGCTCCTGTACAGTGAGCCAAGAGACTGAAACCAGGGGCATCCAGGAGATTGGTGGTCCCTCAATAGAGGGACCACCAGTACAGAGAGTTCCTCATTAACCTGGCCAACAATATCCCCCTGGCTGGGCACCTGGGGCAGACCAAGACCTGGGAGACGCTCGTCAACCACTTCTAATAGCCCCAGCTTTCCGAGAAGGTACAGGAGTTTTGTCGCAATTGTATGACCTGCCAAGCCAATGGCAGAACAAGAGGCAAACTAAGGGCTCCCCTGATCCCACTACCAGTGATGGGGACTCCCTTTGAGAGGGTGGGGATGGATATTGTTGGTCCCCTATACCCACCCCAGCTTCAGGGAACATGTTCATTCTGATGGTAGTGGACCATGCCACTAGCTACCATGAGGCAGTTCTACTTAGCAGTTACTGCCCCTCTTTGGAATCTTCAATAGGGTTGGGTTTCCTAAGGAGGTTATTTCAGATGGGGGGGTGCAAATTTCATGTCCGCCTATCTAACGGCAGTGTGGAAAGAATGCAAAGTGGCCTGCAAGTTCCCCATCCCCTATCATGCCCAAGGGAATGGTTTAGTTAAGAGATTAAAAAACCCATAAAAGCCATGATCATGGGTTTGCCTTAAATACTCAGAAGTAGATAGGAGGTCCTCCTCCCAGGCCTGGTGTTTGCCTACAGGGAGGTCTCCCAAAATGGAGTTGGCTTCAGTCCCTTTGAGCTACTCTTTGGACACCCTGTGAGAAGTCCATCCAGTTTGGTTAAGGAAGGATGGGAGAGACCTCTCAAAGAATCAATGCATAAAATAGTGGACTATGTGCTGGGCCTTCGCTCCAGTTGGTTGAGTATATAAAGAATGTAAACAAGAATTTGGTGGCCAGCCATGGCCTGCGATCACTTGCTAAAGGAATTTGTTGGACTGTTTTCTCTGACCCCAGGACTGGCAAGACGGTGTACCCATGATGTGGACAGCATTCCTGTCAGGAGTAAAATGTATAGATTGTCTGACCAGGTCAAGGGCCAGCATCAAGGCTGAGGTTGCCAAGATGTTGGAGCTGAGGAGTGATAGAGCCCTTCAGTAGTCCATGGGCCAGCCCAGTGGTACTGGTACCTAAAGGGGGAAACCTGAGATGAGTTTATTTGTGGGCTACAGGGGCCTCAATGCAGTCACTAAGACTGATGACGATCACATTTCAATGTTTTGGGAAGCAAAGTATCCGAACACCTTTGCCCTGTTATCAGGTTATTGGCAAATTACCCTTACTCAAGGAGCCTAGGAGAGGTCTGCTTTCTCCACCCTTGAAAACCATTTTCAATTCAAGGTGATGCCCTTTGGGTTGAAAATGCCACTGAGACCTTCCAGAGGTTGGTGAATCGTGTACTGTCAGGAATGGAGAGTTTTAGTGCAGCTTGGTGATAAAGCTGTTATCAGCTCCACCTAGGAGGATCACCTGTTCCAGCTTTAGGGATTGCTTCAGGCCTTGCAGCAGGCTGGTCTGACTATCAAGGCAAGTAAGTGCCAGATAGACCAGGGCTCTGTTGTATACCTGGATCACCAAGTTGGTTGAGGCCATGTACAACCTCTCCAGCCCAAGATCCAGATCATCCTGGCTTTGGAGCCCCCTAAGACCTAGACCCGGGCCTTTTAGGCCTAACTTGATCTTATAAGAGATTCCTGAGGGTTATTGTACCATAGTGGCACCATTGACTGACTAGACCTCCAAAAAACAGTCCAGAAAAGTTATCTGAACAGAGCAGTGTCAAAAAGCTTTTGACACTCTCAAGGAAGCACTATGCTCAGCACCTGTCTCGAAGGACCCTGACTTCATTAAAGAGTTTATTATCCAGACAAATTTCTCTGAACATGGGATAGGTTCAGTATTTTTACAAGTGAATGATTTGGGGTTTCATCAGCAGGTAAGTCCTTCCTTGGGAGAAGGGTTGGAGTGGAATTGAGAAGGAAGTCTTTGCTGTGGTCTGGTCTCCGAAGAAGTTAAGACCCTACCTGTTTGGGACTCATTTCAAAGTTCAAACCGACCACAACCCCCTCAAATGGCTGATGCAGATGAGAGGAGAGAACACCAAGTTGTTAAGGTGGTCTGTTTCCCTACAGGGGATGGACCTCACAGTTGAACACAGATCTGGGACTGACCATACCAATGCAGATGGCCTTTACAGTTTCTTCAACATATATTATGAGAATCACCAGAAAAGAGGCTAGTTGCTTATCACCTATGTCCGAGAGGGGGCCATATAAGGAAATACCTTTTTTTTATGGTCACCCCTCACTTTTTTGACTAGTGCTGCTGGTTTTCTGTAGTATCATGCATATTATACTGTAAGGTGTTTTACTTGACCTGCTCTGCCAGTGCCTGTGCTCTGACTCATTAGAATGTTGGAGTCTGATGATGCCTCGGAATGTTGGGACTGAGAGAGGCATAGCGACTGTTGGTCATGGGCTGAGCAGCTGACAGGCAGCTCCTGGTGGGGCTCTGATCTACCACTTATCAACATGATGTCCTGTTCCTTACAACCTGTTGTCTTTATGAATAAAGCATCTTGAATTACAACCTTCCTGAGTGGACCTCCTTCACTACATTTTCCTACTCTGAGAGTGCACTAAGAGCTGTCAACCAGACCTCAGTGCCAGTGCCCTGACCCTAAAGTGTATGTCTAATGGCTATACGCAATTGGAAATGGCTTATTTACCAGACAGTCCCTAGTAAATTGTACCCTGGTACCCAGGGCATATAAGGTAGAGGGGTACCCCTGGGCTTGCAGTACTAATTGCACCACCCTGGCATTCCCCCAAGTAAAATGCATCTCCTATTTCGCCACTGCAGACTGGTAGAGCGGTTGTGCACTGATAGCCCGAGTTTGCCATTGAAAGCAATGCAAAGCCACCATTTCCCCTGCGCGTGTGTAAGTAAACCCCCCTGGCAGGCCTACAAAACCCTAAAGATAAGGTGCAACATATGACATAAGCAGGACATGTACTTTACATGCCCTGACAACAAGGCACGCAAAACAACCATTTTCATTGTGGAAAGACTTAGGGGCATATTATCAAGAAACAGAGTTAAAATTATCGCAGCTTTAGCGGCAGAAAACTGCTGCTAAAGCGGCGGTAATGTGCTTGATAATATGCCCTTGAGAGTTCCAATAGAAGCCCATGTTTTGGTGTCAACATGGGCTTCTATTGGAATTCTCAAGGGCATATTATCAAGCCCATTATCGCCGCTTTAGCAGCAGTTTTCTGCCGCTAAAGCAGCGATAATTCTAACTCTTTGCTTGAAATTATGCCCCGTAGTTACCTAAATGAGAGTACAGGGTTACACGCTGACCCCTTCTCTGTTAACTCCAGAACAGTGTGACCAAAGTGAGCACTACAAGGTATCGAACATCTCATTACATTAAGTTCAGCTTGTATCTAAATTCAAAATTAATGTAACTTTTTGCGGTGTGCAGCTTCAGCTAAGCCACCGTTGTGTTGCATTTAAAACTCCTGTGCTTTCTTGGGCACTCATGGAGCCTGTTCCATGAGGCAGCTTTTTGCCCTCGTGGAAAGACGTGCCAACACCTCTCAGAAAGGAGAACATTGAGGGATTGCAGGCCAGGGAGGTATCACATCACTCCTACAGAAAGCCAATTGGGTGGTCAAGTAATCTCTATTCGGATACTTGATATCGATAAAAGCACAGGTCACGTTAAAAACTTTCCACTAAAAAATCGATAAATGACAATAAGTAACAGGAACTTGTATATATAGCATAGACGGAATTATAAACATTCATATTATAACAGAGCTGCAAATATATAAAATGACTACTCCTTTAAGTGGCTCAGTTATTCTTGATAATAGCAGCATAGAGTGATAAGTGCAAATAACAAATTAAATTAATATGCGGGCAATAGGAAAGAGACAAGTAACAGCACAGCGTAATATGATAAAAACAGTAAGAAAATGGCAGCATAAATATATTATATTAAAGTGCTTACAGGTATTAGCTATATTTGATAAACCATAATATGCAGGGCAATGATTTCTACAGGGTGCCACAAAACATTAAAAATGATGGTTCACCACAAGTAACAGCTAAATGTAATCATGTAAAATCTGATGTTTTTAGGGAGTGCTCATTGAAACACATGAGCGAACTGCCGGCCCTTCAGAAAAGAGATTACTTTAAAGGTTAAGTCTACACTTTTAAGGTTTAGAATTTCCATGTAGGTTATTCTGAAGTCAGCAATGGTAGTTGCCTTAAAGGAGGGATCAAAAATTGTTTAGTATATATAACTAGAAATCACAAAAAAATTAAAAGTGTGGCGTTGACTGGTTGCTCCAATTGCCACAGGGGCAAGGCATTTGACCAAGGTTGATATTAAAGCCTATAGGGAAGCACAATAGATTTTTTAAGGTGCCTGCCCTAAGGCAGAACAACTAGCTTCTCTCCCAGCAACTCAAGTTCAGTAGGAGATAACTGGATGGCGAATTAGATGGAGGGCAGTTGGTAGGTGCCAAGGACATACACCTTGTGATTGTTGGCTTAACAAGTTCCATTTTATATCCTAAATTGCTATATTGGTCGTATAGGGCCTCTTGTGGAGTCTTTTTAGTTATGCCCCCATATTGTTTGGGTTCAGGAAAATTTGATCAAGGTTCACGCTAATTAGGCTATTTCTGACAGCGGCCAGCCACGGTATGTCTCCACCCTTGCTGCATTTTAGGCAATTCGTTATAATTTCTCTAGTTAGTGACGCTGCCTGATTTTGCCAAACTTTTAACCAAAATATGGACGGGTGGGACGTGATGTAATCCTCAATATAAGGCAGCTGTAATTCCTGATGGCAAATAAAATTTCGAGAAGAAATTGGGATCCCCAAAAGTTTTCGACAAAAGCGATTTTCTTCTTCCTGAATAGTGCTACTTTTTGCGTGGCCCCAAACCTCAGCGCCATAAGTAGCCATGGGTATGCACTGTGCTATATAAATTTTAATTATTGATAGCACTACCTCAGTCTTTTTTGGTTGAGGGAGACATAAGATTGAGTTAATCGCCCTTAGAAATGTATTCCTATTATGGGCCAGATGAGCTGCCCAAGAACCAATACATGAAAATATTAGTCCTAAGTATGGAAAAGTGCGAGTGCACAGAAGGCGTTCAGGTCCTGAGGTAATTGAGTGAATAAAATGCTTTTTGGGACCACTACACATTATAAATGACATCTTAAAATTAGTGCAAAGATCTAGACCAGCCATAAAATCAAAAAAGCCTCTAACTATAGTGCGAAGTGCGTTTGGGGTGCGGTCCATTAGTACCGCATCGTCTTCATATCGTAAAGCAGGGAGTATATTGCCATTGATATTTGGAACATCAGGAGTAAATACTGATAAAACATTGTGTAAGTCATTAAAATACAGAATGAACAAAAGATGGGCCAGTACACACCCCTGTCTGACCCCTCTACCGATATTATTGTTTCCTGAGACCTCCCCCTCCTTGCTAATCCTCACCGTGCTTTCAAGTCCCTGTGCAAAAAAGCTAAAAAATGCACTAAGACCTTATCCAACCCATACTTTAAAAGCAATGACCATAGACGTGACCTATTTACAAACACAAAGGCTGAGGAGAGATCCATAAAAGCCAGATATATGGGGGAATGCCAGGCTATGGTATATTTACCGACAATCAGGTTGAGATTTAAACCTTGTTCAATTGTTCCCAGTTTACTTCTGAACCCTAGCTGGCACTTATTTAAAATCTGTCCCTCCTCAGCCCAAGATCTAATTTTATTAAACAAGATCCTCCCAAGTATCTTAAGTGTGTTGTCAATGAGGGAGAATGGTATATAGCAGCTAGGATTGGATCGGTCCCCTTTTTAAAAAATCTGGACAATAATACTAGAAGACCATGTGCTTGGTGTAAAAGTATTTACTAAGTTGTTAAAAACATTAAGTAAAAGAGGCGCCCAGAGCTCAGGTTTGTACTTGATGAGGTCAACGGGAAGCCCACCGGGGCCAGGTGCCTTATTGCCCAAGCTTTGGTTAATTGCATCCTCGACTTCTGTTATTGATATCTGGATGCATGGTAAATTATAAGAATCAAACTGTTTTCCCGAGGGGCATGTAGCCCTGCGGTAGCCACACCCCTTGGGTGGGATAGGGAAGTCTGAATACTGAGAGAGGGGTCTTGCCATCTTGGGAGTGGGCAGAATGGTACATCCTTGGATAGCCAAATGGTACACTCCACAAGAAGTAGTCACTGGGTGGGAGAGAATCTGGAAGCCCATTGGCTACCAACTGCCTCATGCCCTGAGGGCACTCTTGCGAGCAGAAAGGGGACACCCCTGGCATCCAGACCTCATATCTCGACCAACTTGGAAGAAGGGCCAAAGAAGGACTGGTCTGCTGCACCAACGGACCAGCAAAGAAAGGATAAACCATCAAAGCCTGCACCTGCTGCACCTGGTGGCTGGCAAAGGTAGGGATTGTGCACGCTGTGTCCTGCTCACAGAAGAAGTTGTTTCCAGAGCCCAGTCAAGCCAATAGACTCCAATGGCCATCCGAATGGCATCCTGTTAGCAGCACAGGGATACAAAGCTGAAGAAGCGTGCTGGGACAAGTTGGCAGTTCAAAATCGCTACCAACACTGCTGTACAGCATCAGGAACAAGACCCGACGCACAGAGTTGCACCCAAATTCGCTGAGCCTTGGGAGTGCTGTTGGAGAGTTGCTGGGACCCTCAGAAGGCTAGTTATCAAAGGATTAGCCTGTGACCGTGACAACAGATGACTGGTAGCCCAGTGACGACTGGACTTTGACCAGGCAGGTGGGGACTTCGAGGTATGCCGACTCTGCAAACAGTACCCCCTCACCATTTTCGTGGGCCGAAGAATCGATGCAGGAAGGCCACCTATCGACCACTCTACATCCAAGCATCCATGGAGCATCTTCAAGATTCTTCACCCCTTGAATTAGGACCACTCAATAAGAATGAATCCATTGCAACACTGATAAAGTCCCTAGAACTGCAGGAGGGCTATTTCTTCTGTTAAGGCAAATGTCCTTGAGTTACTTGCTGGTTCCCCCTGACTAGCTACCCACAGAAGTTGGTCACCCCAAGGACTTCTAGCCAACCGCTTTGATACTCACCTAAGTTTTCTTTAAAAACGTTTATAAATGTCCAATTTGTTAACTTTGCCATGGCTTGTTCACGGACGGTGAAATTGCTTTAATTTGTTATTGCTTGTAAAATATATATCTCTGGAACCCTCTGGTGGATCCTTTTTGTTCTAGTCGTTCAATTCTTATACAAAATACAGTCTATTTTTATAAATTGGTGTTGGATTTCTTGAGTGTTGTGTGGATTTCCTCAATTGTTTTTGGGCTCTTTAAATGCTTTACACAATGCTCTACCCAAGGCTGATCTGAGGGCTTTTTTTTTTCACAACAATGGAGAGAGAGAGGGAAAATAATAATGCTAGGCACTATGTGAGGTGGGAACTCCTGGTCCCCCAGTTAATCTGAAAAAACAATAAAGGAGTAAACCCTCGTGGGTAGAGAGAAAGGTAACTCTCTTACAATGAGCACTAGTGCTCTGGTTAGCACATTTTGCCCCAACCTGTTACTGGATAAAGCATATCCTTATAGAAGACCCCTCACTCACCAACCTAGTTGGTGACATGCTTCATCATCGGGGTCCCACCCCATAGGCCGAGTGCCTACAGGGTGTGCTGCGACACCTGATTACAGTGGAGCTGGTTTCGTTTTTATGTGTACAAGACTATCAAAATTGTGTATTAAAAAGGGCCAACACTACTCACTTCAAGTATTTATTCTTGAGCGCTTGAACCCTTAGTAAAAATAAAGTGTGGCACCTTTGCCCAATTAGGAAGGCTTTGGTGTCAAAAAGTCGTGTTAAAATATATAAAAATAGCGAAAGTGTGCTATGTGAATGTGAATGTACAAAACTATTGTTTAAAAAGGTCTACATGTTTCAACCCAAACATGGATTCAAGGGTTTTCGTCAGGACCGTAGGTGATTTGAACTGGGTGGTCCGCCCACGCTAAGGAGCGTCCTGCCCTAGTTCAATTTAGAGATCTTAAATAGGGATCTCGTGCAAAAAGGTGCGTTTTTCACTTTTGAAAAAACCTGTGAAAAGACAGGGAAACAAAAAACAGGAAGGGGTCACACACAGGGGTAGACAAAATGGATTGTACCACATGTAACATATATAATCATGATTATTTAGGAACAATCATAATATCCACGTGTGGAATCATACCAGCATATCACTATCGTGATTAGAACATATCTACTGCGTGGGTGGCAACAGAAATATAGTGATAAATGCCGGGAGGTGCCTTTCAATCAAAGGGCAGCCGCCAAATGAGAGGTGTCGAAATGGTTTGGCGTCTGGGATACGTGAAAATCAGGGGTCGATAAATGGGAGAGTGACCTGTTAGCGTGCTGCGCTGTGAACGGCTGCCAAATAATTGTGAGCAGTCGTGAGAAAAAACCGTCTCAATAGTATTGAGGCGGCTGGTTATTCAGTGCTTACGCTTGAAAGCGAAACTCTCGCTTCATAGGCACCAGCGTTACCAAGTGGACAGGATTCCGTTCTCCTGTAGGTGAAAAAACAAGTTTCCAGTGTCAGCGCTGTGATCAAAGCGCATTGACAATCGAGTATTGCCCCAAGAAGAAATAGTAAATAATACAGGCGGTCGTTCCCGCTTAGCGATCCTTCAAGTGTACTTACTTGTCGCTTCTGTTCATCAGACCGATTAACCTACTTGGTTCTTGCTCGGCGTGCCCCGTGGAGTGTCTCCGGTGCCTGTTTGCCGGTAATGTGAACACTTCCTCGTTGGGCGTGGCCGGGTCACGTGTGGTGAGCACGTGATCCGGAGATGGCCAATCACAATCTTCGGTGAACACTGTTGTAGGACTTGCCCGAGTCAAGCAATGTATACATTGCCATGGAAACAGGTGCAGTGATCTCGGGCGGACAGCGCTCGCGTTGCTTAGCTATATTTCTTGGGTATTTTTATCGTGTTTCTAAGCACATACATGGGAGTGGATGGGCAATATTTACAAGGTGTTTAGTATACAGAGATTACTTTCAGGACATAGGAAAATGATTGCCTTTTAGAGACTTTGACAAAACCGGACAGGCATAAGATAAATCCGTCGGGTGGGGTGCTCTCTTATGTCAGTACGTTGTTCCACGGAATGTTATCGTTTAAGCCGGTTTTGTGCGTGGAAAGTCTGTAGACCCACCTCTGTTCCTTCTCGTATAGGCGTTTTTCTAGGTTTGTACCAGGTTGTATTTGTTCAA